>NC_064635.1:43612792-49405292 GCF_023864275.1 Schistocerca cancellata | reverse complement strand
TAATCAATCCTACTGTTTTTTTTGTCTTGCATGGTTTGATGTGCGTATATTTACTTAACACATGCCAGTTGTACATGGCACTGGAGCTGTAGAAGAGAATGCTGGGTTGATTTTTGTAGGAATGTACAGGAAGCCTAGTCCCACTTGATGTTTGTCATGTGCCAAGGGATGACTTCAGGACGTGTCATACTGAATACTTCCAGGAAAACACTTCGACCACTCAAAAATGATATGCCTACTAGGAGGATCTTCACCATATTCTGTACAAAAATTACATTATGTAGTTGTCACACACTCTGCAAACCAAAGCGCACACACAATCTGCTGCTACTGCTTTGGTTGGTATTAATTTGTACTTGCATATCACACAAGTCAAAACGCAATCAGTTTTCTGTCAATATGACACCAAGCCGGGCTGTAAGTTACCTGTATAAGTTGGTCTAAATTTTCAAATTTGTCAAGTTCTTTTCTAATACACCCTGTACTGTAGTGTCATGCTTGCTCTAAGAATAAACTAGATTCTTGTGCGTGCATGTGTGGACATCATGGTTTATAGGCCTACTGGGGAAACTCGCCATGTAAAACAAAGAGTAACGCATCAAGCCTGGTACCCCAGTGGTGATGAGGAAACCCAGGTGTTGCTAAAGAAAACAAATAATTTGTGTGCCTGTTACTCTTTGTATCATTATTGTTAATATATTTATTGTATTACATATAGCTAATACACCTTAACTGAAATATTACATTGATGTAAGTAAATATTATGTGGCATATGTAGAACACTTTCTGCTTTAAAAACCAAAACTGTAAAGCAGTTGCAGAAAACTTGCTGTGTTAACAGAATAAGGCCATCCTTTCTCAAGAAGCTCCTTGACACCATTTTATTGACATGGAGTATTGTGACTAAATATAAAAAAACTTGTCACATCAGGTAACTGTTCCAAATATACTGTTTATTGATCACCTATATTTTGATAATAAAAGTAGACAAAAATAGAAACAATTTCTTTACATTAAGTCAATCGTCTTTGGTCCTACATTTTCTAATCAGTGTCTGTTGGAACATTATCTGGGATGACAGTTTCATCTAATATGAGGTAAGAAAAAGGCTATGTATTCCAGCTTAACATGGTTCAGAAGTACTCAGCTGTTCCTTCAGAATGTTTATTTCTGAGGTTGTTGTTACTGTGGGACGTGAGAACATTTTTTCCAAATACAGTGGCTTTTGCTTCTATTTCATCGTATTTCCGAATCTGTTGCCTGTTCACTTCTGTGTCATTTGCTGCATAATACAAGTGGCTGACACAGCCACTTCCATTCTCATCATAACTGAGTATTCACAAAAGATGTAAGGATGCTCCTAGTCCCCATCTATACTTTCCCCATCTTCTGCAGGACTATTATTTGTCCAATTTTAAAGAAAATGCAATTATTACTAAAAATGGAACACACCTGCACTGGTGAAAGATTTAGTTCTGGGCTTTTCATTATTAGTATGAATTGGCAATGTTTTCTCTCGTGCTAATGTAAAATGTATTGCGGAAAAATTGGTCACGATTTGCTCACTGGAGGTAATTAACTAGTGCGATTATGTGTGTGATAACTTTCTCCAATTGATTAACAAAAACATTCAAAAAGAGCAGTGCATATGTTGTCATGAAGCTAGTCCACTCAACATCTTGGGTGTCTGGCTGTCAGCCATCTACTTCATCTTGAGGCTGGCAAGGATTTGGTCCTGGTGACTAGCTTTTGTTACTGTAGTCTGTTCCATGTTCATAATGGCAGATTCCAATAAATACTTAAGGTGCGATTGTTTCAGTGAATTTCAGGCATTTGCTCGTATTGGAGACAATGCAGTGACTGATGGCCTTCACTTAATGACAGGGCAGTGGCATTCGTGTAGAGTTGTTAGTAGTAACAGACAAGCAACACTGTTAAATACCCACATAAATCAATGTGGGATTTACAATGAGTGTCTGCTAGGACGTGCAGGGAAATGTGGCATTGATGGGCTATTGCAGCAGACTGACACAAATGCCTTCGCTAACATCAGGAAATCACCTGCAGCACCTCTTGGTGGCCTCAGAGCATATCAGTTGGACTGTAGGTGACCAGATCACAGGTGGTAAGAGCTGATGGTATGGTTAGTGTGGTGTAGGCCCCATGACACCATGGACCCAAGTTAACAGTACACTGTGCAAGCTAGTGGTGACTCCATAATGGTGTGGGCTGTGTTTACATGGAATGGAATGGGTCCTGTAGTCCAACAGAACTATTGGCTGGAATGGTTATTTTCAGCCATTTGGTGACCAAAAATAGACGAAATTCTTATGGATGACAGCATGCCATGTCTCTAGGTCAGTACTGTTTGCATCTGGCTTGAAGAGCATTATGGTCACTTAAAGCAAATGGTTTGGCCACTCAAATTCCACATCAGTCCCATTGAACACTAATGGGATATATACTTGATGCCAGTTCATGCACAATATCCTGCACTGGCAACACTTCACTTCACCAATTAAGAACATCTATAGAGGCACCATGGTTCAGTATTTGTGCAGGGAACTTCCAACAATTTGTTCACTCCATGCCACCTTCAGCTGCGGAACTACACTAGGCAAATGGAGGTCAGACAAGATATAGGAGGTACCCCATGACTGTCGCTTCCCTGTATAAACTATGGATTGGTTTGTCACAACCACAATAGAGACTCATCACACCTAAACCTGTTCAGGTAACCAGTGCTCCTGTCCACAGTTGGTTTTGATTAGATGTTGCAGAATGACAGTTGTGGGCAGGTCTGCAATTGAAGACTTTGGCTAACAGGTGTGACATGACTTCTGACAGAACTCGGTATAGGCCAGTTCACCAGGTGCAGTTGTTTGATTTTTTCTGCATTTCTCATGACATGGTGAATGTCAACCAATTGGCAACTAATTCTCTGGCAGCTGCAAGAGACAGGCTATATCAAAAACTGCAGGAATTACCATAGACATCAATTACTGTTAAATGAAGGGGGATTGGGAAGCACTGTATTGGATTTCCTACTTGGCAGTTTGTGTACTATAATAAACATGTTATGAAAGCAAGGTGTCTGAAGGCAAAAGCATACGAAATATTTATAAAATACATTTTTTGTATGACTTGTTAAAATTGTCAAATAAGACAGTTAAGGCCTTCATGATGTCTCAGCTACAGCACAACAAACACTGAAGTTTCAGAACTTGATCATGGTGTAGTATTAAGTGTAGAGTAACAAAGTATGAAATAGCTGGTTCGTGTCCTGTGATGAGCTCTTCATTTCTTTCTGGCTTGGTGTTTCTAAAAGGTATGGGACTTGAATCATTAATATAATTCTACCTCTCTGTATTGCTCTTAAATCAGAGTATCACTTCCTGCGTTGGTGTATTAAGAAAACACAGTAAGTTTCAAAATAAACTCGTGCAGACACTTCAATCTCTCCCTTCACCACTGGCTGGTCCTCATGAATGCAGAACGTCACATAGCTATAAACAAATATTAGGGGCTAACATACCCTTCAGTAAAGCGAAAGCATAAACTCAAGATACCTTTACTTGAGGTTATTGTTATTGTATTGGATGTCATGCTTGCCTCATGCATTTTCAACTGAATGATCACACATGTTAATAGACAGCTCTTTTCTTCTTGAATACAGCATGTGACATCAGAAAGTCCCATGCACAGTCTTGTGAACTGTTCCCATGTCAGGCCATACTAAAAGGCAGTGTAATAAGTTGGCAACAGTGCTTGCTCGCCTCACATGAAATAAAAAAACCAAATCCTTGTGAAAGAAGGAACTCCGTATAATCAAGAAGTCTACTACAGTTGGTCTCATGAACAATAGCAGTGCAGGTCAAGGCAGGACTAATTATTTTGTTGATGGTTTGAAGCGACATTAGCGGTATGTCCATACAGGACTTTTGAGCTTGAAGAAAGCATGTATCCTGTACATTTCTCCTTGTTTATGTAGTATTTGTCACATTCTGCGACTGTCAGCAATGACAAATGGAATAAATCGGGAAACACCTTCTCAAGATAGTGTTAAGTGCTCTTACTGGCTGACATCAGCATACTGAGTGCTACTGAATTCTCGTTGCAGTTGGGGGAATGCTTGACTATATTAGCAGAACAGCCCTAAGCTCTGCTGACGTGGTTTTTGAACACAACTACAAAACACGTCCTATTGAAATTGGATATTTCCTGTGGTTGCAGCAATGAGAATATTATGAATGCTAGTCATCAGGTTTGTGATGCAACACATTCCACTATATTTCGTCTAAATAAAACTACATGTTAACTCAAATGGCAAAGCTTCACCTGTAGATATAAGAAGAAATTAATTTAGCAGACCCTTCCACACCTCCCCCAGGGGACTTGTGGTTCTTACGTGAGTTTGTGTATGGTGCACACTGGGCCCTGAGCTATTTTGGCTCATTCCTCATTCCCATGCTGTTTCCTTTATCGTGCCCCTCTTTTACGGGACTCCTTCACCTCTGCCCACTCCTTCCCGCCTCTCAGTGCTCTCTCATGTCGACCTGAATATGTCAAGTTTGTTGTATTCCTTCCTGTTCTTGTTCTCCTTGTCTTTCCTTTTCATCCCTTTTCAGTGTTTCTGGTCGTCCTTTGGGGACTGACCTCCACATCTACATTTCCTCTCACTGATATTTGCCTTTCAGGGAAGAACCTAAATCCCAAGCATCTACAGCATGGATTCCTTCCTCCCTTCCCTTTCTTCCCTGCTGTAACTCCCTCCTACCATGTGCTATTTGCCAATTAAAAAATACAGTTGCTCTCTTTCATTGCTTCTAATATCTCTATGCTCTCACATTTAAGAATTTATTACAGTTTTACATTATAAGGCAATTTAAAGACAGTACCTTTGGGGCTTACATTTACTTACACTTAAGAAGAAATGTTTTGTTGCCCCTCTTTGAAAAATACTTTTTAGTTTTATAACATAGAAAATAAAAAGTTGAATTCAATTGAATGTAGTGGGCAGGTAGCAGGTAAACTTTCACATAGGAACTTCACTTTTTAGTTATGTTAGTGTTGGTATTTACAAAAATTGTCTTTCATCTTCATGGGCCAACTGATCAGTCATCTCATTATAGCATCCACAAATCATAGTACAAGTCATAAGTTCCATAAATGTCACTTCACCTGTAAACATAATTTTACGAATGAGGAAACGCATGAATTTATTCTTTACTGTGCTCTTGGCTTGCCCTTGTTCATAGAAAAATTTCTGCTTTGGACATTTCATTAGTTAGGTCCGCTGATCAAATGTACTGGCTTCAGCACGCAGTGGCGGGGTGTGGTGAGAACGGTCATCACTCCGAGCACTACATCAACTGTGCAGACAAGTGAAGCGTGTCGTTCAGCAGTGGCGGCACTGTTGCCACTAACTCCATCTCGTAGGAGTGACGTCACTGTCACACGCCGCATTTCATGTATCTTGCTGCTGACCGGTGGGACAATGAAGGCAGGCACGTGTGATGGAGCTGGGTTGCTGTGTGGGCACTTGTGGTGCCAATCCAATTGGTTCTTACATATGTGCAAAACATAAAATATGGCAGAATCAGTCTTTCATATATCACTGCACACTGTAGCAACATAGGAAAAACGTTCTGAGTAGCACATGCGTTGTGTTGCGTGAAGTGTTGCTCTAGCATGAATGTAAACTGTCACGGTTTATTCACTAGAACATTAACAATTCACACAACTGAAGTTTGCCACACAATTTTAAAGTGGTTCATGGTTTGAATAACAACAAAAACACTCAACAGTCTGTTACACTTACTTAGTGCAGTTATTTGTATGTTTCTGAGCAGGCATTTATGAAGCATCTGCTAACAGTTTATTCATTGTGCAGTTGTCACACATGGAGTACTCCCCTGGGGGCTCAACACACTTTGAGGGGTTCATGCTTGGCTACCACAGGGCCACAGCCATCATAGCATCTTTTTTCTTCTGTGCTGCATGTCTATCCTCCTGCTATTTTTTCTTTTCTGTGGGAAACACATCTGGATGTTACTGGGAATGTTCCACATTGTCTGTCGCTGACATAAGAACAGTCTCACCAGTCTCTCATTCCCTCTTCATTTGCTTGATTCCCTTCTCCCTTATTTCCTGCACTTGGGCGTTGGAGGTTCTTCTCTCTTCTTCCTCCTCATGCGCTCCTGATGGCTGGCACATTGGTCTGCTGCATAACAGGTGACTGCGTAACATGTAATTCTTAGCCCTGGGTCGACTGGCGGGGTTTTTACATACCCCCAGGTACATGCGAGGCCCAGGGAGGGATGATAGCCTGAGCCAGCTTCTGTCGCCAGTGCCCACCACCAACAGGTTTCCTGCGTAGCGCTCTACACACTGACAGCACAAGCAAGTTGTTGATTCTGTTGACCCCATGGAGCAGGATCCTCCTGCTTCTATGCAGTGTAGCTGCTAGTCTTCAGACTGTCAATCAACAGTGCTGAGATGACGCCCCTTCATTTCTTCCTCATAACTCCTAGAATGGAACATTCATGGCCTTCTGTCCCACAAAGAGAATTTATGGCTGCTTCTAGCATCACATCGTCCCCTTGTACTCTGCCTTCAGGAAACAAAATTGCATACTCAAGATTGCTTTGAGCTTTCATATTTCTCTCCAGTTTATTTTAACCTTATCCCCCCACCCCCTCACAAGGTCAGCATTCCGTCTCCTGCGGGCATAATGCTGAATGAGATTCATAGGCAGCCCATCTCACTGACTGCCCATCTTCAAGTTGTTGCAGTCCACCTTTTCCTTCCTCACCTGGTGTTTTCTCTTTGTACCGTTTATATCCGTCCATTATTGGATGCCACTAGGTCAGATTTCCTTTAGCTTGTTGGGCAGCTACCTCACGCATTTCTACTACTTGGTGACTTTAATGTCCATAATCCTCTTAGGGGTTCTCCTAGAACCTGCCAGAGGTGCCCTCTTGGCTGACCGTAATCAACTCAACCTCTTCTGCCTTAACACTGGAGTTGCCGTTTTCCTTTCCAACTCCTCGCATACTGATTTCTATTTGTACTTATCCTTTTGCAATGCGCAGCTTGCCATCATCTTGAGTGGTCCGTTCTTTCTTACATCTACTAGAGGGACCATTTCCCATGTGCTGTCCGTTTGCCGACTTCTACCCCATCTGTGTGCATACCCAAATTGCAGCTTACTAAGGCTGATTGGCAGCTGTACTCCTCCCTGGTGACCTTCAAAGAACAAGATTGCCCGTTGTGATGACCAGGTGCAGTATCTCACAAGCATTATCCTTTCTGCTGCAGAATGTTCCATCCCTCAAACTTCCTCTTCACCACAATATGTCCCTGTCCCTTGGTGGACTGAGGCATGCGCCGACACAAATCTTGCGCTGATATGTGCTCTCAGCATTTTAACAGTCATCGTATGGTGGCAAACTGCATTCATTACAAACAGACGTGTGCCAAGTGTTGTTGTATTCTTTGGGATAGCAAGAAACCTAGCTGGATTTCATTCAGTACTTACTTTAACAATTCCACCCCTTCCTCTGTCATAAGGGCCAACCTCCGATAGCTCTCTGGGACCAAGATCAATTGGCCAGTCATCGGAATTTTGTTAGAAGTGCTAACAGAGGGTACCACCCACGGTTCGGAGCAGACTTTCTCAGAATGCATTACGTTTGTCTTCAAGGGTCTACCATTTCAGTTCCCCCAATGTCTCTGTGACACTCTGCTATGGAATAAACAAACCTGTGACAATTTGTATACATGCAATATCCCCTGTTAGTCCTATCTGGTATTGTCTGACAGACGTGAGCAATATTCTAAGATGGAGCACATGACTGATTGCTTTGCACTTCCCCAGTATTCTACCAATCACCTAAAATCTACCACCTGCTTCACCCATGAGTGAACCTATGCGGACATTCCATTTCATTTACTCAAAATATAGGATACTATGTTTTTTTCCCTTTTGTGAAGTGCACAGTTCTAAATTTCTGAACATTTGGATCATGTTGTCAATTTCTGCCCCATATTGCAATCTTATCAAGAGGTGATGGAATATTTATACAGCTTGTCTCGGACAGTATTTCATTATATATAACTGCATCATCCCCAAAAAGCCTGATTTTACTATTACCATTGTCTGCAATGTCGTTAATATACAATATGAAAAGCAAGGGACCAACACACTTCTCTAGAGCACATCCAGTTCCTTCCAAATCTGACGATGACTCTCCATCTAAGATAAAATGCTGTGTCCTCTCTACCACAAAGTTCTCAATCCGGTTACAAATTTCACTTGATACCCCCATATGATCGTACTTTTGACAATAAGCATAGTTGCGATAATAAGTCAAATCCTTTGTGGAAATCAAAACAGACTGTGTCAAACTGGTTGTCTTGATCCAAAGCTTTCAATATGTCATCTGAGAAAAGTGCAAGTTGAGTTTCACATGATCAATGTTTCCAAAGACCATGCTAGCTGGAAAGTGAGGACACCATTCTGTTCAAAATACCTCATTATGTTAGAGCTCAGAATATGTTGTAAGATTCTACAAGAAATCAACATCATAGATACTGGATGGTAGTGTTGTGGATCGCTTCTACTACTGTTCTTGTAGACATGTCTAACCACTGCCTTTTTCCAAGAACTGGGCATGGTTTTTTGTTTGAGGATTCTACGACAGATTATAGTGAGAAGAGGGGCTAATTCAGATGCAAATTCAGTATACAATCTGACAGGGATTCCATTGTGCTCTGGATCTTTGTTCAGTTCTAACAATTTCAGCTGTTTCTCAACACCACTGACTCATACTTATTTCATTCATCTTTTCAGTGGTACAAGGATTAAGTGGGGTAATTCTCTTGGGTTTTCCTTTGTAAAGGAACATTCACAGTGTACTTCCCTACTTATCTATGCAGTGTGTGGCCAATTTTTCTTTTAAATTTGAGCATGAGTTCATCTACATGCTAGTTTACTGAACACACCTATCTTTCTACTTTTTTTTAGTTGTATTCTGTCCTCTACCCTTTGTGCTTAAGTTACCATTGTTCCCACAACTGCGTCATGGTCAGCAATACCAGTGTCGAAGTGGACATCCTCAAAGATGTCTGGTATATTTGATGAAATTAGAGCCAATATATTTCTATTGTGAATGGGTCCCCTGAATCTGTTCTAGGTAGCTTTCACTGAAGCATTTTAGTAAAGTTTCACAGGATGTCTTACCACACCAACCACTAACAAAATTGTAATTTCCCCAATTACTTATTGGATGACTGAAGTCTACACCAATGATCACAGTGTGATTGGGTAACTGGAGTACAAGTGAACTGACATTTTCTCAGAACTTCGTGGTTACATGAGGAGGTGAGTCTGGTGGGCGATAGGATCCAATTATCATTTTATACCCACCCCTCACACTGTGTCTTGTCCAATCAGGCTCACATACAGTTTCACTTTCTACTTCAGTGGATCTGAGTTTTTCATCTACAGTGTCAAATACACCATCACCTTTTCCCATTTGCCTATCCTTTTGGTATGCATTTAATTTTTCCTCAAAAATCTCACTGTTGTCTGTTTCTGGTTTCAAGCAGCTTTCATTGAGGTCCATTGCTTTTCATGAGCACTTCAAATTCTGGCACGTAGTTATGAATGCTTTGGCAGTTTACCACCTCTCACATGTGGGAGGCATTTTTTTCAGTCTTACACTTACACTTCTGAGTTTCCTACAGTCACTGGATGGAGAGCCGCCTAATCTAAAAAAAAAACCTCTTAGGTGCACTGCACAGTTAGTAACCTGAGTAGCAGCCTCTGATGTGTAGTGCACATCTGACCTATTTATGGGGACCCTACAGTTCACAACGCTACAGCACAGGTCCAGGAAGTTGCTGCCTCGCTTGTCATAGAACTTCCGAAGTGTCTGGTTCAGTCCTCCCCCTCAACTCACACCTGAAGGGCCACGATCAGTTCTGGAGACAATGCTGCATATTGTGAGCTTCATTGAGACTTAATGCACAAGACTGTTCTCCTCAACTTTCTCTGCCAGTCGCTGGAATGACCCAAGAGTCACTTCAGTGCCCAGACGAAAGGCATCATGTGTTCCAATGTGTGCCACAATCGGCAGTTTGTTGCACTCTGTTCCCTAAATGGCTGCTGGGATAGCCTCGCACTGAGTGCACCTGGTGTCCTTTCCTGTCCCTCGCTGGCATTTCCCAAAGGGATACAATCATTCATCATACATTTGGATTGTCAATGGCTTACAGACCCCTACCCTTTTATTTTTCCCTATACATGTGAAGTGAGTCCCACTGGCTCAGTTTGTTTCAGTGATAGACGGCACTTCAAACTTGTTAATCGTGGGGATTGGTATAACACCCCGAGTCCTCACTGGCTCACACCCACCCTGTACACAATGCCTATATCCACCATTGACACGCTACTTGCAGTAAAGTGGAAGAGTAATGACAATGCAGTACTGTCTGCAGAGGAGATGTTATACACCAGAGGAGTGTACTTAAGGAACCTCTTGTACAGTTACCACAGGTACACACGACTCTCGGCAGCTTTACCAACACACTGATTCACCACAGCTGACAATTGTTTTACAGTAGTTGGGGTGATTTCCAGCTGCTTACAAATGTCAACCAACTCACCCCATGTCTGGTAACAGCAATCACAGTGGAGCTGCATTTTGGCTGTTGCAGTGTATTGCAGGTCAGTGAACAAAGGGCTATAAATTAAACCTGCTGATTATTTCTTAATCTGAGCTAAAATGGCTCCAATTCCCCATGAAGACTGAAGTAGATACACAAAAAGAGATTTCTGTTAAGCCAACACTGACATGTGGTAATATTTACTAGTTTCCTAAAATGTTTTTACGTTTATTACAGTTGTATGCAAACTGGAAAACAGATTTATGATGAATGCAGAGAGTGTATATGATTGCTCTTCTTAAAGGGAAAATGAGATTGTAACACAAAATGTTAGTTAGAATATCTTCTACAGTAATTAAAACCCCAATTGTTTGTAGATAATGCAAAGCAGGATCGTAGCTTCCAAAAATGTTCAAATGCACAGTTATTTGCATTGATACACAATGAAATTCGGGGGTGATGTATACTTTGGCAGAACTGTGATCTACAGATGCTGATTTGCTATGAATTAAATAAGATACCAAAGCACTGGTACCACTAATTTACTAAAATATAGTTTTGTAATTGTCAGAAAATTCTGAAAGTGACCTATTTTCCATGTAATTAGACAAAGAATTGGCAAAAGGTTGTTTTTAACAATGATAGCTCTACTGTCCTTGAAAATTTTGAAAGACCACAATCTAAATTCATCCAATTGACGATACGACTAGTTTTCACAATATATCATAATACAAACAGCTATCGATACACTAAGTGAAGGATTACGAAGGACAAGTGATGCAAGCAACAGCACATGTAAATACAGAACTTAAAATTGACACACAATCTTGTGCAAGCGGTCTCAAACGAGAAGATTTGGAAGCTGGCTTTTATATGTAACTAAATGTGTGTATTGCACGGGTTCTTTACTTGGCTTATTCTGTGCACACTTCTATACTGGGGTGTCGAAGAACAACACTGCAGCGTAAGTTTATCTAGAAAAAAAATAATGAAGCTGTGCAACAGCAACAACGAAGCGCATCATATGTAACAATCTTTCAGTTACTATCAAAACTATCCCTGATTGTGACCTTGTGCCATAAAGTGCCCCTAAATTAAACATGAGAATCAGCATTATTACACCATGCCTCACACACATGGGGCTTAACATTAACGGCAAGGGCCATAACAGCAGGAATTATCGCCTCTTCAATGACAAAAGCATCAAAATATTATTTGCGTTTATCAAATGTTTGTTCCCATCTTTTTAAAATGATGAATATCAGATTTTTGAGATCCATTGACCTGTTAATTGGCTATTTCAGTATAATGAGAAATAGTGGGTAATGCAACAGTACCAAGGCTCAGTATATGATGAGAAGCATTTTATTTTCGCAAAGGGCAATGTTTCACCCATTTGTTTGATAGACTGAAGCAGCTTCAGAAGAGCTCAGGGTCAGTATTACTCTAGCTAACTTGGCCACAACAGCCATAGAGGTTACAACCTCAAAGAACTTCGTACATAAAGTGCAGGATGAAATAAGTTTAGATGAGACGCTTGAACATCTCTCATTATTTTTTTGGTGCAGACCAATTCAGTTTTAGTGAAGGGGACCTGCAAGAGTAGTAAGTCATCAGTTGAAACATTACAGAAAGCTCTAAAGTTAGTCTAACTTGTGGCAAAATAGGGTACAAAGTCTTGCTAGAAAACAATTACCTTTCTCTTCAGACAGAACCCTCAGGTGAACACTACAGAATGTGAAGTTTAGATCTGGTGTACTGAGAGAACACATTAGTTCCCTAAAGATCAAACTGCATCTCATGTTATCAGGAGTAAGACATGCAGTTATTATGATAATGAGTTTAGTTTGACTCCATCATTGGAGTAATAACCGAACATTGGCTGTATCATTTGTAATGTTACTATACCACCTGCAAAATTGTTCTGAAAATGTAGCCCCATGCATTAGTTTTTACACTGGGTAGTTTTACAAGATGGTAGCAAAACAATAGTTTGCAATTATACTTGGCCTTCTTTTCGAAGTTCATGTGTCATGAATACAATTGTTGCAATTGTCACCGAATGGGAGGAATTTGTTATGAAAATTCATCTTGTGGTATCTGATGTGTGGGCAAAATCAAGCTCTATGGCTAGAGTTTGGAACTACAGTTGGTAGGTTTATTAATTTCAAAAACTCTGGGTAGCATTCTCATAAAAGGAAGCTAATTTTGCTAGCTGATCCAATACATTTTAAAATATTTGAGAAACCACTTGGTCAGTGGGCAATCAATCTTCCTTCCCCAAAATGTTATTGGAAAATCATGGTTTCCATTTAATGAGGTAAATATCGGTCATATGAAGCAGATAGTGGTTTACACTTGAAACCGGAACAACAGCATGAGAGCTGTTTCATGCAAAACTAGTGTGGCAGAATAACAGATGGTTTGGTTACTCCTGATAAACATTGACTGTTCCTGCCATTGAGTATGCTGTCAAGACAGGGAAAGTTCTGAGGAATGCTTTGACCGCAGTATGGTTCTTAAAGGATGTTCATAACTTGTTTTGTCTTGTGACAAACAGAGCTCCAAGTATGCCACTTGGTGGCTGTAAAAAACAAATGTAAGCAGTCAGGTATATATACAGATAAAGTGTCTATTTATGCCTTTTGTACAAGTTTGTGTGTTGTCCTTTACCACCGCCTTCGTTCCTTGCTTTCCTTTTACAATTTTGCTCTCCAAAAGTATTTGTTATTTCCAGTACGTCTCATAATACTCTAGGTACAGAAGTAATAGACATTATTTCATTACAAACTAGCTTTGTTAACGAATATATTCTTTCATAAATTGGAAAAAAACAATCGAGTCAAAATCTGCGGAATTATAGTGTGTCAGTATGAGCACAGGCTTGAAAAGTAAGAGTAATTTTCGTTAACCAATGCTCATCTTTGGACAGTGTAATGTGTGTTTTTATGTCAGATCATGATCTAGCTGTTCGAAATGAGAAACATTATTGGTATTTTATCAAAAGGCAGGGAAAATAGTTCACGAAGTATACTAGGAGGTCTTCCTGCTTTGGTTATTTAGACGTAACAAGGCTACAGTTAAGGGTTTTTCGTATTACTAGTTTGTATAACGCATTTGTCCCACATTACACTGTTGCCCCAAAAATTGTCAGAAATATGGTACATTAATATTACGTCACTGTATACGGTAATAAACTTTGATTGTTTGTACCTTGATAATAAATGAGACACTCTGAATACTGTGTTCTAAAAAAGAAAGGCATTACAGTTCAAAATGTTGCTAGTTTAAAGTCATGGTTGTTGTGCTGACGTATGGTTGTTACTGCTAAATTCCTTAAAATTGTCATAAAAACATCAGAAGCAGGATGTTTGTCTGCATCTTTAAATTTTCCTTGTAGCAACGATATTCTGCAACATAATATTGGTTACCCTTTATATTTGTGAGGATTTGAAATGATCAGTAGTACCCTGCAGATGCTTGCAGCAATACCAACTATTTGAGCTTGCTGAAGTTCTGGTAAAGAGAGAACTACAAACCCATCCCTGTCACTGTGAAAGAAGTTCATCATGACGAAAACTAGGAAGAAAAATATTTTGTCACATTATGCTACTATTTTTTGTTGCTGGAAATCCAGATGTTCGGTTCGAACCCAGTGCTCTACCGTATCAATACATTCAGCAACTGGGTTGCATTATAAGGCAGCAGTAGCGTAGTGTGCTGGAGCTGCTAACAACCATCGACAGCTGGGAATTGACATTTGTATTAATGCAAACGTTTCGTTATGAAATTTTCGCTTTACAGGATTAATTAATTAAGTGTGCAGACAAAGGTACACACAATATGATGTCAGCCAATGAGCAGGATCGGCATTAATTATTTGCTTCACGACTAGTCGTTGCCAACATCAGCACAGTTTGCCACCACTGCCTTAAGAAAAATTGTACGTGACAGTTAAGTTGGCTTTATTATTATTATTTTTTTAAAAAAAGCCAAATACATTGTTGCACCCCATGGGTACATAGCTCGATAGGACCCAGTGTGGCCGCCCTGAGAAGCAGACCATACCACCCTAGTCATAGCTTAATGGTGATAGGGTTGGCAATATTGAAGCAAAGTTTAGTCACTGATTTCAGCCAAGGTGAAGCGTGCAGTTTTATTCTGTCTTGTTCTCTGCAAGTGTGAAGAATGATCGAGGGAACATGGGGAGGTAATACATCTTGGTGAGCTGAAGAATTAGCAGTAAGAAAAAAAGAGCGGGCGATTGGCTAACATAGGAAAATAGTGTACTCATAGCGTTTTACTGTGGATAGGTTGGAGTTGTACACTTTCGGGTACACGAATGCTGTGTTTGAGTTGTAAAGCCTGTGTCACGTGGATTTCATAACTGTGCGTCAATTGGTATTGTAATAATATTGTATTGTTATTTATTGAGCATCCATTTTATCATATACAAAACTGAATAAATCAAGGAATAATGTAGATAGAGAGGTACAAATTGGCACACATGCTTGGAATGACATGGGGTTTTATTAGAACCAATAAATAAGTAAATAAACACAAAAGTTATAAAAACGTCTGACAAATGGCGCTTCATCTAATCAGAATAGCAGTAATTAGAATAACAAAGTAAGATAAAGCAAAGGTGATGTTCTTTACAGGAAATGCTCAATAAGTCCACCGTAATATCTCAACAACAGCTGTAGTCGAGCAATAATGTTGTGAACAGCACTGTAAAGCATGTCCGGAGTTATGGTGAGGCATTGGCATCGGATGTTGTCTTTCAGCATCCCTAGAGATGTCGGTCGATCACGATACACTTCAGGTAACCCCAAAGCCAATAATCGCACGGACTGAGGTCTGGGGACCTGTGCGGCCAAGCATGACGAAAATGTTATCTGAGCACACGATCATCACCAAACAACGTGCGCAAGAGATCTTTCATGTGTCTAACAATATGGGCTTGAGTGCCATCCTTCATGAACATAGTACTTTCCAACAGGTGCTTATCAGCCAGGCTGGGGATTATGTGATTCTGTAACATATCGGCATACCTCTCACCCATCACGGTAGCAGTTACAAAAACCAGACTTGCGCAGTTCCTCAAAGAGAAAAGGGCCGATAACAGTAGATATGGTAAATCCAACCCATGCCGTGACTTTCTCGTCATGCAATGGAGTTTCCACGACAGTTCTAGGATTTTCGGTAGCTCTCAAATTCTGCAGTTGTGGGCGTTGACAGACCCTCGGTCCACAACACGTAACTCAACCAATCATCATCTTCAGACATCTTTTGAAATGCCCACACCGCAAATGGCCTCCGCTTCACTATATCACCAGATAACAGTTCATGATGCCAATGGATTTTGTACAGACAGCATCGTAGGGTACGCCTAAGTGCCAACCAAACAGTAGTGTATGGAATGCTGGTCGACGTGCGACTGCACTACGCGCTGACTTCTCCGTGCATAGACGAACCCACTACAGTCTCCATTTCTTCCTGAACTGTCTCAGCGGCATTACTCCTTGTGCTCAGTCAGCCACTACGGCGTCTATTGTCTAAACAACTCGTGGCTTCGAACTTCGAAATCATTCTCCCCACAGCTGCATTTGTCAACGGACCTTTACCCCTTCGAATCCCCTTCTTATGGCGATGGGATTGTAATGCTGAACTAGCACATTCCCCATTCTGATAATACAGCTTCCTAAAAGCGCCTTTTGAGGTAAGGTCAACATGCTGCGACTGATGGCGCATCTGATTCTCTCTCTCATTACAGCTCCTTTTATACACGATTGTCGTGCACAGTCACTGACGTTTTGCTGTCCAGTGCCATCTGTCGGACATTTTGTGAACTTTGTTTTTTATTTTGGTTCTAATAAAACCCCATGTCATTCCAAGCATGTTTGTCAATTTTTACACCTCTATCTACATTATTCCATTGTTCATGCAGTTTTCAAATTTATACAGACTTTTTGATCACCCGGTATATCTCGTGCAGCGTATAGTAGAGAATAACAGAACAAACAATAATTAATTTATTATACTGTGTACAGGCAGACTATTTTCATACATTTGTTCAAATATGAATTATCATTATCATTGACCACTATGTCACTAGGCTCTGAAAATCCATGTACTCTGTAACTCGGTAGAAACATTCTCTTAACATTTTTAAGATCATTTTTAAAAATGATGATCAAGGGAAGAGCACTAAAAAGGATTTTGGGTTGATATATTGCACTTTTGTGATATTGGGCTGTTTTGTGTGTTTCTCTGTGGAAATCATTCGTGTGTCTTGTTGGGTAGTCATGGTAGTCACTATTTAAAGAAGAAAATTTGGGGTGAGATTTGATTTATATATCTACTTTCGTAGATATATAAAGATGAAAGCGACATTATTTGAAATTATTTGAAAATTTACCTGCAGGCTCTCTTGGTGCAGCCCCTTTCATTATTGTTAATGCTCGTTTTTGAATAATGAATGACCCGTTTGCCAGACTCGAATTACCCCAAAATAAGACACCATACCGCACTAGACTATGCATAAGAGCATAATAAGCACATATTACTGGTTTTTCACTGCAGCAGTTTTTCAGCATTCTGAGTATGTAGCAGCTTTTTATTGAGCATTTCAATATGTTTATCCCTTTTTAGATGCTCGTCTAACCAGACACCTAAAAATTTTGTGTTTGAAGTTTGTAAAATCTTCTGTTCACCAAGTTTCAAACCTATATTGGGCTTTACTTTATTAGATACGTGGCTGAAATTCATCCCTCCCTCATTTACAAATAAACAGTTATCTCTAAACCATTTTCCTGCTTCTCCTTTTGTTATTTCTACTTTGTGTTGCAAGTCAGTCTCATTCTGAGCTTTAATAAAAAAAACTTGTATTGTCCACATACAATACAGCATTAGCTAGTGTTAAACAGTTTGGTATATCATTTATAAAAATCAATAACTTGCTTCAGTCGGTATTGTGATAATAGCGTATTGTTATTGGTATTTATTGAGCATCAGTTTTTCATATACAATGATACAGGAGTTGTCATGTTACATTATATGAGTTTGTAATTATACAGTAATAACAGTGTAAGCATCTGCACGATTTTATCCATGTACTGCTTTGCAAGATTTTGCAAGATTTTGCTTTCTTCAGAGAAATTGTATATGAACTGTGGGTGATTTGTAGGTTGGTGTGTATATCTGGCAGCAGAACATTGTCAGTGTATTTCCTTGTTCATACCATACGTGTAGGTGAATCTGGTGACTCTCGTTCACTTACTTGATGATGATGATGATGATGATGATGATGATGATGATGATGATGATGATGATGATGGGCGCACGTTGTTGATGTATTATTTTTGCTACATTGTCATGTCTTCTGGGGTATTCTGTATTTGCTAGTATTGTACATCTGCTTGTGATGTGCTCTACTGTTTCTATTTGTTGTTTGCAAAGTCTGCATTTATCTGTTGTGGTATTGGGATCTTTAATAATATGCTTGCTGTAATATCTGGTGTTTATTATTTTATCCTGTATTGCAATCATGAATCCTTCCGTCTCACTGTATATATTGCCTTTTCTTTGCCATGTGTTGGATGCATCTTGATCGATGTGTGGCTGTGTTAGATGATACGGGTACTTGCCATGTAGTGTTCCCTTTTTCCAATTTACTTTCTTCGTATCTGTTGATGTTATGTGATCTAAAGGGTTGTAGAAGTGGTTATGAAATTGCAATGGTGTAGCCAATGTATTTATATGAGTGATTGCTTTGTGTATTTTGATAGTTTCTTCTCGTTCTATAAAGAATTTTCTTAAATTGTCTACCTGTCCATAATGTAGGTTTTTTATGTCGATAAATCCCCTTCCTCCTTCCTTTCTGCTTAATGTGAATCTTTCTGTTGCTGAATGTATGTGATGTATTCTATATTTGTGGCATTCTGCATCTACATCTACATTTATACTCTGTAAGCCACCCAACGGTGTGTGGCGGAGGGCACTTTAAGTGCCACTGTCATTACCTCCCTTTCCTGTTCCAGTCGCGTATGGTTCGCGGGAAAAACGACTGTCTCAAAGCCTCTGTGCGCGCTCTAATCTCTCTAATTTTACATTCATCATCTCCGCGGGAGGTATAAGTAGGGGGAAGCAATATATTCGATACCTCATCCAGAAACGCACCCTCTCGAAACCTGGCGAGCAAGCTACACCGCGATGCAGAGCGCCTCTCTTGCAGAGTCTGCCACTTGAGTTTGTTAAACATCTCCGTAACGCTACCACGGTTACCAAATAACCCGCTCTTCTTTGGATCTTCTCTATCTCTTCTGTCAACCCGATCTGGTACGGATCCCACATTGATGAGCAATACTCAAGTATAGGTCGAACGAGTGTTTTGTAAGCCACCTCCTTTGTTGATGGACTACATTTTCTAAGGACTCTACCAATGAATCTCAACCTGGTACCCGCCTTACCAACAATTAATTTTATATGATCATTCCATCTCATTGTGATTGTGTAAGTGTATTGAGTGCTTCTAGGTCTGTGTCACTCCATTTCACTACTCCAAATGAGTAGGTCAATACTGGTATAGCATAAGTATTTATAGCTTTTGTCTTGTTTCTTGCTGTCAATTCTGTTTTCAGTATTTTTGTTAGTCTTTGTCTATATTTTTTTTTAGTTCTTCTTTAATATTTGTATTATCTATTCCTATTTTTTGTCTGTATCCTAGATATTTATAGGCATCTGTTTTTTCCATCGCTTCTAAGCAGTCGCTGTGGTTATCCAATATGTAATCTTCTTGTTTAGTGTGTTTTCCATTGACTATGCTATTTTTCTTAAATTTGTCTGTTCCAAAAGCCATATTTATATCATTGATGAATACTTCTGTTATCTTTAGTAATTGGTTGAGTTGTTGATTTGTTGCTGCCAGTAGTTTTAGATCATCTGTGTATAGCAAATGTGTGATTTTGTGTTGGTATGTTCCAGTAATATTGTATCCATAATTTGTATTGTTTAGCATGTTGGATATTGGGTTCAGAGCAAGGCAGAACCAGCAATGACTTAATGAGTATTTCCAATATTAGTAATAACCATGAATGGGGTACAATATCAAAAGCTTTTTGGTAATCAATGTATGCGTAGTGTAGCGACCTTTGTTTAGTTTTAGCTTGATATGTCACTTCTGCATCTATTATCAGTTGCTCTTTACATCCTCGTGCTCCTTTGCAACAGCCTTTTTGTTCTTCATTTATAATTTTGTTCTGTGTTGTATGTGTCATTAATTTTTGTGTAATGTTTGAAGTTAATATTTTGTATATTGTTGGTAGGCATATTATGGGGCAATATTTAGCTGGGTTTGCTGTGTCTGCTTGATCTTTAGGTTTCAGATAAGCTATTCCATGTGTAAGGGTATCAGGGAATGTGCATGGGTCTGCAATGTAACTGTTAAATAATTTAGTTAGATGTGAATGTGTTGAGGTGAACTTCTTTAGCCAGAAATTTGCTATTTTATATTTTCCAGGGGCTTTCCAATTGTGCGTAGAATTAATTGCTTGGGTGACTTCATGTTGCAAAATTATCACTTCAGGCATTTTTGGTATCATCTTGTATGTGTCTGTTTCTGCTTGTATCCACCATGCATGTCTGTTATATTGTACTGGGTTTGACCATATGTTGCTCCAGAAGTGTTCCATGTCTATTATGTTTGGTGGATTGTCTATTTTAATGTGTGTGTTATCTATTGTCTGGTAAAATTTCTTTTGGTTTGTGTTGAATGTTTGGTTTTGTTTCCTTCTATTTTCACTTTTTTTGTATCTTCTAAGTCGTTTGGCCAATGCTTGTAATTTCTGCTTCTTTTCATCTAATTGCTCTATGGCTTGTTGTTGTGAGATTTTACCTAACCTTTTTCATTTTTTGTCTGATATTTCATTTTTTATAAATTGTGTTAGCTGTCCAATGTCTTTTCTCAGTTTTTCTATTCTGATCTGTAGCCTGTGTTGCCATGCTGGTTTTGTGGGTTTCTTCTGTGTGTTGGTTGGTTCTGATCTCTGCCTAGTGTGTGTATTTAGTGTAGTGAGTGCTCCTACATAAACCAGTAGTTGTGACTCTTCCATAGTTGTATTTTCATTTATTTTGTTGTGTATGATTGTGTTGGTAGTTGTTTCGACTTGTGGATTATTTGGTGGTCTGTGCAAGAATGGTCTAATGTCTGTATTTATGTCTTTGTATTCTATATATGTCAGCTGAAATTTTTCTTCTATATCTAACATGTGTGTCACTTCGTGTTCTATTTGTGCTTGTTCTGGTGGCTGTCTTAAGATTTCGTTTTCCTCTGATTGTTTAATTGATGCTTGTTGTTATTTGTTTGTTTGCTCTGGGATGTTTGAGTCCATTACTGTATTTTCTTCTTCTTCTGATTGTACATTATTTTGTTCTAGTATTTGTTGTACTTGTTGTTTGATGTTTTCTAGTTCTGACTGGGGTATCCTGTTATTTTTTATTATTACACAGATCTAATCAGCTAGTCATTGTTCTGTTAAAAATTTTAATTCTGGGTATCTGGTAATAAATGTTGTGTATACTTGTGATCTGTATCCAGTTGTGTTGGTTCCTAACTTTGTTGCTTGGTAATAACAGAACATGAAGTGTCGGTTAACTTCATCTGACCATCTCATCCTGTGTCTTTGTTTTCCTTCTACGGTGGTTACAGGAAGCATATCCTGCAAAAACACATTTATTTGGATTTAAATCCTTTTCCGTGTGGCTGGCATTGTCGTTACCATTGTGGATGGGCATAGGATTCAAGCGCCGTCCCCAACCATGACAGCGCTTGTCCGAGGCTTCATTAGTTCTGTCCTGAACCAACTAATCACACTAAAAGGGGGGTTAGCCCTGTTTGTGGTTTATTCTTTATTATTATTATTATTATTATTATTAATATTTGGGTATAATAAATGCTTTACTACTAGTATTTCAGAAATGTGAGATTTCAACTTTACACTTGGCTTTCCAATTATGACTCAACCAGTTCTTAGACATACCACTGGATTTTATTTCACAAATTAAAACTATCAGTAAGGGATAAGTGCTGTCAGATGCCTTAGATGGAGCCAAAACCATGCCTGTTACTTTCTCGCCCATGTCTAGTGCTTGGAATGCAACTCCAGTGAACTGCACTATAGCTGACTGTGTACCTGATGCAGTCCTGAAAGCAGATTGTTAATTGCAGGGAAGGTTGTATTTATGTTGGTAATTCATGAGGCAAGTTTTCATTATAGTCGCTATAGTTTCAGAAATTCTAGATACTGAAGAAATTGGTGTGTAGTTTTCTAAATTTTTTGCATCACCATATTTTTAGTATTGGTATTACTTCTGCTTGTTTCAGATATGCAGGAAAGCAGTCAGATTGAAAGGTTCATTAATTACTATTGTTGATGGGTTTTTGTTTGTGTACATTTAAGGACATTGACTGGGATATCATTTAAGCCTGTGGATTTTTTGTTTAAATTGCATATTTTCTTTCTTTGGATAAAGCACCATTGAGAGTTACAAGTGCTGGTACTTGATTTATTCTAAAGATTAATTCACCCTTAGGTACTTAAGAGTGGATGTTAGTTGGACGCAGGTCCTGTTCAGTACATTCCGTAAATATTATGGCTACACAGTGGAATTAAATGTCGTATGTAAGAATGTTTTGTGGAACTGTGTATGTGACTGCTATAAGTGTCATTAAGATCAATTGCTTTTACCTTCTATTCAAATATTTCTGGCAGTGTACTGATCTGTGCTTTTTTTTTATCTTCCAGATTGTCCATGCTGTCAACATTTCTCAGACGAGATAGAGGCGATGTACCGGTAATGTATCTGCATGTTACATGAGCACATCTTGTGCTGAAGTCATGTTAGATTAGTCATTAATGCCTGTCATTTTCCTGTGTGCCTTGGAGTTGCTGTTTCTCACTAAACAGCAGTATGCCACTTACTCAAGCTAGCAGTAATGAAATGCAGCTGTACTTCAATGTCTGTCCCTGATCCAAGTGTTACTGCACATAAGCACATTTCAGTTACTGTTAAGGCACATTAAATTGCTCAGAAATGGTGAAGCCATGAAACATTAGGCTTCATCACAGAATTAAATGCTTTGACCTTACATATTGAACACACTTGTCTATTGAAACATCAGTATTATGCCAAAGGATTGAAGACTGCTTTTCCAATAAAGCAAGCAATTTGTTAAAATATTACAGTTCAACTACGATAAATGAGTGGTAGGCCTATATTTTGTGAAGTCTCTGGAGTGGGCTTTCTATAACATTAAGTTTCTTAAAGATACAACAGATTCCTTAGTGATATTAGAGTAGCTGTTGTCTATCTAAGAAAAAGATGATTTGCACTGATGTGGCTCAAATGCATTGCAGTTGATACTGATCCATCAGGTTTACACAGGGGTGAAGTTACGTTGTGTTGTAAGTGTTCTGATTCTGTCACCTTGTTACACAGAAAACTGGTGAAGTACTCTAAGTGATAGTTTCCAAATGGAGGAAGGTATGAATTCAGTTACTTAGATTAGCCTAAGCCCTTTCGGACTAAACGTGCTTTATGGTCATGTGGCTTCTACAGAGTTCAGCTATTAGGTGTTCCCTGAAGGCTGTCGCTTCAACCTTCCCATCAGACATCTACTGTATGTCACGTGTGTGTCTAAAGCAGAATAGAAAATGCTGTATTGAGTTTGATTCTAATAAATTGAAGCTCATGTTTGGTGGCTTTTATAACTTAGGATGTATCAATAAATGTTTCCGAGCACCGAGATATGGAGGATCTTCTGAAAATGTCATCACTGGTACAATTTGTTGTAAGAACAGGGTGGGATACATAATGTGAAAAGATTTTTAGATCTCATTACTAATATAAATATGATGTCATATTAGATGTACATATATACAAGGGCTCTTGCAGGGGAGTGAGTTCGTTTTTTGTCAGCATGCTAGATAATACAAGCCAATTAAGGTTTTTTATGTCACTGCTTGATATGATAATTCACTGTTCAGCCAATAACCACAATCCTGACACAAAACCCATGAATCTGGAAACATCTCTGTTCCATTAGGCAAGCTCATAATCACTGCAGATTGAGCACAAGACAGCACGTTAAATATCTTGGGTTTAGAACTGAAAATGCAAAAAACATACACAGTTAACATTCACAGAATAAAATCTCTTTCCGAAACACATTTTCTAATATGATTTATTGTGATTGTTGAGAAACATGATATTGGGAGATAAATGTGGTTTGGTAAAAGGCTTTCATCCAGGTATCAGATTTGGTGTTAATCATTAGTTGATTATGAATCAGAAAGAAAATAAAATATGTAAACTGGTGCTAGTGTAGTATGAAACATCGTAGTGGTGACACTGATGTGGAGCATAGCCAGATGCCAAGGTCAGCTCACATAGATGTATATTACAGCATACACCAGTTGCGAGATAGACCTGGCCATGCTGACAGTACTTATTGGCAAAGAACTTTGTTCTCACATTCATGGACTTTCACCAGAAAAAGTTCAAATGCAGTGATACAGAGTGGCGAGTTCAAAGAATAGATCAGATATGCCAACTTGACCAAATTGGAAAGCTGAGTGCCATTGTAGCTGATGAAAAAAGAATCTGCAATGACACTTAATAATTTATGGATACTTACTTAAAGTGTATTGTTAATAATAAATAATTATGTAGTTTACTTGCCAGGTACAAATATTAGAATATCCAATTTGTGCTTCATGCTATAGTATTGAGTGAACTGTTGAATAATCTGTACCTGTAACTGGACTGAATGTGATTAGTGTTTGAATGGAATGTTAGTTGAGAGTAACTAAATGCTATTTTGAAAACATTGTGTGGTTTGTACTGTATTTCTTACAGCATTTATAGCTGTGTATTTCTGCTGGTACTAATTTTACTCTTATAGTTAACCAAAAATTTTTAGGTGTCATAGTTGAGCTGATGCACATGGGAATTGGAAGGTTAAATGCATGCTACCTGTCTTGTTCTTCCTGGAATTTTTGTGCATGTGCAGATCACTTTCAAAGCCTTCTATCTTCTTACTGAGTATATTGTTCAGCATATCCTCCCATTGTAGTCCTCTCTCCTTTGTCATCCCTCACCTGGTGTGTCTTATTTATGCTGTTGCAATTGGTCTTCATCCACATTTTGCCCATTCCAAAACTGCTCTTGGTAGCATTTGTTTTCCCATTCTTTTAAGATGAGCAAACCATTTCTGCCCATTTCTCTCAGTTTTCTTCGAGATTGATCTGAAGTTCCATACTTGGACTTCTTATTCTGTCCCATCTCATGTTAGCTCAGATGCCTCATAGAAAGTGCATTTGTCACTTGTATTCCACTCAGATCTTTGTCATGATGAAACATTCTGATCCATAGATCAAAATTGGTAGACAATATTTTTATACAATGATTTTCATGATATAAAATGTACACTGGCAATGGCAAGGAAAGTGTTTCTGAAGGAGAGAAATTTGTTAGTAGGACATGTTCTGAGGCATCAAGGGATCGTAAATTTAGCATTGGAGGGTAGTGTGGAGAATAAAAATCATAGAGGGAGACCAAGAGATGAATACACTAAGCAGATTCAGAAGGATGTGGGTTGCAGTAAGTACTGGTAGATGAAGAAGCTTGCACAGGATAGGGTAGCATGGACAGCTGCATCAAACCAGTGTCAGGACTGAAGACCACAACAACAACATATTTTCATTTTAGTTAATTGCTAGATACAGAGTAACAAAAGTATGGGCATTTCTCCACCCTGTCTGGTTTCCTGTCTTGATTTGCTTGCTTTGTAGTTACTTGAAAGCACATACTTCAATAACTTGACCATTACAACCAAAAACCATCTGTTTCCCTGCTGATTTTCATTACCTGACTTTTTAACTATTTCCATGCCTAGGGTAGACTGGGGCATGTTTTACACTTTTTACATTTTTTTTTGTACTTTTTATTTTTATCAGTTTTCAGGTAAAAAATGGATCATTGTATTTCCTATACTTTTATTTACAGTCTTGTACAAATATTTTTGAAAATAGTAAATGGCAGCAGATGATTTTGTCTGACCATGTTGCATCGGAAAATCTTCCCCGTATGCGGGGCAAGTTTTCTGGCTTACTTAAAATGTACAGCGTCAAATTTTCCAACTATGGTTTAAATGGCAAAACAGAGATAATTATCTTGATTTCACTGAATATGTATTTTTATTATGAATTTACAATACATTACAAAAGAAGGAAAGCAAAAGTAACCACATTAAATAAAAGCAAATGCTACTTAAAAGTTTTACAAATTGTGTCACTTAAATATTTTACAAATACAGACATTTTGAAACAATACTCTCACTCACTGTCTGAATCACAATGTAAACAAACAAAAAATGCAATGTTCCCTTTCGTATAGTCTTCATGTTCCCATTCCTTGCATTTTGTGCTCTGTACCAACTTTTCATTTGCTTCAGACTTGGCGTAAGACTCAAGGCAATTAATGCGTTAACAATCTTCGTCATCATCACTGGTATTTAGGCCTTAAATATCTTTGTGAGATTTAGTTTTACTGCTCTTTACATTTGAAGAGGATGACACAGTTTCCTGGCTGGGATTTTCTTTTTTTCTCATCTCTGTTATTTGCTTCTTTTTGCAGTTTTCTTTTTTTAGATAAATCGTTTTCGATTTTCAGCTGATGTTTAATTGGAGTATCAGTCAATATAGCTGACTTCCTTTCTTTCCTTGCATGTCGTGTTTGCTTCCAAGGAGCCGCCTTCTCAAAAGCCTAATTTCTTCTGGTGTTGGCCAAGTTTCTGTGGATGTAGAAGGAACACTTCCTTGACAAGCAAGAGGAAAGGACTTCGTAGAACTGAAGGGAACAGCTTCTTCGGAAATGCTAGTCTGTGTTGGTGTAGTAGGAGTTGATGAATTTGATGGGTTCGAATAGATTTTGTGATCAGTCGTTTTTTCTGGCAAGTTTGAATACAGTCCAGGACTGATAGGGCATTCAGAATTTGATAAAGTAGGAGCTGGTCTGTCTGTAAAGTAGGATGGCATAAAATATGAGTCTGTAAAAATTTCATGATTAAATGGGAAAATTTCTGAAACTTTAAAATCTGCCATAATATTGACTGGTGTTAATGCCTGCAGCGCAGCTCTTGTCAAAATAGATGGGATATCATAAACTGTCACAGGGCTTTTGTTTGCGCACACCCATGCATCACAAGCTGTGTTAGTTTTCTTTTTGAGAGGCCGAAACACACTGCGATATAAGGGCTGCAGTGTGGTGGGAAAGACAACAATGTGACACTTACTTTGAAATAGTCCAATGCTTCTGCTGACAGATGAGAATCAGGATTGTCCAGAAGAAGCAGACTTGGTCGTGTTACAGAACAATGAGCATAATTAACAAAGTGCTTGGTGAACTTAACAAAATTGTTTTTCCATCATCCAGCCAGATGGGTTCACATCACTATCACATTCAGAAGGGCCATCATGTAGAAAGTGTTGAAATTTTACCCTTGGGAAAATCAGATATGGTGGGATGGCATTTCCTGCAGAGTTTACAGCAAATGCTGCCATCACCTATGTTCCTCTTTCTGCTGAGGTTAATTTACCTATTTGTTTAAAGCCACGATGTCCAATTGCTCTTCTGGCTTTCGAACCGTGGTTATCCCTGTTTCGTCCATATTTCATATGCCATTAGGTCCAAAGTTTGAGAACTTTAATATATTTGTCAAATTATTAAAAAACATCAACATTTGTCCTGTTGAAGCTGGTGGCTTGAGGAGTTCTGATTGAAATTTGATGGTTTCCTTTTAAAAACGAGCTGAACCAGTCAGGCCCTGCCATTTCATTTACTGTCCAGGTTTCTGGAACTTTCCGCTTGCATGCAAGAACATACATACATGCAAATCGCCTGACTTGTTTGGGAGTAAGCCCAAAATAGATGTCAGAAGTGTTCATCAGATACTGAACCAGCATTTGCCCTTGTTCATGAGTAAAAACCTGTACAAACAAACCCGAAGTGTATTAGAAATTTAATATGTAAAAGGGAAAGTGTAACTTAAGTATGTATGTATTTGAGCGTTAGTGTGGGTGCCAAGTCTACTTACACGCCATGGTTTTGCATATCCTATTGTCAGCATGTTTGGAGGCCTTGCGAGTGGTGCTACTTTTGGCAGCGGTAGGTCTATTTTTGGCACTGTTTCTTCTGCTTGTGGCAAGTCTGGGTCAGGCAATTACCATCCGACAATAGGAACTTGCGTTCCTGATAGTTCTTCCACTGGATGCGGCGGGATCACAGCTGTTGATTGCACTGGTAGAGGGGGATTGTCTACGGAACGGAATTTCAACCAGTAAGTGTTCAGAGCCCTGCGTGGAATATTGAAGTTCATGGATGCTTTTCTGATGCTGCACCTGCTTCTAATTGCTAATAGTGCAGCATTTATTACTTCTGGATTGTACGAGCCTACATCGGTGTTCTTTTTATAATTGGAGACCATTTTAGGCTTAAAAAAAATTACATTTTACAATGAACCATTTGGAAGAGGGCTAATTGGCAGAATTTATTACACAACAAATACATATTTAAATTAATAATACCACATGTTCTAGGCCGGGGCACGTTTTCCAACGAGACATGTGCAGTAATGTGTGCCCTGTATTCTCTCGGAAAATGTGCCCCCTTGCCATATTAGGAACTATAACGCTATGTCCATAAGTAACCGTGTAAGCATATTTACAAACAAATGCACAGTTACCTAAAGAAAGAAACCCACTTTCAGTGCATGCAATGTCAAAATAATAAGTTTAATACTGGTATGGTTAAGTTTCAATAAAAATGTGTAAGTTTACTCGCCTTCGCAAAAATGATGAAAACAGCCCTGCCACCAATGTGACTGCTGGTACAACACTGAAGGTTTCCTAAATGAAGCATGCTTTGTTGCTACTTCGTACAGTATTGCCGTTGGTACCATCTACTGGTTTGTTTTCAAACTAAAGTGTGTTTCTATAAAACTAGCATACACAGAAAGCTTCCCAGTTATTAAATATGTATAGTAATTGAATATAATTCATACATCTCCTCCTCCACCCTTTCTCCTCAGTCCTCTTTTCCTTCCCTCCTCTTCACCTCATCCTTTCAACTGTGTTCCTCGATCTCCATTGCCTCCCTCTCCTTCTCTGTGTGTTATAACATTCATTTGGAACTGAAGTTGATAAAAATGGATGGGTAAGACAATTGAGATCATTGCTATATGAGCTATGAGAGACCTCTCAGCTGATGGCTGTGTGGACAGTAGCTTCAGTGACAAATACTGTCATATGTTGTCTGCAAATGGGTAGGATTACAAAATTAGTGATTATTATATCACAGCAGCATTTTTCCATTGAAAACAACTCTGTGGGAGAACAGAATCAGCTCACAGCTTTGTATGCAGTTTGTTTTAAAACTACACAAGAGTAGGGGTATGCGGGAGATTTTGTCTAATGGTTTAAATGCTGTGCTATTGTGGTTTGACAGTGAGAAAGAAAACCTGTTGTTGCTGTGGTCTTCAGTCCTGACACTGGTTTGATGCAGCTCTTCATGCTACTCTATCCTGTGCAAGCTTCTTCATCTCCCAGTACGTACTGCAGCCCACATCCTTCTGAATCTGCTTAGTGTATTCATCTCTTGGTCTCCCTCTACGATTTTTACCCTCCAAACTGCCCTCCAATACTAAATTGATGATCCCTTGATGCCTCAGAACATGTCCTACCAACCGATCCCTTCTTCTAGTCATGTTGTGCCACAAACTCCTCTTCTCCCCAATTCTGTTCAATACCTCCTCATTAGTTATGTGATCTACCCATCTAATCTTCAGCATTCTTCTGTAGCACCACATTTCGAAAGCTTCTATTCTCTTCTTGTCCAAACTATTTATTGTCCATGTTTCACTTCCATACATAGCTACACTCCATACAACTACTTTCAGAAAAGACTTCCTAACACTTAAATCTATACTCGATGTTAACAAATTTCTCTCCTTCAGAAACACTTTCCTTGCCATTGCCAGTGTACATTTTATATCATGAAAATCATTGTATAAAAATATTGTCTACCAATTTTGATCTATGGATCAGAATGTTTCATCATGACAAAGATCTGAGTGGAATACAAGTGACAAATGCACTTTCTATGAGGCATCTGAGCTAACATGTTCAATACCTCCTCATTAGTTATGTGATCTACCCATCTAATCTTCAGCATTCTTCTGTAGCACCACATTTCGAAAGCTTCTATTCTCTTCTTGTCCAAACTATTTATCGTCCATGTTTCACTTCCATACAAGGCTATACTCCATTCAAATACTCTCAGAAACGACTTCCTGACACTTAAATCTATACTCGATGTTAACAAATTCCTCTTCAGAAACGCTTTCCTTGCCTTTGCCATTCTGCATTTTATATCCTCTCTGCTTTGACCATCATCAGTTATTTTGCTCCCCAAAACTCCTTTACTACTTTAAGTGTCTCATTTCCTAATCTAATTCCCTGAGCATCACCCGACTCAATTAGACTACATTCCATTATCCTCGTTTTGCTTTTGTTGATGCTCATTTTACATCCTCCTTTCAAGACACTGTCCATTCCATTCAACTGCTCTTCCAAGTCCTTCGCTGTCTCTGACAGAATGACAATGTCATCGGCGAACTTCAAAGTTTTAATTCTTCTCCGTGGATTTTAATTCCTACCCCTGCCACCTTCAGAATTTGATAGAGTGTATTTAAGTCAACATTGTAAAAAGCTTTCTCTATGTCTACAAATGCTAGAAATGTAGGTTTGCCTTATCTTAATCTAGCTTCTAAGATAAGTCGTAGGGTCAATATTGCCCCCCCGAGGTCGGATTCTACCAGTTTGTCCATTTGTCTGTAAAGAATTCGCATTAGTATTTTGCAGCCGTGACTTATTAAACTGATAGTTTGGTAACTTTCACACATGTCAACACCTGCCTTCTTTGGGATTGGAATTATTATATTCTTCTTGAAGTCTAAGGTTATTTTGCCTGTCTCGTAAATTTTGCTCACCAGATGGTAGAGTACCAAGGAGTACAAAACACTCTCGAAGATATTGGAGACCAAAACTAGTCACCAAACGAAATACACATACATGCAATGAAACAATTTTAACATAATTTACCGATTGCTGTTTTCTTGTAGGGCAACATTCAAAAAATTCTTAGTTCTACATGCGTCCAGTAACACTCATTTCATACTGCGTAAAGTGTCCAAAGTCAGCAGAAGTTATGGTTCTAGCAAAAATATGGAATGTACCAGGCACAGGACTTGCACTACCCCAATCCAGTCTCCTGCACAACTTTGAAATAAACATTTGTCAGTTACGGAAAGTTATCTTGAAATGATGGAGCATGCTTTTTCACAATTTCTCTTGAAATGATGGAGCATGCTTTTTCACAATTTCTCTTAAGTTTTCTGTACCAATTCGCCCTTGTAGAGCTCAAATTTTTGGGGTGAATGTAAATAGCTTTCTGAGCTTTTTGATGCTGCGAAGTATTTGTGTAGATTACAAATCTGGAGGGATTTCTGTTGTGACACTTCTGGCATGGCTGCTGTGACAACACACACACACACACACAGAGAGAGAGAGAGAGAGAGAGAGAGAGAGAGAGAGAGAGAGAGAGAGAGTGTGTCTAATGGATTGGTGATAAATCTTTGTGCCGTTGTGTCAGCTGACAATGTTCGAGTAAATGCACTTACGTGACCGGGAATTGAATTTCACATTTTTGATAGGCTGTTGCTGTGAAACACAAAATACATCAAAAAAATGTGTCCCCAAATTTATTTTCTCACTTTGGAGGCTTTGCTCAGTCCTTTTGCCTTACTGGTGTGATGCTTAGGTGGTTAGGTACCATCTTGGACTGGAGCAACTGAATTCCATTCTCTGCCAGGGTTTCGATTACCTCTTGTTGTGTCCCTTGACCGCTGTTTTGACTCTTGGAAATGGAAAAAAGCTGCACGGAAAGATATCTGGTGAATAAGGTAGCTGTGGTAGTACTGAAATTTATTTTGAGGTTAAAATTGCTCTACTGCTGGAGCAGTATTAAATGGCACATTATCGTGATTCAGAATCCAATTATCAGCAATGTTGGCACGGACATGAAGAACTCTTTTACGAAGTCTTTCTAAAATTTCTTTGTAGTAATATTGGTTAACTGTTTGTTCAGGAGGCACCCACTCTTTATGAACAATTCCCTTGGAATCAAGGGAGGACACAAGCATGCATTTCACTTTTGACTTTGACATGCGAGGTTTTTTTTTTGTCTGGGTGATCCCTTTGAGCACCATTGTGAACTTTGATGTTTTGTCTCTGGATCGTACTGAGAAAACCAACTTTCATCACCAGTGATAAAACGGCTGAACTATTCTGGATTGCAAGTTTGTTTGTGTGGCCACCCTCTGCAGCAAGTATATAAATACTTGTTTTGTAAATAAAACTGCCTTTTACTGCTGCAGGAAAAGGCAGTTTTATTTACAAAACAAGTAATTCTGGATTGATTTCAATTTGCTCTAACAGATCGGCTGCCAGATTTTTCCATGTTTCTCATCGTTGTGGTGTGAGATTTTTGGGGTCCATTTTTGCACAAGATCTTCAGTTCTTATTAGATGAACTGTTTATCGATTGATGTTCAGTTCTTCTGCAATCATTTTCGCGTATAATCTTGGATCAGATCATATGAGTTGACCCACCCTGGCCAAGTTGACATCCGTCCATGAGGTTGATGGTCGTCCACTGCAGTCTTCATCTTCAGCATTAGTTCTGCCTTCACTAAACATTTTATACCAACTAAAAACTTGTGCTTTTGACATATCTTCCTCTCCAAAAGCTTTCTGAAGCTAACCGTAAGTTGCCGTCACCTTTCAACCAATTTAGCACAAAAAGAAATGGCATACCATTGCGCAATATTATGCGGTTCCATTTCCGTGATGAGAGACACAAACATGTGTTAACCTATTACAGCACAACTCACGACTGAGCAGTTGCATCGATGTGACACTTGGACTAGAAGCAGCTTATAGACCACGGTCAAAGATATTGTGCCTATGCAAGCCTGCAGGGTGGCCACAACTTGCCAAGAAAATCGGCTTCATTACTTTAGTGTCGCAACTCGCATATTGCATGCTCAATGGACCATTTCCTCTTTTTAGTGTTAATGTCCGCAGGCTTCTAAATAACAGATTTAGTGACATATGGTTAGGTAGTAACATGGCCTCCATGCTCTCCGTACCTAAATCCACTCAACTTTTATTTGTGGAGGCATTTGAATGAAAGCTCTTAGCTCTTATGATTGGAATCCCAGCACAATATGTTCAAAGTCTCCATACCTGTATTACGGAAGGCTGTGAAACCAGACACAATACTCCAGGGATACATCAGGGAACCAAAAAAATACACAAGTTCTAAAAATGTCCGACAGGTGGCGCTTCATCTGATCAGAATAGCAATAATTAGCATAACAAAGTAAGACAAAGCAAAGATGATGCTCTTTACAAGAAATGCTCAATATGTCCACCATCATATCTGATCCAGGAACGGATTACTGCACATAAACATTTAGCCATTTTGCAACTATAATGTATCAAAACTTTTGTGACAAGATAGTGACTTTTAAATGGATGCATTGCACAGTCTACGTCAATGTGTTCAATAGCTGCCACTGGTGAAAGAGGAAAACAACATGTTTCAGTGCAGTGCTGCCAGTCTTCACAACACCACTGAATAATGGGTACCCAGGGACAATCTACTTGGTTGACTTTGTTCATGAATGTAAACTGCATGCATACCATCAAAGGCACAGTGTGACAGACTGCTGCTAACACAAATCAGGATTTGTTCTTTGAAGCTGTCATGGCCACCATGCTGTGTATGGATCCAATCAACCGACTCTTACCACACCACATAGTTGTTTAGACATCCCCACCAGACTTACAACTGCACTGCATCCATAAACTGAGAGTTCATTCATTGTTCTCTCCAGACACGAACAGGGCAACTAGCACAGCCATACACCTGTGGCATGTCTGTACATTTTAGTTCATACCTTAAGTTACTGTTATTCCATCGAGACCAAATGGCAATGTGTTTTACAATTTCTGATTGCTTACTTGCCATCTACAGCATTTCTGGTGATAGTAAAAACTTATCGAATTATTGTGGAACCTAGGCAAATGTACAGACATTATCTGGCACCCCCCCTGAACAACAAAAAATATGATGCTGTGAAGTCGGCACTACACCAGTGCTCTCAACAGGCACCATTGCAATAATTAAAACAAGTTATATAGCACGATCATCTGGGAACCAGGACACTCTTCTCATCTTTGGTGTTGGCTACATATGCTTTTGGACATTAATCTCATGGCCAATTACTCACTTTGGACTCTCTGAATTGTCAATCTACCAGCCCCAATTGCAACTCACATTGATTTTGCATGAACACAAAGCATTGAAGCAGAAATCAACATTGCAGATAGGATTTTTAAAGTATTGCAACATAGATCATGTGTGAATACTGCCAACAACAATGCCATGTAATGGGACACCCAGCAAATTATGTCACACCAAGCAGCAAGAAGTAGCTGAACAGATGTTACCACGCCCTACCATATCGAGCACAATGTCAACCCCACTCCTTGGGGCTGTGACCTACAGACAATCAAAACACACTTGTGCATCTCGCAACAGTGTACTGTACACGGAGGCAGCGTCAAGGCCACACTCTATTGGTTTCTCACACAATTTGGCAATGAAGCATGAAGCTGTGAGTCACTTTGCAAGAACCCTTGTTCATGTGACATTCATTGGACATGTTGTCTGTAAACACATGTCAAGTCAGTGTTCATGGAAGAGAGCTATGGTGGTGACATGGCTCTGTTGTTGTTCCCGTTCAGTGGTTTGTGAAGATGAAAAAAATCGATTCAAGCAGTAATTAAGTACTTCATAAAGACGGGTATGAAAGCAAAGGACATTCGTGCCGATTTCCAGAATACACTGGGGGACTATGCTCCTCCGTATTCAACTATTGCCAAGTGCACAAATGAATTTAAATTTGGTTGGGAGAGTTTAGATAATGATCAGCACAGTGGTCGGCCAAGATGTGTCACTACTCCAGAAATCGTTGCAAAAGTGAACAAAATGGTCATGGAGGATCGCTGATTGAAGGTGCATGAAATTGCTCACACCTGCCATATGTCGTATGAGAGGGTATATCACATTTTAACTGAAGAATTAGAAATGAAAAAATTATGTGCAAGATGGGTGCCCCGAACTCATGACGCCGGATCAATGCGCGGCCCGCATAGACGTGCCGTCGCTGTGGCAAAATTATACAAACTAAGGTATGAATTGATGCTACACGCAACTTATTCACCTGATAGGGCTCTGTCAGACTTCCATCTATTCCCAAAACTGAAAATTTTTCTTGTTGGATGAAGATTCACTTCAAACGAAGAATTGATAGCTGGAGTTGACAACTATTTTGCCTGGAGGAAACTTATTTTCGAGATGAGATCAAGGCACTAGAACATTGTTGGACCAAGTGAATTACTCTACAAGGAGCCTACATTGAAAAATAAAAAAGTTTCAGTAATGTAAGTACATTTTTCTATTGTTCCGAGAACTTTTCAGACCACCCTAGTACCTCACCTCCTGAACAATTACCAGCAACAGTGGACATATCTACCATGCAACTCCAAGTGGAAAATGAAGCAAATATTCCAAATTATGGATCCTCAGCTCACACTATGCTGTGCATATTTGGATGACATTCTAATTTTCTCTGCTTCATGGAAAGAGAAGAAGTGCATGTCAGGCAAGTTCTCAATACTCTTAAGGATTCCAGTATCATCACCAATGATGATCAATGCCAACTGTGCCAATCTGAAGTAGTCATCCTTGGCCATTTGGTCAATACTGCCTTCTTTAGACCTACAGCACAATGAATTGAAATCATTAAGAAACTACCTCTACCTCCAGGCTTCCACGAATTATGCCGTTTTCTCAGGACGATTAACTCCTTCGTCAACATTCCCCTAATGCAGCTGCCACTCTGACAGCTCAGACTAATGTACTAACAGCAAAGAATGCAGCTTGAATATGCAAGATTGAATGGACTCCAGGAATACGACATGCTTTCACCAAAATCCACGACTGTATGACACCTTTCACAACCTTATCCCACCCACGATCTAAATCACAGCCGACAGTAAAGTTGAATGCAAGCATTTTTTCCATTGGAGCAGTGCTGTGGCTGGAAGTGGCAGGTGTACAACAACCACTATTTTTCTGACAGACTTTTAGTGCAAGTGGTCAGTCTATGACAGAGAATTGTTCTCATCATGTGAAGTAGTCTGCCAGTTTGAAGTGGATGTCAAGGACAGGCATCTCATCATTTACACAGACTACTGGCCTTTGGCAGACTCTATATGCAACCCATAAAAAGACTCCTGCCCCCAATAATTCCAGCATCTGGACTGCAATGAACAATTCACAACAGATGTCAGACACCTTCACAGAGCGTGCAACATCATTGAAGACTTTCTATTGAGAGTGAAAGCCCTTTCCACACATGCGGATTATGACTATTCTCGCACTTGTAAAATGAGTTAAACAACACAACCCATGGCTTAGAATACCACCACCACCACAGGTGCACAGCCCACCAAAAGTTTTCGTTCATAAAGCTCCGGCAGAGTATGACTATGTCATGTTACAGGCTATACTACCCGACCTGCTCTGCAGCTGCCTCACTTCAACTCGCACAAAGTCATCAAATAAGATTATAAATACTTCGATATATTGCTCCATATGAAGTTCACCATTATGGCTGTCAACCACTTTAAACATGCGTAGATCTTGTGCAACATCGTTTATACCAATGAAGTAGAAGCCGTTCAGACCAATGCCACCATTCACCTCATTTCAGAACGGGACTATGCGTCACCCACTCCAAACACCTGCACCACATTTGTGGTACAACTCAATTTACAGCAGTTTCTGTTGGATGGTATCCAGTTCAAGCTGCAGATAACTTCCTCATTGTTGAAGGGAAGCACAAGGAACGCAAAGTCAATAAAGGCTGTATCTCCAGTCAGTTTACTCACAGTTATAAACTCCACAGTGATGGATATTCAGCTTCGATTACACCTACTTTATCGACTGACTGTTTTGTCACGATTACAGGCCACAGAACACTACAATCACCTATTACCATTCCTACGGATGCTAATGTCGCTGTTCCTCCACCTTGCCGCATGCACAAATGAGCTCTGCACCAACACAAACCATCGCAGATCATTCCCACTGTGGCTGTCAAGCTTGCCTCTGCCCCACCTCAGGCAACACCACCTATATTTAATGTGGTGAGGTCAATGTCATTGAGCTCTCTCCCCTAACACACAGAGAAACGGTGCAGCCATGTCACGCATTGCAGCCAGCCGTGGCACAGCTGGTCACACGCACCAGTGCAGAGAGGTTAACAGCACTGATGGCTCTTGACTGTCTCCTTCCCCAATGCTCTGCACTCCCAGGTTTGGGGGGGGGGGGGTGGGGGGGGGGTGCTGTGGAGACTTCACCAGCTATAGGAGCAGTGGAGGAGATAAGATACTTTGACCAGTGTCGCGGCAGACACAAGTGGAATATCTCGAAAGGAGAGTAGTGTACTCTGAGCTTTAGGCCTGTTAAACTTAAATGAGGTTGTACCACTGTAAATAATAAAGTGCATTTTAACTGCAACCATGCTATTATTAGTCACTGGCTTAATCATTTCCCAGGTTAAAATCGACTCCCGGGTAGTTTTCCAATTTTTTTACTTATGTGATGCACTCTGAACATCGGCAATTGAGCATTGTGGTCTGAGAGGCCATTCCATTACCTATGGGAATTACACTAGAACTTTGCAGTCTTGATACATCTATAACAATGTTGTCAACAGCAGTGCTGCTCGTTTCCATAACTCTCGTTGCAAATCATATGAGGGGAGCCAGATTATACGAAATGCCAAGGGACTCAGTTATAACCCTAGAATAGGTATGCTCTTAAAAAATTAAATTTAAATCTGCACTTAATATTACCTCATTCTGCTTAATAATCAAGAAATTTGATAATGCACAATGAATAATTGAAAATTTCCAGATGGGACTCTGTATATTGACTATTGTTATTGACATTTCATGAAAATGTTCTTCTGCATCACAATTTTCAGAATGCTGATCACTGCAAAATCAACAAGTGTCATTGTTTTTATATCCCATCCTAACTTAAATAGCTACTCCTCCTTTCACTATACCTAATATGCAGCAACTGGATGCTACATTATATCCATCCATATTCAGCATACCTCTGTCTATTATCAAATTATATTCAGAAAAACATATATCTTCATGACTTGCAGGCTGCAGTTCATCTACAGAAATCAGAAGTTCACTGGTTTTGGTTTTTAGCCTTGTAATTTTTTGTTGCAATCTGTGTATTTTAACCTTCCTTTTGTCTTCACATTTTTAAACTCTTAATTTTCATGTTCATTTAATTATTTTAATACAAATAACCTTAAATCTGAATAAGTCTAAAAAAGTGCTGCTGTCATGACAATGACTACGGGAATTTGCCCATGAGGTTTGGTGTCCTCCTCTTAAAGATTCAGCTATCACCCTTTTCCTATTACTGGCAAAATAATTTAATTGGATGGATAAATAAAAAATCTACTTACAAAGTGGTGGCACACACATAAAAGAAGGTTATAATTAGGCATGCTTTACAAGCCAGTGGCTCCTTCTTCAGGCAAAAGGGTTGAAGGGAAAGGAAGAGAGGTGAAGGAAAAGGGTTGGAGAGGTCTAGGAAAAGGGATAGATTTCAGGAAAGTCACCCAGAACTGCAGGTCAGGTGAGACTTACCAAACGGGATGAGAAGGAAAGACTTTCCTTCCCATCCCTTGCTGTAAGTTTGACCTGACTGCAGTTGTGGGTGACTTTCCCAAAATGTACCCATTTTTCCTAGACCTCTCCAGTCTTTTCCCTTCAACCCCCTCTTCTTCCCCTTCAACCCTTCTGTCTGAACAAGGAGCCACTGGCTATGGAAGCTTGCCTAATTATAACCTTTCCTTTAAGTTTGTTCTGTCACCACTTGGTGAGTAGATTTTTTATTTATCTATCATATTAAATTATTTTTTCCTATTACTGTTTAGATATACACAGTCAGGTCACATTAATGTGACCATCACCTATGTTTGACGTCACTGTATAATAACTACTTACAGACAGCATGTGGCAGCACTAGCAGTGGTGGGTATATAAAGTATGTCAATGTAGGGGGGGCAAGGACAATGTGGGAAATAGTACAGTCATTGTCGTGCTACAGAAACAGGGCGAGTTATTTGATATAAAATGGCGTGATCATTGGCTTTCCGGTCAATGGTGTGCATACATTATGTACCATCTACAAATCAAGCATGAATGTTTATACTTTACGTATGACCAGCAGTGAACCTTCAAACAAGTATTTGTCACTACAAGTAATTTTAGTAGACTGGAATACTAATCTCACATTTGGTAGTCCTCCATGTAGAATCCAGGGTGTAAACCTGTCTTTGCAGGCTGGATCCAGGTTTTCTAAAACCTAACACCACTTTAAACCTTCCTGGTACTTATTTTGAATTGCCAAATTGATACATAGTGGTTGTAATTGTGAATTTCATAATTTATTGAGCAAAATAATCTTTTATATCTGATCCAATAATGCAAAATACTGATTTTCTTCTTAATTACAAATTTGCTTTTGTGGATGACATTTTCATGAATTCCAGACATATTCCTTGATATCCTCATTAAGCTGTTTTTTTTGATGAAGTTAACAGATTTTGATAAAATATGAAAATATAATGTCTATTTACAATACATTTTGTAGGCTCGTAATTAAAAAGCCAATTACCTATGTTTCCATTACTGTGGTTTTACATGTAATAAATCACCAAATTAGCACATAATAATGATTATCTTGGATTTCATGATTTTCTGTACAAACGAGTATTTTAATGGTGGATCAAATAATGCAAACCTATAATGTTGATTTTCTTCTTAATTAAAATTTGGATTTTGTAGCTAACATTTCCTTAAGTTCCAAATGTATTGCTTAGTTTGATCTTAAGTTGTTTTTGTGAAACATACAGGTTTTATCAAAATATGAAAACATGCGGTTTGTTTACAATTTTTCTTGATAAATTACTTCTAAATACTACTCTGTTACTTGGTTACCTACTCAAAGCTTCATAGGTTTCATTAACACTGCATTCTGCCATGTAGTGTGTGACAATATGCATTTGTAAAATATACAGAGTTGGGAGATATTTGGTATTTGGGTTGTATACTAATATGTAGTGCTGTAATATTCAGTTGAGCCACCCTGCTTCTCCCTTTACAGTGGCAAAATGGCGTTACCAAAGTCGGTCCAAGGCTGTTTTGGTGCATCATGGGTCATACACGACAGTGGTGAACAATGGCTGAGGAGATGCATATGGGCAAACAGATGCGCAACTGTTGAGCAACTGACTGTCAAGATGAAGCAAGGGACTACCAACAGCGTCTCCTCATGAACTTCCAGCAAACATTGCTGCGTTTGAGCTTCCACAGCAGGCACCTGGTTCAAGCATTTACACGGACTGCTATTTATCAGCAATGATGACTGGAATTTGCATGCCAATATCACAACTGGATGCCCACTGAGTGGGTGGCAACAGGTGGCCTTTCAGATGAATCATGTTTTATGCGCCATCAAATTGAAAGCAGACACCCTGGAACAATTATCAGAAGGATCCAGGATGCAGGAGGGAGTGTTAGGGTCTAGGGAACGTTTTCATGGCATTCCCTTGGTGATCTCGTCATTCTGGAAGGCATAGTGGATCAAAACAAGCATGTGTCTATCCTTGGGGACCATATCCACCCCTACATCCAGTTTGTTCTTCCTTAGCATGGTGGCCTCTACCAGCAGAACAATGCAACATGTCACACAGCTCACAGTGTACATGCTTAGTTTGTAGGGCATCAACATGAGTGTATTGTACTCACCCGGCCACCAGACTCTCTGGATTTAAACCCAATTGAGAGTGTTGGACCACCTCAATTGGGCTCTTCCTGCCATGGATCCTCAACCAAGAAATCTAGCATAGCTAGCTATAGAACTTCAGTAATCATAGCTTTACATCCCTGTTAGTACCTTCCAGAAATCATTGACTCATTTCCTGCACATCTCACAGCAGTCCCCACTGCATAAGGTGGTTATTCAGGCTTTTGGCAGGAGGTCACATTAATGTGACTAGACAGTGTAGGCCATGCCTTGTAAAACCTCGCTTGTCAATAGCATCAACAGAAAACAAACCTATGACCGATCCAACACCTGACAGAAGTTATTGATCTATCTCACAGAGCTGGTCAACTGTGGTCAGTCAAACAGGAAACATTTCAGCATTTGTACAGGTTGTTGCTGAAGCTATACTTAGCAGGTCACTCTTGATACTGCAACCATTGTCCCTGAGAATACTGCTAACTGCTCTACCCACTATTACACTGTATTGTATTCATCCTATTCAAAATATTTACGCAAATAACCTACATCCTCTATCACTTGGGTACAACTGGCACTTGGGTTACAAAAAATTGTGACCTAGCATGCAATCCCTAGGTCTTCCCGTAACAACTGGTCTTCACCTCTTCCATGACTACTAACTATTAGGACTTTCCTCCTCTTTGCTACTTTTTCCTGAAATTGCTGCTTTTCTGCTGAAAGCCTGTTGTGATTAGCCCACACCTACTTGTATGGTTGCATTCTTATCTAGCTAAGGTAGCAGGACAAACTATTTTCAGTACCAGTGAGAAAGATCTCTCATACTGTTCTCTTTCTGTGGCCTTTCTTTCCTGCAAGCATTTCCAACTGCTAGTTACCTTTCTCTGTCCTTAACCTTTCCATTTCTTTTATAGCACTGAAAGTCATGCCTTAAAGGTCCTACTTTTCCCACCAGCTCAATTTTGTTTTCTGTCCCATGACAGACTGCAATATCATGAAAGAATCTCATTTAAATTGCCACTTCCCATAGCATTACAGCACCCCCCCCCCCTCCCCCCGCCCCGAACTTACTTGCCTATGTCACCACATCTACATCTACATCTACATCATGAATGTCTGTATGTCCTACTTCAAGCTTTCTACACCATTACCGCACTTTGCTGTCACTCATGAAAGTTTCAACGTCATCTATGCCTGCACTCTGCAAACCATTGTGAGGTGTATGGCAGAGGGTACGTCCGATTGTACCAGTTATTAGGGTTCCTTCGTATTCAATTCATCTGTGAAGTGCAGGATGCAGGAAGAATGATTGTTTGAATGCTTCTGTGTGTGTGTGCAATAATTATTCTAATCTTATCCTCAAGATCCCTATGTGAGCATTACATAGGGGGTTGTAACATATCTCTAGAGTGGTCATTTAAAGCCAGTTCTTGAAACTATGTTAACAGACTTTCTTGCGGTAGTTTACATCTGTTTTCAAGAGTCTGCCACTTCAGTTCCTTCAGTTTCTATGTGACTCTCTTCCATGGATTAAAAATACCTGTGACCATTTGTGCTGCCCTTCTGTGTACACGTTTGGTATCCCCCGTTAGTCCTATCTAGTGTGGATCCCACACTCTTGAGCAATATTCTAATACCAGTCACACGAGTGTTTTGTAAGCAATCTCTTTGGTAGACATATTGCACTTATACAGTATTCCACCATACACCTGCTTTATCCATAACTGAACCTATGTGATCATTCCATTTCATATCCCTACAAAGTGTTACACACAGGTATTCGTATGAGTTAGCCAATTTCAACAATGACTCATTGATATTATAGTACTTTTTTCTTTTCATGTTGTGAAGGGCAAAAATTTTACATTTTGCACTTCATGAAATAAAACGTAAGACTATGACCTTGTCATTTATTTCTGCTTCTAGGGCAAAAGCTGTAAAATGCTGCTCACTGCTGATTCTAAGAGTACCTGTAACAGTTAGTTAGTTAGTTACATGTTCCATGGATCATTTTACATGATATACCATAATGATGTGGAATGAGACATTTTACATTCACATCACAAACTCATTTGTTTGTATGATTACATTCTGAACATTTCTACCTTACAAAAAGGAAAGAGAGATACAGATGTCAGTTAGTAATTCCTACTGACCAATTTTTACACATTGCTGTAACAGAAATGCTTCTATGAAACAGAAGTTGTCAAGGAGAAACTTTCTCAGTTTATTTTCAAATTTTACTGTGTGGTAAAATCAGATAAGACTAGATTCAGTTTTCATTCTATAGACCCAACAAACCAAATGATTCTCATGAGTGTGCAACATGTCAGAAGGTGTAACATAAAAAAACGTAAAATATTTTAATATAACACTCACTACCATGATCATTTGTCAGGACATTATCAAGAAATTTTATATCACTGTGTAAGTGAACAAAAGTCTTGTTTTAGCACTGTGCATTGCTCTTCGTGCTAAAGACAATCTTAATCTGGAGTAATAAATGTCATTTTTCCTACTGGTATTGTAATTATGAACATCATTGTTCCTTTTGAACTGTAGTGGATTATTTACAACAAACTTTATGATGGAATAAATATACTGTGAACCAGTAGTCAGAATTCCCTTAAAGAGATGTCTACTAGGTGATTGTGAGTGAGCACTACATACTTTTTCTTGCAGTGCATATCTGTGGAATGAAGACTCTTTCCTGAAGGTGAGTTAACCCAGAACATTATTCCATTTGACATTATTGAATGAAAATTTGCAAAAGTATGTCATCTTCCTGATTTGGCTCTCCCAAAAATTTGCAATGATTCTACATGCAAATGTGGCTGAACTAAGCAGTTTTAAGAGTTTCAAAATGTGCTTTTTTCCAATTTAAATTCTCATCAATATGGACACCTAAGAATATTGTAATTTCCACCCTATTTATTATTTCCTCACCACATGTTACACTTTCCACTGGCATAGTGCTCCTAGATGAGCAGAACCAAACATGTTGTCTTTTTTTGAAATTGAGGGCGAGACCATTTGCAGAAAACCATTCAATGATACTTTTGAGAATTTTTTTTACCACCTGTTGCTGTATTTATCTTTTTAAATTTGTGTTTATTTTTAACAGAACTGGCAATTCTGCCTCATGATCTATGAGAATATAATTGTATCAAACAATGGAAAATCCTTACACAACCCCACCTCCCAATCCCTTACCTCGTGGTCCATAACCCTGTAATAGACCTAGATGCAAGACTTGTACCATACAGCCTCCCATCACCACTTACTCCAGTCTGTTCACTAGCATCACCTATCCCATCATAGGCAGCACTACCTGTGAAACCAGGCATGTGCTCTACAATTTAAGCCGTAACCACGGTGCCGCATTCTATGTGGGCATGACAACCAACAAACATGAATGGCCACCAACGGACTGTGGCCGAGAAACAGCTGGATCACCCAGTTGCTGAGTATTTTAATGACTGCTTACAATGTGTTACATCTGGATCATTCCAAGCAACGCTGGCTTTTCTAAACTGTGCATGTGGGAACTCTCCTTGTCATATATCCTATGTTCCTGTAACCTCCCCCTGTTCTCAATCTTTGTTATTCATTCTCCTACACCCCCCTACTGCCATCCCTGTTCACACATCAGCACCACACAGCCCCATACTCCACCGACACACCCACAGTCTTTATTCTCTCCTTTGCTGCTGCCCCATTCCTCTCTGCCCTCCATCTAAGAGGGTGAGTGTGTTGATTCCCAGCGGGGTCAGGGATTTTCACCTGCCTCGAGATGACTGGGTGTCTGTGTTGTCCTCATCGTTTCATCATCATTCATGAAAGTGGTGAGATTGGGCTGAGTAAGGGTTGGGAATTTGTACCTGTGTTGATAACCGTGCAGTTGAGCACACCACAATCCGAAACATCATCATCAACAACATATCTGCTTCACCAATATTTCATTTTCCTAATATTGCAACTATAGAATACTAATCTTTGGAGGTATAAACAGTGATATAAAGCTAAAGACATCAAAGCAGCTTCAAACATTGAATTCATTAAGATCACATGATCTATATTGTGGCTTAGTGGCGTACATACTGGTAAGCAGGAGACCCCGGTGAGATTCTTGGCCTTGGTTCGTATTTTCACTCACCGTTTCAGTCTTTATACATGAAATCATATCGGTACGAGATCAGTAAAGTCTCTGAAAACTGTTGCCATTTCATTAGCAGAGTACTGCTTGCAACCCCTACTCCAAATCCATAAATATCTATCTGCTAACAACATTCTTAATGTTGTGCTTGGACCTTTCCTTTTCATAAAAAATATGTGAATTCCTAAGGGACCAAACTTCTGAGGTCCTTGGTCCCTAGACTTACACACTACTTAAACTAACTTATGCTAAGAACAAGACACACACCCATGCCCGAGGGAGGACTCAAACCACCAGTAGGAGGGGCCACACAGTACATATGGCACCTCAGATAATGCAGCCACTCCACGCAGCTTTCCTTTTCATGATTTACACAAATGATTTAAATGCAGATGACACCACCTTCGATACAGTTGATAGGGACTTGGACACACTCAAGCAGAAAAGTGCACAATAACTCAGAATTTCCATTACATGGTTCTGAGTAAATTAATTACAGATTAACCACTCTAAATATTCTTTTCAGCCTATGTAACAATGACAGCTGAAGTACCTCACTTAAGCTTCTTGGCATTCATCCCGATTCGCAATTACCATGGGAAACTCCCACTAACTACATACACACAAAGTTAGCCCAAGTCACATATTTGCTAAGTAAACGTATAACTTGTGTGACTGACAAGCTATTGCTGAACACTTATGCCTTTTTGCACAACCACCTCATTTATGCAATGCTGTTAATAGGCGAAAATAATATTTATTTGGCAGAAAAATGCCATGTCATGCATTGCTGAGTAAAAAACTAAGCATCCTGTATGGAATACTTACAAAAGAGCTCAAATACTGACACATTCCTCTCTCTTCTCAGCTGCTCTGTGCATACCAAGGAAAGCCAAGACAGACATCAATTGTGAAAGATTATGCATAAGTATGACCCATGTCAAAGGCAGATGATTTACATCTCAGTCGCAAGAAATAAAAAACCTAAAATAATTACACATACACAGGTACACAATTATTTAATATGTCACAAACTTCAGCACACAACGTGTCCTATATGACAGAATTTAAAATATGTAATATAAATGATCTATCCACTAAAATTGCTGATGATGTGAACAGTATATTATTTGAGCTATTCTTAAAATGTTTATTATGTCATACTTTTCTGTGCTGTATTTTCATACTGCATTTCTACTGAATGATTAACATGTTTAAAGCATATTTCATTTATATCTGTTAAAATTGTCTCAGCATGTGTACTGCCGCACACATATTGCTCCTCCTTTTTTCATTCTGGATAATGTATTTATATTTACTGATTGTTACATATGTCTAGTATAACCCATTTATATTCCTGTAACATGTTCAAAATGTGACTTATTAAGCCGCTACACAATGTGTGTAAAATGATATCAGGTGCATGTAAAATGCTTAAAGACGGATCAATCAATCGATCAAATCACCATGATATGCAGTGGTTTGATTATTCCACGATAAGCTCTTTCTGGATATATCATGAGATTGTACAGCCGTCCCCTGGCGAAAGATAGGTGCTATTCGTCGCTCTTGTGGGGATTAACATTTTGAACAAAAATCTAAAAATCCGTACAACAGTAGGTCCGTTCGAGAAACGATTAGATCACGGATATACGTTCTGCCACAAGATTCACCCAGTTCCAATCGACCTTGACTAGCCATAGCCTATTCCACCGAGATCCAGTGGATAATCAGGAGTTCAGAACCATGTGGACCGCTCACAGGAATTTCTGCCGACAATTCCAAAGACAACGGCCACAAAGCTAATATGTACTTTACGGTGAGGCAGCTCTCCTTGAGTATTTATTTATTTATTTATTTATTTCGTGTTCCACAGATCCAGATGGGAACATATCCCTAGATATACAACAAGTCAAGGTTTTTACAGTTTATTGTTTTGTGCACAGACACATTGATCTTATCATTAGATTAAAGAAACAGTGAAGTTTAGCATATACCCTTACATGTTAGTTAAGATACAGGACACCTGAAAGAATATAGTCATACATAAATTTGGGTATTGTTCGTAAGTTATACAGGCGCCATATGCAGACATACATATATTTGAGTATGATTAATCAACTGTAAAGGTCACACAGTAAGGTTTAAGCACAAACAAGAGATTCTATGCATTTTTGCTAAGGAATTCATCATTACTGTAACAAGATTCATCTAAAAGGAACTGCTTCAGTTTTTCTTTAAACTTTGGCATGTTTCCAACCAGTCCTTTAATGTGCGGTGGGAGGGCATTAAAAATCTTGGTGCCACTGTATAAAACCCCCTTCTGGACCATGCTTTTCGTTTTTAGCTCATATTGGATATCCAGTTCCCTTCGGGTGTTATAACTGTGGTATGAGGTATTGATTTTGAATAAGTTGCTATTTTTTGAAACAAATCGCATCAGAGGGCAGGTGGTGTAAGGATTTGTATAGTTCTAAACAGATCCCTGCACGAGTGCCTAGGATGTACTCTACACACAATTCTTATTGCTCGCTTCTGTGCATAAGAATCATCAAACAAAAACAAATGTGGCTGCCGAGTGAGATTAAATATATTCACTTCGCATGTTTTATTTGTTGATATCACTTTTTTTAATTCTCTGATTTGATTATTAGCAAAGCAAGCATAAATCACTTGCAGAACGTTGCAGTTATTTTGAAAAAGGTGTGCATCTACAAATCTGATTTTTCCCGTGGTTAAGTACATATTTAACTGAAATAGCCTATTCTTTTCCGTGGAACACGTCAATTTATTTGAAACAAAACGTTTGATTTCACATTGTTGCCTAGTTTCAACTGTTCATTCAGTCTCTAGTCTCCGTTTTCGTATCATCATACTTACAGCATTAACAGATTATATACAATACCATGATAAAGAATGATTCACGAGAGAATACTCTAGGAAAACTGGGAATCCGAAAATCACAATGAAAAGCATAACACCAAATAGGGCTACCTCATTATGAATCTGGCCTTAGCCTACAGATGCATTTTGTAGTGTGGTTTACAAAATTAGATATTAATGTTCTATTTCTTGTATGACATGTGATGTTTCTACGATCTGTTACTGCTTTATGCACGAACACTGATCCACTTTTACTTGAAAATGGCTGCGCAGTAGGAATTGGTCAGTAATGCGGAATGAAACACCGCCTTCACAAGAAATATTTCGACATATACGTGTTACCTTCTCTAGGCTTAACGTTACTTCTTAACTACAGTCGTTTACACCTTAAAATTATAGAATTCCATTCTTTGGTAAATTATGGATTGACAGCATATAGTGTTTTATCGTCATAGTCATTATCTTAGAAAACAACCACGAGAGCAATGACCGGTACTTGGCACTGCCTATACACTAAGAACATCTAAGCCTGTCTGGAAATAATAGCAATTAACGGAATACTCCTAATAAAGAAACAAATGAATCTCCATGTTCACACAACATAAACTTTTATATAAAAAAGGCAACTTTCTATCAATGAATTCAAATTTACAACTTCTCAACATAAATGACACATTTTGTTTCCCTTTTTTACCGGGAAGCTTACAGTCTGTTTGCTTCATAACTACCTGTTAGAACAATCTTTATTCTCATACACGATCAAAGAGATACGAAATTAGCAAGTGCAAAACTAAGGAGTCACGTAAATTGGATGTGTGAGAACGTTTTTTGTATGCACTATGCAGGCTACATGGTCTGCAACCATCTCAATGTTTTTCTTTGCTACCCGTGTGTGAAGGGTGAATACACACAGTCATTATCTATTGTGACATCTGTTATACCTTAATGCACCTATTGTGTGCATCAAGTTGTAAATACTATTTCGAAAATTGATTTCGAGAGTCAAAAGAAACGTAATATTACAGGGAAATTGTGCTTTTTAAATATTGTTCCGACCTGTTGAAACTGAGTCATGATATATCACAACACCTTTAATCGAATGAACCGAATAACGCCAGCAAGAATGATTTCATTTGAGGTCATTTCGAAAATTCTTCAGTAATTTCTGACTGCAGTTGACAGTTCAAAGTTGTGCCACTTGTGGCGCTGCTGATGCCGGTGGTAAGGTTGGCGGCATTGAAGCAAAGATGATTCACTGATTGCCGCCAAGGTGGAGCGCGCAGTTCTAGTTAGACGTCAGTCTTGGTGTAGCAGTCGTCAATGTTGTTTGGCTGAGTAGCAGCGCAAGGATGATGGGTAAGTCACATAAACTGTAGATTGGTTTAGGGATAGAAGACGAGCTGTTAGACTAGTTAAATAATGCAATGGAACGCGTCGTGTTTCATTTCGCATGAATCTACTTACACAGCAATTTGTTCATGGTATCGGGGTTTCTAAGTAATTCTTCGTAGCCAAATTATCATTCGTCGGTTACTATCTGTTTAAATTACGTTAGCCTTACCTGACATAGAAAATAGGGATTAAATTGTCATTAGTATGGTATCATTCGATGTTGGTTTAAGATACCTTGCAGTATATACTAAATACCATATGAGACATCGGTTTTTATCACTCTGAACAGCGTAATCATGTGCACGATTCTATTCATGTGCCATTCTAGAAGCTTCTGCTGTCCTCCAGAGAAAGTATCCATAAACTGTGGCTAATGTATATGGCCACAGAATGTCAACCATATTTTCCCCTCTTGATACATATATACCCTCCTGAAGCTGGCGACATATCTTTCACTTAGTTTTAATGATACTGGTCACATGCTTAGGTGTATAATGTAAGATGTGCACATAGAGAATATGGTATTTATGAACCATAGTTTACCTCCATATGCTGATGCGTAAAGTCTTTGAACATGACTGCAAAATTCAGCAGAAAATTATACAGATAATGTGCTGCAGCTTGCGTCAGTATTAATAGATTTGCGTTATTTACCAGTAATGACGGCAGCGACTGAGTCATAATCACGTCTGTAGTTTATACATACGAGTATAGTTTTTAATACTTAGAAAGGATTGTTCACATTAAGGATATAGGCTCAAGGCTCCAGTTTTGGTCACTAAACCCCTTATGGGTACTTCGATGCAGTTAGGCCTAGTGAATTTTAAGCTTCTTTTGAATATCAATTTTGCAATGGCTTATTACAAAAACATGAACTGCTATTGAATTAGCAATGGAAGCACGTATTTCTGTGTTTCTATTTGGTGTCATAATTTTGTGAAATGGTCTGTTGTGGTTTTATAGTTCTCCTTATGCAACATACAACTGATTTTTCATATTCTACTTACTTAAATAAGACAGACTTGATCTTTTGGGATATATTGGTTAAGTATTATAGTTTAATTTCTTAAAAGTTCAATATGGTAGTGCCCAAAGTCAGCAGATCCATAGTCTTGTTTCCCTGTTACGGCCATGCTTGTAGCCATAACTGCATACATTCTGTTTTGGCCACTTTTAAAAATTTGTAGAAAGTATCCGTAATACAGATTCTAACTATGCTGGTTTTAAGTAGTATTATTTAAAATAGTTTTCGTATTGTTGTACCAAGATAAACATAATTCTTGCCAGAGCATCTCATATTTATCCTTGAAGCATAGTAAAATACACAATAAGTTACGAAAATATAACACTCATTAGCTAAATGTTTGAGTCTACCAAAGAATAAGAGATTAAAGTATTTTCGCAGCCAAGTTGTGCTGGACATTGTTGCTGACAAAATGACTGCTACTCCCAAGCGTTTTATAGTACTCAAAGAACATACAGAATTAAAAATTCGTGCCTATATCCAGTAGAATATGCTGTGCACAGTGGCCCACATTCTGTCTTCAGGGGAGGTGTGATGATAGACTTGGTTCAGTGCTGCACTGTAAGGAAAATCTCTAGTGAATCTATGCAAAAATGTATTGAGAAAGCAGATTTTTCTCAGCCAGTAATTAGAATACTTCTTAATTGTTCCATTGAATTGCTGTAAGTTTTATCTACTTTATGCACATTTTTCTTGTGTGGATGTATAAAGAACAAATTACTTCCTAGCAAATTGATAATATAGTTATGAAAGCCACAGTTTTATAATATAATAATGCTGTTTCAGACTTTTGCAGTTTCCTTTTTAAATAAACCTGGTGGTAGGCATTGACTGTTAAAGGAAGCATGTTGAAATTTTTACTGCAGCCATTGGAGTGCTGTCTTGTTACAGACTAGGTATTTCAGTGTTCATTTTGTGTCCTTATATATATTTATTGCCTGATGCTGAAAGCACTCTTGGTTTTCCTTTATGCTGATGTGGTATAAAAACACACTGGCTGAAAATTTTCATTTTCCTAACAAGTTGTGCTCCAGTCTTCTGCTTGATGTTATGACCCTGCCAGCTTTATTTTCATTAGCATGAGCATCCCTGTAATAGTGGGACATAACTAATGTGGCTATGTAATGGTGCATAATACACTGTTACAAGCTGCTGGGTTGTTAATGCACCATTTAGTCTCGACAGATGTTGTCTTACATGGATCACAAATACTTCGAAAGACCACAATCATGAAAGCCAGCAGTTTGACAGCATTCATATGATCCTGGCATCTAGTGCTGCTGAAGCTGCATATGATTTTTCCATGATTGTCATTTAATTTTTCATGAGCCATGTTGATTTCAAAGAGAACATCTTTGATCATAGAGCTTGTCAGTTTTTCCTTTAGTCAAAAGGGTGGTGTCAACAGTAAACTTACATGTTGTTTTTACACACTGACCTTGACATAAATAAGGAACTGCATTTACTGATGGACATAACCTTTTAAGTTTCCCTTTACCAGGGACAAATTCAATAAAGCACCACATATAAATATTGTAAGCAATGACTCAAAAATTGAAGTAGTAAACTATGTTTTTGATACATTGCAAGATAGGTAACTGCTGCTTTGCACTCACTCTAAATATAATGGTGTTAATTACTAGTTGCTGGTACTAGATTTATTGTAAAGATAAATTAATCTTTATAAAGTTTCTGTGTATGAAAAGCTACGCAAGTCCTATCCAGTGTTCTCTGTACATGTTACGGATACACAGTGGAGATGTGTAAATTGTAGGAATGTTTTGGACTAGTGTGCATGTCCCTAGTAAAAGTTGAAATAAGATCAATCAGTTAACCTCTGTTCAGATATTTGTGACAAAGTAATGATGTATGCTTTTTTCCCTTCCAGAGTGCCCATGCTGTCAGCAGTTTTCCGACGAGATAGAGATGTTATACCGGTATGTATCTGCATGTTGCATTAGCACATCTTGTGCTGAAAGTATGTTTGTCATTAATGCCTGTCATTGTATTGTGTGGTTTGGAGTTATTTTTCACTAATCAGCAGTGTGACATGTACTCATGCTAGCACTATTTAAATGCAGCTGTATTTTAATGTTTGATGCTGGTCAAAGTGTTATTGCATTTTTAGTAACTTTCAGTTATTGTTTGAGGCACAATAAATTTCGGAGAAATGGTTAAGCCAAGAAACATTAGGTCTCTTCACAGAATTAAATGGTTTGACTGTGGCTATTGAAATGGTAATATTTTGTCAAAGGATTGAAGACTGCTTTTACAATAAATCAAGCAGTTTAACATAGTAAAGTTCAACTATGTTAAATGAATGGTAGGCCCATATTTTATAAAGTCTGTGGAGTGGCCTTTCTGTAATTATCTCAAAAAGGATAGATTGATAGATTCCTTAGTGACAGAATAGCTGTTCCTCGGAAAAACATATGATTAGCACTGATGTGGCTCAAAGGCAGTAAGGTTTACATGGAGGTAAAGTAATACTATGTTGTAATTGTCACTTTGTTACATAGAAAATTCGTAAACTGCCATAAGTGATAGTTCTCAAGTGGAGGAAGGTATGAATTCAGGTACTTAGGTTAGCCTAGTCCCTTTCAGATTAAAATGTGCTTAACGGTCATCCGGACAAGTTACTGGATGTCTGCTTCATCCCATAATATGATGAGCTGTGTGATGTTGCAGTTAGGAGGAGAACCTAGGCAGTACTATTTTTACATAGACGTTATTTTTGGAATGGAGGTTGTATTGATCCTGATCTAAATTGTAGTTTGAGGTATGGGTTGAAGAGATATTTGCCTTGCATTTGTGAAGCCAGTGAATTTGGATATGAGATCTTGTAGTGAAATACTGACCTAAGTTAAGTTGAGAGGTGACAAATGGGTTAAGAGTTGACGAAATTCAGTCAAAGGCTTAAATTAGTCCGAATTGTCAATATGGGTTAAGGATTTTTAACTTTTTTATCCAATATAATGGTTCCATTATAATATACACATTTCACATTCTTACTATAGTCAGTGGTAAACAGTTGTTCAAAATTTGTGATGAACCACGTATAGTTGTGGCTAACAAGTGCAGCTTGTAGTCAAAGGCTGTGAGTGATGTTTTTTGAACAGGAGTAGTTAATGTTAAAACTGTGCTGTGAAATGTGGCTTCTACTGAGTTCAGCTCTTACGGGTTTCCTGAAGACTGTCGCTGAAGCCTTTGCCGTCAGATGTCTTCTATTTCATGCCTGCATCTCGAACAAAATTTGGGAAATGATGTATGGACTTTAATTCTAATCAACTGAAGCTCATGTTTGGTGGCTTTTATAACTTAGAACACTTCAATAAATCTTTCAGAGCACAGACATGTAGGATCTCTTGAAAATGTCATTACTGGTACAATATGTTGTAAGAACACGGTGGGAAACCTAATATTATGGTTAAAGAATTTACATATTTTGTTGTTATGCTATTAAAACTTGCTTTATATGAAAGTGTGCACTAATAAGGCAATAGTGCTTTTATGAGATACAAAAATGGCCATTCTTAGTGTGAATTATCAATAACCCACTGGTGAATATAAAAAATGACACTGCAGATTCAGACTTCGGTAGTGTAATAGATACAGCCTCAGATGTGGAGTGAGCAAGTCAAAGTTCATGGGTTCGTTAGCTATTGTCTGTTTATTTTCATTCTCCTCAGTGTAACTAGGAGTTTGAAACCACCTTACTCATACAATAATGAGTGCCATAATAGATGTTACATGTATACAAATGCTCTTGGGAGTGAGTTTGTCAGTGAACATGAATAAAATACAATGAAGATTTTTGTCACTGCTTGATTGTCACTATTCATCCAATAATCACAATCACAGCTCAAGGCCCACGAATTTGGAAACATCATTGGGCAAGCTTATGAGTATTACAGATTAAACACAAGGCAGCTTGTTAAATGTCTTTGTTTTAGAACTGAAAATGCAAAAGACAAACGATGCAGTGAAGATAACATATATATACCATTCAATATCTTCCCAAAACCCACCTTTCAGTATGGTTTGTGATTGTTGGGAAACATATTGGGAGATAAATGTGCTTTGGTACATGGTTCTTAATCCTGATAATGGATTTGGTGCAGATGGCTGTAGTTTCTTTACTGCAGAATTGTTAGCCATCTTGCACACAGTGGACTGTCTGCTTCTGCTCGTGACTCTCCTTCACTATCTGCAGTGACTCCTTGAGTAGTTTGCAAGCTATCGACCAGTGCTTCCTTTGCCATTGGTTGGTCATAGCTATCCAGGACTCCCTTCCTCTCCTTGGTCGTGTGTGCTCAGCGGTTTTCATTTGGACCCCAGGCCATGTTGGGATCCATGACTATGAGCTTGCTGATCGCCTGGCTAAATTGGCTACTAACAGGGAATCTCTTGCTATTGGCATTCTGGAAATGGACCTTCGCTCAGCATTACGTCGTCAGGTTTTGAGACTTTGGAACACAGAATGGCACATTTTCTTCACCAAACAAGTTGAGGATGGTAAAGGGTACCAAAACTGTGGCGGTCCTCCTTACGGGCCTCTCGTAAGGCCTCTTTCGTCCTTTGCTGCCTCGGCATTGGCCATACTTAACTCACTTGGATATCTCCTCTGTCGTGGGTTGATGTCGATTGTGGTTCACCTCTTACTGGTCTGCCCCAGCTTAACCGCCCTGTGATGGATTCTGATTTCCTGACTTGCTACCCCTGATATTTGCTGACAATGCTCAGTGGCTGATCTCATTTTACAGTTTGTGATGGTGTTTGTTGCTTTAGGCATGGGTAGGGACCTTCAACCTTATTGGTGGGTGGAGGGGATGGCAGGCCACCTTGCTCCCCCTTCACCCCAACTGGCCTGCCTTCGACTGGGCTTGATGATTTACTCTTGCCCTCTGCCGTCCTCCCGTGTGGGGTCTATTTAACCTGGAGTGTCTATCTTGATTACTTCTGCTTCTTTCTGCATGCTCCTGACACTTACCTTGACCTATATAGGTTAATGACAGCTGACTGTTCAGAAACACCAATGCCAAAAACAAAAACTATGAAAATTGGAATCGGAAATTTCCCTTCACCACTGCTGACTGTACAGAAACACACGTACCTACATTTAAAAATATGAAAATTGGAATAGGTCATTTTCCTTGACATGTATAGGTCAACTCAATTCAATTCAATTTATTAGCGTCCTTGTAGTACATCATCGAAATGACATAGGACTTGTCAATAAACATTACAATTTAAAATACATATACATGAAAATTTGTAATTGAATTTACTTGTCACTTAGACATTACAATTTTAATAGAACTTTTAGAACATTAACATAAAAATATACAAGTAGGATAACAACGTACAAAAAAAAAAGTTAGTGATTCTCACATCAAAGATTATTTAGATTCTTACATTAACACTGTTTCACACTTTCATAGAAACAGCAAGTATTTAAATGTGAGCAATTACACATACTTATTATGTCAGGGAAATATTAACTGCGCTTTTATTGTCAACGATTCATAAACTCTTCAATACTGTAAAAACTATTGCTCAATAACATGTTTTTTAATTCTCTTTTAAATATGTACAGTTTTGGTATTATTTTTAGTTCTTTGGGGAGAGCACTGTAGAGCATTTTGGGTTGGTACAGTACACTTTTGTGATACATAGCTCTTTTATGAATTTCTCTGTGGAAATCATTCCTATTCCTTGTTTCGTAGTTGTGAAATTCTCTGTTTAATGTAGAAAATTCCTTGTGTTCTTTTAAGAAACATATGCTTTCCTATATGTATAAAGATGGTAGTGTCATGATTTTTAATTCTTTGAAAGATTGCCTACAAGAGTCTCTATATCCTATACCTTTTATTATTCTGACTGCCTTCTTTTGTAGTCTAAATGAGTTTTTTGTTAGACTGATGTTCCCCCAAAACTGTACGCCGTATCCTAATAAACTGTGCATGAATGAGAAATAAACACATAACACTGTTTTAATATTACATGAGCTTTTAAGCATTCTAAGTATATAACATGTTTGACTTAATTTTTTGTTCAATGATATTACATACTTTTCCTATCTTAAGTGTTCATCAAACCATACTCCCAAGAATTTAGTGTATGATGCTTGTTCAATCTTACACTTAGCCAGTTCTACTGTAAGGTTAGTTTTTATTTTATTTGTAATATGTCTGAAGTTGATCCACGTTTTTTTTTGGCATTCACAATGAGTCTGTTTTCATTAAACCATCTGTCTGCTTCGTCTGTTGCTAATGTGACTTTTTCCTGTAAGTCAGCTTCACTATTTGCTTTAACAAACAAACTTGTATCATCAGCAAACAGTACTGCCTCTGCTTCAGATAGTTGACTTGGTAAGTCATTGATAAATATTAAAAACAGTAATGGCCCTAATACAGATCCCTTGGGTACTCCATACAAAACTCTCTCGAATCTTGATGAATATGTCCTATCTGCCTGGCTTATCTCCACCTTCTGACACCTGTCTGACAGATATGATTCAAACCATTTGTGGGCAACTCCACGTATCCCATAGGCATATAACTTCCTAAGCAGTAACTTATGGTCGATGACATCAAAGGCCTTTGATAAGTCTAAAAACAATCCACAATTCAATTCCTTTCTGTTTATGGAATTTAGAACAAGTTGCAAAAAATTGAAGATAACTGTTTCAGTTGATTTATTTTTACGGAAACCATTTTGCGCATTAACCAATATTCTATTCCTAATAAGAAATTTGTATAGTCTCTGATACATTATCCTTTCTATTATTTTTGAGAAACCTGACAACATCGATAAAGGCCTAAAGTTACTAACATCATATTTACCACCATTCTTGTAAAGTGGCTTTATAGTTGACATTTTAAGTTTTGATGGAAACACCCCTGTCTTAAAAGATTCATTTATAATTTCAGTGAGATGCGAGGCAATGTTTCTTGCACTTTGCTTAATGACTTTGTCAGGAATCTCATCACACCCACATGACATTTTATTTTTTAACTTATTTATAGCATTTAGTACCTCTGAATCAGTTACTGGATAAAGGTACATTGTCATGTCATTCATGGGGATTTTTACTTTGCTATTGGAATTGCATTTAGTTTTAATTAAATTTATGGCTATATTTGTGAAATGTTCATTAAATAAGTTGGCAATCTGAAGTGGGTCCTTAACAGTTTTACCCCCACTTTTAATGACAAAGCTGTTATCTTTTGTTTTGTGTCTACCTATATTTTTATTTATTACCTCCCAAGTTGACTTCATTTTGTTGTTACCTTTCTCAATATAGGTATCATTATCAAGCTTCTTAGCTGCAATTATTACTTTCTTGTACAGGCTTCTATAACATTTCACGTGTGCTTTCAGTACTACATTATTCCTGGCTGATTTATTTAACTTTCTGAGAGTGTCTGATGACTTTCTAATCCCCTGTGTAACCCATGTTTTGGTTTTACGTTTAGTTTTGACTCTTTTTATAGGAAAGGCAACGTCGAAGCAGTGTTCGTAGCTTTCAAGGAATGAGTCAACTATAACTACTGATACAAAATAACAAACACTGACAACTACGAAAAACAAAACCACAACACATCAAAAATTAAACACGCAAACAACCATACATATACTGTACCAACTGACAGTATTCATTGGCAAACAACTGTTCTCACATTCACGGACTATTGCCAGGAAATGTTCCAATGCAGTTTTATGGAATGGTGAGTTTAAAGAATAGACAGGATACACTACCTGAACCCAATTGGAAAGCTCACTCTCATTGGAGGTCATGTAAAAAGAATCTGCAATGGCACTTAAAATGTACGGATACGTACCTAAAGCAATTGTCACACAATAAATAATTGTCGTTTTCCTGCCAAGTATAAATATTAGAATATCCCATTTGTGCTTCATGCTGTAGTAACTGTTACCTCTTAAGTTAGCTTGGAGCACTTGGGAGGTGACAGAGGTTTTCATTTCAGGTTTTACACCACAGTGCAATACAACCAACCTGCACTACCATGAGGACATCCCATTTCTGTCTGCCTGTCGGCTCAGGCTGGGACATTTGTGGTATGTATGGAAAATGCAGGTAAAGTCTTGTCCCATGTTGCAAGAGTGTATGAGGTGTGCTGTGAAATGGTGAACCTACCTTCCATGCTTCCATATTTTTGCTCAATAGTGTGCAGTATCTGATCTTTCCTCAGACGATTACTGTGTTCTGTGGGTAGTCACTGTTAGTGTGTCAAAGTAGTATTGGGTGAACTGTTGAATAACCTGTTCCTGTAACGGACTGAATGTGATTAGTGTTTGAATGGAATGTTAGTTGAGAGTAGATAAATGCTATTTTGAAAACATTGTGTGGTTTGTACAGTATTTCTTGAAGCATTTATAGCTGCATTTCTGCTGTTACTAATTTTACTCTTACAGTTAACCAAAAATTTTTAGGGGTCATAGTTGTGCTGCTGCACATGAGAATTGCAGGTTAAATGCAAGTTACCTGTATTGTTCTTCCTGAAACTTTTGTGCATGTGCAGCTCATTTTCAAAGCCTCCTGTCTTCTTAGAGAGAATATTGTTATACTATGATTTTTGTTTTAGCTAATTGCCTCATACATAACAAATTTGTGAGTAGTTTTTCTGCCCTGTCTGAAATTTTTTGTGTGGTTTCCTGTCCTGGTCTGCATACTTCACAGATATTTGAAAGCACATATTTCAATAACTTGTCTGTTACAACCAAAACCCTTCCTTTTCCCTGCCGATTTTCGTTACCTCACTTCAGTTAATTTCCACGCCTACTTCCTCAGCTTCCTGTGAGAAGTCTTTAGTTTTTCAGTTCCTGCTCAGTCTTCCCACAACACTGTTTCTTGTACTTAGCATAATTCTTGATTTTGATGTGATGCTGTTTGTGTTAATGTCACTCTCAGTTGCAATGTCTCTCACTAATGTATTTCAATTTTACTTTTCAGTGTATGGACGTCTGTATTGAATCCAGAAGCACCAGAATTTGTAAGGTATTGTATTCTCATGTTTGTCTTGAATAATATATTACATGTTCACTTGATAAACTATTTCTCTGCTTCCTGCAAGTACCTTCCGCTAATAGTAATTTTTACTTTTCTTGTAGTTCAACGGTGACAGTGCAGACATCACATCCTAATGCACCTGAATTACGAAGGTATGGAATAGACATATCCAGTGGATCAGCATAACTGATAAATGTTAATGCACTAGTGTCAGTTTACAATTTTTGTGTAAAAGCACTTAGTTAGGATGTGACACAAGGTAGAATGTCAAGCTATGTAATCATTTTACGCACACATTTGATTGGCTTCTGTGTGACTATAAAACTAGCATACGCAAAGCTTCCCAGTTACTAAATATGTATAGTAATTCGATTTAAATCATAAACCTCGTCCTTCCCCCCCCCTCCCTTTCCATCTGTCCCCTCTCTCTTCCCTCTCCTCACCCCATCTTCTCCCCTGTGTTCCTCAATCTCCATTGCCTCCCTCTCTGTGTATTGTAACATTCGTTAGGAACTGAAGTTGATGAAAATGGATGGGTAAGACAATTGATTGATATCATATTGCTATGAGCTGTGGGAGGCCTTAGCTGATGGACCCGTGGACAGTAGCTTCAGTGAAAGTATAGTCATATGTTGTCTGCAAATTGGTAGGATTACAAAACTTGGGATTTCTATGTCACAGTAGTATTCTGATCATAAGCCTATAAGCCATATTGCAGTCTTTTTGTTTTGTTAAAATCAACTGAAGAAGAAAAAATCAGCACACAGTGTTGTATCCAGTTTGTTTTAAAACTACATGAGAGTAAGAGTATGTGAGAGATGAAATTTCTCTAATGGTTTAAATACTGTGCTATTGTGGTTTAAAAGTGAGAAAGAAAAACTAAGCAGCGTATTTCCACAGCCATCATTTTCTTTTGTGCAGTCAGTTTCAACAGTAAACTGTGCATTGTTGTTTCAAAATTATTGAGATAGTCTGTCAGAATGTTTATTGGAGTATTGTGTAAAATCAAGTAAACTTGACAAGAACATATACATGGAAACTTTGAGCATCTTGTCTTTCTATAGTAGTATGAATGGTAAGACATTGCATCAGAAGTTTTACACATGTATGTTCATGGGATTGTTCAGAAATGGAACAGACTTCAGAGCACAGGGTTTTGTGCATAGTCCCCTTTCCAGTTACAAAGTATTGGTATAATTGAAATAATTTAATTAGAAAAATCATAAAATTGCATATTTCATTGTTTCCTTGTGTGCCTGTTCAAGTATGAGCATTTATAAGAAGTTAACAACATGCACCTGCATAAAATTCTGCCAACTGAGGTTGCATGTAGCCTGTTACAGCATCACAAAGTTTGTCAATGTTGCTGCCAATCCACATTCATTGTGAATGCACAGGTAGACCTTGTTTGGAGCATAGTCTGGACAGGGGCAGATGTTAAAGCCCCATGTAAATTGAGCTAATGACTGGTTACTGATAACTGTGTTTGGACATTGTTATATGAAACCACCTCTAGTAGTCAGAACTGAGTGCTTTATTTTGACTAGCTCTTCATAGTATTTCTAGAGTGTCACACTAAGGTTAAGAATTGTTCCACATGCTTCCAGTGTGGGCTGCTCCACACCACCACCACCACCACCACCACCACCACCACCACCACCACCTCCTGCTGACACAAGGAGTACAAACCAGTCTCAAAGGTTTCTTGTAGTGCAATGTTCAAACAATACTTAGTTCTAGTTCCACCCAATAACTCACATCAGACTGCATAAAGTGTCCAAAGTCAGCAGAAGTTACGGTTCTAGCATAAATATGGAATCTGTCACAGAACTTGCACAACTCCAGTTAATTCTCGCGCGGAACTTTGAAATTTACAGTAGTCAGTTACGGAATGTAATCTAGAGATGGAGCATGTTTTTTCACAATTTTTCCAAGTTTCCTGTACCTGTTAGTGTGTGTGTGTGTGTGTGTGTGTGTGTGTGTGTGCGCCTTCTGATAACAATGTTTGTTTTTTCTTTTAGTTCGGCAATCGTCATCCAGTCGACGCTGAATCCGGAGGCGCCGGAATTTCAGAGGTATGCAATGGTTATGGGAAGTGGATTGGTGATTAATCATTAAGCACTGGTGTCGGCTGACAATTTTAGTAAAAGCACTTACCTAGGATGGGACTAGAAATTGAATGTCAATGTATATAACCTATCCATATTTGATAGCTGGTTCTTGTGTGCATTAAAATAAAATTATATTAAAAACAGAGATTCCATGACTCACCAAACTGGAAAGCACTGGCAGATAGGCACAATAATAAACACACAAACACACACACAAAATTCCGACCTTTCACAACCCCCGGTTGCTTCATGAGGAAAGAATGAAGGAGAGGGAAAGATGACAGGATGTGGGTTTTAAGGGAGAGGGTAAGGAGTCAATCCAATCCCGGGAGCAGAAAGACTTACCTTAGGGGGAAAAAAGGACAGGTATACACTCGCACACACACATCCATCCGCACATACAGACACAAGCAGACATATAAAACCCACATCCTTTCGTCTTTCTCTCTCCTTCCCTCTTTCCTGACGAAGCAACTGGGGGTTGCGAAAGCTCATAATTTTGTGTGTTTTTGTGTGTTTTTTATTGTGCCTATCTACCAGCGCTTTCCTGTTTGGTAAGTCAAGGAATCTTTGTTTTTAATATAATTTTCCCATGTGGAATGTTTCTATTTTATTTAAAATAAAATTACAAACATAATACATCCCTAAATTTATTTTCATCTATTGGATGCTTTGCTCAGTCCTCGTTCGTTACTAGTGTGATGCTCGGGTGGTTTATTCTGGGAAACTGATAAATTATCCAGAATTTTTTAATTTGAACTTTGATAGAATGTTTTCATGGATTATTGGAAGATAATACTTTGGAACTGATGGGGCATACTGACAGTTCTCTGAATCTTTCATTTAGTGCTCTCCACACCCTCAAATTTGACACACATTTATTTCACAGACTTCATCAGATAGGTTGACGTTCCAAAGAGACTGCACTAGGATATTGATGTTCATGAAGTCATAAAATACATACTCCACCCCATCTGGATTCCTGCTTGGTTTTGGAATGCAGCTTGTTCTTGCAATATAATGGTGGGTTTTTGTATGCTGTTGAAGCCTGTTTACACTGAGTAAACATCTGTATGTACATGTCAAAAATGTTCATAAAGCTCAGCCAAATACGAGAGTTGAAGTGCAGCAAAGGTGACTGGCTTTTCACGCATTTTGTTTCTGCTTACTGTATTAAAAGATATGGTTGTGTTCCAACTAAGACAATGTATGCAAAAATTCATAATGGGCTTAATGCATTTGTAAGAGTTTCATTTCATTAACTGGCTGTGAACATGAGCAAGTTTACTGGTATATTCTAGTTTCAGCCTTTATAACCATATTATAAATTTAATATGGCTCTTGTATTTGCTTCCAGAAACATTCCTGTGTACACTGAAACTTTTGAATGCTGAAAAGTGCAGCAGTAGCTTTGTCAGTATTTGTGGCCATTGTGTAGTATAATAGTTCAGTGAATGAAGTAATGTACAGTGCCAGGAAAGAGATTTGTAAATCGTAAAATTTCTGTTACAGGCTTGGTCCTGGCGTCTGAAGGGAATGGACCTCCGAAAATGAATGCTGCACCAGGTAAGTTATGTGCACACACATAATGGGTGTATTGATGAGTACTTTACAACTTTGAAAATGCAATGATTTATTCATTTAACTTGGGCATGGATTTGGTGTCATTTTATAGGGAAATGATTTACCTTACACTTCCATAGGCCCAATGTGACTTTGTTTGGTTACACAGCTCACACACTCCATCTGAAGCTGAGGTCTTGGCAATGTGACCACAGTGTGTCACATGTGACTTGTTCAGTTGCGGGGTATTTTAACTCGGAAATACAGTAGAGATGGCGACGAATGTTTATGGGTTTTTTACTGGCGCAGATTCTACTTTCCATTAATTAAACCACTTGCATCAAAAGTTGACTACACAGTAAAGATAGCCTTTCCATTGTATCTTTCATTCAAATCGTTACACTACCACACGAGATCCTATAATCAATCCTACTGTTTTTTTTTTTTTGTCTTGCACGGTTTGAAGTGCGTATATTTACTTAACACATGCCAGTTGTACATGGGACTGAAGCTGTAGAAGAGAATGCTGGGTTGATTTTTGTAGGAATGTACAGGAAGCCTAGTCCCACTTGATGTTTGTCATGTGCCAAGGGATGACTTCAGGATGTGTCATACTGAATACTTTCCGGAAAACACTTCGACCACTCAAAAATCCTACGCCTACTAGGAGGATCTTCACCATATTCTGTACAAAAATTACATTATGTAGTTGTCACACACTCTGCAAACCAAAGCGCACACACAATCTGCTGCTACTGCTTTGGTTGGTATTAATTTGTACTTGCATATCACACAAGTCAAAACGCAATCAGTTTTCTGTCAATATGACACCAAGCCGGGCTGTAAGTTACCTGTATAAGTTGGTCTAAATTTTCAAATTTATCAAGTTCTTTTCTAATACACCCTGTACTGTAGTGTCATGCTTGCTGTAAGAATCAACTATATTCTTGTGCGTGCATGTGTGGACATCATGGTTTATAGGCCTACTGGGGAAACTCGCCATGTAAAACAAAGAGTAACGCATCAAGCCTGGTACCCCAGTGGTGATGAGGAAACCCAGGTGTTGCTAAAGAAAACAAATAATTTGTGTGCCTGTTACTCTTTGTATCATTATTGTTAATATATTTATTGTATTACATATAGCTAATACACCTTAACTGAAATATTAAATTGATGTAAGTAAATATTATGTGGCATATGTAGAACACTTTCTGCTTTAAAAACCAAAACTGTAAAGCAGTTTCAGAAAACTTGGTGTGTTAACAGAATAAGGCCATCCTTTCTCAAGAAGCTCCTTCACAACATTTTATTGACATGGAGTATTGTGACTAAATATAAAAAACTTTTCACATCAGGTATCTGTTCCAAATATACTCTGTTTATTGATCACCTATATTTTGGTAATAAAAGTAGACAAAAATAGAAACAATTTCTTTACATTAAGTCAATCGTCTTTGGTCCTACATTTTCTAATCAGTGTCTGTTGGAACATTATCTGGGATGACAGTTTCATCTAATATGAGGTAAGAAAAAGGCTATGTATTCCAGCTTACCATGGTTCAGAAGTACTCAGCTGATCCTTCATAATGTTTATTTCTGAGGTTGTTGATACTGTGGGGCGTGAGAACATTTTTTCCAAATACAGTGGCTTTTGCTTCTATTTCATCGTATTTCCGAATCTGTTGCCTGTTCACTTCTGTCTCATTTGCTGCATAATAAAAGTGGCTGACACATTCTCATCATAACTCAGTGAGTATTCACAAAAGTTATGATGATCCTAGTCCCCATCTAGACTTTCCCCATCTTCTGCAGGACTATTATTTGTCCAATTTTAAAGAAAATGCAATTATGACTAAAACTGGAACACACCTACACTGGTGAGATTTAGTTCTGGGCTATTCATTGTTAGTATGAATTGGCAATGTTTTCTCTCGTGCTAATGTAAAACGTATTGCGGAAAAATTGGTCACGATTTGCTCACTGGAGGTAATTAACTAGTCTGATTATGTGTGTGATAACTTTCTCCAATTGATTAACAAAAACATTCAAAAAGAGCAGTGCATATGCTGTCATGAAGCTAGTCCACTCAACATCTTGGGTGTCTGGCTGTCAGCCATCTACTTCATCTTGAGGCTGGCAAGGATTGGGGCCTGGTGACTGGCTTTTGTTAATGTCGTCTGTTCTATGTTCATAATGGCAGATTCCAATAAATACTTAAGGTGCGATAGTTTCAGTGAATTTCAGGCATTTGCTCATATCGGAGACAATGCAGTGGCTGATGGCCTTCACTTAATGACAGGGCAGTGGCATTCGTGTAGAGTTGTTACTAGTAACAGACAAGCAACACTCTTAAATAACCACATAAATCAATGTGGGATTTACAATGAGTGTCTGCTAGGATGTGCAGGGAAATGTGGCATTGATGGGCTATTGCAGCAGACTGACGCAAATGCCTTTGCTAATGTAGTGTTGGCAGAAGAGCCAACACTGTGTTGCAAGAGGAGGCCGAAATGCACGCTTCAACTCACGCGGGTGGCGCTAGGTCTGAAACAGGATACGTAATGACTGCTATAAAGAAAAGTACGTAGCTGCTGGAATACTTCACTTTAATCCTTCATTTGTATACAGCATTCTTGATGATACAAGTGAGACTCTCTCTAGAAATGGTTAATGGCGCCGTGCTAGGTCGTAGCCATGGACTTAGCTGAAGGCTATTCTAACTATCTCTCGGGAAATGAGAGAAAGGCTTCATCAGTGTAGTCGCTAGCAAAGTCGTCTGTACAACTGGGGCGAGTGCTAGAACATCTCTCAAGACCTGCCGTGTGGTGGCGCTCGGTCTGTGATCATTGACAGTGGCGACACGCGGGTCCGACATGTACTAATGGACCGCGGCCGATTTAAAGGTACCACCTAGCAAGTATGGTGTCTGGCAGTGACACCACATTCCTCCCCCGCAAATCGGCGAACGGTGCACGTCAACATGCAGTGTATGCGCCTGTAAAGAGACAGGAGGGGCCGAAGGCCTGACCTCCATTGCGTCGGGGTATCTGATGCATGATGACGCCACGTGGTCCGGAGCGGGCAAGAGTTCCATTGCGGAGGACAGCTGGTCACGGGAAGCGATCGGCGGCGCGTGACCCAGGGAGGCGCTTGGCGGCTGCAGCGAAGCGTCCGCTGCGGGCGGCGCCAGCAGGAGAACAGGCGGCGGCGCGTTGCCATGGGGCAAAATGGAAGGCATCGTCGGTAACACCTGGGGGTGGGGTGAGCCAGTAGGTGGGTCCCCAGGGTGCTGCCGGACGGCACCGTCGCTGAAAGCAGACGGGGAGCGGCAGAACCCAGACGACGACAGAGGCGCAGCTGATTGAGATGCCGACGCACCTCACCAGAGGCCCCCAAAACCAGATATCTCGCGCGGCCGAGGCAGCGAAGAATGCGCCCTGTGAGCCAACGCTGTGAACCGCGATAGTTGCGATAGAATACAACGTCGCCTGGAGAAAAAGCAGGAGTCTGCCGCTGCACAGGAACCTGATGCGGCGGATGCAGCAAAGACATCAAGGTTAGATGAGGACGACCATGGAGCAACTCGGATGGCGTGCGACCATCTCGGGGCTGAGAACGCTACGAGGACAAAAAGAGCAACAATGCGTCCTCCCGAGAATGCGACTCTTTAAACTTCAACATCTGTGACTGGAAAGTCCGGACCAATCGTTCAGCGGCACCGTTTGACTGAGGCGAAAACGCCACGGATGTCAGATGTTGAATACCATTGGCCGTGCAGAATGACTGAAATTCTGTGGACATGAATTGTGGGCCATTGTTGGAAACAATAGTCTCTGGAAGACCTTCAATGCAAAAGATAGCAGACAACGCTTGGATGGTGGCAGATGACGTTGTGGAAGACATCCGGACAACAAATGGAAAATTACAGAATGAATCTACCACAACCAACCATCGAGCATTCCAGAAGGGACCAGCAAAATCGATGTGTAAGCGTTGCCAAGGGGAAGTGGCTTTCGGCCATGCAAAGAATTTCCGCGGTGGCGCGGATTGTTGTTCGGTACACACCATGCAAGAAGAGCACATATTCGTAATCGCAGCATCGATTCCGAACCAAGTACAGTGCCGACGAGCAAGTTGTTTCGTACGCACTATACCCCAGTGTCCTTGGTGGAGATGCTGCTTTAAGACAGAGGACTGTAACGAACGTGGGACCACGACCCTAGACTGATCATTATCAGAAAGCAACAGCAAAACACCACATCGTATAAAAAGTCTCTCCTTGTGAGCAAAAAATCGGCGAACCAACAGATCCTCGATCCGCGACTTTGACAAGGGCCATTACGTAGCAACAAAACGCAAAACGGTAGCAAGGACAGGGTCAGCAGCTGTGGCTGTAGCTACACGACGAAAATCAATCGGAAATGATTCGACCACGTCATCAGTTTCCGCATCAATGAACATGCAAACAAGTTCGGAAGAATCGAATGCTTTATCCTCAGCTACAGGCAAACGGGACAATGCATCGGCGTTTCCGTGCTTAGCAGAGGACCGATACAAGATATCGTAGCGGTACCGCGAGTGGATAATAGACCAGCGAATGAATTTCTGCACTGTACGTGGAGGTACAGGCTTGTTCGGATGAAAAAGCGATGTCAAAGGTTTGTGGTCTGTGATGATGGTAAAGTGACAACCATACAAGAAATCATGAAACTTTGTAACACCAAACACGAGAGCCAAAGATTCTTTCTCTATCTGGGAATAATTTCTTTGCGCAGACGACAGCAATTTGGACGCAAAGGCAATAGGGCGATCATGCGAACCATCTTTGTGCGCAAGCACAGCACCGATCCCGAAATCCGATGCATCTACCATCAACAAAAGGGGTTTCTGGGGATCGAATGGCCTAAGGCAAGTATTAGAAAGCAACGCCGATTTCAACTGGCGAAAGGCGCGTTCGCCTTCCGTCGACCAGACGAACGGAACACCTTTACGGCGTAAGCGATGAAGCGGAGCTGAAATGGAAGAGGCATGCGGAATATATGTATTATAATAGTTAATTTTTCCCAACACACTCTGTAGCTGCTTCAAATTCTGCAGCGAAGGCAAGTCCTGTATGGCACGGAGGTGCTCTGGACTCGGATGTATGCTTTGGGCATTGATTACATGTCCCAGATATGGCAAGTCACGAGCAAAAAACACACATTTGCCCTTCCTCAAGCGAAGACCATTCTGTCGCAAGACCTGAAATAATGTCCGGAGATGATCTAAATGTTCTGTGGCCGTCTTTCCGGAGATCACAATATCGTCCAGATAGTTTGCTGCAGTAGGGACCGACGCACAAACGGTTTGTAAATATTGCTGAAACAATGCAGGGGTGGATGCACACCCGAATGGCAGTCTTTTGAATCGGTACAAACCAAGATGAGTGTTAACCACCAATACGCGCTGGGATTCTGCGTCCACCGGTATTTGCAAGTACGCATCTGCTAGGTCCAACTTTGAAAAATATGTTCCCGGGCACAGTTTGTCAAAAAGATCTTCCGGGCGGGGCAAAGGAAAAGCAGCAGTCACTAGTTGTGGATTCACTGTTGCCTTAAAGTCCACGCAAAGTCTCAATTTTCCGGAAGGTTTTTGTAAAATTACTAAGGGTGAGGCCCAGAGAGAAGCCTGCACACGTTCAATTACACCTTGTGATTCTAAATCATTTAATGTTCTTGCGACCTCATCACGCAATGCGTGGGGAACATTGCGCGCTCTGAAAAATTTCGGTTGCGCGTTGACTTTCAGTTCCAAATGTGCTTCATAGTTCTTAGCGCAACCAAGGCCCGGTGCAAAAATGTCTGCAAATTCCTCACATAGACGAGAAACACTGGCGGAAGGCACAGTCTGGTTCACCGATAGGACCCGATTTACGATAGACAAGTTAAACAACTGAAATAAATCTAAACCAAACAAGTTCACTGCAGAAGAAGAACGAAGGACGTAAAATGACACAAGTTTTGTTTGTCCCTTGTATGTTGCAAGAAGGCTGCACTGTCCTAACTCAGGGATATTCTGTCATGAATAACTATTTAACTGAACATTTGTGGCACGCAACGGAGGTGCGCCCAGTTGTTTGTACGTGTCATGATTGAGTAGTGAAACTGCAGCTCCGGTATTGAGCTGGAATGGCATTACGTTGCCATTAATGTCCAAGTCTACAAAAAGTTTATTGTCCTGCGGACGACAAGAGCGACTGTCTCGTAAACGTGAACTGTTTCTGGGACAGAAACACTGGCGACTTGACGGGATTTCCGTCTATGTCGACGCACACTTTTTGTGGGACGAACACAGTCACTGTTAGAGAGAGTAGCACTGGATGGTGTGGAATGAACTACATGAATGTCCATGGGTGAAGGTTCACGAGCCTGAGTGTCCTTGGTTCGATTCCGGCGCGAAGCAAAGGGCCTGGAATGGTTGTGTGTGTCCGATCTAAGCTTTTACTGGCAAACACTTTGAACATGTCCTTTTTTATTACAGAAAAAGCAAATAGCTTGGCGTGACGGGCAATTCTCACGTGAATGTCTAGTTGCACACCGCGGGCACGATTTCAGCAATGCATTTGCTTGCGTTCGCGGGACACGTGGCTGCGTGGACATGCAGCTCGCCCGGCGGGCCGGTTAATGTGACACACAGGTGGCGAAGTTTCAAAGGATTCCTGAGCAAAGTCAAGTGTGTCTTGCCTATCTAATATGTCTATCACTTGTTGAAGGGAGGGATTGACTAGTTTCAAAATCTGTTCCCGTATGCGAACATCAGAAACGTTCTGTGCAATTGCATCACGCACCATAGTATCTGAATAAGGGAGTCCACATTCACACTCAAAAGCACAATCCCTTGTTAGGCCTTGCAATGTTGCAACCCACTCCCGATTAGTCTGACTGGCCGTACGTTTTGTACGAAAGAACGTATACCTTTTTGCAACGACATTGACTGTTTCCTTGAAATATGCATCCAATGCCGACAAAATTTCCTCGTAGGACATAGTTGCGACGTCGCGTCGGGGAAACAATTTCACTCTCACACGGTAGGTTGACACACCTACACACAAAAGCAAAAATGGCTGACGCTCATTACCTTGAATTCTGTAGGCGGCGAGATGGAATCCAAATTGTCGTGACCACTCCGTCCATGTTTCCTTGGCCGCATCGTATGGCCGAAACTGGGGTGCAACAGCATGTTGTGGCGGCGGTAGCGATGAAGCGGCGGCAGCCGCATCGTTTTGCAGTGCACGTTGACCCTGGACGAGCTGTCCAAGGGCATCCAATAAGGCCTGCGTCTGCTGATTCTGTAAGCGATAAAATTCGGACAGTACATCTGGAGAATGTGGCGAAGCCATGACACAAGTAAATTAGGGCAAAGCAAGTAGAAAGAACAAGATCCTTTTCGATCCGCGTCGCCAATGTAGTGTTGGCAGAAGAGCCAACACTGTGTTGCAAGAGGAGGCCGAAATGCACGCTTCAACTCACGCAGGTGGCGCTAGGTCTGAAACAGGATACGTGATGACTGCTATAAAGAAAAGTACATAGCTGCTGGAATACTTGACTTTTATCCTTCATTTGTATACAGCATTCTTGATGATACAAGTGAGACTCTCTCTAGAAATGGTTAATGGCGCCTTGCTAGGTCGTAGCCATGGACTTAGCTGAAGGCTATTCTAACTATCTCTCGGCAAATGAGAGAAAGGCTTCGTCAGTGTAGTCGCTAGCAAAGTCGTCCGTACAACTGGGGCGAGTGCTAGTACGTCTCTCAAGACCTGCCGTGTGGTGGCGCTCGGTCTGCGATCACTAACAGTGGCGACACGCGGATCCGACATGTACTAATGGACCGCGGCCGATTTAAAGCTACCACCTAGCAAGTGTGGTGTCTGGCGGTGACACCACAGCTAACATCAGGAAATCACCTGCAGCACCTCTTGGTGGCCTCAGAGCATATCAGTTGGACTGTAGGTGACCAGATCACAGGTGGTAAGAGCTGATGGTATGGTTAGTGGGGTGTAGGCCCCATGAAGCCATGGACCCAAGTTATCAGTACACTGTGCAAGCTAGTGGTGACTCCATAATGGTGTGGGCTGTGTTTACACGGAATGGAATGGGTCCTGTAGTCCAACAGAACTATTGGCTGGAATGGTTATTGTCAGCCATTTGGTGACCAAAAATAGACGGAATTTTTATGGATGACAGCATGCCATGTCTCTAGGTTAGTACTGTTTGCATCTGGCTTGAAGAGCATTATGGTCACTTAAAGCAAATGGTTTGGCCACTGACATTCCACATCAGTCCCATTGAACACTAATGGGATATATACTTGATGCCAGTTTTGCACAATATCCTGCACTGACAACACTTCACTTCACCAATTAAGAACATCTATAGAGGCACCATGGTTCAGTATTTGTGCAGGGAACTTCCAACAACTTGTTCACTCCATGCCACCTTCAGCTGCGGAACTACACTAGGCAAATGGAGGTCAGACAAGATATAGGAGGTACCCCATGACTGTTGCTTCCCTGTATAAACTATGGATTGGTTTGTCACAACCACAATAGAGACTCATCACACCTAAACCTGTTCAGGTAACCAGTGCTCCTGTCCACAGTTGGTTTTGATTAGATGTTGCAGAATGACAGTTGTGGGCAGGTCTGCAATTGAAGACTTTGGCCAACAGGTGTGACATGACTTCTGACAGAACTCGGTATAGGCCAGTTCACCAGGTGCAGTTGTTTGATATTTTCTGCATTTCTCATGACATGGTGAATGTCAACCAATTGGCAACTAATTCTCTGGCAGCTGCAAGAGACAGGCTATATCAAAAACTGCAGGAACTACCATAGACATAAATTACTGTTAAATGAAGGGGGATTGGGAAGCACCGTATTGGATTTCCTACTTCGCAGTTTGTGTACTGTAATAAGCATGTTATGAAAGCAAGGTATCTGAAGGCAAAAGAATACGAAATATTTATAAAATACATTTTTTGTATGACTTGTTAAAATTGTCAAATAAGACAGTTAAGGCCTTCATGATGTCTCAGCTACAGCACAACAAACACTGAAGTTTCAGAACTTGATCATGGTGTAGTATTAAGTGTAGAGTAACAAAGTATGAAATAGCTGGTTCGTGTCCTGTGATGAGCTCTTCATTTCTTTCTGGCTTGGTGTTTCTAAAAGGTATGGGACTTGAATCATTAATATAATTCTACCTCTCTGTATTGCTCTTAAATCAGAGTATCACTTCCTGCGTTGGTGTATTAAGAAAACACAGTAAGTTTCAAAATAAACTCGTGCAGACACTTCAATCTCTCCCTTCACCACTGGCTGGTCCTCATGAATGCAGAACATCACATAGCTATAAACAAATATTAGGGGCTAACATACCCTTCAGTAAAGCGAAAGCATAAACTCAAGATACCTTTACTTGAGGTTATTGTTATTGTATTGGATGTCATGCTTGCCTCATGCATTTTCAACTGAATGATCACACATGTTAATAGACAGCTCTTTTCTTCTTGAATACAGCATGTGACATCAGAAAGTCCCATGCACAGTCTTGTGAACTGTTCCCATGTCAGGCCATACTAAAAGGCAGTGTAATAAGTTGGCAACAGTGCTTGCTCGCCTCACATGAAATAAAAAAACCAAATCCTTGTGAAAGAAGGAACTCCGTATAATCAAGAAGTCTACTACAGTTGGTCTCATGAACAATAGCAGTGCAGGTCAAGGCAGGACTAATTATTTTGTTGATGGTTTGAAGCGACATTAGCGGTATGTCCATACAGGACTTTTGAGCTTGAAGAAAGCATGTATCCTGTACATTTCTCCTTGTTTATGTAGTATTTGTCACATTCTGCGACTGTCAGCAATGACAAATGGAATAAATCGGGAAACACCTTCTCAAGATAGTGTTAAGTGCTCTTACTGGCTGACATCAGCATACTGAGTGCTACTGAATTCTCGTTGCAGTTGGGGGAATGCTTGACTATATTAGCAGAACAGCCCTAAGCTCTGCTGACGTGGTTTTTGAACACAACTACAAAACACGTCCTATTGAAATTGGATATTTCCTGTGGTTGCAGCAATGAGAATATTATGAATGCTAGTCATCAGGTTTGTGATGCAACACATTCCACTATATTTCGTCTAAATAAAACTACATGTTAACTCAAATGGCAAAGCTTCACCTGTAGATATAAGAAGAAATTAATTTAGCAGACCCTTCCACACTTCCCCCAGGGGACTTGTGGTTCTTACGTGAGTTTGTGTATGGTGCACACTGGGCCCTGAGCTATTTTGGCTCATTCCTCATTCCCATGCTGTTTCCTTTATCGTGCCCCTCTTTTACTGGACTCCTTCACCTCTGCCCACTCCTTCCCGCCTCTCAGTGCTCTCTCATGTTGACCTGAATATGTCAGGTTTGTTGTATTCCTTCCTGTTGTTGTTCTCCTTGTCTTTCCTTTTCATCCCTTTTCAGTGTTTCTGGTCGTCCTTTGGGGACTGACCTCCACATCTACATTTCCTCTCACTGATATTTGCCTTTCAGGGAAGAACCTCAATCCCAAGCATCTACAGCATGGATTCCTTCCTCCCTTCCCTTTCTTCCCTGCTGTAACTCCCTCCCACCATGTGCTATTTGCCAATTAAAAAATACAGTTGCTCTCTTTCATTGCTTCTAACATCTCTATGCTCTGACATTTAAGAATTTATTACAGTTTTACATTATAAGGCAATTTAAAGACAGTACCTTTGGGGCTTACATTTACTTACACTTAAGAAGAAATGTTTTGTTGCCCCTCTTTGAAAAATACTTTTTAGTTTTATAACATAGAAAATAAAAAGTTGAATTCAATTGAATGTAGTGGGCAGGTAGCAGGTAAACTTTCACATAGGAACTTCACTTTTTAGTTATGTTAGTGTTGGTATTTACAAAAATTGTCTTTCATCTTCATGGGCCAACTGATCAGTCATCTCATTATAGCATCCACAAATCATAGTACAAGTCATAAGTTCCATAAATGTCACTTCACCTGTAAACATAATTTTACGAATGAGGAAACGCATGAATTTATTCTTTACTGTGCTCTTGGCTTGCCCTTGTTCATAGAAAAATTTCTGCTTTGGACATTTCATTAGTTAGGTCCGCTGATCAAATGTACTGGCTTCAGCACGCAGTGGCGGGGTGTGGTGAGAACGGTCATCACTCCGAGCACTACATCAACTGTGCAGACAAGTGAAGCGTGTCGTTCAGCAGTGGCGGCACTGTTGCCACTAACTCCATCTCGTAGGAGTGACGTCACTGTCACACGCCGCATTTCATGTATCTTGCTGCTGACCGGTGGGACAATGAAGGCAGGCACGTGTGATGGAGCTGGGTTGCTGTGTGGGCACACGTGGTGCCAATCCAATTGATGGTTTCATCTGTGAAAAACATAAAATATGGCAGAATCAGTCTTTCATATATAACAGTACACTGTAGCAACATAGGAAAAATGTTCTGAGTAGCACATGTGTTGTGTGAAGTGTCACTCTAGCATGAATGTAAACTGTCACGGTTTATTCACTAGAACATTAACAATTCACACAACTGAAGTTTGCCACACAATTTTAAAGTGGTTCATGGTTTGAATAACAACAAAAACACTCAACAGTCTGTTACACTTACTTAGTGCAGTTATTTGTATGTTTCTGAGCAGGCATTTATGAAGCATCTGCTAACAGTTTATTCATTGCGCAGTTGTCACACATGGTGTACCCCCCTGGGGGCTCAACACACTTTGAGGGGTTCATGCTTGGCTACCACAGGGCCACAGCCATCATAGCATCTTTTCCCTTCTGTGCTGCATGTCTATCCTCCTCCTATGTTTTCCTTTTCTGTGGGAAACATAGCTGGATGTTACTTGGAATGTTCCACATTGTCTGTCGCTGACATAAGAACAGTCTCACCACTGTCTTTCATTCCCTCTTCATCTGCTTGATTCCCTTTTCCCTTATTTCCTGCACTTGGGTGTTGGAGGTTCCTCTCTCTTCTTCCTCCTCATGCGCTCCTGATGGACGGCACACACGTCTGCTGCATAATAGGTAACTGTGTAACATGTAATTCTTAGCCCTGGGTCGACAGGCAGGGTTTTTACATACACCTGGTACAGGACAGGCCCAGGGAGGGGTGATAGCCTGAGCTGCCAAATTTCCAAATGGTCCTACTGCCAGGTGTTTGGAGGTGTGACCTGAGGTGTACACAATCACCTAAGGCAGGTGTGCCCCCCTGTGAAGGGGACCCCCATTTAGAAAGAGCATGCTACTGGAGACACTGGCAATCGTGGGGATTTTCTCACAATGAACCAATCATCACAATCAACATCTACAAAATGTAAAGGTAATGAGGCTAATAATTCAAAAGACCCTGCCAGCTGCAATGTGGTTCCTTGCGGTTTCACGTATTGAAGATAGTCAGTCCTTTGCAATGGTAATTTGGTTCATTATTCAAAATTTTGTTTATGCCACTGCTGCCCCTGTGAAATACATGCTCTCGTTTAGAGGAGTGGCACTTTGCTTTTGTAGACAACTTCGGATTCTCAAGCTGAACTGTTTTCCACCTCACTTCTCCATGGTTATCCTTTTCGTGTCATGGTCCATAGAACTTGGAATTCTTCGTGTGGCGTTACATACGCTAGGCTGCTAGACAGTCTGACCGAGGCCGAAATCCAATCTAACCTCTCAGATTGTCGGGTGATGAAAAAGGTAGATTTCTCATTAGTGCACACCTGCACTTTGATAGAGTAGTGCTTCTGTCCAAAATCAAAGTAGGCCATGAAATTACACAGTCCGACTCTACATTCTGAACCCTATGCCCTGCTATGAGTGTCATCAATTCAACCACACCAGAACGTCTTGTGACACGCACCCGAATGTCTAACCTGTGGTAGGGATGCATATGAGGGCATCGTCCACCTCCTCCTCCCTGCTGTATCAACTGCAATGGCAGTCATGCTGCTGCCTCTTGGGATTGTCCTGTGTATCATGATGAGCAGGAGATCCACGTTAAGGAAAAAAGTGCCTTCCCCAGTCGCCTGCAAGTTAGTGGCTATTCGCAAACTGTGTGTTCTCCACTTAGTTCTCTTCTTGCTACCTCTCACTCTATGAATGAATGACATGGCCACACTGATATGTGACCTCAAATTCAGTTCGGAGAATGTGAAATTACCCAGTGTCAAAATAGCATCACCATCCCCCTGTCCAGCTGTGCAACAAGCCATCAGACTCTCGCCTCAAGGAGCAAAGCCACCACGTACACAACTGGTGACTGGAAAGGACTAAAGTTCTCCTGTGAACACTCCCTACATCCCTCCAGCCAAACAACAGTGTCTTCCTCTGCTATCTGGAAAGGCTCAAAGAGATCCAGCAAAAGCAAACAGTCGTCTCCATGGCCGTCTCGAACATGGTCTTCAATGGTGTTGCCACATGATACCTTAGATTGACCAGATTCTGTCGCCAGTGCCCAGCACCAACAGGTTACCTGCGTAGCACTCTACACATTGACAGGACAAGCAAGTTGATGATTCTGTTGACCTCATGGAGCAGGATCCTCCTGCTTCTATGCAATGTAGCTGCAAGTCATCAGACTGTCAATCAACAGTGCTGAGATGATGCCCCTTCATTTCTTCCTCATACCTCCTAGAATGGAACATTCATGGCCTTCTGTCCCACAAAGAGAATTTATGGCTGCTTTTACCATCACATCGTCCCTTTGTACTCTGCCTTCAGGAAACAAAATTGCATACTCACGATTGCTTTGAGCTTTCATATTTCTCTCCAATTTATTTTGACCTTATCCCCCACCCCCTCCCAAGGTAAGCATTCCATCCCCTGCGGGCATAATGCTGAATGAGATTCATAGGCAGCCCATCTCACTGACTGCCCATCTTCAAGTTGTTGCAGTCCACCTTTTCCTTCCTCACCTGGTGTTTTCTCTTTGTACCGTTTATATCCGTCCATTATTGGATGCCACTAGGTCAGATTTCCTTTAGCTTGTTGGGCAGCTACCTCACGCATTTCTACTACTTGGTGACTTTAATGTCCATAATCCTCTTAGGGGTTCTCCTAGAACCTGCCAGAGGTGCCCTCTTGGCTGACCGTAATCAACTCAACCTATTCTGCCTTAACACTGGAGTTGCCGTTTTCCTTTCCAACTCCTTGCATACCGATTTCCATTTGGACTTATCCTTTTGCAATGCACAGCTTGCCATCATCTTGAGTGGTCTGTTCTTTCTTACACCTACTAGAGGGACCATTTCCCATGTGCTGTCAGTTTGCTGACTCCTACCCCATCTGTGTGCATACCCAAATTGCAGCTTACTAAGGCTGATTGGCAGCTGTACTCCTCCCTGGTGACCTTCAAAGAACAAGATTGCCCGTTGTGATGACCAGGTGCAGTATCTCACAAGCATTATCCTTTCTGCTGCAGAATGTTCCATTCCTCAAACTTCCTCTTCACCACATCATGTCCCTGTCCCTTGGCGGACTCAGGCATGCATTCATTACAAACAGAAGTGTGCCAAGTGTTGTTGTATTCTTTGGGATAGCAAGAAACCTAGCTGGATTTCATTCAGTACTTACTTTAACAGTTCCACCCCTTCCTCTGTCATATGGGCCAACCTCCGATAGCTCTCTGGGACCAAGATCAATTTGCCAGTTATCGGAATTCTGTTAGAAGTGCTACCAGAGGGTACCTCCCATAGTTCGGAGCAGACTTTCTCAGAATACTTTACGTTTGTCTTCAAGGGTCTACCATTTCAGTTCCCCCAATGTCTCTGTGATACTCTGCTATGGAATAAACAAACCTGTGACAATTTGTGCCGCCCCTCCTTGTATACATGGAATATCCCCTGTTAGTCCTATCTGGTATTGTCTGACACACGTGAGCAATATTCTAAGGTGGATCACATGACTGATTGCTTTTTAATCTCCCTCGTAGACTGATGGCACTTCACCAGTATTCTACCAATCAACTAAAATATACCACCTGTTTCACCCATGAGTGAACCTATGTGAACATTCCATTTCATTTACCCAAAATATACAATACTATGTTTTTTTCCCTTTTGTGAAGTGCACAGTTCTAAATTTCTGAACATTTGGAGCATGTTGTCAATTTCTGCCCCATATTGCAATCTTATCAAGATGTGACGGAATATTTATGCAGCTTGTCTCGGACAGTATTTCATTACATATAACTGCATCATCCCCAAAAGCCTGATTTTACTATTACTATTGTCTGCAAGGTCGTTAATATACAATACGAAAAGCAAGGGACCAACACACTTCTCTCGAGCACATCCAGTTCCTTCCAAATCTGACGATGACTCTCCATCTAAGATAAAATGCTGTGTCCTCTCTACCACAAAGTTCTCAATCCAGTTCCAAATTTCACTTGATACCCCCATATGATCGTACTTTTGACAATAAGCATAGTTGCGATAATAAGTCAAATCCTTTGTGGAAATCAAAATACACTGTGTCTACCTGGTTGCCTTGATCCAAAGCTTTCAATATGTCATCTGAGAAAAGTGCAAGTTGAGTTTCACGTGATCAATGTTTCCAAAAACCATGCTAGCTGGAAAGTGAGGACACCATTCTGTTCAAAATACATTATGTTAGAGCTCAGAATATGGTGTAAGATTCTACAAGAAATCAACATCATAGATACTCGCTGGTAGTGTTGAGGATCGCTTCTACTACTGTTCTTGTAGACATGTGTGACCAGTGCCTTTTTCCTAGAACTGGGCATGGTTTTTTGTTTGAGGATTCTACGACAGATTTTAGTGAGAAGGGGGCCTAATTCAGAAGCAATTTCAGTATAGAATCTGACAGGGATTCCATTGTGCTCTGGATCTTTGTCCAGTTCTAACAATTTCAGCAGTTTCTCAACACCACTGACTCATACTTATTTCATTCAGATTTTCAGTGGTACAAGGATTAATTGGGGTAATTCTCTTGGTTGAGACTTAGTGCACAAGGCGGGTCTCCTCAACTTTCTCTGCCAGTTGCTGGAATGACCCAAGAGTCACTTCAGTACCCAGACGAAAGGCATCATGTGTTCCAATGTGTGCCACAATCGGCAGTGTGTTGCACTCTATTCCCTAAATGGCTGCTGGGATAGCCTCACACTGACTGTACCTGGTGTCCTTTCCTGTCCCTCGCTGGCATTTCCCAAAGGGATATAATCGTTCACCATACATTTGGATTGCCAATGACTTACAGACCCCTACTCATTTGTTTTTCCCCATACAGGTGAAGTGAGTCCCGCTGGCTCAGTTTGTTTCATTGATAGGCGGCACTTCAAACTTGTTAATCATGGGGATTGGTATAACACCCCGAGTCCTCACTGGCGCACACCCACCCTGTACACGATGCCTATATCCACCATTGACACACTACTTGCCGTAAAGTGGACGAGTAATCACAGTGCAGTACTGTCTGCAGAGGAGACGATATACACAAGAGGAGTGTACTTAAGGTACCTCTGGTACAGTTACCACAGGTACACGACTCTCGGCAACTCTTCCAACACACTGATTCACCACAGCTGACAATCGTTTAACAGTAGTTGGGGGAGATTTCCAGCTGCTTACAAATGTCAACCAACTCACCCCATGTCTGGTAACAGCAATCCCAGTGGACCTGCATTTTGGCTGTTGCAGTGTATTGCAGGTCAGTGAACAAAGGGCTATAAATTAAACCTGCTGATTATTTCTTAATCTGAGCTAAAATGGCTCCAATTCCCCATGAAGACTGAAGTAGATACACAAAAAGAGATTTCTGTTAAGCCGACACTGACACGTGGTAATATTCACTAGTTTCCTAAAATGTTTTTACGTTTATTACAGTTATTTGCAAACTGGAAAACAGATGTATGATGAATGCAGAGAATGTATATGATTACTCTTCTTAAAGGGAAAATGAGATTGTAACACAAAATGTTAGTTAGAATATCGGCTACAGTAATTAAAACTGCCAATTGTTTGTAGATAACGTGAAGCAGGGTTGTAGCTTCCAAAAATTTTCAAACGCACAGTTATTTGCATTGATACACAATGAAATTCAGGGTTGATGTATACTTTCGCAGAACTGTGATCCACAGATGCTGATATTCTACAAATTAAATAAGATACCAAAACACTGGTACCACTAATTTACTAAAATATAGTTTTGTAATTGTCAGAAAATTCTGAAAGTGATCTATTTTTAATGTAATTAGACAAAGAATTAGCAAAAGGTTGTTTTGAACGATGATAGCCCTCCTGTCCTTGAAAATTTTGAAAGACCACAATCTAAATTCATCCTACAATTGACGATACCACTAGTTTTCACAATATATCATAATACAAACAGCTATCGATACACTAAGTGAAGGATTACGCAGGACAAGTGATAAAACAGCACATGTAAATACAGAACTTAAAATTGACACACAATCTTGTGCAAGTGTTCTCAAACAAGAAATTTGGAAGCTGGCCTTTATATGTAAATAAATGCATGTATTGCACAGGTTCTTCACTTGGCTTATTCTGTGCACACTGCTACGCTGGGGTGCCGAAGAACAACACTGCAGCGTAAGTCTATCTAGAAAAAAATAATGCTGTGCAACAGCAACAACAAAGCACATCATCTGTAACAATCTTTCAGTTACTATCGAAACTATCCCTGATTGTGACCTTGTGCCATTACGTAAGTGTCCCTACATTAAATGTGAGAATCAGCATTATTACATCATGCCTCACACACATGGGGCTTAACATTAACGGCAAGGGCCATAACGGCAAGGGTCCCTCTTCAATTACAAAAGCATCAAAATATTACTTGCCTTTATCAAATGTTTGTTCCCACCTTTTTAAAACCGTGAATTTCAGATTGAGATCCATTGACCTGTTACTTGCCTATTTCAGTACAATGAGAAATAGTGGGTAATTGAACAGTACCAAGGCTTAGTATATGATAAAAAGTATTTTATTTTTGCAAAGGGCAATGTTTCACCCATTTGTCTGATAGACTGAAGCAGCTTCAGAAGAGCTCAGGGTCAGTATTACTCTAGCTAACTTGGCCACAACAGCCAATGAGGTTACAACCTCAAAGAACTTTGTACATCAGGTGCAGGATGAAATAAGTTTAGATGAGAGGCTTGAACATCTCATTTTTTTTTTTTTGGTGCAGACCAGTTCAGTTTTAGTGAAGGGGACCTGCAAGAGTAGTAAGTCATCAGTTGAAACATTACAGAAAGCTCTAAAGTAAAGACTAATGTGTGGCAAAAATAGGGTACAAAGTCTTGCTAGAAAACAATTACCTTTCTCTTCAGACAGAACCCTCAGGTGAACACTACAGAATGTGAAGTTTAGATCTGGTGTACTGAGAGAACACATTAGTTCCCTAAAGATCAAACTGCATCTCATGTTATCAGGAGTAAGACATGCAGTTATTATGATAATGAGTTTAGTTTGACTCCATCATTGGAGTAATAACCGAACATTGGCTGTATCATTTGTAATGTTACTATACCACCTGCAAAATTGTTCTGAAAATGTAGCCCCATGCATTAGTTTTTACACTGGGTAGTTTTACAAGATGGTAGCAAAACAATAGTTTGCAATTATACTTGGCCTTCTTTTCAAAGTTCGTATGTCATAAACACAATTGTTGCAATTGTCATGGAATGTGAGGCATTTGGTATGAAAATTCATCATGTGGTATCTGATATGTGTGGGCAAAATTAAGCTCTATGGCTAGAGATCGGAACTACAGTTGGTGGGTTTCTTAATTTGAGTAACTCTGGGTAGCATTCTCATAAAAGGAAGCTAATTTTGCTAGTTGATCCAATACATTTTAAAATATTTGAGAAACCACTTGGTCAGTGGGCAATCAATCTTCCTTCCCCAAAATGTTATTGCAAAATCATGGTTTCCATTTAATGAGGTACTTATCTGTCATATGAAGCAGATAGTGGTTTACACTTGAAACCAGAACCGCAACAGCATGAGAGCTGTTTCATGGAAAACTAGTGGCAGAATAACAGATGGTTTGGTTACTTCTGATAAACATTGACTGTTCCTGCCATTGAGTATGCTGTCAAGACAGGGAAAGTTCTGAGGAATGCTTTGACCGCAGTATGGTTCTTAAAGGATGTTGGTAACTTGTTTTGTCTCGTGACATACAGAGCTCCAACTATGCCACTTGGTGGCTGTAAAAAAAAAAAAAAAAAAAAAAAAAAAAAAAAGTAATCACTCAGGTAGATATACAGATAAAAAGTGCCTATTTACGCCTTTTGTACAAGTTTGTGTGTTGTACTTTACCACCACCTTCGTTCCTTGCTTTGTTTGCTCTCCAAAAATATTTATTTCCAGTTAGTCTCATAATACTCTAGGTACAGAAATAATATACATTATTTCATTACAAACTAGCTTTGTTAACGAGTATATTCTTTCATAAATTGGAAAGAAGCAATCGAGTCAAAATCAGCGGAATTATAGTGTATCAGTATGAGCACAGGCTTTAAAAAGTAAGAGTAATTTTCAGTAACCAGTGCTCATCTTCTGACAGTGTAATGTGTGTTTCTATGTCAGATCATGATCGAGCAGTTCAAAATGGAAAAACGATTATTTCATCAAAAGGCAGGGAAAATAGTTCATCAAGTATACTAGGTCTAACTGCTTTGGTTATTTAGATGTAACAAGGCTACAGTTAATGGTTTTTGTATTACTAGTATGTATAATGCACTTGTCCCACATTACACTGTTGCCCCAAAAATTGTCAGAAATATGGTACATTAATATTACGTCACTGTATACGGTAATAAACTTTGTTTGTACCTTAATAAATGAGACACTCTGACTACTGTGTTCTAAAAAAGAAAGGCATTACAGTTCAAAATGTTGCTAGTTTAAAGTCATGGTTGTTGTGCTGACGTATTATTGTTACTGCTAAATTCCTAAAAATTTTCAAAAAAATTCAGAAATAGGATGTTTGTCTGCATCTTTAAATTTTCCTTGTAGCAACGATATTTTGCAACATAATATTGGTTACCCTTTACATTTGTGAGGATTAGAAATAATCTGCAGTACCCTAAGAAATAATCTGCAGTACCCTACTGATACTTGCAGCAATACAAACTATTTGAGCTTGCTGAATTTGTAGTAAGGAGAGAACTACAAACCTGTCTCTGTGAATGAAGTTCATGACGAAAACTGGAAAGAAAAATATTTTGTCATTATGCTACTATTTTTTTGTTGCTGGAAATCCAGATGTTTGGTTCGAACCTGGTGCTCTACCATATCAATACATTCAGTAATTGGGTTGCATTGTAAGGCAGTGGCAGCATAGTGTGCTGGAGCTGGTAACGACCATCGATAGATGGGAATTGTGACATTCGTATTAATGCAAACATTTTGTTACAAAATTTTCGCTTTATGGGATTAATTAATTGGGCAGACAAGGGTACACACAATGTCAGCCAATGAGCAGGATCAGCATTAATTATTTGCTTCACGATCAGTCGTTGCCAACATCAGCACAGTTCACTGCCACTGCCTTAAGAAAAATTGTACCTTTACAGTATACATGGCTTTATTTTTTAAAACGAAGCCAAATACATTGTTGCAACCCATGGGTACATAGCACATTGGGACCCAGTGTGGCCACACTAGTCAGCTTAATGGTGATAGGGTTGCTGACATTGAAGCAAAGTTTAGTCACCGATTTCAGCCAAGGAGAAGCGCGCAGTTTTATTCTGTCTTGTTCTCTTCAAGTGTGAAGAGTGATCGAGGGAACATGGGTGAGTTAATACATCTTGGTGAGCTGAAGAATTAGCAGTAAGAAAAAAAGAGGGTGATTGGCCAACATAGCAAAATAGTGTACTCCTAGCGTTTCACTGTGGATAGGTTGGAGATTTACACTTTTGGGTACACGAATACTGTGTTTTGTTCATCATCTATGGTGATTTTAAGTAATTCTGCATCGCATTTTTTTTCCCCCGTAGCAAACTAGCGTTCATGTGTTAGCTACTAGATGTATAAATTATGTTAGCCTTAACTGAGTTGAAAAAAGTGAATAAATTTAAAGGGGCGCTGATGTATCATTCGATGTTCGAGCTGTAAAGCCTATGTCACAGATTTCGTAATTATGCTTCAATTGGTATTGTAATAATGTTGTATTGTTATTTATAGAGCATCCATTTTATCATATACAATGATATAGGAGTTGACATGTTACATTATTTGAGTTTGTAATTATACAGTAAATTAATAACGTAGGCCTACAGTGGTAAACCGTAAGTAAATTACCGGGTGATGAAAAAGTCAGTATAAATTTGAAAACTTAATAAATCACAGAATAATGTAGATAGAGAGGTACAAATTGACACATTCTTGGAATGACATGGGCTTCTATTAGAACAAAAAAAATACAAAAGTTCTAAAAATACCTGACAAATGGCACTTCATCTGATCAGAATAGCAATAATTAGCATAACAAAGTCAGACAGACAAAGCAAAGATGATCTTTACAGGAAATGCTTAACATGTCCACCATCATTCCTCAACAACAATAGGAATAATGTTGTTTACAGCACTGTAAAGCATGTCCAGAGTTATGGTGAGGCATTGGCGTCGGATGTTGTCTTTCAGCATCCCTTGATATGTCGATCACAATACACTTGCGACTTCAGGTAACCCCGAAGCCAATAATTGCACGGACTGAGGTCTGGGAACCTGTGAGGCCAAGCATGACAAAAGTGATGGCTGAGCACACGATTATCACCAAACGACGTGATCATCACCAAGCGACGTGTGCAAGAGATCTTTCATGTGTCTAGCAATATGAGCTTGAGCATAATCCTGCATAAAAATACGTTCCAGCAGGTGTTTATCAGCCAGGGTGGGGATGATGCGATTCTGTACCATATCGGTTACCTCTCACCTGTCACGGTTGCAGTTACAAAACAAGCATCACGTATTTCCTCGAAGAAGAAAGGCCCGATAATGGTAGATGTGGTAAATGCAACCCATACCGTGACTTCCTCATTGTGCAATGGAGTTTCCATGACTGTGCCCCTCGCCATATTAGGAACTATAACGCTGTGTCCATAAGTAACTGTGCAAGCTTATTTACAAACAAATGCACAGTTACCTAAAGAAAGAAACCCACTTTAAGTGCATGCAATGTCAAAATAATAAGTTTAATACTGGTACGTTTACGTTTCAATAAAAATGTGAGAGTTTACTCGCCTTTGCAAAAATGCCGAAAACAGCCCTGCCACAATGTGACTGCTGGTACAACACTGAAGGTTTCATAAATGAAGCATGCTTTGTTGCTACTTCGTACAGTATTTCCGGTGGTACCATCAACCGGTTTGTTTTCAAACTAAAGTGAGTTGGGAAACTTGCCCCTATGGAAAATGTGCCCCGGTCTCCCCTATTTCAGCAGTTTCCTCTGAGAGGTAGACAACACCATACATTGCCTGTACTTATCTTAATTCCTCAGTTTGATGTGATACTGTTCTGTTATGTCACTGTCTCAGTTGTAGTGTCTCTAATGTATTTCAATTTTGATTTTCAGCATATGGACATCTGTACTAAATCCCGAGGCACCAGAAGTCATAAGGTATTGTTCATTCGTGTTCAAAAGCCTCGAAAAAAAATATTCAGTTGCATTGGTACTTATGCACCTGCGTGTGCGTGCGTGCGCGGGCGTTCGTGGGTGTTTGCAGGTGTGTACGTACATTCTGATAATGTTTTTTCTTTTAGTTCGGCAACTGTGATCCAGTCGACATTGAATCCGGAGGTGCCGGAATTTTAGAGGTATGGAATGGGTATGGGAAGCGGATTGGTGATTAATCATGAAGCACTGGTGTCAGCTGACAATTGTAGTAAAAGCACTTACCTAGGATGGGACTAGAAATTGCATGTCAATGTATATAACCTATCCATATTTGATAGCTGGTTCCTGTGGGCATTAAAATACAATTACCAACATAATACACCCCTAAATTTATTTTCATCCATTGGATGCTTTGCTCAGTCCTCTTGTTACTAGTGTGATGCTCGGGTGGTTTATTCTGGGAAACTGATAAATTATCCAGAATTTTTGAATTTGAACTTCGATAGAATGTTTTCATGGATTATTGGTAGATAATACTTTGGAACTGATGGGGCATACTGACAGTCCTTTGAATCTTTCATTTAGTGCTCTCCGCACCCTCAAATTTGAGAAACATTTATTTCACAGATTTCATCAGATACATTGACCTTCCAAAGAGACTGCACTAGGATATTGATGTTCATGAAGTCATAAAATACATACTCCACCCCATCTGGATTGCTGCTTGGTTTTGGAATGCAGCTTGTTCTTGCAATATAATGGTGGGTTTTTGTATGCTGTTGAAGCCTGTTTACACTGAGTAAACATCTGTATGTACATGTCAAAAATGTTCATAAAGCTCAGCCAAATACGAGAGTTGAAGTGCAGCAAATGTGACTGGCTTTTCACGCATTTTGTTTCTGCTTACTGTATTAAAAGAAATGGTTGTGTTCCAACTAAGACAATGTATGAAACAATTCATAATGGGTTTAATGCATTTGTAAGAGTTTAGTTTCATTAACTGGCTGTGAACATGAGCATGTTTACTGGTATATTATAGTTTCAGCCTTTATAACCATACTATAAACTTAATATGGCTCTTTTTATTTGCTTCCAGAAACATTCCTGTGTGCACTGAAACTTTTGAATGCTGAAAAGTGCAGCAGTAGCTTTGTCAGTATTTGTGGCCATTGTGTAGTATAATAGTTCCGCGAATGAAGTAATGTACAGTCCCAGGAAAGAGATTTGTAAATCGTAAAACTTCTGTTACAGGCTTGGTCCTGATGTCTGAAGGGAATGGACCTCCGAAAATGAATGCTGCACCAGGTAAGTTATGTGCACACATAATGGGTGTATTGATGAGTACTTCACAACTTTGAAAATGCAATGATTTATTTATTTAACTTGGGCATGGATTTGGTGTCATTTTATAGGGAAATGATTTACCTTGCACTTCCATAGGCCCAATGTGACTGTCTGGTTACACAGCATACACTATCTGAAGCTGATGTCTTGGCAATGTGACCACATTGTGTCATATGACTTAAGTTGTGGGGTATTTTAATTCGGAAATACAGTAGAGATGGCGACGAATGTTTATGGGTTTTTTACTGGCACAAATTCTACTTTCCATTAATTAAACCACTTGCATGAAAAGTTGACTACACAGTAAAGACAGCCTTTCAATTGTATCTTTCAACCAAATTGTTACACTACCACACGAGATCCTATAATCAGTCAAGGGCAGCAAAGGGCGCTCTTTTTTGTTACGAAATTACATGTTCATTTGATGAACTATTTCTGCTCCCTGCAAGTACCTATCAGTAATTTTTATTTTTCTTGTAGTTCAACTGTGACGGTGCAGCAGTCAACATTACATCCAGATGAACCTGAATTACGAAGGTATGGAATCGGCATATTCAGTGGACCAGCATCACTGATAGATCTTCATGCACAAGTGTCAGTTGAAAATTTGTGGGTAAAAGTACTAAGTTTGGATGTGTTCCAAAGTAGAATGTGAAGCTATGTAATCATTTTACATATAGACAGTTGACTGGCTGCTGTGTTTCTATAAAACTAGCATATACAGAAAGCTTCCCAGTTATGAAATATGTATAGTAAATGAATATAATTCATACGTCTCCTCCTCCACCCTTTCCCCTCGGTCCCCACGTGAGCTTTCTGAGCTTTACGATGCTGCAAAGTTTTTCTGTTGATTACAAATCTGGGGGGATTTCTGTTGTGGAACTTCTGGCATGGCTGCTGTGACAACACGGAGTTTGTGTTTTTTCTTTTAGTTCGGCAACTGTTATGGTGCTGGAGTCGACATTGAATCCAGAGGTATCAGAATTTCAAAGGTATGTAATGGGCATGTTTAATGAAATTGGCCATAAACCTTTTTGCCGTTGTGTCAGCTAACAATGAGTAAATGCACTTATGATGTGACCGGAAATTGAATTTCACATTTTTTATAGGCTGTTTCTGTGAAACACACAATACATCAAAAAATGTGTCCCCCAAATTTATTTACTCACTTGGAGGGCTTTGCTCAGTCCTTTTTCTTTACTGGTGTGACACTTAGGGGGTTTGTTCTGGGAAACCATGATAAAATGTCCAGAATTTTTTAGGGTGCACTTTGATAGAATGCTTTCATGGATTATTGAGAGAATACTTTCGAATTGATGGGGCATACTGACAGTCCTTTGGATCTTGCCTTTAGCGCTCTCTGCACCATCAAATTTGACAAATATTTATTTCACAGGTTTCATCAGATAGATTGACCTTCCAAAGAGACTGCACTCAGATATTGATGTTCATGACATCACCCATCCAGCCCCCTCCTGTTCCCATTCCAGCACTACACAGCCGTCAGCCGTCATTTCACCGCCACACCCAGTCTTTTAATTTATTTTTATTTCTCTCCTTTCTGCTACTAAACCCCTCCCCTTTCCACACCTTCTCTCCTACCCTCTGTCTAAACTGCAAAGGCCTTAATGGCGGAAAGCTATGACTGTGTCAATCTTCTTATTGTGCCTATTGCGACTCAGCATCTCCGCTAAATGGTGAGTAGCAACTTCCTTTCTCTCGTATTGTTACATTCCATCCTGGATTTTTCATTGTTTCATTTCGTATTAGTTCATTAACAGCGTAGTTAGTGAAGTTCAGCTGAATGTCATACAGAGCGAAGTAATTGTTACAGAACATCGTTTGGAATGCAGCGTGTCACGGACTGCTGGGGTCGACATCCTGTCCGCTGTAACAGACGGCGTGTCGGGGTGGCGCCCGCAAACTGCGTCGAACCATTCAGCAATGTCGGCGCGTGTTGCAGTTGTATCCTGTGACTGGCTGGCTGGCAGCACGGCACTCATCTCTGCTTCTCCGCATGGCTCCCATTAAAACACCTGAAACAAATATTCCACAATGGTATACTGGCTTTAAGGGTACAGTATATTAGCTGTGGAAGAAGATGCAACTTGGTTAAAAGCATTTATTGTTCAGTAAGCCATTCTTTTCGCTGGTCTGGGAATGTTTTGATGTGATAACGGGTTTATTGTGGCTTCACAACTGAACTGCACTGTGACACTGCTACTTAGGGTACGTCACACGCACGTTGTACTACACACTTACATTTGTTCTTACGGTCGATGCGCTACCAGAGCAGCTCTCAACACCAGAAATGTTTCCGTCGAGCAAAGTTTGTTTTAATTGACTCCGAACGGATCACTATCTACCATTTTTATACACAGTGAATTTAGTGTTCACTGAGCACTGCACTATGACCGTCACTGAACAGTTGACTTATCCTGACGTATATATTGGTGCAGATCCAACAGTCATTTTCTGTCCCTGCTACACAGAATATTCTGTCCTCCCCTAGATTGTTTATGCACACATTTTATTTTTAATGCATATCAACTGTTCCTTGCATAATCACTCATCTATATTGAGTCCATTGTGTTTACCACGTTCATTACACACTTTTAGTATTGTTACTAGGCATATACAGCTTTTTTTTAATTATTTGAAGGATTTGTGATTTTTGCTACATAGTTTTCTTTTCCTTTTTGGTTTAGCTTGCCAGTTATCACCCATCTAGCAAACAGATTTTACCATGTGCATGACAGCTGGACTTGGGCATATTGCTCAATAAATACTTCATTAATATTAGAATTTTTTTTAAAATGATCTGTCCTACGCGACTCCGTGTAGTTTCTGCGTAGACTGACTTGATTCGTGTACCGCGTAATTAATACTTAAGGTCGTGGACCAAGTACACGGGCTTCAATTGAAGCATTGTTACATACAAAGTGTAGGTTACACGAAACGGGTTTGTCTTTGATTGAATATTGCTCCAGTGTCGTTCTCAGATCACTATTGGCAGTAACATTACTCCACAATTATTTTGTACTACAGTCATTTTTGTCCAGTAGAGACACTCTCAGGGTTCCTTAATTCTAACACAATTACACCTATTACATTACTATATGAAATCGCATCATTAATTGTACATACTACCTACAAATGAAAAATGATTCAAGAAATTATTCATTACTTTGTCAAAAAAATGTTCATTCCTTGGTGAGTGTATAGTATTTTACCGACACTAATTGTCTGTTAACAAAATCTTCAATTTGCATGTTACTGCAAAGTTTATTGAGTCTACTTTCATGCTGTGTTTACCTATTAAATGCCTTTCTTTCTCAAAATTTTAAATACACACAAATTCTTTCTTAAAACTAACATACTCTAAAACACATTTGAAATCATCTTACTGCTACTATTTACATCTGACAGGTCACTGAATAAATAATTTCACATCTTTACGTGGATACAATCCTTTTATTTCCCCCGTCTGGGGGTGTGCTAACAAACAGCTACATTCATGCGGCACCTTTACATTGTATTTGTTTGTTGGTTACACCTCGGTCATACTTCTTTTTTCTCTTAGCAGCACAACTAGTTAAGTTGTCCCATACCTCTTATCTTTTCCTCTCTTGTTTCTGCCCTGGCTAGTAGTCTCAGGAAAGGCGTGAGCGATTCATTCTTTGTCATATTAACCCCTTTCAATATCTCTACTGGTGGGTATCCTGTACTTTATTTGGGTGCTAAATTATGTCCCCACTCAGGCCATTTTGTGTGTCGGTTTGCAATGTAAATTCTAAGAAACTTATTCAATTCTCTGAATGTTCTTTCGACTAAACTTGCTTCTGGATGAAACCGGAATACCAGAATATGCTGTATACCTTGATCCTGTAGATAATTTTTCCAAGTGTGACCGTGAAGTAAGTGGCATTGTCAGTTATGGCTTCAGGTTTCCCCACTTGAGTCAAGTATTGTTGATTGATCCCTTTTGGCAGTAGCTGATTTTATACAATAAATTGTCGAGTATGTGGAAAAAATATCGAACTGCCAGTATATATTTCGTACTGCCTCTCGCCGTGGGATAGGGACCTGCTATGTCCAACGATACTAACTGAAGCGGCTGGAGTGGAACTATGGGATGGAGTTCAAATTTTATGGTCCTATTATAGTGTTTTGCTTTCTGGCATATAGCCCAAGTCTTTACCGTTACTTGAATTTGGTGTTTCATTCAGGGGTAGTAGCAGTATCTTGCAATGAGTTCTGTGCACTTCCCAATCCCTGCATGGCCCCATGCTAAGTTCGTGTGCCATATTACGACTGACTGGTTAGGTATGCATACTGCCCAGCAGTCTTTTGTGGTAAGTTTATGGTACAAAAGGTTTTCCACAATTTCAAAACCTTCATGATCTTTATTATTGGCACCTTTTTCAATATTACTAATGATTTTTGCCCACACTGGAACTGATCTCTCTAGTTCAGGCATATTTTTGCACATATATAGAAAATCGCTCCTGTACGCATTGTCTCATACTAAAAGCACTTTATACTTGGCGGATTGTTTTGGCATTTCTGCTAACTCCGGTAATACTGCCAGCAGTCTCAATAAAGCATCCACTATTATGTTATCTTGGCCTTTTATACACACAATGTTTATTTGGTAGTCTTGTAAGGTAACAGACTCCAGTAGGTAATAATTAAGAGGGTCACATCCCATACTGATGATCAAAGGAGGAGGCATAGGATGGGTGGCCACACATGGCAAACTGCATGCATACTTGCTGCGGAAAAGGTCATGGCAGTAGGAAAGTGGTAGTTCAGCAGCTGGGCTAGTGCAAAAGGCACCCGTTGCCAAATTGATGCCACGATGGTGGATAGTCTTGAGACGGCGGAAGAGGGATGGGCATGTAGATGCATAAACAAAGCACCCATAGTAGAGTTTCAAATTGACAAGGGACCAGAACAAGTGGAGGAGGGTGGTTTGATCAACACCCCAGGATTGATTAATTGATTGACTGAAAGAGTATGGGACCAAACAGCGAGGTCATCAGTCCCGCGATTCTAAGTGGGTCACATAAGAAAGAGGGTCTGCTAAAAGTGGACAGAATCAGTCAGAGGAGTCAAATTATAAAAGAATGAACATTAAACACACACAGTAAAAGCATTAAAGGTGAGGCCAAATCTAAAAACTGGAAAAAAGGTTGGGAGGGGGGGGAGGGAGGTCAGTCATGGTGTCACAGATCATAAAGGCTACAAAAAGTGTCCCAACCAACCCCCCCCCCCCCACCCACCTCCTGCACCAAGACTAAAGGAGAACCTTATATCTGGAAATAAAAACCACTTTCACGGAGGAAACCAAGGAGCATGTCAACCATCCGTGGATTGTCTGCTAATATTAAATTTAAAGAAGCAGGAAGACAATACTTAGCACGAAGGGTCGTAAGAAGGGGACATGCCACCAATGTGAGATATCGTCACTGACACCACAATCACATTGTGGGGGTGGGTCATTACATAGCAGGATACAATGGGTGAGCCATGTATGGCCGATACATAGAAGGCATAAAATAGTGGATTCCTTCTGAGAGGGATGGAAAGCAGTGCCCCAAACTGCAGTAGACTCCTTGATTGTGCGGAGTTTAGTACTATTAGCAGTAGCACTCCAGATGGCATTCCACTGTTGGGCAAAGAGATTTGATGTAGATCTGCATATCCACAGCTGGAATCGTGAAAGGAAATGGGGGTTAAGTATCTGCTTTTCTAGCCAAATGGTCAGCCAATTCATTCTGTGGACTTGGGACCCAGAGAATGATGACTGAACAGGTGACACACTCAAGGGCTAAGAGGTGGTCATGGATGGCAGAGACAAAGGGGTGATGAGAGTAGCATTGTTCAATAGCCTGCAGGCTGCTCATAGAGTCAGAACAAATTAAAACACTATGGAAGGAGGCCTGAGAGACAAAAAGGGAGGGCCCTGTGAATGGCTAGAAGCTCTGCTGTAAATGCACTACATGATCCTGGCAACAAGTGGTGCTCGAAGCCGGTGGGGGACTTTTTTTGGTTTTAGGGCGCAAAACTGCTATGGTCATTAGCACCCGGTCCGTGACTTAGGAAACAGTAAAAAACCGAAAATGGAAACCAGCAGCAATGGGAACAAAACTCATAAAATTGGAGAAACTAAAAGCAGAAGGAAGGCTTAAAAATCCCCTACAGAAAGGGGTTGGTTGTCCCCAAAAAAAGCTTCAAATGACTGACATCATTTCACTGGCATTAAAACTCGAGACACGATCGGCTGAGCTCGTGTCATCTGCTAAAATCAACGATATATCGAACGACATCTGTAGACGGGAGCGTAACGGATTAAAATAGGGGCACTCAATTAAAAGGTGTCTTACTGTCCACAGCTGAGAGCAGTGGGGACAGAGTGGGGGAGGATAACCGCTTAAAAGATGTCGATGGCTAATAAAACGGTGCCCTATCCGGAGTCTAGTTAAAATTACCTCCTCCCGACGACACGTTCGGGAGGAAGAGGTCCAAGCACAAGGAAGAGCTTTCACGTCCCGCAATTTATTATGGGGAAGAGTCGACCAATGTGCGTGCCATAAAAGAACAACATGACGACATAAAATGCTCCGTAGATCGGCGAAGGGAATCGATTGAATAGCTGGCCGAAGAGAGAGACTGCAGCCTTGGCTGCTATATCGGCCGCCTCATTTCCACAGATACCAACGTGTCCCGGGAGCCAGAGGAACGCCACCGAGACACCCCCCAGGTGGAGCAAGCGCAGACAGTCCTGAATCCGGTGGACCAGAGGGTGCACAGGGTATAGAGCTTGGAGACTGAGGAGAGAGCTGAGAGGATCTGAGCAGATAACGTACTGTATCCGCTGATGGCAGCGGATGTAGTGGACAGCCTGGAGAACAGTGTAAAGCTCCGCAGTATAAACCGAACACTGGTCGGGAAGCCGAAAGCGATTTGGGGTGTCACCAACAATATAGGCACTCCCTACACCTAACGATGTTTTCGAGCCGTCCGTGTAAATAAATGTGGCGTCCGTCATTTGTGCACATAGAGCAGCAAATGCCTGACAATAAACAAGTGAAGGGGTACCATCCTTGGGAAATCGACAAAGGTCACGGAGCAGGCAGATCCGGGGACAGAGCCAAGGCGGTGCTGTACCCCAAGTTGTCAAGAAGGTTTTAGGAAAGCGGAAGGAAAGAGAATGGAGCAGTTGACGGAAGCGGACTCCCGGGGGTAGTAGGGAGGAGGAGCGGCCTGCATACCCTACATCAAAGGAGGCGTCGAAAAAAAGGTCATGGGCTGGATTAGCAGGCATGGAAGACAGATGGCTAGCATAACGACTCAGGAGGACTGCTCGCCGATTGGACAGCGGAGGTTCAGCAGTCTCAGCATAAAGGCTTTCCACAGGGCTGGTGTAAAAAGCTCCAGACACCAAACGTAATCCACGGTGATGGATAGAGTCGAGACGCCGAAGAATAGACGGCCGAGCAGAGGAGTAGACTATGCTTCCATAGTCCAATTTCGAGTGCACTAAGGCGCGATAGAGGCGGAGAAGGACCACTTGCTCCTCCCCAGGAGGTACCATTCAGGACACGGAGGATGTAGAGGGATCGCAGACAGCGAGCCAAAAGATAGGAAACGTGGGAGGACCAGCACAGTTTTCTGTCAAACATAAGACCCAAGAATTTAGCGACGTCTGAAAATGGAAGGTTGACAGGTCCTAGATGTAAGGAGGGTGGAAGAAACTCCTTACGTCGCCAAAAATTGACACAAACGGTCTTACTGGGAGAAAAACGGAAGCCGGTTTCAATGCTCCAAGAGTGGAGGCGATTGAGACATCCGTGAAGACGTCGTTCAAGAAGGCTGGTCCGTTGAGAGCTGTAGTAGATCGCAAAATTGTCCACAAAGAGGGAGCCCGAGACATCAGGAAGGAGACAATCTATAATTGGATTTAAGGCAATGGCAAACAGTACAACACTCAGCACGGAGCCCTGCGGTACCCCGTTTTCTTGGGAGAAAGTATGGGAGAGAGTAGTGTTCACCCGCACCCTAAATGTGTGCTCTGCCATAAATTCGTGAAGAAAAGGGGGCAGCCGACCTCAAAAGCCCCAAGAGAACAGTGTACGGAGGATGCCTGTCCTCCAACAGGTATCGTATGCTCTCTCCAGATCAAAAAATATTGCTACCGTTTGGCGTTTCCGGAGAAAATTGTTCATGATATAAGTGGAGAGAGCAACAAGATGGTCAACTGCAGAACGATGCTTCCGAAATCCGCACTGAGCTGGTGTTAAAAGACTGCGGGATTCCGGCCACCAAGCTAAACGGTAATTCACCATACGCTCCAAAACCTTACAGACACTACTCGTGAGAGAAATGGGGCGATAGCTAGAGGGGAGATGTTTGTCCTCTCCAGGTTTCGAAACAGGAATGACGATAGCTTCCCGCCATCGTCTGGGAAAAGTACTGTCGGTCCAAATTCGATTATAAAGGCGAAGGAGGTAACGCAGACTATGGGTTGATAAATGCAGCAACATTTGGACGTGGATACCATCCGGTCCTGGGGCGGAGGAGCGAGAAGAGAGGGCATGTTGGAGTTCCCGCATGGAGAAAACAGTATTGTAGCTTTCGCGATTTTGAGAGGAGAAAGCAAGATGTCGCACTTACTCTGCACGTTTCTTTGGGAGAAACGCTGGCGGGTAATTTGAAGAGCTCGAAATCTAAGCAAAGTGCTGACCCAATGAGTTAGAAATTGCGACGGGGTCCACTAATGTATCATGTGCGACAGTGAGCCCAGAGACCGGGGAGAAACTAGGCGTGCCTGAGAACCGTCGAAGCCGACTCCAAACTTCCGAGGAGGGAGTGAAGGTGTTAAATGAGCTAATAAAGAATTTCCAGCTTGCCTTCTTGCTATCGTGGATGACACGACGGCATCGCGCACAGAACTGCTTATAGCGGATACAGTTGTCCAAAGTAGGATGGTGGCGGAAAACGCGAAGAGCACGTCGCCGCTCACATATTGCGTCGCGGCATGCCTCGTTCCACCAAGGAACTGGGGGGCGCCGGGGCAATTCGGAGGTGCGTGGTTGGTTGGTTGGTTGGTATTTAAGGGACCAAACAGCAAGGTCATCAGTACCTTGTTTCAAATAGGCTCCATTCCACTAATGGGACATCTCAGTAAAGTCAGAAAAAATAATAAGGAAAAAAAACGTAAAAGGGCAGTCATGTTGTCAATGGTAAAAAACAAAATGAGGGAAGTCGGCAAGAGAACGAACCCAACACTGCTGAAGCAGCATAGGCAAGACCACCTGTGACGTACAAGATACAACTGCTAGAATGTAGAAAGTACGTATGGGAATAGAAAGACTAACCAAGCCTTAAAAAAAGGGTAAAAACAGAGTAAAAGGGGAAGAAAAGAACATTTCGGTCAGGGAGGGGAATCGGGAATCTCCGAACACAGCTTACAGTGGGAGACACCCAAACACTCACCGCCCTGCCCCAACACCAGAGAGATTAAAAACCTTAAAACTGAGAATAAAAACCACTTTCCCGGAGGAAACCGAGAACCAGAGAGACCATCCGGGAATCGTCAGCCAACATCAAAGGTAAAGTGCGGGGGAGTCTGTACTTAGCACGCAGAGCCAAAAGAAGGGAGCATTCAACCAAAATGTGGGCTACTGACTGGAAGGCTCCACAACCACAGTGGGGGTGGCTCATCACGCAAAAGAAAACCATGGGTCAGCCTGGTATGGCCAATGCGGAGACGACACAGTGTGGTCAAGTCCCTTCAGGAGAGGCGAAAGGAAGAACTCCACGGGCCTGGTGTCACCTTAATTGCACAAAGTTTATTAGACAGGGGAGTAGCCTCCCAAGAATTGGCCCACGACTGTGCGAAGCGGGATTTGATGTGAAGCCGTAAATCCGCTGCAGGAGGGGTTACAGAAAACGGGGGGTAAGTAACTGCTCCCCCAGCCAAACGATCAGCGAGCTCATTACCCGGGATACCCACATGGCCAGGAACCCAAAGGAAGTCAATGGAACAAGCAGCACGGTGAATATCAGCGAGATGGTCATGGGTGGCAGAGACGAAGGGATGGCGCGAAAAACACTGGTCAATAGCAAGAAGGCCATTCATCGAGTCCGTACATAACAAAACGCAGTTGTGTTGGGACTGTTTAATAAAGGTAAGGGCCTGGGAAATTGCCATCAATTCTGCAGTAAACACCCCACATGTAGTTGGCAGCAGATGACTTTCCATTCCAACAGAGGACGTGAAGGCATACCCAACATAAGCAGATTTAGAGCCATCAGTGTAAAAAACAGCAGCATCCCGAAACTCCCATAAAATGTGGCGGAAAAAGGAACAGAACACCACCGGGGGGATGGAATCTTTCGGACCTCGGCGGAGATCCATCCGAATTCGAGGACGAGGAACTAACCAAGGAGGGGAAGAGGGGAGGGAGCGAGGAAGACAGGACAAAGAAGGAAGCTGAAAATCACGTCAAAGAGACACAAGGCGCAGCCCAACCGGTAAACCTGTCCGAGGGCGGGAATCGGGTGGGCGACGTCCGTGGTCTGTGAACAGGATAGAATAGGAAGGATGAGTGGGAGAGGGACAGATAGTGAGTGCATAAGACACCAGAAGCTGGGACCGCCGAACAGAAGGGGGGGGGGGATCCCAGCTTCAACCAGGAGACTAGCAACAGGGCTAGCAGGGAAGGCACTGGTGGCCAAACGGATTCCACGATGGTGGACTGGATCCAGCACGTGCAGTGTGGAAGGAGCAGCTGAACCATAAACTCGACAACCATAGTCCAAGCGAGACAGAACTAGAGCACGATAAAGACAGAGGAGGAGGGAACGGTCCGCACCCCAAGAGGAGTGGGCAAGGAAGCAAAGGACATTGAGTTTACGGAAACATCCTACCTTCAGGGGTCTGATATGGGGCAGCCAAGTGAGTTTGTTGTCGAAAAGAAGACCCAAGAAACGAAACTGTGGGACCACAGGCAATCTTTTGTGCAGCGAGATAGAGCTCTGGATCAGGGTGGATCGTAGTATGGTGACAGAAGTGGACCACTCGCGATTTTAAAGGAGAGAATTGAAACCCGTGTGAGAGGGTCCATGCAGAGGCACGCTATATAGCTACCTGGACTGCCGTTCTGCAGATGCCATCGAGGAGGAACTAACCCAAATGCAGAAATCATCCACATACTGCGCAAGGGTGACCAAGGGACAGAAAGGCCGCAAGTCCATCGATAGCAATGAGGAAAAGAAGGACTCAAGACAGAACCCTGTGTGATGCCTGTCTCCTGGGTCCGTGGAGAACTAAAAGCAGTACCAACTCGGACTCTGAATGACCGATGGATCAGGAACTGACGGATAAAAATCGGGAGTGGGCCCCGAAGACCCCACTGATGAAGGGTAAGTAAGACGTGATGGCGCCAGGCCGTGTCATAGGCCTTACAAAAGTCAAAAAACACTGCAACCAAATGGCGGCGCTGGGAAAAAGCCTGCCGGACTGCGGATTCCAAGCGGAGTAAATGATCGATTGGAGACAGTCCCTCTCGAAAGCCACACTGGTAAGGGGACAATAGATCCCGAGATTCGAGGACCCAATTGAGCCGATGGGCTACCATCCGTTCAATTAACTTACAAACAACATTGGTCAAACAAATTGGCCGATAGCTGTCAACCAGGCGTAAGGACAAGAACCACAATGCTATCCCTCCACTGAGAAGGGAAGTCACCCTGGAGCCAGATACAGTTAAACACCCGAAGAAGATGTTGCCGTTGTGGAGCATTGAGATGTTGGAGCAGTTGGTTATGAATGGAATCTGGGCCAGGGGCCGTATCATGAGAAGAAGATAGAGCGGAAAGAAATTCCCATTCAGTAAAAGGTTCGTTGTAAGATTCTGACTCACAAGGGGTGAAACATAAGGTGGAAGCTTCAGCCCGCTGTTTTTGATGAAGCAAAGCAGCTGGATAGGAGCCTGACGCTGATGCCACTGCAAAATGGGTCGCTAGATGTTCTGCAAGAACTAATGTGTCCGTACAAACGTCATCTGGGAGGTGAAGGCCTGCAAGGGTGGACTGCCGATGGCAACCTTGGAGAGAGCGAAGTGTCGCCCATACCTGTGACAGAGGGACAGTAGAACCAAGGGAAGAAACGAATCGTTCCCAACATATCCGCTTGCTCTGTTTGATTAAATAACAGGCTTTAGTGCGAAGGCGTTTAAAGGTAGTGAGGCTAGCTACAGATGGGTGCCTCTTAAAGTGTTGCAAAGCTCGACGGCGATCACGGATGGCAATGGCAATAACCGTACTCCACCACGGGACTTGCCGGCGACGAAATGGTCCAAATGAGCACGGGACAGCAAGGCTAGTAGCGCGAACAATTGCGTCTGACACGTCACGTAGGACGTCATCAATTCAACCCGACAAAGAGGGAGAAAATGCGACCTGTGCAGTGTATAGAGGCCAATCGGCACGTTGGGAAGACCAACGAGGCAACCTGTCCATCGGGGAGCGGGAAGGGAGCGTGATAATCAACGGGAAATGGTCACTATCACAAAGGTCGTCATGTGGCGACCAGTGTAATGAAGGAAGGAGTGAGGGAGAAGAAAGAAAGATCAATGGCAGAAAAGGTACCATGACCGGCACTGAAATGAGTAGGGGAGCCATCATTAAGAAGGCACAGGTCGTGGTCTACAATAAATTGGTCTATAAGAAGACCTCGTCTAGATGGAAAGGCACTGCCCCACAAAGGATGATGAGCATTAAAATCCCCAAGGAGGAGGAAGGGAGGAGGAAGTTGCTGAAGAAGGGCGGTTAAGGTAGCAGGAGTAAGAGTCCTGTCAGGAGGGAGATAAAGATTGCAAACCGTGACCTCGGAGTCCAGGTGGACCCTAACAGCAACCACTTCCAATGTAGTTTGAAGAGGAATCCACATGCTAGCAATGTCTGTACGGACCAATGTACAAACGCCACCAGAAGCCCACAGGGGTCCGATCCGATTTCGACAAAAAACACGGAACCCACGGAGGGTCGGTGAGTGAGCATCAGTAAAATGAGATTCCTGGAGAACCACACAAGTAGGACGAAAGAAGGGATTTCAATTCCGGAAGGTGACAATAGTATCCATTACAATTCCATTGGAGAACCACAGTACGATGGTTTAAATGGGGGCTGAACACTTTAAATCCAGTCACACCGCCGGGTCCCCAGCCATCACCGACAAGGAGGGGGCGACATCCATGAATGACAGGTCAGAAACCGGTTGTGAAGTCGGGGAAGGGACCTCTGGTGACACCAGAGGCTCTTTGTCCCGGGACTTATGTTTCTTCTTCCGTTCAGGCTGAGATCGAGGAGGGCTGTGTGGCATGAAGGAGCCAGCTGCAGCAAGATCAGGAACAGAAAGAGACCGGCGACCTGGGGGCCGACAGACCGCGGCTCTCGCAGTCGTCGCGCGGCAGCAGACCTTTGGCCTGGAAGGTGCCGGGAAGGGGCATCCCGGGAGAGGCGCCCTTGACCGGCAGATGCCGAAGGAGTGGGACACTTCTCAGGCTGGGGAGGGGAACAGTGCCCATAGGAGAAAGTGTGGGAGCTGCAGGGGAGGGGGGGAGGAGAGGGGTCCGGAATGGGGGTAAGGAAGGGGGAGGAAGGGGTGAAGATGTAACCAAGGCGTAACTAGATTTCATGGACACAAGGTGGAGTCGTGGATATTTCTTACGGGCCTCTGTAGGTTAAACGATCGAAGGACTTATACTCCTGTATCTTTTTTTCCTTCTTATATACTGGGCAATCTGGTGAATGTGGAGAATGACTACCATGACAATTTACACAGACAGGAGGGGGAACACAGGGACTCTCCTCATGGAGTGGACGTCTACAGTCACCACAGAGAGGGGCTTGTGAACAGCGGGAAGACTTGTCCAAAACGCAAGCACTTAAAACACCTTATAGGAGGTGGGATGTACGGCTTCACAACAGATCGATATACCATAATCTTTATTTCGTCAGGGACGGTATCCCCTTCAAAGGCCGGCCAGGATAAAGGCACCAGTATCAATACAATTGTCTTTAGGACCCTTCGGAACTCGCCGAACAAAGTGAACACCCCGCCGTCCGAGATTGTCCCGAAGTTCATCAGTTTGAAAGATGAGGTCCCTGTGAAAAATCACACCTTGTACCATATTGAGAGTCTGGTGGGGGGTAATGGACACAGGTATTGTGCCAAGATGGCAACAGGCACGAAGGGCCGCAGATTGGGCAGCTGAAGCAGTTTTTAACAGCAACGAACCCGACCGCATCTTGCTCAGGGAGTCCACTTCGCCTAACTTGTCTTCAATGTGTTCCACAAAGAATAAAGGTTTGGTATTGGTGAAAGTATCTCCATCAGTCCTGGTGCAAACTAGGTAACGGGGGAAAGGTTTTGCCCCTAGCCGACGGGCCTGACCCTCTTCCCAGGGGGTAGCCATGGAAGGGAAGGCCGAAGGGGCAAGAGAAGCAGCACTTGAGGAATCAGTTCCACGCAGAGAGACAGCCGCAGAAGAACGGCCAGAGTTCTGGACCCGGATGCGTTTCATTTGCATAGCGTCCGCCCTGATACCACCCACTCCAATCAGGGGCTCTCCACACGGCCGCCACCCAGCCACAGCAAGGGCCGTCTGGCACGGCGGCCATTGCCGGGAGTTCCGATGCTCCAGGATGACTAGCAACCACTCCAAGGCATGCATGAGGAGGTCACAGCTCAGGTATCACAAGTGTGATCCCTGTGTGTTCAGGGGGCTCAACCAAAAGGGTACATAGCAACCCCACCACACGGGCTGGCTACCGTGCTGGCTATGCACCTTAACATCAGACAACAACGTGAAAGGAAAGGTGGAATGTACTAGGAGGGCGCACGTCGGAGACACTAGGGAAGGTGCTCTTCCCCAAATGGCTCACACTACGGAGGAGAAATTTTGTAATGGAGGTCAAACCCCAGAGGGGGACCAAGGAATGCCAAAACGAGGAGATGATTATGCAATAAAGCCGAATTGTAAAACCAACAGAACCAGGAGGATAGCGGCGGCCAACATAAGCAAGGACACCAACAGAGGGAAACGAGCATGGGGGGGGGAAACGAGCATGGGGGGGGGAAACGAGCATGGGGGGGGAAACGAGCATGGGGGGGGAAACGAGCATGGGGGGGGGAAACGAGCATGGGGGGGGGAAACGAGCATGGGGGGGGAAACGAGCATGGGGGGGGAAACGAGCATGGGGGGGGAAACGAGCATGGGGGGGGAAACGAGCATGGGGGGGGAAACGAGCATGGGGGGGGAAACGAGCATGGGGGGGGGAAACGAGCATGGGGGGGGGAAACGAGCATGGGGGGGGGAAACGAGCATGGGGGGGGGGGAAACGAGCATGGGGGGGGGGAAACGAGCATGGGGGGGGGGGAAACGAGCATGGGGGGGGGAAACGAGCATGGGGGGGGGAAACGAGCATGGGGGGGGGAAACGAGCATGGGGGGGGGAAACGAGCATGGGGGGGGAAACGAGCATGGGGGGGGAAACGAGCATGGGGGGGGAAACGAGCATGGGGGGGGGAAACGAGCATGGGGGGGGGAAACGAGCATGGGGGGGGGAAACGAGCATGGGGGGGGGAAACGAGCATGGGGGGGGGAAACGAGCATGGGGGGGGGAAACGAGCATGGGGGGGGAAACGAGCATGGGGGGGGGAAACGAGCATGGGGGGGGAAACGAGCATGGGGGGGGGAAACGAGCATGGGGGGGGAAACGAGCATGGGGGGGGGAAACGAGCATGGGGGGGGGAAACGAGCATGGGGGGGGGAAACGAGCATGGGGGGGGGAAACGAGCATGGGGGGGGAAACGAGCATGGGGGGGGGAAACGAGCATGGGGGGGGGAAACGAGCATGGGGGGGGGAACGAGCATGGGGGGGGGAAACGAGCATGGGGGGGGGAAACGAGCATGGGGGGGGAAACGAGCATGGGGGGGGAAACGAGCATGGGGGGGGAAACGAGCATGGGGGGGGAAACGAGCATGGGGGGGAAACGAGCATGGGGGGGAAACGAGCATGGGGGGGGGAAACGAGCATGGGGGGGGGAAACGAGCATGGGGGGGGGAAACGAGCATGGGGGGGGGAAACGAGCATGGGGGGGGAAACGAGCATGGGGGGGGAAACGAGCATGGGGGGGGAAACGAGCATGGGGGGGGAAACGAGCATGGGGGGGGAAACGAGCATGGGGGGGGAAACGAGCATGGGGGGGGAAACGAGCATGGGGGGGGAAACGAGCATGGGGGGGGAAACGAGCATGGGGGGGGGAAACGAGCATGGGGGGGGAAACGAGCATGGGGGGGGAAACGAGCATGGGGGGGGAAACGAGCATGGGGGGGGAAACGAGCATGGGGGGGGAAACGAGCATGGGGGGGGAAACGAGCATGGGGGGGGAAACGAGCATGGGGGGGGAAACGAGCATGGGGGGGGAAACGAGCATGGGGGGGGAAACGAGCATGGGGGGGGAAACGAGCATGGGGGGGGAAACGAGCATGGGGGGGAAACGAGCATGGGGGGGAAACGAGCATGGGGGGGGAAACGAGCATGGGGGGGGAAACGAGCATGGGGGGGGAAACGAGCATGGGGGGGGGAAACGAGCATGGGGGGGGGGAAACGAGCATGGGGGGGGAAACGAGCATGGGGGGGGGAAACGAGCATGGGGGGGGGAAACGAGCATGGGGGGGGGAAACGAGCATGGGGGGGGGAAACGAGCATGGGGGGGGGAAACGAGCATGGGGGGAGAAACGAGCATGGGGGGGGGAAACGAGCATGGGGGGGGGAAACGAGCATGGGGGGGGGAAACGAGCATGGGGGGGGAAACGAGCATGGGGGGGGAAACGAGCATGGGGGGGGGGAAACGAGCATGGGGGGGGAAACGAGCATGGGGGGGGGGAAACGAGCATGGGGGGGGGAAACGAGCATGGGGGGGGGAAACGAGCATGGGGGGGAAACGAGCATGGGGGGGGAAACGAGCATGGGGGGGGAAACGAGCATGGGGGGGGAAACGAGCATGGGGGGGAAACGAGCATGGGGGGGAAACGAGCATGGGGGGGAAACGAGCATGGGGGGGAAACGAGCATGGGGGGGAAACGAGCATGGGGGGGAAACGAGCATGGGGGGGGAAACGAGCATGGGGGGGGAAACGAGCATGGGGGGGGAAACGAGCATGGGGGGGGAAACGAGCATGGGGGGGGAAACGAGCATGGGGGGGAAACGAGCATGGGGGGGGAAACGAGCATGGGGGGGGAAACGAGCATGGGGGGGAAACGAGCATGGGGGGGAAACGAGCATGGGGGGGGAAACGAGCATGGGGGGGGGAAACGAGCATGGGGGGGGGGAAACGAGCATGGGGGGGGGAAACGAGCATGGGGGGGGGAAACGAGCATGGGGGGGGGAAACGAGCATGGGGGGGGGGAAACGAGCATGGGGGGGGAAACGAGCATGGGGGGGGGAAACGAGCATGGGGGGGGAAACGAGCATGGGGGGGGAAACGAGCATGGGGGGGGGAAACGAGCATGGGGGGGGGAAACGAGCATGGGGGGGGGAAACGAGCATGGGGGGGGGAAACGAGCATGGGGGGGGGAAACGAGCATGGGGGGGGGAAACGAGCATGGGGGGGGGAAACGAGCATGGGGGGGGAAACGAGCATGGGGGGGGGAAACGAGCATGGGGGGGGGAAACGAGCATGGGGGGGGGAAACGAGCATGGGGGGGGGAAACGAGCATGGGGGGGGGAAACGAGCATGGGGGGGGGAAACGAGCATGGGGGGGGGAAACGAGCATGGGGGGGGGAAACGAGCATGGGGGGGGAAAGGAGCATGGGGGGGAAAGGAAATGCAGCCCTGGAGAGAAAGAAGGCTGCAATGGCTCGGGGCCCCGTGCTCGCCAAGCACATATCCACAAAAGAGTTATGGACCCCCTTGGGGGGGGGGGGAGGTGCGTGGTATTGAACGTTCCACAGCTGTAAGAATAATGTCGGTAATGTGTGTGACATCATCGACGCTGGGAAAGTGATGGTCATGGAATGTCACTAGAGATGAAAGGTGTCCAATCGGCTTGGGCAAACTTCCAGCGTCGCGGGCGCATATAAGGCAGTTGAGGCTGCAGTCTAAGAACACATGGAAAGTGGTCACTCGAGTGTGTATCATCAAGGGCGAACCATTCAAAGTGCCGAGCTAGCGGAACAGTACTGACCGCAAGGTCCAAATGAGATAAATTTGTTGTGGAGGCAGAAAAAAATGTGGGGACCCCAGTGTTGAGGCAAACTAGATCCACTAGGTGGAAGACGTCTAGCAATAGTGAGCCACGTGGACAAGGATGTGGAGATCCCCAAAGCGGGTGGTGGGCATTGAAGTCCCCAACCAGCAAATAGGGGGGTGGAAGCTGACCAAGAAGATGAAGGAGATCAGCTCGTGCCATTGGTGTGGACGATGGAATGTATACAGTGCAAAGCGAGAACATGTATGCAGAAAGGGAAAGACGGACGGCGACAGCTTGGAAGGAAGTGTTTAAGGGGATTGGGTGATAATGGAAAGTATCATGGAGAAGAATCTTGAGTCCTCCATGGGCTGGAGTGCCTTCAACAGAGGGGAGATCATATCGGACGGACTGAAAATGAGGGAGAACAAAGCAGTCATGGGGACGCAGCTTTGTTTCCTGAAGACAGAAGATGACCAGCGAGTAGGATCGTAAGAGGATCGACAATTCACCCCGATTGGCTCGAATGCCGCAGATATTCTAGTGGATAATGGACGTAGGGTGAACAGAAAATGGAGGAATGTGACCAAGGTTGCCGTCAACTCAACGACTGCTCAGAGCTTGCGACCAACAGCATGGAATGGCATTCAGCCGAAGGCAGAAGATCCTGATCCATAGGTTGGTCAGGAGCAGCCCCTGCCACCAGCGATCGGCCGGTTGACCGGCCACCAGCAGTGCGCCTCGGCGACACAGAAGACGGCCGAGGGCGATTTCCGCCAGGTGGTGCTGTAGATGGGACACGCCTTGGCAGAGAAGGAGATGAACTGGGTTTCTTTGTAGCCTTCTTGGAAGTATGATGTTTAGATGAAGGAGGAACCGATGGTTGTGAAGTTGCGGTACGTAAAAAATCTTCTCGTGTATGCTCTTTTTTCTAAGTCTTGGTGTCTGACTTTTGGGCTCGAGATTTAGCAGAACCCGATGAAGGGTGAGTCAGAGTGGGCAGGCGAAAGTGGTGAGGTTGAACGGGCGATCTTTGCGCTGGGCGATCTGACGACCGTGGCACTAAAGGTGAGGTCGCAAGTCTGCGTGGCCGCCTTCTTTGTTGGCTGAGGAGAAGCAAGGACATTGCTGTATTTTCCTGTCAGGCATGGTGGGTTGTCGACTGGCGAATAATTTTCGAGCAGCAAAGGTCGACACCTTTTCCTTCACTCTGATTTCCTGGATGAGCTTTTCGTCCTTAAAAACGGGGCAATCTCGAGAGGAAGCAGCGTGGTGGTGGTTGTTGGGATGTTTAAGGGGGACTAAACAGCGAAGGTCATCAGTCCCCCATTCCAAAATCAGGCGAGCCGAAAATCTACGGAGCAGGTAAAAACCAAAGGGGGAGGAGACGTCCCCCCAGGCGCTAAAAGAACACAAATGGAGCAACAAACATTACAGACAAGAACAGGACAGAGGAACACCAGACAGAAAGAAACAGAAGAAAGGAAGACGGCCGGAGACTGGTTGACTGACCACGAGAACAAAAAAGGGAAAGAGCCAACCATCTCACGGCACACCAGAACAGCAACAGACACAAGGACAAAAGACACAGAAAAGGAAAGGTGCAGGACCTCCCTAAATCGAACCATAAAACGGACTACCACGGATAAAATTTAAAACGGCATCAGCCATGGAGGCATCGTCAGATAAAACCAAAGCCAAAGTGCCCGGGAGATTAAAAGATTGCCGGAGTGTGCGCAGTCGAGGACACTCCAGCAAAATGTGGCCGACCGTCAGCCGGGACCCACACCGACACAAGGGGGGATCCTCCTGACGCAACAGATGGCCGTGCGTCAGGTATGTATGGCCGATGCGCAGCCGACACAGGACTACCGAGTCCCTGCGAGAAGCCCGCAGGGAGGAATGCCACACATCGGTCGTCCCCTTGACAGCCCGCAGTTTATTCGGGGCTGTCATGCCACGCCACTCAGCAGCCCACATCCCAATCAGCTTACGGCGCAACACCATCTGCTGGTCGCGAGCCGTAAGGCCGACCTCCAAAGCCGGGGCGTCGATCGCCCCTTTGGCCAGCCTGTCTACACGTTCGTTCCCTGGGATGCCAACATGACCGGGCGTCCAAACCAGGACCACCGAACGACCAGAACGGGCAATGGCGGAAACAGTCTCCTGAATGGAGGACACCAGAGGAGAGGAGGGATAACAGCGGTCGATGGCCTGAAGGCTGCTCAGGGAGTCACTGCAGATGACGACAGACCTACCTGAGCAGAAACGCATATGCTCAAGAGCGCGCAATATGGCCACCAGCTCTGCAGTAAAAACACTGCAGCCAGCCGGCAAGGAGCGTTGCTCAACATGGGCAGCGTGAGCAAAAGAGTAGGCAGTGCGACCATCAACCAGGGAACCATCAGTGTAGACAGTCTCACAGTCCGAAAATGAGGCGAGGAGAGCAAGAAAACGGCGACGGAGGGCCACAGGCGGAACCGAGTCCTTGGGTCCCTGTGCCAAGTCCAGACGGACGGACGGCCGGGACAAACACCAGGGAGGCGTAGGTGCACGGACCCGGAAGGGAGGCAGAAGAGGGAATGACCCCAGTTCGGTCAGCAGGGACTGGACACGGACAGCGACGGAAAGCCCAGACCTAGGTCGCCGTTCGGGCAGATGGAGGACCATGGCAGGGAAAAGCAGGCGACGATTGGGATGACCTGGCGAGCAATGAACGTGGACAGCATAGTCGACGAGCAGACGATGGCGGCGAATCCGCAGCGGGGGAACCCCGGCCTCCACCAGTAGACTATCCACGGGGCTGGTGCGAAAAGCGCCAGTGGCAAGCCTAACCCCACAGTGGTGTATGGGGTCTAACAACTTCAACACTGAGGGGGACGCAGACCCATAGGCCAGGCTCCCATAATCAAGCCGGGACTGCACAAGGGCTCGGTACAACCGCAGCAGCGTGCAGCGATCTGCACCCCAAGACGTGTGGCTAAGGCAGCGGAGGGCGTTGAGGTGCCGCCAGCATTTTTGCTTCAGCTGAGTAACATGAGGAACCCATGTGAGCCGGGCATCAAACACGAGTCCCAAGAAGCGGCAAGTGTCCACCACTTCAAGCAGGTGGCCGTCGAGGTAAAGTGCAGGATGAGGGTGGACCGTCCGACGCCTGCAGAAGTGCATTACTCGAGTCTTGGCAGCAGAGAACTGAAAGCCATGAGTCAGAGCCCATGACGCTGCCTTGCGAACGGCGACTTGCAGCCTGCGTTCGGCGACTCCCGTAGTCGTGGAGCTAAATGAGATGCAGAAGTCGTCGGCATACAAAGAAGGAGACACCGACGACCCCACTGCTGCTGCCAGACCATTAATGGCCACTAAAAATAAGGAGACGCTCAACACCGAGCCCTGCGGGACCCCATTTTCCTGTATATAAGAGGAACTAGAGGTGGCACCGACTTGCACCCGGAAAGAGCGGCGCAATAAAAAGTTTTGAAGAAAAGCCGGGAGCCGACCACGAAGACCCCACCCATGCAACGTGGCGAGGATGTGATGCCTCCATGTGGTGTCATACGCCTTCCGCAGATCGAAAAATACAGCAACGAGATGCTGACGTCGGGTAAAAGCCGTACGGACAGCAGATTCCAGCCGCACCAAATTGTCCACTGCAGACCGGCCCCGACGGAAGCCACCCTGGGATGGAGCGAGGAGACCGCGCGACTCAAGGACCCAACACAAACGCCGCCCCACCATACGTTCGAGCAATTTGCACAAAACGTTGGTGAGGGTAATGGGACGATAGCTGTCCACCGCCAGTGGGTCCGCACCAGGCTTCAAGATGGGGACAATAACACCCTCCCGCCATTGCGACGGGAACACGCCCTCGCTCCAAAGGCGGTTAAAGATGGTGAGGATGCGTCTCTGGCAGTCCCTGGAGAGATGCTTCAGCATCTGCGCGTGGATGCAGTCCGGTCCCGGTGCTGTATCAGGGCAATCGGCGAGGGCAGCGAGGAGTTCCCTCTCGCTGAAAGGAGCATTGTATGTTTCATAATGACGCGTGTGGAATGAGAACGGCGTCCGCTCCGCTCGCTCCTTTAGAGAGCGAAAGGCGGGGGGATAGGAAGCAGTCGCAGAGCTCTGAGCAAAGTGTGCGGCTAGCCGTTCAGCAATGGCGGCAGCGTCCGTGCAGACAGCGCCGTCCAAGGAGAGCCCAGGGACACCCATAGGGGTCTGAGAGCCATAAATCCGCCGGATCCGAGACCACACGTGCGAGGACGAGACACGGGAGCCCAGGGAGGAGACGTACCTCTCCCAGCACTCCTGCTTACGCCGTGCAATAAGACGACGGGCGAAGGCACGGAGCCTCTTAAAGGCGATGAGGGTCTCCAGAAACGGGTGCCGCCTATGACGCTGGAGAGCCCGCCTACGGTCGCGAATAGCCTCAGCAATCTCCGGCGACCACCAGGGGACAGCCTTCCTCCGAGGGAGGCCAGAAGAATGGGGGATGGAAGCCTCGGCCGCTGAAATGATGGACGTGGTTAAAACACGAACCACCTCGTCAATGTCACCTTGTGGGGGAGACTCAATGGTTGCAGCAGAAGTAAAAGCTGGCCAGTCAGCCCTGTGGAGAGCCCAGCGGGGCAGGCGCCCAGAAGAATGACACTGGGGCAGTGACAAATAGATGGGAAAATGGTCACTACCACACAGGTCAGGATGCACTCTCCAGTGGAGGGATGGGACAAGTCCAGGGCTGCAAATAGAGAGATCGATGGCCGAGAACGAGCCATGGGCCACACTGAAATGCGTGGGAGCACCGGTGTTCAAGAGGCTAAGGTCGAGCTGAGCCAACACATGCTCCACGGCCCGACCGCGGTCATCGGAAACAGTCCCACCCCATAGAGGATTGTGGGCATTGAAATCGCCCAGCAGCAAAAAAGGTGGCGGCAGTTGGGCTATCAGAGCAGCCAGGACATGCTGCGCGACAGTACCATCAGGTGGAAGGTAAATACTGCAGACGGTGATAGCCTGTGGCGTCCACACCCGAACAGCGACAGCCTCTAAAGCTGTTTGTAGAGGTACAAACTCGCTGTGAAGAGTGTTAAGGACATATATGCAGACGCCACCAGACACCCGTGCATAAGCTGCCCGGTTCTTAAAATAACCCCGATAGCCACGGAGGGCGGGGGTTCGCATTGCTGGAAACCAAGTTTCCTGCAGAGCAATGCAAAGGAAAGGATGACGGCTGATAAGTTGGCGGAGCTCAGCTAGATGGTGGAAAAAACTGCTGCAGTTCCACTGGAGGATGGTATTAGCCATGGATGGGAAAGGCGTGAAGGGATTGGGGAGGCAGTTTACGCCTCCGGGGCCCCTGCTGCTACGGAGTCACCACCTGGACAACAGCCATCTACTGCATCCGAGGGACCGGCGAGATCCATGTCCTCAGCGGACGCCAGAATCTCCACCTCATCCTCAGACGCAGAGCTTGTAGGAAGCGGTGGAATGGGTGCCACCGCAATGTCGGTAGCCTTGGGGAGTTTCTTCTTCTTCTGCTTCTCGCGCTGCGCCTTGGGTGGTTCAGGTTGGGAGGGCGTCACCGGGTCAGTCTCAGGGACAGACGATGACCGTGTGTCCCGACGACCAGGGACTGGCGGTTGAGCCACTTGCGGCCGTCGGCTTTGGAACCGGTCGGAGCATGCGAAGGAAGGTCCCCAAGGGACCCCTTCCGTACGAGAGTAGCCGAAGAAGTCTTACGCTTCTCCGGCTGGGAAGGAGGGACTGATGTCCCCGACAGTTGGGGGGGTGTTGCTCCTGAAATAGATGGAGCAGGAGCAACAGGAGGTTTAGTGCCCCCCACCATCAAGGGGGCAGGTGTGGGACTTCGACTCTGAGAGCTGACTGGAGCGGATGGAATTGTAGAAGGAGTGACAGTTGCGGCATAAGAAGCTGTCATGCGCACCGGATGAAGCCGATCATATTTCCGCTTCGCCTCAGTGTACGTCAGGCGGTCGAGAGTCTTTATTTCCATGATCTTCCGCTCCTTCTGCAGAATCGGACAGTCTGGCGAGCAAGGCGGATGGTGCGCACCACAGTTCACACAGATTGGAGGCGGCGCACAGGGATGATCAGGATGGGAAGGTCGACCGCAATCGCGACAGACGAGGTTGGACGCACAGCGTGAAGACATGTGGCCGAACTTCCAACACTTGAAGCACCGCATCGGGGGAGGGATATACGGCTTGACATCACAACGGTACACCATCACCTTGACCTTCTCAGGTAATGTGTCACCCTCGAAGGCCAAGATGAAGGCACCGGTGGCAACTTGACAATCCCTCGGACCCCGGTGGATGCGCCGGACGAAATGTACACCTCGGCGCTCCAAGTTGGCGCGCAGCTCGTCGTCGGACTGTAAAAGGAGATCCCTATGAAAGATAATGCCCTGGACCATGTTCAGACTCTTATGGGGCGTGATAGTGACAGAGACATTCCCCAGCTTAGTACAAGCGAGCAAGGCCCGCGACTGGGCGGAGGATGCCGTTTTGATCAACACCGATCCGGACCGCATTTTGGACAAGCCCTCCACCTCCCCAAACTTGTCCTCTAAATGCTCTACAAAGAACTGAGGCTTCACGGACATAAAAGATTCCCCGTCAGCTCTGGTACAGACGAGATACCGGGGCGAGTATCTTTCGCTCTCAGTCATAGCCCTTCGTTCCTCCCATGGTGTGGCCAGGGAGGGGAACGATTTGGGGTCATACACATTAGCCTTGAAGTGAGCCTTGGAACGCTTAGAGACTGCTGACGGCTGGCCGCCAGCGAGAGATGATGTACCACGCTTCATTGCGGGTCATCCGCCCTGATGCCACCTACTCCGACCAAGGGCCCTCCCCACGGGCGCCACCCAGCCACAGCAATGGCCACCTGGCAGGATGGCCATTGCCGGGAGTCCCGATGCCCCAGGGCGATGGGCATCTACTCCTTGGCATACGTGGGGAGTTAACGGCGCAGGCATCAGTAGAGCGATCCCTGTGTTGTCAGGGGGCTACAACCAAGAGGGTACATGGCGGCCCCACCACAACGGACTGGCTACCGTGCTGGATCTTAGGTGCAAAAATGGCCAAGGTCGTCGTCGCAGTTAAAAGAAACACTGCAGAGTGCAGCGTGGTAATCGCCCAAGAGATCGAAAACGAGCGGGACACCATTGCAACGACGAGAAAGACGGCTAAAGGTCTAATTGCACGACGGATACTGTGCACCATGTAAGGCGCCCTTCCCCAATTGGCTCGCTCTTCGGAATAATTTAGAAAGATGGAGGTCAAACCCGAGAGGGGACCATCACATAAGGCCGAAACATGTGAGACTCCTTTTAGTCGCCTCTTACGACAGGCAGGAATACCGCGGGCCTATTCTAACCCCCGAACCCGCAGGGGGAGAAGCAGCGTGGTCACCCATACAGTTGATGCAGCGAGGGGATGGAGGTGGACAAGCACCCTCATGGGCATCCTTGCCACACAACACATTTGGCTGGATTGGAACAGGACTGGCTGGTGTGATTGAACCGCTGACACCGATAGCAACGTGTAGGGTTTGGGATGTAAGGGCGAACGGAAATTATCTCATAGCCTGCTTTGATTTTCAATGGGAGTTGAACCTTGTCAAATGTCAAGAAGACAGTGCGGGTTGGAATGATGTCCGTGTCAACCCTTTTCGTAACTCTATGAACAGCCGTTACGCCCTGGTCAGACAGGTAGTGCTGAATTTCTTCGTCAGACAATCCATCGAAGGAGCATGTATAAAAGACTCCACGCAAGGAATTTAAAGCGCGGTGCACTTCAACCCGGACAGGGAAGGTGTGGCGCAGTGAAGTACGCAGCAATTTTTGTGCCTGGAGGGCACTGACTGTTTCTAACAACAAGGTGCCATTCCGTAAGCTGGAACAAGACTTTACAGGACCTGCAATTGCGTCAACACCTTTCTGAATAATGAAAGGGTTGACCGTGGAGAAGTCGTGACCATCGGACCAAGAAACAACAAGGAACTGTGGCAACGATGGAAGAACTGCCTGTGGCTGAGACTCAGTGAACTTACGCTTGTGAGCAGACATAGTGGAAGGTGAGGAAACCATTGCGGAAGAATCCCCCACGATTACCGGCGTCTCCGATGGCGCTCTCCTCCCTTGTGGGGGCCCTCTCTGAGGGCCCTCCCGCCTTACGTGATTGTTCACACCTCAGGTCACACCTCCCGACAAACGGACGGAGGGACCAATCGGCACTTTCGGAAGGTATCAGCTCGGGTAATCACCCCTCCCTGGGCCTGGCCGTTACCAGGGGGTACGTACGTGTCCTACCTTTCTACCCGGGTTGGGGAATTACGCGTTACCCCGTCACCGGCTACGCACAAAAATGTGTGGGTCGCCCTTCAGACACGCACGGGGAGGAAGAAAGAGAAAGGGAAAAACAAAGAAAGGGAAAGGAAAGAGGAGAGGTCTCAAACGTCACAGCGGAGAAAAGGGTAAAGAGAAGAGGTAAGGAAAAGAGGGACAAAGGAAAAATGAAGACATACAAGCAGAGAAGGCGAAGAATGCATTATATTTACGAGCGTCTGTCTCCGGATGTAGGCACAAACCATACTCTCAGAGGGGGAGAAAGGGAAGAGCCAGAGGTGAGGGGAGGAAGGGCGAAGACGGGGGAGAGGGAAGGATGGAGGAATCCACATTCTAGCAATGTCTGTACAGCCCAACGTACAAACGCCGCCGGAATCCCGCAGGGGTCCGACCCGATTTCGACAGAAAACACAGAACTCACAGAGGGTCGGTGAGTGAGCATCAGTAAAATGAGATTCCTGGAGAACCACACAAGCTGCAGAGTAAGACGAAATAAGGGATTTCAATTCTAGAAGGTGACTGTAGTATCCATTACAGTTCCATTGGATAACCACAGAACGATGATTTAAATGGGGGTTTAACAGGCTAAAGCCACCCATCACCGACAAGGAGGGGGTGACATCCATGAATGACAGGACAGGATCTGGTGGTGAAGCCTGTAATGGGCCGTCTGGTGACATCAGAGGCTCTTTGTCCCGGGACTTATGTTTCTTCTTCTTTCCTGGTTGAGATCGAGGAGGGCTGTGTGGCATAAGGAGCCAGCTGCAGCAAGATCGGGTACAGAAAGATTGGGCGACATGGGGGCCGACAGACCGCAGTTCTCGCAGTCGTCGCGTGGCAGCAGACCTTTGGCGTGGAAGGTGCCGGGAAGGTGCATCCCGGGAGGGGTGCCCTTGACCAGCAGACACCGAGGGAAGGGGGAGCAGCACCCAGTGGGGGTGGGGGAGCAACACGGGAGGGGGAGAAGACAGGGGTCCGGCATTGGGGTAAGGAAGGGGTGAAGATGTAACTAAAGCATAACTTCACATCATGGGCACAGGGTGAAGACGTGTACACTTCTCACGAGCCTCTGCGTAGGTTAAACGATCAATGGACTTGTACTCCTGTTTCTTCTTTTCCTTCTTATATACTGGGCAATCTGGTGAAGGTGGAGAATGATTGCCATGACAATTAACACATACAGGAGAGGGAACACAGGGACTCCCCTCATAGACGGACGTCCACAGTCACCACAGAGAGGGGCCTGCGAACAGCTGGAAGACGTGTCCAAAACGCAAGCACTTAAAACACCTCATAGGAAGTGGGATGTACGGCTTCACATCACATCGATAAACCATAATCTTTACTTCGTCAGGGAGGGTGTCCCCTTCAAAGGCCGGCCAGGATAAAGGCACCAGTATCAATACAATTGTCCTTAGGACCCTTCTGAACACGCCGAACAAAGTGAACACCCTGCCATCCGAGATTGTCCCGAAGTTCCTCATTAGTTTGAAGGATGAGGTCCTTGTGAAAAATCACACCTTTAACCATATTTAGAGACTGGTGGAGGCACAAAGGGCCACAGACTGGGCAGCTGAAGCAGCTTTGATCAGCAACTAACCTGACCACATCTTGCTCAGGGAGTCCACTTTGCCAAACTTGCCTTCAATGTGTCCAACAAAGAATAAAGGTTTGGTATTGGTGAAAGAATCCCCATTAGTCCTGGTGCAAACCAGATAGTGGGGGAAAGGTTTCGCCCCTAGCCGACTGGCTTAACCCTCTTCTCAGGGGGTATCCATGGAAGGGACAGCCGAAGGGGCAAGAGATGCAGCACTAGAAGAATCATTTCCATGCTGAGAGAGACCCGCAGAAGAACGGCCAGAATTCTGGACCCGTATGTGTGATTTGCATAGCGTCCACCCTGATACCACCCACTCCAATCAGGGACTGTCCTCACGAGCGTCACCCAGCCACAGCAAGGGCCGTCTGACACGGCGGCCATTGCCGGGAGTTCCGGTGCTCCAGGATGACAAGCAACCACTCCAAGGCTTGCATGAGGTGGTCACAGCTCAGGTATCAGAAGTGTGATCCCTGTGTGTTCAGGGGGCTCAACCAAAAGGGTACATAGCAACCCCACCACACGGGCTGGCTACCGTGCTGGCTATGCACCTTAACATCAGACAACAACGTGAAAGAAAAGGTGGAATGTACTAGGAGGGCACACGTCTGAGACACTAGGTAAGGTGCATAGAAGGTAGGTTCACCATTTCACAGCACACCACAAACACCCTTACAACATGGGACAAGACTTTACCTGCATTTTCCACACATATCACAAGTGTCTCAGTCTGAGCTGACAGGCAGACAGAAATGGGATGTCCTCACAGCAGTGCAGTTTGGTTGTACTGCACTGTGGTGCAAAACCTGAAATGAAAACCTCTGTCACCTCCCAAGAGCTCCAAGCTAACTTAAGAGGTAACAGTTACTACAGCATGAAGCACAAATTGGATATTCTAATATTTATACCTGGCAAGAAAACTACATAATTAACATTAACAACATGCTTTAAGTGGGTATCCATACATTTTTAACTGACACTGCAGATTCTTTTTACATCACCTCCAATGAGAGTGAGCTTTCCAATTTGGCCCAGTGAGCATATCTGATCTATTCTTTGAACTCGCCATTCTGTATCACTGCATTGGAATTTTTTCTGGTGAAAGTCCATGAATGTGAGAACAGAGTTCTTTGCCCGTAAGTACTGTCAGCATGGCCAGGTCAATTTCCCCACTGGTGGATGCTGCAATAAATATATATATGTGTGTCTGTGTATGTGTGGATGGATATGTGTGTGTGTGCGAGTGTATACCTGTCCTTTTTTCCCCCTAAGGTAAGTCTTTCCGCTCCCGGGATTGGAATGACTCCTTACCCTCTCCCATAAAACCCATATCCTTTTGTCTTTCCTTCTCCTTCCCTCTTTCCTGACGAGGCAACCGTTGGTTGCGAAAGCTTGAATTTTGTGTGTATGTTTGTGTGTGTCGACCTGCCAGCACTTTCATTTGGTAAGTCACATCAATATTTTCCTGACGAGGCAACCATTGGTTGCGAAAGCTAGATTTTGTGTGTATGTTTGTGTTTGTTTGTGTGTCTATCGACCTGCCAGCGCTTTTGTTTGGTAAGGCTCATCATCTTTCTTTTTAAATAATATATATATATATATATATATATATATATATAGGAGTGAGAAGTCTATAGGACACAAACGTTCTCCTTGCGAGTGAGGTTCTTTGTAGGAGACAGTCAGTGTTCGTTTCCCGCGTTAATGTACGTATTGCATTCGTGCAGTACAATAAAAGTGATTATTCCCAGTATAAAATCCACACAAGGGTTTCCCTTTATATAGTGAAATTACCCCGTAACTAAGTAGTGTTTCAGTAGACAAGTTCCTTTAGCTATTTTCCGCACTGTCTCGTATTGACGTGTCATCTGCACACAACCTCTTCCGCGACATCAACGGCGTCATCCAGAATATCAAGAAGAAGCTCGACACGATGCAGCAAATCCCTCAGTTCGCAATGCCACGGATTCCTACATCCAATACCGACTTCGTCCACGATGTTACGTTTCCAACTGCGCCGCTACCACAAGATATTGCCTCGCACCACTAGCCCGCAGGACACGCCAATATCAGACCAAATGTGCTCCCATTTTCATCACCCGCGTCGGTGCCCCTCCCACGAGTTTCAAACTTTCCGTTCGCCGGCTCTCGTGGCGCACCCGTGTTGCGGTTACAAATTCAGCCCCCACCTTTTGTTCCCGAACATCCAGAAATTGGGTTTGCTACTATGGAGAACATTTTCGTGCTGCAACAAATAGTCGATTTTGAACAGTTCATGCTAGTGATATGTAACATGGATCAACGTGTTTCGTCACTGGTATCAGAAATAATTATGCAACCACCACCACAACAAGCTTACGCCACCCTCAAGACAGCGTTAATTTCGCATTTCACAAAACCTGTGGACTTGCGGATAACATAGCTCCTGTACCACAAGAAATGCGGTGACTGGTCACCTTCAGACTTTTACCGGCATTTACATGCTATGGTAGACCCTTCTGTGTTCTCAGACACATTACTTGTGCACATCTGGCAACAGCAGTTACCTCCACAGGTGTCCTTAACCTTAACTGCTTTTGAGGGCCGGCCATTAAGCGAGTTGCTGCAACTGGCCGATAGAGCGCACTCCCTGCTCGACTTGCACACCACAGTGGCTGCTGCCACAACCACCTCAGCCAACGACACCAGCTGAGCATGGCTGGAGCCGATTGACATGGCACCTCCAGCTTGTGCTGCCACGACCACACGACGAGCGCCGGATGTAACCAAAGATTTATGATCCCTCCGCACTGCCATCTATCAGGTGACCACCCAGCTGCAGCGGCTAGAGCCATGCGAAGTTGCGGTGGCTGACACCCCCCCCCCCCCCCACACACACACACACACACACACACACACACACACACACACACACACACACACACACACACACACACACACCGCAAGCTACGAAGTGTACAGCACTGTACTCTCAGCCAAACGCATCCCACGGCCTGCTTTAGGGGCAGCCAACCATGACAACAACTGAACCTAAACTCACAGACACATGGGAGGAGAACACCCCCATTTCAGCATGAGCCTACATTATGTGGATCGACTTGTCCCACAGCTGTAAGGTACGCAGCTTCACAAAGACTTTTCGTTCCTTATCGCTCTACAGGATGGATGTTTTTGGTCGACACCAGCTCAGAAGTCAGCACTCTGCCTGTAAATTTCTTCCCTTCAGACAAACTTAACGAAGAGATCACTTTGAAAGCAGTCAACAATTCAGTCATCCACAAATATGGACAGAAAACATTGGCAGTGGACATTGAGCTACCAGAAAAAATGCAATTGGACCTTTGTTATGGACGATACCTACCAACCTATACCAGGTGCCGATTTCCTGGCAAAACATGCACTGTCCGCGGATTTATGCAAGTCACAATTCTTCCATTCTGCCAATGGACGTCCGACCTCTCATGCATGCCCGAGGGTAGATAACCTCAGCGCACCCTCCTGGGAGGACACCATAGCAATGAAGGAATCTTACCTGCAGATGGCTCAAATGACATCAAAACAGTTGACAGCACAACAGGCTCCTGCTCTTTCAACCGCAAAGGCGACACTCAAGCCACAACATGGAACAAGAAAGAACAGGGCGAAGCATGAGACGGTGCACCACATCCGTACAACTCCACGCCCACCAGTCTCCTCACACGTTCGCAGGCCTGCACCCGATCGCTTGCAGGAAACCTAGACCATTTTCAACGAGATGCTACAAGAAGGAACTACACAGCCATCCAACAGTCCGTGGTCCTCTCCTCTGCACCTCGCCCATAAAAATAATGGGTCATGGCACCCGTGCCTTGATTATCGAGCTTTGAATGCCCGAACTGTTCTGGACAGATACCCTGTGCCACATATACATGATTTCACCCATTCACTGGCCGGGGCGACCATATTCAGTGTTGTAGACTGCCATAAGACTTATAATCAGGTCCCAATGGCAGAGCAGGACAAAGACTGCAGTGACAACCCCAATCGGGCTGTTTGACTTTTTGGTGATGCCATTCGGGCTGAAAAATGCTGCCCAAACATGGTAACAGTTTCTGGGGGGCGTGCTAATGCCGTTGTTAATAGTCATTCTGCGCAGAAAATGTGGTGTGTGCCGAAAAAAAAACCAAACAAACAAGCAAGACCTATATGTAAATACAGCCCCAGTGATACCATTATCAAACTAATTCTCAGCACTAGTAGCAGACTGCAGTAACGCAACAGAAACTAACCAGAAAGTAATCGCAAAACTCCCACTAAAGAACCAAAAAAGAACTAGCCAACCTTAAGGTGCACCAAAGAGCTGCTTCTGTATGCTGACAGTCATGGAAAAAATTATCCAAACATTTTCGCAAAAGGAAGCCTTCAAAGCATTCAGTTTTCGCGAAAATCAAGTCTGGTGCAATGTTAAATGCAGTGGTGGAGAATCTTACAACAGAAACAAGTCAATTGAACAAAGATGCTCACGTTGTGATTGGCAGCAGCAACGACGTATAGAAAAACTAAATCAAGACAGCCCTGCAATGATTCCGTAACATATTACCAACACTATATCAAACAAACATTGTCATCACAAACGTGCCAGTTTGACATGATTTACCACTGTGGTCATGTGTAAACAAGGAGATTTGACACTACAAATCTGAGCTAAAGAAACCGTGTGATAAATTTAACCATGTACATTAGATAGACTCAAGTAAGATGAGTTGTGATGAACATACAAAACACGGATTCCACTTACATAGGAAAGGGAAGGCCAAGCTAGTTTCCCACATAAGCAAACTGTGCGAGAATGACAGTGTGGAGGAACCTCCAATTGCTCTGGGCTATAACCACGAGACTTTAGAATAAAGGATCACAATAATAGTTTTCATGGATGTATTTCAGATATTACCGAGTCCCGTTTGTGCAAAGAAAACCCAGGCTGTGAAATAAGCGATCAGTCATTGCAGGTCAGTTCTAAAAAGACCAGTGTCTGCAAAATGTTGTAAAAAGCATAACTCAAACAATTTTGATTCATGCAATATGGTTAATAAACAAGAAGGGATAACACCCTTAAAGTTAATGCACTTAAATGTGCAATATCTCAGAAACAAACTAGACATTCTACAAATATTCACAGAGGAACACTTGCCACATGTACTAGTAATAACGGAACATGGTCTAAAATGCAGTGAAATAATTCATTATAGATTAGAAGGTTACATACTAGCAAAACTGTAAAGGTGGTGGTGTGGCAGTTTATGTTAATAAGGATATAGAAGCTAAAAAAATTTCCTTTCTTGAACACCATACCAAAGAAGGATCAATTGAAATGACAGGTATTGTACTCTGCAGTAATGATCTTAAGTTACGAAACCATAAAGTGATCGGAGTATATAGGCCACCAAATGCTGATGTAATGCTGTTTATGGATAAACTTGTGTTATTGGTCAGGATGGTTCTAATGACCTTACTTATATTAAGTGACTTTAATATAGATGCAAACTCAAATAGTACAGTAAACTTTAAACTCAGCGATGTACTGACCTCATACAATCTTGTAAATATAGTGAACTCTGGAACCAGAGTGACTGACATGTTCCATTAGAATAGATTATGCTATAATCAACAAGGATGTTATAGATAAATTAAATTACAGTAACTTAGATTTTCTTTATTCTGACCACTCCTGTCAGGTGATAGAATACAATTCAGTTGTACCTAAAATAACAAAAATTGTGCTACATAAATGAATGCTGAATACCTCAAATATTAATGCTCTTAAAGACATACTAGCGAATGAGAAATGGGATTCTGTGTACCTGGTAAAGGGTCGGAAGAGAAATGGAATGAATTCTACTCAACCCTACTGGATCATTATGAATATAGCTGTTCAGTCAGAGAAATCCAGAAGGTAGTTACACACTGTCAAAATGGGAGTAATCTTAGACTAAAACTCCCAACAAATCTGATTATGCTCAGGCAGCAAGTACATGTTCTAAACCAACTTTATAAAGCTACTGCTATGCAGGTTTTCAAGGAAAAATGCAATAGGGCTAAGCAAACTTTTAAAACTGAAATTGTCCACCTAAGAAAGCAGATTAACAGCAAAACAATAGAACAGTCTGACAACGTAAGCAAAGCATCTTGGAAATTGATTGACAAATACCAAATAGGTCCCAACAAGATGCACATGGAACCACTCAGCATAAGACATGATGGTAACATTATAAAAGACCCATATACTATATAATATTTTTAATAACTAACTCCATCCTGGTGAACAATCAACCCATATTATAGATTCACAGGCAGAGACCCAACGCCATTTCACCCAGTGTACCGAATTTGAATTTGTGGAAGTGAATGAGCAGTAGATTCGCAGGGCAATATACATGCTAAAGAAAAAAATTTCATTTGGATGGGATGGTGTATCCAGTACTATTACTAAAGCATGCTTAAAAGTAATGCCTAAACCTCTTACTCACCTGATTAATTGCAGCATTAGAGAAAACATGTATCCAATGGTTCTAAAAATGAGTAGTGAAACCAGTGTATAAAAAGGGAAGTAAGGAAGACATCAACTATAGACCAATATCATTAATTCCCACTTTTAGTAAGATATTTGAAATCATTATCCTCTCTCAGCCTAGTGCCTTTTTCACAAAACAAACTGCTTGTAGCTTCACGCCATGGCTTCAGAAAAGAAGCTAAGTACAACCACGGCAGTTACGCAGTTCATCCATGAAGTTTACTGTCTGTTGGACCAAAAGATGCAGAATGCAGGTATATTTTTTGGACCTGACAAGAGCATTTGATACAGTAAAACATAGGGTACTACTTAAAAAGCTAAAATCTTATAATATTGAGGATCAAGTCATGAATCTTCTAACCACGTACCTGTTGAATCAAACAAAGCACTAAATTGTCATACAAGCTAGATAATAAATTCATTAACTCCCACTCCACCAGTGAACCTGTATTACAAGGTGTACCACAGGGCTCAATCCTTGGACCCTCTCTCATTTATATTAACGACACTGCACAACCCATGAACTCCCATATTGTAAGCTATGCCGATGACACTTCAATCTTATTCTATGGGAGTGAATCTAATGAGCTAGAATCTCTTGCTACTAGTGGTGTAACAGAAGTAACAAAATACTTCAGTGAGCAGGGACTCAAGATGAATGTCACCAAATCTCAACTACTGACATTTAAAACAGGCAGTTCTCACCACAACAATATGAATGGTGTGTGTAATATCTCTGCAATAGGAAACGGTAACTGTAAATTCCTGGGTTTGTATGTTGATGAAAATTTGCAGTGGACGTACCACATTAATTTCAGTAGTGCCATATATCTCCTCAGCCAGCCCGCAAAGATAGTTCCTAGCCAAGCACTGACATTAGTATATTATGGAATACTTTACCCCTTTCTCAATTACGGAATTGAACTGTGGGGCTGTGCAACTGATGTACATCTAAAAAAAATACTACTAGTACAGAAAAGAGCAATAAGAAATATACATGAGAAGGGACAGAGATTCATGTCGTGAAATGTTTGTGCAGCACAAATACCTGAAAATATATTCTCTGCACATCTTCAAAATAGTTGTATTTTTATGAGTCAACCAACAGCAGCTATCAAGGGCAGCGATGTACATGATCACAACACTAGAAAAAAGTAACTATTTTCGTAACAGAACAACGTTAAAAATGACTGATAGAAGTCCATATATCAGTGGTTTGATTTGGTATAACAAGCTACCAAACTCTCTAAGAACATACACGGGAAATGTTTTTAAAACAAAATTAAAATCTTTTCTAATAGACAAATGTTTATATTCTTTCAACGAATTTTAAGATAGTGATTGTAACATGAGGCATTAGCATATCAGTTGTAATGTGATAAATGAAAAAAATAGACATTAGAAGCAACAGCTACAGAATATAGTGTATTTTAGAAGTGTAAATATAACCATAGTATTAAGTCTGGCGTTTGCAAAAGCCATCATTACGATGGCTCAACGCAAAGAAAATGTAAATAAATAAATATAATAGAGGGAAAGATTCCACGTAGGAAAAACAAAATTTAGTCTTTCCCTCTTTCCTGACTAAACAGTCGTTGGTTGCCAAAGCTAGACCACGCCCATACGCGAGTCCCCAGTTCCGATGAAAGGTATTCGACAGCATTCATAACCTGGCACACCCAGAAACCAATGCCTCAGTGAAGTTAGTGACGGACCATTTTTGTGTGGCCTTCAATCAAGAAAGATACACGGGAGTGGGCCCGCAGCTGCTATCAGTGTCAACGTAGCAAAGTGGGATGCCATGTTCACACTCCAATAGGACAATTCCCAACCCCAACAGCACATTTTGGGTATTTACACATTGACTTGGTTGGACCCCTCCCCCCTTTGGAAGGTTATAGGTACTTGCTTACGGCAGTGGATTGTTGCACACGCTGGGCAGAGGCTACACCAATAAGGGACATTTCCGCAAAGACTACTCCACAGGCATTCTTGGAAACTTGGGTAGCTCATTTTGGGTGCCCGTTTTTCATTACCACCGCCCAAGGATGCCAATTCAAGTCAACACTGTGGAAACTATGCGGCTTCCAATGAAACTGGACAACTAGCTACCACCTGGCCAGCAACGGTTTGGTGGCTTCGATACTTGTTTCCACATCATGCTCCGCAAAGACCTGGCACGTCATTCATTTCAGCCACCGTACACTGGATCATACCAATTGCTAGAACGGGGCACACACACAATGGATATCCTCCTCCAAGTAGAGTTGACCAAGGTTTCCACTGTGCGTGTAAAACCCGCTCTGACAATGACAGCACCGACTGCAATCTCACAGACAACTTCACACACAACTCCCAACGAACACACACCTTCCGCAGAGCCAGACAGCTGAGACACACCGGGCTCCACACCAGGGGACCTAATGCAGCAGCAGAATCATCAAGCAGCACCCACACCCGCACTACCTGCACTCGGGCAGGCTGAGAGGTGAAGTTTAAGTACCCCACCACACAGAGTGCTCCACACTTCGAGGGGGGCGGGGGGTCTGTGTGGGAGTGTCAAGTCGATAGGACACTGAAACATTCTCTTTAAGAGTGAGGTTCTTTGGAGGAAACAGTCAGTGTTCGTTTCCCCCGTTAATGTACGTATGTATTGCGTTCGTGCGGTACAATAAAAGTGATTATTCCCAGTATAAACTCCATGCAGGCGTTTTCCTTTATATAGTGAAATTACCCCTACATACATCTATCTGAACTAAACCTGGCATCTGGCTATGCTCCACATCAGTGTCACCACTATTATGTTTCATAGTACACTAGCCACCAGTTTACACATTTTATCTTCCTTCTGCTTCATGATCAACTACTGATTAACACCAAATCTGGTATCAGGATGAAAACCATGCATCAAACCATTAATCTCACATTATCATGTTTCCCAACAATCACAATAAATCCTATTAGAAAATGTGTTTTGGAAAGAGGTCTTATGCTGTGTATATTTTTTGCATTTTCAGTTCTAAACCGAAGATATTTAATGTGCTGTCTTGTCTTCAATCTGCAGTAATTATGAGCTTGCCTAATGGAACAGTGATGTTTCCAGATTCATGGGTCTTGTGCTGGGATTGTGGTTATTGGATGAATAGTTAAATTATTAGGTCAAGCAGTGACAAAAAACCTTCACTGTCTTTTACTATCTAGCATGCTAGCACGCTCACAGAAAAACTCATTCCCCATCAAGAGCTCTTATATTTGTGCAACATCTAACATGACACATATTTATATGAAATTAGAAATGAGCTCTCGAAATCTTTTTACATCATGTATCCCACCATGTTCTTACAACAAATTGTACCAGTGATGACATTTTCAGGAGATCTTCATAGTCTTAGGGCTCTACAACATTTATTGATAGGTCTTTTCCTGAGACAACAGCTACTGTAAAATCACTAGGGAATCTGTTGTATCTTTAAGAAACTTAATATTATAGAAAAACAGAATTTACAAAATATAGGCCTACCACTCATTCAAAGTAGTTGAAGTACACTATTTTAACAAACTGCTTGCTTTATTGAGAAAGCAGTCTTCAATACTTTGGCCTAATATTAGTGTCTCAATAGAAAAGTGCATTCAATATCTAATGTCAAAGCATTTGATTCTGTGAAGATGCCTAATGTTTCTTGGCTTAACCATTTCTGAGCAGTTTATTGTGCCTCTAACAGTAACTGAAATGTGCTTATTTGCATTAACACTTGGGTCAGGAACAGACATTAAGGTATAGCTGCATGAATAAGTGGCATACTGTTGTTTAATGAAACTCCAAGGCACACAGGAAAACGACAGGCATTAATGACTAATCTAACATGCCTTCAGCACAAGATGTGCTCATGTAACATGCAGATACATTACCAGTACATCATCTCTATCTCACCTGAGAAATGTTGACGGCATGGACAATCTGGAAGGGAAGAAAGCACAGATCATTACATTGCCACAAATATTTGAACAGAAGGTAAAATCAATCTTACTGACACTTTTAGCAGTTACATGCACAGTTGCACAAAACATTCTTACATACAACATTTATTTCCACTCTGTAGCCATTATATTTATGGAATGTACTGAACAGGACCTGTGCCCAATTATTCATGCACTCCTACGACCCAAATGTGAATTAATTCTTAGAATAAATGAAGTACCATTAAATTTCAAAAAGCCATTATTTGTCAAGAGACTGGATCAGCAGTTACTCATGTTGCACTGTATCAAAAGCTTTAATTCACGGTGGTATAGTTGACTAATGCAACTTTTGAGACATTGTTTACAGTATTTATAAATAATCCACTGAATTAGTTCCTGGTCAATGGAAGTCTAATGCAACGTACATCCCTCTGACTAAATACTGTTCCTTATTTATATCAATGACAGTTTGTAACAAGGTGTTACTGTTTCCAGTCGACACACCCTTTCTGCCAAAGGAAAAAACAGATGTGCCCTTTGGAAACCATGAAGAGTGGTACATCAAAAATTATAATTTACAGAGAAAAGACATGATCTTATATGCTGCCTCAGCAACACTGAATTCCAGGATAAAATGAAAGCTATCAGACAGCTGAGCTTCACATTTCACAGCGAAGTATCAATGAAAGTTTGCACGGTGCTGCTGTTACGGTGGCCCTCCTATTGATAGACACAAATTAATGCTACAAAAAGGTGGCCAGGATCATATCAAAAGAATGGAGCACCTCTTAGGGAAATGATCGTTTTATTCATGCCTCATCAGTGTCAAAGAAAACGAAGGACGCTTTCAGTAAGAAGCTGATGACATCCCATAGAAAGAGCAGCACTGAAATGCCAAGTCTAAAACACACCTACAGTGAAAGCAAAAGATACATGAAGAAAAGTCTGCTGAACTGAATGCATACAAAGCAACTTGTCAGAAACAATACCATGTCAGTTCTCACATCAAAAATAGCCAGACTGACCCCAAATTTTACAACCAATACATGAGAACAGAGAAAAGTACTGCAACCTGCAAAATGCTTATAGACTACATCATCACTGAAAGCAGATAACACAAGCAAAGCTATCTCAAACAAGAGACTGGAAATGTTGGGAAAAGAAACACCGGGAACAGCACAGATGCAGATCTGTTTGTATCAGCAACTTAAAGGAACCAGAAATCTTCACGAATGAATACCCAGGTCACATTGCTAGGGAATGGCAAGAGAAACCTCCAGGTGTTTTACACCACAAGGACTAGCCACCACTCACAGTGGCACTTTCTCCAAGGAAAGAAAATATGCAATTTAAACAAAAAATCCACGGATTACATGTTATCCCAGTCAATGTCCTTAAATGCATACAAATAAAAACCCATCAATAGTAGTAATTAATGAACCTTACAATCTGATTTATTTCCTGCATACATGAAAGAAGCAGAAGTAATACCAACACTAAATTTTTTTGATGCAAAAAATTTAGAAAACCACACACCAATTTCTTCATTATCTAGCATTTCTGAAACTATAGAATCGATAATGAAAACTTGCCTAATGACGTACCTACATAAATACAACCTTCACTGCAATCAACAATTCGCTTTCAGGACTGCAAGAGGTACACAGACAACTATAGTGCAGTTTATTGGAGTTGCACTCCGAGCACTAGACATAGAAAGTAACAGGCATGTTTTGGATCCGTCTACGGCATCTGACAGCACATATCCCTTATTGATAGATGTAATTTGAGAAATAAAATTGAGTAGTTTGTCGACGAACTGGTTAAGACATTATTAGAAAACCAGATGTAAAGAGTTTAAATCTCGCACTTCTGAAAGACTAGTAGTAAAGTATTCATCTTACCCAAAGCATAATAAACCTAAGCATAATAATAATTGCGTCACCCAGAGAAGTGTATTAGGCCCAACCCACTTCTAGTGTCAGGTATGGAGAAGAAATACCATTTGCTGATGACAGTACCAGAGTAACTATAGACAAAAATTCAACAATTAACGAACTTCCAATGAAGCTCTTAGAGACTTGCCCAACTGGTCATTGGAAAAGGCAGTAACTTGTAATGCAGAAAAGGAATGCTCGCATTGGTGTGCAATATTTCTTGCTGCGAAGTAGCCCTTTGATACATGCCGTCAATCCTCAGCTATAGGCTAATGCTTTGGGGAACAAGTACTGGGAACATATAAACTACTTTCAATGTACAAAAAAAGAAAAAGCTGTACGAAAATATGAACCAATAGTAGTAGTAACAGAGCACTCTCAAAAATTATTCAAAAACCTAGCAAGGCAGACAGTTCTGTGTCAACACATCAATCGCAACACAATGTCGACAAGAAACAAGTCTTCATCTGTACACCACAGACAGTAAAGTACATGGCCATGGAACCATACCCACTGTTTACAACCGAACAAAAGAAACAATTCAAAAACTGCCAACACACTATTATACCATGGAGTCAAATTGTACAATAGGCTGCCACAAGAAGTAAGAGATGTGAATAATCCCATACCTTCAGCAGAAGACTAAAAAAGTATTACATTCTACTGTTCAACAATTTATGACATGATACCAGACAAGTATGGATAAGTATCAGGTACACTAAGAGGCAAGGTTATTTTACTAACAAATATTTGGCGACATTCACAGTATATAAATTGCTCTGCGGATGAATGAACAAACAAAAGAAATCAACTGAAGACAGCATTCCAACGACTGCTCTACAAATTTGGAACAACTGCAACCGAATGGGCAGTGTCAGCCGTCAGGATTATTCAACTGAGAAAACTAACACGTTTCCAACAGCGCCCATAACACTCTGGAATTTTTCGAACAGGGACAAAACAGACCGGATCAATTCGTTAACAATTTTCTTTTTATATGAAAAACAATACTACTCGTATGGTTATACATATCGGTATGTACTTTTGATGCAGTCTGTGCAGTCATAACTGGTAAAAGACTCATATCCAGTAATACAGCAATACTGACGGAAGTTGCAACACATTCTGCAAAATTATCTACCGGTATGTAACTTTCTGATGACTACAACCACCCTCACAGAACGTAAATAACAGCATATGGAGACAAAAAGGTGAGTCAGATACCGTATAGAACATTTGCGCATCTTACAACCTATACCCAAACATGCGACCAGCATCATTATTATAAAATAAGTAACGAGAGAGACTTCACCAGATTCAAAAACACGTATGGTATCAACAGCAAAATATAGACGGCGTTCTACTGCCAGATAAACACACCAACTTACAAATTACCCACACTTTGTTACTATTTCTCTGAAGAAGGCGAAATCTTTAAGAGCAGTACGTGGATAAAATCGTGCAGATGCTTACACTATTATTAAAATACCGCTTGAAGTAGAATTATGAAATGAATGTGACAAAGGCTTTACAACATTTAACATCGGCGCCCGTTTCGATTTATTCACTTTTCTTTAAACTCAATTCAGGCTAACATAATTTATACATCTAGTAGTTAACACATTAACTCTTTTTTGCTACGGAATAAACATATATATGCAACGCAGAATTACTTAAAATCTCCGTAATGGGTTTACAAAACACAGCATTCGTGTACCGGAAGGTGCACAACTACAACCAATACACAGTAAAACGCTACGAGTACACTATTTTCCTATGTTAGCCAATCATTCTCTTTTTACTTACTGCTAATTCTTCAGCTCATAAAGTTGTATTAAATCAACCATGTTCCCTCAGCCCTCGATCACACTTCGCACTGGCGGAGAACAAGACAGAACGAAATGTCGCGCTCCGCCTTGGCTGAATCAGTGACTGAATTTTGCTTCAATGTTGCCAACCCTATCGTCATTAAGCTCTGACTAGGGTTGTATGGTCTGCCTTTCAGGGAGGCCACACAGGGACATGGGTTACAACAACGTATTTGGTTTCTTTTTTAAATAAAAGTGTCATCTTATTTTCCTGGTAAAATTTTACTTATGACATCGTCGGCGAAACGTGCTCATGTTGGCAACGACTGGTCGTGAAGCAAATAATTAATGCTGATCCTGCTCATTGACTGACATATTATTGTGTGTACCCTCGTCTACACAATTAATTAATTAATTTTACCCATAAAGCGAAAATTTCGCAACAAAACGTTTGCATTCATACGAACGTCACATAATACCCAACTATCAATGGTCGTTGCCAACTCCAGCACACTACGCTACAGCAGTTTTATAATGCAACCAAGTTTCTGAACGTATTGATATTGTAGAGCTCCAGGTTCGAACTGAACGTCAAGATTTCCAGCAACAACAAATAGTAGCATAATGTGACACAATAATTTTCTGCCTAATTTTCGTCATGACATGATGAACTTCATTCACAGAGACAGCGATGGGTTTCGTAGTTTTCTTCTTACTACCACTTCAGCAAGATCAAACAGTTCGTATTGCTGACAGTATCTGTAGCGTACTATTGATCATTTCGAATCCTCACAAATATAAACTGTAACCAATATTATGTCGCAAAATATCGTTGCTACAAGGAAAATTCTAAGATGCAAAACAAACACACTATTTCTGAAGAAGTTTTTGTGACAGTTTTAAAGAATTTACCATCTGCCAGTACAACAACCATGACTTTTAAACTAGCAACGTTTTCATCTGTAACGGTTTTTTTTAGAACACAGCATTCAAAGTGTCTCATTTATAATCAAGGTACAATCAAAGTTTGTTACCATAAACACTGACGTAATATTAATGTACCATATTTTTGGCAAAGAATTTTTGGGGCAACAGTGCATTAGGCATACTAGTACGTCGTTAACTGTAGCCTTGTTACATCTAAATAACCAAAGCAGGAACACTTCCCAGTATACTTGCTTGACAACTCTATCTTCCCTACCTTTTGATAAAATGTCGTATATGTTTTTCATTTCAAACTGCTAGATCATGAACTGACATTGAAACATATTACACTGTCCAAAGATGAGTACTGTTTACCGAAAAGTACTCGTATTTTTTAAAGACTGTACTCTTATTGACACACAATAATTCTGCAGATTTTGACTCCATTGTTTCTTCCCAATTTGTGAATGAATATACCCGTTAACAAAGCGAGTTTTTAACGAAGTAATGTATATGTTTCCTGTATCAAGTGACATACTGATAGTTACAAATACTTTTGGGACTAGAGAGCAAAAATATAAAAGGACAGCAAAACAAGCAAGGAACGAAGGTGGTGGTGAAGCACAACACACAAAGGGGTGTAAACAGGCACTTTTTATCCTTATATCTACCTGACTGCTTACATTTGTTTATTACTACCAGCAAGTGCCATAGTTGGACCTCTGGATGTCATGAGACAAAACAGGTTACGAACATTGAATTGAATTGAATTTTATTTGATCCTGTAAGATTACATTGTGTACAGTAAATGTACGTGTAATATAGGACATGTCAAAGTATTAACGTTCTTCATCACTTATTTTTCTACACCTTAGCTTACATTTTCACATCACTGATAATGAGTAACAATATATACAAATTTAATGGCATAAGTATTCTGCAACACTGTAAAACTCTTTTTCAATGTGATAGTCTTTAAGTTTCTTTGGAAAGTCATTATGAAGTACACTATCTTGCAGGTTTTTGGGCAGACTTCTTAGTAGTCTGATACCAGAGTACTGGGGTCCTTTTTCTAGCATTGCCCGCGAAAGGCAAAGGTCCCGAGTTCGAGTCTCGGTCGGGCACACAGTTTTAATCTGCCAGGAAGTTTCATATCAGCGCACACTCCGCTGCAGAGTGAAAATCTCATTCTGGAAACATCCCCTAGGCTGTGGCTAAGCCATGTCTCCGCAATATCCTTTCTTTCAGGAGTGCTAGTTCTGCAAGGTTCGCAGGAGAGCTTCTGTAAAGTTTGGAAGGTAGGAGACGAGGTACTGGCAGAAGTAAAGCTGTGAGTACCGGGCGTGAGTCGTGCTTCGGTAGCTCAGATGGTAGAGCGCTTGCCCGCGAAAGGCAAAGGTCCCGATTTCGAGTCTCGGTCGGGCACACAGTTTTAATCTGCCAGGAAGTTTCATATCAGTGCACACTCCGCTGCAGAGTGAAAATCTCATTCTGGAAACATCCCCTAGGCTGTGGCTAAGCCATGTCTCCGCAATATCCTTTCTTTCAGGAGTGCTAGTTCTGCAAGGTTCGCAGGAGAGCTTCTGTAAAGTTTGGAAGGTAGGAGACGAGGTACTGGCAGAAGTAAAGCTGTGAGTACCGGGCGTGAGTCGTGCTTCGGTAGCTCAGATGGTAGAGCGCTTGCCCGCGAAAGGCAAAGGTCCCGAGTTCGACTCTCGGTCGGGCACACAGTTTTAATCTGCCAGGAAGTTTCATAATGAGGTATTTTGAACAGAATGGTGTCCCCAGTGCCAGCTAACAGGGTTTTCGAAAACATTGATCATGTGAAACCCAACTTGCTCTTTTCTCATATCACATATTGAAAGCCTTGGATCAAGGCCACCAGGTAGATGCAGTGTGTTTTGATTTCCAAGAAGCATTTGTCTCAGTACCGCAACTACACTAATTGTCAAAAATATAATCATATGGGGTATCAAGTGAAATTTGTGACTGAATTGAGAACTTTTTGGTAGGGAAAACACAGCATTTTATCTTAGATGGAGAGTCATCATCAGATTTATAAGTAACTGGGTGTGCTCCAGGGAAGTGTGTTGGACCCTTGTTTTTAGTATTGTATATTAATGACCTTGCAGACCATATTATTAGTAAAATCAGGCTTTTTGCAAATGATGCAGTTATGTATAATGAAGTACTGCCTGAGACAAGCTGCATAAATATTCAGTCACCTCTTGATAAGATTGCAACATGGGGCAGAGATTGGCAACTTGTTCTAAATGTTCAGAAATGTCAAACTGTGCACTTCAAAAAAGGAAAAATATGTAGTATCCGATATCTATAATATCAATGAGTCACTGTTGGAATCTACCAACTCATACAAATGCGTGAGTGTACCACTCTGTGGGTATATGAAATGGTATGATCGCATAGGTTCAGTTGTGGGTAAAGCAGGTGGTAGATTTCAGTTGATTGGTAGACTACTGGGGAAGTGCAATCAGTCTACAAAAAAGATTAAAAAGCAATCAGTCATGTGATCCATCTTAGAATATTGCTCATGTGTGTCAGATCCGTACCAGATAGGACTAACAGGATATATTGAATGTATACAAGGAGGGGCAGCACAAATTGTTACATGTTTGTTTATTCCATAGGAGAGTGTCACAGAGACATTGGGGGAACTGAAATGGTAGACCCTTTAAGACATACGTAAACTATCCCAAGAACGTCTGCTCAGAACCATGGCTGGTACCCTCTGGTGGCACTTCTAACAGAAGGATTATCAGGAAACTGTTATATACAGTATGGTGCCTGTAACATGTGATGTACTTGTGGTAATAATGAACAGCCCACAGAGGAGAGAGGCCTGCATGCCAAGGGTAAGCAACTCTGAGAGTGAAGATGATGTACTGGCAGAATATATACTCAGTCTGCAACTGATACACAACACCTGTACCTCCTTCAACTGTTAGATTAGGCATCAGCGCACCCTGCTGGGCAACATGAGGGGTCCAATGAGATGGGGAGACCACAGCAGCTGTCACTCGATCCAAAGAAACCGTGTTGATGGTGAATTGGCTGCTGACAGCCGTGATTAGTGATGGCAGCAGTGGTACTGGGGGCACCTGACAAAGATGCCAGGGCGAACTTTGGTGTCTGACTGAATGCTCTTTAAAGAACATAACAATATTATCAAGTGATGCTCCTGCTTGTGGAATGCCATGTAACAGTTACTAATACTTCAGTTTGAATATCGTTCAGTTACACCAAAAAACTAAGACTGAGTGCAGTAAGTGCTCTGTCATTATATTTTATCATTCTTAAAAATGATCCTGTATCTTAATTCCAAGTGTAATTTATTTTTCACAAAGTAATTTCTTTAATATGAACGTTAACTACATACCTGGTCATTTGTTAGCAAGACCTCCATTAGGCAACAATGACATTTTGCCTGAAGCAAATTTTTATTCATTCTACTAAAATCAATGAATATAATATAATTTGAAGTAAAATGATTTTAAACAGTTTCAACTACAAAAGAGAGTAATTGCACTTACCTTTTTCTATTGCCTTTGAAGTGGATCCTTTTGTTTGAGAATTTATAATACTTATAATCTGCAAAATTAATCAGTTTATAGAAATGGAACCATTTGATAATTAATTTGATCTAAAGTAAACAAAGTATTTGTTCAGCAGAAGTGAGCAATAAGAACCATTTTTGCTACAAAGTTACATGACAGGAAATAAGTACTACAAACAGGACTCAGTATTTACACATGTAAAAATATTATAATCGGAAAATGAAAATGTAATCAAGTAAATACAAAGTTACCACAATAATAGAAATCAAATAGCTGCTATACACTAAAACGAAGGAGGCAGCAGCTGGTTTGAAAGTAGCAGTTTCCTTGCCAATCAATTACATTTATGTGGTATAAGCAGGTCTGGCTCCAGGATTGGGAAGGGGGAGAGGTGTTGCATGGAACCCAATATGCCAACACCCCAAGGGGGCAGGTATTTGGAGCAGTAAAATCTTGAATTTTAATATTGTTCCGAACAGGTGAATTAAACAACACAATGAAAGAGTTGTGTAACTGATGAAGTTGTGAGAATAAATTGAATATACAAATCATTCATAAAATATATTGTCATACTGGACCGAATTAACAATCTTGTGCCCAGAAAAAGTTTTTTTATGTTTACGGCCTAGTATCAGGCCATGCCCAATGCTTGTATCTTTTCAAGCTTTAGGTTATCATGGGCACATCTCGTGGGCCAGTTTGACATTGTAGACAATGTTCCATGTTCTGGACTTCACCATAGTTGCATTTGTTTGCATCATGTTCGAGGACCCGCATAAGTAGATTTGTTTTGCACAGTGCTCCATGCATTGTGATGCAATTCAGTGTTCATCAAACCCTCCAGCTTGATTTATAGCATGGTGGTTTTTCAGGTCTCATCATTAGAAATTTCAACAGAGATGTACAGAAGTTTTCGGATGAAAAAGCAAACAGATATCTGCAATGTAAGATCTACGTCTACATCCACACTCTGCAAACCCCTGTGAAGTTCCACTGTACCAATTAATAGGGATTCTTCCCACACCATTCATATAGGTTTCATAAACTGACATACTACCCCTCGAGATTCGCATCCTGCGACATCTGTGGGTGGAGGATGACACGGTGCCCGGTAAGTACCGTTAGGCCTTCAGGGAGAAGGTTTTAATGCCTGTGTGTGTGTGTGTGCTGTAATTATTCTAATCTTGTCCTCATTCCCTATGTGAGCAATATGTAGGGTGGGGGGAGTGTATTCTTAGAGTCATCATTTAAAGCTTGTTCATGAAACTTTGTTAATGGACTTCGTTGGAATAATTTGTGTGTCTTCAAGTGTCTGCCAGTTCAGTTTCTTCTGCATCACTGCAACACTCTCCCACAGGTCAAATGAACCCATATCCATTTGTGCTGCCCTTCTCTGTACATGCTCACTATCCCTTGTTAGTCCTATTTTGCACTGGTCTCTCACGTTTGAGCAATATTTTACAACTAGTCATATGAGTGATTTGTAAGCCATATCCTTTGTACAATGATTGCACTTCCCCAGTATTCTACTAACAAATCGAAGTCTACCATCTGCTTGAACCACAACTGAGCCTATATGATCATTCCTTTTCATATACTACTCAGTATTACACCTAGATATTTGCATGAGTTAGCCAATTTCGACTGCGACTCACTGACATTATGGTCACAGGATAGTACTTTTTTTCGTTTTGTGAAGTGCTCTATTTCACATTTATGAACATTGAAAGCAGGTTGCCAACCTATGCAATATTTTGAAATCTTATTAAAATCTAATTGAATATTCATTAACGACAAATGCATTACCTGCAAAAAGACTGAGGTTACTAGTAATATTGTTACGAGGTCATTAATATACAACATGAACAGCAACAGTCCCAAAACAGTTCCCTGGGCTACACCCAAATTTACTTCGACATTTGGCGATGAATCTCCATCCCAGGTAACATGCTGTGTCCTCCCTTTCAAAAAGTCCTCAACCCAGTCAAAAATTTCACTTGCCCGTATGATAAAACTTTTGACAATATGTGTAGGAGTGGTACTGAATCAAATGCTTTTCTGAAGTCAACCAATATTCCATCTACCTGACTGCCTTGACCCAATGCTGTAAGTGTGTCAGTTGAGGAAAGTGTAACATGGGTTTCACATGGTCGATGTTTTCAGAATCCATGCTGGTTGGTATGGAGGTCATCCCATTCAATACAGGTCTACCTGATTATGTTTCAACTCTCTATATATTTCTAATATTCTACAACAAATTAGTGTCAAGGACATTAGACAACAGTTTTGTGGATTGCGTCTATTGCCCTTTTTATATATGGGGTTATCTGTGCTTTCTTCCACCTACTGGGAACGGTTTTTTGTTTAAGCGATCTATACTACATTTTAGTTAGAAGAGGGGCTAACTAGGCCACAAATTCAATACAGAATCTAATAAGGATTCCAATACACCTCTGAGCTTTGTTCAATTTTAATGATTTCAGCTGCTTCTCAACCCCACTGAAATTAATATTTGCATCACTTATCTTTACATTGGTATGAGGATTAAATTGGGACAGTTCTCCCTGACTTTCATTTATAAAGGAGCATTTACAAACAGATTTAAGGATTTCAGGTTTTGCTTTGCTATCCATAATTTCAGGTCCTGTCTCATTCGCTAGGGACAAGACAATAACTTTGGTGCTATGTTGATATATAGGCAGGAGTTAGTGAAGCACAATAGAGTAGAGGAACATGGAGGTTACTGAGACAACATATGTAAAGGCTGTCAGGGGCACCAAATTTAGTGGGCAGGACTCATAGATGACACAGAAATAGAAATTGAAGGTAACAAAGCAAAAGCAGAATGCTGAAACCTATTTTAAAGTGTTCCTTTACAAAGCAAAACCCAGGATTAATAGCCCAGTTTAATATTAACTCCACTGCAAAGATAAGTGAAATAAGTATTAATGTCAACAGCATTGAGAAACAGCTGAAGTATATAAAACCGAACAGGGCCCATGGGAATCCCTGTCAAATTGTATACTCAATTTGCAGCTAAGTTAATGCCTTCTGTAACCATACCATAGTGTAGATCCCTCAAACAAAAATCTGTACCCAGTAGTTTGAAGAAAGCAGAGGTCACATTTGTCTACAAGGAGAGCAATAGAAATGAAACTCAGAACTGTCCAATACCAGTAACATCCATATGTTGCAGAATGTTGGGACTTGATCTAGACTCAAACATAAAGAGGTACCTTGAGCAAAATGGCTGACAGCCAGTACGGATTCTGAAAACATTTGTCATGTGAAACCCACCTTGCGGTTTACTCATAATGTCCTGAAAGCCATGATTCAAAGTAAAACTATTCCATGTGTCTGGAAGCTGCACATGCTTCTGAACAGAAACAAAATGTTCCATAAAAACATGGGAGAACTGTGGTGTCACCGCCAGACACCACACTTGCTAGGTGGTAGCCTTTAAATCGGCCGTGGTCCATTAGTATACGTCGGACCCGCGTGTCGCCACTATCAGTGATTGCAGACCGAGCGCCGCCACACGGCAGGTCTAGAGAGACTTTCTAGCACTCGCCCCAGTTGTACAGCCGACTTTGCTAGCGATAGTTCACTGACAAATTACGCTCTCATTTGCCGAGACAATAGTTAGCATAGCCTTCAGCTACGTCATTTGCTACGACCTAGCAATGCGCCATTATCAATTGCTATTTATCTTGTGATGCATGTACCGTCAGACCGATGTTCACCAATTATGGATTAAAGTTAAGTATTCCAACAGCTACGTACTTTATTTGCTAGACTCAAATCCTTTAACTGTTCCAGACCTCACGCCAGCCTGCGTGAGCTTAAATGCGTGCCTTTCGGCTTCACCTCCTAGTGGCTTGGCTGTCTTGACAAGTCACAACAAGAACTGCCATAAGTCAGTAACATCTTGCCACGATATTTCGGCACAAAGTCTTTTGGCCATCTTCAGGTGAGTACAGCTGTAGAAGTATTGGTGAATACGCGCTGAGCTCTGCTATTTAAAGCCAAAGGGGGCTGCATTGTGCATACGCTGCACATGTACTGTTTAGCGTGTGCGTTCACAACTCCGGGTGCTGCGCATGTACTGTTTAGCATGTGCGTTCACAACTCCGTGCGCTGCGCCTGGCGCCCTCCGCGGTGAAAACTTGGCATTTCATTATCAGATCGATCTTCATCTTTATACTGATAACTACGTTGACTACAAAGTTTCTCTACAACAGAAGGCTCCTTGAGGATCTCTTGTTAATTTGACAGAGAAAGATTTTGATGATGCGACTATGTCTGTGTTAGAAAAAGGTCTGAATTTTGCCCCCACACCTGTTTCACCACCATTTGTAGACTTCGTCAGTGCCATTGAAGAAGCTGCATGCCATCTTGATACAGATAAAGCAGAGGATGTCTGACATGAGTCTTGTCGTGTGCTGACTAGAGGTGCACCTATGAAGAGTAATATCCCACCTATGGAAAGGAGAGCTCTCTGTAATTTAAGAGCAGATATGGATACAGTTGTCTTAAAATCGAACAAAGGAAATTCTACGGTTCTTACGACAAAGGATGATTACATCAATAAGATCAATGTTGTATTATGTGATTTCACCTATCACAAAATTGATAAGGACCCCACGAACCGAGTTATGCGAAAAACAGCAGAACTCTTGTCAAATAGTTCTCTATCGAAGGAGGTCATCAAGAGATTGAAACCAAATAGTGCGGTTCCTCCCAGGCTATATGGACTGCCAAAGATCTGTAAGGAAAATGTACCATTACGTCCAATCATGAGCAACATTGGGGCAGCCACCTACAACATAGCAAAATTTCTGGCATCACTGCTTAAACTAGTTATAGGCAAATGCCCTCATCACATAAAAAACTCTAGTGATTTTATCAGCCATATTCAGTCTTTACAGCTGCAAAGCAACGACTTGCTGGTCAGCCTTGACGTGGTTTCTCTCTTTACCAAGGTGCCTCTTCTAGATTCATTACACCTGATGGTAATATGTTTGATGCAGATATTACAACGTTGTTTGAGCATACTCTCTCTTCTACATATTTTACATTCAACAATGAATTTTATCAACAATCTGATGGTGTCATCATGGGGAGTCCTTTGTCTCCCCTGCTGGCAAATCTTTTTATGGAAAGTTTTGAAGAGAGAGCTCTCAACTCTGCCACTTTTAAACCGACAGTGTTTTGGCATTATGTGGATGACACCTTTTTAGTATGGCCTCATGGCGTGGACCGTCTCCACGAATTTTTACATCATATGAATTCCATACATAAAAATATTAAGTTTACTATGGAAACTGAAAAATATGGTTGTTTGCCATTTTTAGATGTTCTGGTACGACGCAAGAATGATGGCACACTTGGTCATTCGGTGTATAGAAAACCGACCCATACAGATTTGTATCTGCAAGCTACCAGTTGCCATCATCCAGCACAAACAATGGGTGTCCTTAAAACTTTAATCCACCATGCCCATACTATTTCTGACGTCAACAGTCTTCAAGTGGAACTGAAACACCTGCAAAAAGTATTCATGATGAATGGCTTTTCAACTAAGCAAGTGAACAAAGCTATGCAGTCCTACAAATGACACAACAAGGAAGAAGAAGAGGTCTTCAGGTCAATGGCTTATCGACCTTTTATTGGGAACATCTCGTCACAGATAGGTAGAATATTGAGGAAGCATCAAGTTAGAGTCATCTTTCGCCCTCCTCCGAAAATATCATCACTGGTGGGATCCGTTAAGGATGACCTGGGCCTACATAAATCAGGTGTCTACAAGATTCTGTGTGATTGCGGCAAGTCATATATAGGGCAGACAACAAGAACGGTACAGGAACGTATTGTAGAACACCAGCGGCATACCCGTCTTCTCCAACCTACCAAGTCCGCAATCGCTGAACATTGTATTTCTACTGGCCATTCCATGAATTACAATGTTACAAAAATTGTGGCTCAAACATCAAATTTCTGGAGTTGAATTATAAATGAATCCATAGAAATAAAATTGTCAGACAGCGAGTCTCTTATCAATCGAGATAGCTGTTACCAGTTAAATTCCGCTTGGAATCCTGTTGTAGAGGAACTTCGTAGTCAACGTAGTTATTGGTATAAAGATGAAGATCGATCTGATATCGAAATGCCAAGTTTCCACTGCGGAGGGCGCCAGGTGCAGTGCATGGAGTTGTGAATATGCACGCTAAACAGTACATGCGCAGCACATGCACAATGCAGCCCCCTTTGGCCTTAAATAGCAGAGCTCAGCGATTATTTGCCAGTACTTCTACAGCTATACTCACCTGAAGATGGCCAAAAGACTTTGTGCTGAAATATCGTGGCAAGATGTTACTGACTTACGGCAGTTCTCCTGTGTTTTTATGGAACAATCAGTATGCCGGGAAAGTTTCAAACATCACATCAAGAAACAAGATGTATTTTAATTTCATCCTCTTCAACCCACAGGCAAGTATGGTGGATCCATTGCTGTTCATGATGTATGTTAATGATGTGCCACACATCATTAATAGCAATCTTAGAATTTTCGTAGATGGTGCAGTTACCTATAATGAAGTACTGTCAAATAACAGAAAGTCGAGGTTGGAATATAAAAAATATTAAGAAAAGGATAGATTTCAACTCACCATAAAGGTGACATGTTGAGTTGCAGGAGGACACACTCAGCTTGTGGTCAAAGCCTTCTTCAGGAAAGAGAACACACACACATTCATTTAAACAAGCACATGTCACACAAATGTGGTCACTATCTCTGGCAGCTCTAACCAGAACACGTTTCAGTTGGGACTGCTACAGATGGTGGTCATATGTGCTTGAGGTGAGTGTGCTTTTTGTGTGTGGGGGGGGGGGGGGGATTGTGCGTGTGCCCGCCCACCTTTTTCTGAAGAAGGTTTTGGCTGAAAGCTGAATGTGTACTTGTCTTTTTGGTGTGCCTGTGTGCACTTGGAATTGTCATCTGTATGGTGAGAAGCAGTCTATGCTTTTCCTAATATTGTTGAAGTACTGTCAAAGCTTCACCAATGTTCATCAGATCTTGATAAGATTTTAAAATGCTTTCTTACTTTTAAAAATGGCAGCTCAGTAATTGACCAACTAGGTTGTTCACTGGGATTGTTTAAAGTAGCAGTGTTGTGATAAACTGGTAATGTCATGAAGATTTTCTTTCATTAGATGATTTCTTATAATTTTTGAACAGGGCTAACTTGACAACAATGCGCCACCGACCATTTCCTTCAACTCTTGGCTGTCAGTCATGTGGTTACAGTTCATTTGCAGAATTTCTTTAGAAAGTCGGAGATTAATTTCATGAAGGTCAGTCAAAATTGTTTGTTGTTTAAAAGAAAAAAAGAAAGCATTTATGGTGTGTCCAGCATGACTGACTTGTGACTTACAAGGAGATAGAAGCATCCTTAAAGGTGCATTTATGAGGGCTGTGAACAAATAAGTACTTGAAACAGTTATGAAGAACCACGACAATACTTTCAATGTTACTTCACTGTCAATGCACATTTATTTTTGTAAAATACAATATTGACGATCAGTGTTCTTTTAGCAGAATCTTTCAATTTTACAGAATAATGGAGCATTTTTTAAATACTTCACAAAATGCAGCCTGTTTCTGGTATGACGGTACTGTTTTTGAAGATATCAGACAGAACAGTGACTCTAGCAACATTTGTGAAAGAATGATCAGCAAGGACTTGCTGTGGCATGGCCCACTGTGCCTACTGAAAGAATCTTGTAAGATGATGTGTATGAAATATTGAAATAAAAACCAATTACATATTCAGTGACAATACAAAAGATATGAATGATAGGTAGTTATTCACAATTGGTAATGAAGTTATTTTGATCAGCTGTGTATTCTTCAAATCAAATGGTATTAATATTAGGTTATGTTTTCAGGAGTAAGGAGTCTTTGGAGGTGTGCAGTTTTTCCTGCATTTTCTGATAAAGCTTGTCAAGAACATCCTAGAAACAAAAATTTTATATTTGAGATTTAAATAATATGTTTTTTTCTGATAAGAATGTATAGATTTGAATACAGACAAAATTAGAGCTACAAGACAGTAAAATTTGATTTTTGAAAGATTTACATTCTAGAATTTGAATAACTGCAACAACTTCTTTTACTAATTTATTGAATTACGAAATTCTGGAAGAGGGCATATTAGAGAAATATAGTTTTCATATGAGGTATAGGTATATCAGTCATAAAACAAATACTTACTTCTGTAGCTGGATTTTTAAGTTCAACTAGTATCAAAGAATTTTACATTTTGAAAATTTCGTTAAATAAAATTGTTTTTGTGTAAAATATTAACGTTTCTGTTGTCAGCCAAGTCTGTCATACTGATCAATAAGGATTATGAAAGCACAGAATGTAAAAGAATTTTTGTACTTTGTGTACTTGTGGTATATGAATTGGTAGAGGAAAAGAAATAAAGTGAAAGGAATATCATTTGCATTAGGAGTGATGTCAAGCAAATGAAACTAGTCCACCTCGAACAAATGTTGTCCAGTCACGTTAATATGACCACCTGTCAATAGGCTGAATAATCATATTTTGCAGTGCAGACAGCTGCCAGATATGCAAGCGGGGTCTGAGGTTCTGGAAGGTACTAACAGGGATGTGGAGCCATCGAGGTGGTCCCACGGAACCTCGGTTGGGTTTACATCTGGAAAGTTTGGTGGACAGGGGAATACAGTACACTCATCCCAGTTTGAACAACACACGTACACGTGAATTGTCCTGCTGGTAGGTGCACTTGTGCCGAGGAAAAACATATTGCTTTCATGGGTGGACAATTTCATACTTGTGTTGCTCCAGTGTGCAATTCAGAATGATGATATCACCCAAGGAATGACATGAAAATGTTTCCCAGACCATAATGCTCCCTGCTCTAATGATCATTGCAGAGTATTTGCTTTCTATCCAACGGATCATAAAACACGAGTCATCTGACGAGGCCACCTGTTGCCACGCAGTGGACTTCAGTTGCAGTGCTGGCATGCAAAATCCAGTCTTCATTGTCAATGAACAGCAGTCAGCATGGGTGCAAGAACCAGGCACTTGATGCAGATGCTCATATGCATCAACATTTGCAGAATGGTCAGTGAGGAGAGACAGTTGGTAGCCCCTCGGTTCATCTGGGTGGTCAGCTGCTCAACAGTTGCATGCTGTTCACTCGTACACATTTCTGCAGCTGTAGTCACCCCTGTCTATGGCCCATGGTGCATCATAGCTGCCTCAGTGCCACTTTTGGATAGTGTCATTTTGCCGTGCACAATGCTATTTAGTTACAGCGACACGAGAACAGTTAATAAACATAGCTATATCAGAAGTGCTTCCATCTTTGGCCCAAATACCAACAATCGTACCCTTTTGGATGTCAGATAAATCACTCTGTTTCCAACTGTACTGTCTTGTGTGTGCCCCTTTATACACAATCCACAGCTGGTGTTGTCACCTGCTGTCTGTTGGTGGTTCATTAATGTGACTTGAAAGTGTAACTTGTCAACAGTAGTGTATATGTATATAATAGAAGGAAACATTCCACAAAGGAAAAATATACTTAAAAACAAAGATGATGTGACTTACCAAATGAAAGTGCTGGCAGGTCGACAGACACACAAACGAACACAAACATACACACAAAATTCAAGCTTTCGCAACAAACTGTTGCCTCATCAGGAAAGAGGGAAGGAGAGGGAAAGACGAAAGGATGTGGGTTTTAAGGGAGAGGGTAAGGAGTCATTCCAGTCCCGGGAGCGGAAAGACTTACCTTAGGGGGAAAAAAGGACGGGTATACACTCGCGCGCACACACACACACATATCCATCCACACATATACAGACACAAGCAGACATATTTAAAGACAAAGAGTTTGGGCAGAGATGTCAGTCGAGGCAGAAGTGCAGAGGCAAAGATGTTGTTGAATGACAGGTGAGGTATGAGTGGCGGCAACTTGAAATTAGCGGAGATTGAGGCCTGGTGGATAACGGGAAGAGAGGATATATTGAAGAGCAAGTTCCCATCTCCGGAGTTCGGATAGGTTGGTGTTAGTAGGAAGTATCCAGATAACCCGGACGGTGTAACACTGCGCCAAGATGTGCTGGTCGTGCACCAAGGCATGTTTAGCCACAGGGTGATCCTCATTACCAACAAACACTGTCTGCCTGTGTCCATTCATGCGAATGGACAGTTTGTTGCTGGTCATTCCCACATAGAATGCATCACAGTGTAGGCAGGTCAGTTGGTAGATCACGTGGGTGCTTTCACACGTGGCTCTGCCTTTGATTGTGTACACCTTCCGGGTTACAGGACTGGAGTAGGTGGTGGTGGGAGGGTGCATGGGACAGGTTTTACACCGGGGGCGGTTACAAGGGTAGGAGCCAGAGGGTAGGGAAGGTGGTTTGGGGATTTCATAGGGATGAACTAAGAGGTTACGAAGGTTAGGCGGACGGCGGAAAGACACTCTTGGTGGAGTGGGGAGGATTTCATGAAGGATGGATCTCATTTCAGGGCAGGATTTGAGGAAGTCGTATCCCTGCTGGAGAGCCACATTCAGAATCTGATCCAGTCCCGGAAAGTATCCTGTCACAAGTGGGGCACTTTTGTGGCTCTTCTGTGGGAGGTTCTGGGTTTGAGAGGATGAGGAAGTGGCTCTGGTTATTTGCTTCTGTACCAGGTCGGGAGGGTAGTTGCGGGATGCGAAAGCTGTTGTCAGGTTGTTGGTGTAATGCTTCAGGGATTCCGGACTGGAGCAGATTCGTTTGCCACAAAGACCTAGGCTGTAGGGAAGGGACCGTTTGATGTGGAATGGGTGGCAGCTGTCGTAATGGAGGTACTGTTGCTTGTTGGTGGGTTTGATGTGGACGGATGTGTGAAGCTGGCCATTGGACAGGTGGAGGTCAACATCAAGGAAAGTGGCATGGGATTTGGAGTAGGACCAGGTGAATCTGATGGAACCAAAGGAGTTGAGGTTGGAGAGGAAATTCTGGAGTTCTTCTTCACTGTGAGTCCAGATCATGAAGATGTCATCAATAAATCTGTACCAAACTTTGGGTTGGCAGGCCTGGGTAACCAAGAAGGCTTCCTCTAAGCTAGCCATGAATAGGTTGGCGTACGAGGGGGCCATCCTGGTACCCATGGCTGTTCCCTTTAATTGTTGGTATGTCTGGTTTTCAAAAGTGAAGAAGTTGTGGGTCAGGATGAAGCTGGCTAAGGTAATGAGGAAAGAGGTTTTAGGTAGGGTGGCAGGTGATCGGCGTGAAAGGAAGTGCTCCATCGCAGCGAGGCCCTGGACGTGCGGGATATTTGTGTATAAGGAAGTGGCATCAATGGTTACAAGGATGGTTTCTGGGGGTAACGGATTGGGTAAGGATTCCAGGCGTTCGAGAAAGTGGTTGGTGTCTTTGATGAAGGATGGGAGACTGCATGTAATGGGTTGAAGGTGTTGATCTACATAGGCAGAGATACGTTCTGTGGGGGCTTGGTAACCAGCTACAATGGGGCGGCCGGGATGATCGGGTTTGTGAATTTTAGGAAGAAGGTAGAAGGTAGGGGTGCGGGGTATCGGTGGGGTCAGGAGGTTGATGGAGTCAGGTGAAAGGTTTTGTAGGGGGCCTAAGGTTCTGAGGAGTCCTTGAAGCTCTGCCTGGACATCAGGAATGGGATTACCTTGGCAAACTTTGTATGTGGTGTTGTCTGAAAGCTGACGCAGTCCCTCAGCCACATACTCCCAACGATCAAGTACCACGGTCGTGGAACCCTTGTCCGCCGGAAGAATGACGATGGACCGGTCAGCCCTCAGATCACGGATAGCCTGGGCTTCAGCAGTGGTGATGTTGGGAGTAGGATTAAGGTTTTTTAAGAAGGATTGAGAGGCAAGGCTGGAAGTCAGAAATTCCTGGAAGGTTTGGAGAGGGTGATTTTGAGGAAGAGGAGGTGGGTCCCGCTGTGACGGAGGACGGAACTGTTCCAGGCAGGGTTCAATTTGGATAGTGTCTTGGGAAGTTGGATCATTAGGGGTAGGATTAGGATCATTTTTCTTCATGGCAAAGTGATACTTCCAGCAGAGAGCACGAGTGTAGGACAGTAAATCTTTGACGAGGGCTGTTTGGTTGAATCTGGGAGTGGGGCTGAAGGTGAGGCCTTTGGATAGGACAGAGGTTTCGGATTGGGAGAGAGGTTTGGAGGAAAGGTTAACTACTGAATTAGGGTGTTGTGGTACCACATTGTGTTGATTGGAATTTTGAGGTTTTGGAGGGAGTGGAGCTGGAAGTGGGAGATTGAGTAGATGGGAGAGACTGGGTTTGTGTGCAATGAGAGGTGGTTGAGGTTTGCTGGGAAGGTTGTGAAGGGTGAGTGAGTTGCCTTTCCGGAGGTGGGAAACCAGGAGATTGGATAGTTTTTTGAGGTGAAGGGTGGCATGCTGTTCTAATTGGCGGTTGGCCTGTAGGAGGATGCTCTGAATAGCCGGTGTGGATGTGGGAGAGGAAAGATTGAGGACTTTTGTTAAGGATAGGAGTTGACGGGTGTGTTCATTGGCTGAGTTGATGTGTAGGTGAAGGATTAGGTGGGTGAGGGCAATGGATTGTTCAGTTTGGAACTGGTATAGGGACTGATGGAAAGAAGGGTTGCAGCCAGAGATGGGAACTTTAAGTGTGAGGCCTTTGGGGATAATGCCAAATGTCAGACAAGCCTGAGAAAATAAAATATGTGAGCGTAATCTGGCTAGAGTGAAGGCATGTTTGCGGAGGGAATGTAAATAAAACTTAATGGGGTCGTTGTGGGGGTGTTGTGAGGGTGACATGGTATTAGAAGGTGGAAAGTTTAACATGAGGTTGAAATGAAAAAGAAAGATAGAAATATATGGGGAGAGATAAAGGTGAACTAGAAAGCAATTGGAGATCTGGTATGAAAAAAGGCGAAAAAGTGTTGGTTAATTTGATCCTGTGGTGAACTTGGGTTGGTAGACAGCGATGTGGAAAAAGTTTAGGTGGTCGTGTTGCCGCTAAATCACGTCAAGGGACGGAGAAATTCAAGAAAATTTCGAAAAAACGTATTAAAGGAGTGGTGTTGTGGTGAAAGATTACGAAAATGGGGCTAACAATTGTAGAAATAATGACGTTAAAACCTATGGGGAGCGACTAAAATGATCAGTGATGTGCGAAAAACGGAAGTGGAAATAAAGTTAAAGTTATTAGAACTAGCCAGAATGGTTCTTAAATACGTGAAAGCAGCTGTTATTGAACTAGAAACGGTGGATTTTATAGCAGCAGTAGTGTTGAAAGCGGAAAAAACCTGTCCCATGCACCCTCCCACCACCACCTACTCCAGTCCTGTAACCCGGAAGGTGTACACAATCAAAGGCAGAGCCACGTGTGAAAGCACCCACGTGATCTACCAACTGACCTGCCTACACTGTGATGCATTCTATGTGGGAATGACCAGCAACAAACTGTCCATTCGCATGAATGGACACAGGCAGACAGTGTTTGTTGGTAATGAGGATCACCCTGTGGCTAAACATGCCTTGGTGCACGACCAGCACATCTTGGCGCAGTGTTACACCGTCCGGGTTATCTGGATACTTCCTACTAACACCAACCTATCCGAACTCCGGAGATGGGAACTTGCTCTTCAATATATCCTCTCTTCCCGTTATCCACCAGGCCTCAATCTCCGCTAATTTCAAGTTGCCGCCACTCATACCTCACCTGTCATTCAACAACATCTTTGCCTCTGCACTTCTGCCTCGACTGACATCTCTGCCCAAACTCTTTGTCTTTAAATATGTCTGCTTGTGTCTGTATATGTGTGGATGGATATGTGTGTGTGTGTGCGCGCGAGTGTATACCCGTCCTTTTTTCCCCCTAAGGTAAGTCTTTCCGCTCCCGGGACTGGAATGACTCCTTACCCTCTCCCTTAAAACCCACATCCTTTCGTCTTTCCCTCTCCTTCCCTCTTTCCTGATGAGGCAACAGTTTGTTGCGAAAGCTTGAATTTTGTGTGTATGTTTGTGTTCGTTTGTGTGTCTGTCGACCTGCCAGCACTTTCATTTGGTAAGTCACATCATCTTTGTTTTTAAGTAGTGTATATGTATATATTTTCATATTTAAATTTCAAATCACACTTTTGCCAATAGAAATACATATTAATTTTATTTTGACTCATGATTATATTTTATGACAGTGGTTTTGTGAATATTGATAAAGCAATTGTATAATTTTTATTTTGTTGTAACAATGTTTTTTATTGATTTTCAGGCCAAGAAAGGTCATATCCAGGTGTTGGTCTTTTTCTTCAGAATGCATTTATTTTCATCGGCTCCCTTGTATTTAAGTTTGGTACAGTCGAAGACCACTGGAACTGAACTGCGTACTGTGATATATAAAACTAGAGGTTTACTAGACATTTTACAAGTTGCCGCTTTTATATGGTGTTAGGTATGTGGTTTATAGAAATTTTCACAGAGGTTGGAGGATTTATCTCCTTGATGTACAGCACTGAAAAATTGTATCATCATCAGATCATTCGACTCTGAGTATTGTCAGTGGCAGATTGCAGAAGCAGCATGGAAGCAGTAACCTGTTGTCTGAACATGGAAGTGTGTGTCTAAAACCAGGCACCTGTTTGTGTAATTTTTCATTTGTTAGAATAAAATGATTTTTTTTTATTTGAATTATGGAAAATCATGAGTTGCTGCTCTTGATGTCTAGGCAATCATGTCAGTGTTCAAAATTTTCACAATAAACTACATGCCGGTGTTAAAAATTTTTACAGTAATTAAACTGAAGTGTTTTTGACATTTCATACATAGAAGCTGTAACCCCGATAATGAGGTTTTTTATGACAAAATAAATTGCATTGTCTGTTTTGTATAATTCAGTTTTAAATATTGATATACTGTATCACTTTTTCTGTGAACACCCATGAAATATGTGCCTCTGCTTCTAAAATATATGCCTCTGAATCTAGAGTACCACAAGAAAGTAGAGAGCAAGCAACATAGCCTCTTGCTATTAGCTAAAGTTTTTTCTGTACATAAGGTATGCTGGCTAAAGTATACTGTGTGTTTATCATTGTTTTGTGTGTATGTGTTGTATAGATTATAATAGAATCAATTGATGCAGGAAACATGCTTCTATCTTTCTGATAATTTCAGCCACAGCCTCTCACAAGTTTAGTATGATGAACAAAACATCAGAACACTTGCCTGCTGTCTGATATTAGGTCTGTTGTATGCATTTTTTAAGGGAGCTTTGGTGACTACTTTGTTATACCCTAATATGTGAAGAGCAAAAATTCCAATTCAGAATTTCTTAAGTTACCAGTCATTTCTTGTGACAATCCATGCATCATAACATGTCGTGGAATCACATGTATTCATTTAGTTTAAAATCCAGTTCTAGGTGGGCCTTATGTACTAGCATACTCCAGTTGGTTCAAAAATTGAAACCAGATGAGATGATGCATTGGATGAGATGTTGGACACACATTTAGGGAAGGGTATTATTTCTTTACTTTGAAAAGTTTTTGGATGTATCAAAATCCCTTCAACAAGTCATAAGACAACTCATGTCATCATCTTTGTCTACCTGTGCTTGAACCTCTAAATATCCTGTTTTTGGAACAATAACAATGTAAAAAATTACGTCAGAGAAAAGAAATCCTTTCTTATGCTGTATCTAGCAAGCTAATACAAGCTGTTCATATTTGTATACATCATACTCAAAGTCTGGAATCTCTCAGCATTTCATATGATTACTAGTGTGTTTGGAAAAGGGATACACAGCTATCTGTGATGTTTGTGCTGTTAAATTGGTCACACATTTATCAGAATTTTCTACGAATGCACGATCTCGCTGCAATATCTTCTCATGCTTCCAGCAGCATCAAGTGCCTGTACATCCATGAGCTTTCAACAATGCTCCTCAGCCATTGTTAAATGGCAACTGGCTGTGAGGTTGCTTGCCTTGTTTTGTATAGCCATCGCATCAGATGTCACATCACAAATACTCAGTTCATCGTCATACAAGGCATTGTTTTTATCCTGTGCCTGCCACACCTGTTGTAACCTTACGGTGGCTGTGTCAATGGTGTATTTAGCTGCAAACCATTGTCTTTATTGATGGTTATATATTTCTATATAAATAACTTCTTCTGTTACAGTTTCTAGAAACCATTAGGCTTCATTATAAGTGTCATTAAATGCAATTATATGTCCATGCGTGTTCAACTGGGTAGCTAATTTCTCTGGGTAGCATAGTCACAAACACTTGGTGTTCAAACATGTTGTTCCATTGTGTGCAAGGTCCATCTGACATAATACTGTCAGTACTCAGTGTATTTTAAAATGTCTTGCTATCGTATATGGATGTCAGAAGTGAATATGTAAACATTTGATGTGTTTTGGAGCCCACAGATTTTATTTGGGAGGATCTTGTATTAGAAATCGTTGACCATAAATTTGTTTCAAACTTCGTGTACATAACCATCTGTGAAAGTCTGCATATTAGCTTTGTTTGTGTGTTCACATTGACCATTCTTAAATCAGATATAATAAGTGTGTGGATTTTCTCAATGAAAATAGTCATGAATGAGATACAAAATAATTTCATATGTTAATGGCAAATTTTTGTAAGACTTTTGTCCTGTATTTAACAAATCTCTTCATATACCTTTTTCCAAGATGTATATATTAATTTAGTAATTATTTGTAATGCACCACATTTTGCAGTATATGGTGAAACATTGTTGACTATACATAAATGGAATAGGAATCTGTACTGACGTACATTCCAAAAGTTGGTGCAATAACACTGTCTGGTATCTGACAACTGCTCAGTTTGCATATAAACAAAAGATTGCTTTGTTGTTGAGGTTTAACCCTCAAGCAGGCGTGCCTACGTATAAGGGGCGCCATTCACAATAACATTGTCTTGTACTACTCCATTGCTGTTTTACAATTGAGAGCCCATTATCTATTCCTCCATTATTGCTTCAGATAACACTGCTAAGTCATGCTGTCATATGTCCAAGTGAGCAGCAATAATATACAATAAACGGCAAGCTAGGTGAGAAAAAAAATTATGATCCATGCAAGAAAATGACGCAGGTTCTAAAGCAGGTGGCACAATCTCACATTGAGGAATTTGTAATCGAATAAGTGTTTGGTTGGGACCTGATGCAACTACGTGTTTTAATGACTAGGGTGGGTCATTACTGTAACACTTGTGCATGGCAGCAGAGTGAAATGATGACAGCTTTGTATTTTAGTTTAATTAAGCAGTGATTTAGCTCATAGAATGTAGGTTTATTTTTTTGTTGTTTACTTAAACTAAGATAAAACTCTGATTTTGCTCATTACTGTAGCGCCATGAAGACCACTCTCCTTCACATGTACAAAGTACATCATTTTCCCCTCATGTGGTAAAAACAGTGCACCCACTCAAGGATTAAGTAGTTAGTGATATCATAGCCAACCATCGTAACACGTACTTCTGCTTTAGGTATTTTGGTATAATTTTGTTAAGAACTCAAACTATGGAAAGCCCAGGTTGGAATACCAATGACATTATAGAAAGGAAAGGTTGCTATAAAACTTTTTATTTTGAATATTCATGGGCTAAAAATTGTTTGTTCTCTTATTCTTATTTATTTTGTGATTCTTCAGTTGGATGTTGGCAATAATACATCAAATCATAGTCACCTCGTAGTGCCTTTATTGATGTAACATGCAATAATGTAAATTTGGCTACGAAGTCTTTCGCGACATATTTCTTGAATAAAAATCTGTCTGTGTACATGCTGTGTCAATTCAGGATAAAACTCCAAGCTTTTGACCACTACCTCCATGGTCGTCGTCAGGGCTAAAACTGACTGTCGTGAACTAGCGAGGTTCCCACTTTTATATGCCAAGGACGGCTTCTGATTGGCTGGAATACGTCATAGCAACAGCAATATGGCGCGTAGTGAAGTGGTGCCCTCTACTTCCATAGATGTAGTTTCTATCGTGCGTTGCTTGCAGCGCCATCCCTTGAATCAGGAGGTAAAGTGCGGGAAGTTTTTCTCTGCAATTTTTCTTTATCCAGTGCACTCTTCCAAGTGTTGCTAAGTGCATAGCCGTTGTCTCTGTTGAAGTTATTATCGCTAAGTCTAATTTTGACTGCTTCCCGGATCACAGAGTCCCAGTAATTCGATGTGTGGGCTATTACTCTGGTTTCTTCAAATAAAATCTTATGCTTGTTAAGCAGGCTATGTTCAGCCACTGCTGATTTTTCCAAATACCTGTATTTTAGGTGGCGCTGGTGCTCAATGCAGGGGTCGGCAACAGTTCTTACAGACTGGCCCACATAATTCTTGCCGCATTCGCAAGGAATAGTATAAATTCCCGGCACTCTTAAGCCGAGACTATCTTTGACTGATCTCAACATTTCCTTAATTTTCTTAGGTGGTCGGAAAACTGGTTTTATTCCTTGCCTCTTCAGGACTCTGGCTATCTTGCTCGTTGTAGCACCGCAAAAAGGAAGCCGCGCTATGTGTTGGTCCTCTTCTTGTATATGGCTGGCATCATGTCTTACTTTCTTGGACAATACTGATTTAGTTTCACCGGCAGAATAACCATTCCTCTTGAAAACAGTGCTACAACGAGCAAGATAGCCAGGTGCTGAAGGTTTTCATTATGAGAAGTCATATCGTGGACGGTTATGATTACCCTAGATCTGTTTATAGCAATTAGTTTGTGATAAGTCTAAAACATATTAATTAGTAATAATGAAGATGGCTTTCTGTTGTAAATTAATCCGAATGTTTGAAGTATTGTGGTTTTCAGAAGTGTGCACATTCTCAAGTCTTCCAATATTAATTTTGTTAGAATATTGTGATAAAGTTATGAATAATATATCCAATAAAAACTAATTATTTCACTTGCTTGTTAATTCCTTCTTTTGCTAACATTTTAAATATATCCCCTCTGTTATCCACATAGTTATTTTTTCTATGAACTGCACAAGAGTCAGCATTACATCACAGGTCAAGTTCACAAGAACAGGATAGATTATTGTTGAGGCTTCACCCGCCAGTTTGTTGTCGCTTGCAAGACCTCAGGAAATATTTGCCTCTCCCGTCTTTTGTTTCCCTCAAACACCATTTACATCCTTTTTTTCTTTTATTCTCTGTTTATATCTGCCTCCTGTAAGATTCTTCTCCCATTATCTGACATGTATCATTGATAACTCTGCTGTTACAACTTAATAGTGGTTATTGGAAACCTTGTTCTGACATTTCACTGGTAAGTCCCATCTTGCCCTTTCTTGACTTCTTTTGAATTGCTTTCTTACGTACTTTTTCTTTCTTGTATGTTTGAATGATAAATTAGTCAAATTAATTTCCCACATATTTTACTCTCACTCCTTTTCAGACATAAATTCTAGCTAGCAAACCAGGTCTTTTATCATTTTGTTTGTATCACTCATCTTGTTGTGGAGTTGCTGTTCAGCTTAAAACTGAATTTTACAGCTTCCATTGCAAGAGTTGTACTTTACATATTCCAAAGATTGAGTGACAACAAGGTGATAATATCCAAAGCAGAAAACTAAAGGTAGTGATTTTGAACACATTTAAATGACTTGCCCGTTTCATATATGCAGTATCACATTGTTAGCTGCAACAGGCAGAAGACTTACTTTGTCGGTGTTGCACATTTTAGCAATTTTGATTGGGATAAACTTATGCTGCAGTGTTCTTTTTTGGCACACCAGTGTAGAAGTGTGCATTGAATTAGCTAAGTAAAAAATCTGTGCAATACGCAAGTTTGCTTATATATAAAAACAGACTTCTGAATTTTCCCTGGTGTGAGAACACTTGTACAAGATGTGTCAACTTAAAGTTCTATATTCACATATTTTACTGTTAGTGTCACTTCTGCGTAATCTTTCATTGATTGTATCAGTACCCATTTGTATTGTGAAATTTCCAACATTCATGGGTGTTGCAATAAAGCAGTATTGTTACTGCCAATTGTAGGCTTAAACTAAATTGTGCTCTTTCAAAATTTTTAAGGACAGTAGGCCTATCCTCATTCAAAACAATCTATCTCTAATTTCATTGTATGATTACATGAGAAATAGGTTAGTTTCAGACGCTTACGAACTATATTTTCCTAAGTTAGTGGTACGAGTGGTTTGGACACACAATTTAATTTGTAACAAATCAGCATTTGTGGTTCACAGTTCAGCCAAAGTGTACATCATCCCTGAATTTCATTCTACATCAATGCAAGTAAACGTGTGTTTTTGAGAATTTTCATAAATTTATTTTAAATTAACTGGGTTTTTGAATTTGCTAACAACTATAATTAACACCAAAGCACCTTAGGAAACTAGTAATTTGTACCACCAATTTTTGTGTTGCCTTAATAGAAATCTCGTTTTGTGTATCTGCTTATAGGGAACTGGCAACTTTTTAGCTCTACAGATTGAAAGGTAGTCAGCAGGTTTAATTTAAAATCCTTTGTTCACTGTCTTGTAATACATTGTACCAGGCAAAATGCAACCCCACTACGAATGCTGTTCTCGTACACGGGTTGAGTTGGTTGACACTCGTAAGCAGCTGACAGTCACCCTCACTACTGTCAAACGATTGACAGCTGCTATGACTCAATGTGCTGGAAGAGCTCCTGAGAGTTGTGTACCTGTGTTACCTGTACCAGAGGTACCTCAAGTACTATACACTTCTGTGGATTCTGTCTGCTCTGCAGAAAGTGTAGATCTATCGTTACCTGTCCACATGACGGCAAGTGGCACGTCAATGGTAGATCTAGGCATTCTATAAAGGATTGATGGGGACCCTAAGCAAGAAGTTTGAGGTGTTGTCTTTCACTGAATCTGACCCTGTGGGACTCACTTCACCTGTTGTGGGGAAACCTGTTTTGTCCAGTGTCAGGAGGCGGCAAACACAAAAAGGGTAGGGGTCTAACAATCTCCAGCAGCTCAAACGTATGGCGAATGATGATACACCTTAAGGAGCTGACAGCAAGAATCAGGAAAGAACACCAGGTGCACTCAGTGTGTATGCCTCGGGACCTTACTCAACATATTGAAAAAGACTATTCCAGCAGCCATTGATGAAACAGGGTGCAACCAACTGCAGATTGTGGTGCACATTGGAACAAATGATGCCTTTCATCTGGGCTCTGAAGTGATTCTTAGGTCATTCCAGCTGCTGGCCGAGAAGGTTTAGAGGACCAGTCTTGCACATAGAGTTCAAACGAAGCTCACAATTTGCAGCATTGTCCCCAGAACTGATCATGGCCCTTTGGTTCTTAGTTGAATGGAAGGACTGAACCAGAGACTTCAAAAGCTCTGACAAGCTGGGCTGAAACTTTATGGACCTGTGCCATAGGGTTGAGAACTGTAGGGTCACCCTTACTAGGTCAGGTGTGCACTACACATCAGAGGCTGCTAGTCAGGTAGCTGACTGTGTGTTGGTTGCACACAATGGTTTTTTAGGTTAGGCAACTCTCCATTCAATCCAGATAACAATAGTGGCAGGAAACCCAGAAGTATCAGTGTAAGATTGAAAGAAATGTCATCCACAAGTGAGAGTATTAAAATCCTAATGGTAAACTGCCGAAGCATTCGCAACAAAGTACCAGAATTTGAAGCACTTGCGAAAAGCATGCAGATGACATATTTGTTGCTGTAGGAAAAAAAACTCCGATCTATCAATGCAGTAACTGAAGCTGTGTGTGAGATGGTTTGGGCAAAACTCGGTATCAGGGGTGGGCACAAAATAATTGGATACTTCTATTGCCCCTACCAAACTCATTTCCTGATGTAACCAAAGACTTCAGAGAGAACCAGAGGTCACTTGTGCGTAAGTTTTCAGTCTTGCTGTAATCATCAGTGGAGACTTTAATAATCCAACAATTAATTGGGAAAATTAGTTTTGTTAGTGGTGGGCATGATAAGACCTCCTGTGAAAATTTACTAAATGCCTCCTCCGAAAACTACCTAGAAGAGATAGATAGGAACCCTATGCTTGATAGAAATTTATTGGATCTTATGGCAACAAATAGACCTCACCTCTTTGAGAATGTCCATGTTGAAACTGCTTTCAGTGACCATGATGCAGTTGTGGCAACAATGATCACCAAAGTACAAAGCACAACAACAACAAGCAGACAGGTACATCTGTCCAGTAAACTAGATGAAAAAATTAGTATCAGCACAGGTCAGGAGCATGTAGAGGAACTCTAGCTCAAGTTTAAAAGAATAGTTGACCACACGCTGGATAGTTATGTACCCAGAAGAACAGGTCACAATGGGAGAGAACCTCCATGATATATACAATCACTGTAAAAAAAACTTCAAAAGACAAGAATATTACTGCATAATATGTGTAAAACAAAGCATAGGGGTATAGATACATGGTGAATGAAACACGTTTAGCTGTCAACAGATGTGTGATGACTTCAGTTTCTGCCATAGTAGAATATTGTCAAGACATTTCATAAAATCCAAAGAAATTCTGGTCGTATGTAAAGGCTGTTAGTGGCACCGATGTAGGTGTCCAGTCCCTAGCGAATAAAACAGGAACTGAAACAGAGGATAACAAAGCAAAAGCTGAAATGCTTAACTCTGTTTTCAAATGTTCCTTTACAAAGTAAAACCCAGGAGAATTGCCCTAATTTAATCCTCATGCCACTGAAAAGATGAATGAAATAAGTAGTAGTGTCAGTGGCATTGAGAAGCAGCTGAAATCGTTAACACTGAACAAAGCTCCAGGGGCCGATGGAATCCCTGTCAGATTCTACACCGAATTTGTGGCTGAGTTGGCCCCTCTTCTCACTATAATCTATCATGGATCCCTGAAACAAAAAAACTGTGCCCAGTTCCTGGGAAAAGCCCAAGTCACACCCGTCTACAAGAAGGGTAGAAGAAGTGATCCATGATACTATCATCAAATACCCTTGACATCGATTTGTTGTAGAATCTTAGAAAATATACCGAGCTCAAACGTAATGAGGTATCTTGAACAGAATTACTTCCTCAATGCCAAGCAGCAACATTTTCAAAAAACATTGGTCATATGAAACCAAACTCGCACTTTTCTGACATGACATACTGAAAGCTTTCGATCGAGGCAACCAGATAGATGCAGTGTTTCTTGATTTCTGGAAAGCATTTAACTCTGTACCACACCTATACTTATTATCAAAAGTAGGATCATACGGGGGTATCAAGTGATATTGGTGACTGGATCAAGGACTTTTCAATAGGGAGGACACAGCATGTTACCTCGGATGGAGAGTCATCGCCATATGTAGAAGTAGCTCCAGTTTGCCCCAGGGAAGCGTGTTGGGACCTTGCTCTTCATGTTGTGTATTAATGACCTTGCAGACAATATTATGCAGACAGTATTAAAAGTAAGATGAGAATTTTTGCAGGTGATGCAGTTATCTATAATAATGTACTGAGAGAATCTGCATAAATAAGGTTGAAACATGATGCAGAGATTAGCAACTTGTTCTAAATGTTCAGAAACCTAAAATTTTGCACTTCACAAAATGAAAAAATGTAGAATCCTGTGACTATAATATCAATGAGTTGCTGTTGGAACTGGCCAATTCTTACAATCACCTGGGTGTAACACTTTGTAGGGATATGAAATGAAATGATCACATAGGTTCAGTTGTGGGTGATGCAGGTGGTAGACTTCGGTTTGTTGGTAGAATACTGGTGAAGTGCAGTCAGTCTACAAAAGAGATTGCCTACAAATCACAAGTGCAACCCATCCTAGAATGTTGCTGAAGTGTGTCGGATCCATACCAGATAGGACTAACTTGAACATATACAGAAAAGGGCAGCACAAAATTAATGGTCACAGCTTTGTTTAATTTGTGGGAGAGTGTCACACAGACACTGAAGGAACTGGAATGGCAGAGTCTTGAAGATAGACGTAAACTATCCTGGAAAGTAGTCATTCTTCCCACACTGCATATGTGAATGGAACAGGTAGAAATCCTAACAACTGGTACAATGTGATGTACCTTCTGCGAGGCACCTCACAGTGGTTTGCAGCGTATAGATGTAGATGTAGATAAGGTCTTTCTCACAACCAGCTCGTCATTCTTGTGAATTTTAAGCTGTCAGTGTATATGAGAAGAATGTTTTCCATGAATAATGATATTCATCAAACTATTCAGTTTAGCATGAAATAAGGCTACAGTCAAGTTTCTTAAAGTTACCACTGTTCTCATAGAACATTATTCTACTGCCACCTAGATTATTTTTGTTATAAATGAAAATTAATTGAAACCCTTAGCTGCAGACAGGTGTTGTTGCCCTACCTTGATGGGGACAGCTGAAAATGTGTGCCCCAACCAGGACCCGAAACCAGGATCTCCTGCTTACATGGCAGACGCTTTATACATCTGAGCCACCGAGGCCACAGATGAATAGTGCCACTGCAGGGACTTATCCCTTGCACGCTTCCTGTGAGACCCACATTCCCAACTGTCCACTATCTACATACGTAATGTTCCTAGTAGATACTTTGCCCATCCACTCGTTACTTGTGCCCACTTAAGTTGACGATTCAGCTGTCCCCATCAAGGTATGTCAACAATACCTGTCGGCAGCTGAGGGTTCCAATTAATTATCATTTATTCTAGAGAAGCCGCACCTGAAGTAGTCATCCTTGGCCATTTGGTCATTACTGCCTTCTTTAGACCTACAGCACAATGAATTGAAATCATTAAGAAACTACCTCAGGCTCAAGGCTTCCACAAATTATGCTGTTTTCTCAGGACGATTAACTCCTTCGTCAACATCCCCCTAACGCAGCTGCCACTCTGACAGCTCAGACTAATGTACCAACAGCAAAGAATGCAGCTTGAATATGCAATATTGAGTGGACTCCATAAATATAACATGCTTTCATCAAAATCCACAACTGTATGACACCTTTCACAACCTCATCCCACCCATGATCTAAATCACAGCTGACAGTAAAGTCGAATGCAAGCATTTTTACCATCAGAGCAGTGCTGTGGCTGGAAGTGGCAGGTGTACAACAACCACTATTTTTCTGACAGACTTTCAGTGCAGAGGTCAGTCTACGACAGAGAATTGTTCACACCATGTGAAGTAGTCTGTCAGTTTAAAGACGATGTCGAGGACAGACATCTCATCATTTACACAGAGTACTTGCTTTTGACAGACTCTATATGCAACCCATCAAAAGACTCCTGTCCCCAATAGTTCCAGCATCTGTACTACAATGCACAATTCACAACAGATGTCAGACACCTTCACAGAGCGTACAGCATCATTGAAGACTTTCTATTGAGAATAAAAGCCCTTTCCACACATACTGATTATGACTATCCTCGCACTTGTAAAATGAGTTAAACAACACATCCCATGGCTTAGAATACCACCACAACAGGCACACAGCCCACCAAAAGTTTTTGTTCATAAAGCTCCGGCAGAGTGTGACTGTGTCATGTTACAGGCTACACTACTCGACCTGCTCTGCAGGTGCCTTACTTCAACTCACACAAAGTCATCAAATAAGATTACAAATACTTCAATATATTGCTCCATATGAAGCTCACCATTATGGCTGTCAACCACATTAAACATGCGTAAAACTTGTGCAACATTGCTCATACCAATGAAGTAGAAGCCGTTCAAACCAATGCCACCAATCACGTCATTTCAGAACGGGACTATGCCTCACCCACTCCTAACACCTGCACCACATTTGTGGTACAACTCAATTTACAGCAGTTTGTGCTGGATGATATCCAGTTCAAGCTGCAGATAACTTCCTCATTGTTGAAGGGAAGCACAAGTTACGCAAAGTCAACAAAGGCTTCATCTCCAGTCAGTTTACTCACAGTTATAAACTCCACAGTGATGGAGATTCAGCTGCAATTACACCTAGTTTATCGACTGAGGGTTTTGTCACGAGTACAGCCCACAGAACACTACAATCACCTACCATTCCTTCGGATGATAATGTCGCTGCTCCTCCACCTTGCCGCATGCACGTATGAGCTCTGTACCAACACAAACAATCGCAGATCATTCCCACTGTGGCTGTCACACTGGCCTCTGCCCCACATCAGGCAACACCACCTATATTCAATGTGGTGAGGTCAATGTCATTAAGCTCTCTCCCCTAACACACAAAGAAACGGTGCAGCCATGTCACGCATTGCAGGCAGCCGTGGCACGGCTGGTCACACGCACCAGTGCAGAGAGGTTAACAGCACTGATGGCTCTTGACTGTCTCCTTCTCCAATGCTCTGCACTCCCAGGGTTGAGGGGTGGGGGTGGGGGGTGCTGTGGAGAGTTCACCAGCTGTAGCAGCAGTGGAGGAGATAAGGTTCTTTGACCAGTGTGGCTGCAGGCACAAGTGGAATATCTCAAGAGGACAGTAGTGTACTCTGAGCTTTAGGCCTGTTAAACTTTTATGAGGTTGTACCACTGTAAATAATAAAGTGCATTTTAACTGCAACCATGCTATTATTAGTCATTGGCTTAATCATTTCGCAGGTTAAAATCGACTCCCTGGTAGTTTTCCAATTCTTTTACTTATGTGATGCACTCCGAACATCGGAAATTGAGCATCGTGGTCTGAGAGGCCATTCCATTACCTATGGGAATTACACTAGAACTTTGCAGTCTTGATACACCTATAAAAAGTTGTCAACAGCAGTGTTGCTTGTTTCCATAACTCTTGTTGCAAATCATATGAGGGGAGCCAGATTATATGAAATGCCAAGGGACTCAGTTATAACCCTAGAATAGGTATGCTCTTAAAAAGTTAAATTTAAATCTCCACTTAATATTACCTCATTCTGCTTAATAATCAAGAAATTTGATAATGCACAATGTTGTTTCATGAATAATTGAAAATTTCCAGATGGGACTCTGTATATTGACTATTGTTATTGACATTTCATGAAAATGTACTTCTGCATCACAATTTTCAAGAGGCTGATCACTGCAAAATCAACAGGGGTCATTGTTTTTATATCCCATCCTAACTTAAATAGCTACTCCTCCTTTCACTATACCTAATATGCAGCAACTGGATGCTACATTATATCCATCCATATTCAGCATACCTCTGTCTATTATCAAATTATATTCAGAAAAACATATATCTTCATGACTTGCAGGCTGCAGTTCATCTACAGAAATCAGAAGTTCACTGGTTTTAGTTTTTAGCCTTGTAATATTTTGTTGCAATCTGTGTATTTTAACCTTCCTTTTGTCTTCACATTTTTAAACTCTTAATTTTCACGTACATTTAATTATTTTAATACAGATATCCTTAAATCTGAATTAGTGTAAAAAAGTGCTGCTGTCATGACAATGACTACAGGAATATGCCCATGAGGTTTGGTGCCCTCCGTTTGAAGATTCTGCTGTCATCCTTTTCCTATTACTGGCAAAATAATTTAATTGGATGGATAAATAAAAAGTCTTATTACCAAGTGGTGGCACACACATAAAAGAAGGTTATAATTAGGCATGCTTTATGAGCCAGTGGCTCCTTCTTCAGGCAGAAGGGTTGAAGGGAAAGGAAGAGAGGTGAAGGAAAATGGTTGGAGAGGTCTAGGAAAAGGGGTAGGTTTCAGGAAAGTCACCCAGAACTGCAGGTCAGGCGAGACTTATCAAACAGGATGAGAAGGAAAGACTTTCCTTCCCATCCCTTGCTGTAAGTTTCACCTGACCGCAGTTGTGGGTGACTTTCCCGAAATCTACCCATTTTTCCTAGACCTCTCCAGTCCTTTCCCTTCATCCCTTGCCTTCCCCTTCAACCCTTCTGGCTGAACAAGGAGCCACTGGCTCTTGGTACTTGCATAATTATAACCTTCTTTTAAGTTTGTTCTGCCACCACTTGGTGAGTAGATTTTTTATTTATCTATCCTATTACATTATTTTTTTCCTATTACTGTTCAGATATACACAGTCAGGTCACCTATGTCTGACATCACTGTATAATAACTACTTACAGACAGCATGTGGCAGCACTAGCAGTGGAGGGTATATAAAGTATGTCAATCTAGGGGTGGGGAAGGGGGGGGGATGGGGGGGGGGAGGAGGGCAGTGTGGGAAATAGTACAGTCATTGTCATGCTACAGAAACAGAGCGAGTCATTTGATACAAAATGGCATGATCATTGGCATTCAGGCCAATGGTGGAAGCATGTCCAAAGCTGCTAAGTTTATAAACTTTCACGTGCCACCACAGTTAACGTATACTGTGCATAGCATTATGTACCATCTACAAATCAAGCATGAATGTTTATACTTTACATATGACCAGCAGTGAACCTTCAAACAAGTATTTATCACTACAAGTAATTTTAGTAGACTGGAATACTAATCTCACATTTGGCAGTCCTCCTGTCTTTGCAGGCTGGATCCATGTTTTCTAAAAACACCACTTTAAACCTTCTTGGTACTTATTTTGAATTGACGAATTAATACATAGTAGTTGTAATTGTTAATTTCATAATTTATTGTGCAAAATAATCTTTTATATTTGATCCAATAATGCAAAATACAAAATATTGATTTCCTTCTTAGTTACAAATTTGCTTTTGTGGATGACATTTTCATGAATTCCAAACATATTCCTTGATATCCTCATTAAGCTGCTTTTTTGATGTAGTTAACAGATTTTGACAAAATATGAAAATATAATATCTATTTACAATACATTTTGTAGGCTCGTAATTAAAAATGTTTCCATTGCTGTGGTTTTACATGTAATAAATCACCAAATTAGCACATACAATTATTATTTTGGATTTCATAATTTTCTGTACAAACGAGTATTTTAATGATGGATCAAATATTGCAAAACCAATAATGTTGATTTCCTTCTTAATTAAAATTTGGATTTCGTAGCTAACATTTCCTTAAGTTCCAAATGTATTGCTTAGTTTGATCTTATTTTTTTGAAACATACAGGTTATATCAAAATATGAAAACATGCTGTTTGTTTACAATTTTTCTTGATAAATTACTTCTAAATACTACTCTGTTACTTGGTTAGCTACTCAAAGCTTCATAGGTTTCATTAACATTGCATTCTGCCATGTAGTGTGTGACAATATGCATTTGTAAAATATACAGAGTTGGGAGATATTTGGTATTTGGGTTGTATACTAATATGTAGTGCTGTAATATTCAGTTGATCCACCCTATTTGTCGCATTACAATGGCAAAATGGCGTTACCAAAGTCTGTCCAAGGCTGTTGTGGTGCACCATGGGTCATACACGACAGTGGTGAACAATGGCTGAGGAGATGCATATGGGCAAACAGATGTGCAACTGACTGTCAAGATGAAGCAAGGGGCTACCAACAGCGTCTCCTCATGAACGTCCAGCAAACATTGCTGCATATGAGCCTCCACAGCAGGCACCTGGTTCAAGCATTTACACCAACTCCTATTTATCAGCAATGATGACTGGAATTTGCACACCAATACCACAACTGGATGCCCACTGAGTGAGTGGCAACAGGTGGCCTTTCAGATGAATCACGTTTTATGCTCCATCGAATTGAAAGCAAACACCCTGGAACAATTATCAAAAAGATCCAGGATGCAGGAGGGAGTGTTAGGGTCTAGGGAATGTTTTCATGGCATTCCCTTTGTGATCTCATCATTCTGGAAGGCATAATGGATCAAAACAAGCATGTGTCTATCCTTGGGGACCATATCCACCCCTACATCCAGTATGTTTTTCCTTAGCATGGTGGCCTCTACCAGCAGAACAATGCAACATGTCACACAGCTCACAGTGTACGTGCTTAGTTTGTAGGGCATCAGCATGAGTGTACTGTACTCCCCCAGCCACCAGACTCTCTGGAATTAAACCCAATTGAGAGTGTGGGACCACCTCAATTGGGCTCTTCCTGCCATGGATCCTCAGCCAAGAAATCTAGCACAGCTAGCTACGGAACTTGAGAAGATATTGCTTTACATCCCTGTTAGTACCTTCCAGAAATCATTGACTCATTTCCTGCACATCTCACAGCAGTCCCCACTGCAAAAGGTGGTTATTCAGGCTTTTGGCAGGAGGTCACATTAATGTGACTAGACAGTGTAGGCCATGCCTTGTAAAAACCCCGCTTGTCAATAGCATCAACAGAAAACAAACCTATGTTCGACCCAACACCTGACAGAAGTTATTGATCTCAATTACAGAGCTGGTCAACTGTGGTCAGTCAAAATGCCTCAGAACAGGAAACATTTCAGCATTTGTACAGGTTGTCACTGAAGCTATATTTAGCAGGTGACTCTTGATACTGTAACCATTGTCCCTGAGAATACTGCTTCCTGCCTACCCATTATTGCACTGCATTCATCTTCTCCAAAATATTTATGCAATTAACTTACATCCTCTATCACTTGGGTACGACTGGCACTTGGGTTATAAAAAATTGTGACCTAGCATGCAATTCCTAGTTCTTCCAGTAGCAACTGGTCTACACCTCTTCCATGACTACTAACTATTAGGACTTTCCTCCCCTTTTCTACTTTTTCCTGAAATTGCTGCTTTTCTGCTGAAAGCCTGCTGTGATTAGCCCACACCTACACGTATGGTTACCTTCTTATCAAGCTAAGGTAGCAGGACAAACTATTTTGAGTACCAGTGAGAAAGCTCTCTCATACTGTTCTCTTTCTGTAGCCTTTCTTTCCTGCTAGCATTTCCAACTGCTAGTTACTGTCCTTAACCTTTCCATTTCTTTTATAGCACTGCCCCGTGCACAGACTGCAATATTATGAAAGAATCTCAAGAACTAACTTGCCTATGTCGCCATGTTTTGCAAACATCTACATATACATCATGATTGTCTGTATGTCCTACTTCAAGCTTTCTGCACCATTACTGCACTTTGCTGTCACTCATGAAAGTTTCAACTACATCTACAGGGTGTTACAAAAAGGTACGGCCAAACTTTCAGGAAACATTCCTCACACACAAATAAAGAAAAGATGTTATGTGGACATGTGTCCGGAAATGCTTAATTTCCATGCTAGAGCTCGTTTTAGTTTCGTCAGTACGTACTGTACTTCCTCGATTCAGCGCCAGTTGGCCCAATTGAAGGAAGGTAATGTTGACTTCGGTGCTTGTGTTGACTTACGACTCTTTGCTCTACAGTACTAGCATCAAGCACATCAGTATGAAGCATCAATGTGGTTTTGCAGTCAGTGCAATGTTTACAAATGCGGAGTTGGCAGATGCCCATTTGATGTATGGATTAGCACGGGGCAGTAGCCGTGGCGCAGTACATTTGTATCGAGACAGATTTCCAGAACGAAGGTGTCCCGATAGGAAGACGTTGGAAGCAACTGATCGGCGTCTTCGGGAGCACGGAACATTCCAGCCTATGACTCGCAACTGGGGAAGACCTAGAACGGTCTGCAACCATCTCAATGTTTTTCTTTGCTACCCATGTGTGGAGGGTGAATACACACAAAGTCATTGTCTATTGTGATATATGTTATACCTTAATGCACCTATTGCGTACATCAAGATGTGAATACCTTTTCGAAAATTGATTGCGAGAGTCAAAAGAAAGGTAATATTACAGGGAAATTATGCTTTTTGTAAATATTGTTCCGACCTGTTGAAACTGAGCTCCATTTGTACAACTTTGTAACTATTTTATATGTATTATATGCGTACAAGGATGGGATTTGTGCCTCCCAAATCGAGCGACAGAACTAGACTGAAGGTAATTCGTTCATACAACCATGTGGAATTTTCAATGGAACTAAACATGTCATTTTATTACCATGCTTTGTTGGACTTATAATACATTATATGTAAAATATGGCAATGTTGCTTGGAAAGAATGAAATCGAATGTAATGTTGGAGGATGTTTCGCTTTCTGAAAATACAAAACGTGGGTTCGAGTAACAGAAAGATAAATATGTCACGACGATCACGGCACCGCGCATGCGCAGTAAGACCATTTGCAAACAGTCATGATATATCACAACACCTTTAATCGAACGAACCGAATAACGCCAGCAAGAATGATTTCATTTGAGGCCATTTCTAAAATTTTTCAGTAATTTCCGACTGCGCTTGACGATTGAAAGTTGTGCTACTACTGACGCTGCTGATGCCGGAGGTAAGGTTGGCGGCATTGAAGCAAAGATGAGTCACTGATTTCCGCCAAGGCGGAGCGCGCAGTTCTAGTTAGACGTCAGTCTTGGTGTAGCAGTCGTCAGTGTTATTTGGCTGAGTAGCAGCGGACGCATAATGGGTAAGTCACATAAACTGCAGATAGGTTTAGGGATAGAGGACGAGCTGTTAGACTACTCAAATAATGCAATGGAACGCGTCGTGTATCATTTCGCATGAATCTACGTGCGCAGCAATTTGTTCATGGTGTCGGGGTTTGTAAGTAATTCTTCGTAGCAAACTTATTATTCGTCTGTTACTATCAGTTTAAATTAGGTTAGCCTTACACGACATAGAAAATAGGGATTGAATTGTCATTAGTATGGTATCATTCGATGTTGGTGTAAGATATTTTGCGTTATATACTAAATACCATATCAGACTTCAGTTTTTATCAGTCTGAACAGCGTAATCATGTGTAAGATTCTATTCATGTGCCATTCTAGAAGCTTCCACCATCCTCAACAGAAAGTATCCATAAACTGTGGCTAAGTTACTGTGTGTATATGGTGACAATGTCTACCATATTTTTCCCCTCTTGACACATATACACCCTCCTGAAGCTGGCGACATATCTTTCACTTAATTTTAATGATACTGGTCACATGCTTAGGTGTAGAATGTAAGATGTGCACATAGGCTATATGGTAGTTACGAACTATAGTTTACCTCCATATGCTGCTGCGTAGTCTTTGAACATGACTGTAAAATTCAGCAGAAAATTATACAGATAATGTGCTGCAGCTTGCGTCAGTATTAGTAGATTTGCGTTATTTACCAGTAATGATGGCAGCGACGAAGTCATAATCACGTCCGTAGTTTGTACATAAGAGTATAGTTTTTAATACTTAGAAAGGATTGTTCACATTAAGGATATTGGCTCAAGGCTCCAGTTTTGGTCACTAAACCCCTTATGGGTACTTCGATGCAGTTAGGCCTAGTGAATTTTAAGCTTCTTTTGAATATCAATTTTACAATAGCTTATTACAAAAACGTGAAGTGCTAGTCAATTAGACATGGAAGCACTTCTTTCTTTGTTTCTGTTTGGTGTCATAATTTTGTGAAAAGGTCTATGTTGCGGTTTTATGGTTTCTCCTTAAGCAACATGCAACTGATTTTTCATATTCTACGCATTTAAATAAGACATAAGAAACTTGATCTATTTGGATATATTGGTTAAGTATTATAGTTTTATTTCTTAAAATTCAATATGGTAGTGCCCGAAGACATGCCAAAGTCAGCAGATCCATAGTCTTGTTTCCCTGTTACGGCCATGCTTGTAGCCATAAGTGCATACATTCTGTTTTGGCCACTTTTAATTTTTCAATTTGAACTTCGATAGAATGTTTTCATGGATTATTGGTAGATAATACTTTGGAACTGATGGGGCATACTGACAGTCCTTTGATTATTTCATTTAGTGCTCTCTGCACCCTCAAATTTGAGACAAACATTTATTTCACAGATTTCATCAGATACGTTGACCTTCCAAAGAGACTGCTCTAGGATATCGATGTTCGTGAAGTCATGAAATACATACTCCACCCCATCTGGATTGCTGCTTGGTTTTGGAATGCAGCTTGGTCTTGCAATATAATGATGGGTTTTTGTATGCTGTTGAAGCCTGTTTACACTGAGTAAACATCTGTATGTACATGTCAAAAATGTTCATAAAGCTCAGCCAAATATGAAAGTTGAAGTGCAGCAAAGGTGACTGGCTTTTCACGCATTTTGTTTCTGCTTACTATATTAAAAGATATGGTTGTGTTCCAACTAGGATAATGTATGAAACAATTCATAATGGGTTTAATGCATTTGTAAGAGTTTAGTTTCATTAACTGGCTGTGAACATGAGCATGTTTACTGGTATATTATAGTTTCAGCCTTTATAACCATATTATGAACTTAATATGGCTCTTGTATTTGCTTCCAGAAACATTCCTGTGTACACTGAAACTTTCGAATGCTGAAAAGTGCAGCAGTAGCTCTTGTCAGTATTTGTGGCCATTGTGTAGTATAATAGTTCAGTGAATGAAGTAATGTACAGTGCCAGGAAAGAGATTTGTAAATCGTAAAATTTGTTTCAGGCTTGGTCCCGATGCCTGAAGAAAATGGACCTCGTAGAATCAGTGAGCACCAGGTAAGTAATGTGCACACATAGTGGGTGTATTGATGAGTACTTCACAACTTTGAAAATGCAATGATTTATTCATTTAACTTTGGCAAGGATTTGGTGTCATTTTATAGGGAAATGATTTACCTTGCACTTCATAGGCCCAATGTGACTGACTGGTTACACAGCATACACTCCATCTGAAGCTGAGGTCTTGGCAATGTGACCACAGTGTGTCACATATGACTTGTTAAGTTGCGGGGTATTTTAACTCAAACACAGTAGAGATGGCAACGAATGTTTATGGGTTTTTTACTGGTGCAAATTCTACTTTCCATTAATTAAACCACTTGCATGAGAAGTTGACTACACAGTGAAGATAGCCTTTCCATTGTATCTTTCAATCAAATTGTTACACTACCACACGAGATCCTATAATCAATCAAGGGCGGCGAAGGGCGCTCTTGTTTGTTACGAAATTACATGTTCATTTGATAAATTATTTCTGCTTCCTGCAAGTACCTATTAGTAATTTTTATTTTTCTTGTATTTCAACTGTGATGGTGCAGCAGTCAACATTGCATCCAGATGAACCTGAATTACGAAGGTATGGAATAGGCATATTCAGTGGACCAGCATCACTGATAGATCTTCATGCACAAGTGTCAGTTGAAAATTTGTGGGTAAAAGTACTAAGTTTGGATGTGTTCCAAAGTAGAATGTGAAGCTATGTAATCATTTTACATATAGACAGTTGACTGGCTGCTGTGTTTCTACAAAACTAGCACACACAGAAAGCTTCCCAGTTATGAAATATGTATAGTAAATGAATGTAATTCATACGTCTCTTCTTCCACCCTTTCCCCTCGGTCCCCACATGAGCTTTCTGAGCTTTACGATGCTGCAAAGTTTTTCTGTTGATCTGGGGGGATTTCTGTTGCAACACTTCTGGCGTGGCTGCTGTGACAACACAGGGAGTATGCGTGCACGTTTGTTTTTTCTTTTAGTTCGGCAACTGTGATGGTGCTGGAGTCGACATTGAATCCAGAGGTATCAGTATTTCGAAGGTATGGAATGGGCATGTTTAACGAAATTGGCGATAAATCTTTTTGCCGTTGTGTCAGCTGACAATGAGTAAATGCACTTACGATGTGACCGGAAATTGAATTTCACAGTTTTGATAGGCTGTTTCTGTGAAACACATAATACATCAAAAAATGTGTCCCCCAAATTTATTTACTCACTTTGAAGGCTTTGCTGAGTCCTTTTTCTTTACTGGTGTGACACTTAGGGGGTTTGTTCTGGGAAACCAAGATAAAATGTCCAGAATTTTTTAGGGTGCACTTTGATAGAATGCTTTCATGGATTATTGAGAGAGAATACTTTCGAATTGATGGGGCAAATCGACAGTCCTTTGGATCTTCCCTTTAGTGCTCTCTGCACCCTTAAATTTGACATCAATATTTATTTCCCAGGTTTAATTAGACAGATTGACCTTCCAAAGAGACTGCACTCAGATGTTGATGTTCATGACATCACCCATCCAGCCCCCTCCCTGTTTCCATTCCAGCACTACACGGCCGTCATTTCACCGCCACACCCAGTCTTTTAGTTTATTTTTATTTCTCTCCTTTCTGCTACTTGCTACTTACCCCCTCCCCTCTCCCCCCTCCTCACCTTCTCTCCTACCCTCTGTCTAAACTGCAAAGGCCTTAATGGCGGAAAGCTATGATTGTGTCGATCTTCTTATTGTGCCTATCGCGACTCAGCATCTCCGCTAAATGGTGAGTAGCAACTTCCCTTCTCTCATATTGTTACATTCCATCCTGGATTTTCCATTGTTTCATTTCATATTAGTTCATTAACAGCGTAGTTAGTGAAGTTCGGCTGAATGTCGTACAGAGCGAAGTAATTGTTACGGAACGTCGTTTGGAATGCAGCATGTCACGGACTGCTGGGGTCAACATCCTGTCCGCTGTAACAGTGACGGTGTGTCGGGGTGGCGCCCACGCGGCCGCAAACTACGCCGAACCATTCAGCAATGTCAGCGCGTGCTGCAGTTGTTTCCTGTGACTGGCTGGCTGGCAGCATGGCACCCATCTCTGGTTCTCCGCATGGCTCCCATTAAAACGCCTGAAACAAATAGTCCACAATGGTGTACTGGCTTTAAGGGTACAGGTTATTAGCTGTGGAAGAAGATGCAACTTGGTTAAAAGCATTTATTGTTCAGTAAGCCATTCTTTTCACTGGTCTGAGAATGTTTTGGCGTGATAACGGGTTTATTGTGGCTTCACAACTGAATTGCACTGTGACACTGCTACTTAGGGTATGTCACACGCACGTTGTACTACACACTTACATTTGTTCTTACAGTCGATGCACTGCCAGAGCATCTCTCAACACACGAAATGTTTCGGTCGAGCGAAGTTTGTTTTAATTGACTCCGAACATATCACTATCTACCATTTTTATACACAGTGAATTTAGTGTTCACTGAGCACTGCACTATGACCGTCACTCACTTAACAGTTTACTTATCCTGACGTATATATTGGTGCAGACCCAACTGTCATTTTCTGTCCCTGCTACACAGAATATTCTGTCCTCCCCTAGATTGTTTATGCACACAGTTTATTTTTAATGCATATCAACTTTTCCTTGCATAATCACTCATCTATACTGAGTCCATTGTGTTTACCACGTTCATTACATACTTTTAGTATTGTTACTAGGCATATACGGCTTTTTTGTAATTATTTAAAGGATTTGTGATTTTTGCTACATAGTTTTCTTTTCCTTTTTCGGTGTAGCTTGCCAGGTTATCACCCATCTAGCAAACAGATTTTACCATGTGCATAACAGCTGGACTTGGGCATATTGCTCAATAAATACTTCATTTAATATTAGAATTTTTTTAAAAATGATCTGTCCTACGCGACTCCGTGTAGTTTCTGCGTAGACTGACTTGATTCGTGTACCGCGTAATTAATATTCAAGGACCTGCACCAAGTACACGGGCTTCAATTGAAGCATCGTTACATACAAAGTGTAGGTTACAGGAAACGGGTTTGTCTTTGATTGAATATTGCTCCAGTGTCGTTCTCAGATCACTATTGGCAGTGTGCTCCCTGCCGCCGTTGGATAAGCAGCTGCAGCAGGAAGTCGTATACTCTGAACTCACTTATTTGTTACATAGTTTAATTCTTAATTTCTTTGCGTGTTTTTGGTACTTGCATTGTTTAATTCATAAATTTTGGGTGTGTTATAGTATTTGAGAGTTGTAGCATCGCGTTTTAGTACTCGAATAGTGTTAAATCGCGTAGTCTCCTTCCGCCGCCGAGCAGTGTGTCAGCAGTGCACAAGTGGCAGCATTACTGCATTTACTAGGCAATCTTGTATTTTAATAACCGTTTCAATTTTGTGTCGTTTTGTTTGCGCTCTCTGTAGATTAGTTCAGACGTTCTTTGCACAACAGTTTTTAGCATGGATAGGGACTGCAACTGCTGTGTTCGGATGCAGGCTGAGTTGGCATCCCTTCGCTCCCAGCTTCAGGCAGTGTTGGCTTCGGTCACACAGCTTGAGGCTGTTGCCAATGGGCATCACTGTGGGGGACCGGATGGGGGTTTGTCGGGGACGGCCAGCTCGTCCCACGCATCCCCCGATCGGACTACGACTGTGGTTGCCCGGGATACTGCCCGCATTGAGGCTGATCCCTCACCTGTGGTAGAGTGGGAGGTCGTCTCAAGGTGTGGCAGGGGGGGAAAGACATTCCGGAGGGCTGAACGGAAGGTCTCTCCAGTTTGTCTGACGAACCGGTTTCAGGCTCTGTCTCAGGCTGATACTGATCTTCGGCCTGACATGGCTGCTTGTCCTGTTCCAGAGGTTGCCCCTCAGTCTGCAAGATCCGGGCAGTCGCAGAGGGTGGGCTTACTGGTAGTTGGGAGCTCCAACGTCAGGCGCGTAATGGGGCCCCTTAGGGATATGGCAGCAAGGGAGGGGAAGAAAACCAAAGTGCACTCCGTGTGCATACCGGGGGGAGTCATTCCAGATGTGGAAAGGGTCCTTCCGGATGCCATGAAGGGTACAGGGTGCACCCATCTGCAGGTGGTCGCTCATGTCGGCACCAATGATGTGTGTCGCTATGGATCGGAGGAAATCCTCTCTGGCTTCCGGCGGCTATCTGATTTGGTGAAGACTGCCAATCTCGCTAGCGGGATGAAAGCAGAGCTCACCATCTGCAGCATCGTCGACAGGACTGACTGCGGACCTTAGGTACAGAGCCGAGTGGAGGGTCTGAATCAGAGGCTGAGACGGTTCTGCGACCATGTGGGCTGCAGATTCCTCGACTTGCGCCATAGGGTGGTGGGGTTTCGGGTTCCGCTGGATAGGTCAGGAGTCCACTACACTCAACAAGCGGCTACACGGGTAGCAGGGGTTGTGTGGCGTGGGCTGGGCGGTTTTTAAGGTTAGATGGCCTCGGGCAAGTGCAGAAAGCCTCAACGGGTGCGGGGCAAAGTCAGGACATGCCGGGACCAAGCAGCAATCGGTATTGTAATTGTAAACTGTCGAAGCTGCGTTGGTAAAGTACCGGAACTTCAAGCGCTGATAGAAAGCACCGAAGCTGAAATCGTTATAGGTACAGAAAGCTGGCTGAAGCCAGAGATAAATTCTGCCGAAATTTTTACAAAGGCACAGACGGTGTTTAGAAAGGATAGATTGCATGCAACCGGTGGTGGAGTGTTCGTCGCTGTTAGTAGTAGTTTATCCTGTAGTGAAGTAGAAGTGGATAGTTCCTGTGAATTATTATGGGTGGAGGTTACACTCAACAACCGCGCTAGGTTAATAACTGGCTCCTTTTACCGACCCCCCGACTCAGCAGCATTAGTGGCAGAACAACTGAGAGAAAATTTGGAATACATTTCACATAAATTTTCTCAGCATGTTATGGTCTTAGGTGGAGATTTCAATTTACCAGATATAGACTGGGACACTCAGATGTTTAGGACGGGTGGTAGGGACAGAGCATCGAGTGACATTATACTGAGTGCACTATCCGAAAATTACCTCGAGCAATTAAACAGAGAACCGACTCGTGGAGATAACATCTTTGACCTACTGATAACAGACAGACCCGAACTTTTCGACTCTGTAAGCGCAGAACAGGGAATCAGTGATCATAAGGCCGTTGCAGCATCCCTGAATATGGAAGTTAATAGGAATAAAAAAAGGGAGGAAGGTTTATCTGTTTAGCAAGAGTAATAGAAGGCAGATTTCAGACTACCTAACAGATCAAAACGAAAATTTCTGTTCCGACACTGACAATGTTGAGTGTTTATGGAAAAAGTTCAAGGCAATCGTAAAATGCGTTTTAGACAGGTACGTGCCGAGTAAAACTGTGAGGGACAGGAAAAACCCACCGTGGTACAACAACAAAGTTAGGAAACTACTGCGAAAGCAAAGAGAGGTTCACTCCAAGTTTAAACGCAGCCAAAACCTCTCAGACAAACAGAAGCTAAACGATGTCAAAGTTAGCGTAAGGAGGGCTATGCGTGAAGCGTTCAGTGAATTCGAAAGTAAAATACTAGGTACCGACTTGACAGAAAATCCTAGGAAGTTCTGGTCTTACGTTAAATCAGTAAGTGGCTCGAAACATCATGTCCAGACACTCCGGGATGATGATGGCATTGAAACAGAGGATGACAAGCGTAAAGCTGAAATACTAAACACCTTTTTCCAAAGCTGTTTCACAGAGGAAGACCGCACTGCAGTTCCTTCTCTAAATCCTTGCACCAACGAAAAAATGGCTGACATCGAAATAAGTGTCCAAGGAATAGAAAAGCAACTGGAATCACTCAACAGAGGAAAGTCCACTGGACCTGACGGGATACCAATTCGATTCTACACAGAGTACGCGAAAGAACTTGCCCCCCTTCTAACAGCCGTGTACCGCAAGTCTCTAGAGGAACGGAAGGTTCCAAATGATTGGAAAAGAGCACAGGTAGTCCCAGTCTTCAAGAAGGGTCGTCGAGCAGATGCGCAAAACTATAGACCTATATCTCTGACGTCCATCTGTTGTAGAGTTTTAGAACATGTCTTTTGCTCGAGTATCATGTCGTTTTTGGAAAGTCAGAATCTACTATGTAGGAATCAACATGGATTCCGGAAACAGCGATTGTGTGAAACCCAACTCGCTTTATTTGTTCATGAGACCCAGAAAATATTAGATACGGGCTCCCAGGTAGATGCTATTTTTCTTGACTTCCGGAAGGCGTTCGATACAGTTCCACACTGTCGCCTGATAAACAAAGTAAGAGCCTACGGAATATCAGACCAGCTGTGTGGCTGGATTGAAGAGTTTTTAGCAAACAGAACACAGCATGTTGTTATCAACGGAGAGACGTCTACAGATTTTAAAGTAACCTCTGGCGTGCCACAGGGGAATGTTATGGGACCATTGCTTATCACAATATATATATAAATGACCTAGTAGATAGTGTCGGAAGTTCCATGCGGCTTTTCGCGGATGATGCTGTAGTATACAGAGAAGTTGCAGCATTAGAAAATTGTAGCGAAATGCAGGAAGATCTGCAGCGGATAGGCACTTGGTGCAGGGAGTGGCAACTGACCCTTAATATAGACAAATGTAATGTATTGCGAATACATAGAAAGAAGGATCCTTTATTGTATGATTATATGATAGCGGAACAAACACTGGTAGCAGTTACTTCTGTAAAATATCTGGGAGTATGCGTGCGGAACAATTTGAAGTGGAATGATCATATAAAATTAATTGTTGGTAAGGCGGGTACCAGGTTGAGATTCATTGGGAGAGTCCTTAGAAAATGTAGTCCATCAACAAAGGAGGTGGCTTACAAAACCTATACTTGAGTATTGCTCATCAGTGTGGGATCCGTACCAGATCGGGTTGACGGAGGAGATAGAGAAGATCCAAAGAAGAGCGGCGCGTTTTGTCACAGGGTTATTTGGTAACCGTGATAGCGTTACGGAGATGTTTAACAAACTCAAGTGGCAGACTCTGCAAGAGAGGCGCTCTGCATCGCGGTGTAGCTTGCTCGCCAGGTTTCGAGATGGTGCGTTTCTGGATGAGGTATCGAATATATTGCTTCCCCCTACTTATACCTCCCGAGGAGATCACGAATGTAAAATTAGAGAGATTAGAGCGCGCACAGAGGCTTTCAGACAGTCGTTCTTCCCGCGAACCATACGCGACTGGAACAGGAAAGGGAGATAATGACAGTGGCACGTAAAGTGCCCTCCGCCACACACCGTTGGGTGGCTTGCGGAGTATAAATGTAGATGCAGAATGTAGATGTAGATGAACATTACTCCACATAATTATTTTGTACTACAGTCATTTTTGTCCAGTAGAGACTCTCTCAGGGTTCCTTAATTCTAACACAATTACACCTATTACATTACTATATGAAATCGCATCATTAATTGTACATACTACCTACAAATGAAAAATGATTCAAGAAATTATTCATTACTTTGTCAAAAAAATGTTCATTCCTTGGTGAGTGTATAGTATTTTACCGACACTAATTGTCTGTTAACAAAATCTTCAATTTGCATGTTACTGCAAAGTTTATTGAGTCTACTTGCATGCTGTGTTTACCTATTAAATGCCTTTCTTTCTCAAAATTTTAAATACACACAAATTCTTTCTTAAAACTAACATACTCTAAAACACATTTGAAATCATCTTACTGCTACTATTTACATCTGACAGGTCACTGAATAAATAATTTCACATCTTTACGTGGATACAATCCTTTTATTTCCCCCGTCTGGGGGTGTGCTAACAAACAGCTACATTCATGCGGCACCTTTACATTGTATTTGTTTGTTGGTTACACCTCAGTCATACTTCTTTTTTCTCTTAGCAGCACAACTGGTTAAGTTGTCCCATACCTCTTATCTTTTCCTCTCGTTTCTGCCCTGGCTAGTTGTCTCAGGAAAGGCGTGAGCGATTCATTCTTTGTCATATTAACCCCTTTCAATATCTCTACTGGTGGGTATCCTGTACTTTATTTGGGTGCTAAATTATGTACCCACTCAGGCCATTTTGTGTGTCGGTTTGCAATGTAAATTCTAAGAAACTTATTCAATTCTCTGAATGTTCTTTCGACTAAACTTGCTTCTGGATGAAACCGGAATACCAGAATATGCTGTATACCTTGATCCTGTAGATAATTTTCCCAAGTGTGACCCGTGAAGTAAGTGGCATTGTCAGTTATGGCTTCAGGTTTCCCCACTTGAGGCACGTATTGTTGATTGATCCGTTTGACTATGCTTTTGGCAGTAGCTGATTTTATACAATAAATTGTCAAGTATGTGGAAAAAATATCATACACTGCCAGTATATATTTCATACCTCCTCTGGCCGTGAGATAGGGACCTGCTATGTCCAACGATACTAACTGAAGCGGCTGGAGTGGAACTATGGGATGGAGTTCAAATTTTATGGTCCTATTAGTGTTTTGCTTTCTGGCATATAGCCCAAGTCCTAACTGTTACTTGAATTTGGTGTTTCATTTAGGGGTAGTAGCAGTATCTTGCAATGAGTTCTGTGCACTTCCCAATCCCTGCATGGCCCCATGCCAAGTTTGTGTGCCATATTACGACTGACTGGTTAGGTATGCATACTGCCCAGCAGTCTTTTGTGGTAAGTTTATGGTACAAAAGGTTTTCCACAATTTCAAAACCTTGATCTTTATTGTTGGCACCTTTTTCAATATTACTAATGATTTTTGCCCACATTGGAACTGATCTCTCTAGTTCAGGCATATTTTTGCACATTTATAGAAAATCGCTCCTGTACGCATTGTCTCATACTAAAAGCACTTTATACTTGGCGGATTGTTTTGGCATTTCTGCTAACTCCAGTAATACTGCCAGCAGTCTCAATAAAGCATCCGCTACTATGTTATCTTGGCCTTTTATACACACAATGTTTATTCGGTATTCTTGTAAGGTAACAGACTCCAGTAGGTAACAGATAAGAGGGTCACATCCCATACTGATCATCAAAGGAGGAGGCATAGGATGGGTGGCCGCACATGGCAAACTGTATGCATACTTGCTGCGGAAAAGGTCACGGCAGTAGGAAAGTGGTAGTTCAGCAGCAGGACTAGTGCAAAAGGCACCCGTGGCCAAATTGATGCCACGATGGTGGATAGTCTTGAGACGGCGGAAGAGGGATGGGCATATAGATGCATAAACAAAGCACCCATAGTAGAGTTTCAAATTGACAAGGGACCAGAACAAGTGGAGGAGGGTGGTTTGATCAACACCCCAGGATTGATTAATTGATTGACTGAAATAGTATGGGAATCCTGCGATTCTAAGTGGGTCACATAAGAAAGAGGGTCTGCATTAAAGGTGAGGCCAAATCTAAAAACTGGAAAAAAGGTTGGGAGGGGGGGGGGAGGGAGGGAGGTCAGTTATGGCGTCACAGACCATAAAGGCTGCAAAAAGTGTCCCAACCAACCCCCCCCCCCCACCTCCTGCACCAAGACTAAAGGAGAACCTTATATCTGGAAATAAAAACCACTTTCATGGAGGAAACCGAGGAGCATGTCAACCATCCGTGGATTGTCTGCTAATATTAAATTTAAGGAAGCAGGAAGACAATACTTAGCACGAAGGGTCATAAGAAGGGGACATGCCACCAATGTGAGATATCGTCAGTCTGACACCACAACCACATTGTGGGGGTGGGTCATTACATAGCAGGATACAATGGGTGAGCCATGTATGGCCGATACATAGAAGGCATAAAATAGTGGATTCCTTCTGAGGGGTGGAAAGCAGTGCCCCAAACTGCAGTAGACTCCTCGATTGTGCGGAGTTTATTACTATTAGCAGTAGCACTGCAGATGGCATTCCACTGTTGGGCAAAGAGAGATTTGATGTAGATCTGCATATCCACAGCGTAACGGATTAAAATAGAGGCACTCAATTAAAAGGTGTCTTACCGTCCACAGCTGAGAGCAGTGGGGACAGAGTGGGGGAGGATGACCGCTTAAAAGATGTCGACAGCTAAAAAGACAGTGCCCTATCCAGAGTCTAGTTAAAATTACCTCCCCCCGACGACGCGTTCGGGAGGAAGAGGTCCAAGCACAAGGAAGAGCTTTCACGTCCCGCAATTTATTATGGGGGAAGTGTCGACCAATGTGCATGCCATAAAAGAACAACACGACGACATAAAACGCTCCGTAGATCAGTGAAGTGAATCGATTGAATAGCTGGCCGAAGAAGAGAGACTGCAGCCTTGGCTGCTATATCGGCCACCTCATTTCCACAGATACCAACGTGTCCCAGGAGCCAGAGGAACACCACCGAGACGCCCCCCAGTTGGAGCAAGCGCAGACAGTCCTCAATCCGGTGGACCAGAGGGTGCACAGGGTATAGAGCTTTGAGACTGAGGAGAGAGCTGAGAGAATCTGAGCAGATAATGTACTGTATCTGCTGATGGCAGCGGATGTAGTGGACAGCCTGGAGAACAGCGTAAAGCTCCGCAGTATAAACCGAACACAGGTCGGGAAGCCGAAAGCGATTTGGGGTGTCACCAACAATATAGGCACTCCCTACACCTAACGATGTCTTCGATCCATCGGTGTAAATAAATGTGGCTTCCTTCATTTTTGCGCATAGAGCAGCAAATGCCTAAAAGGGGGCAGCCGGCCTCGAAAGCCCCAAGAGAACAGTGTGCGGAGGATGCCTGTCCTCCAACAGGTATCGTATGCTCTCTCCAGATCGAAAAATATTGCTACCGTTTGGCGTTTCCGGAGAAAATTGTTCATGATATAAGTGGAGAGAGCAACAAGATGGTCAACTACAGAACGATGCTTTCAGAATCCGCATTGGGCAGGTGTTAGACTGCGGGATTCCGGCCACCAAGCTAAACGGTAATTCACCATACGCTCCAAAACCTTACAGACACTACTCGTGAGAGAAATGGGGTGATAGCTAGAGGGGAGATGTTTGTCCTTTCCAGGTTTCGGAACGGGAACGACAACAGCTTCCCGCCACCGTCTGGTTGGTTGGTTGGTTTGGGGGATGAAAGGGACCAGACTGCTACGGTCATCGGTCCCTTTTTCCAAATACAAAGAACACCCACAGAGAATAAAAACGAGGAACAGAATAGATCACAGACGATACAGAACAAGAGAAACGGAGACAAGGACAAGACAAAACGAACTAAAACCACACAGAGTGTGACAGTGGTTGGCCGACCATAGAAATAAAAAAGGAAAAGCCAACCACTTAGAAACACATTAAAAGATCAGTTTAAAATCATAGGCCAAAGGCCAGAATCAACACAAAAAATAAAATAACACAGAAACACTCAGATGAAAGAATAAAAACTCCCTGCCCTAATAAAGCGTAAAACTAAGGCAGCCATAACAGGGTCATCGGATAAAACGGCAGGGAGCGTATCAGGCAGCGCAAATGTCTGCCTGACCACAGCTAAAAGGGGGCAGGCCAACAGAATGTGGGCCACCGTCAAAGCCGCCCCGCAGCGACAAACAGGAGGGTCCTCCCGGCGCAGTAAATAACTGTGTGTTAGCCGGGAGTGGCCAATGCGGAGCCGACAAAGGACGACTGAGTCCCTGCGGTTGGCTCGCATGGAGGACCGCCACACAGTCGTCGTCTCCTTAATGGCATGGAGTTTATTGGGTATAATCCGATCGCGCCATTCAGCGTCCCAAAGCGCAAAAACTTTTCGGCAGAGGACTGCCCGCAAATCAGCCTCTGGGAGGCCAACATCCAGAGATGGTTTACTCGTGGCCTCTTTCGCCAGGCGGTCAACATGTTCATTGCCCGGGATACCAACATGACCGGGGGTCCACACAAAGACCACAGAGCGGCCGCAACGCGCAAGAGTATGCAGGGACTCATGGATAGCCATCACCAGACGAGAACGAGGAAAACACTGGTCGAGAGCTCCTAAACCGCTCAGGGAATTGCTACAGATAACGAAGGACTCACCTGAGCAGGAGCGGATATACTCTAGGGCTCTAAAGATGGCGACTAGCTCAGCAGTGTGAACGCTGCAGCCAGCCGCCAAGGACCGTTGTTCGGAATGGTCCCCTAGAGTTAGCGCATACCCGACACGACCAGCAACCATCGAACCGTCGGTGTAAACAATTCCAGAGCCCTGATACGTGGCCAGGATGGAATAAAAGCGGCGGCGGAAGGCCTCTGGAGGGACCGAGTCCTTCGAGCCCTGTGCCAAGTCGAGCCGAAGGCAAGGGCGAGGAACACACCACGGGGGTGTATGCAGAGGCGCCCGGAAACGAGGTGGAACAGGGAAAAACCCAAGCCCACAGAGAAGCTCCTTGACGCGTACGGCGATCGGACAACCCGACCAGGGCCGACGGTCTGGCAGATGGACGACTGACTGCGGGAACAGGACACAATAATTTGGATGCCCGGGCAAGCTTAGAACATGGGCAGCATAAGCGGCCAGCAAACGTTGGCGCCGGAACCGCAGTGGGGGTACACCTGCCTCCACTAGTACACTGTCCACAGGGCTGGTGCGGAAAGCACCAGTGGCAAGTCGTATCCCGCTGTGGAGAATTGGGTCCAGCACCCGTAACGCAGATGGGGATGCTGAGCCATAAGCCAGGCTCCCATAATCCAGACGGGACTGGATTAACGCCTGGTAGAGCCGCAACAGGGTAGAGCGGTCGGCACCCCAGCGGGTGTGGCTCAAGCATCTCAGAGCGTTTAGATGCCGCCAACACGTCTGTATAAGCTGCCGGATATGAGGCAGCCAAGTCAACCGGGCATCGAAAACCACCCCCAAAAACCTGTGGGTTTCCACCACAGCAAGGAGTTCGTCGCCAAGATAAAGCCGTGGCTCAGGATGGACTGTTCGGCGCCGGCAGAAATGCGTAACGCGGGTCTTGGCTGCCGAAAACTGAAACCCATGCGCTACAGCCCAAGACTGCGCCTTACGGATAGCGCCCTGTAGCTGACGTTCAACAGCTGCAAGGCCAGTAGAGCTGTAATAAAGGCAGAAGTCGCCAGCATACAGGGAAGCAGAGACAGAATTTCCCACGGCCGCAGCGAGCCCGTTAATGGCTATTAAAAACAGGCAGACACTTAAAACAGAACCCTGTGGCACACCGTTCTCCTGGACGTGGGTGGAACTATAGGAGGCTGCGACTTGCACGCGGAAGGTACGATACGACAGGAAATTGCGGATAAAGATCGGCAGAGGGCCCCGAAGACCCCATCCATGAAGCGTAGAAAGGATGTGATGACGCCATGTCGTATCGTACGCCTTCCGCATGTCGAAAAAGACAGCGACCAGGTGCTGACGGCGGGCAAAGGCAGTACGGATGGCCGACTCCAGGCTCACCAGATTGTCGGCGGCAGAGCGGCCTTTCCGGAACCCACCCTGAGACGGAGCCAGAAGGCCCCGAGACTCCAGTACCCAATTTAAGCGCCGGCTCACCATCCGTTCGAGAAGCTTACAAAGAACGTTGGTGAGGCTAATGGGGCGGTAGCTGTCCACCTCCAGAGGGGTCTTTCCAGGTTTCAAAACGGGGATGACAACGCCTTCCCGCCATTGCGACGGAAACACCCCCTCGACCCAAAGACGGTTGTAAAGATCGAGAAGGCGCCGCTGGCAGTCCACTGAAAGGTGTTTCAGCATCTGACAGTGGATGCCATCTGGCCCAGGAGCGGTATCAGGGCAAGCAGCTAGGGCACTGCGAAATTCCCACTCACTGAATGGAGCATTGTAAGATTCTGGGTGGTTGGTGCGAAACGAAAGGCTCCGACGTTCCATCCGCTCTTTAATGGAGCGGAAGGCCTGGGGGTAATTCGCAGAAGCGGAACTCATAGCAAAATGCTCTGCTAAGCGATTGGCAATGACGTCGGAGTCAGTACAAACTGCTCCATTCAGTGAGAGCGCAGGGACGCTGGCAGGGGTCCGATAGCCGTAGACGCGTCGAATCTTGGCCCAGACCTGCGAAGGAGTGACATGGTGGCCAATGGTGGACACATACCGCTCCCAGCACTCCTCCTTGCCTTGGCGGATAAGGAGGCGGGCCCGCGCACGCAGCCGTTTGAAGGCGATAAGGTGGTCTAAGGAGGGATGTCGCTTGTGACGCTGGAGCGCCCGCCGGCGATCTTTAATCGCTTCAGCGATCTCAGGCTACCACCAAGGCACAGCCTTCCGCCGAGGGGACCCAGAAGAACGGAGAATGGCAGATTCGGCGGCAGTAACGATGCCGGTGGTGACCGATTGAACCACCGCATCAATGTCGTCATTAGAGAGAGACTCAAGAGCGGCAGTGGAGGAGAACAAGTCCCAGTCAGCCTTATTCATAGCCCATCTGCTAGGGCGCCCAGAAGAGTGACGCTGTGGTAGTGACAGAATGATCGGAAAGTGGTCACTACCACACAGGTCGTCATGCACACTCCATTGGAGAGACGGTAAGAGGCTAGGGCTACATATTGAAAGGTCAATGGCGGAGTATGTGCCATGCGCCACACTGAAGTGTGTGAAGGCACCATCATTTAAAATCGAGAGATCGAGCTGCGACAATAAATGCTCAACGATGGCGCCTCGACCTATTGCCACTGACCCACCCCACAGAGGGTTATGGGCATTGAAGTCGCCCAATAGCAAGAAAGGTGGCGGCAATTGGGCTATCAGCGCAGCCAGGACATGCTGCGAGACATCACCATCCGGTGGAAGGTAAAGACTGCAGACGGTAACAGCCTGTGGCGTCCACACCCGAACAGCGACAGCCTCTAAAGGTGTGTGGAGAGGGACAGACTCGCTGTGCAGAGTGTGAAGGACATAGAGGCAGACGCCACCCGACACCCTTTCATATGCTGCCCTGTTCTTATAATAACCCCGATAGCCACGGAGGGCGGGGGTTCGCATTGCTGGAAACCAAGTTTCCTGAAGAGCAATGCAGAAGAAAGGGTGACAGCTGATAAGTTGTTGGAGCTCAGCTAGATGGTGGAAAAAACCGCCGCAGTTCCACTGGAGGATGATATTGTCCATGGCTGAGAAAGGCGTGAAAGGACTGGGAAGGCAATTTACGCCGCTTGTTCACTCACTGCCACTGATTCAGTACCCGTACGAGAGGCATCCATGGCGTCTGAGGGACCAGCGAGATCAAGGTGCTCAGCAGACGCTAGAATCTCGACTGCATCCTCAGACGCAGAGCGCGAAAGGTGCAGTGGGGTTGGCGCCACCGCAAGTTCTTTGGCCTTAGAGGTCTTTCTCTTGGACTTCTCTCGCTGAACCTTGGGTTGCACCGGCTGGGAAGGCTTCACCGATTCAGTCACCGGGACAGAGGAGGATCGTGAAGCCCTACGCCCGGCCGCTGGTGAGGACTTATGCCACTGGCGGCCGTCATCCTTCCCGCTGGTGGAACCCTGGGAAGGGAGGGTCCCAAGGGAACTCTTACGGGCGAGAGTAGCCGAAGAAGTTAGACGCTTCTCCGGCTGAGAAGCGGGGACGGACGTCCCCGACGGGTGGGAGGAGGTTGCTCCTGAGGTAGGTGGTGCAGGAGCAACCGGTTGGGTAGAGCCCCCCACAGGTAAGGGGGCAGGAGGAGACGTACTGCTTATCGAGCTGGCTGGAAGTCTCGAAACTGATGGGGCTAGCACAGTTGTCGTAGCAGCTGCATAAGAAGATGTCATTCTCACAGGATGGAGTCTGTCATATTTCCTTTTGGCCTCAGTATAGCTCAGCCGGTTCAGGGTCTTATATTCCATAATTTTGCGCTCTTTCTGAAAGACTTTGCAGTCAGGCGAGCAAGGTGAATGGTGCTCCCCGCAGTTGACACAGATGGGAGGCGGGGCACATGGAGTATCGGGATGAGACGGGCGTCCGCAATCTCGACATGTGAGGCTGGAAGTGCAGCGAGAAGACATATGGCCGAACTTCCAGCACTTGAAGCACCGCATCGGGGGAGGAATATAGGGCCTGACGTCACATCGGTAGACCATCACCTTGACCTTTTCCGGTAACGTATCACCCTCGAAGGCCAAGATGAAGGCACCGGTAGCTATCTGATTTTCCTTCGGACCCCGATGAACGCGCCGGACGAAATGTACACCCCTGCGCTCTAAGTTGGCGTGCAGCTCGTCATCAGACTGCAAAAGAAGGTCTTTATGGTAAATAACTCCATGAACCATATTTAAACTCTTATGCGGCGAGATCGTAACAGCAACATCCCCCAACTTGTCACAAGCAAGCAACCGTCGTGACTGGGCAGAGGATGCCGTTTGGATCAGGACCGATCCAGAGCGCATTTTTGACAAGCCCTCCACCTCCCCAAACTTGTCCTCTAAATGCTCGACGAAGAACTGAGGCTTTGTGGAGAGAAAAGACTCCCCATCAGCTCTCGTACAAACTAAGAATCGGGGCGAATAACTATTACCTCCATCCTGAGACTTACGCTCCTCCCACGGCGTGGCCAGAGAGGGGAACGTTTTCGGATTGTACTTTTCAGCATTAAATTGAGCCCGAGAACGCTTAGAGACTGCTGGCGGCTGGCCGCCAGCGAGAGATGATATACCACGCTTCATTGCGGGTCATCCGCCCTGATGCCACCTACTCCGACCAAGGGCCCTCCCCACGGGCGCCACCCAGCCGCAGCAATAGCCACCTGGCAGGATGTCCATTGCCGGGAGTCCTGATGCCCCAGGGAGACGGGCATCTACTCTTTTTTTTTTTTGTTGTGGTTTTAGGGCGCAAAACTTCTATGGTCATTAGCGCCCAGCCCGTGACTTAAGACAGTAAAAAACCGAAATTGAAAACCAGCAGCAATGGGAACAAACTCATAAAATTGGAGAAACTAAAAGTAGAAAGAATGCTTAAAAAACCACTACAGACAGGGGGTGATTGTCCCCAAAAAAAAAACTTCAAATGACTGACGTCATTTCATTGTCACTAATAAACTGCAGAACGCGGTCGGCTGAGCGCGTGTCATCTGCTAAAATCGACGATAGATCAGGCGATAGCTGTAGATGGGAGCGTAACGGATTAAAATAGGGGCATTCAATTAAAAGGTGTCTGACCGTCCACGGCTGAGAGCAGTGGGGACAGAGTGGAGGAGGATCACCGCTTAAAAGATGTCTATGGCTAAAAAGACAGTGCCCTATCCGGAGTCTAGCTAAAATTACCTCCTCCCGACGACGCGTTCGGGAGGAAGAGGTCCAAGCGCAAGGAAGGGCTTTCACTTCCCGCAATTTATTACGGGGAAGTGTTGACCAATGCGCATGCCATAAATGAGCAACTTGGCGACATAAACCGCTCCGTAGATCGGTGAAGCGAAGCGACTGAATAGCTGGCCAAGGAAGAGAGACTGCAGCCTTGGCCGCCATATCGGCCGCCTCATTCCCACAGATACCAGCGTGTCCCGGGAGCCAGAGCAACGCCACCGAGACGCCCCCCAGGTGGAGCAAGCGCAGACAGTCCTGAATCTGGTGGATCAGAGGGTGCACAGGGTAAAGAGCTTGGAGACTGAGGAGAGAGCTGAGAGAATCGGAGCAGATAACGTACTGTATCCGCTGATGGCGGCGGATGTAGTGGACAGCCTGGAGAACAGCGTAAAGCTCCGCAGTATAAACCGAACACTGGTCGGGAAGTCGAAAGCGATTTGGGGTGTCGCCAACAATATAGGCACTCCCTACACCTAAGGATGTTTTCGAGCCGTCGGTGTAAATAAATGTGGCGTCCGTCATTTGTGCACATAAAGCAGCAAATGCCCGACGATAAACAAGTGTAGGGGTACCATCCTTGGGAAATTGACAAAAGTCACGGAGCAGGCAGATCCGGGGACGGAGCCAAGGCGGTGCTGTACCCCAAGTTGTCAAGAAGGTTTTCGGAAAGCGGCAGGAAAGAGAATGGAGCAATTGACGGAAGCGGACTCCCGGGGGTAGTAGGGAGGAGGAGCGGCCTGCATACCCTACATCAAAGGAGGCGTCGAAAAAAAGGTCATGGGCTGGATTAGCAGGCATGGAAGACAGATGGCTAGCATAACGACTCAGGAGGACTGCTCGCCGATTGGACAGCGGAGGTTCAGCAGTCTCAGCATAAAGGCTTTCCACGGGGCTAGTGTAAAAAGCTCCAGACACTAAACGTAATCCACGGTGGTGGATAGAGTCGAGACGCCGAAGAATAGACGGCCGAGCAGAGGAGTAGACTATGCTTCCGTAATCCAATTTTGAGCGCACTAAGGCGCGATAGAGGCGGAGAAGGACCACTCGGTCCGCTCCCCAGGAGGTACCATTCAGGACACTGAGGGTGTTAAGCGATCGCAGACAGCGAGCCGAAAGATAGGAAACGTGGGAGGACCAGCACAGTTTTCTGTCAAACATAAGACCCAAGAATTTAGCGACGTCTGAAAACGGAAGGTTGACAGGACCTAGATGTAAGGAGGGCGGAAGAAACTCCTTCCGTCGCCAAAAATTGACAAACGGTCTTACTGGGTGAGAAACGGAAGCCGGTTTCGATGCTCCACGAGTGGAGGCGATCAAGACATCCTTGAAGACATCGTTCAAGAAGGCTGGTCCGTTGAGAGCTGTAGTAGATCGCAAAATCGTCCACAAAGAGGGAGCCCGAGACATCAGGAAGGAGAAAATCCATAATTGGATTTATGGCGATGGCAAACAGTACAACACTCAGCACGGATCCCTGGGGTACCCCATTTTCTGGGGAGAAAGTACGGGAGAGAGTAGTGTTCACCCGCACCCTAAAAGTGCGCTCTGCCATAAATTCGCGAAGAAAAAGGGGCAGTCGGCCTCGAAAGCCCCAAGAGAACAGTGTGCGAAGGATGCCTGTCCTCCAACAGGTATCGTATGCTCTCTCCAGATCAAAAAATATTGCTACCGTTTGGCGTTTCCGGAGAAAATTGTTCATGATATAAGTGGAGAGAGCAACAAGATGGTCAACGGCAGAACGATGCTTCCGAAATCCGCATTGGGCTGGTGTTAAAAGACTGCGGGATTCCAGCCACCAAGCTAAACGGTAATTCACCATACGCTCCAAAACCTTACAGACACTACTCGTGAGAGAAATGGGGCGATAGCTAGAGGGGAGATGTTTGTCCTTTCCAGGTTTCGGAACGGGAACGACAATAGCTTCCCGCCACCGTTTAGGAAAGGTACTGTCGGTCCAAATTCGATTATAAAGGCAAAGGAGCTAACGCAGACTATGGGTTGATAAATGCAGCAACATTTGGACGTGGATACCATCCGGTCCTGGGGCGGAGGAGCGAGAAGAGAGGGCATGTTGGAGTTCCCGCATGGAGAAAACAGTATTGTAGCTTTCGTGATTTTGAGAGGAGAAAGCAAGATGTTGCACTTCCGCTGCACGTTTCTTCGGGAGAAACGCTGGCAGGTAATTTGAAGAGCTCGAAATCTCAGCAAAGTGCTGACCCAACGAGTTAGAAATTGCGACGGGGTCCACTAAGGTATCATGCGCGACAATGAGCCCAGAGACCGGGGAGAAACTAGGCGCGCCTGAGAACCGTCGAAGCCGACTCCAAACTTCCGAGGAGGGAGTGAAGGTGTTAAATGAGCTAATAAAGAATTTCCAGCTTGCCTTCTTGCTATCGCGGATGACGCGACGGCATCGCGCACGGAGCTGCTTATAGCGGATACAGTTGGCCAAAGTAGGATGGTGACGGAAAATGCGAAGAGCACGTCGACGCTCACGTATTGTGTCACGGCATGCCTCGTTCCACCAAGGAACTGGGGGGCACCGGGGCAATTCGGAGGTGCGTGGTATTGAACATTCCGCAGCTGTAAGAATAACGTCGGTAATATGTGTGACCTCATCGTCGACGCTGGGAAAGCGACGGTCATCGAATGTCGCTGGAGACGAAAAAAGTGTCCAATCGGCTTGGGCAAATTTCCAGCATCACGAGCGCATATATGGCAGTAAAGGCTGCAGCCTAAGGACACATGGAAAGTGGTCACTCGAGTGTGTATCATCAAGGGCGAACCATTCAAAGTGCCGAGCTAGCGGAACAGTACTGACCGCAAGGTCCAAATGAGATAAATTTGTTGTGGAGGCAGAAAAAAATGTGGGGACCCCAGTGTTGAGGCAAACTAGATCCACTAGGTGGAAGACGTCTAGCAATAGTGAGCCACGTGGACAAGGATGTGGAGATCCCCAAAGCGGGTGGTGGGCATTGAAGTCCCCAACCAGCAAATAGGGGGTGGAAGCTGACCAAGAAGATGAAGGAGATCAGCTCGTGCCATTGGTGTGGACGATGGAATGTATACAGTGCAAAGCGAGAACATGTATGCAGAAAGGGAAAGACGGACGGCGACAGCTTGGAAGGAAGTGTTTAAGGGGATTGGGTGATAATGGAAAGTATCATGGAGAAGAATCTTGAGTCCTCCATGGGCTGGAGTGCCTTCAACAGAGGGGAGATCATATCGGACGGACTGAAAATGAGGGAGAACAAAGCAGTCATGGGGACGCAGCTTTGTTTCCTGAAGACAGAAGATGACCAGCGAGTAGGATCGTAAGAGGATCGACAATTCACCCCGATTGGCTCGAATGCCGCAGATATTCTAGTGGATAATGGACGTAGGGTGAACAGAAAATGGAGGAATGTGACCAAGGGTGCTGTCAACTCAACGACTGCTCAGAGCTTGCGACCGACAGCATGGAATGGCATTCAGCCGAAGGCAGAAGATCCTGATCCATAGGTTGGTCAGGAGCAGCCCCTGCCACCAGCGATCAGCCGGTTGACCGGCCACCAGCAGTGCGCCTCGGCGACACAGAAGACGGCCGAGGGCGATTTCCGCCAGGTGGTGCTGTAGATGGGACACGCCTTGGCGGAGAAGGAGAGGAACTGGGTTTCTTTGTAGCCTTCTTGGAAGTATGATGTTTAGATGGAAGGAGGAACCGATGGTTGTGAAGTTGCGGTACGTAAAAACTCTTCACGAGTATGCTCTTTTTTCGAAGACTTGGCGTCGGACTTTTGGGCTCGAGATTTAGCAGAACCCGACGAAGGGTGAGCCATAGAGTGGGCAGGCGATAGTGGTGAGGTTGAACGGGCGATCTTTGCGCTGGCCGATCTGACGACCGTGGTACTAAAGGTGAGGTCGCAAGTCTGCGCGGCCGCCTCCTTTGTTGGCCAAGGAGAAGCAAGGACAGTGCTGTATTTTCCTGTCTGAGGCACGGTGGGCTGTCGACTGGCGAATAGTTTTCGAGCAGCAAAGGTCGACACCTTTTCCTTCACTCTGATTTCCTAGATGAGCTTTTCGTCCTTAAAAAACGGGGCAATCTCTAGAGGAAGCAGGGTGGTCACCCATACAGTTGATGCAGCGAGGGGATGGAGGTGGACAAGCACCCTCATGGGCATCCTCGCCACACCTAACACATTTGGCCGGATTGGAACAGGACTGGCTGGTGTGATTGAACCGCTGACATCGATAGCAACGCGTAGGGTTTGGGACGTAACGGCGAACGGAAGTTATCTCATAGCCTGCTTTGATTTTCGATGGGAGTTGAACTTTGTCAAAGGTCAAGAAGACAGTGCGGGTTGGAATGATGTCCGTGTCAACCCTTTTCATAACTCTATGAACAGCCGTTACGCCCTGGTCAGACAGGTAGTGCTGAATTTCTTCGTCAGACAATCCATCGAAGGAGCATGTATAAAAGACTCCACGCGAGGAATTTAAGGTACGGTGCGGTTCCACACGGACAGGGAAGGTGTGGAGCAGAGAAGTACGCAGCAATTTTTGTGCCTGGAGGGCACTGTGTGTTTCTAACAACAGGGTGCCATTCCGTAATCTGGAACAAGACTTTACAGGACCTGCAATTGCGTCAACACCTTTCTGAATGATGAAAGGGTTGACCGTGGAGAAGTCGTGACCTTCATCAGACCGAGAAACAACAAGGAACTGTGGCAACGATGGAAGAATCGTCTGTGGCTGAGACTCAGTATACTTATGTTTGTGAGCAGACATAGTGGAAGGTGAGGAAACCATTGCGGAAGAATCCCCCATGATTACCGACATCTCCGATGCCGCGCTCCTACCTTGTGGGGGCCCTCTCTGAGGGCACTCCTGCCTTAGGTGATTGTTCACACCACAGGTCACACCTCCCAACAAACGGACGGAGGGACCAATCGGCACTTTCAGAAGGTATCAGCTCGGGTAATCACCCCTCCCTGGTCCTGGCCGTTACCAGGGGGCACGTACGTGTCCTACCTGTCTACCCGGGGCGGGGAATTACGCGTTACCCCGTCACCGGCTACGCACAAAAGGCGTGGGTCGGCCTTTAGACACGCACAGGGAGGAAGAAAGGGAAAGGAAAGAAGAGAGGTCTCAAATGCCGCAGCAGAGAAAAGGGAAAGAGAAGAGGTAAGGAAAAGAGGACAAAGGAAGGAAGAAGACATACAAGCAAGGAAGGCAAAGAATGCAGTACATTTACGAGCGTCCGTCTCCGGACGTAGGCACAAACCATACTCCCAGATGGGGAGAAATTGAAGGAAAGAGCCAGAGGTGAGGGGAGGAGGGGCGAAGATAGGGATGGGGAAGGATGCGGAAAGGGAAGGTATGCAGCCCGGAAAGGAAGGAAGGCCACATTAGCTCAGGTTCCCGTGCTCGCTACGCACGTATCCACAAAAGAGTTGTGGACCCCCTGGGGGGGGGGGGCTACTGACTGGAAGGCTCCACAACCACATAGTGGGGGTGGCTCATCACGCAAAAGAAAACCACGGGTCACCCTGGTATGGCCAATGCGGAGACGACAGTGTGGTCGAGTCCCTTCGGGAGAGGCGAAAGGAAGAACTCCACGGGCCTGGTGTCACCTTAATTGCACGAAGTTTATTAGACAGGGGAGTAGCCTCCCAAGAATTGGCCCACGACTGTGCGAAGCGGGATTTGATGTGAAGCCGTAAATCCGCTGCAGGAGGGGTTACAGAAAACGGGGGGTAAGTAACTGCTCCCCCAGCCAAACGATCAGCGAGCTCATTACCCGGGATACCCACATGGCCAGGAACCCAAAGGAAGTCAATGGAACAAGCAGCACGGTGAATATCAGCGAGATGGTCATGGGTGGCAGAGACCAAGGGATGGCGCGAAAAACACTGGTCAATAGCAAGAAGGCCATTCATCGAGTCCGTACATAACAAAACGCAGTTGTGTTGGGACTGTTTAATAAAGGTAAGGGCCTGGGAAATTGCCATCAATTCTGCAGTAAACACCCCACATGTAGTTGGCAGCAGATGACTTTCCATTCCAACAGAGGACGTGAAGGCATACCCAACATAAGCAGATTTAGAGCCATCAGTGTAAAAAACAACAGCATCCCGAAACTCCCATAAAATTTGGCGGAAAAAGGAACGGAACACCACCGGGGGGATGTAATCTTTCGGACCTCTGCGGAGATCCATCCGAATTCGAGGCCGAGGAACTAACCAAGGAGTACCCCTCCTTGGGGAGGGAGTGAGGAAGACAGGACAAAGAAGGAAGCTGAAAATCACGGCAAAGAGACGCAAGGCGCAGCCCAACCAGTAAACCCGCCCGAGGGCAGGAATCGGGTGGGCGACGTCCATGGTCTGGGAACAGGATAGAATAGGACGGATGAGTGGGAGAGGAACGGATAGTGAGTGCATAAGACACCAGAAGCTGGGACCGCCGAACAGAAAGGGGGGGATCCCAGCTTCAACCAGGAGACTAGCAACAGGGCTAGCAGGGAAGGCACCGGTGGCCAAACGGATACCACGATGGTGGACTGGATCCAGCACGTGCAGTGTGGAAGGAGCAGCTGAACCATAAACTTGACAACCATAGTCCAAGCGAGACAGAACTAGAACACGATAAAGATGGAGGAGGAGGGAACGGTCCGCACCCCAAGAGGAGTGGGCAAGGAAGCAAAGGACATTGAGTTTACGGAAACATCCTACCTTCAGGAGTCTGATATGGGGCAGCCAAGTGAGCTTGTTGTCGAAAAGAAGACCCAAGAAACGAAACTGTGGGACCACAGGCAATCGTTGTGCATCGAGATAGAGCTCTGGATCAGGGTGGATCTTAGTACGGCGACAGAAGTGGACCACTCGCGATTTTAAAGGAGAGAATTGAAACCCGTGTGAGAGGGTCCATGCAGAGGCATGCCATATAGCTACCTGGAGCTGCCATTCTGCAGATGCCATCGAGGAGGAACTAACCCAAATGCAGAAATCATCCACATAGAGGGCAGGGGCAACCAAGGGACCGACAGAGGCCACAAGTCCATCGATAGCAATGAGGAAAAGAAGGACTCAAGACAGAACCCTGTGTGATGCCTGTCTCCTGGGTCCGTGGAGAACTAAAAGCAGTACCAACTCGGACTCTGAATGACTGATGGATCAGGAACTGGCGGATAAAAATTGGGAGTGGGCCCCGAAGACCCCACTGATGAAGGGTAAGTAAGATGTGATGGCACCAGGCCATGTCATAGGCCTTGCGAAGGTCAAAAAACACTGCAACCAAATGGCGGCACTGGGAAAAAGCCTGCCGGACTGCGGATTCCAAGCGGAGTAAATGATGGATTGGAGACCGTCCCTCTCTAAAGCCACAGTGGTAAGGGGACAATAGATCCCGAGATTCGAGGACCCAATTGAGCCGATGGGCTACCATCCGTTCAATTAACTTACAAACAACATTGGTCAAACTAATTGGCAGATAGCTGTCAACAGATAGGGGGTTCTTACCAGGCTTAAGGACAGGAACGGGAAGGGAGCGTGATAATCAACAGGAAATGGTCACTATCACAAAGGTCGTCGTGTGGCGACCAGTGTAATGAAGGGAGGAGAGAGGGAGAAGAAAGAGAAAGATCAATGGCAGAAAAGGTACCATGACTGGCACTGAAATGAGTAGGGGAGCCATCATTAAGAAGGCACAGGTCGTGGTCTGCAATAAATTGGTCTATAAGAAGACCTCGTCTAGATGGAAAGGCACCGCCCCACAAAGGATGATGAGCATTAAAATCCCCAAGGAGGAGGAAGGGAGGAGGAAGTTACTGAAGAAGGGCAGTTACGGAAGCAGGTGTAAGAGTCCTGTCAGGAGGGAGATAAAGATTGCAAACCGTGACCTCTGAGTCCAGGTGGACCCTTACAGCAACCACTTCCATTGTAGTTTGAAGAGGAATCCACATGCTAGCAATGTCTGTACGGACCAATGTACAAACGCCACCAGAAGCCCGCAGGGGTCCGACCCGATTTCAACAGAAAACACGGAACCCACGGAGGGTCGGTGAGTGAGCATCAGTAAAATGGAGAACCACACAAGTAGGACGAAAGAAGGGATTTCAATTCCGGAAGGTGACGATATTATCCATTACAATTCCATTGGAGAACCACAGAACGATGGTGTAAATGGGGGCTGAACACTTTAAATCCAGTCATATCGCCGGGTCCCCAGCCGTCACCGACAAGAAGGGGGCGACATCCATGAACGACAGGTCAGAATCCGGTTGTGAAGTCGGGGAAGGGACCTCCGGTGACACAGGAGGCTCTTTGTCTTATGTTTGTTATATTTCTTCTTCCGTTCAGGCTGAGGTCGAGGAGGGCTGTGTGGCATGAAGGAGCCAGCTGCATCAAGATCAGGAACAGAAAGAGACCGGCGATCTGGGGGCCGACAAACCGCGGCTCTCGCGGTCGTCGCGCGGCAGCAGACCTTTGACCTGGAAGGTGCCGGGAAGGGGCATCCCGGGAGAGGCGCCCTTGACCGGCAGGTGCCGAAGGAGTGGGACACTTATCCGGCTGGGGAGGGGGAGCAGCGCCCATAGGAGAAGGTGTGGGAGCTGCAGGGGAGGGGGGGAGGAGAGGGGTCCGGGATGGGGGTAAGGAAGGGGGAGGAAGGGGTGAAGATGTAACCAAGGCGTAACTAGATTTCATGGACACAAGGTGGAGTCGTGCATATTTGTTACGGGCCTCTGTAGGTTAAACGATCGAGGGACTTATACTCCTGTATCTTTCTTTCCTTCTTATATACTGGGCAATCTGGTGAACGTGGAGAATGACTACCATGACAATTTACACAGACAGGAGGGGGAACACAGAGACTCCCCTCATGGAGTGGACGTCCACAGTCACCACAGAGAGGGGCCTGTGAACAGCGGGAAGACTTGTCCAAAACGCAAGCACTTAAAACACCTCATAGGAGGTGGGATGTACGGCTTCACATCACAGCGATAGACCATAATCTTAACTTTATCAGGGAGGGTATCCCCTTCAAAGGCCAGGATAAAGGCACCGGTATCAATATGATTGTCTTTAGGACCCTTCTGAACACGCGGAACAAAGTTAACACCCCACCGTCCGAGATTGTCCCGAAGTTCCTCATCAGTTTGAAGGATGAGGTCCCTGTGCAAAATCACACCTTGTACCATATTGAGAGACTGGTGGGGGGTAATGGACACAGGTATTGTGCCAAGATGGGTACAGGCACGAAGGGCCGCAGATTGGGCAGCTGAAGCTGTTTTTATCAGCAACAAACCTGACCGCATCTTGCTCAGGGAGTCCACTTCGCCAAACTTGCCTTCAATGTGTCCAACAAAGAATAAAGGTTTGGTATTGGTGAAAGAATCCCCATCAGTCCTGGTGCAAACCAGATAGTGGGGGAAAGGTTTCACCCCTAGCCGACAGGCTTAACCCTCTTCTCAGGGGGTATACATGGAAGGGACGGCCGAAGGGGCAAGAGAAGCAGCACTAGAAGAATCATTTCCATGCTGAGAGACAGCCGCAGAAGAACGGCCAGAATTCTGGACCCGTATGTGTTTCATTTGCATAGCGTCCACCCTGATACCACCCACTCCAATCATGGGCTGTCCTCACGGGCATCACCCAGCCACAGCAAGGACCGTCTGGCATGGCGGCCATTGCCGGGAGTTCTGGTGCTCCAGGATGACAAGCAACCACTACAAGGCTTGCATGAGGTGGTCACAGCTCAGGTATCAGAAGTATGATCCCTGTGTGTTCAGGGGGCTCAACCAAAAGGGTACATGGCAACCCCACCACACAGGCTGGCTACCGTGCTGGCTATGCACCCTAGCATCAGACAACAACGTGAAAGGAAAGGTGGAATGTACTAGTAGGGCACACGTCGGAGACACTAGGTAAGGTGCATAGAAGGTAGGTTCACCATTTCACAGCACACCACAAACACCCTTACAACATGGGACAAGACTTTACCTGCATTTTCCATACATATCACAAGTGTCCCACTCTGAGCTGACAGGCAGACAGAAATGGGATGTCCTCATAGCAGTGCAGTTTGGTTGTGCTGCACTGTGGTGCAAAACCTGAAATGAAAACCTCTGTCACCTCCCAAGAGCTCCAAGCTAACGTAAGAGGTAACAGTTACTACAGCATTAAGCACAAATTGGATATTCTAATATTTATACCTGGCAAGTAAACTACATAATTAACATTAACAACATGCTTTAAGTGGGTATCCATACATTTTTAACTGACACTGCAGATTCTTTTTACATCACCTCCAATGAGAGTGAGCTTTCCGATTTGGCCCAGTGAGCATATCTGATCTATTCTTTGAACTCACTACGCTTAATCACAGCATTGGAATTTTTTTCTGGTGAAAGTCCATGAATGTGAGAACAGAGTTCTTTGCCAATAAGTACTGTCAGCATGGCCAGGTCAATTTCCCCACTGGTGGATGCTGCAATATACATGTAGGAGTGATAAGTCTACAGGACACAGACATTCTCCTTGCGAGTGAGGTTCTTTGGAGGAGACAGTCAGTGTCCGTTTCCCGCATTAATGTATGTATTGCATTCATGCAGTACAATAAAAGTGATTATTCCCAGTATAAAATTCACACAAGGGTTTCCCTTTATATAGTGAAATTACCTCGTAACTAAGTATTGTGTCAGTAGACAAGTTCCTTTAGCTATTTTCCGCACTGTCTCGTATTGACGTGTCATCTGCACACAACCTCTTCCGCGACATCAATGGCGTCATCCAGAATATCAAGAAGAAGCTCGACACGATGCAGCAAATCCCTCAGTTCGCAATGCCACGGATTCCTACATCCAATACCGACTTCGTCCACGATGTTACGTTTCCAACTGCGCCGCTACCACAAGATATTGCCTCGCACCACTAGCCCGCAGGACACGCCAATATCAGACCAAATGTGCTCCCATTTTCATCACCCGCGTCGGTGCCCCTCCCACGAGTTTCAAACTTTCCGTTCGCCGGCTCTCGTGGCGCACCCGTGTTGCGGTTACAAATTCAGCCCCCACCTTTTGTTCCCGAACATCCAGAAATTCGGTTAGCTATTATGGAGAACTTTTTCGTGCTGCAACAAATAGTCAATTTTGAACAGTTCACGCTAGTGATATGTAACCTGGATCAACGTGTTTCGTCAGTGGGATCAGATATAATTATGCAACCACCACCACAACAAGCCTACACCACCCTCAAGACAGCATTAATTTTGCATTTCACAAAACCTGCGGACTTGCGGGTAACACAGCTCCTGTACCACAAGAAATGCGGTGACTGGTCACCTTCAGACTTTTACCGGCATTTACATGCTATGGTAGACCCTTCTGTGTTCTCAGACACATTACTTGTGCACATCTGGCAACAGCAGTTACCTCCGCAGATGTCCTTAACCTTAACTGCTTTCGAGGGCCGGCCATTAAGCGAGTTGCTGCAAGTGGCCGATAGAGCGCACTCCCTGCTCGACTTGCACACCACAGTGGCTGCTGCCACAACCACCTCAGCCAATGACACCAGCTGAGCACGGCTGGAGCCGATTGACATGGCGCCTCCAGCTTGTGCTACCACGACCGCACGACGAGCGCCGGATGTAACCAAAGATTTATGATCTCTCCGCGCTGCCATCTATCAGCTGACCACCCAGCTGCAGCGGCTAGAGCCATGCGAAGTTGCGGTGGCTGACACACACACACACACACACACACACACACACACACACACACACACACACACCGCAAGCTACGAAGTGTACAGCACTGTACTCTCAGCCAAACGCATCCCACGGCCTGCTTTAGGGGCAGCCAACCATGACAACAACTGAACCTAAACTCACAGACACATGGGAGGAGAACACCCCCATTTCAGCATGAGCCTACATTATGTGGATCGACTTGTCCCACAGCTGTAAGGTACGCAGCTTCACAAAGACTTTTCGTTCCTTATCGCTCTACAGGATGGATGTTTTTGGTCGACACCAGCTCAGAAGTCAGCACTCTGCCTGTAAATTTCTTCCCTTCAGACAAACTTAACGAAGAGATCACTTTGAAAGCAGTCAACAATTCAGTCATCCACAAATATGGACAGAAAACATTGGCAGTGGACATTGAGCTACCAGAAAAAATGCAATTGGACCTTTGTTATGGACGATATCTACCAACCTATACTAGGTGCAGATTTCCTGGCAAAACGTGCACTGTCCGCGGATTTACGCAAGTCACAATGCTTCCATTCTGCCAATGGATGGGTTATCCCGGGAATACAAAGGACGTCCGACCTCTCATGCATGCCCGAGGGTAGATAACCTCAGCGCACCCACCTGGGAGGACACCATAGCAACGAAGGAATCTTACCTGCAGATGGCTCAAATTACATCAAAACAGTTGACGGCATAACAGGCTCCTGCTCTTTCAACCGCAAAGGCGACACTCAAGCCACAACATGGAACAAGAAAGAACAGGGCGAAGCATGAGACGGTGCACCACATCCGTCCAACTCCAGGCCCACCAGTCTCCTCACACGTTCGCAGGCTTGCACCTGATCGCTTGCAGGAAACCTAGACCATTTTCAACAACATGCTACAAGAAGGAACTACACAGCCATCCAACAGTCCGTGGTCCTCTCCTCTGCACCTCACCCGTAAAAATAATGGGTCATGGCACCCGGGTGCTGATTATCGAGCTTTGAATGCCCGAACTGTTCCGGACAGATACCCTGTGCCACATATACAGGATTTCACCCATTCACTGGCCAGGGCGACCATATTCAGTGTTGTAGACTGCCGTAAGACTTATAATTAGGTCCCAATGGCAGAGCAGGACAAAGACTGCAGTGACAACCCCATTCGGGCTGTTTGACTTTTTGGTGATGCCATTCAGGCTGAAAAATGCTGCCCAAACATAACAGTTTCTGGACAGCGTGCTAATGCCGTTGTTAATAGTCATTCTGTGCAGAAAATGTGGTGTGTGCCGAAAAAAAAACCAAACAAACAAGCAAGACCTATATGTAAATACAGCCCCAGTGATACCATTATCAAACAAATTCTCAGCACTAGTAGCAGATTGCAGTAACGCAACATAAACTAACCAGAAAGTAATCGCAAAACTCCCACTAAAGAACAAAAAAAGAACTAGCCAACCTTAAGGTGCACCAAAGAGCTGCTTCTGTATGCTGACAGTCATGGAAAAAATTATCCAAACATTTTCGCAAAAGGAAGCCTTCAAAGCATTCAGTTTTCGCGAAAATCAAGTCTGGTGCAATGTTAAATGTAGTGGTGGAGAATATTACAACAGAAACAAGTCAATTGAACAAAGATGCTCACGTTGTGATTGGTAGCAGCAACGACGTATACGAAAACTAAAGCAAGACAGCTCTGCGATGCTTCCGTAACGTATTACCAACACTATATCAAACAAACATTATCATCACAAATGTTCCAGTGCGACATGATTTACCATGTCATGGTCATGTGTAAACAAGGTCATGTGTAAACAAGGAGATTTTACATTACAATTCCGAGCTAAAGAAACTGTGTGATAAATTTAGCAATGTACATTTGATAGACATAAGTAAGACGAGTCGTGATTAACATACAAAACACGGATTCCAGTTAAATAGGAAAGGGAAGGCCACACTAGTTTCCCACATAACCAAACTGTGCGAGAAGGACAGTGTGGAGGAACCTCCAATTGCTCTGGGCTACAACCATGAGCCTTTTTTAGAATAAAGGACCATAATAATAGTTTTCATGGATGTATTTCAGATATTACCGAGTCCCGTTTGTGCAAAGAAAACCCAGGCTGTGACATAAGTGATCAGTCATTGCAGATCAGTTCTAAAAAGACCAGTGTCTGCAAAATGTTTTAAAAAGCGTAACTCAAACAATTTTGATTCATGCAATATGGTTAATAAACAAGAAGGAATAACACCCTTAAAGTTAATGCACTTAAATGTGCAATATCTCAGAAACAAACTAGACATTCTACAAATATTCACAGAGGAACACTTGCCACATGTACTAGTAATAACGGAACATGGTCTAAAATGCAGTGAAATAATTCATTATAGATTAGAAGGTTACATACTAGCAACTAGTTATTCTAGGCAAAACCATAAAGGTGGTGGTGTGGCAGTTAATGTTAATAAGGATATAGAAGCTAAAAAAATTTCCTTTCTTGAACACCACACCAAAGAAGGATCAATTGAAATGACAGGTATTGTCCTCTGCAGTAATGATCTTAAGTTACGAAAGTATAAAGTGATTGGAGTATATAGGCCACCAAATGCTGATGTAATGCTGTTTATGGATAAACTTTGTTGTGTTATTGGTCAGGATGGTTCTAATGACCTTACTTATATTAGGTGACTTTAATATAGATGCAAACTCAAATAGTATAGCAAACTTGAAAATCAGTGATGTACTGACCTCATACAATCTTGTAAATATAGTGAACTCTGGAACCAGAGTGACTGACATGTTCCATTAGAATAGATTATGCTATAATCAACAAGGATGTTATAGATAAATTAAATTACAGTAACTTAGATTTTCTTTATTCTGACCACTCCTGTCAGGTGATAGAATACAATTCAGTTGTACCTAAAATAACAAAAATTGTGCTACATAAATGAATGCTGAATACCTCAAATATTAATGCTCTTAAAGACATACTAGCGAATGAGAAATGTGATTCTGTGTACCAGGTAAAAGGGTCAGAAGAGAAATGGAATGAATTCTACTCAACCCTACTGGATCATTATGAATATAGCTGTTCAGTCAGAGAAATCCAGAAGGTAGTTACACACTGTCAAAATGTGAGTAATCCTAGACTAAAACTCCCAACAAATCTGATTATGCTCAGGCAGCAAGTACATGTTCTAAACCAGCTTTATAAAGCTACCGCTATGCAGGTTTTCAAGGAAAAATACAATAGGGCTAAGCAAACTTTTAAAACTGAAATTGTCCACCTAAGAAAGCAGATTAACAGCAAAACAATAGAACAGTCTGACAACGTAAGCAAAGCATCTTGGAAATTGATTGACAAATACCGAAGAGGTCCCAACAAGATGAACATGGAACCACTCAGCATAAGACATGATGGTAACATTATAAAAGACCCAGATACTATATAATATTTTTAATAACTAACTCCATCCTGGTGAACAATCAATCCATATTATAGATTCACAGGCAGAGACCCAACGCCATCTCACCCAGTGTACCGAATTTGAATTTGTGGAAGTGAATGAGCAGTAGATTCGCAGGGCAATATACATGCTAAAGAAAAAAATTTCATTTGGATGGGATGGTGTATCCAGTACTATTACTAAAGCATGCTTAAAAGTAATGCCTAAACCTCTTACTCACCTGATTAATTGCAGCATTAGAGAAAACATGTATCCAATGGTTCTAAAAATGAGTAGTGAAACCAGTGTATAAAAAAGGAAGTAAGGAAGATATCAACTATAGACCAATATCATTAATTGCCACTTTTAGTAAGATATTTGAAATCATTATCCTCTCTCAGCCTAGTGCCTTTTTCACAAAACAAACTGCTTGTAGCTTCACACCATGGCTTCAGAAAAGAAGCTAAGTACAACCACAGCAGTTACACAGTTCATCCATGAAGTTTACTGTCTGTTGGACCAAAAGATGCAGAATGCAGGTATATTTTTGGACTTGACAAGAGCATTTGGTACAGTAAACCATAGGGTACTACTTAAAAAGCTAAAATCTTATAATATTGAGGATCAAGTCATGAATCTTCTAACCACATACCTGCTGAATCATAAACAAAGCACTAAATTGTCATACAAGCTAGATAATAAATTCATTAACTCCCACTCCACCAGTGAACCTGTATTACAAGGTGTACCACAGGGCTCAATCCTTGGACCCTCTCTTATTTATATTAACGACACTGCACAACCCATTAACTCCCATATTGTAAGCTATGCCGATGACATGTCAATCTTATTCTATGGGAGTGAATCTAATGAGCTAGAATCTCTTGCTACTTGTGGTGTAAAAGAAGTAACAAAATACTTCAGTGAGCAGGGACTCAAGATGAATGTCACCAAATCTCAACTACTGACATTTAAAACAGGCAGTCCTCACCACAACAATATGAATAGTGTGTGTAATATCTCTGCAATAGAAAATGGTAACTGTAAATTCCTGGGTGTGTATGTTTATGAAAATTTGCAGTGGACGTACCACATTAATTTCAGTAGTGCCATATATCTCCTCAGCCAGCCCGCAAAGATAGTTCCTAGCCAAGCACTGAAATTAGTATATTATGGAATACTTTACCCCTTTCTCAATTACAGAATTGAACTGTGGGGCTGTGCAGCTGATGTACATCTAAAAAAAATACTGCTAGTACAGAAAAGAGCAATATGAAATATACATGAGAAGGGACAGAGATTCATGTCGTGAATTGTTTGTGCAGCACAAGTACCTGAAAATATATTCTCTGCACATCTTCAAAATAGTTTTATTTTTTATAAATCAACCAACAGCAGCTATCAAGGGCAGCGATGTACATGATAACACTAGAAATAAGTAACTATTTCCGTAACAGAACAACGTTAAAAATGACTGATAGAAGTCCATATATCAGTGGTTTGATTGGTATAACACGCTACCAAACTCTCTAAGAACATACATGGGAAATGTTTTTAAAACAAAATTAAAATCTTTTCGAATAGACAAATGTTTATATTCTTTCAACGAATTTTAAGATACTGATTGTAACACGAGGCATTAGCATATCAGTTGTTATGTGATAAATGTAAAAAAAGTAGACATAAGGAGCAACAGCTACAGAATATAGTGCATTTTATAAGTGTAAATATAACCATAGTATTAAGTCTCATCCACTGGCCTACATTTACAACTTGTGGACGACCCCTGCAACCCATTTCAGATATGGCGCAACACCTCCACGGTTAGACCACACCCATACGTGACTCCCCAGTTCCGACTAAACGTATTCAACAGCATTCATAACGTGGCACACCCAGAAACCAATGCCTCAGTGAAGTTAGTGACAGACCATTTTGTGTAGCCTTCAATCAAGAAAGATACACGGGAGTGGGCCCGCAGCTGCTATCAGTGTCAACGTAGCAAAGAGGGATGCCATGTTCACACTCCAGTAGGACAATTCCTAACCCCAACAGCACATTTTGGGCATTTACACATTGACTTGGTTGGACCCCTCCCCCCTTCAGAAGGTTATAGGTACTTGCTTACGGCAGTGGATTGTTGCACACGGTGGGCAGAGGCTACACCAATAAGGGACACTTCCGCAGAGACTACTCCACAGGCATTCTTGGAAACTTGGGTAGCTCATTTTGGGTGCCCATTTTTCGTTACCACCGCCCAAGGATGCCAATTCAAGTCAACACTGTGGAAACTATGCGGCTTCCAACGAAACCGGACAACTAGCTACCACCTGGCCAGCAACGGTTTGGTGGAAAGGTGGCACCAGACTTCAAAGGCTGCCCTGATGTGCACCGTGGACTCATGGATTCAAGTGTTGCCATTTGTTGTGCTGAAGTTACGGACCGCATTAAAAACAGACATCAGTTGTTCCTCAGCAGAGTTCGCAGAACCACTATGTGTTCCAGCAGAATTCCTCGCACCAGTTCCTCTCCCAGATGAGACAACTACCCCACCTCTTGCAACAAATGAGGAAGCAGGCAGAGATGCTACGTGCAGTCCCGATGTCTCAGCATGGCACACACCCAGTGTTCATACACAAATCCTTCGATACTTGTTCTCACATCATGCTCCGCACAGACCTAGCACGTCATTCTTTACAGCCACCGTACACTGGATCATACCAATTGCTAGGACGGGGCACACACACAACGGATATCCTCCTCCAAGTAAAGTTGACCAAGGTTTCCACTGAGCATGTAAAGCCCGCTCGGACAATGACAGCACCGACTGTAATCTCACAGACAACTTCAGGCACAACTCTTAACGAACACTCACCTTCCGCAGAGCCAGACAGCTGAGACACACCGGGCTCCACACCAGGGGACCTAATGCAGCAGCGGAATCATCAAGCAGCACCCACACCCGCACTACCTGCACTCGGGCAGGCTGAGAGGTAAAGTTTAAGTACCCCACCATACAGGGTGCTCCGCACTTCGAGGGGGGCGGGGGGTCTGTGTGGGAGTGTCAAGTCGATAGGACACTGAAACATTCTCTTTAAGAGTGAGGTTCTTTGGAGGAAACAGTCAGTGTTCGTTTCCCGCATTAATGTACGTATGTATTGCGTTCGTGTGGTACAATAAAAGTGATTATTCCCAGTATAAACTCCATGCAGGCGTTTTCCTTTATATAGTGAAATAACCCTACATACATCTATCTGAACTAAACTTGGCATCTGGCTATGCTCCACATCAGTGTCACCACTATTATGTTTCATAGCACACTAGCCACCAGTTTACAAACTTTTATCTTCCTTCTGCTTCATGATCAACTACTGATTAACACCAAATCTGGTATCAGGATGAAAACCATGTATCAAACCATTAATCTCGCATTATCATGTTTCCCAACAATCACAATAAATCCTATTAGAAAATGTGTTTTGGAAAGAGGTTTTATGCTGTGTATACTTTTTGCATTTTCAGTTCTAGACCCAAGATATTTAATGTGCTGTCTTGTCTTCAATCTGCAGTAATTATGAGCTCGCCTAATGGAACAGTGATGTTTCAAGATTCATAGGTCTTGTGCTGGGATTGTGGTTATTGGATGAATAGTTAAATTATTAGGTCAAGCAGTGACAAAAAACCTTCACTGTCTTTTACTATCTAGCATGCTAGCACGCTCACAGAAAAACTCATTCCCCATCAAGAGCTCTTATATTTGAGCAACATCTAACATGACACATATTTATATGAAATTAGGAATGAGCTCTCTAAACTTTTTACATCATGTATCCCACCATGTTCTTACAACAAATTGTACCAGTGATGACATTTTTAGGAGATCTTCAAAGTCTTAGGGCTCTACAACATTTATTGATAGGTCTTTTCCTGAGACAACAGCTACTGTAAAATCACTAGGGAATCTGTTGTATCTTTAAGAAACTTAATATTATAGAAAAACAGACTTTACAAAATATAGGCCTACCACTCATTCAAAGTAGTTGTACACTATTTTAACAAACTGCTTGCTTTATTGAGAAAGCAGTCTTCAATACTTTGGCCTAATATTAGTGTCTCAATAGAAAAGTGCATTCAATATCTAATGTCAAAGCATTTGATTCTGTGAAGATGCCTAATGTTTCTTGGCTTAACCATTTCTGAGCAGTTTATTGTGCCTCTAACAGTCACTGAAATGTGCTTATGTGCAGTAACACTTTGATCAGGAACAGACATTAAGGTATAGCTGCATGAGTAAGTGGCATACTGCAGTTTAATGAAAAACAGCAACTCCAAGGCACACAGGAAAATGACAGGCATTAATGACTAATCTAACATGACTTCAGCACAAGATGTGCTCATGTAACATACATATACATTACCGGTACATCATCTATCTCATCTGAGAAATGTTGACAGCATGGACAATCTGGAAGGGAAGAAAGCACAGATCATTACATTGCCACAAATATTTGAACAGAAGGTAAAATCAATCTTACTGACACTTTTAGCAGTTACATGCACAGTTGCACAAAACATTCTTACATACAACATTTATTTCCATTCTGTAGCCATTATATTTATGGAATGTACTGAACAGGACCTGTGCCCAATTATTCATGCACTCCTACTACCCAAATGTGAATTAATTCTTAGAATAAATGAAGTACCAGTAAATTTCAATTAAAGCCATTATTTGTCAAGAGACTGGATCAGCAGTTACTGATGTTGCACTGTATCAAAAGCTTTAATTCACGGTGGTATAGTTGACTAATGCAACTTTTGAGACATTGTTTACAGTATAAATAATCCACTGAAAGTTCCTGGTCAATGGAAGCATAATACAATGTACATCCCTCTGACTTAATACTGTTCCTGATTTATATCAATGACAGTTTGTAACAACGTGTTACTGTTTCCTGTGGACACAGCCTTTCTGCCAAAGGAAAAAACAGATGTGCCCTCTGGAAACAATGAAGAGTGGTACTTCAAAAATTATAATTTACAGAGAAAAGACAAGATCTTATACGCTGCCTCAGCAACACTGAATGCCAGGATAAAATGAAAGCTATCAGACAGCTGAGCTTCACATTTCACAGCAAAGTATCAATGACAGGGGTCGACAGAAGCGTCCGATCCCATGCGTCGGCTTTGACCCGTGACGTAAGGGTGTTGTCATGTGTGACGTCATGACGGCGCTGTCTCCAGTTCTGTTTTATCTTATATTATTTACTTTTCTGATCTGTTCGTTCTATCTCATGAGATTTTTTTTTTAATTTAAAAACACTTATTACTTATTTTAATTATCTGTTTCCTCGAATTTCTGTTTTAGTTTATTATGTTTATCTTTCTTATCTGTTCGTTCTATCCCGTGAGATTTTTTAAAAAAAAGACAAAAAACACTAATCAGCTACTGAACCATCTTTATCTTCTATGGGTTGCAGGGGTTACAACCCCTGGGGAGGTGGGTGGGTATTCATGCATGGCTGTCTTCACTTACACATTGCAGCTACGCAAGGCGTCTAAATTTGTTTATATTTAGTTTGCCCCCCACCCAAAACACCCTATTTCCCGCGCTTGACCCGTTAGTGTCATTAGGCTTCTTGTGGAAAGTGTGTGTGTTTGTTTTTGTTTCCGCCATATTTGTGACGTCATGGGTCAAAGCAGACGGGTGGGATCGGACGCTTCCGTATTTCCCAATGACAGTTTGCACAGAGCTGCTGTTATGGTGGCCCTCCTACTGATAGACAAATTAACGCTACAAAAAGGTGGTGAGGGTCATATAAAAAAATGGAGCACCTCTTAGGGAAATGATCATTTTATTCATGCCTCATCAGTGTCAAAGAAAACAAAGGAGGCTTTCAGTAAGAAGCTGATGACATCCCATAGAAAGAGCAGCACTGAAATGCCAAGTCTAAAACACACCTACAGTGAAAGCAAAAGATACATGAAGAAAAGTCTGCTCAACTGAATGCATACAAAAGCAACTTGCCAGAAACAATACCATGTCAGTTCTCACATCATCAAAAATAGCCAGACTGACCCTAAATTTTACAACCAATACATGAGAACATAAAGGAAAGTAGCCTACTGCAACCTGCAAAATGCTTATAGACTACATCATCACTGAAAGTAGATAACACAAGCAAAGCTATCTCAAACAAGAGACAGGAAATGTTGGGGGGAAAACCACCTGGAAACAGCACAGATGCAGATCTGTTTATATCAGCAACTCAAAGGAACCAGAAATCTTCATGAATGAATACCCAAGTCACATTGCTAGGGAATGGCAAGAGAAATCTCCAGTCAATGTCCTTAAATGCATACAAATAAAAACCCATCAATAGTAGTAATTAATGAACCTTACAATCTTATTTCTTTCCTGCATACATGAAAGAAGCAGAAGTAATACCAATACTAAAATTTTTTGATGCAGAACATTTAGAAAACCACACACCAATTTCTTCATTATCTAGAGCATTTCTGAAACTATAGAATCGATAATGAAAACTTGCCTAATGACGTACCTACATAAATACAACCTTCACTGCAATCAACAATTCGCTTTCAGGACTGCAAGAGGTACACAGACAACTATAGTGCAGTTTATTGGAGTTGCACTCCAAGCACTAGACAAGTAACAGGCATGTTTTGGAACCATCTAAGGCATCTGATAGCACTTATCCCTTATTGATAGTTAGAATTTGTGAATTAAAATTCAGTGCTATGTCGAACTGGTTAAGTCATTATTAGAAAACCAGATGTAAACAGTTGAAATCTCGCACTTCTGAGAGAATGGTAGTAAAGCATTTATCTTATCCACAGCATAATAAGCATAAGCATAATAATAATGGCGTCACCCAGAGAAGTATATTAGGCCCAACCTACTTCTAGAGTATCAGGTACGTAGAACACATACCATTTGCTGATGACAGTACCACAGTAACTATAGACAAAAATTCAACGATTAACAAACTTCCAATGAAGCTCTTAGAGACTTGCACAACTGGTCATTGGAAAAGGCAGCAACTTGTAATGCAGAAAAGGAATGCTCACATTGGTGTGCAATATTTCTTGCTGCGAAGTAGCCCTTTGATACATGCCGTCAATCCTCAGCTATAGGCTAATGCTTTGGGGAACAAGTGCTGGGAACATATAAACTATTTTCAAGGTACAAAAAAAGAAAAAGCTGTACGAAAATAGGAACCAATAGTAGTAGTAACAGCACTCTCAAAAATTATTCAAAAACCTAGCAAGTCAGACAGTTCTGTGTCAACACATCAATCGCAACACAATGTAGACAAGAAACAAGTCTTCATCTGTACACCACAGACAGTGAAGTCTGTTGCAACCAGAGGGTCAAGGGACAGAGAATTAATCAGCCATTATAACATGTATTGTAAAATCCTAAAGAAAGTTGTTCAGACATCAAAAGCACTGTATTATGTAAAAGAAATTGATAACTCCAATAATAAAATGAAGACTGTCTGGCAAATAGTTAACAAGGAGACAGGGAACAATAAAAAAAGAGCTGTAGAAAACTTCATAATCAAACATGAAGGGAATCTTGTGCAAAATCCTGAGATCATAGCTGAAATCTTTAATAAACACTTCCTGTCAGTGTCTGAGCAAATAGGCTGCAAGGGTTCTGTGAATGATGCCCTGACCTTTTTGCGAAATGCTTTCCCTAACAAAATCATCCAAATGCATATTAGACCCGTTACAGTATCAGAAATTGAAAGAACAATTGCCTCCATGAAAACCAAGAACTCCTGTGGAGTAGACAATATTTCTAGCAAATTGTTAAAGCAGTGTTGTACTTCTGTAAGCAATATACTGTGTCATATTTTCAATGCCTCTTTGCAGCAAGGAATTGTTCCTGATAGACTAAAGTATGCTATCGTGAAGCCTCTCTTTAAGAAAGGGGAGAAAACTGATGTTAAAAATTTCAGACCAATATCTCTCCTGACTGTTTTCAAAGGTACTAGAAAAGCTCATGTATTCTAGAATTTTAGAACACCTACATAAATTCAATATTCTCAGCAAACATCAGTTTGGTTTCCGGAAAGGTCTGTCAACTGAACAAGCAATATATGCTTTTATAGATAAGGTTTTGGAATCTCTAAATGAGAAAATGGTGACAACAGGGTTATTTTGTGATTTATGTAAAGCCTTTGACACTGAACCACCAAATACTGTTACTGAAGGCAGACCATCTAGGAATAAGTGGTGTAGCAAATAACTGGCTTCAGTCATACCTGACAGAGAGGAAACAGAAAGTAGTCTTTGATAAGTCAGACAATTTGTGTGGTGGAATGATTTCATCGGAATGGAGAGACATAAATTGTGGAGTTCCACAGGGCTCTATTCTTGGTCCTTTACTGTTCCTGTTATTTATAAATGATTTACCTTATTCTTCAATGATTCAGTGCAATTTTACCATCTTTGCAGATGATACTAACATAATGGTTAATGGTCTTAAATGTGAATGTTCAAGAGTCTGTTAATACTATTCTTATAGATTTAATGAAATGGTTTACTGCAAATGGTCTTTCACTTAACCTGAGTAAGACTAATTATATTCAGTTCACCCCAACTGCCAAAACTGAGGAAGAAATGACTGTTAAATATGCCACACAGGTCATAGAAAGAGTGGAAGTAACAAAGTTTCTAGGCGTGAAGATTGACTGTAGAGTAAACTGTTCCCATCACATTTTAGATCTTTACAAGAGACTCAGCTCTTCAGTTTTTGCAATGTGCATCATCTCTGTCAGTGCAAACTTAAGCATTAAAAAAGCTGCATACTATGGTTACTTCCATTCTTTGATGGCATATGGAATTATTTTCTGGGGAAATCAACCTCTTGCAAAGAAAATATTCATTGCTCAGAAGCGTGTTGTAAGAGTGATGTCTGGTGTAGATCCTAGATGCAGCTGCAGAAGCCTATTCCGGAATCTGGGAATTCTTACAACTACTTCTCAATATATATACTCACTTATGTGTTTCATAAGTAAAAACACTGATTTATACAAATGTAACAGTGAATACCATCAGTATAACACAAGGAGGAAACATGATTTCCACACTGAAGGTAAAAATTTGAAGATTGTGCAGAAGGGTGTACAGTCCTCTGGTATAAAGATATTTAATGCTCTTCCTCCAGAAATCAAATGTGAAATTGCCAACAAATCTACATTTAAAGAGCTTCTGAGGCAATTTCTTTTAGCCATGTCATTTTACAGTTTGGAAGAGTTTATGAAAAACAGTGAGAAACGACCTTAAAATAAGATGTATTATCATATAAATTGAACATTAAGGTGAACATTCTTGTCACATATGTAACTCTTTTAGTGTTAACTGCTTATATTTAACAGTCTGGGTTGTATGACCTTTTCAGGTTTAATTCACTTTGTTTTATACCTGTAATCTGTAGGTCTAAGGATTCTCATTCCATTATATTGTGTTATAGATCATTGTAGTGGTTAAGTAACTTTATATTCTTTACCTGTAAACATAGTGTACAAGTACTTGTCATTGACAATGTAAAAATTGACACACACTACATCCATGTGAAATTGTCACAGTTGGATCCATGGTGTAAGAAATAAATAAATAAAAATAAATAAATAATGAAGTATGTGGCCATGGAACCATACCCACTGTTCACAACCGAACAAAAGAAACAATTCAAAAACTGCCAACACTGTATTATACCATGGAATAAAATTGTACAACAGGCTGCCACAAGAAGTAAGAGATGTGAATAATCCCCATACCTTTATCAGAAGACTAAAAAAGTATTACATTCTACTGTTCAACAATTTATGACATGATACCAGACAAGTATGGCTAAGTGTATCAGGTACCCTAAGAAGCTAAGGTTATTTTACTAACAAATATTTGGCGACATTCACAGAATATATATTGCTCTGCGGATGAATGAACAAACAAAAGAAATCAACTGAAGACAGCATTCCAACGACTGCTCTACAAATTTGGAACAACTGCAACCGAATGTGCAGTGTCAGCCGTCAGGATTATTCAACTGAGAAAAGTGTAACACGTTTCCAACAGCGCCCATAACACTCGAATTTTTCGAACAGGGACAAAACAGACCGGATCAATTCGTTAACAATTTTCTTTTTTATATGAAAAATAATACTACTCGTATGGTTATACATATCGGTATGTACTTTTGATGCAGTCTGTGCAGTCATAACTGGTAAAAGACGCATATCAAGTAATACAGCAATACTGACGGAAGTTGCAACACATTCTGCAAAATTATCTACCGGTATGTAACTTTCTGATGACATCTACAACCATCCTCACAGAACGTAAATAACAGCATATGGAGACAAAAAGGTGAGTCAGATACCGTATAGAACATTTGCGCATCTTACAACCTATACCCAAACATGCAACCAGCATCATTATTATGAAGTAAGTAACGAGAGACTTCACCATATTCAAGAACACGTATGGTATCAACAGCAAAATATAGACGGCGTTCTACTGCCAGATAAACACACCAACTTACAAATTACCCACACTTTGTATACCATTTCTCTGAAGAAGGCGAAAACTTGCAGAGCAGTACGTGGATAAAATCGTGCAGATGCTTACACTATTATTAAAATACCGGTTGAAGTATAATTATGAAATGAATGTGACAAAGGCTTTACAACATTTAACATCGGGGCCAGTTTCGATTTATTCACTTTTTTTAACTCAATTGAGGCTAACATAATTTATACATCTAGTAATTAACACATGAACGCAATTTTGCTACGGAATATATATATCAGAATTACTTAAAATCTCCGTAATGGGTGAACAAAACACAGCATTCGTGTACCGGAAGGTGTACAACTACAACCAATTCACAGTAAAACGCTACGAGTAAACTATTTTCCTATGTTAGCCAATCATTCTCTTTTTACTTACTGCTAATTCTTCAGCTCATCATGTTGTATTAACTCAACCATGTTCCCTCGGCCATCGATCACACTTCGCACTGGCGGAGAACAAGACAGAACGAAACGTCGCGCTCCGCCTTGGCTGAATCAGTGACTTAACTTTGCTTCAATGTTGCCAACCCTATCGCCATTAAGCTCTGGCTAGGGTTGAATGGTCTGCCTTTCAGGGAGGCCACACATGGACATGGGTTACAAGAACGTATTTGGTTTTTTTTTTAAATAAAAATGTCATCTTATTTTCCTGGTAAAATTTTACTTATGACAGCGTCGGCGAAACGTGCTGATGTTGGCAACGACTGGTCGTGAAGCAAATAATTAATGCTGATCCTGCTCATTGACTGACATATTATTGTGTGTACCCTCGTCTGCACAATTAATTAATTAATTTTACCCATAAAGCGAAAATTTCGCAACAAAACGTTTGCATTCATACGAACGTCACATAATACCCAGCTCTCAATGGTCGTTGCCAACTCCAGCATACTACGCTACAGCAGTCTTATAATGCAACCAAGTTTCTGAACGTATTGATATTGTAGAGCTCCAGGTTCGACCTGAACGTCAAGATTTCCAGCAACAACAAATAGTAGCATAATGTGACAATAATTTTCTGCCTAATTTTCGTCATGACATGATGAACTTCATTCACAGAGACAGCGATGGGTTTCGTAGTTTTCTTCTTACTACCACTTCAGCAAGATCAAACAGTTCGTATTGCTGACAGTATCTGTAGCGTACTATTGATCATTTAGAATCCTCACAAATATAAACTGTAACCAATATTATGTCGCAAAATATCGTTGCTACAAGGAAAATTCTAAGATGCAAAACAAACACACTATTTCTGAAGAAGTTTTTGTGACAGTTTTAAAGAATTTAGCGCTTACAACCATCTGCCAGTACAACAACCATGACTTTTAAACTAGCAACGTTTTCATCTGTAACTTTTTTTTTTTTTTTAGAACACAGCATTCAAAGTGTCTAATTTATAATCAAGGTACAATCAAAGTTTGTTACCATAAACACTGACGTAATATTAATGTACCATATTTTTGGCAATTTTTGGGGCAACAGTGCATTAGGCATACTAGTACGTCGTTAACTGTAGCCTTGTTACATCTAAATAACCAAAGCAGGAACACTTCCCAGTATACTTGCTTGACAACTCTATCTTCCCTACCTTTTGATAAAATGTCGTATATGTTTTTCATTTCAAACTGCTAGATCATGAACTGACATTGAAACATATTACACTGTCCAAAGATGAGTACTGTTTACCGAAAAGTACTCGTATTTTTTAAAGACTGTACTCTTATTGACACACTATAATTCTGCAGATTTTGACTCCATTGTTTCTTCCCAATTTGTGAATGAATATACCCGTTAACAAAGCGAGTTTTTAACGAAGTAATGTATATGTTTCCTGTATCAAGTGACATACTGATAGTTACAAATACTTTTGGGACTAGAGAGCAAAAATATAAAAGGACAGCAAAACAAGCAAGGAACGAAGGTGGTGGTGAAGCACAACACACAAAGGGGTGTAAACAGGCACTTTTTATCCTTATATCTACCTGACTGCTTACATTTGTTTATTACTACCAGCAAGTGCCATAGTTGGACCTCTGGATGTCATGAGACAAAACAGGTTACGAACATTGAATTGAATTGAATTGAATTTTATTTGATCCTGTAAGTTTACATTGTGTACAGTAAATGTACGTGTAATATAGGACATGTCAAAGTATTAACGTTCTTCATCACTTATTTTTCTACACCTTTAGCTTACATTTTCACATCACCGATAATGAGTAACAATATATACAAATTTAATGGCATAAGTATTCTGCAACACTGTAAAACTCTTTTTCAATGAGATAGTCTTTAAGTTTCTTTGGAAAGTCATTATGAAGTACACTATCTCGCAGGTTTTTGGGCAGACTTCTTAGTAGTCCGATACCAGAGTACTGGGGTTCTTTTTCTAGCATTGCCAGTCGGTGGGGTATGCTCCGTACTTCATTCTTCTTTTTTGTATTGTGGGTGTGTACACTAGCATTTGTAATCCAGTCCTCTCTACCTTTTGTGATGTACATTATTGTTTTGTATATATACAACGATGAAAAAGTTAAGATACCTAAATTCTTGAAACAGTTTCTGCATGTTTCAGAGGTCTTTCTTCTTAAAATGGTCCTAATTGCTTTTTTTGTAATGTGAACACTCGTTTTGTCTCTTGTTTGTTTGAGTTTCCCCACACAGTCACTCCATACTGTAAGTATGGTTCGAAAAGTCCATGATACACTGTACACAGAAGGTTCTTGTCTGAATACTGTGATAGCTGCATCATTAAGAATATGACAGAGCTCAGTTTCTTACAGACATTATTAATATGTTTTTTCCATTTCAGTTCATTATCCACAAGAATACCAAGAATCTAGCAGATTCTACTTCTTCCAGCCTTGTTCCATCAACCTCTAAATCCATGTCTACAGCCTTTTCCTTGTTTTCAAACACTGCATACATAGTCTTTTTTAGATTTATAACCAGTTCATTTTCCAACAGCCATTGAGCTGTGACATTTGAAGATATGTATGCTCTTCTCTCAAGCTGTTCCATATTTTGGTCACTATTTAGTATTGTCATGTAATCAGCATACAATATTTTCTTTTCTTCCTCCTCAACACCTATGTCATTAACAAATACATTAAATAACAATGGCCCCATTACCGAACCCTGCGGCACTCCGTATTTGATGGATTTGGTTTCTGATTGGTTCGAGTTTCCTAATGATACATACCGCTTGCGGTTGCACAAGTATGATTTTATCCATTCACCTGGTTGCCCCCGAATGCCATAGTTGCTTAATTTTTGTATCAGCATTTTATGGTCAGTGGTGTCAAATGCCTTTGAAAGATCCAGAAACATTGCAGAGACAACCTTTTTCTCATCTAAGGACTGTAAAATGTATTCTGTTAGACTGACAATTGCTGATTCTGTAGACTCACCCTTTCTGAAACCATGTTGTGAGGGCATGAGAATGTTATGTTTGTCCAAATAGTTAACTAATCTGGTATACATAAGCATTTATAGGATTTTTGAGAAACCTGATATCAGTGAAACTGGTCTGTAGTTGTTGGGATCATCCTTACACCCTTTCTTGTACACTGGCTCTACCTTCGTTATCTTCAGTTTTTCTGGAAAAATTGCTTCTCTGAAAGAACAATTTGCTATGTTCAGCAGTGGTGTTATTATCTCCTCACATACCAGCTTTATTACATGATTTGATATTTCATCATCACCAGCTGATTTCTTAGACTTCAGTTTCTGTATAGTTTTCCGCAATTCATCTTCCGTGACTGGTCTTAAGAACATAGTACTGCATGATCTTTTTGGTACCTTAATACCCTTCTGTTTTTGACTATTTCTTTCCAATTTTAGGTTTTTTACTACACTGATATAGTTATTATTCAGTATGTTTGCTATTTCCATACCATCTGTGACCACTGTGTTATCTATTTTAATTGACCTAATACCTTCTTCTTTGTTTGACCCATCTTTTTCCCTTCTTTCAGCATTGATTGCATTCCAAGCTGCCTTTGCCTTGTTTTTTGAGTTCGCGATAGTGGTGTCAATTGCTCTTGCTTTCGCTTCTCTTATTGTTTTTCTATACTTCTTTATTAACATTTTATATTTTTCAGCTTTGCCCATCCGTCTCACGTCCTGAAGTTTCCTTCGCTGTTTTAGTATTTCACTGGTAATCCACTGTGTTTGATCTTGCTGCCTTTCTTGTCTCTTTACTTTGGGAAATGCTACATTAAAATGGTATTTCATTGTTGAAATAAATGCATCATATTTTTCATTTACACTCTGGGCCTCTAGGGTTTCATTCCAGGTTTCCTTACTTAACATTGTTCTAAAGATGTTGATATTTTGTTCACTGATGTTCCTGATTTCTTTGGTTGTTTGTTTTGGTCTGATACTGTATCATTACTTCTGCAAAAGCTGATTAGTTGTCCATGATGATCAGATATTTCTGTCTGAACTACATGTGACTCATAGTTACACATATTAGTAATTATGTTGTCAATAATTGTCTCACTTTGTGAAGTCACTCTTGTTGGTGCAGTTATTGTCACTTTCATGTTATGCTGTGTTAACAATTCTTCAAAATCCTGTCTTATTTTTGTGTCTTTTTCCCATGTCAATGTTGAAGTCTCCACATATAATAAGATTTCTCTTCATATTAATTCTCAAGAAGCTAGCAATTTTTTTAGAAAGATGCTAATATTGCCACATGGTGACCTGTACACACAAAACACACTAAAATCCTCTGCCACTATACCAGTAACTTCAAAGTCTTTTTCTCTAGCTGTGGGAAATGTAGCTGCTTCACTGTTTACATTCTTTGATAGAGTACCTGTTTTAATATATATACAAACGCCACCACCCTTATATTTAGATCTGCAGAAGTAACTAGCTAGTTTGTAGTCCTTTATTGCCACATTATGTATTTTACTTTCAGTTAGTCCATGCTCACTTATGCATAATATGTCTGGTCTTACTTCACTCAGGAGTACTTCTGCTTCTAATTTTTTGTTACCAAAGTATTGAATATTTTGATGAAGTACTTTTATGTAATTTTTCTTTTGTTGATTTACGTGTTGTGAGCTGTATTCTGGGGCAAATTCTTTAGTATCATCTTTTTTTGTATGGTGCTCTATTTTTCTTTTCCAGCTGGAGTGTGTGATTTTTCACCCCCTTCAGGCCTAATTAGTTTCCCTTGCATCTAATGATTTTGCAGACATCTGCATCCTTTGCTAGTGAGTTTTCACATAGGAATTTGTTTGGATCTATAAAAATTGCCCCAAGACGATCACATTGTTCTTTAGAGCACAGTTTATCCTTTAAGATCTATACTGTGGTCAAAGCATTCCTCAGAAGTTTCCCTGTCTTGACAGCATACTCTATGGCAGGACCAGTCTGAATGTTAATCAGAAGTAACCAAACCATCTCTCATTCTACCACAGTAGTTTCCAATAACATTTTGGGGAAGGAAGGAAGGAAAGAAGAGTGATTGCCCACGACAAAGTTGTTTCTCAAACATTTTAAAATGTGTTGGATCAGCTAGCAAAATAAGCTTCCTCTTTTCATCAGGATGCTACCCAGAGTGCATTAATTTCATAAACCTACCTGCAGTAGTTTAGAGCTCTAGCCATAGTCCTTGATTTTGCCCACACACATCAGATACCACATGATGAATTTTCATACCGAATGTCTCCCATTCATTTACATGTGCAACAACTGTGTTCTTGACATATGAACTTTGAAATAAGTCCAAGTATAATTGCAACTTATTGCATGCTTCCATCTTGTAAAACCACCCAGCATAAAGACTATTGGATGAGGCTACATTTTCAGAACAAAATTTTGGAGGCGGTATACTAACATTACAAATGATGCAGCCAATGCTCGGTCACTACTCCAATGGTGGAGTCAAACTAAACTCACTATCATAAGAATTGCATGTTTTACTTCTGGTAACATGAGATGCAGTTTGATCTTGAGGGAACCAATGTGTTCTCTCAGTACACCAGATCTAAACTTTACATTCTGTAGTGTACACCTGAGGGTTCTGTCTGAAGAGAAAGGTCATTTGTTTTCTAGCAAGATTTTGTACCCTGTTTTGCCACAAGTTAGTCTAACTTTAGAGCTTCCTGCAATGTTTCATCTGATGACTTGCTACTCTTGCAGATCCCTATTGCTAAAACTGAATTGGTCTGCACAAAAAAATAGTGTAGAATGGAAAAGAACTTGTCATTTTCAGCAAAAACCTTTCTCTCCCTTTTCTGAGAGACGTTCAAGTGTCTCTTCTAAACTTGTTTAATCCTGCACCTCATGTACAAAGTTCTTCGAGATTGTAACCTTATTGGCTGCTGTGGCCAAGCCACCTAGAGTAACACTGATCCTGTGCTCTACTGAAACTGCCTCAGTCTATCAGACAAATGGGTAAAACATTGCCGTTTCCAAAAATAAAATGGTTTTCATCATATACTAAGTTTTGATACTGTTACATTAGCCACTAATTATTTCTCATTATATTGAAATAGACAAGTTACAGGTGAATAGATCTCATAAAATCTGCAATTCATTATTTTAAAAAGACAAAAAAAAACTTTGATAAAACAAATAATATTCCAACACTGTTGTAATTAAGAAGGGAGAAATTCCTCCTGTTATGGCCTTTGCCATTACTGTTAAGCCCCATGTGTGTAAGGCATGCTGTAATAATGATGATTCTCAGGTTTAATTTAGGGACAGTTACTTAATGGCACAAGTTCACATCCAGGGACAGTTTTGATAATAACTGAAAGATTGTTAGCAGATTATGTGATTTGTTGCTGCTACACAGTTTCGTTATTTTGATCGAGATGAACTTACCAAGTGAAAAACCCGTGCAATACACACATTTATTTATATATAAAAGCCGGCTTTCGAATCTCCCCTTGTGTGAAACTGCTTGCACAAGATCATATGACAATTTTAAGTTCTGTATTTGCATGTGTTACTGTTTGCTTCACTTCTCCTGTGTAATCCTTCACTGATTGTATCGACAGTCATTTGTTTTATGATATATTGTGACATTTCGAGCATCCGCAAGCTCTGTGATAAACTAGTGTTGTTATCGTCAATTGTAGGTTTAAGTTAGATTGTGCTGTTTGAAAAGTTTTAGGGACATTAGGGGTATCGTTGTTCAAAACAACCTTTCTCTAATTCATTGTCCAATTACGTGAAAAATGGGTCACTTTCAGACTGTTCAGACGCTTACAAAACTATATTTTCGTAACTTAGTGGTACGAGCGTTTTGGATATGTATTTTAATTTGTAGCACATTAGCATCTGTGGCTCACACTTCAGCCAAAGTATACATCGCACCTGTATTTCATTGTGTATTAATGCGAATATATGTGCGTTTTTGAAAATTGTTGGTAGCTACAATTTTCCTTCGCGTAATCAACAAGCAATTGGGGTTTTAATTAATGTAGGAGATATTCTAATTAACATTTTGTGTTATATCTCATTTTCCCTTAAAGAAGAGTAGTCATATATATTATCTGCATTTATCATAAATTAAATCTGTTTTCCAGTTTGCTAACAATTGTAATTAACATAAAAATATTTTAGGAAACTAGTGAATTCTATAACTTCTTTGTGTTGTCTCAACAGAAATCTCTTTTTGTGTATCTTCATGGGGAATTAGAGCCATTTTAGCTCAGATTAAGAAATAATCAGCAGGTTTAATTTGTAGCCCTTTGTTCACTGGCCTGCAATACACTGCAACAGCTAAAATGCAGCTCCACTGGGATTGCTGTTACCAGACATGGGGTGAGTTGGTTGCCATTTGTAAGCAGCTGGAAATCACCCCGACTACTGTAAAACGATTGTCAGCTGTGGTGAATCAGTGTGTTGGAAGAGCTGCCGAGAGTCGTGTACCTGTGGTAACTGTACCAGAGGTACCTTAAGTGCACTCCTCTGGCGTATATCTTGTCTCCTCTGCAGACAGTACTGCATCTGTCATTACTGGTCCACTTCCCTGCGAGTAGCGTGTCAATGGTGGATCTAGGCGTCATGTGTAGGGTGGACTTTGGCCAGGGAGGACTCAGGGTGTTATACCAATCCCCGTAACTAACAAGTTTAAAGTGTTGTCTTTCACTTAAACAAACTGAGCCAGTGGGACTCACTTCACCTGTTTTGGGAAAACACGAAAGGGTAGGGGTCTATAAATCATTGGCAATCCAACTGTATGGCGAATGATTGTATCCCTTCGGGAAATGCCAGTGAGGGACAGGAAAGAACACCAGGTGCACTCAGTGTGAGGCTACTCCAGCAGCCATTTAGGGAACAGAGTGCAACAAACTGCCGATTGTGGTGCACATTGGAACACATGATGCCTTTTGTCCGGGCACTGAAGTGACTCTTGGGTCATTCCAGGGACTGGCAGAGAAAGTTGAGGATACCGGCCTTGTGCATTAAGTCTCAATGAAGCTCACAATATGCTTTATTGTCTCCAGAACTGATCATGGCCCTTCGGTTGTGTGTTGAGTGGAGGGACTGAACCAGACACTCCGGAAGTTCTGTGACAAGCGACTTCCTGGACCAGTGCCATAGCGTTGTGAACTGTAGGGTTCCTATAAATAGGTCAGATGTGCACTACACAACAGAGGCTGCTACTCAGGTTACTGACTGTGCGGTGCACCCAAGAGGTTTTTTTTTTTTAGATTAAACGGCTCTCCATCCAGGGGTGTAGGAATCCCAGAAGTATAAGTGCAAGACTGAAATAAATGCCTCCCACAGGTGAGAGGTGGTAAACTGCCGAAGCATTTGTAATGAAGTGGCAGAGTTTGAAGTGCTCGTGAAAACCAATGAAGCTCAATGAAAGCTGCTTGAAACCTGAAACTGACAACAGTGAGATTTTTGAGGAAAAATTAAATGTATATCAAAAGGATAGGCAAATGGGAAATGGAAACGGTGTGTTTGTCACTGTAGACAAAAAACTCAGATCCACAGAGGTAGAAACTGAAACTGCATGTGAGGCTGACTGGACAAGACTCAGCATCAGAGGTGGGTATAAAATGATAAATGGATCCTTCTCTTGCCCACCAGACTCGTCTCCTCATGTAACCACAAAGTTCTGAGAAAACCTCTGTTCATTCGTACCCAAGTTCCCCAATCACACTGTTATCATTGGTGGAGACTTAAATCAGCTATCAATTAATTGGGGAAATTACACTTTTGTTAGTGGTTGGTGTGGTAAGCCATCCTGTGAAATTGTACTAAAAGCCTTCACGGAAAGCTACCTAGAACAGATATTTAGGGAATCCAGTCACAATAGAAATATATTTGATCTAATGGCTTCAAATAGACTTGACATCTTTGAGGATGTCCACATCGACACAGGTATCAGTGACCATGGCACGGTTGTGGGAACAATCATTACCTAAGGACATAGGACAAATAAAACAAGTAGAAAGATGGATGTGTTCAGTAAACTAGATAAATAAATCAGTTTTTATCTCAAAGAGGATCTTCGAACTTTCAGCAGAGGGCAGGAGCATGTAGAGGAAGTCTGGCTCAAATTAGAAGAATAATTGACCACATGCTGCATAGGTAAGTATTTAGGAGAGCAATTCACAATGTGAGGGAACTTCCATGGACTACTGTAGCAGAATATTATCAAATGACATTTCACAAAATCCTAAGAAATTCTGGTGATATGCAAAGGCTATTAGTGGCACCCAAGTCAATATCCAGTCTTTAGTGAATGAGACAGCAACTGAAATTGAGGGTAACAAAGCAAAAGCTGAACTCCTTGACTCTGTAAATGTTCATTTACAAAGGAAAACCCAAGAGAATTGCCCCAATTAATCATTGCACCACTGAAAAGATGAATGAAATAAGTATGAGTCAGTGGTGTTGAGAAACAGCTGAAATTGTTAGAACTGAAAAAAGCTCCAGAGCACAATGGAATCCCTGTCAGATTGTATACTGAATTTGCATCTAAATTAGCCCCTCTTCTCACTATAATCTGTCGTAGATCCCTCAAACAAAAAAACGTGCCCATTTCTTGGAAAAAGGCACTGGTCTCACATGTCTACAAGAAGAGTAGTAGAAGTGATCCACAACACAACTATCCAGTATCTATGACGTTGATTTCTTGTAGAATCTTAGAACATATTCTGAGCTCAAACTTAATGAGGTATTTTGAACAGAATGGTATACTCAGTGCCAGCTAACAGGGTTTTCGAAAACATTGATCATGTGAAACCCAACTTGCTCTTTTCTCATATCACATATTGAAAGCCTTGGATCAAGGCAACCAGGTAGATGCAGTGTGTTTTGATTTCCAAGAAGCATTTGTCTCAGTACCGCAACTACACTAATTGTCAAAAATATAATCATATAGGGTATCAAGTGAAATTTGTGACTGAATTGAGAACTTTTTGGTAAGGAGGACACAGCATTTTATCTTAGATGGAGAGTCATCATCAGATTTATAAGTAAGTGGGTGTGCTCCAGGGAAGTGTGTTGGACCCTTGTTTTTAGTATTGTATATTAATGACCTTGCAGACCATATTATTAGTAAAATCAGGCTTTTTGCAAATGATGCAGTTATGTATAACAAAGTACTGCCTGAGACAAGCTGCATAAATATTCAGTCACCTCTTGATAAGATTGCAATATGGGGCAGAGATTGGCAACTTGTTCTAAATGTTCAGAAATGTCAAACTGTGCACTTCAAAAAAGGAAAAATATGTAGTATCCTATATCTATAATATCAGTGAGTCACTGTTGGAATCTACCAACTCATACAAATGCGTGAGTGTACCACTCTGTGGGTATATGAAATGGTATGATCGCATAGGTTCAGTTGTGGGTAAAGCAGGTGGTAGATTTCAGTTGATTGGTAGACTACTGGGGAAGTGCAATCAGTCTACAAAAAAGATTAAAAAGCAATCAGTCATGTGATCCATCTTAGAATATTGCTCATATGTGTCATATCCGTACCAGATAGGACTAACAGGGGATATTGAATGTATACAAGGAGGGGCAGCACAAATTGTTACATGTTTGTCTATTCCATAGGAGAGTGTCACAGAGACATTGGGGGAACTGAAATGGTAGACCCTTTAAGACATACGTAAAATATCCCGAGAACGTCTGCTCAGAACCATGGCTGGTACCCTCTGGTGGCACTTCTAACAGAAGGATTATCAGGAAACTGTTTATATACAGTATGGTGCCTGTAACATGTGATGTACTTGTGGTAATAATGAACAGCCCACAGAGGAGAGAGGCCTGCATGCCAAGGGTAAGCAACTCTGAGAGTGAAGATGATGTACTGGCAGAATATATACTCAGTCTGCAACTGATACACAACACCTGTACCTCCTTCAACAGTTAGATTAGGCATCAGCGCACCCTGCTGGGCAACATGAGGGGTCCAATGAGATGGGGAGACCACAGCAGCTGTCACTCGATCCAAAGAAACCGTGTTGATGGTGAAGTGGCTGCTGACAGCCGTGATTAGTGATGGCAGCAGTGATACTGGAGGCACCTGACAAAGATGCCAGGGCGAACTTTGGTGTCTGATTGAATGCTCTTTAAAGAACATAACAATATTATCAAGTGATGCTCCTGCTTGTGGAATGCCATGTAACAGTTACTAATACTTCAGTTTGAATATCATGCAATTACACCAAAAAACTAAGACTGAGTGCAGTAAGTGCTCTGTAATTATATTTTATCATTCTTAAAAAATGATCCTGTATCTTAATTCCAAGTGTAATTTATTTTTCACAAAGTAATTTCTTTAATATGAACGTTAACTACATACCTGGTCATTTGTTAGCAAGACCTCCATTAGGCAACAATGACATTTTGCATGAAGCAAATTTTTATTCATTCTACTAAAATATTCTACTATAATATAAATTGAAGTAAAATGATAAGCATTTTAAACAGTTTCAACTACAAAAGAGAATAATTGCACTTACCTTTTTATATCGCCTTTGAAGTGGATCCTTTTGTTTGAGAATTTATAATACTTATAATCTGCAAAATTAATCAGTTTATACAAATGGAACCATCTGATAATTAATTTGATCTAAAGTAAACAAAGTGTTTGTTCAGCGGAAGTGAGCGATGAGAACCATTTTTGCTACAAAGTTACATGACAGGAAATAAGTACTACAAACAGGACTCAGTATTTACACATGTAAAAATATTATAATCGGAAAATGAAAATGTAATCAAGTAAATAAAAAATTACCACAATAATAGAAATCAAACAGCTGCTATATACTAAAACGAAGGAGGCAGCAGCCGGTTTGAAAGTAGCAGTTTCCTTGCCAAGCAATTACATTTATGTGGTATAAGCAGGTCTGGCTCCAGGATTGGGAAGGGGGAGGGGTGTTGCATGGAACCCAATATGCCAACACCCCAAGGGGGCAGGTATTTGGAGCAGTAAAATCTTGAATTTTAATATTGTTCCGAACAGGTGAATTAAACAACACAATGAAAGAGTTGTGTAACTGATGAAGTTGTGAGAGTAAATTGAATATACAAATCATTCATAAAATATATTGTCATACTGGTCCGAATTATCAATCTTGTGCCCAGAAAAAGTTTTTTTATGTTTACGCCCTAGTATCAGGCCATGCCCAATGCTTGTATCTTTTCAAGCTTTAGGTTATCATGGGCACATCTTGTGGGTCAGTTTGACATTGTAGACAATGTTCCATGTTCTGGACTTCACCATAGTTGCATTTGTTTGCATCATGTTCGAGGACCCACATAAGTAGATTTGTTTTGCACAGTGCTCCATGCATTCTGATGCAATTCAGTGTTCATCAAACCCTCCGGCTTGATTTATAGCATGGTGGTTTTTCAGGTCTCATCATTAGAAATTTCAACAGAGACGTACAGAAGTTTTCAGATGAAAAAGCAAACAGATATCTGCAATGTAAGATCTATGTCTACATCCACACTCTGCAAACCCCTGTGGAGTTCCACTGTACTAATTAATAGGGTTTCTTCCCACACCATTCATATAGGTTTCATAAACTGACATACTACCCCTCGAGATTCGCATCCTGCGAGATCTGTGGGTGGAGGATGACACGGTGCCCGGTAAGTACTGTTAGGCCTTCAGGGAGAAGGTTTTAATGCCTGTGTGTGTGTGTGCTGTAATTATTCTAATCTTGTCCTCATTCCCTATGTGAGAAATATGTAGGGGGAGGGGGGGGGGAGTGTATTCTTAGAGTCATCATTTAAAGCTGGTTCATGAAACTTTGTTAATTGACTTCGTTGGAATAATTTGTGTCTCGTCAAGTGTCTGCCAGTTCAGTTTCTTCTGCATCACTGCAACACTCTCCCACAGGTCAAATGAACCTATATCCTTTTGTGCTGCCCTTCTCTGTACATGCTCACTGTCCCTTGTTAGTCCTATTTTGCACTGGTCTCTCACGTTTGAGCAATATTTTACAACTGGTCATACGAGTGATCTGTAAGCCATATCCTTTGTACATTGATTGCACTTCCCCAGAATTCTACTAACAAATCAAAGTCTACCATCTGCTTGAACCACAACTGAGCCTGTATGATCATTCCTTTTCATATACTACTCAGTGTTACACCTAGATATTTGCATGAGTTAGCCAATTTCGACTGCGACTCACTGACATTATGGTCACAGGATAGTACTTTTTTTCGTTTTGTGAAGTGCTCTATTTCACATTTCTGAACATTGATAGCAGGTTGCCAACCTTTGCAATATTTTGAAATCTTATTAAGATCTAATTGAATATTCATTAACGACAAATGCATTACCTGCAAAAAGACTGAGGTTACTAATAATATTGTTACGAGGTCATTAATATACAACATGAACAGCAACGGTACCAAAACAGTTCCCTGGGCTACACCCAAATTTACTTCAACATTTGGCGATGAATCTCCATCCCAGGTAACATGCTGTGTCCTCCCTACCAAAAAGTCCTCAATCCAGTCAAACATTTCACTTGCCATCCCGTATGATCAAACTTTTGACAGTATGTGTAGGAGTGGTACTGAGTCAAATGCTTTTCTGAAGTCAACCAATATTCCATCTACCTGACTGCCTTGACCCAATGCTGTAAGTGTGTCAGTTGAGGAAAGTGCAACTTGGGTTTCACATGGTCGATGTTTTCAGAATCCATGCTGGTTGCCAAGGAGGTCATTCCATTCAATACAGGCCTACCTGACTATGTTTCAACTCTAAATATGTCCTAATATTCTACAACAAATTAGTGTCAAGGATATTAGACAACAGTTTTGTGGATTGCATCTATTGCCCTTTTTATATATGGGGTTATCTGTGCTTTCTTCCACCTACTGGGAACGGTTTTTTGTTTAAGCGATCTATAATATGTTTTAGTTAGAAGAGGGGCTAACTAGGCCACAAATTCAATACAGAATCTAATAAGGATTCCAATACACCTCTGAGCTTTGTTCAATTTTAATGATTTCAGCTGCTTCTCAACCCCACTGAAATTAATATTTGCATCACTTATCTTTACATTGGTATGAGGATTAAATTGGGACAGTTCTCCCTGACTTTCATTTATAAAGGAGCATTTACAAACAGATTTAAGGATTTCAGGTTTTGCTTTGCTATCCATAATTTCAGGTCCTGTCTCACTCGCTAGGGACAAGACAATAACTTTGGTGCTATGTTGATATATAGGCAGGAGTTAGTGAAGCGGAATAGAGTAGAGGAACATGGAGGTTACTGAGACAACATATGTAAAGGCTGTCAGGGGCACCAAATTTAGTGTGCAGGACTCATAGATGACACAGAAATAGAAATTGAAGGTAACAAAGCAAAAGCAGAATGCTGAAACCTATTTTAAAGTGTTCCTTTACAAAGCAAAACCCAGGATTAATAGCCCAGTTTAATATTAACTCCACTGCAAAGATAAGTGAAATAGGTATTAATGTCAATGGCATCGAGAAACAGCTGAAGTATATAAAACCGAACAGGGCCCATGGGAATTTCTGTCAAATTGTATACTCAATTTGCAGCTAAGTTAACGCCTCCTGTAACCATACCATAGTGTAGATCCCTCAAACAAAAATCTGTACCCAGTAGTTTGAAGAAAGCAGAGGTCACATTTGTCTACAAGGAGAGCAATAGAAATGATACTCAGAGCTGTCCAATACCAGTAACATCCATATGTAGCAGAATGTTGGGACTTGATCTAGACTCAAACATAAAGAGGTACCTTGAGCAAAATGGCTGACAGCCAGTATGGATTCTGAAAACATTTGTCATGTGAAACCCACCTTGCGGTTTACTCATAATGTCCTGAAAGCCCTGATTCAAAGTAAAACTATTCCATGTGTCTGGAAGCTGCACATGCTTCTGAACAGAAACAAAAAGTTCCATAAAAACACAGGAGAACTGTGGTGTCACCGCCAGACACCACACTTGCTAGGTGGTAGCCTTTAAATCGGCCGCGGTCCATTAGTATACGTCGGACCCGTATGTCGCCACTATCAGTGATTGCAGACCGAGCGCCGCCACACGGCAGGTCTAGAGAGACTTCCTAGCACTCACCCCAGTTGTACAGCCGACTTTGCTAGCAATGGTTCACTGACAAATTACGCTCTCATTTGCCGAGACGATAGTTAGCATAGCCTTCAGCTACGTCATTTGCTACGACCTAGCAAGGTGCCATTATCAATTGCTATTTATCTTGTGATGCATGTACCGTCAGACCGATGTTCACCAATTATGGATTAAAGTTAAGTATTCCAACAGCTACGTACTTTATATGCTAGACTCAAATCCTTTAACTGTTCCAGACCTCACGCCAGCCTGCGTGAGCTTAAACGCGTGCCTTTCGGCTTCACTTCCTAGTGGCTTGGCTGTCTTGCCAAGTCACAACAAGAACTGCCATAAGTCAGTAACATCTTGCCACAATATTTCGGCACAAAGTCTTTTGGCCATCTTCAGGTGAGTACAGCTGTAGAAGTACTGGCGAATACGCGCTGAGCTCTGCTATTTAAAGCCAAAGGGGGCTGCATTGCGCATGCGCTGCGCATGCGCTGCGCATGTACTGTTTAGCGTGTGCGTTCACAACTCCATGCGCTGCGCATGTACTGTTTAGCATGTGCGTTCACAACTCCGTGCGATGCGCCTGGCGCCCTCCGCGGTGAAAACTTGGCATTTCGTTATCAGATCGATCTTCATCTTTATACTGATAACTACGTTGACTACAAAGTTTCTCTACAACAGGAGGCTCCTTGAGGATCTGTTGTTAATTTGACAGAGAAAGATTTTGATTATGCGACTATGTCTGTGTTAGAAAAAGGTCTGAATTTTGCCCCCACACCTGTTTCACCATCATTTGTAGACTTCGTCAGTGCCATTGAAGAAGCTACATGCCATCTTGATACAGATAAAGCAGAGGATGTCTGACATGAGTCTTGTCGTGTGCTGACTAGAGGTGCACCTATGAAGAGTAATATCTCACCTATGGAAAGGAGAGATCTCCGTAATTTAAGAGCAGATATGGATACAGTTGTCTTAAAATCGAACAAAGGAAATTCTACGGTTCTTACGACAAAGGATGATTACATCAATAAGATCAATGTTGTATTATGTGATTTCACCTATCACAAAATTGATAAGGACCCCACGAACCGAGTTATGCGAAAAACAGCAGAACTCTTGTCAAATAGTTCTCTATCAAAGGAGGTCATCAAGAGATTGAAACCAAATAGTGCGGTTCCTCCCAGGCTATATGGACTGCCAAAGATCTGTAAGGAAAATGTACCATTGCGTCTAGTCATGAGCAACATTGGGGCAGCCACCTACAACATAGAAAAATTTCTGGCATCACTGCTTAAACTAGTTATAGGCAAATGCCCTCATCACATAAAAAACTCTAGTGATTTTATCAGCCATATTCAGTCTTTACAGCTGCAAAGCAACGACTTGCTGGTCAGCCTTGACGTGGTTTCTCTCTTTACCAAGGTGCCTCTTCTAGATTCATTACACCTGATGGTAATATGTTTGATGCAGATATTGCAACGTTGTTTGAGCATACTCTCTCTTCTACATATTTTACATTCAACAATGAATTTTATGAACAATCTGACGGTGTCATCATGGGGAGTCCTTTGTCTCCCCTGCTGGCAAATCTTTTTATGGAAGGTTTTGAAGAGAGAGCTCTCAACTCTGCCACTTTTAAACCGACAGTGTTTTGGCATTATGTGGATGACACCTTTATAGTATGGCCTCATGGCGTGGACTGTCTCCACGAATTTTTACATCATATGAATTCCATACATGAAAATATTAAGTTTACTATGGAAACTGAAAAATATGGTTGTTTGCCATTTTTAGATGTTCTGGTATGACGCAAGAATGATGGCACACTTGGTCATTCGGTGGATAGAAAACCGACCCATACAGATTTGTATCTGCAAGCTACCAGTTGCCATCATCCAGCACAAACAATGGGTGTCCTTAAAACCTTAATCCACCATGCCCATACTATTTCTGACGTCAACAGTCTTCAAGTGGAACTGAAACACCTGCAAAAAGTATTCATGATGAATGGCTTTTCAACTAAGCAAGTGAACAGAGCTATGCAGTCCTACAAATGACACAACAAGAAAGAAGAAGAGGTCTTCAGGTCAATGGCTTATCGACCTTTTATTGGGAACATCTCGTCACAGATAGGTAGAATATTGAGGAAGCATCAAGTTAGAGTCATCTTTCGCCCTCCTCCGAAAATATCGTCACTGGTGGGATCCGTTAAGGATGACCTGGGCCTACATAAATCAGGTGTCTACAAGATTCCGTGTGATTGCGGCAAGTTGTCAGGAAAGAGAACACACACACATTCATTTAAGCAAGCACATGTCACACAAATGTGGTCACTATCTCTGGCAGCTCTAACCAGAACATGTTTCAGTTGGGACTGCTACAGATGGTGGTCATATGTGCTTGAGGTGAGTGTGCTTTTTGTGTGTGTTTGGGGGGGGGGGTTGGGGAGGAGGGGGGGGGGTTGTGCGTGTGCCTGCCCACCTTTTTCTGAAGAAGGTTTTGGCTGAAAGCTGAATGTGTACTGGTCTTTTTGGTGTGCCTGTGTGCACTTGGAATTGTCATCTGTATGGTGAGAGCAGTCTATGCTTTTCCTAATATTGTTGAAGTACTGTCAAAGCTTCACCAATATCCTTCAGATCTTGATAAGATTTTAAAATGCTTTCTTACTTTTAAAAATGGCAGCTCAGTAATTGACCAACTAGTCTGTTCACTGGGATTGTTTAAAGTAGCAGTGTTGTGATAAACTGGTAATGTCATGAAGATTTTCTTTCATTAGATGATTTCTTATAATTTTTGAACAGGGCTAACTTGACAACAATGCGCCACCGACCATTTCCTTCAACTCTTGGCTGTCAGTCATGTGGTTACAGTTCATTTGCAGAATTTCTTTAGAAAGTCGGAGATTAATTTCATGGAGGTCAGTCAAAATTGTTTGTTGTTTAAAAGAAAAAAAGAAAGCATTTATGGTGTGTCCAGCATGACTGACTTGTGACTTACAAGGAGATAGAAGCATCCTTAAAGGTGCATTTACGAGGGCTGTGAACAAATAAGTACTTGAAACAGTTATGAAGAACCAAGACAATACTGTCAATGCACATTTATTTTTGTAAAATGCAATATTGATGATCAGTGTTCTTTTAGCAGAATCTTTCAATTTTACAGAATAATGGAGCATTTTTTAAATACTTCACAAAATGCAGCCTGTTTCTAGTATGACGGTACTGTTTTTGAAGATATCAGACAGAACAGTGACTCTAGCAACATTTGTGAAAGAATGATCAGCAAGGACTTACTGTGGCATGGCCCACTGCACCTACTGAAAGAATCTTGTAAGATGATGTGTATGAAATATTGAAATAAAAACCAATTACATATTCAGTGACAATACAAAAGATATGAATGATAGGTAGTTATTCGCAATTGGTAATGAAGTTATTTTGATCAGCTGTGTATTCTTCAAATCAAATGGTATTAATATTAGGTTATGTTTTCAGGAGTAAGGAGTCTTTGGATGTGTGCAGTTTTTCCTGCATTTTCTGATAAAGCTCGTCAAGAACAGTCTAGAAACAAAAATTTTATATTTGAGATTTAACTAATATGTTTTTTTTCTGATAAGAATGTATAGATTTGAATAGAGACAAAATTAGGGCTACAAGACAGTAAAATTTGATTTTTGAAAGATTTACATTCTAGAATTTGAATAACTGCAACAACTTCTTTTACTAATTTATTGAATTACGAAATTCTGGAAGAGGGCATATTAGAGAAATATAGTTTTCATATGAGGTATAGGTATGTCAGTCATAAAACAAGCACTTACTTCTGTAGCTGGATTTTTAAGTTCAACTAGTATCAAAGAATTTTACATTTTGAAAATTTCGTTAAATAAAATTGTTTTTTTGTAAAATATTAACTTTTCTGTTGTCAGCCAAGTCTGTCATACTGATCAATAAGGATTATGAAAGCACAGAATGTAAAAGGATTTTTGTACTTTGTGTACTTGTGGTATATGAATTGGTAGAGGAAAAGAAATAAAGTGAAAGGAATATCATTTGCATTAGGAGTGATGTCAAGCAACTGAAACTAGTCCACCTCGAACAAATGTTGACCAGTCACGTTAATATGACCACCTGTCAATAGGCTGAATAATCATATTTTGCAGTGCAGACAGCTGCCAGATATGCAAGCGGGGTCTGAGGTTCTGGAAGGTACTAACAGGGATGTGGAGCCATCGAGGTGGTCCCACGGATTCTCGGTTGGGTTTACATCTGGAAAGTTTGGTGGACAGACGAATACAGTACACTCATCCCGGAGCTCTTCGAACAACACACGTACATGTGAATTGTCCTGGTGGTAGGAGCACTTGTGGCGAGGAAAAACATATTGCTTTCATGGGTGGACAATTTCATACTTGTGTTGCTCCAGTGTGCAATTCAGAATGATGATATCACCCAAGGAATGACATGAAAATGTTTCCCAGACCATAATGCTCCCTGCTCTAATGATCATTGCAGAGTATTTGCTTTCTATCCAACGGATCATAAAACACGAGTCATCTGACGAGGCCACCTGTTGCCATGCAGTGGACTTCAGTTGCAGTACTGGCATGCAAAATCCAGCCTTCATTGTCAATGAACAGCAGTCAGCATGGGTGCAAGAACCAGGCACTTGCTGCAGATGCTCATATGCATCAACATTTGCAGAATGGTCAGTGAGGAGAGACAGTTGGTAGCCCCTCGGTTCATCTGGGTGGTCAGCTGCTCAACAGTTGCATGCTATTCACTCGTACACATTTCTGCGGCTGTAGTCACCTGTCTATGGCCCATGGTGCGTCATAGCTGCGTCAGTGCCACTTTTGGATAGTGTCATTTTGCCGTGCACAATGCTATTTAGTTACAGCGACATGAGAACAGTTAATAAACATAGCTATATCAGAAGTGCTTCCACCTTTGGCCCAAATGCCAACGATCGTACCCTTTTGGATGTCAGATAAATCACTCTGTTTCCAACTGTACTGTCTTGTGTGTGCCCCTTTATACACAATCCACAGCTGGTGTTGTCACCTGCTGCCTGTCGGTGGTTCATTAATGTGACTTGAAAGTGTAACTTGTCAACAGTAATGTATATGTATATATTTTTATATTTAAATTTCAAATCACACTTTTGCCAATAGAAATACATATTAATTTTATTTTGACTCATGATTATATTTTATGACAGTGGTTTTGTGAAGATTGATAAAGCAATTGTATAATTTTTATTTTGTTGTAACAATGTTTTTTTATTGATTTTCAGGCCAAGAAAGGTCATATCCAGGTGTTGGTCTTTTTCTTCAGAATGCATTTATTTTCATTGGCTCCCTTGTATTTAAGTTTGGTACAGTCGAAGACCACTGGAACTGAACTGCATACTGTGATATATAAAACTAGAGGTTTACTAGACATTTTTCAAGTTGCCGCTTTTATATGCTGTTAGGTATGTGGTTTAAAGACATTTTCACAGAGGCTGGAGGATTTATCTCCTTGATGTACAGCACTGGAAAATTGTACCATCATCACATCATTCGGCTCTGAGTATTGTCAGTGGCAGATTGCAGAAGCAGCATGGAAGCAGTAACCTGTTGTCTGAACATGGAAGTGTGTGTCTCAAACCAGGCACCTGTTTGTGTAATTTTTCATTTGTTAGAATGAAATAATTTTTTTTATTTGAATTATGGAAACTCATGAGATGCTGCTCTTGATGTCTAGGCAATCTTGTCAGTGTTCAAAATTTTCACAATAAACTACATGTCGGTGTTAATAATTTTTACAGTAATTAAACTGAACTGTTTTTAACATTTCATACATAGAAGCTGTAACCCTGATAATGAGGTTTTTTTATGATAAAATAAATTGCATTGTCTGTTTTGTATAATTCAGTTTTAAATATTGATATACTGTATCACTTTTTCTGTGAACACCCATGAAATATGTGCCTCTGCTTCTAAATTATATGCCTCTGCATCTAGAGTACCACAAGAAAGTAGAGAGCAAGCAACATAGCCACTAGCTATTAGCTAAAGTTTTTTTCTGTACATAAGGTATGCTGGCTAAAGTATACTGTGTGTTTATCATTGTTTTGTGTGTATGTGTTGTATAGATTATAATAGAATCAATTGATGCAGGAAACATGCTTCTATCTTTCTGATAATTTCAGCCACAGCCTCTCACAAGTTTAGTATGATGAACAAAACATCAGAACACTTGCCTGTTGTCTGATATTAGGTCTGTTGTATGCATTTTTTAAGGGAGCTTTGGTGACTACTTTGTTATAGCCCTAATATGTGAAGAGCAAAAATTCCAATTGAGAATTTCTTAAGTTACCAGTCATTTCTTGTGACAGTCCATGCATCATAACATGTCGTGGAATCACATGTATTCATTTAGTTTAAAATCCAGTTCTAGGTGGGCCTTATGTACTAACATACTCCAGTTGGTTCAAAAATTGAAACCAGATGAGATGATGCATTGGATGAGATGTTGGACACACATTTAGGGAAGGGTATTACTTCTTTACTTTGAAAAGTTTTTGGATGTTTCAAAATCCCTTCAACAAGTCATAAGCCAACTCACGTCGTCATCTTTGTCTACCTGTGCTTGAACCTCTAAATATCCTGTTTTTGGAACAGTAAGAATGTAAAAATTACGTCAGAGAAAAGAAATTCTTACTTATGCTGTATCTAGCAAGCTAATACAAGCTGTTCATATTTGTGTACATCATACTCAAAGTCTGGAATCTCTCAGCATTTCATATGATTACTAGTGTGTTTGGAAAAGGGATACACAGCTATCTGTGATGTTTGTGCTGTTAAATTGGTCACACATTTATCAGAATTTTCTACGAATGCACGATCTCGCTGCAATATCTTCTCATGCTTCCAGCAGCACCAAGTGCCTGTACATCCACGAGCTTTCAACAGTACTCCTCAGCCATTGTTAAATGGCAACTGGCTGTGAGGTTGCTTGCCTTGTTTTGTATAGCCATCGCATCAGATGTCACATCACAAATACTCAGTTCATCATCATACAAGGCATTGTTTTTATCCTGTGCCTGCCACACCTGTTGTAACCTTACGGTGGCTGTGTCCATGGTGTATTTAGCTGCAAACCATTGTCTTTATTGATGGTTATATATTTCTATATAAATAACTTCTTCTGTTACAGTTTCTAGAAACCATTAGGCTTCATTATAAGTGTCATTAAATGCAATTATATGTCCATGCATGTTCAACTGGGTAGCTAATTTCTCTAGGTAGCATAGTCACAAACACTTGGTGTTCAAACATGTTGTTCCATTGTGTGCAAGGTCCATCTGACATAACACTGTCAGTACTCAGTGTATTTTAAAATGTCTTGCTATTGTCTATGGATGTCAGAAGTGAATATGTAAACATTTGATGTGTTTTAGAGCCCACAGATTTTATTTGGGAGGATCTTGTATTAGAAATCGTTGACCATAAATTTGTTTCAAACTTCGTGTACATAACCATCTGTGAAAGTCTGCATATTAGCTTTGTTTGTGTGTTCACATTGACCATTCTTAAATCAGATATAATAAGTGTATGGATTTTCTCAATGAAAATAGTCATGAATGAGAAACAAAATAATTTCATATGTGAATGGCCAATTTTTGTAAGACTTTTGTCCTGTATTTAACAAATCTCTTCATATACCTTTTTGCCAAGATGTATATATTAATTTAGTAATTATTTGTAATGCACCACATTTTGAAGTATATGGTGAAACATTGTTGACTATACATAAATGGAATAGGAATGTGTACTGACGTACATTCCAAAAGTTGGTGCAATAACACTGTCTGGTATCTGACAACTGCTCAGTTTGCATATAAACAAAAGATTGCTCTGTTGTTGAGGTTTAACCCTCAAGCAGGCGTGCCTACATATAAGGGGCGCCATTCACAATAACATTGTCTTGTACTACTCCATTGCTGTTTTACAATTGAGAGCCCATTATCTATTCCTTCATTATTGCTTCAGATAACACTGCTAAGTCATGCTGTCATATGTCCAAGTGAGCAGCAATAATATACAATAAACGGCAAGCTAGGTGAGAAAAAAAAAATTATGATCCATGCAAGAAAATGACGTAGGTTCTAAAGCAGGTGGCACAATCTCACATTGAGGAATTTGTAATCGAATAAGTGTTTGGTTGGGACCTGATGCAACTACGTGTTTTAATGACTAGGGTGGGTCATTACTGTAACACTTGTGCATGGCAGCAGAGTGAAATGATGACAGCTTTGTATTTTAGTTTAATTAAGCAGTGATTTAGCTCATAGAATGTAGGTTTATTTTTTTGTTGTTTACTTAAACTAAGGTAAAACTCTGATTTTGCTCATTACTGTAGCACCATGAAGACCACTATCCTTCACATATACAAAGTACATCATGTTCCCCTCATGTGGTAAAAACAGTGCACCCACTCAAGGATTAAGTAGTTAGTGATATCACAGCCAACCATCGTAACACGTACTTCTGCTTTAGGTATTTTGGTATAATTTTGTTAAGAACTCAAACTATGGAAAGCCCAGGTTGGAATACCAATGACATTATAGAAAGGAAAGGTTGCTATAAAACTTTTTATTTTGAATATTCATGGGCTAAAAATTGTTTGTTCTCTTATTCTTATTTATTTTGTGATTCTTCAGTTGGATGTTGGCAATAATACACCAAATCATAGTCACCTAGTAGTGCCTTTATTGATGTAACATGCAATAATGTAAATTTGGCTACGAAGTCTTTCGCGACATATTTCTTGAATAAAAATCTGTCTGTGTACATGCTGTGTCAATTCAGGATAAAACTCCAAGCTTTTGACCACTACCTCCATGGTCGTCGTCAGGGCTAGAAACTGACTGTCGTGAACTAGCGAGGTTCCCACTTTTATATGCCAAGGACGACTTCTGATTGGCTGGAATACGTCATAGCAACAGCGATATGGTGCGTAGTGAAGTGGTGCCCTCTACTTCCATAGATGTAGTTTCTATCGTGCGTTGCTTGCTGTGCCATGCCTTGAATCAGGAGGTAAAGTGCGGGAAGTTTTTCTCTGCGATTTTTCTTTATCCAGTGCACTCTTCCAAGCATTGCTAAGTGCATAGCCGTTGTCTCCGTTAAAGTTATTATCGCTAAGTCTAATTTTGACTGCTTCCCGAATCACAGAGCCCCAGTAATTCGATGTGTGGGCTATTACTCTGGTTTCTTCAAATAAAATCTTATGCTTGTTAAGCAGGCTATGTTCAGCCACTGCTGATTTTTCCAAATACCTGTATTTTAGGTGGCGCTGGTGCTCGATGCAGCGGTCGGCAACGGTTCTTACAGACTGGCCCACGTAATTCTTGCCGCATTCGCAAGGAATAGTATAAATTTCCGGCACTCTTAAGCCAAGACTATCTTTGACTGATCTCAACATTTCCTTAATTTTCCTAGGTGGTCGGAAAACTTGTTTTATTCCTTGCCTCTTCAGGACTCTGGCTATCTTGCTCGTTATAGCACCGCAAAAAGGAAGCCGCGCTATGTGTTGGTCCTCTTCTTGTATATGGCTGGCATCGTGTCTTACTTTCTTGGACAATACTGATTTAATTTCACCGGCAGAATAACCATTCCTCTTGAAGACAGTGCTACAACGAGCAAGATAGCAAGGTGCTGAAGGTTTTCATTATGAGAAGTCATATTGTGGACGGTTATGATTACCCTAGATCTGTTTATAGCAATTAGTTTGTGATAAGTCTAAAACATATTAATTAGTAATAATGAAGATGGCTTTCTGTTGTAAATTAATCAGAATGTTTGAAGTATTATGGTTTTCAGAAGTGTGCACATTCTCAAATCTTCCGATATTAATTTTGTTAGAATATTGTGATAAAGTTATGAATAATATATCCAATAAAAACTAATTATTTCACTTGCTTGTTAATTCCTTCTTTTGCTAACATTTTAAATATATCCCCTCTGTTCTCCACATAGTTATTTTTTCTATGAACTGCACAAGAGTCAGCATTACATCACAGGTCAAGTTCACAAGAACAGGATAGATTATTGTTGAGGCTGCACCCGCCAGTTTGTTGTCGCTTGCAAGACCTCAGGAAATATTTGCCTCTCCCGTCTTTTGTTTCCCTCAAACACCATTTACATCCTTTTTTTCTTTTATTCTCTGTTTATATCTGCCTCCTGTAAGATTCTTCTCCCATTATCTGACATGTATCATTGATAACTCTGCTGTTACAACTTAATAGAGGTTATTGGAAACCTTGTTCTGACATTTCACTGGTAAGTCCCATCTTGCCCTTTCTTGACTTCTTTTGAATTGCTTTCTTATGTACTTTTTCTTTCTTGTATGTTTGAATGATAAATTAGTCAAATTAATTTCCCACATATTTTACTCTCACTCCTTTTCAGACATAAATTCTAGCTAGCAAACCAGGTCTTTTATCATTTTGTTTGTGTCACTCATCTTGTTGTGGAGTTGCTGTTCAGCTTAAAACTGAATTTTACAAGTTTCCATTGCCAGAGTTGTACTTTACACATTCCAAAGATTGAGTGACAACAAGGTGATAATATGAAAAGCAGAAAACTAAAGTTAGTGATTTTGAACACATTTAAATGACTTGGCCGTTTCATATATGCAGTATCACATTGTTAGCTGCAACAGGCAGAAGACTTACTTTGTCGGTGTTGCACATTTTAGCAATTTTGATTGGGATAAACTTATGCTGCAGTGTTCTTTTTTGGCACACCAGTGTAGAAGTGTGCATTGAATTAGCTAAGTAAAAAATCTGTGCAATACGCAAGTTTGCTTATATATAAAAACAGACTTCTGAATTTTCCCTTGTGTGAGAACACTTGTACAAGATGTGTCAATTTAAAGTTCTATATTTGCATATTTTACTGTTAGTGTCACTTCTGCATAATCTTTCATTGATTGTATCATTACCCATTTGTATTGCGAAATTTCCAATATTCATGGGTGTTGCAGTAAAGTAGTATTGTTACTGCCAATTGTAGGCTTAAACTAAATTGTGCTCTTTCAAAATTTTTAAGGACAGTAGGCCTATCCTCATTCAAAACAATCTCTCTAATTTCATTGTACGATTACATGAGAAATAGGTTAGTTTCAGACGCTTACGAACTATATTTTCCTAAGTTAGTGGTACGAGTGGTTTGGACACACAATTTAATTTGTAACAAATCAGCATTAGTGGTTCACAGTTCAGCCAAAGTGTACATCATCCCTGAATTTCATTCTACACCAATGCAAGTAAGCATGTGTTTTTGAGAATTTTCGTAAATTTATTTTAAATTAACTGGGTTTTTGAATTTGCTAACAACTATAATTAACACCAAAACATCTTAGGAAACTAGTAATTTGTACCACCAATTTCTGTGTTGCCTTAATAGAAATCTCGTTTTGTGTATCTGCTTATAGGGAACTGGCAACTTTTTAGCTCTACAGATTGAAAGGTAGTCAGCAGGTTTAATTTAAAATCCTTTGTTCACTGCCTTGTTATACACTGCACCAGGCAAAATGCAACCCCACTACGAATGCTGTTCTTGTACACGGGATGAGTTGGTTGCCATTCATAAGCAGCTGACAGTCACCCTCACTACTGTCAAACGATTGACAGCTGCTACGAATCAATGTGCTGGAAGAGCTCCTGAGAGTTGTGTACCTGTGTTACCTGTACCAGAGGTACCTCAAGTACTATACACTTCTGTGGATTCTGTCTGCTCTGCAGAAAGTGTGGATCTATCGTTACCTGTCCACATGACGGCAAGTGGCACATCAATGGTAGATCTAGGCATTCTGTACAGGATTGATGGGGACCCTAAGCAACAAGTTTGAGGTGTTGTCTTTCACTGAAACTGACCCTGTGGGACTCACTTCACCTGTTGTGGGGAAACCTGTTTTGTCCAGTGTCAGGAGGCGGCAAACACAAAAGGGTAGGGGGTCTAACAATCGCCAGCAGCTCAAACGTATGGCGAATGATGATACACCTTAAGGAGCTGACAGCAAGAATCAGGAAAGAACACCAGGTGCACTCAGTGTGTATGCCTGTGGACCTTACTCAACATATTGAAAAAGACTATTCCAGCAGCCATTGACGAAACAGGGTGCAACCAACTGCAGATTGTGGTGCACATTGGAACAAATGATGCCTTTCATCTGGGCTCCGAAGTGATTCTTAGGTCATTCCAGCTGCTGGCCGAGAAGGTTTAGAGGACCAGTCTTGCACATAGAGTTCAAACGAAGCTCACAATTTGCAGCATTGTCCCCAGAACTGATCATGGCCCTTTGGTTCTTAGTTGAATGGAAGGACTGAACCAGAGACTTCAAAAGCTCTGACAAGCTGGGCTGAAACTTTCTGGACCTGTGCCATAGGGTTGAGAACTGTAGGGTCACCCTTACTAGTTCAGGTGTGCACTACACATCAGAGGCTGCTAGTCAGGTAGCTGACTGTGTGTTGGTTGCACACAATGGTTTTTTAGGTTCGGCAACTCTCCATCCAATCCAGATAACAATAGTGGCAGGAAACCCAGAAGTATCAGTGTAAGATTGAAATAAATGTCATCCACAAGTGAGAGTATTAAAATCCTAATGGTAAACTGCCGAAGCATTCGCAACAAAGTACCAGAATTTGAAGCACTCGTGAAAAGCATGCAGATGGTATATTTGTCGCTGTAGAAAAAAAAACTCCGATCCATCAATACAGTAACTGAAGCTGTGTGTGAGATGGTTTGGGCAAAACTCGGTATCAGGGGTGGGCACAAAATAATTGGATCCTTCTATTGCCCCTACCAAACTCATTTCCTGATGTAACCAAAGACTTCAGAGAGAACCAGAGTTCACTTATGTGTAAGTTTTCAGTCTTGTTGTAATCATCAGTGGAGACTTTAATCATCCAACAATTAATTGGGAAAATTAGTTTTGTTAGTGGTGGGCATGATAAGACCTCCTGTGAAAATTTACTAAATGCCTCCTCTGAAAACTACCTAGAAGAGATAGATAGGAACCCTATGCTTGATGGAAATTTATTGGATCTAATGGCAACAAATAGACCTCACCTCTTTGAGAATGTCCATGTTGAAACCGCTTTCAGTGACCATGATGCAGTTGTGGCAACAATGATCACCAAAGTACAAAGCACAACAACAACAAGCAGACAGGTACATCTGTCCAGTAAACTAGATGAAAAAATTAGTATCAGCACAGGTCAGGAGCATGTAGAGGAACTCTGGCTCAAGTTTAAAAGAATAGTTGACCACACGCTGGATAGTTATGTACCCAGAAGAACAGGTCACAATGGGAGAGAACCTCCATGATATATACAATCACTGTAAAAAAAACTTCAAAAGACAAGAATATTACTGCATAATATGTGTAAAACAAAGCATAGGGGTATAGATACATGGTGAATGAAACACGTTTAGCTGTCAACAGATGTGTGATGACTTCAATTTCTGCCATAGTAGAATATTGTCAAGACATTTCATAAAATCCAAAGAAATTCTGGTCGTATGTAAAGGCTGTTAGTGGCACCGATGTAGGTGTCCAGTCCCTAGCGAATAAGACAGGAACTGAAACAGAGGATAACAAAGCAAAAGCTGAAATGCTTAACTCTGTTTTCAAATGTTCCTTTACAAAGTAAAACCCAGGAGAATTGCCCTAATTTAATCCTCATGCCACTGAAAAGATGAATGAAATAAGTATTAGTGTCAGTGGCATTGAGAAACAGCTGAAATCGTTAACACTGAACAAAGCTCCAGGGGCCGATGGAATCCCTGTCAGATTCTACACCAAATTTGTGGCTGAGTTGGCCCCTCTTCTCACTATAATCTATCATGGATCCCTGAAACAAAAAAACTGTGCCCAGTTCCTGGGAAAAGCCCAAGTCACACCCGTCTACAAGAAGGGTAGAAGAAGTGATCCATGATACTATCATCAAATACCCTTGACATCGATTTGTTGTAGAATCTTAGAAAATATTCTGAGCTCAAACATAATGAGGTATCTTGAACATAATTACCTCCTCAATGCCAAGCAGCAATGTTTTCAAAAAACATTGGTCATATGAAACCAAACTCGCACTTTTCTGACATGACATACTGAAAGCTTTCGATCGAGGTAACCAGATAGATGCAGTGTTCTGTGATTTCTGGAAAGCATTTAACTCTGTACCACACCTACACTTATTATCAAAAGTAGGATCATACAGGGGTATCAAGTGATATTGGTGACTGGATCAAGGACTTTTCATTAGGGAGGACACAGCATGTTACCTCGGATGGAGAGTCATCGCCATATGTAGAAGTAGCTCCAGTTTGCCCCAGGGAAGCGTGTTGGGACCCTTGCTCTTCATGTTGTGTATTAATGACCTTGCAGACAATATTATGCAGACAGTATTAAAAGTAAGATGAGGATTTTTGCAGGTGATGCAGTTATCTATAATGATGTACTGAGAGAATCTGCATAAATATTGATGAAGATTGCAACATGATGCAGAGATTAGCAACTTGTTCTAAATGTTCAGAAACCTAAAATTTTGCACTTCACAAAATGAAAAAATGTAGAATCCTGTGACTATAATATCAACGAGTCGCTGTTGGAACTGGCCAATTCTTACAATCACCTGGGTGTAACACTTTGTAGGGATATGAAATGAAATGATCACATAGGTTCAGTTGTGGGTGATGCAGGTGGTAGACTTCGGTTTGTTGGTAGAATACTGGTGAAGTGCAGTCAGTCTACAAAAGAGATTGCCTACAAATCACAAGTGCAACCCATCCTAGAATGTTGCTGAAGTTTGTGGGATCCATACCAGGTAGGACTAACTTGAACATATACAGAAAAGGGCAGCACAAAATTAATGGTCACAGCTTTGTTTAATTTGTGGGAGAGTGTCACACAGACACTGAAGGAACTGAAATGGCAGAGTCCTGAAGATAGACGTAAACTATCCTGGAAAGTAGTCATTCTTCCCACACTACATATGTGAATGGAACAGGTAGAAATCCTAACAACTGGTACAATGTGATGTACCTTCTGCGAGGCACCTCACAGTGGTTTGCAGAGTATAGATGTAGATGTTGATAAGGTCTTTCTCACAACCAGCTCGTCATTCTTGTGAATTTTAAGCTGTCAGTGTATATGAGAAGAATGTTTTCCATGAATAATGATATTCATCAAACTATTCAGTTTAGCATGAAATAAGGCTACAGTCAAGTTTCTTAAAGTTACCACTGTTCTCATAGAACATTATTCTACTGCCACCTAGATTATTTTTGTTATAAATGAAAATTAATTAAAACCCTCAGCTGCAGACAGGTGTTGTTGCCCTACCTTGATGGAGACAGCTGAAAATGTGTGCCCCAACCAGGACCCGAAACCAGGATCTCCTGCTTACATGGCAGACGCTTTATACATCTGAGCCACCGAGGCCACAGATGAATAGTGCGACTGCAGGGACTTATCCCTTGCACGCTTCCTGTGAGACCCACATTCCCAACTGTCCACTATCTACATACGTAATGTTCCTAGTAGATACTTTGCCCATCAACTCGTTACTTGTGCCCACTTAATTTGACGATTCAGCTGTCCCCATCAAGGTATGTCAACAATACCTGTCGGCAGCTGAGGGTTCCAATTAATTATCATTTATTCTAGAGAAGCCGCACCTGAAGTAGTCATCCTTGGCCATTTGGTCAGTACTGCCTTCTTTAGACCTACAGCACAATGAATTGAAATCATTAAGAAACTACCTCAGGCTCAAGGCTTCCACAAATTATGCTGTTTTCTCAGGACAAGTAACTCCTTCGTCAACATCCCCCTAATGCAGCTGCCCCTCTGACAGCTCAGACTAATGTACTAACAGCAAAGAATGCAGCTTGAGTATGCAATATTGAGTGGACTCCATAAATACAACATGCTTTCATCAAAATCCACGGCTGTATGACACCTTTCACAAACTCATCCCACCCATGATCTAAATCACAGCTGACAGTTAAGTCGAATGCAAGCATTTTTACCATCAGAGCTGTGCTGTGGCTGGAAGTGGCAGGTTACAACAACCACTATTTTTCTGACAGACTTTCAGTGCAAGTGGTCAGTCTACGACAGAGAATTGTTCACACCATGTGAAGTAGCCTGCCAGTTTAAAGACGATGTCGTGGACACACAGCTCATCATTTACACAGAGTACTTGCCTTTGGCAGACTCTATATGCAACCCATCAAAAGACTCCTGTCCCCAATAGTTCCAGCATCTGTACTACAATGCACAATTCACAACAGATGTCAGACACCTTCACACAGCGTACAACATCATTGAAGACTTTCTATTGAGAATAAAAGCCCTTTCCACACATACTGATTATGACTATCCTCGCACTTGTAAAATGAGTTAAACAACACATCCCATGGCTTAGAATACCACCACCACAGACACACAGCCCACCAAAAGTTTTTGTTCATAAAGCTCCGGCAGAGTGTGACTGTGTCATGTTACAGGCTACACTACTCGACCTGCTCTGCAGGTGCCTTACTTCAACTCACACAAAGTCATCAAATAAGATTACAAATACTTCAATATATTGCTCCATATGAAGCTCACCATTATGGCTGTCAACCACATTAAACATGCGTAGATCTTGTGCAACATTGCTCATACCAATGAAGTAGAAGCCGTTCAGACCAATGCCACCATTCATGTCATTTCAGAACGGGACTATGCGTCACCCACTCCAAACACCTGCACCACATTTGTGGTACAACTCAATTTACAGCAGTTTGTGCTGGATGATATCCAGTTCAAGCTGCAGATAACTTCCTCATTGTTGAAGGGAAGCACAAGTTACGCAAAGTCAACAAAGGCTTTATCTCCAGTCAGTTTACTCACACTTATAAACTCCACAGTGATGGAGATTCAGCTGCGATTACACCTAGTTTATCAACTGAGGGTTTTGTCACGATTACAGCCCACAGAACACTACAATCACCTACCATTCCTTTGGATGATAATGTCGCTGCTCCTCCACCTTGCCGCATGCACGTATGAGCTCTGTACAAACACAAACAATCGCAGATCATTCCCACTGTGGCTGTCATGCTTGCCTCTGCCCCTCTGCACTCCCAGGGTTGGGGGGGGGGGGGTGCTGTGGAGAGTTCACCAGCTGTAGCAGCAGTGGAGGAGATAAGATTCTTTGACCAGTGTGGCTGCAGGCACAAGTGGAATATCTCAAGAGGAGAGTAGTGTACTCTGAGCTTTAGGCCTGTTAAACTTTTATGAGGTTGTACCACTGTAAATAATAAAGTGCATTTTAACTGCAACCATGCTATTATTAGTCATTGGCTTAATCATTTCGCAGGTTAAAATCGACTCCCTGGTAGTTTTCCAATTCTTTTACTTATGTGATGCACTCCGAACATCGGAAATTGAGCATCGTGGTCTGAGAGGCCATTCCATTACCTATGGGAATTACACTAGAACTTTGCAGTCTTGATACACCAATAAAAAGTCGTCAACAGCAGTGCTGCTTGTTTCCATAACTCTTGTTGCAAATCATATGAGGGGAGCCAGATTATATGAAATGCCAAGGGACTCAGTTATAACCCTAGAATAGGTATGCTCTTAAAAAATTAAATTTAAATCACCACTTAATATTACCTCATTCTGCTTAATAATCAAGAAATTTGATAATGCACAATGTTGTTTCATGAATAGTTGAAAATTTCCAGATGGGACTCTGTATATTGACTATTGTTATTGACATTTCATGAAAATGTACTTCTGCATCACAATTTTCAAGAGGCTGATCACTGCAAAATCAACAAGTGTCATTGTTTTTATATCCCATCCTAACTTAAATAGCTACTCCTCCTTTCACTATACCTAATATGCAGCAACTGGATGCTACATTATATCCATCCATATTCAGCATACCTCTGTCTATTATCAAATTATATTCAGAAAAACATATATCTTCATGACTTGCAATCTGTGTATTTTAACCTTCCTTTTGTCTTCACATTTTTAAACTCTTAATTTTCACGTACAATTAATTATTTTAATACAGATAATCTTAAATCTGAATTAGTGTAAAAAAGTGCTGCTGTCATGACAATGACTACAGGAATATGCCCATGAGGTTTGGTGTCCTCCGCTTGAAGATTCTGCTGTCATCCTTTTCCTATTACTGGCAAAATAATTTAATGGGATGGATAAATAAAAAGTCTAATTACCAAGTGGTGGCACACACATAAAAGAAGGTTATAATTAGGCATGCTTTGTGAGCCAGTGGCTCCTTCTTCAGGCAGAAGGGTTGAAGGGAAAGGAAGAGAGGTGAAGGAAAATGGTTGGAGAGGTCTAGGAAAAGGGGTAGGTTTCAGGAAAGTCACCCAGAACTGCAGGTCAGGCGAGACTTATCAAACAGGATGAGAAGGAAAGACTTTCCTTCCCATCCCTTGATGTAAGTTTCACCTGACCGCAGTTGTGGGTGACTTTCCCGAAATCTACCCATTTTTCCTAGACCTCTCCAGTCCTTTCTCTTCATCCCTTGCCTTCCCCTTCAACCCTTCTGGATGAACAAGGAGCCACTGGCTCTTGAAGCTTGCATAATTATAACCTTCTTTTAAGTTTGTTCTGCCACCACTTGGTGAGTAGACTTTTTATTTATCTATCCTATTAAATTATTTTTTCCTATTACTGTTTAGATATACACAGTCAGGTCACCTATGTCTGACATCACTGTATAATAACTACTTACAGACAGCATGTGGCAGCACTAGCAGTGGAGGTTATATAAAGTATGTCAATCTAGGGGTGGGGAAGGGGGGGGGGGATGGGGGGCAGAGGGCAATGTGGGAAATAGTACAGTCATTGTCGTGCTACAGAAACAGAGCGAGTTATTTGATACAAAATGGCATGATCATTGGCATTCAGGCCAATGGTGGAAGCATGTCCAAAGCTGCTAAGTTTATAAACTTTCACGTGCCACCACAGTTAACGTATACTGTGCATAGCATTATGTACCATCTACAAATCAAGCATTAATGTTTATACTTTACATATGACCAGCAGTGAACCTTCAAACAAGTATTTATCACTACAAGTAATTTTAGTAGACTGGAATACTAATCTCACATTTGGCAGTCTTCCATGTAGAATACAGGGTATAAACCTGTCTTTGCAGGCCGGATCCATGTTTTCTAAAAACTAACACCACTTTAAACCTTCTTGGTACTTATTTTGAATTGACAAATTGATACATAGTTGTCGTAATTGTGAATTTCATAATTTATTGTGCAAAATAATCTTTTATATTTGATCCAATAATGCAAAATACAAAATATTGATTTCCTTCTTAGTTACAAATTTGCTTTTGTGGATAACATTTTCATGTATTCCAGATATATTCCTTGATATCCTCATTAAGCTGTTTTTTTTATGAAGTTAACAGATTTTGACAAAATATGAAAATATAATATCTATTTACAATACATTTTGTAGGCTCGTAATTAAAAATGTTTCCATTGCTGTGGTTTTACATGTAATAAATCACCAAATTAGCACATACAATTATTATCTTGGATTTCATAATTTTCTGTACAAACGAGTATTTTAATGATGGATCAAATATTGCAAAACCAATAATGTTGATTTCCTTCTTAATTAAAATTTGGATTTCGAAGCTAACATTTCCTTAAGTTCCAAATGTATTGCTTAGTTTGATCTTAAGTTGTTTTTGTGAAACATACAGGTTATATCAAAATATGAAAACATGCTGTTTGTTTACAATTTTTCTTGATAAATTACTTCTAATTACTACTCTGTTACTTAGTTAGCTACTCAAAGCTTCATAGGTTTCATTAACATTGCATTCTGTCATATAGTGTGTGACAATATGCATTTGTAAAATATACAGAGTTGGGAGATATTTGGTATTTGGGTTGTATACTAATATGTAGTGCTGTAATATTCAGTTGATCCACCCTGTTTGTCGCATTACAATGGCAAAATGGCGTTACCAAAGTCGGTCCAAGGCTGTTGTGGTGCACCATGGGTCATACACGACAGTGGTGAACAATGGCTGAGGAGATGCATATGGGCAAACAGATGTGCAACTGACTGTCAAGATGAAGCAAGGGGCTACCAACAGTGTCTCCTCATGAACGTCCAGCAAACATTGCTGCATATGAGCCTCCACAGCAGGCACCTGGTTCAAGCATTTACACCAACTCCTATTTATCAGCAATGGTGACTGGAATTTGCACACCAATACCACAACTGGATGTCCACTGAGTGAGTGGCAACAGGTGGCCTTTCAGATGAATCACGTTTTATGCTCCATCGAATTGAAAGCAAACACCCTGGAACAATTATCAAAAAGATCCAGGATGCAGGAGGGAGTGTTAGGGTCTAGCGAATGTTTTCATGGCATTCCCTTGGTGATCTCGTCATTCTGGAAGTCATAATGGATCAAACCAAGCATGTGTCTATACTTGGGGACCATATCCACCCCTACATCCAGTTTGTTTTTCCTTAGCATGGTGGCCTCTACCAGCAGAACAATGCAACATGTCACACAGCTCACAGTGTACGTGCTTAGTTTGCAGGGCATCAGCATGAGTGTACTGTACTCCCACAGCCACCAGACTCTCTGGAATTAAACCTAATTGAGAGTGTGGGACCACCTCAATTGGGCTCTTCCTGCCATGGATCCTCAGCCAAGAAATCTAGCACAGCTAGCTACGGAACTTGAGTAGATATTGCTTTACATCCCTGTTAGTACCTTCCAGAAATCATTGACTCATTTCCTGCACATCTCACAGCAGTCCCCACTGCAAAAGGTGGTTATTCAGGCTTTTGGCAGGAGGTCACATTAATGTGACTAGACAGTGTAGGCCGTGCCTTGTAAAAACCCCACTTGTCAATAGCATCAACAGAAAATAAACCTATGTTCGACCCAGCACCTGACAGAAGTTATTGATCTATCTCACAGAGCTGGTCAACTGTGGTCAGTCAAAATGCCTCAGAACAAGAAACATTTCAGCATTTTTACAGGTTGTCGCTGAAGCTATTTTTAGCAGGTGACTCTTGATACTGTAACCATTGTCCCTGAGAATACTGCTTCCTGTCTACCCATTATTGCACTGCATTCATCTTCTCCAAAATATTTATGCAATTAACTTACATCCTCTATCACTTGGGTACGACTGGCACTTGGGTTATAAAAAATTGTGACCTAGCATGCAATCCCTAGTTCTTCCCGTAGCAACTGGTCTACACCTCTTCCATGACTACTAACTATTAGGACTTTCCTCCTCTTTGCTACTTTTTCCTGAAATTGCTGCTTTGCCTGCTGTGATTAGCCCACACCTACACGTATGGTTACTTTCTTATCAAGCTAAGGTAGCAGGACAAACTATTTTGAGTACCAGTGAGAAAGCTCTCTCATACTGTTCTCTTTCTGTAGCCTTTCTTTCCTGCTAGCATTTCCAACTGCTAGTTACTGTCCTTAACCTTTCCATTTCTTTTATAGCACTGAAAGTCATGTCTTAAAGGTCCTAATTATTCCCACCAGCTCAACTTTTTTTTCTGCCCCGTGCACAGACTGCAATATTATGAAAGAATCTCAAGAACTAACTTGCCTATGTCACCATGTTTTGCAAACATCTACATCTACATCATGAATGTCTGTATGTCCTACTTCAAGCTTTCTGCACCATTACCGCACTTTGCTGTCACTCATGAAAGTTTCAACTACATCTACAGGGTGTTACAAAAAGGTACGGCCAAACTTTCAGGAAACATTCCTCACACACAAATAAAGAAAAGATGTTATGTGGACATGTGTCCGGAAACGCTTAATTTCCATTCTAGAGCTCATTTTAGTTTTGTCAGTACGTACTGCACTTTCTCGATTCACCGCCAGTTCGCCCAATTGAAGGAAGGTGCTTGTGTTGACTTGCGACTCTTTGCTCTACAGTACTAGCATCAAGCACATCAGTATGTAGCATTAACAGGTTAGTGTTCAACACAAATGTGGTTTTGCAGTCAGTGCAATGTTTACAAATGCGGAGTTGGCAGATGCCCATTTGATGTATGGATTAGCACAGGGCAGTAGCCGTGGTGCAGTATGTTTATATCGAGACAGATTTCCAGAATGAAGGTGTCCCGACAGGAAGACGTTGGAAGCAACTGATCAGCGTCTTCGGGAGCACGGAACATTCCAGCCTATGACTCGCGACTGGGGAAGACCTAGAATGACGACGACACCTGCAATGGACGAGGCAATTCTTCGTCCAGTTGACGATAACCCTAATGTCAGCGTCAGAGACGTTGCTGCTGTACAATGTAACATTGACCATGTCACTGTATGGAGAGTGCTACTGGAGAACCAGTTGTTTCCGTACCACGTACAGTGTGTGCAGGCGCTATCAGCAGCTGATTGGCCTCCACGGGTACACTCACTACCATAATCATTTGTCAGGACATTATCAAGACATTTTATAACACTGTGTAAGTGAACGAAGTCTTGTTTTAGCACTGTGCATTGCTTTTCGTGCTAATGACAATCTTAATCTGGAGTAATAAATGTCATTTTTCCTCCAGGTATTGTAATTATGAACATCATTGTTCCTTTTGAACTGTAGTGGATTATTTACAACAAACTTTATGATGGAATAAATATACTGTGAACCAGTAGTCAGAATGAACTTAAAGAGATGTCTACTAGGTGATTGTGGGTGAGCACTACATACTTTTTCTTGCAGTGCATTTCTGTGGAATGAAGACTCTTTCCTGAAGATGAGTTAACCCAGAACATTATTCCATTTGACATTATTGAATGAAAATTTGCAAAAGTATGTCATCTTACTGATTTGGCTCTCCCAAAAATTTGCAATGGTTCTACATGCAAATGTGGCTGAACTAAGTGGTTTTAAGAGTTTCAAAATGTGCTTTTTCCAATTTAAATTCTCATCAATATGGACACCTAAGAATATTGAAGTTTCCACCCTATTTATTATTTTCTCACCACGTGTTACACTTTCCACTGGTGTAGTGCCCCTAGATGAGCAGAACCAAACACGTTGTGTCTTTTTTTACATGGAGGGTGAGACCATTTGCAGAAAACTATTCAATGATACTTTTGATAATTTTTTTTACCATCTGTTGCTGTATTTATCTTTTTAAATTTGTGTTTATTTTTATCAGAACTGGCAATTCTGCCTTATAATATATGAGAATATAATTGTATCAAACAATGGAAAATCCTTACACAACCCCACCTCCCAATCCCTTACCTCGTGGTCCAAACCCCTGTAATAGACCTAGATGCAAGACCTGTCCCATACATCCTCCCATCACCACTTACTCCAGTCCATTCACTAGCATCAACTATCCCATCATAGGCAGCGCTACCTGTGAAACCAGGCATGTGTTCTACAATTTAAGCTGTAACCACTGTGGCGCATTCTATGTGGGCATGACAACCAACAAGCATGAATGGCCACCAATGGACTGTGGCCAAGAAACAGCTGGATCACCCAGTTGCTGAGTATTTTAATGGCTGCTTACCACGTGTTACATCTGGATCATTCCAAGCAACACCAGCTTTTCTAAACAGTGCATGTGGGAACTCTCCTTGTATAATATCCTATGTTCCTGTAACCTCCCCCGTCCTCAATCTTTGTTATTCATTGTCCTACACCTCCCTACTGCCTTCCCTGTTCACACATCAGCACCACACAGCCCCATACTACACTGATACACCCACAGTCTTTATTCTCTCCGTCGTGCCTATCTATGACACAATGTATCTGTCTGCAGTTCATGGTGTCACGGTCACATTCGCACTTCCCGAGTACGGGGTCCCGGGTTTGATTCCTGGCGGGGTCAGGGATTTTTGCCTGCCTTGAGATGAGTGGGTGTTTGTGTTGTCCTTATCGTTTCATCATCATTTATGAAAGTGGCGAGTTTGGACTGAGTAAAGGTTGGGAATTTGTACCTGTGTTGATAACCGTGCAGTTGAGCGCACCACAATACGAAACATCATCATCATCATCAACAACGTATCAGCATCACCAATCTTTCATTTTCGTAATATTCCAACTATAGAATACTAATCTGTATAAACAGTGATATAAAGCTAAAGACGTCAAAGCAGCTTCACCCATTGAATACGTTAAGATTTCATGATCTATATTGTGGATCAGTGGCGTACATACAGGAGACCCCAGTTCGATTCCTGGCCTTGGTTCGTATTTTCACTCACCGTTTCAGTCTTTATACATGAAATCGTATCTGTACGAGATCAGTAAAGTCTCTGAAAACTGTTGCCATTTGATTAGCAGAGTACTGATTGCAACCCCTGCTCCAAATCCATAAGAATCTGTCTGCCAACAACATTCTTAGTGCTGTGCTTGGACCTTTCTTTTTCATAAAAAATATGTGAATTCCTAAGGGACCAAACTTCTGAGGTCGTTGGTCCCTAGACTTACACACTACTTCAACTAACTTATGCTAAGAACAAGACACACACCCATGCCTGAGAGAGGACTCAAACCACCTGTAGGAGGGGCCACACAGTACATGATACGACACCTCAGATAACGCATCCACGTTACTCAGCCTATGTAACAATGACAGCTGAAGTACCTCACTTAAGCTCCTTGGCATTCATTGGCACTAACTATGTACACACAAAGTTAGCCCAAGTCACATATTTGCTAAGTAAACTTATAACTTGTGTGACTGACAAGCTATTGCTGAACACTTATGCCTTTTTGCACAGCCACCTCATTTATGCAATGCTGTTAAGAGGTGAAAATAATATTTATTTGGCAGAAAAATGACATGTCGTGCATTGCAGAGTAAAAAACTATGCATCATGTATGGAAAACTTACAAAAGAGCTCAAAATACTGGCACATTCCTCTTTTTCTCAGCTGCTTGGTGCATACCAAGGAAACCCAAGACAGCCATGAATTGTGAAAGATCATGCATAAGTATGACCCATGTCAAAGGTAGATGATTTACATCCCAGTCACAAGAAATAAAAAACCTAAAATAATTACACATACACAGGTACACAATTATTTAATATGCCACAAGCTTCAGCACACAACGTGTCCTATGTGACAGAATTTAAAATATGTTATATAAATGATCTATTCTACTAAAATTGCTGATGATGTGAACAGTACATTATTTGAGCTATTCTTAAAATGTTTATTATGTCATACTTTTCTGTGCTGTATTTTCATACTGCATTTCTACTGAATGAGTAACATGTTTAAAGCATATTTCATTTATATCTGTTAAATGATTGTCTCAGCATGTGTACTGCCACACACATATTGCTCCTACTTTTTTCATTCTGCACAACGTATTTATATTTACTGGTTGTTACATATGTCTAGTATAATCCATTTATATTTCTGTAACATATTCAAAATGTGACTTATTAAGCTGCTACACAATGTGTGTAAAATAATATCAGGTGCATGTAAAATGCTTAAAGACGGATCAATCAATCAAATACCAAGTTATGCAGTGGTTTGATTATTCCACTACAAGCTATTTCTGGACATATCATGAGATTGTACAGCCGTCCCCTGGAGAAACATAGGTGCTATTCGTTGCTCTTGTAGGGATTAACGTTTTGAACAAAAATCTAAAAATCCGTACAACAGTAGGTCCGTTCGAGAAACGATTAGATCACGGATCTACGTTCTGCCACAAGATTCTCCCAGTCCCAGTTGACCTTGACTAGCCATAGCCTATTCCACCGAGATCCAGTGGATAATCAGGAGTTCAGAACCATCTGGACCGCTCACAGGAATTTCTGCCGACAATTCCAAAGACAACGGCCACAAAGCTAATATGTACTTTACGGTGAGGCAGCTCTCCTTGAGTATTTATTTATTTTGTGTTACATAGATCCATATGGGAACATATCCCTACAACAAGTCAAGGTTTTTAAAGATTATTGTTTTGTGCACAGATACATTGATCTTATCATTAGATTAAAGAAACTGTGAAGTTTAGCATATACCCTTACAGGACATCTGAAAGAATATACAGTCATACATACATTTGGGTATTGTTCTTAAGTTATACAGGCGCCATACACAGGCATACATAAATTTGAGTATGATTAATTAATTTTAGAGGCCACACAATAAGGTTTAAGCACAAACAAGAGATTCTATGCATTTTTGCTAAGAAATTCATCAATACTGTAACAAGATTCATCTAAAAGGAACTGCTTCAGTTTTTCTTTAAACTTTGGCATGTTTCCAACCAGTTCTTTAATGTGCGGTGGGACGGCATTAAAAATCGTGGTGCCACTATTTAAAACCCCTTTCTGGTCCATGCTTTATCCTTTTTAGCTCATAATGGATATCCAGTTTCCTTCGGGTGTTATAACTGTGGTACGAGGTGTTGATTTTGAATAAGTTGCTATTTTTTTAAACAAAGCACATCAGGGAAAAAATATATTGTGCAGGTGTTGTAAGGATTTGTAGAGCTCTAAACAGATCCCTGCACGAATGCCTAGGATGTAATCCACACACAATTCTTATTGCTCGCTTCTGTGCATAAGGAACATCAAACGAAATGAGGCTGCCTTGGATGGGAGCTGTCGAGTGAATTTAAATATATTCACTTCGCATGTTTTATTTGTTGTAATGACTTATTTTAATTCTCTGATTTGATTAGTAGTAATGCAAGCATAAATCACTTGCAGAACGTTGCAGTTATTTTTGAAAAAGTTGTGCTTCTACAAATCTGATTTTTCCCGTGGTTATGTACATATTTAACTGAAATAGCCTATACTTTTCCGTGGAGCATGTCAATTTATTTGAAACAAAACGTTTCATTTCACATCTTTGCCTAGTTTCAACTGTTCATTCAGCCTTGAGTCTCCATTTTCGTATCATCGTACTTACAGCATTAACAGATCATATACAATACCATGATAAAGAATGATTCACGAGAGAATACTCTAGGAAAACTGGGAATCGGAAAATCACAATGAGAAGCATAACACCAAATAGGGCTACCTCATCGTGAATCTGGCTGTAGCCTACGGATGCATTTTGTAACTATGATTACTGATATGTTTTTTTTGTAGTGTGGTTTACAAAATTAGATATTAATGCTGTATTCTCTAATGTTTTATTTCTTGTATGACATGTGATGTTTCTACGATCTGTTACTGCTTTATGCACGAACACTGATACACTTTTACTTGAAAATGGCTGCGCAGTAGAAATTGGTCAGTAACACGGAATGAAACACTGCCTTCACAAGAAATATTTCGATATATACATGTTACCTTCTCTAGGCTTCTCGTTACTTCTTAACTACAGTCGTTTACACCTTAAATTTATAGAATTCCATTCTTTGGTAAATTATGGATTGACAGCATATAGTGTTTTATTGTCATAATCATTATCTTAGAAAACAACCATGAGATGATGAGAGCAATGACCGGTTCTTGGCACTGCCTATACACTAAGAACATCTAAGCCTGTCTGGAAATAACAGCAATTAACGGAATACTCCTAATAAAGAAAAAAAAATAATATTTCTAACAAGGAATTCAAATGTACAACTTAACAACATAAATGAAACACATTTTGTTTTCCTTTTTTACCGAGAATCGTACAGTCTGTTTGCTTCATAACTATCTGTTAAAACATATCTTTATTCTCATACATGATTGAAGAGATACGAAATTAGCAAGTGCAAAACTAAGCAGTCATACAAATTGGATGTGTGAGAATGTTTTTTGTATGCAGGCTACGCGGTCTGCAACCATCTCAATGTTTTTCTTTGCTACCCGTGTGTGGAGGGTGAATACACACAGTCATTGTCTATCGTGATATCTGTTATACCTTAATGCACCTATTGCGTAAATCAAGATATGAATACCTTTTCGAAAATTGATTGCGAGAGTCAAAAGAAAGGTAACATTACAGGGAAATTGTGCGTTTTAAATATTGTTCCGACCTGTTGAAAGTGATCTCCACTTGTACAACTTTGTAACTATTTTATATGTATTATATGCGTACAAGGATGGGATTTGTGCCTCCCAAATCAAGCGACAGAACTAGACTGAAGGTAATAAGTTCATCCATCGATGTGGAATTTTCAGTGCAACTAAGCATGTCATTTTATTACCATGCATAACTGGACTTATAATATGTTTTATGTAAAATATGGCAATGTAGCTTGGAAAGAATGAAATCGAATGTAATGTTGGAGGATGTTTCACTTTCTGAAAATACAAAACGTGGGTTCGAGTAACAGAAAGATAACAAAGATGTCAGGACGATCACGGCACTGCGCATGCGCAGTAAGACCATTTGCAAACAGTCATGATATATCACAACACCTTTAATCGAACGAACCGAATAACGCCAGCAAGAATGATTTCATTTGAGGTCATTTCGAAAATTTTTCAGTAATTTCCGACTGTGCTTGACGGTTGAAAGTTGTGCGCTGCTGATGCCCGTTGTAAGGTTGGCGGCATTGAAGCAAAGATGAGTCACTGATTTCCGCCAAGGCGGAGCGCGCAGTTCTAGTTAGACGTCAGTCTTGGTGTAGCAGTCGTCAGTGTTACTTGGCTGAGTAGCAGCGGACGCATAATGGGTAAGTCACATAAAGTGTAGATAGGTTTAGGGAAAGAGGACGAGCTGTTAGACTACTCAAATAATGCAATGGAACGCGTCGTGTATCATTTCGCATGAATCTACTTGCGCAGCAATTTGTTCATGGTGTCGGGGTTTCTAAGTAATTCTTCGTAGCAAATTTATTATTCGTCTGTTACTATCTGTTTAAATTAGGTTAGCCTTACATGACATAGAAAATAGGGATTGAATTGTCATTAGTATGGTATCATTCGATGTTGGTGTAAGATATTTTGTGTTATATACTAAATACCATATCAGACTTCGGTTTTTATCAGTCTGAACAGCGTAATCATGTGTAAGATTCTATTCATGTGCCATTCTAGAAGCTTCCACCGTTCTCCACAGAAAGTATCCATAAACTGTGGCTAAGTTACTGTGTGTATATGGTGACAGAATGTCTACCATATTTTCCCCTCTTGACACATATACACCCTCCTGAAGCTAGCGACATATCTTTCACTTAATTTTAATGATACTGGTCACATGCTTAGGTGTAGAATGTAAGATGTGCACATAGGCTATATGGTAGTTACGAACTATAGTTTACCTCCATATGCTGCTGCGTAGTCTTTGAACATGACTAAAATTCAGCAGAAAATCATACAGATAATGTGCTGCAGCTTGCGTCAGTATTAGTAGATTTGCGTTATTTACCAGTAATGTTGGTAGCGACTAAGTCATAATCACGTCCGTAGTTTATACATACGAGTATAGTTTTTAATACTTAGAAAGGATTGTTCACATTAAGGATATTGGCTCAAGGCTCCAGTTTTGGTCACTAAACCCCTTATGGGTACTTCGATGCAGTTAGGCCTAGTGAATTTTAAGCTTCTTTTGAATATCAATTTTACAATAGCTTATTACAAAAACGTGAAGTGCTAGTCAATTAGACATGGAAGCACTTCTTTCTTTGTTTCTGTTTGGTGTCATAATTTTGTGACAAGGTCTATGTTGCGGTTTTATGGTTTCTCCTTAAGCAACATACAACTGATTTTTCATATTCTACGCATTTAAATAAGACATAAGAAACTTGATCTATTTGGATATATTGGTTAAGTATTATAGTTTTATTTCTTAAAATTCAATATGGTAGTGCCCGAAGACATGCCAAAGTCAGCAGATCCATAGTCTTGTTTCCCTGTTACGGCCATGCTTGTGGCCATAAGTGCATACATTCCTCTTTGGCCACTTTCAAAAATTTGTAGAAAGTGTTGGTAATACAGATTCTAACTATGCTAGTTTTAAGTAGGCTTATTTAAAACAGTTTTCGTATTGTTGTACCAAGGTAAACATAATTCTTGCCAGAGCATCTCATATTCATCCTTGAAGCATAGTAAAATACACAGTAAGTTACGAAAATATAACACTTTTTAGCTAAATGTTTGAGTCAACCAAAGAATAAGAGATCAAAGTATTTTCGCAGCAAAGTTGTGCTGGAGGTTGTTGCTGAGAAAATGACTGCTACTCCAAGCGTTTTATAGTACTCGAACATAAAGAATTAAAAATTCGTGCCTGTATCCCCTAGAATATACTGTGCACAGTGGCCCACATTCTGTCTTCAAGGGTGGTGTGATGATGAACTTGGTTCAGTGCCGCACTGTAAGGAAAATCTCTAGTGAATCTATCCAAAAATGTACTGAAAAAGCAGATTTTTCTCAGCCAGTAATTAGAATACTTCTTAATTGTTCCATTGAATTGCTGTAAGTTTTATCTACTTTATGCACATTTTTCTTCTGTGCTTGTATAAAGAACAAATTGCTTCCTAGTAAATTGATAATATAGTTATGAAAGCCACAGTTTTATAATATGGAGAGGCCAAAAGTGAGGAAAAGACTTTGTCTAGAATTTGTTTCCAATACTAGGGAAATTTACATTTTTTTTTCTTTCATTATTGAACTTCTCCTACACAGTTGTAATGTACAGACCTTGAAACAGATGATTTTCAAGTAATGTGTAAGCTTTTCCTTACAGTAATCATCTAGTTTCTTGTATTTTCCTTAACATGGCATAAGTGGTACCTCAACCTAATTGTATGTGACAAAAACGGTATCATTTTGTCAAGTCACTATTGGCAAAATTCGTGTATGGAATACAATGGATGCTGTTTCAGACTTTTGCAGTTTCCTTTTTAAATAAACCTGGTGGTAGGCATTGACTGTTAAAGGAAGTGTATTGCAATTTTTACTGCAGCCATTGGAGTGCTGTCTTGTTACAGACAGGGTATTTCAGTGTTCATTTTGTGTCATTATATATATTTATTGCCTCATGCTGAAAGCCCTCTTGGTTTTCCTTTATGCTGATGAGATATAAAAACACACTGGCTGAAAATTTTCATTTTCCTAACAAGTTGTGCTCTAGTCTTCTGCTTGATGTTATGACCCTGACAGCTTTATTTTCATTAGCATGAAGCATCCCCGTAACAGTGGGACATAACTAATGTGGCTATGTAATGGTGCATAATACACCGTTACAAGCTGCTGGGCAGTTAATGCATCATTTAGTCTCGACAGATGTTGTCTTACGTGGACCACAAATACTTTGAAAGAGCACAATCATGAAACCCAGCAGTTTGACAGAATTCATATGATCCTGGCATCCAGTGTTGCTGAAGCTGCATATGATTTTTCCATGATTGTCATTTAATTTTTCATGAGCCATGTTGATTTCAAAGAGAACATCTGTGAAAGTAGAGCTTGCCAGTTTTTCCTTCAGTCAAAAGGGTGGTGTCAACAATAAACTTACATGTTGTTCTTACACACTGACCTTGACATCAATAAGGAACTGCATTTACTGATGGACATAACCTCTGAAGTTTCCCTTTACCAGGGACAAATTCAATAAAGCACCACATATAAAAATTGTAAACGACGACTCAAAAATTGCATTAAACTATGTTTTTGATACAGTGCAAGATAGGTAACTGCTGTTTTGCAATCACTTTAAATGTAATGGTGTTAATTACTAGTTGCTGGTACTAGAATTATTGTAGAGATAAATTAATCTTTATAAAGTTGCTGTGTATGAAAAGTTAGGCAAAAGTCCTATGCAGTGTTCTCTGTAATGTTATGGATACACAGTGGAGATGTGTAAATTGTAGGAATGTTCTGGACTAGTGTGCATGTCCCTAGTAAAAGTTGAAATAAGATCAATCAGTTAACCTCTGTTCAGATATTTGTGACAAAGTAATGATGTATGCTTTTTTCCCTTCCAGAGTGCCCATGCTGTCAGCAGTTTCCCGACGAGATAGAGATGTTGTACCGGTATGTATCTGCATGTTGCATTAGCACATCCTGTGCTGAAAGTATGTTTGTCATTAACGCCTGTCATTGTACTGTGTGCTTTGGAGTTATTTTTCACTAAACAGCAGTGTGACATGTACTCATGCTAGCACTATTTAAATGCAGCTGTATTTTAATGTTTGATGCTGTTCAAAGTGTTACTGCATATTAGTAAATTTCAGTTATTGAGGCACAATAAATGTATCAGAAATCATTAAGCCAAGAAACGTTAGGTCTCTTCACAGAATTAAATGGTTTGACTGTAGCTATTGAAATGGTAATATTATGTCAAAGGATTGAAGACTGCTTTTCGAATAAATCAAGCAGTTTAACATATTAAAGTTCAACTATGTTAAATGAAAGGTAGGCCCATGTTTGCTAAAGATGATTAGCACTGATGTGGCTCAAAGGTTGTCAGGTTTACATGGAGGTAAAGTAATACTATGTTGTAATTGTCACTTTGTTACATAGAAAACTTGTAAACTGCCACAAGTGATAGTTTTCAAGTGGAGGAAGGTATGAATTCAGATACTTCGATTAGCAGAGTCCCTTTCGGACTCAAATGTGCTTAACGGTCATCTGGACGTGTTAATGGATGTCTGCTTCATCCCATAATATGATGAGCAGTGTGATGTCGCAGTTGGGAAGAGAACCTAGGCAGTATTATTTTTACATAGACATTACTTTTGGAATGGAGGTTGTATTGATCCTGATCTAAAGTATATAGGTTGAGGAGATATTTGCCTTGCATGTGTGAAGCCAGTGAATTTGGATATGAGATCTTGTAGTGAAATACTGTGAGTGATGTTTTTTGAACAGGAGTAGTTGGTCTCACAACTGTGCTGTGAAATGTGGCTTCTACAGAGTTCAGCTCTTGCAGGTTTCCTGAAGACTGTCACTTCAGCCTTTGCCGTCAGATGTCTTCTGTGACATGTCTGCATCTTGCTTTTTTTGAAAGTGTGCACTATTAAGGCAATGGTGCTTAAATGAGATACAAAAATGGCCATTCTTAGTATAAATTATCAATAACCCCCTGGTGAATATAAAAAATGACACGGCAGATTCAGACTTTGGTAGTATAACATACAGTCTCGGATGTGGAGTGAGCAAGTCAAAGGTCATGGGTTCGTTAGCTATTGTCTGTTTTTCGTTCTCCTCAGTGTTCCTAGGAGCTTGAGACCACCTTACTCAAACAATGAGTGCCATAATAGATGTTACATGTATACAAATGCTCTTGGGAGTGAGTTTGTCTGCAAACATACTAGAGAATAAAATACCATGAAGATATTTGTCACTGCTTGATTGTCACCATTCACTATTCAGCCAATAACCACAATCACAGCACAAGGCCCGTGAATTTGGAAACATCATTGGGCAAGCTCGTAAGTATTACAGATTAAACACAAGGCAGCTTGTTATATGTCCTTGTTTCAGAACTGAAAATGCAAAAAACAAAGGGTGCAGTGAAGATAATATATATACCATTCAATATCTTCCCAAAACCCACCTTTCAATATGGTTTATTGTTATTGTTGGGAAACATATTGGGAGATAAATGTGCTTTGGTACATGGTTCTTATCCTGATACTAGATTTGGACCAGATGGCTGTAGTTTCTTTACTGCAGAATTGTTAGCCATCTTGCACACACTGGACTATATCAGCTTCTGCTCCAGACTGTCCTTCACTATCTGCAGTGACTCCTTGAGCAGTTTGCAAGCTATCGACCAGTGCTTCCTTTGCCATTGGTTGGTCATAGCTACCCAGGACTCCCTTCCTCTCCTTGGTCGTGGGTGCTCATTTGGACCCCAGGCCATGTTGGGATCCATGACTACGAGCTTGGTGATAGCCTGGCTAAATTGGCTACTAACAGGCCATTTCTTGTTATTGGCATTCTGGAAATAGACCTTCGCTGAGCATTATGTAGTCAGGTTTTGGGACTTTGGAACGGAGAATGGCACATTTTCTTCACCGAACAAGCTCAGGATGGTAAAAAGTACTAAAACTGTGGCGATCCTCCTTACGGGCCTCTTGTAAGGCCTCTTTTGTCCTTTGATGCCTCCGCATTGGCCGTACTTCGCTGACTCTGATATCTCCTCTGTCGTGGGTTGGTGTGGATTGTGGTTCACCTCTTACTGGACTGTCCCAACTTAACCGCCCTGCGATGGATTCTGATTTTCTGATTCGCTACCCTTGCTATTTGCTGACAATGCCTCAGTAGCTGATATCATTTTATGGTTTGTAATGGTGTTCATTGCTTTAGTTAAGGGTAGGGACCTTCGTTATTCGTGGGTGGAGGGGATGGCAGGCCATTTTGCTCCCTCTTCACCCTGACTGGACTGCCTTCAACTGGGCTTGGTGGTTCAATCCTGCCCTCTGCCTTCCCGCTCCTTTCCGTGTGGGGTCTGTTTAATCTCGAGTGTCTATCTTGATTACTTGTGCTTCTTCCTTCATGCTCCTATCATTCGTCGCTTTTCCCTCCTCTGTTCTAAGGCCTTCAAGCTTTCCTTCTGTCAATCATATGGCCATTGTAGTTCCCTCTTACAGTGTGAGGTTTGGGAATACAGAAGTGTCAGATTCCACCCGTCTGCTTTGATCCATGATGTCATCAATATGGTGGTAATTGCTGTTCGAAGCATCTCCAATATGACTCCTATAACACTAGATACACATAGCAACAAACACGAAAATATGTGTAAGACAATAACATCTCCCTCCAAAAATAGAATAAAACTATGAAAATTGGAATTGGAAATTTCACTTCACCACTGCTGAAGGTACCAAAACACACGTACCTACATTTAAAAATATTAAAATTGGAATACGTCATTTCCCCTTACATGTATAGGTTCTTTGGAGGTCATGTAAAAAAAATATGCAATGGCACTCAAAATGTATGGATACTTACCTAAAGGAATTGTCACTAATAAATAATTAGGTAGTTTTCTTGTCAGGTATAAATATTAGACTATCCTATTTGTGCTTCATGCTGTAGCGACTGTTACCTCTTAAGTTAGCTTGGAGCACTTGGGAGGTGACAGAGGTTTTCGTTTCAGATTTTACACCACAGTGCAATACAACCAAAGTGCATTACAATGAGGACATCCCATTTCTGCCTGCCTGTTGGCTCAGACTGGGACACTTGTGGTATGTATGGAAAATGAAGGTAAGGTCTTGTCCCATGTTGCAAGAGTGTATTTGGTGTGCTGTGAAACGGTGACCTACCTTCTATGCTTCCATATTCTTGCTCAATAGTGTGCAGTAGCTGATATTTCCTCAGACGTTTCCTGTATTCTGTGGGTGGTCACTGTTAGTGTGTCAAAGTAGTATTGGGTGAACTGTTGAATAATCTATTCGTATAACGGATTGAATGTAATTAGTGTTTGAATGGAATGTTAGTTGAGAGTAGCTAAATGCTATTTTGAAAACATTGTGGGGTTTGTACAGTATTTCTTGAAGCATTTATAGCTGCATTTCTGCTGGTACTAATTTTACTCTTATAGTTAACCAAAAATTTTTAGGGGTCATAGTTGTGCTGCTGCACATGAGAATTGCAAGTAAAATGCATGTTATCTGTCTTGTTCTTCCTGAAATTTTTGAGCGTGTGCAGCTCATTTTCAAAGCCTCCTGTCTTCTTAGAGTATATTGTTATACTATGATTTTTGTTTTAGCTAATTGCCTCATACATAACAAAATTGAGTAGTTTTTCTGCTCTGTCTGAAATTTTTTCTGTGTGGTTTCCTGTCCTGGTTTGCATACTTGATAGATATTTGAAAGCACATATTTCAATAACTTGTTTATTACAACCAAAAACCTTACTTTTCCCTGCTGATTTTCATTACCTCACTTCAGTTTATTTCCATGCCTACTTCCTCAGCTTCCTGTGAGAAGTCTTACATAGTTTTTCAGTTCCTGCTCAATGTCTTCCTACAACACTATATGTTTCCAGTACTTAGCATAATTCTTAATTTTGTGTTAATGTCACTCTCAGTTGTAATGTTCCTTTCTTATGTATTTCAATTTTAATTTTCAGCGTATGGACGTCTGTATTGAATCCAGAAGCACCAGAATTTGTAAGGTATCGTATACTCATGTTTGTCTCAAAAAAATTTATTCATTTGCTGTGGTACTTACGTACGTGTGTGTGTGTGTGTGTGTGTGTGTGTGTGTGTGTGTGTGTGTGTGTGTGATTGCCATGTTTTGTTCCCATATTACATGTTCATTTGATAAACTATTTATCTCTGCTTCCTGAAAGTACCTTCCGCTAATAGTAATTTTTACTTTTCTTGTAGTTCAACTGTGACAGTGCAGCAGTCGCCGTTACATCAAGATACACCTGAACTTCAAAGGTATGGAATAGACATAACCAGTGGATCAGCATCACTGATAAATGTTAATGCACTAGTGGCAGTTTAAAATTTCTGTGAAAGCACTTAGTTCGGATGTGACACAAGGTAGAATGTAAAGATATGTAATCATTTTATGCGCACATTTGATTGGCTGCTGTGTGACTGTAAATCTCGCACACGCAAAGCTTCCCAGTTACGAAATATGTATAGTAATTTGATATAAATCGTAAACCTCTTCCTTCCCCCCTCTCTTTCCCTCTGTCCCCTTTCTCTTCCTTCTCCTTCACCCCATCCTCTCCCCTGTGTTCCTCAATCTCCATTGCCTACCTCTGTGTATTGTAACATTTGTTAGGAACTGAAGTTGATGAAAATGGATGGGTAAGACAATGAATATCATTGCTGTATGGGCTACGAGACCTCTCAGCTGATGGACCTGTGGACAGTAGCTTCAGTGAAAGTATAGTCATATGTTGTCTGCAAATTGGTAGGAATACAAAACTTTTGATTTCTATATCAAAGTAGTATTCTCATCATAAGCCTACAAGCCATATTGCAGGCTTTTTGTTTTCTGTTAAAACTGAGGAAGAAAAAAAAATCAGAACTCAGTTTTGTATGCAGTTTGTTTTAAAACTACATGAGAGTAGGAGCATGTGGGGGATGAAATTTCTCTAATGGTTCAAATGCTGTGCTATTGTGGTTTGACAGTGAGAAAGAAAAACTAAACAGCATATTTTCACCTGCCATCATTTTCTTTTGTGCAGCCAGTTTCAACAGTAAACTGTGCATATTTGTTTCAAAATTATTAATTGTCTGTGAGAATGTTTATTGGAGTATTGTGTAAAATCAAGTAAACTGGAAAGAACATAGACATGGGAACATTGGACATCTTGTCTTTCTATAGTAGTATGCATGGTAAGACATTGCATCGTAAGTTTTACACATGTATGTTCATGGGATTGTTCAGAAACAGAACAGACTTCAGAGCACAGGGTTTTGTGCATAGCCCCTTTTCCAGTTACAGATAAAGTACTGGTGTAATTCAAATAATTTAACTAGAAGAATCATAAAATTGCATATTTTATTGGTTTCTTGGGGACCTGTTCAAGTGTGAGCATTTATAAGAAGTTGACAAAATGCGCCTGCATAAAATTCTGCCAACTGAGGTTGCATGTAGCCTGTTACAGCATCAGAGTATGTCAGTGTTGCTGCCAATCCACTTCATTGTGGATGCACAGGTAGACCTTATTTGGAGCATAGTCTGGACAGGGGCAGATGTTAAAGCCCCATGTAAATTGAGCTAATGACTGGTTACTGATAACTGTGTTTGGGCATTGTTTTGTGAAACCACCACAAGTAGTCATAACTGAGTGCCTTACTTTGAATAGCTCTTCATAGTATTTCTAGTGTCTCACACTAAGGTTAAGAATTGTTCCACATGCCTCCAGTGTGGGCTGCTCCACACCACCACCACCACCACCACCACCACCACCACCTCCTCCTCCTCCTCCTCCTCCTCCTCCTCCTCCTCCTGCTGCTGCTGACACAAGGAGTACCAAACAGTCTCAAAGGTTTCTTGTAGTGCAATGTTCAAACAATACTTAGTTATAGTTCCACCCAATAACTCACTTTAGACTGCATAAAGTGTCCAAAGTTAGCAGAAGTTACGGTTCTAGCAAAAATATGGAATCTGACTGGCACAGAACTTGCACTACCCCAATTCAGTCTCATGCACAACTTTGAAATAAAAATTTGTGAGTTACGGAAAGTTACCTTGAAATGATGCAGCATTTTTTCACAATATCGCTTAACATTTCTGTACCAGTTTGCTGTTGAAGAGCACTAATTTTGTAGTGAGTGTAAATAGCTTTCTGAGCTTTTAGATGCTGCAAAGTTTTTCTGTAGATTACAAATCTAGGGGATTTCTGTTGTGACACTTGTGGCATGGATGCTGTGACAACACAGGGAGTTACGTGGCTTCCTAAGCTGAGTGAGTGTACACTTTCAAATATTATTGTTGTTGTTTTTCAGATATATTAATGTTACTATTTTTTCTTTTAGTTCGGGAAATGTGCTGGTGATGCAGTCAAAATTGAATCCGGAGGCGCCAGAATTTCAGAGGTATGGAATGGGCATGGGAAGTGGGTTGGTGATAAATCGTTAAGCACTGGTGTCAGCCGAAAATTTTAGTAAAAGCACTTACCTAGGACGGGACTAAAAATTGCATGTCAATGTATATAACCTATCCATACTTGATAGCTGATTCCTGTGTGCATTAAAATACAATCACAAACATAATACATCCCTAAATTTATTTTCATCCCCTGGATGCTTTGCTCAGTCCTTTTGTTACTAGTGTGATGCTCGGGTGGTTTATTCTGGGAAACTGAGAAATTATCCAGAATTTTTCAATTTGAACTTCGATAGAATGTTTTCATGGATTATTGCTAGATAATAGTTTGGAACAGATGGGGCATACTGACAGTCCTTTGATTCTTTCATTTAGTGCTCTCCACACCCTCAAATTTGAGACACTTTTATTTCACAGACTTCATCAGATAGGTTGACCTTCCAAAGAGACGGCACTAGGATATTGATGTTTGTTTATTTATTTATTTATTTATTTATTTGATTAGCCATCCGTAGACATTTTGCAATGTATGGATGTTGTCAGTTTGGATACAGTGATTTTTGCAGATACATTGACACTTTTATATGCATTTACAGAGTATACAAATACAATGACATTTATCACTTAAATTACATTCAAACAATTAAATATTCACTTATTGTTTAGAAACAGTGTTCCTGAAAATATAGTTTAAGGGTTTTTCAGTAACAGTACATGTCGTTAATTTCTTTGATGTCCTGTGCAGCTTGTTATACATTTACAGAATATACAATACAATGTCATTATGTCACTTAAATTACATTCACATTTAAATATTCACTTACTGTGTAAAAACAGTGTTCCTGAAAACACAGTTTAAGAGTTTTCTGAAACAGTACATGCTGTTAATATCTTTGATTTCCTGTGGCAGCTTGTTATACAATTTTACACCCTGATACAAGAAACTTTTTTGGGTCTTATGCTTATTTCTCCTATCTAGATGAAGGCAGTGGCTTGTTCTTGTGCTATAGCTGTGTAAAATGCTGTTTGTACTATAATTCACTATATTTTTCTTCATATATACTATAGTGTGGAACATAAATAAACAGGAAACAGTTAGAATACCAAGTATTTTGAATAGTTCTCTGCAGTGAGCCCACTTACTGCTTTTAGTTATAATTCTCACTGCTCTCTTCTGCACTTTAAAAACTGTAAGTTGAGTACATTATTTCCCCAGAAAATTATCCCATAGCTTATGACTGAATGTACATAGCTAAAATATACAGTTCTTAGACATTCATCGCTGCATACTGAGGAGAGAACTCTAAGTGCGTAACACGTTGTAGATATCTTCTTTGAGTTTTTTAACATGTTCACTCCACCTAAGCTGGCTGTCAATATGCAACCCTAGGAATTTTGTGGTGGGCACTTCGTCTACAGAGGTGTTATGTAGCTTTAACTTTAGGGGACTGTTTTTTCTGTTTATTCTAAAGCGTATGCTATTTGTTTTCTTAATATTTAAGGTCACTTTATTCTCTGTAGACGATTTGTAGACATCTTTCAGTGATTCATTACAATTTTCCAACATTTGTGCTGATGTCTCACTGGTGATTATAATATTGCTGTCATCGGCAAACAATATCTTCTCTCCATGTCGGATATATTGTGGAAAGTCATTTATATAAATCAAGAACAACACCGGACCCAGCACACTTCCCTGAGGGACCCCAATATTAATATGTTGTGGATCTGACAGGTGTTTTTCTATGAACTTTGATCTACTGGAGACATGAGAGATCTCTACCCACTGTACTCTATTTTTTAGGTATGAATGGAACCATTTGTTGATTACCCCTCTTACTCCTAGTGCTTCTAACTTAAGTAATAGATGAAGTCATAAAATACATACTCCACCCCATCTGGATTGCTGCTTGGTTTTGGAATGCAACTTGTTCTTGCAGTATAATGGTGGGTTTTTGTATGCTGTTGAAGCCTGTTTACACTGAGTAAACATCTGTACGTATGTGTCCAAAATGTGCATAAAGCTCAGCTAAATATGAGAGTTTAAGGGCAGCAAAGGTGACTTTGGCTTTTCAAGCAATTTTTTTTTCTGGTTACTGTATTAAAAGAAATGGTTGTGTTCCAACTAGGACAATGTAAGAAACATTTCATAATGGGTTTAGTTTCATTAACTGGCTATGAACACGAGCAAGTTTACTGGTACATTATAGTTTCAGCCTTTATAACCATATTATAAACTTAATATGGCTCTTGTATTTGCTTCCAGAAACATTCCTGTGTACATTGAAACTTTTGAATGCTGAAAAGTGCAGCAGTAGCTCTTGTCAGTAATTGTGGCCATTGTGTAGTATAATAGTTCAGTGAATGAAGTAATGTACAGTGCCAGGAAAGAGATTTGTAAATGGTAAAATTTCTGTTTCAGACTTGGTCCTGATGCCTGAAGAAAATGGACCTCATAAAATCAGTGAGCACCAGGTAAGTAATGTGCACACGTAATGGGTGTATCGATGAGTACTTCACAACTTTGAAAATGCAATGATTTATTCATATGACTTGGGCATGGATTTGGTGTCATTTTATAGGGAAATGTTTACCTTACACTTCCATAGCCCCAATGTAACTTCATTTGGTTACTCAGCACACACTCCACGTGAAGCTGAGGTATTGGCAATGTGACCAGTGTCTCACATATGACTTGTTCAGTTGCGGGGTATTTTAACTCGGAAATACAGTAGAGATGGCGATGAATGTTTATGGGTTTTTTACTGGTGCAGATTCTACTTTCCATTAATTAAACCACTTGCATGAAAAGTTGACTACACAGTAAAGATAGCCTTTCCATTGTATCTTTCATTCAAATCGTTACACTACCACATGAGATCCTATAATCAATCCTACTGTCTTTTGGTTTTGGACGGTTTGAAGTGCGTATATTTACTTAACACACGCCAGTTGTACATGGGACTGGAGCTGTAGAAGAGAATGCTGGGTTGATTTTTGTAGGAATGTACAGGAAGCCTAGTCCCACTTGATTTTTGTCATGTGCCAAGGGATGACTTCAGGATGTGTCATACTGAATACTATCAGGAAAACACTTCGACCACTCAAAAATGATATGCCTACTAGTAGGATCCTCACCATATTCTGTACAAAAATTACATTATGTAGTTGTCACTCACTCTTCAAACCAAAGTGCACACACAATCTGCTGCTACTGCTTGGGTTGGTATTAATTTGTACTTGCATATAACAAAAGTCAAAACACAATGAGTCTTCTGTCAATATGACACCAAGCCTGTCTGTAAGTTATCTGTATAAGTTGGTCTAAAGTTTCACATTTGTGAAGTTCTTTTCAAATACACCCTGTACTGTAGTGTCATGCTTGCTCCAAGAATCAACTAGATTCTTGTGTGTGCATGTGTGGACATCATGGTTTATAGGCCTACTGGGGAAACTCGCCATGTAAAACAAAGAGTAACGCATCAAGCCTGGTACCCCAGTGGTGATGAGGAAACCCAGATGTTACTAAAGAAAACAAATAATTGGTGTGCCTGTTACTGTTTGTATCATTATTGTTAATATATTTATTGTATTACGTACAGCTGAAAGATTAAATTGATTTTTTAAGTAAATATTGAGTATGTGGCAAATGTAGAACACTTTCTGCTTTAAAAACTAAAACTGTAAGGCAGTTTCAGAAAACTTGCTGTGTTACCAGAGTAAGACCATCCTTTCTCAAGAAGCTCGTTGACAACATTTCGTTGACATGGACTATTGTGACTCAATTTAAGAAACTTTTCACATCAGGTATCTGTTCCAAATATACTCAGATTGTTTATTGATCACCTATAATTTGATAATAAAAGTAGACAAAAATAGAAACAAATTTTTTACATGAAGTCAATTGCCTTTAGTACTACATTTTCTAAACAGTGTCTGTTGGAACATTATCTGGGATGACAGTTTCATCTAATATGAGGTAAGGCTATGTATTCCAGCTTACCATGGTTCAGAAGTACTCAGCTGATCCTTCAGAATGTTTATTTCTGAGGTTGTTGTTACTGTGGGATGTGAGAACATTTTTTGCAAATACAGTGGCTTTTGCTTCTATTTCATCGTATTTCAAAATCTGTTGCCTGTTCACTTGTCTCATTTGCTGCATAATAAAAGTGGCTGACACAGCCACTTCCATTCTCATCATAACTCAGTGAGTAGTCACAAAGATGTAAGTATGCTCCTAGTCCCCATCTCGACTTTCTCCAACTTCTGCAGAACAATTATTTGTCCAATTTTAAAGAAAATGCAATTATGACTAAACATGGAACACACCTACACTGGCGAAAAATTTAGTTGAGGGCTTTTTCATTGTTAGTATGAATTGGCAATGTTTTCTCTCGTGCTAACATAAAATGTATTGTGGAAAAATTGGTCATGTTTTGCTCACGGGAGCTAATTAACTACTGATTATGTGTGTGATAACTTTCTTCAATTAACAAAAATATTCAAAAAGAGCAGTGCGTATGCTGTCATGAAGCTAGTCTCACCAGCTTGGGTGTCTGTGGCTGTCAGCCAGCTACTTCATCTTGAGGCTGGCAAGGATAGAGGCTTGGTGACTGGCTATTGTTAATGTCGTCTGTTCAATGTTCATAATGGCAGATTCCAATAAATACTTAAGGTGTGATAGTTTCAGTGAATTTCAGGCATTTGCTCGTATCAGACAATGCAGTGGCTGACGGTCTTCACTCAATAACAGGGCAGTGGCATTTGTATAGAGTTGTCAGTAGTAACAGACAAGCAACACTGTGAAATAATGACATAAATCAGTGTGGGATTTACAATGAGTGTCTGCTAGGACGGTGCAGGGAAATGGGGCACTGGACTATCGCAGCAGACCTGTAGCACCTCTTGTTGGCATCTGACCATATCAGTTGGACCCTAGGTGGCCAGATTTCAGGTGGTAAGAGAGTGTGGTGTAAACCCCATGAAGCCATTGACCGACGTTGTCAACAGTACACTGTGCAAGCAGCTAGTGGTGACTCCATAATGTGTGGACTGTTTTTACATGGAATTTACTGGGTCCTGTAGTCCATCAGAACTTACTATTTGCTGGAATGGTTATTTTAAGCCATTTGGTGACGAAAAATAGATGGAATTTTTATGGTGACCATGTGCCATGTTACTACTGTTTGCATCTGGCTTGAAGAGCATTATGGTCAGTTCCAGCAAATGGTTTGGCCACTCACATTCCACATCATCAGTCCAATTGAACACTTACGGGATATACTTGAGATGTCAGTTCATACCCTGCACTGGCAACACTTCACCAATTAAGATCATCTATAGAGGCACCATGGTTCAGTATTTGTGCAGGGAACTTCCAACAACTTGTTCACTCCATGCCACCAGCTGCTGAACTACACTGGGCAAATGGAGATAACAAGATATTAGGAGGTACCACATGACTTCTGGCACCTCAGTATAGCTCTGACTAAGCCTCAAATTGGTTTGCCACAACCACATTGAGATTCATCACACTTGAACCTGTTTAGATAACCAGTACTCCTGTCCACAGTTGGTTTTGATTAGATGTTGCAGAATGACAGTTGTGAGCAGGTCTGCAATTGACGACTTTGGCCAATAGGTGTGTGACATGACTTCTGACAGAACTCTGTACAGGTCAGTTCACCAGGTGGCATTGTTAGACATTTTCTTTGTTTCGTATGACGACGTGAATGTCAGCCGACTGGCAACTAGTTCTCCGGCAGCTGCAAGACACAGGCTATATCAAAAACTGCAGGAACTACCATATGCATAAATTACTGTTAAATGAAGGGTGATTCTGAAGCACCATATTGGATTTCCTACTTGACAGTTTGTGTACTGTAATAAGCATGTTATTAAAGCAAGGTGTCTGAAGGCAGCAGCATACGAAATATTTATAAAACACATTTTTGTATGATGTTAGAATTGTCAAATGATAACACATTTAAGGCCTTCATGATGTCTCAGCTACAGCACAACAAACGCCTAAGTTTCACAACTTGATCATGGTGTAGTATTAATTGTAGAGTAACAAAGTATGAAATAGCTGGTTCGTGTCCTGTGATGCGAGCTCTTCATTTCTTTCTGTCTTGGTGTTTCTAAAAGTTATGGGAATTCTACCTCTCCGTATTGTGGGTTGGTGTATACAAAAAAATTGCACAAGTTTATTTTGAACTAACACTTCAATCTCTTTCACCACTGGCTATCCCTCTTGAATGCAGAATGTCACATTTATAAACAAATATTAGGGGCTAACATACTCTTCAGTAAAGAGAAAGCATAAACTCCAGATACCTTTACTTGAGGTTATTGTATTGGATGTCATGCTTGCCTCATGCATTTTCAACTGAATGATCACATACGTCAATAGACAGCTCTTCTCTTCTTGAATTCAGCATGTGACATCAGAAATTCCGATGCACAAAGTCCAGTGAACTGTTCCCATGTCAGGCCATACTAAAAGGCAGTGTAATAAGTTGGCCACAGTGCTCGCTCGCCTGACATGAAATAACAGAACCAGATCCTTGTGAAAGAAGGAACTCCACATGTATCCTGTACATTTCCCCTTGTTTATGTAGTATTTGTCACTTTCCACGAGCATCAGCAATGACAAATGGAATAAATTGGCAACCACCTTCTCAAGATTGTGTTAAGTGCTCGTACTGGCTGACATCAGCATACTGAGATGAGTGTGCTACTGAATTATTGTTGCAGTCGGGGAATGCTTGACTACATTAGCAGAACAGGCCTCAGCTCAGCTGCCGTTGTTTGTGAACAAAACTACAAAACACGTCCTATTGAAATTGGATGTTTCCTGTGGTTGCAGCAATGAGAAGAGTATGAATGCTAGTCACCAAGTTTGTGATGCAACACATTCCACTAAATTTCATCTAAATAAAACTACATGTTAACTCAAATGGCAAAGCTTCACCTGTAGATACAAAAAGAAAGAAATTTAGTAGACCCTCCACACCTCCCTCAGGGGACTTGTGGTTCTTACATGGGTTTGTGTATGGTGCAGACTGGGCTCTGAGCTATTGTGGCTCATTCCTCATTCCCATGCTGTTTCCTTTATCATGCCCCTCTTTTCCTGGACTTTCACCTATTCCCACTCCTTCCCGCCTCTCAGAGCTCTCATGTCGAGCTGAATATCTCTCAAGTTTCTTGTATTCCTTCTTGTCCTCCTTGTCTTTTCCTTTTCGTCCTTAATTTTCAGTGTTTTTGGTCCTCCTTCGTGGATTGACACTAACTTCTAAATTTCATCTACAGCACGGATTCCTTCCTCCCTCCCTCCCCTTTCTTCCCTGCTGTAACTCACTCCTATGTGCTATTTGCCAATTAAAAATACAGTTGCTCTCTTTCATTGCTTCTAACATCTCTATGCTCTCACATTTAAGAATTTATTACAATTTTACATTATAAGGCAATTTAAAGACAATACCTTTGGGGCTTACATTTACTTACACTTAAAAAGAAATGTTTTGTTGCCCTCTTTGAAAGATACTTTTTAGTTTCATAACAGAGAAAAGTTAAATTCAATTGAATGTTGTGGTCAGGTAGCAGGTAAGCTTTCACATAGGAACTTTTTAGTTTTGTGTGTGTGTTGGTATTTACAAAAATTCTTTCATCTTTATGGTCCAACTGATCAGCCATTTCATTAAAACATCCACAAATTATTGTAGAAGTTAAAAAAAGTTCCCTACATGTCACTTCATCTGTAAACATGATTTTACAAATGAGAAAACGCATGAATATATTCTTTACTGTACTCTTGGCATGCACTTGTTCATGCTTCATTGAAAAATATCTGCTTTGGACATTTCATTAGTTAGGTCTGCTGATCAAATCTACTGGATTGAGCAAACAGTGGTGGCAGTGTGGTGAGAATGGTCATCGCTCCGAGCATTACACCAACTGTGCAGACAAGTGAAGCGTGTCGTTCAGCAGTGGCGGCACTGTTGCCACTAACTCCATCTCATAGGAGTGACGTCACTGTCACATGCCACATTTCATGTATCTTGTTGCTGAGTGGTGGGACAATGAAGGCAGGCACGTGTGATGGAGCTGGGTTGCTGTGTGGGCACACGTGGTGCCAATCCAATTGATGGTTCTTCCATTTGTGAAAACATAAAATATGGCAGAATTAACACAACTGAAGTTTGTCACACAGTTTTAGTGGTTCATGGTTTGAATAACAACAAACACGACACAACACAGTCTGTTAAGCTTACTTAGTGCAGTTATTTGTGTGTTTCTGAGCAGGCATTTATGAAGTATCTGCTAACACAGTCTATTCATTGCGCAGTGGTCACACATGGTGTACCCCCTGGGGGTTCAACACACTTTGACGGGTTCATGCTTGGCTACCACAGGGCCCCAGCTGTCATAGCATCTTTCCCCTTCTGTGCTGCATGTCTATCCTCCTGCTATTCTTTTTCCTTTTCTGTGGGAAACATATCTGGATGTTCCACATTGTCTGTCGCTGACATAAGAAAAGTCTCACCACTGTCTTTCAGTCCCTCTTCATTTGCTTGATACCCTTCTCCCTTCTTTCCTGCACTTTAGTGTCAAAGGTTCCTCTCTCTTCTTCCTCCTCATGCGCTCCTGACAGCGGGCACACATGTCTGCTGCATAATAGGTGACTGCGTAACATGATGTAATTCTTAGCCCTGGGCCGACAGGCAGGGTTTTTACATACCCCCTGGTACAGGCCAGGCCCAGGGAGGGGTGATAGCCTGAGCTGTCAAATTCCCAAATGGTCCTTCAGTCAGGTGTTCGGAGGTGTGACCTGAGGTGTAAACAATCACCTAAGGCAGGTGTGCCCCCTGTGAAGGGGACCCCCAGTTAGAGACAGCATGCTACTGGAGACACTGGCAATCATGGGGATTTTCTCACAATGAACCAATCATCACGATCAACATCTACAAAACGTAAAGGTAATGAGGCTAATAATTCAAAGACCCTGCCAGCTGCAACGTGGTTCCTTGTGGTTTCACGTATTGAAGATGGTCAGTCCTTTGCAATGGTAATTCGGTGCATTATTCAAAATTGTGTTTATGCCATTGCCGGCCCTGTGAAATCCTGCTCTCGTTTAGAGGAGTGGCACTTTGCTTTTGTAGAGAACTTCGGATTCTCAGGCTGAACAACTGTTTTCCGCCTCGCTTCTCCATGGCTATCCTTTTCGTGTCATGGTCCATAGAACTAGGAATTCTTCCTCTAGTGTTAAATACACTAGGCTGCTAGACAGTCTGACCGAGGCTGAAATCCAATCTTAACTCTCAGATTAAGTTGTCAGGTGATGAAAAAGGTAGATTTCTCATTAGTGCACACCCGCACTATTTTTCTCACCTTTGACAGAGTAGTGCTTCCGTCCAAAATCAAAGTAGGCTATGAAATTAAAACAGTCTGACCCTACATTCTGAACCCTATACCCATCTGAGTGTCATCAATTCAACCACACCAGAACGTCTTGTGACATGCACCCAAATGTCTAACCTGTGGTAATGATGCATATGAGGGCATCGTCCACCTCCTTCTCCCTGCTGCATCAACTGCAACGGCAGTCATGCTGCTGCCTCTTAGGATTGTCCTGTATATCATGATGAGCAGGAGGTCCAGGTAAAGGAAAAATTGCCTTCCCCAGTCACCTGCAAGTTAGTGGCTATTCGCAAACTGTGTGTTCTCCACTTAGTTCTCTTCTTGCTACCTCTCACTCTATGAATGACTGACATGGCCACACTGATATGTGACCTCAAATTCAGTTCCGAGATTGTGAAATTGCTCAGTGTCAAAATAGCATCACCATCCCCCTGTCCAGCTGTGCAACAAACCATCAGACTCTAGCCTCAAGAAGCGATGCCACCGGGTACACAACTGGTGACTGGAAAGGACAACAGGAGTTCTCCTGTGAACAGTCCCTACATCCCCCCAGCCAAACGCCAGTGTCTTCCTCTGCTAACTGGAAAGGCTCAAAGAAGTCCTACAAAGGCAAACAGTCGTCTCCATGGCCGTCTCAAAGATTCTCTTCAATGGTGTTGCCACGTGATACCTCAGCCTGACCAGCTTCTGTCACCAGTGCCCACCACCAACTGGTTACCTGCGTTGTGCTCTACACACCGACAGCAGAAGCAAGTCGATGATTCTGTTGACCTCATGGAGCAGGATCCTCCTGCTTCTATGCAGTGTAGCTGCAAGTCTTCAGACTGTCAATCAACAGTGCTGAGATGACGCCCCTTCATTTCTTCCTCATACCTCCTCGAATAGAACATTCAAAGCCGTCTGTCCCAGAAAGAGAATTTATGGCTGCTTTTAGCATCACACCGTCCCCTTGTACTCTGCCTTCAGGAAACGAAATTCCATACTTACGACTGCTTTGAGCTTTCACATTTCTCTCCAGTTTTAGACCTTCCCCCCTACCCCCCTATCCCTCCCAAGGTCAGCATTCCATCTCCTGCGGGCATCATGCGGAATGAGATTCATAGGCAACCCATCTCACTGACTGCCCATCTTCAAGTTGTTGCAGTTCACCTTTTCCTTCCTCACCTGATGTTTTCCCTTTGTACCGTTTATATCCCTCCGTTATTCGATGTCACCAGGTCAGACTTCCTTTGGCTTGTTGGGCAGCTACCTCACGCATTTCTGCTACTCGGTGACTTTGTGCATAATCCCCCTAGGGGTTCTCCTACAACCTGCCAGAGGTGCCCTCTTGGCTGATCTTAATCAACTCACTCTTCTGCCTTAACACTGGACCCATTTACCTTTCCAACTCCTCGCATACATATTTCCATTTGGACTTATCCTTTTGCAATGCGCAGCTTGCCATCGTCTTGAGTGGTCCGTTCTTTCTTATGCCTACTAGAGCAACCATTTCCCATGTGCTGTCCGTTTGCTGATTCCTACCCCATCTGTGTGCATACCCAAATTGCAGCTTACTAAGGCTGATGGGCAGCTGTACTGCTCCCTGGTCACCTTCAAAGAAAAAGATTTCCAGTCGTGATGACCAGGTGCAATATCTCACAAGCGTTATCCTTTGTGCTGCAGAATGTTCCATTCCTCAAACTTCCTCTTCACCACTTCATGTCCCTGTCCCTTGGTGGACTGAGGCAAGTGCTGACACAAATCTTGCACTGATATGTGCTCTCAGCATTTTTAACAGTCATCCTATGGTGGCAAACTGCATTCATTACAAACAGACGTGTGCCAAGTGGTGTTGTATTCTTTGGGATAGCAAGAAACCTAGCTGGATTTCATTCAGTACTTTCTTAAACAGTTCCACCCCTTCCTCTGTCATATGGGCCAATCTCCGATAGCTCTCTGGGACTGAGATCAATTTGCCAGTTATCGGCCTTCTGTTAGAAGTGCCACCAGAGGGTACCTCCCATGGTTCGGAGCAGACTTGTCCAATGACGCTCACATGCAGTTCAAATTTCTACTTCAGTGCATCTGAGTTTTTTGTCTAGTGTCAAATACACCATCACCATTTTCCATTTGCCTATCCTTTTGATATACATTTAATTTTTTCTCAAAAATCTCGTTGCTATCAATTTCAGGTTTCAATTAGCATTCATTGAGCTTCATTGCTTTTCACAAGCACTTCGAACTCTGGCACTTCGTTATGAATGCTTCGGCAGAGTACCACCACTCACCTGTGGGAGGCATTTTTTTCAGTCTTGCACTTATACTTCTGGGTTTCCTACAGCCCCTGGATGGAGAGGTGCCTAATCAAAAAAAAAAAAAAAAAAAAAAAAAAAAAAAACCTCTTGGGTGCACTGCACACTCAGTAACCTGAGTAGCAGCCTCAGTTGTGTAGTGCACATCTGACCTATTTATGGGGACCCTACAGTTCACAACACTACGGCACAGGTCCAGGAAGTTGCAGCCTCGCTTGTCACAGAACTTCCGAAGTATCTGGTTCAGTCCTTCCACTCAACTCACAACCAAAGAGCCACGATCAGTTCCTGAGACAATGTTGCATATTGTGAGCTTCATTGAGACTTAATGCACAAGGCTGGTCTCCTCAAATTTCTCTGCCAGTTGCTGGAATGACCCAAGAGTCACTTCAGTGCCCAGACGAAAGGCGTCACGTGTTCCAATGTGTGCCACAATCTGCAGTTTGTTGCACTCTGTTCCCTAAATGGCTGCTGGAATAGCCTCACACTGAGTGCACCTGGTGTTCTTTCCTGTCCCTCGCTGGCATTTCCTGAAGGGATACAATCATTCACCTTACATTTGGATTGCCAACGATTTATAGACCCCTACCCTTTTGTTTCTCCTCATACAGCTGAAGTAAGTCCCACTGGCTCAGTTTGTTTCAGTGAAAGACAGCACTTCAGACTTGTTAGTTACGGGCACTGGTATAACACCCTGATTCCTCACTGGCTCACAACCACGCTGTACAGGATGCTCAGATCTACCATTGACATGCTACTCGCCGGGAAATGGACGAGTAATGACAGATGCAGTACTGTCTGCAGAGGAGACAAGATAAACACCAGAGGAGTGTACTTAAGGTACCTCTAGTACAGTTATCACAGGTACATGACTCTTGCCAGCTCTTCCAACACACTGATTCACCACAGCTGACAATCGTTTTACAGTAGTCGGGGTGATTTCCAGCTGCTTACAAATGTCAACCAACTCGCCCCATGTCTGGTAACAGCAATCACAGTGGAGCTGCATTCTGGCTGTTGCAGTGCATTGCAGGTCAGTGAACAAAGGGCTATAAATTAAACCTGCTGATTATTTCTTAATCTGAGCTAAAAAGGTGCTAATTCCCCATGAAGACTGAAGCAGATACACAAAAAGATTTCTGTTGAGGCAACAGACATGTGGTAGTATTTACTAGTTTCCTAAAATGTTTTTACATTTATTACAGTTGTATGATAAACGAAGAGTATGTATATGACTACTCTTAAAGGCAAAATGAGATTGTAACTCAAAAGGTTAGTTACAATATTTGCTACAGTAATTAAAACCACAATTGCTTGTAGATAATGCAAAGCAGGATTGTAGCTTCCAAACATGTTCAAATGCACAGTTACTTGCATTGATACACAACGAAATTCAGGGGTGATGTATACTTCGGTAGAACTGTGATCCACAGATGCTGATTTCCTACGAATTAAAGTAGATACCAAAACACTGGTACCACTAACTTACGAAAATAGTTTTGTAATGGTCAGAAAATTCTGAAAGTGACCTATTTCTCATGTAATTAGACAAGGAATTAGCAAAAGGCTGTTCTGAACGGCGATAGCCCTACTGTCCTTGCAACTTTTGAAATACCACAATCTAAATTCATCCTACAATTGACAATAACACTAGTTTCCACAATATACCATAATACAGCTATCGATACAGTAAGTGAAGGATTATGCAGGACAAGTGATGCAAACAAGAGCACATGCAAATACAGAAATTAAAACTGACACACAATCTTGTACAAGCGGTCTCAAACGAGAAGATTCGGAAGCTGGCTTTTATATGTAAATGTGTGTATTGTGCGGGTTTTTCACTTGGTTTATCCTGTGCACATTTCTACAATGCGGTGCCTAAGAACAACACTGCGGCATACGTTTATCTAGAACAAAATAATGAAACTGTGCAACAGTAACAACAAAGTGCATCATCTGTAATGATCTTCCAGTTACTATCAAAACTGTACCTGATTGTGACCTTGTGCCATTAAGTAAGTGTCCCTAAATTAAACGTGAGAATCAGCATTATTACACCATCCCTCAAACACATGGAGCTTAACATTAACGGCAAAGGCCATAACAGCAGGAATTATCCCCTCCTCAATTACAACAGCATCAAAATAATATTTGCCTTTATGAAACGTTTGTTCCTATCTTTTTAAAGTAATGAATTGCAGGTTTTTATGAGATCCATTGACCTGTAACTTGCCTATTTCAGTATGAGAAATAGTGGCTAATGCACCAGTGCCAAGGCTTAGTATATGATGAAAAGCATTTCATTTTCGCAAAGGGCAATGTTTCACCCATTTGTCTGATAGATGGAAGCAGCTTCAGAAGAGCTGTCAGTATTACTCTAGCTAACTTGGCCACAACAGCCAATGATGTTACAACCTCGAAGAACTTTGTACATCAGGTGCAGGATGAAATAAGTTTAGAAGAGACACTTGAACATCTCATTTTTTTGGTGCAGACCAATTCAGTTTTGGTGAAGGGGACCTGCAAGAGTAGTAAGTAATCAGTTGGAACATTACAGAAAGCATTAAAGTAAAGACAAATGTGTGGCAAAATAGGGTACAAAGTCTTGTTAGAAAAAAATTACCTTTCTCTTCAGACAGAACACTCAGGTGAACACTACAGAATGTGAAGTTTAGATCTGGTGTACTGACAGAACATTAGTTGCCTCAAGATGAAACTGCATCTCATGTTATAAGTAAGACGTAGTTCTTGTGAGTTTAGTTTGACTCCACCATTGGCGTAATAACCAAACATTGGCTGCATCATTTGTAATGTTACTATACCACCTGCAAATTTAGCCCCATGCATTAGTTTTTACACTGGGTAGTTTTAAAAGATCATAGCAAAACAATGGTTTCCAATTATACTTGGCCTTCTTTTCAAAGTTCGTATGTCATGAACACAATTGTCACCAAATGGGAGGCATTTGGTATGAAAACTCATCATGTGGTATCTGATGTGAGGGGCAAAATCAAGCTCTATGGCTAAGTTCAGAACTACAATTGGTAGGTTTATTAATTTCAAAAACTCTGGGTAGCATTCTCATAAGAGGAAGCTAATTTTGTTAGCTGATCCAATACATTTTAAAATATACGAGAAACCACTTGGTCAGCAGGCAATCTTCCTTCCACAAAATGTTATTGGAAAATCATGGTTTCCATTTAATGAGGTACATTGGTCTTATGAAGCAGCAATTTGAGACAGTGGTTTACACTTGAAACCGGAAACAACAGCATGAGAGCTGTTTCATGGAAAACTAGTGTGGCAGAATAACAGATGGTTTGGTTACTTCTGATAAACATTCAGACTGTTCCTGCCATTGAGTATGCTGTCAAGACAGGGAAAGTTCTGAGGAATGCTTTGACCACAGTATGGTTCTTAAAGGATGTTCGTAACTTGTTTTTTCTCGTGACATCCAGAGCTCCAAGTATGCCACTTGGTGGCTGTAAAAAAGACTAATGTAATCATTAAGGAAGATATACAGATAAAAAGTGCCTATTTACACCTTTTGTACAAGTTTGTGTGTTGTCCTTTACCACCACCTTCATTCCTTGCTTTGTTTGCTTACCTTTTATAATTTTGCTCTCCAAAAATATTTATCTCCAGTTCGTCTCAATACTCTAGGTACAGAAATAATATACATTATTTCATTACAAACTAGCTTTGTTAATGAGTATATTTCATAAATTGGGAAGAATCAATAGTCAAATCTGCAGAATTATAGTGTGTCGGTATGAGCACAGGCTTTAAAGAAAGAGTAATTTTCAGTAACCAGTGCTCATCTTTGGACAGTGTAATATGTGTTTCTATGTCAGATCACGATCGAGCAGTTCAAAATGGAAAAACATGATTGACATTTCATCAAAAGGCAGGGAAAATAGTTCACGAAGTATACTAGGTCTTCCTGCTTTGGGTATTTAGATGGAACAAGGCTACAGTTAACGGTTTTTCGTAGTACAAGTATGCATAATGTATTTGCCCCACATTACACTGTTGCCCAAAAATTCTTTGTCAAACATATGGTACATTAATATTACATCACTGTATATGGTTATAAGCTCTGATTGTACCTTGATAATAAATGAGACACTCTGAATACTGTGTTCTAAAAAAGAAAGGTATTACAGTTCAAAATGTTGCCAGTTTAAAGTCATGGTTGTTGTGCTGACGTATGGTTGTTACCGCTAAATTCCTTAAAATTGTCACAAAAACTTCAGAAATAGGATGTTTGTCTGCATCTTTAAATTTTCCTTGCAGCAATGATATTTTGCAACATAATATTGGTTACCCTTTATATTTGTGAGGATTCGAAATGATCTGTAGTACCCTACAGATACTTGCAGCAATACAAATTATTTGAGCTTGCTGAAGTTATAGTAAGGAGAGAACTACAAAACCCATCCCTGTAACTGTGAATGAAGTTCATCATGACAAAAACTAAGAGGAAAAATATTTTGTCACATTATGCTACTATTTTTTTGTTGCTGGAAATCCAGATGTTCGGTTCGAACCTGGTGCTCTACTGTATCAATACATTCAGCAAGTGGGTTGCATTGTAAGGCAGCGGCAGTGTAGTGTGCTGGAGCTGGTAACGACCATTGATAGTTGGGATTTATGTGACACTCGTATTAATGGAAAAGGTTTGTTACGAAATTTTCGCTTTACGGGGTTAATTGGGCAGACAATGGTACACACAATAACATGTCAGCCAATGAGCAGGATCGGCATTAATTATTTGCTTCACAACCAGTTGTTGTCAACATCAGCACAGTTTGCCACCACTGCCATAAGAAAAATTGTACCTGACAGTTAGGATGGCTTTTTATTTTTAAAAAAGCCAAATACATTGTTGCAACTCATGGGTACATAGCACATTGGGACACAGTGTGGCCGCCCTGAAAAGCCGACCATACCACCCTAGTCAGAGCTGAATGGTGACAGGGTTAGCGACATTGAAGTAAAGTTTAGTCACTGATTTCAGCCAAGGTGAAGCGCGCAGTTTTATTCTGTCTTGTTCTCTGCAAGTGTGAAGAGTGATCGAGGGAACATGGTAGAGTTAATACATCTTGGTGAGATGAAGAATTAGCAGTAAGAAGAAAGAGGTTGATTGGCTAACATGGGAAAATAGTGTATGCATAGTGTTTTACTGTGGATTGGTTGTAGTTGTACACTTTCGGGTACACGAATGCTGTGTTTTGTTCACCATCTATGGTGATTGTAAGTAATTCTGTGTCATTTTTTTTCCTCCGTAGCAAACTAGCGTTCATTTGTTAGCTACTGGAAGTATGAACTATGTTAGCATCAACTGAGTTAGAAAAAGTGAATAAATCTAAATAGGCGCTGATGCATCATTCAATGTTTGAGTTGCAAAACCTGTGTCACATGGATTTCATAACTATGCTTCAATTGGTATTGTAATAATGTTGATTTATTGTTATTTATTGAGCATCCATTTTATCATATATAATGATATAGGAGTTGACATGTTACATTATTTGAGTTTGTAATTATACAGTAAATTAATAACAGGCCTACAGTGGTACACCCTAAATAAATTACCAGGTGACGAAAAAGTCAGTATAAATTTGAAAGCTGAATAAATCACAGAATAATGTAGAGAGAGGTACAAATGGACACACATGCTTGGAATGACATGGGGTTTTATTATAACAAAAAAAAAATAGAAAAGTTCTAAAAATGTCTGACAAATTGCGCTTCATCTGATCAGAATAGCAATAATTAGAATAACAAAGTAAGACAAAGCAAACATGATGTTCTTTACAGGAAATGCTCAATATGTCCACCATCGTTCCTCAACAACAACAATAGGAATAATGTTGTTTACAGCACTGTAAAGCATGTCCGGAGTTATGGTGAGGCATTGGCGTCGGATGTTGTCTTTCAGCATCCCTAGAGATGTCTGTCGATCACAATACACTTGCGACTTCAGGTAACCCCAAAGCCAACAATTGCACGGACTGAGGTCTGGGGACCTGTGAGGCCAAGCATGACAAAAGTGATGGCTGAGCACACGATCATCACCAAACGACGTGATCATCACCAAGCGACGTGTGCAAGAGATCTTTCACGTGTCTAGCGATATGGGCTCGAGTGCAATCCTGCATAAACATACATTCCAGCAGGTGCATATCAGCCAAGGTGGGGATGATGTGATCCTGTAACCTATCGGTGTACCTCTCACCCGTCACGGTAGCAGTTACAAAATGAGAATCGCTTATTTCCTCGAAGAAAAAAAGGCCCGATAACGGTAGATGTGGTAAGTCCAACCCATACCGTCACTTTCTCGTTGTGCAATGGAGTTTCCATGACTGTGCCCCTCGCCATATTAGGAACTATAACATTGTGTCCGTAAGTAACTGTGCAAGCATATTTACAAACAAATGCACAGTTACCTAAAGAAAGAAACCCACTTTCAGTGCATGCAATGTCAAAATAATAAGTTTAATACTGGTACGTTTAAGTTTCAATAAAAATGTGAAAGTTACTCGCCTTTGCAAAAATGACGAAAACAGCCCTGCCAACAATGTGACTGCTGGTACAACACTGAAGGTTTCATAAATGAAGCATGCTTTGTTGCTACTTCGTACATTATTGCCAGTGGTACCATCTACTGGTTTGTTTTCAAACTAAAGTGAGTTGGAAAACTTGCCCCTATGGAAAATGTGCCCCGGTCGCCCCTATTTCAGCCGTTTACTCTGAGAGGTAGACAACACCATACATTGCCTGTGCTTAGCTTAATTCTTCAGTTTGAAGTGATACTGTTCTGTTATGTCACTGTCTCAGTTGTAATGTCTCCAATGTATTTCAATTTTAATTTTCAGCATATGGACATCTGTACTAAATCCCGAGGCACCAGAAATCATAAGGTATTGTTCGTTCATGTTCAAAAGCCTGGAAAAAAATTATTCAGTTGCATTGGTACTTATGTATGAGTGTGTGCGTGTGCGCGTGTGTACACATACCTTCTGATAATGTTTGTTTTTTTCTTTTAGTTCGGCAACTGTCATCCAGTCGACACTGAATCCGGAGGTGCCAGAATTTCAGAGGTATGGAATGAGCATGGGAAGTGGATTGGTGATAAATCATTAAACACTGGTGTCAGCTGACAATTTTAGTAAAATAACTTACCTAGGATGGGACTAAAAATTGCACGTCGATGTATGTAACCTATCCAAACTTGATAGCTGGTTCCTGTGTGCATTAAAATACAATTACAAACATAATACATCCCTAAATTTATTTTTATCCCCTGGATGCTTTGCTCAGTCCTTTTGTTACTAGTGTGACGCTCGGGTGGTTTATTCTGGGAAACTGAGAAATTATCCAGAATTTTTCAATTTGAACTTCGATAGAATGTTTTCATGGGTTATTGGTAGATAATACTTTGGAACTGATGGGGCATACTGACAGTCCTTTGAATCTTTCATTTAGTGCTCTCCACACCCTCAAATTTGAGACAAACATTTATTTCACAGATTTCATCAGATATGTTGACCTTCCAAAGAGACTGGTCTAGGATATCGATATTCGTTAAGTCATAAAATACATACTCCACTCCATTTGGATTGCTGCTTGGTTTTGGAATGCAGCTTGTTCTTGCAATATAATGATGGGTTTTTGTATGCTGTTGAAGCCTGTTTACACTCAGTAAACATCTGTACGTGCATGTCAAAAATGTACATAAAGCTCAGCCAAAAATATGAGTTTCCGTGCAGCAAAGGTGACTTGGGCTTTTCAAGCATTTTTTTCTGCTTCTTGTATTAAAGAAAACGGTTGTGTTCCAACTAAGACAATGTATGGAACATTTCATAATGGGTTTAATGCATTTGTAAGAGCTTAGTTTCATTAACTGGCTATGAACATGAGTATATTCTAGTTTCAGCCTTTATAACCATATTATAAATTTAATATGGCTCTTGTATTTGCTTCCAAAAACATTCCTGTGTACACTGAAACTTTTGAATGCTGAAAAGTGCAGCAGTAGCTCTTGTCAGTATTTGTGGCCATTGTGTAGTATAATAGTTCAGTTAAGTAATGAACAGTGCCAGGTAAGATATTTGTAAATCGTAAAATTTCTGTTACAGGCTTGGTCCTGACGTCTGAAGAAAATCGACCTCCTAGAATCAGTGTCACACCAGGTAAGTTATGTGCACACATAATGGGTGTATCGATGAATACTTCACGACTTTGAAAATGCAATTATTTACTCATTTAACTTGGGGATGGATTTGGTGTCATTTTATAGGGAAATGATTTACCTTACACTTCCATAGGCCCAATGTGACTGTTTGGTTACACAGCACACACCATCTGAAGCAGAGGTCTTGGCAATGTGACCACAGCGTGTCACATATGACTTGTTCAGTTGTGGGGTATTCTAACTCGGAAATACAGTAGAGATGTCCAGGAATGTTTATGGGTTTTTCACTGGTGCAAATTCTACTTTTCATTGATTTAACCACTTGCATGAGAAGTTGACTACACAGTAAAGATAGCCTTTCCATTACATCTTTCATCCAAAATGTTTCACTACCACACGAGATCCTATAATCAATCAAGGGCGGGGAAGGGTGCTCTTTTTTGTTACACAATTACATGTTCATTTGATGAACTATTTCTGCTTCCTGCAAGTACCTATTAGTAATTTTTATTTTTCTTGTAGTTCAACTGTGATGGTGCAGCAGTGAACATTACATCTAGATGAACCTGAATTACGAAGGTATGGAATAGGCATATCCAGTGGACCAGCATCACTGATAGATCTTCATGCACAAGTGTCAGCTGAAAATGTGTGTGTGTAAAAGTACTTAGTTTGGCTGTGTTCCAAAGTAGAACGTGAAGCTATGTAATCATTTTACATATAGACAGCTGACTGCTGTGTTTCTATAAAACTAGCATACACAGAAAGCTTCCCAGTTATGAAATATGTATAGTAAGTGAATATAATTCTACATCTCCTCCTCCACCCTTTCCCCTTTGTCCCCACGTGAGCTTTCTGAGCTTTACGATGCTGCAAAGTTTTTCTGTTGATTACAAATCTGGGGGGGTTTCTGTTGTGACACTTCTGGCATGGCTGCTGTGACAACACAGGGAGTATGCACGCACGTTTGTGTTTTTCTTTTAGTTCGGCAACTGATGGTGCTGGAGTCGACATTGAATCCGGAGGTACCAGAATTTCAAAGGTATGTGTGTGTTTTCTTTTAGTTCGGCAACTGTGATGGTGCTGGAGTCGACACCGAGTCCAGAGGTACCAGAATTTCAAAGGTATGGAATGGGCATGTTTAATGAAATTCGCGATAAATCTTTTTGCCGTTGTGCCAGCTGACAATGAGTAAATGCACTTACGATGTGACCGGAAATTGAATTTCACATTTTTGATAGGCTGTTTCTGTGAAACACAAAATACATCAAAAAAATGTATCCCCAAATTTATTTACTCACTTTGAAGGCTTTGCTCAGTCCTTTTTCCTTACTGGTGTGACACTTAGGGGGATTGTTCTGGGAAACAATGATAAAATGTCCAGAATTTTTTAGGGTGCACTTTGATAGAATGCTTTCATGGATTATTGAGAGAGAATACTTTCGAATTGATGGGGCATATCGACAGTCCTTTGGATCTTGCCTTTAGTGCTCTCTGCACCCTCAAATTTGACAAATATTTGACAGGTTTCATCAGATAGATTGACCTTCCAAAGAGACTGCACTCACATATTGATGTTCATGACATCACCCATCCAGCCCCCTCCCTGTTCCCATTCCAGCACTACACAGCCGTCATTTCACTGCCACACCCAGGCTTTTAATTTCTTTTATTTTTATTTCTCTTCTTTCTGCTACTTACCCCCTCCCCCTCCCCCCCCTCCACACCTTCTCTCCTACCCTCCGTTTAAACTGCAAAGGCCTTAATGGCGGAAAGCTATGATTGTGTCTTCTTATTGTGCCTATCGCGACTCAGCATCTCCGCTAAATGGTGAGTAGCAACTTCCCTTCTCTCATATTGTTACATTCCATCCTGGATTTTCCATTGTTTCATTTTTAGTGAAGTTTGGCTGAATGTCAACAATGTTGTACAGAGCGAAGCAATTGTTACAGAACGTCATTTGGAATGCAGCGTGTCAGGGACTGCTGGGGTTGACATCCTGTCTGCTGCAACAGCGACGGCGTGTCGGGGCGGCGCCCGCGCGGCCGCAAACGGCGCCGAACCATTCAGCAATGTCGGCGTGTTGCAGTTGTTTCCTGTGACGGGCTGGCTGGCAGCACGGCTCCCATCTCTGCTTCTCCGCATGGCTCCCATTAAAACATCTGAAACAAATATTTCACAATGGTGTACTGGCTTTAAGGGTACAGGTTATTAGCTATGGAAGAAGATGCAACTTGGTTAAAAGCATTTATTGTTCAGTAAGCCGTCTTTTCGCTGGTCTGAGAATGTTTTGGCATGGTAACTGGTTTCTTGTGGCTTCACAACTGAATTGCACCGTGACACTGCTACTTAGGGTATGTCACACGCACGTTGTACTACACACTTACATTTGTTCTTATGGTCGATGTGCTGCCAGAGCATCTCTCAACACACGAAAATGTTACACATCACACACACCAAATGTTTCCGTCGAGCAAAGTTTGTTTTAATTGACTCCGAACAAATCACTATCTACCATTTTTATACACAGTCAATTTAGTGTTCACTGAGCACTGCACTATGACCGTCACTGAACAGTTGACTTATCCTGACGTATATATTGGTGCAGATCCAACAGTCATTTTCTGTCCTCCCCTAGATTGTTTATGCACACAGTTTATTTTTAATGCATATCAACTGTTCCTTGCATAATCACTCATCTATATTGAGTCCATTGTGTTTACCACATTCACTACACACTTTTAGTATTGTTACTAGGCATATACGGCTTTTTTGTAATTATTTAAAGGATTTGTGATTTTTGCTACATAGTTTTCTTTTCCTTTTTCGGTGTAGCTTGCCAGGTTATCACCCATCTAGCAAACAGATTTTACCAGGCATATTGCTCAAAAAATACTTCATTTAGTATTAGAGTTTTTTTTTAAATGATCTGTCCTACGGGACTCCAGTGTAGTTTCTGCGTAGACTGACTTGATTCGTGTACCGCGTAATTAATATTCAAGGACATGCACCAAGTACACGGGCTTCAATTGAAGCATCATTACATACAAAGTGTATGTTACACGAAACGGGTTTGTCTTTGATTGAATATTGCTCCAGTGTCGTTCTCAGATCACTATTGGCAGTAACATTACTCCCCATAATTATTTTGTACTACAGTCATTTTTGTCCAGTAGAGACACTCTCAGGGTTCCTTAATTCTAACACAATTACACCTATTACATTACTATATGAAATCTCATCATTAATTGTACATACTACCTACAAATGAAAAATGATTCAAGAAACTTTTCATTACTTTGTCAAAAAAATTGTTCATTCCTTGGTGAGCATATAGTATTTTACGGACACTAGTTGTCTGTTAACAAAATCTTCAATTTGCATGTTATTGCCAAGTTTATTAAGTCTACTTTCATGCTGTGTTTACCTATTAAATGTCTTTCTTTCTCAAAACTTTAAATACACATACATTCTTAAAATTAACATACTTATACTCTAAAACACAATTGAAATCGTCTTACTGATACTATTTACATCTGACAGGTCATTGAATAAATAATTTCGCAACTTTATGTGGATGCAATCCTTTTATTTTCCCCGTCTGGGAACAGATACATTCGTGCGGCACCTTTACATCATATTTCTGTTTGTTGGTTACACCTCGGTTGTACTTTTTTCTCTTAGCAGCACAACTGGTTGAGTTGTCTCATTTCTCTTTTTATCTTTTCCTCTCTTATTTCTGCCCTGGCTAGTAGTCTCAGGAAAGGCGTGAGCGATACATTCTTTGTCATATAAATCCCTTTCAATATCTCTACTGGTGGGTATCCTGTACTTTATTTGGGTGCTAAATTATGTATTTTTACAAATTTAGGTACCCACTCAGGCCATTTTGTATGTTGGTTTGCAATGTAAATTCTAAGGAACTTATTCAATTCTCTGAATGTTCTTTCGACTAAACTTGCTTCTGGATGAAACCGGAATACCAGAATATGCTGTATACCTTGATCCTGTAGATAATTTTCCTAAGTATGACCCGTGAAGTAAGTGGCATTGTCAGTTACGGCTTCAGGTTTCCCCACTTGAGGCAAGTATTGTTGATTGATCCGTTTGACTATGCTTTTGGCAGTAGCTGATTTTATACAATAAATTGTGAATTATGTGGAAAAAATATCATAAACTGCCAGTATATATTTCGTACCACCTCTCGCCGTGGGATAGGGACCTGCTATGTCCAACGATACTAACTGAAGCGGCTGGAGTTGAAGTATGGTATGGAGTTCAAATTTTATGGTCCTATTACAGTGTTTTGCTTTCTGGCACATAGCTTAAGTCCTAACTGTTACTTGAATTTAGTGTTTCATTCAGGGGTAGTAGCAGTATCTCGCAGTGAGTTCTGTGCACTTCCCAATCCCTGCATGGCCCCATGCTAAGTTCGTGTGCCATATTACGACTGACTGGTTAGGTATGCATACTGCCCAGCAGTCTTTTGTGCTAAGTTTATGGTACAGAAGGTTTTCCACAATTCAAAACCTTGATCTTTATTGTTGGCACCTTTTTCAATATTACTAATGATTTTTGCCCACATTGGAACTGATCTCTCTAGTTCAGGCATATTTTTAAACATATATAGAAAATCACTCCTGTACGCATTGTCTCATACTAAAAGCACTTTATACTCGGCGGATTGTTTTGGCATTTCTGCTAACTCCGGTAATCCTGCCGGCAGTCGCAATAAAGCATCCACTACTGTTATCTTGGCCTTTTGTATACATAATCTTTATTCGGTATTCTTGTAAGGTAACAGACTCCAGTAGGTAACAGATAAGAGGGTCGCATCCCATACTAATGATCAAAGGAATCATCAAAGGAGGAGGCATAGGATGGGTGGCCACACATGGGGTCACAGACTGTAAAGACTGCAAAAAGTGTCGCAACGAACCCCCCCCCCCCCCCCACCTCCTGCTCAAAGACTAAAGGAGAACCTTATATCTGGAAATAAAAACCACTTTCATGGAGGAAACCGAGGAGCAGGTCAACCATCCGTGGATTGTCTGCTAATATTAAATTTAAGGAAGCAGGAAGACAATACTAGCACGAAGGGTCGTAAGAAGGGAACATGCCACCAATATGTGAGATATCATCAGTCTGACACCACAACCACATTGTGGGGGTGAGTCATTACATAGCAGGAAACAATGGGTGAGCCATGTATGGCCAATACATAAAAGGCAAAAAATAGTGGATTTCTTCCGAGAGGGGTGGAAAGAAGTGCCCCAAACCGCAGTAGACTCCTTGATTGTGCGGAGTTTATTACTATGAGCAGTATCACTCCAGATGGCATTCCACTGTTGGGCGAAGAGAGATTTGACGTAGATCTGCATATCCACAGCTGGAATCGTGAAAGGAAAAGAGGGTTAAGTATCTGCTTTTCTAGCCAAATGGTCAGCCAATTCATTCTGTGGACTTGGGACCCAGAGAATGATGACTGAACAGGTGACACACTCAAGGGCTAAGAGGAGGTCATGGACAGCAGAGACCAAGGGGTGATGAGAGTAGCATTGTTCAATAGCCTGCAGGCTGCTCATGGAGTCAGAACAAATTAAAACACTATGGAAGGAGGACTGAGAGACAAAAAGGGATGGCCCTGTGAATGGCTAGAAGCTCTGCTGTAAATGCACTACATGATCCTGACAACAAGTGGTGCTCGAAGCCAGTGGGGGACGTGAAGAGATTGGTCCTAATCCGTGGTCTAGGCACTGTCCAAGGGGGGAGGGGTACTGGAGGAAAGACACGGGGTGCAGTCCAGTGAGCGCAGATAGAGGTCCTGGCAGGGGATATTGAGATGTATGCCAACCGGCATCCCACCCGTGGGCGGGTGTTAGGAGGGAGACATCCCTCATTGGCAAAGAGCACAGGGTACACGGGATCATCAGGGAATTGGCGAATGGCAACTGCATAATAAACAGTTGGTTCGGTCCGACGTGTGGAGGGGTATCCCTGCTTCTCTGAGGAGACTAACAGGACTATGTGCAAAAGGCACTAATAGCCAGACGCACCCGACAATGATGGACAGGGTCAAGGAGTTTTGAAGTGGAAGGAGCTGCTGAACCATAAACCTGACTACCATAATTCGAGTCTGGACAAGACTAGAGCACGGTGAAGATGTGTGGGTTGGTTGGTTGGTTGGTTGGGGTTTAAGGGACCAAACAGCAAGGTCATCAGTCCTTGTTTCAAATGTTGTCCATTCCAATCTCAGAAATATTAGAACAACAAAAGGGAAGAAGCTAAAAAAGGTAAAAGGGCAGTCATGTTGTCAATGGTAAAAACAAAATGATGTAAGTCAGCAAGAGAGCGAACTGAACGCTATGCTGAAGCAGCAGAAGCAAGACCACCTGCGACATAAAATGTGCAACCGCTAGAATGTAGACGTACGTATGGGAAAATGAGACTAACCAATCCTAAAAAAATTATGAAAACAGAGTAAAAGGGGAAGAAAAGAGGATCTCGGTCAGGGAGGGGAGACTGCAATCTCCAAACATGGCTTACAGTGGGAGATACCCCAACCCTCACTGCCCTGCCCGAACACCAGAGAGATTAAAAACCTTAAAACTGAGAATAAAAACCACTTTCCCGGAGGAAACCGAGAACCAGATCGACCATCCAGGAGTTGTCAATCAACATCAAAGATAAAGTGCGGGGGGAGTCTGTATTTGGCACACACAGCTATAAGAAGGGGGCATTCAACTAAAACGTGAGCTACTGACTGGAAGGCTCCACAACCACAAAGTGGGGGTGGCTCATCACACAAAAGAAAACCATGGGTAAGCCTGGTATGGCCAATGCAGAGACGACACTGTGGTAGAGTCCTTTCAGGAGAGGCGAAAGGAAGAACACCACGGGCCTGGTGTCATCTAAATCGCACAGTGACAGGGAGAGACAGACAGGGAAGTAGCCTACCAAGAGTTGGTCCATGATTGTGCGAAGTGGGATTTGATGTGAAGCCGTAAATCCGCTGCAGGAGGGGTTACAGAAAATGAGGGATAAGTGACTGCTCCCCCAGCCAAACAATCAGCGAGCTAATTATGCGGGATACCCAAATGGCCAGGGACCCAAAGGAAGTCAACAGAACAAGCAGCATGTTGAATATCAGCGAGATGGCCATGGATGGCAGAGACCAAAGGATGGCACGAAAAACACCGATCAATAGCCAGAAGTCCACTCATTGAGTCCGTACATGACAAAATGCAGATGTGTTGGGACTGTTTAATGAAGGTAAGGGCCCGGGAAATTGCCATCAATTCCGCAGTAAATACCCCACATGTAAGCAGCAGCAGATGATTTTCAGTTCCAACAGGACGTGAAGGCATATCCCACATGATCAGCAGATTTAGAGCCATCAGTTTAAAAACAACAGCATCCCGAAACTCGCATAAAATACGGCGGAAAAAGGAATGGAACACCATCAGTGGGACGGAACCTTTCGGACCTCAGTGGAGATCCATATAAATTCGAGACCGAGGAACTAACTGGAGGAGGGGGAGGGAGGTAGGGGTGGGGGGGTTGGAGGGGAGGGAGCGAGAAGACAGGACAAAGAAGGAAGCTGAAAATCATGGCAAAGAGACGCAAGGCGGAGCCCAACCGGTAAACCCGCACTCGGGCGGGAATCAGATGGGTGACTTCCATGGTCTTGGAACAGGATAGAACAAGAATGATGAGTGGGAGAGGAACAGACAGTGAATGCATAAGACACCACAAGCTGGGACCGTCCAACAGAAAAGGGGGAGGGGGGATTCCAGCTTCAACCAGGAGATTATCAACAGGGCTAGTAGGGAAGGCACTGGTGGCCAAATGGATACCACGATGGTGGACTGGATCCAGCACGTGCAGTGTGGAAGGAGCAGCCAAACCATAAACTTGACAACCATAGTCCAAGCGAGACAGAACTAGAGCACGATGAAGATGGAGGCGGAGGGACTGGTCCGCACCCCAAGAGGAGCGGGCAAGGAAGCGAACGACATGAAGTTTACAGAAACATCCTACCTTCAGAGGTCTGATATGGGGCAGCCAAGTGAGCTTGTTGTCGAAAAGAAGACCCAGGATACCAAACTGTGGGACCACAGGCAATCATCGTGCATCAAGATAGAGCTCTGGATCAGGGTGGATCGTATTACGGCGACAGAAGTGGACCACCCACGATTTTAAAGGAGAGAATTGAAACCCATGCGAGAGGATCCATGCAGAGGCACACCGTATAGCTCCCTGGAGCTGCTGCCCTGCAGAGGCCATCGAAGAGGAACTAACCCAAATGCAGAAATCATCCACATACAGTGCAGGGGCCACAAGTCCATTGATAGCAATGAGTAAAAGGACACTCAAGACAGAACCCTGTAGGATGCCTGTCTCCTGGGTCCATGGAGAACTAAAATTAGTACCAACCCGAACCCTGAGTGACTGATGGAACTGGAACTGGCGGATAAATATCTGGAGTGGGCCCCAAAGACCCCACTGATGAAGGGTAAGTAAGATGTGATGGTGCCAGGCCGCGTCAAAGGCATTGCGTAGGTCATAAAATACTGCAACCAAATGGCGGCACTGGGAAAAAGCCTGCCACACTGCAGATTCCAAGTGAAGTAAATGATCGATTGGAGACCGTCCCTCTCGAAGCCACAGTGGTAAGGGGACAATAGATCCCGAGATTCGAGGACCCAATTGAGCCGACTGGCTACCATCTGTTCAAGTAACTTACAAACAACATTGGTCAGACTATTTCGCCGATAGCTGTCAACAAATAGGGGGTTCTTACCAGGCTTAAGAACAGGAACCACGATGCTATCCCTCCACTGAGAAGGGAAGTCACCCTGGAGCCCGATACGGTTAAACACCCGGAGAAGATGTTGCCATTGTGGAGCACTGAGATGTTGAAGCAGTTGGTTATGAATGGTGTCTGATGTCTGGGGTAGAGGCCGTATCATGAGAAGAAAAACGTGCGGAGAGAAATTCCCATTCAGTACAAGGTTCGTTGTAAGATTGTGACTCACAAGGGGTAAAATGTAAGGCGGAAGCTTCGGCCCGCTCTTTCCGATGAAGGAAAGCAGCTGGATAGGAGGCTGATGCTGATGCCATTGCAAAATGTGTCGCAAGATGTTCTGCAAGAATCAATGGGTCCGTACAAAGGCCACCTGGGAGGTGAAGGCCGGGAAGGGTGGACTGCCGATGACAACCTTTGAGAGAGCGAAGTGTAGCTCAACATATCCACTTGCTCTGTTTGATTAAATAACGGGCTTTAGCGCGAAGGCGCTTAAAGGTAATAAGGCTGGCAATGGATGGGTGCCTCTTAAGGTGTTGAAAACTCTACGGCGACCACAGATGGCAATGGCAATGGCAATGGCTGTACTCCACCACGGGACTTGTCGGCGACTAAATGGTCCAGATGAGTGCGGTACAGCAAGGCTAGCAGCGCGAACAATCCCATCAGACATGTCACGGAGGACGTCATCAATACAGCCCGACAAAGAGGGAGGAAACACGACCTGTGCAGTGTAGGGAGACCAATCAGCGCGTTGGAAAGACCAACGAGGTAACCTGCTCATCAGGGAGCGGTAAGGGAGAGAGAGAATCAACGGGAAATGGTCACTATCCAAAAGGTCGTCATGTGGCGACCAGTGTAATGAAGGAAGGAGTGAGGGAGAAGAAAGAAAGATCAATGGCAGAAAAGGTACCATGACCGGCACTGAAATGAGTAGGGGAGCCATCATTAAGAAGGCACAAGTCATGGTCTGTAATAAACTGATCTAAGAGAAGACCTCGTCTAGATGGAAATGCACTGCACCACAAGGGATGATGAACATTAAAATCCCCGAGGAGGAGGAAGGGAGGAGGAAGTTGCTGAAGAAGGGCAGTTAAGGAAGCAGGTGTAAGAGTCCTGTCAGGAGGGAGACAAAGATTGCAAACCGTGACCTCAGAGACCCTAGCAGCAACCGCTTCCAATGTAGTTTGAAGAGGAATCCACATGCTAGCAATGTCTGTATGGACCAAAGTAAAAACACCACCAGGAGCCCGCAGGGGTCCGACCCGATTTCAACAGAAAACACAGAACCCACAGAGGGTCGGTGAGTGATCATCAGTAAAATAAGACTCCTGTAGAACCACACAAGCAGCAGAGTAAGATGAAATAAGGGATTTCAATTCTAGAAGGTGACTGTAGTATCCATTACAATTCCATTGGATAACCACATAACGATGACTGAAATGGGGGTTGAACAGGCTAAAGCCTGTCATACTGCTGGGTCACCACCCGTCACCGACAAGCAGGGGGGTGACATCCACGAATGACAGGTCAGAATCTGGTGGTGAAAGCCGGGGATGGAACCTCTGGTGACACCAGAGGCTCTTTGTACCTGGACTTATGTTTCTTCTTCTTTCCTGGTTGAGATCAAGGAGGGCTGTGCGGCATAAGGAGCCAGCTGCAGCAAGATCGGGAACAGAGAGAGATCGTGCGACGTGGGGGCCGACAGACCGCGGTTCTCGCGGTCGTCACGCGGCAGCAGACCTTTGGCGTGGAAGGTGCCGGGAAGGGGCATCCCGGGAGGGGCGCCCTTGACTAGCAGACGCCGAAGGATTGGGACACTTCTCCGGCTGGGAAGAGGGAGCAGCACCCAGAGAAGGTGGGGGAGCTGCAGGGGAGGGGGGAAGACAGGGTTTGGTTGGTTGGTTGTTTTTGGGGAAGGAGACCAGACAGCGAGGTCATCGGTCTCATCGAATTAGGGAAGGACGGGGAAGGAAGTCGGCCGTGCCCTTTGAAAGGGACCATCCCGGCATTTGCCTGGAGCGATTTAGGGAAATCACGGAAAACCTAAATCAGGATGGCTGGACACGGGATTGAACCGTCGTCCTCCCGAATGCGAGTCCAGTGTCTAACCACTGCGCCACCTCGCTCGGTGAAGACAGGGGTCCGGGATTGGTGTAAGGAAGGGGGAGGAAGGGGTGAAGATGTAACTATAGCATAACTAGATGTCATGGACAGGGTGAAGACGTGTATACTTCTTACGAGCCTCTGTGTAGGTTGAACGATCAAGGGACTTATACTCCTGTTTCTTCTTTTCCTTCTTATATACTGGGCAATATGGTGAACGTGGAGAATGATTGCCATGACAATTAACACATACAGGAGGGGGAACACAGGGACTCCCCTCAGGACTCTCCTCATGGAGTGGACGTCCACAGTCACCACAGAGAGGTGCCTGCGAACAGCTGGAAGACGTGTCCAAAACGCAAGCACTTAAAACACCTCATAGGAAGTGGGATGTACGGCTTCACATCACATCGATAGACCATAATCTTAACTTTCTCAGGGAGGGTACCCCTTTCAAAGGCCAGAATAAAGGCACCAGTATCAATGCAATTGTCCTTAGGACCCTTCTGAACACACCGAACGAAGTGAACACCCTGTCGTCCGAGATTGTCCCAAAGTTCCTCATCAGTTTGAAGGATCCCTGTGAAAAATCACACCTTTAACCATATTTAGAGACTGGTGGGGGGTAATGGACACAGGAATTGTGCCAAGATGGGTACAGGCACAGAGGGCCACAGACTGGGAAGCTGAAGCAGTTTTGATCAGTAACTAACCCGACCGCATCTTGCTCAGGGAGTCCACTTTGCCAAACTTGTCTTTAATGTGTTCCACGTAGAATAAAGGTTTGGTATTGGTGAAAGTATCCCTATCAGTCCTGGTGCAAACCAGATAGTGGGGGAAAGGTTTCGCCCCTAGCCGACAGGCCTGGCCCTCTTTCCAGTGGGTAGCCATGGAAGAGAAGGCCGAAGGGGCAAGAGAAGCAACACTCAAAGAATCATTTTCACACAGAGATGGCCGCAGAAGAACGGCCAGAGTTCTGGACACGTATGCGTTTCATTTGCATAGCGTCCACCCTGATACCACCCACTCCGATCAGGGGCTCTCACAGGCGCCACCCAGCCACAGCAAGGGCCGACTGGCATGGCGGCCATTGCCGGGAGTTGCAATGCTCCAAGATGACTAGCAACCACTCCAAGGCTTGCATGAGGTGGTCACAGCTCAGGTATCAGAAGTGTGATCCCTGTGTGTTCAGGGGGCTCAACCGAAAGGGTACATAGCAACCCCACCACACAGGCTGGCTACCATGCTGGCAATGTACCCTAGCATCAGACAACAACGTGAAAGGAAAGGTGGAATGTACTAGGAGGGCACACATCGGAGACACTAGGTAAGGTCCTCTTCCCCACATGGCTCACACTACGGAAGAGAAATTTAGTGATGGAGGTCAAACCCCAGAGGGGGACCAGGTATTGCCAAAAGAAGGAGGTGATTACGCAACAAAGCCAAATTGTAAAACCAACAGGACCAGGAGGATAGCAGGGGCCAACATAAACAAGGGCACCAGGAGAGGGAGAGGAGAGAGCAAGGGGGAAGGAGTAAGGAGGGGAAGGACAAGGAAATGCAGCCTTGGAAAGGAAGGAAGGCTGCAATAGCTCGGGGCCCCGTGCTCACCACGCACGTATCCACAAAAGAGTTGTGGACCCCCTTGGGGTGCTGAAGGGCATGGAAATAAAGTTAAAAAGTCAGGTAATGAAAATCAGCAGGGATACCGAAGGTTTATGGTTTTAATGGACAAGTTATTGACGTATGTGCTTTCAAATATCTACAAAACAAGCAAACCAGGATAGGAAACCACACAGAAAAAATTTCAGACAGGGCAGAAAAATGGTCATAATTTTGTTCATTGAGTATCAGGCAATTAACTAGAATGAAAATCATTGTATACAAATATTGTCTACCAATTTTGATCTGCAGATCAGAATGCTGCTTCAGGACAAATGAATATCTGAGTCGAATACAAGTGACACATGCACTTTTTATGAGGGATTCTAGCTAAGATGAGTTGGGACAAAAGAAGAAGTCAAAGTATTGAACTTCAGATCAATCTCAAAGAAAACAGAGAAATGGGCTGAAATGGTTTGGTCATCTTGAAAGAATGGCAAAACCAAGAGCAGCTCTGGAATGGGCAAAATGTGGATGAAGACCAATTGCAAGAGCATAAACAAGACAGAGCAGGTGGGGGATGAATAAGGAGAGAGGACTACAATGAGCATAAATGCTGAAGAATATACTCTGTAGCAAGATAGGAGGCTTTGGAAATGAGTGGCACACGCACAAAAAATTCAGGAAGAATGAGACAGCTAACATGCATTTAACTGCAATTCTCATGTGCATCAGCACAACTATGAGCCTTAAAAATTTTTGGTTAACTGTAAGAGTAAAATTATTACCAGCAGAAACACACAGCTATAAATGCTGTAAGAAATACAGTACAAACCACACAATGTTTTCAAAATAGCATTTAGTTACTCTCAACTAACATTCCATTCAAACACTAATCACATTCAGTCCAGTTACACGAACAGATTATTCAACAGTTCACCCAATACTACTTTGACACACTAACAGTAATCAGCCACAGAACACAGGCAACGTCCGAGCTAAGATGATCAGCTACTGCACAATGATGAGCAAAAATATGGAAGCATAGAAGGTAGGTTCACCATTTCACAGCACACCACAAACACCCTTGCAACATGGGACAAGGCTGTATCTGCTTTTTCCACACATATCACAAGTGTCCCAGTCTGAACTGACAGGCAGACAGAAATTGGATGTCCTCATGGTAGTGCAGTTTGGTTGTATTGCACTGTGGTGCAAAACCTGAAACGAAAACCTCTGTCACCTCACAAGAGCTCCAAGCTAACTTAAGAGGTAACAGGTACTACAGCATGAAGCACAAATTGGATATTCTAATATTTATGCCTGGCAAGTAAACTACATAATTAACATTAACAACATGCTTTAAGTGGGTATCCATACATTTGTAAGTGACACTGCAGATTATTTTTACATCACCTCCAATGAGAGTGAGCTTTCCAATTTGGCCCAGTGAACATATCCGATCTATTCTTTGAACTCACTATGCTTAATAAACTGCATTGGAATTTTTTCTGGTGAAAGTCCATGAATGTGAGAACAGAGTTCTTTGCCAGTAAGTACTGTCAGCATGGCCAGGTCAATTTCCCCACTGGTGGATGCTGTAATATACATGTGGGAATGATAAGTTTACAGTCGACAGTACACAAACATTCTCCTTGCAAGTGAGGTTCTTTGGAGGAGACATTCAGTGCTCGTTTCCCGCGTTAACGTATGTATGTATGTATGTATGTATGTATGTATGTATGTATTTATTGCGGTACAATAAAAGTGATTAGTCCCAGTATAAAATCCACACAAAGGTTTCCCTTTATATAGTGAAATTACCCCGTAACTAAGTAGTGTGTCAGTAGACAAGTTCCTTTAGATATTTTCCGCACAGTCTCTTAACATGTCATCTGCATAGAACCTCTTCCGCGACATCAACGGAGTCATCCAGAATATCAAGAAGGAGCTCGACACAATGCAGAAAATCCCTCAGTTCACTGTGCCACGGATTCCTCCATCCAATACCGACTTCGTCCACGACGGTACATTTCCAACTGTGCCGCGTGTACCGGCGGCTCCTGTGCCGCTACCACTAGATATTGCCTCGCACAACCAGCCCGCAGGACACACCAATATCAGACCAAATGTGCTCACATTTTTATCACCCAGGTCGGTGCCACTCCCACGAGTTTCAAACTTTCCGTTCACCAGCTCTCGTGGCCCACCCGCGTTGTGGTTACAAATTCGGCCCCCCACCTTTTGTTCCCGAACATACAGAAATTTGGTTCGCTATTATGGAGAACTTTTTCATGCAGTAACAAATAGTCGATTTTGAACAGTTCACGCTAGTGATGTGCAACCTGGATCAACATGCTTCGTCAGGCGTATCAGATACAATTATGCAACCACCACAACAAGCCTACGCCACCCTCAAGACAGCGTTAATTTCGCGTTTCACAAAACCTGTGGACCGGCAGATAACACAGCTCCTGTACCACGAGAAACGCGGTGACAGGTTGCCTTCCGACTTACCAGCATTTACCAGCATTTACATGCTGGTTCTGTGTGTTCTGTGTGTTCTCACACACATTACATGTGCACATCTGGCAACAGTAGTTATGCCCACAGGTGTCCTTAACCTTAACTGCTTTCGAGGGCTGGCCATTAAGCGAATTGCTGCAAGTGGCTGATAGAGCGCACTCCCTGCTCAACTTGCACACCACAGTGGCCGCCGGTGCAACCACTTCGGCCAACGACACCAGCTGAGAACGACCGGAGCCGATTGACACGGCGCCTCCAGCTTGTGCAGCCACGACCGTACAATGAGCGCCAGATGTGACCGAAGGTTTCTGATCTCTCCGCACTGCCGTCTATCAGCTGCCCAGCTGCAGTGGCTAGAGCCACGCGACGTTGCGGCAGCTGACACACACACACACACACACACACACACACACACACACACACACACACACACACATATTCGCGTCATCGCCAGCCGACACACCCGCAGCGTCATGCAGACAACGGCACTGGTTATTGCTGGTTTCACCAGCGTTTCGGCACGCAAGCTACGAAGCGTACGGTGCTGTGCTCGCAGCCAAACACATCCCACAGCCTGCTTTAGGCACAGCCAATCATGACAACAAACAACAGCACCTAAACTCACAGACCCAAGTGGGGAGAACACTTCCGTTTCAGCACGAGCCTATGTTACGCGGAATGACTTCTCCCACAGCTGTAAGGTATGCAGCTTCACAAAGACTTTTCACTCCTTATCCCTCTAAAGGATGGATGTTTTTTGTCGACACCAGCTCAGATGTCAGCACTGCCTGTAAATTTTTTCCCTTCAGACTAACATGCCCAAGAGACCACTTTGAAAGCAGTGAACGATTCAGTCATCCACAAATATGGACAGAAAACATTGGCAGTGGACATTAGGCTACCAGAAAAATGCAATTGGACCTTTGTTATGGCCGATGTCGACCAACCTATACTAGGTGCCGATTTCCTGGCAAAACATGCACTGTCCACAGATTTACGCACGTCACAACTCGTCCATTCTGCCAATGGATGGGTTATCCCGGGAATACAAGAACATCCAACCTCTCATGCAGGACCGAGGGTAGATAACATCAGCACACCCACCTGGGAGGACACCATAGCAAAGAAGGAATCTGACCTGCAGATGGCTCAAATGACATCAAAACAGTTGACGGCACAAGAACAGGCTCCCACTCTCTACCGCAAAGGCGACAACCAAGCCACAACACGGAACAAGAAAGAACAGGGCGAAGCATGAGACGGTGCACCACATCTGTACAACTTCAGGCCCACCAGTCTACTCACACGTTCGCAGGCTTGCACCTGATCACTTGCGGGAAACCGAGGCCATTTTCAACGAGATGCTACAAGAAAGAACTATACAGCCATTCAACAGTCCGTAGTCCTCTTCTCTGCACCTCACCCGTAAAAAGAATGGGTCATGGCGCCCGTGCGGTGATTATCGAGCTTTGAATGCCCCAACTGTTCTGGACGGATACCCTGTGCCACATATACAGTATTTCACCCATTCACTGGCCGGGGTGACCATATTCAGTGTTTTAGACTGCCATAAGACTTATAATCAGGTCCCAATGGCAGAGCAGGACAAAGACTGCAGTGACAACTCCATTCGGGCTGTGACTTTTTGGTGATGCCATTCGGGCTGAAAAATGCTGCCCAAACATGGCAACAGTTTCTGGGCAGCGTGCTAAGAGGGCTACCATATCGTTTTGCCTATTTTGACAATATTCTGGTGTTTTCGGGGAATGTTTATGACCATCAGAAAAGCGTAAATGAGGTGCAAAGCAAAAAAAGAGGTGAAAAGCAGGCATAGTGCTCATGGAATAACACTTCAAAAGGACAAGTGTGTGTTTGGGGAACCCATGGTGACCTTCCTGGGTTATAAAGTGTCAGCTAAGGGCATTTGGAGTTGTGTACCCTACCGCAGCCTCAAACCTACCACGATCTCTGACGATTCCTAGGAATGATTAATTTCTATCGTCACCACCTCCCTGGAATGGCGGCAATCCAGATGCCACTGAACAATGCCTTGGCTGGACACTCCCACGGACACCCAAGATGGATTCTGCTTTCAAGGCACTGCCAAACAGCCTTCACAACACAGTGGGGCTTCCACACCATGCACCAGGAGCTCAGCTAGCCCTAGTAGTGGACGCAAGCCACGTTGCAATTGGTGCAGCACTGCACCAGAGAGTGAAGGGTCATTGGCAGCCACTATGTTTCTTTCTCACAAAACCTACACACGAGTCAAACTCATTGGAGTGCATACGACAGGGAACTCATCGCAATGTATTAAAGTGTCAGGCACTTCCGCCCTTTCGTTGAGGGCAGGCAATTCACCATATACACTGACCATATATGGAGTTTACATGCCAGTTTTCGTTCAACAGACGTGCCTCAAATCCAAGGTGCCGACAACATTGTGGCAGACTATTTCTCACACATTAACAGGATAAGTCCAATGTTGGATTATTCTGAATTGGCAAGGGCACAGGCTTCAGACCATGCAAGATGGCGTCCAGTGAACATTTTTCGTGTAGTGATGTCTCAGTTTCTTTAAAAAGTGATAGTGAGGTTTGTAAAATTTGCGTGAAGAAGGTCAAAAGAGGTATCCTGCATGCCAACTGTAAGTACTGGTTCCACGATAAATGCGTCAAAGTCAATTTGAAATACACTCCTGGAAATTGAAATAAGAACACAGTGAATTCATTGTCCCAGGAAGGGGAAACTCTATTGACACATTCCTGGGGTCAGATACATCACATGATCACACTGACAGAACCACAGGCACATAGACACAGGCAACAGAGCATGCACAATGTCGGCACTAGTACAGTGTATATCCACCTTTCGCAGCAATGCAGGCTGCTATTCTCCCATGGAGACGATTGTAGAGATGCTGGATGTAGTCCTGTGGAACGGCTTGCCATGCCATTTCCACCTGGAGCCTCAGTTGGACCAGCGTTCGTGCTGGACGTGCAGACCGCGTGAGACGACGTTTCATCCAGTCCCAAACATGCTCAATGGGGGACAGATCCGGAGATCTTGCTGGCCAGGGTAGTTGACTTACACCTTCTAGAGCACGTTGGGTGGCACGGGATACATGCGGACGTGCATTGTCCTGTTGGGACAGCAAGTTCCCTTGCCGGTCTAGGAATGGTAGAACGATGGGTTCGATGACGGTTTGGATGTACCGTGCACTATTCAGTGTCCCCTCGACGATCACCAGTGGTGTACGGCCAGTGTAGGAGATCGCTCCCCACACCATGATGCCGGGTGTTGGCCCTGTGTGCCTCGGTCGTATGCAGTCCTGATTGTGGCGCTCACCTGCACGGCGCCAAACACGCATACGACCATCATTGGCACCAAGGCAGAAGCGACTCTCATCGCTGAAGACGACACGTCTCCATTCGTCCCTCCATTCATGCCTGTCGCGACACCACTGGAGGCGGGTTGCACGATGTTGGGGCGTGAGCGGAAGACGGCCTAACGGTGTGCGGGACCGTAGCCCAGCTTCATGGAGACGGTTGCGAACGGTCCTCGCCGATACCCCAGGAGCAACAGTGTCCCTAATTTGCTGGGAAGTGGCAGTGCGGTCCCCTACGGCACTGCGTAGGATCCTACGGTCTTGGCGTGCATCCGTGCGTCGTAGCGGTCCGGTCCCAGGTCGACGGGCACGTGCACCTTCCGCCGACCACTGGCGACAACATCGATGTACTGTGGAGACCTCACACCTCACGCCCCACGTGTTGAGCAATTTGGCGGTACGTCCACCCGGCCTCCCGCATGCCCACTATACGCCCTCGCTCAAAGTCCGTCAACTGCACATGCGGTTCACGTCCACGCTGTCGCGGCATGCTACCAGTGTTAAAGACTGCGATGGAGCTCCGTATGCCACGGCAAACTGGCTGACACTGACGGCGGCGGTGCACAAATGCTGCGCAGCTAGCGCCATTCGACGGCCAACACCGCGGTTCCTGGTGTCCGCTGTGCCGTGCTTGTGATCATTGCTTGTACAGCCCTCTCACAATGTCCGGAGCAATTATGGTGGGTCTGACACACCGGTGTCAATGTGTTCTTTTTCCCATTTCCAGGAGTGTATATAAAAGACAAACATGACTGGACATGCCGACAGTGCTTCTTAAGTGCCGCGGAAAACGAAATAAAGAACACACTAAAGACACAAGAAAAAATAATAACCACGTTAACAGATGATTTAGTGTCAATCAATACAAAATATCAAGAATTTCTGAGGAAATATCAAGAGTTGGAAAGTAAATATAAAGCAGTGCATCGGAATTATCGCCTAACTCAAGGCAACGCCGTTGTTAATAGTCATTCCGCACAGAAAATGTGGCGTGTGCCGAAAAAAAAAAAAAAAAAAAAAACAAAAAAAAAAAAAACAAACAAGGAAGAACTACATGTAAATACAGCCCCAGTGATACCATTATCAAACAAATTCTCAGCACTAGTAGCAGATTGCGGAAACGCAACGGACATAATCTAACCAGAAAGTAATCGCAAAACTCCCACTAAAGAACCAAAAAAGAACTTGCCAACCTTAAGATGCACCAAAGAGCTGCTTCTGTATGCCGACAGTCATGAAAAAGATCTATCCAAACATTTTCGCGAAAGTAAGCCTTCAAAGCATTTAGTTTTCACGCAAATCGAGCCGGATGCAATGTTAAATGCAGTGGTGGAGAGTATTACAACAGAAACAAGTCACTTGAACAAAGATGCTCACGTTGTGCTTATTGGCAGCGGCAACGACGTATACAAAAACGAAAGGAAGACAGCCCTGCGAAGCTTCCATGACATATTACCAAAACTATATCAAACGAACATTGTCATCACAAACGTGCCAGTGCGACATGATTTACCACTGTGGTCGTGTGTAAACAAGGAGATTTGACATTACAATTCCGAGCTAAAGAAACTGTGTGATAAATTTAGCCATGTACATTTGATAGACTTAAGTAAGATGAGTTGTGATGAACATACAAAACACGGATTCCACTTAAATAGGAAAGGGAAGGCCAAGCTAGTTTCCCACATAAGCAAACTGTGCGAGAAGGACAGTGTGGAGAAAGCTCCAATTGCTCTGGGCTACAACCATGAGCCTTTTTTAGAATAAAGGACCATAATAATAGTTTTCAGGGATGTATTTGAGATAGTACCGAGTCCCGTTCGTGCAAAGAAAACCCAAGCTGTGAAATAAGTGATTAGTCATTGCAGGTCAGTTTTAAAAAGACCAGTGTCTGCAAAACGTTGTAAAAAGCGTAACTCAAACAATTTTGATTCATGCAATATGGTTAATAAACAAGAAGGGATAACACCCTTAAAGTTAATGCACTTAAATAAGCAATATCTCAGAAACAAACTAGACATTCTACAAATATTCATAGAGGAACGCTTGCCACATGTACCAGTAATAATGGAACATGGTCTAAAATGCAGTGAAATAATTTATTATAGATTAGAAAGTTACATACTAGCAACTAGTTATTGTAGGCAAAACCATAAAGGTGGTGGTGTGGCAGTTTATGTTAGTAAGGATATAGAAGCTAAAAAAATTGCCTTTCTTGAACACCACACCAAAGAAGGATCAATCGAAATGACAGGTATTGTACGCTGCAGTAATGATCTTAAGTTACGAAAGCATAGAGTGAGTGGAGTATATAGGCCACCAAATGCTGATGTAATGCTGTTTATGGGTAAACTTTGTAGTGTTATTGGTCAGGATGGTTCCAATGACCATACTTATATCAGGTGACTTTAATATAGATGCAAACTCAAATAGTATAGTAAACTTTAAACTCTGTCATGTATTGACCTCATACAATCTTGTAAATATAGTGAACACTGACACTAGAGTGACGGACACATGTTCCACTAGAATACATTATGCTATAAACAACAAAGATGTTGTAAATAAGGTAAATTACAGTAACTTAGATTTTCTTTATTCTGACCACTTCTGTCAGGTGATAGAATACAACCATTCAGTTGTGCCTAAAATAACAAAAATTGTGCTACATAAACGAATGCTTAAGACCTCAAATATTAATGCTCTTAAAGACAAACTAGCGAATGAGAAATGGGATTCTGTGTACCAGGTGAAAGGGTCAGATGAGAAATGGAATGAATTCTACTCAACCCCACTGCATCATTATGAATATAGTTGTCCAGTCAGAGAAATCCAGAAGGTAGTTGAACAGTCAACATGGGAGTAATCCTAGACAAACTCCCAACAAATCTGATTATGCTCAGGCGGCAAGTACATGATCTAAACCAGCTCTATAAAGCTACTGGTATGCAGGTTTTAAAGGAAAAATACAATAGGGCTAAGCAAACTTTTAAAACTTAAATTGTCCACCTAAGAAAGCAGATTAACAGCAAAACAATAGAACAGTCTGACAACATAAGCAAAGCATCTTGGAAACTGATTGACAAATTCCAAAAAGGTCCCACCAAGTTGAACATGGAACCACTCAGCATAAGAAATGTCAGTAACATTATAAAAGACCCAGATACTATATAATATTGTTTTTTTTTTTTTTTTTTTTTTTTTTTTTTTTTTTTTTTTGTGGTTTTAGGGCGCAAAACTTCTATGGTCATTAGCGCCCAGCCCGTGACTTAGGAAACAGTAAAAAACCGAAATTTGAAACCAGCAGCAATGGGAACAAAGTCATAAAATTGGAGAAACTAAAAGTAGAAGGAATGCTTAAAAATCCACTACAGAAAGGTTTTTTTTTTTTTCTTTGTGGTTTTAGGGCGCACAACTTCAATGGTCATTAGCGCTCTGACTACTCTAAGAATGCACCGCGAGGCACAAGTTGACAACAACAACTAAAAGGGAAAACACGATAAAAGACAGATTGACAGGCATAGGATTAAAAAACAGCATCATCAAATATCCTTAGAGAGGTTTGTCAAATTGATAAAATGAAGAACACGAGCAACTGCTCGTGGGTCATCCGCTAAAATGGCATCGAAAGTACTTGGCAGGTTAAGATCTAGACGCAGTGTGTTAAAATCTGGACAGGACATTAAAATGTGTCGAACCGTCAGCAAGTGCCCACATGGGCAGAACGGCACCGGCGCAGCCGTCAGCAGATGGCGATGGCTGAACCGGCAGTGTCCAATTCTTAACCGGGCCAAAACTACCTCCTCCCGCCGAGAAGGGCGTGAGGAGGACGTCCAAGCCACGGGAAGAGGTTTTAAGGCCCGAAGCTTGTTGTCTGTAAGTGCAGCCCAATCGGCATGCCACAGCGATAAAATGTGCCGACAAATGACCCTGCTAAAATCGTACGAAAGGACACAACAAGAAGCTGTCCGAGGCTGGAGGACCGCAGCCTTGGCCGCGGCATTTGCAGCTTCGTTCCCAGGGATACCGACATGGCCAGGAACCCACTTAAAGCTAACCGGAGAACCGACGTCCACCAGCTGCTGAAGAGAGCATTGGATCCGGTGTACGAAAGGGTGAACCGGGTACGGATCACTGAGGCTCTGGATGGCGCTCAGGGAGTCGGAGCAGATGACATAAGCAGAATGTCGGTGGCGGCAGATGTAAAGAACTGCCTGGTAGAGGGCAAAGAGCTCAGCTGTGAAGACCGAACAATGGCCATGGAGCCGGTATTTGAAACTTTGTGCCCCGACAATAAAGGAACACCCGACCCAGTCATTGGTCTTAGAGCCATCTGTATAAATAAAAGTCATGTTGATGAACTTCGAACGAAGTTCCTAAAAACGGGAGTGGTAGACCGAACCGGGGGTAACCTCTTTTGGGAGCGAGCTGAGGTCAAGGTGAACGTGGACCTGAGCCTGGAGCCAAGGTGGCGTGTGGCTCTCGCCCACTTGAAAGGTTGCAGGGAGTGAAAAATTAAGGTGTTGAAGGAGGCGACGAAAGCGAACTCCAGGGGGTAGCAGGGCAGAGACATACAACCCGTATTGACGGTCGAGAGAGTCGTCAAAAAAGGAACGATAAGACGGATGGTTGGGCATTGACAGTAGCCGACAGGCATATCGACAAAGCAGTATATCGCGCCGGTAGGTGAGTGGCAATTCGCCAGCGTCAGCATGAAGACTCTCTACGGGACTAGTATAAAATGCTCCGATCGCAAGTCGTAAACCCAGATGTTGTATGGAGTTGAGGCGGCGTAAGATGGATGGCCGTGCAGAGGAGTATACGAAGCTCCCATAATCAAGCTTGGAGTGGACGATCGACCGATAGAGACAAAGTAGGACGGTTCGATCCGCTCCCCACGACATACCACTGAGAACACGGAGGACATTTAAAGAACGGGTACAACGGGCAGCCAAATATGACACATGTGGAGACCAGCTAAGTTTCCTGTCAAATGTAAGGCCTAAAAATTTGGTTGTCTCCACTTTATATAATATTGTTAATAACTACTACATTTCTGGTGAACAATCAACCCATATTATATATTAACAGGTAGAGACGCAATGCCATCTCACCCAGTGTATCGGATTTGAATTTGTGGAAGTGAACGAGCAGGAGATTCGAGGGCAATATACATGCTAAAGAAAAATTTTCATCTGGATGGGATGGTGTATCCAGTGCTATTACTAAAGCGTGCTTAAAAGAAATCTCTAAACCTCTTACTCACCTGGTTAATTGCAGCATTAGAGGAAACAAGTATCCAATGGTTCTAAAATTGACTGTAGTGAACCAGTGTATAAAAAGGGAAGTAAGGAAGACATCTCCAACTATAGACCAATATCATTAATTCCCCCTTTTAGTAAGACATTCGAAAGCATTATCCTCTCTCAGCTAAGCTGCCTTTTTCACAAAACAAACTGCTTGTAGATTCGCAGCATGGCTTCAGAAAAGAGCTAACTACAACCACAGCAGTTACACAGTTCATCCATGAAGTTTACTGTCTGTTAGACGAAAAGATGCAGACTGTGGGTATATTTTTGGACCTGTCAAGAGCATTTGATACGGTAAACCATAGGGCACTTCTTAAAAAGCTAAAATCTTATAGTATTGGTGATCAAGCCATGAATCTTTTAACCACATACCTGCTGAATCTTAAGCAAAGCACTAAATTGTCATACAAGCTAGATAATAAAATCATGAACTACCAGTGAACCTGTATTACAAGGTGTACCACAGGGCTCAATCCTTGGACCCTCTCTCTTCCTTATTTATATTAACGACATTGCACAACCCATTAACTCCCATATTGTAATCTATGCAGATGACATGTCAATCTTATTCTATGGGAGTGAATCTAATGAGCTAGAATCTCTTGCTACTAGTGCTGTAACAGAAGTAACAACATACTTCAGTGAGCAGGGACTCAACGTGAATGTCACCAAATCTCAACTACTGACATTTAAAACAGGCAGTTCTCACAACAATATGTATAGTGTGTGTAATATCTCCACAACCGAAAATGGTAACTGTAAATTCCTGGGTGGTATGTTGATGAAAATGTAACAGCAGCTATCAAGGGCAGTGATGTACATGATCACAACACTAGAAAAAAGTAACTATTTCCGTAACAGAACAACGTTAAAATGACTGATAGAAGTCCATATATCAGTGGTTTGATTTCGTGCAACAAGCTACCAAACTCTAAGAACATACACGGGAATTGTTTTTAAAACAAAATTAAAATCTTTTCCAATTAGAAAATGTTTATATTCTTTCAACAAATTTTAAGATAGTGATTGTAACATGAGGCATTAGCATATCGGTTGTAATGTGATAAATGTAAAAAAATAGACATTAGAAGCAACAGCTACAGAATATAGTGTATTTTATAAGTGTAAATATAACCATAGTATTAAGTCTAGCGTTTGCAAAAGCCATCATTACAATGGCTCCATATAAAGAAAATGTAAATAAATAAATAGATGCGCAGCTGCAGTCCTCGGTGGACTCCTCCACTGGCCTACATTTACAACTTGTGGATGCCCCCTGCAAACCATTTCAGATATGGTGCAACACCTCCTTGGTTAAACCATGCCCATACGTGAGTCCCCAGTTCCGACGAAAGGTATTCGACAGCATTCACAACCTGGCACACCCAGAAACCAATGCCTCAGTGAAGTTAGTGACAGACCTTTTTGTGTGGCCTTCAATCAAGAAAGATACATGGGAGTGGCCCCGCAGCTGCTATCAGTGTCGACGTAGCAAAGTGGGATGCCACGTTCACACTCCAGTAGGACAATTCCCAACCCCAACAGCACGTTTTGGGCATTTACACATTGACTTGGTTGGACCCCTCCCCCCTTTGGAAGGTACTTGCTTACTGCAGTGGATCGTTGCACACGGTGGGCAGAGGCTACACCAATCAGTGACATTTCTGCAGAGACTATTGCACGGGCATTCTTGGAAACTTGGGTAGCTCGTTCTGGGTGCCCATTTTTCGTTACCACCGACCAAGGACACCAATTCGAGTCGACACTGTTCCAACAACTGTCGAAACTCTGCGGCTTCCAACGAAACCGGACAACTAGCTACCACCTGGCCAGCAACGGTTTGGTGGAAAGGTGGCACCGGATTTTAAAGGCTGCCCTGATGTGCCACGAGGATTCATGTACTCAAGCGTTGCCATTGGTTTTGCTGGGGTTACGGACCGCATTAGAAACAGACATCAGTTGTTCCTCAGCAGAGTTCGTATATGGAGAACCATTATGTGTTCCAGCAGAATTCCTCGCACCAGGTCATCTTCCAGATGAGAACTACCCCACCTCTTGCAACAAATGAGGAAGCAGGCAGAGATGCTACGTGCAGCCTCGATGTCTCAGCACAGCACGCACCCACTGTTCATACTCAAGTCCCTCGATACTTGTTCCCACACGATACTCTGCACAGACCTGGTACATCATTTTTTACAGCCACCATACACTGGACCGTACCAAGTGCTAGGACGGGGCGCACACACAATGTATATCCTCCTCCAGGTAAAGTCGACCAAGGTTTCCACTGAGCGTGTAAAACCCGCTCGGACGATGACAGCACTGACTGAAATCTCACAGACAACTTCAGGCACAACTCGCAACGAACCCTCACCTTCCGCAGAGCCAGAGAGCTGTGACACACCGGAGCTCCACACCAGGGAACCTAATGCAGCAGCGGAATCATCAAGCAACACCCACACCCGCACTATCTGCACTCAGGCAGGCTGAGATGTGAAGTTTAAGTACCCCACCATACAGGGTGCTCCGCACTTCGAGGGGGGGGGGGGGGGGGGCTGTGTGGGTGTGTCAAGTCGATAGGACACAAACATTCTCTTTTAAGAGTGAGGTTCTTTGGAGGAAACAGTCAGTGTTCGTTTCCCACGTTAATGTACGTATGTATTGTGTTCGTACGGTACAATAAAAGTGATTATTCCCAGTATAAAATCCATGCAGGCGTTTTCCTTTATATAGTGAAATTACCCCTACATACATCTATCTGAACTAAACTTGGCATCTGGCTATGCTCCACATCAGTGTCACCACTATTTTGTTTCATAGTACACTAGCCACCAGTTTACATATTTTATCTTCCTTCTGCTTCATGATCAACTACTGATCAACACCAAATCTGCTATCAGGATGAAAACCATGTATCAAACCATTAATCTCGCATTATGTTTCCCAACAATCACAATAAATCATATTAGAAAATGTGTTTTTGAAAGAGGTTTTATGCTGTGTATATTTTTTGCATTTTCAGTTCTGAACCCAAGATATTTAATGTGCTGTCTTGTGTTAAATCTGCAGGAATTATGGGATTGCCAAATGGAACAGTGATGTTTCCAGATTCATGGGTCTTGTGCTGGGATTGTGGTTACTGGTTGAATAGTTAATTATTAATCAAGCAGTGACAAAAAAACCTTCACTGGCTTGTACTATGTGGCATGCTCACAGAAAAACTCACTCCCCATCAAGAGCTCTTATATTTGAGCAACATCTAACTTGACACATATTTATATGAAATTACGAATGAGCTCTCTAAATCTTTTTACGTCATGTATCCCACCATGTTCTTACAACAAATTGTACCAGTGATGACATTTTCAGGAGATCTTCAAAGTCTTAGGGCTCTGCAACATTTATCGATAGGTCTTTTTCTGAGACAGACAACAGCTACTGTAAAATCACTAGGGAATCTGTTTTATCTTTAAGAAACTCAATATTATAGAAAAACAGACTTCACAAAATATAGGACTACTGATCATTCAACATAGTTGACGTTCACTATATTAACAAACTGCTTGCTTTATCGAAAAAGCAGTCTCCAATACTTTGGCCTAATAGCACTAGACATGGCCAAGAAAGTAACAGGCATGATTTTGGACCCATCTAAGGCATCTGACAGCACTTATCCCTTATTGATAGATGTAATTTGAGAAATAAAATTGAGTTGTATGTCGAACTGGTTAAGTCATTATTAGAAAACCAGATGTAAAGAGTTGAAATCTCGCACTTCTGAAAGACTAGTAGTAAAGTATTTATCTTACCCAAAGCATAATAAACATAAGCATAATAATAATAATAATAATAACCCCCGTGGAGGCCCGGGAAAAGAATAGGCCTCCGGTATGTTCTGCCAGTCGTAAAAGGCGACGAAAAGAACAAACCACTAATAGGGCTAACCCCCCTTTTAGTGTGATTACTTGGTTCAGGACAGAACTAAAGAAGCCTCGGACAAGCGCCGTCATGGTCGGGGACGACGCTTGAACCCTATGCCCGTCCACAATGGTAACGACACTGCTAGCCAACTGAAAAATGATTTAAATCCAAATAGAGGTGTTTTGCAGGATATGCTTCCTGCAACCACCCTAGAAGGAAAACAAAGACAGAGGATGAGATGGTCAGATGAAGTTAATCGACACCTCATGTTCTGTTATTACCAAGCAACAAACCTAGGAACCAACACAACTGGATACAGATCACAAGTATAAACAACATTTATTACCAGATACCCAGAATTAAAATTGTTAACAAAACAACGACTAGCTGATCAGATCCGTGTTATAATAAAAAATAACAGGATACCCCAGTCAGAATTAGAAAACATCAAACAACAAGTACAAAAAATACTGGAACAAAATAATGTGCAATCAGAAGAAGAAGAAAATACAGTAATGGACTCGAACATCCCAGAGCAAACAAACAAAAACCAACACGCATCAATTAAACAATCAGAGGAAAACTAAATCTTAAGACAGCCACCAGAACAAGCACAAATAGAACACGAAGAGACACACGTGTTAAGTTACGTTGTGCAAGACGCGACAGTTGGCTGCGACTGTGACGCTGCCCCCTCCTCTTTTCCCACCCTGGCAGACGGCGACACGGCCGCAGCACGACTGGAGTCGTCGCTGTTTCCCAAGGTCTGGTCGGCGGCGGCGGATTCAAATACATAAGAAAAATAAGAATTCCGATTTTCTTGCTGTAAAAAATACTGCATGTTAATGCAACAAAGTTACATCAGCTCCCAGAGTTAGTTTTTCGATACAGATTCTCCTTTTACTTTAAAAAATTGAAAAGTATCTCTTCCGGTTTTGCGTGTTTTTTTCGCTGTGTATTACTTCTCTATCAATTGTGAGGAAAGTAAAAGGCACAAAAAATTGATGTTCGCGTATCTTACAGTTTCACATCACAGCTTGATAATGAGGTGTCTATTTTTCCGATATTCGTCACAGTTATCCCGATACTTAATTTACAAATAACCTACTGCATAAAATTTGAATTGTGTACAGTGAAAAATGTGGTCGCTGGCTACTTTACGTATGGTTTACGTTAGGTCATACATTGTTGCCGATGAAAAGAAGCTAACATATCGAAATTATTTTTGAAGTTGAGATCAGAATGATATCTAACTCCGTTACCGAGATTTGGGCTCATATCTCCGGGAGCGTCGCGACTAGCCGCCAGTTCTGTCGACGCGCAACGAGAATCGTGTGGTCATCACACGATAGAGAATGTTTCGCTGACACATTTGGACCTAATGAAACCATTTTATGTCTTATTTCTCCGGTATCAGTTACTAATATTTCTCCATATGCTCTTGACAATTTCATTTAAAATGCCACGAAATGTAGGTTTCTTAAACCCAAGTGATCAAGCAGAACCCATTTTCGTGGTTTTGCTGAGGCATCTGAACCTGTTCCAAGCTTTCTTTCTCGTTTATTTCTCTGATACGAGTCCCGAATATTCCTCCATCTGTTTTTGCACATTTCACCTAAAATTCCAATGAAAGATAAGTTTATTAATAATAAGCGCACGCTAGCGTCATTGCATTGTTTCAAGTTCTTGACAACAAGATAGGGTTACACCATAAACATCTCTAGAATTTTCATTCTGAACGTGTACAGTATACACTGGCAGAAATGTGGAAGAAATAATGTCCGTGCTTGTTCACAAAATTTCCCCAAATTATACTTGTCAGTTTCTCCCATGCAAAAACTTTTGGAACAAGCTAAGGCAACTTTCATAGCCGACTGAGTCTTTATTCCCATCCAAATCAACTTCCATATTCTTATATTCTGACAGCATACATCGTTATGGATGACATGAACATTTAATCTTGACAAGCTGCACTCAAAAGATGACTCCAGGATTTACAAAAGACGAATTTCAATTGTGAACTGTGTCAGACCAGAAGGGCCTTGTAAAACAGTAGTGCACTTTTGGCACAAGTTTTTTGAGCACCATCTTCTACCAATGAATTGAAGTGAATGTGACAAATTACTTATTGCAGCATACTGTTTGCGCAATCTGTTGAGAAACGCCTTCCTCAAAAACGAGCATCTATTGATTACAGAAAGCTGTACAACAATCTGGTGGTGGTTTTTCACAACTAGAAGGTATCATCAAGACACCAATCTACGTTTAATTTCAAAGTGAAGGTATTGTAGAACGTAACTTTCTCGTTGTACTTTAGATTGTTCATGTTATAATGTACCTGCCGTTTTCAATTTTTATCGTCACAAAAAAGAGTAATGCGAAAATTGACCTTCATGTTCATTTTCATCATTCTAATTCTACATCTGCATGGATTATACTGATTTTCATAACAGGCCTGAAAAATTTGCATTAATGGGAAAATATTATATATTTCACTCACCTGCCAGTTTCAACTGTGCACCAATTTCTTCCCAAATTCTGTCTCTGAACATAGTGTCTCTATATTTAGGGTTCTTCAAATCGTAAAGGCAAGGATGTTGCGAGACCAGCTCACAGAGAATCACATCCTATGAGTGGCTCATTTCAGTTTTCCTTGACTGGCTCGACATCTTTCTGGCAGTCGTACGTCTTTGTGTCGTGGGACTTCCGTCGCAGCACTGCTCACTGGTGCAGTGCTGCGGCAGCTGCCGCAACAGTCACGCGTCGCATCCCAAACTCGAACTGCGCATGCGCCAGCAAGCAACTTCTGACGTCACGTAGCGGACCGTTGCAGTCGCTAGTGTGCGTCGCGTCTTGGACAACGTACCTTTAGATATAGAAGAGAAATTTCAGCTGACATATATAGAATACAAAGACACAAATACAGACATTAGACCATTCTTGCATAGGCCGCCAAATAACCCACAAGTCGAAACAATAAAAACTATCAACACAATCATACACAACAAAATAAATGAAAATACAACTATGGAAGAGTTACAACTACTGGTTTATATAGGAGCACTCACTACACTAAATATACACACTAGGCAGAGATCAGAACAAACCAACACACAGAAGAAACCCACAAAACCAGCATGGCAACACAGGCTACAGATCAGAATAGAAAGACTGAGAAAAGACATCGGACAGCTAACACAATTTATAAGAAATGAAATATCAGACAAAAAACGAAAAAGGTTAGGTAAAATCTCACAACAAGAAGCAATAGAGCAATTAGATGAAAAAAAGCAGAAATTACAAGCATTGGCCAAACGACTTAGAAGATACAAAAAAGTGAAAATAGAAGAAAACAAAACCAAACATTCAACACAAACCAAAAGAGATTTTACCAAACAATGGATAACACACACATTAAAATAGACAATCCACCAAACATAACAGACATGGAACACTTCTGGAGCAACATATGGTCAAACCTGGTACAACATAACAGGCATGCACGGTGGATACAAGCAGAAACAGACACATACAAGATGATACCACAAATGCCTGAAGTGATAATTTTGCAAGATGAAGTCACCCGAGCAATTAATTCTATACACAATTGGAAAGCCCCTGTAAATGATAAAATAGCAAATTACTGGCTAAAGAAGTTCACCTCAATACATTCACATCTAACTAAATTATTTAACAGTTACATTGCAGACCCATACACATTCCCTGATACACTTGCACATGGAATAACCTATCTGAAACCTAAAGATCAAGCAGACACAGCAAACCCAGCTAAATATCGCCCCAAAACATGCCTACCAACAATATACAAAATATTAACTTCAGTCATCACACAGAAATTAATGACACATACAACACAGAACAAAATTATAAATGAAGAACAAAAAGGCTGCTGCAAAGGAGCATGAGGATGTAAAGAGCAACTGATAATAGATACAGAGGTGACATATCAAGCTAAAACTAAACAAAGGTCCCTACACTACGCATACATTGATTACCAAAAAGCCTTTGATAGTGTACCCCACTCATGGTTACTACAGATATTGGAAATATACAAGTAGATCCTAAATTGATACAGTTTCTAAACATAGTAATGAAAAACTGGAAAACCACACGTAATATCCAAACAAATTCAGATAACATCACATCACAGCCAATACAGATTAAGTGTGGAATATACCAAGGAGACTCATTAAGTCCTTTCTGGTTCTGTCTTGCTCTGAACCCACTATCCAACATGCTAAATAATACAAATTATGGATACAATATTAGTGGAACATACCCACACAAAATCACACATTTGCTATACATGGATGATCTAAAACTACTGCCAGCAACAAATCAACTCAACCAATTACTAAAGATAACAGAAGTATTCAGCAATGATATAAATATGGCTTTTGGAACAGACAAATGTAAGAAAAATAGCATAGTCAAGGGAAAACACACTAAACAAGAAGATTACATATTGGATAACCACAGCGACTGTATAGAAGCGACGGAAAAAACAGATGCCTATAAATATCTAGGATACAGACAAAAAATAGGAATAGATAATACAAATATTAAAGAAGAAGTAAAAGAAAAATATAGACAAAGACTAACAAAAATACTGAAAACAGAATTGACAGCAAGAAACAAGACAAAAGCTATAAATACTTATGCTATACCAGTATTGACCTACTCATTTGGAGTGGTGAAATGGAGTAACACAGACCTAGAAGCACTCAATACACTTACACGATCACAATGCCACAAATATAGAATACATCACATACATTCAGCAACAGAAAGATTCACATTAAGCAGAAAGGAAAGTGGAAGGGGATTTATAGATATAAAAAACCTACATTATGGACAGGTAGACAATTTAAGAAAATTCTTTCTAGAACCAGCAGAAACTAGCAAAATACACAAAGCAATCACTCATATAAATACATCAGCTACACCATTGCAATTTCATAACCACTTCTACAACCCTTTAGATCACATAACATCAACAGATACAAAGAAAGTAAATTGGAAAAAGAAAACACTACATGGCAAGCACCCGTATCATCTAACACAGATCAAGACGCATCCAACACATGGCTAAGAAAAGGCAATATATACAGTGAGACTGAAGGATTCATGATTGCAATACAGGATCAAACAAACACCAGATAAATGCAGACTTTGCAAACAACAAATAGAAACAGTAGATCACATCACAAGCGGATGTACAATACTAGCAAATACAGAATACCCCAGAAGACATGACAATGTAGTAAAAATAATACATCAACAACTTGCCATAAAACAAACTAATAAAACAACACGTTCCCACATACAAGTACACACCACAAAATGTACTGGAGAATGATGAATACTAATTATACTGCAACAGAACAATTATAACAGATAAAACAACACCACATAACAAACCTGACATCATACTCACCAATAAAAAGAAGAAATTAACACAACTAATCGAAATATCCATACCCAATACAACAAATACACAAAAGAAAACAGGAGAAAAAAATTGAAAAATACATCCAACTGGCTGAGGAAGTCAAGGACATGTGGCATCAGGATAAAGCTGACATTATACCAATTATACTATCAACTACAGGAGTCATACCTCACAATATCCACCAGTACATCAATGCAATACAGCTACATCCAAACATATATATATACAGCTACAAAAATCTGTAATTATTGATACATGTTCAATGACCCGAAAGTTCCTAAATGCAATATAACATATACCGTATAGTTAAAAGGAAGTCACGCTTGATCAAGGTCTGCGTCACTGTCCATTTTTGACCAGACATAACGTCTGAGAATAGAAAGAAATAATAATAATAATAATTGTGTCACCCAGAGAAGTGTATTAGGCCCAACCCACTTCTAGAGTGTCTGGTATGGAGAAGAAATACCATTTGCTGATGACTGTACCACAGTAACTATAGACAAAAATCCAACAATTAAACTTCCAATAAAGCTCTTGGAGACTTGCACAACTGGTCGTTGGAAAAGGCAGCAACTTGTAATGCAGAAAAGGAATGCTCACATTGGAGTGCAACATTTCTTGCTGTGAAGTAGCCCTATGATACATGCAGTCAATCCTCAACTATAGGCTAATGCTTTGGGAAACAAGTGCTGGGAACATATAAACTATTTTCAAGGTACAAAAAAAGAAAAAGCTGTACGAAAATAGGAACCTATAGTAGTAGTAGTATCAGAGCACTCAAAAATTATTAAAAACACTAGTAATTCGGACAGTTCTGTGTCAACACATCAATCACAACACAATGTATACAAGAAACAAGTCTTCACCTGTACACCACAGACAGTAAAGTATATGGCCACGGAACCATACCCACTGTTTACAACCGAGCAAAAGAAACAATTCAAAAACTACCAACATTGTGTTAGACCATGGAATAAAATTGTACAATAGAATGCCACAAAAAGTAAAAGATGTAAATGATCCATATACCTTTCGCACAAGACTAAAAAGTATTACATTCTACTGTTCAACAATTTGTGTCATCATACCAGACAAGTATGGTTAATTGTATCAGGTACCGTATTTTACTAAGAAATATTTGGCGACATTCATAGAATTCATATTGCTCGGTGGATGAATGAACCAACAAAAAAAGAAATGAACCGAAGAGAGTATTTCAACGACTGCTCTACAAATTTTGAACAACTGCAACCGAATGTGCAGTGTCAGCCGTCAGGATTATTCAATTGAGAAAATTGCAACACGTTTCCAACAGCGCCCATTACACTCCGGAATTTTTCGAACAGGGACACAACAGACCGGATCAATTCGTAAAAAATTTTCTTTGTTATATGAAAAACAATACTACTCGTATGGCTATACGTAGCGGTATGTACTGTTGATGCAGTCTGTGCGGTAATAACCGATAAAAGACGCGTATCTAGTAATACAGCAATACTGACGGAAGTTGCAACACATTCTGCAAAATAATCTACCGGTATGTAACTTTCTGATGACATCTACAACCATCCTCACAGAACGTAAATAACAGCATATGGAGACAAAAAAGGTGAGTCAGATATCGTATAAAACATTTGCGCATCTTATAACCTATACCCAAACATGCGACCGGCATCATTATTATAAAGTAAGTAACGAGAGAGACTTCACCAGATTCAAGAACACGCATGGTATCAACAGCAAAATATAGACTGCCTTCTACTGCGAGATAAACACACCAACTTACAAATTACCCACACATTGTATACCATTTCTCTGAAGATGCTTACACTATAATCACAATACCATGGAACCATTTAAATTAAAAAGTTCTCATTCAACAAAAACTCTATAATCAATTATTAAATAATAAAGTATAATTATGAAATGAATGTGACGTAGGCTTTACAACGTTAAACATCGGCGCCCATTTCGATTTGTTCACTTTTTCTAACTCAATTCTGGCTAACATAATTTATACATCTAGTAGTTAACATATGAACTCTATTTTGCTATGGAATATATATATATATATATATATATATATATATATATATATATATATATATATATATATATGCAACGCAGAATTACTTACAATTTCTGTAATGGGTTTGCAAAACACAGCATTCGTGTACCGGAAAGTATACAACTACAACCAACACGAACTAAAACGCTATGAGTACACTATTTTCCTATTTCAGCCAATCGTCCTCTATTTTTACTTACTGCTAATTCTTCAGCTCACCAAGTTGTAGTAATTCAACCATGATCCCTCCATCACACTTCACACTGGCGGAGCAAAAGACAGAATGAAACGTCGCGCTCCGCCTTGGCTGAAATCAGTGACTCAACTTTGCTTCAATGTTGCCAACCCTATCGCCATTAAGCTCTGACTAGGGTTGTATGGTCTGCCTTTCAGGGAGGTCACACAGGGACATGGGTTACAACAACATATTTGGCTTTTTTTAAATAAAAATGTCATCTTATTTTCCTGGTAAAATTTTACTTACGACAGCGTCGGCGAAACGTGCTGATGTTGGCAACGACTGGTCGTGAAGCAAAAAATTAATGCTGATCCTGCTCATTGACTGACATATTATTGTGTGTACCCTCTTCTGCACAACTGATTAATTAATTTTACCCATAAAGCGAAAATTTCGTAACAAAACGTCTGCATTCATACGAACGTCACATAATTCCCACCTATCAATGGTCGTTGCCAACTGCAGCACACTACGCTGCCGCACTACGCAACCAAGTTGCCGAACGTATTGATACGGTAGAGCACCAGGTTCGAACTGAACGTCAGGATTTCCAGCAACAAAAAAATAGTAGCATAATGTGAGCCAATATTTTTCTGCCTAATTTTCGTCATGATGAACCTCATTCACAGAGAAAGTGATGGGTTTCGTAGTTTTCTTTTTATTACCACTTCAGCAAGATCAAACAGTTTGTATTGCTGCCAGTATCTGTAGCACACTATTGCTCATTTCGAATCCTCACAAATATAAACTGTAACCAATATTAGGTCGCAAAATATCGTTGGTACAAGGAAAATTCAAAGATGCAAAACAAACACCCTATTTCTGAAGAAGTTTTTGTGACATTTTTAAAGAATTTAGCACTAACAACCATCTGCCAGTACAACAACCATGACTTTTAAACGAGCAACTTTTCATCTGTAACGGTTTATTTAGAACACAGCATTCAAAGTGTCTCATTTATAATCAAGGTACAATCAAAGTTTATTACCTTAAACACTGACGTAATATTAATGTACCATATTTTTGGCAAAGAATTTTTGGGGCAACAGTGTAATGCAGTACACAAGTGCATTAGGCATACTAGTATGTCGTTAACTGTAGCCTTGTTACATCTAAATAACCAAAGCAGGAAGACTTCCCTGTATACTTTCTTGACAACTCTATCTTCCCTACCTTTTAATAAAATGTCATTTGTGTTTTTCATTTCAAACTGCTGGATCATTAACTGACATAGGAACATATTACACTGTCCAAAGATGAGTACTGTTTACCGAAAATTACTCGTATTTTTTAAAGACTATACTTTTATTTATTTATTATCATCCCAATGATCACATTTGTGATATAGGATTTGTCAGGGTACATTTTAACAACTATATAATATCTTTACAAAATTTGTATCTGCACTGAATTCGAATTAATCTATCTTATGTTTAATACAATATACAACTAATAAGTGTTTCTATAACATAATTTATTATGCACTGATGAAATTTCATTTGCCACATTAACTTAAACATATATTTTATACAGTTGCGAAGAGATATTCACTTATGCTGTAATAGCATTTGTCAAGCATGTGGTTCTTTAGAACAGTTTTAAATTTATCCTCATTTTCCAGCTCTTTGATATGTTTTGGTAGTGCATTAAAAAGTTTGATGCCTTGATTACATACAAGTTTCTGGCTTCGGGTCTTTGTTACAGCCTGTATGTGGAGATCTTTACATTGCTGTGTATCGTAATTATGGAAGTCTGTATTGGTTTTCATTTTGTCCTGATTTCTTTTGATCACCAACAGACATTTCAGAATGTATAATGATGGAATTGTTAAAATTTTCAATGCTTTAAAAAGGGGCCTTCAATGTGTTTGAGGTGGGCTGTGGGTCATTATCCGAATAGCACGTTTTTGTAATTTGAAAATCTCATTTAGACGACAATTTGTTTTTCCCCAGAATACTATCCCATAGGATGCAATGGACTGAAAATAGCCAAAATATACTAATCTGGTACAGTCATTACTACAAACTCTTGAAATTATTCTAAGCACAAAACATGCTGAATTTAGTTTTAGGGCTACGTTCACCACATGGTCCTTCCAATTAATCTTCTCATCAATGTGCATACCCAGGAATTTTGCACACTGTACTCTTTCAAGTTGTTTGCCCTCCATGGTGGGATTTAGGTCGTCCTGTTCACTTATTTTTCCATATTGCACATAATTAGTTTTTTTTTGCATTCAGTGTTAGCGTGTTAGCACTAAACCATTTTTGTATATCTTGTAGGACATGGTCCACAGTACTGTGCAATGGCTGTTTCATATCACTAACAATTAAACTAGTATCATCAGCAAATAACATGATTCTAGCTTTTCTCTCTGACACCTGAATATCATTAATGTAAATGAGGAGCAGCAAGGGGCCTAATACACTTCCTTGGGGTACTCCTACTGTGACCTCCCTTGGATCTGATCTTAGTTTAATTTTTTGATTAATATTTGGTGCTGTAATTTCAACCACCTGCATCCTCTTTTTCCAGATAAGACTCAAACCACTTTTTTACCGATCCTCTGTTACCTATAGCTTCAAGCTTTTTCAAAAGTATGCTGTGATCAACAGTGTCAAAGGCTTCACATCTCTTTTTAAATTCTAACTCTTGTCTAAGGTAAATACCGACTCCACCACCTTTTGCAATTTTCCTACTATAATTATTTGCCAGTTTAAATGGATTAATATGAATACTACTAATTTCTTGGTCCTTACACCAATGTTCAGTAATACACAAGACATCAGGTTGGGTGTTACTTACTGCTATTTCAAGTTCACAATATTTGTTCTTAAGGCACTGCACATTTAGAGTCATAATCTTTAGAACAGGGGAGTGAGCACTGGTGGTATTTCTCCTTTCGTTTAACACTGTTATCTTGGAGTTTTCATTACGGCTGGATACCAAAAATCCTGTTGTACCACAGGTTTCTTGTTTCTGTTGCTTTTCCTACTTGAAGTGGATGATGCTGATTGATTGTTTATACTAGCTGTGGCAGCTGATGACATTTTAGTATTTACAATAGCAGATGATGATGTTTTTAGTGCTTCAGCAAATGTTGCTCTTGTTAAGGTTTTCATTTCTTCTGCTTCTGCCCTCATTTGGAGTGGGATTTTAGGGAACTTTTCTACTGTTATGCGGCTTACTTCTTCTAGTATCTTTTCACCCATCATCTTTTTTCCATAATAGTTCCTGTGCTGTCCATGCCTCGTGAAATGATTTCTCACTGAGCTGTTTGCATGCAGAAAAGTTGCACACTTAAAAGCACAGCAGATCTTCCTGAATTTATTATTTGTTGACTTTATTTCTTTGTTTACACATGATTCCTCGATTAGATCATGATTATGTGGCACACTTACAACGAGAACCTTTAAATTTAGATCTGACCGCTTTTTTAGAGTTGTTTGGAGTGCCCTTGTTGCTAGTTGGCTTTCATTTTTGTATATGTCATTTGCTCCACCTATTAGCACACAGCATGTTCCACTCTTAACTAAGTTTTCAAAATTATTTACTATTTCATTAAGGGGAGCACCAGGTTTGACAATGGCTGTTACTCTGAATTGCGACTGCCGATCATTTATTATTTGTGGCACATCCTTTGCATGACTATCACCTAATACACAGACTTGATATTTGTTGTTCTCAAGGTGCCCTCATTCTGTGGTTCTTATAGTACACTTTGGAGAAACATTTCTCTCGTTAGAACACACAGATGATCTAGATTCACTTGTCTTATTGACACACTATAATTCTGCAGATTTTGACTCCATTGTTTCTTCCCAATTTATGAATTAATATACTCATTAACAAATCGAGTTTGTAACGAAGTAATGTATATGTTTCCGGTTTCAAGTGACATACTGATAGTTACAAATACTTTTGGGACCAGACAGCAAAAATATAAAAGGACAGCAACACAAGCAAGGAACGAAGGTGGTGCTGAAGCACAACACACAAAAGAGTGTAAACAGGCACTTTTCATCCTTATATCTACCTGACTGCTTACATTTGTTTATTACTACCAGCAATTTCCATAGTTGGACCTCTGGATGTCACGAGACAAAACAGGTTACGAACATCCTTTAAGAGCTATACTGTGATCGAAGCATTCCTCAGAAGTTTCCCTGTCTTGACAGCATACTCAATGGCAGGATCAGTCTGAATGTTAATCAGAAGTAACCAAACCATTTCTCAGTCTGCCACAGTAGTTTCCAATAACATTTTGGGGAAGGAAGACTGATTGCCCACTGACTAAGTGGTTTCTCAAACATTTTAAAATGTGTTGGATCAGCTAGCAAAATAAGCTTCCTCTTATCATCAGGATGCTACCCAGAGTGCATTAATTTCATAAACCTACCTGCAGTAGTTTATAACTCTAGCCATAGACCTTGATTTTGCCCACACATATCAGATACCACATGATGAATTTTCATACCGAATGTCTCCCATTCGTTTACATGTGCAACAATTGTGTTCTTGACATATGAACTTTGAAAAGAAGGCCAAGTATAATTGCAACTTATTGCATGCTTCCATCTTGTAAAACCACCCAGCATAAAAACTAATGGATGAGGCTACATTTTCTGAACAAAATTTTGCAGGTGGTATACTAACATTACAAATGATGCAGCCAATGCTCGGTTATTAGTCCAATGGTGGAGTCAAACTAAACTCACTATCATAAGAATTGCATGTTTTGCTTCTGGTAACATGAGATGCATTTTGATCTTGAGGGAACCAATGTGTTCTCTCAGTACTCCAGATCTAAACTTTACATTCTGTAGTGTACATCTGAGGGTTCTGTCTGAAGAGAAAGGTCATTTGTTTTCTAGCAAGATTTTGTACCCTGTTTTGCCACAAGTTAGTCTAACTTTAGAGCTTCCTGCAATGTTTCATCTGGTAACTTGCTATTCTTGCAGGCCCCCATTGCTACAACTGAATTGGTCTGCACCAAAAAAATAATGTAGAATGGAAAAGGACTTATCATTTTCAGCAAAAACCTTTTCCTCCATTTTTGAGAGAGGTTCAAGTGTCTCTTCTAAACTTGTTTCATCCTGCACCTGATGTACAAAGTTCTTCGAGATTGTAACCTTATTGGCTGCTGTGGCCAAGCCACCTAGAGTAATACTGATCCTGTGCTCTACTGAAACTGCCTCAGTCTATCAGACAAATGGGTAAAACATTGCCGTTTGCAAAAATAAAATGGTTTTCATCATATACTAAGTTTTGATACTGTTACATTAGCCACTAGCTAATTATTTCTCATTATACTGAAATAGACAAGTTACAGGTGAATAGATCTCATAAAATCTGCAATTCATTATTTTAAAAAGACAAACAAAACTTTGATAAAATTAATATTATTCCAACACTGTTGTAATTAAGAAGGGAGAAATTCCTCCTGTTATGGCCTTTGCCATTACTGTTAAGCCCCATGTGTGTAAGGCATGCTGTAATAATGATGATTCTCAGGTTTAATTTAGGGACAGTTACTTAATGGCACAAGTTCACATCCAGGGACAGTTTTGATAATAACTGAAAGATTGTTAGCAGATTATGTGCTTTGTTGGTGCTACACAGTTTCGTTATTTTGATCGAGATGAACTTACTAAGTGAAAAACCCATGCAATACACACATTTATTTACATATAAAAGCCGGCTTTCGAATCTCCCCTTGTGTGAGACTGCTTGCACAAGATCATGTGACAATTTTAAGTTCTGTATTCACATGTGTTACTGTTTGCTTCACTTCTCCTGTGCAATCCTTCACTGATTGTATCGATAGCCATTTGTTTTATGATATATTGTGAAATTTCGAGCATCCACAAGCTCTGCGATAAACTAGTGTTGTTATTGTCAATTGTAGGCTTAAGTTAGATTGTGCTCTTTCAAAAGTTTTAGGGACATTAGGGGTATCGTTGTTCAAAACAACCTTTCTCTAATTCATTGTCCAATTACGTGAGAAATAGGTCACTTTCAGACTGTTCAGACGCTTACAATACTATATTTTTGTAAGTCTGTGGTACGAGCGTTTTGGATATGTATTTTAATTTGTAGCACATCAGCATCTGTGGGTCACAGTTCAGCCAAAGTATACATCGCACCTGTATTTCATTGTGTATTAACGCAAATATATGTGCGCTTTTGAAAATTTTTGGTAGTTACAATTTTCCTTTGCGTAATCAACAAGCAATTGGGGTTTTAATTACTGTAGGAGATATTCTAATTAATATTTTGTGTTATATCTCATTTTCCCTTAAAGAAGAGTAGTCATATATATTATCTGCATTTATCATAAATTAAATCTGTTTTCCAGTTTGCTAACAATTGTAATTAACATAAAAATATTTTAGGAAATTAGTGAATTCTATAACTTATTTCTGTTGTCTCAACAGAAATCTCTTTTTGTATATCTGCTTCAGTCTTTATGGGGAATTAGCACCTTTTTAGCTCAGATTAAGAAATAATCAGCAGGTTTAATTTGTAGCCCTTTGTTCACTGACCTGCAATACACTGCAACAGCCAAAATGCAGCTTCACTGGGATTGCTGTTACCAGACATGGGGTGAGTTGGTTGACATTTGTAAGCAGCTGGAAATCACCCCAACTACTGTAAAACGATTGTCAGCTGTGGTGAATCAGTGTGTTGGAAGAGCTGCCGAGAGTAGTGTACCTGTGGTAACTGTACCAAAGGTACCTTAAGTGCACTCCTCTGGTGTATATCTACATCTACATCTACATCCATACTCCGCAAGCCACCTGACGGTGTGTGGCGGAGGGTACCTTCAGTACCTCTATCGGTTCTCCCTTCTATTCCAGTCTCGTATTGTTCGTGGAAAGAAGGATTGTCGGTATGCCTCTGTGTGGGCTCTAATCTCTCTGATTTTATCCTCATGGTCTCTTCGCGAGATATACGTAGGAGGGAGCAATATACTGCTTGACTCTTCGGTGAAGGTATGTTCTCGAAACTTCAATAAAAGCCCGTACCGAGCTACTGAGCGTCTCTCCTGCAGAGTCTTCCACTGGAGTTTATCTATCATCTCCGTAACGCTTTCGCGATTACTAAATGATCCTGTAACGAAGCGCGCTGCTCTCCGTTGGATCTTCTCTATCTCTTCTATCAACCCTATCTGGTACGGATCCCACACTGCTGAGCAGTATTCAAGCAGTGGGCGAACAAGCGTACTGTAACCTACTTCCTTTGTTTTCGGATTGCATTTCCTTAGGATTCTTCCAATGAATCTCAGTCTGGCATCTGCTTTACCGACAATCAACATTATATGATCATTCCATTTTAAATCACTCCTAATGCGTGCTCCCAGATAATTTATGGTGTTAACTGCTTCCAGTGGCTGACCTGCTATTTTGTAACTAAATGATAAAGGATCTATCTTTCTATATATTCACAGCACATTACACTTGTCTACATTGAGATTCAATTGCCATTCCCTGCACCATGCGTCAATTCGCTGCAGATCCTCCTGCATTTCAGTACAATTTTCCATTGTTACAACCTCTCGGTACACCACAGCATCATCTGCAAAAAGCCTCAGTGAACTTCCGATGTCATCCACCAGGTCATTTATGTATATTGTGTATATCTTGTCTCCTCTGCAGACAGTACTGCATCTGTCATTACTGGTCCACTTCCCTGCGAGTAGCGTGTCAATGGTGGATCTAGGCGTCACGTGGAGGGTGGACTTTGGCCAGGGAGGACTCAGGGTGTTATACCAATCCCCGTAACTAACAAGTTTAAAGCGCTGTCTTTCACTTAAACAAACTGAGCCAGTGGGACTCACTTCACCTGTTTTGGGAAAACACGAAAGGGTAGGGGTCTATAAATCATTGGCAATCCAAATCTATGGCGAATGATTGTATCCCTTCGGGAAATTCCAGCGAGGGACAGGAAGGAACACCAGGTGCACTCAGTGTGAGGCTATTCCAGCAGCCATTTAGGGAAAAGAGTGCAACAAACTGACGATTCTGGTGCACATTGGAACACATGATGCCTTTCGTCTGGGCCCTAAAGTGACTCTTGGGTCATTCCAGCGACTGGCAGATAAAGTTGAGGAGACCGGCTTTGTGCATTAAGTCTCATTGAAACTCACAATATGCAGCATTGTCTCCAGAACTGATCGTGGCCCTTCGGTTGTGTGTTGAGTGGAAGGACTGAACCAGACACTTTGGAAGTTCTGTGACAAGCGACTTCCTGGACCAGTGCCATAGCGTTGTGAACTGTAGGGTGCCTATAAATAGGTCAGATGTGCACTACACAACTGAGGCTGCTACTCAGGTTACTGACTGTGCGGTGCACCCAAGAGGTTTTTTTTTTTTTTTTTTTTTAGATTATACGGCTTTCCATCCAGGGGTGTAGGAATCCCAGAAGTATAAGTGCGAGACTGAAAGAAATGCCTCCCACAGGTGAGAGGTGGTAAACTGCCGAAGCATTCGTAATGAAGTGACACGAGTTTGAAGTGCTCGTGAAAACCAATGAAGCTCAATGAAAGCTGCCTGAAACCTGAAATTGACAACAGTGAGATTTTTGAGGAAAAATTAAATGTATATCAAAAGGATAGGCAAATGGGAAATGGAAACGGTGTGTTTGTCACTGTAGACAAAAAACTCAGATCCACTGAGGTAGAAACTGAAACTGCATGTGAGCCTGACTGGGCAAGACTCAGCATCAAAGGTGGGTATAAAATGATAAATGGATCCTTCTCTTGCCCACCAGACTCGTCTCCTCATGTAACCACAAAGTTCTGAGAAAACCTCTGTTCATTCGTACCCAAGTTCCCCAATCACTCTGTTATCATTGGTGGAGACTTAAATCAGCTAACAATTAATTGGGGAAATCACAGTTTTGTTAGTGGTTGGTGTGGTAAGCCATCCTGTGAAATTGTACTAAAAGCCTTCACTGAAAGCTACCTAGAACAGATATTTAGGGAACCCAGTCACAATAGAAATATATTTGATCTATTGGCTACAAATAGACTTGACATCTTTGATGATGTCCACATCGACATAGGTATCAGTGACCATGACACGGTTGTGGGAACAATAATTACCTAAGGACATAGGACAAGTAAAACAAATAGAAAGATGGATGTGTTCAGTAAACTAGATAAACAGATCAGTTTGTATCTCAAAGAGGATCTTCGAACTTTCAGCATAGGGTAGGAGCATGTAGAGGAAGTCTGGCTCAAATTAGAAGAATAATTGACCACATGCTGCATAGATAAGTATTTAGTAGAGCAATTCACAATGTGAGGGAACCTCCATGGACTACTGTAGCAGAATATTATCAAATGACATTTCACAAAATCCTATGAAATTCTGGTGATATGCAAAGGCTATTAGTGGCACCCAAGTTAATATCCAGTCTTTAGTGAATGAGAAAGCAACTGAAATTGAGGGTAACAAAGCAAAAGCTGAACTGCTTGACTCTGTAAATGTTCATTTACAAAGGAAAACCCAAGAGAATTGCCCCAATTAATCGTTGTACCACTGAAAAGATGAATGAAATAAGTATGAGTCAGTGGTGTTGAGAAACAGCTGAAATTGTTAGAACTGAAAAAAGCTCCAGAGCACAATGGAATCCCTGTCAGATTGTATACTGAATTTGCATCTAAATTAGCCCCTCTTCTCACTATAATCTGTCGTAGATCCCTCAAACAAAAAACCGTGGCCAGTTCTTGGAAAAAGGCACTGGTCTCACATGTCTACAAGAAGAGTAGTAGAAGTGATCCACAACACTACTATCCAGTATCTATGACGTTGATTTCTTGTAGAATCTAGGAACATATTCTGAGCTCAAACATAATGAGGTATTTTGAACAGAATGGTATCCTCAGTGCCAGCTAACAGGGTTTTTGAAAACATTGATCATGTGAAACCCAACTTGCTCTTTTCTCATATCACATATTGAAAGCCTTGGATCAAGGCAACCAGGTAGATGCAGTGTGTTTTTATTTCCAAGAAGCATTTGTCTCAGTACCGCAACTACACTAATTGTCAAAAATATAATCATATGGGGTATCAAGTGAAATTTGTGACTGAATTGAGAACTTTTTGGTAGGGAGGACACAGCATTTTATCTTAGATGGAGAGTCATCATCAGATTTATAAGTAACTGGGTGTGCTCCAGGGAAGTGTGTTGGACCCTTGTTTTTAGTATTGTATATTAATGACCTTGCAGACCATATTATTAGTAAAATCAGGCTTTTTGCAAATGATGCAGTTATGTATAATGAAGTACTGCCTGAGACAAGCTGCATAAATATTCAGTCACCTCTTGATAAGATTGCAACATGGGGCAGAGATTGGCAACTTGTTCTAAATGTTCAGAAATGTCAAACTGTGCACTTCAAAAAAGGAAAAATATGTAGTATCCGATATCTATAATATCAATGAGTCACTGTTGGAATCTACCAACTCATACAAATGCGTGAGTGTACCACTCTGTGGGTATATGAAATGGTATGATCGCATAGGTTCAGTCGTGGGTAAAGCAGGTGGTAGATTTCAGTTGATTGGTAGACTACTGGGGAAGTGCAATCAGTCTACAAAAAAGATTAAAAAGCAATCAGTCATGTGATCCATCTTAGAATATTGCTCATGTGTGTCAGATCCGTACCAGATAGGACTAACAGGGGATATTGAATGTATACAAGGAGGGGCAGCACAAATTGTTACATGTTTGTTTATTCCATAGGAGAGTGTCACAGAGACATTGGGGGAACTGAAATGGTAGACCCTTTAAGACATACATAAACTATCCCAAGAACGTCTGCTCAGAACCATGGCTGGTACCCTCTGGTGGCACTTCTAACAGAAGGATTATCAGGAAACTGTTATATACAGTATGGTGCCTGTAACATGTGATGTACTTGTGGTAATAATGAACAGCCCACAGAGGAGAGAGGCCTGCATGCCAAGGGTAAGCAACTCTGAGAGTGAAGATGATGTACTGGCAGAATATATACTCAGTCTGCAACTGATACACAACACCTGTACCTCCTTCAACAGTTAGATTAGGCATCAGCGCACCCTGCTGGGCAACATGAGGGGTCCAATGAAATGGGGAGACCACAGCAGCTGTCACTCGATCCGAAGAAACCGTGTTGATGGTGAAGTGGCTGCTGACAGCCGTGATTAGTGATGGCAGCAGTGGTACTGGGGGCACCTGACAAAGATGCCAGGGCGAACTTTGGTGTCTGACTGAATGCTCTTTAAAGAACATAACAATATTATCAAGTGATGCTCCTGCTTGTGGAATGCCATGTAACAGTTACTAATACTTCAGTTTGAATATCGTTCAATTACACCAAAAAACTAAGACTGAGTGCAGTAAGTGCTCTGTCATTATATTTTATCATTCTTAAAAATGATCCTGTATCTTAATTCCAAGTGTAATTTATTTTTCACAAAGTAATTTCTTTAATATGAACGTTAACTACATACCTGGTCATTTGTTAGCAAGACCTCCATTAGGCAACAATGACATTTTGCCTGAAGCAAATTTTTATTCATTCTACTAAAATCAATGAATATAATATAATTTGAAGTAAAATGATTTTAAACAGTTTCAACTACAAAAGAGAATAATTGCACTTACCTTTTTCTATTGCCTTTGAAGTGGATCCTTTTGTTTGAGAATTTATAATACTTATAATCTGCAAAATTAATCAGTTTATAGAAATGGAACCATTTGATAATTAATTTGATCTAAAGTAAACAAAGTATTTGTTCAGCAGAAGTGAGCAATAAGAACCATTTTTGCTACAAAGTTACATGACAGGAAATAAGTACTACAAACAGGACTCAGTATTTACACATGTAATAATATTATAATCGGAAAATGAAAATGTAATCAAGTAAATATAAAGTTACCACAATAATAGAAATCAAATAGCTGCTATACACTAAAACGAAGGAGGCAGCAGCTGGTTTGAAAGTAGCAGTTTCCTTGCCAATCAATTACATTTATGTGGTATAAGCAGGTCTGGCTCCAGGATTGGGAAGGGGGAGGGGTGTTGCATGGAACCCAATATGCCAACACCCCAAGGGGGCAGGTATTTGGAGCAGTAAAATCTTGAGTTTTAATATTGTTCCGAACAGGTGAATTAAACAACACAATGAAAGAGTTGTGTAACTGATGAAGTTGTGAGAATAAATTTGAATATACAAATCATTCATAAAATATATTGTCATACTGGACCGAATTAACAATCTTGTGCCCAGAAAAAGTTTTTTTATGTTTACGGCCTAGTATCAGGCCATGCCCAATGCTTGTATCTTTTCAAGCTTTAGGTTATCATGGGCACATCTCGTGGGCCAGTTTGACATTGTAGACAATGTTCCATGTTCTGGACTTCACCACAGTTGCATTTGTTTGCATCATGTTCGAGGACCCACATAAGTAGATTTGTTTTGCACAGTGCTCCATGCATTCTGATGCAATTCAGTGTTCATCAAACCCTCCAGCTTGATTTATAACATGGTGGTTTTTCAGGTCTCATCATTAGAAATTTCAACAGAGATGCACAGAAGTTTTCGGATGAAAAAGCAAACAGATATCTGCAATGTAAGATCTACGTCTACATCCACACTCTGCAAACCCCTGTGAAGTTCCACTGTACCAATTAATAGGGATTCTTCCCACACCATTCATATAGGTTTCATAAACTGACATACTACCCCTCGAGATTCGCATCCTGCGACATCTGTGGGTGGAGGATGACACGGTGCCCGGTAAGTACCGTTAGGCCTTCAGGGAGAAGGTTTTAATGCCTGTGTGTGTGTGTGTGTGTGCTGTAATTATTCTAATCTTGTCCTCATTCCCTATGTGAGCAATATGTAGGGTGGGGGGGAGTGTATTCTTAGAGTCATCATTTAAAGCTTGTTCATGAAACTTTGTTAATGGACTTCGTTGCAATAATTTGTGTGTCTTCAAGTGTCTGCCAGTTCAGTTTCTTCTGCATCACTGCAACACTCTCCCACAGGTCAAATGAACCCATATCCATTTGTGCTGCCCTTCTCTGTACATGCTCACTATCCCTTGTTAGTCCTATTTTGCACTGGTCTCTCACATTTGAGCAATATTTTACAACTAGTCATATGAGTGATTTGTAAGCCATATCCTTTGTACAATGATTGCACTTCCCCAGTATTCTACTAACAAATCGAAGTCTACCATCTGCTTGAACCACAACTGAGCCTATATGATCATTCCTTTTCATATACTACTCAGTGTTACACCTAGATATTTGCATGAGTTAGCCAATTTCGACTGCGACTCACTGACATTATGGTCACAGGATAGTACTTTTTTTCGTTTTGTGAAGTGCTCTATTTCACATTTATGAACATTGAAAGCAGGTTGCCAACCTATGCAATATTTTGAAATCTTATTAAAATCTAATTGAATATTCATTAACGACAAATGCATTACCTGCAAAAAGACTGAGGTTACTAGTAATATTGTTACGAGGTCATTAATATTAAACATGAACAGAAACAGTCCCAAAACAGTTCCCTGGGCTACACCCAAATTTACTTCGACATTTGGCGATGAATCTCCATCCCAGGTAACATGCTGTGTCCTCCCTTTCAAAAAGTCCTCAACCCAGTCAAAAATTTCACTTGCCCGTATGATAAAACTTTTGACAATATGTGTAGGAGTGGTACTGAATCAAATGCTTTTCTGAAGTCAACCAATATTCCATCTACCTGACTGCCTTGACCCAATGCTGTAAGTGTGTCAGTTGAGGAAAGTGTAACATGGGTTTCACATAGTCGATGTTTTCAGAATCCATGCTGGTTGGTATGGAGGTCATCCCATTCAATACAGGTCTACCTGATTATGTTTCAACTCTCTATATATTTCTAATATTCTACAACAAATTAGTGTCAAGGACATTAGACAACAGTTTTGTGGATTGCGTCTATTGCCCTTTTTATATATGGGGTTATCTGTGCTTTCTTCCACCTACTGGGAACGGTTTTTTTTTTTAAGCGATCTATACTACATTTTAGTTAGAAGAGGGGCTAACTAGGCCACAAATTCAATACAGAATCTAATAAGGATTCCAATACACCTCTGAGCTTTGTTCAATTTTAATGATTTCAGCTGCTTCTCAACCCCACTGAAATTAATATTTGCATCACTTATCTTTACATTGGTATGAGGATTAAATTGGGACAGTTCTCCCTGACTTTCATTTATAAAGGAGCATTTACAAACAGATTTAAGGATTTCAGGTTTTGCTTTGCTATCCATAATTTCAGGTCCTGTCTCATTCGCTAGGGACAAGACAATAACTTTGGTGCTATGTTGATATATAGGCAGGAGTTAGTGAAGCACAATAGAGTAGAGGAACATGGAGGTTACTGAGACAACATATGTAAAGGCTGTCAGGGGCACCAAATTTAGTGGGCAGGACTCATAGATGACACAGAAATAGAAATTGAAGGTAACAAAGCAAAAGCAGAATGCTGAAACCTATTTTAAAGTGTTCCTTTACAAAGCAAAACCCAGGATTAATAGCCCAGTTTAATATTAACTCCACTGCAAAGATAAGTGAAATAAGTATTAATGTCAACAGCATTGAGAAACAGCTGAAGTATATAAAACCGAACAGGGCCCATGGGAATCCCTGTCAAATTGTATACTCAATTTGCAGCTGCCTCCTGTAACCATACCATAGTGTAGATCCCTCAAACAAAAATCTGTACCCAGTAGTTTGAAGAAAGCAGAGGTCACATTTGTCTACAAGGAGAGCAATAGAAATGAAACTCAGAACTGTCCAATACCAGTAACACCCATATGTAGCAGAATGTTGGGACTTGATCTAGACTCAAACATAAAGAGGTACCTTGAGCAAAATGGCTGACAGCCAGTACGGATTCTGAAAACATTTGTCATGTGAAACCCACCTTGCGGTTTACTCATAATGTTCTGAAAGCCATGATTCAAAGTAAAACTATTCCATGTGTCTGGAAGCTGCACATGCTTCTGAACAGAAACAAAATGTTCCATAAAAACATGGGAGAACTGTGGTGTCACCGCCAGACACCACACTTGCTAGGTGGTAGCCTTTAAATCGGCCGTGGTCCATTAGTATACGTCGGACCCGCGTGTCGCCACTATCAGTGATTGCAGACCGAGCGCCGCCACACGGCAGGTCTAGAGAGACTTTCTAGCACTCGCCCCAGTTGTACAGCCGACTTTGCTAGCGATAGTTCACTGACAAATTACGCTCTCATTTGCCGAGACAATAGTTAGCATAGCCTTCAGCTACGTCATTTGCTACGACCTAGCAATGCGCCATTATCAACTGCTATTTATCTTGTGATGCATGTACCGTCAGACCGATGTTCACCAATTATGGATTAAAGTTAAGTATTCCAACAGCTACGTACTTTATTTGCTAGACTCAAATCCTTTAACTGTTCCAGACCTCACGCCAGCCTGCGTGAGCTTAAATGCGTGCCTTTCGGCTTCACCTCCTAGTGGCTTGGCTGTCTTGACAAGTCACAACAAGAACTGCCATAAGTCAGTAACATCTTGCACGATATTTCGGCACAAAGTCTTTTGGCCATCTTCAGGTGAGTACAGCTGTAGAAGTACTGGTGAATACGCGCTGAGCTCTGCTATTTAAAGCCAAAGGGGGCTGCATTGTGCATACGCTGCACATGTACTGTTTAGCGTGTGCGTTCACAACTCCGTGTGCTGCGCATGTACTGTTTAGCATGTGCGTTCACAACTCCGTGCGCTGCGCCTGGCGCCCTCCGCGGTGATAACTTGGCATTTCATTATCAGATCGATCTTCATCTTTATACTGATAACTACGTTGACTACAAAGTTTCTCTACAACAGAAGGCTCCTTGAGGATCTCTTGTTAATTTGACAGAGAAAGATTTTGATGATGCGACTATGTCTGTGTTAGAAAAAGGTCTGAATTTTGCCCCCACACCTGTTTCACCACCATTTGTAGACTTCGTCAGTGCCATTGAAGAAGCTGCATGCCATCTTGATACAGATAAAGCAGAGGATGTCTGACATGAGTCTTGTCGTGTGCTGACTAGAGGTGCACCTATGAAGAGTAATATCCCACCTATGGAAAGGAGAGCTCTCCGTAATTTAAGAGCAGATATGGATACAGTTGTCTTAAAATCGAACAAAGGAAATTCTACGGTTCTTACGACAAAGGATGATTACATCAATAAGATCAATGTTGTATTATGTGATTTCACCTATCACAAAATTGATAAGGACCCCACGAACCGAGTTATGCGAAAAACAGCAGAACTCTTGTCAAATAGTTCTCTATCGAAGGAGGTCATCAAGAGATTGAAACCAAATAGTGCGGTTCCTCCCAGGCTATATGGACTGCCAAAGATCTGTAAGGAAAATGTACCATTACGTCCAATCATGAGCAACATTGGGGCAGCCACCTACAACATAGCAAAATTTCTGGCATCACTGCTTAAACTAGTTATAGGCAAATGCCCTCATCACATAAAAAACTCTAGTGATTTTATCAGCCATATTCAGTCTTTAAAGCTGCAAAGCAACGACTTGCTGGTCAGCCTTGACGTGGTTTCTCTCTTTACCAAGGTGCCTCTTCTAGATTCATTACACCTGATGGTAATATGTTTGATGCAGATATTACAACATTGTTTGAGCATACTCTCTCTTCTACATATTTTACATTCAACAATGAATTTTATCAACAATCTGACGGTGTCATCATGGGGAGTCCTTTGTCTCCCCTGCTGGCAAATCTTTTTATGGAAGGTTTTGAAGAGAGAGCTCTCAACTCTGCCACTTTTAAACCGACAGTGTTTTGTCATTATGTGGATGACACCTTTTTAGTATGGCCTCATGGCGTGGACCGTCTCCACGAATTTTTACATCATATGAATTCCATACATGAAAATATTAAGTTTACTATGGAAACTGAAAAATGTGGTTGTTTGCCATTTTTAGATGTTCTGGTACGACGCAAGAATGATGGCACACTTGGTCATTCGGTGTATAGAAAACCGACCCATACAGGTTTGTATCTGCAAGCTACCAGTTGCCATCATCCAGCACAAACAATGGGTGTCCTTAAAACTTTAATCCACCATGCCCATACTATTTCTGACGTCAACAGTCTTCAAGTGGAACTGAAACACCTGCAAAAAGTATTCATGATGAATGGCTTTTCAACTAAGCAAGTGAACAGAGCTATGCAGTCCTACAAATGACACAACAAGGAAGAAGAAGAGGTCTTCAGGTCAATGGCTTATCGACCTTTTATTGGGAACATCTCGTCACAGATAGGTAGAATATTGAGGAAGCATCAAGTTAGAGTCATCTTTCGCCCTCCTCCGAAAATATCATCACTGGTGGGATCCGTTAAGGATGACCTGGGCCTACATAAATCAGGTGTCTACAAGATTCTGTGTGATTGCGGCAAGTCATATATAGGGCAGACAACAAGAACGGTACAGGAACGTATTGTAGAACACCAGCGGCATACCCGTCTTCTCCAACCTACCAAGTCCGCAATCGCTGAACATTGTATTTCTACTGGCCATTCCATGAATTACAATGTTACAAAAATTGTGGCTCAAACATCAAATTTCTGGAGTTCAATTATAAATGAATCCATAGAAATAAAATTGTCAGACAGTGAGTCTCTTATCAATCGAGATAGCGGTTACCAGTTAAATTCCGCTTGGAATCCTGTTGTAGAGGAACTTCGTAGTCAACGTAGTTATTGGTATAAAGATGAAGATCGATCTGATATCGAAATGCCAAGTTTCCACTGCGGAGGACGCCAGGCGCAGCGCACGGAGTTGTGAATATGCACGCTAAACAGTACATGCGCAGCACATGCACAGTGCAGCCCCTTTGGCTTTAAATAGCAGAGCTCAGCGATTATTTTCCAGTACTTCTACAGCTATACGCACCTGAAGATGGCCAAAAGACTTTGTGCTGAAATATTGTGGCAAGATGTTACTGACTTACGCAGTTCTCCTGTGTTTTTGTGGAACAATCAGTATGTCGGGAAAGTTTCAAACATCACATCAAGAAACAAGATGTATTTTAATTTCATCCTTTTCAACCCACAGGCAAGTATGGTGGATCCATTGCTGTTCATGATGTATGTTAATGATGCGCCACACATCATTAATAGCAATCTTAGAATTTTCGTAGATGGTGCAGTTACCTATAATGAAGTACTGTCAAGTAACGGAAAGTCGAGGTTTGAATATAAAAAATATTAAGAAAAGGATAGATTTCAACTCACCCTAAAGGTGACATGTTGAGTTGCAGGAGGACACACTCAGCTTGCGGTCAAAGTCTTCTTCAGGAAAGAGAACACACACACATTCATTTAAGCAAGCACATGTCACACAAATGTGGTCACTATCTCTGGCAGCTCTAACCAGAACACGTTTCAGTTGGGACTGCTACAGATGGTGGTCATATGTGCTTGGCGTGAGTGTGCTTTTTGTGTGTGTGAGGGGTGGTGGAGGAGGGGGGGGGGGGGGGTTGTGCGCATGCCCGCCCACCTTTTTCTGAAGAAGGTTTTGGCTGAAAGCTGAATGTGTACTGGTCTTTTTGGTGTGCCTGTGTGCACTTGGAATTGTCATCTGTATGGTGAGAAGCAGTCTATGCTTTTCCTAATATTGTTGAAGTACTGTCAAAGCTTCACCAATGTCCATCAGATCTTGATAAGATTTTAAAATGCTTTCTTACTTTTAAAAATGGCAGCTCAGTAATTGACCAACTAGTCTGTTCACTGGGATTGTTTAAAGTAACAGAGTTGTGATAAACTGATAATGTCATGAAGATTTTCTTTCATTAGATGATTTCTTATAATTTTTGAACAGGGCTAACTTGACAAGAATGCGCCACCGACCATTTCATTCAACTCTTGGCTGTCAGTCATGTAGTTACAGTTCATTTGCAGAATTTCTTTAGAAAGTCGGAGATTAATTTCATGAAGGTCAGTCAAAATTGTTTGTTGTTTAAAAGAAAAAAAGAAAGCATTTATGCTGTGTCCAGCATGACTGACTTGTGATTTACAAGGAGATAGAAGCATCCTTAAAGATACATTTACGAGGGCTGTGAACAAATAAGTACTTGAAACAGTTATGAAGAACCAAGACAATATTTTCAGTGTTACTTCACTGTCAATGCACATTTATTTTTGTAAAATGCAATATTGACGATCAGTGTTCTTTTAGCAGAATCTTTCAATTTTACAGAATAATGGAGCATTTTTTAAAGACTTCACAAAATGCAGCCTGTTTCTAGTATGACGGTACTGTTTTTGAAGATGTCAGACAGAACAGTGACTCTAGCAACATTTGTGAAAGGATGATCAGCAAGGACTTGCTGTGGCATGGCCCACTGTGCCTACTGAAAGAATCTTGTAAGATGATGTGTATGAAATATTGAAATAAAAACCAATTACATATTCAGTGACAATACAAAAGATATGAATGATAGATAGTTATTCACAATTGGTAATGAAGTTATTTTGATCAGCTGTGTATTCTTCAAATCAAATGGTATTAATATTAGGTTATGTTTTCAGGAGTAAGGAGTCTTTGAAGCTGTGCAGTTTTTCCAGCATTTTCTGATAAAGCTCGTCAAGAACATTCTAGAAACAAAAATTTTATATTTGAGATTTAACTAACATGTTTTTTCTGATAAGAATGTATAGATTTGAATACAGACAAAATTAGGGCTACAAGACAGTAAAATTTGATTTTTGAAAGATTTACATTCTAGAATTTGAATAACTGCAACAACTTCTTTTACTAATTTATGGAATTACGAAATTCTGGAAGAGGGCATATTAGTGAAATATAGTTTTCAAATGAGGTATAGGTATGTCAGTCATAAAACAAATACTTACTTCTGTAGCTGGATTTTTAAGTTCAACTAGTATCAAAGAATTTTACATTTTGAAAATTTCGTTAAATAAAATTGTTTTTGTGTAAAATATTAACTTTTCGTTTGTCAGCCAAGTCTGTCATACTGATCAATAAGGATTATGAAAGCACAGAATGTAAAAGGATTTTTGTACTTTGTGTACTTGTGGTATATGAATTGTTAGAGGAAAAGTAATAAAGTGAAAGGAATATCATTTGCATTAGGAGTGATGTCAAGCAAGTGAAACTAGTCCACCTGAAACAAATGTTGTCCAGTCACGTTAATATGACCACCTGTCAATAGGCTGAATAATCATATTTTGCAGTGCAGATAGCTGCCGGATATGCAAGTGGGGTCTGAGGTTCTGGAAGGTACTAACAGGGATGTGGAGCCATCGAGGTGGTCCCACAGATTCTTGGTTGGATTTACATCTGGAAAGTTTGGTGGACAGGGGAATCCAGTAAACTCATCCTGGAGCTCTTTGAACAACACACGTACATGTGACTTGTCCTGCTGGTAGGTGCAATTGTGCCGAGGAAAAACATATTGCTTTCATGGGTGGACATGGTCCCCGAGGACAGTTTCATACTTGGGTTGCTCCATTGTGCCATTCAGAATGATGATATCACCCAAGGAATGGCATGAAAATGTTTCCCAGACCATAATGCTCCCTGCTCTAATGATCATTGCAGAGTATTTGCTTTTATCCAACAGAGCATAAAACGTGATTCATCTGACGAGGCCACCTGTTGCCACTTGGTGGACTTCATTTACAGTACTGGCATGCAAAATCCAGCCTTCATTGTCAATGAACAGCAGTCACCATGGGTGCAAGAACCAGGCACCTGCTGCAGATGCTCATACGCACCAACATTTGCAGAATGGTCAGTGCGAAGAGACAGTTGGTAGCCCCTCGGTTCATCTGGGTGGTCAGTTGCTCAACAGTTGCATGCTATTCACTCGTACACATTTCTGCAGCTGTAGTCACCCCTGTCTATGGCCCGTGGTGCACCATAGCTGCCTCCGTGCCACTTTTGGATAGTGTCATTTTGCCGTGCACAATGCCATTTAATTACAGCGACACGAGAACAGTTAAATCTTAAGAAATTTTGGTCTTATGTCAAAGCGGTAGGTGGATCAAAACAAAATGTCCAGACACTCTGTGACCAAAATGGTACTGAAACAGAGGATGACAGACTAAAGGCCGAAATACTAAATGTCTTTTTCCATAGCTGTTACACAGAGGAAGACTGCACTGTATTTCCTTCTCTAGATTGTCGCACAGATGACAAAATGGTAGATATCGAAATAGATGACAGAGGGATAGAGAAAAAATTAAAATCGCTCAAAAGAGGAAAGGCCACTGGACCTGATGGGATACCAGTTCGATTTTACACAGAGTACGTGAAGGAACTTAGCCCCCTTCTTGCAGCGGTGTACCGTAGGTCTATAGAGGAGCGTAGCGTTCCAAAGGATTGGAAAAGGGCACAGGTCATCCCTGTTTTCAAGAAGGGACATCGAACAGATGTGCAGAACTATAGACCTATATCTCTAACGTCGATCAGTTGTAGAATTTTGGAACACGTATTATGTTTGAGTATGACTTTTCTGGAGACTAGAAATCTACTCTGTAGGATTCAGCATGGTTTTGAAAAAGATGGTCGTGTGAAACCCAGCTCGCGCTATTTGTCCACGAGACTCAGAGGGCCATAGACATGTGTTCCCAGGTAGATGCCGTGTTTCTTGAATTCCGCAAGGCGTTCGATACAGTTCCCCACAGTCGTTTAATGAACAAAGTAATGACATATGGACTATCAGACCAATTGTGTGATTGGATTGAAGAGTTCCTAAATAACAGAACGCAGCATGTCATTCTCAATGGAGAGAAGTCTTCTGAAGTAAGAGTGATTTCAGGTGTGCCGCAGGGGAGTGTCGTAGGACCATTGCTATTCACAATATATATAAATGACCTTGTGGATGACATCGGAAGTTCACTGAGGCTTTTTGCGGATGATGCTGTGGTATATCGAGAGGTTGTAACAATGGAAAATTGTACTGAAATGCAGGAGGATCTGCAGCGAATTGACGCATGGTGTGCAGGGAATGGTAATTTAATCTCAATGTAGACAAGTGTAATGTGCTGTGAATACATAGAAAGAAAGATCCCTTATCATTTAGCTACAATATAGCTGGTCAGCAGCTGGAAGCAGTTAATTCCATAAATTATCTGGGAGTACGCATTAGGAGTGATTTAAAATGGAATGATCATATAAAGTTGATCGTCAGTAAAGCAGATGCCAGATTGAGATTCATTGGAAGAATCCTAAGGAAATGAAGTCCGGAAACAAAGGAAGTAGGTTACAGTACGCTTGTTCGTCCACTGCTTGAATACTGCTCCGTAGTGTGGGACCCGTACCAGATAGGGTTGATAGAAGATATAGAGAAGATCCAACGGAGAGCAGCGCGCTTCGTTACAGGATCATTTAGTAATCGCGAAAGCGTTACGGAGATGATAGATAAACTCCAGTGGAAGACTCTTCAGGAGAGACGCTCAGTAGCTCGGTATGGGCTTTTGTTGAAGTTTTGAGAACATACCATCACCGAGGAGTCAAGCAATATGTTGCTCCCTCCTACATATATCTCATGAAGAGACCATGGGGATAAAATCAGAGAGATTAGAGCCCACACAGAGGCATACCGACAATACTTCTTTACACGAGCAATACGAGACTGTAATAGAAGGGAGAACCAATAGAGGTACTCAAGGTACCCTCCTCCATGCACCGTCAGGTGGCTTGCGGAGTATGGATGTATATGTAGATGTAGAATAAACATAGCCATATCAGAAGTGCTTCCACTTTTGGCCCAAATGCCAATGATCGTGCCCTTTTGGATGTCAGATAAATCACTCTGTTTCCAACTGCACTGTCTTCTGTGCCCCTTTATACACAATCCACAGCTGGTGTTGTCATCTGCTCTGTGTCGGTGGTTCATTAATGTGACTTGAAAGTGTAACTTGTCAACAGTAGTGTATATGTATATATTTTTATATTTCAGTTTCAAACCAAACTTATGCCTATAGAAAAACATATTAATTTTTTTATTTTGACTCATGATCATATTTTGTGACAGTGTTTTTGTGAAGATTGATAAAGCAATTGTATAATTTTTTTATTTTGTTGTAACAATGTTTTTTTCTTGATTTTCAGGCCAAGAAAGGTCATATCCAGGTGTTGGTCTTTTTCTACAGAATGCATTTATTTTCATCGGCTCCCTTGTATTTAAGTTTGGTAGAGTCGAAGACCACTGGAACTGAACTGCGTACTGTGATATATAAAACTAGAGGTTTACTAGACATTTTTCAAGTTGCCGCTTTTATATGCTGTTAGGTATGTGGTTTAAAGAAATTTTCACAGAGACTGGAGGATTTATCTCCTTGATGTACAGCACTGGAAAATTGTATCATCATCACATCATTCGGCTCTGAGTATTGTCAATGGAAGATTGCAGAAGCAGCATGGAAGCAGTAACCTGTTGTCTGAACATGGAAGTGTGTATCTAAAATTTTTATTTTGAATTATGGAAACTTATGAGTTGCTGCTCTTGATGTCTAGGCAATCATGTCAGTGTTAAAAATTTTCACAATAATTAAACTAAAGTGTTTGTAAACATTCCATACATAGAAGCTGTAACCCTGATAACGAAGTTTTTTATGATAAAATAAATTGCATTGTCTGCTTTGTATAATTCAGTTTTAAATATTGATATACTGTATCACTTTTTCTGTAAACACCCATGAAATATGTGCCTCTGCTTCTAGAGTACCACAAGAAAGTAAAGAGCAAGTAACATAGACTCTTGCTATTAGCTAAATTTTTTTACTGCACATAAGGTAGGCTGGCTAAAGTATACTGTGTGTTTATCATTGTTTTGTGTGTGTGTGTTGTATAGATTGTAATAGAATCAGTTCATGCAGGAAACATGCCTCTATCTTTCTGATAATTTCAGCTGAAGCCTCTCACAAGTTTAGTATGATGAACAAAACTTCAGAACACTTGCCTGTTGTCTGATATTAGGTCTGTTGTATGCATTTTTTAAGGGAGCTTTGATGACTACTTTTTTATAGCCCTAGTATGTGAAGAGCAACAATTTCAATTCAGAATTTCTTAAGTTACCAGTCATTTCTTGTGACAATCCATGCATCATAACATGTCGTGGAATCACATGTATTCATTTAGTTTAAAATCCAGTTATAGATGGGCCTTATGTACTAACATACTCCAGTTGGTTCGAAAATTGAAACCAGATGAGATGATGCATTGGATGAGATGTTGGACACACATTTAGGGAAGGGTATTATTTCTTTACTTTGAAAAGTTTTTGGATGTATCAAAATCCCTTCAACAAGTCATAAGCCAACTCACGTCATCATCTTTGTCTACCTGTGCTTGAACCTCTAAATATCCTGTTTTTGGAACAGTAAAAATTGTAAAAATTACATCAGAGAAAAGAAATTCTTTCTTATGCTGTATCTAGCAAGCTAATACAAGCTGTTCATATTTGTGTACATCGTACTCAGTCTGGAATCTCTCAGCATATCATATTATTACTAGTGTGTTGGAAAAGGGATACACAGATATCTGCGATGTTTGTGTTGTTAAATTTGAACATCAGAATGCATGATCTCGCTGCAATATCTTCTCATGCTTCCAGCAGCATCAAGTGCCTGTACATCCACGAGCTTTCAACAATGCTCCTCGGCCATTGTTAAATGGCATCTGACTGTGAGGTTGCTTGCCTTGTTTTGTATTGCCATCGCATCAGATGTCACATCACAAATACTCAGTTCATCGTCATACAAGGCGTTGTTTTTATCCTGTGCCTGCCACACCTGTTGTAACCTTACGGTGGCTGTGTCCATGGTGTATTCAGCTGCAAGCCATTGTCTTTATTGATGGTTATATATTTCTATATCAATAACTTCTTCTGTTACAGTTTCTAGAAACCATTAGGCTTCATTATAAGTGTCATTAAATGCAATTTTATGTCCATGCGTGTTCAACTGGGTAGCTAATTTCTCTGGGTAGCATAGTCACAAACACTTTGTGTTCAAACATGTTGTTCCATTGTGTGCAAGGTCCATCTGACATAATACTGTCAGTACTCAGTGTATTTTAAAATGTCTTGCTATCGTCTATGGACGTCAGAAGTGAATATGTAAACATTTGATGTGTTTGGGAGCCCACAGATTTTATTTGGGAGGATCTTGTATTAGAAATCGTTGACCATAAATTTGTTTCAAACTTTGTGTACATAACCATCTGTGAAAGTCTGCATATTAGCTTTGTTTATGTGTTCACATTGAGCATTCTTAAATCAGATCTAATAAGTGTGTGGATTTTCTCGATGAAAATAGTCATGAATGAGATACAAAATAATTTCATATGTGAATGGCAAATTTTTGTAAGACTTTTGTCCTGTATTTAACAAATCTCTTCATATACCTTTTTGCTAAGATGTATATATTAATTTAGTAATTATTTGTAATGCACCACATTTTGAAGTATATGGTGAAACATTGTTGATTATACATAAATGGAATAGGAATGTGTACTGACGTACATTCCAAAAGTTGGTGCAATAACACTGTCTGGTGTCTGACAACTGCTCAGTTTGCATATAAACAAAAGATTGCTTTGTTGTTGAGGTTTAACCCTCAAGCAGGCATGCCTACGTATAAGGGGCACCATTCACAATAACATTGTCTTGTACTACTCCATTGCTGCTTTACAATTGAGAGCCCATTATCTATTCCTTCATTATTGCTTCAGATAACACACTGCTAAGTCATGCTGTCATATGTCCCAGTGAGCAGCAATAATATACAATAAACGGCAAGCTAGGTGAGAAAAAAAAATTATGATCCATGCAAGATAATGACGCAGGTTCTAAAGCAGGTGGCACAATCTCACATTGAGGAATTTGTAATCGAATAAGTGTTTGGTTGGGACCTGATGCAACTACGTTTTTTAATGACTTGGGTGGGTCATTACTGTAACACTTGTGCATGTCAGTGGAGTAAAATGATGACAGTTTTTTATTTTAGTTAAGCAGTGATTTAGCTCATAGAATGTAGGTTTATTTTTTTGTTGTTTAGTTAAACTAAGGTAAAACTCTGATTTTGCTCATTACTGTGGCAACATGAAGACCACTATCCTTTACATGTACAAAGTACATCATGTTCCCCTCACCCACTCAAGGATTAAGTAGTTAGTGATATCATAGCCAACCATCGTAACATGTACTTCTGCTTTAGGTATTTTGGTATAATTTTGTTAAGAACTCAAACTATGGAAAGCCCAGGTTGGAATACCAATGACATTATAGAAAGGAAAGGTTGCTATAAAACTTTTTATTTTGAATATTCATGGGCTAAAAATTGTGTGTTCTCTTATTCTTATTTATTTTGTGATTCTTCAGTTGGATGTTGGCAATAATACATCAAATCATAGTCACCTGGTAGTGCCTTTATTAATGTAACATGCAATAATGTAAATTGTTTTTCTTTGATGCAACATTGAGATAAAACAATGATCTATATGTATAACATACTTACCGGTAATGCTTGTTCACATGCACAAGAAGGCTATTTGTCAAGTGTATTAGAAATGCTTACGAAACATCTGAATTATGGCACCAGACACTCATCATCTTTCTTGATTTTTGTAGGAAACAGGAGAAAGAGGATATATATATTGTGCTGAAGGTTTTCATTATGAGAAGTCATATCGTAGACGGTTATGATTACCCTAGATCTGTTTATAGCAATTAGTTTGTGATAAGTCTAAAACATATTAATTAGTAATAATGAAGATGGCTTTCTGTTGTAAATTAATCAGAATGTTTGAAGTATTATGGTTTTCAGAAGTGTGCACATTCTCAAATCTTCCGATATTAATTTTGTTAGAATATTGTGATAAAGTTATGAATAATATATCCAATAAAAACTAATTATTTCACTTGCTTGTTAATTCCTTCTTTTGCTAACATTTTTAATATATCCCCTCTGTTCTCCATATAGTTATTTTTTCTATGAACTGCACAAGAGTCAGCATTACATCACAGGTCAAGTTCACAAGAACAGGATAGATTATTGTTGAGGCTGCACCCGCCAGTTTGTTGTTGCTTTCAAGACCTCAGGAAATATTTGCCTCTCCCGTCTTTTGTTTCCCTCAAACACCATTTACATCCTTTTTTTCTTTTATTCTCTGTTTATATCTGCCTCCTGTGAGATTCTTCTCCCATTATCTGACATGTATCATTGATAACTCTGCTGTTACAACTTAATAGAGGTTATTGGAAACCTTGTTCTGATATTTCACTGGTAAGTCCCATCTTGCCCTTTCTTGACTTCTTTCTTGTATTTTTGAATGATAAATTAGTCAAATTAATTTCCCACATATTTTACTCTCACTTCTTTTCAGACATAAATTCTAGCTAGCAAAGCAGGTCTGTTATCATTTTGTTTGTATCGCTCATCTTGTTGTGGAGTTGCTGTTCAGCTTACAACTGAATTTTACAAGCTTCCATTGCCAGAGTTGTAATTTACATGTTCCAAAGATTGAGTGGCAACAAGGTGATAATATGCAAAGAAGAAAACTAAAGGTGATGATTTTGAACACATTTAAATGACTTGCCCTTTCATATATGCAGTATCACATTGTTAGCTCCAACAGGCAGAAGACTTACTTTGTCAGTGTCGCACATGTTAGCAATTTTGATTGGGATTAACTTATACTGCAGTGTTCTTTTTTGGCACACCAGAGTAGAAGTGTGCATTGAATTAGCTAACTGAAAAATCTGTGCAATACGCAAGTTTGCTTATATATAAAAACAGACTTCTTAATTTTCCCTTGTGTGAGAACACTTGTACAAGATGTGTCGATTTAAAGTTCTATATTTTCATATTTTACTGTTAGTGTCACTTCTGCGTAATCTTTCATTGATTGTATCAGTACCCATTTGTATTGTGAAATTTCGAATATACTTGGGTGTTGCAATAAAGTAGTATTGTTACTGCCAATTGTAGGCTTAAACTAAATTGTGCTCTTTCAAAATTTTTAAGGACAGTAGGCCTATCCTCATTCAAAACAATCTATCTCTAATTTCATTGTACGATTACATGAGAAATAGGTTACTTTCAGACGCTTACGAACTATATTTTCCTAAGTTAGTGGTACGAGTGGTTTGGACACACAATGTAAGTTGTAACAAATTAGCATTTGTGGTTCACAGTTCAGCCAAAGTGTACATCATCCCTGAATTTCATTCTACATCAATGCAAGTAAACATGTGTTTTTGAGAATTTTCGTAAATTTATTTTAAATTAACTGGGTTTTCGAATTTGCTAACAACTATAATTAACACCAAAATATCTTAGGAAACCAGTAATTTGTACCACCAATTTTTGTGTTGCCTTAATAGAAATCTCATTTTGTGTATCTGCTTATAGGGAATTGGCAACTTTTTAGCTCTACAGATTGAAAGGTAGTCAGCAGGTTCAATTTAAAATCCTTGGTTCACTGTCTTGTAATACATTGCACCAGGCAAAATGCAACCCCACTACGAATGCTGTTCTCGTACACTGGATGAGTTGGTTGACACTCATAAGCAGCTGACAGTCACCCTCACTACTGTCAAATGATTGACAACTGCTATGAATCAATGTGCTGGAAGAGCTCCTGAGAGTTGTGTACCTGTGTTACCTGTACCCGAGGTACCTCAAGTACTATACACTTCTGTGGATTCTGTCTGCTCTGCAGAAAGTGTAGATCTATCGTTCACTGTCCACTTGACGGCAAGTGGTACGTCAATGGTAGATCTAGGCGTTCTATACAGAACTGATGAGGACCCTAAGCAACAAGTTTGAGGTGTTGTCTTTCACTGAAACTGACCCTGTGGGACTCACTACACCTGTTGTGGGGAAACCTGTTTTGTCCAGTGTCAGGAGGCGGCAAACACAAAAGGGTAGGGGTCTAACAATCGCCAGCAGCTCAAATGTATGGCAAATGATGATACACCTTAAGGAGCTGACAGCAAGAATCAGGAAAGAACACCAGGTGCACTCAGTGTGTATGCCTGGGGACCTTACTCAACATATTGAAAAAGACTATTCCAGCAGCCATTGACGAAACAGGGTGCAACCAACTGCAGATTGTGGTGCACATTGGAACAAATGATGCCTTTCATCTGGGCTCCGAAGTGATTCTTAGGTCATTCCAGCTGCTGGCCGAGAAGGTTTAGAGGACCAGTCTTGCACATAGAGTTCAAACGAAGCTCACAATTTGCAGCATTGTCCCCAGAACTGATCATGGCCCTTTGGTTCTTAGTTGAATGGAAGGACTGAACCAGAGACTTCAAAAGCTCTGACAAGCTGGGCTGAAACTTTCTGGACCTGTGCCATAGGGTTGAGAACTGTAGGGTCACCCTTACTAGTTCAGGTGTGCACTACACATCAGAGGCTGCTAGTCAGGTAGCTGACTGTGTGTTGGTTGCACACAATGGTTTTTTAGGTGCGGCAACTCTCCATCCAATCCAGATAACAATAGTGGCAGGAAACCCAGAAGTATCAGTGTAAGATTGAAAGAAATGTCATCCACAAGTGAGAGTATTAAAATCCTAATGGTAAACTGCCGAAGCATTCGCAACAAAGTACCAGAATTTGAAGCACTCGTGAAAAGCATGCAGATGGCATATTTGTTGCTGTAGAAAAATAAAACTCGGATCCATCAATACAGTAACTGAAGCTGCGTGTGAGATGGTTTGGGCAAAACTCGGTATCAGGGGTGGGCACAAAATAATTGGATCCTTCTATTGCCCCTACCAAACTCATTTCCTGATGTAACCAAAGACTTCAGAGAGAACCAGAGTTCACTTATGTGTAAGTTTTCAGTCTTGTTGTAATCATCAGTGGAGACTTTAATCATCCAACAATTAATTGGGAAAATTAGTTTTGTTAGTGGTGGGCATGATAAGACCTCCTGTGAAAATTTACTAAATGCCTCCTCTGAAAACTACCTAGACGAGAGAGATAGGGACCCTATGCTTGATGGAAATTTATTGGATCTAATGGCAACAAATAGACCTCACCTTTTTCAGAATGTCCATGTTGAAACTGCTTTCAGTGACCATGATGCAGTTGTGGCAACAATGATCACCAAAGTACAAAGCACAACTAAAACAAGCAGACAGGTACATCTGTCAAGTAAACTAGATGAAAAATTTAGTATCAGCACAGGTCTGGAGCATGTAGAGGAACTCTGGCTCAAGTTTAAAAGAATAGTTGACCACACGCTGGATAGGTATGTACCCAGGAGAACAGGTCACAATGGGAGAGAACCTCCATGATATACAATCACTGTAAAAAAAACTTCAAAAGACAAGAATATTACTGCATAATATGTGTAAAACAAAGCATAGGGGTATAGATAGACGGTGAATGAAACACGTTTAGCTGTCAAGAGATGTGTGATGCCTTCAATTTCTGCCATAGTAGAATATTGTCAAGACATTTCATAAAATCCAAAGAAATTCTGGTCGTATGTAAAGGCTGTCAGTGGCACCGATGTAGGTGTCCAGTCCCTAGCGAATAAGACAGGAACTGAAACAGAGGATAACAAAGCAATAGCTGAAATGCTTAACTCTGTTTTCAAATGTTCCTTTACAAAGTAAAACCCAGGAGAATTGCCCTAATTTAATCCTCATGCCACTGAAAAGATGAATGAAATAAGTATTAGTGTGAGTGGCATTGAGAAACAGCTGAAATCGTTAACACTGAACAAAACTCCAGGGGCCGATGGAATCCCTGTCAGATTCTACACCAAATTTGTGGCTGAGTTGGCCCCTCTTCTCACTATAATCTATCATGGATCCCTGAAACAAAAAAACTGTGCCCAGTTCCTGGGAAAAGCCCAAGTCCCACCCGTCTACAAGAAGGGTAGAAGAAGTGATCCATGATACTATCATCAAATATCCTTGACATCGATTTGTTGTAGAATCTTAGAAAATATTCCGAGCTCAAACATAATGAGGTATCTTGAACAGAATTACCTCCTCAATGCCAAGCAGCAACGTTTTCAAAAAACATTGGTCATATGAAACCAAACTTGCACTTTTCTGACATGACATACTGAAAGCTTTCGATCGAGGCAACCAGATAGATGCAGTGTTTCTTGATTTCTGGAAAGCATTTAACTCTGTACCACACCTACACTTATTATCAAAAGTAGGATCACACGGGGGTATCAAGTGATATTGGAGACTGGATCAAGGACTTTTCATTAGGGAGGACACAGCATGTTACCTCGGATGGAGAGTCATCGCCATATGTAGAAGTAGCTCCAGTTTGCCCCAGGGAAGCATGTTGGGACCCTTGCTCTTCATGTTGTGTATTAATGACCTTGCAGACAATATTATGCAGACAATATTAAAAGTAAGATGAGGATTTTTGCAGGTGATGGAGTTATCTATAATGATGTACTGAGAGAATCTGCATAAATATTGATGAAGATTGCAACATGATTCAGAGATTAGCAACTTGTTCTAAATGTTCAGAAACCTAAAATTTTGCACTTCACAAAATGAAAAAATGTAGAATCCTGTGACTATAATATCAACGAGTCGCTGTTGGAACTGGCGAATTCTTACAATCACCTGGGTGTAACACTTTGTAGGGATATGAAATGAAATGATCACATAGGTTCAGTTGTGGGTGATGCAGGTGGTAGACTTCGGTTTGTTGGTGGAATACTGGTGAAGTGCAGTCAGTCTACAAAAGAGATTGCCTACAAATCACAAGTGCAACCCATCCTAGAATGTTGCTGAAGTGTGTGGGATCCATACCAGATAGGACTAACTTGAACATATACAGAAAAGGGCAGCACAAAATTAATGGTCACAGCTTTCTATAATTTGTGGGAGAGTGTCACACAGACACTGAAGGAACTGAAATGGCAGAGTCTTGAAGATAGACGTAAACTACCCTGGGAAAATAGTCATTCTTCCCACACTGCATATGTGAATGGAACAGGTAGAAATCCTAACAACTGGTACAATGTGATGTACCTTCTGCGAGGCACCTCACAGTGGTTTGCAGCGTATAGATGTAGATGTTGATAAGGTCTTTCTCACAACCAGCTCGTCATTCTTGTGAATTTTAAGCTGTCAGTGTATATGAGAAGAATGTTTTCCATGAATAATGATATTCATCAAACTATTCAGTTTAGCATGAAATAAGGCTACAGTCAAGTTTCTTAAAGTTACCACTGTTCTCATAGAACATTATTCTATTGCCACCTAGATTATTTTTGTTATAAATGAAAATTAATTAAAACCCTCAGCTGCAGACAGGTGTTGTTGCCCTACCTTGGTGGGGACAGCTGAAAATGTGTGCCCCAACCAGGACCCGAAACCAGGATCTCCTGCTTACATGGCAGACGCTTTATACATCTGAGCCACCGAGGCCACAGATGAATAGTGCGACTGCAGGGACTTATCCCTTGCACGCTTCCTGTGAGACCCACATTCCCAACTGTCCACTATCTACATACGTAATGTTCCTAGTAGATACTTTGCCCATCCACTCGTTACTTGTGCCCACTTAAGTTGACGATTCAGTTGTCCCCATCAAGGTATGTCAACAATACCTGTCGGCAGCTGAGGGTTCCAATTAATTATCATTTATTCTAGAGAAGCCGCACCTGAAGTAGTCATCCTTGGCCATTTGGTCAGTACTGCCTTCTTTAGACCTACAGCACAATGAATTGAAATCATTAAGAAACTACCTCAGGCTCAAGGCTTCCACAAATTATGATGTTTTCTCAGGACGATTAACTCCTTCGTCAACATCTCCCTAACGCAGCTGCCACTCGGACAGCTCAGACTAATGTACCAACAGCAAAGAATGCAGCTTGAATATGCAATATTGAGTGGACTCCATAAATATAACATGCTTTCATCAAAATCCACAACTGTATGACACCTTTCACAACCTCATCCCACCCATGATCTAAATCACAGCTGACAGTAAAGTCGAATGCAAGCATTTTTACCATCAGAGCAGTGCTGTGGCTGGAAGTGGCAGGTGTACAACAACCACTATTTTTCTGACAGACTTTCAGTGCAGAGGTCAGTCTACGACAGAGAATTGTTCACACCATGTGAAGTAGTCTGTCAGTTTAAAGACAATGTCGAGGACAGACATCTCATCATTTACACAGAGTACTTGCCTTTGACAGACTCTATATGCAACCCATCAAAAGACTCCTGTCCCCAATAGTTCCAGCATCTGTACTACAATGCACAATTCACAACAGATGTCAGACACCTTCACAGAGCGTACAGCATCATTGAAGACTTTCTATTGAGAATAAAAGCCCTTTCCACACATACTGATTATGACTATCCTCACACTTGTAAAATGAGTTAAACAACACATCCCATGGCTTAGAATACCACCACCACAGGCACACAGCCCACCAAAAGCTTTTGTTCATAAAGCTCCGGCAGAGTGTGACTGTGTCATGTTACAGGCTACACTACTCGACCTGCTCTGCAGGTGCCTTACTTCAACTCACACAAAGTCATCAAATAAGATTACAAATACTTCAATATATTGCTCCATATGAAGCTCACCATTATGGCTGTCAACCACATTAAACATGCGTAAATCTTGTGCAACATTGCTCATACCAATGAAGTAGAAGCCGTTCAGACCAATGCCACCATTCACGTCATTTCAGAACGGGACTATGCGTCACCCACTCCAAACACCTGCACCACATTTGTGGTACAACTCAATTTACAGCAGTTTGTGCTGGATGATATCCAGTTCAAGCTGCAGATAACTTCCTCATTGTTGAAGGGAAGCACAAGTTACGCAAAGTCAACAAAGGCTTTATCTCCAGTCAGTTTACTCACAGTTATAAACTCCACAGTGATGGAGATTCAGCTGCAATTACACCTAGTTTATCGACTGAGGGTTTTGTCACGATTACAGCCCACAGAACACTACAATCACCTACCATTCCTTCGGATGATAATGTTGCTGCTCCTCCACCTTGCCGCATGCACGTATGAGCTCTGTACCAACACAAACAATCGCAGATCATTCCCACTGTGGCTGTCACACTGGCCTCTGCCCCACATCAGGCAACACCACCTATATTCAATGTGGTGAGGTCAATGTCATTGAGCTCTCTCCCCTAACACACAAAGAAACGGTGAAGCCATGTCACGCATTGCAGCCAGCCGTGGCACGGCTGGTCACACGCACCAGTGCAGAGAGGTTAACAGCACTGATGGCTCTTGACTGTCTCCTTCCCCAATGCTCTGCACTCCCAGGGTTGAGGGGTGGGGGTGGGGGGGGGGTGGGGGGTGCTGTGCAGAGTTCACCAGCTATAGCAGCAGTGGAGGAGATAAGATTCTTTGACCAGTGTGGCTGCAGGCACAAGTGGAATATCTCAAGAGGAGAGTAGTGTACTCTGAGCTTTAGGCCTGTTAAACTTTTATGAGATTGTACCACTGTAAATAATAAAGTGTATTTTAACTGCAACCATGCTATTATTAGTCATTGTCTTAATCATTTCGCAGGTTAAAATCGACTCCCTGGTAGTTTTCCAATTCTTTTACTTATGTGATGCACTCCGAACATCAGAAATTGAGCATCGTGGTCTGAGAGGCCATTCCATTACCTATGGGAATTACACTAGAACTTTGCAGTCTTGATACACCTTAAAAAAGTTGTCAACAGCAGTGTTGCTTGTTTCCATAACTCTTGTTGCAAATCATATGAGGGGAGCCAGATTATATGAAATGCCAAGGGACTCAGTTATAACCCTAGAATAGGTATGCTCTTAAAAAATTAAATCTAAATCTCCACTTAATATTACCTCATTCTGCTTAATAATCAAGAAATTTGATAATGCACAATGTTGTTTCATGAATAATTGAAAATTTCCAGATGGGACTCCGTATATTGACTATTGTTATTGACATTTCATGAAAATGTACTTCTGCATCACAATTTTCAGGATGCTGATCACTGCAAAATCAACAAGTGTCATTGTTTTTATATCCCATCCTAACTTAAATAGCTACTCCTCCTTTCACTATACCTAATATGCAGCAACTGGATGCTACATTATATCCATCCATATTCAGCATACCTCTGTCTATTATCAAATTATATTCAGAAAAACATATATCTTCATGACTTGCAGGCTGCAGTTCATCTACAGAAATCAGAAGTTCACTGGTTTTAGTTTTTAGCCTTGTAATATTTTGTTGCAATCTGTGTATTTTAACCTTCCTTTTGTCTTCACATTTTTAAACTCTTAATTTTCACGTACATTTAATTATTTTAATACAGATAACCTTAACTCTGAATTAGTGTAAAAAAGTGTTGCTGTCATGACAATGACTACAGGAATATGCCCATGAGGTTTGGTGTCCTCCGCTTGAAGATTCTGCTATCATCCTTTTCCTATTACTGGCAAAATAATTTAATTGGATGGATAAATAAAAAGTCTAATTACCAAGTGGTGGCACACACATAAAAGAAGGTTACAATTAGGCATGCTTTATGAGCCAGTGGCTCCTTCTTCAGGCAGAAGGGTTGAAGGGAAAGGAAGAGAGGTGAAGGAAAATGGTTGGAGAGGTCTAGGAAAAGGGGTAGATTTCAGGAAAGTCACCCAGAACTGCAGGTCAGGTGAGACTTATCAAACAGGATGAGAAGGAAAGACTTTCCTTCCCATCCCTTGCTGTAAGTTTCACCTGACCGCAGTTGTGGGTGACTTTCCCGAAATCTACCCATTTTTCCTAGACCTCTCCAGTCCTTTTCCTTCATCCCTTGCCTTCCCCTTCAACCCTTCTGGCTGAAAAAGGAGCCACTGGCTCTTGATGCTTGCATAATTATAACCTTCTTTTAAGTTTGTGCTGCCACCACTTGGTGAGTAGATTTTTTATTTATCTATCCTATTAAATTATTTTTTCCTATTACTGTTTAGATATACACAGGCAGGTCACTTATGTTTGACATCACTGTATAATAACTACTTACAGACAGCATGTGGCAGCACTAGCAGTGGAGGGTATATAAAGTATGTCATGTGGGGGTGGGTGGGGGGGGGGGGGGGGGGGAAGGCAATGTGGGAAATAGTACAGTCATTGTCGTGCTACAGAAACAGAGCGAGTTATTTGATACAAAATGGCATGATCATTGGCATTCAGGCCAATGGTGGAAGCATGTCCAAAGCTGCTAAGTTTATAAACTTTCACGTGCCACCACAGTTAACGTATACTGTGCATAGCATTATGTACCATCTACAAATCAAGCATGAATGTTTATACTTTACATATGACCAGCAGTGAACCTTCAAACAAGTATTTATCACTACAAGTAATTTTAGTAGACTGGAATACTAATCTCACATTTGGCAGTTCTCCATGTAGAATACAGGGTATAAACCTGTCTTTGCGTTTTCTAAAAACTAACACCACTTTAAACCTTCTTGGTACTTATTTTGAATTGACAAATTGATACATAGTTGTTGTAATTGTGAATTTCATAATTTATTGTGCAAAATAATCTTTTATATTTGATCCAATAACGCAAAATACAAAATATTGATTTCCTTCTTAGTTACAAATTTGCTTTTGTGGATGACATATTCATGAATTCCAGACATATTCCTTGATATCCTCATTAAGCTGTTTTTTTGATGAAGTTAACAGATTTTGACAAAATATGAAAATATAATATCTATTTACAATACATTTTGTAGGCTCGTAATTAAAAATGTTTCCATTGCTGTGGTTTTACATGTAATAAATCACCAAATTAGCACATACAATTATTATCTTGGATTTCATAATTTTCTGTACAAACGAGTATTTTAATGGTGGATCAAATATTGCAAAACCAATAATGTTGATTTTCTTCTTAATTAAAATTTGGATTTCGTAGCTAACATTTCCTTAAGTTCCAAATGTATTGCTTAGTTTGATGTTAAGTTGTTTTTGTGAAACATACAGGTTATATCAAAATATGAAAACATGCTGTTTGTTTACAATTTTTCTTGATAAATTACTTCTAAATACTACTCTGTTACTTAGTTAGCTACTCAAAGCTTCATAGGTTTCATTAACATTGCATTCTGCCCTGTAGTGTGTGACAATATGCATTTGTAAAATATACAGAGTTGGGAGATATTTGGTATTTGGGTTGTATACTAATATGTAGTGCTGTAATATTCAGTTGATCCACCCTGTTTGTCCCATTACAATGGCAAAATGGCGTTACCAAAGTCGGTCCAAGGCTGTTGTGGTGCACCATGGGCCATACACGACAGTGGTGAACAATGGCTACGGACATGCATATGGGCAAACAGATGTGCAACTGACTGTCAAGATGAAGCAAGGGGCTACCAACAGTGTCTCCTCATGAACGTCCAGCAAACATTGCTGCATATGAGCCTCCACAGCAGGCACCTGGTTCAAGCATTTACACCAACTCCTATTTATCAGCAATGATGACTGGAATTTGCACACCAATACCACAACTGGATGCCCACTGAGTGAGTGGCAACAGGTGGCCTTTCAGATGAATCACGTTTTATGCTCCATCGAATTGAAAGCAAACACCCTGGAACAATTATCAGAAAGATCCAGGATGCAGGAGGGAGTGTTAGGGTCTAGGGAATGTTTTCATGGCATTCCCTTGGTGATCTCGTCATTCTGGAAGGCATAATGGATCAAACCAAGCATGTGTCTATACTTGGGGACCATATCCACCCCTACATCCAGTTTGTTTTTCCTTAGCATGGTGGCCTCTACCAGCAGAACAATGCAACATGTCACACAGCTCACAGTGTACGTGCTTAGTTTGCAGGGCATCAGCATGAGTGTACTGTACTCCGACAGCCACCAGACTCTCTGGAATTAAACCCAATTGAGAGTGTGGGACCACCTCAATTGGGCTCTTCCTGCCATGGATCCTCAGCCAAGAAATCTAGCACAGCTAGCTACGGAACTTGAGTAGATATTGCTTTACATCCCTGTTAGTACCTTCCAGAAATCATTGACTCATTTCCTGCACATCTCACAGCAGTCCCCACTGCAAAAGGTGGTTATTCAGGCTTTTGGCAGGAGGTCACATTAATGTGACTAGACAGTGTAGGCCATGCCTTGTAAAAACCCCACTTGTCAATAGCATCAACAGAAAATAAACCTATGTTCGACCCAGAACCTGACAGAAGTTATTGATCTATCTCACAGAGCTGGTCAACTGTGGTCAGTCAAAATGCCTCAGAACAAGAAACATTTCAGCATTTGTACAGGTTGTCGCTGAAGCTATATTTAGCAGGTGACTCTTGATACTGTAACCATTGTCCCTGAGAATACTGCTTCCTGTCTACCCATTATTGCACTGCATTCATCTTCTCCAAAATATTTATGCAAATAACTTACATCCTCTATCACTTGGGTACGACTGGCACTTGGGTTATAAAAAATTGTGCAATCCCCAGTTGTTCCCGTAGCAACTGGTCTACACCTCTTCCATGACTACTAACTATTAGGACTTTCCTCCTCTTTGCTACTTTTTCCTGAAATTGCTGCTTTGCCTGCTGTGATTAGCCCACACCTACACGTATGGTTACTTTCTTATCAAGCTAAGGTAGCAGGACAAACTATTTTGGGTACCAGTGAGAAAGCTCTCTCATACTGTTCTCTTTCTGTAGCCTTTCTTTCCTGCTAGCATTTCCAACTGCTAGTTACTGTCCTTAACCTTTCCATTTCTTTTATAGCACTGAAAGTCATGTCTTAAAGGTCCTAATTATTCCCACCAGCTCAACTTTTTTTTCTGCCCCGTGCACAGACTGCAATATTATGAAAGAATCTCAAGAACTAACTTGCCTATGTCACCATGTTTTGCAAACATCTACATCTACATCATGAATGTCTGTATGTCCTACTTCAAGCTTTCTGCACCATTACCGCACTTTGCTGTCACTCATGAAAGTTTCAACTACATCTACAGGGTGTTACAAAAAGGTACGGCCAAACTTTCAGGAAACATTCCTCACACACAAATAAAGAAAAGATGTTATGTGGACATGTGTCCGGAAACGCTTAATTTCCATGCTAGAGCTCATTTTAGTTTTGTCAGTACGTACTGCACTTTCTCGATTCACCGCCAGTTCGCCCAATTGAAGGAAGGTGCTTGTGTTGACTTGCGACTCTTTGCTCTACAGTACTAGCATCAAGCACATCAGTATGTAGCATTAACAGGTTAGTGTTCAACACAAATGTGGTTTTGCAGTCAGTGCAATGTTTACAAATGCGGAGTTGGCAGATGCCCATTTGATGTATGGATTAGCACAGGGCAGTAGCCGTGGTGCAGTATGTTTATATCGAGACAGATTTCCAGAATGAAGGTGTCCCGACAGGAAGACGTTGGAAGCAACTGATCAGCGTCTTCGGGAGCACGGAACATTCCAGCCTATGACTCGCGACTGGGGAAGACCTAGAACGACGACGACACCTGCAATGGACGAGGCAATTCTTCGTCCAGTTGACGATAACCCTAATGTCAGCGTCAGAGACGTTGCTGCTGTACAATGTAACATTGACCATGTCACTGTATGGAGAGTGCTACTGGAGAACCAGTTGTTTCCGTACCACGTACAGTGTGTGCAGGCGCTATCAGCAGCTGATTGGCCTCCACGGGTACACTCACTACCATAATCATTTGTCAGGACATTATCACGACATTTTATAACACTGTGTAAGTGAACGAAGTCTTGTTTTAGCACTGTGCATTGCTTTTCGTGCTAATGACAATCTTAATCTGGAGTAATAAATGTCATTTTTCCTCCAGGTATTGTAATTATGAACATCATTGTTCCTTTTGAACTGTAGTGGATTATTTACAACAAACTTTATGATGGAATAAATATACTGTGAACCAGTAGTCAGAATGAACTTAAAGAGATGTCTACTAGGTGATTGTGGGTGAGCACTACATACTTTTTCTTGCAGTGCATTTCTGTGGAATGAAGACTCTTTCCTGAAGATGAGTTAACCCAGAACATTATTCCATTTGACATTATTGAATGAAAATTTGCAAAAGTATGTCATCTTACTGATTTGGCTCTCCCAAAAATTTGCAATGGTTCTACATGCAAATGTGGCTGAACTAAGTGGTTTTAAGAGTTTCAAAATGTGCTTTTTCCAATTTAAATTCTCATCAATATGGACACCTAAGAATATTGAAGTTTCCACCCTATTTATTATTTTCTCACCACGTGTTACACTTTCCACTGGTGTAGTGCCCCTAGATGAGCAGAACCAAACACGTTGTGTCTTTTTTTACATGGAGGGTGAGACCATTTGCAGAAAACTATTCAATGATACTTTTGATAATTTTTTTTACCATCTGTTGCTGTATTTATCTTTTTAAATTTGTGTTTATTTTTATCAGAACTGGCAATTCTGCCTTATAATATATGAGAATATAATTGTATCAAACAATGGAAAATCCTTACACAACCCCACCTCCCAATCCCTTACCTCGTGGTCCAAACCCCTGTAATAGACCTAGATGCAAGACCTGTCCCATACATCCTCCCATCACCACTTACTCCAGTCCATTCACTAGCATCAACTATCCCATCATAGGCAGCGCTACCTGTGAAACCAGGCATGTGTTCTACAATTTAAGCTGTAACCACTGTGGCGCATTCTATGTGGGCATGACAACCAACAAGCATGAATGGCCACCAACGGACTGTGGCCAAGAAACAGCTGGATCACCCAGTTGCTGAGTATTTTAATGGCTGCTTACCACGTGTTACATCTGGATCATTCCAAGCAACACCGGCTTTTCTAAACAGTGCATGTGGGAACTCTCCTTGTATAATATCCTATGTTCCTGTAACCTCCCCCGTCCTCAATCTTTGTTATTCATTGTCCTACACCTTCCTACTGCCTTCCCTGTTCACACATCAGCACCACACAGCCCCATACTACACTGATACACCCACAGTCTTTATTCTCTCCGTCGTGCCTATCTATGACACAATGTATCTGTCTGCAGTTCATGGTGTCACGGTCACATTCGCACTTCCCGAGTACGGGGTCCCGGGTTTGATTCCTGGCGGGGTCAGGGATTTTTGCCTGCCTTGAGATGAGTGGGTGTTTGTGTTGTCCTTATCGTTTCATCATCATTTATGAAAGTGGCGAGTTTGGACTGAGTAAAGGTTGGGAATTTGTACCTGTGTTGATAACCGTGCAGTTGAGCGCACCACAATACGAAACATCATCATCATCATCAACAACGTATCAGCATCACCAATCTTTCATTTTCGTAATATTCCAACTATAGAATACTAATCTGTATAAACAGTGATATAAAGCTAAAGACGTCAAAGCAGCTTCACCCATTGAATACGTTAAGATTTCATGATCTATATTGTGGATCAGTGGCGTACATACAGGAGACCCCAGTTCGATTCCTGGCCTTGGTTCGTATTTTCACTCACCGTTTCAGTCTTTATACATGAAATCGTATCTGTACGAGATCAGTAAAGTCTCTGAAAACTGTTGCCATTTGATTAGCAGAGTACTGATTGCAACCCCTGCTCCAAATCCATAAGTATCTGTCTGCCAACAACATTCTTAGTGCTGTGCTTGGACCTTTCTTTTTCATAAAAAATATGTGAATTCCTAAGGGACCAAACTTCTGAGGTCGTTGGTCCCTAGACTTACACACTACTTCAACTAACTTATGCTAAGAACAAGACACACACCCATGCCTGAGAGAGGACTCAAACCACCTGTAGGAGGGGCCACACAGTACATGATACGACACCTCAGATAATGCATCCACATTACTCAGCCTATGTAACAATGACAGCTGAAGTACCTCACTTAAGCTCCTTGGCATTCATTGGCACTAACTATGTACACACAAAGTTAGCCCAAGTCACATATTTGCTAAGTAAACTTATAACTTGTGTGACTGACAAGCTATTGCTGAACACTTATGCCTTTTTGCACAGCCACCTCATTTATGCAATGCTGTTAAGAGGTGAAAATAATATTTATTTGGCAGAAAAATGACATGTCGTGCATTGCAGAGTAAAAAACTATGCATCATGTATGGAAAACTTACAAAAGAGCTCAAAATACTGGCACATTCCTCTTTTTCTCAGCTGCTTGGTGCATACCAAGGAAACCCAAGACAGCCATGAATTGTGAAAGATCATGCATAAGTATGACCCATGTCAAAGGTAGATGATTTACATCCCAGTCACAAGAAATAAAAAACCTAAAATAATTACACATACACAGGTACACAATTATTTAATATGCCACAAGCTTCAGCACACAACGTGTCCTATGTGACAGAATTTAAAATATGTTATATAAATGATCTATTCTACTAAAATTGCTGATGATGTGAACAGTACATTATTTGAGCTATTCTTAAAATGTTTATTATGTCATACTTTTCTGTGCTGTATTTTCATACTGCATTTCTACTGAATGAGTAACATGTTTAAAGCATATTTCATTTATATCTATTAAATGATTGTCTCAGCATGTGTACTGCCACACACATATTGCTCCTACTTTTTTCATTCTGCACAACGTATTTATATTTACTGGTTGTTACATATGTCTAGTATAATCCATTTATATTTCTGTAACATATTCAAAATGTGACTTATTAAGCTGCTACACAATGTGTGTAAAATAATATCAGGTGCATGTAAAATGCTTAAAGACGGATCAATCAATCAAATACCAAGTTATGCAGTGGTTTGATTATTCCACTACAAGCTATTTCTGGACATATCATGAGATTGTACAGCCGTCCCCTGGAGAAACATAGGTGCTATTCGTTGCTCTTGTAGGGATTAACGTTTTGAACAAAAATCTAAAAATCCGTACAACAGTAGGTCCGTTCGAGAGACGATTAGATCACGGATCTACGTTCTGCCACAAGATTCTCCCAGTCCCAGTTGACCTTGACTAGCCATAGCCTATTCCACCGAGATCCAGTGGATAATCAGGAGTTCAGAACCATCTGGACCGCTCACAGGAATTTCTGCCGACAATTCCAAAGACAACGGCCACAAAGCTAATATGTACTTTACGGTGAGGCAGCTCTCCTTGAGTATTTATTTATTTTGTGTTACATAGATCCATATGGGAACATATCCCTACAACAAGTCAAGGTTTTTAAAGATTATTGTTTTGTGCACAGATACATTGATCTTATCATTAGATTAAAGAAACTGTGAAGTTTAGCATATACCCTTACAGGACATCTGAAAGAATATACAGTCATACATACATTTGGGTATTGTTCTTAAGTTATACAGGCGCCATACACAGGCATACATAAATTTGAGTATGATTAATTAATTTTAGAGGCCACACAATAAGGTTTAAGCACAAACAAGAGATTCTATGCATTTTTGCTAAGAAATTCATCAATACTGTAACAAGATTCATCTAAAAGGAACTGCTTCAGTTTTTCTTTAAACTTTGGCATGTTTCCAACCAGTTCTTTAATGTGCGGTGGGACGGCATTAAAAATCGTGGTGCCACTATTTAAAACCCCTTTCTGGTCCATGCTTTATCGTTTTTAGCTCATAATGGATATCCAGTTTTCTTCGGGTGTTATAACTGTGGTACGAGGTGTTGATTTTGAATAAGTTGCTATTTTTTTAAACAAAGCACATCAGGGAAAAAATATATTGTGCAGGTGTTGTAAGGATTTGTAGAGCTCTAAACAGATCCCTGCACGAATGCCTAGGATGTAATCCACACACAATTCTTATTGCTCGCTTCTGTGCATAAGGAACGTCAAACGAAATGTGGCTGCCTTGGATGGGAGCTGTCGAGTGAATTTAAATATATTCACTTCGCATGTTTTATTTGTTGTAATGACTTATTTTAATTCTCTGATTTGATTAGTAGTAATGCAAGCATAAATCACTTGCAGAACGTTGCAGTTATTTTTGAAAAAGTTGTGCTTCTACAAATCTGATTTTTCCCGTGGTTATGTACATATTTAACTGAAATAGCCTATACTTTTCCGTGGAGCATGTCAATTTATTTGAAACAAAACGTTTCATTTCACATCTTTGCCTAGTTTCAACTGTTCATTCAGCCTTGAGTCTCCATTTTCGTATCATCGTACTTACAGCATTAACAGATCATATACAATACCATGATAAAGAATGATTCACGAGAGAATACTCTAGGAAAACTGGGAATCGGAAAATCACAATGAAAAGCATAACACCAAATAGGGCTACCTCATCGTGAATCTGGCTGTAGCCTACGGATGCATTTTGTAAGTATGATTACTGATATGTTTTTTTTGTAGTGTGGTTTACAAAATTAGATATTAATGCTGTATTCTCTAATGTTTTATTTCTTGTATGACATGTGATGTTTCTACGATCTGTTACTGCTTTATGCACGAACACTGATACACTTTTACTTGAAAATGGCTGCGCAGTAGAAATTGGTCAGTAACACGGAATGAAACACTGCCTTCACAAGAAATATTTCGATATATACATGTTACCTTCTCTAGGCTTCTCGTTACTTCTTAACTACAGTCGTTTACACCTTAAATTTATAGAATTCCATTCTTTGGTAAATTATGGATTGACAGCATATAGTGTTTTATTGTCATAATCATTATCTTAGAAAACAACCATGAGATGATGAGAGCAATGACCGGTTCTTGGCACTGCCTATACACTAAGAACATCTAAGCCTGTCTGGAAATAACAGCAATTAACGGAATACTCCTAATAAAGAAAAAAAAATATCTTTCTAACAAGGAATTCAAATGTACAACTTAACAACATAAATGAAACACATTTTGTTTTCCTTTTTTACCGAGAATCGTACAGTCTGTTTGCTTCATAACTATCTGTTAAAACATATCTTTATTCTCATACATGATTGAAGAGATACGAAATTAGCAAGTGCAAAACTAAGCAGTCATGCAAATTGGATGTGTGAGAATGTTTTTTGTATGCAGGCTACGCGGTCTGCAACCATCTCAATGTTTTTCTTTGTTACCCGTGTGTGGAGGGTGAATACACACAAAGTCATTGTCTATCGTGATATCTGTTATACCTTAATGCACATATTGCGTACATCAAGATATGAATACCTTTTCGAAAATTGATTGCGAGAGTCAAAAGAGAGGTAATATTACAGGGAAATTGTGCGTTTTAAATATTGTTCCGACCTGTTGAAAGTGATCTCCACTTGTACAACTTTGTAACTATTTTATATGTATTATATGCGTACAAGGATGGAATTTGTGCCTCCCAAATCAAGCGACAGAACTAGACTGAAGGTAATAAGTTCATCCATCGATGTGGAATTTTCAGTGCAACTAAGCATGTCATTTTATTACCATGCATAACTGGACTTATAATATGTTTTATGTAAAATATGGCAATGTAGCTTGGAAAGAATGAAATCGAATGTAATGTTGGAGGATGTTTCGCTTTCTGAAAATACAAAACGTGGGTTCGAGTAACAGAAAGATAACAAAGATGTCAGGACGATCACGGCACCGCGCATGCGCAGTAAGACCATTTGCAAACAGTCATGATATATCACAACACCTTTAATCGAACGAACCGAATAACGCCAGCAAGAATGATTTCATTTGAGGTCATTTCGAAAATTTTTCAGTAATTTCCGACTGCGCTTGACGGTTGAAAGTTGTGCGCTGCTGATGCCCGTTGTAAGGTTGGCGGCATTGAAGCAAAGATGAGTCACTGATTTCCGCCAAGGCGGAGCGCGCAGTTCTAGTTAGACGTCAGTCTTGGTGTAGCAGTCGTCACTGTTATTTGGCTGAGTAGCAGCGGACGAATAATGGGTAAGTCACATAAAGTGTAGATAGGTTTAGGGAAAGAGGACGAGCTGTTAGACTACTCAAATAATGCAATGGAACGCGTCGTGTATCATTTCGCATGAATCTACTTGCGCAGCAATTTGTTCATGCTGTCGGGGTTTCTAAGTAAATCTTCGTAGCAAATTTATTATTCGTCTGTTACTATCTGTTTAAATTAGGTTAGCCTTACATGACATAGAAAATAGGGATTGAATTGTCATTAGTATGGTATCATTCGATGTTGGTGTAAGATATTTTGTGTTATATACTAAATACCATATCAGACTTCGGTTTTTATCAGTCTGAACAGCGTAATCATGTGTAAGATTCTATTCATGTGCCATTCTAGAAGCTTCCACCGTTCTCCACAGAAAGTATCCATAAACTGTGGCTAAGTTACTGTGTGTATATGGTGACAGAATGTCTACCATATTTTCCCCTCTTGACACATATACACCCTCCTGAAGCTGGCGACATATCTTTCACTTAATTTTAATGATACTGGTCACATGCTTAGGTGTAGAATGTAAGATGTGCACATAGGCTATATGGTAGTTACGAACTATAGTTTACCTCCATATGCTGCTGCGTAGTCTTTGAACATGACTAAAATTCAGCAGAAAATCATACAGATAATGTGCTGCAGCTTGCGTCAGTATTAGTAGATTTGCGTTATTTACCAGTAATGATGGTAGCGACTAAGTCATAATCACGTCCGTAGTTTATACATACGAGTATAGTTTTTAATACTTAGAAAGGATTGTTCACATTAAGGATATTGGCTCAAGGCTCCAGTTTTGGTCACTAAACCCCTTATGGGTACTTCGATGCAGTTAGGCCTAGTGAATTTTAAGCTTCTTTTGAATATCAATTTTACAATAGCTTATTACAAAAACGTGAAGTGCTAGTCAATTAGACATGGAAGCACTTCTTTCTTTCTGTTTGGTGTCATAATTTTGTGAAAAGGTCTATGTTGCGGTTTTATGGTTTCTCCTTAAGCAACATACAACTGATTTTTCATATTCTACGCATTTAAATAAGACATAAGAAACTTGATCTATTTGGATATATTGGTTAAGTATTATAGTTTTATTTCTTAAAATTCAATATGGTAGTGCCCGAAGACATGCCAAAGTCAGCAGATCCATAGTCTTGTTTCCCTATTACGGCCATGCTTGTGGCCATAAGTGCATACATTCCTCTTGGGCCACTTTTAAAAAATTGTAGAAAGTGTTGGTAATACAGATTCTAACTATGCTAGTTTTAAGTAGGCTTATTTAAAATAGTTTTCGTATTGTTGTACCAAGATAAACATAATTCTTGCCAGAGCATCTCATATTTATCCTTGAAGCATAGTAAAATACACAATAAGTTACGAAAATATAACACTTTTTAGCTAAACGTTTGAGTCAACCAAAGTAATAAGAGATCAAAGTATTTTCGCAGCAAAGTTGTGCTGGAGGTTGTTGCTGAGAAAATGACTGCTACTCCAAGCGTTTTATAGTACTCAAAGAGCGTAAAGAATTAAAAATTCGTGCCTATATCCCCTAGAATATACTGTGCACAGTGGCCCACATTCTGACTTCAGGGGTGGTGTGATGATGAACTTGGTTCAGTGCCGCACTGTAAGGAAAATCTCTAGTGAATCTATCCAAAAATCTATTGAAAAAGCAGATTTTTCTCAGCCAGTAATTAGAATACTTCTTAATTGTTCCATTGAATTGCTGTAAGTTTTATCTACTTTATGCACATTTTTCTTCTGTGCTTGTATAAAGAACAAATTGCTTCCTAGTAAATTGATAATATAGTTATGAAAGCCACAGTTTTATAATATGGAGAGGCCAAAAGTGAGGAAAAGACTTTGTCTAGAATTTGTTTCCAATACTAGGGAAATTTACATTTTTTTTCTTTCATTATTGAACTTCTCCTACACAGTTGTAATGTACAGACCTTGAAACAGATGATTTTCAAGTAATGTGTAAGCTTTTCCTTACAGTAATCATCTAGTTTCTTGTATTTTCCTTAACATGGCATAAGTGGTACCTCAACCTAATTGTATGTGACAAAAACGGTATCATTTTGTCAAGTCACTATTGGCAAAATTCGTGTATGGAATACAATGGATGCTGTTTCAGACTTTTGCAGTTTCCTTTTTAAATAAACTTGGTGGTAGGCATTGACTGTTAAGGGAAGTGTATTGCAATTTTTAGTGCAGCCATTGGAGTGCTGTCTTGTTACAGACAGGGTATTTCAGTGTTCATTTTGTGTCATTATATATATTTATTGCCTCATGCTGAAAGCCCTCTTGGTTTTCCTTTATGCTGATGAGGTATAAAAACACACTGGCTGAAAATTTTCATTTTCCTAACAAGTTGTGCTCCAGTCTTCTGCTTGATGTTATGACCCTGACAGCTTTATTTTCATTAGCATGAAGCATCCCCGTAACAGTGGGACATAACTAATGTGGCTATGTAATGATGCATAATACACCGTTACAAGCTGCTGGGCAGTTAATGAATCATTTAGTCTCGACAGATGTTGTCTTACGTGGACCACAAATACTTTGAAAGAGCACAATCATGAAACCCAGCAGTTTGACAGAATTCATATGATCCTGGCATCCAGTGTTGCTGAAGCTGCATATGATTTTTCCATGATTGTCATTTAATTTTTCATGAGCCATGTTGATTTCAAAGAGAACATCTGTGAAAGTAGAGCTTGCCAGTTTTTCCTTCAGTCAAAAGGGTGGTGTCAACAATAAACTTACATGTTGTTCTTACACACTGACCTTGACATAAATAAGGAACTGCATTTACTGATGGACATAACCTCTGAAGTTTCCCTTTACCAGGAACAAATTCAATAAAGCACCACATATAAAAATTGTAAACGACGACTCAAAAATTGTAGTAAACTATGTTTTTGATACAGTGCAAGATAGGTAACTGCTGTTTTGCAATTACTTTAAATGTAATGGTGTTAATTACTAGTTGCTGGTACTAGAATTATTGTAGAGATAAATTAATCTTTATAAAGTTGCTGTGTATGAAAAGTTAGGCAAAAGTCCTATGCAGTGTTCTCTGTAATGTTATGGATACACAGTGGAGATGTGTAAATTGTAGGAATGTTCTGGACTAGTGTGCATGTCCCTAGTAAAAGTTGAAATAAGATCAATCAGTTAACCTCTGTTCAGATATTTGTGACAAAGTAATGATGTATGCTTTTTTCCCTTCCAGAGTGCCCATGCTGTCAGCAGTTTCCCGACGAGATAGAGATGTTGTACCGGTATGTATCTGCATGTTGCATTAGCACATCCTGTGCTGAAAGTATGTTTGTCATTAACGCCTGTCATTGTACTGTGTGCTTTGGAGTTATTTTTCACTAAACAGCAGTGTGACATGTACTCATGCTAGCACTATTTAAATGCAGCTGTATTTTAATGATTGATGCTGTTCAAAGTGTTACTGCATATTAGTAAATTTCAGTTATTGAGGCACAATAAATGTATCAGAAATCATTAAGCCAAGAAACGTTAGGTCTCTTCACAGAATTAAATGGTTTGACTGTAGCTATTGAAATGGTAATATTATGTCAAAGGATTGAAGACTGCTTTTCGAATAAATCAAGCAGTTTAACATAGTAAAGTTCAACTATGTTAAATGAAAGGTAGGCCCATGTTTCGTAAAGATGATTAGCACTGATGTGGCTCAAAGGTTGTCAGGTTTACATGGAGGTAAAGTAATACTATGTTGTAATTGTCACTTTGTTACATAGAAAACTTGTAAACTGCCACAAGTGATAGTTTTCAAGTGGAGGAAGGTATGAATTCAGATACTTCGATTAGCCGAGTCCCTTTCGGACTCAAATGTGCTTAACGGTCATCTGGACGTGTTAATGGATGTCTGCTTCATCCCATAATATGATGAGCAGTGTGATGTCGCAGTTGGGAAGAGAACCTAGGCAGTATTATTTTTACATAGACATTACTTTTGGAATGGAGGTTGTATTGATCCTGATCTAAAGTATATAGGTTGAGGAGATATTTGCCTTGCATGTGTGAAGCCAGTGAATTTGGATATGAGATCTTGTAGTGAAATACTGTGAGTGATGTTTTTTGAACAGGAGTAGTTGGTCTCACAACTGTGCTGTGAAATGTGGCTTCTACAGAGTTCAGCTCTTACAGGTTTCCTGAAGACTGTCACTTCAGCCTTTGCTGTCAGATGTCTTCTGTGACATGTCTGCATCTTGCTTTTTTTGAAAGTGTGCACTATTAAGGCAATGGTGCTTAAATGAGATACAAAAATGGCCATTCTTAGTATAAATTATCAATAACCCCCTGGTGAATATAAAAAATGACACGGCAGATTCAGACTTTGGTAGTGTAACATACAGTCTCGGATGTGGAGTGAGCAAGTCAAAGGTCATGGGTTCGTTAGCTATTGTCTGTTTTTCATTCTCCTCAGTGTTCCTAGGAGCTTGAGACCACCTTACTCAAACAATGAGTGCCATAATAGATGTTACATGTATACAAATGCTCTTGGGAGTGAGTTTGTCTGCAAACATACTAGAGAATAAAATATCATGAAGATATTTGTCACTGCTTGATTGTCACCATTCACTATTCAGCCAATAACCACAATCACAGCACAAGGCCCGTGAATTTGGAAACATCATTGGGCAAGCTCGTAAGTATTACAGATTAAACACAAGGCAGCTTGTTATATGTCCTTGTTTCAGAACTGAAAATGCAAAAAACAAAGGGTGCAGTGAAGATAATATATATACCATTCAATATCTTCCCAAAACCCACCTTTCAATATGGTTTATTGTTATTGTTGGGAAACATATTGGGAGGTAAATGTACTTTGGTACATGGTTCTTATCCTGATACTAGATTTGGACCAGATGGCTGTAGTTTCTTTACTGCAGAATTGTTAGCCATCTTGCACACACTGGACTATATCAGCTTCTGCTCCCGACTGTCCTTCACTATCTGCAGTGACTCCTTGAGCAGTTTGCAAGCTATCGACCAGTGCTTCCTTTGCCATTGGTTGGTCATAGCCACCCAGGACTCCCTTCCTCTCCTTGGTCGTGGGTGCTCATTTGGACCCCAGGCCATGTTGGGATCCATGACTACGAGCTTGGTGATAGCCTGGCTAAATTGGCTACTAACAGGCCATTTCTTGTTATTGGCATTCTGGAAATAGACCTTCGCTGAGCATTACGTAGTCAGGTTTTGGGACTTTGGAATGGAGAATGGCACATTTTCTTCACCGAACAAGCTCAGGATGGTAAAAAGTACTAAAACTGTGGCGATCCTCCTTACGGGCCTCTTGTAAGGCCTCTTTTGTCCTTTGATGCCTCCGCATTGGCCGTACTTCGCTGACTCTGATATCTCCTCTGTCGTGGGTTGGTGTGGATTGTGGTTCACCTCTTACTGGACTGTCCCAACTTAACCGCCCTGCGATGGATTCTGATTTTCTGATTCGCTACCCTTGCTATTTGCTGACAATGCCTCAGTGGCTGATATCATTTTACGGTTTGTAATGGTGTTCATTGCTTTAGTTAAGGGTAGGGACCTTCGTTATTTGTGGGTGGAGGGGATGGCAGGCCATTTTGCTCCCTCTTCACCCTGACTGGACTGCCTTCGACTGGGCTTGGTGGTTCACTCCTGCCCTCTGCCTTCCCGCTCCTTTCCGTGTGGGGTCTGTTTAATCTCGAGTGTCTATCTTGATTACTTGTGCTTCTTCCTTCATGCTCCTATCATTCGTCGCTTTTCCCTCCTCTGTTCTATGGCCTTCAAGCTTTCCTTCTGTCAATCGTATGTAATTTTATGGCCATTGTAGTTCCCTCTTACAGTGTGAGGTTTGGGAATACAGAAGTGTCAGATTCCACCCGTCTGCTTTGATCCATGATGTCATCAATATGGTGGTAATTGCTGTTCGAAGCATCTCCAATATGGCTCCTATAACACTAGATACACATAGCAACAAACACGAAAATATGTGTAAGACAATAACATCTCCCTCCAAAAATAGAATAAAACTATGAAAATTGGAATTGGAAATTTCACTTCATCACTGCTGAAGGTACCAAAACACACGTACCTACATTTAAAAATATGAAAATTGGAATACGTCATTTCCCCTTACATGTATAGGTTCTTTGGAGGTCATGTAAAAAAAATATGCAATGGCACTCAAAATGTACGGATACATACCTAAAGCAATTGTCACTAATAAATAATTAGGTAGTTTTCTTGTCAGGTATAAATATTAGACTATCCTATTTGTGCTTCATGCTGTAGCGACTGTTACCTCTTAAAGTTAGCTTGGAGCACTTGGGAGGTGACAGAGGTTTTCGTTTCAGATTTTACACCACAGTGCAATACAACCAAAGTGCATTACAATGAGGACATCCCATTTCTGCCTGCCTGTTGGCTCAGACTGGGACACTTGTGGTATGTATGGAAAATGAAGGTAAGGTCTTGTCCCATGTTGCAAGAGTGTATTTGGTGTGCTGTGAAACGGTGACCTACCTTCTATGCTTCCATATTCTTGCTCAATAGTGTGCAGTAGCTTATATTTCCTCAGACGTTTCCTGTGTTCTGTGGGTGGTCACTGTTAGTGTGTCAAAGTAGTATTGGGTGAACAGTTGAATAATCTATTCGTATAACAGATTGAATGTAATTAGAGTTTGAATGGAATGTTAGTTGAGAGTAGCTAAATGCTATTTTGAAAACATTGTGTGGTTTGTACAGTATTTCTTGAAGCATTTATAGCTGCATTTCTGCTGGTACTAATTTTACTCTTATAGTTAACCAAAAATTTTTAGGGGTCATAGTTGTGCTGCTGCACATGAGAATTGCAAGTAAAATGCATGTTATCTGTCTTGTTCTTCCTGAAATTTTTGAGCGTGTGCAGCTCATTTTCAAAGCCTCCTGTCTTCTTAGAGTATATTGTTATACTATGATTTTTGTTTTAGCTAATTGCCTCATACATAACAAAATTGAGTAGTTTTTCTGCTCTGTCTGAAATTTTTTCTGTGTGGTTTCCTGTCCTGGTTTGCATACTTGATAGATATTTGAAAGCACATATTTCAATAACTTGTTTATTACAACCAAAAACCTTACTTTTCCCTGCTGATTTTCATTACCTCACTTCAGTTTATTTCCATGCCTACTTCTTCAGCTTCCTGTGAGAAGTCTTACATAGTTTGTCAGTTCCTGCTCAATGACTTCCTACAACACTATATGTTTCCAGTACTTAGCATAATTCTTAATTTTGTGTTAATGTCACTCTCAGTTGTAATGTTTCTTTCTAATGTATTTCAATTTTAATTTTCAGCGTATGGACGTCTGTATTGAATCCAGAAGCACCAGAATTTGTAAGGTATCGTATACTCATGTTTGTCTCAAAAAAATTTATTCATTTGCTGTGGTACTTACGTACGTGTGTGTGTGTGTGTGTGTGTGTGTGTGTGTGTGTGTGTGTGTGTGTGTGTGTGTGTGTGTGATTGCCATGTTTTGTTCCCATATTACATGTTCATTTGATAAACTATTTATCTCTGCTTCCTGCAAGTACCTTCCGCTAATAGTAATTTTTACTTTTCTTATAGTTCAACTGTGACAGTGCAGCAGTCGCCGTTACATCAAGATACACCTGAACTTCAAAGGTATGGAATAGACATAACCAGTGGATCAGCATCACTGATAAATGTTAATGCACTAGTGGCAGTTTAAAATTTCTGTGAAAGCACTTAGTTAGGATGTGACACAAGGTAGAATGTAAAGATACGTAATCATTTTATGCGCACATTTGATTGGCTGCTGTGTGACTGTAAATCTCGCACACGCAAAGCTTCCCAGTTACGAAATATGTATAGTAATTTGATATAAATCGTAAACCTCTTCCTTCCCCCCTCTTTCCCTCTGTCCCCTTTCTCTTCCTTCTCCTTCACCCCATCCTCTCCCCTGTGTTCCTCAATCTCCATTGCCTACCTCTGTGTATTGTAACATTTGTTAGGAACTGAAGTTGATGAAAATGGATGGGTAAGACAATGAATATCATTGCTGTATGGGCTATGAGACCTCTCAGCTGATGGACCTGTGGACAGTAGCTTCAGTGAAAGTATAGTCATATGTTGTCTGCAAATTGGTAGGAATACAAAACTTTTGATTTCTATATCAAAGTAGTATTCTCATCATAAGCCTACAAGCCATATTGCAGGCTTTTTGTTTTCTGTTAAAACTGAGGAAGAAAAAAAAATCAGAACTCAGTTTTGTATGCAGTTTGTTTTAAAACTACATGAGAGTAGGAGCATGTGGGGGATGAAATTTCTCTAATGGTTCAAATGCTGTGCTATTGTGGTTTGGCAGTGAGAAAGAAAAACTAAACAGCATATTTTCACCTGCCATCATTTTCTTTTGTGCAGCCAGTTTCAACAGTAAACTGTGCATATTTGTTTCAAAATTATTGTCTGTGAGAATGTTTATTGGAGTATTGTGTAAAATCAAGTAAACTGGAAAGAACATAGACATGGGAACATTGGACATCTTGTCTTTCTATAGTAGTATGCATGGTAAGACATTGCATCGTAAGTTTTACACATGTATGTTCATGGGATTGTTCAGAAACAGAACAGACTTCAGAGCACAGGGTTTTGTGCATAGCCCCTTTTCCAGTTACAGATAAAGTACTGGTGTAATTCAAATAATTTAACTAGAAAAATCATAAAATTGCATATTTTATTGGTTTCTTGGGGACCTGTTCAAGTGTGAGCATTTATAAGAAGTTGACAAAATGCACCTGCATAAAATTCTGCCAACTGAGGTTGCATGTAGCCTGTTACAGCATCACAGAGTATGTCAGTGTTGCTGACAATCCACTTCATTGTGGATGCACAGGTAGACCTTATTTGGAGCATAGTCTGGACAGGGGCAGATGTTAAAGCCCCATGTAAATTGAGCTAATGACTGGTTACTGATAACTGTGTTTGGGCATTGTTTTGTGAAACCACCACAAGTAGTCATAACTGAGTGCCTTACTTTGAATAGCTCTTCATAGTATTTCTAGTGTCTCACACTAAGGTTAAGAATTGTTCCACATGCCTCCAGTGTGGGCTGCTCCACACCACCACCACCACCACCACCTCCTCCTGCTGCTGACACAAGGAGTACCAAACAGTCTCAAAGGTTTCTTGTAGTGCAATGTTCAAACAATACTTATAGTTCCACCCAATAACTCACTTTAGACTGCATAAAGTGTCCAAAGTTAGCAGAAGTTACGGTTCTAGCAAAAATATGGAATCTGACTGGCACAGAACTTGCACTACCCCAATTCAGTCTCGCGCACAACTTTGAAATAAAAATTTGTGAGTTACGGAAAGTTACCTTGAAATGATGCAGCATTTTTTCACAATATCGCTTAACATTTCTGTACCAGTTTGCTGTTGAAGAGCACTAATTTTGTAGTGAGTGTAAATAGCTTTCTGAGCTTTTAGATGCTGCAAAGTTTTTCTGTAGATTACAAATCTAGGGGATTTCTGTTGTGACACTTGTGGCATGGATGCTGTGACAACACAGGGAGTTACGTGGCTTCCTAAGCTGAGTGAGTGTACACTTTCAAATATTATTGTTGTTGTTTTTCAGATATATTAATGTTACTATTTTTTCTTTTAGTTCGGGAAATGTGCTGGTGATGCAGTCAAAATTGAATCCGGAGGCGCCAGAATTTCAGAGGTATGGAATGGGCATGGGAAGTGGGTTGGTGATAAATAGTTAAGCACTGGTGTCAGCCGAAAATTTTAGTAAAAGCACTTACCTAGGACGGGACTAAAAATTGCATGTCAATGTATATAACCTATCCATACTTGATAGCTGATTCCTGTGTGCATTAAAATACAATCACAAACATAATACATCCCTAAATTTATTTTCATCCCCTGGATGCTTTGCTCAGTCCTTTTGTTACTAGTGTGATGCTCGGGTGGTTTATTCTGGGAAACTGAGAAATTATCCAGAATTTTTCAATTTGAACTTCGATAGAATGTTTTCATGGATTATTGCTAGATAATAGTTTGGAACAGATGGGGCATACTGACAGTCCTTTGATTCTTTCATTTAGTGCTCTCCACACCCTCAAATTTGAGACACTTTTATTTCACACACTTCATCAGATAGGTTGACATTCCAAAGAGACGGTACTAGGATATTGATGTTCATTTATTTATTTATTTATTTGATTAGCCATCCATAGACATTTTGCAATGTATGGATGTTGTCAGTTTGGATACAGTGATTTTTGCAGATACATTGACACTTTTATATGCATTTACAGAGTATACAAATACAATGACATTTATCACTTAAATTACATTCAAACAATTAAATATTCACTTATTGTTTAGAAACAGTGTTTCTGAAAATATAGTTTAAGGGTTTTTCAGTAACAGTACATGTCGTTAATTTCTTTGATGTCCTGTGCAGCTTGTTATATATTTACAGAATATACAATACAATGTCATTATGTCACTTAAATTACATTCAAACATTTAAATATTCACTTACTGTGTAAAAACAGTGTTCCTGAAAACACAGTTTAAGAGTTTTCTGAAACAGTACATGCTGTTAATATCTTTGATTTCCTGTGGCAGCTTGTTATACAATTTTACACCCTGATACAAGAAACTTTTTTGGGTCTTATGCTTATTTCTCCTATCTAGATGAAGGCAGTGGCTTGTTCTTGTGCTATAGCTGTGTAAAACGCTGTTTGTACTATAATTCACTATATTTTTCTTTATATATACTATAGTGTGGAACATAAATAAACAGGGAACAGTTAGAATACCAAGTATTTTGAATAGTTCTCTGCAGTGAGCCCACTTACTGCTTTTAGTTATAATTCTCACTGCTCTCTTCTGCACTTTAAAAACTGTTTGTAAGTTGAGTACATTATTTCCCCAGAAAATTATCCCATAGCTTATGACTGAATGTACATAGCTAAAATATACAGTTCTTAGACATTCATCGCTGCATACTGAGGAGAGAACTCTAAGTGCGTAACACGTTGTAGATATCTTCTTTGTGAGTTTTTTAACATGTTCACTCCACCTAAGCTGGCTGTCAATATGCAACCCTAGGAATTTTGTGGTGGGCACTTCGTCTACAGAGGTGTTATGTAGCTTTAACTTTAGGGGACTGTTTTTTCTGTTTATTCTAAAGCGTATGCTATTTGTTTTCTTAATATTTAAGGTCACTTTATTCTCTGTAGACCATTTGTAGACATCTTTCAGTGATTCATTACAATTTTCCAACATTTGTGCTGATGTCTCACTGGTGATTATAATATTGCTGTCATCGGCAAACAATATCTTCTCTCCATGTCGGATATATTGTGGAAAGTCATTTATATAAATCAAGAACAACACCGGACCCAGCACACTTCCCTGAGGGACCCCAATATTAATATGTTGTGGATCTGACAGGTGTTTTTCTATGAACTTTGATCTACTGGAGACATTCGAGATCTCTACCCACTGTACTCTATTTTTTAGGTATGAATGGAACCATTTGTTGATTACCCCTCTTACTCCTAGTGCTTCTAACTTAAGTAATAGATGAAGTCATAAAATACATACTCCACCCCATCTGGATTGCTGCTTGGTTTTGGAATGCAACTTGTTCTTGCAGTATAATGGTGGGTTTTTGTATGCTGTTGAAGCCTGTTTACACTGAGTAAACATCTGTACGTATGTGTCCAAAATGTGCATAAAGCTCAGCTAAATATGAGAGTTTAAGGGCAGCAAAGGTGACTTTGGCTTTTCAAGCAATTTTTTTTTCTGGTTACTGTATTAAAAGAAATGGTTGTGTTCCAACTAGGACAATGTAAGAAACATTTCATAATGGGTTTAGTTTCATTAACTGGCTATGAACACGAGCAAGTTTACTGGTACATTATAGTTTCAGCCTTTATAACCATATTATAAACTTAATATGGCTCTTGTATTTGCTTCCAGAAACATTCCTGTGTACATTGAAACTTTTGAATGCTGAAAAGTGCAGCAGTAGCTCTTGTCAGTAATTGTGGCCATTGTGTAGTATAATAGTTCAGTGAATGAAGTAATGTACAGTGCCAGGAAAGAGATTTGTAAATGGTAAAATTTCTGTTTCAGACTTTTTCCTGATGCCTGAAGAAAATGGACCTCATAAAATCAGTGAGCACCAGGTAAGTAATGTGCACACGTAATGGGTGTATCGATGAGTACTTCACAACTTTGAAAATGCAATGATTTATTCATATGACTTGGGCATGGATTTGGTGTCATTTTATAGGGAAATGTTTACCTTACACTTCCATAGCCCCAATGTAACTTCATTTGGTTACTCAGCACACACTCCACGTGAAGCTGAGGTATTGGCAATGTGACCAGTGTCTCACATATGACTTGTTCAGTTGCGGGGTATTTTAACTCGGAAATACAGTAGAGATGGCGATGAATGTTTATGGGTTTTTTACTGGTGCAGATTCTACTTTCCATTAATTAAACCACTTGCATGAAAAGTTGACTACACAGTAAAGATAGCCTTTCCATTGTATCTTTCATTCAAATCGTTACACTACCACATGAGATCCTATAATCAATCCTACTGTCTTTTGGTCTTGGACGGCTTGAAGTGCGTATATTTACTTAACACACGCCAGTTGTACATGGGACTGGAGCTGTAGAAGAGAATGCTGGGTTGATTTTTGTAGGAATGTACAGGAAGCCTAGTCCCACTTGATTTTTGTCATGTGCCAAGGGATGACTTCAGGATGTGTCATACTGAATACTATCAGGAAAACACTTCGACCACTCAAAAATGATATGCCTACTAGTAGGATCCTCACCATATTCTGTACAAAAATTACATTATGTAGTTGTCACTCACTCTTCAAACCAAAGTGCACACACAATCTGCTGCTACTGCTTGGGTTGGTATTAATTTGTACTTGCATATAACAAAAGTCAAAACACAATGAGTCTTCTGTCAATATGACACCAAGCCTGTCTGTAAGTTATCTGTATAAGTTGGTCTAAAGTTTCACATTTGTGAAGTTCTTTTCAAATACACCCTGTACTGTAGTGTCATGCTTGCTCCAAGAATCAACTAGATTCTTGTGTGTGCATGTGTGGACATCATGGTTTATAGGCCTACTGGGGAAACTCGCCATGTAAAACAAAGAGTAACGCATCAAGCCTGGTACCCCAGTGGTGATGAGGAAACCCAGATGTTACTAAAGAAAACAAATAATTGGTGTGCCTGTTACTGTTTGTATCATTATTGTTAATATATTTATTGTATTACGTACAGCTGAAAGATTAAATTGATTTTTTAAGTAAATATTGAGTATGTGGCAAATGTAGAACACTTTCTGCTTTAAAAACTAAAACTGTAAGGCAGTTTCAGAAAACTTGCTGTGTTACCAGAGTAAGACCATCCTTTCTCAAGAAGCTCGTTGACAACATTTCGTTGACATGGACTATTGTGACTCAATTTAAGAAACTTTTCACATCAGGTATCTGTTCCAAATATACTCAGATTGTTTATTGATCACCTATAATTTGATAATAAAAGTAGACAAAAATAGAAACAAATTTTTTACATGAAGTCAACTGCCTTTAGTACTACATTTTCTAAACAGTGTCTGTTGGAACATTATCTGGGATGACAGTTTCATCTAATATGAGGTAAGGCTATGTATTCCAGCTTACCATGGTTCAGAAGTACTCAGCTGATCCTTCAGAATGTTTATTTCTGAGGTTGTTGTTACTGTGGGATGTGAGAACATTTTTTGCAAATACAGTGGCTTTTGCTTCTATTTCATCGTATTTCAAAATCTGTTGCCTGTTCACTTGTCTCATTTGCTGCATAATAAAAGTGGCTGACACAGCCACTTCCATTCTCATCATAACTCAGTGAGTAGTCACAAAGATGTAAGTATGCTCCTAGTCCCCATCTCGACTTTCTCCAACTTCTGCAGAACAATTATTTGTCCAATTTTAAAGAAAATGCAATTATGACTAAACATGGAACACACCTACACTGGCGAAAAATTTAGTTGAGGGCTTTTTCATTGTTAGTATGAATTGGCAATGTTTTCTCTCGTGCTAACATAAAATGTATTGTGGAAAAATTTGTCATGTTTTGCTCACGGGAGCTAATTAACTACTGATTATGTGTGTGATAACTTTCTTCAATTAACAAAAATATTCAAAAAGAGCAGTGCGTATGCTGTCATGAAGCTAGTCTCACCAGCTTGGGTGTCTGTGGCTGTCAGCCAGCTACTTCATCTTGAGGCTGGCAAGGATAGAGGCTTGGTGACTGGCTATTGTTAATGTCATCTGTTCAATGTTCATAATGGCAGATTCCAATAAATACTTAAGGTGTGATAGTTTCAGTGAATTTCAGGCATTTGCTCGTATCAGACAATGCAGTGGCTGACGGTCTTCACTCAATAACAGGGCAGTGGCATTTGTATAGAGTTGTCAGTAGTAACAGACAAGCAACACTGTGAAATAATGACATAAATCAGTGTGGGATTTACAATGAGTGTCTGCTAGGACGGTGCAGGGAAATGGGGCACTGGACTATCGCAGCAGACCTGTAGCACCTCTTGTTGGCATCTGACCATATCAGTTGGACCCTAGGTGGCCAGATTTCAGGTGGTAAGAGAGTGTGGTGTAAACCCCATGAAGCCATTGACCGACGTTGTCAACAGTACACTGTGCAAGCAGCTAGTGGTGACTCCATAATGTGTGGACTGTTTTTACATGGAATTTACTGGGTCCTGTAGTCCATCAGAACTTACTATTTGCTGGAATGGTTATTTTAAGCCATTTGGTGACGAAAAATAGATGGAATTTTTATGGTGACCATGTGCCATGTTACTACTGTTTGCATCTGGCTTGAAGAGCATTATGGTCAGTTCCAGCAAATGGTTTGGCCACTCACATTCCACATCATCAGTCCAATTGAACACTTACGGGATATACTTGAGATGTCAGTTCATACCCTGCACTGGCAACACTTCACCAATTAAGAACATCTATAGAGGCACCATGGTTCAGTATTTGTGCAGGGAACTTCCAACAACTTGTTCACTCCATGCCACCAGCTGCTGAACTACACTGGGCAAATGGAGATAACAAGATATTAGGAGGTACCACATGACTTCTGGCACCTCAGTATAGCTCTGACTAAGCCTCAAATTGGTTTGCCACAACCACATTGAGATTCATCACACTTGAACCTGTTTAGATAACCAGTACTCCTGTCCACAGTTGGTTTTGATTAGATGTTGCAGAATGACAGTTGTGAGCAGGTCTGCAATTGACGACTTTGGCCAATAGGTGTGTGACATGACTTCTGACAGAACTCTGTACAGGTCAGTTCACCAGGTGGCATTGTTAGACATTTTCTTTGTTTCGTATGACGACGTGAATGTCAGCCGACTGGCAACTAGTTCTCCGGCAGCTGCAAGACACAGGCTATATCAAAAACTGCAGGAACTACCATATGCATAAATTACTGTTAAATGAAGGGTGATTCTGAAGCACCATATTGGATTTCCTACTTGACAGTTTGTGTACTGTAATAAGCATGTTATTAAAGCAAGGTGTCTGAAGGCAGCAGCATACGAAATATTTATAAAACACATTTTTGTATGATGTTAGAATTGTCAAATGATAACACATTTAAGGCCTTCATGATGTCTCAGCTACAGCACAACAAACGCCAAAGTTTCACAACTTGATCATGGTGTAGTATTAATTGTAGAGTAACAAAGTATGAAATAGCTGGTTCGTGTCCTGTGATGCGAGCTCTTCATTTCTTTCTGTCTTGGTGTTTCTAAAAGTTATGGGAATTCTACCTCTCCGTATTGTGGGTTGGTGTATACAAAAAAATTGCACAAGTTTATTTTGAACTAACACTTCAATCTCTTTCACCACTGGCTATCCCTCTTGAATGCAGAATGTCACATTTATAAACAAATATTAGGGGCTAACATACTCTTCAGTAAAGAGAAAGCATAAACTCCAGATACCTTTACTTGAGGTTATTGTATTGGATGTCATGCTTGCCTCATGCATTTTCAACTGAATGATCACATACGTCAATAGACAGCTCTTCTCTTCTTGAATTCAGCATGTGACATCAGAAATTCCGATGCACAAAGTCCAGTGAACTGTTCCCATGTCAGGCCATACTAAAAGGCAGTGTAATAAGTTGGCCACAGTGCTCGCTCGCCTGACATGAAATAACAGAACCAGATCCTTGTGAAAGAAGGAACTCCACATGTATCCTGTACATTTCCCCTTGTTTATGTAGTATTTGTCACTTTCCACGAGCATCAGCAATGACAAATGGAATAAATTGGCAACCACCTTCTCAAGATTGTGTTAAGTGCTCGTACTGGCTGACATCAGCATACTGAGATGAGTGTGCTACTGAATTATTGTTGCAGTCGGGGAATGCTTGACTACATTAGCAGAACAGGCCTCAGCTCAGCTGCCGTTGTTTGTGAACAAAACTACAAAACACGTCCTATTGAAATTGGATGTTTCCTGTGGTTGCAGCACTGAGAAGAGTGTGAATGCTAGTCATCAGGTTTGTGATGCAACACATTCCACTAAATTTCATCTAAATAAAACTACATGTTAACTCAAATGGCAAAGCTTCACCTGTAGATATAAGAAGAAATTAATTTAGTATACCCCTCCACACCTCCCCCAGGGGACTTGTGGTTCTTACGTGGGTTTGTGTATGGTGCACACTGGGCCCTGAGCTATTGTGGCTCATTCCTCATTCCCATGCTGTTTCCTTTATCATGCCCCTCTTTTCCTGGACTTTCACCTATTCCCACTCCTTCCCGCCTCTCAGAGCTCTCATGTCGAGCTGAATATCTCTCAAGTTTCTTGTATTCCTTCTTGTCCTCCTTGTCTTTTCCTTTTCGTCCTTAATTTTCAGTGTTTTTGGTCCTCCTTCGTGGATTGACACCAACTTCTAAATTTCATCTACAGCACGGATTCCTTCCTCCCTCCCTCCCCTTTCTTCCCTGCTGTAACTCACTCCTATGTGCTATTTGCCAATTAAAAATACAGTTGCTCTCTTTCATTGCTTCTAACATCTCTATGCTCTCACATTTAAGAATTTATTACAATTTTACATTATAAGGCAATTTAAAGACAATACCTTTGGGGCTTACATTTACTTACACTTAAAAAGAAATGTTTCGTTGCCCTCTTTGAAAGATACTTTTTAGTTTCATAACAGAGAAAAGTTAAATTCAATTGAATGTTGTGGTCAGGTAGCAGGTAAGCTTTCACATAGGAACTTTTTAGTTGTGTGTGTGTGTTGGTATTTACAAAAATTCTTTCATCTTTATGGTCCAACTGATCAGCCATTTCATTAAAACATCCACAAATTATTGTAGAAGTTAAAAAAAGTTCCCTACATGTCACTTCATCTGTAAACATGATTTTACAAATGAGAAAACGCATGAATATATTCTTTACTGTACTCTTGGCATGCACTTGTTCATGCTTCATTGAAAAATATCTGCTTTGGACATTTCATTAGTTAGGTCTGCTGATCAAATCTACTGGATTGAGCAAACAGTGGTGGCAGTGTGGTGAGAATGGTCATCGCTCCGAGCATTACACCAACTGTGCAGACAAGTGAAGCGTGTCGTTCAGCAGTGGCGGCACTGTTGCCACTAACTCCATCTCATAGGAGTGACGTCACTGTCACATGCCACATTTCATGTATCTTGTTGCTGAGTGGTGGGACAATGAAGGCAGGCACGTGTGATGGAGCTGGGTTGCTGTGTGGGCACACGTGGTGCCAATCCAATTGATGGTTCTTCCATTTGTGAAAACATAAAATATGGCAGAATTAACACAACTGAAGTTTGTCACACAGTTTTAGTGGTTCATGGTTTGAATAACAACAAACACGACACAACACAGTCTGTTAAGCTTACTTAGTGCAGTTATTTGTGTGTTTCTGAGCAGGCATTTATGAAGTATCTGCTAACACAGTCTATTCATTGCGCAGTGGTCACACATGGTGTACCCCCTGGGGGTTCAACACACTTTGACGGGTTCATGCTTGGCTACCACAGGGCCCCAGCTGTCATAGCATCTTTCCCCTTCTGTGCTGCATGTCTATCCTCCTGCTATTCTTTTTCCTTTTCTGTGGGAAACATATCTGGATGTTCCACATTGTCTGTCGCTGACATAAGAAAAGTCTCACCACTGTCTTTCAGTCCCTCTTCATTTGCTTGATACCCTTCTCCCTTCTTTCCTGCACTTTAGTGTCAAAGGTTCCTCTCTCTTCTTCCTCCTCATGCGCTCCTGACAGCGGGCACACGTCTGCTGCATAATAGGTGACTGCGTAACATGATGTAATTCTTAGCCCTGGGCCGACAGGCAGGGTTTTTACATACCCCCTGGTACAGGCCAGGCCCAGGGAGGGGTGATAGCCTGAGCTGTCAAATTCCCAAATGGTCCTTCAGTCAGGTGTTCGGAGGTGTGACCTGAGGTGTAAACAATCACCTAAGGCAGGTGTGCCCCCTGTGAAGGGGACCCCCAGTTAGAGACAGCATGCTACTGGAGACACTGGCAATCATGGGGATTTTCTCACAATGAACCAATCACCACGATCAACATCTACAAAACATAAAGGTAATGAGGCTAATAATTCAAAGACCCTGCCAGCTGAAACGTGGTTCCTTGTGGTTTCATGTATTTAAGATGGTCGGTCCTTTGCAATGGTAATTCAGTTCAATATTCAAAATTGTGTTTATGCCATTGCCGGCCCTGTGAAATCCTGCTCTCGTTTAGAGGAGTGGCACTTTGCTTTCGTAGAGAACTTCGGATTCTCAGGCTGAACAACTGTTTTCCGCCTCACTTCTCCATGGCTATCCTTTTCGTGTCATGGTCCATAGAACTAGGAATTCTTCCTGTAGTGTTAAATACACTAGGCTGCTAGACAGTCTGACCGAGGCTGAAATCCAATCTTAACTCTCAGATTAAGTTGTCAGGTGATGAAAAAGGTAGATTTCTCATTAGTGCACACCCGCACTATTTTTCTCACCTTTGACAGAGTAGTGCTTCCGTCCAAAATCAAAGTAGGCTATGAAATTACCACAGTCTGACCCTATATTCTGAACCCTATACCCTGCTATGAGTGTCATCAATTCAACCACACCAGAATGTCTTGTGACATGCACCCAAATGTCTAACCTGTGGTAATGATGCATATGAGGGCATCGTCCACCTCCTTCTCCCTGCTGTATCAACTGCAACGGCAGTCATGCTGCTGCCTCTTAGGATTGTCCTGTATATCATGATGAGCAGGAGGTCCAGGTAAAGGAAAAATTGCCTTCCCCAGTCACCTGCAAGTTAGTGGCTATTCGCAAACTGTGTGTTCTCCACTTAGTTCTCTTCTTGCTACCTCTCACTCTATGAATGAATGACATGGCCACACTGATATGGGACCTCAAATTCAGTTCTGAGATTGTGAAATTGCCCAGTGTCAAAATAGCATCACCATCCCCCTGTCCAGCTGTGCAACAAACCATCAGACTCTAGCCTCAAGGAGCGATGCCACCGGGTACACAACTGGTGACTGTAAAGGACAACAGGAGTTCTGTGAACACTCCCTACATCCCTCCAGCCAAACGCCAGTGTCTTCCTCTGCTAACTGGAAAGGCTCAAAGAAGTCCTACAAAGGCAAACAGTCGTCTCCATGGCCGTCTCAAAGATTCTCTTCAATGGTGTTGCCACGTGATACCTCAGCCTGGCCAGCTTCTGTCACCAGAGCCCACCACCAACTGGTTACCTGCGTTGTGCTCTACACACCGACAGCAGAAGCAAGTCGATGATTCTGTTGACCTCATGGAGCAGGATCCTCCTGCTTCTATGCAGTGTAGCTGCAAGTCTTCAGACTGTCAATCAACAGTGCTGAGATGACGCCCCTTCATTTCTTCCTCATACCTCCTCGAATAGAACATTCAAAGCCGTCTGTCCCAGAAAGAGAATTTATGGCTGCTTTTAGCATCACACCGTTCCCTTGTACTCTGCCTTCAGGAAACGAAATTCCATACTTACGACTGCTTTGAGCTTTCACATTTCTCTCCAGTTTTAGACCTTCCCCCCTACCCCCCTATCCCTCCCAAGGTCAGCATTCCATCTCCTGCAGGCATCATGCGGAATGAGATTCATAGGCAACCCATCTTCAAGTTGTTGCAGTTCACCTTTTCCTTCCTCACCTGATGTTTTCCCTTTGTACCGTTTATATCCCTCCGTTATTCGATGTCACCAGGTCAGACTTCCTTTGGCTTGTTGGGCAGCTACCTCACGCATTTCTGCTACTCGGTGACTTTAATGTGCATAATCCCCCTAGGGGTTCTCCTACAACCTGCCAGAGGTGCCCTCTTGGCTGATCTTAATCAACTCACTCTTCTGCCTTAACACTGGACCCATTTACCTTTCCAACTCCTCGCATACATATTTCCATTTGGACTTATCCTTTTGCAATGCGCAGCTTGCCATCGTCTTGAGTGGTCCGTTCTTTCTTATGCCTACTAGAGCAACCATTTCCCATGTGCTGTCCGTTTGCTGATTCCTACCCCATCTGTGTGCATACCCAAATTGCAGCTTACTAAGGCTGATGGGCAGCTGTACTGCTCCCTGGTCACCTTCAAAGAAAAAGATTTCCAGTCGTGATGACCAGGTGCAATATCTCACATGCGTTATCCTTTGTGCTGCAGAATGTTCCATTCCTCAAACTTCTTCACCACATCATGTCCCTGTCCCTTGGTGGACTGAGGCAAGTGCTGACACAAATCTTGCACTGATATGTGCTCTCAGCATTTTTAACAGTCATCCTATGGTGGCAAACTGCATTCATTACAAACAGACGTGTGCCAAGTGTTGTTGTATTCTTTGGGATAGCAAGAAACCTAGCTGGATTTCATTCAGTACTTTCTTAAACAGTTCCACCCCTTCCTCTGTCATATGGGCCAATCTCGGATAGCTCTCTGGGACTGAGATCAATTTGCCAGTTATCGGCCTTCTGTTAGAAGTGCCACCAGAGGGTACCTCCCATAGTTCGGAGCTGACTTGTCCAATGAGGCTCACATGCAGTTCAAATTTCTACTTCAGTGGATCTGAGTTTTTTGTCTAGTGTCAAATACACCATCACCATTTTCCATTTGCCTATCCTTTTGATATACATTTAATTTTTTCTCAAAAATCTCATTGCATTCAATTTCAGGTTTCAATTAGCATTCATTGAGCTTCATTGCTTTTCACAAGCACTTCGAACTCTGGCACTTCGTTATGAATGCTTCGGCAGAGTACCACCACTCACCTGTGGGAGGCATTTTTTTCAGTCTTGCAGTTATACTTCTGGGTTTCCTACAGCCCCTGGATGGAGAGGTGCCTAATCAAAAAAAAAAAAACCTCTTGGGTGCACTGCACACTCAGTAACCTGAGTAGCAGCCTCAGTTGTGTAGTGCACATCTGACCTATTTATGGGGACCCTACAGTTCACAACACTACGGCACAGGTCCAGGAAGTTGCAGCCTCGCTTGTCACAGAACTTCCGAAGTATCTGGTTCAGTCCTTCCACTCAACTCACAACCAAAGAGCCACGATCAGTTCCTGAGACAATGTTGCATATTGTGAGCTTCATTGAGACTTAATGCACAAGGCTGGTCTCCTCAAATTTCTCTGCCAGTTGCTGGAATGACCCAAGAGTCACTTCAGTGCCCAGACGAAAGGTGTCACGTGTTCCAATGTGTGCCACAATCTGCAGTTTGTTGCACTCTGTTCCCTAAATGGCCGCTGGAATAGCCTCACACTGAGTGCACCTGGTGTTCTTTCCTGTCCCTCGCTGGCATTTCCCGAAGGGATACAATCATTCACCTTACATTTGGATTGCCAACGATTTATAGACCCCTACCCTTTTGTTTCTCCTCATACAGCTGAAGTAAGTCCCACTGGCTCAGTTTGTTTCAGTGAAAGACAGCACTTCAGACTTGATAGTTACGGGGACTGGTGTAACACCCTGATTCCTCACTGGCTCACAACCACGCTGTACAGGATGCCCAGATCTACCATTGACATGCTACTCGCCGGGAAATGGACGAGTAATGACAGATGCAGTACTGTCTGCAGAGGAGACAAGATAAACACCAGAGGAGTGTACTTAAGGTACCTCTAGTACAGTTATCACAGGTACATGACTCTTGCCAGCTCTTCCAACACACTGATTCACCACAGCTGACAATCGTTTTACAGTAGTCGGGGTGATTTCCAGCTGCTTACAAATGTCAACCAACTCACCCCATGTCTGGTAACAGCAATCACAGTGGAGCTGCATTCTGGCTGTTGCAGTGCATTGCAGGTCAGTGAACAAAGGGCTATAAATTAAACCTGCTGATTATTTCTTAATCTGAGCTAAAAAGGTGCTAATTCCCCATGAAGACTGAAGCAGATACACAAAAAGATTTCTGTTGAGGCAACAGACATGTGGTAGTATTTACTAGTTTCCTAAAATGTTTTTACATTTATTACAGTTGTATGATAAATGAAGAGTATGTATATGACTACTCTTAAAGGCAAAATGAGATTGTAACTCAAAAGGTTAGTTACAATATTTGCTACAGTAATTAAAACCACAATTGCTTGTAGATAATGCAAAGCAGGATTGTAGCTTCCAAAAATGTTCAAATGCACAGTTACTTGCATTGATACACAACGAAATTCAGGGGTGATGTTTACTTCGGTAGAACTGTGATCCACAGATGCTGATTTCCTACGAATTAAAGTAGATACCAAAACACTGGTACCACTAACTTACGAAAATAGTTTTGTAATGGTCAGAAAATTCTGAAAGTGACCTATTTCTCATGCAATTAGACAAGGAATTAGCAAAAGGCTGTTTTGAACAACGATAGCCCTACTGTCCTTGAAACATTTGAAATACCACAATCTAAATTCATCCTACAATTGACAATAACACTAGTTTCCACAATATACCATAATACAGCTATCGATACAGTAAGTGAAGGATTATGCAGGACAAGTGATGCAAACAAGAGCACATGCAAATACAGAAATTAAAACTGACACAATCTTGTACAAGCGGTCTCAAACGAGAAGATTCGGAAGCTGGCTTTTATATGTAAATGTGTGTATTGCGCGGGTTTTTCACTTGGTTTATCCTGTGCACACTTCTACAATGCGGTGCCCAAGAACAACACTGCGGCATACGTTTATCTAGAACAAAATAATGAAACTGTGCAACAGCAAAGTGCATCATCTGTAATGATCTTCCAGTTACTATCAAAACTGTACCTGATTGTGACCTTGTGCCATTAAGTAAGTGTCCCTAAATTAAACGTGAGAATCAGCATTATTACACCATCCCTCACACACATGGAGCTTAACATTAACGGCAAGGGCCATAACAGTAGGAATTATCCCCTCCTCAATTACAACAGCATCAAAATATTATTTGCCTTTATGAAACGTTTGTTCCTATCTTTTTAAAGTAATGAATTGCAGGTTTTTATGAGATCCATTGACCTGTAACTTGCCTATTTCAGTATGAGAAATAGTGGCTAATGCACCAGTGCCAAGGCTTAGTATATGATGAAAAGCATTTCATTTTCGCAAAGGGCAATGTTTCACCCATTTGATAGATGGAAGCAGCTTCAGAAGAGCTGTCAGTATTACTCTAGCTAACTTGGCCACAACAGCCAATGATGTTACAACCTCGAAGAACTTTGTACATCAGGTGCAGGATGAAATAAGTTTAGAAGAGACACTTGAACATCTCATTTTTTTGGTGCAGACCAATTCAGTTTTAGTGAAGGGGACCTGCAAGAGTAGTAAGTCATCAGTTGGAACATTACAGAACGCTCTAAAGTAAAGACTAACTTGTGGCAAAATAGGGTACAAAGTCTTGTTAGAAAACAATTACCTTTCTCTTCAGACAGAACTCAGGTGAACACTACAGAATGTGAAGTTTAGATCTGGTGTACTGAGAGCACATTAGTTGCCTCAAGATGAAACTGCATCTCATGTTATAAGTAAGACGTAGTTCTTATGAGTTTAGTTTGACTCCACCATTGGCGTAATAACCAAACATTGGCTGCATCATTTGTAATGTTACTATACCACCTGCAAAATTGTTCTGAAAATTTAGCCCCATGCATTAGTTTTTACACTGGGTAGTTTTAAAAGATCATAGCAAAACAAGGGTTTCCAATTATACTTGGCCTTCTTTTCAAAGTTCGTATGTCATGAACACAATTGTCACCAAATGGGAGGCATTTGGTATGAAAACTCATCATGTGGTATCTGATGTGAGGGGCAAAATCAAGCTCTATGGCTAAGTTCAGAACTACAATTGGTAGGTTTATTAATTTCAAAAACTCTGGGTAGCATTCTCATAAGAGGAAGCTAATTTTGTTAGCTGATCCAATACATTTTAAAATATACGAGAAACCACTTGGTCAGCAGGCAATCTTCCTTCCACAAAATGTTATTGGAAAATCATGGTTTCCATTTAATGAGGTACATTGGTCTTATGAAGCAGCAATTTGAGACAGTGGTTTACACTTGAAACCGGAAACAACAGCATGAGAGCTGTTTCATGGAAAACTAGTGTGGCAGAATAACAGATGGTTTGGTTACTTCTGATAAACATTCAGACTGTTCCTGCCATTGAGTATGCTGTCAAGACAGGGAAAGTTCTGAGGAATGCTTTGACCACAGTATGGTTCTTAAAGGATGTTCGTAACTTGTTTTGTCTCGTGACATCCAGAGCTCCAAGTATGCCACTTGGTGGCTGTAAAAAAGACTAATGTAATCATTAAGGAAGATATACAGATAAAAAGTGCCTATTTACACCTTTTGTACAAGTTTGTGTGTTGTCCTTTACCACCACCTTCATACCTTGCTTTGTTTGCTTACCTTTCATAATTTTGCTCTCCAAAAATATTTATCTCCAGTTCGTCTCAATACTCTAGGTACAGAAATAATGTATATTATTTCATTACAAACTAGCTTTGTTAACGAGTATATTTCATAAATTGGGAAGAATCAATAGTCAAATCTGCAGAATTATAGTGTGTCGGTATGAGCACAGGCTTTAAAGAAAGAGTAATTTTCAGTAACCAGTGCTCATCTTTGGACAGTGTAATATGTGTTTCTATGTCAGATCACGATCGAGCAGTTCAAAATGGAAAAACATGATTGACATTTCATCAAAAGGCAGGGAAAATAGTTCACGAAGTATACTAGGTCTTCCTGCTTTGGGTATTTAGATGGAACAAGGCTACAGTTAACGGTTTTTCGTAGTACAAGTATGCATAATGTATTTGCCCCACATTACACTGTTGCCCAAAAATTCTTTGTCAAACATATGGTACATTAATATTACATCACTGTATATGGTTATAAGCTCTGATTGTACCTTGATAATAAATGAGACACTCTGAATACTGTGTTCTAAAAAAGAAAGGTATTACAGTTCAAAATGTTGCCAGTTTAAAGTCATGGTTGTTGTGCTGACGTATGGTTGTTACCGCTAAATTCCTTAAAATTGTCACAAAAACTTCAGAAATAGGATGTTTGTCTGCATCTTTAAATTTTCCTTGCAGCAATGATATTTTGCAACATAATATTGGTTACCCTTTATATTTGTGAGGATTCGAAATGATCTGTAGTACCCTACAGATACTTGCAGCAATACAAATTATTTGAGCTTGCTGAAGTTATAGTAAGGAGAGAACTACAAAACCCATCCCTGTAACTGTGAATGAAGTTCATCATGACAAAAACTAGGAGGAAAAATATTTTGTCACATTATGCTACTATTTTTTTGTTGCTGGAAATCCAGATGTTCGGTTCGAACCTGGTGCTCTACTGTATCAATACATTCAGCAAGTGGGTTGCATTGTAAGGCAGCGGCAGCGTAGTGTGCTGGAGCTGGTAACGACCATTGATAGTTGGGATTTATGTGACACTCGTATTAATGGAAATGTTTTGTTACAAAATTTTCGCTTTACGGGGTTAATTGGGCATACAAGGGTACACACAATAACATGTCAGCCAATGAGCAGGATCGACATTAATTATTTGCTTCACAACCAGTTGTTGTCAACATCAGCACAGTTTGCCACCACTGCCATAAGAAAAATTGTACCTGACAGTTAGGATGGCTTTTTATTTTAAAAAAAGCCAAATACATTGTTGCAACTCATGGGTACATAGCACATTGGGACACAGTGTGGCCGCCCTGAAAAGCCGACCATACCATCCTAGTCAGAGCTTAATGGTGACAGGGTTAGCGACATTGAAGCAAAGTTTAGTCACTGATTTCAGCCAAGGTGAAGCGCACAGTTTTATTCTGTCTCGTTCTCTGCAAGTGTGAAGAGTGATCGAGGGAACATGGTAGAGTTAATACATCTTTGGTTGGTTTGGGGGGGATTAAAGGGACCAGACTGCGACGGTCATCGGTCCCTTTTTCCAAAAAAAAGGGAAAGCACCAAAAAAAAACCGAACAACAGGAAAGACGTCAGACGACACAGGACAAGAAATACTCCTACAGAGATCAGACGAAACAAATTAAAATCACACAGAGTGTGACAGTGGTTGGCCGACCATAGAGATAAAAAGGAAAAGCCAACCACCGAGAACACATTAAAAACTCAGCGTAAAATCGTAGGCCAATGGCCAGAATCAACACAAAAGAACAGAACAAACACTCAGAGTAAATAATAAAAACCCCCTGCCCGAATAAAACGGAAAACTAAGTCAGCCAGACCAGGGTCATCACATAAGAGGGCAGGGAGCGTATCAGGCAGCGCAAATGTCTGCCTGACCACAGCTAAAAGGGGGCAGGCCAACAAAATGTGGGCCACTGTCAAAGCCGCCCCGCAGCGACATATAGGAGGGTCCTCCCGGCGCAGTAAATAACTGTGTGTCAGGTGGGAGTGGCCAATGCGGAGCCGACAAAGGACGACAGAGTCCCTGCGGTTGGCTCGCAGGGATGACCGCCACACAGTCGTTGTCTCCTTGATGGCACGGAGTTTATTGGGCATGATCCGATTGCGCCATTCAGCGTCCCAAAGCGCAAAAACTTTTCGGCGGAGGACTGCCCGCAAATCAGTCTCTGGGAGGCCAACGTCCAGAGAATGTTTACTCGTGGCCTCTTTCGCCAGGCGGTCAACATGTTCATTGCCCGGGATACCGACATGACCGGGGGTCCACACAAAGACCACAGAGCGGCCGCAACACGCAAGAGTATGCAGGGACTCATGGATAGCCATCACCAGACGAGAACGAGGAAAACACTGGTCGAGAGCTCGTAAACCGCTCAGGGAATCGCTACAGATAACGAAGGACTCACCTGAGCAGGAGCGGATATACTCTAGGGCACGAAAGATAGCGACTAGCTCAGCAGTGTAAACGCTGCAGCCAGCCGCCAAGGACCGTTGTTCGGAATGGTCCCCTAGAGTTAGCGCATACCCGACACGACCAGCAACCATCGAACCGTCGGTGTAAACAATTCCAGAGCCCTGATACGTGGCCAGGATGGAATAAAAGCGGCGGCGGAAGGCCTCTGGAGGGACCGAGTCCTTCGAGCCCTGTGCCAAGTCGAGCCGAAGGCAAGGGCGAGGAACACACCACGGGGGTGTACGCAGAGGCGCCCGGAAAGGAGGTGGAACTGGGAAAAACCCAAGCCCGCAGAGAAGCTCCTTGATGCGTACGGCGATCGGACAACCCGACCGGGGCCGACGGACTGGCAGATGGACGACTGACTGCGGGAACAGGACACGATAATTTGGATGCCCGGGCAAGGTAAAAACATGGGCAGCATAAGCGGCCAGCAAACGTTGGCGTCGGAACCGCAGTGGAGGTACACCTGCCTCCACTAGGACGCTGTCCACAGGGCTGGTGCGGAAAGCACCAGTGGCAAGGCGTATCCCGCTGTGGAGAATTGGGTCCAGCACCCGCAACGCAGATGGGGATGCAGAGCCATAAGCTAGGCACCCATAATCCAGGCGAGACTGGTTTAACGCCTGGTAGAGCCGCAACAGGATAGATCGGTCGGCACCCCAGCGGGTGTGGCTCAAACAACGCAGGGCGTTGAGATGCCGCCAACACGCTTGTTTAAGCTGCCGGATATGAGGCAGCCAAGTCAACCGGGCATCAAAAAGGACACCCAGAAACTTGTGGGTCTCCACCACAGCAAGAAGTTCGTCAGCAAGATAAAGCCGCGGCTCAGGATGGACCGTTCGGCGCCGGCAGAAATGCATAACGCGGGTCTTGGCTGCCGAAAACTGAAAACCACGCGCTACAGCCCAAGACTGCGCCTTGCGGATTGCGCCCTGTAGCTGACGTTCAGCTGCTGCAATGCTAATAGAACTATAGTAAAGACAGAAGTCGTCAGCATACAGGGAAGCGGAGACAGAATTTCCTACTGCCGCAGCGAGACCGTTTATTGCAATTAAAAACAGGCAGACACTGAGGACAGAGCCCTGGGGTACCCCGTTCTCCTGGACGAGGGAGGAACTATACGAGGCTGCGACTTGCACGCGGAAGGTACGATACGACAGAAAATTTCTGATAAAGATCGGCAGAGGGCCCCGAAGACCCCATCCATGAAGCGTAGAAAGGATGTGATGACGCCATGTCGTATCGTACGCCTTCCGCATGTCGAAAAAGACAGCGACCAGGTGCTGATGGCGGGCAAAGGCTGTACGGATGGCCGACTCAAGGCTCACCAGATTGTCGGTGGCGGAGCGGCCTTTACGGAACCCACCCTGAGACGGAGCCAGAAGGCCCCGAGACTCCAGCACCCAATTTAAGCGCCGGCTCACCATCCGTTCAAGCAACTTGCAAAGAACGTTGGTGAGACTAATGGGACGGTAGCTGTCCACCTCCAGAGGGTTCTTTCCAGGTTTCAAAATGGGGATGACAATACTTTCCCGCCATTGCGACGGAAACTCACCCTCGACCCAGAGACGGTTGTAAAGGTCGAGGAGGCGTCGCTTGCAGTCCACTGAAAGGTGTTTCAGCATCTGACAGTGGATGCGATCTGGCCCGGGAGCGGTATCAGGGCAAGCGGCAAGGGCACTCTGAAATTCCCACTCACTGAATGGAGCGTTGTAGGGTTCAGAAGCGTGGGTGCGAAAAGAAAGGCTCCGACATTCCATCCGCTCTTTAATGGAGCGGAAGGCCTGGGGGTAATTCGCAGAAACGGAACTCATAGCAAAATGCTCTGCTAAGCGGTTTGCAATGACGTCGGAGTCAGTACAAACTGCTCCATTCAGTGAGAGCGCAGGGACGCTGGCAGGGGTCCGATAGCCGAAGACCCGTCGAATCTTGGCCCAGACCTGCGATGGAGTGACATGGAGTCCAATGGTGGACACATACCGCTCCCAGCACTCCTTCTTGCCTTGGCGGATAAGGAGGCGGGCCCGCGCACGCAACCGTTTGAAGGCAATAAGGTGGTCCATGGAGGGATGTCGCTTGTGACGCTGGAGCGCCCGCCGGCGATCTTTAATCGCTTCAGCGATCTCAGGCGACCACCAAGGCACAGCCCTCTGCCGAGGGGACCCGGAAGAACGGGGAATGGCAGACTCGGCGGCAGTGACGATGCCGGCGGTGACCGATGTAACCACCGCATCAATAGCATCAGTTGAGAGAGGCTCAATAGCGGCAGTGGAGGAGAACAAGTCCCAGTCAGCCTTATTCATAGCCCATCTGCTAGGGCGCCCAGAAGAGTGACGCTGTGGTAGTGACAGAAAAATCGGAAAGTGGTCACTACCACACAGGTCGTCATGCACACTCCAGTGGACAGATGGTAAGAGGCTAGGGCTACAGATTGAAAGGTCAATGGCGGAGTAGGTGCCATGCGCCATACTGAAGTGTGTGGAGGCACCATCATTCAAAATCGAGAGATCGAGCTGCGACAATAAATGCTCAATGGTGGCGCCTCGACCTGTTGCCACTGACCCACCCCACAGAGGGTTATGGGCGTTAAAGTCGCCCAGTAATAAGAAAGGTGGCGGCAATTGGGCTATCAGCGCAGCCAGGACATGCTGCGCGACATCACCCTCCGGTGGAAGGTAAAGACTGCAGACGGTAAGAGCCTGCGGCGTCCACACCCTAACAGCGACAGCCTCTAAAGCTGTTTGGAGAGGGACAGACTCGCTGTGAAGTGAGTTAAGGACATAGATGCAGACGCCACCAGACACCCTTTCATAAGCTGCTCGGTTCTTATAATAACCCCGATAGCCACGGAGGGCGGGGGTGCGCATTGCTGGAAACCAAGTTTCCTGCAGAGCAATGCAGAAGAAAGGGTGAAGGCTGATAAGTTGGCGGAGCTCAGCTAGATGGTGGAAGAAACCACTGCAGTTCCACTGGAGGATGGTTTTGTCCATGGCTGAGAAAGGCGTGCCGGGACAGGGACGGCAGATTACGCCGCTGGGTCACCTGCTGCCTCCGATTGAGCACCCGTGCTAGTGCTATTGCTATTCACGGCGTCTGAGGGACCGGCGAGATCGAGGTCCTCAGCGGACGCCAGAATCTCCACCTCGTCCCCAGACGCAGAGCTAGAAGGTTGCGATGGGGTGGCTACCACCGCGCGTTCCTTGGGCTTAGAGCTGCTCTTCTTTGATTTCTCACGCTGCTCCTTGGGTTTAACTGGCTGGGAGGGCTTCACCGATTCAGTCTCCGGGACTGAGGAGGATCGGGAAGCCCTTCGACCTGCAGATTGTGGGCACTTATGCCACTGTCGATCGTCAGCCTTCCCGCCGGTGGAAACCTGGGAAGGGAGGGACCCAAGGGACCCCTTGCGAGCGTGAGAAGCCGAAGAAGTTGGACACTTCTCCGGCTTAGAAGCGGGGACCGATGTCCCCGATGGGGGGGACGGTGTTGTTCCTGAGGTAGGTGGCACAGGAGCAACCCGGTGGGTAGAGCCCCCCACTGGCAAGGGGGCAGGAGGAGTTGTACCACTCGTCGATCCGGCCGGAAGGCGCGAAACAGATGGGGCTAGCACAGGTGTTGTAGCAGCGGCGTAGGAAGTTGTCATTCGCACAGGATGTAATCGGTCGTATTTCCGTTTGGCCTCAGTATAAGTCAGTCGGTCCAGGGTCTTATATTCCATGATTTTGCGCTCTTTCTGGAATATTCTGCAGTCTGGCGAGCAAGGTGAATGGTGCTCCCCGCAGTTGACGCAGATGGGAGGCGGGGCACATGGAGTATCGGGATGAGATGGGCGTCCGCAATCTCGACATGTGAGGCTGGAAGTGCAGCGGGAAGACATATGGCCGAACTTCCAGCACTTGAAGCACTGCATCGGGGGAGGGATATAGGGCTTGACGTCACATCGGTAGACCATCACCTTGACCTTTTCCGGTAACGTATCACCCTTGAAGGCCAAGATGAAGGCACCGATAGCAACCTGATTGTCCCTCGGACCCCGATGAACGCGCCGGACGAAATGAACACCTCTACGTTCTAAGTTGGCGCGCAGCTCGTCATCAGACTGCAAAAGGAGGTCCCTATGGAAAATAACACCCTGGACCATATTTAAACTCTTATGTGGTGTAATAGTAACGTTAACATCCCCCAACTTGTCACAAGCAAGTAACCTGCGTGACTGGGCGGAGGATGCCGTTTGTATCAGTACTGAGCCAGAGCGCATTTTAGACAAGCCCTCCACCTCCCCAAACTTGTCCTCTAAATGCTCGACGAAGAACTGAGGCTTTGTGGAGAGAAAAGACTCCCCATCAGCTCTCGTGCAAACTAAGAATCGGGGCGAATAACTGTTACCTCCATCCTGGGACTTACGCTCTTCCCACGGCGTGGCCAGGGAGGGGAACGTTTTCGGATCGTACTTCTGAGCATTAAATTGAGCCCGAGAACGCTTAGAGACTGCTGGCGGCTGGCCGCCAGCGAGAGATGATGTACCACGCTTCATTGCGGGTCATCCGCCCTGATGCCACCTACTCCGACCAAGGGCCCTCCCCACGGGCGCCACCCAGCCACAGCAAAGGCCACCTGGCAGGATGGCCGTTGCCGGGAGTCCTGATACCCCAGGAGGATAGGCATCTACTCCTTGGCATACGTGGGGAGTTAACGGCGCAGGCATCAGTAGAGCGATCCCTGTGTTGTCAGGGGGCTACAACCAAGAGGGTACATGGCGGCCCCACCACAACGGACTGGCTACCGTGCTGGATCTTAGGTGCAAAAATGGCCAAGGTCGTCGTCGCAGTTAAAAGAAACACTGCAGAGTGCAGTGTGGTAATCGCCCAAGAGATCGAAAACGAGCGGGACACCATTGCAACGACAAGAAAGACGGCTAAAGGTCTAATTGCACGACGGATACAATGCACCATGTAAGGCGCCCTTCCCCAATTGGCTCGCTCTTCGGAATAATTTAGAAAGATGGAGGTCCAACCCGAGAGGGGACCATCACATAAGGCCAAAACATGTGAGACTCCTTTTAGTCGCCTCTTACGACAGGCAGGAATACCGCGGGCCTATTCTAACCCCCGAACCCGCAGGGGGCTAATACATCTTGGTGAGATGAAGAATTAGCAGTAAGAAGAAAGAGGTTGATTGGCTAACATGGGAAAATAGTGTATGCATAGTGTTTTACTGTGGATTGGTTGTAGTTGTACACTTTCGGGTACACGAATGCTGTGTTTTGTTCATCATCTATGGTGATTTTAAGTAATTCTGTGTCATTTTTTTTCCTCCGTAGCAAACTAGCGTTCATTTGTTAGCTACTGGAAGTATGAACTATGTTAGCGTCAACTGAGTTAGAAAAAGTGAATAAATCTAAATAGGCGCTGATGCATCATTCAATGTTTGAGTTGCAAAACCTATGTCACATGGATTTCATAACTATGCTTCAATTGGTATTGTAATAATGTTGATTTATTGTTATTTATTGAGCATCCATTTTATCATATATAATGATATAGGAGTTGACATGTTACATTATTTGAGTTTGTAATTATACAGTAAATTAATAACACAGGCCTACAGTGGTACACCCTAAATAAATTACCAGGTGACGAAAAAGTCAGTATAAATTTGAAAGCTGAATAAATCACAGAATAATGTAGAGAGAGGTACAAATGGACACACATGCTTGGAATGACATGGGGTTTTATTATAACAAAAAAAAAAATAGAAAAGTTCTAAAAATGTCTGACAAATTGCGCTTCATCTGATCAGAATAGCAATAATTAGAATAACAAAGTAAGACAAAGCAAACATGATGTTCTTTACAGGAAATGCTCAATATGTCCACCATCGTTCCTCAACAACAACAATAGGAATAATGTTGTTTACAGCACTGTAAAGCATGTCCGGAGTTATGGTGAGGCATTGGCGTCGGATGTTGTCTTTCAGCATCCCTAGAGATGTCTGTCGATCACAATACACTTGCGACTTCAGGTAACCCCAAAGCCAACAATTGCACGGACTGAGGTCTGGGGACCTGTGAGGCCAAGCATGACAAAAGTGATGGCTGAGCACACGATCATCACCAAACGACGTGATCATCACCAAGCGACGTGTGCAAGAGATCTTTCACGTGTCTAGCGATATGGGCTCGAGTGCAATCCTGCATAAACATACATTCCAGCAGGTGCATATCAGCCAAGGTGGGGATGATGTGATCCTGTAACCTATCGGTGTACCTCTCACCCGTCACGGTAGCAGTTACAAAATGAGAATCGCTTATTTCCTCGAAGAAAAAAAGGCCCGATAACGGTAGATGTGGTAAGTCCAACCCATACCGTGACTTTCTCGTTGTGCAATGGAGTTTCCATGACTGTGCCCCTCGCCATATTAGGAACTATAACATTGTGTCCGTAAGTAACTGTGCAAGCATATTTACAAACAAATGCACAGTTACCTAAAGAAAGAAACCCACTTTCAGTGCATGCAATGTCAAAATAATAAGTTTAATACTGATACGTTTAAGTTTCAATAAAAATGTGAGTTTACTCGCCTTTGCAAAAATGACGAAAACAGCCCTGCCAACAATGTGACTGCTGGTACAACACTGAAGGTTTCATAAATGAAGCATGCTTTGTTGCTACTTCGTACATTATTGCCAGTGGTACCATCTACTGGTTTGTTTTCAAACTAAAGTGAGTTGGAAAACTTGCCCCTATGGAAAATGTGCCCCGGTCACCCCTATTTCAGCAGTTTACTCTGAGAGGTAGACAACACCATACATTGCCTGTGCTTAGCTTAATTCTTCAGTTTGATGTGATACTGTTCTGTTATGTCACTGTCTCAGTTGTAATGTCTCCAATGTATTTCAATTTTAATTTTCAGCATATGGACATCTGTACTAAATCCCGAGGCACCAGAAGTCATAAGGTATTGTTCGTTCATGTTCAAAAGCCTCGAAAAAAATTATTCAGTTGCATTGGTACTTATGTGAGAGTGTGCGTGTGTGTACACATACCTTCTGATAATGTTTGTTTTTTTCTTTTAGTTCGGCAACTGTCATCCAGTCGACACTGAATCCGGAGGTGCCAGAATTTCAGAGGTATGGAATGAGCATGGGAAGTGGATTGGTGATAAATCATTAAACACTGGTGTCAGCTGACAATTTTAGTAAAATAACTTACCTAGGATGGGACTAAAAATTGCACGTCGATGTATGTAACCTATCCAAACTTGATAGCTGGTTCCTGTGTGCATTAAAATACAATTACAAACATAATACATCCCTAAATTTATTTTTATCCCCTGGATGCTTTGCTCAGTCCTTTTGTTACTAGTGTGACGCTCGGGTGGTTTATTCTGGGAAACTGAGAAATTATCCAGAATTTTTCAATTTGAACTTCGATAGAATGTTTTCATGGATTATTGGTAGATAATACTTTGGAACTGATGGGGCATACTGACAGTCCTTTGAATCTTTCATTTAGTGCTCTCCGCACCCTCAAATTTGAGACAAACATTTATTTCACAGATTTCATCAGATATGTTGACCTTCCAAAGAGACTGCTCTAGGATATCGATATTCGTGAAGTCATAAAATACATACTCCACTCCATTTGGATTGCTGCTTGGTTTTGGAATGCAGCTTGTTCTTGCAATATAATGATGGGTTTTTGTATGCTGTTGAAGCCTGTTTACACTCAGTAAACATCTGTACGTGCATGTCAAAAATGTACATAAAGCTCAGCCAAAAATATGAGTTTCAGTGCAGCAAAGGTGACTTGGGCTTTTCAAGCATTTTTTTCTGCTTCTTGTATTAAAGAAAATGGTTGTGTTCCAACTAAGACAATGTATGGAACATTTCATAATGGGTTTAATGCATTTGTAAGAGCTTAGTTTCATTAACTGGCTATGAACATGAGTATATTCTAGTTTCAGCCTTTATAACCATATTATAAATTTAATATGGCTCTTGTATTTGCTTCCAAAAACATTCCTGTGTACACTGAAACTTTTGAATGCTGAAAAGTGCAGCAGTAGCTCTTGTCAGTATTTGTGGCCATTGTGTAGTATAATAGTTCAGTTAAGTAATGAACAGTGCCAGGTAAGGTATTTGTAAATCGTAAAATTTCTGTTACAGGCTTGGTCCTGACGTCTGAAGAAAATCGACCTCCTAGAATCAGTGTCACACCAGGTAAGTTATGTGCACACATAATGGGTGTATCGATGAGTCCTTCACAACTTTGAAAATGCAATTATTTATTCATTTAACTTGGGGATGGATTTGGTGTCATTTTATAGGGAAATGATTTACCTTACACTTCCATAGGCCCAATGTGACTGTTTGGTTACACAGCACACACCATCTGAAGCAGAGGTCTTGGCAATGTGACCACAGCGTGTCACATATGACTTGTTCAGTTGTGGGGTATTCTAACTCGGAAATACAGTAGAGATGTCCAGGAATGTTTATGGGTTTTTCACTGGTGCAAATTCTACTTTTCATTGATTTAACCACTTGCATGAGAAGTTGACTACACAGTAAAGATAGCCTTTCCATTGCATCTTTCATCCAAAATGTTTCACTACCACACGAGATCCTATAATCAATCAAGGGCGGGGAAGGGTGCTCTGTTTTGTTACACAATTACATGTTCATTTGATGAACTATTTCTGCTTCCTGCAAGTACCTATTAGTAATTTTTATTTTTCTTGTAGTTCAACTGTGATGGTGCAGCAGTGAACATTACATCTAGATGAACCTGAATTACGAAGGTATGGAATAGGCATATCCAGTGGACCAGCATCACTGATAGATCTTCATGCACAAGTGTCAGCTGAAAATGTGTGTGTAAAAGTACTTAGTTTGGCTGTGTTCCAAAGTAGAACGTGAAGCTATGTAATCATTTTACATATAGACAGCTGACTGCTGTGTTTCTATAAAACTAGCATACACAGAAAGCTTCCCAGTTATGAAATATGTATAGTAAGTGAATATAATTCTACATCTCCTCCTCCACCCTTTCCCCTTTGTCCCCACGTGAGCTTTCTGAGCTTTACGATGCTGCAAAGTTTTTCTGTTGATTACAAATCTGGGGGGGTTTCTGTTGTGACACTTCTGGCATGGCTGCTGTGACAACACAGGGAGTATGCACGCACGTTTGTGTTTTTCTTTTAGTTCGGCAACTGATGGTGCTGGAGTCGACATTGAATCCGGAGGTACCAGAATTTCAAAGGTATGTGTGTGTTTTCTTTTAGTTCGGCAACTGTGATGGTGCTGGAGTCGACACCGAGTCCAGAGGTACCAGAATTACAAAGGTATGGAATGGGCATGTTTAATGAAATTCGCGATAAATCTTTTTGCCGTTGTGCCAGCTGACAATGAGTAAATGCACTTACGATGTGACCGGAAATTGAATTTCACATTTTTGATAGGCTGTTTCTGTGAAACACAAAATACATCAAAAAATGTGTCCCCAAATTTATTTACTCACTTTGAGGGCTTTTCTCAGTCCTTTTTTCTTACTGGTGTGACACTTAGGGGGATTGTTCTGGGAAACAATGATAAAATGTCCAGAATTTTTTAGGGTGCACTTTGATAGGATGCTTTCATGGATTATTGAGAGAGAATACTTTCGAATTGATGGGGCATATCGACAGTCCTTTGGATCTTGCCTTTAGTGCTCTCTGCACCCTCAAATTTGACAAATATTTATTTGACAGGTTTCATCAGATAGATTGACCTTCCAAAGAGACTGCACTCACATATTGATGTTCATGACATCACCCATCCAGCCCCCTCCCTGTTCCCATTCCAGCACTACACAGCCATCATTTCACTGCCACACCCAGGCTTTTAATTTCTTTTATTTTTATTTCTCTTCTTTCTGCTACTTACCCCCTCCCCCTCCCCCCCCCCTCCACACCTTCTCTCCTACCCTCCGTCTAAACAGCAAAGGCCTTAATGGCGGAAAGCTATGATTGTGTCTTCTTATTGTGCCTATCGCGACTCAGCATCTCTGCTAAATGGTGAGTAGCAACTTCCCTTCTCTCATATTGTTACATTCCATCCTGGATTTTCCATTGTTTCATTTTTAGTGAAGTTTGGCTGAATGTCAATGTCGTACAGAGCGAAGCAATTGTTACAGAACGTCATTTGGAATGCAGCGTGTCAGGGACTGCTGGGGTTGACATCCTGTCTGCTGCAACAGCGACGGCGTGTCGGGGCGGCGCCTGCGTGGCCGCAAACGGCGCCGAACCATTCAGCAATGTCGGCGTGTTGCAGTTGTTTCCTGTGACGGGCTGGCTGGCAGCACGGCTCCCATCTCTGCTTCTCCGCATGGCTCCCATTAAAACATCTGAAACAAATATTTTACAATGGTGTACTGGCTTTAAGGGTACAGGTTATTAGCTATGGAAGAAGATGCAACTTGGTTAAAAGCATTTATTGTTCAGTAAGCCGTCTTTTCGCTGGTCTGAGAATGTTTTGGCATGGTAACTGGTTTCTTGTGGCTTCACAACTGAATTGCACCGTGACACTGCTACTTAGGGTATGTCACACGCACGTTGTACTACACACTTACATTTGTTCTTATGGTCGATGTGCTGCCAGAGCATCTCTCAACACACGAAAATGTTACACATCACACACACCAAATGTTTCCGTCGAGCAAAGTTTGTTTTAATTGACTCCGAACAAATCACTATCTACCATTTTTATACACAGTGAATTTAGTGTTCACTGAGCACTGCACTATGACCGTCACTGAACAGTTGACTTATCCTGACGTATATATTGGTGCAGATCCAACAGTCATTTTCTGTCCTCCCCTAGATTGTTTATGCACACAGTTTATTTTTAATGCATATCAACTGTTCCTTGCATAATCACTCATCTATATTGAGTCCATTGTGTTTACCACATTCACTACACACTTTTAGTATTGTTACTAGGCATATAGGGCTTTTTGTGTAATTATTTAAAGGATTTGTGATTTTTGCTACATAGTTTTCTTTTCCTTTTTCGGTGTAGCTTGCCAGGTTATCACCCATCTAGCAAACAGATTTTACCAGGCATATTGCTCAAAAAATACTTCATTTAGTATTAGAATTTTTTTTTAAATGATCTGTCCTACGGGACTCCAGTGTAGTTTCTGCGTAGACTGACTTGATTCGTGTACCGCGTAATTAATATTCAAGGACCTGCACCAAGTACACGGGCTTCAATTGAAGCATCATTACATACAAAGTGTATGTTACACGAAACGGGTTTGTCTTTGATTGAATATTGCTCCAGTGTCGTTCTCAGATCACTATTGGCAGTAACATTACTCCCCATAATTATTTTGTACTACAGTCATTTTTGTCCAGTAGAGACACTCTCAGGGTTCCTTAATTCTAACACAATTACACCTATTACATTACTATATGAAATCTCATCATTAATTGTACATACTACCTACAAATGAAAAATGATTCAAGAAACTTTTCATTACTTTGTCAAAAAAATTGTTCATTCCTTGGTGAGCATATAGTATTTTACGGACACTAGTTGTCTGTTAACAAAATCTTCAATTTGCATGTTATTGCCAAGTTTATTAAGTCTACTTTCATGCTGTGTTTACCTATTAAATGTCTTTCTTTCTCAAAACTTTAAATACACATACATTCTTAAAATTAACATACTTATACTCTAAAACACAATTGAAATCGTCTTACTGATACTATTTACATCTGACAGGTCATTGAATAAATAATTTCGCAACTTTATGTGGATACAATCCTTTTATTTTCCCCATCTGGGTGTGTGCTAACAAACAGATACATTCGTGCGGCACCTTTGCATCGTATTTCTGTTTGTTGGTTACACCTCAGTTGTACTTCTTTTTTCTCTTAGCAGCACAACTGCTTAAGTTGTCTCATACCTCTTTTGTTTTCCTCTCTTGTTTCTGCCCTGGCTAGTAGTCTCAGGAAAGGCGTGAGCGATACATTCTTTGTCATATAAATCCCTTTCAATATCTCTACTGGTGGGTATCCTGTACTTTATTTGGGTGCTAAATTATGTATTTTTACAAATTTAGGTACCCACTCAGGCCATTTTGTATGTTGGTTTGCAATGTAAATTCTAAGGAACTTATTCAATTCTCTGAATGTTCTTTCGACTAAACTTGCTTCTGGATGAAACCGGAATACCAGAATATGCTGTATACCTTGATCCTGTAGATAATTTTCCCAAGTATGACCCGTGAAGTAAGTGGCATTGTCAGTTACGGCTTCAGGTTTCCCCACTTGAGGCAAGTATTGTTGATCCGTTTGACTATGCTTTTGGCAGTAGCTGATTTTATACAATAAATTGTGAATTATGTGGAAAAAATATCATAAACTGCCAGTATATATTTCGTACCACCTCTCGCCGTGGGATAGGGACCTGCTATGTCCAACGATACTAACTGAAGCGGCTGGAGTTGAAGTATGGTATGGAGTTCAAATTTTATGGTCCTATTACAGTGTTTTGCTTTCTGGCACATAGCCCAAGTCCTAACTGTTACTTGAATTTAGTGTTTCATTCAGGGGTAGTAGCAGTATCTCGCAGTGAGTTCTGTGCACTTCCCAATCCCTGCATGGCCCCATGCTAAGTTCGTGTGCCATATTACGACTGACTGGTTAGGTATGCATACTGCCCAGCAGTCTTTTGTGCTAAGTTTATGGTACAGAAGGTTTTCCACAATTTCAAAACCTTGATCTTTATTGTTGGCACCTTTTTCAATATTACTAATGATTTTTGCCCACATTGGAACTGATCTCTCTAGTTCAGGCATATTTTTAAACATATATAGAAAATCACTCCTGTACGCATTGTCTCATACTAAAAGCACTTTATACTCGGCGGATTGTTTTGGCATTTCTGCTAACTCCGGTAATCCTGCCGGCAGTCGCAATAAAGCATCCACTACTGTTATCTTGGCCTTTTGTATACATAATCTTTATTCGGTATTCTTGTAAGGTAACAGACTCCAGTAGGTAACAGATAAGAGGGTCGCATCCCATACTAATGATCAAAGGAATCATCAAAGGAGGAGGCATAGGATGGGTGGCCACACATGGGGTCACAGACTGTAAAGACTGCAAAAAATGTCACAACGAACCCCCCCCCCCACCTCCTGCTCAAAGACTAAAGGAGAACCTTATATCTGGAAATAAAAACCACTTTCATGGAGGAATCCGAGGAGCAGGTCAACCATCCGTGGATTGTCTGCTAATATTAAATTTAAGGAAGCAGGAAGACAATACTAGCACGAAGGGTCGTAAGAAGGAAACATGCCACCAATATGTGAGATATCATCAGTCTGACACCACAACCACATTGTGGGGGTGAGTCGTTACATAGCAGGAAACAATGGGTGAGCCATGTATGGCCAATACATAAAAGGCAAAAAATAGTGGATTTCTTCCGAGAGGGGTGGAAAGAAGTGCCCCAAACCGCAGTAGACTCCTTGATTGTGCGGAGTTTATTACTATGAGCAGTATCACTCCAGATGGCATTCCACTGTTGGGCGAAGAGAGATTTGACGTAGATCTGCATATCCACAGCTGGAATCGTGAAAGGAAAAGAGGGTTAAGTATCTGCTTTTCTAGCCAAATGGTCAGCCAATTCATTCTGTGGACTTGGGACCCAGAGAATGATGACTGAACAGGTGACACACTCAAGGGCTAAGAGGAGGTCATGGACGGCAGAGACCAAGGGGTGATGAGAGTAGCATTGTTCAATAGCCTGCAGGCTGCTCATGGAGTCAGAACAAATTAAAACACTATGGAAGGAGGACTGAGAGACAAAAAGGGATGGCCCTGTGAATGGCTAGAAGCTCTGCTGTAAATGCACTACATGATCCTGACAACAAGTGGTGCTCGAAGCCAGTGGGGGACGTGAAGAGATTGGTCCTAATCCGTGGTCTAGGCACTGTCCAAGGGGGGAGGGGTACTGGAGGAAAGACACGGGGTGCAGTCCAGTGAGCGCAGATAGAGGTCCTGGCAGGGGATATTGAGATGTATGCCAACCGGCATCCCACCCGTGGGCGGGTGTTAGGAGGGAGACATCCCTCATTGGCAAAGAGCACAGGGTACACGGGATCATCAGGGAATTGGCGAATGGCAACTGCATAATAAACAGTTGGTTCGGTCCGACGTGTGGAGGGGTATCCCTGCTTCTCTGAGGAGACTAACAGGACTATGTGCAAAAGGCACTAATAGCCAGACGCACCCGACAATGATGGACAGGGTCAAGGAGTTTTGAAGTGGAAGGAGCTGCTGAACCATAAACCTGACTACCATAATTCGAGTCTGGACAAGACTAGAGCACGGTGAAGATGTGTGGGTTGGTTGGTTGGTTGGGGTTTAAGGGACCAAACAGCAAGGTCATCAGTCCTTGTTTCAAATGTTGTCCATTCCAATCTCAGAAATATCAGAACAACATAAGGGAAGAAGCTAAAAAAGGTAAAAGGGCAGTCATGTTGTCAATGGTAAAAACAAAATGATGTAAGTCAGCAAGAGAGCGAACTGAACGCTATGCTGAAGCGGCAGAAGCAAGACCACCTGCGACATAAAATGTGCAACCACTAGAATGTAGACGTACGTATGGGAAAATGAGACTAACCAATCCTAAAAAAATTATGAAAACAGAGTAAAAGGGGAAGAAAAGAGGATCTCGGTCAGGGAGGGGAGACTGCAATCTCCAAACATGGCTTACAGTGGGAGATACCCCAACCCTCACTGCCCTGCCCGAACACCAGAGAGATTAAAAACCTTAAAACTGAGAATAAAAACCACTTTCCCGGAGGAAACCGAGAACCAGATCGACCATCCAGGAATTGTCAATCAACATCAAAGATAAAGTGCGGGGCGAGTCTGTACTTGGCGCACACAGCTATAAGAAGGGGGCATTCAACTAAAACGTGAGCTACTGACTGGAAGGCTCTACAACCACAAAGTGGGGGTGGCTCATCACGCAAAAGAAAACCATGGGTAAGCCTGGTATGGCCAATGCAGAGACGACACTGTGGTAGAGTCCTTTCAGGAGAGGCGAAAGGAAGAACACCACGGGCCTGGTGTCATCTAAATCGCACAGTGACAGGGAGAGACAGACAGGGAAGTAGCCTACCAAGAGTTGGTCCATGATTGTGCGAAGTGGGATTTGATGTGAAGCCGTAAATCCGCTGCAGGAGGGGTTACAGAAAATGAGGGATAAGTGACTGCTCCCCCAGCCAAACAATCAGCGAGCTAATTATGCGGGATACCCAAATGGCCAGGGACCCAAAGGAAGTCAACAGAACAAGCAGCATGTTGAATATCAGCGAGATGGCCATGGATGGCAGAGACCAAAGGATGGCACGAAAAACACCGATCAATAGCCAGAAGTCCACTCATTGAGTCTGTACATGACAAAATGCAGATGTGTTGGGACTGTTTAATGAAGGTAAGGGCCCGGGAAATTGCCATCAATTCCGCAGTAAATACCCCACATGTAAGCGGCAGCAGATGATTTTCAGTTCCAACAGGACGTGAAGGCATATCCCACATGATCAGCAGATTTAGAGCCATCAGTTTAAAAAACAACAGCATCCCGAAACTCGCATAAAATACGGCGGAAAAAGGAATGGAACACCATCAGTGGGACGGAACCTTTCGGACCTCAGTGGAGATCCATATAAATTCGAGACCGAGGAACTAACTGGAGGAGGGGGAGGGAGGTAGGGGTGGGGGGGTTGGAGGGGAGGGAGCGAGGAAGACAGGACAAAGAAGGAAGCTGAAAATCATGGCAAAGAGACGCAAGGCGGAGCCCAACCGGTAAACCCGCACTCGGGCGGGAATCAGATGGGTGACTTCCATGGTCTTGGAACAGGATAGAACAAGAATGATGAGTGGGAGAGGAACAGACAGTGAATGCATAAGACACCACAAGCTGGGACCGTCCAACAGAAAAGGGGGAGGGGGGATTCCAGCTTCAACCAGGAGATTATCAACAGGGCTAGTAGGGAAGGCACTGGTGGCCAAATGGATACCACGATGGTGGACTGGATCCAGCACGTGCAGTGTGGAAGGAGCAGCCAAACCATAAACTTGACAACCATAGTCCAAGCGAGACAGAACTAGAGCACGATGAAGATGGAGGCGGAGGGACTGGTCAGCACCCCAAGAGGAGCGGGCAAGGAAGCGAACGACATGAAGTTTACAGAAACATCCTACCTTCAGAGGTCTGATATGGGGCAGCCAAGTGAGCTTGTTGTCGAAAAGAAGACCCAGGATACCAAACTGTGGGACCACAGGCAATCATCGTGCATCAAGATAGAGCTCTGGATCAGGGTGGATCGTATTACGGCGACAGAAGTGGACCACCCACGATTTTAAAGGAGAGAATTGAAACCCATGCGAGAGGATCCATGCAGAGGCACACCATATAGCTCCCTGGAGCTGCTGCCCTGCAGAGGCCATCGAAGAGGAACTAACCCAAATGCAGAAATCATCCACATACAGTGCAGGGGCCACAAGTCCATTGATAGCAATGAGGAAAAGGACACTCAAGACAGAACCCTGTAGGATGCCTGTCTCCTGGATCCATGGAGAACTAAAATTAGTACCAACCCGAACCCTGAATGACTGATGGAACTGGAACTGGCGGATAAATATCTGGAGTGGGCCCCGAAGACCCCACTGATGAAGGGTAAGTAAGATGTGATGGTGCCAGGCCGCGTCAAAGGCATTGCGTAGGTCATAAAATACTGCAACCAAATGGCGGCACTGGGAAAAAGCCTGCCACACTGCAGATTCCAAGTGAAGTAAATGATCGATTGGAGACCGTCCCTCTCGAAGCCACAGTGGTAAGGGGACAATAGATCCCGAGATTCGAGGACCCAATTGAGCCGACTGGCTACCATCTGTTCAAGTAACTTACAAACAACATTGGTCAGACTATTTCGCCGATAGCTGTCAACAAATAGGGGGTTCTTACCAGGCTTAAGAACAGGAACCACGATTCTATCCCTCCACTGAGAAGGGAAGCCACCCTGGAGCCCGATACGGTTAAACACCCGGAGAAGATGTTGCCATTGTGGAGCACTGAGATGTTGAAGCAGTTGGTTATGAATGGTGTCTGGTGTCTGGGGTAGAGGCCGTATCATGAGAAGAAAAACGTGCGGAGAGAAATTCCCATTCAGTACAAGGTTCGTTGTAAGATTGTGACTCACAAGGGGTAAAATGTAAGGCGGAAGCTTCGGCCCGCTCTTTCCGATGAAGGAAAGCAGCTGGATAGGAGGCTGATGCTGATGCCATTGCAAAATGTGTCGCAAGATGTTCTGCAAGAATCAATGGGTCCGTACAAAGGCCACCTGGGAGGTGAAGGCCGGGAAGGGTGGACTGCCGATGACAACCTTTGAGAGAGCGAAGTGTAGCCCAACATATCCACTTGCTCTGTTTGATTAAATAACGGGCTTTAGCGCGAAGGCGCTTAAAGGTAATAAGGCTGGCAATGGATGGGTGCCTCTTAAGGTGTTGAAAACTCTACGGCGATCACAGATGGCAATGGCAATGGCAATGGCTGTACTCCACCACGGGACTTGTCGGCGACTAAATGGTCCAGATGAGTGCGGTACAGCAAGGCTAGCAGCGCGAACAATCCCATCAGACATGTCACGGAGGACGTCATCAATACAGCCCGACAAAGAGGGAGGAAACACGACCTGTGCAGTGTAGGGAGACCAATCAGCACGTTGGAAAGACCAACGAGGTAAGTCATGGTCTCTAATAAACGTATCTAAGAGAAGACCTCGACTAGATGGAAATGCACTGCCCCACAAGGGATGATGAGCATTAAAATCCGCGAGAAGTAGGAAGGGAGGATGACGTTGCTGAAGAAGGGCAGTCAAGGAAGCAGGTGTAAGAGTCTTGTCAGGATGGAGATAAAGATTGCAAACCGTGACCTCAGAGTCCAGGTGGACCCTAACAGCGACCGCTTCCAATGTAGTTTGAAGAGGAATCCACATGCTAGCAATGTCTGTATGGACCAAAGTAAAAACACCACCAGAAGCCCGCAGGGGTCCGACCCGATTTCAACAGAAAACACAGAACCCACAGAGGGTCGGTGAGTGATCATCAGTAAAATAAGACTCCTGTAGAACCACACAAGCAGCAGAGTAAGATGAAATAAGGGATTTCAATTCTAGAAGGTGACTGTAGTATCCATTACAATTCCATTGGATAACCACATAACGATGACTGAAATGGGGGTTGAACAGGCTAAAGCCTGTCATACTGCTGGGTCACCACCCGTCACCGACAAGCAGGGGGGTGACATCCACGAATGACAGGTCAGAATCTGGTGGTGAAAGCCGGGGATGGAACCTCTGGTGACACCAGAGGCTCTTTGTACCTGGACTTATGTTTCTTCTTCTTTCCTGGTTGAGATCGAGGAGGGCTGTGCGGCATAAGGAGCCAGCTGCAGCAAGATCGGGAACAGAGAGAGATCGTGCGACGTGGGGGCCGACAGACCGCGGTTCTCGCGGTCGTCACGCGGCAGCAGACCTTTGGCGTGGAAGGTGCCGGGAAGGGGCATCCCGGGAGGGGCGACCTTGACTAGCAGACGCCGAAGGATTGGGACACTTCTCCGGCTGGGAAGAGGGAGCAGCACCCAGAGAAGGTGGGGGAGCTGCAGGGGAGGGGGGAAGACAGGGGTTGGTTGGTTGGTTGTTTTTGGGGAAGGAGACCAGACAGCGAGGTCATCGGTCTCATCGAATTTGGGAAGGACGGGGAAGGAAGTCGGCCGTGCCCTTTGAAAGGGACCATCCCGGCATTTGCCTGGAGCGATTTAGGGAAATCACGGAAAACCTAAATCAGGATGGCTGGACACGGGATTGAACCGTCGTCCTCCCGAATGCGAGTCCAGTGTCTAACCACTGCGCCACCTCGCTCGGTGAAGACAGGGGTCCGGGATTGGTGTAAGGAAGGGGGAGGAAGGGGTGAAGATGTAACTATAGCATAACTAGATGTCATGGACAGGGTGAAGACGTGTATACTTCTTACGAGCCTCTGTGTAGGTTGAACGATCAAGGGACTTATACTCCTGTTTCTTCTTTTCCTTCTTATATACTGGGCAATATGGTGAACGTGGAGAATGATTGCCATGACAATTAACACATACAGGAGGGGGAACACAGTGACTCCCCTCAGGACTCTCCTCATGGAGTGGACGTCCACAGTCACCACAGAGAGGTGCCTGCGAACAGCTGGAAGACGTGTCCAAAACGCAAGCACTTAAAACACCTCATAGGAAGTGGGATGTACGGCTTCACATCACATCGATAGACCATAATCTTAACTTTCTCAGGGAGGGTACCCCTTTCAAAGGCCAGAATAAAGGCACCAGTATCAATGCAATTGTCCTTAGGACCCTTCTGAACACGCCGAACGAAGTGAACACCCTGTCGTCCGAGATTGTCCCAAAGTTCCTCATCAGTTTGAAGGATCCCTGTGAAAAATCACACCTTTAACCATATTTAGAGACTGGTGGGGGTAATGGACACAGGAATTGTGCCAAGATGGGTACAGGCACAGAGGGCCACAGACTGGGAAGCTGAAGCAGTTTTGATCAGTAACTAACCCGACCGCATCTTGCTCAGGGAGTCCACTTTGCCAAACTTGTCTTTAATGTGTTCCACGTAGAATAAAGGTTTGGTATTGGTGAAAGTATCCCTATCAGTCCTGGTGCAAACCAGATAGTGGGGGAAAGGTTTCGCCCCTAGCCGACAGGCCTGGCCCTCTTTCCAGGGGGTAGCCATGGAAGAGAAGGCCAAAGGGGCAAGAGAAGCAACACTCAAAGAATCATTTTCACACAGAGATGGCCGCAGAAGAACGGCCAGAGTTCTGGACACGTATGCGTTTCATTTGCATAGCGTCCACCCTGATACCACCCACTCCGATCAGGGGCTCTCACAGGCGCCACCCAGCCACAGCAAGGGCCGACTGGCATGGCGGCCATTGCCGGGAGTTGCAATGCTCCAAGATGACTAGCAACCACTCCAAGGCTTGCATGAGGTGGTCACAGCTCAGGTATCAGAAGTGTGATCCCTGTGTGTTCAGGGGGCTCAACCGAAAGGGTACATAGCAACCCCACCACACAGGCTGGCTACCATGCTGGCAATGTACCCTAGCATCAGACAACAACGTCAAAGGAAAGGTGGAATGTACTAGGAGGGCACACATTGGAGACACTAGGTAAGGTCCTCTTCCCCACATGGCTCACACTACGGAAGAGAAATTTAGTGATGGAGGTCAAACCCCAGAGGGGGACCAGGTATTGCCAAAAGAAGGAGGTGATTACACAACAAAGCCAAATTGTAAAACCAACAGGACCAGGAGGATAGCAGGGGCCAACATAAACAAGGGCACCAGGAGAGGGAGAGGAGAGAGCAAGGGGGAAGGAGTAAGGAGGGAAGGACAAGGAAATGCAGCCTTGGAAAGAAAGAACGCTGCAATAGCTCGGGGCCCCGTGCTCACCACGCACGTATCCACAAAAGAGTTGTGGACCCCCTTGGGGTGCTGAAGGGCATGGAAATAAAGTTAAAAAGTCAGGTAATGAAAATCAGCAGGGATACCGAAGGTTTATGGTTTTAATGGACAAGTTATTGATGTATGTGCTTTCAAATATCTACAAAACAAGCAAACCAGGATAGGAAACCACACAGAAAAAATTTCAGACAGGGCAGAAAAATGGTCATAATTTTGTTCATTGAGTATCAGGCAATTAACTAGAATGAAAATCATTGTATACAAATATTGTCTACCAATTTTGATCTGCAGATCAGAATGCTGCTTCAGGACAAATGAATATCTGAGTCGAATACAAGTGACACGTGCACTTTTTATGAGGGATTCTAGCTAAGATGAGTTGGGACAAAAGAAGAAGTCAAAGTATTGAACTTCAGATCAATCTCAAAGAAAACAGAGAAATGGGCTGAAATGGTTTGGTCATCTTGAAAGAATGGCAAAACCAAGAGCAGCTCTGGAATGGGCAAAATGTGGATGAAGACCAATTGCAAGAGCATAAACAAGACAGAGCAGGTGGGGGATGAATAAGGAGAGAGGACTACAATGAGCATAAATGCTGAAGAATATACTCTGTGGCAAGATAGGAGGCTTTGGAAATGAGTGGCACACGCGCAAAAAATTCAGGAAGAATGAGACAGCTAACATGCATTTAACTGCAATTCTCATGTGCATCAGCACAACTATGACCCTTAAAAATTTTTGGTTAACTGTAAGAGTAAAATTATTACCAGCAGAAACACACAGCTATAAATGCTGTAAGAAATACAGTACAAACCACACAATGTTTTCAAAATAGCATTTAGTTACTCTCAACTAACATTCCATTCAAACACTAATCACATTCAGTCCAGTTACAGGAACAGATTATTCAACTGTTCACCCAATACTACTTTGACACACTAACAGCAATCAGCCACAGAACACAGGCAACGTCCGAGCTAAGATGATCAGCTACTGCACAATGATGAGCAAAAATATGGAAGCATAGAAGGTAGGTTCACCATTTCACAGCACACCACAAACACCCTTGCAACATGGGACAAGGCTGTATCTGCTTTTTCCACACATATCACAAGTGTCCCAGTCTGAGCTGACAGGCAGACAGAAATTGGATGTCCTCATGGTAGTGCAGTTTGGTTGTATTGCACTGTGGTGCAAAACCTGAAACGAAAACCTCTGTCACCTCACAAGAGCTCCAAGCTGACTTAAGAGGTAACAGTTACTACAGCATGAAGCACAAATTGTATATTCTAATATTTATACCTGGCAAGTAAACTACATAATTAACATTAACAACATGCTTTAAGTGGGTATCCATACATTTTTAAGTGACACTGCAGATTACTTTTACATCACCTCCAATGAGAGTGAGCTTTCCAATTTGGCCCAGTGAACATATCCGATCTATTCTTTGAACTCACTATGCTTAATAAACTGCATTGGAATTTTTTCTGGTGAAAGTCCATGAATGTGAGAACAGAGTTCTTTGCCAGTAAGTACTGTCAGCATGGCCAGGTCAATTTCCCCACTGGTGGATGCTGTAATATACATGTGGGAATGATAAGTTTACAGTCGACAGTACACAAACATTCTCCTTGCAAGTGAGGTTCTTTGGAGGAGACAGTCAGTGCTCGTTTCCCGCGTTAACGTATGTATGTATGTATGTATGTATGTATGTATGTATGTATGTATTTATGTATTTATTTATTGCGGTACAATTAAAGTGATTAGTCCCAGTATAAAATCCACACAAAGGTTTCCCTTTATATAGTGAAATTACCCCGTAACTAAGTAGTGTGTCAGTAGACAAGTTCCTTTAGATATTTTCCGCACAGTCTCTTAACATGTCATCTGCATAGAACCTCTTCCGCGACATCAACGGAGTCATCCAGAATATCAAGAAGGAGCTCGACACAATGCAGAAAATCCCTCAGTTCACTGTGCCACGGATTCCTCCATCCAATACCGACTTCGTCCACGACGGTACATTTCCAACTGTGCCGCGTGTACCGGCGGCTCCTGTGCCTAGCCACTAGATATTGCCTCGCACAACCAGCCCGCAGGACACACCAATATCAGACCAAATGTGCTCGCATTTTTATCACCCAGGTCGGTGCCACTCCCACGAGTTTCAAACTTTCCGTTCACCAGCTCTCGTGGCCCACCCGCGTTGTGGTTACAAATTCGGCCCCCCACCTTTTGTTCCCGAACATACAGAAATTTGGTTCGCTATTATGGAGAACTTTTTCATGCAGTAACAAATAGTCGATTTTGAACAGTTCACGCTAGTGATGTGCAACCTGGATCAACATGCTTCGTCAGGCGTATCAGATACAATTATGCAACCACCACAACAAGCCTACGCCACCCTCAAGACAGCGTTAATTTCGCATTTCACAAAACCTATGGACTGGCAGATAACACAGCTCCTGTACCACGAGAAACGCGGTGACAGGTTGCCTTCCGACTTACCGGCATTTACATGCTATGGTGGACCCTTCCGTGTTCTCACACACATTACATGTGCACATCTGGCAACAGTAGTTATGCCCACAGGTGTCCTTAACCTTAACTGCTTTCGAGGGCTGGCCATTAAGCGAATTGCTGCAAGTGGCTGATAGAGCGCACTCCCTGCTCAACTTGCACACCACAGTGGCCGCCGGTGCAACCACTTCGGCCAACGACACCAGCTGAGAACGACCGGAGCCGATTGACACGGCGCCTCCAGCTTGTGCAGCCACGACCGTACAATGAGCGCCAGATGTGACCGAAGGTTTCTGATCTCTCCGCACTGCCGTCTATCAGCTGCCCAGCTGCAGTGGCTAGAGCCACGCGACGTTGCGGCAGCTGACACACACACACACACACACACACACACACACACACACACACACACACACACACACACACACACACACACACACTCGCGTCATCGCCAGCCGACACGCCCGCAGCGTCATGCAGACAACGGCACTGGTTATTGCTGGTTTCACCAGCGTTTCAGCACGCAAGCTACGAAGCGTACGGTGCTGTGCTCGCAGCCAAACACATCCCACAGCCTGCTTTAGGCACAGCCAATCATGACAACAAACAACAGCACCTAAACTCACAGACCCAAGTGGGGAGAACACTTCCGTTTCAGCACGAGCCTATGTTATGCGGAATGACTTCTCCCACAGCTGTAAGGTATGCAGCTTCACAAAGACTTTTCACTCCTTATCCCTCTAAAGGATGGATGTTTTTGGTCGACACCGGCTCAGATGTCAGCACTGCCTGTAAATTTTTTCCCTTCAGACTAACATGCCCAAGAGACCACTTTGAAAGCAGTGAACGATTCAGTCATCCACAAATATGGACAGAAAACATTGGCAGTGGACATTAGGCTACCAGAAAAATGCAATTAAACCTTTGTTATGGCCGATATCGACCAACCTATACTAGGTGCCGATTTCCTGGCAAAACATGCACTGTCCACAGATTTACGCACGTCACAACTCGTCCATTCTGCCAATGGATGGGTTATCCCGGGAATACAAGAACGCCCAACCTCTAATGCAGGACCGAGGGTAGATAACATCAGCACACCCACCTGGGAGGACACCATAGCAAAGAAGGAATCTGACCTGCAGATGGCTCAAATGACATCAAAACAGTTGACGGCACAAGAACAGGCTCCCACTCTCTACCGCAAAGGCGACAACCAAGCAACAACATGGAACAAGAAAGAACAGGGCGAAGCATGAGACGGTGCACCACATCTGTACAACTTCAGGCCCACCAGTCTACTCACACGTTCGCAGGCTTGCACCTGATCACTTGCGGGAAACCGAGACCATTTTCAACGAGATGCTACAAGAAAGAACTATACAGCCATTCAACAGTCCGTAGTCCTCTTCTCTGCACCTCACCCGTAAAAAGAATGGGTCATGGCGCCCGTGCGGTGATTATCGAGCTTTGAATGCCCCAACTGTTCTGGACGGATACCCTGTGCCACATATACAGTATTTCACCCATTCACTGGCCGGGGTGACCATATTCAGTGTTTTAGACTGCCATAAGACTTATAATCAGGTCCCAATGGCAGAGCAGGACAAAGACTGCAGTGACAACTCCATTCGGGCTGTGACTTTTTGGTGATTCCATTCGGGCTGAAAAATGCTGCCCAAACATGGCAACAGTTTCTGGGCAGCGTGCTAAGAGGGCTACCATATCGTTTTGCCTATTTCGACAATATTCTGGTGTTTTCGGGGAATGTTTATGACCATCAGAAAAGCGTAAATGAGGTGCAAAGCAAAAAAAGAGGTGAAAAGCAGGCATAGTGCTCATGGAATAACACTTCAAAAGGACAAGTGTGTGTTTGGGGAACCCATGGTGACCTTCCTGGGTTATAAAGTGTCAGCTAAGGGCATTTGGAGTTGTGTACCCTACCGCAGCCTCAAACCTACCACGATCTCTGACGATTCCTAGGAATGATTAATTTCTATCGTCACCACCTCCCTGGAATGGCGGCAATCCAGATGCCACTGAACAATGCCTTGGCTGGACACTCCCACGGACACCCAAGATGGATTCTGCTTTCAAGGCACTGCCAAACAGCCTTCACAACACAGTGGGGCTTCCACACCATGCACCAGGAGCTCAGCTAGCCCTAGTAGTGGACGCAAGCCACGTTGCAATTGGTGCAGCACTGCACCAGAGAGTGAAGGGTCATTGGCAGCCACTATGTTTCTTTCTCACAAAACCTACACACGAGTCAAACTCATTGGAGTGCATACGACAGGGAACTCATCGCAATGTATTAAAGTGTCAGGCACTTCCGCCCTTTCGTTGAGGGCAGGCAATTCACCATATACACTGACCATATATGGAGTTTACATGCCAGTTTTCGTTCAACAGACGTGCCTCAAATCCAAGGTGCCGACAACATTGTGGCAGACTATTTCTCACACATTAACAGGATAAGTCCAATGTTGGATTATTCTGAATTGGCAAGGGCACAGGCTTCAGACCATGCAAGATGGCGTCCAGTGAACATTTTTCGTGTAGTGATGTCTCAGTTTCTTTAAAAAGTGATAGTGAGGTTTGTAAAATTTGCGTGAAGAAGGTCAAAAGAGGTATCCTGCATGCCAACTGTAAGTACTGGTTCCACGATAAATGCGTCAAAGTCAATTTGAAATACACTCCTGGAAATTGAAATAAGAACACAGTGAATTCATTGTCCCAGGAAGGGGAAACTCTATTGACACATTCCTGGGGTCAGATACATCACATGATCACACTGACAGAACCACAGGCACATAGACACAGGCAACAGAGCATGCACAATGTCGGCACTAGTACAGTGTATATCCACCTTTCGCAGCAATGCAGGCTGCTATTCTCCCATGGAGACGATTGTAGAGATGCTGGATGTAGTCCTGTGGAACGGCTTGCCATGCCATTTCCACCTGGAGCCTCAGTTGGACCAGCGTTCGTGCTGGACGTGCAGACCGCGTGAGACGACGTTTCATCCAGTCCCAAACATGCTCATTGGGGGACAGATCCGGAGATCTTGCTGGCCAGGGTAGTTGACTTACACCTTCTAGAGCACGTTGGGTGGCACGGGATACATGCGGACGTGCATTGTCCTGTTGGGACAGCAAGTTCCCTTGCCGGTCTAGGAATGGTAGAACGATGGGTTCGATGACGGTTTGGATGTACCGTGCACTATTCAGTGTCCCCTCGACGATCACCAGTGGTGTACAGCCAGTGTAGGAGATCGCTCCCCACACCATGATGCCGGGTGTTGGCCCTGTGTGCCTCGATCGTATGCAGTCCTGATTGTGGCGCTCACCTGCACGGCGCCAAACACGCATACGACCATCATTGGCACCAAGGCAGAAGCGACTCTCATCGCTGAAGACGACACGTCTCCATTCGTCCCTCCATTCATGCCTGTCGCGACACCACTGGAGGCGGGTTGCACGATGTTGGGGCATGAGCGGAAGACTGCCTAACGGTGTGCGGGACCGTAGCCCAGCTTCATGGAGACGGTTGCGAATGGTCCTCGCCGATACCCCAGGAGCAACAGTGTCCCTAATTTGCTGGGAAGTGGCGGTGCGGTCCCCTACGGCACTGCGTAGGATCCTACGGTCTTGGCGTGCATCCGTGCGTTGTAGCGGTCCGGTCCCAGGTCGACGGGCACGTGCACCTTCCGCCGACCACTGGCGACAACATCGATGTACTGTGGAGACCTCACGCCCCACGTGTTGAGCAATTTGGCGGTACGTCCACCCATCCTCCCGCATGCCCACTATACGCCCTCGCTCAAAGTCCGTCAACTGCACATGCGGTTCACGTCCACGCTGTCGCGGCATGCTACCAGTGTTAAAGACTGCGATGGAGCTCCGTATGCCACGGCAAAGTGGCTGACACTGACGGCGGCGGTGCACAAATGCTGCGCAGCTAGCGCCATTCGACGGCCAACACCGCGGTTCCTGGTGTGTCCGCTGTGCCGTGCGTGTGATCATTGCTTGTACAGCCCTCTCACAGTGTCCGGAGCAAGTATGGTGGGTCTGACACACCGGTGTCAATGTGTTCTTTTTTCCATTTCCAGGAGTGTATATAAAAGACAAACATGACTGGACATGCCGACAGTGCTTCTTAAGTGCCGCGGAAAACGAAATAAAGAACACACTAAAGACACAAGAAAAAATAATAAGCACGTTAACAGATGATTTAGTGTCAATCAATACAAAATATCAAGAATTTCTGAGGAAATATCAAGAGTTGGAAAGTAAATATAAAGCAGTGCATCGGAATTATCGCCTAACTCAAGGCAACGCCGTTGTTAATAGTCATTCCGCACAGAAAATGTGGCGTGTGCCGAAAAAAAAAAAACAAAAAAAAAACAAACAAGGAAGAACTACATGTAAATACAGCCCCAGTGATACCATTATCAAACAAATTCTCAGCACTAGTAGCAGATTGCGGAAACGCAACGGACATAATCTAACCAGAAAGTAATCGCAAAACTCCCACTAAAGAACCAAAAAAGAACTTGCCAACCTTAAGATGCACCAAAGAGCTGCTTCTGTATGCCGACAGTCATGAAAAAGATCTATCCAAACATTTTCGCGAAAGTAAGCCTTCAAAGCATTTAGTTTTCACGCAAATCGAGCCGGATGCAATGTTAAATGCAGTGGTGGAGAGTATTACAACAGAAACAAGTCACTTGAACAAAGATGCTCACGTTGTGCGGCAACGACGTATACAAAAACGAAAGGAAGACAGCCCTGCGAAGCTTCCATGACATATTACCAAAACTATATCAAACGAACATTGTCATCACAAACGTGCCAGTGCGACATGATTTACCACTGTGGTCGTGTGTAAACAAGGAGATTTGACATTACAATTCCGAGCTAAAGAAACTGTGTGATAAATTTAGCCATGTACATTTGATAGACTTAAGTAAGATGAGTTGTGATGAACATACAAAACACGGATTCCACTTAAATAGGAAAGGGAAGGCCAAGCTAGTTTCCCACATAAGCAAACTGTGCGAGAAGGACGGGGTGGAGAAAGCTCCAATTGCTCTGGGCTACAACCATGAGCCTTTTTTAGAATAAAGGACCATAATAATAGTTTTCAGGGATGTATTTGAGATAGTACCGAGTCCCGTTCGTGCAAAGAAAACCCAAGCTGTGAAATAAGTGATTAGTCATTGCAGGTCAGTTCTAAAAAGACCAGTGTCTGCAAAACGTTGTAAAAAGCGTAACAAACAATTTTGATTCATGCAATATGGTTAATAAACAAGAAGGGATAACACCCTTAAAGTTAATGCACTTAAATAAGCAATATCTCAGAAACAAACTAGACATTCTACAAATATTCATAGAGGAACACTTGCCACATGTACCAGTAATAATGGAACATGGTCTAAAATGCAGTGAAATAATTTATTATAGATTAGAAAGTTACATACTAGCAACTAGTTATTGTAGGCAAAACCATAAAGGTGGTGGTGTGGCAGTTTATGTTAGTAAGGATATAGAAGCTAAAAAAAAATTGCCTTTCTTGAACACCACACCAAAGAAGGATCAATCGAAATGACAGGTATTGTACGCTGCAGTAATGATCTTAAGTTACGAAAGCATAGAGTGAGTGGAGTATATAGGCCACCAAATGCTGATGTAATGCTGTTTATGGGTAAACTTTGTAGTGTTATTGGTCAGGATGGTTCCAATGACCATACTTATATCAGGTGACTTTAATATAGATGCAAACTCAAATAGTATAGTAAACTTTAAACTCTGTCATGTATTGACCTCATACAATCTTGTAAATATAGTGAACACTGACACTAGAGTGACGGACACATGTTCCACTAGAATACATTATGCTATAAACAACAAAGATGTTGTAAATAAGGTAAATTACAGTAACTTAGATTTTCTTTATTCTGACCACTTCTGTCAGGTGATAGAATACAACCATTCAGTTGTGCCTAAAATAACAAAAATTGTGCTACATAAACGAATGCTTAAGACCTCAAATATTAATGCTCTTAAAGACAAACTAGCGAATGAGAAATGGGATTCTGTGTACCAGGTGAAAGGGTCAGATGAGAAATGGAATGAATTCTACTCAACCCCACTGCATCATTATGAATATAGTTGTCCAGTCAGAGAAGTCCAGAAGGTAGTTGAACAGTCAACATGGGAGTAATCCTAGACAAACTCCCAACAAATCTGATTATGCTCAGGCGGCAAGTACATGATCTAAACCAGCTTTATAAAGCTACTGGTATGCAGGTTTTAAAGGAAAAATACAATAGGGCTAAGCAAACTTTTAAAACTTAAATTGTCCACCTAAGAAAGCAGATTAACAGCAAAACAATAGAACAGTTTGACAACATAAGCAAAGCATCTTGGAAACTGATTGACAAATTCCAAAAAGGTCCCACCAAGTTGAACATGGAACCACTCAGCATAAGAAATGTCAGTAACATTATAAAAGACCCAGATACTATATAATATTGGTTTTTTTTGTTTTTTTTTTTTTTTTGTGGTTTTAGGGCACAAAACTTCTATGGTCATTAGCGCCCAGCCCGTGACTTAGGAAACAGTAAAAAACCGAAATTTGAAACCAGCAGCAATGGGAACAAAGTCATAAAATTGGAGAAACTAAAAGTAGAAGGAATGCAAAAAAATCCACTACAGAAAGTGTTTTTTTTTTTCTTTGTGGTTTTAGGGCGCACAACTTCAATGGTCATTAGCGCCCTGACTACTCTAAGAATGCACCGCGAGGCACAAGTTGACAACAACAACTAAAAGGGAAAACACGATAAAAGACAGACTGACAGGCATAGGATTAAAAAACAGCATCATCAAATATCCTTAGAGAGGTTTGTCAAATTGATAAAATGAAGAACACGAGCAACTGCTCGTGGGTCATCCGCTAAAATGGCATCGAAAGTACTTGGCAGGTTAAGATCTAGACGCAGTGTGTTAAAATCTGGACAGGACATTAAAATGTGTCGAACCGTCAGCAAGTGCCCACATGGGCAGAACGGCACCGGCGCAGCCGTCAGCAGATGGCGATGGCTGAACCGGCAGTGTCCAATTCTTAACCGGGCCAAAACTACCTCCTCCCGCCGAGAAGGGCGTGAGGAGGACGTCCAAGCCACGGGAAGAGGTTTTAAGGCCCGAAGCTTCTTGTCTGTAAGTGCAGCCCAATCGGCATGCCACAGCGATAAAATGTGCCGACAAATGACCCTGCTAAAATTGTACGAAAGGACACAACAAGAAGCTGTCCGAGGCTGGAGGACCACAGCCTTGGCCGCGGCATTTGCAGCTTCGTTCCCAGGGATACCGACATGGCCAGGAACCCACATAAAGCTAACCGGAGAACCGACGTCCACCAGCTGCTGAAGAGAGCATTGGATCCGGTGTACGAAAGGGTGAACCGGGTACGGATCACTGAGGCTCTGGATGGCGCTCAGGGAGTCGGAGCAGATGACATAAGCAGAATGTCGGTGGCGGCAGATGTAAAGAACTGCCTGGTAGAGGGCAAAGAGCTCAGCTGTGAAGACCGAACAATGGCCATGGAGCCGGTATTTGAAACTTTGTGCCCCGACAATAAAGGAACACCTGACCCAGTCATTGGTCTTAGAGCCATCTGTATAAATAAAAGTCATGTTGATGAACTTCGAACGAAGTTCCAAAAAACGGGAGTGGTAGACCGAACCGGGGGTAACCTCTTTTGGGAGCGAGCTGAGGTCAAGGTGAACGTGGACCTAAGCCTGGAGCCAAGGTGGCGTGTGGCTCTCGCCCACTCGAAAGGTTGCAGGGAGTGAAAAATTAAGGTGTTGAAGGAGGCGACGAAAGCGAACTCCAGGGGGTAGCAGGGCAGAGACATACAACCCGTATTGACGGTCGAGAGAGTCGTCAAAAAAGGAACGATAAGACGGATGGTTGGGCATTGACAGTAGCCGACAGGCATATCGACAAAGCAGTATATCGCGCCGGTAGGTGAGTGGCAATTCGCCAGCGTCAGCATGAAGACTCTCTACGGGACTAGTATAAAATGCTCCGATCGCAAGTCGTAAACCCAGATGTTGTATGGAGTTGAGGCGGCGTAAGATGGATGGCCGTGCAGAGGAGTATACGAAGCTCCCATAATCAAGCTTGGAGTGGACGATCGACCGATAGAGACAAAGTAGGACGGTTCGATCCGCTCCCCACGACATACCACTGAGAACACGGAGGACATTTAAAGAACGGGTACAACGGGCGGCCAAATATGACATGTGGAGACCAGCTAAGTTTCCTGTCAAATGTAAGGCCTAAAAATTTGGTTGTCTCCACTTTATATAATATTGTTAATAACTACTACATTTCTGGTGAACAATCAACCCATATTATATATTAACAGGTAGAGACACAATGCCATCTCACCCAGTGTATCGGATTTGAATTTGTGGAAGTGAACGAGCAGGAGATTCGAGGGCAATATACATGCTAAAGAAAAATTTTCATCTGGATGGGATGGTGTATCCAGTGCTATTACTAAAGCGTGCTTAAAAGAAATCTCTAAACCTCTTACTCACCTGGTTAATTGCAGCATTAGAGGAAACAAGTATCCAATGGTTCTAAAATTGACTGTAGTGAACCAGTGTATAAAAAGGGAAGTAAGGAAGACATCTCCAACTATAGACCAATATCATTAATTCCCCCTTTTAGTAAGACATTCGAAAGCATTACCCTCTCTCAGCTAAGCTGCCTTTTTCACAAAACAAACTGCTTGTAGATTCGCAGCATGGCTTCAGAAAAGAGCTAACTACAACTACAACCACAGCAGTTACACAGTTCATCCATGAAGTTTACTGTCTGTTAGACGAAAAGATGCAGACTGTGGGTATATTTTTGGACCTGTCAAGAGCATTTGATACGGTAAACCATAGGGCACTTCTTAAAAAGCTAAAATCTTATAGTATTGGTGATCAAGCCATGAATCTTTTAACCACATACCTGCTGAATCTTAAGCAAAGCACTAAATTGTCATACAAGCTAGATTATAAAATCATGAACTACCAGTGAACCTGTATTACAAGGTGTACCACAGGGCTCAATCCTTGGACCCTCTCTCTTCCTTATTTATATTAACGACATTGCACAACCCATTAACTCCCATATTGTAATCTATGCAGATGACATGTCAATCTTATTCTATGGGAGTGAATCTAATGAGCTAGAATCTCTTGCTACTAGTGCTGTAACAGAAGTAACAACATACTTCAGTGAGCAGGGACTCAACGTGAATGTCACCAAATCTCAACTACTGACATTTAAAACAGGCAGTTCTCACAACAATATGTATAGTGTGTGTAATATCTCCACAACCGAAAATGGTAACTGTAAATTCCTGGGTGGTATGTTGATGAAAATGTAACAGCAGCTATCAAGGGCAGTGATGTACATGATCACAACACTAGAAAAAAGTAACTATTTCCGTAACAGAACAACGTTAAAATGACTGATAGAAGTCCATATATCAGTGGTTTGATTTCGTGCAACAAGCTACCAAACTCTAAGAACATACACGGGAATTGTTTTTAAAACAAAATTAAAATCTTTTCCAATTAGAAAATGTTTATATTCTTTCAACAAATTTTAAGATAGTGATTGTAACATGAGGCATTAGCATATCGGTTGTAATGTGATAAATGTAAAAAAATAGACATTAGAAGCAACAGCTACAGAATATAGTGTATTTTATAAGTGTAAATATAACCATAGTATTAAGTCTAGCGTTTGCAAAAGCCATCATTACAATGGCTCCATATAAAGAAAATGTAAATAAATAAATAGATGCGCAGCTGCAGTCCTCGGTGGACTCCTCCACTGGCCTACATTTACAACTTGTGGATGCCCCCTGCAAACCATTTCAGATATGGTGCAACACCTCCTTGGTTAAACCATGCCCATACGTGAGTCCCCAGTTCCGACGAAAGGTATTCGACAGCATTCACAACCTGGCACACCCAGAAACCAATGCCTCAGTGAAGTTAGTGACAGACCTTTTTGTGTGGCCTTCAATCAAGAAAGATACATGGGAGTGGCCCCGCAGCTGCTATCAGTGTCGACGTAGCAAAGTGGGATGCCACGTTCACACTCCAGTAGGACAATTCCCAACCCCAACAGCACGTTTTGGGCATTTACACATTGACTTGGTTGGACCCCTCCCCCCTTTGGAAGGTACTTGCTTACTGCAGTGGATCGTTGCACACGGTGGGCAGAGGCTACACCAATCAGTGACATTTCTGCAGAGACTACTGCACGGGCATTCTTGGAAACTTGGGTAGCTCGTTCTGGGTGCCCATTTTTCGTTACCACCGACCAAGGACACCAATTCGAGTCGAGACTGTTCCAACAACTGTCGAAACTCTGCGGCTTCCAACGAAACCGGACAACTAGCTACCACCTGGCCAGCAACGGTTTGGTGGAAAGGTGGCACCGGATTTTAAAGGCTGCCCTGATGTGCCACGAGGATTCATGTACTCAAGCGTTGCCATTGGTTTTGCTGGGGTTACGGACCGCATTAGAAACAGACATCAGTTGTTCCTCAGCAGAGTTCGTATATGGAGAACCATTATGTGTTCCAGCAGAATTCCTCGCACCAGGTCATCTTCCAGATGAGAACTACCCCACCTCTTGCAACAAATGAGGAAGCAGGCAGAGATGCTACGTGCAGCCTCGATGTCTCAGCACAGCACGCACCCACTGTTCATACTCAAGTCCCTCGATACTTGTTCCCACACGATACTCTGCACAGACCTGGTACATCATTTTTTACAGCCACCATACACTGGACCGTACCAAGTGCTAGGACGGGGCGCACACACAATGTATATCCTCCTCCAGGTAAAGTCGACCAAGGTTTCCACTGAGCGTGTAAAACCCGCTCGGACGATGACAGCACTGACTGAAATCTCACAGACAACTTCAGGCACAACTCGCAACGAACCCTCACCTTCCGCAGAGCCAGAGAGCTGTGACACACCGGAGCTCCACACCAGGGAACCTAATGCAGCAGCGGAATCATCAAGCAACACCCACACCCGCACTATCTGCACTCAGGCAGGCTGAGATGTGAAGTTTAAGTACCCCACCATACAGGGTGCTCCGCACTTCGAGGGGGGGGAGGGGGCTGTGTGGGTGTGTCAAGTCGATAGGACACAAACATTCTCTTTTAAGAGTGAGGTTCTTTGGAGGAAACAGTCAGTGTTTGTTTCCCACGTTAATGTAGGTATGTATTGTGTTCGTACGGTACAATAAAAGTGATTATTCCCAGTATAAAATCCATGCAGGCGTTTTCCTTTATATAGTGAAATTACCCCTACATACATCTATCTGAACTAAACTTGGCATCTGGCTATGCTCCACATCAGTGTCACCACTATTTTGTTTCATAGTACACTAGCCACCAGTTTACATATTTTATCTTCCTTCTGCTTCATGATTAACTACTGATCAACACCAAATCTGCTATCAGGATGAAAACCATGTATCAAACCATTAATCTCGCATTATGTTTCCCAACAATCACAATAAATCATATTAGAAAATGTGTTTTTGAAAGAGGTTTTATGCTGTGTATATTTTTTGCATTTTCAGTTCTGAACCCAAGATATTTAATGTGCTGTCTTGTGTTAAATCTGCAGGAATTATGGGATTGCCAAATGGAACAGTGATGTTTCCAGATTCATGGGTCTTGTGCTGGGATTGTGGTTACTGGTTGAATAGTTAATTATTAGATCAAGCAGTGACAAAGAAACCTTCACTGGCTTGTACTATGTGGCATGCTCACAGAAAAACTCACTCCCCATCAAGAGCTCTTATATTTGAGCAACATCTAACTTGACACATATTTATATGAAATTAAGAATGAGCTCTCTAAATCTTTTTACGTCATGTATCCCACCATGTTCTTACAACAAATTGTACCAGTGATGACATTTTCAGGAGATCTTCAAAGTCTTAGGGCTCTGCAACATTTATCGATAGGTCTTTTTCTGAGACAGACAACAGCCACTGTAAAATCACTAGGGAATCTGTTTTATCTTTAAGAAACTCAATATTATAGAAAAACAGACTTCACAAAATATAGGACTACTGATCATTCAACATAGTTGACGTTCACTATTTTAACAAACTGCTTGCTTTATCGAAAAAGCAGTCTCCAATACTTTGGCCTAATAGCACTAGACATGGCCAAGAAAGTAACAGGCATGATTTTGGACCCATCTAAGGCATCTGACAGCACTTATCCCTTATTGATAGATGTAATTTGAGAAATAAAATTGAGTTGTATGTCGAACTGGTTAAGTCATTATTAGAAAACCAGATGTAAAGAGTTGAAATCTCGCACTTCTGAAAGACTAGTAGTAAAGTATTTATCTTACCCAAAGCATAATAAACATAAGCATAATAATAATAATAATAATAACCCCCGTGGAGGCCCGGGAAAAGAATAGGCCTCCGGTATGTTCTGCCAGTCGTAAAAGGCGACGAAAAGAACAAACCACTAATAGGGCTAACCCCCCTTTTAGTGTGATTACTTGGTTCAGGACAGAACTAAAGAAGCCTCGGACAAGCGCCGTCATGGTCGGGGACGACGCTTGAACCCTATGCCCGTCCACAATGGTAACGACACTGCTAGCCAACTGAAAAATGATTTAAATCCAAATAGAGGTGTTTTGCAGGATATGCTTCCTGCAACCACCCTAGAAGGAAAACAAAGACAGAGGATGAGATGGTCAGATGAAGTTAATCGACACCTCATGTTCTGTTATTACCAAGCAACAAACCTAGGAACCAACACAACTGGATACAGATCACAAGTATAAACAACATTTATTACCAGATACCCAGAATTAAAATTTTTAACAAAACAACGACTAGCTGATCAGATCCGTGTTATAATAAAAAATAACAGGATACCCCAGTCAGAATTAGAAAACATCAAACAACAAGTACAAAAAATACTGGAACAAAATAATGTGCAATCAGAAGAAGTAGAAAATACAGTAATGGACTCAAACATCCCAGAGCAAACAAACAAAGACCAACACGCATCAATTAAACAATCAGAGGAAAACTAAATCTTAAGACAGCCACCAGAACAAGCACAAATAGAACACGAAGAGACACACGTGTTAAGTTACGTTGTGCAAGACGCGACAGTTGGCTGCGACTGTGACGCTGCCCCCTCCTCTTTTCCCACCCTGGCAGACGGCGACACGGCCGCAGCACGACTGGAGTCGTCGCTGTTTCCCAAGGTCTGGTCGGCGGCGGCGGATTCAAATACATAAGAAAAATAAGAATTCCGATTTTCTTGCTGTAAAAAATACTGCATGTTAATGCAACAAAGTTACATCGGCTCCCAGAGTTAGTTTTTCGATACAGATTCTCCTTTTACTTTAAAAAATTGAAAAGTATCTCTTCCGGTTTTGCGTGTTTTTTTCGCTGTGTATTACTTCTCTATCAATTGTGAGGAAAGTAAAAGGCACAAAAAATTGATGTTCGCGTATCTTACAGTTTCACATCACAGCTTGATAATGAGGTGTCTATTTTTCCGATATTCGTCACAGTTATCCCGATACTTAATTTACAAATAACCTACTGCATAAAATTTGAATTGTGTACAGTGAAAAATGTGGTCGCTGGCTACTTTACGTATGGTTTACGTTAGGTCATACATCGTTGCCGATGAAAAGAAGCTAACATATCGAAATTATTTTTGAAGTTGAGATCAGAATGATATCTAACTCCGTTACCGAGATTTGGGCTCATATCTCCGGGAGCGTCGCGACTAGCCGCCAGTTCTGTCGACGCGCAACGAGAATCGTGAGGTCATCACACGATAGAGAATGTTTCGCTGACACATTTGGACCTAATGAAACCATTTTATGTCTTATTTCTCCGGTATCAGTTACTAATATTTCTCCATATGCTCTTGACAATTTCATTTAAAATGCCACGAAATGTAGGTTTCTTAAACCCAAGTGATCAAGCAGAACCCATTTTCGTGGTTTTGCTGAGGCATCTGAACCTGTTCCAAGCTTTCTTTCTCGTTTATTTCTCTGATACGAGTCCCGAATATTCCTCCATCTGTTTTTGCACATTTCACCTAAAATTCCAATGAAAGATAAGTTTATTAATAATAAGCGCACGCTAGCGTCATTGCATTGTTTCAAGTTCTTGACAACAAGATAGGGTTACACCATAAACATCTCTAGAATTTTCATTCTGAACGTGTACAGTATACACTGGCAGAAATGTGGAAGAAATAATGTCCGTGCTTGTTCACAAAATTTCCCCAAATTATACTTGTCAGTTTCTCCCATGCAAAAACTTTTGGAACAAGCTAAGGCAACTTTCATAGCCGACTGAGTCTTTATTCCCATCCAAATCAACTTCCATATTCTTATATTCTGACAGCATACATCGTTATGGATGACATGAACATTTAATCTTGACAAGCTGCACTCAAAAGATGACTCCAGGATTTACAAAAGACGAATTTCAATTGTGAACTGTGTCAGACCAGAAGGGCCTTGTAAAACAGTAGTGCACTTTTGGCACAAGTTTTTTGAGCACCATCTTCTACCAATGAATTGAAGTGAATGTGACAAATTACTTATTGCAGCATACTGTTTGCGCAATCTGTTGAGAAACGCCTTCCTCAAAAACGAGCATCTATTGATTACAGAAAGCTGTACAACAATCTGGTGGTGGTTTTTCACAACTAGAAGGTATCATCAAGACACCAATCTACGTTTAATTTCAAAGTGAAGGTATTGTAGAACGTAACTTTCTCGTTGTACTTTAGATTGTTCATGTTATAATGTACCTGCCGTTTTCAATTTTTATCGTCACAAAAAAGAGTAATGCGAAAATTGACCTTCATGTTCATTTTCATCATTCTAATTCTACATCTGCATGGATTATACTGATTTTCATAACAGGCCTGAAAAATTTGCATTAATGGGAAAATATTATATATTTCACTCACCTGCCAGTTTCAACTGTGCACCAATTTCTTCCCAAATTCTGTCTCTGAACATAGTGTCTCTATATTTAGGGTTCTTCAAATCGTAAAGGCAAGGATGTTGCGAGACCAGCTCACAGAGAATCACATCCTATGAGTGGCTCATTTCAGTTTTCCTTGACTGGCTCGACATCTTTCTGGCAGTCGTACGTCTTTGTGTCGTGTGACTTCCGTCGCAGCACTGCTCACTGGTGCAGTGCTGCGGCAGCTGCCGCAACAGTCACGCGTCGCATCCCAAACTCGAACTGCGCATGCGCCAGCAAGCAACTTCTGACGTCACGTAGCGGCCCGTCGCAGTCGCTAGTGTGCGTCGCGTCTTGGACAACGTACCTTTAGATATAGAAGAGAAATTTCAGCTGACATATATAGAATACAAAGACACAAATACAGACATTAGACCATTCTTGCATAGGCTGTCAAATAACCCACAAGTCGAAACAATAAAAACTATCAACACAATCATACACAACAAAATAAATGAAAATACAACTATGGAAGAGTTACAACTACTGGTTTATATAGGAGCACTCACTACACTAAATATACACACTAGGCAGAGATCAGAACAAACCAACACACAGAAGAAACCCACAAAACCAGCATGGCAACACAGGCTACAGATCAGAATAGAAAGACTGAGAAAAGACATTGGACAGCTAACACAATTTATAAGAAATGAAATATCAGACAAAAAACGAAAAAGGTTAGGTAAAATCTCACAACAAGAAGCAATAGAGCAATTAGATGAAAAAAGCAGAAATTACAAGCATTGGCCAAACGACTTAGAAGATACAAAAAAGTGAAAATAGAAGGAAACAAAACCAAACATTCAACACAAACCAAAAGAGATTTTACCAAACAATGGATAACACACACATTAAAATAGACAATCCACCAAACATAACAGACATGGAACACTTCTGGAGCAACATATGGTCAAACCCGGTACAATATAACAGACATGCATGGTGGATACAAGCAGAAACAGACACACACAAGATGATACCACAAACGCCTGAAGTGATAATTTTGCAAGATGAAGTCACCCGAGCAATTAATTCTATACACAATTGGAAAGCCCCTGTAAATGATAAAATAGCAAATTACTGGCTAAAGAAGTTCACCTCAATACATTCACATCTAACTAAATTATTTAACAGTTACATTGCAGACCCATACACATTCCCTGATACACTTGCACATGGAATAACCTATCTGAAACCTAAAGATCAAGCAGACACAGCAAACCCAGCTAAATATCGCCCCAAAACATGCCTACCAACAATATACAAAATATTAACTTCAGTCATCACACAGAAATTAATGACACATACAACACAGAACAAAATTATAAATGAAGAACAAAAAGGCTGCTGCAAAGGAGCATGAGGATGTAAAGAGCAACTGATAATAGATACAGAGGTGACATATCAAGCTAAAACTAAACAAAGGTCCCTACACTACGCATACATTGATTACCAAAAAGCCTTTGATAGTGTACCCCACTCATGGTTACTACAGATATTGGAAATATACAAGTAGATCCTAAATTGATACAGTTTCTAAACATAGTAATGAAAAACTGGAAAACCACACGTAATATCCAAACAAATTCAGATAACATCACATCACAGCCAATACAGATTAAGTGTGGAATATACCAAGGAGACTCATTAAGTCCTTTCTGGTTCTGTCTTGCTCTGAACCCACTATCCAACATGCTAAATAATACAAATTATGGATACAATATTAGTGGAACATACCCACACAAAATCACACATTTGCTATACATGGATGATCTAAAACTACTGCCAGCAACAAATCAACTCAACCAATTACTAAAGATAACAGAAGTATTCAGCAATGATATAAATATGGCTTTTGGAACAGACAAATGTAAGAAAAATAGCATAGTCAAGGGAAAACACACTAAACAAGAAGATTACATATTGGATAACCACAGCGACTGTATAGAAGCGACGGAAAAAACAGATGCCTATAAATATCTAGGATACAGACAAAAAATAGGAATAGATAATACAAATATTAAAGAAGAACTAAAAGAAAAATATAGACAAAGACTAACAAAAATACTGAAAACAGAATTGACAGCAAGAAACAAGACAAAAGCTATAAATACTTATGCTATACCAGTATTGACCTACTCATTTGGAGTGGTGAAATGGAGTAACACAGACCTAGAAGCACTCAATACACTTACACGATCACAATGCCACAAATATAGAATACATCACATACATTCAGCAACAGAAAGATTCACATTAAGCAGAAGGAAAGTGGAAGGGGATTTATAGATATAAAAAACCTACATTATGGACAGGTAGACAATTTAAGAAAATTCTTTCTAGAACCAGCAGAAACTAGCAAAATACACAAAGCAATCACTCATATAAATACATCAGCTACACCATTGCAATTTCATAACCACTTCTACAACCCTTTAGATCACATAACATCAACAGATACAAAGAAAGTAAATTGGAAAAAGAAAACACTACATGGCAAGCACCCGTATCATCTAACACAGATCAAGACGCATCCAACACATGGCTAAGAAAAGGCAATATATACAGTGAGACTGAAGGATTCATGATTGCAATACAGGATCAAACAAACACCAGATAAATGCAGACTTTGCAAACAACAAATAGAAACAGTAGATCACATCACAAGCGGATGTACAATACTAGCAAATACAGAATACCCCAGAAGACATGACAATGTAGTAAAAATAATACATCAACAACTTGCCATAAAACAAACTAATAAAACAACACGTTCCCACATACAAGTACACACCACAAAATGTACTGGAGAATGATGAATACTAATTATACTGCAACAGAACGATTATAACATAAAACACCACATAACAAACCTGACATCATACTCACCAATAAAAAGAAGAAATTAACACAACTAATCGAAATATCCATACCCAATACAACAAATATACAAAAGAAAACAGGAGAAAAAATTGAAAAATACATCCAACTGGCTGAGGAAGTCAAGGACATGTGGCATCAGGATAAAGTTGACATTATACCAATTATACTATCAACTACAGGAGTCATACCTCACAATATCCACCAGTACATCAATGCAATACAGCTACATCCAAACATATATATACAGCTACAAAAATCTGTAATTATTGATACATGTTCAATGACCCGAAAGTTCCTAAATGCAATATAACATATACCGTATAGTTAAAAGGAAGTCACGCTTGATCAAGGTCTGCGTCACTGTCCATTTTTGACCAGACATAACGTCTGAGAATAGAAAGAAATAATAATAATAATTGTGTCACCCAGAGAAGTGTATTAGGCCCAACCCACTTCTAGAGTGTCTGGTATGGAGAAGAAATACCATTTGCTGATGACTGTACCACAGTAACTATAGACAAAAATCCAACAATTAAACTTCCAATAAAGCTCTTAGAGACTTGCACAACTGGTCGTTGGAAAAGGCAGCAACTTGTAATGCAGAAAAGGAATGCTCACATTGGAGTGCAACATTTCTTGCTGTGAAGTAGCCCTATGATACATGCAGTCAATCCTCAACTATAGGCTAATGCTTTGGGAAACAAGTGCTGGGAACATATAAACTATTTCCAAGGTACAAAAAAAGAAAAAGCTGTACGAAAATAGGAACCTATAGTAGTAGTAGTAGTATCAGAGCACTCAAAAATTATTAAAAACACTAGTAATTCAGACAGTTCTGTGTCAACACATCAATCACAACACAATGTATACAAGAAACAAGTCTTCACCTGTACACCACAGACAGTAAAGTATATGGCCACGGAACCATACCCACTGTTTACAACCGAGCAAAAGAAACAATTCAAAAACTACCAACATTGTGTTAGACCATGGAATAAAATTGTACAATAGAATGCCACAAAAAGTAAAAGATGTAAATGATCCATATACCTTTCGCAGAAGACAAAAGTATTACATTCTACTGTTCAACAATTTGTGTCATCATACCAGACAAGTATGGTTAATTGTATCAGGTACCGTATTTTACTAAGAAATATTTGGCGACATTCATAGAATTCATATTGCTCGGTGGATGAATGAACCAACAAAAAAAGAAATGAACCGAAGAGAGTATTTCAACGACTGCTCTACAAATTTTGAACAACTGCAACCGAATGTGCAGTGTCAGCCGTCAGGATTATTCAATTGAGAAAATTGCAACACGTTTCCAACAGCGCCCATTACACTCCGGAATTTTTCGAACAGGGACACAACAGACCGGATCAATTCGTAAACAATTTTCTTTGTTATATGAAAAACAATACTACTCGTATGGCTATACGTAGCGGTATGTACTGTTGATGCAGTCTGTGCGGTAATAACCGATAAAAGACGCGTATCTAGTAATACAGCAATACTGACGGAAGTTGCAACACATTCTGCAAAATAATCTACCGGTATGTAACTTTCTGATGACATCTACAACCATCCTCACAGAACGTAAATAACAGCATATGGAGACAAAAAAGGTGAGTCAGATATCGTATAAAACATTTGCGCATCTTATAACCTATACCCAAACATGCGACCGGCATCATTATTATAAAGTAAGTAACGAGAGAGACTTCACCAGATTCAAGAACACGCATGGTATCAACAGCAAAATATAGACTGCCTTCTACTGCGAGATAAACACACCAACTTACAAATTACCCACACATTGTATACCATTTCTCTGAAGGAGAAAACTTGCAGAGCAGTACGTGGATAAAATCGTGCAGATGCTTACACTATAATCACAATACCATAGAACCATTTAAATTAAAAAGTTCTCATTCAACAAAAACTCTATAATCAATTATTAAATAATAAAGTATAATTATGAAATGAATGTGACGTAGGCTTTACAACGTTAAACATCGGCGCCCATTTCGATTTGTTCACTTTTTCTAACTCAATTCTGGCTAACATAATTTATACATCTAGTAGTTAACATATGAACTCTATTTTGCTATGGAATATATGCAACGCAGAATTACTTACAATTTCTGTAATGGGTTTGCAAAACACAGCATTCGTGTACCGGAAAGTATACAACTACAACCAACCCGAACTAAAACGCTACGAGTACACTATTTTCCTATTTCAGCCAATCGTCCTCTATTTTTACTTACTGCTAATTCTTCAGCTCACCAAGTTGTAGTAATTCAACCATGATCCCTCGATCACACTTCACACTGGCGGAGCAAAAGACAGAATGAAACGTCGCGCTCCGCCTTGGCTGAAATCAGTGACTCAACTTTGCTTCAATGTTGCCAACCCTATCGCCATTAAGCTCTGACTAGGGTTGTATGGTCTGCCTTTCAGGGAGGTCACACAGGGACATGGGTTACAACAACATATTTGGCTTTTTTTAAATAAAAATGTCATCTTATTTTCCTGGTAAAATTTTACTTACGACAGCGTCGGCGAAACGTGCTGATGTTGGCAACGACTGGTCGTGAAGCAAATAATTAATGCTGATCCTGCTCATTGACTGACATATTATTGTGTGTACCCTCGTCTGCACAATTGATTAATTAATTTTACCCATAAAGCGAAAATTTCGTAACAAAACGTCTGCATTCATACGAACGTCACATAATTCCCACCTATCAATGGTCGTTGCCAACTGCAGCACACTACGCTGCCGCAGTCATAATGCAACCAAGTTGCCGAACGTATTGATACGGTAGAGCACCAGGTTCGAACTGAACGTCAGGATTTCCAGCAACAAAAAAATAGTAGCATAATGTGAGCCAATATTTTTCTGCCTAATTTTCGTCATGATGAACCTCATTCACAGAGAAAGTGATGGGTTTCGTAGTTTTCTTTTTATTACCACTTCAGCAAGATCAAACAGTTTGTATTGCTGCCAGTATCTGTAGCACACTATTGCTCATTTCGAATCCTCACAAATATAAACTGTAACCAATATTAGGTCGCAAAATATCGTTGGTACAAGGAAAATTCAAAGATGCAAAACAAACACCCTATTTCTGAAGAAGTTTTTGTGACATTTTTAAAGAATTTAGCACTAACAACCATCTGCCAGTACAACAACCATGACTTTTAAACGAGCAACTTTTCATCTGTAACGGTTTATTTAGAACACAGCATTCAAAGTGTCTCATTTATAATCAAGGTACAATCAAAGTTTATTACCTTAAACACTGACGTAATATTAATGTACAATATTTTTGGCAAAGAATTTTTGGGGCAACAGTGTAATGCAGTACACAAGTGCATTAGGCATACTAGTATGTCGTTAACTGTAGCCTTGTTACATCTAAATAACCAAAGCAGGAAGACTTCCCTGTATACTTTCTTGACAACTCTATCTTCACTACCTTTTAATAAAATGTCATTTGTGTTTTTCATTTCAAACTGCTAGATCATCAACTGACATAGAAACATATTACACTGTCCAAAGATGAGTACTGTTTACCGAAAATTACTCGTATTTTTTGAAGACTATGCTTTTATTTATTTATTTATTATCATCCCAATGATCACATTTGTGATATAGGATTTGTCAGGGTACACTTTAACAACTATATAATATCTTTACAAAATTTGTATCTGCACTGAATTCGAATTAATCTATCTTATGTTTAATACAATATACAACTAATAAGTGTTTCTATAACATAATTTATTATGCACTGATGAAATTTCATTTGCCACATTAACTTAAACATATATTTTATACAGTTGCGAAGAGATATTCACTTATGCTGTAATAGCATTTGTCAAGCATGTGGTTCTTTAGAACAGTTTTAAATTTATCCTCATTTTCCAGCTCTTTGATATGTTTTGGTAGTGCATTAAAAAGTTTGATGCCTTGATTACATACAAGTTTCTGGCTTCGGGTCTTTGTTACAGCCTGTATGTGGAGATCTTTACATTGCTGTGTATCGTAATTATGGAAGTCTGTATTGGTTTTCATTTTGTCCTGATTTCTTTTGATCACCAACGGACATTTCAGAATGTATAATGATGGAATTGTTAAAATTTTCAATGCTTTAAAAAGGGGCCTTCAATGTGTTTGAGGTGGGCTGTGGGTCATTATCCGAATAGCACGTTTTTGTAATTTGAAAATCTCATTTAGACGACAATTTGTTTTTCCCCAGAATACTATCCCATAGGATGCAATGGACTGAAAATAGCCAAAATATACTAATCTGGTACAGTCATTACTACAAACTCTTGAAATTATTCTAAGCACAAAACATGCTGAATTTAGTTTTAGGGCTACGTTCACCACATGGTCCTTCCAATTAATCTTCTCATCAATGTGCATACCCAGGAATTTTGCACACTGTACTCTTTCAAGTTGTTTGCCCTCCATGGTGGGATTTAGGTCGTCCTGTTCACTTATTTTTCCATATTGCACATAATTAGTTTTTTTTTTTTGCATTCAGTGTTAGCGTGTTAGCACTAAACCATTTTTGTATATCTTGTAGGACATGGTCCACAGTACTGTGCAATGGCTGTTTCATATCACTAACAATTAAACTAGTATCATCAGCAAATAACATGATTCTAGCTTTTCTCTCTGACACCTGAATATCATTAATGTAAATGAGGAGCAGCAAGGGGCCTAATACACTTCCTTGGGGTACTCCTACTGTGACCTCCCTTGGATCTGATCTTAGTTTAATTTTTTGATTAATATTTGGTGCTGTAATTTCAACCACCTGCATCCTCTTTTTCCAGATAAGACTCAAACCACTTTTTTACCGATCCTCTGTTACCTATAGCTTCAAGCTTTTTCAAAAGTATGCTGTGATCAACAGTGTCAAAGGCTTCACATCTCTTTTTAAATTCTAACTCTTGTCTAAGGTAAATACCGACTCCACCACCTTTTGCAATTTTCCTACTATAATTATTTGCCAATTTAAATGGATTAATATGAATACTACTAATTTCTTGGTCCTTACACCAATGTTCAGTAATACACAAGACATCAGGTTGGGTGTTACTTACTGCTATTTCAAGTTCACAATATTTGTTCTTAAGGCACTGCACATTTAGAGTCATAATCTTTAGAACAGGGGAGTGAGCACTGGTGGTATTTCTCCTTTCGTTTAACACTGTTATCTTGGAGTTTTCATTACGGCTGGATACCAAAAATCCTGTTGTACCACAGGTTTCTTGTTTCTGTTGCTTTTCCTACTTGAAGTGGATGATGCTGATTGATTGTTTATACTAGCTGTGGCAGCTGATGACATTTTAGTATTTACAATAGCAGATGATGATGTTTTTAGTGCTTCAGCAAATGTTGCTCTTGTTAAGGTTTTCATTTCTTCTGCTTCTGCCCTCATTTGGAGTGGGATTTTAGGGAACTTTTCTACTGTTATGCGGCTTACTTCTTCTAGTATCTTTTCACCCATCATCTTTTTTCCATAATAGTTCCTGTGCTGTCCATGCCTCGTGAAATGATTTCTCACTGAGCTGTTTGCATGCAGAAAAGTTGCACACTTAAAAGCACAGCAGATCTTCCTGAATTTATTATTTGTTGACTTTATTTCTTTGTTTACACATGATTCCTCGATTAGATCATGATTATGTGGCACACTTACAACGAGAACCTTTAAATTTAGATCTGACCGCTTTTTTAGAGTTGTTTGGAGTGCCCTTGTTGCTAGTTGGCTTTCATTTTTGTATATGTCATTTGCTCCACCTATTAGCACACAGCATGTTCCACTCTTAACTAAGTTTTCAAAATTATTTACTATTTCATTAAGGGGAGCACCAGGTTTGACAATGGCTGTTACTCTGAATTGCGACTGCCGATCATTTATTATTTGTGGCACATCCTTTGCATGACTATCACCTAATACACAGACTTGATATTTGTTGTTCTCAAGGTGCCCTCATTCTGTGGTTCTTATAGTACACTTTGGAGAAACATTTCTCTCGTTAGAACACACAGATGATCTAGATTCACTTGTCTTATTGACACACTATAATTCTGCAGATTTTGACTCCATTGTTTCTTCCCAATTTATGAATTAATATACTCATTAACAAATCGAGTTTGTAACGAAGTAATGTATATGTTTCCGGTTTCAAGTGACATGCTGATAGTTACAAATACTTTTGGGACCAGACAGCAAAAATATAAAAGGACAGCAACACAAGCAAGGAACGAAGGTGGTGCTGAAGCACAACACACAAAAGAGTGTAAACAGGCACTTTTCATCCTTATATCTACCTGACTGCTTACATTTGTTTATTACTACCAGCAATTTCCATAGTTGGGCCTCTGGATGTCACGAGACAAAACAGGTTACGAACATCCTTTAAGAGCTATACTGTGATCGAAGCATTCCTCAGAAGTTTCCCTGTCTTGACAGCATACTCAATGGCAGGATCAGTCTGAATGTTAATCAGAAGTAACCAAACCATTTCTCAGTCTGCCACAGTAGTTTCCAATAACATTTTGGGGAAGGAAGACTGATTGCCCACTGACTAAGTGGTTTCTCAAACATTTTAAAATGTGTTGGATCAGCTAGCAAAATAAGCTTCCTCTTATCAGGATGCTACCCAGAGTGCATTAATTTCATAAACCTACCTGCAGTAGTTTATAACTCTAGCCATAGACCTTGATTTTGCCCACACATATCAGATACCACATGATGAATTTTCATACCGAATGTCTCCCATTCGTTTACATGTGCAACAATTGTGTTCTTGACATATGAACTTTGAAAAGAAGGCCAAGTATAATTGCAACTTATTGCATGCTTCCATCTTGTAAAACCACCCAGCATAAAAACTAATGGATGAGGCTACATTTTCTGAACAAAATTTTGCAGGTGGTATACTAACATTACAAATGATGCAGCCAATGCTCGGTTATTAGTCCAATGGTGGAGTCAAACTAAACTCACTATCATAAGAATTGCATGTTTTGCTTCTGGTAACATGAGATGCATTTTGATCTTGAGGGAACCAATGTGTTCTCTCAGTACTCCAGATCTAAACTTTACATTCTGTAGTGTACATCTGAGGGTTCTGTCTGAAGAGAAAGGTCATTTGTTTTCTAGCAAGATTTTGTACCCTGTTTTGCCACAAGTTAGTCTAACTTTAGAGCTTCCTGCAATGTTTCATCTGGTAACTTGCTATTCTTGCAGGCCCCCATTGCTACAACTGAATTGGTCTGCACCAAAAAAATAATGTAGAATGGAAAAGGACTTATCATTTTCAGCAAAAACCTTTTCCTCCATTTTTGAGAGAGGTTCAAGTGTCTCTTCTAAACTTGTTTCATCCTGCACCTGATGTACAAAGTTCTTCGAGATTGTAACCTTATTGGCTGCTGTGGCCAAGCCACCTAGAGTAATACTGATCCTGTGCTCTACTGAAACTGCCTCAGTCTATCAGACAAATGGGTAAAACATTGCCGTTTGCAAAAATAAAATGGTTTTCATCATATACTAAGTTTTGATACTGTTACATTAGCCACTAGCTAATTATTTCTCATTATACTGAAATAGACAAGTTACAGGTGAATAGATCTCATAAAATCTGCAATTCATTATTTTAAAAAGACAAACAAAACTTTGATAAAATTAATATTATTCCAACACTGTTGTAATTAAGAAGGGAGAAATTCCTCCTGTTATGGCCTTTGCCATTACTGTTAAGCCCCATGTGTGTAAGGCATGCTGTAATAATGATGATTCTCAGGTTTAATTTAGGGACAGTTACTTAATGGCACAAGTTCACATCCAGGGACAGTTTTGATAATAACTGAAAGATTGTTAGCAGATTATGTGCTTTGTTGGTGCTACACAGTTTCGTTATTTTGATCGAGATGAACTTACTAAGTGAAAAACCCATGCAATACACACATTTATTTACATATAAAAGCCGGCTTTCGAATCTCCCCTTGTGTGAGACTGCTTGCACAAGATCATGTGATAATTTTAAGTTCTGTATTCACATGTGTTACTGTTTGCTTCACTTCTCCTGTGCAATCCTTCACTGATTGTATTGATAGCCATTTGTTTTATGATATATTGTGAAATTTCGAGCATCCACAAGCTCTGCGATAAACTAGTGTTGTTATTGTCAATTGTAGGCTTAAGTTAGATTGTGCTCTTTCAAAAGTTTTAGGGACATTAGGGGTATCATTGTTCAAAACAACCTTTCTCTAATTCATTGTCCAATTATGTGAGAAATAGGTCACTTTCAGACTGTTCAGACGCTTACAATACTATATTTTTGTAAGTCTGTGGTACGAGCGTTTTGGATATGTATTTTAATTTGTAGCACATCAGCATCTGTGGGTCACAGTTCAGCCAAAGTATACATCGCACCTGTATTTCATTGTGTATTAACGCAAATATATGTGCGCTTTTGAAAATTTTTGGTAGTTACAATTTTCCTTTGCGTAATCAACAAGCAATTGGGGTTTTAATTACTGTAGGAGATATTCTAATTAATATTTTGTGTTATATCTCATTTTCCCTTAAAGAAGAGTAGTCATATATATTATCTGCATTTATCATAAATTAAATCTGTTTTCCAGTTTGCTAACAACTGTAATTAACATAAAAATATTTTAGGAAATTAGTGAATTCTATAACTTATTTCTGTTGTCTCAACAGAAATCTCTTTTTGTATATCTGCTTCAGTCTTTATGGGGAATTAGCACCTTTTTAGCTCAGATTAAGAAATAATCAGCAGGTTTAATTTGTAGCCCTTTGTTCACTGACCTGCAATACACTGCAACAGCCAAAATGCAGCTTCACTGTGATTGCTGTTACCAGACATGGGGTGAGTTGGTTGACATTTGTAAGCAGCTGGAAATCACCCCAACTACTGTAAAACGATTGTCAGCTGTGGTGAATCAGTGTGTTGGAAGAGCTGCCGAGAGTAGTGTACCTGTGGTAACTGTACCAAAGGTACCTTAAGTGCACTCCTCTGGTGTATATCTACATCTACATCTACATCCATACTCCGCAAGCCACCTGACGGTGTGTGGCGGAGGGTACCTTCAGTACCTCTATCGGTTCTCCCTTCTATTCCAGTCTTGTATTGTTCGTGGAAAGAAGGATTGTCGGTATGCCTCTGTGTGGGCTCTAATCTCTCTGATTTTATCCTCATGGTCTCTTCGCGAGATATACGTAGAAGGGAGCAATATACTGCTTGACTCTTCGGTGAAGGTATGTTCTCGAAACTTCAATAAAAGCCCGTACTGAGCTACTGAGCGTCTCTCCTGCAGAGTCTTCCACTGGAGTTTATCTATCATCTCCGTAACGCTTTCGCGATTACTAAATGATCCTGTATCTCCGTAACGCTTTCGCGATTACTAAATGATCCTGTAACGAAGCGCGCTGCTCTCCGTTGGATCTTCTCTATCTCTTCTATCAACCCTATCTGGTACGGATCCCACACTGCTGAGCAGTATTCAAGCAGTGGGCGAACAAGCGTACTGTAACCTACTTCCTTTGTTTTCGGATTGCATTTCCTTAGGATTCTTCCAATGAATCTCAGTCTGGCATCTGCTTTACCGACGATCAACATTATATGATCATTCCATTTTAAATCACTCCTAATGCGTGCTCCCAGATAATTTATGGTGTTAACTGCTTCCAGTGGCTGACCTGCTATTTTGTAGCTAAATGATAAAGGATCTATCTTTCTGTATATTCACAGCACATTACACTTGTCTACATTGAGATTCAATTGCCATTCCCTGCACCATGCGTCAATTCGCTGCAGATCCTCCTGCATTTCAGTACAATTTTCCATTGTTACAACCTCTCGGTACACCACAGCATCATCTGCAAAAAGCCTCAGTGAACTTCTGATGTCATCCACCAGGTCATTTATGTATATTGTGTATATCTTGTCTCCTCTGCAGACAGTACTGCATCTGTCATTACTGGTCCACTTCCCTGCGAGTAGCGTGTCAATGGTGGATCTAGGCGTCACGTGGAGGGTGGACTTTGGCCAGGGAGGACTCAGGGTGTTATACCAATCCCCGTAACTAACAAGTTTAAAGCGCTGTCTTTCACTTAAACAAACTGAGCCAGTGGGACTCACTTCACCTGTTTTGGGAAAACACGAAAGGGTAGGGGTCTATAAATCATTGGCAATCCAAATCTATGGCGAATGATTGTATCCCTTCGGGAAATTCCAGCGAGGGACAGGAAGGAACACCAGGTGCACTCAGTGTGAGGCTATTCCAGCAGCCATTTAGGGAACAGAGTGCAACAAACTGACGATTCTGGTGCACATTGGAACACATGATGCCTTTCGTCTGGGCCCTAAAGTGACTCTTGGGTCATTCCAGCGACTGGCAGATAAAGTTGAGGAGACCGGCTTTGTGCATTAAGTCTCATTGAGACTCACAATATGCAGCATTGTCTCCAGAGCTGATCGTGGCCCTTCGGTTGTGTGTTGAGTGGAAGGACTGAACCAGACACTTTGGAAGTTCTGTGACAAGCGACTTTCTGGACCAGTGCCATAGCGATGTGAACTGTAGGGTGCCTATAAATAGGTCAGATGTGCACTACACAACTGAGGCTGCTACTCAGGTTACTGACTGTGCGGTGCACCCAAGAGGTTTTTTTTTTTTTTTTTAGATTATACGGCTTTCCATCCAGGGGTGTAGGAATCCCAGAAGTATAAGTGCGAGACTGAAAGAAATGCCTCCCACAGGTGAGAGGTGGTAAACTGCCGAAGCATTCGTAATGAAGTGACAGAGTTTGAAGTGCTCGTGAAAACCAATGAAGCTCAATGAAAGCTGCCTGAAACCTGAAATTGACAACAGTGAGATTTTTGAGGAAAAATTAAATGTATATCAAAAGGATAGGCAAATGGGAAATGGAAACGGTGTGTTTGTCACTGTAGACAAAAAACTCAGATCCACTGAGGTAGAAACTGAAACTGCATGTGAGCCTGACTGGGCAAGACTCAGCATCAAAGGTGGGTATAAAATGATAAATGGATCCTTCTCTTGCCCACCAGACTCGTCTCCTCATGTAACCACAAAGTTCTGAGAAAACCTCTGTTCATTTGTACCCAAGTTCCCCAATCACACTGTTATCATTGGTGGAGACTTAAATCAGCTAACAATTAATTGGGGAAATCACAATTTTGTTAGTGGTTGGTGTGGTAAGCCATCCTGTGAAATTGTACTGAAAGCCTTCACTGAAAGCTACCTAGAACAGATATTTAGGGAACCCAGTCACAATAGAAATATATTTGATCTATTGGCTACAAATAGACTTGACATCTTTGATGATGTCCACATCGACACAGGTATCAGTGACCATGACACGGTTGTGGGAACAATAATTACCTAAGGACATAGGACAAGTAAAACAAATAGAAAGATGGATGTGTTCAGTAAACTAGATAAACAGATCAGTTTGTATCTCAAAGAGGATCTTCGAACTTTCAGCATAGGGTAGGAGCATGTAGAGGAAGTCTGGCTCAAATTAGAAGAATAATTGACCACATGCTGCATAGATAAGTATTTAGTAGAGCAATTCACAATGTGAGGGAACCTCCATGGACTACTGTAGCAGAATATTATCAAATGACATTTCACAAAATCCTATGAAATTCTGGTGATATGCAAAGGCTATTAGTGGCACCCAAGTTAATATCCAGCCTTTAGTGAATGAGAAAGCAACTGAAATTGAGGGTAACAAAGAAAAAGCTGAACTGCTTGACTCTGTAAATGTTCATTTACAAAGGAAAACCCAAGAGAATTGCCCCAATTAATCGTTGTACCACTGAAAAGATGAATGAAATAAGTATGAGTCAGTGGTGTTGAGAAACAGCTGAAATTGTTAGAACTGAAAAAAGCTCCAGAGCACAATGGAATCCCTGTCAGATTGTATACTGAATTTGCATCTAAATTAGCCCCTCTTCTCACTATAATCTGTCGTAGATCCCTCAAACAAAAAACCGTGGCCAGTTCTTGGAAAAAGGCACTGGTCTCGCATGTCTACAAGAAGAGTAGTAGAAGTGATCCACAACACTACTATCCAGTATCTATGACGTTGATTTCTTGTAGAATCTAGGAACATATTCTGAGCTCAAACATAATGAGGTATTTTGAACAGAATGGTATCCTCAGTGCCAGCTAACAGGGTTTTTGAAAACATTGATCATGTGAAACCCAACTTGCTCTTTTCTCATATCACATATTGAAAGCCTTGGATCAAGGCAACCAGGTAGATGCAGTGTGTTTTTATTTCCAAGAAGCATTTGTCTCAGTACCGCAACTACACTAATTGTCAAAAATATAATCATATGGGGTATCAAGTGAAATTTGTGACTGAATTGAGAACTTTTTGGTAGGGAGGACACAGCATTTTATCTTAGATGGAGAGTCATCATCAGATTTATAAGTAACTGGGTGTGCTCCAGGGAAGTGTGTTGGACCCTTGTTTTTAGTATTGTATATTAATGACCTTGCAGACCATATTATTAGTAAAATCAGGCTTTTTGCAAATGATGCAGTTATGTATAATGAAGTACTGCCTGAGACAAGCCGCATAAATATTCAGTCACCTCTTGATAAGATTGCAACATGGGGCAGAGATTGGCAACTTGTTCTAAATGTTCAGAAATGTCAAACTGTGCACTTCAAAAAAGGAAAAATATGTAGTACCCGATATCTATAATATCAATGAGTCACTGTTGGAATCTACCAACTCATACAAATGCGTGAGTGTACCACTCTGTGGGTATATGAAATGGTATGATCGCATAGGTTCAGTCGTGGGTAAAGCAGGTGGTAGATTTCAGTTGATTGGTAGACTACTGGGGAAGTGCAATCAGTCTACAAAAAAGATTAAAAAGCAATCAGTCATGTGATCCATCTTAGAATATTGCTCATGTGTGTCAGATCCGTACCAGATAGGACTAACAGGGGATATTGAATGTATACAAGGAGGGGCAGCACAAATTGTTACATGTTTGTTTATTCCATAGGAGAGTGTCACAGAGACATTGGGGGAACTGAAATGGTAGACCCTTTAAGACATACGTAAACTATCCCAAGAACGTCTGCTCAGAACCATGGCTGGTACCCTCTGGTGGCACTTCTAACAGAAGGATTATCAGGAAACTGTTATATACAGTATGGTGCCTGTAACATGTGATGTACTTGTGGTAATAATGAACAGCCCACAGAGGAGAGAGGCCTGCATGCCAAGGGTAAGCAACTCTGAGAGTGAAGATGATGTACTGGCAGAATATATACTCAGTCTGCAACTGATACACAACACCTGTACCTCCTTCAACAGTTAGATTAGGCATCAGCGCACCCTGCTGGGCAACATGAGGGGTCCAATGAGATGGGGAGACCACAGCAGCTGTCACTCGATCCGAAGAAACCGTGTTGATGGTGAAGTGGCTGCTGACAGCCGTGATTAGTGATGGCAGCAGTGGTACTGGGGGCACCTGACAAAGATGCCAGGGCGAACTTTGGTGTCTGACTGAATGCTCTTTAAAGAACATAACAATATTATCAAGTGATGCTCCTGCTTGTGGAATGCCATGTAACAGTTACTAATACTTCAGTTTGAATATCGTTCAATTACACTAAAAAACTAAGACTGAGTGCAGTAAGTGCTCTGTCATTATATTTTATCATTCTTAAAAATGATCCTGTATCTTAATTCCAAGTGTAATTTATTTTTCACAAAGTAATTTCTTTAATATGAACGTTAACTACATACCTGGTCATTTGTTAGCAAGACCTCCATTAGGCAACAATGACATTTTGCCTGAAGCAAATTTTTATTCATTCTACTAAAATCAATGAATATAATATAATTTGAAGTAAAATGATTTTAAACAGTTTCAACTACAAAAGAGAATAATTGCACTTACCTTTTTCTATTGCCTTTGAAGTGGATCCTTTTGTTTGAGAATTTATAATACTTATAATCTGCAAAATTAATCAGTTTATAGAAATGGAACCATTTGATAATTAATTTGATCTAAAGTAAACAAAGTATTTGTTCAGCAGAAGTGAGCAATAAGAACCATTTTTGCTACAAAGTTACATGACAGGAAATAAGTACTACAAACAGGACTCAGTATTTACACATGTAATAATATTATAATCGGAAAATGAAAATGTAATCAAGTAAATATAAAGTTACCACAATAATAGAAATCAAATAGCTGCTATACACTAAAACGAAGGAGGCAGCAGCTGGTTTGAAAGTAGCAGTTTCCTTGCCAAGCAATTACATTTATGTGGTATAAGCAGGTCTGGCTCCAGGATTGGGAAGGGGGAGGGGTGTTGCATGGAACCCAATATGCCACCACCCCAAGGGGGCAGGTATTTGGAGCAGTAAAATCTTGAGTTTTAATATTGTTCCGAACAGGTGAATTAAACAACACAATGAAAGAGTTGTGTAACTGATGAAGTTGTGAGAATAAATTGAATATATAAATCATTCATAAAATATATTGTCATACTGGACCGAATTAACAATCTTGTGCCCAGAAAAAGTTTTTTTATGTTTACGGCCTAGTATCAGGCCATGCCCAATGCTTGTATCTTTTCAAGCTTTAGGTTATCATGGGCACATCTCGTGGGCCAGTTTGACATTGTAGACAATGTTCCATGTTCTGGACTTCACCACAGTTGAATTTGTTTGCATCATGTTCGAGGACCCACATAAGTAGATTTGTTTTGCACAGTGCTCCATGCATTCTGATGCAATTCAGTGTTCATCAAACCCTCCAGCTTGATTTATAGCATGGTGGTTTTTCAGGTCTCATCATTAGAAATTTCAACAGAGATGCACAGAAGTTTTCGGATGAAAAAGCAAACAGATATCTGCAATGTAAGATCTACGTCTACATCCACACTCTGCAAACCCCTGTGAAGTTCCACTGTACCAATTAATAGGGATTCTTCCCACACCATTCATATAGGTTTCATAAACTGACATACTACCCCTCGAGATTCGCATCCTGCGACATCTGTGGGTGGAGGATGACACGGTGCCCGGTAAGTACCGTTAGGCCTTCAGGGAGAAGGTTTTAATGCCTGTGTGTGTGTGTGTGTGTGCTGTAATTATTCTAATCTTGTCCTCATTCCCTATGTGAGTAATATGTAGGGTGGGGGCGGGGGGTGGGGGGGGGGGGAGTGTATTCTTAGAGTCATCATTTAAAGCTTGTTCATGAAACTTTGTTAATGGACTTCGTTGGAATAATTTGTGTGTCTTCAAGTGTCTGCCAGTTCAGTTTCTTCTGCATCACTGCAACACTCTCCCACAGGTCAAATGAACCCATATCCATTTGTGCTGCCATTCTCTGTACATGCTCACTATCCCTTGTTAGTCCTATTTTGCACTGGTCTCTCACGTTTGAGCAATATTTTACAACTAGTCATATGAGTGATTTGTAAGCCATATCCTTTGTACAATGATTGCACTTCCCCAGTATTCTACTAACAAATCGAAGTCTACCATCTGCTTGAACCACAACTGAGCCTATATGATCATTCCTTTTCATATACTACTCAGTGTTACACCTAGATATTTGCATGAGTTAGCCAATTTCGACTGCGACTCACTGACATTATGGTCACAGGATAGGTCTTTTTTTCGTTTTGTGAAGTGCTCTATTTCACATTTATGAACATTGAAAGCAGGTTGCCAACCTATGCAATATTTTGAAATCTTATTAAAATCTAATTGAATATTCATTAACGACAAATGCATTACCTGCAAAAAGACTGAGGTTACTAGTAATATTGTTACGAGGTCATTAATATACAACATGAACAGCAACAGTCCCAAAACAGTTCCCTGGGCTACACCCAAATTTACTTCGACATTTGGCGATGAATCTCCATCCCAGGTAACATGCTGTGTCCTCCCTTTCAAAAAGTCCTCAACCCAGTCAAAAATTTCACTTGCCCGTATGATAAAACTTTTGACAATATGTGTAGGAGTGGTACTGAATCAAATGCTTTTCTGAAGTCAACCAATATTCCATCTACCTGACTGCCTTGACCCAATGCTGTAAGTGTGTCAGTTGAGGAAAGTGTAACATGGGTTTCACATGGTCGATGTTTTCAGAATCCATGCTGGTTGGTATGGAGGTCATCCCATTCAATACAGGTCTACCTGATTATGTTTCAACTCTCTATATATTTCTAATATTCTACAACAAATTAGTGTCAAGGACATTAGACAACAGTTTTGTGGATTGCGTCTATTGCCCTTTTTATATATGGGGTTATCTGTGCTTTCTTCCACCTGCTGGGAACGGTTTTTTTTTTAAGCGATCTATACTACATTTTAGTTAGAAGAGGGGCTAACTAGGCCACAAATTCAATACAGAATCTAATAAGGATTCCAATACACCTCTGAGCTTTGTTCAATTTTAATGATTTCAGCTGCTTCTCAACCCCACTGAAATTAATATTTGCATCACTTATCTTTACATTGGTATGAGGATTAAATTGGGACAGTTCTCCCTGACTTTCATTTATAAAGGAGCATTTACAAACAGATTTAAGGATTTCAGGTTTTGCTTTGCTATCCATAATTTCAGGTCCTGTCTCATTCGCTAGGGACAAGACAATAACTTTGGTGCTATGTTGATATATAGGCAGGAGTTAGTGAAGCACAATAGAGTAGAGGAACATGGAGGTTACTGAGACAACATATGTAAAGGCTGTCAGGGGCACCAAATTTAGTGGGCAGGACTCATAGATGACACAGAAATAGAAATTGAAGGTAACAAAGCAAAAGCAGAATGCTGAAACCTATTTTAAAGTGTTCCTTTACAAAGCAAAACCCAGGATTAATAGCCCAGTTTAATATTAACTCCACTGCAAAGATAAGTGAAATAAGTATTAATGTCAACAGCATTGAGAAACAGCTGAAGTATATAAAACCGAACAGGGCCCATGGGAATCCCTGTCAGATTGTATACTCAATTTGCAGCTAAGTTAATGCCTCCTGTAACCATACCATAGTGTAGATCCCTCAAACAAAAATCTGTACCCAGTAGTTTGAAGAAAGCAGAGGTCACATTTGTCTACAAGGAGAGCAATAGAAATGAAACTCAGAACTGTCCAATACCAGTAACATCCATATGTAGCAGAATGTTGGGACTTGATCTAGACTCAAACATAAAGAGGTACCTTGAGCAAAATGGCTGACAGCCAGTACGGATTCTGAAAACATTTGTCATGTGAAACCCACCTTGCGGTTTACTCATGATGTCCTGAAAGCCATGATTCAAAGTAAAACTATTCCATGTGTCTGGAAGCTGCACATGCTTCTGAACAGAAACAAAATGTTCCATAAAAACATGGGAGAACTGTGGTGTCACCGCCAGACACCACACTTGCTAGGTGGTAGCCTTTAAATCGGTCGTGGTCCATTAGTATACGTCGGACCCGCGTGTCGCCACTATCAGTGATTGCAGACCGAGCGCCGCCACACGGCAGGTCTAGAGAGACTTTCTAGCACTCGCCCCAGTTGTACAGCCGACTTTGCTAGCGATAGTTCACTGACAAATTACGCTCTCATTTGCCGAGACAATAGTTAGCATAGCCTTCAGCTACGTCATTTGCTACGACCTAGCAATGCGCCATTATCAACTGCTATTTATCTTGTGATGCATGTACTGTCAGACCGATGTTCACCAATTATGGATTAAAGTTAAGTATTCCAACAGCTACATACTTTATTTGCTAGACTCAAATCCTTTAACTGTTCCAGACCTCACGCCAGCCTGCGTGAGCTTAAATGCGTGCCTTTCGGCTTCACCTCCTAGTGGCTTGGCTGTCTTGACAAGTCACAACAAGAACTGCCATAAGTCAGTAACATCTTGCACGATATTTCGGCACAAAGTCTTTTGGCCATCTTCAGGTGAGTACAGCTGTAGAAGTACTGGTGAATACGCGCTGAGCTCTGCTATTTAAAGCCAAAGGGGGCTGCATTGTGCATACGCTGCACATGTACTGTTTAGCGTGTGCGTTCACAACTCCGTGTGCTGCGCATGTACTGTTTAGCATGTGCGTTCACAACTCCGTGCGCTGCGCCTGGCGCCCTCCGCGGTGAAAACTTGGCATTTCATTATCAGATCGATCTTCATCTTTATACTGATAACTACGTTGACTACAAAGTTTCTCTACAACAGAAGGCTCCTTGAGGATCTCTTGTTAATTTGACAGAGAAAGATTTTGATGATACGACTATGTCTGTGTTAGAAAAAGGTCTGAATTTTGCCCCCACACCTGTTTCACCACCATTTGTAGACTTCGTCAGTGCCATTGAAGAAGCTGCATGCCATCTTGATACAGATAAAGCAGAGGATGTCTGACATGAGTCTTGTCGTGTGCTGACTAGAGGTGCACCTATGAAGAGTAATATCCCACCTATGGAAAGGAGAGCTCTCCGTAATTTAAGAGCAGATATGGATACAGTTGTCTTAAAATCGAACAAAGGAAATTCTACGGTTCTTACGACAAAGGATGATTACATCAATAAGATCAATGTTGTATTATGTGATTTCACCTATCACAAAATTGATAAGGACCCCACGAACCGAGTTATGCGAAAAACAGCAGAACTCTTGTCAAATAGTTCTCTATCGAAGGAGGTCATCAAGAGATTGAAACCAAATAGTGCGGTTCCTCCCAGGCTATATGGACTGCCAAAGATCTGTAAGGAAAATGTACCATTACGTCCAATCATGAGCAACATTGGGGCAGCCACCTACAACATAGCAAAATTTCTGGCATCACTGCTTAAACTAGTTATAGGCAAATGCCCTCATCACATAAAAAACTCTAGTGATTTTATCAGCCATATTCAGTCTTTAAAGCTACAAAGCAACGACTTGCTGGTCAGCCTTGACGTGGTTTCTCTCTTTACCAAGGTGCCTCTTCTAGATTCATTACACCTGATGGTAATATGTTTGATGCAGATATTACAACATTGTTTGAGCATACTCTCTCTTCTACATATTTTACATTCAACAATGAATTTTATCAACAATCTGACGGTGTCATCATGGGGAGTCCTTTGTCTCCCCTGCTGGCAAATCTTTTTATGGAAGGTTTTGAAGAGAGAGCTCTCAACTCTGCCACTTTTAAACCGACAGTGTTTTGTCATTATGTGGATGACACCTTTATAGTATGGCCTCATGGCGTGGACCGTCTCCATGAATTTTTACATCATATGAATTCCATACATGAAAATATTAAGTTTACTATGGAAACTGAAAAATGTGGTTGTTTGCCATTTTTAGATGTTCTGGTACGACGCAAGAATGATGGCACACTTGGTCATTCGGTGTATAGAAAACCGACCCATACAGATTTGTATCTGCAAGCTACCAGTTGCCATCATCCAGCACAAACAATGGGTGTCCTTAAAACTTTAATCCACCATGCCCATACTATTTCTGACGTCAACAGTCTTCAAGTGGAACTGAAACACCTGCAAAAAGTATTCATGATGAATGGCTTTTCAACTAAGCAAGTGAACAGAGCTATGCAGTCCTACAAATGACACAACAAGGAAGAAGAAGAGGTCTTCAGGTCAATGGCTTATCGACCTTTTATTGGGAACATCTCGTCACAGATAGGTAGAATATTGAGGAAGCATCAAGTTAGAGTCATCTTTCGCCCTCCTCCGAAAATATCATCACTGGTGGGATCCGTTAAGGATGACCTGGGCCTACATAAATCAGGTGTCTACAAGATTCTGTGTGATTGCGGCAAGTCATATATAGGGCAGACAACAAGAACGGTACAGGAACGTATTGTAGAACACCAGCGGCATACCCGTCTTCTCCAACCTACCTAGTCCGCAATCGCTGAACATTGTATTTCTACTGGCCATTCCATGAATTACAATGTTACAAAAATTGTGGCTCAAACATCAAATTTCTGGAGTTCAATTATAAATGAATCCATAGAAATAAAATTGTCAGACAGCGAGTCTCTTATCAATCGAGATAGCGGTTACCAGTTAAATTCCGCTTGGAATCCTGTTGTAGAGGAACTTCGTAGTCAACGTAGTTATTGGTATAAAGATGAAGATCGATCTGATATCGAAATGCCAAGTTTCCACTGCGGAGGACGCCAGGCGCAGCGCACGGAGTTGTGAATATGCACGCTAAACAGTACATGCGCAGCACATGCACAGTGCAGCCCCTTTGGCTTTAAATAGCAGAGCTCAGCGATTATTTTCCAGTACTTCTACAGCTATACGCACCTGAAGATGGCCAAAAGACTTTGTGCTGAAATATTGTGGCAAGATGTTACTGACTTACGCAGTTCTCCTGTGTTGTTGTCGAACAATCAGTATGCCGGGAAAGTTTCAAACATCACATCAAGAAACAAGATGTATTTTAATTTCATCCTCTTCAACCCACAGGCAAGTATGGTGGATCCATTGCTGTTCATGATGTATGTTAATGATGCACCACACATCATTAATAGCAATCTTAGAATTTTCGTAGATGGTGCAGTTACCTATAATGAAGTACTGTCAAGTAACGGAAAGTCGAGGTTTGAATATAAAAAATATTAAGAAAAGGATAGATTTCAACTCACCCTAAAGGTGACATGTTGAGTTGCAGGAGGACACACTCAGCTTGCGGTCAAAGTCTTCTTCAGGAAAGAGAACACACACACATTCATTTAAGCAAGCACATGTCACACAAATGTGGTCACTATCTCTGGCAGCTCTAACCAGAACACGTTTCAGTTGGGACTGCTACAGATGGTGGTCATATGTGCTTGGCGTGAGTGTGCTTTTTGTGTGTGTGAGGGGTGGTGGAGGAGGGGGGGGGGGGTTGTGCGCATGCCCGCCCACCTTTTTCTGAAGAAGGTTTTGGCTGAAAGCTGAATGTGTACTGGTCTTTTTGGTGTGCCTGTGTGCACTTGGAATTGTCATCTGTATGGTGAGAAGCAGTCTATGCTTTTCCTAATATTGTTGAAGTACTGTCAAAGCTTCACCAATGTCCATCAGATCTTGATAAGATTTTAAAATGCTTTCTTACTTTTAAAAATGGCAGCTCAGTAATTGACCAACTAGTCTGTTCACTGGGATTGTTTAAAATAACAGTGTTGTGATAAACTGATAATGTCATGAAGATTTTCTTTCATTAGACGATTTCTTATAATTTTTGAACAGGGCTAACTTGACAAGAATGCGCCACCGACCATTTCATTCAACTCTTGGCTGTCAGTCATGTAGTTACAGTTCATTTGCAGAATTTCTTTAGAAAGTCGGAGATTAATTTCATGAAGGTCAGTCAAAATTGTTTGTTGTTTAAAAGAAAAAAAGAAAGCATTTATGCTGTGTCCAGCATGACTGACTTGTGATTTACAAGGAGATAGAAGCATCCTTAAAGATACATTTACGAGGGCTGTGAACAAATAAGTACTTGAAACAGTTATGAAGAACCAAGACAATATTTTCAGTGTTACTTCACTGTCAATGCACATTTATTTTTGTAAAATGCAATATTGACGATCAGTGTTCTTTTAGCAGAATCTTTCAATTTTACAGAATAATGGAGCATTTTTTAAAGACTTCACAAAATGCAGCCTGTTTCTAGTATGACGGTACTGTTTTTGAAGATGTCAGACAGAACAGTGACTCTAGCAACATTTGTGAAAGGATGATCAGCAAGGACTTGCTGTGGCATGGCCCACTGTGCCTACTGAAAGAATCTTGTAAGATGATGTGTATGAAATATTGAAATAAAAACCAATTACATATTCAGTGACAATACAAAAGATATGAATGATAGGTAGTTATTCACAATTGGTAATGAAGTTATTTTGATCAGCTGTGTATTCTTCAAATCAAATGGTATTAATATTAGGTTATGTTTTCAGGAGTAAGGAGTCTTTGGAGCTGTGCAGTTTTTCCTGCATTTTCTGATAAAGCTCGTCAAGAACATTCTAGAAACAAAAATTTTATATTTGAGATTTAACTAACATGTTTTTTTCTGATAAGAATGTATAGATTTGAATACAGACAAAATTAGGGCTACAAGACAGTAAAATTTGATTTTTGAAAGATTTACATTCTAGAATTTGAATAACTGCAACAACTTCTTTTACTAATTTATGGAATTACGAAATTCTGGAAGAGGGCATATTAGTGAAATATAGTTTTCAAATGAGGTATAGGTATGTCAGTCATAAAACAAATACTTACTTCTGTAGCTGGATTTTTAAGTTCAACTAGTATCAAAGAATTTTACATTTTGAAAATTTCGTTAAATAAAATTGTTTTTGTGTAAAATATTAACTTTTCGTTTGTCAGCCAAGTCTGTCATACTGATCAATAAGGATTATGAAAGGACAGAATGTAAAAGGATTTTTGTACTTTGTGTACTTGTGGTATATGAATTGTTAGAGGAAAAGTAATAAAGTGAAAGGAATATCATTTGCATTAGGAGTGATGTCAGGCAAGTGAAACTAGTCCACCTGAAACAAATGTTGTCCAGTCACGTTAATATGACCACCTGTCAATAGGCTGAATAATCATATTTTGCAGTGCAGATAGCTGCCGGATATGCAAGTGGGGTCTGAGGTTCTGGAAGGTACTAACAGGGATGTGGAGCCATCGAGGTGGTCCCACAGATTCTTGGTTGGATTTACATCTGGAAAGTTTGGTGGATAGGGGAATCCAGTAAACTCATCCTGGAGCTCTTTGAACAACACACGTACATGTGACTTGTCCTGCTGGTAGGTGCAAATGTGCCGAGGAAAAACATATTGCTTTCACGGGTGGACATGGTCCCCAAGGACAGTTTCATACTTGGGTTGCTCCATTGTGCCATTCAGAATGATGATATCACCCAAGGAATGGCATGAAAATGTTTCCCAGACCATAATGCTCCCTGCTCTAATGATCATTGCAGAGTATTTGCTTTTATCCAACGGAGCATAAAACGTGATTCATCTGACGAGGCCACCTGTTGCCACTTGGTGGACTTCATTTACAGTACTGGCATGCAAAATCCAGCCTTCATTGTCAATGAACAGCAGTCACCATGGGTGCAAGAACCAGGCACTTGCTGCAGATGCTCATACGCACCAACATTTGCAGAATGGTCAGTGCGAAGAGACAGTTGGTAGCCCCTCGGTTCATCCGGGTGGTCAGTTGCTCAACAGTTGCATGCTATTCACTCGTACACATTTCTGCAGCTGTAGTCACCCCTGTCTATGGCCCGTGGTGCACCATAGCTGCCTCCGTGCCACTTTTGGATAGTGTCATTTTGCCGTGCACAATGCTATTTAATTACAGCGACACGAGAACAGTTAAATCTTAAGAAATTTTGGTCTTAGCGGTAGGTGGATCAAAACAAAATGTCCAGACACTCTGTGACCAAAATGGTACTGAAACAGAGGATGACAGACTAAAGGCCGAAATACTAAATGTCTTTTTCCATAGCTGTTACACAGAGGAAGACTGCACTGTAGTTCCTTCTCTAGATTGTCGCACAGATGACAAAATGGTAGATATCGAAATAGATGACAGAGGGATAGAGAAAACATTAAAATCGCTCAAAAGAGGAAAGGCCACTGGACCTGATGGGATACCAGTTCGATTTTACACAGAGTACGTGAAGGAACTTAGCCCCCTTCTTGCAGCGGTGTACCGTAGGTCTATAGAGGAGCGTAGCGTTCCAAAGGATTGGAAAAGGGCACAGGTCATCCCTGTTTTCAAGAAGGGACATCGAACAGATGTGCAGAACTATAGACCTATATCTCTAACGTCGATCAGTTGTAGAATTTTGGAACACATATTATGTTTGAGTATGACTTTTCTGGAGACTAGAAATCTACTCTGTAGGATTCAGCATGGTTTTGAAAAAGATGGTCGTGTGAAACCCAGCTCGCGCTATTTGTCCACGAGACTCAGAGGGCCATAGACATGTGTTCCCAGGTAGATGCCGTGTTTCTTGAATTCCGCAAGGCGTTCGATACAGTTCCCCACAGTCGTTTAATGAACAAAGTAATGACATATGGACTATCAGACCAATTGTGTGATTGGATTGAAGAGTTCCTAGATACCAGAACGCAGCATGTCATTCTCAATGGAGAGAAGTCTTCTGAAGTAAGAGTGATTTCAGGTGTGCCGCAGGGGAGTGTCGTAGGACCATTGCTATTCACAATATATATAAATGACCTTGTGGATGACATCGGAAGTTCACTGAGGCTTTTTGCGGATGATGCTGTGGTATATCGAGAGGTTGTAACAATGGAAAATTGTACTGAAATGCAGGAGGATCTGCAGCGAATTGACGCATGGTGTGCAGGGAATGGTAATTTAATCTCAATGTAGACAAGTGTAATGTGCTGTGAATACATAGAAAGAAAGATCCCTTATCATTTAGCTACAATATAGCTGGTCAGCAGCTGGAAGCAGTTAATTCCATAAATTATCTGGGAGTACGCATTAGGAGTGATTTAAAATGGAATGATCATATAAAGTTGATCGTCAGTAAAGCAGATGCCAGATTGAGATTCATTGGAAGAATCCTAAGGAAATGAAGTCCGGAAACAAAGGAAGTAGGTTACAGTACGCTTGTTCGCCCACTGCTTGAATACTGCTCCGCAGTGTGGGACCCGTACCAGATAGGGTTGATAGAAGATATAGAGAAGATCCAACGGAGAGCAGCGCGCTTCGTTACAGGATCATTTAGTAATCGCGAAAGCGTTACGGAGATGATAGACAAACTCCAGTGGAAGACTCTTCAGGAGAGACGCTCAGTAGCTCGGTATGGGCTTTTGTTGAAGTTTTGAGAACATACCATCACCGAGGAGTCAAGCAATATATTGCTCCCTCCTACATATATCTCATGAAGAGACCATGGGGATAAAATCAGAGAGATTAGAGCCCACACAGAGGCATACCGACAATCCTTCTTTACACGAGCAATACGAGACTGTAATAGAAGGGAGAACCAATAGAGGTACTCAAGGTACCCTCCTCCATGCACCGTCAGGTGGCTTGCGGAGTATGGATGTATATGTAGATGTAGAATAAACATAGCCATATCAGAAGTGCTTCCACTTTTGGCCCAAATGCCAATGATCGTGCCCTTTTGGATGTCAGATAAATCACTCTGTTTCCAACTGCACTGTCTTCTGTGCCCCTTTATACACAATCCACAGCTGGTGTTGTCATCTGCTCTGTGTCGGTGGTTCATTAATGTGACTTGAAAGTGTAACTTGTCAACAGTAGTGTATATGTATATATTTTTATATTTCAGTTTCAAACCAAACTTATGCCTATAGAAAAACATATTAATTTTTTTATTTTGACTCATGATCATATTTTGTGACAGTGTTTTTGTGAAGATTGATAAAGCAATTGTATAATTTTTTTATTTTGTTGTAACAATGTTTTTTTTCTTGATTTTCAGGCCAAGAAAGGTCATATCCAGGTGTTGGTCTTTTTCTACAGAATGCATTTATTTTCATCGGCTCCCTTGTATTTAAGTTTGGTAGAGTCGAAGACCACTGGAACTGAACTGCGTACTGTGATATATAAAACTAGAGGTTTACTAGACATTTTTCAAGTTGCCGCTTTTATATGCTGTTAGGTATGTGGTTTAAAGAAATTTTCACAGAGACTGGAGGATTTATCTCCTTGATGTACAGCACTGGAAAATTGTATCATCATCACATCATTCGGCTCTGAGTATTGTCAATGGAAGATTGCAGAAGCAGCATGGAAGCAGTAACCTGTTGTCTGAACATGTAAGTGTGTATCTAAAATTTTTATTTTGAATTATGGAAACTTATGAGTTGCTGCTCTTGATGTCTAGGCAATCATGTCAGTGTTAAAAATTTTCACAATAATTAAACTAAAGTGTTTGTAAACATTCCATACATAGAAGCTGTAACCCTGATAACGAAGTTTTTTATGATAAAATAAATTGCATTGTCTGCTTTGTATAATTCAGTTTTAAATATTGATATACTGTATCACTTTTTCTGTAAACACCCATGAAATATGTGCCTCTGCTTCTAGAGTACCACAAGAAAGTAAAGAGCAAGTAACATAGACTCTTGCTATTAGCTAAATTTTTTTACTGCACAAAAGGTAGGCTGGCTAAAGTATACTGTGTGTTTATCATTGTTTTGTGTGTGTGTGTTGTATAGATTATAATAGAATCAGTTCATGCAGGAAACATGCCTCTATCTTTCTGATAATTTCAGCTGAAGCCTCTCACAAGTTTAGTATGATGAACAAAACTTCAGAACACTTGCCTGTTGTCTGATATTAGGTCTGTTGTATGCATTTTTTAAGGGAGCTTTGATGACTACTTTTTTATAGCCCTAGTATGTGAAGAGCAACAATTTCAATTCAGAATTTCTTAAGTTACCAGTCATTTCTTGTGACAATCCATGCATCATAACATGTCGTGGAATCACATGTATTCATTTAGTTAAAAATCCAGTTATAGATGGGCCTTATGTACTAACATACTCCAGTTGGTTCGAAAATTGAAACCAGATGAGATGATGCATTGGATGAGATGTTGGACACACATTTAGGGAAGGGTATTATTTCTTTACTTTGAAAAGTTTTTGGATGTATCAAAATCCCTTCAACAAGTCATAAGCCAACTCACGTCATCATCTTTGTCTACCTGTGCTTGAACCTCTAAATATCCTGTTTTTGGAACAGTAACAATTTTAAAAATTACATCAGAGAAAAGAAATTCTTTCTTATGCTGTATCTAGCAAGCTAATACAAGCTGTTCATATTTGTGTACATCGTACTCAGTCTGGAATCTCTCAGCATATCATATTATTACTAGTGTGTTGGAAAAGGGATACACAGATATCTGCGATGTTTGTGTTGTTAAATTTGAACATCAGAATGCATGATCTCGCTGCAATATCTTCTCATGCTTCCAGCAGCATCAAGTGCCTGTACATCCACGAGCTTTCAACAATGCTCCTCGGCCATTGTTAAATGGCATCTGACTGTGAGGTTGCTTGCCTTGTTTTGTATTGCCATCGCATCAGATGTCACATCACAAATACTCAGTTCATCGTCATACAAGGCGTTGTTTTTATCCTGTGCCTGCCACACCTGTTGTAACCTTACGGTGGCTGTGTCCATGGTGTATTCAGCTGCAAGCCATTGTCTTTATTGATGGTTATATATTTCTATATCAATAACTTCTTCTGTTACAGTTTCTAGAAACCATTAGGCTTCATTATAAGTGTCATTAAATGCAATTTTATGTCCATGCGTGTTCAACTGGGTAGCTAATTTCTCTGGGTAGCATAGTCACAAACACTTGGTGTTCAAACATGTTGTTCCATTGTGTGCAAGGTCCATCTGACATAATACTGTCAGTACTCAGTGTATTTTAAAATGTCTTGCTATCGTCTATGGACGTCAGAAGTGAATATGTAAACATTTGATGTGTTTGGGAGCCCACAGATTTTATTTGGGAGGATCTTGTATTAGAAATCGTTGACCATAAATTTGTTTCAAACTTTGTGTACATAACCATCTGTGAAAGTCTGCATATTAGCTTTGTTTATGTGTTCACATTGAGCATTCTTAAATCAGATCTAATAAGTGTGTGGATTTTCTCGATGAAAATAGTCATGAATGAGATACAAAATAATTTCATATGTGAATGGCAAATTTTTGTAAGACTTTTGTCCTGTATTTAACAAATCTCTTCATATACCTTTTTGCTAAGATGTATATATTAATTTAGTAATTATTTGTAATGCACCACATTTTGAAGTATATGGTGAAACATTGTTGATTATACATAAATGGAATAGGAATGTGTACTGACGTACATTCCAAAAGTTGGTGCAATAACACTGTCTGGTGTCTGACAACTGCTCAGTTTGCATATAAACAAAAGATTGCTTTGTTGTTGAGGTTTAACCCTCAAGCAGGCATGCCTACGTATAAGGGGCACCATTCACAATAACATTGTCTTGTACTACTCCATTGCTGCTTTACAATTGAGAGCCCATTATCTATTCCTTCATTATTGCTTCAGATAACACACTGCTAAGTCATGCTGTCATATGTCCCAGTGAGCAGCAATAATATACAATAAACGGCAAGCTAGGTGAGAAAAAAAAATTATGATCCATGCAAGATAATGACGCAGGTTCTAAAGCAGGTGGTACAATCTCACATTGAGGAATTTGTAATCGAATAAGTGTTTGGTTGGGACCTGATGCAACTACGTTTTTTAATGACTTGGGTGGGTCATTACTGTAACACTTGTGCATGGCAGCGGAGTAAAATGATGACAGTTTTTTATTTTAGTTAAGCAGTGATTTAGCTCATAGAATGTAGGTTTATTTTTTTGTTGTTTAGTTAAACTAAGGTAAAACTCTGATTTTGCTCATTACTGTGGCAACATGAAGACCACTATCCTTTACATGTACAAAGTACATCATGTTCCCCTCACCCACTCAAGGATTAAGTAGTTAGTGATATCATAGCCAACCATCGTAACATGTACTTCTGCTTTAGGTATTTTGGTATAATTTTGTTAAGAACTCAAACTATGGAAAGCCCAGGTTGGAATACCAATGACATTATAGAAAGGAAAGGTTGCTATAAAACTTTTTATTTTGAATATTCATGGGCTAAAAATTGTGTGTTCTCTTATTCTTATTTATTTTGTGATTCTTCAGTTGGATGTTGGCAATAATACATCAAATCATAGTCACCTGGTAGTGCCTTTATTAATGTAACATGCAATAATGTAAATTGTTTTTCTTTGATGCAACATTGAGAAAAAATAATGATCTATATGTATAACATACTTACCGGTAATGCTTGTTCACATGCACAAGAAGGCTATTTGTCAAGTGTATTAGAAATGCTTATGAAACATCTGAATTATGGCACCAGACACTCATCATCTTTCTTGATTTTTGTAGGAAACAGGAGAAAGAGGATATATACATTGTGCTGAAGGTTTTCATTATGAGAAGTCATATCGTAGACGGTTATGATTACCCTAGATCTGTTTATAGCAATTAGTTTGTGATAAGTCTAAAACATATTAATTAGTAATAATGAAGATGGCTTTCTGTTGTAAATTAATCAGAATGTTTGAAGTATTATGGTTTTCAGAAGTGTGCACATTCTCAAATCTTCCAATATTAATTTTGTTAGAATATTGTGATAAAGTTATGAATAATATATCCAATAAAAACTAATTATTTCACTTGCTTGTTAATTCCTTCTTTTGCTAACATTTTTAATATATCCCCTCTGTTCTCCACATAGTTATTTTTTCTATGAACTGCACAAGAGTCAGCATTACATCACAGGTCAAGTTCACAAGAACAGGATAGATTATTGTTGAGGCTGCACCCGCCAGTTTGTTGTTGCTTTCAAGACCTCAGGAAATGTTTGCCTCTCCCGTCTTTTGTTTCCCTCAAACACCATTTACATCCTTTTTTTCTTTTATTCTCTGTTTATATCTGCCTCTTGTGAGATTCTTCTCCCATTATCTGACATGTATCATTGATAACTCTGCTGTTACAACTTAATAGAGGTTATTGGAAACCTTGTTCTGATATTTCACTGGTAAGTCCCATCTTGCCCTTTCTTGACTTCTTTCTTGTATTTTTGAATGATAAATTAGTCAAATTAATTTCCCACATATTTTACTCTCACTTCTTTTCAGACATAAATTCTAGCTAGCAAAGCAGGTCTGTTATCATTTTGTTTGTATCGCTCATCTTGTTGTGGAGTTGCTGTTCAGCTTACAACTGAATTTTACAAGCTTCCATTGCCAGAGTTGTAATTTACATGTTCCAAAGATTGAGTGGCAACAAGGTGATAATATGCAAAGAAGAAAACTAAAGGTGATGATTTTGAACACATTTAAATGACTTGCCCCTTTCATATATGCAGTATCACATTGTTAGCTCCAACAGGCAGAAGACTTACTTTGTCAGTGTCGCACATGTTAGCAATTTTGATTGGGATAAACTTATGCTGCAGTGTTCTTTTTTGGCACACCAGTGTAGAAGTGTGCATTGAATTAGCTAAGTGAAAAATCTGTGCAATACGCAAGTTTGCTTATATATAAAAACAGACTTCTTAATTTTCCCTTGTGTGAGAACACTTGTACAAGATGTGTCGATTTAAAGTTCTATATTTTCATATTTTACTGTTAGTGTCACTTCTGCATAATCTTTCATTGATTGTATCAGTACCCATTTGTATTGTGAAATTTCGAATATACTTGGGTGTTGCAATAAAGTAGTATTGTTACTGCCAATTGTAGGCTTAAACTAAATTGTGCTCTTTCAAAATTTTTAAGGACAGTAGGCCTATCCTCATTCAAAACAATCTATCTCTAATTTCATTGTACGATTACATGAGAAATAGGTTACTTTCAGACGCTTACGAACTATATTTTCCTAAGTTAGTGGTACGAGTGGTTTGGACACACAATGTAAGTTGTAACAAATTAGCATTTGTGGTTCACAGTTCAGCCAAAGTGTACATCATCCCTGAATTTCATTCTACATCAATGCAAGTAAACATGTGTTTTTGAGAATTTTCGTAAATTTATTTTAAATTAACTGGGTTTTCGAATTTGCTAACAACTATAATTAACACCAAAATATCTTAGGAAACCAGTAATTTGTACCACCAATTTTTGTGTTGCCTTAATAGAAATCTCGTTTTGTGTATCTGCTTATAGGGAATTGGCAACTTTTTAGCTCTACAGATTGAAAGGTAGTCAGCAGGTTCAATTTAAAATCCTTTGTTCACTGTCTTGTAATACATTGCACCAGGCAAAATGCAACCCCACTACGAATGCTGTTCTCGTACACTGGATGAGTTGGTTGACACTCATAAGCAGCTGACAGTCACCCTCACTACTGTCAAATGATTGACAACTGCTATGAATCAATGTGCTGGAAGAGCTCCTGAGAGTTGTGTACCTGTGTTACCTGTACCAGAGGTACCTCAAGTACTATACACTTCTGTGGATTCTGTCTGCTCTGCAGAAAGTGTAGATCTATCGTTCACTGTCCACTTAACGGCAAGTGGTACGTCAATGGTAGATCTAGGCGTTCTATACAGAACTGATGAGGACCCTAAGCAACAAGTTTGAGGTGTTGTCTTTCACTGAAACTGACCCTGTGGGACTCACTACACCTGTTGTGGGGAAACCTGTTTTGTCCAGTGTCAGGAGGCGGCAAACACAAAAGGGTAGGGGTCTAACAATCGCCAGCAGCTCAAATGTATGGCAAATGATGATACACCTTAAGGAGCTGACAGCAAGAATCAGGAAAGAACACCAGGTGCACTCAGTGTGTATGCCTGGGGACCTTACTCAACATATTGAAAAAGACTATTCCAGCAGCCGTTGATGAAACAGGGTGCAACCAACTGCAGATTGTGGCGCACATAGGAACAAATGATGCCTTTCATCTGGGCTCATAGTGATTCTTAGGTCATTCCAGTGGCTGGCGGAGAAGATTGAGTGGACCAGTCTTGCACATACAGTTCAAACGAAGCTCACAATTTGCAGCATTGTCCCCAGAACTGATCATGGCCCTTTGGTTCTTAGTTGAATGGAAGGACTGAACCAGAGACTTCAAAAGCTCTGACAAGCTGGGCTGAAACTTTCTGGACCTGTGCCATAGGGTTGAGAACTGTAGGGTCACCCTAAATAGGTCAGGTGTGCACTACACATCAGAGGCTGCTAGTCAGGTAGCTGACTGTGTGTTGGTTGCACACAATGGTTTCTTAGGTTAGGCAACTCTCCATCCAATCCAGATAACAATAGTGGCAGGAAACCCAGAAGTATCAGTGTAAGATTGAAAGAAATGTCATCCACAAGTGAGAGTATTAAAATCCTAATGGTAAACTGCCGAAGCATTCGCAACAAAGTACCAGAATTTGAAGCACTCGTGAAAAGCATGCAGATGGCATATTTGTTGCTGTAGAAAAATAAAACTCGGATCCATCAATACAGTAACTGAAGCTGCGTGTGAGATGGTTTGGGCAAAACTCGGTATCAGGGGTGGGCACAAAATAATTGGATCCTTCTATTGCCCCTACCAAACTCATTTCCTGATGTAACCAAAGACTTCAGAGAGAACCAGAGTTCACTTATGTGTAAGTTTTCAGTCTTGTTGTAATCATCAGTGGAGACTTTAATCATCCAACAATTAATTGGGAAAATTAGTTTTGTTAGTGGTGGGCATGATCAGACCTCCTGTGAAAATTTACTAAATGCCTCCTCTGAAAACTACCTAGACGAGAGAGATAGGAACCCTATGCTTGATGGAAATTTATTGGATCTAATGGCAACAAATAGACCTCACCTTTTTCAGAATGTCCATGTTGAAACTGCTTTCAGTGACCATGATGCAGTTGTGGCAACAATGATCACCAAAGTACAAAGCACAACTAAAACAAGCAGACAGGTACATCTGTCAAGTAAACTAGATGAAAAATTTAGTATCAGCACAGGTCAGGAGCATGTAGAGGAACTCTGGCTCAAGTTTAAAAGAATAGTTGACCACACGCTGGATAGGTATGTACCCAGGAGAACAGGTCACAATGGGAGAGAACCTCCATGATATACAATCACTGTAAAAAAAACTTCAAAAGACAAGAATATTACTGCATAATATGTGTAAAACAAAGCATAGGGGTATAGATAGACGGTGAATGAAACACGTTTAGCTGTCAAGAGATGTGTGATGCCTTCAATTTCTGCCATAGTAGAATATTGTCAAGACATTTCATAAAATCCAAAGAAATTCTGGTCGTATGTAAAGGCTGTTAGTGGCACCGATGTAGGTGTCCAGTCCCTAGCGAATAAGACAGGAACTGAAACAGAGGATAACAAAGCAAAAGCTGAAATGCTTAACTCTGTTTTCAAATGTTCCTTTACAAAGTAAAGCCCAGGAGAATTGCCCTAATTTAATCCTCATGCCACTGAAAAGATGAATGAAATAAGTATTAGTGTCAGTGGCATTGAGAAACAGCTGAAATCGTTAACACTGAACAAAGCTCCAGGGGCTGATGGAATCCCTGTCAGATTCTACACCAAATTTGTGGCTGAGTTGGCCCCTCTTCTCACTATAATCTATCATGGATCCCTGAAACAAAAAAACTGTGCCCAGTTCCTGGGAAAAGCCCAAGTCCCACCCGTCTACAAGAAGGGTAGAAGAAGTGATCCATGATACTATCATCAAATATCCTTGACATCGATTTGTTGTAGAATCTTAGAAAATATTCCGAGCTCAAACATAATGAGGTATCTTGAACAGAATTACCTCCTCAATGCCAAGCAGCAACGTTTTCAAAAAACATTGGTCATATGAAACCAAACTTGCACTTTTCTGACATGACATACTGAAAGCTTTCGATCGAGGCAACCAGATAGATGCAGTGTTTCTTGATTTCTGGAAAGCATTTAACTCTGTACCACACCTACACTTATTATCAAAAGTAGGATCACACGGGGGTATCAAGTGATATTGGAGACTGGATCAAGGACTTTTCATTAGGGAGGACACAGCATGTTACCTCGGATGGAGAGTCATCGCCATATGTAGAAGTAGCTCCAGTTTGCCCCAGGGAAGCATGTTGGGACCCTTGCTCTTCATATTGTGTATTAATGACCTTGCAGACAATATTATGCAGACACTATTAAAAGTAAGATGAGGATTTTTGCAGGTGATGGAGTTATCTATAATGATGTACTGAGAGAATCTGCATAAATATTGATGAAGATTGCAACATGATGCAGAGATTAGCAACTTGTTCTAAATGTTCAGAAACCTAAAATTTTGCACTTCACAAAATGAAAAAATGTAGAATCCTGTGACTATAATATCAACGAGTCGCTGTTGGAACTGGCGAATTCTTACAATCACCTGGGTGTAACACTTTGTAGGGATATGAAATGAAATGATCACATAGGTTCAGTTGTGGGTGATGCAGGTGGTAGACTTCGGTTTGTTGGTAGAATACTGGTGAAATGCAATCAGTCTACAAAAGAGATTGCCTACAAATCACAAGTGCAACCCATCCTAGAATGTTGCTGAAGTGTGTGGGATCCATACCAGATAGGACTAACTTGAACATATACAGAAAAGGGCAGCACAAAATTAATGGTCACAGCTTTGTTTAATTTGTGGGAGAGTGTCACACAGACACTGAAGGAACTGAAATGGCAGTGTCTTGAAGATAGATGTAAACTATCCTGGGAAAGCAGTCATTCTTCCCACACTCCATATGTGAATGGAACAGGTAGAAATCCTAACAACTGGTACAATGTGATGTACCTTCTGCGAGGCACCTCACAGTGGTTTGCAGAGTATAGATGTAGATGTAGATAAGGTCTTTCTCACAACCAGCTCGTCATTCTTGTGAATTTTAAGCTGTCAGTGTATATGAGAAGAATGTTTTCCATGAATAATGATATTCATCAAACTATACAGTTTAGCATGAAATAAGGCTACAGTCAAGTTTCTTAAAGTTACCACTGTTCTCATAGAACATTATTCTACTGCCACCTAGATTATTTTTGTTATAAATGAAAATTAATTAAAACCCTCAGCTGCAGACAGGTGTTGTTGCCCTACCTTGATGGGGACAGCTGAAAATGTGTGCCCCAACCAGGACCCGAAACCAGGATCTCCTGCTTACATGGCAGACGCTTTATACATCTGAGCCACTGAGGCCACAGATGAATAGTGCGACTGTAGGGACTTATCCCTTGCACGCTTCCTGTGAGACCCACATTCCCAACTGTCCACTATCTACATACGTAATGTTCCTAGTAGATACTTTGCCCATCCACTCGTTACTTGTGCCCACTTAAGTTGACGATTCAGTTGTCCCCATCAAGGTATGTCAACAATACCTGTCGGCAGCTGAGGGTTCCAATTAATTATCATTTATTCTAGAGAAGCCGCACCTGAAGTAGTCATCCTTGGCCATTTGGTCAGTACTGCCTTCTTTAGACCTACAGCACAATGAATTGAAATCATTAAGAAACTACCTCAGGCTCAAGGCTTCCACAAATTATGATGTTTTCTCAGGACGATTAACTCCTTCGTCAACATCCCCCTAACGCAGCTGCCACTCGGACAGCTCAGACTAATGTACCAACAGCAAAGAATGCAGCTTGAATATGCAATATTGAGTGGACTCCATAAATATAACATGCTTTCATCAAAATCCACAACTGTATGACACCTTTCACAACCTCATCCCACCCATGATCTAAATCACAGCTGACAGTAAAGTCGAATGCAAGCATTTTTACCATCAGAGCAGTGCTGTGGCTGGAAGTGGCAGGTGTACAACAACCACTATTTTTCTGACAGACTTTCAGTGCAGAGGTCAGTCTACGACAGAGAATTGTTCACACCATGTGAAGTAGTCTGTCAGTTTAAAGACAATGTCGAGGACAGACATCTCATCATTTACACAGAGTACTTGCCTTTGACAGACTCTATATGCAACCCATCAAAAGACTCCTGTCCCCAATAGTTCCAGCATCTGTACTACAATGCACAATTCACAACAGATGTCAGACACCTTCACAGAGCGTACAGCATCATTGAAGACTTTCTATTGAGAATAAAAGCCCTTTCCACACATACTGATTATGACTATCCTCGCACTTGTAAAATGAGTTAAACAACACATCCCATGGCTTAGAATACCACCACCACAGGCACACAGCCCACCAAAAGTTTTTGTTCATAAAGCTCCGGCAGAGTGTGACTGTGTCATGTTACAGGCTACACTACTCGACCTGCTCTGCAGGTGCCTTACTTCAACTCACACAAAGTCATCAAATAAGATTACAAATACTTCAATATATTGCTCCATATGAAGCTCACCATTATGGCTGTCAACCACATTAAACATGCGTAAATCTTGTGCAACATTGCTCATACCAATGAAGTAGAAGCCGTTCAAACCAATGCCACCAATCACGTCAATTCAGAACGGGACTATGCCTCACCCACTCCAAACACCTGCACCACATTTGTGGTACAACTCAATTTACAGCAGTTTGTGCTGGATGATATCCAGTTCAAGCTGCAGATAACTTCCTCATTGTTGAAGGGAAGCACAAGTTACGCAAAGTCAACAAAGGCTTTATCTCCAGTCAGTTTACTCCCAGTTATAAACTCCACAGTGATGGAGATTCAGCTGCGATTACACCTAGTTTATCGACTGAGGGTTTTGTCATGATTACAGCCCACAGAACACTACAATCACCTACCATTCCTTCGGATGATAATGTTGCTGCTCCTCCACCTTGCCGCATGCACGTATGAGCTCTGTACCAACACAAACAATCGCAGATCATTCCCACTGTGGCTGTCACACTGGCCTCTGCCCCACATCAAGCAACACCACCTATATTCAATGTGGTGAGGTCAATGTCATTGAGCTCTCTCCCCTAACACACAAAGAAACGGTGCAGCCATGTCACGCATTGCAGCCAGCCGTGGCACGGCTGGTCACACGCACCAGTGCAGAGAGGTTAACAGCACTGATGGCTCTTGACTGTCTCCTTCCCCAATGCTCTGCACTCCCAGGGTTGAGGGGTGGGGGTGGGGGGGTGGGGGGTGCTGTGGAGAGTTCACCAGCTATAGCAGTGGTGGAGGAGATAAGATTCTTTGACCAGTGTGGCTGCAGGCACAAGTGGAATATCTCAAGAGGAGAGTAGTGTACTCTGAGCTTTAGGCCTGTTAAACTTTTATGAGATTGTACCACTGTAAATAATAAAGTGTATTTTAACTGCAACCATGCTATTATTAGTCATTGGCTTAATCATTTCGCAGGTTAAAATCGACTCCCTGGTAGTTTTCCAATTCTTTTACTTATGTGATGCACTCCGAACATCAGAAATTGAGCATCGTGGTCTGAGAGGCCATTCCATTACCTATGGGAATTACACTAGAACTTTGCAGTCTTGATACACCTTAAAAAAGTTGTCAACAGCAGTGTTGCTTGTTTCCATAACTCTTGTTGCAAATCATATGAGGGGAGCCAGATTATATGAAATGCCAAGGGACTCAGTTATAACCCTAGAATAGGTATGCTCTTAAAAAATTAAATTGAAATCTCCACTTAATATTACCTCATTCTGCTTAATAATCAAGAAATTTGATAATGCACAATGTTGTTTCATGAATAATTGAAAATTTCCAGATGGGACTCCGTATATTGACTATTGTTATTGACATTTCATGAAAATGTACTTCTGCATCACAATTTTCAGGATGCTGATCACTGCAAAATCAACAAGTGTCATTGTTTTTATATCCCATCCTAACTTAAATAGCTACTCCTCCTTTCACTATACCTAATATGCAGCAACTGGATGCTACATTATATCCATCCATATTCAGCATACCTCTGTCTATTATCAAATTATATTCAGAAAAACATATATCTTCATGACTTGCAGGCTGCAGTTCATCTACAGATATCAGAAGTTCACTGGTTTTAGTTTTTAGCCTTGTAATATTTTGTTGCAATCTGTGTATTTTAACCTTCCTTTTGTCTTCACATTTTTAAACTCTTAATTTTCACGTACATTTAATTATTTTAATACAGATAACCTTAACTCTGAATTAGTGTAAAAAAGTGTTGCTGTCATGACAATGACTACAGGAATATGCCCATGAGGTTTGGTGTCCTCCGCTTGAAGATTCTGCTATCATCCTTTTCCTATTACTGGCAAAATAATTTAATTGGATGGATAAATAAAAAGTCTAATTACCAAGTGGTGGCACACACATAAAAGAAGGTTACAATTAGGCATGCTTTATGAGCCAGTGGCTCCTTCTTCAGGCAGAAGGGTTGAAGGGAAAGGAAGAGAGGTGAAGGAAAATGGTTGGAGAGGTCTAGGAAAAGGGGTAGATTTCAGGAAAGTCACCCAGAACTGCAGGTCAGGTGAGACTTATCAAACAGGATGAGAAGGAAAGACTTTCCTTCCCATCCCTTGCTGTAAGTTTCACCTGACCGCAGTTGTGGGTGACTTTCCCGAAATCTACCCATTTTTCCTAGACCTCTCCAGTCCTTTTCCTTCATCCCTTGCCTTCCCCTTCAACCCTTCTGGCTGAAAAAGGAGCCACTGGCTCTTGATGCTTGCATAATTATAACCTTCTTTTAAGTTTGTGCTGCCACCACTTGGTGAGTAGATTTTTTATTTATCTATCCTATTAAATTATTTTTTCCTATTACTGTTTAGATATACACAGGCAGGTCACTTATGTTTGACATCACTGTATAATAACTACTTACAGACAGCATGTGGCAGCACTAGCAGTGGAGGGTATATAAAGTATGTCATGTGGGGGTGGGTGGGTGGGGGGGGGGGGGGGGAAGGCAATGTGGGAAATAGTACAGTCATTGTCGTGCTACAGAAACAGAGCGAGTTATTTGATACAAAATGGCATGATCATTGGCATTCAGGCCAATGGTGGAAGCATGTCCAAAGCTGCTAAGTTTATAAACTTTCACGTGCCACCACAGTTAACGTATACTGTGCATAGCATTATGTACCATCTACAAATCAAGCATGAATGTTTATACTTTACATATGACCAGCAGTGAACCTTCAAACAAGTATTTATCACTACAAGTAATTTTAGTAGACTGGAATACTAATCTCACATTTGGCAGTTCTCCATGTAGAATACAGGGTATAAACCTGTCTTTGCGTTTTCTAAAAACTAACACCACTTTAAACCTTCTTGGTACTTATTTTGAATTGACAAATTGATACATAGTTGTTGTAATTGTGAATTTCATAATTTATTGTGCAAAATAATCTTTTATATTTGATCCAATAACGCAAAATACAAAATATTGATTTCCTTCTTAGTTACAAATTTGCTTTTGTGGATGACATATTCATGAATTCCAGACATATTCCTTGATATCCTCATTAAGCTGTTTTTTTGATGAAGTTAACAGATTTTGACAAAATATGAAAATATAATATCTATTTACAATACATTTTGTAGGCTCGTAATTAAAAATGTTTCCATTGCTGTGGTTTTACATGTAATAAATCACCAAATTAGCACATACAATTATTATCTTGGATTTCATAATTTTCTGTACAAACGAGTATTTTAATGGTGGATCAAATATTGCAAAACCAATAATGTTGATTTTCTTCTTAATTAAAATTTGGATTTCGTAGCTAACATTTCCTTAAGTTCCAAATGTATTGCTTAGTTTGATGTTAAGTTGTTTTTGTGAAACATACAGGTTATATCAAAATATGAAAACATGCTGTTTGTTTACAATTTTTCTTGATAAATTACTTCTAAATACTACTCTGTTACTTGGTTAGCTACTCAAAGCTTCATTGCATTCTGCCATGAAGTGTGTGACAATATGCATTTGTAAAATATACAGAGTTGGGAGATATTTGGTATTTGGGTTGTATACTAATATGTAGTGCTGTAATATTCAGTTGATCCACCATGTTTGTCCCATTACAATGGCAAAATGGCGTTACCAAAGTCGGTCCAAGGCTGTTGTGGTGCACCATGGGTCATACACGACAGTGGTGAACAATGGCTGAGGACATGCATATGGGCAAACAGATGTGCAACTGACTGTCAAGATGAAGCAAGGGGCTACCAACAGTGTCTCCTCATGAACGTCCAGCAAGCATTGCTGCATATGAGCCTCCACAGCAGGCACCTGGTTCAAGCATTTACACCAACTCCTATTTATCAGCAATGATGACTGGAATTTGCACACCAATACCACAACTGGATGCCCACTGAGTGAGTGGCAACAGGTGGCCTTTCAGATGAATCACGTTTTATGCTCCATCGAATAGAAAGCAAACACCCCGGAACATTTATCAGAAAGATCCAGGATGCAGGAGGGAGTGTTAGGGTCTAGGGAATGTTTTCATGGCATTCCCTTGGTGATCTCATCATTCTGTATCAAACCAAGCATGTGTCTATACTTGGGGACCATATCCACCCCTACATCCAGTTTGTTTTTCCTTAGTGTGGTGGCCTCTACCAGCAGAACAATGCAACATGTCACACAGCTCACAGTGTACGTGCTTAGTTTGTAGGGCATCAGCATGAGTGTACTGTACTCCCCCAGCCACCAGACTCTCTGGAATTAAACCCAATTGAGAGTGTGGGACCACCTCAATTGGGCTCTTCCTGCCATGGATCCTCAGCCAAGGAATCTAGCGCAGCTAGCTACGGAACTTGAGTAGATATTGCTTTACATCCCTGTTAGTACCTTCCAGAAATCATTGACTCATTTCCTGCACATCTCACAGCAGTCCCCACTGCAAAAGGTGGTTATTCAGGCTTTTGGCAGGAGGTCACGTTAATGTGACTAGACAGTGTAGGCCATGCCTTGTAAAAACCCCCCTTGTCAATAGCATCAACAGAAAACAAACTTATGTTCGACCCAACACCTGACAGAAGTTATTGATCTATCTCACAGAGCTGGTCAACTGTGGTCAGTCAAAATGCCTCAGAACAGGAAACATTTCAGCATTTGTACAGGTTGTCGCTGAAGCTATATTTAGCAGGTGACTCTTGATACTGTAACCATTGTCCCTGAGAATACTGCTTCCTGTCTACCCATTATTGCACTGTATTCATCTTCTCCAAAATATTTATGCAAATAACTTACATCCTCTATCACTTGGGTATGACTGGCACTTGGGTTATAAAAAATTGTGACCTAGCATGCAATCCCTAGTTCTTCCAATAGCAACTGGTCTACACCTCTTCCATGACTACTAACTATTAGGACTTTCCTCCCCTTTGCTACTTTTTTTTGCAATTGCTGCTTTTCTGCTGAAAGCCTGCTGTGATTAGCCCACACCTACACGTATGGTTACATTCTTATCAAGCTAAGGTAGCAGGACAAACTATTTTCAGCACCAGTGAGAAAGCTCTCTCATACTGTTCTCTTTCTGTAGCCTTTCTTTCCTTCTAGCATTTCCAACTGCTAGTTACTGTCCTTAACCTTTCAATTTCTTTTATAGCACTGAAAGTCATGTCTTAAAGGTCCTAATTATTCCCACCAGCTCAACTTTTTTTTCTGCCCTGCACAGACTGCAATATTATGAAAGAATCTTAAGAACTAACTTGCCTATGTCACCATGTTTTGCAAACATCTACATCTACATCATGAATGTCTGTATGTCCTACTTCAAGCTTTCTGCACCATTACCGCACTTTGCTGTCACTCATGAAAGTTTCAACTACATCTACAGGGTGTTACAAAAAGGTACGGCCAAACTTTCAGGAAACATTCCTCACACACAAATAAAGAAAAGATGTTATGTGGACATGTGTCCGGAAACGCTTAATTTCCATGCTAGAGCTCATTTTAGTTTTGTCAGTACGTACTGTACTTCCTCGATTCACCGCCAGTTGGCCCAATTGAAGGAAGATGCTTGTGTTGACTTGCGACTCTTTGCTCTACAGTACTAGCATCAAGCACATCAGTATGTAGCATCAACAGGTTAGTGTTCATCACAAATGTGGTTTTGCAGTCAGTGCAATGTTTACAAATGCGGAGTTGGCAGATGCCCATTTGATGTATGGATTAGCACAGGGCAGTAGCCGTGGCGCGGTACGTTTGTATCGAGACAGATTTCCAGAATGAAGGTGTCCCGGCAGGAAGACGTTGGAAGCAACTGATCGGCGTCTTCGGGAGCACGGAACATTCCAGCCTATGACTCGCGACTGGGGAAGACCTAGAACGACGACGACACCTGCAATCGATGAGGCAATTCTTCGTGCAGTTGACGATAACCCTAATGTCAGCGTCAGAGAAGTTGCTGCTGTACAATGTAAAGTTGACCATGTCACTGTATGGAGAGTGCTACTGGAGAACCAGTTGTTTCCGTACCACGTACAGTGTGTGCAGGCGCTATCAGCAGCTGATTGGCCTCCACGGGTACACTCACTACCATGATCATTTGTCAGGAAATTATCAAGACATTTTATAACACTGTGTAAGTGAACAAAGTCTTGTTTTAGCACTGTGCATTGCATTTCGTGCTAATGACAATCTTAATCTGGAGTAATAAATGTCATTTTTCCTCCAGGTATTGTAATTATGAACATCATTGTTCCTTTTGAACTGTAGTGGATTATTTACAACAAACTTTATGATGGAATAAATATACTGTGAACCAGTAGTCAGAATGAACTTAAAGAGATGTCTACTAGGTGATTGTGGGTGAGCACTACATACTTTTTCTTGCAGTGCATTTCTGTGGAATGAAGACTCTTTCCTGAAGATGAGTTAACCCAGAACATTATTCCATTTGACATTATTGAATGAAAATTTGCAAAAGTATGTCATCTTACTGATTTGGCTCTCCCAAAAATTTGCAATGGTTCTACATGCAAATGTGGCTGAACTAAGTGGTTTTAAGAGTTTCAAAATGTGCTTTTTCCAATTTAAATTCTCATCAATATGGACACCCTATTTATTATTTTCTCACCACGTGTTACACTTTCCACTGGTGTAGTGCCCCTAGATGAGCAGAACCAAACACGTTGTGTCTTTTTTTACATGGAGGGTGAGACCATTTGCAGAAAACTATTCAATGATACTTTTGATAATTTTTTTTACCATCTGTTGCTGTATTTATCTTTTTAAATTTGTGTTTATTTTTATCAGAACTGGCAATTCTGCCTTATAATATATGAGAATATAATTGTATCAAACAATGGAAAATCCTTACACAACCCCACCTCCCAATCCCTTACCTCGTGGTCCAAACCCCTGTAATAGACCTAGATGCAAGACCTGTCCCATACATCCTCCCATCACCACTTACTCCAGTCCATTCACTAGCATCAACTATCCCATCATAGGCAGCGCTACCTGTGAAACCAGGCATGTGTTCTACAATTTAAGCTGTAACCACTGTGGCGCATTCTATGTGGGCATGACAACCAACAAGCATGAATGGCCACCAACGGACTGTGGCCAAGAAACAGCTGGATCACCCAGTTGCTGAGTATTTTAATGGCTGCTTACCACGTGTTACAGCTGGATCATTCCAAGCAACACCGGCTTTTCTAAACAGTGCATGTGGGAACTCTCCTTGTATAATATCCTATGTTCCTGTAACCTCCCCCGTCCTCAATCTTTGTTATTCATTGTCCTACACCTCCCTACTGCCTTCCCTGTTCACACATCAGCACCACACAGCCCCATACTACACTGATACACCCACAGTCTTTATTCTCTCCGTCGTGCCTATCTATGACACAATGTATCTGTCTGCAGTTCATGGTGTCACGGTCACATTCGCACTTCCCGAGTACGGGGTCCCGGGTTTGATTCCTGGCGGGGTCAGGGATTTTTGCCTGCCTTGAGATGAGTGGGTGTTTGTGTTGTCCTTATCGTTTCATCATCATTTATGAAAGTGGCGAGTTTGGACTGAGTAAAGGTTGGGAATTTGTACCTGTGTTGATAACCGTGCAGTTGAGCGCACCACAATACGAAACATCATCATCATCATCAACAACGTATCAGCATCACCAATCTTTCATTTTCGTAATATTCCAACTATAGAATACTAATCTGTATAAACAGTGATATAAAGCTAAAGACGTCAAAGCAGCTTCACCCATTGAATACGTTAAGATTTCATGATCTATATTGTGGATCAGTGGCGTACATACAGGAGACCCCAGTTCGATTCCTGGCCTTGGTTCGTATTTTCACTCACCGTTTCAGTCTTTATACATGAAATCGTAACTGTACGAGATCAGTAAAGTCTCTGAAAACTGTTGCCATTTGATTAGCAGAGTACTGATTGCAACCCCTGCTCCAAATCCATAAGTATCTGTCTGCCAACAACATTCTTAGTGCTGTGCTTGGACCTTTCTTTTTCATAAAAAATATGTGAATTCCTAAGGGACCAAACTTCTGAGGTCGTTGGTCCCTAGACTTACACACTACTTCAACTAACTTATGCTAAGACCAAGACACACACCCATGCCTGAGAGAGGACTCAAACCACCTGTAGGAGGGGCCACACAGTACATGATACGACACCTCAGATAATGCATCCACATTACTCAGCCTATGTAACAATGACAGCTGAAGTACCTCACTTAAGCTCCTTGGCATTCATTGGCACTAACTATGTACACACAAAGTTAGCCCAAGTCACATATTTGCTAAGTAAACTTATAACTTGTGTGACTGATAAGCTATTGCTGAACACTTATGCCTTTTTGCACAGCCACCTCATTTATGCAATGCTGTTAAGAGGTGAAAATAATATTTATTTGGCAGAAAAATGACATGTCGTGCATTGCAGAGTAAAAAACTATGCATCATGTATGGAAAACTTACAAAAGAGCTCAAAATACTGGCACATTCCTCTTTTTCTCAGCTGCTTGGTGCATACCAAGGAAACCCAAGACAGCCATGAATTGTGAAAGATCATGCATAAGTATGACCCATGTCAAAGGTAGATGATTTACATCCCAGTCACAAGAAATAAAAAACCTAAAATAATTACACATACACAGGTACACAATTATTTAATATGCCACAAGCTTCAGCACACAACGTGTCCTATGTGACAGAATTTAAAATATGTTATATAAATGATCTATTCTACTAAAATTGCTGATGATGTGAACAGTACATTATTTGAGCTATTCTTAAAATGTTTATTATGTCATACTTTTCTGTGCTGTATTTTCATACTGCATTTCTACTGAATGAGTAACATGTTTAAAGCATATTTCATTTATATCTGTTAAATGATTGTCTCAGCATGTGTACTGCCACACACATATTGCTCCTACTTTTTTCATTCTGCACAACGTATTTATATTTACTGGTTGTTACATATGTCTAGTATAATCCATTTATATTTCTGTAACATATTCAAAATGTGACTTATTAAGCTGCTACACAATGTGTGTAAAATAATATCAGGTGCATGTAAAATGCTTAAAGACGGATCAATCAATCAAATACCAAGTTATGCAGTGGTTTGATTATTCCACTACAAGCTATTTCTGGACATATCATGAGATTGTACAGCCGTCCCCTGGAGAAACATAGGTGCTATTCGTTGCTCTTGTAGGGATTAACGTTTTGAACAAAAATCTAAAAATCCGTACAACAGTAGGTCCGTTCGAGAAACGATTAGATCACGGATCTACGTTCTGCCACAAGATTCTCCCAGTCCCAGTTGACCTTGACTAGCCATAGCCTATTCCACCGAGATCCAGTGGATAATCAGGAGTTCAGAACCATCTGGACCGCTCACAGGAATTTCTGCCGACAATTCCAAAGACAACGGCCACAAAGCTAATATGTACTTTACGGTGAGGCAGCTCTCCTTGAGTATTTATTTATTTTGTGTTACATAGATCCATACGGGAACATATCCCTACAACAAGTCAAGGTTTTTAAAGATTATTGTTTTGTGCACAGATACATTGATCTTATCATTAGATTAAAGAAACTGTGAAGTTTAGCATATACCCTTACAGGACATCTGAAAGAATATACAGTCATACATACATTTGGGTATTGTTCTTAAGTTATACAGGCGCCATACACAGGCATACATAAATTTGAGTATGATTAATTAATTTTAGAGGCCACACAATAAGGTTTAAGCACAAACAAGAGATTCTATGCATTTTTGCTAAGAAATTCATCAATACTGTAACAAGATTCATCTAAAAGGAACTGCTTCAGTTTTTCTTTAAACTTTGGCATGTTTCCAACCAGTTCTTTAATGTGCGGTGGGACGGCATTAAAAATCGTGGTGCCACTATTTAAAACCCCTTTCTGGTCCATGCTTTATCGTTTTTAGCTCATAATGGATATCCAGTTTCCTTCGGGTGTTATAACTGTGGTACGAGGTGTTGATTTTGAATAAGTTGCTATTTTTTTAAACAAAGCACATCAGGGAAAAAATATATTGTGCAGGTGTTGTAAGGATTTGTAGAGCTCTAAACAGATCCCTGCACGAATGCCTAGGATGTAATCCACACACAATTCTTATTGCTCGCTTCTGTGCATAAGGAACGTCAAACGAAATGTGGCTGCCTTGGATGGGAGCTGTCGAGTGAATTTAAATATATTCACTTCGCATGTTTTATTTGTTGTAATGACTTATTTTAATTCTCTGATTTGATTAGTAGTAATGCAAGCATAAATCACTTGCAGAACGTTGCAGTTATTTTTGAAAAAGTTGTGCTTCTACAAATCTGATTTTTCCCGTGGTTATGTACATATTTAACTGAAATAGCCTATACTTTTCCGTGGAGCATGTCAATTTATTTGAAACAAAACGTTTCATTTCACATCTTTGCCTAGTTTCAACTGTTCATTCAGCCTTGAGTCTCCATTTTCGTATCATCGTACTTACAGCATTAACAGATCATATACAATACCATGATAAAGAATGATTCACGAGAGAATACTCTAGGAAAACTGGGAATCGGAAAATCACAATGAAAAGCATAACACCAAATAGGGCTACCTCATCGTGAATCTGGCTGTAGCCTACGGATGCATTTTGTAACTATGATTACTGATATGTTTTTTTTGTAGTGTGGTTTACAAAATTAGATATTAATGCTGTATTCTCTAATGTTTTATTTCTTGTATGACATGTGATGTTTCTACGATCTGTTACTGCTTTATGCACGAACACTGATACACTTTTACTTGAAAATGGCTGCGCAGTAGAAATTGGTCAGTAACACGGAATGAAACACTACCTTCACAAGAAATATTTCGATATATACATGTTACCTTCTCTAGGCTTCTCGTTACTTCTTAACTACAGTCGTTTACACCTTAAATTTATAGAATTCCATTCTTTGGTAAATTATGGATTGACAGCATATAGTGTTTTATTGTCATAATCATTATCTTAGAAAACAACCATGAGATGATGAGAGCAATGACCGGTTCTTGGCACTGCCTATACACTAAGAACATCTAAGCCTGTCTGGAAATAACAGCAATTAACGGAATACTCCTAATAAAGAAAAAAAAATATCTTTCTAACAAGGAATTCAAATGTACAACTTAACAACATAAATGAAACACATTTTGTTTTCCTTTTTTACCGAGAATCGTACAGTCTGTTTGCTTCATAACTATCTGTTAAAACATATCTTTATTCTCATACATGATTGAAGAGATACGAAATTAGCAAGTGCAAAACTAAGCAGTCATGCAGATTGGATGTGTTTTTTATATGCAGGCTACGCGGTCTGCAACCATCTCAATGTTTTTGTTTGCTACCCGTGTGTGGAGGGTGAATACACACAAAGTTATTGTCTATCGTGATATCTGTTATACCTTAATGCACCTATTGCGTACATCAAGATGTGAATACCTTTTCGAAAATTGATTGCGAGAGTCAAAAGAAAGGTAATATTACAGGGAAATTATGCTTTTTGTAAATATTGTTCCGACCTGTTGAAACTGAGCTCCATTTTACAACTTTGTAACTATTTTATATGTATTATATGCATACAAGGATGGGATTGGTGCCTCCCAAATCAAGCGACAGAACTAGACTGAAGGTAATAAGTTCATCCATCGATGTGGAATTTTCAGTGCAACTAAGCATGTCATTTTATTACCATGCATAACTGGACTTATAATATGTTTTATGTAAAATATGGCAATGTAGCTTGGAAAGAATGAAATCGAATGTAATGTTGGAGGATGTTTCACTTTCTGAAAATACAAAACGTGGGTTCGAGTAACAGAAAGATAACAAAGATGTCAGGACGATCACGGCACTACGCATGCGCAGTAAGACCATTTGCAAACAGTCATGATATATCACAACACCTTTAATCGAACGAACCGAATAACGCCAGCAAGAATGATTTCATTTGAGGTCATTTCGAAAATTTTTCAGTAATTTCCGACTGCGCTTGACGGTTGAAAGTTGTGCGCTGCTGATGCCCGTTGTAAGGTTGGCGGCATTGAAGCAAAGATGAGTCACTGATTTCCGCCAAGGCGGAGCGCGCAGTTCTAGTTAGACGTCAGTCTTGGTGTAGCAGTCGTCACTGTTATTTGGCTGAGTAGCAGCGGACGAATAATGGGTAAGTCACATAAAGTGTAGATAGGTTTAGGGAAAGAGGACGAGCTGTTAGACTACTCAAATAATGCAATGGAACGCGTCGTGTATCATTTCGCATGAATCTACTTGCGCAGCAATTTGTTCATGCTGTCGGGGTTTCTAAGTAAATCTTCGTAGCAAATTTATTATTCGTCTGTTACTATCTGTTTAAATTAGGTTAGCCTTACATGACATAGAAAATAGGGATTGAATTGTCATTAGTATGGTATCATTCGATGTTGGTGTAAGATATTTTGTGTTATATACTAAATACCATATCAGACTTCGGTTTTTATCAGTCTGAACAGCGTAATCATGTGTAAGATTCTATTCATGTGCCATTCTAGAAGCTTCCACCGTTCTCCACAGAAAGTATCCATAAACTGTGGCTAAGTTACTGTGTGTATATGGTGACAGAATGTCTACCATATTTTCCCCTCTTGACACATATACACCCTCCTGAAGCTGGCGACATATCTTTCACTTAATTTTAATGATACTGGTCACATGCTTAGGTGTAGAATGTAAGATGTGCACATAGGCTATATGGTAGTTACGAACTATAGTTTACCTCCATATGCTGCTGCGTAGTCTTTGAACATGACTAAAATTCAGCAGAAAATCATACAGATAATGTGCTGCAGCTTGCGTCAGTATTAGTAGATTTGCGTTATTTACCAGTAATGATGGTAGCGACTAAGTCATAATCACGTCCGTAGTTTATACATACGAGTATAGTTTTTAATACTTAGAAAGGATTGTTCACATTAAGGATATTGGCTCAAGGCTCCAGTTTTGGTCACTAAACCCCTTATGGGTACTTCGATGCAGTTAGGCCTAGTGAATTTTAAGCTTCTTTTGAATATCAATTTTACAATAGCTTATTACAAAAACGTGAAGTGCTAGTCAATTAGACATGGAAGCACTTCTTTCTTTCTGTTTGGTGTCATAATTTTGTGAAAAGGTCTATGTTGCGGTTTTATGGTTTCTCCTTAAGCAACATACAACTGATTTTTCATATTCGACTCATTTAAATAAGACATAAGAAACTTGATCTATTTGGATATATTGGTTAAGTATTATAGTTTTATTTCTTAAAATTCAATATGGTAGTGCCCGAAGACATGCCAAAGTCAGCAGATCCATAGTCTTGTTTCCCTGTTACGGCCATGCTTGTAGCCATAAGTGCATACATTCTGTTTTGGCCACTTTTAAAAATTTGTAGAAAGTATTGGTAATACAGATTCTAACTATGCTAGTTTTAAGTAGGCTTATTTAAAATAGTTTTCGTATTGTTGTACCAAGATAAACATAATTCTTGCCAGAGCATCTCATATTTATCCTTGAAGCATAGTAAAATACACAATAAGTTACGAAAATATAACACTTTTTAGCTAAACGTTTGAGTCAACCAAAGAATAAGAGATCAAAGTATTTTCGCAGCAAAGTTGTGCTGGAGGTTGTTGCTGAGAAAATGACTGCTACTACAAGCGTTTTATAGTACTCAAAGAGCATAAAGAATTAAAAATTCGTGCCTATATCCCCTAGAATATACTGTGCACAGTGGCCCACATTCTGTCTTCAGGGGTGGTGTGATGATGAACTTGGTTCAGTGCCGCACTGTAAGGAAAATCTCTAGTGAATCTATCCAAAAATGTATTGAAAAAGCAGATTTTTCTCAGCCAGTAATTAGAATACTTCTAAATTGTTCCATTGAATTGCTGTAAGTTTTATCTACTTTATGCACATTTTTCTTCTGTGCTTGTATAAAGAACAAATTGCTTCCTAGTAAATTGATAATATAGTTATGAAAGCCACAGTTTTATAATATGGAGAGGCCAAAAGTGAGGAAAAGACTTTGTCTAGAATATGTTTCCAATACTAGGGAAATTTACATTTTTTTTTCTTTCGTTATTGAACTTCTCGTACACAGTTGTAATGTACAGACCTTGAAACAGATGATTTTCAAGTAATGTGTAAGCTTTTCCTTACAGTAATCATCTAGTTTCTCGTATTTTCCTTAACATGGCATAAGTGGTACCTCAACCTAATTGTATGTGACAAAAACGGTATCATTTTGTCAAGTCACTATTGGCAAAATTCGTGTATGGAATACAATGGATGCTGTTTCAGACTTTTGCAGTTTCCTTTTTAAATAAACTTGGTGGTAGGCATTGACTGTTAAGGGAAGTGTATTGCAATTTTTAGTGCAGCCATTGGAGTGCTGTCTTGTTACAGACAGGGTATTTCAGTGTTCATTTTGTGTCATTATATATATTTATTGCCTCATGCTGAAAGCCCTCTTGGTTTTCCTTTATGCTGATGAGGTATAAAAACACACTGGCTGAAAATTTTCATTTTCCTAACAAGTTGTGCTCCAGTCTTCTGCTTGATGTTATGACCCTGACAGCTTTATTTTCATTAGCATGAAGCATCCCCGTAACAGTGGGACATAACTAATGTGGCTATGTAATGGTGCATAATACACCGTTACAAGCTGCTGGGCAGTTAATGCATCATTTAGTCTCGACAGATGTTGTCTTACGTGGACCACAAATACTTTGAAAGAGCACAATCATGAAACCCAGCAGTTTGACAGAATTCATATGATCCTGGCATCCAGTGTTGCTGAAGCTGCATATGATTTTTCCATGATTGTCATTTAATTTTTCATGAGCCATGTTGATTTCAAAGAGAACATCTGTGAAAGTAGAGCTTGCCAGTTTTTCCTTCACTCAAAAGGGTGGTGTCAACAATAAACTTACATGTTGTTCTTACACACTGACCTTGACATCAATAAGGAACTGCATTTACTGATGGACATAACCTCTGAAGTTTCCCTTTACCAGGGACAAATTCAATAAAGCACCACATATAAAAATTGTAAACGACGACTCAAAAATTGCATTAAACTATGTTTTTGATACAGTGCAAGATAGGTAACTGCTGTTTTGCAATCACTTTAAATGTAATGGTGTTAATTACTAGTTGCTTGTACTAGAATTATTGTAGAGATAAATTAATCTTTATAAAGTTGCTGTGTATGAAAAGTTAGGCGAAAGTCCTATGCAGTGTTCTCTGTAATGTTATGGATACACAGTGGAGATGTGTAAATTGTAGGAATGTTCTGGACTAGTGTGCATGTCCCTAGTAAAAGTTGAAATAAGATCAATCAGTTAACCTCTGTTCAGATATTTGTGACAAAGTAATGATGTATGCTTTTTTCCCTTCCAGAGTGCCCATGCTGTCAGCAGTTTCCCGACGAGATAGAGATGTTGTACCGGTATGTATCTGCATGTTGCATTAGCACATCCTGTGCTGAAAGTATGTTTGTCATTAACGCCTGTCATTGTACTGTGTGCTTTGGAGTTATTTTTCACTAAACAGCAGTGTGACATGTACTCATGCTAGCACTATTTAAATGCAGCTGTATTTTAATGTTTGATGCTGTTCAAAGTGTTACTGCATATTAGTAAATTTCAGTTATTGAGGCACAATAAATGTATCAGAAATCATTAAGCCAAGAAACGTTAGGTCTCTTCACAGAATTAAATGGTTTGACTGTAGCTATTGAAATGGTAATATTATGTCAAAGGATTGAAGACTGCTTTTCGAATAAATCAAGCAGTTTAACATAGTAAAGTTCAACTATGTTAAATGAAAGGTAGGCCCATGTTTCGTAAAGATGATTAGCACTGATGTGGCTCAAAGGTTGTCAGGTTTACATGGAGGTAAAGTAATACTATGTTGTAATTGTCACTTTGTTACATAGAAAACTTGTAAACTGCCACAAGTGATAGTTTTCAAGTGGAGGAAGGTATGAATTCAGATACTTCGATTAGCCGAGTCCCTTTCGGACTCAAATGTGCTTAACGGTCATCTGGACGTGTTAATGGATGTCTGCTTCATCCCATAATATGATGAGCAGTGTGATGTCGCAGTTGGGAAGAGAACCTAGGCAGTATTATTTTTACATAGACATTACTTTTGGAATGGAGGTTGTATTGATCCTGATCTAAAGTATATAGGTTGAGGAGATATTTGCCTTGCATGTGTGAAGCCAGTGAATTTGGATATGAGATCTTGTAGTGAAATACTGTGAGTGATGTTTTTTGAACAGGAGTAGTTGGTCTCACAACTGTGCTGTGAAATGTGGCTTCTACAGAGTTCAGCTCTTACAGGTTTCCTGAAGACTGTCACTTCAGCCTTTGCTGTCAGATGTCTTCTGTGACATGTCTGCATCTTGCTTTTTTTGAAAGTGTGCACTATTAAGGCAATGGTGCTTAAATGAGATACAAAAATGGCCATTCTTAGTATAAATTATCAATAACCCCCTGGTGAATATAAAAAATGACACGGCAGATTCAGACTTTGGTAGTGTAACATACAGTCTCGGATGTGGAGTGAGCAAGTCAAAGGTCATGGGTTCGTTAGCTATTGTCTGTTTTTCGTTCTCCTCAGTGTTCCTAGGAGCTTGAGACCACCTTACTCAAACAATGAGTGCCATAATAGATGTTACATGTATACAAATGCTCTTGGGAGTGAGTTTGTCTGCAAACATACTAGAGAATAAAATATCATGAAGATATTTGTCACTGCTTGATTGTCACCATTCACTATTCAGCCAATAACCACAATCACAGCACAAGGCCCGTGAATTTGGAAACATCATTGGGCAAGCTCGTAAGTATTACAGATTAAACACAAGGCAGCTTGTTATATGTCCTTGTTTCAGAACTGAAAATGCAAAAAACAAAGGGTGCAGTGAAGAGAATATATATACCATTCAATATCTTCCCAAAACCCACCTTTCAATATGGTTTATTGTTATTGTTGGGAAACATATTGGGAGGTAAATGTACTTTGGTACATGGTTCTTATCCTGATACTAGATTTGGACCAGATGGCTGTAGTTTCTTTACTGCAGAATTGTTAGCCATCTTGCACACACTGGACTATATCAGCTTCGGCTCGAAACTGTCCTTCACTATCTGCAGTGACTCCTTGAGCAGTTTGCGAACTATCGGCCAGTGCTTCCCTTGCCATCGGTTGGTCATAGCTATCCAGGACTCCCTTCCTCTCCTTGGTCGTGGGTGCTCATTTGGACCCCAGGCCATGTTGGGATCCATGACTACGAGCTTGGTGATAGCCTGGCTAAATTGGCTACTAACAGGCCATTTCTTGTTATTGGCATTCTGGAAATAGACCTTCGCTGAGCATTACGTAGTCAGGTTTTGGGACTTTGGAATGGAGAATGGCACATTTTCTTCACCGAACAAGCTCAGGATGGTAAAAAGTACTAAAACTGTGGCGATCCTCCTTACGGGCCTCTCGTAAGGCTTCTTTTGTCATTTGATGCCTCCGCATTGGCCATACTTCGCTGACTCTGATATCTCCTCTGTCGTGGGTTGGTGTGGATTGTGGTTCACCTCTTACTGGACTGTCCCAACTTAACCGCCCTGCGATGGATTCTGATTTCCTGACTCGCAACCCTTGCTATTTGCTGACAATGCCTCAGTGGCTGATATCATTTTACGGTTTGTAATGGTGTTCATTGCTTTAGTTAAGGGTAGGGACCTTCAACGTTATTCGTGGGTGGAGGGGATGGCAGGCCATTTTGCTCCCTCTTCACCCTGAATGGACTGCCTTCGACTGGGCTTGGTGGTTCAATCCTGCCCTCTGCCTTCCCGCTCCTTTCCGTGTGGGGTCTGTTTAATCTCGAGTGTCTATCTTGATTACTTGTGCTTCTTCCTTTATTCTCTTATCATTCGTCACTTTTCCCTCCTCTGTTCTATGGCCTTCAAGCTTTCCTTCTGTCAATCGTATGTAATTTTATGGCCATTGTAGTTCCCTCTTACAGTGCGAGGTTTGGGAATACAGAAGTGTCAGATTCCACCCGTCTGCTTTGATCCATGATGTCATCAATATGGTGGAAATTGCTATTCGAAGCATCTCCAATATGACTCCTATAACACTAGATACACATAGCAACAAACACGAAAATATGTGTAAGACAATAACATCTCCCTCCAAAAATAGAATAAAACTATGAAAATTGGAATTGGAAATTTCACTTCACCATTGCTGAAGGTACCAAAACACACGTACCTACATTTAAAAATATGAAAATTGGAATACGTCATTTCCCCTTACATGTATAGGTTCTTTGGAGGTCATGTAAAAAAAATATGCAATGGCACTCAAAATGTACGGATACTTACCTAAAGCAATTGTCACTAATAAATAATTAGGTAGTTTTCTTGTCAGGTATAAATATTAGACTATCCTATTTGTGCTTCATGCTGTAGCGACTGTTACCTCTTAAGTTAGCTTGGAGCACTTGGGAGGTGACAGAGGTTTTCATTTCAGATTTTACACAACAGTGCAATACAACCAAAGTGCATTACAATGAGGACATCCCATTTCTGCCTGCCTGTCGGCTCAGACTGGGACACTTGTGGTATGTATGGAAAATGAAGGTAAAGTCTTGTCCCATGTTGCAAGAGTGTATGTGGTGTGCTGTGAAACGGTGACCTACCTTCTATGCTTCCATATTCTTGCTCAATAGTGTGCAGTAGCTGATATTTCCTCAGACGTTTCCTGTGTTCTGTGGGTGGTCACTGTTAGTGTGTCAAAGTAGTATTGGGTGAACTGTTGAATAATCTATTCGTATAACGGATTGAATGTAATTAGTGTTTGAATGGAATGTTAGTTGAGAGTAGCTAAATGCTATTTTGAAAACATTGTGGGGTTTGTACAGTATTTCTTGAAGCATTTATAGCTGCATTTCTGCTGGTACTAATTTTACTCTTATAGTTAACCAAAAATTTTTAGGGGTCATAGTTGTGCTGCTGCACATGAGAATTGCAAGTAAAATGCATGTTATCTGTCTTGTTCTTCCTGAAATTTTTGTGCATGTGCAGCTCATTTTCAAAGCCTCCTGTCTTCTTAGAGTATATTGTTATACTATGATTTTTGTTTTAGCTAATTGCCTCATACATAACAAAATTGTGAGTAGTTTTTCTGCTCTGTCTGAAAATTTTTGTGTGTGGTTTCCTGTCCTGGTTTGCATACTTGATAGATATTTGAAAGCACATATTTCAATAACTTGTTTATTACAACCAAAAATCTTACTTTTCCCTGTTGATTTTCATTACCTCACTTCAGTTTATTTCCATGCCTACTTCCTCAGCTTCCTGTGAGAAGTCTTACATAGTTTTTCAGTTCCTGCTCAATGTCTTCCCACAACACTATATGTTTCCAGTACTTAGCATAATTCTTAATTTTGTGTTAATGTCACTCTCAGTTGTAATGTTTCTTTCTAATGTATTTGAATTTTAATTTTCAGCGTATGGACGTCTGTATTGAATCCAGAAGCACCAGAATTTGTAAGGTATCGTATACTCATGTTTGTCTCAAAAAAATTTATTCATTTGCTGTGGTACTTACGTACGTATGTACGTGTGTGTGTGTGTGTGTGTGTGTGTGTGTGTGTGTGTGTGTGTGTGTGTGTGTGTGTGTGTGTGTGTGTGTGTGTTTGCCATGTTTTGTTCCCATATTACATGTTCATGTTCATTTGATAAACTATTTATCTCTGCTTCCTGCAAGTACCTTCCGCTAATAGTAATTTGTACTTTTCTTGTAGTTCAACTGTGACAGTGCAGCAGTCGCCGTTACATCAAGATGCACCTGAACTTCAAAGGTATGGAATAGACATAACCAGTGGATCAGCATCACTGATAAATGTTAATGCACTAGTGGCAGTTTAAAATTTCTGTGAAAGCACTTAGTTAGGATGTGACACAAGGTAGAATGTAAAGATATGTAATCATTTTATGCACACATCTGATTGGCTGCTGTGTGACTGTAAATCTCGCACACACAAAGCTTCCCAGTTACAAAATATGTATAGTAATTTGATATAAATTGTAAACCTCTTCCTTCCCCCCTCTCTTTCCCTCTGTCCCCTTTCTCTTCCTTCTCCTTCACCCCATCCTCTCCCCTGTGTTCCTCAATCTCCATTGCCTACCTCTGTGTATTGTAACATTTGTTAGAAACTGAAGGTGATGAAAATGGATGGGTAAGACAATGAATATCATTGCTGTATGGGCTATGAGACCTCTCAGCTGATGGACCTGTGGACAGTAGCTTCAGTGAAAGTATAGTCATATGTTGTCTGCAAATTGGTAGGAATACAAAACTTTTGATTTCTATATCAAAGTAGTATTCTCATCATAAGCCTACAAGCCATATTGCAGGCTTTTTGTTTTCTGTTAAAACTGAGGAAGAAAAAAAAATCAGAACTCAGTTTTGTATGCAGTTTGTTTTAAAACTACATGAGTAGGAGCATGTGGAGGATGAAATTTCTCTAATGGTTCAAATGCTGTGCTATTGTGGTTTGACAGTGAGAAAGAAAAACTAAACAGCATATTTTCACCTGCCATCATTTTCTTTTGTGCAGCCAGTTTCAACAGTAAACTGTGCATATTTGTTTCAAAATTATTAATTGTCTGTGAGAATGTTTATTGGAGTATTGTGTAAAATCAAGTAAACTGGAAAGAACATAGACATGGGAACATTGGACATCTTGTCTTTCTATAGTGGTATGAATGGTAAGACATGCCATCATAAGTTTTACACATGTATGTTCATGGGATTGTTCAGAAACAGAACAGACTTCAGAGCACAGGGTTTTGTGCATAGCCACTTTTCCAGTTACAGATAAAGTACTGGTGTAATTCAAGTAATTTAACTAGAAAAATCATAAAATTGCATATTTTATTGGTTTCTTGGGGACCTGTTCAAGTGTGAGCATTTATAAGAAGTTGACAAAATGCACCTGCATAAAATTCTGCCAACTGAGGTTGCATGTAGCCTGTTACAGCATCACAGAGTATGTCAGTGTTGCTGACAATCCACTTCATTGTGGATGCACAGGTAGACCTTATTTGAAGCATAGTCTGGACAGGGGCAGATGTTAAAGCCCCATGTAAATTGAGCTAATGACTGGTTACTGATAACTGTGTTTGGGCATTGTTTTGTGAAACCACCACAAGTAGTCATAACTGAGTGCCTTACTTTGAATAGCTCTTCATAGTATTTCTAGTGTCTCACACTAAGGTTAAGAATTGTTCCACATGCCTCCAGTGTGGGCTGCTCCACACCACCACCACCACCACCACCACCACCTCCTCCTCCTCCTGCTGCTGACACAAAGAGTACCAAACAGTCTCAAAGGTTTCTTGTAGTGCAATGTTCAAACAATACTTAGTTATAGTTCCACCCAATAACTCACTTTAGACTGCATAAAGTGTCCAAAGTCAGCAGAAGTTACGGTTCTAGCAAAAATATGGAATCTGACTGGCACAGAACTTGCACTACCCCAATTCAGTCTCGTGCACAACTTTGAAATAAAAATTTGTGAGTTACGGAAAGTTACCTTGAAATGATGCAGCATTTTTTCACAATATCGCTTAACATTTCTGTACCAGTTTGCTGTTGAAGAGCACTAATTTTGTAGTGAGTGTAAATAGCTTTCTGAGCTTTTAGATGCTGCAAAGTTTTTCTGTAGATTACAAATCTGGGGGATTTCTGTTGTGACACTTGTGGCATGGATGCTGTGACAACACAGGGAGTTACGTGGCTTCCTAAGCTGAGTGAGTGTACACTTTCAAATATTATTGTTGTTGTTTTTCAGATATATTAATGTTACTATTTTTTCTTTTAGTTCGGGAAATGTGCTGGTGATGCAGTCAAAATTGAATCCGGAGGTGCCAGAATTTCAGAGGTATGGAATGGGCATGGGAAGTGGGTTGGTGATAAATCGTTAAGCACTGGTGTCAGCCGAAAATTTTAGTAAAAGCACTTACCTAGGACGGGACTAAAAATTGCATGTCAATGTATATAACCTATCCATACTTGATAGCTGATTCCTGTGTGCATTAAAATACAATCACAAACATAATACATCCCTAAATTTATTTTCATCCCCTGGATGCTTTGCTCAGTCCTTTTGTTACTAGTGTGATGCTCGGGTGGTTTATTCTGGGAAACTGAGAAATTATCCAGAATTTTTCAATTTGAACTTTGATAGAATGTTTTCATGGATTACTGCTAGATAATAGTTTGGAACAGATGGGGCATACTGACAGTCCTTTGATTCTTTCATTTAGTGCTCTCCACACCCTCAAATTTGAGACACTTTTATTTCACACACTTCATCAGATAGGTTGACATTCCAAAGAGACGGCACTAGGATATTGATGTTCATTTATTTATTTATTTATTTATTTATTTATTTGATTAGCCATCCGTAGACATTTTGCAATGTATGGATGTTGTCAGTTTGGATACAGTGATTTTTGCAGATACATTGACACTTTTATATGCATTTACAGAGTATACAAATACAATGACATTTATCACTTAAATTACATTCAAACAATTAAATATTCACTTATTGTTTAGAAACAGTGTTCCTGAAAATATAGTTTAAGGGTTTTTCGGTAACAGTACATGTTGTTAATTTCTTTGATGTCCTGTGCAGCTTGTTATACATTTACAGAATATACAATACAATGTCATTATGTCACTTAAATTACATTCAAACATTTAAATATTCACTTACTGTGTAAAAACAGTGTTCCTGAAAATACAGTTTAAGAGTTTTTCTGAAACAGTACATGCTGTTAATTTCTTTGATTTCCTGTGGCAGCTTGTTATACAATTTTACACCCTGATACAAGAAACTTTTTTGGGTCTTATGCTTATTTCTCCTATCTAGATGAAGGCAGTGGCTTGTTCTTGTGCTATAGCTGTGTAAAATGCTGTTTGTACTATAATTCACTATATTTTTCTTTATATATACTATAGTGTGGAACATAAATAAACAGGGAACAGTTAGAATACCAAGTATTTTGAATAGTTCTCTGCAGTGAGCCCACTTACTGCTTTTAGTTATAATTCTCACTGCTCTCTTCTGCACTTTAAAAACTGTTTGTAAGTTGAGTACATTATTTCCCCAGAAAATTATCCCATAGCTTATGACTGAATGTACATAGCTAAAATATACAGTTCTTAGACATTCATCGCTGCATACTGAGGAGAGAACTCTAAGTGCGTAACACGTTGTAGATATCTTCTTTGTGAGTTTTTTAACATGTTCACTCCACCTAAGCTGGCTGTCAATATGCAACCCTAGGAATTTTGTGGTGGGCACTTCGTCTACAGAGGTGTTATGTAGCTTTAACTTTAGGGGACTGTTTTTTCTGTTTATTCTAAAGCGTATGCTATTTGTTTTCTTAATATTTAAGGTCACTTTATTCTCTGTAGACCATTTGTAGACATCTTTCAGTGATTCATTACAATTTTCCAACATTTGTGCTGATGTCTCACTGGTGATTATAATATTGCTGTCATCGGCAAACAATATCTTCTCTCCATGTCGGATATATTGTGGAAAGTCATTTATATAAATCAAGAACAACACCGGACCCAGCACACTTCCCTGAGGGACCCCAATATTAATATGTTGTGGATCTGACAGGTGTTTTTCTATGAACTTTGATCTACTGGAGACATTCGAGATCTCTACCCACTGTACTCTATTTTTTAGGTATGAATGGAACCATTTGTTGATTACCCCTCTTACTCCTAGTGCTTCTAACTTAAGTAATAGATGAAGTCATAAAATACATACTCCACCCCATCTGGATTGCTGCTTGGTTTTGGAATGCAACTTGTTCTTGCAGTATAATGGTGGGTTTTTGTATGCTGTTGAAGCCTGTTTACACTGAGTAAACATCTGTACGTATGTGTCCAAAATGTGCATAAAGCTCAGCTAAATATGAGAGTTTAAGTGCAGCAAAGGTGACTTTGGCTTTTCAAGCAATTTTTTTTTTCTGGTTACTGTATTAAAAGAAATGGTTGTGTTCCAACTAGGACAATGTAAGAAACATTTCATAATGGGTTTAGTTTCATTAACTGGCTATGAACACGAGCAAGTTTACTGGTACATTATAGTTTCAGCCTTTATAACCATATTATAAACTTAATATGGCTCTTGTATTTGCTTCCAGAAACATTCCTGTGTACATTGAAACTTTTGAATGCTGAAAAGTGCAGCAGTAGCTCTTGTCAGTATTTGTGGCCATTGTGTAGTATAATAGTTCAGTGAATGAAGTAATGTACAGTGCCTGGAAAGAGATTTGTAAATGGTAAAAATTTCTGTTTCAGGCTTGGTCCTGACACCTGAAACAAATGGACCTCCTAGAATCAGTGCCGCACCAGGTAAGTTATGTGCACACATAATGGGTGTATCAATGAGTACTTCACAACTTTGAAAATGCAATGATTTATTCATATGACTTGGGCATGGATTTGGTGTCATTTTATAGGGAAATGTTTACCTTACACTTCCATAGCCCCAATGTAACTTAATTTGGTTACTCAGCACAAACTCCATGTGAAGCTGAGGTATTGGCAATGTGACCACAGTGTCTCACATGTGACTTGTTCAGTTGCGGGGTATTTTAACTCGGAAATACAGTAGAGATGGCGATGAATGTTTATGGGTTTTTTACTGGTGCAGATTCTACTTTCCATTAATTAAACCACTTGCATGAAAAGTTGACTACACAGTAAAGATAGCCTTTCCATTGTATCTTTCATTCAAATCGTTACACTACCACATGAGATCCTATAATCAATCCTACTGTCTTTTGGTCTTGGACGGTTTGAAGTGCGTATATTTACTTAACACACGCCAGTTGTACATGGGACTGGAGCTGTAGAAGAGAATGCTGGGTTGATTTTTGTAGGAATGTACAGGAAGCCTAGTCCCACTTGATTTTTGTCATGTGCCAAGGGATGACTTCAGGATGTGTCATACTGAATACTATCAGGAAAACACTTCGACCACTCAAAAATGATATGCCTACTAGTAGGATCCTCACCATATTCTGTACAAAAATTACATTATGTAGTTGTCACTCACTCTTCAAACCAAAGTGCACACACAATCTGCTGCTACTGCTTGGGTTGGTATTAATTTGTACTTGCATATAACAAAAGTCAAAACACAATGAGTCTTCTGTCAATATGACACCAAGCCTGTCTGTAAGTTATCTGTATAAGTTGGTCTAAAGTTTCACATTTGTGAAGTTCTTTTCAAATACACCCTGTACTGTAGTGTCATGCTTGCTCCAAGAATCAACTAGATTCTTGTGTGTGCATGTGTGGACATCATGGCTTATAGGCCTACTGGGGAAACTCGCCATGTAAAACAAAGAGTAACGCATCAAGCCTGGTACCCCAGTGGTGATGAGGAAACCCAGGTGTTACTAAAGAAAACAAATAATTGGTGTGCCTGTTACTGTTTGTATCATTATTGTTAATATATTTATTGTATTACGTACAGCTGAAAGATTAAATTGATTTTTTAAGTAAATAATGAGTATGTGGCAAATGTAGAACACTTTCTGCTTTAAAAACTAAAACTGTAAGGCAGTTTCAGAAAACTTGCTGCGTTACCAGAGTAAGACCATCCTTTCTCAAGAAGCTCGTTGACAACATTTCGTTGACATGGAGTATTGTGACTCAATTTAAGAAACTTTTCACATCAGGTATCTGTTCCAAATATACTCAGATTGTTTATTGATCACCTATATTTTGATAATAAAAGTAGACAAAAATAGAAACAAATTTTTTACATGAAGTCAATTGCCTTTGGTACTACATTTTCTAAACAGTGTCTGTTGGAACATTATCTGGGATGACAGTTTCATCTAATATGAGGTAAGGCTATGTATTCCAGCTTACCATGGTTCAGAAGTACTCAGCTGATCCTTCAGAATGTTTATTTCTGAGGTTGTTGTTACTGTAGGATGAGAACATTTTTTGCAAATACAGTGGCTTTTGCTTCTATTTCATCGTATTTCAAAATCTGTTGCCTGTTCACTTGTCTCATTTGCTGCATAATAAAAGTGGCTGACACAGCCACTTTAATTCTCATCGTAACTCAGTGAGTAGTCACAAAGATGTAAGTATGCTCCTAGTCCCCATCTCGACTTTCTCCAACTTCTGCAGAACAATTATTTGTCCAATTTTAAAGAAAATGCAATTATGACTAAACATGGAACACACCTACACTGGCGAAAAATTTAGTTGAGGGCTTTTTCATTGTTAGTATGAATTGGCAATGTTTTCTCTCGTGCTAACATAAAATGTATTGTGGAAAAATTGGTCATGTTTTGCTCACGGGAGCTAATTAACTACTGATTATGTGTGTGACAACTTTCTTCAATTAACAAAAATATTCAAAAAGAGCAGTGCGTATGCTGTCATGAAGCTAGTCTCACCATCTTGGGTGTCTGTGGCTGTCAGCCAGCTACTTCATCTTGAGGCTGGCAAGGATAGAGGCTTGGTGTCTGGCTATTGTTAATGTCATCTGTTCAATGTTCATAATGGCAGATTCCAATAAATACTTAAGGTGTGATAGTTCCAGTGAATTTCAGGCATTTGCTCGTATCAGAGACAATGCAGTGGCTGACGGTCTTCACTCAATAACAGGGCAGTGGCATTTGTATAGAGTTGTCAGTAGTAACAGACAAGCAACACTGTGAAATAACAACATAAATCAGTGTGGGATTTACAATGTCTGCTAGGACAGTGCAGGGAAATGGGGCACTGGACTATCACAGCAGACGACGTAAATGCCTTTGCTAACATCAGGACATCACCTGCAGCACCTCTTGTTGGCCTCTGACCATATCAGTTGGACCCTAGGTGGCCAGATTTCAGGTGGTAAGAGCTGATGGTATTGTTAGTGTGGTGTAAACCCCATGAAGCCATTGACCGAAGTTGTCAACAGTACACTGTGCAAGCAGCTAGTGGTGACTCCATAATGTGTGGGATGTGTTTACATGGAATTTACTGGGTCCTGTAGTCCAACAGAACTTACTATTTGCTGGAATGGTTATTTTAAGCCATTTGGTGACGAAAAATAGATGGAATTTTTATGGTGACCATGTGCCATGTTACTACTGTTTGCATCTGGCTTAAAGAGCATTATGGTCAGTTCGAGCAAATGGTTTGGCCACTCACATTCCACATCATCAGTCCAATTGAACACTTATGGGATATACTTGAGATGTCAGTTCATACCCTGCACTGGCAACACTTCAATTAAGAACATCTATAGAGGCACCATGGTTCAGTATTTGTGCAGGGAACTTCCAACAACTTGTTCGCTCCATGCCACCAGCTGCTGAACTACACTGGGCAAATGGAGATAACAAGATATTAGGAGGTACCACATGACTTCTGGCACCTCAGTATAGGTCTGACTAAGCCTCAAATTGGTTTGCCACAACCACATTGAGATTAATCACACTTGAACCTGTTTAGATAACCAGTGCTCCTGTCCACAGTTGGTTTTGATTAGATGTTGCAGAATGACAGTTGTGAGCAGGTCTGCAATTGACGATTTTGGCCAACTGGTGTGTGACATGACTTCTGACAGAACTCTGTACAGGTCAGTTCACCAGGTGGCATTGTTAGACATTTTCTTTGTTTCGTATGACGACGTGAATGTCAGCCGACTGGCAACTAGTTCTCCGGCAGCTGCAAGACACAGGCTATATCACAAACTGCAGGAACTACCATAGACATAAATTACTGTTAAATGAAGGGTGATTCTGAAGCACCATATTGGATTTCCTACTTGACAGTTTGTGTACTGTAATAAGCATGTTATTAAAGCAAGGTGTCTGAAGGCAGCAGCATACGAAATATTTATAAAACACATTTTTTGTATGATTTGTTAAAATTGTCAAATGATGACAACACAGTTAAGGCCTTCATGATGTCTCAGCTACAGCACAACAAACGCCAAAGTTCCACAACTTGATCATGGTGTAGTATTAATTGTAGAGTAACAAAGTATGAAATAGCTGGTTCGTGTCCTGTGATGCGAGCTCTTCATTTCTTTCTGTCTTGGTGTTTCTAAAAGTTATGGGAATTCTACCTCTCCGTATTGTGGGTAGGTGTATACAAAAAAATAGTAAGTTTCAAAATAAACTCGTGCAAACACTTCAATCTCTTTCACCACTAGCTATCCCTCTTGAATGCAGAATGTCACATTTATAAACAAATATTAGGGGCTAACATACCCTTCAGTAAAGAGAAAGCATAAACTCAAGATACCTTTACTTGAGGTTATTGTTATTGTATTGGATGTCATGCTTGCCTCATGCATTTTCAACTGAATGATCACATACGTCAATAGACAGCTCTTCTCTTCTTGAATTCAGCATGTGACATCAGAAATTCCGATGCACAAAGTCCAGTGAACTGTTCCCATGTCAGGCCACACTAAAAGGCAGTGTAATAAGTTGGCCACAGTGCTCGCTCGCCTGACATGAAATAACAGAACCAGATCCTTGTGAAAGAAGGAACTCCACGTGTATCCTGTACATTTCCCCTTGTTTATGTAGTATTTGTCACTTTCCACGAGCATCAGCAATGACAAATGGAATAAATCGGCAACCACCTTCTCAAGATTGTGTTAAGTGCTCGTACTGGCTGACATCAGCATACTGAGATGAGTGTGCTACTGAATTATTGTTGCAGTCGGGGAATGCTTGACTACATTAGCAGAACAGGCCTCAGCTCAGCTGCCGTTGTTTGTGAACAAAACTACAAAACACGTCCTATTGAAATTGGATGTTTCCTGTGGTTGCAGCAATGAGAAGAGTATGAATGCTAGTCATCAGGTTTGTGATGCAACACATTCCACTAAATTTCATCTAAATAAAACATGTTAACTCAAATGGCAAAGCTTCACCTGTAGATACAAAAAGAAAGAAATTTAGTAGACCCTCCACACCTCCCTCAGGGGACTTGTGGTTCTTACATGGGTTTGTGTATGGTGCACACTGGGCTCTGAGTTATTGTGGCTCATTCCTCATTCCCATGCTGTTTCCTTTATCATGCCCCTCTTTTCCTGGACTTTCACCTATTCCCACTCCTTCCCACCTCTCAGAGCTCTCATGTCGAGCTGAATATCTCTCAAGTTTCTTGTATTCCTTCTTGTCCTCCTTGTCTTTTCCTTTTCGTCCTTAATTTTCAGTGTTTTTGGTCCTCCTTCGTGGATTGACACCAACTTCTAAATTTCATCTACAGCACGGATTCCTTCCTCCCTCCCTCCCCTTTCTTCCCTGCTGTAACTCACTCCTATGTGCTATTTGCCAATTAAAAATACAGTTGCTCTCTTTCATTGCTTCTAACATCTCTATGCTCTCACATTTAAGAATTTATTACAATTTTACATTATAAGGCAATTTAAAGACAATACCTTTGGGGCTTACATTTACTTACACTTAAAAAGAAATGTTTCGTTGCCCTCTTTGAAAGATACTTTTTAGTTTCATAACAGAGAAAAGTTAAATTCAATTGAATGTTGTGGTCAGGTAGCAGGTAAGCTTTCACATAGGAAATTTTTAGTTTTGTGTGTGTTGGTATTTACAAAAATTCTTTCATCTTTATGGTCCAACTGATCACCCATTTCATTAAAACATCCACAAATTATTGTAGAAGTTAAAAAAAGTTCCCTACATGTCACTTCATCTGTAAACATGATTTTACAAATGAGAAAACGCATGAATATATTCTTTACTGTACTCTTGGCATGCACTTGTTCATGCTTCATTGAAAAATATCTGCTTTGGACATTTCATTAGTTAGGTCTGCTGATCAAATCTACTGGATTGAGCAAACAGTGGTGGCAGTGTGGTGAGAATGGTCATCGCTCCGAGCATTACACCAACTGTGCAGACAAGTGAAGCGTGTCGTTCAGCAGTGGCGGCACTGTTGCCACTAACTCCATCTCATAGGAGTGACGTCACTGTCACATGCCACATTTCATGTATCTTGTTGCTGAGTGGTGGGACAATGAAGGCAGGCACGTGTGATGGAGCTGGGTTGCTGTGTGGGCACACGTGGTGCCAATCCAATTGATGGTTCTTCCATTTGTGAAAACATAAAATATGGCAGAATTAACACAACTGAAGTTTGTCACACAGTTTTAGTGGTTCATGGTTTGAATAACAACAAACACGACACAACACAGTCTGTTAAGCTTACTTAGTGCAGTTATTTGTGTGTTTCTGAGCAGGCATTTATGAAGTATCTGCTAACACAGTCTATTCATTGCGCAGTGGTCACACATGGTGTACCCCCTGGGGGTTCAACACACTTTGACGGGTTCATGCTTGGCTACCACAGGGCCCCAGCTGTCATAGCATCTTTCCCCTTCTGTGCTGCATGTCTATCCTCCTGCTATTCTTTTTCCTTTTCTGTGGGAAACATATCTGGATGTTCCACATTGTCTGTCGCTGACATAAGAAAAGTCTCACCACTGTCTTTCAGTCCCTCTTCATTTGCTTGATACCCTTCTCCCTTCTTTCCTGCACTTTAGTGTCAAAGGTTCATCTCTCTTCTTCCTCCTCATGCGCTCCTGACAGCCGGCACACATGTCTGCTGCATAATAGGTGACTGTGTAACATGATGTAATTCTTAGCCCTGGGCCGACAGGCAGGGTTTTTACATACCCCCTGGTACAGGACAGGCCCAGGGAGGGGTGATAGCCTGAGCTGTCAAATTCCCAAATGGTCCTTCAGTCAGGTGTTCGGAGGTGTGACCTGAGGTGTAAACAATCACCTAAGGCAGGTGTGCCCCCTGTGAAGGGGACCCCCAGTTAGAGACAGCATGCTACTGGAGACACTGGCAATCACAATGAACCAATCATCACGATCAACATCTACAAAACGTAAAGGTAATGAGGCTAATAATTCAAAGACCCTGCCAGCTGCAACGTGGTTCCTTGTGGTTTCACGTATTGAAGATGGTCAGTCCTTTGCAATGGTAATTCGGTTCATTATTCAAAATTGTGTTTATGCCATTGCCGGCCCTGTGAAATCCTGCTCTCGTTTAGAGGAGTGGCACTTTGCTTTCGTAGAGAACTTCGGATTCTCAGGCTGAACAACTGTTTTCCGCCTCGCTTCTCCATGGCTATCCTTTTCGTGTCATGGTCCATAGAACTAGGAATTCTTCCTGTAGTGTTAAATACACTAGGCTGCTAGACAGTCTGACCGAGGCTGAAATCCAATCTTAACTCTCAGATTAAGTTGTCAGGTGATGAAAAAGGTAGATTTGTCATTAGTGCACACCCGCACTATTTTTCTCACCTTTGACAGAGTAGTGCTTCCGTCCAAAATCAAAGTAGGCTATGAAATTAAAACAGTCTGACCCTACATTCTGAACCCTATACCCATCTGAGTGTCATCAATTCAACCACACCAGAACGTCTTGTGACATGCACCCAAATGTCTAACCTGTGGTAATGATGCATATGAGGGCATCGTCCACCTCCTTCTCCCTGCTGTATCAACTGCAACGGCAGTCATGCTGCTGCCTCTTAGGATTGTCCTGTATATCATGATGAGCAGGAGGTCCAGGTAAAGGAAAAATTGCCTTCCCCAGTCACCTGCAAGTTAGTGGCTATTCGCAAACTGTGTGTTCTCCACTTAGTTCTCTTCTTGCTACCTCTCACTCTATGAATGACTGACATGGCCACACTGATATGTGACCTCAAATTCAGTTCTGAGATTGTGAAATTGCCCAGTGTCAAAATAGAATCACCATCCCCCTGTCCAGCTGTGCAACAAACCATCAGACTCTAGCCTCAAGGAGCGAAGCCACCGGGTACACAACTGGTGACTGGAAATGACAACAGGAGTTCTCCTGTGAACAGTCCCTACATCCCCCCAGCCAAACGCCAGTGTCTTCCTCTGCTAACTGGAAAGGCTCAAAGAAGTCCTACAAAGGCAAACAGTCGTCTCCATGGCCATCTCAAAGATTCTCTTCAATGGTGTTGCCACGTGATACCTCAGCCTGACCAGCTTCTGTCACCAGTGCCCACCACCAACTGGTTACCTGCGTTGTGCTCTACACACCGACAGCAGAAGCAAGTCGATGATTCTGTTGACCTCATGGAGCAGGATCCTCCTGCTTCTATGCAGTGTAGCTGCAAGTCTTCAGACTGTCAATCAACAGTGCTGAGATGACGCCCCTTCATTTCTTCCTCATACCTCCTCGAATAGAACATTCAAAGCCGTCTGTCCCAGAAAGAGAATTTATGGCTGCTTATAGCATCACACCGTCCCCTTGTACTCTGCCTTCAGGAAACAAAATTCCATACTTACGACTGCTTTGAGCTTTCACATTTCTCTCCAGTTTTAGACCTTCCCCCCTACCCCACTATCCCTCCCAAGGTCAGCATTCCATCTCCTGCGGGCATCATGTGGAATGAGATTCATAGGCAACCCATCTCACTGACTGCCCATCTTCAAGTTGTTGCAGTTCACCTTTTCCTTCCACACCTGATGTTTTCCCTTTGTACCGTTTATATCCCTCCGTTATTCGATGTCACCAGGTCAGACTTCCTTTGGCTTGTTGGGCAGCTACCTCACGCATTTCTGCTACTCGGTGACTTTAATGTGCATAATCCCCCTAGGGGTTCTCCTACAACCTGCCAGAGGTGCCCTCTTGGCTGATCTTAATCAACTCACTCTTCTGCCTTAACACTGGACCCATTTACCTTTCCAACTCCTCGCATACATATTTCCATTTGGACTTATCCTTTTGCAATGCGCAGCTTGCCATCGTCTTGAGTGGTCCGTTCTTTCTTATGCCTACTAGAGCAACCATTTCCCATGTGCTGTCCGTTTGCTGATTCCTACCCCATCTGTGTGCATACCCAAATTGCAGCTTACTAAGGCTGATGGGCAGCTGTACTGCTCCCTGGTCACCTTCAAAGAAAAAGATTTCCAGTCGTGATGACCAGGTGCAATATCTCACATGCGTTATCCTTTGTGCTGCAGAATGTTCCATTCCTCAAACTTCTTCACCACATCATGTCCCTGTCCCTTGGTGGACTGAGGCAAGTGCTGACACAAATCTTGCACTGATATGTGCTCTCAGCATTTTTAACAGTCATCCTATGGTGGCAAACTGCATTCATTACAAACAGACGTGTGCCAAGTGTTGTTGTATTCTTTGGGATAGCAAGAAACCTAGCTGGATTTCATTCAGTACTTTCTTAAACAGTTCCACCCCTTTCTCTGTCATATGGGCCAATCTCGGATAGCTCTCTGGGACTGAGATCAATTTGCCAGTTATCGGCCTTCTGTTAGAAGTGCCACCAGAGGGTACCTCCCATAGTTCGGAGCTGACTTGTCCAATGAGGCTCACATGCAGTTCAAATTTCTACTTCAGTGGATCTGAGTTTTTTGTCTAGTGTCAAATACACCATCACCATTTTCCATTTGCCTATCCTTTTGATATACATTTAATTTTTTCTCAAAAATCTCATTGCATTCAATTTCAGGTTTCAATTAGCATTCATTGAGCTTCATTGCTTTTCACAAGCACTTCGAACTCTGGCACTTCGTTATGAATGCTTCGGCAGAGTACCACCACTCACCTGTGGGAGGCATTTTTTTCAGTCTTGCAGTTATACTTCTGGGTTTCCTACAGCCCCTGGATGGAGAGGTGCCTAATCAAAAAAAAAAAAAAAAAAAAAAAACCTCTTGGGTGCACTGCACACTCAGTAACCTGAGTAGCAGCCTCAGTTGTGTAGTGCACATCTGACCTATTTATGGGGACCCTACAGTTCACAACACTACGGCACAGGTCCAGGAAGTTGCAGCCTCGCTTGTCACAGAACTTCCGAAGTATCTGGTTCAGTCCTTCCACTCAACTCACAACCAAAGAGCCACGATCAGTTCCTGAGACAATGTTGCATATTGTGAGCTTCATTGAGACTTAATGCACAAGGCTGGTCTCCTCAAATTTCTCTGCCAGTTGCTGGAATGACCCAAGAGTCACTTCAGTGCCCAGACGAAAGGCGTCACGTGTTCCAATGTGTGCCACAATCTGCAGTTTGTTGCACTCTGTTCCCTAAATGGCCGCTGGAATAGCCTCACACTGAGTGCACCTGGTGTTCTTTCCTGTCCCTCGCTGGCATTTCCCAAAGGGATACAATCATTCACCTTACATTTGGATTGCCAACGATTTATAGACCCCTACCCTTTTGTTTCTCCTCATACAGCTGAAGTAAGTCCCACTGGCTCAGTTTGTTTCACTGAAAGACAGCACTTCAGACTTGTTAGTTACGGGGACTGGTATAACACCCTGATTCCTCACTGGCTCACAACCATGCTGTACAGGATGCCCAGATCTACCATTGACATGCTACTCGCCGGGAAATGGACGAGTAATGACAGATGCAGTACTGTCTGCAGAGGAGACAAGATATACACCAGAGGAGTGTACTTAAGGTACCTCTAGTACAGTTATCACAGGTACACGACTTTTCCCAGCTCTTCCAACACACTGATTCACTACAGCTGACGATCGTTTTACAGTAGTCGGGGTGATTTCCAGCTGCTTACAAATGTCAACCAACTCACCCCATGTCTGGTAACAGCAATCACAGTGGAGCTGCATTTTGGCTGTTGCAGTGCATTGCAGGTCAGTGAACAAAGGGCTATAAATTAAACCTGCTGATTATTTCTTAATCTGAGCTAAAAAGGTGCTAATTCCCCATGAAGACTGAAGCAGATACACAAAAAGATTTCTGTTGAGGCAACAGACATGTGGTAGTATTTACTAGTTTCCTAAAATGTTTTTACATTTATTACAGTTGTATGATAAATGAAGAGTATGTATATGACTACTCTTAAAGGCAAAATGAGATTGTAACTCAAAATGTTAGTTAGAATATCTGCTACAGTAATTAAAACCACAATTGCTTGTAGATAATGCAAAGCAGGATTGTAGCTTCCAAAAATGTTCAAATGCACAGTTACTTGCATTGATACACAACGAAATTCAGGGGTGATGTATATTTCGGTAGAACTGTGATCCACAGATGCTGATTTGCTACGAATTAAAGTAGATACCAAAACACTGGTACCACTAACTTACGAAAATAGTTTTGTAATGGTCAGAAAATTCTGAAAGTGACCTGTTTCTCATGCAATTAGACAAGGAATTAGCAAAAGGCTGTTTTGAACGACGATAGCCCTACTGTCCTTGAAACATTTGAAATACCACAATCTAAATTCATCCTACAATTGACAATAACACTAGTTTCCACAATATACCATAATACAGCTATCGATACAGTAAGTGAAGGATTATGCAGGACAAGTGATGCAAACAAGAGCACATGCAAATACAGAAATTAAAACTGACACAATCTTGTACAAGCGGTCTCAAACGAGAAGATTCGGAAGCTGGCTTTTATATGTAAATGTGTGTATTGCGCGGGTTTTTCACTTGGTTTATCCTGTGCACACTTCCACAATGCGGTGCCCAAGAACAACACTGCGGCATACATTTATCTAGAACAAAATAATGAAACTGTGCAACAGCAAAGTGCATCATCTGTAATGATCTTCCAGTTACTATCAAAACTGTACCTAATTGTGACCTTCTGCCATTAAGTAAGTGTCCCTAAATTAAACGTGAGAATCAGCATTATTACACCATCCATCACACACATTGAGCTTAACATTAATAGCAAGGGCCATAACAGCAGGAATTATCCCCTCCTCAATTACAACAGCATCAAAATATTATTTGCCTTTATGAAACGTTTGTTCCTATCTTTTTAAAGTAATGAATTGCAGGTTTTTATGAGATCCATTGACCTGTAACATGCCTATTTCAGTATGAGAAATAGTGGCTAATGCACCAGTGCCAAGGCTTAGTATATGATGAAAAGCATTTCATTTTCGCAAAGGGCAATGTTTCACCCATTTGATAGATGGAAGCAGCTTCAGAAGAGCTGTCAGTATTACTCTAGCTAACTTGGCCACAACAGCCAATGATGTTACAACCTCGAAGAACTTTGTACATCAGGTGCAGGATGAAATAAGTTTAGAAGAGACACTTGAACATCTCATTTTTTTGGTGCAGACCAATTCAGTTTTAGTGAAGGGGACCTGCAAGAGTAGTAAGTCATCAGTTGGAACATTACAGAAAGCTCTAAAGTAAAGACTAACTTGTGGCAAAATAGGGTACAAAGTCTTGCTAGAAAACAATTGCCTTTCTCTTCAGACAGAACACTCAGGTGAACACTACAGAATGTGAAGTTTAGATCTGGTGTACTGAGAGCACATTAGTTGCCTCAAGATGAAACTGCATCTCATGTTATAAGTAAGACGTAGTTCTTATGAGTTTAGTTAGACTCCACCATTGGTGTAATAACCAAACATTGGCTGCATCATTTGTAATGTTACTATACCACCTGCAAAATTGTTCTGAAAATTTAGCCCCATGCATTAGTTTTTACACTGGGTAGTTTTAAAAGATCATAGCAAAACAATGGTTTCCAATTATACTTGGCCTTCTTTTCAAAGTTCGTATGTCATGAACACAATTGTCACCAAATGGGAGGCATTTGGTATGAAAACTCATCATGTGGTATCTGATGTGAGGGGCAAAATCAAGCTCTATGGCTAAGTTCAGAACTACAATTGGTAGGTTTATTAATTTCAAAAACTCTGGGTAGCATTCTCATAAGAGGAAGCTAATTTTGTTAGCTGATCCAATACATTTTAAAATATATGAGAAACCACTTGGTCAGCAGGCAATCTTCCTTCCACAAAATGTTATTGGAAAATCATGGTTTCCATTTAATGAGGTACATTGGTCTTATGAAGCAGCAATTTGAGACAGTGGTTTACACTTGAAACCGGAAACAACAGCATGAGAGCTGTTTCATGGAAAACTAGTGTGGCAGAATAACAGATGGTTTGGTTACTTCTGATAAACATTCAGACTGTTCCTGCCATTGAGTATGCTGTCAAGACAGGGAAAGTTCTGAGGAATGCTTTGACCACAGTATGGTTCTTAAAGGATGTTCGTAACTTGTTTTTCTCGTGACATCCAGAGCTCCAAGTATGCCACTTGGTGACTGTAAAAAAGACTAATGTAATCATTAAGGAAGATACAGATAAAAAGTGCCTATTTACACCTTTTGTACAAGTTTGTGTGTTGTCCTTTACCACCACCTTCATTCCTTGCTTTGTTTGCTTACATTTTATAATTTTGCTCTCCAAAAATATTTATTTCCAGTTCGTCTCAATACTCTAGGTACAGAAATAATATACATTATTTCATTACAAACTAGCTTTGTCAACGAGTATATTTCATAAATTGGGAAGAATCAATAGAGTCAAATCTGCAGAATTATAGTGTGTCGGTATGAGCACAGGCTTTAAAGAAAGAGTAATTTTCAGTAACCAGTGCTCATCTTTGGACAGTGTAATATGTGTTTCTATGTCAGATCACGATCGAGCAGTTCAAAATGGAAAAACATGATTGACATTTCATCAAAAGGCAGGGAAAATAGTTCAAGAAGTATACTAGGTCTTCCTGCTTTGGGTATTTAGATGGAACAAGGCTACAGTTAACGGTTTTTCGTAGTACAAGTATGCATAATGCATTTGCCCCACATTACGCTGTTGCCCAAAAATTCTTTGTCAAACATATGGTACATTAATATTACATCACTGTATATGGTTATAAGCTCTGATTGTACCTTGATAATAAATGACACTCTGAATACTGTGTTCTAAAAAAGAAAGGTATTACAGTTCAAAATGTTGCCAGTTTAAAGTCATGGTTGTTGTGCTGACGTATGGTTGTTACCACTAAATTCCTTAAAATTGTCACAAAAACTTCAGAAATAGGATGTTTGTCTGCATCTTTAAATTTTCCTTGCAGCAATGATATTTTGCAACATAATATTGGTTACCCTTTATATTTGTGAGGATTCGAAATGATCTGTAGTACCCTACAGATACTTGCAGCAATACAAATTATTTGAGCTTGCCGAAGTTATAGTAAGGAGAGAACTACAAAACCCATCCCTGTAACTGTGAATGAAGTTCATCATGACAAAAACTAGGAGGAAAAATATTTTGTCACATTATGCTACTATTTTTTTGTTGCTGGAAATCCAGATGTTCGGTTCGAACCTGGTGCTCTACTGTATCAATACATTCAGCAAGTGGGTTGCATTGTAAGGCAGCGGCAGCGTAGTGTGCTGGAGCTGGTAACGACCATTGATAGTTGGGATTTATGTGACATTCGTATTGATGGAAATGTTTTGTTACGAAATTTTCGCTTTACGGGGTTAATTGGGCAGACAAGGGTACACACAATAACATGTCAGCCAATGAGCAGGATCGGCATTAATTATTTGCTTCACAACCAGTTGTTGTCAACATCAGCACAGTTCGCCACCACTGCCATAAGAAAAATTGTACCTGACAGTTAGGATGGCTTTTTTATTTTAAAAAAAGCTAAATACATTGTTGCAACTCATGGGTACATAGCACATTGGGACACAGTGTGGCCGCCCTGAAAAGCCAACCATACCACCCTAGTCAGAGCTTAATGGTGATAGGGTTAGCGACATTGAAGCAAAGTTTAGTCACTGATTTCAACCAAGGTGAAGCGCGCAGTTTTATTCTGTCTTGTTCTCTGCAAGTGTGAAGAGTGATCGAGGGAACATGGTAGAGTTAATACATCTTGGTGAGATGAAGAATTAGCAGTAAGAAGAAAGAGGTTGATTGGCTAACATGGGAAAATAGTGTACGCATAGCGTTTTACTGTGGATTGGTTGTAGTTTTACACTTTCGGGTACACGAATGCTGTGTTTTGTTCATCATCTATGGTGATTTTAAGTAATTCTGTGTCATTTTTTTTTCCTCCATAGCAAACTAGCGTTCATTTGTTAGCTACTACATGTATAAATTATGTTAGCGTCAACTGAGTTAGAAAAAGTGAATAAATCTAAATAGGCGCTGATGCATCATTCGATGTTTGAGTTGCAAAACCTATGTCACATGGATTTCATAACTATGCTTCAATTGGTATTGTAATAATGTTGAAATATTGTTATTTATTGAGCATCCATTTTATCATATATAATGATATAGGAGTTGACATGTTACATTATTTGAGTTTGTAATTATACAGTAAATTAATAACACAGGCCTACAGTGGTACACCCTAAATAAATTACCAGGTGACGAAAAAGTCAGTATAAATTTGAAAGCTGAATAAATCACAGAATAATGTAGAGAGAGGTACAAATGGACACACATGCTTGGAATGACATGGCGTTTTATTATAACAAAAAAAAAATAGAAAAGTTCTAAAAATGTCTGACAAATGGCACTTCATCTGATCAGAATAGCAATAATTAGCATAACAAAGTCAGACAGACAAAGCAAAGATGATGTTCTTTACAGGAAATGCTCAACATGTCCACCATCATTCCTCAACAACAATAGGAATAATGTCGTTTACAGCACTGTAAAGCATGTCCGGAGTTATGGTGAGGCATTGGCGTCGGATGTTGTATTTCAGCATCCCTAGAGATGTCTGTCGATCACAATACACTTGCGACTTTAGGTAACCCCAAAGCCAACAATTGCACGGACTGAGGTCTGGGGACCTGTGAGGCCAAGCATGACAAAAGTGATGGCTGAGCACACGATCATCACCAAACGACGTGATCATCACCAAGCGACGTGTGCAAGAGATCTTTCACGTGTCTAGCGATATGGGCTCGAGTGCAATCCTGCATAAACATACATTCCAGCAGGTGCATATCAGCCAAGGTGGGGATGATGTGATCCTGTAACCTATCGGTGTACCTCTCACACGTCACGGTAGCAGTTACAAAATGAGAATCGCTTATTTCCTCGAAGAAAAAAAGGCCCGATAACGGTAGATGTGGTAAGTCCAACCCATACCGTGACTTTCTCGTTGTGCAATGGAGTTTCCATGACTGTGCCCCTCGCCATATTAGGAACTATAACATTGTGTCCGTAAGTAACTGTGCAAGCATATTTACAAACAAATGCACAGTTACCTAAAGAAAGAAACCCACTTTCAGTGCATGCAATGTCAAAATAATAAGTTTAATACTGGTACGTTTAAGTTTCAATAAAAATGTGAGTTTACTCGCCTTTGCAAAAATGACGAAAACAGCCCTGCCAACAATGTGACTGCTGGTACAACACTGAAGGTTTCATAAATGAAGCATGCTTTGTTGCTACTTCGTACATTATTGCCAGTGGTACCATCTACTGGTTTGTTTTCAAACTAAAGTGAGTTGCAAAACTTGCCCCTATGGAAAATGTGCCCCGGTCGCCCCTATTTCAGCAGTTTACTCTGAGAGGTAGACAACACCATACATTGCCTGTGCTTAGCCTAATTCTTCAGTTTGATGTGACACTGTTCTGTTATGTCACTGTCTCAGTTGTAATGTCTCCAATGTATTTCAATTTTGATTTTCAGCATATGGACATCTGTACTAAATCCCGAGGCACCAGAAGTCATAAGGTATTGTTCGTTCATGTTCAAAAGCCTCGAAAAAAATTATTCAGTTGCATTGGTACTTATGTATGAGTGTGTGCGTGTGTACACATACATTCTGATAATGTTTGTTTTTTTCTTTTAGTTCGGCAACTGTCATCCAGTCAACACTGAATCTGGAGGTGCCAGAATTTCAGAGGTATGGAATGAGCATGGGAAGTGGATTGGTGATAAATAATTAAACACTGGTGTCAGCTGACAATTTTAGTAAAATAACTTACCTAGGATGGGACTAAAAATTGCACGTCGATGTATGTAACCTATCCAAACTTGATAGCTGGTTCCTGTGTGCATTAAAATACAATTACAAACATAATACATCCCTAAATTTATTTTTATCCCCTGGATGCTTTGCTCAGTCCTTTTGTTACTAGTGTGACGCTCGGGTGGTTTATTCTGGGAAACTGAGAAATTACCCACAATTTTTGAATTTGAACTTCGATAGAATGTTTTCATGGATTATTGGTAGATAATACTTTGGAACTGATGGGGCATACTGACAGTCCTTTGAATCTTTCATTTAGTGCTCTCCGCACCCTCAAATTTGAGACAAACATTTATTTCACAGATTTCATCAGATACGTTGACCTTCCAAAGAGACTGCTCTAGGATATCAATGTTCGTGAAGTCATAAAATACATACTCCACCCCATCTGGATTGCTGCTTGGTTTTGGAATGCAGCTTGTTCTTGCAATATAATGGTAGGTTTTTGTATGCTGTTGAAGCCTGTTTACACTCAGTAAACATCTGTACGTGCATGTCAAAAATGTACATAAAGCTCAGCCAAAAATATGAGTTTCAGTGCAGCAAAGGTGACTTGGGCTTTTCAAGCATTTTTTTCTGCTTCTTGTATTAAAGAAAATGGTTGTGTTCCAACTAAGACAATGTATGGAACATTTCATAATGGGTTTAATGCATTTGTAAGAGCTTAGTTTCATTAACTGGCTCTGAACATGAGTATATTCTACTTTCAGCCTTTATAACCATATTATAAATTTAATATGGCTCTTGTATTTGCTTCCAAAAACATTCCTGTGTACACTGAAACTTTTGAATGCTGAAAAGTGCAGCAGTAGCTCTTGTCAGTATTTGTGGCCATTGTGTAGTATAATAGTTCAGTTAAGTAATGAACAGTGCCAGGTAAGATATTTGTAAATCGTAAAATTTCTGTTACAGGCTTGGTCCTGATGTCTGAAGAAAATCGACCTCCTAGAATCAGTGTCACACCAGGTAAGTTATGTGCACACATAATGGGTGTATCGATGAGTACTTCACAACTTTGAAAATGCAATTATTTATTCATTTAACTTGGGGATGGATTTGGTGTCATTTTATAGGGAAATGATTTACCTTACACTTCCATAGGCCCAATGTGACTGTTTGGTTACACAGCACACACCATCTGAAGCAGAGGTCTTGGCAATGTGACCACAGCGTGTCACATATGACTTGTTCAGTTGTGGGGTATTCTAACTCGGAAATACAGTAGAGATGTCCAGGAATGTTTATGGGTTTTTCACTGGTGCAAATTCTACTTTTCATTGATTTAACCACTTGCATGAGAAGTTGACTACACAGTAAAGATAGCCTTTCCATTGCATCTTTCATCCAAAATGTTTCACTACCACACGAGATCCTATAATCAATCAAGGGCGGCGAAGGGTGCTCTTTTTTGTTACACAATTACATGTTCATTTGATAAACTATTTCTGCTTCCTGCAAGTACCTATTAGTAATTTTTATTTTTCTTGTAGTTCAACTGTGATGGTGCAGCAGTGAACATTACATCTAGATGAACCTGAATTACGAAGGTATGGAATAGGCATATCCAGTGGACCAGCATCACTGATAGATCTTCATGCACAAGTGTCAGCTGAAAATGTGTGTGTAAAAGTACTTAGTTTGGCTGTGTTCCAAAGTAGAACGTGAAGCTATGTAATCATTTTACATATAGACAGCTGACTGCTGTGTTTCTGTAAAACTAGCATACACAGAAAGCTTCCCAGTTATGAAATATGTATAGTAAGTGAATATAATTCTACATCTCCTCCTCCACCCTTTCCCCTTTGTCCCCACGTGAGCTTTCTGAGCTTTACGATGCTGCAAAGTTTTTCTGTTGATTACAAATCTGGGGGGGTTTCTGTTGTGACACTTCTGGCATGGCTGCTGTGACAACACAGGGAGTATGCGCGCACGTTTGTGTTTTTCTTTTAGTTCGGCAACTGATGGTGCTGGAGTCGACATTGAATCCGGAGGTACCAGAATTTCAAAGGTATGTGTGTGTTTTCTTTTAGTTCGGCAACTGTGATGGTGCTGGAGTCGACACTGAGTCCAGAGGTACCAGAATTTCAAAGGTATGGAATGGACATGTTTAATGAAATTCGCGATAAATCTTTTTGCCGTTGTGCCAGCTGACAATGAGTAAATGCACTTACGATGTGACCGGAAATTGAATTTCACATTTTTGATAGGCTGTTTCTGTGAAACACAAAATACATCAAAAAAATGTATCCCCAAATTTATTTACTCACTTTGAAGGCTTTGCTCAGTCCTTTTTCCTTACTGGTGTGACACTTAGGGGGATTGTTCTGGGAAACAATGATAAAATGTCCAGAATTTTTTAGGGTGCACTTTGATAGAATGCTTTCATGGATTATTGAGAGAGAATACTTTCGAATTGATGGGGCATATCGACAGTCCTTTGGATCTTGCCTTTAGTGCTCTCTGCACCCTCAAATTTGACAAATATTTATTTGACAGGTTTCATCAGATAGATTGACCTTCCAAAGAGACTGCACTCAGATATTGATGTTTATGGCATCACCCATCCAGCCCCCTCCCTGTTCCCATTCCAGCACTACACAGCCGTCATTTCACTGCCACACCCAGGCTTTTAATTTCTTTTATTTTTATTTCTCTTCTTTCTGCTACTTACCCCCTCCCCCTCCCCCCCCCCCTCCACACCTTCTCTCCTACCCTCCGTCTAAACTGCAAAGGCCTTAATGGCGGAAAGCTATGATTGTGTCTTCTTATTGTGCCTATCGCGACTCAGCATCTCCGCTAAATGGTGAGTAGCAACTTCCCTTCTCTCATATTGTTACATTCCATCCTGGATTTTCCATTGTTTCATTTTTAGTGAAGTTTGGCTGAATGTCAACAATGTCGTACAGAGCGAAGCAATTGTTACAGAACGTCATTTGGAATGCAGCGTGTCAGGGACTGCTGGGGTTGACATCCTGTCTGCTGCAACAGCGACGGCGTGTCGGGGCGGCGCCCGCGCGGCCGCAAACGGCGCCGAACCATTCAGCAATGTCGGCGTGTTGCAGTTGTTTCCTGTGACGGGCTGGCTGGCAGCACGGCTCCCATCTCTGCTTCTCCGCATGGCTCCCATTAAAACATCTGAAACAAATATTTCACAATGGTGTACTGGCTTTAAGGGTACAGGTTATTAGCTATGGAAGAAGATGCAACTTGGTTAAAAGCATTTATTGTTCAGTAAGCCGTCTTTTCGCTGGTCTGAGAATGTTTTGGCATGGTAACTGGTTTCTTGTGGCTTCACAACTGAATTGCACCGTGACACTGCTACTTAGGGTACGTCACACGCACGTTGTACTACACACTTACATTTGTTCTTATGGTCGATGTGCTGCCAGAGCATCTCTCAACACACGAAAATGTTACACATCACACACACCAAATGTTTCCGTCGAGCGAAGTTTGTTTTAATTGACTCCGAACAAATCACTATCTACCATTTTTATACACAGTCAATTTAGTGTTCACTGAGCACTGCACTATGACCGTCACTGAACAGTTGACTTATCCTGACGTATATATTGGTGCAGATCCAACAGTCATTTTCTGTCCCTGCTACACAGAATATTCTGTCCTCCCCTAGATTGTTTATGCACACAGTTTATTTTTAATGCATATCAACTGTTCCTTGCATAATCACTCATCTATATTGAGTCCATTGTGTTTACCACATTCACTACACACTTTTAGTATTGTTACTAGGCATATAGGGCATTTTGTGTAATTATTTAAAGGATTTGTGATTTTTGCTACATAGTTTTCTTTTCCTTTTTCGGTGTAGCTTGCCAGGTTATCACCCATCTAGCAAACAGATTTTACCAGGCATATTGCTCAAAAAATACTTCATTTAGTATTAGAATTTTTTTAAAATGATCTGTCCTACGGGACTCCAGTGTAGTTTCTGCGTAGACTGACTTGATTCGTGTACCGCGTAATTAATATTCAAGGACCTGCACCAAGTACACGGGCTTCAATTGAAGCATCGTTAGATACAAAGTGTATGTTACACGAAACGGGTTTGTCTTTGATTGAATATTGCTCCAGTGTCGTTCTCAGATCACTATTGGCAGTAACATTACTCCCCATATTTATTTTGTACTACAGTCATTTTTGTCCAGTAAAGACTATCTCAGGGTTCCTTAATTCTAACACAATTACACTTATTACATTACTATATGAAATCTCATCATTAATTGTACATACTACCTACAAATGAAAAATGATTCAAGAAATTTTTCATTACTTTGTCAAAAAAATTGTTCATTCCTTGGTGAGCATATAGTATTTTACGGACACTAGTTGTCTGTTAACAAAATCTTCAATTTGCATGTTATTGCCCAGTTTATTAAGTCTACTTTCATGCTGTGTTTACCTATTAAATGTCTTTCTTTCTCAAAACTTTAAATACACATACATTCTTAAAATTAACATACTTATACTCTAAAACACAATTGAAATCGTCTTACTGCTACTATTTACATCTGACAGGTCATTGAATAAATAATTTCGCAACTTTATGTGGATACAATCCTTTTATTTTCCCCGTCTGGGAACAGACACATTCGTGCGGCACCTTTACATCATATTTCTGTTTGTTGGTTACACCTCCGTTGTACTTCTTTTTTCTCTTAGCAGCACAACTGGTTAAGTTGTCTCATACCTCTTTTCTTTTCCTCCCTTGTTTCTGCCCTGGCTAGTAGTCTCAGGAAAGGCGTGAGCGATACATTCTTTGTCATATAAATCCCTTTCAATATCTCTACTGGTGGGTATCCTGTACTTTATTTGGGTGCTAAATTATGTATTTTTACAAATTTAGGTACCCACTCAGGCCATTTTGTATGTTGGTTTGCAATGTAAATTCTAAGAAACTTATTCAATTCTCTGAATGTTCTTTCGACTAAACTTGCTTCTGGATGAAACCGGAATACCAGAATATGCTGTATACCTTGATCCTGTAGATAATTTTCCCAAGTATGACCCGTGAAGTAAGTGGCATTGTCAGTTACGGCTTCAGGTTTCCCCACTTGAGGCAAGTATTGTTGATTGATCCGTTTGACTATGCTTTTGGCAGTAGCTGATTTTATACAATAAATTGTCAAGTATGTGGAAAAAATATCATAAACTGCCAGTATATATTTCGTACCACCTCTCGCCATGGGATAGGGACCTGCTATGTCCAACGATACTAACTGAAGCGGCTGGAGTTGAAGTATGGTATGGAGTTCAAATTTTATGGTCCTATTACAGTGTTTTGCTTTCTGGCACATAGCCCAAGTCCTAACTGTTACTTGAATTTAGTGTTTCATTCAGGGGTAGTAGCAGTATCTCGCAGTGAGTTCTGTGCACTTCCCAATCCCTGCATGGCCCCATGCTAAGTTCGTGTGCCATATTACGACTGACTGGTTAGGTATGCATACTGCCCAGCAGTCTTTTGTGCTAAGTTTATGGTACAGAAGGTTTTCCATAATTTCAAAACCTTGATCTTTATTGTTGGCACCTTTTTCAATATTACTAATGATTTTTGCCCACATTGGAACTGATCTCTCTAGTTCAGGCATATTTTTAAACATATATAGAAAATCACTCCTGTACGCATTGTCTCATACTAAAAGCACTTTATACTCGGCGGATTGTTTTGGCATTTCTGCTAACTCCGGTAATCCTGCCGGCAGTCGCAATAAAGCATCCACTACTGTTATCTTGGCCTTTTGTATACATAATCTTTATTCGGTATTCTTGTAAGGTAACAGACTCCAGTAGGTAACAGATAAGAGGGTCGCATCCCATACTAATTATCAAAGGAATCATCAAAGGAGGAGGCATAGGATGGGTGGCCACACATTGGGTCACAGACTGTAAAGACTGCAAAAAGTGTCGCAACGAACCCCCCCCCCCCCCCCCACCTCCTGCTCAAAGACTAAAGGAGAACCTTATATCTGGAAATAAAAACCACTTTCATGGAGGAAACCGAGGAGCAGGTCAACCATCCGTGGATTGTCTGCTAATATTAAATTTAAGGAAGCAGGAAGACAATACTTAGCACGAAGGGTCGTAAGAAGGGAACATGCCACCAATATGTGAGATATCATCAGTCTGACACCACAACCACATTGTGGGGGTGAGTCATTACATAGCAGGAAACAATGGGTGAGCCATGTATGGCCAATACATAAAAGGCAAAAAATAGTGGATTTCTTCCGAGAGGGGTGGAAAGAAGTGCCCCAAACCGCAGTAGACTCCTTGATTGTGCGGAGTTTATTACTATGAGCAGTATCACTCCAGATGGCATTCCACTGTTGGGCGAAGAGAGATTTGACGTAGATCTGCATATCCACAGCTGGAATCGTGAAAGGAAAAGAGGGTTAAGTATCTGCTTTTCTAGCCAAATGGTCAGTCAGCCAATTCATTCTGTGGACTTGGGACCCAGAGAATGATGACTGAACAGGTGGCACACTCAAGGGCTAAGAGGAGGTCATGGACGGCAGAGACCAAGGGGTGATGAGAGTAGCATTGTTCAATAGCCTGCAGGCTGCTCATGGAGTCAGAACAAATTAAAACACTATGGAAGGAGGACTGAGAGACAAAAAGGGATGGCCCTGTGAATGGCTAGAAGCTCTGCTGTAAATGCACTACATGATCCTGACAACAAGTGGTGCTCGAAGCCAGTGGGGGACGTGAAGAGATTGGTCCTAATCCGTGGTCTAGGCACTGTCCAAGGGGGGAGGGGTACTGGAGGAAAGACACGGGGTGCAGTCCAGTGAGCGCAGATAGAGGTCCTGGCAGGGGATATTGAGATGTATGCCAACCGGCATCCCACCCGTGGGCGGGTGTTAGGAGGGAGACATCCCTCATTGGCAAAGAGCACAGGGTACACGGGATCATCAGGGAATTGGCGAATGGCAACTGCATAATAAACAGTTCGTTCGGTCCGACGTGTGGAGGGGTATCCCTGCTTCTCTGAGGAGACTAACAGGACTATGTGCAAAAGGCACTAATAGCCAGACGCACCCGACAATGATCGACAGGGTCAAGGAGTTTTGAAGTGGAAGGAGCTGCTGAACCATAAACCTGACTACCATAATTCGAGTCTGGACAAGACTAGAGCACGGTGAAGATGTGTGGGTTGGTTGGTTGGTTGGGGTTTAAGGGACCAAACAGCAAGGTCATCAGTCCTTGTTTCAAATGTTGTCCGTTCCAATCTCAGAAATATCAGAACAACAAAAGGGAAGAAGCTAAAAAAGGTAAAAGGGCAGTCATGTTGTCAATGGTAAAAACAAAATGATGTAAGTCAGCAAGAGAGCGAACTGAACGCTATGCTGAAGCAGCAGAAGCAAGACCACCTGCGACATAAAATGTGCAACCGCTAGAATGTAGACGTACGTATGGGAAAATGAGACTAACCAATCCTAAAAAAATTATGAAAACAGAGTAAAAGGGGAAGAAAAGAGGATCTCTGTCAGGGAGGGGAGACTGCAATCTCCAAACATGGCTTACAGTGGGAGATACCCCAACACTCACTGCCCTGCCTGAACACCAGAGAGATTAAAAACCTTAAAACTGAGAATAAAAACCACTTTCCCGGAGGAAACCGAGAACCAGATCGACCATCCAGGAATTGTCAATCAACATCAAAGGTAAAGTGTGGGGGGAGTCTGTACTTGGCACACACAGCTATAAGAAGGGGGCATTCAACTAAAACGTGAGCTACTGACTGGAAGGCTCCACAACCACAAAGTGGGGGTGGCTCATCACGCAAAAGAAAACCATGGGTAAGCCTGGTATGGCCAATGCAGAGACGACACTGTGGTAGAGTCCTTTCAGGAGAGGTGAAAGGAAGAACACCACGGGCCTGGTGTCATCTAAATCGCACAGTGACAGGGAGAGACAGACAGGGAAGTAGCCTACCAAGAGTTGGTCCATGATTGTGCGAAGTGGGATTTGATGTGAAGCCGTAAATCCGCTGCAGGAGGGGTTACAGAAAATGAGGGATAAGTGACTGCTCCCCCAGCCAAACAATCAGCGAGCTAATTATGCGGGATACCCAAATGGCCAGGGACCCAAAGGAAGTCAACGGAACAAGCAGCATGTTGAATATCAGCGAGATGGCCATGGATGGCAGAGACCAAAGGATGGCACGAAAAACACCGATCAATAGCCAGAAGTCCACTCATTGAGTCCGTACATGACAAAATGCAGATGTGTTGGGACTGTTTAATGAAGGTAAGGGCCCGGGAAATTGCCATCAATTCCGCAGTAAATACCCCACATGTAAGCGGCAGCAGATGATTTTCAGTTCCAACAGGACGTGAAGGCATATCCCACATGATCAGCAGATTTAGAGCCATCAGTTTAAAAAACAACAGCATCCCGAAACTCGCATAAAATACGGCGGAAAAAGGAATGGAACACCATCGGTGGGATGGAACCTTTCGGACCTCAGTGGAGATCCATATAAATTCGAGACCGAGGAACTACCTGGAGGAGGGGGAGGGAGGTAGGGGTGGGGGGGTTGGAGGGGAGGGAGCGAGGAAGACAGGACAAAGAAGGAAGCTGAAAATCATGGCAAAGAGACGCAAGGCGGAGCCCAACCGGTAAACCCGCACTCGGGCGGGAATCAGATGGGTGACTTCCATGGTCTTGGAACAGGATAGAACAAGAATGATGAGTGGGAGAGGAACAGACAGTGAATGCATAAGACACCACAAGCTGGGACCGTCCAACAGAAAAGGGGGAGGGGGGATTCCAGCTTCAACCAGGAGATTATCAACAGGGCTAGTAGGGAAGGCACTGGTGGCCAAATGGATACCACGATGGTGGACTGGATCCAGCACGTGCAGTGTGGAAGGAGCAGCCAAACCATAAACTTGACAACCATAGTCCAAGCGAGACAGAACTAGAGCACGATGAAGACGGAGGCGGAGGGACTGGTCCGCACCCCAAGAGGAGCGGGCAAGGAAGCGAACGACATGAAGTTTACAGAAACATCCTACCTTCAGAGGTCTGATATGGGGCAGCCAAGTGAGCTTGTTGTCGAAAAGAAGACCCAGGATACCAAACTGTGGGACCACAGGCAATCATCGTGCATCAAGATAGAGCTCTGGATCAGGGTGGATCGTATTACGGCGACAGAAGTGGACCACCCACGATTTTAAAGGAGAGAATTGAAACCCATGCGAGAGGATCCATGCAGAGGCACACCGTATAGCTCCCTGGAGCTGCTGCCCTGCAGAGGCCATCGAAGAGGAACTAACCCAAATGCAGAAATCATCCACATACAGTGCAGGGGCCACAAGTCCATTGATAGCAATGAGGAAAAGGACACTCAAGACAGAACCCTGTAGGATGCCTGTCTCCTGGGTCCATGGAGAACTAAAATTAGTACCAACCCGAACCCTGAATGACTGATGGAACTGGAACTGGCGGATAAATATCTGGAGTGGGCCCCGAAGACCCCACTGATGAAGGGTAAGTAAGATGTGATGGTGCCAGGCCGCATCAAAGGCATTGCGTAGGTCATAAAATACTGCAACCAAATGGCGGCACTGGGAAAAAGCCTGCCACACTGCAGATTCCAAGTGAAGTAAATGATCGATTGGAGACCGTCCCTCTCGAAGCCACAGTGGTAAGGGGACAATAGATCCCGAGATTCGAGGACCCAATTGAGCCGACTGGCTACCATCTGTTCAAGTAACTTACAAACAACATTGGTCAGACTATTTCGCCGATAGCTGTCAACAAATAGGGGGTTCTTACCAGGCTTAAGAACAGGAACCACGATGCTATCCCTCCACTGAGAAGGGAAGTCACCCTGGAGCCCGATACGGTTAAACACCCGGAGAAGATGTTGCCATTGTGGAGCACTGAGATGTTGAAGCAGTTGGTTATGAATGGTGTCTGGTGTCTGGGCTAGAGGCCGTATCATGAGAAGAAAAAAGTGTGGAGAGAAATTCCCATTCAGTACAAGGTTCGTTGTAAGATTGTGACTCACAAGGGGTAAAATGTAAGGCGGAAGCTTCGGCCCGCTCTTTCCGATGAAGGAAAGCAGCTGGATAGGAGGCTGATGCTGATGCCATTGCAAAATGTGTCGCAAGATGTTCTGCAAGAATCAATGGGTCCATACAAAGGCCATCTGGGAGGTGAAGGCCGGGAAGGGTGGACTGCCGATGACAACCTTTGAGAGAGCGAAGTGTAGCCCAACATATCCACTTGCTCTGTTTGATTAAATAACGGGTTTAGCGCGAAGGCGCTTAAAGGTAATAAGGCTGGCAATGGATGGGTGCCTCTTAAGGTGTTGAAAACTCTACGGCGATCACAGATGGCAATGGCAATGGCTGTACTCCACCACGGGACTTGTCGGCGACTAAATGGTCCAGATGAGTGCGGTACAGCAAGGCTAGCAGCGCGAACAATCCCATCAGACATGTCACGGAGGACGTCATCAATACAGCCCGACAAAGAGGGAGGAAACACGACCTGTGCAGTGTAGGGAGACCAATCAGCACGTTGGAAAGACCAACGAGGTAACCTGCTCATCAGGGAGCGGTAAGGGAGAGAGAGAATCAACGGGAAATGGTCACTATCCAAAAGGTCGTCATGTGGCGACCAGTGTAATGAAGGAAGGAGTGAGGGAGAAGAAAGAAAGATCAATGGCAGAAAAGGTACCATGACCGGCACTGAAATGAGTAGGGGAGCCATCATTAAGAAGGCACAAGTCATGGTCTGTAATAAACGTATCTAAGAGAAGACCTCGACTAGATGGAAATGCACTGCCCCACAAGGGATGATGAGCATTAAAATCCGCGAGAAGTAGGAAGGGAGGATGACGTTGCTGAAGAAGGGCAGTTAAGGAAGCAGGTGTAAGAGTCCTGTCAGGATGGAGATAAAGATTGCAAACCGTGACCTCAGAGACCAGGTGGACCCTAACAGCGACCGCTTCCAATGTAGTTTGAAGAGGAATCCACATGCTAGCAATGTCTATACGGACCAAAGTAAAAACGCCACCAGAAGCAGGGGTCCGACCCGATTTCGACAGAAAACACAGAAGCCACAGAGGGTTGGTGAGTGATCATCAGTAAAATAAGACTCCTGTAGAACCACACAAGCAGCAGAGTAAGATGAAATAAGGGATTTCAATTCTAGAAGGTGACTGTAGTATCCATTACAATTCCATTGGATAACCACAGAACGATGACTGAAATGGGGGTTGAACAGGCTAAAGCCTGTCATACTGCTGGGTCACCACCCGTTACCGACAAGCAGGGGGGTGACATCCACGAATGACAGGTCAGAATCTGGTGGTGAAAGCCGGGGATGGAACCTCTGGTGACACCAGAGGCTCTTTGTACCTGGACTTATGTTTCTTCTTCTTTCCTGGTTGAGATCGAGGAGGGCTGTGCGGCATAAGGAGCCAGCTGCAGCAAGATCGGGAACAGAGAGAGATCGTGCGACGTGGGGGCCGACAGACCGCGGTTCTCGCGGTCGTCACGGGGCAGCAGACCTTTGGCGTGGAAGGTGCCGGGAAGGGGCATCCCGGGAGGGGCGCCCTTGACCAGCAGACGCCGAAGGATTGGGACACTTCTCCGGCTGGGAAGAGGGAGCAGCACCCAGAAAAGGTGGGGGAGCTGCAGGGGAGGGGGGAAGACAGGGGTTGGTTGTTTGGTTGTTTTTGGGGAAGGAGACCAGACAGCGAGGTCATCGGTCTCATCGAATTAGGGAAGGACGGGGAAGGAAGTCGGTCGTGCCCTTTGAAAGGGACCATCCCGGCATTTGCCTGGAGCGATTTAGGGAAATCACGGAAAACCTAAATCAGGATGGCTGGACACGGGATTGAACCGTCGTCCTCCCGAATGCGAGTCCAGTGTCTAACCACTGCGCCACCTCGCTCGGTGAAGACAGGGGTCCGGGATTGGTGTAAGGAAGGGGGAGGAAAGGGTGAAGATGTAACTATAGCATAACTAGATGTCATGGACAGGGTGAAGACGTGTATACTTCTTACGAGCCTCTGTGTAGGTTGAACGATCAAGGGACTTATACTCCTGTTTCTTCTTTTCCTTCTTATATACTGGGCAATATGGTGAACGTGGAGAATGATTGCCATGACAATTAACACATACAGGAGGGGGAACACAGGGACTCCCCTCAGGACTCTCCTCATGGAGTGGACGTCCACAGTCACCACAGAGAGGTGCCTGCGAACAGCTGGAAGACGTGTCCAAAACGCAAGCACTTAAAACACCTCATAGGAAGTGGGATGTACGGCTTCGCATCACATCGATAGACCATAATCTTAACTTTCTCAGGGAGGGTACCCCTTTCAAAGGCCAGAATAAAGGCACCAGTATCAATGCAATTGTCCTTAGGACCCTTCTGAACACGCCGAACGAAGTGAACACCCTGTCGTCCGAGATTGTCCCAAAGTTCCTCATCAGTTTGAAGGATCCCTGTGAAAAATCACACCTTTAACCATATTTAGAGACTGGTGGGGGTAATGGACACAGGAATTGTGCCAAGATGGGTACAGGCACAGAGGGCCACAGACTGGGAAGCTGAAGCAGTTTTGATCAGCAACTAACCCGACCGCGTCTTGCTCAGGGAGTCCACTTTGCCAAACTTGTCTTTAATGTGTTCCACGTAGAATAAAGGTTTGGTATTGGTGAAAGTATCCCCATCAGTCCTGGTGCAAACCAGATAGTGGGGGAAAGGTTTCGCCCCTAGCCGACAGGCCTGGCCCTCTTTCCAGGGGGTAGCCATGGAAGAGAAGGCCAAAGGGGCAAGAGAAGCAACACTCAAAGAATCATTTTCACACAGAGATGGCCGCAGAAGAACGGCCAGAGTTCTGGACACGTATGCGTTTCATTTGCATAGCGTCCACCCTGATACCACCCACTCCGATCAGGGGCTCTCACAGGCGCCACCCAGCCACAGCAAGGGCCGACTGGCATGGCGGCCATTGCCGGGAGTTGCAATGCTCCAAGATGACTAGCAACCACTCCAAGGCTTGCATGAGGTGGTCACAGCTCAGGTATCAGAAGTGTGATCCCTGTGTGTTCAGGGGGCTCAACCGAAAGGGTACATAGCAACCCCACCACACAGGCTGGCTACCATGCTGGCAATGCACCCTAGCATCAGACAACAACGTGAAAGGAAAGGTGGAATGTACTAGGAGGGCACACATCGGAGACACTAGGTAAGGTCCTCTTCCCCACATGGCTCACACTACGGAAGAGAAATTTAGTGATGGAGGTCAAACCCCAGAGGGGGACCAGGTAGTGCCAAAAGAAGGAGGTGATTACGCAACAAAGCCAAATTGTAAAACCAACAGGACCAGGAGGATAGCAGGGGCCAACATAAACAAGGGCACCAGGAGAGGGAGAGGAGAGAGCAAGGGGGAAGGAGTAAGGAGGGGAAGGACAAGGAAATGCAGCCTTGGAAAGAAAGAACGCTGCAATAGCTCGGGGCCCCGTGCTCACCACGCACGTATCCACAAAAGAGTTGTGGACCCCCTTGGGGTGCTGAAGGGCATGGAAATAAAGTTAAAAAGTCAGGTAATGAAAATCAGCAGGGATACCAAAGGTTTATGGTTTTAATGGACAAGTTATTGACGTATGTGCTTTCAAATATCTACAAAACAAGCAAACCAGGATAGGAAACCACACAGAAAAAATTTCAGACAGGGCAGAAAAATGGTCATAATTTTGTTCATTGAGTATCAGGCAATTAACTAGAATGAAAATCATTGTATACAAATATTGTCTACCAATTTTGATCTGTGGATCAGAATGCTGCTTCAGGACAAATGAATATCTGAGTCGAATACAAGTGACACATGCAATTTTTATGAGGGATTCTAGCTAAGATGAGTTGGGACAAAATAAGAAGTCGAAGTATTGAACTTCAGATCAATCTCAAAGAAAACAGAGAAATGGGCTGAAATGGTTTGGTAATCTTGAAAGAATGGCAAAACCAAGAGCAGCTCTGGAATGGGCAAAATGTGGATGAAGACCAATTGCAAGAGCATAAACGAGACAGAGCAGGTGAGGGATGAATAAGGAGAGAGGACTACAATGAGCGTAAATGCTGAAGAATATACTCTGTAGCAAGATAGGAGGCTTTGGAAATGAGTGGCACACGCGCAAAATATTCAGGAAGAATGAGACACCTAACATGCATTTAACAGCAATTCTCATGTGCATCAGCACAACTATGACCCTTAAAAATTTTTGGTTAACTGTAAGAGTAAAATTATTACCAGCAGAAACACACAGCTATAAATGCTGTAAGAAATACAGTACAAACCACACAATGTTTTCAAAATAGCATTTAGTTACTCTCAACTAACATTCCATTCAAACACTAATCACATTCAGTCCAGTTACAGGAACAGATTATTCAACAGTTCACCCAATACTACTTTGACACACTAACAGCAATCAGCCACAGAACACAGGCAACGTCCGAGCTAAGATGATCAGCTACTGCACAATGATGAGCAAAAATATGGAAGCATAGAAGGTAGGTTCACCATTTCACAGCACACCACAAACACCCTTGCAACATGGGACAAGGCTGTATCTGCTTTTTCCAACCATGTCACAAGTGTCCCAGTCTGAGCTGACAGGCAGACAGAAATTGGATGTCCTCATGGTAGTGCAGTTTGGTTGTATTGCACTGTGGTGCAAAACCTGAAACGAAAACCTCTGTCACCTCACAAGAGCTCCAAGCTGACTTAAGAGGTAACAGTTACTACAGCATGAAGCACAAATTGGATATTCTAATATTTATACCTGGCAAGTAAACTACATAATTAACATTAACAACATGCTTTAAGTGGGTATCCATACATTTTTAAGTGACACTGCAGATTCTTTTTACATCACCTCCAATGAGAGTGAGCTTTCCAATTTGGCCCAGTGAACATATCCGATCTATTCTTTGAACTCACTATGCTTAATAAACTGCATTGGAATTTTTTCTGGTGAAAGTCCATGAATGTGAGAACAGAGTTCTTTGCCAATAAGTACTGTCAGCATGGCCAGGTCAATTTCCCCACTGGTGGATGCTGTAATATACATGTGGGAATGGTAAGTTTACAGTCGACAGTACACAAACATTCTCCTTGCAAGTGAGGTTCTTTGGAGGAGACAGTCAGTGCTCGTTTCCCGCGTTAACGTATGTATGTACGTATGTATGTATGTATGTATTTATTGCGGTACAATAAAAGTGATTAGTCCCAGTATAAAATCCACACAAAGGTTTCCCTTTATATAGTGAAATTACCCCGTAACTAAGTAGTGTGTCAGTAGACAAGTTCCTTTAGATATTTTCCGCACAGTCTCTTAACATGTCATCTGCATAGAACCTCTTCCGCGACATCAACGGAGTCATCCAGAATATCAAGAAGGAGCTCGACACAATGCAGAAAATCCCTCAGTTCACTGTGCCACGGATTCCTCCATCCAATACCGACTTCGTCCACGACGGTACATTTCCAACTGTGCCGCGTGTACCGGCGGCTCCTGTGCCGCTACCACTAGATATTGCCTCGCACAACCAGCCCGCAGGACACACCAATATCAGACCAAATGTGCTCGCATTTTTATCACCCAGGTCGGTGCCACTCCCACGAGTTTCAAACTTTCCGTTCACCAGCTCTCGTGGCCCACCCGCGTTGTGGTTACAAATTCGGCCCCCCACCTTTTGTTCCCGAACATACAGAAATTTGGTTCGCTATTATGGAGAACTTTTTCATGCAGTAACAAATAGTCGATTTTGAACAGTTCACGCTAGTGATGTGCAACCTGGATCAACATGCTTCGTCAGGCGTATCAGATACAATTATGCAACCACCACAACAAGCCTACGCCACCCTCAAGACAGCGTTAATTTCGCGTTTCACAAAACCTGTGGACCGGCAGATAACACAGCTCCTGTACCACGAGAAACGCGGTGACAGGTTGCCTTCCGACTTACCAGCATTTACATGCTATGGTGGACCCTTCCGTGTTCTCACACACATTACATGTGCACATCTGGCAACAGTAGTTATGCCCACAGGTGTCCTTAACCTTAACTGCTTTCGAGGGCTGGCCATTAAGCGAATTGCTGCAAGTGGCCGATAGAGCGCACTCCCTGCTCAACTTGCACACCACAGTGGCCGCCGGTGCAACCACTTCGGCCAACGACACCAGCTGAGAACGACCGGAGCCGATTGACACGGCGCCTCCAGCTTGTGCAGCCACGACTGTACAATGAGCGCCAGATGTGACCGAAGGTTTCTGATCTCTCCGCACTGCCGTCTATCAGCTGCCCAGCTGCAGTGGCTAGAGCCACGCGACGTTGCGGCAGCAGACACAGACACAGACACAGACACAGACACAGACACAGACACAGACTCGCGTCATCGCCAGCCGACACGCCCGCAGCGTCATGCAGACAACGGCACTGGTTATTGCTGGTTTCACCAGCGTTTCGGCACGCAAGCTACGAAGCGTACGGTGCTGTGCTCGCAGCCAAACGCATCCCACAGCCTGCTTTAGGCACAGCCAATCATGACAACAAACAACAGCACCTAAACTCACAGACCCAAGTGGGGAGAACACTTCCGTTTCAGCACGAGCCTATGTTATGCGGAATGACTTCTCCCACAGCTGTAAGGTATGCAGCTTCACAAAGACTTTTCACTCCTTATCCCTCTAAAGGATGGATGTTTTTGGTCGACACCGGCTCAGATGTCAGCACTGCCTGTAAATTTTTTCCCTTCAGACTAACATGCCCAAGAGACCACTTTGAAAGCAGTGAACGATTCAGTCATCCACAAATATGGACAGAAAACATTGGCAGTGGACATTAGGCTACCAGAAAAATGCAATTGGACCTTTGTTATGGCCGATATCGACCAACCTATACTACGTGCCGATTTCCTGGCAAAACATGCACTGTCCACAGATTTACGCACGTCGCAACTCGTCCATTCTGCCAATGGATGGGTTATCCCGGGAATACAAGAACGTCCAACCTCTCATGCAGGACCGAGGGTAGATAACATCAGCACACCCACCTGGGAGGACACCATAGCAAAGAAGGAATCTGACCTGCAGATGGCTCAAATGACATCAAAACAGTTGACGGCACAAGAACAGGCTCCCACTCTCTACCGCAAAGGCGACAACCAAGCAACAACATGGAACAAGAAAGAACAGGGCGAAGCATGAGACGGTGCACCACATCTGTACAACTTCAGGCCCACCAGTCTACTCACACGTTCGCAGGCTTGCACCTGATCACTTGCGGGAAACCGAGACCATTTTCAACGAGATGCTACAAGAAAGAACTATACAGCCATTCAACAGTCCGTAGTCCTCTTCTCTGCACCTCACCCATAAAAAGAATGGGTCATGGCGCCCGTGCGGTGATTATCGAGCTTTGAATGCCCCAACTGTTCTGGACGGATACCCTGTGCCACATATACAGTATTTCACCTATTCACTGGCCGGGGTGACCATATTCAGTGTTTTAGACTGCCATAAGACTTATAATCAGGTCCCAATGGCAGAGCAGGACGAAGACTGCAGTGACAACTCCATTCGGGCTGTTTGACTTTTTGGTGATGCCATTCGGGCTGAAAAATGCTGCCCAAACATGGCAACAGTTTCTGGGCAGCGTGCTAAGAGGGCTACCATATCGTTTTGCCTATTTCGACAATATTCTGGTGTTTTCGGGGAATGTTTATGACCATCAGAAAAGCGTAAATGAGGTGCAAAGCAAAAAGGAGGTGAAAAGCAGGCATAGTGCTCATGGAATAACACTTCAAAAGGACAAGTGTGTGTTTGGGGAACCCATGGTGACCTTCCTGGGTTATAAAGTGTCAGCTAAGGGCATTTGGAGTTGTGTACCCTACCGCAGCCTCAAACCTACCACGATCTCTGACGATTCCTAGGAATGATTAATTTCTATCGTCACCACCTCCCTGGAATGGCGGCAATCCAGATGCCACTGAACAATGCCTTGGCTGGACACTCCCACGGACACCCAAGATGGATTCTGCTTTCAAGGCACTGCCAAACAGCCTTCACAACACAGTGGGGCTTCCACACCATGCGCCAGGAGCTCAGCTAGCCCTAGTAGTGGACGCAAGCCACGTTGCAATCGGTGCAGCACTGCACCAGAGAGTGAAGGGTCATTGGCAGCCACTATGTTTCTTTCTCACAAAACCTACACACGAGTCAAACTCATTGGAGTGCATACGACAGGGAACTCCTCGCAATGTATTAAAGTGTCAGGCACTTCCGCCCTTTCGTTGAGGGCAGGCAATTCACCATATACACTGACCATATATGGAGTTTACATGCCAGTTTTCGTTCAACAGACGTGCCTCAAATCCAAGGTGCCGACAACATTGTGGCAGACTATTTCTCACACATTAACAGGATAAGTCCAACGTTGGATTATTCTGAATTGGCAAGGGCACAGGCTTCAGACCATGCAAGATGGCGTCCAGTGAACATTTTTCGTGTAGTGATGTCTCAGTTTCTTTAAAAAGTGATAGTGAGGTTTGTAAAATTTGCGTGAAGAAGGTCAAAAGAGGTATCCTGCATGCCGACTGCAAGTACTGGTTCCACGATAAATGCGTCAAAGTCAATTTGAAATACACTCCTGGAAATTGAAATAAGAACACCGTGAATTCATTGTCCCAGGAAGGGGAAACTCTATTGACACATTCCTGGGGTCAGATACATCACATGATCACACTGACAGAACCACAGGCACATAGACACAGGCAACAGAGCATGCACAATGTTGGCACTAGTACAGTGTATATCCACCTTTCGCAGCAATGCAGGCTGCTATTCTCCCATGGAGACGATTGTAGAGATGCTGGATGTAGTCCTGTGGAACGGCTTGCCATGCCATTTCCACCTGGAGCCTCAGTTGGACCAGCGTTCGTGCTGGACGTGCAGACCGCGTGAGACGACGTTTCATCCAGTCCCAAACATGCTCAATGGGGGACAGATCCGGAGATCTTGCTGGCCAGGGTAGTTGACTTACACCTTCTAGAGCACGTTGGGTGGCACGGGATACATGCGGACGTGCATTGTCCTGTTGGGACAGCAAGTTCCCTTGCCGGTCTAGGAATGGTAGAACAATTGGTTCGATGACGGTTTGGATGTACCGTGCACTATTCAGTGTCCCCTCGACGATCACCAGTGGTGTACGCCCAGTGTAGGAGATCGCTCCCCACACCATGATGCCGGGTGTTGGCCCTGTGTGCCTCCGTCGTATGCAGTCCTGATTGTGGCGCTCACCTGCACGGCGTCAAACACCCATACGACCATCATTGGCACCAAGGCAGAAGCGACTCATCGCTGAAGACGACACGTCTCCATTCGTCCCTCCATTCATGCCTGTCGCGACACCACTGGAGGCGGGTTGCACGATGTTGGGGCGTGAGCGGAAGACGGCCTAACGGTGTGCGGGACCGTAGCCCAGCTTCATGGAGACGGTTGCGAATGGTCCTCGCCGATACCCCAGGAGCAACAGTGTCCCTAATTTGCTGGGAAGTGGCAGTGCGGTCCCCTACGGCACTGCGTAGGATCCTACGGTCTTGGCGTGCATCCGTGCGTCGTAGCGGTCCGGTCCCAGGTCGACGGGCACGTGCACCTTCCGCCGACCACTGGCGACAACATCGATGTACTGTGGAGACCTCACGCCCCACGTGTTGAGCAATTTGGCGGTACGTCCACCCGGCCTCCCGCATGCCCACTATACGCCCTCGCTCAAAGTCCGTCAACTGCACATACGGTTCACGTCCACGCTGTCGCGGCATGCTACCAGTGTTAAAGACTGCGATGGAGCTCCGTATGCCACGGCAAACTGGCTGACACTGACGGCGGCGGTGCACAAATGCTGCGCAGCTAGCGCCATTCGACGGCCAACACCGCGGTTCCTGGTGTGTCCGCTGTGCCGTGCGTGTGATCATTGCTTGTACAGCCCTCTCGCAGTGTCCGGAGCAAGTATGGTGGGTCTGACACACCGGTGTCAATGTGTTCTTTTTTCCATTTCCAGGAGTGTATATAAAAGAAACATGACTGGACATGCCGACAGTGCTTCTTAAGTGCCGCGGAAAACGAAATAAAGAACACACTAAAGACACAAGAAAAAATAATAAGCACGTTAACAGATGATTTAGTGTCAATCAATACAAAATATCAAGAATTTCTGAGAAAATATCAAGAGTTGGAAAGTAAATATAAAGCAGTGCATCGGAATTATCGCCTAACTCAAGGCAACACCGTTGTTAATAGTCATTCCGCACAGAAAATGTGGCGTGTGCCGAAAAAAAAAACAAAAAAAAAGAAAAAAACAAGGAAGAACTACATGTAAATACAGCCCCAGTGATACCATTATCAAACAAATTCTCAGCACTAGTAGCAGATTGAGGAAACGCAACGGACATAATCTAACCAGAAAGTAATCGCAAAACTCCCACTAAAGAACCAAAAAAGAACTTGCCAACCTTAAGATGCACCAAAGAGCTTCTTCTGTATGCCGACAGTGATGAAAAAGATCTATCCAAACATTTTCGCGAAAGTAAGCCTTCAAAGCATTTAGTTTTCACGCAAATCGAGCCGGATGCAATGTTAAATGCAGTGGTGGAGAGTATTACAACAGAAACAAGTCACTTGAACAAAGATGCTCACGTTGTGCTTATTGGCAGCGGCAACGACGTATACAAAAACGAAAGGAAGACAGCCCTGCGAAGCTTCCATGACATATTACCAAAACTATATCAAACGAACATTGTCATCACAAACGTGCCAGTGCGACATGATTTACCACTGTGGTCGTGTGTAAACAAGGAGATTTGACATTACAATTCCGAGCTAAAGAAACTGTGTGATAAATTTAGCCATGTACATTTGATAGACTTAAGTAAGATGAGTTGTGATGAACATACAAAACACGGATTCCACTTAAATAGGAAAGGGAAGGCCAAGCTAGTTTCCCACATAAGCAAACTGTGCGAGAAGGACGGTGTGGAGAAAGCTCCAATTGCTCTGGGCTACAACCATGAGCCTTTTTTAGAATAAAGGACCATAATAATAGTTTTCAGGGATGTATTTGAGATAGTACCGAGTCCCGTTCGTGCAAAGAAAACCCAAGCTGTGAAATAAGTGATTAGTCATTGCAGGTCAGTTCTAAAAAGACCAGTGTCTGCAAAACGTTGTAAAAAGCGTAACTCAAACAATTTTGATTCATGCAATATGGTTAATAAACAAGAAGGGATAACACCCTTAAAGTTAATGCACTTAAATGTGCAATATCTCAGAAACAAACTAGACATTCTACAAATATTCATAGAGGAACGCTTGCCACATGTACCAGTAATAATGGAACATGGTCTAAAATGCAGTGAAATAATTTATTATAGATTAGAAAGTTACATACTAGCAACTAGTTATTGTAGGCAAAACCATAAAGGTGGTGGTGTGGCAGTTAATGTTAGTAAGGATATAGAAGCTAAAAAAATTGCCTTTCTTGAACACCACACCAAAGAAGGATCAATCGAAATGACAGGTATTGTACGCTGCAGTAATGATCTTAAGTTACGAAAGCATAGAGTGAGTGGAGTATATAGGCCACCAAATGCTGATGTAATGCTGTTTATGGGTAAACTTTGTAGTGTTATTGGTCAGGATGGTTCCAATGACCATATTTATATCAGGTGACTTTAATATAGATGCAAACTCAAATAGTATAGTAAACTTTAAACTCTGTCATGTATTGACCTCATACAATCTTGTAAATATAGTGAACACTGACACTAGAGTGACGGACACATGTTCCACTAGAATACATTATGCTATAAACAACAAAGATGTTGTAAATAAGGTAAATTACAGTAACTTAGATTTTCTTTATTCTGACCACTTCTGTCAGGTGATAGAATACAACAATTCAGTTGTGCCTAAAATAACAAAAATTGTGCTACATAAACGAATGCTTAAGACCTCAAATATTAATGCTCTTAAAGACAAACTAGCGAATGAGAAATGGGATTCTGTGTACCAGGTGAAAGGGTCAGATGAGAAATGGAATGAATTCTACTCAACCCCACTGCATCATTATGAATATAGTTGTCCAGTCAGAGAAATCCAGAAGATAGTTGAACAGTCAACATGGGAGTAATCCTAGACAAACTCCCAACAAATCTGATTATGCTCAGGCGGCAAGTACATGATCTAAACCAGCTTTATAAATAGGGCTAAGCAAACTTTTAAAACTTAAATTGTCCACCTAAGAAAGCAGATTAACAGCAAAACAATAGAACAGTCTGACAACATAAGCAAAGCATCTTGGAAACTGATTGACAAATTCCAAAAAGGTCCCAACAAGTTGAACATGGAACCACTCAGCATAAGAAATGTCAGTAACATTATAAAAGACCCAGATACTATATAATATTGGTTTTTTTTGTTTTTTTGTTTTTTTTGTTTTTTTTTTTGTGGTTTTAGGGCGCAAAACTTCTATGGTCATTAGCGCCCAGCCCGTGACTTAGGAAACAGTAAAAAACCGAAATTTGAAACCAGCAGCAATGGGAACAAAGTCATAAAATTGGAGAAACTAAAAGTAGAAGGAATGCTTAAAAATCCACTACAGAAAGGTTTTTTTTTTTGTGGTTTTAGGGTGCACAACTTCAATGGTCATTAGCGCCCTGACTACTCTAAGAATGCACCGCGAGGCACAAGTTGACAACAACTACTAAAAGGGAAAACACGATGAAAGACAGACTGACAGGCATAGGATTAAAAAACAGCATCATCAAATATCCTTAGAGAGGTTTGTCAAATTGATAAAATGAAGAACACGAGCAACTGCTCGTGGGTCATCCGCTAAAATGGCATCGAAAGTACTTGGCAGGTTAAGATCTAGACGCAGTGTGTTAAAATCTGGACAGGACATTAAAATGTGTCGAACCGTCAGCAAGTGCCCGCATGGGCAGAACGGCGCCGGCGCAGCCGTCAGCAGATGGCGATGGCTGAACCGGCAGTGTCCAATTCTTAACCGGGCCAAAACTACCTCCTCCCGCCAAGAAGGGCGTGAGGAGGACGTCCAAGCCACGGGAAGAGGTTTTAAGGCCCGAAGCTTGTTGTCTGTAAGTGCAGCCCAATCGGCATGCCACAGCGATAAAATGTGCCGACAAATGACCCTGCTAAAATTGTACGAAAGGACACAACAAGAAGCTGTCCGAGGCTGGAGGACCGCAGCCTTGGCCGCGGCATTTGCAGCTTCGTTCCCAGGGATACCGACATGGCCAGGAACCCACATAAAGCTAACCGGAGAACCGACGTCCACCAGCTGCTGAAGAGAGCATTGGATCCGGTGTACGAAAGGGTGAACCGGGTACGGATCACTGAGGCTCTGGATGGCGCTCAGGGAGTCGGAGCAGATGACATAAGCAGAATGTTGGTGGCGGCAGATGTAAAGAACTGCCTGGTAGAGGGCAAAGAGCTCAGCTGTGAAGACCGAACAATGGCCATGGAGCCGGTATTTGAAACTTTGTGCCCCGACAATAAAGGAACACCCGACCCAGTCATTGGTCTTAGAGCCATCTGTATAAATAAAAGTCATGTTGATGAACTTCGAACGAAGTTCCAAAAAACGGGAGTGGTAGACCGAACCGGGGGTAACCTCTTTTGGGAGCGAGCTGAGGTCAAGGTGAACGTGGACCTAAGCCTGGAGCCAAGGTGGCGTGTGGCTCTCGCCCACTCGAAAGGTTGCAGGGAGTGAAAAATTAAGGTGTTGAAGGAGGCGACGAAAGCGAACTCCAGGGGGTAGCAGGGCAGAGACATACAACCCGTATTGACGGTCGAGAGAGTCGTCAAAAAAGGAACGATAAGACGGATGGTTGGGCATTGACAGTAGCCGACAGGCATATCGACAAAGCAGTATATCGCGCCGGTAGGTGAGTGGCAATTCGCCAGCGTCAGCATGAAGACTCTCTACGGGACTAGTATAAAATGCTCCGATCGCAAGTCGTAAACCCAGATGTTGTATGGAGTTGAGGCGGCGTAAGATGGATGGCCGTGCAGAGGAGTATACGAAGCTCCCATAATCAAGCTTGGAGTGGACGATCGACCGATAGAGACAAAGTAGGACGGTTCGATCTGCTCCCCACGACATACCACTGAGAACACGGAGGACATTTAAAGAACGGGTACAACGGGCGGCCAAATATGACATGTGGAGACCAGCTAAGTTTCCTGTCAAATGTAAGGCCTAAAAATTTGGTTGTCTCCACTTTATATAATATTGTTAATAACTACTACATTTCTGGTGAACAATCAACCCATATTATATATTAACAGGTAGAGACAAAATGCTATCTCACCCAGTGTATCGGATTTGAATTTGTGGAAGTGAACGAGCAGGAGATTCGAGGGCAATATACATGCTAAAGAAAAATTTTCATCTGGATGGGATGGTGTATCCAGTGCTATTACTAAAGCGTGCTTAAAAGAAATCTCTAAACCTCTTACTCACCTGGTTAATTGCAGCATTAGAGGAAACATGTATCCAATGGTTCTAAAATTGACTGTAGTGAACCAGTGTATAAAAAGGGAAGTAAGGAAGACATCTCCAACTATAGACCAATATCATTAATTCCCCCTTTTAGTAAGATATTCGAAAGCATTATCCTCTCTCAGCTAAGCTGCCTTTTTCACAAAACAAACTGCTTGTAGATTCGCAGCATGGCTTCAGAAAAGAGCTAACTACAACTACAACCACAGCAGTTACACAGTTCATCCATGAAGTTTACTGTCTGTTAGACGAAAAGATGCAGACTGTGGGTATATTTTTGGACCTGTCAAGAGCATTTGATACGGTAAACCATAGGGCACTTCTTAAAAAGCTAAAATCTTATAGTATTGGTGATCAAGCCATGAATCTTTTAACCACATACCTGCTGAATCTTAAGCAAAGCACTAAATTGTCATACAAGCTACCAGTGAACCTGTATTACAAGGTGTACCACAGGGCTCAATCCTTGGACCCTCTCTCTTCCTTATTTATATTAACGACATTGCACAACCCATTAACTCCGATATTGTAATCTATGCAGATGACACATCAATCTTATTCTATGGGAGTGAATCTAATGAGCTAGAATCTCTTGCTACTCGTGCTGTAACAGAAGTAACAACATACTTCAGTGAGCAGGGACTCAACGTGAATGTCACCAAATCTCAACTACTGACATTTAAAACAGGCAGTTCTCACAACAATATGTATAGTGTGTGTAATATCTCCACAACCGAAAATGGTAACTGTAAATTCCTGGGTGGTATGTTGATGAAAATGTAACAGCAGCTATCAAGGGCAGTGATGTACATGATCACAACACTAGAAAAAAGTAACTATTTCCGTAACAGAACAACGTTAAAATGACTGATAGAAGTCCATATATCAGTGGTTTGATTTCGTGCAACAAGCTACCAAACTCTAAGAACATACACGGGAATTGTTTTTAAAACAAAATTAAAATCTTTTCCAATTAGAAAATGTTTATATTCTTTCAACAAATTTTAAGATAGTGATTGTAACATGAGGCATTAGCATATCGGTTGTAATGTGATAAATGTAAAAAAATAGACATTAGAAGCAACAGCTACAGAATATAGTGTATTTTATAAGTGTAAATATAACCATAGTATTAAGTCTAGCGTTTGCAAAAGCCATCATTACAATGGCTCCATATAAAGAAAATGTAAATAAATAAATAGATGCGCAGCTGCAGTCCTCGGTGGACTCCTCCACTGGCCTACATTTACAACTTGTGGATGCCCCCTGCAAACCATTTCAGATATGGTGCAACACCTCCTTGGTTAAACCATGCCCATACGTGAGTCCCCAGTTCCGACGAAAGGTATTCGACAGCATTCACAACCTGGCACACCCAGAAACCAATGCCTCAGTGAAGTTAGTGACAGACCTTTTTGTGTGGCCTTCAATCAAGAAAGATACATGGGAGTGGCCCCGCAGCTGCTATCAGTGTCGACGTAGCAAAGTGGGATGCCACGTTCACACTCCAGTAGGACAATTCCCAACCCCAACAGCACGTTTTGGGCATTTACACATTGACTTGGTTGGACCCCTCCCCCCTTTGGAAGGTACTTGCTTACTGCAGTGGATCGTTGCACACGGTGGGCAGAGGCTACACCAATCAGTGACATTTCTGCAGAGACTACTGCACGGGCATTCTTGGAAATTTGAGTAGCTCGTTCTGGGTGCCCATTTTTCGTTACCACCGACCAAGGACACCAATTCGAGTCGACACTGTTCCAACAACTGTCGAAACTCTGCGGCTTCCAACGAAACCGGACAACTAGCTACCACCTGGCCAGCAACGGTTTGGTGGAAAGGTGGCACCGGATTTTAAAGGCTGCCCTGATGTGCCACGAGGATTCATGTACTCAAGCGTTGCCATTGGTTTTGCTGGGGTTACGGACCGCATTAGAAACAGACATCAGTTGTTCCTCAGCAGAGTTCGTATATGGAGAACCACTATGTGTTCCAGCAGAATTCCTCGCACCAGGTCATCTTCCAGATGAGAACTACCCCACCTCTTGCAACAAATGAGGAAGCAGGCAGAGATGCTACGTGCAGCCTCGATGTCTCAGCACAGCACGCACCCACTGTTCATACTCAAGTCCCTCGATACTTGTTCCCACACGATACTCTGCACAGACCTGGTACATCATTTTTTACAGCCACCATACACTGGACCGTACCAAGTGCTAGGACGGGGCACACACACAATGTATATCCTCCTCCAGGTAAAGTCGACCAAGGTTTCCACTGAGCGTGTAAAACCCGCTCAGACGATGACAGCACTGACTGCAATCTCACAGACAACTTCAGGCACAACTCGCAACGAACCCTCACCTTCTGCAGAGCCAGAGAGCTGTGACACACCGGAGCTCCACACCAGGGAACCTAATGCAGCAGCGGAATCATCAAGCAACACCCACACCCGCACTATCTGCACTCAGGCAGGCTGAGATGTGAAGTTTAAGTACCCCACCATACAGGGTGCTCCGCACTTCGAGGGGGGGGGGGGGGCTGTGTGGGTGTGTCAAGTCGATAGGACACAAACATTCTCTTTTAAGAGTGAGGTTCTTTGGAGGAAACAGTCAGTGTTCGTTTCCCACGTTAATGTACGTATGTATTGTGTTCGTACGGTACAATAAAAGTGATTATTCCCAGTATAAAATCCATGCAGGCGTTTTCCTTTATATAGTGAAATTACCCCTACATACATCTATCTGAACTAAACTTGGCATCTGGCTATGCTCCACATCAGTGTCACCACTATTTTGTTTCATAGTACACTAGCCACCAGTTTACATATTTTATCTTCCTTCTGCTTCATGATCAACTACTGATTAACACCAAATCTGCTATCAGGATGAAAACCATGTATCAAACCATTAATCTCGCATTATGTTTCCCAACAATCACAATAAATCATATTAGAAAATGTGTTTTTGAAAGAGGTTTTATGCTGTGTATATTTTTTGCATTTTCAGTTCTAAACCCAAGATATTTAATGTGCTGTCTTGTGTTAAATCTGCAGGAATTATGGGATTGCCAAATGGAACAGTGATGTTTCCAGATTCATGGGTCTTGTGCTGGGATTGTGGTTACTGGTTGAATAGTTAATTATTAATCAAGCAGTGACAAAAAAACCTTCACTGGCTTGTACTATGTGGCATGCTCACAGAAAAACTCACTCCCCATCAAGAGCTCTTATATTTGAGCAACATCTAACTTGACACATATTTATATGAAATTAAGAATGAGCTCTCTAAATCTTTTTACGTCATGTATCCCACCATGTTCTTACAACAAATTGTACCAGTGATGACATTTTCAGGAGATCTTCAAAGTCTTAGGGCTCTGCAACATTTATCGATATGTCTTTTTCTGAGACAGACAACAGCTACTGTAAAATCACTAGGGAATCTGTTTTATCTTTAAGAAACTCAATATTATAGAAAAACAGACTACACAAAAAATAGGACTACTGATCATTCAACATAGTTGACGTTCACTATTTTAACAAACTGCTTGCTTTATCGAAAAAGCAGTCTCCAATACTTTGGCCTAATAGCACTAGACATGGCCAAGAAAGTAACAGGCATGATTTTGGACCCATCTAAGGCATCTGACAGCACTTATCCCTTATTGATAGATGTAATTTGAGAAATAAAATTGAGTTGTATGTCGAACTGGTTAAGTCATTATTAGAAAACCAGATGTAAAGAGTTGAAATCTCGCACTTCTGAAAGACTAGTAGTAAAGTATTTATCTTACCCAAAGCATAATAAACATAAGCATAATAATAATAATAATAATAATAATAATAACCCCCGTGGAGGCCCGGGAAAAGAATAGGCCTCCGGTATGTTCTGCCAGTCGTAAAAGGCGACGAAAAGAACAAACCACTAATAGGGCTAACCCCCCTTTTAGTGTGATTACTTGGTTCAGGACAGAACTAAAGAAGCCTCGGACAAGCGCCGTCATGGTCGGGGACGACGCTTGAACCCTATGCCCGTCCACAATGGTAACGACACTGCTAGCCAACTGAAAAATGATTTAAATCCAAATAGAGGTGTTTTGCAGGATATGCTTCCTGCAACCACCCTAGAAGGAAAACAAAGACAGAGGATGAGATGGTCAGATGAAGTTAATCGACACCTCATGTTCTGTTATTACCAAGCAACAAACCTAGGAACCAACACAACTGGATACAGATCACAAGTATAAACAACATTTATTACCAGATACCCAGAATTAAAATTTTTAACAAAACAACGACTAGCTGATCAGATCCGTGTTATAATAAAAAATAACAGGATACCCCAGTCAGAATTAGAAAACATCAAACAACAAGTACAAAAAATACTGGAACAAAATAATGTGCAATCAGAAGAAGTAGAAAATACAGTAATGGACTCAAACATCCCAGAGCAAACAAACAAAGACCAACACGCATCAATTAAACAATCAGAGGAAAACTAAATCTTAAGACAGCCACCAGAACAAGCACAAATAGAACACGAAGAGACACACGTGTTAAGTTACGTTGTGCAAGACGCGACAGTTGGCTGCGACTGTGACGCTGCCCCCTCCTCTTTTCCCACCCTGGCAGACGGCGACACGGCCGCAGCACGACTGGAGTCGTCGCTGTTTCCCAAGGTCTGGTCGGCGGCGGCGGATTCAAATACATAAGAAAAATAAGAATTCCGATTTTCTTGCTGTAAAAAATACTGCATGTTAATGCAACAAAGTTACATCGGCTCCCAGAGTTAGTTTTTCGATACAGATTCTCCTTTTACTTTAAAAAATTGAAAAGTATCTCTTCCGGTTTTGCGTGTTTTTTTCGCTGTGTATTACTTCTCTATCAATTGTGAGGAAAGTAAAAGGCACAAAAAATTGATGTTCGCGTATCTTACAGTTTCACATCACAGCTTGATAATGAGGTGTCTATTTTTCCGATATTCGTCACAGTTATCCCGATACTTAATTTACAAATAACCTACTGCATAAAATTTGAATTGTGTACAGTGAAAAATGTGGTCGCTGGCTACTTTACGTATGGTTTACGTTAGGTCATACATCGTTGCCGATGAAAAGAAGCTAACATACCGAAATTATTTTTGAAGTTGAGATCAGAATGATATCGAACTCCGTTACCGAGATTTGGGCTCATATATCTCCGGGAGCGTCGCGACTAGCCGCCAGTTCTGTCGACGCGCAACGAGAATCGTGTGGTCATCACACGATAGATAATGTTTCGCTGACACATTTGGACCTAATGAAACCATTTTATGTCATATTTCTCCGGTATCAGTTACTAATATTTCTCCATATGCTCTTGACAATTTCATTTAAAATGCCACGAAATGTAGGTTTCTTAAACCCAAGTGATCAAGCAGAACCCATTTTCGTGGTTTTGCTGAGGCATCTGAACCTGTTCCAAGCTTTCTTTCTCGTTTATTTCTCTGATACGAGTCCCGAATATTCCTCCATCTGTTTTTGCACATTTCACCTAAAATTCCAATGAAAGATAAGTTTATTAATAATAAGCGCACGCTAGCGTCATTGCATTGTTTCAAGTTCTTGACAACAAGATAGGGTTACACCATAAACATCTCTAGAATTTTCATTCTGAACGTGTACAGTATACACTGGCAGAAATGTGGAAGAAATAATGTCCGTGCTTGTTCACAAAATTTCCCCAAATTATACTTGTCAGTTTCTCCCATGCAAAAACTTTTGGAACAAGCTAAGGCAACTTTCATAGCCGACTGAGTCTTTATTCCCATCCAAATCAACTTCCATATTCTTATATTCTGATAGCATACATCGTTATGGATGACATGAACATTTAATCTTGCCAAGCTGCACTCAAAAGATGACTCCAGGATTTACAAAAGACGAATTTCAATTGTGAACTGTGTCAGACCAGAAGGGCCTTGTAAAACAGTAGTGCACTTTTGGCACAAGTTTTTTGAGCACCATCTTCTACCAATGAATTGAAGTGAATGTGACAAATTACTTATTGCAGCATACTGTTTGCGCAATCTGTTGAGAAACGCCTTCCTCAAAAATGAGCATCTATTGATTACAGAAAGCTGTACAACAATCTGGTGGTGGTTTTTCACAACTAGAAGGTATCATCAAGACACCAATCTACCGTTTACTTTCAAAGTGAAGGTATTGTAGAACGTAACTTTCTCGTTGTACTTTAGATTGTTCATTTTATAATGTACCTGCCGTTTTCAATTTTTATCGTCACAAAAAAGAGTAATGCGAAAATTGACCTTCATGTTCATTTTCATCATTCTAATTCTACATCTGCATGGATTATACTGATTTTCATAACAGGCCTGAAAAATTTGCATTAATGGGAAAATATTATATATTTCACTCACCTGCCAGTTTCAACTGTGCACCAATTTCTTCCCAAATTCTGTCTCTGAACATAGTGTCTCTATATTTAGGGTTCTTCAAATCGTAAAGGCAAGGATGTTGCGAGACCAGCTCACAGAGAATCACATCCTATGAGTGGCTCATTTCAGTTTTCCTTGACTGGCTCGACATCTTTCTGGCAGTCGTACGTCTGTGTCGTGCGACTTCCGTCACAGCACTGCTCACTGGTGCAGTGCTGCGGCAGCTGCCGCAACAGTCGCGCGTCGCATCCCAAACTCGAACTGCGCATGCGCCAGCAAGCAACTTCTGACGTCACGTAGCAGCCCGTCGCAGTCGCTAGTGTGCGTCGCGTCTTGGACAACGTACCTTTAGATATAGAAGAGAAATTTCAGCTGACATATATAGAATACAAAGACACAAATACAGACAGACCATTCTTGCATAGGCCGCCAAATAACCCACAAGTCGAAACAATAAAAACTATCAACACAATCATACACAACAAAATAAATGAAAATGCAACTATGGAAGAGTTACAACTACTGGTTTATATAGGAGCACTCACTACACTAAATATACACACTAGGCAGAGATCAGAACAAACCAACACACAGAAGAAACCCACAAAACCAGCATGGCAACACAGGCTACAGATCAGAATAGAAAGACTGAGAAAAGACATCGGACAGCTAACACAATTTATAAGAAATGAAATATCAGACAAAAAACGAAAAAGGTTAGGTAAAATCTCACAACAAGAAGCAATAGAGCAATTAGATGAAAAAAAGCAGAAATTACAAGCATTGGCCAAACGACTTAGAAGATACAAAAAAGTGAAAATAGAAGAAAACAAAACCAAACATTCAACACAAACCAAAAGAGATTTTACCAAACAATGGATAACACACACATTAAAATAGACAATCCACCAAACATAACAGACATGGAACACTTCTGGAGCAACATATGGTCAAACCCGGTACAACATAACAGGCATGCACGGTGGATACAAGCAGAAACAGACACATACAAGATGATACCACAAATGCCTGAAGTGATAATTTTGCAAGATGAAGTCACCCGAGCAATTAATTCTATACACAATTGGAAAGCCCCTGTAAATGATAAAATAGCAAATTACTGGCTAAAGAAGTTCACCTCAATACATTCACATCTCACTAAATTATTTAACAGTTACATTGCAGACCCATACACATTCCCTGATACACTTGCACATGGAATAACCTATCTGAAACCTAAAGATCAAGCAGACACAGCAAACCCAGCTAAATATCGCCCCAAAACATGCCTACCAACAATATACAAAATATTAACTTCAGTCATCACACAGAAATTAATGACACATACAACACAGAACAAAATTATAAATGAAGAACAAAAAGGCTGCTGCAAAGGAGCATGAGGATGTAAAGAGCAACTGATAATAGATACAGAGGTGACATATCAAGCTAAAACTAAACAAAGGTCCCTACACTACGAATACATTGATTACCAAAAAGCCTTTGATGGTGTACCCCACTCATGGTTACTACAGATATTGGAAATATACAAGTAGATCCTAAATTGATACAGTTTCTAAACATAGTAATGAAAAACTGGAAAACCACACTTAATATCCAAACAAATTCAGATAACATCACATCACAGCCAATACAGATTAAGCGTGGAATATACCAAGGAGACTCATTAAGTCCTTTCTGGTTCTGTCTTGCTCTGAACCCACTATCCAACATGCTAAATAATACAAATTATGGATACAATATTAGTGGAACATACCCACACAAAATCACACATTTGCTATACATGGATGATCTAAAACTACTGGCAGCAACAAATCAACAACTCAACCAATTACTAAAGATAACAGAAGTATTCAGCAATGATATAAATATGGCTTTTGGAACAGACAAATGTAAGAAAAATAGCATAGTCAAGGGAAAACACACTAAACAAGAAGATTACATATTGGATAACCACAGCGACTGTATAGAAGCGACGGAAAAAACAGATGCCTATAAATATCTAGGATACAGACAAAAAATAGGAATAGATAATACAAATATTAAAGAAGAACTAAAAGAAAAATATAGACAAAGACTAACAAAAATACTGAAAACAGAATTGACAGCAAGAAACAAGACAAAAGCTATAAATACTTATGCTATACCAGTATTGACCTACTCATTTGGAGTAGTGAAATGGAGTGACACAGACCTAGAAGCACTCAATACACTTACACGATCACAATGCCACAAATATAGAATACATCACATACATTCAGCAACAGAAAGATTCACATTAAGCAGAAAGGAAAGTGGAAGGGGATTTATAGATATAAAAAACCTACATTATGGACAGGTAGACAATTTAAGAAAATTCTTTCTAGAACCAGCAGAAACTAGCAAAATACACAAAGCAATCACTCATATAAATACATCAGCTACACCATTGCAATTTCATAACCACTTCTACAACCCTTTAGATCACATAACATCAACAGATACAAAGAAAGTAAATTGGAAAAAGGGAACACTACATGGCAAGTACCCGTATCATCTAACACAGCCACACATCGATCAAGATGCATGCAACACATGGCAAAGAAAAGGCAATATATACAGTGAGACGGAAGGATTCATGATTGCAATACAGGATAAAATAATAAACACCAGATATTACAGCAAGCATATTATTAAAGATCCCAATACCACAACAGATAAATGCAGACTTTGCAAACAACAAATAGAAACAGTAGATCACATCACAAGCGGATGTACAATACTAGCAAATACAGAATACCCCAGAAGACATGACAATGTAGTAAAAATAATACATCAACAACTTGCCATAAAACAAACTAATAAAACAACACGTTCCCACATACAAGTACACACCACAAAATGTACTGGAGAATGATGAATACTAATTATACTGCAACAGAACGATTATAACAGATAAAACAACACATAACAAACCTGACATCATACTCACCAATAAAAAGAAGAAATTAACACAACTAATCGAAATATCCATACCCAATACAACAAATATACAAAAGAAAACAGGAGAAAAAATTGAAAAATACATCCAAATGGCTGAGGAAGTCAAGGACATGTGGCATCAGGATAAAGTTGACATTATACCAATTATATTATCAACTACAGGAGTCATACCTCACAATATCCACCAGTACATCAATGCAATACAGCTACATCCAAACATATATATACAGCTACAAAAATCTGTAATTATTGATACATGGTCAATGACCCGAAAGTTCCTAAATGCAATATAACATACCGTATAGTTAAAAGGAAGTCACGCTTGATCAAGGTCTGCGTCACTGTCCATTTTTGACCAGACATAACGTCTGAGAATAGAAAGAAATAATAATAATAATAATAATAATTGTGTCACCCAGAGAAGTGTATTAGGCCCAACCCACTTCTAGAGTGTCTGGTATGGAGAAGAAATACCATTTGCTGATGACTGTACCACAGTAACTATAGACAAAAATCCAACAATTAAACTTCCAATAAAGCTCTTAGAGACTTGCACAACTGGTCGTTGGAAAAGGCAGCAACTTGTAATGCAGAAAAGGAATGCTCACATTGGAGTGCAACATTTCTTGCTGTGAAGTAGCCCTATGATACATGCAGTCAATCCTCAACTATAGGCTAATGCTTTGGGAAACAAGTGCTGGGAACATATAAACTATTTTCAAGGTACAAAAAAAGAAAAAGCTGTACGAAAATAGGAACCTATAGTAGTAGTATCAGAGCACTCAAAAATTATTCAAAACACTAGTAATTCAGACAGTTCTGTGTCAACACATCAATCACAACACAATGTATACAAGAAACAAGTCTTCACCTGTACACCACAGACAGTAAAGTATATGGTCACGGAACCATACCCACTGTTTACAACCGAGCAAAAGAAACAATTCAAAAACTACCAACATTGTGTTAGACCATGGAATAAAATTGTACAATAGAATGCCACAAAAAGTAAAAGATGTAAATGATCCATATACCTTTCGCAGAAGACTAAAAAGTATTACATTCTACTGTTCAACAATTTGTGTCATCATACCAGACAAGTATGGCTAATTGTATCAGGTACCGTATTTTACTAAGAAATATTTGGCGACATTCATAGAATTCATATTGCTCGGTGGATGAATGAACCAACAAAAAAAAGAAATGAACCGAAGAGAGTATTTCAACGACTGCTCTACAAATTTTGAACAACTGCAACCGAATGTGCAGTGTCAGCCGTCAGGATTATTCAATTGAGAAAATTGCAACACGTTTCCAACAGCGCCCATTACACTCCGGAATTTTTCGAACAGGGACACAACAGACCGGATCAATTCGTAAACAATTTTCTTTGTTATATGAAAAACAATACTACTCGTATGGCTATACGTAGCGGTATGTACTGTTGATGCAGTCTGTGCGGTAATAACCGATAAAAGACGCGTATCTAGTAATACAGCAATACTGACGGAAGTTGCAACACATTCTGCAAAATAATCTACCGGTATGTAACTTTCTGATGACATCTACAACCATCCTCACAGAACGTAAATAACAGCATATGGAGACAAAAAAGGTGAGTCAGATATCGTATAAAACATTTGCGCATCTTATAACCTATACCCAAACATGCGACCGGCATCATTATTATAAAGTAAGTAACGAGAGAGACTTCACCAGATTCAAGAACACGCATGGTATCAACAGCAAAATATAGACTGCCTTCTACTGCGAGATAAACACACCAACTTACAAATTACCCACACATTGTATACCATTTCTCTGAAGGAGAAAACTTGCAGAGCAGTACGTGGATAAAATCGTGCAGATGCTTACACTATAATCACAATACCATAGAACCATTTAAATTAAAAAGTTCTCATTCAACAAAAACTCTATAATCAATTATTAAATAATAAAGTATAATTATGAAATGAATGTGACGTAGGCTTTACAACGTTAAACATCGGCGCCCATTTCGATTTGTTCACTTTTTCTAACTCAATTCTGGCTAACATAATTTATACATCTAGTAGTTAACATATGAACTCTATTTTGCTATGGAATATATATATATATATATATATATATATATATATATATATATATATGCAACGCAGAATTACTTACAATTTCTGTAATGGGTTTGCAAAACACAGCATTCGTGTACCGGAAAGTATACAACTACAACCAACCCGAACTAAAACGCTACGAGTACACTATTTTCCTATTTCAGCCAATCGTCCTCTATTTTTACTTACTGCTAATTCTTCAGCTCACCAAGTTGTAGTAATTCAACCATGATCCCTCCATCACACTTCACACTGGCGGAGCAAAAGACAGAATGAAACGTCGCGCTCCGCCTTGGCTGAAATCAGTGACTCAACTTTGCTTCAATGTTGCCAACCCTATCGCCATTAAGCTCTGACTAGGGTTGTATGGTCTGCCTTTCAGGGAGGTCACACAGGGACATGGGTTACAACAACATATTTGGCTTTTTTTAAATAAAAATGTCATCTTATTTTCCTGGTAAAATTTTACTTACGACAGCGTCGGCGAAACGTGCTGATGTTGGCAACGACTGGTCGTGAAGCAAAAAATTAATGCTGATCCTGCTCATTGACTGACATATTATTGTGTGTACCCTCGTCTGCACAATTGATTAATTAATTTTACCCATAAAGCGAAAATTTCGTAACAAAACGTCTGCATTCATACGAACGTCACATAATTCCCACCTATCAATGGTCGTTGCCAACTGCAGCACACTACGCTGCCGCAGTCATAACGCAACCAAGTTGCCGAACGTATTGATACGGTAGAGCACCAGGTTCGAACTGAACGTCAGGATTTCCAGCAACAAAAAAATAGTAGCATAATGTGAGCCAATATTTTTCTGCCTAATTTTCGTCATGATGAACCTCATTCACAGAGAAAGTGATGGGTTTCGTAGTTTTCTTTTTACTACCACTTCAGCAAGGTCAAACAGTTTGTATTGCTGCCAGTATCTGTAGCACACTATTGCTCATTTCGAATCCTCACAAATATAAACTGTAACCAATATTAGGTCGCAAAATATCGTTGGTACAAGGAAAATTCAAAGATGCAAAACAAACACCCTATTTCTGAAGAAGTTTTTTGTGACATTTTTAAAGAATTTAGCACTAACAACCATCTGCCAGTACAACAACCATGACTTTTAAACTAGCAACTTTTCATCTGTAACGGTTTATTTAGAACACAGCATTCAAAGTGTCTCATTTATAATCAAGGTACAATCAAAGTTTATTACATTAAACACTGACGTAATATTAATGTACCATATTTTTGGCAAAGAATTTTTGGGGCAACAGTGTAATGCAGGACACAAGTGCATTAGGCATACTAGTATGTCGTTAACTGTAGCCTTGTTACATCTAAATAACCAAAGCAGGAAGACTTCCCTGTATACTTTCTTGACAACTCTATCTTCCCTACCTTTTAATAAAATGTCATTTGTGTTTTTCATTTCAAACTGCTAGATCATCAACTGACATAGAAACATATTACACTGTCCAAAGATGAGTACTGTTTACCGAAAATTACTCGTATTTTTTAAAGACTATACTTTTATTTATTTATTTATTATCATCCCAATGATCACATTTGTGATATAGGATTTGTCAGGGTACATTTTAACAACTATATAATATCTTTACAAAATTTGTATCTGCACTGAATTCGAATTAATCTATCTTATGTTTAATACAATATACAACTAATAAGTGTTTCTATAACATAATTTATTATGCACTGATGTAATTTCATTTGTCACATTAACTTAAACATATATTTTATACAGTTGCGAAGAGATATTCACTTGTGCTGTAATAGCATTTGTCAAGCATGTGGTTCTTTAGAACAGTTTTAAATTTATCCTCATTTTCCAGCTCTTTGATATGTTTTGGTAGTGCATTAAAAAGTTTGATGCCTTGATTACATACAAGTTTCTGGCTTCGGGTCTTTGTTACAGCCTGTATGTGGAGATCTTTACATTGCTGTGTATCGTAATTATGGAAGACTGTATTGGTTTTCATTTTGTCCTGATTTCTTTTGATCACCAACAGACATTTCAGAATGTATAATGATGGAATTGTTAAAATATTCAATGCTTTAAAAAGGGGCCTTCAATGTGTTTGAGGTGGGCTGTGGGTCATTATCCGAATAGCACGTTTTTGTAATTTGAAAATCTCATTTAGACGACAATTTGTTTTTCCCCAGAATACTATCCCATAGGATGCAATGGACTGAAAATAGCCAAAATATACTAATCTGGTACAGTCATTACTACAAACTCTTGAAATTATTCTAAGCACAAAACATGCTGAATTTAGTTTTAGGGCTACGTTCACCACATGGTCCTTCCAATTAATCTTCTCATCAATGTGCATACCCAGGAATTTTGCACACTGTACTCTTTCAAGTTGTTTGCCCTCCATGGTGGGATTTAGGTCGTCCTGTTCACTTATTTTTCCATATTGCACATAATTAGTTTTTTTTGCATTCAGTGTTAGCGTGTTAGCACTAAACCATTTTTGTATATCTTGTAGGACATGGTCCACAGTACTGTGCAATGGCTGTTTCATATCACTAACAATTAAACTAGTATCATCAGCAAATAACATGATTCTAGCTTTTCTCTCTGACACCTGAATATCATTAATGTAAATGAGGAACAGCAAGGGGCCTAATACACTTCCTTGGGGTACTCCTACTGTGACCTCCCTTGGATCTGATCTTAGTTTAATTTTTTGATTAATATTTGGTGCTGTAATTTCAACCACCTGCATCCTCTTTTTCCAGATAAGACTCAAACCACTTTTTTACCGATCCTCTGATACCTATAGCTTCAAGCTTTTTCAAAAGTATGCTGTGATCAACAGCGTCAAAGGCTTCACATCTCTTTTTAAATTCTAACTCTTGTCTAAGGTAAATACCGACTCCACCACCTTTTGCAATTTTCCTACTATAATTATTTGCCAGTTTAAATGGATTAATATGAATACTACTAATTTCTTGGTCCTTACACCAATGTTCAGTAATACACAAGACATCAGGTTGGGTGTTACTTACTGCTATTTCAAGTTCACAATATTTGTTCTTAAGGCACTGCACATTTAGAGTCATAATCTTTAGAACAGGGGAGTGAGCACTGGTGGTATTTCTCCTTTCGTTTAACACTGTTATCTTGGAGTTTTCATTACGGCTGGATACCAAAAATCCTGTTGTACCACAGGTTTCTTGTTTCTGTTGCTTTTCCTACTTGAAGTGGATGATGCTGATTGATTGTTTATACTAGCTGTGGCAGCTAATGACATTTTAGTATTTACAATAGCAGATGATGATGTTTTTAGTGCTTCAGCAAATGTTGCTCTTGTTAAGGTTTTCATTTCTTCTGCTTCTGCCCTCATTTGGAGTGGGATTTTAGGGAACTTTTCTACTGTTATGCGGCTTACTTCTTCTAGTATCTTTTCACCCATCATCTTTTTTCCATAATAGTTCCTGTGCTGTCCATGCCTCGTGAAATGATTTCTCACTGAGCTGTTTGCATGCAGAAAAGTTGCACACTTAAAAGCACAGCAGATCTTCCTGAATTTATTATTTGTTGACTTTATTTCTTTGTTTACACATGATTCCTCGATTAGATCATGATTATGTGGCACACTTACAACGAGAACCTTTAAATTTAGATCTGACCGCTTTTTTAGAGTTGTTTGGAGTGCCCTTGTTGCTAGTTGGCTTTCATTTTTGTATATGTCATTTGCTCCACCTATTAGCACACAGCATGTTCCACTCTTAACTAAGTTTTCAAAATTATTTACTATTTCATTAAGGGGAGCACCAGGTTTGACAATGGCTGTTACTCTGAATTGCGACTGCCGATCATTTATTATTTGTGGCACATCCTTTGCATGACTATCACCTTATACACAGACTTGATATTTGTTGTTCTCAAGGTGCCCTCATTCTGTGGTTCTTATAGTACACTTTGGAGAAACATTTCTCTCGTTAGAACACACAGATGATCTAGATTCACTTGTCTTATTGACACACTATAATTCTGCAGATTTTGACTCCATTGTTTCTTACCAATTTATGAATTAATATACTCATTAACAAATCGAGTTTGTAACGAAGTAATGTATATGTTTCCAGTTTCAAGTGACATACTGATAGTTACAAATACTTTTGGGACCAGACAGCAAAAATATAAAAGGACAGCAACACAAGCAAGGAACGAAGGTGGTGCTGAAGCACAACACACAAAAGAGTGTAAACAGGCACTTTTCATCCTTATATCTACCTGACTGCTTACATTTGTTTATTACTACCAGCAATTTCCATAGTTGGACCTCTGGATGTCACGAGACAAAACAGGTTACGAACATCCTTTAAGAGCTATACTGTGATCGAAGCATTCCTCAGAAGTTTCCCTGTCTTGACAGCATACTCAATGGCAGGATCAGTCTGAATGTTAATCAGAAGTAACCAAACCATTTCTCAGTCTGCCACAGTAGTTTCCAATAACATTTTGGGGAAGGAAGACTGATTGCCCACTGACTAAGTGGTTTCTCAAACATTTTAAAATGTGTTGGATCAGCTAGCAAAATAAGCTTCCTCTTATCATCAGGATGCTACCCAGAGTGCATTAATTTCATAAACCTACCTGCAGTAGTTTATAACTCTAGCCATAGACCTTGATTTTGCCCACACATATCAGATACCACATGATGAATTTTCATACCGAATGTCTCCCATTCGTTTACATGTGCAACAATTGTGTTCTTGACATATGAACTTTGAAAAGAAGGCCAAGTATAATTGCAACTTATTGCATGCTTCCATCTTGTAAAACCACCCAGCATAAAAACTAATGGATGAGGCTACATTTTCTGAACAAAATTTTGCAGGTGGTATACTAACATTACAAATGATGCAGCCAATGCTTGGTTATTAGTCCAATGGTGGAGTCAAACTAAACTCACTATCATAAGAATTGCATGTTTTGCTTCTGGTAACATGAGATGCAGTTTGATCTTGAGGGAACCAATGTGTTCTCTCAGTACTCCAGATCTAAACTTTACATTCTGTAGTGTACATCTGAGGGTTCTGTCTGAAGAGAAAGGTCATTTGTTTTCTAGCAAGATTTTGTACCCTGTTTTGCCACAAGTTAGTCTAACTTTAGAGCTTCCTGCAATGTTTCATCTGGTAACTTGCTATTCTTGCAGGCCCCCATTGCTACAACTGAATTGGTCTGCACCAAAAAAAATAATGTAGAATGGAAAAGGACTTATCATTTTCAGCAAAAACCTTTTCCTCCATTTTTGAGAGAGGTTCAAGTGTCTCTTCTAAACTTGTTTCATCCTGCACCTGATGTACAAAGTTCTTCGAGATTGTAACCTTATTGGCTGCTGTGGCCAAGCCACCTAGAGTAATACTGATCCTGTGCTCTACTGAAACTGCCTCAGTCTATCAGACAAATGGGTAAAACATTGCCGTTTGCAAAAATAAAATGGTTTTCATCATATACTAAGTTTTGATACTGTTACATTAGCCACTAGCTAATTATTTCTCATTATACTGAAATAGACAAGTTACAGGTGAATAGATCTCATAAAATCTGCAATTCATTATTTTAAAAAGACAAACAAAACTTTGATAAAATTAATATTATTCCAACACTGTTGTAATTAAGAAGGGAGAAATTCCTCCTGTTATGGCCTTTGCCATTACTGTTAAGCCCCATGTGTGTAAGGCATGCTGTAATAATGATGATTCTCAGGTTTAATTTAGGGACAGTTACTTAATGGCACAAGTTCACATCCAGGGACAGTTTTGATAATAACTGAAAGATTGTTAGCAGATTATGTGCTTTGTTGGTGCTACACAGTTTCGTTATTTTGATCGAGATGAACTTACTAAGTGAAAAACCCATGCAATACACACATTTACTTACATATAAAAGCCGGCTTTCGAATCTCCCCTTGTGTGAGACTGCTTGCACAAGATCATGTGACAATTTTAAGTTCTGTATTCACATGTGTTACTGTTTGCTTCACTTCTCCTGTGTAATCCTTCACTGATTGTATCGATAGCCATTTGTTTTATGATATATTGTGAAATTTCGAGCATCCACAAGCTCTGCGATAAACTAGTGTTGTTATTGTCAATTGTAGGCTTAAGTTAGATTGTGCTCTTTCAAAAGTTTTAGGGACATTAGGGGTATCGTTGTTCAAAACAACCTTTCTCTAATTCATTGTCCAATTACGTGAGAAATAGGTCACTTTCAGACTGTTCAGACGCTTACAATACTATATTTTTGTAAGTCTGTGGTACGAGCGTTTTGGATATGTATTTTAATTTGTAGCACATCAGCATCTGTGGGTCACAGTTCAGCCAAAGTATATATCGCACCTGTATTTCATTGTGTATTAACGCAAATATATGTGCGCTTTTGAAAATTTTTGGTAGTTACAATTTTCCTTTGCGTAATCAACAAGCAATTGGGGTTTAATTACTGTAGGAGATATTCTAATTAATATTTTGTGTTATATCTCATTTTCCCTTAAAGAAGAGTAGTCATATATATTATCTGCATTTATCATAAATTAAATCTGTTTTCCAGTTTGCTAACAACTGTAATTAACATAAAAATATTTTAGGAAATTAGTGAATTCTATAACTTATTTCTGTTGTCTCAACAGAAATCTCTTTTTGTGTATCTTCATGGGGAATTAGAGCCATTTTAGCTCAGATTAAGAAATAATCAGCAGGTTTAATTTGTAGCCCTTTGTTCACTGACCTGCAATACACTGCAACAGCCAAAATGCAGCTTCACTGGGATTGCTGTTACCAGACATGGGGTGAGTTGGTTGACATTTGTAAGCAGCTGGAAATCACCCCAACTACTGTAAAACGATTGTCAGCTGTGGTGAATCAGTGTGTTGGAAGAGCTGCCGAGAGTAGTGTACCTGTGGTAACTGTACCAAAGGTACCTTAAGTGCACTCCTCTGGTGTATATCTACATCTACATCTACATCCATACTCCGCAAGCCACCTGACGGTGTGTGGCGGAGGGTACCTTCAGTACCTCTATTGGTTCTCCCTTCTATTCCAGTCTCGTATTGTTCGTGGAAAGAAGGATTGTCGGTATGCCTCTGTGTGGGCTCTAATCTCTCTGATTTTATCCTCATGGTCTCTTCGCGAGATATACGTAGGAGGGAGCAATATACTGCTTGACTCTTCGGTGAAGGTATGTTCTCGAAACTTCAATAAAAGCCCGTACCGAGCTACTGAGCGTCTCTCCTACAGAGTCTTCCACTGGAGTTTATCTATCATCTCCGTAACGCTTTCGCGATTACTAAATGATCCTGTAATGAAGCGCGCTGCTCTCCGTTGGATCTTCTCTATCTCTTCTATCAACCCTATCTGGTACGGATCCCACACTGCTGAGCAGTATTCAAGCAGTGGGCGAACAAGCGTACTGTAACCTACTTCCTTTGTTTTCGGATTGCATTTCCTTAGGATTCTTCCAATGAATCTCAGTCTGGCATCTGCTTTACCGACGATCAACATTATATGATCATTCCATTTTAAATCACTCCTAATGCGTACTCCCAGATAATTTATGGTGTTAACTGCTTCCAGTTGCTGACCTGCTATTTTGTAGCTAAATGATAAAGGATCTATCTTTCTGTATATTCGCAGCACATTACACTTGTCTACATGGAGATTCAATTGCCATTCCCTGCACCATGCGTCAATTCGCTGCAGATCCTCCTGCATTTCAGTACAATTTTCCATTGTTACAACCTCTCGGTACACCACAGCATCATCTGCAAAAAGCCTCAGTGAACTTCCGATGTCATCCACCAGGTCATTTATGTATATTGTGTATATCTTGTCTCCTCTGCAGACAGTACTGCATCTGTCATTACTGGTCCACTTCCCTGCGAGTAGCGTGTCAATGGTGGATCTAGGCGTCATGTGGAGGGTGGACTTTGGCCAGGGAGGACTCAAGGTGTTATACCAATCCCCGTAACTAACAAGTTTAAAGCGCTGTCTTTCACTTAAACAAACTGAGCCAGTGGGACTCACTTCACCTGTTTTGGGAAAACACGAAAGGGTAGGGGTCTATAAATCATTGGCAATCCAAATCTATGGCGAATGATTGTATCCCTTCGGGAAATTCCAGCGAGGGACAGGAAGGAACACCAGGTGCACTCAGTGTGAGGCTATTCCAGCAGCCATTTAGGGAACAGAGTGCAACAAACTGACGATTCTGGTGCACATTGGAACACATGATGCCTTTCGTCTGGGCCCTAAAGTGACTCTTGGGTCATTCCAGCGACTGGCAGATAAAGTTGAGGAGACCGGCTTTGTGCGTTAAGTCTCAATGAAACTCACAATATGCAGCATTGTCTCCAGAACTGATCGTGGCCCTTCGGTTGTGTGTTGAGTGGAAGGACTGAACCAGACACTTTGGAAGTTCTGTGACAAGCGACTTCCTGGACCAGTGCCATAGCGTTGTGAACTGTAGGGTGCCTATAAATAGGTCAGATGTGCACTACACAACTGAGGCTGCTACTCAGGTTACTGACTGTGCGGTGCACCCAAGAGGTTTTTTTTTTTTTAGATTAGACGGCTTTCCATCCAGGGGTGTAGGAATCCCAGAAGTATAAGTGCGAGACTGAAAGAAATGCCTCCCACAGGTGAGAGGTGGTAAACTGCCGAAGCATTCGTAATGAAGTGACAGAGTTTGAAGTGCTCGTGAAAACCAATGAAGCTCAATGAAAGCTGCCTGAAACCTGAAATTGACAACAGTGAGATTTTTGAGGAAAAATTAAATGTATATCAAAAGGATAGGCAAATGGGAAATTGAAACGGTGTGTTTGTCACTGTAGACAAAAAACTCAGATCCACTGAGGTAGAAACTGAAACTGCATGTGAGCCTGACTGGGCAAGACTCAGCATCAGAGGTGGGTATAAAATGATAAATGGATCCTTCTCTTGCCCACCAGACTCGTCTCCTCATGTAACCACAAAGTTCTGAGAAAACCTCTGTTCATTCGTACCCAAGTTCCCCAATCACACTGTTATCATTGGTGGAGACTTAAATCAGCTAACAATTAATTGGGGAAATTACACTTTTGTTAGTGGTTGGTGTGGTAAGCCATCCTGTGAAATTGTACTAAAAGCCTTCACGGAAAGCTACCTAGAACAGATATTTAGGGAATCCAGTCACAATAGAAATATATTTGATCTAATGGCTTCAAATAGACTTGACATCTTTGAGGATGTCCACATCGACACAGGTATCAGTGACCATGACACGGTTGTGGGAACAATAATTACCTAAGGACATAGGACAAGTAAAACAAGTAGAAAGATGGATGTGTTCAGTAAACTAGATAAATAAATCAGTTTTTATCTCAAAGAGGATCTTCGAACTTTCAGCAGAGGGCAGGAGCATGTAGAGGAAGTCTGACTCAAATTAGAAGGATAATTGGCCACATGCTGCATAGGTAAGTATTTAGTAGAGCAATTCACAATGTGAGGGAACCTCCATGGAATACAGTCACTGAAATAAACTTCTAAAGAAACAGATTATTGCATAATAGGGATGAAAAAAATTGTAGGGCTATAGACAGAGAGATACTAAATGAATCACAATGGCTGTCAAGAGAGCAATGCTTGATGCCTTAAATGACTACCATAGCAGAATATTATCAAATGACATTTCACAAAATCCTAAGAAATTCTGGTCATATGCAAAGGCTGTTAGTGGCACCCAAGTTAATATCCAGTCTTTAGTGAATGAGACAGCAACTGAAATTGAGCGTAACAAAGCAAAAGCTGAAATGCTTGACTGTAAATGTTCGTTTACAAAGGAAAACCCAAGAGAATTGCCCCAATTAATCCTTGTACCACTGAAAAGGTGAATGAAATAAGTATGAGTCAGTGGTGTTGAGAAACAGCCGATATCGCTAAAACTGAACAAAGCTCCAGAGCACGACGGAATCCCTGTCAGATTCTATAGCGAATTTGTGTCTGAATTAGCCTCTCTTCTCACTATTATCTGTCGTAGATCCCTCAAACAAAAAACCATGCCCAGTTCTTGGAAAAAGACACTGGTCACACATGTCTACAAGAAGAGTAGTAGAAGTGATCCACAACACTACCAGCCAGTATCTATGACATTGATTTCTTGTAGAATCTTAGAACATATTCTGAGCTCAAACATAATGAGGTATTTTGAACAGAATGGTTTCCTCAGTGCCAGCTAACAGGGTTTTCGAAAACATTGATCATGTGAAACCCAACTTGCTCTTTTCTCATATCACATATTGAAAGCCTTGGATCAAGGCAACCAGGTAGATGCAGTGTGTTTAGATTTCCAAGAAGCATTTGTCTCAGTACCGCAGCTACACTTATTGTCAAAAATACAATCTTATGGGGTATCAAGTGAAATTTGTGACTGAATTGAGAACTTTTTGGTAGGGGGGACACAGCATTTTATCTTAGATGGAGAGTCATCATCAGATTTATAAGTAACTGGGTGTGCTTCAGGGAAGTGTGTTGGACCCTTGTTTTTAGTATTCTATATTAATGACCTTGCAGACCATATTATTAGTAAAATCAGGCTTTTTGCAAATGATACAGTTATGTATAATGAAGTACTGTCTGAGACAAGCTGCATAAATATTCAGTCACCTCTTGATAAGATTGCAATATGGGGCAGAGATTGGCAACTTGTTCTAAATGTTCAGAAATGTCAAACTGTGCACTTCAAAAAAGGAAAAATACGTAGTATCCTATATCTATAATATCAGTGAGTCACTGTTGGAATCTACTAACTCATACAAATGCGTGAGTGTACCACTCTGTGGGTATATGAAATGGTATGATCGTATAGGTTCAGTCGTGGGTAAAGCAGGTGGTAGATTTCAGTTGATTGGTAGAATACTGGGGAAGTGCAATCAGTCTACAAAAGAGATTAAAAAGCAATCAGTCATGTGATCCATCTTAGAATATTGCTCATGTGTGTCAGACTGTACCAGATAGGACTAACAGGGGATATTGAATGTATACAAGGAGGGGCAGCACAAATTGTTACAGGTTTGTTTATTCCATAGGAGAGTGTCACAGAGACATTGGCAGAACTGAAATGGTAGACCCTTTAAGACATATGTAAACTATCCCAAGAAAGTCTGCTGAGAACCATGGCTGGTACCCTCTGGTGACACTTCTAACAGAAGGATTATCAGGAAACTGTTTATATACAGTATGGTGCCTGTAACATGTGATGTACTTGTGGTAATAATGATCAGCCCCCAGAGGAGAGAGGCCTGCATGCCAAGGGTAAGCAACTCTGAGAATGAAGATGGTGTACTGGCAGAATATATACTCAGTCTACAACTGATACACAACACCTGTTCCTCCTTCAACAGTTAGATTAGGCATCAGTGCACCCTGCTGGGCAACATGAGGGGTCCAATGAGATGGGGAGAACACAGCAGCTGTCACTCAATCCAAAGAAACCGTGGCTAAGATTGTGAAGTGGCTGCTGATGGCCGTGATTAGTGATGGCAGCAGTGGTACTGGAGGCACCTGACAAAGATGCCAGGGTGAACTTTGGTGTCTGACTGAATGCTCTTTAAAGAACATAACAATATTATCAAGTGATGCTCCTGCTTGTGGAATGCCATGTAACAGTTACTAATACTTAAGTTTGAATATCGTTCAATTACACCAAAAAACTAAGACTGAGTGCAGTAAGTGCTCTGTCATTATATTTTTTCATTCTTAAAAATGATCCTGTATCTTAATTCCAAGTGTAATTTATTTTTCACAAAGTAATTTCTTTAATATGAACGTTAACTACATACCTGGTCATTTGTCAGCAAGACCTCCATTAGGCAACAATGACATTTTGCCTGAAGCAAATTTTTATTCATTCTACTAAAATCAATGAATATAATATAATTTGAAGTAAAATGATTTTAAACAGTTTCAACTACAAAAGAGAATAATTACACTTACCTTTTTCTATTGCCTTTGAAGTGGATCCTCTTGTTTGAGAATTTATAATACTTATAATCTGCAAAATTAATCAGTTTATACAAATAGAACCATTTGATAATAATTTGATCCAAAGTAAACAAAGTGTTTGTTCAGCAGAAGTGAGCAATAAGAACCATTTTTGCTACAAAGTTACATGACAGGAAATAAGTACTACCAACAGCACTCAGTATTTACACATGTACAAATATTATAATCGAAAAATGCAAATGTAATCAAGTAAATATAAAGTTACCACAATAATAGAAATCAAATAGCTGCTATACACTAAACCGAAGGAGGCAGCAGCTGGTTTGAAAGTAGCAGTTTCCTTGACAATCAATTACATTTATGTGGTACAAGCAGGTCTGGCTCCAGGATTGGGAAGGGGGAGGGGTGTCGCATGGAACCCAATATGCCACCACCCCAAGGGTGCAAGTTTTTGGAGCAGTAAAATCTTGAATTTTAATATTGTTCCAAACAGGTGAATTAAATGACACAATGAAAGAGTTGTGTAACGGAAGAAGTTGTGAAAATAAATTGAATATACAAATCATTCATAAAATATATTGTTGTACTGGACCGAATTAACAATCTTGTGCCCAGAAAAAGTATTTTTAAGTTTACAGCCTAGTATCAGGCCATGTCCAATGCTTGTATCTTTTCAAGCCTTAGGCCATCATGGGTACATTTTGTGCCCCAGTTCGACATTGTAGACAATGTTCCATGTTTTGGACTTCACCATAGTTGCATTTGTTTGCATCATGTTCGAGGACCCACATAAGTAGATTTGTTTTGCACAGTGCTCCATGCATTCTGATGCAATTCAGTGTTCACCAAACCCTCCAACTTGATTTGTAGCATGGTGGTTTTTCAGGTCTCATCATTAGAAATTTCAACAGACGTACAGAAGTTTTCGGATGAAAAAGCAAACAAATATCTTCAATGTCAGCTCTATGTCTACATCCACACTCTGTAAATCCCTGTGAAGTTCCACTGTACTAATTAATAGGGTTTCTTCCCACACCATTCATATAGGTTTCATAAACTGACATACTACTCCTCCAGGTCCGCATCCAGCAACGTCTGTGGGTGGAGGACAACACAGCGGCCAGTCGGTACCATTAGGCTTTCAGGGAGAAGGTTTTAATGCATGTGTGTGTGTGCTGTAATTATTCTAATCTTGTCCTCATTCCCTATGTGAGCAATATGTAGGGGGAGGGGGGGGGGGGGAGGAGAGTGTATTCTTAGTCATCATTTAAAGCTGGTTCATGAAACTTTGTTAATAGTCTTTGTCGGAATAATTTGTGTGTCTTCAAGTGTCTGCCATTTCAGTTTATTCCACATCACTGCAACACTCTCCCACAGGTCAAATGAACCTATATCCATTTGTGCTGCCCTTCTCTGTACATGCTCACTGTCCCTTGTTAGTCCTATTTTGCACTGGTTTCTCACGTTTGAGCAATATTTTACAACTGGTCATATGAGTGATTTGTAAGCCATATCCTTTGTACACTGATTGCACTTCCCCAGTATTCTACTAACAAATCGAAGTCTACCATCTGCTTGAACCACAACTGAGCCTATATGATCATTCCTTTTCATATACTACTCGGTGTTACACCTAGGTATTTGCGCGAGTTAGCCAATTTTGACTGCAAGTCACTGACATTATGGTCACAGGATAGTACATTTTTTTCGTTTTGTGAAGTGCTCTATTTTACATTTCTGAACATTGAAAGCAAGTTCCCAAACTTTGCAATATTTTGAAATCTTATTAAGATCTAATTGAATATTCATTAACGACAACTGCATTACCTGCAAAAAGACTGAGGTTACTAATAATATTGTTACAAGGTCATTAATATACAACATGAACAGCAATGGTCCCAAAACACGTGCCTGGGGCACACCCAAATTTACTTCAACATTTGACGATGACTCTCCATCCCAGGTACCGTGCTGTGTCCTCTCTACCAAAAAGTCCTCAATCCAGTCAAACATTTCACTTGCCATCCCGTATGATCAAACTTTTGACAGTATGTGTAGGAGTGGTACTGAGTCAAATGCTTTTCTGAAGTCAACCAATATTCCATCTACCTGACTGCCTTGATCCAATGCTGTAAGTGTGTCAGTTGAGGAAAGTGCAACTTGGGTTTGACATGGTCGATGTTTTCAGAATCCATGCTGGTTGCCAAGGAGGTCATTCCATTCAATACAGGCCTACCTGACTATGTTTCAACTCTAAATATGTCCTAATATTCTACAACAAATTAGTGTCAAGGATATTAGACAACAGTTTTGTGGATTGCATCTATTGCCCTTTTTATATATGGGGTTATCTGTGCTTTCTTCCACCTACTGGGAACGGTTTTTTGTTTAAGCGATCTATAATATGTTTTAGTTAGAAGAGGGGCTAACTAGGCCACAAATTCAATACAGAATCTAATAAGGATTCCAATACACCTCTGAGCTTTGTTCAATTTTAATGATTTCAGCTGCTTCTCAACCCCACTGAAATTAATATTTGCATCACTTATCTTTACACTGGTATGAGGATTAAATTGGGACAGTTCTCCCTGACTTTCATTTATAAAGGAGCATTTACAAACAGATTTAAGGATTTCAGGTTTTGCTTTGCTATCCATAATTTCAGGTCCTGTCTCATTCGCTAGGGACAAGACAATAACTTTGGTGCTATGTTGATATATAGGCAGGAGTTTGTGAAGCAGAATAGAGTAGAGGAACATGGAGGTTACTGAGACAACATATGTAAAGGCTGTCAGGGGCACCAGATTTAGTGCACAGGACTCACAGATGACACAGAAATAGAAATTGAAGGTAACAAAGCAAAAGCAGAATGCGAAATCTATTTTAAAGTGTTCCTTTACAAAGTACAACCCAGTATAATATTAACTCCACTGCAAAGATAAGTGAAATAGGTATTAATGTCAATGGCATTGAGAAACAGCTAAAGTATATAAAACTGAACAGGGCCCATGGGAATCCCTGTCAGATTGTATACTTAATTTGCAGCTAAGTTAATGCCTCCTGTAACCATACCATAGTGTAGATCCCTCAAACAAAAATCTGTACCCAGTAGTTTGAAGAAAGCAGAGGTCACATTTGTCTACAAGAAGAGCAATAGAAATGATACTCAGAGCTGTCCAATACCAGTAACATCCATATGTTGCAGAATGTTGGGACTTGATCTAGGCTCAAACATAACGAGGTACATTGAGCAAAATGGCTGACAGCCAGTACGGATTCTGAAAACATTTGTCATGTGAAACCCACCTTGCGGTTTACTCATAATGTCCTGAAAGCCCTGATTCAATGTAAAACTATTCCATGTGTCTGGAAGCTGTACACGCTTCTGAACAGAAACAAAATGTTCCATAAAAACACGGGAGAACTGCCATAAGTCAGTAACATCTTGCCACGATATTTCGGCACAAAGTCTTTTGGCCATCTTCAGGTGAGTACAGCTGTAGAAGTACTGGCGAATATGCACTGAGCTCTGCGCCTGCCCACCTTTTTCTGAAGAAGATTTTGGCTGAAAGCTGAATGTGTACTGGTCTTTTTGGTGAGCCAGTGTGCACTTGGAATTGTCATCTGGATGGTGAGAAGCAGTCTATGCTTTTCCTAATATTGTTAAAGTACTGTCAAAGCTTCACCAATGTCCATCAGATCTTGATAAGATTTTAAAATGGTCAAAATTGTTTGTTGTTTAAAAGAAAAAAAGAAAGCATTTATGCTGTGTCCAGCGTGACTGACTTGTGACTTACAAGGAGATAGAAGTATCCTTAAAGGTGCATTTACGAGGGTTGTGAACAAATAAGTACTTGAAACAGTTATGAAGAACCAAGACAATATTTTCAGTGTTACTTCACTGTCAATGCACATTTATTTTTGTAAAATGCAATATTGACGATCAGTGTTCTTTTAGCAGAATCTTTCAATTTTACAGACTAATGGAGCATTTTTTAAAGACTTCACAAAATGCAGCCTGTTTCTAGTATGATGTTACTGTTTTTGAAGATATCAGACAGAACAGTGACTCTAGCAACATTTGTGAAAGAATGATCAGCAAGGACTTGCTGTGGCATTGCCCACTGCGCCTACTGAAAGAATCTTGTAAGATGATGTGTACAAAATATTGAAATAAAAACCAATTACATATTCAGTGACAATACAAAAGATATGAATGATAGGTAGTTATTCACAATTGGTAATGAAGTTATTTTGATCAGCTGCGTATTCTTCAAATCATATGGTATTAATATTAGGTTATGTTTTCAGGAGTAAGGAGGCTTTGGAGCTGTGCAGTTTTTCCTGCATTTTCTGATAAAGCTTGTCAAGAACATTCCAGAAACAAAAATTTTATATTTTAGATTTTGTTTTTTTTTTTCTGATGAGAATGTATAGATGTGAATACAGACAAAATTAGGGCTACAAGACAGTAAAATTTGATTTTTGAAAGATTTACATTCTAGAATTTGAATAACTGCAGCAACTTCTTTTACTAATTTATTGAATTACGAAATTCTGGAAGAGGGCATATTAGAGAAATATAGTTTTCAAATGAGGTATAGGTATGTCAGCCATAAAACAAATACTTACTTCTGTAGCTGGATTTTTAAGTTCAACTAGTATCAAAGAATTTTACATTTTGAAGATTTCGTTAAATAAAATTGTTTTTGTGTAAAATATTAACTTTTCTGTCGTCAGCCAAGTCTGTCATACTGATCAATAAGGATTATTAAAGCACAGAATGTAAAAGGATTTTTGTACTTTGTGTACTTGTGGTATATGAATTGGTAGAGGAAAAGAAATAAAGTGAAAGGAATATCATTTGCATTAGGAGTGATGTCAAGCAAGTGAAACTAGTCCACCTCGAACAAATGTTGTCCAGTCACGTTAATATGACCACCTGTCAATAGGCTGAATAATCATATTTTGCAGTGTAGACAGCTGCCAGATATGCAAGCGGGGTCTGAGGTTCTGGAAGGTACTAACAGGGATGTGGAGCCATCCAAGTGGTCCCACGGATTCTCGGTTCAGTTTACATCTGGAATGTTTGGTGGACAGGGGAATACAGTACACTCATCCCGGAGCTCTTTGAACAACACACGTACACGTGAATTGTCCTGCTGGTAGGTGCACTTGTGCCGAGGAAAAACATATTGCTTTCATGGGTGGACAATTTCATACTTGTGTTGCTCCAGTGTGCAATTCAGAATGATGATATCACCCAAGGAATGACATGAAAATGTTTCCCAGACCATAATGCTCCCTGCTCTAATGATCATTGCAGAGTATTTGCTTTCTATCCAACGGATCATAAAACACGAGTCATCTGACGAGGCCACCTGTTGCCACGCAGTGGACTTCAGTTGCAGTACTGGCATGCAAAATCCAGCCTTCATTGTCAATGAACAGCAGTCAGCATGGGTGCAAGAACCAGGCACTTGCTGCAGATGCTCATATGCATCAACATTGGCAGAATGGTCAGTGAGGAGAGACAGTTGGTAGCCCCTCGGTTCATCTGGGTGGTCAGCTGCTCAACAGTTGCATGCTATTCACTCGTACACATTTCTGCGGCTGTAGTCACCTGTCTATGGCCCACGGTGCATCATAGCTGCCTCAGTGCCACTTTTGGATAGTGTCATTTTGCCGTGCACAATGCTATTTAGTTACAGCGACATGAGAACAGTTAATAAACATAGCTATATCAGAAGTGCTTCCACCTTTGGCCCAAATGCCAACGATCGTACCCTTTTGGATGTCAGATAAATCACTCTGTTTCCAACTGTACTGTCTTGTGTGTGCCCCTTTATACACAATCCACAGCTGGTGTTGTCACATGCTGTCTGTCGGTGGTTCATTAATGTGACTTGAAAGTGTAACTTGTCAACAGTAGTGTATATGTATATATTTTTATATTTAAATTTCAAATCACACTTTTGCCAATAGAAATACATATTAATTTAATTTTGACTCATGATTATATTTTATGACAGTGGTTTTGTGAAGATTGATAAAGCAATTGTATAATTTTTATTTTGTTGTAACAATGTTTTTTTATTGATTTTCAGGCCAAGAAAGGTCATATCCAGGTGTTGGTCTTTTTCTTCAGAATGCATTTATTTTCATCGGCTCCCTTGTATTTAAGTTTGGTACAGTCGAAGACCACTGGAACTGAACTGCGTACTGTGATATATAAAACTAGAGGTTTACTAGACATTTTTCAAGTTGCCGCTTTTATATGCTGTTAGGTATGTGGTTTAAAGAAATTTTCACAGAGGCTGGAGGATTTATCTCCTTGATGTACAGCACTGAAAAATTGTATCATCATCACATCATTCGGCTCTGAGTATTGTCAGTGGCAGATTGCAGAAGCAGCATGGAAGCAGTAACCTGTTGTCTGAACATGGAAGTGTGAGTCTAAAACCAAGCACCTGTTTGTGTAATTTTTCATTTGTTAGAATGAAATGATTTTTTTTTATTTGAATTATGGAAACTCATGAGTTGCTGCTCTTGATGTCTAGGCAATCATGTCAGTGTTCAAAATTTTCACAATAAACTACATGTCGGTGTTAAAAATTTTTACAGCAATTAAACTGAAGTGTTTTTGACATTTCGTACATAGAAGCTGTAACCCTGATAATGAGGTTTTTTATGATAAAATAAATTGCATTGTCTGTTTTGTATAATTCAGTTTTAAATATTGATATACTGTATCACTTTTTCTGTGAACACCCATGAAATATGTGCCTCTGCTTCTAAAATATGTGCCTTTGCATCTAGAGTACCACAAGAAAGTAGAGAGCAAGCAACATAGCCTCTTGCTATTAGCTAAAGTTTTTTTCTGTACATAAGGTATGCTGGCTAAAGTATACTGTGTGTTTATCATTGTTTTGTGTGTATGTGTTGTATAGATTATAATAGAATCAATTGATGCAGGAAACATGCTTCTATCTTTCTGATAATTTCAGCCACAGCCTCTCAAAAGTTTAGTATGATGAACAAAACATCAGAACACTTGCCTGTTGTCTGATATTAGGTCTGTTGTGTGCATTTTTTAAGGGAGCTTTGATGACTACTGTGTTATAGCCCTAATATGTGAAGAGCAAAAATTCCAATTGAGAATTTCTTAAGTTACCAGTCATTTCTTGTGACAATCCATGCATCATAACATGTCGTGGAATCACATGTATTCATTTAGTTTAAAATCCAGTTCTAGGTGGGCCTTATGTACTAACATACTCCAGTTGGTTCAAAAATTGAAACCAGATGAGATGATGCATTGGATGAGATGTTGGACACACATTTAGGGAAGGGTATTATTTCTTTACTTTGAAAAGTTTTTGGATGTATCAAAATCCCTTCAACAAGTCATAAGCCAACTCACGTCGTCATCTTTGTCTACCTGTGCTTGAACCTCTAAATATCCTGTTTTTGGAACAGTAACAATGTAAAAAATTACGTCAGAGAAAAGAAATTCTTTCTTATGCTGTATCTAGCAAGCTAATACATCATACTCAAAGTCTGGAATCTATCAGCATTTCATATGATTACTAGTGTGTTTGGAAAAGGGATACACAGCTATCTGTGATGTTTGTGCTGTTAAATTGGTCACACATTTATCAGAATTTTCTACGAATGCACGATCTCGCTGCAATATCTTCTCATGCTTCCAGCAGCACCAAGTGCCTGTACATCCATGAGCTTTCAACAGTGCTCCTCAGCCATTGTTAAATGGCAACTGGCTGTGAGGTTGCTTGCCTTGTTTTGTATAGCCATCGCATCAGATGTCACATCACAAATACTCAGTTCATCGTCATACAAGGCATTGTTTTTATCCTGTGCCTGCCACACCTGTTGTAATCTTATGGTGGCTGTGTCCATGGTGTATTCAGCTGCAAACCATTGTCTTTATTGATGGTTATATATTTCCATATCAATAACTTCTTCTGTTATAGTTTCTAGAAACCATTAGGCTTCATTATAAGTGTCATTAAGTGCAATTTTATGTCCATGCGTGTTCAACTGGGTAGCTAATTTCTCTGGGTATCATAGTCACAAACACTTCGTGTTCAAACATGTTGTTCCATTGTGTGCAAAGTCCATCTGACATAATACTGTCAGTACTCAGTGTATTTTAAAATCTCTTGCTATCGTCTATGGATGTCAGAAGTGAATATGTAAACATTTGATGTGTTTGGGAGCCCACAGATTTTATTTGGGAGGATCTTTTATTAGAAATCGTTGACCATAAATTTGTTTCAAACTTAGTGTACATAACCATCTGTGAAAGTCTGCATATTAGCTTTGTTTATGTTTTTACATTGACCATTCTTAAATCAGATATAATAAGTGTGTGGATTTTCTCAATGAAAATAGTCATGACTGAGATACAAAATAATTTCATATGTGAATGGCAAATTTTTGTAAGACTTTTGTCCTGTATTTAACAAATCTCTTCATATACCTTTTTGCCAAGATGTATATATTAATTTAGTAATTATTTGTAATGCACCACATTTTGCAGTATATGGTGAAACATTGTTGACTATACATAAATGGAATAGGAATGTGTACTGACGTACATTCCAAAAGTTGGCGCAATAACACTGTCTGGTATCTGACAACTGCTCAGTTTGCATATAAACAAAAGATTGCTTTGTTGTTGAGGTTTAACCCTCAAGCAGGCGTGCCTACGTATAAGGGGCGCCATTCACAATAACATTGTCTTGTACTACTCCATTGCTGTTTTACAATTGAGAGCCCATTATCTATTCCTTCATTATTGCTTCAGATAACACTGCTAAGTCATGCTGTCATATGTCCAAGTGAGCAGCAATAATATACAATAAACGGCAAGCTAGGTGAGAAGAAAAAATTATGATCCATGCAAGAAAATGATGCAGGTTGTAAAGCAGGTGGCGCAATCTCACATTGAGGAATTTGTAATCGAATAAGTGTTTGGTTGGGACCTGATGCAACTATGTTTTTTAATGACTAGGGTGGGTCATTACTGTAACACTTGTGCATGGCAGCAGAGTGAAATGATGACAGCTTTGTATTTTAGTTTAATTAAGCAGTGATTTAGCTCATAGAATGTAGGTTTATTTTTTTGTTGTTTACTTAAACTAAGGTAAAACTCTGATTTTGCTCATTACTGTAGCACCATGAAGACCACATCCTTCACATGTACAAAGTACATCATGTTTCCTCATGTGGTAAAAACAGTGCACCCACTCAAGGATTAAGTAGTTAGTGATATCATAGCCAACCATCGTAACACGTACTTCTGCTTTAGGTATTTTGGTATAATTTTGTTAAGAACTCAAACTATGGAAAGCCCAGGTTGGAATACCAATGACATTATAGAAAGGAAAGGTTGCTATAAAACTTTTTATTTTGAATATTCATGGGCTAAAAATTGTTTGTTCTCTTATTCTTATTTATTTTGTGATTCTTCAGTTGGATATTGGCAATAATACATCAAATCATAGTCACCTGGTAGTGCCTTTATTGATGTAACATGCAATAATGTAAATTTGGCTACGAAGTCTTTCGTGACATATTTCTTGAATAAAAATCTGTCTGTGTACATGCTGCGTCAATTCAGGATAAAACTCCAAGCTTTCGACCACTACCTCCATGGTCGTCGTCAGCGCTAAAACTGACTGTCGTGAACTAGCGAGGTTTCCACTTTTATATGCCAAGGACAGCTTCTGATTGGCTGGAATATGTCATAGCAACAGCGATATGGCGCGTAGTGAAGTGGTGCCCTCTACTTCCATAGATGTAGTTTCTATCGTGCGTTTCTTGCAGCACCATCCCTTGAATCAGGAGGCAAAGTGCGGGAAGTTTTTCTCTGCGATTTTTCTTTATCCAGTGCACTCTTCCAAGTGTTGCTAAGTGCATAGCCGTTGTCTCTGTTAAAGTTATTATCGCTAAGTCTAATTTCGACTGCTTCCCGGATCACAGAGTCCCAGTAATTCGATGTGTGGGCTATTACTCTGGTTTCTTCAAATAAAATCTTATGCTTGTTAAGCAGGCTATGTTCAGCCACTGCTGATTTTTCCAAATACCTGTATTTTAGGTGGCGCTGGTGCTCGATGCAGCGGTCGGCAACTGTTCTTACAGATTGGCCCACATAATTCTTGCCGCATTCACAAGGAAAAGTATAAATTACCGGCACTCTTAAGCCGAGACTATCTTTGACTGATCTCAACATTTCCTTAATTTTCCTAGGTGGTCAGAAAACTGGTTTTATTCCTTGCCTCTTCAGGACTCTGGCTATCTTGCTTGTTGTAGCACCGCAAAAAGGAAGCTGCGCTATGTGTTGGTCCTCTTCTTGTATATGGCTGGCATCGTGTCTTACTTTCTTGGACAATACTGATTTAATTTCACCGGCAGAATAACCATTCCTCTTGAAAACAGTGCTACAATGAGCAAGATAGCCAGGTGCTGAAGACTTTCATTATGAGAAGTCATATCGTGGACGGTTATGATTACCCTAGATCTGTTTATAGCAATTAGTTTGTGATAAGTCTAAAACATATTAATTAGTAATAATGAAGATGGCTTTCTGTTGTAAATTAATCAGAATGTTTGAAGTATTATGGTTTTCAGAAGTGTGCACATTCTCAAATCTTCCGATATTAATTTTGTTAGAATATTGTGATAAAGTTATGAATAATATATCCAATAAAAACTAATTATTTCACTTGCTTGTTAATTCCTTCTTTTGCTAACATTTTTAATATATCCCCTCTGTTCTCCACATAGTTATTTTTTCTATGAACTGCACAAGAGTCAGCATTACATCACAGGTCAAGTTCACAAGAACAGGATAGATTATTGTTGAGGCTGCACCCGCCAGTTTGTTGTCGCTTGCAAGACCTCAGGAAATATTTGCCTCTCCCGTCTTTTGTTTCCCTCAAACACCATTTACATCCTTTTTTCTTTTATTCTCTGTTTATATCTGCCTCCTGTAAGATTCTTCTCCCATTATCTGACATGTATCATTGATAACTCTGCTGTTACAACTGAATAGTGGTTATTGGAAACCTTGTTCTGACATTTCACTGGTAAATCCCATCTTGCCCTTTCTTGACTTCTTTTGAATTGCTTTCTTACGTACTTTTTCTTTCTTGTATGTTTGAATGATAAATTAGTCAAATTAAATTTCCACATATTTTACTCTCACTCCTTTTCAGACATAAATTCTAGCTAGCAAACCAGGTCTTTTATCATTTTGTTTGTATCACTCATCTTGTTGTGGAGTTGCTGTTCACCTTAAAACTGAATTTTACAAGCTTCCATTGCCAGAGTTGTACTTTACATATTCCAAAGATTGAGTGACAACAAGGTGATAATATCCAAAGCAGAAAACTAAAGGTAGTGATTTTGAACACATTTAAATGACTTGCCCGTTTCATATATGCAGTATCACATTGTTAGCTGCAACAGGCAGAAGACTTACTTTGTCGGTGTTGCACATTTTAGCAATTTTGATTGGGATAAACTTATGCTGCAGTGTTCTTTTTTGGCACACCAGTGTAGAAGTGTGGATTGAATTAGCTAAGTAAAAAATCTGTGCAATACGCAAGTTTGCTTATATATAAAAACAGACTTCTGAATTTTCCCTTGTGTGAGAACACTTGTACAAGATGTGTCAATTAAAAGTTCTATATTCGCATATTTTACTGTTAGTGTCACTTCTGCGTAATCTTTCATTGATTGTATCAGTACCCATTTGTATTGTGAAATTTCCAATATTCATGGGTGTTGCAGTAAAGTAGTATTGTTACTGCCAATTGTAGGCTTAAACTAAATTGTGCTCTTTCAAAATTTTTAAGGACAGTAGGCCTATCCTCATTCAAAACAATCTATCTCTAATTTCATTGTACGATTACATGAGAAATAGGTTAGTTTCAGACGCTTACGAACTATATTTTCCTAAGTTAGTGGTACGAGTGGTTTGGACACACAATTTAATTTGTAACAAATCAGCATTTGTGGTTCACAGTTCAGCCAAAGTGTACATCATCCCTGAATTTCATTCTACATCAATGCAAGTAAACATGTGTTTTTGAGAATTTTCGTAAATTTATTTTAAATTAACTGGGTTTTTGAATTTGCTAACAACTATAATTAACACCAAAACATCTTAGGAAACTAGTAATTTGTACCACCAATTTTTGTGTTGCCTTAATAGAAATCTCGTTTTGTGTATCTGCTTATAGGGAACTGGCAACTTTTTAGCTCTACAGATTGAAAGGTAGTCAGCAGGTTTAATTTAAAATCCTTTGTTCACTGCCTTGTTATACACTGCACCAGGCAAAATGCAGCCCCACTACGAATGCTGTTCTCGTACATGGGATGAGTTGGTTGCCATTCATAAGCAGCTGACAGTCACCCTCACTTCTACCAAACGATTGACAGCTGCTACGAATCAATGTGCTGGAAGATCTCCTGAGAGTTGTGTACCTGTGTTACCTGTACCAGAGGTACCTCAAGTACTATACACTTCTGTGGATTCTGTCTGCTCTGCAGAAAGTGTAGATCTATCGTTACCTGTCCACATGACGGCAAGTGGCACGTCAATGGTAGATCTAGGCATTCTGTACAGGATTGATGGGGACCCTAAGCAACAAGTTTGAGGTGTTGTCTTTCACTGAAACTGACCCTGTGGGACTCACTTCACCTGTTGTGCGGAAACCTGTTTTGTCCAGTGTCAGGAGGCGGCAAACACAAAAGGGTAGGGGTCTAACAATCGCCAGCAGCTCAAACGTATGGCGAATGATGATACACCTTAAGGAGCTGACAGCAAGAATCAGGAAAGAACACCAGGTGCACTCAGTGTGTATGCCTGGGGACCTTACTCAACATATTGAAAAAGACTGTTCCAGCAGCCATTGATGAAACAGGGTGCAACCAACTGCAGATTGTGGTGCACATTGGAACAAATGATGCCTTTCATCTGGGCTCCGAAGTGATTCTTAGGTCATTCCAGCTGCTGGCCGAGAAGGTTTAGAGGACCAGTCTTGCACATAGAGTTCAAACGAAGCTCACAATTTGCAGCATTGTCCCCAGAACTGATCATGGCCCTTTGGTTCTTAGTTGAATGGAAGGACTGAACCGGAGACTTCAAAAGCTCTGACAAGCTGGGCTGCAACGTTCTGGAGCTGTGCCATACTGCTGTAGGGTCACCCTTACTAGGTCAGGTGTGCACTACACATCAGAGGCTGCTAGTCAGGTAGCTGACTGTGTGTTGGTTGCACACAATGGTTTCTTTGGTTAGGCAACTCTCCATCCAATCCAGATAACAATAGTGGCAGGAAACCCAGAAGTATCAGTGTAAGATTGAAAGAAATGTCATCCACAAGTGAGAGTATTAAAATCCTAATGGTAAACTGCCGAAGCATTCGCAACAAAGTACCAGAATTTGAAGCACTCGTGAAAAGCATGCAGATGGCATATTTGTCGCTGTAGAAAAAAAAACTCGAATCCATCAATACAGTAACTGAAGCTGCGTGTCAGATGGTTTGGGCAAAACTTGGTATCAGGGGTGGGCACAAAATAATTGGATCCTTCTATTGCCCCTACCAAACTCATTTCCTGATGTAACCAAAGACTTCAGAGAGAACCAGAGTTCACTTGTGCGTAAGTTTTCAGTCTTGCTGTAATCATCAGTGGAGACTTTAATCATCCAACAATTAATTGGGAAAATTAGTTTTGTTAGTGGTGGGCATGATAAGGCCTCCTGTGAAAATTTACTAAATGCCTCCTCTGAAAACTACCTAGAAGAGAGAGATAGGAACCCTATGCTTGATGGAAATGTATTGGGTCTAATGGCAACAAATAGACCTCACCTCTTTGAGAATGTCCATGTTGAAACTGCTTTCAGTGACCATGATGCAGTTGTGGCAACAATGATCACCAAAGTACAAAGCACAACAACAACAAGCAGACAGGTACATCTGTCCAGTAAACTAGATGAAAAAATTAGTATCAGCACAGGTCAGGAGCATGTAGAGGAACTCTGGCTCAAGTTTAAAAGAATAGTTGACCACACGCTGGATAGTTATGTACCCAGAAGAACAGGTCACAATGGGAGAGAACCTCCATGATATATACAATCACTGTAAAAAAAACTTCAAAAGACAAGAATATTACTGCATAATATGTGTAAAACAAAGCATAGGGGTATAGATACATGGTGAATGAAACACGTTTAGCTGTCAACAGATGTGTGATGACTTCAATTTCTGCCATAGTAGAATATTGTCAAGACATTTCATAAAATCCAAATAAATTCTGGTCGTATGTAAAGGCTGTTAGTGGCACCGATGTAGGTGTCCAGTCCCTAGCGAATAAAACAGGAACTGAAACAGAGGATAACAAAGCAAAAGCTGAAATGCTTAACTCTGTTTTCAAATGTTCCTTTACAAAGTAAAACCCAGGAGAATTGCCCTAATTTAATCCTCATGCCACTGAAAAGATGAATGAAATAAGTAGTAGTGTCAGTGGCATTGAGAAGCAGCTGAAATCGTTAACACTGAACAAAGCTCCAGGGGCCGATGGAATCCCTGTCAGATTCTACACCAAATTTGTGGCTGAGTTGGCCCCTCTTCTCACTGTAATCTATCATGGATCCCTGAAACAAAAAAACTGTGCCCAGTTCCTGGGAAAAGCCCAAGTCACACCCGTCTACAAGAAGGGTAGAAGAAGTGATCCATGATACTATCATCAAATACCCTTGACATCGATTTGTTGTAGAATCTTAGAAAATATACCAAGCTCAAACGTAATGAGGTATCTTGAACAGAATTACTTCCTCAATGCCAAGCAGCAACATTTTCAAAAAACATTGGTCATATGAAACCAAACTCGCACTTTTCTGACATGACATACTGAAAGCTTTCGATCGAGGCAACCAGATAGATGCAGTGTTTCTTGATTTCTGGAAAGCATTTAACTCTGTACCACACCTATACTTATTATCAAAAGTAGGATCATACGGGGGTATCAAGTGATATTGGTGACTGGATCAAGGACTTTTGAATAGGGAGAACACAGCATGTTACCTCTGATGGAGAGTCATCGCCATATGTAGAAGTAGCTCCAGTTTGCCCCAGGGAAGCGTGTTGGGACCTTGCTCTTCATGTTGTGTATTAATGACCTTGCAGACGATATTATGCAGACAGTATTAAAAGTAAGATGAGGATTTTTGCAGGTGATGCAGTTATCTATAATAATGTACTGAGAGAATCTGCATAAATAAGGTTGAAACATGATGCAGAGATTAGCAACTTGTTCTAAATGTTCAGAAACCTAAAATTTTGCACTTCACAAAATGAAAAAATGTAGAATCCTGTGACTATAATATCAATGAGTCGCTGTTGGAACTGGCCAATTCTTACAATCACCTGGGTGTAACACTTTGTAGGGATATGAAATGAAATGATCACATAGGTTCAGTTGTGGGTGATGCAGGTGGTAGACTTCGGTTTGTTGGTAGAATACTGGTGAAGTGCAATCAGTCTACAAAAGAGATTGCCTACAAATCACAAGTGCAACCCATCCTAGAATGTTGCTGAAGTGTGTGGGATCCATACCAGATAGGACTAACTTGAACATATACAGAAAAGGGCAGCACAAAATTAATGGTCACAGCTTTGTTTAATTTGTGGGAGAGTGTCACACAGACACTGAAGGAACTGAAATGGCAGTGTCTTGAAGATAGATGTAAACTATCCTGGGAAAGCAGTCATTCTTCCCACACTCCATATGTGAATGGAACAGGTAGAAATCCTAACAACTGGTACAATGTGATGTACCTTCTGCGAGGCACCTCACAGTGGTTTGCAGAGTATAGATGTAGATGTAGATAAGGTCTTTCTCACAACCAGCTCGTCATTCTTGTGAATTTTAAGCTGTCAGTGTATATGAGAAGAATGTTTTCCATGAATAATGATATTCATCACACTATACAGTTTAGCATGAAATAAGGCTACAGTCAAGTTTCTTAAAGTTACCACTGTTCTCATAGAACATTATTCTACTGCCACCTAGATTATTTTTGTTATAAATGAAAATTAATTAAAACCCTCAGCTGCAGACAGGTGTTGTTGCCCTACCTTGATGGGGACAGCTGAAAATGTGTGCCCCAACCAGGACCCGAAACCAGGATCTCCTGCTTACATGGCAGACGCTTTATACATCTGAGCCACTGAGGCCACAGATGAATAGTGCGACTGCAGGGACTTATCCCTTGCACGCTTCCTGTGAGACCCACATTCCCAACTGTCCACTATCTACATACGTAATGTTCCTAGTAGATACTTTGCCCATCCACTCGTTACTTGTGCCCACTTAAGTTGACGATTCAGTTGTCCCCATCAAGGTATGTCAACAATACCTGTCGGCAGCTGAGGGTTCCAATTAATTATCATTTATTCTAGAGAAGCCGCACCTGAAGTAGTCATCCTTGGCCATTTGGTCAGTACTGCCTTCTTTAGACCTACAGCACAATGAATTGAAATCATTAAGAAACTACCTCAGGCTCAAGGCTTCCACAAATTATGATGTTTTCTCAGGACGATTAACTCCTTCGTCAACATCCCCCTAACACAGCTGCCACTCGGACAGCTCAGACTAATGTACCAACAGCAAAGAATGCAGCTTGAATATGCAATATTGAGTGGACTCCATAAATATAACATGCTTTCATCAAAATCCACAACTTTATGACACCTTTCACAACCTCATCCCACCCATGATCTAAATCACAGCTGACAGTAAAGTCGAATGCAAGCATTTTTACCATCAGAGCAGTGCTGTGGCTGGAAGTGGCAGGTGTACAACAACCACTATTTTTCTGACAGACTTTCAGTGCAGAGGTCAGTCTACGACAGAGAATTGTTCACACCATGTGAAGTAGTCTGTCAGTTTAAAGACGATGTCGAGGACAGACATCTCATCATTTACACAGAGTACTTGCCTTTGACAGACTCTATATGCAACCCATCAAAAGACTCCTGTCCCCAATAGTTCCAGCATCTGTACTACAATGCACAATTCACAACAGATGTCAGACACCTTCACAGAGCGTACAGCATCATTGAAGACTTTCTATTGAGAATAAAAGACCTTTCCACACATACTGATTATGACTATCCTCACACTTGTAAAATGAGTTAAACAACACATCCCATGGCTTAGAATACCACCACCACAGGCACACAGCCCACCAAAAGTTTTTGTTCATAAAGCTCCGGCAGAGTGTGACTGTGTCATGTTACAGGCTACACTACTCGACCTGCTCTGCAGGTGCCTTACTTCAACTCACACAAAGTCATCAAATAAGATTACAAATACTTCAATATATTGCTCCATATGAAGCTCACCATTATGGCTGTCAACCACATTAAACATGCGTAAATCTTGTGCAACATTGCTCATACCAATGAAGTAGAAGCCGTTCAAACCAATGCCACCAATCACGTCATTTCAGAACGGGACTATGCCTCACCCACTGCAAACACCTGCACCACATTTGTGGTACAACTCAATTTACAGCAGTTTGTGCTGGATGATATCCAGTTCAAGCTGCAGATAACTTCCTCATTGTTGAAGGGAAGCACAAGTTACGCAAAGTCAACAAAGGCTTTATCTCCAGTCAGTTTACTCACAGTTATAAACTCCACAGTGATGGAGATTCAGCTGCAATTACACCTAGTTTATCGACTGAGGGTTTTGTCATGATTACAGCCCACAGAACACTACAATCACCTACCATTCCTTCGGATGATAATGTTGCTGCTCCTCCACCTTGCCGCATGCACGTATGAGCTCTGTACCAACACAAACAATCGCAGATCATTCCCACTGTGGCTGTCACACTGGCCTCTGCCCCACATCAGGCAACACCACCTATATTCAATGTGGTGAGGTCAATGTCATTGAGCTCTCTCCCCTAACACACAAAGAAACGGTGCAGCCATGTCACGCATTGCAGCCAGCCGTGGCACGGCTGGTCACACGCACCAGTGCAGAGAGGTTAACAGCACTGATGGCTCTTGACTGTCTCCTTCCCCAATGCTCTGCACTCCCAGGGTTGAGGGGTGGGGGTGGGGGGGGGGGTGGGGGGTGCTGTGGAGAGTTCACCAGCTATAGCAGCAGTGGAGGAGATAAGATTCTTTGACCAGTGTGGCTGCAGGCACAAGTGGAATATCTCAAGAGGAGAGTAGTGTACTCTGAGCTTTAGGCCTGTTAAACTTTTATGAGATTGTACCACTGTAAATAATAAAGTGTATTTTAACTGCAACCATGCTATTATTAGTCATTGGCTTAATCATTTTGCAGGTTAAAATCGACTCCCTGGTAGTTTTCCAATTCTTTTACTTATGTGATGCACTCCGAACATCAGAAATTGAGCATCGTGGTCTGAGAGGCCATTCCATTACCTATGGGAATTACACTAGAACTTTGCAGTCTTGATACACCTTAAAAAAGTTGTCAACAGCAGTGTTGCTTGTTTCCATAACTCTTGTTGCAAATCATATGAGGGGAGCCAGATTATATGAAATGCCAAGGGACTCAGTTATAACCCAAGAATAGGTATGCTCTTAAAAAATTAAATTTAAATCTCCACTTAATATTACCTCATTCTGCTTAATAATCAAGAAATTTGATAATGCACAATGTTGTTTCATGAATAATTGAAAATTTCCAGATGGGACTCCGTATATTGACTATTGTTATTGACATTTCATGAAAATGTACTTCTGCATCACAATTTTCAGGATGCTGATCACTGCAAAATCAACAAGTGTCATTGTTTTTATATCCCATCCTAACTTAAATAGCTACTCCTCCTTTCACTATACCTAATATGCAGCAACTGGATGCTACATTATATCCATCCATATTCAGCATACCTCTGTCTATTATCAAATTATATTCAGAAAAACATATATCTTCATGACTTGCAGGCTGCAGTTCATCTACAGAAATCAGAAGTTCACTGGTTTTAGTTTTTAGCCTTGTAATATTTTGTTGCAATCTGTGTATTTTAACCTTCCTTTTGTCTTCACATTTTTAAACTCTTAATTTTCACGTACATTTAATTATTTTAATACAGATAACCTTAACTCTGAATTAGTGTAAAAAAGTGTTGCTGTCATGACAATGACTACAGGAATATGCCCATGAGGTTTGGTGTCCTCCGCTTGAAGATTCTGCTATCATCCTTTTCCTATTACTGGCAAAATAATTTAATTGGATGGATAAATAAAAAGTCTAATTACCAAGTGGTGGCACACACATAAAAGAAGGTTACAATTAGGCATGCTTTATGAGCCAGTGGCTCCTTCTTCAGGCAGAAGGGTTGAAGGGAAAGGAAGAGAGGTGAAGGAAAATGGTTGGAGAGGTCTAGGAAAAGGGGTAGATTTCAGGAAAGTCACCCAGAACTGCAGGTCAGGTGAGACTTATCAAACAGGATGAGAAGGAAAGACTTTCCTTCCCATCCCTTGCTGTAAGTTTCACCTGACCGCAGTTGTGGGTGACTTTCCCGAAATCTACCCATTTTTCCTAGACCTCTCCAGTCCTTTTCCTTCATCCCTTGCCTTCCCCTTCAACCCTTCTGGCTGAACAAGGAGCCACTGGCTCTTGATGCTTGCATAATTATAACCTTCTTTTAAGTTTGTGCTGCCACCACTTGGTAAGTAGATTTTTTATTTATCTATCCTATTAAATTATTTTTTCCTATTACTGTTTAGATATACACAGGCAGGTCACTTATGTTTGACATCACTGTATAATAACTACTTACAGACAGCATGTGGCAGCACTAGCAGTGGATGGTATATAAAGTATGTCATGTGGGAGTGGGTGGGGGGGGGGGGGGGGGCGGAAGGCAATGTGGGAAATAGTACAGTCATTGTCGTGCTACAGAAACAGAGCGAGTTATTTGATACAAAATGGCATGATCATTGGCATTCAGGCCAATGGTGGAAGCATGTCCAAAGCTGCTAAGTTTATAAACTTTCACGTGCCACCACAGTTAACGTATACTGTGCATAGCATTATGTACCATCTACAAATCAAGCATGAATGTTTATACTTTACATATGACCAGCAGTGAACCTTCAAACAAGTATTTATCACTACAAGTAATTTTAGTAGACTGGAATACTAATCTCACATTTGGCAGTCCTCCTGTCTTTGCAGGCTGGATCCATGTTTTCTAAAAACTAACACCACTTTAAACCTTCTTGGTACTTATTTTGAATTGACAAATTAATACATAGTTGTTGTAATTGTGAATTTCATAATTTATTGTGCAAAATAATCTTTTATATTTGATCCAATAATGCAAAATACAAAATATTAATTTCCTTCTTAGTTACAAATTTGCTTTTGTGGATGACATTTTCATGAATTCCAAACATATTCCTTGATATCCTCATTAAGCTGTTTTTTTGATGAAGTTAACAGATTTTGACAAAATATGAAAATATAATATCTATTTACAGTACATTTTGTAGGCTCGTAATTAAAAATGTTTCCATTGCTGTGGTTTTACATGTAATAAATCACCAAATTAGCACATACAATTATTATCTTGGATTTCATAATTTTCTGTACAAACGAGTATTTTAATGATGGATCAAATATTGCAAAACCAATAATGTTGATTTCCTTCTTAATTAAAATTTGGATTTCGTAGCTAACATTTCCTTAAGTTCCAAATGTATTGCTTAGTTTGATCTTAAGTTGTTTTTTTTTTAAACATACAGGTTATATCAAAATATGAAAACATGCTGTTTGTTTACAATTTTTCTTGATAAATTACTTCTAAATACTACTCTGTTACTTGGTTAGCTACTCAAAGCTTCATTGCATTCTGCCATGAAGTGTGTGACAATATGCATTTGTAAAATATACAGAGTTGGGAGATATTTGGTATTTGGGTTGTATACTAATACGTAGTGCTGTAATATTCAGTTGATCCACCATGTTTGTCCCATTACAATGGCAAAATGGCGTTACCAAAGTCGGTCCAAGGCTGTTGTGGTGCACCATGGGTCATACACGACAGTGGTGAACAATGGCTGAGGAGATGCATATGGGCAAACAGATGTGCAACTGACTGGCAAGATGAAGCAAGGGGCTACCAACAGTGTCTCCTCATGAACGTCCAGCAAACATTGCTGCATGTGAGCCTCCACAGCGGGCACCTGGTTCAAGCATTTACACCAACTCCTATTTATCAGCAATGGTGACTGGAATTTGCACACCAATACCACAACTGGATGCCCACTGAGTGAGTGGCAACAGGTGGCCTTTCAGATGAATCACGTTTTATGCTCCATCGAATAGAAAGCAAACACCCCGGAACATTTATCAGAAAGATCCAGGATGCAGGATGGAGTGTTAGGGTCTAGGGAATGTTTTCATGGCATTCCCTTGGTGATCTCGTCATTCTGGAAGTCATAATGGATCAAACCAAGCATGTGTCTATACTTGGGGACCATATCCACCCCTACATCCAGTTTGTTTTTCCTTAGCATGGTGGCCTCTACCAGCAGAACAATGCAACATGTCACACAGCTCACAGTGTACGTGCTTAGTTTGCAGGGCATCAGCATGAGTGTACTGTACTCCCACAGCCACCAGACTCTCTGGAATTAAACCTAATTGAGAGTGTGGGACCACCTCAATTGGGCTCTTCCTGCCATGGATCCTCAGCCAAGAAATCTAGCACAGCTAGCTACGGAACTTGAGTAGATATTGCTTTACATCCCTGTTAGTACCTTCCAGAAATCATTGACTCATTTCCTGCACATCTCACAGCAGTCCCCACTGCAAAAGGTGGTTATTCAGGCTTTTGGCAGGAGGTCACATTAATGTGACTAGACAGTGTAGGCCATGCCTTGTAAAAACCCCACTTGTCAATAGCATCAACAGAAAATAAACCTATGTTCGACCCAGAACCTGACAGAAGTTATTGATCTATCTCACAGAGCTGGTCAACTGTGGTCAGTCAAAATGCCTCAGAACAAGAAACATTTCAGCATTTGTACAGGTTGTCGCTGAAGCTATATTTAGCAGGTGACTCTTGATACTGTAACCATTGTCCCTGAGAATACTGCTTCCTGTCTACCCATTATTGCACTGCATTCATCTTCTCCAAAATATTTATGCAAATAACTTACATCCTCTATCACTTGGGTACGACTGGCACTTGGGTTATAAAAAATTGTGACCTAGCATGCAATCCCCAGTTCTTCCCGTAGCAACTGGTCTACACCTCTTCCATGACTACTAACTATTAGGACTTTCCTCCTCTTTGCTACTTTTTCCTGAAATTGCTGCTTTGCCTGCTGTGATTAGCCCACACCTACACGTATGGTTACTTTCTTATCAAGCTAAGGTAGCAGGACAAACTATTTTGAGTACCAGTGAGAAAGCTCTCTCATACTGTTCTCTTTCTGTAGCCTTTCTTTCCTGCTAGCATTTCCAACTGCTAGTTACTGTCCTTAACCTTTCCATTTCTTTTATAGCACTGAAAGTCATGTCTTAAAGGTCCTAATTATTCCCACCAGCTCAACTTTTTTTTCTGCCCCGTGCACAGACTGCAATATTATGAAAGAATCTCAAGAACTAACTTGCCTATGTCACCATGTTTTGCAAACATCTACATCTACATCATGAATGTCTGTATGTCCTACTTCAAGCTTTCTGCACCATTACCACACTTTGCTGTCACTCATGAAAGTTTCAACTACATCTACAGGGTGTTACAAAAAGGTACGGCCAAACTTTCAGGAAACATTCCTCACACACAAATAAAGAAAAGATGTTATGTGGACATGTGTCCGGAAACGCTTAATTTCCATGCTAGAGCTCATTTTAGTTTTATCAGTACGTACTGCACTTTCTCGATTCACCGCCAGTTCGCCCAATTGAAGGAAGGTGCTTGTGTTGACTTGCGACTCTTTGCTCTACAGTACTAGCATCAAGCACATCAGTATGTAGCATTAACAGGTTAGTGTTCAACACAAATGTGGTTTTGCAGTCAGTGCAATGTTTACAAATGCGGAGTTGGCAGATGCCCATTTGATGTATGGATTAGCACAGGGCAGTAGCCGTGGTGCAGTATGTTTATATCGAGACAGATTTCCAGAATGAAGGTGTCCCGACAGGAAGACGTTGGAAGCAACTGATCAGCGTCTTCGGGAGCACGGAACATTCCAGCCTATGACTCGCGACTGGGGAAGATCTAGAACGACGACGACACCTGCAATCGATGAGGCAATTCTTTGTCCAGTTGACGATAACCCTAATGTCAGCGTCAGAGAAGTTGCTGCTGTACAATGTAACGTTGACCATGTCACTGTATGGAGAGTGCTACTGGAGAACCAGTTGTTTCCGTACCACGTACAGCGTGTGCAGGCACTATCAGCAGCTGATTGGCCTCCACGGGTACACTCACTACCATGATCATTTGTCAGGACATTCTCAAGACATTTTATAACACTGTGTAAGTGAACGAAGTCTTGTTTTAGCACTGTGCATTGCTTTTCGTGCTAATGACAATCTTAATCTGGAGTAATAAATGTCATTTTTCCTCCAGGTATTGTAATTATGAACATCATTGTTCCTTTTGAACTGTAGTGGATTATTTACAACAAACTTTATGATGGAATAAATATACTGTGAACCAGTAGTCAGAATGAACTTAAAGAGATGTCTACTAGGTGATTGTGGGTGAGCACTACATACTTTTTCTTGCAGTGCATTTCTGTGGAATGAAGACTCTTTCCTGAAGATGAGTTAACCCAGAACATTATTCCATTTGACATTATTGAATGAAAATTTGCAAAAGTATGTCATCTTACTGATTTGGCTCTCCCAAAAATTTGCAATGGTTCTACATGCAAATGTGGCTGAACTAAGTGGTTTTAAGAGTTTCAAAATGTGCTTTTTCCAATTTAAATTCTCATCAATATGGACACCTAAGAATATTGAAGTTTCCACCCTATTTATTATTTTCTCACCACGTGTTACACTTTCCACTGGTGTAGTGCCCCTAGATGAGCAGAACCAAACACGTTGTGTCTTTTTTTACATGGAGGGTGAGACCATTTGCAGAAAACTATTCAATGATACTTTTGATAATTTTTTTTACCATCTGTTGCTGTATTTATCTTTTTAAATTTGTGTTTATTTTTATCAGAACTGGCAATTCTGCCTTATAATATATGAGAATATAATTGTATCAAACAATGGAAAATCCTTACACAACCCCACCTCCCAATCCCTTACCTCGTGGTCCAAACCCCTGTAATAGACCTAGATGCAAGACCTGTCCCATACATCCTCCCATCACCACTTACTCCAGTCCATTCACTAGCATCAACTATCCCATCATAGGCAGCGCTACCTGTGAAACCAGGCATGTGTTCTACAATTTAAGCTGTAACCACTGTGGCGCATTCTATGTTGGCATGACAACCAACAAGCATGAATGGCCACCAATGGACTGTGGCCAAGAAACTGCTGGATCACCCAGTTGCTGAGTATTTTAATGGCTGCTTACCACGTGTTACATCTGGATCATTCCAAGCAACACCGGCTTTTCTAAACAGTGCATGTGGGAACTCTCCTTGTATAATATCCTATGTTCCTGTAACCTCCCCCGTCCTCAATCTTTGTTATTCATTGTCCTACACCTCCCTACTGCCTTCCCTGTTCACACATCAGCACCACACAGCTCCATACTACACTGATACACCCACAGTCTTTATTCTCTCCGTCGTGCCTATCTATGACACAATGTATCTGTCTGCAGTTCATGGTGTCACGGTCACATTCGCACTTCCCGAGTACGGGGTCCCGGGTTTGATTCCTGGCGGGGTCAGGGATTTTTGCCTGCCTTGAGATGAGTGGGTGTTTGTGTTGTCCTTATCGTTTCATCATCATTTATGAAAGTGGCGAGTTTGGACTGAGTAAAGGTTGGGAATTTGTACCTGTGTTGATAACCGTGCAGTTGAGCGCACCACAATACGAAACATCATCATCATCATCAACAACGTATCAGCATCACCAATCTTTCATTTTCGTAATATTCCAACTATAGAATACTAATCTGTATAAACAGTGATATAAAGCTAAAGACGTCAAAGCAGCTTCACCCATTGAATACGTTAAGATTTCATGATCTATATTGTGGATCAGTGGCGTACATACAGGAGACCCCAGTTCGATTCCTGGCCTTGGTTCGTATTTTCACTCACCGTTTCAGTCTTTATACATGAAATCGTATCTGTACGAGATCAGTAAAGTCTCTGAAAACTGTTGCCATTTGATTAGCAGAGTACTGATTGCAACCCCTGCTCCAAATCCATAAGTATCTGTCTGCCAACAACATTCTTAGTGCTGTGCTTGGACCTTTCTTTTTCATAAAAAATATGTGAATTCCTAAGGGACCAAACTTCTGAGGTCGTTGGTCCCTAGACTTACACACTACTTCAACTAACTTATGCTAAGAACAAGACACACACCCATGCCTGAGAGAGGACTCAAACCACCTGTAGGAGGGGCCACACAGTACATGATACGACACCTCAGATAATGCATCCACATTACTCAGCCTATGTAACAATGACAGCTGAAGTACCTCACTTAAGCTCCTTGGCATTCATTGGCACTAACTATGTACACACAAAGTTAGCCCAAGTCACATATTTGCTAAGTAAACTTATAACTTGTGTGACTGACAAGCTATTGCTGAACACTTATGCCTTTTTGCACAGCCACCTCATTTATACAATGCTGTTAAGAGGTGAAAATAATATTTATTTGGCAGAAAAATGACATGTCGTGCATTGCAGAGTAAAAAACTATGCATCATGTATGGAAAACTTACAAAAGAGCTCAAAATACTGGCACATTCCTCTTTTTCTCAGCTGCTTGGTGCATACCAAGGAAACCCAAGACAGCCATGAATTGTGAAAGATCATGCATAAGTATGACCCATGTCAAAGGTAGATGATTTACATCCCAGTCACAAGAAATAAAAAACCTAAAATAATTACACATACACAGGTACACAATTATTTAATATGCCACAAGCTTCAGCACACAACGTGTCCTATGTGACAGAATTTAAAATATGTTATATAAATGATCTATTCTACTAAAATTGCTGATGATGTGAACAGTACATTATTTGAGCTATTCTTAAAATGTTTATTATGTCATACTTTTCTGTGCTGTATTTTCATACTGCATTTCTACTGAATGAGTAACATGTTTAAAGCATATTTCATTTATATCTGTTAAATGATTGTCTCAGCATGTGTACTGCCACACACATATTGCTCCTACTTTTTTCATTCTGCACAACGTATTTATATTTACTGGTTGTTACATATGTCTAGTATAATCCATTTATATTTCTGTAACATATTCAAAATGTGACTTATTAAGCTGCTACACAATGTGTGTAAAATAATATCAGGTGCATGTAAAATGCTTAAAGACGGATCAATCAATCAAATACCAAGTTATGCAGTGGTTTGATTATTCCACTACAAGCTATTTCTGGACATATCATGAGATTGTACAGCCGTCCCCTGGAGAAACATAGGTGCTATTCGTTGCTCTTGTAGGGATTAACGTTTTGAACAAAAATCTAAAAATCCGTACAACAGTAGGTCCGTTCGAGAAACGATTAGATCACGGATCTACGTTCTGCCACAAGATTCTCCCAGTCCCAGTTGACCTTGACTAGCCATAGCCTATTCCACCGAGATCCAGTGGATAATCAGGAGTTCAGAACCATCTGGACCGCTCACAGGAATTTCTGCCGACAATTCCAAAGACAACGGCCACAAAGCTAATATGTACTTTACGGTGAGGCAACTCTCCTTGAGTATTTATTTATTTTGTGTTACATAGATCCATATGGGAACATATCCCTACAACAAGTCAAGGTTTTTAAAGATTATTGTTTTGTGCACAGATACATTGATCTTATCATTAGATTAAAGAAACTGTGAAGTTTAGCATATACCCTTACAGGACATCTGAAAGAATATACAGTCATACATACATTTGGGTATTGTTCTTAAGTTATACAGGCGCCATACACAGGCATACATAAATTTGAGTATGATTAATTAATTTTAGAGGCCACACAATAAGGTTTAAGCACAAACAAGAGATTCTATGCATTTTTGCTAAGAAATTCATCAATACTGTAACAAGATTCATCTAAAAGGAACTGCTTCAGTTTTTCTTTAAACTTTGGCATGTTTCCAACCAGTTCTTTAATGTGCGGTGGGACGGCATTAAAAATCGTGGTGCCACTATTTAAAACCCCTTTCTGGTCCATGCTTTATCGTTTTTAGCTCATAATGGATATCCAGTTTCCTTCGGGTGTTATAACTGTGGTACGAGGTGTTGATTTTGAATAAGTTGCTATTTTTTTAAACAAAGCACATCAGGGAAAAAATATATTGTGCAGGTGTTGTAAGGATTTGTAGAGCTCTAAACAGATCCCTGCACGAATGCCTAGGATGTAATCCACACACAATTCTTATTGCTCGCTTCTGTGCATAAGGAACGTCAAACGAAATGTGGCTGCCTTGGATGGGAGCTGTCGAGTGAATTTAAATATATTCACTTTGCATGTTTTATTTGTTGTAATGACTTATTTTAATTCTCTGATTTGATTAGTAGTAATGCAAGCATAAATCACTTGCAGAACATTGCAGTTATTTTTGAAAAAGTTGTGCTTCTACAAATCTGATTTTTCCCGTGGTTATGTACATATTTAACTGAAATAGCCTATACTTTTCCGTGGAGCATGTCAATTTATTTGAAACAAAACGTTTCATTTCACATCTTTGCCTAGTTTCAACTGTTCATTCAGCCTTGAGTCTCCATTTTCGTATCATCGTACTTACAGCATTAACAGATCATATACAATACCATGATAAAGAATGATTCACGAGAGAATACTCTAGGAAAACTGGGAATCGGAAAATCACAATGAAAAGCATAACACCAAATAGGGCTACCTCATCGTGAATCTGGCTGTAGCCTACGGATGCATTTTGTAACTATGATTACTGATATGTTTTTTTTGTAGTGTGGTTTACAAAATTAGATATTAATGCTGTATTCTCTAATGTTTTATTTCTTGTATGACATGTGATGTTTCTACGATCTGTTACTGCTTTATGCACGAACACTGATACACTTTTACTTGAAAATGGCTGCGCAGTAGAAATTGGTCAGTAACACGGAATGAAACACTGCCTTCACAAGAAATATTTCGATATATACATGTTACCTTCTCTAGGCTTCTCGTTACTTCTTAACTACAGTCGTTTACACCTTAAATTTATAGAATTCCATTCTTTGGTAAATTATGGATTGACAGCATATAGTGTTTTATTGTCATAATCATTATCTTAGAAAACAACCATGAGATGATGAGAGCAATGACCGGTTCTTGGCACTGCCTATACACTAAGAACATCTAAGCCTGTCTGGAAATAACAGCAATTAACGGAATACTCCTAATAAAGAAAAAAAAATATCTTTCTAACAAGGAATTCAAATGTACAACTTAACAACATAAATGAAACACATTTTGTTTTCCTTTTTTACCGAGAATCGTACAGTCTGTTTGCTTCATAACTATCTGTTAAAACATATCTTTATTCTCATACATGATTGAAGAGATACGAAATTAGCAAGTGCAAAACTAAGCAGTCATGCAAATTGGATGTGTGAGAATGTTTTTTGTATGCAGGCTACGCGGTCTGCAACCATCTCAATGTTTTTCTTTGCTACCCGTGTGTGGAGGGTGAATACACACAAAGTCATTGTCTATCGTGATATCTGTTATACCTTAATGCACCTATTGCGTAAATCAAGATATGAATACCTTTTCGAAAATTGATTGCGAGAGTCAAAAGAAAGGTAACATTACAGGGAAATTGTGCGTTTTAAATATTGTTCCGACCTGTTGAAAGTGATCTCCACTTGTACAACTTTGTAACTATTTTATATGTATTATATGCGTACAAGGATGGGATTTGTGCCTCCCAAATCAAGCGACAGAACTAGACTGAAGGTAATAAGTTCATCCATCGATGTGGAATTTTCAGTGCAACTAAGCATGTCATTTTATTACCATGCATAACTGGACTTATAATATGTTTTATGTAAAATATGGCAATGTAGCTTGGAAAGAATGAAATCGAATGTAATGTTGGAGGATGTTTCACTTTCTGAAAATACAAAACGTGGGTTCGAGTAACAGAAAGATAACAAAGATGTCAGGACGATCACGGCACTGCGCATGTGCAGTAAGACCATTTGCAAACAGTCATGATATATCACAACACCTTTAATCGAACGAACCGAATAACGCCAGCAAGAATGATTTCATTTGAGGTCATTTCGAAAATTTTTCAGTAATTTCCGACTGCGCTTGACGGTTGAAAGTTGTGCGCTGCTGATGCCCGTTGTAAGGTTGGCGGCATTGAAGCAAAGATGAGTCACTGATTTCCGCCAAGGCGGAGCGCGCAGTTCTAGTTAGACGTCAGTCTTGGTGTAGCAGTCGTCAGTGTTATTTGGCTGAGTAGCAGCGGACGCATAATGGGTAAGTCACATAAAGTGTAGATAGGTTTAGGGAAAGAGGACGAGCTGTTAGACTACTCAAATAATGCAATGGAACGCGTCGTGTATCATTTCGCATGAATCTACTTGCGCAGCAATTTGTTCATGCTGTCGGGGTTTCTAAGTAATTCTTCATAGCAAATTTATTATTCGTCTGTTACTATCTGTTTAAATTAGGTTAGCCTTACATGACATAGAAAATAGGGATTGAATTGTCATTAGTATGGTATCATTCGATGTTGGTGTAAGATATTTTGCGTTATATACTAAATACCATATCAGACTTCAGTTTTTATCAGTCTGAACAGCGTAATCATGTGTAAGATTCTATTCATGTGCCATTCTAGAAGCTTCCACCATTCTCCACAGAAAGTATCCATAAACTGTGGCTAAGTTACTGTGTGTATATGGTGACAGAATGTCTACCATATTTTCCACTCTTGACACATATACACCCTCCTGAAGCTGGCGACATATCTTTCACTTAATTTTAATGATACTGGTCACATGCTTAGGTGTAGAATGTAAGATGTGCACATAGGCTATATGGTAGTTACGAACTATAGTTTACCTCCATATGCTGCTGCGTAGTCTTTGAACATGACTAAAATTCAGCAGAAAATCATACAGATAATGTGCTGCAGCTTGCGTCAGTATTAGTAGATTTGCGTTATTTACCAGTAATGATGGTAGCGACTAAGTCATAATCACGTCCGTAGTTTATACATACGAGTATAGTTTTTAATACTTAGAAAGGATTGTTCACATTAAGGATATTGGCTCAAGGCTCCAGTTTTGGTCACTAAACCCCTTATGGGTACTTCGATGCAGTTAGGCCTAGTGAATTTTAAGCTTCCTTTGAATATCAATTTTACAATAGCTTATTACAAATACGTGAAGTGCTATTCAATTAGACATGGAAGCACTTCTTTCTTTGTTTCTGTTTGGTGTCATAATTTTGTGAAAAGGTCTATGTTGCGGTTTTATGGTTTCTCCTTAAGCAACATACAACTGATTTTTCATATTCTACGCATTTAAATAAGACATAAGAAACTTGATCCATTTGGATATATTGGTTAAGTATTATAGTTTTATTTCTTAAAATTCAATATGGTAGTGCCCAAAGACATGCCAAAGTCAGCAGATCCATAGTCTTGTTTCCCTGTTACGGCCATGCTTGTGGCCATAAGTGCATACATTCCTCTTTGGCCACTTTTAAAAATTTGTAGAAAGTGTTGGTAATACAGATTCTAACTATGCTAGTTTTAAGTAGGCTTATTTAAAATAGTTTTCGTATTGTTGTACCAAGATAAACATAATTCTTGCCAGAGCATCTCATATTTATCCTTGAAGCATAGTAAAATACACAATAAATTACGAAAATATAACACTTTTTAGCTAAACGTTTGAGTCAACCAAAGTAATAAGAGATCAAAGTATTTTCGCAGCAAAGTTGTGCTGGAGGTTGTTGCTGAGAAAATGACTGCTACTCCAAGCGTTTTATAATACTCAAAGAGCATAAAGAATTAAAAATTCGTGCCTATATCCCCTAGAATATACTGTGCACAGTGGCCCACATTCTGACTTCAGGGGTGGTGTGATGATGAACTGGGTTCAGTGCCGCACTGTAAGGAAAATCTCTAGTGAATCTATCCAAAAATCTATTGAAAAAGCAGATTTTTCTCAGCCAGTAATTAGAATACTTCTTAATTGTTCCATTGAATTGCTGTAAGTTTTATCTACTTTATGCACATTTTTCTTCTGTGCTTGTATAAAGAACAAATTGCTTCCTAGTAAATTGATAATATAGTTATGAAAGCCACAGTTTTATAATATGGAGAGGCCAAAAGTGAGGAAAAGACTTTGTCTAGAATTTGTTTCCAATACTAGGGAAATTTACATTTTTTTTCTTTCATTATTGAACTTCTCCTACACAGTTGTAATGTACAGACCTTGAAACAGATGATTTTCAAGTAATGTGTAAGCTTTTCCTTACAGTAATCATCTAGTTTCTTGTATTTTCCTTAACATGGCATAAGTGGTACCTCAACCTAATTGTATGTGACAAAAACGGTATCATTTTGTCAAGTCACTATTGGCAAAATTCGTGTATGGAATACAATGGATGCTGTTTCAGACTTTTGCAGTTTCCTTTTTAAATAAACTTGGTGGTAGGCATTGACTGTTAAGGGAAGTGTATTGCAATTTTTAGTGCAGCCATTGGAGTGCTGTCTTGTTACAGACAGGGTATTTCAGTGTTCATTTTGTGTCATTATATATATTTATTGCCTCATGCTGAAAGCCCTCTTGGTTTTCCTTTATGCTGATGAGGTATAAAAACACACTGGCTGAAAATTTTCATTTTCCTAACAAGTTGTGCTCCAGTCTTCTGCTTGATGTTATGACCCTGACAGCTTTATTTTCATTAGCATGAAGCATCCCCGTAACAGTGGGACATAACTAATGTGGCTATGTAATGGTGCATAATACACCGTTACAAGCTGCTGGGCAGTTAATGCATCATTTAGTCTCGACAGATGTTGTCTTACGTGGACCACAAATACTTTGAAAGAGCACAATCATGAAACCCAGCAGTTTGACAGAATTCATATGATCCTGGCATCCAGTGTTGCTGAAGCTGCATATGATTTTTCCATGATTGTCATTTAATTTTTCATGAGCCATGTTGATTTCAAAGAGAACATCTGTGAAAGTAGAGCTTGCCAGTTTTTCCTTCAGTCAAAAGGGTGGTGTCAACAATAGACTTACATGTTGTTCTTACACACTGACCTTGACATCAATAAGGAACTGCATTTACTGATGGACATAACCTCTGAAGTTTCCCTTTACCAGGGACAAATTCAATAAAGCACCACATATGAAAATTGTAAACGACGACTCAAAAATTGTAGTAAACTATGTTTTTGATACAGTGCAAGATAGGTAACTGCTGTTTTGCAATCACTTTAAATGTAATGGTGTTAATTACTAGTTGCTGGTACTAGAATTATTGTAGAGATAAATTAATCTTTATAAAGTTGCTGTGTATGAAAAGTTAGGCGAAAGTCCTATGCAGTGTTCTCTGTAATGTTATGGATACACAGTGGAGATGTGTAAATTGTAGGAATGTTCTGGACTAGTGTGCATGTCCCTAGTAAAAGTTGAAATAAGATCAATCAGTTAACCTCTGTTCAGATATTTGTGACAAAGTAATGATGTATGCTTTTTTCCCTTCCAGAGTGCCCATGCTGTCAGCAGTTTCCCGACGAGATAGAGATGTTGTACCGGTATGTATCTGCATGTTGCATTAGCACATCCTGTGCTGAAAGTATGTTTGTCATTAACGCCTGTCATTGTACTGTGTGCTTTGGAGTTATTTTTCACTAAACAGCAGTGTGACATGTACTCATGCTAGCACTATTTAAATGCAGCTGTATTTTAATGTTTGATGCTGTTCAAAGTGTTACTGCATATTAGTAAATTTCAGTTATTGAGGCACAATAAATGTATCAGAAATCATTAAGCCAAGAAACGTTAGGTCTCTTCACAGAATTAAATGGTTTGACTGTAGCTATTGAAATGGTAATATTATGTCAAAGGAATGAAGACTGCTTTTCGAATAAATCAAGCAGTTTAACATAGTAAAGTTCAACTATGTTAAATGAAAGGTAGGCCCATGTTTCGTAAAGATGATTAGCACTGATGTGGCTCAAAGGTTGTCAGGTTTACATGGAGGTAAAGTAATACTATGTTGTAATTGTCACTTTGTTACATAGAAAACTTGTAAACTGCCACAAGTGATAGTTTTCAAGTGGAGGAAGGTATGAATTCAGATACTTCGATTAGCCGAGTCCCTTTCGGACTCAAATGTGCTTAACGGTCATCTGGACGTGTTAATGGATGTCTGCTTCATCCCATAATATGATGAGCAGTGTGATGTCGCAGTTGGGAAGAGAACCTAGGCAGTATTATTTTTACATAGACATTACTTTTGGAATGGAGGTTGTATTGATCCTGATCTAAAGTATATAGGTTGAGGAGATATTTGCCTTGCATGTGTGAAGCCAGTGAATTTGGATATGAGATCTTGTAGTGAAATACTGTGAGTGATGTTTTTTGAACAGGAGTAGTTGGTCTCACAACTGTGCTGTGAAATGTGGCTTCTACAGAGTTCAGCTCTTACAGGTTTCCTGAAGACTGTCACTTCAGCCTTTGCTGTCAGATGTCTTCTGTGACATGTCTGCATCTTGCTTTTTTTGAAAGTGTGCACTATTAAGGCAATGGTGCTTAAATGAGATACAAAAATGGCCATTCTTAGTATAAATTATCAATAACCCCCTGGTGAATATAAAAAATGACACGGCAGATTCAGACTTTGGTAGTGTAACATACAGTCTCGGATGTGGAGTGAGCAAGTCAAAGGTCATGGGTTCGTTAGCTATTGTCTGTTTTTCATTCTCCTCAGTGTTCCTAGGAGCTTGAGACCACCTTACTCAAACAATGAGTGCCATAATAGATGTTACATGTATACAAATGCTCTTGGGAGTGAGTTTGTCTGCAAACATACTAGAGAATAAAATATCATGAAGATATTTGTCACTGCTTGATTGTCACCATTCACTATTCAGCCAATAACCACAATCACAGCACAAGGCCCGTGAATTTGGAAACATCATTGGGCAAGCTCGTAAGTATTACAGATTAAACACAAGGCAGCTTGTTATATGTCCTTGTTTCAGAACTGAAAATGCAAAAAACAAAGGGTGCAGTGAAGATAATATATATACCATTCAATATCTTCCCAAAACCCACCTTTCAATATGGTTTATTGTTATTGTTGGGAAACATATTGGGAGGTAAATGTACTTTGGTACATGGTTCTTATCCTGATACTAGATTTGGACCAGATGGCTGTAGTTTCTTTACTGCAGAATTGTTAGCCATCTTGCACACACTGGACTATATCAGCTTCGGCTCGAAACTGTCCTTCACTATCTGCAGTGACTCCTTGAGCAGTTTGCGAACTATCGGCCAGTGCTTCCCTTGCCATCGGTTGGTCATAGCTATCCAGGACTCCCTTCCTCTCCTTGGTCGTGGGTGCTCATTTGGACCCCAGGCCATGTTGGGATCCATGACTACGAGCTTGATGATAGCCTGGCTAAATTGGCTACTAACAGGCCATTTCTTGTTATTGGCATTCTGGAAATAGACCTTCGCTGAGCATTACGTAGTCAGGTTTTGGGACTTTGGAATGGAGAATGGCACATTTTCTTCACCGAACAAGCTCAGGATGGTAAAAAGTACTAAAACTGTGGCGATCCTCCTTACGGGCCTCTCGTAAGGCTTCTTTTGTCATTTGATGCCTCCGCATTGGCCATACTTCGCTGACTCTGATATCTCCTCTGTCGTGGGTTGGTGTGGATTGTGGTTCACCTCTTACTGGACTGTCCCAACTTAACCGCCCTGCGATGGATTCTGATTTCCTGACTCGCAACCCTTGCTATTTGCTGACAATGCCTCAGTGGCTGATATCATTTTACGGTTTGTAATGGTGTTCATTGCTTTAGTTAAGGGTAGGGACCTTCAACGTTATTCGTGGGTGGAGGGGATGGCAGGCCATTTTGCTCCCTCTTCACCCTGAATGGACTGCCTTCGACTGGGCTTGGTGGTTCAATCCTGCCCTCTGCCTTCCCGCTCCTTTCCGTGTGGGGTCTGTTTAATCTCGAGTGTCTATCTTGATTACTTGTGCTTCTTCCTTTATTCTCTTATCATTCGTCACTTTTCCCTCCTCTGTTCTATGGCCTTCAAGCTTTCCTTCTGTCAATCGTATGTAATTTTATGGCCATTGTAGTTCCCTCTTACAGTGCGAGGTTTGGGAATACAGAAGTGTCAGATTCCACCCGTCTGCTTTGATCCATGATGTCATCAATATGGTGGAAATTGCTATTCGAAGCATCTCCAATATGACTCCTATAACACTAGATACACATAGCAACAAACACGAAAATATGTGTAAGACAATAACATCTCCCTCCAAAAATAGAATAAAACTATGAAAATTGGAATTGGAAATTTCACTTCACCATTGCTGAAGGTACCAAAACACACGTACCTACATTTAAAAATATGAAAATTGGAATACGTCATTTCCCCTTACATGTATAGGTTCTTTGGAGGTCATGTAAAAAAAATATGCAATGGCACTCAAAATGTACGGATACTTACCTAAAGCAATTGTCACTAATAAATAATTAGGTAGTTTTCTTGTCAGGTATAAATATTAGACTATCCTATTTGTGCTTCATGCTGTAGCGACTGTTACCTCTTAAGTTAGCTTGGAGCACTTGGGAGGTGACAGAGGTTTTCATTTCAGATTTTACACAACAGTGCAATACAACCAAAGTGCATTACAATGAGGACATCCCATTTCTGCCTGCCTGTCGGCTCAGACTGGGACACTTGTGGTATGTATGGAAAATGAAGGTAAAGTCTTGTCCCATGTTGCAAGAGTGTATGTGGTGTGCTGTGAAACGGTGACCTACCTTCTATGCTTCCATATTCTTGCTCAATAGTGTGCAGTAGCTGATATTTCCTCAGACGTTTCCTGTGTTCTGTGGGTGGTCACTGTTAGTGTGTCAAAGTAGTATTGGGTGAACTGTTGAATAATCTATTCGTATAACGGATTGAATGTAATTAGTGTTTGAATGGAATGTTAGTTGAGAGTAGCTAAATGCTATTTTGAAAACATTGTGGGGTTTGTACAGTATTTCTTGAAGCATTTATAGCTGCATTTCTGCTGGTACTAATTTTACTCTTATAGTTAACCAAAAATTTTTAGGGGTCATAGTTGTGCTGCTGCACATGAGAATTGCAAGTAAAATGCATGTTATCTGTCTTGTTCTTCCTGAAATTTTTGTGCATGTGCAGCTCATTTTCAAAGCCTCCTGTCTTCTTAGAGTATATTGTTATACTATGATTTTTGTTTTAGCTAATTGCCTCATACATAACAAAATTGTGAGTAGTTTTTCTGCTCTGTCTGAAAATTTTTGTGTGTGGTTTCCTGTCCTGGTTTGCATACTTGATAGATATTTGAAAGCACATATTTCAATAACTTGTTTATTACAACCAAAAATCTTACTTTTCCCTGTTGATTTTCATTACCTCACTTCAGTTTATTTCCATGCCTACTTCCTCAGCTTCCTGTGAGAAGTCTTACATAGTTTTTCAGTTCCTGCTCAATGTCTTCCCACAACACTATATGTTTCCAGTACTTAGCATAATTCTTAATTTTGTGTTAATGTCACTCTCAGTTGTAATGTTTCTTTCTAATGTATTTGAATTTTAATTTTCAGCGTATGGACGTCTGTATTGAATCCAGAAGCACCAGAATTTGTAAGGTATCGTATACTCATGTTTGTCTCAAAAAAATTTATTCATTTGCTGTGGTACTTACGTACGTATGTACGTGTGTGTGTGTGTGTGTGTGTGTGTGTGTGTGTGTGTGTGTGTGTGTGTGTGTGTGTGTGTGTTTGCCATGTTTTGTTCCCATATTACATGTTCATGTTCATTTGATAAACTATTTATCTCTGCTTCCTGCAAGTACCTTCCGCTAATAGTAATTTGTACTTTTCTTGTAGTTCAACTGTGACAGTGCAGCAGTCGCCGTTACATCAAGATGCACCTGAACTTCAAAGGTATGGAATAGACATAACCAGTGGATCAGCATCACTGATAAATGTTAATGCACTAGTGGCAGTTTAAAATTTCTGTGAAAGCACTTAGTTAGGATGTGACACAAGGTAGAATGTAAAGATATGTAATCATTTTATGCACACATCTGGTTGGCTGCTGTGTGACTGTAAATCTCGCACACGCAAAGCTTCCCAGTTACAAAATATGTATAGTAATTTGATATAAATTGTAAACCTCTTCCTTCCCCCCTCTCTTTCCCTCTGTCCCCTTTCTCTTCCTTCTCCTTCACCCCATCCTCTCCCCTGTGTTCCTCAATCTCCATTGCCTACCTCTGTGTATTGTAACATTTGTTAGAAACTGAAGGTGATGAAAATGGATGGGTAAGACAATGAATATCATTGCTGTATGGGCTATGAGACCTCTCAGCTGATGGACCTGTGGACAGTAGCTTCAGTGAAAGTATAGTCATATGTTGTCTGCAAATTGGTAGGAATACAAAACTTTTGATTTCTATATCAAAGTAGTATTCTCATCATAAGCCTACAAGCCATATTGCAGGCTTTTTGTTTTCTGTTAAAACTGAGGAAGAAAAAAAAATCAGAACTCAGTTTTGTATGCAGTTTGTTTTAAAACTACATGAGTAGGAGCATGTGGAGGATGAAATTTCTCTAATGGTTCAAATGCTGTGCTATTGTGGTTTGACAGTGAGAAAGAAAAACTAAACAGCATATTTTCACCTGCCATCATTTTCTTTTGTGCAGCCAGTTTCAACAGTAAACTGTGCATATTTGTTTCAAAATTATTAATTGTCTGTGAGAATGTTTATTGGAGTATTGTGTAAAATCAAGTAAACTGGAAAGAACATAGACATGGGAACATTGGACATCTTGTCTTTCTATAGTGGTATGGATGGTAAGACATGCCATCATAAGTTTTACACATGTATGTTCATGGGATTGTTCAGAAACAGAACAGACTTCAGAGCACAGGGTTTTGTGCATAGTCCAGTTACAGATAAAGTACTGGTAAATTGAAATAATTTAATTAGTGAAATCATAAAATTGCATATTTTATTGGTTTCTTGGGGACCTGTTAAAGTGTGAGCATTTATAAGAAGTTGACAAAATGCACCTGCATAAAATTCTGCCAACTGAGGTTGCATGTAGCCTGTTACAGCATCACAGAGTATGTCAGTGTTGCTGACAATCCACTTCATTGTGGATGCACAGGTAGACCTTATTTGAAGCATAGTCTGGACAGGGGCAGATGTTAAAGCCCCATGTAAATTGAGCTAATGACTGGTTACTGATAACTGTGTTTGGGCATTGTTTTGTGAAACCACCACAAGTAGTCATAACTGAGTGCCTTACTTTGAATAGCTCTTCATAGTATTTCTAGTGTCTCACACTAAGGTTAAGAATTGTTCCACATGCCTCCAGTGTGGGCTGCTCCACACCACCACCACCACCACCACCACCACCTCCTCCTCCTCCTGCTGCTGACACAAAGAGTACCAAACAGTCTCAAAGGTTTCTTGTAGTGCAATGTTCAAACAATACTTAGTTATAGTTCCACCCAATAACTCACTTTAGACTGCATAAAGTGTCCAAAGTCAGCAGAAGTTACGGTTCTAGCAAAAATATGGAATCTGACTGGCACAGAACTTGCACTACCCCAATTCAGTCTCGTGCACAACTTTGAAATAAAAATTTGTGAGTTACGGAAAGTTACCTTGAAATGATGCAGCATTTTTTCACAATATCGCTTAACATTTCTGTACCAGTTTGCTGTTGAAGAGCACTAATTTTGTAGTGAGTGTAAATAGCTTTCTGAGCTTTTAGATGCTGCAAAGTTTTTCTGTAGATTACAAATCTGGGGGATTTCTGTTGTGACACTTGTGGCATGGATGCTGTGACAACACAGGGAGTTACGTGGCTTCCTAAGCTGAGTGAGTGTACACTTTCAAATATTATTGTTGTTGTTTTTCAGATATATTAATGTTACTATTTTTTCTTTTAGTTCGGGAAATGTGCTGGTGATGCAGTCAAAATTGAATCCGGAGGTGCCAGAATTTCAGAGGTATGGAATGGGCATGGGAAGTGGGTTGGTGATAAATCGTTAAGCACTGGTGTCAGCCGAAAATTTTAGTAAAAGCACTTACCTAGGACGGGACTAAAAATTGCATGTCAATGTATATAACCTATCCATACTTGATAGCTGATTCCTGTGTGCATTAAAATACAATCACAAACATAATACATCCCTAAATTTATTTTCATCCCCTGGATGCTTTGCTCAGTCCTTTTGTTACTAGTGTGATGCTCGGGTGGTTTATTCTGGGAAACTGAGAAATTATCCAGAATTTTTCAATTTGAACTTTGATAGAATGTTTTCATGGATTACTGCTAGATAATAGTTTGGAACAGATGGGGCATACTGACAGTCCTTTGATTCTTTCATTTAGTGCTCTCCACACCCTCAAATTTGAGACACTTTTATTTCACACACTTCATCAGATAGGTTGACATTCCAAAGAGACGGCACTAGGATATTGATGTTCATTTATTTATTTATTTATTTATTTATTTATTTGATTAGCCATCCGTAGACATTTTGCAATGTATGGATGTTGTCAGTTTGGATACAGTGATTTTTGCAGATACATTGACACTTTTATATGCATTTACAGAGTATACAAATACAATGACATTTATCACTTAAATTACATTCAAACAATTAAATATTCACTTATTGTTTAGAAACAGTGTTCCTGAAAATATAGTTTAAGGGTTTTTCGGTAACAGTACATGTTGTTAATTTCTTTGATGTCCTGTGCAGCTTGTTATACATTTACAGAATATACAATACAATGTCATTATGTCACTTAAATTACATTCAAACATTTAAATATTCACTTACTGTGTAAAAACAGTGTTCCTGAAAATACAGTTTAAGAGTTTTTCTGAAACAGTACATGCTGTTAATTTCTTTGATTTCCTGTGGCAGCTTGTTATACAATTTTACACCCTGATACAAGAAACTTTTTTGGGTCTTATGCTTATTTCTCCTATCTAGATGAAGGCAGTGGCTTGTTCTTGTGCTATACCTGTGTAAAATGCTGTTTGTACTATAATTCACTATATTTTTCTTTATATATACTATAGTGTGGAACATAAATAAACAGGGAACAGTTAGAATACCAAGTATTTTGAATAGTTCTCTGCAGTGAGCCCACTTACTGCTTTTAGTTATAATTCTCACTGCTCTCTTCTGCACTTTAAAAACTGTTTGTAAGTTGAGTACATTATTTCCCCAGAAAATTATCCCATAGCTTATGACTGAATGTACATAGCTAAAATATACAGTTCTTAGACATTCATCGCTGCATACTGAGGAGAGAACTCTAAGTGCGTAACACGTTGTAGATATCTTCTTTGTGAGTTTTTTAACATGTTCACTCCACCTAAGCTGGCTGTCAATATGCAACCCTAGGAATTTTGTGGTGGGCACTTCGTCTACAGAGGTGTTATGTAGCTTTAACTTTAGGGGACTGTTTTTTCTGTTTATTCTAAAGCGTATGCTATTTGTTTTCTTAATATTTAAGGTCACTTTATTCTCTGTAGACCATTTGTAGACATCTTTCAGTGATTCATTACAATTTTCCAACATTTGTGCTGATGTCTCACTGGTGATTATAATATTGCTGTCATCGGCAAACAATATCTTCTCTCCATGTCGGATATATTGTGGAAAGTCATTTATATAAATCAAGAACAACACCGGACCCAGCACACTTCCCTGAGGGACCCCAATATTAATATGTTGTGGATCTGACAGGTGTTTTTCTATGAACTTTGATCTACTGGAGACATTCGAGATCTCTACCCACTGTACTCTATTTTTTAGGTATGAATGGAACCATTTGTTGATTACCCCTCTTACTCCTAGTGCTTCTAACTTAAGTAATAGATGAAGTCATAAAATACATACTCCACCCCATCTGGATTGCTGCTTGGTTTTGGAATGCAACTTGTTCTTGCAGTATAATGGTGGGTTTTTGTATGCTGTTGAAGCCTGTTTACACTGAGTAAACATCTGTACGTATGTGTCCAAAATGTGCATAAAGCTCAGCTAAATATGAGAGTTTAAGTGCAGCAAAGGTGACTTTGGCTTTTCAAGCAATTTTTTTTTTCTGGTTACTGTATTAAAAGAAATGGTTGTGTTCCAACTAGGACAATGTAAGAAACATTTCATAATGGGTTTAGTTTCATTAACTGGCTATGAACACGAGCAAGTTTACTGGTACATTATAGTTTCAGCCTTTATAACCATATTATAAACTTAATATGGCTCTTTTATTTGCTTCCAGAAACATTCCTGTGTACATTGAAACTTTTGAATGCTGAAAAGTGCAGCAGTAGCTCTTGTCAGTATTTGTGGCCATTGTGTAGTATAATAGTTCAGTGAATGAAGTAATGTACAGTGCCTGGAAAGAGATTTGTAAATGGTAAAAATTTCTGTTTCAGGCTTGGTCCTGACACCTGAAACAAATGGACCTCCTAGAATCAGTGCCGCACCAGGTAAGTTATGTGCACACATAATGGGTGTATCAATGAGTACTTCACAACTTTGAAAATGCAATGATTTATTCATATGACTTGGGCATGGATTTGGTGTCATTTTATAGGGAAATGTTTACCTTACACTTCCATAGCCCCAATGTAACTTAATTTGGTTACTCAGCACAAACTCCATGTGAAGCTGAGGTATTGGCAATGTGACCACAGTGTCTCACATGTGACTTGTTCAGTTGCGGGGTATTTTAACTCGGAAATACAGTAGAGATGGCGATGAATGTTTATGGGTTTTTTACTGGTGCAGATTCTACTTTCCATTAATTAAACCACTTCATGAAAAGTTGACTACACAGTAAAGATAGCCTTTCCATTGTATCTTTCATTCAAATCGTTACACTACCACATGAGATCCTATAATCAATCCTACTGTCTTTTGGTCTTGGACGGTTTGAAGTGCGTATATTTACTTAACACACGCCAGTTGTACATGGGACTGGAGCTGTAGAAGAGAATGCTGGGTTGATTTTTGTAGGAATGTACAGGAAGCCTAGTCCCACTTGATTTTTGTCATGTGCCAAGGGATGACTTCAGGATGTGTCATACTGAATACTATCAGGAAAACACTTCGACCACTCAAAAATGATATGCCTACTAGTAGGATCCTCACCATATTCTGTACAAAAATTACATTATGTAGTTGTCACTCACTCTTCAAACCAAAGTGCACACACAATCTGCTGCTACTGCTTGGGTTGGTATTAATTTGTACTTGCATATAACAAAAGTCAAAACACAATGAGTCTTCTGTCAATATGACACCAAGCCTGTCTGTAAGTTATCTGTATAAGTTGGTCTAAAGTTTCACATTTGTGAAGTTCTTTTCAAATACACCCTGTACTGTAGTGTCATGCTTGCTCCAAGAATCAACTAGATTCTTGTGTGTGCATGTGTGGACATCATGGCTTATAGGCCTACTGGGGAAACTCGCCATGTAAAACAAAGAGTAACGCATCAAGCCTGGTACCCCAGTGGTGATGAGGAAACCCAGGTGTTACTAAAGAAAACAAATAATTGGTGTGCCTGTTACTGTTTGTATCATTATTGTTAATATATTTATTGTATTACGTACAGCTGAAAGATTAAATTGATTTTTTAAGTAAATAATGAGTATGTGGCAAATGTAGAACACTTTCTGCTTTAAAAACTAAAACTGTAAGGCAGTTTCAGAAAACTTGCTGCGTTACCAGAGTAAGACCATCCTTTCTCAAGAAGCTCGTTGACAACATTTCGTTGACATGGAGTATTGTGACTCAATTTAAGAAACTTTTCACATCAGGTATCTGTTCCAAATATACTCAGATTGTTTATTGATCACCTATATTTTGATAATAAAAGTAGACAAAAATAGAAACAAATTTTTTACATGAAGTCAATTGCCTTTGGTACTACATTTTCTAAACAGTGTCTGTTGGAACATTATCTGGGATGACAGTTTCATCTAATATGAGGTAAGGCTATGTATTCCAGCTTACCATGGTTCAGAAGTACTCAGCTGATCCTTCAGAATGTTTATTTCTGAGGTTGTTGTTACTGTAGGATGAGAACATTTTTTGCAAATACAGTGGCTTTTGCTTCTATTTCATCGTATTTCAAAATCTGTTGCCTGTTCACTTGTCTCATTTGCTGCATAATAAAAGTGGCTGACACAGCCACTTTAATTCTCATCGTAACTCAGTGAGTAGTCACAAAGATGTAAGTATGCTCCTAGTCCCCATCTCGACTTTCTCCAACTTCTGCAGAACAATTATTTGTCCAATTTTAAAGAAAATGCAATTATGACTAAACATGGAACACACCTACACTGGCGAAAAATTTAGTTGAGGGCTTTTTCATTGTTAGTATGAATTGGCAATGTTTTCTCTCGTGCTAACATAAAATGTATTGTGGAAAAATTGGTCATGTTTTGCTCACGGGAGCTAATTAACTACTGATTATGTGTGTGACAACTTTCTTCAATTAACAAAAATATTCAAAAAGAGCAGTGCGTATGCTGTCATGAAGCTAGTCTCACCATCTTGGGTGTCTGTGGCTGTCAGCCAGCTACTTCATCTTGAGGCTGGCAAGGATAGAGGCTTGGTGTCTGGCTATTGTTAATGTCATCTGTTCAATGTTCATAATGGCAGATTCCAATAAATACTTAAGGTGTGATAGTTCCAGTGAATTTCAGGCATTTGCTCGTATCAGAGACAATGCAGTGGCTGACGGTCTTCACTCAATAACAGGGCAGTGGCATTTGTATAGAGTTGTCAGTAGTAACAGACAAGCAACACTGTGAAATAACAACATAAATCAGTGTGGGATTTACAATGTCTGCTAGGACAGTGCAGGGAAATGGGGCACTGGACTATCACAGCAGACGACGTAAATGCCTTTGCTAACATCAGGACATCACCTGCAGCACCTCTTGTTGGCCTCTGACCATATCAGTTGGACCCTAGGTGGCCAGATTTCAGGTGGTAAGAGCTGATGGTATTGTTAGTGTGGTGTAAACCCCATGAAGCCATTGACCGAAGTTGTCAACAGTACACTGTGCAAGCAGCTAGTGGTGACTCCATAATGTGTGGGATGTGTTTACATGGAATTTACTGGGTCCTGTAGTCCAACAGAACTTACTATTTGCTGGAATGGTTATTTTAAGCCGTTTGGTGACGAAAAATAGATGGAATTTTTATGGTGACCATGTGCCATGTTACTACTGTTTGCATCTGGCTTAAAGAGCATTATGGTCAGTTCCAGCAAATGGTTTGGCCACTCACATTCCACATCATCAGTCCAATTGAACACTTATGGGATATACTTGAGATGTCAGTTCATACCCTGCACTGGCAACACTTCAATTAAGAACATCTATAGAGGCACCATGGTTCAGTATTTGTGCAGGGAACTTCCAACAACTTGTTCGCTCCATGCCACCAGCTGCTGAACTACACTGGGCAAATGGAGATAACAAGATATTAGGAGGTACCACATGACTTCTGGCACCTCAGTATAGGTCTGACTAAGCCTCAAATTGGTTTGCCACAACCACATTGAGATTAATCACACTTGAACCTGTTTAGATAACCAGTGCTCCTGTCCACAGTTGGTTTTGATTAGATGTTGCAGAATGACAGTTGTGAGCAGGTCTGAAATTGACGATTTTGGCCAACTGGTGTGTGACATGACTTCTGACAGAACTCTGTACAGGTCAGTTCACCAGGTGGCATTGTTAGACATTTTCTTTGTTTCGTATGACGACGTGAATGTCAGCTGACTGGCAACTAGTTCTCCGGCAGCTGCAAGACACAGGCTATATCACAAACTGCAGGAACTACCATAGACATAAATTACTGTTAAATGAAGGGTGATTCTGAAGCACCATATTGGATTTCCTACTTGACAGTTTGTGTACTGTAATAAGCATGTTATTAAAGCAAGGTGTCTGAAGGCAGCAGCATACGAAATATTTATAAAACACATTTTTTGTATGATTTGTTAAAATTGTCAAATGATGACAACACAGTTAAGGCCTTCATGATGTCTCAGCTACAGCACAACAAACGCTGAAGTTTCACAACTTGATCATGGTGTATTAATTGTAGAGTAACAAAGTATGAAATAGCTGGTTCGTGTCCTGTGATGCGAGCTCTTCATTTCTTTCTGGCTTCGTGTTTCTAAAAGTTTTGGGAATTCTACCTCTCCGTATTGTGGGTTGGTGTATACAAAAAAATAATAAGTTTCTAAATAAACTTGTGCAAACACTTCAATCTCTTTCACCACTGGCTATCCCTCTTGAATGCAGAATGTCACATTTATAAACAAATATTAGGGGCTAACATACCCTTCAGTAAAGAGAAAGCATAAACTCCAGATACCTTTACTTGAGGTTATTGTATTGGATGTCATGCTTGCCTCATGCATTTTCAACTGAATGATCACACATGTTAATAGACGGCTCTTTTCTTCTTGAATACAGCATGTGACATCAGAAAGTCCCATGCACAGTTTTGTGAACTATTCCCATGTCAGGCCATACTAAAAGGCAGTGTAATAAGTTGGCAACAGTGCTTGCTCGCCTCACATGAAATAAAAAAACCAAATCCTTGTGAAAGAAGGAACTCCACATGTATCCAGTACATTTCCCCTTGTTTATGTAGTATTTGTCACTTTCCACGAGCATCAGCAATGACAAATGGAATAAATCGGCAACCACCTTCTCAAGATTGTGTTAAGTGCTCGTACTGGCTGACATCAGCATACTGAGATGAGAGTGCTACTGAATTATTGTTGCAGTCGGGGAATGCTTGACTACATTAGCAGAACAGGCCTCAGCTCAGCTGCCGTTGTTTGTGAACAAAACTACAAAACACGTCCTATTGAAATTGGATGTTTCCTGTGGTTGCAGCAATGGGATGTTTCCTGTGGTTGCAGCAATGGGATGTTTCCTGTGGTTGCAGCAATGGGATGTTTCCTGTGGTTGCAGCAATGGGATGTTTCCTGTGGTTGCAGCAATGGGATGTTTCCTGTGGTTGCAGCAATGGGATGTTTCCTGTGGTTGCAGCAATGGGAAGTTTCCTGTGGTTGCAGCAATGGGATGTTTCCTGTGGTTGCAGCAATGGGATGTTTCCTGTGGTTGCAGCAATGGGATGTTTCCTGTGGTTGCAGCAATGGGATGTTTCCTGTGGTTGCAGCAATGGGATGTTTCCTGTGGTTGCAGCAATGGGATGTTTCCTGTGGTTGCAGCAATGGGATGTTTCCTGTGGTTGCAGCAATGGGATGTTTCCTGTGGTTGCAGCAATGGGATGTTTCCTGTGGTTGCAGCAATGGGATGTTTCCTGTGGTTGCAGCAATGGGATGTTTCCTGTGGTTGCAGCAATGGGATGTTTCCTGTGGTTGCAGCAATGGGATGTTTCCTGTGGTTGCAGCAATGGGATGAGTATGAATGCTAGTCATCAGGTTTGTGATGCAACACATTCCACTAAATTTCATCTAAATAAAACTACATGTTAACTCAAATGGCAAAGCTTCACCTGTAGATACAAAAAGAAATAAATTTAGTAGACCCCTCCACAACTCCCTCAGGGGACTTGTGGTTCTTACGTGGGTTTGTGTGTGTGCACACTGGGCCCTGAGCTATTGTGGCTCCTTTATCATGCCCCTCTTTCCCTGGACTTTCACCTATTCCCACTCCTTCCCGCCTCTCAGAGCTCTCATGTTGAGCTGAATATCTCTCAAGTTTCTTGTATTCCTTCTTGTCCTCCTTGTCTTTTCCTTTTCGTCCTTAATTTTCAGTGTTTTTGGTCCTCCTTCGTGGATTGACACCAACTTCTAAATTTCATCTACAGCACGGATTCCTTCCTCCCTCCCTCCCCTTTCTTCCCTGCTGTAACTCACTCCTATGTGCTATTTGCCAATTAAAAATACAGTTGCTCTCTTTCATTGCTTCTAACATCTCTATGCTCTCACATTTAAGAATTTATTACAATTTTACATTATAAGGCAATTTAAAGACAATACCTTTGGGGCTTACATTTACTTACACTTAAAAAGAAATGTTTCGTTGCCCTCTTTGAAAGATACTTTTTAGTTTCATAACAGAGAAAAGTTAAATTCAATTGAATGTTGTGGTCAGGTAGCAGGTAAGCTTTCACATAGGAACTTTTTAGTTTTGTGTGTGTTGGTATTTACAAAAATTCTTTCATCTTTATGGTCCAACTGATCAGCCATTTCATTAAAACATCCACAAATTATTGTAGAAGTTAAAAAAAGTTCCCTACATGTCACTTCATCTGTAAACATGATTTTACAAATGAGAAAACGCATGAATATATTCTTTACTGTACTCTTGGCATGCACTTGTTCATGCTTCATTGAAAAATATCTGCTTTGGACATTTCATTAGTTAGGTCTGCTGATCAAATCTACTGGATTGAGCAAACAGTGGTGGCAGTGTGGTGAGAATGGTCATCGCTCCGAGCATTACACCAACTGTGCAGACAAGTGAAGCGTGTCGTTCAGCAGTGGCGGCACTGTTGCCACTAACTCCATCTCGTAGGAGTGATGTCACTGTCACACGCCACATTTCATGTATCTTGTTGCTGAATGGTGGGACAATGAAGGCAGGCACATGTGATGGAGCTGGGTTGCTGTGTGGGCACACGTGGTGCCAATCCAATTGATGGTTCTTCCATTTGTGAAAACATAAAATATGGCAGAATTAACACAACTGAAGTTTGTCATACAGTTTTAGTGGTTCATGGTTTGAATAACAACAAACACGACACAACACAGTCTGTTAAGCTTACTTAGTGCAGTTATTTGTGTGTTTCTGAGCAGGCATTTATGAAGTATCTGCTAACACAGTCTATTCATTGCGCAGTGGTCACACATGGTGTACCCCCTGGGGGTTCAACACACTTTGACGGGTTCATGCTTGGCTACCACAGGGCCCCAGCTGTCATAGCATCTTTCCCCTTCTGTGCTGCATGTCTATCCTCCTGCTATTCTTTTTCCTTTTCTGTGGGAAACATATCTGGATGTTCCACATTGTCTGTCGCTGACATAAGAAAAGTCTCACCACTGTCTCAGTCCCTCTTCATTTGCTTGATACCCTTCTCCCTTCTTTCCTGCACTTTAGTGTCAAAGGTTCCTCTCTCTTCTTCCTCCTCATGCGCTCCTGACAGCCGGCACACATGTCTGCTGCATAATAGGTGACTGCGTAACATGATGTAATTCTTAGCCCTGGGCCGACAGGCAGGGTTTTTATATACCCCTGGTACAGGCCAGGCCCAGGGAGGGGTGATAGCCTGAGCTGTCAAATTCCCAAATGGTCCTTCAGTCAGGTGTTCGGAGGTGTGACCTGAGGTGTAAACAATCACCTAAGGCAGGTGTGCCCCCTGTGAAGGGGACCCCCAGTTAGAGACAGCATGCTACTGGAGACACTGGCAATCATGGGGATTTTCTCACAATGAACCAGTCATCACGATCAACATCTACAAAACGTAAAGGTAATGAGGCTAATAATTCAAAGACCCTGCCAGCTGCAACGTGGTTCCTTGTGGTTTCACGTATTGAAGATGGTCAGTCCTTTGCAATGGTAATTCGGTTCATTATTCAAAATTGTGTTTATGCCATTGCCGGCCCTGTGAAATCCTGCTCTCGTTTAGAGGAGTGGCACTTTGCTTTCGTAGAGAACTTCGGATTCTCAGGCTGAGCAACTGTTTTCCGCCTCGCTTCTCCATGGCTATCCTTTTCGTGTCATGGTCCATAGAACTAGGAATTCTTCCTGTAGTGTTAAATACACTAGGCTGCTAGACAGTCTGACCGAGGCTGAAATCCAATCTTAACTCTCAGATTAAGTTGTCAGGTGATGAAAAAGGTAGATTTCTCATTAGTGCACACCCGAACTATTTTTCTCACCTTTGACAGTAGTGCTTCCGTCCAAAATCAAAGTAGGCTATGAAATTAAAACAGTCTGACCCTACATTCTGAACCCTATACCCATCTGAGTGTCATCAATTCAACCACACCAGAACGTCTTGTGACATGCACCCAAATGTCTAACCTGTGGTAATGATGCATATGAGGGCATCGTCCACCTCCTTCTCCCTGCTGTATCAACTGCAACGGCAGTCATGCTGCCGCCTCTTAGGATTGTCCTGTATATCATGATGAGCAGGAGGTCCAGGTAAAGGAAAAATTGCCTTCCCCAGTCACCTGCAAGTTAGTGGCTATTCGCAAACTGTGTGTTCTCCACTTAGTTCTCTTCTTGCTACCTCTCACTCTATGAATGACTGACATGGCCACACTGATATGTGACCTCAAATTCAGTTGTGAGATTGTGAAATTGCCCAGTGTCAAAATAGCATCACCATCCCCGTGTCCAGCTGTGCAACAAACCATCAGACTCTAGCCTCAAGGAGCGATGCCACCGGGTACACAACTGGTGACTGGAAAGGACAACAGGAGTTCTCCTGTGAACAGTCCCTACATCCCCCCAGCCAAACGCCAGTGTCTTCCTCTGCTAACTGGAAAGGCTCAAAGAAGTCCTACAAAGGCAAACAGTTGTCTCCATGGTCGTCTCAAAGATTCTCTTCAATGGTGTTGCCACGTGATACCTCAGCCTGACCAGCTTCTGTCACCAGTGCCCACCACCAACTGGTTACCTGCGTTGTGCTCTACACACCGACAGCAGAAGCAAGTAGATGATTCTGTTGACCTCATGGAGCAGGATCCTCCTGCTTCTATGCAGTGTAGCTGCAAGTCTTCAGACTGTCAATCAACAGTGCTGAGATGACGCCCCTTCATTTTTTCCTCATACCTCCTCGAATAGAACATTCAAAGCCGTCTGTCCCAGAAAGAGAATTTATGGCTGCTTTTAGCATCACACCGTCCCCTTGTACTCTGCCTTCAGGAAACAAAATTCCATACTTACGACTGCTTTGAGCTTTCACATTTCTCTCCAGTTTTAGACCTTCCCCCCTACCCCCGTATCCCTCCCAAGGTCAGCATTCCATCTCCTGCGGGCATCATGCGGAATGAGATTCATAGGCAACCCATCTCACTGACTGCCCATCTTCAAGTTGTTGCAGTTCACCTTTTCCTTCCTCACCTGATGTTTTCCCTTTGTACCGTTCATATCCCTCCGTTATTCGATGTCACCAGGTCAGACTTCCTTTGGCTTGTTGGGCAGCTACCTCACGCATTTCTGCTACTCGGTGACTTTAATGTGCATAATCCCCCTAGGGGTTCTCCTACAACCTGCCAGAGGTGCCCTCTTGGCTGATCTTAATCAACTCACTCTTCTGCCTTAACACTGGACCCATTTACCTTTCCAACTCCTCGCATACATATTTCCATTTGGACTTATCCTTTTGCAATGCGCAGCTTGCCATCGTCTTGAGTGGTCCGTTCTTTCTTATGCCTACTAGAGCAACCATTTCCCATGTGCTGTCCGTTTGCTGATTCCTACCCCATCTGTGTGCATACCCAAATTGCAGCTTACTAAGGCTGATGGGCAGCTGTACTCCTCCCTGGTCACCTTCAAAGAAAAAGATTTCCAGTCATGATGACCAGGTGCAATATCTCACAAGCGTTATCCTTTGTGCTGCAGAATGTTCCATTCCTCAAACTTCCTCTTCACCACATCATGTCCCTGTCCCTTGGTGGACTGAGGCAAGTGCTGACACAAATCTTGCACTGATATGTGCTCTCAGCATTTTTAACAGTCATCCTATGGTGGCAAACTGCATTAATTACAAACAGACGTGTGCCAAGTGTTGTTGTATTCTTTGGGATAGCAAGAAACCTAGCTGGATTTCATTCAGTACTTTCTTAAACAGTTCCACCCCTTCCTCTGTCATATGGGCCAATCTCCGATAGCCCTCTGGGACTGAGATCAATTTGCCAGTTATCGGCCTTCTGTTAGAAGTGCCACCAGAGGGTACCTCCCATAGTTCGGAGCTCACTTGTCCAATGAGGCTCACATGCAGTTCAAATTTCTACTTCAGTGGATCTGAGTTTTTTGTCTACAGTGTCAAATACACCATCACCATTTTCCATTTGCCTATCCTTTTGATATACATTTAATTTTTTCTCAAAAATCTCATTGCTATCAATTTCAGGTTTCAATTAGCATTCATTGAGCTTCATTGCTTTTCACAAGCACTTCGAACTCTGGCACTTCGTTAGGAATGCTTCGGCAGAGTACCACCACTCACCTGTGGGAGGCATTTTTTTCAGTCTTGCACTTATACTTCTGGGTTTCCTACAGCCCCTGGATGGAGAGGTGCCTAATCAAAAAAAAAAAAAACAAAAAAAAAAAAACCTCTTGGGTGCACTGCACACTCAGTAACCTGAGTAGCAGCCTCAGTTGTGTAGTGCACATCTGACCTATTTATGGGGACCCTACAGTTCACAACACTACGGCACAAGTCCAGGAAGTTGCAGCCTCGCTTGTCACAGAACTTCCGAAGTATCTGGTTCAGTCGAGCCACGATCAGTTCCTGAGACAATGTTGCATATTGTGATCTTCATTGAGACTTAATGCACAAGGCTGGTCTCCTCAAATTTCTCTGCCAGTTGCTGGAATGACCCAAGAGTCACTTCAGTGCCCAGACGAAAGGCATCACGTGTTCCAATGTGTGCCACAAGCTGCAGTTTGTTGCACTCTGTTCCCTAAATGGCCGCTGGAATAGCCTCACACTGAGTGCACCTGGTGTTCTTTCCTGTCCCTGGCTGGCATTTCCCGAAGGGATACAATCATTCACCTTACATTTGGATTGCCAACGATTTATAGACCCCTACCCTTTTGTTTCTCCTCATACAGCTGAAGTAAGTCCCACTGGCTCAGTTTGTTTCAGTGAAAGACAGCACTTCAGACTTGTTAGTAACGGGCACTGGTATAACACCCTGATTCCTCACTGGCTCACAACCACGCTGTACAGGATGCCCAGATCTACCATTGACATGCTACTCGCCGGGAAATGGACGAGTAATGACAGATGCAGTACTGTCTGCAGAGGAGACAAGATATACACCAGAGGAGTGTACTTAAGGTACCTCTAGTACAGTTATCACAGGTACATGACTCTTGCCAGCTCTTCCAACACACTGATTCACCACAGCTGACAATCGTTTTACAGTAGTCGGGGTGATTTCCAGCTGCTTACAAATGTCAACCAACTCACCCCATGTCTGGTAACAGCAATCACAGTGGAGCTGCATTCTGGCTGTTGCAGTGCATTGCAGGTCAGTGAACAAAGGGCTATAAATTAAACCTGCTGATTATTTCTTAATCTGAGCTAAAAAGGTGCTAATTCCCCATGAAGACTGAAGCAGATACACAAAAGATTTCTGTTGAGGCAACAGACATGTGGTAGTATTTACTAGTTTCCTAAAATGTTTTTACATTTATTACAGTTGTATGATAAATGAGGAGTATGTATATGACTACTCTTAAAGGCAAAATGAGATTGTAACTCAAAAGGTTAGTTACAATATTTGCTACAGTAATTAAAACCACAATTGCTTGTAGATAATGCAAAGCAGGATTGTAGCTTCCAAAAATGTTCAAATGCACAGTTACTTGCATTGATACACAACGAAATTCAGGGGTGATGTATACTTCGGTAGAACTGTGATCCACAGATGCTGATTTGCTACGAATTAAAGTAGATACCAAAACACTGGTACCACTAACTTACGAAAATAGTTTTGTAATGGTCAGAAAATTCTGAAAGTGACCTATTTCTCATGCAATTAGACAAGGAATTAGCAAAAGGCTGTTTTGAACGACGATAGCCCTACTGTCCTTGAAACATTTGAAATACCACAATCTAAATTCATCCTACAATTGACAATAACACTAGTTTCCACAATATACCATAATACAGCTATCGATACAGTAAGTGAAGGATTATGCAGGACAAGTGATGCAAACAAGAGCACATGCAAATACAGAACTTAAAATTGACACACGATCTTGTACAAGCGATCTCAAACAAGAGAAGATTCGGAAGCTGGCTTTTATATGTAAATGTGTGTATTGCGCGGGTTTTTCACTTGGTTTATCCTGTGCACACTTCTACAATGCGGTGCCCAAGAACAACACTGCGGCATATGTTTATCTAGAACAAAATAATGAAACTGTGCAACAGCAAAGTGCATCATCTGTAATGATCTTCCAGTTACTATCAAAACTGTACCTGATTGTGACCTTGTGCCATTAAGTAAGTGTCCCTAAATTAAACGTGAGAATCAGCATTATTACACCATCCCTCACACACATGGAGCTTAACATTAACGGCAAGGGCCATAACAGCAGGAATTATCCCCTCCTCAATTACAACAGCATCAAAATATTTGCCTTTATGAAAAGTTTGTTCCTATCTTTTTAAAGTAATGAATTGCAGGTTTTTATGAGATCCATTGACCTGTAACTTGCCTATTTCAGTATGAGAAATAGTGGCTAATGCACCAGTGCCAAGGCTTAGTATATGATGAAAAGCATTTCATTTTCGCAAAGGGCAATGTTTCACCCATTTGTCTGATAGATGGAAGCAGCTTCAGAAGAGCTGTCAGTATTACTCTAGCTAACTTGGCCACAACAGCCAATGATGTTACAACCTCGAAGAACTTTGTACATCAGGTGCAGGATGAAATAAGTTTAGAAGAGACACTTGAACATCTCATTTTTTTGGTGCAGACCAATTCAGTTTTAGTGAAGGGGACCTGCAAGAGTAGTAAGTCATCAGTTGGAACATTACAGAAAGCTCTAAAGTAAAGACTAATGTGTGGCAAAATAGGGTACAAAGTCTTGCTAGAAAACAATTACCTTTCTCTTCAGACAGAACACTCAGGTGAACACTACAGAATGTGAAGTTTAGATCTGGTATACTGAGAGCACATTAGTTGCCTCAAGATGAAACTGCATCTCATGTTATAAGTAAGACGTAGTTCTTATGAGTTTAGTTTGACTCTACCATTGGCGTAATAACCAAACATTGGCTGCATCATTTGTAATGTTACTATACCACCTGCAAAATTGTTCTGAAAATTTAGCCCCATGCATTAGTTTTTACACTGGGTAGTTTTAAAAGATCATAGCAAAACAATGGTTTCCAATTATACTTGGCCTTCTTTTCAAAGTTCGTATGTCATGAACACAATTGTCACCAAATGGGAGGCATTTGGTATGAAAACTCATCATGTAGTATCTGATGTGAGGGGCAAAATCAAGCTCTATGGCTAGGTTCAGAACTACAATTGGTAGGTTTATTAATTTCAAAAACTCTGGGTAGCATTCTCATAAGAGGAAGCTAATTTTGTTAGCTGATCCAATACATTTTAAAATATACGAGAAACCACTTGGTCAGCAGGCAATCTTCCTTCCACAAAATGTTATTGGAAAATCATGGTTTCCATTTAATGAGGTACATTGGTCTTATGAAGCAGCAATTTGAGACAGTGGTTTACACTTGAAACCGGAAACACAACAGCATGAGAGCTGTTTCATGCAAAACTAGTGTGGCAGAATAACAGATGGTTTGGTTACTTCTGATAAACATTCAGACTGTTCCTGCCATTGAGTATGCTGTCAAGACAGGGAAAGTTGAGGAATGCTTTGACCACAGTATGGTTCTTAAAGGATGTTCGTAACTTGTTTTTTCTCGTGACATCCAGAGCTCCAAGTATGCCACTTGGTGACTGTAAAAAAGACTAATGTAATCATTAAGGAAGATATACAGATAAAAAGTGCCTATTTACACCTTTTGTACAAGTTTGTGTGTTGTCCTTTACCACCACCTTCATTCCTTGCTTTGTTTGCTTACCTTTTATAATTTTGCTCTCCAAAAATATTTATTTCCAGTTCGTCTCAATACTCTAGGTACAGAAATAATATACATCATTTCATTACAAACTAGCTTTGTTAACGAGTATATTTCATAAATTGGGAAGAATCAATAGAGTCAAATCTGCAGAATTATAGTGTGTCGGTATGAGCACAGGCTTTAAAGAAAGAGTAATTTTCAGTAACCAGTGCTCATCTTTGGACTGTGTAATGTGTGTTTCTATGTCAGATCACAATCGAGCAGTTCAAAATGGAAAAACATGATTGACATTTCATCAAAAGGCAGGGAAAATAGTTCACGAAGTATACTAGGTCTTCCTGCTTTGGTTATTTAGATGGAACAAGGCTACAGTTAACGGTTTTTCGTAGTACAAGTATGCATAATGCATTTGCCCCACATTACACTGTTGCCCAAAAATTCTTTGTCAAACATATGGTACATTAATATTACATCACTGTATCTGGTTATAAGCTCTGATTGTACCTTGATAATAAATGAGACACTCTGAATACTGTGTTCTAAAAAAGAAAGGTATTACAGTTCAAAATGTTGCCAGTTTAAAGTCATGGTTGTTGTGCTGACGTATGGTTGTTACCGCTAAATTCCTTAATTGTCACAAAAACTTCAGAAATAGGATGTTTGTCTGCATCTTTAAATTTTCCTTGCAGCAATGATATTTTGCAACATAATATTGGTTACCCTTTATATTTGTGAGGATTCGAAATGATCTGTAGTACCCTACAGATACTTGCAGCAATACAAATTATTTGAGCTTGCTGAAGTTATAGTGAGGAGAGAACTACAAAACCCATCCCTGTAACTGTGAATGAAGTCAATCATGACAAAAACTAGGAGGAAAAATATTGTCACATTATGCTACTATTTTTTTGTTGCTGGAAATCCAGATGTTCAGTTCGAACCTGGTGCTCTACTGTATCAATACATTCAGCAAAGTGGGTTGCATTGTAAGGCAGCGGCAGCGTAGTGTGCAGGAGCTGGTAACGACCATTGATAGTTGGGATTTATGTGACATTCGTATTAATGGAAATGTTTTGTTACGAAATTTTCGCTTTACGGGGTTAATTGGGCAGACAAGGGTACACACAATAACATGTCAGCCAATGAGCAGGATCGGCATTAATTATTTGCTTCACAACCAGTTCTTGTCAACATCAGCACAGTTCGCCACCACTGCCATAAGAAAAATTGTACCTGACAGTTAGGATGGCTTTTTATTTAAAAATAAGCCAAATACATTGTTCCAACTCATGGGTACATAGCACATTGGGACACAGTGTGGCCGCCCTGAAAAGCCGACCATACCACCCTAGTCAGAGCTTAATGGTGATAGGGTTAGCGACATTGAAGCAAAGTTTAGTCACTGATTTCAGCCAAGGTGAAGCGCGCAGTTTTATTCTGTCTTGTTCTCTGCTTGTGTGAAGAGTGATCGAGGGAACATGGTAGAGTTAATACATCTTGGTGAGATGAAGAATTAGCAGTAAGAAGAAAGAGGTTGATTGGCTAACATGGGAAAATAGTGTACGCATAGCGTTTTACTGTGGATTGGTTGTAGTTTTACACTTTCGGGTACACGAATGCTGTGTTTTGTTCATCATCTAGGGTGATTTTAAGTAATTCTGTGTCTTTTTTCCTCCGTAGCAAACTAGCCTTCATTTGTTAGCTACTGGAAGTATGAACTATGTTAGCGTCACCTGAGTTAGAAAAAGTGAATAAATCTAAATAGGCGCTGATGCATCATTCAATGTTTGAGTTGCAAAACCTATGTCACATGGATTTCATAACTATGCTTCAATTGGTATTGTAATAATGTTGAATTATTGTTATTTATTGAGCGTCCATTTTATCATATATAATGATATAGGAGTTGACATGTTACATTATTTGAGTTTGTAATTATACAGTAAATTAATAACACAGGCCTACAGTGGTACACCCTAAATAAATTACCAGGTGACGAAAAAGTCAGTATAAATTTGAAAGCTGCATAAATCACAGAATAATGTAGAGAGAGGTACAAATGGACACACATGCTTGGAATGACATGGGGTTTTATTATAACAAAAAAAATAGAAAAGTTCTAAAAATGTCTGACAAATTGCGCTTCATCTAATCAGAATAGCAATAATTAGAATAACAAAGTAAGACAAAGCAAACATGATGTTCTTTACAGGAAATGCTCAATATGTCCACCATCGTTCCTCAACAACAACAATAGGAATAATGTTTACAGCACTGTAAAGCATGTCCGGAGTTATGGTGAGGCATTGGCGTCGGATGTTGTCTTTCAGCATCCCTAGAGATGTCTGTCGATCACAATACACTTGCGACTTCAGGTAACCCCAAAGCCAACAATTGCACGGACTGAGGTCTGGGGTGTGAGGCCAAGCATGACAAAAGTGATGGCTGAGCACACGATCATCACCAAACGACGTGATCATCACCAAGCGACGTGTGCAAGAGATCTTTCACGTGTCTAGCGATATGGGCTCGAGTGCAATCCTGCATAAACATACATTCCAGCAGGTGCATATCAGCCAAGGTGGGGATGATGTGATCCTGTAACCTATCGGTGTACCTCTCACCCGTCACGGTAGCAGTTACAAAATGAGAATCGCTTATTTCCTCGAAGAAAAAAAGGCCCGATAACGGTAGATGTGGTAAGTCCAACCCATACCGTGACTTTCTCGTTGTGCAATGGAGTTTCCATGACTGTGCCCCTCGCCATATTAGGAACTATAACATTGTGTCCGTAAGTAACTGTGCAAGCATATTTACAAACAAATGCACAGTTACCTAAAGAAAGAAACCCACTTTCAGTGCATGCAATGTCAAAATAATAAGTTTAATACTGGTACGTTTAAGTTTCAATAAAAATGTGAGTTTACTCGCCTTTGCAAAAATGACGAAAACAGCCCTGCCAACAATGTGACTGCTGGTACAACACTGAAGGTTTCATAAATGAAGCATGCTTTGTTGCTACTTCGTATATTATTGCCAGTGGTACCATCTACTGGTTTGTTTTCAAACTAAAGTGAGTTGAAAAACTTGCCCCTATGGAAAATGTGCCCCGGTCTCCCCTATTTCAGCAGTTTCCTCTGAGAGGTAGAGAACACCATACATTACCTGTACTTACCTTAATTCCTCAGTTTGATGTGATACTGTTCTGTTATGTCACTGTCTCAGTTGTAGTGCCTCTTTCTAATGTATTTCAATTTTAATTTTCAGCATATGGACATCTGTACTAAATCCCGAGGCACCAGAAGTCATAAGGTATTGTTCGTTCATGTTCAAAAGCCTCGAAAAAAATTATTCAGTTGCATTGGTACTTATGTATGAGTGTGTGCGTGTGTGCGTGTGCACACATACCTTCTGATAATGTTTGTTTTTTTCATTTAGTTCGGCAACTGTCATCCAGTCAACACTGAATCCGGAGGTGCCAGAATTTCAGAGGTATGGAATGAGCATGGGAAGTGGATTGGTGATAAATCATTAAGCACTGGTGTCAGCTGACAATTTTAGTAAAATAACTTACCTAGGATGGGACTAAAAATTGCACGTCGATGTATGTAACCTATCCAAACTTGATAGCTGGTTCCTGTGTGCATTAAAATACAATTACAAACATAATACATCCCTAAATTTATTTTTATCCCCTGGATGCTTTGCTCAGTCCTTTTGTTACTAGTGTGACGCTCGGGTGGTTTATTCTGGGAAACTGAGAAATTATCCAGAATTTTTCAATTTGAACTTCGATAGAATGTTTTCATGGATTATTGAGAGAGAATACTTTGGAATTGATGGGGCATATCGACAGTCCTTTGGATCTTGCCTTTAGTGCTCTCTGCACCCTCAAATTTGACAAATATTTATTTGACAGGTTTCATCAGATAGATTGACCTTCCAAAGAGACTGCACTCAGATATTGATGTTCATGACATCACCCATCCAGCCCCCTCCCTGTTCCCATTCCAGCACTACGCAGCCGTCATTTCACTGCCACACCCAGGCTTTTAATTTCTTTTACTTTTATTTCTCTTCTTTCTGCTACTTACTCCCTCCCCCTCCCCCCCACCACACCTTCCCTCCTACCCTCCGTCTCAACTGCAAAGGCCTTAATGGCGGAAAGCTATGATTGTGTCTTCTTATTGTGCCTATCGCGACTCAGCATCTCCGCTAAATGGTGAGTAGCAACTTCCCTTCTCTCATATTGTTACATTCCATCCTGGATTTTCCATTCTTTCATTTTTAGTGAAGTTTGGCTGAATGTCAACAATGTCGTACAGAGCGAAGCAATTGTTACAGAACGTCATTTGGAATGCAGCGTGTCAGGGACTGCTGGGGTTGACATCCTGTCTGCTGGAACAGCGACGGCGTGTCGGGGCGGCAGCCGCGCGGCCGCAAACGGCGCCGAACCATTCAGCAATCTCGGCATGTTGCAGTTGTTTCCTGTGACGGGCTGGCTGGCAGCACGGCTCCCATCTCTGCTTCTCCGCATGGCTCCCATTAAAACATCTGAAACAAATATTTCACAATGGTGTACTGGCTTTAAGGGTACAGGTTATTAGCTGTGGAAGAAGATGCAACTTGGTTAAAAGCATTTTTTGTTCAGTAAGCCGTCTTTTCGCTGGTCTGAGAATGTTTTGGCATGGTAACTGGTTTCTTGTGGCTTCACAACTGAATTGCACCGTGACACTGCTACTTAGGGTATGTCACACGCACGTTGTACTACACACTTACATTTGTTCTTATGGTCGATGTGCTGCCAGAGCATCTCTCAACACACGAAAATGTTACACATCACACACACCAAATGTTTCCGTCGAGCGAAGTTTGTTTTAATTGACTCCGAACAAATCACCATCTACCATTTTTATACACAGTCAATTTAGTGTTCACTGAGCACTGCACTATGACCGTCACTGAACAGTTGACTTATCCTGACGTATATATTGGTGCAGATCCAACAGTCATTTTCTGTCCTCCCCTAGATTGTTTATGCACACAGTTTATTTTTAATGCATATCAACTGTTCCTTGCATAATCACTCATCTATATTGAGTCCATTGTGTTTACCACATTCACTACACACTTTTAGTATTGTTACTAGGCATATAGGGCTTTTTGTGTAATTATTTAAAGGATTTGTGATTTTTGCTACATAGTTTTCTTTTCCTTTTTCGGTGTAGCTTGCCAGGTTATCACCCATCTAGCAAACAGATTTTACCAGGCATATTGCTCAAAAAATACTTCATTTAGTATTAGAATTTTTTTTTAAATGATCTGTCCTACGGGACTCTAGTGTAGTTTCTGCGTAGACTGACTTGATTCGTGTACCGCGTAATTAATATTCAAGGAGATGCACCAAGTACACGGGCTTTAATTGAAGCATCGTTAGATACAAAGTGTATGTTACACGAAACGGGTTTGTCTTTGATTGAATATTGCTCCAGTGTCGTTCTCAGATCACTATTGGCAGTAACATTACTCCCCAAATTTATTTTGTACTACAGTCATTTTTGTCCAGTAAAGACTATCTCAGGGTTCCTTAATTCTAACACAATTACACCTATTACATTACTATGAAATCTCATTAATTGTACATACTACCTACAAATGAAAAATGATTCAAGAAATTTTTCATTACTTTGTCAAAAAAATTGTTCATTCCTTGGTGAGCATATAGTATTTTACGGACACTAGTTGTCTGTTAACAAAATCTTCAATTTGCATGTTATTGCCCAGTTTATGAAGTCTACTTTCATGCTGTGTTTACCTATTAAATGTCTTTCTTTCTCAAAACTTTAAATACACATACATTCTTTCTTAAAATTAACATACTTATACTCTAAAACACAATTGAAATCGTCTTACTGCTACTATTTACATCTGACAGGTCATTGAATAAATAATTTCGCAACTATGTGGATACAATCCTTTTATTTTACCTGTCTGGGTGTGTGCTAAAGAACAGATACATTTGTGCGGCACCTTTACATCGTATTTCTGTTTGTTGGTTACACCTCAGTTGTACTTTTTTCTCTTAGCAGCACAACTGCTTAAGTTGTCTCATACCTCTTTTCTTTTCCTCTCTTGTTTCTGCCCTGGCTAGTAGTCTCAGGAAAGGCGTGAGCGATACATTCTTTGTCATATAAATCCCTTTCAATATCTCTACTGGTGGGTATCCTGTACTTTATTTGGGTGCTAAATTATGTATTTTTACAAATTTAGGTACCCACTCAGGCCATTTTGTATGTTGGTTTGCAATGTAAATTCTAAGGAACTTATTCAATTCTCTGAATGTTCTTTCGACTAAACTTGCTTCTGGATGAAACCGGAATACCAGAATATGCTGTATACCTTGATCCTGTAGATAATTTTCCCAAGTATGACCCGTGAAGTAAGTGGCATTGTCAGTTACGGCTTCAGGTTTCCCCACTTGAGGCAAGTATTGTTGATTGATCCGTTTGACTATGCTTTTGGCAGTAGCTGATTTTATACAATAAATTGTCAAGTATGTGGAAAAAATATCATAAACTGCCAGTATATATTTCGTACCACCTCTCGCCGTGGGATAGGGACCTGCTATGTCCAACGATACTAACTGAAGCGGCTGGAGTTGAAGTATGGTATGGAGTTCAAATTTTATGGTCCTATTACAGTGTTTTGCTTTCTGGCACATAGCCCAAGTCCTAACTGTTACTTGAATTTAGTGTTTCATTCAGGGGTAGTAGCAGTATCTCGCAGTGAGTTCTGTGCACTTCCCAATCCCTGCATGGCCCCATGCCAAGTTTGCGTGCCATATTACGACTGACTGGTTAGGTATGCATACTGCCCAGCAGTCTTTTGTGCTAAGTTTATGGTACAGAAGGTTTTCCACAATCTCTAGTTCAGGCATATTTTTAAACATATATAGAAAATCACTCCTGTACGCATTGTCTCATACTAAAAGCACTTTATACTCGGCGGATTGTTTTGGCATTTCTGCTAACTCCGGTAATCCTGCCGGCAGTCGCAATAAAGCATCCACTACTGTTATCTTGGCCTTTTGTATACATAATCTTTATTCGGTATTCTTGTAAGGTAACAGACTCCAGTAGGTAACAGATAAGAGGGTCGCATCCCATACTAATGATCAAAGGAATCATCAAAGGAGGAGGCATAGGATGGGTGGCCACACATGGGGTCACAGACTGTAAAGACTGCAAAAAGTGTCGCAACGAACCCCCCCCCCCCCACCTCCTGCTCAAAGACTAAAGGAGAACCTTATATCTGGAAATAAAAACCACTTTCATGGAGGAAACCGAGGAGCAGGTCAACCATCCGTGGATTGTCTGCTAATATTAAATTTAAGGAAGCAGGAAGACAATACTTAGCACGAAGGGTCGTAAGAAGGGAACATGCCACCAATATGTGAGATATCATCAGTCTGACACCACAACCACATTGTGGGGGTGAGTCATTACATAGCAGGAAACAATGGGTGAGCCATGTATGGCCAATACATAAAAGGCAAAAAATAGTGGATTTCTTCCAAGAGGGGTGGAAAGCAGTGCCCCAAACCGCAGTAGACTCCTTGATTGTGCGGAGTTTATTACTATGAGCAGTATCACTCCAGATGGCATTCCACTGTTGGGCGAAGAGAGATTTGACGTAGATCTGCATATCCACAGCTGGAATCGTGAAAGGAAAAGAGGGTTAAGTATCTGCTTTTCTAGCCAAATGGTCAGCCAATTCATTCTGTGGACTTGGGACCCAGAGAATGATGACTGAACAGGTGACACACTCAAGGGCTAAGAGGAGGTCATGGACGGCCGAGACCAAGGGGTGATGAGAGTAGCATTGTTCAATAGCCTGCAGGCTGCTCATGGAGTCAGAACAAATTAAAACACTATGGAAGGAGGACTGAGAGACAAAAAGGGATGGCCCTGTGAATGGCTAGAAGCTCTGCTGTAAATGCACTACATGATCCTGACAACAAGTGGTGCTCGAAGCCAGTGGGGGACGTGAAGAGATTGGTCCTAATCCGTGGTCTAGGCACTGTCCAAGGGGGGAGGGGTACTGGAGGAAAGACACGGGGTGCAGTCCAGTGAGCGCAGATAGAGGTCCTGGCAGGGGATATTGAGATGTATGCCAACCGGCATCCCACCCGTGGGCGGGTGTTAGGAGGGAGACATCCCTCATTGGCAAAGAGCACAGGGTACACGGGATCATCAGGGAATTGGCGAATGGCAACTGCATAATAAACAGTTGGTTCGGTCCGACGTGTGGAGGGGTATCCCTGCTTCTCTGAGGAGACTAACAGGACTATGTGCAAAAGGCACTAATAGCCAGACGCACCCGACAATGATGGACAGGGTCAAGGAGTTTCGAAGTGGGAGGAGCTGCTGAACCGTAAACCTGACCACCATAATTCGAGTCTGGACAAGACTAGAGCACGGTGAAGATGTGTGGGTTGGTTGGGGTTTAAGGGACCAAACAGCAAGGTCATCAGTCCTTGTTTCAAATGTTGTCCATTCCAATCTCAGAAATATCAGAACAACAAAAGGGAAGAAGCTAAAAAAGGTAAAAGGGCAGTCATGTTGTCAATGGTAAAAAAAAAAATGATGTAAGTCAGCAAGAGAGCAAACTGAACGCTATGCTGAAGCAGCAGAAGCAAGACCACCTGCGACATAAAATGTGCAACCGCTAGAATGTAGACGTACGTATGGGAAAATGAGACTAACCAATCCTAAAAAAATTATGAAAACCGAGTAAAAGGGGAAGAAAAGAGGATCTCGGTCAGGGAGGGGAGACTGCAATCTCCAAACATGGCTTACAGTGGGAGATACCCCAACACTCACTGCCCTGCCCGAACACCAGAGAGATTAAAAACCTTAAAACTGAGAATAAAAACCACTTTCCCGGAGGAAACCGAGAACCAGATCGACCATCCAGGAATTGTCAATCAACATCAAAGGTAAAGTGCGGGGGGAGTCTGTACTTGGCACACACAGCTATAAGAAGGGGGCATTCAACTAAAACGTGAGCTACTGACTGGAAGGCTCCACAACCACAAAGTGGGGGTGGCTCATCACGCAAAAGAAAACCATGGGTAAGCCTGGTATGGCCAATGCAGAGACGACACTGTGGTAGAGTCCTTTCAGGAGAGGCGAAAGGAAGAACACCACGGGCCTGGTGTCATCTAAATCGCACAGTGACAGGGAGAGACAGACAGGGAAGTAGCCTACCAAGAGTTGGTCCATGATTGTGCGAAGTGGGATTTGATGTGAAACCGTAAATACGCTGCAGGAGGGGTTACAGAAAATGAGGGATAAGTGACTGCTCCCCCAGCCAAACAATCAGCGAGCTAATTATGTGGGATACCCAAATGGCCAGTGACCCAAAGGAAGTAAACGGAACAAGCAGCATGTTGAATATCAGCGAGACGGTCATGGATGGCAGAGACCAAAGGATGGCACGAAAAACACCGATCAATAGCCAGAAGTCCACTCATTGAGTCCGTACATGACAAAATGCAGATGTGTTGGGACTGTTTAATGAAGGTAAGGGCCCGGGAAATTGCCATCAATTCCGCAGTAAATACCCCACATGTAAGCGGCAGCAGATGATTTTCAGTTCCAACAGGACGTGAAGGCATATCCCACATGATCAGCAGATTTAGAGCCATCAGTTTAAAAAACAACAGCATCCCGAAACTCGCATAAAATACGGCGGAGAAAGGAATGGAACACCATCGGTGGGATGGAACCTTTCGGACCTCAGTGGAGATCCATATAAATTCGAGATCGAGGAACTAACTGGAGGAGGGGGAGGGAGGTAGGGGTGGGGGGGTTGGAGGGGAGGGAGCGAGGAAGACAGGACAAAGAAGGAAGCTGAAAATCATGGCAAAGAGACGCAAGGCGGAGCCCAACCGGTAAACCCGCCCGAGGGCGGGAATCAGGTGGGTGATGTCCATGGTGTTGGAACAGGATAGAATAGGAAGGATGAGTGGGAGAGGAACAGACAGTGAATGCATAAGACACCACAAGCTGGGACCGTCCAACAGAAAAGGGGGAGGGGGGATTCCAGCTTCATCCAGGAGATTATCAACAGGGCTAGTAGGGAAGGCACTGGTGGCCAAATGGATACCACGATGGTGGACTGGATCCAGCATGTGCAGTGTGGAAGGAGCAGCCAAACCATAAATTTGACAACCATAGTCCAAGCAAGACAGAACTAGAGCACGATGAAGACGGAGGCGGAGGGACTGGTCCGCACCCCAAGAGGAGCGGGCAAGGAAGCGAACGACATGAAGTTTACAGAAACATCCTACCTTCAGAGGTCTGATATGGGGCAGCCAAGTGAGCTTGTTGTCGAAAAGAAGACCCAGGATACCAAACTGTGGGACCACAGGCAATCATCGTGCATCAAGATAGAGCTCTGGATCAGGGTGGATCGTATTACGGCGACAGAAGTGGACCACCCACGATTTTAAAGGAGAGAATTGAAACCCATGCGAGAGGATCCATGCAGAGGCACACCGTATAGCTCCCTGGAGCTGCTGCCCTGCAGAGGCCATCGAAGAGGAACTAACCCAAATGCAGAAATCATCCACATACAGTGCAGGGGCCACAAGTCCATTGATAGCAATGAGGAAAAGGACACTCAAGACAGAACCCTGTAGGATGCCTGTCTCCTGGGTCCATGGAGAACTAAAATTAGTACCAACCCGAACCCTGAATGACTGATGGAACTGGAACTGGCAGATAAATATCTGGAGTGGGCCCCGAAGACCCCACTGATGAAGGGTAAGTAAGATGTGATGGTGCCAGGCCGCGTCAAAGGCATTGCGTAGGTCATAAAATACTGCAACCAAATGGCGGCACTGGGAATAAGCCTGCCACACTGCAGATTCCAAGTGAAGTAAATGATCGATTGGAGACCGTCCCTCTCGAAGCCACAGTGGTAAGGGGACAATAGATCCCGAGATTCGAGGACCCAATTGAGCCGACTGGCTACCATCTGTTCAAGTAACTTACAAACAACATTGGTCAGACTATTTCGCCGATAGCTATCAACAAATAGGGGGTTCTTACCAGGCTTAAGAGCAGGAACCACGATGCTATCCCTCCACTGAGAAGGGAAGTCACCCTGGAGCCCGATACGGTTAAACACCCGGAGAAGATGTTGCCATTGTGGAGCACTGAGATGTTGAAGCAGTTGGTTATGAATGGTGTCTGGTGTCTGGGCTAGAGGCCGTATCATGAGAAGAAAAAAGTGCGGAGAGAAATTCCCATTCAGTACAAGGTTCGTTGTAAGATTGTGACTCACAAGGGGTAAAATGTAAGGCGGAAGCTTCGGCCCGCTCTTTCCGATGAAGGAAAGCAGCTGGATAGGAGGCTGATGCTGATGCCATTGCAAAATGTGTCGCAAGATGTTCTGCAAGAATCAATGGGTCCGTACAAAGGCCATCTGGGAGGGGAAGGGTGGACTGCCGATGACAACCTTTGAGAGAGCGAAGTGTAGCCCAACATATCCACTTGCTCTGTTTGATTAAATAACGGGCTTTAGCGCGAAGGCGCTTAAAGGTAATAAGGCTGGCAATGGATGGGTGCCTCTTAAGGTGTTGAAAACTCTACGGCGATCACAGATGGCAATGGCAATGGCTGTACTCCACCACGGGACTTGTCGGCGACTGAATGGTCAAGATGAGTGCGGTACAGCAAGGCTAGCAGCGCGAACAATCCCATCAGACATGTCACGGAGGACGTCATCAATACAGCCCGACAAAGAGGGAGGAAACACGACCTGTGCAGTGTAGGGAGACCAATCAGCGCGTTGGAAAGACCAACGAGGTAACCTGCTCATCAGGGAGCGGTAAGGGAGAGAGAGAATCAACGGGAAATGGTCACTATCCAAAAGGTCGTCATGTGGCGACCAGTGTAATGAAGGAAGGAGTGAGGGAGAAGAAAGAAAGATCAATGGCAGAAAAGGTACCATGACCGGCACTGAAATGAGTAGGGGAGCCATCATTAAGAAGGCACAAGTCATGGTCTGTAATAAACGTATCTAAGAGAAGACCTCGACTAGATGGAAATGCACTGCCCCACAAGGGATGATGAGCATTAAAATCCGCGAGAAGTAGGAAGGGAGGATGACGTTGCTGAAGAAGGGCAGTTAAGGAAGCAGGTGTAAGAGTCCTGTCAGGATGGAGATAAAGATTGCAAACCGTGACCTCAGAGTCCAGGTGGACCCTAACAGCGACCGCTTCCAATGTAGTTTGAAGAGGAATCCACATGCTAGCAATGTCTATACGGACCAAAGTAAAAACGCCACCAGAAGCAGGGGTCCGACCCGATTTCGACAGAAAACACAGAAGCCACAGAGGGTTGGTGAGTGATCATCAGTAAAATAAGACTCCTGTAGAACCACACAAGCAGCAGAGTAAGATGAAATAAGGGATTTCAATTCTAGAAGGTGACTGTAGTATCCATTACAATTCCATTGGATAACCACAGAACGATGACTGAAATGGGGGTTGAACAGGCTAAAGCCTGTCATACTGCTGGGTCACCACCCGTCACCGACAAGCAGGGGGGTGACATCCACGAATGACAGGTCAGAATCTGGTGGTGAAAGCCGGGGATGGAACCTCTGGTGACACCAGAGGCTCTTTGTACCTGGACTTACGTTTCTTCTTCTTTCCTGGTTGAGATCGAGGAGGGCTGTGCAGCATAAGGAGCCAGCTGCAGCAAGATCGGGAACAGAGAGAGATCGTGCGATGTGGGGGCCGACAGACCGCGGTTCTCGCGGTCGTCACGCGGCAGCAGACCTTTGGCGTGGAAGGTGCCGGGAAGGGGCATCCCGGGAGGGGCGCCCTTGACCAGCAGACGCCGAAGGATTGGGACACTTCTCCGGCTGGGAAGAGGGAGCAGCACCCAGAGAAGGTGGGGGAGCTGCAGGGGAGGGGGGAAGACAGGGGTTGGTTGGTTGGTTGTTTTTGGGGAAGGAGACCAGACAGCGAGGTCATCGGTCTCATCGAATTAGGGAAGGACGGGGAAGGAAGTCGGCCGTGCCCTTTGAAAGGGACCATCCCGGCATTTGCCTGGAGCGATTTAGGGAAATCACGGAAAACCTAAATCAGGATGGCTGGACACGGGATTGAACCGTCGTCCTCCCGAATGCGAGTCCAGTGTCTAACCACTGCGCCACCTCGCTCGGTGAAGACAGGGGTCCGGGATTGGTGTAAGGAAGGGGGAGGAAGGGGTGAAGATGTAACTATAGCATAACTAGATGTCATGGACAGGGTGAAGACGTGTGTACTTCTGTGTAGGTTGAACGATCAAGGGACTTATACTCCTGTTTCTTCTTTTCCTTCTTATATACTGGGCAATATGGTGAACGTGGAGAATGATTGCCATGACAATTAACACATACAGGAGGGGGAACACAGGGACTCCCCTCAGGACTCTCCTCATGGAGTGGACGTCCACAGTCACCACAGAGAGGTGCCTGCGAACAGCTGGAAGACGTGTCCAAAACGCAAGCACTTAAAACACCTCATAGGAAGTGGGATGTACGGCTTCACATCACATCGATAGACCATAATCTTAACTTTCTCAGGGAGGGTACCCCTTTCAAAGGCCAGAATAAAGGCACCAGTATCAATGCAATTGTCCTTAGGACCCTTCTGAACACGCCGAACAAAGTTAACACCCTGTCGTCCGAGATTGTCCCAAAGTTCCTCATCAGTTTGAAGGATCCCTGTGAAAAATCACACCTTTAACCATATTTAGAGACTGGTGGGGGGTAATGGACACAGGAATTGTGCCAAGATGGGTACAGGCACAGAGGGCCACAGACTGGGAAGCTGAAGCAGTTTTGATCAGCAACTAACCCGACCGCGTCTTGCTCAGGGAGTCCACTTTGCCAAACTTGTCTTTAATGTGTTCCACGTAGAATAAAGGTTTGGTATTGGTGAAAGTATCCCTATCAGTCCTGGTGCAAACCAGATAGTGGGGGAAAGGTTTCGCCCCTAGCCGACAGGCCTGGCCCTCTTTCCAGGGGGTAGCCATGGAAGAGAAGGCCAAAGGGGCAAGAGAAGCAACACTCAAAGAATCATTTTCACACAGAGATGGCCGCAGAAGAACGGCCAGAGTTCTGGACACGTATGCGTTTCATTTGCATAGCGTCCACCCTGATACCACCCACTCCGATCAGGGGCTCTCACAGGCGCCACCCAGCCACAGCAAGGGCCGACTAGCATGGCGGCCATTGCCGGGAGTTGCAATGCTCCAAGATGACTAGCAACCACTCCAAGGCTTGCATGAGGTGGTCACAGCTCAGGTATCAGAAGTGTGATCCCTGTGTGTTCAGGGGGCTCAACCGAAAGGGTACATAGCAACCCCACCACACAGGCTGGCTACCATGCTGGCAATGCACCCTAGCATCAGACAACAACGTGAAAGGAAAGGTGGAATGTACTAGGAGGGCACACATCGGAGACACTAGGTAAGGTCCTCTTCCCCACATGGCTCACACCACGGAAGAGAAATTTAGTGATGGAGGTCAAACCCCAGAGGGGGACCAGGTAGTGCCAAAAGAAGGAGGTGATTACGCAACAAAGCCAAATTGTAAAACCAACAGGACCAAGAGGATAGCAGGGACCAACATAAACAAGGGCACCAGGAGAGGGAGAGGAGAGAGCAAGGGGGAAGGAGTAAGGAGGGGAAGGACAAGGAAATGCAGCCTTGGAAAGAAAGAACGCTGCAATAGCTCGGGGCCCCGTGCTCACCACGCACGTATCCACAAAAGAGTTGTGGACCCCCTTGGGGTGCTGAAGGGCATGGAAATAAAGTTAAAAAGTCAGGTAATGAAAATCAGCAGGGATACCGAAGGTTTATGGTTTTAATGGACAAGTTATTGACGTATGTGCTTTCAAATATCTACAAAACAAGCAAACCAGGATAGGAAACCACACAGAAAAAATTTCAGACAGGGCAGAAAAATGGTCATAATTTTGTTCATTGAGTATCAGGCAATTAACTAGAATGAAAATCATTGTATACAAATATTGTCTACCAATTTTGATCTGTGGATCAGAATGCTGCTTCAGGACAAATGAATATCTGAGTCGAATACAAGTGACACATGCACTTTTTATGAGGGATTCTAGCTAAGATGAGTTGGGACAAAAGAAGAAGTCAAAGTATTGAACTTCAGATCAATCTCAAAGAAAACAGAGAAATGGGCTGAAATGGTTTGGTCATCTTGAAAGAATGGCAAAACCAAGAGCAGCTCTGGAATGGGCAAAATGTGGATGAAGACCAATTGCAAGAGCATAAACAAGACAGAGCAGGTGGGGGATGAATAAGGAGAGAGGACTACAATGAGCATAGATGCTGAAGAATATACTCTGTAGCAAGATATGAGGCTTTGGAAATGAGTGGCACACGCGCAAAAAATTCAGGAAGAATGAGACAGCTAACATGCATTTAACTGCAATTCTCATGTGCATCAGCACAACTATGACCCTTAAAAATTTTTGGTTAACTGTAAGAGTAAAATTATTACCAGCAGAAACACACAGCTATAAATGCTGTAAGAAATACAGTACAAACCACACAATGTTTTCAAAATAGCATTTAGTTACTCTCAACTAACATTCCATTCAAACACTAATCACATTCAGTCCAGTTACATGAACAGATTATTCAACAGTTCACCCAATACTACTCTGACACACTAACAGCAATCAGCCACAGAACACAGGCAACGTCCGAGCTAAGATGATCAGCTACTGCACAATGATGAGCAAAAATATGGAAGCATAGAAGGTAGGTTCACCATTTCACAGCACACCACAAACACCCTTGCAACATGGGACAAGGCTGTATCTGCTTTTTCCACACATATCACAAGTGTCCCAGTCTGAGCTGACAGGCAGACAGAAATTGGATGTCCTCATGGTAGTGCAGTTTGGTTGTATTGCACTGTGGTGCAAAACCTGAAACGAAAACCTCTGTCACCTCACAAGAGCTCCAAGCTGACTTAAGAGGTAACAGTTACTACAGCATGAAGCACAAATTGGATATTCTAATATTTATACCTGGCAAGTAAACAACATAATTAACATTAACAACATGCTTTAAGTGGGTATCCATACATTTTTAAGTGACACTGCAGATTCTTTTTACATCACCTCCAATGAGAGTGAGCTTTCCAATTTGGTCCAGTGAACATATCCGATCTATTCTTTGAACTCACTATGCTTAATAAACTGCATTGGAATTTTTTCTGGTGAAAGTCCATGAATGTGAGAACAGAGTTCTTTGCCAATAAGTACTGTCAGCATGGCCAGGTCAATTTCCCCACTGGTGGATGCTGTAATATACATGTGGGAATGATAAGTTTACAGTCGACAGTACACAAACATTCTCCTTGCAAGTGAGGTTCTTTGGAGGAGACAGTCAGTGCTCGTTTCCCGCGTTAACGTATGTATGTATGTATGTATGTATGTATTTATTGCGGTACAATAAAAGTGATTAGTCCCAGTATAAAATCCACACAAAGGTTTCCCTTTATATAGTGAAATTACCCCGTAACTAAGTAGTGTGTCAGTAGACAAGTTCCTTTAGATATTTTCCGCACAGTCTCTTAACATGTCATCTGCATAGAACCTCTTCCGCGACATCAACGGAGTCATCCAGAATATCAAGAAGGAGCTCGACACAATGCAGAAAATCCCTCAGTTCACTGTGCCACGGATTCGTCCATCCAATACCGACTTCGTCCACGACGGTACATTTCCAACTGTGCCGCGTGTACCGGCGGCTCCTGTGCCGCTACCACTAGATATTGCCTCGCACAACCAGCCCGCAGGACACACCAATATCAGACCAAATGTGCTCGCATTTTTATCACCCAGGTCGGTGCCACTCCCACGAGTTTCAAACTTTCCGTTCACCAGCTCTCGTGGCCCACCCGCGTTGTGGTTACAAATTCGGCCCCCCACCTTTTGTTCCCGAACATACAGAAATTTGGTTCGCTATTATGGAGAACTTTTTCATGCAGTAACAAATAGTCGATTTTGAACAGTTCACGCTAGTGATGTGCAACCTGGATCAACATGCTTCGTCAGGCGTATCAGATACACTTATGCAACCACCACAACAAGCCTACGCCACCCTCAAGACAGCGTTAATTTCGCGTTTCACAAAACCTGTGGACCGGCAGATAACACAGCTCCTGTACCACAAGAAACGCGATGACAGGTTGCCTTCCGACTTACCAGCATTTACATGCTATGGTGGACCCTTCCGTGTTCTCACACACATTACATGTGCACATCTGGCAACAGCAGTTATGCCCACAGGTGTCCTTAACCTTAACTGCTTTCGAGGGCTGGCCATTAAGCGAATTGCTGCAAGTGGCTGATAGAGCGCACTCCCTGCTCAACTTGCACACCACAGTGGCCGCCGGTGCAACCACTTCGGCCAACGACACCAGCTGAGAACAACCAGAGCCGATTGACACGGCGCCTCCAGCTTGTGCAGCCACGACCGTACAATGAGCGCCAGATGTGACCGAAGGTTTCTGATCTCTCCGCACTGCCGTCTATCGGCTGCCCAGCTGCAGTGGCTAGAGCCACGCGACGTTGCGGGGCAGCTGACACACACACACACACACACACACACACACACACACACACACACACACACACACACACACACACACACACACACACACACATTCGCGTCATCGCCAGCCGACACGCCCGCAGCGTCATGCAGACAACGGCACTGGTTATTGCTGGTTTCACCAGCGTTTCGGCACGCAAGCTACGAAGCGTACGGTGCTGTGCTCGCAGCCAAACGCATCCCACAGCCTGCTTTAGGCACAGCCAATCATGACAACAAACAACAGCACCTAAACTCACAGACCCAAGTGGGGAGAACACTTCCGTTTCAGCACGAGCCTATGTTATGCGGAATGACTTCTCCCACAGCTGTAAGGTATGCAGCTTCACAAAGACTTTTCACTCCTTATCCCTCTAAAGGATGGATGTTTTTGGTCGACACCGGCTCAGATGTCAGCACTGCCTGTAAATTTTTTCCCTTCAGACTAACATGCCCAAGAGACCACTTTGAAAGCAGTGAACGATTCAGTCATCCACAAATATGGACAGAAAACATTGGCAGTGGACATTAGGCTACCAGAAAAATGCAATTGGACCTTTGTTATGGCCGATATCGACCAACCTATACTAGGTGCCGATTTCCTGGCAAAACATGCACTGTCCACAGATTTACGCACGTCACAACTCGTCCATTCTGCCAATGGATGGGTTATCCCGGGAATACAAGAACGTCCAACCTCTCATGCAGGACCGAGGGTAGATAACATCAGCACACCCACCTGGGAGGACACCATAGCAAAGAAGGAATCTGACCTGCAGATGGCTCAAATGACATCAAAACAGTTGACGGCACAAGAACAGGCTCCCACTCTCTACCGCAAAGGCGACACTCAAGCCACAACACGGAACAAGAAAGAACAGGGCGAAGCATGAGACGGTGCACCACATCTGTACAACTTCAGGCCCACCAGTCTACTCACACGTTCGCAGGCTTGCAGCTGATCACTTGCGGGAAACCGAGACCATTTTCAACGAGATGCTACAAGAAAGAACTATACAGCCATTCAACAGTCCGTAGTCCTCTTCTCTGCACCTCACCCGTAAAAAGAATGGGTCATGGCGCCCGTGCGGTGATTATCGAGCTTTGAATGCCCCAACTGTTCTGGACGGATACCCTGTGCCACATATACAGTATTTCACCCATTCACTGGCCGGGGTGACCATATTCAGTGTTTTAGACTGCCATAAGACTTATAATCAGGTCCCAATGGCAGAGCAGGACAAAGACTGCAGTGACAACTCCATTCGGGCTGTTTGACTTTTTGGTGATGCCATTCGGGCTGAAAAATGCTGCCCAAACATGGCAACAGTTTCTGGGCAGCATGCTAAGAGGGCTACCATATCGTTTTGCCTATTTCGACAATATTCTGGTGTTTTCGGGGAATGTTTATGACCATCAGAAAAGCGTAAATGAGGTGCAAAGCAAAAAAAGAGGTGAAAAGCAGGCATAGTGCTCATGGAATAACACTTCAAAAGGACAAGTGTGTGTTTGGGGAACCCATGGTGACCTTCCTGGGTTATAAAGTGTCAGCTAAGGGCATTTGGAGTTGTGTACCCTACCGCAGCCTCAAACCTACCACGATCTCTGACGATTCCTAGGAATGATTAATTTCTATCGTCACCACCTCCCTGGAATGGCGGCAATCCAGATGCCACTGAACAATGCCTTGGCTGGACACTCCCACGGACACCCAAGATGGATTCTGCTTTCAAGGCACTGCCAAACAGCCTTCACAACACAGTGGGGCTTCCACACCATGCGCCAGGAGCTCAGCTAGCCCTAGTAGTGGACGCAAGCCACGTTGCAATTGGTGCAGCACTGCACCAGAGAGTGAAGGGTCATTGGCAGCCACTATGTTTCTTTCTCACAAAACCTACACACGAGTCAAACTCATTGGAGTGCATACGACAGGGAACTCCTCGCAATGTATTAAAGTGTCAGGCACTTCCGCCCTTTCGTTGAGGGCAGGCAATTCACCATATACACTGACCATATATGGAGTTTACATGCCAGTTTTCGTTCAACAGACGTGCCTCAAATCCAAGGTGCCGACAACATTGTGGCAGACTATTTCTCACACATTAACAGGATAAGTCCAATGTTGGATTATTCTGAATTGGCAAGGGCACAGGCTTCAGACCATGCAAGATGGCGTCCAGTGAACATTTTTCGTGTAGTGATGTCTCAGTTTCTTTAAAAAGTGATAGTGAGGTTTGTAAAATTTGCGTGAAGAAGGTCAAAAGAGGTATCCTGCATGCCGACTGCAAGTACTGGTTCCACGATAAATGCGTCAAAGTCAATTTGAAATACACTCCTGGAAATTGAAATAAGAACACAGTGAATTCATTGTCCCCAGGAAGGGGAAACTCTATTGACACATTCCTGGGGTCAGATACATCACATGATCACACTGACAGAACCACAGGCACATAGACACAGGCAACAGAGCATGCACAATGTCGGCACTAGTACAGTGTATATCCACCTTTCGCAGCAATCCAGGCTGCTATTCTCCCATGGAGACGATTGTAGAGATGCTGGATGTAGTCCTGTGGAACGGCTTGCCATGCCATTTCCACCTGGCGCCTCAGTTGGACCAGCGTTCGTGCTGGACGTGCAGACCGCGTGAGACGACGTTTCATCCAGTCCCAAACATGCTCAATGGGGGACAGATCCGGAGATCTTGCTGGCCAGGGTAGTTGACTTACACCTTCTAGAGCACGTTGGGTGGCACGGGATACATGCGGACGTGCATTGTCCTGTTGGGACAGCAAGTTCCCTTGCCGGTCTAGGAATGGTAGAACGATGGGTTCGATGACAGTTTGGATGTACCGTGCACTATTCAGTGTCCCCTCGACGATCACCAGTGGTGTACGGCCAGTGTAGGAGATCGCTCCCCACACCATGATGCCGGGTGTTGGCCCTGTGTGCCTCGGTCGTATGCAGTCCTGATTGTGGCGCTCACCTGCACGGCGCCAAACACGCATACGACCATCATTGGCACCAAGGCAGAAGCGACTCTCATCGCTGAAGACGACACGTCTCCATTCGTCCCTCCATTCATGCCTGTCGCGACACCACTGGAGGCGGGTTGCACGATGTTGGGGCGTGAGTGGAAGACGGCCTAACGGTGTGCGGGACCGTAGCCCAGCTTCATGGAGATGGTTGCGAATGGTCCTCGCCGATACCCCAGGAGCAACAGTGTCCCTAATTTGCTGGGAAGTGGCAGTGCGGTCCCCTACGGCACTGCGTAGGATCCTACGGTCTTGGCGTGCATCCGTGCGTCGTAGCGGTCCGGTCCCAGGTCGACGGGCACGTGCACCTTCCGCCGACCACTGGCGACAACATCGATGTACTGTGGAGACCTCACGCCCCACGTGTTGAGCAATTTGGCGGTACGTCCACCCGGCCTCCCGCATGCCCACTATACGCCCTCGCTCAAAGTCCGTCAACTGCACATACGGTTCACGTCCACGCTGTCGCGGCATGCTACCAGTGTTAAAGACTGCGATGGAGCTCCGTATGCCACGGCAAACTGGCTGACACTGACGGCGGCGGTGCACAAATGCTGCGCAGCTAGCGCCATTCGACGGCCAACACCGCGGTTCCTGGTGTGTCCGCTGTGCCGTGCGTGTGATCATTGCTTGTACAGCCCTCTCGCAGTGTCCGGAGCAAGTATGGTGGGTCTGACACACCGGTGTCAATGTGTTCTTTTTTCCATTTCCAGGAGTGTATATAAAAGACAAACATGACTGGACATGCCGACAGTGCTTCTTAAGTGCCGCGGAAAACGAAATAAAGAACACACTAAAGACACAAGAAAAAATAATAAGCACGTTAACAGATGATTTAGTGTCAATCAATACAAAATATCAAGAATTTCTGAGGAAATATCAAGAGTTGGAAAGTAAATATAAAGCAGTGCATCGGAATTATCGCCTAACTCAAGGCAACGCCGTTGTTAATAGTCATTCCGCACAGAAAATGTGGCGTGTGCCGAAAAAAAACAAACAAAAAAAACAAAAAACAAGGAAGAACTACATGTAAATACAGCCCCAGTGATACCATTATCAAACAAATTCTCAGCACTAGTAGCAGATTGCGGAAACGCAACGGACATAATCTAACCAGAAAGTAATCGCAAAACTCCCACTAAAGAACCAAAAAAGAACTTGCCAACCTTAAGATGCACCAAAGAGCTTCTTCTGTATGCCGACAGTCATGAAAAAGATCTATCCAAACATTTTCGTGAAAGTAAGCCTTCAAAGCATTTAGTTTTCACGCAAATCGAGCCGGATGCAATGTTAAATGCAGTGGTGGAGAGTATTACAACAGAAACAAGTCACTTGAACAAAGATGCTCACGTTGTGCTTATTGGCAGCGGCAACGACGTATACAAAAATGAAAGGAAGACAGCCCTGCGAAGCTTCCATGACATATTACCAAAACTATATCAAACGAACATTGTCATCACAAACGTGCCAATGCGACATGATTTACCACTGTGGTCGTGTGTAAACAAGGAGATTTGACATTACAATTCCGAGCTAAAGAAACTGTGTGATAAATTTAGCCATGTACATTTGATAGACTTAAGTAAGATGAGTTGTGATGAACATACAAAACACGGATTCCACTTAAATAGGAAAGGGAAGGCCAAGCTAGTTTCCCACATAAGCAAACTGTGCGAGAAGGACGGTGTGGAGAAAGCTCCAATTGCTCTGGGCTACAACCATGAGCCTTTTTTAGAATAAAGGACCATAATAATAGTTTTCAGGGATGTATTTGAGATAGTACCGAGTCCCGTTCGTGCAAAGAAAACCCAAGCTGTGAAATAAGTGATTAGTCATTGCAGGTCAGTTCTAAAAAGACCAGTGTCTGCAAAACGTTGTAAAAAGCGTAACTCAAACAATTTTGATTCATGCAATATGGTTAATAAACAAGAAGGGATAACACCCTTAAAGTTAATGCACTTAAATGTGCAATATCTCAGAAACAAACTAGACATTCTACAAATATTCATAGAGGAACGCTTGCCACATGTACCAGTAATAATGGAACATGGTCTAAAGTGCAGTGAAATAATTTATTATAGATTAGAAAGTTACATACTAGCAACTAGTTATTGTAGGCAAAACCATAAAGGTGGTGGTGTGGCAGTTTATGTTAGTAAGGATATAGAAGCTAAAAAAATTTCCTTTCTTGAACACCACACCAAAGAAGGATCAATCGAAATGACAGGTATTGTACGCTGCAGTAATGATCTTAAGTTACGAAAGCATAGAGTGAGTGGAGTATATAGGCCACCAAATGCTGATGTAATGCTGTTTATGGGTAAACTTTGTAGTGTTATTGGTCAGGATGGTTCCAATGACCATACTTATATCAGGTGACTTTAATATAGATGCAAACTCAAATAGTATAGTAAACTTTAAACTCTGTCATGTATTGACCTCATACAATCTTGTAAATATAGTGAACACTGACACTAGAGTGACGGACACATGTTCCGCTAGAATACATTATGCTATAAACAACAAAGATGTTGTAAATAAGGTAAATTACAGTAACTTAGACGTTCTTTATTCTGACCACTTCTGTCAGGTGATAGAATACAACAATTCAGTTGTGCCTAAAATAACAAAAATTGTGCTACATAAACGAATGCTTAAGACCTCAAATATTAATGCTCTTAAAGACAAACTAGCGAATGAGAAATGGGATTCTGTGTACCAGGTGAAAGGGTCAGATGAGAAATGGAATGAATTCTACTCAACCCCACTGCATCATTATGAATATAGTTGTCCAGTCAGAGAAATCCAGAAGGTAGTTGAACAGTCAACATGGGAGTAATCCTAGACAAACTCCCAACAAATCTGATTATGCTCAGGCGGCAAGTACATGATCTAAACCAGCTTTATAAAGCTACTGCTATGCAGGTTTTCAAGGAAAAATATAATAGGGCTAAGCAAACTTTTAAAACTGAAATTGTCCACCTAAGAAAGCAGATTAACAGCAAAACAATAGAACAGTCTGACAACATAAGCAAAGCATCTTGGAAACTGATTGACAAATTCCAAAAAGGTCCCAACAAGTTGAACATGGAACCACTCAGCATAAGAAATGTCAGTAACATTATAAAAGACCCAGATACTATATAATATTGGTTTTTTTTTGTTTTTTTTTTTTGTGGTTTTAGGGCGCAGAACTTCTATGGTCATTAGCACCCAGCCCGTGACTTAGGAAACAGTAAAAAACCGAAATTTGAAACCAGCAGCAATGGGAACAAAGTCATAAAATTGGAGAAACTAAAAGTAGAAGGAATGCTTAAAAATCCACTACAGAAAGGTTTTTTTTTTTTGTGGTTTTAGGGCGCACAACTTCAATGGTCATTAGCGCCCTGACTACTCTAAGAATGCACCGCGAGGCACAAGTTGACAACAACAACTAAAAGGGAAAACACAATAAAAGACTGACTGACAGGCATAGGATTAAAAAACAGCATCATCAAATATCCTTAGAGAGGTTTGTCAAATTGATAAAATGAAGAACACGAGCAACTGCTCGTGGGTCATCCGCTAAAATGGCATCGAAAGTACTTGGCAGGTTAAGATCTAGACGCAGTGTCTTAAAATCTGGACAGGACATTAAAATGTGTCGAACCGTCAGCAAGTGCCCACATGGGCAGAACGGCGCCGGCGCAGCCGTCAGCAGATGGCGATGGCTGAACCGGCAGTGTCCAATTCTTAACCGGGCCAAAACTACCTCCTCCCGCCGAGAAGGGCGTGAGGAGGACGTCCAAGCCACGGGAAGAGGTTTTAAGGCCCGAAGCTTGTTGTCTGTAAGTGCAGCCCAATCGGCATGCCACAGCGATAAAATGTGCCGACAAATGACCCTGCTAAAATCGTACGAAAGGACACAACAAGAAGCTGTCCGAGGCTGGAGGACCGCAGCCTTGGCCGCGGCATTTGCAGCTTCATTCCCAGGGATACCGACATGGCCAGGAACCCACATAAAGCTAACCGGAGAACCGACGTCCACCAGCTGCTGAAGAGAGCATTGGATCTGGTGTACGAAAGGGTGAACCGGGTACGGATCACTGAGGCTCTGGATGGCGCTCAGGGAGTCGGAGCAGATGACATAAGCAGAATGTCGGTGGCGGAAGATGTAAAGAACTGCCTGGTAGAGGGCAAAGAGCTCAGCTGTGAAGACCGAACAATGGCCATGGAGCCGGTATTTGAAACTTTGTGCCCCGACAATAAAGGAACACCCGGCCCAGTCATTGGTCTTAGAGCCATCTGTATAAATAAAAGTCATGTTGATGAACTTCGAACGAAGTTCCAAAAAACGGGAGTGGTAGACCGAACCGGGGGTAACCTCTTTTGGGAGCGAGCTGAGGTCAAGGTGAACGTGGACCTGAGCCTGGAGCCAAGGTGGCGTGTGGCTCTCGCCCACTCGAAAGGTTGCAGGGAGTGAAAAATTAAGGTGTTGAAGGAGGCGACGAAAGCGAACTCCAGGGGGTAGCAGGGCAGAGACATACAACCCGTATTGACGGTCGAGAGAGTCGTCAAAAAAGGAACGATAAGACGGATGGTTGGGCATTGACAGTAGCCGACAGGCATATCGACAAAGCAGTATATCGCGCCGGTAGGTGAGTGGCAATTCGCCAGCGTCAGCATGAAGACTCTCTACGGGACTAGTATAAAATGCTCCGATCGCAAGTCGTAAACCCAGATGTTGTATGGAGTTGAGGCGGCGTAAGATGGATGGCCGTGCAGAGGAGTATACGAAGCTCCCATAATCAAGCTTGGAGTGGACGATCGACCAATAGAGACAAAGTAGGACGGTTCGATCCGCTCCCCACGACATACCACTGAGAACACGGAGGACATTTAAAGAACGGGTACAACGGGCGGCCAAATATGACACATGTGGAGACCAGCTAAGTTTCCTGTCAAATGTAAGGCCTAAAAATTTGGTTGTCTCCACTTTATATAATATTGTTAATAACTACTACATTTCTGGTGAACAATCAACCCATATTATATATTAACAGGTAGAGACGCAATGCCATCTCACCCAGTGTATCGGATTTGAATTTGTGGAAGTGAACGAGCAGGAGATTCGAGGGCAATATACATGCTAAAGAAAAATTTTCATCTGGATGGGATGGTGTATCCAGTGCTATTACTAAAGCGTGCTTAAAAGAAATCTCTAAACCTCTTACTCACCTGGTTAATTGCAGCATTAGAGGAAACATGTATCCAATGGTTCTAAAATTGACTGTAGTGAACCAGTGTATAAAAAGGGAAGGAAGGAAGACATCTCCAACTACAGACCAATATCATTAATTCCCCCTTTTAGTAAGATATTCGAAAGCATTATCCTCTCTCAGCTAAGCTGCCTTTTTCACAAAACAAACTGCTTGTAGATTCGCAGCATGGCTTCAGAAAAGAGCTAACTACAACCACAGCAGTTACACAGTTCATCCATGAAGTTTACTGTCTGTTAGACGAAAAGATGCAGACTGTGGGTATATTTTTGGACCTGTCAAGAGCATTTGATACGGTAAACCATAGGGCACTTCTTAAAAAGCTAAAATCTTATAGTATTGGTGATCAAGCCATGAATCTTTTAACCACATACCTGCTGAATCTTAAGCAAAGCACTAAATTGTCATACAAGCTAGATAATAAAATCATGACTACCAGTGAACCTGTATTACAAGGTGTACCACAGGGCTCAATCCTTGGACCCTCTCTCTTCCTTATTTATATTAACGACATTGCACAACCCATTAACTCCCATATTGTAATCTATGCAGATGACATGTCAATCTTATTCTATGGGAGTGAATCTAATGAGCTAGAATCTCTTGCTACTAGTGCTGTAACAGAAGTAACAACATACTTCAGTGAGCAGGGACTCAACGTGAATGTCACCAAATCTCAACTACTGACATTTAAAACAGGCAGTTCTCACAACAATATGTGTAGTGTGTGTAATATCTCCACAACCGAAAATGGTAACTGTAAATTCCTGGGTGGTATGTTGATGAAAATGTAACAGCAGCTATCAAGGGCAGTGATGTACATGATCACAACACTAGAAAAAAGTAACTATTTCCGTAACAGAACAACGTTAAAATGACTGATAGAAGTCCATATATCAGTGGTTTGATTTCGTGCAACAAGCTACCAAACTCTAAGAACATACACGGGAATTGTTTTTAAAACAAAATTAAAATCTTTTCCAATTAGAAAATGTTTATATTCTTTCAACAAATTTTAAGATAGTGATTGTAACATGAGGCATTAGCATATCGGTTGTAATGTGATAAATGTAAAAAAATAGACATTAGAAGCAACAGCTACAGAATATAATGTATTTTATAAGTGTAAATATAACCATAGTATTAAGTCTAGCGTTTGCAAAAGCCATCATTACAATGGCTCCATATAAATAAAATGTAAATAAATAAATAGATGCGCAGCTGCAGTCCTCGGTGGACTCCTCCACTGGCCTACATTTACAACTTGTGGATGCCCCCTGCAAACCATTTCAGATATGGTGCAACACCTCCTTGGTTAAACCATGCCCATACGTGAGTCCCCAGTTCCGACGAAAGGTATTCGACAGCATTCACAACCTGGCACACCCAGAAACCAATGCCTCAGTGAAGTTAGTGACAGACCTTTTTGTGTGGCCTTCAATCAAGAAAGATACATGGGAGTGGCCCCGCAGCTGCTATCAGTGTCGACGTAGCAAAGTGGGATGCCACGTTCACACTCCAGTAGGACAATTCCCAACCCCAACAGCACGTTTTGGGCATTTACACATTGACTTGGTTGGACCCCTCCCCCCTTTGGAAGGTACTTGCTTACTGCAGTGGATTGTTGCACGCGGTGGGCAGAGGCTACACCAATCAGTGACATTTCTGCAGAGACTACTGCACGGGCATTCTTGGAAACTTGGGTAGCTCGTTCTGGGTGCCCATTTTTCGTTACCACCGACCAAGGACACCAATTCGAGTCGACACTGTTCCAACAACTGTCGAAACTCTGCGGCTTCCAACGAAACCGGACAACTAGCTACCACCTGGCCAGCAACGGTTTGGTGGAAAGGTGGCACCGGATTTTAAAGGCTGCCCTGATGTGCCACGAGGATTCATGTACTCAAGCGTTGCCATTGGTTTTGCTGGGGTTACGGACCGCATTAGAAACAGACATCAGTTGTTCCTCAGCAGAGTTCGTATATGGAGAACCATTATGTGTTCCAGCAGAATTCCTCGCACCAGGTCATCTTCCAGATGAGAACTACCCCACCTCTTGCAACAAATGAGGAAGCAGGCAGAGATGCTACGTGCAGCCTCGATGTCTCAGCACAGCACGCACCCACTGTTCATACTCAAGTCCCTCGATACTTGTTCCCACACGATACTCTGCACAGACCTGGTACATCATTTTTTACAGCCACCATACACTGGACCGTACCAAGTGCTAGGACGGGGCGCACACACAATGTATATCCTCCTCCAGGTAAAGTCGACCAAGGTTTCCACTGAGCGTGTAAAACCCGCTCGGACGATGACAGCACTGACTGCAATCTCACAGACAACTTCAGGCACAACTCGCAACGAACCCTCACCTTCCGCAGAGCCAGAGAGCTGTGACACACCGGAGCTCCACACCAGGGAACCTAATGCAGCAGCGGAATCATCAAGCAACACCCACACCCGCACTATCTGCACTCAGGCAGGCTGAGATGTGAAGTTTAAGTACCCCACCATACAGGGTGCTCCGCACTTCGAGGGGGGGGGGGGGGGGGGCTGTGTGGGTGTGTCGTGTGTCAAGTCGATAGGACACAAACATTCTCTTTTAAGAGTGAGGTTCTTTGGAGGAAACAGTCTGTGTTAGTTTCCCACGTTAATGTACGTATGTATTGTGTTCGTACGGTACAATAAAAGTGATTATTCCCAGTATAAAATCCATGCAGGCGTTTTCCTTTATATAGTGAAATTACCCCTACATACATCTATCTGAACTAAACTTGGCATCTGGCTATGCTCCACATCAGTGTCACCACTATTTTGTTTCATAGTACACTAGCCACCAGTTTACATATTTTATCTTCCTTCTGCTTCATGATCAACTACTGATTAACACCAAATCTGCTATCAGGATGAAAACCATGTATCAAACCATTAATCTCGCATTATGTTTCCCAACAATCACAATAAATCATATTAGAAAATGTGTTTTTGAGGAGGTTTTATGCTGTGTATATTTTTTGCATTTTCAGTTCTAAACCCAAGATATTTAATGTGCTGTCTTGTGTTAAATCTGCAGGAATTATGGGATTGCCAAATGGAACAGTGATGTTTCCAGATTCATGGGTCTTGTGCTGGGATTGTGGTTACTGGTTGAATAGTTAATTATTAGATCAAGCAGTGACAAAAAAACCTTCACTGGCTTGTACTATGTGGCATGCTCACAGAAAAACTCACTCCCCATCAAGAGCTCTTATATTTGAGCAACATCTAACTTGACACATATTTATATGAAATTAAGAATGAGCTCTCTAAATCTTTTTACGTCATGTATCCCACCATGTTCTTACAACAAATTGTACCAGTGATGACATTTTCAGGAGATCTTCAAAGTCTTAGGGCTCTGCAACATTTATCGATAGGTCTTTTTCTGAGACAGACAACAGCTACTGTAAAATCACTAGGGAATCTGTTTTATCTTTAAGAAACTCAATATTATAGAAAAACAGACTTCACAAAATATAGGACTACTGATCATTCAACATAGTTGACGTTCACTATTTTAACAAACTGCTTGCTTTATCGAAAAAGCAGTCTCCAATACTTTGGCCTAATAGCACTAGACATGGCCAAGAAAGTAACAGGCATGATTTTGGACCCATCTAAGTCATCTGACAGCACTTATCCCTTATTGATAGATGTAATTTGAGAAATAAAATTGAGTTTTATGTCGAACTGGTTAAGTCATTATTAGAAAACCAGATGTAAAGAGTTGAAATCTCACACTTCTGAAAGACTAGTAGTAAAGTATTTATCTTACCCAAAGCATAATAAACATAAGCATAATAATAATAATAATAATAATAATAACCCCCGTGGAGGCCCGGGAAAAGAATAGGCCTCCGGTATGCTCTGCCAGTCGTAAAAGGCGACGAAAAGAACAAACCACTAATAGGGCTAACCCCCCTTTTAGTGTGATTACTTGGTTCAGGACAGAACTAAAGAAGCCTCGGACAAGCGCCGTCATGGTCGGGGACGACGCTTGAACCCTATGCCCGTCCACAATGGTAATGACACTGCTAGCCAACTGAAAAATGATTTAAATCCAAATAGAGGTGTTTTGCAGGATATGCTTCCTGCAACCAACCTAGAAGGAAAACAGACAGAGGATGAGATGGTCAGATGAAGTTAATCGACACCTCATGTTCTGTTATTACCAAGCAACAAACCTAGGAACCAACACAACTGGATACAGATCACAAGTATAAACAACATTTATTACCAGATACCCAGAATTAAAATTTTTAACAAAACAACGACTAGCTGATCAGATCCGTGTTATAATAAAAAATAACAGGATACCCCAGTCAGAATTAGAAAACATCAAACAACAAGTACAACAAATACTGGAACAAAATAATGTGCAATCAGAAGAAGAAGAAAATACAGTAATGGACTCAAACATCCCAGAGCAAACAAACAAAGACCAACACGCATCAATTAAACAATCAGAGGAAAACTAAATCTTAAGACAGCCACCAGAACAAGCACAAATAGAACACGAAGAGACACACGTGTTAAGTTACGTTGTGCAAGACGCGACAGTTGGCTGCGACTGTGACGCTGCCCCCTCCTCTTTTCCCACCCTGGCAGACGGCGACACGGCCGCAGCACGACTGGAGTCGTCGCTGTTTCCCAAGGTCTGGTCGGCGGCGGCGGATTCAAATACATAAGAAAAATAAGAATTCCGATTTTCTTGCTGTAAAAAATACTGCATGTTAATGCAACAAAGTTACAACGGCTTCCAGAGTTAGTTTTTCGATACAGATTCTCCTTTTACTTTAAAAAATTGAAAAGTATCTCTTCCGGTTTTGCGTGTTTTTTTCGCTGTGTATTACTTCTCTATCAATTGTGAGGAAAGTAAAAGGCACAAAAAATTGATGTTCGCGTATCTTACAGTTTCACATCACAGCTTGATAATGAGGTGTCTATTTTTCCGATATTCGTCACAGTTATCCCGATACTTAATTTACAAATAACCTACTGCATAAAATTTGAATTGTGTACAGTGAAAAATGTGGTCGCTGGCTACTTTACGTATGGTTTACGTTAGGTCATACATTGTTGCCGATGAAAAGAAGCTAACATATCGAAATTATTTTTGAAGTTGAGATCAGAATGATATCGAACTCCGTTACCGAGATTTGGGCTCATATATCTCCGGGAGCGTCGCGACTAGCCGCCAGTTCTGTCGACGCGCAACGAGAATCGTGTGGTCATCACACGATAGAGAATGTTTCGCTGACACATTTGGACCTAATGAAACCATTTTATGTCATATTTCTCCGGTATCAGTTACTAATATTTCTCCATATGCTCTTGACAATTTCATTTAAAATGCCACGAAATGTAGGTTTCTTAAACCCAAGTGATCAAGCAGAACCCATTTTCGTGGTTTTGCTGAGGCATCTGAACCTGTTCCAAGCTTTCTTTCTCGTTTATTTCTCTGATACGAGTCCCGAATATTCCTCCATCTGTTGCACATTTCACCTAAAATTCCAATGAAAGATAAGTTTATTAATAATAAGCGCACGCTAGCGTCATTGCATTGTTTCAAGTTCTTGACAACAAGATAGCGTTACACCATAAACATCTCTAGAATTTTCATTCTGAACGTGTACAGTATACACTGGCAGAAATGTGGAAGAAATAATGTCCGTGCTTGTTCACAAAATTTCCCCAAATTATACTTGTCAGTTTCTCCCATGCAAAAACTTTTGGAACAAGCTAAGGCAACTTTCATAGCCGACTGAGTCTTTATTCCCATCCAAATCAACTTCCATATTCTTATATTCTGACAGCATACATCGTTATGGATGACATGAACATTTAATCTTGCCAAGCTGCACTCAAAAGATGACTCCAGGATTTACAAAAGACGAATTTCAATTGTGAACTGTGTCAGACCAGAAGGGCCTTGTAAAACAGTAGTGCACTTTTGGCACAAGTTTTTTGAGCACCATCTTCTACCAATGAATTGAAGTGAATGTGACAAATTACTTATTGCAGCATACTGTTTGCGCAATCTGTTGAGAAACGCCTTCCTCAAAAACGAGCATCTATTGATTACAGAAAGCTGTACAACAATCTGGTGGTGGTTTTTCACAACTAGAAGGTATCATCAAGACACCAATCTACCATTTACTTTCAAAGTGAAGGTATTGTAGAACGTAACTTTCTCGTTGTACTTTAGATTGTTCATTTTATAATGTACCTGCCGTTTTCAATTTTTATCGTCACAAAAAAGAGTAATGCGAAAATTGACCTTCATGTTCATTTTCATCATTCTAATTCTACATCTGCATGGATTATACTGATTTTCATAACAGGCCTGAAAAATTTGCATTAATGGGAAAATATTATATATTTCACTCACCTGCCAGTTTCAACTGTGCACCAATTTCTTCCCAAATTCTGTCTCTGAGCATAGTGTCTCTATATTTAGGGTTCTTCAAATCGTAAAGGCAAGGATGTTGCGAGACCAGCTCACAGAGAATCACATCCTATGAGTGGCTCATTTCAGTTTTCCTTGACTGGCTCGACATCTTTCTGGCAGTCGTACGTCTTTGTGTCGTGAGACTTCCGTCGCAGCACTGCTCACTGGTGCAGTGCTGCGGCAGCTGCCGCAACAGTCGCGCGTCGCATCCCAAACTCGAACTGCACATGCGCCAGCAAGCAACTTCTGACGTCACGTAGCGGCCCGTCGCAGTCGCTAGTGTGCGTCGCGTCTTGGACAACGTACCTTTAGATATAGAAGAGAAATTTCAGCTGACATATATAGAATACAAAGACACAAATACAGACATTAGACCATTCTTGCATAGGCCGCCAAATAACCCACAAGTCGAAACAATAAAAACTATCAACACAATCATACACAACAAAATAAATGAAAATACAACTATGGAAGAGTTACAACTACTGGTTTATATAGGAGCACTCACTACACTAAATATACACACTAGGCAGAGATCAGAACAAACCAACACACAGAAGAAACCCACAAAACCAGCATGGCAACACAGGCTACAGATCAGAATAGAAAGACTGAGAAAAGACATCGGACAGCTAACACAATTTATAAGAAATGAAATATCAGACAAAAAACGAAAAAGGTTAGGTAAAATCTCACAACAAGAAGCAATAGAGCAATTAGATGAAAAAAAGCAGAAATTACAAGCATTGGCCAAACGACTTAGAAGATACAAAAAAAGTGAAAATAGAAGAAAACAAAACCAAACATTCAACACAAACCAAAAGAGATTTTACCAAACAATGGATAACACACACATTAAAATAGACAATCCACCAAACATAATAGACATGGAACACTTCTGGAGCAACATATGGTCAAATCCAGTACAATATAACAGACATGCATGGTGGATACAAGCAGAAACAGACACATACAAGATGATACCAAAAATGCCTGAAGTGATAATTTTGCAACATGAAGTCACCCAAGCAATTAATTCTACGCACAATTGGAAAGCCCCTGGAAAATATAAAATAGCAAATTTCTGGCTAAAGAAGTTCACCTCAATACATTCACATCTAACTAAATTATTTAACAGTTACATTGCAGACCCATACACATTCCCTGATACACTTGCACATGGAATAACCTATCTGAAACCTAAAGATCAAGCAGACACAGCAAACCCAGCTAAATATCGCCCCAAAACATGCCTACCAACAATATACAAAATATTAACTTCAGTCATCACACAGAAATTAATGACACATACAACACAGAACAAAATTATAAATGAAGAACAAAAAGGCTGCTGCAAAGGAGCATGAGGATGTAAAGAGCAACTGATAATAGATACAGAGGTGACATATCAAGCTAAAACTAAACAAAGGTCCCTACACTATGCATACATTGATTACCAAAAAGCCTTTGATAGTGTACCCCACTCATGGTTACTACAGATATTGGAAATATACAAGTAGATCCTAAATTGATACAGTTTCTAAACATAGTAATGAAAAACTGGAAAACCACACTTAATATCCAAACAAATTCAGATAACATCACATCACAGCCAATACAGATTAAGCGTGGAATATACCAAGGAGACTCATTAAGTCCTTTCTGGTTCTGTCTTGCTCTGAACCCACTATCCAACATGCTAAATAATACAAATTATGGATACAATATTAGTGGAACATACCCACACAAAATCACACATTTGCTATACATGGATGATCTAAAACTACTGGCAGCAACAAATCAACAACTCAACCAATTACTAAAGATAACAGAAGTATTCAGCAATGATATAAATATGGCTTTTGGAACAGACAAATGTAAGAAAAATAGCATAGTCAAGGGAAAACACACTAAACAAGAAGATTACATATTGGATAACCACAGCGACTGTATAGAAGCGACGGAAAAAACAGATGCCTATAAATATCTAGGATACAGACAAAAAATAGGAATAGATAATACAAATATTAAAGAAGAACTAAAAGAAAAATATAGACAAAGACTAACAAAAATACTGAAAACAGAATTGACAGCAAGAAACAAGACAAAAGCTATAAATACTTATGCTATACCAGTATTGACCTACTCATTTGGAGTGGTGAAATGGAGTAACACAGACCTAGAAGCACTCAATACACTTACACGATCACAATGCCACAAATATAGAATACATCACATACATTCAGCAACAGAAAGATTCACATTAAGCAGAAAAGAAAGTGGAAGGGGATTTATAGATATAAAAAACCTACATTATGGACAGGTAGACAATTTAAGAAAATTCTTTCTAGAACCAGCAGAAACTAGCAAAATACACAAAGCAATCACTCATATAAATACATCAGCTACACCATTGCAATTTCATAACCACTTCTACAACCCTTTAGATCACATAACATCAACAGATACAAAGAAAGTAAATTGGAAAAAGAAAACACTACATGGCAAGCACCCGTATCATCTAACACAGCCACACACAGATCAAGACGCATCCAACACATGGCTAAGAAAAGGCAATATATACAGTGAGACGGAAGGATTCATGATTGCAATACAGGATCAAACAAACACCAGATATTACAGCAAGCATATTATTAAAGATCCCAATACCACAACAGATAAATGCAGACTTTGCAAACAACAAATAGAAACAGTAGATCACATCACAAGCGGATGTACAATACTAGCAAATACAGAATACCCCAGAAGACATGACAATGTAGTAAAAATAATACATCAACAACTTGCCATAAAACAAACTAATAAAACAACACGTTCCCACATACAAGTACACACCACAAAATGTACTGGAGAATGATGAATACTAATTATACTGCAACAGAACGATTATAACAGATAAAACAACACCACATAACAAACCTGACATCATACTCACCAATAAAAATAAGAAATTAACACAACTAATCGAAATATCCATACCCAATACAACAAATATACAAAAGAAAACAGGAGAAAAAATTGAAAAATACATCCAACTGGCTGAGGAAGTCAAGGACATGTGGCATCAGGATAAAGTTGACATTATACCAATTATACTATCAACTACAGGAGTCATACCTCACAATATCCACCAGTACATCAATGCAATACAGCTACATCCAAACATATATATACAGCTACAAAAATCTGTAATTATTGATACATGTTCAATGACCCGAAAGTTCCTAAATGCAATATAACATACCGTATAGTTAAAAGGAAGTCACGCTTGATCAAGGTCTGCGTCACTGTCCATTTTTGACCAGACATAACGTCTGAGAATAGAAAGAAATAATAATAATAATTGTGTCACCCAGAGAAGTGTATTAGGCCCAACCCACTTCTAGAGTGTCTGGTATGGAGAAGAAATACCATTTGCTGATGACTGTACCACATTAACTATAGACAAAAATACAACAATTAAACTTCCAATAAAGCTCTTAGAGACTTGCACAACTGGTCGTTGGAAAAGGCAGCAACTTGTAATGCAGAAAAGGAATGCTCACATTGGAGTGCAACATTTCTTGCTGTGAAGTAGCCCTATGATACATGCAGTCAATCCTCAACTATAGGCTAATGCTTTGGGAAACAAGTGCTGGGAACATATAAACTATTTTCAAGGTACAAAAAAAGAAAAAGCTGTACGAAAATAGGAACCTATAGTAGTAGTAGTATCAGAGCACTCAAAAATTATTCAAAACACTAGTAATTCAGACAGTTCTGTGTCAACACATCAATCACAACACAATGTATACAAGAAACAAGTCTTCACCTGTACACCACAGACAGTAAAGTATATGGCCACGGAACCATACCCACTGTTTACAACCGAGCAAAAGAAACAATTCAAAAACTACCAACATTGTGTTAGACCATGGAATAAAATTGTACAATAGAATGCCACAAAAAGTAAAAGATGTAAATGATCCATATACCTTTCGCAGAAGACTAAAAAGTATTACATTCTACTGTTCAACAATTTGTGTCATCATACCAGACAAGTATGGCTAATTGTATCAGGTACCGTATTTTACTAAGAAATATTTGGCGACATTCATAGAATTCATATTGCTCGGTGGATGAATGAACCAACAAAAAAAGAAATGAACCGAAGAGAGTATTTCAACGACTGCTCTACAAATTTTGAACAACTGCAACCGAATGTGCAGTGTCAGCCGTCAGGATTATTCAATTGAGAAAATTGCAACACGTTTCCAACAGCGCCCATTACACTCCGGAATTTTTCGAACAGGGACACAACAGACCGGATCAATTCATAAACAATTTTCTTTGTTGTATGAAAAACAATACTACTCGTATGGCTATACGTAGCGGTATGTACTGTTGATGCAGTCTGTGCAGTAATAACCGATAAAAGACGCGTATCTAGTAATACAGCAATACTGACGGAAGTTGCAACACATTCTGCAAAATAATCTACCGGTATGTAACTTTCTGATGACATCTACAACCATCCTCACAGAACGTAAATAACAGCATATGGAGACAAAAAAGGTGAGTCAGATATCGTATAAAACATTTGCGCATCTTACAACCTATACCCAAACATGCGACCGGCATCATTATTATAAAGTAAGTACCGAGAGAGACTTCACCAGATTCAAGAACACGTATGGTATCAACAACAAAATATAGACGGCGTTCTACTGCCAGATAAACACACCAACTTACAAATTACCCACACATTGTATACCATTTCTCTGAAGATGCTTACACTATAATCACAATACCATAGAACCATTTAAATTAAAAAGTTCTCATTCAACAAAAACTCTATAATCAATTATTAAATAATAAAGTATAATTATGAAATGAATGTGACGTAGGCTTTACAACGTTAAACATCGGCGCCCATTTCGATTTGTTCACTTTTTCTAACTCAATTCTGGCTAACATAATTTATACATCTAGTAGTTAACACATGAACTCTATTTTGCTATGGAATATATATATATATGCAACGCAGAATTACTTACAATTTCTGTAATGGGTTTGCAAAACACAGCATTCGTGTACCGGAAAGTATACAACTACAACCAACCCGAACTAAAACACTATGAGTACACTATTTTCCTATTTCAGCCAATCGTCCTCTATTTTTACTTACTGCTAATTCTTCAGCTCACCAAATTGTAGTAATTCAACCATGATCCCTCGATCACACTTCACACTGGCGGAGCAAAAGACAGAATGAAACGTCGCGCTCCGCCTTGGCTGAAATCAGTGACTCAACTTTGCTTCAATGTTGCCAACCCTATCGCCATTAAGCTCTGACTAGGGTTGTATGGTCTGCCTTTCAGGGAGGTCACACAGGGACATGGGTTACAACAACATATTTGGCTTTTTTTAAATAAAAATGTCATCTTATTTTCCTGGTAAAATTTTACTTACGACAGCGTCGGCGAAACGTGCTGATGTTGGCAACGACTGGTCGTGAAGCAAAAAATTAATGCTGATCCTGCTCATTAACTGACATATTATTGTGTGTACCCTCGTCTGCACAACTGATTAATTAATTTTACCCATAAAGCGAAAATTTCGTAACAAAACGTCTGCATTCATACGAACGTCACATAATTCCCACCTATCAATGGTCGTTGCCAACTGCAGCACACTACGCTGCCGCAGGCAGTCATAATGCAACCAAGTTGCCGAACGTATTGATACGGTAGAGCACCAGGTTCGAACTGAATGTCAGGATTTCCAGCAACAAAAAAATAGTAGCATAATGTGAGCCAATATTTTTCTGCCTAATTTTCGTCATGATGAACCTCATTCACAGAGAAAGTGATGGGTTTCGTAGTTTTCTTTTTACTACCACTTCAGCAAGATCAAACAGTTTGTATTGCTGCCAGTATCTGTAGCACACTATTGCTCATTTCGAATCCTCACAAATATAAACTGTAACCAATATTAGGTCGCAAAATATCGTTGGTACAAGGAAAATTCAAAGATGCAAAACAAACACCCTATTTCTGAAGAAGTTTTTGTGACATTTTTAAAGAATTTAGCACTAACAACCATCTGCCAGTACAACAACCATGACTTTTAAACTAGCAACTTTTCATCTGTAACGGTTTATTTAGAACACAGCATTCAAAGTGTCTCATTTATAATCAAGGTACAATCAAAGTTTATTACCTTAAACACTGACGTAATATTAATGTACCATATTTTTGGCAAAGAATTTTTGGGGCAACAGTGTAATGCAGGACACAAGTGCATTAGGCATACTAGTATGTCGTTAACTGTAGCCTTGTTACATCTAAATAACCAAAGCAGGAAGACTTCCCTGTATACTTTCTTGACAACTCTATCTTCCCTACCTTTTAATAAAATGTCATTTGTGTTTTTCATTTCAAAGTGCTAGATCATCAACTGACATAGAAACATATTACACTGTCCAAAGATGAGTACTGTTTACCGAAAATTACTCGTATTTTTTAAAGACTATACTTTTATTTATTTATTTATTATCATCCCAATGATCACATTTGTGATATAGGATTTGTCAGGGTACATTTTAACAACTATATAATATCTTTACAAAATTTGTATATGCACTGAATTCGAATTAATCTATCTTATGTTTAATACAATATACAACTAATAAGTGTTTCTATAACATAATTTATTATGCACTGATGTAATTTCATTTGTCACATTAACTTAAACATATATTTTATACAGTTGCGAAGAGATATTCACTTGTGCTGTAATAGCATTTGTCAAGCATGTGGTTCTTTAGAACAGTTTTAAATTTATCCTCATTTTCCAGCTCTTTGATATGTTTTGGTAGTGCATTAAAAAGTTTGATGCCTTGATTACATACAAGTTTCTGGCTTCGGGTCTTTGTTACAGCCTGTATGTGGAGATCTTTACATTGCTGTGTATCGTAATTATGGAAGTCTGTATTGGTTTTCATTTTGTCCTGATTTCTTTTGATCACCAACAGACATTTCAGAATGTATAATGATGGAATTGTTAAAATTTTCAATGCTTTAAAAAGGGGCCTTCAATGTGTTTGAGGTGGGCTGTGGGTCATTATCCGAATAGCACGTTTTTGTAATTTGAAAATCTCATTTAGACGACAATTTGTTTTTCCCCAGAATACTATCCCATAGGATGCAATGGACTGAAAATAGCCAAAATATACTAATCTGGTACAGTCATTACTACAAACTCTTGAAATTATTCTAAGCACAAAACATGCTGAATTTAGTTTTAGGGCTACGTTCACCACATGGTCCTTCCAATTAATCTTCTCATCAATGTGCATACCCAGGAATTTTGCACACTGTACTCTTTCAAGTTGTTTGCCCTCCATGGTGGGATTTAGGTCGTCCTGTTCACTTATTTTTCCATATTGCACATAATTAGTTTTTTTTTTGCATTCAGTGTTAGCGTGTTAGCACTAAACCATTTTTGTATATCTTGTAGGACATGGTCCACAGTACTGTGCAATGGCTGTTTCATATCACTAACAATTAAACTAGTATCATCAGCAAATAACATGATTCTAGCTTTTCTCTCTGACACCTGAATATCATTAATGTAAATGAGGAACAGCAAGGGGCCTAATACACTTCCTTGGGGTACTCCTACTGTGACCTCCCTTGGATCTGATCTTAGTTTAATTTTTTGATTAATATTTGGTGCTGTAATTTCAACCACCTGCATCCTCTTTTTCCAGATAAGACTCAAACCACTTTTTTACCGATCCTCTGATACCTATAGCTTCAAGCTTTTTCAAAAGTATGCTGTGATCAACAGTGTCAAAGGCTTCACATCTCTTTTTAAATTCTAACTCTTGTCTAAGGTAAATACCGACTCCACCACCTTTTGCAATTTTCCTACTATAATTATTTGCCAGTTTAAATGGATTAATATGAATACTACTAATTTCTTGGTCCTTACACCAATGTTCAGTAATACACAAGACATCAGGTTGGGTGTTACTTACTGCTATTTCAAGTTCACAATATTTGTTCTTAAGGCACTGCACATTTAGAGTCATAATCTTTAGAACAGGGGAGTGAGCACTGCTGGTATTTCTCCTTTCGTTTAACACTGTTATCTTGGAGTTTTCATTACGGCTGGATACCAAAAATCCTGTTGTACCACAGGTTTCTTGTTTCTGTTGCTTTTCCTACTTGAAGTGGATGATGCTGATTGATTGTTTATACTAGCTGTGGCAGCTGATGACATTTTAGTATTTACAATAGCAGATGATGATGTTTTTAGTGCTTCAGCAAATGTTGCTCTTGTTAAGGTTTTCATTTCTTCTGCTTCTGCCCTTATTTGGAGTGGGATTTTAGGGAACTTTTCTACTGTTATGCGGCTTACTTCTTCTAGTATCTTTTCACCCATCATCTTTTTTCCATAATAGTTCCTGTGCTGTCCATGCCTCGTGAAATGATTTCTCACTGAGCTGTTTGCATGCAGAAAAGTTGCACACTTAAAAGCACAGCAGATCTTCCTGAATTTATTATTTGTTGACTTTATTTCTTTGTTTACACATGATTCCTCGATTAGATCATGATTATGTGGCACACTTACAACGAGAACCTTTAAATTTAGATCTGACCGCTTTTTTAGAGTTGTTTGGAGTGCCCTTGTTGCTAGTTGGCTTTCATTTTTGTATATGTCATTTGCTCCACCTATTAGCACACAGCATGTTCCACTCTTAACTAAGTTTTCAAAATTATTTACTATTTCATTAAGGGGAGCACCAGGTTTGACAATGGCTGTTACTCTGAATTGCGACTGCCGATCATTTATTATTTGTGGCACATCCTTTGCATGACTATCACCTAATACACAGACTTGATATTTGTTGTTCTCAAGGTGCCCTCATTCTGTGGTTCTTATAGTACACTTTGGAGAAACATTTCTCTCGTTAGAACACACAGATGATCTAGATTCACTTGTCTTATTGACACACTATAATTCTGCAGATTTTGACTCCATTGTTTCTTCCCAATTTATGAATTAATATACTCATTAACAAATCGAGTTTGTAACGAAGTAATGTATATGTTTCCGGTTTCAAGTGACATACTGATAGTTACAAATACTTTTGGGACCAGACAGCAAAAATATAAAAGGAAAGCAACACAAGCAAGGAACGAAGGTGGTGCTGAAGCACAACACACAAAAGAGTGTAAACAGAAACTTTTCATCCTTATATCTACCTGACTGCTTACATTTCTTTATTACTACCAGCAATTTCCATAGTTGGACCTCTGGATGTCACGAGACAAAACAGGTTACGAACATCCTTTAAGAGCTATACTGTGATCGAAGCATTCCTCAGAAGTTTCCCTGTCTTGACAGCATACTCAATGGCAGGATCAGTCTGAATGTTAATCAGAAGTAACCAAACCATTTCTCAGTCTGCCACAGTAGTTTCCAATAACATTTTGGGGAAGGAAGACTGATTGCCCACTGACTAAGTGGTTTCTCAAACATTTTAAAATGTGTTGGATCAGCTAGCAAAATAAGCTTCCTCTTATCATCAGGATGCTACCCAGAGTGCATTAATTTCATAAACCTACCTGCAGTAGTTTATAACTCTAGCCATAGACCTTGATTTTGCCCACACATATCAGATACCACATGATGAATTTTCATACCGAATGTCTCCCATTCGTTTACATGTGCAACAATTGTGTTCTTGACATATGAACTTTGAAAAGAAGGCCAAGTATAATTGCAACTTATTGCATGCTTCCATCTTGTAAAACCACCCAGCATAAAAACTAATGGATGAGGCTACATTTTCTGAACAAAATTTTGCAGGTGGTATACTAACATTACAAATGATGCAGCCAATGCTCGGTTATTAGTCCAATGGTGGAGTCAAACTAAACTCACTATCATAAGAATTGCATGTTTTGCTTCTGGTAACATGAGATGCATTTTGATCTTGAGGGAACCAATGTGTTCTCTCAGTACTCCAGATCTAAACTTTACATTCTGTAGTGTACATCTGAGGGTTCTGTCTGAAGAGAAAGGTCATTTGTTTTCTAGCAAGATTTTGTACCCTGTTTTGCCACAAGTTAGTCTAACTTTAGAGCTTCCTGCAATGTTTCATCTGATAACTTGCTACTCTTGCAGGTCCCCAATGCTAAAACTGAATTGGTCTGCACCAAAAAAATAATGTAGAACGGAAAAGAATTTGTCATTTTCAGCAAAAACCTTTCTCTCCCTTTTCTGAGAGAGGTTCAAGTGTCTCTTCTAAACTTGTTTCATCCTGCACCTCATGTACAAAGTTCTTCAAGATTGTAACCTTATTGGCTGCTGTGGCCAAGCCACCTAGAGTAATACTGATCCTGTGCTCTACTGAAACTGCCTCAGTCTATCAGACAAATGGGTAAAACATTGCCGTTTGCAAAAATAAAATGGTTTTCATCATATACTAAGTTTTGATACTGTTACATTAGCCACTAGCTAATTATTTCTCATTATACTGAAATAGACAATTTACAGGTGAATAGATCTCATAAAATCTGCAATTCATTATTTTAAAAAGACAAACAAAACTTTGATAAAATTAATATTATTCCAACACTGTTGTAATTAAGAAGGGAGAAATTCCTCCTGTTATGGCCTTTGCCATTACTGTTAAGCCCCATGTGTGTAAGGCATGCTGTAATAATGATGATTCTCAGGTTTAATTTAGGGACAGTTACTTAATGGCACAAGTTCACATCCAGGGACAGTTTTGATAATAACTGAAAGATTGTTAGCAGATTATGTGATTTGTTGGTGCTACACAGTTTCGTTATTTTGATCGAGATGAAGTTACTAAGTGAAAAACCCATGCAATACACACATTTATTTACATATAAAAGCCGGCTTTCGAATCTCCCCTTGTGTGAGACTGCTTGCACAAGATCATGTGACAATTTTAAGTTCTGTATTCACATGTGTTACTGTTTGCTTCACTTCTCCTATGTAATCCTTCACTGATTGTATCGATAGCCATTTGTTTTATGATATATTGTGAAATTTCGAGCATCCACAAGCTCTGCGATAAACTAGTGTTGTTATTGTCAATTGTAGGCTTAAGTTAGATTGTGCTCTTTCAAAAGTTTTAGGGACATTAGGGGTATCGTTGTTCAAAACAACCTTTCTCTAATTCATTGTCCAATTACGTGAGAAATAGGTCACTTTCAGACTGTTCAGACGCTTACAATACTATATTTTTGTAAGTCTGTGGTACGAGCGTTTTGGATATGTATTTTAATTTGTAGCACATCAGCATCTGTGGGTCACAGTTCAGCCAAAGTATACATCGCACCTGTATTTCATTGTGTATTAATGCAAATATATGTGCGTTTTTGAAAATTGTTGGTAGCTACAATTTTCCTTCGCGTAATCAACAAGCAATTGGGGTTTTAATTACTGTAGGAGATATTCTAATTAACATTTTGTGTTATATCTCATTTTCCCTTAAAGAAGAGTAGTCATATATATATTATCTGCATTTATCATAAATTAAATCTGTTTTCCAGTTTGCTAACTATTGTAATTAACATAAAAATATTTTAGGAAACTAGTGAATTCTATAACTTCTTTGTGTTGTCTCAACAGAAATCTCTTTTTGTGTATCTTCATGGGGAATTAGAGCCATTTTAGCTCAGATTAAGAAATAATCAGCAGGTTTAATTTGTAGCCCTTTGTTCACTGGCCTGCAATACACTGCAACAGCTAAAATGCAGCTCCACTGGGATTGCTGTTACCAGACATGGGGTGAGTTGGTTGCCATTTGTAAGCAGCTGGAAATCACCCCGACTACTGTAAAACGATTGTCAGCTGTGGTGAATCAGTGTGTTGGAAGAGCTGCCGAGAGTCGTGTACCTGTGGTAACTGTACCAGAGGCACCTTAAGTACACTCCTCTGGCGTATATCTTGTCTCCTCTGCAGACAGTACTGCATCTGTCATTACTGGTCCACTTCCCTGCGAGTAGCGTGTCAATGGTGGATCTAGGCATCATGTGTAGGGTGGACTTTGGCCAGGGAGGACTCAAGGTGTTATACCAATCTCCGTAACTAACAAGTTTAAAGCGCTGTCTTTCACTTAAACAAACTGAGCCAGTGGGACTCACTTCACCTGTTTTGGGAAAACACGAAAGGGTAGGGGTCTATAAATCATTGGCAATCCAAATCTATGGCGAATGATTGTATCCCTTCGGGAAATTCCAGCGAGGGACAGGAAGGAACACCAGGTGCACTCAGTGTGAGGCTATTCCAGCAGCCATTTAGGGAACAGAGTGCAACAAACTGACGATTCTGGTGCACATTGGAACACATGATGCCTTTCGTCTGGGCCCTAAAGTGACTCTTGGGTCATTCCAGCGACTGGCAGATAAAGTTGAGGAGACCGGCTTTGTGCATTAAGTCTCAATGAAACTCACAATATGCAGCATTGTCTCCAGAACTGATCGTGGCCCTTCGGTTGTGTGTTGAGTGGAAGGACTGAACCAGACACTTTGGAAGTTCTGTGACAAGCGACTTCCTGGACCAGTGCCATAGCGTTGTGAACTGTAGGGTGCCTATAAATAGGTCAGATGTGCACTACACAACTGAGGCTGCTACTCAGGTTACTGACTGTGCGGTGCACCCAAGAGGTTTTTTTTTTTTTTTTTTTTTTTAGATTATACGGCTTTCCATCCAGGGGTGTAGGAATCCCAGAAGTATAAGTGCGAGACTGAAAGAAATGCCTCCCACAGGTGAGAGGTGGTAAACTGCCGAAGCATTCGTAATGAAGTGACAGAGTTTGAAGTGCTCGTGAAAACCAATGAAGCTCAATGAAAGCTGCCTGAAACCTGAAATTGACAACAGTGAGATTTTTGAGGAAAAATTAAATGTATATCAAAAGGATAGGCAAATGGGAAATGGAAACGGTGTGTTTGTCACTGTAGACAAAAAACTCAGATCCACTGAGGTAGAAACTGAAACTGCATGTGAGCCTGACTGGGCAAGACTCAGCATCAGAGGTGGGTATAAAATGATAAATGGATCCTTCTCTTGCCCACCAGACTCGTCTCCTCATGTAACCACAAAGTTCTGAGAAAACCTCTGTTCATTCGTACCCAAGTTCCCCAATCACACTGTTATCATTGGTGGAGACTTAAATCATCCAACAATTAATTGGGGAAATTACACTTTTGTTAGTGGTTGGTGTGGTGAAATTGTACTAAAAGCCTTCACTGAAAGCTACCTAGAACAGATATTTAGGGAACCCAGTCACAATAGAAATATATTTGATCTAATGGCTTCAAATAGACTTGACATCTTTGAGGATGTCCACATCGACACAGGTATCAGTGACCATGGCACGGTTATGGGAACAATAATTACCTAAGGACATAGGACAAGTAAAACAAGTAGAAAGATGGATGTGTTCAGTAAACTAGATAAATAAATCAGTTTTTATCTCAAAGAGGATCTTCGAACTTTCAGCAGAGGGCAGGAGCATGTAGAGGAAGTCTGACTCAAATTAGAAGAATAATTGACCACATGCTGCATAGGTAAGTATTTAGGAGAGCAATTCACAATGTGAGGGAACCTCCATGGACTACTGTAGCAGAATATTATCAAATGACATTTCACAAAATCCTAAGAAATTCTGGTGATATGCAAAGGCTATTAGTGGCACCCAAGTCAATATCCAGTCTTTAGTGAATGAGACAGCAACTGAAATTGAGGGTAACAAAGCAAAAGCTGAACTCCTTGACTCTGTAAATGTTCATTTACAAAGGAAAACCCAAGAGAATTGCCCCAATTAATCATTGCACCACTGAAAAGATGAATGAAATAAGTATGAGTCAGTGGTGTTGAGAAACAGCTGAAATTGTTAGAACTGAAAAAAGCTCCAGAGCACAATGGAATCCCTGTCAGATTGTATACTGAATTTGCATCTAAATTAGCCCCTCTTCTCACTATAATCTGTCATAGATCCCTCAAACAAAAAAACGTGCCCATTTCTTGGAAAAAGGCACTGGTCTCACATGTCTACAAGAAGAGTAGTAGAAGTGATCCACAACACTACTATCCAGTATCTATGACGTTGATTTCTTGTAGAATCTTAGAACATATTCTGAGCTCAAACATAATGAGGTATTTTGAACAGAATGGTATACTCAGTGCCAACTAACAGGGTTTTCGAAAACATTGATCATGTGAAACCCAACTTGCTCTTTTCTCATATCACATATTGAAAGCCTTGGATCAAGGCAACCAGGTAGATGCAGTGTGTTTTGATTTCCAAGAAGCATTTGTCTCAGTACCGCAACTACACTAATTGTCAAAAATATAATCATATGGGGTATCAAGTGAAATTTGTGACTGAATTGAGAACTTTTTGGTAAGGAGGACACAGCATTTTATCTTAGATGGAGAGTCATCATCAGATTTATAAGTAACTGGGTGTGCTCCAGGGAAGTGTGTTGGACCCTTGTTTTTAGTATTGTATATTAATGACCTTGCAGACCATATTATTAGTAAAATCAGGCTTTTTGCAAATGATGCAGTTATGTATAACAAAGTACTGCCTGAGACAAGCTGCATAAATATTCAGTCACCTCTTGATAAGATTGCAATATGGGGCAGAGATTGGCAACTTGTTCTAAATGTTCAGAAATGTCAAACTGTGCACTTCAAAAAAGGAAAAATATGTAGTATCCTATATCTATAATATCAGTGAGTCACTGTTGGAATCTACCAACTCATACAAACGCGTGAGTGTACCACTCTGTGGGTATATGAAATGGTATGATCGCATAGGTTCAGTTGTGGGTAAAGCAGGTGGTAGATTTCAGTTGATTGGTAGACTACTGGGGAAGTGCAATCAGTCTACAAAAAAGATTAAAAAGCAATCAGTCATGTGATCCATCTTAGAATATTGCTCATATGTGTCATATCCGTACCAGATAGGACTAACAGGGGATATTGAATGTATACAAGGAGGGGCAGCACAAATTGTTACATGTTTGTCTATTCCATAGGAGAGTGTCACAGAGACATTGGGGGAACTGAAATGGTAGACCCTTTAAGACATACGTAAAATATCCCGAGAACGTCTGCTCAGAACCATGGCTGGTACCCTCTGGTGGCACTTCTAACAGAAGGATTATCAGGAAACTGTTTATATACAGTATGGTGCCTGTAACATGTGATGTACTTGTGGTAATAATGAACAGCCCACAGAGGAGAGAGGCCTGCATGCCAAGGGTAAGCAACTCTGAGAGTGAAGATGATGTACTGGCAGAATATATACTCAGTCTGCAACTGATACACAACACCTGTACCTCCTTCAACAGTTAGATTAGGCATCAGCGCACCCTGCTGGGCAACATGAGGGGTCCAATGAGATGGGGAGACCACAGCAGCTGTCACTCAATCCAAAGAAACCGTGGCTAAGATTGTGAAGTGGCTGCTGACGGCCGTGATTAGTGATGGCAGCAGTGATACTGGAGGCACCTGACAAAGATGCCAGGGCGAACTTTGGTGTCTGATTGAATGCTCTTTAAAGAACATAACAATATTATCAAGTGATGCTCCTGCTTGTGGAATGCCATGTAACAGTTACTAATACTTCAGTTTGAATATCATGCAATTACACCAAAAAACTAAGACTGAGTGCAGTAAGTGCTCTGTAATTATATTTTATCATTCTTAAAAAATGATCCTGTATCTTAATTCCAAGTGTAATTTATTTTTCACAAAGTAATTTCTTTAATATGAACGTTAACTACATACCTGGTCATTTGTTAGCAAGACCTCCATTAGGCAACAATGACATTTTGCATGAAGCAAATTTTTATTCATTCTACTAAAATATTCTACTATAATATAAATTGAAGTAAAATGATAAGCATTTTAAACAGTTTCAACTACAAAAGAGAATAATTGCACTTACCTTTTTATATCGCCTTTGAAGTGGATCCTTTTGTTTGTGAATTTATAATACTTATAATCTGCAAAATTAATCAGTTTATACAAATGGAACCATCTGATAATTAATTTGATCTAAAGTAAACAAAGTGTTTGTTCAGCGGAAGTGAGCAATGAGAACCATTTTTGCTACAAAGTTACATGACAGGAAATAAGTACTACAAACAGGACTCAGTATTTACACATGTAAAAATATTATAATCGGAAAATGAAAATGTAATCAAGTAAATACAAAGTTACCACAATAATAGAAATCAAACAGCTGCTATATACTAAAACGAAGGAGGCAGCAGCCGGTTTGAAAGTAGCAGTTTCCTTGCCAAGCAATTACATTTATGTGGTATAAGCAGGTCTGGCTCCAGGATTGGGAAGGGGGAGGGGTGTTGCATGGAACCCAATATGCCAACACCCCAAGGGGGCAGGTATTTGGAGCAGTAAAATCTTGAATTTTAATATTGTTCCGAACAGGTGAATTAAACAACACAATGAAAGAGTTGTGTAACTGATGAAGTTGTGAGAGTAAATTGAATATACAAATCATTCATAAAATATATTGTCATACTGGACCGAATTATCAATCTTGTGCCCAGAAAAAGTTTTTTTATGTTTACGCCCTAGTATCAGGCCATGCCCAATGCTTGTATCTTTTCAAGCTTTAGGTTATCATGGGCACATCTTGTGGGTCAGTTTGACATTGTAGACAATGTTCCATGTTCTCTGACTTCACCATAGTTGCATTTGTTTGCATCATGTTCGAGGACCCACATAAGTAGATTTGTTTTGCACAGTGCTCCATGCATTCTGATGCAATTCAGTGTTCATCAAACCCTCCGGCTTGATTTATAGCATGGTGGTTTTTCAGGTCCCATCATTAGAAATTTCAACAGAGACGTACAGAAGTTTTCAGATGAAAAAGCAAACAGATATCTGCAATGTAAGATCTATGTCTACATCCACACTCTGCAAACCCCTGTGGAGTTCCACTGTACTAATTAATAGGGTTTCTTCCCACACCATTCATATAGGTTTCATAAACTGACATACTACCCCTCGAGATTCGCATCCTGCGAGATCTGTGGGTGGAGGATGACACGGTGCCCGGTAAGTACTGTTAGGCCTTCAGGGAGAAGGTTTTAATGCCTGTGTGTGTGTGTGCTGTAATTATTCTAATCTTGTCCTCATTCCCTATGTGAGAAATATGTAGGGGGAGGGGGGGGGGGGAGTGTATTCTTAGAGTCATCATTTAAAGCTGGTTCATGAAACTTTGTTAATGGACTTCGTTGGAATAATTTGTGTCTCGTCAAGTGTCTGCCAGTTCAGTTTCTTCTGCATCACTGCAACACTCTCCCACAAGTCAAATGAACCTATATCCTTTTGTGCTGCCCTTCTCTGTACATGCTCACTGTCCCTTGTTAGTCCTATTTTGCACTGGTCTCTCACGTTTGAGCAATATTTTACAACTGGTCATACGAGTGATCTGTAAGCCATATCCTTTGTACATAGATTGCACTTCCCCAGTATTCTACTAACAAATCAAAGTCTACCATCTGCTTGAACCACAACTGAGCCTGTATGATCATTCCTTTTCATATACTACTCAGTGTTACACCTAGATATTTGCATGAGTTAGCCAATTTCGACTGCGACTCACTGACATTATGGTCACAGGATAGTACTTTTTTTCGTTTTGTGAAGTGCTCTATTTCACATTTCTGAACATTGAAAGCAGGTTGCCAACCTTTGCAATATTTTGAAATCTTATTAAGATCTAATTGAATATTCATTAACGACAAATGCATTACCTGCAAAAAGACTGAGGTTACTAATAATATTGTTACGAGGTCATTAATATACAACATGAACAGCAACGGTACCAAAACAGTTCCCTGGGCTACACCCAAATTTACTTCAACATTTGGCGATGAATCTCCATCCCAGGTAACATGCTGTGTCCTCCCTACCAAAAAGTCCTCAATCCAGTCAAACATTTCACTTGCCATCCCGTATGATCAAACTTTTGACACTATGTGTAGGAGTGGTACTGAGTCAAATGCTTTTCTGAAGTCAACCAATATTCCATCTACCTGACTGCCTTGACCCAATGCTGTAAATGTGTCAGTTGAGGAAAGTGCAACTTGGGTTTCACATGGTCGATGTTTTCAGAATCCATGCTGGTTGCCAAGGAGGTCATTCCATTCAATACAGGCCTACCTGACTATGTTTCAACTCTAAATATGTCCTAATATTCTACAACAAATTAGTGTCAAGGATATTAGACAACAGTTTTGTGGATTGCATCTATTGCCCTTTTTATATATGTGCTTTCTTCCACCTACTGGGAACGGTTATTTGTTTAAGCGATCTATAATATGTTTTAGTTAGAAGAGGGGCTAACTAGGCCACAAATTCAATACAGAATCTAATAAGGATTCCAATACACCTCTGAGCTTTGTTCAATTTTAATGATTTCAGCTGCTTCTCAACCCCACTGAAATTAATATTTGCATCACTTATCTTTACATTGGTATGAGGATTAAATTGGGACAGTTCTCCCTGACTTTCATTTATAAAGGAGCATTTACAAACAGATTTAAGGATTTCAGGTTTTGCTTTGCTATCCATAATTTCAGGTCCTGTCTCATTCGCTAGGGACAAGACAATAACTTTGGTGCTATGTTGATATATAGGCAGGAGTTAGTGAAGCGGAATAGAGTAGAGGAACATGGAGGTTACTGAGACAACATATGTAAAGGCTGTCAGGGGCACCAAATTTAGTGCGCAGGACTCATAGATGACACAGAAATAGAAATTGAAGGTAACAAAGCAAAAGCAGAATGCTGAAACCTATTTTAAAGTGTTCCTTTACAAAGCAAAACCCAGGATTAATAGCCCAGTTTAATATTAACTCCACTGCAAAGATAAATGAAATAGGTATTAATGTCAATGGCATTGAGAAACAGCTGAAGTATATAAAACTGAACAGGGCCCATGGGAATCCCTGTCAAATTGTATACTCAATTTGCAGCTAAGTTAACGCCTCCTGTAACCATACCATAGTGTAGATCCCTCAAACAAAAATCTGTACCCAGTAGTTTGAAGAAAGCAGAGGTCACATTTGTCTACAAGGAGAGCAATAGAAATGATACTCAGAGCTGTCCAATACCAGTAACATCCATATGTAGCAGAATTTTGGGACTTGATCTAGACTCAAACATAAAGAGGTACCTTGAGCAAAATGGCTGACAGCCAGTACGGATTCTGAAAAAATTTGTCATGTAAAACCCACCTTGCGGTTTACTCATAATGTCCTGAAAGCCCTGATTCAAAGTAAAACTATTCCATGTGTCTGGAAGCTGCACATGCTTCTGAACAGAAACAAAATGTTCCATGAAAACACAGGAGAACTGTGGTGTCACCGCCAGACACCACACTTGCTAGGTGGTAGCCTTTAAATCAGCCGCGGTCCATTAGTATACGTCGGACCCGCGTGTCGCCACTATCGGTGATTGCAGACCGAGCGCCGCCACACGGCAGGTCTAGAGAGACTTCCTAGCACTCACCCCAGTTGTACAGCCGACTTTGCTAGCAATGGTTCACTGACAAATTACGCTCTCATTTGCCGAGACGATAGTTAGCATAGCCTTCAGCTACGTCATTTGCTACGACCTAGCAAGGTGCCATTATCAATTGCTATTTATCTTGTGATGCATGTACCGTCAGACCGATGTTCACCAATTATGGATTAAAGTTAAGTATTCCAACAGCTATGTACTTTATTTGCTAGACTCAAATCCTTTAACTGTTCCAGACCTCACGCCAGCCTGCGTGAGCTTAAACGCATGCCTGTAACCTCTAAATATCCTGTTTTTGGAACAGTAACAATGTAAAAAATTACGTCAGAGAAAAGAAATTCTTTCTTATGCTGTATCTAGCAAGCTAATACAAGCTGTTCAAATTTGTGTACACCATACTCAAAGTCTGGAATCTCTCAGCATTTCATATGATTACTAGTGTGTTTGGAAAAGGGATACACAGCTATCTGTGATGTTTGTGCTGTTAAATTGGTCACACATTTATCAGAATTTTCTACGAATGCACGATCTTGCTGCAATATCTTCTCATGCTTCCAGCAGCACCAAGTGCCTGTACATCCAGGAGCTTTCAACAGTGCTCCTCAGCCATTGTTAAATGGCAACTGGCTGTGAGGTTGCTTGTCTTGTTTTGTATAGCCATTGCATCAGTTTTCACATCACAAATACTCAGTTCATCGTCATACAAGGCACTGTTTTTATCCTGTGCCTGCCACACCTGTTGTAACCTTACGGTGGCTGTGTCCTTGGTGTATTCAGCTGCACACCATTGTCTTTATTGATGCTTATATATTTCTATACCAATAACTTGTTCTGTTACAGTTTCTAGAAACCACAGACTTCTGAATTTTCCCTTGTGTGAGAACACTTGTACAAGATGTGTCAATTTAAAGTTCTATATTCACATATTTTACTGTAAGTGTCACTTCTGCGTAATCCTTCATTGATTGTATCAGTACCCATTTGTATTGTGAAATTTCCAACATTCATGGGTGTTGCAATAAAGTCGTATTGTTACTGCCAATTGTAGGCTTAAACTAAATTGTGCTCTTTCAAAATTTTTAAGGGCAGTAGGCCTATCCTCATTCAAAACAATCTATCTCTAATTTCATTGTACGATTACATGAGAAATAGGTTAGTTTCAGACGCTTACGAACTATATTTTCCTAAGTTAGTGGTACGAGTGGTTTGGACACACAATTTAATTTGTAACAAATCAGCATTTGTGGTTCACAGTTCAGCCAAAGTGTACATCATCCCTGAATTTCATTCTACATCAATGCAAGTAAACATGTGTTTTTGAGAATTTTCGTAAATTTATTTTAAATTAACTGGGTTTTTGAATTTGCTAACAACTATAATTAAGACCACAACATCTTAGGAAACTAGTAATTTGTACCACCAATTTCTGTGTTGCCTTAATAGAAATCTCGTTTTGTGTATCTGCTTACAGGGAATTTAAAACTTTTTAGCTCTACAGATTGAAAGGTAGTCAGCAGGTTTAATTTAAAATCCTTTGTTCACTGCCTTGTTATACACTGCACCAGGCAAAATGCAGCCCCACTACGAATGCTGTTCTCGTACACGGGATGAGTTGGTTGCCATTCATAAGCAGCTGACAGTCACCCTCACTACTGTCAAACGATTGACAGCTGCTACGAATCAATGTGCTGGAAGAGCTCCTGAGAGTTGTGTACCTGTGTTACCTGTACCAGAGGTACCTCAAGTACTATACACTTCTGTGGATTCTGTCTGCTCTGCAGAAAGTGTAGATCTATCGTTACCTGTCCACATGACGGTGAGTGGCACGTCAATGGTAGATCTAGGCATTCTGTACAGGATTGATGGGGACCCTAAGCAACAAGTTTGAGGTGTTGTCTTTCACTGAAACTGACCCTGTGGGACTCACTTCACTTGTTGTGGGAAAACCTGTTTTGTCCAGTGTCAGGAGGCGGCAAACACAAAAGGGTAGGGGTCTAACAATTGCCAGCAGCTCAAACGTATGGCGAATGATGATACACCTTAAGGAGCTGACAGCAAGAATCAGGAAAGAACACCAGGTGCACTCAGTGTGTATGCCTGGGGACCTTACTCAACATATTGAAAAAGACTATTCCAGCAGCCATTGATGAAACAGGGTGCAACCAACTGAAGATTGTGGTGCACATTGGAACAAATGATGCCTTTCATCTGGGCTCCGAAGTGATTCTTAGGTCATTCCAGCTGCTGGCCGAGAAGGTTTAGAGGACCAGTCTTGCACATAGAGTTCAAACGAAGCTCGCAATTTGCAGCATTGTCCCCAGAACTGATCATGGCCCTTTGGTTCTTAGTTGAATGGAAGGACTGAACCAGAGACTTCAAAAGCTCTGACAAGCTGGGCTGCAAGTTTCTGGACCTGCGCCATTGGGTTGAGAACTGTAGGGTCACCCTAAATAGGTCAGGTGTGCACTACACATCAGAGGCTGCTAGTCAGGTAGCTGACTGTGTGTTGGTTGCACACAATGGTTTCTTAGGTTAGGCAACTCTCCATCCAATCCAGATAACAATAGTGGCAGGAAACCCAGAAGTATCAGTGTAAGATTGAAAGAAATGTCATCCACAAGCGAGAGTATTAAAATCCTAATGGTAAACTGCCGAAGCATTCGCAACAAAGTACCAGAATTTGAAGCACTCGTGAAAAGCATGCAGATGGCATATTTGTTGCTGTAGAAAAAAAAACTCGGATCCATCAATACAGTAACTGAAGCTGCATGTGAGATGGTTTGGGCAAAACTCGGTATCAGGGGTGGGCACAAAATAATTGGATCCTTCTATTGCCGCTACCAAACTCATTTCCTGATGTAACCAAAGACTTCAGAGAGAATCAGAGTTCACTTGTGCCTAAGTTTTCAGTCTTGCTGTAATCATCAGTGGAGACTTTAATCATCCAACAATTAATTGGGAAAATTAGTTTTGTTAGTGGTGGGCATGATAAGACCTCCTGTGAAAATTTACTAAATGCCTCCTCTGAAAACTACCTAGAAGAGATAGATAGGAACCCTATGCTTGATGGAAATTTATTGGATCTAATGGCAACAAATAGACCTCACCTCTTTGGGAATGTCCATGTTGAAACTGCTTTCAGTGACCATGATGCAGTTGTGGCAACAATGATCACCAAAGTACAAAGCACAACAACAACAAGCAGACAGGTACATCTGTCCAGTAAACTAGATGAAAAAATTAGTATCAGCACAGGTCAGGAGCATGTAGAGGAACTCTGGCTCAAGTTTAAAAGAATAGTTGACAACACACTGGATAGGTATGTACCCAGGAGAACAGGTCACAATGGGAGAGAACCTCCATGATATACAATCACTGTAAAAAAACTTCAAAAGACAAGAATATTACTGCATAATATGTGTAAAACAAAGCATAGGGGTATAGATACATGGTGAATGAAACACGTTTAGCTGTCAACAGATGTGTGATGACTTCAATTTCTGCCATAGTAGAATATTGTCAAGACATTTCATAAAATCCAAAGAAATTCTGGTCGTATGTAAAGGCTGTTAGTGGCACCGATGTAGGTGTCCAGTCCCTAGCGAATAAGACAGGAACTGAAACAGAGGATAACAAAGCAAAAGCTGAAATGCTTAACTCTGTTTTCAAATGTTCCTTTACAAAGTAAAGCCCAGGAGAATTGCCCTAATTTAATCCTCATGCCACTGAAAAGATGAATGAAATAAGTATTAGTGTCAGTGGCACTGAGAAACAGCTGAAATCGTTAACACTGAACAAAGCTCCAGGGGCCGATGGAATCCCTGTCAGATTCTACACCGAATTTGTGGCTGAGTTGGCCCCTCTTCTCACTATAATCTATCATGGATCCCTGAAACAAAAAAACTGTGCCCAGTTCCTGGGAGAAGCCCAAGTCACACCCGTCTACAAGAAGGGTAGAAGAAGTGATCCACGATACTATCATCGAATATCCTTTACATCGATTTGTTGTAGAATCTTAGAAAATATTCCGAGCTCAAACATAATGAGGTATCTTGAACAGAATTACCTCCTCAATGCCAAGCAGAAACGTTTTCAAAAAACATTGGTCATATGAAACCAAACTCGCACTTTTCTGACATGACATACTGAAAGCTTTCGATCGAGGCAACCAGATAGATGCAGTGTTTCTTGATTTCTGGAAAGCATTTAACTCTGTACCACACCTACACTTATTATCAAAAGTAGGATCATACGGGGGTATCAAGTGATATTGGTGATTGGATCAAGGACTTTTCAATAGGGAGGACACAGCATGTTCCTTGAATGGAGAGTCATCACCATATGTAGAAGTAGCTCCAGTTTGCCCCAGGGAAGCGTGTTGGGACCCTTGCTCTTCATGTTGTGTATTAATGACCTTGCAGACAATATTATGCAGACAGTATTAAAAGTAAGATGAGGATTTTTGCAGGTGATGTAGTTATCTATAATGATGTACTGAGAGAATCTGCATAAATATTGATGAAGATTGCAACATGATGCAGAGATTAGCAACTTGTTCTAAATGTTCAGAAACCTAAAATTTTGCACTTCACAAAATGAAAAATGTAGAATCCTGTGACTATAATATCAAAGAGTCGCTGTTGGAACTGGCCAATTCTTACAATCACCTGGGTGTAACACTTTGTAGGGATATGAAATGAAATGATCATATAGGTTCAGTTGTGTGTGATGCAGGTGGTGGACTTCGGTTTGTTGGTAGAATACTGGTGAAGTGCAGTCAGTCTACAAAAGAGATTGCCTACAAATCACAAGTGCAACCCATCCTAGAATGTTGCTGAAGTGTGTGGGATCCATACCAGATAGGACTAACTTGAACATATACAGAAAAGGGCAGCACAAAATTAATGGTCACAGCTTTGTTTAATTTGTGGGAGAGTGTCACACAGACACTGAAGAAACTGAAATGGCAGAGTCTTGAAGATAGACGTAAACTACCCTGGGAAAGTAGTCATTCTTCCCACACTCCATATGTGAATGGAACAGGTAGAAATCCTAACAACTGGTACAATGTGATGTACCTTCTGCGAGGCACCTCCCAGTGGTTTGCAGAGTATATATGTAGATGTAGATAAGGTCTTTCTCACAACCAGCTCGTCATTCTTGTGAATTTTAAGCTGTCAGTGTATATGAGAAGAATGTTTTCCATGAATAATGATATTCATCAAACTATTCAGTTTAGCATGAAATAAGGCTACAGTTTCATGAAATAAGGCTACAGTCCCCCCCATGAACCATGGACGTAGCCGTTGGTGGGGAGGCTTGCGTGCCTCAGCGATACAGATGGCCGTACCGTAGGTGCAACCACAACGGAGGGGTATCTGTTGAGAGGCCAGACAAACATGTGGTTCCTGAAGAGGGGCAGCAGCCTTTTCAGTAGTTGCAGGGGCAACAGTCTGGATGATTGACTGATCTGGCCTTGTAACATTAACCAAAACGGCCTTGCTGTGCTGGTACTGCGAACGGCTGAAAGCAAGGGGAAACTACAGCCGTAATTTTTCCCGAGGACATGCAGCTCTACTGTATGATTAAATGATGATGGCGTCCTCTTGGGTAAAATATTCTGGAGGTAAAATAGTCCCCCATTCGGATCTCCGGGCGGGGACTACTCAGGAGGACGTTGTTATCAGGAGAAAGAAAACTGGCGTTCTACGGATCGGAGCGTGGAATGTCAGATCCCTTAATCGGCCAGGTAGGTTAGAGAATTTAAAAAGGGAAATGGATAAGTTAAAGTTAGATATAGTGGGAATTAGTGAAGTTCTGTGGCAGGAGGAACAAGACTTTTGGTCAGGTGATTACAGGGTTATAAATACAAAATCAAATAGGGGTAATGCAGGAGTAGGTTTAATAATGAATAAAAAAATAGGAGTGCGGGTTAGCTACTACAAACAGCATAGTGAATGCATTATTGTGGCCAAGATAGACACAAAGCCCATGCCTACTACAGTAGTACAAGTTTATATGCCAACTACCTCCGCAGATGATGAAGAAATAGAAGAAATGTATGACGCGATAAAAGAAATTATTCAGGTAGTGAAGGGAGACGAAAATTTAATAGTCATGGGTGACTGGAATTCGTCAGTAGGAAAAGGGAGAGAAGGAAACATAGTAGGTGAATATGGATTGGGGGGAAGGAATGAAAGAGGAAGCCGCCTTGTAGAATTTTGCACAGAGCATAACTTAATCATAGCCAACACTTGGTTCAAGAATCATAAAAGAAGGTTGTATACCTGGAAGAATCCTGGAGATACTAAAAGGTATCAGATAGATTATATAATGGTAAGACAGAGATTTAGGAACCAGGTTTTAAATTGTAAGACATTTCCTGGGGCAGATGTGGATTCTGACCACAATCTATTGGTTATGAACTGCAGATTGAAACTGAAGAAACTGCAAAAAAGGTGGGAATTTAAGGAGATGGGACCTGGATAAACTGAAAGAACCAGAGGTTGTAGAGAGTTTCAGGGAGAGCATAAGGGAACAATTGACAGGAATGGGGGAAAGAAATACAGTAGAAGAAGAATGGGTAGCTCTGAGGGATGAAGTAGTGAAGGCAGCAGAGGATCAAGTAGGTAAAAAGACGAGGGCTAATAGAAATCCTTGGGTAACAGAAGAAATATTGAATTTAATTGATGAAAGGAGAAAATATAAAAATGCAGTAAATGAAGCAGGCAAAAAGGAATACAAACGTCTCAAAAATGATATCGACAGGAAGTGCAAAATGGCTAAGCAGGGATGGCTAGAGGACAAATGTAAGGATGTAGAGGCTTGTCTCACTAGGGGTAAGGAAGATACTGCCTACAGGAAAATTAAAGAGACCTTTGGAGAGAAGAGAACCACTTGTATGAGTATCAAGAGCTCAGATGGCAACCCAGTTCTAAGCAAAGAATGGAAGGCAGAAAGGTGGAAGGAGCATATAGAGGGTTTATACAATGGCGATGTACTTGAGGACAATATTTTGGAAATGGAAGAGGATGTAGATGAAGACGAAATGGGAGATAAGATACTGCGTGAAGAGTTTGACAGAGCACTGAAAGACCTGAGTCGAAACAAGGCCCCGGGAGTAGACAACATTCCATTTGAACTACTGATGGCCTCGGGAGAGCCAGTCATGACAAAACTCTACCATCTGGTGAGCACGATGTATGAGACAGGTGAAATACCCTCAGACTTCAAGAAGAATATAATAATTCCAATCCCAAAGAAAGCAGGTGTTGACAGATGTGAAAATTACCAAACTATCAGTTTAATAAGTCACAGCTGCAAAATACTAACGCGAATTCTTTACAGACAAATGGAAAAACTGGTAGAAGCCGACCTCGGGGAAGATCAGTTTGGATTCCGTAGAAATGTTGGAACACGTGAGGCAATACTGACCTTACGACTTATCTTAGAAGAAAGATTAAGAAAAGGCAAACCTATGTTTCTAGCATTTGTAGATTTAGAGAAAGCTTTTGACAATGTTAACTGGAATACTCTCTTTCAAATTCTGAAGGTGGCAGAGGTAAAATACAGGGAGCGAAAGGCTATTTACAGTTTGTACAGAAACCAGATGGCAGTTATAAGAGTCGAGGGGCATGAAAGGGAAGCAGTGGTTGGGAAGGGAGTAAGACAGGGTTGTAGCCTCTCCCCGATGTTATTCAATCTGTATATTGAGCAAGCAGTAAAGGAAACAAAAGAAAAATTCGAAGTAGGTATTAAAATTCATGGAGATGAAGTAAAAACTTTGAGTTTCGCCGATGACATTGTAATTCTGTCAGAGACAGCAAAGGACTTGGAAGAGTAGTTGAACAGAATGGACAGTGTCTTGAAAGGAGGATATAAGATGAACATCAACAAAAGCAAAACGAGGATAATGGAATGTAGTCAAATTAAGTCGGGTGATGCTGAGGGAATTAGATTAGGAAATGAGACACTTAAAGTAGTAAAGGAGTTTTGCTATTTAGGGAGTAAAATAACCGATGATGGTCGAAGTAGAGAGGATATAAAATGTAGACTGGCAATGGCAAGGAAAGCGTTTCTCAAGAAGAGGAATTTGTTAACATCGAGTATAGATTTAAGTGTCATGAAGTCGTTTCTGAAAGTATTTGTATGGAGTGTAGCCATGTATGGAAGTGAAACATGGACGGTAAATAGTTTGGACAAGAAGAGAATAGAAGCTTTCGAAATGTGGTGCTACAGAAGAATGCTGAAGATAAGGTGGGTAGATCACGTAACTAATGAGGAGGTATTGAATAGGATTGGGGAGAAGAGAAGTTTGTGGCACAACTTGACTAGAAGAAGGGATCGGTTGGTAGGACATGTTTTGAGGCATCAAGGGATCACAAATTTAGCATTGGAGGGCAGTGTGGAGGGTAAAAATCGTAGAGGGAGACCAAGAGACGAATACACTAAGCAGATTCAGAAGTATGTAGGTTGCAGTAGATACTGGGAGATGAAGAAGCTTGCACAGGATAGAGTAGCATGGAGAGCTGCATCAAACCAGTCTCAGGACTGAAGACCACAACAACAACAACAAGGCTACAGTCAAGTTTCTTAAAGTTACCACTGTTCTCATAGAACATTATTCTACTGCCACCTAGATTATTTTTGTTATAAATGAAAATTAATTGAAACCCTCAGCTGCAGACAGGTGTTGTTGCCCTACCTCGATGGGGAAGCTGAAAATGTGTGCCCCAACCAGGACCCGAAACCAGGATCTCCTGCTTACATGGCAGAAGCTTTATACGTCTGAGCCACCGAGGCCACAGATGAATAGTGCGACTGCAGGGACTTATCCCTTGCACGCTTCCTGTGAGACCCACATTCCCAACTGTCCACTATCTACATACGTAATGTTCCTAGTAGATACTTTGCCCATCCACTCGTTACTTGTGCCCACTTAAGTTGACGATTCAGCTGTCCCCATCAAGGTATGTCAACAATACCTGTCGGCAGCTGAGAGTTCCAATTAATTATCATTTATTCTAGAGAAGCCGCACCTGAAGTAGTCATCCTTGACCATTTGGTCAGTACTGCCTTCTTTAGACCTACAGCACAATGAATTGAAATCATTAAGAAACTACCTCAGGCTCAAGGCTTCCACAAATTATGCTGTTTTGTCAGGACGATTAACTCCTTCGTCAACATCCCCCTAACGCAGCTGCCACTCTGACAGCTCAGACTAATGTACTAACAGCAAAGAATGCAGCTTGAATATGCAATATTGAGTGGACTCCATAAATACAACATGCTTTCATCAAAATCCACGACTGTATGACACCTTTCACAACCTCATCCCACCCATGATCTAAATCACAGCTGACAGTAAAGTTGAATGCAAGCATTTTTACCATCAGAGCAGTGCTGTGGCTGGAAGTGGCAGGTGTACAACAACCACTATTTTTCTGACAGACTTTCAGTGCCAAGTGGTCAGTCTATGATAGAGAATTGTTCATACCATGTGAAGTAGCCTGCCAGTTTAAAGACGATGTCGAGGACAGACATCTCATCATTTACACAGAGTACTTGCCTTTGGCAGACTCTATATGCAACCCATCAAAAGACTCCTGTCCCCAATAGTTCCAGCATCTGTACTACAATGCACAATTCACAACAGATGTCAGACACCTTCACAGAGCGTACAACATCATTGAAGACTTTCTATTGAGAATAAAAGCCCTTTCCACACATACTGATGATGACTATCCTCGCACTTGTAAAATGAGTTAAACAACACATCCCATGGCTTAGAATACCACCACCACAGGCACACAGCCCACCAAAAGTTTTTGTTCATAAAGCTCTGGCGGAGTGTGACTGTGTCATGTTACAAGCTACACTACTCGACCTGCTCTGCAGGTGCCTTACTTCAACTCACACAAAGTCATCAAATAAGATTACAAATACTTCAATATATTGCTCCATATGAAGCTCACCATTATGGCTGTCAACCACATTAAACATGCGTAGATCTTGTGCAACATTGCTCATACCAATGAAGTAGAAGCCGTTCAGACCAATGCCACCGTTCACGTCATTTCAGAAAGGGACTATGCGTCACCCACTCCAAACACCTGCACCACATTTGTGGTACAACTCAATTTACAGCAGTTTGTGCTGGATGATATCCAGTTCAAGCTGCAGATAACTTCCTCATTGTTGAAGGGAAGCACAAGTTACGCAAAGTCAACAAAGGCTTTATCTCCAGTCAGTTTACTCACAGTTATAAACTCCACAGTGATGGAGATTCAGCTGCAATTACACTTAGTTTATCGACTGAGAGTTTTGTCATGATTACAGCCCACAGAACACTACAATCACCTACCATTCCTTCGGATGCTAATGTTGCTGCTCCTCCACCTTGCCGCATGCACGTATGAGCTCTGTACCAACACAAACAATCGCAGATCATTCCCACTGTGGCTGTCACGCTGGCCTCTGCCCCATGTCAGGCAACACCACCTATATTCAATGTGGTGAGGTCAATGTCATTGAGCACTCTCCTTACACACAAATAAACGGTGCAGCCATGTCACGCATTGCAGCCAGCCGTGGCACGGCTGGTCAACACGCACCAGTGCAGAGAGGTTAACAGCACTGATGGCTCTTCACTGTCTCCTTCCCCAATGCTCTGCACTCCCAGGGTTGAGGGGTGGGGGTGGGAGGTGCTGTGGAGAGTTCACCAGCTATAGCAGCAGTGGAGGAGATAAGATTCTTTGACCAGTATGGCTGCAGGCACAAGTGGAATATCTCAAGAGGAGAGTAGTGTACTCTGAGCTTTAGGCCTGTTAAACTTTTATGAGGTTGTACCACTGTAAATAATAAAGTGCATTTTAACTGCAACCATGCTATTATTAGTCATTGGCTTAATCATTTCGCAGGTTAAAATCGACTCACTGGTAGTTTTCCAATTCTTTTACTTATGTGATGCACTCCAAACATCGGAAATTGAGCATCGTGGTCTGAGAGGCCATTCCATTACCTATGGGAATTACACTAGAACTTTGCAGTCTTGATACACCTATAAAAAGTTGTCAACAGCAGTGCTGCTCATTTCCATAACTCTTGTTGCAAATCATATGAGGGGAGCCAGATTATATGAAATGCCAAGGGACTCAGCTATAACCCTAGAATAGGTATGCTTTTAAAAAATTAAATTTAAATCTCCACTTAATATTACCTCATTCTGCTTAATAATCAAGAAATTTGATAATGCACAATGTTGTTTCATGAATAATTGAAAATTTCCAGATGGGACTCTGTATATTGACTATTGTTATTGACATTTCATGAAAATGTACTTCTGCATCACAATTTTCAAGAGGCTGATCACTGCAAAATCAACAAGTGTCATTGTTTTTATATCCCATCCTAACTTAAATAGCTACTCCTCCTTTCACTATACCTAATATGCAGCGACTGGATGCTACATTATATCCATCCATATTCAGCATACCTCTGTCTATTATCAAATTATATTCAGAAAAACATATATCTTCATGACTTGCAGGCTGCAGTTCATCTACAGAAATCAGAAGTTCACTGGTTTTAGTTTTTAGCCTTGTAATATTTTGTTGCAATCTGTGTATTTGAACCTTCCTTTTGTCTTCACATTTTTAAACTCTTAATTTTCAGGTACATTTAATTATTTTAATACAGATAACCTTAAATCTGAATTAGTGTAAAAAAGTGCTGCTGTCATGACAATGACTACAGGAATATGCCCATGAGGTTTGGTGTCCTCCGCTTGAAGATTCTGCTGTCATCCTTTTCCTATTACTGGCAAAATAATTTAATTGGATGGATAAATAAAAAGTCTAATTACCAAGTGGTGGCACACACATAAAAGAAGGTTATAATTAGGCATGCTTTATGAGCCAGTGGCTCCTTCTTCAGGCAGAAGGGTTGAAGGAAAATGGTTGGAGAGGTCTAGGAAAAGGGGTAGATTTCAGGAAAGTCACCCAGAACTGCAGGTCAGGTGAGACTTATCAAACAGGATGAGAAGGAAAGACTTTCCTTCCCATCCCTTGCTGTAAGTTTCACCTGACCGCAGTTGTGGGTGACTTTCCCGAAATCTACCCATTTTTCCTAGACCTCTCCAGTCCTTTCCCTTCATCCCTCGCCTTCCCCTTCAACCCTTCTGGCTGAACAAGGAGCCACTGGCTCTTGAAGCTTGCCTAATTATAACCTTCTTTTAAGTTTGTGCTGCCACCACTTGGTGAGTAGATTTTTTATTTATCTATCCTATTAAATTATTTTTTCCTATTACTGTTTAGATATACACAGTCAGGTTACCTATGTTTGACATCACTGTATAATAACTACTTACAGACAGCATGTGGCAGCACTAGCAGTGGAGGGTATACAAAGTATGTCATGTTGGGGGGGGGGGGGGGGGGGGCGGCGGAGAGCCATGTGGGAAATAGTACAGTCATTGTTGCGCTACAGAAACAGAGCGAGTTATTTGATACAAAATGGCATGATCATTGGCATTCAGGCCAATGGTGGAAGCATGTCCAAAGCTGCTAAGTTTATAAACTTTCACGTGCCACCACGGTTAACGTTTACTGTGCATAGCATTATGTACCATCTACAAATCAAGCATGAATGTTTATACTTTACATATGACCAGCAGTGAACCTTCAAACAAGTATTTATCACTACAAGTAATTTTAGTAGACTGGAATACTAATCTCACATTTGGTAGTCCTCCATGTAGAATACAGGGTATAAATCTGTCTTTGCAGGCTGGATCCATGTTTTCTAAAAAATAACACCACTTTAAACCTTCTTGGTACGTATTTTGAATTGACAAATTGATACATAGTTGTTGTAATTGTGAATTTCATAATTTATTGTGCAAAATAATCTTTTATATTTGATCCAATAATGCAAAATATTGATTTTCTTCTTAATTACAAATTTGCTTTTATGGATAACATTTTCATGTATTCCAGACATATTCCTTGATATCCTCATTAAGCTGTTTTTTTTTTATTTTTTTTATTTTTTTTATGAAGTTAACAGATTTTGACAAAATATGAAAATATAATATCTATTTACAATACATTTTGTAGGCTCGTAATTAAAAATGTTTCCATTGCTGTGGTTTTACATGTAATAAATCACCAAATTAGCACATACAATTATTATCTTGGATTTCATAATTTTCTGTACAAACGAGTATTTTAATGATGGATCAAGGCTGTTGTGGTGCATCATGGGTCATACACGACAGTGGTGAACAATGGCTGAGGAGATGCATATGGGCAAACAGATGTGCAACTGACTGTCAAGATGAAGCAAGGGGCTACCAACAGTGTCTCCTCAAGAACGTCCAGCAAACATTGCTGCATATGAGCCTCCACAGCAGGCACCTGGTTCAAGCATTTACACCAACTCCTATTTATCAGCAATGATGACTGGAATTTGCACACCAATACCACAACTGGATGCCCACTGAGTGAGTGGCAACAGGTGGCCTTTCAGATGAATCACGTTTTATGCTCCATCGAATTGAAAGCAAACACCCTGGAACAATTATCAGAAAGATCCAGGATGCAGGAGGGAGTGTTAGGGTCTAGGGAATGTTTTCATGGCATTCCCTTGATGATCTCGTCATTCTGGATCAAACCAAGCATGTGTCTATACTTGGGGACCATATCCACCCCTACATCCAGTTTGTTTTTCCTTAGCATGGTGGCCTCTACCAGCAGAACAATGCAACATGTCACACAGCTCACAGTGTACGTGCTTAGTTTGTAGGGCATCAGCATGAGTGTACTGTACTCCCCCAGCCACCAGACTCTCTGGAATTAAACCTAATTGAGAGTGTGGGACCACCTCAATTGGGCTCTTCCTGCCATGGATCCACAGCCAAGAAATCTAGCACAGCTAGCTACGGAACTTGAGTAGATATTGCTTTACATCCCTGTTAGTACCTTCCAGAAATCATTGACTCATTTCCTGCACATCTCACAGCAGTCCCCACTGCAAAAGGTGGTTATTCAGGCTTTTGGCAGGAGGTCACATTAATGTGACTAGACAGTGTAGGCCATGCCTTGTAAAAAACCCGCTTGTCAATAGCATCAACAGAAAACAAACCTATGTTCGACCCAACACCTGACAGAAGTTATTGATCTATCTCACAGAGCTGGTCAACTGTGGTCAGTCAAAATGCCTCAGAACAGGAAACATTTCAGCATTTGTACAGGTTGTCACTGAAGCTATATTTAGCAGGTCACTCTTGATACTGTAACCATTGACCCTGAGAATACTGCTTCCTGTCTACCCTTTATTGCACTGTATCCAAATCAAAAGTGAGGGTAATCTTGTTAGCGATCCAAAAACAGTTGCAGACACATTCAACTACAATTTTTAACAGTAACAGAAAAAATAGGTTTACAAGGGTCCATGAAGCAAGCCATCAATCTTTTGAAAGCTAGAGTACCTGGTTTAGTGCAACACATGAAGGTAAAAACAGTCACTGTTCAAGAAATTGAAAGAGTTATTAAATCCCTGAAAAGTAAAAACTCTGCTGGAATTGACAACATTTCTAACAAATTATTAAAATACTGCTCCAGCCATGTAAGTAAAGTCCTTTGCCACATTTTTGATGCATCACTTAAGCAAGGAATAGTTCCTGAGAGGCTTAAGTATGCAGTTGTAAAACCGCTGTATAAGAAGGGGGATAAGACTGATACTGCTAACTATAGGCCAATATCACTACTGACAAGCTTTTCAAAAGTTTTAGAGAAACTAATGCATGCCAGGATAGTTAAGCATCTCAGTGAACACAATAGCTTCAGCAAAAGTCAATTTGGATTTCAGAAAGGTTTGTCAACAGAAGATGCAATATTTGCATTTACTGGCAACTTCTTGGAATCTATCAACAAAAAACTGAAAGTGATTGGCATATTTTGTGACCTAACAAAAGCATTTGACTGTGTAAATCACCAAATTCTTTTACAAAAAGCTGCACATGTCGGTATAAGTGGTGCAGCAGGGAAATGGCTCGACTCATATCTGTCAAACAGAAAATAAAAAGTTGTAGTAGATAGTCAAGATGGTGTCCCTATATCTTCAGAATGGGGTACCATCTCATGTGGAGTGCCGCAGGGCTCAGTTCTGGGCCCCCTACTTTTTATTATATTTATAAATGATCTTCCTCTCTCTACGGAATATTGTAGATTCACCATTTTCGCAGATGACACTACACTACTTATTGATAATTCGGAAGATAAGCTTGAGGTAACGGCAAATAAGATTTTAAATGAAACGGTGAACTGGTTCAACATTAATGGTCTTATTTTAAATTACTGTAAAACAAACTACATTCAGTTCCACAAAACATCCAAAGATGAGGAAATATTTGTAAAGGTAGGTGAGCAGACAATAAACAGGGTAGATTCCTCAAAATACCTAGGCTTGCATATTGATAGCAAACTGAATTGGTCCAGCCACATCGTGGATCTGTGCAAAAGACTAAGTTCAGCAACATATGCATTGCGCATTGTTTCTTCTTATAGAAATATGGAAACCATGAAGTCAGCATATTATGGTTACTTTCATGCAATTTTGGCATTTGGAATTATATTTTGGGGAAATCAGCCACTGGCTAAAAAAGTACTGTGTGTACAAAAAAAAGCCATAAGGATCATGTGTGGAGTCAATCCTAGAGCCACATGCAGGAATCTTTTTAAGAAGCTTGAAATACTTACATCCACTGCGCAATATATATTCTCATTTATGTGCTTCATAAGGAAAGAAAAATCCATCTTTAAGCTGAATAGTGCATATCACAGTCACAATACTAGAAGGAAACATGATATCCACTATGAACAGCCAAATCTAAGTATGGTGCAGAAAGGAGTCCATTTCAGTGGCTGTAAGATTTTTAATGCCCTCCCTTCAAGAATTAAGTGTTTGATAGATGATGATCTCCTGTTCAAAAAAACCTTAAGGCAGTTCCTATTGCAAGGATCATTTTATACATTAGAAGAGTTCCTGAACTACAGTGTTTAACTTCTCTTGTATTGTAAAATGCAAATGTATGCCCAAATTTGTATTTGTAATACCGAATATTTTTATTGTGAACATATATTTTGCAATATTTATTTCTTTGTAACACTTATTATTTTGTAATCTTTATCTCTCTCTAAAATGTATTTTTGTAGTGGGACCTAAGTTACTGTTCACTGTTTTTTGTTTTGTAATCTCTATCTATATCTAAAATGTATTTTTTTGTAGTGGGACCTAAGTTACTGTTTACTGTTTTTGTTTTGTTTTATGTATTACCATAAATTCTGGCCAAAAGCTTGTAAAATTGACACGTTCCATATCCTGTGATACTGTCACAACATGGATCACCGGAACAAGAGATAAATAAATAAAAAAAATAAATAAAATTCATCTTCTCCAAAATATTTATGCAAATAACTTACATCCTCTATCACTTGGGTACGACTGGCACTTGGGTTATAAAAAATTGTGACCTAGCATGCAATCCCTAGTTCTTCCCGTAGCAACTGGTCTACACCTCTTCCATGACTACTAACTATTAGGACTTTCCTCCTCTTTGCTACTTTTTCCTGAAATTGCTGCTTTGCCTGCTGTGATTAGCCCACACCTACACGTATGGTTACTTTCTTATCAAGCTAAGGTAGCAGGACAAACTATTTTCAGTACCAGTGAGAAAGCTCTCTCATACTGTTCTCTTTCTGTAGCCTTTCTTTCCTGCTAGCATTTCCAACTGCTAGGTACTGTCCTTAACCTTTCCATTTCTTTTATAGCACTGAAAGTCATGTCTTAAAGATCCTAATTATTCCCACCGGCTAAACTTTTTTTTTCTGCCCCGTGCACAGACTGCAATATTATGAAAGAATCTCAAGAACTAACTTGCCTATGTCACCATGTTTAGCAAACATCTACATCTACATCATGAATGTCTGTATGTCCTACTTCAAGCTTTCTGCACCATTACCGCACTTTGCTGTCACTCATGAAAGTTTCAACTACATCTACAGGGTGTTACAAAAAGGTACGGCCAAACTTTCAGGAAACATTCCTCACACACAAATAAAGAAAAGATGTTATGTGGACATGTGTCCGGAAATGCTTAATTTCCATGCTAGAGCTCATTTTAGTTTCGTCAGTACGTACTGTACTTCCTCGATTCACCGCCAGTTGGCCCAATTGAAGGAAGGTGCTTGTGTTGACTTGCGACTCTTTGCTCTACAGTACTAGCATCAAACACATCAGTATGTAGCATCAACAGGTTAGTGTTCATCACGAATGTGGTTTTGCAGTCAGTGCAATGTTTACAAATGCGGAGTTGGCAGATGCCCATTTGATGTATGGATTAGCACAGGGCAGTAGCCGTGGCGCGGTACGTTATTATTGAGACAGATTTCCAGAATGAAGGTGTCCCGACAGGAAGACGTTGGAAGCAATTGATCGGCGTCTTCGGGAGCACGGAACATTCCAGCCTATGACTCGCGACTGGGGAAGACCTAGAACGACGACGACACCTGCAATGGACAAGGAAATTCTTCGTGCAGTTGACGATAATACCTAATGTCAGCGTCAGAGAAGTTGCTCCTGTACAATGTAATGTTGACCGTCACTGTATGGAGAGTGCTACTGGAGAACCAGTTGTTTCCGTACCACGTACAGCGTGTGCAGGCACTATCAGCAGCTGATTGGCCTCCACGGGTACACTCACTACCATGATCATTTGTCAGGACATTATCAAGACATTTTATAACACTGTGTAAGTGAACGAAGTCTTGTTTTAGCACTGTGCATTGCTTTTCGTGCTAATGACAATCTTAATCTGGAGTAATAAATGTCATTTTTCCTCCAGGTATTGTAATTATGGACATCATTGTTCCTTTTGAACTGTAGTGGATTATTTACAACAAACTTTATGATGGAATAAATATACTGTGAACCAGTAGTCAGAATGCCCTTAAAGAGATGTCTACTAGGTGATTGTGGGTGAGCACTACATACTTTTTCTTGCAGTGCATGTCTGTGGAATGAAGACTCTTTCCTGAAGATGAGTTAACCCAGAACATTATTCCATTTGACATTATTGAATGAAAATTTGCAAAAGTATGTCATCTTATTGATTTGGCTCTCCCAAAAATTTGCAATGATTCTACATGCAAATTTGGCTGAACTAAGTGGTTTTAAGAGTTTCAAAATGTGCTTTTTCCAATTTAAATTCTCATCAATATGGACACCTAAGAATATTGAAGTTTCCACCCTATTTATTATTTCCTCACCACGTGTTACACTTTCCACTGGCGTAGTGCCCCTAGATGAGCAGAACCAAATATGTTGTGTCCTTTTTTAAATGGAGGGTGAGATCATTTGCAGAAAACTATTCAATGATACTTTTGAGAATTTTTTTTTTACCATCTGTTGCTGTATTTATCTTTTTAAATTTGTGTTTATTTTTACCAGAACTGGCAATTCTGCCTTATAATATATGAGAATATAATTGTATCAAACAATGGAAAATCCTTACACAACCCCACCTCCCAATCCCTTACCTTGTGGTCCATACCCCCGTAATAGACTTAGATGCAAGACCTGTCCCATACATGCTCCCATCACCACTTACTCCAGTCAATTCACTAGCATCACCTATCCCATCATAGGCAGTGCTACCTGTGAAACCAGGCATTTGTTCTACAATTTAAGCTGTAACCACTGTGCTGCATTCTATGTGGGCATGACATGAATGGCCACCAACGGACTGTGGCCAAGAAACAGCTGGATCACCCAGTTGCTGAGTATTTTAATGGCTGCTTACCACGTGTTACATCTGGATCATTCCAAGCAACACCGGCTTTTCTAAACAGTGCATGTAGGAACTCTCCTTGTATAATATCCTATGTTCCTGTAACCTCCCCCGTCCTCAATCTTTGTTATTCATTGTCCTACACCTCCCTACTATCTTCCCTGTTCACACATCAGCACCACACACCCCCATACTCCACTGATACACCCACAGTCTTTATTCTCTCCGTTGTGCCTATCTATGACACGATGTATCTGTCTGCAGTTCATGGTGTCACGGTCACATTCGCACTTCCCGAGTACGGGATCCCGGGTTCGATTCCTGGCGGGGTAAGGGATTTTGCCTGCCTTGAGATGACTGGGTGTTTGTGTTGTCCTTATCGCTTCATCATCATTTATGAAAGTGGCGAGTTTGGACTGAGTAAACATTGGGAATTTGTACCTGTGTTGGTAACCGTGCAGTTGAGCGCACCACAATCCGAAACATCATCATCATCATCATCAACAACAACATATCTGCTTCACCAATCTTTCATTTTCCTAATATTCCAACTATAGAATACTAATCTGTATAAACAGTGATATAAAGCAGCTTCACCCATTGAATACGTTAAGATTTCATGATCTATATTATGGATTAGTGGCGTACATACAGGAGACCCCAGTTCGATTCCTGGCCTTGGTTTGTATTTTCACTCACCATTTCAGTCTTTATACATGAAATCGTATCTGTACGAGATCAGTAAAGTCTCTGAAAACTGTTGCCATTTCATTAGCAGAGTACTGATTGCAACCCCTACTCCAAATCCATAAGTATCTGTCTGCCAACAACATTCTTAGTGCTGTGCTTGGACCTTTCTTTTTCATAAAAAATATGTGAATTCCTAAGGGACCAAACTTCTGAGGTTGTTGGTCCTTAGACTTACACACTACTTAAACTAACTTATGCTAAGAACAAGACACACACCCATGCCTGAGAGAGGACTCAAACCACCTGTAGGAGGGGCCACACAGTACATGATACGGCACCTCAGATAACGCATCCACATTACTCAGCCTATGTAACAATGACAGCTGAAGTACCTCACTTAAGCTCCTTGGCATTCATTGGCACTAACTATGTACACACAAAGTTAGCCCAAGTCACATATTTGCTAAGTAAACTTATAACTTGTGTGGCTGACAAGCTATTGCTGAACACTTATGCCTTTTTGCACAGCCACCTCATTTATGCAATGCTGTTAAGAGGTGAAAATAATATTTATTTGGCAGAAAAATGCCGTCGTGCATTGCTGAGTAAAAAACTATGCATGATGTATGGAAAACTTACAAAAGAGCTCAAAATACTGGCACATTCCTCTTTTTCTCAGCTGCTTGGTGCATACAAAGGAAACCCAAGACAGCCATGAATTGTGAAAGATCATGCATAAGTACGACCCATGTCAAAGATAGATGATTTACATCCCAGTCACAAGAAATAAAAAACCTAAAATAATTACACATACACAGGTACACAATTATTTAATATTTCTACTGAATGATTAACATGTTTAAAGCATATTTCATTTATATCTGTTAAAATGATTGTCTCAGCATGTGTACTGCCACACACATATTGCTCCTCCTCCTTTCATTCTGCATAATGTATTTATATTTACTGGTTGTTACATATGTCTAGTATAATCCATTTATATTTCTGTAACATATTCAAAATGTGACTTATTAAGCTGCTACACAATGTGTGTAAAATAATATCAGGTGCATGTAAAATGCTTAAAGACGGATCAATCAATCAAATACCAAGTTATGCAGTGGTTTGATTATTCCACTACAAGCTATTTCTGGACATATCATGAGATTGTACAGCCATCCCCTGGAGAAACATAGGTGCTATTCGTCACTCTTGTAGGGATTAACGTTTTGAACAAAAATCTAAAAATCCGTAAAACAGTAGGTCCGTTCGAGAAACGATTAGATCACGGATCTACGTTCTGCCACAAGATTCTCACCGTTCCAGTCGACCTTGACTAGCCATAGCCTATTCCACCGAGATCCAGTGGATAATCAGGAGTTCAGAACCATCTGGACCGCTCACAGGAATTTCTGTCGACAATTCCAAAGACAACGGCCACAAAGCTAATATGTACTTTACGGTGAGGCAGCTCTCCTTGAGTATTTAATTATTTCGTGTTCCATAGATCCATACGGGAACATATCCCTACAACAAGTCAAGGTTTTTACAGATTATTGTTTTGTGCACAGATACATTGATCTTATCATTAGATTAAAGAAACTGTGAAGTTTAGCATATACCCTTACAGGACACCTGAAAGAATATACAGTCATACATAAATTTGGGTATTGTTCTTAAGTTATACAGGCGCCATATACAGACATACATAAATTTGAGTATGATTAATCAATTCTAGAGGCCACACAGTAAGCTTTAAGCACAAACAAGAGAGTCTATGCATTTTTGCTAAGAAATTCATCAATACTGTAACAAGATTCATCTAAAAGGAACTGCTTCAGTTTTTCTTTAAACTTTGGCATGTTTCCAACCAGTTCTTTAATGTGCGGTGGGACGGCATTAAAAATCGTGGTGCCACTATTTAAAACCCCCTTCTGGTCCATGCTTTTTCGTTTTTAGCTCATAATGGATATCCAGTTTCCTTCGGGTGTTATAACTGTGGTACGAGATGTTGATTTTGAATAAGTTGCTATTTTTTTTAAACAAAGCACATCAGGGGAAAAATATATTGTGCAGGTGTTGTAAGGATTTGTAGAGCTCTAAACAGATCCCTGCACGATTGCCTAGGATGTAATCCGCACACAATTCTTATTGCTCGCTTCTGTGCATAAGAAGCGTCAAACGAAATGTGGCTGCCCTGGTGGGAGCTGTCGAGTGAATTTAAATATATTCACTTCGCATGTTTTATTTGTTGTAATGACTTATTTTAATTCTCTGATTTGATTATTAGTAATGCAAGCATAAATCACTTGCAGAACGTTGCAGTTATTTTTTAAAAAGTTGTGCTTCTACAAATCTGATTTATCCCGTGGTTACGTACATATTTAACTGAAATAGCCTATACTTTTCCGTGAAGCATGTCAATTTATTTGAAACAAAACGTTTCATTTCACATCTTTGCCTAGTTTCAACTGTTCATTCAGCTTCGAGTCTCCATTTTCGTATCATCGTACTTACAGCATTAACAGATCATATACAATACCATGATAAAGAATGATTCACGAGAGAATACTCTAGGAAAACTGGGAATCGAAAAATCACAATGAGAAGCATAACACCAAATAGAGCTACCTCATCGTGAATCTGGCTGTAGCCTACGGATGCATTTTGTAACTATGATTACTGATATGTTGTTTTTTTTGTAGTGTGGTTATTTATTTATTTATTTATTTGATTAGCCATCCGTAGACATTTTGCAATGTATGGATGTTGTCAGTTTACAAATTACAACGATGTGGAATTACAGTTACAAAATTAGAAATTAATGCTGTATTCTCTAATGTTTTATTTCTTGTATGACATGTGATTTTTCTACGATCTGTTACTGCTTTATGCACGAACACTGATACACTTTTACTTGAAAATGGCTGCGCAGTAGAAATTGGTCAGTAACGCAGAATGAAACACTGCCTTCGCAAGAAATATTTCGACATATACGTGTTACCTTCTCTAGGCTTCTCGTTACTTCTTAACTACAGTTGTTTACACCTTAAATGTATAGAATTCCATTCTTTGGTAAATTATGGTTTGACAGCATATATTGTTTTATTGTCATAATCATTATCTTAGAAAATAACCACGAGAGCAATGACCGGTACTTGGCTCTGCCTATACACTAAGAACATCTAAGCCTGTCTGGAAATAATAGCAATTAACGGAATACTCCTAATAAAGAAAAAAAAATAACTTTCTAACAAGGAATTCAAATGTACAACTTGTCAAGATAAATGAAACACATTTTGTTTTCCATTTTTACCGAGAATCGTACAGTCTGTTTGCTTCATAACTATCTGTTAAAACATATCTTTATTCTCATACATGATTGAAGAGATACGAAATTAGCAAGTGCAAAACTAAGCAGTCATGCAGATTGGATGTGTTTTTTATATGCAGGCTACGTGGTCTGCAACCATCTCAATGTTTTTCTTTGCTACCCGTGTGTGGAGGGTGAATACACACAAAGTTATTGTCTATCGTGATATCTGTTATACCTTAATGCACCTATTGCGTACATCAAGATGTGAATACCTTTTCGAAAATTGATTGCGAGAGTCAAAAGAAAGGTAATATTACAGGGAAATTATGCTTTTTGTAAATATTGTTCCGACCTGTTGAAACTGAGCTCCATTTTACAACTTTGTAACTATTTTATATGTATTATATGCGTACAAGGATGGGATTGGTGCCTCCCAAATCAAGCGACAGAACTAGACTGAAGGTAATTCGTTCATACAACGATGTGGAATTTTCAGTGCAACTAAGCATGTCATTTTATTACCATGCTTTGTTGGACTTATAATACGTTATATGTAAAATATGGCAATGTAGCTTGGAAAGAATGAAATCGAATGTAATGTTGGAGGATGTTTCGCTTTCTGAAAATACAAAACGTGGGTTCGAGTAACAGAAAGATAACAAAGATGTCACGACGATCACGGCACCGCGCATGCGCAGTAAGACCATTTGCAAACAGTCATGATATATCACAACACCTTTAATCGGACGAACCGAATAACGCCAGCAAGAATGATTTCATATGAGGTCATTTCGAAAATTTTTCAGTAATTTCTGACTGCACTTGACAGTTCAAAGTTGTGCCACATGTGGCGCTGCTGATGCCGGTGGTAACGTTGGCGGCATTGAAGCAAAGATGAGTCACTGATTGCCGCCAAGGCGGAGCGCGCAGTTCTAGTTAGACGTCAGTCTTGGTGTAGCAGTCGTCACTGTTATTTGGCTGACTAGTAGCGGACGCATAATGGGTAAGTCAGATAAACTGCAGATAGGTTTAGGGATAGAGGACGAGCTGTTAGACTAGTCAAATAATGCAATGGAACGCGTCGTGTATCATTTCGCATGAATCTACTTGCGCAGCAATTTGTTCATGGTGTCGGGGTTTCGAAGTAATTCTTCGTAGCAAACTTATTATTCGTCTGTTAGTATCTGTTTAAATTAGGTTAGCCTTACATGACACAAAAAATAGGGATTGAATTGTCATTAGTATGGTATCATTCGATGTTGGTGTAAGATATTTTGCGTTATATACTAAATACCATATCAGACTTCGGTTTTTATCAGTCTGAACAGCGTAATCATGTGTAAGATTCTATTCATGTGCCATTCTAGAAGCTTCCACCGTCCTCCACAGAAAGTATCCATAAACTGTGGCTAAGTTACTGTGTGTATATGGTGACAGAATGTCTACCATATTTTCCCCTCTTGACACATACACCCTCCTGAAGCTGGCGACATATCTTTCACTTAATTTTAATGATACTGGTCACATGCTTAGGTGTAGAATGTAAGATGTGCACATAAACTACATGGTAGTTACGAACTATAGTTTACCTCCATATGCTGCTGCGTAGTCTTTGAACATGACTGTAAAATTCAGCAGAAAATCATACAGATAATGTGCTGCAGCTTGCGTCAGTATTAGATTTCCGTTATTTACCAGTAATGACTGAAGAGACTACGTCATAGTCACGTGCATAGTTTGTACGTAAGAGTATAGTTTTTAATACTTAAAAATGATTGTTCACATTAGGGATATAGGCTCAAGGCTCCAGTTTTGGTCACTAAACCCCTTATGGGTACTTCGATGCAGTTAGGCCTAGTGAATTTTAAGCTTCCTTTGAGTATCAATTTTACAATAGCTTATTACAAAAACGTGAAGTGCTATTTAATTAGACATGGAAGCACTTCTTTCTTTGTTTCTGTTTGGTGTCATAATTTTGTGAAAAGGTCTATGTTGCGGTTTTATGGTTTCTCCTTAAGCAACATACAACTGATTCTTCATACACTACGCATTTAAATAAGACATAAGAAACTTGATCTATTGGGATATATTGGTTAAGTATTATAGTTTTATTTCTTAAAATTCAATATGGTAGTGCCCGAAGACATGCCAAAGTCAGCAGATCCAGATTCTAACTATGCTAGTTTTAAGTTGGCTTATTTAAAATAGTTTTCGTATTGTTGTGCCAAGATAAACATAATACTTGCCAGAGCATCTCATATTTATCCTTGAAGCATAGTAAAATAAACAATAAGTTACGAAAATATAACACTTTTTAGCTAAATGTTTGAGTCAACCAAAGAATAAGAGATTAAAGTATTTTCGCAGCAAAGTTGTGCTGGAGGTTGTTGCTGAGAAAATGACTGCTACTCCAAGCGTTTTATAGTACTCAAAGAGCATAAAGAATTAAAAATTCGTGCCTATATCCCCTAGAATATACTGTGCACAGTGGCCCACATTCTGTCTTCAGGGGTGGTGTGATGATGAACTTGGTTCAGTGCCGCACTGTAAGGAAAATCTCTAGTGAATCTATCCAAAAATGTATTGAAAAAGCAGATTTTTCTCAGCCAGTTATTAGAATACTTCTAAATTGATCCATTGAATTGCTGTAAGTTTTATCTACTTTATGCACATTTTCCTTCTGTGCTTGTATAAAGAACAAATTGCTTCCTAGTAAATTGATAATATAGTTATGAAAGCCACAGTTTTATAATATGGCGAGGCCAAAAGTGAGGAAAAGACTTTGTCTAGAATTTGTTTCCAAAACTAGGGAAATATACATTTTTTTTTTTTTGCTTTCATTATTGAACTTTTCCTACACAGTTCTAATGTACAGACCTTGAAACAGATGATTTTCAAGTAATGTGTAAGCTTTTCCTTACAGTAGACATCTAGCTTCTTGTATTTTCCTTAACATGGCATAAGTGGTGCCTCAAACTTATTTTATGTGACAAAAATGGTATAATTTTGTCAAGTCACTATTGGCAGAATTTGTGTATGGAGTACAATGGATGCTGTTTCAGACTTTTGCAGTTTCCTTTTTAAATAAACCTGGTGGTAGGCATTGACTGTTAAAGGAAGTGTATTACAATTTTTAGTGCAGCCATTGGAGTGCTGTCTTGTTACAGACAGGGTATTTCAGTGTTCATTTTGTGTCCTTATATATATTTATTGCCTCATGCTGAAAGCCCTCTTGGTTTTCCTTTATGCTGATGAGGTATAAAAACACACTGGCTGAAAATTTTCATTTTCCTAACAAGTTGTGCTCCAGTATTCTGCTTAATGTTACGACCCTGACAGCTTTATTTTCATTAGCATGAAGCATCCCCATAACAGTGGGACATAAATAATGTGGCTATGTAATGGTGCATAATACACCGTTACATGCTGCTGGGCAGTTAATGCATCATTTAGTCTCGACAGATGTTGTCTTACGTGGACCACAAATACTTTGAAAGAGCACAGTCATGAAACCCAGCAGTTTGACAGCATTCATATGACCTCGGCATTCAGTGTTGCTGAAGCTGCATATGATTTTTCCATGATTGTCATTTAATTTTTCATGAGCCATGTTGATTTAAAAGAGAACATCTGTAAAAGTAGAGCTTGCCAGTTTTTCCTTCATTCAAAAGGGTGGTGTTAACAATAAACTTACATGTTGTTCTTACACACTGACCTTGACATAAATAAGGAACTGCATTTACTGATGGACATAACCTCTGAAGTATCCCTTTAGCTGGGACAAATTCAATAAAGCACCACATATAAAAATTGTAAACGACTACTCAAAAATTGTAGTAAAGTATGTTTTTGATACAGTGCAAGATAGGTAACTGCTGTTTTGCAATCACTTTAAATGTAATGGTGTTAATTACTAGTTGCTGGTACTAGAATTATTGTAGAGATAAATTAATCTTTATAAAGTTGCTGTGTATGAAAAGTTAGGCAAAAGTCCTATGCAGTGTTCTCTGTAATGTTATGGATACACAGTGGAGATGTGTAAATTGTAGGAATGTTCTGGACTAGTGTGCATGTCCCTAGTAAAAGTTGAAATAAGATCAATCAGTTAACCTCTGTTCAGATATTTGTGACAAAGTAATGATGTATGCTTTTTTCCCTTCCAGAGTGCCCATGCTGTCAGCAGTTTCCCGACGAGATAGAGATGTTGTACCGGTATGTATCTGCATGTTGCATTAGCACATCCTGTGCTGAAAGTATGTTTGTCATTAACGCCTGTCATTGTACTGTGTGCTTTGGAGTTATTTTTCACTAAACAGCAGTGTGACATGTACTCATGCTAGCACTATTTAAATGCAGCTGTATTTTAATGTTTGATGCTGTTCAAAGTGTTACTGCATATTAGTAAATTTCAGTTATTGAGGCACAATAAATGTATCAGAAATCATTAAGCCAAGAAACGTTAGGTCTCTTCACAGAATTAAATGGTTTGACTGTAGCTATTGAAATGGTAATATTATGTCAAAGGATTGAAGACTGCTTTTCCAATAAATCAAGCAGTTTAACATAGTAAAGTTAAACTATGTTAAATGAAAGGTAGGCCCATGTTTTGTAAAGATGATTAGCACTGATGTGGCTCAAAGGTTGTCAGGTTTTCATGGAGGTAAAGTAATACTATGTTGTAATTGTCACTTTGTTACATAGAAAACTTGTAAACTGCCACAAGTGATAGTTTTCAAGTGGAGGAAGGTATGAATTCAGATACTTTGATTAGCAGAGTCCCTTTCGGACTCAAACTTTCTTCACGGTCATCTGGACATGTTAATGGATGTCTGCTTCATCCCATAATATGATGAGCAGTGTGATGTCGCAGTTGGGAAGAGAACCTAGGCAGTATTATTTTTACATAGACATTACTTTTGGAATGGAGGTTGTATTGATCCTGATCTAATGTATATAGGTTGAGGAGATATTTGCCTTGCATGTGTGAAGCCAGTGAATTTGGATATGAGATCTTGTAGTGAAATACTGTGAGTGATGTTTTTTGAACAGGAGTAGTTGGTCTCACAACTGTGCTGTGAAATGTGGCTTCTACAGAGTTCAGCTCTTACAGGTTTCCTGAAGACTGTCATTTCAGCCTTTGCCGTCAGATGTCTTCTGTGACATGTCTGCATCTTGCTTTTTTTGAAAGTGTGCACTATTACGGCAATGGTGCTTAAATGAGATATAAAAATGGCCATTCTTAGTATAAATTATCAATAACCCCCTGGTGAATATAAAAAATGACACGGCAGATTCAGACTTTGGTAGTGTAACATACAGTCTCGGATGTGGAGTGAGCAAGTCAAAGGTCTTGGGTTCGTTAGCTATTGTCTGTTTTTTGTTCTCCTCAGTGTTCCTAGGAGTTTGAGACCACCTTACTCAAACAATGAGTGCCATAATAGATGTTACATGTATACAAATGCTCTTGGGAGTGACGTTTGTCTGCGAACATACTAGAGAATAATATACAATGAAGATATTTGTCACTGCTTGATTGTCACCATTCACTATTCAGCCAATAACCACAATCACAGCACAAGGCCCGTGAATTTGGAAACATCATTGGGCAAGCTCATAAGTATTTCAGATTAAACACAAGGCAGCTTGTTATATGTCCTTGTTTCAGAACTGAAAATGCAAAAAACAAAGGGTGCAGTGAAGCGAATATATATACCATTCAATATCTTCCCAAAACCCACCTTTCAATATGGTTTATTGTGATTGTTGGGAAACATATTGGGAGGTAAATGTACTTTGGTACATGGTTTTTATCCTGACACTAGATTTGGTCCAGATGGCTGTAGTTTCTTTACTGCAGAATTGTTAGCCATCTTGCACACACTGGACTATATCAGCTTCTGCTTGCGACTGTCCTTCACTATCTGCAGTGACTCCTTGAGCAGTTTGCAAGCTATCGACCAGTGCTTCCTTTGCCATCGGTTGGTCATAGCTATCCAGGACTCCCTTCCTCTCCTTGGTCGTGGGTGCTCATTTGGACCCCAGGCCATGTTGGGTTCCATGACTACGAGCTTGGTGATAGCCTGGCTAAATTGGCTACTAACAGGCCATTTCTTGTTATTGGCATTCTGGAAATGGACCTTCGCTGAGCATTACGTAGTCAGGTTTTGGGACTTTGGAATGGAGAATGGCACATTTTCTTCACCGAACAAGCTCAGGATGGTAAAAAGTACTAAAACTGTGGCGATCCTCCTTACGGGCCTCTCGTAAGGCTTCTTTTGTCCTTCGATGCCTCCGCATTGGCCATACTTCACTGACTCTGATATCTCCTCTGTCGTGGGTTGGTGTGGATTGTGGTTCACCTCTTACTGGACTGTCCCAACTTAACCGCCCTGCAATGGATTCTGATTTCCTGACTCGCAACCCTTTCTATTTGCTGACAATGCCTCAGTGGCTGATACCATTTTACGGTTTGTAATGGTGTTCATTGCTTTAGTTAAGGGTAGGGACCTTCAACGTTATTCGTGGGTGGAGGGGATGGCAGGCCATTTTGCTCCCTCTTCACCCTGACTGGACTGCCTTCGATTGGGCTTGGTGGTTCACTCCTGCCCTCTGCCTTCCCGCTCCTTTCCGTGTGGGGTCTGTTTAATCTCGAGTGTCTATCTTGATTACTTGTGCTTCTTCCTTCATGCTCGTATCATTCGTCGCTTTTCCCTCCTCTGTTCTAAGGCCTTCAAGCTTTCCTTTTGTCAATCTATGTAATTTTATGGCCATTGTAGTTCCCTCTTACAGTGTGAGGTTTGGGAATACAGAAGTGTCAGATTCCACCCGTCTACTTTGATCCATGATGTCATCAATATGGTGGTAATTGCTGTTCTAAGCATCTCCAATATGACTCCTATAACACTAGATACACATGACAACAAACACGAAAATACGTGTAAGACAATAACATCTCCCTCCAAAAATAGAATAAAACTAATGGCACAATTGCAGGATATTGGGGGTTATAGGAGTGGACAAGCTAAATATAACAGTAAAAAAAAAACGCACCACGATCCCAAAACACAAAAGATGACGAACAAAAAATAATTAAAAAATCTACAGGAATTGGACACTTCCCTTGACCTAGGCCTATATAGGTTAACGGCAGCTGACAGTACAAAAAACACCAATGCCTAAAACAAAAACTATGAAAATTGGAATCGGAAATTTCCCTTCCCCACAGCTGAAGGTACCAAAACACACGTACCTACATTTAAAAATACGAAAATTGGAATACGTCATTTTCTTTGACATGTATAGGTTTTTTGGAGGTCATGTACAAAAAATATGCAATGGCACTCAAAATGTACGGATACTTACCTAAAGCAATTGTCGCTAATAAATAATTATGTAGTTTTCTTGTCAGGTATAAATATTAGACTATCCTATTTGTGCTTCATGCTGTAGCAACTGTTACCTCTTAAGTTAGCTTGGAGCACTTGGGAGGTGACAGAGGTTTTCATTTCAGGTTTTACACCACAGTGCAATACAACCAAAGTGCATTACAATGAGGACATCCCATTTCTGTCTGCCTGTTGGCTCAGACTGGGACACTTGTGGTATGTATGGAAAATGAAGGTAAAGTCTTGTCCCATGTTGCAAGAGTGTATGTGGTGTGCTGTGAAATGGTGACCTACCTTCTATGCTTCCATATTCTTGCTCAATAGTGTGCAGTAGCTGATATTTCCTCAGATGTTTCCTGTGTTCTGTGGGTGGTCACTGTTAGTGTGTCAAAGTAGTATTGGGTGAACTGTTGAACAATCTATTCGTATAACGGATTGAATGTAATTAGTGTTTGAATGGAATGTTAGTTGAGAGTAGCTAAATGCTATTTTGAAAACATTGTGGGGTTTGTACAGTATTTCTTTAAGCATTTATAGCTGCATTTCTGCTGGTACTAATTTTACTCTTATAGTTAACCAAAATTTTTTAGGGGTCATAGTTGTGATGCTGCACATGAGAATTGCAAGTAAAATGCATGTTATCTGTCTTGTTCTTCCTGAAATTTTTGTGCATGTGCAGCTCATTTTGAAAGCCTCCTGTCTTCTTAGAGTGTATTGTTATACTATGATTTTTGTCTTAGCTAATTGCCTCATACATAACAAAATTGTGAGTAGTTTTTCTGCTCTGTCTGAAAATTTTTCTGTGTGGTTTCCTGTCCTGGTTTGCATACTTGATAGATATTTGAAAGCACATATTTCAATAACTTGTTTATTACAACCAAAAATCTTACTTTTCCCTGTTGATTTTCATTACCTCACTTCAGTTTATTTCCATGCCTACTTCCTCAGCTTCCTGTGAGAAGTCTTACATAGTTTTTCAGTTCCTGCTCAATGTCTTCCCACAACACTATGTTTCCAGTACTTAGCATAATTCTTAATTTTGTGTTAATGTCACTCTCAGTTGTAATGTTTCTTTCTAATGTATTTCAATTTTAATTTTCAGCGTATGGACGTCTGTATTGAATCCAGAAGCACCAGAATTTGTAAGGTATCGTATTCTCATGTTTGTCTCAAAAACTTTTATTCATTTGCTGTTGTACTTACGTACAGGGGTTTGTTCCCATACTACATGTTCATTTGATAAACTATTTACCTCTGCTTCCTGCAAGTACCTTCCGCTAATAGTAATTTTTACTTTTCGTGTAGTTCAACTGTGACAGTGCAGCAGTCGCCGTTACATCAAGATGCACCTGAACTTCAAAGGTGTGGAATAGACATAACCAGTGGATCAGCATCACTGATAAATGTTAATGCACTAGTGGCAGTTTAAAATTTCTGTGAAGGCACTTAGTTAGGATGTGACGCAAGGTAGAATGTAAAGATATGTAATCATTTTATGCACACATTTGATTGGCTGCTGTGTGACTGTAAATCTCGCACACCCAAAGCTTCCCAGTTACGAAATATGTATAGTAATTTGATATAAATCGTAAACCTCTTCCTTCCCCCCTCTATTTCCCTCTGTCCCCTTTCTCTTCCTTCTCCTTCACCCCATCCTCTCCCCTGTGTTCCTCAATCTCCATTGCCTACCTCTGTGTATTGTAACATTTGTTAGAAACTGAAGGTGATGAAAATGGATGGGTAAGACAATGAATATCATTGCTGTATGGGCTATGAGACCTCTCAGCTGATGGACCTGTGGACAGTAGCTTCAGTGAAAGTATAGTCATATGTTGTCTGCAAATTGGTAGGAATACAAAACTTTTGATTTCTATATCAAAGTAGTATTCTCATCATAAGCCTACAAGCCATATTGCAGGCTTTTTGTTTTCTGTTAAAACTGAGGAAGAAAAAAAAATCAGAACTCAGTTTTGTATGCAGTTTGTTTTAAAACTACATGAGAGTAGGAGCATGTGGGGGATGAAATTTCTCTAATGGTTCAAATGCTGTGCTATTGTGGTTTGACAGTGAGAAAGAAAAACTAAACAGCATATTTTCACCTGCCATCATTTTCTTTTGTGCAGCCAGTTTCAACAGTAAACTGTGCATATTTGTTTCAAAATTATTAATTGTCTGTGAGAATGTTTATTGGAGTATTGTGTAAAATCAAGTAAACTGGAAAGAACATAGACATGGGAACATTGGACATCTTGTCTTTCTATAGTGGTATGAATGGTAAGACATGCCATCATAAGTTTTACACATGTATGTTCATGGGATTGTTCAGAAACAGAACAGACTTCAGAGCACAGGGTTTTGTGCATAGCCCCTTTTCCAGTTACAGATGAAGTACTGGTGTAATTCAAATAATTTAACTAGAAAAATCATAAAATTGCATATTTTATTGGTTTCTTGGGGACCTGTTAAAGTGTGAGCATTTATAAGAAGTTGACAAAATGCACCTGCATAAAATTCTTCCAACTGAGGTTGCATGTAGCCTGTTACAGCATCACAGAGTATGTCAGTGTTGCTGACAATCCACTTCATTGTGGATGTGGATGCACAGGTAGACCTTGTTTGGAGCATAGTCTGGACAGGGCAGATGTTAAAGCCCCATGTAAATTGAGCTAATGACTGGTTACTGATAACTGTTTGGGCATTGTTTTGTGAAACCACTGCAAGTAGTCATAACTGAGTGCCTTACTTTGAATAGCTCTTCATAGTATTTCTAGTGTCTCACACTAAGGTTAAGAATTGTTCCACATGCCTCCAGTGTGGGCTGCTCCACACCACCACCACCACCTCCTCCTCCTCCTCCTCCTCCTCCTCCTCCTGCTGCTGACACAAGGAGTACCAAACAGTCTCAAAGGTTTCTTGCAGTGCAATGTTCAAACAATACTTAGTTATAGTTCCACCCAATAACTCACTTCAGACTGCATAAAGTGTCCAAAGTCAGCAGAAGTTACGGTTCTAGCAAAAATATGGAATCTGACTGGCACAGAACTTGCACTACCCCAATTCAGTCTCGTGCACAACTTTGAAATAAAAATTTGTGAGTTACGGAAAGTTACCTTGAAATGATGCAGCATTTTTTCACAATATCGCTTAACATTTCTGTACCAGTTTGCTGTTGAAGAGCACTAATTTTGTAGTGAGTGTAAATAGCTTTCTGAGCTTTTAGATGCTGCAAAGTTTTTCTGTAGATTACAAATCTGGGGGATTTCTGTTGTGACACTTGTGGCATGGATGCTGTGACAACACAGGGAGTTACGTGGCTTCCTAAGCTGAGTGAGTGTACACTTTCATATATTATTGTTGTTGTTTTTCAGATATATTAATGTTAATATTTTTTCTTTTAGTTCGGGAAATGTGCTGGTGATGCAGTCAAAATTGAATCCGGAGGCGCCAGAATTTCAGAGGTATGGAATGGGCATGGGAAGTGGGTTGGTGATAAATCGTTAAGCACTGGTGTCAGCCGAAAATTTTAGTAAAAGCACTTACCTAGGACGGGACTAAAAATTGCATGTCAATGTATATAACCTATCCATACTTGATAGCTGATTCCTGTGTGCATTAAAATACAATCACAAACATAATACATCCCTAAATTTATTTTCATCCCCTGGATGCTTTGCTCAGTCCTTTTGTTACTAGTGTGATGCTCGGGTGGTTTATTCTGGGAAACTGAGAAATTATCCAGAATTTTTCAATTTGAACTTCGATAGAATGTTTTCATGGATTATTGCTAGATAATAGTTTGGAACAGATGGGGCATACTGACAGTCCTTTGATTCTTTCATTTAGTGCTCTCCACACCGTCAAATTTGAGACACTTTTATTTCACACACTTCATCAGATAGGTTGACATTCCAAAGAGACGGCACTAGGATATTGATGTTCATTTATTTATTTATTTATTTGATTAGCCATCCTTAGACATTTTGCAATGTATGGATGTTGTCAGTTTGGATACAGTGATTTTTGCAGATACATTGACACTTTTATATGCATTTACAGAGTATACAAATACAATGACATTTATCACTTAAATTACATTCAAACAATTAAATATTCACTTATTGTTTAGAAACAGTGTTCCTGAAAATATAGTTTAAGGGTTTTTCTGTAACAGTGCATGTTGTTAATTTCTTTGATGTCCTGTGCAGCTTGTTATACATTTACAGAATATACAATACAATGTCATTATGTCACTTAAATTACATTCAAACATTTAAATATTCACTTACTGTGTAAAAACAGTGTTCCTGAAAATACAGTTTAAGAGTTTTTCTGAAACAGTACATGCTGTTAATTTCTTTGATTTCCTGTGGCAGCTTGTTATACAATTTTACACCCTGATACAAGAAACTTTTTTGGGTCTTATGCTTATTTCTCCTATCTAGATGAAGGCAGTGGCTTGTTCTTGTGCTATAGCTGTGTAAAATGCTGTTTGTACTATAATTCACTATATTTTTCTTTATATATACTATAGTGTGGAACATAAATAAACAGGGAACAGTTAGAATACCAAGTATTTTGAATAGTTCTCTGCAGTGAGCCCACTTACTGCTTTTAGTTATAATTCTCACTGCTCTCTTCTGCACTTTAAAAACTGTTTGTAAGTTGAGTACATTATTTCCCCAGACAATTATCCCATAGCTTATGACTGAATGTACATAGCTAAAATATACAGTTCTTAGACATTCATCGCTGCATACTGAGGAGAGAACTCTAAGTGCGTAACACGTTGTAGATATCTTCTTTGTGAATTTTTTAACATGTTCACTCCACCTAAGCTGGCTGTCAATATGCAACCCTAGGAATTTTGTTGTGGGCACTTCGTCTACAGAGGTGTTATGTAGCTTTAACTTTAGGGGACTGTTTTTTCTAAAGTGTATGCTATTTGTTTTCTTAATATTTAAGGTCACTTTATTCTCTGTAGACCATTTGTAGACATCTTTCAGTGATTCATTACAATTTTCCAACATTTGTGCTGATGTCTCACTGGTGATTATAATATTGCTGTCATCGGCAAACAATATCTTCTCTCCATGTCGGATATATTGTGGAAAGTCACTTATATAAATCAAGAACACCGGACCCAGCACACTTCCCTGAGGGACCCCAATATTAATATGTTGTGGATCTGACAGGTGTTTTTCTATGAACTTTGATCTACTGGAGACATGCGAGATCTCTACCCACTGTACTCTATTTTTTAGGTATGAATGGAACCATTTGTTGATTACCCCTCTTACTCCTAGTGCTTCTAACTTAAGTAATAGATGAAGTCATAAAATACATACTCCACCCCATCTGGATTGCTGCTTGGTTTTGGAATGCAACTTGTTCTTGCAGTATAATGGTGGGTTTTTGTATGCTGTTGAAGCCTGTTTACACTGAGTAAACATCTGTACGTATGTGTCCAAAATGTGCATAAAGCTCAGCTAAATATGAGAGTTTAAGGGCAGCAAAGGTGACTTTGGCTTTTCAAGCAATTTTTTTTTTTCTGGTTACTGTATTAAAAGAAATGGTTGTGTTCCAACTAGGACAATGTAAGAAACACTTCATAATGGGTTTAGTTTCACTAACCGGCTATGAACACGAGCAAGTTTACTGGTACATTATAGTTTCAGCCTTTATAACCATATTATAAACTTAATATGGCTCTTGTATTTGCTTCCAGAAACATTCCTGTGTACATTGAAACTTTTGAATGCTGAAAAGTGCAGCAGTAGCTTTGTCAGTATTTGTGGCCATTGTGTAGTATAATAGTTCAGTGAATGAAGTAATGTACAGTGCCAGGAAAGAGATTTGTAAATGGTAAAAATTTCTGTTTCAGGCTTGGTCCTGACACCTGAAACTAATGGACCTCCTAGAATCAGTGCCGCACCAGGTAAGTTATGTGCACACATAATGGGTGTATCAATGAGTACTTCACAACTTTGAAAATGCAATGATTTATTCATATGACTTGGGCATGGATTTGGTGTCATTTTATAGGGAAATGTTTACCTTACACTTCCATAGCCCCAATGTAACTTAATTTGGTTACTCAGCACACACTCCATGTGAAGCTGAGGTATTGGCAATGTGACCACAGTGTCTCACATGTGACTTGTTCAGTTGCGGGGTATTTTAACTCAGAAATACAGTAGAGATGGCGATGAATGTTTATGGGTTTTTTACTGGTGCAGATTCTACTTTCCATTGATTAAACCACTTGCATGAAAAGTTGACTACACAGTAAAGATAGCCTTTCCATTGTATCTTTCATTCAAATTGTTACACTACCACATGAGATCCTATAATCAATCCTACTGTCTTTTGGTCTTGGACGGTTTGAAGTGCGTATATTTACTTAACACACGCCAGTTGTACATGGGACTGGAGCTGTAGAAGAGAATGCTGGGTTGATTTTTGTAGGAATGTACAGGAAGCCTAGTCCCACTTGATTTTTGTCATGTGCCAAGGGATGACTTCAGGATGTGTCATACTGAATACTATCAGGAAAACACTTCGACCACTCAAAAATGATATGCCTACTAGTAGGATCCTCGCCATATTCTGTACAAAAATTACATTATGTAGTTGTCACTCACTCTTCAAACCAAAGTGCACACACAATCTGCTGCTACTGCTTGGGTTGGTATTAATTTGTACTTGCATATAACAAAAGTCAAAACACAATGAGTCTTCTGTCAATATGACACCAAGCCTGTCTGTAAGTTATCTGTATAAGTTGGTCTAAAGTTTCACATTTGTGAAGTTCTTTTCAAATACACCCTGTACTGTAGTGTCATGCTTGCTCCAAGAATCAACTAGATTCTTGTGTGTGCATGTGTGGACATCATGGTTTATAGGCCTACTGGGGAAACTCGCCATGTAAAACAAAGAGTAACGCATCAAGCCTGGTACCCCAGTGGTGATGAGGAAACCCAGGTGTTACTAAAGAAAACAAATAATTGGTGTGCCTGTTACTGTTTGTATCATTATTGTTAATATATTTATTTTATTACGTACAGCTGAAAGATTAAATTGATTTTTTAAGTAAATATTGAGTATGTGGCAAATGTAGAACACTTTCTGCTTTAAAAACTAAAACTGTAAGGCAAGTTTCAGAAAACTTGCTGTGTTACCAGAGTAAGACCATTTTTTCTCAAGAAGCTCGTTGACAACATTTCGTTGACATGGAGTATTGTGACTCAATTTAAGAAACTTTTCACATCAGGTATCTGTTCCAAATATACTCAGATTGTTTATTGATCACCTATATTTTGATAATAAAAGTAGACAAAAATAGAAACAAATTTTTTACATGAAGTCAATTGCCTTTGGTACTACATTTTCAAAACAGTGTCTGTTGGAACATTATCTGGGATGACAGTTTCATCTAATATGAGGTAAGGCTATGTATTCCAGCTTACCATGGTTCAGAAGTACTCAGCTGATCCTTCAGAATGTTTATTTCTGAGGTTGTTGTTACTGTGGGATGTGAGAACATTTTTTGCAAATACAGTGGCTTTTGCTTCTATTTCATCGTATTTCAAAATCTGTTGCCTGTTCACTTGTCTCATTTGCTGCATAATAAAAGTGGCTGACACAGCCACTTCCATTCTCATCATAACTCAGTGAGTAGTCACAAAGATGTAAGTATGCTCCTAGTCCCCATCTCGACTTTCTCCAACTTCTGCAGAACAATTATTTGTCCAATTTTAAAGAAAATGCAATTATGACTAAACATGGAACACACCTACACTGGCGAAAAATTTAGTTGCGGGCTTTTTCATTGTTAGTATGAATTGGCAATGTTTTCTCTCGTGCTAACATAAAATGTATTGTGGAAAAATTGGTCATGTTTTGCTCACGGGAGCTAATTAACTACTGATTATGTGTGTGATAACTTTCTTCAATTAACAAAAATATTCAAAAAGAGCAGTGCGTATGCTGTCATGAAGCTAGTCTCACCATCTTGGGTGTCTGTGGCTGTCAGCCAGCTACTTCATCTTGAGGCTGGCAAGGATAGAGGCTTGGTGACTGGTTATTGTTAATGTCGTCTGTTCAATGTTCATAATGGCAGATTCCAATAAATACTTAAGGTGTGATAGTTTCAGTGAATTTCAGGCATTTGCTCATATCAGAGACAATGCAGTGGCTGACCGTCTTCACTCAATAACAGGGCAGTGGCATTTGTATAGAGTTGTCAGTAGTAACAGACAAGCAACACTGTGAAATAACCACATAAATCAGTGTGGGATTTACAATGTCTGCTAGGACAGTGCAGGGAAATGGGGCACTGGACTATCACAGCAGACGACATAAATGCCTTTGCTAACATCAGGACATCACCTGCAGCACCTCTTGTTGGCCTCTGACCATATCAGTTGGACCCTAGGTGGCCAGATTTCAGGTGGTAAGAGCTGATGGTATGGTTAGGGTGGTGTAAACACCATGAAGCCATTGACCGCAGTTGTCAACAGTACACTGTGCAAGCAGCTAGTGGTGACTCCATAATGTGTGGACTGTTTTTACATGGAATTTACTGCGTCCTGTAGTCCATCAGAACTTACTATTTGCTGGAATGGTTATTTTAAGCCATTTGGTGACCAAAAATAGATTGAATTTTTATGGTGACCATGTGCCATGTTACTACTGTTTGCATCTGGCTTGAAGAGCATTATGGTCAGTTCGAGCAAATGGTTTGGCCACTCACATTCCACATCATCAGTCCAATTGAACACTTATGGAATATACTTGAGATGCCAGTTCATACCCTGCACTGGCAACACTTCACCAATTAAGAACGTCTATAGAGGCACCATGGTTCAGTATTTGTGCAGGGAACTTCCAACAACTTGTTCACTCCATGCCACCAGCTGCTGAACTGCACTGGGCAAATGGAGATAACAAGATACTAGGAGGTACCACATGACTTCTGGCACCTCAGTATAGCTCTGACTAAGCCTCAAATTGGTTTGCCACAACCACATTGAGATTCATCACACTCGAACCTACTTAGATAACCAGTGCTCCTGTCCACAGTTGGTTTTGATTAGATGTTGCAGGTCTGCAATTGATGACTTTGGCCAATAGGTGTGTGACATGACTTCTGACAGAACTCTGGACAGGTCAGTTTACCAGGTGGCATTGTTAGACATTTTCTTTGTTTCGTATGACGACGTGAATGTCAGCCAACTGGCAACTAGTTCTCCGGCAGCTGCAAGACACAGGCTATATCAAAAACTGCAGGAACTACCGTAGGCATAAATTACTGTTAAATGAAGGGTGATTCTGAAGCACCATATTGGATTTCCTACTTGACAGTTTGTGTACTGTAATAAGCATGTTATTAAAGCAAGGTGTCTGAAGGCAGCAGCATACGAAATATTTATAAAACACATTTTTTGTATGATTTGTTAAAATTGTCAAACGATGACAACACAGTTAAGGCCTTCATGATGTCTCAGCTACAGCACAACAAACGCTGAAGTTTCACAACTTGATCATGGTGTAGTATTAATTGTAGAGTAACAAAGTATGAAATAGCTGGTTCGTGTCCTGTGATGCGAGCTCTTCATTTCTTTCTGTCTTGGTGTTTCTAAAAGTTATGGGAATTCTACCTCTCCGTATTGTGGGTTGGTGTATACAAAAAAATTGCACGAGTTTATTTTGAACTAACACTTCAATCTCTTTCACCACTGGCTATCCCTCTTGAATGCAGAATGTCACATTTATAAACAAATATTAGGGGCTAACATACCCTTCAGTAAAGAGAAAGGATTAACTCAAGATACCTTTACTTGAGGTTATTGTATTGGATGTCATGCTTGCCTCATGCATTTTCATCTGAATGATCACATACGTCAATAGACAGCTCTTCTCTTCTTGAATTCAGCATGTGACATCAGAAATTCCGATGCACAAAGTCTAGTGAACTGTTTCCATGTCAGGCCATACTAAAAGGCAGTGTAATAAGTTGGCCACAGTGCTCGCTCGCCTGACATGAAATAACAGAACCAGATCCTTGTGAAAGAAGGAACTCCACATGTATCCTGTACATTTCCCCTTGTTTATGTAGTATTTGTCACTTTCCACAAGCATCAGCAATGACAAATGGAATAAATCGGCAACCACCTTCTCAAGATTGTGTTAAGTGCTCGCACTGGCTGACATCAGCATACTGAGATGAGTGTGCTACTGAATTATTGTTGCAGTCGGGGAATGCTTGACTACATTAGCAGAACAGGCCTCAGCTCAGCTGCCGTTGTTTGTGAACAAAACTACAAAACACGTCCTATTGAAATTGGATGTTTCCTGTGGTTGCAGCAATGAGAAGAGTATGAATGCTAGTCATCAGGTTTGTGATGCAACACATTCCACTAAATTTCATCTAAATAAAACTACATGTTAACTCAAATGGCAAAGCTTCACCTGTAGATACAAAAAGAAAGAAATTTAGTAGACCCTCCACACCTCCCTCAGGGGATTTGTGGTTCTTACATGGGTTTGTGTATGGTGCACACTAGGCTCTGAGCTATTGTGGCTCATTCCTCATTCCCATGCTGTTTCCTTTATCATGCCCCTCTTTTCCTGGACTTTCACCTATTCCCACTCCTTCCCGCCTCTCAGAGCTCTCATGTCGAGCTGAATATCTCTCAAGTTTCTTGTATTCCTTCTTGTCCTCCTTGTCTTTTCCTTTTCGTCCTTAATTTTCAGTGTTTTTGGTCCTCCTTCGTGGATTGACACCAACTTCTAAATTTCATCTACAGCACGGATTCCTTCCTCCCTCCCTCCCCTTTCTTCCCTGCTGTAACTCACCCCTATGTGTTATTTGCTAATTAAAAATACAGTTGCTCTCTTTCATTGCTTCTAACATCTCTATGCTCTCACATTTAAGAATTTATTACAATTTTACATTATAAGGCAATTTAAAGACAATACCTTTGGGGCTTACATTTACTTAAACTTAAAAAGAAATGTTTCGTTGCCCTCTTTGAAAGATACTTTTTAGTTTCATAACAGAGAAAAGTTAAATTCAATTGAATGTTGTGGTCAGGTAGCAGGTAAGCTTTCACATAGGAACTTTTTAGTTTTGTGTGTGTTGGTATTTACAAAAATTCTTTCATCTTTATGGTCCAACTGATCAGCCATTTCATTAAAACATCCACAAATTATTGTAGAAGTTAAAAAAAGTTCCCTACATGTCACTTCATCTGTAAACATGATTTTACAAATGAGAAAACGCATTAATATATTCTTTACTGTACTCTTGGCATGCACTTGTTCATGCTTCATTGAAAAATATCTGCTTTGGACATTTCATTAGTTAGGTCTGCTGATCAAATCTACTGGATTGAGCAAACAGTGGTGGCAGTGTGGTGAGAATGGTCATCGCTCCGAGCATTACACCAACTGTGCAGACAAGTGAAGCGTGTCGTTCAGCAGTGGCGGCACTGTTGCCACTAACTCCATCTCATAGGAGTGACGTCACTGTCACACGGCACATTTGATGTATCTTGTTGCTGAGTGGTGGGACAATGAAGGCAGGCACGTGTGATGGAGCTGGGTTCCTGTGTGGGCACACGTGGTGCCAATCCAATTGATGGTTCTCCCATTTGTGAAAACATAAAATATGGCAGAATTAACACAACTGAAGTTTGTCACACAGTTTTGGTGGTTCATGGTTTGAATAACAACAAACATGACCCAACACAGTCTGTTAAGCTTACTTAGTGCAGTTATTCGTGTGTTTCTGAGCAGGCATTTATGAAGCATCTGCTAACACAGTCTATTCATTGCGCTGTTGTCACACACCCCCCCCCCCCCCCCCCTGGGGGTTCAACACACTTATAGGGGTTCATGCTTGGCTACCACAGGGCCCCAGCTGTCATAGCATCTTTCCCCTTCTGTGCTGCATGTCTATCCTCCTGCTATTCTTTTTCCTTTTCTGTGGGAAACATATGTGGATGTTCCACATTGTCTGTCGCTGACATAAGAAAAGTCTCACCACTGTCTTTCAGTCCCTCTTCATTTGCTTGATACCCTTCTCCCTTCTTTCCTGCACTTTAGTGTTAAAGGTTCCTCTCTCTTCTTCCTCCTCATGCGCTCCTGACAGCCGGCACACGTCTGCTGCATAATAGGTGACTGCGTAACATGATGTAATTCTTAGTCCTGGGCCGACAGGCAGGGTTTTTACATACCCCCTGGTACAGGCCAGGCCCAGGGAGGGGTGATAGCCTGAGCTGTCAAATTCCCAAATGGTCCTTCAGTCAGGTGTTCGGAGGTGTGACCTGAGGTGTAAACAATCACCTAAGGCAGGTGTGCCCCCTGTGAAGGGGACCCCCAGTTAGAGACAGCATGCTACTGGAGACACTGGCAATCATGGGGATTTTCTCACAATGAACCAATCATCACGATCAACATCTACAAAACGTAAAGGTAATGAGGCTAATAATTCAAAGACCCTGCCAGCTGCAACGTGGTTCCTCGTGGTTTCACGTATTGAAGATGGTCAGTCCTTTGCAATGGTAATTCGGTTCATTATTCAAAATTGTGTTTATGCCATTGCCGGCCCTGTGAAATCCTGCTCTCGTTTAGAGGAGTGGCACTTTGCTTTCGTAGAGAACTTCGGATTCTCAGGCTGAACAACTGTTTTCCGCCTCGCTTCTCCATGGCTATCCTTTTCGTGTCATGGTCCATAGAACTTGGAATTCTTCCTGTAGTGTTAAATACACTAGGCTGCTAGACAGTCTGACCGAGGCTGAAATCCAATCTTAACTCTCAGATTAAGTTGTCAGGTGATGAAAAAGGTAGATTTCTCATTAGTGCACACCTGCACTATTTTTCTCACCTTTGACAGAGTAGTGCTTCCGTCCAAAATCAAAGTAGGCTATGAAATTAAAACAGTCTGACCCTACATTCTGAACCCTATACCCATCTGAGTGTCATCAATTCAACCACACCAGAACGTCTTGTGACATGCACCCAAATGTCTAACCTGAAGTAATGATGCATATGAGGGCATCATCCACCTCCTCCCTGCTGTATCAACTGCAACGGCAGTCATGCTGCTGCCTCTTAGGATTGTCCTGTATATCATGATGAGCAGGAGGTCCAGGTAAAGGAAAAATTGCCTTCCCCAGTCACCTGCAAGTTAGTGGCTATTCGCAAACTGTGTGTTCTCCACTTAGTTCTCTTCTTGCTACCTCTCACTCCATGAATGAATGACATGGCCACACTGATATGTGACCTCAAATTCAGTTCTGAGATTGTGAAATTGCCCAGTGTCAAAATAGCATCACCATCCCCCTGTCCAGCTGTGCAACAAACCATCAGACTTTAGCCTCAAGGAGCGATGCCACCGGGTACACAACTGGTGACTGGAAAGGACAACAGGAGTTCTCCTGTGAACAGTCCCTACATCCCCCCAGCCAAACGCCAGTGTCTTCCTCTGCTAACTGGAAAGGCTCAAAGAAGTCCTACAAAGGCAAACAGTCGTCTCCGTGGCCGTCTCAAAGATTCTCTTCAATGGTGTTGCCACGTGATACCTCAGCCTGACCAGCTTCTGTCACCAGTGCCCACCACCAACTGGTTACCTGCGTTGTGCTCTACACACCGACAGCAGAAGCAAGTCGATGATTCTGTTGACCTCATGGAGCAGGATCCTCCTGCTTCTATGCAGTGTAGCTGCAAGTCTTCAGACTGTCAATCAACAGTGCTGAGATGACGCCCCTTCATTTCTTCCTCATACCTCCTCGAATAGAACATTCAAAGCCGTCCGTCCCAGAAAGAGAATTTATGGCTGCTTTTAGCATCACACCGTCCTCTTGTACTCTGCCTTCAGGAAACAAAATTCCATACTTACGACTGCTTTGAGCTTTCACATTTCTCTCCAGTTTTAGACCTTCCCCCCTACCCCCCTATCCCTCCCAAGGTTAGCATTCCATCTCCTGCGGGCATCATGCGGAATGAGATTCATAGGCAACCCATCTCACTGACTGCCCATCTTCAAGTTGTTGCAGTTCACCTTTTCCTTCCTCACCTGATGTTTTCCCTTTGTACCGTTTATATCCCTCCGTTATTCGATGTCACCAGGTCAGACTTCCTTTGGCTTGTTGGGCAGCTACCTCACGCATTTCTGCTACTCAGTGACTTTAATGTGCATAATCCCCTTAGGGGTTCTCCTAGAACCTGCCAGAGGTTCCCTCTTGGCTAATCTTAATCAACTCACTCTTCTGCCTTAACACTGGACCCATTTACCTTTCCAACTCCTCGCATACATATTTCCATTTGGACTTATCCTTTTGCAATGCGCAGCTTGCCATCGTCTTGAGTGGTCCGTTCTTTCTTATGCCTACTAGAGCAACCATTTTCCATGTGCTGTCCGTTTGCTGATTCCTACTCCATCTGTGTGCATACCCAAATTGCAGCTTACTAAGGCTGATGGGCAGCTGTACTCCTCCCTGGTCACCTTCAAAGAAAAAGATTTCCAGTCATGATGACCAGGTGCAATATCTCACAAGCGTTATCCTTTGTGCTGCAGAATGTTCCATTCCTCAAACTTCCTCTTCACCACATCATGTCCCTGTCCCTTGGTGGACTGAGGCAAGTGCTGACACAAATCTTGCACTGATATGTGCTCTCAGCATTTTTAACAGTCATCCTATGGTGGCAAACTGCATTCATTACAAACAGACGTGTGCCAAGTGTTGTTGTATTCTTTGGGATAGCAAGAAACCTAGCTGGATTTCATTCAGTACTTATTTTAACAGTTCCACCCCTTCCTCTGTCATAGGGGCCAACCTCCAATAGCTCTCTGGGACTGAGATCAATTTGCCAGTTATCGGCCTTCTGTTAGAAGTGCCACCAGAGGGTACCTCCCATAGTTCGGAGCTGACTTGTCCAATGAGGCTCACATGCAGTTCAAATTTCTAGTTCAGTGGATCTGAGTTTTTTGTCTAGTGTCAAATACACCATCACCATTTTCCATTTGCCTATCCTTTTGATATACATTTAATTTTTTCTCAAAAATCTCATTGCTATCAATTTCAGGTTTCAATTAGCATTCATTGAGCTGCATTGCTTTTCACAAGCACTTCGAACTCTGGCACTTCGTTATGAATGCTTCGGCAGAGTACCACCACTCACCTGTGGGAGGCATTTTTTTCAGTCTTGCACTTATACTTCTGGGTTTCCTACAGCCCCTGGATGGAGAGGTGCCTAAAAAAAAAAAAAAAAAAAAAAAACAAACCTCTTGGGTGCACTGCACACTCAGTAACCTGAGTAGCAGCCTCAGTTGTGTAGTGCACATCTGACCTATTTATGGGGACCCTACAGTTCACAACACTACGGCACAGGTCCAGGAAGTTGCAGCCTCGCTTGTCACAGAACTTCCGAAGTATCTGGTTCAGTCCTTCCACTCAACTCACAACCAAAGAGCCACGATCAGTTCCTGAGACAATGTTGCATATTGTGAGCTTCATTGAGACTTAATGCACAAGGCTGGTCTCCTCAAATTTCTCTGCCAGTTGCTGGAATGACCCAAGAGTCACTTCAGTGCCCAGACAAAAGGCGTCACGTGTTCCAATGTGTGCCACAATCTGCAGTTTGTTGCACTGTGTTCCCTAAATGGCCGCTGGAATAGCCTCACACTGAGTGCACCTGGTGTTCTTTCCTGTCCCTCGCTGGCATTTCCCGAAGGGATACAATCATTCACCTTACATTTGGATTGCCAACGATTTATAGACCCCTACCCTTTTGTTTCTCCTCATACAGCTGAAGTAAGTCCCACTGGCTCAGTTTGTTTCAGTGAAAGACAGCACTTCAGACTTGTTAGTAACGGGCACTGGTATAACACCCTGATTCCTCACTGGCTCACAACCACGCTGTACAGGATGCCCAGATCTACCATTGACATGCTACTCGCCGGGAAATGGACGAGTAATGACAGATGCAGTACTGTCTGCAGAGGAGACAAGATATACACCAGAGGAGTGTACTTAAGGTACCTCTAGTACAGTTATCACAGGTACATGACTCTTGCCAGCTCTTCCAACACACTGATTCACCACAGCTGACAATCGTTTTACAGTAGTCGGGGTGATTTCCAGCTGCTTACAAATGTCAACCAACTCACCCCATGTCTGGTAACAGCAATCACAGTGGAGCTGCATTCTGGCTGTTGCAGTGCATTGCAGGTCAGTGAACAAAGGGCTATAAATTAAACCTGCTGATTATTTCTTAATCTGAGCTAAAAAGGTGCTAATTCCCCATGAAGACTGAAGCAGATACACAAAAAGATTTCTGTTGAGGCAACAGACATGTGGTAGTATTTACTAGTTTCCTAAAATGTTTTTACATTTATTACAGTTGTATGATAAATGAGGAGTATGTATATGACTACTCTTAAAGGCAAAATGAGATTGTAACTCAAAAGGTTAGTTACAATATTTGCTACAGTAATTAAAACCACAATTGCTTGTAGATGATGCAAAGCAGGATTGTAGCTTCCAAAAATGTTCAAATGCACAGTTACTTGCATTGATACACAACGAAATTCAGGGGTGATATATACTTCGGTAGAACTGTGATCCACAGATGCTGATTTGCTACGAATTAAAGTAGATACCAAAACACTGGTACCACTAACTTACGAAAATAGTTTTGTAATGGTCAGAAAATTCTGAAAGTGACCTATTTCTCATGCAATTAGACAAGGAATTAGCAAAAGGCTGTTTTGAACGACGATAGCCCTACTGTCCTTGAAACATTTGAAATACCACAATCTAAATTCATCCTACAATTGACAATAACACTAGTTTCCACAATATACCATAATACAGCTATCGATACAGTAAGTGAAGGATTATGCAGGACAAGTGATGCAAACAAGAGCACATGCAAATACAGAAATTAAAACTGACACAATCTTGTACAAGCGGTCTCAAACGAGAAGATTCGGAAGCTGGCTTTTATATGTAAATGTGTGTATTGCGCGGGTTTTTCACTTGGTTTATCCTGTGCACACTTCTACAATGCGGTGCCCAAGAACAACACTGCGGCATACATTTATCTAGAACAAAATAATGAAACTGTGCAACAGCAAAGTGCATCATCTGTAATGATCTTCCAGTTACTATCAAAACTGTACCTGATTGTGACCTTGTGCCATTAAGTAAGTCTCCCTAAATTAAATGTGAGAATCAGCATTATTACACCATGCCTGACACACATGGAGCTTAACATTAACGGCAAGGGCCATAACAGCAGGAATTATCCCCTCCTCAATTACAACAGCATCAAAATATTTGCCTTTATGAAAAGTTTGTTCCTATCTTTTTAAAGTAATGAATTGCAGGTTTTTATGAGATCCATTGACCTGTAACTTGCCTATTTCAGTATGAGAAATAGTGGCTAATGCACCAGTGCCAAGGCTTAGTATATGATGAAAAGCATTTCATTTTCGCAAAGGGCAATGTTTCACCCATTTGTCTGATAGATGGAAGCAGCTTCAGAAGAGCTGTCAGTATTACTCTAGCTAACTTGGCCACAACAGCCAATGATGTTACAACCTCGAAGAACTTTGTACATCAGGTGCAGGATGAAATAAGTTTAGAAGAGACACTTGAACATCTCATTTTTTTGGTGCAGACCAATTCAGTTTTAGTGAAGGGGACCTGCAAGAGTAGTAAGTCATCAGTTGGAACATTACAGAAAGCTCTAAAGTAAAGACTAACTTGTGGCAAAATAGGGTACAAAGTCTTGCTAGAAAACAATTACCTTTCTCTTCAGACAGAACGCTCAGGTGAACACTACAGAATGTGAAGTTTAGATCTGGTGTACTGAGAGCACATTAGTTGCCTCAAGATGAAACTGCATCTCATGTTATCAGAAGTAAGACACGTAGTTCTTATGAGTTTAGATTGACTCCACCATTGGAGTAATAACCAAACATTGGCTGCATCATTTGTAATGTTACTATACCACCTGCAAAATTGTTCTGAAAATTTAGCCCCATGCATTAGTTTTTACACTGGGTAGTTTTAAAAGATGGTAGCAAAACAATAGTTTGCAATTATACTTGGCCTTCTTTTCAAAGTTCGTATGTCATGAACGCAATTGTCACCAAATGGGAGGCATTTGGTATGAAAACTCATCATGTGGTATCTGATGTGAGGGGCAAAAATCAAGCTCTATGGCTAAGTTCAGAACTACAATTGGTAGGTTTATTAATTTCAAAAACTCTGGGTAGCATTCTCATAAGAGGAAGCTAATTTTGTTAGCTGATCCAATACATTTTAAAATATACGAGAAACCACTTGGTCAGCAGGCAATCTTCCTTCCACAAAATGTTATTGGAAAATCATGGTTTCCATTTAATGAGGTACATTGGTCTTATGAAGCAGCAATTTGAGACAGTGGTTTACACTTGAAACCGGAAACACAACAGCATGAGAGCTGTTTCATGGAAAACTAGTGTGGCAGAATAACAGATGGTTTGGTTACTTCTGATAAACATTCAGACTGTTCCTGCCATTGAGTATGCTGTGAAGACAGGGAAAGTTCTGAGGAATGCTTTGACCACAGTATGGTTCTTAAAGGATGTTCGTAACTTGTTTTTTCTCGTGACATCCAGAGCTCCAAGTATGCCACTTGGTGGCAGTAAAAAACAAATGTAAGCAGTCCCGTAGATATACAGATAAAAAGTGCCTATTTACACCTTTTGTACAAGTTTGTGTGTTGTCCTTTACCACCACCTTCATTCCTTGCTTTGTTTGCTTACCTTTTATAATTTTGCTCTCCAAAAATATTTATTTCCAGTTCGTCTCAATACTCTAGGTACAGAAATATACATTATTTCATTACAAACTAGCTTTGTTAACGAGTATATTTCATAAATTGGGAAGAATCAAGAGTCAAATCTGCAGAATTATAGTGTCGGTATGAGCACAGGCTTTAAAGAAAGAGTAATTTTCAGTAACCAGTGCTCACCTTTGGACAGTGTAATATGTGTTTCTATGTCAGATCACAATCGAGCAGTTCAAAATGGAAAAACATGATTGACATTTCATCAAAAGGCAGGGAAAATAGTTCACGAAGTATACTAGGTCTTCCTGCTTTGGTTATTTAGATGGAACAAGGCTACAGTTAACGGTTTTTCGTAGTACAAGTATGCATAATGCATTTGCCCCACATTACACTGTTGCCCAAAAATTCTTTGTCAAACATATGGTACATTAATATTACATCACTGTATATGGTTATAAGCTCTGATTGTACCTTGATAATAAATGAGACACTCTGAATACTGTGTTCTAAAAAAGAAAGGTATTACAGTTCAAAATGTTGCCAGTTTAAAGTCATGGTTGTTACCGCTAAATTCCTTAAAATTTTCACAAAAACTTCAGAAATAGGATGTTTGTCTGCATCTTTAAATTTTCCTTGCAGCAATGATATTTTGCAACATAATATTGGTTACACTTTATATTTGTGAGGATTCGAAATGATCTGTAGTACCCTACAGATACTTGCAGCAATACAAATTATTTGAGCTTGCTGAATTTCTAGTAAGGAGAGAACTACAAAACCCATCCCTGTAACTGTGAATGAAGTTAATCATGACAAAAACTAGGAGGAAAAATATTTTGTCACATGCTGCTATTTTTTTGTTGCTGGAAATCCAGATGTTCGGTTCGAACCTGGTGCTCTACTGTATCAATACATTCAGCAAGTGGGTTGCATTGTAAGGCAGCAGCAGCAGCGTAGTGTGCTGGAGCTGGTAACGACCATTGATATTTGGGATTTATGTGACATTCGTATTAATGGAAATGTTTTGTTACGAAATTTTCGCTTTACTGGGTTAATTGGGCAGACAAGGGTACACACAATAACATGTCAGCCAATGAGCAGGATCGGCATTAATTATTTGCTTCACAACCAGTTGTCAACATCAGCACAGTTCACCACCACTGCCATAAGAAAAATTGTACCTGACAGTTAGGATGGCTTTTTTATTTTAAAGAAAGCCAAATACATTGTTGCAACCCATGGGTACATAGCACATTGGGACACAGTGTGGCTGCCCTGAAAAGCCGACCATACCACCCTAGTCAGAGCTTAATGGTGATAGGGTTAGCGACATTGAAGCAAAGTTTAGTCACTGATTTCAGCCAAGGTGAAGCGCGCAGTTTTATTCTGTCTTGTTCTCTGCTTGTGTGAAGAGTGATCGAGGGAACATGGTAGAGTTAATACATCTTGGTGAGATGAAGAATTAGCAGTAAGAAGAAAGAGGTTGATTGGCTAACATGGGAAAATAGTGTACACATAGCGTTTTACTGTGGATTGGTTGTAGTTTTACACTTTCGGGTACACGAATGCTGTGTTTTGTTCATCATCTATGGTGATTTTAAGTAATTGTGTCATTTTTTTTTTCCTCTGTAGCAAACTAGCGTTCATTTGTTAGCTACTGGAAGTATGAACTATGTTAGTGTCAACTGAGTTAGAAAGAGTGAATAAATCGAAATAGGCGCTGATGCATCATTCAATGTTTGAGTTGCAAAACCTATGTCACATGGATTTCATAACTATGCTTCAATTGGTATTGTAATAATGTTGAATTATTGTTATTTATTGAGCATCCATTTTATCATATATAATGATATAGGAGTTGACATGTTACATTATTTGAGTTTGTAATTATACAGTAAATTAATAACACAGGCCTACAGTGGTACACCCTAAATAAATTACCAGGTGACGAAAAAGTCAGTATAAATTTGAAAGCTGAATAAATCACAGAATAATGTAGAGAGGTACAAATGGACACACATGCTTGGAATGACATGGGGTTTTATTATAACAAAAAAAATAGAAAAGTTCTAAAATTGTCTGACAAATTGCGCTTCATCTGATCAGAATAGCAATAATTAGAATAACAAAGTAAGACAAAGCAAACATGATGTTCTTTACAGGAAATGCTCAATATGTCCACCATCGTTCCTCAACAACAATAGGAATAATGTTGTTTACAGCACTGTGAAGCATGTCCGGAGTTATGGTGAGGCATTGGCGTCGGATGTTGTCTTTCAGCATCCCTAGAGATGTCTGTCGATCACAATACACTTGCGACTTCAGGTAACCCCAAAGCCAACAATTGCACGGACTGAGGTCTGGGGACCTGCGAGGCCAAGCATGACAAAAGTGATGGCTGAGCACACGATCATCACCAAATGACGTGATGATCACCAAGCGACGTGTGCAAGAGATCTTTCACGTGTCTAGCGATATGGGCTCGAGTGCAATCCTGCATAAACATACATTCCAGCAGGTGCATATCAGCCAAGGTGGGGATGATGTTATCCTGTAACCTATCGGTGTACCTCTCACCCGTCACGGTAGCAGTTACAAAATGAGAATCGCTTGTTTCCTCGAAGAAAAAAAGGCCCGATAACGGTAGATGTGGTAAATCCAACCCATACCGTGACTTTCTCATTGTGCAATGGAGTTTCCATGACTGTGCCCCTCGCCATATTAGGAACTATAACATTGTGTCCGTAAGTAACTGTGCAAGCATATTTACAAACAAATGCACAGTTACCTAAAGAAAGAAACCCACTTTCAGTGCATGCAATGTCAAAATAATAAGTTTAATACTGGTACATTTAAGTTACAATAAAAATGTGAGAGTTTACTCGCCTTTGCAAAAATGACGAAAACAGCCCTGCCAACAATGTGACTGCTGGTACAACACTGAAGGTTTCATAAATGAAGCATGCTTTGTTGCTACTTCGTACATTATTGCCAGTGGTACCATCTACTGGTTTGTTTTCAAACTAAAGTGAGTTGGAAAACTTGCCCCTATGGAAAATGTGCCCCGGTCGCCCCTATTTCAGCAGTTTACTCTGAGATGTAGACAACACCATACATTGCCTGTGCTTAGCTTAATTCTTCAGTTTGATGTGATACTGTTCTGTTATGTCACTGCCTCAGTTGTAATGTCTCTTTCTAATGTATTTCAATTTTAATTTTCAGCATATGGACATCTGTACTAAATCCCGAGGCACCAGAAGTCATAAGGTATTGTTCGTTCATGTTCAAAAGCCTCGAAAAAAATTATTCAGTTGCATTGGTAGTTATGTATGAGTGTGTGCGTGTGCACACATACCTTCTGATAATGTTTGTTTTTTTCTTTTAGTTCGGCAACTGTCATCCAGTCGACACTGAATCCGGAGGTGCCATAATTTCAGAGGTATGGAATGAGCATGGGAAGTGGATTGGTGATAAATCATTAAACACTGGTGTCAGCTGACAATTTTAGTAAAATAACTTACCTAGGATGGGACTAAAAATTGCACGTCGATGTATGTAACCTATCCAAACTTGATAGCTGGTTCCTGTGTGCATTAAAATACAATTACAAACATAATACATCCCTAAATTTATTTTTATCCCCTGGATGCTTTGATCAGTCCTTTTGTTACTAGTGTGACGCTCGGGTGGTTTATTCTGGGAAACTGAGAAATTATCCAGAATTTTTCAATTTGAACTTCGATAGAATGTTTTCATGGATTATTGGTAGATAATACTTTGGAACTGATGGGGCATACTGACAGTCCTTTGAATCTTTCATTTAGTGCTCTCCGCACCCTCAAATTTGAGACAAACATTTATTTCACAGATTTCATCAGATATGTTGACCTTCCAAAGAGACTGCTCTAGGATATCGATATTCGTTAAGTCATAAAATACATACTCCACTCCATTTGGATTGCTGCTTGGTTTTGGAATGCAGCTTGTTCTTGCAATATAATGATGGGTTTTTGTATGCTGTTGAAGCCTGTTTACACTCAGTAAACATCTGTACGTGCATGTCAAAAATGTACATAAAGCTCAGCCAAAAATATGAGTTTCAGTGCAGCAAAGGTGACTTGGGCTTTTCAAGCATTTTTTTCTGCTTCTTGTATTAAAGAAAATGGTTGTGTTCCAACTAAGACAATGTATGGAACATTTCATAATGGGTTTAATGCATTTGTAAGAGCTTAGTTTCATTAACTGGCTATGAACACGAGTATATTCTAGTTTCAGCCTTTATAACCATATTATAAATTTAATATGGCTCTTGTATTTGCTTCCAAAAACATTCCTGTGTACACTGAAACTTTTGAATGCTGAAAAGTGCAGCAGTATTTGTGGCCATTGTGTAGTATAATAGTTCAGCGAATGAAGTAATGAACAGTGCCTGGTAAGATATTTGTAAATCGTAAAATTTCTGTTACAGGCTTGGCCCTGATGTCTGAAGAAAATCGACCTCCTAGAATCAGTGTCACACCAGGTAAGTTATGTGCACACATAATGGGTGTATCGATGAGTACTTCACAACTTTGAAAATGCAATTATTTATTCATTTAACTTGGGGATGGATTTGGTGTCATTTTATAGGGAAATGATTTACCTTACACTTCCATAGGCCCAATGTGACTGGTTACATAGCACACACCATCTGAAGCAGAGGTCTTGGCAATGTGACCACAGCGTGTCACTTATGACTTGTTCAGTTGCGGGGTATTCTAACTCGGAAATACAGTAGAGATGTCCAGGAATGTTTATGGGTTTTTCACTGGTGCAAATTCTACTTTTCATTGATTTAACCACTTGCATGAGAAGTTGACTACACAGTAAAGATAGCCTTTCCATTGCATCTTTCATCCAAAATGTTTCACTACCACACGAGATCCTATAATCAATCAAGGGCGGCGAAGGGTGCTCTTTGTTGTTACACAATTACATGTTCATTTGATGAACTATTTCTGCTTCCTGCAAGTACCTATTAGTAATTTTTATTTTTCTTGTAGTTCAACTGTGATGATGCAGCAGTGAACATTACATCTAGATGAACCTGAATTACGAAGGTATGGAATAGGCATATCCAGTGGACCAGCATCACTGATAGATCTTCATGCACAAGTGTCAGCTGAAAATGTGTGTGTAAAAGTACTTAGTTTGGCTGTGTTCCAAAGTAGAACGTGAAGCTATGTAATCATTTTACATATAGACAGCTGACTGCTGTGTTTCTATAAAACTAGCACACACAGAAAGCTTCCCAGTTATGAAATATGTATAGTAAGTGAATATAATTCTACATCTCCTCCTCCACCCTTTCCCCTTTGTCCCCACGTGAGCTTTCTGAGCTTTACGATGCTGCAAAGTTTTTCTGTTGATTACAAATCTGGGGGGGTTTCTGTTGTGACACTTCTGGCATGGCTGCTGTGACAACACAGGGAGTATGCGCGCACGTTTGTGTTTTTCTTTTAGTTCGGCAACTGATGGTGCTGGAGTCGACATTGAATCCGGAGGTACCAGAATTTCAAAGGTATGTGTGTGTTTTCTTTTAGTTCGGCAACTGTGATGGTGCTGGAGTCGACACTGAGTCCAGAGGTACCAGAATTTCAAAGGTATGGAATGGGCATGTTTAATGAAATTCGCGATAAATCTTTTTGCCGTTGTGCCAGCTGACAATGAGTAAATGCACTTACGATGTGACCGGAAATTGAATTTCACATTTTTGATAGGCTGTTTCTGTGAAACACAAAATACATCAAAAAAATGTATACCCAAATTTATTTACTCACTTTGAAGGCTTTGCTCAGTCCTTTTTCCTTACTGGTGTGACACTTAGGGGGATTGTTCTGGGAAACAATGATAAAATGACCAGAATTTTTTAGGGTGCACTTTGATAGAATGCTTTCATGGATTATTGAGAGAGAATACTTTCGAATTGATGGGGCATATCGACAGTCCTTTGGATCTTGCCTTTAGTGCTCTCTGCACCCTCAAATTTGACAAATATTTATTTGACAGGTTTCATCAGATAGATTGACCTTCCAAAGAGACTGCACTCAGATATTGATGTTCATGACATCACCCATCCAGCCCCCTCCCTGTTCCCATTCCAGCACTACGCAGCCGTCATTTCACTGCCACACCCAGGCTTTTAATTTCTTTTACTTTTATTTCTCTTCTTTCTGCTACTTACCCCCTCCCCCTCCCCCCCTCCACACCTTCCCTCCTACCCTCCGTCTCAACTCCAAAGGCCTTAATGGCGGAAAGCTATGATTGTGTCTTCTTATTGTGCCTATCGCGACTCAGCATCTCCGCTAAATGGTGAGTAGCAACTTCCCTTCTCTCATATTGTTACATTCCATCCTGGATTTTCCATTGTTTCATTTTTAGTGAAGTTTGGCTGAATGTCAACAATGTCGTACAGAGCGAAGCAATTGTTACAGAACGTCATTTGGAATGCAGCGTGTCAGGGACTGCTGGGGTTGACATCCTGTCTGCTGGAACAGCGACGGCGTGTCGGGGCGGCAGCCGCGCGGCCGCAAACGGCGCCGAACCATTCAGCAATCTCGGCATGTTGCAGTTGTTTCCTGTGACGGGCTGGCTGGCAGCACGGCTCCCATCTCTGCTTCTCCGCATGGCTCCCATTAAAACATCTGAAACAAATATTTCACAATGGTGTACTGGCTTTAAGGGTACAGGTTATTAGCTGTGGAAGAAGATGCAACTTGGTTAAAAGCATTTTTTGTTCAGTAAGCCGTCTTTTCGCTGGTCTGAGAATGTTTTGGCATGGTAACTGGTTTCTTGTGGCTTCACAACTGAATTGCACCGTGACACTGCTACTTAGGGTATGTCACACGCACGTTGTACTACACACTTACATTTGTTCTTATGGTCGATGTGCTGCCAGAGCATCTCTCAACACACGAAAATGTTACACATCACACACACCAAATGTTTCCGTCGAGCGAAGTTTGTTTTAATTGACTCCGAACAAATCACCATCTACCATTTTTATACACAGTCAATTTAGTGTTCACTGAGCACTGCACTATGACCGTCACTGAACAGTTGACTTATCCTGACGTATATATTGGTGCAGATCCAACAGTCATTTTCTGTCCTCCCCTAGATTGTTTATGCACACAGTTTATTTTTAATGCATATCAACTGTTCCTTGCATAATCACTCATCTATATTGAGTCCATTGTGTTTACCACATTCACTACACACTTTTAGTATTGTTACTAGGCATATAGGGCTTTTTGTGTAATTATTTAAAGGATTTGTGATTTTTGCTACATAGTTTTCTTTTCCTTTTTCGGTGTAGCTTGCCAGGTTATCACCCATCTAGCAAACAGATTTTACCAGGCATATTGCTCAAAAAATACTTCATTTAGTATTAGAATTTTTTTTTAAATGATCTGTCCTACGGGACTCTAGTGTAGTTTCTGCGTAGACTGACTTGATTCGTGTACCGCGTAATTAATATTCAAGGAGATGCACCAAGTACACGGGCTTTAATTGAAGCATCGTTAGATACAAAGTGTATGTTACACGAAACGGGTTTGTCTTTGATTGAATATTGCTCCAGTGTCGTTCTCAGATCACTATTGGCAGTAACATTACTCCCCAAATTTATTTTGTACTACAGTCATTTTTGTCCAGTAAAGACTATCTCAGGGTTCCTTAATTCTAACACAATTACACCTATTACATTACTATGAAATCTCATTAATTGTACATACTACCTACAAATGAAAAATGATTCAAGAAATTTTTCATTACTTTGTCAAAAAAATTGTTCATTCCTTGGTGAGCATATAGTATTTTACGGACACTAGTTGTCTGTTAACAAAATCTTCAATTTGCATGTTATTGCCCAGTTTATGAAGTCTACTTTCATGCTGTGTTTACCTATTAAATGTCTTTCTTTCTCAAAACTTTAAATACACATACATTCTTTCTTAAAATTAACATACTTATACTCTAAAACACAATTGAAATCGTCTTACTGCTACTATTTACATCTGACAGGTCATTGAATAAATAATTTCGCAACTATGTGGATACAATCCTTTTATTTTACCTGTCTGGGTGTGTGCTAAAGAACAGATACATTTGTGCGGCACCTTTACATCGTATTTCTGTTTGTTGGTTACACCTCAGTTGTACTTTTTTCTCTTAGCAGCACAACTGCTTAAGTTGTCTCATACCTCTTTTCTTTTCCTCTCTTGTTTCTGCCCTGGCTAGTAGTCTCAGGAAAGGCGTGAGCGATACATTCTTTGTCATATAAATCCCTTTCAATATCTCTACTGGTGGGTATCCTGTACTTTATTTGGGTGCTAAATTATGTATTTTTACAAATTTAGATACCCACTCAGGCCATTTTGTATGTTGGTTTGCAATGTAAATTCTAAGGAACTTATTCAATTCTCTGAATGTTCTTTCGACTAAACTTGCTTCTGGATGAAACCGGAATACCAGAATATGCTGTATACCTTGATCCTGTAGTTAATTTTCCCAAGTATGACCCGTGAAGTAAGTGGCATTGTCAGTTATGGCTTCAGGTTTCCCCACTTGAGGCAAGTATTGTTGATTGATCCGTTTGACTATGCTTTTGGCAGTAGCTGATTTTATACAATAAATTGTCAAGTATGTGGAAAAAATATCATAAACTGCCAGTATATATTTCGTACCACCTCTCGCCGTGGGATAGGGACCTGCTATGTCCAACGATACTAACTGAAGCGGCTGGAGTTGAAGTATGGTATGGAGTTCAAATTTTATGGTCCTATTACAGTGTTTTGCTTTCTGGCACATAGCCCAAGTCCTAACTGTTACTTGAATTTAGTGTTTCATTCAGGGGTAGTAGCAGTATCTCGCAGTGAGTTCTGTGCACTTCCCAATCCCTGCATGGCCCCATGCTAAGTTCGTGTGCCATATTACGACCGACTGGTTAGGTATGCATACTGCCCAGCAGTCTTTTGTGCTAAGTTTATGGTACAGAAGGTTTTCCACAATTTCAAAACCTTGATCTTTATTGTTGGCACCTTTTTCAATATTACTAATGATTTTTGCCCACATTGGAACTGATCTCTCTAGTTCAGGCATATTTTTAAACATATATAGAAAATCACTCCTGTACGCATTGTCTCATACTAAAAGCACTTTATACTCAGCGGATTGTTTTGGCATCTCTGCTAACTCCGGTAATCCTGCCGGCAGTCGCAATAAAGCATCCACTACTGTTATCTTGGCCTTTTGTATACATAATCTTTATTCGGTATTCTTGTAAGGTAACAGACTCCAGTAGGTAACAGATATGAGGGTCGCATCCCATACTAATGATCAAAGGAATCATCAAAGGAGGAGGCATAGGATGGGTGGCCACACATGGGGGTCACAGACTGTAAAGACTGCAAAAAGTGTCGCAACCAACCCAACCCCCCCCCCCCCACACCTCCTGCTCAAAGACTAAAGGAGAACCTTATATCTGGAAATAAAAACCACTTTCACGGAGGAAACCAAGGAGCAGGTCAAACATCCGTGGATTGTCTGCTAATATTAAATTTATGGAAGCAGGAAGACAATACTTAGCATGAAGGGTCGTAAGAAGGGGACATGCCACCAATATGTGAGATATCATCAGTGACACCACAACCACATTGTGGGGGTGAGTCATTACATAGCAGGAAACAATGGGTGAGCCATGTATGGCCAATACATAAAAGGCAAAAAATAGTGGATTTCTTCCGAGAGGGGTGGAAAGAAGTGCCCCAAACCGCAGTAGACTCCTTGATTGTGCGGAGTTTATTACTATGAGCAGTATCACTCCAGATGGCATTCCACTGTTGGGCGAAGAGAGATTTGACGTAGATCTGCATATCCACAGCTGGAATCGTGAAAGGAAAAGAGGGTTAAGTATCTGCTTTTCTAGCCAAATGGTCAGCCAATTCATTCTGTGGACTTGGGACCCAGAGAATGATGACTGAACAGGTGACACACTCAAGGGCTAAGAGGAGGTCATGGACGGCAGAGACCAAGGGGTGATGAGAGTAGCATTGTTCAATAGCCTGCAGGCTGCTCATGGAGTCGGAACAAATTAAAACACTATGGAAGGAGGACTGAGAGACAAAAAGGGATGGCCCTGTGAATGGCTAGAAGCTCTGCTGTAAATGCACTACATGATCCTGACAACAAGTGGTGCTCGAAGCCAGTGGGGGACGTGAAGAGATTGGTCCTAATCCGTGGTCTAGGCACTGTCCAAGGGGGGAGGGATACTGGAGGAAAGACACGGGGTGCAGTCCAGTGAGCGCAGATAGAGGTCCTGGCAGGGGATAGTGAGATGTATGCCAACCGGCATCCCACCCGTGGGCCGGTGTTAGGAGGGAGACATCCCTCATTGGCAAAGAGCACAGGGTACACGGGATCATCAGGGAATTGGCGAATGGCAACTGCATAATAAACAGTTGGTTCGGTCCGACGTGTGGAGGGGTATCCCTGCTTCTCTGAGGAGACTAACAGGACTATGTGCAAAAGGCACTAATAGCCAGACGCACCCGACAATGATGGACAGGGTCAAGGAGTTTTGAAGTGGAAGGAGCTGCTGAACCATAAACCTGACTACCATAATTCGAGTCTGGACAAGACTAGAGCACGGTGAAGATGTGTGGGTTGGTTGGTTGGTTGGTTGGTTGGGTTTTAAGGGACCAAACAGCAAGGTCATCAGTCCTTGTTTCAAATGTTGTCCATTCCAATCTCAGAAATATCAGAACAACAAAAGGGGAGAAGCTAAAAAAGGTAAAAGGGCAGTCATGTTGTCAATGGTAAAAACAAAATGATTTAAGTCAGCAAGAGAGCGAACTGAACGCTATGCTGAAGCAGCAGAAGCAAGACCACCTGCGACATAAAATGTGCAACCGCTAGAATGTAGACGTACGTATGGGAAAATGAGACTAACCAATCCTAAAAAAATTATGAAAACAGAGTAAAAGGGGAAGAAAAGAGGATCTCGGTCAGGGAGGGGAGACTGCAATCTCCAAACATCGCTTACAGTGGGAGATACCCCAACACTCACTGCCCTGCCCGAACACCAGAGAGATTAAAAACCTTAAAACTGAGAATAAAAACCACTTTCCCAGAGGAAACCGAGAACCAGATCGACCATCCAGGAATTGTCAATCAACATCAAAGGTAAAGTGCGGGGGGAGTCTGTACTTGGCACACACAGCTATAAGAAGGGGGCATTCAACTAAAACGTGAGCTACTGACTGGAAGGCTCCACAACCACAAAGTGGGGGTGGCTCATCACGCAAAAGAAAACCATGGGTAAGCCTGGTATGGCCAATGCAGAGACGACACTGTGGTAGAGTCCTTTCAGGAGAGGCGAAAGGAAGAACACCACGGGCCTGGTGTCATCTAAATCGCACAGTGACAGGGAGAGACAGACAGGGAAGTAGCCTACCAAGAGTTGGTCCATGATTGTGCGAAGTGGGATTTGATGTGAAGCCGTAAATCCGCTGCAGGAGGGGTTACAGAAAATGAGGGATAAGTGACTGCTCCCCCAGCCAAACAATCAGCGAGCTAATTATGCGGGATACCCAAATGGCCAGGGACCCAAAGGAAGTCAACGGAACAAGCAGCATTTTGAATATCAGCGAGATGGCCGTGGATGGCAGAAACCAAAGGATGGCACGAAAAACACCGATCAATAGCCAGAAGTCCACTCATTGAGTCCGTACATGACAAAATGCAAATGTGTTGGGACTGTTTAATGAAGGTAAGGGCCCGGGAAATTGCCATCAATTCCGCAGAAAATACCCCACATGTAAGCGGCAGCAGATGATTTTCAGTTCCAACAGGACGTGAAGGCATATCCCACATGATCAGCAGATTTAGAGCCATCAGTTTAAAAAACAACAGCATCCCGAAACTCGCATAAAATACGGCGGAAAAAGGAATGGAACACCATCGGTGGGATGGAACCTTTCGGACCTCAGTGGAGATCCATATAAATTCGAGACCGAGGAACTAACTGGAGGAGGGGGAGGGAGGTAGGGGTGGGGGGGTTGGAGGGGAGGGAGCGAGGAAGACAGGACAAAGAAGGAAGCTGAAAATCATGGCAAAGAGACGCAAGGCGGAGCCCAACCGGTAAACCCGCACTCGGGCGGGAATCAGATGGGTGACTTCCATGGTCTTGGAACAGGATAGAACAAGAATGATGAGTGGGAGAGGAACAGACAGTGAATGCATAAGACACCACAAGCTGGGACCGTCCAACAGAAAAGGGGGAGGGGGGATTCCAGCTTCAACCAGGAGATTATCAACAGGGCTAGTAGGGAAGGCACTGGTGGCCAAATGGATACCACGATGGTGGACTGGATCCAGCACGTGCAGTGTGGAAGGAGCAGCCAAACCATAAACTTGACAACTATAGTCCAAGCGAGACAGAACTAGAGCACGATGAAGACTGAGGCGGAGGGACTGGTCCGCACCCCAAGAGGAGCGGGCAAGGAAGCGAACGACATGAAGTTTACAGAAACATCCTACCTTCAGAGGTCTGATATGGGGCAGCCAAGTGAGCTTGTTGTCGAAAAGAAGACCCAGGATACCAAACTGTGGGACCACAGGCAATCATCGTGCATCAAGATAGAGCTCTGGATCAGGGTGGATCGTATTACGGCGACAGAAGTGGACCACCCACGATTTTAAAGGAGAGAATTGAAACCCATGCGAGAGGATCCATGCAGAGGCACACCGTATAGCTCCCTGGAGCTGCTGCCCTGCAGAGGCCATCGAAGAGGAACTAACCCAAATGCAGAAATCATCCACATACAGTGCAGGGGCCACAAGTCCATTGATAGCAATGAGGAAAAGGACACTCAAGACAGAACCCTGTAGGATGCCTGTCTCCTGGGTCCATGGAGAACTAAAATTAGTACCAACCCGAACCCTGAATGACTGATGGAACTGGAACTGGCGGATAAATATCTGGAGTGGGCCCCGAAGACCCCACTGATGAAGGGTAAGTAAGATGTGATGGTGCCAGGCCGCGTCAAAGGCATTGCGTAGGTCATAAAATACTGCAACCAAATGGTGGCACTGGGAAAAAGCCTGCCACACTGCAGATTCCAAGTGAAGTAAATGATCGATTGGAGACCGTCCCTCTCGAAGCCACAGTGGTAAGGGGACAATAGATCCCGCGATTCGAGGACCCAATTCAGCCGACTGGCTACCATCTGTTCAAGTAACTTACAAACAACATTGGTCAGACTATTTCGCCGATAGCTGTCAACAAATAGGGGGTTCTTACCAGGCTTAAGAACAGGAACCACGATGCTATCCCTCCACTGAGAAGGGAAGTCACCCTGGAGCCCGATACGGTTAAACACCCGGAGAAGATGTTGCCATTGTGGAGCACTGAGATGTTGAAGCAGTTGGTTATGAATGGTGTCTGGTGTCTGGGCTAGAGGCCGTATCATGAGAAGAAAAAAGTGCGGAGAGAAATTCCCATTCAGTACAAGGTTCGTTGTAAGATTGTGACTCACAAGGGGTAAAATGTAAGGCGGAATCTTCGGCCCGCTCTTTCCGATGAAGGAAAGCAGCTGGATAGGAGGCTGATGCTGATGCCATTGCAAAATGTGTCGCAAGATGTTCTGCAAGAATCAATGGGTCCGTACAAAGGCCATCTGGGAGGTGAAGGCCGGGAAGGGTGGACTGCCGATGACAACCTTTGAGAGAGCGAAGTGTAGCCCAACATATCCACTTGCTCTGTTTGATTAAATAACGGGCTTTAGCGCGAAGGCGCTTAAAGGTAATAAGGCTGGCAATGGATGGGTGCCTCTTAAGGTGTTGAAAACTCTACGGCGATCACAGATGGCAATGGCAATGGCTGTACTCCACCACGGGACTTGTCGGCGACTAAATGGTCCAGATGAGTGCGGTACAGCAAGGCTAGCAGCGCGAACAATCCCATCAGACATGTCACGGAGGACGTCATCAATACAGCCCGACAAAGAGGGAGGAAACACGACCTGTGCAGTGTAGGGAGACCAATCAGCGCGTTGGAAAGACCAACGAGGTAACCTGCTCATCAGGGAGCGGTAAGGGAGAGAGAGAATCAACGGGAAATGGTCACTATCCAAAAGGTCGTCATGTGGCGACCAGTGTAATGAAGGAAGGAGTGAGGGAGAAGAAAGAAAGATCAATGGCAGAAAAGGTACCATGACCGGCACTGAAATGAGTAGGGGAGCCATCATTAAGAAGGCACAAGTCGTGGTCTGTAATAAACGTATCTAAGAGAAGACCTCGTCTAGATGGAAATGCACTGCCCCACAAGGGATGATGAGCATTAAAATCCGCGAGAAGTAGGAAGGGAGGATGACGTTGCTGAAGAAGGGCAGTTAAGGAAGCAGGTGTAAGAGTCCTGTCAGGATGGAGATAAAGATTGCAAACCGTGACCTCAGAGTCCAGGTGGACCCTAACAGCGACCGCTTCCAATGTAGTTTGAAGAGGAATCCACATGCTAGCAATGTCTATACGGACCAAAGTAAAAACGACACCAGAAGCAGGGGTCCGACCCGATTTCGACAGAAAACACAGAAGCCACAGAGGGTTGGTGAGTGATCATCAGTAAAATAAGACTCCTGTAGAACCACACAAGCAGCAGAGTAAGATGAAATAAGGGATTTCAATTCTAGAAGGTGACTGTAGTATCCATTACAATTCCATTGGATAACCACAGAACGATGACTGAAATGGGGGTTGAACAAGCTAAAGCCTGTCATACTGCTGGGTCACCACCCGTCACCGACAAGCAGGGGGGGTGACATCCACGAATGACAGGTCAGAATCTGGTGGTGAAAGCCGGGGATGGAACCTCTGGTGACACCAGAGGCTCTTTGTACCTGGACTTACGTTTCTTCTTCTTTCCTGGTTGAGATCGAGGAGGGCTGTGCGGCATAAGGAGCCAGCTGCAGCAAGATCGGGAACAGAGAGAGATCGTGCGACGTGGGGGCCGACAGACCGCGGTTCTCGCGGTCGTCACGCGGCAGCAGACCTTTGGCGTGGAAGGTGCCGGGAAGGGGCATCCCGGGAGGGGCGCCCTTGACCAGCAGACGCCGAAGGATTGGGACACTTCTCCGGCTGGGAAGAGGGAGCAGCACCCAGAGAAGGTGGGGGAGCTGCAGGGGAAGGGGGAAGACAGGGGTTGGTTGGTTGGTTGTTTTTGGGGAAGGAGACCAGACAGCGAGGTCATCGGTCTCATCGAATTAGGGAAGGACGGGGAAGGAAGTCGGCCGTGCCCTTTGAAAGGGACCATCCCGACATTTGCCTGGAGCGATTTAGGGAAATCACGGAAAACCTAAATCAGGATGGCTGGACACGGGATTGAACCGTCGTCCTCCCGAATGCGAGTCCAGTGTCTAACCACTGCGCCACCTCGCTCGGTGAAGACAGGGGACCGGGATTGGTGTAAGGAAGGGGGAGGAAGGGGTGAAGATGTAACTATAGCATAACTAGATGTCATGGACAGGGTGAAGACGTGTATACTTCTTACGAGCCTCTGTGTAGGTTGAACGATCAAGGGACTTGTACTCCTGTTTCTTCTTTTCCTTCTTATATACTGGGCAATATGGTGAACGTGGAGAATGATTGCCATGACAATTAACACATACAGGAGGGGGAACACAGGGACTCCCCTCAGGACTCTCCTCATGGAGTGGACGTCCACAGTCACGACAGAGAGGTGCCTGCGAACAGCTGGAAGACATGTCCAAAACGCAAGCACTTAAAACACCTCATAGGAAGTGGGATGTACGGCTTCACATCACATCGATAGACCATAATCTTAACTTTCTCAGGGAGGGTACCCCTTTCAAAGGCCAGAATAAAGGCACCAGTATCAATGCAATTGTCCTTAGGACCCTTCTGAACACGCCGAACGAAGTGAACACCCTGTCGTCCGAGATTGTCCCAAAGTTCCTCATCAGTTTGAAGGATCCCTGTGAAAAATCACACCTTTAACCATATTTAGAGACTGGTGGGGGGGGGGTAATGGACACAGGAATTGTGCCAAGATGGGTACAGGCACAGAGGGCCACAGACTGGGAAGCTGAAGCAGTTTTGATCAGCAACTAACCCGACCGCGTCTTGCTCAGGGAGTCCACTTTGCCAAACTTGTCTTTAATGTGTTCCACGTAGAATAAAGGTTTGGTATTGGTGAAAGTATCCCTATCAGTCCTGGTGCAAACCAGATAGTGGGGGAAAGGTTTCGCCCCTAGCCGACAGGCCTGGCCCTCTTTCCAGGGGGTAGCCATGGAAGAGAAGGCCAAAGGGGCAAGAGAAGCAACACTCAAAGAATCATTTTCACACAGAGATGGCCGCAGAAGAACGGCCAGAGTTCTGGACACGTATGCGTTTCATTTGCATAGCGTCCACCCTGATACCACCCACTCCAATCAGGGGCTATCACAGGCGCCACCCAGCCACAGCAAGGGCCGACTGGCATGGCGGCCATTCCCGGGAGTTGCAATGCTCCAAGATGACTAGCAACCACTCCAAGGCTTGCATGAGGTGGTCACAGCTCAGGTATCAGAAGTGTGATCCCTGTGTGTTCAGGGGGCTCAACCGAAAGGGTACATAGCAACCCCACCACACAGGCTGGCTACCATGCTGGCAATGCACCCTAGCATCAGACAACAACGTGAAAGGAAAGGTGGAATGTACTAGGAGGGCACACATCGGAGACACTAGGTAAGGTCCTCTTCCCCAAATGGCTAACACTACGGAAGAGAAATTTAGTGATGGAGGTCAAACCCCAGAGGGGGACCAGGTAGTGCCAAAAGAAGGAGGTGATTACGCAACAAAGCCAAATTGTAAAACCAACAGGACCAGGAGGATAGCAGGGGCCAACATAAAGAAGGGCACCAGGAGAGGGAGAGGAGAGAGCAAGGGGGAAGGAGTAAGGAGGGGAAGGACAAGGAAATGCAGCCTTGGAAAGAAAGAACGCTGCAATAGCTCGGGGCCCCGTGCTCACCACGCACGTATCCACAAAAGAGTTGTGGACCCCCTTGGGGTGCTGAAGGGCATGGAAATAAAGTTAAAAAGTCAGGTAATGAAAATCAGCAGGGATACCGAAGGTTTATGGTTTTAATGGACAAGTTATTGACGTATGTGCTTTCAAATATCTACAAAACAAGCAAACCAGGATAGGAAACCACACAGAAAAAATTTCAGACAGGGCAGAAAAATGGTCATAATTTTGTTCATTGAGTATCAGGCAATTAACTAGAATGAAAATCATTGTATACAAATATTGTCTACCAATTTTGATCTGTGGATCAGAATGCTGCTTCAGGACAAATGAATATCTGAGTCGAATACAAGTGACACATGCACTTTTTATGAGGGATTCTAGCTAAGATGAGTTGGGACAAAAGAAGAAGTCAAAGTATTGAACTTCAGATCAATCTCAAAGAAAACAGAGAAATGGGCTGAAATGGTTTGGTCATCTTGAAAGAATGGCAAAACCAAGAGCAGCTCTGGAATGGGCAAAATGTGGATGAAGACCAATTGCAAGAGCATAAACAAGACAGAGCAGGTGGGGGATGAATAAGGAGAGAGGACTACAATGAGCATAAATGCTGAAGAATATACTCTGTAGCAAGATAGGAGGCTTTGGAAATGAGTGGCACACGCGCAAAAAATTCAGGAAGAATGAGACAGCTAACATGCATTTAACTGCAATTCTCATGTGCATCAGCACAACTATGACCCTTAAAAATTTTTGGTTAACTGTAAGAGTAAAATTATTACCAGCAGAAACACACAGCTATAAATGCTGTAAGAAATACAGTACAAACCACACAATGTTTTCAAAATAACATTTAGTTACTCTCAACTAACATTCCATTCAAACACTAATCACATTCAGTCCAGTTACAGGAACAGATTATTCAACAGTTCACCCAATACTACTTTGACACACAAACAGCAATCAGCCACAGAACACAGGCAATGTCTGAGCTAAGATTATCAGCTACTGCACAATGATGAGCAAAAATATGGAAGCATAGAAGGTAGGTTCACCATTTCACAGCACACCACAAACACCCTTGCAACATGGGACAAGGCTGTATCTGCTTTTTCCACACATATCACAAGTGTCCCAGTCTGAGCTGACAGGCAGAAAGAAATTGGATGTCCTCATGGTAGTGCAGTTTGGTTGTATTGCACTGTGGTGCAAAACCTGAAATGAAAACCTTTGTCACCTCACAAGAGCTCCAAGCTAACTTAAGAGGTAACAGTTACTACAGCATTAAGCACAAATTGGATATTCTAATATTTATACCTGGCAAGTAAACTACATAATTAACATTAACAACATGCTTTAAGTGGGTATCCATACATTTTTAAGTGACACTGCAGATTCTTTTTACATCACCTCCAATGAGAGTGAGCTTTCCAATTTGGCCCAGTGAACATATCCGATCTATTCTTTGAACTCACTATGCTTAATAAACTGCATTGGAATTTTTTCTGGTGAAAGTCCATGAATGTGAGAACAGAGTTCTTTGCCAATAAGTACTGTCAGCATGGCCAGGTCAATTTCCCCACTGGTGGATGCTGTAATATACATGTGGGAATGATAAGTTTACAGTCGACAGTACACAAACATTCTCCTTGCAAGTGAGGTTCTTTGGAGGAGACAGTCAGTGCTCGTTTCCCGCGTTAACGTATGTATGTACATATGTATGTATGTATTTATTGCGGTACAATAAAAGTGATTAGTCCCAGTATAAAATCCACACAAAGGTTTCCCTTTATATAGTGAAATTACCCCGTAACTAAGTAGTGTGTCAGTAGACAAGTTCCTTTAGATATTTTCCGCACAGTCTCTTAACATGTCATCTGCATAGAACCTCTTCCGCGACATCAACGGAGTCATCCAGAATATCAAGAAGGAGCTCGACACAATGCAGAAAATCCCTCAGTTCACTGTGCCACGGATTCCTCCATCCAATACCGACTTCGTCCACGACGGTACATTTCCAACTGTGCCGCGTGTACCGGCGGCTCCTGTGCCGCTACCACTAGATATTGCCTCGCACAACCAGCCCGCAGGACACACCAATATCAGACCAAATGTGCTCGCATTTTTATCACCCAGGTCGGTGCCACTCCCACGAGTTTCAAACTTTCCGTTCACCAGCTCTCGTGGCCCACCCGCGTTGTGGTTACAAATTCGGCCCCCCACCTTTTGTTCCCGAACATACAGAAATTTGGTTCACTATTATGGAGAACTTTTTCATGCAGTAACAAATAGTCGATTTTGAACAGTTCACGCTAGTGATGTGCAACCTGGATCAACATGCTTCGTCAGGAGTATCAGATACAATTATGCAACCACCACAACAAGCCTACGCCACCCTCAAGACAGCGTTAATTTTGCGTTTCACAAAACCTGTGGACCGGCAGATAACACAGCTCCTGTACCACGAGAAACGCGGTGACAGGTTGCCTTCCGACTTACCAGCATTTACATGCTATGGTGGACCCTTCCGAGTTCTCACACACATTACATGTGCACATCTGGCAACAGTAGTTATGCCCACAGGTGTCCTTAACCTTAACTGCTTTCGAGGGCTGGCCATTAAGCGAATTGCTGCAAGTGGCTGATAGAGCGCACTCCCTGCTCAACTTGCACACCACAGTGGCCGCCGGTGCAGCCACTTCGGCCAACGACACCAGCTGAGAACGACCGGAGCCGATTGACACGGCGCCTCCAGCTTGTGCAGCCACGACCGTACAATGAGCGCCAGATGTGACCGAAGGTTTCTGATCTCTCCGCACTGCCGTCTATCAGCTGCCCAGCTGCAGTGGCTAGAGCCACGCGACATTGCGGCAGCTGACACACACACACACACACACACAGACACACACACACACTCGCGTCATCGCCAGCCGACACGCCCGCAGCGTCATGCAGACAACGGCACTGGTTATTGCTGGTTTCACCAGCGTTTCGGCACGCAAGCTACGAAGCGTACGGTGCTGTGCTCGCAGCCAAACGCATCCCACAGCCTGCTTTAGGCACAGCCAATCATGACAACAAACAACAGCACCTAAACTCACAGACCCAAGTGGGGAGAACACTTCCGTTTCAGCACGAGCCTATGTTATGCGGAATGACTTCTCCCACAGCTGTAAGGTATGCAGCTTCACAAAGACTTTTCACTCCTTATCCCTCTAAAGGATGGATGTTTTTGGCCGACACCGGCTCAGATGTCAGCACTGCCTGTAAATTTTTTCCCTTCAGACTAACATGCCCAAGAGACCACTTTGAAAGCAGTGAACGATTCAGTCATCCACAAATATGGACAGAAAACATTGGCAGTGGACATTAGGCTACCAGAAAAATGCAATTGGACCTTTGTTATGGCCGATATCGACCAACCTATACTAGGTGCCGATTTCCTGGCAAAACATGCACTGTCCACAGATTTACGCACGTCACAACTCTTCCATTCCGCCAATGGATGGGTTATCCCGGGAATACAAGAACGTCCAACCTCTCATGCAGGACCGAGGGTAGATAACATCAGCACACCCACCTGGGAGGACACCATAGCAAAGAAGGAATCTGACCTGCAGATGGCTCAAATGACATCAAAACAGTTGACGGCACAAGAACAGGCTCCCACTCTCTACCGCAAAGGCGACAACCAAGCCACAACACGGAACAAGAAAGAACAGGGCGAAGCATGAGACGGTGCACCACATCTGTACAACTTCAGGCCCACCAGTCTCCTCACACGTTCGCAGGCTTGCACCTGATCACTTGCGGGAAACCGAGACCATTTTCAACGAGATGCTACAAGAAAGAACTATACAGCCATTCAACAGTCCGTAGTCCTCTTCTCTGCACCTCACCCGTAAAAAGAATGGGTCATGGCGCCCGTGCGGTGATTATCGAGCTTTGAATGCCCCAACTGTTCTGGACGGATACCCTGTGCCACATATACAGTATTTCACCCATTCACTGGCCGGGGTGACCATATTCAGTGTTTTAGACTGCCATAAGACTTATAATCAGGTCCCAATGGCAGAGCAGGACAAAGACTGCAGTGACAACTCCATTCAGGCTGTTTGACTTTTTGGTGATGCCATTCGGGCTGAAAAATGCTGCCCAAACATGGCAACAGTTTCTGGGCAGCGTGCTAAGAGGGCTACCATATCGTTTTGCCTATTTCGACAATATTCTGGTGTTTTCGGGGAATGTTTATGACCATCAGAAAAGCGTAAATGAGGTGCAAAGCAAAAAAAGAGGTGAAAAGCAGGCATAGTGCTCATGGAATAACACTTCAAAAGGACAAGTGTGTGTTTGGGGAACCCATGGTGACCTTCCTGGGTTATAAAGTGTCAGCTAAGGGCATTTGGAGTTGTGTACCCTACCACAGCCTCAAACCTACCACGATCTCTGACGATTCCTAGGAATGATTAATTTCTATCGTCACCACCTCCCTGGAATGGCGGCAATCCAGATGCCACTGAACAATGCCTTGGCTGGACACTCCCACGGACACCCAAGATGGATTCTGCTTTCAAGGCACTGCCAAACAGCCTTCACAACACAGTGGGGCTTCCACACCATGCGCCAGGAGCTCAGCTAGCCCTAGTAGTGGACGCAAGCCACGTTGCAATTGGTGCAGCACTGCACCAGAGAGTGAAGGGTCATTGGCAGCCACTATGTTTCTTTCTCACAAAACCTACACACGAGTCAAACTCATTGGAGTGCATACAACAGGGAACTCCTCGCAATGTATTAAAGTGTCAGGCACTTCCGCCCTTTCGTTGAGGGCAGGCAATTCACCATATACACTGACCATATATGGAGTTTACATGCCAGTTTTCGTTCAACAGACGTGCCTCAAATCCAAGGTGCCGACAACATTGTGGCAGACTATTTCTCACACATTAACAGGATAAGTCCAATGTTGGATTATTCTGAATTGGCAAGGGCACAGGCTTCAGACCATGCAAGATGGCGTCCAGTGAACATTTTTCGTGTAGTGATGTCTCAGTTTCTTTAAAAAGTGATAGTGAGGTTTGTAAAATTTGCGTGAAGAAGGTCAAAAGAGGTATCCTGCATGCCGACTGCAAGTACTGGTTCCACGATAAATGCGTCAAAGTCAATTTGAAATACACTCCTGGAAATTGAAATAAGAACACAGTGAATTCATTGTCCCAGAAAGGGGAAACTCTATTGACACATTCCTGGGGTCAGATACATCACATGATCACACTGACAGAACCACAGGCACATAGACACAGGCAACAGAGCATGCACAATGTCGGCACTAGTACAGTGTATATCCACCTTTCGCAGCAATGCAGGCTGCTATTCTCCCATGGAGACGATTGTAGAGATGCTGGATGTAGTCCTGTGGAACGGCTTGCCATGCCATTTCCACCTGGAGCCTCAGTTGGACCAGCGTTCGTGCTGGACGTGCAGACCGCGTGAGACGACGTTTCATCCAGTCCCAAACATGCTCAATGGGGGACAGATCCGGAGATCTTGCCGGCCAGGGTAGTTGACTTAGACCTTCTAGAGCAAGTTGGGTGGCACGGGATACATGCGGACGTGCATTGTCCTGTTGGGACAGCAAGTTCCCTTGCCGGTCTAGGAATGGTAGAACGATGGGTTCGATGACGGTTTGGATGTACCGTGCACTATTCAGTGTCCCCTCGACGATCACCAGTGGTGTACGGCCAGTGTAGGAGATCGCTCCCCACACCATGATGCCGGGTGTTGGCCCTGTGTGCCTCGGTCGTATGCAGTCCTGATTGTGGCGCTCACCTGCACGGCGCCAAACACGCATACGACCATCATTGGCACCAAGGCAGAAGCGACTCTCATCGCTGAAGACGACACGTCTCCATTCGTCCCTCCATTCATGCCTGTCGCGACACCACTGGAGGCGGGTTGCACGATGTTGGGGCGTGAGCGGAAGACGGCCTAACGGTGTGCGGGACCGTAGCCCAGCTTCATGGAGACGGTTGCGAATGGTCCTCGCCGATACCCCAGGAGCAACAGTGTCCCTAATTTGCTGGGAAGTGGCGGTGCGGTCCCCTACGGCACTGCGTAGGATCCTACGGTCTTGGCGTGCATCCGTGCGTCGTAGCGGTCCGGTCCCAGGTCGACGGGCACGTGCACCTTCCGCCAACCACTGGCGACAACATCGATGTACTGTGGAGACCTCACGCCCCACGTGTTGAGCAATTTGGCGGTACGTCCACCCGGCCTCCCGCATGCCCACTATACGCCCTCGCTCAAAGTCCATCAACTGCACATGCGGTTCACGTCCACGCTGTCGCGGCATGCTACCAGTGTTAAAGACTGCGATGGAGCTCCGTATGCCACGGCAAAGTGGCTGACACTGACGGCGGCGGTGCACAAATGCTGCGCAGCTAGCGCCATTCGACGGCCAACACCGCGGTTCCTGGTGTGTCCGCTGTGCCGTGCGTGTGATCATTGCTTGTACAGCCCTCTCGCAGTGTCCGGAGCAAGTATGATGGGTCTGACACACCGGTGTCAATGTGTTCTTTTTTCCATTTCCAGGAGTGTATATAAAAGACAAACATGACTGGACATGCCGACAGTGCTTCTTAAGTGCCGCGGAAAACGAAATAAAGAACACACTAAAGACACAAGAAAAAATAATAAGCACGTTAACAGATGATTTAGTGTCAATCAATACAAAATATCAAGAATTTCTGAGGAAATATCAAGAGTTGGAAAGTAAATATAAAGCAGTGCATCGGAATTATCGCCTAACTCAAGGCAACGCCGTTGTTAATAGTCATTCCGCACAGAAAATGTGGCGTGTGCCGAAAAAAAAAAACAAAAAAAACAAACAAGGAAGAACTACATGTAAATACAGCCCCAGTGATACCATTATCAAACAAATTCTCAGCACTAGTAGCAGATTGCGGAAACGCAACGGACATAATCTAACCAGAAAGTAATCGCAAAACTCCCACTAAAGAACCAAAAAAGAACTTGCCAACCTTAAGATGCACCAAAGAGCTTCTTCTGTATGCCGACAGTCATGAAAAAGATCTATCCAAACATTTTCGCGAAAGTAAGCCTTCAAAGCATTTAGTTTTCACGCAAATCGAGCCGGATGCAATGTTAAATGCAGTGGTGGAGAGTATTACAACAGAAACAAGTCACTTGAACAAAGATGCTCACGTTGTGCTTATTGGCAGCGGCAACGAGGTATACAAAAATGAAAGGAAGACAGCCCTGCGAAGCTTCCATGACATATTACCAAAACTATATCAAACGAACATTGTCATCACAAACGTGCCAATGCGACATGATTTACCACTGTGGTCGTGTGTAAACAAGGAGATTTGACATTACAATTCCGAGCTAAAGAAACTGTGTGATAAATTTAGCCATGTACATTTGATAGACTTAAGTAAGATGAGTTGTGATGAACATACAAAACACGGATTCCACTTAAATAGGAAAGGGAAGGCCAAGCTAGTTTCCCACATAAGCAAACTGTGCGAGAAGGACAGTGTGGAGAAAGCTCCAATTGCTCTGGGCTACAACCATGAGCCTTTTTTAGAATAAAGGACCATAATAATAGTTTTCAGGGATGTATTTGAGATAGTACCGAGTCCCGTTCGTGCAAAGAAAACCCAAGCTGTGAAATAAGTGATTAGTCATTGCAGGTCAGTTCTAAAAAGACCAGTGTCTGCAAAACGTTGTAAAAAGCGTAACTCAAACAATTTTGATTCATGCAATATGGTTAATAAACAAGAAGGGATAACACCCTTAAAGTTAATGCACTTAAATGTGCAATATCTCAGAAACAAACTAGACATTCTACAAATATTCATAGAGGAACGCTTGCCACATGTACCAGTAATAATAGAACATGGTCTAAAATGCAGTGAAATAATTTATTATAGATTAGAAAGTTACATACTACCAACTAGTTATTGTAGGCAAAACCATAAAGGTGGTGGTGTGGCAGTTTATGTTAGTAAGGATATAGAAGCTAAAAAAATTGCCTTTCTTGAACACCACACCAAAGAAGGATCAATCGAAATGACAGGTATTGTACGCTGCAGTAATGATCTTAAGTTACGAAAGCATAGAGTGAGTGGAGTATATAGGCCACCAAATGCTGATGTAATGCTGTTTATGGGTCAACTTTGTAGTGTTATTGGTCAGGATGGTTCCAATGACCATACTTATATCAGGTGACTTTAATATAGATGCAAACTCAAATATTATAGTAAACTTTAAACTCTGTGATATATTGACCTCATACAATCTTGTAAATATAGTGAACTCTGACACTAGAGTGACGGACACATGTTCCACTAGAATACATTATGCTATAAACAACAAAGATGTTGTAAATAAGGTAAATTACAGTAACTTAGATTTTCTTTATTCTGACCACTTCTGTCAGGTGATAGAATACAACAATTCAATTGTGCCTAAAATAACAAAAATTGTGCTACATAAACGAATGCTGAATACCTCAAATATTAATGCTCTTAAAGACAAACTAGCGAATGAGAAATGGGATTCTGTGTACCAGGTGAAAGGGTCAGATGAGAAATGGAATGAATTCTACTCAACCCCACTGCATCATTATGAATATAGTTGTCCAGTCAGAGAAATCCAGAAGGTAGTTGAACAGTCAACATGGGAGTAATCCTAGACAAACTCCCAACAAATCTGATTATGCTCAGGCGGCAAGTACATGATCTAAACCAGCTTTATAAAGCTACTGGTATGCAGGTTTTAAAGGAAAAATACAATAGGGCTAAGCAAACTTTTAAAACTTAAATTGTCCACCTAAGAAAGCAGATTAACAGCAAAACAATAGAACAGTCTGACAACATAAGCAAAGCATCTTGGAAACTGATTGACAAATTCCAAAAAGGTCCCACCAAGTTGAACATGGAACCACTCAGCATAAGAAATGTCAGTAACATTATAAAAGACCCAGATACTATATAATATTGTTTTTTTTTTGTTTTTTTGTTTTTTTTGTTTGTTTTTTTTTGTGGTTTTAGGGCGCAAAACTTCTATGGTCATTAGCACCCAGCCCGTGACTTAGGAAACAGTAAAAAACCGAAATTTGAAACCAGCAGCAATGGGAACAAAGTCATAAAATTGGAGAAACTAAAAGTAGAAGGAATGCTTAAAAATCTACTACAGAAAGGTTTTTTTTTGTGGTTTTAGGGCGCACAACTTCAATGGTCATTAGCGCCCTGACTACTCTAAGAATGCACCGCGAGGCACAAGTTGACAACAACAACTAAAAGGGAAAACACGATAAAAGACAGACTGACAGGCATAGGATTAAAAAACAGCATCATCAAATATCCTTAGAGAGGTTTGTCAAATTGATAAAATGAACATGAGCAACTGCTCATGGGTCATCCGCTAAAATGGCATCGAAAGTACTTGGCAGGTTAAGATCTAGACGCAGTGTCTTAAAATCTGGACAGGACATTAAAATGTGTCGAACCGTCAGCAAGTGCCCACATGGGCAGAACGGCGCCGGCGCAGCCGTCAGCAGATGGCGATGGCTGAACCGGCAGTGTCCAATTCTTAACCGGGCCAAAACTACCTCCTCCCGCCGAGAAGGGCGTGAGGAGGACGTCCAAGCCATGGGAAGAGGTTTTAAGGCCCGAAGCTTGTTGTCTGTATGTGCAGCCCAATCGGCATGCCACAGCGATAAAATGTGCCGACAAATGACCCTGCTAAAATCGTACGAAAGGACACAACAAGAAGCTGTCCGAGGCTGGAGGACCGCAGCCTTGGCCGCGGCATTTGCAGCTTTGTTCCCAGGGATACCAACATGGCCAGGAAACCACATAAAGCTAACCGGAGAACCGACGTCCACCAGCTGCTGAAGAGAGCATTGGATCCGGTGTACGAAAGGGTGAACCGGGTACGGATCACTGAGGCTCTGGATGGCACTCGGAGTCGGAGCAGATGACATAAGCAGAATGTCGGTGGCGGCAGATGTAAAGAACTGCCTGGTAGAGGGCAAAGAGCTCAGCTGTGAAGACCGAACAATGGCCATGGAGCCAGTATTTGAAACTTTGTGCTCCGACTAAAGGAACACCCGACCCAGTCATTGGTCTTAGAGCCATCTGTATAAATAAAAGTCATGTTGATGAACTTCGAACGAAGTTCCAAAAAACGGGAGTGGTAGACCGAACCGGGGTTAACCTCTTTTGGGAGCGAGCTGAGGTCAAGGTGAACGTGGACCTGAGCCTGGAGCCAAGGTGGCGTGTGGCTCTCACCCACTCGAAAGGTTGCTGGGAGTGAAAAATTAAGGTGTTGAAGGAGGCGACGAAAGCGAACTCCAGGGGGTAGCAGGGCAGAGACATACAACCCATATTGACGGTCGAGAGAGTCGTCAAAAAAGGAACGATAAGACGGATGGTTGGGCATTGACAGTAGCCGACAGGCATATCGACAAAGCAGTATATCGCGCCGGTAGGTGAGTGGCAATTCGCCAGCGTCAGCATGAAGACTCTCTACGGGACTAGTATAAAATGCTCCGATCGCAAGTCGTAAACCCAGATGTTGTATGGAGTTGAGGCGGCGTAAGATGGATGGCCGTGCAGAGGAGTATACGAAGCTACCATAATCAAGCTTGGAGTGGATGATCGACCGATAGAGACAAAGTAGGACGGTTCGATCCGCTCCCCACGACATACCACTGAGAACACGGAGGACATTTAAGGAACGGGTACAACGGGCGGCCAAATATGACACATGTGGAGACCAGCTAAGTTTCCTGTCAAATGTAAGGCCTAAAAATTTGGTTGTCTCCACTTTATATAATATTGTTAATAACTACTACATTTCTGGTGAACAATCAACCCATATTATATATTAACAGGTAGAGACGCAATGCCATCTCACCCAGTGTATCGGATTTGAATTTGTGGAAGTGAACGAGCAGGAGATTCGAGGGCAATATACATGCTAAAGAAAAATTTTCATCTGGATGGGATGGGTATCCAGTGCTATTACTAAAGCGTGCTTAAAAGAAATCTCTAAACCTCTTACTCACCTGGTTAATTGCAGCATTAGAGGAAACATGTATCCAATGGTTCTAAAATTGACTGTAGTGAACCAGTGTATAAAAAGGGAAGTAAGGAAGACATCTCCAACTATAGACCAATATCATTAATTCCCCCTTTTAGTAAGATATTCGAAAGCATTATCCTCTCTCAGCTAAGCTGCCTTTTTCACAAAACAAACTGCTTGTAGATTCGCAGCATGGCTTCAGAAAAGAGCTAACTACAACCACAGCAGTTACACAGTTCATCCATGAAGTTTACTGTCAGACGAAAAGATGCAGACTGTGGGTATATTTTTGGACCTGTCAAGAGCATTTGATACGGTAAACCATAGGGCACTTCTTAAAAAGCTAAAATCTTATAGTATTGGTGATCAAGCCATGAATCTTTTAACCACATACCTGCTGAATCTTAAGCAAAGCACTAAATTGTCATACAAGCTAGATAATAAAATCATGAACTACCAGTGAACCTGTATTACAAGGTGTACCACAGGGCTCAATCCTTGGACCCTCTCTCTTCCTTATTTATATTAACGACATTGCACAACCCATTAACTCCCATATTGTAATCTATGCAGATGACATGTCAATCTTATTCTATGGGAGTGAATCTAATGAGCTAGAATCTCTTGCTACTAGTGCTGTAACAGAAGTAACAACATACTTCAGTGAGCAGGGACTCAACGTGAATGTCACCAAATCTCAACTACTGACATTTAAAACAGGCAGTTCTCACAACAATATGTATAGTGTGTGTAATATCTCCACAACCGAAAATGGTAACTGTAAATTCCTGGGTGGTATGTTGATGAAAATGTAACAGCAGCTATCAAGGGCAGTGATGTACATGATCACAACACTAGAAAAAAGTAACTATTTCCGTAACAGAACAACGTTAAAATGACTGATAGAAGTCCATATATCAGTGGTTTGATTTCGTGCAACAAGCTACCAAACTCTAAGAACATACACGGGAGTTGTTTTTAAAACAAAATTAAAATCTTTTCCAATTAGAAAAGGTTTATATTCTTTCAACAAATTTTAAGATAGTGATTGTAACATGAGGCATTAGCATATCGGTTGTAATGTGATAAATGTAAAAAAATAGACATTAGAAGCAACAGCTACAGAATATAGTGTATTTTATAAGTGTAAATATAACCATAGTATTAAGTCTAGCGTTTGCAAAAGCCATCATTACAATGGCTCCATATAAAGAAAATGTAAATAAATAAATAGATGCGCAGCTGCAGTCCTCGGTGGACTCCTCCACTGGCCTACATTTACAACTTGTGGATGCCCCCTGCAAACCATTTCAGATATGGTGCAACACCTCCTTGGTTAAACCATGCCCATACGTGAGTCCCCAGTTCCGACGAAAGGTATTCGACAGCATTCATAACCTGGCACACCCAGAAACCAATGCCTCAGTGAAGTTAGTGACAGACCTTTTTGTGTGGCCTTCAATCAAGAAAGATACATGGGAGTGGCCCCGCAGCTGCTATCAGTGTCGACGTAGCAAAGTGGGATGCCACGTTCACACTCCAGTAGGACAATTCCCAACCCCAACAGCACGTTTTGGGCATTTACACATTGACTTGGTTGGACCCCTCCCCCCTTTGGAAGGTTATAGGTACTTGCTTACTGCAGTGGATCGTTGCACACGGTGGGCAGAGGCTACACCAATCAGTGACATTTCTGCAGAGACTACTGCACGGGCATTCTTGGAAACTTGGGTAGCTCGTTCTGGGTGCCCATTTTTCGTTACCACCGACCAAGGACACCAATTCGAGTCGACACTGTTCCAACAACTGTCGAAACTCTGCGGCTTCCAATGAAACCGGACAACTAGCTACCACCTGGCCAGCAACGGTTTGGTGGAAAGGTGGCACCGGATTTTAAAGGCTGCCCTGATGTGCCACGAGGATTCATGTACTCAAGAGTTGCCATTGGTTTTGCTGGGGTTACGGACCGCATTAGAAACAGACATCAGTTGTTCCTCAGCAGAGTTGGTATATGGAGAACCATTATGTGTTCCAGCAGAATTCCTCGCACCAGGTCATCTTCCAGATGAGAACTACCCCACCTCTTGCAACAAATGAGGAAGCAGGCAGAGATGCTACGTGCAGCCTCGATGTCTCAGCACAGCACGCACCCACTGTTCATACTCAAGTCCATCGATACTTGTTCCCACACGATACTCTGCACAGACCTGGTACATCATTATTTACAGCCACCATACACTGGACCGTACCAAGTGCTAGGACGGGGCGCACACACAATGTATATCCTCCTCCAGGTAAAGTCGACCAAGGTTTCCACTGAGCGTGTAAAACCTGCTCGGACGATGACAGCACTGACTGCAATCTCACAGACAACTTCAGGCACAACTCGCAACGAACCCTCACCTTCCGCAGAGCCAGAGAGCTGTGACACACCGGAGCTCCACACCAGGGAACCTAATGCAGCAGCGGAATCATCAAGCAACACCCACACCTGCACTATCTGCACTCAGGCAGGCTGAGATGTGAAGTTTAAGTACCCCACCATACAGGGTGCTCCGCACTTCGAGGGGGGGGGGGGGGGGGGCTGTGTGGGTGTGTCAAATCGATAGGACACAAACATTCTCTTTTAAGAGAGAGGTTCTTTGGAGGAAACAGTCAGTGTTTGTTTCCCACATTAATGTACGTATGTATTGTGTTCGTACGGTACAATAAAAGTGATTATTCCCAGTATAAAATCCATGCAGGCGTTTTCCTTTATATAGTGAAATTACCCCTACATACATCTATCTGAACTAAACTTGGCATCTGGCTATGCTCCACATCAGTGTCACCACTATTTTGTTTCATAGTACACTAGCCACCAGTTTACATATTTTATCTTCCTTCTGCTTCATGATCAACTACTGATCAACACCAAATCTGCTATCAGGATGAAAACCATGTATCAAACCATTAATCTCGCATTATGTTTCCCAACAATCACAATAAATCATATTAGAAAATGTGTTTTTGAAAGAGGTTTTATGCTGTGTATATTTTTTGCATTTTCAGTTCTGAACCCAAGATATTTAATGTGCTGTCTTGTGTTAAATCTGCAGGAATTATGGGATTGCCAAATGGAACAGTGATGTTTCCAGATTCATGGGTCTTGTGCTGGGATTGTGGTTACTGGTTGAATAGTTAATTATTAGATCAAGCAGTGACAAAAAAACCTTCACTGGCTTGTACTATGTGGCATGCTCACAGAAAAACTCACTCCCCATCAAGAGCTCTTATATTTGAGCAACATCTAACTTGACACATATTTATATGAAATTAAGAATGAGCTCTCTAAATCTTTTTACGTCATGTATCCCACCATGTTCTTACAACAAATTGTACCAGTGATGACATTTTCAGGAGATCTTCAAAGTCTTAGAGCTCTGCAACATTTATCGATAGGTCTTTTTCTGAGACAGACAACAGCTACTGTAAAATCACTAGGGAATCTGTTTTATCTTTAAGAAACTCAATATTATAGAAAAACAGACTTCACAAAATATAGGACTACTGATCATTCAACATAGTTGACGTTCACTATTTTAACAAACTGCTTGCTTTATCGAAAAAGCAGTCTCCAATACTTTGGCCTAATAGCACTAGACATGGCCAAGAAAGTAACAGGCATGATTTTGGACCCATCTAAGGCATCTGACAGCACTTATCCCTTATTGATAGATGTAATTTGAGAAATAAAATTGAGTTGTATGTCGAACTGGTTAAGTCATTATTAGAAAACCAGATGTAAAGAGTTGAAATCTCGCACTTCTGAAAGACTAGTAGTAAAGTATTTATCTTACCCAAAGCATAATAAACATAAGCATAATAATAATAATAATAATAATAATAATAATAATAACCCCCGTGGAGGCCCGGGAAAAGAATAGGCCTCCGGTATGTTCTGCCAGTCGTAAAAGGCGACGAAAAGAACAAACCACTAATAGGGCTAACCCCCCTTTTAGTGTGATTACTTGGTTCAGGACAGAACTAAAGAAGCCTCGGACAAGCGCCGTCATGGTCGGGGACGACGCTTGAACCCTATGCCCGCCCACAATGGTAACGACACTGCTAGCCACATGGAAAATGATTTAAATCCGAATAGAGGTGTTTTGCAGGATATGCTTCCTGCAACCACCCTAGAAGGAAAACAAAGACAGAGGATGAGATGGTCAGATGAAGTAAATCGACACCTCATGTTCTGTTATTACCAAGCAACAAACCTAGGAACCAACACAACTGGATACAGATCACAAGTATACACAACATTTATTACCAGATACCCGGAATTAAAATTTTTAACAGAACAACGACTAGCTGATCAGATCCGTGTAATAATCAAAAATAACAGGATACCCCAGTCAGAATTAGAAAACATCAAACAACAAGTACAACAAATACTGGAACAAAATAATGTGCAATCAGAAGAAGAAGAAAACACAGTAATGGACTCAAACATCCCAGAGCAAACAAACAAAGACCAACACGCATCAATTAAACAATCAGAGGAAAACGAAATCTTAAGACAGCCACCAGAACAAGCACAAATAGAACACGAAGAGACACACGTGTTAGATATAGAAGAGAAATTTCAGCTGACATATATAGAATACAAAGACACAAATACAGACATTAGACCATTCTTGCATAGACCGCCAAATAACCCACAAGTCGAAACAACAATAAAAACTATCAACACAATCATACACAACAAAATAAATGAAAACACAACTATGGAAGAGTTACAACTACTGGTTTATATAGGAGCACTCACTACACTAAATATACACACTAGGCAGAGATCAGAACAAACCAACACACAGAAGAAACGCACAAAACCAGCATGGCAACACAGGTTACAGATCAGAATAGAAAAACTGAGAAAAGACATCGGACAGCTAACACAATTTATAAGAAATGAAATATCAGACAAAAAACGAAAAAGGTTAGGTAAAATCTCACAACAAGAAGCAATAGAGCAATTAGATGAAAAAAAGCAGAAATTGCAAGCATTGGCCAAACGACTTAGAAGATACAAAAAAAGTGAAAATAGAAGGAAACAAAACCAAACATTCAACACAAACCAAAAGAGATTTTACCAAACAATGGATAACACACACATTAAAATAGACAATCCACCAAACATAACAGACATGGAACACTTCTGGAGCAGCATATGGTCAAACCCGGTACAACATAACAGGCATGCACGGTGGATACAAGCAGAAACAGACACATACAAGATGATACCACAAATGCCTGAAGTGATAATTTTGCAACATGAAGTCACCCGAGCAATTAATTCTACACACAATTGGAAAGCCCCTGGAAATGATAAAATAGCAAATTACTGGCTAAAGAAGTTCACCTCAACACATTCACATCTAACTAAATTATTTAACAGTTACATTGCAGACCCATACACATTCCCTGATACACTTGCACATGGAATAACCTATCTGAAACCTAAAGATCAAGCAGACACAGCAAACCCAGCTAAATATCGCCCCATAACATGCCTACCAACAATATACAAAATATTAACTTCAGTCATCACACAGAAATTAATGACACATACAACACAGAACAAAATTATAAATGAAGAACAAAAAGGCTGCTGCAAAGGAGCACGAGGATGTAAAGAGCAACTGATAATTGATACAGAGGTGACATATCAAGCTAAAACTAAACAAAGGTCCCTACACTACGCATACATTGATTACCAAAAAGCCTTTGATAGTGTACCCCACTCATGGTTACTACAGATTTTGGAAATATACAAAGTAGATCCTAAATTGATACAGTTTCTAAACACAGTAATGAAAAACTGGAAAACCACACTTAATATCCAAACAAATTCAGATAGCATCACATCACAGCCAATACAGATTAAGCGTGGAATATACCAAGGAGACTCATTAAGTCCTTTCTGGTTCTGTCTTGCTATGAACCCACTATCCAACATGCTAAATAATACAAATTATGGATACAATATTACTGGAACATATCCACACAAAATCACACATTTGCTATACATGGATGATCTAAAACTACTGGCAGCAACAAATCAACAACTCAACCAATTACTAAAGATAACAGAAGTATTCAGCAATGATATAAATATGGCTTTTGGAACAGACAAATGTAAGAAAAATAGCATAGTCAAGGGCAAACACACTAAACAAGAAGATTACATATTGGATAACCACAGCGACTGCATAGAAGCGATGGAAAAAACAGATGCCTATAAATACCTAGGATACAGACAAAAAATAGGAATAGATAATACAAATATTAAAGAAGAACTAAAAGAAAAATATAGACAAAGACTAACAAAAATACTGAAAACAGAATTGACAGCAAGAAACAAGACAAAAGCTATAAATACTTATGCTATACCAGTATTGACCTACTCATTTGGAGTAGTGAAATGGAGTGACACAGACCTAGAAGCACTCAATACACTTACACGATCACAATGCCACAAATATAGAATACATCACATACATTCAGCAACAGAAAGATTCACATTAAGCAGAAAGGAAGGTGGAAGGGGATTTATAGATATAAAAAACCTACATTATGGACAGGTAGACAATTTAAGAAAATTCTTTCTAGAACGAGCAGAAACTAGCAAAATACACAAAGCAATCACTCATATAAATACATCAGCTACACCATTGCAATTTCATAACCACTTCTACAACCCTTTAGATCACATAATATCAACAGATACAAAGAAAGTAAATTGGAGAAAGAAAACACTACACGGCAAGCACCCGTATCATCTAACACAGCCACACATCGATCAAGACGCATCCAACACATGGCTAAGGAAAGGCAATATATACAGTGAGATGGAAGGATTCATGATCGCAATACAGGATCAAACAATAAACACCAGATATTACAGCAAGCATATTATTAAAGATCCCAACACCACAACAGATAAATGCAGACTTTGCAAACAACAAATAGAAACAGTAGATCACATCACAAGCGGATGTACAATACTAGCAAATACAGAATACCCCAGAAGACATGACAATGTAGCAAAAATAATACATCAACAACTTGCCATAAAACATAAACTAATAAAACAACACGTTCCCACATACAAGTACACACCACAAAATGTACTGGAGAATGATGAATACAAATTATACTGGAACAGAACGATTATAACAGATAAAACAACACCACATAACAAACCTGACATCATACTCACCAATAAAAAGAAGAAATTAACACAACTAATTGAAATATCCATACCCAACACAACAAATATACAGTAGAAAACAGGGGAAAAAATTGAAAAATACATCCAACTGGCTGAGGAAGTCAAGGACATGTGGCATCAGGATAAAGTCAACATTATACCAATTATATTATCAACTACAGGAGTCATACCTCACAATATTCACCAGTACATCAATGCAATACAGCTACATCCAAACATATATATACAATTACAAAAATCTGTAATTATTGATACTTGTTCAATTACCCGAAAGTTCCTAAATGCAATATAACATATACCATACAGTTACAAGGAAGTCACGCTTGACCGAGGTCCGTGTCACGTTCCATTTTTAACCAGACTTAAGTCTGAGAAAAAAAAGTCAAAGATAATAATAATAATAATAATAAAGAATAAACCACAAATAGGGCTAACCCCCCTTTTAGTGTGATTAGTTGGTTCAGGACAGAACTAATGAAGCCTCGGACAAGCGCTGTCATGGTTGGGGACGGCGCTTGAACCCTATGCCCATCCACAATGGTAACGACAATGCCAGCCACACGGAAAAGGATTTAAATCCAAATAAATGTGTTTTGCAGGATATGCTTCCTGCAACCACTGTAGAAGGAAAACAAAGACACAGGATGAGATGGTCAGATGAAGTTAACGGACACTTCATGTTCTGTTATTACCAAGCAACAAAGTTAGGAACCAACACAACTGGATACAGATCACAAGTATACACAACATTTATTACCAGATACCCAGAATTAAAATTTTTAACAGAACAATGACTAGCTGATTAGATCTGTGTAATAATAAAAAATAACAGGATACCCCAGTCAGAACTAGAATACATCAAACAACAAGTACAACAAATACTAGAACAAAATAATGTACAATCAGAAGAAGAAGAAAATACAGTAATGGACTCAAACATCCCAGAGCAAACAAACAAATAACAACAAGCATCAATTAAACAATCAGAGGAAACCGAAATCTTAAGACAGCCACCAGAACAAGCACAAATAGAACACGAAGTGACACATATGTTAGATATAGAAGAAAATTTTCAGCTGACATATATAGAATACAAAGACATAAATACAGACATTAGACCATTCTTGCACAGACCACCAAATAACCCACAAGTTGAAACAACTACCAACACAATCATACACAACAAAATAAATGAAAATACAACTATGGAAGAGTCACAACTACTGGTTTATGTAGGAGCGCTCACTACACTAAATATACACACTAGGCAGAGATCAGAACCAACCAACACACAGAAGAAACCCACAAAACCAGCATGGCAACACAGGCTACAGATCAGAATAGAAAAACTGAGAAAAGACATTGGACAGCTAACACAATTTATAAAAAATGAAATATCAGACAAAAAACGAAAAAGGTTAGGTAAAATCTCACAACAAGAAGCCATAGAGCAATTAGATGAAAAGAAGCAGAAATTACAAGCATTGGCCAAACGACTTAGAAGATACAAAAAAAGTGAATATAGAAGGAAACAAAACCAAACATTCAACACAAACCAAAAGAAATTTTACCAGACAATAGATAACACACACATTAAAATAGACAATCCACCAAACATAATAGACATGGAACACTTCTGGAGCAACATATGGTCAAACCCAGTACAATATAACAGACATGCACGGTGGATACAAGCAGAAACAGACACATACAAGATGATACCAAAAATGCCTGAAGTGATAATTTTGCAACATGAAGTCACCCAAGCAATTAATTCTACGCACAATTGGAAAGCCCCTGGAAAATATAAAATAGCAAATTTCTGGCTAAAGAAGTTCACCTCAACACATTCACATCTAACTAAATTATTTAACAGTTACATTGCAGACCCATACACATTCCCTGATACCCTTACACATGGAATAGCTTATCTGAAACCTAAAGATCAAGCAGACACAGCAAACCCAGCTAAATATTGCCCCATACTATGCCTACCAACAATATACAAAATATTAACTTCAAATATTACACAAAAATTAATGACACATACAACACAGAACAAAATTATAAATGAAGAACAAAAAGGCTGTTGCAAAGGAGCACGAGGATGTAAAGAGCAACTGATAATAGATGCAGAAGTGACATATCAAGCTAAAACTAAACAAAGGTCGCTACACTACGCATACATTGATTACCAAAAAGCTTTTGATATTGTACCCCGTTCATGGTTATTACTAATATTGGAAATACTCATTAAGTCCTTGCTGGTTCTGCCTTGCTCTGAACCCAATATCCAACATGCTAAACAATACAAATTATGGATACAATATTACTGGAACATACCAACACAAAATCACACATTTGCTATACACGGATGATCTAAAACTACTGGCAGCAACAAATCAACAACTCAACCAATTACTAAAGATAACAGAAGCATTCATCAATGATATAAATATGGCTTTTGGAACAGACAAATTTAAGAAAAATAGCATAGTCAATTGAAAACACACTAAACAAGAAGATTACATATTGGATAACCACAGCGACTGCTTAGAAGCGATGGAAAAAACAGATGCCTATAAATATCTAGGATAAGGACAAAAAATAGGAATAGATAATACAAATATTAAAGAAGAACTAAAACAAAAATATAGACAAAGACTAACAAAAATACTGAAAACAGAATTGACAGCAAAAAACAAGACAAAAGCTATAAATACTTATGCTATACCAGTATTGACCTACTCATTTGGAGTGGTGAAATAAGTCTTTCCGCTCCCGGGACTGGAATGACTCCTTACCCTCTCCCTTAAAACCCACATCCTTTCGTCTTTCCCTCTCCCACCCTCTTTCCTGATGAGGCAACAGTTTGTTGCGAAAGCTTGAATTTTGTGTGTATGTTTGTGTTCGTTTGTGTGTCTGTCGACCTGCCAGCACTTTCATTTGGTAAGTCACATCATCTTTGTTTTTAGATATATTTTTCCTTCGTGGAATGTTTCCTTCTATTATAATGACTACATTATGGACAGGTAGACAATTTAAGAAAATTCTTTCTAGAACCAGCAGAAACTAGCAAAATACACAAAGCAATCACTCATATAAATACATCAGCTACACCATTGCAATTTCATAACCACTTCTACAACCCTTTAGATCACATAACATCAACAGATACAAAGAAAGTAAATTGGAAAAAGAAAACACTACATGGCAAGCACCCGTATCATCTAACACAGCCACACACAGATCAAGACGCATCCAACACATGGCTAAGAAAAGGCAATATATACAGTGAGACGGAAGGATTCATGATTGCAATACAGGATCAAACAAACACCAGATATTACAGCAAGCATATTATTAAAGATCCCAATACCACAACAGATAAATGCAGACTTTGCAAACAACAAATAGAAACAGTAGATCACATCACAAGCGGATGTACAATACTAGCAAATACAGAATACCCCAGAAGACATGACAATGTAGTAAAAATAATACATCAACAACTTGCCATAAAACAAACTAATAAAACAACACGTTCCCACATACAAGTACACACCACAAAATGTACTGGAGAATGATGAATACTAATTATACTGCAACAGAACGATTATAACAGATAAAACAACACCACATAACAAACCTGACATCATACTCACCAATAAAAAGAAGAAATTAACACAACTAATCGAAATATCCATACCCAATACAACAAATATACAAAAGAAAACAGGAGAAAAAATTGAAAAATACATCCAACTGGCTGAGGAAGTCAAGGACATGTGGCATCAGGATAAAGTTGACATTATACCAATTATACTATCAACTACAGGAGTCATACCTCACAATATCCACCAGTACATCAATGCAATACAGCTACATCCAAACATATATATACAGCTACAAAAATCTGTAATTATTGATACATGTTCAATGACCCGAAAGTTCCTAAATGCAATATAACATACCGTATAGTTAAAAGGAAGTCACGCTTGATCAAGGTCTGCGTCACTGTCCATTTTTGACCAGACATAACGTCTGAGAATAGAAAGAAATAATAATAATAATTGTGTCACCCAGAGAAGTGTATTAGGCCCAACCCACTTCTAGAGTGTCTGGTATGGAGAAGAAATACCATTTGCTGATGACTGTACCACATTAACTATAGACAAAAATACAACAATTAAACTTCCAATAAAGCTCTTAGAGACTTGCACAACTGGTCGTTGGAAAAGGCAGCAACTTGTAATGCAGAAAAGGAATGCTCACATTGGAGTGCAACATTTCTTGCTGTGAAGTAGCCCTATGATACATGCAGTCAATCCTCAACTATAGGCTAATGCTTTGGGAAACAAGTGCTGGGAACATATAAACTATTTTCAAGGTACAAAAAAAGAAAAAGCTGTACGAAAATAGGAACCTATAGTAGTAGTAGTATCAGAGCACTCAAAAATTATTCAAAACACTAGTAATTCAGACAGTTCTGTGTCAACACATCAATCACAACACAATGTATACAAGAAACAAGTCTTCACCTGTACACCACAGACAGTAAAGTATATGGCCACGGAACCATACCCACTGTTTACAACCGAGCAAAAGAAACAATTCAAAAACTACCAACATTGTGTTAGACCATGGAATAAAATTGTACAATAGAATGCCACAAAAAGTAAAAGATGTAAATGATCCATATACCTTTCGCAGAAGACTAAAAAGTATTACATTCTACTGTTCAACAATTTGTGTCATCATACCAGACAAGTATGGCTAATTGTATCAGGTACCGTATTTTACTAAGAAATATTTGGCGACATTCATAGAATTCATATTGCTCGGTGGATGAATGAACCAACAAAAAAAGAAATGAACCGAAGAGAGTATTTCAACGACTGCTCTACAAATTTTGAACAACTGCAACCGAATGTGCAGTGTCAGCCGTCAGGATTATTCAATTGAGAAAATTGCAACACGTTTCCAACAGCGCCCATTACACTCCGGAATTTTTCGAACAGGGACACAACAGACCGGATCAATTCATAAACAATTTTCTTTGTTGTATGAAAAACAATACTACTCGTATGGCTATACGTAGCGGTATGTACTGTTGATGCAGTCTGTGCGGTAATAACCGATAAAAGACGCGTATCTAGTAATACAGCAATACTGACGGAAGTTGCAACACATTCTGCAAAATAATCTACCGGTATGTAACTTTCTGATGACATCTACAACCATCCTCACAGAACGTAAATAACAGCATATGGAGACAAAAAAGGTGAGTCAGATATCGTATAAAACATTTGCGCATCTTACAACCTATACCCAAACATGCGACCGGCATCATTATTATAAAGTAAGTACCGAGAGAGACTTCACCAGATTCAAGAACACGTATGGTATCAACAACAAAATATAGACGGCGTTCTACTGCCAGATAAACACACCAACTTACAAATTACCCACACATTGTATACCATTTCTCTGAAGATGCTTACACTATAATCACAATACCATAGAACCATTTAAATTAAAAAGTTCTCATTCAACAAAAACTCTATAATCAATTATTAAATAATAAAGTATAATTATGAAATGAATGTGACGTAGGCTTTACAACGTTAAACATCGGCGCCCATTTCGATTTGTTCACTTTTTCTAACTCAATTCTGGCTAACATAATTTATACATCTAGTAGTTAACACATGAACTCTATTTTGCTATGGAATATATATATATATGCAACGCAGAATTACTTACAATTTCTGTAATGGGTTTGCAAAACACAGCATTCGTGTACCGGAAAGTATACAACTACAACCAACCCGAACTAAAACACTATGAGTACACTATTTTCCTATTTCAGCCAATCGTCCTCTATTTTTACTTACTGCTAATTCTTCAGCTCACCAAATTGTAGTAATTCAACCATGATCCCTCGATCACACTTCACACTGGCGGAGCAAAAGACAGAATGAAACGTCGCGCTCCGCCTTGGCTGAAATCAGTGACTCAACTTTGCTTCAATGTTGCCAACCCTATCGCCATTAAGCTCTGACTAGGGTTGTATGGTCTGCCTTTCAGGGAGGTCACACAGGGACATGGGTTACAACAACATATTTGGCTTTTTTTAAATAAAAATGTCATCTTATTTTCCTGGTAAAATTTTACTTACGACAGCGTCGGCGAAACGTGCTGATGTTGGCAACGACTGGTCGTGAAGCAAAAAATTAATGCTGATCCTGCTCATTAACTGACATATTATTGTGTGTACCCTCGTCTGCACAACTGATTAATTAATTTTACCCATAAAGCGAAAATTTCGTAACAAAACGTCTGCATTCATACGAACGTCACATAATTCCCACCTATCAATGGTCGTTGCCAACTGCAGCACACTACGCTGCCGCAGGCAGTCATAATGCAACCAAGTTGCCGAACGTATTGATACGGTAGAGCACCAGGTTCGAACTGAACGTCAGGATTTCCAGCAACAAAAAAATAGTAGCATAATGTGAGCCAATATTTTTCTGCCTAATTTTCGTCATGATGAACCTCATTCACAGAGAAAGTGATGGGTTTCGTAGTTTTCTTTTTACTACCACTTCAGCAAGATCAAACAGTTTGTATTGCTGCCAGTATCTGTAGCACACTATTGCTCATTTCGAATCCTCACAAATATAAACTGTAACCAATATTAGGTCGCAAAATATCGTTGGTACAAGGAAAATTCAAAGATGCAAAACAAACACCCTATTTCTGAAGAAGTTTTTGTGACATTTTTAAAGAATTTAGCACTAACAACCATCTGCCAGTACAACAACCATGACTTTTAAACTAGCAACTTTTCATCTGTAACGGTTTATTTAGAACACAGCATTCAAAGTGTCTCATTTATAATCAAGGTACAATCAAAGTTTATTACCTTAAACACTGACGTAATATTAATGTACCATATTTTTGGCAAAGAATTTTTGGGGCAACAGTGTAATGCAGGACACAAGTGCATTAGGCATACTAGTATGTCGTTAACTGTAGCCTTGTTACATCTAAATAACCAAAGCAGGAAGACTTCCCTGTATACTTTCTTGACAACTCTATCTTCCCTACCTTTTAATAAAATGTCATTTGTGTTTTTCATTTCAAAGTGCTAGATCATCAACTGACATAGAAACATATTACACTGTCCAAACATGAGTACTGTTTACCGAAAATTACTCGTATTTTTTAAAGACTATACTTTTATTTATTTATTTATTATCATCCCAATGATCACATTTGTGATATAGGATTTGTCAGGGTACATTTTAACAACTATATAATATCTTTACAAAATTTGTATCTGCACTGAATTCTAATTAATCTATCTTATGTTTAACACAATATACAACTAATAAGTGTTTCTATAACATAATTTATTATGCACTGATGTAATTTCATTTGTCACATTAACTTAAACATATATTTTATACAGTTGCGAAGAGATATTCACTTGTGCTGTAATAGCATTTGTCAAGCATGTGGTTCTTTAGAACAGTTTTAAATTTATCCTCATTTTCCAGCTCTTTGATATGTTTTGCTAGTGCATTAAAAAGTTTGATGCCTTGATTACATACAAGTTTCTAGCTTCGGGTCTTTGTTACAGCCTGTATGTGGAGATCTTTACATTGCTGTGTATCGTAATTATGGAAGTCTGTATTGGTTTTCATTTTGTCCTGATTTCTTTTGATCACCAACAGACATTTCAGAATGTATAATGATGGAATTGTTAAAATTTTCAATGCTTTAAAAAGGGGCCTTCAATGTGTTTGAGGTGGGCTGTGGGTCATTATCCGAATAGCACGTTTTTGTAATTTGAAAATCTCATTTAGACGACAATTTGTTTTTCCCCAGAATACTATCCCATAGGATGCAATGGACTGAAAATAGCCAAAATATACTAATCTGGTACAGTCATTACTACAAACTCTTGAAATTATTCTAAGCACAAAACATGCTGAATTTAGTTTTAGGGCTACGTTCACCACATGGTCCTTCCAATTAATCTTCTCATCAATGTGCATACCCAGGAATTTTGCACACTGTACTCTTTCAAGTTGTTTGCCCTCCATGGTGGGATTTAGGTCGTCCTGTTCACTTATTTTTCCATATTGCACATAATTAGTTTTTTTTGCATTCAGTGTTAGCGTGTTAGCACTAAACCATTTTTGTATATCTTGTAGGACATGGTCCACAGTACTGTGCAATGGCTGTTTCATATCACTAACAATTAAACTAGTATCATCAGCAAATAACATGATTCTAGCTTTTCTCTCTGACACCTGAATATCATTAATGTAAATGAGGAACAGCAAGGGGCCTAATACACTTCCTTGGGGTACTCCTACTGTGACCTCCCTTGGATCTGATCTTAGTTTAATTTTTTGATTAATATTTGGTGCTGTAATTTCAACCACCTGCATCCTCTTTTTCCAGATAAGACTCAAACCACTTTTTTACCGATCCTCTGATACCTATAGCTTCAAGCTTTTTCAAAAGTATGCTGTGATCAACAGTGTCAAAGGCTTCACATCTCTTTTTAAATTCTAACTCTTGTCTAAGGTAAATACCGACTCCACCACCTTTTGCAATTTTCCTACTATAATTATTTGCCAGTTTAAATGGATTAATATGAATACTACTAATTTCTTGGTCCTTACACCAATGTTCAGTAATACACAAGACATCAGGTTGGGTGTTACTTACTGCTATTTCAAGTTCACAATATTTGTTCTTAAGGCACTGCACATTTAGAGTCATAATCTTTAGAACAGGGGAGTGAGCACTGGTGGTATTTCTCCTTTCGTTTAACACTGTTATCTTGGAGTTTTCATTACGGCTGGATACCAAAAATCCTGTTGTACCACAGGTTTCTTGTTTCTGTTGCTTTTCCTACTTGAAGTGGATGATGCTGATTGATTGTTTATACTAGCTGTGGCAGCTGATGACATTTTAGTATTTACAATAGCAGATGATGATGTTTTTAGTGCTTCGGCAAATGTTGCTCTTGTTAAGGTTTTCATTTCTTCTGCTTCTGCCCTCATTTGGAGTGGGATTTTAGGGAACTTTTCTACTGTTATGCGGCTTACTTCTTCTAGTATCTTTTCACCCATCATCTTTTTTCCATAATAGTTCCTGTGCTGTCCATGCCTCATGAAATGATTTCTCACTGAGCTGTTTGCATGCAGAAAAGTTGCACACTTAAAAGCACAGCAGATCTTCCTGAATTTATTATTTGTTGACTTTATTTCTTTGTTTACACATGATTCCTCGATTAGATCATGATTATGTGGCACACTTACAACGAGAACCTTTAAATTTAGATCTGACCGCTTTTTTAGAGTTGTTTGGAGTGCCCTTGTTGCTAGTTGGCTTTCATTTTTGTATATGTCATTTGCTCCACCTATTAGCACACAGCATGTTCCACTCTTAACTAAGTTTTCAAAATTATTTACTATTTCATTAAGGGGAGCACCAGGTTTGACAATGGCTGTTACTCTGAATTGCGACTGCCGATCATTTATTATTTGTGGCACATCCTTTGCATGACTATCACCTAATACACAGACTTGATATTTGTTGTTCTCAAGGTGCCCTCATTCTGTGGTTCTTATAGTACACTTTGGAGAAACATTTCTCTCGTTAGAACACACAGATGATCTAGATTCACTTGTCTTATTGACACACTATAATTCTGCAGATTTTGACTCCATTGTTTCTTCCCAATTTATGAATTAATATACTCATTAACAAATCGAGTTTGTAACGAAGTAATGTATATGTTTCCGGTTTCAAGTGACATACTGATAGTTACAAATACTTTTGGGACCAGACAGCAAAAATATAAAAGGACAGCAACACAAGCAAGGAACGAAGGTGGTGCTGAAGCACAACACACAAAAGAGTGTAAACAGAAACTTTTCATCCTTATATCTACCTGACTGCTTACATTTGTTTATTACTACCAGCAATTTCCATAGTTGGACCTCTGGATGTCACGAGACAAAACAGGTTACGAACATCCTTTAAGAGCTATACTGTGATCGAAGCATTCCTCAGAAGTTTCCCTTCTTGACAGCATACTCAATGGCAGGATCAGTCTGAATGTTAATCAGAAGTAACCAAACCATTTCTCAGTCTGCCACAGTAGTTTCCAATAACATTTTGGGGAAGGAAGACTGATTGCCCACTGACTAAGTGGTTTCTCAAACATTTTAAAATGTGTTGGATCAGCTAGCAAAATAAGCTTCCTCTTATCATCAGGATGCTACCCTGAGTGCATTAATTTCATAAACCTACCTGCAGTAGTTTATAACTCTAGCCATAGACCTTGGTTTTGCCCACACATATCAGATACCACATGATGAATTTTCATACCGAATGTCTCCCATTCGTTTACATGTGCAACAATTGTGTTCTTGACATATGAACTTTGAAAAGAAGGCCAAGTATAATTGCAACTTATTGCATGCTTCCATCTTGTAAAACCACCCAGCATAAAAACTAATGGATGAGGCTACATTTTCTGAACAAAATTTTGCAGGTGGTATACTAACATTACAAATGATGCAGCCAATGCTCGGTTATTAGTCCAATGGTGGAGTCAAACTAAACTCACTATCATAAGAATTGCATGTTTTGCTTCTGGTAACATGAGATGCATTTTGATCTTGAGGGAACCAATGTGTTCTCTCAGTACTCCAGATCTAAACTTTACATTCTGTAGTGTACATCTGAGGGTTCTGTCTGAAGAGAAAGGTCATTTGTTTTCTAGCAAGATTTTGTACCCTGTTTTGCCACAAGTTAGTCTAACTTTAGAGCTTCCTGCAATGTTTCATCTGATAACTTGCTATTCTTGCAGGCCCCCATTGCTACAGCTGAATTGGTCTGCACCAAAAAAAATAATGTAGAATGGAAAAGGACTTGTCATTTTCAGCAAAAACCTTTCCCTCCATTTTTGAGAGAGGTTCAAGTGTCTCTTCTAAACTTGTTTAATCCTGCACCTCATGTACAAAGTTCTTCGAGATTGTAACCTTATTGGCTGCTGTGGCCAAGCCACCTAGAGTAATACTGATCTTGTGCTCTACTGAAACTGCTTCAGTCTGTCAGACAAATGGGTAAAACATTGCTGTTTGCAAAAATAAAATGGTTTTCATCATATACTAAGTTTTGATACTGTTACATTAGCCACTAGCTAATTATTTCTCATTATATTGAAATAGACAAGTTACAGGTGAATAGATCTCATAAAATCTGCAATTCATTATTTTAAAAAGACAAACAAAACTTTGATAAAAATAATATTATTCCAACACTGTTGTAATTAAGAAGGGAGAAATTCCTCCTGTTATGGCCTTTGCCATTACTGTTAAGCCCCATGTGTGTAAGGCATGCTGTAATAATGCTGATTCTCAGGTTTAATTTAGGGACAGTTACTTAATGGCACAAGTTCACATTCAGGGACAGTTTTGATAATAACTGAAAGATTGTTAGCAGATTATGTGATTTGTTGGTGCTACACAGTTTCGTTATTTTGATCGAGATGAAGTTACTAAGTGAAAAACCCATGCAATACACACATTTATTTACATATAAAAGCCGGCTTTCGAATCTCCCCTTGTGTGAGACTGCTTGCACAAGATCATGTGACAATTTTAAGTTCTGTATTCACATGTGTTACTGTTTGCTTCACTTCTCCTGTGTAATCCTTCACTGATTGTATCGATAGCCATTTGTTTTATGATATATTGTGAAATTTCGAGCATCCACAAGCTCTGCGATAAACTAGTGTTGTTATCGTCAATTGTAGGCTTAAGTTAGATTGTGCTCTTTCAAAAGTTTTAGGGACATTAGGGGCATCGTTGTTCAAAACAACCTTTCTCTAATTCATTGTCCAATTACATGAGAAATAGGTCACTTTCAGACTGTTCAGACGCTTACAATACTATATTTTTGTAAGTCTGTGGTACGAGTGTTTTGGATATGTATTTTAATTTGTAGCACATCAGCGTCTGTGGGTCACAGTTCAGCCAAAGTATACATCGCACCTGTATTTCATTGTGTATTAACGCAATTAAATGTGCGTTTTTGAAAATTTTTGGTAGCTACAATTCTCCTTTGCGTAATCAACGAGCAATTGGGGTTTTAATTACTGTAGGAGATATTCTAATTAACATTTTGTGTTATATCTCATTTTCCCTTAATGAAGAGTAGTCGTATATATTTCTGCATTTATCATAAATTAAATCTGTTTTCCAGTTTCCTAACAACTGTAATTAACATAAAAATATTTTAGGAAACTAGTGAATTCTATAACTTCTTTGTGTTGTCTCAACAGAAATCTCTTTTTGTGTATCTTCATGGGGAATTAGAGCCATTTTAGCTCAGATTAAGAAATAATCAGCAGGTTTAATTTGTAGCCCTTTGTTCACTGACCTGCAATACACTGCAACAGCCAAAATGCAGCTCCACTGGGATTGCTGTTACCAGACATGGGGTGTGTTGGTTGACATTTGTAAGCAGCTGGAAATCACCCCGACTACTGTAAAACGATTGTCAGCTGTGGTGAATCAGTGTGTTGGAAGAGCTGCCGAAAGTCGTGTACCTGTGGTAGCTGTACCAGACGTACCTTAAGTTCACTCCTCTGGTGTATATCTTGTCTCCTCTGCAGACAGTACTGCACCTGTCATTACTCATCCACTTCCCTGCGAGTAGCGTGTCAATGGTGGATCTAGGCGTCATGTGTAGGGTGGACTTTGGCCAGGGAGGACTCAGGGTGTTATACCAATCCCCGTAACTAACAAGTTTAAAGTGTTGTCTTTCACTTAAACAAACTGAGCCAGTGGGACTCACTTCACCTGTTTTGGGAAAACACGAAAGGGTAGGGGTCTATAAATCATTGGCAATCCAAATCTATGGCGAATGATTGTATCCCTTCGGGAAATTCCAGCGAGGGACAGGAAGGAACACCAGGTGCACTCAGTGTGAGGCTATTCCAGCAGCCATTTAGGGAACAGAGTGCAACAAACTGACGATTCTGGTGCACATTGGAACACATGATGCCTTTCGTCTGGGCCCTAAAGTGACTCTTGGGTCATTCCAGCGACTGGCAGATAAAGTTGAGGAGACCGGCTTTGTGCATTAAGTCTCAATGAAACTCACAATATGCAGCATTGTCTCCAGAACTGATCGTGGCCCTTCGGTTGTGTGTTGAGTGGAAGGACTGAACCAGACACTTTGGAAGTTCTGTGACAAGCGACTTCCTGGACCAGTGCCATAGCTTTGTGAACTGTAGGGTGCCTATAAATAGATCAGATGTGCACTACACAACTGAGGCTGCTACTCAGGTTACTGACTGTGCGGTGCACCCAAGAGGTTTTTTTTTTTTTTTAGATTAGACGGCTTTCCATCCAGGGGTGTAGGAATCCCAGAAGTATAAGTGCGAGACTGAAAGAAATGCCTCCCACAGGTGAGAGGTGGTAAACTGCCGAAGCATTCGTAATGAAGTGACAGAGTTTGAAGTGCTCGTGAAAACCAATGAAGCTCAATGAAAGCTGCCTGAAACCTGAAATTGACAACAGTGAGATTTTTGAGGAAAAATTAAATGTATATCAAAAGGATAGGCAAATGGGAAATGGAAACGGTGTGTTTGTCACTGTAGACAAAAAACTCAGATCCACTGAGGTAGAAACTGAAACTGCATGTGAGCCTGACTGGGCAAGACTCAGCATCAGAGGTGGGTATAAAATGATAAATGGATCCTTCTCTTGCCCACCAGACTCGTCTCCTCATGTAACCACAAAGTTCTGAGAAAACCTCTGTTCATTCGTACCCAAGTTCCCCAATCACACTGTTATCATTGGTGGAGACTTAAATCAGCTAACAATTAATTGGGGAAATTACACTTTTGTTAGTGGTTGGTGTGGTAAGCCATCCTGTGAAATTGTACTAAAAGCCTTCACTGAAAGCTACCTAGAACAGATATTTAGGGAACCCAGTCACAATAGAAATATATTTGATCTAATGGCTTCAAATAGACTTGACATCTTTGAGGATGTCCACATCGACACAGGTATCAGTGACCATGACACGGTTGTGGGAACAATAATTACCTAAGGACATAGGACAAGTAAAACAAGTAGAAAGATGGATGTGTTCAGTAAACTAGATAAATAAATCAGTTTTTATCTCAAAGAGGATCTTCGAACTTTCAGCAGAGGGCAGGAGCATGTAGAGGAAGTCTGACTCAGATTAGAAGAATAATTGACCACATGCTGCATAGGTAAGTATTTAGTAGAGCAATTCACAATGTGAGGGAACCTCCATGGAATACAGTCACTGAAATAAACTTCTAAAGAAACAGATTATTGCATAATAGGGATGAAAAAAATTGTAGGGCTATAGACAGAGAGATACTAAATGAATCACAATGGCTGTCAAGAGAGCAATGCTTGATGCCTTAAATGACTACCATAGCAGAATATTATCAAATGACATTTCACAAAATCCTAAGAAATTCTGGTCATATGCAAAGGCTGTTAGTGGCACCCAAGTTAATATCCAGTCTTTAGTGAATGAGACAGCAACTGAAATTGAGCGTAACAAAGCAAAAGCTGAAATGCTTGACTGTAAATGTTCGTCTACAAAGGAAACCCAAGAGAATTGCCCCAATTAATCCTTGTACCACTGAAAAGGTGAATGAAATAAGTATTTGTGTGTTGAGAAACAGCCGATATCGCTAAAACTGAACAAAGCTCCAGAGCACGATGGAATCCCTGTCAGATTCTATAGCGAATTTGTGTCTGAATTAGCCTCTCTTCTCACTATTATCTGTCGTAGATCCCTCAAACAAAAAACCATGCCCAGTTCTTGGAAAAATACACTGGTCACACATGTCTACAAGAAGAGTAGTAGAAGCGATCCACAACACTACCATCCAGTATCTATGACATTGATTTCTTGTAGAATCTTAGAACATATTCTGAGCTCAAACATAATGAGGTATTTTGAACAGAATGGTTTCCTCAGTGCCAGCTAACAGGGTTTTCGAAAACATTGATCATGTGAAACCCAACTTGCTCTTTTCTCATATCACATATTGAAAGCCTTGGATCAAGGCAACCAGGTAGATGCAGTGTGTTTAGATTTCCAAGAAGCATTTGTCTCAGTACCGCAACTACACTTATTGTCAAAAATACAATCTTATGGGGTATCAAGTGAAATTTGTGACTGAATTGAGAACTTTTTGGTAGGGAGGACACAGCATTTTATCTTAGATGGAGAGTCATCATCAGATTTATAAGTAACTGGGTGTGCTTCAGGGAAGTGTGTTGGACCCTTGTTTTTAGTATTCTATATTAATGACCTTGCAGACCATATTATTAGTAAAATCAGGCTTTTTGCAAATGATGCAGTTATGTATAATGAAGTACTGCCTGAGACAAGCTGCATAAATATTCAGTCACCTCTTGATAAGATTGCAATATGGGGCAGAGATTGGCAACTTGTTCTAAATGTTCAGAAATGTCAAACTGTGCACTTCAAAAAAGGAAAAATACGTAGTATCCTATATCTACAATATCAGTGAGTCACTGTTGGAATCTACCAACTCATACAAATGCGTGAGTGTACCACTCTGTGGGTATATGAAATGGTATGATCGTATAGGTTCAGTCGTGGGTAAAGCAGGTGGTAGATTTCAGTTGATTGGTAGAATACTGGGGAAGTGCAATCAGTCTACAAAAGAGATTAAAAAGCAATCAGTCATGTGATCCATCTTAGAATATTGCTCATGTGTGTCAGACCGTACCAGATAGGACTAACAGGGGATATTGAATGTATACAAGGAGGGGCAGCACAAATTGTTACAGGTTTGTTTATTCCATAGGAGAGTGTCACAGAGACATTGGCAGAACTGAAATGGTAGACCCTTTAAGACATATGTAAACTATCCCAAGAAAGTCTGCTGAGAACCATGGCTGGTACCCTCTGGTGACACTTCTAACAGAAGGATTATCAGGAAACTGTTTATATACAGTATGGTGCCTGTAACATGTGATGTACTTGTAATAATTATCAGCCCCCAGAGGAGAGAGGCCTGCATGCCAAGGGTAAGCAACTCTGAGAATGAAGATGGTGTACTGGCAGAATATATACTCAGTCTACAACTGATACACAACACCTGTTCCTCCTTCAACAGTTAGATTAGGCATCAGTGCACCCTGCTGGGCAACATGAGGGGTCCAATAAGATGGGGAGAACACAGCAGCTGTCACTCAATCCAAAGAAACCGTGGCTAAGATTGTGAAGTGGCTGCTGACGGCCGTGATTAGTGATGGCAGCAGTGGTACTGGAGGCACCTGACAAAGATGCCAGGGTGAACTTTGGTGTCTGACTGAATGCTCTTTAAAGAACATAACAATATTATCAAGTGATGCTCCTGCTTGTGGAATGCCATGTAACAGTTACTAATACTTAAGTTTGAATGTCGTTCAATTACACCAAAAAACTAAGACTGAGTGCAGTAAGTGCTCTGTCATTATATTTTATCATTCTTAAAAATGATCCTGTATCTTAATTCCAAGTGTAATTTATTTTTCACAAAGTAATTTCTTTAACATGAACGTTAACTACATACCTGGTCATTTGTCAGCAAGACCTCCATTAGGCAACAATGACATTTTGCCTGAAGCAAATTTTTATTCATTCTACTAAAATCAATTAATATAATATAATTTGAAGTAAAATGATTTTAAACAGTTTCAACTACAAAAGAGAATAATTGCACTTACCTTTTTCTATTGCCTTTGAAGTGGATCCTCTTGTTTGAGAATTTATAATACTTATAATCTGCAAAATTAATCAGTTTATACAAATAGAACCATTTGATAATAATTTGATCCAAAGTAAACAAAGTGTTTGTTCAGCAGAAGTGAGCAATAAGAACCATTTTTGCTACAAAGTTACATGACAGGAAATAAGTACTACCAACAGCACTCAGTATTTACACATGTACAAATATTATAATCGAAAAATGCAAATGTAATCAAGTAAATATAAAGTTACCACAATAATAGAAATCAAATAGCTGCTATACACTAAAACGAAGGAGGCAGCAGCTGGTTTGAAAGTAGCAGTTTCCTTGACAATCAATTACATTTATGTGGTACAAGCAGGTCTGGCTCCAGGATTGGGAAGGGGGAGGGGTGTCGCATGGAACCCAATATGCCACCACCCCAAGGGTGCAAGTTTTTGGAGCAGTAAAATCTTGAATTTTAATATTGTTCCGAACAGGTGAATTAAATGACACAATGAAAGAGTTGTGTAACGGACGAAGTTGTGAAAATAAATTGAATATACAAATCATTCATAAAATATATTGTTGTACTGCACCGAATTAACAATCTTGTGCCCAGAAAAAGTATTTTTAAGTTTACAGCCTAGTATCAGGCCATGTCCAATGCTTGTATCTTTTCAAGCCTTAGGCCATCATGGGTACATTTTGTGCCCCAGTTCGACATTGTAGACAATGTTCCATGTTTTGGACTTCACCATAGTTGCATTTGTTTGCATCATGTTCGAGGACCCACATAAGTAGATTTGTTTTGCACAGTGCTCCATGCATTCTGATGCAATTCAGTGTTCACCAAACCCTCCAACTTGATTTGTAGCATGGTGGTTTTTCAGGTCTCATCATTAGAAATTTCAACAGACGTACAGAAGTTTTCGGATGAAAAAGCAAACAAATATCTTCAATGTCAGCTCTATGTCTACATCCACACTCTGTAAATCCCTGTGAAGTTCCACTGTACTAATTAATAGGGTTTCTTCCCACACCATTCATATAGGTTTCATAAACTGACATACTACCCCTCCAGGTCCGCATCCAGCAACGTCTGTGGGTGGAGGACGACACAGCGGCCAGTCGGTACCATTAGGCTTTCAGGGAGAAGGTTTTAATGCCTGTGTGTGTGTGCTGTAATTATTCTAATCTTGTCCTCATTCCCTATGTGAGCAATATGTAGGGGGAGGGGGGGGGGGGGGGGGGGGAGGAGAGTGTATTCTTAGTCATCATTTAAAGCTGGTTCATGAAACTTTGTTAATAGTCTTTGTCGGAATAATTTGTGTGTCTTCAAGTGTCTGCCATTTCAGTTTATTCCACATCACCGCAACACTCTCCCACAGGTCAAATGAACCTATATCCATTTGTGCTGCCCTTTTCTGTACATGCTCACTGTCCCTTGTTAGTCCTATTTTGCACTGGTTTCTCACGTTTGAGCAATATTTTACAACTGGTCATATGAGTGATTTGTAAGCCATATCCTTTGTACACTGATTGCACCTCCCCAGTATTCTACTAACAAATCGAAGTCTACCATCTGCTTGAACCACAACTGAGCCTATATGATCATTCCTTTTCATATACTACTCGGTGTTACACCTAGGTATTTGCGCGAGTTAGCCAATTTTGACTGCAAGTCACTGACATTATGGTCACAGGATAGTACATTTTTTTCGTTTTGTGAAGTGCTCTATTTTACATTTCTGAACATTGAAAGCAAGTTCCCAAACTTTGCAATATTTTGAAATCTTATTAAGATCTAATTGAATATTCATTAACGACAACTGAATTACCTGCAAAAAGACTGAGGTTACTAATAATATTGTTACGAGGTCATTAATATACAACATGAACAGCAATGGTCCCAAAACACGTGCCTGGGGCACACCCAAATTTACTTCGACATTTGACGATGACTCTCCATCCCAGGTAACGTGCTGTGTCCTCCCTACCAAAAAGTCCTCAATCCAGTCAAACATTTCACTTGCCATCCCGTATGATCAAACTTTTGACAGTATGTGTAGGAGTGGTACTGAGTCAAATGCTTTTCTGAAGTCAACCAATATTCCATCTACCTGACTGCCTTGATCCAATGCTGTAAGTGTGTCAGTTGAGGAAAGTGCAACTTGGGTTTGACATGGTCGATGTTTTCAGAATCCATGCTGGTTGCCAAGGAGGTCATTCCATTCAATACAGGCCTACCTGACTATGTTTCAACTCTAAATATGTCCTAATATTCTACAACAAATTAGTGTCAAGGATATTAGACAACAGTTTTGTGGATTGCATCTATTGCCCTTTTTATATATGGGGTTATCTGTGCTTTCTTCCACCTACTGGGAACGGTTTTTTGTTTAAGCGATCTATAATATGTTTTAGTTAGAAGAGGGGCTAACTAGGCCACAAATTCAATACAGAATCTAATAAGGATTCCAATACACCTCTGAGCTTTGTTCAATTTTAATGATTTCAGCTGCTACTCAACCCCACTGAAATTAATATTTGCATCACTTATCTTTACACTGGTATGAGGATTAAATTGGGACAGTTCTCCCTGACTTTCATTTATAAAGGAGCATTTACAAACAGATTTAAGGATTTCAGGTTTTGCTTTGCTATCCATAATTTCAGGTCCTGTCTCATTCGCTAGGGACAAGACAATAACTTTGGTGCTATGTTGATATATAGGCAGGAGTTTGTGAAGCAGAATAGAGTAGAGGAACATGGAGGTTACTGAGACAACATATGTAAAGGCTGTCAGGGGCACCAAATTTAGTGCACAGGACTCACAGATGACACAGAAATAGAAATTGAAGGTAACAAAGCAAAAGCAGAATGCGAAATGTATTTTAAAGTGTTCCTTTACAAAGTAAAACCCAGTATAATATTAACTCCACTGCAAAGATAAGTGAAATAGGTATTAATGTCAATGGCATTGAGAAACAGCTAAAGTATATAAAACTGAACAGGGCCCATGGGAATCCCTGTCAGATTGTATACTTAATTTGCAGCTAAGTTAATGCCTCCTGTAACCATACCATAGTGTAGATCCCTCAAACAAAAATCTGTACCCAGTAGTTTGAAGAAAGCAGAGGTCACATTTGTCTACAAGAAGAGCAATAGAAATGATACTCAGAGCTGTCCAATACCAGTAACATCCATATGTTGCAGAATGTTGGGACTTGATCTAGGCTCAAACATAACGAGGTACCTTGAGCAAAATGGCTGACAGCCAGTACAGATTCTGAAAACATTTGTCATGTGAAACCCACCTTGCGGTTTACTTGTAATGTCCTGAAAGCCCTGATTCAATGTAAAACTATTCCATGTGTCTGGAAGCTGTACATGCTTCTGAACAGAAACAAAATGTTCCATAAAAACACGGGAGAACTGCCATAAGTCAGTAACATCTTGCCACGATATTTCGGCACAAAGTCTTTTGGCCATCTTCAGGTGAGTACAGCTGTAGAAGTACTGGCGAATATGCACTGAGCTCTGCGCCTGCCCACCTTTTTCTGAAGAAGATTTTGGCTGAAAGCTGAATGTTTACTGGTCTTTTTGGTGAGCCTGTGTGCACTTGGAATTGTCATCTGGATGGTGAGAAGCAGTCTATGCTTTTCCTAATATTGTTAAAGTACTGTCAAAGCTTCACCAATGTCCATCAGATCTTGATAAGATTTTAAAATGGTCAAAATTGTTTGTTGTTTAAAAGAAAAAAAGAAAGCATTTATGCTGTGTCCAGCGTGACTGACTTGTGACTTACAAGGAGATAGAAGTATCCTTAAAGGTGCATTTACGAGGGTTGTGAACAAATAAGTACTTGAAACAGTTATGAAGAACCAAGACAATATTTTCAGTGTTACTTCACTGTCAATGCACATTTATTTTTGTAAAATGCAGTATTGACGATCAGTGTTCTTTTAGCAGAATCTTTCAATTTTACAGACTAATGGAGCATTTTTTAAAGACTTCACAAAATGCAGCCTGTTTCTAGTATGATGGTACTGTTTTTGAAGATATCAGACAGAACAGTGACTCTAGCAACATTTGTGAAAGAATGATCAGCAAGGACTTGCTGTGGCATTGCCCACTGCGCCTACTGAAAGAATCTTGTAAGATGATGTGTACGAAATATTGAAATAAAAACCAATTACATATTCAGTGACAATACAAAAGATATGAATGATAGGTAGTTATTCACAATTGGTAATGAAGTTATTTTGATCAGCTGCGTATTCTTCAAATCATATGGTATTAATATTAGGTTATGTTTTCAGGAGTAAGGAGGCTTTGGAGCTGTGCAGTTTTTCCTGCATTTTCTGATAAAGCTCGTCAAGAACATTCTAGAAACAAAAATTTTATATTTTAGATTTTGTTTTTTTTTCTGATGAGAATGTATAGATGTGAATACAGACAAAATTAGGGCTACAAGACAGTAAAATTTGATTTTTGAAAGATTTACATTCTAGAATTTGAATAACTGCAGCAACTTCTTTTACTAATTTATTGAATTACGAAATTCTGGAAGAGGGCATATTAGAGAAATATAGTTTTCAAATGAGGTATAGGTATGTCAGCCATAAAACAAATACTTAATTCTGTAGCTGGATTTTTAAGTTCAACTAGTATCAAAGAATTTTACATTTTGAAGATTTCGTTAAATAAAATTGTTTTTGTGTAAAATATTAACTTTTATGTCGTCAGCCAAGTCTGTCATACTGATCAATAAGGATTATTAAAGCACAGAATGTAAAAGGATTTTTGTACTTTGTGTACTTGTGGTATATGAATTGGTAGAGGAAAAGAAATAAAGTGAAAGGAATATCATTTGCATTAGGAGTGATGTCAAGCAAGTGAAACAAGTCCACCTCGAACAAATGTTGTCCAGTCACGTTAATATGACCACCTGTCAATAGGCTGAATAATCATATTTTGCAGTGTAGACAGCTGCCAGATATGCAAGCGGGGTCTGAGGTTCTGGGAGGTACTAACAGGGATGTGGAGCCATCCAGGTGGTCCCACGGATTCTCGGTTGGGTTTACATCTGGAAAGTTTGGTGGACAGGGGAATACAGTACACTCATCCCGGAGCTCTTCGAACAACACACGTACACATGAATTGTCCTGCTGGTAGGTGCACTTGTGCCGAGGAAAAACATATTGCTTTCATGGGTGGACAATTTCATACTTGTGTTGCTCCAGTGTGCAATTCAGAATGATGATATCACCCAAGGAATGACATGAAAATGTTTTCCAGACCATAATGCTCCCTGCTCTAATGATCATTGCAGAGTATTTGCTTTCTATCCAACGGATCATAAAACACGAGTCATCTGACGAGGCCACCTGTTGCCACGCAGTGGACTTCAGTTGCAGTACTGGCATGCAAAATCCAGCCTTCATTGTCAATGAACAGCAGTCAGCATGGGTGCAAGAACCAGGCACTTGCTGCAGATGCTCATATGCATCAACATTGGCAGAATGGTCAGTGAGGAGAGACAGTTGGTAGCCCCTCGGTTCATCTGGGTGGTCAGCTGCTCAACAGTTGCATGCTATTCACTCGTGCACATTTCTGCAGCTGTAGTCACCTGTCTATGGCCCATGGTGCATCATAGCTGCCTCAGTGCCACTTTTGGATAGTGTCATTTTGCTGTGCACAATGCTATTTAGTTACAGCGACACGAGAACAGTTAATAAACATAGCTATATCAGAAGTGCTTCCACCTTTGGCCAAAATGCCAATGATCGTACCCTTTTGGATGTCAGATGAATCACTCTGTTTCCAACTGTACTGTCTTGTGTGTGCCCCTTTATACACAATCCACAGCTGGTGTTGTCACCTGCTGTCTGTCGGTGGTTCATTAATGTGACTTGAAAGTGTAACTTGTCAACAGTAGTGTATATGAATATATTTTTATATTTAAATTTCAAATCACACTTTTGCCAATAGAAATACATATTAATTTTATTTTGACTCATGATTATATTTTATGACAGTGGTTTTGTGAAGATTGATAAAGCAATTGTATAATTTTTATTTTGTTGTAACAATGTTTTTTTATTGATTTTCAGGCCAAGAAAGGTCATATCCAGATGTTGGTCTTTTTCTTCAGAATGCATTTATTTTCATCGGCTCCCTTGTATTTAAGTTTGGTACAGTCGAAGACCACTGGAACTGAACTGCGTACTGGGATATATAAAACTAGAGGTTTACTAGACATTTTTCAAGTTGCCGCTTTTATATGCTGTTAGGTATGTGGTTTAAAGAAATTTTCACAGAGGCTGGAGGATTTATCTCCTTGATGTACAGCACTGAAAAATTGTATCATCATCACATCATTCGGCTCTGGGTATTGTCCGTGGCAGATTGCAGAAGCAGCATGGAAGCAGTAACCTGTTGTCTGAACATGGAAGTGTGAGTCTAAAACCAAGCACCTGTTTGTGTAATTTTTCATTTGTTAGAATGAAATGATTTTTTTTAATTTGAATTATGGAAACTCATGAGTTGCTGCTCTTGATGTCTAGGCAATCATGTCAGTGTTCAAAATTTTCACAATAAACTACATGTCGGTGTTAAAAATTTTTACAGCAATTAAACTGAAGTGTTTTTGACATTTCGTACATAGAAGCTGTAACCCTGATAATGAGGTTTTTTATGATAAAATAAATTGCATTGTCTGTTTTGTATAATTCAGTTTTAAATATTGATATACTGTATCACTTTTTCTGTGAACACCCATGAAATATGTGCCTATGCTTCAAAAATATGTGCCTTTGCATCTAGAGTACCACAAGAAAGTAGAGAGCAAGCAACATAGCCTCTTGCTATTAGCTAAAGTTTTTTTCTGTACATAAGGTATGCTGGCTAAAGTATACTGTGTGTTTATCATTGTTTTGTGTGTATGTGTTGTATAGATTATAATAGAATCAATTGATGCAGGAAACATGCTTCTATCTTTCTGATAATTTCAGCCACAGCCTCTCAAAAGTTTAGTATGATGAACAAAACATCAGAACACTTGCCTGTTGTCTGATATTAGGTCTGTTGTGTGCATTTTTTAAGGGAGCTTTGATGACTACTGTGTTATAGCCCTAATATGTGAAGAGCAAAAATTCCAATTGAGAATTTCTTAAGTTACCAGTCATTTCTTGTGACAATCCATGCATCATAACATGTCGTGGAATCACATGTATTCATTTAGTTTAAAATCCAGTTCTAGGTGGGCCTTATGTACTAACATACTCCAGTTGGTTCAAAAATTGAAACCAGATGAGATGATGCATTGGATGAGATGTTGGACACACATTTAGGGAAGGGTATTATTTCTTTACTTTGAAAAGTTTTTGGATGTATCAAAATCCCTTCAACAAGTCATAAGCCAACTCACGTCGTCATCTTTGTCTACCTGTGCTTGAACCTCTAAATATCCTGTTTTTGGAACAGTAACAATGTAAAAAATTACGTCAGAGAAAAGAAATTCTTTCTTATGCTGTATCTAGCAAGCTAATACATCATACTCAAAGTCTGGAATCTATCAGCATTTCATATGATTACTAGTGTGTTTGGAAAAGGGATACACAGCTATCTGTGATGTTTGTGCTGTTAAATTGGTCACACATTTATCAGAATTTTCTACGAATGCACGATCTCGCTGCAATATCTTCTCATGCTTCCAGCAGCACCAAGTGCCTGTACATCCATGAGCTTTCAACAGTGCTCCTCAGCCATTGTTAAATGGCAACTGGCTGTGAGGTTGCTTGCCTTGTTTTGTATAGCCATCGCATCAGATGTCACATCACAAATACTCAGTTCATCGTCATACAAGGCATTGTTTTTATCCTGTGCCTGCCACACCTGTTGTAATCTTACGGTGGCTGTGTCCATGGTGTATTCAGCTGCAAACCATTGTCTTTATTGATGGTTATATATTTCCATATCAATAACTTCTTCTGTTATAGTTTCTAGAAACCATTAGGCTTCATTATAAGTGTCATTAAGTGCAATTTTATGTCCATGCGTGTTCAACTGGGTAGCTAATTTCTCTGGGTAGCATAGTCACAAACACTTCGTGTTCGAACATGTTGTTCCATTGTGTGCAAAGTCCATCTGACATAATACTGTCAGTACTCAGTGTATTTTAAAATCTCTTGCTATCGTCTATGGATGTCAGAAGTGAATATGTAAACATTTGATGTGTTTGGGAGCCCACAGATTTTATTTGGGAGGATCTTGTATTAGAAATCGTTGACCATAAATTTGTTTCAAACTTTGTGTACATAACCATCTGTGAAAGTCTGCATATTAGCTTTGTTTATGTTTTTACATTGACCATTCTTAAATCAGATATAATAAGTGTGTGGATTTTCTCAATGAAAATAGTCATGACTGAGATACAAAATAATTTCATATGTGAATGGCAAATTTTTGTAAGACTTTTGTCCTGTATTTAACAAATCTCTTCATATACCTTTTTGCCAAGATGTATATATTAATTTAGTAATTATTTGTAATGCACCACATTTTGCAGTATATGGTGAAACATTGTTGACTATACATAAATGGAATAGGAATGTGTACTGACGTACATTCCAAAAGTTGGTGCAATAACACTGTCTGGTATCTGACAACTGCTCAGTTTGCATATAAACAAAAGATTGCTTTGTTGTTGAGGTTTAACCCTCAAGCAGGCGTGCCTACGTATAAGGGGCGCCATTCACAATAACATTGTCTTGTACTACTCCATTGCTGTTTTACAATTGAGAGCCCATTATCTATTCCTTCATTATTGCTTCAGATAACACTGCTAAGTCATGCTGTCATATGTCCAAGTGAGCAGCAATAATATACAATAAACGGCAAGCTAGGTGAGAAGAAAAAATTATGATCCATGCAAGAAAATGATGCAGGTTCTAAAGCAGGTGGCGCAATCTCACATTGAGGAATTTGTAATCAAATAAGTGTTTGGTTGGGACCTGATGCAACTATGTTTTTTAATGACTAGGGTGGGTCATTACTGTAACACTTGTGCATGGCAGCAGAGTGAAATGATGACAGCTTTGTATTTTAGTTTAATTAAGCAGTGATTTAGCTCATAGAATGTAGGTTTATTTTTTTGTTGTTTACTTAAACTAAGGTAAAACTCTGATTTTGCTCATTACTATAGCACCATGAAGACCACATCCTTCACATGTACGAAGTACATCATGTTTCCTCATGCGGTAAAAACAGTGCACCCACTCAAAGATTAAGTAGTTAGTGATATCATAGCCAACCATCGTAACACATACTTCTGCTTTAGGTATTTTGGTATAATTTTGTTAAGAACTCAAACTATGGAAAGCCCAGGTTGGAATACCAATGACATTATAGAAAGGAAAGGTTGCTATAAAACTTTTTATTTTGAATATTCATGGGCTAAAAATTGTTTGTTCTCTTATTCTTATTTATTTTGTGATTCTTCAGTTGGATATTGGCAATAATACATCAAATCATAGTCACCTGGTAGTGCCTTTATTGATGTAACATGCAATAATGTAAATTTGGCTACGAAGTCTTTCGTGACATATTTCTTGAATAAAAATCTGTCTGTGTACATGCTGCGTCAATTCAGGATAAAACTCCAAGCTTTAGACCACTACCTCCATGGTCGTCGTCAGCGCTAAAACTGACTGTCGTGAACTAGCGAGGTTCCCACTTTTATATGCCAAGGACAGCTTCTGATTGGCTGGAATACGTCATAGCAACAGCGATATGGCGCGTAGTGAAGTGGTGCCCTCTACTTCCATAGATGTAGTTTCTATCGTGCGTTTCTTGCAGCGCCATCCCTTGAATCAGGAGGCAAAGTGCGGGAAGTTTTTCTCTGCGATTTTTCTTTATCCAGTGCACTCTTCCAAGTGTTGCTAAGTGCATAGCCATTGTCTCTGTTAAAGTTATTATCGCTAAGTCTAATTTCGACTGCTTCCCGGATCACAGAGTCCCAGTAATTCGATGTGTGGGCTATTACTCTGGTTTCTTCAAATAAAATCATATGCTTGTTAAGCAGGCTATGTTCAACCACTGCTGATTTTTTCCAAATACCTGTATTTTAGGTGGCGCTGGTGCTCGATGCAGCGGTCGGCAACTGTTCTTACAGACTGGCCCACATAATTCTTGCCGCATTCACAAGGAAAAGTATAAATTACCGGCACTCTTAAGCCGAGACTATCTTTGACTGATCTCAACATTTCCTTAATTTTCCTAGGTGGTCAGAAAATTGGTTTTATTCCTTGCCTCTTCAGGACTCTGGCTATCTTGCTTGTTGTAGCACCGCAAAAAGGAAGCTGCGCTATGTGTTGGTCCTCTTCTTGTATATGGCTGGCATCGTGTCTTACTTTCTTGGACAATACTGATTTAATTTCACCGGCAGAATAACCATTCCTCTTGAAAACAGTGCTACAATGAGCAAGATAGCCAGGTGCTGAAGACTTTCATTATGAGAAGTCATATCGTGGACGGTTATGATTACCCTAGATCTGTTTATAGCAATTAGTTTGTGATAAGTCTAAAACATATTAATTAGTAATAATGAAGATGGCTTTCTGTTGTAAATTAATCAGAATGTTTGAAGTATTATGGTTTTCAGAAGTGTGCACATTCTCAAATCTTCCGATATTAATTTTGTTAGAATATTGTGATAAAGTTATGAATAATATATCCAATAAAAACTAATTATTTCACTTGCTTGTTAATTCCTTCTTTTGCTAACATTTTTAATATAGCCCCTCTGTTCTCCACATAGTTATTTTTTCTACGAACTGCACAAGAGTCAGCATTACATCACAGGTCAAGTTCACAAGAACAGGATAGATTATTGTTGAGGCTGCACCCGTCAGTTTGTTGTCGCTTGCAAGACCTCAGGAAATATTTGCCTCTCCCGTCTTTTGTTTCCCTCAAACACCATTTGCATCCTTTTTTTCTTTTATTCTCTGTTTATATCTGCCTCCTGTAAGATTCTTCTCCCATTATCTGACATGTATCATTGATAACTCTGCTGTTACAACTGAATAGTGGTTATTGGAAACCTTGTTCTGACATTTCACTGGTAAATCCCATCTTGCCCTTTCTTGACTTCTTTTGAATTGCTTTCTTACGTACTTTTTCTTTCTTGTATGTTTGAATGATAAATTAGTCAAATTAATTTCCCACATATTTTACTCTCACTCCTTTTCAGACATAAATTCTAGCTAGCAAACCAGGTCTTTTATCATTTTGTTTGTATCACTCATCTTGTTGTGGAGTTGCTGTTCACCTTAAAACTGAATTTTACAAGCTTCCATTGCCAGAGTTGTACTTTACATATTCCAAAGATTGAGTGACAACAAGGTGATAATATCCAAAGCAGAAAACTAAAGGTAGTGATTTTGAACACATTTAAATGACTTGCCCGTTTCATATATGCAGTATCACATTGTTAGCTGCAACAGGCAGAAGACTTACTTTGTCGGTGTTGCACATTTTAGCAATTTTGATTGGGATAAACTTATGCTGCAGTGTTCTTTTTTGGCACACCAGTGTAGAAGTGTGCATTGAATTAACTAAGTAAAAAATCTGTGCAATACGCAAGTTTGCTTATATATAAAAACAGACTTCTGAATTTTCCCTTGTGTGAGAACACTTGTACAAGATGTGTCAATTTAAAGTTCTACATTAGCATATTTTACTGTTAGTGTCACTTCCGCGTAATCTTTCATTGATTGTATCAGTACCCATTTGTATTGTGAAATTTCCAACATTCATGGGTGTTGCAATAAAGTAGTACTGTTACTGCCAATTGTAGGCTTAAACTAAATTGTGCTCTTTCAAAATTTTTAAGGACAGTAGGCCTATCCTCATTCAAAACAATCTATCTCTAATTTCATTGTACGATTACATGAGAAATAGGTTAGTTTCAGACGCTTACGAACTATATTTTCCTAAGTTAGTGGTACGAGTGGTTTGGACACACAATTTAATTTGTAACAAATCAGCATTTGTGGTTCACAGTTCAGCCAAAGTGTACATCATCCCTGAATTTCATTCTACATCAATGCAAGTAAACATGTGTTTTTGAGAATTTTCGTAAATTTATTTTAAATTAACTGGGTTTTTGAATTTGCTAACAACTATAATTAACACCAAAACATCTTAGGAAACTAGTAATTTGTACCACCAATTTTTGTGTTGCCTTAATAGAAATCTTGTTTTGTGTATCTGCTTATAGGGAACTGGCAACTTTTTAGCTCTACAGATTGAAAGGTAGTCAGCAGGTTTAATTTAAAATCCTTTGTTCACTGCCTTGTTATACACTGCACCAGGCAAAATGCAGCCCCACTACGAATGCTGTTCTCGTACACGGGATGAGTTGGTTGCCATTCATAAGCAGCTGACAGTCACCCTCACTTCTGTCAAACGATTGACAGCTGCTACGAATCAATGTGCTGGAAGAGCTCCTGAGAGTTGTGTACCCGTGTTACCTGTACCAGAGGTACCTCAAGTACTATACACTTCTGTGGATTCTGTCTGCTCTGCAGAAAGTGTAGATCTATCGTTACCTGTCCACATGACGGCAAGTGGCACGTCAATGGTAGATCTAGGCATTCTGTACAGGATTGATGGGGACCCTAAGCAACAAGTTTGAGGTGTTGTCTTTCACTGAAACTGACCCTGTGGGACTCACTTCACCTGTTGTGCGGAAACCTGTTTTGTCCAGTGTCAGGAGGCGGCAAACACAAAAGGGTAGGGGTCTAACAATCGCCAGCAGCTCAAACGTATGGCGAATGATGATACACCTTAAGGAGCTGACAGCAAGAATCAGGAAAGAACACCAGGTGCACTCAGTGTGTATGCCTGGGGACCTTACTCAACATAATGAAAAAGACTGTTCCAGCAGCCATTGATGAAACAGGGTGCAACCAACTGCAGATTGTGGTGCACATTGGAACAAATGATGCCTTTCATCTGGGCTCCGAAGTGATTCTTAGGTCATTCCAGCTGCTGGCCGAGAAGGTTTAGAGGACCAGTCTTGCACATAGAGTTCAAACGAAGCTCACAATTTGCAGCATTGTCCCCAGAACTGATCATGGCCCTTTGGTTCTTAGTTTAATGGAAGGACTGAACCGGAGACTTCAAAAGCTCTGACAAGCTGGGCTGCAACGTTCTGGAGCTGTGCCATACTGCTGTAGGGTCACCCTTACTAGGTCAGGTGTGCACTACACATCAGAGGCTGCTAGTCAGGTAGCTGACTGTGTGTTGGTTGCACACAATGGTTTCTTAGGTTAGGCAACTCTCCATCCAATCCAGATAACAATAGTGGCAGGAAACCCAGAAGTATCAGTGTAAGATTGAAAGAAATGTCATCCACAAGTGAGAGTATTAAAATCCTAATGGTAAACTGCCGAAGCATTCACAACAAAGTACCAGAATTTGAAGCACTCGTGAAAAGCATGTAGATGGCATATTTGTCGCTGTAGAAAAAAAACTCGAATCCATCAATACAGTAACTGAAGCTGCGTGTCAGATGGTTTGGGCAAAACTTGGTATCAGGGGTGGGCACAAAATAATTGGATCCTTCTATTGCCCCTACCAAACTCATTTCCTGATGTAACCAAAGACTTCAGAGAGAACCAGAGTTCACTTGTGCGTAAGTTTCCAGTCTTGCTGTAATCATCAGTGGAGACTTTAATCATCCAACAATTAATTGGGAAAATTAGTTTTGTTAGTGGTGGGCATGATAAGGCCTCCTGTGAAAATTTACTAAATGCCTCCTCTGAAAACTACCTAGAAGAGAGAGATAGGAACCCTATGCTTGATGGAAATGTATTGGGTCTAATGGCAACAAATAGACCTCACCTCTTTGAGAATGTCCATGTTGAAACTGCTTTCAGTGACCATGATGCAGTTGTGGCAACAATGATCAGCAAAGTACAAAGCACAACAACAACAAGCAGACAGGTACATCTGTCCAGTAAACTAGATGAAAAAATTAGTATCAGCACAGGTCAGGAGCATGTAGAGGAACTCTGGCTCAAGTTTAAAAGAATTGTTGACCACACGCTGGATAGTTATGTACCCAGAAGAACAGGTCACAATGGGAAAGAACCTCCATGATATATACAATCACTGTAAAAAAAACTTCAAAAGACAAGAATATTACTGCATAATATGTGTAAAACAAAGCATAGGGGTATAGATACATGGTGAATGAAACACGTTTAGCTGTCAACAGATGTGTGATGACTTCAATTTCTGCCATAGTAGAATATTGTCAAGACATTTCATAAAATCCAAAGAAATTCTGGTCGTATGTAAAGGCTGTTAGTGGCACCGATGTAGGTGTCCAGTCCCTAGCGAATAAAACAGGAACTGAAACAGAGGATAACAAAGCAAAAGCTGAAATGCTTAACTCTGTTTTCAAATGTTCCTTTACAAAGTAAAACCCAGGAGAATTGCCCTAATTTAATCCTCATGCCACTGAAAAGATGAATGAAATAAGTATTAGTGTCAGTGGCATTGAGAAGCAGCTGAAATCGTTAACACTGAACAAAGCTCCAGGGGCCGATGGAATCCCTGTCAGATTCTACACCGAATTTGTGGCTGAGTTGGCCCCTCTTCTCACTATAATCTATCATGGATCCCTGAAACAAAAAAACTGTGCCCAGTTCCTGGGAAAAGCCCAAGTCACACCCGTCTACAAGAAGGGTAGAAGAAGTGATCCATGATACTATCATCAAATACCCTTGACATCGATTTGTTGTAGAATCTTAGAAAATATACCGAGCTCAAACGTAATGAGGTATCTTGAACAGAATTACTTCCTCAATGCCAAGCAGCAACATTTTCAAAAAACATTGGTCATATGAAACCAAACTCGCACTTTTCTGACATGACATACTGAAAGCTTTCGATCGAGGCAACCAGATAGATGCAGTGTTTCTTGATTTCTGGAAAGCATTTAACTCTGTACCACACCTATACTTATTATCAAAAGTAGGATCATACGGGGGTATCAAGTGATATTGGTGACTGGATCAAGGACTTTTCAATAGGGAGGACACAGCATGTTACCTCGGATGGAGAGTCATCGCCATATGTAGAAGTAGCTCCAGTTTGCCCCAGGGAAGCGTGTTGGGACCTTGCTCTTCATGTTGTGTATTAATGACCTTGCAGACAATATTATGCAGACAGTATTAAAAGTAAGATGAGGATTTTTGCAGGTGATGCAGTTATCTATAATAATGTACTGAGAGAATCTGCATAAATAAGGTTGAAACATGATGCAGAGATTAGCAACTTGTTCTAAATGTTCAGAAACCTAAAATTTTGCACTTCACAAAATGAAAAAATGTAGAATCCTGTGACTATAATATCAATGAGTTGCTGTTGGAACTGGCCAATTCTTACAATCACCTGGGTGTAACACTTTGTAGGGATATGAAATGAAATGATCACATAGGTTCAGTTGTGGGTGATGCAGGTGGTAGACTTCGGTTTGTTGGTAGAATACTGGTGAAGTGCAGTCAGTCTACAAAAGAGATTGCCTACAAATCACAAGTGCAACCCATCCTAGAATGTTGCTGAAGTGTGTGGGATCCATACCAGATAGGACTAACTTGAACATATACAGAAAAGGGCAGCACAAAATTAATGGTCACAGCTTTGTTTAATTTGTGGGAGAGTGTCACACAGACACTGAAGGAACTGAAATGGCAGAGTCTTGAAGATAGACGTAAACTATCCTGGAAAGTAGTCATTCTTCCCACACTCCATATGTGAATGGAACAGGTAGAAATCCTAACAACTGGTACAATGTGATGTACCTCCTGCGAGGCACCTCACAGTGGTTTGCAGAGTATAGATGTAGATGTAGATAAGGTCTTTCTCACAACCAGCTCGTCATTCTTGTGAATTTTAAGCTGTCAGTGTATATGAGAAGAATGTTTTCCATGAATAATGATATTCATCAAACTATTCAGTTTAGCATGAAATAAGGCTACAGTCAAGTTTCTTAAAGTTACCACTGTTCTCACAGAACATTATTCTACTGCCACCTAGATTATTTTTGTTATAAATGAAAATTAATTGAAACCCTCAGCTGCAGACAGGTGTTGTTGCCCTACCTTGATGGGGACAGCTGAAAATGTGTGCCCCAACCAGGACCCGAAACCAGGATCTCCTGCTTACATGGCAGACGCTTTATACATCTGAGCCACCGAGGCCACAGATGAATAGTGCCACTGCAGGGACTTATCCCTTGCATGCTTCCTGTGAGACCCACATTCCCAACTGTCCACTATCTACATACGTAATGTTCCTAGTAGATACTTTGCCCATCCACTCGTTACTTGTGCCCACTTAAGTTGACGATTCAGCTGTCCCCATCAAGGTATGTCAACAATACCTGTCGGCAGCTGAGGGTTCCAATTAATTATCATTTATTCTAGAGAAGCCGCACCTGAAGTAGTCATCCTTGGCCATTTGGTCAGTACTGCCTTGTTTAGACCTACAGCACAATGAATTGAAATCATTAAGAAACTACCTCAGGCTCAAGGCTTCCACAAATTATGATGTTTTCTCAGGACGATTAACTCCTTCGTCAACATCCCCCTAACGCAGCTGCCACTCTGACAGCTCAGACTAATGTACCAACAGCAAAGAATGCAGCTTGAATATGCAATATTGAGTGGACTCCATAAATATAACATGCTTTCATCAAAATCCACAACTGTATGACACCTTTCGCAACCTCATCCCACCCATGATCTAAATCACAGCTGACAGTAAAGTCGAATGCAAGCATTTTTACCATCAGAGCAGTGCTGTGGCTGGAAGTGGCAGGTGTACAACAACCACTATTTTTCTGACAGACTTTCAGTGCCAAGTGGTCAGTCTATGATAGAGAATTGTTCATACCATGTGAAGTAGCCTGCCAGTTTAAAGACGATGTCGAGGACAGACATCTCATCATTTACACAGAGTACTTGCCTTTGACAGACTCTATATGCAACCCATCAAAAGACTCCTGTCCCCAATAGTTCCAGCATCTGTACTACAATGCACAATTCACAACAGATGTCAGACACCTTCACAGAGCGTTCAGCATCATTGAAGACTTTCTATTGAGAATAAAAGCCCTTTCCACACATACTGATTATGACTATCCTCGCACTTGTAAAATGAGTTAAACAACACATCCCATGGCTTAGAATACCACCACCACAGACACACAGCCCACCAAAAGTTTTTGTTCATAAAGCTCCGGCAGAGTGTGACTGTGTCATGTTACAGGCTACACTACTCGACCTGCTCTGCAGGTGCCTTACTTCAACTCACACAAAGTCATCAAATAAGATTACAAATACTTCAATATATTGCTCCATATGAAGCTCACCATTATGGCTGTCAACCACATTAAACATGCGTAAATCTTGTGCAACATTGCTCATACCAATGAAGTAGAAGCCGTTCAAACCAATGCCACCAATCACGTCATTTCAGAACGGGACTATGCCTCACCCACTCCAAACACCTGCACCACATTTGTGGTACAACTCAATTTACAGCAGTTTGTGCTGGATGATATCCAGTTCAAGCTGCAGATAACTTCCTCATTGTTGAAGGGAAGCACAAGTTACGCAAAGTCAACAAAGGCTTTATCTCCAGTCAGTTTACTCACAGTTATAAACTCCACAGTGATGGAGATTCAGCTGCAATTACACCTAGTTTATCGACTGAGGGTTTTGTCACGATTACAGCCCACAGAACACTACAATCACCTACCATTCCTTCGGATGATAATGTCGCTGCTCCTCCACCTTGCCGCATGCACGTATGAGCTCTGTACCAACACAAACAATCGCAGATCATTCCCACTGTGGCTGTCACACTGGCCTCTGCCCCACATCAGGCAACACCACCTATATTCAATGTGGTGAGATCAATGTCATTAAGCTCTCTCCCCTAACACACAAAGAAACGGTGCAGCCATGTCACGCATTGCAGCCAGCTGTGGCACGGCTGGTCACACGCACCAGTGCAGAGAGGTTAACAGCACTGATGGCTCTTGACTGTCTCCTTCTCCAATGCTCTGCACTCCCAGGGTTGAGGGGTGGGGGTGGGGGGTGCTGTGGAGAGTTCACCAGCTATAGCAGCAGTGGAGGAGATAAGATTCTTTGACCAGTGTGGCTGCAGGCACAAGTGGAATATCTCAAGAGGAGAGTAGTGTACTCTGAGCTTTAGGCCTGTTAAACGTTTATGAGATTGTACCACTGTAAATAATAAAGTGCATTTTAACTGCAACCATGCTATTATTAGTCATTGGCTTAATCATTTCGCAGGTTAAAATCGACTCCCTGGTAGTTTTCCAATTCTTTTACTTATGTCTTGCACTCCGAACATCAGAAATTGAGCATCGTGGTCTGAGAGGCCATTCCATTACCTATGGGAATTACACTAGAACTTTGCAGTCTTGATACACCTATAAAAAGTTGTCAACAGCAGTGTTGCTTGTTTCCATAACTCTTGTTGCAAATCATATGAGGGGAGCCAGATTATATGAAATGCCAAGGGACTCAGTTATAACCCTAGAATAGGTATGCTCTTAAAAAGTTAAATTTAAATCTCCACTTAATATTACCTCGTTCTGCTTAATAATCAAGAAATTTGATAATGCACAATGTTGTTTCATGAATAATTGAAAATTTCGAGATGGGACTCTGTATATTGACTATTGTTATTGACATTTCATGAAAATGTACTTCTGCATCACAATTTTCAAGAGGCTGATCACTGCAAAATCAACAGGGGTCATTGTTTTTATATCCCATCCTAACTTAAATAGCTACTCCTCCTTTCACTATACCTAATATTCAGCAACTGGATGCTACATTATATCCATCCATATTCAGCATACCTCTGTCTATTATCAAATTATATTCAGAAAAACATATATCTTCATGACTTGCAGGCTGCAGTTCATCTACAGAAATCAGAAGTTCACTGGTTTTAGTTTTTAGCCTTGTAATATTTTGTTGCAATCTGTGTATTTTAACCTTCCTTTTGTCTTCACATTTTTAAACTCTTAATTTTCACGTACATTTAATTATTTTAATACAGATAACCTTAAATCTGAATTAGTGTAAAAAAGTGCTGCTGTCATGACAATGACTACAGGAATATGCCCATGAGGTTTGGTGTCCTCCGCTTGAAGATTCTGCTGTCATCCTTTTCCTATTACTTTTCAAAATAATTTAATTGGATGGATAAATAAAAAGTCTAATTACCAAGTGGTGGCACACACATAAAAGAAGGTTATAATTAGGCATGCTTTATGAGCCAGTGGCTCCTTCTTCAGGCAGAAGGGTTGAAGGAAAATGGTTGGAGAGGTCTAGGAAAAGGGGTAGATTTCAGGAAAGTCACCCAGAACTGCAGGTCAGGTGAGACTTATCAAACAGGATGAGAAGGAAAGACTTTCCTTCCCATCCCTTGCTGTAAGTTTCACCTGACCGCAGTTGTGGGTGACTTTCCCGAAATCTACCCATTTTTCCTAGACCTCTCCAGTCCTTTCCCTTCATCCCTTGCCTTCCCCTTCAACCCTTCTGGCTGAACAAGGAGCCACTGGCTCTTGATGCTTGCATAATTATAACCTTCTTTTAAGTTTGTTCTGCCACCACTTGGTGAGTAGATTTTTTATTTATCTATCCTATTACATTATTTTTTCCTATTACTGTTCAGATATACACAGTCAGGTCACCTATGTCTGACATCACTGTATAATAACTACTTACAGACAGCATGTGGCAGCACTAGCAGTGGAGGGTATATAAAGTATGTCAATCTAGGGGTGGGGAAGGGGGGGGATGGGGGGGGAGGAGGGCAGTGTGGGAAATAGTACAGTCATTGTCGTGCTACAGAAACAGAGCGAGTTATTTGATACAAAATGGCATGATCATTGGCATTCAGGCCAATGGTGGAAGCATGTCAAAAGCTGCTAAGTTTATAAACTTTCACGTGCCACCACAGTTAACGTATACTGTGCATAGCATTATGTACCATCTACAAATCAAGCATGAATGTTTATACTTTACATATGACCAGCAGTGAACCTTCAAACAAGTATTTATCACTACAAGTAATTTTAGTAGACTGGAATACTAATCTCACATTTGGCAGTCCTCCTGTCTTTGCAGGCTGGATCCATGTTTTCTAAAAACTAACACCACTTTAAACCTTCTTGGTACTTATTTTGAATTGACAAATTAATACATAGTTGTTGTAATTGTGAATTTCATAATTTATTGTGCAAAATAATCTTTTATATTTGATCCAATAATGCAAAATACAAAATATTGATTTCCTTCTTAGTTACAAATTTGCTTTTGTGGATGACATTTTCATGAATTCCAAACATATTCCTTGATATCCTCATTAAGCTGTTTTTTTGATGAAGTTAACAGATTTTGACAAAATATGAAAATATAATATCTATTTACAATACATTTTGTAGGCTCGTAATTAAAAATGTTTCCATTGCTGTGGTTTTACATGTAATAAATCACCAAATTAGCACATACAATTATTATCTTGGATTTCATAATTTTCTGTACAAACAAGTATTTTAATGATGGATCAAATATTGCAAAACCAATAATGTTGATTTCCTTCTTAATTAAAATTTGGATTTCGTAGCTAACATTTCCTTAAGTTCCAAATGTATTGCTTAGTTTGATCTTAAGTTATTTTTTTGAAACATACAGGTTATATCAAAATATGAAAACATGCTGTTTGTTTACAATTTTTCTTGATAAATTACTTCTAAATACTACTCTGTTACTTGGTTAGCTACTCAAAGCTTCATAGGTTTCATTAACATTGCATTCTGCCATGTAGTGTGTGACAATATGCATTTGTAAAATATACAGAGTTGGGAGATATTTGGTATTTGGGTTGTACACTAATATGTAGTGCTGTAATATTCAGTTGATCCACCCTGTTTGTCCCATTACAATGGCAAAATGGCGTTACCAAAGTCGGTCCAAGGCTGTTGTGGTGCACCATGGGTCATACACGACAGTGGTGAACAGTGGCTGCGGACATGCATATGGGCAAACAGATGTGCAACTGACTGTCAAGATGAAGCAAGGGGCTACCAACAGTGTCTCCTCATGAACGTCCAGCAAGCATTGCTGCATATGAGCCTCCACAGCAGGCACCTGGTTCAAGCATTTACACCAACTCCTATTTATCAGCAATGATGACTGGAATTTGCACACCAATACCACAACTGGATGCCCACTGAGTGAGTGGCAACAGGTGGCCTTTCAGATGAATCACGTTTTATGCTCCATCTAATTGAAAGCAAACACCCTGGAACAATTATCAAAAAGATCCAGGATGCAGGAGGGAGTGTTAGGGTCTAGGGAATGTTTTCATGGCATTCCCTTGGTGATCTCATCATTCTGGAAGGCATAATGGATCAAAACAAGCATGTGTCTATCCTTGGGGACCATATCCACCCCTACATCCAGTTTGTTTTTCCTTAGCATGGTGGCCTCTACCAGCAGAACAATGCAACATGTCACACAGCTCACAGTGTACATGCTTAGTTTGTAGGGCATCAGCATGAGTGTACTGTACTCCCCCAGCCACCAGACTCTCTGGAATTAAACCCAATTGAGAGTGTGGGACCACCTCAATTGGGCTCTTCCTGCCATGGACCCTCAGCCAAGGAATCTAGCACAGCTAGCTACGGAACTTGAGTAGATATTGCTTTACATCCCTGTTAGTACCTTCCAGAAATCATTGACTCATTTCCTGCACATCTCACAGCAGTCCCCACTGCAAAAGGTGGTTATTCAGGCTTTTGGCAGGAGGTCACATTAATGTGACTAGACAGTGTAGGCCATGCCTTGTAAAAACCCCACTTGTCAATAGCATCAACAGAAAACAAACCTATGTTCGACCCAACACCTGACAGAAGTTATTGATCTATCTCACAGAGCTGGTCAACTGTGGTCAGTCAAAATGCCTCAGAACAGGAAACATTTCAGCATTTGTACAGGTTGTCACTGAAGCTATATTTACCAGGTAACTCTTGATACTGTAACCATTGTCCCTGAGAATACTGCTTCCTGTCTACCCATTATTGCACTGTATTCATCTTCTCCAAAATATTTATGCAAATAACTTACATCCTCTATCACTTGGGTACGACTGGCACTTGGGTTATAAAAAATTGTGACCTAGCATGCAATTCCTAATTCTTCCAGTAGCAACTGGTCTACACCTCTTCCATGACTACTAACTATTAGGACTTTCCTCCCCTTTGCTACTTTATCCTGAAATTGCTGCTTTTCTGCTGAAAGCCCGCTGTGATTAGCCCACACCTACACGCATGGTTACTTTCTTATCAAGCTAAGGTACCAGGACAAACTATTTTCAGTACCAGTGAGAAAGCTCTCTCATACTGTTCTCTTTCTGTAGCCTTTCTTTCCTGCTAGCATTTCCAACTGCTAGTTACTGTCAACCTTTCCATTTCTTTTATAGCACTGAAAGTCATGTCTTAAAGGTCCTAATTATTCCCACCAGCTCAACTTTTTTTTTTCTGCCCCGTGCACAGACTGCAATATTATGAAAGAATCTCAAGAACTAACTTGCCTATGTCACCATGTTTTGCAAACATCTACATCTACATCATGAATGTCTGTATGTCCTACTTCAAGCTTTCTGCACCATTACCGCACTTTGCTGTCACTCATGAAAGTTTCAACTACATCTACAGGGTGTTACAAAAAGGTACGGCCAAACTTTCAGGAAACATTCCTCACACACAAATAAAGAAAAGATGTTATGTGGACATGTGTCCAGAAATGCTTAATTTCCATGCTAGAGCTCATTTTAGTTTCGTCAGTACGTACTGTACTTCCTTGATTCACCGCCAGTTGGCCCAATTGAAGGAAGGTGCTTGTGTTGACTTGCGACTCTTTGCTCTACAGTACTAGCATCAAGCACATCAGTATGTAGCATCAACAGGTTAGTGTTCATCACAAATGTGGTTTTGCAGTCAGTGCAATGTTTACAAATGCGGAGTTGGCAGATGCCCATTTGATGTATGGATTAGCACAGGGCAGTAGCCGTGGCGCGGTACGTTTGTATCGAGACAGATTTCCAGAATGAAGGTGTCCCGACAGGAAGACGTTGGAAGCAATTGATCGGCGTCTTCGGGAGCACGGAACATTCCAGCCTATGACTCGCGACTGGGGAAGACCTAGAACGACGACGACACCTGCAATCGATGAGGCAATTCTTCGTGCAGTTGACGATAACCCTAATGTCAGCGTCAGAGAAGTTGCTGCTGTACAATGTAAAGTTGACCATGTCACTGTATGGAGAGTGCTACTGGAGAACCAGTTGTTTCCGTACCACGTACAGCGTGTGCAGGCACTATCAGCAGCTGATTGGCCTCCACGGGTACACTCACTATCATGATCATTTGTCAGGACATTATCAAGATATTTTATAACACTGTGTAAGTGAACAAAGTCTTGTTTTAGCACTGTGCATTGCATTTCGTGCTAATGACAATCTTAATCTGGAGTAATAAATGTCATTTTTCCTCCAGGTATTGTAATTATGAACATCATTGTTCCTTTTGAACTGTAGTGGATTATTTACAACAAACTTTATGATGGAATAAATATACTGTGAACCAGTAGTCAGAATGCCCTTAAAGAGATGTCTACTAGGTGATTGTGGGTGAGCACTACATACTTTTTCTTGCAGTGCATTTCTCTGGAATGGAGACTCTTTCCTGAAGATGAGGTAACCCAGAACATTATTCCATTTGACATTATTGAATGAAAATTTGCAGAAGTATGTCATCTTACTGATTTGGCTCTCCCAAAAATTTGCAATGATTCTACAAGCAAATGTGGCTGAACTAAGTGGTTTTAAGGAGTTTCAAAATGTGCTTTTTCCAATTGAAATTCTCATCAATATGGACACCTAAGAAAATTGAAGTTTCCACCCTATTTATTATTTCCTCACCACGTGTTACACTTTCCACTGGCGTAGTGCCCCTAGATGAGCAGAACCAAACATGTTGTGTCCTTTTTTAAATGGAGGGTGAGACCATTTGCAGAAAACTATTCAATGATACTTTTGAGAATTTTTTTACCATCTGTTGCTGTATTTATCTTTTTAAATTTGTGTTTATTTTTATCAGAACTGGCAATTCTGCCTTATAATATATGAGAATATAATTGTATCAAACAATGGAAAATCCTTACACAACCCCACCTCCCAATCCCTTACCTCATGGTCCATACCCCTTTAATAGACCTAGATGCAAGACCTGTCCCATACATCCTCCCATCAACACTTACTCCAGTCCATTCACTAGCATCAATTATCCCATCATAGGCAGCGCTACCTGTGAAACCAGGCATGTGTTCTACAATTTAAGCTGTAACCACTGTGCCGCATTCTATGTGGGCATGACATGAATGGCCACCAACGGACTGTGGCCAAGAAAGAGCTGGATCACCCAGTTGCTGAGTATTTTAATGGCTGCTTACCACGTGTTACATCTGGATCATTCCAAGCAACACCGGCTTTTCTAAACAGTGCATGTGGGAACTCTTCTTGTATAATATCCTATGTTCCTGTAACCTCCCCCATCCTCAATCTTTGTTATTCATTGTCCTACACCTCCCTACTGCCTTCCCTGTTCACACATCAGCACCACACAGCCCCATACTCCACTGATACACCCACAGTCTTTATTCTCTCCGTTGTGCCTATCTATAACACAATGTATCTGTCTGCAGTTCATGGTGTCACGGTCACATTCGCACATGCCCAGTACGGGGTCCCGGGTTCGATTCCTGGCGGGGTCAGGGATTTTTGTCTGCCTTGAGATGACTGGGTGTTTGTGTTGTCCTTATCATTTCATCATCATTTATGAAAGTGGCAAGTTTGGACTGAGTAAAGGTTGGAATTTGTACCTGTGTTGGTAACCGTGCAGTTGAGCGCACCACAATCCGAAACATCATCATCATCATCAACAACGTATCTGCTTCACCAATCTTTCATTTTCGTAATATTCCAACTATAGAATACTAATCTGTATAAACAGTGATATAAAGCTAAAGACATCAAAGCAGCTTCACCCATTGAATACGTTAAGATTTCATGATCTATATTGTGGATTAGTGGCGTACATACAGGAGACCCCAGTTCGATTCCTGGCCTTGGTTCGTATTTTCACTCACCGAATCGTATCTGTTCGAGATCAGTAAAGTCTCTGAAAACTGTTGCCATTTCATTAGCAGAGTACTGATTGCAACCCCTACTCCAAATCCATAAGTATCTGTCTGCCAACAACATTCTTATTGCTGTGCTTGGACCTTTCTTTTTCATAAAAAATATGTGAATTCCTAAGGGACCAAACATCTGAGGTCGTTGGTCCCTAGACTTACACACTACTTAAACTAACTTATGCTAAGAACAAGACACACACCCATGCCTGAGAGAGGACTCAAACCACCTGTAGGAGGGGCCACACAGTACATGATACGACACCTCAGATAACGCATCCACGTTACTCAGCCTATGTAACAATGACAGCTGAAGTACCTCACTTAAGCTCCTTGGCATTCATTGGCACTAACTATGTACACACAAAGTTAGCCCAAGTCACATATTTGCTAAGTAAACTTATAACTTGTGTGGCTGACAAGCTATTGCTGAACACTTATGCCTTTTTGCACAGCCACCTCATTTATGCAATGCTGTTAAGAGGTGAAAATAATATTTATTTGGCAGAAAAATGCCATGTTGTGCATTTCTGAGTAAAAAACTATGCATCATGTATGGAAAACTTACAAAAGAGCTCAAAATACTGGCACATTCCTCTTTTTCTCAGCTGCTTGGTGCATACCAAGGAAACCCAAGACAGCCATGAATTGTGAAAGATCATGCATAAGTATGATCCATGTTAAAGGTAGATGATTTACATCCCAGTCACAAGAAATAAAAAACCTAAAATAATTACACATACACAGGTACACAATTATTTAATATGCCACAAGCTTCAGCACACAACGTGTCCTATGTGACAGAATTTAAAATATGTTATATAAATGATCTAATCTACTAAAATTGCTGATGATGTGAACAGTACATTATTTGAGCTATTCTTAAAATGTTTATTTTGTCATACTTTACTGTGCTGTATTTTCATACTGCATTTCTGCTGAATGATTAACATGTTTAAAGCAAATTTCATTTATATCTTTTAAAATGATTGTCTCAGCATGTGTACTGCCACACACATATTGCTCCTCCTTTTTTCATTCTGCATAATGTATTTATATTTACTGGTTGTTACATATCTCTAGTATAATCCATTTATATTTCTGTAACATATTCAAAATGTGACTTATTAAGCTGCTACACAATGTGTGTAAAATAATATCAGGTGCATGTAAAGTGCTTAAAGACGGATCAATCAATCAAATACCAAGTTATGCAGTGGTTTGATTATTCCACTACAAGCTATTTCTGGACATATCATGAGATTGTACAGCCGTCCCCTGGAGAAACATAGGTGCTATTCGTCGCTCTTGTAGGGATTAATGTTTTGAACAAAAATCTAAAAATCCGTACAACAGTAGGTCCGTTCGAGAAACGATTAGATCACGGATCTACGTTCTGCCACAAGATTCTCCCCGTTCCAGTCGACCTTGACTAGCCATAGCCTATTCCACCGAGAGCCAGTGGATAATCAGGAGTTCAGAACCATCTGGACCGCTCACAGGATTTCTGCCGACAATTCCAAAGACAACGGCCACAAAGCTAATATGTACTTTACAGTGAGGCAGCTCTCCTTGAGTATTTATTTATTTCGTGTTCCATAGATCCATATGGGAACATATCCCTACAACAAGTCAAGGTTTTTACAGATTATTGTTTTGTGCACAGATACATTGATCTTATCATTAGATTAAAGAAACTGTGAAGTTTAGGATATACCCTTACAGGACATCTGAAAGAATATACAGTCATACATAAATTTGAGTATGATTAATCAATTTTAGAGGCCACACAGTAAGGTTTAAGCACAAACAAGAGATTCAATGCATTATTGCTAAGAAATTCATCAATACTGTAACAAGATTTATCTAAAAGGAACTGCTTCAGTTTTTCTTTAAACTTTGGCATGTTTCCAACCAGTTCTTTAATGTGCGGTGGGACGGCATTAAAAATCGTGGTGCCACTATTTAAAACCCCCTTCTGGTCCATGCTTTATCGTTTTTAGCTCATAATGGATATCCAGTTTCCTTCGGGTGTTATAACTGTGGTACGAGGTGTTGATTTTGAATAAGTTGCTATTATTTTAAACAAAGCACATCAGGGAAAAAATATATTGTGCAGGTGTAAGGATTTGTAGAGCTCTAAACAGATGCCTGCACGAATGCCTAGGATGTAATCCACACACAATTCTTATTGCTCGCTTGTGCATAAGAAGCGTCAAACGAAATGAGGCTGCCTTGGATGGGAGCTGTCGAGTGAATTTAAATATATTCACTTCGCATGTTTTATTTGTTGTAATGACTTATTTTAATTCTCTGATTTGATTATTAGTAATGCAAGCATAAATCACTTGCAGAACGTTGCAGTTATTTTTGAAAAAGTTGTGCTTCTACAAATCTGATTTTTCCCGTGGTTACGTACATATTTAACTGAAATAGCCTATACTTTTCCGTGAAGCATGTCAATTTATTTGAAACAAAACGTTTCATTTCACATCTTTGCCTAGTTTCAACTGTTCATTCAGCCTTGAGTCTCCATTTTCGTATCATCGTACTTACAGCATTAACAGATCATATACAATACCATGATAAAGAATGATTCACGAGAGAATACTCTAGGAAAACTGGGAATCGGAAAATCACAATGAAAAGCATAACACCAAATAGGGCTACCTCATCGTGAATCTGGCTGTAGCCTACGGATGCATTTTGTAACTATGATTACTGATATGTTTTTTTTTGTAGTGTGGTTTACAAAATTAGATATTAATGCTGTATTCTCTAATGTTTTATTTCTTGTATGACATGTGATGTTTCTACGATCTGTTACTGCTTTATGCACGAACACTGATACACTTTTACTTGAAAATGGCTGCGCAGTAGAAATTGGTCAGTAACACGGAATGAAACACTGCCTTCACAAGAAATATTTCGATATATACATGTTACCTTCTCTAGGCTTCTCGTTACTTCTTAACTACAGTCGTTTACACCTTAAATGTATAGAATTCCATTCTTTGGTAAATTATGGATTGACAGCATATAGTGTTTTATTGTCATAATCATTATCTTAGAAAACAACCATGAGATGATGAGAGCAATGACCGGTTCTTGGCACTGCCTATACACTAAGAACATCTAAGCCTGTCTGGAAATAACAGCAATTAACGGAATACTCCTAATAAAGAAAAAAAAATGATAACTTTCTAACAAGGAATTCAAATGTACAACTTGACAACATAAATGAAACACATTTTGTTTTCCTTTTTTTACCGAGAATCGTACAGTCTGTTTGCTTCATAACTATCTGTTAAAACATATCTTTATTCTCATACATGATTGAAGAGATACGAAATTAGCAAGTGCAAAACTAAGCAGTCATGCAAATTGGATGTGAGAGAATGTTTTTTGTATGCAGGCTACGCGGTCTGCAACCATCTCAATGTTTTTCTTTGCTACCCGTGTGTGGAGGGTGAATACACACAAAGTCATTGTCTATCGTGATATCTGTTATACCTTAATGCACCTATTGCGTACATCAAGATGTGAATACCTTTTCGAAAATTGATTGCGAGAGTCAAAAGAAAGGTAATATTACAGTGAAATTGTGCGTTTTAAATATTGTTCCGACCTGTTGAAAGTGATCTCCACTTGTACAACTTTGTAACTATTTTATATGTATTATATGCGTACAAGGATGGGATTTGTGCCGCCTAAATCAAGCGACAGAACTAGACTGAAGGTAATACGTTCATCCATCGATGTGGAATTTTCAGTGCAACTAAGCATGTCATTTTATTACCATGCGTAACTGGACTTATAATTTGTTATATGTAAAATATGGCAATGTAGCTTGGAAAGAATGAATCGAATTTAATGTTGGAGGATGTTTCGCTTTCTGAAAATACAAAACGTGGGTTCGAGTAACACAAAGATAACAAAGATGTCAGGACGATCACGGCACTGCGCATGCGCAGTAAGACCATTTGCAAACAGTCATGATATATCACAACACCTTTAATCGAACGAACCAAATAACGTCAGCAGGAATGATTTCATCTGAGGTCATTTCGAAAACTTTTCAGTAATTTCCGACTGCGCTTGACGGTTGAAAGTCGTGCGCTGCTGATGCCCGTTGTAAGGTTGGCGGCATTGAAGCAAAGATGAGTCACTGATTTCCGCCAAGGCGGAGCGCGCAGTTCTAGTTAGACGTCAGTCTTGGTGTAGCAGTCGTCAGTGTTATTTGGCTGGGTAGTAGCGGAAGCATAATGGGTAAGTCACATAAAATGCAGATAGGTTTTGGGATAGAGGACGTGCTGTTAGACTAGTCAAATAATGCAATGGAACGCGTCGTGTATCATTTCGCATGAATCTACTTGCGCAGCAATTTGTTCATGGTGTCGGGGTTTCTAAGTAATTCTTCGTAGCAAACTTATTATTCGTCTGTTACTATCTGTTTAAATTAGGTTAGCCTTACATGACATAGAAAATAGGGATTGAATTGTCATTAGTATGGTATCATTCGATGTTGGTTTAAGATATATTGCGGTATATACTAAATACCATATCAGACTTCGGTTTTTATCTGTCTGAACAGCGTAATCATGTGTACGATTCTATTCATGTGCCATTCTAGAAGCTTCCGCCGTCCTCCACAGAAAGTGTCCATAAACTGTGGCTAAGTTACTGTGTGTATATGGTGACAGAATGTCTACCATATTTTCCCCTCTTGACACATATACACCCTCCTGAAGCTGGCGACATATCTTTCACTTAATTTTAATGATACTGGTCACATGCTTAGGTGTAGAATGTAAGATGTGCACATAGGCTATATGGTAGTTACGAACTATAGTTTAGCTCCATATGCTGCTGCGTAGTCTTTGAACATGACTGTAAAATTCAGCAGAAAATCATACAGATAATGTGCTGCAGCTTGCGTCAGTATTAATAGATTTGCGTTATTTACCAGTAATGACTGAAGAGACTACGTCATAGTCACGTGCATAGTTTGTACGTAACAGTATAGTTTTTAATACTTAAAAATGATTGTTCACGTTAAGGATATAGGCTCAAGGCTCCAGTTTTTGTCACTAAACCCCTTATGGGTACATCGATGCAGTTAGGCCTAGTGAATTTTAAGCTTTCTTTGAATATCAATTTTACAATAGCTTATTACCAAAATGTGAAGTGCTATTCAATTAGACATGGAAGCACTTCTTTCTTTGTTTCTGTTTGGTGTCCTAATTTTGTGAAAAGGTCTATGTTGCGGTTTTATGGTTTCTCCTTAAGCAACATACAACTGATTTTTCATATCCTACGCATTTAAATATGACATAAGATACTTGATCTATTGGGATATATTGGTTAAGTATTAGTTTTATTTCTTAAAATTCAATTTGGTGGTGCCCGAAGACATGCCAAAGTCAGCAGATCCATAATCTTGTTTCCCTGTTACGGCCATGCTTGTAGCCATAAGTGCATACATTCTGTTTTGGCCACTTTTAAAAATTTGTAGAAAGTATTGGTAATACAGATTGTAACTACGCTAGTTTTAAGTAGGCTTATTTAAAATAGTTCCCGTATTGTTGTACCAAGATAAACATAATTCTTGTCAGAGCATCTCATATTTATCCTTGAAGCATAGTAAAATACACAATAAGTTACGGAAATATAACTTTTTAGCTAAACGTTTGAGTCAACCAAAGAATAAGAGATCAAAGTATTTTCGCAGCAAAGTTGTGCTGGAGGTTGTTGCTGACAATATGACTGCTACTCAAAGCGTTTTATAGTACTCAAAGAACATACAGAATTAAAATTTCGTTCCTATATCCCCTAGAATATACTGTGCACAGTGGCCCACATTCTGTCTTCAGGGGTGGTGTGATGATGAACTTGGTTCAGTGCCGCACTGTAAGGAAAATCTCTAGTGAATCTATCCAAAAAGGTACTGAAAAAGCAGATTTTTCTCAGCCAGTAATTAGAATACTTCTCAATTGTTCCATTGAATTGCTGTAAGTTTTATCTACTTTATGCACATTTTTCTTCTGTGCTTGTATAAAGAACAAATTGCTTCCTAGTAAATTGATAATATAGTTACGAAAGCCACAGTTTTATAATATGGAGAGGCCAAAAGTGCGGAAAAGACTTTGTGTCTACATTTTGTTTCCAAAACTAGGGAAATATAATTTTCTTTTTTTTTCTTTTTCTTTCATTATTGAACTTAGATTTGTTCCTACACAGTTGTAATGTACAGACCTTGAAACAGACGATTTTCAAGTAATGTGTAAGCTTTTCCTTACAGTAATCATCTAGTTTCTTGTATTTTCTTTAACATGGCATAAGTGGTACCTCAACCTTATTTTATGTGACAAAAACGGTATCATTTTGTCAAGTCACTATTGGCAAAATTTGTGTATGGAGTACAATGGATGCTGTTTCAGACTTTTGCAGTTTCCTTTTTAAATAAACCTGGTGGTAGGCATTGACTGTTAAGGGAAGTGTATTGCAATTTTTACTGCAGCCATTGGAGTGCTGTCTTGTTACAGACAGGGTATTTCAGTGTTCATTTTGTGTCATTATATATATTTATTGCCTCATGCTGAAAGCCCTCTTGGTTTTCCTTTATGCTGATGAGGTATAAAAACACACTGGCTGAAAATTTTCATTTTCCTAACAAGTTGTGCTCCAATCTTCTGATTGATGTTATGACCCTGACAGCTTTATTTTCATTAGCATGAAGCATCCCCGTAACAGTGGGACATAACTAATGTGGCTATGTAATGGTGCATAATACACTGTTACGAGCTGCTGGGCAGTTAATGCATCATTTAGTCTCGACAGATGTTGTCTTACGTGGACCACAAATACTTTGAAAGAACACAATCATGAAACCCAGCAGTTTGACGGCATTCATATGATCCTGCATCCAGTGCTGCTGAAGCTGCATATGATTTTTCCATGATTGTCATTTAATTTTTTATGAGCCATGTTGATTTCAAAGAGAACATCTGTGAAAGTAGAGCTTGCCAGTTTTTCCTTCAGTCAAAAGGGTGGTGTCAACAATAGACTTACATGTTGTTCTTACACACTGACCTTGACATAAATAAGGAACTGCATTTACTGATGGACATAACCTCTGAAGTTTCCCTTTAGCTGGGACAAATTCAATAAAGCACCACATATAAAAATTGTAAACGACGACTCAAAAATTGTAGTAAACTATGTTTTTGATACAGTGCAAGATAGGTAACTGCTGTTTTGCAATCACTTTAAATGTAATGGTGTTAATTACTAGTTGCTGGTACTAGAATTATTGTAGAGATAAATTAATCTTTATAAAGTTGCTGTGTATGAAAAGTTAGGCAAAAGTCCTATGCAGTGTTCTCTGTAATGTTATGGATACACAGTGGAGATGTGTAAATTGTAGGAATGTTCTGGACTAGTGTGCATGTCCCTAGTAAAAGTTGAAATAAGATCAATCAGTTAACCTCTGTTCAAATATTTGTGACAAAGTAATGATGTATGCTTTTTTCCCTTCCAGAGTGCCCATGCTGTCAGCAGTTTCCCGACGAGATAGAGATGTTGTACCGGTATGTATCTGCATGTTGCATTAGCACATCCTGTGCTGAAAGTATGTTTGTCATTAACGCCTGTCATTGTACTGTGTGCTTTGGAGTTATTTTTCACTAAACAGCAGTGTGACATGTACTCATGCTAGCACTATTTAAATGCAGCTGTATTTTAATGTTTGATGCTGTTCAAAGTGTTACTGCATATTAGTAAATTTCAGTTATTGAGGCACAATAAATGTATCAGAAATCATTAAGCCAAGAAACGTTAGGTCTCTTCACAGAATTAAATGGTTTGACTGTAGCTATTGAAATGGTAATATTATGTCAAAGGATTGAAGACTGCTTTTCCAATAAATCAAGCAGTTTAACATAGTAAAGTTAAACTATGTTAAATGAAAGGTAGGCCCATGTTTTGTAAAGATGATTAGCACTGATGTGGCTCAAAGGTTGTCAGGTTTTCATGGAGGTAAAGTAATACTATGTTGTAATTGTCACTTTGTTACATAGAAAACTTGTAAACTGCCACAAGTGATAGTTTTCAAGTGGAGGAAGGTATGAATTCAGATACTTTGATTAGCAGAGTCCCTTTCGGACTCAAACTTTCTTAACGGTCATCTGGACATGTTAATGGATGTCTGCTTCATCCCATAATATGATGAGCAGTGTGATGTCGCAGTTGGGAAGAGAACCTAGGCAGTATTATTTTTACATAGACATTACTTTTGGAATGGAGGTTGTATTGATCCTGATCTAAAGTATATAGGTTGAGGAGATATTTGCCTTGCATGTGTGAAGCCAGTGAATTTGGATATGAGATCTTGTAGTGAAATACTGTGAGTGATGTTTTTTGAACAGGAGTAGTTGGTCTCACAACTGTGCTGTGAAATGTGGCTTCTACAGAGTTCAGCTCTTACAGGTTTCCTGAAGACTGTCACTTCAGCCTTTGCTGTCAGATGTCTTCTGTGACATGTCTGCATCTTGCTTTTTATGAAAGTGTGCACTATTAAGGCAGTGGTGCTTAAATGAGATACAAAAATGGCCATTCTTAGTATAAATTATCAATAACCCCCTGGTGAATATAAAAAATGACACGGCAGATTCAGACTTTGGTAGTGTAACATACAGTCTCGGATGTGGAGTGAGCAAGTCAAAGGTCATGGGTTCGTTAGCTATTGTCTGTTTTTCGTTCTCCTCAGTGTTCCTAGGAGTTTGAGATCACCTTATTCAAACAATGAGTGCCATAATAGATGTTACATGTATACAAATGCTCTTGGGAGTGAGTTTGTCTGCAAACATACTAGAGAATAAAATACAATGAAGATATTTGTCACTGCTTGATTGTCACCATTCACTATTCAGCCAATAACCACAATCACAGCACAAGGCCCGTGAATTTGGAAACATCATTGGGCAAGCTCGTAAGTATTACAGATTAAACACAAGGCAGCTTGTTATATGTCCTTGTTTCAGAACTGAAAATGCAAAAAACAAAGGGTGCAGTGAAGATAATATATATACCATTCAATATCTTCCCAAAACCCACCTTTCAATATGGTTTATTGTTATTGTTGGGAAACATATTGGGAGGTAAATGTACTTTGGTACATGGTTCTTATCCTGATACTAGATTTGGACCAGATGGCTGTAGTTTCTTTACTGCAGAATTGTTAGCCATCTTGCACACACTGGACTATATCAGCTTCGGCTCGAAACTGTCCTTCACTATCTGCAGTGACTCCTTGAGCAGTTTGCGAACTATCGGCCAGTGCTTCCCTTGCCATCAGTTGGTCATAGCTATCCAGGACTCCCTTCCTCTCCTTGGTCGTGGGTGCTCATTTGGACCCCAGGCCATGTTGGGATCCATGACTACGAGCTTGATGATAGCCTGGCTAAATTGGCTACTAACAGGCCATTTCTTGTTATTGGCATTCTGGAAATAGACCTTCGCTGAGCATTATGTAGTTAGGTTTTGGGACTTTGGAATGGAGAATGGCACATTTTCTTCACCGAACAAGCTCAGGATGGTAAAAAGTACTAAAACTGTGGCGATCCTCCTTACGGGCCTCTTGTAAGGCCTCTTTTGTTCTTTGATGCCTCCGCATTGGCCGTACTTAGCTGACTCTGATATCTCCTCTGTCGTGGGTTGGTGTGGATTGTGGTTCACCTCTTACTGGACTGTCCCAACTTAACCGCCCTGCGATGGATTCTGATTTCCTGATTCGCTACCCTTGCTATTTGCTGACAATGCCTCAGTGGCTGATATCATTTTACGGTTTGTAATGGTGTTCATTGCTTTAGTTAAGGGTAGGGACCTTCAACGTTATTCGTGGGTGGAGGGGATGGCAGGCCATTTTGCTCCCTCTTCACCCTTACTGGACTGCCTTTGACTGGGCTTGGTGGTTCAATCCTGCCCTCTGCCTTCCCACTCCTTTCTGTGTGGGGTCTGTTTAATCTCGAGTGTCTATCTTGATTACTTGTGCTTCTTCCTTTATTCTCTTATCATTTGTCACTTTTCCCTCCTCTGTTCTATGGCCTTCAAGCTTTCCTTCTGTCAATCGTATGTAATTTTATGGCCATTGTAGTTCCCTCTCCCAGTGCGAGGTTTGGGAATACAGAAGTGTCCGATTCCACCCGTCTGCTGTGATCCATGATGTCATCAATATGGTGGTAATTGCTGTTCGAAGCATCTCCAATATGACTCCTATAACACTAGATACACATAGCAACAAACACGAAAATATGTGTAAGACAATAACATCTCCCTCCAAAAATAGAATAAAACTATGAAAATTGGAATTGGAAATTTCACTTCACCACTGCTGAAGGTACCAAAACACACGTACCTACATTTAAAAATATGAAAATTGGAATACGTCATTTCCCCTTACATGTATAGGTTCTTTGGAGGTCATGTAAAAAAAATATGCAATGGCACTCAAAATGTACGGATACTTACCTAAAGGAATTGTCACTAATAAATAATTAGGTAGTTTTCTTGTCAGGTATAAATATTAGACTATCCTATTTGTGCTTCATGCTGTAGTGACTGTTACCTCTTAAGTTAGCTTGGAGCACTTGGGAGGTGACAGAGGTTTTAATTTCAGATTTTACACCACAGTGCAATACAACCAAAGTGCATTACAATGAGGACATCCCATTTCTGCCTGCCTGTCGGCTCAGACTGGGACACTTGTGGTATGTATGGAAAATGAAGGTAAAGTCTTGTCCCATGTTGCAAGAGTGTATGTGGTGTGCTGTGAAACGGTGACCTACCTTCTATGCTTCCATATTCTTGCTCAATAGCGTGCAGTAGCTGATATTTCCTCAGATGTTTCCTGTGTTCTGTGGGTGGTCACTGTTAGTGTGTCAAAGTAGTATTGGGTGTACTGTTGAATAATCTATTCGTATAACGGATTGAATGTAATTAGTGTTTGAATGGAATGTTAGTTGAGAGTAGCTAAATGCTATTTTGAAAACATTGTGGGGTTTGTACAGTATTTCTTTAAGCATTTATAGCTGCATTTCTGCTGGTACTAATTTTACTCCTATAGTTAACCAAAAATTTTTAGGGGTCATAGTTGTGCTGCTGCACATGAGAATTGCAAGTAAAATGCATGTTATCTGTCTTGTTCTTCCTGAAATTTTTGTGCGTGTGCAGCTCATTTTCAAAGCCTCCTGTCTTCTTAGAGTATATTGTTATACTATGATTTTTGTTTTAGCTAATTGCCTCATACATAACAAAATTGAGTAGTTTTTCTGCTCTGTCTGAAAATTTTTCTGTGTGGTTTCCTGTCCTGGTTTGCATACTTGATAGATATTTGAAAGCACATATTTCAATAACTTGTTTATTACAACCAAAAACCTTACTTTTCCCTGCTGATTTTCATTACCTCACTTCAGTTTATTTCCATGCCTACTTCCTCAGCTTCCTGTGAGAAGTCTTACATAGTTTTTCAGTTCCTGCTCAATGTCTTCCTACAACACTATATGTTTCCAGTACTTAGCATAATTCTTAATTTTGTATTAATGTCACTCTCAGTTGTAATGTTTCTTTCTAATGTATTTCAATTTTAATTTTCAGCGTATGGACGTCTGTATTGAATCCAGAAGCACCAGAATTTGTAAGGTATCGTATTCTCATGTTTGTCTCAAAAACTTTTATTCATTTGCTGTTGTACTTACGTACAGGGGTTTGTTCCCATACTACATGTTCATTTGATAAACTATTTACCTCTGCTTCCTGCAAGTACCTTCCGCTAATAGTAATTTTTACTTTTCTTGTAGTTCAACTGTGACTGTGCAGCAGTCGCCGTTACATCAAGATGCACCTGAACTTCAAAGGTATGGAATACACATAACCAGTGGATCAGCATCACTGATAAATGTTAATGCACTAGTGGCAGTTTAAAATTTGTGTGAAAGCACTTAGTTAGGATGTGACACAAGGTAGAATGTCAAGCTATGTAATCATTTTATGCACACATTTGATTGGCTGCTGTGTGACTATAAAACTCGCACACGCAAAGCTTCCCAGTTACGAAATATGTATAGTAATTGGATATAAATTGTAAACCTCTTCCTTCCCCCCTCTCTTTCCCTCTGTCCCCTTTCTCTTCCTTCTCCTTCACCCCATCCTCTCCCCTGTGCTCCTCAACCTCCATTGCCTACCTCTCTGTGTATTGTAACATTTGTTAGAAACTGAAGTTGATGAAAATGGATGGGTAAGACAATGAATATCATTGCTGTATGGGCTATGAGACCTCTCAGCTGATGGACCTGTGGACAGTAGCTTCAGTGAAAGTATAGTCATATGTTGTCTGCAAATTGGTAGGAATACAAAACTTTTGATTCCTATATCACAGTAGTATTCTCATCATAAGCCTACAAGCCATATTGCAGGCTTTTTGTTTTCTGTTAAAACTGAGGAAGAAAAAAAAATAAGCACTCAGTTTTGTATGCAGTTTGTTTTAAAACTACATGAGAGTAGGAGCATGTGGGAGATGAAATTTCTCCAATGGTTCAAATGCTGTGCTATTGTGGTTTGGCAGTGAGAAAGAAAAACTAAACAGCATATTTTCACCCACCATCATTTTCTTTTGTGCAGCCAGTTTCAACAGTAAACTGTGCATTGTTGTTTCAAAATTATTCATTGTCTGTGAGAATGTTTATTGGAGTATTGTGTAAAATCAAGTAAACTGGAAAGAACATAGACATGGGAACATTGGACATCTTGTCTTTCTATAGTGGTATGAATGGTAAGACATGCCATCATAAGTTTTACACATCTATGTTCATGGGATTGTTCAGAAACAGAACAGACTTCAGAGCACAGGGTTTTGTGCATAGTCCAGTTACAGATAAAGTACTAGTATAATTGAAATAATTTAATTAGTGAAATCATAAAATTGCATATTTTATTGATTCCTTGGGGGCCTGTTCAAGTGTGAGCATTTATAAGAAGTTAACAACATGCACCTGCATAAAATTCTGCCAACTGAGGTTGGCTGTAGCCTGTTACAGCATCACAGAGTATGTCAGTGTTGCTGCCAATCCACTTCATTGTGGATGCACAGGTAGACCTTGTTTGGAGCATAGCCTGGACAGGGCAGATGTTAAAGCCCCATGTAAATAGAGCTAATGACTGGTTACTGATAACTGTGTTTGGGCATTGTTTTGTGAAACCACTGCAAGTAGTCATAACTGAGTGCCTTACTTTGAATAGCTCTTCATAGTATTTCTAGTGTCTCACACTAAGGTTAAGAATTGTTCCACATGCCTCCAGTGTGGGCTGCTCCACACCACCACCTCCTCCTCCTCCTCCTCCTCCTCCTGCTGCTGTTGCTGCTGACACGAGGAGTACAAAACAGTCTCAAAGATTTCTTGTAGTGCAATATTCAAACAATACTTAGTTCTAGTTCCATCCAGTAACTCTCACTTCAAACTGCATAAAGTGTCCAGTCAGCAGAAGTTATGGTTATAGCAAAAATATGAAATCTGACTGGCACAGAACTTGCACTACCCCAATTCAGTCTCGTGCACAACTTTCAAATAAACATTTGTGAGTTACGGAAAGTTATCTTGAAATGATGCAACATTTTTTCACAATTTCTCTTAAGATTTATGTTCATTTCGCCATTGAAGAGCACTAATTTTGTAGTGAGTGTAAATAACTTTCTGAGCTTTTCGAGCTGCAAAGTTTTTCTGTAGATTACAAATCTGGGGGATTTCTGTTGACACTTGTGGCATGGATGCTGTGACAACACAGGGAGTTACGTGGCTTCCTAAGCTGAGTGAGTGTACACCTTCAGATATTATTGTTGTTGTTCTTCAGATATATTAATGTTACTATTTTTTTCTTTTAGTTCGGGAAATGTGCTGGTGATGCAGTCCAAATTGAATCCGGAGGCGCCAGAATTTCAGAGGTATGGAATGGGCATGGGAAGTGGATTGGTGATAAATCATTAAGCACTGGTGTCAGCTGAAAATTTTAGTGAAAGCACTTACCTAGGATGGGACTAAAAATTGCGTGTCAATGTATATAACCTATCCATACTTGATAGCTGATTCCTGTGTGCATTAAAATACAATCACAAACATAATACATCCCTAAATTTATTTTCATCCCCTGGATGCTTTGCTCAGTCCTCTTTCATTACTAGTGTGATGCTTGGGTGGTTTATTCTGGGAAAGTAACAAATTATCCAGAATTTTTCAGTTTGAACTTTGATAGAATGTTTTCATGGATTATTGCTAGATAATAGTTTGGAACAGATGGGGCATACTGACAGTCCTTTGAATCTTTAATTTAGTGCTCTCCACACCCTCAAATTTGAGACACTTTTTATTTCACAGACTTCATCAGATAGGTTGACCTTCCAAAGAGAAGGCACTAGGATATTGATGTTCATGAAGTCATAAAATACATACTCCACCCCATCTGGATTGCTGCTTGGTTTTGGACTGCAACTTGTTCTTGCAGTATAATGGTGGGTTTTTGTATGCTTTTGAAGCCTGTTTACACTGAGTAAACATCTGTACGTATGTGTCCAAAATGTGCATAAAGCTCAGCTAAATATGAGAGTTTAAGTGCAGCAAAGGTGACTTTGGCTTTTCAAGCAATTTTTTTTTCTGGTTACTGTATTAACAGAAATGGTTGTGTTCCAACTAGGACAATATAAGAAACATTTCATAATGGGTTTAGTTTCATTAACTGGCTATGAACACGAGCAAGTTTACTAGTACATTATAGTTTCAGCCTTTATAACCATATTATAAACTTAATATGGCTCTTGTATTTGCTTCCAGAAACATTTCTGTGTACACTGAAACTTTCGAATGCTGAGAAGTGCAGCAGTAGCTCTTGTCAGTATTTGTGGCCATTGTGTAGTATAGTAGTTCAGTGAATGAAGTAATGTACAGTGCCAGGAAAGAGATTTGTAAATCGTAAAATTTCTGTTACAGGCTTGGTCCTGACGTCTGAAGGGAATGGACCTCCGAAAATGAATGCTGCACCAGGTAAGTTATGTGCACACATAATGGGTGTATTGATGAGTACTTTACAACTTTGAAAATGCAATGATTTATTCATTTAACTTGGGCATGGATTTGGTGTCATTTTATAGGGAAATGATTTACCTTACACTTCCATAGGCCCAACATGACTTTGTTTGGTTACACAGCTCACACATTCCATCTGAAGCTGATGTCTTGGCAATGTGACCACAGTGTGTCACATGTGACTTGTTCAGTTGCGGGGTATTTTAACTCGGAAATACAGTAGAGATGGCGACGAATGTTTATGGGTTTTTTACTGGCGCAGATTCTACTTTCCATTAATTAAACCACTTGCATCAAAAGTTGACTACACAGTAAAGATAGCCTTTCCATTGTATCTTTCATTCAAATCGTTACACTACCACACGAGATCCTATAATCAATACTACTGTTTTTTTGGTCTTGCACGGTTTGAAGTGCGTATATTTACTTAACACATGCCAGTTGTACATGGGACTGAAGCTGTAGAAGAGAATGCTGGGTTGATTTTTGTAGGAATGTACAGGAAGCCTAGTCCCACTTGATGTTCGTCATGTGCCAAGGGATGACTTCAGGATGTGTTGTACTGAATACTTCCAGTAAAACACTTTGACCACTCAAAAATGATATGCCTACTAGGATGATCTTCACCATATTCTGTACAAAAATTACATTGTGTAGTTGCCACACACTCTTCAAACCAAAGCGCACACACAATCTGCTGCTACTGATTGGGTTGGTATTAATTTGTACTTGCATATATCAAAAGTCAAAACACAATGAGTTTTCTGTCAATATGACACCAAGCCTGTCTGTAAGTTACCTGTATAAGTTGGTCTAAATTTTCAAATTTATCAAGTTCTTTTCTAATACACCCGTACTGTAGTGTCATGCTTGCTCCAAGAATCAACTAGATTCTTGTGTGTGCATGTGTGGACATCATGGTTTATAGGCCTACTGGGGAAACTCGCCATGTAAAACAAAGAGTAACGCATCAAGCCTGGTACCCCAGTGGTGATGAGGAAACCCAGGTGTTACTAAAGAAAACAAATAATTGGTGTGCCTGTTACTGTTTGTATCATTGTTAATATATTTATTGTATTACGTAAAGCTAATATGCCTTGGCTGAAAGATTAAATTGATTTTTTAAGTAAATATTGAGTATGTGGCAAATGTAGAACACTTTCTGCTTTAAAAACTAAAACTGTAAGGCAAGTTTCAGAAAACTTGCTGTGTTACCAGAGTAAGACCATCCCTTCTCAAGAAGCTCGTTGACAACATTTCATTGACATGGAGTATTGTGACTAAATATAAAAAAACTTGTCACATCAGGTATCTGTTCCAAATATACTCAGATTGCTTATTGATCACCTATATTTTGATAATAAAAGTAGACAAAAATAGAAACAAATTTTTTACATGAAGTCAATTGCCTTTGGTACTAAATTTTCAAAACAGTGTCTGTTGGAACATTATCTGGGATGACAGTTTCATCTAATATGAGGTAAGAAAAAAAGCCATGTATTCCAGCTTACCATGGTTCAGAAGTACTCAGCTGTTGCTTCAGAATGTTTATTTCTGAGGTTGTTGTTACTGTGGGATGAGAGAACATTTTTTGCAAATACAGTGGCTTTTGCTTCTATTTCATCGTATTTCAAAATCTGTTGCCTGTTCACTTGTCTCATTTGCTGCATAATAAAAGTGGCTGACACAGCCACTTCCATTCTCATCATAACTCAGTGAGTAGTCACAAAGATGTAAGTATGCTCCTAGTCCCCATCTCGACTTTGTCCAACTTCTGCAGAACAATTATTTGTCCAATTTTAAAGAAAATGCAATTATGACTAAACATGGAACACACCTACACTGGCGAAAAATTTAGTTGTGGGCTTTTTCATTGTTAGTATGAATTGGCAATGTTTTCTCTCGTGCTAACATAAAATGTATTGTGGAAAAATTGGTCACGTTTTGTTCAGTGGAGCTAATTAACTACTGATTATGTGTGTGATAACTTTCTCCAATTAACAAAAATATTCAAAAAGAGCAGTGCGTTTGCTGTCATGAAGCTAGTCTCACCATCTTGGGTGTCTGTGGCTGTCAGCCAGCTACTTCATCTTGAGGCTGGCAAGGATAGAGGCTTGGTGACTGGTTATTGTTAATGTCGTCTGTTCAATGTTCATAATGGCAGATTCCAATAAATACTTAAGGTGTGATAGTTTCAGTGAATTTCAGGCATTTGCTCGTATCAGACAATGCAGTGGCTGACGGTCTTCACTCCATGACAGGGCAGTGGCATTTGTATAGAGTTGTCAGTAGTAACAGACAAGCAACACTGTGAAATAACCACATAAATCAGTGTGGGATTTACAATGAGTGTCTGCTAGGACGGTGCAGGGAAATGGGGCACTGGACTATCGCAGCAGACCTGCAGCACCTCTTGTTGGCATCTGACCATATCAGTTGGACCCTAGGTGGCCAGATTTCAGGTGGTAAGAGGGTGTGGTGTAAACCCCATGAAGCCATTGACCGAAGTTGTCAACAGTACACTGTGCAAGCAGCTAGTGGTGACTCCATAATGTGTGGGCTGTGTTTACATGGAATTTACTGCGTCCTGTAGTCCAACAGAACTTACTATTTGCTGGAATGGTTATTTTAAGCCGTTTGGTGACTAAAAATAGATGGAATTTTTATGGTGACCATGTGCCATGTTACTACTGTTTGCATCTGGCTTGAAGAGCATTATGGTCAGTTCGAGCAAATGGTTTGGCCACTCACATTCCACATCAGTCCCATTGAACACTAATGGGATATACTTGAGATGCCAGTTCATGCACAATATCCTGCACTGGCAACACTTCACTTCACCAATTAAGAACATCTATAGAGGCACCATGGTTCAGTATTTGTGCAGGGAACTTCCAACAACTTGTTCACTCAATGCCACCAGCTGCTGAACTGCACTGGGCAAATGGAGATAAGATTTTAGGAGGTACCACATGACTTCTGGCACCTCAGTATAGCACTGACTAAGCCTCAAATTGGTTTGCCACAACCACATTGAGATTCATCACACTCGAACCTGTTTAGATAACCAGTGCTCCTGTCCACAGTTGGTTTTGATTAGATGTTGCAGAATGACAGTTGTGAGCAGGTCTGCAATTGACGACTTTGGCCAACTGGTGTGTGACATGACTTCTGACAGAACTCTGTACAGGTCAGTTCACCAGGTGGCATTGTTAGACATTTTCTGTGTTTCGTATGACGACGTGAATGTCAGCCGACTGGCAACTAGTTCTCCGGCAGCTGCAAGACACAGGCTATATCAAAAACTGCAGGAACTGCCATAGGCATAAATTACTGTTAAATGAAGGGCGATTCTGAAGCACAATATTGGATTTCCTACTTTACAGTTTGTGTACTGTAATAAGCATGTTGTGAAAGCAAGGTGTCTGAAGGCAGCAGCATACGAAATATTTATAAAACACATTTTTGTATGATTTGTTAAAATTGTCAAATGATGACAAGACAGTTAAGGCCTTCATGATGTCTCAGCTACAGCACAACAAACACCAAAGTTTCACAACTTGATCATGGTGTAGTATTAAGTGTAGAGTAACAAAGTATGAAATAGCTGGTTCGTGTCCTGTGATGCAAGCTCTTCATTTCTTTCTGGCTTAGTGTTTCTAAAAGGTATGAGGTATAGGACTTGAATCATTAATATAATTTTACCGCTCTGTATTGCTTGTAAATCAGCGAGTATGACTTCCTGGGTTGGTGTATACAAAAAAATAGTAAGTTTCAAAATAAACTCGTGCAAACACTTCAATCTCTTTCACCACTGGCTATCCCTCTTGAATGCAGAATGTTACATTTATAAACAAATATTAGGGGCTAACATACCCTTCAGTAAAGCGAAAGGATTAACTCAAGATACCTTTACTTGAGGTTATTGTATTGGATGTCATGCTTGCCTCATGCATTTTGAACTGTATGATCACATACATCAATAGACAGCTCTTCTCTTCTTGAATTCAGCATGTGACATCAGAAATTCCGATGCACAAAGTCTTGTGAACTGTTCCCATGTCAGGCCATACTAAAAGACAGTGTAATAAGTTGGCCATAGTGCTCGCTCGCCTGACATGAAATAACAAAACCAGATCTTTGTGAAAGAAGGAACTCCACATGTATCCTGTACATTTCTCCTTGTTTATGTAGTATTTGTCACTTTCCACGAGCATCAGCAATGACAAATGGAATAAATCGGCAACCACCTTCTCAAGATTGTTAAGTGCTCGTACTGGCTGACATCAGCATACTGAGATGAGAGTGCTACTGAATTATTGTTGCAGTCAGGGAATGCTTGACTACATTAGCAGAACAGGTCTCAGCTCAGCTGCCGTTGTTTGTGAACAAAACTACAAAACACATCCTATTGAAATTGGATGTTTCCTGTGGTTGCAGCACTGAGAAGAGTGTGAATGCTAGTCATCAGGTTTGTGATGCAACACATTCCACTAAATTTTGTCTACATAAAACTACATGTTAACTCAAATGGCAAAGCTTCACCTGTAGATATAAGAGGAAATTAATTTAGTAGACCTCTCCACACCTCCCCCAGGGGACTTGTGGTTCTTACGTGAGTTTGTGTATGGTGCACACTGGGCCCTGAGCTATTGTGGCTCATTCCCCGTTCCTGTGCTGTTTCCTTTATCATGCCCCTCTTTCCCTTGACTTTCACCTATTCCCACTCCTTCCCGCCTCTCAGAGCTCTCGTGTCGAGCTGAATATTTCTCAAGTTTCTTGTATTCCTTCCTGTTCTTGTTCTCCTTGTCTTTTCCTTTTCGTCCTTAATTTTCAGTGTTTTTGGTCCTCCTTCATGGATTGACACCAACTTCTAAATTTCATCTACAGCACGGATTCCTTCCTCCCTCCCTCCCCTTTCTTCCCTGCTGTAACTCACTCCTACGTGCTATTTGCCAATTAAAAATACAGTTGCTCTCTTTCATTGCTTCTAACATCTCTATGCTCTCACATTTAAGAATTTATTACAATTTTACATTATAAGGCAATTTAAAGACAATACCTTTGGGGCTTACATTTACTTACACTTAAAAAGAAATGTTTCATTGGCCCCTTTCAAAGATACTTTTTAGTTTCATAACATAGAAAAGTTAAATTCAATTGAATGTTGTGGTCAGGTAGCAGGTAAGCTTTCACATAGAAACTTTTTAGTTTTGTGTGTGTTGGTATTTACAAAAATGCTTTCATCTTTATGGTCCAACTGATCAGTCATTTCATTAAAACATCCACAAATTATTGTAGAAGTAAAACATCCACAAATTATTGTAGAAGTAAAACATCCACAAATTATTGTAGAAGTAAAACATCCACAAATTATTGTAGAAGTAAAACATCCACAAATTATTGTAGAAGTAAAACATCCACAAATTATTGTAGAAGTAAAACATCCACAAATTATTGTAGAAGTAAAACATCCACAAATTATTGTAGAAGTAAAACATCCACAAATTATTGTAGAAGTAAAACATCCACAAATTATTGTAGAAGTAAAACATCCACAAATTATTGTAGAAGTAAAACATCCACAAATTATTGTAGAAGTAAAACATACACAAATTATTGTAGAAGTAAAACATACACAAATTATTGTAGAAGTAAAACATCCACAAATTATTGTAGAAGTTAAAAAAAGTTCCATAAATGTCACTTCATCTGTAAACATGATTTTACAAATGAGAAAACGCATGAATATATTCTTTACTCTACTCTTGGCATGCACATGTTCATGCTTCATTGAAAAATATCTGCTTTGGACATTTCATTAGTTAGGTCTGCTGATCAAATCTACTGGCTTGAGCAAACAGTGGCGGCGGTGTGGTGAGAACGGTCATCGCTCCGAGCACTACATCAACTGTGCAGACAAGTGAAGCGTGTCTATCAGCAGTGGTGGCACTGTTGCCACTAACTCCATCTCATAGGAGTGACGTCACTGTCACTCGCCACATTTCATGTATCTTGTTGCCGAGTGGTGGGACAATGAAGGCAGGCACGTGTGATGGAGCTGGGTTGCTGTGTGGGCACACGTGGTGCCAATCCAATTGATGGTTCTTCCATTTGTGAAAAACATAAAATATGGCAGAATCAGTCTTTCATATATCACTGCACACTGTAGCAACATAGGAAAAACGTTCTGAGTATCACATGTGTTGTGTGAAGTGTCGCTCTAGCATGAATATAAACTGTCACTGCTTATTCACTAGAACATTAACAATTAACACAACTGAAGTCTGTCACACAGTTTTAGTGGCTCATGGTTTGAATAACAACAAACACGACCCAACAGTCTGTTAAGCTTACTTAGTGCAGTTATTTGTGTGTTTCTGAGCAGGCATTTCTGAAGCATCTGCTAACACAGTCTATTCATTGCGCAGTTGTCACACATGGTGTACCCCCTGGGGGTTCAACACACTTTGAGGGGTTCATGCTTGGCTACCACAGGGCCCCAGCTGTCATAGCATCTTTCCCCTTCTGTGCTGCATGTCTATCCTCCTGCTATTCTTTTTCCTTTTCTGTGGGAAACATATCGGGATGTTCCACATTGTCTGTCGCTGACATAAGAAAAGTCTCACCACTGTCTTTCATTCCCTCTTCATTTGCTTGATACCCTTCTCCCTTCTTTCCTGCACTTTAGTGTTAAAGGTTCCTCTCTCTTCTTCCTCCTCATGCACTCCTGATAGCCGGCACACACATCTGCTGCATAATAGGTGACTGCGTAACATGTAATTCTTAGCCCTGGGTCGACAGGCAGGGTTTTTACATCATCACGATCAACATCTACAAAACGTAAAGGTAATGAGGCTAATGATTCAAAGACACTGCCAGCTGCAACGTGGTTCTTGTGGTTTCACATATTGAAGATGGTCGGTCCTTTGCAATGGTAATTCGGTTCATTATTCAAAATTGTGTTTATGCCATTGCCGGCCCTGTGAAATCCTACTCTCGTTTAGAGGAGAGTTGCTTTTGTAGACAACTTCGGATTCTCAAGCTGAACAACTGTTTTCCGCCTCGCTTCTCCATGGCTATCCTTTTTGTGTCATGGTCCATAGAACTAGGAATTCTTCCTGTAGTGTTACATACACTAGGCTCCTAGACAGTCTGACCGAGGCTGAAATCCAATCTCAATTCTCAGATTAAGTTGTCAGGTGATGAAAAAGGTAGATTTCTCATTAGTGCACACCCGCACCCTTTTTCTCACCTTTGACAGAGTAGTGCTTCCGTCCAAATTCAAAGTAGGCTATGAAATTACCACAGTCTGACCCTACATTCTGAACCCTATACCCTGCTATGAGTGTCATCAATTAAACCACACCAGAACGTCTTGTGACATGCACCCAAATGTCTAACCTGTGGTAAGGATGCATATGAGGGCATCGTCCACCTCCTCCTCCCTGCTGTATCAACTGAAACGGCAGTCATGTTGCTGCCTCTTAGGATTGTCCTGTATATCATGATGAGCAGGAGGTCCAGGTAAAGCAAAAAGTGCCTTCCCGAGTCGCCTGCAAGTTAGTGGCTATTCGCAAACTGTGTGTTCTCCACTTAGTTCTCTTCTTGCTACCTCTCACTCTATGAATGAATGACATGGCCACACTGATATGTGACCTCAAATTCAGTTCTGAGATTGTGAAATTGCCCAGTGTCAAAATAGCATCACCATCCCCCTGTCCAGCTGTGCAACAAGCCATCAGACTCTCGCCTCAAGGAGCGAAGCCACCGGGTACAAAACTGGTGACTGGAAAGGACAACAGGAGTTCTGTGAACACTCCCTACATCCCTCCAGCCAAACGCCAGTGTCTTCCTCTGCTAACTGGAAAGGCTCAAAGAAGTCCTACAAAGGCAAACAGTCGTCTCCATGGCGGTCTCAAAGATTCTCTTGAATGGTGTTGCCTGACCAGCTTCTGTCACCAGTGCCCACCACCAACAGGTTTCCTGCGTTGTGCTCTACACACTGACAGCACAAGCAAGTCGATGATTCTGTCGACCTCATGGAGCAGGATCCTCCTGCTTCTATGCAGTGTAGCTGCAAGTCTTCAGACTGTCAATCAACAGTGCTGAGATGATGCCCTTTCATTTCTTCCTCATACCTCCTCGAATGGAACATTCATAGCCGTCTGTCCCAGAAAGAGAATTTATGGCTGCTTTTAGCATCACACCGTCCCCTTGTACTCTGCCTTCAGGAAACAAAATTCCATACTTAAGACTGCTTTGAGCTTTCACATTTCTCTCCAGTTTGTTCAGACCTTCCCCCTGCCCCCCCACCCCTCTCCCTTCTAAGGTAAGCATTCCATCTCCTGCAGGCATCATGCTGAATGAGATTCATAGGCAACCCATCTCACTGACTGCCCATCTTCAAGTTGTTGCAGTTCACCTTTTCCTTCTTCACCTGATGTTTTCCCTTTGTACCGTTTATATCCCTCCGTTATTCGATGTCACCAGGTCAGACGCTTTATACATCTGAGCCACCGAGGCCACAGATGAATAGTGCGACTGCAGGGACTTATCCCTTGCACGCTTCCTGTGAGACCCACATTCCCAACTGACCACTGTCTACATACGTAATGTTCCTAGTAGATACATTGCCCATCCACTCGTTACTTGTGCCCACTTAAGTTGACGATTCAGTTGTCCCCAACAAGGTATGTCAACAATACCTGTCGGCAGCTGAGGGTTCCAATTAATTATCATTTATTCTAGAGAAGCCGCACCTGAAGTAGTCATCCTTGGCCATTTGGTCAGTACTGCCTTGTTTAGACCTACAGCACAATGAATTGAAATTATTAAGAAACTACCTCAGGCTCAAGGCTTCCACAAATTATGCTGTTTTCTCAGGACGATTAACTCCTTCGTCAACATCCCCCTAACGCAGCTGCCACTCGGACAGCTCAGACTAATGTACCAACAGCAAAGAATGCAGCTTGAATATGCAATATTGAGTGGACTCCATAAATACAACATGCTTTCATCAAAATCCACGACTGTATGACACCTTTCGCAACCTCATCCCACCCATGATCTAAATCACAGCTGACAGTAAAGTTGAATGCAAGCATTTTTACCATCAGAGCAGTGCTGTGGCTGGAAGTGGCAGGTGTACAACAACCACTATTTTTCTGACAGACTTTCAGTGCAAGTGGTCAGTCTACGACAGAGAATTGTTCACACCATGTGAAGTAGCCTGCCAGTTTAAAGAAGATGTCGAGGACAGACATCTCATCATTTACACAGAGTACTTGCCTTCGGCACACTCTATATGCAACCCATCAAAAGACTCCTGTCCCCAATAGTTCCAGCATCTGTACTACAATGCACAATTGACAACAGATGTCAGACACCTTCACAGAGCGTACAGCATCATTGAAGACTTTCTATTGAGAATAAAAGCCCTTTCCACACATACTGATTATGACTATCCTCGCACTTGTAAAATGAGTTAAACAACACATCCCATGGCTTAGAATACCACCACCACAGGCACACAGCCCACCAAAAGTTTTTGTTCATAAAGCTCCGGCAGAGTGTGACTGTGTCATGTTACAGGCTACACTACTCGACCTGCTCTGCAGGTGCCTTACTTCAACTCACACAAAGTCAACAAATAAGATTACAAATACTTCAATATATTGCTCCATATGAAGCTCACCATTATGGCTATCAACCACATTAAACATGCGTAGATCTTGTGCAACATTGCTCATACCAATGAAGTAGAAGCCGTTCAGACCAATGCCACCATTCACGTCATTTCAGAAAGGGACTATGCGTCACCCACTCCAAACACCTGCACCACATTTGTGGTACAACTCAATTTACAGCAGTTTGTGCTGGATGATATCCAGTTCAAGCTGCAGATAACTTCCTCATTGTTGAAGGGAAGCACAAGTTACGCAAAGTCAACAAAGGCTTTATCTCCAGTCAGTTTACTTACAGACAGCATGTGGCAGCACTAGCAGTAGAGGGTATATAAAGTATGTCATGTGGGGGTGGGTGGGTGGGGGGGGGGGGGGGGGCGGAGGGCAATGTGGGAAATCGTACAGTCAATGTCGTGCTAGAGAAACAGAGGGAGTTATTTGATACAAAATGTCATGATCATTGGCATTCGGGCCAATGGTGGAAGCATGTCCAAAGCTGCTAAGTTTATAAACTTTCACGTGCCACCACAGTTAACGTATGCTGTGCATAGCATTATGTACCATCTACAAATCAAGCATGAATGTTTATACTTTACATATGAACAGCAGTGAACCTTCAAACAAGTATTTATCACTACAAGTAATTTTAGTAGACTGGAATACTAATCTCACATTTGGCAGTCCTCCATGTAGAATATAGGGTATAAACCTGTCTTTGCAGGCTGGATCCATGTTTTCTAAAAACTAACACCACTTTAAACCTTCTTGGTACTTATTTTGAATTGACAAATTGATACATAGTTGTTGTAATTGTGAATTTCATAATTTATTGTGCAAAATAATCTTTTATATTTGATCCAATAATGCAAAATACAAAATATTGATTTCCTTCTTAGTTACAAATTTGCTTTTGTGGATGACATTTTCATGAATTCCAGACATATTCCTTGATATCCTCATTAAGCTGTTTTTTTGATGAAGTTAACAGATTTTGACAAAAGATGAAAATATAATATCTATTTACAATACATTTTGTAGGCTCATAATTAAAAATGTTTCCATTGCTGTGGTTTTACATGTAATAAATCACCAAATTAGCACATACAATTATTATCTTGGATTTCATAATTTTCTGTACAAACAAGTATTTTAATGGTGGATCAAATATTGCAGAACCAATAATGTTGATTTTCTTCTTAATTAAAATTTGGATTTCGTAGCTAACATTTCCTTAAGTTCCAAATGTATTGCTTAGTTTGATCTTATGTTGTTTTTGTGAAACATACAGGTTATATCAAAATATGAAAACATGCTGTTTGTTTACAATTTTTCTTGATAAATTACTTCTGAATACTACTCTGTTACTTAGTTAGCTACTCAAAGCTTCATAGGTTTCATTAACATTGCATTCTGCCCTGTAGTGTGTGACAATATGCATTTGTAAAATATACAGAGTGGGGAGATATTTGGTATTTGGGTTGTATACTAATATGTAGTGCTGTAATATTCAGTTGATCCACCCTGTTTGTCCCATTACAATGGCAAAATGGCGTTACCTAAGTCGGTCCAAGGCTGTTGTGGTGCATCATGTGTCATACACGACAGCGGTGAACAGTGGCTGCGGACATGCATATGGGCAAACAGATGTGCAACTGACTGTCAAGATGAAGCAAGGGGCTACCAACAGTGTCTCCTCATGAACGTCCAGCAAGCATTGCTGCATATGAGCCTCCACAGCAGGCACCTGGTTCAAGCATTTACACCAACTCCTATTTATCAGCAATGATGACTGGAATTTGCACACCAATACCACAACTGGATGCCCACTGAGTGAGTGGCAACAGGTGGCCTTTCAGATGAATCACGTTTTATGCTCCATCGAATTGAAAGCAAACACCCTGGAACAATTATCAAAAAGATCCCGGATGCAGGAGGGAGTGTTAGGGTCTAGGGAATGTTTTCATGGCATTCCCTTGGTGATCTCATCAATCTGGAAGGCATAATAGATAAAAAAAAGCATGTGTCTATCCTTGGGGACCATATCCACCCCTACATCCAGTTTGTTTTACAGTGTACGTGCTTAGTTTGTAGGGCATCAGCATGAGTGTACTGTACTCCCCCAGCCACCAGACTCTCTGGAATTAAACCCAATTGAGTGTGGGACCACCTCAATTGGACTCTTCCTGCCATGGACCCTCAGCCAAGAAATCTAGCACAGCTAGCTACGGAACTTGAGTAGATATTGCTTTACATCCCTGTTAGTACCTTCCAGAAATCATTGACTCATTTCCTGCACATCTCACAGCAGTCCCCACTGCAAAAGGTGGTTATTCAGGCGTTTGGCAGGAGGTCACATTAATGTGACTAGACAGTGTAGGCCATGCCTTGTAAAAACCCCGCTTGTCAATAGCATCAACATAAAACAAACCTATGTTCGACCCAACACCTGACAGAAGTTATTGATCTATCTCACAGAGCTGGTCAACTGTGGTCAGTCAAAATGCCTCAGAACAGGAAACATTTCAGCATTTGTACAGGTTGTCGCTGAAGCTATATTTAGCAGGTGACTCTTGATACTGTAACCATTGTCCCTGAGAATACTGCTTCCTGTCTACCCATTATTGCACTGCATTCATCTTCTCCAAAATATTTATGCAAATAACTTACATCCTCTATCACTTGGGTACGACTGGCACTTGGGTTATAAAAAATTGTCACCTAGCATGCAATCCCTAGTTCTTCCCGTAGCAACTGGTCTACACCTCTTCCATGACTACTAACTATTAGGACTTTCCTCCCCTTTGCTACTTTATCCTGAAATTGCTGCTTTTCTGCTGAAAGCCCGCTGTGATTAGCCCACACCTACACGCATGGTTACTTTCTTATCAAGCTAAGGTAGCAGGACAAACTATTTTCAGTACCAGTGAGAAAGCTCTCTCATACTGTTCTCTTTCTGTAGCCTTTCTTTCCTGCTAGCATTTCCAACTGCTAGTTACTGTCCTTAACCTTTCCATTTCTTTTATAGCACTGAAAGTCATGTCTTAAAGGTCCTAATTATTCCCACCAGCTCAACTTTTTTTTCTGCCCCGTGCACAGACTGCAATATTATGAAAGAATCTCAAGAACTAACTTGCCTATGTCACCATGTTTTGCAGACATCTACATCTACATCATGAATGTCTGTATGTCCTACTTCAAGCTTTCTGCGCCATTACCGCACTTTGCTGTCACTCATGAAAGTTTCAACTACATCTACAGGGTGTTACAAAAAGGTACGGCCAAACTTTCAGGAAACATTCCCCACACACAAATAAAGAAAAGACATGTGTCCGGAAACGCTTAATTTCCATGCTAGAGCTCATTTTAGTTTCGTCAGTACGTACTGCACTTCCTCGATTCACCGCCAGTTGGCCCAATTGAAGGAAGGTGCTTGTGTTGACTTGCGACTCTTTGCTCTACAGTACTAGCATCAATCACATCAGTATGTAGCATTAACAGGTTAGTGTTCAACACAAATGTGGTTTTGCAGTCAGTGCAATGTTTACAAATGCGGAGTTGGCAGATGCCCATTTGATGTATGGATTAGCACAGGGCAGTAGCCGTGGTGCGGTATGTTTATATCGAGACAGATTTCCAGAATGAAGGTGTCCCGACAGGAAGACGTTGGAAGCAATTGATCAGCGTCTTCGGGAGCACGGAACATTCCAGCCTATGACTCGCGACTGGGGAAGACCTAGAACGACGACGACACCTGCAATGGATGAGGCAATTCTTCGTCCAGTTGACAATAACCCTAATGTCAGCGTCAGAGACGTTGCTGCTGTACAATGTAACATTGACCATGTCACTGTATGGAGAGTGCTACTGGAGAACCAGTTGTTTCCGTACCACGTACAGTGTGTGCAGGCGCTATCAGCAGCTGATTGGCCTCCACGGGTACACTCACTACCATAATCATTTGTCAGGACATTATCAAGACATTTTATAACACTGTGTAAGTGAACGAAGTCTTGTTTTAGCACTGTGCATTGCTTTTCGTGCTAATGACAATCTTAATCTGGAGTAATAAATGTCATTTTTCCTCCAGGTATTGTAATTATGAACATCATTGTTCCTTTTGAACTGTAGTGGATTATTTACAACAAACTTTATGATGGAATAAATATACTGTGAACCAGTAGTCAGAATGAACTTAAAGAGATGTCTACTAGGTGATTGTGGGTGAGCACTACATACTTTTTCTTGCAGTGCATTTCTGTGGAATGAAGACTCTTTCCTGAAGATGAGTTAACCCAGAACATTATTCCATTTGACATTATTGAATGAAAATTTGCAAAAGTATGTCATCTTACTGATTTGGCTCTCCCAAAAATTTGCAATGGTTCTACATGCAAATGTGGCTGAACTAAGTGGTTTTAAGAGTTTCAAAATGGGCTTTTTCCAATTTAAATTCTCATCAATATGGACACCTAAGAATATTGAAGTTTCCACCCTATTTATTATTTTCTCACCACGTGTTACACTTTCCACTGGTGTAGTGCCCCTAGATGAGCAGAACCAAACACGTTGTGTCTTTTTTTACATGGAGGGTGAGACCATTTGCAGAAAACTATTCAATGATACTTTTGATAATTTTTTTTACCATCTGTTGCTGTATTTATCTTTTTAAATTTGTGTTTATTTTTATCAGAACTGGCAATTCTGCCTTATAATATATGAGAATATAATTGTATCAAACAATGGAAAATCCTTACACAACCCCACCTCCCAATCCCTTACCTCGTGGTCCAAACCCCTGTAATAGACCTAGATGCAAGACCTGTCCCATACATCCTCCCATCACCACTTACTCCAGTCCATTCACTAGCATCAACTATCCCATCATAGGCAGCACTACCTGTGAAACCAGGCATGTGTTCTACAATTTAAGCTGTAACCACTGTGGCGCATTCTATGTGGGCATGACAACCAACAAGCATGAATGGTCACCAACGGACTGTGGCCAAGAAACAGCTGGATCACCCAGTTGCTGAGTATTTTAATGGCTGCTTACCACGTGTTACATCTGGATCATTCCAAGTAACACCGGCTTTTCTAAACAGTGCATGTGGGAACTCTCCTTGTATAATATCCTATGTTCCTGTAACCTCCCCCGTCCTCAATCTTTGTTATTCATTGTCCTACACCTCCCTACTGCCTTCCCTGTTCACACATCAGCACCACACAGCCCCATACTACACTGATACACCCACAGTCTTTATTCTCTCCGTCGTGCCTATCTATGACACAATGTATCTGTCTGCAGTTCATGGTGTCACGGTCACATTCGCACTTCCCGAGTACGGGGTCCCGGGTTCGATTCCTGGCGGGGTCAGGGATTTTTGCCTGCCTTGAGATGAGTGGGTGTTTGTGTTGTCCTTATCGTTTCATCATCATTTATGAAAGTGGCGAGTTTGGACTGAGTAAAGGTTGGGAATTTGTACCTGTGTTGATAACCGTGCAGTTGAGCGCGCCACAATACGAAACATCATCATCATCATCATCATCATCATCATCAACAACGTATCAGCATCACCAATCTTTCATTTTCGTAATATTCCAACTATAGAATACTAATCTGTATAAACAGTGATATAAAGCTAAAGACGTCAAAGCAGCTTCACCCATTGAATACGTTAAGATTTCATGATCTATATTGTGGATCAGTGGCGTACATACAGGAGACCCCAGTTCGATTCCTGGCCTTGGTTCGTATTTTCACTCACCGTTTCAGTCTTTATACATGAAATCGTATCTGTACGAGATCAGTAAAGTCTCTGAAAACTGTTGCCATTTCATTAGCAGAGTACTGATTGCAACCCCTACTCCAAATCCATAAGTATCTGTCTGCCAACAACATTCTTAGTGCTGTGCTTGGACCTTTCTTTTTCATAAAAAATATGTGAATTCCTAAGGGACCAAACTTCTGAGGTCGTTGGTCCCTAGACTTACACACTACTTCAACTAACTTATGCTAAGAACAAGACACACACCCATGCCTGAGAGAGGACTCAAACCACCTGTAGGAGGGGCCACACAGTACATGATACGACACCTCAGATAACGCATCCACATTACTCAGCCTATGTAACAATGACAGCTGAAGTACCTCACTTAAGCTCCTTGGCATTCATTGGCACTAACTATGTACACACAAAGTTAGCCCAAGTCACATATTTGCTAAGTAAACTTATAACTTGTGTGACTGACAAGCTATTGCTGAACACTTATGCCTTTTTGCACAGTCGCCTCATTTATGCAATGCTGTTAAGAGGTGAAAATAATATTTATTTGGCAGAAAAATGACATGTCGTGCATTGCTGAGTAAAAAACTATGCATCATGTATGGAAAACTTACAAAAGAGCTCAAAATACTGGCACATTCATCTTCTTCTCAGCTGCTTGGTGCATACCAAGGAAACCCAAGACAGCCATGAATTGTGAAAGATCATGCATAAGTATGACCCATGTCAAAGGTAGATGATTTACATCCCAGTCACAAGAAATAAAAAACCTAAAATAATTACACATACACAGGTACACAATTATTTAATATGCCACAAGCTTCAGCACACAATGTGTCCTATGTGACAGAATTTAAAATATGTTATATAAATGATCTATTCTACTAAAATTGCTGATGATGTGAACAGTACATTATTTGAGCTATTCTTAAAATGTTTATTATGTCATACTTTTCTGTGCTGTATTTTCATACTGCATTTCTACTGAATGAGTAACATGTTTAAAGCATATTTCATTTATATCTGTTAAATGATTGTCTCAGCATGTGTACTGCCACACACATATTGCTCCTCCTTTTTTCATTCTGCACAACGTATTTATATTTACTGGTTGTTACATATGTCTAGTATAATCCATTTATATTTCTGTAACATATTCAAAATGTGACTTATTAAGCTGCTACACAATGTGTGTAAAATAATATCAGGTGCATGTAAAATGCTTAAAGACGGATCAATCAATCAAATACCAAGTTATTCAGTGGTTAGATTATTCCACTACAAGCTATTTCTGAACATATCATGAGATTGTACAGCCGTCCCCTGGAGAAACATAGGTGCTATTCGTCGCTCTTGTAGGGATTAACGTTTTGAACAAAAATCAGCTCTCCTTGAGTATTTATTTATTTTGTATTCCATAGATCCATACAGGAACATATCCCTACAACAAGTCAAGGTTTTTACAGATTATTGTTTTGTGCACAGATACATTGATCTTATCATTAGATTAAAGAAACTGTGAAGTTTAGCATATACCCTTACAGGACATCTGAAAGAATATACAGTCATACATACATTTGGGTATTGTTCTTAAGTTATACAGGCGCCATATACAGACATACATAAATTTGAGTATGATTAATTAATTTTAGAGGCCACACAGTAAGGTTTAAGCACAAACAAGAGATTCTATGCATTTTTGCTAAGAAATTCATCAATACTGTAACAAGATTCATCTAAAAGGAACTGCTTCAGTTTTTCTTTAAACTTTGGCATGTTTCCAACCAGTTCTTTAATGTGCGGTGGGACGGCATTAAAAATCGTGGTGCCACTATTTAAAACCCCCTTCTGGTCCATGCTTTATCGTTTTTAGCTCATAATGGATATCCAGTTTCCTTCGGGTGTTATAACTGTGGTACGAGGTGTTGATTTTGAATAAGTTGCTATTTTTTTAAACAAAGCACATCGGGGAAAAAATATATTGTGCAGGTGTTGTAAGGATTTGTAGAGCTCTAAACAGATCCCTGCACGAATGCCTAGGATGTAATCCACACACAATTCTTATTGCTCGCTTCTGTGCATAAGGAACGTCAAACGAAATGTGGCTGCCTTGGATGGGAGCTGTCGAGTGAATTTAAATATATTCACTTCGCATGTTTTATTTGTTGTAATGACTTATTTTAATTCTCTGATTTGATTAGTAGTAATGCATCATAAATCACTTGCAGAACGTTGCAGTTATTTTTGAAAAAGTTGTGCTTCTACAAATCTGATTTTTCCCGTGGTTATGTACATATTTAACTGAAATAGCCTATACTTTTCCGTGGAGCATGTCAATTTATTTGAAACAAAACGTTTCATTTCACATCTTTGCCTAGTTTCAACTGTTCATTCAGCCTTGAGTCTCCATTTTCGTATCATCGTACTTACAGCATTAACAGATCATATACAATACCATGATAAAGAATGATTCACGAGAGAATACTCTAGGAAAACTGGGAATCGGAAAATCACAATGAAAAGCATAACACCAAATAGGGCTACCTCATCGTGAATCTGGCTGTAGCCTACGGATGCATTTTGTAACTATGATTACTGATATGTTTTTTTTTTGTAGTGTGGTTTACAAAATTAGATATTAATGCTGTATTCTCTAATGTTTTATTTCTTGTGTGACATGTGATGTTTCTACGATCTGTTACTGCTTTATGCACGAACACTGATACACTTTTACTTGAAAATGGCTGCGCAGTAGAAATTGGTCAGTAACACGGAATGAAACACTGCCTTCACAAGAAATATTTCGATATATACATGTTACCTTCTCTAGGCTTCTCGTTACTTCTTAACTACAGTCGTTTACACCTTAAATGTATAGAATTCCATTCTTTGGTAAATTATGGATTGACAGCATATAGTGTTTTATTGTCATAATCATTATCTTAGAAAACAACCATGAGATGATGAGAGCAATGACCGGTTCTTGGCACTGCCTATACACTAAGAACATCTAAGCCTGTCTGGAAATAACAGCAATTAACGGAATACTCCTAATAAAGAAAAAAAAAATATCTTTCTAACAAGGAATTCAAATGTACAACTTAACAACATAAATGAAACACATTTTGTTTTCCTTTTTTACCGAGAATCGTACAGTCTGTTTGCTTCATAACTATCTGTTAAAACATATCTTTATTCTCATACATGATTGAAGAGATACGAAATTAGCAAGTGCAAAACTAAGCAGTCATGCAAATTGGATGTGTGAGAATGTTTTTTGTATGCAGGCTACGCGGTCTGCAACCATCTCAATGTTTTTCTTTGCTACCCGTGTGTGGAGGGTGAATACACACAAAGTCATTGTCTATCGTGATATCTGTTATACCTTAATGCACCTATTGCGTACATCAAGATATGAATACCTTTTCGAAAATTGATTACGAGAGTCAAAAGAAAGGTAATATTACAGGGAAATTGTGCGTTTTAAATATTGTTCCGACCTGTTGAAAGTGATCTCCACTTGTACAACTTTGTAACTATTTTATATGTATTATATGCGTACAAGGATGGGATTTGTGCCTCCCAAATCAAGCGACAGAACTAGGCTGAAGGTAATAAGTTCATCCATCGATGTGGAATTTTCAGTGCAACTAAGAATGTCATTTTATTACCATGCATAACTGGACTTATAATATGTTTTATGTAAAATATGGCAATGTAGCTTGGAAAGAATGAAATCGAATGTAATGTTGGAGGATGTTTCGCTTTCTGAAAATACAAAACGTGGGTTCGAGTAACAGAAAGATAACAAAGATGTCACGACGATCACGGCACCGCGCATGCGCAGTAAGACCATTTGCAAACAGTCATGATATATCACAACACCTTTAATCGAACGAACCGAATAACGCCAGCAAGAATGATTTCATTTGAGGTCATTTCGAAAATTTTTCAGTAATTTCCGACTGCGCTTGACGGTTGAAAGTTGTGCGTTACTGATGCCCGTTGTAAGGTTGGCGGCATTGAAGCAAAGATGAGTCACTGATTTCCGCCAAGGCGGAGCGCGCAGTTCTAGTTAGACGTCAGTCTTGGTGTAGCAGTCGTCACTGTTATTTGGCTGGGTAGTAGCGGAAGCATAATGGGTAAGTCACATAAAATGCAGATAGGTTTTGGGATAGAGGACGTGCTGTTAGACTACTCAAATAATGCAATGGAACGCGTCGTGTATCATTTCGCATGAATCTACTTGCGCAGCAATTTGTTCATGGTGTCGGGGTTTCTAAGTAATTCTTCGTAGCAAACTTATTATTCGTCTGTTACTATCTGTTTAAATTAGGTTAGCCTTACATGACATAGAAAATAGTGATTGAATTGTCATTAGTATGGTATCATTCGATGTTGGTGTAAGATATTTCGTGTTATATACTAAATACCATATCAGACTTCGGTTTTTATCAGTCTGAACAGCGTAATCATGTGTAAGATTCTATTCATGTGCCATTCTAGAAGCTTCCACCGTCCTCCACAGAAAGTATCCATAAACTGTGGCTAAGTTACTGTGTGTATATGGTGACAGAATGTCTACCATATTTTCCCCTCTTGACACATATACACCCTCGTGAAGCTGGCGACATATCTTTCACTTAATTTTAATGATACTGGTCACATGCTTAGGTGTAGAATGTAAGATGCGCACATAAACTACATGGTAGTTACGAACTATAGTTTACCTCCATATGCTGCTGCGTAGTCTTTGAACATGACTGTAAAATTCAGCAGAAAATCATACAGATAATGTGCTGCAGCTTGCGTCAGTATTAGATTTCCGTTATTTACCAGTAATGCCTGAAGAGACTACGTGATAGTCACGTGCATAGTTTGTACGTAAGAGTATAGTTTTTAATACTTAAAAATGATTGTTCACGTTAAGGATATAGGCTCAAGGCTCCAGTTTTGGTCACTAAACCCCTTATGGGTACTTCGATGCAGTTAGGCCTAGTGAATTTTAAGCTTCCTTTGAATATCAATTTTACAATAGCTTATTACAAATACGTGAAGTGCTATTCAATTAGACATGGAAGCACTTCTTTCTTTGTTTCTGTTTGGTGTCATAATTTTGTGAAAAGGTCTATGTTGCGGTTTTATGGTTTCTCCTTAAGCAACATAAAACTGATTTTTCATATTCGACTCATTTAAATAAGACATAAGAAACTTGATCTATTTGGATATATTGGTTAAGTATTATAGTTTTATTTCTTAAAATTCAATATGGTAGTGCCCGAAGACATGCCAAAGTCAGCAGATCCATAGTCTTGTTTCCCTGTTACGGCCATGCTTGTGGTCATAAGTGCATACATTCCGTTTTGGCCACTTTTAAAAATTTGTAGAAAGTGTTGGTAATACAGATTCTAACTATGCTAGTTTTAAGTAGGCTTATTTAAAATAGTTTTCGTATTGTTGTACCAAGATAAACATAATTCTTGCCAGAGCATCTCATATTTATCCTTGAAGCATAGTAAAATACACAATAAGTTACGAAAATATAACACTTTTTAGCTAAACGTTTGAGTCAACCAAAGAATAAGAGATCAAAGTATTTTCGCAGCAAAGTTGTGCTGGAGGTTGTTGCTGAGAAAATGACTGCTACTCCAAGCGTTTTATAGTACTCAAAGAGCATAAAGAATTAAAAATTCGTGCCTATATCCCCTAGAATATACTGTGCACAGTGGCCCACATTCTGTCTTCAGGGGTGGTGTGATGATGAACTTGGTTCAGTGCCGCACTGTAAGGAAAATCTCTAGTGAATCTATCCAAAAATGTATTGAAAAAGCAGATTTTTCTCAGCCAGTAATTAGAATACTTCTAAATTGATCCATTGAATTGCTGTAAGTTTTATCTACTTTATGCACATTTTTCTTCTGTGCTTGTATAAAGAACAAATTGCTTCCTAGTAAATTGATAATATAGTTATGAAAGCCACAGTTTTATAATAGGGAGAGGCCAAAAGTGAGGAAAAGACTTTGTCTAGAATTTGTTTCCAATACTAGGGAAATTTAAATTTTTTTTCTTTCATTATTGAACTTCTCCTACACAGTTGTAATGTACAGACCTTGAAACAGATGATTTTCAAGTAATGTGTAAGCTTTTCCTTACAGTAATCATCTAGTTTCTCGTATTTTCCTTAACATGGCATAAGTGGTACCTCAACCCAATTGTATGTAACAAAAACGGTATCATTTTGTCAAGTCACTATTGGCAAAATTCGTGTATGGAATACAATGGATGCTGTTTCAGACTTTTGCAGTTTCCTTTTTAAATAAACTTGGTGGTAGGCATTGACTGTTAAGGGAAGTGTATTGCAATTTTTAGTGCAGCCATTGGAGTGCTGTCTTGTTACAGACAGGGTATTTCAGTGTTCATTTTGTGTCATTATATATATTTATTGCCTCATGCTGAAAGCCCTCTTGGTTTTCCTTTATGCTGATGAGGTATAAAAACACACTGGCTGAAAATTTTCATTTTCCTAACAAGTTGTGCTCCAGTCTTCTGCTTGATGTTATGACCCTGACAGCTTTATTTTCATTAGCATGAAGCATCCCCGTAACAGTGGGACATAACTAATGTGGCTATGTAATGGTGCATAATACACCGTTACAAGCTGCTGGGCAGTTAATGCATCATTTAGTCTCGACAGATGTTGTCTTACGTGGACCACAAATACTTTGAAAGAACACAATCATGAAACCCAGCAGTTTGACGGCATTCATATGATCCTGCATCCAGTGCTGCTGAAGCTGCATATGATTTTTCCATGATTGTCATTTAATTTTTTATGAGCCATGTTGATTTCAAAGAGAACATCTGTGAAAGTAGAGCTTGCCAGTTTTTCCTTCAGTCAAAAGGGTGGTGTCAACAATAGACTTACATGTTGTTCTTACACACTGACCTTGACATAAATAAGGAACTGCATTTACTGATGGACATAACCTCTGAAGTTTCCCTTTAGCTGGGACAAATTCAATAAAGCACCACATATAAAAATTGTAAACGACGACTCAAAAATTGTAGTAAACTATGTTTTTGATACAGTGCAAGATAGGTAACTGCTGTTTTGCAATCACTTTAAATGTAATGGTGTTAATTACTAGTTGCTGGTACTAGAATTATTGTAGAGATAAATTAATCTTTATAAAGTTGCTGTGTATGAAAAGTTAGGCAAAAGTCCTATGCAGTGTTCTCTGTAATGTTATGGATACACAGTGGAGATGTGTAAATTGTAGGAATGTTCTGGACTAGTGTGCATGTCCCTAGTAAAAGTTGAAATAAGATCAATCAGTTAACCTCTGTTCAGATATTTGTGACAAAGTAATGATGTATGCTTTTTTCCCTTCCAGAGTGCCCATGCTGTCAGCAGTTTCCCGACGAGATAGAGATGTTGTACCGGTATGTATCTGCATGTTGCATTAGCACATCCTGTGCTGAAAGTATGTTTGTCATTAACGCCTGTCATTGTACTGTGTGCTTTGGAGTTATTTTTCACTAAACAGCAGTGTGACATGTACTCATGCTAGCACTATTTAAATGCAGCTGTATTTTAATGTTTGATGCTGTTCAAAGTGTTACTGCATATTAGTAAATTTCAGTTATTGAGGCACAATAAATGTATCAGAAATCATTAAGCCAAGAAACGTTAGGTCTCTTCACAGAATTAAATGGTTTGACTGTAGCTATTGAAATGGTAATATTATGTCAAAGGATTGAAGACTGCTTTTCCAATAAATCAAGCAGTTTAACATAGTAAAGTTAAACTATGTTAAATGAAAGGTAGGCCCATGTTTTGTAAAGATGATTAGCACTGATGTGGCTCAAAGGTTGTCAGGTTTTCATCGAGGTAAAGTAATACTATGTTGTAATTGTCACTTTGTTACATAGAAAACTTGTAAACTGCCACAAGTGATAGTTTTCAAGTGGAGGAAGGTATGAATTCAGATACTTTGATTAGCAGAGTCCCTTTCGGACTCAAACTTTCTTAACGGTCATCTGGACATGTTAATGGATGTCTGCTTCATCCCATAATATGATGAGCAGTGTGATGTCGCAGTTGGGAAGAGAACCTAGGCAGTATTATTTTTACATAGACATTACTTTTGGAATGGAGGTTGTATTGATCCTGATCTAAAGTATATAGGTTGAGGAGATATTTGCCTTGCATGTGTGAAGCCAGTGAATTTGGATATGAGATCTTGTAGTGAAATACTGTGAGTGATGTTTTTTGAACAGGAGTAGTTGGTCTCACAACTGTGCTGTGAAATGTGGCTTCTACAGAGTTCAGCTCTTACAGGTTTCCTGAAGACTGTCACTTCAGCCTTTGCTGTCAGATGTCTTCTGTGACATGTCTGCATCTTGCTTTTTATGAAAGTGTGCACTATTAAGGCAGTGGTGCTTAAATGAGATACAAAAATGGCCATTCTTAGTATAAATTATCAATAACCCCCTGGTGAATATAAAAAATGACACGGCAGATTCAGACTTTGGTAGTGTAACATACAGTCTCGGATGTGGAGTGAGCAAGTCAAAGGTCATGGGTTCGTTAGCTATTGTCTGTTTTTCGTTCTCCTCAGTGTTCCTAGGAGTTTGAGATCACCTTATTCAAACAATGAGTGCCATAATAGATGTTACATGTATACAAATGCTCTTGGGAGTGAGTTTGTCTGCAAACATACTAGAGAATAAAATACAATGAAGATATTTGTCACTGCTTGATTGTCACCATTCACTATTCAGCCAATAACCACAATCACAGCACAAGGCCCGTGAATTTGGAAACATCATTGGGCAAGCTCGTAAGTATTACAGATTAAACACAAGGCAGCTTGTTATATGTCCTTGTTTCAGAACTGAAAATGCAAAAAACAAAGGGTGCAGTGAAGATAATATATATACCATTCAATATCTTCCCAAAACCCACCTTTCAATATGGTTTATTGTTATTGTTGGGAAACATATTGGGAGGTAAATGTACTTTGGTACATGGTTCTTATCCTGATACTAGATTTGGACCAGATGGCTGTAGTTTCTTTACTGCAGAATTGTTAGCCATCTTGCACACACTGGACTATATCAGCTTCGGCTCGAAACTGTCCTTCACTATCTGCAGTGACTCCTTGAGCAGTTTGCGAACTATCGGCCAGTGCTTCCCTTGCCATCAGTTGGTCATAGCTATCCAGGACTCCCTTCCTCTCCTTGGTCGTGGGTGCTCATTTGGACCCCAGGCCATGTTGGGATCCATGACTACGAGCTTGATGATAGCCTGGCTAAATTGGCTACTAACAGGCCATTTCTTGTTATTGGCATTCTGGAAATAGACCTTCGCTGAGCATTATGTAGTTAGGTTTTGGGACTTTGGAATGGAGAATGGCACATTTTCTTCACCGAACAAGCTCAGGATGGTAAAAAGTACTAAAACTGTGGCGATCCTCCTTACGGGCCTCTTGTAAGGCCTCTTTTGTTCTTTGATGCCTCCGCATTGGCCGTACTTAGCTGACTCTGATATCTCCTCTGTCGTGGGTTGGTGTGGATTGTGGTTCACCTCTTACTGGACTGTCCCAACTTAACCGCCCTGCGATGGATTCTGATTTCCTGATTCGCTACCCTTGCTATTTGCTGACAATGCCTCAGTGGCTGATATCATTTTACGGTTTGTAATGGTGTTCATTGCTTTAGTTAAGGGTAGGGACCTTCAACGTTATTCGTGGGTGGAGGGGATGGCAGGCCATTTTGCTCCCTCTTCACCCTTACTGGACTGCCTTCGACTGGGCTTGGTGGTTCAATCCTGCCCTCTGCCTTCCCACTCCTTTCCGTGTGGGGTCTGTTTAATCTCGAGTGTCTATCTTGATTACTTGTGCTTCTTCCTTTATTCTCTTATCATTTGTCACTTTTCCCTCCTCTGTTCTATGGCCTTCAAGCTTTCCTTCTGTCAATCGTATGTAATTTTATGGCCATTGTAGTTCCCTCTCCCAGTGCGAGGTTTGGGAATACAGAAGTGTCCGATTCCACCCGTCTGCTGTGATCCATGATGTCATCAATATGGTGGTAATTGCTGTTCGAAGCATCTCCAATATGACTCCTATAACACTAGATACACATAGCAACAAACACGAAAATATGTGTAAGACAATAACATCTCCTTCCAAAAATAGAATAAAACTATGAAAATTGGAATTGGAAATTTCACTTCACCACTGCTGAAGGTACCAAAACACACGTACCTACATTTAAAAATATGAAAATTGGAATACGTCATTTCCCCTTACATGTATAGGTTCTTTGGAGGTCATGTAAAAAAAATATGCAATGGCACTCAAAATGTACGGATACTTACCTAAAGGAATTGTCACTAATAAATAATTAGGTAGTTTTCTTGTCAGGTATAAATATTAGACTATCCTATTTGTGCTTCATGCTGTAGTGACTGTTACCTCTTAAGTTAGCTTGGAGCACTTGGGAGGTGACAGAGGTTTTAATTTCAGATTTTACACCACAGTGCAATACAACCAAAGTGCATTACAATGAGGACATCCCATTTCTGCCTGCCTGTCGGCTCAGACTGGGACACTTGTGGTATGTATGGAAAATGAAGGTAAAGTCTTGTCCCATGTTGCAAGAGTGTATGTGGTGTGCTGTGAAACGGTGACCTACCTTCTATGCTTCCATATTCTTGCTCAATAGCGTGCAGTAGCTGATATTTCCTCAGACGTTTCCTGTGTTCTGTGGGTGGTCACTGTTAGTGTGTCAAAGTAGTATTGGGTGTACTGTTGAATAATCTATTCGTATAATGGATTGAATGTAATTAGTGGATGAATGGAATGTTAGTTGAGAGTAGCTAAATGCTATTTTGAAAACATTGTGGGGTTTGTACAGTATTTCTTTAAGCATTTATAGCTGCATTTCTGCTGGTACTAATTTTACTCCTATAGTTAACCAAAAATTTTTAGGGGTCATAGTTGTGCTGCTGCACATGAGAATTGCAAGTAAAATGCATGTTATCTGTCTTGTTCTTCCTGAAATTTTTGTGCGTGTGCAGCTCATTTTCAAAGCCTCCTGTCTTCTTAGAGTATATTGTTATACTATGATTTTTGTTTTAGCTAATTGCCTCATACATAACAAAATTGAGTAGTTTTTCTGCTCTGTCTGAAAATTTTTCTGTGTGGTTTCCTGTCCTGGTTTGCATACTTGATAGATATTTGAAAGCACATATTTCAATAACTTGTTTATTACAACCAAAAACCTTACTTTTCCCTGCTGATTTTCATTACCTCACTTCAGTTTATTTCCATGCCTACTTCCTCAGCTTCCTGTGAGAAGTCTTACATAGTTTTTCAGTTCCTGCTCAATGTCTTCCTACAACACTATATGTTTCCAGTACTTAGCATAGTTCTTAATTTTGTATTAATGTCACTCTCAGTTGTAATGTTTCTTTCTAATGTATTTCAATTTTAATTTTCAGCGTATGGACGTCTGTATTGAATCCAGAAGCACCAGAATTTGTAAGGTATCGTATTCTCATGTTTGTCTCAAAAACTTTTATTCATTTGCTGTTGTACTTACGTACAGGGGTTTGTTCCCATACTACATGTTCATTTGATAAACTATTTACCTCTGCTTCCTGCAAGTACCTTCCGCTAATAGTAATTTTTACTTTTCTTGTAGTTCAACTGTGACTGTGCAGCAGTCGCCGTTACATCAAGATGCACCTGAACTTCAAAGGTATGGAATACACATAACCAGTGGATCAGCATCACTGATAAATGTTAATGCACTAGTGGCAGTTTAAAATTTGTGTGAAAGCACTTAGTTAGGATGTGACACAAGGTAGAATGTCAAGCTATGTAATCATTTTATGCACACATTTGATTGGCTGCTGTGTGACTATAAAACTCGCACACGCAAAGCTTCCCAGTTACGAAATATGTATAGTAATTGGATATAAATTGTAAACCTCTTCCTTCCCCCCTCTCTTTCCCTCTGTCCCCTTTCTCTTCCTTCTCCTTCACCCCATCCTCTCCCCTGTGCTCCTCAACCTCCATTGCCTACCTCTCTGTGTATTGTAACATTTGTTAGAAACTGAAGTTGATGAAAATGGATGGGTAAGACAATGAATATCATTGCTGTATGGGCTATGAGACCTCTCAGCTGATGGACCTGTGGACAGTAGCTTCAGTGAAAGTATAGTCATATGTTGTCTGCAAATTGGTAGGAATACAAAACTTTTGATTCCTATATCACAGTAGTATTCTCATCATAAGTACAAGCCATATTGCAGGCTTTTTGTTTTCTGTTAAAACTGAGGAAGAAAAAAAAATAAGCACTCAGTTTTGTATGCAGTTTGTTTTAAAACTACATGAGAGTAGGAGCATGTGGGAGATGAAATTTCTCCAATGGTTCAAATGCTGTGCTATTGTGGTTTGGCAGTGAGAAAGAAAAACTAAACAGCATATTTTCACCCACCATCATTTTCTTTTGTGCAGCCAGTTTCAACAGTAAACTGTGCATTGTTGTTTCAAAATTATTCATTGTCTGTGAGAATGTTTATTGGAGTATTGTGTAAAATCAAGTAAACTGGAAAGAACATAGACATGGGAACATTAGACATCTTGTCTTTCTATAGTGGTATGAATGGTAAGACATGCCATCATAAGTTTTACACATCTATGTTCATGGGATTGTTCAGAAACAGAACAGACTTCAGAGCACAGGGTTTTGTGCATAGTCCAGTTACAGATAAAGTACTAGTATAATTGAAATAATTTAATTAGTGAAATCATAAAATTGCATATTTTATTGATTCCTTGGGGGCCTGTTCAAGTGTGAGCATTTATAAGAAGTTGACAACATGCACCTGCATAAAATTCTGCCAACTGAGGTTGCATGTAGCCTGTTACAGCATCACAGAGTATGTCAGTGTTGCTGCCAATCCACTTCATTGTGGATGCACAGGTAGACCTTGTTTGGAGCATAGCCTGGACAGGGCAGATGTTAAAGCCCCATGTAAATTGAGCTAATGACTGGTTACTGATAACTGTGTTTGGGCATTGTTTTGTGAAACCACTGCAAGTAGTCATAACTGAGTGCCTTACTTTGAATAGCTCTTCATAGTATTTCTAGTGTCTCACACTAAGGTTAAGAATTGTTCCACATGCCTCCAGTGTGGGCTGCTCCACACCACCACCTCCTCCTCCTCCTCCTCCTCCTCCTCCTGCTGCTGTTGCTGCTGACACGAGGAGTACAAAACAGTCTCAAAGATTTCTTGTAGTGCAATATTCAAACAATACTTAGTTCTAGTTCCATCCAGTAACTCTCACTTCAAACTGCATAAAGTGTCCAGTCAGCAGAAGTTATGGTTATAGCAAAAATATGAAATCTGACTGGCACAGAACTTGCACTACCCCAATTCAGTCTCGTGCACAACTTTCAAATAAACATTTGTGAGTTACGGAAAGTTATCTTGAAATGATGCAACATTTTTTCACAATTTCTCTTAAGATTTATGTTCATTTCGCCATTGAAGAGCACTAATTTTGTAGTGAGTGTAAATAACTTTCTGAGCTTTTCGAGCTGCAAAGTTTTTCTGTAGATTACAAATCTGGGGGATTTCTGTTGACACTTGTGGCATGGATGCTGTGACAACACAGGGAGTTACGTGGCTTCCTAAGCTGAGTGAGTGTACACCTTCAGATATTATTGTTGTTGTTCTTCAGATATATTAATGTTACTATTTTTTTCTTTTAGTTCGGGAAATGTGCTGGTGATGCAGTCCAAATTGAATCCGGAGGCGCCAGAATTTCAGAGGTATGGAATGGGCATGGGAAGTGGATTGGTGATAAATCATTAAGCACTGGTGTCAGCTGAAAATTTTAGTGAAAGCACTTACCTAGGATGGGACTAAAAATTGCGTGTCAATGTATATAACCTATCCATACTTGATAGCTGATTCCTGTGTGCATTAAAATACAATCACAAACATAATACATCCCTAAATTTATTTTCATCCCCTGGATGCTTTGCTCAGTCCTCTTTCATTACTAGTGTGATGCTTGGGTGGTTTATTCTGGGAAAGTAACAAATTATCCAGAATTTTTCAGTTTGAACTTTGATAGAATGTTTTCATGGATTATTGCTAGATAATAGTTTGGAACAGATGGGGCATACTGACAGTCCTTTGAATCTTTAATTTAGTGCTCTCCACACCCTCAAATTTGAGACACTTTTTATTTCACAGACTTCATCAGATAGGTTGACCTTCCAAAGAGAAGGCACTAGGATATTGATGTTCATGAAGTCATAAAATACATACTCCACCCCATCTGGATTGCTGCTTGGTTTTGGACTGCAACTTGTTCTTGCAGTATAATGGTGGGTTTTTGTATGCTTTTGAAGCCTGTTTACACTGAGTAAACATCTGTACGTATGTGTCCAAAATGTGCATAAAGCTCAGCTAAATATGAGAGTTTAAGTGCAGCAAAGGTGACTTTGGCTTTTCAAGCAATTTTTTTTTCTGGTTACTGTATTAACAGAAATGGTTGTGTTCCAACTAGGACAATATAAGAAACATTTCATAATGGGTTTAGTTTCATTAACTGGCTATGAACACGAGCAAGTTTACTAGTACATTATAGTTTCAGCCTTTATAACCATATTATAAACTTAATATGGCTCTTGTATTTGCTTCCAGAAACATTTCTGTGTACACTGAAACTTTCGAATGCTGAGAAGTGCAGCAGTAGCTCTTGTCAGTATTTGTGGCCATTGTGTAGTATAGTAGTTCAGTGAATGAAGTAATGTACAGTGCCAGGAAAGAGATTTGTAAATCGTAAAATTTCTGTTACAGGCTTGGTCCTGACGTCTGAAGGGAATGGACCTCCGAAAATGAATGCTGCACCAGGTAAGTTATGTGCACACATAATGGGTGTATTGATGAGTACTTTACAACTTTGAAAATGCAATGATTTATTCATTTAACTTGGGCATGGATTTGGTGTCATTTTATAGGGAAATGATTTACCTTACACTTCCATAGGCCCAACATGACTTTGTTTGGTTACACAGCTCACACATTCCATCTGAAGCTGATGTCTTGGCAATGTGACCACAGTGTGTCACATGTGACTTGTTCAGTTGCGGGGTATTTTAACTCGGAAATACAGTAGAGATGGCGACGAATGTTTATGGGTTTTTTACTGGCGCAGATTCTACTTTCCATTAATTAAACCACTTGCATCAAAAGTTGACTACACAGTAAAGATAGCCTTTCCATTGTATCTTTCATTCAAATCGTTACACTACCACACGAGATCCTATAATCAATACTACTGTTTTTTTGGTCTTGCACGGTTTGAAGTGCGTATATTTACTTAACACATGCCAGTTGTACATGGGACTGAAGCTGTAGAAGAGAATGCTGGGTTGATTTTTGTAGGAATGTACAGGAAGCCTAGTCCCACTTGATGTTCGTCATGTGCCAAGGGATGACTTCAGGATGTGTTGTACTGAATACTTCCAGTAAAACACTTTGACCACTCAAAAATGATATGCCTACTAGGATGATCTTCACCATATTCTGTACAAAAATTACATTGTGTAGTTGCCACACACTCTTCAAACCAAAGCGCACACACAATCTGCTGCTACTGATTGGGTTGGTATTAATTTGTACTTGCATATATCAAAAGTCAAAACACAATGAGTTTTCTGTCAATATGACACCAAGCCTGTCTGTAAGTTACCTGTATAAGTTGGTCTAAATTTTCAAATTTATCAAGTTCTTTTCTAATACACCCGTACTGTAGTGTCATGCTTGCTCCAAGAATCAACTAGATTCTTGTGTGTGCATGTGTGGACATCATGGTTTATAGGCCTACTGGGGAAACTCGCCATGTAAAACAAAGAGTAACGCATCAAGCCTGGTACCCCAGTGGTGATGAGGAAACCCAGGTGTTACTAAAGAAAACAAATAATTGGTGTGCCTGTTACTGTTTGTATCATTGTTAATATATTTATTGTATTACGTAAAGCTAATATGCCTTGGCTGAAAGATTAAATTGATTTTTTAAGTAAATATTGAGTATGTGGCAAATGTAGAACACTTTCTGCTTTAAAAACTAAAACTGTAAGGCAAGTTTCAGAAAACTTGCTGTGTTACCAGAGTAAGACCATCCCTTCTCAAGAAGCTCGTTGACAACATTTCATTGACATGGAGTATTGTGACTAAATATAAAAAAACTTGTCACATCAGGTATCTGTTCCAAATATACTCAGATTGCTTATTGATCACCTATATTTTGATAATAAAAGTAGACAAAAATAGAAACAAATTTTTTACATGAAGTCAATTGCCTTTGGTACTAAATTTTCAAAACAGTGTCTGTTGGAACATTATCTGGGATGACAGTTTCATCTAATATGAGGTAAGAAAAAAAGCCATGTATTCCAGCTTACCATGGTTCAGAAGTACTCAGCTGTTGCTTCAGAATGTTTATTTCTGAGGTTGTTGTTACTGTGGGATGAGAGAACATTTTTTGCAAATACAGTGGCTTTTGCTTCTATTTCATCGTATTTCAAAATCTGTTGCCTGTTCACTTGTCTCATTTGCTGCATAATAAAAGTGGCTGACACAGCCACTTCCATTCTCATCATAACTCAGTGAGTAGTCACAAAGATGTAAGTATGCTCCTAGTCCCCATCTCGACTTTGTCCAACTTCTGCAGAACAATTATTTGTCCAATTTTAAAGAAAATGCAATTATGACTAAACATGGAACACACCTACACTGGCGAAAAATTTAGTTGTGGGCTTTTTCATTGTTAGTATGAATTGGCAATGTTTTCTCTCGTGCTAACATAAAATGTATTGTGGAAAAATTGGTCACGTTTTGTTCAGTGGAGCTAATTAACTACTGATTATGTGTGTGATAACTTTCTCCAATTAACAAAAATATTCAAAAAGAGCAGTGCGTTTGCTGTCATGAAGCTAGTCTCACCATCTTGGGTGTCTGTGGCTGTCAGCCAGCTACTTCATCTTGAGGCTGGCAAGGATAGAGGCTTGGTGACTGGTTATTGTTAATGTCGTCTGTTCAATGTTCATAATGGCAGATTCCAATAAATACTTAAGGTGTGATAGTTTCAGTGAATTTCAGGCATTTGCTCGTATCAGACAATGCAGTGGCTGACGGTCTTCACTCCATGACAGGGCAGTGGCATTTGTATAGAGTTGTCAGTAGTAACAGACAAGCAACACTGTGAAATAACCACATAAATCAGTGTGGGATTTACAATGAGTGTCTGCTAGGACGGTGCAGGGAAATGGGGCACTGGACTATCGCAGCAGACCTGCAGCACCTCTTGTTGGCATCTGACCATATCAGTTGGACCCTAGGTGGCCAGATTTCAGGTGGTAAGAGGGTGTGGTGTAAACCCCATGAAGTCATTGACCGAAGTTGTCAACAGTACACTGTGCAAGCAGCTAGTGGTGACTCCATAATGTGTGGGCTGTGTTTACATGGAATTTACTGCGTCCTGTAGTCCAACAGAACTTACTATTTGCTGGAATGGTTATTTTAAGCCGTTTGGTGACTAAAAATAGATGGAATTTTTATGGTGACCATGTGCCATGTTACTACTGTTTGCATCTGGCTTGAAGAGCATTATGGTCAGTTCGAGCAAATGGTTTGGCCACTCACATTCCACATCAGTCCCATTGAACACTAATGGGATATACTTGAGATGCCAGTTCATGCACAATATCCTGCACTGGCAACACTTCACTTCACCAATTAAGAACATCTATAGAGGCACCATGGTTCAGTATTTGTGCAGGGAACTTCCAACAACTTGTTCACTCCATGCCACCAGCTGCTGAACTGCACTGGGCAAATGGAGATAAGATTTTAGGAGGTACCACATGACTTCTGGCACCTCAGTATAGCACTGACTAAGCCTCAAATTGGTTTGCCACAACCACATTGAGATTCATCACACTCGAACCTGTTTAGATAACCAGTGCTCCTGTCCACAGTTGGTTTTGATTAGATGTTGCAGAATGACAGTTGTGAGCAGGTCTGCAATTGACGACTTTGGCCAACTGGTGTGTGACATGACTTCTGACAGAACTCTGTACAGGTCAGTTCACCAGGTGGCATTGTTAGACATTTTCTGTGTTTCGTATGACGACGTGAATGTCAGCCGACTGGCAACTAGTTCTCCGGCAGCTGCAAGACACAGGCTATATCAAAAACTGCAGGAACTGCCATAGGCATAAATTACTGTTAAATGAAGGGCGATTCTGAAGCACAATATTGGATTTCCTACTTTACAGTTTGTGTACTGTAATAAGCATGTTGTGAAAGCAAGGTGTCTGAAGGCAGCAGCATACGAAATATTTATAAAACACATTTTTGTATGATTTGTTAAAATTGTCAAATGATGACAAGACAGTTAAGGCCTTCATGATGTCTCAGCTACAGCACAACAAACACCAAAGTTTCACAACTTGATCATGGTGTAGTATTAAGTGTAGAGTAACAAAGTATGAAATAGCTGGTTCGTGTCCTGTGATGCAAGCTCTTCATTTCTTTCTGGCTTAGTGTTTCTAAAAGGTATGAGGTATAGGACTTGAATCATTAATATAATTTTACCGCTCTGTATTGCTTGTAAATCAGCGAGTATGACTTCCTGGGTTGGTGTATACAAAAAAATAGTAAGTTTCAAAATAAACTCGTGCAAACACTTCAATCTCTTTCACCACTGGCTATCCCTCTTGAATGCAGAATGTTACATTTATAAACAAATATTAGGGGCTAACATACCCTTCAGTAAAGCGAAAGGATTAACTCAAGATACCTTTACTTGAGGTTATTGTATTGGATGTCATGCTTGCCTCATGCATTTTGAACTGTATGATCACATACATCAATAGACAGCTCTTCTCTTCTTGAATTCAGCATGTGACATCAGAAATTCCGATGCACAAAGTCTTGTGAACTGTTCCCATGTCAGGCCATACTAAAAGACAGTGTAATAAGTTGGCCATAGTGCTCGCTCGCCTGACATGAAATAACAAAACCAGATCTTTGTGAAAGAAGGAACTCCACATGTATCCTGTACATTTCTCCTTGTTTATGTAGTATTTGTCACTTTCCACGAGCATCAGCAATGACAAATGGAATAAATCGGCAACCACCTTCTCAAGATTGTTAAGTGCTCGTACTGGCTGACATCAGCATACTGAGATGAGAGTGCTACTGAATTATTGTTGCAGTCAGGGAATGCTTGACTACATTAGCAGAACAGGTCTCAGCTCAGCTGCCGTTGTTTGTGAACAAAACTACAAAACACATCCTATTGAAATTGGATGTTTCCTGTGGTTGCAGCACTGAGAAGAGTGTGAATGCTAGTCATCAGGTTTGTGATGCAACACATTCCACTAAATTTTGTCTACATAAAACTACATGTTAACTCAAATGGCAAAGCTTCACCTGTAGATATAAGAGGAAATTAATTTAGTAGACCTCTCCACACCTCCCCCAGGGGACTTGTGGTTCTTACGTGAGTTTGTGTATGGTGCACACTGGGCCCTGAGCTATTGTGGCTCATTCCCCGTTCCTGTGCTGTTTCCTTTATCATGCCCCTCTTTCCCTTGACTTTCACCTATTCCCACTCCTTCCCGCCTCTCAGAGCTCTCGTGTCGAGCTGAATATTTCTCAAGTTTCTTGTATTCCTTCCTGTTCTTGTTCTCCTTGTCTTTTCCTTTTCGTCCTTAATTTTCAGTGTTTTTGGTCCTCCTTCATGGATTGACACCAACTTCTAAATTTCATCTACAGCACGGATTCCTTCCTCCCTCCCTCCCCTTTCTTCCCTGCTGTAACTCACTCCTACGTGCTATTTGCCAATTAAAAATACAGTTGCTCTCTTTCATTGCTTCTAACATCTCTATGCTCTCACATTTAAGAATTTATTACAATTTTACATTATAAGGCAATTTAAAGACAATACCTTTGGGGCTTACATTTACTTACACTTAAAAAGAAATGTTTCATTGGCCCCTTTCAAAGATACTTTTTAGTTTCATAACATAGAAAAGTTAAATTCAATTGAATGTTGTGGTCAGGTAGCAGGTAAGCTTTCACATAGAAACTTTTTAGTTTTGTGTGTGTTGGTATTTACAAAAATGCTTTCATCTTTATGGTCCAACTGATCAGTCATTTCATTAAAACATCCACAAATTATTGTAGAAGTAAAACATCCACAAATTATTGTAGAAGTAAAACATCCACAAATTATTGTAGAAGTAAAACATCCACAAATTATTGTAGAAGTAAAACATCCACAAATTATTGTAGAAGTAAAACATCCACAAATTATTGTAGAAGTAAAACATACACAAATTATTGTAGAAGTAAAACATACACAAATTATTGTAGAAGTAAAACATACACAAATTATTGTAGAAGTTAAAAAAAGTTCCATAAATGTCACTTCATCTGTAAACATGATTTTACAAATGAGAAAACGCATGAATATATTCTTTACTGTACTCTTGGCATGCACATGTTCATGCTTCATTGAAAAATATCTGCTTTGGACATTTCATTAGTTAGGTCTGCTGATCAAATCTACTGGCTTGAGCAAACAGTGGCGGCGGTGTGGTGAGAACGGTCATCGCTCCGAGCACTACATCAACTGTGCAGACAAGTGAAGCGTGTCTATCAGCAGTGGTGGCACTGTTGCCACTAACTCCATCTCATAGGAGTGACGTCACTGTCACTCGCCACATTTCATGTATCTTGTTGCCGAGTGGTGGGACAATGAAGGCAGGCACGTGTGATGGAGCTGGGTTGCTGTGTGGGCACACGTGGTGCCAATCCAATTGATGGTTCTTCCATTTGTGAAAAACATAAAATATGGCAGAATCAGTCTTTCATATATCACTGCACACTGTAGCAACATAGGAAAAACGTTCTGAGTATCACATGTGTTGTGTGAAGTGTCGCTCTAGCATGAATATAAACTGTCACTGCTTATTCACTAGAACATTAACAATTAACACAACTGAAGTCTGTCACACAGTTTTAGTGGCTCATGGTTTGAATAACAACAAACACGACCCAACAGTCTGTTAAGCTTACTTAGTGCAGTTATTTGTGTGTTTCTGAGCAGGCATTTCTGAAGCATCTGCTAACACAGTCTATTCATTGCGCAGTTGTCACACATGGTGTACCCCCTGGGGGTTCAACACACTTTGAGGGGTTCATGCTTGGCTACCACAGGGCCCCAGCTGTCATAGCATCTTTCCCCTTCTGTGCTGCATGTCTATCCTCCTGCTATTCTTTTTCCTTTTCTGTGGGAAACATATCGGGATGTTCCACATTGTCTGTCGCTGACATAAGAAAAGTCTCACCACTGTCTTTCATTCCCTCTTCATTTGCTTGATACCCTTCTCCCTTCTTTCCTGCACTTTAGTGTTAAAGGTTCCTCTCTCTTCTTCCTCCTCATGCACTCCTGATAGCCGGCACACACATCTGCTGCATAATAGGTGACTGCGTAACATGTAATTCTTAGCCCTGGGTCGACAGGCAGGGTTTTTACATCATCACGATCAACATCTACAAAACGTAAAGGTAATGAGGCTAATGATTCAAAGACACTGCCAGCTGCAACGTGGTTCTTGTGGTTTCACATATTGAAGATGGTCGGTCCTTTGCAATGGTAATTCGGTTCATTATTCAAAATTGTGTTTATGCCATTGCCGGCCCTGTGAAATCCTACTCTCGTTTAGAGGAGAGTTGCTTTTGTAGACAACTTCGGATTCTCAAGCTGAACAACTGTTTTCCGCCTCGCTTCTCCATGGCTATCCTTTTTGTGTCATGGTCCATAGAACTAGGAATTCTTCCTGTAGTGTTACATACACTAGGCTCCTAGACAGTCTGACCGAGGCTGAAATCCAATCTCAATTCTCAGATTAAGTTGTCAGGTGATGAAAAAGGTAGATTTCTCATTAGTGCACACCCGCACCCTTTTTCTCACCTTTGACAGAGTAGTGCTTCCGTCCAAATTCAAAGTAGGCTATGAAATTACCACAGTCTGACCCTACATTCTGAACCCTATACCCTGCTATGAGTGTCATCAATTAAACCACACCAGAACGTCTTGTGACATGCACCCAAATGTCTAACCTGTGGTAAGGATGCATATGAGGGCATCGTCCACCTCCTCCTCCCTGCTGTATCAACTGAAACGGCAGTCATGTTGCTGCCTCTTAGGATTGTCCTGTATATCATGATGAGCAGGAGGTCCAGGTAAAGCAAAAAGTGCCTTCCCGAGTCGCCTGCAAGTTAGTGGCTATTCGCAAACTGTGTGTTCTCCACTTAGTTCTCTTCTTGCTACCTCTCACTCTATGAATGAATGACATGGCCACACTGATATGTGACCTCAAATTCAGTTCTGAGATTGTGAAATTGCCCAGTGTCAAAATAGCATCACCATCCCCCTGTCCAGCTGTGCAACAAGCCATCAGACTCTCGCCTCAAGGAGCGAAGCCACCGGGTACAAAACTGGTGACTGGAAAGGACAACAGGAGTTCTGTGAACACTCCCTACATCCCTCCAGCCAAACGCCAGTGTCTTCCTCTGCTAACTGGAAAGGCTCAAAGAAGTCCTACAAAGGCAAACAGTCGTCTCCATGGCGGTCTCAAAGATTCTCTTGAATGGTGTTGCCTGACCAGCTTCTGTCACCAGTGCCCACCACCAACAGGTTTCCTGCGTTGTGCTCTACACACTGACAGCACAAGCAAGTCGATGATTCTGTCGACCTCATGGAGCAGGATCCTCCTGCTTCTATGCAGTGTAGCTGCAAGTCTTCAGACTGTCAATCAACAGTGCTGAGATGATGCCCTTTCATTTCTTCCTCATACCTCCTCGAATGGAACATTCATAGCCGTCTGTCCCAGAAAGAGAATTTATGGCTGCTTTTAGCATCACACCGTCCCCTTGTACTCTGCCTTCAGGAAACAAAATTCCATACTTAAGACTGCTTTGAGCTTTCACATTTCTCTCCAGTTTGTTCAGACCTTCCCCCTGCCCCCCCACCCCTCTCCCTTCTAAGGTAAGCATTCCATCTCCTGCAGGCATCATGCTGAATGAGATTCATAGGCAACCCATCTCACTGACTGCCCATCTTCAAGTTGTTGCAGTTCACCTTTTCCTTCTTCACCTGATGTTTTCCCTTTGTACCGTTTATATCCCTCCGTTATTCGATGTCACCAGGTCAGACGCTTTATACATCTGAGCCACCGAGGCCACAGATGAATAGTGCGACTGCAGGGACTTATCCCTTGCACGCTTCCTGTGAGACCCACATTCCCAACTGACCACTGTCTACATACGTAATGTTCCTAGTAGATACATTGCCCATCCACTCGTTACTTGTGCCCACTTAAGTTGACGATTCAGTTGTCCCCAACAAGGTATGTCAACAATACCTGTCGGCAGCTGAGGGTTCCAATTAATTATCATTTATTCTAGAGAAGCCGCACCTGAAGTAGTCATCCTTGGCCATTTGGTCAGTACTGCCTTGTTTAGACCTACAGCACAATGAATTGAAATTATTAAGAAACTACCTCAGGCTCAAGGCTTCCACAAATTATGCTGTTTTCTCAGGACGATTAACTCCTTCGTCAACATCCCCCTAACGCAGCTGCCACTCGGACAGCTCAGACTAATGTACCAACAGCAAAGAATGCAGCTTGAATATGCAATATTGAGTGGACTCCATAAATACAACATGCTTTCATCAAAATCCACGACTGTATGACACCTTTCGCAACCTCATCCCACCCATGATCTAAATCACAGCTGACAGTAAAGTTGAATGCAAGCATTTTTACCATCAGAGCAGTGCTGTGGCTGGAAGTGGCAGGTGTACAACAACCACTATTTTTCTGACAGACTTTCAGTGCAAGTGGTCAGTCTACGACAGAGAATTGTTCACACCATGTGAAGTAGCCTGCCAGTTTAAAGAAGATGTCGAGGACAGACATCTCATCATTTACACAGAGTACTTGCCTTCGGCACACTCTATATGCAACCCATCAAAAGACTCCTGTCCCCAATAGTTCCAGCATCTGTACTACAATGCACAATTGACAACAGATGTCAGACACCTTCACAGAGCGTACAGCATCATTGAAGACTTTCTATTGAGAATAAAAGCCCTTTCCACACATACTGATTATGACTATCCTCGCACTTGTAAAATGAGTTAAACAACACATCCCATGGCTTAGAATACCACCACCACAGGCACACAGCCCACCAAAAGTTTTTGTTCATAAAGCTCCGGCAGAGTGTGACTGTGTCATGTTACAGGCTACACTACTCGACCTGCTCTGCAGGTGCCTTACTTCAACTCACACAAAGTCAACAAATAAGATTACAAATACTTCAATATATTGCTCCATATGAAGCTCACCATTATGGCTATCAACCACATTAAACATGCGTAGATCTTGTGCAACATTGCTCATACCAATGAAGTAGAAGCCGTTCAGACCAATGCCACCATTCACGTCATTTCAGAAAGGGACTATGCGTCACCCACTCCAAACACCTGCACCACATTTGTGGTACAACTCAATTTACAGCAGTTTGTGCTGGATGATATCCAGTTCAAGCTGCAGATAACTTCCTCATTGTTGAAGGGAAGCACAAGTTACGCAAAGTCAACAAAGGCTTTATCTCCAGTCAGTTTACTTACAGACAGCATGTGGCAGCACTAGCAGTAGAGGGTATATAAAGTATGTCATGTGGGGGTGGGTGGGTGGGGGGGGGGGGGGCGGAGGGCAATGTGGGAAATCGTACAGTCAATGTCGTGCTAGAGAAACAGAGGGAGTTATTTGATACAAAATGTCATGATCATTGGCATTCGGGCCAATGGTGGAAGCATGTCCAAAGCTGCTAAGTTTATAAACTTTCACGTGCCACCACAGTTAACGTATGCTGTGCATAGCATTATGTACCATCTACAAATCAAGCATGAATGTTTATACTTTACATATGAACAGCAGTGAACCTTCAAACAAGTATTTATCACTACAAGTAATTTTAGTAGACTGGAATACTAATCTCACATTTGGCAGTCCTCCATGTAGAATATAGGGTATAAACCTGTCTTTGCAGGCTGGATCCATGTTTTCTAAAAACTAACACCACTTTAAACCTTCTTGGTACTTATTTTGAATTGACAAATTGATACATAGTTGTTGTAATTGTGAATTTCATAATTTATTGTGCAAAATAATCTTTTATATTTGATCCAATAATGCAAAATACAAAATATTGATTTCCTTCTTAGTTACAAATTTGCTTTTGTGGATGACATTTTCATGAATTCCAGACATATTCCTTGATATCCTCATTAAGCTGTTTTTTTGATGAAGTTAACAGATTTTGACAAAAGATGAAAATATAATATCTATTTACAATACATTTTGTAGGCTCATAATTAAAAATGTTTCCATTGCTGTGGTTTTACATGTAATAAATCACCAAATTAGCACATACAATTATTATCTTGGATTTCATAATTTTCTGTACAAACAAGTATTTTAATGGTGGATCAAATATTGCAGAACCAATAATGTTGATTTTCTTCTTAATTAAAATTTGGATTTCGTAGCTAACATTTCCTTAAGTTCCAAATGTATTGCTTAGTTTGATCTTATGTTGTTTTTGTGAAACATACAGGTTATATCAAAATATGAAAACATGCTGTTTGTTTACAATTTTTCTTGATAAATTACTTCTGAATACTACTCTGTTACTTAGTTAGCTACTCAAAGCTTCATAGGTTTCATTAACATTGCATTCTGCCCTGTAGTGTGTGACAATATGCATTTGTAAAATATACAGAGTGGGGAGATATTTGGTATTTGGGTTGTATACTAATATGTAGTGCTGTAATATTCAGTTGATCCACCCTGTTTGTCCCATTACAATGGCAAAATGGCGTTACCTAAGTCGGTCCAAGGCTGTTGTGGTGCATCATGTGTCATACACGACAGCGGTGAACAGTGGCTGCGGACATGCATATGGGCAAACAGATGTGCAACTGACTGTCAAGATGAAGCAAGGGGCTACCAACAGTGTCTCCTCATGAACGTCCAGCAAGCATTGCTGCATATGAGCCTCCACAGCAGGCACCTGGTTCAAGCATTTACACCAACTCCTATTTATCAGCAATGATGACTGGAATTTGCACACCAATACCACAACTGGATGCCCACTGAGTGAGTGGCAACAGGTGGCCTTTCAGATGAATCACGTTTTATGCTCCATCGAATTGAAAGCAAACACCCTGGAACAATTATCAAAAAGATCCCGGATGCAGGAGGGAGTGTTAGGGTCTAGGGAATGTTTTCATGGCATTCCCTTGGTGATCTCATCAATCTGGAAGGCATAATAGATAAAAAAAAGCATGTGTCTATCCTTGGGGACCATATCCACCCCTACATCCAGTTTGTTTTACAGTGTACGTGCTTAGTTTGTAGGGCATCAGCATGAGTGTACTGTACTCCCCCAGCCACCAGACTCTCTGGAATTAAACCCAATTGAGTGTGGGACCACCTCAATTGGACTCTTCCTGCCATGGACCCTCAGCCAAGAAATCTAGCACAGCTAGCTACGGAACTTGAGTAGATATTGCTTTACATCCCTGTTAGTACCTTCCAGAAATCATTGACTCATTTCCTGCACATCTCACAGCAGTCCCCACTGCAAAAGGTGGTTATTCAGGCGTTTGGCAGGAGGTCACATTAATGTGACTAGACAGTGTAGGCCATGCCTTGTAAAAACCCCGCTTGTCAATAGCATCAACATAAAACAAACCTATGTTCGACCCAACACCTGACAGAAGTTATTGATCTATCTCACAGAGCTGGTCAACTGTGGTCAGTCAAAATGCCTCAGAACAGGAAACATTTCAGCATTTGTACAGGTTGTCGCTGAAGCTATATTTAGCAGGTGACTCTTGATACTGTAACCATTGTCCCTGAGAATACTGCTTCCTGTCTACCCATTATTGCACTGCATTCATCTTCTCCAAAATATTTATGCAAATAACTTACATCCTCTATCACTTGGGTACGACTGGCACTTGGGTTATAAAAAATTGTCACCTAGCATGCAATCCCTAGTTCTTCCCGTAGCAACTGGTCTACACCTCTTCCATGACTACTAACTATTAGGACTTTCCTCCCCTTTGCTACTTTATCCTGAAATTGCTGCTTTTCTGCTGAAAGCCCGCTGTGATTAGCCCACACCTACACGCATGGTTACTTTCTTATCAAGCTAAGGTAGCAGGACAAACTATTTTCAGTACCAGTGAGAAAGCTCTCTCATACTGTTCTCTTTCTGTAGCCTTTCTTTCCTGCTAGCATTTCCAACTGCTAGTTACTGTCCTTAACCTTTCCATTTCTTTTATAGCACTGAAAGTCATGTCTTAAAGGTCCTAATTATTCCCACCAGCTCAACTTTTTTTTCTGCCCCGTGCACAGACTGCAATATTATGAAAGAATCTCAAGAACTAACTTGCCTATGTCACCATGTTTTGCAGACATCTACATCTACATCATGAATGTCTGTATGTCCTACTTCAAGCTTTCTGCGCCATTACCGCACTTTGCTGTCACTCATGAAAGTTTCAACTACATCTACAGGGTGTTACAAAAAGGTACGGCCAAACTTTCAGGAAACATTCCCCACACACAAATAAAGAAAAGACATGTGTCCGGAAACGCTTAATTTCCATGCTAGAGCTCATTTTAGTTTCGTCAGTACGTACTGCACTTCCTCGATTCACCGCCAGTTGGCCCAATTGAAGGAAGGTGCTTGTGTTGACTTGCGACTCTTTGCTCTACAGTACTAGCATCAATCACATCAGTATGTAGCATTAACAGGTTAGTGTTCAACACAAATGTGGTTTTGCAGTCAGTGCAATGTTTACAAATGCGGAGTTGGCAGATGCCCATTTGATGTATGGATTAGCACAGGGCAGTAGCCGTGGTGCGGTATGTTTATATCGAGACAGATTTCCAGAATGAAGGTGTCCCGACAGGAAGACGTTGGAAGCAATTGATCAGCGTCTTCGGGAGCACGGAACATTCCAGCCTATGACTCGCGACTGGGGAAGACCTAGAACGACGACGACACCTGCAATGGATGAGGCAATTCTTCGTCCAGTTGACAATAACCCTAATGTCAGCGTCAGAGACGTTGCTGCTGTACAATGTAACATTGACCATGTCACTGTATGGAGAGTGCTACTGGAGAACCAGTTGTTTCCGTACCACGTACAGTGTGTGCAGGCGCTATCAGCAGCTGATTGGCCTCCACGGGTACACTCACTACCATAATCATTTGTCAGGACATTATCAAGACATTTTATAACACTGTGTAAGTGAACGAAGTCTTGTTTTAGCACTGTGCATTGCTTTTCGTGCTAATGACAATCTTAATCTGGAGTAATAAATGTCATTTTTCCTCCAGGTATTGTAATTATGAACATCATTGTTCCTTTTGAACTGTAGTGGATTATTTACAACAAACTTTATGATGGAATAAATATACTGTGAACCAGTAGTCAGAATGAACTTAAAGAGATGTCTACTAGGTGATTGTGGGTGAGCACTACATACTTTTTCTTGCAGTGCATTTCTGTGGAATGAAGACTCTTTCCTGAAGATGAGTTAACCCAGAACATTATTCCATTTGACATTATTGAATGAAAATTTGCAAAAGTATGTCATCTTACTGATTTGGCTCTCCCAAAAATTTGCAATGGTTCTACATGCAAATGTGGCTGAACTAAGTGGTTTTAAGAGTTTCAAAATGGGCTTTTTCCAATTTAAATTCTCATCAATATGGACACCTAAGAATATTGAAGTTTCCACCCTATTTATTATTTTCTCACCACGTGTTACACTTTCCACTGGTGTAGTGCCCCTAGATGAGCAGAACCAAACACGTTGTGTCTTTTTTTACATGGAGGGTGAGACCATTTGCAGAAAACTATTCAATGATACTTTTGATAATTTTTTTTACCATCTGTTGCTGTATTTATCTTTTTAAATTTGTGTTTATTTTTATCAGAACTGGCAATTCTGCCTTATAATATATGAGAATATAATTGTATCAAACAATGGAAAATCCTTACACAACCCCACCTCCCAATCCCTTACCTCGTGGTCCAAACCCCTGTAATAGACCTAGATGCAAGACCTGTCCCATACATCCTCCCATCACCACTTACTCCAGTCCATTCACTAGCATCAACTATCCCATCATAGGCAGCACTACCTGTGAAACCAGGCATGTGTTCTACAATTTAAGCTGTAACCACTGTGGCGCATTCTATGTGGGCATGACAACCAACAAGCATGAATGGTCACCAACGGACTGTGGCCAAGAAACAGCTGGATCACCCAGTTGCTGAGTATTTTAATGGCTGCTTACCACGTGTTACATCTGGATCATTCCAAGTAACACCGGCTTTTCTAAACAGTGCATGTGGGAACTCTCCTTGTATAATATCCTATGTTCCTGTAACCTCCCCCGTCCTCAATCTTTGTTATTCATTGTCCTACACCTCCCTACTGCCTTCCCTGTTCACACATCAGCACCACACAGCCCCATACTACACTGATACACCCACAGTCTTTATTCTCTCCGTCGTGCCTATCTATGACACAATGTATCTGTCTGCAGTTCATGGTGTCACGGTCACATTCGCACTTCCCGAGTACGGGGTCCCGGGTTCGATTCCTGGCGGGGTCAGGGATTTTTGCCTGCCTTGAGATGAGTGGGTGTTTGTGTTGTCCTTATCGTTTCATCATCATTTATGAAAGTGGCGAGTTTGGACTGAGTAAAGGTTGGGAATTTGTACCTGTGTTGATAACCGTGCAGTTGAGCGCGCCACAATACGAAACATCATCATCATCATCATCATCATCAACAACGTATCAGCATCACCAATCTTTCATTTTCGTAATATTCCAACTATAGAATACTAATCTGTATAAACAGTGATATAAAGCTAAAGACGTCAAAGCAGCTTCACCCATTGAATACGTTAAGATTTCATGATCTATATTGTGGATCAGTGGCGTACATACAGGAGACCCCAGTTCGATTCCTGGCCTTGGTTCGTATTTTCACTCACCGTTTCAGTCTTTATACATGAAATCGTATCTGTACGAGATCAGTAAAGTCTCTGAAAACTGTTGCCATTTCATTAGCAGAGTACTGATTGCAACCCCTACTCCAAATCCATAAGTATCTGTCTGCCAACAACATTCTTAGTGCTGTGCTTGGACCTTTCTTTTTCATAAAAAATATGTGAATTCCTAAGGGACCAAACTTCTGAGGTCGTTGGTCCCTAGACTTACACACTACTTCAACTAACTTATGCTAAGAACAAGACACACACCCATGCCTGAGAGAGGACTCAAACCACCTGTAGGAGGGGCCACACAGTACATGATACGACACCTCAGATAACGCATCCACATTACTCAGCCTATGTAACAATGACAGCTGAAGTACCTCACTTAAGCTCCTTGGCATTCATTGGCACTAACTATGTACACACAAAGTTAGCCCAAGTCACATATTTGCTAAGTAAACTTATAACTTGTGTGACTGACAAGCTATTGCTGAACACTTATGCCTTTTTGCACAGTCGCCTCATTTATGCAATGTGGTACGAGGTGTTGATTTTGAATAAGTTGCTATTTTTTTAAACAAAGCACATCGGGGAAAAAATATATTGTGCAGGTGTTGTAAGGATTTGTAGAGCTCTAAACAGATCCCTGCACGAATGCCTAGGATGTAATCCACACACAATTCTTATTGCTCGCTTCTGTGCATAAGGAACGTCAAACGAAATGTGGCTGCCTTGGATGGGAGCTGTCGAGTGAATTTAAATATATTCACTTCGCATGTTTTATTTGTTGTAATGACTTATTTTAATTCTCTGATTTGATTAGTAGTAATGCATCATAAATCACTTGCAGAACGTTGCAGTTATTTTTGAAAAAGTTGTGCTTCTACAAATCTGATTTTTCCCGTGGTTATGTACATATTTAACTGAAATAGCCTATACTTTTCCGTGGAGCATGTCAATTTATTTGAAACAAAACGTTTCATTTCACATCTTTGCCTAGTTTCAACTGTTCATTCAGCCTTGAGTCTCCATTTTCGTATCATCGTACTTACAGCATTAACAGATCATATACAATACCATGATAAAGAATGATTCACGAGAGAATACTCTAGGAAAACTGGGAATCGGAAAATCACAATGAAAAGCATAACACCAAATAGGGCTACCTCATCGTGAATCTGGCTGTAGCCTACGGATGCATTTTGTAACTATGATTACTGATATGTTTTTTTTTTGTAGTGTGGTTTACAAAATTAGATATTAATGCTGTATTCTCTAATGTTTTATTTCTTGTGTGACATGTGATGTTTCTACGATCTGTTACTGCTTTATGCACGAACACTGATACACTTTTACTTGAAAATGGCTGCGCAGTAGAAATTGGTCAGTAACACGGAATGAAACACTGCCTTCACAAGAAATATTTCGATATATACATGTTACCTTCTCTAGGCTTCTCGTTACTTCTTAACTACAGTCGTTTACACCTTAAATGTATAGAATTCCATTCTTTGGTAAATTATGGATTGACAGCATATAGTGTTTTATTGTCATAATCATTATCTTAGAAAACAACCATGAGATGATGAGAGCAATGACCGGTTCTTGGCACTGCCTATACACTAAGAACATCTAAGCCTGTCTGGAAATAACAGCAATTAACGGAATACTCCTAATAAAGAAAAAAAAAATATCTTTCTAACAAGGAATTCAAATGTACAACTTAACAACATAAATGAAACACATTTTGTTTTCCTTTTTTACCGAGAATCGTACAGTCTGTTTGCTTCATAACTATCTGTTAAAACATATCTTTATTCTCATACATGATTGAAGAGATACGAAATTAGCAAGTGCAAAACTAAGCAGTCATGCAAATTGGATGTGTGAGAATGTTTTTTGTATGCAGGCTACGCGGTCTGCAACCATCTCAATGTTTTTCTTTGCTACCCGTGTGTGGAGGGTGAATACACACAAAGTCATTGTCTATCGTGATATCTGTTATACCTTAATGCACCTATTGCGTACATCAAGATATGAATACCTTTTCGAAAATTGATTACGAGAGTCAAAAGAAAGGTAATATTACAGGGAAATTGTGCGTTTTAAATATTGTTCCGACCTGTTGAAAGTGATCTCCACTTGTACAACTTTGTAACTATTTTATATGTATTATATGCGTACAAGGATGGGATTTGTGCCTCCCAAATCAAGCGACAGAACTAGGCTGAAGGTAATAAGTTCATCCATCGATGTGGAATTTTCAGTGCAACTAAGAATGTCATTTTATTACCATGCATAACTGGACTTATAATATGTTTTATGTAAAATATGGCAATGTAGCTTGGAAAGAATGAAATCGAATGTAATGTTGGAGGATGTTTCGCTTTCTGAAAATACAAAACGTGGGTTCGAGTAACAGAAAGATAACAAAGATGTCACGACGATCACGGCACCGCGCATGCGCAGTAAGACCATTTGCAAACAGTCATGATATATCACAACACCTTTAATCGAACGAACCGAATAACGCCAGCAAGAATGATTTCATTTGAGGTCATTTCGAAAATTTTTCAGTAATTTCCGACTGCGCTTGACGGTTGAAAGTTGTGCGTTACTGATGCCCGTTGTAAGGTTGGCGGCATTGAAGCAAAGATGAGTCACTGATTTCCGCCAAGGCGGAGCGCGCAGTTCTAGTTAGACGTCAGTCTTGGTGTAGCAGTCGTCACTGTTATTTGGCTGGGTAGTAGCGGAAGCATAATGGGTAAGTCACATAAAATGCAGATAGGTTTTGGGATAGAGGACGTGCTGTTAGACTACTCAAATAATGCAATGGAACGCGTCGTGTATCATTTCGCATGAATCTACTTGCGCAGCAATTTGTTCATGGTGTCGGGGTTTCTAAGTAATTCTTCGTAGCAAACTTATTATTCGTCTGTTACTATCTGTTTAAATTAGGTTAGCCTTACATGACATAGAAAATAGTGATTGCATTGTCATTAGTATGGTATCATTCGATGTTGGTGTAAGATATTTCGTGTTATATACTAAATACCATATCAGACTTCGGTTTTTATCAGTCTGAACAGCGTAATCATGTGTAAGATTCTATTCATGTGCCATTCTAGAAGCTTCCACCGTCCTCCACAGAAAGTATCCATAAACTGTGGCTAAGTTACTGTGTGTATATGGTGACAGAATGTCTACCATATTTTCCCCTCTTGACACATATACACCCTCGTGAAGCTGGCGACATATCTTTCACTTAATTTTAATGATACTGGTCACATGCTTAGGTGTAGAATGTAAGATGCGCACATAAACTACATGGTAGTTACGAACTATAGTTTACCTCCATATGCTGCTGCGTAGTCTTTGAACATGACTGTAAAATTCAGCAGAAAATCATACAGATAATGTGCTGCAGCTTGCGTCAGTATTAGATTTCCGTTATTTACCAGTAATGCCTGAAGAGACTACGTGATAGTCACGTGCATAGTTTGTACGTAAGAGTATAGTTTTTAATACTTAAAAATGATTGTTCACGTTAAGGATATAGGCTCAAGGCTCCAGTTTTGGTCACTAAACCCCTTATGGGTACTTCGATGCAGTTAGGCCTAGTGAATTTTAAGCTTCCTTTGAATATCAATTTTACAATAGCTTATTACAAATACGTGAAGTGCTATTCAATTAGACATGGAAGCACTTCTTTCTTTGTTTCTGTTTGGTGTCATAATTTTGTGAAAAGGTCTATGTTGCGGTTTTATGGTTTCTCCTTAAGCAACATAAAACTGATTTTTCATATTCGACTCATTTAAATAAGACATAAGAAACTTGATCTATTTGGATATATTGGTTAAGTATTATAGTTTTATTTCTTAAAATTCAATATGGTAGTGCCCGAAGACATGCCAAAGTCAGCAGATCCATAGTCTTGTTTCCCTGTTACGGCCATGCTTGTGGTCATAAGTGCATACATTCCGTTTTGGCCACTTTTAAAAATTTGTAGAAAGTGTTGGTAATACAGATTCTAACTATGCTAGTTTTAAGTAGGCTTATTTAAAATAGTTTTCGTATTGTTGTACCAAGATAAACATAATTCTTGCCAGAGCATCTCATATTTATCCTTGAAGCATAGTAAAATACACAATAAGTTACGAAAATATAACACTTTTTAGCTAAACGTTTGAGTCAACCAAAGAATAAGAGATCAAAGTATTTTCGCAGCAAAGTTGTGCTGGAGGTTGTTGCTGAGAAAATGACTGCTACTCCAAGCGTTTTATAGTACTCAAAGAGCATAAAGAATTAAAAATTCGTGCCTATATCCCCTAGAATATACTGTGCACAGTGGCCCACATTCTGTCTTCAGGGGTGGTGTGATGATGAACTTGGTTCAGTGCCGCACTGTAAGGAAAATCTCTAGTGAATCTATCCAAAAATGTATTGAAAAAGCAGATTTTTCTCAGCCAGTAATTAGAATACTTCTAAATTGATCCATTGAATTGCTGTAAGTTTTATCTACTTTATGCACATTTTTCTTCTGTGCTTGTATAAAGAACAAATTGCTTCCTAGTAAATTGATAATATAGTTATGAAAGCCACAGTTTTATAATATGGAGAGGCCAAAAGTGAGGAAAAGACTTTGTCTAGAATTTGTTTCCAATACTAGGGAAATTTAAATTTTTTTTCTTTCATTATTGAACTTCTCCTACACAGTTGTAATGTACAGACCTTGAAACAGATGATTTTCAAGTAATGTGTAAGCTTTTCCTTACAGTAATCATCTAGTTTCTCGTATTTTCCTTAACATGGCATAAGTGGTACCTCAACCCAATTGTATGTGACAAAAACGGTATCATTTTGTCAAGTCACTATTGGCAAAATTCGTGTATGGAATACAATGGATGCTGTTTCAGACTTTTGCAGTTTCCTTTTTAAATAAACTTGGTGGTAGGCATTGACTGTTAAGGGAAGTGTATTGCAATTTTTAGTGCAGCCATTGGAGTGCTGTCTTGTTACAGACAGGGTATTTCAGTGTTCATTTTGTGTCATTATATATATTTATTGCCTCATGCTGAAAGCCCTCTTGGTTTTCCTTTATGCTGATGAGGTATAAAAACACACTGGCTGAAAATTTTCATTTTCCTAACAAGTTGTGCTCCAGTCTTCTGCTTGATGTTATGACCCTGACAGCTTTATTTTCATTAGCATGAAGCATCCCCGTAACAGTGGGACATAACTAATGTGGCTATGTAATGGTGCATAATACACCGTTACAAGCTGCTGGGCAGTTAATGCATCATTTAGTCTCGACAGATGTTGTCTTACGTGGACCACAAATACTTTGAAAGAACACAATCATGAAACCCAGCAGTTTGACGGCATTCATATGATCCTGCATCCTGTGCTGCTGAAGCTGCATATGATTTTTCCATGATTGTCATTTAATTTTTTATGAGCCATGTTGATTTCAAAGAGAACATCTGTGAAAGTAGAGCTTGCCAGTTTTTCCTTCAGTCAAAAGGGTGGTGTCAACAATAGACTTACATGTTGTTCTTACACACTGACCTTGACATAAATAAGGAACTGCATTTACTGATGGACATAACCTCTGAAGTTTCCCTTTAGCTGGGACAAATTCAATAAAGCACCACATATAAAAATTGTAAACGACGACTCAAAAATTGTAGTAAACTATGTTTTTGATACAGTGCAAGATAGGTAACTGCTGTTTTGCAATCACTTTAAATGTAATGGTGTTAATTACTAGTTGCTGGTACTAGAATTATTGTAGAGATAAATTAATCTTTATAAAGTTGCTGTGTATGAAAAGTTAGGCAAAAGTCCTATGCAGTGTTCTCTGTAATGTTATGGATACACAGTGGAGATGTGTAAATTGTAGGAATGTTCTGGACTAGTGTGCATGTCCCTAGTAAAAGTTGAAATAAGATCAATCAGTTAACCTCTGTTCAGATATTTGTGACAAAGTAATGATGTATGCTTTTTTCCCTTCCAGAGTGCCCATGCTGTCAGCAGTTTCCCGACGAGATAGAGATGTTGTACCGGTATGTATCTGCATGTTGCATTAGCACATCCTGTGCTGAAAGTATGTTTGTCATTAACGCCTGTCATTGTACTGTGTGCTTTGGAGTTATTTTTCACTAAACAGCAGTGTGACATGTACTCATGCTAGCACTATTTAAATGCAGCTGTATTTTAATGTTTGATGCTGTTCAAAGTGTTACTGCATATTAGTAAATTTCAGTTATTGAGGCACAATAAATGTATCAGAAATCATTAAGCCAAGAAACGTTAGGTCTCTTCACAGAATTAAATGGTTTGACTGTAGCTATTGAAATGGTAATATTATGTCAAAGGATTGAAGACTGCTTTTCCAATAAATCAAGCAGTTTAACATAGTAAAGTTAAACTATGTTAAATGAAAGGTAGGCCCATGTTTTGTAAAGATGATTAGCACTGATGTGGCTCAAAGGTTGTCAGGTTTTCATGGAGGTAAAGTAATACTATGTTGTAATTGTCACTTTGTTACATAGAAAACTTGTAAACTGCCACAAGTGATAGTTTTCAAGTGGAGGAAGGTATGAATTCAGATACTTTGATTAGCAGAGTCCCTTTCGGACTCAAACTTTCTTAACGGTCATCTGGACATGTTAATGGATGTCTGCTTCATCCCATAATATGATGAGCAGTGTGATGTCGCAGTTGGGAAGAGAACCTAGGCAGTATTATTTTTACATAGACATTACTTTTGGAATGGAGGTTGTATTGATCCTGATCTAAAGTATATAGGTTGAGGAGATATTTGCCTTGCATGTGTGAAGCCAGTGAATTTGGATATGAGATCTTGTAGTGAAATACTGTGAGTGATGTTTTTTGAACAGGAGTAGTTGGTCTCACAACTGTGCTGTGAAATGTGGCTTCTACAGAGTTCAGCTCTTACAGGTTTCCTGAAGACTGTCACTTCAGCCTTTGCTGTCAGATGTCTTCTGTGACATGTCTGCATCTTGCTTTTTATGAAAGTGTGCACTATTAAGGCAGTGGTGCTTAAATGAGATACAAAAATGGCCATTCTTAGTATAAATTATCAATAACCCCCTGGTGAATATAAAAAATGACACGGCAGATTCAGACTTTGGTAGTGTAACATACAGTCTCGGATGTGGAGTGAGCAAGTCAAAGGTCATGGGTTCGTTAGCTATTGTCTGTTTTTCGTTCTCCTCAGTGTTCCTAGGAGTTTGAGATCACCTTATTCAAACAATGAGTGCCATAATAGATGTTACATGTATACAAATGCTCTTGGGAGTGAGTTTGTCTGCAAACATACTAGAGAATAAAATACAATGAAGATATTTGTCACTGCTTGATTGTCACCATTCACTATTCAGCCAATAACCACAATCACAGCACAAGGCCCGTGAATTTGGAAACATCATTGGGCAAGCTCGTAAGTATTACAGATTAAACACAAGGCAGCTTGTTATATGTCCTTGTTTCAGAACTGAAAATGCAAAAAACAAAGGGTGCAGTGAAGATAATATATATACCATTCAATATCTTCCCAAAACCCACCTTTCAATATGGTTTATTGTTATTGTTGGGAAACATATTGGGAGGTAAATGTACTTTGGTACATGGTTCTTATCCTGATACTAGATTTGGACCAGATGGCTGTAGTTTCTTTACTGCAGAATTGTTAGCCATCTTGCACACACTGGACTATATCAGCTTCGGCTCGAAACTGTCCTTCACTATCTGCAGTGACTCCTTGAGCAGTTTGCGAACTATCGGCCAGTGCTTCCCTTGCCATCAGTTGGTCATAGCTATCCAGGACTCCCTTCCTCTCCTTGGTCGTGGGTGCTCATTTGGACCCCAGGCCATGTTGGGATCCATGACTACGAGCTTGATGATAGCCTGGCTAAATTGGCTACTAACAGGCCATTTCTTGTTATTGGCATTCTGGAAATAGACCTTCGCTGAGCATTATGTAGTTAGGTTTTGGGACTTTGGAATGGAGAATGGCACATTTTCTTCACCGAACAAGCTCAGGATGGTAAAAAGTACTAAAACTGTGGCGATCCTCCTTACGGGCCTCTTGTAAGGCCTCTTTTGTTCTTTGATGCCTCCGCATTGGCCGTACTTCGCTGACTCTGATATCTCCTCTGTCGTGGGTTGGTGTGGATTGTGGTTCACCTCTTACTGGACTGTCCCAACTTAACCGCCCTGCGATGGATTCTGATTTCCTGATTCGCTACCCTTGCTATTTGCTGACAATGCCTCAGTGGCTGATATCATTTTACGGTTTGTAATGGTGTTCATTGCTTTAGTTAAGGGTAGGGACCTTCAACGTTATTCGTGGGTGGAGGGGATGGCAGGCCATTTTGCTCCCTCTTCACCCTTACTGGACTGCCTTTGACTGGGCTTGGTGGTTCAATCCTGCCCTCTGCCTTCCCACTCCTTTCCGTGTGGGGTCTGTTTAATCTCGAGTGTCTATCTTGATTACTTGTGCTTCTTCCTTTATTCTCTTATCATTTGTCACTTTTCCCTCCTCTGTTCTATGGCCTTCAAGCTTTCCTTCTGTCAATCGTATGTAATTTTATGGCCATTGTAGTTCCCTCTCCCAGTGCGAGGTTTGGGAATACAGAAGTGTCCGATTCCACCCGTCTGCTGTGATCCATGATGTCATCAATATGGTGGTAATTGCTGTTCGAAGCATCTCCAATATGACTCCTATAACACTAGATACACATAGCAACAAACACGAAAATATGTGTAAGACAATAACATCTCCCTCCAAAAATAGAATAAAACTATGAAAATTGGAATTGGAAATTTCACTTCACCACTGCTGAAGGTACCAAAACACACGTACCTACATTTAAAAATATGAAAATTGGAATACGTCATTTCCCCTTACATGTATAGGTTCTTTGGAGGTCATGTAAAAAAAATATGCAATGGCACTCAAAATGTACGGATACTTACCTAAAGGAATTGTCACTAATAAATAATTAGGTAGTTTTCTTGTCAGGTATAAATATTAGACTATCCTATTTGTGCTTCATGCTGTAGCAACTGTTACCTCTTAAGTTAGCTTGGAGCACTTGGGAGGTGACAGAGGTTTTCATTTCAGATTTTACACCACAGTGCAATACAACCAAAGTGCATTACAATGAGGACATCCCATTTCTGCCTGCCTGTCGGCTCAGACTGGGACACTTGTGGTATGTATGGAAAATGAAGGTAAAGTCTTGTCCCATGTTGCAAGAGTGTATGTGGTGTGCTGTGAAACGGTGACCTACCTTCTATGCTTCCATATTCTTGCTCAATAGCGTGCAGTAGCTGATATTTCCTCAGATGTTTCCTGTGTTCTGTGGGTGGTCACTGTTAGTGTGTCAAAGTAGTATTGGGTGTACTGTTGAATAATCTATTCGTATAACGGATTGAATGTAATTAGTGTTTGAATGGAATGTTAGTTGAGAGTAGCTAAATGCTATTTTGAAAACATTGTGGGGTTTGTACAGTATTTCTTTAAGCATTTATAGCTGCATTTCTGCTGGTACTAATTTTACTCCTATAGTTAACCAAAAATTTTTAGGGGTCATAGTTGTGCTGCTGCACATGAGAATTGCAAGTAAAATGCATGTTATCTGTCTTGTTCTTCCTGAAATTTTTGTGCGTGTGCAGCTCATTTTCAAAGCCTCCTGTCTTCTTAGAGTATATTGTTATACTATGATTTTTGTTTTAGCTAATTGCCTCATACATAACAAAATTGAGTAGTTTTTCTGCTCTGTCTGAAAATTTTTCTGTGTGGTTTCCTGTCCTGGTTTGCATACTTGATAGATATTTGAAAGCACATATTTCAATAACTTGTTTATTACAACCAAAAACCTTACTTTTCCCTGCTGATTTTAATTACCTCACTTCAGTTTATTTCCATGCCTACTTCCTCAGCTTCCTGTGAGAAGTCTTACATAGTTTTTCAGTTCCTGCTCAATGTCTTCCTACAACACTATATGTTTCCAGTACTTAGCATAATTCTTAATTTTGTATTAATGTCACTCTCAGTTGTAATGTTTCTTTCTAATGTATTTCAATTTTAATTTTCAGCGTATGGACGTCTGTATTGAATCCAGAAGCACCAGAATTTGTAAGGTATCGTATTCTCATGTTTGTCTCAAAAACTTTTATTCATTTGCTGTTGTACTTACGTACAGGGGTTTGTTCCCATACTACATGTTCATTTGATAAACTATTTACCTCTGCTTCCTGCAAGTACCTTCCGCTAATAGTAATTTTTACTTTTCTTGTAGTTCAACTGTGACTGTGCAGCAGTCGCCGTTACATCAAGATGCACCTGAACTTCAAAGGTATGGAATACACATAACCAGTGGATCAGCATCACTGATAAATGTTAATGCACTAGTGGCAGTTTAAAATTTGTGTGAAAGCACTTAGTTAGGATGTGACACAAGGTAGAATGTCAAGCTATGTAATCATTTTATGCACACATTTGATTGGCTGCTGTGTGACTATAAAACTCGCACACGCAAAGCTTCCCAGTTACGAAATATGTATAGTAATTGGATATAAATTGTAAACCTCTTCCTTCCCCCCTCTCTTTCCCTCTGTCCCCTTTCTCTTCCTTCTCCTTCACCCCATCCTCTCCCCTGTGCTCCTCAACCTCCATTGCCTACCTCTCTGTGTATTGTAACATTTGTTAGAAACTGAAGTTGATGAAAATGGATGGGTAAGACAATGAATATCATTGCTGTATGGGCTATGAGACCTCTCAGCTGATGGACCTGTGGACAGTAGCTTCAGTGAAAGTATAGTCATATGTTGTCTGCAAATTGGTAGGAATACAAAACTTTTGATTCCTATATCACAGTAGTATTCTCATCATAAGCCTACAAGCCATATTGCAGGCTTTTTGTTTTCTGTTAAAACTGAGGAAGAAAAAAAAATAAGCACTCAGTTTTGTATGCAGTTTGTTTTAAAACTACATGAGAGTAGGAGCATGTGGGAGATGAAATTTCTCCAATGGTTCAAATGCTGTGCTATTGTGGTTTGGCAGTGAGAAAGAAAAACTAAACAGCATATTTTCACCCACCATCATTTTCTTTTGTGCAGCCAGTTTCAACAGTAAACTGTGCATTGTTGTTTCAAAATTATTCATTGTCTGTGAGAATGTTTATTGGAGTATTGTGTAAAATCAAGTAAACTGGAAAGAACATAGACATGGGAACATTAGACATCTTGTCTTTCTATAGTGGTATGAATGGTAAGACATGCCATCATAAGTTTTACACATCTATGTTCATGGGATTGTTCAGAAACAGAACAGACTTCAGAGCACAGGGTTTTGTGCATAGTCCAGTTACAGATAAAGTACTAGTATAATTGAAATAATTTAATTAGTGAAATCATAAAATTGCATATTTTATTGATTCCTTGGGGGCCTGTTCAAGTGTGAGCATTTATAAGAAGTTAACAACATGCACCTGCATAAAATTCTGCCAACTGAGGTTGCATGTAGCCTGTTACAGCATCACAGAGTATGTCAGTGTTGCTGCCAATCCACTTCATTGTGGATGCACAGGTAGACCTTGTTTGGAGCATAGCCTGGACAGGGCAGATGTTAAAGCCCCATGTAAATAGAGCTAATGACTGGTTACTGATAACTGTGTTTGGGCATTGTTTTGTGAAACCACTGCAAGTAGTCATAACTGAGTGCCTTACTTTGAATAGCTCTTCATAGTATTTCTAGTGTCTCACACTAAGGTTAAGAATTGTTCCACATGCCTCCAGTGTGGGCTGCTCCACACCACCACCTCCTCCTCCTCCTCCTCCTCCTCCTCCTCCTCCTGCTGTTGCTGCTGACACGAGGAGTACAAAACAGTCTCAAAGATTTCTTGTAGTGCAATATTCAAACAATACTTAGTTCTAGTTCCATCCAGTAACTCTCACTTCAAACTGCATAAAGTGTCCAGTCAGCAGAAGTTATGGTTATAGCAAAAATATGAAATCTGACTGGCACAGAACTTGCACTACCCCAATTCAGTCTCGTGCACAACTTTCAAATAAACATTTGTGAGTTACGGAAAGTTATCTTGAAATGATGCAACATTTTTTCACAATTTCTCTTAAGATTTATGTTCATTTCGCCATTGAAGAGCACTAATTTTGTAGTGAGTGTAAATAACTTTCTGAGCTTTTCGAGCTGCAAAGTTTTTCTGTAGATTACAAATCTGGGGGATTTCTGTTGACACTTGTGGCATGGATGCTGTGACAACACAGGGAGTTACGTGGCTTCCTAAGCTGAGTGAGTGTACACCTTCAGATATTATTGTTGTTGTTCTTCAGATATATTAATGTTACTATTTTTTTCTTTTAGTTCGGGAAATGTGCTGGTGATGCAGTCCAAATTGAATCCGGAGGCGCCAGAATTTCAGAGGTATGGAATGGGCATGGGAAGTGGATTGGTGATAAATCATTAAGCACTGGTGTCAGCTGAAAATTTTAGTGAAAGCACTTACCTAGGATGGGACTAAAAATTGCGTGTCAATGTATATAACCTATCCATACTTGATAGCTGATTCCTGTGTGCATTAAAATACAATCACAAACATAATACATCCCTAAATTTATTTTCATCCCCTGGATGCTTTGCTCAGTCCTTTTGTTACTAGTGTGATGCTCGGGTGGTTTATTCTGGGAAACTGAGAAATTATCCAGAATTTTTCAATTTGAACTTCGATAGAATGTTTTCATGGATTATTGCTAGATAATAGTTTGGAACAGATGGGGCATACTGACAGTCCTTTGAATCTTTAATTTAGTGCTCTCCACACCCTCAAATTTGAGACACTTTTTATTTCACAGACTTCATCAGATAGGTTGACCTTCCAAAGAGAAGGCACTAGGATATTGATGTTCATGAAGTCATAAAATACATACTCCACCCCATCTGGATTGCTGCTTGGTTTTGGACTGCAACTTGTTCTTGCAGTATAATGGTGGGTTTTTGTATGCTTTTGAAGCCTGTTTACACTGAGTAAACATCTGTACGTATGTGTCCAAAATGTGCATAAAGCTCAGCTAAATATGAGAGTTTAAGTGCAGCAAAGGTGACTTTGGCTTTTCAAGCAATTTTTTTTCTGGTTACTGTATTAACAGAAATGGTTGTGTTCCAACTAGGACAATATAAGAAACATTTCATAATGGGTTTAGTTTCATTAACTGGCTATGAACACGAGCAAGTTTACTAGTACATTATAGTTTCAGCCTTTATAACCATATTATAAACTTAATATGGCTCTTGTATTTGCTTCCAGAAACATTTCTGTGTACACTGAAACTTTCGAATGCTGAGAAGTGCAGCAGTAGCTCTTGTCAGTATTTGTGGCCATTGTGTAGTATAGTAGTTCAGTGAATGAAGTAATGTACAGTGCCAGGAAAGAGATTTGTAAATCGTAAAATTTCTGTTACAGGCTTGGTCCTGACGTCTGAAGGGAATGGACCTCCGAAAATGAATGCTGCACCAGGTAAGTTATGTGCACACATAATGGGTGTATTGATGAGTACTTTACAACTTTGAAAATGCAATGATTTATTCATTTAACTTGGGCATGGATTTGGTGTCATTTTATAGGGAAATGATTTACCTTACACTTCCATAGGCCCAACATGACTTTGTTTGGTTACACAGCTCACACATTCCATCTGAAGCTGATGTCTTGGCAATGTGACCACAGTGTGTCACATGTGACTTGTTCAGTTGCGGGGTATTTTAACTCGGAAATACAGTAGAGATGGCGACGAATGTTTATGGGTTTTTTACTGGCGCAGATTCTACTTTCCATTAATTAAACCACTTGCATCAAAAGTTGACTACACAGTAAAGATAGCCTTTCCATTGTATCTTTCATTCAAATCGTTACACTACCACACGAGATCCTATAATCAATACTACTGTTTTTTTGGTCTTGCACGGTTTGAAGTGCGTATATTTACTTAACACATGCCAGTTGTACATGGGACTGAAGCTGTAGAAGAGAATGCTGGGTTGATTTTTGTAGGAATGTACAGGAAGCCTAGTCCCACTTGATGTTCGTCATGTGCCAAGGGATGACTTCAGGATGTGTTGTACTGAATACTTCCAGTAAAACACTTTGACCACTCAAAAATGATATGCCTACTAGGATGATCTTCACCATATTCTGTACAAAAATTACATTGTGTAGTTGCCACACACTCTTCAAACCAAAGCGCACACACAATCTGCTGCTACTGATTGGGTTGGTATTAATTTGTACTTGCATATATCAAAAGTCAAAACACAATGAGTTTTCTGTCAATATGACACCAAGCCTGTCTGTAAGTTACCTGTATAAGTTGGTCTAAATTTTCAAATTTATCAAGTTCTTTTCTAATACACCCGTACTGTAGTGTCATGCTTGCTCCAAGAATCAACTAGATTCTTGTGTGTGCATGTGTGGACATCATGGTTTATAGGCCTACTGGGGAAACTCGCCATGTAAAACAAAGAGTAACGCATCAAGCCTGGTACCCCAGTGGTGATGAGGAAACCCAGGTGTTACTAAAGAAAACAAATAATTGGTGTGCCTGTTACTGTTTGTATCATTGTTAATATATTTATTTAAAAAGAAAGATGATGAGACTTACCAAACAAAAGCGCTGGCAGGTCGATAGACACACAGACAAACACAAACATACACACAAAATCTAGCTTTCGCAACAAACTGTTGCCTCATCGGGAAAGAGGGAAGGAGAGGGAAAGACGAAAGGATGTGGGTTTTAAGGGAGAGGGTAAGGAGTCATTCCAGTCCCGGGAGCGGAAAGACTTACCTTAAGGGGAAAAAAGGACGGGTATACACTCGCACATATCATTAATATATTTATTGTATTACGTAAAGCTAATATGCCTTGGCTGAAAGATTAAATTGATTTTTTAAGTAAATATTGAGTATGTGGCAAATGTAGAACACTTTCTGCTTTAAAAACTAAAACTGTAAGGCAAGTTTCAGAAAACTTGCTGTGTTACCAGAGTAAGACCATCCCTTCTCAAGAAGCTCGTTGACAACATTTCATTGACATGGAGTATTGTGACTAAATATAAAAAAACTTGTCACATCAGGTATCTGTTCCAAATATACTCAGATTGCTTATTGATCACCTATATTTTGATAATAAAAGTAGACAAAAATAGAAACAAATTTTTTACATGAAGTCAATTGCCTTTGGTACTAAATTTTCAAAACAGTGTCTGTTGGAACATTATCTGGGATGACAGTTTCATCTAATATGAGGTAAGAAAAAAAGCCATGTATTCCAGCTTACCATGGTTCAGAAGTACTCAGCTGTTGCTTCAGAATGTTTATTTCTGAGGTTGTTGTTACTGTGGGATGAGAGAACATTTTTTGCAAATACAGTGGCTTTTGCTTCTATTTCATCGTATTTCAAAATCTGTTGCCTGTTCACTTGTCTCATTTGCTGCATAATAAAAGTGGCTGACACAGCCACTTCCATTCTCATCATAACTCAGTGAGTAGTCACAAAGATGTAAGTATGCTCCTAGTCCCCATCTCGACTTTGTCCAACTTCTGCAGAACAATTATTTGTCCAATTTTAAAGAAAATGCAATTATGACTAAACATGGAACACACCTACACTGGCGAAAAATTTAGTTGTGGGCTTTTTCATTGTTAGTATGAATTGGCAATGTTTTCTCTCGTGCTAACATAAAATGTATTGTGGAAAAATTGGTCACGTTTTGTTCAGTGGAGCTAATTAACTACTGATTATGTGTGTGATAACTTTCTCCAATTAACAAAAATATTCAAAAAGAGCAGTGCGTTTGCTGTCATGAAGCTAGTCTCACCATCTTGGGTGTCTGTGGCTGTCAGCCAGCTACTTCATCTTGAGGCTGGCAAGGATAGAGGCTTGGTGACTGGCTATTGTTAATGTCGTCTGTTCAATGTTCATAATGGCAGATTCCAATAAATACTTAAGGTGTGATAGTTTCAGTGAATTTCAGGCATTTGCTCGTATCAGACAATGCAGTGGCTGACGGTCTTCACTCCATGACAGGGCAGTGGCATTTGTATAGAGTTGTCAGTAGTAACAGACAAGCAACACTGTGAAATAACCACATAAATCAGTGTGGGATTTACAATGAGTGTCTGCTAGGACGGTGCAGGGAAATGGGGCACTGGACTATCGCAGCAGACCTGCAGCACCTCTTGTTGGCATCTGACCATATCAGTTGGACCCTAGGTGGCCAGATTTCAGGTGGTAAGAGGGTGTGGTGTAAACCCCATGAAGCCATTGACCGAAGTTGTCAACAGTACACTGTGCAAGCAGCTAGTGGTGACTCCATAATGTGTGGGCTGTGTTTACATGGAATTTACTGCGTCCTGTAGTCCAACAGAACTTACTATTTGCTGGAATGGTTATTTTAAGCCGTTTGGTGACTAAAAATAGATGGAATTTTTATGGTGACCATGTGCCATGTTACTACTGTTTGCATCTGGCTTGAAGAGCATTATGGTCAGTTCGAGCAAATGGTTTGGCCACTCACATTCCACATCAGTCCCATTGAACACTAATGGGATATACTTGAGATGCCAGTTCATGCACAATATCCTGCACTGGCAACACTTCACTTCACCAATTAAGAACATCTATAGAGGCACCATGGTTCAGTATTTGTGCAGGGAACTTCCAACAACTTGTTCACTCCATGCCACCAGCTGCTGAACTGCACTGGGCAAATGGAGATAACAAGATTTTAGGAGGTACCACATGACTTCTGGCACCTCAGTATAGCTCTGACTAAGCCTCAAATTGGTTTGCCACAACCACATTGAGATTCATCACACTCGAACCTGTTTAGATAACCAGTGCTCCTGTCCACAGTTGGTTTTGATTAGATGTTGCAGAATGACAGTTGTGAGCAGGTCTGCAATTGACGACTTTGGCCAACTGGTGGGTGACATGACTTCTGACAGAACTCTGTACAGGTCAGTTCACCAGGTGGCATTGTTACATTTTCTGTGTTTTGTATGACGACGTGAATGTCAGCCGACTGGCAACTAGTTCTCCGGCAGCTGCAAGACACAGGCTATATCAAAAACTGCAGGAACTGCCATAGGCATAAATTACTGTTAAATGAAGGGCGATTCTGAAGCACAATATTGGATTTCCTACTTTACAGTTTGTGTACTGTAATAAGCATGTTGTGAAAGCAAGGTGTCTGAAGGCAGCAGCATACGAAATATTTATAAAACACATTTTTGTATGATTTGTTAAAATTGTCAAATGATGACAAGACAGTTAAGGCCTTCATGATGTCTCAGCTATAGCACAACAAACACCAAAGTTTCACAACTTGATCATGGTGTAGTATTAAGTGTAGAGTAACAAAGTATGAAATAGCTGGTTCGTGTCCTGTGATGCAAGCTCTTCATTTCTTTCTGGCTTGGTGTTTCTAAAAGGTATGAGGTATAGGACTTGAATCATTAATATAATTCTACCGCTCTGTATTGCTTGTAAATCAGCGAGTATCACTTCCTGGGTTGGTGTATACAAAAAAATAGTAAGTTTCAAAATAAACTCGTGCAAACACTTCAATCTCTTTCACCACTGGCTATCCCTCTTGAATGCAGAATGTCACATTTATAAACAAATATTAGGGGCTAACATACCCTTCAGTAAAGCGAAAGGATTAACTCAAGATACCTTTACTTGAGGTTATTGTATTGGATGTCATGCTTGCCTCATGCATTTTGAACTGTATGATCACATACGTCAATAGACAGCTCTTCTCTTCTTGAATTCAGCATGTGACATCAGAAATTCCGATGCACAAAGTCTTGTGAACTGTTCCCATGTCAGGCCATACTAAAAGACAGTGTAATAAGTTGGCCATAGTGCTCGCTCGCCTGACATGAAATAACAAAACCAGATCCTTGTGAAAGAAGGAACTCCACATGTATCCTGTACATTTCTCCTTGTTTATGTAGTATTTGTCACTTTCCACGAGCATCAGCAATGACAAATGGAATAAATCGGCAACCACCTTCTCAAGATTGTTAAGTGCTCGTACTGGCTGACATCAGCATACTGAGATGAGAGTGCTACTGAATTATTGTTGCAGTCAGGGAATGCTTGACTACATTAGCAGAACAGGCCTCAGCTCAGCTGCCGTTGTTTGTGAACAAAACTACAAAACACATCCTATTGAAATTGGATGTTTCCTGTGGTTGCAGCACTGAGAAGAGTGTGAATGCTAGTCATCAGGTTTGTGATGCAACACATTCCACTAAATTTTGTCTACATAAAACTACATGTTAACTCAAATGGCAAAGCTTCACCTGTAGATATAAGAGGAAATTAATTTAGTAGACCTCTCCACACCTCCCCCAGGGGACTTGTGGTTCTTACGTGAGTTTGTGTATGGTGCACACTGGGCCCTGAGCTATTGTGGCTCATTCCCCGTTCCTGTGCTGTTTCCTTTATCATGCCCCTCTTTTCCTGGACTTTCACCTATTCCCACTCCTTCCCGCCTCTCAGAGCTCTCGTGTCGAGCTGAATATTTCTAAAGTTTCTTGTATTCCTTCCTGTTCTTGTTCTCCTTGTCTTTTCCTTTTCGTCCTTAATTTTCAGTGTTTTTGGTCCTCCTTCATGGATTGACACCAACTTCTAAATTTCATCTACAGCACGGATTCCTTCCTCCCTCCCTCCCCTTTCTTCCCTGCTGTAACTCACTCCTATGTGCTATTTGCCAATTAAAAATACAGTTGCTCTCTTTCATTGCTTCTAACATCTCTATGCTCTCAAATTTAAGAATTTATTACAATTTTACATTATAAGGCAATTTAAAGACAATACCTTTGGGGCTTACATTTACTTACACTTAAAAAGAAATGTTTCATTGGCCCCTTTCAAAGATACTTTTTAGTTTCATAACATAGAAAAGTTAAATTCAATTGAATGTTGTGGTCAGGTAGCAGGTAAGCTTTCACATAGGAACTTTTTAGTTTTGTGTGTGTTGGTATTTACAAAAATGCTTTCATCTTTATGGTCCAACTGATCAGTCATTTCATTAAAACATCCACAAATTATTGTAGAAGTAAAACATCCACAAATTATTGTAGAAGTAAAACATCCACAAATTATTGTAGAAGTAAAACATCCACAAATTATTGTAGAAGTAAAACATCCACAAATTATTGTAGAAGTAAAACATCCACAAATTATTGTAGAAGTAAAACATCCACAAATTATTGTAGAAGTAAAACATACACAAATTATTGTAGAAGTAAAACATACACAAATTATTGTAGAAGTAAAACATACACAAATTATTGTAGAAGTAAAACATACACAAATTATTGTAGAAGTAAAACATCCACAAATTATTGTAGAAGTTAAAAAAAGTTCCATAAATGTCACTTCATCTGTAAACATGATTTTACAAATGAGAAAACGCATGAATATATTCTTTACTGTACTCTTGGCATGCACATGTTCATGCTTCATTGAAAAATATCTGCTTTGGACATTTCATTAGTTAGGTCTGCTGATCAAATCTACTGGCTTGAGCAAACAGTGGCGGCGGTGTGGTGAGGACGGTCATCGCTCCGAGCACTACATCAACTGTGCAGACAAGTGAAGCGTGTCTATCAGCAGTGGTGGCACTGTTGCCACTAACTCCATCTCATAGGAGTGACGTCACTGTCACTCGCCACATTTCATGTATCTTGTTGCCGAGTGGTGGGACAATGAAGGCAGGCACGTGTGATGGAGCTGGGTTGCTGTGTGGGCACACGTGGTGCCAATCCAATTGATGGTTCTTCCATTTGTGAAAAACATAAAATATGGCAGAATCAGTCTTTCATATATCACTGCACACTGTAGCAACATAGGAAAAACGTTCTGAGTATCACATGTGTTGTGTGAAGTGTCGCTCTAGCATGAATATAAACTGTCACTGCTTATTCACTAGAACATTAACAATTAACACAACTGAAGTCTGTCACACAGTTTTAGTGGCTCATGGTTTGAATAACAACAAACACGACCCAACAGTCTGTTAAGCTTACTTAGTGCAGTTATTTGTGTGTTTCTGAGCAGGCATTTCTGAAGCATCTGCTAACACAGTCTATTCATTGCGCAGTTGTCACACATGGTGTACCCCCTGGGGGTTCAACACACTTTGAGGGGTTCATGCTTGGCTACCACAGGGCCCCAGCTGTCATAGCATCTTTCCCCTTCTGTGCTGCATGTCTATCCTCCTGCTATTCTTTTTCCTTTTCTGTGGGAAACATATCGGGATGTTCCACATTGTCTGTCGCTGACATAAGAAAAGTCTCACCACTGTCTTTCATTCCCTCTTCATTTGCTTGATACCCTTCTCCCTTCTTTCCTGCACTTTAGTGTTAAAGGTTCCTCTCTCTTCTTCCTCCTCATGCACTCCTGATAGCCGGCACACACATCTGCTGCATAATAGGTGACTGCGTAACATGTAATTCTTAGCCCTGGGTCGACAGGCAGGGTTTTTACATCATCACGATCAACATCTACAAAACGTAAAGGTAATGAGGCTAATGATTCAAAGACACTGCCAGCTGCAACGTGGTTCTTGTGGTTTCACATATTGAAGATGGTCGGTCCTTTGCAATGGTAATTCAGTTCATTATTCAAAATTGTGTTTATGCCATTGCCGGCCCTGTGAAATCCTGCTCTCGTTTAGAGGAGAGTTGCTTTTGTAGACAACTTCGGATTCTCAAGCTGAACAACTGTTTTCCGCCTCGCTTCTCCATGGCTATCCTTTTTGTGTCATGGTCCATAGAACTAGGAATTCTTCCTGTAGTGTTACATACACTAGGCTGCTAGACAGTCTGACCGAGGCTGAAATCCAATCTCAACTCTCAGATTAAGTTGTCAGGTGATGAAAAAGGTAGATTTCTCATTAGTGCACACCCGCACCCTTTTTCTCACCTTTGACAGAGTAGTGCTTCCGTCCAAATTCAAAGTAGGCTATGAAATTACCACAGTCTGACCCTACATTCTGAACCCTATACCCTGCTATGAGTGTCATCAATTAAACCACACCAGAACGTCTTGTGACATGCACCCAAATGTCTAACCTGTGGTAAGGATGCATATGAGGGCATCGTCCACCTCCTCCTCCCTGCTGTATCAACTGAAACGGCAGTCATGTTGCTGCCTCTTAGGATTGTCCTGTATATCATGATGAGCAGGAGGTCCAGGTAAAGCAAAAAGTGCCTTCCCGAGTCGCCTGCAAGTTAGTGGCTATTCGCAAACTGTGTGTTCTCCACTTAGTTCTCTTCTTGCTACCTCTCACTCTATGAATGAATGACATGGCCACACTGATATGTGACCTCAAATTCAGTTCTGAGATTGTGAAATTGCCCAGTGTCAAAATAGCATCACCATCCCCCTGTCCAGCTGTGCAACAAGCCATCAGACTCTCGCCTCAAGGAGCGAAGCCACCGGGTACAAAACTGGTGACTGGAAAGGACAACAGGAGTTCTGTGAACACTCCCTACATCCCTCCAGCCAAACGCCAGTGTCTTCCTCTGCTAACTGGAAAGGCTCAAAGAAGTCCTACAAAGGCAAACAGTCGTCTCCATGGCGGTCTTAAAGATTCTCTTGAATGGTGTTGCCTGACCAGCTTCTGTCACCAGTGCCCACCACCAACAGGTTTCCTGCGTTGTGCTCTACACACTGACAGCACAAGCAAGTCGATGATTCTGTCGACCTCATGGAGCAGGATCCTCCTGCTTCTATGCAGTGTAGCTGCAAGTCTTCAGACTGTCAATCAACAGTGCTGAGATGATGCCCTTTCATTTCTTCCTCATACCTCCTCGAATGGAACATTCATAGCCGTCTGTCCCAGAAAGAGAATTTATGGCTGCTTTTAGCATCACACCGTCCCCTTGTACTCTGCCTTCAGGAAACAAAATTCCATACTTACGACTGCTTTGAGCTTTCACATTTCTCTCCAGTTTGTTCAGACCTTCCCCCCGCCCCCCCCCCCCCTCTCCCTTCTAAGGTAAGCATTCCATCTCCTGCAGGCATCATGCTGAATGAGATTCATAGGCAACCCATCTCACTGACTGCCCATCTTCAAGTTGTTGCATATCACCTTTTCCTTCTTCACCTGATGTTTTCCCTTTGTACCGTTTATATCCCTCCGTTATTCGATGTCACCAGGTCAGACGCTTTATACATCTGAGCCACCGAGGCCACAGATGAATAGTGCGACTGCAGGGACTTATCCCTTGCACGCTTCCTGTGAGACCCACATTCCCAACTGACCACTGTCTACATACGTAATGTTCCTAGTAGATACATTGCCCATCCACTCGTTACTTGTGCCCACTTAAGTTGACGATTCAGTTGTCCCCAACAAGGTATGTCAACAATACCTGTCGGCAGCTGAGGGTTCCAATTAATTATCATTTATTCTAGAGAAGCCGCACCTGAAGTAGTCATCCTTGGCCATTTGGTCAGTACTGTCTTGTTTAGACCTACAGCACAATGAATTGAAATTATTAAGAAACTACCTCAGGCTCAAGGCTTCCACAAATTATGCTGTTTTCTCAGGACGATTAACTCCTTCGTCAACATCCCCCTAACGCAGCTGCCACTCGGACAGCTCAGACTAATGTACCAACAGCAAAGAATGCAGCTTGAATATGCAATATTGAGTGGACTCCATAAATACAACATGCTTTCATCAAAATCCACGACTGTATGACACCTTTCGCAACCTCATCCCACCCATGATCTAAATCACAGCTGACAGTAAAGTTGAATGCAAGCATTTTTACCATCAGAGCAGTGCTGTGGCTGGAAGTGGCAGGTGTACAACAACCACTATTTTTCTGACAGACTTTCAGTGCAAGTGGTCAGTCTACGACAGAGAATTGTTCACACCATGTGAAGTAGCCTGCCAGTTTAAAGAAGATGTCGAGGACAGACATCTCATCATTTACACAGAGTACTTGCCTTCGGCACACTCTATATGCAACCCATCAAAAGACTCCTGTCCCCAATAGTTCCAGCATCTGTACTACAATGCACAATTGACAACAGATGTCAGACACCTTCACAGAGCGTACAGCATCATTGAAGACTTTCTATTGAGAATAAAAGCCCTTTCCACACATACTGATTATGACTATCCTCGCACTTGTAAAATGAGTTAAACAACACATCCCATGGCTTAGAATACCACCACCACAGGCACACAGCCCACCAAAAGTTTTTGTTCATAAAGCTCCGGCAGAGTGTGACTGTGTCATGTTACAGGCTACACTACTCGACCTGCTCTGCAGGTGCCTTACTTCAACTCACACAAAGTCAACAAATAAGATTACAAATACTTCAATATATTGCTCCATATGAAGCTCACCATTATGGCTATCAACCACATTAAACATGCGTAGATCTTGTGCAACATTGCTCATACCAATGAAGTAGAAGCCGTTCAGACCAATGCCACCATTCACGTCATTTCAGAAAGGGACTATGCGTCACCCACTCCAAACACCTGCACCACATTTGTGGTACAACTCAATTTACAGCAGTTTGTGCTGGATGATATCCAGTTCAAGCTGCAGATAACTTCCTCATTGTTGAAGGGAAGCACAAGTTACGCAAAGTCAACAAAGGCTTTATCTCCAGTCAGTTTACTTACAGACAGCATGTGGCAGCACTAGCAGTAGAGGGTATATAAAGTATGTCATGTGGGGGTGGGTGGGTGGGGGGGGGGGGCGGAGGGCAATGTGGGAAATCGTACAGTCAATGTCGTGCTAGAGAAACAGAGGGAGTTATTTGATACAAAATGTCATGATCATTGGCATTCGGGCCAATGGTGGAAGCATGTCCAAAGCTGCTAAGTTTATAAACTTTCACGTGCCACCACAGTTAACGTATGCTGTGCATAGCATTATGTACCATCTACAAATCAAGCATGAATGTTTATACTTTACATATGAACAGCAGTGAACCTTCAAACAAGTATTTATCACTACAAGTAATTTTAGTAGACTGGAATACTAATCTCACATTTGGCAGTCCTCCATGTAGAATATAGGGTATAAACCTGTCTTTGCAGGCTGGATCCATGTTTTCTAAAAACTAACACCACTTTAAACCTTCTTGGTACTTATTTTGAATTGACAAATTGATACATAGTTGTTGCAATTGTGAATTTCATAATTTATTGTGCAAAATAATCTTTTATATTTGATCCAATAATGCAAAATACAAAATATTGATTTCCTTCTTAGTTACAAATTTGCTTTTGTGGATGACATTTTCATGAATTCCAGACATATTCCTTGATATCCTCATTAAGCTGTTTTTTTGATGAAGTTAACAGATTTTGACAAAATATGAAAATATAATATCTATTTACAATACATTTTGTAGGCTCATAATTAAAAATGTTTCCATTGCTGTGGTTTTACATGTAATAAATCACCAAATTAGCACATACAATTATTATCTTGGATTTCATAATTTTCTGTACAAACAAGTATTTTAATGGTGGATCAAATATTGCAGAACCAATAATGTTGAATTTCTTCTTAATTAAAATTTGGATTTCGTAGCTAACATTTCCTTAAGTTCCAAATGTATTGCTTAGTTTGATCTTATGTTGTTTTTGTGAAACATACAGGTTATATCAAAATATGAAAACATGCTGTTTGTTTACAATTTTTCTTGATAAATTACTTCTGAATACTACTACTGTTACTTAGTTAGCTACTCAAAGCTTCATAGGTTTCATTAACATTGCATTCTGCCCTGTAGTGTGTGACAATATGCATTTGTAAAATATACAGAGTTGGGAGATATTTGGTATTTGGGTTGTATACTAATATGTAGTGCTGTAATATTCAGTTGATCCACCCTGTTTGTCCCATTACAATGGCAAAATGGCGTTACCTAAGTCGGTCCAAGGCTGTTGTGGTGCATCATGTGTCATACACGACAGCGGTGAACAGTGGCTGCGGACATGCATATGGGCAAACAGATGTGCAACTGACTGTCAAGATGAAGCAAGGGGCTACCAACAGTGTCTCCTCATGAACGTCCAGCAAGCATTGCTGCATATGAGCCTCCACAGCAGGCACCTGGTTCAAGCATTTACACCAACTCCTATTTATCAGCAATGATGACTGGAATTTGCACACCAATACCACAACTGGATGCCCACTGAGTGAGTGGCAACAGGTGGCCTTTCAGATGAATCACGTTTTATGCTCCATCGAATTGAAAGCAAACACCCTGGAACAATTATCAAAAAGATCCCGGATGCAGGAGGGAGTGTTAGGGTCTAGGGAATGTTTTCATGGCATTCCCTTGGTGATCTCATCAATCTGGAAGGCATAATAGATAAAAAAAAAGCATGTGTCTATCCTTGGGGACCATATCCACCCCTACATCCAGTTTGTTTTTCCTTAGCATGGTGGCCTCTACCAGCAGAACAATGCAACATGTCACACAGCTTACAGTGTACGTGCTTAGTTTGTAGGGCATCAGCATGAGTGTACTGTACTACCCCAGCCACCAGACTCTCTGGAATTAAACCCAATTGAGTGTGGGACCACCTCAATTGGACTCTTCCTGCCATGGACCCTCAGCCAAGAAATCTAGCACAGCTAGCTACGGAACTTGAGTAGATATTGCTTTACATCCCTGTTAGTACCTTCCCGAAATCATTGACTCATTTCCTGCACATCTCACAGCAGTCCCCACTGCAAAAGGTGGTTATTCAGGCGTTTGGCAGGAGGTCACATTAATGTGACTAGACAGTGTAGGCCATGCCTTGTAAAAACCCCGCTTGTCAATAGCATCAACATAAAACAAACCTATGTTCGACCCAACACCTGACAGAAGTTATTGATCTATCTCACAGAGCTGGTCAACTGTGGTCAGTCAAAATGCCTCAGAACAGGAAACATTTCAGCATTTGTACAGGTTGTCGCTGAAGCTATATTTAGCAGGTGACTCTTGATACTGTAACCATTGTCCCTGAGAATACTGCTTCCTGTCTACCCATTATTGCACTGCATTCATCTTCTCCAAAATATTTATGCAAATAACTTACATCCTCTATCACTTGGGTACGACTGGCACTTGGGTTATAAAAAATTGTCACCTAGCATGCAATCCCTAGTTCTTCCCGTAGCAACTGGTCTACACCTCTTCCATGACTACTAACTATTAGGACTTTCCTCCTCTTTGCTACTTTTTCCTGAAATTGCTGCTTTGCCTGCTGTGATTAGCCCACACCTACACGTATGGTTACTTTATTATCAAGCTAAGTTAGCAGGACAAACTATTTTGAGTACCAGTGAGAAAGCTCTCTCATACTGTTCTCTTTCTGTAGCCTTTCTTTCCTGCTAGCATTTCCAACTGCTAGTTACTGTCCTTAACCTTTCCATTTCTTTTATAGCACTGAAAGTCATGTCTTAAAGGTCCTAATTATTCCCACCAGCTCAACTTTTTTTTCTGCCCCGTGCACAGACTGCAATATTATGAAAGAATCTCAAGAACTAACTTGCCTATGTCACCATGTTTTGCAAACATCTACATCTACATCATGAATGTCTGTATGTCCTACTTCAAGCTTTCTGCACCATTACCGCACTTTGCTGTCACTCATGAAAGTTTCAACTACATCTACAGGGTGTTACAAAAAGGTACGGCCAAACTTTCAGGAAACATTCCCCACACACAAATAAAGAAAAGATGTTATGTGGACATGTGTCCGGAAACGCTTAATTTCCATGCTAGAGCTCATTTTAGTTTCGTCAGTACGTACTGCACTTCCTCGATTCACCGCCAGTTGGCCCAATTGAAGGAATGTGCTTGTGTTGACTTGCGACTCTTTGCTCTACAGTACTAGCATCAAGCACATCAGTATGTAGCATTAACAGGTTAGTGTTCAACACAAATGTGGTTTTGCAGTCAGTGCAATGTTTACAAATGCGGAGTTGGCAGATGCCCATTTGATGTATGGATTAGCACAGGGCAGTAGCCGTGGTGCGGTATGTTTATATCGAGACAGATTTCCAGAATGAAGGTGTCCCGACAGGAAGACGTTGGAAGCAATTGATCAGCGTCTTCGGGAGCACGGAACATTCCAGCCTATGACTCGCGACTGGGGAAGACCTAGAACGACGACGACACCTGCAATGGATGAGGCAATTCTTCGTCCAGTTGACGATAACCCTAATGTCAGCGTCAGAGACGTTGCTGCTGTACAATGTAACATTGACCATGTCACTGTATGGAGAGTGCTACTGGAGAACCAGTTGTTTCCGTACCACGTACAGTGTGTGCAGGCGCTATCAGCAGCTGATTGGCCTCCACGGGTACACTCACTACCATAATCATTTGTCAGGACATTATCAAGACATTTTATAACACTGTGTAAGTGAACGAAGTCTTGTTTTAGCACTGTGCATTGCTTTTCGTGCTAATGACAATCTTAATCTGGAGTAATAAATGTCATTTTTCCTCCAGGTATTGTAATTATGAACATCATTGTTCCTTTTGAACTGTAGTGGATTATTTACAACAAACTTTATGATGGAATAAATATACTGTGAACCAGTAGTCAGAATGAACTTAAAGAGATGTCTACTAGGTGATTGTGGGTGAGCACTACATACTTTTTCTTGCAGTGCATTTCTGTGGAATGAAGACTCTTTCCTGAAGATGAGTTAACCCAGAACATTATTCCATTTGACATTATTGAATGAAAATTTGCAAAAGTATGTCATCTTACTGATTTGGCTCTCCCAAAAATTTGCAATGGTTCTACATGCAAATGTGGCTGAACTAAGTGGTTTTAAGAGTTTCAAAATGGGCTTTTTCCAATTTAAATTCTCATCAATATGGACACCTAAGAATATTGAAGTTTCCACCCTATTTATTATTTTCTCACCACGTGTTACACTTTCCACTGGTGTAGTGCCCCTAGATGAGCAGAACCAAACACGTTGTGTCTTTTTTTACATGGAGGGTGAGACCATTTGCAGAAAACTATTCAATGATACTTTTGATAATTTTTTTTACCATCTGTTGCTGTATTTATCTTTTTAAATTTGTGTTTATTTTTATCAGAACTGGCAATTCTGCCTTATAATATATGAGAATATAATTGTATCAAACAATGGAAAATCCTTACACAACCCCACCTCCCAATCCCTTACCTCGTGGTCCAAACCCCTGTAATAGACCTAGATGCAAGACCTGTCCCATACATCCTCCCATCACCACTCACTCCAGTCCATTCACTAGCATCAACTATCCCATCATAGGCAGCACTACCTGTGAAACCAGGCATGTGTTCTACAATTTAAGCTGTAACCACTGTGGCGCATTCTATGTGGGCATGACAACCAACAAGCATGAATGGTCACCAACGGACTGTGGCCAAGAAACAGCTGGATCACCCAGTTGCTGAGTATTTTAATGGCTGCTTACCACGTGTTACATCTGGATCATTCCAAGCAACACCGGCTTTTCTAAACAGTGCATGTGGGAACTCTCCTTGTATAATATCCTATGTTCCTGTAACCTCCCCCGTCCTCAATCTTTGTTATTCATTGTCCTACACCTCCCTACTGCCTTCCCTGTTCACACATCAGCACCACACAGCCCCATACTACACTGATACACCCACAGTCTTTATTCTCTCCGTCGTGCCTATCTATGACACAATGTATCTGTCTGCAGTTCATGGTGTCACGGTCACATTCGCACTTCCCGAGTACGGGGTCCCGGGTTCGATTCCTGGCGGGGTCAGGGATTTTTGCCTGCCTTGAGATGAGTGGGTGTTTGTGTTGTCCTTATCGTTTCATCATCATTTATGAAAGTGGCGAGTTTGGACTGAGTAAAGGTTGGGAATTTGTACCTGTGTTGATAACCGTGCAGTTGAGCGCGCCACAATACGAAACATCATCATCATCATCATCATCAACAACGTATCAGCATCACCAATCTTTCATTTTCGTAATATTCCAACTATAGAATACTAATCTGTATAAACAGTGATATAAAGCTAAAGACGTCAAAGCAGCTTCACCCATTGAATACGTTAAGATTTCATGATCTATATTGTGGATCAGTGGCGTACATACAGGAGACCCCAGTTCGATTCCTGGCCTTGGTTCGTATTTTCACTCACCGTTTCAGTCTTTATACATGAAATCGTATCTGTACGAGATCAGTAAAGTCTCTGAAAACTGTTGCCATTTCATTAGCAGAGTACTGATTGCAACCCCTACTCCAAATCCATAAGTATCTGTCTGCCAACAACATTCTTAGTGCTGTGCTTGGACCTTTCTTTTTCATAAAAAATATGTGAATTCCTAAGGGGCCAAACTTCTGAGGTCGTTGGTCCCTAGACTTACACACTACTTCAACTAACTTATGCTAAGAACAAGACACACACCCATGCCTGAGAGAGGACTCAAACCACCTGTAGGAGGGGCCACACAGTACATGATACGACACCTCAGATAACGCATCCACATTACTCAGCCTATGTAACAATGACAGCTGAAGTACCTCACTTAAGCTCCTTGGCATTCATTGGCACTAACTATGTACACACAAAGTTAGCCCAAGTCACATATTTGCTAAGTAAACTTATAACTTGTGTGACTGACAAGCTATTGCTGAACACTTATGCCTTTTTGCACAGTCGCCTCATTTATGCAATGCTGTTAAGAGGTGAAAATAATATTTATTTGGCAGAAAAATGCCATGTCGTGCATTGCTGAGTAAAAAACTATGCATCATGTATGGAAAACTTACAAAAGAGCTCAAAATACTGGCACATTCATCTTTTTCTCAGCTGCTTGGTGCATACCAAGGAAACCCAAGACAGCCATGAATTGTGAAAGATCATGCATAAGTATGACCCATGTCAAAGGTAGATGATTTACATCCCAGTCACAAGAAATAAAAAACCTAAAATAATTACACATACACAGGTACACAATTATTTAATATGCCACAAGCTTCAGCACACAACGTGTCCTATGTGACAGAATTTAAAATATGTTATATAAATGATCTATTCTACTAAAATTGCTGATGATGTGAACAGTACATTATTTGAGCTATTCTTAAAATGTTTATTATGTCATACTTTTCTGTGCTGTATTTTCATACTGCATTTCTACTGAATGAGTAACATGTTTAAAGCATATTTCATTTATATCTGTTAAATGATTGTCTCAGCATGTGTACTGCCACAGACATATTGCTCCTCCTTTTTTCATTCTGCACAATGTATTTATATTTACTGGTTGTTACATATGTCTAGTATAATCCATTTATATTTCTGTAACATATTCAAAATGTGACTTATTAAGCTGCTACACAATGTGTGTAAAATAATATCAGGTGCATGTAAAATGCTTAAAGACGGATCAATCAATCAAATACCAAGTTATTCAGTGGTTAGATTATTCCACTACAAGCTATTTCTGAACATATCATGAGATTGTACAGCCGTCCCCTGGAGAAACATAGGTGCTATTCGTCACTCTTGTAGGGATTAACGTTTTGAACAAAAATCAGCTCTCCTTGAGTATTTATTTATTTTGTATTCCATAGATCCATACAGGAACATATCCCTACAACAAGTCAAGGTTTTTACAGATTATTGTTTTGTGCACAGATACATTGATCTTATCATTAGATTAAAGAAACTGTGAAGTTTAGCATATACCCTTACAGGACATCTGAAAGAATATACAGTCATACATACATTTGGGTATTGTTCTTAAGTTATACAGGCGCCATATACAGACATACATAAATTTGAGTATGATTAATTAATTTTAGAGGCCACACAGTAAGGTTTAAGCACAAACAAGAGATTCTATGCATTTTTGCTAAGAAATTCATCAATACTGTAACAAGATTCATCTAAAAGGAACTGCTTCAGTTTTTCTTTAAACTTTGGCATGTTTCCAACCAGTTCTTTAATGTGCGGTGGGACGGCATTAAAAATCGTGGTGCCACTATTTAAAACCCCCTTCTGGTCCATGCTTTATCGTTTTTAGCTCATAATGGATATCCAGTTTCCTTCGGGTGTTATAACTGTGGTACGAGGTGTTGATTTTGAATAAGTTGCTATTTTTTTAAACAAAGCACATCGGGGAAAAAATATATTGTGCAGGTGTTGTAAGGATTTGTAGAGCTCTAAACAGATCCCTGCACGAATGCCTAGGATGTAATCCACACACAATTCTTATTGCTCGCTTCTGTGCATAAGGAACGTCAAACGAAATGTGGCTGCCTTGGATGGGAGCTGTCGAGTGAATTTAAATATATTCACTTCGCATGTTTTATTTGTTGTAATGACTTATTTTAATTCTCTGATTTGATTAGTAGTAATGCATCATAAATCACTTGCAGAACGTTGCAGTTATTTTTGAAAAAGTTGTGCTTCTACAAATCTGATTTTTCCCGTGGTTATGTACATATTTAACTGAAATAGCCTATACTTTTCCGTGGAGCATGTCAATTTATTTGAAACAAAACGTTTCATTTCACATCTTTGCCTAGTTTCAACTGTTCATTCAGCCTTGAGTCTCCATTTTCGTATCATCGTACTTACAGCATTAACAGATCATATACAATACCATGATAAAGAATGATTCACGAGAGAATACTCTAGGAAAACTGGGAATCGGAAAATCACAATGAAAAGCATAACACCAAATAGGGCTACCTCATCGTGAATCTGGCTGTAGCCTACGGATGCATTTTGTAACTATGATTACTGATATGTTTTTTTTTTTGTAGTGTGGTTTACAAAATTAGATATTAATGCTGTATTCTCTAATGTTTTATTTCTTGTGTGACATGTGATGTTTCTACGATCTGTTACTGCTTTATGCACGAACACTGATACACTTTTACTTGAAAATGGCTGCGCAGTAGAAATTGGTCAGTAACACGGAATGAAACACTGCCTTCACAAGAAATATTTCGATATATACATGTTACCTTCTCTAGGCTTCTCGTTACTTCTTAACTACAGTTGTTTACACCTTAAATGTATAGAATTCCATTCTTTGGTAAATTATGGATTGACAGCATATAGTGTTTTATTGTCATAATCATTATCTTAGAAAACAACCATGAGATGATGAGAGCAATGACCGGTTCTTGGCACTGCCTATACACTAAGAACATCTAAGCCTGTCTGGAAATAACAGCAATTAACGGAATACTCCTAATAAAGAAAAAAAAAATATCTTTCTAACAAGGAATTCAAATGTACAACTTAACAACATAAATGAAACACATTTTGTTTTCCTTTTTTACCGAGAATCGTACAGTCTGTTTGCTTCATAACTATCTGTTAAAACATATCTTTATTCTCATACATGATTGAAGAGACACGAAATTAGCAAGTGCAAAACTAAGCAGTCATGCAAATTGGATGTGTGAGAATGTTTTTTGTATGCAGGCTACGCGGTCTGCAACCATCTCAATGTTTTTCTTTGCTACCCGTGTGTGGAGGGTGAATACACACAAAGTCATTGTCTATCGTGATATCTGTTATACCTTAATGCACCTATTGCGTACATCAAGATATGAATACCTTTTCGAAAATTGATTACGAGAGTCAAAAGAAAGGTAATATTACAGGGAAATTGTGCGTTTTAAATATTATTCCGACCTGTTGAAAGTGATCTCCACTTGTACAACTTTGTAACTATTTTATATGTATTATATGCGTACAAGGATGGGATTTGTGCCTCCCAAATCAAGCGACAGAACTAGGCTGAAGGTAATAAGTTCATCCATCGATGTGGAATTTTCAGTGCAACTAAGAATGTCATTTTATTACCATGCATAACTGGACTTATAATATGTTTTATGTAAAATATGGCAATGTAGCTTGGAAAGAATGAAATCGAATGTAATGTTGGAGGATGTTTCGCTTTCTGAAAATACAAAACGTGGGTTCGAGTAACAGAAAGATAACAAAGATGTCACGACGATCACGGCACCGCGCATGCGCAGTAAGACCATTTGCAAACAGTCATGATATATCACAACACCTTTAATCGAACGAACCGAATAACGCCAGCAAGAATGATTTCATTTGAGGTCATTTCGAAAATTTTTCAGTAATTTCCGACTGCGCTTGACGGTTGAAAGTTGTGCGTTACTGATGCCCGTTGTAAGGTTGGCGGCATTGAAGCAAAGATGAGTCACTGATTTCCGCCAAGGCGGAGCGCGCAGTTCTAGTTAGACGTCAGTCTTGGTGTAGCAGTCGTCACTGTTATTTGGCTGGGTAGTAGCGGAAGCATAATGGGTAAGTCACATAAAATGCAGATAGGTTTTGGGATAGAGGACGTGCTGTTAGACTACTCAAATAATGCAATGGAACGCGTCGTGTATCATTTCGCATGAATCTACTTGCGCAGCAATTTGTTCATGGTGTCGGGGTTTCTAAGTAATTCTTCGTAGCAAACTTATTATTCGTCTGTTACTATCTGTTTAAATTAGGTTAGCCTTACATGACATAGAAAATAGTGATTGCATTGTCATTAGTATGGTATCATTCGATGTTGGTGTAAGATATTTCGTGTTATATACTAAATACCATATCAGACTTCGGTTTTTATCAGTCTGAACAGCGTAATCATGTGTAAGATTCTATTCATGTGCCATTCTAGAAGCTTCCACCGTCCTCCACAGAAAGTATCCATAAACTGTGGCTAAGTTACTGTGTGTATATGGTGACAGAATGTCTACCATATTTTCCCCTCTTGACACATATACACCCTCGTGAAGCTGGCGACATATCTTTCACTTAATTTTAATGATACTGGTCACATGCTTAGGTGTAGAATGTAAGATGCGCACATAAACTACATGGTAGTTACGAACTATAGTTTACCTCCATATGCTGCTGCGTAGTCTTTGAACATGACTGTAAAATTCAGCAGAAAATCATACAGATAATGTGCTGCAGCTTGCGTCAGTATTAGATTTCCGTTATTTACCAGTAATGCCTGAAGAGACTACGTGATAGTCACGTGCATAGTTTGTACGTAAGAGTATAGTTTTTAATACTTAAAAATGATTGTTCACGTTAAGGATATAGGCTCAAGGCTCCAGTTTTGGTCACTAAACCCCTTATGGGTACTTCGATGCAGTTAGGCCTAGTGAATTTTAAGCTTCCTTTGAATATCAATTTTACAATAGCTTATTACAAATACGTGAAGTGCTATTCAATTAGACATGGAAGCACTTCTTTCTTTGTTTCTGTTTGGTGTCATAATTTTGTGAAAAGGTCTATGTTGCGGTTTTATGGTTTCTCCTTAAGCAACATAAAACTGATTTTTCATATTCGACTCATTTAAATAAGACATAAGAAACTTGATCTATTTGGATATATTGGTTAAGTATTATAGTTTTATTTCTTAAAATTCAATATGGTAGTGCCCGAAGACATGCCAAAGTCAGCAGATCCATAGTCTTGTTTCCCTGTTACAGCCATGCTTGTGGTCATAAGTGCATACATTCCGTTTTGGCCACTTTTAAAAATTTGTAGAAAGTGTTGGTAATACAGATTCTAACTATGCTAGTTTTAAGTAGGCTTATTTAAAATAGTTTTCGTATTGTTGTACCAAGATAAACATAATTCTTGCCAGAGCATCTCATATTTATCCTTGAAGCATAGTAAAATACACAATAAGTTACGAAAATATAACACTTTTTAGCTAAACGTTTGAGTCAACCAAAGAATAAGAGATCAAAGTATTTTCGCAGCAAAGTTGTGCTGGAGGTTGTTGCTGAGAAAATGACTGCTACTCCAAGCGTTTTATAGTACTCAAAGAGCATAAAGAATTAAAAATTCGTGCCTATATCCCCTAGAATATACTGTGCACAGTGGCCCACATTCTGTCTTCAGGGGTGGTGTGATGATGAACTTGGTTCAGTGCCGCACTGTAAGGAAAATCTCTAGTGAATCTATCCAAAAATGTATTGAAAAAGCAGATTTTTCTCAGCCAGTAATTAGAATACTTCTAAATTGATCCATTGAATTGCTGTAAGTTTTATCTACTTTATGCACATTTTTCTTCTGTGCTTGTATAAAGAACAAATTGCTTCCTAGTAAATTGATAATATAGTTATGAAAGCCACAGTTTTATAATATGGAGAGGCCAAAAGTGAGGAAAAGACTTTGTCTAGAATTTGTTTCCAATACTAGGGAAATTTAAATTTTTTTTCTTTCATTATTGAACTTCTCCTACACAGTTGTAATGTACAGACCTTGAAACAGATGATTTTCAAGTAATGTGTAAGCTTTTCCTTACAGTAATCATCTAGTTTCTCGTATTTTCCTTAACATGGCATAAGTGGTACCTCAACCCAATTGTATGTGACAAAAACGGTATCATTTTGTCAAGTCACTATTGGCAAAATTCGTGTATGGAATACAATGGATGCTGTTTCAGACTTTTGCAGTTTCCTTTTTAAATAAACTTGGTGGTAGGCATTGACTGTTAAGGGAAGTGTATTGCAATTTTTAGTGCAGCCATTGGAGTGCTGTCTTGTTACAGACAGGGTATTTCAGTGTTCATTTTGTGTCATTATATATATTTATTGCCTCATGCTGAAAGCCCTCTTGGTTTTCCTTTATGCTGATGAGGTATAAAAACACACTGGCTGAAAATTTTCATTTTCCTAACAAGTTGTGCTCCAGTCTTCTGCTTGATGTTATGACCCTGACAGCTTTATTTTCATTAGCATGAAGCATCCCCGTAACAGTGGGACATAACTAATGTGGCTATGTAATGGTGCATAATACACCGTTACAAGCTGCTGGGCAGTTAATGCATCATTTAGTCTCGACAGATGTTGTCTTACGTGGACCACAAATACTTTGAAAGAACACAATCATGAAACCCAGCAGTTTGACGGCATTCATATGATCCTGCATCCAGTGCTGCTGAAGCTGCATATGATTTTTCCATGATTGTCATTTAATTTTTTATGAGCCATGTTGATTTCAAAGAGAACATCTGTGAAAGTAGAGCTTGCCAGTTTTTCCTTCAGTCAAAAGGGTGGTGTCAACAATAGACTTACATGTTGTTCTTACACACTGACCTTGACATAAATAAGGAACTGCATTTACTGATGGACATAACCTCTGAAGTTTCCCTTTAGCTGGGACAAATTCAATAAAGCACCACATATAAAAATTGTAAACGACGACTCAAAAATTGTAGTAAACTATGTTTTTGATACAGTGCAAGATAGGTAACTGCTGTTTTGCAATCACTTTAAATGTAATGGTGTTAATTACTAGTTGCTGGTACTAGAATTATTGTAGAGATAAATTAATCTTTATAAAGTTGCTGTGTATGAAAAGTTAGGCAAAAGTCCTATGCAGTGTTCTCTGTAATGTTATGGATACACAGTGGAGATGTGTAAATTGTAGGAATGTTCTGGACTAGTGTGCATGTCCCTAGTAAAAGTTGAAATAAGATCAATCAGTTAACCTCTGTTCAGATATTTGTGACAAAGTAATGATGTATGCTTTTTTCCCTTCCAGAGTGCCCATGCTGTCAGCAGTTTCCCGACGAGATAGAGATGTTGTACCGGTATGTATCTGCATGTTGCATTAGCACATCCTGTGCTGAAAGTATGTTTGTCATTAACGCCTGTCATTGTACTGTGTGCTTTGGAGTTATTTTTCACTAAACAGCAGTGTGACATGTACTCATGCTAGCACTATTTAAATGCAGCTGTATTTTAATGTTTGATGCTGTTCAAAGTGTTACTGCATATTAGTAAATTTCAGTTATTGAGGCACAATAAATGTATCAGAAATCATTAAGCCAAGAAACGTTAGGTCTCTTCACAGAATTAAATGGTTTGACTGTAGCTATTGAAATGGTAATATTATGTCAAAGGATTGAAGACTGCTTTTCCAATAAATCAAGCAGTTTAACATAGTAAAGTTAAACTATGTTAAATGAAAGGTAGGCCCATGTTTTGTAAAGATGATTAGCACTGATGTGGCTCAAAGGTTGTCAGGTTTTCATGGAGGTAAAGTAATACTATGTTGTAATTGTCACTTTGTTACATAGAAAACTTGTAAACTGCCACAAGTGATAGTTTTCAAGTGGAGGAAGGTATGAATTCAGATACTTTGATTAGCAGAGTCCCTTTCGGACTCAAATGTGCTTAACGGTCATCTGGACATGTTAATGGATGTCTGCTTCATCCCATAATATGATGAGCAGTGTGATGTCGCAGTTGGGAAGAGAACCTAGGCAGTATTATTTTTACATAGACATTACTTTTGGAATGGAGGTTGTATTGATCCTGATCTAAAGTATATAGGTTGAGGAGATATTTGCCTTGCATGTGTGAAGCCAGTGAATTTGGATATGAGATCTTGTAGTGAAATACTGTGAGTGATGTTTTTTGAACAGGAGTAGTTGGTCTCACAACTGTGCTGTGAAATGTGGCTTCTACAGAGTTCAGCTCTTACAGGTTTCCTGAAGACTGTCACTTCAGCCTTTGCTGTCAGATGTCTTCTGTGACATGTCTGCATCTTGCTTTTTATGAAAGTGTGCACTATTAAGGCAGTGGTGCTTAAATGAGATACAAAAATGGCCATTCTTAGTATAAATTATCAATAACCCCCTGGTGAATATAAAAAATGACACGGCAGATTCAGACTTTGGTAGTGTAACATACAGTCTCGGATGTGGAGTGAGCAAGTCAAAGGTCATGGGTTCGTTAGCTATTGTCTGTTTTTCGTTCTCCTCAGTGTTCCTAGGAGTTTGAGATCACCTTATTCAAACAATGAGTGCCATAATAGATGTTACATGTATACAAATGCTCTTGGGAGTGAGTTTGTCTGCAAACATACTAGAGAATAAAATACAATGAAGATATTTGTCACTGCTTGATTGTCACCATTCACTATTCAGCCAATAACCACAATCACAGCACAAGGCCCGTGAATTTGGAAACATCATTGGGCAAGCTCGTAAGTATTACAGATTAAACACAAGGCAGCTTGTTATATGTCCTTGTTTCAGAACTGAAAATGCAAAAAACAAAGGGTGCAGTGAAGATAATATATATACCATTCAATATCTTCCCAAAACCCACCTTTCAATATGGTTTATTGTTATTGTTGGGAAACATATTGGGAGGTAAATGTACTTTGGTACATGGTTCTTATCCTGATACTAGATTTGGACCAGATGGCTGTAGTTTCTTTACTGCAGAATTGTTAGCCATCTTGCACACACTGGACTATATCAGCTTCGGCTCGAAACTGTCCTTCACTATCTGCAGTGACTCCTTGAGCAGTTTGCGAACTATCGGCCAGTGCTTCCCTTGCCATCAGTTGGTCATAGCTATCCAGGACTCCCTTCCTCTCCTTGGTCGTGGGTGCTCATTTGGACCCCAGGCCATGTTGGGATCCATGACTACGAGCTTGATGATAGCCTGGCTAAATTGGCTACTAACAGGCCATTTCTTGTTATTGGCATTCTGGAAATAGACCTTCGCTGAGCATTATGTAGTTAGGTTTTGGGACTTTGGAATGGAGAATGGCACATTTTCTTCACCGAACAAGCTCAGGATGGTAAAAAGTACTAAAACTGTGGCGATCCTCCTTACGGGCCTCTTGTAAGGCCTCTTTTGTTCTTTGATGCCTCCGCATTGGCCGTACTTCGCTGACTCTGATATCTCCTCTGTCGTGGGTTGGTGTGGATTGTGGTTCACCTCTTACTGGACTGTCCCAACTTAACCGCCCTGCGATGGATTCTGATTTCCTGATTCGCTACCCTTGCTATTTGCTGACAATGCCTCAGTGGCTGATATCATTTTACGGTTTGTAATGGTGTTCATTGCTTTAGTTAAGGGTAGGGACCTTCAACGTTATTCGTGGGTGGAGGGGATGGCAGGCCATTTTGCTCCCTCTTCACCCTTACTGGACTGCCTTTGACTGGGCTTGGTGGTTCAATCCTGCCCTCTGCCTTCCCACTCCTTTCCGTGTGGGGTCTGTTTAATCTCGAGTGTCTATCTTGATTACTTGTGCTTCTTCCTTTATTCTCTTATCATTTGTCACTTTTCCCTCCTCTGTTCTATGGCCTTCAAGCTTTCCTTCTGTCAATCGTATGTAATTTTATGGCCATTGTAGTTCCCTCTCCCAGTGCGAGGTTTGGGAATACAGAAGTGTCCGATTCCACCCGTCTGCTGTGATCCATGATGTCATCAATATGGTGGTAATTGCTGTTCGAAGCATCTCCAATATGACTCCTATAACACTAGATACACATAGCAACAAACACGAAAATATGTGTAAGACAATAACATCTCCCTCCAAAAATAGAATAAAACTATGAAAATTGGAATTGGAAATTTCACTTCACCACTGCTGAAGGTACCAAAACACACGTACCTACATTTAAAAATATGAAAATTGGAATACGTCATTTCCCCTTACATGTATAGGTTCTTTGGAGGTCATGTAAAAAAAATATGCAATGGCACTCAAAATGTACGGATACTTACCTAAAGGAATTGTCACTAATAAATAATTAGGTAGTTTTCTTGTCAGGTATAAATATTAGACTATCCTATTTGTGCTTCATGCTGTAGTGACTGTTACCTCTTAAGTTAGCTTGGAGCACTTGGGAGGTGACAGAGGTTTTCATTTCAGATTTTACACCACAGTGCAATACAACCAAAGTGCATTACAATGAGGACATCCCATTTCTGCCTGCCTGTCGGCTCAGACTGGGACACTTGTGGTATGTATGGAAAATGAAGGTAAAGTCTTGTCCCATGTTGCAAGAGTGTATGTGGTGTGCTGTGAAACGGTGACCTACCTTCTATGCTTCCATATTCTTGCTCAATAGCGTGCAGTAGCTGATATTTCCTCAGATGTTTCCTGTGTTCTGTGGGTGGTCACTGTTAGTGTGTCAAAGTAGTATTGGGTGTACTGTTGAATAATCTATTCGTATAACGGATTGAATGTAATTAGTGTTTGAATGGAATGTTAGTTTAGAGTAGCTAAATGCTATTTTGAAAACATTGTGGGGTTTGTACAGTATTTCTTTAAGCATTTATAGCTGCATTTCTGCTGGTACTAATTTTACTCCTATAGTTAACCAAAAATTTTTAGGGGTCATAGTTGTGCTGCTGCACATGAGAATTGCAAGTAAAATGCATGTTATCTGTCTTGTTCTTCCTGAAATTTTTGTGCGTGTGCAGCTCATTTTCAAAGCCTCCTGTCTTCTTAGAGTATATTGTTATACTATGATTTTTGTTTTAGCTAATTGCCTCATACATAACAAAATTGAGTAGTTTTTCTGCTCTGTCTGAAAATTTTTCTGTGTGGTTTCCTGTCCTGGTTTGCATACTTGATAGATATTTGAAAGCACATATTTCAATAACTTGTTTATTACAACCAAAAACCTTACTTTTCCCTGCTGATTTTAATTACCTCACTTCAGTTTATTTCCATGCCTACTTCCTCAGCTTCCTGTGAGAAGTCTTACATAGTTTTTCAGTTCCTGCTCAATGTCTTCCTACAACACTATATGTTTCCAGTACTTAGCATAATTCTTAATTTTGTATTAATGTCACTCTCAGTTGTAATGTTTCTTTCTAATGTATTTCAATTTTAATTTTCAGCGTATGGACGTCTGTATTGAATCCAGAAGCACCAGAATTTGTAAGGTATCGTATTCTCATGTTTGTCTCAAAAACTTTTATTCATTTGCTGTTGTACTTACGTACAGGGGTTTGTTCCCATACTACATGTTCATTTGATAAACTATTTACCTCTGCTTCCTGCAAGTACCTTCCGCTAATAGTAATTTTTACTTTTCTTGTAGTTCAACTGTGACTGTGCAGCAGTCGCCGTTACATCAAGATGCACCTGAACTTCAAAGGTATGGAATACACATAACCAGTGGATCAGCATCACTGATAAATGTTAATGCACTAGTGGCAGTTTAAAATTTGTGTGAAAGCACTTAGTTAGGATGTGACACAAGGTAGAATGTCAAGCTATGTAATCATTTTATGCACACATTTGATTGGCTGCTGTGTGACTATAAAACTCGCACACGCAAAGCTTCCCAGTTACGAAATATGTATAGTAATTGGATATAAATTGTAAACCTCTTCCTTCCCCCCTCTCTTTCCCTCTGTCCCCTTTCTCTTCCTTCTCCTTCACCCCATCCTCTCCCCTGTGCTCCTCAACCTCCATTGCCTACCTCTCTGTGTATTGTAACATTTGTTAGAAACTGAAGTTGATGAAAATGGATGGGTAAGACAATGAATATCATTGCTGTATGGGCTATGAGACCTCTCAGCTGATGGACCTGTGGACAGTAGCTTCAGTGAAAGTATAGTCATATGTTGTCTGCAAATTGGTAGGAATACAAAACTTTTGATTCCTATATCACAGTAGTATTCTCATCATAAGCCTACAAGCCATATTGCAGGCTTTTTGTTTTCTGTTAAAACTGAGGAAGAAAAAAAAATAAGCACTCAGTTTTGTATGCAGTTTGTTTTAAAACTACATGAGAGTAGGAGCATGTGGGAGATGAAATTTCTCCAATGGTTCAAATGCTGTGCTATTGTGGTTTGGCAGTGAGAAAGAAAAACTAAACAGCATATTTTCACCCACCATCATTTTCTTTTGTGCAGCCAGTTTCAACAGTAAACTGTGCATTGTTGTTTCAAAATTATTCATTGTCTGTGAGAATGTTTATTGGAGTATTGTGTAAAATCAAGTAAACTGGAAAGAACATAGACATGGGAACATTAGACATCTTGTCTTTCTATAGTGGTATGAATGGTAAGACATGCCATCATAAGTTTTACACATCTATGTTCATGGGATTGTTCAGAAACAGAACAGACTTCAGAGCACAGGGTTTTGTGCATAGTCCAGTTACAGATAAAGTACTAGTATAATTGAAATAATTTAATTAGTGAAATCATAAAATTGCATATTTTATTGATTCCTTGGGGGCCTGTTCAAGTGTGAGCATTTATAAGAAGTTAACAACATGCACCTGCATAAAATTCTGCCAACTGAGGTTGCATGTAGCCTGTTACAGCATCACAGAGTATGTCAGTGTTGCTGCCAATCCACTTCATTGTGGATGCACAGGTAGACCTTGTTTGGAGCATAGCCTGGACAGGGCAGATGTTAAAGCCCCATGTAAATAGAGCTAATGACTGGTTACTGATAACTGTGTTTGGGCATTGTTTTGTGAAACCACTGCAAGTAGTCATAACTGAGTGCCTTACTTTGAATAGCTCTTCATAGTATTTCTAGTGTCTCACACTAAGGTTAAGAATTGTTCCACATGCCTCCAGTGTGGGCTGCTCCACACCACCACCTCCTCCTCCTCCTCCTCCTCCTCCTCCTCCTCCTGCTGTTGCTGCTGACACGAGGAGTACAAAACAGTCTCAAAGATTTCTTGTAGTGCAATATTCAAACAATACTTAGTTCTAGTTCCATCCAGTAACTCTCACTTCAAACTGCATAAAGTGTCCAGTCAGCAGAAGTTATGGTTATAGCAAAAATATGAAATCTGACTGGCACAGAACTTGCACTACCCCAATTCAGTCTCGTGCACAACTTTCAAATAAACATTTGTGAGTTACGGAAAGTTATCTTGAAATGATGCAACATTTTTTCACAATTTCTCTTAAGATTTATGTTCATTTCGCCATTGAAGAGCACTAATTTTGTAGTGAGTGTAAATAACTTTCTGAGCTTTTCGAGCTGCAAAGTTTTTCTGTAGATTACAAATCTGGGGGATTTCTGTTGACACTTGTGGCATGGATGCTGTGACAACACAGGGAGTTACGTGGCTTCCTAAGCTGAGTGAGTGTACACCTTCAGATATTATTGTTGTTGTTCTTCAGATATATTAATGTTACTATTTTTTTCTTTTAGTTCGGGAAATGTGCTGGTGATGCAGTCCAAATTGAATCCGGAGGCGCCAGAATTTCAGAGGTATGGAATGGGCATGGGAAGTGGATTGGTGATAAATCATTAAGCACTGGTGTCAGCTGAAAATTTTAGTGAAAGCACTTACCTAGGATGGGACTAAAAATTGCGTGTCAATGTATATAACCTATCCATACTTGATAGCTGATTCCTGTGTGCATTAAAATACAATCACAAACATAATACATCCCTAAATTTATTTTCATCCCCTGGATGCTTTGCTCAGTCCTTTTGTTACTAGTGTGATGCTCGGGTGGTTTATTCTGGGAAACTGAGAAATTATCCAGAATTTTTCAATTTGAACTTCGATAGAATGTTTTCATGGATTATTGCTAGATAATAGTTTGGAACAGATGGGGCATACTGACAGTCCTTTGAATCTTTAATTTAGTGCTCTCCACACCCTCAAATTTGAGACACTTTTTATTTCACAGACTTCATCAGATAGGTTGACCTTCCAAAGAGAAGGCACTAGGATATTGATGTTCATGAAGTCATAAAATACATACTCCACCCCATCTGGATTGCTGCTTGGTTTTGGACTGCAACTTGTTCTTGCAGTATAATGGTGGGTTTTTGTATGCTTTTGAAGCCTGTTTACACTGAGTAAACATCTGTACGTATGTGTCCAAAATGTGCATAAAGCTCAGCTAAATATGAGAGTTTAAGTGCAGCAAAGGTGACTTTGGCTTTTCAAGCAATTTTTTTTCTGGTTACTGTATTAACAGAAATGGTTGTGTTCCAACTAGGACAATATAAGAAACATTTCATAATGGGTTTAGTTTCATTAACTGGCTATGAACACGAGCAAGTTTACTAGTACATTATAGTTTCAGCCTTTATAACCATATTATAAACTTAATATGGCTCTTGTATTTGCTTCCAGAAACATTTCTGTGTACACTGAAACTTTCGAATGCTGAGAAGTGCAGCAGTAGCTCTTGTCAGTATTTGTGGCCATTGTGTAGTATAGTAGTTCAGTGAATGAAGTAATGTACAGTGCCAGGAAAGAGATTTGTAAATCGTAAAATTTCTGTTACAGGCTTGGTCCTGACGTCTGAAGGGAATGGACCTCTGAAAATGAATGCTGCACCAGGTAAGTTATGTGCACACATAATGGGTGTATTGATGAGTACTTTACAACTTTGAAAATGCAATGATTTATTCATTTAACTTGGGCATGGATTTGGTGTCATTTTATAGGGAAATGATTTACCTTACACTTCCATAGGCCCAACATGACTTTGTTTGGTTACACAGCTCACACATTCCATCTGAAGCTGATGTCTTGGCAATGTGACCACAGTGTGTCACATGTGACTTGTTCAGTTGCGGGGTATTTTAACTCGGAAATACAGTAGAGATGGCGACGAATGTTTATGGGTTTTTTACTGGCGCAGATTCTACTTTCCATTAATTAAACCACTTGCATCAAAAGTTGACTACACAGTAAAGATAGCCTTTCCATTGTATCTTTCATTCAAATCGTTACACTACCACACGAGATCCTATAATCAATACTACTGTTTTTTTGGTCTTGCACGGTTTGAAGTGCGTATATTTACTTAACACATGCCAGTTGTACATGGGACTGAAGCTGTAGAAGAGAATGCTGGGTTGATTTTTGTAGGAATGTACAGGAAGCCTAGTCCCACTTGATGTTCGTCATGTGCCAAGGGATGACTTCAGGATGTGTTGTACTGAATACTTCCAGTAAAACACTTTGACCACTCAAAAATGATATGCCTACTAGGATGATCTTCACCATATTCTGTACAAAAATTACATTGTGTAGTTGCCACACACTCTTCAAACCAAAGCGCACACACAATCTGCTGCTACTGATTGGGTTGGTATTAATTTGTACTTGCATATATCAAAAGTCAAAACACAATGAGTTTTCTGTCAATATGACACCAAGCCTGTCTGTAAGTTACCTGTATAAGTTGGTCTAAATTTTCAAATTTATCAAGTTCTTTTCTAATACACCCGTACTGTAGTGTCATGCTTGCTCCAAGAATCAACTAGATTCTTGTGTGTGCATGTGTGGACATCATGGTTTATAGGCCTACTGGGGAAACTCGCCATGTAAAACAAAGAGTAACGCATCAAGCCTGGTACCCCAGTGGTGATGAGGAAACCCAGGTGTTACTAAAGAAAACAAATAATTGGTGTGCCTGTTACTGTTTGTATCATTGTTAATATATTTATTGTATTACGTAAAGCTAATATGCCTTGGCTGAAAGATTAAATTGATTTTTTAAGTAAATATTGAGTATGTGGCAAATGTAGAACACTTTCTGCTTTAAAAACTAAAACTGTAAGGCAAGTTTCAGAAAACTTGCTGTGTTACCAGAGTAAGACCATCCCTTCTCAAGAAGCTCGTTGACAACATTTCATTGACATGGAGTATTGTGACTAAATATAAAAAAACTTGTCACATCAGGTATCTGTTCCAAATATACTCAGATTGCTTATTGATCACCTATATTTTGATAATAAAAGTAGACAAAAATAGAAACAAATTTTTTACATGAAGTCAATTGCCTTTGGTACTAAATTTTCAAAACAGTGTCTGTTGGAACATTATCTGGGATGACAGTTTCATCTAATATGAGGTAAGAAAAAAAGCCATGTATTCCAGCTTACCATGGTTCAGAAGTACTCAGCTGTTGCTTCAGAATGTTTATTTCTGAGGTTGTTGTTACTGTGGGATGAGAGAACATTTTTTGCAAATACAGTGGCTTTTGCTTCTATTTCATCGTATTTCAAAATCTGTTGCCTGTTCACTTGTCTCATTTGCTGCATAATAAAAGTGGCTGACACAGCCACTTCCATTCTCATCATAACTCAGTGAGTAGTCACAAAGATGTAAGTATGCTCCTAGTCCCCATCTCGACTTTGTCCAACTTCTGCAGAACAATTATTTGTCCAATTTTAAAGAAAATGCAATTATGACTAAACATGGAACACACCTACACTGGCGAAAAATTTAGTTGTGGGCTTTTTCATTGTTAGTATGAATTGGCAATGTTTTCTCTCGTGCTAACATAAAATGTATTGTGGAAAAATTGGTCACGTTTTGTTCAGTGGAGCTAATTAACTACTGATTATGTGTGTGATAACTTTCTCCAATTAACAAAAATATTCAAAAAGAGCAGTGCGTTTGCTGTCATGAAGCTAGTCTCACCATCTTGGGTGTCTGTGGCTGTCAGCCAGCTACTTCATCTTGAGGCTGGCAAGGATAGAGGCTTGGTGACTGGTTATTGTTAATGTCGTCTGTTCAATGTTCATAATGGCAGATTCCAATAAATACTTAAGGTGTGATAGTTTCAGTGAATTTCAGGCATTTGCTCGTATCAGACAATGCAGTGGCTGACGGTCTTCACTCCATGACAGGGCAGTGGCATTTGTATAGAGTTGTCAGTAGTAACAGACAAGCAACACTGTGAAATAACCACATAAATCAGTGTGGGATTTACAATGAGTGTCTGCTAGGACGGTGCAGGGAAATGGGGCACTGGACTATCGCAGCAGACCTGCAGCACCTCTTGTTGGCATCTGACCATATCAGTTGGACCCTAGGTGGCCAGATTTCAGGTGGTAAGAGGGTGTGGTGTAAACCCCATGAAGTCATTGACCGAAGTTGTCAACAGTACACTGTGCAAGCAGCTAGTGGTGACTCCATAATGTGTGGGCTGTGTTTACATGGAATTTACTGCGTCCTGTAGTCCAACAGAACTTACTATTTGCTGGAATGGTTATTTTAAGCCGTTTGGTGACTAAAAATAGATGGAATTTTTATGGTGACCATGTGCCATGTTACTACTGTTTGCATCTGGCTTGAAGAGCATTATGGTCAGTTCGAGCAAATGGTTTGGCCACTCACATTCCACATCAGTCCCATTGAACACTAATGGGATATACTTGAGATGCCAGTTCATGCACAATATCCTGCACTGGCAACACTTCACTTCACCAATTAAGAACATCTATAGAGGCACCATGGTTCAGTATTTGTGCAGGGAACTTCCAACAACTTGTTCACTCAATGCCACCAGCTGCTGAACTGCACTGGGCAAATGGAGATAAGATTTTAGGAGGTACCACATGACTTCTGGCACCTCAGTATAGCACTGACTAAGCCTCAAATTGGTTTGCCACAACCACATTGAGATTCATCACACTCGAACCTGTTTAGATAACCAGTGCTCCTGTCCACAGTTGGTTTTGATTAGATGTTGCAGAATGACAGTTGTGAGCAGGTCTGCAATTGACGACTTTGGCCAACTGGTGTGTGACATGACTTCTGACAGAACTCTGTACAGGTCAGTTCACCAGGTGGCATTGTTAGACATTTTCTGTGTTTCGTATGACGACGTGAATGTCAGCCGACTGGCAACTAGTTCTCCGGCAGCTGCAAGACACAGGCTATATCAAAAACTGCAGGAACTGCCATAGGCATAAATTACTGTTAAATGAAGGGCGATTCTGAAGCACAATATTGGATTTCCTACTTTACAGTTTGTGTACTGTAATAAGCATGTTGTGAAAGCAAGGTGTCTGAAGGCAGCAGCATACGAAATATTTATAAAACACATTTTTGTATGATTTGTTAAAATTGTCAAATGATGACAAGACAGTTAAGGCCTTCATGATGTCTCAGCTACAGCACAACAAACACCAAAGTTTCACAACTTGATCATGGTGTAGTATTAAGTGTAGAGTAACAAAGTATGAAATAGCTGGTTCGTGTCCTGTGATGCAAGCTCTTCATTTCTTTCTGGCTTAGTGTTTCTAAAAGGTATGAGGTATAGGACTTGAATCATTAATATAATTTTACCGCTCTGTATTGCTTGTAAATCAGCGAGTATGACTTCCTGGGTTGGTGTATACAAAAAAATAGTAAGTTTCAAAATAAACTCGTGCAAACACTTCAATCTCTTTCACCACTGGCTATCCCTCTTGAATGCAGAATGTTACATTTATAAACAAATATTAGGGGCTAACATACCCTTCAGTAAAGCGAAAGGATTAACTCAAGATACCTTTACTTGAGGTTATTGTATTGGATGTCATGCTTGCCTCATGCATTTTGAACTGTATGATCACATACATCAATAGACAGCTCTTCTCTTCTTGAATTCAGCATGTGACATCAGAAATTCCGATGCACAAAGTCTTGTGAACTGTTCCCATGTCAGGCCATACTAAAAGACAGTGTAATAAGTTGGCCATAGTGCTCGCTCGCCTGACATGAAATAACAAAACCAGATCTTTGTGAAAGAAGGAACTCCACATGTATCCTGTACATTTCTCCTTGTTTATGTAGTATTTGTCACTTTCCACGAGCATCAGCAATGACAAATGGAATAAATCGGCAACCACCTTCTCAAGATTGTTAAGTGCTCGTACTGGCTGACATCAGCATACTGAGATGAGAGTGCTACTGAATTATTGTTGCAGTCAGGGAATGCTTGACTACATTAGCAGAACAGGTCTCAGCTCAGCTGCCGTTGTTTGTGAACAAAACTACAAAACACATCCTATTGAAATTGGATGTTTCCTGTGGTTGCAGCACTGAGAAGAGTGTGAATGCTAGTCATCAGGTTTGTGATGCAACACATTCCACTAAATTTTGTCTACATAAAACTACATGTTAACTCAAATGGCAAAGCTTCACCTGTAGATATAAGAGGAAATTAATTTAGTAGACCTCTCCACACCTCCCCCAGGGGACTTGTGGTTCTTACGTGAGTTTGTGTATGGTGCACACTGGGCCCTGAGCTATTGTGGCTCATTCCCCGTTCCTGTGCTGTTTCCTTTATCATGCCCCTCTTTCCCTTGACTTTCACCTATTCCCACTCCTTCCCGCCTCTCAGAGCTCTCGTGTCGAGCTGAATATTTCTCAAGTTTCTTGTATTCCTTCCTGTTCTTGTTCTCCTTGTCTTTTCCTTTTCGTCCTTAATTTTCAGTGTTTTTGGTCCTCCTTCATGGATTGACACCAACTTCTAAATTTCATCTACAGCACGGATTCCTTCCTCCCTCCCTCCCCTTTCTTCCCTGCTGTAACTCACTCCTACGTGCTATTTGCCAATTAAAAATACAGTTGCTCTCTTTCATTGCTTCTAACATCTCTATGCTCTCACATTTAAGAATTTATTACAATTTTACATTATAAGGCAATTTAAAGACAATACCTTTGGGGCTTACATTTACTTACACTTAAAAAGAAATGTTTCATTGGCCCCTTTCAAAGATACTTTTTAGTTTCATAACATAGAAAAGTTAAATTCAATTGAATGTTGTGGTCAGGTAGCAGGTAAGCTTTCACATAGAAACTTTTTAGTTTTGTGTGTGTTGGTATTTACAAAAATGCTTTCATCTTTATGGTCCAACTGATCAGTCATTTCATTAAAACATCCACAAATTATTGTAGAAGTAAAACATCCACAAATTATTGTAGAAGTAAAACATCCACAAATTATTGTAGAAGTAAAACATCCACAAATTATTGTAGAAGTAAAACATCCACAAATTATTGTAGAAGTAAAACATCCACAAATTATTGTAGAAGTAAAACATCCACAAATTATTGTAGAAGTAAAACATCCACAAATTATTGTAGAAGTAAAACATACACAAATTATTGTAGAAGTAAAACATACACAAATTATTGTAGAAGTAAAACATACACAAATTATTGTAGAAGTAAAACATCCACAAATTATTGTAGAAGTTAAAAAAAGTTCCATAAATGTCACTTCATCTGTAAACATGATTTTACAAATGAGAAAACGCATGAATATATTCTTTACTGTACTCTTGGCATGCACATGTTCATGCTTCATTGAAAAATATCTGCTTTGGACATTTCATTAGTTAGGTCTGCTGATCAAATCTACTGGCTTGAGCAAACAGTGGCGGCGGTGTGGTGAGAACGGTCATCGCTCCGAGCACTACATCAACTGTGCAGACAAGTGAAGCGTGTCTATCAGCAGTGGTGGCACTGTTGCCACTAACTCCATCTCATAGGAGTGACGTCACTGTCACTCGCCACATTTCATGTATCTTGTTGCCGAGTGGTGGGACAATGAAGGCAGGCACGTGTGATGGAGCTGGGTTGCTGTGTGGGCACACGTGGTGCCAATCCAATTGATGGTTCTTCCATTTGTGAAAAACATAAAATATGGCAGAATCAGTCTTTCATATATCACTGCACACTGTAGCAACATAGGAAAAACGTTCTGAGTATCACATGTGTTGTGTGAAGTGTCGCTCTAGCATGAATATAAACTGTCACTGCTTATTCACTAGAACATTAACAATTAACACAACTGAAGTCTGTCACACAGTTTTAGTGGCTCATGGTTTGAATAACAACAAACACGACCCAACAGTCTGTTAAGCTTACTTAGTGCAGTTATTTGTGTGTTTCTGAGCAGGCATTTCTGAAGCATCTGCTAACACAGTCTATTCATTGCGCAGTTGTCACACATGGTGTACTCCCTGGGGGTTCAACACACTTTGAGGGGTTCATGCTTGGCTACCACAGGGCCCCAGCTGTCATAGCATCTTTCCCCTTCTGTGCTGCATGTCTATCCTCCTGCTATTCTTTTTCCTTTTCTGTGGGAAACATATCGGGATGTTCCACATTGTCTGTCGCTGACATAAGAAAAGTCTCACCACTGTCTTTCATTCCCTCTTCATTTGCTTGATACCCTTCTCCCTTCTTTCCTGCACTTTAGTGTTAAAGGTTCCTCTCTCTTCTTCCTCCTCATGCACTCCTGATAGCCGGCACACACATCTGCTGCATAATAGGTGACTGCGTAACATGTAATTCTTAGCCCTGGGTCGACAGGCAGGGTTTTTACATCATCACGATCAACATCTACAAAACGTAAAGGTAATGAGGCTAATGATTCAAAGACACTGCCAGCTGCAACGTGGTTCTTGTGGTTTCACATATTGAAGATGGTCGGTCCTTTGCAATGGTAATTCGGTTCATTATTCAAAATTGTGTTTATGCCATTGCCGGCCCTGTGAAATCCTGCTCTCGTTTAGAGGAGAGTTGCTTTTGTAGACAACTTCGGATTCTCAAGCTGAACAACTGTTTTCCGCCTCGCTTCTCCATGGCTATCCTTTTTGTGTCATGGTCCATAGAACTAGGAATTCTTCCTGTAGTGTTACATACACTAGGCTGCTAGACAGTCTGACCGAGGCTGAAATCCAATCTCAACTCTCAGATTAAGTTGTCAGGTGATGAAAAAGGTAGATTTCTCATTAGTGCACACCCGCACCCTTTTTCTCACCTTTGACAGAGTAGTGCTTCCGTCCAAATTCAAAGTAGGCTATGAAATTACCACAGTCTGACCCTACATTCTGAACCCTATACCCTGCTATGAGTGTCATCAATTAAACCACACCAGAACGTCTTGTGACATGCACCCAAATGTCTAACCTGTGGTAAGGATGCATATGAGGGCATCGTCCACCTCCTCCTCCCTGCTGTATCAACTGAAACGGCAGTCATGTTGCTGCCTCTTAGGATTGTCCTGTATATCATGATGAGCAGGAGGTCCAGGTAAAGCAAAAAGTGCCTTCCCGAGTCGCCTGCAAGTTAGTGGCTATTCGCAAACTGTGTGTTCTCCACTTAGTTCTCTTCTTGCTACCTCTCACTCTATGAATGAATGACATGGCCACACTGATATGTGACCTCAGATTCAGTTCTGAGATTGTGAAATTGCCCAGTGTCAAAATAGCATCACCATCCCCCTGTCCAGCTGTGCAACAAGCCATCAGACTCTCGCCTCAAGGAGCGAAGCCACCGGGTACAAAACTGGTGACTGGAAAGGACAACAGGAGTTCTGTGAACACTCCCTACATCCCTCCAGCCAAACGCCAGTGTCTTCCTCTGCTAACTGGAAAGGCTCAAAGAAGTCCTACAAAGGCAAACAGTCGTCTCCATGGCGGTCTTAAAGATTCTCTTGAATGGTGTTGCCTGACCAGCTTCTGTCACCAGTGCCCACCACCAACAGGTTTCCTGCGTTGTGCTCTACACACTGACAGCACAAGCAAGTCGATGATTCTGTCGACCTCATGGAGCAGGATCCTCCTGCTTCTATGCAGTGTAGCTGCAAGTCTTCAGACTGTCAATCAACAGTGCTGAGATGATGCCCTTTCATTTCTTCCTCATACCTCCTCGAATGGAACATTCATAGCCGTCTGTCCCAGAAAGAGAATTTATGGCTGCTTTTAGCATCACACCGTCCCCTTGTACTCTGCCTTCAGGAAACAAAATTCCATACTTACGACTGCTTTGAGCTTTCACATTTCTCTCCAGTTTGTTCAGACCTTCCCCCCGCCCCCCCCCCCCCCCTCTCCCTTCTAAGGTAAGCATTCCATCTCCTGCAGGCATCATGCTGAATGAGATTCATAGGCAACCCATCTCACTGACTGCCCATCTTCAAGTTGTTGCATATCACCTTTTCCTTCTTCACCTGATGTTTTCCCTTTGTACCGTTTATATCCCTCCGTTATTCGATGTCACCAGGTCAGACGCTTTATACATCTGAGCCACCGAGGCCACAGATGAATAGTGCGACTGCAGGGACTTATCCCTTGCACGCTTCCTGTGAGACCCACATTCCCAACTGACCACTGTCTACATACGTAATGTTCCTAGTAGATACATTGCCCATCCACTCGTTACTTGTGCCCACTTAAGTTGACGATTCAGTTGTCCCCAACAAGGTATGTCAACAATACCTGTCGGCAGCTGAGGGTTCCAATTAATTATCATTTATTCTAGAGAAGCCGCACCTGAAGTAGTCATCCTTGGCCATTTGGTCAGTACTGTCTTGTTTAGACCTACAGCACAATGAATTGAAATTATTAAGAAACTACCTCAGGCTCAAGGCTTCCACAAATTATGCTGTTTTCTCAGGACGATTAACTCCTTCGTCAACATCCCCCTAACGCAGCTGCCACTCGGACAGCTCAGACTAATGTACCAACAGCAAAGAATGCAGCTTGAATATGCAATATTGAGTGGACTCCATAAATACAACATGCTTTCATCAAAATCCACGACTGTATGACACCTTTCGCAACCTCATCCCACCCATGATCTAAATCACAGCTGACAGTAAAGTTGAATGCAAGCATTTTTACCATCAGAGCAGTGCTGTGGCTGGAAGTGGCAGGTGTACAACAACCACTATTTTTCTGACAGACTTTCAGTGCAAGTGGTCAGTCTACGACAGAGAATTGTTCACACCATGTGAAGTAGCCTGCCAGTTTAAAGAAGATGTCGAGGACAGACATCTCATCATTTACACAGAGTACTTGCCTTCGGCACACTCTATATGCAACCCATCAAAAGACTCCTGTCCCCAATAGTTCCAGCATCTGTACTACAATGCACAATTGACAACAGATGTCAGACACCTTCACAGAGCGTACAGCATCATTGAAGACTTTCTATTGAGAATAAAAGCCCTTTCCACACATACTGATTATGACTATCCTCGCACTTGTAAAATGAGTTAAACAACACATCCCATGGCTTAGAATACCACCACCACAGGCACACAGCCCACCAAAAGTTTTTGTTCATAAAGCTCCGGCAGAGTGTGACTGTGTCATGTTACAGGCTACACTACTCGACCTGCTCTGCAGGTGCCTTACTTCAACTCACACAAAGTCAACAAATAAGATTACAAATACTTCAATATATTGCTCCATATGAAGCTCACCATTATGGCTATCAACCACATTAAACATGCGTAGATCTTGTGCAACATTGCTCATACCAATGAAGTAGAAGCCGTTCAGACCAATGCCACCATTCACGTCATTTCAGAAAGGGACTATGCGTCACCCACTCCAAACACCTGCACCACATTTGTGGTACAACTCAATTTACAGCAGTTTGTGCTGGATGATATCCAGTTCAAGCTGCAGATAACTTCCTCATTGTTGAAGGGAAGCACAAGTTACGCAAAGTCAACAAAGGCTTTATCTCCAGTCAGTTTACTTACAGACAGCATGTGGCAGCACTAGCAGTAGAGGGTATATAAAGTATGTCATGTGGGGGTGGGTGGGTGGGGGGGGGGGGGGCGGAGGGCAATGTGGGAAATCGTACAGTCAATGTCGTGCTAGAGAAACAGAGGGAGTTATTTGATACAAAATGTCATGATCATTGGCATTCGGGCCAATGGTGGAAGCATGTCCAAAGCTGCTAAGTTTATAAACTTTCACGTGCCACCACAGTTAACGTATGCTGTGCATAGCATTATGTACCATCTACAAATCAAGCATGAATGTTTATACTTTACATATGAACAGCAGTGAACCTTCAAACAAGTATTTATCACTACAAGTAATTTTAGTAGACTGGAATACTAATCTCACATTTGGCAGTCCTCCATGTAGAATATAGGGTATAAACCTGTCTTTGCAGGCTGGATCCATGTTTTCTAAAAACTAACACCACTTTAAACCTTCTTGGTACTTATTTTGAATTGACAAATTGATACATAGTTGTTGTAATTGTGAATTTCATAATTTATTGTGCAAAATAATCTTTTATATTTGATCCAATAATGCAAAATACAAAATATTGATTTCCTTCTTAGTTACAAATTTGCTTTTGTGGATGACATTTTCATGAATTCCAGACATATTCCTTGATATCCTCATTAAGCTGTTTTTTTGATGAAGTTAACAGATTTTGACAAAAGATGAAAATATAATATCTATTTACAATACATTTTGTAGGCTCATAATTAAAAATGTTTCCATTGCTGTGGTTTTACATGTAATAAATCACCAAATTAGCACATACAATTATTATCTTGGATTTCATAATTTTCTGTACAAACAAGTATTTTAATGGTGGATCAAATATTGCAGAACCAATAATGTTGATTTTCTTCTTAATTAAAATTTGGATTTCGTAGCTAACATTTCCTTAAGTTCCAAATGTATTGCTTAGTTTGATCTTATGTTGTTTTTGTGAAACATACAGGTTATATCAAAATATGAAAACATGCTGTTTGTTTACAATTTTTCTTGATAAATTACTTCTGAATACTACTGTTACTTAGTTAGCTACTCAAAGCTTCATAGGTTTCATTAACATTGCATTCTGCCGTGTAGTGTGTGACAATATGCATTTGTAAAATATACAGAGTGGGGAGATATTTGGTATTTGGGTTGTATACTAATATGTAGTGCTGTAATATTCAGTTGATCCACCCTGTTTGTCCCATTACAATGGCAAAATGGCGTTACCTAAGTCGGTCCAAGGCTGTTGTGGTGCATCATGTGTCATACACGACAGCGGTGAACAGTGGCTGCGGACATGCATATGGGCAAACAGATGTGCAACTGACTGTCAAGATGAAGCAAGGGGCTACCAACAGTGTCTCCTCATGAACGTCCAGCAAGCATTGCTGCATATGAGCCTCCACAGCAGGCACCTGGTTCAAGCATTTACACCAACTCCTATTTATCAGCAATGATGACTGGAATTTGCACACCAATACCACAACTGGATGCCCACTGAGTGAGTGGCAACAGGTGGCCTTTCAGATGAATCACGTTTTATGCTCCATCGAATTGAAAGCAAACACCCTGGAACAATTATCAAAAAGATCCCGGATGCAGGAGGGAGTGTTAGGGTCTAGGGAATGTTTTCATGGCATTCCCTTGGTGATCTCATCAATCTGGAAGGCATAATAGATAAAAAAAAAGCATGTGTCTATCCTTGGGGACCATATCCACCCCTACATCCAGTTTGTTTTTCCTTAGCATGGTGGCCTCTACCAGCAGAACAATGCAACATGTCACACAGCTTACAGTGTACGTGCTTAGTTTGTAGGGCATCAGCATGAGTGTACTGTACTCCCCCAGCCACCAGACTCTCTGGAATTAAACCCAATTGAGTGTGGGACCACCTCAATTGGACTCTTCCTGCCATGGACCCTCAGCCAAGAAATCTAGCACAGCTAGCTACGGAACTTGAGTAGATATTGCTTTACATCCCTGTTAGTACCTTCCCGAAATCATTGACTCATTTCCTGCACATCTCACAGCAGTCCCCACTGCAAAAGGTGGTTATTCAGGCGTTTGGCAGGAGGTCACATTAATGTGACTAGACAGTGTAGGCCATGCCTTGTAAAAACCCCGCTTGTCAATAGCATCAACATAAAACAAACCTATGTTCGACCCAACACCTGACAGAAGTTATTGATCTATCTCACAGAGCTGGTCAACTGTGGTCAGTCAAAATGCCTCAGAACAGGAAACATTTCAGCATTTGTACAGGTTGTCGCTGAAGCTATATTTAGCAGGTGACTCTTGATACTGTAACCATTGTCCCTGAGAATACTGCTTCCTGTCTACCCATTATTGCACTGCATTCATCTTCTCCAAAATATTTATGCAAATAACTTACATCCTCTATCACTTGGGTACGACTGGCACTTGGGTTATAAAAAATTGTCACCTAGCATGCAATCCCTAGTTCTTCCCGTAGCAACTGGTCTACACCTCTTCCATGACTACTAACTATTAGGACTTTCCTCCCCTTTGCTACTTTATCCTGAAATTGCTGCTTTTCTGCTGAAAGCCCGCTGTGATTAGCCCACACCTACACGCATGGTTACTTTCTTATCAAGCTAAGGTAGCAGGACAAACTATTTTCAGTACCAGTGAGAAAGCTCTCTCATACTGTTCTCTTTCTGTAGCCTTTCTTTCCTGCTAGCATTTCCAACTGCTAGTTACTGTCCTTAACCTTTCCATTTCTTTTATAGCACTGAAAGTCATGTCTTAAAGGTCCTAATTATTCCCACCAGCTCAACTTTTTTTTCTGCCCCGTGCACAGACTGCAATATTATGAAAGAATCTCAAGAACTAACTTGCCTATGTCACCATGTTTTGCAAACATCTACATCTACATCATGAATGTCTGTATGTCCTACTTCAAGCTTTCTGCACCATTACCGCACTTTGCTGTCACTCATGAAAGTTTCAACTACATCTACAGGGTGTTACAAAAAGGTACGGCCAAACTTTCAGGAAACATTCCCCACACACAAATAAAGAAAAGATGTTATGTGGACATGTGTCCGGAAACGCTTAATTTCCATGCTAGAGCTCATTTTAGTTTCGTCAGTACGTACTGCACTTCCTCGATTCACCGCCAGTTGGCCCAATTGAAGGAAGGTGCTTGTGTTGACTTGCGACTCTTTGCTCTACAGTACTAGCATCAAGCACATCAGTATGTAGCATTAACAGGTTAGTGTTCAACACAAATGTGGTTTTGCAGTCAGTGCAATGTTTACAAATGCGGAGTTGGCAGATGCCCATTTGATGTATGGATTAGCACAGGGCAGTAGCCGTGGTGCGGTATGTTTATATCGAGACAGATTTCCAGAATGAAGGTGTCCCGACAGGAAGACGTTGGAAGCAATTGATCAGCGTCTTCGGGAGCACGGAACATTCCAGCCTATGACTCGCGACTGGGGAAGACCTAGAACGACGACGACACCTGCAATGGATGAGGCAATTCTTCGTCCAGTTGACGATAACCCTAATGTCAGCGTCAGAGACGTTGCTGCTGTACAATGTAACATTGACCATGTCACTGTATGGAGAGTGCTACTGGAGAACCAGTTGTTTCCGTACCACGTACAGTGTGTGCAGGCGCTATCAGCAGCTGATTGGCCTCCACGGGTACACTCACTACCATAATCATTTGTCAGGACATTATCAAGACATTTTATAACACTGTGTAAGTGAACGAAGTCTTGTTTTAGCACTGTGCATTGCTTTTCGTGCTAATGACAATCTTAATCTGGAGTAATAAATGTCATTTTTCCTCCAGGTATTGTAATTATGAACATCATTGTTCCTTTTGAACTGTAGTGGATTATTTACAACAAACTTTATGATGGAATAAATATACTGTGAACCAGTAGTCAGAATGAACTTAAAGAGATGTCTACTAGGTGATTGTGGGTGAGCACTACATACTTTTTCTTGCAGTGCATTTCTGTGGAATGAAGACTCTTTCCTGAAGATGAGTTAACCCAGAACATTATTCCATTTGACATTATTGAATGAAAATTTGCAAAAGTATGTCATCTTACTGATTTGGCTCTCCCAAAAATTTGCAATGGTTCTACATGCAAATGTGGCTGAACTAAGTGGTTTTAAGAGTTTCAAAATGTGCTTTTTCCAATTTAAATTCTCATCAATATGGACACCTAAGAATATTGAAGTTTCCACCCTATTTATTATTTTCTCACCACGTGTTACACTTTCCACTGGTGTAGTGCCCCTAGATGAGCAGAACCAAACACGTTGTGTCTTTTTTTACATGGAGGGTGAGACCATTTGCAGAAAACTATTCAATGATACTTTTGATAATTTTTTTTACCATCTGTTGCTGTATTTATCTTTTTAAATTTGTGTTTATTTTTATCAGAACTGGCAATTCTGCCTTATAATATATGAGAATATAATTGTATCAAACAATGGAAAATCCTTACACAACCCCACCTCCCAATCCCTTACCTTGTGGTCCAAACCCCTGTAATAGACCTAGATGCAAGACCTGTCCCATACATCCTCCCATCACCACTTACTCCAGTCCATTCACTAGCATCAACTATCCCATCATAGGCAGCACTACCTGTGAAACCAGGCATGTGTTCTACAATTTAAGCTGTAACCACTGTGGCGCATTCTATGTGGGCATGACAACCAACAAGCATGAATGGTCACCAACGGACTGAGTATTTTAATGGCTGCTTACCACGTGTTACATCTGGATCATTCCAAGCAACACCGGCTTTTCTAAACAGTGCATGTGGGAACTCTCCTTGTATAATATCCTATGTTCCTGTAACCTCCCCCGTCCTCAATCTTTGTTATTCATTGTCCTACACCTCCCTACTGCCTTCCCTGTTCACACATCAGCACCACACAGCCCCATACTACACTGATACACCCACAGTCTTTATTCTCTCCGTCGTGCCTATCTATGACACAATGTATCTGTCTGCAGTTCATGGTGTCACGGTCACATTCGCACTTCCCGAGTACGGGGTCCCGGGTTCGATTCCTGGCGGGGTCAGGGATTTTTGCCTGCCTTGAGATGAGTGGGTGTTTGTGTTGTCCTTATCGTTTCATCATCATTTATGAAAGTGGCGAGTTTGGACTGAGTAAAGGTTGGGAATTTGTACCTGTGTTGATAACCGTGCAGTTGAGCGCACCACAATACGAAACATCATCATCATCATCATCAACAACGTATCAGCATCACCAATCTTTCATTTTCGTAATATTCCAACTATAGAATACTAATCTGTATAAACAGTGATATAAAGCTAAAGACGTCAAAGCAGCTTCACCCATTGAATACGTTAAGATTTCATGATCTATATTGTGGATCAGTGGCGTACATACAGGAGACCCCAGTTCGATTCCTGGCCTTGGTTCGTATTTTCACTCACCGTTTCAGTCTTTATACATGAAATCGTATCTGTACGAGATCAGTAAAGTCTCTGAAAACTGTTGCCATTTCATTAGCAGAGTACTGATTGCAACCCCTACTCCAAATCCATAAGTATCTGTCTGCCAACAACATTCTTAGTGCTGTGCTTGGACCTTTCTTTTTCATAAAAAATATGTGAATTCCTAAGGGACCAAACTTCTGAGGTCGTTGGTCCCTAGACTTACACACTACTTCAGCTAATTGAACTTATTGAAGGAAATAGTGCGCATATAGTATTAGGAACGGAAAGTTGGTTAAAACCGGAAGTGAACAGTAACGAGATCCTAGACACAGAATGGAATATATACCGCAAGGATAGGATAAACGCCAATGGTGGAGGAGTATTTATAGCAGTAAAGAATTCAATAATATCCAGTGAAGTTATTACCGAATGCGAATGTGAAATAATCTGGGTTAAGCTAAGTATCAAAGGTGGGTCAGATATGATAGTCGGATGCTTCTATAGACCACCTGCATCAGCAACCGTAGTAGTTGAGCGCCTCAGAGAGAACCTGCAGAACGTCGTGAAGAAGTTTCGTGATCATACTATTGTAATAGGGGGAGACTTCAATCTACCAGGTATAGAATGGGATAGTCACACAATCAGAACTGGAGCCAGGGACAGAGACTCTTGTGACATTATCCTGACTGCCTTGTCCGAGAATTACTTCGAGCAGATAGTTAGAGAACCAACTCGTGAAGCTAACGTTTTAGACCTCATAGCAACAAATAGACCGGAACTTTTCGACTCCGTGAATGTAGAAGAGGGTATCAGTGATCATAAGTCAGTGGTTGCATCAATGACTACAAGTGTAATAAGAAATGCCAAGAAAGGAAGGAAAATATATTTGCTTAACAAGAGTGATAGGGCACAAATCGCAGAATATCTGAGTGACCACCATCAAACGTTCATTTCTGAGGAAGAGGATGTGGAACAAAAATGGAAAAAATTCAGAAACATCGTCCAGTACGCCTTAGATAAGTTCGTACCGACTAAGGTCCAAAGCGAGGGGAAAGATCCACCGTGGTATAACAATCATGTACGAAAGGTACTACGGAAACAAAGAAAGCTTCATCATAGGTTTAAGAGTAGTCGAATCATAGCTGATAAGGAAAAGCTGAACGAAGCGAAAAAGAGCGTAAAGAGAGCAATGAGAGAAGCATTCAACGAATTCGAACATAAAACATTGGCAAACAATCTAAACAAGAACCCTAAAAAGTTTTGGTCATATGTAAAATCGGTAAGCGGATCTAAATCCCCTATTCAGTCACTCGTTGACCACGATGGCACCGAAACAGAGGACGATCGAAGAAAGGCAGAAATACTGAATTCAGTGTTCCGAAACTGTTTCACTGCGGAAAATCGTAACACGGTCCCTGACTTCAGCCGTCGCACGGACGCCAAAATGGAAAATATTGAAATAAACGATATCGGAATTGAAAAACAACTGCTATCACTTAGTAGCGGAAAAGCATCCGGACCAGACGAGATACCCTTAAGATTCTACAGTGATTATGCTAAAGAACTTGCCCCCTTTCTATCAGCAATTTATCGTAGATCGCTGGAAGAACGTAAAGTACCTAGCGACTGGAAGAAAGCGCAGGTCATTCCCATTTTCAAGAAGGGTCATAAATCAGATGCGAATAATTATAGGCCTATTTCGCTTACGTCAATCTGTTGTAGAATAATGGAACATGTTTTGTGTTCTCGTATTATGACGTTCTTAGATAATACAAATCTCCTTCATCATAACCAACATGGATTCCGCAAACAGAGATCATGTGAAACTCAGCTCGCCCTATTTGCCCAAGAAATTCACAGTGCCGTAGACACTGGCGAGCAGATTGATGCCGTATTCCTGGACTTCAGGAAGGCATTTGATACGGTTCCGCACTTACGTTTAATGAAAAAAATACGAGCTTACGGAATATCGGACCAGGTTTGTGATTGGATTCAGGATTTCCTAGAAGAAAGAACACAACATGTCATTCTTAACGGTTCAAAATCTGCAGATGTAGAGGTAATTTCGGGAGTACCGCAAGGAAGCGTGATAGGACCTTTATTGTTTACAATATACATAAATGACTTAGTTGACAACATCGGTAGCTCCGTGAGGCTATTTGCAGATGACACGGTTGTCTACAAGAAAGTAGCAACATCAGAAGACTCGTACGTACTCCAGGAAGACCTGCAGAGGATTAATGCATGGTGCGACAGCTGGCAGCTTTCCCTAAACGTAGATAAATGTAATATAATGCGCATACATAGGGGCAGAAATCCATTCCAGTACGATTATGCCATAGGTGGTAAATCATTGGAAGCGGTAACGACCGTAAAATACTTAGGAGTTACTATCCGGAGCGATCTGAAGTGGAATGATCACATAAAACAAATAGTGGGAAAAGCAGGCGCCAGGTTGAGATTCATAGGAAGAATTCTAAGAAAATGTGACTCATCGACGAAAGAAGTAGCTTACAAAACGCTTGTTCGTCCGATTCTTGAGTAATGCTCATCAGTATGGGACCCTTACCAGGTTGGATTAATAGAAGAGATAGACATGATCCAGCGAAAAGCAGCGCGATTCGTCATGGGGACATTTAGTCAGCGCGAGAGCGTTACGGAGATGCTGAACAAGCTCCAGTGGCGGACACTTCAAGAAAGGCGTTACGCAATACGGAGAGGTTTATTATCGAAATTACGAGAGAGCACATTCCGGGAAGAGATGGGCAACATATTACTACCGCCCACATATATCTCGCGTAATGATCACAACGAAAAGATCCGAGAAATTAGAGCAAATACGGAGACTTACAAGCAGTCGTTCTTCCCACGCACAATTCGTGAATGGAACAGGGAAGGGGGGATCAGATAGTGGTACAATAAGTACCCTCCGCCACACACCGTAAGGTGGCTCATGGAGTATAGATGTAGATGTAGATGTAGATGCTAAGAACAAGACACACACCCATGCCTGAGAGAGGACTCAAACCACCTGTAGGAGGGGCCACACAGTACATGATACGACACCTCAGATAACGCATCCACATTACTCAGCCTATGTAACAATGACAGCTGAAGTACCTCACTTAAGCTCCTTGGCATTCATTGGCACTAACTATGTACACACAAAGTTAGCCCAAGTCACATATTTGCTAAGTAAACTTATAACTTGTGTGACTGACAAGCTATTGCTGAACACTTATGCCTTTTTGCACAGCCGCCTCATTTATGCAATGCTGTTAAGAGGTGAAAATAATATTTATTTGGCAGAAAAATGACATGTCGTGCATTGCTGAGTAAAAAACTATGCATCATGTATGGAAAACTTACAAAAGAGCTCAAAATACTGGCACATTCATCTTTTTCTCAGCTGCTTGGTGCATACCAAGGAAACCCAAGACAGCCATGAATTGTGAAAGATCATGCATAAGTATGACCCATGTCAAAGGTAGATGATTTACATCCCAGTCACAAGAAATAAAAAACCTAAAATAATTACACATACACAGGTACACAATTATTTAATATTCCACAAGCTTCAGCACACAACGTGTCCTATGTGACAGAATTTAAAATATGTTATATAAATGATCTATTCTACTAAAATTGCTGATGATGTGAACAGTACATTATTTGAGCTATTCTTAAAATGTTTATTATGTCATACTTTTCTGTGCTGTATTTTCATACTGCATTTCTACTGAATGAGTAACATGTTTAAAGCATATTTCATTTATATCTGTTAAATGATTGTCTCAGCATGTGTACTGCCACACACATATTGCTCCTCCTTTTTTCATTCTGCACAACGTATTTATATTTACTGGTTGTTACATATGTCTAGTATAATCCATTTATATTTCTGTAACATATTCAAAATGTGACTTATTAAGCTGCTACACAATGTGTGTAAAATAATATCAGGTGCATGTAAAATGCTTAAAGACGGATCAATCAATCAAATACCAAGTTATTCAGTGGTTAGATTATTCCACTACAAGCTATTTCTGAACATATCATGAGATTGTACAGCCGTCCCCTGGAGAAACATAGGTGCTATTCGTCACTCTTGTAGGGATTAACGTTTTGAACAAAAATCAGCTCTCCTTGAGTATTTATTTATTTTGTATTCCATAGATCCATACAGGAACATATCCCTACAACAAGTCAAGGTTTTTACAGATTATTGTTTTGTGCACAGATACATTGATCTTATCATTAGATTAAAGAAACTGTGAAGTTTAGCATATACCCTTACAGGACATCTGAAAGAATATACAGTCATACATACATTTGGGTATTGTTCTTAAGTTATACAGGCGCCATATACAGACATACATAAATTTGAGTATGATTAATTAATTTTAGAGGCCACACAGTAAGGTTTAAGCACAAACAAGAGATTCTATGCATTTTTGCTAAGAAATTCATCAATACTGTAACAAGATTCATCTAAAAGGAACTGCTTCAGTTTTTCTTTAAACTTTGGCATGTTTCCAACCAGTTCTTTAATGTGCGGTGGGACGGCATTAAAAATCGTGGTGCCACTATTTAAAACCCCCTTCTGGTCCATGCTTTATCGTTTTTAGCTCATAATGGATATCCAGTTTCCTTCGGGTGTTATAACTGTGGTACGAGGTGTTGATTTTGAATAAGTTGCTATTTTTTTAAACAAAGCACATCGGGGAAAAAATATATTGTGCAGGTGTTGTAAGGATTTGTAGAGCTCTAAACAGATCCCTGCACGAATGCCTAGGATGTAATCCACACACAATTCTTATTGCTCGCTTCTGTGCATAAGGAACGTCAAACGAAATGTGGCTGCCTTGGATGGGAGCTGTCGAGTGAATTTAAATATATTCACTTCGCATGTTTTATTTGTTGTAATGACTTATTTTAATTCTCTGATTTGATTAGTAGTAATGCATCATAAATCACTTGCAGAACGTTGCAGTTATTTTTGAAAAAGTTGTGCTTCTACAAATCTGATTTTTCCCGTGGTTATGTACATATTTAACTGAAATAGCCTATACTTTTCCGTGGAGCATGTCAATTTATTTGAAACAAAACGTTTCATTTCACATCTTTGCCTAGTTTCAACTGTTCATTCAGCCTTGAGTCTCCATTTTCGTATCATCGTACTTACAGCATTAACAGATCATATACAATACCATGATAAAGAATGATTCACGAGAGAATACTCTAGGAAAACTGGGAATCGGAAAATCACAATGAAAAGCATAACACCAAATAGGGCTACCTCATCGTGAATCTGGCTGTAGCCTACGGATGCATTTCGTAACTATGATTACTGATATGTTTTTTTTTGTAGTGTGGTTTACAAAATTAGATATTAATGCTGTATTCTCTAATGTTTTATTTCTTGTGTGACATGTGATGTTTCTACGATCTGTTACTGCTTTATGCACGAACACTGATACACTTTTACTTGAAAATGGCTGCGCAGTAGAAATTGGTCAGTAACACGGAATGAAACACTGCCTTCACAAGAAATATTTCGATATATACATGTTACCTTCTCTAGGCTTCTCGTTACTTCTTAACTACAGTTGTTTACACCTTAAATGTATAGAATTCCATTCTTTGGTAAATTATGGATTGACAGCATATAGTGTTTTATTTTCATAATCATTATCTTAGATAACAACCATGAGATGATGAGAGCAATGACCGGTTCTTGGCACTGCCTATACACTAAGAACATCTAACAGCAATTAACGGAATACTCCTAATAAAGAAAAAAAAATATCTTTCTAACAAGGGATTCAAATGTACAACTTAACAACATAAATGAAACACATTTTGTTTTCCTTTTTTACCGAGAATCGTACAGTCTGTTTGCTTCATAACTATCTGTTAAAACATATCTTTATTCTCATACATGATTGAAGAGATACGAAATTAGCAAGTGCAAAACTAAGCAGTCATGCAAATTGGATGTGTGAGAATGTTTTTTGTATGCAGGCTACGCAGTCTGCAACCATCTCAATGTTTTTCTTTGCTACCCGTGTGTGGAGGGTGAATACACACAAAGTCATTGTCTATCGTGATATCTGTTATACCTTAATGCACCTATTGCGTACATCAAGATATGAATACCTTTTCGAAAATTGATTACGAGAGTCAAAAGAAAGGTAATATTACAGGGAAATTGTGCGTTTTAAATATTGTTCCGACCTGTTGAAAGTGATCTCCACTTGTACAACTTTGTAACTATTTTATATGTATTATATGCGTACAAGGATGGGATTTGTGCCTCCCAAATCAAGCGACAGAACTAGGCTGAAGGTAATAAGTTCATCCATCGATGTGGAATTTTCAGTGCAACTAAGAATGTCATTTTATTACCATGCATAACTGGACTTATAATATGTTTTATGTAAAATATGGCAATGTAGCTTGGAAAGAATGAAATCGAATGTAATGTTGGAGGATGTTTCGCTTTCTGAAAATACAAAACGTGGGTTCGAGTAACAGAAAGATAACAAAGATGTCACGACGATCACGGCACCGCGCATGCGCAGTAAGACCATTTGCAAACAGTCATGATATATCACAACACCTTTAATCGAACGAACCGAATAACGCCAGCAAGAATGATTTCATTTGAGGTCATTTCGAAAATTTTTCAGTAATTTCCGACTGCGCTTGACGGTTGAAAGTTGTGCGTTACTGATGCCCGTTGTAAGGTTGGCGGCATTGAAGCAAAGATGAGTCACTGATTTCCGCCAAGGCGGAGCGCGCAGTTCTAGTTAGACGTCAGTCTTAGTGTAGCAGTCGTCACTGTTATTTGGCTGGGTAGTAGCGGAAGCATAATGGGTAAGTCACATAAAATGCAGATAGGTTTTGGGATAGAGGACGTGCTGTTAGACTACTCAAATAATGCAATGGAACGCGTCGTGTATCATTTCGCATGAATCTACTTGCGCAGCAATTTGTTCATGGTGTCGGGGTTTCTAAGTAATTCTTCGTAGCAAACTTATTATTCGTCTGTTACTATCTGTTTAAATTAGGTTAGCCTTACATGACATAGAAAATAGTGATTGAATTGTCATTAGTATGGTATCATTTGATGTTGGTGTAAGATATTTCGCGTTATATACTAAATACCATATCAGACTTCGGTTTTTATCAGTCTGAACAGCGTAATCATGTGTAAGATTCTATTCATGTGCCATTCTAGAAGCTTCCACCGTCCTCCACAGAAAGTATCCATAAACTGTGGCTAAGTTACTGTGTGTATATGGTGACAGAATGTCTACCATATTTTCCCCTCTTGACACACATACACCCTCGTGAAGCTGGCGACATATCTTTCACTTAATTTTAATGATACTGGTCACATGCTTAGGTGTAGAATGTAAGATGCGCACATAAACTACATGGTAGTTACGAACTATAGTTTACCTCCATATGCTGCTGCGTAGTCTTTGAACATGACTGTAAAATTCAGCAGAAAATCATACAGATAATGTGCTGCAGCTTGCGTCAGTATTAGATTTCCGTTATTTACCAGTAATGCCTGAAGAGACTACGTGATAGTCACGTGCATAGTTTGTACGTAAGAGTATAGTTTTTAATACTTAAAAATGATTGTTCACGTTAAGGATATAGGCTCAAGGCTCCAGTTTTGGTCACTAAACCCCTTATGGGTACTTCGATGCAGTTAGGCCTAGTGAATTTTAAGCTTCCTTTGAATATCAATTTTACAATAGCTTATTACAAATACGTGAAGTGCTATTCAATTAGACATGGAAGCACTTCTTTCTTTGTTTCTGTTTGGTGTCATAATTTTGTGAAAAGGTCTATGTTGCGGTTTTATGGTTTCTCCTTAAGCAACATAAAACTGATTTTTCATATTCGACTCATTTAAATAAGACATAAGAAACTTGATCTATTTGGATATATTGGTTAAGTATTATAGTTTTATTTCTTAAAATTCAATATGGTAGTGCCCGAAGACATGCCAAAGTCAGCAGATCCATAGTCTTGTTTCCCTGTTACGGCCATGCTTGTGGTCATAAGTGCATACATTCCGTTTTGGCCACTTTTAAAAATTTGTAGAAAGTGTTGGTAATACAGATTCTAACTATGCTAGTTTTAAGTAGGCTTATTTAAAATAGTTTTCGTATTGTTGTACCAAGATAAACATAATTCTTGCCAGAGCATCTCATATTTATCCTTGAAGCATAGTAAAATACACAATAAGTTACGAAAATATAACACTTTTTAGCTAAACGTTTGAGTCAACCAAAGAATAAGAGATCAAAGTATTTTCGCAGCAAAGTTGTGCTGGAGGTTGTTGCTGAGAAAATGACTGCTACTCCAAGCGTTTTATAGTACTCAAAGAGCATAAAGAATTAAAAATTCGTGCCTATATCCCCTAGAATATACTGTGCACAGTGGCCCACATTCTGTCTTCAGGGGTGGTGTGATGATGAACTTGGTTCAGTGCCGCACTGTAAGGAAAATCTCTAGTGAATCTATCCAAAAATGTATTGAAAAAGCAGATTTTTCTCAGCCAGTAATTAGAATACTTCTAAATTGATCCATTGAATTGCTGTAAGTTTTATCTACTTTATGCACATTTTTCTTCTGTGCTTGTATAAAGAACAAATTGCTTCCTAGTAAATTGATAATATAGTTATGAAAGCCACAGTTTTATAATATGGAGAGGCCAAAAGTGAGGAAAAGACTTTGTCTAGAATTTGTTTCCAATACTAGGGAAATTTAAATTTTTTTTCTTTCATTATTGAACTTCTCCTACACAGTTGTAATGTACAGACCTTGAAACAGATGATTTTCAAGTAATGTGTAAGCTTTTCCTTACAGTAATCATCTAGTTTCTCGTATTTTCCTTAACATGGCATAAGTGGTACCTCAACCCAATTGTATGTGACAAAAACGGTATCATTTTGTCAAGTCACTATTGGCAAAATTCGTGTAAGGAATACAATGGATGCTGTTTCAGACTTTTGCAGTTTCCTTTTTAAATAAACTTGGTGGTAGGCATTGACTGTTAAGGGAAGTGTATTGCAATTTTTAGTGCAGCCATTGGAGTGCTGTCTTGTTACAGACAGGGTATTTCAGTGTTCATTTTGTGTCATTATATATATTTATTGCCTCATGCTGAAAGCCCTCTTGGTTTTCCTTTATGCTGGTGAGGTATAAAAACACACTGGCTGAAAATTTTCATTTTCCTAACAAGTTGTGCTCCAGTCTTCTGCTTGATGTTATGACCCTGACAGCTTTATTTTCATTAGCATGAAGCATCCCCGTAACAGTGGGACATAACTAATGTGGCTATGTAATGGTGCATAATACACCGTTACAAGCTGCTGGGCAGTTAATGCATCATTTAGTCTCGACAGATGTTGTCTTACGTGGACCACAAATACTTTGAAAGAACACAATCATGAAACCCAGCAGTTTGACGGCATTCATATGATCCTGCATCCTGTGCTGCTGAAGCTGCATATGATTTTTCCATGATTGTCATTTAATTTTTTATGAGCCATGTTGATTTCAAAGAGAACATCTGTGAAAGTAGAGCTTGCCAGTTTTTCCTTCAGTCAAAAGGGTGGTGTCAACAATAGACTTACATGTTGTTCTTACACACTGACCTTGACATAAATAAGGAACTGCATTTACTGATGGACATAACCTCTGAAGTTTCCCTTTAGCTGGGACAAATTCAATAAAGCACCACATATAAAAATTGTAAACGACGACTCAAAAATTGTAGTAAACTATGTTTTTGATACAGTGCAAGATAGGTAACTGCTGTTTTGCAATCACTTTAAATGTAATGGTGTTAATTACTAGTTGCTGGTACTAGAATTATTGTAGAGATAAATTAATCTTTATAAAGTTGCTGTGTATGAAAAGTTAGGCAAAAGTCCTATGCAGTGTTCTCTGTAATGTTATGGATACACAGTGGAGATGTGTAAATTGTAGGAATGTTCTGGACTAGTGTGCATGTCCCTAGTAAAAGTTGAAATAAGATCAATCAGTTAACCTCTGTTCAGATATTTGTGACAAAGTAATGATGTATGCTTTTTTCCCTTCCAGAGTGCCCATGCTGTCAGCAGTTTCCCGACGAGATAGAGATGTTGTACCGGTATGTATCTGCATGTTGCATTAGCACATCCTGTGCTGAAAGTATGTTTGTCATTAACGCCTGTCATTGTACTGTGTGCTTTGGAGTTATTTTTCACTAAACAGCAGTGTGACATGTACTCATGCTAGCACTATTTAAATGCAGCTGTATTTTAATGTTTGATGCTGTTCAAAGTGTTACTGCATATTAGTAAATTTCAGTTATTGAGGCACAATAAATGTATCAGAAATCATTAAGCCAAGAAACGTTAGGTCTCTTCACAGAATTAAATGGTTTGACTGTAGCTATTGAAATGGTAATATTATGTCAAAGGATTGAAGACTGCTTTTCCAATAAATCAAGCAGTTTAACATAGTAAAGTTAAACTATGTTAAATGAAAGGTAGGCCCATGTTTTGTAAAGATGATTAGCACTGATGTGGCTCAAAGGTTGTCAGGTTTTCATGGAGGTAAAGTAATACTATGTTGTAATTGTCACTTTGTTACATAGAAAACTTGTAAACTGCCACAAGTGATAGTTTTCAAGTGGAGGAAGGTATGAATTCAGATACTTTGATTAGCAGAGTCCCTTTCGGACTCAAATGTGCTTAACGGTCATCTGGACATGTTAATGGATGTCTGCTTCATCCCATAATATGATGAGCAGTGTGATGTCGCAGTTGGGAAGAGAACCTAGGCAGTATTATTTTTACATAGACATTACTTTTGGAATGGAGGTTGTATTGATCCTGATCTAAAGTATATAGGTTGAGGAGATATTTGCCTTGCATGTGTGAAGCCAGTGAATTTGGATATGAGATCTTGTAGTGAAATACTGTGAGTGATGTTTTTTGAACAGGAGTAGTTGGTCTCACAACTGTGCTGTGAAATGTGGCTTCTACAGAGTTCAGCTCTTACAGGTTTCCTGAAGACTGTCACTTCAGCCTTTGCTGTCAGATGTCTTCTGTGACATGTCTGCATCTTGCTTTTTATGAAAGTGTGCACTATTAAGGCAGTGGTGCTTAAATGAGATACAAAAATGGCCATTCTTAGTATAAATTATCAATAACCCCCTGGTGAATATAAAAAATGACACGGCAGATTCAGACTTTGGTAGTGTAACATACAGTCTCGGATGTGGAGTGAGCAAGTCAAAGGTCATGGGTTCGTTAGCTATTGTCTGTTTTTCGTTCTCCTCAGTGTTCCTAGGAGTTTGAGATCACCTTATTCAAACAATGAGTGCCATAATAGATGTTACATGTATACAAATGCTCTTGGGAGTGAGTTTGTCTGCAAACATACTAGAGAATAAAATACAATGAAGATATTTGTCACTGCTTGATTGTCACCATTCACTATTCAGCCAATAACCACAATCACAGCACAAGGCCCGTGAATTTGGAAACATCATTGGGCAAGCTCGTAAGTATTACAGATTAAACACAAGGCAGCTTGTTATATGTCCTTGTTTCAGAACTGAAAATGCAAAAAACAAAGGGTGCAGTGAAGATAATATATATACCATTCAATATCTTCCCAAAACCCACCTTTCAATATGGTTTATTGTTATTGTTGGGAAACATATTGGGAGGTAAATGTACTTTGGTACATGGTTCTTATCCTGATACTAGATTTGGACCAGATGGCTGTAGTTTCTTTACTGCAGAATTGTTAGCCATCTTGCACACACTGGACTATATCAGCTTCGGCTCGAAACTGTCCTTCACTATCTGCAGTGACTCCTTGAGCAGTTTGCGAACTATCGGCCAGTGCTTCCCTTGCCATCAGTTGGTCATAGCTATCCAGGACTCCCTTCCTCTCCTTGGTCGTGGGTGCTCATTTGGACCCCAGGCCATGTTGGGATCCATGACTACGAGCTTGATGATAGCCTGGCTAAATTGGCTACTAACAGGCCATTTCTTGTTATTGGCATTCTGGAAATAGACCTTCGCTGAGCATTATGTAGTTAGGTTTTGGGACTTTGGAATGGAGAATGGCACATTTTCTTCACCGAACAAGCTCAGGATGGTAAAAAGTACTAAAACTGTGGCGATCCTCCTTACGGGCCTCTTGTAAGGCCTCTTTTGTTCTTTGATGCCTCCGCATTGGCCGTACTTCGCTGACTCTGATATCTCCTCTGTCGTGGGTTGGTGTGGATTGTGGTTCACCTCTTACTGGACTGTCCCAACTTAACCGCCCTGCGATGGATTCTGATTTCCTGATTCGCTACCCTTGCTATTTGCTGACAATGCCTCAGTGGCTGATATCATTTTACGGTTTGTAATGGTGTTCATTGCTTTAGTTAAGGGTAGGGACCTTCAACGTTATTCGTGGGTGGAGGGGATGGCAGGCCATTTTGCTCCCTCTTCACCCTTACTGGACTGCCTTTGACTGGGCTTGGTGGTTCAATCCTGCCCTCTGCCTTCCCACTCCTTTCCGTGTGGGGTCTGTTTAATCTCGAGTGTCTATCTTGATTACTTGTGCTTCTTCCTTTATTCTCTTATCATTTGTCACTTTTCCCTCCTCTGTTCTATGGCCTTCAAGCTTTCCTTCTGTCAATCGTATGTAATTTTATGGCCATTGTAGTTCCCTCTCCCAGTGCGAGGTTTGGGAATACAGAAGTGTCCGATTCCACCCGTCTGCTGTGATCCATGATGTCATCAATATGGTGGTAATTGCTGTTCGAAGCATCTCCAATATGACTCCTATAACACTAGATACACATAGCAACAAACACGAAAATATGTGTAAGACAATAACATCTCCCTCCAAAAATAGAATAAAACTATGAAAATTGGAATTGGAAATTTCACTTCACCACTGCTGAAGGTACCAAAACACACGTACCTACATTTAAAAATATGAAAATTGGAATACGTCATTTCCCCTTACATGTATAGGTTCTTTGGAGGTCATGTAAAAAAAATATGCAATGGCACTCAAAATGTACGGATACTTACCTAAAGGAATTGTCACTAATAAATAATTAGGTAGTTTTCTTGTCAGGTATAAATATTAGACTATCCTATTTGTGCTTCATGCTGTAGTGACTGTTACCTCTTAAGTTAGCTTGGAGCACTTGGGAGGTGACAGAGGTTTTCATTTCAGATTTTACACCACAGTGCAATACAACCAAAGTGCATTACAATGAGGACATCCCATTTCTGCCTGCCTGTCGGCTCAGACTGGGACACTTGTGGTATGTATGGAAAATGAAGGTAAAGTCTTGTCCCATGTTGCAAGAGTGTATGTGGTGTGCTGTGAAACGGTGACCTACCTTCTATGCTTCCATATTCTTGCTCAATAGCGTGCAGTAGCTGATATTTCCTCAGATGTTTCCTGTGTTCTGTGGGTGGTCACTGTTAGTGTGTCAAAGTAGTATTGGGTGTACTGTTGAATAATCTATTCGTATAACGGATTGAATGTAATTAGTGTTTGAATGGAATGTTAGTTTAGAGTAGCTAAATGCTATTTTGAAAACATTGTGGGGTTTGTACAGTATTTCTTTAAGCATTTATAGCTGCATTTCTGCTGGTACTAATTTTACTCCTATAGTTAACCAAAAATTTTTAGGGGTCATAGTTGTGCTGCTGCACATGAGAATTGCAAGTAAAATGCATGTTATCTGTCTTGTTCTTCCTGAAATTTTTGTGCGTGTGCAGCTCATTTTCAAAGCCTCCTGTCTTCTTAGAGTATATTGTTATACTATGATTTTTGTTTTAGCTAATTGCCTCATACATAACAAAATTGAGTAGTTTTTCTGCTCTGTCTGAAAATTTTTCTGTGTGGTTTCCTGTCCTGGTTTGCATACTTGATAGATATTTGAAAGCACATATTTCAATAACTTGTTTATTACAACCAAAAACCTTACTTTTCCCTGCTGATTTTCATTACCTCACTTCAGTTTATTTCCATGCCTACTTCCTCAGCTTCCTGTGAGAAGTCTTACATAGTTTTTCAGTTCCTGCTCAATGTCTTCCTACAACACTATATGTTTCCAGTACTTAGCATAATTCTTAATTTTGTATTAATGTCACTCTCAGTTGTAATGTTTCTTTCTAATGTATTTCAATTTTAATTTTCAGCGTATGGACGTCTGTATTGAATCCAGAAGCACCAGAATTTGTAAGGTATCGTATTCTCATGTTTGTCTCAAAAACTTTTATTCATTTGCTGTTGTACTTACGTACAGGGGTTTGTTCCCATACTACATGTTCATTTGATAAACTATTTACCTCTGCTTCCTGCAAGTACCTTCCGCTAATAGTAATTTTTACTTTTCTTGTAGTTCAACTGTGACTGTGCAGCAGTCGCCGTTACATCAAGATGCACCTGAACTTCAAAGGTATGGAATACACATAACCAGTGGATCAGCATCACTGATAAATGTTAATGCACTAGTGGCAGTTTAAAATTTGTGTGAAAGCACTTAGTTAGGATGTGACACAAGGTAGAATGTCAAGCTATGTAATCATTTTATGCACACATTTGATTGGCTGCTGTGTGACTATAAAACTCGCACACGCAAAGCTTCCCAGTTACGAAATATGTATAGTAATTGGATATAAATTGTAAACCTCTTCCTTCCCCCCTCTCTTTCCCTCTGTCCCCTTTCTCTTCCTTCTCCTTCACCCCATCCTCTCCCCTGTGCTCCTCAACCTCCATTGCCTACCTCTCTGTGTATTGTAACATTTGTTAGAAACTGAAGTTGATGAAAATGGATGGGTAAGACAATGAATATCATTGCTGTATGGGCTATGAGACCTCTCAGCTGATGGACCTGTGGACAGTAGCTTCAGTGAAAGTATAGTCATATGTTGTCTGCAAATTGGTAGGAATACAAAACTTTTGATTCCTATATCACAGTAGTATTCTCATCATAAGCCTACAAGCCATATTGCAGGCTTTTTGTTTTCTGTTAAAACTGAGGAAGAAAAAAAAATAAGCACTCAGTTTTGTATGCAGTTTGTTTTAAAACTACATGAGAGTAGGAGCATGTGGGAGATGAAATTTCTCCAATGGTTCAAATGCTGTGCTATTGTGGTTTGGCAGTGAGAAAGAAAAACTAAACAGCATATTTTCACCCACCATCATTTTCTTTTGTGCAGCCAGTTTCAACAGTAAACTGTGCATTGTTGTTTCAAAATTATTCATTGTCTGTGAGAATGTTTATTGGAGTATTGTGTAAAATCAAGTAAACTGGAAAGAACATAGACATGGGAACATTAGACATCTTGTCTTTCTATAGTGGTATGAATGGTAAGACATGCCATCATAAGTTTTACACATCTATGTTCATGGGATTGTTCAGAAACAGAACAGACTTCAGAGCACAGGGTTTTGTGCATAGTCCAGTTACAGATAAAGTACTAGTATAATTGAAATAATTTAATTAGTGAAATCATAAAATTGCATATTTTATTGATTCCTTGGGGGCCTGTTCAAGTGTGAGCATTTATAAGAAGTTAACAACATGCACCTGCATAAAATTCTGCCAACTGAGGTTGCATGTAGCCTGTTACAGCATCACAGAGTATGTCAGTGTTGCTGCCAATCCACTTCATTGTGGATGCACAGGTAGACCTTGTTTGGAGCATAGCCTGGACAGGGCAGATGTTAAAGCCCCATGTAAATTGAGCTAATGACTGGTTACTGATAACTGTGTTTGGGCATTGTTTTGTGAAACCACTGCAAGTAGTCATAACTGAGTGCCTTACTTTGAATAGCTCTTCATAGTATTTCTAGTGTCTCACACTAAGGTTAAGAATTGTTCCACATGCCTCCAGTGTGGGCTGCTCCACACCACCACCACCACCTCCTCCTCCTCCTCCTCCTCCTCCTCCTCCTCCTCCTCCTCCTCCTGCTGTTGCTGCTGACACGAGGAGTACAAAACAGTCTCAAAGATTTCTTGTAGTGCAATATTCAAACAATACTTAGTTCTAGTTCCATCCAGTAACTCTCACTTCAAACTGCATAAAGTGTCCAGTCAGCAGAAGTTATGGTTATAGCAAAAATATGAAATCTGACTGGCACAGAACTTGCACTACCCCAATTCAGTCTCGTGCACAACTTTCAAATAAACATTTGTGAGTTACGGAAAGTTATCTTGAAATGATGCAACATTTTTTCACAATTTCTCTTAAGATTTATGTTCATTTCGCCATTGAAGAGCACTAATTTTGTAGTGAGTGTAAATAACTTTCTGAGCTTTTCGAGCTGCAAAGTTTTTCTGTAGATTACAAATCTGGGGGATTTCTGTTGACACTTGTGGCATGGATGCTGTGACAACACAGGGAGTTACGTGGCTTCCTAAGCTGAGTGAGTGTACACCTTCAGATATTATTGTTGTTGTTCTTCAGATATATTAATGTTACTATTTTTTTCTTTTAGTTCGGGAAATGTGCTGGTGATGCAGTCCAAATTGAATCCGGAGGCGCCAGAATTTCAGAGGTATGGAATGGGCATGGGAAGTGGATTGGTGATAAATCATTAAGCACTGGTGTCAGCTGAAAATTTTAGTGAAAGCACTTACCTAGGATGGGACTAAAAATTGCGTGTCAATGTATATAACCTATCCATACTTGATAGCTGATTCCTGTGTGCATTAAAATACAATCACAAACATAATACATCCCTAAATTTATTTTCATCCCCTGGATGCTTTGCTCAGTCCTCTTTCATTGCTAGTGTGATGCTTGGGTGGTTTATTCTGGGAAAGTAACAAATTATCCAGAATTTTTCAGTTTGAACTTCGATAGAATGTTTTCATGGATTATTGCTAGATAATAGTTTGGAACAGATGGGGCATACTGACAGTCCTTTGAATCTTTAATTTAGTGCTCTCCACACCCTCAAATTTGAGACACTTTTTATTTCACAGACTTCATCAGATAGGTTGACCTTCCAAAGAGAAGGCACTAGGATATTGATGTTCATGAAGTCATAAAATACATACTCCACCCCATCTGGATTGCTGCTTGGTTTTGGACTGCAACTTGTTCTTGCAGTATAATGGTGGGTTTTTGTATGCTTTTGAAGCCTGTTTACACTGAGTAAACATCTGTACGTATGTGTCCAAAATGTGCATAAAGCTCAGCTAAATATGAGAGTTTAAGTGCAGCAAAGGTGACTTTGGCTTTTCAAGCAATTTTTTTTTCTGGTTACTGTATTAACAGAAATGGTTGTGTTCCAACTAGGACAATATAAGAAACATTTCATAATGGGTTTAGTTTCATTAACTGGCTATGAACACGAGCAAGTTTACTAGTACATTATAGTTTCAGCCTTTATAACCATATTATAAACTTAATATGGCTCTTGTATTTGCTTCCAGAAACATTTCTGTGTACACTGAAACTTTCGAATGCTGAGAAGTGCAGCAGTAGCTCTTGTCAGTATTTGTGGCCATTGTGTAGTATAGTAGTTCAGTGAATGAAGTAATGTACAGTGCCAGGAAAGAGATTTGTAAATCGTAAAATTTCTGTTACAGGCTTGGTCCTGACGTCTGAAGGGAATGGACCTCCGAAAATGAATGCTGCACCAGGTAAGTTATGTGCACACATAACGGGTGTATTGATGAGTACTTTACAACTTTGAAAATGCAATGATTTATTCATTTAACTTGGGCATGGATTTGGTGTCATTTTATAGGGAAATGATTTACCTTACACTTCCATAGGCCCAATATGACTTTGTTTGGTTACACAGCTCACACACTCCATCTGAAGCTGATGTCTTGGCAATGTGACCACAGTGTGTCACATGTGACTTGTTCAGTTGCGGGGTATTTTAACTCGGAAATACAGTAGAGATGGCGACGAATGTTTATGGGTTTTTTACTGGCGCAGATTCTACTTTCCATTAATTAAACCACTTGCATCAAAAGTTGACTACACAGTAAAGATAGCCTTTCCATTGTATCTTTCATTCAAATCGTTACACTACCACACGAGATCCTATAATCAATACTACTGTTTTTTTGGTCTTGCACGGTTTGAAGTGCGTATATTTACTTAACACATGCCAGTTGTACATGGGACTGAAGCTGTAGAAGAGAATGCTGGGTTGATTTTTGTAGGAATGTACAGGAAGCCTAGTCCCACTTGATGTTCGTCATGTGCCAAGGGATGACTTCAGGATGTGTTGTACTGAATACTTCCAGTAAAACACTTTGACCACTCAAAAATGATATGCCTACTAGGATGATCTTCACCATATTCTGTACAAAAATTACATTGTGTAGTTGCCACACACTCTTCAAACCAAAGCGCACACACAATCTGCTGCTACTGATTGGGTTGGTATTAATTTGTACTTGCATATATCAAAAGTCAAAACACAATGAGTTTTCTGTCAATATGACACCAAGCCTGTCTGTAAGTTACCTGTATAAGTTGGTCTAAATTTTCAAATTTATCAAGTTCTTTTCTAATACACCCGTACTGTAGTGTCATGCTTGCTCCAAGAATCAACTAGATTCTTGTGTGTGCATGTGTGGACATCATGGTTTATAGGCCTACTGGGGAAACTCGCCATGTAAAACAAAGAGTAACGCATCAAGCCTGGTACCCCAGTGGTGATGAGGAAACCCAGGTGTTACTAAAGAAAACAAATAATTGGTGTGCCTGTTACTGTTTGTATCATTGTTAATATATTTATTGTATTACGTAAAGCTAATATGCCTTGGCTGAAAGATTAAATTGATTTTTTAAGTAAATATTGAGTATGTGGCAAATGTAGAACACTTTCTGCTTTAAAAACTAAAACTGTAAGGCAAGTTTCAGAAAACTTGCTGTGTTACCAGAGTAAGACCATCCCTTCTCAAGAAGCTCGTTGACAACATTTCATTGACATGGAGTATTGTGACTAAATATAAAAAAACTTGTCACATCAGGTATCTGTTCCAAATATACTCAGATTGCTTATTGATCACCTATATTTTGATAATAAAAGTAGACAAAAATAGAAACAAATTTTTTACATGAAGTCAATTGCCTTTGGTACTAAATTTTCAAAACAGTGTCTGTTGGAACATTATCTGGGATGACAGTTTCATCTAATATGAGGTAAGAAAAAAAGCCATGTATTCCAGCTTACCATGGTTCAGAAGTACTCAGCTGTTGCTTCAGAATGTTTATTTCTGAGGTTGTTGTTACTGTGGGATGAGAGAACATTTTTTGCAAATACAGTGGCTTTTGCTTCTATTTCATCGTATTTCAAAATCTGTTGCCTGTTCACTTGTCTCATTTGCTGCATAATAAAAGTGGCTGACACAGCCACTTCCATTCTCATCATAACTCAGTGAGTAGTCACAAAGATGTAAGTATGCTCCTAGTCCCCATCTCGACTTTGTCCAACTTCTGCAGAACAATTATTTGTCCAATTTTAAAGAAAATGCAATTATGACTAAACATGGAACACACCTACACTGGCGAAAAATTTAGTTGTGGGCTTTTTCATTGTTAGTATGAATTGGCAATGTTTTCTCTCGTGCTAACATAAAATGTATTGTGGAAAAATTGGTCACGTTTTGTTCAGTGGAGCTAATTAACTACTGATTATGTGTGTGATAACTTTCTCCAATTAACAAAAATATTCAAAAAGAGCAGTGCGTTTGCTGTCATGAAGCTAGTCTCACCATCTTGGGTGTCTGTGGCTGTCAGCCAGCTACTTCATCTTGAGGCTGGCAAGGATAGAGGCTTGGTGACTGGCTATTGTTAATGTCGTCTGTTCAATGTTCATAATGGCAGATTCCAATAAATACTTAAGGTGTGATAGTTTCAGTGAATTTCAGGCATTTGCTCGTATCAGACAATGCAGTGGCTGACGGTCTTCACTCCATGACAGGGCAGTGGCATTTGTATAGAGTTGTCAGTAGTAACAGACAAGCAACACTGTGAAATAACCACATAAATCAGTGTGGGATTTACAATGAGTGTCTGCTAGGACGGTGCAGGGAAATGGGGCACTGGGCTATCGCAGCAGACCTGCAGCACCTCTTGTTGGCATCTGACCATATCAGTTGGACCCTAGGTGGCCAGATTTCAGGTGGTAAGAGGGTGTGGTGTAAACCCCATGAAGCCATTGACCGAAGTTGTCAACAGTACACTGTGCAAGCAGCTAGTGGTGACTCCATAATGTGTGGGCTGTGTTTACATGGAATTTACTGCGTCCTGTAGTCCAACAGAACTTACTATTTGCTGGAATGGTTATTTTAAGCCGTTTGGTGACGAAAAATAGATGGAATTTTTATGGTGACCATGTGCCATGTTACTACTGTTTGCATCTGGCTTGAAGAGCATTATGGTCAGTTCGAGCAAATGGTTTGGCCACTCACATTCCACATCAGTCCCATTGAACACTAATGGGATATACTTGAGATGCCAGTTCATGCACAATATCCTGCACTGGCAACACTTCACTTCACCAATTAAGAACATCTATAGAGGCACCATGGTTCAGTATTTGTGCAGGGAACTTCCAACAACTTGTTCACTCCATGCCACCAGCTGCTGAACTGCACTGGGCAAATGGAGATAACAAGATTTTAGGAGGTACCACATGACTTCTGGCACCTCAGTATAGCTCTGACTAAGCCTCAAATTGGTTTGCCACAACCACATTGAGATTCATCACACTCGAACCTGTTTAGATAACCAGTGCTCCTGTCCACAGTTGGTTTTGATTAGATGTTGCAGAATGACAGTTGTGAGCAGGTCTGCAATTGACGACTTTGGCCAACTGGTGTGTGACATGACTTCTGACAGAACTCTGTACAGGTCAGTTCACCAGGTGGCATTGTTAGACATTTTCTGTGTTTCGTATGACGACGTGAATGTCAGCCGACTGGCAACTAGTTCTCCGGCAGCTGCAAGACACAGGCTATATCAAAAACTGCAGGAACTGCCATAGGCATAAATTACTGTTAAATGAAGGGCGATTCTGAAGCACAATATTGGATTTCCTACTTTACAGTTTGTGTACTGTAATAAGCATGTTGTGAAAGCAAGGTGTCTGAAGGCAGCAGCATACGAAATATTTATAAAACACATTTTTGTATGATTTGTTAAAATTGTCAAATGATGACAAGACAGTTAAGGCCTTCATGATGTCTCAGCTACAGCACAACAAACACCAAAGTTTCACAACTTGATCATGGTGTAGTATTAAGTGTAGAGTAACAAAGTATGAAATAGCTGGTTCGTGTCCTGTGATGCAAGCTCTTCATTTCTTTCTGGCTTGGTGTTTCTAAAAGGTATGAGGTATAGGACTTGAATCATTAATATAATTCTACCGCTCTGTATTGCTTGTAAATCAGCGAGTATCACTTCCTGGGTTGGTGTATACAAAAAAATAGTAAGTTTCAAAATAAACTCGTGCAAACACTTCAATCTCTTTCACCACTGGCTATCCCTCTTGAATGCAGAATGTCACATTTATAAACAAATATTAGGGGCTAACATACCCTTCAGTAAAGCGAAAGGATTAACTCAAGATACCTTTACTTGAGGTTATTGTATTGGATGTCATGCTTGCCTCATGCATTTTGAACTGTATGATCACATACGTCAATAGACAGCTCTTCTCTTCTTGAATTCAGCATGTGACATCAGAAATTCCGATGCACAAAGTCTTGTGAACTGTTCCCATGTCAGGCCATACTAAAAGACAGTGTAATAAGTTGGCCATAGTGCTCGCTCGCCTGACATGAAATAACAAAACCAGATCCTTGTGAAAGAAGGAACTCCACATGTATCCTGTACATTTCTCCTTGTTTATGTAGTATTTGTCACTTCCCATGAGCATCAGCAATGACAAATGGAATAAATCGGCAACCACCTTCTCAAGATTGTTAAGTGCTCGTACTGGCTGACATCAGCATACTGAGATGAGAGTGCTACTGAATTATTGTTGCAGTCAGGGAATGCTTGACTACATTAGCAGAACAGGCCTCAGCTCAGCTGCCGTTGTTTGTGAACAAAACTACAAAACACATCCTATTGAAATTGGATGTTTCCTGTGGTTGCAGCACTGAGAAGAGTGTGAATGCTAGTCATCAGGTTTGTGATGCAACACATTCCACTAAATTTTGTCTACATAAAACTACATGTTAACTCAAATGGCAAAGCTTCACCTGTAGATATAAGAGGAAATTAATTTAGTAGACCTCTCCACACCTCCCCCAGGGGACTTGTGGTTCTTACGTGAGTTTGTGTATGGTGCACACTGGGCCCTGAGCTATTGTGGCTCATTCCCCGTTCCTGTGCTGTTTCCTTTATCATGCCCCTCTTTTCCTGGACTTTCACCTATTCCCACTCCTTCCCGCCTCTCAGAGCTCTCGTGTCGAGCTGAATATTTCTAAAGTTTCTTGTATTCCTTCCTGTTCTTGTTCTCCTTGTCTTTTCCTTTTCGTCCTTAATTTTCAGTGTTTTTGGTCCTCCTTCATGGATTGACACCAACTTCTAAATTTCATCTACAGCACGGATTCCTTCCTCCCTCCCTCCCCTTTCTTCCCTGCTGTAACTCACTCCTATGTGCTATTTGCCAATTAAAAATACAGTTGCTCTCTTTCATTGCTTCTAACATCTCTATGCTCTCACATTTAAGAATTTATTACAATTTTACATTATAAGGCAATTTAAAGACAATACCATTGGGGCTTACATTTACTTACACTTAAAAAGAAATGTTTCATTGGCCCCTTTCAAAGATACTTTTTAGTTTCATAACATAGAAAAGTTAAATTCAATTGAATGTTGTGGTCAGGTAGCAGGTAAGCTTTCACATAAAAACTTTTTAGTTTTGTGTGTGTTGGTATTTACAAAAATGCTTTCATCTTTATGGTCCAACTGATCAGTCATTTCATTAAAACATCCACAAATTATTGTAGAAGTAAAACATCCACAAATTATTGTAGAAGTAAAACATCCACAAATTATTGTAGAAGTAAAACATCCACAAATTATTGTAGAAGTAAAACATCCACAAATTATTGTAGAAGTAAAACATCCACAAATTATTGTAGAAGTAAAACATCCACAAATTATTGTAGAAGTAAAACATCCACAAATTATTGTAGAAGTAAAACATACACAAATTATTGTAGAAGTAAAACATACACAAATTATTGTAGAAGTAAAACATACACAAATTATTGTAGAAGTAAAACATACACAAATTATTGTAGAAGTAAAACATCCACAAATTATTGTAGAAGTAAAACATCCACAAATTATTGTAGAAGTAAAACATCCACAAATTATTGTAGAAGTAAAACATCCACAAATTATTGTAGAAGTTAAAAAAAGTTCCATAAATGTCACTTCATCTGTAAACATGATTTTACAAATGAGAAAACGCATGAATATATTCTTTACTGTACTCTTGGCATGCACATGTTCATGCTTCATTGAAAACTATCTGCTTTGGACATTTCATTAGTTAGGTCTGCTGATCAAATCTACTGGCTTGAGCAAACAGTGGCGGCGGTGTGGTGAGAACGGTCATCGCTCCGACCACTACATCAACTGTGCAGACAAGTGAAGCGTGTCTATCAGCAGTGGTGGCACTGTTGCCACTAACTCCATCTCATAGGAGTGACGTCACTGTCACTCGCCACATTTCATGTATCTTGTTGCCGAGTGGTGGGACAATGAAGGCAGGCACGTGTGATGGAGCTGGGTTGCTGTGTGGGCACACGTGGTGCCAATCCAATTGATGGTTCTTCCATTTGTGAAAAACATAAAATATGGCAGAATCAGTCTTTCATATATCACTGCACACTGTAGCAACATAGGAAAAACGTTCTGAGTATCACATGTGTTGTGTGAAGTGTCGCTCTAGCATGAATATAAACTGTCACTGCTTATTCACTAGAACATTAACAATTAACACAACTGAAGTCTGTCACACAGTTTTAGTGGCTCATGGTTTGAATAACAACAAACACGACCCAACAGTCTGTTAAGCTTACTTAGTGCAGTTATTTGTGTGTTTCTGAGCAGGCATTTCTGAAGCATCTGCTAACACAGTCTATTCATTGCGCAGTGGTCACACATGGTGTACCCCCTGGGGGTTCAACACACTTTGAGGGGTTCATGCTTGGCTACCACAGGGCCCCAGCTGTCATAGCATCTTTCCCCTTCTGTGCTGCATGTCTATCCTCCTGCTATTCTTTTTCCTTTTCTGTGGGAAACATATCTGGATGTTCCACATTGTCTGTCGCTGACATAAGAAAAGTCTCACCACTGTCTTTCAGTCCCTCTTCATTTGCTTGATACCCTTCTCCCTTCTTTCCTGCACTTTAGTGTCAAAGGTTCCTCTCTCTTCTTCCTCCTCATGCGCTCCTGACAGTCGGCACACATGTCTGCTGCGTAATAGGTGACTGCGTAACATGATGTAATTCTTAGCCCTGGGCCGACAGGCAGGGTTTTTACATACCCCCTGGTACAGGCCAGGCCCAGGGAGGGGTGATAGCCTGAGCTGTCAAATTCCCAAATGGTCCTTCAGTCAGGTGTTCGGAGGTGTGACCTGAGGAGTAAACAATCACCTAAGGCAGGTGTGCCCCCTGTGAAGGGGACCCCCAGTTAGAGACAGCATGCTACTGGAGACACTGGCAATCATGGGGATTTTCTCACAATGAACCAATCATCACGATCAACATCTACAAAACGTAAAGGTAATGAGGCTAATAATTCAAAGACCCTGCCAGCTGCAACGTGGTTCCTTGTGGTTTCACGTATTGAAGATGGTCAGTCCTTTGCAATGGTAATTCGGTTCATTATTCAAAATTGTGTTTATGCCATTGCCGGCCCTGTGAAATCCTGCTCTCGTTTAGAGGAGTGGCACTTTGCTTTCGTGGAGAACTTCGGATTCTCAAGCTGAACAACTGTTTTCTGCCTCGCTTCTCCATGGCTATCCTTTTCATGTCATGGTCCATAGAACTTAGAATTCTTCCTGTAGTGTTACATACACTAGGCTGCTAGACAGTCTGACCAAGGCTGAAATCCAATCTTAACTCTCAGATTAAGTTGTCAGGTGATGAAAAAGGTAGATTTCTCATTAGTGCACACCTGCACTATTTTTCTCACCTTTGACAGAGTAGTGCTTCCGTCCAAAATCAAAGTAGGCTATAAAATTAAAACAGTCTGACCCTACATTCTGAACCCTATACCCATCTGAGTGTCATCAATTCAACCACACGAGAATGTCTTGTGACATGCACCCAAATGTCTAACCTGTGGTAATGATGCATATGAGGGCATCGTCCACCTCCTTCTCCCTGCTGTATCAACTGCAACGGCAGTCATGCTGCTGCCTCTTAGGATTGTCCTGTATATCATGATGAGCAGGAGGTCCAGGTAAAGGAAAAATTGCCTTCCCCAGTCACCTGCAAGTTAGTGGCTATTCGCAAACTGTGTGTTCTCCACTTAGTTCTCTTCTTGCTACCTCTCTCTATGAATGACTGACATGGCCACACCGATATGTGACCTCAAATTCAGTTCTGAGATTGTGAAATTGCCCAGTGTCAAAATAGCATCACCATCCCCCTGTCCAGCTGTGCAACAAACCATCAGACTCTAGCCTCAAGGAGCGATGCCACCGGGTACACAACTGGTGACTGGAAAGGACAACAGGAGTTCTCCTGTGAACAGTCCCTACATCCCCCCAGCCAAACGCCAGTGTCTTCCTCTGCTAACTGGAAAGGCTCAAAGAAGTCCTACAAAGGCAAACAGTCGTCTCCGTGGCCGTCTCAAAGATTCTCTTCAATGGTGTTGCCACGTGATACCTCAGCCTGACCAGCTTCTGTCACCAGTGCCCACCACCAACTGGTTACCTGCGTTGTGCTCTACACACCGACAGCAGAAGCAAGTCGATGATTCTGTTGACCTCATGGAGCAGGATCCTCCTGCTTCTATGCAGTGTAGCTGCAAGTCTTCAGACTGTCAATCAACAGTGCTGAGATGACGCCCCTTCATTTTTTCCTCATACCTCCTCGAATAGAACATTCAAAGCCGTCTGTCCCAGAAAGAGAATTTATGGCTGCTTTTAGCATCACACCGTCCCCTTGTACTCTGCCTTCAGGAAACAAAATTCCATACTTAAGACTGCTTTGAGCTTTCACATTTCTCTCCAGTTTTTGGCCTTCCCCCCTACCCCCCTATCCCTCCAAAGGTCAGCATTCCATCTCCTGCGGGCATCATGCGGAATGAGATTCATAGGCAACCCATCTCACTGACTGCCCATCTTCAAGTTGTTGCAGTTCACCTTTTCCTTCCTCACCTGATGTTTTCCCTTTGTACCGTTTATATCCCTCCGTTATTCGATGTCACCAGGTCAGACTTCCTTTGGCTTGTTGGGCAGCTACCTCACGCATTTCTGCTACTCGGTGACTTTAATGTGCATAATCCCCCTAGGGGTTCTCCTACAACCTGCCAGAGGTGCCCTCTTGGCTGATAGTAATCAACTCACTCTTCTGCCTTAACACTGGACCCATTTACCTTTCCAACTCCTCGCATACATATTTCCATTTGGACTTATCCTTTTGCAATGCGCAGCTTGCCATCGTCTTGAGTGGTCCGTTCTTTCTTATGCCTACTAGAGCAACCATTTCCCATGTGCTGTCCATTTGCTGATTCCTACCCCATCTGTGTGCATACCCAAATTGCAGCTTACTAAGGCTGATGGGCAGCTGTACTGCTCCCTGGTCACCTTCAAAGGAAAAGATTTCCAGTCGTGATGACCAGGTGCAATATCTCACAAGCGTTATCCTTTGTGCTGCAGAATGTTCCATTCCTCAAACTTCCTCTTCACCACATCATGTCCCTGTCCCTTGGCGGACTGAGGCATGCATTCATTACAAACAGAAGTGTGCCAAGTGTTGTTGTATTCTTTGGGATAGCAAGAAACCTAGCTGGATTTCATTCAGTACTTTCTTAAACAGTTCCACCCCTTCCTCTGTCATATGGGCCAATCTCCGATAGCTCTCTGGGACTGAGATCAATTTGCCAGTTATCGGCCTTCTGTTAGAAATGCCACCAGAGGGTACCTCCCATAGTTCGGAGCTGACTTGTCCAATGAGGCTCACATGCAGTTCAAATTTCTACTTCAGTGGATCTGAGTTTTTTGTCTAGTGTCAAATACACCATCACCATTTTCCATTTGCCTATCCTTTTGATATACATTTAATTTTTTCTCAAAAATCTCATTGCTATCAATTTCAGGTTTCAATTAGCATTCATTGAGCTTCATTGCTTTTCACAAGCACTTCGAACTCTGCCACTTCGTTATGAATGCTTCGGCAGAGTACCACCACTCACCTGTGGGAGGCATTTTTTTCAGTCTTGCACTTATACTTCTGGGTGTCCTACAGCCCCTGGATGGAGAGGTGCCTAATAAAAAAAAATAAAATAAAAAAAAACCCTCTTGGGTGCACTGCACACTCAGTAACCTGAGTAGCAGCCTCAGTTGTGTAGTGCACATCTGACCTATTTATGGGGACCCTACAGTTCACAACACTACGGCACAGGTCCAGGAAGTTGCAGCCTCGCTTGTCACAGAACTTCCGAAGTATCTGGTTCAGTCCTTCCACTCAACTCACAACCAAAGAGCCACGATCAGTTCCTGAGACAATGTTGCATATTGTGAGCTTCATTGAGACTTAATGCACAAGGCTGGTCTCCTCAAATTTCTCTGCCAGTTGCTGGAATGACCCAAGAGTCACTTCAGTGCCCAGACGAAAGGCGTCACGTGTTCCAATGTGTGCCACAATCTGCAGTTTGTTGCACTCTGTTCCCTAAATGGCCGCTGGAATAGCCTCACACTGAGTGCACCTGGTGTTCTTTCCTGTCCCTCGCTGGCATTTCCCGAAGGGATACAATCATTCACCTTACATTTGGATTGCCAACGATTTATAGACCCCTACCCTTTTGTTTCTCCTCATACAGCTGAAGTAAGTCCCACTGGCTCAGTTTGTTTCAGTGAAAGACAGCACTTCAGACTTGTTAGTAACGGGCACTGGTATAACACCCTGATTCCTCACTGGCTCACAACCACGCTGTACAGGATGCCCAGATCTACCATTGACATGCTACTCGCCGGGAAATGGACGAGTAATGACAGATGCAGTACTGTCTGCAGAGGAGACAAGATATACACCAGAGGAGTGTACTTCAGGTACCTCTAGTACAGTTATCACAGGTACACGACTTTTGCCAGCTCTTTCAACACACTGATTCACCACAGCTGACAATCGTTTTACAGTAGTCGGGGTGATTTCCAGCTGCTTACAAATGTCAACCAACTCACCCCATGTCTGGTAACAGCAATCACAGTGGAGCTGCATTCTGGCTGTTGCAGTGCATTGCAGGTCCGTGAACAAAGGGCTATAAATTAAACCTGCTGATTATTTCTTAATCTGAGCTAAAAAGGTGCTAATTCCCCATGAAGACTGAAGCAGATACACAAAAAGATTTCTGTTGAGGCAACAGACATGTGGTAGTATTTACTAGTTTCCTAAAATGTTTTTACATTTATTACAGTTGTATGATAAATGAAGAGAGTGTATATGACTACTCTTAAAGGCAAAATGAGATTTTAACTCAAAAGGTTAGTTACAATATTTGCTACAGTAATTAAAACCACAATTGCTTGTAGATAATGCAAAGCAGGATTGTAGCTTCCAAAAATGTTCAAATGCACAGTTACTTGCATTGATACACAACGAAATTCAGGGGTGATGTATACTTCGGTAGAACTGTGATCCACAGATGCTGATTTGCTACGAATTAAAGTAGATACCAAAACACTGGTACCACTAACTTACGAAAATAGTTTTGTAATGGTCAGAAAATTCTGAAAGTGACCTATTTCTCATGCAATTAGACAAGGAATTAGCAAAAGGCTGTTTTGAACGACGATAGCCCTACTGTCCTTGAAACATTTGAAATACCACAATCTAAATTCATCCTACAATTGACAATAACACTAGTTTCCACAATATACCATAATACAGCTATTGATACAGTAAGTGAAGGATTATGCAGGACAAGTGATGCAAACAAGAGCACATGCAAATACAGAAATTAAAACTGACACAATCTTGTACAAGCGGTCTCAAACGAGAAGATTCGGAAGCTGGCTTTTATATGTAAATGTGTGTATTGCGCGGGTTTTTCACTTGGTTTATCCTGTGCACACTTCTACAATGCGGTGCCCAAGAACAACACTGCGGCATACGTTTATCTAGAACAAAATAAAGAAACTGTGCAACAGCAAAGTGCATCATCTGTAATGATCTTCCAGTTACTATCAAAACTGTACCTGATTGTGACCTTGTGCCATTAAGTAAGTGTCCCTAAATTAAATGTGAGAATCAGCATTATTACACCATCCCTCACACACATGGAGCTTAACATTAACGGCAAGGGCCATAACAGCAGGAATTATCCCCTCCTCAATTACAACAGCATCAAAATATTTGCCTTTATGAAATGTTTGTTCCTATCTTTTTAGAGTAATGAATTGCAGATTTTTGAGATCCATTGACCTGTAACTTGCCTATTTCAGTATGAGAAATAGTGGCTAATGCACCAGTGCCAAGGCTTAGTATATGATGAAAAGCATTTCATTTTCGCAAAGGGCAATGTTTCACCCATTTGTCTGATAGATGGAAGCAGCTTCAGAAGAGCTCAGTCAGTATTACTCTAGCTAACTTGGCCACAACAGCCAATGAGGTTACAACCTGAAAGAACTTCGTACATCAGGTGCAGGATGAAATAAGTTTAGATGAGACGCTTGAACATCTCATTTTTTTGGTGCAGACCAATTCAGTTTTAGTGAAGGGGACCTGCAAGAGTAGTAAGTCATCAGTTGGAACATTACAGAAAGCTCTAAAGTAAAGACTAACTTGTGGCAAAATAGGGTACAAAGTCTTGCTAGAAAACAATTACCTTTCTCTTCAGACAGAATGCTCAGGTGAACACTACAGAATGTGAAGTTTAGATCTGTTGTACTGAGAGAACATTAGTTGCCTCAAGATGAAACTGCATCTCATGTTATAAGTAAGACATAGTTCTTATGAGTTTAGTTAGACTCCACCATTGGTGTAATAACCAAACATTGGCTGCATCATTTGTAATGTTACTATACCACCTGCAAAATTGTTCTGAAAATTTAGCCCCAAGCATTAGTTTTTACACTGGGTAGTTTTAAAAGATCATAGCAAAACAATGGTTTCCAATTATACTTGGCCTTCTTTTCAAAGTTCGTATGTCATGAACACAATTGTCACCAAATGGGAGGCATTTGGTATGAAAACTCATGTGGTATCTGATGTGAGGGGCAAAATCAAGCTCTATGGCTAAGTTCAGAACTACAATTGGTAGGTTTATTAATTTCAAAAACTCTGGGTAGCATTCTCATAAGAGGAAGCTAATTTTGTTAGCTGATCCAATACATTTTAAAATATACGAGAAACCACTTGGTCAGCAGGCAATCTTCCTTCCACAAAATGTTTTGGAAAATCATGGTTTCCATTTAATGAGGTACATTGGTCTTATGAAGCAGCTATTTGAGACAGTGGTTTACACTTGAAACCAGAAACACAACAGCATGAGAGCTGTTTCATGGAAAACTAGTGTGGCAGAATAACAGATGGTTTGGTTACTTCTGATAAACATTCAGACTGTTCCTGCCATTGAGTATGCTGTCAAGACAGGGAAAGTTCTGAGGAATGCTTTGACCACAGTATGGTTCTTAAAGGATGTTCGTAACTTGTTTTTTCTCGTGACATCCAGAGCTCCAAGTATGCCACTTGGTGGCTGTAAAAAAGACTAATGTAATCATTAAGGAAGATATACAGATAAAAAGTGCCTATTTACACCTTTTGTACAAGTTTGTGTGTTGTCCTTTACCACCACCTTCGTTCCTTGCTTTGTTTGCTTGCCTTTTATAATTTTTCTCTCCAAAAATATTTATTTCCAGTTCATCTCATAATACTTTAGGTACAGAAATAATATACATTATTTCATTACAAACTAGCTTTGTTAACGAGTGTCTTCTTTCATAAATTGGGAAGCATCAATATAGTCAAATCTGCAGAATTACAGTGTGTCGGTATGAGCACAGGCTTTAAAAAGTAAGAGTAATTTTCAGTAACCAGTGCTCATCTTTGGACAGTGTAATGTGTGTTTTTATGTCAGATCACGATCGAGCAGTTCAAAATGGAAAAACATGATTGACATTTCATCAAAAGGCAGGGAAAATAGTTCACGAAGTATACTAGGTCTTCCTGCTTTGGTTATTTAGATGGAACAAGGCTACAGTTAACGGTTTTTCGTAGTACAAGTATGCATAATGCATTTGCCCCACATTACACTGTTGCCCCAAAACTTCTTTGTCAAAAATATGGTATATTAATATTACATCACTGTATATGGTTATAAACTGATTGTACCTTGATAATAAATGAGACACTCCGAATACTGTGTTCTAAAAAAGAAAGGTATTACAGTTCAAAATGTTGCCAGTTTAAAGTCATGGTTGTTGTGCTGACGTATGGTTGTTACCACTAAATTCCTTAAAATTGTCACAAAAACTTCAGAAATAGGATGTTTGTCTGCATCTTTAAATTTTCCTTGCAGCAATGATATTTTGCAACATAATATTGGTTACCCTTTATATTTATGAGAATTCGAAATGATCTGTAGTACCCTACAGATACTTGCAGCAATACGAATTATTTGAGCTTGCTGAAGTTATAGTAAGGAGAGAAATACAAAACCCATCCCTGTAACTGTGAATGAAGTTAATCATGACAAAAACTAGGAGGAAAAATATTTTGTCACATTATGCTACTATTTTTTGTTGCTGGAAATCCAGATGTTCGGTTCGAACCTGGTGCTCTACTGTATCAATACATTCAGCAAGTGGGTTGCATTGTAAGGCAGCGGCAGTGTAGTGTGCTGGAGCTGGTAACGACCATTGGTAGTTGGGATTTATGTGACATTCGTATTAATGGAAATGTTTTGTTACGAAATTTTCGCTTTACAGGGTTAATTGGGCAGACAAGGGTACACACAATATGTCAGCCAATGAGCAGGATCGGCATTAATTACTTGCTTCACGACCAGTTGTCAACATCAGCACAGTTCGCCACCACTGCCATAAGAAAAATTGTACCTGACAGTTAGGATGGCTTTTTTATTTTAAAAAAAGCCAAATACATTGTTGCAACTCATGGGTACATAGCACATTGGGACCCAGTGTGGCCGCCCTGAAAAGCCGACCATACCACCCTAGTCAGAGCTTAATGGTGATAGGGTTAGCGACATTGAAGCAAAGTTTAGTCACTGATTTCAGCCAAGGTGAAGCGCGCAGTTTTATTCTGTCTTGTTCTCTGCAAGTGTGAAGAGTGATCGAGGGAACATGGTAGAGTTAATACATCTTGGTGAGATGAAGAATTAGCAGTAAGAAGAAAGAGGTTGATTGGCTAACATGGGAAAATAGTGTACGCATAGCGTTTTACTGTGGATTAGTTGTAGTTTTACACATTCGGGTACACGAATGCTGTGTTTTGTTCATCATCTATGGTGATTTTAAGTAATTCTGTGTCATTTTTTTTTCCTCCGTAGCAAACTAGCGTTCATTTGTTAGCTACTGGAAGTATGAACTATGTTAGCATCAACTGAGTTAGAAAAAGTGAATAAATCTAAATAGGCGCTGATGCATCATTCAATGTTTGAGTTGCAAAACCTATGTCACATGGATTTCATAACTATGCTTCAATTGGTATTGTAATAATGTTGCATTATTGTTATTTATTGAGCATCCATTTTATCATATATAATGATATAGGAGTTGACATGTTACATTATTTGAGTTTGTAATTATACAGTAAATTAATAACACAGGCCTACAGTGGTACACCCTAAATAAATTACCAGGTGATGAAAAAGTCAGTATAAATTTGAAAGCTGAATAAATCACAGAATAATGTAGAGAGAGAGGTACAAATGGACACACATGCTTGGAATGACATGGGGTTTTATTATAACAAAAAAAAATAGAAAAGTTCTAAAAATGTCTGACAAATTGCGCTTCATCTGATCAGAATAGCAATAATTAGAATAACAAAGTAAGACAAAGCAAACATGATGTTCTTTACAGGAAATGCTCAATATGTCCACCATCGTTGCTCAACAACAATAGGAATAATGTTGTTTACAGCACTGTAAAGCATGTCCGGAGTTATGGTGAGGCATTGGTGTCGGATGTTGTCTTTCAGCATCCCTAGAGATGTCTATCGATCACAATACACTTGCGACTTCAGGTAACCCCAAAGCCAACAATTGCACGGACTGAGGTCTGGGGACCTGTGAGGCCAAGCATGACAAAAGTGATGGCTGAGCACACGATCATCACCAAACGACGTGATCATCACCAAGCGACGTGTGCAAGAGATCTTTCACGTGTCTAGCGATATGGGCTCGACTGCAATCCTGCATAAACATACATTCCAGCAGGTGCATATCAGCCAAGGTGGGGATGATGTGATCCTGTAACATATCGGTGTACCTCTCACCCGTCACGGTAGCAGTTACGAAACTAGTATCGTGTATTTCCTCGAAGAAAAAAGGCCCGATAACGGTAGATGTGGTAAATCCAACCCATACCGTGACTTTCTCGTTGTGCAATGGAGTTTCCATGACTGTGCCCCTCGCCATATTAGGAACTATAACATTGTGTCCGTAAGTAACTGTGCAAGCATATTTACAAACAAATGCACAGTTACCTAAAGAAAGAAACCCACTTTCAGTGCATGCAATGTCAAAATAATAAGTTTAATACTGGTACGTTAAAGTTTCAAAAATGTGAGTTTACTCGCCTTTGCAAAAATGACGAAAACAGCCCTGCCAACAATGTGACTGCTGGTACAACACTGAAGGTTTCATAAATGAAGCATGCTTTGTTGCTACTTCGTACATTATTGCCAGTGGTACCATCTACTGGTTTGTTTTCAAACTAAAGTGAGTTGGAAAACTTGCCCCTATGGAAAATGTGCCCCGGTCGCCCCTATTTCAGCAGTTTCCTCTGAGAGGTAGACAACACCATACATTGCCTGTGCTTAGCTTAATTCTTCAGTTTGATGTGATACTGTTCTGTTATGTCACTGTCTCAGTTGTAATGTCTCCAATGTATTTCAATTTTAATTTTCAGCATATGGACATCTGTACTAAATCCCGAGGCACCGGAAGTCATAAGGTATTGTTCGTTCATGTTCAAAAGCCTCGAAAAAAATTATTCAGTTGCATTGGTACTTATGTATGAGTGTGTGCCTGTGCACACATACCTTCTGATAATGTTTGTTTTTTTCTTTTAGTTCGGCAACTGTCATCCAGTCGACACTGAATCCGGAGGTGCCAGAATTTCAGAGGTATGGAATGAGCATGGGAAGTGGATTGGTGATAAATCATTAAACACTGGTGTCAGCTGACAATTTTAGTAAAATAACTTACCTAGGATGGGACTAAAAATTGCACGTCGATGTATGTAACCTATCCAAACTTGATAGCTGGTTCCTGTGTGCATTAAAATACAATTACAAACATAATACATCCCTAAATTTATTTTTATCCCCTGGATGCTTTGCTCAGTCCTTTTGTTACTAGTGTGACGCTCGGGTGGTTTATTCTGGGAAACTGAGAAATTATCCAGAATTTTTCAATTTGAACTTCGATAGAATGTTTTCATGGATTATTGGTAGATAATACTTTGGAACAGATGGGGCATACTGACAGTCCTTTGATTCTTTCATTTAGTGCTCTCTGCACCCTCAAATTTGAGACAAACATTTATTTCACAGATTTCATCAGATATGTTGACCTTCCAAAGAGACTGCTCTAGGATATCGATATTCGTTAAGTCATAAAATACATACTCCACTCCATTTGGATTGCTGCTTGGTTTTGGAATGCAGCTTGTTCTTGCAATATAATGATGGGTTTTTGTATGCTGTTGAAGCCTGTTTACACTCAGTAAACATCTGTACGTGCATGTCAAAAATGTACATAAAGCTCAGCCAAAAATATGAGTTTCAGTGCAGCAAAGGTGACTTGGGCTTTTCAAGCATTTTTTTCTGCTTCTTGTATTAAAGAAAATGGTTGTGTTCCAACTAAGACAATGTATGGAACATTTCATAATGGGTTTAATGCATTTGTAAGAGCTTAGTTTCATTAACTGGCTATGAACATGAGTATATTCTAGTTTCAGCCTTTATAACCATATTATAAATTTAATATGGCTCTTGTATTTGCTTCCAGAAACATTCCTGTGTACACTGAAACTTTTGAATGCTGAAAAGTGCAGCAGTAGCTTTGTCAGTATTTGTGGCCATTGTGTAGTATAATAGTTCAGTTAAGTAATGAACAGTGCCAGGTAAGATATTTGTAAATCGTAAAATTTCTGTTACAGGCTTGGTCCTGACGTCTGAAGAAAATCGACCTCCTAGAATCAGTGTCACACCAGGTAAGTTATGTGCACACATAATGGGTGTATCGATGAGTCCTTCACAACTTTGAAAATGCAATTATTTATTCATTTAACTTGGGGATGGATTTGGTGTCATTTTATAGGGAAATGATTTACCTTACACTTCCATAGGCCCAATGTGACTGTTTGGTTACACAGCACACACCATCTGAAGCAGAGGTCTTGGCAATGTGACCACAGCGTGTCACATATGACTTGTTCAGTTGCAGGGTATTCTAACTCTGAAATACAGTAGAGATGTCCAGGAATGTTTATGGGTTTTTCACTGGTGCAAATTCTACTTTTCATTGATTTAACCACTTGCATGAGAAGTTGACTACACAGTAAAGATAGCCTTTCCATTGCATCTTTCATCCAAAATGTTTCACTACCACACGAGATCCTATAATCAAGGGCGGCGAAGGGTGCTCTTTTTTGTTACACAATTACATGTTCATTTGATAAACTATTTCTGCTTCCTGCAAGTACCTATTAGTAATTTTTATTTTTCTTGTAGTTCAACTGTGATGGTGCAGCAGTGAACATTACATCTAGATGAACCTGAATTACGAAGGTATGGAATAGGCATATCCAGTGGACCAGCATCACTGATAGATCTTCATGCACAAGTGTCAGCTGAAAATGTGTGTGTAAAAATACTTAATCTGGCTGTGTTCCAAAGTAGAACGTGAAGCTATGTAATCATTTTACATATAGACAGCTGACTGCTGTGTTTCTATAAAACTAGCATACACAGAAAGCTTCCCAGTTATGAAATATGTATAGTAAGTGAATATAATTCTACATCTCCTCCTCCACCCTTTCCCCTTTGTCCCCACGTGAGCTTTCTGAGCTTTACGATGCTGCGAAGTTTTTCTGTTGATTACAAATCTGGGGGGGTTTCTGTTGTGACACTTCTGGCATGGCTGCTGTGACAAAACAGGGAGTATGCGCGCACGTTTGTGTTTTTCTTTTAGTTCGGCAACTGATGGTGCTGGAGTCGACATTGAATCCGGAGGTACCAGAATTTCAAAGGTATGGAATGGGCATGTTTAATGAAATTCGCGATAAATCTTTTTGCCGTTGTGCCAGCTGACAATGAGTAAATGCACTTACGATGTGACCGGAAATTGAATTTCACATTTTTGATAGGCTGTTTCTGTGAAACACAAAATACATCAAAAAAATGTATCCCCAAATTTATTTACTCACTTTGAAGGCTTTGCTCAGTCCTTTTTCCTTACTGGTGGGGGATTGTTCTGGGAAACAATGATAAAATGTCCAGAATTTTTTAGGGTGCACTTTGATAGAATGCTTTCATGGATTATTGAGAGAGAATACTTTCGAATTGATGGGGCATATCGACAGTCCTTTGGATCTTGCCTTTAGTGCTCTCTGCACCCTCAAATTTGACAAATATTTATTTGACAGGTTTCATCAGATAGATTGACCTTCCAAAGAGACTGCACTCAGATATTGATGTTCATGACATCACCCATCCAGCCCCCTCCCTGTTCCCATTCCAGCACTACACAGATGTCATTTCACTGCCACACCCAGGCTTTTAATTTCTTTTATTTTTATTTCTCTTCTTTCTGCTACTTACCCCCTCCCCCTCCCCCCCCCCCCCCTACACACCTTCTCTCCTACCCTCCGTCTAAACTGCAAAGGCCTTAATGGCGGAAAGCTATGATTGTGTCTTCTTATTGTGCCTATCGCGACTCAGCATCTCCGCTAAATGGTGAGTAGCAACTTCCCTTCTCTCATATTGTTACATTCCATCCTGGATTTTCCATTGTTTCATTTTTAGTGAAGTTTGGCAGAATGTCAACAATGTCGTACAGAGAGAAGGAATTGTTACAGAACGTCATTTGGAATGCAGCGTGTCAGGGACTGCTGGGGTTGACATCCTGTCTGCTGCAACAGCGACGGCGTGTCGGGGCGGCGCCCGCGCGGCCGCAAACGGCGCCGAACCATTCAGCAATGTCGGCGTGTTGCAGTTATTTCCTGTGACGGGCTGGCTGGCAGCACGGCTCCCATCTCTGCTTCTCCGCATGGCTCCCATTAAAACATCTGAAACAAATATTTCACAATGGTGTACTGGCTTTAAGGGTACAGGTTATTAGCTATGGAAGAAGATGCAACTTGGTTAAAAGCATTTATTGTTCAGTAAGCCGTCTTTTCGCTGGTTTGAGAATGTTTTGGCATGGTAACTGGTTTCTTGTGGCTTCACAACTGAATTGCACCGTGACACTGCTACTTAGGGTATGTCACACGCACGTTGTACTACACACTTACATTTGTTCTTATGGTCGATGTGCTGCCAGAGCATCTCTCAACACACGAAAATGTTACACATCACACACACCAAATGTTTCCGTCGAGCGAAGTTTGTTTTAATTGACTCCGAACAAATCACTATCTACCATTTTTATACACAGTGAATTTAGTGTTCACTGAGCACTGCACTATGACCGTCACTGAACAGTTGACTTATCCTGACTTATATATTGGTGCAGATCCAACAGTCATTTTCTGTCCTCCCCTAGATTGTTTATGCACACAGTTTATTTTTAATGCATATCAACTGTTCCTTGCATAATCACTCATCTATATTGAGTCCATTGTGTTTACCACATTCACTGCACACTTTTAGTATTGTTACTAGGCATATATGGCTTTTTGTGTAATTATTTAAAGGATTTGTGATTTTTGCTACATAGTTTTCTTTTCCTTTTTCGGTGTAGCTTGCCAGGTTATCACCCATCTAGCAAACAGATTTTACCAGGCATATTGCTCAAAAAATACTTCATTTAGTATTAGAATTTTTTTTTTAATGATCTGTCCTACGGGACTCCAGTGTAGTTTCTGCAGAGACTGATTTGATTCGTGTACCGCGTAATTAATATTCAAGGACATGCACCAAGTACACGGGCTTCAATTGAAGCATCGTTACATACAAAGTGTATGTTACACGAAACGGGTTTGTCTTTGATTGAATATTGCTCCAGTGTCGTTCTCAGATCACTATTAGCAGTAACATTACTCCCCATAATTATTTTGTACTACGTCATTTTTGTCCAGTAAAGACTATCTGAGGGTTCCTTAATTCTAACACAATTACATTTATTACATTACTATATGAAATCTTATCATTAATTGTATATACTACCTACAAATGAAAAATGATTCAAGAAATTTTTAATTACTTTGTCAAAAAAATTGTTCATTCCTTGGTGAGCATAAAGTATTTTACGGACACTGGTTGTCTGTTAACAAAATCTTCAATTTGCATGTTATTGCCCAGTTTATTAAGTCTACTTTCATGCTGTGTTTACCTATTAAATGTCTTTGTTTCTCAACACTTTAAATACACATACATTCTTTCTTAAAACTAACATACTTATACTCTAAAACACAATTGAAATCTTCTTACTGATACTATTTACATCTGACAGGTCATTGAATAAATAATTTCGCAACTATGTGGATACAATCCTTTTATTTTCCCCGTCTGGGTGTGTGCTAAAGAACTGATACATTCGTGCGGCACCTTTATATCGTATTTCTGTTTGTCGGTTACACCTCAGTTGTACTTCTTTTTTCTCTTAGCAGCACAACTGCTTAAGTTGTCTCATACCTCTGTTCTTTTCCTCTCTTGTTTCTGCCCTGGCTAGTAGTCTCAGGAAAGGCGTGAGCGATACATTCTTTGTCATATAAATCCCTTTCAATATCTCTACTGGTGGGTATCCTGTACTTTATTTGGGTGCTAAATTATGTATTTTTACAAATTTAGGTACCCACTCAGGCCATTTTGTATGTTGGTTTGCAATGTAAATTCTAAGGAACTTATTCAATTCTCTGAATGTTCTTTCGACTAAACTTGCTTCTGGATGAAACCGGAATATCAGAATATGCTGTATACCTTGATCCTGTAGATAATTTTCCCAAGTATGACCCGTGAAGTAAGTGGCATTGTCAGTTACGGCTTCAGGTTTCCCCACTTGAGGCAAGTATTGTTGATTGATCCGTTTGACTATGCTTTTGGCAGTAGCTGATTTTATACAATAAATTGTCAAGTATGTAGAAAAAATATCATAAACTGCCAGTATATATTTCGTACCACCTCTCGCCGTGGGATAGGGACCTGCTATGTCCAACGATACTAACTGAAGCGGCTGGAGTTGAAGTATAGTATGGAGTTCAAATTTTATGGTCCTATTACAGTGTTTTGCTTTCTGGCACATAGCCCAAGTCCTAACTGTTACTTGAATTTGGTGTTTCATTCAGGGGTAGTAGCAGTATCTCGCAGTGAGTTCTGTGCACTTCCCAATCCCTGCATGGCCCCATGCTAAGTTCGTGTGCCATATTACGACTGACTGGTTAGGTATGCATACTGCCCAGCAGTCTTTTGTGCTAAGTTTATGGTACAGAAGGTTTTCCACAATTTCAAAACCTTGATCTTTATTGTTGGCACCTTTTTCAATATTACTAATGATTTTTGCCCACATTGGAACTGATCTCTCTAGTTCAGGCATATTTTTAAACATATATAGAAAATCACTCCTGTACGCATTGTCTCATACTAAAAGCACTTTATACTCAGCGGATTGTTTTGGCATTTCTGCTAACTCCGGTAATCCTGCCGGCAGTCGCAATAAAGCATCCACTACTGTTATCTTGGCCTTTTGTATACATAATCTTTATTCGGTATTCTTGTAAGGTAACAGACTCCAGTAGGTAACAGATATGAGGGTCGCATCCCTTACTAATGATAAAAGGAATCATCAAAGGAGGAGGCATAGGATGGGTGGCCACACATGGGGTCACAGACTGTAAAGACTGCAAAAAGTGTCGCAACGAACCCCCCCCCCCCCCCCCCCACCTCCTGCTCAAAGACTAAAGGAGAACCTTATATCTGGAAATAAAAACCACTTTCATGGAGGAAACCGAGGAGCAGGTCAACCATCTGTGGATTGTCTGCTGATATTAAATTTAAGGAAGCAGGAAGACAATACTTAGCACGAAGGGTCGTAAGAAGGGAACATGCCACCAATATGTGAGATATCATCAGTCTGACACCACAACCACATTGTGGGGGTGAGTCATTACATAGCAGGAAACAATGGGTGAGCCATGTATGGCCAATACATAAAAGGCAAAAAATAGTGGATTTCTTCCGAGAGGGGTGGAAAGAAGTGCCCCAAACCGCAGTAGACTCCTTGATTGTGCGGAGTTTATTACTATGAGCAGTATCACTCCAGATGGCATTCCACTGTTGGGCGAAGAGAGATTTGACGTAGATCTGCATATCCACAGCTGGAATCGTGAAAGGAAAAGAGGGTTAAGTATCTGCTTTTCTAGCCAAATGGTCAGCCAATTCATTCTGTGGACTTGGGACCCAGAGAATGATGACTGAACAGGTGGCACACTCAAGGGCTAAGAGGAGGTCATGGACGGCAGAGACCAAGGGGTGATGAGAGTAGCATTGTTCAATAGCCTGCAGGCTGCTCATGGAGTCAGAACAAATTAAAACACTATGGAAGGAGGACTGAGAGACAAAAAGGGATGGCCCTGTGAATGGCTAGAAGCTCTGCTGTAAATGCACTACATGATCCTGACAACAAGTGGTGCTCGAAGCCAGTGGGGGACGTGAAGAGATTGGTCCTAATCCGTGGTCTAGGCACTGTCCAAGGGGGGAGGGGTACTGGAGGAAAGACACGGGGTGCAGTACAGTGAGCGCAGATAGAGGCCCTGGCAGGGGATATTGAGATGTATGCCAACCGGCATCCCACCCGTGGGCGGGTGTTAGGAGGGAGACATCCCTCATTGGCAAAGAGCACAGGGTACACGGGATCATCAGGGAATTGGCGAATGGCAACTGCATAATGAACAGTTGGTTCGGTCCGACGTGTGGAGGGGTATCCCTGCTTCTCTGAGGAGACTAACAGGACTATGTGCAAAAGGCACTAATAGCCAGACACACCCGACAATGATGGAAAGGGTCAAGGAGTTTTGAAGTGGAAGGAGCTGCTGAACCATAAACCTGACTACCATAATTCGTGTCTGGACAAGACTAGAGCACGGTGAAGATGTTGGTTGGTTGGTTGGGGTTTAAGGGACCAAACAGCAAGGTCATCAGTCCTTGTTTCAAATGTTGTCCATTCCAATCTCAGAAATATCAGAACAACAAAAGGGAAGAAGCTAAAAAAGGTAAAAGGGCAGTCATGTTGTCAATGGTAAAAACAAAATGATGTAAGTCAGCAAGAGAGCAAACTGAACGCTATGCTGAAGCAGCAGAAGCAAGACCACCTGCGACATAAAAGGTGCAACCGCTAGAATGTAGACGTACGTATGGGAAAATGAGACTAACCAATCCTAAAAAAATTATGAAAACAGAGTAAAAGGGGAAGAAAAGAGGATCTCGGTCAGGGAGGGGAGACTGCTATCTCCAAACATGGCTTACAGTGGGAGATACCCCAACACTCACTGCCCTGCCCGAACACCAGAGAGATTAAAAACCTTAAAACTGAGAATAAAAACCACTTTCCCGGAGGAAACCGAGAACCAGATCGACCATCCAGGAATTGTCAATCAACATCAAAGGTAAAGTGCGGGGGGAGTCTGTACTTGGCACACACAGCTATAAGAAGGGGGCATTCAACTAAAACGTGAGCTACTGACTGGAAGGCTCCACAACCACAAAGTGGGGGTGGCTCATCACGCAAAAGAAAACCATGGGTAAGCCTGGTATGGCCAATGCAGAGACGACACTGTGGTAGAGTCCTTTCAGGAGAGGCGAAAGGAAGAACACCACGGGCCTGGTGTCATCTAAATCGCACAGTGACAGGGAGAGACAGACAGGGAAGTAGCCTACCAAGAGTTGGTCCATGATTGTGCGAAGTGGGATTTGATGTGAAGCCGTAAATCCGCTGCAGGAGGGGTTACAGAAAATGAGGGATAAGTGACTGCTCCCCCAGCCAAACAATCAGCGAGCTAATTATGCGGGATACCCAAATGGCCAGGGACCCAAAGGAAGTCAACGGAACAAGCAGCATTTTGAATATCAGCGAGATGGCCGTGGATGGCAGAAACCAAAGGATGGCACGAAAAACACCGATCAATAGCCAGAAGTCCACTCATTGAGTCCGTACATGACAAAATGCAAATGTGTTGGGACTGTTTAATGAAGGTAAGGGCCCGGGAAATTGCCATCAATTCCGCAGAAAATACCCCACATGTAAGCGGCAGCAGATGATTTTCAGTTCCAACAGGACGTGAAGGCATATCCCACATGATCAGCAGATTTAGAGCCATCAGTTTAAAAAACAACAGCATCCCGAAACTCGCATAAAATACGGCGGAAAAAGGAATGGAACACCATCGGTGGGATGGAACCTTTCGGACCTCAGTGGAGATCCATCCAGATTCGAGACCGAGGAACTAACTGGAGGAGGGGGAGGGAGGTAGGGGTGGGGGGGTTGGAGGGGAGGGAGCGAGGAAGACAGGACAAAGAAGGAAGCTGAAAATCATGGCAAAGAGACGCAAGGCGGAGCCCAACCGGTAAACCCGCACTCGGGCGGGAATCAGATGGGTGACTTCCATGGTCTTGGAACAGGATAGAACAAGAAGGATGAGTGGGAGAGGAACAGACAGTGAATGCATAAGACACCACAAGCTGGGACCGTCCAACAGAAAAGGAGGAGGGGGGATTCCAGCTTCAACCAGGAGATTATCAACAGGGCTAGTAGGGAAGGCACTGGTGGCCAAATGGATACCACGATGGTGGACTGGATCCAGCACGTGCAGTGTGGAAGGAGCAGCCAAACCATAAACTTGACAACTATAGACCAAGCGAGACAGAACTAGAGCACGATGAAGACGGAGGCGGAGGGACTGGTCCGCACCCCAAGAGGAGCGGGCAAGGAAGCGAACGACATGAAGTTTACAGAAACATCCTACCTTCAGAGGTCTGATATGGGGCAGCCAAGTGAGCTTGTTGTCGAAAAGAAGACCCAGGATACCAAACTGTGGGACCACAGGCTATCATCGTGCATCAAGATAGAGCTCTGGATCAGGGTGGATCGTATTACGGCGACAGAAGTGGACCACCCACAATTTTAAAGGAGAGAATTGAAACCCATGCGAGAGGATCCATGCAGAGGCACACCGTATAGCTCCCTGGAGCTGCTGCCCTGCAGAGGCCATCGAAGAGGAACTAACCCAAATGCAGAAATCCACATACAGTGCAGGGGCCACAAGTCCATTGATAGCAATGAGGAAAAGGACACTCAAGACAGAACCCTGTAGGATGCCTGTCTCCTGGGTCCATGGAGAACTAAAATTAGTACCAACCCGAACCCTGAATGACCGATGGAACAGGAACTGGCGGATAAAAATCGGGAGTGGGCCCCGAAGACCCCACTGTTGAAGGGTAAATAAAATGTGATGGCACCAGGCCGTGTCATAGGCCTTGCGTAGGTCAAAAAATACTGCAACCAAATGGCGGCACTGGGAAAAAGCCTGCCACACTGCAGATTCCAAGCGAAGTAAATGATCGATTGGAGACCGTCCCTCTCGGATGCCACAGTGGTAAGGGGACAATAGATCCCGAGATTCGAGGACCCAATTGAGCCGACTGGCTACCATCTGTTCAAGTAACTTACAAACAACATTGGTCAGACTATTTGGCCGATAGCTGTCAACAAATAGGGGGTTCTTACCAGGCTTAAGAACAGGAACCACGATGCTATCCCTCCACTGAGAAGGGAAGTCACCCTGGAGCCCGATACGGTTAAACACCCGGAGAAGATGTTGCCATTGTGGAGAACTGAGATGTTGAAGCAGTTGGTTAGGAATGGTGTCTGGTGTCTGGGCTAGGGGCCGTATCATGAGAAGAAAAAAGTTTGTTGTAAGATTGTGACTCACAAGGGGTAAAACGTAAGGTGGAAGCTTCGGCCCGCTGTTTCCGATGAAGGAAAGCAGCTGGATAGGAGGCTGATGCTGATGCCATTGCAAAATGTGTCGCAAGATGTTCTGCAAGAATCAATGGGTCCGTACAAAGGCCATCTGGGAGGTGAAGGCCGGGAAGGGTGGACTGCCGATGACAACCTTTGAGAGAGCGAAGTGTAGCCCAACATATCCACTTGCTCTGTTTGATTAAATAACGGGCTTTAGTGTGAAGGCGCTTAAAGGTAATAAGGCTGGCAATGGATGGGTGCCTCTTAAGGTGTTGAAAACTCTACGGCAATCACGGATGGCAATGGCAATGGCTGTACTCCACCACGGGACTTGTCGGCGACTAAATGGTCCAGATGAGTGCGGTACAGCAAGACTAGCAGCGCGAACAATCCCATCAGACATGTCACGGAGGACGTCATCAATACAGCCCGACAAAGAGGGAGGAAACACAACCTGTGCAGTGTAGGGAGACCAACGAGGTAACCTGCTCGTCAGGGAGCGGTAAGGGAGAGAGAGAGAATCAACGGGAAATGGTCACTATCCAAAAGGTCGTCATGTGGCGACCAGTGTAATGAAGGAAGGAGTGAGGGAGAAGAAAGAAAGATCAATGGCAGAAAAGGTACCATGACCGGCACTGAAATGAGTAGGGGAGCCATCATTAAGAAAGCACAAGTCGTGGTCTGTAATAAACGTATCTAAGAGAAGACCTCGACTAGATGGAAATGCACTGCCCCACAAGGGATGATGAGCATTAAAATCCGCGAGAAGTAGGAAGGGAGGATGACGTTGCTGAAGAAGGGCAGTTAAGGAAGCAGGTGTAAGAGTCCTGTCAGGAGGGAGATAAAGATTGCAAACCGTGACCTCAGAGTCCAGGTGGACCCTAACAGCGACCACTTCCAATGTAGTTTGAAGAGGAATTCACATGCTAGCAATGTCTGTACGGACCAAAGTAAAAACGCCCCCAGAAGCAGGGGTCCGACCCGATTTTGACAGAAAACACAGAAGCCACAGAGGGTCGGTGAGTGATCATCAGTAAAATAAGACTCCTGTAGAACCACACAAGCAGCAGAGTAAGATGAAATAAGGGATTTCAATTCTACAAGGTGACTGTAGTATCCATTACAATTCCATTGGATAACCACAGAACGATGACTGAAATGGGGGTTGAACAAGCTAAAGCCAGTCATACTGCTGGGTCACCACCCGTCACCGACAAGCAGGGGGGTGACATCCACGAATGACAGGTCAGAATCTGGTGGTGAAAGCCGGGGATGGAACCTCTGGTGACACCAGAGGCTCTTTGTACCTGGACTTATGTTTCTTCTTTCCTGGTTGAGATCGAGGAGGGCTGTGCGGCATAAGGAGCCAGCTGCAGCAAGATCGGGAACAGAGAGAGATCGTGCGACGTGGGGGCCGACAGACCGCGGTTCTCGCGGTCGTCGCGCGGCAGCAGACCTTTGGCGTGGAAGGTGCTGGGAAGGGGCATCCCGGGAGGGGCACCCTTGACCAGCAGATGCCGAAGGAGTGGGACACTTCTCCGGCTGGGAAGAGGGAGCAGCACCCAGAGAAGGTGGGGGAGCTGCAGGGGAGGGGGGAAGACAGGGGTTGGTTGGTTGGTTGTTTTTGGGGAAGGAGACCAGACAGCGAGGTCATCGGTCTCATCGAATTAGGGAAGGACGGGGAAGGAAGTCGGCCATGCCCTTTGAAAGGAACCATCCCGGCATTTGCCTGGAGCGATTTAGGGAAATCACGGAAAACCTAAATCAGGATGGCCGGACGCGGGATTGAACAGTCGTCCTCCCGAATGCGAGTCCAGTGTCTAACCACTGCGCCACCTCGCTCGGTGAAGACAGGGGTCCGGGATTGGTGTAAGGAAGGGGCAGGAAGGGGTGAAGATGTAACTATAGCATAACTAGATGTCATGGACAGGGTGAAGACGTGTATACTTCTTACGAGCCTCTGTGTAGGTTGAACGATCAAGGGACTTATACTCCTGTTTCTTCTTTTCCTTCTTATATACTGGGCAATATGGTGAACGTGGAGAATGATTGCCATGACAATTAACACATACAGGAGGGGGAACACAGGGACTCCCCTCAGGACTCTCCTCATGGAGTGGACGTCCACAGTCACCACAGAGAGGTGCCTGCGAACAGCTGGAAGATGTGTCCAAAACGCAAGCACTTAAAACATCTCATAGGAAGTGGGATGTACGGCTTCACATCACAGCGCTAGACCATAATCTTAACTTTCTCAGGGAGGGTACCCCTTTCAAAGGCCAGAATAAAGGCACCAGTATCAATGCAATTGTCCTTAGGACCCTTCTGAACACGCCGAACGAAGTGAACACCCTGTCGTCCGAGATTGTCCCAAAGTTCCTCATCAGTTTGAAGGATCCCTGTGAAAAATCACACCTTTAACCATATTTAGAGACTGGTGGGGGGTAATGGACACAGGAATTGTGCCAAGATGGGTACAGGCACAGAGGGCCACAGACTGGGAAGCTGAAGCAGTTTTGATCAGCAACTAACACGACCGCGTCTTGCTCAGGGAGTCCACTTTGCCAAACTTGTCTTTAATGTGTTCCACATAGAATAAAGGTTTGGTATTGGTGAAAGTATCCCCATCAGTCCTGGTGCAAACCAGATAGTGGGGGAAAGGTTTCGCCCCTAGCCAACAGGCCTGGCCCTCTTTCCAGGGGTAGCCATGGAAGAGAAGGCCAAAGGGGCAAGAGAAGCAACACTCAAAGAATCATTTTCACACAGAGATGGCCGCAGAAGAACGGCCAGAGTTCTGGACACGTATGCGTTTCATTTGCATAGCGTCCACCCTGATACCACCCACTCCGATCAGGGGCTCTCACGGGTGCCACCCAGCCACAGCAAGGGCCGTCTGGCATGGCGGCCATTGCCGGGAGTTCCGATGCTCCAGGATGACGAGCAACCACTCCAAGGCTTGCATGAGGTGGTCACAGATCAGGTATCAGAAGTGTGATCCCTGTGTGTTCAGGGGGCTCAACCGAAAGGGTACATAGCAACCCCACCACACAGGCTGGCTACCATGCTGGCAATGCACCCTAGCATCAGACAACAACGTGAAAGGAAAGGTGGAATGTACTAGGAGGGCACACGTCGGAGACACTAGGTAAGGTCCTCTTCCCCACATGGCTCACACTACGGAAGAGAAATTTAGTGATGGAGGTCAAACCCCAGAGAGGGACCAGGTAGTGCCAAAAGAAGGAGGTGATTACGCAACAAAGCCAAATTGTAAAACCAACAGGACCAGGAGGATAGCAGGGGCCAACATAAACAAGGGCACCAGGAGAGGGAGAGGAGAGAGCAAGGGGGAAGGAGTAAGGAGGGGAAGGACAAGGAAATGCAGCCTTGGAGAGAAGGAACGCTGCAATAGCTCGGGGCCCCGTGCTCACCATGCACGTATCCACAAAAGAGTTGTGGACCCCCTTGGGGTGCTGAAGGGCATGGAAATAAAGTTAAAAAGTCAGGTAATGAAAATCAGCAGGGATACCAAAGGTTTATGGTTTTAATGGACAAGTTATTGACGTATGTGCTTTCAAATATCTACAAAACAAGCAAACCAGGATAGGAAACCACACAGAAAAAATTTCAGACAGGGCAGAAAAATGGTCATAATTTTGTTCATTGAGTATCAGGCAATTAACTAGAATGAAAATCATTGTATACAAATATTGTCTACCAATTTTGATCTGTGGATCAGAATGCTGCTTCAGGACAAATGAATATCTGAGTCGAATACAAGTGACACACGCACTTTTTATGAGGGATTCTAGCTAAGATGAGTTGGGACAAAAGAAGAAGTCAAAGTATGGAACTTCAGATCAATCTCAAAGAAAACAGAGAAATGGGCTGAAATGGTTTGGTCATCTTGAAAGAATGGCAAAACCAAGAGCAGCTCTGGAATGGGCAAAATTTGCATGAAGACCAATTGCAAGAGCATAAACAAGACAGAGCAGGTGGGGGATGAATAAGGAGAGAGGACTACAATGAGCATAAATGCTGAAGAATATACTCTGTAGCAAGATAGGAGGCTTTGGAAATGAGTGGCACACGCACAAAAAATTCAGGAAGAATGAGACAGCTAACATGCATTTAACTGCAATTCTCATGTGCATCAGCACAACTATGACCCTTAAAAATTTTTGGTTAACTGTAAGAGTAAAATTATTACCAGCAGAAACACACAGCTATAAATGCTGTAAGAAATACAGTACAAACCACACAATGTTTTCAAAATAGCATTTAGTTACTCTCAACTAACATTCCATTGAAACACTAATCACATTCAGTCCAGTTACAGGAACAGATTATTCAACAGTTCACCCAATACTACTTTGACACACTAACAGCAATCAGCCACAGAACACAGGCAACGTCTGAGCTAAGATGATCAGCTACTGCCCAATGATGAGCAAAAATATAGAAGCATAGAAGGTAGGTTCACCATTTCACAGCACACCACAAACACCCTTGCAACATGGGACAAGGCTGTATCTGCTTTTTCCACACATATCGCAAGTGTCCCAGTCTGAGCTGACAGGCAGACAGAAATGGGATGTCCTCATGGTAGTGCAGTTTGGTTGTATTGCACTGTGGTGCAAAACCTGAAATGAAAACCTCTGTCACCTCCCAAGAGCTCCAAGCTAACTTAAGAGGTAACAGTTACTACAGCATGAAGCACAAATTGGATATTCTAATATTTATACCTGGCAAGTAAACTACATAATTAACATTAACAACATGCTTTAAGTGGGTATCCATACATTTTTAAGTGACACTGCAGATTCTTTTTACATCACCTCCAATGAGAGTGAGCTTTCCAATTTGGCCCAGTGAACATATCCGATCTATTCTTTGAACTCACTATGCTTAATAAACTGCATTGGAATTTTTTCTGGTGAAAGTCCATGAATGTGAGAACAGAGTTCTTTGCCAATAAGTACTGTCAGCATGGCCAGGTCAATTTCCCCACTGGTGGATGCTGTAATATACATGTGGGAATGATAAGTCTACAGTCGACAGTACACAAACATTCTCCTTGCGAGTGAGGTTCTTTGGAGGAGACATTCAGTGCTCATTTCCCACGTTAACGTATGTATGTATGTATTGCGGTACAATAAAAGTGTTTAGTCCCAGTATAAAATCCACACAAGGGTTTCCCTTTATATAGTGAAATTACCCCGTAACTAAGTAGTGTGTCAGTAGACAAGTTCCTTTAGATATTTTCCGCATCATCTGCACATAACCCCATCCGCGACATCAACGGCGTCATCCAGAATATCAAGAAGGAGCTCGACACAATGCAGCAAATCCCTCAGTTCACAGTGCCACAGATTCCTACATCCAATACCGGCTTCGTCCACGACGTTACATTTCCAACTGCGCCGCATGTACCGGCGGCTCCTGTGCCGCTATCACAAGATATTGCTTCGCAAAACCAGCCCGCAGGACACACCAATATCAGACCAAATGTGCTCGCATTTTTATCACCCGGGTCGGTGCCACTCCCACGAGTTTCAAACTTTCCGTTCGCCAGCTCTCGTGGCCCACCCGCGTTGTGGTTACAAATTTGGCCCCCACCTTTTGTTACCGAACATCCAGAAATTTGGTTCGCTATTATGGAGAACTTTTTCGTGCAGTAACAAATAGTCGATTTTGAACAGTTCACGCTAGTGATGTGCAACCTGGATCAACGTGCTTCGTCAGGGGTATCAGATACAATTATGCAACCACCACCACAACAAGCCTAGCCACTCTCAAGACAGCGTTAATTTCGTGTTTCACAAAACCTGTGGACCGGCAGATAACACAGCTCCTGTACCACGAGAAACGCGGTGACAGGTTGCCTTCCGACTTACCGGCATTTACATGCTATGGTGGACCCTTCCGTGTTCTCAGACACATTACTTGTGCACATCTGGCAACAGTAGTTACGTCCGCAGGTGTGCTTAACCTGAACTGCTTTCGAGGGCCGGCCATTAAGCGAGTTGCAGCAAGTGGCCGATAGAGTGCACTCCGTGCTCTACTTGCACACCACAGTGGCCGCCGCTGCAAACACTTCGGCCAACGACACCAGCTGAGAACGACCGGAGCCGATTGACACGGCGCCTCCAGCTTGTGGTGCCACGACCGCACGACTAGTGCCAGACGTGACCGAAGGTTTCTGATCTCTCCGCACTGCCATCTGTCAGCTGACTGCCCAGCTGCAGCGGCTAGAGCTACGCGACGTTGTGGCAGCTGACACACACACACATTCGCGTCATCACCAGCCGACACGCCCGCAGCGTCATGCAGGCAACGGCACTGGTTATTGCTGGTTTCACCAGCGTTTCAGCACGCAAGCTACAAAGTGTACGGCGCTGTGCTCGCAGCCAAACGCATCCCACGGCCTGCTTTAGGCACAGCCAATCATGACAACAAAAAACAGCACCTAAACTCACAGACACAAGTGGGGAGAACACTTCTGTTTCAGCACGAGCCTACGTTATGCGGATTGACTTCTCCCACAGCTGTAAGGTACGCAGCTTCACAAAGACTTTTCGTTCCTTATCCCTCTAAAGGATCGATGATTTTGGTCGACACCGGCTCAGATGTCAGCACTGCCTGTAAATTTTTTCCCTTCAGACTAATGTGCCGAAGAGACCACTTTGAAAGCAGTGAACGATTCAGTCATCCACAAATATGGACAGAAAACATTGGCAGTGGACATTAGGCTACCAGAAAAATGCAATTGGACCTTTGTTAGGGCCGATATTGACCAACCTATACTAGGTGCCGATTTCCTGGCAAAACATGCACTGTCCGCAGATTTACGCACATCACAATGCCAATGGATGGGTTATCCCGGGAATACAAGGACGTCCGACCTCTAATGCATGCCCGAGGGTAGATAACATCAGCACACCCACCTGGGAGGACACCATAGCAACGAAGGAATCTGACCTGCAGATGGCTCAAATGACATCAAAACAGTTGTCGGCAAAACAGGCTCCTGCTCTTTCAACCGCAATGGTGACACCCAAGCCACAACATGGAACAAGAAAGAACAGGGCGAAGCATGAGACGGTGCACCACATCCGTCCAACTCCAGGCCCACCAGTCTCCTCACACGTTCGCAGGCTTGCACCTGATCGCTTGCGGGAAACCTAGACCATTTTCAACGAGATGCTACAAGAAGGAACTACACAGCCATCCAACAGTCCGTGGTCCTCTCCTCTGCACCTCGCCCGTAAAAATAATGGGTCATGGCACCCGTGCGGTGATTATCGAGCTTTGAATGCCCGAACTGTTCCGGACAGATACCCTGTGCCACATATACAGGATTTCACCCATTCACGGGCCGGGGCGACCATATTCAGTGTTGTAGACTGCCGTAAGACTTCTAATTAGGTCCCAATGGCAGAGCAGGGCATACCAAAGACTGCAGTGACAACCCCATTTGAGGTGTTTGAATCTTTGGTGATGCCATTCGGGCTGAAAAATGCTGCCCAACCATGACAACGGTTTCTGGATAGCATACTAAGAGGGCTACCATATCGTTTCACCTATTTAGACGATATTCTGGTGTTTTCTGGGAATGTTTCTGACCATCAGAAACACGTAAACGAGGTGCAAAGCAGGCTTAGTGCTCATGGAGTAACAATTAACAAGGACAAGTGCATTTTTGGGGAACCCGTGGTGATCTTCCTGGGTTATAAAGTGTCAGCTCAGGGCATTTGGAGTTGTTGCGTACCCAACCACGGCCTCTAAACTACCACAATCTCCTACGATTCCTAGGAATGATAAATTTCCATCGTCGCCACCTCCCTGGAACGGCAGCAGTCCAGACGCCACTGAACAAAGCCTTGGCCAGGCACTCCCATGGACACCCGAGATGGATTCTGCTTTCAAGGCACTGCAAAACAGCCTTCACAATGCAGTGGGACTTGCACATGCTCCACCAGGAGCTCAGATAGCGGTGCAGCACTGCACCAGAGAGTGAAGGGTCATTGGCAGCCACTATGTTTTTCTCACAAAACCTACAGACGAGTCAAACTGAGTGCATATGACAGGGAACGCCTCACAATGTATGAAAGGCACTTCTGCCCTTTCGTTGAGGGCAGGCAATTCACCATATACACTGACCATAAACCTCTCGTGGCAGCCTTCTACAAAATCAGCTATTCATGTTCCCCCGCCATATCGAGTTTATATGCCAGTTTTCAACAGACGTGCGTCACATCCATGGGGCCGATAACGTTGTGGCAGACTATTTCTCGCTCATTAACGGGATAAGTCCAATGTTGGCTTATTCTGAATTGGCAAGGGCACAGGCTTCACACCACGCAAGACTGCGTCGAGTGAACATTTCTCATGTAGTGATGTCTCAGTTTCTTTAAAAAGTGATAGTGAGGTTTGTAAAATTTGCGTGAAGAAGGTCAAAAGAGGTATCCTGTGTGCCAACTGCAAGTACTGGTACCAAATAAATGCGTCAAAGTCAATTTGAAATATATAAAAAATGAACATGACTGGACATGCCGACAGTGCTTCTTAAGTGCCACGGAAAATGAATTAATGAACACGCTAAAGACAAAAGAAATAATAACGATGTTAACAGATGATTTAGTGTCAATCAATACAAAATATCAAGAACTTCTGAGGAAATATCAGTAGTCGGAAACTAAATATAAAGCAGTGGATTGATTTATTTTATTTTTTAGAATAACGGACCATAATAGTTTTCAGGGATGTATTTCAGATATTACTGACTCCCGTTCGTGCAAAGAAAACCCAGGCTGTGAAATAAGTGATCAGTCATTGCAGGTCAGTTCTAAAAAGACCAGTGTCTGCAAAATGTTGTAAAAAGCATAACTCAAACAATTTTGATTCATGCAATATGGTTAATAAACAAGAAGGGATAACACCCTTAAAGTTAATGCACTTAAATGTGCAATATCTCAGAAACAAACTAGACATTCTACAAATATTCACAGAGGAACACTTGCCACATGTACTAGTAATAACGGAACATGGTCTAAAATGCAGTGAAATAATTTATTCTAGATTAGAAGGTTACATACTAGCAACTAGTTATTGTAGGCAAAACCGTGAAGGTGGTGGTGTGGCAGTTTATGTTAATAAGGATATAGGAGCTAAAAAATTTCCTTTCTTGAACACCACACCAAAGAAGGATCAATTGAAATGACAGGTATTGTCCTCTGCAGTAATGATCTTAAGTTACAAAAGCATAAAGTGATGGGCCACCAAATGCTGATGTAATGCTGTTTATGGATAAACTTTGTTGTGTTATTGGTCAGGATGGTTCTAATGACCTTACTTAAATTAGGTGACTAATATAGATGCAGACTCAAATAGTACAGTAAACTTGAAACTCAGTGATGTACTGACCTCTTACAATCTTATAAATATAGTGAACTCTGGAACCAGAGTGACTGACATGTTACACTAGCATAGATTATGCAATAATCAATGAAGATGTTATAGATAAGGTAAATTACAGTAACTTAGACGTTCTTCATTCTGGGCACTTCTGTCAGGTGATAGAATACAACCATTCAGTTGTGCCTCAAATAACAAAAATTGTGCTACATAAACGAATGCTGAATACCTCAAATATTAATGCTCCTAAAGACAAACTAGCAAATGAGAAATGGGATTCTGTGTACCACGTAAAAGGGTCGGATGAGAAATGGAATGAATTCTACTCAACCATACTGCATCATTATGAATATAGTTGTCCAGTCAGAGAAATCCAGAAGGTAGTGACACACTGTCAAAATGGAAGTAATCCTAGACTAAAACTCCCAACAAATCTGATTATGCTCAGACAGCAAGTACATGATCTAAACCAGCTTAATAAAGCTACTGCTATGCAGGTTTTCAAGGAAAAATACAATAGGGCTAAGCAAACTTTTAAAACTTAAATTGTCCACCTAAGAAAGCAGATTAACAGCAAAACAATAGAACAGTCTGACAACATAAGCAAAGCACCTCGGAAACTGAGTGACAAATACCGAGAAGGTCCCAACATGATGAACATGGAACCACTCAGCATAAGAAATGACAGTAACATTATAAAAGACCCAGATATTTTTAATAACTACTACATTTCTGGTGAACAATCAACCCACATTATAGATTAACAGGTAGAGACCCAATGCCATCTCAGCCAGTGTATCGAATTTGAATTTGTCGAAGTGAATGAGCAGGAGATTTGCAGGGCAATATACATGCTAAAGAAAAAATTTTCATCTGGATGGGATGGTGTATCCAGTGCTATTACTAAAGCATGCTTAAAAGTAATCCCTAAACCTCTTACTCACCTGATTAATTGCAGCATTAGAGAAAACATGTATCCAATGGTTCTAAAAATGAGTAGTGAAACCAGTGTATAAAAAGTGAAGTAAGGAAGACATCAACTATAGACCAATATTATTAATTCCCACTTTTAGTAAGATATTTGAAATCATTATCCTCTCTCAGCCAAGTGCCTTTTTCACAAAACAAACTGCTTGTAGCTTCACACCATGGCTTCAGAAAAGAGCTAAGTACAACCACAGCAGTTACACAGTTCATCCACGAAGTTTACTGTCTGTTGGACCAAAAGATGCAGAATGCAGGTATATTTTTGGACCTGACAAGAGCATTTGATACAGTAAACCATAGGGTACTACTTAAAAAGCTAAAATCTTATAGTATTGGGGATCAAGCCATGAATCTTCTAACCACATACCTGCTGAATCATAAACAAAGCACTAAATTGTCGGAAATACGGAAGCGTCCGATCCCGCCCGTCTGCTTTGACCCGTGACGTCACAAATATGGCGGAAACAAAAACACACACACACACACTTTCCACAAGAAGCCTAATGACACTAACGGGACAAGCGCGGGAAATGGGGTGTTTTGGGTGGGGGGGGGCAAACTAAATATAAAGAAATTTAGACGCCTTGCGTAGCTACAACGTGTAAGTGAAGACAGCCATGCATGAATACCCACCCACCTCCCCAGGGGTCGTAACCCCAGCAACCCATAGAAGATAAAGATGCTTCCGTAGCTGATTAGTGTTTTTTGTCTTTTTTAAAAAAAAAATCTCACAGGATAGAATGAACAGCTCAGAAAGATAAATATAATAAACTAAAACAGAAATTGGAGGAGACAGATAATTAAAATAAGTAATAAGCGTTTTTAAATTTAAAAATCTCATGAGATAGGACGAACAGATCAGAAAAGTAAATAAAATAAGATAAAACAGAACTGGAGACAGCCACACTCAAACCAAACTCCGTACCGTCATGACGTCACACACGACAACACCCTTACGTCACGGGTCAAAGCCGACGCGTGGGATCGGACGCTTCTGTTGACCCAAATTGTCATACAAGCTAGATAATAAAATCATGAACTCCCAGTCCACCAGTGAACCTGTATTACAAGGTGTACCACAGGGCTCAATCCTTGGAGCCTCTCTCTTATTTATATTAACGGTATTGCACAACCCATTAACTCCCATATTGTAAGCTATGCCGATGACACGTCAATCTTATTCTATGGGAGTGAAACTAATGAGCTAGAATCTCTTGCTACTAGTGGTGTAACAGAAGTACCAAATTCTTCAGTGAGCAAGGACTCACGATGAATGTCACAAAATCTCAACTACTGACATTTAAAACAGGCAGTTCTCGCCACAATAATAAGAATAGTGTGTGTAATATCTCTGCAACAGAAAATGGTCACTGTAAATTCCTGGGTGTGTATGTTGATGAAAATTTACGGTGGACGTACCACATTAATTTTGTATGCGGAAAAGTAGGTAGTCCCATATATCTCCTCATCCAGCTCGCAATCATAGTTCCTAGCCAAGCACTGAAATTAGTGTATTATGGAAATTTTTACCCCTTTCTCAATTACGGAATTGAAATGTGGGGCTGTGCAGCTGATGTACATCTAAAAAGAATACTACTACTACTACTACTACTACTACAGAGAAGAGCAATAAGACATATACATGGGATGGGACAGAGATTCATGTCATGAAATGTTTGTGCAGCACAAATATCTGACATATTCTCTGTACATCTTCAAAATAGTTGGTATTTTTTATAAGTCAACCAACAGCAGCTATCAAGGGCAGTGATGTACATGATCACAACACTAAAAAAAAGTAACTATTACCGTAACAGAACAACATTAAAAATGATTGATATTAGTCCATATATCAGTGGTTTGATTTGGTATAACAAGCTACCAAGAAAATGTCCATAAAATGTCCAGAGTTATTACACACACAATTCATATTATTGTGGCGAGAACTGCCTGTTTTCAATGTCAGTAGTTGAGATTTGGTGACATTCATCGTGAGTCCCTGCTCACTGAAGTATTTTGTTACTTATGTTACACCACAAATGTCCAGAAAAAAATAAAAGTCCAGAAAAAAAAAATGCCCAGAAAAAAAATGTACAGAAAAAAAAATTGTCCAGAAAAAAAAATTGTCCAGAAAAAAAAATTGTCCAGAAAAAAAAATTGTCCAGAAAAAAAATTGTCCAGAAAAAAAAAATTGTCCAGAAAAAAAAATTGTCCAGAAAAAAAAAATTGTCCAGAAAAAAAAATTGTCCAGAAAAAAAAATTGTCCAGAAAAAAAATTGTCCAGAAAAAAACATTGTCCAGAAAAAAACATTGTCCAGAAAAAAACATTGTCCAGAAAAAAACATTGTCCAGAAAAAAACATTGTCCAGAAAAAAACATTGTCCAGAAAAAAAAATTGTCCAGGAAAAAAAATGGTCCAGGAAAAAAATTGTCCAGGAAAAAAATGTCCAGGAAAAAAATGTCCAGAAAAAAATGTCCACAAAAAAATGTCCACAAAAAAATGTCCACAAAAAAATGTCCACAAAAAAATGTCCACAAAAAAATGTCCACAAAAAAATGTCCAGAAAAAAATGTCCAGAAAAAAATGTCCAGAAAAAAATGTCCAGAAAAAAATGTCCAGAAAAAAAAGTCCAGAAAAAAAATGTCCAGAAAAAGAGGTCCAGAAAAAAAGGTCCAGAAAAAAATGTCCAGAAAAAATTGTCCAGAAAAAATTGTCCAGAAAATGTTTACATTCTTTCAACAAATTTTAAGATAGTGATTGCAACATGAGGCATCATGTGATAAATGTAAAAAAATAGACATAAGAAGAAACGGCTACAGAATATAGTGTGTTTTGTAAGTGTAAATATAACCATAGTATTATGTCTGACATTTCCAAAAGCCATCATTATGATGGCTCCACGCAAAGAAAAGGTAAATAAATAAATAAATAAATATTTGCGCAGCTGCAGTCCTTGTGGGTGGACTCTTCCACTGGCCAAATTTACAACTTGTGGACGCCCCCTGCAACCCATTTCAGGTATGGTGCGACACCACGGTTAAACCACGCCCATACACGAGTCCCCAGTTCCGACAAAAGGTTTTCGACAGCATTCACAACCATGCGCAACCAGAAACCAATGCCTCAGTGAAGTTAGTGACAGACCATTTTGTGTGGCCTTCAATCAAGAAAGATACACGGGAGTGGGCCCGCAGCTGCTATTAGTGTCGACGTAGCAATGTGGGATGCCACGTTCACACTCCAGTAGGACACTTCCCAACCCCAGCAGCACGTTTTGGGCATTTACACATGACTTGGATGGACCCTTCCCCCCTTTGGAAAGTTATAGGTACTTGCTTACGGCAGTGGATTGTTGCACACAGTGGGCAGAGGCCACACCAATAAGGGACATTTCCGCAGGGACTACTGCACGGGCATTCTTGGAAACTTGGGTAGCTCGTTTTGGGTGCCCATTTTTCGTTACCACCGACCAACGATGCCAATTCAAGTTAACACTGTTCCTACAACTGTGGAAACTATGCGGATTCCAACGAAACCGTACAACTAGCTACCACCTGGCCAGCAACGGTTTAGTGGAAAGGTGGCACCGGACTTTAAAGGCTGCCCTGATGTGCCACGAGGACCCATGGACTCAAGCATTGCCATTGGTTTTGCTGGGGTTACAGACCGCATTAAAAACAGACGTCAGTTATTCCTCGGCAGAGTTCGTACATGGAGAACCACAATGTGTTCCAGCAGAATTCCTCGCACCAGTTCCTCTCCCAGATGAGACAACTACTCCACCTCTTGCAACAAATGAGGAAGCAGGCAGAGATGCTACATGCTGTCCAGATGTCTCAGCATGGCACGCACCCAGTGTTCATACACAAGTCCTTTGACACTTGTTCCCACATCATGCTCTGTACAGACCTGGCACGTCATTCTTTACAGCCACCGTGCACTGGATCATACCAAGTGCTAGGACAGGGCACACACACAATGGATATCCTCCTCCAAGTAAAGTTGACCAAGGTTTCCACTGAGCGTGTAAAACCTGCTCGGACAATGACAGCACCAACTGCAATCTCACAGACAACTTCAGGCACAACTCGCAGAGCTGAGACACACTGGAGCTCCACACCAGGGAACCTAATGCAGCAGCGGAATCATCAAGCAACACCCACACTTGCACTATCTGCACTCGGGCAGGCCGAGAGGTGAAGTTTAAGTAGCCCCCCCATACAGGGGGAGCGGGGGGGGGGGGGGGGGGCGCAGTGTGGGAGTGACAAGTCAATAGTGGACAGGACACAAACCTTTTCTTTGCGAGTCAGGTTCTTTGGAGGAAACAGTGTTCATTTCCCGCGTTAACATATGTACGTATTGCATTCATGCGGTACAATAAAAGTGATTATTCCCAGTATAAAATCCATGCAAGTGTTTACCTTTATATGATGAAATTACACCTACATACATCTATCTGAACTGAACTTGACATCTGGCTATGCTCCACATCAGTGTCACTACGATAATGTATCATACTACACTAGCCACCAGTTTACATATTTTAGCTTCCTTCTGCTTCATGATCAACTACTGATTAACACCAAATCGGGTATCAGAATGAAAACCGTGTACTAAACCACATTTATCTCGCAATATCATGTTTCCCAACAATCACAATAAATCATATTATAAAATGTGTTTTGCAAAGAGGTTTTATGCTGTGTATATTTTTTTCATTTTCAGTTCTAAACCCAAGATATTTAATGTGCTGTCTTGTGTTCAATCTGCAGTAATTATGAGCTTGCCTAATGGAACAGTGATGTTTCCAGATTCATGCTGGGATTGTGGTTATTGGATGAATAGTTAATTATTAGATCAAGCAGTGACAAAAAACCTTCACTGGCTCGTACTATGTGGCATGCTCACAGGCAAACTCGCTCCCCATCAAGAACTCATATTTGTGCAAACATCTAACATGACACATATTTATATGAAATTAGAAATGAGATCTCTAAATCTTTTTACATCATGTATCCCACCATGTTATTACAACAAATTGTACCAGTGACGACTTTTCAGGAGGTCTAGCAAGTCTTAGGGCTCTACAACATTTATCGATAGGTCTTTTTCTGAGACAGACAACAGCTACTGTAAAATCACTAGGGAATCAATATTATAGAAAAACAGACTTTACAAAATACAGGCCTAGCACTCATTTAACATAGTTGAAGCCCACTATTTTAACAAACTGCTTGCTTTATTGAAAAAGCAGTCTTCAATACTTTGGCCTAATTTTAGTGTCTCAATAGAAATGTGCATTCAATATCTAATGTCAAAGCATTTGATTCTGTGAAGATGCCTAATGTTTCTTGCCTGAACCATTTCTGAGCAGTTTATTGTGCCTCTAACAGTAACTGAAATGTGCTTATGTGCAGTAACACTTGGATCAGGAACTGACATTAAGGTATAGCTGCATGAATAAGTGGCATACTGCTGTTTAATGAAAAACTCCAAGGCACACAGGAAAATGACAGGCATTAATGACTAATCTAACATGCCTTCAGCACAAGATGTGCTCATATAACATGCAGATACATTACCGGTACATCATCTCTATCTCGTCTGAGAAATGTTGACGGCATGGACAATCTGCAAGGGAAGAAAGCACAGATCATTACATTGCCACAAATACTTGAACAGAAGGTAAAATCAATCTTACTGGCACTTTTAGCAGTTACATGCACAGTTGCACAAAACATTCTTACATACAACATTTATTTCTACTGTGTAGCCATTATATTTATGGAATGTACTGAACAGGACCTGTGCCCAATTATTCATGCACTCCTCCTACCCAAACGTGAATTAGTTCTGAGAATAAATCAAGTACCAGTAAATTTCAATTAAAGCCATTATTTGTCAAGAGACTGGATCAGCAGTTACTCATGTTGCACTGTATCAAAAGCTTGTAGTTGGTGTAGTTGACCAATTCAACTTTTGAGACATTGTTTACAGTACTTATAAATAATCCACTGAATTAGTTCCTGGCCAATGGACACCTAATGCAACGTACATCCGTCTGACTAAATACTGTTCCTGATTTATATCAATGACAGTTTGTAACAAGGTGTTACTGTTTCCTGTGGACACTACCTTTTCTGCCAAAGGAAAAAAGTGCTACACAAGCTGCAGCAGCAACAGATGCGCTCTTTGGAAACAGTGAAGAGTGGTACATCAAAAATTATAATTTACAGGGAAAAGACATGATCTTATATGCTGCCTCAGCAACACTGAATGCCAGGATAAAATGAAAGCTATCAGACAGCTGAGCTTCACATTTCACAGGGAAGTATCAATAACAGTTTGCACAGTGCTGCTGTTGTGGTGGCCCTCCTATTGATAGACACAAATTAATGCCACAAAAAGGTGGCCAGGATCATATCAAAAGAATGGAGCACCTCTTAGGGAAATGATCATTTTATTCATGCCTCAGTGTCAAAGAAAACGGAGGCTTTCAGTAAGAAGCTGATGACATCCTGTAGAAAGAGCAGCACTGAAATGCCAAGTCTAAAACACACCTACAGTGAAAGTAAAAGATACATGAAGAAAAGTCTGCTGAACTGAATGCATACAAAAGCAACTTGCCAGGAACAATACCATGTCAGTTCTCACATCAAAAATAGCCAGACTGACCCTAAATTTTACAACCATTACATGAGAACAGAGAAAAGTACTGCAACCTGCAAAATGCTTATAGACTACATCATCACTGAAAGCAGATAACGCAAGCAAAGCTATCTCAAACAAAAGACTGGAAATGTTGGGGAAAAAAAACACTGGGAAACAGCACAGATGCAGATCTGTTTATATCAGCAACTCAAAGGAACCAGAAATCTTCATGAATGAATACCCAAGTCACATTGCTAGGGAATGGCAAGACAAAGCTCCAGGTGTTTTACACCACAAGGACTAGCCACCACTCAAAATGGTGCTTTCTCCTAGGAAATAAAATATGCAATTTAAACAAAAAATCCACAGGCTTACACGATATCCCAGTCAATGTCCTTAAACGCATACAAATAAAAACCCATCAACAGTAGTAATTAATGAACTTTACAATCTGCTTTCCTGCATATCTGAAACAAGCTGAAGTAATACCAATACTAAATTTTGGTGATGCAAAAAATTTAGAAAACCACACACCAAATTCGTCCTTATCTAGCATTTCTGAAACTAGATAAACGATAATGAAAACTTGCCTAATCACGTACCTACATAAATACAACCTTCCCTGCAATCAACAATTCACTTTCAGGACTGCAAGAGGTACACAGTCAACTATAGTGCAGTTTATTGGAGTTGCACTCCAAGCACTAGACAAGTAACAGGCATGTTTTGGAACCATCTAAGGCATCTGATAGCACTTTTCCCTTATTGATAGTTGTAATTTGTGAAATGAAATTCAGTGCTATGTCGAACTGGTTAAGTCATTATTAGAAAACCTGATGTAAACAGTTGAAATCTCGCACTTCTGAAAGAATGGTAGTAAAGCATTTATCTTATCCACAGCATAATAAGCATAAGCATAATAATAATAATAATAATGGCGTCACCCAGAGAAGTATATTAGGCCCAACCTACTTCTAGAGTATCAGGTATCGAGAACAAATACCATTTGCTGATGACAGTACCACAGTATCTACGTACAAACATTCGACAATTAAACTACCAATGAAGCTCAGAGATTTGCACAACTGGTCATTGGAAAAGGCGGCAACTTGCAATGTGGAAAAGGAATGCTCGCATTGGTCTGCAGTATTTCTCTCTGCGAAGTAGCCCTTTGAGACACGCTGTCAATCCTCAGTTACAGGCTAATGTTTGGGGAACAAGTGCTGGGAACAAACTATTTTCAAGGTACAAAAAAAAAGAAAAAAACTGTATGAATAGGAACCAATAGTAGTAGTAACATAGCACTCTCAAAAATTATTCAAAAAGCTAGTAATTCAGACAGTTCTGTGTCATCATCAATTACAACACAGCGTATACAAGAAACAAGTCAATCTGTACACCACAGACACTAAAGTACATAGCCATGGAACCATACCCACTGTTTACAACCGAACAAAAGAAACAATTCAAAAACCGCCAACACTGTATTATACCACGGAATAAAATTGTACAATAGGCTGCCACAAGAAGTAAGAGATGTGAATGATCCCCATACCTTTAGCAGAAGGCTAAAAAAGTATTACATTCTACTGTTCAACAATTTATGACATGATACCAGACAAGTATGGCTAAGTGTATCAGGTACTGTAAGAGGCATCGTTATTTTATTAAGAAATATTTGGCGACATTCACAGAATATATATTGCTCTGCGGATGAATGAACTAACAAGAAATGAAAAGAAATCAACTGAAGACAGTATTCCAACGACTGCTCTACAAATTTGGAACAACTGCAACTGAATGTGCGGGGTCTGCCGTCAGGATTATTCAACTGCGAATATTGCAACACGTTTCCAACAGCGCCCATAACTCTCCGGAATTTTTCGAACAGTGACAAAACAGACCGGATCAATTCGTTAACAATTTTCTTTGTTATATGAAAAACAATACTACTCGTACGGCTATACATATCGGTATGTACTGTTGATTCAGTCTGTGTAGTAATAACTGATAAAAGACGCATATCTAGTAATACAGCAATTACTGAAGGAAGTTGCAACACATTCTGCAAAATAATGTACCGGTATGTAACTTTCTGATGACATCTACAACCATCTCACAGAACGTAAATAACAGCATATGGAGACAAAAAGGTGAGTCAGATATCGTATAAAACATTTGCGCATCTTACAACCTATACCCAAACGTGCTACCGGCATCGTTGTTAGAAAGTAAGTAATGAGAGAGACCTCACCAGATTCAAGAACACGTATGGTATGAACAGCAAAATATAAACGGCGTTCTACTGTCAGATAAACAAACCAACCTACAAATTACCCACACATTGTATACAATTTCTCTGAATAAGGCTAAATCTTGCAGAGCAGTAGGTGGATAAAATCGTGCGGATGCTTACACTAATACTACATTACCGGTTGAAGTATAATTATAAAATGAATGTGACATAGGCTTTACAACGTTAAACACCGACGCCCATTTCGATTTATTCACTTTTTCTAACTTAATTGAGGCTAACGTAATTTATACATCTAGTAGCAAACACATGAACGCTATTTTGACACGGCATAAATATATATGCGACGTAGAATTACTTAAAAATCCGTAATGGGTGAACAAAACAGCATTCGTGTACCGGAAAGTGTACAACTACAAGCAATCCACAGTAAAACGCTACGAGTACACTATTTTACAATTAACTCACCCATGATCCGCCTATCACTCTCCACTCTGGCGGAGAACAAGAAACTTCGCGCTTCGCCTTGGCCGAATCAGTGACTTAACTTTGCTTCAATGTTGCCAACCCTATCGCCATTAAGCTCTGACTAGGGTGGTATGGTCTGCTTTTCAGGGAGGCCACACTGGGACTCAAAGTGCTGTGTGGACGTGGGTTGCAACAACGTATTTGGCTTTTTTTTTTTCAATAAAAAAAGTCATCTCATTTGCCTGGTAAAATTTTACTTATGGCAGCGGCGGCGAAACTTGCTGATGTTGGCGACGACTGGTCGTGAAGCAAATAATTAATGCTGATCCTGCTCATTGTCTGACATATTATTGTGTGTACCCTCGTCTGCACAATTAATTAATTGATTTTCCGCATAAAGCGAAAATTTCGTAACAAAACGTTTGCATTCATACGAACGTCACATAATTCCCAGCTATCAATGGTCGTTGCCAACTCCAGCACACTACGCTGCCGCAGTCTTATAATGCAACCAAGTTGCCGAAAGTATTGATACGGTAGAGCTCCAGGTTCGAACTGAACGTCAGGATTTCCAGCAACAAAAAATTGTAGCATAATGTGACACAATATTTTTCTGCCTAATTTTCGTCATGATGAACTTCGTTCACAGAGACAGCGATGGGGTTTGTAGTTTTCTACTTACTACCACTTCAGCAACGTCAAACAGTTTGTATTGCTGCCAGTATCTGTAGTGTACTATTGATCATTTCGAATCCTTGCAAATATAAAGGGTAACCAATATTATGTCGCAAAATATCGTTGCTACAAGGAAAATTCTAAGATGCAAAACAAACACCCTATTTCTGAAGAAGTTTTTGTGACAGTTTTAAAGAATTTAGCGCTAACAACCATCTGCCAGTACAACAACCACGACTATAAAAGTAGCAACGTTTTCATCTGTAACGATTTTTTTAGAACACAGCGTTCAGAGTGCCTAATTTAGTCTCATTTATTATCAAGGTACAATCAAAGTTTATTATCATATAGGCCTACACTGACGTAATATTAATGTACCATATTTTTGGCAAAGAATTTTTGGGTCAACACTGTAATGTGGGACACAAGTGCATTATGCATAATAGTACGTCGTTAACTGTAGCCTTTTTACATCTAAATAACCAAAGCAGGAAGACTTCCTAGTATACTTGCTTGACAACTCTATCTTTCCTGCCTTTTGATAAAATGCCATTTATGTTTTTCATTTCAAACTGCTAGATCATGAACTGACATAGAAACATATTACACTGTCCAAAGATGAGTACTGTTTACCGAAAATTACTCGTACTTTTTAAAGACTGTACTCATACTGACACACTATAATTCTGCAGATTTTGCCCCCATTGTTTCTTCCCTATTTATGAAAGAATATACTCAATAACAAAGCTAATTTGTAATGAAGTAATGTATATGTTTCCCGTACCAAGTGACGTACTGATAGTTACAAATACTTTTGGGACCAGAGAGCAAAAATATAAAAGGAAAGCAAAACAAGCAAGGAACAAAGGTGGTGCTGAAGCACAACACACAAAAGAGTGTAAACAGGCACTTTTTGTCCTTGTATCTACTTGACTGTTTACATTTGTTTATTACTACCAGCAAGTCCCATAGTTGGACCTCTGGATGTCAAGAGATAAAACAAGTTACGAACATCCTTTAAGAGCTATACTGTGATCAAAGCATTCCTCAGAAGTTTCCCTGTCTTGACAGCATATTCAATGGCAGGAGAAGTCTGAATGTTAATCAGAAGTAACCAAACCATCTCTCATTCTGCCACAGTAGCTTCCAATAACATTTTGGGGAAGGAAGACTGATTGCCCACTGACAAAGTGGTTTCTCAAACATTTTAAAATGTGTTGGATCAGCTAGCAAAATAAGCTTCCTCTTATCATCAGGATGCTACCCAGAGTTCATTAATTTCATAAACCTACCTGCAGTAGTTTAGAGCTCTAGCCATAGACCTTGATTTTGCCCACACATATCAGATACCACATGATGAATTTTCATACCGAATGCCTCCCATTCGTTTACAAGTGCAACAATTGTGTTCTTGACATATGAACTTTGAAAAGAAGGCCAAGTATAATTGCAACTTATTGCATGCTTCCATCTTGTAAAACCATCCAGCATAAAAACTAATAGATGAGGCTACATTTTCTGAACAAAATTTTGCAGGTGGTATACTATCATTACAAATGATGCAGCCAATGCTCGGTTATTACTCCAATGGTGGAGTCAAACTAAACCCACTATCATAAGAATTGTATGTTTTACTTCTGGTAACATCAGATGCAGTTTGATCTTGAGGGAACCAATGTGTTCTCTCGGTACACCAGATCTAAACTTTACATTCTGTAGTGTACATCTGAGGGTTCTGTCCGAAGAGAAAGGTCATTTGTTTTCTAGCACGAGTTGGTACCCTGTTTTGCCATATGTTAGTCTAACTTTAGAGCTTCCTGCAATGTTTCATCTGATAACTTGCTACTCTTGCAGGTCCCCATTGCTAAAACTGAATTGGTCTGCACCAAAAAAATAATGTAGAACGGAAAAGAATTTGTCATTTTCAGCAAAAACCTTTCTCTCCCTTTTCTGAGAGAGGTTCAAGTGTCTCTTCTAAACTTGTATCATCCTGCACCTCATGTACAAAGTTCTTCGAGATTGTAACCTTATTGGCTGCTGTGGCCAAGCCACCTAGAGTAATACTGATCCTGTGCTCTACTGAAACTGCCTCAGTCTATCAGACAAATGGGTAAAACATTGCCATTTGCAAAAATAAAATGGTTTTCATCATATACTAAGTTTTGATACTGTTACATTAGCCACTAATTATTTCTCATTATACTGAAATAGATAAGTTACAGGTGAATAGATCTCATAAAATCTGCAATTCATTATTTTAAGAAGACAAACAAAACCTTGGTAAGACAAATAATATTCCAACACTGCTGTAAAGAAGATGGGAGAAATTCCTCCTGTTATGGCCTTTGCCATTACTGTTAAGCCCCATGTGTGTAAAGCATGCTGTAATAATGCTGGTTCTCAGGTTTAATTTAGGGACAGTTACTTAATGGCACAAGTTCACAGTCGGGGACAGTTTTGATAATAACTGAAAGATGGTTAGCAGATTATGTGATTTGTTGGTGCTACACAGTTTCGCTATTTTGATCGAGATGAACTTACCAAGTGAAAAACCCGTGCATATTTACATATAAAAGCCGGCTTTCGAATCTCCCCTCGTGTGAGACTGCTTGCACAAGATCATGTGACAATTTTAGGTTCTGTATTTGCATGTGTTACTGTTTGTTTCACTTTTCCTGTGTAATCCTTCACTTATTGTATCGATAGCCGTTTGTTTTATGATATATTATGAAATTTCGAGCATCCGCAAGCTCTGTGATAAACTAGTGTTGTTATCGTCAATTGTAGGCTTAAGTTAGATTGTGCTCTATCAAAAGTTTTAAGGACAGTAGGGGTATCGTTGTTTCAGACTGTTCGGGCGCTTACAAAACTATATTTGCGTCAGTTAGTGGTACGAGTGTTTTGGATATGTATTTTAATTTGTAGCACATCAGTTCAACCAAAGTATACATCGCACCTGTATTTCATTGTGTATTAACGCAATTAAATGTGCGTTTTTGAAAATTTTTGGTAGCTACAATTCTCCTTTGCGTAATCAACGAGCAATTGGGGTTTTAATTACTGTAGGAGATATTCTAATTAACATTTTGTGTTATATCTCATTTTCCCTTAAAGAAGAGTAGTCGTATATATTTCTGCATTTATCATAAATTAAATCTGTTTTCCAGTTTCCTAACAACTGTAATTAACATAAAAATATTTTAGGAAACTAGTGAATTCTATAACGTCTCTGTGTTACCTCAACAGGAATCTCTTTTTGCGTATCTGCTTCAGTCTTTATGAGGAATTAGCACCTTTTTAGCTCAGATTAAGAAATAATCAGCAGGTTTAATTTATAGCCCTTTGTTCACTGACCTGCAATACACTGCAACACCCAAAATGCAGCTCCACTGTGATTGCTGTTACCAGACATGGGGTGTGTTGGTTGACATTTGTAAGCAGCTGGAAATCACCCCGACTACTGTAAAACGATTGTCAGCTGTGGTGAATCAGTGTGTTGGAAGAGCTGCCGAAAGTCGTGTACCTGTGGTAGCTGTACCAGACGTACCTTAAGTTCACTCCTCTGGTGTATATCTTGTCTCCTCTGCAGACAGTACTGCACCTGTCATTACTCATCCACTTCCCTGCGAGTAGCGTGTCAGTGGTGTATATAGGTGTCATGCGGAGGGTGGACTTGACCAGGAAGGACTCAAGGTGTTATACCAATCCCCAAAACTAAGAAGTTTAAAGTGCTGTCTTTCACTGAAACAAACTGAGCCAGTGGGACTCACTTAATCTGTTTTGGGAAAACACGAAAGGGTAGGGGTCTATAAATCGTTGGCAATCCAAATGTATGGCGAACGATTGTATCCCTTTGGGAAATGCCAGCGAGGGACAGGAAGCAACACCAGCTGCACTCAGTGTGAGGCTATTCCAGCAGCCATTTAGGGAACAGAGTGCAACAAACTGCCGATTGTGGTGCACATTGGAACACATGATGCCATTCGTCTGGGCACTAAGTGACTCTTGGGTCATTCCAGGGACTGGCAGAGAAATTGAGGATACCGGCCTTGTGCATTAAGTCTCAATGAATCTCACAATATGCAGTATTGTCTCCAGAACCGATCGTGGACCTTCGTTTGTGAGTTGAGTGGAAGGACTGAACCAGACACTTCGGAAGTTCCGTGACAAGCGAGGCTGCAAATTCCTGGACCTGTGCCATAGCGTTGTGAACTGTAGGGTCCCCATAAATAAGTCAGATGTGCACTACACAACTGAGGCTGCTACTCAGGTTACTGAGTGTGCAGTGCACCCCAGAGATTTTTTTTTTAGATTAGGCAGCTCTCCATCCAAGGGCTGTAGGAAACCCAGAAGTATAAGTGCAAGACTGAAAGAAATGCCTCCCACAGGTGAGAGGTGGTAAACTGCCGAACCTGAAATTGACAAAAGTGAGATTTTTGAGGTAAAATTAAATGTATATCAAAAGGATAGGCAAATGGGAAATGGAAACGGTGTGTTTGTCACTGTAGACAAAAAACTCAGATCCACTGAGGTAGAAACTGAAACTGCATGTGAGGCTGACTGGACAAGACTCAGCATCAGAGGTGGGTATAAAATGATAAATGGATCCTTCTCTTGCCCACCAGACTCGTCTCCTCATGTAACCACAAAGTTCTGAGAAAACCTCTGTTCATTCGTACCCAAGTTCCCCAATCACACTGTTATCATTGGTGGAGACTTAAATCATCCAACAATTAATTGGGGAAATTACAATTTTGTTAGTGGTTGGTGTGGTAAGCCATCCTGCGAAATTGTACTAAAAGCCTTCACTGAAAGCTACCTAGAACAGATATTTAGTGAACCCAGTCGCAATAGAAATATATTTGATCTAATGGCTTCAAATAGACCTGACATCTTTGAGTATGTCGACATCGACATAGGTATCAGTGAGCATGACACAGTTGTGGGAACAATAATTAACTAAGGACATAGGACAAGTAAAACAAGTAGAAAGATGGATGGGTTCAGTAAACTAGATAAATAAATCAGTTTTTATCTCAAAGAGGATCTTCGAACTTTCAGCAGGGGGCAGGAGCATGTAGAGGAAGTCTGGCTTAAATTAGAAGAATAATTGACCACATGTTGCATAGATAAGTATTTAGTAGAGCAATTCACAATGTGAGGGAACCTCCATGGAATACAGTCACTGAAAGAAACGTCTAATGAAACAGATTATTGAATAATAGGGGTGAAAAAAAATTGTAGGGCTATAGACAGAGAGATACTGAATCAATCACAAATGGCTGTCAAGAGAGCAATGCTTGATGCCTTAAATCACTACCGTAGCAGAATATTATCAAATGATATTTCACAGAATCCTAAGAAATTCTGGACATATGCAAAGGCTGTTAGTGGCACCCAAGTTAGTATCCAGTCTTTAGTGAATGAGACAGCAACTGAAATTGAGGGGAACAAAGCAAAAGCTGAAATGCTTGCCTCTGTTTGTAAATGTTCGTTTACAAAGGAAAACCCAAGAGAATTGCTCCAATTAACCCTTGCACCACTGAAAAGATGAATGAAATAAGTATTTGTGTCAGTGGTGTTGAGAAACACCTGATATTGTTAAAACTGAACAAAGCTCCAGAGCACAATGGAATCCCTGTTAGATTCTATACCAAATTTGTGGCTGAATTAGCCCCTCTTCTCACTATAATCTGTCGTAGATCCCTCAAACAAAAAACCATGCCCAGTTCTTGGAAAAAGGCACTGGTCACACATGTCTACAAGAAGAGTAGTAGAAGCGATCCACAACACTACCATCCAGTTTCTATGAAGTTGATTTCTTGTAGAGTCATAGAACATATTCTGAGCACAAACATAATGAGGTATTTTGAATAGAATGGTGTCCCCAGCTAACAGGATTTTCGAAAACATTGATCATGTGAAACCCAACTTGCTCTTTTCTCATATCACATATTGAAAGCCTTGGATCAAGGCAACCAGGTAGATGCAGTGTGTTTTTATTTCCAAGAAGCATTTGTCTCAGTACCGCAACTACGCTTATTGTCAAAAATACAATCATATGGGGTATCAAGTGAAATTTGTGACTGAATTGAGAACTTTTTGGTAGGGAGGACACAGCATTTTATCTTAGATGGAGAGTCATAATCAGATTTATAAGTAACTGGGTGTGCTCCAGGGAAGTGTGTTGGACCCTTGCTTTTAGTATTGTATATTAATGACCTTGCAGACCAAATTAATAGTAAAATCAGGCATTTTGCAAATGATGCAGTTATGTATAATGAAGTACTGTCTGAGACAAGCTGCATAAATATTCAGTCACCTCCTGATAAGATTGCAGTATGGGGCAGAGATTGGCAACTTGTTCTAAATGTTCAGAAATGTCGAACTGTGCACTTCAAAACAGGAAAAATATGTAGTATCCTATATCTATAATATCGATGAGTCACTGTTGGGATCTACCAACTCATACAAATAGCTGAGTGTACCACTCTGTGGGTATATGAAATGGTATGATCGCATAGGTTCAGTTGTGGGTAAAGCAGGTGGTAGCTTTCAGTTGATTGGTAGAATACTGGGGAAGTGCAATCAGTCTGCAAAAGAGATTAAAAAGTAATCAGTCATGTGATCTATCTTAGAATATTGCTCACGTGTGTCAGACCCGTACGAGATAGGACTAACAGGGGATATTGAATGTATACAAGGAGGGGCAGCACAAATTGTTACAGGTTTGTTTATTCCATAGGAGAATGTCACAGAGACATTGGTGGAACTGAAATGGTAGATCCTTTAAGACAAATGTAAACTATCCTGAGAGAGTCTGCTCAGAACCATGGCTGGTACCCTCTGGTGGCACTTCTAACAGAAGTTGTATCAGGAAACTGTTTATACACAGTATGGTGCCTGTAACATGTGATGTACTTGTGGTAATAATGACCAGCCCTCAGAGGAGAGAGGCCTGCATGCCAAGGGTAAGCAACTCGGAGAGTGAAGACGATGTATTGACAGAACATATACTCAGTCTACAACTGATACACAACACCTGTTCCTCCTTCGACAGGTGGATTAGGCATCAGCGCACCCTGCAGCCTGCGAAATAGATAAATAATAATAATAATAAAGGTTTGGGAAGAGAAAACAAAAATATTGGAATAAACTCTCTCGAATTTGTGGATGACTTCGCTATACTTTCTGAAAATGCGATGTCTGCTGTAACACAAATTTATCTGTTAGAAGAAATTAACAGTAAGATCGGCTTTAGAACGTCTGCAGAAAAAAATCTTTTATTAACCTTAAAAACATACAGAAGTTTCTGAAATCGTATGTTGGCTAAATTGAAAAGGTAAAAAAATTTAAATATCTTGGGGAGACAATCCAAGAACATGGTTTGGAAAGAGCTGTCATAGAGCAAATTTAGATAAATCAGAAATACTAAAAAAGCAAATCATTAGGAAAATATTAGGTCTACTGTAGTATAGTTTGTAAAGGTATGTATAGTTTGAATAATTTACGAATGCACGCAAGCCATGCGCCAGAGTATTTACCGGCCACTGCCGGTGCGAAAGAATGTTATAGATCAATGTTTTGCTTTTGTATGGAGCCACAGTCTGATAAAACGTTCTGAAAGATATAACCGCCATTTGACTAGAGCAGATCTACAGTTAAATTGTGGTTATATATTTCAGAAAATGTTATAGATGTAATACCGACTGCAACAAAGCTTTACTCCTGGGATGTTAAAGGAGAGAAAGGATTCGCATTATATGAATTTGTATTTGTAAGAGACACAATTAGAGCAATTTTGTAATTGTGGACATATTTTTCGGACTGTGGGCGAGACGAGTATTAATGTTACAGTCAATAGTAGGGAAAACTATTTCCAAACTATGACAATAAAACTCATATCTGTTAAAAGGTAATTTTGCCGTATTATTCTTCAATATTCATGATTTTGTCTTCAATCATATTTTCGGCGTTTTGTAGATACAAGGAATCAGTGGAAAGCCTACTCGTGGAACGAACCTGCACTTCAGAACTAGCCCTGTTTGGGGAAGTTTTCAGATCAATGTACAATACAACAGCTATCATTCATTAGTCACTAAGAGTGACACTCTTGCACAACATGTGGACTTCCTTCCGTCCATAAACTTGCAAAGTGTTTCCAAGACCAACTTGTAGTTAGCTAAAGAACTGATCTTTACTATGCGATATTGTTACAACTTGCGAGGAATCCACTTTTCGCCGATCGCATTCAGACAGGATACGTAAGTTAATAATCGTAACAGCACATCAAGTCACACTCAAGACTCTTTATCAGAGAGCAGTAACGTCTATTAAAAACCAACCATAACAAAGTTATCTCGTACTTTGCTATTTAATCAAATTCCAGTACCTGATTCAACGCTGCTCAGTTGTCACTGATTTGTCTATTCAGCGATTCTAAAACACGAAAAACTATGGAAGGTTGGAAATTACGTACTAATGGTGAAACTTATAAAATAATAGAAAACTTATCAACAATAATGGCATTTGTATTGAATGCAAGACAGTAGATTAACCAAGGAGATCTTCAAATATTCGTGTGATACAAGGTCAACGAGATGTTGGCTCCATGAAGCAAAAGAGGAGTTACAAAAAAATAGTATAAAAGCTGAAGAAACAACTGACAGAGAAATGTTTAGTGAGAGAGAACTGTACATGGAAGGATTACAAGTTGAAAGAGTTGAAAGAAACTGGTCTGGAGTGTCAGAAGACAGAAATAAAAAAACATAGTGAACAAATGAAAGAGTACCATAAGGAAAGAAGACAACAACGAATCAGGAATTGAAACTGGCGTTTCTCTGCCTCGTGATGACTGGGTGTTGTGTGCTGTCCTTAGGTAAGTTAGGTTTAAGTAGTTCTAAGTTCTAGGGGACTGATGACCATAGATGTTAAGTCCCACAGTGCTCAGAGCCATTGAAACTGGCGTGTGGTTCTTAGTTGTTCCATCTGAGAAGAAAAGAAAAGTTCAAAATCCTGAAAAAGCGGACCCTGTGCTAGATATGATAAACGCTACGGGAAACAAAGGTGATACTGATCGTCCCGTTTCATATCGCTTCGCCCAAGGAAGTATGTGATCTCGAACGCTCAGATGAACCTCCTCTTAGGGAAACCTTGTAACAGGACATCCTCCTCTAGCATTACTTTTCCTCAACAGTAGTTGTCGATACCAGTATTGTTTTTCGAATTTTGGCCAGGTTACTACGATCTCAGTCGGTTTTTTGAAAACTTTCATGTAATTTTATATACAGTATGTAATATTACAAGCTAAAATTTATGAAAAGGAATTACTTTATAAAATATTTTAGTTTCGTTTTTATAATCGATAAGTACTAGTTCTGAATGTACAGTTAAAATTATTTTTTTTAGAAACATTTGAAATTAAAAATTGTTTGCACACGTAAAATTTCTATTATAAATTACGCAATCCTATACTGTTTACTACTTTTGTTTCTGGATTCATTTATTAAATAATAACCGAAATAAATAATGTATTGAAAACTAGTAGGAATTCATTTGTTAAGAAAACTTCTAAACCCTTTGGAGAATCTTAAGTTTGCCTCTGATGTGATCGGACGTATTTTTGTACAATCGGTGTGAACATTTGTTCATGTGAAAAATCAAAATACTGCGTGATATACTAAAATGTGAGAAAGTCGGTGGAAAATATATTTACGCAAAAGTTCTGCAACAACAATGTTCCAATTTATTTAGTTCAAACCATCTGTGAGGACCTGAAGGAAGGAAGTGGGAGATTACAACTTACAGATTCAAAACCTGACAAAAATGTCGAACGTGTGCATGCTCTTGTGAGACCAACATTTAACAATAAGGATAAAGGTGTGATCCGTTAAACTTAAACACTTCCAGCATACATCAAATTTTGACCGAAGTTTTGTTACACATGCGAAAGGTCTGTGACAAAATTGTACCGAAAAGTACTGAGCGGAAGGACAATCGAAGAAACATGTGCATTGATATTGAGAGGACTGCCAGCAAACACGAACTGTTCAGTCATGTGATCACATGTGATGAATCCGGGAGTTTTGAGCATGATCCTGAGATAAAGTGGCGAAATAAGGGGTGGCACACTGAGACATCTCCTCGATCGAAAAACGTCGAATGAGCAAATCAGAGATCAAAACAATGCTGATTTTCTGTTTCCAGAGTAGAGGTATCAAATACTGTATAAATAATTTGTCCACCCAGGATATACTTTCAATCAAGTGCCTTACAAACATCTCCTTGAAAGGCTTAGCAAAAGGGTAAATCGAGTGAGACTGGACATTGCAGACAAGTGGATGTTGCACCATGACGCCGCCCCATGTCACGTGACCACTTCTGTCAGGGAATTTTTGACCTCAAAAGACATTCCTGATGTTCCACAGCTCTCTTTTCATCTGATCTGTATCCTTGTGACTTTTTTCTTTTCCCGAAATTGTAAAATGTCTTAAAAGAACTTCTCTGCCGGTGTATAGCTACCGAAAGGAACTTGTTTGAAGGGGACAATACTGCTGTTTGAAAAAAAATGAAAACTTTGATTGATAAGAAATCAGTCTCATTCCCATTCTCACACACCTCATACTTACCGGATACTCAGTTGTCTGACCTCCTGTGGGTACTCTTCTTGGCATCTTACTGCAGCATTACTGAAGTGTCACTCTATAGTGATTTCGAGACTCAGCTGTGCGACTGCTCCCAACGACTCACTCACACTTGACTGATTTGTTTGATTCCTAGAAATTACTCATTTGAACTCATGGAACTGACTGTCTTGGCCTAGTGCGCTAGCCGCTTGTATATTGTTTTTTCAGGGACTTTTGTGAAAGTCGCTCCCCTATAGATATATTCACTTGACTTCCAAATGTCTTCATAAAGATTCTTACACAACATTCTAGAAGGTCCATGAACATTCTGGTTGTACGCTAGCGTCCGCTAGTCACCATGGTCCCGAGGTTGTTATCCTGATCCAGCCATTACACGAGTCTCGGCAGGCTGCGAGGAACCCTGGCTTCATATGGAACACTGTCCGCCCCTGGTAGCTGAGTGGTCAGCACGACGGCATGTCATATCTGACGGTCCAGGTTCGATTCCCGGCTGGGTCGGAGATTTTTTCTGCTCAGAGACTGGGTGTTGTGTTGTCCTTATCATCATCATTTCATCCCCCTCGAGACGCAAGTCTCCAAAGTGGAGTCAATTCGAAAGACTTGCACCAGGCGAATGGTCTACCTGACGGGAGGCTCTAGCCACACGGTATTTCCATTTTTATGGAACACTGGCCCACTTTCTGACGTCTTCCTGCCACCATGCCTTGTGTATTATCTCAGTATTACATGAAGTGCATTCACACTTGCAAATATGGTCAACCATCAGATGTATAATGGAATGATGCCTATGAAAATCTGTCTGTGTAGATCTATCATGGACTAGGGACATCAGCTGGTTAAGTAATGGTCAATATTAGTGAAATTCTCCAACAGCCTTGTAGCTAAGATTTTATTTTATTTTGACAACAGCTGACAGCTAACAAGTCTTCGAGTGAAGCACTTGTGAAACGGTTTGAATTCACAAAACCCAGGGAAATATGGCACTGTATGGCACTATAATTTATTTCGAGAGATGCATATGGGCCTTCAAGATGGCACACTGGAACACCGAAACTGGTTGTTGTCAAAATAAAATAATGTCTTAGCCACACGGCTGTTGGAGAATTTCATTAATATTGACAATGAAAATCTGTGTCGGACCGGGTCTTGAACCCGGATTTCCTGCTTATTACAAGTGGCCGCTTTACCATTAGGCTATTCCAGCTCCATTCACAGCCAGACCCAAACTTCCGTTTGACATTAACCATATCTCTATAATCTGCACAGGTACATCAATTATTATATTGCTGTGCAGGGGAGACATTTTAACAGAAAGTCAGTTGCCTGGTATTGGCGTATGAGTGCGATATTGCAGTGTATGTGTTTTTCAGAAGTACGATGTAAAGTTTCTCCATACATGCAGGCATGTCCGAAGGAACATACACTGTGGCGATCACAGTCATTAAGAAATGTATTTGTCAATATGGACAACCATCAGCGGCATTATGGATGACGACAATGAGAATTTGTGCCAGGTCAGTAGCTTATGATAAAGAACGTCCTCAGTACAAATTCAGATTGCATTGTTCCAAAACCCATAGCATTTCTCGTTTTACTAAATATAGATGACCTTCAAAAATTACATTCTTTCATCGAAAAAATCAATAGTTGGTGGAGTTACATAGTAGATAATTATGTTTTGATTCATAACCATATGGCAAAATACTCTCCTCTTTGTGTGCTATCATTTGATCAAAGTTTTTATGAAATGTTAGGAATGTTGTAAATATTTCACTCTGGCTTTATTGCTAGCACGGTGCAGTGGCAAATGAGATCAATTTTCTGGATATTGGTGACATATGGAGATCTCCACCAAAGTCTAAAGAAAAATTCAGTATGTTATCTAAATTTCATATGCAACAACATATTATGCAATATGCACCAAATGCAAAATCATAGTGATCCCTAGTTTTCATTGCAAACTTTTTCGAATTTCACGCAGTGCATTAGTTCCACATAAATATCCATTGACTATTACCATTAACGAAATGGTGGGCTCATAATCAGGAACCTGACATATAAAGCTATAAATACCACAAAATGAAACTTTTTTACCAAATGGTTTCTGTGAAATCGTTTGAGAAAGATTGCAAGGCTTATGTCTCGATTCTGTTATCACCAACTGGCTGAAAGGTGGCAAACACTGACATCCAGTAATGGGACAAAGCAGGCACCACACCGCTGTCCATTGTTGCCAAATTATTCAAGATGGCGGCGATGACATCATCAACAATGACGGTCTGTAGACTTGACACAGCGCATGACGTCACCCAGGATAGCAGCCATGATGCCAGCTGAAGATGCAAGTACTGTTATCCAAGATGGCGGCTTTTGGTGGGAAAGTGCCATGCCCCCTGATGGGAAGTTAGAATTTTGGAGGGAAGATAGGTCAATTGGGCTATCTCTACTAACCTAAGAAAATGGCAGGAAAACAGGTCACTTGGGCTACCTCCACTAACCTAAGTCATCTGACCGCCACCTCCTCCTAGGAATTGGCTGGAAAAGGACTCGACCTGTGCTGGACATAAGTCTTTATTTTGCATGCACTATGTATTCAAACAATATAGGCAGAACTGCCATCAAGTGTGTTCACCCTGAGGTCCAGAGTCCAACTGACCTAGTACACAGTACTGCCACCAGAGGCTGCTGTCATCCATTCTGTAACCTACTCCAAGATGGCGGTCTAGTACACAGTACTGCAGCCAGAGGGCGCTGTCATCCACTCTGTGACATAACCCAAAATGACTGTCTAGAGGGGAAATGACTCAGCCTGCACTGGGCTGCTGGAGAGAGGAAGGAGTATACTTTATTTATTTTGGAACAATTTATTTAGGGATGGATTTGAGATAGAATATTTATCACACTGACACAAAACACATGCTCTGACACGTAAATTCTCGTAAACTACTCGTAAATTACCAAAATAACGCCCTGCAGACACGCAAACGACTCCAAAATACCGAAACAACTTCAGTACACAGCACACAGACATGCCAACTCCTCCTAAATAATGCAGTACACTGATGTGCAGACATGAAATCAACTCGTAAACTGCCCAAATAACGCATAGCACAGTCTACAGACCTGCTCGCAAAATAGTGCAACAAACATGCATACAACGTGTGTAGGCACCACCTGCCACGCTCTGTCCACTGGACCGCACAGGAGGCTACCACACACATTCCCAGCAGTCGGGTTCCACCGGCAGCTCCCACAAAGTGACGCGGCCGTAAGCTGCCGAGCCGTGCACAGGTGCCCATTCAGGTTCCTCATGCATGAGGCCGCGGCCTCCGTTTCATACCTGACACCTGTGAAGTTCCTCTCGAAATACGTGACCACCTAGGCACTGTTGCTGTCGCAACCAGGTGGGAGTGAAGACCTACTTGTAGAGAGCAGATGCTCCAAGGCCGTGTGCGCATCGACATTGCAACTGTCCACCACCAGATGCAAGCCAACGTGAGCCATCACTCTCGTGCCACTGCTGACAGCATGTCAAAGTCACCTCTACAGTTAAAGTTCTTCGAGTGTTATACTCACATCACATGTCTATCTAAATAAGCCCCAAGTCATCCTTCTGGGCCACGTGCACATTTGTTCACTGCTGCTGGTGTGATCCCTCTCTCTACCTGTGGTCCAGTGAAGACCTGATTGCTGAGCGACTCACCCTTGCAGATGCTGCAGAAATCCATTCCAGAATAGCACAGGGTGCATTATTCTTTGCAATCCTCATGGGACATGAGTGACACGCATACTGATGTCACAGATCATGCAATAGAAATCTGTTCAACCACTCGTGACTCTAATGGGACATGTGTGACGTGTGGCTGATGCATTGCTGCGCATAGCTACATACCACTGCAAGTGCATCTAGCAGTGTTCTCGATGTTATACTGAAGTCACATGGCTATCTACAATAAGAACCAAGTCGAACTCTCGGAAATTGTATAGTGTTCCAGAAATACTTAATGTATCCTCCTGTAGGAACTTTCGTTAAGTCTCAGCTTGAATGCACTGAAATTCTTACCCTAACAGACACTTTATACGAAAATAGCGCACAATAACATCGAATGCATTCTTCCTCGTGGTCCTAATCTGGCACCCCGTCCATCATGTGTTACCCTTCCTGCTTTCAACTTACGTAAATGTTATCACCGCTATGTAGAGATTCCTATACCCAGAACCAAGGATGTCTTGTGAATGAATTGTGCATTATGATTGGCTCTTATCGAATTTACCCGCCGAATTACTCATGCTGGCGGTGTGGAAGCACTGTCCACCATTTTTCTCATTCTGCGGACAAGGCTTTCAGTGGCAAAAAAACTAGTTTACACAGATCGCCATATTGCACTGACAATCAAACCTTGTATAGTTCCCCTACATATCGTCAAATACTGAAAAACTTTTACTCAATTACACTGTTATCCCTTCGAGGACAGAAGCTTGAATATTAGAGCGCAAAACCGATCTCCAACCCAGCACTATATCACCGTGTACCGTGTCGATGTAGTAAACATACAATTCACATCCTGCACCATACAAAATCAGCCCTTTTACATCATTTACATATAACATGAAGACAGACAGCGCTCTATACACTCCTCACAGCAGTAGATATTTCCATGTGAGGTCGGCGGTCATACACTGCCAACGGGTGACCAGAGCGCCCTCAGTGGAGAGAAGTCACTCTCAGAACTGTTCTACAAATTTGAGCTCGTTCCTCCTCGGCACAAACGTGTTACTATTTCTGGTCCAGACCTGCTTGCTTGCTTTTCTACATCCATCTCAAGACTCTGGGATTTCAAGAACACATGTATTTTCAAATGGTTTGCCATAATATTATACCATTTTCGCGATACTTCTAGATATCAAGCACACAGCAGTATCCTACCAATCACTCGTGCAACATAATTCCAAAGGTATAGACCGGAAATTATTTCTCTACAAACCCGGAACTTCAGCTAGGCGGGGCATGCTGTATACCACTGACTTACTAGAAACTTGTCACGTCTGCGAAAATATTTATGTGGGAACTCAAAAAAAAAAAAAAATAGAGGAAACTGATATTTCCACTCACAAACACTGATGTCGGTGATCTAGCAGATTCCAAATCATCCCTATAATTTACAAAGTCAACTAAGGTGTTTCCCAAGTCTAGAGAACAGGCAAACATGTCTTCCACCTGCTATATGTGCACACCACAATCGATCTTCTCTCAACTAAGTAAAAATGTCAAATGCAAAGTAGCAGTCAACCAAACAATTTACATGGGTGGGAATAATGGCCCAGTGCAAACACACATCCATATCGAATCTTTTCAAATTCTCACTTGATCACGAAAGCTGTCCAACACATACCAAGTATTAGTTCGCTATTCAGTCGTCTAGAGGACTACACGGTTAAGTCAGCTATATTCCTACACTCCAACAGGCCTCTCCATTCAGACGTCTGCACTTGCGATGGCATGTTGCTACGTGCAGCGATATGTCAGCCACACGTCATGCATGTCCCATTACAATCGCGAGCAGTCGAAGAGATTTCCTTTGCATGATCTGAGATGTCAGTATGCACGTCACCCATGTCCCATTACGATCACGAGGAACAATGCACCCTGTGCTATTCTGGAACAGATTTCTGCGGCATCTGCGAGGCTGAGTCAGTCGGCAATTAGATCTTCGCTGGACTGCAGGTACAGAGAGGGATCACACCAGCAGCAGTGAACACGTGCATGTGAAGCCCAGAGGATGACTAAGGGCTTATTTAGATAGACGTGTGATGTCAGTATAACGCTTGTATAACTTTAACTGTAGAGATGACTTTGTCATGCTGTCGGCGGCGGTGTGAGAGTGATGGCTCATGCTGGCTTGTGTATGGAAATGGCTTGCAGTGGTGTCAATGTGCGTGCAGCCTTGGAGTGTCTGCACTTTACAAATAGGGCTTCGCTCCCATTTGGTCGCATCAGCAAACGGTGCCTAGGTGATCACATATTTCGAGAGGAATTTCTCAGGTGTCAAGTATAAAACGAACTTGAACGGATGTCATGTGACGTCCGAAACGACCAAAACACAATGAGCAACAACGAACAAAAAAAAAAAAAGATGGATAGAGCGTCTGCCATGTAAGCAGGAGATCCTGGGTTCGAGTCCCGGTCGGGGCACACATTTTCATCTGTCCCCATTGACGTATGTCAACGCCTGTAAGCAGCTAAGGGTGTTCATTTCATTTTAATTTCATTTATTTTCTGTTCATCTGTGTCTATATTTTAATTAATCACAGAATAAACCTTTTGTATTTGAACTAATGACATTGACGATCTGTCTTTTTATTGTACAATACGCTCGTTTTCGTCGAACACCACGTCCAATTTTCAAATTATGTTTCTTTTTTTTTTTCATGTGTCTGAAGAGCGTCAAATTGCACCCGCTGCCAACACAACCCGCTGCCCGGGAGATGAAATAACAACGAAGAAAAATGAAACCCTACGAGTCACAGACGTTATTAGACGTCGTTAGACAAAGCTGGACCGATCTTGGAAATGAATCGGGCCTAATATCAGATTATTTCGAGGAGTGCAACACATATTTAAATCAAAATTTGAAACTGTGGAAAAGAAAACTGAGAATGTACTACTGATTGCAACTTGGGAATATCGGCACTGTGGTAGACTGGAAATTGCAATGAATTGCACACAATAATTTTCTCTCTGTTAGTTTCATGTAAAATGCCTTACACTACCGGAAAAATTCTCTGTCTAAAGGCTGAATTACGTTCGTCGTGCCGGGTTGACTCTGATGTATCTCTACTTCTTTGTCAGGGTGAGCTCGAAGTACAGAGTTTAATCAAACAGAACTTTTGTATGACCTGCCCACGAATCTACAATGAGAAGAGATTTCTTCCCACAGAACGGAAGAAAAGTATGACGCATGAAAACTGTAACGTTTAATTTCACATTTTTCCCACACTCGATATGCGTACCATTGTTCTTTTGACACGTGGTTCAAAACATCCGGCTGATCGTTGAAGACATAGCTGAGGCAGCAATGGACCATGCAGAGTAATTAAGGGCATCATAGTGAATGAATGTGACTGCATTCGTGGACTGCGCAGTCGCCGGCGTATGTTTTTCCCCTTTAAATGACAGTGTTATTTTTGCACGTAGTTCTTTTTGAAAACCGGACTGAACTGCATTCTAAATGTAAGATTCACTAAAACTAGCGATCTTCTGCTTTGCATTCGTTACAAAAGCTTCTATCATTTCGGTTTAAGTCACTTCATTTTCCGACCTGTTCCTCGATACAATTTTTTTTTCTTACCACATTTTTAGGTAAACTTTTGAAGCAACTAATCCAACTTTGAGAAGCTGTAAATTCTTTAGCGGCTATCGTATTGGCAGTAGCTAACTACCAACCACAAAAGGTTGTATAGCTGACACTAAATACACTCCTGGAAATTGAAATAAGAACACCGTGAATTCATTGTCCCAGGAAGGGGAAACTTTATTGACACATTCCTGGGGTCAGATACATCACATGATCACACTGACAGAACCACAGGCACATAGACACAGGCAACAGAGCATGCACAATGTCGGCACTAGTACAGTGTATATCCACCTTTCGCAGCAATGCAGGCTGCTATTCTCCCATGGAGACGATCGTAGAGATGCTGGATGTAGTCCTGTGGAACGGCTTGCCATGCCATTTCCACCTGGCGCCTCAGTTGGACCAGCGTTCGTGCTGGACGTGCAGACCGCGTGAGACGAAGCTTCATCCAGTCCCAAACATGCTCAATGGGGGACAGATCCGGAGATCTTGCTGGCCAGGGTAGTTGACTTACACCTTCTAGAGCACGTTGGGTGGCACGGGATACATGCGGACGTGCATTGTCCTGTTGGAACAGCAAGTTCCCTTGCCGGTCTAGGAATGGTAGAACGATGGGTTCGATGACGGTTTGGATGTACCGTGCACTATTCAGTGTCCCCTCGACGATCACCAGTGGTGTACGGCCAGTGTAGGAGATCGCTCCCCACACCATGATGCCGGGTGTTGGCCCTGTGTGCCTCGGTCGTATGCAGTCCTGATTGTGGCGCTCACCTGCACGGCGCCAAACACGCATACGACCATCATTGGCACCAAGGCAGAAGCGACTCTCATCGCTGAAGACGACACGTCTCCATTCGTCCCTCCATTCACGCCTGTCGCGACACCACTGGAGGTGAGCTGCACGATGTTGGGGCGTGAGCGGAAGACGGCCTAACGGTGTGCGGGACCGTAGCCCAGCTTCATGGAGACGGTTGCGAATGGTCCTCGCCGATACTCCAGGAGCAACAGTGTCCCTAATTTGCTGGGAAGTGGCGGTGCGGTCCCCTACGGCACTGCGTAGGATCCTACGGTCTTGGCGTGCATCCGTGCGTCGCTGCGGTCCGGTCCCAGGTCGACGGGCACGTGCACCTTCCGCCGACCACTGGCGACAACATCGATGTACTGTGGAGACCTCACGCCCCACGTGTTGAGCAATTCGGCGGTACGTCCACCCGGCCTCCCGCATGCCCACTATACGCCCTCGCTCAAAGTCCGTCAACTGCACATACGGTTCACGTCCACGCTGTCGCGGCATGCTACCAGTGTTAAAGACTGCGATGGAGCTCCGTATGCCACGGCAAACTGGCTAACACTGACGGCGGCCATTCGACGGCCAACACCGCGGTTCCTGGTGTGTCCGCTGTGCCGTGCGTGTGATCATTGCTTGTACAGCCCTCTCGCAGTGTCCGGAGCAAGTATGGTGGGTCTGACACACCGGTGTCAATGTGTTCTTTTTTCCATTTCCAGGAGTGTAGCTCAAAACGTCGCAAATTTAACTCCGTCGTAATTTTCAGTCGACTCCTACGTAGTCCAGTGACTTCCTTAATCATCTTTAGAATTCAGTTAAAACCGGACAAAGCAATATTTACACTGAAAAGCCAGAGAAACTGGTACACCTGCCTAGTATCGCGTAGGGCCCCCGCGAGCACGCAGAAGTGCCGCGACACGGCGTGGCACGGACTCGACTAGAGTCTGAAGTAGTGCTGGAGGGAACTGACACCACGAATCAAGAATTTTATTCACCGTAGATCATTTTACAATGATATTGGCTTCGTCATACAAGATGTACTAGTACATACAGAATAATAAAATAAACTTCTGTCAATACATTATAGAATACATTTGAAGCATGGCAGTGTACCAAATTACGAAGGATAGCTTTTAAAAGTTAACGCAACAAGCTATCTTATAGTCTAATATAATATGGTATTTTATTGTTTATAGTATAAACTTTGTAATTACACACGATTAACCACAGCACAAAATAATATGTTTTACTACAGACAACTTTAAAATGCTTATATTCTCCTCAGGCATCTCAAAGAATTCTTTAATGTCATAGAATGGATGATCCGACAGCCAGCTGTACCACTTAATTTTAAAAGAATTTGTATCCGTAGACTGAACATGAACTGGCAGTTTATTGAACATTTTGAGTGGGTTAACTTTGTGGGAATTTCCTGTTCTCGCTAATCTGTGGCGCGGTATCTCTAAATTACTGTTAGCCCTGGTGTTGTGTTCGTGTATTTCCCTTCTGGCAATAAATTCTGAAATATTATTTTTAATATAGAGTACAGACACATAGATGTATAAATTAATAATTGTAAGTATTCTGGGTCTGGAAAAAAGAGGACGACAGTGCTCCCTATGACCTCTTTTACAAATTATACATATGACTTTTTTTTGTAATTTCAATACATTTTTGATGTGAAGGGAGTGGCCCCATATAATCAGACCATATGAAATATGTGACTGGAATAGCCCAAAGTATGTCACCCTGAGGTACTCCAAGCTCACTACCTCTCTTAGTTTCAAGAGAAGGTATGCCACCCGAGATATTTTTTCACACACATGGTTGACATGTTCCTCCCAATATAGTTTTGAGTCAATGTGAATACCTAAGAGTTTTACCGACTTATTGCCTACTTCATTTGATGTTCCCATTAAAAGTTGTTGTGTTTTGTCAGGGTTGCATAGGAGCTTATTGGCTGCAAACCAGTCCAGGGCCTTATCCAGTGTTTCTTTTGTTAGGTTATTCCGATCTGAAATGTTCTGATGTGTGGTAAGTAGTGTTGTATCGTCAGCATAACACACAACAGGGTGAGCTATATTTTTAGGTAAATCATTAATAGCGACAATGAAGAAGAAGGGTCCAAGGATAGACCCTTGTGGTACACCTGTGCTGATTTCCATGATGGAAGAATTTAAATTTCTGACTGAAACGAATTGTTTTCGGTTACTTAAATAAGAATTTATCACAGATAAAGTGCTCCCTCTTACCCCATAAAACTCTAGTTTCCCCAGTAGTATGTCAACAGGAATGCAATCGAAAGCTTTGCTTAGGTCACATAATACCATTGATACCATGTTATTATTTTCAAAAGCTGTTAAGGTTTGGTCAATGATTTCCAAGATGGCCCCTGTCGTGTTCTTCCCCTTTCGAAAGCCAAACCGATTGTTACATAGGATATTGTGTTTTCAAAGAAGTTGCTTATTTGTGTGTATATGAGCGCCTCAAATACCTTTGAGAATATTGGAACAATGGAGACTGGTCTGTAGCTTTGGGGGAGATGTTTGTCTCCTTTTTTAAAAACTGGGACAACTTTTGATATCTTGAGTGCATCCGGAAAAACTCCAAATTCTACACATTTATTAAAAATATAAGCTAGTGGTTTGGCGATTGAGTGTATTGTCTTTTTAATTATGTTATTTGATAACCAATAACAGTCCATACTTTTAGAACATGAAAATTTGGATACAGCTTTTATAACATCAGCAGGTGTGACAGCACTCCACTGAAATGCCAGGTTAACAGGCAGTGGTGTTCCAACAAGGTTCATTGCAGATGAATTTGTTGCTTTGATACTGTTACTTATTTCTTTAACTCAGTTTAAAAAGTACTCGTTTAATTCTTCGGGATCAAGCAGAGCTGTTTCTGTGCGTTTCGGTGTATTCTCTTGTTTTATTATTTGCCAGGCTGCCTTGCATTTATTGGGAGCTCTTTCTATATAGTTCTCCATTCTGCAGGACTGTCCGTAAATCCGAAAGAGTACGAAGGGATGGAGATCTCTTCTAAAAATCACGTTGCAAGACATGAGATATGTTCGATAATGTTCATGTCTGGGGAGTTTGGTGGTCAGCGGAAGTGTTTAAACACAGAAACGTTTTCCTGGAGACACTCTGTAGCAATTCTGGACGTGTGGGGTGTCGCATTCAAAAAATGGTTCAAATGGCTCTGAGAACTATGGGACTCAACATCTTAGGTCATAAGTCCCCTAGAACTTAGAACTACTTAAACCTAACTAACCTAAGGACATCACACACACCCATGCCCGAGGCAGGATTAGAACCTGCGACCGTAGCAGTCCCGCGGTTCCGGACTGCACCGCCTAAACCGCTAGACCACCGCGGCCGGCGGGTGTCGCATTGTCGTGCTGGAATTGCCCAAGTTCGACGTAATGCACAATGGACACGAATAGATACAGGTGATCAGAAGGAAGCTTCTGTACGTGTCACCTGTCAGAATCGCACCCAGACGTGTCAGCGGTCCCATATCACTCCAACTACACACGCTCCACACCGTTACACAGCCTTCACCACCCTGAACAGTCCCCTGATGACATTCAGGGTCCATGGATTCATGAGGCAGTCTCCATACCCGTACGTGACCATCCGCTCGATACAATTTGAAACGAGGCTCGTCAGACCGGGAAATATGTTTCCAGTCATCAACAGTCCAATGTCGGTGTTGACGAGCTCAGGAGAGGAATAAAGCTTTGTGTCATGCAGTCATCAAGGATACACGAGTGGGTCTTCGGCTCCGAAAGCGCATATCGATGATGTTTCGTTGAATGGTTCACACGCTGACACTTGCTGATGATCCAGCATTGAAATCTGCAGCTATTTGCGGAAGGGTTGCACTTCTGTCACGTTGAACGATTCTCTTCCATCGTCGTTGATCCTGTTATTGCAGGATTTTTTTCCGACCGCGGCTATGTCGGAGATTTGATGTTCTACCGGATTCCTGATATTCATGGTATACTCGTGAAATGGTCTTATATAGGCGTTGCCGACCGCAGCGCCGTATTCTACCTGTTTATATATCTCCGTATTTGAATACGCTAGCCTATACCAGTTTCTTTGGAGCCTCAGTGTATTTAGATCCGTACTGACACGTAGGCGTTTCTTACCACTTTCGTTCAACCAGGACATCGCCGCTTTTTCTTTGTCTGATAAGGTAACTTTAGTTCTGGTTTTGCTTTCGGAGATAATTGATGACTATACGTGGCACTATAACCCGAAGAGTCTTCACGAGTACAACTTCCTTCACTTTCTTTGCCGTCTGTGGATTCGCAGACTGCAATATAAAGTCGTTTCTAGCCACATGTCTGCGCTATTTAATTGTACTAGCTTGTCTAGAGCTGTAGCTTCCATTTCGCACATCACTTAGCCTTCACACGTGTTTTCTGTTGTGGCTTCATTTGGCGTCTGTTTGTATTTGTGCACAGGAAGCAGCGAAAGATTTAAAGGGTTCGCTATCATCTGTGAGGGGAGAACGAATGTTCTGTGTAAAGTGACTTGAGGAGTATAGATGTAGAGGTACAGAATATCCCAGCCATGAGCGCACAGGGGGTGGTCAGCCGTCACTGCAAGCTCCAAGAAGAAAAAAAAAAAAGAAAAAAAAAGCCACAGTCGTTTTCGTGATTTCGTTCAGGCGACTTCCGGGACATTTCAGCAGCTACAATTGAACGTGCTATTAACAATGGTAAAAAAAATCAGTACATGTTTCGGCATAAGTCTGACCATTCCCTTGTTAGACAAAATTTCTAGTTGGTGCGATGAATGGCAGCTAGCTCTAAATGTATAAAAATGTTAGTTAATGCATATGACTAGGAAAATCAAATCCGTGATGTTCGAATACAGCATTATTAGTTGTGCTTGACATAGTTACGTCGGTTAAATATCGGGCCATAACACTGGATAGTGATTTGAAATGGAACGAGCGTTATGGCGGTAGTAAGGAAAGCGAATTGTCGACTTCGGTTAAATGGGAGAATTTCACGAAAGTGTAGCTCATCTATAAAGGAAACCACATATGAAAAAGTAGTGCGACACATCCTTGAGTACTGCGCGAGTGTTTGGGACCCCCACCAGGTCGGATTAAAGGAAGACACAAACGGGACTCTCTGGAGGACAGACGACATTCTTTTCGTGGAACGTTATTGAGCAAAGTTAGAGAATTGCCAATTGAAACTGACTGCAGAACAATTCTACAGCAGCCAATGTTCCTGTCGTGTAAGGACTTCGAAGGCGAGATAAGCAAAATTATGGCTCATGTGGAGGCATAAATATAGTACACTACTGGCCATTAAAATTGCTACACCAAGCAGAAATGCAGATGATAAACGGGTATTCACTGGACAAATACATTATACTAGAACTGACATGTGACTACATATTCACGCAATTTGGGTGCACAGATCCTGAGAAATCAGTACCCAGAACAACCACCTCTGGCCGTAATAACGGCCTTGTTACGTCTGGGCATTGAGTCGAACAGAGCTTGGATGGCGTGTACAGGATTCAGCTGCCCATGCAGCTTCAACACGATACGAAAGTTCATCAAGAGTAGTGACTGACGTATTGTGATGAGCCAGTTTCTCGGCCACTATTGAACAGACGTTTTCAATTGGTGAGAGATCTGGAGAATGTGCTGTCCAGGGCAGCAGTCAAACTTTTTCTGTATCCAGAAAGGCCCGTACAGGACCTGCAACATGCGGTCGTACATTATCCTGCTGAAATGTAGGGTTTCGCAGGGATCGAATGAAGGGTAGAGCCACGGGTCGTAACACATCTGAAATGTAACGTCCACTGTTCAAAGCGCCGTCAATGCGAACAGGAGGTGACCGAGACGTGTAACCAATGGCACCCCATACCATCACGCCGGGTGATACGCCACTATGGCGATGACGAATACACGCTTCCAACGTGCGTTCACCACGATGTCGCCAAACACGGATGCGACCATCATGATGCTGTAAACAGAACCTGGATTCATCCAAAAAAATGACGTTTTGCCATTCGTGGACCCAGGTTCGTCGTTGAGTACACCATCGCAGGCACTCCTGTCTGTGATGCAGCGCCAAGGGTAACCGCAGCCATGGTCTCCGAGCTGATAGTCCATGCTGCTGCAAACGTCGTCGAACTGTTCGTGCAGATGGTTGTAGTATTGCAAACGTCCCCATCTGTTGACTCAGGGAGCGAGACGTGGCTGCACGATCTGTTACAGCCATGCGGATAAGATGCCTGTCATCTCGACTGCTAGTGATACGAGGCCGTTGGGATCTAGTACGGCGATCCGTATTACCCTCCTGAACCCACCGATTCCATATTCTGCCTACAGCCATTGGATCTCGACCAACGCGAGCAGCAGTGTCGCGATACGATAACCGCAATCGCGATAGGCTACAATCCGACCTTTATCAAAGTCGGAAACGTGATGGTACGCATTTCTCCTCCTTACATGAGGCATCACAACAACGTTTCACCAGGCAACGCCGGTCAACTGCTGTTTGTGTATGAGAAATCGGTTGGAAACTTTCATCATGTGAGCACGTTGTAGGTGTCGCCACCGGCTCCAACCTTGTGTGAATGTTCTGAAAAGCTAATCATTTGCATATCACAGCATCTTCTTCCTGTCGGTTAAATTTCGCGACTGTAGCACGTCGTCTTCTTGGTGTAGCAATTTTAATAGCCAGTAGTGTAGTTTTTCCCTCGTTCTGTTTTTGGGTGGAGCAGGAGAGGGAATGACTAGTAGTGGTGGTGCAGAGTACCCTCCGCCATGCACCATACGTTGGCTTGCAAAGTATGCAGATGTAGATGTAGAAGTGGAAACGCGAAGGACCAATCGTAGCTAAATGTGGACGAAGCAGACTCGTACTGACGGACACGTAACGTGGATGGCTGCAAAAAATCGCATCAAATCAGCGGAAGGAATGACTCGTTGGTGATGATGATGTTTGCTTTGGAGGGCGCTCAACTGCGCGGTCATCAGCGCTCGTACAAAGTCCCAATATCGACACAGTCCAATTTTTACACATTCCAGTCTAGCTACTGTCACGAATGACGATGGTGATGATAATGATGATGATGATGGAATGATGAGGACCACACCCGTCCCCGGGCAGAGAAAATTCCCAGCCCGACCGGGTTTCAAATGGCTCTGAGCACTATGGGACTCAACTGCTGAGGTCATTAGTCCCCTAGAACTTAGAACTAGTTAAATCTAACTAACCTAAGGACATCACAAACATCCATTCCCGAGGCAGGATTCGAACCTGCGACCGTAGCGGTCTTGCGGTTCCAGACTGCAGCGCCTTTAACCGTACGGCCACTTCGGCCAGCCCGGCCGGGATTCGAACCCGGGACCGCCTGATCCAGAGAATCAATCGTGAGTTTCAAAGTCTCACCAGCAGTTCAGATAGCCAGTGACTGTGCATAGAGAGTTAAAAAGAATGGGATGCAATCGTAGAACTTATAATTCCTCTTCCTTTCAAACAAAAGGTTGTGTATATTTCTTTTGTCTATTGTCAACCCACAATTTATGAAAGATGTTTATATTTTATTAATAGGATTAAGTAGGAATAATTAATATTTGTCATGTTGGAAATAATTGTGGTAGCAGGGAATGTCTGCACCAAAGTATTGTTGGCAAGAGAGACCGCAAATTGATATAATTTTCAAAAGGGCGGGAGAGACCGCGTATGGATACAATTTAAGAAAAGAGCGGGAAAGACCGCTCATTGATACATTTTGTAATGGTAGCAGTGATTGTCTGCACCAGAAAGCATTGTTGGCAGGAGAGACCGCACTTAAGCGTTGGTAGGAAGTCAGTAGTAAGCGAGATGTGAAGCGAGTTGGTAGCAGGTCTGAAGCGAGATGTCGAGAGGAGCAGTGTGCCTGCCAGCCACCAGCTATGATTTACAAGAGATTATAAACGGATGTACAGAGGCATCAACTAATTATTATCATAAGAGGAACTAATATTATTGAATTATTTTCTTTGCGAAACTAAAGACTACTGAAGGTATGTTTGCACAATGCTAGTTGTAAGATTACTGTAAAAAGTAAGTCTCATTTGAACGTTTGTAAAATCATTTCGTTACCAACAGTAAATATTTGAAGCGTTTTCAGAATATGATTAATTTTTGCCAGCAATGTTGCATTACTGATTATAATCAATCCCAAAAACCATCAACGTAAAACTTTGCAAAATTTTTATTGTTGTCAAGAAAAAGTGTAACTATGAATTACGTAGCTTCAGTCAAATTAATTAAAGAATAACATCAGCCTTGCTATTAAAGAATAACGTCAGCTTTGGTAATAAATACAGCCACTTATTATGACAGCCCCCCAGCAGTTAATAGAGTATAGTAAACCACAGTAAGTATATTCATGTCGCAGTTCGATGTAGCAGTCAGATGGCGATCCAGTAGCAGTAAGAAAGGTAAGGAACAATTTTGGGTTATAGCAGATTACGACTGAGGGCCACAACGACGGCAAGCATTTAAATTTGCATGCGAAGATTGCCCTTATTATTATTGAGAAAGAGAATCAATTTCAAAGGGAAGATTTTATTTGTTATTATTAAGTTAACCAAGAGATAGAAATCCTAAGGAAATGTTTCATAGGTTATTGTAGAAGTGAAGGTTGCGTAAAAGAGAGAGAGAGAGGAGACGGGAAGGTTTCAAGACTAACGGTTGACTTTTTGGTTACTAACAAGAGAAGCAAAAAATGGCATAATCAGTGGTCGCTGATTCACTGCTAACAGGGTGAACCGGTATTTCAATGCCTGTATGGGCGTTTGAATGCAATGATTCTGTATAAAACACTGGAATTCGTGTAATAAATTTAGAATGCATGCAAGTTCTATTATTGACCATGATATATGCAGTTAAGGCAGCATGTAATGGCGGCCGGTCAATGGTATCACAGTACTAGCATCGTGCACCTTAAATCGTCCCTCATCGTCACAAACGCTGTAAACAGTCAGTATTAGGACATCAAATGTTGATAATACTGAATGAAAACATCATTTCTTTTAAGATTGTCTTTTTAATGTAAGATATACAAAACTGAAATGTCGCTATCTTATAACAGCCGCAGTGTCAGGAGACGAAAAAAAAAGTTAAGATTTTTGTATCACTTGTCACTTAAACAAAAACCAAACAATCATCCAGAGTTTACACCTCTTACAAGCGTTCATAATATCCTACATACAGGGTGACAATTATTCAACTATTACTACTACTACGTGATCAGGCCCAGTAGACCGCACGCATCTACAAGTTTCCTCCTCCACTGTATTCTGTCCATTGCTGCTATTCGCCATCCGTCCATATCTATTGACACTTGGTTTAAATCTTCATTGAGTCCATCCCTCCAACGCTTCTTGGGTCTCCCTGTCGGCCTCTTTCCTGTAGGTGTGAAATCCAGGAACTTCCGAGGCCATCTGTGATCCTCCATCCGGGCCACACGGCCGGCCCACTGCATTCGTTTGACTTTGACAGTTCCTGCTATGTTGGGCTGCTGGTTGTACCTGATCCTCCATTCCCCTGTATCTGCATCCAGAACCGGACCGAAGATCTTCCGAAGCACTTTTCTCTCAAAAACAAGGAGCTTATGGAAGTCCTGTTTCCGGATACTCCATGTCTCACAGCCATATATAACAACAGGCTGGATCAGGGTTTTGTACAGTCGAATCTTGAACTGTCTGGAGAGATATTTGGACCGAAGCAGTTGTGCTAGGCTGTGGTAACATCGGCTTCCTGCTTGTATTCTGGCATTGATCTCTGCTTCACATGACGAGTTCTCAGTGAAGAGCGCCCCTAGGCATTTGAATTCTTGCACTCTCTTGTAGGAATGGTCCCCAACCTGCAGTGATTGTAGATATCAGCGGTCTGACAATGGCCACGCGTCATAACGAGGTACTCTGTCTTGGCTTCGCTTATATTTAGCCCAAATTTTCTGGCAGCCTCCTTTAGTGCTTTCGTCATTTGCTCCAACTCCTCTTCCGACCTAGAGAGTAAACAGATGTCGTCTGCATAGGCTAAGTATGTCAGTCTCTTTCCTTCGATTTCAATCCCTTCGTTCTCTTGGAAGGTCTCGCGTACAATCTTCTCGAGGGCAAAGTTGAACAGGATAGGGGACAACCCATCTCCTTGCCTGAGTCCTGTCACAATTTCAAACTCCTCAGTTACGCGATTTCCCATCTTCACCTTTGCACTTGTTTCGTTCAGACAGATCTTTATCAGATTGATGAGTTTCTCTGCTATGCCAAACTCCCTTAAACAGTCGAGCAGACTCTTGCGATGTATGCAATCATAGGCCTTCTTAAAATCAACGAATAAAATATGCAAATTTTACCATATTCACCCAGTTTCTCAGTGAGCTGCCGGAGACTGAAGATGTGATCTACTGTTGACCGTCCTGGCCGGAAACCTCCCTGGTACTCCCCAATCACCGATTCTGCCACTGGCTGAATTCTATGTTTGAGGCAAATGGACCGGATCTTATAGCAGACGTTAAGCAGGGCGATTCCTCGATAGCTGTCACATTTCAGTTTGTCGCCCTTCTTATGTATTGTACAAATCAGAGCTGTTTTCCATTCTCCTGGTAGTTCTCCTTTGGTCCATATTGCCTGTATCAGTCGGTATGATTGGAAAAGAGCACAGGTAGTCCCAGTCTTCAAGAAGGGTCGTCGAGCAGATGCTCAAAACTATAGACCTTTATCTCTGACGTCGATCTGTTGTAGAATTTTAGAACATGTTTTTTGCCCGCGTATCATGTCGTTTCTGGAAACGCAGAATCTACTCTGTAAGCCGGCCGCGGTGGTCTCGCGGTTTAGGCGCTGCAGTCCGGAACCGCACGACTGCTACGGTCGCAGGTTCGAATCCTGCCTCGGGCATGGATGTGTGTGATGTCCTTAGGTTAGTTAGGTTTAAGTAGTTCTAAGTTCTAGGGGACTGATGACCACAGATGTTAAGTCCCATAGTGCTCAGAGCCATTTTAACCATCCACTCTGTAAGAATCAACATGGATTCCGGAAACAGCGATCGTGTGAGACCCAACTCGCTTTATTGTTCATGAGACCCAGAAAATATTACATACAGGCTCCCAAGTAGATGCCATTTCCTTGACTTCCGGAAGGCGTTCCATACAGTTCCGCACTGTCGCCTGATAAACCGAGTAAGAGCCTACGGAATATCAGACCAGCTGTGTGGCTGGATTGAAGAGTTTTTAGCAAACAGAACACAGCATGTTCTTCTCAATGGAGAGACGTCTACAGACATTAACGTAACCTCTGGCGTGCCATAGGGGAGTGTTATGGGACCACTGATTTTCAAAATATATATAAATGACCGAGTAGATAGTGTCGGAAGTTCCGTGCGGCTTTTCACGGATGATGCTGTAGTATACGGAGAAGTTGCAGCATTAGAAAATTGCAGCAAAATGCAGGAAGATCTACAGCGGATAGGCACTTGGTGCAGGGAGTGGCAACTGACCCTTAACATAGACAAATGTAATGTATTGCGAATACTTAGAAAGAAGGACCCTTTTTGTATGATTATATGATAGCGGAACAAACACTGGTAGCAGTTACTTCTGTAAAATATCAGGGGAGTATGCGTGCGGAATGATTTGAAGTGGAATGATCATATAAAATTAATTGTTGGTAAGGCAGGTACCAGGTTGAGATTCATTGGCAGAGTCATTAGAAAATGTAGTCTATTAACAAAGTAGGTGGCTTACAAAACATTCGTCCGACCTATACTTGAGTATTGCTCATCAGTGTGGGATCCGTACCAGGTCGGGTTGACGGAGGAGATACAGAAGATCCAAAAAAGAGCGGCGCGTTTCGTCACAGGGTTATTTGGTAAGCGTGATAGCGTTACGGAGATGTTTAGCAAACTCAAATGGCAGACTCTGCAAGAGAGGCGCTCTGCATCGCGGTGTAGCTTGCTGTCCAGGTTTCGAGAGGGTGTGTTTCTGGAGGAGGTATCGAATATATTGCTTCCCCCCACTTATACCTCCCGAGGAGATCACGAATGTAAAATTAGAGAGATTAGAGCGCGCACGGAGGCTTTCAGACAGTCGTTCTTCCCGCGAATCATACGCGACTGGAACAGGAAAGGGAGGTAATGACAGTGGCACGTAAAGTGCCCTCCGCCACACACCGTTGGGTGGCTTGCGGAGTATAAATGTAGATGTAGATGTAGATGTAGGCAGTGTTGGCAATGTCGGTCGTCCAAAAAGGGTGAAAACATCTGAAACATCAAGAAGACACACGCTGTGTTTCAAACTAGTTCCAGGAAATAGATCAGACGACCTGCAGAATAGGTGGGAATCAACCGGGAGACACCGCGACAAATCGTTGTTGCAGATCTCTCCCCATACAAAATTCAAACCCATCAGCCATTAATCCCCAGGGCCATGGAGCAGTGGTTGTTTTTCGCCACCACTATTGTCCACAGAACTGATGAACAGGACTTTGATGTGAATATGGTTTAGGTTAGTAACAAAGCCCACTATCATCTGGGGACTGATGGCCTTTGTAGTCTAGTCCCTTCAATCCCCCACAGACCAGCCAACCATCATTTGGATGGGTTCGTCAATAAGTAAAATCGGAGCATTTGGAAAATGGAAAATCCGCATTTCGTGATCGAGAAATCTCTTCAACCTCGATGGGTGACTGTGGTGTGCAGTGTCCAGTCACGGGATAGTTGGTGCGACACTCCTTGATGGCACAGTGACTACCGAACGATATGCGAAGGTTTTGGAAGAGAATTTCATCTCCATTATCCAAAGTGACCCTGATTTCGACAAGCTGTGGCTCATGCAAGATAGAGCTCGATCCCATCGAAGCAGGAGAGTGATGTCCTGGAGGAGCACTTTGGGGACCACATTCTGGCCCTGTGGTACCCAGAAGCCATTGGCATGGGCCTCAATTGGCCTCCATATTCTCCAAATCTGAACACATGCGACTCCTTTTTGTGGGGCTATATTAAACTCAAGGTGTACAGCAATAACCCCAAAACCATCGCTGAGCTGAAAACATTCACTCAGGAGGTCATCGACAGCATCGATTTTCCGACACTTCAGCGAGTCATGCAGAATTTTGGTATTCTTCTGCGCCACATCATTGCCAGTGATAGTAGACATATTAAACTTGTCATACTTCACAATAAAGGATGACAGCCAAAAACAGTTGCAGGATAAAAATTTATTAAAATTCTTGACCAAGGTTTCGGTACATATAAATATACCTTCATCAGAAGTAAAAAAATCTAAATTTACATTGTGCAATGGAGATTAATAAAACAATTGTGCCAAAGGCGTCGTCAATGATTAAGATCTTTATTAATCTCCATTGCATGATGTAATTTTAGATGTTTTACTTCTGATGAAGGTATATTTATATGTACGGAAACATTGGTCAAGAATTTTAATAAATTTTTATCCTGCAACTGTTTTTGGCTGTCATCCTTTATTGTGAAGAATTTCAACAGTTGCTGTTGCAGCCATGTTTAAAATCTTGAAACTTGTCATAACCGAAATCCGAATATCTATAGTGAAGTTTACATGTTGAATAAACTGTGTGCACGCCGTCGGTGGTAAGTTCAAAATGGTTCAAATGGCTCTGAGCACTATGGGACTTAACTTCTGAGATCATCAGTCCCCTAGAACTTAGAACTACTTAAACCTAGCTAACCTAAGGACATCACACACATCCATGCCCGAGGCAGGATTCGAATCTGCGACCGTAGCGGTCGCGCGGTTCCAGCTTACAGCGCCTAGAACCGCTCGGCCACTCCGGCCGGCGTAGGTGGTAAGTAATTTACGTTTTTTTCATATAGTTCAATAATGGTCACTCTCAAAAGTAACACATTTTGTAGTCAGTGCTGAGCACAACTTGAGGTGATCTAAAGAGCGACGACACTCAACAGTGGAAGACTGGTAGTAAGTGATTAGGAGTGATCAATCATGTAATGCCCTGTGCCAACCCACTGGAAGGATTTGGCGTTAGCTGCCATCATGTGTAGTGCCAACAGTGAAACGCGCAGGTGGTGGTGTTACGATATAGGGATGATTTTCAGGTTAGGGTGTGGCCCCCTTATTGCGCTTAAGAAACGTTAAGTGTAGAATGATATGAACACCTTTACAGCATTATGTACTTCATTCAGTAGAGGAACAGTTTGGATACAGTGACTGATTGCACAGGTCTGCGACATAAAAAGTGTTTCAGATGTATTATGTGATTTTTATAGTGTTTTCAACGCTGATTTCGGGAAAAATAGTGAAAAAATTCCGTCATGTAGAGTTATTTCACAAACTGCTTGTCTAGTTTAAGATTTTTTTTCGATATTTCAGCACTCTAGTGAGTTTGAATTTTGGTTTTTAGGATCTCCATAAACTGTTATTTAGCCGTTTTTAAACTACATATACGTAAAATAAAGAGTAATTGGGAGAAACCAGCAATATTTTCATATCAGTGCCTGTCTGTCACTATGCCCCTTCCCCCGCCATCACCAAGCAGTGAGCTTCTGCTACTGTCCTTCAGTTCACAACACCTCTTCACTCTGTGCTGTTCACGTGTTGTTGTTACTGGTGCTTTAAAGTAGTGACTTTTCTTGTGTTGTGAAGTTGTTTTATGGACAATGGCTACCAGAGGATGTATAAACTCGCCAGATTGCTTCTGCCACATTTGTGGTAACTATACCGTCTTGAATCCCGGCGGGGTCAGGGATTTTCACTTGCCTCGAGACGACTGGGTGTTTGTGTTGTCCTCATCATTTCATCATCATCCAGGAAAGTGGCGAAATTGGACTGAGCAAAGATTGGGTAATTGTACGGGCGCTGATAACCACGCAGTTGAGCGCCCCACAAACCAAAACATCATCATCATCATCACATACCGTCTTGAAAGTAGGATATAAGATGAACATCAACAAAAGCAAAACGAGGATAATGGAATGTAGTCGAATTAAGTCGGGAGATGCTCAGGGTATTAGATTGGGAAATGAAACACTTAAAGTAGTAAAGGAGTTTTGCTATTTGAGGAGCAAAATAACTGATGATGGTCGAAGTAGAAAGGATATAAAATGTAGACTGGCAATGGCAAAGAAAGCGTTTCTGAAGAAGAGAAATTTGTTAACATCGAGTATAGATTTAGGTGTCAGGAAGTCATTTCTGAAAGTATTTGTATGGAGTGTAGCCATGTATGGAAGTGAAACATGGACGATAAATAGTTTGGACAAGAAGAGAATAGAAGCTTTCGAAATGTGGTGTTACAGAAGAATGCTGAAGATTAGATGGGTAGACCACATAACTAATGGGGAGGTATTGAATAGGATTGGGGAGAAGAGAAGTTTGTGGCACAACTTGACTAGAAGAAGGGATCGATTGGTAGGACATGTTCTGAGGCATCAAGGGATCACCAATTTAGTACTGGAGGGCAGCGTGGTGGGTAAAAGTAGAGGGAGACAAAGAGATGAATACACTAAACAGATTCAGAAGGATGTAGGCTGCAGTAGGTACTGGGAGATGAAGAAGCTTGCACAGGATAGAGTAGCGTGGAGAGCTGCATCGAACCAGTCTTAGGACTGAAGACCACAACAACAACAACATACCGTTAAAAAGTAACCAAGAAACATTTACGATTTTGTTGAAAAAGTATATTTCTCCTATTTTGGTATAAAGTTAGGCGATCAAGATAAGCCTTGGGCCGCACACAGAGTTTGTTCGGCGTGTGTTGAAGAACTGAGGCAATGGTTTCAACCTAAAAAGCAGTCCTTACGTTTTGGAAGACCAATGGTTTGGAGGGAGCCCAAAAGTCATAGCGATGAGTGTTATTTTTGTTCTTGCAACATACGAGGTTTCAATTTGAAAAACCAAAAGGATATTTCTTCCCCTAGCATTCAGTCAGCCATTCTCCCTGTTCCTCATTGACCTGAAGTACAAATACCCTCTCCTCTAGATTCTTTGTATGATACAGATGATCACGAGCCATTGGCTCAGCAAGGTGATAGTGAAGAAGACAGAGATTGCTACGAGCCTGGCACAACCGATCCCACTCCATTCTCACAATCTGAACTGAACGATTTAGCTAGAGATCTAGGCCTTTCTAAAGAATCGGCAGCGGTTCCTCAAAGAGTCCATAGCCGAAAAAGCAATAAAAGAAGCTTCGACAGAAAGCGAAAGCGTTATTATAAGGAATTGTGGGCTTAAAGAGAAATGAAAGTATACTAAAAATGTAGTTTAGAACATGATTTATAAATAAAATAAAATTTTATAACGTTGGAAAAATGTGGTAAATTGCTTAAATTTTGTTATTATACCCAAAAATACTCCCTTTTTGTGAGAAAACCTAACGTGATACAAAAAAGTGGATCGAGTTTTTGAAATTCAGCGCTGAAAAGTACATAAAAGTCAGTTATCAAATTTATTTATTTTATTTTATTTTATTTTATTTTATTTTATTTTATTTTATTTTATTTTTTTTTTTGCAGACCTGTGTTGTCGCGGCATGACAACGCACTCTCTCAAATAGTAGCATCTGTAAATCAACGGACGGCCGTGTGTGATGCCCTTAGGTTAGTTAGGTTTAAGTAGTTCTAAGCCTAGGGGACTGATGACCTCAGATGTTAAGTCCCATAGTGCTCAGAGCCATTTGAACCATTTGTAAATCAACGATTTGTGGACAATAACATTCCTGAAATGTTTTTAATAAAACGTCGGCAATAGTTACTCCATTTCTTTTTATTTTGAAAACTGCGACCAGTTACAGTCACGAAGAGCATTACTGAGTGGTGTATGTCAGATTTCCTGAGAGAACACAGGTATGATGGGCATAATATATTACAGGGGAGAGGCAAAATAACATGAACACCTGTACTTACTTGGGGATAGTTTATTAATAAAGGACTGGACCTCCATTTACCCGTAATACAGCTGCGATTCTTCTCGGAATACTAGCATATAATGATTGTGTAGTTTCCAGCGCAATGTTATGTCATTCTTCGATCAGAACCTTTTCTAAGTCCTGAAGCGACAAGGGAGGCAGAAATCTGCTCTGGAGTCTGTGCTCCAATACCGCCCACAAGGATTCGATAATGTTCTAAAGTCCGGGGACTGTGCTGGCCAGGTAAGACGCTGCAGTTCAGTTGCATGCTCCTCATATCACGATTTTACTGTCCTGGCTGTGTGAATGGGTGCATTATCATCCTGAAATATGGCATCATCGATGGGGAACAACGTTTTGATCATGTGGTGCACCTGATCATCTAAAATGTTCACATAATCGTTGGCTGTAATACGGCCTTTGATAGCAACGATGGGACCAGCAGAATACCATGATATGGTGCCCACGGCACCAAACTTCCACCTCCATGCTTAACCGTTGGAATCAAGCAATGAGGATTATGGGCTGCTTTTGGCATTCTCCAGACCTAAACCCGGCCGACGTATGAAGTGATGAAAACGTTGACTCGTCGGACGTGTTTCCACTGATCAGCTGTCCAGGATTTATGCTCCTGACACCATGTTCCATGCGAGTGTTCACGAATCGGTTCGTCATAGCCTCTCATCTATGAAAGCAGACGGCTTTGAAACTGTTGAACAGAATCTGTCAGAAGCCCTCGAACAGCTTGCCACCTACTATAAGGGGAACCATCTCAAACCTAATCCAGGGAAAACCGAAAGCTGCGTCTTCCACCTAAAGAACAGACAATCTGCAAGAAGACTACGACTTAACTGGGAAGGAGTGCCCCTGGAGCACTGTGGAACACCAAAATACTTAGGCGTCACGTTGGATAGAGCACTCACGTATAAAAAGCACTGCGTGAACACTAAACACAAAGTAGCCGCGAGAAACAACATTGTGTGCAAACTAACGGGCACCACATGGGGGGCACAGGCTGGAATAGTGAGAACCACAGCTCTTGCTTTGTGCTGTTCAACAGCGGAGTACGCGTGCCCAGTGTGGTACAATTCTAGCCACGTCAAGCAAGTGGACGTACCGCTTAAGGAATCCTGCCGCATCATCACAGGCTGTCTGAGACCAACCCCGACTGATAACAGGCGTGGCCCCACCAGATGTTAGAAGGAAAGTAGCGGCCAGGAAGGAAAAGACAAAGGCGTTGACCTCACCAGCCCACCCGCTGTACAAACACCAGCCAGCCCGCAGTCGACTAAAATCTAGAAAAAGCTTCCTGCACACAGCAGAAAACATCGTCGGGACACCGCAGCAAGTGAGGCTGGCAATGTGGCGAGAAGAAAACGTGCACCTTGGGGAATGGTTAGTCCCAAACGAAGAACTCCCTCCCGGCTATATGGAAGGATGGACGACGTGGAAATCTCTTAATAGGCTGCGCTCTGGTGTCACACGATCCAAAGAGAATGTGCGCAAATGGGGCCTCTCAAATGAACCGGCACTGTGTGACTGTGGACACACTCGAACCACCATCCACCTCACACAGTGTGTGCTGTGCCCAAGCACTTGCACCGTGAAGGATTTGATGAACGCCACCCCGGAAGTGCTGGACGTGGCCAGGTTCTGGTCCAAGACTTCATAAAATAAAAAACTACTTGACCCTGCTTATATATTTGTATACTTTTATACTCTTTTTGTATTTGTTATATACTTGATATGTATGTGTTAACTATTCTGATTTTATGTACGATGCTTCTGACACGATTAAATAAAAATAAATAAAGCAGCTCATCTATGAATATTCGCTTTATGGAGTTCTCGGTGGACAGTGTCGATAGATACGGGGCCTCTAAGATGGCTATTGACCTCTGGAGTCACTTTAGCCGCCGTAGTTTTGTATTGTTTCCACACAATTCATGTTAGCGTAAGACGATCTCTGTCATTTAGTTATGATTTGCGCCCACTATTACGTGCACACGATGATGTCTTTCCATGTTTTGTGTCATGACTGTTCAAACAGTTGCTCTTGAAACATTCAATAAGTTGGCTGTCTTGGTTACTGAGGCTCCGGGCCGGCCGGTGTGGCCGAGCAGTTCTAGGCGCTTCAGTCTGGAACCGCGTAACCGCTGCGGTCGCAGGTTCGAATCCTGCCTCGGGCATGGATGTGTGTGATGTCTTTAGGTTAGTTAGTTTTAAGTAGTTCTAAGTGCTAGGGGACTGATGACCACAGAAGTTAAGTCCCATAGTGCTCAGAGCCATTTTTTTGGGGCTCCGGCTAATCGGGCCCCCACAATCTGTCCTCTTTGGAACTCTGTTAGGTCTTTCACTACAAGTCGATTTCAGCCTCTGAATGCAGATACGAAGTGTGCACTAGTCGTAAACAATCTGCGCTGATGCCCAGTCCGTACTGAACACGCACAGTCCAGTGCGACACGTGCTCCGTCAAACACAACCATCCCATTACTACCACTGTAAGACGTGTATATTTCTATTGTCAACCCACAATTTATGAAGGATGTTTATATTTTATTAATAGAATTAAGTAGGAATAATTAATATTTGTCATGTTGGAAATAATAGCGGTAGCAGGGAATGTCTGCACCAAAGTATTGTTGGCAAGAGAGACCGCAAATTGATATAATTTTAAAAAGGGCGGGAGAGACCGCGTATGGATACATTTTAAGAAAAGAGCTGGAAAGATCGGGCATTGATACATTTAGTAATGGTAGCAGTGATTGTCTGCACCAGAAAGCATTGTTGGCAGGAGAGACCGCACTTAAGCGTTGGTAGGAAGTCAGTAGTAAGCGAGATGTGAAGCGAGTTGGTAGCAGGTCTGAAGCGAGATGTTGAGAGGAGCAGTGTGCCTGCCAGCCACCAGCTATGATTTACGAGAGATTATAAACGGATGTACAGAGACATCAACTAACTATTATCATAAGAGGAAGTAATATTATTGAGTTATTTTCTTTGAGAAACTCAATACTACTGAAGGTATGTTTGCACAATGCTAGCTGTAAGATTACCGTAAAAAGTAAGTCCCATTTGAACGTTTGTAAAATCATTTCATTACCAGCAGTAAATATTTGAAGAAACGTTTTCAGAATATAATTAATTTTTGCCAGCAATGTTGCATTACTGATTATAATCAATCCCAAAAACTGCGGGCAACATCTTCTGAGGTGAGTCGGCGGCTGGCTGCTAGGCGCTGGAGGTCCCGCTTATATAGAGCACTTAGATGGCGCCACCAGTCATCACGTGCTTTCGACTTTAAAACTATCTCTGGCTAGTGCCATCTCTCTCGATTACAGGTAATCGATTTTTTTTTTCTTTCGTAACATCACGGACCGTATCGATAAAGTTTTGGCCAAGTGGAGACAATCTTTCGACCTACCAAGAAAATTAGTGAAAGTTTAAGATCTGTGAAAGACGCACGACACCCATTAGCTACCCCAGGTGTGTATAAAATTCCGTGTAGCTGTGGCATGGTTTATATTGGAACAACTAAAAGGAGTGTTAATACCCACCTAACGGAGCACAAAAGTAACTGTAGATTGGGAAAAATTGACAAATCAGCTGTCGCGGAACTCGTTTTCAAAGACGGTGATCACTAAATAAAATTTAGTGAGACAAACGTGATAGCTAGGACCTCACATTAATATACCCGCATGTATAGAGAAGCTATAGAGATCTACAATCACGGAAATAAGTTTAATAAAAAGGAAGAAGGATTAAAACTAGACAATTTATGGCGTTCGACTCTGTACCAACGAAGTGACAATCGATTACCTGTAATCGAGAGAGATGGCACTAGCCAGAGATAGTTTTAAAGTCGAAAGCACGTGATGAGTGGTGGCGCCATCTAAGCGCTCTATATAAGCGGGACCTCCAGCGCCTAGGAGCCAGTCGCCGACTCACCTCAGAAGATGTTGCCCGCAGTAGGCAACGAAACGTCAGGAAGGAGAAGCAGTTTTATATATGGACCACGGCAATTCAACCAGGAAGTTTTAGTTAATGAAGACGCCGGCCTTGAAAGCTTACATGCTGTGAAAAAACATTCATGTTCGCCTGTGCTGTGAAAGTGCCACGCAAAACAACAAGGGGTGCAAGCCCCCTCCATCAAATACACGACCACACCATGACACCACCGCCTCCAAATTTTACTGTTGGCACTACCCACGCTGGCAGATGACGTTCACTGGGCATTCGCCATACCCACACCTTCCCATCGGATCGCCACATTGTGTACCGTGATTCTTCACTCCACACAACGTTTTTCTACTGTTCAGTCATCCAATGTTTACGCTTCTTACACCAACCGAGACGCCGTTTGGCACTTACCGGAGTGATGTGTGGGTTATGAGCAGCCGCTCGACCATGAAATCCAAGTTTTCTCGCTTCCCGCTAGCTGTCATAGTACTTGCAGTGGATCCTGACGCAGTCTGGAATTCCTGTGCGATGATCTGGATAGATGTCTACCTATTAGACATTACGACCCTCTTAAACTGTCGACGGTCTCTGTCAGTCAACAGACGAGGTTGGCTTGTACGTTTTTGTGCTGTACGTGTCCCTTCACGTTTCGATTTCATTATCACACCGGAAACAGTGGTCCTAGAGGTGTTTAGGAGTGTGGAAATCTCGCGTACAGACGAATGACACAAGTGACACCCGATCATCTGACCACGTTTGAACTCCGTGAGTTCTGCGGAGCACCCCATTCTGCTCCATCATGATGTGTTATGGCTACTGGGTTGCTGATATGGAGTACCTGGCAATAGGTGGCAGCACAATGCACCTCATATGAAAAACGTATGTTTTTTTGGGTGGCCGGATACTTCTGATGCAGAACATTTCACTATGGAAAGGCTGCCCCATGGTATGCAGTCAGTGCAAAAAATCTTGGACGGATGCTCCATGGTATACAGTCAACGTAAGAACTCCAAGAAAAACAGAGACAAATACATAGTAGGTGCATAACAAAATATAGGGATGTAAGAGGTTCGTTCCAAAAGTAGTTTCGTCATTATTTTTGAAAGAGTCTATGGTACACCTGGTGGCACAAACAAACATATGAATCCACACCCGTTGCTGCTTCAACATCGGAATGGGCATCAGCGGAAGAGGAATGATGCATGCGCAGAGCGCCAAAGAAGAGAAATTAGCAGCAGACCAATGCGCACGAGGTTATTAAAGTACAAAGCACGACAGGAGTCGAACGTATACTGACAACGTGGTCGCTATTGAAACTATTTGCTGTTGTTTGAATCAGCATGTGGGACTAGTGTGTCCATCATCCAAGAACGCCTACAGAATGTGTGTGGTGAAGAGGTCACACCTCGTCAAATGGTTGGTCACTGGTGTTGCATGTTCAGAGAAGGAAGACAGTGTGCAGGATGAAGATCAAAGTGGTCGTCCCTTCACATCCACGAAAGAAAGCATCAGTCTTATAGAGTACAGAACATGGCGTTAGTGGACAGGCACATAACAGTGTTAGACATGGCGTCCACACTCCGGGCTTAGGGCCTTCACATGCTCCATGAAGTGTTGGGTTAGCGAAAAGTGCCTGCAAGAAAGCTGACCCCAGATTACAAAGAGTTCAAGAATGGTTATCAGCCACAATAACCTGATGTGGTACGTGCCATAGGGAAATGAGTTCCTCATCAGAATCATTGTAAGACGTCGTGGTCTCCTGACCTTCATTGCTTACATATTCCGCCCTCACAATCATATTCCACACATCAAGACGCTTCATTCGAACCCAAAATCGATAAGATAAAGTCAGTGTTGTATGAATTCATGAAAACGATATGCAAATAACAAGTAAGTGCACCGTAGTTGAAATACTCGAGGCTGACGTACACACATACATTCCAGACGCGACGGTCGCAGGAGCTTTTAGTTCTAGAGAGGCAACAGCACGCCAGGAGGCCAGTCCCAACCCATCTACGTCGGCCGGTGGACGCCCGTGGAGCAGACAGCGTTCGACCGAGGGAAAGGAGGAACGACCCCATGTTCGGCTTAAAACAAATTCCTCTACACTGTGAGGGAGCGGCCAGCTTACGCATTCTTTACACATAGCACGCAGTTTCAGAGATTTGCACAGGGAGACAGCAAACGCCAAACGCCGATACTACAGATTTCCGGATTGGTCGCCTTAAACGAAACGTCATTCTCCCGTTTTAGAAGAGCAATGCTGATTGGCAGACGATATTTGTGACGCCTTGAGCTGAAGGAGTAATGGAAGAGACCGAAAGATATACCCCTTCAAGTCTGGCGTGGAGAGGAGCCGTTCCGTTGTCACTCTTGGAGCAAGAACGCATAACGAGAGTGTGCGCGCTCGTACGTGTACTCAAAGAGCGAGGAACAAGTCTCTCCTCAGTACTTCACTGGGAGAGCACCTCTGTCGAGAGCGAATCAGAGTGTGACTCAATATTGAGTCCTTGCGATTAAGCGTTGTTCACTGTGTTGGCCACCACACTTATTGTGCGGTGTGAACGGAGAAGGTTATAGTTAAACGCCTGCGAGCTAATTTTTGAGTGGCACCGCGGTGGACTGGTTATCTGACCGGTGTACCACGCCAATAGTTAGACTAGCGGCGAATAGGAGTCCTTGACTTCATCAAGGCGTAGGGAGAGTTTGATTGGCGAAGGTCAATCCAGATAGAACGAGAGTTATCTTATTTGTCAGCAGCGAGCAGCGTAGACAGCAGTCATCGCAGCTTACGGTATTGTGCGCTACAGCTGTTGCGAGACCCATATTTCCTCCACAACAGTACAGTTCACTGCATTTCATATGTGACAGCCTCGACCGTACCTAGCAACATTCTAACGAATAATTATTCAAGTTGAGTAGGCGTGGCTCTCAGCCATTCTGCCAAGTCAATAACAATCTTAAACTTTGTATAGAAATTTCATTAGCGAATCCTGTCCTTGAGAGGTAAATTCACATTCCGAAAAGAACCAGGAAATGACGTGTTCAGTTCGTAACTAAAAGTGCTATTGTGATTTCTCAGAATTTTTGCAAAATAAATAATAATTTTCGTTAGTTTCATGGTTTTTTTTTTTTTTACACTAACTAGCAGTACTCCAGTACCCAAGTATCCCACTAGATACGTAAGAAATTTTGTGAATTTTTGTGTCATTTCCTTACAGCGGATGACTCCAGAAGATATTTATTGCTGGAAGCTTTTCAGGAATTTCTCTTTAGAACGTTAGAAGCGTCTGTCTGACTTCTGTAGTAGTGTGGGGGTGGAAATTGCATCTTGCAGGAGCTACAGGGTAAAGGGTACATCTCAGATTAATCCGTTGCGCAGAACGACAGAATAGCAGATCAATCCCACGCTCACATCATCATAGGCGATGAGACATGGATTCACCACTCTACACCAGAATCCAAGGTCGCCTCGGTGACGTGATAGCATCCCAATTCAAATGAGGAAAAAATTGGAAGGACAGTTTATGATCACTGCATTTTGTAATGCGAAAGGTGTGATTCTCCCTCATTTCCCCCAGCAAGGGATCATCGATGTGGCACGGTACTGTGACACACTAGACATCCTCAAGTCTGCCATATGATGCAAGAGATCAGGGTTCTTGACTGAAGGTGTTGTGGTCTTGGATGACCACACCCAGGAAGGCCCACATAGGATCAGATTCGTCACCTCGGATATAGAGCACCAGCCTACAGCACCAGTCTCGTCCCATCAGACTTCCACCTGTGCCGTGCATAGAAAGCAGCACTCTCCCGACGTCGCTTCCAAACCAGTGCTGAGCTGGAGCTGACTCTGAGACAATTCCTTCCATCGCAGTGCACCAAGTTTTACCAGAGTGGTTTGGTTGGTTGGTTGATCAGGGGCAGGGGACCAAACAGCGAGGTCTACATCTACAACTAAATTTATACTCCGCAAGCCACCCAACGGTGTGTGGCGGAGGGCACTTTACGTGCCACTGTCATTACCTCCCTTTCCTGTTCCAGTCGCGTATGGTTCGCGGGAAGAACGACTGTCTGAAAGCCTCCGTGCGCGCTCGAATCTCTCTAATTTTACATTCGTGATCTGTTCGGGAGGTATAAGTAGGGGGAAGCAATATATTCGATACCTCATCCAGAAACGCACCCTCTCGAAACCTGGACAGCAAGCTACACCGCGATGCAGAGCACCTCTCTTGCAGAGTCTGCCACTTGAGTTTGTTAAACATCTCCGTAACGCTATCACGGTTACCAAATAACCCTGTGACGAAACGCGCCGCTATTCTTTGGATCTTCTCTATCTCCTCTGTCAACCCGATCTGGTACGGATCCCACACTGATGAGCAATACTCAAGTATAGGTCGAACGAGTGTTTTGTAAGCCATCTCCTTTGTTGATGGACTACATTTTCTAAGGACTCTCCCAATGAATCTCAAGCTGGTACCTGCCTTACCAACAATTAATTTTATATGATCACTCCACTTCAAATCGTTCCGCACGCGTACTCCCAGATATTTTACAGAAGTAACTGCTACCAGTGTTTGTTCCGCTATCATATAATCATACAATAAAGGATCCTTCTTTCTATATATTCGCAATACATTATATTTGTCTATGTTAAGGGTCAGTTGCCACTCCCTGCACCAAGTGCCTATCCGCTGCAGTTCTTTTTGCATTTCGCTACAATTTTCTAATGCTGCAACTTCTCTGTATACTACAGCATTATCCGCGAAAAGCCGCATGGAACTTCCGACACTATCTACTAGGTCATTTATATATATTGTGAAAAGCAATGGTCCCCTAACACTCCCCTGTGGCACGCCAGAGGTTACTTTAACGTCTGTAGACGTCTCTCCATTGATAACAACATGCTGTGTTCTGTTTGCTAAAAACTCTTCAATCCAGCCACACAGCTGGTCTGATATTCCCTAGGCTCTTACTTTGTTTATCAGGCGACAGTGCGGAACTGTATCGAACGCCTTCCGGAAGTCAAGAAAATAGCATCTACCTGGGAGCCTGTATCTAATATTTTCTGGGTCTCATGAACAAATAAAGCGAGTTGGGTCTCACACGATCGCTGTTTCCGGAATCTATATTGATTCCTACATAATAGATTCTGGGTTTCCAAAAACGACATGATACTAGAGCAAAAAACATGTTCCAAAATTCCACAACAGATCGACGTCAGAGATATAGGTATATAGTTTTGCGCATCTGCTCGACGACCCTTCTTGAAGACTGGGACTACCTGTGCTCTTTTCCAATCATTTGGAACCTTCCGTTCCTCTAGAGACTTGCGGTACACGGCTGTTAGAAGGGGGGCAAGTTCTTTCGCGTACTCTGTGTAGAATCGAATTGGTATCCCGTCAGGTCCAGTGGACTTTCCTCTGTTTGATTCCAGTTGCTTTTTCTATTCCTTGGACACTTATTTCGATGTCAGCCATTTTTTCGTTTGTGCGAGGATTTAGAGAAGGAACTGCAGTGCGGTCTTCCTCTGTGAAACAGCTTTGGAAAAAGATGTTTAGTATTTCAGCTTTACGCGTGTCATCCTCTGTTTCAATGCCATCATCATCGCGGAGTGTCTGGATATGCTGTTTCGAGCCACTTACTGATTTAACGTAAGACCAGAACTTCCTAGGATTTTCTGTCAAGTCGGTACATAGAATTTTACTTTCGAATTCACTGAACGCTTCACGCATAGCCCTCCTTACGCTAACTCTGACATCGTTTAGCTTCTGTTTGTCTGAGAGGTTTTGGCTGCGTTTAAACTTGGAGTGAAGCTCTCTTTGCTTTCGCAGTAGTTTCCTAACTTTGTTGTTGTACCACGGTGGGTTTTTCCCGTTCCTCACAGTTTTACTGGGCAGGTACCTGTCTAACACGCATTTTACGATTGCCTTGAACTTTTTCCATAAACACTCAACATTGTCAGTGTCAGACAAGAAATTTTCGTTTTGATCTGTTATGTAGTCAGTCCCACTGGATTAGGGTAGTATGGGAAAGGTAGGCAGCTGTGCCCTTTCAAAGGAAGCATCCTGGCATTTGCCTGAAGCGATGTAGGGAAATCCCGGAAAAACTAAATCAGGATGGCTGGACGTGGGTTTGAACTGCTGTTCTCCTGAATGCGAGTCCATTGTGCTAACCACTGTGCCACCTCCCTCGGTCAGACTGGTTTCTTCAAACTGATTTCACGTTATGACAAACGTCTCAATGTCGGCGGCGACTATGTAGAAAAGCAGTGCAAGGTGTGTAGTTCATGAAGCCATGATGTATTTGTTTTTGGCAACAAAGTTTCCATGTGAAAAACAGTAACGAAGCGGAACGTACATCACAGATAGACACTGAAGGAAACACGCATGGCTGTCAAGAGGATAATGTTTGAAAACTTCAACCATTACCTTGTGTATTGTGTATTGAACCGAGCACCTAGAAACGACAGAGAGGCTTCGACCCACCGTAGCCCTCAGTGGTTCACAACCCCACAACAGGTCACAGCAGTCCACTCACCCCACCACTGCCCCTTACCGAACCCAGGGTTATTGTGCAGTTCGGTCCCCAGTGGACCCCCCCCCCCCCCCCCCACCTGGGAACGTATCATACCAGACGAGTTCAAATGGCTCTGAGCACTACGGGACTTAACTTCTGAGGTCATCAGTCCCCTATAACTTAGAACTACTTAAACCTTACTAACCTGAGGACATCACACTCATCCATGCCAGAGGCAGGATTCGAACCTGCGACCGCAGCGGTCACGCGGTTCCAGACTGAAGCGCCTAGAACCGCACGGCCACACCGGCCGTGCGGTTCCATGTATTTTAATACCTACTCCGAATTTTTCTTTTATTTCTTTCAATTACAGAGATATCTCTTTAATCAGCGTTGTGGGTAAAATCTTCTCACATATTGTTGAAAGGAAAGTGCGAGTATTAGTTGAGGACCAATTGGATGAAAATCAGTGTGGGTTTAGGCATCTTAGAGGTTGTCAGGACCAGATCTTTAGCTTACGGTAAATAATGGAGAAGTGTTATGAGTGGAACAGGGAATTGTATCTATGCTTTATAGATCTAGAAAAGGCATATGACCGGGTTCCTAGGAGGAAGTTATTGTCTGTTCTACAAGATTATGGAATACGAGGCAAACTTTTGCAAGCAATTAAAGGTCTTTACATGGATAGTCAGGCAGCAATTAGAGTTGACGGTAAATTGAGTTCATGGTTCAGAGTAGTTTCAGGGGTAAGACAAGGCTCCAACCTGTCTCCACTGTTGTTCATATTATTTATGGATCATATGTTGAAAACAATAGACTGGCTGGGTGAGATTAAGATATGTGAACACAAAAAAGCAGTCTTGCATATACGGATGACTTAGTTGTGATGGCAGATTCGATTGAAAGTTTTCAAAGTAATATTTCAGAGCTAGATCAGAAATGTAAGGACTATGGTATGAAGATTAGCATCTCCAAAACGAAAGTAATGTCAGCGGGAAAGAAATATAAACGGATTGAGTGCCAAATAGGAGGAACAAAGTTAGAACAGGTGGACGGTTTCAAGTACTTAGGATGCATATTCTCACAGGATGGCAACATAGCGAAAGAACTGGAAGCGAGGTGTAGCAAAGCTAATGCAGTGAGCGCTCAGCTACGATCTACTCTCTTCTGCAAGAAGGAAGTCAGTACCAAGACTAAGTTATCTGTGCACCGTTCAATCTTTCGACCAACTTTGTTGTATGGGAGCGAAAGCTGGGTGGAGTCAGGTTACCTTATCAACAAGGTTGAGGTTACGGATATGAAAGTAGCTAGGATGATTGCAGGTACTAGTAGATGGGAACAATGGCAGGAGGGTGTCCACAATGAGGAAATCAAAGAAAAACTGGGAATGAACTCTATAGATGTAGCAGTCAGGGCGAACAGGCTTAGAGGGTGGGGTCATGTTACACGCATGGGAGAAGCAAGGTTACCCAAGAGACTCATGGAATCAGCAGTAGAGGGTAGGAGGAGTCGGGGCAGACTGAGGAGAAGGTACCTGGATTCGGTTAAGAATGATTTTGAAGTAATAGGTTTAACATCAGAAAAGGCATCAATGTTAGCACTGATTAGAGGATCATGGAGGAACTGTATAAGGGGGGCTATGCTCCAGACTGAACGCTGAAAGGCATAATCAGTCTTAAATGATGATGATGATGATGATGATGATGATGATGATGATGATGATTTCTTTCACTGCTTGCTCAATATACAGATTGAATAACATCGGGGAGAGGCTACAACCCTGTCTCACTCCCTTCCCAACCACTGCTTCCCTTTCATGCCCGTCGACTCTTATAACTGCCATCTGGTTTCTGTACAAATTGTAAATAGCTTTTCGCTCTCTGTATTTTACCCCTGCCACCTTCAGAATTTGAAAGAGAGTATTCCAGTCAACATTGTCAAAAGCTTTCTCTAAGTCTACAAATGCTAGAAACGTAGGTTTGCCTTTCCTTCATCTAGCTTCTAAGATAAGTAGTGGGGTCAGTATTGCCTCACGTGTTCCGATATTTCTACGGAATCCAAACTGATCTTCCCCGAGGTCGGCTTCTACTAGTTTTTCCATTCGTCTGTAAAGAATTCGCGTTAGTATTTTGCAGCCGTGACTTATTAAACTGATAGTTCGGTAATTTTCACATCTGTCAACACCTGCTTTCTTTGGGATTGGAATTATTATATTCTTCTTGAAGTCTGAGGGTATTTCGCCTGTCTCATGCATCGTCGTCACTCAAGATACAGAGTCCAAGGCAATGAGCCGCGAAACTCCCGTAGCTTTTCTACACCTTCGCTACGGCGCGCTTCCAAGCGGCTAGCTTCTATAAACACTGGAAAACGATATGATGTGGAGAAGCACGTTCATATGAAGCTTCATTTTGGAGCTTATGTGGCGCTATAAATTGTGGCAATCATCAGAAGTGTAAGCCAGAAATATCATTTTTTTGTTTCCGAAAGCTGCTGAGAGGCAAGTGAGTAATTCTATGAATAACCAATGCTCTCTTTAGGAAGTTTTGGGCATTTGAAAGGATGTTTAACGTTTCTATTCATTCTTCGTATCTTCAGAATTTCTGTCCTTGTTGGTGCGACTTGTAGGGACTGGAGAATGTATGGTTGTCTGGAGTGACCTTAGCTGTCTCCACGTCTGCGGATGATGTATTGCATAGCACTGTTTCTCTGACACGCAGAGAGAATCACTAACGTGCTGGACTTGCTGTCCCTAGACCGTGAAGGCATCCGTCTTCATCAGATACTGTACGTGTTTCTCACCGAGGTAATAAAATAATTAACAGAACAGAGATAGGGGGAAAGTTACAGTAAGTGGAAGACAATAAATAATGCTAACTGTTGTGCGCTCCGGTGCAAAATATGATTGTTTTTTGTTTACTCCGCCGGCCTCTGTGACCGAGCGGTTCTAGGCACTTCAGTTTGTAACCGCACGACTGCTACGGTCGCAGGTTCGAATCCTGCCTCGGGCATGGAGGTGTGTGATGTCCTTAGGTTACTTTGGTTTAAGTAGTTCTAAGTTCTAGGGGACTGATAAGCTCAGTTGTTAAGTCCCATAGTGCTACATCTACATCTACATTTACACTCCGCAAGCCACCCAACCATGTGTGGCGGAGGGCACTTTACGTGCCACTGTCATTACCTCCCTTTCCTGTTCCAGTCGCGTATGGTTCGCGGGAAGAACGACTGCCGGAAAGCCTCCGTGCGCGCTCGAATCTCTCTAATTTTACATTCGTGATCTCCTCGGGAGGTATAAGTAGGGAGAAGCAATATATTCGATACCTCATCCAGAAACGCACCCTCTCGAATCCTGGACAGCAAGCTACACCGCGATGCAGAGCGCCTCTCTTGCAGAGTCTGCCACTTGAGTTTGCTCAATACATCCGTAACGCTATCACGCTTACCAAATAACCCAGTGACGAAACGCGCCGTACTGCTTTGGATCTTCTCTATCTCCTCTGTCAACCCGACCTGGTACGGATCCCTCACTGATGAGCAATACTCAAGTATAGGTCGGACGAGTGTTTTGTAAGCCACCTCCTTTGTTGATGGACTACAATTTCTAAGGACTCTCCCAATGAATCTCAACCTGGCACCCACCTTACCAACAATTATTTTTATATGATCATTCCACTTCAAATCGTTCCGCACGCATACTCCCAGATATTTTACAGAAGCAGTGTTTGTTGCACCGAGCCATTTGAACCATTTTTTTGTTTTGTTTGCTCCACTGTGGAGAAAATTAGTTTGCTTTGGTGAAAGTTCCAGTCTAACATTCGCTTTCTTTTGCTCTCCAAGCTTCTCTTCAGTATGTCAGCCTATCAAGACCTAAATATCACCCATTCAGTGAGATAAATCTTCATCAGTTTCCTTGATTTTGGTCTCTTCGTCAGATGAGCAGTTCTGCATAGCTATGCCCTCATAATTTCTTTTTCTTATTTTTTTTTTTCAAATTTTGACTGTATGGTATTCTTAGCGATAGGAACTACTGGATTAATCTTTGTCGCAATGTTAGACTGCACAGCGTCATACGAATTCGCTTTTCGCCAGTCGAATTTAGTGAATGAGAGCTTTTTCTTCGGGAATAGAGGCGATTGGGTTAACATTTCGCGCATTGCGGGATAGTTCTTGACACATGCGAGTCCCAACACCTTCAATGCACCCTAATTCTGATAGCATAAAAGTCATCTTTTTGATTGGTAACCTGTAAAGTTGTGCTTTATGGATTAGCCTCTGGATTCAGGAGCCGGTTGTAATGGTACTTGAATTACGTAAGCATTACGGCACCTCACCTCAACCTCTCGATACCAGCAATATTCTACTGTGTTTCTGTAAAATAGTTAACATATTTCTGTGACAACATTCAGATTTGATTTCATTAACGTAGAGGTACTTCGATACATCGATATGCATATATTGCAATGATATTATTCTTATGTGTATTCCTTCTTTTGTCACTATGATCACTGACGTACTAGTAACTCTGATTTTTGGGCGCGTAAGCGGTTTTTAGAGAGTCAAGCTTTGGTTGTCATGTTAAAAAGACGCGAATTGTAGTCAGTTTATGAAATGTGAACTTTAACAGTGAGGAAGATATTTTCAAGTATGTTTTATATTGTGAAGTGATGTTTTGGAACGAGTTACGTGATATTGCAACAAAAGTAATAAAAAATAAGTGTAACTTCAATTCGGAGTGCTGATTACTTTTTTACATCACCATTGTCGTATCTTGCAAAAGTTTAATTTTCAAGAATGGTTTATGAAACACATCTATAAAACTTTTGAATATCGCAGAATAACACCTAGGCCTCCTTGCATCCGAGCTTGGGTCATCACTACCTAGATTTTCGACGGTTGAGCCATGAGTTCATAACGAGATCAGCGTGGGAAACACGAAAAGATGAGTGCCTAGTTTATCCATTATTTCAAGAAATGACTTTATTAACTGTGCTCTAATGACACCTGCCACATAATATAACTTTGTTGTTGCCCGAAAATGCAATATTTAGCAGCGTGAGCAACACTACAATCATAATTAATTTTTGACCTTTGTTGTGGTAGGGTTGTTAGACGGTGAACCCACGTCATCTGGCCTAGACCCAAAGCGGCCAGGTAAATCCATCGTAAACATTGATATAGTCTTTAAATCATAAATAATGAAAAATAATCACTCTCGGTTATTTAATGCACTTAATGATCCTAAAGGCTGCAACACTAGTCCTCAACGCATGCAACATTGGCTGACCAGTTCAGTAAAACAGTCTCGTAGCCCCTCCGGCAGCAATGCAACGTATACGCTGTGCTCTCGAAGTAGCCTCCCTAAACCCACGACAAAAATTCAAATTATTACTGATGCTAAAATTCTGAAAGCTACAGCTGTTGCCCGATGTCATTATACTTAAAGGAAAATTTCTATTGTTACTCCCCAGTGCAGAATTTGCTACAGTGAAGTTTAGAACAGAGATAAAAATTTGTCAACTTGTATGTCAAATCCAGGCGAATAGATTTCTGAATCTTGCTATTTCCGTGCAGGTTTTTGTATCCCTGCTCCACGTCCGGATCCGCATTGCATATGCAACAAAATTCAAAAAACAGGTTCATTATTTCCTCCCAAATAAAATATATATGGTAAACGTACTAAATTTTACAATAGTTCTTTAATTTTAGCTTGAAGGTCCGTTGGAAAAAACGTTCCAGTGTTCTTTGCACGATGTTGCCACTTCTCACGACTTGAAGGTGTTGATTAAATCTGGGCGATGTATAAACGAATATTAATTTTTCTACATGACTTTACCGAGCGATGTGGCGCAGTGGTTAGCACACTGGACTCTCATTCTGGAGGACGACGGTTCAATGCCGCATCCGCCCATCCTGATTTAGGTAATCCGTGATTTACCTAAATCACTCCAGGCAAATGCCGGGATGGTTCCTTTGAAAGGTGAAACGTCGCCTTAGAAAAATTAATGAATTGCTGTGCCGGTAAACCCCTTACGTTATTTGATTTTCTAACAGCTGAGCAAAACTGAACGTACTCAAACATTTCTCTCTTTACTTATTGTGATCATAACTGACACACAATATTTTTAGCGCAACGCAATCTGACTTTCAATAATCCCTACAAAAGAATGGCCCTGACTGGCAATAACCTATACCTTTCATGAATCACTTACCTCAAAAAATCTTCGTTACTCGAACTACTGCAATACAGCGAGCGCCAATACTGCCACCTAAATAAAAGATTCTAACTACTGAAGGCACTAACTACTGATAGGCATAGTTAGCAAATGAAAGATTTTGATAGAGAACAAACAATGTATTTACCTTAATAATGTTCAAAAGTCGTAATATATATATATATATCAGTTCATGACATCCAGTCTTACAAATTTACTGTCTCTAATGGACACACGTCCACATCATCCGCTCTCAAAACTCCGCCATCTCTCTCCCCACATCCACCACTGCTGGCAGCTCACCTCCAACTGCGCAACGCGATGCGCTGTTCACATCCAACTGCCCAACACTACAATAGCGACTATTCCAACAATGCCATCAGCCACAGACTTCACACAGCACAGTGATTTTCATATAGAGCGCTACGTGGCGTTACCAACATAAAAACCTAAACAGCCTACTTACAAAGGGCACGGCCGACATCTTTCCCCATCCTTCCCTGATCCGATGAGACCGATGACCTCGCTGTTTGGTCTCTGCCCCCAAACAATCCAATATTTTTTCCTGGACGTCAGAACATTGACCGTTTCACTGTTGCTGCTGCTTATCAGTGTATTCTGTGAACATAAAGGTGATGGAAATTCGTTGAGACGGATAATTAACAGTTGAAAATATATTATCTACCTTCTGTTTTGTTCTGAGCACAGCATACAATAAACTATAGTCTAAACATGTTTGTGTTTTTCTTATACCACAGTAATTATACGTTGAATTACACTTCTTTAAAATGGCGGTTAGATACCTGCGACCGAACTTTACTGAGAAGCGTCTAGATTAATGTTTCGATAAACCTGAACTGGTATTTGCCCAGTCCATGTCCCCGTAGAGAGTAAGATAATTGAAAAACCAAAGCGAAACAAAAATACTATAAAGGGTGTAAAATTTAAGTTGACAACCCAGAATAACTCGAAAAACAAGCTTCACAAAAAAAATGTGTAGAATCCAAAGTTGATTATTTTCGAGGGGGACATCTGCCGGTGCTAAAATTAGCCCGCCGCCCCAGACCCGCCGGCTGGTGTGGCCGAGCGGTTCTAGGCGCTTCAGTCTGGACCCGTGCAACCACTACGGTCGCAGGTTCGAATCCTGCCTCGGGCATGGACGTGTGTGATGTCCTTAGGTTAGTTAGGTTTAAGTAGTTCTAAGTTCTAGGGGACTGATGAGCTCAGATGTTAAGTCCCATAGCGCTCAGAGCCATTTGAACCAACCCCAGCCCCTCGGGGTTGTGGTGGGAGGCAACTTTAAAATTTCAAATGGAAACCCCCATTTTTTAATTGCAGAATAAGATTCTACATAAAAAACTATGTACATTTCGTCTTAAACATTTGTTTTGAGTCTTGGCAGTTGGCGCTGTAATTCAAGGAAATCCATGTTCTCATTTTTGCGTGGAAAATGGTTACGGACGAATAAAAAATATTTATTTACTTCGGAAATTTTGATTCGCTAAAACTAAAATCTTCCCTCTCTCCCCATAGGGTGGGATTTGAGAGATAGGAAGTAGAGTTTTACAAATGTTGAGCAAATCCGAATCTGCGGAAAAAATTAATATTTGGGTCAGCATTTGTAAAACTCTAGTTCCTCTCATTTGAAATTTTAAAGTTGCCCACCCCCCACCCCCAGGGGGCTGGGGTGGCGGGCTAACTTTAGCACCAGCAGATGTGCCCCTCGAAATTAATCAACTTTAGATTCTACACATTTTTTCGTGTGAAGCTTGTTTTTCGAGTTATTCTGGTTTGTCAACATAAAATTTACATCCTGTATATCGCTATATTGATATATGTCACAGAGGACAGCACATTTAAATCATATCGTAAGGCAATGGAATTTCAACTCTGGAGGTGTAAAAATTAAATTGAGATATTAGCCCCATTACACCTTTTCTCTAGCCCACTCCCAATTGTGAGTGGGTTGGCTAGTTGCCGACCTGCTATAGGACAGGTAGTTACTCAAGGATACATCAAATGCACAATGAAAACTCATAAAAATTAAGCCCAGCTCCGAGGCAGCGCGGGAACTGATTATAAGAGATGAACCACGAACATGGAGAGCTCCAAGCCATGCGTTCTGAAACAATCGCAATGGCATTACTATGGTTGTCGCTAGCTTCCTGCCACGAAATGTGTTGTACCATACTATGATACGTTCTTCCCGCAAAGCTTCTAACAAATATAGATAGCAAACGAAGCACTCTAAAGCCCTTTGATTTTATCCATACTGGATGAAAGGTCGTGGTTGTGAATGTCAATGTCAAAAAAAAAAAAAAAAAAAAAAAAAAATACATCGGCTCAACCACTTATTTATAATGTAAAACACTAAGATCGACGCGTTTCGGAAGTCAAGCTTCCATCATCAGAATAATAAAAAGTAAAAGAACCTGTAAAACTTGCTATAATGGAACATGCACCGGGCACAATAAAATTGATTATAAAATTAAAACATCGTGGCTACTTCCCTTGTTGCAGCCGTGTCTTCCAAGCTGCATCTCCACATAGTCTTCAAAATATAAAAAACTCTAAAATGGTGTCACCTGTGGTGTTCAACATCTAACCACATGGCTCTCTCCTCTATCGTCGTAAACCGCCGGTGTGTCTTCGTTGATACCACACACCACGTAGCCAAAAACGACACTGAAACGCGAGTGAGCTCACGCACAAGTAAACAAGGAAGTCACAGAAATGTCTATACAAACAGATAACGTATACATGTTCCAAGGACCTCATGAAATATTGGTATCCTGCCAATTGCTAAAAATGTAATTACTAAAAGAAACCAGTGAAATGTTTGAAAAAGTTATTTGTATCACCAGTTAGCTGTTCATTCAGTTGGGAATAGATCAGGATCTCAATATTTTACATAGACAGGACAAAAGTAAAAAGCTGGATCTACTAGAACCGCTGGAAATTACGATACATAGCGTGGATAATCAGAATACACTGAATAAACAGCTACCTGGTGATAAAAATAAACCCTTTCGCGATTACTAAATGATCCTGTAACGAAACGCGCTGCTCTCCGTTGGATCTTCTCTATCTGTTCTATCAACCCTATCTGGTGCGGATCTCACACTGCTGAGCAGTATTGAAGTAGTGGGCGAACAAGCGTACTGTAACCTACTTCCTTTGTTTTTGGATTGCATTTCCTTAGGATTCTTCCAATGAATCTCAGTCTGGCATCTGCTTTACCAACGATCAACTTTATATGATAATTCCATTTTAAATCACTCCTAATGTGTACTCCCAGATAATTTATGGAATTAAATGCTTCCAGTTGCTGACCTGCTATTTTGTAGCTAAATGATAAGGGATCTATCTTTCTATGTATTCGCAGCACATTACACTTGTCTACATTGAGATTCAATTGCCATTCCCTGCACCATGCGCTAATTCGTTGCAGATCCTCCTGCATTTCAGTACAATTTTCCGTTGTTACAACCTCTCGATATACCACAGCATCATCCGCAAAAGCCTCAGTAGACTTCCGATGTCATCCACAAGGTCATTTATGTATATTGTGAATAGCAACGGTCCTACGACACTCCCCTGCGGCACACCTGAAATCACTCTTACTTCGGAAGACTTCTCTCCAGTGAGAATGACATGCTGCGTTCTGTTATCTAGGAACTCTTCAATCCAATCGCACAATTGGTCTGATAGTCCATATCCTCTTACTTTGTTCATTAAACGACTGTGGGGAACTGTATCGAACGCCTTGCGGAAGTCAAGGAACACGGCATCTACCTGTGAACCCGTGTCTATGGCCCTCTGAGTCTCGTGGGCGAATAGCGCGAGCTGGGTTTCACACGATCGGCTTTTTCGAAACCCATGCTGATTCCTACAGAGTAGATTTCTAGTCTCCAGAAAAGTCATTATACTCGAACACAATACGTGTTCCAAAATTCTACAACTGATCGACGTTAGAGATATAGTTCTGCACATCTGTTCGACGTCCCTTCTTGAAAACGGGGATGACCTGTGCCCTTTTCCAATCCTTTGGAACGCTACGCTCCTCTTCTTCACTGGGAGAGCAACTCTGTCGAGAGCGAATCGAAGTGCGACTCTCTATATTGAGTCCTTGCGATTAAGTGTTGATCACTGTGTTGGCCGACACACTTATTGTGCGATGTGAACGGACAGAGTTATAGTTAAACGCCTGCGAGCGAATTTTTGAGTGGCATTGCGGTGGACTGGTTATCTGACCAGTGTCCCACGCCAATAGTTAGACTAGGGGCGACTTGACTTCATCAAGGCATAGGGAGAGTTTGTTTGGCGAAGGTCAATCCAGATAGAACGAGAGTTATCTTATTTGTCAGCAGCGAGCGGCGCAGACAGCAGTCATCGCAGCTTACGGTATTGTGCGCTACAGCTATTGCGAGCCCCATATTTCCTCCACAACAGTACACTTCACTGCATTTCATACGCGACAGCCTCGACCGTACCTAGCAACATTCTAAAGGATAGTTATTCAAGTTGAGAAGGCGCGCCTCTCAGCCATTCTGCCAAGTCAAAAACAAACTTTATATAGAAATTTCATTAGCGAATCCTATCCTTGAGAGGTAACTTCAGATTCGGAAAAGAACCAGGATATAACTTGTTCAATTCATAACTAAAAGTGCCATTGCGATTTCTCAGAATTTTTGCAAAATAAATAATAACTTTCGTTAGTTTCATGTTTTGCTTACACTAACTAGCACTGCTCCAGTACCCAAGTATCCCACTAGTTACGTAAGAAATTTTGTGAATTTTTATGTCATTTCCTTACAGCGGACGACTCCAGAAGATATTTATTGCTGAAAGTTTTTCAGGCATTTCTCTTTAGAACGTTAGGAGCGTCTGTCTGACTTCTGTAGTAGTGTGGGGGTGGAAATTGCATCTTGCAGGATCCACAGGGTAAAGCATACATCTCAGATTAATCCTTTGCGCAGAATAACAGAATAGCAGTCAACCCCACACACCACAGACGATGTTGTTCGGACATGGAGGAGATACAGCGAGACAGGAACTGTCGATGACATGCCTCGCTCAGGCCGCCCAATGGCTACTACTGCAGTGGATGACCGCAACCTACGGATTATGGCTAAGAGGAATCCTGATAGCAACGCCACCATGGTGAATAATGCTTTTCGTGCAGCCACAGGACGTCGTGTTACGACTCAAACTGTGCGCAATACGTTGCATGATGCGCAACTTCACTTCCGACGTCCATGGCAAGGTCCATCTTTGCAACCACTACACCATGCAGCCCGGTACAAATTGGGTCCAACAACATGCCGAATGGACCGCTCAGTATTGGCATCACGTCGCATATGCCTTCAACGAGACAATTGTCTAGACGTGTTTGGAGGCAATCTGGTCAGGCTGAACTCCTTAGACACACTGTCCAGATGGAGATTCCCTGATGTTTTGGAGTGGCACTATGTGGGGCAGACGTACGTCGCTGTTGGTCATGGAAGGCGCCGTAACGGCTGTACGATACGTGAATGCCATCATCCGACCGATAGTGCAACCATTTCGGCAGCATATTGACGAGGCATTTGTTTTCATAGACGGCAATTCGCGCCTCCATCGTGCACATCTTGTGAATGACTTCCTTGAGGATAACGACAACGCCCGACTAGAGTGGCCAGCATGTTCTCCAGACATGAACCCTATCGAACATGCCTGGGATAGATTGAAAAGGACTGTTTATGGACGACGTAACCCGCCAACCACTCTGAGGGATCTACGCCGAATCGTCGTTGAGGAGTGGGACAATCTGGACCAACAGTGTCTTAATGAACTTGTGGATAGTATACCGCGACGAATACATTCATGCATCAATGCAAGAGGACGTGCTACTGAGTATTAGAGGTACCGGTGTGTACAGCAATCTGGAACACCACCCCGGAAGGTCTCGCTGTATTGTGGTACAACATGCAATGTGTGGTTTTCATGAGCAATAAAAATGGCGAAAATGATGTTTATGTTGATCTCTATTTCAGTTTTCTGTACAGGTTGCGGAACTCTCGGAACCGACGTGATGCAAAACTTTTTTTTATGTCTGTACATCTTACGTGCTCGTGTCTGAATAGCAGTCATTCCTCGCTGTGTTGCCGCTATCACCTGAACGGCTTTACATCGATAGTAGCTCGGTGGTCATAATGTACCGGCTGATCAGTGAAAAGCAGCCCTGTATTCATCATGTATTCTTGATAAATGAAATACCGCAACAGCTGTTACATGATCCTTTATGGAAACTACTAGTTTTGCAGCTTATGGGTGCTTCTTCAGGTTTACATCGGAGTAGAAAAATGGGGAAAAATAAACAGTATTGTCTATACCCACAAGTTGAAAAAGGATGTAGTAAATAATAGAGAAGAGTATTCACAATCAGTTAATGTGAAATCCAGGCTGGTTAAATGCACGACCCAACTTTCTCAGTCAAATCAAAATAGAACGTCCCTCAGAGGAACGGCACGGTAGTCAGGTAATAACATCGGCAGAACGATGGTGTCGACCACCCCAGATAGCAACGGATCCTACAGAATTAAAAGTTTAAAAACATGGAATTAAAATTAATTAATAAAATGGGTATATAGTTAGATAACGTTACCATTGGGAGAGCAACATAAAGTCAAATACACTACTGGTCATTAAAATTGTTACAACAAGGAGAAATGCAGATGATAAACGGGTATTCATTGGAAAAGTATATTACACTAGAACTGACAAATGATTACATTTTCACGCAATTTGGGTGCATAGATCCTGAGAAATCAGTACCCAGAACAACCACCTCTGGCCATAATAACGGCCTTGATACGCCTGGGCATTGAGTGAAACACAGCTTGGATGGTGTGTTCAGGTACAGCTGCCCATGCAGCTTCAACACGATACCACAGTTCATCAAGAGTAGTGACTGGCGTATTGTGATGAGCCAGTTGCTAGACCACCATTGACAAGACGTTTCCAGTTGGTGAGAGATCTGGAGAATGTGCTGGCCAGGGCAGCAGTCGAACATTTTCTGTATCCAGAAAGGCCCATACAGGACCTGCAATATGCGGTCGTGCATTATCCTGCTGAAATGTAGGGTTTCGCAGGGATCGAATGAAGGATTGAGCCATGGGTCGTAACACATCTGAAACGCAACGTCCACTGTTCAAAGTGCAGTCCGTGCGAACTAGAGGTGACCGAGACGTGTAGCCAATGACACCGCATACCATCAGGCTCGGTGGTACGCCAGTATGGCGATGACGAATACACCCTTTCAATGTGTGTTCATTGCGATGTCGCCAAACGCGGATGCGAACACCATGATGCTGTAAACAGAATCTGGATTCATCAGAAAAAATTACGGTTTGCCATTCGTCCACCCAGGTTCGTCGTTGAGTACACCATCGTAGGCGCTCCTGTCTGTGATGCAGCGTCAAGGGTAACCGTAGCCATGGTCTCCGAGCTGATAGTCCATGCTGCTGCAAACGTCGTCGAACTGTTCGTGCAGATGGTTGTTGTTTTGCAAACGTCCCCATCTGTTGACTCAGGGATCGAGACGTGGCTGCACGATCCGTTACAGCCATGCGGATAAGATGCCTGTCATCTCGACTGTTAGTGATACGAGGCGGTTGGGATCCTCCTGAACCCACCGATTCCATATTCCGCTAACAGTCTTTGGATCTCGAGCAACGCGAGCAGCAATGTCGCGATACGATAAACCGCAATCGCGACAGGCTACAATCCGACCTTTATCAAAGTCGGAAACGTGATGGTACGCATTTCTCCTCCTTACACGAGGCATCACAACAACGTTTCACCAGGCAACGCCGGTCAACTGCTGTTTGTGCATGAGTAATCGGTTGGAAACTTTCCTCCTGTCAGCACGTTGTAGGTGTCGCCATCTGCGCCAACCTTGTGTGAATGCTCTTAAAAGCTAATCATTTGCATATCACAGCATCTTCTTCCTGTCGGTTAATTTTATCGCCTGTAGCACGTAATCTTCGTGGTGTAGCAATTTTAATGGTCAGTAGTGTAGATTCGTTTGCCGCGCGGGGTGGCCGCGCGGACTAGCGCCTTGTCACGGTTAGTGCGGCTTCCGCGTCGGAGTTTCGTGTCTGTTGTCCTTAGCGTAAGTTAGCTTAAGTTACATTAAGTAGTGTGTAAGCCTAGGGACCGATGACCTCAGCAGTTTGGTACCATAGGATCTTATCACAAATTTCCAATTTCCAGACTCGTATGGCTGCAGCATGCAGTGGTATGCAGGAAGAAGAAAAGATCAGATAAAAAACAGAAAGTAAGAATAAGGGCATTAATAGGCAATAAAGAGACATTGGGGAGAAAACAGTGTAATGGTGATGCATTAAGTTGTTCTGAAAGCGGTGCTGATATTCAACACAATAAATGCGCGTTAAAAGCTGTGAGCTATCTGGGGAAGTTAACCTTGCATTACTGAGCAACTGTTTCACCAGGTATCCAGTCTGGCTTACCAAATTCCCAACCAGACTAACATTAATTATAATCTTTTAATATTCATCTTACGACAACCGGTATATATATATAAGAGAATTTAAATAAAAAGACATTTATTTTGACATTGATCATTGTTCCGTTAAAATGTCACCATATTAAACTTGATTCATAACTAAACTGGTGCCTTATTTAGGATTGTGAAAATGTGAGTTTGTAATCTTACGGAACACATCAAATATGGAGCCAAGATTGGGAGACTGCATACAACACTGCATTCATAAAAAAACACACGAAGAACGTTGAAACATACGCAAGAGGAAATTAACCACAACCAACCGATTCAATGTTCACCCAAAGAAGTTACGTTCGTAGCGCAATCCTGTCCGTCATGGAATTACCACACACTGGTATACTAAATTCATACTAACTCTCTGTGAAATCTTCCCGAAAAGAATGATTAAAATAAATTACATCGAACGCAATTTACAAAAGAAAAACCTCGAACTGGTTACTATCATCTTACTATTAACCTGATGAGTCAAACAATTATATAAGCACGTGGTACTGGTCTCACAGAGTACACTGCACGTGGGTTGAACATAAAGAAAATTTGCTATATTGAAAAGTATTGTCAAGATGAGATGTTATAATCTCACGCACATTCGCATTTAAGATTGATGGTCTTAGTTAGAGTTACGGATCATCAACACATGGTTCCACTTTACTCACAAAGTAGTGACAAAGCAACTACTGGAAGATATTCTGAACTTCACACTCGAATTACACTGTGTTGCAATTTAAGATAACATATTTTAGATCTAAACCTGAAATAAAGGTGATTAAATTTTCAGTTAAGCTGAACTTAAGAAATCCATTGTCCTACGGACTTAGCAGAGACGCGCTTAGCCGGAGATCTTACCACTTCAGACGCTCGCCGTGGACAGACTGGCGTGGGCCCCTACCGAGTGTGCTTCCCAGATACAAACGGAAGTGACCAGAGAGGCAGCTTCCTATACCAACATGCCAAGGGACGATCAGGATTATACTAAGAATAGAAACCTCTTTGCTTCTAGAAAGTGTAGCTACCTGTTCCGACGTTGGTTCTACTGTTCTCTAGCAGACAGGCTTGTCTGCTACCATCAAGCATACAACTAGAAATACATTTGCTCATTCCTCCTTTCACACAGAAGGGAAGGGGGATGACAGTATATTATCATATACAGTATATAAAAGAAAGCAGATGTAGGTTCCGTATGAGACTGTGTGACATGAATTACATATAAGCTGTGTTTCAAAATGTAGTAGTGTGACAGATCGTTCTTGGTTATGTGTAAAGGTAACATGTTCCACTGCTCAGTCTCCTCTCAGATAGAAACACCACAGTAAATTTAGAAGTGGAATGTATGCCGTAAATGACAACAGTTTTAAGAAATTAACATGAAAGGAATCCAACAGAGACCTTTTAACAGGTGTGGAGAAACAGACTAAGCGAAAGAAGCTGAAAAATGGAAGAAGGACTGTATTAACGAACTACCAGATTGCGAAATTCAGTACTCATGCGGCCGGAACAAATACAGGTGAGACTCAATGGAACACTGAGTGCAGGGGGCAAAGAACCAACTCGAGAAACCAGCGCATACAGATTAGGTAATAAGCGACACCATACGAGGGTAACAGAAGCAATAAGTGTTACGATTTAATTGGACAGAGGAAGCTGGGCGGCGTCCTTATGTAACTGATTAACACAAAGGTGGCAAAATGCAATAAAAAAATAAAGTGTAGCAACTACGGACACAGTCGTAAGCTTAGAATAATTACGAAAACTCTTAGTTTAAGAAGCTGAGAGATGTACCTCTCTTCTTGAGATCCTCTTCACATCTTACAGTTCTCGTATCTATCATTTACTACAGCTTTTTGTAACTTGGGGTATAGATAATACTGTTTATTTTATAATTTTCCCCTTTTTCTACTCGGATGTGTACTTGAGGACGCAGCCATAAGCTACGAAACCGGTCGTTTTAAATAAAGGATCATTTGAAGGGCTTATTTCAATAGTGGTACAAGTCCATTTTTGTTCATTCTGAGATAAAGAGTCCTAAAGTTAAACGAGCGCTGAAAAATCTGCAGTTGATATCAGAAATATTCAAACATATGGCTAGAGATGAACCTTTCTTTCTGTCTGTTTGGACCATTAATGTCAGAAGCATTATAGACAGAAAAGCGGAGGTAATGGACTTGTACCACTATTTAAATAAGCCCTTCATTTAACAGCTGTTGCGGTTCTTCGTTTATCAAGATCTATTTTCACAGCTGTGGCTGCCCACAATGTAAAGTTGTGACCTCCCCTTTTTGGCCCTCTCTTCCGTTTCTTCTCTCTCTCTTCTCCTCTTCCTTCTTCCTTCGTCGTACCGCGGTTATATCTCAGGGTTTTCAACACAAAAAAGGTAGGTAGAAAGGGTGCACATGTATGTGCTTGATCACGATGACGTAGTGCTATGTGTGTCACCCGTATCTCCGTTTTGAGAAGATTGATGACTGAAACAGAAACATTCCTCTGTGCTCTCTTTTTGAAAAAAAAGGTAATTAGTAGTGTGGACTGTCTATCGTTCTACTAAACTGAAGGAACACGACACAGTTTGTAAAGTTCGGATGAAGTTTATTGATCCCAAGGAGCTGAAACAAAACTCATCCGTTCCAAATGTCATTCACAACGAGAGAACTTGGTTTTTATGGTTTGTGTGTAGTGGTCACTAATGACTGAAATGATCGTTCCGATAATTCTATCACAATCTGTTTATGGGTTGCTAAGCAACGTATCAACTAGCTGACTGTTGCGTGATTGATATCTGTCGTATTCAAACAGTAAATCAACTCACACTTGCTTTAAGCATCATGAACGCTTTCCATCCCTTGCGATAATTCTTTGATAATTATTATTAAGTTAATATCAATAACACACGGTGAGTGTCACTCAATCCTTCACACGATTATAACGCGCGATAGCCCACCGCGTATCTGAAACTTCGCGCCGATATTTCAAAGTCCGCGAGCGATTTGTTTGTAACAAAGTTTGGCCGTGGTTCTCTAGAATATTTTCCAAACCAGCTCCGGACTGCGAATTGTCAATTCTATGTCCATCCATAAAAATTGCAGAGGACCCGCACTCGATTACGACTTGTCCACGCACTCGAGCAACTCAGAAGGTATCATTCTTCTGAAAGAGAAAAAATATCACGCATAACGCAGAATTTCGATCTGCTACACCAAAACACATTTATATCCATCTCATAAAGACTCATTACCTATTGATCCTAAAACATATTGTACTTAATTAAATTCTTTATTCCATAAGTAACTAACAAAATTTAGAAATGATTTACATGTGTACTGTGTCAATCACTCAGCAAAGATTTCACAACAAAAAAATCTCTCCTACTCACACGTGACACAAGGTATATCCGACTGTAATGAACATCCCCACAATGTTGTTGTTGTTGGTGTTGTTGTGGCCTTCAGTCCTGAGACTGATTTGATGCAGCTCTCCATGCTACTCTATCCTGTGCAGTCTTCTTCATCTCCCAGTACCTACTGCAGCCTACATCCTTCTGAATCTGCTTAGTGTATTCATCTCTTGGTCTCCCTCTACGATTTTTACCCTCCACGCTGCCCTCCAATACTAAATTGGTGATCCCTCGATGTCTCAGAACATGTCCTACCAACCGATCCCTTCTTCTAGTCAAATTGTGCCACAAGCTCCTCTTCTCCCCAATTCTGTTCAATACCTCCTCATTAGTTATGTGATCTACCCATCTAATCTCCAGCATTTTTCTGTAGCATCACATTTCGAAAGCTTCTATTCTCTTCTTGTCTAAACTATTTATCGTCCACATTTCACTTCCATACATGGCTACACTCCACACAAATACTTTCAGAAACGACTTCCTGGCATTTAAATCTATACTCGATGTTAACAAATTTTTCTTCTTCACAAACGCTTTCCTTGCCATTGCCAGTCTAAATTTTATATCCTCTCTACTTCGACCATCATCAGTTATTTTGCTCCCCAAATAGCAAAACTCCTTTACTACTTTAAGTGTCTCATTTCCTAATCTAATTCCCTCAGCATCGCCCGACTTAATTCGACTACATTCCATTATCCTTGTTTTGCCTTTGTTGATGTTCTTCTTATACCCTCCTTTCAAGACACTGTCCATTCCGTTCAACTGCTCTTCCAAGTCCTTTGCTGTCTCTGACAGAATTACAATGTCATCGGCGAACCTCAAAGTTTTTATTTCTTCTCCGTGGATTTTAATACCAACTCCTACTCCACAATATTATTTCTTAAAGATTTCGAGGGCTATATGGACAATTATCCGTGTAATGCTACAAAAAGGTTTTGTTATCTTGTATCGTTCGTTGTCCACGGTTCCAGGTCCACTGCTCCATATAAATGTTTGAGATGATCTTTTACCGTTATAAATAACAAATAAACTCTTAGAATAATCTTGGTTTATTATTATGCTGTTCATGAAAAACGCAAGATCGATGCACTGAATGACGGAAGCGCCTCGCTGCCTCAGTGAGTCAGTGCTGCCATCTTCACCCTAGGCAATAACAAATCAGCGCCATCTTGGAAAGATATACACATCTGTCGTCTTCTCGAGTGACTGCCAGGACTTTCGGCACAACAAACGGCCACGCCAAGTGCTGTTGTCAAACAAAGAGATTCCGCGGAGGCTGCTGCCTTTGTGTTAGTGGCCAGTAACTTCATTCCCTAGGCGTCAGACAGACCCTACGCCAGAACTACAACTTCTCTCTCGCCTTAAATATTGTATATACTGTTCAGTTGTACATAGCTTCTCCCGTTCTTAGGATATTTGTGCACATCCTCCATATGTGACTTTAAACATGAAAACAATTTCTCTTATAATAATAATTCTACATCTACATCCATACTGTGCAAAACACTGTGAAGTGCATGACAGAGGGTATTTCCACTGCACCAGTTGTTAAGATTTCTTTCTGTTCCATTCACGTATGCAGTGAGGAAATAAAGGTAGCTTAAACGCCTCAGTGGCCGCTGTAATTAGTCTAAAATGTCCTCACTATCCCTACGGGGCCGATACGTAGCGCGCTGTAGTATAGTCATAGATTCATAATCTAAAGCCGGTTCCTGAAACTTGCTAACTAGGCTTTCTTGGAACAGTTTGCTTCCATCTTTAAGCGCCTGCCAGTTCAATTTCAACAGCATCGCCGTCACAATCCTCTACCATTGTAAAAACCTGTGACCATTAGCACTGCCTTTGTCTGTTTCATTGAATATCCCTTGTTACTTCAATTTGGTTCGGCTCCCACACACTTCAGCAATGTTCTAGGATGGGTCGCGTGAGTGTTTTATATGCAGTCTCCTTCGCAGACTGCATCTCCCTAGTATCCTAGCAATGAACCGAAGTCTGCTCCTGCCTTACCTACGACTGAGCCTACGTGACCTTTCCATTTCATATCTACTCTACTGGACATTACAATTGCTGCACCACGAAGATGACGTGCTACAGACGCGAAATTTAACCGACAGGAAGAAGATGCTGTGATATACAAATGATTAGTTTTTCAGAGCATTCACACAAGGTTGGCGCCGGTGGCGACACCTACAACGTGCTGACATGGGGAAAGTTTCCAACCGATTTCTCATACACAAACAGCAGTTGACCGGCGTTGCTGGTGAAATGTTGTTGTGATGCCGCGTGTAAGGAGCAGAAATGCGTACCATCACGTTTACGACTTTGTTAAAGGTCGGATTGTAGCCTATCGCGACTGCGGTTTATCGTATCGCGACATTGCTGCTCGCCTTGCTCGAGATCCAATGACTGTTAGCAGAATATGGAATCGGTGGGTTCAGGAGGGTAATACAGAACGCCGTGATGGATCCCAACCGTCTCGTATCACTAGCAGTCGAGATGACAGGCATCTTATCCACATGGCTGTAACGGATCGTGCAGCCACGTCTCGATCCCTGAGTCAACAGATGGGGACGTTTGCAAAACAACAACCATCTGCACGAACAGTTCGACGACGTTTGCAGCAGCATGGACTATCAGCTCGGAGACTATGGCTGCGGTTTCACTTCACGCTGCATCACAGACAGGAGCGTCTGCGATGGTGTACTCAACGACGAACCTGGGTGCACGAATGGCAAACCGTCATTTTTTCAGATGAATCCAGATTCTGATTACAGCATCATGATGGTCGGATCCGTGTTTGGCGACATCGCGGTGAACACACATTGGAAGCGTGTATTCGGTATCGCCATATTGCCGTATCACCCGGCGTGATGGTACGGGGTGCCATTGGTTACACGTCTCGGTCACCTCTTGTTCGCATTGACGGCACTTTGTACAGTGGACGTTACATTTCAGATGTGTTACGACCCGTGGCTGTACCCTTCATTCGATCCCTGCGAAACCCTACATGTTCCAAGTCCTGTACGGGCCTTTCTGGAAACAGAAAATGTTCGACTTCTGCCCTGGCCAGCACATTCTCCAGATCTCTCACCAATTGAAAACGTCTGGTCAATGGTGGCCGAGCAACTGGCGCGTCACGATACGCCAATCACTATTCTTGATGAACTGTGGTATCGTGTTGAAGCTGCATGAGCAGCTGTACCTGTACACACCATCCAAGCTCTGTTTGACCCGATGCCCAGGCGTATCAAGGCTGTTATTACGGCCAGAGGTGGTTGTTCTGGGTACTGATTTCTCAGGATCTATGCACCCAAACTGAGTGAAAATGTAATCACATGTGAGTTCGAGTATAATACGAGGTGCACTCAAGTTCTAAGGCCTCCGATTTTTTTTCTAATTAACTACTCACCCGAAATCGATGAAACTGGCGTTACTTCTCGACGTAATCGCCCTGCAGACGTACACATTTTTCACAACGCTGACGCCATGATTCCATGGCAGCGGCGAAGGCTTCTTTAGGAGTCTGTTTTGACCACTGGAAAATCGCTGAGGCAATAGCAGCACAGCTGGTGAATGTGCGGCCACGGAGAGTGTCTTTGATTGTTGGAAAAAGCCAAAAGTCACTTGGAGCCAGGTCAGGTGATTAGGGAGTATGAGGAATCACTTCAAAGTTGTTATCACGAAGAAACTGTTGCGTAACGTTAGCTCGATGTGCGGGTGCGTTGTCTTGGTGAAACAGCACACGCGCAGCCCTTCCCGGACGTTTTTGTTGCAGTGCAGGAAGGAAATTGTTCTTCAAAACATTTTCGTAGGATGCACCTGTTACCGTAGTGCCCTTTGGAACGCAATGGGTAAGGATTACGCCCTCGCTGTACCAGAACATGGACACCATCATTTTTTCAACACTGGCGGTTACCCGAAATTTTTTTGGTGGCGGTGAATCTGTGTGCTTCCATTGAGCTGACTGGCGCTTTGTTTCTGGATTGAAAAATGGCATCCACGTCTCATCCATTGTCACAACCGACGAAAAGAAAGTCCCATTCATGCTGTCGTTGTGCATCAACATTGCTTGGCAACATGCCACACGGGCAGCCATGTGGTCGTCCGTCAGCATTCGTGGCACCCACCTGGATGACACTTTTCGCATTTTCAGGTCGTCATGCAGGATTGTGTGCACAGAACCCACAGAAATGCCAACTCTGGAGGCGATCTGTTCAACAGTCATTCGACAATCCCCCAAAACAATTCTCTCCACTTTCTCGATCATGCCGTCAGACCGGCTTGTGCGAGCCCAAGGTTGTTTCGGTTTGTTGTCACACGATGTTCTGCCTTCATTAAACTGTCACACCCACGAACACACTTTCGACACATCCATAGCTCCATCAGCACATGTCTCCTTCAACTGTCGATGAATTTCAATTGGTTTCACACCACGCAAATTCAGAAAACGAATGATTGCATGCTGTTCAAGTAAGGAAAACGTCGCCATTTTAAGTATTTAAAACAGTTCTCATTCTCGCCACTGGCGGTAAAACTCCATCTGCCGTACGGTGCTGCCATCTCTGGGACCTATTGACAATGAATGCGGCCTCATTTTAAAACAATGCACATGTTTCTATCTCTTTCCAGTCCGGAGAAAAATAATCGGTGGCCTTAGAACTTGAATGCACCTCGTATGTTTATCCAATGAATACCCGTTTATCATCTACATTTCTTCTTGGTGTAGCAATTTCAATGGCCAGTAGTGTAGACTGAGGAGACGAAAGTAATTATATAGAGATAAGCACATATACAGATGGCAGTAGCATCGCGTACACAAGGCGTACTAGGAAAGTGCCCTGGAGAAGCTGTCGTCTGTACTCAAGTTATTCATGTGAATAGGTCCCCGATGTGACTGCGGCCGCACAACGAGAATTAACAGACTTTGAATGCGGAGTTGGAGGTAGACGCATGAGACATTCCATTTCAAAAATCGTTGGGGAATACAATATTCCGAGATCCACAGTGGCGTGAGTGCCCCGAGAATATTAAATTTCAGGGATTACATCGTACCACTGACTACGCAGTGGCCGACGGCCTTCACTTAACGACCGATAGCAGCAGCGTTTGAGTGGAGTTGTGAGAGCTACCAGACAAGCAACAATGTGTGAAATAACCGGAGGAATCAATGTGGGACGTACGACGAAGGTATCCGTTAGGCGAAATCTGGCGCTAATGGGCTATCGCTATGGCAACAGATGACTGGTGCAAGTGCCTTTGCTAACAGCACGACATCGCTGCAGCGCCTCTGCTGGGCTCGTGACCATATCGATTGCACCCTAGAGGACTGTGTAAGTAGGCTGTTTAGGTTTTTATGTTGGTAACGCCACGTAGAGCTCTGTATGAAAATCACTGACTGCGCTGGGTACAGTCTGTGGCTGGTTTGACTCATTGTTGGAATATTCGCTTGTGTAGTGTTGGGCAGTTGGATGTGAACAGCGCGTAGCGTTGTGCAGTTGGAGGTGAGCCGCCAGTAGTGGTGGATGTGGAGAGAGAGATACCAGAGTTTTGCGAGGTTACTATGCGCGGACGATGTGGATGTTTGTCCGCCAGTAAAAGGAAGTTTGTAAAGATAAATGTCTTGAATTGATATATATATATATATATATATATATATATATATATATATGATGACTTTTGAACATTGTTAAGGTAAATACATTGTTTGTTCTCTATCAAAATTGCTGACTATGCCTCTCAGTAGTTAGTGCCTTCAGCAGTTAGAATCTTTTATTTAGCTGGCAGTATTGGTGCTCGCTATATTGCAGTAGTTCGACTAACGAAGATTTTTGTGAGGTAAGTGATTCATGAAAGGTATAGGTTATTGTCAGTCAGTCAGGGCCATTCTTTTGTGGGGATTATTGAAAGTCAGATTGCGTTGTGCTAAAAAAATATTGTGTGCCAGTTTAGTGATGATCAGAATACGTAAAGAGAGAACTGTCTGAGTACGTTCAGTTTTACTCAGCTGTCTCTGTATCAAATAACGTAGAAGTTTACCAGCACAGTAATTCATAATTTTTCCAAAGGGGACGTTTCAACTGGAAGGTCGTGAGCTGGCTGGGCAGATGAGTCCTGATCTCAGTTGGTAAGAGCTGATGGTAGGGTTCGAGTGTGGCGCAGACACCACAAAGTCATCTACCCAAGTTGTCAACAAGGCACTGTGTTAGCTGTTGATGGCTCCGTAATGGCGTGGCAGTATTTACATGGAATGAACTGGGTTCTCTGGTTCAACCAAACCCATCTTGGTGGCAATGGTCTCCATTTTCAGCCATTCATGGACCTCATGTTCCCAAACATCGATGGAAAATTTATGGATGACCATGCGCCATGTCACCAAGCCTGAAGTGTTCGAGATTGGTTTGAAGAACATACTGGACAATAGGAGTGAATGATTTGGCCACCCAGGTTGCTTGACATGAATCCCACTGAACATTTGCGGGACATTACAGAGAAGTCAGATCGTGCACAAAATCCTGGACCGGAAACACTTTCGCAATTATGGACAGCTTTCGAGGTGGCTTGGCTCAATATTACTGCAGGGACTTCCAACGACTTGTTGAGTTCATGACACGTCGAGTTGCTGAACTACACTGGCAGTAGGAGGTCCAACGGGATGTTAGTAGGCATGGACAGTACAGATAGTCTGCAAAAACCAGCAGAGTCCTCTATGTCTGGGGAGGTAATAAGTATGGTGTCCCACAGGGTTCAGTCTTGGGTCCCTTGTTGTTCTTAACCCATTATGTCCCAAATTAATTTTTGTAAAAACTTGAATTTTTTATTCCTTAATTATAATGTACATAGTGTATGAACCACAATAAGTACAAAAATAACCAAAAAATATTTATACATGCTAATATAATGGCTGTCCTCAAAATAGGACACTGGGATCTAACAGTATCGTATATTATACTAAACTGTATTCAAGTCTTAACTATTTCGTTCTTGTGAAATGGTACAAAACAGTTCACACACAGTGTTACACAACATTTAACACAGTATGTTTTTGGTTTCTCGTTGCATTTAGCTCTTACACAGCTTCTTTGCGTGCTTCTTTTGTCAATCATATGACCAATTACATCAAACCTGATGTCTGGTATTGGACGTCCAATATTCGGTCTTCCAGTGTCCAATTTCAGGTATGTAACTGTAACAGCACGTCTGAAATCCAGTAAATCCTGTGCATTTTTCCCATGTACTAGTCTGTACAAGAGTCAGGCATTTACGAGGGCCATTTCCAGCAAACGTTTTGTAAGTAGGATGTTTATGTTTTCTTTATGTAAGTAGGCTGTTTTATGTTTTCTTATTGGCAACGTTACGTAGCGCTCTATATGAAAATCACTGGCTGTGCTGTGTGCAGTCTGTGGCTAGTTTGCCTTGTGTCTGCCATTGTAGTGTTGGGCAGCGGCAGCTGGATGTGAACAGAGCGTAGCGTTGCGCAGTTGAAGGTGAGCCGCCAGCAGTGGTGGATGTGGGGAGAGAGATGGCGGAGTTTTGATAATTTGTAATACTGGATATTATGAACTACTATATACAGTATATTATGACTATTAAGGTAAATACAGTGTTTGTTCTCTATTAAAATCTTTCATTTGGTAACTGTCCCTATCAGTAGTTAGTGCCTTCAGTAGTTTGAATCTTTTATTTAGCTGGCAGTAGTGGCGCTCGCTGTATTGCAGTAGTTCGAGTAATGAAGATTTTTGTGAGGTAAGTGATTTGTGAAAGGTATAGGTTAATGTTAGTCAGGGCCATTCTTTTTTAGGGATTTTTGAAAGTCAGATTGCGTTGCGCTAAATAATATTGTATGTCAGTTTAAGCACAGTCTTGTATAATTTTTCTAAGGGGACGTTACATATGTCGACCCTTAGCCAAGAATACTTCACTGGAATCTTCTGATTTTTTTCTTGTAGTTTGTGTAATTAGTGTAGCTTTTGTTTATTGCTAGCGCGTAATTGTAGAGAAAATCTCCTTTGTAGTTGCAGTCTTTCATTGTTGTGCAGTAAAACAGTTGTGGCATGCATGTAGATTTGCACCAAGTATTTCGTAGCTGCAATTAACTAGATATTATTTTCAGTGCTATGTTAATGTGTTCCCCTATTTTTGCTCTTCAAATTGTGTTTTTCTGTGTTATCGTGTGAAATATTGTGACAATAATGGCGTGTGAAAAACGTAATACTAGGCTCCAAAGTAAACTGAGAAATGACAGTGAAGACGAAAGCAGTGTGTTAGCGCCACCGAGTAATGAATTAACTAATGTTCAAAGTAGTAATTTGGTAATTGTGCATAGGGAAATGGAGCGGGCGGCAAACAATGGCGTAGGCAGTGAAACAATTAGTGAACAGGGAAGCATTATCGATCGATCGCTCGGCAACAGCTCGCCTCAGGAATCCGAAATGACAGGACACAATTTTACAAATACTGTAGATTCAAGTTTTGCGTCCTCACCGTATTCTCAAATAAGTCAAGACACATTTTCTGCTTGTCAAAATGTGAATGTTGCTGGTGCAAATGCACTGCCGAAAAGCGTAGAGGAACAGATTCCAGACACTAATGCATTGTTATTACAATTAATGCAACAAATGGGACAAAATCTTCAAAAGTTAGACACAATGGAACAAAATCAGAGACAAACACAGCAAAAGTTAGACACAATGGAACAAAATCTTCAAAAGTTAGACACAATGGAACAAAATCTTCAAAAGTTAGACACCACACTTGAACAAACACGTGAAGATTTAACCACTGAGTTACATAACATCGAATCGAAATGTCAAAAGGTCTGTAATGATGTAAAAACACAAATTTGTGATCATTTCCAACCTATTATTTCGCGTCATGAAAATGCATTACAGAATCACGAAGCAGCCATAAAAGAACTGCAAACTATTGTTCATGAAAATCATGAGACCTTGCAAGCTAAAATTGACTCAGTTGCATCTACCGATTCGGTTACGCAACTTGCAAAAACTCAGGAAAACTTAAAGGACACAGTAGATACCCTGAAAATTGGTTCAGAAAGACACACTGAGGAAATGTGTTCATTATCGGAGAAAGTAGCCGAAGTTTCGGATCAGGTCACTAACTTATCTACAAAGGTAGATGATGATCTGAATGACACAAGACCTGTAGCCTTCACTGACACAGAAGAGTATGAACAAATTAGGAAACAGAAACAAAATCTGAATCAAATTAATACGCAACACCAAAGAGAAATCCGGGAAGTACAAGATCAGCTGACGCAGGTAATACAAGAATTACGTATTTCAGAGGCCACTCGCGCTCCAATACGGGAAGAGAGACATAGAAATACGGAAAAGCCACAAAATAATAACACAGGGCATTTCGGTAATTATGAAAGAAATTGGCAAGGTACACCGAATTTTGAGATGGAACCGCCGACACGACGTAACAATGACCGATATGCTACTCGCCGACACGATGATTTTGACTATAAGCTGTTCATTACTACACGTAAATTCAAAACGTTTAAGAATTCTGCCAACGACATTCATCCACAAGCGTGGCTCCATCAATTCTCTCATTGTTTCCCTCCTAACTGGTCATTGGAGCACAGGTTAGAATTTATATGTGGCTACTTAGAGAATGAACCAGCTGTAAGAATGCGATCGGTCATTCACGATTGTCACAGTGAAGGAGAATTTTACCATGCGTTCCTCTCAGCATATTGGTCTCAAGCCACACAAGACCGAGTAAAACATGGCATCATAATGATGAAACATTTCGAACAATCTGAATTTTCCAGTCTTGTGAAATATTTTGAAGACATGTTGCATAAGAATCAGTATCTTTCAAACCCATACAGCCTCTCAGAACTCATCCGCATTTGCTTAATCAAACTGCCTGAACATTTACGACATATTATTTTAGCAGGACGTTGCAAAGACGACATTGAAGCTTTTCAGGGACTGTTACAAGAACTAGAAATTGACACTGACAATCGTGGGACGCGCAGACAGGAACACAACAACTACAGGTCACATCCGTCGCAATTCCGCGATGAAAGAAATAATAACTGGACATGACAAGGCTATTCTCACAACACAAATCGTGACCAAAACAGACACCGCCCGTATGACAACCGTTGGCAGAGTAGTAATAATTACCGGGAAAGATCACCTCTCCGCGGTAATATCACAGAGACAATCAGAGAAACAGACAATATGGGAACCAAAATAATTATTATCAAGGGAGACAGAATAACTTTAGACGCAATGGCCCAGCGCGCAGTTATGACTCAGGGAGAAATTCTCCACCACGTGACCAACAAGAAAGAAACTATGGAATCTACCGAGATGACGACAGACGATAGGATCGTAACGACAGACCTGAACAGCATCAGAACTGGCGGGATTCTCGTCACGGTGAATTTGTAGAAGTTAGGTCTCCAAATCCCAATAACGACGCGCGCCAACAAAGAGACAATAGGCAATGACTCACACCGCTGGCAGCCACAAGACGTACTTATGAAACTGACGACACAGCTGCCGTAGCTAGTAATTACGTAAAAATGGAAGACATTACGGACATCTTACTCCAGGAACACGACGAAAAACATAACAACATTGCATATCATGTGATTCACATTACTGTAAATGACGTAAAATTTACGGCAGTACTTGACTCTGGCAGTCCCATTTCAGTAATTAGTGAAACAGCTTTTAGCAAATGCAACAAATCGAACGATTGCCCCACACTTCCGTTACGTAAGATTAAATTACAAGGTGCAATCTTTGGCAAAAGTGTAGATGTACGCCAACAAACCAATTTAGAATTCTTTTGCCAAAGCCACAGCTTCTCTATGAACTTTCTTATTGTTCCATTATTGTCGACGGAAATTATACTGGGAGTAGACTTTTTGAATGAATACAAAGCAATCTTAAGCTTTCACGATGCTGAAATAAGTTTAGAGAAAGAAGGTAAGTCAATAGCTTTGAAATTTGAAGACTGGCTCTCAAACCATGATGAGGAAATTAATCGGCTTTACGTTCTGTTAGACAACAGTTCGGAATTTTCTACGGAACTAGACACTAACAATCACTCTGCAAGTACTGACAGGGATGATATCGACGGCATATTTGAAATTAATGAGTTAATTCAGAATAAAATTCAAACAATTGAGAATTGTAATGACACTGATAGGCAGGACCTTTTTGTGATTTTACAAGCACATTCCACAGTTTTTACTCACAAAACAGGAACAATCAAGGGATTTCAATACCAATTTCGTGTTCGTGAGCATACTAAATTTTGTGTTAGACCATACATAATTCCAGCACATTATAGGGACCGTGTTAGAACAGAAATACAATCTATGCTTGACGAGGGCATTATTGAGCCTGCAGTAAGCTCATACAACAATCCGTTACATGTTGTTGAGAAGAAAAATGGATCTCCCTTGTCTTAGATTCGAGACAAATCAATACTATCATTATTCCTGAAACAGACAGGCCGCAGACGATGGAAGAACTTCTTCAAAATTTTAATGGTGTAAAAGTGTTGTCTTCCATTGATCTCAGATCCAGCTTTTATCAGATCGAACTTCATCCAGAATGTAGAAAATACACAGCTTTCCTTTGTTTCGGCGTTTGTTATCAGTTTCGGAAACTTCCTTTTGGTTTGAACATTTCTTCGGCAGCATTCATTCGCGGGTTAAATTCCATATTACCTGAGTTCTTAAAACGTCACATCACCTTATATGTGGACGATATTCTAATAGCAGAAGCTTCATGGGAACAACATAACCGCATCCTCAACAGTTTGTTACGTATTTTTGCAGAATCTGGAATTACAGTTAACTTGGAAAAGTCTGAATTCGGTAGGTCAAAGGTGAAGTTTTTGGTACATATTATTTCTTCTGAAGGCATTCAGCCGGATCCCGAAAAGTTAGAAGCAATCAGAGCCATTCCAGTTCCATCCACAAATAGACAAGTCCGCAGTTTTCTAGGTCTCGTAAATTTTTATCGTCGTTTTCTGAATATGCAAATTCTAGTTACACCAAAACTTTGTTCTCTCACTGGAAAAAATACTATTTGGAACTGGGACGAACAAGCACAGTTGGAATTCAATTCTTTGAAAGAAGCGTTACTTCACGCGCCAATACTAGCTCATCCAGATCTGTCACAAGATTTCTGCCTTAGCACGGATTCTTCCAAAGTCGGTCTTGGTGCCCATTTATTTCAAGAAGCCATAGAAGATGACATTACTGTTCAGAAAACCATTGCTTTTGCTAGCCGAGTGCTAACAAAATCTGAAAAAAATTATTCCGTTACTGAATTAGAAGCTTTAGCTATCGTTTGGGCATTTAACAAATTCCGTTTCTTTCTTTCTGGTAAGCACGTAAAAGTATACAGTGATCATCGTGCATTACAATTTCTTATGTCTTCAAAATTAAACCATGACAGGTTAAAACGTTGGGCATTGTTTCTGCAAGAATTCCGCTTCACAATAGTCTACATTTCCAGCAAGGAGAACATTATTGCGGACGCACTGTCACGCGCACCGGCTGGAATTGAGAAAAGTAACACAGAAGGCAACCTCGAGAAAAATTTCAGTATTCTTTACATTCAGAAAGTCGCCTTTGAAAACTTCATCACCACATCTTTAAAGGACATTGCTCATGAACAAGATAAAGATCCGATTTGGAAAGACATCAAAAGTAAATGGCATGAAAAGACACACACTCAGATTCGGCATTATTACCTGGTTAGAAACAACATACTCTTCAAACGCTGCACTGTTGATGACAAGCTATGGGTACTTTGCATTCCAGACGATTTTGTTAATAAGCTCATTTGGTATATTCATTTCAGCTACGCACATTTTGGTCCACGAAAATGTTATCATATTCTTCGAACGACTTGTTATTTTAACAATATGGAAAAGAGAATTCGAAGAGTCTTGTCTATTTGTAAACTTTGTCAAAAGGCAAAACCATCTACTATCTCACATCGTGCTCCGTTGTTTCCTATTATTCCTTCTAAATTAAAAGAATTTGCTGCTGTTGATCTCTTGGGACCCCTTGTCAGAACATCGAATGGATTTTCGTACGTTCTAGTCGCTGTTGAACTTACTTCAAAATTTGTTTCTTTCACACCGTTACGTAATGCCACTGGACGGTCTGTATCCAACGCCTTTGTTAAAAATTTCTTACGTGAAGTTGGACACGTTAGTAAAGTCATTTCAGATAACGGACCGCAATTCAGGTCTGCTGTTTGGTCACGCATGCTTCGGAATAATAAAATCAAACCTGTTTTTATTTCATTGTACTCACCACATTGTAACCCGTCTGAACGGATTATGAGAGAAATCAATAAGCTTTGCAGACTTTATTGTCACAGAAAGCATCAGTATTGGGACAGATATTTACACTTATTTCAAAATGTGCTGAATGAAATGCCTCATGACTCCACTGCTTTACCACCTATTCTTGTACTGAAGAATGAAGAACCACCGAACAGAATCAGAGAGCTTGTACCTTTCCCGAATACACGTAAACTTCGACACAAAGACATAATTGATTTGACTATTAAAAATATAAAATCTGCAGCAGACAAAAGGAGAAAACTACACGGTAAAGCAAATGCAAAGTAATTATATACTGGTCAGAAAGTTCTCATTAAAGCTCATTCATTGTCACATAAGAAGAAACACTTGAGTCACAAATTCTTTCTAGTTTACAATGGACCTTACAGAATCCGACGTATACCACATGATACTTGCGTTGAAGTTGAAACTCTGCGTACTAGGAAGAGTAAAGGTTTACACCACATTTCACATATCAAACCGTTTATTGAAAGATAATCTGCTTTTTAACTTTGTCTTTGCCATAAAACCTTTCACTTCACGTTACTAGTATGCCTTAGAAACTGTTACCATGCAACAATGTTTAAAGTTAAATATCCAGTCAAGAACCAAGAGAACTTATTCAAACAGAAATTACGAATGCATTGTTATTGCGAACAGACGACACAGTGTTATTGTGTGTGTACATTCTTGCTTGTTAGTTGCACGATTACGTAACGGCTATAAGGCTCACATACTTAGAACATTTACCAGTACTGCTAATGAGATTTTAATGCAACATTTTGGTGTACTTGAAAATACATTCTGAATTAAAGTACTTTCTGGGAGATACCAGATGACACAGTGGTTAGTTTATGTGACAGCTACACGAATATATCACGACGTTACTAATGTGTGACACAATTTACATTGTTGGTGTTGCGGAGTATCTGTTTTATATCTGCACGGTTTTTCTGAATTCTTCTGGAAAGTAAAACATGTTTTAATAGTAACTTTTGTGGTATAGGTACAATGAGACAGCCTTTTCCGTAGCACAACAATACGTTACAGCACAGTAATTTCTTCATCACAACAATAAGCGTAATAATTAAGATATCTTTACGCAAAGCATTTCACTTTTGTTTATCATGAGGTAAGTACATTGACTTCTGCAGAACTTAGCTTTCGGAGGACAATAACTACGACACTTCCACAGAGATTATCTTACAGCAAGACGCACATTTAGCGCTACAGGACACGTATTTGAGTGATTAATTTTGTACTTAAAACATTTATTTTTTAAAGATTTTTGAATTACAAAGAAAGTTTTCTGTGATACATTTCATTCCATTGCTGTAATCTGTAACACCTGAGGGTATAATTACAATAATCCTCAGGGGGGTACACGCTTACTTTGTGTACCATGTGTTTGGCAAGCACAAGGAGCCCTAGCTAATATGGTATTTGCTTATACAACTTTACACATCGGTACCATATTCCTCTAACACATAAATTACACAGCTATCTGATCATTTAACTGAGAGATAAACTTTTTTTTACATCAGTGACACATGTTTATGCAATTACACAGTTGGGTAACTTTTGTATTTTGTCTGTACTGTGTGAACTCTTTCATATTTTTTCGGAACCATTGTGATACTATGAGAGCTTTGAATGATGTATTTGGTATGAGATCATGATTTTTAAAGTACGTTTGAGGTAGATGACACTACTGAAATGAGCAGAGAATTTTTTTTAATTATTTTAGGAAGCTACGACGATTTTGAGATTTGACTGAGGTGTTATGATGTTATTATTACGACGACGATGTGTATTATGCTGCTGAGGGATGTTTATGATTAATAAGCTGATGCTATATGAGGAATTTATTTGATGAAATATTGAAGAAATGTCGACGAATATGTGTATGGGTAATAAGGTAAGGAATAATGAGTAGTGGTTAGGGACTCTGATTTGTGAAAAAGGATGTTGGAAACCAAGAATCGTACTTTAAGAGTTATGAAATGTGTGTAAATGCGTGAATGTATCACAATGCCGGCGAAAATTTTTTGGACACTGTTATATTCATAAGATTTTGTTTCTACACATTTGCAACGCAAATTCTTGACCTGTGAAATATTTTTATATGAGACTGCCACTGTGGCGGAAACTGCTGTCATAAATATTTCAGTAAGAAAGGTAAGTGACCTTGACATAATGCGTTTTGGGCGCCTAGCTGAGAGGTAGTCATCTGACAAAAGAAAGCCATTAGGTGGAGAAAGAAAAGAGGCCATTAACCTCGCTATTGACATTCCTTTGCAGAAAGCATCGCAAAAACGACATGGTCGAACTTGAAAACATGATTACACTGTGGAGCTCTTAATTTATGATATTTACTGAAATGTCTAATGAAATGACGAGAAATATTTTATGTCTATACACCTGCTTATGACTACTGTCTCTCTAGTTGAGAGATTATTCTACTAACTTATGAAATGCCTCATGACTACTGAATGATGTTTTTATGCTTTGCTTTTCATAATTGCTTATTTCATTTGATATCTGTTTTCCAGCTGTGTTGCAGCATTGGTTTTATAAAATGAACTTAAATGCATTTGCTAATGTGAACACTTTCTGTCAACAGATCTATTAAATAATTATGTTATGATCCACATTCTTCGAAAAAGGAGCTCTTGGAATGGAAAGAACAATAAGAAGGGACTAATAACAGTAACTGCATATATCTTTTCTTTTCAAGTACTTGGTAATTTCTTTTGTAGAAATAGTTGTGGTGCACCACTTTAATTACATAGACATTAAGATGTGAATATACCTTTTCTTTGTCTGTATTATTGTCTTTAGTGTAATGTTTTTTTTTTTGCTTGAGCTATGTCATGTTTAGATATAAGTTGCTGCTGCTGTTTGCCAGGCATAGTGCTACTAAATTTCACTTTGTATTACTCTGTTAAGCCAGTTTTACTATGGATTTAGTTTTCTTGTTTGCTGCACAGTGCCTTATCTTAGTTGTAATATTGTTGCTTCACCAATCTCCATTTTTTTGTCATTGCTGTTTGTATTAATTGTTTTGTGCTGCTGCATTGCCTCGTCCCGTAGTTTATGCATCTGAGCTCAGTAGATTTAAGTTAGCTTAAGAGGGGGTAGACTATATAAGAAACTAACTATGATGAATTAGAAGAAATGCATTCAGAAGCTATAAGAAAATGGTGTGGCCAAAAAAAGAATTTTGAAAGAGGATATGAACAAAAAAGGTAGGGTTTAGGGACAACAGGTTTAGGTAGGATTTTCTTGGAAATAAATGTTGAGGTAAGATAATGGTAAATAAATAATGAGGTAAGAAATGTGTGAACAGAATACAGAAAGCATGCTTGGATAGAATTTTTTGGCTGGAGCAAATGTTGAAATAAGACGAAAGATCTATGGAATGAAGTTTTGGGTTGGACTGCAGTACCAAATGTTACACTGAAAACAAACCCTGTCCTTTCCTTTTGTGTTATCCCACTATGTGTTTGTGTACCCTTGTGTATTTGTTTTCTTCCTGTCTCTGTGTAGTTTCATAGAATTTTTTCTTCTTTTAATATTAAGCTACATTCACCATGATGAGGAATACTGTTCTCCTCAAATATAATTGGCATTAATAATATGTTATTTACCTTGTAAATATGCTTAGACATTATTTATTCTGTTTTGTGTTAATGCTCATGTGTGAAGTTGATGTTTCAATAATTATTCTGATCTTTAATGTATGTACTTATGTCATAATTCCTGTAACACTGATATATATGTAATTTCGATTCTTTTGTAAAGCCCATATTACTACAAATGTTATCTGTACTGTTATGTTTTTAATGATGTATTTTGTACCATTATTATTGTATTCTTATGTTATAAAATTGTAATTGACAGCAGTTCGTCAAATTATGTAACTTGTGAGTTCCATTTCACTGCACACTTTTCTGTTGGTCATAGTAATGCACCAAATGTGAGAAGTTGGGACTGTTAGTGTTTGCACATGTGTTACTAATTCAGCAAGGGACTGGATAACAGCATTGCTGGTTCTAAGGACAATTCCAAAAACTTTGTGAGTGCACAAGTGGTGATTATGGACTTGCTATATTAACTGCAAGACTCTTTGATGGTGATTGTGCACCTGCACAGTCGCAACAGATGGCTGCTGGCCATCTCTACAAGGACTACAGTGGGTCTGCATCTCTGATGACCCACCAATACCATTATTTCTACAAGGACTGCAGTGGGTCTGCACCTCTGGTGGCCCACCAATACCATACTCTCTACCAGGACTACAGTGGGTCTGCTCTGTGATGACCTACCTACCAATCTTCTTCAAAACGTCGAATGACTCTGCTGTGGGTTTGCTCTGTTGTGGCCCATTACCTGTCTGCATGTCAAGAGTCAGCACTGTCTTTCTGTTAGAAGGACAACACTACTTCTTCAAACTGCATGGAAATCCACTACTTCCGTGTGCATTTTCTTTTACTGCTCAGACTTTGAGAAAAGAAACGGCAGTGTTACTGTGATGATAGATCAGAACTGTCTTTATGGACTGTGAGAAAATTTTAGCTTTTGACCAACATTGTATCAATAAGTGTGTGCAGTTGATATCTTTGTTATTGTAATTACGAAAAATTTTTTCAAATCATTATTGGCCACTGCCCAATACAATTTGTAAAATTTTTTGTGGGGAGCGTGGGGGCTATGTAAGTAGGCTGTTTATGTTTTCTTTATGTAAGTAGGCTGTTTTATGTTTTCTTATTGGCAACGTTACGTAGCGCTCTATATGAAAATCACTGGCTGTGCTGTGTGCAGTCTGTGGCTAGTTTGCATTGTTGTCTGCCATTGTAGTGTTGGGCAGCGGCAGCTGGATGTGAACAGAGCGTAGCGTTGCGCAGTTGGAGGTGAGCCGCCAGCAGTGGTGGATGTGGGGAGAGAGATGGCGGAGTTTTGATAATTTGTAATACTGGATATTATGAACTACCATATATATTATGACTATTAAGGTAAATACAGTGTTTGTTCTCTATTAAAATCTTTCATTTGCTAACTATCCCTATCAGTAGTTAGTGCCTTCAGTAGTTTGAATCTTTTATTTAGCTGGCAGTAGTGGCGTTCGGTGTATTGCAGTAGTTCGAGTAATGAAGATTTTTGTGAGGTAAGTGATTTGTGAAAGGTATAGGTTAATGTTAGTCAGGGCCATTCTTTTGTAGGGATTTTTGAAAGTCAGATTGCGTTGCGCTAAATAATATTGTATGTCAGTTTAAGCACAGTCTTGTATAATTTTTCTAAGGGGACGTTACAGTTTAATAGGACCCAGTACCATTTTTCCCTCTAATTACCGCCGCATATTTTCCAACTAACCAGTCATGGTGGTCAACACCTCCCATGTACGTGTTACACGACTCCAAAACGGCAGGTTTTTGCACTTGTGTCTTCTTACTTGCTTGTCTACTGTACCGCGTAGCTACTCCCAAAGGTTCAACTTGGTCAAAATTTGTACCAATTGTAACGCATCTGCTGTCGTGCCATCGAACAAATAACACTTCACCATTCCTGTCGAACTGGTGGTCATAGTTTCCTCGAACTGTCTTTTTCAGTTCGTTGCTGCTCAGTAGTGGACAGTCACCAACTCGATTCTCTCCGACAGACCCAGTTGCTCGAAAACCCAAATTTCTCAGATGAATCAGAAGATCTCTACTAGTGAAGAAATTGTCAAAGTGCACACAATGATTCTCGGGTTTTTCAATGCAGTCCAACATGTTTAGGACTACTCTTGATCCCAATAGTAGGTCATCCCTTGCAGTATCTTTTGGATCCTTTCCACAGTATAAATCAAATTTGAAACAGTAGCCACTTGCTCCACAAACAGACCACAACTTACAGCCAAATCATAGGCTTGCCTCGGATAAACTGTCCATCTGGAACTGTATTATTTACTAATGGGTAACATACTCATAAATATACTTACATAATACACTGTAAACTTCAAAGTAACTTCATATCCTGTAAAATATACATAAAAGAGGGGTCGTTACTTCCTCATCAACAAAATCTGGTGTAATTACCATGTTTTAAAAAGAAAATACATCAGCAGTAGCAGAGTTTCATATTCGAATGTGCAGCAATATAAATAACTGGAATGATAACACCAAGTCCCAGTGCCCTATTTCGAGGTCACCAAATTTTATAGCAATGGAAAACAATGAATATAGCTCTAATTGAGCTAACAATGCAAGTAGTTTAAAAGACACATTGTTGACTATAAATAATCGCAAAAATATCTTTGCCACATATATCAAATATTACTAAATTGTCGATAAAGTAAATACCTGCAATAACGAAAAGTGTGCCTTAGTATTCAATAACCAATTAATGGTAGGATTTATTGCTTTTAATTTCCTGTAAGCATACATATGTTATAAAAAGCATCAACAAATGACGTAAAACAGTAATAGTTGCAAATTAATAATTTATTGTGTATTTATAAATAAATATGTGTTCTGTCCTCAAAATAGGACACTGGTACTTAATGGGTTAGCGACTTGCCACTCTGTATTCATGAAGATGCAAACCTAGTTCTTTTTGCTGATGATACAAGTACGGTAATCACACCCAACAAGCAAGAATCAGCTGAGTAAATTGCAAATACTGTCTTTCAGAAAATTATCGGTTGCTAAGGCAGAATACTCAAAATTTCTGGATGTGTGCACTGATGAGAAATAGAATTGTAAGAAACACATCGATGATCTGCTGAAACGTTTAGGTTCAGCTACTTATGCTATTAGGGTTATTGCAAACTTTGGAGAGAAACATATCAGTAAATTAGCCTACTATGCCTATTTTCATTCACTGCTTTCATATGGCATCATATTTTGGGGCAATTCGTCATTAAGAGAGAAAGTATTCATTGCAAAAAAGCGTCTAATCAGAATAATAGCTGGAGCCTATCCAAGAAACTGCAAAAAGGTGGCAATGTAAGGGGACGGGACCTGGATAAACTGAGAGAACCAGAGGTTATACAGAGTTTCAGGGAGGGCATAAGGGAACAATTGACAGGAATGGGGGAAATAAATACAGTAGAAGAAGAATGGGTAGCTTTGAGGAATGAAATAGTGAAGGCAGCAGAGGATCAAGTAGGTAAAAAGACGAGGGCTAGTAGAAATCCATGGGTAACAGAAGAGATACTGAATTTAATTGATGAAAGGAGAAATTACAAAAAAAGCAGTAAATGAAGCAGGCAAAAAGAAATACAAACGTCTCAGAAATGAGATCGACAGGAAGTGCAAAATGGCTAAGCAGGGATGGCTAGAGGACAAATGTAAGGATGTAGAGCCTTATCTCACGAAGGGTAGGATAGATACTGCCTACAGGAAAATTAGAGACCTTTGGAGAAAAGAGAACCACTTGTATGAATATCAAGAGCAAAGATGGAAACCCAGTTCTAAGCAAACAAGGGAAAGCAGAAAGGTGGAAGGAGTATATAGAGGGTCTATACAGGGGCGATGTTCTTGAGGACAATATTATGGAAATGGAAGAGGAGGTAGAAGAAAATGAAATGGAAGATATGATACTGCGTGAAGAGTTTGACAGAGCACTGAAAGACCTAAGTCGAAACAAGGCCCCGGGAGTAGACAACATTCAAATAGAACTACTGACAGCCTTGGGAGAGCCAGTCCTGACAAAACTCTACCATCTGGTGAGCAAGATGTATGAGACAGGCGAAATTCCCTCAGACTTCAAGAAGAATATAATAATTCCAATCCCAAAGAAAGCAGGTGTTGACAGATGGGAAAATTACCGAACTATCAGTTTAATAAGTCACAGCTGCAAAATACTAACGCGAATTCTTTACAGACGAATGGAAAAACTGGTAGCAGCCCACCTCGGGGAAGATGTTTGGATTCCGTAGAAATGTTGGAACACGTGAGGCAATACTTACCCTACGACTTACCTTAGAAGAAAGATTAAGGGAAGGCAAACCTACGTTTCTAGCATTTGTAGACTTAGAGAAAGCTTATGACAATGTTAACTAGAATACTCTCTTTGAAATTCTGAAGGTGGCAGGGGTAAAATACAGGGAGCGAAAGGCTATTTACAATTTGTACAGAAACCAGATGACAGTTATAAGAGTCGAGGGGCATGAAAGGGAAACAGTGGTTGGGAAGGGAGTGAGACAGGGTTGTAGCTTATCCCCGATGTTATTCAATCTGTATATTGAGCAAGTAGTAAAGGAAAAAAAAGGAATTTTCGGAGTAGGAATTAAAATCCATGGAGAAGAAATAAAAACTTTGACGTTCGCCGATGACATTGTAATTCTGTCAGAGACAGCAAAGGACTTGGAAGAGCAGTTGAACGGAATGGACAGTGTCTTGAAAGGAGGGTATAAGAAGAACATCAACAAAAGCAAAACAAGGACAATGGAATGTAGTCGAATTAAGTCGGGTGATGCTGAGGGAATTAGATTAGGAAATGAGACACTTAAAGTAGTAAAGGAGTTTTGCTATTTGGGGAGCAAAATAACTGATGATGGTCGAAGTAGAGAGGATATAAAATGTAGACTGCTAATTGGGTTTCACGTGGTCTATGTTTCCGGAATCTATGCTGTTTGACATTGAGGAGATACTGCATTACGTTTGAGATCAAAATAAGTTTTAAGATTCAACAACAAATGGATATCAAGGATATTGGACGTTAATTTTATGGTTCACCTCTGATACACTTCTTGTGTATGAGTGTGACATATGCTTCCTTCCAACCAATGGCCACCGTTTTGTGTTCCAGGGACCTATGACAGATTATGGTTAAAAAGGTGCTAACTCAGACGAAAATCTGGTATATAATCTGACAGGGATTCCTTAGGGTGCTGAAGGTTTGTTAAATTTAAGCGGTTTCGGCTGTTCGTCAACACCACTGAGTCTAATATTTGTATCATTTCTCTTTGAAGTGGTGCTTGATTGTGTTGGACCAATACTCCTAGATAGTTCTCCCGATCATTATCGTTATTGTTAAGTGGACAATACATAATCATTACGAAATTCTGTACTAAGTAAGACGCCCTAAAAGAACAGATTATTCATCGCAACTTACGTAACTTCATAACTTATGCAACAAAAGAACAAAAATTTTTCAGGCTGACATAGCATGAAGATTTTTCATGTTAGGACAGAGCACGCACGGAAATGTTACTGACGACAGTGGCACTTAAGGGGAGTTCCTAAATTTGGTTTTCCGAAATTCCTCCATCAATAAGATGAAGCAAATAATCCAGAATTCGAAACCAGAACTGCTGCCAACGTGGCTAACTTCGAAGTAGGTATCCTTGGTGTAGCGAAGCAACTCAAATAACTTATTAAAAGAAAGTTTTCCGGTCCAGATTGTCGACGATTAGGTTCGTTTCAGAGTATGCTGACGTAATAGCTCCTTGTTTAGCGATTATATATAACCGCTCGCACGATCAAAACGCCTAACAAGAAACGGGAAAGTTGCACAGGTCACACCAAATAAACGAAATAGGAGTTCCACTGAATTACAGACGTTGATTTACTGTAGGATTTTGGTACATAATTATGAATTACCTCCAAGAAAACGACCCATTGACACACAGAACGGATTCAGTATAATCTTTCTCGTGCAGCATAACTAGCTCTTTATTCTAATGAAGTATGAGTGCTATTGACAGGGTATCTCAAATTAAATCCATATTTCTAAGTTTCCAGAAGGCTCCCCACAAGCGACTTCTAATCAGATTGCGTGCCCATGGCGTACTGTGTCAGTATGCGAATGGATTCGTCATTTCCTGTCAGAAGGATCAAATTTCGTAGTAAATGACGAAAATTGACGTTCCGCGGGGAAGTTTTATAGGCATTCTGTTTTTCCTAATATACATAAATGATTTAGGAGACAATCTGAGCAGACCTCTTAGATTGTTCGCAACGATGCTATCATATAGTAAATGCATCAGAACTAATTGCGAAATGATTTAGCCGAAGTATCGGTATGGCGCAAAAAGTGGCAATTGACTCTAAACAATGAAAAATGTGGGTCGTCCAGATGAGTACTAAAAGGAATCCGTTAAATTTCGGCTACATGATAAATCACATATATCCGAAGGTTGTCAGTTCAACTAAGTATCTAGGGATAAGAGTTACTAATTAATTTAATTGCAACTATCACACATATAAACTTGTGAGGAAGGAAAACCAAATATAGTGTTTTATTGCCAGAAAAGAAGATGAAACGGGTCTACTAAAGAGACGCCCTACACACTTCTGTCCGTCCTCTGGTAGAATATTGATGTGTGGTATGGAATACTTACCAGATGGGATTGACGCAGGATATCGAGAAAGTCCAAAGAAAGGTGGCTCGTGTTGTAGTATCGCCAAACAAGGGAGTCACGGGGATGATACGCGAGTTGGGGTGGTTATCATTAAAAGAAAGACGTTCTTCATTGGGGCGGGTTCTCGTAATGACAATTCAGTCTCCAACATTCTTCGTCTGTTGCGAAAACGTTTTGTCCAGAAATGATCATCACGATAAAAGAAATCAAAGCTCGCGTGCAAACCTTAGGTGTTCATCTGCACGCTATTCGAGAGTGGAACGGTAGAGATATACTGCGAAAATGGGTTGATGAACCCTCTGCCAGACACTTAAGTGTGAATTACAGAATGTCATATATACACTATTGGCCATTAAAATAGCTACACCAAGAAGATGACGTGCTACAGACGCGAAATTTAACTGACAGGAAGAAGATGCTGTGACACGCAAATGATTAGCTTTTCAGAGCATTCACACAAGGTTGGCGCCGGTGGCGACACCTACAACGTGCTCACATGAGGAAAGTGTCCAACCGATTTCTCATACAAAAACAGCAGTTGGCCGGCGTTGCCTGGTGAAACATTGTTGTGATGCCTCGTGTGAGGAGGAGAGATGCGTACCATCACGTTTACGACTTTGATAAAGGTCGGATTGTAGCCTAGCGCAATTGTGGTTTATCGTATCGCGACATTGCTGCTCGCGTTGGTCGAGATCCAATGACTGTTAGCAGAATATGGAATCAGAGGGTTCAGGAGGGTAATACGGAACGCCGTGCTGGATCCCAACGGCCTCGTATCACTAGCAGTCGAGATGACAGGCATCTTATCCACATGGCTGTAACGGACCGTGCAGCCACGTCTCGATCCCTGCGTCAACAGATGGAGACGAACAGTTCGACGACGTTTGCAGCAGCATGGACTATCAGCTAGGAGACCACGGCTGCGGTTACACTTGACGCTGAATCACAGACAGGAACGCATGCGATGGTGTACGCAACGACGAACCTGGGTGCACGAATGGCAAAACATCATTTTTTCGGATGAATCCAGGTTATGTTTGCAGCATCATGATGGTCGCATCCGTGTGTAGCGACATCGCGGTAAACACACATTGGAAGCGTGTATTCGTCATCGCCATACTGGCGTATCACCTGGCGTCATGGTATGGGGTGCCATTGGTCACCTCTTGTTCGCAATGACGGCACTTTGAACAGTGGACGTTTCATTTCAGATGTGTTACGACCCGTGGCTGTACCCTTCACTCGATCCCTGCGAAACCCTACATTTCAGCAGTATAATGCACGACCGCATGTTGCAGGTCCTGTACGGGCCTTTCTGGATACAGAAAATGTTCGACTGCGGCCCTGGCCAGCACACTCTCCAGATCTCTCACCAATTGAAAACGTCTGGTCAATGGTGGCCGAGCAACTGGCTCGTCACAATACGCCAGTCACTACTCTTGATGAACTGTGGTATCGTGTTGAAGCTGTATGGGCAGCTGTACCTGTACACGCCATCCAAGCTCTGTTTGACTCAATGCCCAGGCGTATCAAGGCCGTTATTCCGGCCAGAGGTGGTTGTTCTGGGTACTGATTTCTCAGGATCTATGCACCCAAATTGAGTGAAAATGTAATCACATGTCAGTTCTAGTATAATATATTTGTCCAATGAATACCCTTTTATCATCTGCATTTCTCCTTGGTGTAGCAATTTTAATGGCCAGTAGTGTATGTAAGCGTTAAAACAAGTGGAACCAATCTCATAGACGTAAGTCTGGGCGAATATCGTTATATCAACAATTGGTGGCGCACTCGCGGTACTTTCGGCAATAGGATAGGTTATTCACGTTGTTCTTAACGACAAAACCAGCAGCTGTATTTGAATCTAACGACATTTATTCTTTTTACAACATGCTACTAGTTTCGACATTACGTGGTCTAATCTTCAGGCTCCGATCGTAACCTGCTATGTGCAATGAACAAAATCGTATGCAGCGGGCCAAAATTAACTGGGTTCCGTACCTCCTTTGGCAATAACAAGCTTAGTATGGTCAGACGACAACGAGTGAGTTGTCGTAGGATTGTAGATTGCAGGTTACGTTCAGGGCCTGAAGATGTCACCATGCGGTGTCGAAACTGGTAGCATGTTTAAAAAAGAATAACCGACGTTAGATTCAAATACAGTCTCTGGTTTTGTCATTATTATTGAAGTTCTATGTTTACGGCTGCAGTCCACTTGATATATTACCAGAGACTCAGCTCAGATTGGGCTGCGCAGCACCCCACTGCGGCCACTGGGAGGGTGTGGGCGAGGTCTCGGGGAGCAGTGAGCAGGTTGGTTGGTTGGTTGGTTTGGGGGAAGATACCAAACAGCGAGGTCATCGGTCTCATCGGATTAGGGAAGGACGGAGAAGGAAGTCAGCCGTGTCCTTTCAAAGGAACCATCCCGGCATTTGCCTGCAACGATTTAGGGAAATCACGGAAAACCTAAATCAGGATGGTCGGACGCGGGATTGAACCGGCGTCCTCCCAAATGCGAGTCCAGTGTGCTAGCCACTGCGCCACCTCGCTCGGTAGTGAGCAGGTAGTTCCAGGTAAACTGGGTGCAAATTTTACAGATTCCTGGTTGATTGCTAACTTCACCGTGTGCAATTTTCATATATTCGTTATTTTCTGCAGCTTTGAAAGTTTCTAACTGACTCGCGCAACATACACTATGTGATCAAAAGTATTCGGACACCTGGCAGAAAATTACTCACCAGTTCGTGGCGCCCTCCATCGGTAATGCTGGAATTCAATATGGTGTCGGCCCACCCTTAGTTCTGATGACAGCTTCCACACTCGCAGGCGTACGTTCAATCAGGTGCTGGAAGGTTTCTTGGGGAATGGCAGTCCATTCTTCACGGAGTGCTGCACTGAGGAGAGGTATCGATGTCGGTCGGTGAGACCTGGCGTGAAGTCGGAGTTCCAAAACATCCCAAAGGTGTTCTGTAGGATTCAGGTGAGGACTCTGTGCAGGCCAGTCCATTACAGGGATGTTATTGTCATGTAACCACTCCGCCACAGGCCGTGCATTATGAACAGGTGCTCGATCGTGTTGAAAGATGCAATCGCCATCTTCAACAGTGGGAAGAAAGAAGGTGCTTAAAACATCATTGTAGCCCTGTGCTCTGATAGTGCCGCGCAAAATAACACAGGGTGCAAGCCCCCTCCATGAAAAACTCGACCACACCATAACATCACCGCCTCCGAATTTTACTGTTGGCATTACACTTGCTGGTGGTTGACGTTCACCGGGCATTCGCCATACTCACACCCTGCCATCGGATCGCCACATTGTGTACCGTGATTCGTCACTCCACACAACGTTTTTACACTGTTCAACCGTCCAATGTTTACGCTCCTTACACCAAGCGAGGCGTCCTTTGGCATTTACCGGCGTGATGTGTGGCTTATGAGCAGCCGCTTGACCATGAAATCCAAGTTTTCTCACCTCCCGCCTAACTTTCATAGTACTTGCAGTGGAGCCTGTGTGATGGTCTGGATAGATGTCTGCCTGTTACACATTACGACCCTCTTCATCTGTCGGCGGTCTCTGTCAGTCTACAGACGAGGTCAGCAGTACGCTTTTGTGCTCTATATGTCCCTTCACGTTTCCATTTCACTATCACGTTGGAAACAGTGGACCTACGGATGTTAAGGAGGGTGGAAATCTCGCCTGTAGACGTATGAGACAAGTGACACTCAATCATCTGACCACGTTCGAAGTGTGTGAGTTTCGCAGATCGCCCCATTGTGCTTTTTCTCAATGTCTAATGACTACTGAGGTCTCTGATATGGAGTACCTGGCAGTAGGTGGCAGCACAATGCACCTAATATGAAAAAGTATGTTTTTGGTGGTGTCCGTATACTTTTGATCACAAAGCGTATAAGTTTATTTAACAGGGCCACGAGGGATCATATACATCCTCCAGAGCAGGTAGCAGGTGCAGAATTTGATTCGTCCCATCTCAGAGCAGCAGGCGATTGGGACAGCCTATCTAGTGTAAAACTCTACTGTGCAAGAGTGAGAAGGAATCCTTTTGGATAGACAACATGTGAAGCCAGGTGTAGCCACCAGAATAGTTAAGTTCATACTGGCCAGATCTCTGTGCTTACGTCACAAAAGGATGCTCGTTTAAATTGCTAGTGTCACGAACCTCGAACTCATCAGAGGTGACAAAGTAGCAACTCAGAAACTATTCCAAAGTCGCAACTAGGGGCTGTCACCCAGAACCAACTGGAATGTTGCAACATCATTTGCACTGGTATTTCCAAACTTCCGACCTCCCGGCATAAAGTGACAATCAAAATGCAGGGAGACAAGGGTTGTGTAGATGACTAAAGTCATGCCGTACACAGACATCAGAGGAAATGTTCTAAGATGCTTCTTTATATTGTATGTTCCAAGAAAGCGACCTTTGTGAACAATATACACTGCGAGAAAAAAATGATTATAACACCCTTTCAGAGGTTTCCATTCACTTAAGATTTATTGTTGCAACAGTGCATGTGGAGTACATGGCATATACATGTCCACCATGTGTAAATTGGGAAAAAATTTCCAGTATTTTGCTGCAAAAACTACGATCATTACAGAATGACATCATTATTTCGAAACCATCGTCAGAGTAAAGAAAAAGCTAGAGTTTAAAATATAAAGAAAAACATATATGTTAAGTAATTTCTTTCAGCTTGATGGACAAATTACATGGCCTGAGATCATCTTTCATGTTCAAATCAGTGTTTGTAAATGATCTGCCATGCATGTATGTACACTCCTGGAAATTGAAATAAGAACACCGTGAATTCATTGTCCCAGGAAGGGGAAACTTTATTGACACATTCCTGGGGTCAGATACATCGCATGATCACACTGACAGAACCACAGGCACATAGACACAGGCAACAGAGCATGCACAACGTCGGCACTAGTACAGTGTATATCCACCTTTCGCAGCAATGCAGGCTGCTATTCTCCCATGGAGACGATCGTAGAGATGCTGGATGTAGTCCTGTGGAACGGCTTGCCATGCCATTTCCACCTGGCGCCTCAGTTGGACCAGCGTTCGTGCTGAACGTGCAGACCGCGTGAGACGACGCTTCATCCAGTCCCAAACATGCTCAATGGGGGACAGATCCGGAGATCTTGCTGGCCAGGGTAGTTGACTTACACCTTCTAGAGCACGTTGGGTGGCACGGGATACATGCGGACGTGCATTGTCCTGTTGGAACAGCACGTTCCCTTGCCGGTCTAGGAATGGTAGAACGATGGGTTCGATGACGGTTTGGATGTACCGTGCACTATTCAGTGTCCCCTCGACGATCACCAGTGGTGTACGGCCAGTGTAGGAGATCGCTCCCCACACCATGATGCCGGGTGTTGGCCCTGTGTGCCTCGGTGGTATGCAGTCCTGATTGTGGCGCTCACCTGCACGGCGCCAAACACGCATACGACCATCATTGGCACCAAGGCAGAAGCGACTCTCATCGCTGAAGACGACACGTCTCCATTCGTCCCTCCATTCACGCCTGTCGCGACACCACTGGAGGCGGGCTGCACGATGTTGGGGCGTGAGCGGAAGACGGCCTAACGGTGTGCGGGACCGTAGCCCAGCTTCATGGAGACGGTTGCGAATGGTCCTCGCCGATACCCCAGGAGCAACAGTGTCCCTAATTTGCTGGGAAGTGGCGGTGCGGTCCCCTACGGCACTGCGTAGGATCCTACGGTCTTGGCGTGCATCCGTGCGTTGCTGCGGTCCGGTCCCAGGTCGACGGGCACGTGCACCTTCCGCCGACCACTGGCGACAACGTCGATGTACTGTGGAGACCTCACGCCCCACGTGTTGAGCAATTCGGTGGTACGTCCACCCGGCCTCCCGCATGCCCACTATACGCCCTCGCTCAAAGTCCGTCAACTGCACATACGGTTCACGTCCACGCTGTCGCGGCATGCTACCAGTGTTAAAGACTGCGATGGAGCTCCGTATGCCACGGCAAACTGGCTGACACTGACGGCGGCGGTGCACAAATGCTGCGCAGCTAGCGCCATTCGACGGCCAACACCGCGGTTCCTGGTGTGTCCGCTGTGCCGTGCGTGTGATCATTGCTTGTACAGCCCTCTCGCAGTGTCCGGAGCAAGTATGGTGGGTCTGACACACCGGTGTCAATGTGTTCTTTTTTCCATTTCCAGGAGTGTATTACAAACATTTAAGACATGTGAAATAACAATACGGACTGCAGTCCTTCAAACAATTTGCTAATATGTCGGAAAAAACACAGTCATTTTACGTTCGACAACAACAAGCCATAATTCAAGAGGACTATGGCAGGTCCTGTTTTAGCAATGCGACAAAATGTCGTACTGGCATTTACGAAAGCAATCGTGAGAGACTGTCTTGTAATAAGACTTTACCTGGTCTCTCTCTTCTGATGTGTCAAAACCAAATACTGTCTGCTCGCTTATGTTTCAAATTTTTGCTCCATAACTCCCCTCCACCTTCCTGTCTGTAAAGTTTCTATCATGCAGCAGACAATCACTCTCAATAGCACAGATTCTGGTGTTCTAGATTTGTAAGCAATTTGATCATTACTGCCTGTTTCACGCAATCTACTCACATGTTGGGAAGAAAGTATCATTTCGAGGTTCCACAGTGAACTATAATTCAAGTTGTGTCTACTATATAAATAGAGCTCATGAAGCATGAAATAACACAGGACTTGCAGTGACACCTATTTTTAAACACGCAATCATGATGATAGTAATAAAAACAGTCATGATTCCGCTCCATTAGAGCTGGTGGTTAGTGGATGAAGTCGCTTGCACAGACCTGTGTAAAGTTAAGTTGACTATACTGGAGGAAGACCATATCCAAGAGACTATCAATCAGAAGAGAGGGTTCCTGTATTATTCCCCCATAACCAGTTTAATATATTGTTTTTTGGCTTTAACATATCCAAGCAGTGTACGACTACAGCTTTGTACACTGCCATACACTTCGTTTTTGGATCATGACTTCGAGGTCTCTGACAGGTGCTAAGCCAACATTAATACATTTCGATCTCACAGAAAGCTAAACATTGCTTGGTGTAAACTATGCAGCCCGCACAACTTACAGATTGTTAGAAATAAGACACAGAGCTACATTTAACATTGACAGAAGTGTGGAAGACATCACAACATGTGGATGTTGAACAATTTTTGGTATTGTAGAGCGTTTCCAACAGCTATTCGAAGATGGTAAACTATACAGTTACTCTCATATTCCGTAGCAATGGGGTAGTGGAAGTCTCAGTTTCTGATTTGAAGAGCATTGTTTCCTCATTTTGCAGTGATGTCCATGATTAATGTTCTGGTGCTGACCATCATTTGAAGGTGCTGTTCACAACATGTGCAAGATAGTAGAAATAAAAAGAGGTACTATTGTCCAATTGGTGTGATTAAAAAGAAACATGTGGAGGGCATCACAGCGTATGGAAAGAGGATGAGTCTGCAGCATTGAGAAATTCTTCCGAAGAACTGTCTGAAGGTGATGTCCTCTACATTTAATCCCATGCTCGCCAGTTAGAAAGAGCAGATGCCCAGTGTTCCGCCAAGGCTCTCTCCGTCTCAACCAAGTTAAATCAATCATTATGTGGCAATCAACAACGTACCAATGGATGATGGGATAGGAAAGATACCGTTGATATGGGATGATGTACTGTAATACCCACCACAGTTGATAGCGTGATCATTTGTAGCAATTTTATCACTTGTTTCGTAATTTCACTGCCAGCTGATGACGCAGCACATTGCTTCCCAGTTTCTGTATTACCGCTAAATCACCCCTCCACTACTTTGTAAGTACCATATATTAGGTTGTAAATGCAGATAGATGACTGGAGTACTTCCATATCGCCACATACACTACAATGTACCAGCTGCTTCGTAATTTCAATGTCAGTCAGTGACACATTAGAATGCTTTCCATCTTCTTTATCATCACTAAATCTCCCTCCACTATTTTGCAAGTACCCTATGTTAGATTGTGAGTGCAGATATATGACTGTGCAGTATGCCAATTTGGTCATATACATCAAAGTATACCAGTTGTTCCATAATATCAATGACAGCCAATGAATACAGCAGAATGCTTCCCAATTTCTGTATCATCGCTAAAACACCTCTCTACTACTTTGCAAGTACCATATATTAGATTGCGAATGAATATACATGACTGTGCAGTACGTCCACTCAGCCATATACACCAAAGTATACGACACAACCTCCTGTAGTGATGCAGCCGGCCGTAGTGACCGAGCGGTTCTAGGCGCTACAGTCTGGAACCGCGCGACCGCTACGGTCGCAGGTTCGAATCCTGCCTCGGCCATGGATGTGTGTGGTGTCCTTAGGTTAGTTACGTTTAAGTAGTTCTAATTTCTATGGGAATGATGACCTCAGAAGTTAAGTCTCACAGTGCTCAGAGCCATTTGAACCATTTTTTGTAGTGATGCAGTTAAGTTATCTACATATTTCCAGCACATCAATCATAGTGCAGAATTTACCATTACGACTGGCCATATTTCACTGTATGGATGGGCATCACAAAGTATTCTTGCAGAACCGTGCAGCCATTGAAGTGTGAGTTTGTACTCTACGATCACTTCTCTCATGCTAGTACCTTCCTGGTACTGAGTCCAGACAGTGGAATAATACTTGAGAATTGATAGCACAGCTGATTTACGTGAAATATTTCAAACTCAAATATGGTTCAAATGGCTCTGAGCACTGTGGGACTTAACATCTGAGGTCATCAGTCCGCTAGAACTTAGAACTACTGCAACCTAAGTAATCTAAGGACATCACACACATCCATGGCCGAGACAGGATTCGAACCTGCGACCGTAGCGGTCGCGCGGTACCAGACTGAAGCGCCTACAACCGCTCAGTCACACAGGCTGGCTATTTCAAACTCCATCCATCTGGAGTTCCATCATGTATAAACCACATGTTTCTTCTTAGCCATCTGTTATAGCAGATGCTACTGGCAAGTGTGTTGTATCGAGGATTGTGTCAGATACAATGTGGGAGAGATCTGTCACTCTCCAACTTTATCCTACCAATGAGAGAATGTTCTGTGACGCCCATTCACACAGAGAAAGATGGCCAGTTGTAATCGTAAATTCTGCACTATCGGTATAGGTACTTCGGTGTATATCGCCAATGGACGTACTGCACAGTCATCTAACTGCTTTCGCAATCTAGTACATTGTACCAGATCGGGTTGACGGAGGAGATAGAGAAGATCCAAAGAAGAGCGGCGCGTTTCGTCACAGGGTTATTTGGTAACCGTGATAGCGTTACGGAGATGTTTAACAAACTCAAGTGGCAGACTCTGCAAGAGAGGCGCTCTGCATCGCGGTGTAGCTTGCTCGCCAGGTTTCGAGAGGGTGCGTTTCTGGATGAGGTATCGAATATATTGCTTCCCCCTACTTATACCTCCCGAGGAGATCACGAATGTAAAATTAGAGAGATTAGAGCGCGCACAGAGGCTTTCAGACAGTCGTTCTTCCCGCGAACCATACGCGACTGGAACACGAAAGGGAGATAATGACAGTGGCACGTAAAGTGCCCTCCGCCACACACCGTTGGGTGGCTTGCGGAGTATAAATGTAGTAGATGTAGATGTACTTGCAAAGTAAAATTGCTAAAAATGATCATGCTGTCAACTGCTGTGGGTATTACAGCACATCATCCCATATCAATATGTCTTTCCCATCCCAGCCATATACTACACTCCTGGAAATTGAAATAAGAACACCGTGAATTCATTGTCCCAGGAAGGGGAAACTTTATTGACACATTCCTGGGGTCAGATACATCGCATGATCACACTGACAGAACCACAGGCACATAGACACAGGCAACAGAGCATGCACAACGTCGGCACTAGTACAGTGTATATCCACCTTTCGCAGCAATGCAGGCTGCTATTCTCCCATGGAGACGATCGTAGAGATGCTGGATGTAGTCCTGTGGAACGGCTTGCCATGCCATTTCCACCTGGCGCCTCAGTTGGACCAGCGTTCGTGCTGAACGTGCAGACCGCGTGAGACGACGCTTCATCCAGTCCCAAACATGCTCAATGGGGGACAGATCCGGAGATCTTGCTGGCCAGGGTAGTTGACTTACACCTTCTAGAGCACGTTGGGTGGCACGGGATACATGCGGACGCGCATTGTCCTGTTGGAACAGCACGTTCCCTTGCCGGTCTAGGAATGGTAGAACGATGGGTTCGATGACGGTTTGGATGTACCGTGCACTATTCAGTGTCCCCTCGACGATCACCAGTGGTGTACGGCCAGTGTAGGAGATCGCTCCCCACACCATGATGCCGGGTGTTGGCCCTGTGTGCCTCGGTCGCATGCAGTCCTGATTGTGGCGCTCACCTGCACGGCGCCAAACACGCATACGACCATCATTGGCACCAAGGCAGAAGCGACTCTCATCGCTGAAGGCGACACGTCTCCATTCGTCCCTCCATTCACGCCTGTCGCGACACCACTGGAGGCAGGCTGCACGATGTTGGGGCGTGAGCGGAAGACGGCCTAACGGTGTGCGGGACCGTAGCCCAGCTTCATGGAGACGGTTGCGAATGGTCCTCGCCGATACCCCAGGAGCAACAGTGTCCCTAATTTGCTGGGAAGTGGCGGTGCGGTCCCCTACGGCACTGCGTAGGATCCTACGGTCTTGGCGTGCATCCGTGCGTTGCTGCGGTCCGGTCCCAGGTCGACGGGCACGTGCACCTTCCGCCGACCACTGGCGACAACGTCGATGTACTGTGGAGACCTCACGCCCCACGTGTTGAGCAATTCGGTGGTACGTCCACCCAGCCTCCCGCATGCACACTATACGCCCTCGCTCAATGTTCGTCAACTGCACATACGGTTCACGTCCACGCTGTCGCGGCATGCTACCAGTGTTAAAGACTGCGATGGAGCTCCGTATGCCACGGCAAACTGGCTGACACTGACGGCGGCGGTGCACAAATGCTGCGCAGCTAGCGCCATTCGACGGCCAACACCGCGGTTCCTGGTGTGTCCGCTGTGCCGTGCGTGTGATCATTGCTTGTACAGCCCTCTCGCAGTGTCCGGAGCAAGTATGGTGGGTCTGACACACCGGTGTCAATGTGTTCTTTTTTCCATTTCCAGGAGTGTATTACAAACATTTAAGACATGTGAAATAACAATACGGACTGCAGTCCTTCAAACAATTTGCTAATATGTCGGAAAAAACACAGTCATTTTACGTTCGACAACAACAAGCCATAATTCAAGAGGACTATGGCAGGTCCTGTTTTAGCAATGCGACAAAATGTCGTACTGGCATTTACGAAAGCAATCGTGAGAGACTGTCTTGTAATAAGACTTTACCTGGTCTCTCTCTTCTGATGTGTCAAAACCAAATACTGTCTGCTCGCTTATGTTTCAAATTTTTGCTCCATAACTCCCCTCCACCTTCCTGTCTGTAAAGTTTCTATCATGCAGCAGACAATCACTCTCAATAGCACAGATTCTGGTGTTCTAGATTTGTAAGCAATTTGATCATTACTGCCTGTTTCACGCAATCTACTCACATGTTGGGAAGAAAGTATCATTTCGAGGTTCCACAGTGAACTATAATTCAAGTTGTGTCTACTATATAAATAGAGCTCATGAAGCATGAAATAACACAGGACTTGCAGTGACACCTATTTTTAAACACGCAATCATGATGATAGTAATAAAAACAGTCATGATTCCGCTCCATTAGAGCTGGTGGTTAGTGGATGAAGTCGCTTGCACAGACCTGTGTAAAGTTAAGTTGACTATACTGGAGGAAGACCATATCCAAGAGACTATCAATCAGAAGAGAGGGTTCCTGTATTATTCCCCCATAACCAGTTTAATATATTGTTTTTTGGCTTTAACATATCCAAGCAGTGTACGACTACAGCTTTGTACACTGCCATACACTTCGTTTTTGGATCATGACTTCGAGGTCTCTGACAGGTGCTAAGCCAACATTAATACATTTCGATCTCACAGAAAGCTAAACATTGCTTGGTGTAAACTATGCAGCCCGCACAACTTACAGATTGTTAGAAATAAGACACAGAGCTACATTTAACATTGACAGAAGTGTGGAAGACATCACAACATGTGGATGTTGAACAATTTTTGGTATTGTAGAGCGTTTCCAACAGCTATTCGAAGATGGTAAACTATACAGTTACTCTCATATTCCGTAGCAATGGGGTAGTGGAAGTCTCAGTTTCTGATTTGAAGAGCATTGTTTCCTCATTTTGCAGTGATGTCCATGATTAATGTTCTGGTGCTGACCATCATTTGAAGGTGCTGTTCACAACATGTGCAAGATAGTAGAAATAAAAAGAGGTACTATTGTCCAATTGGTGTGATTAAAAAGAAACATGTGGAGGGCATCACAGCGTATGGAAAGAGGATGAGTCTGCAGCATTGAGAAATTCTTCCGAAGAACTGTCTGAAGGTGATGTCCTCTACATTTAATCCCATGCTCGCCAGTTAGAAAGAGCAGATGCCCAGTGTTCCGCCAAGGCTCTCTCCGTCTCAACCAAGTTAAATCAATCATTATGTGGCAATCAACAACGTACCAATGGATGATGGGATAGGAAAGATACCGTTGATATGGGATGATGTACTGTAATACCCACCACAGTTGATAGCGTGATCATTTGTAGCAATTTTATCACTTGTTTCGTAATTTCACTGCCAGCTGATGACGCAGCACATTGCTTCCCAGTTTCTGTATTACCGCTAAATCATCCCTCCACTACTTTGTAAGTACCATATACTAGGTTGTAAATTCAGATAGATGACTGGAGTACTTCCATATCGCCACATACACCACAATGTACCAGCTGCTTCGTAATTTCAATGTCAGTCAGTGACACATTAGAATGCTTTCCATTTTCTTTATCATCACTAAATCTCCCTCCACTATTTTGCAAGTACCCTATGTTAGATTGTGAGTGCAGATATATGACTGTGTAGTATGTCAATTTGGTCATATACATCAAAGTATACCAGTTGTTCCATAATATCAATGACAGCCAATGAATACAGCAGAATGCTTCCCAATTTCTGTATCATCGCTAAAACACCTCTCTACTACTTTGCAAGTACCATAAATTAGATTGCGAATGAATATACATGACTGTGCAGTACGTCCACTCAGCCATATACACCAAAGTATACGACACAACCTCCTGTAGTGATGCAGCCGGCCGTAGTGGCCGAGCTGTTCTAGGCGCTACAGTTCGGAACCGCGCGATCGCTACAGTCGCAGGTTCGAATCCTGCCTCGGCCATGGATGTGTGTGATGTCCTTAGGTTAGTTACGTTTAAGTAGTTCTAATTTGTAGGGGATTGATGACCTCAGAAGTTAAGTCTCATAGTGCTCAGAGCCATTTGAACCATTTTTTGTAGTGATGCAGTTAAGTTATCTACATATTTCCAGCACATCAATCATAGTGCAGAATTTACCATTACGACTGGCCATATTTCACTGTATGGATGGGCATCACAAAGTATTCTTGCAGAACCGTGCAGCCATTGAAGTGTGAGTTTGTACTCTACAATCACTTCTCTCATGCTAGTACCTTCCTGGTACTGAGTCCAGACAGTGGAATAATACTTGAGAATTGATAGCACAGCTGATTTACGTGAAATATTTCAAACTCAAATATGGTTCAAATGGCTCTGAGCACTGTGGGACTTAACATCTGAGGTCATCAGTCCCCTAGAACTTAGAACTACTGTAACCTAAGTAACCTAAGGATATCACACACATCCATGACCGAGACAGGATTCGAACCTGCGACCGTAGCGGTCGCACGGTTCCAGACTGAAGCGCCAACAACCGCTCAGTCACACAGGTCGGCTATTTCAAACTCCATCCATCTGGAGTTCCATCATGTATAAACCACATGTTTCTTCTTAGCCATCTGTTATAACAGATGCTACTGGCAAGTGTGTTGTATCGAGGATTGTGTCAGATACAATGTGGGAGAGATCTGTCACTCTCCAACTTTATCCTACCAATGAGAGAATGTTCTGTGACGCCCATTCACACAGAGAAAGATGGCCAGTTGTAATCGTAAATTCTGCACTATCGGTATAGGTACTTCGGTGTATATCGCCAAATGGACGTACTGCACAGTCATCTAACTGCTTTCGCAATCTAGTATATTGTACTTTCAAAGTAAAATTACTAAAAATGATCATGCTGTCAACTGCTGTGGGTATTACAGCACATCATCCCATATCAATATGTCTTTTCCATCCCATCCATATACTACAGGTAGTATGCTGTTGATGACCACACAACGATTGACTGACACCACTTGTTTGAGATGGAGAGAGCTTGGCGGTACACTGGACATCTGCGACATACAGTTCACGTCCACGCTGTCGTGGCATGCTACCAGTGTTAAAGACTGCGATGGAGCTCCGTATGCCACGGCAAACTGGCTGACACTGACGGCGGCGGTGCACAAATGCTGCGCAGCTAGCGCCATTCGACGGCCAACACCGCGGTTCCTGGTGTGTCCGCTGTGCCGTGCGTGTGATCATTGCTTGTACAGCCCTCTCGCAGTGTCCGGAGCAAGTATGGTGGGTCTGACACACCGGTGTCAATGTGTTCTTTTTTCCATTTCCAGGAGTGTAGTATGCTGTTGATGACCACACAACGATTGACTGACACCACATGTTTGAGATGGAGAGAGCTTGGCGGTACACTGGACATCTGCTACTTGTCTGTGGGGAGCATGGGATTAAATGTAGGGGTCATTACCGTCAGACAATTGTTTAGAATTCTTCCTCAATATTACCGACTTGGCCTATTTCCATATACTGCGATGCCCTCCACATGTTTCTTTTTCTTTTTCACCAATAAGACAACAGTACCTCTTTTTACTTATACTACCTCATGCCTGTAGTGAACAGCACCTTCCAGTGATGGTCAACACTGGAACAGTATTCATGGATATGACTGCAAGATGAGGAAACACTGCACTCCAAAGCAGAACACTGAGACATCCGCAATGACATACGCTACCACGTCGCTGTGGAAGATGAGGTTAACTGTAGAGGTCACCACCTTCGAACAGCTGTTGGAAATGCTCTACAATGGAACAAACTCGTCAGCATCCATATGTTGCGATGTCTTCCACACTTTTGCCAATGTGAAATATTGCCTCTGTGCTCTATTTCTACCAACCTGTGTATTGTGGAAGATGCATAGTTTACACCTACAATGTTCAACTTCCGGTGACAGCCAATGGTTCGAAATGTGTCAATGTTGGTTTATCACCTGACACAGACATTGGAGTCATGATAGAAAAACGGAGTGTATGGTGTTGTACAAAGCTGTAATCGTGCACTTCCTGGATGTGTTACAGCCAAAAAAAGCAATGTATTAAACTGCCTATCGAGGAACAATACAAGTATCCTCTCTTTTGATTGATAGTCTCTTGGATATGGTCTTCCTCCTGTACAGTCAACTAAACTTTACGTAGGTCTGTGCAAGCCACTTCAACCACTGACAACCAGTTCCAATCGAGTGATGCATGCATGTGTAATATGTTCAATGTCAACACGGAAATGATATTTGTTTTTCGATATATCGGAAGAGAGAGGCACATGGTAAAATCTCATAGGCAGTTCTGTTATTAGGTGTGGTGTAACTGGTTAATGTCTGAATGCATATAGTTCTCTCAAAACTACACCGATTTTGCTCACAAAACTAATAGAAATCATCTGCATCTATCCTCATGGAATCATGACTGTTTTTGTTATTATCATCAGGATTGCGTGTTTAAAAATAGGTGCTACCGCAATTCCTATGTTATTTCATACTTCATTACCTCAATTTAAAAAGTAGACTCCACTTGAATTATAGCTCATTGTGTAACCTCGAAATGACACTTTCTTCCCGACATTTGTGTAGATTGCGTGAAACAGGCTGTAATAATCAAATTGCTTGCAAACGTAGAATGCAAGAATCTGTGCCATTGCTAATGATTGTCTGCTGCATGATTGAAACTTAACAGGCAGGTCGGTGGAGAGGAGTTACGGAGAAAAAATTTGAAACATAAGCAAGCAGACAGTATTTGGTTTTGACATATCGGAAGAGAGAGACATGGTAAACTCTTATAGGAGGTTCTATTACAAGACACTAGAGTGATGTAGCATCACATTGATAGAATGGAACTGCCATAGTCTACAAAACAGCAACATCCTTTTCAATTATATTATTTCACCTGTCGGAAATGTTTGCAATATACACGCACATGACAGATTATTTACAGACACTGATTTGAACACGAATGATACTCTCAGGTCATATAATTTGTCCATCAAGCTGAAAGAATTGCTTAACATAGACGTTTTCTGTACAGAGTTTAAATTCTTGCTTTTTCTTTACTCTGATGATAGTTTCGATACATCAAGAACATTCTGCTGCGATCAGTAGTTTTCGCAACAAAAGAGTGAAGGTTTTTATTTCCCAATTTACGCATGGTGGACATGTATAGGCCTCTGCGGTCTGGTCATCTGTAATCGGCGGCGACGCTGTATTTTTTTTCACTTCGTTAGACGTCGCAAAATAATGAGATGTTCATTGTATCCTGCAGCTGAACATAAAAACTATACCGATTTTGTCATAAAACTAAAAGAAAATGGGTTGCATCTGTTTTCGTGGAAAGAGGACATTTATTATCGTCACAATTGTGTTTCCTTTTTAATCAATGTTCGCTTATAATAGTTGCGCTGACGTTAAATACAATTGTTACAGTGAAGTGTTTTCACATTCAAAATGGTGGGCATTTGTTGATGTGGGCTTTCTGTGTGACACAGTTGTGCCCTGATCAGGGGGCAGCGTATCATGCAGTGTGGGGGGCAGGGCACTACCGTTGAATGTTAGACAAACAAATGAGTTGTACTTGGGACAGCCCTCATTTATGTCATATTGTTTAGCTGGCTTTACATCCTTTCATGTTGAAGAACGGATAACGCCTGGACCATTGCTTCAAGGTGTGTGTGGTCAGTGACCGCTGGGAGATAGCGGTGTGCCACAGAGAAATACGTGGCATGCGGTAGCAGTTGACCATTAGAAAAAGATTGTATCCCACATAGGTGGAGGGAGTGAGGGAGGGATGAGGGAAGGTGGAAGTGGCTATAATTTCACTAGTTCCCAGACTTACATTGAGGAGGATGCATGTTGGACTGCTGGCTCCTCTGCAATCTTTTTGGACAATGTTTTTCCGCCGTACATGTGTGGCATTATGACCCATTGATTAAGAGTGCTGGTTTTTTTCATGAAAATTTTTGTGTTTGATTAGAAAAGTGAAGCATTTTCCATCTGTTGTGGTAGCGTATATTGGATTCGATTACTGGAGTTCCAGGGTGAAAGTCGAGTATGCATCTCTAGCAAACTGTGACGTCATACAGCGATAGATACAGCCCTCAGCTGTATGCTTACAGGTAATACACTTTTTAAACTCCTCTCTGTGCAACACTAGCATCTTGTCAGTTGAACATATTTCCCACTAAAATAATAAAGACAGTACCTCCCACTCCATCCTTTTCTCCCAGCAGATTGCAGTCAAGGGTATGATTTGAACGTGTCCGCCACTAGTTTTGAGGGAAATCGTGAAATTTTTACCCCAGCAGGATAGCACCAGTTGTATGGCACTGTCAATTTTTGAGCTATTTTGAGATTTTAGGCACTCCTTGTGCAGTGCTACGCATATAGTTATGTAATTAGGACCATTCTTCATGATTAATTATGTAATTAATATAATTAGGACTGATCTTTACTTGTTCCCCAACCGAACTAGATACAGTAACCTAAGCTTCCTGTCCTGTATCTGAACAATTTCCTGAAGTTGGGCTAGGGGGGGAGGGAGGTAGGGTGCACTTGCGCTTTCAGTCGAGAAGGACCAAGTCCCACAAAGTGGATCGCCATATTTAATTTCCCATCAATTCCCTGTGGCGGTGGGTGGGATATCAGCACAGCCTTGGGACAAAGAAATTTCCCCCAAAATTCGAAATTCCCCCCAAAATTCCATATTGGCGCCAACAGGATAGGGGTGGCAGTGTAGGGGGTGAGACCCATGTGAAAGCTGAGAGAAACATGTGACATCATGTGGGGGTGGGGGTTGGTAGGGAGGTGGTATGGGAGTAATTAATTCATCAATTTAATTAATTGGAATAGCTATTTGATATCGAAAGTGTCCTGGGAGCCCCATTACCCTACTACTCATTCACCATTGCTAATTATAATTCTGAGGAATAGATAGCTGGCTTGTATTGACACATACTCAGAGTTAGCTAATGTAGACTTGGCCTGAAGTAGTGCATAGAGTAGAGTTTCATTATCATTTCGTTCTGACTTTAATTTCTGTCCTGCTTCCTAGAGATTTATACTGAGTTCCGTACATTGAAATACTTTCAGACTTAAGCTGAGGCACTTTTGGAAACAAGCAGCCCACATTAATTACTCATCGGTGAAAGGGTACAGTACCGCCCGACATTGGAAATAGGTACAACATACTTCATTATTCTTGTCAGAACAACACATTTTTTGTAAAAATAACTCAATTTCAATTAATACAGCGAAGCCGGATACCAGTGTGGGAAAGAATGACAATTTATTTATTTAATTGATCACATGTGCACTCCTACAAAATAAATCCCTACATACAGTTTGGTGAGATCTGTGAAATGAATGAATGTATGGTCGTCTGCTAACAGCAGATAGTGAATGTGAATATATGATCATCTTTGAGACGATCCTTTGGCCACCTTTGGTGGAACCAAAGAGATGAAATTTACCGGAGCTTTGAGCGCCTGAAATGTGGCTGACCAATACGGTAGCAAGGTGCTCCCCCCCTTCGGCAGAGGCGCGAGAGGACCTGAAGAACGGCCATGTTTCGGCACTCTGCCGCTGGATCTAGTGTTGGTAAGACCTGTCTTAGGTGTGCTCCGTAAAGACAAAAGAGTGGAGACATGGTATGCATGTGAAATACTTAAGAGTAGTTTGGAATAACAATTTCTCTATTTCAGGAACTTTTGTGGGGAGAATTAAATGTCAGGCAGGTAATATTAAGGGGATCGTAGTAATCTTCGGAAGTGACCAACGGTCATAATGAAACCATGTGTAGCAATAAGTTGAAATACTTCCGAGTGCTTAAGTTAAGCTGAATTACTAGCGTGTGTACTATAAGTTGAAAATATTTAAGAAATAGCGTGTGCAGGACTTGAAATTAGAGACGAGTACTTCCACGTGGTGAGTACTGTGTGAGTCTCAATCTGTGTATGAGACAAAGGATAAAGAGAAGTACTCGTCCATGGTATCAGCTGAGGACTCGAGTGTGTGATGAATATGTTCTTAATATTACTTTGTGTGTTATGTTTCCGTGTGACGCTTGATTCAAACTATAATACTCTGAGAGAGAAACAAGGTGAGTCAGCCGTCTATCCAGCAACGCCACTTGGCTTGCATTGCACAGGAAGACGTGCATATATCGTCCAGAGTTCGTAGTAGGAAAGAAAAGTTACGAAGTGGGGCAGTGTTGTGTGAAACTGGGATGAATACTAATTGATGTGGGAAACTTGATAGTGATGTGATTATAATGTTGTGACTATTCCTTGTGTTGTATTCCATGTTGCAGTGTGGTGTATGTCATGTAATTTAAGTATGTGTGGTTTGCATGGGAGAGTAGCAAGGTAGTTTCAGAGGTAGTGGGTTATGCATGTTCCTTTTGTACCGCTCGGGCTGGAGGAAAGTTTCGTGATGATGGTTGTGAGAGTCGAAGTGTGAGATATAATAAAAGATCCGCCATCATATCCAGAAAGTGCACTGTAGCACTAAATAATTACGAGACCATAAGATAGAGATTCACCAATGTAAAGCCATGCCCATTGGGCGGAATTTCTCATGTGTTATTGTTGTAGGTTATAGAATTTGTGTGTTTAGGTTATAGAATTTATCGGAGTAAATAAGATAGTGAAAAGAAAGAGATTTGTGGCCTTTTCCTTCGAATTGTATGTTGTCATCATATCCAGAATTTATAATGTGTGCGCCATTCATATTCAGTGCAATGGCCACGTGTTGATAAAAGCCGTTAAATAAGAAAGAAAATGTGGTATTGCCAGTACGTAGTGAACAGTCAGTGTTGTGTAAATTACTAATAGTCAGATGTGCGTTTCCGTTGCGTAATATTCAAACAGGAGAATAACTTGTAACTTAATTGTGAGTACTAGAGCTCATATTACTCGATAACATGGCAGACCACTCATCTTGCAGGCCTGACTGCTTGACGCCACAGTATGAGCAAGGCACGTGGGTGCCTCTCATCGGTTGTGTGGACTGAGATAAGATCCCATCTTCCGTAAGGTCCTATTCTATCTCTGACTCGGGACACAACACTAGTAATGGACAACATGAATGTTTCAGAATAATTAATTCTGTAGAAGGCTCACATTCCCACAGTTGTGTATAGTTAAGCTCTTTAATTTGTGCCAGGGTTAGAAATCTGGCATAGCGATGGAGAAATTTTGTGCCATCCTGCCCATGCCAGACTGTTTGTTTAATTTATTTACAAAATTATCGCCGGCCGCGGTGGTCTAGCGGTTCTAGGCGCTCAGTCCGGAACCGCGCGACTGCTACGGTCGCAGGTTCGAATCCTGCCTCGGGCATGGATGTGTGTGATGTCGTTAGGTTAGTTAGGTTTAAGTAGTTCTAAGTTCTAGGGGACTGATGACCACAGATGTTAAGTCCCATAGTGCTCAGAGCCATTTGAACCATTTTTTTACAAAATTATTATTGGTTGGTTCAAATGGCTCTGAGCACTATGCGACTTAACTTCTGAGGTCATCAGTCGCCTAGAACTTAGAACTAATTAAACCTAACTAACCTCAGGACATCACACACATCCATGCCCGAGGCAGGATTCGAACCTGCGACCGTAGCGGTCGCTCGGCTCCAGACTGTAGCGCCTAGAACCGCACGGCCACTTCGGCCGGCAATTATCATTGGTCAGAACTCATCATGTCTGTTGCGGTCGGTAGGAGAGATTAGTAGAGTGGCAGAAACAGGTTAGTTGGAAGATTGTTGGATGTGAGGTCCGCCGGTTATGCAAAACACCTTTTTCTCAGCATGCAAACATGTTTCGGCACCACTGTGCCATCATCAGTGGGTTTTTCATTTATTCATTACATTTGGTGTGCATGAATTTTCTGTATCACTTGTGTGTTAATTAATGCAGCTCGCTTGTCATGTTTTTGTGTGGCAAGCACTTCCATTCTCCACATCATGCTGAGGTGTTGTGATGCAAACATAACTATAACAAGTATTTTCCACACCTCAGCATGATGCTGAGAATGGAAATGCTTGCCACACGAAAACATGACAAGCTAACTGTATTAATTAATAACACACAAGTGATCCAGAAAATTGATGCACACCAAATGTAAAGAATAAATAAAAACGAAAACCCACTGATGATGGCACAGTGGTGGTGAAACACGTTTGGGTACTGAGAATAAACGGTGTTTTGCATAACTGGCGGACCTCACATCCAACAATTTTAAATGCAAACACAGCCAATACAAGGAGCTGTAAAACAAAATGATGAATGTTAGTTGGAAGAGTCTAGTCAGACAACACTTGCTGCTAGGCTACCGATCAGACGAGACTTGCTGCCAGACATTGGAGGGGAGTATATGTGTGCTGCCAATGTCTGCACATTAGAACTTAGAACAAGGGGTGAGCTGGACTCAGAATTTCACCCGTTACTGCAGCCATCTTCCACACTTACACTGTATAGAAGTAGTAAGAATAAGCCAGAAATGCAGTAATCGAATTGAAGGGGCTGCCAGGTTAGTGAACTTTGATCAGGGTTTAACTGCACAGTTTCAACGTTCTCAGCCTGCTATATGGTTCTCTCAATCACCTTCACCATTCTACTCATGTTCATACTTATTTTTCTGGGTTATTTCTTTAAACCAATAACCGTTCTCACAGTCGTTTACTATATTACTGCGATTTAGTTTCGTGTGCCCACCCATCTGTGCTAAGACCTGATTTCATACACTACTGGCCATTGAAATTGCTACACCAAGAAGAAATGCAGATGATAAAAGGGTATTCATTGGACAAATATACTATACTAGGACTGACATGTGATTCCATTTTCACGGAATTTGGGTGCATAGATCCTGAGAAATCAGTACCCAGAATAACCACCTCTGGCCGTAATAACGGCCTTGACACGCCTGGGCATTGAGTCAAACAGAGCTTGGATGGCGTGTACAGGTACAGCATTCCATGCAGCTTCAACACTATACCATAGTTCATCAAGAGTAGTGACTGGCGTATTGTGACGAGCCAGTTGCTCGGCCACCATTGACCAGACGTTTTCAGTTGGTGAGAGATCTGGAGAATGTGTTGGCCAGGGCAGCAGTCGAACATTTTCTGTATCCAGAAAGACCCGTACAGGACCTGCAACATGCGGTCGTGCATTATCCTACCGAAATGTAGGGTTTCGCAGGGATCGAATGAAGGGTAGAGCCACGGGTCGTAACACATCTGAAATGTAACGTCCACTGTTCAAAGTGCCGTCAATGCGAACAAGAGGTGACCGAGACGTGTAACCAATGGCACCCCATACCATCACGCCGGGTGATACGTCAGTATGGCGATGACAAATACACGCTTCCAATGAGCGTTCACCGCGATGTGGCTAAACACGGATGCGACCATCATGATGCTGTAAACAGAATCTGGATTCATCCGAAAAAATGACGTTTTGCCATTCGTGTACCCAGGTTCGTCGTCTCGTCGAGTAAACCATCGTGATGCAGCGTCAAGGGTAACCGCAGCCACGGTCTCCGAGCTGATAGTCCATGCTGCTGCAAACGTAGTCGAACTGCTCGTGCTGATGGTTGTTGTTTTGTAAACGTCCCCATTTGTTGACTCAGGGGTCGAGACGTGGCTGCACGATCCGTTACAGCCATGCGGATAAGATGCATGTCATCTCGTCAGCTAGCGATACGAGGCCGTTGGGATCCAACACGGCGTTCTGTAGTACCCTCCTGAACCCACTGATTCCATATTCTGTTAACAGTCATTGGATTTCGATCAATTCGAGCAGCAATGTCGCGATACGATAAACCACAATTGCGCTAGGCTACAATACGACCTTTATCAAAGTCGGAAACGTGACGGTACGCATTTCTGCTCCTTACACGAGGCATCACAACAACGTTTCACCAGGCAACGCCGGTCAACTGCTGTTTGTGTATGAGAAATCGGTTGGAAACTTTCCTCATTTCAGCACGTTATAGGTGTCGCCACCTGCGCCAACCTTGTGTGATTGCTCTGGAAAACTAATGATTTGCATATAACAGCATCTTCTACCTGTCTGTAGCACGCAACTTCGTGGTGTAACAATTTTAATAGCCAGTAGTGTACATTAATGTAACATGACGCTACAAAACTTTGCTACCAGTCAGTGTCTTATATGTGTAAGTAGGCTGTTTAGGTTTTTATGTTGGTAATGCCACGTAGCGCTCTGTATGAAAATCACTGGCTGTGCTGTGTGCAGTCTGTGGCTGGTTAGCAGTGTTGGAATATTCGCTATTGTAGTGTTGGGCAATTGGCTGTTAACAGCATGTAGCGTTGCGCAGTTGGAGGTGAGCCGCCAGCAGTGGTGGATGTGGGGAGAGAGATGGCGGAGTTTTGAGAGCGGATGAACTGGACGTGTGTCCATCAGAGACAGTAAATTTGTAAGAATGGATGTCATGAACTGATATATATATTATGACTTTTGAACACTGTTAAGGTAAATACATTGTTTGTTCTTTATCAAAATCTTTCATTTGCTAACTATGCCTATCAGTAGTTAGTGACTTCAGTAGTTAGAATCTTTTATTTATTTGGCAGTATTGGCACTCGCTGTATTGCAGTAGTTTGAGTAATGACGATTTTTGTGAGGTAAGTGATTCATGAAAGGTATAGGTTATTGTTAGTCAGGGCTATTCTTTTGTAGGGATTATTGAAAGTCAGATTGCGTTGCGCTAAAAATATTGTGTGTCAGTTTAGTGTTGATCAGAATAAGTAAAGAGAGTAATGTCTGAGTACGTTCAGTTTTGCTCAGCTGTTTGAAAAAGCAAATAACGTCAGAGGTTTTCCAGCACAGTCATTCATTAAGATTTCTAAGGGGACCTTACATGTGGCGACCCTGCCAGGATACCTCACTGGAATCTTCTGATTTTTTCTAGTAGTTTGTGTAATTAGTGTAGCTTTTGTTTATTGCTAGTGCGTAATTGTAGAGAGAATTTCCTTTGTAGTTGCAGTCTTTCATTGTTGTACAGTAAAACAGCATGCATGCATCAAGTATTTCGCAGGTGCGCTTGCAATTAACTAGATATTATTTTCAGTGCTATGTTAATGTGTTTTCTTATTTTTGCTTTTCAAATTGTGCTTTTCTGTGTTATTGTGTGAAATATTGTGACAATTATGGCATGTGAAAAACGTAATACTAGGCTCCAAAGTAAACTGAGAAATGACAGTGAAGACGAAATCAGTGTGTTAGCGCCATTGTGTAATGAATTAACTAATGTTCAACATAGTAATTTAGTAATTGTGCATAGGGAAATGTAGCGGGTGGCAAATAATGGTGTAGACAGTGAAACAATTAGTGAACAGGGAAGCATTATCGATCGATCGGTCGGCAACAGCTCGCCTCAGGAATACGAAATGACAGTACACAATCTTGCAAATACTGCAGATTCAGGGTTTGGGTCCTCACCATTTTCTCAAATGAGTCAAGACACATTTTCTGCTTGTCAAAATGTGAATGTTGCCGGTGAAAATGCACTGCCAAAAAGCATAGAGAAACAGATTCCAGACATTAGTATTGCAATTAATGCAACAAATGAAACAAAATCAGAGACAAACACAGCAAAAGTTAGACACAATGGAACAAAATCTTCAAAAGTCGGATACAATGGAACAACACCAGAGACAAACACAGAAACAGCTTCAAAAGTTAAACTCAATGGAACAAACGCTTGAACAAACACGTGAAGATTTAACTGCAGAGTTACTCAGAATCGAATATAAATGTCGAAAAGTTTGTAATGACGTAAAAACACAAGTTTATGAGCATTTTCAACCTATTTTTTCGCGTCATGAAAATGCATTACAGAATCACGAAGCAGCCATAAAAGAACTGCAAACAATTGTTCATGAAAATCACGACACCTTACAACCTAAAATTGACTCAGTTGCATCTACCGATTCGGTTACGCAACTTGCAAAAATTCAGGAAAACACGCTGAGGAAATCAGTTCACTATCGGAGAAAGTAGCCGAACTTTCGGATCAGTTCACTAACTTACCTACAAAGGTAGACGATGATCTGAATGACACAAGACCCGTAGCCTTCACTGACACAGAAGAGTATGAACAAATTAGAAAATTCAAACAAAATCAAAATCAAATCAATACACAGTACAAAAGAGAAATCCGGGGAGTACAAGATCAGCTGACACAGGTAATACAAGAATTACATATTTCAGAGGACATTCGCGCTCCAATACGGGAAGAGGTACATAGAAATACGGAACAGCCACAAAATAATAACACAGGGCACTTCGGAAATTATGAAAGAATTTGGCAAGGTACACCGAATTTTGAGATGGAACCGCCGAAAAGAAGTAACTATGACCGATATGCGAATCGCCGACATGATGATTTTGACTATAAGCTGTTCATTACTACACGTAAATTCAAAACATTTAAGAATTATGGCAACGACATTCATCCACAAGCATGGCTCCATCGATTATCTCATTGTTTTGCTCCCAACTGGTCATTGGAGCACAGGTTAGAATTTATGTCTGGCTACTTAGAGAATGAACCAGCTGTAAGAATGCGATCGGTCATTCACGATTGTCACAGTGAAGGAGAATTTTATCATGCCTTCCTCTCAGCATATTGGTCTCAAGCTACTCAAGACCGAGAAAAACATAGCATCATAATGATGAAACATTTCGAACAATCTGAATTTTCCAGTCTTGTCAAATATTTCGAAGACATGTTAATAAGAATCAGTATCTTTCAAACCCATACAGCCCCTCAGAACTCATCCGCATTTTCTTAATCAAATTGCCTGAACATTTACGACACGTTATTTTGGCAGGACGTTGCAAAGACAACATTGAAGCTTTTCAGGAACTCTTACAAGAATTGGAAATTGACACTGACAATCGTGGGACGCGCAGACAGGAACACAACAATTACAGGTCACATCCGTCACAATTCCGCGATGACAGAAATAATAAATGGACACGACAAGGCTATTCTTACAACGTAAATCGTGACCAAAAGAGACACCACCCACATGACAACCGTTGGCAGAGTAGTAGTAATTACAGGGAAAGATCACCTCTCCGCAGTAATGACTATCACAGAGACAATCAGAGAAAAAGACAACATGGGAACCAAAATAATTATTATCAAGCGAGACAGAATAACTTCAGATGCAACGGTCCACCACGCAGTTAGGTTTCCAGGAGAAATTCTCCACCACATGACCGACAAAAAAGAAACTATGTAAACTACCTTGGGCCCTAAAGTCCCATCTGCACGTTTAATAACCAATACATCAAAAAAAAATTTTGGTGCACATAAACAGCTTCAATCCAAAGATACAATTCACCATGGAGAAAGAGAGTAATGGACAACTAAATTTTTTGGATGTATTGGTTACTAAGCGGACAGATGGGACTTTAGGGCACAAGGTATATAGGAAAGACACACACACCGATCTTTACCTACATAAGGATTCGAATCATCATCCTAGGCAGAAGAGAGGAGTCATAAAAACTTCAGTGGACAGAGCTAATAACATCTGTGAGCCAATTTATTTGCAAGATGAATTAAGCAATTTGCGAACGGCTTTCAAGAGAAATGGGTACACTGACAACGAAATAGATAGAGCAGTCCACCCCAGATGAAAAGTGTCCGAAAACACACGACAATAACAACCGTCGGCTGGAAAAAGTTTTTCTTACATTTATTCATAACACCACTGACCGTATTGGGGAAGTTTTGGCCAAGTTTCAAGTGGAGACAATCTTTCGACCTACCAAAAAAATTAGTGAAAGTTTAAGATCGGTGAAAGACGGACGGCACCCATTAGCTACCCCAGGCGTGTATAAAATTCAGTGTAGCTGTGGCATGGTTTATATTGGAACAACTAAAAGAAGTGTTAATACCCACCCAACGGAGCACAAAAGTAACTGTAGATTGGGACAAATTGACAAATCAGCTGTCGCGGAACACGTTTTCAAAGACGGTGATCACTAAATAAAATTTAGTGCGACAAACGTGATAGCTAGGACCTCACATTATTATACCTGCATGTATAGAGAAGCTATAGAGATCTCTACAAGCGCGGAAATAATTTTAATAAAAAAGAAGAAGGATTAAAACTAGACAAGATATGGCGGTCGACTCTGTACCAGCGGAGTGCCTATCGATTACCCATAATCGAGAGAGATGGCACTAGCCAGAGATAGTTTTAAAGTCGAAAGCACGTGATGAGTGGTGGCGCCATCTAAGCGCTCTATATAAGCGGGACCTCCAGCGCCTAGCAGCCAGTCGCCGACTCACCTCAGAAGATGTTGCCCGCAGCCGGCAACGAAACGTCAGGAAGGAGAAGTAGTTTCATATATGGACCACGGCAATTCAGCCCGGAAGTTTTAATTAGTGAAGACGCCGGCCGTGAAAGCTTACATGTTACGACCATAAAGATTGAGGGGCATTGCAATATTACCTACACTAGGGATTAATTGTGTAAAACAAAGTGTTACAGCCGAAACCGGTTAATAAAGAAATATTAATCCGATCTCGACTGTTCATTTTTAAGGGGCTCCGGAAAGGCTCAAAATCATGAAAAGTTCAATTTTTACTTTTTTGCGTTTTCTGAATCTGCAGACTATTACTTTTTAATAGATATATAATATTTTCAATTCCGAAGACTACAGCTATTTTTAAATGTTTTTTGAAATGTGTTCTACATGGGCGTGACCCACTGTGGCGCTGTTAAACTGCTGTCAAATGGTGTTATTATTAACCAATTATTAATAATTATTAATAATAATTGTTATTAATAATAATAATAATAATAATAACTGAACTGTTGAAAAAGTGTATTCACGGAAAAACTCAAAACCCCAATGAAAGTGTAAATAGTGTTATATGGTCGAGAATCCCCAAGACCGTATTTGTTGGAATAGAAACACTTCACTTTGGTGTGTATGATGCTGTTGCGACTTTCAATGATGGCAACATTGTAAGGTGCAAGGTATTTAGAAATATTGGAATGAAGATATGTTCTAACATGGTTCGAGCGATGCTTGCTTTAGACAAGGAACGCCTTCGGGCTGCAGACAGGGCTGTAAAGAGTCTAGAAATACAAGCAAGAGTAAACAGGAAGAGGAACAAGAGGAAGCTGGAGGAGGATTTTGCAGAGGATGAAGATAATCCATCCTATGGACCTGGAATGCACGAAAAAGTTAATCCAATCTTTGTCGCTCGATTCCCAAAACTTTTATTTTCTCGTACTAATTACATGTTTTCTAAGGATCTCCTAAACATATTTGTTTCAAACTTTCAGTAAATGTTACACAGTACCTTCTGCATAATTTAACACAGCCTTTTTCCAAAAAACTGTATATTTTTGAATATATAAATAAAAAATTGCAAAAAAATGATGTGAATTTTCATTACAATTGAAAAAAAATCATCTTTAATAACTGAACTAAAATTTTGTAAAATCCCTGTGTTAAGTTGTAGCCCATATTCCAATAAATAATCTGTAAAAAGTTCAACTTCCTACCTCAAATACTTTGTGAGGAAAGATGTAATTTATAAGCGTTATTTTAACATTGCAAGTATAGGGCGTTCCAGAGCCCCTTAAATATAGAAACGATGCCCCCCATGATCTATGGTGTCAAAATTTATGAAAATGCTACAGACCACGCAAAATAAGGTGGCTAATGCGCAGTGACCAATCTTCGTCCAAAGCGCAGGGCGAGTTCATTTGTTCGTTTGGGAGGGGAGGTCAGCTCGGTCTGGTACCTTTCGGTCGGTCGGCGCTCTGCAGTCTTTCTCCGACGATTTTGCAGAAACTATTCGGTAAAAAGAAATTCATTTTTTCCTTAATTATAGCATTATAGGTCAAGTTCATGATGATGTGCACATAATTTCGTTAATGGTCGTAGTTATTGTGATGTTTATGTGGAAGTTAGAAACTGCGTGAAATTCCAGTGAGTTTGAAATGAAAAACATGGGTCGCTATGATTTTGCGTTCTGTGTATATTACACAATATGTTGCTGCACTTGAAATTTAGCTAACATATTGAGTATTTCTTTAGACTTGGGTGGATGTCTATATCTGACACCAGTCTGGAGAGAACTGAACTGACGTAGCACACTAATTTGCGATCGCGCTACGTCGGCGATAAAGCCAGAGTGAAATATCTACAACGTTACTTATATTGGTTGGTTTGTTTGGAGAAGGAGACCAGACAGCGAGGTCATCGGTCGCATTGGATTAGGGAAGGACGGGGAAGGAAGTCGGCCGTGCCTTTTCAAAAGAACCATCCCGGCATTTGCCTGGAGTGATTTAGGGAAATCACGGAAAACCTAAATCAGGATGGCCGGACGCGGGATTGAACCGTCGACCGTCGTCCTCCCGAATGCGAGTCCAGTGTGCTAGCCACCTCGCTCGGTGGTGTTAGTCATATTCAAAAACTGTTTGAGATATCGAAATGAGATTTTAGCAAATGATAGCTCGCAAAGGGGAGAAAATTTTTCAGTGTGGTTATTATGCAAAACGTCATTATCTATTCCTACAACATGTTTATCTTCCTTTCTGTTCTGAATTCGGATTTGGAGGGTATGATCCGCGTGTTCATAATGTGACTGTATTTGAAGAATTAGAGTGGTCGAGGTGGCGTCCTTATGCTTCAATTCTTAAGCGTATAGTGGAAGGACGACCTGTGACCGTTAATGTAAAGAATAAGCCGGGTATGGTTGTTAAACATCGAGGCTTGGTTATATTTGTGTCGAATGAATTCTCTATTGGTGATGAAGCATTAATTTCGCGGTTGCATGTAGTTCATGCGGATTGTCATATTGTTCATTGTTCGTCATTGAAGGCGGAGTTGGATTCGTCGGACTCGTCGGACATGGAGACCCCGGAAGAGGTTTTATGCGTATCGTCGGATGAGGATGTTCCGCAGTGGTCGCGCTGCACGCCCGAGGCGTTGGATACGCCGACGGACGATTCTAACTAAACCGTATTTTGGCCGTATGTGCAAATGGCGCACTGAATATACGCAAACCGGTGTTGTGCGGTTTGAGTATGGAAAAATGGGCTCGTCTGAGAAACATGATGAATTCGCAATTAATTTCTCTAAATTACAGCATTATGACATTACTGATGAGTTTAAGTTTTTTTCTAACAAATATGCAGGTGTAATAATTAATAAAGTAGTTACGTATGTCTACAGAATTAATGTAAGAATTGAACGACTAACATTAGATGATAGGGCTAATAAAAAAATATTTGAGGACCAAGGTGCATTAGAAAAAGTACGTCTAGCGTGTAGTAATAAGCTTGGAGCTTTCAATTTTAATCCGGAACGCTCTGCGGGAGTACCTTGGCGTAAGTACAGTAGAAAAAATAGATTTAAATTCGTTACATACAGTAAGCCAGAAACCAGTGCAGATATAGGGAAAGTAAAGTCGTGGACTGATTTGGAGACTCAATGTAAGGCTAAGAACAAAATATTTCAGGGCTTGAATCCATTTTATATTGGTGTACAAATTGCTGGAGACGAACCTGCTAAGGATGATGTTGTACAGAGTGAAGTGAAATATGTAACATTTGTTGTAAGGAATAGAGTATACATGACATTTTGTAAAAGAAAGGGTACCGTTACATTATAAATAAATAAAGGTTATTGTTTACAGCTAATGTCTGCGTTGGAGTTTTTTTATGGCAACTGGGACCATATAAGAAATTACCCGGACGACCTGCGCCTCGCCTTCCTTGTTCCCACCAGTGGGCAATAGATGGAAGTAGGAAGGAGGGGTACAACATCCACGGTACAAAATAAACGTTAATGTATTCATTTATCTTATTCGAAAACTCATAGCATTTCTTGTTCCACGAGGTATCGATGGCCCTTAAAAATTACATTCTTTCATCGAAAAAGTTTGTAGTTAGTGGAATAACACATTAAACAATATGCAAAGTCTTTTCTGAAGATTTGAGAGGAGCGAAGATTACAATAAACTTTCTAGTTTACTTAGCTTGTCATGTTGACTTGGCTCCAGTTTTCTTGTCTAGGGGTCTGATTCTTGGAGCTGAAAATCTCACATTTTAGATCTCCACAGTTGGATTGAACTAAATAAATTTCAAGATTGTTGTTGCAGAACTTTTGTTTTTACTTAAATATGTTTTCTCACATTTTAGTATATCATACAGTCTTTTGATTTTTCACATTAACATAGTCGAAATAACATTGTTTGCTCAAAAATAAAAAGTATGTCCGATCACCGCAGAGGCATGCTTACGACTCTCACACTCTGCAGAACTAACAGTATTCCAAAGGGTTCACAATTTTTCTTAACAAATCAATTTCTACTAGCTTTACTTTCGATTATTATTTCATAAATGATTCCAGAAATAAACATGGTAAACAGAACTGGATTATGTAATTAATAATAGAAATTTTAAGTGTGCAAATATTTCGTAATTTCAAACGTTTCTTAAAAAGATGATTTTATCTGTACATTCAGATCTAGTACTTATCGATTATAACATCGAGACTCAAATATTTTATAAAGTAATTTCTTTTCATAAATTATAGCTCGAAATATAACATTCTATGTTAAGATTATATGAGAGTTTCCAGAAAAGCAACTGAGATAATACTGTCCTGTCAAAAATAGGAAACATAATACTGGTATCGACAACTACTGTTGACGAAATGTAATTCTAGAGGAGGATGTCCTGTTACAATGCGTTTTTCACAAGATACTCACCTTTCTTTTCCTCAGTTACTCACTTAATAAACATAATAAACGACAGTTTCAGAAGTCTCTTGCAATTGCATCTACACAGCATGTTAGAGAGGTGAAACCGTGTAAACACCACTGTGTTTTGGCAAAAGAAACAAATTTTAACATGGCAACAGGAGAAATGTGCAGATCTTACTCAAAATTCGTCAGTCGTGATACTCCTCTGAAAGTTACAAATGGTTAACAAGCCGCAAGAAAAGAAATCGTTGCATTTTCGGCCGAATTCTTTTTAAATACTAACTCAAGCAGAGGTTTCAGACCATTTTGAATGGTCATGGAGGGGCCCCGTTTAATATTTACAAAAAATGTGAGTACAGGCTTCAGTTTAGAATGGCACTTCCCCTCCAGCACTCAGCATTTCCCCTACAGTGTCTGCCCACAGCCCCCACCACTACCCCTCTCCCCACACATACCCTGCCGTCTGTGCCTCTACCGGCCAATGTATTCTGCCCAGACTCTATCTGTCATTATAGTGTATATAATCTGAATTAAAAAGTTGATGTGAGATTTTCATTGCATGTCAGTAAATATATATAAATGTATAAATCGTATAAATACATAAACCATAGAACTAAAAGGGTGAATGTGAAAAGACACGCATAATTTCAAGCAATTTTGCGTATCAGCCGAAATTGTCAGGTGTGTTACATCAGAAGCAACTTTTAGGTTATCAAAGCGGTTTTCACATGGAGCAATCGATTTGGAATATATCGTCTGATCATGAATGATCTCTCATTGATGAACTGTGAGACAATCAGTCTGTCCGGTTGGGCAAAGCTGCTGTGCCACGGTGGCATACTGGTTAGCGCATCTGCGTAGTGTGTAGGAGATTCAGGTTCGAATCCTGACGTTGGTTCAAATTTTGATTTGTCACTTCAGTCTGCATATATATGTCGTAGACGCTTGAGACTTGAACAGGTCTCTGGAAAGTAGTTTCATTTGATTGAAGCACTTATGCCTGGATTTCAGGCAGGACCCCCCATTCCCTTCGATGCCGAGGTGCAATTCCAGTATGGCTGGAGAGCCTCTGCAATGATGTTCAAGTTTAAGGCGGATACCAAGCGAACTGAGGTACGAATGGGAACTTGTATTGAGAAGGGAGGCATGCTAGGGTAGTTTGCGGAATTGTGCAAAGCCACTGTGCCAGAGGGCCCTAGGGGTTGACACATCTGCCTAGTAAGCAGAAGAACCGGGTTCGAATCCCAGCCTCGGTAAAAATTTTCATTCGTCACTTCAGTGAGCAAGGGGGGGGGGGAGGATTTGAAGCAATTCTGTGTACTGCCCGAAACTGACTGTTATGTTACATCACAAGCAACTTTTTTATGTATAATTTAGGTCATCGGAGCTGTTTTCATGTGAAGCAGTCGATTTCTTTTTTAAATTCTTTATTAACACAATACAATCAAATCAATATGAAGATACAAAACAACCCACCACCTCAATAATTAGTGGGTCTACATATTATACTACAATTTACAGCAGTGTTACATATCATTTTCCTATGACTGGCATAACTACACTCCTGGAAATGGAAAAAAGAACACATTGACACCGGTGTGTCAGACCCACCATACTTGCTCCGGACACTGCGAGAGGGCTGTACAAGCAATGATCACACGCACGGCACAGCGGACACACCAGGAACCGCGGTGTTGGCCGTCGAATGGCGCTAGCTGCGCAGCATTTGTGCACCGCCGCCGTCAGTGTCAGCCAGTTTGCCGTGGCATACGGAGCTCCATCGCAGTCTTTAACACTGGTAGCATGCCGCGACAGCGTGGACGTGAACCGTATGTGCAGTTGACGGACTTTGAGCGAGGGCGTATAGTGGGCATGCGGGAGGCCGGGTGGACGTACCGCCGAATTGCTCAACACGTGGGGCGTGAGGTCTCCACAGTACATCGATGTTGTCGCCAGTGGTCGGCGGAAGGTGCACGTGCCCGTCGACCTGGGACCGGACCGTAGCGACGCACGGATGCACGCCAAGACCGTAGGATCCTACGCAGTGCCGTAGGGGACCGCACCGCCACTTCCCAGCAAATTAGGGACACTGTTGCTCCTGGGGTATCGGCGAGGACCATTCGCAACCGTCTCCATGAAGCTGGGCTACGGTCCCGCACACCGTTAGGCCGTCTTCCGCTCACGCCCCAACATCGTGCAGCCCGCCTCCAGTGGTGTCGCGACAGGCGTGAATGGAGGGACGAATGGAGACGTGTCGTCTTCAGCTATGAGAGCCGCTTCTGCCTTGGTGCCAATGATGGTCGTATGCGTGTTTGGCGCCGTGCAGGTGAGCGCCACAATCAGGACTGCATACGACCGAGGCACACAGGGCCAACACCCGGCATCATGGTGTGGGGAGCGATCTCCTACACTGGCCGTACACCACTGGTGATCGTCGAGGGGACACTGAATAGTGCACGGTACATCCAAACCGTCATCGAACCCATCGTTCTACCATTCCTAGACCGGCAAGGGAACTTGCTGTTCCAACAGGACAATGCACGTCCGCATGTATCCCGTGCCACCCAACGTGCTCTAGAAGGTGTAAGTCAACTACCCTGGCCAGCAAGATCTCCGGATCTGTCCCCCATTGAGCATGTTTGGGACTGGATGAAGCGTCGTCTCACGCGGTCTGCACGTCCAGCACGAACGCTGGTCCAACTGAGGCGCCAGGTGGAAATGGCATGGCAAGCCGTTCCACAGGACTACATCCAGCATCTCTACGATCGTCTCCATGGGAGAATAGCAGCCTGCATAGCTGCGAAAGGTGGATATACACTGTACTAGTGCCGACATTGTGCATGCTCTGTTGCCTGTGTCTATGTGCCTGTGGTTCTGTCAGTGTGATCATGTGATGTATCTGACCCCAGGAATGTGTCAATAAAGTTTCCCCTTCCTGGGACAATGAATTCACGGTGTTCTTATTTCAATTTCTAGGAGTGTATGAGCAAGGTTAATCTGTTAGGCTTCCTACTTTTACTAGTTTATTCTGCAGAGATTACAAGTGTGACAGTTGATATATAAAGCTACTATTGAAGGCCTGCTCACTGAGCTAAACCCATGTGAGCGTGCCCCTGGCACAGGGCTGACCAAGTCTGTATTGTCGCTGCAGTCCCTACTTGTTAGTGTTTGTTAGTGTTCTAGTCTACTACTACTACTAACTATTAAGTCCTATATCTTAAGTAGAGCGCAGTCGTCGTTGCCTGGGAGGTGATGCACCCGCTGGCCTGGTCCAGTAGTGAGGCGGATTCCAGTCATGAATGACTGGACTGTTCTGCACTCGGCGGTATGGCGAGTACATCTCAGTCTAATCCAGGTTTGATGTTATCCATCTTGGTTTCTTAGGAAGTCTCCCAAGATCTTTTGTGATACCTCGTTTGCCAGAATGTTAAGGATGCTGAAGGTATCGGCATGTCCTATTAGGGCATAGGTACCGTTGTTGGGTAATTGTGCTCGTAGATCATGCACCACATCATCATATAACAAACAGTCATAGATGATGTGCTCAGGTGTACCGTCTTGAGCGCCACAGTCACACGCTGGTGTAGCTCTTTTCCCAAACCGACATAGGTATGTTGGGTACGGCCCACGTCCCGTGAGAAAGTGCAGTAATCCCCTACTTGGCTCGAAATTGGTTATCTCAAGTCGCTCTTTGATGTTAGGTAGCAGTTGAAAGTCCCTTCTACCAGTTTCTTCGTTTTCCCATGATGTTTGCCACAACTCCTCCCCCCTTCTTTTGATAGCAAGTTTATCTCCTGCCTGAACCCCCAAGATGTCCCTGGTCTTGTCTACCTTTCCTTTCCTGTTCTCTTATTTTTTACTCCAATGGACATAATCACATCAGCACCAGTAGAGGCCCCCCCAGGAGTCGTCATGTAGGCCCCTACAGATCGCGTTATCATGTTTCTCTGCACCCTTCTCACGGCCATGGCTGGCATCTCCCTCGTGAGCTTGTGCGTCCAGATCCCACATGCATAACCTACTACTGATGATAGGATGCTGTTATAATATAGTTTGATCAGAGCGGGTGGCAGATGTAATCTTTTATGACCTATGTTGATGAGATTGTTCAGAGTTTCTATGGCACGTAATGTTATGGTTTCGATGTGAGATGTGTAGCTCCATTTTTCATCAATGATTACTCCTAGATATCATGCTTCGCGACACCGGAGAACTGGTGTTCCACTTATTCTAACTGTGGGGTTTCTGGCCAGACTGCCTTTTAGAAGAAGGTATGTTGACTTGTTCGGTACGACCTTCATTTTTGATTGTTGGCACCACTCAGTTAGTATTGTTATTGCCCTTTCTGCGTTTGGCTCTAGGTCTTCTCGCCTACGGCCGCCGGTCGTCAGCGTAGGCTATCACGTCTAGCACGTCCTCGCTGAGTTGTAGTTTTTGAAACAGCGGCTCTACATTTACGTCCCAAAAGAGTGGCCTCAGTATGGAGCCCTGGGGACACCCCTTCGTGGTGATTTTGCTTATTTTGTCGCTAGGCGACGATAACCAAACCTCCCTGTCCATGCAATAGCTCCTGAGACAGCCATAGAGGGCCCTGGACACTCCTTCTCACACAGGCGGGAGAAGAACGAGGGCCACCACAGGTTGTCAAAGGCGCCACTGATATCCACCATGATGCCGATCATGTGTTTGTACAGGGCTGAGCTGCAGACCTCAGCTGCTAGGGCGATTGCGTCAGAAGCAGATCGCCCCGGCCGGAAGCCGAACTGTCTGTCGCTCATCCCGCACAAAATCCGGTGTGCAGTCAGTCTGTCAGCCAATAGCTTCTCTAACAATTTCCCCATGATGTCTAGGAGACATATTGGTATGTAAGACTTTGGCTCCATGGGATCTTTGTCCTTGCCCTTTTTTATGATGACCATGTTTGCTCTTTTCCAGATCTTCGGGAATTTGCCAGTCCTGAGACATTCGTTGAATAGACCTGTAAGACGTGCTATTAGCTGTGGGGCGAGGAACTACCACCTCCGCTACTATGCCGTCTGGCCCTGGTGCTTTTCCCCTTTTTAGTGACTTGATTCGTGCAGCAACTTCTTCGTCAGAGAACGGGTACATCCTGGTGTCATCGGTGTACTGCTGCTGGTCTGCCCTGCGAATTTGCTGTTGGGTCTCTGTTTCTCCATTTTCCTCCTCGTCTGGCAGCAGAGTCCACAGGAGGACCTCGGCGGTCTCTCGCCAGGACTCTGTTGTTCTGCCATCCTCTCTGACAGTGGAGAGGACCGCTGGAGACCTTATCTTTTCCCTGACCAACTTGAAGGGAACTCCCCACGGGTCAGTTTCAAGTTATCTCAATACGTAGCCCTCCCAGCTCTTGATCCTTACCTCTATTAGTTGTTTTTTGAATGTATCCTTCGCGTCTCTGTATTGCTGCAGCCAGTGTTGTTTTTCTGGCCAGACGGCAGTTCGCTGGTAGTACTTCTTCGCCTGTCAGACAGACTGGCGCAAACGTTCGAGGTCAGCGGTCCATGGTGATGGGGAGGCCGCTACGGCCCTTCTCCTAGTTGGGACAGCAGCTTTTACCGCCCTAATTACCGAGAAGCCTAAAGGATTTATTGGTGGCCAACTCCTTCTACTCCATTGATGAATTTCTTAGTAAAACCAACTGATTTGTATATAAGTACAACATAACTTCTGCACAATTTCAGTGCAGTAATGTGTTCACTGAAAATTTGTGTGTCTGTGTCTGTGTCTGTGTCTGTCTGTGTGTGTGTGTGTGTGTGTGTGTGTGTGTGTGTAAGTATAATCTAACTTCTGCACCATTTCAGTGCAGTAATGTGTTCATTGTAAATAAGTATTACAGTAGTTGTATTACATGTTTATTACCTTATAAATAAATAAAAAACTTTTTTATTTTAAATTCAGTGCATTAGTATTTGTAAAATGACTCTTAGTGTTCATTAAAAAATGACGATCATTCCACTTGGGATCTGTGGAATAGTACATTAGCTTATTTGTTTTAGTTGTAAATATTTGTCATGTATTGTTGTTTTTCTGACATGTTCCACATCCTGGAGGACCTCCTCACTACGGATCAATTGGAATGAAAGTAAATCTAATCTAATCTAAAAACTCACCAGTTCTTCGGCGTATCTATCCACGTCCAGGTCACCTTCGGGCAATGGAGGAACATCACATTCTCGAGCCAGGCGTTCCCAATTTGTCTTGTTAAAGTTGTATTGGATTTCCCGCCCCAGGTCCCAGTGGCACTCTTCGTGACTGAGGTGAAAGACAATCAGGTTGTGATCGCTTGTAGTAACTTGATCTTTTACTATCCAGCTTTTGATGTTGCTGCTTATGTTAGGGGTGGCCAAGGTGGCGTCAATGTTAGTCCCTAACCCACCTCCGCCTGTGTAGGTGGAGGGATTTCCTGGTTTGTTGGCCACAACAAGCTGTTGGGCAATGATCAGCTCTTCAGCCTTTTCGCCGTTTGCGTCTCTGGTGCCGCTGTACCATAGGGGCGATTTCGCGTTCATATCTGCTGTAATGATGACCCTTTTCCCCTGCAACGCCGTGGTGGTTCTTGCAAGATGGTCTAAGTGATCTTTAAAATTCCCTCCCTACTGGAAGTACATACACTCCTGGAAATGGAAAAAAGAACATATTGAAACCGGTGTGTCAGACCCACCATACTTGCTCCGGACACTGCGAGAGGGCTGTACAAGCAATGATCACACGCACGGCACAGCGGACACACCAGGGACCGCGGTGTTGGCCGTCGAATGGCGCTAGCTGCGCACCATTTGTGCACCGCCGCCGTCAGTGTCAGCCAGTTTGCCGTGGCATACGGAGCTCCATCGCAGTCTTTAACACTGGTAGCATGCCGCGACAGCGTGGACGTGAACCGTATGTGCAGTTGCCGGACTTTGAGCGAGGGCGTATAGTGGGCATGCGGGACGCCGGGTGGACGTACCGCCGAATTGCTCAACATGTGGGGCGTGAGGTCTCCACAGTACATCGATGTTGTCGCCAGTGGTCGGCGGAAGGTGCACGTGCCCGTCGACCTGGGACCGGACCGCAGCGACGCACGGATGCACGCCAAGACCGTAGGATCCTACGCAGTGCCGTAGGGGACCGCACCGCCACTTCCCAGCAAATTAGGGACACTGTTGCTCCTGGGGTATCGGCGAGGACCATTCGCAACCGTCTCCATGAAGCTGGGCTACGGTCCCGCACACCGTTAGGCCGTCTTCCGCTCACGCCCCAACATCGTGCAGCCCGCCTCCAGTGGTGTCGCGACAGGCGTGAATGGAGGGACGAATGGAGACGTGTCGTCTTCAGCGATGAGAGTCGCTTCTGCCTTGGTGCCAATGATGGTCGTATGCGTGTTTGGCGCCGTGCAGGTGAGCGCCACAATCAGGACTGCATACGACCGAGGCACACAGGGCCAACACCCGGCATCATGGTGTGGGGAGCGATCTCCTACACTGGCCGTACACCACTGGTGATCGTCGAGGGGACACTGAATAGTGCACGGTACATCCAAACCGTCATCGAACCCATCGTTCTAGCATTCCTAGACCGGCAAGGGAACTTGCTGTTCCAACAGGACAATGCACGTCCGCATGTATCCCGTGCCACCCAACGTGCTCTAGAAGGTGTAAGTCAACTACCCTGGCCAGCAAGATCTCCGGATCTGTCCCCCATTGAGCATGTTTGGATGAAGCGTCGTCTCACGCGGTCTGCACGTCCAGCACGAACGCTGGTCCAACTGAGGCGCCAGGTGGAAATGGCATGGCAAGCCGTTCCACAGGACTACATCCGGCATCTCTACGATCGTCTCCATGGGAGAATAGCAGCCTGCATTGCTGCGAAAGGTGGATATACACTGTACTAGTGCCGACATTGCGCATGCTCTGTTGCCTGTGTCTATGTGCCTGTGGTTCTGTCAGTGTGATCATGTGATGTATCTGACCCCAGGAATGTGTCAATAAAGTTTCCCCTTCCTGGGACAATGAATTCACGGTGTTCTTATTTCAATTTCCAGGACTGTATTTACAATATATACCAAGCCAAGAGGCGTCTGTAGCTCCACGACGTTACACTGGCTGTTTGACAACTGCGTTATTGTTGTTCCCCTTAGCCCCTTATTTGTTATGATCGTGACTGCCTGAGGTTCTTCCCCGGTGGAGATTACTTGCTAGGAGGCTGACATGAAAGGGATTTGTCCAGCTCGAGTCGATTTGGAATATATCGATAGCTCGCGATTGATCTCGATTTTATGACAAGAGCTGCTGAACAGTGCCATATCACAAGATAACGCGACGGTCGCGGCGCACGGCGATATCAGCGCCGCGTCGACGCAGATGTTGGCCATACGGGTAGTAGCGTCGGGGCGGTGTGGCGCTACCTGTTGCGGGCGGACGTTTTCTGCGCGGGCAGTAGCAGCGGCTACCTGTTGGCAGCGGGCGGGGGGCACGGCTCGGTTCGGCTCGCCGGCTGCCTAATATTCCGTAGGCGAGCCGCGAGCGCGAACGGACGTTCGCAGCGCCTGACGCAGCGCGGCAAAACCCGTTTGTACTCCCGGCGCAGCACTCCCATTCGCCTTGTCAGTCGCCAGCAAGCTTCGGCCGAGTGCGGTGCTGTTCCGCTTCGCCTTGACGCGTGTTTTCCACCTGCCGACGTGGCAAGCCGCGCGATAACCCGTCCGTGTGTTTACTATACGTCTGCCGTCGAAACAGCACGGGCAGCGATTTGGCCAGTGTGGTGACTCGCGAAACTAACGAAAACGAAAGCGTGTGCGCGCCGCGAGTGCCAGTAGCTGCAGGATCGAACTTTTGCCGTTGTGTTCATGGATTAAACAGCCGAGATACCGTAGAAGAGTCGACAACTGGCGTCCGAGATAAACCTCTTTAAGGTGAGTGGTTTAAATGCCTCCTAATCGTGTGTGACGCGGTGCAGATAAACACACGCTCCAAACTTCCTCTAGGAATGGTCAGTTTCCTCGACGATTAAAGTAGCCAGTGGAAAACCGCATAAATACTAGTAGGACTCTCGTTTCGACTTAATTATGTACTAGACTTGGCCACTGTTTCTATGTTTCGATACAGTGTATCGATACCTGGAACTGTTTCAGTGTTTCGGAACGGCTATGGTTCACTGTTTCGAAACAGTGGTGTTTCATTCCGCCCCTGTCTCGGATCTCGAGCCAGACACAGAAACTGTATCGTTGTTTCAAAATAAGACTGTTTCAGTCCACCTGCGCATGGAACGGACTAATTGTATCGAAACAGTGATGTTTCATTCCGCTCTGCGTCGGACGAGATTCGGGCTCGGCACAGGTACTGAAACACAACATACCACTTCATAAAACACTTTCAAGAGTGTCGAAATCTTTTGATAAGCAATAGCATGAAGCTTAAGATATCCGAAAATAAAGCTTCGTTTCTAGCTGACTGTCCTATTCCGAAATGGCGTAACATCTGCTTTATAAACACTAACCAAACAATAAAACAACGCATACTATTCGCATTCAAAATAATAAATATGTGAAAATCATTACACTTTTTTTATAACATACGCTTCTCTGTTCATGTACAGTAATCATATTAAGAAACGCAAGTAAGACTACAACATTTTAAATAAAAAAAGGCGTAGAGTGACAGTTATTAGACATGTACATAAATTTGATGTAGGTATAATTGCAAGCAATCTGTTTGACATATCACTGATAGTGTAATGGTGAACGGGAAGCATCGTAAATTTATAGTAACGGTTCGAAACACTTAGAAACACAAAATTTTTTTCTGTTATATTTTGTTATTTATTCGAATTATTTGGCGTTATTTGTGAGTCTATAGTCACTGTGTCTATTATCCACAATGATTCCCTTTGTGTGCATGGAAATAATCAGGATGGGTATATTAGCCATACTAATGGAATGTGGGAATCCCAGTAGCATATCTGTTGTTTCTGCAGTTTGCTCCCACCTCCAGTTCCGTTCGTGGGGGTTCTTCTGTCTTCAGGTAAGGCTTTCCTCAGCCAATTGAAAAGTATGAAAGTCACATGACACAAAAGCAGCGCATTTGCTGCAGGAAATACGAAACTGCCAAGACGCCTAAGTGATAGTTTCATACTTTCTGCGTTATGATTAGCGCTCTCGCACCTCATTTGTGTTTATATGGACATACTTATACAGTAGACATTCAAGATGATAAAATGTGTAGGTTTATTAGATTACAAAACACAAACTGTTTCACTGTTTCGAAACACCGAATCGAAACATTACATTGTACTGTTTCATTTGTTTCGAAACATTTACGTGTTTCAGTTTGCCCATCTCTATTATGTACATAAATAATTCCTCTATACGTTTTGATGAGTGAGTTTGCGAATGTCAAAATGTATAGCATAAAGGGTCGTATCTTTTGATTGCATTGACTTAGAAGCTTCAACTTTTTACACCGCCAAGGGACGTTGGACCTTAGTATTTGACGTATATTTGAACTTGCTACCTGAACTTGTTCCTGAGAAAAAATGGCCCTCTGGACAGACAGACCTTTTCTACCGATCGCGGTATCGAACCCTCAAAAATAACTTTAGACCCTAATGAGATTTTCACTCTGCAACAGATTGTGCGCTGATATGAAACTTCCTGGCAGATTCAAACTGTGTGCCGGACCGAGACTCGAGACCGAGACCCGAGTTCGAGTCTCGGTCTGGCACACAGTTTTAATCTGCCAGGAAGTTTCAACTTTAGACCTATTTCTATGCAATCTCTGTTCGTAGAAGTTATCGAAAAGGCTTTGTATATAATGGCAACTGATTACTCGAATTTACATAATTTGCTGTCAAAGGCACAGTTCGATTTTGTAATTTTTTTTAAACAAGTGATAACTCTTTTCTGTGTGAGGCATTGGATGCATTAAGGAAAATGTTGCGAACGTTAGTTGTCTTTGCGGAAATTGGCGTAATGTCCTTGGAGATAAAATCGGTATCACTGGTTTTAAAACTGAATAATTATCCGCGTTGATTGAATTAATTTTTTTTAAAAAACGACCGGGTTCGGCTCGACACGAACCTTCCTCAAATCTGAAGAGAACAGTAAAACGACTTATCAGCAAAATACGCTACAAAATACAAAGTTATCGTGTCATGATAAAACCAAACATCAAATGCACTAGGACGCACCTGATTGCATAGGTTACAAGGTTAACCAGTCCAGCTATTAGCAAAATTTACGTCCTACGTCACTTAATAAAATATTGGTTTGGTGGACTCCAAGTTATTAATGTAATCCACAAGACCGCAACCAAAAGGTGGCGGTCTGGTGCATTTGTCACATTTGAATAAAACACATACACCAACACCATAAATAATATGTTTTGTATGTTTGATGAAAATACTGTTCTTGTTGTTGTTGTGGTCTTCAGTCCTGAGACTGGTTTGATGCAGCTCTCCATGCTACTCTATCCTGTGCAAGCTTCTTCATCTCCCAGTACCTACTGCAACCTACATCCTTCTGAATCTGCTTAGTGTATTCATCTCTTGGTCTCCCCCTACGATTTTTACCCTCCACGCTGCCCTCCAATGCTAAAATTGCCATCCCTCGATGCCTCAGAACATGTCCTACCAACCGATCCCTTCTTCTAGTCAAGTTGTGCCACAAACTTCTCTTCTCCCCAATCCTATTCAATACCTCCTCATTAGTTACGTGATCTACCCACCTTATCTTCAGCATTCTTCTGTAGCACCACATTTCGAAAGCTTCTATTCTCTTCTTGTCCAAATTAGTTATCGTCCATGTCTCACTTCCATACATGGCTACACTCAATACAAATACTTTCAGAAACGACTTCCTGACATCTAAATCTATATTCGATGTTAGCAAATTTCTCTTCTTGAGAAACGCTTTCCTTGCCATTGCCAGTCTACATTTTATATCCTCTCTACTTCGACCATCATCGGTTATTTTACTCCCTAAATAGCAAAACTCCTTTACTACTTTAAGTGTCTCATTTCCTAATCTAATTCCCTCAGCATCACCTGACTTAATTTGACTACATTCCATTATCCTCGTTTTGCTTTTGTTGATGTTCATCTTATATCCTTCTTTCAAGACACTGTCCATTCCGTTCAACTGCTCTTCCAAGTCCTTTGCTGTCTCTGACAGAATTACAATGTCATCGGCGAACCTCAAAGTTTTTACTTCTTCTCCATGAATTTCAATACCTACTCCGAATTTTTCTTTTGTTTCCTTTACTGCTTGCTCAATATACAGATTGAATAACATCGGGGAGAGGCTACAACCCTGTCTCACTCCTTTCCCAACCACTGCTTCCCTTTCATGCCCCTCGACTCTTATAACTGCCATCTGGTTTCTGTACAAATTGTAAATAGCCTTTCGCTCCCTGTATTTTACCCCTGCCACCTTCAGAATTTGAAGGAGAGTATTCCAGTCAACATTGTCAAAAGCTTTCTCTAAGTCTACAAATGCTAGAAACGTAGGTTTGCCTTTTCTTAATTTTTCTTCCAAGATAAGTCGTAAGGTCAGTATTGCCTCACGTGTTCCAACATTTCTACGGAATCCAAACTGATCTTCCCCGAGGTCGGCTTCTACCAGTTTTTCCATTCGTCTGTAAAGAATTCGCGTTAGTATTTTGCAGCTGTGACTTATTAAACTGATTGTTCGGTAATTTTCACATCTGTCAACACCAGCTTTCTTTGGGATTGGAATTATTATATTCTTCTTGAAGTCTGAGGGTCTTTCGCCTGTCTCATACATCGTGCTCACCAGATGGTAGAGTTTTGTCATGACTGGCTCTCCCGAGGCCATCAGTAGTTCTAATGGAATGTTGTCTACTCCCGGGGCCTTGTTTTGACTCAGGTCTTTCAGTGCTCTGTCAAACTCTTCACGCAGTATCTTATCTGCCATTTCATCTTCATCTACATCCTCTTCCATTTCCATAATATTGTCCTCAAGTACATCGCCCTTGTATAAACCCTCTATATACTCCTTCCACCTTTCTGCTTTCCCTTCTTTGCTTAGAACTGGGTTGCCATCTAAGCTCTTGATATTCATACAAGTGGTTCTCTTATCTCCAAAGGTCTCTTTAATTTTCCTGTAGGCAGTATCTATCTTACCCCTAGTGAGACAAGCCTCTACATCCTTACATTTGTCCTCTAGTTCTTGGAGGTACTTAATTAAAATCTGTGGCTTCTCAAGATGAAAACACATTGTTTGTTATATTTTATTTTGTTATATGGACAGCATGCCTCTTTTAAATTACAACATTTTTTATGATGTTTATAATGTATTTTAATCTTGACAAGTTGCAGATTTTAATTAAGTACCTCCAAGAACAGTATTCTCACAAAAAAATCATTGCATGTGTTTTATAAGATGTGATTAACGTGCTAGGTGCTATATGTTGGTAGTAGCCTCATAGACTATATTAATAATGTAGCTTCTACCAAACCTCTATTTTTGTATTTGACGTAGCATGTAAATTTTGCCGATAGTTGTGCGGGTTGCGCTTGTAACCAATACAACCAGGTACCTTCTGAAGCGTTTGATGTTGAGGTATTATGAAAGATTTTATATTTCGTGGCATACAGTATTTCCTGATTAGTTATTTTGCTGTTTTCTGCAAATCTAAGGATTGTTCGTTTCGAACCGAAGCTAATCAATTAAAAAAATTAATTCAACAATCAAGATGGATAATAAATCAATTTTACTAAGCATCTTCTTACCAATTTAATTAAGCATCTGATTGCGTTTCACAAAATACTCGTATTACCGCTACTGCAGATGTTGGTTCATTATGGACTAAGAGAAGTAGCTCACAATTGTTTCTTCTCATACTTTAAAAACAGACAGCAAAAGGTTATTCAATACAGTAATGAGAACGGCACTGTTAAGTGGCGTTGCCTCAGGGGTCAGTTCTGTGACAGCTACTGATTATTATATTTATGAAAGATATGCTTTTTAAAATGACAGGTGATTGTAAAGTATTTCTGTTTCCTCATGACACTCACTTGATAGTGAAGGATGTTGAGTGCAACACAGTCAATGTATTAAATAGTGCATTTCAAGAAATAAGTTCATGACTTGCAGAAAATAAATTGATGCTAAATCACAGTTTCAGATTTTACAGTTTCTAATGCGCATTTCAGCTAAAATTGACATTTTGATTACAGAGAATGGCTGTATGATTAGTGAGTCTAAGCAATCAAAATTCCAAATAGTGCGTAAGCTGTCATGGAAAGCCCACGTTAAGGATCTTGTTAAAAAACTGTATGCTGCTGTATTTACTATTAGAACCTATTCGCAGCAAGTGATATTCCGAGACGAAAATTAGTCTTTGCTTATTTTCATTCACATATGACAAATAGTTATATTCTGGGGTAACTTTTCTCAATTCACAAAAGGTACTTTCGGCTCAGAGGCATGTAGTTCAAACGATGTATGTGGAGTTTGCGAAACTCTTGTCGACCCCTCTTCAAGAACCTGGGAATTGTGACATTGCCCTCTCAGTATATATTTTTTTTATTTAGTGCCGTTTGTTGTTAATAGTATGAGCTTTATCTCAGTTAATACTAGGCAGGAATCCGATCTACATTTGGATCGCGTCTCCTTGACTCTAAAGCGGAAAGGCGTGCAGTATTCTGCTGCATCCATTCTCAGTGAGTTCCTCGCACTTCCAATTCCAAATTGAAGAACCTGCCTATGGGTCACCCCCTCTGCTCGTCAGGGAGTTCCTGGAAAAAAAAAATTAAGCAAATTCCTGTGTTATATTGTTGATCATGCTACTCAGCAGCTTTTCGTCTGTAGAATTCGCGTGAATTTTATTTTGATTGTTATCAACTTATTTTGGTGTTAATTTCATATAATGACTCGTTCCTTGACCGTGGAGACTGTGCTCCTCAATTTGATCCTAAGGAACGAGACGTGTAAATAAATAAATAAATAATTCTTTTAAAAAAAGCTGGACATCTCTTGATTGGTCTATAGAAGAGGGATGCTATTTGTGGTATGTAGACGATACCGAAGAGAAATTTGGTAGAAGAAATTTTCAGCTTTTGCTCGTGATATTGTAATCCTGTCAGAGACATCGGAGATTTAGGAAGAACAGTTTATCGCAATTTGTAGTGTCTTGGAAAGAGATTATAAGATAAAAGCCAATGGAAGTAAAAGAAGGGTAATGGAGTGCCGTCAAGTTATTGTAAATCAGTCTATGCTCAAGGGCGATAGATTACGAAATTTGACACTAGAAGGAGCACATGGCTTTTGTTATTAGGGCAGCAAAATTAATGACAGTGGTCGAAGTAGAGACTGGCAATAACAGTACAGTACGAAAGTGAAACGTGGATTGATGAACAACAGTTCAAACAGAAAGAGACACGTGTGGTCATACAGGAGAATATTGAAGATAAAATGAGGAGATCAGTTAAAAAATGAGAAAATACTGAATCGAATTGGATACAAGAGAAATTTATCGCACAAAATGAGTGAAAGAAGTGGTTGACATGAAGTGTCTTGAGGCACGAAGGAATTGTCAGTTTGAAAATGGTGAGAAGTGCGTGTGTGTGTGGTGGGGGAGAGGGTAAAATTATTTGTCCGAGCACGGGGCTCACAACCCGAACCACACGCCACTGTTAAGCACCAATGAAGGACTGGGTCCCTTACTTCGATTGCACATAGTTCATTAAGGTCAATCCAACACATTTATTTCAAATAACATAAATGAAGTTACATTTGAATCTGTCTGACATTAAACAGGAATAAAAAAAAAATTCAGTATCAGCTGATTTAGTGCGTGAAGCACGAGTTAAGCCAATAACCAGGTAAACTAAATTTGAATCTGTCCGGCACTAAAGAGGAATAAAAAAAACGATTTTTTATATGTTTAAATTACAGTATTAAGAAATTCCAAATCTTTCCCTTTTCTAGGCGGAGGCTGAGCCAGAAACACAGAATGCCACAAAAACACAGTTTCGCTGTGAAATCTTACAGGGCACCCGGAAGCAGTAACGGACAAGGGGTCGGCATCCACAAATAACAGAGCCTAAGAGTCAGGCTCGGAGCACATCCTACGAGAACTTGTTCACGCTATGTTCACCACAAACTGTAGACATTCCGGCCGAACATCCGCTTGCGGTGGCTGCCAGATGGACGAAGCAACCGACAGGCCCACGCCGTGCTTCTCACACAGGCACCTCAATTTGTACAAACATCTAGGCCAACCCCAACTCCGGACTCCCCTCTTACTGCGAGGCTTGGCACAATTTATACGAAATGCCTTCCAGGCAACCAGTAACCGCCGCGGGAGTTTCACGATTAGCAAACATCCCTAAGCGTAACAGACATCACACATGTGCATACGCCCGAGCCACAACTCCGCCAGTCTCACCCGCCGCCCCAAACCGACTGCCTCTCGCCGTCCCGCGCGCCGCAGCCGAAAACGCAAAGATGCTCATGCCCGGGGACGCGCCAAAGATAAGCCGATCGCTGATGATCGACCAGCGATCTGGCTCAATTATAAACGGAGACGAAGGCTTGAACACAATGAGATGGTTCGTACTAGTGTGGAGAGCTGCACCGTAACAACGAGATGCACGGTCCAGCCATATTAATGAGACCACTGCCTATGTTTGACATCAACGTGCAGTAACCTCTCACAGACAGCATGTAACACCTCTACCTGTGGAGGGTACATAAAGTGTATGCGGGGAGAGGGCGGGAGGAGGGGTTGAAAATAACACCGTCATTGTCGTAATGCTGAAATGGAATGATTTATGTGACATCCAAAAGGGAATGATCATTGGTTTTTGGGCCAAGGGAGGAGGCATTTCCGAAACGGATTAGTTTGTAAACAGTTCACATGCTGCCTGTGTTTAAAGTATGTTGTTGTTCACAAAATGAGATTTTAACTCTGCAAAGAAGTGTGCGCTGATATGAAACTTCCTGGCAGATTAAAACTATGTGCCGGGCCGAGACTCGAACTCGGGACCTTTGCCTTTCGCGGGCAAGTGCTCTACCAACTGAGCTACCCAAGCACGACTCACGCCCCGTCCTCACAGCTTTACTTCTGCCAGTACCTCGTCTCCTACCTTCCAAACTTTTATGTTGTTGTTGTTGTTGTTGTTGTTGTGGTCTTCAGTCATGAGACTGGTTTGATGCAGCTCTCCATGCTACTCTATCCTGTGCAAGCTTCTTCATCTCCCAGTACCTACTGCAGCCTACATCCTTCTGAATCTGTTTAGTGTATTCATCTCTTGGTCTCCCTCTACGATTTTACCCTCCACGCTGCCCTCCAGTACCAAATTGGTGATCCCTTCCTGCCTCAGAACATGTCCTACTAACCGATCCCTTCTTCTAGTCAAGTTGTGCCACAAACTCCGCATCTCCCCAATTCTAATCCATACCTCCTCATCAGTTACGTGATCTACCCATCTAATCTTCAGCATTCTTCTGTAGCACCACATTTCGAAAGCTTCTATTCTCATCTTGTCCAAACTATTTATCGTCCACGTTTCACTTCCATTCATGGCTAAACTCCATACAAATACTTTCAGAAACGACTTCCTGACACTTAAATCAATACTCGATGTTAACAAATTTCTCTTCTTCAAAAACGCTTTCCCTGTCATTGTCAGTCTACATTTTATATCCTTTCTACTTCGACCATCGTCAGTTATTTTGCTCCCCAAATAGCAAAACTCATTTACTACTTTAAGTGTCTGATTTCCTAATCTAATTCCCTCAGCATCATCCGACTTAACTCGACTACATTCCATTATCCTCGTTTTGCTTTTGTTGGTGTTCGTCTTATATCCTCCTTTCAAGACACTGTCCAACTGCTCTATTCGAAACCAGCTCCAAGGCAACTGTGGTACACGACGGGCCATAGACGACACAGGTATACGATGGCTGTGGAGATGTGTACAGGCGAATAGATGTGTACCTGCTGAGGATCTGACCACGCAGGTGAACCACAGGGCTACCAACAGTGGGTCCTCAATGATCGTTCAGCAAACGTCACTGCATACAAACCTCCACAACAGGAGCTTGGTTCATGCACCCATGCAGACTGCTTCTCGTTGGTGACGAAGGCTGAAATTTGCACGCCATTGCCACAACTATACTTACACTGAATGGCGACAGCAGGCCTTGTCAGATGATCATACAGGGTGAAAAGTATTTGAACCGACAAACTCTGCGAGGTTGTAGGGGACATCAAAACAAATATTTTTCCCTAATGTCATTTTTTCCTATGAGGATTATTTAAACCGGTGGAGGCCGTATTACGCTCTTCAGTTGTTAGAGGCCGTATTAGGATCTTCAGTTGTTAGAGGCCGTATTACGCTCTTCAGTTGTAGGAAACTGCTGTCTACCAGTGTAGTAGTGCATTGACTCTGTTTACTAATGGAGCGATACACCTGGAGTCAGTACGCTGATACGGTTGGTGCGTACTACGTAGCGCACCACAATGGGCAGCTGCACAGCGGGTTTATCAACAGTAATATCCTAATCGCGGTATCCCGCATCATACGACTGCTGCTGTGTACCAACTTCTGCGTGAGATCGGATCTTTTAGCAAATTACCTGCACAGGGGCCGTCGCATGTTAAGAACGCTGCAATTTGAGGGAGCTGTCTTAAAGCATGTGAAGGGGCATCCTTCTATCAGCACTCGTGCAATTGCAAGTAAAATGGGGACGAATCAGACGAATGTAAGAACAGTCCTTCGAGAGCGATTGTTACGTCCATTTCGCTTACAGCGCGTCCACAACCTGGAACCAGCTGATTATCCACACAGAGCACAGGTTTCGCAGTGGTAGCTGGAACAGTGTGAAATGCATCCTACATTTCCATTCTTTGTGTTGTTTACCTATGAAGCAGCGTTCGGGTGTGATGGTGTCTTCAACATGCACAATTCGCATGTTTGGAGTGAGCGTAACCCACATGTCACACTTGCCAGCGCTCAAGTGTGGTTCTTCGTTAATGTGTGGGGCGGTGTTGTTGGGGACTGTTTACTTGGGCCGTATCTGCTACATAGGCCATTAAATGGCAGGCACTGTTGGAATTTTCTCGCCAGAGCATTGCCAAAATTGCTGGAAAACGTCCTGCGCCCTACAAGACAAAGCATGTGATTCCAACATGACGGGGCGCCGGCACATTTCAGTCATCGTGTGCGTCAATTCCTGGACCGACGGTTCCCAGAAACGTGGATTGGCAGAGTCAGAATGTTTGTTGGTTTAATTAATTTGCCGCCAGAGAAATCTTCCTCTGCCGGTTTAAATTCTCCTCATAGGAAAAAAATGACATTAGGGAAAAATATTTGTTTTGATGTCCCCTACAACCTCTCAGAGTTTGTCGGTTTAATTACTTTTCACCCTGTATTAATGATTGCCTGCGACTCCATTAGCTCGCAAAGTGAGCATTTTGGAGCGCGTTGAGAAGTGTTGTTAGTTTTATAATCACTGTATAACTTGGGTTTGCTTGGTAGCCACGCTGTTCGCTAGAAGCTGTAGTTTTCATGGCGCGGCGGTGAGTTCACAGCTGCCCTAGAGTTCAAATTGTTCATATGGCTCTGAGCACTATGGGACTTAACTTCTGTGGTCATCAGTCCCCTAGAACTTAGAACCACTTAAACCTAAGGACATCACACACATCCATGCCCGAGGCAGGATTCGAACCTGCGACCGTAGCGGTCGCGCGGTTCCAGACTGTAGCGCCTAGAACCGCTTGGCCACCCCGGCCGGCCATTGAGGAGTACGAATGTGGCATCTTTCTGCGGATTATTTTTCTTCATATTGGACACGATTCCCTCACTCGTCCCAATTTTCTTTCAAAATCACATTTTTTTAAATTTTTTTAAAGTGTTGTTATACGAATAAAAATAATTTTGTTGATTATATACTCGAGACCCTGCATTTTATCGTAAAAAGTATGTAAATCCGGTTCGTTGACTTAAAAATACGCCATTGTTATTCATATCGTCCTTTCTTCGTTTCGGCCAACCAGAGACCGCGTGAATTCAACTGTTTTTTCCCTTGCTATTGCATCCGTTTCCGGCGTCGCCCACGCCATCCCCGTCTTCAGCTTCCGCTTTTCCTGCAAGCCTTGTGTGTTCATATTTTGTCCTTGACCGGATCTTGCTTAAGAGAAATGTCCGGTTCTCTAAGATCCTTTTCTACTTCCGTAAACCATGCTCATGGAGACTAGAAATGTGCTGACTGTAGGAGTCAGCATGGGTTTCGAAAAAGACGATAGTGTGAAACCCAACTCGCGCTATTCGTCCACGAGACTCAGAGGGCCATAGACACAGGTTCCCAGGTAGATGCCGTGTTTCTTGACTTCCGCAAGGCGTTTGGTACAGTTCCCCTAAGCTGTTTAACGAACAAAGTAAGGGCGTATGGACTATCAGACAAATTGTGTGATTGGATTGAGAAGTTACTAGTTAACAGAACGCAGCATGTCATTCTCAATGGAGAGAAGTCTTCCGAAGTAAGAGTGATTTCAGGTGTGCCGCAGGGGAGTGTCGTAGGACCGTTGCTATTCACAAATATATATATATATATATATATATATATATATATATATATATATATGACCTTGTGGATAACATAGGAAGTTCACTGAGGCTTTTTGCGTATGATGCTGTAGTGTATCGAGATGTTGTAACAATGGAAAATTGTACTGAAATGCAGGAGAACCTGCAAACGAAGTGACGCATGGTGCAGGGAATGGAAATTGAATCTCAATGTAGACAAGTGTAATGTGCTGCGAATACATAGAAAGAAAGATCCTTTATCATTTAGCTACAATGTAGCAGGTCAGCAACTGGAAGCAGTTAATTCCATAAATTATCTGGGAGTAGGCATTAGGAATGATTTAAAATGGAATGACCATATAAAATTAAAAAGCAGATGCCAGACTGAGATTCATTGGAAGAATCCTGAGGAAATGCAATCCGAAAACAGAGGAAGTAGGTTACTGTAGACTTGAATACTGCTTGAATACTGCTTGAATACTGCTCACCGGTGTGGGATCCGTACCAGATGGGTTTGATAGAAGAGATAGAGAAGATCCAACGGAGAGCAGCGCGCTTCGTTACATGATCATTTAGTAATCGCGAAAGCGTTACGGAACGCCGGCCGCGGTGGTCTAGCGGTTCTGGCGCTGCAGTCCGGAACCGCGGGCCTGCTACGGTCGCAGGTTTGAATCCTGCCTCGGGCATGGGTGTGTGTGATGTCCTTAGGTTAGTTAGGTTTAAGTAGTTCTAAGTTCTAGGGGACTTATGACCTAAGATGTTGAGTCCCATAGTGCTCAGAGCCATTTGAACCATTTTTGAAAGCGTTACGGAGATGATAAACTCCAGTGGAAGACTCTGCAGGAGAGACGCTCAGTAGCTCGGTACGGGTTTTTGTTGAAGTTTCGAGAACATACCTTCACCGAGGAGTCAAGTGGTATATTGTTCCCTCGCACTTATATCTCGCGCAGAGACCATGAGGATGAAATCAGAGAGATCAGAGCCCACGCAGAGGCATACCGACAACCTTTCTTTCCACAAACAATACGAGACTGGAATAGAAGGGAGAACCGATAGTTACTCAAGGTACCCTCCGCCACACACCGTCAGGTGGCTTACGGAGTATGGATGTAGATGTAGATATCTTGAAAGTAGGTCCTTATTTTCCGAATCATGTCACGATTATGTTCAGGCTGGCTATAATCAAAATTAAGCTACTCGAGGCAGTGCAGACGGAAAACTGTTTATCGTATGGGTAGCCAAATTTATACGAAATGTGATCAGACTGTTCCCTCCAGGATGAATGTTGTTGGTAGTGTTAGTGTCATGACTTGCCGCTAGGCTCCGCTACTGGTTCAGCGACGTAGGATGGAAACGAAAGCACCTGTGCGCATTACAGTTGCAGAAAGTCTACATGGGTCTGGATACGGTGAGCAGACTTTTATTCGTAAAGCTGTTTCATCAAAACGACAGTAATGGTGCTGGTGCTCTTCGCGAATATCGACGCGTTAACGCATTATCCCTTTTGAGTCTCAACAATATACGAAGCTAAGTCCGTTATTATCCACAAAGTAGTTATAAAATTTTATTGTAATCAAATAGGAAACTTGCAAGAACATCATTTTTCGACATAGTCTCCTTGCGTTTCAACGCACTTGGTCCATCGTCGTACAAGCTTCCTGATGTCCTCATAAAAGAAGGTCCTCGGTTGAGCTGCGAGCCAGGAATGCACCGCTTCTTTCACTGCTTCGTCCGAGGCAAATCGACGGCCCCTTAATGCCTGTTTGAGTGGACCAAGCAAGTGATAGTCAGAAGGGGGCAAGATCGGGACTATATGGAGGATGATATAGTACTTCAAATTTGAGTTTCTGGTGCGTTTCAGCAGTGTGGGCAGCAGTATGCGGACGGGAATTGTCGTGCAACAACACAACACCATTTGGCAGCAATCCTCAACATTTGCTTCGAATTGCAGGCTTTAGCCTTGCAGTAAGCATCTCACTGTAACGTACACTATTTATTGTTGTGCCCTTACCCCATAATGTTCCAGTACTGGACATTGTGCGTCCCAAAAAACCGTAAGCATCTGTTTTCCTGCGGACGGTTGGGTCTTGAACTTTCCTTGCACGGCGAATTTGGATGTTTCCATTCCATACTCTGCCGTTTACTCTCCGGCTCGTAATGACGGATCCATGTTTCGTCACCAGTAATGATCCTGTCGAAGTAGTTGTCCCCTTCGTTACCATAGTGATCCAAATGTTTTTTGCAGATGTCCAAGCTCGTTTATTTATGCTACTATGTAAGTTGTTTTGGGACCTATCTTGCACAAACTTTACGAAACCCAAGTCTGTTGTGGATGATTTCGTAGGCAGAACCGTGACTAACTTGAACACGATCTGCCACTTCGCCAATAGTTAATCGTCTGTCTAAGAGAATCATTTCACTTGAACGCTCAATGGTTTCTTCATTTGTGGCGGTAAACGGTCATCTGGCTCCTTCATCGTGCGTAACACTTGGGAAACCATTTCGGAATTTTTCAATCCATTCGTAGACAATCCGTTGTGGCAAAACACTGTTCCCGTACTGTATCGAAAGTCTTCGATGAATCCCTCATACGCCTTCCGGCCACAAGACGGATCACTGAACGTTGTTCTTCTTTGGTGCAAATAGACAGCGGAGCAGCCATCGTTAACAGCACGGCAGCGATAACGAAAGTAACCTAGCAGCTTGAAAATTGCAAAGATATAACAACAAATAAACAAAGCATGTGTAGTCAACGTAAAACGACAAAAAAATGGCTCTGAGCACTATGGGACTCAACATCTTAGGTCATAAGTCTCCTAGAACTTAGAACTACTTAAACCTAACTAACCTAAGGACATCACACACACCCATGCCCGAGGCAGGATTCGAACCTGCGGCCGTAGCAGTCCCGCGGTTCCGGACTGCAGCGCCAGAACCGCTAGACCACCGCGGCCGGCGTAAAACGACAGTAGTAACAAAATAAACAAAAATGTAACTAAATTGCAGATAATGATCGACTTACCCTCGTAGATAATGCATCGATATTTTCGAAGAGCACCAGCACCATATAAACGGTGTACATAAAATCCGGGAACACTTTCAATTATTTATTGCACAAGAACCAAACATTGTACAGACGTCATAAGTATGTCATTTTGAAGAGAAACCATGCAAGGTTTTTTTTTCATATATACTGCCACAGCGTTGTTCGGTAATTTGCCGATAGTCAGCGCTAGTCGCAAACATGGCGGGTTCAGGTGCGGAGCGAGCTTTCGACAAAAACAAGTGTGCTACAGCTGTTCAACGAATGTTTAGAACCAAGTACGGTAAGAAGCCACCAACAAGGAAGGCCATTTACCACTGACACAACAAATTCGTTATGACGGGTTGCTTGGGCCCGGCAAAAAGGAGCGGACGTCCCAGTGTGAGTGAAGTGAATGTGCAGCGCGTACGCAATACATTCATCAGGAGTTCAAAGAAATTGGTGTGTCGTGCATATCAAAAGTTTGTAAAAAAAAAAAAAAAAACTTTCAGAGCTTCTCTTCAAAATGCAGTATGTGACATCTGTATAATGTTTATTTCTTGTGCAATAAATAACTGAAAGTGTTCCCAGAATTTATGTACGCCATAGGGTGGTCCATTGACAGTGACCGGGCCAAATATCTCACGAAATAAGCGTCAAACGAAAAAACTACAAAGAACGAAACTTGTCTAGCTTGAAGGGGGAAACCAGATGGCCCTATGGTTGGCCCGCTAGATGGCGCTGCCATAGGTCAAACGGATTATTACATATTCGTGTAGTACGTTAAGAAACATGAATGTTTTAGTTGGACCACTCTTTTAGCTTTGTGATAGATGGCGCTGTAATAGTTACAAACGTATAAGTAAGTACGTGGTATCACGTAACATTCCGCCAGTGCGGACGGTATTTGCTTCGAGATACATTACCCGTGTTTAAAATGGACCGTTTACCAATTGCGAAAAAGGTCGATATCGTGTTGATATACGGCTATTGTGATCAAAATTCTCAACAGGCGTGTGCTATGTATGCTGCTCGGTATCCTGGACGACATCATCCAAGTGACCGGACCGTTCGCCGGATATTTAAGTTATTTAAGGACACAGGAAGTGTTCAGCCACATGCGAAACGTCAACCACGACCTGCAACAAATGACGATGCCCAAGTAGGTGTTTTAGCTGCTGTCGCGGCTAATCCGCACATCAATAGCAGACAAATTGCGCAAGAATCTGGAATCTCCAAAACGTCGGTGTTGAGAATGCTACATCAACATCGATTGCACACGTACCATATTTCTATGCACCAGGAATTGCATGGCGACGACTTTGAACGTCGTGTACAGTTCTGGCACTGGGCACAAGAGAAATTACGGGACGATGACAGATTTTTTTGCACGCGTTCTATTTAGCGACGAAGCGTCATTCACCAACAGCGGTAACGTAAACCGGCATAATATGCACTATTGGGCAACGGAAAATCCACGATGGCTGCGACAAGTGGAACATCAGCGACCTTGGCGGGTTAATGTATGGTGCGGCATTATGGGAGGAAGGATAATTGGCTCCCATTTTATTGATGACAATCTAAATGGTGCGATGTATGCTGGTTTCCTAAGTAATGTTCTACCGATATTATTACAAGATGTTCCACTACATGACAGAATGGCGATGTACTTCCAACATGATGGATGTCCGGCACATAGCTCGCGTGCGGTTGAAGCGGTATTGAATAGCATATTTCATGACAGGTGGATTGGTCGTCGCAGCACCCGCACGTTCACCGGATCTGACGTCCCCGGATTTCTTTTTGTGGGTAAAGTTGAAGGATTTTTGCTATCGTGATCCACCGACAACACCTGACAACATGCGTCAGCGCATTGTCAATGCTTGTACGAACATTACGGAAGGCGAACTACTCGCTGTTGAGAGGAACGTCGTTACACGTATTGCCAAATGCATTGAGGTTGACGGACATCATTTTGAGTATTTATTGCATTCACGTCGTATTTACAGGTAATCACGCTGTAACAGCATGCGTTCTCAGAAATGATAAGTTCACAAAGGTACAAGTATGATATTGGAACAACCGAAATAATATGTTCAAACGTACCTACGTTCTGTATTTTAATTTAAAAAACCTACCTGCTACCAACTGTTTGTCTAAAATTGTGAGCCATATGTTTGTGACTATTACAGCGCCATCTGTCACAAAGCGAAAAAAGTGGTCCAACTAAAACATTCATATTTCTTTATGTACTACACTAGTATGTAATAAAAATGGGGGTTCCTATTTAAAAAACGCAGTTGATATCCGTTTGACCTATGGCAGCGCCACCTAGCGGGCCAACCATAGCGCCATCTGGTTTCCCCATCAAGCTAGACAAGTTTCGTTCTTTGTAGTTTTTTCGTTTGACGCTTATTTCGTGAGATATTGGGCCCGGTCATGATGAATGGACCACCCTATATATACACACGAGCTATACCCGGCGAACGTCTCAAATATCCCTCTTTGGATCTATGTAACTAGACCGAGAAATTTAACTAGGTAGCATGCGTTATTCGCCAAACAGACATTTAGGCCTAGCGCACAAGCGTCGATTTTTAACGAGCGGAAATATATCGTACGATCAAATTCTTTTAGTGGAACAAAGAAGTTCCTATGCTCTCCTTTGTTCCTCTAAAAGAATTTAATAGTACAATATTTTTACGTATGATAAAAATCGATGCGTGTGGCCTTGGCCTTATTCATATAATGCTGGTGAACACGTTTCGACACGAAATTGCCACTGTTTGTATGCTCATGGATCAGCCGTGTATCAGCTGCAATTGTTAAATCCGCGCGATCTACCGTACAAACGCTAGAACTATTAGTGGCCGATAATGCCGGACATCCCCCTAAGCCTTTTCTCACTCCCTACACAGTTTTCGGCCATTATTATTGTGTCACGAGCACCCGCCAACAACGGCTATTGCGTTACAAGTATACATTATTCTTAATAGACTAGAGATAATTTATATGGCAAAACAACGTTTGCCGGGTCAGTATAACATATAAAGATTTTCAGAGGCGGAAACAACGAATACAAGAAGAAGTTGGCAAAACGTAAACAATAATTGTTTTGAAATACTGGTTTCACTTTGGATCCATTGAGGCATACACCTTTCAACCACCCATCGTTTCATGAGATATATCTGAAAAGAATTTCGAATTTTTCATAGACACAATGCCACATCTAGACACACCCAAAAACTCATAATACCTAAAATAAATTATAATCCTAAATAAGAAACAAAAATGGGCTTAAAATTTAATAAAATTATATCAAAAGCGCATATTGCTGCAGTGGTTTCATTCCTTAGTTCCTCATAACAGTAGTAGTACAAACTCAAATTTGCGTTACTTACTTTCACTGTGAATGATCGCAGAACGATCTCAAAAAAAGGCAAAGTCTCCCACAATGACGTAACACAGTCTCTGCGCCGGCTGTTGCTTTGAACGCTGTTAAGTGACTGCACTACATCCGTAGAATTACCTCAGTCTACAACCAGATGTCTGTCTCTCAATAGCATCGGCTATTCATACGCAAGGCACTGGTAGTTCAAAAAGAAATTAATAAAATGGTGGTTTCAGGCAGTAATCACTCGTAATCAAAGTTTTAAAGGAATACGGAGAGGTGCTCTCTCTACTAGAGGTTGAAGAAAACGATTCAGAAGTTTGAATTAACTGGTGATTTGGGGATTGCTCCTGGGACGCCGACGGCCGATTGCGCCATAAATTGTTGAAAACGTTACTGTTACCATGACTGACAATTGTGGACGCAATGCGCGATTTTCAAGTAGTGCACGAGCTGTGTCACGACAGGTCAACATTCCGTGGTGCACCATTCGAAAACTTCTGCGAAAAGAATTTCTGGTGCGGTTCCAGGCTGTTGTCGATTTAGATAGTCGTCACATTGAGCAACATTTGTAACCCGGAACGTAAACATAGTACACAGTTAACTAATGTCACCCTCTCCTGCGGAAATTAAAATGTGTTTCTTTCGACGGTTTATTCGTTATTTCTCTTCCGTATGTCCATACAAATGTTTCCATAAAGTTTCACTGTCATATGATCATTCTAAACTCCTGGAAATTGAAATAAGAACACCGTGAATTCATTGTCCCAGGAAGGGGAAACTTTATTGACACATTCCTGGGGTCAGATACATCACATGATCACACTGACAGAACCACAGGCACATAGACACAGGCAACAGAGCATGCACAATGTCGGCACTAGTACAGTGTATATCCACCTTTCGCAGCAATGCAGGCTGCTATTCTCCCATGGAGACGATCGTAGAGATGCTGGATGTAGTCCTGTGGAACGGCTTGCCATGCTATTTCCACCTGGCGCCTCAGTTGGACCAGCGTTCGTGCTGGACGTGCAGACCGCGTGAGACGACGCTTCATCCAGTCCCAAACATGCTCAATGGGGGACAGATCCGGAGATCTTGCTGGCCAGGGTAGTTGACTTACACCTTCTAGAGCACGTTGGGTGGCACGGGATACATGCGGACGTGCACTGTCCTGTTGGAACAGCAAGTTCCCTTGCCGGTCTAGGAATGGTAGAACGATGGGTTCGATGACGGTTTGGATGTACCGTTCACTATTCAGTGTCCCCTCGACGATCACCAGTGGTGTACGGCCAGTGTAGGAGATCGCTCCCCACACCATGATGCCGGGTGTTGGCCCTGTGTGCCTCGGTCGTATGCAGTCCTGATTGTGGCGCTCACCTGCACGGCGCCAAACACGCATACGACCATCATTGGCACCAAGGCAGAAGCGACTCTCATCGCTGAAGACGACACGTCTCCATTCGTCCCTCCATTCACGCCTGTCGCGACACCACTGGAGGCGGGCTGCACGATGTTGGAGCGTGAGCGGAAGACGGCCTAACGGTGTGCGGGACCGTAGCCCAGCTTCATGGAGACGGTTGCGAATGGTCCTCGCCGATACCCCAGGAGCAACAGTGTCCCTAATTTGCTGGGAAGTGGCGGGGCGGTCCCCTACGGCACTGCGTAGGATCCTACGGTCTTGGCGTGCATCCGTGCGTCGCTGCGGTCCGGTCCCAGGTCGACGGGCACGTGCACCTTCCGCCGACCACTGGCGACAACATCGATGTACTGTGGAGACCTCACGCCCCACGTGTTGAGCAATTCGGCGGTACGTCCACCCGGCCTCCCGCATGCCCACTATACGCCCTCGCTCAAAGTCCGTCAACTGCACATACGGTTCACGTCCACGCTGTCGCGGCATGCTACCAGTGTTAAAGACTGCGATGGAGCTCCGTATGCCACGGCAAACTGGCTGACACTGACGGCGGCGGTGCACAAATGCTGCGCAGCTAGCGCCATTCGACGGCCAACACCGCGGTTCCTGGTGTGTCCGCTGTGCCGTGCGTGTGATCATTGCTTGTACAGCCCTCTCGCAGTGTCCGGAGCAAGTATGGTGGGTCTGACACTAGAGATGAGCAAAACTGTTCTTTTCAGAGATTGGATCAGAACTGTTCACTCCCTGAAATGAATTAGCTCTTTTTCATGACTCACCACTCATTTACAATATAAAATAAATGGAAGGCACATTGCCCTTTAAACTTGGTTTATTCCAGTACTATACCTGTATTTTGATCTTATTTGATCCTATTTTGAAGTAACAGAGATAATGAGTAAGAATTTTGTATTGTTTATTGAAATTTCCACGATATGACAAAGTTTTTGATTATTGATTTATTTTGCACTATCGTGGTTTTTTGGGTGATCGGAAAATGTTGTAACTTGAGATTTACATTAACAATATATTTGGCTATAACGTATTAAAATTGCATTAACCTCATACAAATACATCGCAAGCCATATATTTTTAAAGTGAACGTTTCCTTTCGAAGACGCCCAAAATTGCGAAATCCGTACCAGAATAAGAAAAAAAAATATAAATTTGACTGTAAAACGAAAGTGCTGCATATAGCCTAACGCAGAATAAAACAAGGAAAATATTGGTGTATCACATTTTGCGATACGTTTATCGGTTCGCTCGTAATTAAAGCGTAAATTCGAGTGTCTATAATAAAAATCCTATAGTAAGAGGAGTCATCAGGAACCTAATCTAATCAGTTTAAACAAATAAAAATAAAATAAAAACAATTGATGTATACATAACATAATAATGTAATATACATAGCGGCATTACTACGAAGAACAATATCCAGTGGGGACGAACTCCGATGCAGAGGCGCTGAGTCGAGCAGGTCGAGCCGTGAGCTGTATTACTGCGTGAGCTGAGACCGCAGAGACCGCAGTGACACCTGAGTCGCTTTGCTCGACGCTCTGGCTAGAGTCGAGACGGTGGGGCGAGCGTTGAGCGGGCGAGTTCCGAGGGAGGGGGTAGCGGTGAACTCATCCGCTCCGAGACAAATAGTTCGTTCCCTTGCGAGCGGGTTTTTGCAAGTAGTTCCTATGTTATCCGCTAGGTGGCTCTTTGTCCTGTTGCTCGCATCAACTGCCCAGAGGGCAGGACGTGCGACTGAAACGATCGCCGACAGAGTGCGATGCGAAGTTACGCTGCGCCAGACACTGCGCGGCAGACGACGCACAGAGACGGCACGGCATATGTGAAATACAAAATCCAATGGGGCACTGCACAATGCAGGCAGCCAAGGTAGAAGCAGGGCAGAGGCTGGCGCTGGCTGTGTTGTGTGGCGTGCAGTGTGCTCTGACCAGCAGAGGCGCTGCTGATATGCTCCATCTCTCTCTCTCTCTCTCTCTCTCTCTCTCTCTCTCTCTCTGCCGTGGGAAACGTTTGGAGCTACCGTTCTTTTTTTCTGAATCACTGATTGTTCACTCCTTTGAAAGATTGAACTCTATGAATTAGTTCAAGAGCGGATCCCCCATCTCTATCTGACACACCGGTGTCAATGTGTTCTTTTTTCCATTTTCAGGAGTGTATTTCACGAGGATCTTCTCAAGTATCGAAAGTTTAATTGTAATCACCCTCTAGTTCGTGGCTGTCACGCTCTCTTTACTTCCTGTTTTCGTTGATGGGACCCGGCTGGATTGCTCCAAAATGGAGTTGTTCGTTGTAAGTCGCTGACACATACAGAGCCTTCGGTATAGTAACAGCGCCGTAGTGTCTAATTTTGGCGTTCAAGGATGTCTATCTGTCATTGTAGATGCCTTTAGGTAGCTGGTAGGCCATTTCCATTTTGTTAGTGCGTGACAGGAAGGTTTATTTAGCCGACCGGTGTGGCCGAGCGGTTCTAGGCGCTTCAGTCCGGAACCGCGCTGCTGCTACGGTCGCAGGTTCGAATCTTGCCTCTGGCATGGATCTGTGTGATGGAAAAGCTTGATTCTCTTCCTGCATTCCATGTTCGCTGCACACTCAGTCTTCAACTTTCTCTTGATACAAACAACAATGTCATAAGGACATTCGTTTGCTGTATTATCTCGAACATAAATTCCACAGAAAGAAAGCTGCCATAACACCAACCGTCAACAGCAAAGAAAAAGTTTTCTAATGTTAAATTTTGCCAAGTATTAGATGTTATACAGCAAGTGTTACAATAATTTATTAAACATCTGGTGCAGCTTATATTTGGCACATATGACACAATAAATAATGGAAAAACATGCAACACATTGCAATGTCTGTGACGTGAATACATGATGTCGAAGTTCGAACAAAATGAACTTTGCGGAACTGCTCTGAACATACGGCACTATCTATATTTTGTAGGTTCTGCTTCTTTTCGTTACAGTGACTTGATTCAGAAGCTTTTCCTTACAGTCCTTCATGAACCTTCATACTGTAAACATAAAAATTTGAAGCAGTATGAGTGAAATCAATGAAACAAATAGTTCACATTCAAGTAAAAGTGTAAGTTTGCTAAAGCACCTCCTTATAGAAAGTAACAGCTGACTTATCACTTCTATTTGTGCATCTGTATTATGACATGTCCTTTCAAAAACAATTGCATTTCCAGTGACGTATCCACTTTTCAGATATTCGTCGTTTTTGATAAAGTTGAAAGTAATCATGCCCACTTTGAGAAATTATAAATCTGGTACGTACCTGGTTGTCTGTCTGTTTCGTTGTTTTCTTCGCCTTGTCTCGAGATTTTCCTGCACAAAGCAGTTTGGAAGTTTCCAAAATTGTAATAGTTCAGTGGGTGATTGTAACTACTACATAATAAAAGTTCATTGAATGTAGCTTCAGTATATTTCTAGCACTCAAATAACTGCTTCACAAATAATCAGTCAGCTTCACCAGTAATAGAATTTCCATCTACTTATTTGAGCTGCAAAATTCCTTCAAATGGTTCAGTGGCCCTGAGCACTATGGGACTTAACATCTATGGTCATCAGTCCCTTAGAACTTAAAACTACTTAAACCTAACAAACCTAAGGACAGCACACAACACCCAGCCATCACGAGGCAGAGAAAATCCCTGACCCCGCCGGGAATCGAACCCGGGAACCCGGGCGTGGGAAGCGAGAACGCTACCGCACGACCACGAGATGCGGGCAAAAATTCCTTCTAATTGCTAAGTCTGCACAAACATGTATGTCTTTTTGATACTGTCTTTGTGCCAAGGTTGAGAGATCAGAGGAATTACAATTGCAGGAAAATAATTCAAGTAATTACAGTATTGCCAACGAAAGTATTTAAATTGATTTTACACATTTCTTTACTTCAATAAAACATAATTTAGTGAAAACGTTGTAAAGAACTGTATAAAATTTACATAGTCTAGTTTCCTGTTAAATAACTTCGAAATTATTCTATTCATATAGAATGACAGCAGTAGTTTATATCGTCTACATAGAAATCTGTTTATACAGTATGATAATTGTTTATAAATGAAGTCATAAAGACACATCTATATCGAAGGTTTGCTAATGTGCATTAAGCTAGATCGCATCACAGTAGGCAGCCATTTGTAGACACATTTACGTTCTCATTTACATAAATAACGCTACAATACATGAAGTCCACACACAGTGGTGTGAACTCAAGAACATCCTGCAGACGCCTGTTTACGGAACTAGGGATACTAACTACAGCTTCCCAATATATTTATTCTTTAATGAAATTGGTCATTAAAAATATATCACTTTTTCAAACCAACAGCTCAGTTCATGGAATCAATACTAGAAATAAGAATAATCTTCACAAGGATTTAAAGTCACTTAGTCTTGTGCAAAAAGGTGTGCATTATTCAGGAACACACATTTTCAATAACTTGCCAGCAGCCATAAAAAGGTTAAAAACCAATGAAATTTAGTTTAAGAGAAGCCTAAAGGATTTATTGGTGGCCAACTCCTTCTACTCCATCGATGAATTTCTCAGTAGAACCAACAGATATATACATAACTTCTACACAATTTCAGTGCAGTAATGTGTTCATTGTAAATAAGTACTATAGTAGTTGTATTACACGTTTATTACCTTATTAGATTATACAATCTAACTTCTGCACCATTTCAGTGCAGTAATGTGTTCATTGTAAATAAGTACTATAGTAGTTGTATTACACGTTTATTACCTTATAAATAAATAAATAAACTTTTTTTATTTTAAATTCAGTGCATTAGTATTTGTAAAATGATTCTTTCATGTAGTGTTCATAAAAAAATGACGATCATTCCACTTGGGACCTGTGGAATGGTTCATTAGCTTATTTGTTTGAGTTGTAAATATTTGTCATGTATTGTTGTTTTTCTGACATGTTCTACATCCTGGAGGACCTCCTCACTGCGGATCAATTGGAATGAAAGTAAATCTAATCTAATCAAAACAGTGTTTTGGCATCTTTAAAATGGCGAAGTGCAGGCGCCGCTAGTTTCACGGTTATTGAAGTCAGGGAGTCTCCAAAGATTCTAAACCACCTTGGTGTGTGGGGGTCTTTCAAATTCGTGGCTTGATATTGCAACAGGTTGGGAGAGCATCTTCCCAGGCGATATGCTTTGGCATGCGCGCTGCGTTCTCTGCGTGCCTGCGAATTGGCTCGCGCGCGCCCTTCCTTTTTTTTTTATGCGCGGACCGTTAGGCGCGCCGGCTGTGATCTGCATCTAGAATTCTCGCCGCACAGCCTTCCCGCGCGCGTTCGTTCGGAAGGTAACAATCCAGTTACCCAACCGACTGCGGCGGGCGGTTGGGCTTTGCGACCTGGTTCCCGGCTAGCGCGCGATAATGGCTGTCACATATGGTGGCGTGGAAGCCCGCAAAGAGAACTAATCGAGTTAGTTAACTCGCCGCTTCGTACGGCGTTTCTTTTAAGGACGCTGCCTTGTGACTCGGACAGTTTTATGCTTCCTCGCGGTGTTATAGTGTGTCAGGTGGCTGGTAATCGCAGTATATCGCCTGTTCCGTTTAAACGTCCTCACACTCTCTCTACGAAATTTTATTACGTCCGTGTGAGATCATTTTTAGAAAACGTGTTTAAATACCCGTCTCATCAATAGGTCACAGACCAAGATGGCTGACACACATGCTTGTCCAAGGTTAGCAGGTTTTCTCTGCTGGACATTTACTTGATTCATAACCTAGTGTCCCCAATAGTATCTCTAACGTTACACTGCCTGAAAGAAAATTGAGGTACAAAGAAGAGATGGTCGAATGGCAGTACAACTTTGTACAAATAAACACCATCGGCGGATACGTAAATGATTATAGATCCAGTTCTCTGTGAGAGTTAGAACGTCCACAAGAGTCCGTTAATGTTTTGCTTGTTTCGCTTTGTTAGGAGGCCCGGTAGGGTATACTAGGAGTGTTAACACTGTCAGGTCTTGAGTGATTACTGTGGAGGACACGCAGATGACATATACTCGTGTATCAGCACCTTACAGACTTTGAAAGCGGGCTCACTGTAGGTTTCCTCCATTTGACCACCTGATGGAATCGTGAAATGTCCAAGTTTGTTGGGCATTGAGATGTGACAGTGGCTCTTTGTTGGACTGTATTTCACGTGATCGCAAGTGAAATTGTCTAGTTTCCGGTCGACCACGTCTGACCACCACAGGAGAAGATCGCCCCGTTTCGCATCAAGTACACCGCAAGTCCTTCACATAACTCGCCTCCGTGCCCGAGGTTGCTAAGGCATGGTTGTGCAGTGGCACTCGCCCAAGAGGTAAGCTGGTGTGAATCCGGCTGGTGCAAAAAAATTTTCACTTCTAGTATTTGGCTAGCAAGGAGAGAAATGGTGGCGTAAAGTACCAGATCACCAGATAACTTGCCAGTGTCCTTGTTTAAATACCAAACCTCTCCGCAGTCTCTCATGAAGTGAGGGCCCTGACACAGTTGACAGTGATCCATCCCACGGATGGGGATGTTGAGCTTAGCGGCCCACTTCGTGCTGTTCGCAAGGAGTAGATTATCTCCCTCCTCTTATCATCATCATCATCATCATCATCATCATACTAGACAAACATTACACAAACACACACACACACACACACACACACACACACACACACACACACACACACACACACACACACACACAAATACATACATGTAGTATGACAAATACTGTAATGGAGCATGTGTTGTTGTTGTTGCTGTTGTTGTGGTGGTGGTCTTCAGCCCTGAGACTGGTTTGATGCAGCTCTCCATGCTACTCTATCCTGTGCAAGCTTCTTCATCTCCCAGTACCTACTGCAACCTACATCCTTCGGAATCTGCTTGGTGTATTCATCTCTTGGTCTCCCTCTACCATTTTTACCGTCCACGGTGCCCTCCAGTACTAAACTGGTGATCCCTTGATGCCTCAGAACATGTCCTACCAACTGATCCCTTCTTCTAGTCAAGTTGTGCCACAAACTTCTCCCCAATCCTATTCAATACCTGATTAGTTATGTGATCTACCCATCTAATCTTCAGCATTCTTCTGTAGCACCATATTTCGTAAGCTCCTATTCTCTTCTTGTCTAAACTATTTATCGTTGATGTTTCACTTCCATACACGGCTCCACTTTATATAAATACTTCCAGAAAAGACTGAGACACTTAAATTTATACTCGATGTTAACAAATTTCTCTTCTTCAGAAACGCTTTTCCTGCATTGCCAGTCTACATTTTATATCCTCTCTGCTTCTACCATCATCAGTTATTTTGATCCCCAAATAGCGAAACTCCTTTACTACTTGAATTGTCTCATTTCCTAATCTAATTCCCTCAGCATCACCCGACTTAATCCGATTACATTCCATTATCCTCGTTTTGCTTTTGTTGATGTTCATCTTATATCCTCCTTTCAAGACACTATCCATTGCGTTCAACTGCTCTTCCAAGTCCTTTTCTGTCTCTGACAGAATTACAATGTCATCAGCGAACCTCAGTTTTTATTTCTGCTCCATGGATTTTAATACCTACTCCGAATTTTTCTTTTGTTTCCTTCACTGCTTGCTCAATATAGAGATTGAATAACATTTGGGAGAGCCTACAACCCTGTCTCACTCCCTTCCCAACCACTGCTTCCCTTTCGTGCCCCTCGACTCTTATAACTGCCATCTGGTTCCTATACAAATTGTAAATAGCCTTTCGCTCCCTGTATTTTACACCTGCCACCTTCAGAATTTGAGAGAGAGTATTCCAGTCAACATTGTCGAAAGCTTTCTCTAAGTCTACAGATGCTAGAAACGTTGGTTTGCCTTTCCTTAATCTTTCTTCTAAGATAAGTCGTAGAGTCAGTATTGCCTCACGTGTTCCAACATTTCTACGGAATCCAAACTGATCTTCCCCGAGGTCGGCTTCTACCAGTTTTTCCATTCGTCTGTAAAGAATTCGCGTTAGTATTTTGCAGCCGTGACTTATTAAACTGATAGTTCGGTAATTTTCACATCTGTCAACACCTGCTTTCTTTGGGATTGGAATGGAGCATGTTAAACATAAATTTAAAAAAAATACCCTTTCACATTTGCGGCTGCCATTGGAGAACAAATATTGGCCTACTTGCAACATTCCATGTCATCTCGCACTAATGGTCGCAGACTAGGAAGGGCCAGACTAGGCAGTTACTGTCACATACTGAGCCTGCTGGAAACACGACACAAACAGCTGTGATTGGATTGGTCGCGTGCCCATGTGTATGCTGCCATTAATAACACAACACAAACGCCTGAGTTTGGAGTGGTTCTGCGACTGGAAAGCACGATTGGCGCCGAATTGTGTCCAGCGATGAATCGTGGGTGTGTACTATTCCAGATGACCACCGTTGGCGTGTATGGCGGTGATACAGGGTGAGTTACCATGCTTGCAATGTTACTATTGGCGTCTGACTTGAGGTCACTGTCGGTGGTGATTGAGGGAACTCCGGCAGCGCAACAGTACGTCACGTACACCTAGCGTCCTATCGCGGTGCCAGTCTTCAAGAGGGCAATGCTCGACCACATGCGTCTATGAGCTGAGGTACCCCCGTGTCCACGCCGTATCGCTAGATCTGTTCCCTGTAGAACATGTGTGGGATTAGCTCGGACGTTATCGCCAACCAGGTGCCAGTATCCGTAATATCAAGGGCCAGTTACAACAGTTGGGCCACAATTTCGTGTTTAAAAGATCGCGCCTGAGAAGCAGTCAGGCCGCGATTTTCCCGACGTGCGAACCACCTATTGCTCGAAAACTTAGTATTGTTCAGACCGATGTTAAGTGTGAAGATCACTCGAAATTTTACTCTGTCTGTTTGATAACATACTTCATTTTAAAATTATTGTCTTGGAATATCATTTGATACGAATAGTTACTCTCCCCATCCCACTGTTCAAAGAAGCGTTATCGTCGCGTATTACTACATTGCATCATATGGTATGCAACAGATTGAATATTTTATTAAAAACTAGAAATTTCGCTTAGCCGTTGAATGCTTACTGTTCGCTGTTGTGCTTTCGAGTAATCTGCGACAATGTTTTAAAGAGTAGAAATTTCGATTATGATCAAATAAATGGTTGTACTTAATGTGAAGACAAGTTGAATTCAGACCAGCTACAGTTCAAGTCAAACTAGATTCTGTGTAGTCAAAGGTTAGCATAAGAGTTTAAGGGGAGTCAAAACGGAAAAAATTTTCACATTTCGGATTTTTATCTCACTATTTAATTTGCAATTTTCCCAATAAAATGATACATATAGCAAAAAGGAATACAAAAGTGTCAAAAATGAGATCGACAGGAAGTGCAAAATGGCTAAGCAGGGATGGCTAGAGGACAAATGTAAGGATGTAGAGGCTTATCTCACTAAAGGTAAGATATATACTGCCTATAGGAAAATTAAAGAGACCTTTGGAGAAAAGAGAACCACTTGCATGAATATCAAGAGCTCAGATGGAAATCCAGTTCAAAGCAAAGAAGGGAAAGCAGAAAGGTGGAAGGAGTATATAGAGGGTCTATACAAGGGCAATGTTCTTGAGGACAACATTATAGAAATGGAAGAGAATGTAGATGAAGATGAAATGGGAGATATGATACTGCGTGATGAGTTTGACAGGGCACTGAAAGACCTGAATCGAAACAAGGCCCCAGGAGTAGACAACATTCCATTAGAGCTAGTGGTAGCCTTGGGAGAGCCAGTCCTGACAAAACTCTACCATCTGGTGAGCAAGATGTATGAAACAGGTGAAATACCCTCAGACTTCAACAAGAATATAATAATTCCAATCCCAAAGAAAGCAGGTGTTGAAAGACGTGAAAATTACCGAACTATTAGTTTAATGAGCCACTGCTGCAAAATACTAACACTAATTCTTTACAGACGAATGGAAAAACTGGTAGAAGCCGATCTCGGGGAAGACCAGTTTGGATTCCGTAGGAATGTTGGAACATGTGAGGCAATACTGACCCTACAACTTATCTTAGAAAATAGATTAAGGAAAGGCAAACCTACGTTTCTAGCATTTTTAGACTTAGAGAAAGCTTTTGACAATGTTGACTGGAATAATTCAGAGTAGGTATTAAAATTCATGGAGAAGAAATAAAAACTTTGAGGTTCGCCGATGACATTGTAATTCTGTCAGAGACAGCAAAGGACTTGGAAGAGCAGCTGAATGGAATGGATATGGTCTTGAAAGGAGGATATAAGATGAACATCAACAAAAGCAAAACGAGAACATTCGAATGTAGTCGAATAAAATCGGGTGATGCTGCGGGAATTAGATTAGGAAATGAGACGCTTAAAGTAGTAAATGAGTTTTGCTATTTGGGGAGCAAAATAACTGATGATGGTCGAAGTAGAGAGGATATAAAATGTAGACTGGCAATGCAGGAAAAGCGTTTCTGAAGAAGAGAAATTTGTTAAATCGAGTATTGATTTAAGTGTCAGGAAGTCGTTTCTGAAAGTATTTGTGTGGGAGTGAAACGTGGACGATAAATAGCTTAGACAATTGAGAATAGAGTCTTTCGAAATGTGGTGTTACAGAAGAATGCTGAAGGTTTTATTGGTAGATCAGGTAACTAATGAGGAGGTACAGAACAGAATTAGGGAAAAGAAGAATTAGTGGCACAACTTGACTATAAGTAGGAATCGGTTGGTATGAGACGTTCTGAGGCATCAAGGGATCACCTATTTAGTATTGGAGGGAAGCGTGGAGGGTAAAAATCGTAGAGGAAGACCAAGAGATGAATACACTAAGCAGTTTCAGAAGGATGTAGGTTGCAGTAGTTACTCGGAGATGAAGCAGCTTGCACAGGATACAGTAGGATAGAGAGCTGCATGAAACGAGTCTCTGGACTGAGGACCACAACGAAATCAAAATTTTCCAAGGCCAAAAGCTGCAGTTACTGTCAGATCACCGAAGCTAAGCACCGCCGGGCTTGGCTAGTACTTGGATGGGTGACTGTCTAGGTCAGGGGCGGGCAAACGTTGCACGCGGCTCATGAGCGCACAGCGCTGCACGTGTGCTGCTCGCGTGCAACCGTCGACAGGGGCAGTGGCGACAGCCGGCAGGTTGCGGCAGTGTACTGCCAGGCTGAGCTGCGGACGTTGATGCGAAGCGAGCACTATGTAGTGAACGTTGTATTTCAAGAAACGGAGAAGTGGAGATTTGCTATCTTTTAAAAAAGTAATGGGAGAATCATTTTTTCTTTGTGCAAAAACGTGAAAATTCGAAATGTTTAATATGTGGCAGTATTCTCGCTGGTCAACGGAAGTTTAGTATTGAAGGCCATTATAATAAATTTCACAAGGACGAGTACAATTTATTGTCGGATTCTGAGCGGATGGGGAATTGACTGAGCTTAAGAAGAGCGATCTGACGATACCAGATGAATCTGTCGTAGTTGGCCGGCCGGAGTGGCCGAGCGGTTCTAGGCACTACAGTCTGGAACCGCGCGACCGCTATGGTCGCAGGTTCGAATCCTGCCTCGGGCATGGATGTGTGTGATGTCCTTAGGTTTAAGTAGTTTTAAGTTCTAGGGGACTGATGACCACAGCAGTTAAGTCCCATAGTGCTCAGAGCCATTTGAATTTGTCGTAGTTGCTGTTGTCACGAGAGATCTGCGACTTTCTCTCGTCATGTCTCTCATCTAACTGATTTAACATTTTATGGAGCACTGTTTTCAAGTTTTCAGGACGACAACAATAATAGCCCAGCGGTATGTGCAAGTTATAAGACTGCGCTTAATATAGCGAGAGCTGGAAAACCATTGGCTGAATTACTAAGTCTCGGTTAAGAGCAAACATCAGTGATGAAAATTTACGTAACTGTTTCTGTTTGTCTGTATGTAGAAATTTTGTTCCAGATATTAAACGTGTTGCAAACTCCACCTGTGGTAATTAAATAAAACGTGTCGTAGGTAATAGGTACTCTTTCAAACCATGATTTCTTTCAAGCACTCCTACTAACCTTATTCATTCACTCAATAAAGCAAGCTAGGAAACAAAGCGCATTACAGAGGAAGGAGCGGACAGAAGGTATGGTGGGGATGGGAGATAAGCGGGTGGCCAGCTTGCCCCTGTGTGCACGCGGAACACCTGTTAACTGCACGCGTGCAGGTGCACCGCACACGTGCAGGATTCCTGCCCGCCCCTGGTCTAGGTCTTCCGAGCACTGTTGGCAAGGGGGGTGCACTCAGCCCACGTGTGAGATCAGCTGAGGAGCTTCTTGACTGAGAACTAGCGGCTCCGGTCTCGAAAACTCACATTGGCCGGGAAAGCGGTGTGCTGAGCACATGTCCCCGCATCTTGTGACGCCAGTCGTCTGAGGAGGACACGGCAATCGGACGGTACCGTCGGACCTACTGGAGGCCTGTTCGGACCGAGTATTTTCTGAAGTCCCTACGTACTGTCGGGGGTCAGTAATTTCGCAGAGCCAGCAGGAACTGTGTTGGTGGATGCACGCCCAGACGCAGCTGTCGGCGTTTGTCGTGGCGAGGTCACGCATCCCTGGTAGCACAGCCGGGAGCGGCGGCAGGCGGGGTCACATTGTTTGCAAATGCACGTCCCGTCCCAGCTGAGGTGCTTTGCTTTGTCTGCGAGCGCTGTCGCGATGACGTAATCCGCAGACATGGGTTGACTTCCTCGATCCTCAGCGATATAGCGTTCTCTCCGCTGGCGTACGATTCTTCATTTCACCTCCGTACGGCCTCACGGCTCACTTGTAGAATTGTTAAGACTACCGTAGGTTGCCATAAGTATTACCTGTACGTAGGGTGTGTTGCGTACTATCTGGTGTGACCTCATAACGACCGCTTTCTTTACGCATGCGATCAATGTCTTACTTGACTCCACTGAAACCCGGAGGTGGTGAATCTTCTAGAGACTGAGTGAAGCTACGTAAAGGGCCGGGTAATCTACGGAACATTTTCGATCTATATAGTTGTTCTGCTGTCTGTTACGTAAGAATAAACCGTATTTATAGACAAACTGAAATTTTCGATGTTTAATTTAGGTGTTATACGAATATTGTTGATTTGTAGCGTGAAACAGAGGGATGTTACAGTAAAAATAAATAAAACAATTTGAATCATGACAGTGCAATAAAACGTATTTTTCTCAACAAAAGGATAAGCTAAAAAAGGAAACGTAAAACATAAATACACCAAACATCGCTTCAATATTTAATCGAACTTATGTGAAACACGTTTCTGTTATTCAGAAACAACATTCGCATTTATCACTAATAACAGGAAACTCCTGCCTGTGGTCATAATGATGAACGTTCTATTAGTACAAATAAGCAAAATAATTCTCTCTATATATACACTCCTGGAAATTGAAATAAGAACACCGTGAATTCATTGTCCCAGGAAGGGGAAACTTTATTGACACATTCCTGGGGTCAGATACATCACATGATCACACTGACAGAACCACAGGCACATAGACACAGGCAACAGAGCATGCACAATGTCGGCACTAGTACAGTGTATATCCACCTTTCGCAGCAATGCAGGCTGCTATTCTCCCATGGAGACGATCGTAGAGATGCTGGATGTAGTCCTGTGGAACGGCTTGCCATGCCATTTCCACCTGGCGCCTCAGTTGGACCAGCGTTCGTGCTGGACGTGCAGACCGCGTGAGACGACGCTTCATCCAGTCCCAAACATGCTCAATGGGGGACAGATCCGGAGATCTTGCTGGCCAGGGTAGTTGACTTACACCTTCTAGAGCACGTTGGGTGGCACGGGATACATGCGGACGTGCATTGTCCTGTTGGAACAGCAAGTTCCCTTGCCGGTCTAGGAATGGTAGAACGATGGGTTCGATGACGGTTTGGATGTACCGTGCACTATTCAGTGTCCCCTCGACGATCACCAGTGGTGTACGGCCAGTGTAGGAGATCGCTCCCCACACCATGATGCCGGGTGTTGGCCCTGTGTGCCTCGGTCGTATGCAGTCCTGATTGTGGCGCTCACCTGCACAGCGCCAAACACGCATACGACCATCATTGGCACCAAGGCAGAAGCGACTCTCAGCGCTGAAGACGACACGTCTCCATTCGTCCCTCCATTCACGCCTGTCGCGACAACACTGGAGGCGGGCTGCACGATGTTGGGGCGTGAGCGGAAGACGGCCTAACGGTGTGCGGGACCGTAGCCCAGCTTCATGGAGACGGTTGCGAATGGTCCTCGCCGATACCCCAGGAGCAACAGTGTCCCTAATTTGCTGGGAAGTGGCGGTGCGGTCCCCTACGGCACTGCGTAGGATCCTACGGTCTTGGCGTGCATCCGTGCGTCGCTGCGGTCCGGTCCCAGGTCGACGGGCACGTGCACCTTCCGCCGACCACTGGCGACAACATCGATGTACTGTGGAGACCTCACGCCCCACGTGTTGAGCAATTCGGCGGTACGTCCACCCGGCCTCCCGCATGCCCACTATACGCCCTCGCTCAAAGTCCGTCAACTGCACATACGGTTCACGTCCACGCTGTCGCGGCATGCTACCAGTGTTAAAGACTGCGATGGAGCTCCGTATGCCACGGCAAACTGGCTGACACTGACGGCGGCGGTGCACAAATGCTGCGCAGCTAGCGCCATTCGACGGCCAACACCGCGGTTCCTGGTGTGTTCGCTGTGCCGTGCGTGTGATCATTGCTTGTACAGCCCTCTCGCAGTGTCCGGAGCAAGTGTGGTGGGTCTGACACACCGGTGTCAATGTGTTCTTTTTCCCATTTCCAGGAGTGTATATGTGCATGTAAACTGTCTTGTTTCAAAAGTAATTGTTTTGGTTACATAAAAGTGCAGAAGTTACTCGATCCACTAATTTTTATTGCCTATAAAATGCAATTTAGATTTTGTAAGGATATAAATTCATAATGGACTGACAATGAATGATGCCCGTTCTAATAATGTGAAAAACAAACAACCACAAAAAAGAAATCAATGAGAAGTCGTCGGTTGCCATTTTCTCTCTTACACATTCATTTATGTTTCTTCTCTACCAATTCTACCAATACAACCGGCAATCCTGCCATTTACTACCTCATTTACGTAGCGTATCAAAACTACTGAACCGCAGTTTTGGCAAAGCGCAACTCTACTCACTAGTAGAGCAAACCAACATTCGTGTTCCCAGAGGCTTACATTATGTCCCGAAAGCGGTATTCTCTTCTCACGTAGGAATCAAACAGGACACGGATCATATTGTTGGTAATCTTTCACTCGGTTTGTAGTATATGGATGTAACAATTCCTGCTCCGTCTGAAAGATCTTACAGCAAACTTCCTTACTCAGCTAACACACAAAGTAGTCAGTTATCCACATATGAGATCAAGGACCACCACAAACATACACATCCTAAGTTTGTGCTGTTATATCATCATTAATAGAAAATGAGGCTGACATACAGAGCTATGAACATTATAATACGTAATAAAGTACATTACAGGTCAGTCATCATTATAAATCATAATTTGTGTGAAATGGCTGCTTTTCACATCTCCTTTATTTATTACTACAGGTTTCGAAAATAGCTCAGTTTCAAGCGGTATCTAAATGTAACCAAGCTATTGTCAGTATTTATGTTCCACAATGAAATTTCAGCCTGCAGCGGCGTGTGCGCTGATATGAAACTTCCTGGCAAGTTAATACTGTGTGCTGGACTGATAATAGAAGTGAAAATTTCATTCTGGAAACAGCCCCCAGGCTGTGGCTAAGCCACATCTCTGCAATATCCTTTCTTCAAGGGGTGCTAGTCCCGCATGTTTCGCAGGAGAACTGCTGTGAAGTTTGGAAGATAGGAAACGCGGTAGTGGCGGACGTAAAGCTGTGAGAACGGGTCTTGAGTCTGCTTGCGAAAGCCAAAGACCCCGAGTTCGAATCTCCATCCATCACACAGTTTTAACCTTCCAGGAAATTTCATTACAGACCAGGCGGTACCCATAAAAAGATGGAATAAGATTGCCGTAGGTGGAGCTTGCGTAGTACGCATTTCTGCCGCTAGGCGAGTACAGCGCAACTCATTGCCAGTTCAGCGCCGCCTGTGGTGTCGACCTGGCTTCTTCCGTTCATCTGCAGTGACTGCTTTTGCTACCGCTGTTTTGTTCTTGTTTCGTTTTTTTTATGCTGCAGCTGTGAAATTTTGTTTTCTGCTCGGTAAAAATGCTGCTAAAACTGTCTTAATGATGAAAACAGCTTACCAAGATGGCGCTATGGGGAAAAAAAACCTCAAGTGTACGAGTGGTTTGCTCGATTAAAAATGGCGACATATCGATTAGCCTCGTCTGGACGTCGATCAACTGCCCGAATCGATGAAAATATTGAAAAAATTCGAGAGCTCGTGCTCACAGAGCCTCGAAAGACAATTGATCAATTGTCAGAGATTAGTGGACTGTCTTGGAGCTCGGTTCAGCGAATTTTGACGGAAGATTTGGGAATGGAAAGGGATGCTGCCAAGTTTGTTCCTCGGGTTGTGGCAGACAGTGTCAAAAGGAATGCTGAGCCGAAACATGGCGTGCTTTGAAACACCATCTGATCCAGATTTTCAGTCGAAGGTCATTACTGGTGGTGAGTCATGGTGCTATGCTTAGGCTGGTATTACACTATCAAATTTCTTTGTCCAATATCTTTCTCAAGGATATTTGATGGTGTAATAGGGAACTTTGTCAAATGTCGTCCAATATTTGATCAAATATAGTGCCTCGCTGTAGATTTGATCAAAGAAGTCGCTTGTCTTCTGTTCACCGCAATGTTACATGTTACCACATGGAGCACTAGCATCGCTGCGTTCTGTCGTCTGTAATGTTTTTATAAACATTGCTGGTAAATACAAGTGGTGTTTGCCGACAACTGCAAAATTAATAGAGATGTATGAAGCTGATGAGGCGCTTTACAACGTGATACACGCTGAATACAAAAATACACTCCTGGAAATTGAAATAAGAACACCGTGAATTCATTGTCCCAGGAAGGGGAAACTTTATTGACACATTCTTGGGGTCAGATACATCACATGATCACACTGACAGAACCACAGGCACATAGACACAGGCAACAGAGCATGCACAATGTCGGCACTAGTACAGTGTATATCCACCTTTCGCAGCAATGCAGGCTGCTATTCTCCCATGGAGACGATCGTAGAGATGGATGTAATCCTGTGGAACGGCTTGCCATGCCATTTCCACCTGGCGCCTCAGTTGGACCAGCGTTCGTGCTGGACGTGCTGACCGCGTGAGACGACGCTTCATCCAGTCCCAAACATGCTCAATGGGGGACAGATCCGGAGATCTTGGTGGCCAGGGTAGTTGACTTACACCCTCTAGAGCACGATGGGTGGCACGGGATACATGCAGACGTGCATTGTCCTGTTGGAACAGCATGTTCCCTTGCCGGTCTAGGAATGGTAGAACGATGGGTTCGATGACGGTTTGGATGTACCGTGCACTATTCAGTGTCCCCTCGACGATCACCAGTGGTGTACGGCCAGTGTAGGAGACCGCTCCCCACACCATGATGCCGGGTGTTGGCCCTGTGTGCCTCGGTCGTATGCAGTCCTGATTGTGGCGCTCATCTGCACGGCGCCAAACACGCATACGACCATCATTGGCACCAAGGCAGAAGCGACTCTCATCGCTGAAGACGACACGTCTCCATTCGTCCCTCCATTCACGCCTGTCGCCACACCACTGGAGGCGGGCTGCACGATGTTGGGGCGTGAGCCGAAGACGGGCTAACGGTGTGCGGGACCGTAGCCCAGCTTCATGGAGACGGTTGCGAATGGTCCTCGCCTATACCCCAGGAGCAACAGTGTCCCTAATTTGCTGGGAAGTGGCGGTGCGGTCCCCTACGGCACTGCGTAGGATCCTACGGTCTTGGCGTGCATCCGTGCGTCGCTGCGGTCCGGTCCCAGGTCGACGGGCACGTGCACTTTCCGCCGACCACTGGCGACAACGTCGATGTACTGTGGAGACCTCACGCCCCACGTGTTGAGCAATTCGGCGGTACGTCCACCCGGCCTCCCGCATGCCCACTATACGCCCTCGCTCAAAGTCCGTCAACTGCACATACGGTTCACGTCCACGCTGTCGCGGCATGCTACCAGTGTTAAAGACTGCGATGGAGCTCCGTATGCCACGGCAAACTGGCTGACACTGACGGCGGCGGTGCACAAATGCTGCGCAGCTAGCGCCATTCGACGGCCAATACCGCGGTTCCTGGTGTGTCCGCTGTGCCGTGCGTGTGATCATTGCTTGTACAGCCTTCTCGCAGTGTCCGGAGCAAGTATGGTGGGTCTGACACACCGGTGTCAATGTGTTCTTTTTTCCATTTCCAGGAGTGTATATTTGACATATTTGATCACATCTTTGATCAAATATTTGACAAAGATATTTGAAAGTGTAATACCGGCCTTACGACCCAGAAACAAATCAACAGTCAAACCAACGGAGGACGTCATCGCCACACTGTCCAAAAGAATGTTGTCATATCAGATCAGACACCAAAGCAATTCTGATTCCCTTTTTTGATGCCAGGGGCGTAGTTCATTCAGAGTTTGTTCCCTCAGGTCAGACCATCAATCAAATCTTTTATTTGGAAGTTTGAAGAAGACTGCGCAACAGTATTCATCAAAACAGACCCGATTTGTGGCAGACAGGACAGTGGTCCTTCCACCTCCACAACGCACCTGCACACACAGCCATCTGTGTTAAGACAGTTTTGGGTGAAAATAGCACAGTTCCACTGCCCCACCTGAGCTGGCTCCGTGCGACGTTTTCTTGTTTCCACACATGAAAAGAGGCGTTAAAGGACACCGATTTCACAACACTGAAGAAGTCAAGAAAAAAATGAGGGAAGAGCTGTCAGCCATTTCTAAAGACGACCATAAAAATGTTTCGAAAAGTGGAAGCACCTGTGGGACGAACGTATTAGTTGTAATCGAGAGTATTTTGAAGGGGATACGGTTGTTTTGTAAACAATTTGGAAATATACATTTTTTTAAAAAAATCCGGACTTTTGGATACCCCCTCATATATACATACGAATGTGTAGTATACTGTTAGGTAAATGAAACTACATAGTTCCAGAGACATTTTCATGTGTCAAACATCTATGATGTATATATGCAGACTGAAGCATATGTACATTATAGACGTTTGAGACATGGAAGGGTCTCTGGAACTATGTAGTTTCATTTGACTGAAGCACCTACAGGGTTATTACAAATGATTGAAGCGATTTCACAGCTCTACAATAACTTTATTATTTGAGATATTTTCACAATGCTTTGCACACACATACGAAAACTCAAAAAGTTTTTTTAGGCATTCACAAATGTTCGGCATGTGCCCCTTTAGTGATTCGGCAGACATCAAGCCGATAATCAAGTTCCTCCCACACTCGGCGCAGCATGTCCCCATCAATGAGTTCGAAAGCATCGTTGATGCGAGCTCACAGTTCTGGCACGTTTCTCGGTAGAGGAGGTTTAAACACTGAATCTTTCACATAACTCCACAGAAAGAAATCGCATGGGGTTAATTCGGGAGAGCGTGGAGGCCATGACATGAATTGCTGATCGTGATCTCCACCACGACCGATCCATCGGTTTTCCAATCTCCTGTTTAAGAAATGCCGAACATCATGATGGAAGTGCGGTGGAGCACCATCCTGTTGAAAGATGAAGTCGGCGCTGTCGGTCTCCAGTTCTGGCATGAGCCAATTTTCCGCGGGCTACGCGTGAAACTTGCCCGCACGCGTTCAACCGTTTCTTCGCTCACTGCAGGCCGACCCGTTGATTTCCCCTTACAGAGGCATCCAGAAGCTTTAAACTGCGCATACCATCGCCGAATGGAGTTAGCAGTTGGTGGATCTTTGTTGAACTTCGTCCTGAAGTGTCGTTGCACTGTTATGACTGACCGATGTGAGTGCATTTTAAGAACGACATACGCTTTCTCGGCTCCTGTCGCCATTTTGTCTCACTGCGCTCTCGAGCGCTCTGACGGCAGAAACGTGAAGTGCGGCTTCACCCGAACAAAACTTTAGGAGTTTTTCTACGTATCTGTAGTGTGTCGTGACCATATGTCAATGAATGGAGCTACAGTCAATTTATGAAATCGCTTCAATCATTTGTAATAGCCCTGTATGTCTGGGTTTCAGGCAGGATCCCCTGTTTGCTCGATGATGAGGTGCTATTCCGGTATGATTGGAGAGCCCCTGCGATGGTTTTCGTGATTAGGAGGAATACGAAATGGACTGAGGCGTGAATGGGAATTTGGATTGAGGAAGGAGGCATGCTGGGGTAGTCTGTGCAGTTGTGCAAAGCCACTGTGCCAGTTGTTAGCACATCTGCCAAGTGAGCACGAGATCCAGGTTCAAATCCTGGCCTTGTAACAAACTTTCATTCGTCGCTTCAGCATGCATATATAGATAGTATTGAGTTGTAATATAATCTTTTTACTTATATTGTAAGATTATAAATGCTATTTTTGAAATAGGATGTACTTTCGTTTTGTGATATTTGTATACAGTCGTTATATTATCGATCTATGTGTCAGAGATATAGTATGTTTTTAAATATTTATCTTTGATGAAAATCGATTTTGGAATTTAAGATTGACCTTCGTTCTGAATTTTTTGTCAGCAATAAGAATTTAGTTGAAGTTCTCAATACACTTTGTTTATTTTGGAGTTATTTTTGTTTATTTTGAATAGTACCAGGGTTTTTTGCCAACTGTGTGTTGGTTTTTATTTCCTTCTAAATGGTCATGTAGCAATATGTAAGGAAGAGGTAAAAAACAGCTCTGTTCACTAGAATGTATTTTATACAATTTGTAAGTGCAGAATAGCATACAAAAGATATCTTCAAAATAACGATCTGTTCTTTTTTGTAATATTGAAGCATGATGTACAGTACTTAAGTGTAATAATCCATGTACTCCACCACTGTTTAAAATTAAACTATGAACTAGACAATTGTAACACTAAAACTTGAGTCTATGTTTATACATTCATCTCTACTTTGTCACGTTGTGGGTTTGTTATTACATACATGGCGAATATTTCTCCCACTATTATGATATTATGTTAGTTGTGCAAAATGTTTATGTTGTTGTGTGAAGGGCACCTGCGTTGGAACCCTGCAAAAGAAAATAAATAAAAAAATACAATTGTTTTCGTTTAGACGTTGGCGGCAAAATTGCGTGTTTGTGATTGGTGGCTCTCTGCTGTAAGACTTTGACGATTGAGCGATGATAAAGCGAGGTTATGAGGGTGCTGTCCTGCTTGCAAAAAGTCGAAATATAATAACAGAAAAAGGAACTAGCATAAACAATAGAGTTTATTAATGACCAAAACAAAATTAATACCGAATTCTTTTGACAAAAATCGTACGAAAAATTCTCCACACTGCTGTCAACTGAAAGAGTAAAATGAAACTGTTGTTGAAGCATTTTTAAATATCAACGTTCCTTCGCTCGTGAAAACTTAATGTAGTACCTTTTTAGTATATCCTGTACGTCTTGCTTTATTTTGAAGTACCACGTAATACCATAAACTATTTTCAGTAGAGCTAACTTATATCATTTAAACACTTCTCATTACAAAAATTTTTCACCTATTTACCTACTTTTTTGCACAATGTACGCTTTTTCTTTGTCGAAGTGTTGTGAAATGTAAATACCTTTTTGCTGCCAAGAATATGGTATTTCTATATAATCGTAAAAGTTTTCTGGACCAATTGTTTGGTGTCTCTGATGGGAGAACCGTTGGAGGAAAAATAATTCGCCTATAACCCTTGCAACATGTCTTTTTACAAAAGAATATTCTAGAATGCGAAAGTTTCTGTCATCAGTAACTTTTCAAACTGATTATTTTTTTGAAAAAAAGAAAATTGGTTTTAGAAAGTGGGGAGAGGAGGTTTAAATTGAAGTATATCAAGGCCAACGCAAGTAACTTTCACCTGTTTAGAAATTTTGAGCAATACATACTTTGTAGGTATCGTAGTTTTATCATATTTCTTTAAATGTAATGTTTTTATGGAAACTAACTACAGTATTACAATCAGAAAACTGATAACTAAATAAAAACTGAATAGTAAAGTATTGTATTCAACACCTTTAATAAAAAAAATTCAGTGATTTCTGGTCCATGTTGATTCGTCATTACTTATTTAGTGGACAGTGTAAAAGAGATATTAAGTGTCATTTGGATCATTAATTTACCCTTGGTTTTTAATTACTTCTTTTATTTAAAAAATTATTTGAAGACGAACTTTTGTTAATGTATGTTGCACTTGACTGTAGCCAAAAAGTAATTCTTTTATTAGTTACAGCCCTTCTGAATGAAATAATTACGTATATGCGAACACAAGTGTCGCATAATTCAAATATAAGTATCCAGTACAGTAAGGGAAATTCCCCCCCCCCCCCCCCCCTCTCCAATACATTTCAGCTTCTTCACTCTTCACGGTCGTTCGATTTGTTTTTGTCCAGTTCACTGGTAAACATATGGCCGTGGTAAGAATTGGTTCCCCGTAGGAGAAACACCAATTTGATAAATTTGAAAAGTGCTAAGTAAGATTCTGTGCTAACCCAGTCTCACTGACTGTCGTCAGGAAAGGAAGAAGTTGGTCGTTCTATTGTTAGGCCCGTGTACGACAGTTGTGTTTGATAATTTAATACGCCTCCGCTTAGATTTCGCGTATATAAATCTAGCAGAGGCGCTGGAAAAAAAGTCTAGGTTGGGAATAATAAAGACGCCTTCAAAGACGTGAGATTGTGACTGAGAGAAGCTTGCATGCGAAACACGTTAACAGATGACCAATCTGTGTTTACTGCAGTTCTGTCGGCGTGGCGTCAAGGCCGTTTACGTAATGAGCCAGTTGGGGAAAGGTGAATCCTGCATCTCAGCTTCGAGAAAGTGTGCCTTCCTCAGGTTGAGACTGACCGCTGTTACACACCTCTTTAAGAAAGGTGAGAAGAGAGAAGTCAATAACTACCGACTTGTTTCATTGCTGACATCATTTTCCAAATTTTTTAAGATTTTGATGTATTCTAGAATAGTATCTCACCTTAACAACAAACATATTCTCAACAAATCATAATTTGGGTATCAGAAGTTCTGCTCTACTGAGACGGGTATTTACATGTTAACTCACCAGATTTTGCAAGCATTAAATAATAAAGTAGCGGCGGTTTCTATTTTCTGCAATCTGTCTAAGGTATTTGGATGACTAATTGAATTGAATAAGACTAATTTGAATAAGATTAATCATTTAAATAAGACTAATCGGAATGACAATGACAGAGATAAGAGCAAAAGTAAAGGTCCTTAGCAGAACAAGTGAAAGCTTTGACTTTAATAAAGGTGTGAAGTAAGGGGATAGTCTCTCCACTGTCCTATTCAATATAGCCCTGTATAGCGTAGTAAATAAAATCAACAAAAGAGACACCATATTTATGAAAACTAGCCAGATATGTGCATACGCTGATGACATTGCTATAGTAGGAAGAAATACCAATACACTCCTAGAAATATACCGGGCAATGGAAACAGAAGCCTTAAAAATTGGCATCATAGTAAATGAAAACGAAACAAAATATATGGTAATGTCGCAATCTGAGCCAGAAGAACCCCTAAAAACCTAAAAATCAATGGGAAATGCTTCAATGGAGTGTCCTCTTTTAACTACTTGGGAGCCCTAATAACAAATAACAGTATTGGAAAGGCCATAATGGAAAGAATACAAGCAGGAAACTGAGCTTCCTTTGCAAATATGCAACTTCAAAAAAATAGCATTGTTACAAGAAAAACTAAACTGCTAACATATAATTCCCTAGTCCGCCCAGTTATCACATACGGCTCAGAGGTATGGACGTTGAGAGAACACGATAAAAATGCACTAAGAACCATTGAGTGGAAAATACTAAGCAAAATCCATGGGCCAATTAGGGAGGAAGAAGGCTGGAGAATACGCTACAATGCCGAATTACAAGAGTTAATACAAGGCAGGGACATAGTAAAATTTGTGAAATCACAGCGAATACGATGGCTAGGACACTTGGAGAGAATGGCAGAGGACATAATTCCAAAGAAAATGATGAAAGGTGTGATCCATTCAGCTAGGCGAAAAGAGAGACCTAGAAGAAGATGGATCGACGAGTTAATAATGGATATCACCAGTATGGGAGTCGGGGGGGGGGGGGGGGGTGGAAAAGAGCAGCAAATAACCGAGAAGTGTGGAGGAAGATTGTTGAAGAAGCAAAGGCTCACCAAGGGCTGTAGCGCTACTGAAGAAGAAGAAGATGTACGTAAACGATCTTCCGTCTAATATGCGACCAGCATAATTAGTTCTTTTTGCAGATAACGCTACTGTTATAACCAATCCAAACATACAATAGAAACAGAAGAAATAATAAACAGGTAGATAGGAGACGAGGTACTGTCAGAAGTAAGGCTGTGAGGACGGGGCGTGAGTCGTGCTTGGGTAGCTCAGATGATAGAGCACTTGCCCGCGAAAGGCAAAGATCCCGAGTTCGAGTCTCAGTCCGGCACACAGTTTTAATATGCCAGGAAGATTGATAAACAGTTGTTAATAAGTATCATTGGTTTTCTACGAATGGTCTCACCCTCAATTTTAAAAAGACACATAATATTCGGTTCTGCGCCTCTAGGGGTATTACACTAGTGATAATGAGGAAATAATAAATAGGGAGGAAACTTCGAAATTATTAGGTGTCCATATCGATGAGAATTTAAAGTGGAGGAAGCACATTTTGGAACTCCTAAAACAATTTAGTTCCGCCACATTTGCACTTAGACACACTGCAAATCAGTACGTTGACATATTTTGCATATTATCAGTCAGTAATGCCATATGAAATAATGGTCTGATGGAACTCAACTTTAAGAAAGAAAGTCTTCATCGCTCAAAAACGTGCTGTAAGAATGTATGTGGTGCTCACCCATGACCATCTTGTAGACATCTGTTAATGAGTTGGACATTCTGACTACTGCTTCACAGTATATTTTGTTCCCTCGTGAAGTTTGTTGTAAACAACCCACTACAGTTCAAAAGGAACAATTACGTGCATAATCACAATACCAGAAGGGCAAATGACATTAATTTCTCGACATTAAGGTTGCCTTTAGCACAGAAAATGTAAGAAATGTAAGAAATGTTTTTGATCATTTATCCAGCTATATAAAATTTCTGACAGAAAGCAAAGTAAAATCTGAAAGCAAACCGAGAAAGTTTCCCCTTGACATCTTCGTCTGTCCCTTAGAAAATTTTCTGTTATTGTAATGTGTAAATTCACATTTATATATCTTTTTCCTTTTTGAAAGGAAAAGAAATGCTCAGAATGTGACCATATACACAACTTAATTTGCGATGTGAATATAAACGACTCGTTCCCTGTCATTATGATTTATCGTGCAAAATGATCTGTGGAAAATGAAAGCCTCAACCTTCGGGAAGCTTAGATGACTCTCAGGCGTTCTATCAGGAGTATGTCTCAGGTGTGGTTATGTACGAAAGAAGAAACCATAATATGATTTCTTTGCCCCCCTTCCTTCTTACCCACCGTCTACCCCACGCCTCCCATCCAGTCCCCCTCCCAGATCCCTCCCCCGCAACGATATACGACTCATTCATCGCTCACCTTTAAAACTGCAATACAAGAGTGAAAGCAGCGCCCATCAATCGTCAAATTCTCAGGAACACTATCAGTGTTATGAACACTGGCTACAAACTATAGTCCGCCGCTCGTGGTCTCGCGGTAGCGTTCTCGCTTCCCGAGCACGGGGTCCCGGGTTCGATTCCCGGCGGGGTCAGGGATTTTCACCTGCCTCGAGATGACTGGATGTTTGTGTTGTCCTCATCATTTCATCATCATCCAGGAAAGTGGCAAAATTGGACTGAGCAAAGAGTGGGTAATTGTACGGGCGCTGATAACCACGCAGTTGAGCGCCCCACAAACCAAACATCATCATCATCATCATACAAACTATACCCAAAGATAGTCATAAACTGCATGAAGGGTATCATTTTATTTCTGTGGATAAAATGGATTCATATTAGGTCGTTCATGCACGTAAATTGTGTTTGTAATTAAGAACATTACAGAAAGACAGATAATTTAATCCAGAAACCCATATGGCTTTTGTTGAATCAATCTGGATATCCTTAACACCTAAATGGTTAAGGAAAAGTCTTTATAAACTACACGTGTTTAGTATACAGGGTAGGAATGAATTAGAAGAAATAGTTTGTAACGGAACTGAAATGATGGTGGGCTGACAGTAATTTGGAGCCCGCGCGTCGGAAACGGGCGCGCTTGTGTGAGACTGCCAGGGAGTGCACCCTGATGCCATCTATTGGCGAAACTGGGAATTAGCGCTACCTGTCAGACAATGCACTAAGCTCTCGGAGTCAAATGTATTTTTTTTCTTGGTAATTATAAGTTATTACTGTATAATTTAATGTTGTAAAGCGCTAGTAGTAAATCATTATGACTGGTATGAACTCCAGGGTAATAAATCTAAATATTCTTAAATACTAAATGATTTCGGTGAAAAGGTGGTAGGGGAACGCCCCCACTCTTGGTGATACGAGTGTAGCTAGGGGTAACTGGAGACACAGGGACTGAACAATGGAATGGCCTGGGGAGTGTTGACATGATCGGACGTGCGTAACTGTGCTCATGCAAAAGTGATTGTGCAACAGAGAAGAGGCGAATATCGTCGCCGTTTTTTGGAGTAAAACGCGACGAATGGTTGTTGAAGCCACCTCTATGCCACTGGGGCTGATTGTAAGAGTTCCTGCGTCCAGATTTTATGGCGGACGTGCAGTAGCTTATACGAGTGCTACAGCTCGTAGTTCCAGCCGCCATTAAGGGCATGAGGCGTGAAGAGCGGCGTTAGCCACATGCATCTCACCACCAGCACCGACACGTCTACCCAAGGCAAGACTGCTTGCAATTGTTAAGTCGAACTTTGTATACATGTAAAAGGAGAATACCAGTTTTCTTTTATGCAAGTGCAGAGGACAGAATATAGTAATGAATAAAATTACGACGCATGTTGTTCATTGTAAAGTGTAGTAACCTCAAACATAGTATAGTGAAATCAGACTGAGGCCACCATCACCTCTTTCATTTACAATTCTTTTGGTTGTAGAATACTTTAGCGTATAAGAATGTTGAAAAGAGCAAAGGTCACACCAGAATGAGTCGCCTATTTATAGTTACTTAAATTTTTCTGAGTAACCTTTCAAGTAAAGTCACTTAACTAATTCTGTATCAATTGTCCAAAGAGTAATATCCAGAATCATTAAATAAGTTGAAGGATAGAATTTTGTTAACCCAAGTTGCATAAACTGTCTTGGTAGTAATTACCAAGCCAACTCACAGAAATTGAGACAGTATTTGCTTTGTAGAATCACCTAGAATGATCAGAAATAGTAATATTCAGAATTAAGTTTAAATTCAACTCAAGCCATTTCACTTTGAAACGAGCCAAAAACTGATTTATTCTTTTGCTCCTTCAGAGCTGGCGACTGTAGTTATAAGTATTTTCAGGAGTAAGTCTGCTGCTCTCATCGTGCTGATAGGATTATCCACTGCTGCTAGCAGTGGTGATTGGATACATAAGCTCACTACCAAGTTAAGTGGGTCAGGTAGGCAGTGTTACCGTGTGAACTGTAGGGCACTGTAGGCCGTGGATCGAACCCGTTCAATCATCACAGCTCTTAGGGAAATAGTCCGGTTAGGAGTGTACTAATCATTAGGTAAATACTGGCGAGTAACGGTCAAAAATGTATACGCAAGTGAATTTAGCCAGGTCCACGTAGCACCTAGTTAATGTGGTGCAATGGCGAGGGTAGGAGTGGAGTGAAAGTGAGCTGAGCTTGTGGCAGCTGCGCTGCATTCAAATATTAACAACGTGAATTCACTACTACCTCTTACTATTAGGACTGAGCTATTTACAGTTAAAATACGTAGCAGTAAGCGCAAAGGCGTGACAGCTACAAGTCCGTATTGGTTTTATACATACGGAATTAGGAAGCGGATCATTCCGTCAGTGGAGGGGGTTAAAACAACCGAGTCAGTTGAGAACATACCCCATTTACTGATGGAAAGATTCGGCGGTTCGGTCGCAAGTTATCAACCAAGGTGTAAGACAAGGAAGTGAACTACGACCTACACTTTTTAGTACACACATCAAAAAAAGTTTTGGATCACCCCGGTTCGCAGAACTCTTGAAGATAGACGTTGACTGTGGATATTGCAACACAGCCACAGTCCTTTTGACAGTTCAGAGACGTCACTAAACCCGCCCATAGATGTAAACAACCATGCATGAGGAGCGTCTATTATACGAGGGGGTCCGACAGCCGATCAGTTCCAGTCATTCCTCCAGGAAGGAGGTATACGGCTCGTGTTGTCTGTAGTTCAACCATGCCTAGACTGTCAGTACCGCGTTTCGATCGCGTCCGCATTGTTACTTTGTGCCAAGAGGGGCTCTCAGGCGTCTTGGAGTGGACCAAAGCGAGTTCTTCGGACATGGAGGAGATACAGACAGACAGGAACTGTCAATGACATGCCTCGCTCAGGCTGCCCAAGGGCTACTACTGCAGTGGATGACCGCTACCTACGGATTATGGTTCGAGAAACCCTGACAGCAATGCTACCATGTTGAATAATGCTTTTCGTACAGCCACAGGACATCATGGAGACCTCATGATAATGCCCGCCCATAGAATTCACCGAACGATTCTGAGCTGTAAGCAGAATCGGAAAGGATATATTGGAAGATCTCTAAGAAGAAGCGAATGGTTTTCTCTGAATGTTCGGAACAGGCAAAAGGCAGACAGTTGTGTTGGCACACGGTGCTGGTGAGGGGATGTAAGCATGGATAATGTGGTTGAAGAGGGTGTGCATACTATTGGGTGGAGCCTTTGAGGGCAGTAGGTTACTTACAGTCTGAACATCCCGCACCAACGCCCCCCCCCCCCTTCCCCAACAATTTCCACCCCCTTTGTTCAAATGCCTCCTCCCTGATTGTACCCTCACGGTGGGCCGCCCCTGCCAACACACCCACTCGCCTTTCCCCTTCCCATCCTTGTCTCTTTTTCCACTCGCCATCTCCCCACTCTGCCGTAGGATGCTGCAAGAGGCAGTCACCACGCCCCCTTTAACCCCTACATGCTTCTTTGAAAGGAAGGCGACGATGATGACGACGGCATATCTATATACACTACTGGCCATTAAAATTGCTACAAGACGAAATGCAGATGATAAACGGGTATTCATTGGACAAATATATTATACTAGAACTGACATGTGATTACATTTTCATGCAGTTTGGGTGCATAGATCCTGAGAAATCAGTACCCAGAACAACGACCTCTGGCCGTAATAACGGCCTTGATACGCCTGGGCATTGAGTCAGAGCTTGGATGCGTGTAGACGTACAGCTGCCCATGCAGCTTCAACATGATACCACACTTCATCAAGAGTAGTGACTGGCGTATTGTGACGAGCCAGTTGCTCGGCCACCATTGACCAGACGTTTTCAGTTGGTGAGAGATCTGGAGAATGTGCATATGGATAAATGATGATGGCGTCCTCTTGGGTAAAATATTCCCGAGGTAAAATAGTCCCCCATTCGGATCTCCGGGCGGGGACTACTCAGGAGAACGTCGTTATCAGGAGAAAGAAAACTGGCGTTCTACGGATCGGAGTGTGGAATGTCAGATCCCTTAATCGGGCAGGTAGATTGTAAAATTTAAAAAGGGAAATGCATAGGTTAAAGTTAGATACAGTGGGAATTAGCGAAGTTCGGTGGCAGTAGGAACAAGACTTTTGGTTAGGTGAATACAGGGTTATAAATACAAAATCAAATTGGGGTAATGCAGGAGTAGGTTTAATAATGAATTAAAAAATTAGAGTGCGGGTAAGCTACTACAAACAACAAAGTGAACGCATTATTGTGGCCAAGATAGACACGAAGACCACGCCTACAACAGTAGTACAAGTCTATATGCCAACTAGCTCTGCAGACGACGAAGAAATTGAAGAAATATTTGATAAGATAAAAGAAATTATTCAGATAGTGAAGGGAGACGAAAATTTAATAGTCATGGGTGACTGGAATTCGATAGTAGGAAAAGGAAGAGAAGGAAACGTAGTAGGTGAATATGGATTGGGGGTAAGAAATGAAAGAGGAAGCCGCCTGGTAGAATTTTGCACAGAGCACAACTTAATCATAGCTAACACTTGGTTCAAGAATCATAAAAGGAGGTTGTATACATGGAAGAAGCCTGGAGATACTGACAGGTTTCAGATAGATAAGACAGAGATTTAGGAACCAGGTTTTAAATTGTAAGACATTTCCAGGGGCAGATGTGGACTCTGACCACAATCTATTGGTTATGAACTGTAGATTAAAACTGAAGAAACTGCAAAAAGGTGGGAATTTGAGGAGATGGGACCTGGATAAACTGAAAGAACCAGAGGTTGTAGAGAGTCTCAGGAAGAGCATAAGGGAACAATTGACAGCAGTGGTGGAAAGAAGTACAGTAGAAGAAGAATGGGTAGCTCTGAGGGATGAAGTAGTGAAGGCAGCAGAGGATCAAGTAGGTAAAAAGACGGGGGCTAGTAGAAATCCTTGGGTGACAGAAGAAATACTGAATTTAATTGATGAAAGGAGAAAATATAAAAATGCAGTAAATGAAGCAGGCAAAAAGGAATACAAACGTCTCAAAATTGAGATTGACAGGAAGTGCAAAATGGCTAAGCAGGCATGGCTAGAGGACAAATGTAAGGATGTAGAGGCTTATGTCACTAGGAATAAGATAGATACTGCCTACAGGAAAATTAAAGAGACCTTCGGAGAAAAGAGAACCACTTGTATGAATATCAAGGGCTCAGATGGAAACCCAGTTCTAAGCAAAGAAGGGAAAGCAGATAGGTGGGAGGAGTATATGGAGGGACTATACAAGGGCGATGTACTTGAGGACAATATTATGGAAATGGAAGAGACTGTAGATGAAATAGGAGATATGATACTGCGTGAAGAATTTGATAGAGCACTGAAAGACCTAAGTCGAAACAAGGCCCCGGGAGTAGGCAACATTCCATTAGAACTACTGACAGCCTTGGTAGAGCCAGTCCTGACAAAACTCTACCATCTGGTGAGGAAGATGTACGAGACAATCGAAATACCCTCAGACTTCAACAAGAATATAATAATTCCAATCCCAAAGAAAGCAGGCGTTGACAGATGTGAAAATTACCGAACTATCAGTCTAATAAGTCACGGCTGCAAAATATTAACGCGAATTCTGTACAGACGAATGGAAAAACTGGTAGAAGCCGATCTCGGGGAAGATCAGTTTGGATTCCGTAGAAATGTTGGAACACGTGAGGCAATACTGACTTTAGGACTTATCTTAGAAGAAAGATTAAGGAAAGGCAAACCTACTTTTCTAGTATTTGTAGACTTAGAGAAAGCTTTTGACATTGTTGACTGGAATACTCTCTTTCAAATTCTGTAGGTGGCAGGGGTAAAATACAGGGAGCGAAAGGCCATTTCCAATTTGTACAGAAACCAGATGGCAGTTATAAGAGTCGACGGGCATGAAAGGGAAGCAGTGGTTGGGAAGGAGTGAGACAGGGTTGTAGCCCCTCCCCGATGTTATTCAATCTCTATATTGAGCAAGCAGTAAAGGAAACAAAAGAAAAATTCGGAGTAGGTATTAAAATTCATGGAGAAGAAATAAAAACTTTGAGTTCGGCGATGACATTGTAATTCTGTCAGAGACAGCAAAGGACCTGGAAGAGCAGTTGAACGGAATGGACAGTGTCTTGAAAGGAGGGTATAAGATGAACATCAACAAAAGCAAAACGAGGATAATGGAATGTAGTCGAATCAAGTCGGGTGATGCTGAGGGAATTGGATTAGGAAATGAGACACTTAAAGTAGTAAAGGAGTTTTGCTATTTGGGGAGCAAAGTAACTGATGATGGTCGAAGTAGAGAGGATATAAAATGTAGACTGGCAATGGCATGTTGCAGGTCCTGTACGGGCCTTTTGGATACAGAAAATGTTAGAGTGCTGCCCTGGCCAGCATATTCTCCAGGTCTCTCACCAATTGAAAACGTCTGGTCCGTGGTAGCCGAGCAACTGGCTCGTCACAATACGCCAGTCACTACTCTTGATGAAGCTGCATGGGCAGCTGTACCTGTACAGCAATCCAAGCTCTGTTTTACTCAATGCCCAGGCGTATCAAGGCCGTTATTATGGCCAGAGGTGGGTACTGATTTCTCAGGATGTATGCATCCAAATTGCGTGAAAATGTAATCACATGTAAATTCTAGTATAATATATTTGTCCAATGAATACACGTTTATCATCTGCATTTCTCCTTGGTGTAGCAATTTTAACGGCCAGTAATGTATGCTATAGGCCAGTTGGAGAGTTTTACTTCTGATTCACTCTTACTACATCTACATCTACATTTATACTCCGCAAGCCACCCAACGGTGTGTGGCGGAGGGCACTTTACGTGCCACTGTCATTACCTCCCTTTCCTGTTCCAGTCGCGTATGGTTCGCGGGAAGAACGACTGTCTGAACGCCTCCGTGCGCGCTCTAATCTCTCTAATTTAAATTCGTGATCTCCTCGGGATGTATAAGTAGGGGAAGCAATATATTCGATACCTCATCCAGAAACGCACCCTCTCGAAACCTGGCGAGCAAGCTACACCGCGATGCAGAGCGCCTCTCTTGCAGAGTCTGCCACTTGAGTTTGTTAAACATCTCCGTAACGCTATCACGGTTACCAAATAACCCTGTGACGAAACGCGCCGCCCTTCTTTGAATCTCCTCTATCTCCTCCGTCAACCCGGTCTGGTATGGATCCCACACTGATGAGCAATACTCAAGTATAGGTCGAACGAGTGTTTTGTAAGCCACCTCCTTTGTTGATGGACTACATTTTCTAAGGACTCTCCCAATGAATCTCAACCTGGTACCCGCCTTACCAACAATTAATTTTATATGATCATTCCACTTCAAATCGTTCCGCACGCATACTCCCAGATATTTTACAGAAGTAACTGCTACCAGTGTTTGTTCCGCTATCATATAATCATACAATAAAGGATCCTTCTTTCTATGTATTCGCAATACATTTCATTTGTCTATGTTAAGGGTCAGTTACCACTACCTGCACCAAGTGCCTATCCGCTGCAGATCTTCCTGCATTTCGCTACAATTTTCTAATGCTGCAACTTCTCTGTATATTACAGCATCATCCGCGGAAAGCCGCATGGAACTTCCGACACTATCTACTAGGTCATTTATATATATTGTGAAAAGCAATGGTCCCATAACACTCCCCTGTGGCACGCCAGAGGTTACTTTAACATCTGTAGACGTCTCTCCATTGATAACAACATGCTGTGTTCTGTTTGCTAAAGAGTTCTTTTTTGCAACCGAGGGCTGTTATTGTTTTAATTTTACTTTGTAAATGGTCGCTGACCAGGCAGCCATGTTCAAAACTGCAAGCATGTGTTAGATCAACTTTTCGCACTTGCAGGGGACCGTACACCTTACACCTGACATAAATGTGAACTTGATGCCTCTACCCGTTACTGAGAAAAAGGGGTCTTAACAGGTGGACTAGAAAGTTGTCCTGTAAGGATCAACAACTTGATTCTATAAGGGTGCGGTTTTTACCGATTGAGGAACCGAACGACAGCCACGCCACTCGAATGCGCACCTCGTCTAATAAAGCTGAAACGGGCGTTATGATGATCCTTGCCACACACTGCATGCTGACTGAGAGGCACTTGAGCCGCCTCGGACAAACGCAAGCCTGCTGTCCCCTGTGTGGGAGTGGCGGCGTGGCGGGGGAGGAGGAAGAGACCAAAGAGGCGAGAGGTGGTTTTGCTTTTGCTTCTACTTTCCCTTTCCTTTCCCGTGCGGTGTTTGCGGACGGCCCGAGTACACAGGGGACGGGCAGGTGCGACCGCCGGGAAATGTCAAGCGCTAAGGTTGGCGGACTGCGGCCGTGGGCGGCTGTTTGCACGGTGGCTGTGGCTGGCTGCGGACACGGGCTGCGACTTAGCTGCTCGTCAAACAAGCCAGCCTGGGGCGTCCCACGGCTGCGCGCCTCTCCTGGATTTATAAGAAGGTCGTTCCGAAAGTAATGCATCCTATTTTTATTCATGGAAACTACGGGAGATATATACAGGGCTATTACAAATGATTGAAGCGATTTCATAAATTCACTGTAGCTCCATTCATTGACATATGGTCACGACACACTACAGATACGTAGAAAAACTCATAAAGTTTTGTTCGGCTGAAGCCGCACTTCAGGTTTCTGCCGCCAGAGCGCTCGAGAGCGCAGTGAGACAAAATGGCGACAGGAGCCGAGAAAGCGTATGTCGTGCTTGAAATGCACTCACATCAGTCAGTCATAACAGTGCAACGACTCTTCAGGACGAAGTTCAACAAAGATCCACCAACTGCTAACTCCATTCGGCGATGGTATGCGCAGTTTAAAGCTTCTGGATGCCTCTGTATGGGGGAAATCAACGAGTCTGCCTGCAGTGAGCGAAGAAACGGTTGAACGCGTGCGGGCAAGTTTCACGCGTAGCCCGCGGAAAATTGGCTCATGCCACAACTGGAGACCGACAGCGCCGACTTCATCTTTCAACAGGATGGTGCCCAACCGCATTTCCATAATGATGTTCGGCATTTCTTAAACAGGAGATAGGAAAACCGATGGATCGGTCGTGGTGGAGATCATGATCAGCAATTCATGTCATGGTCTCCACGCTGTCCTGACTTAACCCCATTTCTTTCTGTGGGGTTATGTGAAAGATTCAGTGTTTAAACCTCCTCTACCAAGAAACGTGCCAGAACTGCGAGCTCGCATCGACGATGCTTTCGAACTCATTGATGGGGACACGCTGCGCCGAGTGCGGGAGGAACTTGATTATCGGCTTGATGTCTGCCGAATCACTAAAGGGGCACATGCCGAACATTTGTGAATGCCTAAAAAAACTTTTTGAGTTTTTGTATGTGTGTGCAAAGCATTGTGAAAATATCTGAAATAATAAAGTTATTGTAGAGCTGTGAAATCGATTCAATCATTTGTAATAACCCTGTACACACAACAGAGAAAGAAACTGGTACTCCTGCCTCACATCGTGTAAGGCCTCCGCGAGCACGCAGAAGTGTCAGAAGACGACGTGCGATGGACTCGACTAATGACTGAAATAGTGCGGGAGGGAACTGACGCCACGAATCCTGCAGGGTTGTCCATAAATCCGTTGGTCCTGCTGAACTGATCACTGACTGGAAATTATATTCGGCTACTTGGAGACCATTTGCAACCATCCGTGGACTTTATGTTCTCTAACCTGTCACCAGGTAAGAGTTGTCCGCGATTAGTTTGAAGAACATTCTGGACAGTTCGAGCGAGCGGTTTGGCCACGCAGGTCGCCCGACATGAATTCCATCGAACATTGAAACGTCCCCTTTGAACAATTGTACACGACTGTGCTTAAACTGACACACAATATTTTTTTATTAGCGCAACGCAATCTGACTTTCAATAATCCCTACAAAAGAATGGCCCTGACTAACATTAACCTGTACCTTTCACAAATCACTTACCTCACAAAAATCTTCGTTACTCGAACTACAGCAATACAGCGAGCGCCACTACTGCCAGCTAAATAACAGATTCAAACTACGGAAGGCACTAACTACTAGTAGGCATAGTTAGCAAATGAAAGATTTTAATAGAGAACAAACAATGTATTTACCTTAATATTCATCAAAAGTCATAATATATACAGCAGTTAATGACATCCATTTTTACAAATTTCAAAACTCCGCCATTTCTCTCCCCACATCCACCACTGCTGGCGGCTCACCTCCAACTGCGCAACGCTACGCGCTGTTCACATCCAGCTGCCGCTGCCTAACACTACAATGGCAGACAACAATGCAAACTAGCTACAGACTGCACACAGCACAGCCAGTGATTTTCATACAGAGCGCTACGTAACGTTGCCAATAAGAAAACATAAACAGCCTACTTACATAAAGAGAACATAAACAGCCTACTTGACATTCAATAATCCCTACAAAAGAATGGCCCTGACTAACATTAACCTGTACCTTTCACAAATCACTTACCTCACAAAAATCTTCGTTACTCGAACTACTGCAATGCAGCGAGCGCCACTACTGCCAGCTAAATAAAAGATTCAAACTACGGAAGGCACTAACAACTGATAGGGATAGTTAGCAAATGAAAGATTTTAATAGAGAACAAACAATGTATTTACCTTAATAGTGTTGAAAAATCATAATATACATAGCAGTTCAAGACATCCATTCTGTACTCAAAAATCCGCCATCTCATTTCCCACATCCACCACTGCTGGCGGCTCACCTCCAACTGCGCAACGGTACGCGCTGTTCACATCCAGCTGCCGCTGCCCAACACTACAATGGCAGACAACAATGCAAACTAGCCACAGACTGCACACAGCACACCCAGTGATTTTCATATAGATCGCTACGTAACGTTGCCAATAAGAAAACATAAACAGCCTACTTATATAAAGAAAACATAAACAGCCTCGCCATATGAAACGTCCCCTTAGAACAATTTATACATGACTGTGCTTAAACTGACACACAATATATTTAGCGCAACGCAATCTGACTTTCAGAAATCCCTACAAAGAAATGGCCCTAACTAACATTAACCTGTACCTTTCACAAATCACTTACCTCACCAAAATCTTCATTACTCGAACTACTGCAATACAGCGAGCGCCACTACTGCCAGCTAAATAAAAGATTGTAACTACGGAAGTCACTAAACTTACAAGATTTATGGGACTTAATCGAGTGGTCAGTTCGTGCACAAAATCCTGCACACACTTCAGCAGTTATGGACGGCTGTAGAGTCAGCGTGGATCAATATTTCTGCAGGGGACTTCCAACGACTAGATTCCATGCCGGGTCAAGTTGCTGCACTGCACCGAGCAATAGGAGGTCCGACACGATATTAGGTTGTGTCCCGTGACTTTTGTCACCCCAGCGTGCAGATAGAAAGCGTGCGAGGGGAGTTTCATTTCTAATGTTTATATAAGATATTGGAGGGTGTCCGGGAAGTAGGGACTAATATTAAAGTGCTAAAGAACACAGAAAATTTATTGAAAATGTAATTAAGTAGCTACTCCCATTTATGTATGAAAAATTATATCCTCCACATGACCACCCAAGGCCGCGCGGAACGAGCAACGCGTTCATTGAATTTCTGGATGACGTCATTGATCATCATCATCATCATCATTTAAGACTGATTATGCCTTTCAGCGTTCAGTCTGGAGCATAGGCCCCCTTATACAGTTCCTCCATGATCCCCTATTCAGTGCTAACATTGGTGCCTCTTCTGATGTTAAACCTATTACTTCAAAATCATTCTTAACCGAATCCAGGTACCTTCTCCTCGGTCTGTCCCGACTCCTCCTACCCTCTACTGCTGAATCCATGAGTCTCTTGGGTAACCTTGCTTCTCCCATGCGTGTAACATGACCCCACCATCTAAGCCTGTTCGCCCTGACTGCTACATCTATAGAGTTCATTCCCAGTTTTTCTTTGATTTCCTCATTGTGGACACCCTCCTGCCATTGTTCCCATCTACTAGTACCTGCAATCATCCTAGCTACTTTCATATCCGTAACCTCAACCTTGTTGATAAGGTAACCTGAATCCACCCAGCTTTCGCTCACATACAACAAAGTTGGTCGAAAGATCGAACGGTGCACAGATAACTTAGTCTTGGTACTGACTTCCTTCTTGCAGAAGAGAGTAGATCGTAGTTGAGCGCTCACTGCATTAGCTTTGCTACACCTCGCTTCCAGTTCTGTCACTATGTTGCCATCCTGTGAGAATATGCATCCTAAGTACTTGAAACCGTCCACCTGTTCTCACTCTGTTCCTCCTATTTTACACTCGATCCGTTTATATTTCTTTCCCACTGACATTACTTTCGTTTTGGAGATGCTAATCTTCATACCATAGTCCTTACATTTCTGATCTAGCTCTGAAATATTACTTTGCAAACTTTCAATCGAATCTGCCATCACAACTAAGTCATCCGCATATGCGAGACTGCTTATTTTGTGTTCACATATCTTAATCTCACCCAGCCAGTCTATTGTTTTCAACATATGATCCATAAATAATATTAACACAATAGACTGGCTGGGTGAGATTAAGATATGTCATTGATAGCCCATTTAATTTCATTTTTCAGTTCGTGTATTGTTTCTGGTTCGTTGACGTACACTTTGGATTTCACAAATACCCACAACAAAAAGTCGCAAGGCTTAGCAACGCATGATCAGGCAGTTCACTTAATGGGAGGTTTATTATCTTTTGGTTCAAAAAATCTATTTTTAAACTGCATTTTTGGATCCATAAAACTGTTTAGAATCCACCCCTGAAACGGTTTTTCCGGATACGGAATGGAAATCTTTTTTATTCGCGGTTGGCCAAAGAAATGCACCTGCCTGAAATCGGCCTCTTTCACGCACCAGTATTTTTCTTTCGGAGGAGGAGTTATTGTACCGGTGCTTTGGAGGAAACACACAAAATTCAAATGAAAGTTTGAACGCGTGTGTTTTGAAATTAGCCCCCAAGCATTTGCATTCTGGTGCGAAGACTGTGGAGACTGCGACTTTCCTGACAGTGAGCAGTATCAGCGAAGGGTGTTCAGCAATTCTGAAGACCGTGACAACGATGGACGTCACCCTGGGACTCTTTTCGACGCAGTCCGCCAAGCATTCGGACGACCACCGGATTCGAGCGGCCGAAAACCGCTTGTCACCGGCCGTGCGAGCGGCTCTGGAGCAGCGCAGGATGGTCCAGATCGAGCAGAACGCCCTCTATGAGGAAGAGGAAGTCCCGCGATACTTTCACTGTTTTTGTAGTAACTTTTTATCACTTGGATACTTTGCTCAGTTGTCGTCTGCTCGATGACAAAAATAAACATCACTGTAATGAGTAATTTGGAGTTCTATTTAATGTTGACGTCGTGGTGTGCAGGTGTTATTATAAAACATATGAAAACGTAGCAGCAAGAGTAACAGTATTATTTGAAAGAAATAAATAAACTCTGATAATTCTTATTTATGTGCTGCTGAGCCCAACCATATCGAGTTTCAATAATTCCATGCTTGACATTAAAATGTATGCACCAAATAACTTATATACCACACCACAACCTCTACCCGTAACAACACTGGTGTCGTAAATAATTCTATTTAAAGTCATTGATGAATTAGTTTTGGAAAAATTAATCTTACGCACTAGCCATAAAATTATTTCGTTACGTAAAATCTAAGATTGTTCTACTGAATGTTATTTCCACTTTTACAATACAAAAATAATAAATTCATGTGGGTTCTTGTCCTCGGAGTTCGAATATTGTAATATCGATCGTAAGAATTAGTGTCTGATTATTTCTGTAGTTTAAAATTGCCGCTCCGTAGGCTCACGTAATGGCGGCAAACAAAGCACAGTCTGGATTGCTGCGGACACAAAACTTAACACATTCATAGTTGGTTATTTAGTTACAAATAAAGCACACTAGAATTCCATTTTGTAAATTTTACGTTATATTTTTTCCTTTGACCACTTACGACTATTTTTTACAATATTTAAAGGAACAGACCTCAGCATATCTTCGATCTCATCCGCTTCATACAACATAGAGAAGAAGAACATGAGAAGGAAGAATTCCACAGATAATTCAAAGCCAATACACTCTTTTAGTGGTATTACCTTTTGTTATGTGCTTATTCTTTGTAGGAAACTGGTTATAAAATACAGGGTGTCCGAAAAGTCTTTCTCTGACTACATAAATTGATAACTGAGGCTAGAAGTAAGATACAAATATGAAACGGGTGTCTAATTGTTTACAAACTATCAAAGTTTTTTTCACACATCAGTAAACTTCCACATGAGCACCCTTGGTAGCATGTAGCACATCTAGGCGATATTCAGTTTCCGTCCACACATTAGCCAACATCACTGGAGGGATCGATTCAACGACTGTGGTTATCCGTTGCCGCAGGGTTTCAAGACGTGGTACACGTGGTCGATAGACCTCGTCGTTGACATAACTCCATAAAAAGAAGTCTAATGGGGTTACGTCAGGAGAGCGTGGAGGCCAAACCGTTGGCCCATCACGACCAATCCATCGCCCAGGAAAGGTCATATCCAGATAGGCACGGACGTCCAAACCCCAAAGAGGCGGTGCACCGTCTTGCTGAAACAAGACATCGGGATGATACTGAAGCAGCTGAGGAACAACATACAGTTGGAACATGTCCAGATACACTGCAGATGTGATGGTAGCCTCAACGAAGAAGAATGGCCCGATAATTCGGTCGTGCAATAGCGCGCACCAAACATTCACCTTTGGACTGCCTCTGGTGCACTCCACGACCTCGCCAGGGGATTGTGAACCCGAAATGCGCACATTATGGCGATTCACTACTCCACTGACAAAAAAGGTCGCTTCGACGGAAAAGGCAATTCGTCTGAGATAACCATCATCGTCCTCAATACGTGATAGCATTTCGACCGCAAAGTCATATCGACGTGTACTGTCATTGGGCAACAAGGCCTGAACGATTTGCACTTTGTATGCACGAAACAATAAACGTTTGAGTAAAATGTCACGGAGAGAGATTTTTGGCATCTGTAATTCACGTGAGGCCCTGCGCACCGATTTCTTCGGACTTCGCAGAAAAGACTGCCTTGCAGCTTCCACTCTGTCTTCTGAGTTTCTTGGTGTACCAGATCTCGGAAGGTCAGCAACCGATCCTGTGTTCTTGAACCTCTCATACCAGGCTTTAATGCTCCTGACATCAGGTGGATTCCTTCCAAATGTTGTCTGGAAGTGTCTCTGCACTGCGGTTGGTGATCGTGTCTCATGGTACCACAGGACACACTGTGCCTTCTCCTGACTGGTTAACATGGCTTCTTGGGCACTGCACCTCATCCACTACTTACGTACTGCGAACCTAAAATAGAAAAAAAACTTTAGTAGTTGTAAACAATTCGACACAAGTTTCATATTTGTATCTTACTTCTAGCCTGAGTTATCAATTTATTTAATCAGGGAAAGTCTTTTCGGACACCCTGTAATACAACATATTGCCGTTATTTCAAATTATAATAATAATTGACAATAAAATAATAAGTATTTTCTCAGTTAAGTCATTTCTGGAAAAAACACTCGTTAATTCACAAGTCCCGAGCACTGTCCCACAGACTGGCGACACAAAATATTCGCGTTGACATTACATCACCACACAAAAGAAAGAACTTGCCCCCCCTTATAACAGCCGTGTACCGCAAGTCTCTAGAGGAACGGAAGATTCCAAATGATTGGAAAAGAGCACAGGTAGTCCCAGTCTTCAAGAAGGGTCGTCGAGCAGATGCGCAAAACTATAGACCTATATCTCTGACGTCGATCTGTTGTAGAATTTTAGAACATGTTTATTGCTCGAGTATCATGTCGTTTTTGGAAACCCAGAATCTACTATGTAGGAATCAACATGGATTCCGGAAACAGCGATCGTGTGAGACCCAACTCGCTTTATTTGTTCATGAGACCCAGAAAATATTAGATACAGGCTGCCAGGTAGATGCTATTTTTCTTGACTTCCGGAAGGCGTTCGATACAGTTCCGCACTGTCGCCTGATAAACAAAGTAAGAGCCTACGGAATATCAGACCAGCTGTGTGGCTGGATTGAAGAGTTTTTAGCAAACAGAACACAGCATGTTGTTATCAATGGAGAGACGTCTACAGACGTTAAAGTAACCTCTGGCGTGCCACAGGGGAGTGTTATGGGACCATTGCTTTTCACAATATATATAAATGACCTAGTAGATAGTGTCCGAAGTTCGATGCGGCTTTTCGCGGATGATGCTGTAATATACAGAGAAGTTGCAGGATTAGAAAATTGTAGCGAAATGCAGGAAGATCTGCAGCGGATAGGCACTTGGTGCAGGGAGTGGCAACTGACCCTTAACATAGACAAATGTAATGAATTGCGAATACATAGAAAGAATGATCCTTTATTGTACGATTATATGATAGCGGAACAAACACTGGTAGCAGTTACTTCTGTAAAATATCTGGGAGTATGCGTGCGGAACGATTTGAAGTGGAATGATCATATAAAATTAATTGTTGGTAAGGCGGGTACCAGGTTGAGATTCATTGGGAGAGTCCTTAGAAAATGTAGTCCATCAACAAAGGAGGTGGCTTACAAAACACTCGTTCGACCTATACTTGAGTATTGCTCATCAGTGTGGGATCCGTACCAGATCGGGTTGACGGAGGAGATAGAGAAGATCCAAAGAAGAGCGGCGCGTTTCGTCACAGGGATATTTGGTAACCGTGATAGCGTTACGGAGATGTTTAACAAACTCAAGTGGCAGACTCTGCAAGAGAGGCGCTCTGCATCGCGATGTAGCTTGCTCGCCAGGTTTCGAGAGGGTGCGTTTCTGGATGAGGTATCGAATATATTGCTTTCCCCTACTTATAACTCCCGAGGAGGTCACGAGTGTAAAATTAGAGAGATTAGAGCGCGCACGGAGGCTTTCAGACAGTCGTTTTTCCCGCGAACCATACGCGACTGGAACAGGAGAGGGAGCTAATGACAGTGGCACGTAAAGTGCCCTCCGCCACACTCCGTTGGGTGGCTTGCGGAGTATAAATTTAGATGTAGGTGTAAAAGCCAACGAGATGGCTCAAAATTAAAATTCGTCCTTATTTCCCGGACACGCTTTAGAAAGCCGTCAGAAGGGAAACTGTTACCTTACAATGTAGACAATTAAAGCACAGAGCTACCTGTAATGACGCAGGTGGCATGCACAGGGGCGAAGCCCGGCGCGCTCCCGGGCGACGCGGATATTTGCCCGGGAACGCCTCTGCCTGGTCTCGAACGCCGGCCCACACGGAGCGACCACGCAACCACTCCCGGCTGCCGCACCACCTCTAGATGTATAAGGAGCGGCCAGGCGGCGCACTGCGCTGCATGCGGAGCAGAGCGCGCAGCGAGACACCTGGCTTCCGCGGCCGGTGTCAATTTCATTCAAATCCTCCTCGATGTACCGACACGTCGTCTTGTAGGTCTAAACTACAGGGTGTTTCAAAAATGACCGGTGTATTTGAAACGGCAATAAAAACTAAACGAGCAGCGATAGAAATACACCGTTTGTTGCAATATGCTTGAGACAACAGTACATTTTCAGGCAGACAAACTTTCGAAATTACAGTAGTTACAATTTTCAACAACAGATGGCGCTGCAAGTGATGTGAAAGACATAGAAGACAACGCAGTCTGTGGGTGCGCCATTCTGTACGTCGTCTTTCTGCTGTAAGCGTGTGCTGTTCACAACGTGCAAGTGTGCTGTAGACAACATGGTTTATTCCTTAGAACAGAGGATTTTTCTGGTGTTGGAATTCCACCGCCTAGAACACAGTGTTGTTGCAACAAGACGAAGTTTTCAACGGAGGTTTAATGTAACCAAAGGACCGAAAACCGATACAATAAAGGATCTGTTTGAAAAATTTCAACGGACTGGGAACGTGACGGATGAACGTGCCGGAAAGGTAGGGCGACCGCGTACGGCAACCACAGAGGGCAACGCGCAGCTAGTGCAGCAGGTGATCCGACAGCGGCCTCGGGTTTCCGTTCGCCGTGTTGCAGCTGCAGTCCAAATGACGCCAACGTCCACGTATCGTCTCATGCGCCAGAGGTTACACCTCTATCCGTACAAAATTCAAATGCGGCAACCCCTCAGCGCCGCTACCATTGCTGCACGAGAGACATTCGCTAACGATATAGTGCACAGGATTGATGACGGCGATATGCATGTGGGCAGCATTTGGTTTACTGACGAAGCTTATTTTTACGTGGACGGCTTCGTCAATAAACAGAACTGGCGCATATGGGGAACCTAAAAGCCCCATGTTGCAGTCCCATCGTCCCTGCATCCTCAAAAAGTACTGGTCTGGGCCGTCATTTCTTCCAAAGGAATCATTGGCCCATTTTTCAGATCCGAAACGATTACTGCATCACGCTATCTGGACATTCTTCGTGAATTTGTGGCGGTCAAACTGCCTTAGACGACACTGCGAACACCTCGTGGTTTATGCAAGATGGTGCCCGGCCACATCGCACGGCCGACGTCTTTAATTTCCTGAATGAATATTTCGATGATCGTGTGATTGCTTTGGGCTATCCGAAACATACAGGAGGCGGCGTGGATTGGCCTCTCCATTCGCCAGACATGAACCCCTGTGACTTCTTTCTGTGGGGACACTTGAAAGACCAGGTGTACCGCCAGAATCCAGAAACAATTGAACAGCTGAAGCAGTACATCTCATCTGCATGTGAAGCCGTTCCGCCAGACACGTTGTCAAAGGTTTCGGGTAATTTCATTCAGAGACTACGCCATATTATTGCTACGCATGGTGGATATGTGGAAAATATCGTACTATAGTTTTTCCCAGACCGCTGCGCCATCTGTTGTTGAAAATTGTAACTACTGTAATTTCGAAAGTTTGTCTGCCTGAAAATGTACTGTTGTCCCAAGCGTATTGCAACAAACGGTGTATTTCTATCACTGCTCGTTTAGTTTTTATTGCCGTTTTAAATATACCGGTCATTTTTAAAACACCCTGTAAATCGACGTTTCGACCAGTTGCAGCCGCATTCCCAGAGTAAAGACTTAGTTTTTTTTTCCGTATTGTAATTTACATTCCCGCGATGGGGCTAGCAGGCAGCGGATAAAACCGATCTTCAGTCAAAGGTTATACATATAGCGCCCGGTAAGAACAGTGAGACAAGTAAAATAATAAAATAAGTTTCCTTTAATTTACGTCTATGGTCACAAACATTTTGTTAACAGATTACCGGTTTCGGTCGATAATGACCGTCATCAGATCTGCAGCAAAAAATGGGAAAAACATAAATATACTCACAGATTGTCTAAAGCTTAAAAACGATACATGCACCATAATGAAAAGTACTACTGACGAATATATGCATTTGTGCGCTTTTAAGTATGAAGAGGCACACCTGTTTTATAAAAACAAAATCCTAATGTACTGCAGCCATGGTGGTATCGTCAAATGATAAATGCAGACTCAGCACCAGCATTGTCAAATATACAGGGTGATTCAAAAAGAATACCACAACTTTAAAAATGTGTATTTAATGAAAGAAACATAATATAACCTTCTGTTATACATCATTACAAAGAGTATTTAAAAAGGTTTTTTTTCACTCAAAAACAAGTTCAGAGATGTTCAATATGGCCCCCTCCAGACACTCGAGCAATATCAACCCGATACTCCAACTCGTTCCACACCCTCTGTAGCATATCAGGCGTAACAGTTTGGATAGCTGCTGTTATTTCTCGTTTCAAATCATCAATGGTGGCTGGGAGAGGTGGCCGAAACACCATATCCTTAACATACCCCCATAAGAAAAAATCGCAGGGGGTAAGATCAGGGCTTCTTGGAGGCCAGTGATGAAGTGCTCTGTCACGGGCTGCCTGGCGGCCGATCCATCGCCTCGGGTAGTTGACGTTCAGGTAGTTACGGACAGATAAGTGCCAATGTGGTGGCGCTCCATCCTGCTGAAATATGAATTGTTGTGCTTCTTGTTCGAGCTGAGGGAACAGCCAATTCTCTAACATCTCCAGATACTGTAGTCCAGTTAGAGTAGCACCTTCGAAGAAAAAGGGACCAAAAACTTTATTGGCTGAAATGGCACAGAAAACGTTCACCTTAGGCGAGTCACGTTCATACTGAGTTGTTTCCCGCGGATTCTCGTCGATTCACTTCTGCCGTACTCAATAACACAAAAAGCTTTCTGTTGAGCGGTCGCCATCTTAGCATCAACTGACGCTGACGCCTAATCAACAGCGCCTCAAGCGAACAAATGTACAACTAAATGAAACTTTATAGCTCCCTTAATTCGCCGACAGATAGTGCTTAGCTCTGCCTTTTGTCGTTGCAGAGTTTTAAATTCCTGAAGTTGTGGTATTCTTTTTGAATCACCCTGTATATAAATAACATCACATGCACGAGTCATGTTGTCAGCAGCACTAGTGTTCAAAACAAGCTGCCGTACAGTAGCCACAAGATGTTTGTGTTGTAAGTTCGCCAGATATCGCTAATGTCGGCGTACACTAGTTTTCAATAATTCAAATGGCTCTGAGCACTATGGGACTTAACATCTGAGGTCATCAGTCCCCTAGAACTTAGAACTACTTAAACCTAACTAACCTAAGGACATCACACACATCCATGCCCGAGGCAGGATTCGAACCTGCGACCGTAGCAGTTGCGCGGTTCCGGACTGCGCGCCTAGAACCGCTAGACCACCGCGGCCGGCTTTCAATAATTAATTGCACAGCGAAACTAAAGGCGGATACAATAGTTGATGTCTGTAATGAGCGTATACCGTATATAAGACACTGCAGTAATAAAAAGTAATGAAAAAGAACACGACAAAAGTAAGATTGTTAAAAAGAGGAAGAGTTAAGAAACAGTAGTTGACAAATGCTCTAGTGCCAATATTCTAGATAATGGTATAAATAATAAACACCTTTGATAGTGCACCGGATAATGTAAAACAACCATACAACAATCGCTAAAGAAGGCACAGTGAAAGAAAACATAGTGTTGCACATAATCAGCGTCCTCTGTTAGCGCTAACACCAGAATTCCGCACAGGTGGGAAGTGATTGGAGGAACGTGACCACCAGAGAGCCGCTTGTGAAATAACAAAATACTTGAGGAAATTTGACTTTAAGTATTCTATGAAACTTATTTTGAAATTCAGAGTGTATCAAAGAGAATCACCCGAATTAAAAAAAAAACCATAACTATGTTATTTGAGATATGTGCCTGAACAACGTCTGTTAGAAAGAGCAAGTGTCGAGTTTTACATCGTTCCCCCTAGGTACGAGGGCAGTTCAATAAGTAATGCAACACATTTTTTTTCTGAAACAGGGGTTGTTTTATTCAGCATTGAAATACACCAGGTTATTCCCCAATCTTTTAGCTACACAACACTATTTTTCAGCGTAATCTCCATTCAGTGCTACGGCCTTACGCCACCTTGAAATGAGGGCCTGTATGCCTGCACAGTACCATTCCACTGGTCGATGTCGGAGCCAACGTCGTACTGCATCAATAACTTCTTCATCATCCGCGTAGTGCCTCCCACGGATTGCGTCCTTCATTGGGCCAAACATATGGAAATCCGACGGTGCGAGATCGGGGCTGTAGGGTGCATGAGGAAGAACAGTCCACTGAAGTTTTGTGAGCTCCTCTCGGGTGCGAAGACTTGTGTGAGGTCTTGCGTTGTCATGAAGAAGGAGAAGTTCTTTCAGATTTTTGTGCCTACGAACACGGTGAAGTCGTTTCTTCAATTTCTGAAGAGTAGCACAATACACTTCAGAGTTGATCGTTTGACCGTGGGGAAGGACATCGAACAGAATAACCCCTTCAGCGTCCCAGAAGACTGTAACCGTGACTTTACTGGCTGAGGGTATGGCTTTAAACTTTTTCTTGGTAGGGGAGTGGGTGTGGCGCCACTCCATTGATTGCCGTTTTGTTTCAGGTTCGAAGTGATGAACCCATGTTTCATCGCCTGTAACAATCTTTGACAAGAAATTGTCACCCTCAGCCACATGACGAGCAAGCAATTCCGCACAGATGGTTCTCCTTTGCTCTTTATGGTGTTCGGTTAGACAACGAGGGACCCAGCGGGAACAAACCTTTGAATATCCCAACTGGTGAACAATTGTGACAGCACTGCCAACAGAGATGTCAAGTTGAGCACTGAGTTGTTTGATGGTGATCCGTCTATCATCTCGAACGAGTGTGTTCGCACGCTCCGCCATTGCAGGAGTCACAGCTGTGCACGGCCGGCCCGCACGCGGGAGATCAGACAGTCTCGCTTGACCTTGCGGCGATGATGACACGCGCTTTGCCCAACGACTCACCGTGCTTTTGTCCACTGCCAGATCACCGTAGACATTCTGCAAGCGCCTATGAATCTCTGAGATGCCCTGGTTTTCCGCCAAAAGAAACTCGACCACTGCCCGTTGTTTGCAACGCACATCCGTTACAGACGCCATTTTAACAGCTCCGTACAGCGCTGCCACTTGTCGGAAGTCAATGAAACTATACGAGACGAAGCGGGAATGTTTGAAAATATTCCACAAGAAATTTCCGGTTTTTTCAACCAAAATTGGCCGAGAAAAAAAATGTGTTGCATTACTTATTGAACTGCCCTCGTAGCAGCAATGTGCGCCCACTTCAGTTCTAGTAAGAATGGTGATGGGACAACAGAAAGATTCTTGTCTTCTACGTTTTGCGCGGTGCTGGTCAGCAATAACTGTTCGATGTGACTTTCGTACCGTGGTGTGGATCCTCCTACAGCACAGAGCATTAGACGATGGCATGGATAATTCTGAGAAACAGGCCGTCTGTATAAAGGCAAATCGCCAAGGAGTTCCCAAGTGCCGGACATAGACGTCGAACGCATCCGCCATAGTTTCACGGGGAGTCCGCTTGAGAACTTCCTTTTCCCACAGTTGGAGACTGATTCGAACAATTTCATTTACCAACAGGATGGGGCACCTCCGCAATGGCATCTGGAAGTACGGGAATTTTCAAAAAATTACTGAATGATGGATGGGTCGCACTTTACCAAATGATTCAGCCTTACATTACTGGCCTCCTAGGTCACCGGACCCGACTGTATGTAATTATTTCTTGTGGGGGACTGAGACATCGCATAACAGCAGCTGTGGAAGCTGTAACCAAAGACATGCTTACTGCAGTGTGGGAAAAATTTGAATACCGCCTTGACATATGCCGTGCACCTAAAGGGGGCCATATTGAACACCTATGAAGAGGTATGAAAAAAAAACTTTTTGAGTTTCCCATTCATCAAAAAAACAAAATTCATTGTATATGTTTATTAGTTTCAGAAATATAGGCGTGCCAAATCGGATTGTTCTTTTTGATACACCCTGCAGTATAAGCACCCTTTAAATTTCAAGTGCGTAGCGTTTCCAATAAATTCCATTATAGTTCATATGACAGTAAAGTGGAAGTATATTTCTGTACTCGTCGTATGTGAGGTGTTATCAGGTAATTATTAATTCTTTGTATTGTGTAACTTTTCTTGATTTTCTAAAAACTTCTTTGTTTTTGTTATGGCCCCTTGTGCAATACTTTTATCACATTTTCCCCCAAATATTTTTTTTTTACTCACTGTAACATAATACTTCGTCCGAACCTCCATCAGGCAAAATGAATACTTAAATAAAAATAAAAAACGAAAAACAAGTCGATTTGTTGTATTAGAAAAATAAAAAATTCAAAATTGTAATTGTAAAAATTAATACAATTTAATAAGGAACGTCAATTAGGTACAATTAAAAAATAATAATTTACAGAAACACAGAAGTATAAATGGGCTTACATAAGGTAGTTATACTTTCCGCCGAGAAAAAGGAAGGAGTATTGGGTTTAACGTCCCGTCGACATCGAGGTCATTAGAGATGGAGCACAAGCTCGGATTGTGTCAGGGAGCCCCAATATGGTGAAAGTTATGGTGATCTCGTGTACGACTGTGATGGTGTTATCCTAACGCATTACGTTCCTCCACGGCAGACCGTCAACGTTACTGTTCGATTTTGAAGCATCACCTGCCACCAGCTTTGTGAAAGAAGCGGTGACACATTCTGCGCAACCCACCCATCATTTTGCACGACAACGCGCGGGCGCATACAGCGCAAGCTGTGGCTGCTCTGTTCGGTCGATGGGACTCCCGGTACTGTACTATCCACCATACTCCCCGGACTTAAGTCCTTGTTGTTGTGTCTAGACAAGACAGCCTAGACACAATGAGAGGAAGTTGAAAGGCACGAGCTTAAACCCACGTAGGCTGGCGTGAGGTCTGAAACAGGATACGTAATGAATGCTATAAAGAAAAGTACGTAGCTTCTGGAATACTTAACTTTAATCCACATTTGTAGAACATCGCTCTTGATGATACATTAATAGAATCTCAATATCAATTGAATACGGCGCCTTGCTAGGTCGTAGCAAATGTAGCCGAAGGCTATGCTAACTATCGTCTCGGCAAATGAGAGCGTAGTTGTCAGTGAACCGTTCCTTGCAAAGTCGGCTGTACAACTGGGACGAGTGCTAGTACGTCTCTCTAGACCTGCCGTGTGGTGGCGCTCGGTCTGCAATTACTGACAGTGGCGACACGCGGGTCCGTCGTATACTAGCGGACCGCGGCCGATTTAAAAGCTACCACCTAGCAAGTGTGGTGTCTGGCGGTGACACCACACTTGTGACTTTGATTTGATTCCGGAGATGAAGGAACCACTTCGTGGTATTCGCTTCAGAACTGTTCCAGACATTCCACAGATTCGCTCCGCACATAGAACAGGCTCTGCTAACGGTATACTACGCCTCCCACATCGCTGGCAACGGGTTCTACACAACGCTGGTGACTACTTTGAAGGACAGTAACAGGGGCAATCATGTAACTCTTTTGTATCGGCTGTGAATAAATAGTTGCCACTACTTAAGTTCCAACCCTCGTATTTTGCAGTGGCAGAAACTAAAAATTGGCGTTTTCTGACTTACCACTTTTCTTGTCGAGGTGCGATATGTAAAATATGTTTGTAAAATACATAAAACGGATGACAGTAAATTAAAAAAAAAACACGTTGGCGGACGATATTTACGATTTTTAAAACTTTTTGATTATTTTATATAACAGTTAAAACATAACCACTAATGATTTTTTAACGGTGCTATGGTATAATGTTGATCCTTGTGGTGCACGAAAATGAACGTTCTCATGGTGGACGTGGAATGATGAGTCTGGCCACGGGTCCATGAGAACTAAAGGTCAACGAGAGGGAGGAAGGGCGAAGTAGGGAAATGGAAGGATGGTGTGATGAGTTTAGATCCTTGTGCGATTGTACTCGCACATAAATCCCTCATCTGACCCATCCTTACTGAAACGCATACGTTTCATAGGCAGCGATGGCGAGCCGCAGAATCTCTGACCAGAGAGCATGTAGTCAGTTCAGTTGCGAGAGAGTAATAGCGCGCGAGAGTGCAGTTGCATGTAGCGAGTCGGTAGATGCAGTAGTGGTACGTAGCGAGTCGCGAGAGCATGTTGTAGCGCTCGAGAGACAGTCGGAGTTGTGTGAGGAGTCGGCGGGCGTCGACATGGCATTCTGGTCGAGATTCAGGACAAGGTATATTTTTAAATAAGGTAATGAAGCAGCTTTGCGCTCAGCTAATAATGTATTGTAATGGATCTTAAGTATAATTAATTTGTTCAAGAATCGCCCCAATAATAATTCTGTTTTCAAAACAATCGTTATTAAAAAGAAAAAGTCATTACAGTTGAATGTGCATTTCTCAATTTTTGTGTCGAGTTTACATTGGGCCATTATTTTCAATATTTTTGTAGCGAAGGTACAGTCGCTTTTATTTCAATTAACGATGTTTTGTGGGAGCTCAACAACATTTGGATCATTATTGTTCAGTAATCTTGTGGGGAAATAACTTTTGGCACGTTTTCATCATGATAGACTTTTCCTTTATTTTTGCTGGGAGGTTACGTTGAGCACGATTCCCATTAACATTTAAAAATAATTTTTCTCTTACATTTTTCTGGGGAGGTTACATTACATCAAGCCGCTCGTAGTAGCCGCGCTGTCGGGGGCGCCTTGTCACGGCTCGCGTGGCTTACAGTTACTGCTGCATCGAATGCAAATGGGGAACATAAACTGAAGCTGCTGGTAATGGGAAAGTCTGGAAAACCCAAACCTTAGAAAATATCACTGCTTCTGCACTGCCTGTTTCTCATTTCCACCAAAAATCTGGCATGGATGGACAGAAATATTTTTAAGAAGTGGTTTTTCGAAGATCTTGTTCCAGAGACCAAAAGATACCTAAAGAAAAAGTGCTTACCTTTCAACACAATCTTAACTCCTGACGATGCTGGTTCACACCCTGATCAGGAAAAATTACAGTGTGGCAATATTCGCGCATTGTTCTTACATTTCAGCGTGGCGAGTTTAATGCAGCTTATGGGCCACGACATCTTACAATGCTTGAAAAAAAGTATCGTCGCCGTTTGCTTCAGCTGCTTCTATAAACAACAGAAAGTACAGGTACGATCAAGAAATTTCTTTAAAAAATGATAAAAGACGTAGTTTACTGAAAAGTTGATTCATGATCGGAAATAAAGGTGGAGACACTAAAAATGCCTTTGAATCAGATTTTACGGAATGAGACTGATACCTACAGTACAGATGAAGATGATCTACCGTTGGTGTGAAAATGCGAATGCAAGCGATGTTTCAGAATGGATGGCCAGTGATAAACATCTTGCATTGACGGATACTGCAATTGTTGAAATAATTAGTGAACCTTCTGAAGAGAGTGATGACGAGGAATTGCCTGAAGAAATTGTATCAGTCATCACTCACACCTATGGTTTGACAGTGCTAGATGTTGCGTTGCGTTATACCGAGCAGCAAGCAGAAGCTACTCCAATTGTCAGTATGTTTCGTAGAAGATGACGCGACATTGCTGATAAAAAAATGAGGTATTTGATAACAAAGGACTATGGACTATTTCGATAAAATATAACGTACATTTTTACAACTTGGAAATATGTGCCCATATACACTCCTGGAAATTGAAATAAGAACACCGTGAATTCACTGTCCCAGGAAGGGGAAACTTTATTGACACATTCCTGGGGTCAGATACATCACATGATCACACTGACAGAACCACAGGCACACAGACACAGGCAACAGAGCATGCACAATGTCGGCACTAGTACAGTGTATATCCACCTTTCGCAGCAATGCAGGCTGCTATTCTCCCATGGAGACGATCGTAGAGATGCTGGATGTAGTCCTGTGGAACGGCTTGCCATGCCATTTCCACCTGGCGCCTCAGTTGGACCAGCGTTCGTGCTGGACGTGCAGACCGCGTGAGACGACGCTTCATCCAATCCCAAACATGCTCAATGGGGGACAGATCCGGAGATCTTGTTGGCCAGGGTAGTTGACTTACACCTTCTAGAGCACGTTGGGTGGCACGGGATACATGCGGACATGCATTGTCCTGTTGGAACAGCAAGTTCCCTTGCCGGTCTAGGAATGGTAGAACGATGGGTTCGATGACGGTTTGGATGTACCGTGCACTATTCAGTGTCCCCTCGACGATCACCAGTGGTGTACGGCCAGTGTAGGAGATCGCTCCCCACACCATGATGCCGGGTGTTGGCCCTGTGTGCCTCGGTCGTATGCAGTCCTGATTGTGGCGCTCACCTGCACGGCGCCAAACACGCATACGCCCATCATTGGCACCAAGGCAGAAGCGACTCTCATCGCTGAAGACGACACGTCTCCATTCGTCCCTCCATTCACGCCTGTCGCGACACCACTGGAGGCGGGCTGCACGATGTTGGGGCGTGAGCGGAAGACGGCCTAACGGTGTGCGGGACCGTAGCCCAGCTTCATGGAGACGGTTGCGAATGGTCCTCGCCGATACCCCAGGAGCAACAGTGTCCCTAATTTGCTGGGAAGTGGCGGTGCGGTCCCCTACGGCACTGCGTAGGATCCTACGGTCTTGGCGTGCATCCGTGCGTCGCTGCGGTCCGGTCCCAGGTCGACGGGCACGTGCACCTTCCGCCGACCACTGGCGACAACATCGATGTACTGTGGAGACCTCACGCCCCACGTCTTGAGCAATTCGGCGGTACGTCCACCCGGTCTCCCGCATGCCCACTATACGCCCTCGCTCAAAGTCCGTCAACTGCACATACGGTTCACGTCCACGCTGTCGCGGCATGCTACCAGTGTTAAAGACTGCGATGGAGCTCCGTATGCCACGGCAAACTGGCTGACACTGACGGCGGCGGTGCACAAATGCTGCGCAGCTAGCGCCATTCGACGGCCAACACCACGGTTCCTGGTGTGTCCGCTGTGCCGTGCGTGTGATCACTGCTTGTACAGCCCTCTCGCAGTGTCCGGAGCAAGTATGGTGGGTCTGACACACCGGTGTCAATGTGTTCTTTTTTCCATTTCCAGGAGTGTATGTACATATACCATAGGTATGTACTATATTACTTTTTCTTTTTTTAATCATTGTTGTGATCATTAATCATTTATTCATGATTTACCCATTGGTTTAGTGATATTTCTGTATTATCAGTGTTTTTTTGTTATTTGAGGTAGCCTCGGCCCCAATTAACTCAAATAACCGGAGCCCCACTGTAACGCTAATACTAATTACTGGAAGGATTTGACAATGTTAGTGGTAGAGGATGACGGGATGCCCTTCCTGGCGCCACCCCCCCCTCCCCCACCTCTCTACCTGGAATGCAATTATTTGTGCACCCTATCAATCTGCGATGATGCCAACAGCCTTGCAGCAGTGGTAACACTGGTTCCCGTCGGATCACCAATCACCAAAGTTAAGTTCTGTTGGGGTGGGAGGTCACAGTCTGGATCTGCCAAGTGCAGTTGGCAAGTGGGATGCAGAGGACATAGGGACAGACAAGCAAAGACGAAGAGAGCGTTCCTAGGCGAGAGCAGTCTGCTGGTGTCAAAGGTAAGCCTCAACCTCAGGACGCCACTGCACTGTTTGGTAGTGGGCCACGGACTGTGGAACAACTGGAAAAGAAGACAATCGAGGTGTTACAGATGGGGTGCTGTTGCATCTCAAATGTGTTGACGGGGATTGAGCAAAAGGGGCTCGCTAAATGGTTGGCCCACATGAGGGGGAGTCTTGACCTTGCTGTTCTCCTTGCAAAACAGGATGAGAACCGCAGAATAGCTTGAAATGATCTCCACAACAAATGCATTAAAACTCCTAATTTATTTCCTAAAATGGTTTCTCTTCTGCTGCTCTTGACGGTTCGGCTCAGTACCCACAAAGAGCAAGTCTTTGTGCAGAGACGGTGATTGGATGGCACTGTTCTGTCTGCACTGAATATCACTGTTAACCAATACTGTACCCACTCTGCGACTCACGGAGTTCCTCACTCTCAGCCTCTCTGTCTCTACCAGGGTCGTTCAGAAAGCAATGTCTCCTATTTTAATGCATGCAAACTACAGGAGATACATAACTCACAGCAGGACAGCCCGCTACAAACTGTAACTTTTCCACATAGTCACCACCACTAGTTATGCACTTTTATCAGGGCTGAAGCAGAGCCTGCATGCCGTGCTTGTAAAAATCGTAACCAGCTGAGGCTAACCAGTTCCTTGCAGCTCTGTCAACAGCATCCGAGTCTTGAAAATGTTCGCCACGCCTTTCAGAGGCGCAAAGAAATGGCACTCTGAAGCCGATAAATCTGGACTCTACAGTGGATGTGGTAAGACAGACCAGACGAATTTTGCAGTGAGTTGCCTGGTCGCAAAACTGGTGTGGCGACTGATGTTCCAAGACAAAGCTGGTCTTCTTCTCTGTTCTTACCTTGGAAATTTGGGCTTTCAGCCTAGTCAGTGTCGTCTTGTAGCGTGCTGAATTGATAGTTTCTCCAGACTCCAAGACATCCAAAAGAACCACACCGTAGCTATCCCAGAAGACTGCGCACATCACTTTGCCTGCAGACGGCTGTGTCTTGAAATAGCATGTCGCCATTCCATGGACTGTCTTTTGGATTCCGGCTCGTAGTGGTGAAACCATGTTTCATCTCCGGCGACGATGCTATTCAGAAAATTGTCACCCTCAGTTTCATATTAGCCCAGCAGGTCACGACAAATTTCCATTCGATAATTTTTTTTTTTTTTTTGTCTGTAGGCATCCGCGGGACCTATCTCTCACAGACTTTGCAAATAACCAAGGTGTTCCAACATCGTTTCCAAGGCGTTACAGCCGACTTTGAGCTTTGCAAACAATTCTGTTGTTATCCGCCGATCAGCGCGGATGGGTTAATCAAGACGCTCTTCATTGCGGCCGGCCGGTGTGGCCGAGCGGTTCTAGGAGCTTCAAAAGAACCGCGCGACCGCTACGGTCGCAGGTTCGAATCCTGCCTCGGGCATGGATGTGTGTGATGTCCTTAGGTTAGTTAGGTTTAAGTCGTTCTAAGTTCTAGGCAACTGATAACCTCACAAGGGAACCTTCCCATCGCACCCCCCTCAGATTTAGTTATAAATTGACACAGTGGATAGGCCTTGAAAAACTGAACACAGATCAATCGAGAAAACAGGAAGAAGTTGTATGGAACTATGAAAAAAATAAGCAAAATATACAAACTGAGTAGTCCATGCGCAAGATAGGCATCATCAAGGAAAGGGGTGAGCTGAGGAGCGCCGTGGTCCCGTGGTTAGAGTGAGCAGCTGCGGAACGAGAGGTCCTTGGTTCGAGTCTTCCCTCAACTGAAAATCTTACTTTCTTCATTTTCGCAAAGTTACGATCTGTCCGTCCATTCATTGACGTGTCTGTTCACTGTAATAAGTTCAGTGTCTGTGTTTTGCGGCCGCACCGCAAAACCGTGCGATTAGTAGACGAAAGGACGATCCTCTCCAATAGGAACCGAAAACATTTGATCGCAAGGTCATAGGTCAACCGATTCCTCCACAGGAAAACACGTCTGATATATTCTATACGACACTGGTGACGGCATGTGCGTCACATGACGGAATATGTTGTCGACCCACCTAACTTGCACACCTGGCGAATGGGTAAAAAGATTTTTCTATCTTGCCCTATTTAGGTTTTCTTCTGGATGTGATAATCACCCCCCAAAAAAGTGATGAAAACATAAGAGTTTGTCACATAAACTGCAACAAATGAATGCAACAGTTCCACAGTCGCACAGTTTTCCCTGTGCTCTGTCAAAACATATGTTTTTTTACGTTTTCAAATGTTTCCGTGTGTAGACCGTCAAATCCTGCATATGTCCAAGCAAATCTGAACATGTCCTGGAATTTTGGAGAGCGAAGTTGATTATGTGTGAGTGCCTGACCTTTGATAATTGTCTGAAATTAAAAAATTAAACTTTTCACTCGGGAGAAGACTTGAACCAAGGACATCTCGTTCCGCAGCTGCTCACGCTAACCACGGGACCACGGCGCTCGTAAGCTCGCATTCTCCTTGATGTTCCCTACCTTGCGCATGGACTACTCAGTTTGTATATTTTGCTTATTTTTTTCATAGTTCCACACAACTTCTTCCTGTTTTCTCGATTTATCTGTGTTCAGTTTTTCAAGGCCTATCCCTGTGCCAACTTAAAACTAAATCTGAGGGGGGTGCGATGGGGTGGTTCCCTTGTCAGAAGTTAAGTCACATAGTGCTCAGAGCCATTTATTCATTGGGAGGGGCTTGCCAAGCACACGCTTATCACGACTTTGAAAATGCCGTATTCACCGCGCCCACACTGCCCACGTCTATTGTACCGTCTCCATACATCTTCAGCAAGCGTCGATGGATTTCAGTCGGCGCAATTTCTTCATCAGCGAGGAATTCAATCACACTTCGCTGTTTTATACGGGCGTCCATATCAAACTCCATTTTGGAACACTCCTCTGCTGGCGCCAAATACCGCAGAACAACGGAACCACCTGGAAATGAAGGAGGAATGTTCGAGCACTAGCACTACACCAAAGACACCTGACACGAACGTGCAAAGTCACCACAAAGAAATAAGAGACATTACTTTCGGAAGGACCCTCGTGTTTGTCTCAGATTCTCTCGAGGAGAGCCTTGGTCCCTAGTTTTGTTCAGCCTTTCCCCTTCATCCACATCTCTCTCTACGATGATTGGTACCGAAGGCGTGTTGCGTTTTCATTGGCTGCATAGAATGGGGGACGAGTCTGTATTTATACTGTGTTTCCAGCCTGTCATTGGCTACGGAAGACATACAGGTTCCCTTTTCAGACCACTTCTCTCTGTCCTCTTCTAGTCCTGAGCTAGCAGTTACTTTGGAAAACTTTCCGTTCACTTCTTCTGACCCTGAAATCTACTGAGTATACCTAGCGAGGATGCAGTGTAATGCTGCTCTGTTCACACCCCATCCAGTGGTCGCCGCTGTGTTCTCGCCTAGAGATGGACAAACTCGTTCATTCTTGGCAACTAGTTCACTGGTAATCGCTCTCTTTTGAGAACCGTTCATTTTTACTCGGTCACCGTTCATTTGTGCACGGTATACAGTTCTTATGAAAAGTTGAAAATTAGTAGCGTAGGTGACTGAAGATGGAAGGCGCCTTCCCCTGGAGTACAGATTTTTTATTCATTACAGAATTCTCAAACACTTGTAGAAGTAATTTTCGTGGTTCTGCAAAACCTCTCGTTTAGCCAACTGTAGCGTTATGTGGCTAATCGCAGTGGAATACGAGTAATGCGAGGTGGAGCATGAAAAACTGGCCCCCAAGTACAGACTGCTCGCCAGTTACGCACGATCTGTTGACTGCTACGAGCAGAATAGAAAAACATGTAATAATTAGGCAGTCAAGAAATAACAAATAAGTTAATGAGAACAACTACTTTGTAGCAGTGGATGACGATTAGTGGGCAACAATGAGCAGTCTAGTACTCGGGGCCGATTTTTCGTGCGCCACCCTGTACCACTGAAATAGTATTGCAAAAATTACCATATTCTCTTTACAAAATGTGACACTACGCTGTCGATTACGGAGCGTGGGCTTCATTCGGTTGTTAAGTCGGTCTGCCTTCCATAACAATGAACATGCTGTTTTACCTTGTATCAAAAAAAAAAAGACGGAAAATGGCGACTCGTGCGTGCCGTGCCAAATTCCTTTACATGTGTAATAACAAAAAATGTTGCATTTTTACGAGTATTTCTTCTGCTATTTATCGAAACATTGAAGTAAGCTGATATTCTTTGTTACCTGAAAAGATATATGTCTTACATATCACGTAATTTTTATGTAATTTACGTAATTATAAAATACGTTGTAATTACCGGTCTTCGGAGCTGAATACGAAAAAAAAACAGACGTCCAGAGTTCGAAAAAGGTTTGAAACAAATCTAGAACGGTTGTGCGCAGCGAACGAAACGAACAACACCTCCATACTGAACTAACCACGAGCAGCCGGCAGTGGAAGTGCGACGAGTGGCAACGCGAAGAAGGACGAGTCCGGCCGAGCGAGACCGAGACCGAGACCGAGACAGGCGGGAACGGGACCGAGGCTGGCGAACGAGACCGGCTGACGTGCCGTTGCGGGAACGAGACCGACCGTTTTCCCGTTCACAGGAACTATAAGAAGTTTGACAACGCATCAACCTGTGTTCAATGTACGCCGCCTTTAGCATCTGAAGATGGTCATTGTATGGCCGCAACCGGTTATGACTGTGTCATAAACATGTGATTGTGTCTATAAATAAACATCATCATGATCATTTAAGACTGATTATGCCTTTCAGCGTTCAGTCTGGAGCATAATCTCCCTTATAAAATTCCTCCATGATCCCCTGCTCAGTGCTAACATTGGTGCCTCTTCTGATGTTAAGCCTATTACTTCAAAATCATTCTTAACCGAATCCAGACACCTTCTCCTTGGTCTACCCCGACTCCTCCTACCCTCTACTGCTGAACCCATGAGTCTCTTGGGTAACCTTGCTTCTCCCATGCGTGTATCATGACCCCACCATCTAAGCCTGTTCGCCCTGACTGCTACATCTATAGAGTTCATTCCCAGTTTTTCTTTGATTTCCTCATTGTGGACACCCTCCTGCCATTGTTCCCATCTACTAGTACCTGCAATCATCCTAGCTACTTTCATATCCGTAACCTCAACCTTGTTGATAAGGTAACCTGAATCCACCCAGCTTTCGCTCCCAAACAACAAAGTTGGTCGAAAGATTGAATGGTGCACAGATAACTTAGTCTTGGTACTGACTTCCTTCTTGCAGAAGAGAGTAGATCGTAGCTGAGCGCTCACTGCATTAGCTTTGCTACACCTCGCTTCCAGTTCTTCCACTATGTTGCCATCCTGTGAGAATATGCATCCTAAGTACTCGAAACCGTCCACCTGTTCTAACTTTGTTCCTCCTATTTGGCACTCAATCCGTTTATATTTCTTTCCCACTGACATTACTTTCGTTTTGGAGATGCTAATCTTCATACCATAGTCCTTACATTTCTGATCTAGCTCTGAAATATTACTTTGCAAACTTTCAATCGAATCTGCCAACACAACTAAGTCATCCGCATATGCGAGACTGCTTATTTTGTGTTCACATATCTTAATCTCATCCAGCCAGTCTATTGTTTTCAACATATGATCCATAAATAATATGAACAACAGTGGAGAGAGGTTGCAGCCTTGTCTTACCCCTGAAACTACTCTAAACCATGAACTCAAATTACCGTCATCTCTAACTGCTACCTGACTATCCATGTAAAGACCTTTAATTGCTTGCAAAAGTATGCCTCCTATTCCATAATCTCGTAGAACAGACAATAACTTCCTCCTACGAGATTATACACTCCTGGAAATTGAAATAAGAACACCGTGAATTCATTGTCCCAGGAAGGGGAAACTTTATTGACACATTCCTGGGGTCAGATACATCACATGATCACACTGACAGAACCACAGGCATAGACACCGGCAACAGAGCATGCACAATGTCGGCACTAGTACAGTGTATATCCACCTTTCGCAGCAATGCAGGCTGCTATTCTCCCATGGAGACGATCGTAGAGATGCTGGATGTAGTCCTGTGGAACGGCTTGCCATGCCATTTCCACCTGGCGCCTCAGTTGGACCAGCGTTCGTGCTGGACGTGCAGACCGCGTGAGACGACGCTTCATCCAGTCCCAAACATGCTCAATGGGGGACAGATCCGGAGATCTTGCTGGCCAGGGTAGTTGACTTACACCTTCTAGAGCACGTTGGGTGGCACGGGATACATGCGGACGTGCATTGTCCTGTTGGAACAGCAAGTTCCCTTGCCGGTCTAGGAATGGTAGAACGATGGGTTCGATGACGGTTTGGATGTACCGTGCACTATTCAGTGTCCCCTCGACGATCACCAGTGGTGTACGGCCAGTGTAGGAGATCGCTCCCCACACCGTGATGCCGGGTGTTGGCCCTGTGTGCCTCAGTCGTATGCAGTCCTGATTGTGGCGCTCACCTGCACGGCGCCAAACACGCATACGACCATCATTGGCACCAAGGCAGAAGCGACTCTCATCGCTGAAGACGACACGTCTCCATTCGTCCCTCCATTCACGCCTGTCGCGACACCACTGGAGGCGGGCTGCACGATGTTGGGGCGTGAGCGGAAGACGGCCTAACGGTGTGCGGGACCGTAGCCCAGCTTCATGGAGACGGTTGCGAATGGTCCTCGCCGATACCCCAGGAGCAACAGTGTCCCTAATTTGCTGGGAAGTGGCGGTGCGGTCCCCTACGGCACTGCGTAGGATCCTACGGTCTTGGCGTGCATCCGTGCGTCGCTGCGGTCCGGTCCCAGGTCGACGGGCACGTGCACCTTCCGCCGACCACTGGCGACAACATCGATGTACTGTGGAGACCTCACGCCCCACGTGTTGAGCAATTCGGCGGTACGTCCACCCGGCCTCCCGCATGCCCACTATACGCCCTCGCTCAAAGTCCGTCAACTGCACATACGGTTCACGTCCACGCTGTCGCGGCATGCTACCAGTGTTAAAGACTGCGATGGAGCTCCGTATGCCACGGCAAACTGGCTGACACTGACGGCGGCGGTGCACAAATGCTGCGCAGCTAGCGCCATTCGACGGCCAACACCGCGGTTCCTGGTGTGTCCGCTGTGCCGTGCGTGTGATCATTGCTTGTACAGCCCTCTCGCAGTGTCCGGAGCAAGTATGGTGGGTCTGACACACCGGTGTCAATGTGTTCTTTTTTCCATTTCCAGGAGTGTAAATAAACAAAAAAAATTTTTTACAAAAGAATCAATCACGCGCTCCCTAGAAAAAATGTCGATTTTTCCAGTATAAGTCTTACCCCTGAAACTACTCTGAACCATGAACTCAAATTACCGTCATCTCTAACTGCTACCTGACTATCCATGTAAAGACCTTTAATTGCTTGCAAAAGTTTGCCTCCTATTCCATAATCTCGTAGAACAGACAATAACTTCCTCCTACGAGATTATAAATAAACAAAAAAAATTTTTTACAAAAGAATCAATCACGCGCTCCCTAGAAAAAATGTCGATTTTTCCAGTATAAGTAGAAAGCCGCGACCGAAGTGAACTATGAAAGACCGTTCCCTAGAATTCGTTCCTCGCTCCTTCCGTACATCTTGGTGAACCGTTCCTTTTGATCGGCTAGTTCGCGAACGACCCAATTTTATTCTCGCCGTCGCATGACACCTGGCATCCTGGCGATTCTCCACACGGTATTGAATCCCACTTACAAGACTTCTTGTGGGTACGACAGTGCTATAGAAAACTGTTGAAGATTAGGCAAACGAGGAGGATGGCCTACGGAGGTTGGGCGAAGGAAACAACACGGAAAACTCGAGAACGGGGAGGGTATTAGAATATGTTTTAAGACGTCAGGGAATACTTCCACGCTAGCAGAGGGAGCTGCAAAGGGTAAAAAATTTAAGGGTATACAGAGATTGGAATATTGTAATGTTGATGCGTTAAATTGTTCTGAAAGCGGTGCTGATGTTCAATACAAAAAAAGCGGGTTAAAAGCTGTGAGCTATCTGGGGAAGTTAGCCTTGCATTACTGAGCAACTGTTTCACCAGGTATCCAGTGTAGCTTACCAAATTCTCAACCAGACTAACATTAATTATAATCTTTTAATAGTCATCTTACGACAACCGGTGATATATATATAAAAAGAGAATTTAAATAAAAAGAAATAAATCAGTTTATATTTGGACGTTTATTTTAACATTGATCATTGTACCGTTACAATTTCAGCATATTAAACTTGATTCATAACTAAACTGGTGCCTTATTTAGGATTGTGAAAATGTGAGTTTGTAATCTTATGGAACACATCAAATATGGAGCCAATATTGGGAGACTGCATACAACACTGCATTCATAAAATAACACACGAAGGACGTTGAAACATATGCAAGAGGAAATTAACCACAAGCAACCGATTCAATTTTCACCCAAAGAAGTTCATTCGTAGCGCAATCCTGTGCGTCATGAAATTACCACACACTGGCATACTAAATTCATAGTAAGTCTCTGTGAAATCTTCCCGAAAAGAATAGCTTAGGGCTACTTTGATGATTACACCACATGGTTCACGTGGTCAACTTGGTTTACACAAAGCGTGTAACTCCACAATAATTTTGATAATTTAAATAAATTACATCGAAACGCAATTTACAAAACAAAAACCTCGAACTGGTTACTATCGTCTTACTATTAACCTGATGGGTCAAACAATTGTATAAGCACGTGGTTCTGGTCTCACAAAGTACACCCCACATGGGTTGAACTTAAAGAAATGTTGCTATACTGAAAAATATTCTCAAGACGAGACGTTAATCCCATGGACATTCGTTTTTAGGATTGATCTTAGTTAGAGTTACGGATCATCAACACGTTGTTCCACTTTACTCACAAAGTAATGACAAAGCAACTACTGGAAGATATTCTGAACTTCACACTCGAAGTACACTGCGTCGCAATTTAAGATAACATAAGATATTTTAGATCTAAACCCGAAATAAAGGTGATTACATTTTCAGTTAGGCTGAACTTAAAAAGTCCATTGTCCTACAGACTTAGCAGAGACGCGCTTAGCCGGAGATCTTACCACTTCAGACGCTCGCTGCGGACAGACTGGCGTGGTCCCCTACTGAGGGTGCTTCACAGATAGAAACGGAAGTGACCAGAGAGGCAGCTTCCTATACCAACATGATAAGGGACGGACAGGACCATACTAAGAATAGAAACCTCTTTGCTTTTAGAAAGCGTAGCTACCTGTTCTGACATTGGTCCTACTGTTCTCTAGCAGACAGGCTTGTCTGATACCATCAAGCATGCAACTAGAAATACATTTGCTCATTCATCCTTTCACACAGAAGGGAAAGGGGATGACAGTATCTTATCATATACACTATATAAGAGAAAGCGCATGTAGGTTCCATATGAGACAGTGTGACATGAATTACATATAAGCTGTGTTTTAAAGTGTAGTAGTGTGACAGATCGTTCTTGTTTGTGTGTAAAAGTAACACGTTCCACTGATCAGTCTCCTCCCAGATAGAGTCAGAAACGCCACAGTAAATTTAGAAGTGGAATTTATGCCGTAAATGACAACAGATTTAAGAAATTAACTTGAAAGGAATCCAACAGAGACCTTTCAATATATCGAACAAATAATTGAGGCCTTAGAGTGCAAGTACTACTCTGAGGTTGACACGAGAGAGTAATTCGTGGTGGGTCACATGAAACCAGTCAGAAACTGATGACAAAAAATAAAATGAACGATCATGGGTCCTGTAATGTGCCTTTGTCCAAGAAACTGCAGCGTGGCGTCCACCTCTGTCCGACAGAAGTCCCTGTAAAGTAGGCTGCTGGGTGGTTCAGTAATGAGTCGTGCTTACAGAAGAACCGCCATTGTACTGTGCCTTTGTTTTCGGTAGCTGTCGCTATACATACTCGTCGGTGTTGTGTCGTTCTAATAAGTTGTCCTGAGAGAAATTGCCCGCCACGCCTTCGCGCTGCAGCTCTTTTCTTTCTGTCGCTGGCTGTCACGTGTGGCAGGACAGGCGCGTTGGCGGTTTAATGGGGGCGTCTGGTCCCGTGCTGAGCAGCTGCACAATAGACTGTAGAGTTGGGCAACACGATTCTTTTTCCCGATTCGATTCCTACGATTCAATCTCACATTGAGAGTCGATTTCTACGATTCTTTCACGATTCATTCTACACTCCTGGAATGGAAAAAAGAACACATTGACACCGGTGTGTCAGACCCACCATACTTGCTCCGGACACTGCGAGAGGGCTGTACAAGCAACGATCACACGCACGGCACAGCGGACACACCAGGAACCGCGGTGTTGGCCGTCGAATGGCGCTAGCTGCGCAGCATTTGTGCACCGCCGCCGTCAGTGTCAGCCAGTTTGCCGTGGCATACGGAGCTCCATCGCAGTCTTTAACACTGGTAGCATGCCGCGACAGCGTGGACGTGAACCATATGAGCAGTTGACGGACTTTGAGCGAGGGCGTATAGTGGGCATGCGGGAGGCCGGGTGGACGTACCGCCGAATTGCTCAACACGTGGGGCGTGAGGTGTCCACAGTACATCGATGTTGTCGCCAGTGGTCGGCGGAAGGTGCACGTGCCCGTCGACCTGGGACCGGACCGCAGCGACGCACGGATGCACGCCAAGACCGTAGGATCCTACGCAGTGCCGTAGGGGACCGCACCGCCACTTCCCAGCAAATTAGGGACACTGTTGCTCCTGGGGTATCGGCGAGGACCATTCGCAACCGTCTCCATGAAGCTGGGCTACGGTTCCGCACACCGTTAGGCCGTCTTCCGCTCACGCCCCAACATCGTGCAGCCCGCCTCCAGTGGTGTCGCGACAGGCGTGAATGGAGGGACGAATGGAGACGTGTCGTCTTCAGCGATGAGAGTCGCTTCTGCCTTGGTGCCAATGATGGTCGTATGCGTGTTTGGCGCCGTGCAGGTGAGCGCCACAATCAGGACTGCATACGACCGAGGCACACAGGGCCAACACCCGGCATCATGGTGTGGGGAGCGATCTCCTACACTGGCCGTACACCACTGGTGATCGTCGAGGGGACACCGAATAGTGCACGGTACATCCAAACCGTCATCGAACCCATCGTTCTACCATTCCTAGACCGACAAGGGAACTTGCTGTTCCAACAGGACAATGCACGTCCGCATGTACCCCGTGCCACCCAACGTGCTCTAGAAGGTGTAAGTCAACTATCCTGGCCAGCAAGATCTCCGGATGTGTCCCCCATTGAGCATGTTTGGGACTGGATGAAGCGTCGTCTCACGCGGTCTGCACGTGCAGCACGAACGCTGGTCCAACTGAGGCGCCAGGTGGAAATGGCATGGCAAGCCGTTCCACAGGACTACATCCAGCATCTCTACGATCGTCTCCATGGGAGAATAGCAGCCTGCATTGCTGCGAAAGGTGGATATACACTGTACTAGTGCCGACATTGTGCATGCTCTGTTGCCTGTGTCTATGTGCCTGTGGTTCTGTCAGTGTGATCATGTGATGTATCTGACCCCAGGAATGTGTCAATAAAGTTTCCCCTTCCTGCGACAATGAATTCACGGTGTTCTTATTTCAATTTCCAGGAGTGTAGTCTGCGATGGCACGATTCTTAACGGAATGCAGAAAGTTCTACATCTTACTCACAGATGGCAGGACATGTCTGAAATTGTCAATGGGGTTAGAATCGAACTGTGTCATGATAGGATACGCCAGAAATAGTTTATTTATAATTAAACATGCACATGACGTTACAAGTGTGATTCTCGATTTATACGTGTAATGCCTTAATTGATGAAAGGTCACGTTTGATTTGATTGCATCTATTGTTTTATTTCAGTATGTCAGGAAAGAGGAGTCGATTTGTGTGGAATGTGGTGCAAAATTACGTGGTATGCCAGTTTGGTTGTGTGGCTTGAACGTATATAACTACAGACGTCTGTTTTATAGTAACAAAATCTAGCAGTGAGGCGGACGTGGTTTGGCTCATATCATCCTAAGTTTTTCTGTGCTAAGATGTCTTTCCAAGTCCACATCACCCTTGTAATTCATAACGCAGCTGAAAGCCCTCCCACACAGCAAATTTAGCTTAACTTTCATTTCTTCTAAATAGAAAGCATAGGTATTTTGCTTTTAATTTGTCAGAGAACTTGCCCCTGTCACTACTATTTACGTGAGAAGACGACATACTTCTAAACAGTAGGATTCAATCGTATACAGCTACATTACTCCACTAAAATTTAATATGAATCTGAACACGATAACATTCGAAGACTCGAACTTGAAATTATTAATTAAAAAGCTTTTGTTTAAAGACGGTATTACACGGCGATCCGCCAAGAAAGGTAATGGTTAGAGAGCCTACATTTTCTCTATATAGGCTCTGTAATATTGGTTTAGTGCGACAGCCATTTCGTGGCGGCAGTGGTGGAACTAACAGAATTAGCAAATTAGCAGTGAAGTAATGTTGCTGTATGCGATTGTATCCTACACTTTAGAAGTATGTCGTCTTCTCACATAAATAGTAGTGGCAGAAGAAAGTTCTCAGACAAATCAAAAGCAAAATACCTATGCTTTGTATTTCGACGAAACAAAAGTTAAGCTAAATTTGCAGTGTGTGAGGGCTGACAGTTGCTTTATAGTGAAATATAAGGTGCTGTGGAATTGGAAAGAGTACAGAAAAACGTAGGATGATACGAATCGGCGCATGTGCACCATATAGGGATGGGAAATGCCTTTACGCGCGTTCACGTCAGCCGCCGCGAAATGTCAGCTTGGTTTTCACGAGTAATATTACGGCCCACGAACTTCGTTTGTTCGTTCCGAGCTTCCTTTGCTCACACGCATCCTCCACTTGACTGCCATCTGGCGGTCGTAGTCATTCGGCACGACTCGGCACGATTCGGAAGTTGCCTTCGAAGCATAGCGTACTAAGAATCGACGAATCGTTGGAACTTGGAATCGTCACGACTCGGAAACACGCAATCGTTCTTACGATTATTTTGAACGACGATTCGTCCGTATCACAATTCGATTCTTACGATTCTTTATGTAGAGTCGTTCAAATGAACGACTCATTCACGAATCGCCACAACTCTAGTAGACTGGAGTGTGGAGTGTAGAGTGTAGACGGGCTGCAGCAGACTGCGACCTCAAGGTCAGCCCAGCTGCCGCTTTCGCAACACTGTCGCGTCCCACCGCCTCCACGAGCCTTTGCATGCCTGGCTACACTATGTTAATCTTAAGAATAACTCTGATGTAAACATTACACCATATATTCTTCCGTGTTTGCTGGGACTTCATTGGATTTCGTTTCACGTGGGGCGGAAGCCAAGCTGTACAGTCAGGGAAGCCGTTTTAAAGGCTGTAAAAACGGAGAAGATACGATTGTTTTCATTTTTTTCTGACGCTATTGTGATTATAGATTATTTTCAATTTGCGTACTCAGATTTAGTGAATTTACCGTGTCACAGCTGCAAAATACTAACGCGAATTCTTTACAGACGAATGGTAGAACTGGTAGAAGCCGACCTCGGGGAAGATCAGTTTGGATTCCGTAGAAATGTTGGAACATGTGAAGCAAAGCTGACCCTACGACTTATCTTAGAAGAAAGACTAAGGAAAGGCAAACCTACGTTTCTAGCTTTTGTAGAGTTATAGAAAGCTTTTGACAATGTTGGCTGGAATACTCTCTTTCAAATTCTGAAGGTGGCAGGGGTAAAATACAGGGAGCGAAAGGCTATTTACAATTTGTATAGAAACCAAATGGCAGTTATAAGAGTTCAGGGGCATGAAAGGGAAGCAGTGGTTGGGAAGGGAGTGAGACAGGGTTGTAGCCTCTCCCCGATGCTATTCAATCTGTATATTGAGCAAGCAGTAAAGGAAACAAAAGGAAAGTTCTGAGTAGGTATTGAAATCCATGGAGAAGAAATAAAAACTTTGAGGATCGCCGATGACATTGTAATTCTGTCAGAGACAGCAAAGGACTTGGAAGAGCAGTTGAACGGAATGGACAGTGTCTTGAAAGGAGGGTGTAAGATGAACATCAACAAAAGCAAAACGAGGATAATGGAATGTAGTCGAATTAAGTCGGGTGATGCTGAGGGAATTAGATTAGGAAATGAGACACTTAAAGTAGTAAAGGATGTTTGCTATTTGGGGAGCAAAATAACTGATGATGGTCGAAGTAGAGAGGATTTAAAATGTAGACTGGCAATGGCAAGGAAAGCGTTTCTGAAGAAGAGAATTTGTTAACATCGAGTATAGATTAAGTGTCAGGAAGTCATTTCTGAAAGTATTTGTATGGAGTGTAGCCATGTATGGAAGTGAAACATGGACGATAAATAGTTTAGAGAAGAAGAGAATAGAAGCTTTCGAAATGTGGCGCTACAGAAGAATGCTGAAGATTAGATGGGTAGATTACATAAGAAATGAGGAGTTATTGAATAGAATTGGAGAGAAGAGGAGTTTGTGGCACAACTTGACTAGAAGATGGGATCGGTTGGTAGGACATGTTCTGAGCCATCAAGGGATCACCGATTTAGTATTGGAGGGCAGCGTGGAGGGTAAAAATCGTAAGGGAGACGAAGAGATGAATACACTAAGCAGATTCAGAAGGATGTAGGCTGCAGTATGTACTGGGAGATGAAGAAGCTTGCACAGGATAGAGTAGCATGGAGATCTGCATCAAACCAGTCTCAGGACTGAAGACCACAACAACAACAACCGTGTTGTGGTCTTCAGTGTTAAGACTGGTTTGGTGTAGTCCTCCATGCTACTCTACAGTGTGCGAGCGTCTTCATCTCTGAGTAACTGTCCGCCTGCTTAGCTAAATTGTAATGTGTTTGCCTACCATGCAGCGGGCCCAGGTTCGATTCCAGGCCGGGTTGGGGATTTCCCGGCCTGAGGTCTGGGTGTTGGCTTGTCCTCATCATTCTTTCATTATCATCATCGACGTGCAAGTCGCCCAATGTCGTTTCACCTTGCAACCCGGCGGCCGAACTTATCCGGATGAGGCCTCACGGCCAACAATGCCACACGATCATTTCATTTTGTTTTTCCGAATAACTGCTGCAGCCTACATCCTTCTGAACCTGCTTACTACAAGGTGTATTCAAGTTCTAAGGCCTCCGATTTTTTTTTCTCCAGACTGGAAAGAGAGAGAAACATGCGCATTGTTTTAAAATAAGGCCGCGTTCATTGACAATACGTCCCCGAGATGGCAGCACCGTACGACAGATGGAATTTTACTGCCAGCAGCGATAATTAGAACTGTTTTAAATACTTAAAATGGCGACGTTTTCGTTACTTGAACAGCGTGCAATCATTCGTTTTCTGAATTTGCGTGGTGTGAAACCAATTGAAATTCATCGACAGTTGAAGGAGACATGTGGTGACGGAGTTATGGATGTGTCGAAAGTGCGTTCGTGGGTGCGACAGTTTAATGAAGGCAGAACATCGTGTGACAACAAACCGAAACAACCTCGGGCTCGCACAAGCCGGTCTGACGACATGATCGAGAAAGTGGAGAGAATGGTTTTGGGGATCTCCGAATGACTGTTGAACAGATCGACTCCAGAGTTGGCATTTCTGTGGGTTCTGTGCACACAATCCTGCATGACGACCTGAAAATGCGAAAAGTGTCATCCAGGTGGGTGCCACGAATGCTGACGGACGACCACACGGCTGCCCGTGTGGCATGTTGCCAAGCAATGTTGACGCGCAACGACAGCACGAATGGGACTTTCTTTTCGTCGGTTGTGACAATGGATGAGATGTGGATGCCATTTTTCAATCCAGGAACAAAGCGCCAGTCAGTTCAATGGAAGCACACAGATTCACCGCCACCAAAAAAATTTCGGGTAACCGTCAGTGCTGAAAAAATGATGGTGTCCATGTTCTGCGACAGCGAGGGCGTAATCCTTACCAATTGCGTTCCAAAGGGCACTACGGTAACAGGTGCATCCTACGAAAACGTTTTGAAGATCAAATTCCTTCCTGCACTGCAACAAAAACGTCCGGGAAGGGCTGCGCGTGTGCTGTTTCACCAAGACAACGCACCCGCACATCGAGCTAACGTTACGCAACAGTTTCTTCGTGATAACAACTTTGAAGTGATTCCTCATGTTCCCTACTCACCTGACCTGGCTCCTAGTGACTTTTGGCTTTTTCCAACAATGAAAGACACTCTCCGCGGCCGCACATTCACCAGCCGTGCTGCTATTGCCTCAGCGATTTTCCAGTGGTCAAAACAGACTCCTAAAGAAGCCTTCGCCGCTGCCATGGAATCATGGCGTCAGCGTTGTGAAAAATGTGTACGTCTGCAGGGCGATTACGTCGAGAAGTAACGCCAATTTCATCGATTTCGGATGGGTAGTTAACTAGAAAAAAAATCGGAGGCCTTAGAACTTGAATGCGCCTCTTATATTTAGCTCTTGGTCTCCTCCCACGAATTTTTACCACCCACTTTTCTCTCCACTATTAAACTGGTGATTCCTTGATGTCTCAGAATGTGCCCTATCAACCGATCGCCTCTTTCGGTCAAATTGTGCCGCAAATTTCTTTTCTCTCCAATTTTATTCAGCACTTCATTAGTTATGTGATCGACCCATCTTATCTTCAAATTCTTCTGTAGCACCATGTTTCAAAAGCTTCCACTCCCTTCTTGTGTGAACTGTTTATGGTTATGTTTCACTTCCATACACTACATGGCTACACATCATACAAATACTTTAAGGAAAGACTTCCTGACATTTAACTCTATTCTCGATGTTAACAAATTCTTCAGAAACGCCTTTCTTGCCATTGCCAGTCTTCATTTTATATCCTCTCTCCTCTGGACATCATAGTTATGTCGTTCCCCAAAAAGCAAAACTCATTTACTACTTTGTGTGTCTCGTTTGCTAATCTAATTCCCTCAGCATCGCCTGACTTAATGGGACTGCATTCCAATATCCTTGTTTTGCTTTTTTGATGTTCGTCTTATAATCTCCTTCCACGACACTGTCCATTCCGTTCAGCTGCTCTTGCAGGTCCTTTGCTGTCTCTGGCAGAATTACAATGTCATCAGCAAACCTTAAAACTTTTATTTCTTTTCCCTGAACCATAATTCTTACTTCAAATTTTTCCTTGCTTTCCTTTACTGCTCGTTCAATATACATATTGAATAACATGGGGGATAGGCTACAACCTGTCTGACTCCCTTCTCAGCCACTGCTTCCCCTTCACGCCTCTCGACTCTTATAACTGCCGTCTGTTTTCTATACAAGTTGTAAATAACCTTTCGCTCTCTCTATTTTACCCCTGCTACCCTTAGAATTTCAAAGAGATTATTCGAGTCAACATTGACAAAAGTTTTCTCTTGGTCTACAAATTCTATAAACTTAGGTTTGCCTTTCCTTAACCTATCTTTTAAGATAAGTCGTAGGGTTAGTATTACCTCACATCCAACATTTCTCCGGAATCCAAACTGGACTTTCCAGATCTTCCATCCTTTTGCAAAGAATTTGTGTTAGTTTTTTGCAGCCATGACTTACTCAACTGATAGTTCCGTAATTTTCATACCTGTCAGCTTTTCCCTTCTTTGCTTAGGACTGGTTTTCCATTTGAGCACTTGCTATTCATACATTTATTTCAGTTTTCCCCAAAAGGCCTCTTTAATTTTACTGTAGGCGGTATCTATCTTTCACACAGTGAAATAACCTTATATTTGTCTTCTAGCCATTCCTGCTTAGCCATTTTGCACTTCCTGTCAATCTCCTTTTGTAAACGCTTGTATTGCCGTTCGCCTGATTCATTTGTTGCATTTTTATATTTTCTCCTTTCCTGAATTAAATTCAGTATCTCTTGTGTTATTCAAGGATTTCTACTACGCTTTGTCTTTTTACCTATTTGATCCTCTACTGCCTTCTCTATTTCATCTGTTTTGCTACCCATCTGTCTTCTACTGTATTCCTTTTCCTGTTCTAGTCAACTGCTGCCTAACGCTCGCTTTGAATCTCCAGGCAACCTCTGGTTATTTCATATGATCCGAGTCCCATCTACTTAATTTCCTGCGTTTTTCCAAATTCTTCAGTTTTAGTGTGCAGTTCATAACCAATAAATTGTGCCAGAGTCCACATCTGCTTCTATAAATGTGCTACGATTTGAAATCTGGTTCCTAAATCACTGTCTTACCATTACCTAATCAATTTGTAACCTTCCGGTGTTTCCAGGTATCTTCCACGTATACAACGTTCTCGTATGATTCTTAAACCATGTGTTAGCAATGACTAAATTATGTTCTGTGCAAAATTCTACCAGTCGGCTTCCTCTTTTATTCCTTAACCCGAGTCCGTATTCATCAACTACTTTTGCTTCTCTTCCTCTTCCTATTACCGAATTCCAGCCCCCATCACAATTAAATTTTCACCTCCTGTAAGTATCTGAATAATTTCTTTGATCTCATGATATATTTCTTTAATCTCTTCATCATATGCTTTGATAGTCGGCTTCTACTCTGGTAGGCGAGGGCTTCATATGTATCTTGGCTACGATAATGCTTTCTCTATGCTCTTCATAGTAGCTTACCCGCGTTCCTATTTCTTATTAATTACTAAATCCACTCCTGCATGACATCTATTTCATTTTGTATTTAGAACCTCATATTCATCTGGCCAGATGTTCTGTTTCTCCTGCCACAGAACTTGATTAATAGCCACTGTATCTAACTTTGACTTGTCCATTTCCTCTTTTAAATTTTTTAATCGACCTGCCCGATAAACGAATCAAACAGTCCACGCTTCGATCCGTAGAACGCCATTTTGTTTCTCCTGAGTAGTCTCTGCCCAGAGATCCGATTCTGGGGGGGGGGGGGGGGTGAGTGTTGATATTTTACCTCCAGAGTATTTTAACCAAGAGGACACCATCGTTATTTAACCATACAGTAGAGTTGCATGCCCTGGGGAAGAATTACAGATGTAGTTTTCTGTTGCATTCAGCCTTTCGCAGTACCAGCACAGCAAGGCCGTTTTGGTTAGTGTTACAAGGCCAGATCAGTCAATCATCCAGACTGTTGCCCCTGCAACTACTGAAAAGGCTGCTGCCCCTCTTCAGGAACCACACGTTTGTCTGGCCTCTCAACAGACACCCCTCCGTTGTGGTTGCACCTACGGTACGGCTATCTGTGTCGCTGAGGCACCCAAGCCATCCCACTAACGGCAAGGTCCATGGTTCATGGGGAGCTGGATTTACCACCTAAAAAATAATTGAATTCAAGCCTAAACGGTATCTTTTGATTGACGTCGCATTCGATGACGTAATTAATATTCTTACAAATAGTTACTTTAGAACAGGTGGACGGTTTCAAGTACTTAGGATGCATATTCTCACAGGATGGCAACATAGTGAAAGAACTGGAAGCGAGGTGTAGCAAAGCTAATGCAGTGAGCGCTCAGCTACGATCTACTCTCTTCTGCAAGAAGGAAGTCAGTACCAAGACTAAGTTATCTGTGCACCGTTCAATCTTTCGACCAACTTTGTTGTATGGGAGCGAAAGCTGGGTGGATTCAGGTTACCTTATCAACAAGGTTGAGGTTACGGATATGAAAGTAGCTAGGATGATTGCAGGTACTAGTAGATGGGAACAATGGCAGGAGGGTGTCCACAATGAGGAAATCAAAGAAAAACTGGGAATGAACTCTATAGATGTAGCAGTCGGGGCGAACAGGCTTAGATGGTGGGGTCATGTTACACGCATGGGAGAAGCAAGGTTACCCAAGAGCCTCATGGATTCAGCAGTAGAGGGTAGGAGGAGTCGGGGCAGACCGAGGAGAAGGTACCTGGATTCGGTTAAGAATGATTTTGAAGTAATAGGTTTAACATCAGAAGAGGCACCAATGTTAGCACTGAATAGGGGATCATGGAGGAACGGTATAAGGGGGGCTATGCTCCAGACTGAACGCTGAAAAACATAATCAGTCTTAAATGATGATGATGATGATGATGAGTTACTTTGTAATAAGTTAATTGTATTTCGTATAAAGATGCAGGTTCCACTTCCAAAAGATAAAATAACTAACGACAGAGCGCTTACAGCACTCGATCGCTGCGTCACCAAGCAACTCACTTCAAGCTTAAATTAAGTGACCGAACATCATCTGCTGCATACAGTTAATACAGGAGAACTGAAAGTTTGATCATTTCACAAAATAAAGCACATTTTCGAAAGAGAACGGTCCAACTATTGTTGGCACAAAGTTTACAACAAAGGCACTTAGATCTGTATCGTGCCGCTGCCAGAAGCGGCACAAGGAATCAGTACACCCTGGTCCATCGGCTGTAGAAGTGGTGTAACATTCGGTACCAAACCTTCGCCACACATGATTCCTCAGTGCTGGGGTGAGACGGCGCGTTATCAATCAAAAGGACTGCACGGGGAGACAAATGATTTTCCTTAGAAAACCGTCGAACAGAGGAAACAAACTGGGCGTGAAGCCATTATCGGAACATTTCTTTAAAGTCAGTACCGCGATTAGACAGTTGTTTATTTGCAGTTTTACATTTACATTTACACTATCATGATTTCGGCTATTAGACAATGTCTAATAGTGTAATTTAAATACGAGAGTATGCCATCTTAGGCACTGTATAACACTTAAAACACTTTATAACGGCACTTTGAAGCCGAAATCATGATAGTGTAAATGCAAAACTGCAAATAAACAACAGTCTAATGGCGGAACAGACTTCAAAGAAATATATTATGACTGTGGCCCCGCATTATGAAAAAATTATTATTTGAACAGCTTTCCATCCATCCATGCTTTTTTCTGGTTGCGATAATATAGGGCAGGGACTTAATGTTGCAGTTTTTAAAAGATCTTAGCCTAGCAGATTTCCGATCAGCTTTAAAGGCAGTTTGTGATTACCAGCAGCGTTGTTGCACGCTAATAAAGTGACATGATCTTTGCACATTTTACAACCAGGAGTACGGTCTCTTGCTTTTGACGCCAGGCTTTTTGTTGGCAACGCCCTAAAATTAAGACCAGTCTCGTCAGCGTTATAAATTTGTTGCGGAGAATACTTTCCCTCTCTTATCATTTTTTCAAACTCACCCAAGAATTCCTTCGCAGCATCACGGCCAGAAGAAAGCTTCTCTTGAGTAATTGTTAGCTGACGGATTACATGACTTTTTTTTTTAATCTGTCCAACCAACCCGTACTCGCACTAAAAGACTCACCACCATTCATTAACTTGTTCAGGTAAACAGCCTTCTCCTAAACAAGAGTTCCCCTTTCTCTTTCCTGCGTAAACCAAAGCTTCATCCACTTTATCGTACTGGGACTGTTTCAAAGTCTTCCGAATTTCGAGTGTTTTCCTCGAAGACGTTGCACAGGACTGCTCAAGCTTCACTCGGGCCTTATTCCATTCACAAATCGTTGCTTTACCAACACCCAGCTCCGTTGCCAGTTTCGATGCATTCTCGCCACTGTCTATCCGCTTCAGAACATTCAGTTTTTCTTTGAGAGTTAACTTTGTATGTTTCCGGTTACTCATGACGAAAATACGTACACCACTACACCTGAACGAATACAATACAACTGTTACGCGTGCCAGCGATCGGTAACTAACATAGCCGGCCGGAGTGGCCGAGCGGTTCTAGGCGCTACAGTCTGGAACCGCACGACCGCTACGGTCGCAGGTTCGAATCCTGCCTCGGGCATGGATGTGTGTGATGTCCTTAGGTTAGTTAGGTTTAAGTAGTCCAAAGTTCTAGGGGACTGATGACCTCAGAAGTTAAGTCCCACAGTGCTCAGAGCCATTTGAACCATTTGATAACTAACACAACCGAGCGCTTTGCGAGCCAACTGGCAGTGCACTGACCTCTAGACACTACAAAGATCTCAACAATGCACAACAACTAGGGCAGGGAGTGAGAGAGCCATTGTTCCCACACTTGTTCCCATTAGTTACCATGGTGTACCTACTTATCTGCTTGGTGTACGTCATTCTAGTAATACGTCACCATAATTCCGGCTACTCCATATAAATCGATAATCCGAACAAGGTCCGATCCCACTCAGTTCGGATTAACGGGACTCTACTGTACTGCGTTCTCATTGCCATTACAGAAGCAGTAACACCAGAAGTGTTCGCTCAATAGACTTCAGATTTTTGCAATGTGAAGTAGTCACTGGATGTCACATGAGTAACGGATCCATCAGCCACATTTGAGATCTCGTAAAGCTGTCCAAATCAACTGTTGGTGATGTGACTGTGAAGTGGAAACGTGAACGAGCAGTTACTGCTAAACGAAACGTTTGAGTGATGAGAATAGAGTAAGGGGGGCCGGCCGCGGTGGCCGAGCGGTTCTAGGCGCTTCAGTCTGGAACCGCGCTGCTGCTACGGTCACAGGTTCGAATCCTGCCTCGGGTATGGATGTGTGTGATGTCCTTAGGTTAGTTAGGTTTAAGTAGTTCTAAGTGTCAGGGACTGATGACCTCAGATGTTAAGCCCCATAGTGCTTAGAGCAGTTTGAACCATTTTTGAGAGTCTACAACTACATCTACATGATTACTCTGCAATTCACATTTAAGTGCTTGGCAGAGGGTTCATCGAACCACAATCATACTATCTCTCTACCATTCCACTCCCGAAAAGCGCGCGGGAAAAACGAACACCTAAACCTTTCTGTTCGAGCTCTGATTTCTCTTATTTTATTTTGATTATCATTCCTACCTATGTAGGCTGGGCTCAACAAAATATTTTCGCATTCGGAAGAGAAAGTTGGTGACCGAAATTTCGTAAATACACTCCTGGAAATTGAAATAAGAACACCGTGAATTCATTGTCCCAGGAAGGGGAAACTTTATTGACACATTCCTGGGGTCAGATACATCACATGATCACACTGACAGAACCACAGGCACATAGACACAGGCAATAGAGCATGCACAATGTCGGCACTAGTACAGTGTATATCCACCTTTCGCAGCAATGCAGGCTGCTATTCTCCCATGGAGACGATCGTAGAGATGCTGGATGTAGTCCTGTGGAACGGCTTGCCATGCCATTTCCACCTGGCGCCTCAGTTGGACCAGCGTTCGTGCTGGACGTGCAGACCGCGTGAGATGACGCTTCATCCAGTCCCAAACATGCTCAATGGGGGACAGATCCGGAGATCTTGCTGGCCAGGGTAGTTGACTTACACCCTCTAGAGCACGTTGGGTGGCACGGGATACATGCGGACGTGCATTGTCCTGTTGGAACAGCAAGTTCCCTTGCCGGTCTAGGAATGGTAGAACGATGGGTTCGATGACGGTTTGGATGTACCGTGCACTATTCAGTGTCCCCTCGACGATCACCAGTGGTGTACGGCCAGTGTAGGAGATCGCTCCCCACACCATGATGCCGGGTGTTGGCCCTGTGTGCCTCGGTCGTATGCAGTCCTGATTGTGGCGCTCACCTGCACGGCGCCAAACACGCATACGACCATCATTGGCACCAAGGCAGAAGCGACTCTCATCGCTGAAGACGACACGTCTCCATTCGTCCCTCCATTCACGCCTGTCGCGACACCTCTGGAGGCGGGCTGCACGGTGTTGGGGCGTGAGCGGAAGACGACCTAACGGTGTGCGGGACCGTAGCCCAGCTTCATGGAGACGGTTGCGAATGGTCCTCGCCGATACCCCAGGAGCAACAGTGTCCCTAATTTGCTGGGAAGTGGCGGTGCGGTCCCCTACGGCACTGCGTAGGATCCTACGGTCTTGGCGTGCATCCGTGCGTCGCTGCGGTCCGGTCCCAGGTCGACGGGCACGTGCACCTTCCGCCGACCACTGGCGACAACATCGATGTACTGTGGAGACCTCACGCCCCACGTGTTGAGCAATTCGGCCGTACGTCCACCCGGCCTCCCGCATGCCCACTATACGCCCTCGCTCAAAGTCCGTCAACTGCACATACGGTTCACGTCCACGCTGTCGCGGCATGCTACCAGTGTTAAAGACTGCGATGGAGCTCCGTATGCCACGGCAAACTGGCTGACACTGACGGCGGCGGTGCACAAATGCTGCGCAGCTAGCGCCATTCGACGGCCAACACGGCGGTTCCTGGTGTGTCCGCTGTGCCGTGCGTGTGATCATTGCTTGTACAGCCCTCTCGCAGTGTCCGGAGCAAGTATGGTGGGTCTGACACACCGGTGTCAATGTGTTATTTTTTCCATTTCCAGGAGTGTAGATCTCGCCCCGACGAAAAACGTCTTTGCTTTAATGACTTCCATCCCAACTCGCGTATCATATCTGTCACACTCTCTCCCCTATTACGTAATAATACAAAACGAGCTGCCCTTTTTTGCACCCTTTCGATGTCCTCCGTCAATCCCACTTGGTAAGGATCCCACACCGCGCAGCAATATTCTAACAGAGGACGAACGAGTGTAGTGTAAGCTGTGTCTTTAGTGGACTTGTTGCATCCTTTGGCTCGCCTTCCCCACAATATTATCTATGTGGTCTTTCCAACTGAAGTTGTTCGTAATTTTTACACCCAGGTACTTACTTGAATTGACAGCCTTGAGAATTGTACTATTTATCGAGTAATCGAATTCCTACGGATTTCTTTTGGAACTCATGTGGATCACCTCACACTTCTCGTTATTTAGCGTCAACTGCCACCTACCACACCATACAGCAATCTTTTGTAAATCGCTTTGCAACTGATACTGGTCTTCGGATGACCTTACTAGACGGTAAATTACAGCATCATCTGCGAACAACCTAAGAGAACTGCTCAGATTGTCACCCAGGTCATTTATATAGATCAGGAACAGCAAAGGTCCCAGGACGCTTCCCTGGGGAACACCTGATATCACTTCAGTTTTACTCGACGATTTACTACGAACTGCGACCTTCCTGACAGGAAATCACGAATCCAGTCGCACAACTGAGACGATACCCCATAGCCCCGCAGCTTGATTAGAAGTCGCTTGTGAGGAACGGTGTCAAAAGCTTTCCGGAAATGTAGAAATACGGAATCAACTTGAGATCCCCTGCCGATAGCGGCCATTACTTCGTGCGAATAAAGAGCTAGCTGCGGTGCACAAGAACGATGTTTTCTGAAACCATGCTGATTACGTATCAATAGATCGTTCCCTTCGAGGTGATTCATAATGTTTGAATACAGTATATGTTCCAAAACCCTACTGCAAACCGACGTCAATGATATAGGTCTGTAGTTCGATGGATTACTCCTACTACCCTTCTTAAACACTGGTGCGACCTGCGCAATTTTCCAATCTGTAGGTACAGATCTATCAGTGAGCGAGCGGTTGTATATGATTGCTAAGTAGGGAGCTATTGTATCAGCGTAATCTGAAAGGAACCTAATCGGTATACAATCTGGACCTGAAGACTTGCCCGTATCAAGCGATTTGAGTTGCTTCCTAACCCCTAAGGTATCTACTTCTAAGAAACTTATGCTAGCAGCTGTTCGTGTTTCAAATTCTGGAATATTCCATTCGTCTTCCCTGGTGAAGGAATTTCGAAAAACTGCGTTCAATAACTCCGCTTCAGCGGCACAGTCGTCTGTAACAGTACCATCGGCACTGCGCAGCGAAGGTATTGACTGCGTCTTGCCGCTTGTGTACTTTACATACGACCAGAATTTCTTCGGATTTTCTAACAAATTTCGAGACAATTTTCGTTGTGGAACATATTAAAGGCATCTCGCATTGAAATCCGTGCCAAATTTCGCGCATCTGTAAATTTTAGCCAATCTTCGGGATTTCGCGTTCTTCTGAACATCGCATGCTTTTTCCGTTGCCTCTGCAACAGCGTTCGGACCTGTTTTGTGTACCATGGGGTATCTGTTCCATCTCTTACCAATGTATGAGGTATGAATCTCTCAATTGCTGTTGCTACTATATCTTTGAATTTGAGCCACATCTCGTCTACATTTGCATAGTCAGTTCGGAAGGAATGGAGATTGTCTCTTAGGAAGGCTTCTAGTGACACTTTATCCGCTTTTTTAAATAAAATTATAGTGCGTTTGTTTCTGGTGGATTTGGAAGAAACGGTATTGAGCCTAGCTACAACGACCTTGTGATCACTAATCCCTGTATCAGTCATGATACTCTCTATTTGCTCTGGACTGTTTGTGGCTAAGAGGTCAAGTGTGTTTTCGTAACCATTTACAATTCGCGTGGGTTCGTGTACTAACTGCTCGAAATTATTTTCGGAGAAAGCATTTAGGACAATCTCGGAAGATGTTTTCTGCCTACCACCGGTTTTGAACAAGTATTTTTGCCAACATATCGAGGGAAAGTTGAAGTCCCCAACAACTATAACCGTATGAGTGGGGTATTTATTTGTTACGAGACTCAAATTTTCTCTGAACTGTTCAGCAACTATATCATCGGAGTCTGGGAGTCAGTAGAAGGAGCCAATTATTAACTTAGTGCGGCTGTTAAGTATAACCTCCACCCATACCAATTCGCACGGAGTATCTACTTCGACTTCACTACAAGATAAACCACTACTGACAGACACAAACACTCCACCACCAATTCTGCCTAATCTATCTTTCCTGAACACCGTCTGAGGCTTCGTAAAAATTTCTGCAGAACTTATTTTAGGCTTTAGCCAGCTTTCTGTACCTATAACGATTTCAGCTTCTGTGCTTTCTATTAGCGCTTGAAGCTCAGGGACTTTCCCAGCACAACTACAACAATGGGGTAGTAGATAACCTGCAATTGCACTCGGGTGTAGTGGTCTAAGAAAGGTAGAAAACCACTGCCGTAAAGGCAAGACAGCCACCGAGTATGACGCAAGCGGGATAAAGCGTCACTTGCTTGGTACTCCTTCCCCGTCGTCGGTAGGGGCGGTTGACCGCCCATGCCTTGCGGTGAGGTGTGTTGTGTGGGTGGGTGGGGTGGGGGGGGGGGACATGCTGGCGGCGTCCCGGCTTTGTCTGCCGCTCGACCTCCCCCCCTCCTACGCAATTACCGCCCCCACCACCGCCGCAGGTATCCGCAGGCGAGGACAATGCGCGCCAGATAAGATGAGGCTACAGTCGTGTCGCGCGAACCACTGGCGGAGTTCCGGCCACGGCGGTCATCCTCAGTGCACGTCCGCCCCCTCAAGGTCCCGGGGCTGCTTTCACTCCAAGACCAGGGCGGGCAGCCTGCCCAACTTCTCGGTGGAGCTACTCAGTTCTTTTATGCTTGTTTTTGCGTGGCCATCTTCCGCAGTAGCTATTTCAGTCAGTTATTATACGGGGTGCGACAATAAAGTGATGAGGCTGATGTAAAAAAAAAAAAAAATGTTGCTTACCTTTTAGTCAAGTTTAGTGTTGTCCCTTTCAAAGTAGTTCCCTTCTGATTGCACACACTTTTTCCCATCGTTTCTGCCATTGATGGTAACATTTCTGGAACTCATCTTCTGTAATATCTTCAAAGACCCTTATCACAGCTTTTTGGACATCTTGTGTTGTTTGAAAATGGTGTCCCTTGACCGCTGTTTTGACTCTTGGGAATAGAAAAAAGTCGCAACGGAGCGATATCTGGTGAATAAGGTGGCTGTGGTAATACTGAAATTTGTTTTGAGGTTAAAAATTGCTGTACAGACACAGCAGTATGGGATGGTGCATTATCGTGATGCAGAATCTAAGTATCAGCAGCGTTGGCACCGACACGAAGAACTCTTTTTACGAAGTCTTTCTAAAATTTCTTTGTAGTAATGTTGGTTAACTGTTTGTCCAGGAGGCACCCACTCTTTATGAACAATTTCCTTGGAATCAAACAAGCACACAAGCATGCATTTCACTTTTGACTTTGACATGCGAGCTTTTTTTGGTCTTGGTGATCCTTTGAGCACCATTGCAAACTTCGGCTTTTGTCTCTGGATCGTACTGAAAAAAACCAACTTTCATCACCAGTGATAACACGCCTCAACAGTTCTGGATTGATTTCTGTTTGCCCTAACAGATCGGCTGCCACATTTTTCCGTGTTTCTCGCTGTTGTGGTGTGAGATTTTTGGGGACCATTTTTGCACAAATCTTTCTCATACCAAGATATTCAGTTATTATTAGACGAACAGTTTCTCAATTGATGTTCAGTTCTTCTGCAACCATTTTCACAGATGATCTTCGATCAGATCGTATGAGTTCACACACCCTGGTTGAGTTGACATCCATCCGTGAGGTTGATGGTCGTCCACTGTGGTCTTCATCTTCAACATTCGTTCTGCCTTCACTAAACATTTTATGCCAACGAAAAACTTGAGCTCTTGACATAACCTCCTCTCCAAAAGCCTTCTGAAGCTTACTGTAAGTTGTTGTCGCCTTTTCACCCAATTTAACGCAAAAAGAAATGGCACACTGTTGCGCAGTATTATGCTGTTCCAATTACGTGACGAGACACACAAACACGTGTTAACATATTACAGCACAACTCACGACTGAGCAGTTGCATCGATGTGCCGCTTGGACTAGAAGCAGCTCATAGACCAAGGTCAAAGATATTGTGCCTACGCAAGCCTGCAGGGTTGCCACATCTTGCAAAGAAAATCAATCTCATTACTTTATTGTTGCACCTCATAGTTTTCCCTGTCTTAGGTTTGCTTACAATCGCCACCTGTACTTCATTATAAAGTTCGTTATTTCAGCAAATTATTCTACATACGTTATGAAAACACTTCATTTCGCACTGTTTTGCTTTTTCTAGGATTCATTTTACATAAATCATTAAAATATCAAAAAATTTGATCCTAATTTTGCGTATAATGGATCAGCTGAGTAAATGAACCGTGATCAAAGTACTGGTTCTCGTTTTTGAACGCAGACTGACATCAAATGCCAATATCACTAATAAAATTAAAAGTCATTGTGAGATTTTTGTCCATCTCGTTGTCGTAGTTGAAAATTTAAAGCTGCAGAAACTCAGTTTAGATATGGATGATCTTTATGGGGAAGTTGCACCTTTACACCAATTGTGTGTTCAAATATATACGATCGTCGTTCAATACGCAATGACCCACATTTTTCTAAAAAGCGATTAATATACATAGACAAACGTCCTTGTTGGTGCTTCAAATTTGATGTTTGTTCTGTGCGCCGGTGTATTTTCGAACAGTTCCTGCAGACGTGAGAGTCATAGTACAGCGTCAAAATGGCGTCTACATACGACGCCTTACAAGCAGCGTGCTGTTATTGAATTCTTGTGTGCAGAAAAAGAAACCGTAGTGAACATCCATAAACGTTTGTATGTAGTGTATGGTGATGCCGCAGTTGATGGGAGTGCAGTCGGGCTGTGGGTAAAGAAAGTTACAGCATCAGGAAATGCAGAAACAGAGCTCCATTATCAGCCATGCTCGGGACGTCCTGTCACAGTGAAACTTCCCCTTTGAATGTAATGAATGAAATGCTGGAAGAACTCAGACATTTCTCTCTTTATTGGCTTCTGTCTCGGGTTCTTCGGCCAACGTTCATCTAATGATTTTTCTGACGTTTCGCCAGCACGAGTGGCTGTCATTGTCAAAGCTTCACCCTCCATTGCCGGTGGTGAACTGGAGCCGAGCTCGCGGGTGCAGACTATATGTACCTGGCGCGCCAACGTCCGAGGGCTTCTCCGCGGTCATTTCCGGTGCGCCAGGTACATATAGTCTGCGCCCGCGAGCTCGGCTCCAGTTCACCACCGGCAATGGAGGGTGAAGCTTTGACAATGCCAGCCACTCGTGCTGGCGAAACGTCAGAAAAATCATTAGATGAACGCCGGCCGAAGAACCCGAGACAGAAGCCAATAGGTAGTTTGTCAACAAGTGGCCACGGAAGCCTCAACAATTTTGTATTTCTCTCTTTACTTATTCTGATCATCACTAAACTGACACACAATATTTTTAGCGCAACGCAGTCTGACTTTCAATAATCCCTACGAAAGAATGGCCCTGACTGACAATAACCTATACTTTTCATGAATCACTTACCTCACAAAAATCTTCGTTACTCGAACTACTGCAATACAGCGAGCGCCTATACTGCAAGCTAAATAAAAGATTCTAACTACTGAAGGCACTAACTACTGATAGGCATAGTTAGCAAATAAAAGATTTTGATGGAGAACAAACAATGTATTTACCTGAATAGTGTTTAAAATTCACAATAATCAGTTCATGACACCCAGTCTTACAAATTTCCTTTTTCCGACGGACACACGTCCAGATCGTCCGCTCTCAAAACTCCGCCATCTCTCTCTCTCCCCACATCCACCACTGCTGGCGGCCCACCTCCAACTGCGCAACGCTACGCGCTGTTCACATCCAACTGCCCAACACTACAGTAGCGAATATTACAACAATGCCAACGAGCCATAGCTTGCACACAGCCCAGTCAGTGACTTTTGAAAATTATTAAGGTAAATACATTGTTTGTTCTCTATCAAAATCTTTCATTTGCTAACTATGCCTATCAGTAGTTAGTGCCTTCAGTAGTTAGAATCTTTTATTTAGCTGGCAGTATTGGTGCTCGCTGTATTGCAGTAGTTTCAGGTAACGAAGATTTTTGTAAGTTATGTGATTCATGAAAGGTATAGGTTATTGTTAGTCAGGGCCATTCTTTCGTAGGGATTGTTGAAAGTCAGACTGCGTTGCGCTAAAAAATATTGTGTATCATTTTATTGATGATCAGAATAAGTAACGAGTAAACTGTCTGGGTACGTTGAGTTTTGCTCAGCTGTTTGAAAATCAAATAACGTAAGAGTTTTTGCAGCACTGTCATTCATTACATTTAAAAGGGATGTTTCAACAGCCACTGCTCCAGACAAGCTTAATCGAGTGGATGCCATTATTCGTGCTGACTGGCGCTTCAGAACTCGACAATTCGCTCTACCGTTGTCGGTCAGCGTTGGAAGTGCGTCTGCACTGATCGAGACTCTCGGATGTTCAAAGAGGTGCTCACGATGGTTTCCACGAATGCTCACAGCGGACGACAAGATTCAAACAAAGGCCATTTCACCTGAACTGTTATAGCTTAAAGCTTCTCTACGGGTAACACACTTTCAAGATGACTAGAGTATCGGCCACGCAGTGAAGACGTGGCTATGCCGACAGGACAAGACCTTTTACCAGCAGAGAATACATGCTCTTCCACAACCTTGCCTTGCGACCATAGAACGCGATGCACACTACGTAGAAAAATAGGAAATGGAAAAAAACATGTTGATGTTTATTGTCATGAAATTCGACTCTTAACAATAAATACGTTCTGAGAAAAAAATGTGGAGCATTACTTGTTGAACGACCCTTATACTTGTGAAGGTTTTGTAGAATCATCCACTGCACAAAAGAAGCAACAAATGTTTAATAGGACAAATGATTTTGCAGATTTGTGCAAATTAATTTCATTTCTGTTCTCGGCAGTCCTCAGGTAAAGAAAATCCCCGACCTGGCCGCGATTCGAACCTGGGACCGCGATCAAGAGGCAGCAACGCTAGCCACTAGACCGCTAGCTGCGGCTTTTCACAGATACAGGACCACTAAGGAGTGTAGCAGTTAGACCACACTAAGAAGTGTAGCAGTTAGAGCACACTAAGAAGTGTAGCAGTTGCAGGAACACTAAGAAGTGTAGCAGTTGCAGGAACACTAAGAAGTGTAGCAGTTGCAGGAACACTAAGAAGTGGAGCAGTTACAGGAACACTAAGAAGTGGAGCAGTTACAGGACAGTAAGAAGAGTAGCAGTTACAGGAACACTAAGAAGTGTATCAGTTACAGGAACACTAAGAAGTGTATCAGTTACAGGAACACTAAGAAGTGTATCAGTTACAGGAACACTAAGAAGTGTATCAGTTACAGGAACACTAAGAAGTGTATCAGTTACAGGAACACTAAGAAGTGTATCAGTTACAGGACAGTAAGAAGTGTAGCAGTTACAGGAACACTAAGAAGTGTAGCAGTTACAGGAACACTGAGAAGTGTGGCAGTTACAGGACAGTGAGAAGTGTAGCAGTTACAGGAACACTAAGAAGTGTATCAGTTACAGGAACACTAAGAAGTGTAGCAGTTACAGGAACACTAAGAAGTGTAGCAGTTACAGGAACACTAAGAAGTGTAGCAGTTACAGGAACACTAAGAAGTGTAGCAGTTACAGGAACACTAAGAAGTGTAGCAGTTACAGGAACACTAAGAAGTGTAGCAGTTACAGGAACACTAAGAAGTGTAGCAGTTACAGGAACACTAAGAAGTGTAGCAGTTACAGGAACACTAAGAAGTGTAGCAGTTACAGGAACACTAAGAAGTGTAGCAGTTACAGGAACACTAAGAAGTGTAGCAGTTACAGGAACACTAAGAAGTGTAGCAGTTACAGGAACACTAAGAAGTGTATCAGTTACAGGACAGTAAGAAGTGTAGCAGTTAGAGGAACACTAAGAAGTGTAGCAGTTACAGGAACACTAAGAAGTGTATCAGTTACAGGACACTAAGAAGTGTAGCAGTTACAGGAACACTAAGAAGTGTAGCAGTTACAGGAACACTGAGAAGTGTGGCAGTTATAGGACACTAAGAAGTGTATCAGTTACAGGAACACTAAGAAGTGTAGCAGTTACAGGAACACTAAGAAGTGGAGCAGTTCAGCACAGCCGCTCGTGCGAGCTGGCTCACGCTCGTACCACAGCAGTGAGCAACCGTGAATCGCTTCAGGGTGGCTCATTAACACCCCTCGTGGCAGATTTATTTTTCAGACTATTGCATTAATGAGAACTGATAATGAAATTAAACATAATGAGAACTGACAGTGAAATTCATCATCTCTTTTTTGATGATGCAAAGAATGGAGGGCATCTAAGTAAGAAACATAGCATTTCTTACGACTGTTGCATCGTAATGACAACTGCCATTTTAGGTCGAAGTTTACATTGATAAATTCATATTTCGTTACCATTTTATTTAAATGTTAAACGTAAAAACAAAAAAGTCAATGAATAATACTTATTTTACTTTTGACAGAAGGATTAATATCTGAGAACGCTTTCCGGGTAATGGTAATTGGAAGGCAAGCTCTTAAGTTGAAGCCTGTGAGTGAGCTTCTGTCCATGGATTTCGTTGTCTTTGTTGCGTAAAAAAAGCTGCATCTGCATTTTAAGTGTAAACATCGACTAGTCGTAGCTGTAGACTTGAAAGGCCGTGAGAATTTACATTGAGGAAACAGATGTCTAAGAGACTAATTCTGCAATGGAACTGATCATGCAAACGTCACGCTGCAGGTGTTTAATTTCCAGCTGTAGCTGCAGATATCCTGCTTCTGGAGCACCCTGTCCACTACCGGCAGTGTCCTGGGCTTCGTACGAATGCCAACACATTTCCTCTCCGTACAAGCGTCACAGACTCATCTGCAAGAGCCTGCTCCACCAGCAATATTGCTCGGCCACACTGCAGTATTGCCGTATATTGCACACATGTTTCAGAAATGTCGGCAACAACATTGTAGCGACTTCCACCTTTTCGAAGAACGGGTTAATTGAATCGTCTCATCCGCCTGTTGTCGTTTTCCGCCTTTCTAATGTTACAGTGGCAACCGGGGGCAGAACTGCGTACAGGCCGGAACGAAGCACGCGCCACGGCTCCGCCCTTGACGTCACTTCCGCTGCCGCCGGAAACGAGCGCTGCCACCTGGCGCACGCCCCGAGGAGCAAAAACCGTTTGTCCGTTGTTTCCTAACGTCCGCCGCGAAAGAACAGCGCCGTGTCGCTCCCCTCCCGTCCTCTGCTCTAGCTGCTGCTAGCTTAGCGCAGCTATTCTACACCGGCGCTTCTCGTCTTGGAATTCCTGTACATACGCTGGAGAACCAGAACCACCTGCCACACAGCAGTCACTCTTCGTAGCATGGATTCGACAAGTCCTCCGTAGGTTTCCAAACATATGTGGCACAGGAGGGTTTGGAACACTTGTGCGGAATATTGTGGTTAGTACTTAGTACGCGCTCATTTCCACTTCATAGTCTCACGCATTCTCCTTGGCACTTTGGCGTGGATTTCACCAGATATTCTGTTGTCTGCACTGTAATTTTCCGCCATTCATCTAGTAGAGCGTTCTGTACATCATCTCCATGAGAGTGTTTCTGTTAGATATAGCAGATAAGCAGTTATTAGCACCTCACTTAGACAGTGAACTAGCATCACCGTGTATAATGCAGATCTAAGCTGTTGGATGTACAGGAATTATGGGCGAAAGTGTAAACTGTAAATCGTGGTCGGGTGAGTTATGGACCTACTAACTGGATAAAGGATGGAAAATCCCACCATGGATTAATAACGAAATTTGGAGGATGCTGAGGAAGCAGAGGTTGCTGCATTCTCGGTTCAAAAGGGAACGCACAAATGGCGGCAAGCGAAGGTTAGAAGAGATTCGTGCGTCTGTGAAAAGATCTATGCCCGCAGTATACAACTAATACCACTATCAAACATCAGGAAAATATCGGGTATAGAAGCCGAGGAAATTCTGGTCTTCTACGCTACTGGCCATTAAAATTGCTACACCACGAAGATGACTTGCTACAGACGCGAAATTTAACCGACAGGAAGAAGATGCTGTGATATGCAAATGATTAGCTTTTCAGAGCATTCACACGAGCTTGGCGCCGGTGGCGACACCTACAACGTGCTGACATGAGGAAAGTTTCCAACCGATTTATCATACACAAACTGTAGTTAACCGGCGTTGCCTGGTGATACGTTGTTGTGATGCCTCGTGTAAGGAGGAGAAATGCGTACCATCACGTTTCCGACTTTGATAAAGGTCGGATTCTAGCCTATCGCGATTGCGGTTTATCGTATCGCGACATTGCTGCTCGCGTTGGTCGAGATCCAATGGCTGTAGGCAGAATATGAATCGGTGGGTTCAGGAGGGTAATACGGAACGCCGTGCTGGATCCCAACGGCCTCGTATTACTAGCAGTCGAGACGACAGGCATCTTATCCGCATTGCTGTAACGGATCGTGCAGCCACGTTTCGATCCCTGAGTCAACAGATGGGGACGTTTGCAAGACAACAACCATCTGCACGAACATTTCGACGACGTTTGCAGCAGCATGGACTATCAGCTCGGATACTATGGCTGCGGTTACCCTTGGCGCTGCATCACAGACAGGAGCGCCTGCGATGGTGTACTCGACGACGAACCTGGGTGCACGAATGGCAAAACGTCATTTTTTTCGGATGAATCCAGGTTCTGTTTACAGCATCATAATGGTCGTATCCGTGTTTGGCGACATCGCGGTGAACGCACGTTGGAAGCGTGTATTCGTCATCGCCATACTGGCGTATCACTCGGCGTGATGGTATGGGGTGCCATTGGTTCCTTGTTCGCATTGACGACACTTTGAAAAGTGGACGTTACATTTCAGATGTGTTACGACCCGTGGCTCTACCCTTCATTCGATCTCTGCGAAACCCTACATTTCAGCAGGATAATGCACGACCGCATGTTGCAGGTCCTGTACGAGCCTTTCTGGATACAGAAAATGTTCGACTGCTGCCCTGGCCAGCACATTCTCCAGATCTCTCATCAACTGAAAACGTGTGGTTAATGGTGGCCGAGAAACTGGCTCGTCACAATACGCCAGTCACTACTCTCGATGAACTGTGGTATCGTGTTGAAGCTGCTGGGCAGCTGTACCCTTACACTCCAGCCAAGCTGTGTTTGACTCAATGCCCAGGCGTATCAAGGTCGTTATTACGGTCAGAGGTGGTTGTTCTGGGTACTCGTTTCTCAAGATCTATGGACGAAAATTGCGTGGAAATGTATTCACATGTCAGTTCTAATATAATATATTTGTCCAATGAATACCCATTTATCATCTGCATTTCTTCTTGGTGTAGCAATTGTAATGGCCAGTAATGTAGATCCTGCAGATGTAAGATGTTGGACGTACAGGAATTATGGGCGAAAGTTTAAACTGCAAATCGTGGTCGGGAGAGTTATGGACGTATTAAGTGGATAAAGAATGGAAAAGACCGACGATGGTTTAATAACGAAATTCGGAGGATGCTGAGGAATCAGAGATTGTCGCACTCGCGGTTCAAAAGGGAACGCTCAAATGGCGGCAAAAGAACCTTAGAAAAGATTCGTGCGTCTGTGAAAAGATCTATGCGCACAGTATACAACTAATACCACCGTCAAACCTCAGCAAAAGATCGGGCATAGAAGCTGAGGAAATTCTGGTGTTCTACAAAATCGCTGACCCGGCGTACGCCTTCGATTCAGTGCCTTGTTGACCAGTTTTGTGCGTGCGCCAGTTGAAGACAGCAAAATGAAAGCTGAAGTTTCAAATTTCACGTTCAAGAAATCGTTCACACGGAAGAATCGTACAAACATACTATCATTTGACCGTCGGACAGACTCTCGTAATAAGTATCCATGGCGTAGAGAAACAACTAAAAGGTCCGGATGGAATCCCAGTTCGATTTTGCAAAGAGTACTCTACGGCTTTGGCCCCTTACCTAGCCTCTATTTATCGTGAATCTATCGCCCAGCACTAACTACCAAGCGGCTGGAAAAAGGCGCAGGTGACTGCAGTGCATAAGAACGGTAAATGGACGGACCCGCAAAATTACAGACCAATATCCCTGACTTCTGTTTGCTGCGGAATTCTTGAACATATTCTCAGTTCGAATACAATAAACTTTCGTGATACTGAGCAGCTTATGACCACGAAGCAGCATGGTTTTAGAAGGCGTCGCTACTGCGAAACTCAACTTGCCCTTTTCTGACAAGATATACTGCGAACTATGGATGAAGGGCAACAGGCAGATTCCATACTCCTAGATTTCCGGAAGGTGTTTGACACTGTGTCCCATTGCAGGCTGTTAACGAAGGTACGAGCACATGGAATGAGATCGCAGATATGTAAGTGGCTCGAAGACTTCTTAAGTAATACACTCCTGGAAATGGAAAAAAGAACACATTGACACCGGTGTGTTAGACCCACCATACTTGCTCCGGACACTGCGAGAGGGCTGTACAAGCAGTGATCACACGCACGGCACAGCGGACACACCAGGAACCGCGGTGTTGGCCGTCGAATGGCGCTAGATGAGCAGCATTTGTGCACCGCCGCCGTCAGTGTCAGCCAGTCTGCAGTGGCATACGGAGCTCCATCGCAGTCTTTAACACTGGTAGCATGCCGCGACAGCGTGGACGTGAACCGTATGTGCAGTTGACGGACTTTGAGCGAGGGCGTATAGTGGGCATGCGGGAGGCCGGGTGGACGTACCGCCGAATTGCTCAACACGTGGGGCGTGAGGTCTCCACAGTACATCGATGTTGTCGCCAGTGGTCGGCGGAAGGTGCACGTGCCCGTCGACCTGGGACCGGACCGCAGCGACGCACGGATGCACGCCAAGACCGTAGGATCCTACGCAGTGCCGTAGGGGACCGCACCGCCACTTCCCAGCAAATTAGGGACACTGTTGCTCCTGGGGTATCGGTGAGGACCATTCGCAACCGTCTCCATGAAGCTGGGCTACGGTCCCGCACACCGTTAGGCCGTCTTCCGCTCACGCCCCAACATCGTGCAGCCCGCCTCCAGTGGTATCGCGACAGGCGTGAATGGAGGGACGAATGGAGACGTGTCGTCTTCAGCGATGAGAGTCGCTTCTGCCTTGGTGCCAATGATGGTCGTATGCGTGTTTGGCGCCGTGCAGGTGAGCGCCACAATCAGGACTGCATACGACCGAGGCACACAGGGCCAACACCCGGCATCATGGTGTGGGGAGCGATCTCCTACACTGGCCGTACACCACTGGTGATCGTCGAGGGGACACTGAATAGTGCACGGTACATCCAAACCGTCATCGAACCCATCGTTCTACCATTCCTAGACCGGCAAGGGAACTTGCTGTTCCAACAGGACAATGCACGTCCGCATGTATCCCGTGCCACCCAACGTGCTCTAGAAGGTGTAAGTCAACTACCCTGGCCAGCAAGATCTCCGGATCTGTCCCCCATTGAGCATGTTTGGGACTGGATGAAGCGTCGTCTCACGCGGTCTGCACGTCCAGCACGAACGCTGGTCCAACTGAGGCGCCAGGTGGAAATGGCATGGCAAGCCGTTCCACAGGACTACATCCAGCATCTCTACGATCGTCTCCATGGGAGAATAGCAGCCTGCATTGCTGCGAAAGGTGGATATACACTGTACTAGTGCCGACATTGTGCATGCTCTGTTGCCTGTGTCTATGTGCCTGTGGTTCTGTCAGTGTGATCATGTGATGTATCTGACCCCAGGAATGTGTCAATAAAGTTTCCCCTTCCTGGGACAATGAATTCACGGTGTTCTTATTTCAATTTCCAGGAGTGTACAAAACGACTTAGCCAAAATTTTCATTTGCTCTGGTGAATGTCAGCTAGCACTAAATGTGGAAAAATGTAAGTTAATGCAGATGAGTAGGAAGGTCAAACCTTTAATTTTCGGATACAGTATTACTAGTTTCCTGCTTGACACAGTCAAGTCGTTTAAATATCTGGGCTTAACACAGTAAAGCGATATGAAATTGTACGAGCACATGAGAACTGTGGTAGGGAAGGTGAATGGCCGACTTCGGTTTTTTGGGAGAATTTTAGGAAAGAGAGATTCACGTGTAAAGGTGACCGCATATAGGACGCTGGTGCAACCTATTCTTGACTACTGCTCGAATTTTTGCTATCTGTACCAGTTCACACTGAAAGAAGACATCGAATCAGTTCAGAGGCGGGTTGCTAGATTTGTTACCGCTAGGTTTGAACAACACGTAAGTTTGCGAGTGGAACAAGAAAGAAAATGACAAGCAGTGGTACAGGGTACTCTCCGCCACGCACCTTTCGGTAGCTTGCGGGGTATCTATGTAGATGTAAATATCTGTGTGAGAATATAATCCTCAGAAACACACACATTATTCATAGTTCTGGATAGATGAGATTTAAGATGTTTATGTAACCCCTGTGGTCCTGTATTCCATCAATTAAACACAAATCCTCCACACTACTTGCACTGATGCAGTCCCAGACAAGTACCAAATCTCCTGCACGTTTAACTGAGGCTGTTCTATTTCACCCTTCAAATACTCCACATTGTCACTCCCCATTTGACTAAACAGCTCAAATAGACTCTAGCCGACAGTGTTCTTACAGAAATCAAATCCATCGGTTTCATTTTCTGTAGCCGATGAAACTCGCTTCCTTTTGTTGATTTTACTGACGTATGGTTTACTACGGACTGTTTCGTCTCCATTCCCAGCTTCATAAAGCAAATTTTTTACAGTGTGTACTGAATCAGACTTTCCCAGTTGCACTATCAATAGGCAGAAAGATCCGTTATTGTATGATTACACGATTAAATAACAATCACTGGAAGCACTCACATGCATAAAATATCTGGGTGTTTCCATACGGAGCGATTTGAAATTGAGTGATCACATAAAGTTAATCGCAGGTAAGGCAGTTGCGAGACCGAGATTCATTGGAAGAAACCTCAGAAACTGTAGTTCAGCCACAAGGGAGCTAGCTTATAGTCTAGGATTCGATAGGTTTGCTAGAGGAAATGTGGAAGTTCCAAAGAAGAGCAGCGCATTTTGTCAAAGCTTCGTTTAGTAAGCGCGATAGCGTCACGGAGACGTTCAAACAACTCCAGTGGCAGACGGTGCAAAGCGGTGTGGTTTACTGTTAGAAGTTCGAGTAGCTTACGTTCATAGAAGGCCCGACCTGTTATTACTTCCTCCCAAGTATACACAGCGAAAAAGACATCGTGAAAAGATCTCCTCCGTCCTGCCTCTGTCCATCCCCTCCTTCCTTTTCTCTGTCCATTTCCACCGCTCTCTCTCTCTCTCTCTCTCTCTCTCTCTCTCTCTCTCTCTCTCTCTCTCTCTCTCTCTATGTCTATCTCCTCCCATTCCCTTTCTTTGTCCAGTTCCTCCTCTCCCTCTGTTCAGCTTCTTTTCCCCCTCTCTACGTATCTTTTCGTCCTCCTGTCTTTGCTCCTCTCTTCCTTTTTCCTTTCTCTGCCCAGCTCCGCCTCTCTCTGTGTCCATCCTTTCATTCCCCATTTCTGTCTGTCCATCTCCTTCTACCACCTCTTCTCTGTACACGTTATCACCTTCACCTCCTCTCTCCATGTTATCACCTCCACATCAACAGGAGGCTGGTGGTTCTTATCGCCACAGTATTTCTCCAGATCGTGATTAATACACACATAAAAAAAGTTTTGCATCACCCCAGTTCCCTTAACTCCTGAAGATAGACGTAGACTGTGAATGTTTTACAGACACAGTCCCGTTGACTGTTCAGAGATGTCACTGAACCCACCCAGAGAGTAAACAACCATGCATGAGCAGCGCCTAATAGACGGAGGGGGTCCGACAGCCGATCAGTTCCACTCATTCCACCAGAAAGGAAGTACACAGATTCTGTTGTCTGTAGTTCAACCATGGTTAGACAGTCAATACCTCGGTTCGATCGCATCCGCATTGTTACTTTGTGCCAGGAAAAGCTCTCAACAACGGAAATGTCCAGGCGTCTCGGAGTCAACCAAAGCGATGTTGATCGGAAATGGAGAAGATACAGAGAGACAGGAACTGTCGACGACATGCCTCGCTCAGGACGCCCAAGGGCTACTACTGCAGTGGATCAACGCTACCTGCGGATTATGGCTCGGAAGAACCCTGACAGCAACGCCACCATGTTGAATAACGCTTTTCTTACAGCCACAGGACGTCGTATTACGACTCAAACTGTGCGCAATAGGCTGCATGATGCGCAACTTCGCTCCCAACGTCCATGGCAAGGTCCATCTTTGTAACCACGACACGACGCAGCGCGATGCAGATGGGCCCCAACATCATGCCGAATGGTCCTCTCAGGATTGGCATCACGTTCTCTTCACCAGACAATCGTCGGAGTCGTGTTTGGAGGCAACTCGGCCAGGCTGAAAGCCTTAGACACACTGTTCAGAAAGTGCAGAAAGGTGGATGTTCCCTAGTGTTTTGGGGTGGCATTATGTGGGCCGACGTACGCCTCTGGTGGTCATGGAAGGCGCCGTAACGGCTGTACGATACGTGAATGCCGTCCTTCGACCGATAGTGCAACCATATCGGCAGCTTATTGGCAAGGCATTTGTCCTCATGCACAACAATTCGCGTCCCCATCGTGCACATCTTGTGAATGACTTCCTTGAGGATAACGACATCGCTTGACTAGAGCGGCCAGCATGTTTTCCAGACATGAACCCTATCGAACATGCCTGGAATATATTGAAAACGGCTGTTTATTGACGACGTGACCCACCAACCAGTCTGAGGGATCTACGCCGAATCTCCGTTGAGGAGTGGAACAATCTGGACCAACAGTGCCTCGATGAACTTGTGGATAGTATGCTACGACGAATACAGGCATGCCGGCCAGTGTGGCCAAGCGGTTCTAGGCGCTTCAGTCTGGAACCGGGCGACTGCTACGGTTGCAGGTTCGAATCCTGCCTTGGGCATCGATGTGTGTCATGCCCTTAGGTTAGTTAGGTTTAAGTAGTTCGAAGTTCTAGGTGACTGATGACCTCAGATGTTAAATCCCATAGTGCTCAGAGCCATTTGAACCATTTGAATACCGGCATGCATCAGTGCAAGAGGACGTGCTACTGGGTATTAGAGGTTACCGATGTGTACAGCAATCTGGACCACCTCTGAAGGTCTCGCTGTATCGTGATACAACATGCAATGTGTGGTTTTCATGAGCAATAAAAAGGGCGGAAATGAAACTTATGTTGATCTCTATTCCAATTTTCTGTACAGGCTCCGGAAGTCTCGGAACCCAGGTGATGCAAAACTTTTTTTGATATTTGTGTGTGAGCCAAATTTGGTTGAAATCGTTTTTGGCGTTGAGATGAGCTTTTTATTCTTGGATTTGCCCACGTACCCGGATGTCACGCGTATTTGTACACATACCTGTATTTTACCTGTATATCTAGGGAATTTCGCTCTGGAATTTTTTTCGCACAGCTTAACTTTTGTGACGTCGTATGTTGTGGACTACGTGCTTTACAGTGACTTAATTTTTCAGGTACATCGAGTGGTATATGTGCGTACTACCTGCAAAATTTGTCAGGAATACAGTTAGTAGTAAAAAGGTAATGAATTTAAACATCAGGCTTCATGCGGCAGTTTTACTACATGGGCAGCGAAAATGTGTTAAGTGATAAACTTTTATCCCTTCCTCATTTTTTGGGAACTGTCAAAGAGAAAATATTTCATGAAGGTTGGTTATTACGTGTAAAGTTTGTTGCAAGTCAGATAATGTCCTCGTTCTCAAATGTTGTTGTGGTCTTCAGTCCAGAGACTGGTTTGATGCAGCTCTCCATGCTCCCTTGCAAGCTTCTTCATCTCCCAGTACCTACTGCAACCTACCTCCTTAGTGTATTCATGTCTTGGACTCCATCTAGGAATTTTACCCTCCACGCTGCCCTCCAGTACTAAATAGGTGATCCCTTTGTGCCTCAGAACATGTCCTACCAACCTATCCCTTCTTCTAGTCAAGTCGTGCCACAAACTCCTCTTCTGCCAAATTCTATTCAGTACCTCCTCATAGGTTATGTGATCTACCCATCTAATCTTCAGCATTCTTATGTAGCACCACATTTCGAAAGCTTCTATTCTCGACTTGTCAAAACTATTTATCGTCCATGTTCACTTCCATACATGGCTTCACTCCATACAAATACTTTCAGAAATGACGTCCTGGCACTGAAATCAATACTCGATGTTAACAAATTTCTCTTCTTCAGAAACGCTTTCCTTGCCATTGCCAGTCTACATTTTATATCCTCTCTACGTCGATCATCATCAGTTACTTTGGTCGTTAAATAGTAAAACTCATCAGTTACTTTAAGTGTCTCATTTACTAATCTATTTCCCTCAGCATCACCCGATTTAATTCGACCACATTGTACTATCATCGTTTTGCTTTTATTGATGTTCATCTTATATCCTCCTTTCAACACACTGTCCATTTCGTTCAACTGCTCTTCCATGTCCTTTGCTGTCTCTGACAGAATTACAATGTCATCGGCAAACTTCAAAGTTTTTATTTATTCTCCTTGGTTTTTTATTCCTAATTCAAAGCTATTTTTTGTTTCCTTTACTGCTGGCTCAATATGTAAATTGAATAAGATCGGGGTTAGGCTACAACCGTGTTTCACTCCCTTCTCAACCACTGATTGCCTTTCATGCCCCTCGACTCTTGTAGCTGCCATCTGGTTTCTGTACAAATTGTAAATAGCCTTTCGCTCCCTATATTGTACCTTTGCCACCTTCAGAATTTGAAAGAACGTATTCGAGTCATCATTGTCAAAAGTCTACAAATGCTGGAAACGTAGCTTTGCCTTTCCTTAATGTATCGTCTAAGATAGCTCGTAGGGTAAGTATTGCCTCGCGTGTTCCAACATTTCTACGGAATCCAAACTGATCCCCAGGGTCGGCTTCTACCAGTTTTTCCATTCGTCTATAAGGAATTAATGTTAGTATTTTGCAGCCGTGACTTATTAAACTAATAGTTCGTAATTTTCACACATCTCAACACCTACTTTCTTTGGGATTGGAATTATTATATTCTTCTTGAAGTATAGGGGTATTTCGCCTCTCATACATCTTGCTCACCAGAAGGTAGTTTTGTTATTGCTGGCTCTCCCAAGGCTATCAATAGCTATAATGGAATGATGTTTACTCCCAGGGCCTTGTTTCGACTCAGGTCCTTCAGTGCTCTGACAAACCCTACACGCAGCATCACATCTCGCATTTCATCTTCATCTACGTCCCCTTCCATTTTCATTATATTGCCCTCAAGGACGTCGCCCTTGTATAGACCCTCGAAATACTCCTTCCATCTTTCTGTAGGCAGTATGTGTCTTACCCATAGTGATATATGCCTCTACATCCTTACATTTGTCCTCTAGCTATACCTGCTTAGCCATTTTGCTCTTCCTGTTGATCTCATTTTTGAGGCGTTTGTATTCCTTTTTTCCTGTTTCATTTACTGCATTTTTATGTTTTCTCCTTTCATCAATTAAATCCAATATCTCTTCTGTTTCCCGGTCTCTTCGTTCTCAAATACTGGGCGAATAAAGTACGGGTATCCGCGAGTCATGGCTTACGCTTCTTTTCCAGCTCCAGCCCCATTCGTTTGATGGATATGTATATGTAAGGTAGCCTGCGTGTGAATACAGGGTATAAGCTGTCTCCATTCCGAATTTCATCGAAGGCTCTCTAGTAGCCACAGCCGTTTCAGCGTGAAGCAGTAACGAATGTACTCACACAACACACACACACACACACACACACGCGCGCGCGCGCGCGCAAACAAAACTTTCCCCTTCATAACATAAGACAATTTCCAGTATCTGAATACTCATTTTACTGTCTCACTTGGTTTTTCAATCAATCCCCTCCCTGTTTCTTGGCGTAAATCTGACTGCCACTCTGGTCATATCCCCAGTTTGTTTCGTCTGGTGACAGTGATGTGTTTCTCACCATATTTAATATAATCCTAGTATCAACCGTCTGAGCTCGTAGAATTCTCAGCCGTTCCTGGCCAGGATCGTTTTCTTCACTGCTGCGCAGTGAGTCGAGAGAAATCGCTTTCTTTCCGGCGTGCGTAGATTCTCGTTGACCTGCGCGCTATATCCCACGGCGTGACCTAATTCCCACGGAGCAACCCATTTCGTGTCTCACAAGATGGCGCCCCCCGTTCTCAAGGACAGCTTTGTCCTGGAGACGTGCCCAGTAGTCGCGTGGGACCCGAAACATCACGCGCGTTTTCGTCACGAGTAATGCAGGATTTTCGCTCTGGGTGAAGGCTTTTCTTTTCTTCGGCGTCCGTCTTCTAACTGGTCAGAAGCGGCCTGCAGAGAATTATTCTCCTGCGCTGTCTTCTTCAGCTAAAGAAGAAACATCGCCAACTCGACCTCATAATTTAAGGCGAAAAAAGTACACCTGCAAGATAACAGCCCCCAAAACCGATTCCGCACGACAATTTGGTCCATAACTGTGTCACTACGCAATTACGACCTTCTGAAAGTACGGCTTTTAAACCTCTGCCCGCATCTCGTGGTCGTGCGTTCTCGCTTCCCACGCCCGGGTTCCCGGGTTCGATCCCGGCGGGGTCAGGGATTTTCTCTGCCTCGTGATGGCTGGGTGTTGTGTGCTGTCCTTACGTTAGTTAGGTTTAAGTAGTTCTAAGTTCTAGGGGACTGATGACCATAGATGTAAAGTCCCATAGTGCTCAGAGCCATTTGAACCATTTTTTAAACTTCTGCGCGCATCCATCCTGTGTCATTCGCTCCGCCTAATGCCCGAACGCGAAATGCCGTACGGTGGAGTAATAACCAGAGACCTCCTATTCTCCGGATGTTGAAGAGGAGGGAAAAAGAGGGGGAGATGGACACACCTGCTAAATGTGTTACGAAATCTTGCCCGAGGACACACAAAAAATAGGTAAGTTATATGAGTACAGTACAGTATGTGTTGTCTTCAGTCCTGAGACTGGTTTGATGCAGAAGCTTCTTCATCTCCCAGTACGTACTGCAGTCTACATCCTTCTGAATCTGCTTAGTGTATTCATCTCTAGGTCTCCCTCTACGATTTTTACCCTCCACGCTGCCCTCCACTGCTAAATTGGTGATCCTTTGATGCCTCAGAACATGTCCTACCAACCGATCCCTTCTTCTAATCAAGTTGTGCCACAAACTCCTCTTCTCCCCAATTCTATTCAATACCTCCCGATTAATTATATGATCTACCCATCTAATCTTCAGCATTCTTCTGTAGCACCACATTTCGAAAGCTTCTATTCTCTTCTTGTCTAAATTATTTATCGTCCACGTTTCACTTCCATACATGGCTACACTCCATACAAATACTTTCAGAAACGACTTCCTGACACTTAAATCTATACTCGATGTTAACAAATTTCTCTTCTTCAGAAACGCTTTCCTTGCCATTGCCAGTCTACATTTTATATCCTCTCTACTTCGACCATCATCAGTTATTTTGCTCCCCAAATATCAAAACTCCTTTACTACTTTAAGTGTCTCATTTCCTAATCTAATTCCCTCAGCATCACCCGACTTAATTCGACTACATTCCATTATCTTCGTTTTGCTTTTGTTGATGTTCATCGTATACCCTCCTTTCAAGACACTGTCCATTCCGTTCAACTGCTCTTCCAAGTCCTTTGCTGTCTCTGACACAATTACAATGTCATCGGCGAATCTCAAAGTTTTTATTTCTTCTCCATCGATTTTAATACCTACACCGAATTTTTCTTTTGTTTCCTTTACTGCTTGCTCAATATACAGATTGAATAACATCGGGGAGAGCCTACAACCCTGTCTCACTCCCTTCCCAACCACTGCTTCCCTTTCATGTCCCTCGACTCTTATAACTGCCATCTGGTTTCTGTACAAATTGTAAATAGCCTTTCGCTCCCTGTATTTTACCCCTGCCACCTTCAGAATTTGAAAGAGAGTATTCCAGTCACCATTGTCAAAAGCTTTCTCTAAGTCTACAAATGCTAGAAACGTAGATTCGCCTTTCCTTAATCTATTCTCTAAGATAAGTCGTAGGGTCAGTATTGCCTCACGTGTTCCAACATTTCTACGGAATCCAAACTGATCTTCCCCGAGTTCGGCTTCTACCAGTTTTTCCATTCGTCTGTAAAGAATTCGCATTAGTATTTTGCACCCGTGGGTTGTTATGTGTTAGCCTCACGAATATACAAGGTGATTCAACTGACCCTGCCTGTGGGTTTTATGCAACCCGCAATGCCTTCAAATACGACGAGATTTTCGAGACGGTTACGAGACGATTTTCGTAGTTTCTCCTTCGCTACAAGCAATCCGTTAGCCCTACAGAAAAAAGAAGAGGACTTTTTTTGTAGGAAATTTAATGTAAGTACAGTTTGCACTGGGATACATTTTCACTAGAGGCTATGGTTTTTGAATTATCAAGAAAAACGTACAAAAGTGACCTTCAAACGCGTTTTTCTTGAATAACTCGAAAACCGTGGTCTATAATGACAAGGCATTCCCACAGAAATTTAACTACGTTAAATTTCCTACAAAAAGGTCCCACTCCTTTTTTCTCTACGACTAATATTTTGCACATAGTGAGCGGGAGAAAATGAAAATCTTGCACATGGTTCTTTAAGGTGTAGGTGTTGCATAAATCCCATAGGCAGCTGAATATTCCGTATTGTTCGTCTTCTTTTGCCTTTATCCCGTACCTACATGCGATTAATCCTAACGTTTGCAGTTGGCTGGATGCCCTTCTTGTCGCCATCCCTTAACCCCCTTCCATATTCTGCACTCAGCAGATTGTTCTTTCCATTCAACTAATCTCGCAGTTTTTCCTCACTTTCGCCGATGATAGCAAATCCGATCATTGATATTCTTCCACATCGAATTTTAATTCCACCTCTTAAGCCTTTCTTTTATTTCTGTCTTTGATTCTTCCATATGTTGATTGAACACACTGAATTTTAATTCCACTTCTAAGGTTTTCCTTTATATCTGTGTTTGCTTCTTCCACATGCGGGTTGAACAGTCTTTTGAGTTCGATTACTTCGTTCTAGGTCCTCCACTCATATATTTCTCGCTTGGTTCTTTTACGTTTATACTACTACACAAGTTGATTCAGCTGCCCCAACCATAGGGTTTTATGCAGCCCAGATATCACTCACAGAATTTTCCTATTCCCTCGCTTGCATGTGCAGACTATTAGAAAAATGAAAAGGACCTTTTTGTATGGAATTTAATGTAGTTAAATTTTGTACTGCATACATTTTCGCTGGAGAGCACGGTATTCGAATTATTCAAGAAAAACGCGTTTAAAGTTCGTTCACATTGGAAAGGTTATAAGACAGGAATGAAAATATTCAGTTTACACATCGACAAGCAGGACCTAAAGTTGAGGGAGTGGGATTAAAATTCAGGTTGAAAAGATATGATTCGCTGATGAGTGAAAGAGAATGGAGTGTTCACATTGGAAAGGTTATAAGACAGGAATGAAAATATTCAGTTTACACATCGACAAGCAGGACCTAAAGTTGAGGGAGTGGGATTAAAATTCAGGTTGAAAAGATATGATTCGCTGATGAGTGAAAGAGAATTAAAAGATTTGCTGAGTGGAATGAACAGTCTAATGAGGTTATCTTTATACTGAGGTCAAGAAAAACGCGTTTAAAGTTCGTTTAAGTACGTTTTTCTTGAACAATTCGCCCAACAACGGCCTCTGCCGAAAACGCATCCTAGTACAAAATTTAATAACATTGTTAAACGTGCAATGGTAATTCCACTGTTAGTGTAGACGAGAGAGGGAGCAGGTGGAAGGAGTTCATTGAAGGCCTCTTCGAGGAGGACGACTAGTTATTTTATTTATTTATCGTATGGCAAGGACGACTAGTTCGATGACGTGATAGAAGAGAGAGGAGTCGAGAGGGAAACGATAGAGAAACCAGTATTAGGATCAAAATTTAAAATATTTTGGAAGATTTGAGATGAAATAAGGGAGAAGGGATAAATAATATTCCTCGTACATCCATAGTTGAAATGAAGGACAATGGGAAGTCAGCTGGTATAAATTTATATTAAAGATGAAGAAATTCCTCGAGCTGTATTTAAGGTGCGATTTTATTTTGGCAACTAGATTAGCATCTCCAAAACGAAAGTAATGTCAGTGGGAAAGAAATATAAACGGATTGAGTGCCAAATAGGAGGAACAAAGTTAGAACAGGTGGACGGTTTCAAGTACTTAGGATGCATATTCTCACAGGATGGCAACATAGTGAAAGAACTGGAAGCGAGGTGTAGCAAAGCTAATGTAGTGAGCGCTCAGCTACGATCTACTCTCTTCTGCAAGAAGGAAGTCAGTACCAAGACTAAGTTATCTGTGCACCGTTCAATCTTTCGACCAACTTTGTTGTATGGGAGCGAAAGCTGGGTGGATTCAGGTTACCTTATCAACAAGGTTGAGGTTACGGATATGAAAGTAGCTAGGATGATTGCAGGTACTAGTAGATGGGGACAATGGCAGGAGGGTGTCCACAATGAGGAAATCAAAGAAAAACTGGGAATGAACTCTATAGATGTAGCAGTCAGGGCGAACAGGCTTAGATGGTGGGGTCATGTTACACGCATGGGAGAAGCAAGGTTACCAAAGAGACTCATGGATTCAGCAGTAGAGGGTGGGAGGAGTCGGGGCAGACCGAGGAGAAGGTACCTGGATTCGGTTAAGAATGATTTTGAAGTAATAGGTTTAACATCAGAAGAGGCATCAATGTTAGCACTGAATAGGGGATCATGGAGGAACTGTATAAGGGGGGCTATGCTCCAGACTGAACGCTGAAATGCATAATCAGTGTTAAATGATGATGATGATGATGATGATGATGATGATGAACTAGTTTCAAGTTGTAACAACGTCATCTTCAGGCCCATACACTTGCTGATGTCGGCTGCGTGCGGCTGATACTAGAAGTCAGTGGTGAGATATGGACGTGCTCCGTGTGGAAGGTGGTTACTAACTTACATTTCATTCCTGTCTTATAACCTTCCCAATGCGAGCACTCCATTCTTGGTTACTAACCACCTTCCACACGGAGCACGTCCATATCTCACCACTGACTTCTAGTATCAGCCGCACGCAGTTGACGTCTACGAGGGCAGTTCAATAAGTAATGCAACACATTTTATTTCTGAAAGACGGGTTGTTTTATTCAGCATTGAAATACACCAGGTTATTCCCCAATCTTTTAGCTACACAATACTATTTTTCAACGTAATCTCCATTCAATGCTACGGCCTTACGCCACCTTGAAATGAGGGCCTGTATGCCTGCACGGTACCATTCCACTGGTCGATTTCGGAGCCAACGTCGTACTGCATCAATAACTTCTTCATCATCCGCGTAGTGCCTCCCACGGATTGCGTCCTTCATTGGGCCAAACGTATGGAAATCCGACGGTGCGAGATGGGGGCTGTAGGGTGCATGAGGAAGAACAGTCCACTGAAGTTTTGTGAGCTCCTCTCGGGTGCGAAGACTTGTGTGAGGTCTTGCGTTGTCATGAAGAAGGAGAAGTTCGTTCAGATTTTTGTGAACAATTGTGACAGCACTACCAACAGAGATGTCAAGTTGAGCACTGAGTTGTTTGATGGTGATCCGTCGATCATCTCGAACGAGTGTGTTCGCACGCTCCGCCATTGCAGGAGTCACAGCTGTGCACGGCCGGCCCGCACGCAGGAGATCAGACAGTCTTGCTTGACCTTGCGGCGATGATGACACACGCTTTGCCCAACGACTCACCGTGCTTTTGTCCACTGCCAGATCACCGTAGACATTCTGCAAGCGCCTATGAATATCTGAGATGCCCTGGTTTTCCGCCAAAAGAAACTCGATCACTGCCCATTGTTTGCAACGCACATCCGTTACAGACACCATTTTAACAGCTCCGTACAGCGCTGCCACCTGTCGGAAGTCAATGAAACTATACGAGACGAAGCGGGAATGTTTGAAAATATTCCACAAGAAATTTCCGGTTTTTTCAACCAAAATTGGCCGAGAAAAAAAAATGTGTTGCATTACTTATTGAACTTCCCTCGTACAAGTGTATCGGTCTGAAGATGACGTTGTTAAAACGTTGAAACTAGTTGCCAAAATAAAATCTACACCTTAAATACAGCTGGAGGAATTTCTTCATTTTTAATATAAACAATATTCTACCGAAATTTGTAAAATCATTGGGGTAAGTGGCTACAAAACTGCTACTCACGTTGATGTGCAGAATATGAGACTGGCGAGGTACCATCAGACTTTCGAAAACACGTCATCCACACAATTCCGTAGATAGCGAGAGCCGACAACTGTAAGAATTGCCATTTCACCAGGTTAACAGCGCATGCATCAAACTTTCTGACAAGAATATTATACAGAAGAACGGAAAAGAAAATTGAGGACGTGCTGGATGAAGATCAGACTGGCTGTAGGAAAGGTAAAGGCACCAGAGAGGTCGTTCTGACGTTGCACCTGATAATGGATGCAAGACTGAAGAAAACTCAAGACACGCTCACAGCATTCGTCGACTGGAAAAAGTGTTCGACAATGTAAAATGGCGTGAGATATTCGAAATCCTCAGAAAGTAGGAGTAATCAGTAGAGAAAGAAGGGTAATAAAAGTATGTATAAGAATGGAGAGAGAAAAATAAGAATGGAAGACCAAGAATGGAGTGTTCACATTGGAAAGGTTATAAGACAGGAATGAAAATATTCAGTTTACACATCGACAAGCAGGACCTAAAGTTGAGGGAGTGGTACTAAAATTCAGGTTGAAAAGATATGATTCGCTGATGAGTGAAAGAGAATTAAAAGATTTGCTGAGTGGAATGAACAGTCTAATGAGGTTATCTTTATACTGAGGTCAACCGAAGAAAAATGAAGTTAATGAAGATTGGCAGAAATGAGATTCGCTATAAAGTTAACGTCAAAATTGAGGACCACAAGGTAGGCAAAATGAAGGAATTCTGCTACCTTGGAAGCAAAATAACAAATGACAGACGAAGCGAGGAGGGCACAAGAAACAGTCTAGCATAGGCAAAGAGGCCATTTCTGGCCAAAAGAAGTCTGCTAGACTCAAATATCGGACTTAAATTCAGGAAGAAGTGTCTGAGAATGTACGTTAGGAGCACAGCATTGTATACAAGTGAGTCATGGACTCATGAAAAAAATAAGAGAATGGAAGTGTTTGACAAATGGTGCTACAGAAAGATGTATATTAGGTGAATGAATAATATAAGAAACTAGGAGGTTCTCCAGAGAATCGTCGGGGAGAGGAACATGTGGAGAACATTGACAATAAGAAGCAATGCGATAGTACGTGTGTAAGACATGGGGAAGTAACTTCCGTGGTAATTGAGGGGTCTGTAGTCTGTGACAAGAGCAGGGGAAGACAAAGTTGGTATACTTGCAACAAGTAATTGAGGACCTAGGGTGCAAATGCTACTCTGGGACGAAGACATTGACAGAGGAGGAGCATCAAACCATTCAGAAGACTGATGACAAAAAAAAATCCAAAACGTTCTGTTTACATAAAGTTATACGTCGCGCGGAGTGGCCGAGCGGTCTTGGGCGCCATGTCACGGATTGCGCGACCCCTCTCGCCGGAGGTGCGAGTCCTCCCTCGGGCATGGGTGTGGGTGTTGTTCTTAGCATTAGTTACTTTAAGTTAAAGTAGCGTGTAAGTCTAGAGACCGATGACCTCAGCAGTTTGGTCCCTTAAGAATACACACACACACACACACACACACACACACACACACACACACACAGTTATGAAAAATTGCTTATTTTCAGTTCGAAATTCCCGACACACGATGCTATTCTGTCATTGGTCAATCCAATGCCATTCTTAACACTGCTGCCAGTGCTATTCTTGACCCCCCCAAGAGTCTCGTGCTAATAAGCGGCCAATCCGTCAGACGCGATGGTGAGTTGCATTACGGCTACTCCAGTTGCAACTGTGAAACTAGAGATTTATAGGCAGGGTGAAATACGGAGCCATTCTTTTTTATTTACTGCAACAGTTCGTTAACCGATGTCAGGATTTTCGGAGAAGTAATGTAATTTTTTGTTTTTATCCGACACCTTTAACAAACAACGTAGATACGTTGCCAGAAAATTTTTCAGGTGGAATGCATACAAGTAGTTACAACTTGAGATCAGCTAAACGAAAAATTTGATCGCGTACTTCAGTTCGACTTAAATCATAGAAATCTAATACATAGTCAAATTAGTGCCATCTTGCTTTTTTAGAATAAAAACCGCAAATTAATAAATTCTAAATTACTTAAACGTGCTAACTGTATACCTATTTTTTTCTCAGTAGTTGTTGTTAAGTATATTACGTGCGACCCAAAAATACTCTTCTTCTTCCAGCGTGGCCCAGGTAATCTACACTACTGGCCATTAAAATTGCTACGCCAAGAAGAAATGCAGATGATAAACGGGTATTCATTGGACAAATATATTATACTAGAACTGACATGTGATTACATTTTCACGCAATTTGGGTGCACAGATCCTGAGAAATCAGTACCCAGAACAAGCACCTCTGACCGTAATAACGGCCTTGAAACGCCTGGGCATCGAGTCAAACAGACCTTGGCTGGAGTGTACAGTTACAGCTGCCCATGCAGCTTCAACACGATACCACAGTTCATCAAGAGTAGTGACTGGCGTATTGTGACGACCCAGTTGCTCGGCCACCATTGACCAGATGTTTTCAATCGGTGAGAGATCTGGAGGATGTGCTGGCCAGGGCAGCAGTCGAACATTTTCTGTATCCAGAAAGGCCCGTACAGGACCTGCAGTATGCGGTCGTGCATTATCCTGTTGAAATGTAGGGTTTCGCAGGGATCGAATGAAGGGTAGAGCCGCGGGTCGTAACACATCTGAAATGTAACGTCCACTGTTCAAAGTGCGGTCAATGCGAACAAGAGGTGACCGAGACGTGTAACCAGTGGTACTCCATACCATCACGCCGGGTGATACGTCAGTATGGCGATGACGCAAACACGCTTCCAATGATCGTTCATCGCAGTGTCTCCAGACACGGATGTGACCATCATGATGCTGTAAACAGAACCTGGATTCTTCCGAAAAAATGACGTTTTGCCATTCGTGCACCCAGGTTCGTCTTTGAGTACACCATCGCAGGCGCTCCTGTCTGTGATGCAGCGTCAAGGGTAACCGCAGCCACGGTCTCCGAGACGATAGTCCATGCTGCTGTAAACGTTGTCGAACTGTTCGTGCAGATGGTTGTTGTCTTGCAAACGTCCCCATCTGTTGACTCAGGGATCGAGACGTGGCTACACGATTAGTTACAGCCATGCGGATAAGATGCCTGTCATCTCGACTGTTAGTGATACGAGGCCGTTGGGATGCAGCACGGCGTTCCGTGTTACCCTCCTGAACCCACTAATTCCATATTCTGCTAACAGTCATTGGATCTCGACCAACATTAGCAGCAATGTCGCGATACGATAAACCGCAGTCGCGATAGGATACAATCCGACCTTTATCAAAGTCGGAAACGTGATCGTTCGCATTTCTCCTCCTTACACGAAGCATCGCAACAACGTTTCACCAGGCAACGCCGGTCAACTGCTGTTTGTGCATGAGAAATCGGTTGGAAACTTTCCTCGTGTCAGCACGTTGTAGGTGTCGCCACCGGCACCAACCTTGTGTGAATGCTCTGAAAAGCTAATCATTTGCATATCACAGCATCTTCTTCCTGTCGGTTAAATTTCGCGTCTGTATCACGTCATCTTCGTGGTGTAGCAATTTTAATGGCCAGTAGTGTAAAAGGTCAGACATCCGTGGTATATGAGTTCCGTTTTTACGGATTGAGGTATAGGGCCATAAAAAGAAAAGAAAAAAGCTGGAGCGGACTTGCCATCACTTTGGTCCCTTCTCTTCCGCACAACGACATTACGTTAGTTGCAAAGCTGTCAAACTTAGCATGAATCGAAGCAACAAGTAATTTTGAGAATCGAGAACAAATTGGCCGAACATATGGTACTCGTAATGTGGAAGAGGAACGTATCTGCGTTCTTGAAGGCTACGGAGAGAGGGCTTTCTAATTGCTGAGGACGAAAGGTCGGTGAAGGCGGAAGAAAGTCGACGCAGGAATGCCGCCGGCGTCGTACGAGGAGCGAGAGTCGCGGAAGGAATCTCCGCTAATTAAGGTCAATGTCGCGAGGACCGGCTGTAGGTACGGGATAGGCGCGGAGGAAACTGTTTCTGGCCCACAGACAGGCAGAGAGAGAGAGAGAGAGAGAGAGAGAGAGACCGCTCCTTGCTGCTGGTATCGATACGGCTGAACCCTCACACCAGCAAAATATTTTTTGAATCATCAATCATTCTGCCAGCTTGATGATGTCTTCCTCCAACTACCTGTATCTTCTGCTAAACTTTTCATCTGTATGTAAGTCGTACACATATCATTCTCTGTTATCCATTTTGCACGTTCTGGTCCTTCACTCTACAGCTTTTCCAAACATATTGTTATCTAGAATGAAATTTTCACTCTACAGCGTAGTGTGCGCTGATATGAAACTTCGTGGCAGATGAAAACTGTGTGCCGGACCGCAATATCCTTTCTTCCAGGAGTGCTAATTCTGCAAGGTTCGCAGGAGAGCTTCTGTGAAGTACGAGGTACTGGCGGAACTAAAGCTGTGAGGACGGGGCGTGAGTCGTGCTAGGGTAGCTCAGATGGTAGAGCACTTGCCCGCGAAAGGCAAAGGTCCCGAGTTCGAGTCTCGGTCCGGCACACAGTTTTTATCTGCCAGGAAGTTTCATATAGTTATCTGTTTGTGGTTGTCATAGCAGAAGTCTCGCACACCCACCTTCTGGCCGGGGTACTCCATTATCTTATGATTTAGTACATTATTCTGTACACTTAATGAATTAATCTCTTGTCACAAGTCAAAGAGCCACATACACCTTGTATCACAGTCACTGTTTTCAAGTTAAAAAGTAATTCTACATCTACATTGTACTCCGCAAGCCACCTAATGGTGTGTGGTGGAGGTCACTTTCGGTACCACTATCTGATCCCTCCAACCCTGTTCCACTCGCGAATAGTGCGTGGGAAGAATGTTTGTACTGGCTCTAATTTTTCGAATTTTCTCCTCGTGGTCAATACGCGAGGTGTATGTGGGGGGAAGTAATATGTTGTCCGACTTCTCCTCAAGAGTGCTGTCCCGAAATTTCGATAGTAAATCTCTCCGTGATGCACAACGCCTCTCTTGTAACGTCTGCCAGTGGATTTTGTTTAGCACCTCCGTAACGCTCTCTCGGCAGCTAAACGATCCCGTGACGAAATGAGCCGCTCTTCTTTGGATCTTCTCTACCTCCTGTATCTGCCCTACCTGATACGGATCCCAGATAGATGAACAATACTCAAGAATCTTTCGTGGATGAGTTACTTTTCCTATAGATTCTTCCGATGAACACTATGGTACACTATGTGATCAAAAATATCCGGACACCCGGCTGAAAATGACTTAAAAGTTCGTGGCGCCCTCCGTCGGTAATACTGGAATTCAGTATGCTGTTGGCTCAACCTTAGCCTTGATGGCAGCTTCCACTCTCGCAGGCATACATTCAGTCAGGTGCTGGAACGTTTCTTGGGGAATGGCAGCCCATTCTTCACGGAGTGCTGCACTGAGGAGAGGTACTGATGTCGGTCGGTGAGGCCTCTCACGGAGTCGGCGTTCCAAAACATCCCAAAGGCGTGCTATAGGATTCCGGTCAGGACTCTGTGCAGGCCAGTCCATCAAAGGAATGTTATTGTCGTGTAACCACTCCGCCACAGGCCGTACATTATGAACAGGTGCTGCAAACAGAATCTGGATTCACCCGGAAAAATGACGTTTTGCCATTCGTGCACCCTGGTGCGTCGTTGAGTACACCATCGCAGGCGCTCCTGTCTGTGATGCAGCATCAAGGGTAACCGCAGCCATGGGCTCCGAGCTGATAGTCCGTGCTGCTGCAAACGTCGTCGAACTGTTCGTGCAGATGGTTGTTGTCTTACAAACGTCCCCATCTATAGACTCAGGGATCGAGACGTGGCTGCACGATCCGTTACAGCCATGCGGATAAGATGCCTGTCATCTCGACTGTTAGTGGTACGAGACCGTTGGGATCCAGCACGGCGTTCCGTATTACCTTCCTGAACCCACCGATTCCATATTCTGCCTACAGCCATTGGATCTCGACCAACGCGAGCAGCAATGTGGCGATACGATAAACCGCAATCGCGATTGGCTACAATCCGACCTTTATCAAAGTCGGAAACGTGATGGTACGCATTTCTCCTCCTTACACGAGGCATCACAACAACGTTTCACCAGGCAACGCCGGTCGACTGCTGTTTGTGTATGAGAAATCGGTTGGAAACCTTCGTCGTGTCAGCACGTTGTAGGTGTCGCCACCGGCGCCAACCTTGCGTGAATGCTCTGAAAAGCTAATCATTTGCATGTCACAGCATCTTCTTCCTGTCGGTTGAATTTCGCGTCTGTAGCGCGTTATCTTCGTGGTGCAGCAATTTTAATGGCCAGTGGTGGCCACAGCAAAAATTATTTTTGGAAGTTGGGAATGTCGTTACCCCTGTGGCCTCTCCGCAGAGTAGCGCCTGGTCCTATTTCCCTCCTCCCCACTCTCCTCGATCCATACCGAATCGCGTCAGTGCGCGAGTGCAGACACAGTGGTTTTCCGGCTCGTGGAAGTTACCGAGGTTGTGGAGAAACCGCTGCACGCCTCGTCTGGGGCTGTCGACGCGCATGCGCGCTCGATCGCGATGAATGGCCGAGAGAGAGACTGCGGCCCAGTTCCAGCGGAGAGAGCTCAAGGTCGGGTCTCCAGACGAAGAAGAACTGGACTGGACTGGACTGGACGGCGCGGCCAGCGAAAGGAGAACACGCCGCAGGGATGGCGCTGCTCGAGTCCGGAGTGAATGGAAGCGGACACAGGCGAACGAGCCTCAGTACACAGTCGGGCAGTGCTCACTGCCACTCGGTGATACTTGAAAACGATCGTTCACTCTAGCCTCGTAAAACTGCCGTAGTGTACCGCGGATTATCATAAGAAAGCGCAGACTGCGGTAGTTTTGGAAGTAGTCATAGTGAGTTAATACGAGGGCAGTTCAATAAGTAATGCAACACATTTTTTTCTGAAACCAGGGTTGTTTTATTCAGCATTGAAATACACCAGGTTATTCCCCAATCTTTTAGCTACACAATACTATTTTTCAACGTAATCTCCATTCAATGCTACGGCCTTACGCCACCTTGAAATGAGGGCCTGTATGCCTGCACGGTACCGTTCCACTGGTCGATGTCGGAGCCAACGTCGTACTGCATCAATAACTTCTTCATCATCCGCGTAGTGCCTCCCACGGATTGCGTCCTTCATTGGGCCAAACATACGGAAATCCGACGGTGCGAGATCGTGGCTGTAGGGTGCATGAGGAAGAACAGTCCACTGAAGTTTTGTGAGCTCCTCTCGGGTGCAAAGACTTGTGTGAGGTCTTGCGTTGTCATGAAGAAGGAGAAGTTCGTTCAGATTTTTGTGCCTACGAACACGCTGAAGTCGTTTCTTCAATTTCTGAAGAGTAGCACAATACACTTCAGAGTTGATCGTTTGACCATAGGGAAGGACATCGAACAGAATAACCCCTTCAGCGTCCCAGAAGACTGTAACCGTGACTTTACCGGCTGAGGGTATGGTTTAAACTTTTTCTCGGTAGGGGAGTGGGTGTGGCGCCACTCCATTGATTGCCGTTTTGTTTCAGGTTCGAAGTGATGAACCCTTGTTTCATCGCCTGTAACAATCTTTGACAAGAAATTGTCACCCTCAGCCACATGACGAGCAAGCAATTCCGCACAGATGGTTCTCCTTTGCTCTTTATGGTGTTCGGTTAGACAACGAGGGACCCAGCGGGAACAAACCTTTGAATATCCCAACTGGTGAACAATTGTGACAGCACTACCAACAGAGATGTCAAGTTGAGCACTGTGTTGTTTGATGGTGATCCGTCGATCATCTCGAACGAGTGTGTTCGCACGCTCCGCCATTGCAGGAGTCACAGCTGTGCACGGTCGGCCCGCACGCGGGAGATCAGACAGTCTTGCTTGACCTTGCGGCGATGATGACACACGCTTTGCCCAACGACTCACCGTGCTTTTGTCCACTGCCAGATCACCGTAGACGTTCTGCGAGCGCCTATGAATATCTGAGATGCCCTGGTTTTCCGCCAAAAGAAACTCGATCACTGCCCGTTGTTTGCAACGCACATCCGTTACAGACGCCATTTTAACAGCTCCGTACAGCGCTGCCACCAGTCGGAAGTCAATGTAACTATACGAGACGAAGCGGGAATGTTCGAAAATATTCCACAAGAAATTTCCGGTTTTTTCAACCAAAATTGAACTGCCCTCGTATCATACCCGCATTACCAGTACGTTAAGGGGCTCCGGAAAGGCTCAAAATCATGAAAAGTTCAATTTTTACTTTTTTGCGTTTTCTGAATCTGCAGACTATTACCTTTTAATAGATATATAATTTATTCAATTCCGAAGACTACAACTATTTTTAAATTTTTTTTGAAATGTGTTCTACATGGGCGTGACCCACTGTGGCGCTGTTAAACTGCTGTCAAATGGTGTTATTATTAACGTCCGTGTTCATCAGGTACATTTTAGTGATGTGAGATAAAGTATGTGTTGTGGCTAACCTGTGATGGTTCAATATATATCGCTGGTGTGATTGTCGATGGTTTCATGTTTATTTACTCTGTCGTTATCTCGAAAATATTCGTAATTAATTCTGTTTCTTGAGTCTCTGTTTTGTTGAAGTATAATAATGAGTAAAAGTAAAGTTATTAGAAATTCTCTGAAGGCTTTTAAGAAAAAGAGAAATGTTGGAAAGCCAAAGGTATGTGTTATTACTGTAAACAATAAAGACGATAGGTTCTAACATGGTACGAGCGATGCTTGCTTTAGACAAGGAACACCTTCGGGCTGCAGACAGGGCTGTAAAGAGTCTAGAAATACAAGCAAGAGTAAACAGGAGGAGGAACAAGAGGAAGCTGGAGGAGGAGTTTGCAGAGGATGAAGATAATCCATCCTATGGACCTGGAATGCACTAAAAAGTTAATCCAATCTTTGTCGCTCGATTCCCAAAACTTTTATTTTCTCATACTAATTACATGTTTTCTAACGGTTTTCCAAACAGATTTGTTTCAAACTTTCAGTAAATGTTACACAGTACCTTCTGCATAATTTAACACAGCCTTTTTCCAAAAAACTGTATATTTTTGAATATATAAATAAAAATTGCAAAAAAATGTTGTGAATTTTCATTACAATTGAAAAAAAATCATCTTTAATAACTGAACTAAAATTTTGTAAAATCCCTGTGTTAAGTTGTAGCCCATATTCCAATCAATAATCTGTAAAAAGTTCAACTTCCTTCCTCAAACACTTTGTGAGGAAAGATGCAATTTATAAGCGTTATTTTAACATTCCAAGTATAGGGCGTTCCGGAGCCCCTTAAATGTGTTGCATACCTAACGGGCGTTACCTCAAATCTGTTTGTTTAGGTGTGCGATCAGTCTCACTAGATTCACCCCGAAACCGGAAGCGGTGAATCGTCTAGAAACTGACTGAGGATATGCGCTGAAGCGCCGAAGAAACTGACATACGCAGACGCATTCAAATAAAGAGGTGTGTAAACAGGCAGAATACGGCACTGCGGCAGGTTACGACTGTGTAAGACAAATGTCTAGCGCAGTTGTTAGATCGGTTACTGCAGCTACAATAGTAGTTCATCAAGATTTACCCGAGTTTGAAAGTGATGTTATAGTCGGCGCACGAGCAATGCGACGCTGTGTCTCCGAGGTGGCGATTTTCCCACACGACCATTTCACAAGCGTACCGTGAATATCAGGAATCAGGTAGAACATCAGATCTTCGAGATCGCTGCGACCGGAAACAGATCCTGCAAGAACAGGACCAACGGCGACTGAAGAGAATCGCTGAATGTGACAGAAGTGCAATACTTCCGCAAATAGCTGCAAAATTCAATGCTGGGCCATCAAAAAGTGTCAGCGTGGGAATCATTCAACAAAACATCATCGGTATGGGGTTTCGGAGCCGGATGCCCACTCTTGTACCCTTGATGGCCGGGCAACACAGTCTTAACGCCCCATCTGGGCCCGTCAACACCGAAATTGGACTGTTGATGACTGGAAACATGTTGCTTGGTCGGACGAGTCTCGTTCCAAATTGTATCGAGCCGATGGATGTGTACGGGCATGGAGACAATCTCATTAATCCATGGACCCTGCATTTAGACAGGGGACTGTTCAAGCTGGTGGAGGCTCTTTTATGGTATGGCTATGTGCAGTGGGAGTGATATGAGAGCCCTGGTATGTCTACATACGGCTGGTAGGTGGCACGTATGTAAGCTTCCTGTCTGATCACCTGCATCCATTCATGTCCATTTTGCTTTCCGACGGACTTGGGCAATTTCAGCAGGACACTGCCACACCCCACACGTCCAGAATTGCTAGCGTGGTTCCAGGAACACTCTCCGCTGGCCCCCAAACTCCCCAGGCATGAACATTTTTGGGCATATCTGTTATGCCTTGCAATGTGCTTTTCAGAAGAGGTCTCCACCCCCTCGTACTCCTACGGATTTATGGACAGCCCCGCAGGATTCATGGTGTAAATTTCCTCCATCACTACTTCAGATACACACCTGGAAATGGAAAAAAGAACACATTGACACCGGTGTGTCAGACCCACCATACTTGCTCCGGACACTGCGAGAGGGCTGTACAAGCAATGATCACACGCACGGCACAGCGGACACACCAGGAACCGCGGTGTTGGCCGTCGAATGGCGCTAGCTGCGCAGCATTTGTGCACCGCCGCCGTCAGTGTCAGCCAGTTTGCCGTGGCATACGGAGCTCCATCGCAGTCTTTAACACTGGTAGCATGCCGCGACAGCGTGGACGTGAACCGTATGTGCAGTTGACGGACTTTGAGCGAGGGCGTATAGTGGGCATGCGGGAGGCAGGGTGGACGTACCGCCGAATTGCTCAACACGTGGGGCGTGAGGTCTCCACAGTACATCGATGTTGTCGCCAGTGGTCGGCGGAAGGTGCACGTGCCCGTCGACCTGGAACCGGACCGCAGCGACGCACGGATGCACGCCAAGACCGTAGGATCCTACGCAGTGCCGTAGGGGACCGCACCGCCACTTCGCAGCAAATTAAGGACACTGTTGCTCCTGGGGTATCGGCGAGGACCATTCGCAATCATCTCCATGAAGCTGGGCTACGGTCCCGCACACCGTTAGGCCGTCTTCCGCTCACGCCCCAACATCGTGCAGCCCGCCTCCAGTGGTGTCGCGACAGGCGTGAATGGAGGGACGAATGGAGACGTGTCGTCTTCAGCGATGAGAGTCGCTTCTGCCTTGGTGCCAATGATGGTCGTATGCGTGTTTTGCGCCGTGCAGGTGAGCGCCACAATCAGGACTGCATACGACCGAGGCACACAGGGCCAACACCCGGCATCATGGTGTGGGGAGCGATCTCCTACACTGGCCGTACACCACTGGTGATCGTCGAGGGGACACTGAATAGTGCACGGTACATCCAAACCGTCATCGAACCCATCGTTCTACCATTCCTAGACCGGCAAGGGAACTTGCTGTTCCAACAGGACAATGCACGTCCGCATGTATCCCGTGCCACCCAACGTGCTCTAGAAGGTGTAAGTCAACTACCCTGGCCAGCAAGATCTCCGGATCTGTCCCCCATTGAGCATGTTTGGGACTGGATGAAGCGTCGTCTCACGCGGTCTGCACGTCCAGCACGAACGCTGGTCCAACTGAGGCGCCAGGTGGAAATGGCATGGCAAGCCGTTCCACAGGACTACATCCAGCATCTCTACGATCGTCTCCATGGGAGAATAGCAGCCTGCATTGCTGCGAAAGGTGGATATACACTGTACTAGTGCCGACATTGTGCATGCTCTGTTGCCTGTGTCTATGTGCCTGTGGTTCTGTCAGTGTGATCATGTGATGTATCTGACCCCAGGAATGTATCAATAAAGTTTCCCCTTCCTGGGACAATGAATTCACGGTGTTCTTATTTCAATTTCCAGGAGTGTATTTGTCGAGTCAATGGCACATCGTGTTGCGGCACTTCTGCGTGCCAGCGGGGGCCCTACACGATATTAGGCAGGTGTGCCAGTTTCTTTGGCTATTCGGTGTATTAGTTGCTGTTTGAACAGACGCTACCTAGGCCCAAATTTTCAGAGTTACAAACGTTTAAAAATCTAACCAAACAATTTCAGTATAACACGAATTCTCTCAGAACAAACGAAATACTAATTCATTCTTCTGTCACTACATGTTGAATCAGTATAAAACCAGCGGTAACATCACGAAACTGTGCAGGGAGCGACGTTCTGCGAAGCTGATTGGTTCGAAGATTTGACGTCATGAGTTAGAATGCGACAGATAAGACTGTATGACGCCACATCTTTCACTCAGTCACCGGGTATGGCGTTCGTTGCGCGTCCTTTGAAGCGTATCAGTAAACAGTTGTTACTACGGTGTTACAACATACCAGCAAATTTTGGGAGTGCGACTTGATTGTAATGCGATAAAACATGTTCGAAGGAAAAGTATTTGAAGGAAGAGTGCACATATTGACCGGTATGTATGCAAGAGTTAAGTTTAATATAAAACTGACAACATTAGTTCGGCTAACATTGTTGACCAGCAGTTTTAAACGTTTATTTTCAAATCTTTGCTGAATTTTTTAATTACATATTGCAGTTATAGTCGCTAATTGAGTGAGTGTTTTGTGCGGTTTTAAAGTTTACTAAATCTGAAATTGGTTTATTATAGTGTTTGAAGAATGTAAATCTGCAGTCTTTTTGTCTATAGTGCACTGCAGCAAATTCGACTTGTTAAAAGAAGTGTCATAGATCGAAAAATTTGTAACCAGTTCTACTGAAATTGGAACGTTAATAGCCAAGATCCCTGGAAGACCAACGGTTGCACTGACCACACTTCCTGTGAACCCATGAGTGAATAGCGAAGATCCAAAATGTATTTTCGACAAAGATGAATTGTTTAAAATTTTCCTTATGATTCGAGTTCAGAGAGATAGTAGTATGTGTGTAGATTCTACACATGGCAACCTGGGTGTGATTTTCAGTTAACGATTGATTTAGTTACAGATTAATTGGTGCTGGCTTTTCTGTTTGTTTCTGTTGAAGCTTTAGAACTGACTGAACTACCATGTCTTCGTTTTTCAACACTATTAAAGGGAGTGTTAGGACTATGCATGTGAGGTTTTCATGCCGGACAATGCACTTTCTTACATTAATGAATCGAGTGCTGTTGTGGAAAATACTGGGCAACATTTACTGTATGGATGGCATGTTGTTCTTGGAAGAAAAATCTGTCGTAGGTTGCTGGCGATACAATAAAACAGTGGCTGATAAAGCTGTAACAACAGTCTTGCATGAGCTATACTGACACACACCAGTATGTAAGCGGAGCAGAGAAGAATGGAGAATGATTATAGTGCCAGTAAGGGTAGCAAATGGGGAAATCCATTGGCAAAAGACACTTTCGCAGCTTGTTATGGCCCAGTACATGGGAACGCGAATCTTGGAAACGGTGAAACTGCTGGACTATGGCGTGCTATTGTCGCGATCATCTTTGGAAGGTGGTTGAAGTACCGTGCAACCACCTCTCATCACTGAATGTAGAGATCAGTGTCTTGTGCGCTGTCTACAACAGGATAGACAGCGATATGGGGCAGATCTGACAGCAGAGTACAATGCTAGCGGAGGCATAACTGTTTCGAAGCACACCGTTCATCGCACACCGTTGAACCATGGGGCTCTGCAGCAAACGACCCGTACATGTTTTCATGTTGACACAATGAAATTTTCTATTATGATTACAACTTGGTAATCAAATGAAACATGTAAAAATATTTAAACAAATGTTAAAAGCACAAACTGTTATACTAACTGACACAGCAGGTCTGAAACAACGTATAATAACTGTAGGCGCCCCGGTGGTCCCGGTCGCCTACGGTGGTCTGGAGGCCGAGCGGTGACCTCTCCAGTTGTCAGGATGCTAGGAAATGACTGTGGGCGCGTCAGAAACGCCAAAGAAACATTATTAATTCGTGACACCTTTATTCCTGCCGAGTACAATGTGGCCCGCGTAACAGGCTGGCTGAGCTTGGTGATATCTGTTGTGTCTAGACAAGACAGCCTAGACACAATGAGAGGAAGCCGAAAGGCACGCGCTTAAACTCAGGCAGGCTGGCGTGAGGTCTGAAACAGGATACGTAATTATTGCTATAAAGAAAAGTACGTAGCTTCTGGAATACTTAACTTTAATCCACATTTGTAGAACATCGCTCTAGATGATACATTAATAGAATCTCAATATCGATTGAATACAGCGCCTTGCTAGGTCGTAGCAAATGTAGCTGAAGGCTATGATAACTATCGTCTCGGCAAATGAGAGCGTAATTCTCAGTGAACCATGGCTAGCAACGTCGGTTGTACAACTGGGGCGAGTGCTAGTACGTCTCTCTAGACCTGCCGTGTGGCGGCGCTCGGTCTGCAATTACTGACAGTGGCGACACGCGGGTCCGTCGTATACTAGCGGACCGCGGCCGATTTAAAAGCTACCACCTAGCAAGTATGGTGTCTGGCGGTGACACCACAATATCAACGACCTTCCCCGAGTCCTCGTTGACTCGGAGCGATAACACCAGCTCCGGGTCGCACCAGTCTTGCTAGCGCAGCGCCGTGTGCTGTGATGCAGCGGTGGAACGCCCTTACATCGGCCGCGTGTGGCTGGCGGCGCCTGGCTGGCCGGCAGACAGCAGGTCGCTGCGCGTAGGAGGCTCCGGGTTGGAGTCCCGGCGCTGTCGGCACGAGAGGCCTTCTTGTAGTGCGGAGTGTATCCCACCCCGTCGTCTACCCTGCTCCTGCTGGTGGCTCGACCGCGGTGGACGGCGGAACGGGCTGCAGTCCCCCAGCGTCGTCGGCTCACCCGGTTGTGACGGCGGATGCACAGGGCCTAGGTCTCGCACGATCTCGACGATGGCTCACCGATGTGGTCAACATTGGCGGCGAGCGAGTCTGCCGCGGTGTCTGCTAATCCTGGATCGATGATTGACAGCGGCAGCAGAGAGGACCAGAGCTGGTACTGTCCCCTCACGTCTGCTGCTGGATGGGCCGCCCTTACTGCAGCATCTCCTTAATAAAGATTAACATGTCGATCACCGAGCTGAGCGCTATGCAGCGCCCCAGTACACATCTAACTGCAAGTGCCTTGTTGCTATCAAAGCTGGCCTATTTAAAGGAAGCACGAGCGACGTCCTGACGTCATGCTCGTTTGTAGTGAACGCATTCGTTCCACTTATACTGCTGATTTATGTGTTGTACTCTTCCCTTGGGTGTTTTTGTGACAGAGTTACGTGTTACAACAGATTTACACGAATTTATGAAATGCAGTACAGCTGGCGCTATACCTCTGTCTTACACTACGAAAGTCTCCGTCTGACACAAACCCGCGTGCCAAGCAATTCTCTCTCGCCTGTTGTGTGTAACCAGGCCACTGCCCCTGCGTGACGACACATTCCGATACATGTGCAATCCTCTTACCTCTTGGCTAACCTACTGCCTCTGGCTCACGGCATAGGCAACGAAACTTTGACAATATTCCACGTTTGCAACTCTTTACTATTCTGCGACACTACATTATAAATATAACGGACAGTCAAAAATTTTCCGTTCGAAACCTGTGCAGTGCAGGATCGGTATGCCAATCGCGCAAAATTGCTGTAAGCGTGGAGGCAGTCCTCCCACCGAAGCACCAGGCTGAAGACACGCCTTTGGTAAAGCACCGTTCCTTTCTGCGTGAAGAGGTCTGTAACTGGTTGCTGCACATTTATGAGCCTTAAAGGTCTTTTTTAAGAGACCGAGGGCTTGATAATCACAGGGGGAGTGATCGAGACTATAGGGCGGGTGCTCGAGCGCCTCCCACTTGCGTTGGCGTAACTTGTGCATTACGACATTTGCCTTATGGGGACGTGCCTTATCATGAGAGAGCACCAGTCTTTGTCGCAGTTTTCCCCGGACGTTTCGCCTCAATTGCATCCACGTTCTTCATTCTCCAATGGATGTCTGCCGTGTCTATCCTTCAGCGCCAAGAAAAGAATAACAGCGCTATGGTCCTGTTTGGGCGAAATTTGCAAATAATGTCGCAATAATTCACGTTTCCATATTTTCCGCATGTACCTCGGAAAGGCACGAATGGCACACCAATGCCAAACTGAACTTTGTGATCAAAATAAAGAAATCAGGAAAAAGGAAAAAAGGGCTGTGATCGAGATGTTAGGAAAAAGAGCAACTGTACATTTGCAATAAGAAGTGTAGAAGTACGAGAAAAAAGTTACAGATGAAGTTAGAAAAAGGAATCTCATGTTAGAAGAGCTCATCCCAAGGGTGAGTCGTAGCATAACAACATTCTGGAAAATTATGAGGGAAGCCTAATTGGGTTAAGAAAATGCATGAAGTAATAAATTGATATAAATAAGCATGTAATTGGAGATAGAACAAAACAGAGAAGCAAAAATTAAGGTATCAAAGGGTTTGCAGGAAAAACTATCCCCAGGAGGCAGGAACGAAACAGGACAACAGAAAAGAGGAAAAACAAATGTGATAAGATCGAATAATGAAGAAAGCGTAAAGCTAACTTTACGTCTTATGCAAGAGTAATTCGAAATATGTGGTAATCACCTAGTTAAATGCACGAAATGTTTTCGTGGTGCAATTTTTGCTAGTGAAATAAATGCAAAAAAAAAATAATTCATGAATTATTGAGAATATGTAGTGGTCCCTGTGTCCTGATCATCTCCTGCTACTGAATTAATTCCATAATTTGAGTCCAAATCGAAGTAAAAAAGTTAAGTGAAAGTTAAAAGTCGACTTTCTAAGTCATTATAGACATGAGTTGGGCAAGGAAGGAGATAAAGTGGATTTGACGTCAGTTCCTTCAAGGAGTGAAGTCAGCTTTTCACGAGTTTGTCATTAAGTCTGAGAAAATAAAGTGGGCAGTCGTTACTCTGCTGATCATAGAGTGATCTTTTTATATTTTCTTATTTATCTGTACACACACACACACACACACACACACACACACACACACACACACACACACACAGTGTGTATGTTTGATATTTGATGTATATAATAGAGTGAATGTAAGTCGTGTATCTCCCCCCCCCCCTCTCCCAAACCCCTGGATCTACTTCAATGGGAAAAAGCAGGCCTCATGAGTATCAGCACTGTATGGTTTATAACCTCCTAGTTCCAATAGGAGCAGAGATATGGACAAAAAGGTGTTTTTTTTGCCAGCTCCTGGTGTATAGGCTGTCTGCATGACAGGATTGTTGTATGAGAGCAGTATTGGCCTGCCAAATCAACCTGCTTTGAATGGCGAATTATACATCAGGTGCAAATACATGATTTTCATGCCCCTGATATGTAGTCTGCCCTGCATGACAGGTGTGTTGTGGGAGTAGCAATGGTCTGCATTATTGAACTGTGTTTCAAGTGGCTACACGTACTGATAATCATGGTCAGGGACAGGTTGAGATGGACAGAAGAGGAGGTGGACAGAGCGAAGGGAAGGAGGAAATGGACAGAGAGAGACAAGGAGGGGAAGATGTTTGAAGCAGGTGGAAGGTGTGGAGGGGCAGTGGGAAGGTCGAAAAGGAAGAGGCAGAGGAGGATACTGTCAGAGAGAGGGGGTGGTGGAATGGACAAAGAGGGGGTGAGGAGGAGATGAAGGGACAGAGTAGGGAGAAAGAGAGAGACAGAGAGGGGTGGGAGAGTGGTGTGGACAGACAGAGGCATGAATTTATGGAGACACGAAAGGAGAGGAGGAAGTGTCTTCAATATGAGTGTCGAGTGCATGTACAGGTGCAACTGTGAGGAAAAGTCCTGTTATCACTAAATATGGCCTTTGATTCTAGCAGCGCTTTGCGTATGATAGAAAAGGGAAGCTTCAGTATAGTTTGGTAACGTATCATTGACTGACATTGTACAAATGGAATGTCTTTGTGTGAACTAAAATGAATTAATCATCTGTTACACACTTCTTGAAAAGTTTTGACATTAGTGAATATTATGTGAGACAGTAATTGAAATTATATTCTAAACCAAAAAACCCAAATTAATATTGTTTCAAAATATTTGTATGCTACATATCCATGCTTTCCTGATAAACCTGCTCTTTATTTAATAATATTTTTTTCTTTCAGGTAACAACAACTCTAAGATGATGAATACGTAACTCCAAATCCAAACACCAAGTAAGCCAGAAGTTTTTTTTTTTTTATTATTGGAGCCAAATGTTAACGAAGCAAACTTTGAAACACAGCAGAGGTTAAATCATTAATTTATCACTATTTTCAATATGTCACTCTCGAAATTTTTTTTCTTCTTTCTGCTTTTGTAAATAAGAACTCAATCAGCATGCACTGAAAAATGTATTCCATAAGCATTACAGCGACAGCAAATTTATATCAGCTATCACAATCAAATATCTGATAAGTCACAGACGATGCTCCGCTATGATATTCTTCCATTTACCATTATTTTGTGCTCAGTGTATGACTAAATCTGTCAATAGAGCTTTCATTTGAAATTCAATCTGTAATTTGAAAAGTGTGCCACTATACCATACATGATTTGATAACCAATGAGTACATCACTTTAAAAAAGAAAATGCAAAATTATGTCAATACCAACCGGCCAGCCTCTTCTGTAAATCACAAGAGAGGAAAACGAATAATTGATTTCTGTACTAAATTTCAGCTAGTAATAGCGAATACTCTGTTCAAGAATCACAAGAGGAGGAGGTATACTTGGAAAAGGCCGGGTGATGCAGGAAGATTTCAGTTCAATTACATCATGGTCAGATAGAGATTCCGAAATCAGATACTATATTGTAAGGCGTGCCCAGGAGCAGACATAGACTCAGACCACAATACAGTAGTGATGAAGAGTAGGCTGCTGAAGTTTAAGACATTAGTCAGGAAGAATCAATACGCAAAGAAGTGGGATACGAAAGTACTAAGTAATGACGAGATGCGCTTGAAGTTCTCTAAGGCTATAGATACAGCAATAAGGAGTAGCTCAGTAAGCAGCACAGTTGAAGAGGAATGGACATCTCTAAAATGGTCCATCACAGAAGTTGGAAAGAAAACCATAGCCACAAAAAACGTAACTGTAAAAAAACCAGGGGTAACAAAACAGATACTTCAGTTGAACGATGAAATGAGTAAGTACAAATATGTTCCGGGAAACTCAGGAATACAGCAATACCAGCCGCTGAGGAGTGAAATAAACAAGAAGTGCAGGGAAGCTAAGAAGAAATGGCTGCATGAATAAGAAGAAATCGAACAAGAAATTATTGTCGGAAGGACAAACTCAGCGTACAGAAAAGTCAAAACAAAGTTGGGTGACATTAAAAGTAGGAGTGGTAACATTAAGAGTGCAATGGGAGTTTCACTGTTAAGTGAAGAGGAGAGAGCGGATAGGTGGAAAGAGTACATTGAAGGCCTCTATGAGGAGGAAGACTTGTCTGATGTTATAGAAGAAGAAACAGGAGCCGATTTAGAAGAGACAGAGGATTCAGTGCTAGAATCAGAATTTAAAAGAGCCTTGGGGGACTTAAGGTCTAATAATGGAGAAGGAATAGATGAGAATCCATCAGAATGTCTAAAATCATTGGGGAAAGTGGCAGGAAAAAGACTACGTTGGCCTGTAGAATGTATGAGTCTGGCGACATACCATCTGACATTCGGAAAAATATCATCCACACAATTTCAAAGACTGTGAGAGCTGACAAGGGCTAGAATCAGCCTAACAACCCATGCATCTAAGTTTCTGACAAGAATAATATACAGAAGAATGCAAAAGGATATTGAGGATGTGCTAGATGACGATGAGTTTGGCTTTAAAAAAGGTAAAGACACGAGAGAAGCAATTCTGACGTTGCGGTAGATAACGGAAACAAGACTAAAGTAAAATCAAGACACATTCATAGGATTTGTCGACTTGGAAAAAGCGTTCGACGTGTAAAATGGTGCAAGAAGTTCGAAATTCTGAGAAAAATATTGGTAAGCTATAGGGAAAGCCGGATAATAATATACTTTCGCAGGAGCCAAGAGGAAATAATGACACTGGAGAACCAAGAACGAAGTGCTCGGATTAAAAAGGATGTAAGACAGAGATGTAGTCTTTTGCCCCTACTCTTCAATTTGTACATCGAAGAAGCAATAATGGGAATAAAAGAAAGGTTTAGGAGAGGAATTAAATTAAAAGTGAAAGGATATCAATTCGCTGATGACATTGAGTGAAAGTAAAGAAGAATTAGTTGATCTGCTGATTCGAATGAACAATCTAATGAGTATAGAATAATGACTGAGAGTAAATCGAAGAAAGACGAAACTAATGAGAGGTAGGAGAAGTGAGAACATTAAGAAACTTAACATCAGGTTGATGGTCACGAAGTTCATGAAATTAAGGATTTCTGCTACCTACAACTGGCTGAAAATGACAAGTTCGTGGCGCCCTCGAACAGTAATGCTGGAATTCAGTATGGTGTTGGCCCACCCGTAGCCTTGATGACAGCTTCCGCTCTTGCAGCCATACGTTCAATCAGGTGCTGGAAGGTTTCTTGGGGAATGGCAGCCCATTCTTCGCGGAGTGCTGCACTGAAGGCGTTCTATAGGATTCAGGTCAGGACTCTGTGCAGGGCGGTCCATTACAGGGATGTTATTGTCATGTAACCACTCCGCCACAGGCCGTGTATTATGGACAGGTGCTCGATAGTGCTGAAAGATGCAATCGCCATCCTCGAATTGCTCTTCACGAAGGTGCTTAAAACATCAGTGTAGGCCTGTGCTGTGATAGCGCCACGCAAAACAACAAGGGGTGTAGGATCCCTCCGTGAAAATCACGACCACTCCTTGACACCACCACCTCCGAATTTCACTGTTGGCACTACACACGCTGGCAGATGACGTTCACCGGGCATTCGCCATACCCACACCCTACCACCAGATCGCCACATTGTCTACCGTGATTCGTCACTCCACACAACGTTTTTCCACTGTTAAATCATCCAATGTTTACGCTCCTTACACCAAGCGAGACGTCGTTTGGCATTTACCGGCGTGATGTGTGACTTATGAACAGCCGCTCGACCGTGAAATCCAAGTTTTCTCACCTCCCGCCTAACTGTCAAAGTACTTGCAGTGGATCCTGATGCAGTTGGGAATTCCTGTGTGATGGTCTGGGTACATGTCTACCTATTACACATTACTACTGTCTTCAACTGTCGACAGTCGCTGGCGGTCAACATACGAGGTCGTCCTGTACGCTTTTGTTCTGTACGTGTCATTTCACGTTTCCACTTCAGTATCACATCTGAAACGGTGGACCTAGAATGTTTAGGAGTGTAGAAATCTCGCGTACAGACGTATGACATAAGTGATACCCAATCACATGACCACGTTCGAAGTCTGTGATTTCCGCGGAGCGCCCATTCTGCTCCCTCACGATGTCTAATGACTAGTGAGGTCGTTGATATGGAGTACCTGGCAGTAGGTGGCAGCACAATGCACTTAATATGAAAAACGTATGTTTTTGCTGGTGTCCGGATACTTTTGATCATATAGCCTACCTTCTTTGGAAGGGGAACTATTACGTTCTTCGCCAAGTCTGAGAGTACTTCGTCTGTCTTGTAAATGTTGCACACCACGTGGAATAATTTTATCATGGCTAGCCATCCCAAGGGCCACAATAATTCTGAGAGAAGGTAACCTACTACAGGACTCTTCTCCACCGAGGTCTTCCAGTACTGTTTAAAATCATTCTCGCAGTATCAGTCTTCTAGCTCGTCTTCACGCACCTCCTTTTCACTTTCTACTGTATTATCATCAAATTTGTTCATTTTATGTGGACTCTGTATTCATTCCTTCTACCTTTCAGCTTATCCTTATTTGCTTAATATTCGCTGGACATCAGAGCTCTTGATACTCACACAGCTGTTCGTCTTTTGTCCAGTCTCTTTAATATTCCCAAAGGCAGCGTTTGTCTTTCACCTTGTTACGCATCCTTCAACAGCCTTGCTCTTGTCCTCTAACCATTCTTGCTTCTCCATTTTGCAGTTTATATATATAATTTTTTAAACGTCTGTATTCCCTTTCGCCTAATTTATATGCTGCATTTTTACATTTTTTCCCTTCATGAGTTAAATTGAATATGTCCTCTGTGTTATCCAGGGACTGCTGTTAGTCCTAGTCTTTTTACCAATGTGACCTTCTGATGCCTTCCGTATATCATCTCTCGATCCTACCCACTTGTCTAATGTCGTATTCATTTGCCTTGTTGCAGTCCAACGTTGCCTGATAGTCCCTATAAAACTCTCAAAAATCTATCGTTCCTCCGAGCTACCCAAGTTCCATATCCTTACATCTGTATTTACATGAGTAGTTCAAATGGCTCTGAGCACTATGGGATTCAACTGCTGTGGTCATAAGTCCCCTAGAACTTAGAACTACTTAAACCTAACTAACCTAAGGAAATCAAACACATCCATGCCCGAGGCAGGATTCGGACCTGCGACCGTAGCGGTCGTGCGGTTCCAGACTGTAGCGCCTTTAACCGCTCGACCACTCCGGCCGGCTTACATGAGTAGTCTTCGATTCACACCGAAGTGCCTGGCAGAGGGTTCATCGAACCACTTTCACACTAAAACATTAAACAGGATGCCCGGACGTGGGACTGAACAGTCACCCTCCCGAATACGAGTCAAGTGTGCCAACCAATGCGCAAACTATAGTCTAGGTTTGCCTTCCCCACAGCATCGATCCAAGTTAAGTTGTTCATAATTCTAATTCCCAGATGTTTTGCATTGGAAGCCTCTAGATTTGTAAGATTCATGGTGAAACCGAAATTTAACGGATTCCTTTTAGTGCTCATCATTTAGGGTCCGTTGCCACTTCTCCCACCATACAGATACCCTGTCTACATCATTCTCCAAATGGTAACATCGTCTCCAGTCTAAGAGGGCTCTCATATTGTCCCCCAAGTCGTTTATTTAAATTAGGAACAGTAGAGCTATAACATTTCTCTCGAGATGGCAAGATATCACTCCTGTTTTCCTCCGTAACTACCCGGCAGTCTCTACGAACTGTGACCTTCTTGACAGAAAATCACGAATCCACTGGTACAATTGAGGCGGTACTCCAGAGGCACGCAATTTGATAAGAATTCGCTTCTGAGGAACGGTATCCTTAACTTCCTACCGTTCCGCAATTTCTCGACTTTCAATCTGCAATTTATAAGCAATGAATGATGGTGAGAGTGCACATCTGCCTCTGCGCACGTGCCGGCCGACGTGGCAGAGCGGTTCTAGGCGCTTCAGTCTGGAACCGCGCGACCGCTACGGTCGCAGGTTCGAATCCTGCCTCGGGCATGGGTTCAAATGGCTCTGAGCACTATGCGACTTAACTTCTGAGGTCATCAGTCGCCTAGAACTTAGAACTAATTAAACCTAACTAACCTAAGGACATCACACATATCCATGCCCGAGGCAGGATTCGAACCTGCGACCGGAGCGGTCGCTCGGCTCCAGACTGTAGCGCCTAGGAGGGCATGGGTGTGTATGATGTCCTTAGGTTAGCTACGTTTAATTAGTTCTAAGTTCTAGGCGACTGATGACCTCAGAAGTTAAGTCGCATAGTGCTCAGAGCCATTTGAACCGCTGCGAATGTCTTAAGAGTTTAAAATAAGTTTCGGCTGCTACGCGAGAAAATACGTGTAAAGGGAGAGGGGGGGAGGAGGAGGAGAAGAAGAAGAAGAAGAAGATGAAGGAGAGAGAAGGGAGGGAGAAGAAGATGGAGGAACGAGAGACAGAGAGAGAGAGAGAGAGAGAGAGAGAGAGAGACACTCAGTCGCAAAAGTATTCGGACAGCACGTAACGGCGTATAATTTTGCAGTCTGCCGCATGAACAAATACAGAAATTGCACTTTGTAATGTATATGGGACTCTGGGTACGATGTCGCAACGTGAAACACGCATCAAATACGAAGAATTGTTGTTGGACATGTGTGTGTTACGTCATATTTCCTGAAAACGCCATGGGAAGGCGCAACAACAGTATTCGGACAACGGCGGACAATGTGAGAGAATAGTTCATTCCGAGACGCACGGAGGGTGAAGCGACTGCAGTGTGTCCGACATTTCCGCGAGACGATGGCGATGATTAGTGAACACGTAGCGCGAGCCTGTGCAGGCAACTTGTCGTTTATCATCACGCGAAGGGGAAAACCTGCAGGGAAATTGCCGCAGTAGTGAACGTGAAGAAAAGTACTGTTCACGACATTATTAAACGGTTCGAGAAAGAAGACCGATTGGAATTCCGTTGCAGTACAGGACGGCCACAGACATTTTCACAGAGAGATGGACGTGTGATTGTGCGAAAGGTACAACAGATACCGAAAATATCTGCCACACGAATTGCAAGTGAGGTGGAGGGAGACCTCGGTATAAAAGTTCATCCCGAAACCGTGCGGAGAGTACTACGACGATCGCAGTACCGTGGTGAGTGGCACGGCGAAAGACATTCACAAATGCAAGGAACCAGAAGAAACCGAATACGATCAGTTTTGGTGGAATGGGGTGATATTTTGCGACGAATCTAAATTTACATTATGGCAAAGCGACGGAAAACAAACGTGTGGCGCAAGACCAATGACGAGCTGAATCCCAGACTTTTCTGGAGACTAGAAATCTACTCTGTGGGAATCAGCATGGGTTTCGGAAAAGACGATCGTGTGAAACTCAGCTCGCGTTATTCGTCCACGAGACTCAGATACGGGTTCCCAGGTAGATGCCGTGTTTCTTGACTTTCGCAAGGCGTTCGATACAGTTCCCCAAAGTCGTTTAATGAACAACGTAAGAGCATATGGACTGTCAGACCAATTGTGTGATTGGATTGAAGAGTTCGTAGATAACAGAACGCAGTATGTCATTCTCAATGGAGAGAAGTCTTCCGAAGTAAGAGTGATTTCAGGTGTGCCGCAGGGGAGTGTCGTAGGACCGTTGCTATTCACAATATACATAAATGACCTGGTGGATGACATCGGAAGTTCACTGAGGCTTTTTGCAGATGATGCTGTGGTGTATCGAGAGGTTGTAACAATGGAAAATTGTACTGAAATGCAGGAGGATCTGCAGCGAATTGACGCATGGTGCAGGAAATGGCAATTGAATCTCAATGTAGACAAGTGTAATGTGCTGCGAATACATAGAAAGATAGATCCCTTATCATTTAGCTACAATATAGCAGGTCAGCAACTGGAAGCAGTTAATTCCATAAATTATCCGGGAGTACGCATTAGGAGTGATTTAAAATGGAATTATCATATAAAGTTGATCGTTGGTAAAGCAGATGCCAGATGAGATTCATTGGAAGAATCCTAAGGAAATGCAATCCGAAAACAAAGGAAGTAGGTTATTGTACGCTTGTTCGCCCACTACTTCAATACTGCGCTTCGTTACAGGATCATTTAGTAATCGTGAAAGCATTACGGAGATGATAGATAAACTCCAGTGGAAGACTCTGCAGGAGAGACGTTCAGTAGCTCGGTACGGGCTTTTGTTGAAGTTTCGAGAACATACCTTCACCCAGGAGTCAAGCAGTATATTGCTCCCTCCTACGTTTATCTCGCTAAGAGGCCATGAGGATAAAATCAGAGAGATTAGAGTCCACACAGACGCATACTGACAATCCTTCTTTCCACGAACAATACGAGACTGGAATAGAAGGGAGAACCGATAGAGGTACTCAAGGTACCCTCCGCCACACACCGTCAGATGGCTTGCGGAGTATGGATGTAGATGTAGATGTAGAACCTCAAACCAACAGTAAAGTTTGGAGATGGAAGCATCATGGTGTGGGGATGCTTGTCTGGCAATGGTGTGGGTGATATAGTGTTCAATGATGATACAATGAACAAGGAAGCGTATTTGAATATACTGTCAGGACATTTGAAGCAGAGTGCACGACATCTAGGTATTGCGAACAACTTTCATTTTTATCGGGATAATGATCCCAAGCATACCGCGCATATTGTACAAATGTGGTTGCTCTTCAATTGGCCGAAAGTATTGCATCCCCTTCCCCAATCACCAGACCTTAACCCAATCGAACATTTGTGGGATAAATTGAAACGGACCCTCCGCGCGGACAACATCTATACGAAGGAGACCTTGAAAGAGAAACTGCGCCAAGAATGGGCAAATATAGGCCCAGATTTCACGAAAAAACTCGTGGAAAGTGTGCCCAGTAGATTGGAGGAGGTATTGAAAATGAAAGGTGGACCCAAAAGGTATTGACATTTTCGTCGTACAGCTTATGAACATCTATTGGGCAGTGTCCGAATACTTTTGTAGCAGCAGGGTGTGCAGGATGTTTCATTTTTGTTGTTGATTTTTCTGTTATTTATGTTTTGGAAACGAAATAATACAATAATTCTTTTGTAGTTAATGTTGTTACACAGATATGTTGCTAATAAATATGTTTGGGCTTCGTAGTCAGTGTTTATCGAGTACTCATTGTGAAACTTTCCACTGTCCGAATACTTTTGCGACTGAGTGTAGGTAGGCAGGTAGGTAGGTACTGGAACTTGCACCGCTCCATAACCGGCCTGCCTTACACACACGATCGCTGCGATCCGCCGTTTGTAGGTCGGCACGCGCGGCGACGTGTTTACAGGGCTCTCGGCAGCTTGCGTGCTCGGTACGTTTGTTCCAGTGATGTTCTCCAGCAGCTGCACTTAACTGGAGGCAGCACTGTATGCCTCCGGCCGCTGTGCGAACTGTCGTAATCACGTGGCCAAGTAGACACACATGTGATCTCAGATATAGTGCTATCCATTACGACAGGAACACCATGAAGACTGCATTCAGTGAGAGTCAATTAGGCATGAAGTGCCCTACATTTGGATATGGAAATTATCAGCATTTCAGCATAAAAGTAGGTTGTAATTGTGGTGTTCAGTATGAAGCCTGATTTGATTCAGCTCCCCATGCTATTCTGTACTGTGCGAACCTCTTCATCTCCGAAAAACTACCACAACCTACATCCTTCGGAATTTGTTTACTGCATTTGTCTATTGGTCTCCCTCTACGATGTTTACCCTTCGCTCTTCCCTCCAATACCAAATCAATGATCTCTTGATGTTTCACAATGTGCCCTATCAACCGATCCCTTCTTCTATTCACATTCCTTTCCTCCCCAGTTCTTTCAGTACCTCCTCATAAGTTAAGGGATCTACCTGTCTAATCTTCAGCATTCTTCTGTACCACCACATTTCAAAAGCTTCTATTCTTTTGTTGTCTAAACTGTTTATCGTCCATGTTTCACTTCCATATAAGGCTACACTTCACGCAAATACCTTCAGAGAAGGCTTCCTAAAACACTACTGGCCATTAAAATTGCTACACCAAGAAGAAATGCAGATGATAAACGGGTATTCATTGGACAAATATATTATACTAGAACTGACATGTGAATACATTTTCACGCAATTTGGGTGCATAGATCCTGAGAAATCAGTACCCAGAATAACCACCTCTGGCCGTAATAACGGCCTTGATACGACTGGGCATTCGAACAGAGCTTGGATGGCGTGTACAGGTACAGCTGCCCGTGGAGCTTCGACACGATACCACAGTTCATCAAGAGTAGTGACTGGCGTATTGTGACGAACCAGTTGCTCGGCCACCATTGACCAGAAGTTTTCAGTTGGTGAGCGATCTGGAGAATGTGCTGGCCAGGGCAGCAGACGAACATCTTCTGTATCCAGAAAGGCCCGTACAGGACCTGCAACATTCGGTCGTGCATTATCCTGCTGAAATGTAGGGTTTCGCTGGAATCGAATGAAGGGTAGAGCCACGGGTCGTAACACATCTGAAATGTTACGTCCACTGTTCAAAGTACCGTCAATGCGAACAAGAGGTGACCGAGACGTGTAACCAGTGGCACCCCGTACCATCACACCGGGTGATCAGTAATACCCCTTTCCAACGTGCGTTCACCACGATGTCGCCAAACACGGATGCTGTAAACAGAACCTGGATTCACCCGGAAAAATGACGTTTTGCCATTCGTGCACCCAGGTTCGTCGTCGAGTACACCATCGCAGGCGCTCCTGTCTGTAATGCAGCGTCAAGGGTAATCGCAGCCGTGGTCTCCGAGCTGATAGTCCATGCTGCTGCAAACGTCGTCGAACTGTTCGTGCAGATGGTTGTTATCTTGCAAACGTCCCCATCTGTTGACTCAGGGATCGAGACGTGGCTGCACGATCCGTTACAGCCATGGGGATAAGATGCCTGTCATCTCGACTGCTAGTGATACGAGGCCGTTGGGATCCAGCACGGCGTTCCGTATTACCCCCCTGAACCCACCGATTCCATATTCTGCTAACAGTAATTGGATCTCGACCAACACTAGCAGCAATGTCGCGATACGATAAACCACAATCGTGCTAGGCTACAATCCGACGTTTATCAAAGTCGGTAACGTGATGGTACGCATTTCTCCTCCTTACACGAGGCATGACAACAACGTTTCACCAGGCAATGCCGGTCAACTGCTGTTTATTAATGAGAAATCGGTTTGAAACATTCCTCATGTCAGCACGTTGTAGGTGTCGCCACCGGCGCCAACCTTGTGCGAATGCTCTGAAAAGCTAATCATTTGCATATCACAGAATCTTCTTCCCGTTGGTTAAATTTCGCGTCTGTAGCACGTCATCTTCGTGGTGTAGCAATTTTAATGGCCAGTAGTGTACTTAAGTCTATATTCGATGTTAACAAATTTATCGTCCGCCGCTCGTGGTCTCGCGGTAGCGTTCTCGCTTCCCGAGCACGGGGTCCCGGGTTCGATTCCCGGCGGGGTCAGGGATTTTCACCTGCCTCGAGATGACTAGGTGTTTGTGTTGTCCTCATCATTTCATCATCATCCAGGAAAGTGGCGAACTTGGACTGAGCAAAGATTGGGTAATTGTACGGGCGCTGATAACCACGCGGTTGAGCGCCCCACAAACCAAACATCATCATCATCATCATCAACAAATTTATCTTTTTCAGGGAAGCTGTACTTTCCATTGCCAGTCTGCATTTTATATCCTCTCCACTTCGGCTATTATCAGTTACTTTGATGCCCAAACAGCAAAACCAATCTACTAGTTTAAGTGTCCCGTTTTCTAATCTAATTGCCTCAGCATCAGATGATCTTACTCATTCTATTATCTTTGTTTTGCTTTTGTTGATATCTATCTTATATCCTCCTTTCAAGACACTGTCCATTCCGTTCAACTGCTCTTCCAAGTCCTTTGCTGTATCTAACAGAATTAGAATCTTATCAGCAAAAACTCAAACCTCTTTATTTCTTCTTCCTGAAGTATAAATCCTACTCCAAAATTTTCTTTGGTTTCCTTCACTCCTCGCTCAGTGTATGGATTAAATGACATCGAACATACGCTGCAACCCTGCTTCACTCCCTTCTCAGCCACTGCATCCCTGTCATGCCTCTCAACTCTTATAACTGCCGTCTGGTTTCTGCAGAATTTGTAAATAGTCTTTCGCTTTCTGTATTTTACCACTGCCACCTTCAGAATTTCAGAGACAGTGTTCCACTCAATATTGTCAAAAGCTTTCTCTAATGCTATAAACGTAGGTTTGCTTTTCCTTAACCTATCATCCAGGATATGTCGTAGGGTCAGACTGCCTCATGTGTTCCTACCCAAACTGACCTTCCTCGAGGTCGGCTTCCACCAGTTTTTCCATTCTTCTGTACAGAACTAGTGTTAGTATTTTGCGATGATGATATATGAAACTGATAGTTTGGTAATATGCACATCTCTCAGCACCTGCTTTCTTTAGAATTGGAATTATTACGTTTTTCTTGAGGTCTGAGGATATTTCCCCAGTCGCATACATCTTGTACATCAGTTGGCATCGGTAGTTTTGTCATGGCTGTCTCTCTCAAGCCTATCAGTATTTCCAGCGGAACGTAGTCTAGTCCAGGAACCTGGTTTCGACTTCCGTCTTTGAGACCTCTGTCAAATTCTTTTCATAATATCATATCTCATATTTCATCTTCATCTAGTTTCTCTTCTATTTCTATAATACTGTCTTCACTTTTATCTTCCTTGTATAGATCTTCCAGCTTGCTGTGATTTACATCGCACTGGTTTCCCTTCTGAGCTCGATATTCATACAGGTGCTTCTCTTTTCTGCAAAGGCCTTTTTAATTTTCCAGTAGGCAGTATCACCATTTAACTAGTGAAAAATGCTTCTAAATCATTATACACACATCAAATAAAGTTTAGCATCCCGGTTCCCGTAACTCCTGAAGACAGACGTTGTATCACAGAAACAGTCCTTTCACTGTTCAGGGATGTCACTAAATACGCCCAAAAATGTAGACAACCAAGCATGAGCAGCGCCTATTAGACGGAGGGGATCCGACAGCCGATAGTTCCAGTCATTCCACCAGGAAGGAAGCACACGGTTCGTGTTGTCTGCAGTTCAACCATGCCTCGACGGTCGATACCTCGGTTCGATCACGTCCGCATTGTTACTTTGTGCCAGGAAGGGCTCTCAACAAGGGAAACGTCCAGGTGTTTCGGAGTGAACCAAAGCGATGATGACCGAAGTGGAGGAGATACAGCGAGACAGGAACTGTCGATGACATGCCTCGCTCAGGCCGCCCAATGGCTACTACTGCAGTGGATGACCACTACCTACGGATTATGGCTCGGAGGAACCCTGACAGCAACGCCACCATGTTGAATAATGCTTTTCGCGCAGCCACAGGACGTCGTGTTACGACTCAAACTGTGTGCAGTAGGCTGCTTGATGCGCAACTTCACTCCCGACGTCCATGGCGAGGTCCATCTTTGCAAACACGATACCATGCAACGTGGTACAGATGGGTCCAACAACATGCCGAATGGACCGCTCACGATTGGCATCACGTTCTCTTCACCAGTGAGTGTCGCATATGCCTTTAACCAGACAATCGTCGGAGACGTGTTTGGAGGCAGCCCGGTCAGGCTGAACGTCTTAGACACACCGTCCAGCCAGTGCAGCGAGGTGGAGGTTCCCTGCTGTTTTCATGTGGCATTATGTGGGGCCGACGTATGCTGCTGGTGGTCACGGAAGGCGCCGTAACGGCTGTACGATACGTGAATGCCATCATCCGACCGATAGTGCAACCATATCGGCAGCATATTGGCGAGGCATTCGTCTTCATGGACGACAATTCGCGCCCCCCATCGTGCACATCTTGTGAATGGCTTCCTTCAGGATAATGACATCAAAAAATGGTTCAAATGGCTCTGAGAACTATGGGACCTAACATGGCTCTGAGCACTATGGGACTTAACATCTGAGGCCATCAGTCCCCTATAACTTAGAACTAGTTAAACCTAACTAACCTAAGGACATCACACACACCCATGCCCGAGTTCCGGACTGAAGCGCCTAGAACCGCTCGGCCACAGCGGCCGGCGGGACTTAACATCTGAGGTCATCAGCCCACTAGAACTTAGAACTACTTAAACCTAACTAACCTAAGGACATCACACACATCCATGCCCGAGGCAGGATTCGGACCTGCGACCGTAGCGGTCGCGCGGTTCCACACTGCAGCGCCTAGAACCGCTTGGCCAGAGCTGCCGGCGATAACGACATCGCTCGACTAAAGTAGCCAGAACGTTCTCCAGACATGAACCATATCGAACATGCCTGGGATAGATTGAAAAGGGTTGTTTGTGGAAGACGTGACCCACCAACCACTCTGAGGAATCTACGCCGAATCTCCGTTGAAGATTGTGACAATCTGGACCAACAGTGCCTTGATGAACTTGTGGATAGTATGCCACGACGAATACAGGCATGCATCAATGCAAGAAATGTGCTACTGGGTATTAGGGGTTCCGGTGTGCACAGCAATCTGGACCACCACCTCTGAAGGCCTTGCTGTATGGTGGTACAACATGCAATATGTGCTTTTCAAGAGCAACGGAAAGGGCGGAAATGATAATGTTGATCTCTATTCCAATTTTCTATACATGTTCCAGAACTCTCAGAACTGAGATTATGGAAAAGTTTTTTGATCTACAAGTAGCAGCAACGATGATGGATTGGAGCTGCAACTAGGTGGTATCTGTATGGAATCCCATGCTGAAGTGACTCCTATTGTGAGTGGGCTGAGCGACTGCCACCGTGTCGGCAGAGGGCGCTCGTAGTCCAGAGCTGCTAGAGTTATGGCTCAGCAGGCGCGCTCCATTGGGTTCACCGAAACCTACACGACCGCTTTTGTCGTCACACAGAATCTTGCTATTCCACTTCCAACTTGATAGGCCGGTAGGGTGGTATCGATACATGGTATGACATAAGGTCATATCATGTCATAAATGTGTGGGCTAGGATTATTCATGGCCATCTGACTGTGCAATATCTTCTGCCTGAAACACTCAGTGGAGGATACTGCCGTACCTTTCTCCGTGAGGTAGAACTGTAAATGTTGGATAGTGTCCCACTAGAAGTCACGCAACGATTACGGTTGCGGTATGATGGGGCACCACCACACTTTGCCGCTGATATCAGGGACTGTTTAGAAAAAGTTTGCGCTGGTTGTTGGATTGGGAAGGGTGCCCATGATCGTGGTCATCGCGTTCGCCCCACCTATGGATTTTCTTTCTTTCTTCTGTCGTATTTTTGGTGAGGTTAGGTGAATAGTTTGGTGTTAGGGACATTGATGGCCGGCCGGGGTGGCCATGCGGTTCTAGGCGCTACAGTCTGGAACTGCACGACCGCTACGGTCGCATGTTCGAATCCTGCCTCGGACATGGATGTGTGTGATGTCCTTAGGTTAGTTAGGTTTAAGTAGTTCTAAGTTCTAGGGGACTGATGACCTCAGATGTTAAGTCCCATAGTGCTCGAAGCCATCTGAACCACGAGACATTGATGGACACTCCTGAAGAGATGGCTGCCCGTTTCGCTGGAGCTGCAGCCACTATTCGTGAAACACCTGGTTGTTTTGAGTGTGTTAGATAATGACTAGTGTTCAGGTGCCAGCTGTGCGGTGATGTAAACGGAGCACATTTACAGCACCACGTATTGGGCCTACAACTCTACTTCTGCCGTTTTTTCGAGGCTCTGTTGTGGAAAAACTCGCAAGGAATTTACTATTGGAAGTACTGACCATCGATGGCTACTACTTTCTTCTTGCTTTCGGGCAGCATACGAATCCCGCGGCGGATGAAAAGGACTTCTTTTGAGGAGATCCACGAATCGATCGAGTTTTGCTGTTGTTGATAGGAGACGAGGTGCTGGTCATCCAGGCCGTGTGCTATACCTCGAAGAAGGTGGTTGCCAGAGGACTTCCCATTCCAAAGTTTCCAAGTATGTTTTGACCGGTTTTGCGACATGGGAGCGAGCATTGTCATGCCTCCAAAATCATCTTTTCACGTCTATCGCTGGACTCTATCCGCTTGTGTTTTACAAAAATGGTTCAAATGGCTCTGAGCACTATGGGACTTAACATCTATGGTCATCAGTCCCCTAGAACTTAGAACGACTTAAACCTAACTAACCTAAGGACAGCACACAACACCCAGCCATCACGAGGCAGAGAAAATCCCTGACCCCGCCGGGAATCGAACCCGGGAACCCGCTTGTGTTTTAGTGCTCGGCTCAGACACATCAATTGCTTTTGATAACGATCTCCTGCGATTGTTTCCGTCTGTTTCAGTAGCCCTGAAAAACATCTCTCTTTCATTTTATGACGATCTTCGACGTCAAAATCAAGAGGTTGAAAGAAATAGCCAGCCAGCTGCAAACCAAAGGTTTATTTAGCCCTTTACCCATGTTTCGATATTAAAAAAAAAAAAATCTTCTTCAGGCCGAGCAGGCATTGTTACATTACATTACAGTGTGGTAAATTACATGTACAATGCCCACTGCCCACTGCTTCTGAAGCAGATATTTTTTATAAATATCAAAACCTATGTCAACGCCGGTCGGAGTGGCCGAGCGGTTCTAGGCGATACAGCCTGAAACTGCGCGACCGCTACGGTCGCAGGTTCGAATCCTGCCTCGGGCATGGATGTGTGTGATGTCCTTAGGTTGGTTAGGTTTAAGTAGTTCTAAGATGTTAAGTCCCATAGCACTCAGAGACATTTGAACCAATGTCAACGGTGAAATAAACCTTTGGTTTGCAGCTGGTTGGCAGTTTTTTTTTCCAGCCTCTTCAAATTTATACAGTTGCTGAATTGCAGCCATGTTTAAGATTTTGATTGAAAAGTAACTATACGCACTTGGTATATGTAATGTATACATCAAAATAAGACTAAAACGTTGAATAAAGTTTTATCTGAAATTGCTTAATTTCGGAGTTCTGCAGTAGAGTAGAGATCACAAGTGCAACACAAACAACACAAAATTAATTCTTCTCAGAAAGTAACGACACGAAGGGACCCGAAATTCACCACCACTACGTTCTGTACGTTTACTCCAGGACAGGTTCAAAAGAATACCCAAGGAGACGAAGACAGTGAGGTTCTCGACGTCTTAGCGCGCTCGGAATATTGCAGGCTCCGTTCATCTCATTCTGCGTAACGGCCCACACCCCAGTCAAGTAAACAAAGGCGTTTCATTTCAGAACCAACCGAGGCGTGTAGGGGGGTGTACGAAGCAACAACAGTCGATAAGAACACGCCACGCTAAAAACCTGTACAGGCCAATGCTGTAATGCCTGCCACAAAAGACATTATGCATCATAGCGCGTAAATAAAACAGTTTCACACAAAACTATATTTCACAATTTACTCTTGTTTTGACAGATACATTACATCCATGGAGTGTGTAGAGTTAATCTTGAATCACTATGTATATCAGTTGATATTTAAGACAGTTCTCATTGCCTTGTCCACTCAAGACGCCAGATGGTTTGCTGATGCAATTACTTAGATCTGAAGATGATCCAGAATGATCCAAACATGTAATCGAATTAAAAATATATCCAACTGAGGCGGAACAATAAACGAGAACTGTCTTAAACATCCATTTCCTGTACGTTCTTTCATTAACATGTACCTCAGGATTGGTCCTACCCTAGCATTTTATGAGCCTCAGTCGCAGATTTCTTCATGTTGAAGCAGGAAAGCTTTCCGCAAATGACGAGAATTGGGCTCGTAAGTTAATATATTTGGCCGAGAATAATTTATCTTTTATTTAATTTTATCCATATTTAGCAGTTTCAAAAGTGACTGTGTTCAATACACTGGAAGTATGAATTAAAAAAAGCCTTCAATTGCAAATTTTCGTCTTTCATTAAAGGTGGCAGGGGTAAAATACAGGGAGCGAAAGGCTATTTACAATTTGTACAGAAACCAGATGGCAGTTATAAGAGTCGAGGGACATGAAAGGGAAGCAGTGGTTGGGAAGGGAGTAAGACAGGGTTGTAGGCTCTCCCCGATGTTATTCAATCTGTATATTGAGCAAGCAGTAAAGGAAACTAAAGAAAAATTCGGAGTAGGTATTAAAATCGATGGAGAAGAAATAAAAACTTTGAGATTCGCCGATGACATTGTAATTGTGTCAGAGACAGCAAAGGACTTGGAAGAGCTGTTGAACGGAATGGACAGTATCTTGAAAGGAGGATATAAGAAGAACATCAACAAAAGCAAAACGAGGATAATGGAATGTAGTCGAATTAAGTCGGGTGATGCTGAGGGAATTAGATTAGGAAATGAGACGCTTAAAGCAGTAAAGGAGTTTTGCTATTTGGGGAGCAAAATAACTGACGATGGTCGAAGTAGAGAAGATGTGAAATGTAGACTGGCAATGGCAAGGAAAGCGTTTCCGAAGAAGAGAAATTTGTTAACATCGAGTATAGATTTAAGTGTCAGGAAGTCGTTTCTGAAAGTATTTGTATCGAGTGTAGCCATGTATGGAAGTGAAACATGGACAATAAATAGTTTGGACAAGAAGAGAATAGAAGCTTTCAAAATGTGGTGCTACAGAAGAATGCTGAAGATTAGATGGGTAGATCACATAACTAATGAGGAGGTATTGAATAGAATTGGGGAGAAGAGGAGTTTGTGGCACAACTTGACAAGAAGAAGGGACCGGTTGGTAGGACATGTTCTGACGCATCAAGGGATCACAAATTTAGCATCGGAGGGCAGCGTGGAGGGTAAAAATGGTAGAGGGAGACCAAGAGATGAATACTCTAAGCAGATCCAGATGGATGTAGGTTGTAGTAAGTACGGGGAGATGAAGAAGCTTGCACAGGATAGAGTAGCATGGAGAGCTGCATCAAACCAGTCTCAGGACTGAAGACAACAACAACAACATTAAATACACGATACATTTCGGACCCTGTAGGTCCATCATCAGATGTATCTTGATTTGATACATGATTTCTATTTGCTCTTGAATGAGGTGAACCGCATGTTTGTAAAATGTGTATGCAATTTTACCTCTTGAGTGAAGCGATGTGTATGGAGAATGGAGAAAAGAATATACGATAGTGTTAAAAAGTTAAAACCACTTTTCTTGGATTATGTGGAATATGCATTTCACCTCATACAAGAGTAAAAAGAAATCATGTATTAAATCAAGTTACACCTGATGATGTATTATATATTTAATAAAATACGAAAATTTGTGACTGAATGCGTTTTAATACATACTTCCAGTGTAGAGAACAGTTTTATGATGCATTCACAAATCGACTAATATTTTAATGGCGCTATGTTTACAAAACCGTAAGCTTAGTGTACGATACTTACGACCCACCACTTGCCGCCACTGCCATCTATTGCAAAACAGTGGAAGCCAAGTTGTACACCTAACATAAAAAACATTATTCGTCACACGGCAGTTTGGACACCGTCTCTGAACGTCAAAACCTTCGCAGAGCACTAGTGGGGAAACACTCACCTATTACATTTTCGTCACGCAAAAAATGTTTCTTATCCTCTAAATTTTGTATACGTAAAATCTTATATATCCTATAATGTGTCCCATACGTCGCGGATATATCGTGACAGCAAATCGTTTATGACAGGCGATAGCACGCAAAGGAGAGAATATTTTCATGTTCTGTACTCTCAAATCTTTTATCTACCGTTTTATCAAACTAATTATTGCATTTTAGTAGCAACGACGTACGTGTTTTAAAAGGCAGTTGACACATCGTGATAAGGAGGATATGGTTATGTAACGGTTGTTAACGTTTAATGTGAAACCGAAAGTGGCTGCAGAGGGCGAAGGCTTTGAATCGAAGCGTATCGGTCGGTATTTACTTAGCAAGAGAATGTGGAAAGTGCGTTGTGTCGTCAGCCATGGCCGAAACATTTGGCACATTACATGGATTTCTTGTCACAACAAGTTTAATTGTAGATATGATAAAAGCCTTACATTTCATAACCTTTCAGAACCTGGGAAAACAAAATACGAAAGCATACAACAGAATACAACAAGCTGAACAGGTTCCACAGAGCAGATAGTTGGGAAGAACGCTAATTGGTTACTGTACGAGTGAAGAAGACATAAGATAAATAATTGCAATGGCAAAGCAATATTTTTAGGAGAAGAAACTTATTACGCAGCAAATTGGAGCTGGATTGAAGGAAAAGATTTGTTAATTCTTTGCAGGGAGTATTCTTCCTGTAATCTGTTTCTGCTTATCGCGCTCAGCTTTCGTGATACAATACCCTCTATCTATAAAATAACTTGAAAATTGGTTGTTCAGTATTTTTTAAGTACTGTTGTTTTTTGTGGAAGTAATTGCTGTTAAACATTCGAAATACATACAAGGAATTCCATACGTGATCCTCAATTCTGACATTCACCGCCAGGATACGAAACTGGCCGATGAGTCTTGCTCACGCTGGATCGCATCTCGTTGTTTTTGTTACACCAGTCTCCCTATTGAGAGTGCTCTGACCCTGTGAAGTGAGCTACTGCAGGATCGTGTAGGTTCGTGTTTTCTGTGAACTCAGAAGAAGAAATGCTTTGACCCTGTATAAATAATAAAGTTTCTATGGTAAGTTAATTCTGAAATCGCAAAAACTAAAACTTAATCCTCTTGTAACAAAAAATACCATGAATTTCATTTTGGATGTATGGTTGGTGGCCAAGACAAAAGAGTGGCCCACAACAAATACTGTTTGACATCAAGACAAAAGAGTGGCCCACAACAAATAATGTTTGACATCTAGACAAAAGAGTGGCCCACAACAAATACTCTTTGACATCAAGACAAAAGAGTGGCCCACAACAAATACTGTTTGACATCTAGACAAAAGAGTGGCCCACAACAAATAATGTATGACATCTAGACAAAAGAGTGGCCCACAACAAATACTGTTTGACATCAAGACAAACGAGTGACCCACAACAAATACTGTTTGACATCAAGACAAAAGAGTGAAGACAAAAGAGTGGCCCACAACAAATACTGTTTGACATCAAGACAAAAGAGTGGCCCAGCACAAATACTGTTTGACATGTGTTATACTCATGACAGGCTGGTTAAAAGGCTCACGTCACATGTCCATTGATGCCTCCATGATTTGGAGGAACCAACGGATCACACAACAGACTGCTGTTTCTGTGTACCAAAAACAGCTAGAGTCACCTCTAAAACAAAGAAAACTGTGTAATATCCTAATTTACTGCAATTTTGTCAGACTACTGATAGAGCTTACGAAGGGACGTTCCTGAGACAAAGCATCGTGGGAAATAAGGAAGAAAATATCATTACCTATGTTTATTCACTTTTCTTTACTCTTATGTTCGTCATTTCTTTATACATATGTGTACTTACACAGGTTTTTTGGTTTCATTTCTTTTTATGCCAGACACACATAATGCTATAATCATTAGACACAAGGGTACCGTCAGTAATGCCTCAGGGAAGTGTGATAGGACCACTGTTGTTCTCAATATACTTAAATGATTTTACGGATAGGATGGGCAGCAGTCTGGGGTTGTTTCCTGATGATGCCTTGGTGTGCGGTAAGGCAAAACCGACTCAAAGGAAGGCCTCGGCGCTTGTTCGAGACGTCACGTCAGCTAGGCATGGCGAACGCCAGGTCTGTTGCCGGCATACTCATAATGGTGGCGTCTCCCTCTCTGACACAGGAAAATGTGAAACTATTGGCGGTAGTTGACCGACACACATTGTTCTGAGAGATTTCTACAATCAATTAATTGTGCAATTCATTACACTTCTTAACAAATAGTGTACTCCTGAACTTAAATTTCCACCTGTTTTAAGGATTGACATACAAAAACAACCTCATGGTCCAGCAGCAACAGAATTCGTGCTTCTTTACCTTATTTGGAAATCTGAGGAAGTTACGTTTGTACTGGGTTGCTTTTACAAGAAACTGTGAACATATTGGTGCTCTTCTTTAGGTATCTTGGTTGACTGTGGGGTGAGGAGCACTGAATGTTAATGAATTATCTTGCGATTGTACACGTTGGGGGAGGGGGTGGGGGACAGAAGAAGAGGCAAAAGAGAGATACTTGTTTTATCAAATAAAATTTTTTTATCTTATGAAGTTTCTCCTTTCAGTTGCAAGAGGGGAATATTTGTCTTTTCTAATGTGCATGTTTAAAAAAAGTTTAAGCTCAGGAGTATTTTCGATGTATGAACCTATTTTGTTTCCTGTTTAGAATTCCTTTTGTAGAAAACGACTTTAATCTAATGACTGGCAACAGTTGGACATTTACACATGTAAATTAGTTCACATTTCCAGTGACGATGTCAAACGAAAATAAAAAAATAAATAAAAGAAACGAGTTAATTGTAAGGGGGTTGGGGTAAGTTTCGATAACAAAATGGATCAAGTAAATATAGTTACTTGAATGTAAAATTTCCGAAGCTTGCAATGGGGCAAAGCATCTTCTCATATTGATCTACGTTTGTTTCGACAGGATTCAGTAATACAGAACTATGATCTTCAATTGTAGCTTTACGATAGTAAGAAAATCTTTCATCTAAATAAAACTGCAGAATCCAAAACAATACCAAACATGTTGTCCAAAAATAAGAGATTTATAGTGATAAGCACGCCCAGGCGTTTCTGCGTGCAACAGACCTGGCGTTCGCCGTGCCTAGCTGACGTGACGTCACCAACAAGCGCCGAGGCCTTCCTTTGAGTCGGTGTTGGGTAAGGTCGAAGTTGAGTGACTGTGGGAAGACACAAAATTTCCAGTTCGTAAAAACCGACTGGTTAAAGTAACATCGAGAAACCTTTATTCATCACAGTCGCGGTGTTCCTCATCCATAATGGACAAAAGTTTTATTCCAATTGGCGCGACGAATGGCAGTTAGCCCTAAATGTGGAAAAATGCAAGTTAATGCGGAGGAGTAGGAAGAACAGACCTGTAATGTTCGGATACCGTGTTACTAGTGTCCTGCTTGACACAGTCAAGTCGTTGAAGTACACTCCTGGAAATGGAAAAAAGAACACATTGACACCGGTGTGTCAGACCCACCATACTTGCTCCGGACACTGCGAGAGGGCTGTACAAGCAATGATCACACGCACGGCACAGCGGACACACCAGGAACCGCGGTGTTGGCCGTCGAATGGCGCTAGCTGCGCAGCATTTGTGCACCGCCGCCGTCAGTGTCAGCCAGTTTGCCGTGGCATACGGAGCTCCATCGCAGTCTTTAACACTGGTAGCTGGCCGCGACAGCGTGGACGTGAACCGTATGTGCAGTTGACGGACTTTGAGCGAGGGCGTATAGTGGGCATGCGGGAGGCCGGGTGGACGTACCGCCGAATTGCTCAACACGTGAGGCGTGAGGTCTCCACAGTACATCGATGTTGTCGCCAGTGGTCGGCGGAAGGTGCACGTGCCCGTCGACCTGGGACCGGACCGCAGCGACGCACGGATGCACGCCAAGACCGTAGGATCCTACGCAGTGCCGTAGGGGACCTCACCGCCACTTCCCAGCAAATTAGGGACACTGTTGCTCCTGGGGTATCGGCGAGGACCATTCGCAACCGTCTCCATGAAGCTGGGCTACGGTCCCGCACACCGTTAGGCCGTCTTCCGCTCACGCCCCAACATCGTGCAGACCGCCTCCAGTGGTGTCGCGACAGGCGTGAATGGAGGGACGAATGGATTGTTGGTTGGTTGGTTGGTTTGGGGAAGGAGACCAGACAGCGTGGTCATCGGTCTCATCGGATTAGGGAAGGATGGGGAAGGAAGTCGGCCGTGCCCTTTCAGAGGAACCATCCCGGCATTTGCCTGGAGTGATTTAGGGAAATCACGGAAAACCTAAATCAGGATGGCCGGACGCGGGATTGAACCGTCGTCCTTCCGAATGCGAGTCCAGTGTCTAACCACTGCGCCACCTCGCTCGGAGACGTGTCGTCTTCAGCGATGAGAGTCGCTTCTGCCTTGGTGCCAATGATGGTCGTATGCGTGTTTGGCGCCGTGCAGGTGAGCGCCACAGTCAGGACTGCATACGACCGAGGCACACAGGGCCAACACCCGGCATCATGGTGTGGGGAGCGATCTCCTACACTGGCCGTACACCACTGGTGATCGTCGAGGGGACACTGAATAGTGCACGGTACATCCAAACCGTCATCGAACCCATCGTTCTACCATTCCTAGACCGGCAAGGGAACTTGCTGTTCCAACAGGACAATGCACGTCCGCATGTATCCCGTGCCACCCAACGTGCTCTAGAAGGTGTAAGTCAACTACCCTGGCCAGCAAGATCTCCGGATCTGTCCCCCATTGAGCATGTTTGGGACTGGATGAAGCGTCGTCTCACGCGGTCTGCACGTCCAGCACGAACGCTGGTCCAACTGAGGCGCCAGCTGGAAATGGCATGGCAAGCCGTTCCACAGGACTACATCCAGCATCTCTACGATCGTCTCCATGGGAGAATAGCAGCCTGCATTGCTGCGAAAGGTGGATATACACTGTACTAGTGCCGACATTGTGCATGCTCTGTTGCCTGTGTCTATGTGCCTGTGGTTCTGTCAGTGTGATCATGTGATGTATCTGACCCCAGGAATGTGTCAATAAAGTTTCCCCTTCCTGGGACAATGAATTCACGGTGTTCTTATTTCAATTTCCAGGAGTGTATTTGCGTGTAACGTTGCAAAGCGACATGAGGTGAAACGGACACGTGAGAACTGCGGTAGGGACGGTGAATGGTCGACTCTGGTTCATTAGGAAAATTTTAGGAAAGAGTGGTTCACGTGTAAAGGAGACCGCAGATAGGACGCTGGTGCGACCAATTCTTGAGTACTGCTCGAGTGTTTGGCATCCATACCAGGTCGGATTGAAGGGAGACATCGAAGCAGTTCAGAGGCAATTGCTCTGAGAACTATGGGACTTAACTGCTGAGGTCATCAGTCCCCTAGAACTTAGAACTACTTAAACCTAACTAACCTAAGGACATCACACACATCCATGCCCGAGGCAGGATTCGAACCTGCGACCGTAGCGGTCGCGCGGTTCCAGACTGAAGCGCCTAGAACCACTCGACCACCCCGGCCGGCGGGGTTCAGAGGCGGGCTGCTAGATTTGTTACCGGTAGGTTCGGACAACACGTAAGTGTTACGGAGATGCTTCAGGAACTCAAATGGGAATCCCTGGAGGGAAGGCGACGTTCTTTTCGAGGAACACTACTGAGAAAAGTTAGAGAACCGGCTTTTGAAGCTGACTGCCGAACGATTCTACTGCCTCCAACATTCATTGGCGCGTGAGGACTACGAAGATAGATACGAGAAATTAGAGCTCATACGGAGACGCATAGATGGTAGTTTTTTCCTCGCTCTAAAAATGGCTCTGGCCACTATGGGACTTAACAGCTATGGTCATCAGTCCCCTAGAACTTAGAACTACTTACACCTAACGAACCTAAGGACATCACACAACATCCAGTCATCACGAGGCAGAGAAAATCCCTGACCCCGCCGGGAATCGAACCCGGGAACTCGGGCGCGGGAAGCGAGAACGTTTCCTCGCTCTATTTCACGCGGATCAGGAAAGGAAATGACAAGTAATGGTAGAGGGTACCCTCCGCCATGCACCGTACGGTGGATCGCGGAGTGTCTATGTAGATGTAAATGTACGTAGACTGAAGTAAGCATTTTCAAAAACCAGTACCATATGGAAACAGAGGCCGATACATGAATTTTGAAATTAGATCTGGATTCAGGGACGTATTTGTCTTCCAGAAACAGTGGTTTTTGTTTTTCCAGTGAAACTGGACACTGAGGAGGAGACAAACAGATGAAACTGTACCATGAGAGGGGTGGGTTTGGAGGGGAATGGAGAAAATACAGGGTGGTCAGAAACAGTCTGAAAAACTTTTAAGGGTGTTACTGGGTAGGCTGTGCTGAGAAATAATTGTTCAGAAAAATTCCGAGATAATTAGCATTGAAGTTAGCCAAAGAGGCCGTTGCGACGCGCCAGTTCAAGCGCCCCGCCAGATACAATGAGTTGTTTGTGGTGTCACCGCCAGACACCACACTTGCTAGGTGGTAGCTTTAAATCGGCCGCGGTCCATTAGTACATGTCGGACCCGCGTGTCGCCACTGTCAGTAATTGCAGACCGAGCGCCACCACACGGCAGGTCTTGAGAGACGTACTAGCACTCGGCCCAGTTGTACGACGACTTTGCTAGCGACTACACTGACGAAGCCTTTCTCTCAGTTGCCGAGAGATAGTTAGAATAGCCTTCAGCTAAGTCCATGGCTACGACCTAGCAAGGCGCCATTAACCATTTCTAGAGAGAGTCTCACTTGTATCATCAAGAATGCTGTATACAAATGATGGATTAAAGTTAAGTATTCCAGCAGCTACGTACTTTTCTTTATAGCATTCATTACGTATCCTGTTTCAGACCTAACGCCAGCCGGCGTGTGTAAAGGCGTGCCTTTCGGTTACCCGTCACTGTGGACTGGCTGTCTTGTCAGTCCACAACATTGTTCTCACAACGTAAATGACGGCGGTTGACACTGGCCAGTCACTGGCTGGGGTCCGGTCCTTACTACAGTCCCATGTCCAATTTCTGTATCGCTCTCTAGTTCAGGCTTAGGAAACCAAACGGAGAACACTTTTGGCGACGCTGTCTCTGGCGGTCCTCTTAATTTGTGTGCGCTACTGCCGGATTGGCTAAATTCAGTGCTAATTAACTCAGAAATGGCGCAACGTATCGAATTGTTTTTCTTTACAACCTGCCTGAAAGACCCTTACAAGCTTTTCAGACTCTCTCTGACCATCCCGATTAATGGGTGTAAGGTGTATTGCTAGCTGTCATGTCTTGACGTAGTGATGCTGTACTCATTACTCATCACTCGCTTCTGGTAGTTTCGAAGTTAAGCACCCTTTTTCTCTGACGGAACCAGTGTCTTGTTTTCTGCGTCGACAATAACTAAGCGCTTTCTAGTCTTGTGCTGGCTTTCCATGTATATACGTATGTCTTGGGGCTACGTATGGACCGGTTGCGAGCAGCTGCCTCGGACATAAGTTGTCTGAAGGATGTGTATGTGAATGTATGATTATAAGTTGACCTTAAATTTGTAATAACAAATCGAAATTTCGCGCCATTATCCTGTAAGTTGGTAAGCGTGCTACAAACAGCGTGCAGAATGGCCTGTAGGTGGCAGCATAGTGCAGACGCACACATACTGTCGCAGTATCAGTATAAAGGTCGCCGCCCCACTAGCGACTTGCACCAAGGGAAGAAAAGCGTTCTGTTATTCGGTTTTTGCGTGGTGAAGGTGTGAAACCTATTGAAATTTATCGACGAATGAAGGTTCAGTACGGCGGTGCATGTTTGTCACAGCAGTAAGTCTACAAATGGAGTAGGAAGTTCGCAAATGGTGTGACTTCAGTGCAAGATGCTCCTCGTCCAGGTCAGGCACAAAGAGTTGTGACTGCACAGAACATTGCAGCAGTTGAAGCGATAGTGAAGGAAAACCGCCAAGTGACGTTGAATGACATTGCAGCATGTTTACAGATTAGTCATGGGTCAGCACACCACATTGTGCATGATGTGCTCCAGTATCACAAAGTGTCTGCAAGATGGGTGCCACGGCAGCTGACTCCTGAAATAAGAGATCGACGTGTTGATGCTTGTGAAGAACTTCTTCGGCGCTTTGAACGAGAAGGTGATGGCTTACTTGCAAGAATCGTTACTGGGGACGAAACCTGGGTTCACTTCCACCAACCGGAAACGAAGAGAGCGATCAAGGAATGGCGCCGTTCGTCATCGCCAAAACCAAAGAGGTTTCGAACAGAACCATCAGCAGGGAAGGTTATGCTGACTCTCCTTTGGGACGAAAAAGGCGTCATTTTGGATCTTTACATGCCTAGAGGGACCACTGTCACCAGTGCATCATACACAGATCTCCTAAAAAATCATCTTCGGCGTGCAATCAAAACAAAGCGACGTGGATTGCTGTCAGCAAGTGTTCTTTTGCAACATGACAATGCAAGGCCCCACACTGCCAATGCAGCAGTTGCAACAATGACAGACCTGCATTTTGAGTGTCTTCCTCATCCACCATACTCATCCTCATCCATATGTTTGGACCACTCAAAGAAGCAATGGGAGGAAAGAAGTTCCATTCTGATGTAGAGGTACGCCATGCAGCGCATGAGTGGTTGCGCAGGTTACCAAAAGAATTTTTTCTAAAGGAATTTATGCACTTTGTAAGCGCTGGAGGACTTGCATTAATCATGGGGGAGATTATGTTTAAAAGTGATACAGCTTTGTACCACTTTTGCACAATAAATAATATTTTAAAAAATATTTAAGGTTTTCATTTGACTCGTATATGCAAGTAATATTGATTTGTACTGTTATTATTGCAAAGTGATATTTCCATCTTTTAACTATCAGACTTCAACATTTGAAAAGTCTATATAAAAAAAGACGCACCACGAAGAAATTATCCGAATGCGACGGAAATCGGTAGATGCGATGTACATGTATAGACAAACGAATGGTGTAACTAACCGGTTACTACGGGCTATTACGTTATTATTGGGAATGTAAATGCTTATTGCTTGTGAAGTTAACTTGAGAAGATTAGGGTCGCCACCGACTCTAACCATACAACAAATCGAAGGTTTGGTCGAGTCGGAAAATAAATTAATTTGATCACAGACCAAAAACACACAAAAATGCACACGTGGTGAGGTCGCTCATAGCGGATACGATGTAATTAATAGTATTGCCCGTGCACTGTTCACGACAATCAAACATTTAAAATAAAATAGAAAATGCATGAACACTGCATAAGATCAGCTCCCAGCAACACGCCTGAAAATAAGACTTAATCTAAAGAATTTGTTATGAAATACAAGGGGAGACTAATCACTGGACCTGTGCATAAGGAAACGCATTGGATGTGCTAACGGGAAAGCTACGAGGTGAGTGGCTTAGGTGCAAAAACGTAATCTCGGAACACAAGAGAAAATTGTAGATAAAATCATTTATTCCTAGGATAATTATGTGAGGCATGTACACGATTCCTGATAACACATGGTTTGTGGAGACACAATTTCTAGGTGTAGTGCCAAATTCCAACAATATCACATGACACAATCATGTTAACATTATCTAAAACAAACATGCGATCGGACAGTTAGTGATGCCGGTAGCCCTACAACTATAAAGTTCTACCACGTGGTTGGCTTCCCACGGACGAAAGACACATAAAGTAAGGAAAATTTACGAGAAGGCAAAGCTCTAAATATTTAGAAAGGTGAAAGCTTATGCAGGCACAGCTGAAGGCAAACAGACATTCATACAGAAGCGAGTGCTCACTTCTTATCGACACCTTTGTGTGGCGCTCTTCCGGCGGATCCAAGTCTGCTACAGAAATTTGCTAAAAGAAAAATCTGCCAAAGTTTAGCATTCCTTGCTGCGACAAGGCAACGCAATCTTCCAGATTTGAAAAGCGAGACCAAAAGCTAACAGCTCTCCTCTCGCCAAGTAACAACGCGCCACGCGGTCAGTCTAACTCACCCTTCTTCGACTGGAGCACAGCTGTGGACGCTTCCCGTACCGGCGGCAGACTGCCCCCTTTTTCCTCTCCAGCCTCCTCCACGCTCCGCGTGGACCGGAATGCCCAAAGATGCCATTTCCGCCACCAACCTAACGCAGGTGGATTTGTCACAAGTAGGGCAAACCTCTTTGCCTACTTGACCACTACGAGAGTTGGCTACTCTGTACCAGGGCTGCTGAATCTCTACGACTATCGCAGACTTTCTGCAGCAGACTACGCCACCGTCTAGCAACGTGACACACAACCACATTCATTCAATCACGCCACAATGAGAGTAAAGAGAAAAGAGAAACAAGGAAAAGAAAGAGAAATACTTGTGAAATTTGGCTACCGGACTAACGAAAGGTGGCTACAGGACCCTTTCAATGGATATGGTTTCAGAAAAATTGGGCGACGTATTCAGGGCAAAGAGCTTCACAAATTGAGGAAGTGAATAACGCACTGGTCCACCTCGGGCCCATATGCAAGCAGTTGCTCGGCTTACATTGTCAGAGTTGCTGGCTATCCTCCAAATGGATACCGAGCCAAATTCTGTCTCACTGGCGTGTTAGAGCGTCAAAACGCCGACGCGGCTGGAGGGCCCTGCCCATAATGCTAGAGACGTCGTCAACTGCGCGGAGATCCTTCGACACTGCGGGCCGAGGTGGGGTTTGGCAGCTGTGAAGACAAGCAATAGGAACACTCGCCGCGTGTTGGCGGGCATTATCTTGTTGAAATGTAAGCCCAGGATGGCTTGTCATGAAGGGAAACGAAACGGGGCGGAGAATATCGTCTGCATACGGATGTGCTATAAGGGTGCTGCGGATAACAATCAAACGTTTCCTGCTATGAAAATAAACGGTGTGATGAACGTGGGGTTGATCTGCTACTCTGTTATTCTGCGCAACGGATTAATTTGAGATGTACAATTTACCCTGTGGCGCCTGCAAGATGCAATTTCCACCCCCACACCACTACACTCAGACAGACACTCCTAACGTTCTAAAGAGAAATCCCTGACAAACTTTCAGCAATAAATATCTTCTGGAGTCGTCCGCTGTAAGGAAATGACATAAAAATTCACAAAATTTCTTACGTAACTAGTGGGGTACTTGGGTACTGGAGTAGTGCTAGTTAGTGTAAGAAAAACATGAAACTAACGGAAATTATCATTTATTTTGCAAAAATTCTGAGAAATCACAATGGCACGTTTAGTTATGAAATGAACAAGTTATATCCTGGTTCTTTTCGGAATGTGAAGTTACCTCTCAAGGATACGATTCAGTAATGAAATTTCTATACAAAGTTTAAGATGGTTGTTGACTTGGCAGAATGGCTGAGAGGCGCGCCTACTCAACTTGAATAATTGTCCTTTAGAATGTTGCTAGATACGGTCGAGGCTGTCGCGTGTGAATTGCAGTGAAGTGTACTGTTGTGGAGGAAATATGGGGCTCACAAGAGCTGTAGCCCACAATACCGTAAGCTGCGATGACTGCTGTCTGCGCCGCTCGCTGCTGACAAATAAGATAACTCTCGTTCTATCTGGATTGACCTTCACCAATCAAACTCTCCCTACGCCTTGATGAAGTCAAGGATTCCTATTCGCCCCTAGTCTAAGTATTGGCGTGGTACACCGGTCAGATAACCCACCACGATGCCACTCAAAAATTCGCTTGCAGGCGTTTAACTACAACTCTGTCCGTTCACACCGCACAATAAGTGTGTCGGCCAACACAGTGAACAACGCTTAATCGCAAGGACTCAATATAGAACTGCACTTCGATTCGCTCTCGACAGAGGTGCTCTCCCAGTGAAGTACTGAGGAGAGACTTGTTCCTCACTCCAAGAGCGACAACGGAACGGCTCTCTCCACGCCACATGTGAATGGGTATATCTTTTGGTCTCTTCCATTACTCCTTCAGCTCAAGGCATCAGAAATATCGTCTGCCAATCAGCATTGCTCTTCTAAAACGGGAGAATGACGTTTCGTTTAAGGCGACCAATCCGGAAATCTGTAGTATCGGCATTTGGCGTTTGCTGTCTCCCTGTGAAAATCTCTGAAACTGCATGCTATGTGTAAAGAATGTGTAGGCTGGCCACTTCCACACGATGTAGTGGAATTTGCTTTTAAGCCAAACACGGGGGCGTTCCCCCTTTCACTCGGGCACCCGCTGTCCGCTTCACGGGCGGTCACCTCGGCGTTTGGCATTGACTCATCCTCTGAAGGGACCAGCGTCCTGTTGCGTGGTTTGTGTCTCCCGAACTAAAAGCTCCTGTGACCGTCGTGTCTGGAATGTATGTGTGTATGCCAGCCTCGAGTATTTCAACCCCGGTGCGCTTACTTGTTATTTGCATATCGTTTACATGAATTCATACAACATTGACTTTATCTTATCGAGTTTGGGTTCGAATGAAGCGTCTTGATGTGCGGAATATGATTGTGAGGGCGGAATACGTAAGCAATGAAGGTCAGGAGACCACGACGTCTTACAATGGCACACCGGACCACCACTCCACGCTGTTGGGCTGTACGGCCAGTTGCCAGAGCCAGTTGCAGTAATGACTGTGTGGTCGATGTGGCCTATTCTACACCTTATTTAAGATCTATGTGACGATGCTGTGCTGATTATATTTATATGTTTTGACGATGCCATTATGGCCTTATCACTTTAGGACATGGTGTAAAAAAGATCTGAGGATGGGCATTACGGACTGAAACCGGTCATCGTCTAAAGAATTGATATTGTGATCAAAGACTGGAAGTGGAAGAAAAAAAAAACATTTAACGAGTTACAGTAGACAGAGACAGTTGGATTATACTGATTCTGTCCCCGGGGGTACAGGGTGGCGGCAGGAAGGGCATCGAGCATCCCTAGAAACTAACTAAATCTGTTGTAACCACGCCGACCCTGTGATCGCTGCGGGACTAAGGCGTAAGGAGAAGAAGAAGAAGAAGAATAAGAATAAGAATAATAATAATAAGAAGAAGAAGAAGAAGAAGAAGACTTTTCAGTACGCCCTCTTACAAGAATTGTGCGAATCGGACTAAAACAAAACGCGATATGACAAAATTATCGCTAATTTCTGAAAGCATCTCTTATAGTGTCAGCTCTAGGGAGAGCTTCTTGACAATAAGCGGCGAAAAACAGGAAAAGCAAATACCGCTATAGACAAAAATATTAATTTTCGAGAACGGTTTTCAACGATCTACATTCACGTCTACGTGGATAGTCTTCAAATCACGCTTGAGGGCCTGGCAGAGGATTTATCGAAGCAGTTTCACACGGTTTCTCTATTATTCGACTCTCTAACGGCCCACGGAAAAGATGAACACCTATATCTTTCCGTGCAAGTTCATATTCCCCTTATTTTGCAGTGATGATCGTTTCTCGCTATGTAGGTCGGCATCAACAAAATATTTTCGCATTCGGAGGAGAAAGTTGCTGATCGAAATTTCTGAGAAGATCCCGCCACAACGAAAAACGCCGTTGTGTCTATTATTTGCACTCCAAATCCTGTATCACGTCCGTGACAATCTCTTCTCTGTTTTCGATAACACAAAACGTGCTGCCCTTCGTTGAACTTCCTCAATGATCTCTGTAAATCCCGAAACGACGACGCCATTCAAATGACCAGCAACGTTAACAAACCAGCTGCTTGACGAGAACAAGAACAAAAGCATCAGCAGTGGTCGGCATAATGTTCTACGATATGCCCTCTTACATACGCACATTGCACTGGTTCTAGTAGTTTTGACATCTAAATTCTGCTTTTCTTTCTTCTACGATACAGTCTGTCCGAATATGATTAAACCATGTTAAGCACTGGCACATTAAAAATATTTCATAACAAAAACAGTTTCGGTTGCGAGATTATTTAATGTCGCGTTTCACCTTTTTGGGGCATCATCAGAGTGTGTAAAAGTAGCTGGGTACGTGACCCATCAGTCATAAGACCACATATAATGTAAACTAGTCAGCAAGCAACAGCAAATAAAATTCATCATGTATAATTTTACCAATTCGTGACGCGTGGCGTCGTCAACTGTAAGTAGGCTGTTTAGGTTTTTATGTTGGTAACGCCACGTAGCACTGTGTATGAAAATCACTGACTGTGCTGTGTGCAGACTGTGGATAGTTTGCATAGTTGGAATATTTGCTATTGTAGTGTTGGGCAGTTGGATGTGAACAGCGCGTAGCGTTGCGCAGTTGGAGGTGAGCCGCCAGCAGTGGTGTATGTGGGTAGAGATGGCGGAGTTTTGAGAGCGGATGATCTGGACGTGTGTCCATCAGAAAGAGTAAATTTGTAAGACTGTATGTCATGAACTGATATATATATTATGACTTTTGAACACTATTAAGGTAAATACATTGCTTGTTATCTATCAAAATCTTTCATTTGCTAACAAATCCTATCAGTAGTTAGTGCCTTCAGTAGTTAGAACCTTTTATTTAGCTGGCAGCATTGGCGCTCGCTGTATTGCAGTAGTTCGAGTAACCAAGATTTTTGTAAGGTAAGTGATTCATGAAAGGTATAGGTTACTGTTAGTAAGGGCCATTCTTTTGTAGGGATTATTAAAAGTCAGACTGCGTTGCGCTAAAAATATTGTTTGTCAGTTTAGTGATGGTCAGAATAAGTAAAGAGAGAAAACCTTGCAGAACTAGCACTCCTGAAAGAAAGGATATTGCGGAGACATGACAATTTTAATCTGCCAGGAAGTTTCATATCAGCGCACACTCCGCTGCAGAGTGAAAATCTCATTCTGGAAACATCCCCCAAGCTGTGGCTAAGCCATGTCTCCGGAATATCCTTCCTTTCAGGAGCGCTAGTTCTGCAAGCTTCACAGGATAGCTTCTGTGACGATTGGAAGGTAGGAGACGAGGTACTGGCAGAAGTAAAGCATTGAGGACGGGGCGTGAGTCTTGCTTGGGTAGCTCAGTTGGTAGAGCACTTGCCCGCGAAAGGCAAAGGTCCCGAGTTCGAGTTTCGGTCCGGCACAAAGTTTTAATTTGCCAGGAAGTTTCATATCAGCGCACACTCCGCTGCAGAGCGAAAATCTCATTCATGTCCCATTAATATACGATAGGAATTATGTCGGGTGATCTGGATAGCCAAATCATCTGCTCGAATTGTCTAGAATGTTCTTGCAACCAATGGCGAACAACAGTGGCCCCAGCGACACGGCGCGTTGTCATCCATAAAAATTCTGTGGTTCATTGGGACCTGAAGTCCACGAATGGCTACAGATGGTCTCCAAGTAGCCGAACACAGCCATTTCCAGTCGACGATCGGTTCAGTTGGACCAGAGGATCCAGTTAGTTCCATGTAAACACAGCCCACACCATTATTGAGACACCACCAACATTCGCAGTGCCTTGTTGCCAACTTTGGTCCATGACATCATGGGGTCTGCGCCACACTCTAAACCTGCCGTCAGCTCGTACCAACTGACGGCTGTCCGGTCGTCGAGGGTCCAACCCATGCGGTCACGAGCCCAGGAGAGGCGATGGAGACCACGTCGTACTGTTAACAAAGGCACTCGCGTCGCTCGTCTGCTGCCAGATTTCACCGCACTGTCTCAACGAATACGTTCGTCGTTCGCCCCACAAAGATTTCTGCAGTTATAATCCGCTGAATTACAGGCCTATATCACTAATGTCGATTTGCAGTAGGGTTTTGGAACATGTACTGTTGTTGTTGTTGTTGTTGTTGTTGTTGTTGTGGTCTTCAGTCCTGAGACAGGTCATCCCCGTTTTCAAGAAGGGACGCCGAACAGATGTGCAGAACTATAGACCTATACCTCTAACGTCCATCAGTTGTAGAATTTTGGAACACGTATTGTGTTCGAGTATAATGACTTTTCTGGAGACTAGAAATCTACTCTGTAGGAATCAGCATGGGTTTCGAAAAAGACGGTCATGTGAAACCCAGCTCGCGCTATTCGTCCACGAGACTCAGAGGGCCATAGACACGGGTTCACAGGTAGATGCCGTGTTTCTTGACTTCCGCAAGGCGTTCGATACAGTTCCCCACAGTCGTTTAATGAACAAAGTAAGAGCATATGGACTATCAGACCAATTGTGGAATTGGATTGAGGAGTTCCTAGATAACAGGACGCAGCATGTCATTCTCAATGGAGAGAAGTCTTCCGAAGTAAGAGTGATTTCAGGTGTGCCGCAGGGGAGTGTCATAGGACCGTTGCTATTCACAATATACATAAATGACCTGGTGGATGACATCGGAAGTTCACTGAGGCTTTTTGCAGATGATGCTGTGGTGTATCGAGAGGTTGTAACAATGGAAAATTGTACTGAAATGCAGGAGGTTCTGCAGCGAATTGACGCATGGTGCAGGGAATGGCAATTGAATCTCAATGTAGACAAGTGTAATGTGCTGCGAATACACAGAAAGACAGATCCTTTATCATTTAGCTACAAAATAGCAGGTCAGCAACTGGAAGCAGTTAATAAAAAAATTGGTTCAAATGGCTCTGAGCACTATGGGACTCAACATCTTAGGTCATAAGTCCCCTAGAACTTAGACCTACTTAAACCTAACTAACCTAAGGACATCACACACACCCATGCCCGAGGCAGGATTCGAACCTGCGACCGTAGCAGTCCCACGGTTCCGGACTGCAGCGCCAGAACCGCTAGACCACCGCGGCCGGCAGCAGTTAATACCATAAATTATCTGGGAGTACGCATTAGGAGTGATTTAAAATGGAATGATCATATAATGTTGGTCGTCGGTAAAGCAGATGCCAGACTGAGATTCATTGGAAGAATCCTAGGGAAATGCAATCCGAAAACAAAGGAAGTAGGTTACAGTACGCTTGTTCGCCCACTGCTTGAATACTGCTCAGCAGTGTGGGATCCGTACCAGATAGGCTTGATAGAAGATCTAGAGAAGATCCAACGGAGAGCAGCGCGCTTCGTTACAGGATCATTTAGTAATCGCGAATGCGTTACGGAGATGATAGATAAACTCCAGTGGAAGACTCTGCAGGAGAGACGCTCAGTAGCTCGGTACGGGCTTTTGTCAAAGTTTCGAGAACATACCTTCACCGAAGAGTCAAGCAGTATATTGCTCCCTCCTACGTATATCTCGCGAAGAGACCATGAGTGTAAAATCAGAGAGATTAGAGCCCACACAGAGGCATACCGACAATCCTTCTTTCCACGAACAATCCCGAGACTTTAATAGAATGGAGAACCGATAGAGGTACTGAAGGTACCCTCCGCCACACACCGTCAGGTGGCTTGCGGAGTATGGATGTAGATGTAGATGTAGATGGTTTGATGCAGCTCTCCACGCCACTCTATCCTGTGCAAGCTTCTTCATCTCCCAGTACCTACTACAACCTACATCCTTTTGAATCTGCTTAGTGTATCCATCTCTTGGTCTCCCTCTACGATTTTTACCCTCCACACTGCCCTCCAATACTAAATTGGTCATCCCTTGATGCCTCAGAACATGTCCTACAAACCGATCCCTTCTTCTAGTCAAGTTGTGCCACAAACTTCTCTTCTCCCCAATCCTACTCAATACCTTCTCATTAGTTATGTGATCTACCCATCCAATCTTCAACATTCTTCTGTAGCACCACATTTCGAAAGCTTCTATTCTCTTCTTGTCCAAACTATTTATCGTCCATGTTTCACTTCCATACATGGCCACACTCCATACAAATACTTTCAGAAATGACTTCCTGACACTTAAATCTATATTCGATGTTAACAAATTTATCTTCTTCAGAAACGCTTTCCTTGCCATTGCCAGTCTACATTTTATATCCTCTCTACTTCGACCATCATCAGTTATTTTGCTCCCCAAATAGCAGAACTCCTTTACTACTTTAAGTGTCTCATTTCCTAATCTAATTCCCTCAGTATCACCCCAATTAATTCGACCAGGTCCTCTTGAGTAGTCCCCGCCCGGAGATCCTAATGGGGGACTATTTTACTTCCGGAATATTTTACCCAAGAGGACGCCATCATCATTTAACCATACAGTAAAGCTGCATGTCCTCAGGAAAAATTACGGCTGTAGTTTCCCCTTGCTTTCAGCCGTTCGCAGTACCAGCACAGCAAGGCCGTTTTGGTTCGTGTTACAAGGCCAGATCAGTCAATCAACCAGACTGTTGCCCCTGCAACTACTGAAAAGGCTGCTGCCCATCTTCAGGAACCACGCGTTTGTCTGGCCTCTCAACAGATACCCCTCCGTTGTGGTTGCAGCTACGGTACGGCTATCAGTATCGCTGGGGCACGCAAGCCTCCCCACCAACGGCAAGGTCCATGGTTCACGGGGGGGGAGGGGGGGACGACGACGACGACATATACTATATTCGAACATTATGAAGTACCTCGAAGAAAACGATTTATCCACACATAGTCAGCACGGTTTCAGAAAATATCGTTCTTGTGAAACACAACTAGCACTTTATACTCATGAAGTAATGAGTGCTATCGACAGCGCATGTCAAATTGATTCCATATTTTTAGATTTCCAGAAGGCTTTCGAAACCGTTCCTCACAAGCTTCTTCTAATCAAACAGTGTGCCTACAGAGTATCTCCTCAGTTGTGCGACTGGATTCGCGATTTCCTATCAGGAAGGTCACACTTCGTAGTAATAGACGGAAAGTCATCGAGTGAAACAGAAGCAATATCCGGCGTTCTCCAAGGAAGTGTTACAGGCCCTCCATTTTTCCTGTTCTGTATTAACGACATATGAGACAATCGCAGTAGCCGTCTTAGATTGTTTGCCGATGATGCTGTCATTTACCGTCTTGTAAAGTCATCAGATGATCAAAACGACTTGCAAAATCGATTTAGATAAGATATCAGTATGGTGCGAAAAGTGGCAATTGACCCTGAATAAGGAAAAGTGTGAAGTTATTCACATGTGTACTAAAAGAAATGCCGCGTGGGATTAGCCGAGCGGTCTGAGGCGCTGCAGTCATGCACTGTGCGGCTGATCCCGGCGGAGGTTCGAGTCCTCCCTCGGGCATGGGTGTGTGTGTTTGTCCTTAGGATAATTTAGGTTAAGTGATGTGTAAGCTTAGGGACTGATGACCTTAGTAGTTAAGGCCCATAAGATGTCACACACATTTGAACACTTTGAACTAAAAGAAATCACACAAATTTTGATTACGCGATAAGTCACACAAATCTCAAGGCTGTAAATTCGACTAAATACTTAGGGATTACATTTACGAATAACCTAAATTGGAACGATCACATAGATAATACTGTGGGTAGAGCAAACCAAAGACTGCCATTCATTGGCACAATACTTAGAAGGTGCAACAGGTCTACCAAAGAGACTGCTTACACTACGCTTGTCCGCCCTATTCTGGAGTACTGGTCTGCGGTGTGGGATCCGCATCAGGTGGGACTGACGGATGACATCGAAAAAGTACAAAGAAGGGCAGCTCGTTTTGTATTATCGTGAAACAGGGGACATAGTGTCACAGACACGATACGTGAATTGGAGTGGCAACCATTAAAACAAAGCCGTTTTTCGTTGCGACGGGATCTTCTCATGAAATTTCAATCACCAGAATTCTCCTCGGATTGCGAAAACATTCTGTTGCCACCCACTTACATAGGGAGAAATAATCATCTCGATAAAAATAAGAGAAATCAGGGCTCACACAGAAAAATTTAATGCTCGTTTACCCGCGTGCCGTTCGCGAGTGGAGCGGTAGAGAGACAGCTTGAAGGTGGTTCATTGAACCCTCTGCCAGGCACGTTATTCTGAACAGCAGAGTAACCGCGTATATGTAGATGTATTTCACGCATTGTTGCTTGTCTGTTAGCACTGACAACTCTACGCAAACGCGGGCGCTCTCGGTCGTTAAGTGATGTCCGTCGGGCTCTGCGTTTTCCGTGGTGAGAGGTAATGCCTGAAATTTGGTGTTCTCGGCACGCTCTTGGTACTGCGGATCTCAGAATACTGGATTCCTAACGATTTCCGGAATGGAATGTTCCATGCCTCTACCATTCCGCGTACAAAGTCTGTTATAATTCCCATCATGCGGCGATAATCATCTTTTCACGTGAATCACCTGTGTAAGTACAACAGCTGCGCCAATGCACTGCCCTTTTGTACCTTGTTTACGCGATAATACTGCCATCTGTATACTGTTATTCCATGACCTTTGACATCTCAGTGAGCCGCGCGGTTAGAGGCGCCATGTCACGAATTGCGCGGCCCCTCTCACCGGAAGTTCGAGTCCTACCTCGGGCATGGCTGTGTGTGTTGTCCTTAGCGTAAGTTAGTTTAACTATGAAATTACAATTAAATCACTACGCTTAGCTGCATACAGACGTTGATCTCGTCAAAGGGGACAGGTCAAAATGTGTGCCCCGACCGGGACTCGAAACCGGGATCTCCTGCTTACATGGCGGACGCTCTATCCATCTGAGCCACCGAGGACACAGAGGATAGCGCGACTGCAGGGACTTATCTCTGGTGCGCCTCCCGCGAGACCCATTTTTGCCGATTCCTGTAAGAGTTCGGGCACTATTTCTGCATCCGCACAGAAGAGGATTGTCAAATGGCCGGTGAGCCTTATATATGGTATCTGTTCTTTCGGACATGTCCGAATCTACCATCTTCATATACAGGGTTATTACAAATGATTGAAGCGTTTTCACAGCTCTACAATAACTTTATTATTTGAGATATTTTCACAATGCTTTGCACACACATACAAAAACTCAAAAAGCTTTTTTAGGCATTCACAAATGTTCGATATGTGCCCCTTTAGTGATTCGGCAGACATCAAGCCGATAATCAAGTTCCCCCCACACTCGGCGCAGCATGTCCCCATCAATGAGTTCGAAAGCATCGTTGATGCGAGCTCGCAGTTCTGGCACGTTTCTCGGTAGAGGAGGTTTAAACACTGAATCTTTCACATAACCCCACAGAAAGAAATCGCATGGGGTTAAGTCGGGAGAGCGTGGAGGCCATGATATGAATTGCTGATCGTGACCTCCACCACGACCGAGCTATCGGTTTTCCAATCTCTTGTTTAAGAAATGCCGAACATCATGATGGAAGTGCGGTGGAGCACCATCCTGTTGAAAGATGAAGTCGGCGCTGTCGGTCTCCAGTTGTGGCATGAGCCAATTTTCCGCGGCTACGCGTGAAACTTGCCCGCACGCGTTCGACCGTTTCTTCGCTCACTGCAGGCCGACCCGTTGATTTCCCCTTACAGAGGCATCCAGAAGCTTTAAACTGCACATACCATCGCCGAATGGAGTTAGCAGTTGGTGGATCTTTGTTGAACTTCGTCCTGAAGTGTCGTTGCACTGTTATGACTGACTGATGTGAGTGCATTTCAAGCACGACATACGCTTTCTCGGCTTCTGTCGCCATTTTGTCTCACTGCGCTCTCTAGCGCTCTGGCGGCAAAAGCCTGAAGTGCGGCTTCAGCCGAACAAAACATTATGAGTTTTTCTACGTATCTGTAGTGTGTCGTGACCATATGTCAATGAATGGAGCTACAGTGAATTTATGAAATCGCTTCAATCATTTGTAATAGCCCTGTACATTAGTTTAAGTAGTTCGTAAGTCTAGGGAGCGAAGATCTCAGCAGTTTGGTCCCTTAGGAGTTCGCACACATTTGATTTTCATCTCTGTGTACGCACCTTTTAGTTAGCACGACAATGCACATATTTTATATTACGTGTTCTGTATTATCGTCACGGGTGTGGACCCTATTTTAAATTGCGTGTTTACTGTGAAGTACATGGTGTTCAGAAAAGAATGTCCCACTTATAAATATTAATGGAATCGAACGTAAGCGATGCAGAGTGTTGGTTCAAGGTCATAATTGAAGATTAACTCAAAACACTTTTAGGTACGTTCATGATGAGTACTGCTTTGTTGTTTTCATCCTTGCAGCAGTCCATATGTAAAATGGCGATTCCTGAGCGTAAAGCGTTTTGTTTTCTGCAGTTTGCTAAGAGTGGGTCTCTACATATACATCTACATCCATACTCCGCAAGCCACCTGACGGTGTGTGGCGGAGGGTTCTTTGAGTATCTCTATAGGTTCTCCCTTCTATTCCAGTCTGATATTGTTCGTGGACAAAGACTGTCGGTATGCCTCTGTGTGGGCTCTAATCTCTCTGATTTTATCCTCATGGTCTCTTCGCGAGATATACGTAGGAGGGAGCAATATAATACTTGACTCCTCGGTGAAGGTATGTTCTCGAAATTTCAACGAAGCCCGTACCGAGCTACTGAGCGTCTCTCTTGCAGAGTCTTCCACTGGAGTTTATCTATCATCTCCGTAACGCTTTCGCGATTACTAAATGATCCTGCAACGAAGCGCGCTGCTCTCCGTTGGATCTTCTCTATCAACCCTGTCTGGTACGGATCCCACACTGGTGAGCAGTATTCAAGCAGTGGGCGAACAAGTGTACTGTAACCTACTTCCTTTGTTTTTAGATTGCATTTCCTTAGGATTCTTCCAATGAATCTCAGTCTGGCATCTGTTTTACCGACGATTAATTTTATATGGTCATTCCATTTTAAATCACTCCTAATTCCTACTCCCAGATAATTTATGGAATTAACTGCTTCCAGTTGCTGATCTGCTATGTTACGCTTGTCTACATTGAGGTTCAATTGCCATTCCCTGCACCATGTGTCAATTCGTTGCAGATCCTCCTGCATTTCAGTACAATTTTCCATTGTTACAACTTCTCGATATACTACTTTAGTTCAACGTAGTCCGCCCCCAGTAGCTGAGCGGTCAGCGCGACAGGCCGTCAATCTAAAGGGCCCGGGTTCGACTCCCGGCTGGGTCGGAGACTTTTTCTGCTCAGGGGCCGGGTGTTGTGTTGCCCTTATCACGATCATTTCATCCCCATCGACACACAAGTCGCCGAAGTGGCGTCAACTCGAAAGACTTGCACCTGGCGAACGGTCTACCCGACGGGAGGCCCTCGTCACACGACATTTATTTTTTAGTTCAACGTACATTTCATTTAAAGTTTAATTTTGAACGCCATCAGGAAAGTCTGTGCAAAAATAAAAACTACTTATGTGTTTGGGGTAAATTTTTTTTGTACACATGGTACAGACAGTCCGAAACGACCGGATGTGTGTGTAGTGCGAGAAGCACGGGACGACCAAAAGTGTCTGAAGAAGAGGCTGGCCGTGTCAGAGTGTCATACTTTGTAGTACTAAGAAGACTGTTCCGAAAGAAAGTCTTCACCTTCAGCTGCCAAAGGCAACAGTGTGGAAGGTTTTACGAAAACGTTTACACATGCGTTCGCATCGGCTACTGTTGATACATTAAACTTCCTGGCAGATAAAAGCTGTGTGCCGGACGGAAACTCAAATGCAGAGCCTTTGCAATTCACGGGCAAGTGCTCAAGTAAAGTTGTGAGAAAGGGTCGTGTGTCATGATTGGGTACCACAGTCAGCAGTGAACATGCCAGCGAAAGGCAAACGTCCCGAGTTCAAATCTCGGTCGGGCACACAGTTTTAATCTGCCATGATGGTTCACATCAGCACACATTCCGCTCCAGAATTCATTCTTAAAGCATCGCCCAGTCTGTGGCTAAACCATGTCTCCGCAATATTCTTTCTTCCACGAGCGCTAGTCCGGAAAGTTTCGCGAGAGAACTTCTGTGAAGTTTGGAAGGTGGGAGGTGGGATCCTGGCGAAATAAAACTGTGAGGAGGGTGGTGAGCGGTGCTGGGGTTGCTCTGCTGCGAAAGGCAAAGGTTGAGAGTTCGAGTCTCGGTCCGCCACACAAATTTTATCTGCCAGGCAGTTTTATATCAGTGGACACTCCGCTACAGAGTGAAAAAAATCATTCTACAGTTGATATATGTTTAAAAACATGATTACTGTGGTACTCGTTATAACTCTGCAAGCGGGAAGACGACTTTCTTGATCATGTGGTGCTCAGCGATGAGCCAACTATTCATCTAAGTGAGAATGTTCCTGTCTGGGGGGCGGAGCATCCTAATGAACGTGTCAAACAGATTCCCGACATTAAACGTGATCTGCACTCTGTCTCGACGTCAAATATGCGGAGCACCTTTTTTTGCTGAAACTACCGTAACGGGAGTGGCTTGCCTGGATATGTTTCAAGAACGACTCTTTCCCCAATTAGAAAGTGATTGAATTGCCTCAGTATGAGAGTACTGAAGCGCGATCTGTTTTGTTGTTGAAAACCATTCAAAAGGCAAGACCGCATCAGTTTTTTTTTAATTCAAGGCTACCGGTTTCAACAGTCTTAGCTGTCATCTTCAGGTGTTAAACATGTTTTCTGGTAAAACGTGTTCACTTCGCGCTGAACCTCATGCCCAAGATGTCCAGTGGATAAAACTCAGCACATTCTAAACGTTTGTCATCGCTGAAATATTTGAAACACACACAGCACCTTGTCCAAAAGGCCATGTCCATACACGTATTGCTCACAGATACTTGTTACGTGATACAAATACGGTACACAATAGCACATCTTGTGTACGTGCGCAGGACACATAGGAGGGGCGTTTGAAAAGTCCGTGCAAAGTCCGAGAGATAGCACCACCGGCGCGTATCGTGGTCATGTTTAGTTAGTAGCATCTTTGGAAAGAACGCACACCAAGTTTCAGCCATATTGGTCTATGTCTTCGTGTTAGGCATTCGTGTGAATCAAGGAAGTCGAGTGATTGTCAAAAAGTGGACGAAAAAGAATTTCGTGTTGTCACTAAACACTACTTTATGAAAGGCAAAGCGCCTCGGAAGACTAAAGAGAAACTTGATAAACATTACGGTGACTCTGTACATGCGATTAGAACAGTTTATAAGTGGTTTCAAAATTTTCGGAGTGACCATATGGGCACAAGTGATGCCGAACGTTCTGGACGCCCTATGGAGGTTACGACTCCAGAAATCATCGATAAAATCCATGATATCGTGATGGATGACAGAAGAGTTAAGGTGCGTGAGATTGCTAGTGCTGTGGGCATCTTGAATGAACGGGTACATAATATTATACATAAACATTTGGACATGAGAAAGCTATCCGCAAGATGGGTTGCGCGATTGCTCACGCTTGACCAAAAACGGAATCGTGTGAAGTGTTGCAAGGATGGTTTGCAGCTGTTCAGGATGAATCCGCAGTACTTTAAGCGTCGTTTCGTCACTGTGTATGAAACATGGATACATTACTATGCTCTTGAGACCAAACAGCAATCTAAACAATTGTTTACCATGAGAGAATCTGCACCAAAAAAGGCGAAGACAATGCCTTCGGCCGGAAAGGTTATGGCACTGTGTTTTGGCATTCGCAAGGGATAATCTTCATCGACTATCTGGAAAAGGGTAAAACTATTACAGGTGCATATTATTCATCGTTATTGGACCGTTTGAAAACCGAGTTGCAAGAAAAACGCCGGCGATCGCACCGCAAAAAAAGTCCTTTTCCATCACGACAATGCACCAGCACACACCTCAGCTGTTGTGGTCGCAAAATTATTGGAAGTAGGATTCCAACTCGGTTCACATCCCCTCTATTCTCCAGACTTGGCTCCCTCAGACTACTATTTGTTCCCCAATTTGAAGAAATGGCTGGTGGGACAAAGATTTTATTCGAACGAGGAGGTGATTGCAGCAACTAATAGCTACTTTGCAGACGTCAGCTATTCCTATTATTCGGAAGGGATCAACAAATTACAACAGCGTTGGACGAAGTGTATAAGTCTAAAAGGAGACTATGTCGAAAAAGGAAAAAAAATTTACCCTAAACACATAAGTAGTTTTTATTTTTGCACAGACTTTTCAAACGCCCCTCGTACTAGAAGGTAAGCCGGAAAAGGCTTGGCAAAAAGGCGCGGCGCCCTTCCCCATTGGCATCCCTTTGTACGAGAGGGTTGAACGTTGAAGTCCCTGACTGTTGGACAGGTCGTTATGGTCAATATAACAGAGCTCTTTTCCCCTGGCGACCACGTGCACCGCTCTACCCAAAGATATGCCAGAGTTGAGACACAGAATAGAAGAGGCTATTCATTATTACGCACTTGTTAGCCGAAGTTAAATTGGATATGTGCCGTATAAGTAAAAGTTCATATACTGAACATTGTAAGAAAAACTAGATTAATATGACTTCAGTCTGAGGTATGATTTGTTGTGAATAGTCTAAATGAAACTGTTGTAATACACCATTGAAGCTGGCACATTCTTTTATGGACACCCTGTGTACTTTGTGAAGTGGAAGAGATACGGATATTAAATTCCTTATTTTCAGCTTGTTATAAGTTTCCTTTAATTTACGTCTATGGTCACAAACTGTTTGATAACAGATTACCGGTTTCGGTCTTTAATGACCATCATCAGATCTGCAGCAAATGGGAAAAACATAAATACACTCGCAAACTGTATACAGCTTAAGAACAATATATAGACCATAATGAAAAGTAGTACTGACAAAATTTACATTTGTGCGCTTTAAATATTCGTAAAAACAAAGTCCTAATGTATTGCTGCCATAGTGGCATCGTCAAATGTTAAATGTGGAATCAGCACCAGCACCGCCAAATACATATAGATAACATACATGCACAAGTCATGTTATCAGTAGTACTACTGTTTAAAACAAGCTGCCGTACCGTAGCCACAAGATGTTTGTGTTGTAAGTTCACCAGATGTCGCTAATGTCGGCATATACTAGTTTTCAATAATTAATCGAAACAGCGAAAATAAATGGGGATACAGTAGTTGAAGTCTATAATAAGCTTATAACGTATAAAAGGCATTACACTAATAAAAAGCAATAAAAAGAAGAACACGACAAAAGTAATATTGTTAAGAAGAGGAAGAGTTAAAGAACAGTGGTTGTCATGTGCTCTACTGCCAATATTCTAGATAATGACTTAAAACATCGTTGATATTGCACCGGGTAATATTAAACAACATAAAACAAATCGCTAAAGGAGCCACAAATGAAAGAAACATAGTTCTGCACATCATCAGCGCCCCCTGTTAGCGCTAACGCAAGAATTCCGCACAGGCGGGAAGAGGTTAAAGGAACGTGACCGCCAGAGGGTCCCTCGTACCGTTGCAAAAAAAGAATGATAAAATTCGGTAACAGTGGGTGATCCACATTATCTGATTAATGTAGTCTATGAAATGAATAGAGAAGGAACGAGAACACAGTAGAGTCATGCGTAAAATGTGTGAAAACGAAGTAAATATGTGATACACTCAATAGTTTGTCTCTCACGTTCATCATCATCATCATCATCATCATCATCATTTAAGACTGATTATGCCTTTCAGCGTTCAGTCTGGAGCATAGCCCCCCCTTATACAGTTCCTACATGATCCCCTATTCAGTGCTAACATTGATGCCTCTTCTGATGTTAAACCTATTACTTCAGAATCATTCTTAACCGAATCCAGGTACCTTCTCCTCGGTCTGCCCCGACTCCTCCTACCCTCTACTGCTGAATCCATGAGTCTCTTGGGTAACCTTGCTTCTCCCATGCGTTTAACATGACCCCACCATCTAAGCCTGTTCGCCCTGACTGCTACATCTATAGAGTTCATTCCCAGTTTTTCTTTGATTTCCTCATTGTGGACACCCTCCTGCCATTGTTCCCATCTACTAGTACCTGCAATCATCCTAGCTACTTTCATATCCGTAACCTCAACCTTGTTGATAAGGTAACCTGAATCCACCCAGATTTCGCTCCCATACAACAAAGTTGGTCGAAAGATCGAACGGTGCACAGATAACTTAGTCTTGGTACTGACTTCCTTCTTGCATAAGAGAGTAGATCGTAGCTGAGCGCTCACTGCATTAGCTTTGCTACACCTCGCTTCCAATTCTTTCACTATGTTGCCATCCTGTGAGAATATGCATCCTAAGTACTTGAAACCGTCCACCTGTTCTAACTTTGTTCCTCCTATTTGGCACTCAATCCGTTTATATTTCTTTCCCACTGACATTACTTTCGTTTTGGAGATGCTAATCTTCATACCATAGTCCTTACATTTCTGATCTAGCTCTGAAATATTACTTTGCAAACTTTCAATCGAATCTGCCATCACAACTAAGTCATCCGCATATGCAAGACTGCTTATTTTGTGTTCACATATCTTAATCTCACCCAGCCAGTCTATTGTTTTCAACATATGATCCATAAATAATATGAACAACAGTGGAGACAGGTTGCAGCCTTGTCTTACCCCTGAAACTACTCTGAACCATGAACTCAATTTACTGTCAACTCTAACTGCTGCCTGACTATCTATGTAAAGACCTTTAATTGCTTGCAAAAGTTTGCCTCCTATTCCATAATCTTGTAGAACAGACAATAACTTCCTCCTAGGAACCCGGTCATATGCCTTTTCTAGAGCTATAAAGCATAGATACAATTCCCTGTTCCACTCATAACACTTCTCCATTATTTGCCGTAAGCTAAAGATCTGGTCCTGACAACCTCTAAGAGGCCTAAACCCACACTGATTTTCATCCAATTGGTCCTCAACTAATACTCGCACTTTCCTTTCAACAATACCTGAGAAGATTTTACCCACAACGCTGATTAAAGAGATACCTCTGTAGTTGTTACAATCTTTTCTGTTTCCATGTTTCAAGATTGGTGTGATTACTGCTTTTGTCCAGTCTGATGGAACCTGTTTCTCACGTTTTCCAGTATATTTGCTGAAGATCCGGCCACAAGCAAAAAATTTTTAAAATTTTGTGATTGCGTCAGACATACAATGAAATTTTGAAAATTCTCGCACTACGGTCCGCTTACGAGCATCAGTTGTCCTCTTGATGAGTATACCACATACGAGCCTTCGGCGCTTCTAATCGCCGTGCAAGTTGCGGAGTTCGTGCAGGGGGACTGGTGAACCTTTACCTGACCACATCGGGGCGCAAATTTCACTGGGGCAGACTCCAGGACACGGTTGTGACAATCGGCGTTTTAATCAACACTGTACGGAAGTCGTCGTTAGTGGATGAGATACGAGGCGAACTCTGCGACGTCCTCCGTGTGGACGTGGCTCGCGTACCTACCCGGAGATCGGGCGCCGCTGTCTGATATGAATCAGAAATTGTGACGTCAGCAGCAGGCGATTGTGGGCTCTGAGGCAACGGATACTGTCCCTGCTGACGCAAACAGCACTTACGAGAGTTGGGCGTTGTCGGCGTGTTCACACACACACCTGGGCCTCTCAGCTGCTTAGGGACGTACTCAAGATGCCGCACCGTAACAAATACTCTCAGAAAGCCACTGATTGCGTGCCAATGGTCCAAACACGACTCAAATGACAACACCAGCTGTGAGGAAGTGCACCAGCTGATGCTAACTTCCTGTCTCTAAGGGCACTGGGCAAAACAAGAGCCTTCCCAACAGACATAACGCTAATAGACAACTCGAAAAATGGTCAAATGGCTCTGAGCACTATGGAAATTAACATCTGCGATCATCAGTCCCCTAGAACTTAGAACTACTTAAACCTAACTAACCAAAGGACAGCACACAACACCCAGCCATCACGAGGCAGAGAAAATACCTGACCCCGCCGGGAATCGAACCCGGGAACCCGGGCGTGGGAAGCGAGAACGCTACCGCACGACCACGAGATGCGGGCAGACAACTCGAAAACCTCTAGTAAGTCACTAAGCCATCATACTGACACGCAAGTGGAAATAGGCTGAAATACTGAAGACGGTCTTCCGAAACTGTTTCGCGCCGGCCTGTGTGGCCGTGCGGTTCTAAGCGCTTCAGTTTGGAACCGCGTGACCGCTACGGTCGCAGGTTCGAGTCCTGCCTCGGGCATGGATGTGTGTGATGTCCTTAGGTTAGTTAGGTTTAAGTAGTTCTAAGTTCTAGGGGACTGATGACCTCAGATGTTGAGTCCCACAGTGCTCAGAGCCATTTGAACCATTTTTTTGAAACTGTTTCGCCATGGAAGATTGTAACACAGTCCTTCGTTTCAATACTTACGAACGTCATAATGGCAAATATTGAGATAACCAAAAAATGGTTCAAATGGCTCTGAGCACTATGGGACTTAACTTCTAAGGTCATCAGTCCACTAGAACTTAGAACTGCTTAAACCTAACTAACCTAAGGACATCACACACATCCATGCCCGAGGCAGGATTCCAACCTGCGACTGTAGCAGTTGCGCGGTTCCAGACTGTAGCGCCTACAACCGCTCGGCCACCCTGGCCGGCTGAGATAACCGATGGTGGTATAGAAAAGCAACTACACTCTCTTAATAGTGGAGCAAGCGAGATACCTATAAGATACCACAAAGATTATGCGAAAGATCTTGGTACCTTTCTAGCAGCAGTAGTTTACCGTAGATCGCTGGAGGAACGAAGGGTACGTAGTGACTGGAAAAAACGCGGTGCTTTCCCGTTTTCGAGAAGGGTCATAGGACAGTTGCACATTATGGAAGGCCTCTAAGATTAGATTAGATTAGATTAGATTTACTTTCATTCCATTTGATCCATAGTGAGGAGGTCCTCCAGGATGTGGAACATGTCAGAAAAACAACAATACATGACAAATATTTATAACTAAAACAAATAAGCTAATGTACCATTCCACAGGTCCCAAGTGGAATGATCGTCATTTTTTAATGAACACTAAGAGTCATTTTACAAATACTAATGCACTGAATTTAAAATAAAAAAGTTTTTTATTTATTTATAAGCTAATAAACATGTAATACAACTACTGTAATACTTATTTACAATGAACACATTACTGCACTGAAATGGTGCAGAAGTTAGATTATACTTACACACTTACACCACTTACACACACGCACACACACACACACACACACACACACACACACACACACACACAAATTTTCAGTGAACACATTACTGCACTGAAATTGTGCAGAAGTTATGTTGTACTTATATACAAATCAGTTGGTTTTACTAAGAAATTCATCAATGGAGTAGAAGGAGTTGGCCACCAATAAATCCTTTAGGCTTCTCTTAAACTGAATTTGTGCCCTCTACAGCTCCCACCAGTACCATGGAAGTCATTGCCTCATGTCTTAACAGATGTGATATCATCCTGTACCTTCTCCTTATCAGTGTTTTCCACATATTCCTTTCCTCTCCGATTCGGCGCAGAACCTCCTCATTCCTTACCATACCATTCCACGTAATTTTCAACATTCGTCCGTAGCACCACATCTCAAATGCTTCGATTCTCTTCTGTTCCGGTTTCACTATCATACAATGCTGTACTCCAGACGTGCATTCTCAGAAATGTCTTCCTCAAATTAAGGCCTATGTTTGATACTAGTAGACGTCTCTTGCCCAGGATGCCACTTTTGCCATTGCTACTCTTCTTTTGATGTCCTTGCTCCGTCCGTCAGTGGTTATTTTACTTCTTAGGTAGCAGAATTCCTTAAATTCACCTTCTTTGTGACCATCAATCCTGATGTTAAGTTTCTCACTGTTCACATTTCTGCTACTTCTAATTACTTCGATTTACTCTCAATCAGTATTCTGTACTCATTGGACTGTTCACACCATTCAGAAGATCATGTAATTCTTGTTCACTTTGTCTGAGGATAGCAATGCCATCAGCGAATCGTATCATTGATATCCTTTCACTCTGAATTTTAATTCCACTCCTGAATCTTTCTTTTATAGCGACAGGAAAAAAGCGCAGGGCATTCCCATTTTCAAGGAAGGTCATAGGACAGTGGCACATTATTAAAGGCCTCTTTCGTTCACGTCAATTTATTGTACAATTATGGAACATATTGTAAGCTCAACAGTTATGACGGTTTAGGAAAATGAAAGTTATTTCAATAAAAATCAACATTGATTCTGCAAAGAGAGATCTTGCGAAAGTCGGCTCGCTCTATTACTCGATGTGATCCTGTAATTTTTTCCTCCTATCTACGTAATTACGTAGCTCTCAATTCGTTCGAGCAAACAATCATTCATGATAGGAAACACAGTCATAGCTCAGTCACTCCAAAATGATTCTGAAATTTTACTTGTTAGAATGAAATCAGGCGATGATTCTTCTTCTCTGCAGGCTCGTGCTTTGCGGCAGTCTGCTAATCTGTACAAATAAAATGCCTCGTAATTTTGGGAGCGTTGTATAATCAGTCGGGAAACCTCAGATCAAGCGGATATTTGGCTTTGATGAAGTTTAACCTTCCGAAGAAGTAATGGAGCTCTTGGATTATTAAATGCAGGTTCGTATCCAGTCGTTCGGAAGTCCCTTGTGATTAACAACTACGCAATATATCGATAAATATCATTAATTCCCAAATGTCACATACACACCATTTTTTGAAGGAGCAATATATATATATATATATATATATATATATATATATATATATATATATATATATATTTCCTTTTTAATCGTACAGTTCGTATCAGTTATCTTCTGTGATAAATCTCAATAAATCAAATTACAGTTCTTCCAAACCAAGCTCATGCTAATCGGCACGAAGACAATCTCGGAAGCTCCCTTTTTTTTTTCCCCTAACAACCACCAGAGAGAGTACTACAAAGAATACTTATGCGCTCATGGCATAGCTATTGTATGAACTACTTTTCGCATGGATTCTGCGAGTATGAAGATAGAAAATTAGTAAACGTCATTAAAGGGTAGAATTGTATCAGAATAACTCATCGATTATAAAGAGATATTACAATCCACAGCACCGTAGACAACGGCGCTCAGATTGATGCCGTGTTTCTTGACTTCAGGAAGGCATTTGACGCCGTACCGCACTGCCGATCCGTGAAAAAAATATAAGCTGACCGAGAAACGGACCAGATTTGCTACCCGACTCAAGACTTCCTTGTAAAAGGCACTCAACACATCACAATTAACGGAACAAAAACGATGGATGTAAAGGTAACTTCCGGAGACCCCAAGGAAGCGTGATAGGACCGTTACTGATAATAATGCGTACGAATGATATAGGAGAAAGAGTTGGAAGCTCTGTAAGACTGTTATAGATCATGTGGCTGTCTACAAGAAAGTAGAAACGCCACTACACAGAATAGATTTGCAGAAGACCTGCGGAGGATTGATGAATGGTGCAGGCTCTGGTAGTTGACGCTGAACGTAAATAAATGTAATATACTGTGCACACTCAGGGGAAAAAATCCAGTATTGTACAACTACACTATTGATGACAAATTTGCCGGAAAAAAATGGTTCAAATGGTTCTGAGCACTATGGGACTCAACTTCTGAGGTCATTAGTCCCCTAGAACTTAGAACTAGTTAAACCTAACTAACCTAAGGACATCACAAACATCCATGCCCGAGGCAGGATTCGAACCTGCGACCGTAGCGGTCTTGCGGTTCCAGACTGCAGCGCCTTTAACCGCACGGCCACTTCGGCCGGCCCGGAAAAAAAATATCTGTCGTAAAATATCTTGGAGTAAGTGTCCAGAGCGGAATTAAGTGGGATACCCATATCAAGCAAATAGTACGAAAACCAGACGACAGACTGAGATTGATAGGAATAATCTTAAGAAAATGGAACTCATCCAGGAAAGAAGTGACTAACAAAGTCACTTGTTCCAGCGTTTCTTTAGTATTATTCATCTGTCTGGGATCATTGTCAGATAGGACTGGTATAAGAGAGAGAGAGAGAGAGAGAGAGAGAGAGAGAGAGAGAGAGAGAGAAGCTCAAAAGAAGAGCTGTGCGTTTCGTCACGGAATCGTTTAGTTGGCACGACGGCGTTACCGCGATGCTCAACAAATTCCAGTGACAGACGGTACAAAAGAAGCGTTGGGCATCGCGGAGAGGTTTACTATTCAAGTTTCGAGAGAGCACTTTCCGGGAACGGTCGGACAACACATGACTTCCTCCTACATACACCTCGCCAAGTACCATGACGAGAAAATCGAGAAATTGGAGTCAATACGGAGGCTTAACGACAATCGTTTCTCCCACGCGCCATTCGCGAGTGCAGCAGGTAAGGAGGGATCAGTTAGGGGTGCCAGAAGTACTGCCCAGCTCACATCGTTAGTTGGTTTGCAAGGTACGATGTAGATGCAGATGTAGAATTACCGTGTAATAACGCTTCCAGCCTTCAGAAAGGCCTGAGACGGCAAGGAAAACCACAGATTTGTTCAGCTCCACAACATCCAGCTCAGCGAACACATACACTCCTGGAAATTGAAATAAGAACACCGTTAATTCATTGTCCCAGGAAGGGGAAACTTTATTGACACATTCCTGGGGTCAGATACATCACATGACCACACTGACAGAACCACAGGCACATAGACACAGGCAACAGAGCATGCACAATGTCGGCGCTAGTACAGTGTATATCCACCTTTCGCAGCAATGCAGGCTGCTATTCTCCCATGGAGACGATCGTAGAGATGCTGGATGTAGTCCTGTGGAACGGCTTGCCATGCCATTTCCACCTGGCGCCTCAGTTGGACCAGCGTTCGTGCTGGACGTGCAGACCGCGTGAGACGACGCTTCATCCAGTCCCAAACATGCTCAATGGGGGACAGATCCGGAGATCTTGCTGGCCAGGGTAGTTGACTTACACCTTGTAGAGCACGTTGGGTGGCACGGGATACATGCGGACGTGCATTGTCCTGTTGGAACAGCAAGTTCCCTTGCCGGTCTAGGAATGGTAGAACGATGGGTTCGATGACGGTTTGGATGTACCGTGCACTATTCAGTGTCCCCTCGACGATCACCAGTGGTGTACGGCCAGTGTAGGAGATCGCTCCCCACACCATGTTGCCGGGTGTTGGCCCTGTGTGCCTCGGTCGTATGCAGTCCTGATTGTGGCGCTCACCTGCACGGCGCCAAACACGCATACGACCATCATTGGCACCAAGGCAGAAGCGACTCTCATCGCTGAAGACGACACGTCTCCATTCGTCCCTCCATTCACGCCTGTCGCGACACCACTGGAGGCGGGCTGCACGATGTTGGGGCGTGAGCGGAAGACGGCCTATCGGTGTGTGGGACCGTAGCCCAGCTTCATGGAGACGGTTGCGAATGGTCCTCGCCGATACCCCAGGAGCAACAGTGTCCCTAATTTGCTGGGAAGTGGCGGTGCGGTCCCCTACGGCACTGCGTAGGATCCTACGGTCTTGGCGTGCATCCATGCGTCGCTGCGGTCCGGTCCCAGGTCGACGGGCACGTGCACCTTCCGTCGACCACTGGCGACAACGTCGATGTACTGTGGAGACCTCACGCCCCACGTGTTGAGCAATTCGGCGGTACGTCCACCCGGCCTCCCGCATGCCCACTATATGCCCTCGCTCAAAGTCCGTCAACTGCACATACGGTTCACGTCCACGCTGTCGCGGCATGCTACCAGTGTTAAAGACTGCGATGGAGCTCCGTATGCCACGGCAAACTGGCTGACACTGACGGCGGCGGTGCACAAATGCTGCGCAGCTAGCGCCATTCGACGGCCAACACCGCGGTTCCTGGTGTGTCCGCTGTGCCGTGCGTGTGATCATTGCTTGTACAGCCCTCTCGCAGTGTCCGGAGCAAGTATGGTGGGTCTGACACACCTGTGTCAATGTGTTCTTTTTTCCATTTCCAGGAGTGTATATCCTTTAGTTTTTCTTCGATGTATAGGACGTAAGATTACTTCCCTATCTTACATCCTCCTTAACCCGTGCACTTCGTTCTTGGTTTACCAGTGTTATTCTTCCCTCTTAGCTCTTGTACATATTGCGCCCTATAGCTGACATTTCAAACATCTTGCACCATTTTACTTTGTCAAAAGCTTTTTCGAAGTCGACGGATCCTATGAACTTGCCTTATTTTTCTTTCGTCTTGCTTCCATAATCAACCACAACATCACAATTGCCCCTCTGGCGCCTTTACCTTTTCTAAAGCCAAGCTGGTCGTCATCGAAGACATCCCCATTTTCTTTTCCAGTCTTCTGTGTATTGTTCTTGTCAGCAACTTAGACACATGAGATGCTAAGCTGTTTGTGCGACTATTCTCGCTCTTTGTCGTCTCTTACTATCTTCGGAGTTGTGTGGACGATGTTTTTCCTAAAGTCTGATGGTACATCCCTAGTCGCATACAGTTTACAAACCAACCTGAATAGGCGTCTTATTTCCGCTTCCTCGACTCGTTTTAGAAATTCCGATGGAATGTTATCTACCACTTCTGCCCTATTTGAACTTAAGCCTTGCAAAGCTCTTTTGAATTCTAACACTAGACCCCTATCTCTTCTACATCGACTCCTGTTTCTTCTTCAATTACATCACACTAGTCTTCCACTTCACAGAGGCCTTCATTGTACTCTTTACACTTATCCGCTCTCTCCTCTGCATTTAACAGTCGAATTCCCGTTGCACTCTTAATGTTTCCGCCCTTGCTTTTAATTTCACCGAAATTTGTTTCGACATTTCTATATGCTGTCAGTTCTTCCGACAACATTTCTCCTTCGATTTCTTCACATGTTTCATGCAGCCATTTCACCTCAGTTTCCCTGCACTTCCTATTTATTTCATTCCTAAGTGACTTGTATTCCTGTAATGCAGTATTTCTCAGAACATTTCCGCACTTTCTACTTCCATCGACCAACTGCAGCTCTTCTACGGTTACCTAGAATTTCTTCGCAGTTACCTTTCTTATACCTATGTTTTTCTTTCTGTGGTTAGAGATGTCCAATTCGAGTTACCCGACGCCGAATGTCCATTGAAAACTGCCTTGATACACAAAGAAGTCGGACAGCGTGATGGCGGGTCGTTTTATGGACACGTCCAAAAACGATAGCTCTGTGCTGGTCGTATACAGTTCAGTGGTACAGTTACACCTCCTGGCAGAGGTGACTTAGCTCAGCAGTAATGTGACAGATCGAGAAAACTGTAGAGACGTGATCGATATCGTGACTGATGTAGACTAGTGTCCAAAAGCTAGGCACAGTCACGAAAAGAGGACATACTGGCTTATCAGGATGTTGGAAGGATTACTGAACAAGGTACAGCTTAATAACAGGACACTGGGTTTACAGCATTGCCCAGAAAGTAATGACAGAAAAGTTCTGATCGCTGATATACACATTTGAAAGAAAATAACGGAAACGGGAAATCTGTCCCACAACAAAAGAAGCTGTTAATGAGGAACACGGATACCTCTAGCAGCCACGCTTATGCACAGTGATGCTGCATGCTGTTGAAACGTCCCCTTAGAACAAATTATACATGACTGTGCTTAAACTGACACACAATATTTTTTTTTTAGCGCAACGCAATCTGACTTTCAGAAATCCCTACAAAGGAGTGTCCCTGACTAACATTAACCTATACGTTTCACAAATCACTTACCTCACCAAAAATCTTCGTTCCTCGAACTACTGCAATACAGCGAGCGCCACTACTGCCAGCTAAATAAAAGATTCAAACTACTGAAGGCACTAACTACTGATAGGCATAGTTAGCAAATGAAAGATTTTAATAGAGAACAAACAATGTATTTACCTTAATAGTGTTGAAAAATCATAATATACATAGCAGTTCATAATATCCATTATTGCAAATTTCAAAACTCCGCCATCTCTCTCCCCACATCCACCACTGCTGGCGGCTCACCTCCAACTGCGCAACGCTACGCGCTGTTCACATCCAGCTGCCGCTGCCCAACACTACAATGGCAGACAAACATGCAAACTAGCCACAGACTGCACACAGCACAGCCAGTGATTTTCATACAGAGCGCTACGTAACGTTGCCAATAAGAAAACATAAACAGCCTACTTACACTGTCTACGAGATGGTTAAAAAGCTCTCTTGGCAGTTCCTCAGCAACAGTGCTGCTGAGGTCTGGAGGTGTCCTGCACCTTCAAAAAATTCAGCCTCTAGAGCAGCTCGATGCGAATGGGCTTTGTCGTCCATAAAGAGAAAGTGTGGACCAACTGCACGTCCGAAAAGACGAACATGTCGTAGCAGTACGTCAGCTCTGTGCTTCTGAGCATTTACAGTGCGCCTTCGACCAACAAGATGTGGAGCTCGGTACGGCCATTCAGCATGAAGACTCCCCACACAGCCATCACCACCAGAACAGTCTCCCTCCACAATGTTCGTGGGGTTGCATCAGCTGCCAGGTTCTCTTAGAGGAACGTGCGACGAGAATCGTTTTGCAAACTGTTCTTAGGTGCTATTATATGGCTGTGAGTGGTACTCCATTCCTTGTAGACATGTTGGTCGTCTGCGTTGATACAGTTGTACACCAGCAAATTGGGCAACTGCACTCATGATATGGTCATGGGCTCGTCCACCCCCAGCAACCCCTTTTTACCATTCTGTCATGTGTCCATGCTGACCCATCATGCTGTGCTGATTCCATACAACTAAATAGTACACACACACACACACACACACACACACACACACACACACACACACACACACACACACACGCCAGTTCACTGCCATGACCTGTGTCAATGGTGGAGGGCCACACGACAGTTTGGTACCAGTTCTGTATGGTACATAGTGGAGAGTAGCCTGTACCGCTGTCATTCATTCCATTTTCTGTTACACTTGCAAACAGAGACATCTAGCTCACAGTCCAGATCTAATCTTAAATGACCAGACATAACTTAATACTTCCCCTCACCTAGACTTCACAAAATCTCTGTTTTTCATTACGTCTCACACTATCTGTTCTTACATATTCCCCGATTTTCCTGTATTTATTGAGTAGTTTTGTTGATGTTGTGTATATAATCAATATAGACTGTAGTTACAATTGTTAATTCTTCCTTTAACTGGTACTCGTATTACTTTCCATATTTAATACCTCTCGAAGTTGACTCAGCCGTGGCCGAACGGTTCTAGGCGCTTCAGTCCGAAACCGCATGACTGTTACGGTCGTAGGTTCGAATCCTGCCTCAGGCATGGATGTGTGTGATGTCTTTAGGTTAATCAGGTTTAAGTAGTTCTAAGTTCTAGGGGACTGATGACCTCAGATGTTAAGTCCTATAGTTCTCAAAGCCCCGAACCATTTCTCGAAGTTGTCTCATCAAATACCGTTTTTATTTTACTTGTTTCATTTATTTAATGCAGACTGTTACATATCACAATTTTGAGTACATTGTTAACGTTTTTCAAACATGGTTCAAATGGCTCTGAGCACTATGGGACTTAACTGCTGAGGTTATCAGTCCCCTGGAACTTAGAAGAACTACTTAAACCTAACTAACCTAAGGACATCACACACATCCATGCCCTAGGCAGGATTCGAACCTGCGACCGTAGCGGTCATGCGGGTCCAGACTGTAGCGCCTAGGACCGCTCGGCCACCCCGGCCGGCTAAAGTTTCTCCTGTTTGCTCCATTTACATTTGTAAATTGTTCAACTTTTTACTTTTTAACATGCAGTACCACTACACTCTCATAGGTGGCATTTACTGTATGTTTCCCTCACACTCCTCCAATTTCCTGCATTGATTCCTTTTGTCTATCTGTAAGGTGTCAGAAAAATAACACACCTTCCACTGAATTCCTGAAACAATGCTGGTTAAAGCGATATGTCACACCACATTGTTCCATGAAAATGTACGAATTCTATAGATGAACAAGCCAACATCTCGTGAATATAAACCACTAACACTCACACTAGGAATCGAATGCAAGTAATTTTCCAAACCCAAGCTACGAGACGCAGTTCTGAGGAAAAGAGAATTTTACGGTGGCAACACTCATCTCATATTCAGAGGAAACGTTCACAGTGGGAGATCCAGTGGACACAATGCAACGCCTTAGCCAATGTGCAGGCTGCTGGCAGAAACTGCCCTCGTCCCTGGAAGACACCCAATACATCTAGCTTTTAACGACGACCCTTTGGAGAGCCTTTTTGCAGGAACACGGCTGGAGATGACAGATAAACGTCCGGAGAAAACCAACTCAAGACATTGGTGACTAACTGTGACAACCTACGCTAAAAGCTGTATGGATGAAACCTGTTTGTCTCAGTATTACACAGCAGAAATTAAACTTTGCTCTACGAAAGCAATGATGCATTTGATGGGTGGAGTTATATCAAGTACAAACGCTCTGATTGGCCAGAAAGTGTGGTCCCCAGCTTTGACATCTTTGATACAGGCAAAATGCAGACAGAAGTACTCTCTCTTCTCTGGCAGCAAATCGTCGAGTGTTTGGGCAAGGCGACTCGCTTTGTACTGAGACGATTGTGAGAGTAATTATGTGAACACTTGTTCGCAGACTCGTCTTAACTCGTAAGGAGTTAAACTGCAAAGTCTCCTAGAATGGAGAATTGCACCGAATACTGCCAGTAAACACCTACAAGTCATTTGAGGGCAATGATACACGCACTATTCCAAACAAATAATGTGTATCATGCCAGTTAGCAAGGGAACAACTAGGAATATCGGCTTCACCGAAGACGTAGGAACAGTATTAGACTGATATTAAACAGACGAGAAAGATTCAGAACAGATTTTCAGCACACTGACGGCAGCTACTGCAGCTGCCGACCACAGGTAATTATGCGCACCATGCCAGTGAGTGATATTCAATTCCTACTCAGAACTGCAGTCATCTTGTCTCTCCTATATTTATCGTACATTCAACCATGACCTGGACTTAAACATATTCACGATTGTTGGGCTTAATTGAAGCAGAAACGCGAGATATCCGATTTAACGAAAATAATTGATCAGCCACTACAGAATGCTTTATACTCTTAAGTTATTGAATTGTTTTAATTGTGTATTTCTTCTATCAACCCCCATTTATTATTTGGTTATTTTAATTGTGCATTTATTTCAGTTGATGTTTCTGGCCCCAATTTCATTTCATTTGTCTGAAAGACACATATGCTGCAGTGATCCTTTGCCTTTATGTGAATCCTTATATATACCAGCACTGGAGTCACACTACATTGTACTCTCACTGCAGTGACGCCCTCAAACGAAAACTTTTTGATTATCCAGTAAACCAAAGTCGACCATTCGTGTTCCCCACAGTCGACTTTAAACGATTCTTCTTCATATTACTTTGCAACCTTGCACCTACATTTTTAACTGACGTGATACAGGTTCAAATGGCACACCATTAATACTGTATTCTAACAGTACAGAATTCCTTTCCCCCACTCCTCTACATTAACTTCCCCCACTCCTCTGGATTAACTTACATATTTGTACATTAAAAACAAGATCACAATCATCACACCACATAGAAATTATTTCTAAGTCACCTTGTGTCTCCCTACAGCATTTGACGATGATTTCCCCGTACACTACAGCATCATCAGCAAACAGTTGTGGACTGTCTATCACCCTTCGCATCAAACCGATTATGTACATAGAAAACAAGAGCGACCTTATCACAGTTATCTGGTCCACTCCTCATGAGACCCTTGTCTTTGATTAACTCTCCCATCCAGAACAACATACTGGCTTCTGTTACTTGAACTTTCAAGCCATTCACATATCTGGGAAACTATTGCATATGCTCAGACTTTAATTAGCAGTCTGCAGTGAAGCACTGTATCAAACGCTTTCGGAAATCTAGACACTTAGATACCACTTGCAATGCATGGTAATATAAGAAAACATGTGTTTGAAGCAAAAATAAAGTGAGATATGAAAACAAAACACTTCAGAAATAACAACTGTGTTTGTATCTTTACTCTTCATGCAATACCCTTTTATACATTTCTCTTGCTTCACTGTTTAAAATGAACTTTTTCTTTATTTTCAGGTAATAACAACCATAGGGTGATGTACCATTTCCAACATGCTCGGAAAGTAAGTTAAGAATTGTTCATTCACTACCATTGAATGCAATTAATCCAATTTATTCCCATTGTACAGTACAATGGGAATATTATTGGTTGCCTTCTGTAGGGTAACAACGAATGGAGTCACTCAGAGAGAGAGAAATTTTTGGCGAGCTGTACATGGTCTGGACAATGCCTGGGCGCCTATCCCTCAGTGATGATGTGTTTTCTGAAAACATGGCTTAGTGGAGATGTGGCTTAGCCACAGCCTGGGAGAGCACTTGCCCGCAAAAGGCAAAGGTCCCGAGTTCGAGTCTCCCGGTCCAGCACACAGTTTTAATCTTCCAGGAAGTTTCAATGACAATAAATACAGAGAAAAGATTAAGAACTTTTTAAATGTTAAATATTCTATGTTCAACATTATACATTAAATATAAAAATGATGAACTTAAATCCATTGGACTTAAGGGCATTGAACTTAAAGATGATGAACTTAAAGATACTGAAGTTAAAGACATTGAATGTAAATGATAAATGTAAATTATAAAAATGATTATTGTATTTCATCCTTAATAAATGTTTTCGAAATGCAACCCAGAAGTTGTTCAAGAAGCTAACCGAAATAGAACAGTAAAAGAACTAAAACAAGAGTTTTTAAAAAAATGGTAAAAACAACAAAGAACAGACTATGAAAAATTTAAAAAAGATCAACTAGTTATTGATGCAGTTGCACAAGTTAAACAGGGAATTGCAGCTTTAGGTGATAATGATATGAAACCTACTGAAAAAATAGACCAGTTGAAAAACAAATGCTTCCTTATAATCAACATTATTTAGAAGAATTTAACAATATTCGAAGAATTAAACGATATTATAGTGATATAAGATATTAAATAATAAGTGAATCAGAAAAACAGATGTTAAAAAAATAATTACAAGTGAAAGAATGTTAAAATTTATCAGTCATAGTGCATTAAGACGGCACTTTTATATGTATTGGTAAATATCCAATTGAATTTAATGGCGATAAATTAAAAATTGGTGAAAAATAATATGAAGCTATTAATGGATTAATGAATCTGTTAACTGAAAAACAATATACTTCAGATGATTTAGGCAAAGAATCTGATTTTTTTACTAACAATATTATTCTAGAATTTTATTTGACTCAACGACTGATAATTGATAATAATCGAAATAAAATTAAATCAAATAGAGGAAATAAATATAATAATTTGATACAGATAGTAATTGAAGAATACTTTCCTTGTTTTTCAGACAGAAATATTAATGACTCATTTCAAAAGTTGGTGAAGCTTTAGTAAAAAATAATCAGAAAAACCAGTAGAATATATTTGGATGATTGATGTTCATCATTTAATAGATACATTACCAGTAATACAAGAAGACGGAATAGATCGAAATAAAAATTATTATAATGAAAAGTTGGAATAACAAAAAACGGTTACAGATAAAAGTAATTATTTTATAATTACCAGTCTGAAATAAATTCCATATTTTATTAGAATTTTTAATAATTTACTGCATTCATTTTGTGAACAAGAATATGGAATAGGTTTAGGTAATGATGCAATTAATAATTTACCATTTGAAATGTATTTACCTGGTTATAACTGGTTTGGCCCTAGGACTACAATAAATGAAAGTTTAGCACATGGTGATAAAGGAATAAATATTTTAGATGAAGCATGTAAAGAACATGTTATTTTTTACAGAGATGATATAGAATTACATAAAAGACCTGAAGCTGATAGAAAACCTCAACTAGCAGCAAAAGAAAGAATGTATTCTTCAGATGCTTCAATTGGTGAAAAATTAGGTGTTACTGCAGTTACAGGAACAATGCATGGTAAACGAAAATTAGGACTTGGATAAACTATTCATGAAAATGGTTGAGGATTATACAAAAATTCTTCATTGATTTTTAACCTATATAAATGAATAACTGTAGTATAGGTTATACTAAACTATCAAATGATGAAATAAAACCAAAATTATTAAAGTTAAGTAATGAACAATAAATTAGTATTGAACACTTTTAATTGATGCACAAAAAGAAAAAAACGAAAAAAAGCTGTGGAAATTTGCTTTATACATTTGGTATTCCTGTTGTGAAAATAATTATTGAATATTTAATGTACAAAACTGAAACAAAACACTGAGGTGGATTTATACCATTATTATTGTCAGGTTTGCCATTTTAATTTCGCACTACTTGAGCAGCTGTATCTATTGCAAATACAGTTATAAATAAGAAAATAATTGATAAAGAATTAGAAGGAAAGAAGGCAATCAAGCAATCAAAAATAAAGTAAAAGATTTGAAAAAAGTAAAAAAAAATTCAGAGAAATGATCGCAAAATACAATAATTTTTTTTTCATAGAAGAATTAGTTAAACAAATATTTTGTGGTAGTTTATGATTCCTGAATTACCTGATAAACCAAAAAAATAAAATGTGGAGCAGTAAATTTAGACACCTCTGTAATGTTGTTACTCCTTGGAATGTATTACCATAGGAATAAAGGTATAAAATTTGTTTTTGATTCATTTAGGTGAAATATACCAAAACACCTAGTAAATTATGGAACAAAGATGACTTATAACATCGAAATGATACAAAATTTAATAACTTTATTTGCAGGTGTTTGTGTATATTTGTTTTAAATTATATATAAAATGTAAGTTTCACGATATTTTAAAATTAATAAATTCATAATTTTGGAGTTAAGTTGTATGTCAAACACAATAACAACTAGAAAAAAAATCATTCTGTCATAACAACCAAAAATTAATGATAAATTAATTTCAAAACTTGAAGATTTTGATTAAAACATCAAAGATTGTCAATCAAAATTAAAAATAAGCCATCATCAATAGATCCAAAAATAAAAACTTCATCACACTGTTAGAAACAAAAAATTAAAAGATTCAATCACCAACAGATGAAAAAAAGTCACTAGAGCCATTAGAAGGTAAATCCAAAAATAAGTAGTGTAATCCTGCAATTTAAAAAAGAATTAGCTAACATTTTTATATAGTAAAGCTCATATTGGGTTTAAAGGTAGAAGATTAGAAAATATAAGTTTTGCAATTGACAAAAAGTATCTAGTGGACAAACAATATTTTCAAAAGAAACTAGTTAATCTAGTAACTAAATTTGAACAGGCAAATATTTTAACATGTTTGTATAATTATGTTAATATAATGTATTTCAGTAAACTTAATAAAACTAATCTAATTACTTAAAAAAAAGAAATAGAAAACGTTATTCAGATTACTTATCAAAAACAGATTTAACTCCATACTTAACTCATTTAAGTAACCTTAAAGTATATAATAAACATATAATTGAATTTACTTTTATTATTGGAGTTGAGGAAAAATGCACAACTTCTATGAATATGATTTATTCTAAAAAAAGTTGTTGTTATTGGTAAATATATAAACAGAGATTTGACACTTTATGATTGTGATCTTTTGAAGAGTGGCTTTGACAAACTTTACAATATAACTCTTGATATTCTATCAATAAAAATAGTATACAAATCATATTTTCTAATGGTAGGATTGAAAGATTCTGTTAAAACTGTTCCAGTTGACATAAAGTTATTTATATTTGGTACAATAATTTAATTATTTTATTCTATGTAAATGGATAATCATAATCACATCTACAGTTCTAAGTGTAATATATTCACTGAAACACATAATTCTCATTGATTAAATACTAAAAAGGAAAATAAAGCATTGATGTTATTTGTTCAGTTTGCAAAACTAGTAAAAGTAAAAATGTTGAAATTGTAGTTAATGAATTAAATATTTGTGAAAAAATTATTAATGGATTGCATAAACCAATGAAAAAACCTTTTAAAAGAAACAATGTAATTTCTTGTGGAATTGAAGATTGATACCAAGCTGATAAAGTCAAAATTGCAACTGGAAAATTATTCTAGTTAAAGATAAGACAGATACAAATTACTTGAATGTTTTGAAAATTATTTACATTGAGAAAACAAATAAAATTTATAAACAGATAATAATAACGAATTTTTCATAAATAATTTCAAGAATTAATGAAAAAATTTAATACTACACATTATTCAACTTCAAGTGAATTAAAAGCACTTGTTGCTGAATGGTTTAATATAACAATAAAATATATATGGAAAATTGTCACTTAAAAGAACATTATAAATTGGTTGAAGTAGTTTGGAAATTAGTTGATAAATATAATAACACAAAACATTCAACAATGAAAATAAAACCAAAGTATGTAGAGAAAGAGAATGAAAAATATTTATTGAAAACAAATTCGTTCGATACTAATGCTAAACATAAAATTGATGATAAAGTCAAAATATCTAATTTAAAAGTAATTTTTGGAAAGTTATGTTCAGCAAACAGAAATTTTTAAATCTGAAGATGAAGATGTTATTCTTTCTAACTCAATCCATATAAAAGATGAATGGTGAAGAATAAAAAGAATTATTTTGAACAAGAACTATTGATAACGAATTTTCCAGATGTTTTAAATGAGAAAAGACATAAAGCATATTTAAAATTGTTAGGTTTTGATAATTCACACAATCGTTCTGTAAACAAAAGTAATGTAACTTTTTAAAATATAAATAATTTGTGTATAAATGGAGTTACCTATTAAAAATTTAAAAATGTTTGGTATTGAATATATTTATTAAGGTTATTGTTGTATTAAAGAACATACATAATATTTTGATAGGCAAACAAAGGCTAACAAAAATAATTGAATGTGGTAATTATTTGAAATTTTAAAATTCAATTAATGGACTCAAGTGGTTTTAATGAATTTTGTTCATTAGATGTATATAAGAAAAGTTATGAATGTTATTTAATACTTAATTATGAAAAAGTACTTAGAAATTTAGTTTTACGTTTAGAGAAATGCTTGCTAGATTAGTAATACCATCATCCAACTGTTCTTATGAATGTTTATTCAGAGTATCGAAATAATTTCGAAAACTAATAATTCTCGAAATATTTTCATTCATTGATATAAATTTACTGAATTTGACACATAACTAATTATTAAAAACTCTTCACTATTGGGATGTTTACTTCTGACAATATAATTATGTTCATATATCATAATAATCATAATTAAAATTATTGTCATTCAATCCGAAAGTAACTATTTTCATTAGTTCATTCAGGAACAGCAAGTGGTAATAAACTTGTTATATGTTCATGTCTTTCACATTAAATTTCTATAGTTCTTTAATATCTCCTATCTGATTTTTTATATAACTATCTTTAATTTTTGTAGATCTTTTAAATAAGTTATATGACCTTCATCGACTTGTTTTACATTAATTGGTATTTTATGTTCTCCATTTTTTTCGAATTTATTGTATAACATCATGACTAACCCAGTTTTAATGTTGTTTTGCTTCTTCTTTTTTAGATTTTAAAATTAAAGAATAAAGATCTTCTTCATTGATGAAAATAGTTGAGCTATTATTTCGTTTCAGTACCTCCACACTTTGCTCTTGTAATAGTGTTTTCATTGACAAAATGTTTGAAAGATTTGTCTATATTTTTATATACTAAATGTTTAGCCACTATATTTTTATATACTAAATGTTTAGCCACATTTGTGGCTTTAGCCTATGGATTCTTATTTTCATCAATAATCATTAAAACTATTTTATCATTATATATAAGTTTGTTATTTTTTAAATTCTTATAATGTTTTTCTTTATAAATAGGAAATGAAAATAAAATGGTCTGTCAATTACGCAAAGAAGAATAAGACATTCATAAAGATATAAAAATTACAAATGAGAAAACACCTTGAAAAATGAATTCTTGTGATTGTATAAAATAGAAATAAAACAATATAGAGAAAATAAATATGAAAATTTAAAAATATTATTTATAACTATTATAAAAAATCATTTACTTTTGAAAATTGTAAAAATTCTATAATATATTGATAGCAGTAACTACAATCAAAAATAAAGTGAAAGACGTTTCCAAAAAGGTTAATGTTTTATGAATAATTTGTTTATAAAATATATCTGTAAGTACAAGAATAATTTCCACATCATGAAAAATGTTAGAAACTGATTAATTTTTATTTTATTTGTTCATGGAATAAATCATTGTTATAATTTATTATTTTATTTAAGTTTAATTTATGGTGAAGTACTAAAGTTATATAATATGTTTATCATGATCAGAACTTAAAACAATTTTAGTACATTCAACTGTATAGAACTTTTTTTTAATCTTCTAATTAAATATATTTTTGTATACTGATTTATTTTGTCATTTTTTTAATAATCATCAATGGTAGTTTCATTTTTATAATAGATTTCTTAACTTTTTTAGTTATTAATTTCCTTTATTTTCTACTTTATGTGCATAATTTCTGCTCTTAGCCTAATGTGGTCTAATGTAATTTTTACACAGCTATCATGTTTCATTTTTCCTAAACCTTTGTGGTTTACTTGTGCAATGTCATAATTACAATTTTCGAATAACACTCCGTTTCTCATCGATTTCATACTTTTATATAAATATTCAGTTTGTAAATTGTAAATAAGAGAATCTGTGTCCATATAATATGCATCAATAGTTTCGCCATATTTTGGTTTCATAACATACAACGAAAATCATAAATTTTTTTTCAAAATATGTAGAACTTTCATTCCAATATAAATTGCTATATTGAATTTTACTATTTTTTTTCACATGAACTACAACTAGTTTTTTTGAAAATATAGTAATAGGTTCATAATTTTGTTTTGAAATATTTTTCAGATATTTTTCTGGATCTGTTATTATTTTAATATTTTGTGCATTCTAGTATTTTCCATAGTCTTTCCAAATACTGAATTAATCATAAATTTATAGAAAATTTTTCAAAATCATTTTTCTTATGTGTTTGTTCGAATGATATTATGCTATGAATTTTCTGTAATTTTAAACCAAGATTTTAGCACTGTTCAAGACAGCTATAATGCGAATGTATCTTTATTTATATTTAATATTGTTAATAATTTATTTCCTCCTTCTGGTGCTAATGATATAGCTTTCTGTAAATCGTTTAGGTTTTTTGGATATTGTATGTAGACTTCCAAAATATAACCATATTTATTATTGTGTGGTATTGTAAGTATTTTTCAGAACTAAGACATTTTGGATTTAACCCACTGAAATCGCTAAATAGTAAACTATAAGGCATTGCTCAACTATATAAACTGTTTGCATTTATGCAGTTAATTTGATTGTTTTGCTGGCTCAAAGTTGTTCATATATTTCATATTTGATTCAGCATATCTTTTTAATATTTTGTGAAATTACACCTCGGAGTTTTTCTTCAAGAAGTAAAATCGTATCATAACCCTTTAATAAATGTGATTCAACTTTTTTAATTTTGAACATAGAAACCGGAGATGGAACAGGTTCTATAAAATAACAACATGGATGGAGTTTATAGTTTTTATGTAAGCATTGGTGAAATTTTCAAAAATATCAGCTTGTATTAAAAATCAGATTTATTATATAATTTTGTGTATTCATCTAAATATTTATTACTTAATTTTGTGCAAACTAGTTTTGCATGATTCTAATCTTCATGAGAAATGTCTTTTTATCAAATGTAGAATAAAAATATTCTTCATTAGGTTATATTGTCTTTCTAAATTTTTCTTTGCAATTCATATATTCAGAAAGATGAATTCCTTTTTTAATCATGAAATCTAATTGTTCATCTTTAAATATTTTCCTGCTTATCTAAATTGTACTTTTGAAAGATTTTTAGATAATTTATCACTAGTTATGGCACTAAATTTAAACATATCTAAAAATCTTAATGTTAACTATCTTCATTACCTTAACTACCAGGAGTATAGTTTTCCTCATTATTCGGATTAGCATTATTATCTTGATTATCTATTGCTAATTATTTGATAAACAAATAAGCACCATTATTTCCTAAATGATGGATATAAGTGGAATAAAATAATGGTTTTGAAAATTAGGATTAATCTCTATATTTGCAGATCCACAATATTTTCTTGTTAAGTGATAATGAACTGTTACTTTTTCCCTTTAGTAAATTCTTTTTTAGAAATAAAATAAATTTTTGAATTTATAAAATTTATTCTGTTTTTTTATTTATAATTGTCACTGGAATATTTTGATCATATATTTCAGCAATTTCTGTAGATTCTTTTATTTCAACGAATTTTTTTGCTGTGTCTTTATTAGTATATGCTAAAGTTTTTTTAAATTATTGTTAAAATATTTAACATAATAACTAAACAGAAATGTAATACATTTTAGATATTTATTAATATAAGCCTTTTCCAGAATTGGTCAATAAGACATCACAAATCTGCATAAATTACAGACGATATTCATACTGAATGATTATAATTTTGAAACTGAATTTCTCACCTTCTAGAGGCTCACCTATTTTTACTTCCTATGTTCTTTACAATAATTTTCGTCACTGTCTAATTTTTCTTGAAAATAAAATTATCTTAAAAATCTATCAAAATGATACATTTCATGTCCATTTTTAGTTCATTGATAACAAATTAAAATAGATAATTTTCTATGCAACAATAATGAGAGTAATTTTCTTCTCAAATTAAAAGGTTAATGTTTTTCTTGTTTATTTTTGGTATGGTATCCTTTCAAATTTTGGAATATCTACTAACTGGACAGGAAAAATAATTTTCTCTTTTTGAAAAATTGCATGTAAGTCTAATACCATATTTCTATCATTTTTAACTATTTCAACATGATAATTTGCCGGATGTAAAGCTGATTTTATGATTAAAAAACATTTCATTAAAGGTTTTTATTTAATTTCTTTTGGTAAATAGATATAAGAAGGACCAGTAATTGGACTGTGTCTATTAACATTAAATAGAGACAACCCAATTTTTTCTTTGCATTTCTTCCCTTTCTGTTAATAGGTTATTAGTTGATTTTTCATAAGAATCTTCTAAATCAGTTCTTAATAAAACTTCATAACTTTTTACAATTTATTCTTTTATTTTGCCTTGTCTTTTAAAATTACAACGAAATATCATTTAAGCTTTAATCAATCTTATCTGTTTTAAAATATTCTTAAATTTAGTCATTACATCTCATTTAATTTAATAAAAAAATTCTTGTGGCTCAACCAGATTATAGACATTATTAATGTTATAAGTTGTTATTCTAGATTTAAAAGCAGATTTTCTGTTAATTCGTTTAGGTGATTTTAAAAAATCGTCTTCAGCTAAATTGTTATCTAAAAAATTTTCAGATAGTTTTTTGTTTAAGAGCTTGATATTTATCTACTAGAATCTTTTGAAAATAAATCTTATTATCGATATTATTTATATTACCCTCAGATCTATTGATAAGTTTGATTTCATTTATTTAGTTTAGAATAATTTTTTAGTTTTTTCATTTTACAGAATTTATGAAGATCCTTTAAAGATTTGTTTTCAGTTCATTATCAGTATTATTTATATTGTCCTCAGACTTTTTTGCTAAGATCGATTAATTGTTGTTTATTAAGTTTTGAATTTTTCTTTAAACTTTTTATTCACAGATTTTAAAAATTTCCCTTAGTGATTAATTATTATTATTATTAGTATTGTCAACAGTGTTAAGAATCAAGATAGATTAGTTTTTCATTATTAAATCTTTGATTCTCTCATTCTACAAATTGTTCAGAGTTCTCTTGAAATATCTCAGCTTTCGAGTACATATTGTTTTGCTTTTATTTATATATAAAAAATTTAACTTTTTTAAAAATTAGTATGTTTGTGATAGAAATGTACCTTTATGATTAAAAATGACATTTCAATCGATGGTATAGATAGATGTGTGTAATAAAAATTCTTTTGTGTATATGGATAAACACAATCTTAGAGAACCTATTTATAATGGGAAAATTTATTATATTTTTTATCTAATAAATAAATGAAAATAGGGTTTTATATAAATTTTTAGATGGGAAAAACAACCAAACTAAAATCTTGGTTTTAAATCTGAGCATTTTTAATAAATAAGCTCTTTGGTCCAGAATAAGCATACATATACTACTGTGCTGCTCTCTTAAAAGAACATGAAGACTTCAGAAGATCTACACATGATGTTATGAGGAAGAATCATTGCAGTCTCATTTTTATTGTTATTTTTGTCATCTTCATCATCATCATCATCATCATCATTATTAGTATCGTTATTATTAGTAGTAGTAGTAGTAATAGTAGTCATAGCATCCCTGCATTTCAAGTTTTCAGCTATAAATGGCCATTTTCAGAGCATTTGAGTGACCTTTAATCAAAAACACTCATAAAAGTAGATGACTTCACTGGTGTGTAGGCAGAAGAAAACTGAGGTTGTAAACAACAATTCCAGTTTGCTTCTGCCTATACACCAGTCAAGTCATTGATTAACATGTACTCCTGCGAGTTTGCTGGATTATAGTTCACTCAACTGCACTGAAAATGCCTTATATATAGCTGAAATGTGGATATTCAAAAAGAATAAAAAATCTGTGGGATAGCGACTGATTACAGTGTTCCTTTCCATTCTTAAAATAGTCTACAGTTGCTGTGCACAACAGCTCCTTATGGAATCAAAGTTGGTTACTTGTGGTAATATAGTAGGGACAGATTACTACTCATCTTACAGTGGAGATGCCGAGTCACAGACAGGCTCAACAGAAAGTCTGCTACACAAGTAAGCTTTTGGCCAGAAAGTCTTCTTCTGAATTAGACAACCTACACATACACACACACACACACACACACACACACACACACACACACATTCACGAAAATCCAACTCACACATCCATGACCATTGTCCCTTTCTGCTGGGACCAGGGTGCGACCAACTGCACATGATGGGAGAAGGGAAGCAATGTGAATGCTGTGGGGGAGGGTGAGTGTGAGGCTGGCGCAGGGAGGTATGGAGGTATGGAGATCTTAGAGTAGGGATGGGGGATGTCAAAGTGCTGCTTGTGAGAGCATACAGGAATAGAGTGGAGGGAGGGTAAGGCAGCTAGGTGCATTTGGGAGGTTAGGAGGAGAGTGGGGCAAGGGGTAGCGGAAAAGGAGAGAAGTAAAAAGACTGTGAATGCATTGGTGTTATAGGAGGCTATGTAGTTCTGGAGTGGAAACGGCAAAGGGTGTAGGTGAGTGAACGACAACAACAACAAAAAAATGCTTCAAATGGCTCTGAGCACTATGGGGACTTAACATCGGAGGTCATCAGTCCCCTAGAACTTAGAACTACTTAACCCTAACTAACCTCAGGACATCTCACACACCCATGTCTGAGGCAGGATTCGAACCTGCGACTGTAGCGGTTGCGCGGTTCCAGACTGAAGTGCCTAGGACCGCTCGGCCATATGGGCCGGCTGACAATGACTAATCAAGGTTGAGGCTAGGAGGGTTATGGTAACGTAGGACATATTGCAGAGAGAGTTCCCACTTGTGTAATATGGAAAAGCTGATGTTGATGTGGGGGATTCAGATGGCACAGGCTGTGAAGCTGGCATTAAAACGAAGAATACTTTGTTGGGCAGCATGCTCAGCAACTGGGTGGTTCACCTGTTTCTTGTCCACAGTTCGTCTGTGCCCACTCATGTGGATTGACATGCCCACATAGAACACAGCAAAATGATTGTAGCTTAGCTTGTAGATCGTATGTCTGCCTTCACAGGTGATGCTTTTGACCGGACAGGAATATGTGTTGGAAGAAAATATGGGACAGGTCTTACATCTAGGTCTATTACAGGGACTTGGGCCCTGAGACAAGGGATTAGAATCAGGGATTGTGTTGAGATGGTGGGGGTGAAATATCACTGTGGGAGAGCTGGGGAGGATAGTGGGTAGGACATTCCTCATTTCAGGACACAATGGGAGGTAATCGAAAACTTGATGTGAAAATGTCCTCCAATTCTGGGTGTTACTGAATCATGGGGGGAATTCCCCTCTGTGGGCAGGTGGTGCGAGTTTGGGAGATGGTGGGTGTAGAGAGAGAAGGCATGAGAGATCTGTTTCTGTACACAGTTGGGAGGGTAATTACAGTCAGCGAAGGCCTCAGTGAGACCCTTGGTACGTTTAAAGAGGGTCTGCTTGTCACTATACAGGTGATGAGAACAGGGGCTAGGTTTTGTGGAAGGGACTTCTTCGTGTCAAATGGGTGGCAGTTTTCGAAGTGGAAATATTGCTGATAGATGGTAGATTTGATATGGGGGTGGATCATGGTCGGGTGGAGAAGTGTAGTGAGTCAGACAGGGTTCAACATTGGTCTCTGGTTCAGTCTGATTGGCAAGGTTGGTGCCGAAAAAGTGTTTCCACTGTATGGATCAGGAGGAGGAGAGAAGGTTTTTATCAAGTCCAGCGTTAATGAATTTTGGAGTGGGGCAAACGGGTAAGGCCTCTGGAAAGGACTGATACTTCTGTGGAGCTAAGGCTTTTGTAGAAGTAGGTTCATGACTGTATTTTGGGTCTGTTTAGGTTCTGGGTTCTGTATGATTGTGGTAGTGGGGTTTTGAGGGTGGAGTAAATGAAGAAGGTCTATGAGGTAAGTTTTGTCAGCTAGGAGGAGCTGTGCGGTGGTTTGGAGGTTGTTATAGAGGTGGTGGACAGCGGTAGTCCAAGGCGGGAGCAGAAGTGAACAGGTTGGAGCGTTTTTTGAGTGGCATTGTGCATGCTGCTCTTTACTCCTAGAGGGCAAGCGTTTCATTACGTGAGATGGCATCCAGGAATTTGGAACTGCACAGCAGAAGAATTTTACGAGTGGTGAGAAGGTACTGCAAGGAAGTTGTCTCCTTAAAATATGAGGTCGAGTTGATGATGTTTCCTTGTAAGTTGGCAAGTTAATTACAAGTCGAGTTACATGACACTCAAGTTGTAGTGTATTTTTTGAGACACCCTGTACATATTTTCTCGAGCAGATAACTTGAGATACTTTTCAACGATTGGCAGACTCGTTTCCTATTCTTTTAGCTTTTACGAGTGTCAAGAATTTACCATGAGACCTTCGTCAAGATCTTCCACTATGAATTTTCCTTCGGCCAAAGTAAACTTTATTTCGTTGCTGGTTCCTACATTCCGTTACTACACTACTGGCCATTAATATTCCTACTCCACGAAGATGACGTGCTACACACGCGAAATTTAACCGACAGGAAGAAGATGCTGTGATATGCAAATGATTAGCTGTTCAGAGCATTCACACAAGATTGGCGCCGGTGGCGTCACCTACAATGTGCTGACATGAGGAAAGTTTCCAACCGATTCCCCATACACAAACAGCACTTCACCGGCGTTGCCTGGTGAAACGTTGTTGTGATGCTTCGTGTAAGGAGGAGAAATGCGTACCATCACGTTACCGACTTTGATAAAAATCGGATCGTAGCCCATCGCGATAGCGGTTCATCGTATCACGACATTGCTGCTCGCGTTAGTCGAGATCCAATAACTTTTAGCAGAATATGAAATCGGTGGGTGCAGCAGGGTAATACGGAACGACGTGCTGGATCCCAACGGCCTCGTATCACTGGCAGTCGAGATGACAGGCACCTTATCCGCATGGCTGTAACGGATCGTGCAGCCACGACTGGATCCCTGAGTCAACAGATGGGGACGTTTGCAAGACAGCAGCTATCTGCACGAACAGTTCGACGACGTTTGCAGCAGCATGGACTATCAGCTCGGAGACCGTGGCCGCGGTTACCCTTGACGCTACATCACAGACAGGAGCGCCTACAATGGTGTACTCAACGACGAACCTGGGTGCACGATTGGCAGAACGTCATTTTTTCAGGTGAATCCAGGTTCTGTTTACAGCATCATGATGGTCGCATCCGTGTTTGGCAACATCGCGGTGAACGCACATTGGAAACGTGTATTCGTCATCGCCATACTGACGTATCACCCGGCGTGATGGTATGGGGTGCCATTGGTTACACGTCTCGGTCACCTCTTGTTCGCATTGACGGTACTTTGAACAGTGGACGTTTCATTTCAGATGTGTTACGACCCGTTTCTCTACCCTTCATTCGATCCCTGCAAAACCCTACATTCAGCAGGATAATGGACGACCGCATGTTGCAGGTCCTGTAGGGGCCTTTCTGGATACAGAAAATGTTCGACTGCTGCCCTGGCCAGCACCTTCTCCAGATCTCTCTCCAATTGGAAACTTCTGGTCAATGGTGGCTGAGCAACTGGCTCGTCACAATACGCCAGTCACTACTCTTGATGAACTGTGGTATCGTGTTGAAGCTGCCTGGGCAGCTGTACCTGTGCACGCCACCCAAGCTCTGTTTGACTCAATGCCCAGGCGTGTCAAGGCCGTTATTACGGCCAGAGGTGGTTATTCTGGGTACTGATTTCTCAGGATCTATGCACCCAAATTGCGTGAAAATGTAATCACATGTCAGTTCTAGTATAATATATTTGTCCAATGAATACCCGTTTATCATCTGCATTTCTTCTTGGTGTAGCAATTTTAATGGCCAGTAGTGTACATTTCGATTTTTTGTAAAAAGGATAGTCCTTCATAACATCACTTTCGCCGTTCAGATGGCGAACTACTCAACAGACAGTGCTCACAACACTCGATATTTCGGTCGAAGATGTGTAGATGAACCCACTTGTGACAGGTGAGACTCATTATGAAAATAAAACGCAACATCCACTGCAATACACTCACTTTCGACTATAGTTCAATTCTTTTATCTTGGCGGTTCGCGCATGCCCACCCAGACGTGGGAGATTGCTGCGTTGCCAGTTGCACGGGCCAAGAGATCAGCGCCATAGTATAGTATAGTTCGTAAACTTACGTTTAGGGGGTAGCGCGCAGTTTATGAAGTAAAGCCAGCACGGCCGCATTAATCCTTTCGTTGCTACAGAGACGTGCTCCCCGCATTCCGCGTTCTGCGCGATTTTGTCATCACTGCACTGCTCGCCTGAGCAGACACATGGTGTTTCGACTGCTTTGACACACTTTATCATTCGATCTCACAAAAACTAATTGGCCCAAAAATTTGATTTTTACATATCATATTGACTGATATCTCCCCCCCCCCCCACAATAATGACTTAATTTTGTTTCGATGTTCAACGCAATTATTGTGCAGCATTAGATGTAGTAAAGCATTGCACGAAATTTTGAAGAGTTTGCAGAGGTAAAAGTCCATAGCGTGTACTTTCCGTATGGTCGATTTTAGTTGCCACTAGAAATTTCAAAAACTTACATTCAAACGAATGAAATTCATGAAGTAAGACATTTTGATATTCTTTTAAAACGAAGAAAATATTAAGCACCGAATAAGGTTTGAACTCAGAACCTTTCATTTAGCATCCAAACACTTTAACCACTACACTAACACAGCTCGGCATTCGATGACACTCCCGGAGGACTTTAAAATATCAGGCAAAATACCCACAAACACTGTTGGTCCGACTATGAATTACTCACGTTTCGTCGAAGTACAATAGGGAATAAACAATTACCGCTGTTCTTTATTGCGAAAAAAGCGGTTAGTGAGAATGATACAAACACCTTTCCTTCCTGTCGCCTGAATTAGGATACTTATTGCTTGTTTGGTTTAATTAATTAATAGAATATGAAGCAACTGGTATAAAGGATGCTTTTTCCAAACTTATTATAAAAGAAAGTCTGCTATCAAGACATTGCTTTTGTTCAATTACTTTATTTATGACTGAACGTTTCTAAAACTGAAAACACTCGTCCGTGCTCTGTACTGCAGTCGAGCTCCGGCAACGTCGTTCTCTGTTGATTGGCTGACTGTGTTTTGTGACGTCAGATGCGCAGGACGAACCTAAACTCGGCCGCTGTCGTAAATGACGCGCACTTTAGAAGTCGATCGAGACAAGGAAGTCTCTTGAAAGAGCACTTTGGAAGAGCAGAAGGTCCTGCGACTGCTTTCATACTCTACTCTGCACTGGGCCACCACCTCGCTCATAAGCTACGCCGCTCAGTGTGTCGACTGCCCCGGCAGCGGCACACTACAGTGGCCAACGCTCCGCACTCCTGTGGCATTCCTCGCCTCGCGTCGGCCGCTTTCTCTCCTGGGCTGGGCGTGGTCTAGACAGGGCGCGTGTTGCGTGTCGCGGGCACGCGTCGATAGCCGCGTCGCCAGGGCAGGTCGCGTAGCGCAGATCACTCCTCCGGCGACACGGGGACGCCTCCACGGCATCTGCACCGTCCGTGGGTAGCGGCAGGGCCGCGCCTGCACTGCATCGTACCGCACTGCAGTGCCTCTGTGCGACTACAGCCGTTATGAAATACACTGAATGTATTCGCAGTTGCGAATACAGCTAATGCTCATACATATTCGCAATTGCGAATACATTTAATGTACAAGGTGACAGCTACTGAACTTTATGAAATAGAATCGTCATAACTTCTGAACAGTTTGTGTTTGGACGTTCACTTAGCGTGGTTAGGCGCGGGGTATGATGGGAATTACACAACTGGCATTAAAATTGCTACACCAAGAAGAAATGCAGATGATAAACGAGTATTCATTGGACAAATATATTATACTAAAACCCACACGTGATTATATTTTCACGCAGTTTGGATGCATAGATCCTGAGAAATCAGTACCTAGAACAACCACCTCTGGCCGTAATAACGGCCTTCATACGCCTAGGCATTGAGTCAAACGGAGCCTGGATGGCGTGTACAGGTACAGCTGCCCATGCGGCTTCAACACGATACCACAGATCATCAAACTGGTGGCTGGCGCATTGTGACGAGCCAGTTGCTCGGCCACCATTGAGCAGATGTTTCCAAATGGTGAGAGATCTGGAGAATGTGCTGGCCAGGGCAGCAGTCGAACATTTTCTCTATCAAGGAAGCCCTGTACAGGACCTGCAACATGCGGTCGTGCATTATCCTTCTGAAATGTGTGGTTTCGCAGGGATCGAATGAAGTGTAGAGCCACAGGTCGTAACACATCTGAAATGTAGCGTCCACTGTTCGAAGTCACGTCAATGCAAACAAGAGGTGACCGAGACGTGTAACCAATGCCACACCATACCATCACGCTGGGTGATGGCCGGCCGGCGTGGCCGAGCGGTTCTAGGCGCTACAGTCTGGAGCCGCGCCACCGCTACGGTCGCAGGTTCGAATCCTGCCTCGGGTATGGATGTGTGTGATGTCCTTTTCTAAGTTCTAGGGGACTGATGACCTCAGCAATTAAGTCCCATAGTGCTCACAGCCATTTGAACGCTGCGTGATACGCCAATATGGCGATGACGAATACACGCTTCCAATGTGCGTTCACCGCGATGTCGCCATACAAGGATGCGACCATCGTGATGCTGTAAACAGAACCTGGATTCGTCCGAAAAAATGACGTTTTGCCATTCGTGCACCCAGGTTCGTCTTTGAGTACACCATTGCAGGCGCTCCTGTCTGTGATGCAGCGTCAAGGGTAACCGCAGCCACGGTCTCCGAGCTGATAGTCCGTGCTGCTGCAAACCTCGTCGAACTGTTCGTGCAGATGACTGTTGTCTTCTAAACGTCCCCATCTGTTGACTCAGGGATCGAGACTTGGCTGCACGATCCGTTACAGCCATGCGGATAAGATGCCTGTCATCTCGACTGCTAGTGATACGCGGGCGTTGGGATCCAGCACGGCTTATCGTATTACCCTCCTGAACCCACCGATTCCTTATTCTGCTAACAGTCATTGGATCTCGACCAACGCGAGCAGCAATGTCGCGATACGATAAACCGCAATCGCGATAGGCTAGAATCCAACCTTTATGTCAGCACGTTGTAGGTGACGCCACCGCCGCCAACCTTGTCTTAATGCTTTGAAAAGCTAACCATTTGCATATGACAGCATCCTCTTCCTGTTGGTTACATTTCGCGTCTGTGGCACGTCATTTTCATGGTGTAGCAATTTTAATGGCTAGTAGTGTAGTATGCGCATGCATGGTTTAGTTTAGCGACGAAGCCCACTTTCATTTGGATGGCTTCACCAATAAGCAAAATTGGCGCTTTTGGGGGACTGGGAATCCTTGTTTCGCGATCGAGGAGTCTCTTCACCCTCAATGGGTGACTGTATGGTGTGCAAAGCCCAGTCACGGAACAAGTGGTGCGATATTCCTTGATGACACAGTGACTACCGAACTGTACATGAAGGTTTTGGAAGATATCATCCACATCATCCAAAGTGACGCAGATTTCGACAGGATGTGGTTCGTGCAGGACGGATCTCGACCCCATCGAAGCACGAGAGTCATCTCCTAGAGGAGCACTTTGGGGACCACATTCTGGCTCTAGGGTACCCAGACTCCACTGGAATTGGCCTCGATTGACCGCCATATTCTCAGGATCAGAACACAGATGACTCCTCTTTGTGGGGCTATATTAAAGACAAGGTGTACAGCAATAACCGCAAAACCATTGCTGAGCTGAAAACAGCCATTCAGGAGATCATTGACAGCATCGATGGTATTCGTCTGCGCCACATCATCGCCATTGACGGCAGGCATATTGGACATGTCATAACCTAAATCCTAGCGACGTTTACATGTTCAGTTAAGTGTGTGTACGCCGTAGTCTGTAACTAACTTACGTTCTTTTCTTATGGTTCAATAATTGTCTCCCGCGTCCGGCCATTCTGATGTAGGTTTTCCGTGATTTCCCTAAATCGCTCCAGGCAAATGCCAGGATAGTTCCTTTGAAAGGGCACGGTCGACATCCTTCCCTAATCCGATGAGACCGATGACCTCGCTTTCTGGTCTACTCCCTAAAACAACCCAACCCAATCAATAGTTGTGACCCTGTGTTTCGTAGCGGGTGTAGTCGCCGCAGTGCCTGCATGTCCAAAGGAACTTTGCATCGTAATTCGGAATAACACAGGCACTGCAATATCGTATTTATCCGCCGAAACCGGACAAGTCACTCCCAAGTACAATGTCTCACCTCTACGGCAATATACACTCCTGGAAATGGAAAAAAGAACACATTGACACCGGTGTGTCAGACCCACCATACTTGCTCCGGACACTGCGAGAGGGCTGTACAAGCAATGATCACACGCACGGCACAGCGGACACACCAGGAACCGCGGTGTTGGCCGTCGAATGGCGCTAGCTGCGCAGCATTTGTGCACCGCCGCCGTCAGTGTCAGCCAGTTTGCCGTGGCATACGGAGCTCCATCGCAGTCTTTAACACTGGTAGCATGCCGCGACAGCGTGGGCGTGAACCGTATGTGCAGTTGACGGACTTTGAGCGAGGGCGTATAGTGGGCATGCGGGAGGCCGGGTGGACGTACCGCCGAATTGCTCAACACGTGGGGCGTGAGGTCTCCACAGTACATCGATGTTGTCGCCAGTGGTCGGCGGAAGGTGCACGTGCCCGTCGACCTGGGACCGGACCGCAGCGACGCACGGATGCACGCCAAGACCGTAGGATCCTACGCAGTGCCGTAGGGGACCGCACCGCCACTTCCCAGCAAATTAGGGACACTGTTGCTCCTGGGGTATCGGCGAGGACCATTCGCAACCGTCTCCATGAAGCTGGGATACGGTCCCGCACACCGTTAGGCCGTCTTCCGCTCACGCCCCAACATCGTGCAGCCCGCCTCCAGTGGTGTCGCGACAGGCGTGAATGGAGGGACGAATGGAGACGTGTCGTCTTCAGCGATGAGAGTCGCTTCTGCCTTGGTGCCAATGATGGTCGTATGCGTGTTTGGCGCCGTGCAGGTGAGCGCCACAATCAGGACTGCATACGACCGAGGCACACAGGGCCAACACCCGGCATCATGGTGTGGGGAGCGATCTCCTACACTGGCCGTACACCACTGGTGATCGTCGAGGGGACACTGAATAGTGCACGGTACATCCAAACCGTCATCGAACCCATCGTTCTACCATTCCTAGACCGGCAAGGGAACTTGCTGTTCCAACAGGACAATGCACGTCCGCATGTATCCCGTGCCACCCAACGTTTTCTAGAAGGTGTAAGTCAACTACCCTGGCCAGCAAGATCTCCGGATCTGTCCCCCATTGAGCATGTTTGGGACTGGATGAAGCGTCGTCTCACGCGGTCTGCACGTCCAGCACGAACGCTGGTCCAACTGAGGCGCCAGGTGGAAATGGCATGGCAAGCCATTCCACAGGACTACATCCAGCATCTCTACGATCGTCTCCATGGGAGAATAGCAGCCTGCATTGCTGCGAAAGGTGGATATACACTGTACTAGTGCCGACATTGTGCATGCTCTGTTGCCTGTGTCTATGTGCCTGTTGTTCTGTCAGTGTGATCATGTGATGTATCTGACCCCAGGAATGTGTCAATAAAGTTTCCCCTTCCTGGGACAATGAATTCACGGTGTTCTTATTTCAATTTCCAGGAGTGTATATTATACTAGAACTCACACGTGATTATATTTTCACGCAGTTTGGATGCATAGATCCTGAGAAATCAGTACCCAGAACAACCACCTCTGGCCGTAATAATGGCCTTGTTACGCCTAGGCATTGAGTCAAACGGAGCTTGGATGGCGTGTACAGGTACAGCTGCCCATGCAGCTTCAACACGATACCACAGATCATCAAGAGTAGTGACTGGCGCATTGTGACGAGCCAGTTCCTCGGCCACCATTGACCAGATGTTTCCAATTGGTGAGAGATCTGGAGAATGTGCTGGCCAGGGCAGCAGTCGAACATTTTCTCTACCAGGAAAGCCCTGTACAGGACCTGCAACACGCGGTCGTGCATTATCCTGCTGAAATGTGGGGTTTCGCAGGGATCAAATGAAGGGTAGAGCCACGGGTCGTAACACATCTGAAATGTAACGTCCACTGTTCAAAGTCCCGTCAAAGCGAACAAAAGGTGACCGAGACGTGTAAACAATGCCACCCCATACCATCACGCTGGGTGATGGCCGGCCTGCGTGGCCGAGCGGTTCTAGGCGCTACAGTATGGAGCCGCGCCACCGCTACGGTCGCATGTTCGAATCCTGCCTCGGGAATGGATGTGTGTGATGTCCTTAGGTTATCTAGGTTTAAGTGATTCTAACTTCTAGGGGACTGATGACCTCAGCAATTAAGTCCCAATTGGCCAATATGGCGATGACGAATACACGCTTCCAATGTGCGTTCACCGCGATGTCGCCATACACGGATGCGACCATCGTGATGCTGTAAACAGAACCTGGATTCATCCGAAAAAATGACGTTTTGCCATTCGTGCACCCAGGTTCGTCTTTGAGTACACCATCGTAGGCGCTCCTGTCTGTGATGCAGCGTCAAGGGTAACCGCAGCCACGGTCTCCGAGCTGATAGTCCGTGCTGCTGCAAACCTCGTCGAACTGTTCGTGCAGATGGCTGTTGTCTTCTAAACGTCCCCATCTGTTGACTCAGGGATCGATACTTGGTTGCACGATCCGTTACAGCCATGCGGATAAGATGCCTGTCATCTCGACTGCTAGTGATACGCGGCCGTTGGGATCCAGCACGGCGTATCGTACTACCCTCCTGAACCCACCGATTGCTTATTCTGCTAACAGTCATTGGATCTCGACCAACGCGAACAGCAATGTCGCGATACGATAAACCGCAATCGCGATAGGCTAGAATCCGACCTTTATCAAAGTCGGAAACGTGATGGTACGCATTTCTCCTCCTTACACGAAGCATCACAACAACGTTTCACCAGGCAACGCTGGTCACCTGCTGTTTGTGTATGAGAAATCGGTTGGAAACTTTCCTTACGTCAGCACGTTGTAGGTGACGCCACCGCCGCCAACCTTGTCTTAATGCTTTGAAAAGCTAATCATTTGCATATGACAGCATCCTCTTCCTGCTGGTTACATTTCGCGTCTGTGCACGTCATATTCATGGTGTAGCAATTTTAATGGCTAGTGGTGTACTATGCGCATGCATGGTTTAGTTTAGCAACGAAGCCCACTTTCATTTGGATGGCTTCACCAATAAGCAAAATTGGCGCTTTCGGGGGACTGAGAATCCTTGTTTCGCGATCGAGGAGTCTCTTCACCCTCAATGGATGACTGTATGGTGTGCAAAGCCCAGTCACGGAGTAATCGGTGCGATATTCCTTGATGACACAGTGACTACCGAACTGTACATGAAGGTTTTGGAAGATATCATCCACATCATCCAGATTTCGACGGGATGTGGTTCGTGCAAGACGGAGCTCGACCCCATCGTAGCACGAGAGTCATGTCCTAGAGGAGCACTTTGGGGACCACATTCGGGCTCTAGGGTACCCAGACTCCACTGGAATTGGCCTCGATTGACCGCCATATTCTCAGGATCAGAACACAGATGACTCCTCTTTGTGGGGCTGTATTAAAGGCAAGGTGTACAGCAATAACCGCAAAACCATTGCTGAGCTGAAAACAGCCATTCAGGAGATCATTGACAACATCGATGGTCCGACACTTCAGCGAGTCATACAGAATTTCGCTATTCGTCTGCGCCACATCATCGCCATTGACGGCAGGCATATTGGACATGTCATAACCTAAATCCTAGCAAAGTTTACATGTTCAGTTTGTAGTTAGGCTGTTTATGTTTTCTTATTGGCAACGTTACGTAGCGCTCTATATGAAAATCACTGGCTGTGCTGTGTGCAGTCTGTGGCTAGTTTGCATTGTTGTCTGCCATTGTAGTGTTGGGCAGCGCGTAGCGTTGCGCAGTTAGAGGTGAGCCGCCAGCAGTGGTGGATGTGTGGAAGGAAATGGCGGAGTTTTGAAATTACATATATTATGACTTTTGATGATATTAAGGTAAATACAGTGTTTGTTCTCGATTAAAATCTTTCATTTGCTAACTATCCCTATCAGTAGTTAGTGCCTTCAGTAGTTTGAATCTTTTATTTAGCTGGCAGTAGTGGCGCTCGCTGTATTGCAGTAGTTCGAGTAATGAAGATTTTTGTGAGGTAATTGATTTGTGAAAGGTATAGATTAATGTTAGTCAGGGCCATTCTTTTGCAGGGATTTTTGAAAGTCAGATTGCGTTGCGCTAAAAATATTGTGTGTCAGTTTAAGCACAGTCATGTATAATTTGTTCTAAGGGGACGTTTCAAGTTAAGTGTGTGTACGCCGTAGTCTGTAACTAACTTACGTTCTTTTCATATGGTTCAATAATTGTCTCCCGCGTCCGGCCATTCTGATGTAGGTTTTCCGTGATTTCCCTAAATCGCTCCAGGCAAATGCCAGGATAGTTCCTTTGAAAGGGCACGGTCGACATCCTTCCCTAATCCGATGAGACCGATGACCTCGCTTTCTGGTCTACTCCCTCAAACAACCCAACCCAATCAATAGTTGTGACCCTGTGTTTCGTAGCGGGTGTAGTCGCCGCAGTGCCTGCATGTCCAAAGGAACTTTGCATCGTAATTCGGAATAACACAGGCACTGCAATATCGTATTTATCCGCCGAAACCGGACAAGTCACTTCCAAGTAAAATGTCTCACCTCTACGGCAATATACATAATGAATGTATGAGTACGGGTTGTAGACGCGCGGTTGACGGCATATGGAAGTCTGGGTCAGGCAGTGAGATGTTCCTCTACCTTTATGATGTACTTACACAGAAAATAATATGAAAAACCATACAGTGCAGTACGTCTTATTGCAAGTTGGCTGGCCTTGCGGCCGAGCGGTTCTAGGCGCTTCAGTCCGGAACGGAGCTGCTGCTACGGTCGCAGGTTCGAATCCTGGCTCGGGCATGGATGTGTGTGATGTCCTAAGGTTAGTTAGGTTTAAGTAGTTCTAAGACCGATGACCTCAGATGTTATGTCCCATAGTGCTCAGTCATTTGAACTTTTTTTTTCTTCAAGTTGCTACCACCGCGTACGTATAAATACTGCGACACGGCTGCTGGAGTGAACAGTTGACGTGCCCAGTCTCTGAGGTTATCTTCCAGTCTTGCACGCTTCGTTCTGCGACAGTTAACACAAGTGATCAGCGAAATGTGTAATCACTTAGACTTCGAAAAAGGGCTGGTGTACGGTTAGCGGGAGCATATGTGACGAAAACGGCTGAATTGTTTAACGTTTCAAGGGCGACAATATCGACAACAATGTTAGCATACACAAAACGCGGCAAAACATCAATAATGAAGAGGAATAGAGGGCGAAAACAAGTTAACTGCCAGAGGCAGACAAGCATTAAAAAGGGCTGTGACCAGACAACGTATAACAACCGCGGCAAAAGTGGCTGTAGAATTCAGCACTCACTTGTGTACTTTTGGCAATAAAGACAATACGCCGGTAGCTTCAGAAGGCTAACATCATGGAAGGTGAAACTGCGAAACCCTTAATAACGGAACCCAGTGCAAAACTGCGAAAGAAGCGGTGCCACTATCATATAACCTGGATTGTCGATGACTGGAAGAATGTGGTATGAATCATCGTTTACACTGTTTCCTGCAAACGACCGTGTTAACGTATGGAGAATCCCAAAAGAACCTCATAATCCGGCCTGTCTGCTTTTTACAGTCATACGTTGGGGGGTTCCGTTATATCCGTTGGCGGATGTATCGTGGTATTCAGGTGGTCCTGTCATTACCCTCACAGGCCGGAATACTGCGAATATCTGGACATCCTCGGCAATGTTGTGCGTACTATGACTAGCATATTGCTGCCAAACACTTCCATATTTCAAGTTGTTACTGCGCTAGTACACACATACAACCAAAAAGATTCAGCATCAGCACCAGAATGTGGAGCATCAGAACATTATCAAGCATCTTCGCCAAACCTCAACGTCACTATCAGAGAGTGAGGAGCAGATTTCCAGCCCCCAACATTGTTGAAGTAACTGGCGGATGTTTTCGAAGAAGAATGGGGGAATAATCCGTTGAAAACTATTCAGACACTATTCGAACCTATTCCGCGAAGAGATGCAGCTGATCTCAAAGCCAATGGCGTTCGAACTTCTTATTAATAAATACATGCCGTGTATACGGTAGGCGGCCATATTATTTTGTCCACCCACAGTATGTCAGCGAATAACAGTTTCCAAAATTCGGGTTTCTTCTTCCGCAAGCCACGTCGCGTGTAAACAAAATGGTTCAAATGGCTCTAAGCACTATGGGACTTAACATCTGAGGTCATGAGTCCCCTAGACTTAGAACTACTTGCTGTGTTGTTGTGGTCTTCAGTCCTGAGACTGGTTTGATGCAGCTCTCCATGCTACTCTATCCTGTGCAAGTCTCTTCATCTCCCAGTACCTATTTCAACCTACATCCTTCTAAATGAGTTCAGTGTATTCATCTCTTGGTGTCCCTCTACGATTTTTACCCTCCACGCTGCCCTCCAGTAACAAATTGGTGATCCCTTGATGCCTCAGAACATGTCCTACCAACCGATCCCTTCTTCTAGTCAAGTTGTGCCACAAACTTCTCTTCTCCCCAATCCTATTCAATACCTCCTCATTAGTTATATGATCTACCCATCTAATCCTCAGCATTCTTCTGTAGCACCACATTTCGAAAGCTTCTATTCTCTTCTTGTCCAAACTATTTATCGTCCATGTTTCACTTCCATACATGGCTACACTCCATACAAATACTTTCAGAAACGACTTCGTGAAACTTAAATCTATACTCGATGTTAACAAATTTCTCTTCTTCAGAAACGCTTTCCTTGCCATTGCCAGTCTACTTTTTTTATCCTCTCTACTTCGACAATCATCAGTTATTTTGCTCCCCAAATAGCAAAACTCCTTTACTACTGTAAGTGTCTCATTTCCTAATCTAATTCCTTCAGCATCACCCGACTTAATTCGATTACATTCCATTATCCTCGTTTTGCTTTTATTGATGTTCATCTTATATCCTCCTTTCAAGACTCTATCCATTCCGTTCAACTGCTCTTCCAAGTCCTTTGCTGTCTCTGACAGAATTACAATGTCATCGGCGAACCTCATAGTTTTTATTTCTTCTCCATGGATTTTAATACCTACTCCGAATTTTTCTTTTGTTTCCTTCATTGCCTGCTCAATATACCGATTGAATAACATCGGGGAGAGGCTACAACCCTGTCTCACTGCTTCCCTTCATGCCCCTCGACTCATAATTGCCATCTGGTTTCTGTACAAATTGTAAATAGCCTTTCGCTCCCTGTATTTTACCCCTGCCACCTTCAGAATTTGAAAGAGAGTATTCCAGTCAACATTGTCAAAAGCTTTCTCTAAGTCTACAAATACTAGAAACGTAGGTTTGCCTTTCCTTAATCAATTTTCTAAGATAAGTCGTAGGGTCAGTATTGACTCACGTGTTCCAACATTTCTACGGAATCCAAATTGATCTTCCCCGAGGTCGGCTTCTATCAGTTTTTCCATTCGTCTGTAAAGAATTCGTGTTAGTATTTTGCAACCGTGGCTTATTAAACTGATCGTTCGTAATTTTCACATCTGTCAACACTTGCTTCCTTTGGGATTGGAATTATTATATTTTTCCCGAAGTCTAATGGTATTTCGCCTGCCTCATACATCTTGCTCACCAGATGGTAGAGTTTTGTCAGGGCTGGCTCTCCTAAGGCTATCAGTAGTTCTAACGGAATGTTGTCTACTCCCGGGGCCTTGTTTCGACTTAGATCTTCTAATACTCTGTCAAACTCTTCACGTAGTATCATTTTACTGCCGCCTACTTATATTTCGCGGAAAGACCACAAAGATAAGATAAGAGAGATCAGGGCTCGTACAGAGTCATATAGGCAGCCATTTTTTCCTCGTTCTGATTGGGAGTGGAACAGGGAGACAAGGTGCTAGTTGTGGTACGAAGTACCCTCCGCCACGTACCGTATGGTGGATTGCGGAGTATGTATGTAGATGTAGATTTAGATATCTCCCATTTCATCTTCATCTACATCCTCTTTCACTTCCATAATATTGTTCTCAAGAACATCGCCCTTGTATAGACCCTCTATATACTCCTTCCATCTTTTTGCTTTCCCTTCTTTGTTTAGAACTGGGTTTCCATCTGAGCGCTTGATATTCATGCAAGTGGTTCGCTTTCCTCAAAGGTCTCTCTCATTTTCCTGTAGGCAGTATCTATCTTACCCCTAGTGATATACGCCTCTACATCCTTACATTTGTCCTCTAGCCATCCCTGCTTAGCCATTTTGCACTTCCTGTCGATCTCATTTTTGAGACGTTTGTATTCCTTTTTGCCTGCTTCATTTACTGCATTTTTGTATTTTCTCCTTTCATCAATTAAATTCAATATCTCTTCTGTTACCCAAGGATTTCTATTAGCCCTCGTCTTTTTACCTACTTGATCTTCTGCTGCTTTCAGTATTTCATCCCTCAAAGCTACCCACCCTTCTTCTACTGTATTTCTTTCCCTCATTCTTGTTAATCGTTCCCCAATGCTCTCCCTGAAACTCTCCACAACCTCTGGTTCTGTCAGTTTATCCTAACTAACCTAAGGACATCACACACATCCATGCCCTAGGTAGGACGCGAATCTGCGACCGTAGCAGCAGCGCGGTTGCGGACTGAAGCACCTAGAGGCGCTCTTCCACAGCGACCGTCCACGTCACACACACACACACACACACACACACACACACACACACACACAGAGAGAGAGAGAGAGAGAGAGAGAGAGAGAGAGAGAGATGTGTTGGTGAGCAGCAGCGAGTCCTCTCCCAGCTCCGCCTGTGGGGCAGGCTAGAGCAGCCAGACGGCAAAGTGCGTGGGCGTTGGCGCGCGCGATGCGTCACGCAAGGGCGGATGCGTGATGCGTGACGCTGCCTGCGCAACTTCCGCGCCAGCAGGTGCCGCCCGGGCAGAGACTGTGCTCCGAGAAAACCGTGTCACCAGGGCTACGGCTGTTTACCAGGACTACAGCTGTTTACAGCTGACGGGGCGCAACCTGGCTACTCTGTTTTGGACTCTTCCGCTTCCCTTCAGCGAATATCGTCCGTAGAAAACTTTACATTGCTATTGCACTCTTCAGCCCGGAGACAGGTTTGCTGTAGTTCTCCGCACTAGTCTATTCTCTGTACGCTACAGAGTCTGCATACGGAGAAAGAGTGCTCGTTGGTAGATCGGGTGCGATACTTTTTTTTGTTTTTTTTTGTTGTTTTTTTTTCTCATGGGCTGGAGCAAGGATCACTTCTCTCCCACTTGTTGTTGAACATTTATTTTGAAAATTTGTTTTAATTTCCTGTGGGACCAAACTGCTGAAGTCATCAATCCCTAGTCTTACACATTACTTAATCTAACTTAAACTAACGTACGCTAAGGACAACACACACACACACGCACACGCACACACGCACACACACACCCATGCCCGAGGGAAGACTCGAACCTCCGACGGGAGGAGCCTCGCGAACGGTGACAAGGCGCCTGAGACCACGCGGCAGTTTAACATTTATACCTGTGACCTATGTCTATCTTGTCACATACACGGTGCGTCAAAAAACTGTATACACACTTTGAAGCGCCATAGAAAATTTATTTCCCATTCTAAAATGTTAAATTTCTGGAAATGGAAAGCTTAAAGCCCAATTGGAAAAATAAATGTACTTTGCAAATGTGATTAATGTTCAAACTGGTGGCCTTCAGCATCAATACATTTCTGAGTACGAGTCACCACTGATTCCGTACATCATACCAAAGTGTCCAATGAGATTTCTGCGCAATCCACCTGAATCTCATTCCAAAGTGTGTCAGCGTTACGTGATTTACGTTTGTACACCTCATCTCTTATTGTGCCCCATAAGAAGAAATCCAGCGGCGTGAGGTCTGGAGAGCATGCAGGAAACCCGATTGGTCCCCTGCGTCCTATCCACTGGCCTGGCACATTGTGATCCAGGTATGCTCGTACGTCCCTATGATAGTGCGGCGGGGCGCCATCTTGTTGGAAATAAAACTCATCGTTACCGTATAATGCACGAGTGGCACGGAATATGGAGTCAGCAAGCATTGTTAGGTACGTTTCTCCAGTAACAGTACCTTCAAAGCGGAAAGGCCCAATAAGTCCCCTTGCAGACAAACCACACCACACATTTACACCAGGCAAATTCACAGCCTTTTCAACTGTAATGTGAGGACTATCTTTAGCCCAGTACACACAATTGTGCCTATTGACAGTTCCGTTGAGTTTGAATTGGGCTTCATCCGACCAAATTATGCTACCCATAAATCCCGGTTCACATCTCACCATCTCCTGAACCCATTCACAAAATTCTAACCTTCGATCTAGATTGTCGTCACTTAGCTGTTACACCAGCCTTGGAATGTACACACGAAACTTGCCTTTCTCCAGAATGCGTAGCACACCACTAGCACTTACATTACTCTCATGTGCCGCTTGCCTTGAAGATTTTTGAGGCGAACGCTGAAACAGTCCAAGACCAGAGTTGTGGAATCACCACTTGTAGCTGTACGAGGTCGCCCTGATCGACCTTTATGCACATCACACTCTGTTCCATGAATTTCGAATTTGTCTCGTAGACGTGTAATTGTTAACCTTGAAGGTGGTTCTGTACCATACTCACTTCTCCACTGTTTTCTACCGCAGCTACATTCTCAAACTTCCAGTAGCACTTAACTATCTGCTTCCGCGCTTCAAAGCTCAAACCCACGTCCGCCATGTTGCAGTTACTTCCTTGCCACTGCTGCCACCTGTTGAAGAAACATAACATTACTTTCTCACAGATATTTAACCTTGTAGAACGGGAAATAAATTGTCTATGACAGTTCAAAGTGTATATACATTTTTTGACGCACCCTGTAGAATTAGCACACTCCAGTATGTTGACGATCTGCGTATTTATGCTACTGATCCTTTCTTGGAGGCTGTTAAAAATAACTTCCGCGAAACACTACATCACTTTGGACACTGATAACAGGAGAACAGATTTACCATTTAATCCATAATACCCGGCAGGCAGTATATACTCATGACACGGACTGAAAACGATTGAAGCCGTATAACTAGGTGAGCTCCAGATTGCCTTTAAGGGATGTATCATATGTCTAGCCCTTCTTACAGAAAAATGAACTTCAGTGGTCCCATCACGTAAACCACGTTACGGCGTGAAGTCGAGCGCCGACTCGCCTGTCGGCAACGATAGAACAGAGACTGTAAGTAGGCTGTTTAGGTTTTTATGTTGGTAACGTCACGTAGCGCTCTGTATGAAAATCACTGGCTGTGCTGTGTGCAGTCTGTGGCTGGTTGGCATTGTTGGAATATTCGCTATTGTAGTGTTTGGCAGTTGTATGTGAACAGCGCGTAGCGTTGCGCAGTTGGAGGTGAGCCGCCAGCAGTGGTGGATGTGGAGAGAGAGAGAGAGATGGCGGAGTTTTGAGAGCGGATGATCTGGACGTGTGTCCATTAGAGAAAGTAACTTTGTAAGACTGGATGTCATGAACTGATATATATATATATATTATGACGTTTGAACACTATTAAAGTAACTACATTGTTTGTTCTGTATCAAAATCTTTCATTTGCTAACTATGCCTATCAGTAGTTACTGCCTTCAGTAGTTAGAATCTTTTATTTAGCTGGCAGTATTGGCGCTCGCTGTATTGCAGTAGTTCGAGTGACGAAGATTTTTGTAAGTGATTCATGAAAGGTATAGGTTATTGTCAGTCACGGCCATTGTTTTGTAGGGATTATTGAAAGTCAGATTGTGTTGCGCTAAAAATATTGTGTGTCAGTTTATTGATGATCTGTATAAGTAAAGAGAGAAATGTCTGTGCACGTTCAGTGTTGCTCAGCTGTTTGAAAATCAAATAACGTGAGGGGTTTATCAGCACAGTAATTCATAAATTTTTCTGAGGGGAGGTTTCAAGACGGCTATGAGAAGACGTCGGCCAATAGCACGCTGACCGACCCCTCTCCAGGGTGACGACGCGACAGCAGCGGCTCCTATGCGAAGAGGACATAAGCGCCGCGCCCGGCTGGTCACGGCCCATTTCTGCAGCAGCTTCAAGCCTTGAATAGAAGTGTCAACTCTAATAGCTTGCTTGCTCTCTCTATGTAACACGGACTTGGGAATTGTTATACTGAAGACATTTCTTTCTTTTTCTGTCGTCCTCTGCTTGCGACACAGCTGTGTAACACAAAGATAGTATTGTAATCTTTTCTTTTTATAATAAAACATTAATACGATTTGTTTGAACGCTTTGTAGCGATCCGAGAAAGCAGATTTCCTAGAAACCCCATATTCGACGACTAGGCTGGAATTAAGATTCACGTCAAAGTAAAGTGTAAAATGTTCTGAATATACACTACTGGCCATTAAAATTCCTACACCAAGAAGAAATGCAGATGATAAACGCGTATTCATTGGATAAATATACCAGAACTGATATGTGATTACATTTCACGCAATTTGGGTCCATAGATCCTGAGAAATCAGTACCCAGAACAACCACCTCTGGTCGTAATAACGGCCCTGATACGCCTGGGCATTGAGTCAAACAGAGCTTGGATGGCGTGTACAGGTACAGTTGCCCATGCAGCTTCAACGCGATACCAGAGTTCATCAAGAGTAGTGATTGGCGTATCGTGATGAGCCAGTTACTCGGCCACCATTGACCAGACGTTTTCAATTGGTGAGAGATCTGGAGAATGTGCTGGCCAGAGCATCAGTCGAACGTTTCCTGTATCCAGAAAGGCCGGTACAGGACCTGGAAAATGCGGTCGTCCATTATCCTGCTGAAATGTAGGGTTTCGCAGGGATCGAATGAAGGGTAGAGCCACGGGTCGTAACACATCTAAAATGTAACGTCCACTGTTCAATGTGCCGTCAATCCGAACAAGAGGTGACTGAGACGTGTAACCAATGGCACCACATACCATCACGCCAGGTGATACGCCAGTATGGCAATGACTAATACACGCTTCCAATGTGCGTTCACCACGATGACGCCAAACACATATGCGACCATCACGATGCTGTAAACAGAACCTGGATTCATCCGAAAAAATGACGTTTTGCCATTCGTGCACCCAGGTTCGTCGTTGAGTACACCATCGCAGGCGCTCCTGTCTGTCAAGGGTAACCGCAGCCATGGTCTCCGAGCTCATAGTCCATGCTGCTGCAAACGTCGTCTAACTGTTCGTGCAGATGGTGGTTGTCTTGCAAACGTCCCCATCTGTTGACTCAGAGGTCGACACGTGGCTGCACGATCCGTTGTAGCCATGCGGATAAGATGCCTGTCATCTCGACTGCTAGTGATAAGAGGCCGTTGCGATCCAGCACGGCGTTCCGTATTACCCTCCTGAACCCACCGATTCCATATTCTGGTAACAGACATTGGATGTCGACCAACGCTAGCAGCAATGTCGCGATACGATTAACCGCAATCGCGATAGGCTACAATCCGACCTTTATCAAAGTCGGAAACGTGATGGTACGCATTTCTCCTCCTTACACGAGGCACCACAACAACGTTTCACCAGGCGACGCCGGTCGACTACTGTTTGTGTATGAGAAATCAGTTGGAAACTTTCCTCATGTCAGCACGTTGTAGGTGTCGCCACCGGCGCCAACCTTATGTGAATGCTCAGAAAAGCTAATAATTTGCAAATCACAGCATCTTCTTCCTGTAGCTCGTCATTTTTATGGAGTAGCAATTTTAATGGCCAGGACGGGAAACACATAGGATATCTATCTTGTGACTATTGTATGTAGTATGTATCGCGCGCTGCTGAGCCAACAATAGAGAGCTCTGTGACTATGCTTAGGAACTCTTAGATCCCCGCATACGAACATGTTATTAGTGGAAACAATGGAAGCATCGTTATCAGTATGTCGATGATGTTTCAGTAGAAAATTTATTATGAAACACCTACACCATTTGAGGAATGTGCTGAAAAACAAAATTTGCGACCCTACAGTACGCTGCTGCACTGTTCTTTATTTGATTCACAAAACAACACCACCACTTGTAGGGGCACTTTCAATGCTCAGCAAGTACCAGAACATCATTCAAAGAGCACGACTACTATCCTAATTGGAGCAAGCGTACGATCATATCAACCAAATATCAGATACGCATTACATCTACATGGATACTCTGCAAATCACATTTAAGTGCCTGGCAGAGGGTTCATCGAGCCACCTTCACAATTCTCTATTATTCCAATCTCGTATAGCGCGCGGAAAGAATAAACACCTGTGTCTTTCCGTACGAGTTCTGATTTCTCTTATTTTATCTTGGTGATCGTCCCTCCCTATGTAGGACGGTGTCAACAAAATATTTTCGCATTCGGAGGAGAAGGAGAATATAATATAGATTACTCTGAGAATCTAGTAATAAAAAATGGTTCAAATGGCTCTGAGCACTATGGGACTCAACTGCTGTGGTCATAAGTCCCCTAGAACTTAGAACTACTTAAACCTAACTAACCTAAGGACATTACACACATCCATGCCCGAGGCAGGATTCGAACCTGCGACCGTAGCAGTCGTGCGGGTCCAGACTGCAGCGCCTTTAACCGCTCGGCCACTCCGGCCGGCAATCTAGTAACCAATAACAGTAATTTAGGAAACCTTCTCGAATAATGACCAGGTGTGCTGCGTATACAACACAAGTGGGTGAAACGTAGCAATCAATATTCCCGCCATCGGGTAGCTCCAACGGCATCTGACGCTCCAGCTGGATATGATGTGTCTCAAGAACGTTGCTGTCTGTCTTCCTCGGCAAATGATCTCTCCTGGCGCTGACGTAAGTTTTTTGCTCGGTGAGGTTACGTCACGCACTAGACCATCTCCACACGTAGGAGTCCGTGTATCTTACAGCCGACGTAGCTCGCTGACGTCGGCGTCGCCGCGCACTGATGTCTGCAGCTTTTCACACGAGAAACCTCACACCCTGAGCGAGGCCCTCACTTTCGTGACCCTTGTGTCTAGTTTTTCTTTGAGGAGCATTAGTTTGGGCAGCAAATAGTTGGGGACGTAGGTTGCAAGTGCTACTCTGAGGTGGGCACAGGAGAGGAGTTCGTTGGCGGGACGCGTCAAACCAGTCACAAGACTGACGACTCAAGAAAAAGTTTGAGGCGTCATAAACGGCGAAGGGCAGAAGTCGCGTCTAAACATTTGCGACAACACACGCCCACGTAAGTGCTGGGACCATTACGTACTTCAAAAAACTGAGCATGCAGTATCGGAAACATACAAGAAATTCAAGGAGAAAAAAATACTTTGAAGTTTGCTCGTGACACTGTAATTCTATTAAAGGACTAGGAAGAGCAGTTCAACGGAATGAATAGTAATTGATGAACATCAACAACAGCAAATCAAGGGTATCGGAGTCTACTCGAACTAATTCAGGCGATGTTGAGAAACGGAATCAGTAAGGATGTAAAATGCAGGCTGGCAGTAGTAGTAAGAATTTTTCTGAAAAAGAGAAATTCTTTAACAGTGAAATTAAATGTAAATGGTACGAAGTCTTACCTATAAGCGTTTCTGTAACGTTCAGTCTTGTGAAAAAACGAAACTAGGATGATTCAATTAAAAAGAGCGTAGAAGTATTTAAATTTTCATGGTAAATAAAACACCACAATAAATGACAAGCGGTAGTTTGCTTTTGTTCTACAGTATTACTTTCATTGTGTTAACCGGTTTTCGGTTACAAAGCCATCTTCAGACATCTACTGAGAATTTTCTCCAAAGAAGTTACAATTTTGTAAACAACATTGGAAGAGAAGTTGCACGTCTAGACTTGGGCAAATTATATCTTTATAACCTGGCGGTAAAGTAATGTAAAAAGTAAAAAACTGAACAGTAAATAAATAAAAACGGATTAAACAGGAAAAACTTGGTGAGACAACTACAGAATATGTAATGAACTTAAGCAATATCAATAGCTAAACAGAAATGAATAAATGCAGGAAAGTGGAGGAGTGTGAGGGAACATACAAAAAAATGCAATCTTTGAGAGTGTGGTGGTACTGCTTGAAAAAAGTAAGAAAGGGGGCTGATCAATACACAAATACAAAAGGAGCAAACGGGGAAAAAATTAACATTGTACTCAAAACTGTAACTATGTAACAGTTGGCATTAGATAAATGAACCAAGTAAAATAAAAACAATACTTGGCGAGACAACTAAAAGATGTATTAAACGAGGAAAGTAACACAAGTACCAGTTAGAAGAAAGCCTTAACAAGTGAAACTACGGTCCATATGTATTACATAAACAATTTATTTACTGTTCAATTTTTTACTTTTTACGTTGCTTTACACCACAATGTAAAGAAGTTATTTACTGTACGTTTCTGCCTCAGTCTAGACGCGTAACTTCTCTTCCAATGTTATTTACAAAGATTGTAACTCCTTTGGTGACAATACTCAGTACATGTGTGAATATGGTTTTGTAATCCGAAAACTGGTTAACACAATGAAACTAATACTGTAGAGCAAAAGCAATCTAGCGCTTTTCATTTATTATAATGTTGTACTACCAAGAACCGACGGAAGGTTCAATTAACAAAAATCCTTAACATTAGATTGCAACGTCAGATAACCGGTGAAGAGAGAAGTGAATCGAGATGAAAATAGAGATACTGCGCAACTTGATCAAAAGAAATGGCGAGTTGTTAGGGCACGTCGCGAGGCCTCAAGGAACTGTCATTTTGTTAATGGAAGAAAGTGGGAGAGGGGGCGGGTGAAATTGTAGTAAGGAGATTCGATTGGAAATAGGTTGCGGTAGTTACGCACAGATGAAAAGGCTTGCGCAGGATAATCTGGCATGGAGATGCGCGTCAAGCCTGTCTTTGAATTTAGCAACAACAACAAGAAGATGTTGGCTCGGTTTTCACGAAGACTCTTTCCAAAATCCTACATCATGTGACAGAGCTTGCATTGTGAAGTGCTTATCGCATGGAGATCGTATCGTGCATTTCTTTGCGAAATAAACGTCGCGGTGAGGATCTCCTTTTTTGTAAAGAAGTATACACGTTCATAGAACTTGTCAATCTAGAAAAAAAGTTCGACATTGTTAAATGATGCAAAATGATCGAAATTCTCAGGAAAAGAGATGTAAGTTTTAGAGAAAGATAACACACAACATCTACAAGAGCCAATGGGGAATAATAAGGCTGGAAGATCAATAACGAAATGTCGTAATACAGGGATGCAGTCTTTCGCCCCCTGCTGTTCAATTCCTAAATCTAAGAGACAATGGTGAAAATGAAAGAAAGGTTCAGGAGTGGAATTAGAACACATAGCGAAAGAATATCAATAATAAGCTACTTTCAGCTAACTGACGAAGAATTACAGGATATGTTGAATGGAATGGTGCAATAGCTGCAGAATATGGACTGAGAGTAAACTGAAGAAAGACGCAAGTAAGAAGAGTAGCAGAAATGAAATCAGAAATAAATGTAGCATCAAAATTGATGAGGCCAGAGTAAACGAAGCTGAGGAATTGTGCTACGTTGGAGGCAAAGTGGTACATGACGGACGAAGCAAGGACAACATGAAAACAGACCAGCATAGACAAAGATGGCGTTCCTGGCCAAGAACGATATACTAGTGTCCAACATTCGCCTAAATTTAAGGAAGAAGTTGCTAATAATGTACGTTTGAGGCATAGATTTGTATGGTAGAGAATCACGGACAGTGGGAAAACTGAAGTAGAAGAGAATCGAAGTATTTGAGATGTGGTGCTACAGAATAATGTTGAAATTTAGGTGTACTGATAAGGTAAGGAACGAGGAGGTTCACCGCTCAAAAAACATTCATTTCGTGCCAGGCATAGAAAATAGGCTGACGCCCAGTCGGGCATAAACTACATCCCAAATAGGGGTGGTAACTTGTCGCTCTAAAACTGGTAATAAACAGCACGTGTTACTTTTTCCGGTAAAATAAGTGGCGCTTTGAGTATGTTACCCACAAATCCTCGCCACACATTCCTAGCAATGCAAATATGATGCCTTGTATCCATCTCGCTGCCCACATTACCAGTAAAAAATGAACAATGACCGTCAACGCGAAGAGCGCCTGCACCACTTACTATTGGCCGATGTCGACGTAAGTAACACGGGCTATATCGCAACTTGATTTTATTCCAGACTTATGACTATAGGACCTTTTTGTCTCAGTTTCGCCGTAGGACACGTGTTTTCCACGCTGTGTACATCTTTCAGATGCACGGGGAAGAAGATACATTCATTCGCTGTACATCGTGAAAAGACCCATGGTCTTACCGTTGGCTGATAAATAACCAAATGCACGCTTGCAGGGCGCCTCCATACTTGTGTGTGTCAGGACATATAAGAGGAGCGGGTGTAAGGGAAAGACACGGAGACACGAGAAGATTCCAGTTAGACTACATCACGGCCAGACAGAGATCCCGTAAACAGATACTGGACTTCAAGCGTACCAGGTTCAGACGCAGACCTGAAACATTATTTAGTAGTCATGAAGAGTAGGCTGGAGCTCAAGAGATCCACCAGTAAGGATCAACGTGGAAAGTAGTGAGATACTGAACCGTTCAGCGTGAGCAATGCTTCGTTGAAATACGAGGGGCGTTTGAAATGTCCGTGCAAAAATAAAAACTACTTATGTGTTTGGGGTAAACATTTTTTATTTTCCGACATAGTCTCCTTTTAGACTTATTAACTTCGTCCAACGTTGTTCTAATTTGTTGGTCCTTTCCGAATAATAGGCATTGCCCACGCCAGCAAAGTAGCTATTAGCTGCTGCAATCACCCCCTCGTTTGAATAAAATCTTTGTTCTGCCAGCCGTATCTTCAAATTGGGGAACAAATAATAGTCCGAGGGAGCCAAGTCTCGAGAATAGGGGGGTGTGAAACGAGTTGGAATCTTATTTCCAATAATTTTGCGACCACAACTGCTCAGGGGTGTGCTGGTGCATTGTCGTGATGCAAAGGGACTTTTCTGCGGTCCAATCGCCGGAGTTTTTGTTGCAGCTCGGTTTTCAAACCGTCCAATAACGATGAATAATATGCACCTGTAATAGTTTACCCTTTTCCAGATAGTCGATGAGGATTATCCCTTGCGAATCTCAAAAGACAGTCGCCATAACCTTTCCGGCCGAAGGAATGGTCTTCGCTTTTTTTGGTGCAGATTCTCCCTTGGTAACCCATTGTTTAGATTGTTGTTTGGTGACGAAACTACGCTTAAAGTCCTGAGGATTCTTCCTGAACAGCTGGAAGCCATCCTTGCAGCACTTCATACGATTCCGTTTTTGGTTCAGATATGTGCGAGGTTCTCTCAGACTGCACAATCTGCGGTAATGAAAACCGACACTGCCAATTCCGTTGAAGACGAAAGGACGTCTCTAAAAAGGGCAGTAACAAACATAGATACCACGAAGTTTGTGAATAAACCTGGGTAATAGAAAAAAATACTTCATGAACGACAAGGGAAGGAACTACGAGGCTTGCCCAAAAAGTATGCACCACATTTTTTTTTCTTCAACAATTCTTCATTGAACATAATGAGAATTACACACACGAAATAATGGTATTTTATGTATACATCTTTTTTCCGCGTAATCTCCATCCCGTTCTGTGGCCTTCCTCCAGCGCGAAACAAGGACGTGTCTACCCTATCGGTACCATTCCTTGTCCTGATGGCGGAGCCAGTGCTTCACTGTGTGAATCACCTCCTTATCGTCATCAAAATGTTTCCACGGATGATACCACTTAATGACCCAAACAAGTGAAAGTCCGAGGGGGCTAGGTGAGGTGTGACAGCCGTGGATGGTCTCCCAGCCCACTGCAAATCGTGGAGCTCCGCTGAACCGCCTTCTGACGACCTCGCCACCCGTGCCCAGCGACTAACTGTACTTCTGTCGACAGCAGATGCTGTATAGACTTTGCACAAGCGTTTTTGAATATTACCCACAGTTTATTTCTCTGCAGTGAGAAATTCAGTGATGGCACCTTGCTTGTAACGAACCGGGTGATCAAAAAGTCAGTACAATTTTTAAAACTGAATAAATCACGGAATAATGTAGATAGAGAGGTACAAATTGACGCACCTGCTTGGAATGACAGCCGGCCGCGGTGGCCGTGCGGTTCTAGGCGCTCCAGTCCGGAGCCGCGCTGCTGCTACGATCGCAGGTTCGAATCCTGCCTCGGGCATGGGTGTGTGTGATGTCCTTAGGTTAGTTAGGTTTAAGTAGCTCTAAGTTCTAGGGGACTAATGACCACAGCTGTTGAGTCCCATAGTGCTCAGAACCATTTGAACCATTTTTGGAATGACATGGGGTTTTATTAGAACCAAAAAAATACAAAAGTTCAAAAAATGTCCGACAGATGGCGCTTCATCTGATCAGAATAGCAATAATTAGCATAACAAAGTAAGGCAAAGCAAAGATGATGTTCTTTACAGGAAATGCTCAGTATGTCCACCATCATTCCTCAACAATAGCAGTAGTCGAGCAGTAATGTTGTGAACAGCACTGTAGAGCATGTCCGGAGTTAGGGTGAGGCAATGGCGTCGGATGTCTTTCAGCATCCCCAGAGATGTCGGTCGATCACGATACACTTGCGACTTCAGGTAACCAAAAAGCCAGTAATCGCACGGACTGAGGTCTGGGGACCTGGGAAGACAGGCATGACGAAAGTGGCGGCCGAGCACACGATCATCACCAAACGACGCTCGCAAGAGATCTTTGACGCATCTAGCAATATGGGGTGGTTCTAATGAAACCCCATGTCATTCCAAGCATGTGTGTCAATTTTTCGCTACGGTCGCAGGTTCGAATCCTGCCTCGGGCATGGATGTGTGTGATGTTCTTAGGTTATGGCTGGCTCTGAGCACTATGGGACTTAACATCTTAGGTCATCAGTCCCCTAGAACTTAGAACTGCTTAACTAACCTAAGGAGATCACACACATCCATGCCCGAGGCAGGATTCGAACCTGCGACCGTAGCAGTCCCGCGGTTCCGGTCTGAAGCGCCTAGAACCGCACGGCCACCTCGGCCGTCTGTCCTTAGGTTAGTTAGGATTACGTAGTTCTGAGTTCTAGGGGACTGATGACCAAAGAAGTTAAGTCTCACAGTGCTCAGAGCCATTTGAACAATTTTTTTGTCAATTTTTACCTCTCTATCTACATTATTCCGTCGTTTATTAAGTTTTCAAATTTATACTAAGTTTTTGATCACCCGGTACATCACCTACAGACGCCATTTTGAAACTGTCCTGCAGCTACGCTATCTTTCGGAAGTGACGGAAACTTGGCGTGCTCACTTAGGAGACTTCAGATGATACATACGTAACGTTTCGCATTCGCATCATTGTTTTCGGCTGTGAAAAAAAAAATTGGGGGTGCATTACTTTCTGGGCAACCCTCGTACGAAAATTGCTGATCAAGTGACAGATCTATATGAGTCACTTAGGAATTAATTTACTAGCACTTGCCGTCTTTGAACAAACTGTCCTAACACATAATTTCAAACATTCTCTCCCAGACGTCCCCACGTAACAATGAAAGGAAAAAAGTTTATCGCTTCCTACACTCTCGCTGTTCACACCGTAAAATTTTTAATGGAAGTATGGAAGTGAGTTTTTATAATATTATCTCTTTACTACTAACTCTATTCGCAACACATTTTGCAGACAATATCCGCATATATCACCTGCCGAATTTGACCTGCCGAAAATTTCAATATGCAGATGACCTGGCAATTTCATATCAGAGTGAAGACCTTTCTGAATGTGAAGAACACCTACCGAACAGCCTTACTAAACGTTATGAGTATTTTGAGACATGGCAACTGAGACCAAATATTTCTAAAACCGAGGTAAGCCTGTTCCACCTCTCTAATCGCCTTTCATCAGCAAAGATCAGTCCACAGTTCGGCCCTCTTGGCACAGTCAGATACAACGAAAGCCCAAAATACCTGGGAGTCACTCTGGGCAGAACTTTAACATACAAAAAACACCTTTCCAACTTTGCCAAGAAGATACAAACACGAGTGAACCTCGTGAGAAAGCTGGCAGGCAGTACCTGGGGAGCAACCACATCAGTCCTCCGAGGAGCATCCCTTGCACTGGTATACTCTGCAGCAGAACACTGTGCACCAGTTTGGCTCCGAAGCGCCCACGTAGTGAAAGTAGACGTGCAACTGAACTCAGTTATGAGAGTAATTGTGGTACAGTCCGGCCTACACCTACTTGCTGGCTACCAGTGCTTTCAAACATCTGTCCACCAGACCTACGTCAAAAGGCTGCTCCTTACAACCTCTGTCAGCAACTTTCTGAAAACTACTCGATCCCTCTTATTGACGATTTGCCATCACTGCACAGGAAACGCCTCAAATCTAGAAGACCAGCATATGAAAGGGGAGTCCAAATGGTATCCACAGTATTCGACCAGGACGCAGAGTGGAAACGTGAGTGGCGAGTTACAAGAATCCGAAACCACGAACTTGTAGACAATCCAGTTCCAGGCTTCCACCAACCAAGGGAGGTGTGGGTGCAGTTAAACAGATATCGGACCGAAGAGGGTAGGTGCAAATACAACATGCACAAGTGGGGCTTTTCAAGTGACAGTGTGTGTGTGACTGTGGTGACACCCAAATAATGAGCCACATTGTGAATGACTGTCCAGTCAGGCGCTTCCCTGGTGGCATTGAGAAGCTCCATCAAGCATCTCACGAGGCACTCCTCTGGATCGAGTCCATCAACATCCGAGGGTAGTCTGAGCCGTTTTAAAACTTGTGTACTGTATATAATTTCACATGTTCATTTTTATATATATTTCTTTGTTTCGCTACATGTGTATTACTGCAATTGATGCATATGATAATAATAATAATAACTGAAAATACCTGGAAAATTGTACGATTGCACAACGTTCTGTAGATATGACGTCATTAACATTGACATGTGTGAACAGCTAGCACTTCTTAGAGTGTGCAAATCTGCATAAACTGTATCACCTTCATCATCGTAGGTGTAAAGAAGAAGAACAGAGTGGCCGCAGATATCTCAAAGCGTATTCATTAGAATTCGCCGAACACCTGGTTACTCCAAATTCTCTCGCACAAGTCGTTAAGATCTCGCTATAAATTAAGCGCTAAAGCTGCGACGACGCCATAAAGCCAAGCAATGCGGATCGACTTAATCCCCAGGATAACGAGAAATCTGACTCTTTATGATACACGCGTACCACAGAATACCTCGCAGATGATGTCACAAGCGTACTTCTTCTCAGCTAAGAGGAAAGGGACAGTCTTTTGCATGAAGCTGCCACACCATGACTAGTTGAAACGTTTCCTCAAAACAGTGCTATCCTACTTTCCCCTCCCCTGTTTATCAGGACGACTGGTCATCATACTTTTGTTCCAGATCGATTCATGTTACACGGTTTCTTGTGAGGCGATGCTGTGGCTGTTAGAAAAGTAAATGAGATGCTCAAAGTAGAAGACGTGTTTTGCTGTTTCGACAGCAGAAAAATTGATGAAATCAGAAGTATAGGCAATTTGGCCCGCCCGGTTGGCCGTGCGGTCTAACGCACGTATTTCCTGGCGGCAAGGAGCGCTTGGTCCCCGGCACGAATCCGCCCGGCGGATTTGTGTCGAGGTCCGGTGAACCGGTCAGTCTGGATGGTTTTTAGGCGGTTTTCCATCTGCCTCGGCGAATGCGGGCTGGTTCCCCTTATTCCGCCTCAGTTGCACTATGTCGGCGATTGCTGCTCAAACAAGTTCTCCACGTACGCGTACACCACCATTACCATATAAACTGAAACGTCCCCTTAGAACAATTGTACACGACTGTGCTTAAACTGACACACAAGGTTTTTAGCGCAACGCAATCTATCAAAGATCCCTGCAAAAGAATGGCCCTGAGTAACATTAAACTATACCTTTCGGAAATCACTTACCTCAGAAAAATCTTCATTACTCGAACTACTGCAATACAGCGAGCGCCACTGCTGCCAGCTAAATAAAAGATTCAAACTACGGAAGGCACTAACTACTGATAGGGATAGTTAGCAAATGAAAGATATTAATAGAGAACAAACAATGTATTTACCTTAATATCATCACAAGTCATAATATATGTAATTTCAAAACTCCGCCATCTCTCTCCTCACATCCACCACTGCTGGCGGCTCACCTCTAACTGCGCAACGCTACGCGCTGTTCACATCCAGCTATACCAGTTCATGACAACAATATCCAGCTATAGCAGTTCATGACAACAATGGCAGACAACAATGCAAACTAGCCACATACTGCACACAGCACAGCCAGTGATTTTCATACAGAGAGCGCTACGTGGCGGCGGCGTTACCAATATAAGAACCTAAACAGCCTACTTACATAAAGAAAACATAAACAGCCTACTTACAAAACATAGGGGTTACACTCGTCTGGTGTGAGACGTTCCCTGGGGGGTCCACCGGGGGCGGAACCGCACAATAACTCTGAAAGAGTGGTTCGGTGTGGGGCGGCGGAAGGGTGAAGTGGACTGCGGTAGTCGTCGTGGGGTTGTGGACCACTGCGGCTGCGGCGGAGACTGCGTCTCTCCATCGTTTCTAGGTCCCCGGTTAACATACAATACAATACAATATGCAGTTTACAATGCAGGTTGGCAATAGCAAGAAAATTAGTAGATATCAGATTGGTACTTGATGGTGTAACCATTCCCATTCCGTCAATATAATTGATACATGAGATGTGAAAGGAGCGCTTGATCTGATGCTTAGAGAATATTAATGCGACCAGAGTTCCTGGCAGCTGTTAGTATCTGTAATACACGTTACATTTGAGTGAATCTACCTGCCAGATTAAAAAACTGTACTGGCCCGGGACTCGAACCTGGGACCTTTTGCCTTTTGGGGGCTAGTACTCTACCTACTGAGCTATCAGAGAAAAGGCTCGAGGTTCGATTCCTGTCCAGCATATCGTTTAATCCGCTATGAAGTTTCAAATCGGCGCACACTCCGCTGCAGACTGAAAATTGATCATGGGTTACATCTATTACGCGCCAGGTTAGCCGAGAGCGCTAATGCGCTGCTTCCTGGACTCGGGTACGCGCGCTGGCCGCGGATCGAATCCGCCCAGTGGATTACCGACGTCGGCCGGTGTCCCAGCCAGCCTGGATGTGGTTTTTAGGCGGTTTTCCACATCCCGCTAGGGGAATACCGGGCTGGTTCCCACTTTCCGCCTCAGTCACACGACTCGCAGACATCCGAACACGTTCGCACTCTTCGATGGATTACACGAGGCGCATACAGTTCGGGTACAATCTCTCCATCCTGGGGAGTACAGGGTGGCAGCAGGAAGGGTATCCGGCCACCCCTTAAAACTAACCTTGCCAAATCCGTTCCTCGGCGAAACCACGAGACAAGGCACCAGCAAAAGAAGAAGAAGAAGAAGAAGAAGAAGAAGTTACATCTGAGTATTAGATCAATATACAGGGTTATTACAAATGATTGAAGCGTTTTCACAGCTCTACAATAACTTTATTATTTGAGATATTTTCACAATGCTTTGCACACACATACAAAAACTCAAAAAGTTTTTTTAGGCATTCACAAATGTTCGATATGTGCCCTTTTAGTGATTCGGCAGACATCAAGCTGATAATCAAGTTCCTCCCACACTCGGCGCAGCATGTCCCAATCAATGAGTTCGAAACGGTAAGGCTTCTGCTTTAGCCTTTTCCGTAAGATTTTCCAAACCGTCGGCTGTGGTACGTTTAGCTCCCTGCTTGCTTTATTCGTCGACTTCCGCTGGCTACGCGTGAAACTTGCCCGCACGCGTTCAACCGTTTCTTCGCTCACTGCAGGCCGACCCGTTGATTTCCCCTTACAGAGGCATCCAGAAGCTTTAAACTGCGCATACCATCGCCGAATGGAGTTAGCAGTTGGTGGATCTTTGTTGAACTTCGTCCTGAAGTGTCATTGCACTGTAATGACTGACTGATGTGAGTGCATTTCAAGCACGACATACGCTTTCTCGGCTCCTGTCGCCATTTTGTCTCACTCCGCTCTCGAGCGCTCTGGCGGCAGAAACCTGAAGTGCGGCTTCAGCCGAACAAAACTTTGAGTTTTTCTACGTATCTGTAGTGTGTCGTGACCATATGTCAATGAATGGAGCTACAGTGAATTTATGAAATCGCTTCAATCATTTGTAATAGCCCTGTATAAGGGGGCGATGTTTCCGTAAGAAGGCCGTACAATCTAGAATCGGTGTGGTAATCACTCGAAATCACCGTGGGCATTGAGGCAATCATCCTGCCGAGGCAGCAGGTTGAAGACACTTGTTTGCTGGAACAAAATGTCCTGCTGCGTGAAGAGATCCGCAGCTGCCTCCTTCACATCGTCGTCCGGCAGTAATCGTCAGACCTTCAAGGCCTATTTTAAGGGACCAAAGGTGTGATAATCGCAGGGGAGAGATCAGTACTATAGGGCGGGTGCTCGAGTATTTTCCACTTGACCTGGTAGTTCATAACATCCGTGTTCTTGGACTTCCGAACCTCATTATTCATTCATCTGTTGTATGAACATGAGCTTGTGTAGTCGGTGCGACACGCATGACATTTTATGTAAACCTTGTTTTGTACCTCACATGCCGCTGTGTCGCGTTCTTCTTGTTCCCGGAATGCTTCATCACGATACTTTATGCAGATGATAGAGATTCTTTGTTGTATTTGGATAAGTTATGTTGATAGCATCCGTGTTACGTAATTAGGCACCACACCCCATTACATCTAACCTCATTGTGATTATAGTTTATGTGGTGTCACCGCCAGACACCACACTTGCTAGGTGGTAGCCTTTAAATCGGCCGCGGTCCGTTAGTATACGTCGGACCCGCGTGTCGCCACTGACAGTGATTGCAGACCGAGCGCCGCCACACGGCAGGTCTAGAGAGACGTCCTAGCACTCGCCCCAGTTGTACAGCCGACTTTGCTAGCGAAGCTACACTGACAAATACGCTCTCATTTGCCGAGACGATAGTTAGCATAGCCTTCAGCTACGTCATTTGCTACGACCTAGCAAGGCGCCATTACCAGTTTATATTGAGATTGTTATTAATGTACCGTCAAGAGCGATGTTCTCCAATTATGGATTAAAGTTAAGTATTACATCAACTTCGTACTTTATTTATTAGACTCAACTCCTTTAATTGTTCCAGACCTCACGCCAGTCTGCGTGAGCTTAAACGCGTGCATTTTGGCCTCCTCTAGCAACACGGTGTTGGCTCTTCTGCCAACACATCAGTTTACCTATATGCTTTTCAGATTCGATGATGGTAACTTAGACTGCCGAAACCGGTCATCACAGATAAAGTTACAAGTAGTGATCTTGGTAGTTGAAGGTTTTTCTTCTATATTTCAGAATATAAATGTAAGCATGATATTGCAGTACCTTTATTGCTCAGAAGCATCCATGTATGCATGTTCAAAGGAATATTGCATCGTAGGCCTACTTCTGAACTGAATTGTATTTATCAGCCGACACCGGGCAAGCGAATTTCAACTAACATGAATCCCGTGTACGGGAATTTTATATATATATATATATATATATATATATATATATATATATATATATATATATATATACACTCCTGGAAATTGAAATAAGACCCGCGGATCACAGATGGCCGCCCATGCCTGCTATAGCACTTATTTCTATGTACAGTCCTAGTTGAATCGAGCTACGAGAGTGGTTTGGTAAGTCTGGTAGAAAAGTAAGAAGAAATGTTTGTTTCATAAACAACTCACCTTACTTCTCAATAGTCACCTTTGAGGGATATACAACTACTCTAGCAATCATACAGCTTTTTCATCCCATCGAAAAAATACGTTCTGTCAAACTCTGCAATTACCACTTTCTTATTTGATGGAAATTTCTGTCAGCACGCCAAAGTTTCAAGTTCTGGAACAGGAAGAAATCACTTATGGTCAAGTAAGGTAAATATAGTTGATGAGGAACCAATCCAAAGCCCAATTCACGCACTTTCACCATTGCTGGTGCAGATCCTGGTGAAGGAGCACTTCCTTGCGTGACATCTTTGGTCTTTTTTCAGGCAATGCAAGTTTCAAGCGATTCAACAGTGAAGTATAATAGGGCCCTGTTATGATCCTGCCTTTATCCAAGTAATCTATGAGGATTATTCCTTGGAAATCCACCCCCCCAAAAAAAAACAGGTGCCATCACTTTGCCAGCTGACAAAATGGATTTTGCCGTCTGCAGTGCGCAATCACCAGTCTTTGTTCATTGTTTCTATTGGCGTTTAAGTTCTGCTGTTTAGTGACGGATCCATATTTCACCAACAATCACAAATCGGCGCAAAAAGTCTTGCGGATTTCAACTAAACATCGGCAGACATTGTGCTGAAATGCTGAGCCAGATGCGCTTTTGGTCAACTGTGCCGGTCGCTGTGACCGAGCGGTCCTAGGTGCTTCAGTCCGGAAACGCGCTGCTGCTACGGTCGCAGGTTCGAATCCTGCCTCGGGCATGGATGTGTGTGATGTCCTTAGATTAGTTAGGTTTAAGTAGTTCTAAGTATAGGGGATTGATTATCTCAGATGTTAAGTCCCATAGTGCTTGGAGCCATTTGAACCATTTTTTGGTCAACTGCGAGCAATCGCGGCATCCACTTCCCACACAGCTTCTTCATAGCCGATTATCCGTGCAGGATATTTTTGCACTCGCTCAGTTGAGATGCCTAAAGTCTTAGCAATCTACACTCCTGGAAATTGAAATAAGAACACCGTGAATTCATTGTCCCAGGAAGAGGAAACTTTATTGACACATTCCTGGGGTCAGATACATCACATGATCACACTGACAGAACCACAGGCACATAGACACAGGCAACAGAGCATGCACAATGTCGGCACTAGTGCAGTGTATATCCACCTTTCGCAGCAATGCAGGCTGCTATTCTCCCATGGAGACGATCGTAGAGATGCTGGATGTAGTCCTGTGGAACGGCTTGCCATGCCATTTCCACCTGGCGCCTCAGTTGGACCAGCGTTCGTGCTGGACGTGCAGACCGCGTGAGACGACGCTTCATCCAGTCCCAAACATGCTCAATGGGGGACAGATCCGGAGATCTTGCTGGCCAGGGTAGTTGACTTACACCTTCTAGAGCACGTTGGGTGGCACGGGATACATGCGGACGTGCATTGTCCTGTTGGAACAGCAAGTTCCCTTGCCGGTCTAGGAATGGTAGAACGATGGGTTCGATGACGGTTTGGATGTACCGTGCACTATTCAGTGTCCCCTCGACGATCACCAGTGGTGTACGGCCAGTGTAGGAGATCGCTCCCCACACCATGATGCCGGGTGTTGGCCCTGTGTGCCTCGGTCGTATGCAGTCCTGATTGTGGCGCTCACCTGCACGGCGCCAAACACGCATACGACCATCATTGGCACCAAGGCAGAAGCGACTCTCATCGCTGAAGACGACACGTCTCCATTCGTCCCTCCATTCACGCCTGTCGCGACACCACTGGAGGCGGGCTGCACGATGTTGGGGCGTGAGCGGAAGACGGCCTAACGGTGTGCGGGACCGTAGCCCAGCTTCATGGAGACCAGAATGAGATTTCCACTCTGCAGCGGAGTACGAGGTACTGGCAGAAGTAAAGCTGTGAGTACCGGGCGTGAGTCGTGCTTCGGTAGCTCAGTTGGTAGAGCACTTGCCCGCGAAAGGCAAAGGTCCCGAGTTCGAGTCTCGGTCGGGCACACAGTTTTAATCTGCCAGGAAGTTTCATGGAGATGGTTGCGAATGGTCCTCGCCGATACCCTAGGAGCAACAGTGTCCCTAATTTGCTGGGAAGTGGCGGTGCGGTCCCCTACGGCACTGCGTAGGATCCTACGGTCTTGGCGTGCATCCGTGCGTCGCTGCGGTCCGGTCCCAGGTCGACGGGCACGTGCACCTTCCGCCGACCACTGGCGACAACATCGATGTACTGTGGAGACCTCACGCCCCACGTGTTGAGCAATTCGGCGGTACGTCCACCCGGCCTCCCGCATGCCCACTATACGCCCTCGCTCAAAGTCCGTCAACTGCACATACGGTTCACGTCCACGCTGTCGCGGCATGCTACCAGTGTTAAAGACTGCGATGGAGCTCCGTATGCCACGGCATACTGGCTGACACTGACGGCGGCGGTGCACAAATGCTGCGCAGCTAGCGCCATTCGACGGCCAACACCGCGGTTCCTGGTGTGTCCGCTGTGCCGTGCGTGTGATCATTGCTTGTACAGCTCTCTCGCAGTGTCCGGAGCAAGTATGGTGGTTCTGACACACCGGTGTCAATGTGTTCTTTTTTCCATTTCCAGGAGTCTATATATATATAAAGTCGGATTGCAAATTTCGTTTGTCCAGCTTCCCAGTTGACACATCTCCATAATGGTCAAAAAATTAAAGTAGTAAAAAAGTTTACATACCTTGGTGAGATTATTACCTGGAATGTTAATGAAAGAGCATCAATAGATAGTAGAACATTAAAACTTCAGCGAGCGCGGAGAACCACATGGCCAACCTACAAAAAACGATCTCTCACAATAAATGCTAAATTTCGACATTACTCCTCCGTCGTTAAACCGGAAGCAAAATATGCAAGTGAAACACTGTTCAGACTAAATAATCAAGCAACAACTGATAAATTATAGAAAGTTGATTGAAGAATACTCCGAACAGTTATCAGTAAGAAACACAAAGTTAATGGGCAATGGAGACTTTTGCTCAATTCAGTAGTGTATACAAAAAGTGGATCCATTGTTGATACAATGCGGAAAAGCAGGATTGCATTTCTCGGTCACATCTCTCGCCTGCCAAATACTAGAATCCTAAAGCATCTTTTTGACTACTTCTGGAACAGTAAAACCAAAAACATCTGGTTTAAAGAAGTACAAAGTGATCTGAATGAACTGGACATCGCCACAGACCAAATTCAACACAGAGAAGAGAAACTGCTTCTGAAGAACAAATACACACTGCTGACATTCAAACCGTCAGAACGGAAGAAGTACGTCAAATGTGCAGAAGATGGTTCAAATGGCTCTGAGCACTATGGGACTTAACATCCTAGAACTTAGAACTACTTAAACCTACCTAACCTAAGGACATCACACACATCCATGCCCTAGGCAGGATTCGAACCTGCGACCGTAGCGGTCGCGCGGTTCCAGACTGAAGCGCCTAGAACCTCTCGGCCACATCGGCCGGCAATGTGCAGAAGAACGAGCAGCCAGGTCACAGCGAATGAAGAAGTTTTGGGAAGCGAAGAAATTGCTGACTGTTAAGACCTAAACTTAATGATTGTAGACTCTGTTGTGTTAAGTTTGATTTTAGTGCTCCAACGTGGGAGTAAATTATGTAAATAAATAGATAAATGGATGTACGAGTGCCGGTTTTAGACACGTGGCTCGCGGCATATGGGAGTTTGGGTTCTGGCCACGAGGCGTGGTCGGATAGCCTAATGGTAAGTTTACCACAGCGGGAAATCCCAGTTCGAGTCCCGACCCGGCACAGATTTTCGTTGTAGTCAATCCACTATAGAGCTGATGGTTGTCCATATTCTCAAATGCAAATATATTTCGTGTAATAAATTTAAGTCTCAGGAAGTCTTTTCTGAAGCTTTTTGTCTGGCGTGTGGGCATGTTCAGACGTAAAAAATGGACGATAGGCAGTTAAGTAAAGAAGAGAACAGCACCTTTTGTCCCAGTCTTCCCGAACGTCGGTTTTCGATAGACATACTGTCCCATGGGTAACGGAATGTAGTCGAATTAAGTCGGCTGATGCTGAGGGAATTTGATTAGGAAATGAGACAAAGTAGTAGATGAGTTTTGCTATTTGGGTAGCAAAATAACTGATGATGGTCGAAGTAGACAGGATATAAAATGCAGACAAAATGGCAAGGAAAGCGTTTCTGAAGGAGAGAAATTTGTTAACATCGAGTACAGATTTAAGTGTCAGAAAGTCGTTTTTGAAAGTATTTGTATGCAGTGTAGCGATGTATGGAAGTGAAACGTGGACGACAAATAGTTTAGACAAGAAGAGAATAGAAACTTTCGAAATGAGGTGCTACAGAAGAATGCTGAATATTTCATGGGTGGATCATGTAACTAATGAGGAGGTATTGAACATAATTGGGGAGAAGAGGAGTTTGTGGCAGAACTTGATCAGAAGAAGGGATCGATTGGGAGGACATGTTCTGAAGCATCAAGGATCACCAATTTAGTATTGGATGGCAGCGTGGAGGGAGACCAAGAGATGAATACACTGATTCAGAAGGATGTAGGTTGCAGTAGGTACTGGGAGATGAAGAAGCTTGCACAGGATAGAGTAGCATGGAGAGCTGCATTAAACACGTCTCTGGAGTGAAGACCACAACAACAACACTGTTCCATACACATTCTTCATTCTCCGGTGGATGTCTGCCGGTGTTTGTCCTTGGGAAATCAGGAAAAGCATTACAACTCGGTGTTCCGGTTTGGATAGATTTGGTAATAACATCGCCATAGCTCACGTTTCCCCATTTGTCGCGCGCACGTCAGAAAGGCAAGAATGTCGCAGTAATCGTCTGCTTACATGTTGGTGTTGATATACCCGCACCGGACTCTCGCTATGTTGCATATACGCCGCAGAAACGCCCTTAAACGGAAACTTTGTGATAGCACCTCATACAAGTTGCAGTTCTTGCCCGCAGTTCGACACTTAGCTACATACATCAGTGGTTCGCGACTTCACGTGCGCCGTGGGCGGAACGCGTAGCGTTGGTGGTACAGATAGGGTGGGCGTAACCGGGACGCACTTCCTGCGTGCCCGCAGCACAGCGCCACAAGTTACGGTACGCACAACGGCTCGCTTCCTCGACCAGAAGCTGGCTGCTCCACCCCGCCATATACGAGGACGCGGTAACGTGGCGACATGTTTCACACCGAGAGTAAACGAATTCCGCTGCGTTTCCACCGTTTGATGTTTCTGTAGTCTCCAGTCGAAAAGAATCGTTGATGTAGCTCTCCACACTACTGTCCTCTGCAAGCCTCTTCACTTCCGAATAACTACAGCAAATTACATCATTTTGAACCTGCTAACTGTATTCATCTCTTGGTCTACCTCTACAACATTCATGGTTCAAATGGCTCTGAGCACTATGCGACTTAACGTCTGAGGTCATCAGTCGCCTAGAACTTAGAACTAATTAAACCTAACTAACCTAAAGACATCACACACATCCATGCCCGAGGCAGGATTCGAACCTGCGACCGTAGCGGTCGCTCGGCTCCAGACTTTAGCGCCTAGAACCCCACGGCCACTCCGGCCGGCCAACTTTTATGATCCACATCTGCCCCCCGTAGTAAAGTTGTGATTCCTTCACGTCTCAGGAGCATGTCCTACTAATAACGAATCCCTTATTTTAATGAAGTTGTCTCCCCAATTCTGTTCACTACCTCCTCATTGGTTAGCTGATCCACTGATCTAATCTTCAACATTCTCTTCCAGCACTACATTTCAAAAGCTTCCACACTCTTCTTCTTTGAACTGCTTATCGTCCACGTTTCATTTTTGTAGAAGGCCCCAATCCAGACAAAAACCTTCAGAAAAGACTTCCTGACACTAGAGTTTATGACACGAAATGGACTCGCAGTTACGAATATGGACAAACATCAGCTGTCCATTGGATTGGCCACAATGAAAATCTGTGCCGGACGTGCAATCGAACACGGATTCCCCGCTCATCGCGAGTGGGAGCCTTATCATTAACATATCCCAGCACTGTGGAATGTGCAAGTAGAGGAACACTTTGTAGACAATCAGCATGACAATACATCCCGTCATGCAGCTGCGACTGTGGGCCAGTGGTCTGTGGACAACAACATTCCTGGAATGGACTGATGCACCCAGAGTTCTGAGCTACAATCACAACTGTGAAGCAATGGTCTGTGGACAACAACATTCCTGGAATGGATTGATGTGCCCAGACTCCAGAGCTGCAACCCCAACTGTGAGCCAATGGTCTGTGGACAACAACATTCCTGGAATGGATGGATGTGCCAAGACTCCAGAGCTGCAACCACAACTGTGAGGCAATGGTCTGTGGACAACAATATTCCTGAAATGGACTGACATGCCCAGAGTGCATGCCACAACTGTGAGGCAACAGTCTGTGGACAACAACATTCCTGAAATGTACTGATGTATCCAGAGTCTGGAGCTGCAGCCACAATGGTGAGGAAATGGACAGTGGATAACAACATTTTTGAAATCGACTGACATGCCCAGAGTCCTGAGCTGCAGCCACAACTGTGAGGCAATGGTCTCTGGACAACAACATTCCTGGAATGGATTGATGTGCCCAGACTTCAGAGCTGCAACCACAACTGTGAGCCAATTGTCTGTGGAGAACAACATTCCTGGAATGGATTGATGTGCCCAGACTCCAGAGCTGCAACCACAACTGTGAGGCAATGGTCTGTGGAGAACAATATTCCTGAAATGGACTGACATGCCCAGAGTGCCGAGCTGCAGCCACAACTGTGAGGCAATGGTCTGTGGACAACAACATTCCTGAAATGGACTGACGTGCCCAGAGTCCTGAGCTGCAGCCACAACTGTGAGGCAATGGTCTGTGGACAACAACATTCCTGAAATGGACTGATGTGCCCAGAGTCCTGAGCTGCAGCCACAACTGTGAGGCAATGGTCTCTGGACAACAACATTCCTGGAATGGATTGATGTGCCCAGACTTCAGAGCTGCAACCACAACTGTGAGCCAATGGTCTGTGGAGAACAATATTCCTGGAATGGATTGATGTGCCCAGACTCCAGAGCTGCAACCACAACTGTGAGGCAATGGTCTGTGGAGAACAATATTCCTGAAATGGACTGACATGCCCAGAGTGCCGAGCTGCAGCCACAACTGTGAGGCAACAGTTTATGTACAACAAATTCCTGAAATCGACTGACATGCCCAGAGTCCCGAGCTGCAGCCACAATTATGAGCCAACAGTCTGTGGACAACAACATTCCTGAAATGGACTGACATGCCCAGAGTCCCGAGCTGCAGCCACACCTGTGAGGCAATGGTCTCTGGACAACAACATTCATGAAATGGACTGATGCACCCAGAGTTCTGAGCTGCAGCCACAACTGTGAGGCAATGGTCTGTGGACAACAACATTCCTGAAATGGACTGACATGCCCAGAATCCCGAGCTGCAGCCACAACTGTGAGGCAATGGTCTGTGGACAACAACATTTCTGAAATGGACTGACATGCCCAGAGTCCCGAGCTGCAGCCACAACTGTGAGGCAATAGTCTGTGGGCAACAACATTCCTGAAATGGACTGACGTGCCCAGAGTCGTGAGCTACAGCCACAACTATGAGCCAACAGTCTGTGGACAACAAATTCCTGAAATCGACTTACATGCCCAGAGTCCCGAGCTCAAGCACATGAAACACCTTTGGGATGAGTGAGAACGAAGACATCAGCCCAGATCTCAGCGTCCAGAATGACTGCACTCCCTGGTTTCGGCTCTTGAGGCTGAATTGGCTCCCATTCCTCCACAGACGTTCAGACATTTGATTGAAACTGTCCCCAGCAGAGTTCAAGCTGTCAGTAAGGCGGTGGGTGCACACACCACATTTAATGTCTGCTAATAGGTGTTCGGGTACCTTTGCTCAGACAGCGTACATATTATACATGTTCGTCGAACAGCCGAATGCTGAGTGAGATATGACCCCTATCCAAAAGCAGCTAAGTATTTGCGAATGGGTCGCGAACCATCCAGTGTCCCAGTTCACCAGAGAGCTCACGGTCCGTCGGTAAATATGAAAGTCGACATCTCGAAAGACTAGGCAGATCAGCGACGTATGAAGTTGACATAGAATTAGCCCACTTTTTCTGTATGTAGCCATTGTTAAATCTCCCCTCTTGCCTACTTTCCGGGACACACGCTTCTTCCATATTCTACGAGGTTTTGAGACTACAACGGGATGGCATTGCTATCTTACTACATGTCGGCTGTCAACCCTACGCTTCAGATTTATTTTAGATAGTTAAAATTCATCTCGTAATGGCAGCCTGATTGTCAGCCGAAATATCGCAGCAAGATGTCGTAGTCATCTGCCAGCAATCTCGAAACCTCATCAAATGATCTTTATGCTTGGTAAACTTGCAAAAATCACGAGGTTCTTCAGTCTGCTGAATATGTTGTTCCGCCCATAAGGGAAGCTGTTACGGTCGTGTGAGCTTTTCACTCCCTTCCAGTTCACCGGCGATTCCCTCTCAGTCAGAACAGCAGCCTGGGATGTCTGTAATTGCACCACACAGCATCCAGTAGCCGCTCACTCTCTACAGCTGGTTTTAAAGTCGGGAGCAATGCAGCAGACGTTGGCGAGTGCCTGTGGCTCCAGAAGGTCAGGTATCGAGGGGAGGGACGCTGGTGGTCGATGAATTTTGTGGCTGCCTTGTCAAAGGATTTACTGGGAGGGATTTACGGCTCCCCAGGCTTCACACAGCAAGGCGCGCCTCGCTGGAGTCAGGCGGTATTGATGAGCTAACCGGACGAAATGTTAGTCGCCCCTTTAAGAGAGCACGGTGGTGGGTATGGAGCACTGCATACGCTATAAGACTTGTACCAAGTGGCCACGTGACCCTTTTAACAAACCGCTACAAATGGTATGATAAATTGAAGTTAATTTTAACCTGCAATTTGCTTCAAAATAAGTCGTGAGGCTTTTTTACACTTTCTGATACAAATTGTATCAGATGGTTACTGCGTCAGTACTTAGCTTCTGATTTCTTTGTCGTGTATGCGACTGTCATAATTGCTTCGCCGCAGGAAATATAAACTTCGTTTTCAACTATTACTGCCGCTAGGGTTACATTCATGATGATGATGATGATTAGTGTTTTAGGGCGCACAACAGCGAGGTTATCAGCGCCCGTTCCCAAAAGTTCAATGCAGAGCCAAATTGTGAGAGAATTGGTATCGTTCAAATGGCAAGATTGGACACAGCACATCAAAACAGGGAGATAAAACTAAAAAGAAAATAGCAGTACAAACAGGTAAAAATAATTAACGGTGGCTGAGTGACCACTTACAAATAATGGGTGACCAAACCACTGGACAGCACAGTAAGACTTCAATCCCAATATTTTGGGAAGAAGGCCAGACATCACACAAAAACGGTGAACACCACAGGCAATGGAGGGTGAAGCTTTGACAATGCCAGCCACTCGTGCTGGCGAAACGTCAGAAAAATCATTAGATGCACGTTGGCCGAAGAATCCGAGACATAAGCCAATAGGCAGTTTGTCACACTCAGTTAAAATATGTCGTATCGACAGCTGTGTCCCACATGTCTGACACGTTGCTGGCTCCTCACGACGTAACAGAAAACCATGTGTCAAAGGACAATGTCCTATTCTAAGCCGTGTAAGGGCTACTTCCTCAGCGCGTCGTTGTCGGAAGGAGGTGAGCCACGGTCGGACAGAATCCTTCACCGCTCGCAACTTATTATCCCTAACGTCCAGCCACTGAGCCTCCCACCAACGCACGACCTTCCGAGTCACGAAAGACGTAATGGCCTGCAGGGGGACGGAACAGCGAGCAGGAGGTGGGATGGAGCAAGCCTCCTTGGCAGCCGCATCTGCAAGTTCATTTCCAGGAATCCCTATGTGCCCTGCAACCCAGCAGAAAATGACATCCTTACCCTGCTGTTGCAAGAGCAGGAGTGTGTCCTGCACCTCTTGCACCATCCGATCTGCTGGGTACATCTGTTCAAGAGCGTGTAGAGCACTTTGGGAATCGGAGCAGATGATGAATTTCGTGCCACGATGTCGGCGCATATGCTCTAATGCTTGCAGAATGGCAAACAGTTCTGCATAGTAAACTGAGAATTGCTCTGGGAGCCCTATCCGATGGACAGTATCGGGAAATACAGCAGAGCAGCCCATAAAATCCCCCTGTTTAGACCCATCCGTGTAAACAGTAATAAAATCTGAATGGCGTTCTAAAATCTCAGTAAGTTTAATTTTAAAAAGGTGGTCCGGCGTACAATACTTCCTGTATACACTCTAAAACACTGGTTTATATTTACGAGGGGCGTTTGAAAAGGCCGTGCAAAGTCCTAGAGATGGCACCACCAGTGCGTATCGAGGTCATGTTTAGTTAGCAGCATCTTTGGAAAGAACGCACACCAAGTTTCAGCCATATTGGTCCATTTCTTTGTGTTTGGCATTCGTGTGAATCAAGGAAGACGAGTGATTGTCAAAAAATGGACGACAAAGAATTTCGAGTGGTGATTACTTTATGAAAGGCAAAACGCCTCAGGAGACTAAAGAGAAGCTCGATGAACATTACGGTTACTCTACACAGTTTATAAGTGGCTTCAAAATTTTCAGAGTGGCCATATGAACACAAGTGATGCTGAACGTTCTGGACGCCCTGTGGAGGTTACGACTCCATTGATAAAATGTCCGCCCCCGGTAGCTGAGTGGTCAGCGCGACAGACTGTCAATCCAAAGGGGCCCGGGTTCGATTTCCGGCTGGGTCGGAGATTTTCTCCGCTCAGGGACTGGGTGTTGTGTTGTCCCAATCATCATCATCATTTCATCCTCATCGACGCGCAAGTCGCCGAAGTGGCGTCAAATCGAAAGACTTGCACCAGGCGTACGGTCTACCCGACGGGAGGCCCTCGTCACGCGACATTTCCATTGATAAAATCCATGATATGGTGATGGATGACAGAAGAGTTAAGGTGCATGAGATTGCTAGTGCTGTAGGCATCTCCAATGAACGGGTACATAATATTTTGCATAAACATTTGGACGTGAGAAAGCTATCCGCATGACGGGTTCCGCGATTGCTCACGCTTGACCAAAAACGGAATCGTATGAAGTGCTGCAAGGATGGCTTCCAGCTGTTCAGGAAGAATCCGCAGGACTTCAATCGTCGTTTCGTCACCAAACAACAATCTAAACAATGGGCTACCAAGGGAGAATCTGCACCAAAAAAAGCGAAGACCATTCCTTCGGCCGGAAAGGTTATGGAGACTGTCTTTTGAGATTCGCAACGGATAATCCTCATCGACTATCTGGAAAAGGGTAAAACTATTACAGGTGCATATTATTCATCGTTATTGGACGGTTTGGAAACCGAGCTGCAACAAAAACTCCGGCGATTGGACCGCAGAAAAGTCCCTTTGCATCACGACAGTGCACCAGCACACCCCTCAGCAGTTGTGGTCGCAAAATTATTGGAAATAAGATTCCAACTCGTTTCACATCCCCCCTATTCTCGAGACTTGGCTCCCTCGGACTATTATTTGTTCCCCAATTTGAAGATATGGCTGGCAGAACAAAGATTGTATTCAAACGAGGGGGTGATTGCAGCAACTAATAGCTACTTCGCTGACGTGGGCAAATTCCTATTATTCGGAAAGGACCAACAAATTAGAACAACGTTGGACGAAGTTTATAAGTCTAAAAGTAGACTATGTCGGAAAAGGAAAAAGGTTTACCCCAAACACATAAGTAGTTTTTATTTTTGCACGGACATTTCAAACGCCCATCGTATTTCAACGATGCATTGAAATAAAACTTTTCACGGCTTTCATGTAATAGGAGTCCACGCTTCTATAAATTTTAAGTCATCTCTCCTTGTTTCAGCTGTTAGCTTTTTACTGTACGATTGCAACGTCGGCATTATGCCATTTTCAAGCATCAACTAGACATACACAATGTACGGAGGGAAATGTAAATTACGATTAACTGTAGGTGCAACCACTTTTGTGGTTTGTTGACTTTTTTTCACACACTTAGAACATATATGACATGTAGGTTTACGGTAGGCGGAGATAACGTAATACGCCCATCAAAGAACAACTAGTCAGCGGCAGTAGCCATATCAGACAGAATGGCCAATAATTTTCGTAAAACTAATGTACGAACCGGATTCCGCACAAAGAACAATGTAGGGGTAATAGACAGACACACAACACACAAAGCAAATCGTTTACACAGCCAGGTATTTATAAAATCAGATTCGGTGAATGTGAATGTTTCTATGTGGGACAGACAGGAAGATGTTTCCCCACCAGAGTCAGGGAAAGGTACTACATAAAGGTATAGTAAGGTAGATTAATGGATTCTTTACAAGAAACTGAAATTAATAACGCCTTCAAAGAACAGCCGCAATACACACTCAACGAACAAACAGATCTCAGAAAAAATTTACTCCATTGTTTTAGACATTTACTCTAAAGTTTTATAGGTACACACTCTTAGATGCGTCAACCTGTCGCAATGTAAAGAAATCCAATCAAAATTGCAGTACGTAAAATGAAATACTTGCTAGTAGCGCTGAGTAGTTCTTCATTGAAGTGCGTATTGCGTTGTTCTCTCTGCCTGGCGTGAACTTATATGTCAGAATCTTGTAAGCACATAAAAAGGTCAACAAATCACAAAATTGGTTTACATTGTTCTCATAACGTTTTATTATGTTCTGCAGATAACTGACAATGGCATAACGCCGAAATTGCAACCACGAAATAAAACAACACCGCCTGAAAGCAAGATGTACTCGTAATATGTACATGCTGCCACTTTTATTTACTGATCTTGTTACAGCATGGTGTTGACATCTGGCAGTTCGGGGAGCCAATATTTTTCTTAATTTATGGCCAATTTTGAGCTTGATGTCCTACAATATATGTTAATAACTCAATCACTTGAAAATGGCGCAAAAGACCAAGACCTGGGTCGTAATTAAATAAACAACAATACAGTCAGATGACGGTGTGTCCAATTAAAAATACTCAGCAACAACAAAAACTGTAAACGTAGTGTAGGCAGCCACTTTAGTACACCCGTTGCATCTTCTAAGTTTATCGCCAATAAACGCAGTCTTCGGTTTGCCTTCCCCAGAACACTATCTGTGTGATCGTTCCAATTTAAATTTTTTGCAATTGTAATTCCTGGATATTTAGTCGAATTGGCAGGCTTTGAATTTGTGTGATTTATCGTGTAATCAAAAGTTAACGGATTTCTTTTTGTACTCAAGTGGATGACGTCACATTTTTCGTTATTGAGATACAATTTCCACTTTTCGCGCCATACAGACATCATGTCTAAGTCTTTTCATGTTCTGATGACTTTACAAGACGCGTGGGACAAATCTTCAGCATACAGTATTATCTCTTAAATCGTTCATGCAGATTACGAACAACAGAGCAATTATAACACTTCCTGGGGAATGCCGGATTTCACTTCTGTCTTACTCGATGATTTTCCGTCGATTACTACGTACTGTGACATTTCTGAGACGCAATCGTGGATGCAGTCGCAGAACTGAAGCGATACTCCATTGGTACGCAATTTGATTAGGAGACGTTTGTGAAGTACACTCCTGGAAATGGAAAAAAGAACACATTGACACCGGTGTGTCAGACCCACCATACTTGCTCCGGACACTGCAAGAGGGCTGTACAAGCAATGATCACACGCACGGCACAGCGGACACACCAGGAACCGCGGTGTTGGCCGTCGAATGGCGCTAGCTGCGCAGCATTTGTGCACCGCCGCCGTCAGTGTCAGCCAGTTTGCCGTGGCATACGGAGCTCCATCGCAGTCTTTAACACTGGTAGCATGCCGCGACAGCGTGGACGTGAACCGTATGTGCAGTTGACGGACTTTGAGCGAGGGCGTATAGTGGGCATGCGGGAGGCCGGGTGGACGTACCGCCGAATTGCTCAACACGTGGGGCGTGAGGTCTCCACAGTACATCGATGTTGTCGCCAGTGGTCGGCGGAAGGTGCACGTGCCCGTCGACCTGGGACCGGACCGCAGCGACGTACGGATGCACGCCAAGGCCGTAGGATCCTACGCAGTGCCGTAGGGGACCGCACCGCCACTTCCCAGCAAATTAGGGACTCTGTTGCTCCTGGGGTATCGGCGAGGACCATTCGCAACCGTCTCCATGAAGCTGGGCTACGGTCCCGCACACCGTTAGGCCGTCTTCCGCTCACGCCCCAACATCGTACAGCCCGCCTCCAGTGGTGTCGCGACAGGCGTGAATGGAGGGACGAATGGAGACGTGTCGTCTTCAGCGATGAGAGTCGCTTCTGCCTTGGTGCCAATGATGGTCGTATGCGTGTTTGGCGCCGTGCAGGTGAGCGCCACAATCAGGACTGCATACGACCGAGGCACACAGGGCCAACACCCGGCATCATGGTGTGGGGAGCGATCTCCTACACTGGCCGTACACCACTGGTGATCGTCGAGGGGACACTGAATAGTGCACGGTACATCCAAACCGTCATCGAACCCATCGTTCTACCATTCCTAGACCGGCAATGGAACTTGCTGTTCCAACAGGACAATGCACGTCCGCATGTATCCCGTGCCACCCAACGTGCTCTAGAAGGTGTACGTCAACTACCCTGACCGGCAAGATCTCCGGATCTGTCCCCCATTGAGCATGTTTGGGACTGGATGAAGCGTCGTCTCACGCGGTCTGCACGTCCAGCACGAACGCTGGTCCAACTGAGGCGCCAGGTGGAAATGGCATGGCAAGCCGTTCCACAGGACTACATCCAGCATCTCTACGATCGTCTCCATGGGAGAATTGCAGCCTGCATTGCTGCGAAAGGTGGATATACACTGTACTAGTGCCGACATTGTGCATGCTCTGTTGCCTGTGTCTATGTGCCTGTGGTTCTGTCAGTGTGATCATGTGATGTATCTGACCCCAGGAATGTGTCAATAAAGTTTCCCCTTCCTGGGACAATGAATTCACGGTGTTCTTATTTCAATGTTGTCAAAAGTCTGGAAATCTAGAAAGATGGAATCAATTTGAGATCCCTTTCGATAGCACTCATTACTCTGTGCTTGTAGTGTTTCACAAGAACGATATTTTCTGAATCTATACTGACTGTGTGGTAGTAGACCATTACCTTCGAGATAATCGATAATGTTCGTATACAGTATACGTTCCAGAATGCTGGTGCAAAACAATGTTAATAAGATGGGTCTGTAAGCCATCGGATTACTTGTGTTTCCTTTCTTGATCTGTGCAGCTTTCCAGTCTTTTGGCTCGGACCTTTCGGCTAGCGTACGGTCGTATACGATTGCTAAGTATGGAGCTACTGTTTGTGCATACTCTCAAAGCAAACTTGTCGGTATGCTACCTTGACCAGAAGACTTGCCTTTAGTGAGTGCTTCTCTACTGCGAGGATGTCATCTATGATTCTTTGATGGCAGCTGTTCACGATTCAAATTCTGAAATATTTACTTCGACTTCTTTGGTGAAAGTACTTCGGAAAACTGCGTTTAGTAACGCCACTTTAGTGGCGCAGTCATCGATAGTCAAGCCAGTATCCGTCCCCATAATCTGATCCGCACTGTTGCTGGCTGCCGTAATGCCACGGTGTGACCGTTTGCGTGCACGCATCGGCGAGCTCGACCTTGGGCGATATCACATACCAGCGCCCAGATAAGCGTCTGATAAGGCATCGGGCGGTGCCTATCTCTGCCCATCGCCAGTGCGACACGCCCATCTCCGGCATCTGGACGTAAGAGTGTTTCGATAGCACGATCCGAATATCCTGAGTCGATTAGCTAGTAAAGCAGGAGTCACGAGACCGGAACATTTAGGGCACAGGGAGCGTGGATTTCAATCCGCGTAAGCTCCGTTGGATAACATTTCAGTTGTGAAACGAGAAAACGCGAATATTTTCGTTTAGGCTTCACCGTGACTGTACCTGATATGAAATGAAACAACAGGTTTACTGTTACAAGGCACTGTTTGACAGCAGCCTGCATTATTAAATTTGCAACGCTCTCTCTCTCTCTCTCTCTCTCTCTCTCTCTCTCTCTCTCTCTCTCTCTTCTCACACACACAGTCCGCAGCTAGTGGTCCTGCGATAGCGTTCTCGCTTCCCACGCCCGGGTTCCCGGATTCGATTCCCGGCGGGGTCAGGGATTTTCTCTGCCTCGTGATGACTGGGTGTTGTGTGCTGTCCTTAGGTTAGTTAGGTTTAAGTAGTTCTAAGTTCTAGGGGACTGATGACCATAGATGTTAAGTCCCATAGTGCTCAGAGCCATTTCTCTCTCTCTCTCTCTCTCTCTCTCTCTCTCTCTCTCTCTCACACACACACACACACACACACACAACCTCAATCCTCGCCTTCATATTTACGATAAATAACTAGTTAATCTATCATGAGACTCCCCAAGTAAACAATGGAATGACCTCATTTACAAATACCACCAATACATCAACAACTTGTAACTCCTGTCCGTGTGAGACTCTATGTACAGGGTGAAAAGTATTTAAACCGACAAACTCTGGGAGGTTGCAGGGGACATCAAAACAAATATTTTTCCCTAGTGTCATTTTTTTCCTACGCGGAGTATTTAAACCGGTAGAGGAAGATTTCTCTGGCGGCAAATCAATTAAGCCAACAAGCACTTTTCCATTTTTTTTAATGACCAAGAGACAATACATTAACGCAACCCAGTTTCAATTACAGCAGATTTTCAAAAATGCCTCTATTGACACGTAAACAAAGGTTACAAAAATGATTCAAATGGCTCTGAGCACGATGGGAGTTAACATCTGAGGTCATCAGTCCCCTAGAACTTAGAACTACTTAAACCTAACTAATCTAAGGACATCACTCACGTCCATGCCCGAGGCAGGATTCGAACCTGCGACCGTAGCAGTCCCGCGGTTCCGGACTGCAGCGCCAGAACCGCTAGACCACCGCGGCCGGCTGTAGGGGACATCAAAACAAATATTTTTCCCTAGTGTCATTTTTTTCCTACGCGGAGTATTTAAACCGGTAGAGGAAGATTTCTCTGGCGGCAAATCAATTAAACCAACAAGCACTTTTCCATTTTTTTAATGACCAAGAGACAATACATTAACGCAACCCAGTTTCAATTACAGCAGATTTTCAAAAATGCCTCTATTGACACGTAAACAAAGGTTACAAAAATGATTCAAATGGCTCTGAGCACGATGGGACTTAACATCTGAGTTCATCAGTCCCCTAGAACTTAGAACTACTTAAACCTAACTAACCTAAGGATATCACTCACGTCCATGCCCGAGGCAGGATTCGACCCTGCGACCGCAGCGGTCGCGCGGTTCCAGATTGAAGCGCCGAGAACCGCCCCGCCACACCGGCGGGCCAAAGGTTACACCGTCAGATCGTGTTCTGTCTGAAACAGGCAAAACCCCAGGAGTATCCTGAATTGTTCCTGATGCTGCTACTAGCCAAGCAACCAGATCCTCCTCTGATACAACAGGAGTTGCGTAAACAAGGTTGCGCATCTGTCCCCACACAAAAAAGTCCAGAGGGGACGTATCTGGGGATCGAGCAGGCCACGGTACAGGATCACCTTTGCCGATTCACGTTTCTGGGAACCGTCGGTCCAGCAATCGACGCACATGACGACTTAAATGTGCCGGTGCCCCGTCATGTTGTAACCACATGCGTTGTCTTGTAGGGAACGTGACGTCTTCCAGCAATTCTGGCAATGCTCTGGCGAGAAAATTGTAATAGTGCCTGCTATTTAATGGCCTAGGTAGCAGATACGGCCCAATTCAACAGTCCCCAACAACACTGACCCACACATTAACGAAGAGCCGCACTTGATGGGCGCTAGTAACTGTGGCATGTGGGTTATCCTCACTTCAAACATGCGAATTGTGCATGTTGAAGACACCATCACGCCCGAACGTTGCTTCATCGGTAAACAACACAGAGGATGGAAATGTAGGATGCATTTCACACTGTTCCGGGTACTACTGAGAAAACTGTGCTCTGGGTGGATAATCAACTGGTTCCAGGTTGTGGACACGCTGTAAGTGAAATGGACGTAACAATTGCTCTCGAAGGACTGTTCTTACATTCGTCTGATTCGTCCCCATGTTAAGTGCAATTGCACGAGTGCTGATTGAAGGATCCCGCTCCACATGCTGCAAGACAGCTTCTTCAAATTGCAGCGTTCTTACCGTGCGACGGCGTCCCTGTCCAGGTAATTTGCTAAATGACTCGGTCTCACGCAGACGTTAGTACACAGCAGCAAAGGTCGTATGATGCGGGATACGGCTATTAGGATACAGGGTTATTACAAATGATTGAAGCGATTTCACAGCTCTTCAATAACTTTATTATTTGAGATATTTTCACAATGCTTTGCACACACATACAAAAACTCAAAAAGTTTTTTTTAGGCATTCACAAATGTTCGATATGTGCCCCTTTAGTGATTCGGCAGACATCAAGCCGATAATCAAGTTCCTCCCACACTCGGCGCAGCATGTCCCCATCAATGAGTTCGAAAGCATCGTTGATGCGAGCTCGCAGTTCTGGCACGTTTCTTGATAGAGGAGGTTTAAACACTGAATCTTTCACATAACCCCACAGAAAGAAATCGCATGGGGTTAAGTCGGGAGAGCGTGGAGGCCATGACACGAATTGCTGATCATGATCTCCACCACGACCGATCCATCGGTTTTTTTAATCTCCTGTTCAAGAAATGCCGAACATCATGATGGAAGTGCGGTGGAGCACCATCCTGTTGAAAGATGAAGTCGGCGCTGTCGGTCTCCAGTTGTGGCATGAGCCAATTTTCCGCGGGCTACGCGTGAAACTTGCCCGCACGCGTTCAACCGTTTCTTCGCTCACTGCAGGCCGACCCGTTGATTTCCCCTTACAGAGGCATCCAGAAGCTTTAAACTGCACATACCATCGCCGAATGGAGTTAGCAGTTGGTGGATCTTTGTTGAACTTCGTCCTGAAGTGTCGTTGCACTGTTATGACTGACTGATGTGAGTGCATTTCAAGCACGACATACGCTTTCTCGGCTCCTGTCGCCATTTTGTCTCACTGCACTCTCGAGCGCTCTGACGGCAGAAACCTGAAGTGCGGCTTCAGCCGAACAAAACTTTACGAGTTTTTCTACGTATCTGTAGTGTGTCGTGACCATATGTCAATGAATGGAGCTACAGTGAATTTATGAAATCGCTTCAATCATTTGTAATAGCCCTGTATTATTGTTGATAAACCCGCTGTGCAGCTCGTCCGTTGTGGTGCGCTACCAAGGACGCATCAACCATATCAGCGTACTCACTCCAGGTGTATCGCTCCGTTAGTAAACAGAGACAATGCACTACTACACTGGTGGATAGCAGTTGCGTACAACTGAAGAGCGTAATACGGCCGCCACCGGTTTAAATAATCCTCATAGGAAAAATTGACAGGGAAAAATATTTGTTTTGATGTCCTCTACAACCTCCCAGAGTTTGTCGATTTAAACACTTTTCACCCTGTATATCAATAAATTATCAATAAATAACATAAATAGTATATCTGTCTGCATGGTTTAAAGCATAATCAATGTATTACTCCAACATTTGCTCCCCCCCCCCCCCCATGTATCTATCTGTCTATGTAATCTCTATATATCCATCATCTACCTACCTACCTCTCTCTCTCTCTCTCTCTCTCTCTCTCTCTCTCTCTCTCTCTCTCGCTCTCTCCGCCCCATTAGCCGAATGGTCAGTGCGTTGGATTGCCATGCACGAGGCCCCGGGTTCGAATCCCGGCCGGGGAGGGAGATTTTCTCCCCTCAGGATCTGGATGTTGTGCTGTCATCATCATCATCCCTTGTTGAGCGCCCTAAACACGAGGGAAAAAATTCATCATGTCATCCCCGTTGTCGACTCGTAGGTCGCCCAATGTGGCGTCGCACTCAGTCCTGCGCTTGGCGGTCGAACTTCCCGCCTGGGAACTCCCGACCACTGACGCCGTACGATCATTTCCATATTCTCTCTCGCTCTCTGTCTCCATCCTCCCCTTGATATTTTCCAAGAATTGATTTAGTTTTTTGCCTGTTTCGTTTGATATTTTGTAAATGAACGGTAACATGCCGAACTCACAAAACTCAATAGAACCGCTCAAATAAAGCCAACAGTTTGTACCCCGCGTCACCCTGATATTGCGTTTATCTGTTTGTGTTATTAAGAATCTATCTTTCCGCAAGTCTTTCACTCGGAATAAACGTATTGCTTCAGCATTTACTTAGTTACAACACGTAACAATGTAAGTTTAACTGACACACAGCCTTAACATAGCCACAACTTACTTCTCTTTCTCGCAGTGTTTTCATCCTCACTCTCTCTGAATCCCACCCGAAATTGTTACATGTGTTTAATTTTGGCAACATAACTGATCCACTTCAGATTGTGACATGTCACCTGATTACATAGTACAGAAGTTAAGCCGTATAAACTTTACAGAAAAGGACTTGTATACCACTTGAAATATTTAACATAAGTACTTATCAACTCAACCGTAGACCTCTACAATGTTTTAAAACTTACTCTGAAATAATAGTGTTGTTTTGCTATATGTTCTTTGTACTTCGAAATAATGTTTCTGGTTTTGCTATACGTTCTTTCCACCCGATATTCAAACACCATCTTCGTTTACAAAACGTATTAGTTTATACGTGATGTATTACGACAGAGAAAGGAGCCTGTGTCGTTTGGAGACATTCTATTTTACCTACATCTACACCTGCATCCATACTCCGCAACCCACCTGACGGTGTGTGGCCGAGGGTACCTTGAGTATCTCTATCGGTTCTCTATTCCAGTCTCGTATTGTTCGTGGAAAGAAAGATTGTCGGTATGCCTCTGTGTGGGCTCTAATCTCTATAGTTTTATCCTCATGGTCTCTTCGCGAGATATACGTAGGAGGGAGCAATATACTGCTTGACTCTTCGGTGAAGGTATGTTCTCGAAACTTCAACAAAACCCCGTACCGAGCTACTGAGCGTCTCTCTTGCAGAGTCTTCCACTGGAGTTTATCTGTCATCTCCGTAACGCTTTCGCGATTACTAAATGAGCCTGTAACGAAGCGCGCTGCTCTCCGTTGGATCTTCTCTATCTCTATCAACCCTATCTGGTATGGATCCCACTGTAACCTACTTCCTTTGTTTTCGGATTGCATTTCCTTAGGATTCTTCCAATGAATCTCAGTCTGGTATCTGCTTTACCGACGATTAATTTTATATGGTCATTCCATTTTAAAACACTCATAATGCGTGCTCCCAGATAGTTTATGGAATTAACTGCTTCCAGTTGCTGACCTGCTATATTGTAGCTAAATGATAAAGGATCTTTCTTTCTTGTATTCACAGCACATTAAACTTGTCTACATTGAGAGTCAATTGCCATTCTCTGCTTTATTTTTACGTTTACGGCCAGTTTTTATTCAGAAACCTCCCCAAAACCATGTTCTGATATACTGTTTTATTTCTCCACTAGGCAGTGCCACAGGTTATCCCAAAGTCGTAACACAACACACACGTCATATTAACACACAAATCCATGTGATGACGGAGATTTAAACCTGTGAATCTCGTAGAGATAAATATAAAGCTTTTGACAATGTTGACTGGAATACACTCTTCGAAATTTTGAAGGTAGTACGAATAAAAAACAGCGAGCAACGTGCAACTTACAACTAGTAAACAAACCAGACTGCAGTTACAGTTCTAAGGAAATGAAAGGGAAGCAAATACAATTTGTACATTGAGCAACCAATAAAGGAAACCAGGAATAAATTGGGAAAGGGACTTAAAATTAATTGGTGCATTAAGATAAAATAAAAACTTTTATATTTGCCGATGATATGAAACAGAAAAGGACTTTGAAGAAGAATTGAAGGGAATGGGCTTTGTCTTCAGAAGAGGTTCTGATTTTGTTCAGCAAAATAGATGTTTTTGGAAAGCCTGCATTTGTGTTATTCGTGATTTAAATAATGAAAAACTGCACCAGTTATTTATTGGCCGGCCGAGGTAGCCGAGCGGTTCTAGGCGCTACAGCCTGGAACCGCGCGACCGCTACAGTCGCAGGTTCGAATCCTGCCTCGGGCATGGATGTGTGTGGTGACATTAGGTTAGTTAGGTTTAAGTAGCTATTAGTTCTAAGGGACTGATGACCTCAGAAGTTAAGTCCCATAGTGCTCAGAGCTATTTGAACCATTATTTATTTTCTCAAGTGTAGCACAACGCGTTTCAATAACATATTCTCACTTTCAAGTGCAGTTGTTCACATAAATATTTTTTGTGATGCTTACATGAGTGATTTTTTTTGTCTCTCTTGTAATGTAGTAGTCTTTCTGAGGTTATACTGCGATTCTAAAATCGGACATATGAATCTTGGAATGTTTTTTACACGCCACTGTAAGAGAGAGTGTTTTTGTTTTTCTGCTTGCAAGTATTGTCTCTCCTCCATGATACAGAATATCACATACACGCAAATCATCACTTAAAGTGTTTCTTTTTGTAATCAAAATACGCTACAGAGATATTACGACATTAGGGTCTTACAAAGGGCGACGGCCTTGTTGCAGTGGATACACCAGTTCCCGTCAGATCACAGAAGTTAAGCGCTGTCGGGCGTGGCCAGCACTTGGATGGGTGACCATCCGGGCCGCCATGCGCTGTTGCCATTTTTCGGGGTGCACTCAGCCTCGTGATGCCAATTGAGGAGCTACTCGACCGAATACTAGCGGCTCCGGTCAAAGAAAATCATCACAACGACCGGGAGAGTAGTGTGCTGACCACATTCCCCTCCTATCTGCATCCTCAGCTGAGGATGACACGGCGGTCGGATGGTCCCGATAGGCCACTTGTGGCCTGAAGACGGAGTGCTCAAAAAAAAAGTCTTACAAACAGTTTTTATACAGTCAAGGGTGTTACATTTTCTAGGGATTAAATTGTACACATTAACTTGCAAATTATAAAATTTATTTCATCATTATTCATAATAATGAATAATCGGTTACGTTTCTATTTTGTTATAGATGTTGAGTAGATTACGTGGGGTAATGCACATACAGTATTTGTGGAAATTGCTACAGTTATGATATGCAGAAGAAACGATGGAAAAATATAGCTGATTCACCATCAGGTTACTCACTGAGAATTTTTTCTTCTTGCTTTTCATGGTGCACAAAAATTTCCAGCTCCTCCGTCAAATCCATTGTAAGAGATTTTTGGAAATGTTGGAGTATCTTAAGATCTTCTTCTATGTTTCTGAATGAATGTCATGTGTTTCTCATTGCTTTTCGTAAATTGGTTATGTGCGTAGTAGTTGATGTGTTCTGTGTATCTTATCTGAACGTTCCTGGCATTTTTGAGGCTTATGGCTCAAATGGCTCTGAGCTCTATGGGACTGCTGAGGTCATCAGTCCCCTAGAACTTAGAACTACGTAAACCTAACTAACCTAAGGACATCACACACATCCATGCCCGAGGCAGAATTCGAACCTGCGACCCTATCGGTCGCGCGGTTCCAGACTGTAGCGCCTAGAACCGCTCGGCCACCCTGGCCGGCCTTTGAGGATGAGAATTTATCTTTTTCATTGTTTAAGGTGTGGACTAATTGCAGTTTGTTGTTTATGGAGAAAGTTACTTTCACTTTATGTGACCTAAGTAGATTTGCTATTTTTTGAGACTTATTGCCTATTGAAGGTAATGGTAAAATAAATTTTTATATTGACTGCTTCATGTACATATGTGATCTTCACAAAATGCAACACCTCAGACTGATACAAACTATATGAAAGTGTGATGTCTGTTCTTTCGGACAAGCCCGAGAGAATAGGTACTATGCATTCATATAACTGATTCGCTTCGATGGGCAACGAATCCACCTTCTTCGGTGCGGACACGTAAATACAGTATGTCCGACCTCCCGAGGTAATCTCAGAGTAGCAAGCATGGAGGCAACAGACAGGAACAGCGGAAAAGTGGCGCTCGACGGGAGTGTGGGTCACACAGTGGCGGTAAACACTGTGTCTGGGTAGCGCACCTGCAGGGGTTCCCAGGTTCAAATCCCAGTCTGGCACACATCTACACTCGTCGCAGCTGATCCCGTGTGAAGTCACAACGCAGCTGACGTCACTAGTCCATTATCTTTCTTCCCCCCACCACCATCAATTTACATATAATGTATACCAACTGTTTGTGAAACCACAATACCCCCGCCCCATATTCTGTCAGTCCCTCCAGATCCTCGAGTGCCATGCCCTCCGCCTCACCTTCCATATACGCCTCCCGTCCCCCACACGGAGCCTCTACGACCTGATTCCCCCACCTGCTCCTTTTCCTCGAACATGTCCGTGTCCTCTAGATCTCCTGCCGCCTTGATCCCCCTCACCCCCAGGTTGCTCCTCTCCTCTCCAACTCCTGCCCTCTGCCGCGCCTTCACCGTTGTGTCCCTCTTACCCCCCACTTCAACTCCCTTCATTTCCTTTCCCGAGGTGGCTTCCGTCGACTCCCACTCCCAGATTATGCCCCCTCTCCCTCCATTTATCCCTCCTATCAACTCTGATCCTCACCTCCCCCTCCTTTCCTCTGTCCTTTTCCCGGGCTCCTTCTTCGCCCCCATCCATCCTGTTTTTTCCCCACCTACTCTCTCTCTGCCTCCCTTCTCTCCCCTGAGTCCTTTCTGCTCTCCCCTCCACTGCTTTTCCCACTCCTTCTCGCATCTGCCCTGCGCCCAACCCCTTTTCTATGTCCTCTCCCTCCATCGGCTCCCCCTTTTTTCTTTTCCTCTCCTCAGCCCTTTTTCCCCTCATCGGTCTTGGTCCCCCCCCCCCCCCCCCATCTGCCATGTCAACTTTATAGTGCTGTTTTAAGTGAATGTTCAGTGTTGTGTGTCCCCTGTCAGTGTTGTGAACAGCCACCATACTGGCGCTAGTTGTGTTTTTTTATCTCGTGTGAACAGAAACCAGACTGTCGGCTCGTTATTTTAATTTTGCCTGTCTACTTATTGTATGTCTTCATCCGCATCCTCACCACAGTGTTTTTATATATTAAATTCCACAACTTTCCGCCATTTTGCAGTGTTTTATAATGTCACCGTTTTATCGCCTTTTTTCTTGTTTGTTTATATTCTGATTATGTTTTTTTAACTTTTCTGTAGGCTGTAGAGCTGCATATTACGCTGCTGCTAGCCCCCGCCGCCCCCCCCCCACTCGGGTGGGGGGGTGGAGGGGGGAATCGAAATGCAATAAAGGGAAAACAAAAGAAACCATGATGTCGTAATAGCTCTGTGGCATGTTTTGATTACAAAAACAGTCTAAGTGACGATTAGTGTGTGAGCGATATTCTTTGTAATGCAGGAGCCATGACACTTGTAAGTACGAAAACAAAAATGCTATCTCTAACATTAGCATACAGAAAGCATTCAAAAAGACAGCTGCAGTGCAAGAGATGAATCACACATGCAGACATCACAAAAAATGCTCGAACAGTCCACGGGTATACTGCCGGTTCATAGTGTCCAACGGGCCCGTTGGACACTATGAACCGCCAGTATACCCGTGGACTGTTCGAGCAACAAATACGCCGGGAGAAACTGAAGAATCATATCACAAAAGATATTTATGTAAACAAACGCACTTGAAAATAAGAATCTATTTTCGAGGCGCGTTGTGCTACGCATGAAAAATAAGTCACTGGTGCTGTTTTTCGTTATTTAAATCGTGAAACCAACATGAGTAAAAGAAGGCGCCTGAAGTGTGTTGTTGTGGTCTTGGAGCCGAAGACTGGTGTGATGAGGTTCTCAAGGCTATTCTCTCCTGTGCAAGCGCCTTCGTCTCTGCATAACTACGAGGTGCATTCAAGTTCTAAGGCCTCCGATTTTTTTTTCTAATTAACTACTCACCCGAAATCGATGAAACTGGCGTTACTTCTCGACGTAATCGCCCTGCAGACGTACACATTTTTCACAACGCTGACGCCATGATTCCATGGCAGCGGCGAAGGCTTCTTTAGGAATCTGTTTTGACCACTGGAAAATCGCTGATGCAACAGCAGCACGGCTTGTGAATGTGCGGCCGCGGAGAGTGTCTTTCATTGTTGGAAAAAGCCGAAAGTCACTAGGAGCCAGGTCAGGTGAGTAGGGAGCATGAGGAATCACTTCAAAGTTGTTATCACGAAGAAACTGTTGCGTAACGTTAGCTCGATGTGCACGTGCGTTGTCTTGGTGAAACAGCACACGCGCAGCCCTTCCTGAACGTTTTTGTTGCAGTGCAGGAAGGAATTTGTTCTTCAAAACATTTTCGTAGGATGCACCTGTTACCGTAGTGCCCTTTGGAACGCAATGGGTAAGGATTACGCACTCGCTGCCCCAGAACATGGACACCATCATTTTTTCAGCACTGGCGGTTACCCGAAATTTTTTTGGTGGCGGTGAATCTGTGTGCTTCCATTGAGCTGACTGGCGCTTTGTTTCTGGATCGAAAAATGGCATCCACGTCTCATCCATTGTCACAACCGACGAAAAGAAAGTGCCATTCGTGCTGTCGTTGCGCGTCAACATTGCTTGGCAACATGCCACACGGGCAGCCGTGTGGTCGTCCGTCAGCATTCGTGGCACCCACCTGGATGACACTTTTCGCATTTTCGGGCCGTCATGCAGGATTGTGTGTACAGAATCCACAGAAATGCCAACTCTGGAGGCGATCTGTTCAACAGTCATTCTGCGATCCCCCAAAACAATTCTCTCCACTTTCTCGATCATGTCGTCAGACCGGCTTGTGCGAGCCCGAGGTTGTTTCGGTTTGTTGTCACACGATGTTCTGCCTTCATTAAACTGTCGCACCCACGAACGCACTTTCGACACATCAATAACTCCATCACCACATGTCTCCAACTGTCGATGAATTTCAATTGGTTTCACACCACGCAAATTCAGAAAACGAATGATAGCACACTGTTCAAGTAAGGAAAACGTCGCCATTTTAAGTATTTAAAACAGTTCTAATTCTCGCCGCTGGCGATAAAATTCCATCTGCCGTACGGTGCTGCCATCTCTGGGACGTATTGACAATGAACGCGGCCTCATTTTAAAACAATACGCATGTTTCTATCTCTTTCCAGTCTGGAGAAAAAACATCGGAGGCCTTAGAACTTGAATGCACCTCGTACAGCAAACTACATCCATTTCAACCCCCGAGCGAGGTGGTGCAATGGTTAGCATACTGGAGGACAGCGGTTCAAACCTGCCTCCGGCCATCCAGATCTAGATTGTCCGTGATTTCGCTGAATCGCTCCAGACAAACGCCGGGTTGGTTCCTTTGAAAGGGCACGGCCGATTTCCTTCCCCGTCCTTGACACAAGCCGAGTCTGTGCTCCGTCTCTAATGACCCCGATGTCGACGGTACGTTGAACCCAATCTTCCTTCTTTTTCCTTCCGTTTGAAGCCGTTTACTGTATTCAGGCTTTGCTCTCCCTCTACAAAATTTCACGAGCTACCCTTCTCTCCGTCACCAAACTGAAGATTCCTTGATGCATCTGGATGTGTCCTATCAATCGATCCCTCCTGTTAGTCAGACTCTGTCATTCATCTGTTTTCTCTCCAGCTGGATTCAGCACCTCACCATTTGTTATTCGACGTACCCATCTAAAATCTGCAGCATGTTTCTGTACCACCACATTTGAAAATTCTCTATTCTCTTCTTGTCTGAACTGAATCTCTTACGCACTAGGATACACTCCAGACTTCAGAACCGTCTGCGAACAGCGTCATTGACCATCCGCCGTTATCAAACATAACATTTGTGCAAATCTTTAACAGTAATGGGAGTGAATAGTCTCTTGTAATGGACTCGCATTCGGGAGGACGACGGTGCAATCCCGTCTCCAGCCATCCTGATTTAGGTTTTCCGTGATTTCTCTAAATCGTTTCAGGCAAATGCTGGGATGGTTCCTTTGAAAGGGCACGGCCGATATCCTTCCCCATCCTTCCTTAACCCGAGCTTGCGCTCCGTCTCTAATGACCTCGTTGTCTACGGGACGTTAAACAACACTAACCTAACCTAACCTCTCTTGTAATGGTCTTTTACAGTATTACTAGCGTCCTACTTGACACAGCCAAATATTTTTAATGTCTGGGAGTAACGTTGCAAAGCGGTATGAAATAGGGGAAGCATGTGAGAACTGCACGAGGGAAGGCAAACGGTCGAATTCGGTTTATTGGGAGAGTTTTAGGAAATAGTGGTTCACCTGTGACGGAGAACCGCATATAGGGCGCTGGTGGGACCTATTCTTGAGTACTGCTGCAGTGTTTGGGATCAGTACCAGGTCGGATTAACCCTTTATTTGGCAAATGGTGAAAATAAAAACAAAAAAAGAGTTTTTCAGTGCTTATATTTATTTATTATGCTTAAAGAAATACAATTCAGTCAGTTTTAGATATTTTTGACAAAAATTATGAAAATTATGAAATGTTGCTACCAAGCAACATTGCCGGCAGCAGACCACATTTATACATATTACAGAAAACAAAGTGTTTGCCAATAACCTCCAGCAAAAGATTTCCTGTACGTGAATAATTTAATTTATAAACACATTTATGCATTCCTGCTGTGTAATAGAACTGTTTCATTTTCCCTTCTAGTTCTTCTTGCAATGGAATTTTTGGAAACAGTTCCTCTTTGGAACGAAGCACAATACTACACTGCATTTTGAACACATGACTGTAGAAAACCCAAATGGACAATAACGACAATGACCTTTGGGACCGTATACAGGCCAATGCTCCATATTATCAAAACGGACATCTTGTGTAACAGTCGGAGCTGTTGGCTTCCTCCTCTTTCTAGGTGGTGGTGTTATGACTATTGAGGGCCTTCCTACTTTCCTTTTCCCTGAAAACATCAAACCATTGGCAATATCTGCCCTGAATGACTTCAGTGAGGTCTTCTTGTCCAGAGATTCTCTTCGAAATACCAGCCAGGCATTTACAACACTCAGATCTAGCATAAATCCAAACAATCTCATGTACCAACACCTAGTTTTCATTGGTACTCGGTAGAGCTCTATCAGCATACCAGCAAGATCAACTCCTCACATATGCTTGTTGTACTGACGTACAATACTGGGACGGGGCACATCAATTCTTCTTTTTTCATTGCTGTCCCATCATTTTACTGTTGAGAGTAGTTGGACACCACAAAATGAGTTTGCAAGTGTCACGATTTTATTGTTTTGAATATCCGCCGTAAGCAAATGTAATTTACTAATGGTGCCCGCATCTCGTGGTCGTGCGGTAGCGTTCTCGCTTCCCACGCACGGGTTCCCGGGTTCGATTCCCGGCGGGGTCAGGGATTTTCTCTGCCTCGTGATGGCTGGGTGTTGTGAGCTGTCCTTAGGTTGGTTAGGTTTAAGTAGTTCTAAGTTCTAGGGGACTTATTACCACAGCAGTTGAGTCCCATAGTGCTCAGAGCCATTTGAACCATTTTTGAACTAATGGCACATGTCCCAACTATGGGCAATGTTGCTCACAGGCAACATAAAAGTTTTATACTATTTACATAATTCAAAACAATATTAGATTGAAATATTTCTGCTGTAAACTCATCTCTGGGTATTTGTTGAAGAAAATCTGCTAAGATTACTGCCAATTTATTGAAATCCACTCTTTCAGAAACAAAATAAGACACCCATGTTGCTCACACGAGGAGATCTCTGTACCACCACTGCACAAACTGCCATCTCGTGTGGAAAACCTAGAACTATTACAACAACTGGCATTCACAGTGTGTAAAGGAACGTTGCCTGGAGGCAACAATGCCAGTAAAAGACACTGGGAAGTGTTTGTTGTCCCATAAGGCCAACGTAAATTTGATGTTGCTTGAGAGCAACACTGCCAAATAAAGGGTTAAACGAAGGACTCAAAGCAATTCAGAGGCGGGCTGCTAGATTTGTTGCGGAGATGCTTCGGAAACTCAAATGCGAATCTCTGGAGGGAAGACGACGTTCTTTTCGAGAAACACTACTGAGAAAATTTAGAGTACTGGCATTTGAAGATGACTTCCGAACGATTCTACTGCCACCATCGTAGATTGCGCGTAAGGACCACGAATTCGAGAGATTAGGGTTTCTACGGAGGCGAAGACAGTTGTTTTTTCCTCGCGAGTGGAAAAGCAAATGGAATGACAAGTAGTGGTACAGGGTACCCTCCGCTACACACCGTACGGTGGCTTGCGGTGTATCTATGTACATGTAGTTGTCGTGGAAGTTTTACATGCGACGATTTTTCCTCGTGAGGAGCGACGCATTCAACTGTGTTTGCAAGAAAGTCCTGCGGTTAGAAATGTGGTCCGATACCTGTTACGCTCACATTTTGTCCACTCCACTCCCTCCACAAGACAATGAACATGGCATTAAGGCGAGGTTTACTATCTTTTGGTTCAAAAAATCGATTTTTTTTACATTGCATTTTTGGATCCATACAAGTGTTTAGAATCCACCCCTGAAACGGTTTTTCCGAATACGGAACGGAAATGTTTGTTATTCGCTGTCGGGCAAAAAAATGCACTTACCTCAATTCGGCCTTTTTCACGCACCATTTTTTTTTTCTTTCGGAGGACGAGTTCTTGTACGGGTGCTTGGGAGGAAAGACACAAAATTCAAATTAAAGTTTGAACGCTTGTGTTCGGAAATTAGCCCCCAAGCGTTGGCATTCTGGTGCGAAAACTGTGGAGATTGCGACTTTCCTGGCACTGAGCAGCTTCAACGAAGGGTATTCAGCAATTCTGAAGACCATGACAACGATGGACGTCACCCTGCGACTCTATTCGACGCAGCTCGCCAAGCATTCGGGCGACCACCGGATTCGAGCGGCCGAAAACCGCTTGTCACCGGCCGTAAGAGCGCCTCTGGAGCAGCGCAGGATGGCCCAGATCGAGCAGAACGCCCTCTATGAGAAAGAGTAAGGACTAGCTTATGGACGTAAGTTGCATAATATTGCATTTCTATGTAGTCAAAACTTCAAACGCGTTCTTCTCGAAATGACTTTTTTTATCGCGCGGTATGATAACTTCAAATCTACTGAACCGATTGGCATGATTCTTGGTTTCCGACGAAGCTAACTAAATTGTCTAGGAGTTGTACCATTTTTACTCCGATCCATCAACTACAAATACAGGGTGATTCAAAAAGAATACCACAACTTTAGGAATTTAAAACTCTGCAACGACAAAAGGCAGAGCTAAGCACTATCTGTCGGCGAATTAAGGGAGCTATAAAGTTTCATTTAGTTGTACATTTGTTCGCTTGAGGCGCTGTTGACTAGGCGTCAGCGTCAGTTGATGCTAAGATGGCGACCGCTCAACAGAAAGCTTTTTGTGTTATTGAGTACGGCAGAAGTGAATCGACGACAGTTGTTCAGCGTGCATTTCGAACGAAGTATGGTGTTAAACCTCCTGATAAGGTGATGTATTAAACGTTGGTATAAACAGTTTACAGAGAATGGGTGTTTGTGCAAAGGGAAAAGTTCTGGACGGCCGAGAACGAGTGATGAAAATGTATCACGCATCCGGCAAGCATTTGTTCGCAGCCCAGGAAAATCGACTCGCAGAGCTAGCAGAGAGCTGCAAATTCCACAATCGACTGTATGGAGAGTCCTACGAAAAAGTTTAGTTATGAAACCTGAACGTCAACTACCCGAGGCGATGGATCGGCCGCCAGGCAGCCCGTGACAGAGCACTTCATCACTGGCCTCCAAGAAGCCCTGATCTTAGCCCCTCCGATTTTTTTCTTATGGGGGTATGTTAAGGATATGGTGTTTCGGCCACCTCTCCCAGCCACCATTGATGATCTGAAACGAGAAATAACAGCAGCTATCCAAACTGTTACGCCTGATATGCTACAGAGAGTGTGGAACGAGTTGGAGTATCGGGTTGATATTGCTCGAGTGTCTGGAGGGGGCCATATTGAACATCTCTGAACTTGTTTTTGAGTGAAAAGAAACCTTTTTAAATACTCTTTGTAGTGATGTATAACAGAAGGTTATATTATGTTTCTTTCATTAAATACACATTTTTAAAGTTGTGGTATTCTTTTTGAATCACCCTGTATTTTTACTTGGCCGTCGAAGTCGAAAAATCGATGGAAAAAAAACCCTTTCCTTCAAATGGCCGCCATTTTGTTTTCTATGGTCCAAATAACTTAAGCGAGGTACAACTCCTAAAGAATCTTACATACTTCGCTAACGTCAACTCAATTTTGATTTCAGGCGAGCCGGCTGACCTGTGACATTCCGCACGTGGAGGTCTACATCGAAATTTTATTTCGTTCCGACGGCACTTCCGCCTTTGCTCTTCGACATTTCTGGTCGAAAAAATTCCAGTTTGTAGAGGAAATATCAACAAACATTTTGAACAAATTTGACATTGATATCTATAACACATCCCGGCAAAAAAAAATCTCAAAGAACATGCTTCTCTCGGTCCAAAGATAGTAAACCTTCCCTTAACCCTGGCGCCAGTATGTACTGCTTTCTGGGTCTCGTTTAGGAACAGATCGAGCTCGCTTTCATTGCTGTTAAACGCGTCCCACAGTTCTGCAACAGACTGATGTCACTGATATATGATTATAATTATGTCCAACTGCGCACGAGCCTTCTCGGAAATTGGTGTGATATGTTCGTTATTCCAACCGCTTGGAGCCCTTCGTTGCTGCAGCGACCTTCGATAAATTGCTGTCAGATCTGGAACTATTTTTTACGTACAAACTACGTAGAATTGTATCGGTTCCTCATTAGGTCCATACACCTACCAGCTGCTGAGCGACTTCAGTACTTCTTTTTCCAACGTAGGCGTGATAATTCAAATGAAAGGCCCTTTTACGATCTTCCAAATTATGTATTTCAAACATTTTCCTGTTGCCTTCTGTACGGCACGAATGTGGTCGGTCACTGAGAGACTGGATAGATGATCCCAGAATGAGATTTTCACTCTGCAGCGGAGTGTGCGCTGATATTAAACTTCATGGCAGATTAAAACTGTGTGGCGGACCGAGACTCGAACTCGGGTCCTTTGCCTTTCGCGCTTCTGTGAGGTTTGGAAGGTAGGAGACGAGGTACTGATGGAATTGAAACTGTGAGGACGGGTCGTGAGTCGTGCTTGGGTAGCTCAGATGGTAGAGCACTTGCCCGCGAATGGATAGATGATGTTTACCTATATGTGGGTACCATAGTCGTAATAATACTGCCGGTAAACGAGAAAGTCCCGTGTTGGGATCTCTGTGCAGTACGTTATTTTAATCTGCCACGAAGTTTTAAACAGTTCAAACTCTATTCCGGAGTGAAGTATTCATTATCGAATTTCATCCTGTCAACCACAAATCGCATACGTGGCTACGTATACTGCAGTGTCAATTTACGAACGCCCAATTCTTTCAGTACAGCCCTGCATGAGCTATTACTTCCAAATATGAGATTACGAATACAGAATGAGACAGGTGTACCATAAGACTTTTGAAACGGTAACGCTGAAGTCGCAGAACGGCAGACGACGCAATAGCCGAGGCAATACCGCGCGGGCCGATGCCAGCGAACTGTTTTGCGCAACCGTCGCCTGTTGCGTCCACCGTCAGCTATTAATCTGACGACGGCGCGCACCACAGGGATCAGTTCTAGGGCCCACGCAATCTGCAACGTGAATAAAGCAGAACGGAAATCAGCTTACTCCGTCGGCGAATCGATATTTTTTAATCACGATTTGTATTACTGTTTACATCATATACTCAGTTCGAAGTCCGCTCCGGGTTGCACTCTCTGTTTTAGATAATTATACAATAATTTCCGAAGGATGTGTGGGTTTGAATGTAAAAATTAAGCTCACCGTAATAGGTGAAGGAATTCTGCTGCTTTGGAAGCAAAATAACGGATGACTGTCTGAGAAGAAAAACGTGTGAAACACACTAGCACAGGCGAAGAAGTCTACAAGTAATCACAAACGTTGTCCTTAATTTGAGAAAGAAATTTCTGAGACTGTTCGTCCAGAGAACACAATAGTATAGGACTGTGGGCAAACCGAAAAACAAGAGAATGACGCTACAGAAGGATGTTAATAATTAAATGCAGTTTTTTTTAAAAAAAAAAGAGGTTCTCCACACAATCGACTAGGAAAGGAAAATGTGGAAAAGAAAGAACAGCATCGTATGGCGCATCAAGACATCAGGGGATAACTTCCATGATACTTTGGGGAACTGGGGAGTACTAGACCTGTGGGGGAAGACAGGAATATATACAGAGTATAATTGATGACGTTGGATGTAAGATGAAGAAATTGACACAGCAGAGGAAATAGCGGTGGACCGTATCTTATCAGCCAAAAGGAGTTACAAGAAAATGTGCTCCAAACACAGTTCTCTTCTGTATCTGCTTCATTCTGGAATTTGAGACCTCTTCTGAGTGTACTATTAAGCTAAATGTAAAATACATAAAAATAGTCTACGTTATGGTCTTGTTGAGGCTGCCTTCCCGGGATATGTTTGTAAAGGCTGCTCCAAGAGAAATAAATATTTCAGGAGGTGATAGCATAGACAGAAAGGTTTAGGAGTGTAATTAAAATATAGGGTGAAAGCATACCAATAATGATACGATTTGCTGATGTCATTGCTATACTGAGTGAAGAAGAATTACGTGATCTGCTGTATGGAATGAACAGTCTAATGAGTACATAATATGGACTGAGAGTAAATCGAAGAAAGACGAAAATACTGAAATGCAGCAGAAATGAAAACTGCGAGGAAATTAACAATAGGATTGAGGGCCACGAAGGAGATGATATTAAGGAATTCTGCTACCTAGGCAGCCAAATAACCAATGACGGACGGAGCAAGGAGGACATCAGAAGCAGATTAGCACTCTCAACAAGGGTATTCCTGGCCAAGTGAAGTCTACTTGTATCAAACATAGGCCTTAATTTTAAGAAGACATTTCTGAAAATGTACGTCTGGCGTACAGCATTGTATCGTAGTGAAACATGGACTGTGGGAAAACCGGAAGAGAATCGAAGCATTTAGGATGTGGTGCTACAAACGAAGGCAAGGAAAGAGGAGATTCTGCTCAAAATAGGAAAGAAAAGGAATATGTGGAAACAAGGAGCGGTGCAGGATGATAGCATATCTGTTAAGACATCAGAGAAAACTTCCCTGGCATTAGAAGGAGCTGTAGAGAGTAAAAACTGCAGAGGAAGACAGAGATTGGAATACATGCAGCAAATAACTGAGGACATAGAATGCAAGAGCTGCTCTGAGGTGAAGAGGTTGGCACAGCAGAGGAATTCGTGGCGGGCCGCATCAAACCAGTCAGAAGACCGATGCCTCAAAAAATAGACAAGTCGAATAAAACATTGCATGTAACAGATGTTCCGACTCCATACACAATTTTTGCATTCGTCACCACCGTACATTACTAAATAAGCTATTTCTTGATGTCTGAACAAGAGTCCTATGAACCTACCCCTTCCGTTAGTCAAGTTGTGCCATAAATTTCCTTCTCCTTGATTCCATTCAGAACCATGTCTATAGTTATCCCATCTCTCACCCAATCTTCAACGTCCTTCTCTAACACCACACTTCAGCGATCTTACAGTCCCTTTTTGCCTGTGCTGTACATTTGATACAGTTCCTTACTGCCGCCCCCGGTAACTGAATGGTCAGCGTGACGCATTGTCAATCCTCTGGGCCCGGGTTCCATTCCCGGCTGGGTCACGGAATTTTCTCCACCCAGGGACTGGGTGCTGTGCTGTCCTCATCATCATCTTATCATCCTCATCGACTGCAGGTCGAAGAAGTGGCGTCAGATCAAAAGACCGGCACCCGGCGAACGGTCTGCCCGACGGCGGGCCCTAGCCATAAGAATAAATAAAAGAAAACTGTCGTTTAGTGACCAAAACGCGAACTTAGCAAATATCCTATCAGCTATTAGGATAATTTGAGGAGTGCCCTCAGGAAGTGTGACAGACCGTTACTGTTTACATTGTACAGGGTGTTTCTTTTAACTTGGAACAACTAAATATCTCGAAAAACCGCATCATATGAAAAAAAATTTCTAGTTATAAAGTTAACATGTTCAAAGGGGATATCTGTCTGAGCCAAAACTGTGCACCCCATAACCACTCCCCGCCACGCCATTGGAGGTCAGCTTTTTACTTTCGTTTAGAGTTCCGTCCCTCATTCCGTAAAAACGGAACTCTCGTACACTGTTCGTCACATTAATGTGACCATGTGCTGTCGACAGCGTGGATAACCCACCTTTCGGAACGCCGATCGCAGCCGCTGGCCGCGCGCTTAGTGGCGCCATGTCACTAATTGCACGGCCGTTCCTGCCGGAGGTTCGAGTCCTCCCTCCGGCCTGGGTGTGTGTGCTGTTTAAGTAGTGTGTAAGTCTAGGGACCGATGACCTCAGCAGTTTGGTCCCTTAGGAATTCACACACATTTGAACATTTTGAGCGCCGATCGCTGCAAGATGTGCAGAAACGGAGTCAGTGAGGTTCTGGAAATTACCGACAAGAATGTTGGAGCCATACCGATTCCAGTTTCTCTATTGAGGATCCTTGACGCGAATTCATCCTGGACAATTAAACTGCATCCTTGTGTTGATACAGTGTGACTTCCAGAACGACAAGATCGCCCAGGAAACCCAACGAAAACGTTCGCCACACCGTAACGCTCCCTCCCCCGACGATTGTTGCAGGTTAGATTAGCTTAGATTAGATTAACACTAGTTCCATGGATCATGAATACGATATTTCTTAATGATGTGGAACGAGTCAAATTTTCCAATACATGACATAATTAAGTTAATTTAACAACATAATTAAGTCAATAACTTTTTTTAATTTTTTATAATTTTTTTGTTTGGCTTTTTCTTTTTTTTCTTTTTTTCTAAAAGTTCCTCTATGGAGTATAAGGAGTTGTCATTCAGAAATTCTTTTAATTTCTTCTTAAATATTTGTTGGTTATCTGTCAGACTTTTGATACTATTTGGTAAGTGAGCAAAGACTTTAGAAGCAGTATAATTCACCCCTTTCTGTGCCAAAGTTAGATTTAATCTTGAATATTCATCCTTTCTCCTAGTATTGTAGTTATGCACACTGCTATTACTTTTGAATTGGGTTTGGTTGTTAATAACAAATTTCATAAGAGAGTATATACAGGGTGAGTCACCTAACATTACCGCTGGATATATTTCGTAAACCACATCAAATATTGACGAATCGATTCCATAGACCGAACGTGAGGAGAGGGGCTAGTGTAATTGGCTAATACAAACCATAAAAAAATACACGGAAGTATGTTTTTTAACACAAACCTACGTTTTTTTAAATGGAACCCCGTTAGTTTTGTTAGCACATCTGAACATACAAACAAATACGTAATCAGTGCTGTTTGATGCATTGTAAAATGTTAATTACATCCGGAGATATTGTAACCTAAAGTTGACGCTTGAGTACCACTCCTCCGCTGTTCGATCGTGTGTATCGGAGAGCACCGAATTACGTAGGGATCCAAAGGGAACGGTGATGGACCTTAGGTACAGAAGAGACTGGAACAGCACATTACGTCCACATGCTAACACCTTTTTATTGGTCTTTTTCACTGACGCACATGTACATTACCATGAGGGGTGAGGTACATGTTCGACGGGCGTTTCATAGGACGTGGAGGACGCAGAAATTGGTCAGCCCGTTCTCCTGATCTTACACCTCTGGACTTCTTTCTGTGGGGTACGTTAAAGGAGAATGTGTACCATGATGTGCCTACAACCCCAGAGGATATGAAACAACGTATTGTGGCAGCCTGCGGCGACATTACACCAGATCTACTGCGGCGTGTACGACATTCATTACGCCAGAGATTGCAATTGTGTGCAGCAAATGATGGCCACCACATTGAACATCTATTGGCCTGACATGTCGGGACACACTCTATTCCACTCCGTAATTGAAAACGGAAACCACGTGTGTGCGTGTACCTCACCCCTCATGGTAATGTACATGTGCGTCAGTGAAAAAGACCAATAAAAAGGTGTTAGCATGTGGACGTAATGTGCTGTTCCAGTCTCTTCTGTACCTAAGGACCATCACCGTTCCCTTTGGATCCCTACGTAATTCGGTGCTCTCCGATACACACGATCGAACAGCGGAGGAGTGATACTCAAGCGTCAACTTTAGGTTACAATATCTCCAGCTGTAATTAACATTTTACAATGCAACAAACATCACTGATTACGTATTTGTTTATATGTTCAGATGTGCTAACAAAACTAACGGGGTTCCATTTTTAAAAAAACGTAGGTTTGTGTTAAAAAACATACTTCCGTGCATTTTTTTATTGTTTGTGGAAACCAATTACACTAGCCCCTTTCCTCACGTTCGGTCTGTGGAATCAATTCGTCAGTATTTGATGTGGTTTACGAAATATATCCAGTGGTAACGTTAGGTGACTCACCCTGTATACTGAGAAGCTACTGTGAATATCCCTAGATCCTTAAATAAATGTCTGCAGGATGATCTTGGGTGGACTCCAGCTATTATTCTGATTACACGCTTTTGTGCAATAAATACTTTATTCCTCAGTGATGAATTACCCCAAAATATGATGTCATATGCAAGCAATGAGTGAAAATAGGCGTAGTAAGCTAATTTACTAAGATGTTTATCACCAAACTTTGCAATGACCCTTATTGCATAAGTAGCAGAACTCAAACGTTTCAGCAGATAATCAATGTGTTTCTTCCAATTTAATCTCTCATCAGTAGACACACCTAAAAATTTCGAATATTCTACCTTAGCTATATGCTTCTGATTAAGGTATATATTTATTAATGGCGTCATACCATTTACTGTACGGAACTGTATGTACTGTGTCTTATCAAAATTCAGTGAGATTCCGTTTACAAGGACCCACTTCGTAATTTTCTGAAAGATATTATTGACAATTTCATCAGTTAATTCTTGTTTGTCAGGTGTGATTACTATACTTGCATCATCAGCAAAGAGAAATAACTTTGCCTCTTCATGAATATAGAATGGCAAGTCATTAATATACACTCCTGGAAATTGAAATAAGAACACCGTGAATTCATTGTCCCAGGAAGGGGAAACTTTATTGGCACATTCCTGGGGTCAGATACATCACATGATCACACTGACAGAACCACAGGCACATAGACACAGGCAACAGAGCATGCACAATGTCGGCACTAGTACAGTGTATATCCACCTTTCGCAGCAATGCAGGCTGCTATTCTCCCATGGAGACGATCGTAGAGATGCTGGATGTAGTCCTGTGGAACGGCTTGCCATGCCATTTCCACCTGGCGCCTCAGTTGGACCAGCGTTCGTGCTGGACGTGCAGACCGCGTGAGACGACGCTTCATCCAGTCCCAAACATGCTCAATGGGGGACAGATCTGGAGATCTTGCTGGCCAGGGTAGTTGACTTACACCTTCTAGAGCACGTTGGGTGGCACGGGATACATGCGGACGTGCATTGTCCTGTTGGAACAGCAAGTTCCCTTGCCGGTCTAGGAATGGTAGAACGATGGGTTCGATGACGGTTTGGATGTACCGTGCACTATTCAGTGTCCCCTCGACGATCACCAGTGGTGTACGGCCAGTGTAGGAGATCGCTCCCCACACCATGATGCCGGGTGTTGGCCCTGTGTGCCTCGGTCGTATGCAGTCCTGATTGTGGCGCTCACCTGCACGGCGCCAAACACGCATACGACCATCATTGCCACCAAGGCAGAAGCGACTCTCATCGCTGAAGACGACACGTCTCCATTCGTCCCTCCATTCACGCCTGTCGCGACACCACTGGAGGCGGGCTGCACGATGTTGGGGCGTGAGCGGAAGACGGCCTAACGGTGTGCGGGACCGTAGCCCAGCTTCATGGAGACGGTTGCGAATGGTCCTCGCCGATACCCCAGGAGCAACAGTGTCCCTAATTTGCTGGGAAGTGGCGGTGCGGTCCCCTACGGCACTGCGTAGGATCCTACGGTCTTGGCGTGCATCCGTGCGTCGCTGCGGTCCGGTCCCAGGTCGACGGGCACGTGCACCTTCCGCCGACCACTGGCGACAACATCGATGTACTGTGGAGACCTCACGCCCCACGTGTTGAGCAATTCGGCGGTACGTCCACCCGGCCTCCCGCATGCCCACTATACGCCCTCGCTCAAAGTCCGTCAACTGCACATACGGTTCACGTCCACGCTGTCGCGGCATGCTACCAGTGTTAAAGACTGCGATGGAGCCCCGTATGCCACGGCAAACTGGCTGACACTGACGGCGGCGGTGCACAAATGCTGCGCAGCTAGCGCCATTCGACGGCCAACACCGCGGTTCCTGGTGTGTCCGCTGTGCCGTGCGTGTGATCATTGCTTGTACAGCCCTCTCGCAGTGTCCGGAGCAAGTATGGTGGGTCTGACACACCGGTGTCAATGTGTTCTTTTTTCCATTTCCAGGAGTGTATATTAAGAACAACAAAGGACCCAAGATCGACCCTTGTGGAACCCCATTCTTGATAGTTCCCAAGTTTGAGGAATGTGCTGATATTTGCATATTATGAGAACTGCTTATTTCAACTAATCGCTGTTTGGTTTGCGATGTTTCGCGGCGTACGCGTCAACGGCCATCTGTGCGACGGAGTTCAAAACGTGATCCACCTGAAAAGGTCGCCTCTCGTTACTGTAAAAACGTCCAGGTGCGGTACTGGCGTGCAGATTCCAGCCTTCGTCGCCTATGAACGGCAACCAGAACGAGTGCGTGCGTGAGCCAGGTATCTTCTAAGGAGGCCCATACGCTGCAACGTTCGCTGAACAGTCTTTGAGGAGGCACTGCTGGTACCTTCTCGGTTCATTTGGGCGGTCAGTTGTTCAACAGTAGCTCCTTAGCCGTCCTTCAATTCTGCCGTACGTAACCCGTGCTGCACCACAGCGCCGAGGAGTACCGTTTTGGATAACGTTATTTTTCCATTCATGGTATACTGTAGCTACGGAGGAGGTGAACGGTTTACAAAATTAGTCGCTTCAGAAATGCATCCACACGTGGCCCGAGACTTAATGATCGTGTCCTTATAGACGACAGATAAATCGCTCCGTTTTCGATTTACGACAACGACTGCACTGTTGTCCGCTTCTCCCCGACACGTTTGTACACTACTGGCCATTACAATTGCTACACCAAGAAGAAATGCAGATGATAAACGGGTATTCATTGGACAAATATATTATACTAGATCTGACATGTGAATTCATTTTCATGCAATTTCGGTGCATAGGTCCTGAGAAATCAGTACCCAGAACAACCACCTCTGGCCCTAATAACGAGCCTTGATTCGCCTGCGTATTGAGTCAAACAGAGCTTGGATGGCGTGTACAGGCACAGTTGACCATGCAGCCTCAACACGATACCACAGTTCATCAAAAGTAGTGACTGGCGTATTGCGACTAGCCAGTTGCTCGGCCACCATTGAGCAGACGTTTTCAGTTGGTGAAAGATCTGGAGGATATGCTGGCCAGGGCAGCAGTCGAACATTTTCTGTATCCAGAAAGGCCCGTACAGGACCCGCAACATGCGGTTGTGCATTATCCTGCTGAAACATAGGGTTTCGCAAGGATCGAATGAAGGGTAGAGCTACGGGTCGTAACACATCAGAAATATAACGTCCACTGTTCAAAGAGCCGTCAATGCGAACAAGAGGTGTCCGAGACGTGTAACCAGTGGCACCCCATACCATCACGCCGGGTGATACGCCAGTATGGCGATGACGAATACACGCTTTCAATGTGAGTTCACCGCGATGTCGCCAAACACGGATGCGACCGTCATGATGCTGTAAACAGAACCTGGGTTCATCCGAAAAAATGACGATTTGCCATTCGTGCACCCAGGTTAGTCGTTGTGTACACCATCGCAGCCGCTCCTGTCTGTGACGCAGCGTCGAGGGTAACCGCAGCCATGGTCTTAGAGCTGGCAGTCCATGCTGCTGCAAACGTCTTCGAACTGTTCGTGCAATTGGTTGTCTTGCAAACGTCCCCTCTATTGACTCAGGGATCGAGGCGTGGCTGCACGATCCGTTACAGCCATGCCGATAAGATGCCTCTCATCTCGACTGCTAGTGATACGAGGCCGTTGGGATCCAGCACGGCGTTCCGTATTACCCTCTTGAACCCACCGATTCCATATTCTGCTAACAGTCATTGGATCTCGATCAACGCGAGCAGCAATGTCCCGATACGATAAACCGCAATCGCGATAGGCTACAGTCCCACCTTTGTCAAAGTCGGAAACGTGATGGTACGCATTTCTCCTCCTTACTGGAGGCTTCACAACAACGTTCCACCAGGCAACGCCGGTCAGCTGCTGTTTGTGTATGAGAAATCGGTTGGAAACTTTCCTCATGTCAGCACGTTGTAGGTGTCGCCACCGGCGCTAACCTTGTGTGAATGCTCTGAAAAGCTAATCATTTGCATATCACAGCAACGTCTTCCTGTCGGTTAAATTTCTCGTCTGTAGCACGTCATCTTCTTGGTGTAGCAATTTTAGTCCCAGTGCTAGTGCTGCCGCCTCCCGTCTGTGAGTAGTTATTGCACGTTGACGTCGAACATAGGCAGCGGTGAAGTTTCCAGAATCAGATTTTCACTCTGCAGCGGAGAGTGCGCTGATATGAAACTTCCTGGCGGATTAAAACTGTGTGCCGGACCGAGACTCGAACTCGGGACCTTTGCCTTTCGCGGGCAAGTGCTGTACCATCTGAACTACCCAAACACGACTCACGACCCGTCCTCACAGTTTCAATTCCGTCAGTACCTCGTCTCCTACCTTCCAAACTTCACAGAAGATGAGATGGTAGAGCACTTGCTCGCCAAAGGCAAAGGTCCCGAGTTCGAGTCTCGGTCCGGCACGCAGTTTTAATCTGCCAGGAAGTTTCATATCAACGCACACTCCACTGCAGAGCGAAAATCTCAGTCTGGAAACATCCCGCAGGCTGTGGGTAAGCCATGTCTCCGCAATATCCTTTCTTCCAGGAGTACTAGTTCTGCGAGGTTCGCAGGAGAGCTTCTGTAAAGTTTGGAAGGTAGGAGACGAGATACTGGCAGAAGTAAAGCTGTGAGGACTGGGCGTGAGTCGTGCTTGGGTAGCTCAGTCGGTAGAGCACTTGCCCGCGAAAGGCACAGGGTCCCGAGTTCGAGTCTCGGTCCGGCACACAGTTTTAATCTGCCAGGATGTTTCAGTGGCCAGGTTAATGTGACTAGACCGTGTAGGAACACGTTTTTGTCTGTCTGTCTGTTCGATTGTTAGGAACCCCTCTTTTTTAGGAGTGGACAGGCGTATCAAGTTGCAATTTGTGTCACATAGTAAGGTCTGTGGTACCTTGACGGCGTGAAAAATGATGCTTGAGACCATAGGATAGCAAATAATTATGCTCGCGGATCTTGTAAGTAGGTTGTTTAGGTTTTTATGTTGGTAACGCCACGTAGCGCTGTGTATGAAAATCACTGACAGTGCTGTGTGCAGACTGTGCCTGGTTGGACTCATTGTTGGAATATTCGCTTGTGTACTGTTGCGCAATTGGATGCGAACAGCACGTGGCGTTGGGCTGTTGGAGGTGAGCCGCCAGCATTCGTTGATGTGGAGAGAGAGGCGCCAGAGTTTTGAGAGGTTACTATAAGCGGACCTGGACGTGTGTCGGCCAGAAAAAGGAAATTTGTAAAAATGGATGTCATAAATTGATACATATATAATGACTTTTGAACATTATTAAGGTAAATACATTATTTGCTCTGTATCAAAATCTTTCATTTGCTAACTATGCCTATCAGTAATTAGTGCCTTCAATAGTTAGAATCTTTTATTTATCTGGCAGTATTGGCGTTCGCTGATTGCAGTAGTTCAAGTAACGAAGCTTTTTGTGAGGTAAGTGATTCGTGAAAGGTATAGGTTATTGTTAGTCAGGGCCATTCTTTTGTAGGGATTATTGAAAGTCAGATTGCGCTGCGCAAAAAATATTGTGTGTCAGTTTAGTGATGATCAGAATAAGTAAAGAGAGAAATGTCTGTGTACCTTCAGTTTTGCTCAGCTGGTTGAAAATCAAATAACGTAGGAGTTTTTGCAGCACTGTCATTTTTAATTTTTTCTAATGGGACGTTAGAATCTTTAAACATCGATTCAGCTAACTCAAACGTTATTCAGTGACGAATTCTAAATGAAGTCTGAACAGTTGTGTTACTGATTAGTACAGCGTGTTAATACAACTCCAGAATTAATAAAATAAATGGAAAAATTATAGTATCAAGTACAGAATTACAGAAAAATGTAAACTTAAAAGTTAAAATTCAAACGATTTCGAAAGTCTTGGAATTCCCGAGACGTTTTCGAAAGTCTTGGAATTCCCGAGACCGATAATTTTGCAGTATTCATATAGATAACATACAAAATCCGTCGCAAATTGCTATTCTCGGGATGGATGAACTATCTGTATATACAGTTTGTATAAAAAAGAATTATCCGATTTGGCACGTCTACATTTTTGAAACTAATATTCGTATACAATTAATTTTGTCTTTTGATGAAGAGGAAACTCAAAACTTTTTTCATACCTTTTCCTAGGTATTCAGTATCCCCTCCTTGAGATGCACGGCATATGACAATGCGCTATTCAAACTGTTCCCACACTGCAGCGAGCATGTCTTCAGTTCCAGGTGCCACAGCTGCTGTTACGCGATGACTGAGTTCATTCATTGTTCTTGATGACGGGGGCACATAAACACAGTGTTTTATAAACCCCCACAAGTTAAAAAACACATACAGTCAGGATTTGTGGGGACTCTTTGTGAAAGAAACTGTGACGCAGGCGTTTGACGTCTGTGTCAGCCACTCGGGGGCGGCACGGCGATTCGCCTTTATACAAACAACCTGTTTCTCGGAATTGTTCATGCCGTCGTCTAATGCTCTGTGCTGTAGGAGCATCCTCACCATACCGAGTACGGAAGTCACGCTGAACAGTTATTACTGACCCCCAGTACGCAAAACGTAGAACACAAAACGCTATCTGTCGCCCCGACGCCATTTTTACTAGAACTGAAGTGGAGGCACACTGCCTACCTAGCGGCAACCATGTAAAACTCAAGAGTTCGTCCTTTCCAGAAGTAGGTTGTTCACGCACATATCTCAAATAACACAATAGTTATGATCTTTTTAAAAATCGGATGATTTTTTTTATGCACCCTGTATTTATATAATTAAGTTTTCTTGGAGCTTTACAATTTTAAAGGTGGCTGTGAGACAACAACCGTAAGAATATAATTGGTATAAAACAGCCAATCGGTTGCAACAAAATTTTACTTTTACAAGATTTCGACTACGACTAAGGGTGTCTTCATCAGGAAATTCTCATCAGGAAAATCACTCGTAGTAACTGACGACCGAATTTAACAGAAATGGAACTTTCAGAGCGCGGATCCCACTCGCACTTCGCTACTTTTTTTACTGCAGATCACTATTCTAAGCTAAAAATACTTAGGGTTTATCTGAAGCAATTTTGTTTTTTGCATTCGTGGCAGTTAGTGGTGTATTCGGCGCTAGAGTTACGGCGGTTGCACGGGAGAACACTCCTGAATCAGCCATTTTGGTGGTGAGATTCGAGGGGACTCACCAAAATCAAGCATTCTCATGGTGAGGGGACTCACCGAAACCAACTCCGAAAGGGACAGGTGACGCTGTAACCAACAAAGTTCAATTTTAGAGGTTTTTGCAATTAAGAACCGACTCCTGTGATTCTACTTTAAATTTTCGAGAGTAGTGTAAACTTCTTTATTCTAAACAGTTGACATTATTGTTAAAAATTTAATTTAGTTCTGCAAATATGATTGTACAGTAAAACTTTCAGGTACAGATATTTTTTAAAGTCTGGCAAATCAGCTGCATGTAAGATAACGTAGCTTACTGTTCCCTTCGGACTTGGTTCAAATGGTTCAAATGGCTCTGAGCACTATGGGACTCAACATCTTAGGTCATAAGTCCCCTAGAACTTAGAACTACTTAAACCTAACTAACCTAAGGACATCACACACACCCATGCCCGAGGCAGGATTCGAACCTGCGACCGTAGCAGTCCCGCGGTTCAGGACTGCAGCGCCAGAACCGCTAGACCACAGCGGCCGGCCGACTTGATTTCGGTGAGTCCTAACACCATCAGGGCGCTTGATTCCGGTGACTCCCCTCGAATCTCAGCAGCATCTGTCTGAATGATTTCGGAGAGTTCTTCCGCGCAGTCACCGTAACTCTCGCGTCGAATATAGCACCATCGAAAAAATGGTTTCAAATGAACCCGAAGTGTTTTTAGCGTAGAATCCAATCCTGCAATAAAAAAGGTGGGTTCCAGACTGAAAATGAAAAGTCGATCCACGTTAGGGGTGGGCGGGCAGTTGGACCTGGACATAAATGAATGTAACATATTGCACATAAATAGGCGAAGCAATCCATTATTGTATGATTACACTATTTGCGATAAACCGCTGGAACAGCAGCTACCGTAAAATACCTAGAAGTGACCGTATTGAACAGACTACTGTGAAGTTGTAGGAAAAGCAGTTATCAGACTGCCATTGATTGCCAGAATGCTACGGAAATGTAGTTCTCCCCCGAAAGAAGTGGCTTACAATACACTTGTAAGAGCGATTCTGGGGTATTGTTCATCAGTCTGGCACCATTACTAATTTAAATTAGCAGAAGAGAGAGGGAAGATACAAAGAAGAGCACCGTGTTTCGTCACTAATCCGTTTAGTCAGCGCGAAAGCATTACGGAGATGTTCAACAAATGTGTGCATCATGGATAGGTTTCCTGTTGAAATTCCGTGAGATTACGTTCCGGGAAGAGTCGGACAACATGTTCCTTCCTCCCACATACGTCTCCAATATGATCCGCGAAGTAAATGTGCGAGAAATTAGAGCCAATACGGTTTGCGTACAATTATTCTTCCCACGCGCCATTCCCGAATAGAAGAGAGGAAGCGAAAATCAGACAGCTGTACCAGAAATACTCTCCGCCACACACCGTCAAGTGGCTTGCAGAGTGTTGACGTAGATGTACATGCACTGTTTATCGCCCACATTTCAATCCAGTACAAAGCAATGGTCGAGACAAGTACTTTCAGAAAAGATTTCTCAACACTTACATTTAAGTTCAATTAACAACTTCTCTAACACCGCGTACGGACAGATTTGTCTGGTGCAGGGGTTATAAATCACATACACAACCTTTCTCGTGAATCAGTCTGTCTCTTTGCGAAAATCGCGTAAAAATCCCTGCAGAAATTCCATAAATTAGCTTTCACATACAGACAGAAAATAATCTATAATATGTTTACACATAACTATATTTCTTTTCAGAAAATATTTGGCTAATATTGCCAATGTTCTCTTCGTATTCTTCAGTTTTGCTGAGTTAGTTTTTTTTTCCTTGTCCATTTTCGAGACTTGTCTAATACTTATGTTATTTGATACCCGAATGTGATCCCTTATCACCATCTGGCTTATTTCAGCTAAACTACACTCATGCTCCTAAATTAAGGATAATGCTGATACATGGTGAAACAACGCTCTGGTCGGCGGTTTGCGGATTTAAATCACCTCGGGGTATGACCGTGCGGTGCATTTGATCTGCCGGTTGTTGCACGGTGTCGCTGGCAGCAGTCCACATCCGCAGAGGTGTGTCGGTGCATGTCAGAGTACGGTGCAGCGAGTAAGTGTGCAGACGTTTTCAGACGTGCTAATGGTGACTGTGTGTTGAAATTGGCTCAAAGAACACACATTGATGACGTTATGAGGGGGTAGAGTACTAGGGCGACTGGAGGCTGGTCAAACACAGCAGGTCGTAGCACGGGTCCTCCGTGTGCCACAAAGTGTGATCCCAAAATTATGGCAATGGCAACGATTCCAGCAGACAGGAAACGTGTCCAGGCGCTACAGTACGGGACGTCCACAGTGCACAACTCCACAAGAAGACTGATATCTCACCATCAGTGCCCGCAGAGGGCCACGGAGTACTGCAGGTAGCCTTGTTCGGGACCTTACCGCAGCCACTGGAACATTTGTCTCCAGGCACACAGTATACAGACGAATGAAGAGACACGGTTTATTCGCCTGGAGACCTGTTCAAAATGTTCAAATGTGTGTGAAATATTATGGGACTTAACTGCTAAGGTCATCAGTCCCTAATCTTACACACTACTTAACCTAAGGACAAACACACACACCCATGCCCGAGGGAGGACTCGAACCTCCACCGGGACCAGCCGCACAGTCCATGACTGTAGAGCCTTAGACGGCTCGGCTAATGCCTTGCGGCCCGGAGACCTGCAAGGTGCATTCCACTGACCCCTGGTCACAGGAGAGCCCATAAAGCTCCGTGTCAAGAACACAGTACATGGTCATTGGAACAGTGGTCCCAGGTTATGTTCACGGACTAGTCTGAACTGTGATTCTCGCCGGGTTTTCATCTGGCGTGAACCAGGAACCAGGTACCGACCCCTTAATGTCCTTGAAAGATATCTGTGTGGAGATGTTCGTTTGATGGTGTGGGTTCGGATTATGATTGGTGCACGGACATCCCTGCATGTCTTTGACAGAGGAACTGTAACAGGTCATGTGTATCGGGACGTCATTTTGCACCAGTATGTCCACCTTTTCCGGGGTGCAGTGGGTCCCACCTTCCTCCTGATGGATGATAACGCACGGCCTCGCCGGGCTGCCATCGTGCAGCAGTACCTTGAAACAGAAGATGTCAAGCGAATGGAGTGGCCTGCCTTTTCTCCAGACCTAAACCCCATCGAGCACGTCTGGGATGCTCTCGGTCGACGTATCGCTGCACGTCTTCAAACCCCTACGACACTTCAGGAGTTCCGACAGGCACTGGTGCACGAATGGGAGGCTATACCTCAGCATCTGCTCGACCACCTGATCCAGAGTATGCCAACCCGTTGTGCGGCCTGTGTACGTGTGCATGGTGATCATATCGCATACTGATGTCGGGGTACATGCGCAGGAAACAGTGGCTTTTTGTAGCACACGTGTTTCGGGACGGTTTTCTCAACTTATTACCAATACCGTGGACTTACAGAACTGCGTCGCGTGTGTTCCGTATGTGCCTATGCTATTAGCGCCAGTTTTGTGTAGTGCCACGTTTTGAGGCACCACAGTCTGCAAGTATCCTCAATTTATGAGCATGAGTATACATTGCTGTTGTCTCTTTAGGATTTAGAAATTCTTATAGTAAATACTTTAGTATTACTGTAAGTTATGGTCAAAAGACATCATGGTACGGGTTTTCATGGAAGAATGGAAATGGAAATTGAGGCAAGAAAACTTGTACTGGATCCGGAATCGAATCCCTGTCCTTTGCCTTTCAAGACCACTGTTGCTACACACTGAGCTATCCACGAACGACTCTCGAAACACCGCATAGCTGTACTTCCGGCAGTATCTCATGTCTTACAAATTGCACAGTTCCCAGAACGAGATTTTCACTCTGCAGCGGAGTGTGCGCTGATATGAAACTTCCTGGTAGATTAAAACTGTGTGCCCGACCGAGACTCGAACTCGGGACCTTTGTCTGTTCTGCACGTTTCGCAGAAGAGCTTCTGTAAAGTTTGGAAGGTAGGAGACGAGGTACTGGCAGAAGTAAAGCTGTGAGTACCGGGCGTGAGTCGTGCTTCGGTAGCTCAGTTGGTAGAGCACTTGCCCGCGAAAGGCAAAGGTCCCGAGTTCGAGTCTCGGTCGGGCACACAGTTTTAATCTGCCAGGAAGTTTCAAATTGCACAGTTGTTCTCCTGCACACCTTGCGGGATTAGCACTCTTAAAAGAAAGGGTACTGCGGAGACGTAGCTTAACCACAGCCCCCACGCCCGGGTTCGATTCCCGGCGGGGTCAGGGATTTTCTCTACCACGTGATGACTGGGTGTTGTGTGATGTCCTTAGGTTAGTCAGGTTTAAGTAGTTCTAAGTTCTAGGGGACTGATGACCATAGATGTTAAGTCCCATAGTGCTCAGAGCCTAACCACAGCCTGGGGATGTTTATAGAATGAAATTTCCACTCCACAGCAAAGTGTGCGCTGATTTTCAACTTTTTCTGTCAGATTAAAAGTGTACCTTGCGACCTTACCAACACAATTTAATCTGTGACAAAGTTTCAAAACTGTGTACACTCCGCTGCTGAGTGAATAATTCATTCTGGACTGATGACCTCAGATGTTAAGTCCCATAGTACTCAGAGGCATTTGAAATTTGCATTCATTCTGTAGGTAGTTAATTTGTTTTAATAAATGAACTTGTTTCTTAGGTATTTACGTACAACTACATTTATACTCCGCCAGCGATCTTACGGTGCGACACTTCCCTCTTTCCCTGTTCCAGTCACAAATGGTTCGCGGAATAAAACCTTCTGCTAAGGTGTTGCGTAATTGTGGCGAAAGGAGTCGGAAATGGATTCCTATTCAAAATAATATCGACCCATTCGTACTCATTAAAAAACTAAACTCCGGCCGAACAGGCCATGGAGGTCCAACAGACCGACCGACCGCCGTGTCATCCTCAGCACAGAAAAGTCACTGGATGCAGATACGGATGGGTGTGTGGTCAGCACACCGCTCTCCCGGCCGTGTTGTCAGTTTACGAGACCGGAGCCGCTACTTCACAATCAAGTATTCACGTTTACTACTCTCCATAATTTCTTTTAGGGGACTGATCTCCAGAGCGTTTTATATTGTTTCATTCCCTATCCTGACCCTTCTCGTCTCACCGAAGATCCACGTAGAAAGCACTTCTCCGTTGTCTATATTCTGCTCAGGTCTTCTTTGTCCAAGTTCAACATTCTGATGCATAGGTCAAAATTGGCAAATAATATGACTTAATGATTTCTGCTTTGCAGATATTTTCCAATTTCTATTCCCGATACACAATAATAGAATTTCGAGGAATTTCCTATTCTTTCCGAAATTTCGTCCTTGATATTTCTTTTCTTGGTTGTTTCCTGTCCAGATACTTAATGGCACCAACTTCTTCAATAATTTTTCTACTGCTATTTACATACTTAATCTTTTTCATTTTTGCTACCAAATTTCATTACTTCACTTTTTGTTAAGCTTATTTCCATACTTGCTTCTTCAGCTAATCTACGCCAGGTTTTCAGCTGCTCTTCCAATTTCTGCTCATTTTCTTCCCAAATTATCATCTGCATATGCTATGGTTTTCATATGATCTTCTATTGACTCTTGGCGAACTTACAATGTTGTCCACATTTTGACATCTTGCTAGTATCGATATCGATCGGCGAAATTCTCCAGTACCAAGATGGGACAACGTTAGTTTGTATGGAGCCCTCAGTGCGCGTGTTCTGCTCGTACTTCTTCTTCTTCTTCTTCTTCTTCTTGCGTTACAGCCTCTGTAGGACCACGGGTAGCCCCTTTGTGGATTGCAATTTCCTCTTCTTCTCCCAAAACCTCTTCATTCTTCTTCTCTCCCGCTCTTCTTCCGTAATCTTCAGTTTCCGTTTCTCCTGTCGGCTCCACTGGTGACATTCTAATCTTTCCCTGTATTCTTCTCTGTCATTGACCTCCGGCATATTGGTCGGTGTATATTTGTTCCTCCAATTCCCTGCGACCTTGATCCCCAATTCCGACCATTCCTTCCGAAGTTCAACAATCCACTTGGTTCCTGTCTTTCCCCTTGTCCTCCCTGTTGTTTCCTACACTCTCTTCTTCATTCTGTTCATACTCATCCTAACTACATGTCCAACAAACCTTGCCCTTTTGAGTCTGATTTCCCCGGATATTGTCCTCATGTTCCAGTACAGTTCTTCCCTAGATCTTCGCATTCACCTCTCTCCATCTCTTTTGGGACATAGTATTTTTCTCTCTTCTTTCTCTAGTTGTTCTGCCCCATTTCTTCCCAGTATCATCGTCTCAGCAGCATATAATACTACATTCCTATTGCCTTGTAGTGGCTTATCTTTGCCTCTGTGGATATATTCTTTTTATTCTATATCTCTCTCGTCATGCAGAAGGCTGGCCTCATCGTCTTTATCCTCTCTGTTATTGCGTCCTTGCTCCTGTTCCTTGCTGTTATAAATTCTCCCAGGTATTTAAATTTGCCCACCACTTGCACAGTGCCTTCCGGTGTTTCCGAGTCTGCAGTGGTATTTAATGTCTTTGTCTTGTTATAGGCTACCTTACTACTCGTACCTGCGCGTATTTTTTAGTTCTAGGCGCAAATTCTACGTCCCGCTTTGACCGCGCAGCACCGAAACGGCGCCTGGCAGAGGTGGGTGGGGTCAGAAGGTCGCGAGACGGCGACTGCCTGCGGTCCGACTGTCTGGCTGCTCCGTTGTGTAACGGCGCGGCCGGGTGGCGCCGCCAGCACGCTGACGGTGAAAGTCCCCGTGTTTTGGCGCCGCGTCCCGTCGGTGACGTCACACCCGGACAGGGCGCAGCGGTGACGTCATGGGTGCCCGAGGCCACACGGAGCAAGGCGAGACGGATCTGCGAGCTGGCGACAAACTGGCGGGTAGAGACCTACGGGCTCAGACAGAGGAGTGGCACCCCAGCGGGGTCTCTCTTACAGATGGGTTGTTCGCGAACTAACGGGTCCAGAGGAACGGTTCACCAAGATGAACGGAAGGAGCGAGGAACGAATTCCAAAGCCGTCGCCACACGGACCATGCGTCTGAGCGTGGAGCGTGCCGAGTTTCTGACGTGATAGCGTGGAATAGCACGTTCGGGAGTCTTTTCGAACGTGCAGAGCAATATCTGGCATGTCAGATATTCTGAGCGCGTTTCACAGCGTTGACCAATGAGATCGCGCAACGCCACCTACGTCACACACACGCCGTCTCCCTCCAGTACAGAGTTGTGAGGCGCCATATTGACATTCATTTCAAGCTTATATGTATATATGCCGTTTCTGAGCACTAGCAAATTAAAAATCACTGGAAAACCCGTTGTTAACTGTGTGATACGTTCCAATAAAATAACGAGAAACATCATATTCGTGGCAAAAGAATTTTTGTAACTTGCGTATTATGAGAGTAGGCTATTTTATGGCAGCGACACACGGAAGATCCCCTAAAACGCATTGTTCTTGGTACAATTTGTTATAATTAAATTTCAGTTAGTAGCATATCTACGATAAGGTTTTCTGAAATGGGTAATATACTTTGATTACTAACATTGTGTGTCGTTGGTTTAGCGTAATGAGTAGCATCACTGCCTTGAATTGATTTGGTAGTTGGGTTGGAGGTTCGCGTCTTGACAGTACTAAATTTTATTTTCTAACATTCGCGTTTTTATTAGGTTCTGATACTTTATTATTAGTTTAATATAAGTATATACTATAATATTTGATGTTATGTAAATATAATTTCACCTTTTTTTTAGGGGTGACTTTGTTCGATTAGCTTAATCTCCTAGAGAGCTTGCGCTATTTGTATAAAGATATTTTGCTCCTTTTTCTTTTATGCTTCGTAATTCACATGTTGCAAAGATTCTGCTACTGGGTAGGAACAGTGATCAAGTAAGACTGACCTTGTGGTTTTACTAAAATGTGGGAATGATGAAATAGTGTTTATCTTATGCGGAGAAGTATTCCAAATTTGTACTGCACTGTTTGTAATGGAACTTTTATATGTCTGTCCTTATTGATTGTACATGGTACTTTCCATTTCGTGGACGATGGAGGAAATGTGCGTTTTAATAGAGCTAACGTGGGAATCTTACGCGCCCCCGTTGAGTAAACAGTGTGATTTACGAACTAGAAACATCCCTCAACTGCCGCTGGAGTGCGTTGCGATCGCGTATACCACGTTGGGGCCCACGTACCGTATGCACAACTCGCATCGTTCCTGAGCGTTCAGCAGCACGTTGAACTTGGCACGCTCAACGTTAACGTTCGACAACACGGTCCGTGTGCCGACGGCTTAACGAACGGTCTTTCATAGCTCACTTCAGTCGCGGCTTTGTATGTGGAGTGCGTGATTGATTCTTTTGTCAAAAATTTTTTTTTGTTCATTTATAGACACAATGACATGTTTATGACACAGTCATAATAGGTTTCGTCCATACAATGACCATCTTCAAATGCTAAAGGCGGCATACACTGAACACAGATTCCTGCGTTGTCAAACTACTTATAGTTCCCGGCAATGGGAAACGGTTGGTCTCGTTCCCGAGTCTCGGTCCCCTTCCCGCCTGTCTCGGTCTCTGTTTCTGTCTCCCTCGGCCGGACTCGTCCTTCTTCGCGTGGCCACTCGTCGCAGTTCCACTTCCGACTGCTCATAGTTAGTTCAGTATCGAGTTGTTCGTTTCGTTCGCTGCGCACACCCATTCTAGATCTGTGTCAAACCTTTTTTGAACTCTGGACTTTGGTTCTTTTCATATTCTGTTCAGTGCTCACGACTGGTAATTAAAATGTATTTTATAATTACGTAAATCACATAAAAATTACGTGGTATGTAATACATACATCTTTTCAGGTAACAAAAGGACAGACCGGCAGTGTAGCCTAGCAGTTGTAGGCACTTCAGTCTGTAGCCGCGCGACCACTTCGGTCGCAGGTTCGAATCCTGCCTCGGGCATGGATATGTGTCATGTCCTTAGGTTAGTTAGATTTAAGTAGTTCTAAGTTCTAGGGGACTGATGACCTCGGATTTTAAGTCCCATAGTGCTCAGGGCCATTTGAACCATTTGAACAAAAGGACATATCAGCTTGCTTCACTGTTTCGATAAACAGCAAAAGACACACTTATACTTTGTTATTACACATGCAAAGGAAGTCGGCACAACACACACGAGTGACCATTTTCCGTCTTTTTTTGATCCAAGGTAAAACAGCTGTTCACTGTTATCTAAGGCTGACCAACTTACAACCGAATGAACACACACACCCATACCCGAGGGAGGACTCGAACCTCCGCCGGGACCAGCCGCACAGTCCATGACTGCAGCGCCTGAGACCGCTCGGCTAATCACGCGCGGCTGCCCCTCTTGGCGCCTTCCATTTTCAGTCACCTACGCTCCTAATTTTCAATTTTTCATAAGAACCATGTACCATGCACAAATGAACGGAGAACAAGTAAAAATGAACGGTTCCCAAAAAAGACCGATCACCAGTGAACTAGTTCCCACAGATGAACGAGTTTGCCCATCTCTGGTCTGTCTGTCTCTCTCTCTCTCTCTGTCTCTCTCTCTCTCTCTCTCTCTCCCTCTCCCTCTCTCTCTCTCCAACGGAACGATTTAACTTTTTCGTTTGTTTAAGTGAATCGATTAATCAGGTCAATTAATTGTACTCCAGTTAATTGTTATGTTACGCCTTTATAGTTACGACTACACATCGCATCCCTAAACTTATTTTTTGGTGGTAATAAGGTTCAGGGTGATGCTAGTCAATAAAAGTTACATAATGAAGAGCTGGTACACCTGCCTAATATCGTGTAAGGCCTCCGCGAGCACGCAGAAGCGTCGCAACACGACGTTGCATGGACTCGACTAATGTCTGAAAATTGATACCATGAATCCTGAAGAGCTGTAAGAGTAGGGGGGGGGGGGGGTGGAGATCTCTTCTGAACAGCACATTGCAACGCATCCCAGGTACACTTAATAATGTTCATGTCTGGAGAGTTTGGTGGCGAGCGGAAGAGTTTGAACTCACAAGAGTGTTTCTGGAGCCACTCTGCAGCAATTCTGGACATGTGGGGTGTGCATTGTCCTGCTGGAATTGCCCAAGTCCATCGGAATGCACAATGGACAAGAATGGGTGAAGGTGACCAGACAGGATGCTTACATACGTGTCACCTGTCTCTGTCGTATCTAGGGGACCCATGTCACTCCAACAGCACACGCCCCAAACCATTACAGAGCCTCCGCCAGCTTGAACAGCTCTCTGCTGACATGCCAGGGTCCATGGATTCATGAGGTTGTCTCCATAACTGTGCACGTCCATCCGCTCGATACAATTTCAAACGAGACTTGTCCGACCAGGCAACATGTTTCCAGTCATCAACAGTCCAATGTCACTGTTTACGGGCCCAGTGGAGGCGTAAAGTTTTGTGTCGTGCAGTCATCAAGAGTACACGATTGGGATTTCTGCTCCGAAAGCCCATATCGATGATGTTTCGTTGAATTAGCTTAGTTCGCATGCTGGCAGTTGTTGATGGCCCAGCATTGAAATCTGCAACAATTAGGGGAATGGCTGCACTTCTGTCACGTTGAACGATCCTCTTCAGTCGTCGTTGGTCCCGTTGTTGCGGTATCCTTATACGGCCGCGGCGATGTCGGAGATTTGACGTCTTACCGGTTTCCTGATATTCACGGTACACTTCTGAAATGGCCGTACGGGAAATCCTCCACATGATCGCTGCCTCGGAGGTGGTGTGTCCCATCGCTCGAGGGCCGACAGTAATACCGCTTTCAAACTCACTTAAATCGTGATAACCTGCCATCGTAACAGCAATAGCAGATCTAACTACTGCGCCACACACTTTCTGCCTTATATAGAAGTTGCTGACCACAGCACCGTATTCTGCCTATTTACATCTCTCTATATTTGAATGTTGTTGTTGTGGTCTTCAGTCCTGAGACTGGTTTGATGCAGCTCTCCATGCTACTCTATCCCGTGCAAGCTTCTTCATCTCCCAATACCTACTGCAGCCTACATCCTTCTGAATCTGCTTAGTGTATTCGTCTCTTGGTCTCCCTCTTCGATTTTTACCCTCCACGCTGCCCTCCAATACTAAATTGGTGATCCCTCGATGTCTCAGAACATGTGCTACCAACCGATCCCTTCTTCTAGTCAAGTTGTGCCACACGAGCTCCTCTTCTCCCCAATTCTATTCAATACCTCCTCATTAGTTATGTGATCTACCCATCTAATCGTCAGCATTCTTCTGTAGCACCACATTTCGAAAGCTTCCATTTTCTTCTTGTCAAAACTATTTATCGTCCACGTTTCACTTCCATACATGGCTACACTCCATACAAATACTTTCAGAAACGACTTCCTGACATTTAAATCTATACTCGATATTAACAAATTTTTCTTCTTCAGAAACGCTTTCGTTGTCATTGTCAGTCTACATTTTATATCCTCTCCACTTCGACCATCGTCAGTTATTTTTCTCCCCAAATAGCAAAACTCCTTTACTACTTTAAGTGTCTCATTCCCTAATCTAATTCCCTCAGCATCTCCCGACTGAATTCGACTACATTCCATTATCCTCGTTTTGCTTTTGTTGATGTTCATCTTATACCCTCCTTTCAAGACACTGTCCATTCCGTTCAACTGCTCTTCCAAGTCCTTTACTGTGTCTGACAGAATTACAATGTCATCGGCGAACCTCTAAGTTTTTATTTCTTCTCCATGGATTTTAATACCTACTCCGAATTTTTCTTTTGTTTCCTTTACTGCTTGCTCAGTATACAGATGGAATAACATCGGGGATAGGCTACAACCCTGTCTCACTCCCTTCCCAGCCACTGCTTTCCTTTCATACCCCTCGACCCTTATAACTGCTATCTGCTTTCTGTACAAATTGTAAATAGCCTTTCGCTCCCTGTATTTTACCCCTGCCACCTTCAGAATTTGAAATAGAGTATTCCAATCAACATTGTCAAAAGCTTTCTCTAAGTCTACAAATGCTAGAAACGTAGGTTTGCCTTTCCTTAATCTTTCTTCTAAGATAAGTCGTAGGGTCAGTATTGCCTCACGTGAATCCAAACTGATCTTCCCCGAGGTCGGCTTCTACCAGTTTTTCCATTCGTCTGCAAAGAATTCGCGTTAGTATTTTGCAGCTGTGACTTATTAAATTGATTGTACGGTAATTTTCACATCTGTCAACACCTGCTTTCTTTGGGATTGGAATTATTATATTCTTCTTAAAGTCTGAGGGTATTTCGCGTGTCTCATACATCTTGCTCACCAGATGGTAGAGTTTTGTCAGGACTGGCTCTCGCAAGGCCGTCAGTAGTTCTAATGGAATGTTGTCTACTCCCGGGGCCTTGTTTCGGCTCAGGTATTTCAGTGCTGTCAAACCCTTCACGCAGTATCGTATCTCCCATTTCATCTTCATCTACATCCTCTTCCATTTCCATAATATTGTCCTCAAGTACATCACCCTTGTGTAGACCCTCTATATACTCCTTCCATGTTTCTGGTTCAAATGGTTCAAATGGCTCTGAGCACTATGGGACTTAACATCTGTGGTCATCAGTCCCCTAGAACTTAGAACTACTTAAACCTAAGTAACCTAAGGACATCACACACAGCCATGCCCGAGACAGGATTCGAACCTGCGACCGTAGCAGTCGCGTGGTTCCGGACTGAGCTCCAAGATCCATGTTTCTGCTTTCCCTTCTTTGCTTAGAACTGGGTTTCCATCAAAGCTCTTGATATTCATATATTCGAATTTCTATTTTGCGCAGGTAAGAATGAAGGATGTTTTACGACTTGTTCTGTAAAATGCATGAAATTTTGATTTTTTTTTTTTTTTGTCTGCGAAAACTCCTTAAGAGTGTGTGGATTCCAGCCGGGGTGTTCGCAGAGTTTGAGCGCCTGAGCGTAGTGTACGTGATTCGAGCTAATCACCGCCCGTGAACAGACTGTTCGGTCCAGGACACAGTGGTTCAGGACGCCGAATCTCTGGCCAAAAGTCGAGAAATGAAGTTTGAAATATCGATGTGTTTGGAATGGATTCTTGTAGAGGGGGTACGGGGCATTCAGATCGTATAAGCAGGGATCACAATATTGTATACCTGCTTCCCTGCCACAGTCGTAAGTGGCCTCTCGTAGAAACAACGACGCGGCGCTTCAGTGCCCAGTTATACAATGCTTCAGAAGATCATACGGAATTTTACGACGACGCGTCCGATTCCTATTTTCCAAAATGGAAAATGTTTATGAAGGTATGTAGAAACATAGTATGTACTTCAGTTTGCGAAAATGTTTGTCGTTATTTATGAAACGTTATGTTAAATGTAGTCGTGATTATCATGTTCTTTCGCTTCTTTAGAAATACGTTTGTGTCGATACAAAAAAAAATTTTGTAACACATTTTATCGCTGGCATTGACAGGAACACGTTTGTCGTACTATCTATTGATGAAATTTTCAAGAATTAGCTGCTCGAAAATTGCCTATTTTGAATAATAACGATTTTAGTGGTACCGTGCACGCTGCCGTGCGCATTACGCACTGTGACGAATGGCGAAATTCTCCCCTCAACTTTCCATACCTGAGGCTTGAAAGGTCCCAGGTATGAAGGGCTTCTCGTAGATGTTTTCTGTCTCTTTCTGAAGTATTGTGGAGATAAGGACGGTATATTGTTGCAACGGTGTAGCATTGTGAATAAAGATTTTAAATAAAATTCCAACCGTAATGACCATTTTTATAGAAATATCTAAATATTTTTACAAATATTATTTCAAACAATATTCATGGATAATAAACATAATTTGTAAAACATAGTAATATAGTTTTTTAAGCGATTGTTCATGACTGTACGATAGCTTATAATACCCTACTGGCCATTACAATTGCTACACCAAGAGGAAACGCAGATGATAAACGGGTATTCATTGGACAAATACATTATACTAGAACTGACATGTGATTACATTTTCACGCAGTTTGAGTGCATAGATCCTGAGAAATCAGTACCCAGAACAACCACATCTAGCCGTAATAACGGCCTTGATACGCCTGGATATTGAGTCCAACAGAGCTTGGATGGCATGTATAGGGACAGCAGCCCATGCAGTTTCAACACGATACCACAGTTCATCAACAGTAGTGACTGGCGTATTGTGACGAGCCAGTTGCTCGGCCACCATTGACCAGACGTATTCAGTTGGTGAGAGATCTAGAGAATGTGTTGGCCAGGGCAGCAGTCGAACATTTTCTGTATGCAGAAAGGCCCGTACAGGACCTGCAACATGCGGTCGTGCATTATCCTGCTGAAATGTGGGGTTTCGCAGGAATCGAATGAAGGGTAGAGGCACGGGTAGTAACACATCTGAAATGTAACGTCCACTGTTCAAAGTGCCGTCAATGCGAACAAGAAGTGACCGAGACGTGTAACGAATGGCACCCCATACCATCACGCCGGGTGATACGCCAGTATGGCGATGACGAATACACGCTTCCAATGTGCGTTCTCCGCGATGTCGCCAAACACGAATGCGACCATCATGATGCTGTGAACAGAACGTGGATTGATCCGAAAAAATGGCGTTTTCCCACTCGTGCACCCAGGTTCGTCGTTGAGTACACCATCGCAGGCGCTCCTGTCTGTGATGCAGCGTCAAGGGTAACCGCAGCCACGGTTTCCGAGCTGATAGTCCATGCTGCTGCAAACGTCGTCGAACTGTTTGTGCAGATGGTTGTTGTCTTGCAAACGTCCCCATTTGTTGACTCACGGATCGAGACGTGGCTGTACGATCCTTTACAGGCAGGCGGATAAGATGCCTGTCATCTCGACTGCTAGTGATACGCGGCCGTTGGGATCCAGCACGGAGTTCCGTATTACGCTCCTGAACCCACCGATCCCACATTCTGCTAACAGTCATTGGATCTCGACCAACGCGAGCAGCCGTTCGCGATACGATAATTCGCAATCGCGATAGGCTACAATCCGACCTTTATCAAAGTCAGAAACGTGATGTTACGCATTTCTCGTCATTACACGAGGCATCACAACAACGTTTCACCAGGCAACGCCGGTCAACTGCTGTTTGTGTATGAGAAATTGGTTGGAAACTTTCCTCATGTCAGCATGTTGTTGGTGTCGCCACCGGCGCCAACCTTGTGTGAATGCTCTGAAAAGGTAATCATTTGCATATCACAGCATCTTACACTGGACTCGCATTCGGGAGGACGACGGTTCAATCCCGCGTCCAGCCATCCTGATTTAGGTTTTCCGTGATTTCCCTAAATCACTCCAGGCAAATGCCGGGATGGTTCCTCTGAAAGGGCACGGCCGACTTCCTTCCCAATCCTTCCCTAATCCGATGAGACCGATGACCACGCTGTCTGGTCTCATTCCCCAAACCAACCAACCAACAGCATCTTCTTCCTGTCGGTTAAATTTCACGTCTATAGCACGTCATCTTCGTTGTGTAGCAATTTTAATGGCCAGTGGCGTATTTTTACGTTACGTACAACAAGTCCACCGTTTTGAGTTTCATAATTTTGATATCAAATTTGTAATCAGCTACCCGAAAAACCTAAAACTGGATAATTTGGAATTATTACTCTCACTTTTCGACTTTTGGCCAGGGATTAGGCCGTTCTGAATCACTGTGCGGCACGCAGTGTGTCGGTAACAGCCTCGACGGCCCGTGAAGGAGGCGGCGGCCGCGCCCCGCTGTGGGGGCGGAGGCGACAGCTGCCGGCCGGCGTCCTTTGTCTCCGCTCGGCTGCTCTGCAAGTGTTTTACAGCGCCCGGGAAACCTGACCTCGGACCGACCCGCGCCTCACGCAACCTGCGCCGGGACGCATATGGCGAACTCCTTCGCTGCGGCCGCGGTGTCGTGGGCCTTCCGACCCTCGACTTGGCGATCCGTCACGTCGACGAGATGTTCCCCACCACAAATTCACTGGTGCGCAAAGCTCGACGACGAAAGTAACCTGACCCTGATGTGTCAGTGCCAAGTAGCGTACGAGGAACGTTTTTGTTACACTCTCATGGTTAGTAAGCTTTATTTTTTTGAAGGATCGTTTAAAGAACTACACCCAGGAACAGAGTACAATTCACTGTAGCCAATGTAGTGTAACGATGCGTATGACTCAGTGATTTTTGTTTGAAATATTGAAACGTCCCCTTTGAACATTTATGCATGACTGTGCTTAAACTGACACACAATATTTTTTAGCGCAACGCGATCTGACTTTCAAAAATCCCTACAAAGAATAGCCCTGACTAACATTAACCTATACCTTTCACAAATCACTTACCTCACCAAAAATCTTCGTTACTCGAACTACTGCAAAACAGCGAGCGCCACTACTGCCAGCTAAATAAAAAAATTCAAACTACGCAAGGCACTAACTGACAGGCATAGTTAGCAATTGAAAGATGTTAATATAGAACAAACAATGTATTTACCTTAATAGTGTTGAAAAACCATAATATACATAGCAGTTCATAATATCCAGTATAACAAATTTCAAAACTCCGCCATCTCTCTCCCCACATCCACCACTGCTGGCGGCTCACCTCCAACTGCGCAACGCTACGCGCTGTTAACATCCAGCTGCCCAACGCTACAATTGCGAGTATTACAACAACGCAAACTAACCACAGACTGCACACAGCACAGCCAGTGATTTTCATACAGAGCGCCATGTCGCGCTGCCAATAAGAAAATATAAACAGCCTACTTACAATATGACCATGTGCAGACTTCGTCTCGTACGTCGTTTACAAAACACTTCAAAAAAAATATTTAAATTCTTTTAAGTTTCTCTATAACAGATTCTTGAACGAAACTGTAATTAAAACACCTTCAGTTGAGTCGTTTGTGCAAAATCACGTCACTCAGTCCAACTGGTTTGCGCAAACTTTTGACATTTAGATGTCGTTTGTTTCTTCTTGGAAATTATATTCTTGCAGGTTATCTTATTTTTCCCATATTAAAATCAGACTGTAAAACCTTTAAGATTCAAAAATCGAAATCAAACTCTTTTGAAAATTAATATCTTGGAAAAATTCAGTAATAATTCTTCCTCAATATAACTCTTCATAATTAATTCTCTAACACGTATTTAAGCTTTTGAGCATACATTGTTTTATTGTCTTCGTATATGCTACATACAGATGTGAACATCAGACTCGACAAAACAGAACTGAACAAAATACAACATGAACTAAACATTCTGTGACGTCATTACAATGGAAAATTACAAATTTTTATTTATTTGAATGTTGGAGGTTCGACGCAACAACCGGTGACAGCATCTTCTGCTGCTCTCTGGCCGTTAACCAGCGACGTCTAGTGGCCAGCAATTTTCTTTCTGGTTCCGGCAGTGAAGATGCTGTTTCCGTGAGTTGCGCTGCTCTCTCCAAACATGAAACATACAAAACGAAAATTTAAAACTTTAAATATTTTACAAATATTACATATACATAAAGAAAACACTAAATTAAAGTTATATTTACCTGCAAACTGAGCTGATCCTTGTGGATGGGTGACTCTTTAATTTCGCGTCCCATTACACCAACTACACTCATGCTCATAAATTAAGGATAATTGCAGAATGTGGTGCCACACAACGTGGCACTACACAAAACTGGCGCTAATAGCATAGGCACATAGGGAACACACACGACACAGATCTGTAAGTCCACGGTATTGGTGATAAGTTGAAAAAACGTCCCGAAACACATGTGCTGCAAAACGCCACTGTTTTCTCCGCATGTGCCCCGACATCAGTATGGGATATGATCACCGTGCACACGTACACAGGCCACACAACGGATTGGCATACTCTGGATCAGGTGGTCGAGCAGCTGCTGGGGTATAGCCTCCCATCTTGCACCAGTGCCTGTCGGAGCTCCTAAAGTGTCCGAGGAGTTTGAAGACGTGCGGCGATACGTCGACCGAGAGCATCCCAGACGTGCTCGGTGGGGTTTAGGTCTGGAGAACAGGCAGGCCACTCCTCCACGATAGCTGTTCATTGGGGCCGGGCCTTATCATCCATCAGGAGGAAGTTGGGACCCACTGCATTCCTGAAAAGGCGGACATACTGGTACAAAATGATGTTCCGATACACCTGAGCTGTTACAGTTCCTCTGTCAAAGACATACAGGGGTGTACGTGCACCAATCAGAATCCCACCCTACACCATCAAACCATGACCTCCATACAGGTCGCTTTCAAGGACAGTAAGGGGTTGGTATCTGGTTCTTGGTTCACGCCAGATGCAAACACGGTGAGAATCACTGTTCAGACTACACCTGGATTCGTCCGCGAACATAGCTGGGACCACTGTTCCAATGACCATGTACTGTGTTCTTCACACCAGGCTCTACAGGCTCTCCTATGACCAGGGGTCAGTGGAATGCACCTTGCAGGTCTCTGTACGAATAAACCGTGTCTGTTCAGTCGTCTGTAGACTGTTTGTCTGAAGACAACTGTTCCATTGGCTGCGGTAAGATCCCGAGCAAGGCTACCTGCAGCACTCCGTGGTCGTCTGCGGGCACTGATGGTAAGATATCTGTCTTCTTGTGGTGTTGTAGACTGTGGACGTCGCGAACTGTAGCGCCTGGACACGTTTCCTGTCTGCTGTAGTCGTTGTCATAATCTTGAGGTCACACTTTGTGGCACACAGAGGGCCCGTGCTACGACCTGCTGGGTTTGACCAGCCTCTAGTCGCTCTAGTATTCTACCCTCCATAACGTCATCGATATGTGTTCTCTGAGCCATTTTCAACACACAGTCACCATTAGCACATCTGAAAACGTCTGCACACTTACTCACTGTACCGCACTCTGACATGCACCAACACACCTCTGTGTATCTCGTCTGCTGCCAGCGCCACCGTGCGACGACCGCAGTTCAAATGCGCCGCTTGGTCATACCCCGAGGTGATTTAAACCCGCAAACCGCCCACCAGAGCGTTGTTTCGCCATGTATCAGCATTATCACTAATTTATGAGCATGAGTGTATCTTAGTTGGTCAGTGTGTCGCCTGCGACTGAACAATGGAGAAAACAGAGTTTCGTGGTGTTGTTAAACATTTTCATTTGAAGGGTTGGAACAGAAATGGATGCAGCTCAGGGCGCAGACACTGCAACATCGGTCTCTTACTTTTTGATTAATGAGCTTAAACGTGGCGGACAAGCGCCGAATACGAAGCACGCTCCGGCAGTCCAACTGAGCTATTCACTGGGCAGCGTACAGTTCATTGTTGACAGCTGCCTGAAATGGAGTTATTGAACATTTACGTATGAAAGGTTGGACTGTCACACAAATCAAAACAGAATTGAATGGAGGTCACGTGGATTCTGCACCATCTATGAAGACCATTTGTTTGAATTAAGGAATTCAAACGTAGTCGGACAAGTATCTATGACGAATCGGAGCCATTGACAATATCCGTGGTATGGTAATGAACGATCGACGAATAAGTATTCTACACTCCTGCAAATGGAAAAAAGAACACATTGACACCGGTGTGTCAGACCCACCATACTTGCTCCAGACACTGCGAGAGGGCTGTACAAGCAATGATCACACGCACGGCACAGCGGACACACCAGGAACCGCGGTGTTGGCCGTCGAATGGCGCTAGCTGCGCAGCATTTGTGCACCGCCGCCGTCAGTGTCAGCCAGTTTGCCGTGGCATACGGAGCTCCAGCGCAGTCTTTAACACTGGTAGCATGCCGCGACAGCGTGGACGTGAACCGTATGTGCAGTTGACGGACTTTGAGCGAGGGCGTATAGTGAGCATGCGGGAGGCCGGGTGGACGTACCGCCGAATTGCTCAACACGTGGGGCGTGAGGTCTCCACAGTACATCGATGTTGTCGCCAGTGGTCGGCGGAAGGTGCACGTGCCCGTCGACCTGGGACCGGACCGCAGCGACGCACGGATGCACGCCAAGACCGTAGGATCCTACGCAGTGCCCTGGGGGACCGCACCGCCACTTCCCAGCAAATTAGGGACACTGTTGCTCGTGGGGTATCGGCGAGGACCATACGCAACCGTCTCCATGAAGCTGGGCTACGGTCCCGCACACCGTTAGGCCGTCTTCCGCTCACGCCCCAACATCGTGCAGCCCGCATCCAGTGGTGTCGCGACAGGCGTGAATGGAGGGACGAATGGAGACGTGTCGTCTTCAGCGATGAGAGTCGCTTCTGCCTTGGTGCCAATGATGGTCGTATGCGTGTTTGGCGCCGTGCAGGTGAGCGCCACAATCAGGACTGCATACGACCGAGGCACACAGGGCCAACACCCGGCATCATGGTGTGGGGAGCGATCTCCTACACTGGCCGTACACCACTGGTGATCGTCGAGGGGACACTGAATAGTGCACGGTACATCCAAACCGTCATCGAACCCATCGTTCTACCATTCCTAGACCGGCAAGGGAACTTCCTGTTCCAACAGGACAATGCACGTCCGCATGTATCCCGTGCCACCCAACGTGCTCTAGAAGGTGTAAGTCAACTACCCTGGCCAGCAAGATTTCCGGATCTGTCCCCCATTGAGCATGTTTGGGACTGGATGAAGCGTCGTCTCACGCGGTCTGCACGTCCAGCATGAACGCTGGTCCAACTGAGGCGCCAGGTGGAGATGGCATGGCAAGCCGTTCCACAGGACTACATCCAGCATCTCTACGATCGTCTCCATGGGAGAATAGCAGCCTGCATTGCTGCGAAAGGTGGATATACACTGTACTAGTGCCGACATTGTGCATGCTCTGTTGCCTGTGTCTATGTGCCTGTGGTTCTGTCAGTGTGATCATGTGAATCATGTGATGTATCTGACCCCAGGAATGTGTCAATAAAGTTTCCCCTTCCTGGGACAATGAATTCACGGTGTTCTTATTTCAATTGCCTGCACGGATAATCGGCTATGAAGAAGCTGTGTGTGAGGTGGTTGCCGCGATTGCCCGCAGTTGACCAATAAATGGTTCAAATGGCTCTGAGCACTATGGGACTTAACATCTGAGGTAATCAATCCCCTATACTTAGAACTACTTAAATCTAACTAATCTAAGGACATCACACACATCCATGCCCGAGGTAGGATTCGAACCTGCGACCGTAGCAGCAGCGCGTTTCCGGACTGAAGCACCTAGGACCGCTCGGTCACAGCGGCCGGCACAGTTGACCAAAAGCGCATCTGGCTCAGCATTTCAGCACAATGTCTGCCGATGTTTAGTTGAAATCCGCAAGACTTTTTGCGCCGATTTGTGATTGTTGGTGAAATATGGATCCGTCACTAAACAGCAGAGCTTAAACGGCAATATAAACTGTGGTGTCACCGCCAGACACCACACTTGCTAGGTGGTAGCTTTAAATCGGCCGCGGTCCATTAGTACATGTCGGACCCGCGTGTCGCCACAGTCAGGAATTGCAGACCGAGCGCCGCCACACGGCAGGTCTAGAGAGCCGTACTAGCACTCGTCCCCAGTTGTACGACGACTTTGCTAGCGACTACACTGACGAAGCCTTTCTCTCATTTGCCGAGAGACAGACAGAATAGCCTTCAGCTAAGTCCATGGCTACGACCTAGCAAGGCGCCATTAACCATTTCTATACAGTGTCTCACTTGTATCATCAAGAATGCTGTATACAAATGATGGAGTAAAGTTAAGTATTCTAGCAGCTACGTACTTTTCTTTATAGCATTCATTACGTGTCCTGTTTCAGACCTCACGCCAGCCGGCGTGTGTGTACGCGTGCATTTCGGTTACCCGTCACTGTGGACTGGCTGTCTTGTCAGTCCACAACAGAAACAATGAACAAAGACTGGTGATCGCGCACTGTAGACGGCAAAATCCATTTTGTCAGCTGGCAAAGTGATGGCACCTGTTTTTCTTGGGGGGGGGGGGGGCTGATTTCCAGGGAATAATAGATTACTTGGAAAAAGGGAGGATCATAACAGGGTCCTATTATACTTCACTGTTGAATCGCTTGAAACTTGCATTGCCTGAAAAAAGACCAAAGATGTCACGCAAGGAGGTGCTCCTTCACCAGGATCTGCACCAGCAATGGTGAAAGTGCGTGAATTGGGCTTTGGATTGGTTCCTCATCAACTATATTTACCTTACTTGACCATAAGTGATTTATTCCTGTTCCAGAACTTGAAACTTTGGCGTGCTGACAGAAATTTCCATCAAATAAGAAAGTGGTAATTGCAGAGTTTGACAGAACGTATTTTTTCTCTGGGATGAAAAAGCTGTAGGATTGCTAGAGTAGTTGTATATCCCTCAAAGGTGACTATTGAGAAGTAAGGTGAGTTGTTTATGAAACAAACATTTCTTCTTACTTTTCTACCAGACTTACCAAACCATTCTCGTAGCTCGATTTAACTAGGACTGTACATAGAAATAAGTGCTATAGCAGGCATGGGCGGCCATCTGTGATCCGCGGGTCTTATTCACAGACTTACTTAAGATCGTTGGCCGCCTTGTCACGCGAGGCGACAGCAGCGCTCCTAGAGCATGAACTCAAAACTATAGCATCCCTTTCCCGTCACGCCACGCCAGCGAATTATGCCTCAAAAGGTGCCGTTTTGAGAGTACATTCATTTTATGTTTAGGCCATCTTCAGATATTTATATGTACTTACGCGTCGTCAATATTGTTTCTTTACAGTAGCTGTCTTCAAAATTATCTTTGCAATTTTCTGCAACGCTGTTAGTAAAGGAACAACGTTGGTGTCGCGTAAATAAATGTAAAGAATTGGACATGGGGCGCCAGCAAACTTGAAAAGTCATGGGGAAATGAACCCATACAAAAGCAACAAGATGTAGCTATACATTACGTCCAGTTTCAACAGCTGCATCAGTCTAATACGTCCACAACGGACAAGCATCATTTAGACTGACGAAAAAAATCGTAACAGCAAAAAATAATTAATGTAGAGTAATGAAAATTGGGGAATAGATTTGTTTAGATAACATATTTAAATGACTAATATTACAAGGCCACAGGTAAGCGCGAGATAAGCCACTGAAAATGTGAAATGCTGTTATACGAGGGTGAGTCAAATGAAAACCTTAGGTCTGTAATAACAAATAGAAATTTCGCGCTGTTATCCTGTAAGTTGGTAAGCGTGCTACAAACAGCGTGCAGAATGGCCTGTAGGTGTCAGCATAGTGCAGATACACACATACCGTCGCAGTATGAGTATAAAGATGGCCGCCCCACTTGCGACTTGCACCAGGGAAGAACAGCGTTCTGTTATTCGATTTTTGCGTAGTGAAGGTGTGAAACCTATTGATATTCATCGACGAATGAAGGTTCAGTACGGTGATGCATGTTTGTCACAGCAGCAAGTCTACGAATGGAGTAGGAAGTTCGCAAATGGTGTGACTTCAGTGGAAGATGCTTCTCGTCCAGGTCAGGTACAACAAGTTGTGACTCCACAGGGCACTGCAGCAGTTGAAGCCATAATGATGGAAACAGCCGAGTGACCCTGAATGGATTCCCGGCGGGGTCGGGGATTTTCTCTGCCTCGTGATGACTGGGTGTTGTGTGCTGTCCTTAGGTTAGTTAGGTTTAAGTAGTTCTAAGTTCTAGGGGACTGATGACCGTAGATGTTAAGTCCCATAGTGCTCAGAGCCATTTGAACCATTTGACCCTGAATGACATTGCAGCATGTTTAAAAATTAGTCATAGCTCAGCACACCACATTGTGCATGATGTGATCCAGTTTCACAAAGTGTCTGCAAGATGGGTGCCACGGCAGCTGACTCCTGAAATGAGAAAACGACGCGTTGATGCTTGTGAAGAACTTCTTCGGCGCTTTGAACGAGAAGGTGATGGTTTCCTTGCAAGAATCGTTACTGGGGACGAAACCTGGGTTCACTTCTATCAACCGGAAACGAAGAGAGCGGGCAAGGAATGGCGCCATTCCTCATCACCAAAACCAAAGAAGTTTCGAACAGAACCATCAGCAGGGAAGGTTATGCTGACTCTCTTTTGGGACGAAAAAGACGTCATTTTGGAGCATTACATGCCTAGAGGGACCACTGTCACCAGTGCATCACACGCAGATCTAAAAAAATCATCTGCGGCCTGCAATCAAATCAAAGCGACGTGGATTGTTGTCAGCAGGTGTCCTTTTGCAACATGACAACGCAAGGCCCCACACTGCCCGTACAACAGTTGCAACAATCACAGACCTGCATTCTGAGTGTCTTCCTCATCCACCATACTCACCAGACCTTGCCCCAAGCGATTCCATATATTGGGACCACTCGAAGACGCAATGGGAGGAAAGAAGGTCCGTTCTGAGGAAGAGGTACGCCACGCAGTGCATGAGTGATTGCGCGGACTACCAAAAGAATTTTTTTGTAAAGGAATTTATGCACTTTGTAAGCGCTGGAGGACTTGCATTGAGCGTGGGGGAGATTATGTTGAAAAGTGATACAGCTTTGTACCATTTCTGCACAATAAATAATATTTAAAAAAATATTTAAGGTTTTCATTTGACTCGCCCTCGTATTAATAGCAGTTGTAGCCGCCAGAATGTTGAATGTAAGCTTGCAAACGTGGATGCATTGTGTTGTAGATGTGCCACATGCCAGTTAGTGGGATGGAGTTCCATTCCCGTTGTACTTGATCGGTCAATACATGGGCGGTTGACGCTGGCTTTCTATGACGCTGGAGTTCTCGTCCGGTAATCTCCCACCTGTGCTCGATTGGGGACAGATCTGGTGATCGAGCAGGTTAAGGCAACATGTCGACACTCTGTAGAGCATGTTGGGTTACAATAGCGGTATGCGGACGAGCGTTATTCTGTTGGAAAACTCTGCCTAAAATCCTCTGCATTTATGGCAGCACCACTGGTCGAATCGTCAGATTGACGCATAAATTTGCACTTGAGGTGAGTGGAATAATAACGAGGGTGTTCCAGCTGTCATACGAAATCGCACCGCAGATGTACGTCCAGTAGGTGTAGCATGAAGACAGGTTGGTTGCAGGCCGTCGACTGGCTTCCTCCTAACAAATGCACGGTCATCACTGGCACCGTGTCAGAAACAGCTGTCATCAGAAAACACAACAGACTTCCACCCTGCCCTCCAGAGATCTCTCGTTTGACACCGCTGAATTTGCAAACGGCGATGGTTTTAGGTCAGTGGAATGGTAGCTACAGGTCGTTTTGTTCGGCGTTGTCCTTGAAGTAACCGATTTGTAACAGTTCGTTGTGATTCCAACTGCTGCTCAAATTGCTGCTGCAGACGCGGTTGTCACACAAGAGACATGCGCCGAACACGATGGTTCTCCCTCTCGGTAGACCGAGGTGGCCGTTCGGAGCCCGGTCTGCTTGAGACCGAGCATTCTGGTGATCAGCAGGCGTGTGTAGCGGCTGTACACTTGTTAAGGGGCTCCGGAACGCCCTATACTTGCAATGTTAAAATAACGCTTATAAATTACATCTTTCCTCACAAAGTATTTGAGGTAGGAAGTTGAACTTTTTACAGATTATTTATTGGAATATGGGCTACAACGTAACACAGGGATTTTACAAAATTTTAGTTCAGTTATTAAAGATGATTTTTTTTCAATTGTAATGAAAATTCACAACATTTTTTTGCAATTTTTTATTTATATATTCAAAAATATACAGTTTTTTGGAAAAAGGCTGTGTTAAATTATGCAGAAGGTACTGTGTAACATTTACTGAAAGTTTGAAACAAATCTGTTTGGAAAACCCTTAGAAAACATGTAATTAATATGAGAAAATAAAAGTTTCGGGAATCGAGCGACAAAGATTGGATTAACTTTTTAGTGCATTCCAGGTCCATAGGATGGATCATCTTCATCCTCTGCAAACTCCTCCTCCAGCTTCGTCTTGTTCCTCCTCCTGTTTACTCTTGCTTGTATTTCTAGACTCTTTACAGCCCTGTCTGCAGCCCGAAGGCGTTCCTTGTCTAAAGCAAGCATCGCTCGTACCATGTTAGAATGTTATTATTTACAGTAATAACACATGCCTTTGGCTTTACAACATTTCTCCTTTTCTTAAAAGCCTTCAGAGGATTTCTAATAACTTTACTTTTACTCATTATTATACTTCAACAAAACAGAGACTCAAGAAACAGAATTAATTACGAATATTTTCGAGATAACGACAGAGTAAATAAACATGAAACAATCGACAATCACACCAGCGATATATATTGAACCATCACAGGTTAGCCACAACACATACTTTATCTCACATCACTAAAATGTACCTGATGAACACGGACGTTAATAATAACACCATTTGACAGCAGTTTAACAGCGCCACAGTGGGTCACGCCCATGTAGAACACATTTCAAAAAAAAATTTAAAAATAGTTGTAGTCTTCGGAATTGAATAAATTATATATCTATTAAAAGGTAATAGTTTGCAGATTCAGAAAACGCAAAAAAGTAAAAATTGGACTTTTCATGATTTTGAGCCTTTCCGGAGCCCCTTAAGTTATTCCGCAGTATCGGAGAAGGAACATCCAGGTTCTCGTTGCCTCATTACACAACCTCGTTCAAGCTCAGTGAGGTGTTGATAATGGCGTCTTTGTCGCTTTAAAGGCAGTCTTGACTAACATCAAATCACCACTCACTCACGATCGTTGCAACGCGCTGTTAGAGCAAACCTGATTTGCATCCGCTTGCAGAGTCACTCATATGCGATTGGCGCGAAATCTTATCAGACGTCATCTTTCAGATGTAGAGACGCACCTACCAACCTTCATTTACGTCTCAGCATATTAATGTTAATTCGAGAAAGAACAGAATACGGCAATGAGAAAGAATAAGGTGGTTTTATAGATCCGCGGATCGAATTTATCGTTTAGCCAGGACCCCCAGCACCGGGCTCCAATACCAACACGCGTCGGGGCCCTTAATTTTTGCTCATCAGTGTATTAAATCATATGCGCCGCAGCAGATGTGTGATATACAGGGTTATTACAAATGATTGAAGCGATTTCACAGCTCTACAATAACTTTATTATTTGAGATATTTTCACAATGCTTTGCACACACATACAAAAACTCAAAAAGTTTTTTTTAGGCATTCACAAATGTTCGATATGTGCCCCTTTAGTGATTCGGCAGACATCAAGCCGATAATCAAGTTCCTCCCACACTCGGCGCAGCATGTCCCCATCAATGAGTTCGAAAGCATCGTTGATGCGAGCTCGCAGTTCTGGCACGTTTCTTGGTAGAGGAGGTTTAAACACTGAATCTTTCACATAACCCCACAGAAAGAAATCGCATGGGGTTAAGTCGGGAGAGCGTGGAGGCCATGACACGAATTGCTGATCATGATCTCCACCACGACCGATCCATCGGTTTTCCAATCTCCTGTTTAAGAAATGCCAAACATCCTGATGGAAGTGCGGTGGAGCACCATCCTGTTGAAAGATAAAGTCGGCGCTGTCGGTTTCCAGTTTTGGCAAGAGCCAATTTTCCAGCATGTCCAGATACACGTGTCCTGTAATGTTTTTTTCGCAGAAGAAAAAGGGGCCGTAAACTTTAAACCGTGAGATTGCACAAAACACGTTAACTTTTGGTGAATTGCGAATTTGCTGCACGAATGCGTGAGGATTCTCTACCGCCCAGATTCGCACATTGTGTCTGTTCACTTCACCATTAAGAAAAAAATGTTGCTTCATCACTGAAAACAAGTTTCGCACTGAACGCATCCTCTTCCAAGAGCTGTTGCAACCGCGCCGAAAATTCAAAGGGTTTGACTTTGTCGTCGGGTGTCAGCGCTTGTAGCAATTGTAAACGGTAAGGCTTCTGCTTTAGCCTTTTCCGTAAGATTTTCCAAACCGTCGGCTGTGGTACGTTTAGCTCCCTGCTTGCTTTATTCGTCGACTTCCGCGAGCTACGCGTGAAACTTGCCCGCACGTGTTCAACGGTTTCGTCGCTCACTGCAGGCCGACCCGTTGATTTCCCCTTACAGAGGCATCCAGAAGCTTTAAACTGCGCATACCATCGCCGAATGGAGTTAGCAGTTGGTGGATCTTTGTTGAACTTCGTCCTGAAGTGTCGTTGCACTGTTATGACTGACTGACGTGAGTGCATTTCAAGCACGACATACGCTTTCTCGGCTCCTGTCGCCATTTTGTCTCACTGCGCTCTCGAGCGCTCTGGCGGCAGAAACCTGAAGTGCGGCTTCAGCCGAACAAAACTTTATGAGTTATTCTACGTATCTGTAGTGTGTCGTGACCATATGTCAATGAATGGAGCTACAGTGAATTTATGAAATCGCTTCAATCATTTGTAATAGCCTTGTATACACATACCAAAAAAAGTTTTGCATCACCTCGGTTCCGAAAGTTCCGGACCCTGTACAGAAAACTGCAATAGAGATCAACATAAAAATCATTTCTTTTTATTGCTCATGAAAACCACACATTGCTTGTTGTACCACCATACAGCGAGACCTTCACAGGTGGTGGTCCAGATTGCCATACACATCGGTACCTCTAATACCCAGTAGCATGTCCTCTTGCATTGATGCATGCCTGTATTCGTCATGGCATACTATCCACAAGTTCATCAAGGCACTGTTGGTCCAGATTGTCCCACTACTCAATGGTGATTCGGTGTAGATCCCTCAGAGTGGCTGGTGGGTCACGTCGTCCATAAACAGCCCTTTTCAATCTATCCCAGACATGTCTGATAGGGTTCATGTCTGGAGAACATGCTGGCCACTCCAATTGAGCGACGTCGTTATCCTGAAAGAAGTCATTCATAAGATGTGCACAATGGTGGCGCGAATTGTTGTCCATGAAGACGGATGCCTCGCCAATATGGTGCCGATATGGTTGCACTGTCGGTCGGAGGATGGCATTCACGTATCGTACAGCCGATACGGCGCCTTCCATGACCACCAGCGGCTTACGTCGGCCCCACATAATGCCACCCCAAAACATTAGGGAACATCCACCTTTCTGCACTTTCTGAACAGTGTGTCTAAGGCGTTCAGCCTGACCGAGTTGCCTCCAAACACGACTCCGACGATTGTCTGGTGAAGAGAACGTGATGCCAATCCTGAGAGGACCATTCGGCATGTTGTTGGGGCCCATCTGCACCGCGCTGCGTCGTGTCGTGGTTGCAAATATGGACCTTGCCATGGACGCTGGGAGCGAAGTTGCGCATCATGCAGCCTATTGCGCACAGTTTGAGACGTAATACGACGTCTTGTGGCTGTACGAAAAGCGTTATTCAACATGGTGGCGTTGCTGTCAGGGTTCTTCCGAGCCATAATCCGCAGGTAGCGTTGATCCACTGCAGTAGTAGCCCTTGGGCGTCCTGAGCGAGGCATGTCGTCGACAGTTCCTGTCTCTCTGTATCTTCTCCATTTCCGATCAACATCGCTTTGGTTGACTCCGAGACGCCTGGACATTTCCGTTGTTGAGAGCTTTTCCTAGCACAAAGGAACAATGCGGATGCGATCGAACCGAGGTATTGACCGTCTAACCATGGTTGAACTACAGACAACAGAATCTGTGTACTTCCTTTCTGGTGGAATGACTGGAACTGATCGGCTGTCGGACCCCCTCCGTCAAATAGGCGCTGCTCATGCGTGGTTGTTTACATCTTTGGACAGGTTTAGTGACATCTCTGAACAGTCAAAGGTACTGTGTCTGTCATATAATATTTGCAGTCAATGTCTATGTTCAGGAGTTCTGGGAATCGGGCTGATGCAAAACTTTTTTTGGTGTGTGTATGATCAGCACGCTCAATCAGTATTTAATCTGTATACTACCAGGTGCACGTATGTAAGGTGTCACACAACATATACCACAACTACCAACTACAGAATGTCGTGTAGTGTCCTGACATGCAACGCTCCAAGTTATATGTCAAATGGTTCAAATGGCTCTGAGCACTATGGGACTTAACATCTGAGGGCATCACACACATCCATGCCCGAGGCAGTATTCGAACCTGCGACCGTAGCAGCCGCGTAGTTCCAGACTGAAGCGCCTAGAACCGATTGGCCACAGCGGCCGGCAATTATATGTCAATACACGCAAACACAATAAAGCTACATAAACAGCTCGAAGTTTTATCGAGACCTTCTCACCTAAAATAGGTTGATATAGGCTGTTATCAACCAACAAGCTACTTAGACTGTATTACACACCCAAATACGAGGTTTGTCCAGAAAGTAAGTGCCGATCGGTCGCGATATGGAAACCACAGTGAAAACCAAAAACATTTTATTTGCAACAGTTAGGTACGCTTTCCACCTACTTCTCTACCTAGTCGCCGCTCCAACTTCGAGTTTTGTCGTAGTGTACCAACTTTCCGATATCCTCGTCATAGAAAGCAGCCGCCTGTGCTTTCGGCCAGTTATCTGCACTGGTCTGCAGCTCGTTGTCTGTGGAAAAGTTTTGTCTTCACAGCAGAGATGAGACTGAGGGGGATCCAATTACGGACTGCATTGTGGGTGATCAAACACTTCTCATCGGAAACGCTGCAGGAGTGTCTTCGTTGCCCCTGCAGTGTGAAGCCGAGAATTGGCATTAAGAAGGAACTGCTTGACAGTTGTGTTATGTGGGCTGCATGACACAGGCGAAATCTCTAACCTGGCCCTCATACTAGGTGGCAGACGCTATTCCCTGCGTATCTTTACGTGTTCACTGTTCACTCCAAACTGAAAAGAGCGACGCGACACGATCGACGGCCATACTAGAGACACTGCCCAACACATATGTACAAAGCTTTACCGGATTTTCCCAGTGGTTTCCATTTCGAGAGCGATCGAAACTTACTTTCTGAACAACCCTCGTATATCACTTCCCTCTATATATTGCAACTTATTTTCGCCACACTTACTGTATTACATAGTTTTAACATAAGCATTATATAAATTATATTCTCCTCAACTAGGCGGAAATTATGTAGAGCGATTTTAACAATTGTTAAACATTCAATTCGCTGTAATCTTAGAGAAATTTTTATATATCATGTTCTTTATATCATTTAAACAAGCATTACCAAATGTATATAAATAAGATTCCAATAATAAATCTTTGCTGTTGGATTTAGAAGCATCCAACCCACCTTGCATTTCAAGCCGGTGGGTTATTCTGTAATGTTAATAAAATAAATAAATAAATATGACCAGGTGCGACAGACTGATAAGATCAACCACTGTATGTGTGGCCAAGTACGTCATCTGCCGACGTCACATGTTCAACATTTGTCATTCACTTTTGGGGTGCCGGCCGAAGTGGCCGTGCGGTTAAAGGCGCTGCAGTCTGGAACCGCAAGACCACTACGGTCGCAGGTTCGAATCCTGCCTCGGGCATGGATGTTTGTGATGTCCTTAGGTTAGTTAGGTTTAACTAGTTCTAAGTTCTAGGGGACTAATGACCTCAGCAGTTGAGTCCCATAGTGCTCAGAGCCATTTGAACCATTTTTGAACTTTTGGGGTATTTCCCGACATTTGCGAACTTATGTGTCTCATATTAAATTGCTTGTCTCAGTGTCATCTAAGTCCCTTCGGAGTTAATAAGAATCATCCTGTGTAGGGATTTATGTCTTTTTAGTATACTTTGACATTTTACTCTCATGCTACTCTATCCTGTGCAAGCTTTTCCATCTCCCAGTACCTACTGCAACATACATCCTTCTGAATCTGTTTAGTGTATTCATGTCTTGGTCTCCCTCTACGATTTTTACTTTCCACGCTGCCCTCCAATACTAAATTGGTGATCCCTTGATGTCCCACCAAGCGATCCCTTCTTCTAGTCAGGTTGTGCCACAAATTTCTCTTCTCCCCAATTCTATTCAATACCTCCTCATTAGTTATGTGATCTACCTATCTAATCTTCAGCATTCTTCTGTAGCACCACATTTCGAAAGCTTCTATTCTCTTCTTGTCCAATCTATTTATCGTCCGCGCTTCACTTCCATACATGGTTACACTCCATACAAATACTTTCAGAAACGACTTCCTGACACTTAAATCTATACTCGATGCTAACAAATTTCTCTTCTTCAGAAGCGCTTTCCTTGCCATTGCCAATCTACATTTTATATCCTCTCTACTTCGACCATCATCAGTTATTTTGCTCCCCAAATAGCAAAACTCCTTTACTACTTTAAGCGTCTCATTTCCTAATCTAATTCCCTCAGCATCACCCGATTTAATTCGACTACATTCCATTATCCTCGTTTTGCTTTTGTTGATGTTCATCTTATATCCTCCTTTCAAGATACTGTCCATTCCGTTCAATTGCTCTTCCAGGTCCTTTGCTGTCTCTGAAAGAATTACAATGTAATCGGCGAACGTCAAAGTTTTTATTTCTTCTCCGTGGATTTTAATTCCTACTCCGAATTTTTCTTTTGTTTCCCTTACTGCTTGATCAATATACAGATTGAATAACACTGGGGATAGGCTACAACCCTGTCTCACTGTGCACTAACAGTTTATTTTTGACTGAACATTTGAGTCACTGTCCGCATACCATTCGTACGTGTCTATTGACACACACTGGCGGAGAAGGACATATGAAGTAACTGTATGCGTCTGTTTGGTTGCAGGAGCGAGGCGTAAGACGGCGTTCAAGGTGGACCCCATGAGAATCAACGGTCGCCATGGCTCCGCGACTGGGAGCGCTGCCACAACCTCTGGTAAGTCCGTCCTGCTCCCGTGGGAGGCTGGGGCTACTCCAGTTCCCTTGGAGACCATATCTACTCCAGATTCTGTGGAAACCAGGGCTTGTCCACTTGCGTTGGAAACCATGTCTAGTCCAGTTTCCATGGAGGCCAGGTGTAGTCCACTTGCCTTGGAAACTATATCTAGTCCAGTTTCCATGGAGGCCAGGGCTAGTCCACTTGCATTGGAAACCATGTCTAGTCCAGTTTCCATGGAGGCCAGGTGTAGTCCACTTGCCTTGGAAACTATATCTAGTCCAGTTTCCATGGAGGCCAGGGCTAGTCCACTTGCCTTGCAAACCATGTCTAGTCCAGTTTCCATGGAGGCCAGGTCTAGTCCACTTGCCTTGGAAACTATATCTAGTCCAGTTTCCATGGAGGCCAGGGCTAGTCCACTTGCCTTGGAAACCATGTCTAGTCCAGTTTCCATGGAGGCCAGGGCTAGTCCACTTGTCTCGGAAACCATGTCTAGTCCAGTTTCCATTAAAGCTAGTTATCAACCAGTTATCACGGACGTCAGCTCTGTTCCAGGAACCATAAAGCCATGTCTAAAGGAAGACACTGCAATTTCGTATTTATTTACTGACCTCGGGTAAACGACTTTCAATTAAAGTGTTTGCACTGTATGGGAGCATACATAATGGATGTACGAGTACAGGTTGCAGACACATGGTTTATTACACAAGAAAATTTGGGTTTGGCCTTGAGTAATGCTCGGATGCAGAAAGCAGGAAATTCGGTTTCGAGTCACGGTCTAGTATAAATTGTCACTGTCACATTCCATTATACAACTGATGGTTATCCATATTCGCAACAGCGATTATGCTTCATGTAGATATTCCATCGACCCAGGCAATATTTATTTCAATGCAAATCCACTTACGAACCACAAATGTTAATCCAGTTATTACTTTCGGCCAACGTTGACCTCCTTCATACCTGAGTAGATGCAGTGTGCTAGACCTCCTTCCGAACAGGCCATGAAGGCTCAACGGTACCGACCGGCCGCCGTGTCATCATCAGCCACAGGCGTCACTGGATGCAGATTGGAGGGGAATGTGCTCATCACAACACTCTCCCAGCCGTATGTCAGTTTCCGAGACCGCAGCCGCTACTTCTAAGTAGGTCCTCAGTTTGCCTCACAAGGGCTGAGTGCACCCCGCTTGCCAACAGCGCTCGGCAGATCAGACGGTCACCCATCCAGGTGCCAGCCCAGCCCGAAGGCGCTTAACTTCGGTGATCTGACGGGAACCGGTGTTACCACTGCGGCAAGGCCGTTGGCGTGCTAGACCTAATGTGTCATTATATAAATAGATAGTACAGTCATGGTTAACTACGTCGGCTTTTAGGGTAGTGAGGTCTAATCGATCACGAAATGGAAACCACAGTGAAAACCCGACGAAGCTATGCACACTTGTGCTGGACATTGTTTCAAGTATGCCCGTTCATCGCGTCACGTCACTCTTTCCTGTTCTGGGCGCACAGTGAGCACGTAAAGACGCCTAGAAAATAGTGTCTCCCGCCAAATATGAGTGTCTCTGACAGATTTCAGCGAATTTCATGCAGACCACACATCGTACTGCCATACATTTCCTTCATCATGACCGTTCTCAGCCGCACACTGCAGGAGCAATGAGGATGTTGCTGCAGGCGTTTCCGATGGGAAGTTTTTTATCATACTCCTCGGACGTAGCTCCATCTCATTTTAATCTCTGCTCACATGAACCGCCGGCTGTGAAGACATTTTGGCACAGACAACAGCCTACAGATCAGCGTAAACAATTGGCAGAATGCACATCCTGCTGCCTCCTATGTCAAGGTTATTCAAAAATGGCTCTGAGCACTATGGGACTTAACTGCTGTGGTCATCAGTCCCCTAGAACTTAGAACTACTTAAACCTAACTAACCTAAGGACATCACACACATCCATGCCCGAGGCACGATTCGAACCTACGACCGCAGCGGTCGCGCGGTTCCAGACTGTAGCGCCTAGAACCGCTCGGCCGCTCCCAAGATTATTGGAAAGTTGGTACAACGTTACGAAAAACGTGTCAGTCAGAGCAGCGACTATGTAGAGAATTGACTGAAAGGTGTAGCTAACTGTTGAGATTTTTTTTTTTTTTTTAGTTTTCACTTTGTTTTCATTCCACGATCGATAGGACCATACTTCCCGAATGCCCTCGTATTATGGCTGTACTATCTGCATGTGTAATCTCACGGTATGTCTAGTATACTGCATCTACTCAGAGCTGTAGATCCTTATCTTTGACCGAATTAATAATCAGATTGATAACCCTTTGTGATTTGTTAATGAATTTATAATAGAATAAATAATCCAGTTACCTTGGAAGACAAGTGTAGTCCAGTTCCTAAGGCATTAACTACAAAAAGTTTTAACTTTGCTGTAGTTATACTACTTTTGTATATTTTTAGTGACGCTGAACTGCCCCTTTGTCACCAAAAAAGGTGGAAGTCAGGTCAACATTTCGTTGTGCCCTATCTTCCGATTTCGTTGTAGATAGCGAAACCCCTGCGCACACCGACGATGCTATCTGCTCTGCAGCTCTGTGTTGCGGGCTGCCTGCATTCCAGGCTACTGGCTGCTGACAGGAACAGTTGCGCACATAACATACGACAAACTTGTTATTTCAAAACCAGTCAACGTTAATGCGGAATGTACCTACACACCAGCGACAGATCAATGTCATCTGTGTAGACTGCAAAAATTGTGTCAACTATGCATGACACAGGTTTCCAACGGAGTATTCTTATGTTATGTGGTCTCTCACATGAGAGAATGCGCAGTTACATACAACCTATTGCTACTTCAGAGATAATTGAACCAAATTTGGCTCATCTTATCATTAAGCTGTAATATGGAATTTTTTTATTCTATTTTTGTCAAATAATTCGATCCGAGAGTTAGTAGATACTTTTAGAACACCTATTAACACACGAGGAACATTTTCTGAAAGGTTGCTTTATTTATCACTTTCACAATAGAGCAAGTTATTCTCAGTAATAAAATAAAAGAATCTTTGTACAAGTTTTTTAAAATCTGTTTTTGAATTTTATAAATTTATGTGAATGATACATAGCAACTTTCAGCTCACAAAAGTTTATATATCTTTGAAAGTAACGCACTTTAAAAACTTTTGCAGAACAAGTTGTTACAGTATGTAGACAATCTGTAGAAAATTTCTCCTTTTTATATGCAATGGGTCAGCACAAAATGTTCATTATACACTGAAAAGTGAAAGACGCAGAAATCGCCAAAACAAGGTTTTATTAGCATGTTTGCCACAAACAATTACCTCACTGTTAGCATAGCGGTTCAGTTGGTCTTCTTGGTATTGGCGAAAGTTTCTTCCTCTAGTCGTATCCTTCTGGCAATATCACTGACTGACATTTCAGAGCTAGCAATATGCAAATTATCTCTCCTCTTCAGTAGTTCTTTAATGAAGCAACCCGCACCAATCCTAGTCTCGAGACGGTTCTGAATCTTTCAATGTTACCATCATTGAACTCGAGGCAATCATCATATTAGGTAATTTTAATAACAGTAGGTGAGCAAAACATTGCTTCTGGGTGTCTCTTCTAAATGAGGTTATTAAATCTTTCGTTCGGGTTTTGCGTTCCACCATGTGTGAATTTCTTTAATAAATCGGAATTAATGGCATCGTGAATGAGCTCATGGCCTTCTATACTCTTCAGATGCTTCCCTGACGGCAGGAGATAATAAAACATCGCAAACAAGGAAAAAAAGGTGTAGAAAAGTGGCACTGCGCATTGGTCGAAACAAGGTAGCTTTCACATCGTTTATAGCACGAATTAAACTCTGAAAATTGGGTACAGTATCATTGTTAACTATTTCTTGTCCTACGTCCTGAGTTGCGTGTAATATTACGTTGGTGATTATTACTTCAGATCCGTCTAATCACAATTGAATAAAACAACTTTCTTCCTGCCATACACGTTACGCCTTTGTTATTTGCAAGGCATGTGCAGTGACCTGAAATATATACATATTTGTTAACTATTTTCTTCCAAATTTTGGACATTGTATATTGAGGTGATAAAGAGTTCTGGCATTTTATGCTGATGCTTTCGTAGATACTGGTCTACAAGTGTTCTTTCTTCTGTTTTGCTGTTGAATCTATATGATGACAGTGATCCGGCCGTGTGTGTGTGTGTGTGTGTGTGTGTGTGTGTGTGTGTGTGTGTGTTTAAGACGGACAACCACGTTAAAACAATACATACAAACATCTAAACACACACACACACACACACACACACGGCCGGATCACTGTCATCATATAGATTCAACAGCAAAACAGAAGAAAGAACACTTGTGGACCAGTATCTACGGATCACTGTCACTGATATAACACAGGTAGATTCAACAATTGGTAATAACATTCAACGATTGGTAGCACCATCCAAAACGTAACATCAAGTGAACAAATGTTCATTCCCTGGTTCTATGAAAACGAAATTTCGTATGGCAGAAAAAAGAGCAGTGGAAGAGGAATGTTGAGCAGCATCTACGACATCTTTAAGTAGAAATGGATAATATCACTACATCAAATACGAACGGAAAGTTCCAGAACTATTTATAACATCAATATACGATGTCCAAAATTTAGAGCAAGAATTTTAATTTTAATGATCAACAGCCTGATTTGCACCGTTTACCTAGAATATACCTAAGTTTCAGTCGGGATAACCCAACCTTCTTCAGAATAACAGTAACTACCGTTTGTCCATAGTGGACATAGTCAAGCTGAAACTACAAATCCATAAATTATCGTCAGACTATAAAACGTACCTGGAACTGCCTCGGCCCCACTTCGCGACCGTGATGTGGCAGCCACGAGTGCTGTACTAGAACTGACCGTAGCGTCATGAGGCCTGCCTAGGCGGACACAATACCTTGCGCCTGCGCATAAACTATATGATAGTTGCTTGTTGGGACAAGACATGAACTTAACTCCTGACCTTGAACGTACTAGTAAAGTGAAATAAAAGGTATAGCTGAGGAAAAGGGATGTTAACCTGTGCAGAACATACTTAGATCGACTGTCTTAACATTTATTAAGTATGGGGAAGACATTATGTGCTTACAAGGTATGGCCTATCTAGGAAAATTTTGTGCTTAAGCACGAAGTTTAATCACCTAAAAAGAACTTAGGAGTGGGAAGGATAATATTAAGCCAACATCGTCATTATTACGACTAGGTCTAGAAATTTTTAAGACGTAGTTGTTAAGAATTTGCTTAGCTATGGTTACAACGCATGAACATCCTATTGACTTAGCACACAAATTGTCATGTCTGAACTTATGAACAAGTCTGTATCTAATCTGTAACATCCGGCAATACGAGCCATATAAAACAGATGATCATTATTCAAGATTAGTGTATTTGACCTGAAATGGTCCAGAAACAATTCAAAAACTAATGCAGGTGCCTGATTGAGCTTCATGGCGAAGTTATGGTTATGAGTTGCAGAAAACACTATAGTAGGGGATAATGTGGCGGCAATGGGGTACTCAATTTGCCTTCATGGAGGTGATACACACACTTACTGTAAAAACTGTGTGTGGACCATTACCATCATAATTCGGGCCTGGTGACCACTGCCATTAAACTTAGGGAATGACAGCGGAAATGTGCTTAAAGCTAAAGTGTGACTTGGCGAACATCGCTCCAGTCAACACACTTAAAAACTATTGACCGACATAGGTCCATTATTCTGAAGATGGTTGGGTTATCCCGACTGAAACCTAGTTAAATTCTAGGTAAACGATGCAACTGAGGCTGTTGATTATTAAAATCATAATTAATATTTATACAGTTGCTGACAGGGCCGCGAAATGTTGAAGATATTAGAGCAAGAAGTTTAAACACAAATATCTCTACGTTCCAGGGCACTGCATATGTAGCTGTGATTCGACGTTTATAAATTAATAACCATCAGCATAATATGGAGACATTATTTCCAACATCCTACGGAAATGTCTGGTTGAAAACAAAATTTTCATCATTTTTGACCAATGTTACATATATCCCCCCTTGCTGACCGCATTATGTAGGTTCCCACAGCTTCGTCAAGTTCATCCATCCTTTTATCTGTAACCAGACCTTCTAGAGACGATAATTGTACGGCATGCAGTATCTCAATTACTAGGATCGGCTTAATTATGATACCGACCTCGTTTTTAATAAATGGGGTACGAGGGGTGTCCAATAAATAATGCAAAACATTACATTTCGGCTGAAAAAATGCAGAATTTGTCGTGAGATATCGTGGAGTATTCCTGCTTCAGCCTCTACAGTTTCGTGAAGTTCCGACAGGTGGTGGCCTTGAAAATGCCGTCCGTAAAGGAGACGTGTTCCAAACAGAGAACTTTTGTCGAGTTTCTTTTGGGGGAAAATCGGAGCATCACAGATACTCGTAGGCGCTCGCAGAATGTCTACGAAAACCTGGCAGTGAATAAAAGCACGGTGAATCGTCGGGCGAGGGGTCTGTCAGCATCGCAACAAGTCACGGAAACCTGTCCGATCTTCCGCGTGCCGGCCCGCCACCGCAGCTGTGACTCCTGCAGTACTGTGACTGGAGGATGCGACTTCAGCGCGTTGGTCGCCGCAAACATGCGACCGAACTTTTCCTTCTCAATGATAACCAAGACCTCTCACTGTTCTGCGCACCTGAAAGCAGCTCAAAAAAACGTCAGTGCACTGTTCTCCCTCATCTACCCTACAACCTGCATTTCGCATGTTACGACTTCCACCCGCTTGGCCAAGCGAAGTATGTACACCGCGAGTGGTAGTGCGTGGATGATGCGGAGGTCATTGACGTGGCAACAGGTTGGCTCCGACATCGTCCTCTGCAGTGGTTCCACGCGGTCTTATAGGCTCTCCCGGTAAGATGGCGTAAAGCCGTCGCATTGAACGGAGATTATGTTCAAAAATAGTGTTTTGTAGCCAAAAGAGTGAGGAATTATATGACGTATTGGAATCCTGAATACAACCAACTTGCTTTCAGGAAAAAAAAGTGTTGCATTGCTTATTAAGGGGCTCCGGAAAGGCTCAAAATCATGAAAAGTTCAATTTTTACTTTTTTGCGTTTTCTGAATCTGCAGACTATTACCTTTTAATAGATATATAATTTATTCAATTCCGAAGACTACACGTATTTATAATTTTTTTTTTAAGTGTGTTCTACATGGGCGTGACCCACTGTGGCGCTGTTAAACTGCTGTCAAATGGTGTTATTATTAACGTCCGTGTTCATCAGGTACATTTTAGTGATGTGAGATGCAATAATGGAGGTGATAAAACCTATTTTCAGAGACTTAGCAGCACCTGAACTGTTGAAAAAGTGTATTCACGGAAAAACTCAAAACCCCAATGAAAGTGTAAATAGTGTTATATGGTCGAGAATACCCAAGACTGTATTTGTTGGAATAGAAATACTTCGCTTTGGTGTGTATGATGCTGTTGCGACTTTCAATGATGGCAACATTGTAAGGTGCAAGGTATTTAGAAATATGGGAATGAAGATAGGTTCTAACATGGTACGAGCGATGCTTGCTTTAGACAAGGAACGCTTTCGGGCTGCAGACAGGGCTGTAAAGAGTCTAGAAATACAAGCAAGAGTAAACAGGAGGAGGAACAAGAGGAAGCTGGAGGAGGAGTTTGCAGAGGCTGAAGATAATCCATCCTATGGACCTGGAATGCACTAAAAAGTTAATCCAATCTTTGTCGCTCGATTCCCAAAACTTTTATTTTCTCATAGTAATTACATGTTTTCTAAGGATCTTCCAAACATATTTGTTTCAAACTTTCAGTAAATGTTACACAGTACCTTTTGCATAATTTAACATAGCCTTTTTCCAAAAAACTGTATATTTTTGAATATATAAATAAAAAATTGCAAAAAAATGTTGTGAATTTTCATTACAATTGAAAAAAAATCATCTTTAATAACTGAACTAAAATTTTGTAAAATCCCTCTGTTAAGTTGTAGCCCATATTCCAATAAATAATCTGGAAAAAGTTCAATTTCCTACCTCATATACTTTGTGAGGAAAGATGTAATTTATAAGCGTTATTTTAACATTGCAAGTATAGGGCGTTCCGGAGCCCCTTAAACGCCCCCCTCGTACTTTTCCCTTACAACAGAAGAAATCTTCGAAGTGGACACCAACAACATATCTGTGTGGAATTTGACCAAATACACTACTGGCCTTTAAAATCGCTACACCACGAAGATGACGTGCTACAGAAGCGAAATTTAACCGACACGAAGAAGATGCTGTAATATGCAAATGATTAGCTTTTCAGAGCATTCACACAAGGCTGGCGCCGGTGGCGATACCTACAACGTGCTGCCATGAGGAAAGTTTCCAACCGATTTCTCATACACAAACAGCAGTAAGGAGGAGAAATTCGTACCATCACGTTTCCGACTTTGACAAAGATCGGATTGTCGCCTATCGCCATTGCGGTTTATCGTATCGTGACATTGCTGTTCGCGTTCGTCGAGATCCAATGACTGTTAGCAGAATATGGAATCGGTGGGTTCAGGAGGGTAATACGGAACGCCGTGCTGGATCCCAACGGCCTCGTATCACTAGCAGTCGAGATGACAGGCATCTTATCCGCATGGCTGTAACGGATCGTGCAGCCACGTCTCGATCCTTGAGTCAACAGATGGAGACGTTTGCAAGACATCAACCATCTGCACGAACAGTTCGACGATGTTTGCAGCAGCATGAACTATAAGCTAGGACAATGGCTGCGGTTACCCTTGACGCTGCGTCACAGACAGGAGCGCCTGCGATGGTGTACTCAACGACGAACCTGGCTGCACGAACGGCAAAACGTCATTTTTTCGGATGAATCAAGGTTCTGTTTACAGCATCATGATGGTCGTATCCATGTTTGGCGACATCGCGGTGAACGTACATTGGAAGTTTGTATTTGTCATCGCCATCCTGGCGTATCACCCGGGGTGATGAAATGGGGTGCCATTGGTTACACGTCACGGTCACCTCTTGTTCGCATTGACGGAATCCTTGATTCGATCCCTGCGAAACCCTACATTTCATCTGGATAATGCACGACCGCATGTTGCAGGTCCTGTACGGGCCTTTCTGGATACAGAAAATGTTCGACTGCTGCGCTGGCCAGCACATTCTCCAGATCTCTCACCAATTGAAAACGTCTGCTCAATGCTGGCCGAGCAACTGGCTCGTCACAATACGCCAGTCACTACTCTTGATGAACTGTGGTATCATGTTGAAGCTGCATGGGCAGCTGTACCTGTACACGCCATCCAAGCTCTGTTTGACTCAATGCCCAGGCGTATCACGGCCGTTATTACGGCCAGAGGTGGTTGTTCTGGGTACTGATTTCTCAGGATCGATGTACCCAAAAGTGCGTGAAAATGTAATCACATGTCAGATCTAGTATAATATATTTGTCCCATGAATACCCGTTTATCATCTGCACTTCTTCTTGGTGTAGCAATTTTAATGGCCAGTAGTGTAGTGAAAGGGTAACGGCTCCGAGTAATACTGTCTCGCCATTAGCACTATTGGAACAGATGTAAGTTGCCACGTGAATCAGGCACAGTTCATGTATTTACCTGTGCGTCTGAGTCCTACCAGTCCGTGCGCTGCTGTCGTGGCTCCTAAAGCTATTAAGTCTTCCACAATGTAGACGACAGTCGCAAATGTGGATATGTTTATCGCTCTCGGAGAATGTAGCCAAACGTTTAGGACAGCGGTAGGGTGTTCATTGCTTAAAGGCGTCCTCATCGTTGCAAAGCCTCACGTTCTGTCTTAAAAAGAAAAAAAAAAATGATCAGTGAACTGGAAGTGCGAAGAAGAAAAAGAGCAGTAACTGGCTGGAAAATGGAACTAATGTTCTAGCGACGGTAACACCAATCTCATATGCCACTGAGAGACACACCGTGAATGAGTAAATGGGTTCACCTACAGCAGTGTTCTGTGAATACCACATTCTTTCCACATTTTGCTCCATCAGCGACTTTCAAAATCGGATCTCCGAATGCCGTCTACGAACACTGCAGTTTATTTACGGAAGAATCATCGTTTACAATAAGAAAAGTGGATAATTAACGAGCCTTGTCTCTCAGGGTGTCGAATGGGCTTTTCAAGAGTCGCATCTTTGGTCCCTGTTTTAGTGGTACACTTCTGGGTAGTGACAAGTGCCTAAAATTCCGCGATAGAACATTTGGAGATATTTGGATAGATCGTTCAGGCAACACGAAACGGTCTACACTCCTACTTCCTTCGTTTTACGATTTCTTGAATCAAATAGTTGAAGTTCGTCTGCAGATGCTGAATAACGAACATTCATGTGTACCACACATCTCAAAGCACTAACACAGAGGCGAATGATTACGAAGTTGCAACCAGTATAATATTCGAAAAATGTTGGTACTTACATTGTCTCTTTTGCGCATAATTCTCGAAGTTTTCTTTCGTTCACTGGCTCAGTGCCTATAGGAGTACGTTACTGCGTTGCAAAGAGGAATCCAGCTTTTTAATTTTATGTACGTTCTGGGACTTGTTTTCTTCTTGATTTTTTATTACTTTAGCCACAAAATCTCAGCAAATCATTTTCACACATTTAACGGAACACAAACGGCCATTTAGTACATCATCACACACACACACACACACACACACACACACACACACACACACACACACACACACAACCATGTCAAAAGTAAGACAAAGACAAAAAGATACCCATGTTTAAATATCGATGTTTTTCATTCACAGTAACTCATAGATTATTAATAATTTACTTTTCAAATGTTTTAAATGATTATACAACAAAATATAGACTTAATATAATAATAATAATAATAATTATTATTATTATTATTATAGTAAGGTTAATAACTGAAATAGCACCACGCCACAAGTAGTCCTATGACTTAAAAACGTTTATTTTAATGAAAGCATGACCTGCTTCGGATTTCTTAAAAATCCATCTTCAGATGGTTCTTACAGGTTTCTTAGTTTTCTTGCTAGAGCCTCGTTTTGCATTGAATATTGGTTTGCTGCACCAGGATAAACAATATTTTGTTCACTATTAGGTAAAATGTACTAGAGATTTAGTTCTTTTGACCTCCATCAGAACGTTTATGAAGAGGCTGTAAAGTTATTAAAATGTGAAAGGTGGTGAAAACTTACGTGCTGTGTGATTTTGTGTGAAAAACCGCCCTATGTTATGAATTTTAAAATCAACACATTTGTGCACGTGCAATATGTGAGTGCTCTTCAAACCACTGGAAAATATTTTACACCACAATATTCTCTGTCTGATGGCACCACACACGATAAAGATTTAAAAAAAACATGGTCCTGCTTTAAGTGAGTAACACAATATGTTCAAAACTGTTACAGTGATAAAGATGTTAGGTTACCGTTTTTGTGAGAGAGTACGGACGTACTAAAATACGTCTTTGCTACTGCAACGGAATTAGTTTTAAAATTTTTAAAAGAGAATTACTGTTTTTACAATGATTTCTAATATGCTGAATGGTTAGGATAACTCATACAGAGAATAGAAACAGTACCAAACACTGAGTACACTACATAAACACAACAAGGTAACTTTTCTATTCTAGTGATAAAGCCAAGTTTGAACATGGAATCTATAGTTGCATTTTATGTTGTAAATAGTAATGGTTTAATATACCAGATTGTGAATATCATTTAAATGTGAATTATACTATAAAGGTACAGGTAGTTCATACAACATTCATAGAAAAATTGTAAAAAATATTCTTATGAAACAAGTTTTAAAGATCAGGAAGCTATAAAAAGAACTGTAATAATTGTCCAAAATTATACGTTGGCCAAACAGCTACAACTTCTGAAGCAAGGTGTAAGGAACACCTAGATTCCCGACGACTGAATTACTTCAGCAAGTCAGCCTTTGCTGTTCATCTTTCAGAAAATTTTCAGGCAAGACCATAAAGAAAACCTGCAGATCATACGCACTACAGGTAAGGGTGGCGTAACGAATGTTCTGTTAAGAGACTGAGACTCATATACGTAAGAACAATGTTCCTGATCTCGTTCTGAATTAACAAACAGAATTGTCCAACAAATACTTCATAAATAATATCCAAGAGGTCCTCTCATCGATTAAACCAACGTAATATCCCCACAGACCAAGAGAGCCATATTAATCTCTTTGTTTTACAGAACTGAATATAGTGCGTTTCCTCCAAATTTAGGGAGACTCGTCCGTTTTCAGAAGATGTAATATATTTCGTTTTTAAAAACAGACTATGTTTTCAGGTGAATCTTCCATGTTGTATGGTCGTGATTCGTGAAATTTTCTTTCCTGTAATGTTCCGTACAGAGCTTCATTGGACATCTTCAGAGGTACTGCTGGTTCCGCTGGATGTTGCCCACTGATAGGTCGGACGTCGGAGAGCGATATAAATACCATGAAAAAGGTAGTGATCGGAAATATAATCCTTGCCAAAAATAACGTAACTCTGGTTGGAACGTTAGGAATAGCAACAACATGGAAAGGGATCGTACAGCCCGGAAGATTCACGAGTAGCTAAAACATATCGATTTCTCATCTGGGATAGTTTTGATAATAACTGACATAGTTGTGCGAAACCGTTACTGAAGACTCCACTACATGCTATTTCCTCCACAAAGATGAGTGGAATATGTGATGCTGTATGCATACAGTTTTTCTTTATGATGGAACTAAATGAGGTTGGTTAATAATGCCCAAGGGGGTGAAATCAGCTAATAGCTAAGTCATGAAATAAAGTGGTTATTTCAAAACTAGAACAGCCTGTCGATACGCAAGGAAACGACTTCCCTCAAGAAATCCACAGCGACTCTGGACCCTTACATTCATGGTTCATTCTATGTAATTGTGACGTAGTCACGCCGGAAGAATTCTACAATATTGCAAATCCGTAGGAGTATCGAACAATTGCTGTATTGGTCACTAAACAAAAAGCCACCAGCTGATAAATCAGTGGCTTTATTTGCAGATTGTCTGCAAATTAGAAATGCATAACAAATAACAAAAAAATAACTATACAAAGAATATACAAGAGAATGAAGCTACAAGTATCGTCAAAACTAAACAGCTGAAATACACACCATGAACATCTTGATCAGATATATAAAAACAGTACGTAACAAACAAAGCTGTCGACACAGACTAACTCACTAGCTACAACGCAATAGCCGGAAGGTATTTAAAGTCACCAGAGGGCGGTGATGAATACAAAAGTAGTGCCATATAGCAACAAAAGCAGAAACTTTTTTTCATAGGAAATGTAGTATACAAAATTAAACATTTACAGAATGCTGCAAAGTGTGAATAATAAAAAGAACGAACAATACAAGTTTACAGTTGCATAAAAAATACCATCGACAAAAAAGTATATGTAAACTAACAGATAAACAGAACAAAAATTCCAGAACAGTTACATAAATTGAAACCTTCATTCGGTACATGAATCTTTTATTCTGTTCATCTGTTAGTTTACATGTACGTCAATCCTGTCGGTGGTACTTTTATGCAACCATAAATTAGCATTCATCATTCATTTTATTATTCACACTCCATAAACTTTTGTAAATGTTTAATTTTATGTACTAAAATATACTTCATATGAGAAAGGAAAGAAAATCTGATTTCTTGCAACGTGGCGCTACTTTCATATTTATCACGGACTTCTGGTGGCTTAAAATATCTTCCTGGTTATTGCGTTCTAGCTAGTCAGTCTGCCATGACAATTTGTTTGTTACGCTCTGACTTTATATATGATAAAGACGTTTATGGTGTGTATTTCAGCTGCTAAATTTGGAATTTATTTGTCACTTCATACTGTTGTATATTCTTTGTATAGTTGCACTCTCCGTTAGTTGTTACGTATTTTTGTTTTGCAGACAATCTGATTGTGGGTTCTATTCGAAACGCCTCAGTTAAAGTCACTGGCTTCTCATTTAGTCAGCAGTACAGCGGTTGTGCAGTACTCCTGTTGATGACGATGTATATCCTTCAATTTAGCAACACAAGCCGGACCAGTGCCTTGTTTTGAAAGGACTGCCTGTGAAGATTGTGTTGAAACTGCTTGGAAAGTTTTTTTTAAGTACGGATACCCAAACAAAATAGACATTCACTCTCACTGTTACGTTATATATTTTCTTTTGGGATTTCAGCATCGCCCACTGCGTCACGACTACTTTTCAAGGGGAGCGTTTTTCTCTGCTTGACTAAAATCCTTCTTTTCTGTTTGTAGGCGAGGAACTTTCGTTAGTGAATATAGAGGACGCTGTTACATTTGTTACGACTGAAGCTACGATTTTACCGAGTGACATGAAATGTTAGCTCGCTCTCTGCGGCCGCTATAAAGCTTGGGAGCTGCCAGCTAAAGGTTACCACCAGGCACATTGCCAGGACTGGCGAAGCGCTAGCGCCGGGAAAGGCCGCTTACCCGCCGAGCACAAGAGTTTTGCGGGTTGCTTCGTTGCTGTTCGCAGGCGGTGCTTTTTCGCTCGAATTGCGCGGAAGAAACAGTGAGTGCAATACGGGAGACACGTAGCCGTATTTCACTTTGTGTTGAGTTGCATTCCCGACGTAATGCTAAGTGCTCTTCTTGGAACAGAATACAAACTTTTCCGCGAAAAGGGACCGCCGTCCGTTGTGTAACATCTTTAAAAGTCATGTTGTTCTTCGAAAAAAAACCTTAACCCCGATCATCAGTCTCTTAGACCCATCGTTCATTTTAAAGATTGAATGGGTAGCAATGCAATAAATCACGTTCTCCCTTCGTAAGTATCTTGATCTTAATACCTGCCGTGTGTAAAGCAACAATTGACAACCTGTTTGACTTCGTCAGTCTAGTGCAAAAGTACAGGGTGTTTCAAAAATGACCGGTATATTTGAAACGGTAATAAAAACTAAACGAGCAGCGATAGAAATACACCGTTTGTTGCAATATGCTTGGGACAACAGTACATTTTCAGGCAGACAAACTTTCGAAATTACAGTAGTTACAATTGTCAACAACATATGGCGCTGCGGTCTGGGAAACTCTATAGTACGATATTTTCCACATATCCACCATGCGTAGCAATAATATGGCGTAGTCTCTGAATGAAATTACCCGAAACCTTTGACAACGTGTCTGGCGGAATGGCTTCACATGCAGATGAGATGTGCTGCTTCAGCTGTTCAATTGTTTCTGGATTCTGGCGGTACACCTGGTCTTTCAAGTGTCCCCACAGAAAGAAGTCACAGCGGTTCATGTCTGGCGAATAGGGAGGCCAATCCACGCCGCCTCCTGTATGTTTCGGATAGCCCAAAGCAATCACACGATCATCGAAATATTCATTCAGGAAATTAAAGACGTCGGCCGTGCGATGTGGCCGGGCACCATCTTGCATAAACTACGAGGTGTTCGCAGTGTCGTCTAAGGCAGTTTGTACCGCCAAAAATTCACGAAGAATGTCCAGATAGCGTGATGCAGTAATCGTTTCGGATCTGAAAAATGGGCCAATGATTCCTTTGGAAGAAATGGCGGCCCAGACCAGTACTTTTTGAGGATGCAGGGACGATGGGACTGCAACATGGGGCTTTTCGGTTCCCCATATGCGCCAGTTCTGTTTATTGACGAAGCCGTCCAGGTAAAAATAAGCTTCGTCAGTAAACCAAATGCTGACCACATGCATATCGCCGTCATCAATCCTGTGCACTATATCGTTAGCGAATGTCTCTCGTGCAGCAATGGTAGCGGCGCTGAGGGGTTGCCGCGTTTGAATTTTGTATGGATAGAGGTGTAAACTCTGGCGCATGAGACGATACGTGGACGTTGGCGTCATTTGGACCGCAGCTGCAACACGGCGAACGGAAACCCGAGGCCGCTGTTGGATCACCTGCTGCACTAGCTGCGCGTTGCCCTCTGTGGTTGCCGTACGCGGTCGCCCTACCTTTCCAGCACGTTCATCCGTCACGTTCCGAGTCCGTTGAAATTTTTCAAACAGATCCTTTATTGTATCGCTTTTCGGTCCTTTGGTTACATTAAACCTCCGTTGAAAACGTCGTCTTGTTGCAACAACACTGTGTTCTAGGCGGTGGAATTCCAACACCAGAAAAATCCTGTGTTCTAAGGAATAAACCATGTTGTCCACAGCACATTTGCACGTTGTGAACAGCACACGCTTACAGCAGAAAGACGACGTACAGAATGGCGCACCCACAGACTGCGTTGTCTTCTATATCTTTCACATCACTTGCAGCGCCATCTGTTGTTGAAAATTGTAACTACTGTAATTTCGAAAGTTTGTCCGCCTGAAAATGTACTGTTGTCCCAAGCATATTGCAACAAACGGTGTATTTCTATCGCTGCTTGTTTAGTTTTTATTGCCGTTTCAAATATACCGGTCATTTTTGAAACACCCTGTATATTATTTAAAGCTGAGCGCGAAATTGAGTGCCTGGAATATCGCATGCTTCTATTACGTCTGATAATTAAGTAACTCCAGTAGACCACATGTTTCTAATGACTCTATATTTTGCTTTCAGTTACTGTTTTGGATTTTCTTATTTGACAGCACATTATTATACAGGGTGGGGGAAATACAAGTGGTCTGGTGAACAGCGTTCCAGGGATCAAAGAAACACAGCATATGAAAGGACATACAGTACTAACCCGATTATGTCAGACGTTGAAATAGGCCACCATTCATCGCTTGGCACTTCTGGGCCCTGCTCAGCAGATTGCTGAAGGCGGACCGAAGCTGGACGGCACAAACTGCTGCAGTCATCTGAATTGTTTTGCCGCATTTCGTGAAGACTAGAGGGTTGTTGTGATTGACCCTAGACTGGAGGGCTCCTGACAAAAAATGTCGCGCACTGACAGATCAGGAGAACTGGGTGGCTGTCTAAGGCCGCGGCCAGACTGCCTTCTGCTAACAACTCTGTCAACTGTGAAGATTGTGTAGACCTGCTCCAAGGCTCGGCCGGCTGTATGGACAGTTGCTCCGTCACGTTGAGGTGTGGTTATAAGCATACTTTCACGTAGAATCGTATTCACCCACCTGACCCACTTTTATTTGTCCCACTCTGTATGTGTGAATCGTGTTATTTTGTTGCTTTAACAAAATGGTTCAAATGGCTCTGAGCACTATGCGACTTAACTCCTGAGGTCACCAGTCGCCTGGAACTTAGAACTAATTAAACCTAAACTAACCTAAGGACATCACACACATCCATTCCCGAGGCAGGATTCGAACCTGCAACCGTACCGGTCGCTAGGCTCCAGACTGCAGCGCCTAGAACCGCACGGCCACTCCGGCCGGCTGTAGCTTTAACATGGAGCGATTTTCTAAGAGGTGAAAAATGTCTGCAGGAGATCGATAGTTTGAAGCTTGGGTGCAAGATCAGTTAAGTGAAATAGGTGAAGAGGCATATGGAAACTATTAAAACATGTTATTTTGTCGAAAGCTGACATTCTGAGTACGTGTCTGTGTGCAAAATATAGGTTGACTCTTACTAAGAAGACAACAGCAACCAACTGGCTGGTTGCAGTTGCCTTCTCTGTCAGAATCAACCCATACTATTCTGATCCGGACTCTGTGGTAGCTCGTGGTCAGTATGAAAAAGAGAGTGATACATACGAAGAAAATACTTCAATGGAAGAGGAGCCTGATGTGATCTGTAACGCAGATAATTCCTCACAGCGAACACAGTACTTTTATGGCAAAAATAATTTCAGATGGGAACGTTCTGAGCCTGGTAGACCACGAAAAACACATCAGCATAACATTCCGAATGAAGGAATGCCTGGCCTACCAGTCAAAAATTGAATTTTCTCTCCTCTCGGGCAGTAGTCACGTGCGGTCTTGTATGGCGTTGCCGACCTGGAGCCATCCATTCCATTTTCTCGTGACAGTCGTGGCAACCAGACCAACGTGACCAGCAGTGTCAGGAAACGAAAAACCGCAGTCTCGAAGGCCCACGATACTGCCGACACGTTTCTCTTCTTACAATAAGCTTGACATGGCATCCCCACAAACAACCACCATTCAGTGCGAGTTCTGAATACCCGTTAAGTAGTTCCGTTATACAGGGAGGTCCATTGATCGTGACCGGGCCAAATATCTCACGAAATAAGCGTCAAACGAAAAAACTACAAAGAAAGAAACTCGTCTAGCTTGAAGGGGGAAACCAGGTGGCGCTATGGTCGTCCCGCTAGATGGCGCTGCCATAGGTCAAACGGATATCAACTGCGTTTTTTTTTTTTAAATGGGAACCCCCATTTTTTATTACATATTCGTGTAGTGCGTAAAGAAATATGAACGTTTTAGTTGTACAACTTTTTTTGCTTTGTGATAGATGGCGCTGTAATAGTCACAAACACATGGCACACAATTTCAGACCAACAGTTGGTGACAGGTAGTTTTTTAAAATTAAAATACAGAACGTAGGTACGTTTGAACATTTTATTTCGGTTGTTCCAATGTTATACATGAACCTTTGTGAACTTATAACTTCTGAGAACGCATGCTGTTACAGCGTGATTACCTGTAAATACCACATTAATGCAATAAATGCTCAAAATGATGTCCGTCAACTTCAATGCATTTGGCAGTATATCTAACGACATTCCTCTCAACAGCGAGTAGTTCGCCTTCCGTAATGTTCGCACATGCATTGACAATGCGCTGACGCATGTTTTCAGGAGTTGTCGGTGGAACACGATAGCAAATATCCTCCAACTTTCCCCACAGAAAGAAATCAGAGGACGTCAGATCCGGTGAACGCGCGGGCCATGGTATGGTGCTTCGACGTCCAATCCATCTATCATGAAATATGCTATTCAATACCGCTTCAACCGCACGCGAGCTATGTGCCGGACATCCATCATGTTGGAAGTACATCGCCATTCTGTCATGCAGTAAAACATCTTTTAGTAACATCGGTAGAACATCACTTAGGAAATCAGCATACATTGCACCATTTAGATTCCCATCCATAAAATGGGGGCCAATTATCCTTGCCGGCCGGAGTGGCCGAGCCGTTCTAGGCGCTACAGTCTGGAACCGCGCGACCGCTACGGTCGCAGGTTCGAATCCTGCCTCGGGCATGGATGTGTGTGATGACCTTAGGTTAGTTAGGTTTAACTAGTTCTAAGTTCTAGGGGACTGATGACCTCAGAAGTTAAGTCCCATAGTGCCCAGAGCCATTTGAACCATTTTTGAACCTATTATCCTTTCTCCCATAATGCCGCACCATACATTAACCCTCTAAGGTCGCTGATGTTCCACTTGTTGCAGCAATCGTGGATTTTCAGCTGCCCAATAGTGCATATTATGCCGGTTTACGTTACCGCTGTTGGTGAATGACGCTTCGTCGCTAAATAGAACGCGCCCAAAAAATCTGTCATCGTCCCGTAATTTCTCTTGTGCCCAGTGCCAGAACTGTACACGATGTTCAAAGTCGTCCCCATGCAATTTATGGTGCATAGAAATATGATACGGCTACAATCGATGTTAATGTAGCATTCCCAACACCGACATTTTTGAGATTCCCGATTCTCGCGCAATTTCTCTGCGACTGATATGGGGATTAGCCGTGACAGCAGCTAAAACACCTACTTGGGCACCATCATTTGTTGCAGGTCATGGTTGTTTCACATGTGTCTGAACACTTCCTGTTTCCTAAAATAACGTAACTATCCGGCGAACGGTCCGGACACTTGGATGATGTCGTCCAGGATACCGAGCAGCACACATAGCACACGCCGGTTGGGCATTTTGATCCAATAGCCATACATCAACACGATATCGACCTTTTCCGCAATTGGTAAACGGCCCATTTTAACACCGGTAATGTATCACGAAGCAAATACCGTCCGCACTAGCGGAATGTTACGTGATACCATGTACGAGGGCAGTTCAATAAGTAATGCAACACATTTTTTTTCTGAAACAGGGGTTGTTTTATTCAGCGTTGAAATACACCAGGTTATTCCCCAATCTTTTAGCTACACAACACTATTTTTCAGCGTAATCTCCATTCAATGCTACGGCCTTACGCCACCTTGAAATGAGGGCCTGTATGCCTGCACGGTACCATTCCACTGGTCGATGTCGGAGCCAACGTCGTACTGCATCAATAACTACTTCATCATCCGCGTAGTGCCTCCCACGGATTGCGTCCTTCATTGGGCCAAACATATGGAAATCCGACGGTGCGAGATCGGGGCTGTAGGGTGCATGAGGAAGAACAGTCCACTGAAGTTTTGTGAGCTCCTCTCGGGTGCGAAGACTTGTGTGAGGTCTTGCGTTGTCATGAAGAAGGAGAAGTTCGTTCAGATTTTTGTGCCTACGAACACGCTGAAGTCGTTTCTTCAATTTCTGAAGAGTAGCACAATACACTTCAGAGTTGATCGTTTGAACATGGGGAAGGACATCGAACAGAATAACCCCTTCAGCGTCCCAAAAGACTGTAACCGTGACTTTACCGGCCGAAGGTATGGCTTTAAACTTTTTCTTGGTAGGGGAGTGGGTGTGGCGCCACTCCATTGATTGCCGTTTTGTTTCAGGTTCGAAGTGATGAACCCATGTTTCATCGCCTGTAACAATCTTTGACAAGAAATTGTCACCCTCAGCCACATGACGAGCAAGCAATTCCGCACAGATGGTTCTCCTTTGCTCTTTATGGTGTTCGGTTAGACAACGAGGGACACAGCGGGAACAAACCTTTGAATATCCGAACTGGTGAACAATTGTGACAGCACTACCAACAGAGATGTCAAGTTGAGCACTCAGTTGTTTGATGGTGATCCGTCGATCATCTCGAACGAGTGTGTTCGCACGCTCCGCCATTGCAGGAGTCACAGCTGTGCACGGCCGGCCCGCACGCGGGAGACCAGACAGTCTTGCTTGACCTTGCGGCGATGATGACACACGCTTTGCCCAACGACTCACCGTGCTTTTGTCCACTGCCATATCACCGTAGACATTCTGCAAGCGCCTATGAATATCTGAGATGCCCTGGTTTTCCGCCAAAAGAAACTCGATCACTGCCCGTTGTTTGCAACGCACATCCGTTACAGACGCCATTTTAACAGCTCCGTACAGCGCTGCCACCTGTCGGAAGTCAATGAAACTATACGAGACGAAGCGGGAATGTTTGAAAATATTCCACAAGAAATTTCCGGTTTTTTCAACCAAAATTGGCCGAGAAAAAAAATGTGTTGCTTTACTTATTGAACTGCCCTCGTACTTACACGTTTGTGACTATTACATCGAAAAAGGTGGTCCAACTAAAACATTCATATTTCTTTACGTACTACACGAATATGTAATAAAAAAAGGGGTTCCTATTTTGAAAAAACGCAGTTGATATCCGTTTGACCTATGGCAGCGCCATCTAGCGGGCCAACCATAGCGCCATCTGGTTTCCCCCTTCAAGCTAGACAAGTTTCGTTCTTTGTAGTTTTTTCGTTTGACGCTTATTTCGTGAGATATTTGGCCCGGTCACGATCAATGGACCACCCTGTATACAGAATGTAAACAGCGTCACCGGTACCTACTTCATGTGGCTGCACTGAAATGTAGTCGTTTGCTTATCCACCCATTCAGTACACACCGTGGTGACTTGGGCTTCATCTGCTGCACGCCGACTTCTTGGTGCTGCAGTCTGAAGCTCCAGCCGGGTAGCTGACACGCTGTGCGGTGCTGTGCGAACGACGCACGCGCTACGCAGCAGCGTCGCACGCGCCCGTCGACGCGGCGTCGTTATCGATCTGTTTATCTTGAGCCGGGTTGGAGGCCTCTCGTCCCGACTGGTAGGCGCCAGCGCTCTGCCGCCGTCCTCACAGGCGGTCCAAACCCTCAGCAACTACGGCGGCGCAACCAGCTGCCGGCATACGAGGTGTGGCTAGAAAAAAAACCGGACTAGTACTGGTGAAACAATAAAACGAATGCAATAAGCCTGAAAGTCGCGTGGCCTGTCACGTGACTCTCGCTCCGCCTACTGCTCGAGTTTCATCTGCCTCCTGCACTCAGTCTGCCCGTGGCGTCTGTTTTAAGTAGTTGACGTTTTGTCTGTGCGTCGGAAAATGTTGAGTGTACAGAAAGAACAGCGTGTTAACATCAAATTTTGTTTCAAACTAGAAAAATCTGCAAGTGAAACGTTTGTAATGTTACAACAAGTGTACGGCGATGATTGTTTATCGCGAACACAAGTGTTTGAGTGGTTTAAACGATTTAAAGATGGCCGCGAAGACACCAGTGACGACACTCGCACTGGCAGAAATTCAAGGCAATGATGATTTTTTTTTTTGACATCAAAGGGATTGTGCACATTGATTGGGTACCAGAGGGACAAACAGTGAATCAGCATTACTACATTAACGTCCTGGCTACCCTTCGTGAGCGAGTACGGAGAAAACGGAACGATTTGTGGAGAAAAAAGTCATGGATCCTTCACCAAGACAATGCCCCAGCTCATAGTGCGTTGTCAGTGAAGACGTTTTTGGCAAAACACAACATTCCCATCTTAGATCATCCACCGTACTCACCTGATTTGGCCCCCTGTGACTTTTTTTCTTTTCCCTAAAGTCAAGTCAGCTTTGAAAGGAACTAGATTTGAGACTGTTGAAGCAGTAAAAGAAAAAGCGACGGAAGTAATGTATGGACTTAGCGAAAATGATCTGCAGCATTGCTATGAAAACTGGAAAATTCGTATGGAGCGGTGTAGAGACCGAGGAGGAGAGTACATTGAAGGAGAAAACATTAAATTGTAAATAATTGTAAATAAATGTTTTTTCCAGCATCAGTCCGGTTTTTTTCTAGCCGCACCTCGTACAGGAGAGAAAGGCGACACAGCCTCACATCTGAAAAGGGCACAGACTGATCGTTTCCGACTTTCTTCACTCTTCTTGCCGTGTCACCTGTAACGAGCTTTCTCATACACTATCTGATCAAAAGTATCCGGATCCCTAGCTGAAAATGACTTACAAGTTTGTGGCGCCCTCCATCCGTAAGGCTGGAATTCACTATGGTGTTGGCCGACACTTAGCTTGGCTCAGATGGCTCTGAGCAATATGGGACTTAACATCTGAGGTCATCAGTCCCCTAGACTTAGAACTACTTAAACCTAACTAACCTAGGACATCACACACATCCATGCCCGAGGCAGGATTCGAATCTGCGACCGTAGCAGCAGCGCGGTTCTGGACTAAAGCGCCTACAACCGCTCGGCCACAACGGCCGCCCGACCCTTAGCCTTGATAACTGCTTCCACTGTCGCAACCATACGTTCAGTTAGGTGCTGGAAGGTTTCTTGGGAAATGGCAGCCCATTCTTCACGGAGTGCTGCACTGAGATCTATCGATGTCGGTCGGTGAGGCCTGGCACGAAATCGGCGTTCCAAAACATCGCAAAGGTGTTCTGTAGCATTCAGTTCAGGACTCTGTGCAGGCCAGTCCATTACAGGGATGTTACTGTCGTGTATCCACTCCACCACAGGCCGTACATTATGAACAGGTGCTCCATAGTGTTGAATGATGCAATAGCCATCCCCGAAATGCTCTTCAAACTGAGAAGCAAAAATCTGCTTAAAAAATCAATGTAGGCCCGTGCTGTTATAGTGCCACGCAAAACAACAAGGGGTGCCAGACCCCTCCATGAAAAACACGACCACACCATAACACCACCGCCTCCGAATTTTACTGTTGGCACTACACATGCTGGCAGATGACGTTCACCGGGCATTCTCCATACCCACATCCTGCCATCGCGTCGCCACATTGCCTACCGTGATTCGTCACTCCACACAACGTTTTTCCACTGTTCAATCGACCAATTTTTGCGCTCCTTACACCAAGCGAGGCATCGTTTGGTATTTACCGGCGTGATGTGTGGGTTATGAGCAGCCGCTCGACCATGAAATCCAAGTTTCCTCACCTCCGGCCTAACTGTCATAGTACTTGCAGTGGATCCTGATGCAGTTCGGAATTCGTGTGTGATGGTCTGGACAGATGTCTGCCTATTACACATTACGATCCTCTTCAACTGTCGCGAATCTGTATCAGCCGACAGACGAGGTCGGCCTGTACGTTTTTGTGCTGGTCGTGACCCTTCACGTTTCCACATCACTATCACATCGGAAACAGTGGACCTAGAGATTTTTAGGAGTGTGTGTGTGTATGTGGAATCTTATGGGACTTGACTGCTAAGGTCATCAGTTCCTAAGCTTACACACTGCTTAACCTAAATTATGCTAAGGACAAACACATACACACACACCCATGCCCGAGGGAGGATTCGAACCTCCGCCGGGACCAGCCGCACAGTCCATGAATGCAGCGCCCCAGACCGCTCGGCTAATCCCGCGCGGCGTTTAGGAGTGTGGAAATCGTGCGTACAGACAGTCGTATGACACAAGTCACACCCAATCACCTGACCACGTTCGAAGCCCATGAGTTCCACGGAGCGCCACATTCTGCTCTCTCACGATGTTTAATGACTGCTGAGGTCGCTGATATGGAGTAGCTGGTAGCAGGTGGCAGCACAATGCACCTAATACGAGAAACATTTGTTTTTGGGGGTGTCCGAATACTTTTGATCACATTGTGGACGTTCACTCTGTTTAGATTTATTTTTAATGGTCTTACCAACGGCCAAATAAAGGCAACTGATGTCCTAGGGAGGGGGGACGTCAAATTATATGTCGCTCATGTGGAAATATGTTGTCGAACCGGCACTGGTAAGGAGAAAGTATGTACCAAGCAGTCGATGTGAGAGGGGCTACTTAGATAATGGTTTGTTATCATGCACCATGAATTACGAAATGAATGTACACTACTGGCGATTAAAACTGCTACACCACGAAGATGACGTGCTACCGACGCGAAATTTAACAGACAGGAACAAGATGCTGTGATACGCAAATTATTAGCTTTTCAGAGCATTTACACAAGGTTAGCGCCGGTGGCGACACCTACAACGCGCTGGCATGAGGAAAGTTTCCAACCGATTTCTGATACACAAACTGGTGAAACGTTGTTGTGATGCCTCTTGTAAGGAGGAGAAATGCGTACCATCACGTTTCCGACTTTGATAAAGGTCGGAGTGTAGCCTATCGCGATTGCAGTTTATGCTATCGCGACATTGTTGCTCGCGTTGGTCGAAATCCAATGACTGTTAGCAGAATATGGAATCGGTGAGTTCAAAAGGGTAATACGGAACGCCGTGCTGGATCCCAACGGCCTCGTATCACTAGCAGTCGAGATGAGAGGCATCTTATCCGCATGGCTGTAACGGACCGTGGAGCCACGTCTCGATCCCTGAATCAACAGATGGGGACGTTTGCAACAACCATCTGCACGAACAGTTCGACGAAGTTTGCAGCAGCATGGACTACCATCTCGAAGACCATGGCTGCGGTTACCCTTGACGCTGCATCACAGACGGGAGTGCTTGCGATGGTCTACTCAACGACGAACCTGGGTGCACGAATGGCAAAACGTCATTTTTTCGGATGAATCGAGGCATCATGATGGTCGAATCCGTGTTTGGCGACATCGCGGTGAACGCACGTTGGAAGCGTGTATTCGTCATCGCCATACTGCCATATCACTCGGCGTGATGATATGGGGTGCCATGGGTTACACGTCTCGGTCACCTCTTGTTCGCATTGACGGCACTTTGAACAGTCGATGTGTCACGACCCGTGGCTCTACCCTTCATTCGATCATTGCGAAACCCTACATTTCAGCAGGATAATGCACGACCGCCTGTTGCACGTCCTGTACGGGCCTTTCTGGATACAGAGAATGTTCGACTTTTGCCCTGGCCAGCACATTCTCCAGATCTCTCACCAATTGAAAATGTCTGGTCAGTGGTGGCCGAGCAACTGGCTCGTCACAATACGCCAGTCACTACTCTTGATGAACTGTGGTATCGTGTTGAAGCTGCATGGGCAGCTGTACCTGTACACGCCATCCAAGCTCTGTTTGACTCAATGCCCAGGCGTATCAAGGCCGTTGGTTGTTCTGGGTACTGATTTCTCAGAATCTACGCCCCCAAATTGCGTGAAAATATAATCATATGTCAGTTCTGGTATAATATATTTGTCCAATGAATACCCGTTTATCATCTGCTTTTGTTCTTGGTGTAGCAATTTTAACGGCCAGTAGTGTAGTTTCTGCTTAAAATGTGGGTCACTGAATTTGAGCGGTATGATGTTCAGGCAGTAAATGAAATAATTTTAAACGTGAGCGGCGTCTCGTGTCGTGGTGACGTAACGCGCGACTTGCAGGCGTGACGCTATTGGTTGTCATCTGACGGTTATTGCGGAACGCGTCGTGGTACGGTTCTCAGGGAGAGACTTAACGGCGGAAGCGCCGTTGTGTGGCGTGACTCACATCCTCTGTGTGTGCTGCGTGTGTCCGGCAGCGAGTGCGGCAGCACCAGCCTCTGGTCAGCTGTCATCACTGCCCACAAAGCAGGTCCCGCCCTGATGTCGCAACTGCGCGCGTGGCATTTCAGACGTTGCCCTTTCAGGAGCAGCAGGTGCTGTCGACACGCTTCTCTGCTTTTCTTACTGGTGTGTGTGTGTGTGTGTGAGAGAGAGAGAGAGAGAGAGAGAGAGAGAGAGAGAGTGAGACCGCTAAACGACACCATTTTAACCTACACGACACCGCGCGGGATTAGCCGAGCGATCTAGGGCGCTGCAGTCATGGACTGTGCGGCTGGTCCCGACGGAGGTTCGAGTCCTCCCTCGGGCATGGGTGTGTGTGTTTCTCCTTAGGATAATTTAGGTTAAGTCAGGGCTTAACAACTGGCCGGTTTTGAGCGCGAGTACTCGCGTCTGCTCAGGCACGTGCTCGCAAGCAGGTGCAAGGTCGCGGAGTAGGGAGGGAGGGGAGGGAGGGGAAATGGGCGCGCACGTATGAATAGGACCGCAGCGTGCCTATTGAATTCGCGCCGGCTGTGTAACGTTAAAAGTACTACGATCAGCTCTAACAGTCACTTCGCTGGTTAAGAATCATGTCAAGTCTCCGTTGTGTAGCCCCAACCATGCTTTCGCAGTTCAACCCCCATTGGGAGGAATTGTATCTGTTTACAGAAAAAGATGGTGTTGCAAAATGTTAAGTATGTCACAAAACGCTGAATTCTTTTAGGAAATTTAATTTGCAGCGACATTATATGTCATACCACGCGAAAGACTACGGAAGTGGAAAATGTGATGGACCAGATCGTGCACAGGAAGTTATTAAACTTAAAAGGAAGCTATCCGAAGAATATCTGGATGACGAAGAAAAATCAACTGAGGCAGCTCTCAGAGTGAGCTACAAAATTGCTTTGTTTTTAGCAAAATCCCTGCGCCCCTTCACTGATGGCGATTTAATAAAAGATGTTTGGTAGTTGCAGCGGAACATTTGTGTCCATATCAAGTTGAACAGTTTCGGATTGTGCCATTATCTGACATGACCATTATGCGTCGCATACAGGACATGGCAGACGACGTCCAGAGCCAGCTTACAAATATCTATAAAGATTTTATGGCGTATTCTCTAGCTCTGGACGAAAGTGTTGATATCACTGGAACAGCGCAGCTTTCCATATTTATTAGACGTGTTAATAGAGATCTTCAGGTGAGGGAGGAGCTCCTCGATGTAGTAGCCATGAAGAACACTACAACCGGAGGTGATATTTTAAGTAGTGTTGAAGAAAGTGTTGAAAATATAGGATGTCGTGGAATTCTTTAGTTTCAGTGTCTACAGACGGTGCACCAGCGATTACAGGGAAAAAATTAGGTTTCGTTGCGCTGTTGAAGGAGAAAATGCAAAAACTGACCGTGCCGAATGAAATAAGCGGCGTTCACTGTGTGATCCACCAGGAAAACTTATGTGCAAAGAGTATCGATCACTCTAAAAAATGTGATGAGTGTTGTTGTTCGTACAATCAATTATATAAGGAAGCATGGGCTACAACACTGGCAATTTAAAAGCTTTCTTGAAGATGTAGAAAGCCAGTATGGTAGCCTGCCTTATTACAGCAAGGTCCGCTGTCTTAGTCGTGGAAAATTATTAAATCGAAATATAGCCTATTAGATGAGATAAATATGTTCATGGAAATAAATAACATGCGTGTTCCTGAATTGAAAGAGCCTTCATGGAAATGACCTCGCGTTCTTAGCAGATTTAACTAGCCATCTCAATGCTTTGAACATTTTACTACAAGGTAAAGATCTGCTAATTACTCATTTCATAGATCGAATACGAGCTTTTAAAATGAAATTGACACTTTGGGTGAGTCAGCTGGAAACAGGAAATCTAGCTCATTTTCCTAAATTATCATCCATGCAAGATGTTCACAAAGACTGTGAACGTTATTCACATAGTTTAGTTGCCCTTAAGGAAGAGCCCGCATCTCGTGGTCGTGCGGTAGCGTTCTCTCTTCCCACGCCCGGGTTCCCGGGTTCGATTCCCGGCGGGGTCAGGGATTTTCTCTGCCTCGTGATGGCTGGGTGTTGTGTGCTGTCCTTAGGTTAGTTAGGTTTAAGTAGTTCTAAGTTCTAGGGGACTTATGACCACAGCAGTTGAGTCCCATAGTGCTCAGAGCCATTTGAACCATTTTTGAACCTTAAGGAACGCTTTCAAGATCTGACAGCACTAGACAGTGATTCTGATCTGTTCTCCTCTCCATATTCAGCGAATATTGAAGAGATTCGTCCTGAGCTGCAACTAGAAATTATTGACCTGCAGTGTGACAGAGAATACAGAGACAAATTTCAGAACAAGAGAAACATTTTGGAATTTTACAGACACTTCCCTCAGGATAATTTCCTCATTTGCACAAACTGGCGGCTACAATAATATCAATGTTCGGTTCCATGTATGTTTGTGAATAACTGTTCTCTGCAATGAAATGTAACAAGACGCGCCTGAGAAACGCATTGTGTGATCGAAATTTAAACTGCACGGTGCGCCTACAATGCACAAGAACAATTACTCCGAACATAGACGCAATTGTAAAGGGCAAAAAGTACAAGATAACAGAGAATCCCACACTTCAGTGACACCTTTTATTGGTTAACAGTTCACAAATTAATACGAATGTAGAGGCATACAGTAAGCTAATAAAATTATGTGGCACGTGTACATTCTCCTTTATTTGTTTCATTTGTCACAGTAATAATTCGTGAGTGATATCCCTGCAGGTGGCCGCGGATTTACATTGACTGGCGGCAGCTGTTGTGTGCCCCACGTGACTCTCCCCACTCTCCGCTCTGGTCCGGTAGTGGGGGTAGCGTGCTCGCGCTGCTCCGTGCTCGCGGCTTGCTGCTCATAGCTTGCTCCGCGAGCACGTATGTTGTGAAGCCCTGGGTTAAGTAGTGTGTAAGCTTAGGGACTGATGACCTTAGCAGCTAAATCCCATAGGATTTCACACACATTTGAACATTTTTTGAATCTACACGACTACTCTGCAGTTCAGATCCAGGTGCAGGGCAACACTAATCTGTAACAGCTCTGTAGAATGGAGGGATATAATTCCGCTTTAAAATTCATTTTGTTTGCAACGGCAAACAAACCGATACGGCCGGCCAGGGTAGCCGAGCGGTTCTAGGCGCTTCAGTCTGGAACCGCGCGACCGCTACGGTCGCAGGTTCGAATCCTGCCTCGGCCAAGGATGTGTGTGATGTCCTTGGGTCAGTTAGGTTTAAGTAGTTCTATGTTCTAGGGGACTGATGACCTTAGAAGTCAAGTCCCATAGCGCTCAGAGCCATTTGAACCATTTTTGAATCCGAGTGCGGAGGCATTTGAGCCAAACCGATACTTTCCAGCGACACCAGATGTTGTATGAAAGAAGCGATGAGCAGTATTTGCTTGGAGTGACTCCAGCTACAAATTGCAAAAACGAAATAGCAAATACCTCGAGAAACACCAGAGAAAATGAGGTTGACGACTCTTAAGAGATGATGATGATGATGATGACGATGATGATGATGATGATGATGTTTGGTTTGTGGGACGCTCAACAGCGCGGTCATCAGCGCTCGTACAAAGTCCCAATTTTTACACAGTTCAATTTTTTTACCCAGTCCAATCTAGCCACTGTCACGAATAATGATGATGAAATGACGAGGACAACGCAAACACCCAGTCCCCGGCAGAGAAAATCCCCAACTCGGCCGGGAATCGAACCCGGCACCCCGTCATCCAGAGGCTCGTCACTAGACCACGAGCTGCGGACACTCTTAGGAGAAACAGCCTGTGCACCATGGAAAAAGTGTTGTTCAAAATGGTTCTGAGCACTATGGGACTTAACATCTGAGGTCATCAGTCCCCTAGAAATTAGAACTACTTAAACCTAACAAACCTAAGGACATCACATACATCCATGCACGAGGCAGGACTCGAACCTGCGGCCGTAGCAGTCGCGCGGTTCCGGTCTGAAGCGCCTAGAACCGCTCGGCGACCACGGCCGGCTAGACAGTGTTGTTAACCGTACTGAATTGGTGAAGTGAATTCTTTCGCGGACTATGCGGCATGCCATTAGAAGTTGGTAGTGTTGAAGTCCACAGCCTGCCTGATGAGTACCAAGCATTCCTGCAGAGATTCTTTGGTTTTGACCAATACTTTCATTGGAAACTTCAAAAAAGAACCCATGAAATATACTGTGCCAAAATGCAGGAATATTTTCAGAGAATAGCCGACTGTTGAAGGAACTGATACTTCATCCTCGCCGGCCGCTGTGGCCTAGCGGTTCTAGGCGCTTCAGTCCGGAACCGCGCTGTTGCTACGGTCGCAGGTTCGATTCCTGCCTCGGGCATGAGTGTGTGTGATGTCCTTAGGTTAGTTAGGTTTAAGTGGCCCAAAAAGGATGGTCACATTTTAAATAACTATAACTCCATCAGTTTTACAAATTAATTTTATTCAATTACGTAACTAAATGCTCCCAGGCACCCAATTACAAGAACTAACCACAAAAAATCATGTACGGAAAATGACTTCCGGAAGATGGTGTCCTTCCTCGGTGATGCATTCCACAAGTCTTTCCTCGAAATTTTCCATCACTTTCACTACTGTTTCTTCTTGAATTGCCATAATTTCCGCGCTGATTGCCTCCTTCAGATCAATTAAGTTTCGGGGCTTCTGTACGTAGACTTTTGACTTTAGGTATCCCCAAAGAAAAAAATCACAGGCTGAGAGGTCAGGTGATCTCGCGGGCCAGTGGACATCTCCAAAACGCGAGATGATGTGGTGGGGGAACATCCGCCTTAAAACACACATGGAGTCATTGGCTGTGTGGGCCGTGGCCCCGTCCTGTTGAAACCAAATTCGATCTCGATTTACATGTAACTCTCGCAGTTTCGGCACCAAAAAGCAACGTAGCATGTTAACGTAACTTTTCGAGTTCACTGTGACTGTAGCGTTGTTCTCCTCAAAAAAATAAGGACCAACAATCCCCAATCTTGAAATTCCACACCAGACTGTTACCTTAGCACTATGAAGAGGCTTTTGGTGCAATTCTCTGGGATTATCTGCTGCCCAATACCGGCAGTTTTGTTTATTGACATAGCCGTCTAAATGGAAATGGGCTTCATCTGACATAAGAAGCACAACATCATTATTAGAGTACAAAATGTCAAGCATTGATTCACAAAATCGTCTTCGCTGCTCAAAATCACGATCATACAGCTTTTGCGTGATCATAATTTTGTATGGGTGAAACTGTAACTCACGGCTTAAAATACGCTGCAACGAACTACGGCTGAGGCCTAAAGTTTGAGCACGACGCCTAGTGGAACGACGCGGGCTTTGCAGCACTGACGCTCTAACATCATCAATGTTCTGTGGAGTAACTGCCGTACGTGTACGCCCTGTAGATTTACCACTTTTGACAGACCCTGTTGTCCGGAATGCAGTCACCCAACGTGATATGGATCTGCGATCTGGAATGGGTCCATCACGCGCTACACCAAAACGTTGTCGAAACAATCGTTGCACAGTAATAAACGATTCATCATTTCTGAAAAACTGTTCCACAGCAAAAACACGATGCTCGACCGTCCACTGCGCCATCTCGTGGCAAACTGGGTGTAATGGCCGACTTGCAGACGGCCGGCAGTGGTCCCCCCTCCTCACCTTTCAATGGTACTACGCAGTTCAAATCCGACCATCCTTTTTGGGCCACCCAGTAGTTCTTGAGTCTAGGGGACTGATGACATCAGATGTTAAGTTCCATAGTGCTTAGAGCCATTCGAACCATTTGAACTTGACCCTCAACGTAAATACGCTAGATGATTAGAGAGCAGAGATCATACCGGAGGTGATCTGGAGCCTCAACTTCATTTTTACTAAAATAAATTTTTGGAGTGCCGCCATAACTCCCATTACGAAGTCTCCTTTATATATTGACGGTGATCAGTTTCGAACTTTTCGAACTTGAGTCCATTCCCAAACCATCCATGGGAACAGAATTACAGTAGATGTTATAATAAAATCTAAGGCAAAAGAAGAAGACACACAAGAAGGATTTAACCGAATGGGACGGAAATCGGTAGACGTGATGTTCCTGTAGAGACAAACATATGATAAGTTTCGAAAAAACTGGGGTCATGGAGTATCGTCGAAGTATCGGTGCGCTGTAAGGGTGTCGCGGATGTCAAACAAAGAAATGGCACCCCAGACCACCACTCCTGGAGCAGTATGGCTGGTGAGACTTTTTTTTTTTTTTTAATTTGTGGTAATGTCTTCTGAGACCAACCTGCTGAGGTGATCGGTCCCTAAGCCTACACACTACTTAATCTAACTTACGCTACGGACAACAGACACACCGATGCCCAAGGAGGACTCCAATCTTCGACGGGGGTGGGGAGGGTGCCGCGCGAACCGTGGCAAGGCGCCCGAGACCGCACGGCTAACCCGCGCGGCGCTGCTGAGACTCAGGTTGGTGTCCCACCGCAGTCTGGTCATCGGGGCTCAGTTCAAAGCTGCACTCGTCACCCAATACAATTCTTTTCCAGTGAGATTCCAGGGCAAAAACATGTCTGGAGACGCCCTGTCTGGCATACGAACCTGTCTGTCACCCACCATTAGGCTCGACGACCAGGAGTCATGGCCTCGGGTGCCATTTCTTTTCGTAGCAGGACCCCTCTAGTTCCCATCCGCTGCAGCACTGCAGCACTGCGGTACGTCGACGACATTCTACGCCCCATTTTGTTGCCCTCCATTGCAAGTCGCCCTCGGCTTACATTTCAGCAAGATAATGCTCACCCGCACGCGGCGAACGTTTCTGCTGCTTGTCTTCGCGCGTGCCAAACACTACATTGGCCAGCAAGGTCGCCGGATCTATCCAGAACGTTTGGAACATTATCAGCAGGGCCCTCCAACCAACTCAGGCTTTTGCCATCTAACGCACCAGTTGGACAGAATCTGGCACGATATCCCTCAGCAGTACATCCAACAATGCAAATCCGAATATCTGCTTGCATAAGGGCCGGACATGGACGAATGAGTTACGTCTTCGTAAGTAATTGAATATAGTTATGTACACTCCTGGAAATGGAAAAAAGAACACATTGACACCGGTGTGTCAGACCCACCATACTTGCTCCGGACACTGCGAGAGGGCTGTACAAGCAATGATCACACGCACGGCACAGCGGACACACCAGGAACCGCGGTGTTGGCCGTCGAATGGCGCTAGCTGCGCAGCATTTGTGCACCGCCGCCGTCAGTGTCAGCCAGTTTGCCGTGGCATACGGAGCTCCATCGCAGTCTTTAACACTGGTAGCATGCCGCGACAGCGTGGACGTGAACCGTATGTGCAGTTGACGGACTTTGAGCGAGGGCGTATAGTGGGCATGCGGGAGGCCGGGTGGACGTACCGCCGAATTGCTCAACACGTGGGGCGTGAGGTCTCCACAGTACATCGATCTTGTCGCCAGTGGTCGGCGGAAGGTGCACGTGCCCGTCGACCTGGGACCGGACCGCAGCGACGCACGGATGCACGCCAAGACCGTAGGATCCTACGCAGTGCCGTAGGGGACCGCACCGCCACTTCCCAGCAAATTAGGGACACTGTTGCTCCTGGGGTATCGGCGAGGACCATTCGCAACCGTCTCCATGAAGCTGGGCTACGGTCCCGCACACCGTTAGGCCGTCTTCCGCTCACGCCCCAACATCGTGCAGCCCGCCTCCAGTGGTGTCGCCACAGGCGTGAATGGAGGGACGAATGGAGACGTGTCGTCTTCAGCGATGAGAGTCGCTTCTGCCTTGGTGCCAATGATGGTCGTATGCGTGTTTGGCGCCGTGCAGGTGAGCGCCACAATCAGGACTGCATACGAGCGAGGCACACAGGGCCAACACCCAGCATCATGGTGTGGGGAGCGATCTCCTACACTGGCCGTACACCACTGGTGATCGTCGAGGGGACACTGAATAGTGCACGGTACATCCAAACCGTCATCGAACCCATCGTTCTACCATTCCTAGACCGGCAAGGGAACTTGCTGTTCCAACAGGACAATGCACGTCCGCATGTATCCCGTGCCACCCAACGTGCTCTAGAAGGTGTAAGTCAACTACCCTGGCCAGCAAGATCTCCGGATCTGTCCCCCATTGAGCATGTTTGGGACTGGATGAAGCGTCGTCTCACGCGGTCTGCACGTCCAGCACGAACGCTGGTCCAACTGAGGCGCCAGGTGGAAATGGCATGGCAAGCCGTTCCACAGGACTACATCCAGCATCTCTACGATCGTCTCCATGGGAGAATAGCAGCCTGCATTGCTGCGAAAGGTGGATATACACTGTACTAGTGCCGACATTGTGCATGCTCTGTTGCCTGTGTCTATGTGCCTGTGGTTCTGTCAGTGTGATCATGTGATGTATCTGACCCCAGGAATGTGTCAATAAAGTTTCCCCTTCCTGGGACAATGAATTCACGGTGTTCTTATTTCAATTTCCAGGAGTGTATATATGCATGGAACAACCGGAGCAAATAATCCAAATGGAAGTATAGATACTTAAGCATGTAGTAGACAAGGTACCATCAGCAGCGCGAAGAGAACTGATGCTGGAGCTCACCACTGGTTACCAAGTTATAGCGCCAGAGCCAGTCACGGTGTGCGCATAGGACGATATGTTTATTATCTGACACGGCCCTAATACTGTCATTTTATGGTGAGAATGAAAACATGGTCCAAGTAGGCTGTAATCTGTTTACTAGTCGGCACAATCGACCAATTTCAACCGTAGGGCATTTTCAAGCATATATTTTAAGCTTTACGCTTCATTTAATTGGATGCCAGCAAATGGACGTAATCAGACACACTGTTGTACTGTTTCGTGCCACGACGTATTCCTGTCCACATGTACCAGCAATGTATTACATTGAAAATGTAAAATTGGCATGTTTATTATTTTATAAATGACATAAGTACTGCCAGCCTTTCACGATGATTCCGTACTTATACCCTATCATAAGTTTTTAGTCATAATTCTGTGACCATGTTATAGAATATAGACCATTCTTCGTTTTAAATTCTGAGGAAGACACTTCTAGCAGTGTTGAAACCAGGTTAATTTGCTAAAAATAGTGACCGAGGGCTGTTTCTCTTTCAGTTGTGACAAAATGTAAACTGAAATGGGTACAGTGACCTGCAAATAAAACAATGACAATCCAAAAGCTGACTAAAAGTATTAAGAACGTTTTCTTCTGATGTCTCCGACCTATCATTAGCAGAGAACCTGGAAAGAACCTACAAATGTGAACATGTGCCAAAGTCTCACCGTTTACATTTTAGGGATTTTCACATTCGGCAAAATTTCAAAATACAAGCAACGCTTGCTCTAAAACTGAGAGCCAGTCCCTGTCGACCCTCTGGTCTGCAGACGCGGGTCTCAAAGCTGATAAGCCTCAGGGTTAATTGAGTCCTGACCCTGGCGACGCCATTTGGGTCTGGGAACGTGGCGCCGAGATCCGCGCTTGATTGGCACACGAGTTGCTTAATGGGCCCTCGGCTGGCAGCTTGAGGGGACAGATGGATGCGAGCCATCTCTTCAGCTGGGCTTGATCCTACTACGGTCAGTATCTACTTCCTGTACTCTGCGTAAGAGCTGAAAATCACCGGTATCTTCTGACACTAGAAGTATACGGTCATTTACGCATGTGTTCTAAAATTGAGCCCTGCGGTACACCGTGTCTGATTTCTTTAGTATATATATATATATTTTTTTAAATGAGTCTGAGCACTATAGGACTTAACATCTGAGATCATCAGTCCCCTAGAACTTAGAACTAATTAAATCTAACTAACCGAAGGACAGTACACACATCCAGGCCCGAGGCAGGATTCGAACCTGCGACCATAGCGGTCCCGCGGTTCCAGACTGAAGCGCCTAGAACCGCTCAGCCATCCCGTCTGGCATTTAGTATATCTGCCATCCATATCGGTCTGATACACTCCGTTTTCTCTTATTCAGCCAATGCGTAAACTGAGAAACAGCTATGTCTACTAGTCTGTATCGTTTAAACCTTGGCGTGAGGGTGGTTGTTGTTGTGTTCTTCAGTCCTGAGACTAGTTTGATGCAGCTCTCCATTCTACTCTATCCTGTAAAGCTTCACCTCCCAGTACCTACTGCAACCTACATCGTTCTGAATCTGCTTAGTGTATTCATCTCTTGGTCTCCCTCTACGATTTTTACCCTCCACGCTGCCCTCCAATACTGAATTGGTCATGCCTCAGAACATGTCCTACCAACCGATCTTTCTTCTAGTTCAGTTGTGCCACAAACTCCTCATCTCCCCGATTCTATTCAATACCTCATTAGTCATGTGATCTTCCCATCTAATCTTCAGCATTCTTCTATAGCACCACATTTCGTAAGATTCTATTCTCTTCTTGTCCAAACTATTTATCGTCTACGTTTCACTACCATACATGGCTACACTCCATACAAATACTTTCAGAAACGACTTCCTGGCACTTAAATCTATACTCGATGTTAACAAATTTCTCTTCTTCAGAAACGCTTTCGTTGCCATTGCCAGTCTACATTTTATATCCTCTCTACTTCGATCATCATCAATTACTTTACTCCCAGAATAGCAAAACTCATCTACTACTTTAAGTGTCTCATTTCCTAATCTAATTCCCTCAGCATCACCCGACTTAATCCGACTACATTCCATTATCCTCGTTTTGCTTTTGTTGATGTTCATCTTATATCCTACTTTCAAGACACTGTCCATTTCATTCAACTGCTCTTCCAAGTCCTTTGTTGTCTCTGACAGAATGACAATGTCATCGACGAACCTCAAAGTTTTTATTTCTTCTCCATGGATTTTAATACCTACTCCGAATTCCTTTGTTTCCTTTACTGCTTGCTCAATATACAGATTGAATAACACCGGGGATAGGCTGCAACCCTGTCTTACTCCCTTCCCAACCACTGCTTCCCTTTCATGTCCTTCGACTCTTATAACTGCCATCTGGTTTCTGTACAAATTGTGAATAGCCTTTCGCTCCCTGTATTTTACCCCTGCCACCTTTAAGAATTAGAAAGTGAGTATTCCAGTCAACATTGTCAAAAGCTTTCTCTATGTCTACAAATGCTAGAAACGTAGGTTTGCCTTTCCTTAATCTATTTTCTAAGATAAGTCGTAGGGTCAGTATTGGCTCACGTGTTCTAACACTTCTACGGAATCCAAACTGATCTTCCCCGAGGTCGACTTCTACCAGTTTTTCCATTCATCTATAAAGAAATAGCGTTAGTATTTTGCAGCCGTGAGTTATTAAACTGATAGTTCGGTAATTTTCACATCTGTCAACACCTGCTTTCTTTGGGATTGGAATTATTATATTCGTGAGGGTATCGCCCGTTTATTATAACTGAGCATTTGTCTACTATACGCATGAAAGGCTTGGGCTGTAACAACGTATCCGCATCACACATATAAACGCTCCCACAAATTTTATTTATTTTATTGATTATACAAACGTGTGTTCTACGTGTTGCTGTAATCAATCTGAGCAATTCTGAGGTCATGTTATAAACTTTGATGGACGATGAAGAAGAGTGAATGAATCATTCTCAGGTAAGGGGCCCTGGCCCGGAAGCAACAGAGTCGAAAGTTAGAGGCGAAAATCTTTCTTGTGACAGTGAACTTTTTCCACTGCAAGCTCTTTGCTTTCCGTATTTTGGAAGGAGGTAATATGGACCGAAACAAGAAAAAATTGTGTGGTAAACATACTTTAAGAGCTGTGAGCAGTTGTTCAGCAGAAGAAACGCGTTTCACAGTAGCGAAGATGAACATTTGCTCTTAACTCTTATGGGAGACGCTTTAGAGCCAATGTTTTCTGGACATTCTTTCTTGTTTTGGTCCATACCACCTCCTTCCAAAAATATGAAAAAGCAAAAGCTTGCAGTGGAAGGCATCCGCTGTCAGAGACATTAGAACGATTTTCGCCTGTAATGTTGGACTCTGTCTTTTCTAGACCAGGGTCGTTCACCTCAAATTGATACATTTACCCTTCTCCGTGGTTCCTGAAAGCTTGTAACATCATCGCAGGAGCACCCGGTATATTTACTAGTGACACGCTAAGACTTTGCACGGATAGCATTTCGCAGTTCAACATCGTGACCGACGTCATTTTCATTCGTTGACACTCGATGTTGCACATGTGGATCTTGGACCGCTCACTGTTTCTATTTTGCTTTTTTCACAGTTCAGTATACCATCTTCCTGTTTTCATGCTTGACCTGTGTTCAGTTTTTGACGGGTTGTCCAAAGGACCATCTTATCACTAAATCTGTGTGTGTGTGTGGGGGGGGGGGGCGATGTTAGTTTCCCTTGTAAGTGACTTGTCCGGAGCAGCGTTTACACACCACTGCATAGACGTATAATTACGATTTAGAGGAAAGCGTTAGATACCTGAGTATTACCTCCAAATTCTTGCACAACTTCAACGATTTTAGCAGCGTGCTGCAGTAAAGTTGTCAGGAACCGCGACTTAATCGACAAACGACATTATACTACAACCACTGTGCACGATCATCATCATCATCATCATTTAAGACTGATTATGCCTTTCAGCGTTCAGCCTGGAGCATAGCCCCCCTTATACAGTTCCTCCATGATCCCCTATTCAGTGCTAACATTGGTGCCTCTTCTGATGTTAAACCTATTACTTCAAAATCATTCTTAACCGAATCCAGGTACCTTCTCCTCGGTCTGCCCCGACTCCTCCTACCCTCTACTGCTGAATCCATGAGTCTCTTGGGTAACCTTGCTTCTACTGTGCACGAAATGTTCATAAATTATATATGGAAACCATCCTCGTGAATCAGTCTATTATTGAAAACAGAATCAAAATCTCCGCAGTAGTTCCTGAGATTAGCCTTCACATCCAGACAGAAAAACTGGGTGAGATACTTGAAGTTTGTCATATATAATAAAGCTGTGTGTTTGTTAGATGTTCCTGAAGTGACCACTGATTCAAAATTTGCTTCTCGTGACGAAGTAATAGACTAGCTTACTATTGAATGAAAGATTCTAAGAAGGACTGGTTTCACACATTACAAAGTTTTTGGTGGATGTGGAACTAAGTAGCCCTACTAAAGAGATAGTGATCCAGAGTATGGTTCAAATGGCTCTAAACACAATGGGACTTAGCATTTGACGTCATCAGTCCCCTAGACTTAGAACTACTTAATCCTAACTAACCTAAGGACATCACACACATTCGTGCCCGAGGCAGGATTCGAACCTGCGACCGTAGCAGCAGCGCGGTTGCGGACTGAAGCGCCTAGAACCGCTCGGCCACAGCGACCTGCTCCAGAATACGTATCATAGTAACATTTAGTTAAGACTGTGTGCACAGGTCAAGGCATCACTAAAGATTTAATGTGCAATCACTTTACCTTTTCCTCGCAGATGGTTTACGTCACGTTAAACCCCCGTAGCGTACGTAACAGCGCTTTACAGTGAGTATTACCGTATATAAAGTAGGAGCCTGTTGATGAAATGTCCTAGACGCTCACATTTTAACTACACTTTTCCTTCGCTTTTGAAGTACTACTGCGCGCTATGGGATCATTACGAGGCGAGGCTCACGGTCGACTTCGAAAAAGTGCAAAGGGCAGTTCGTTTTGTACCTTCGCGGATGTGAAATGCGAGTTAGGGTGGCAGCCCTTAAAACACAAGCGTCTTTCGTTGCGGCGAGGTCTCTTCACAAAATTTCGATCATTAGCTTCCTCTTCCAAGTAAGAATATATTTCATTGGCTCCCATCTACATAGAGAGAAACTACCAGCGCAATAAAATAAATCAGAGATCGCACGGAAAAATTTAGGTGTTCATTGTTTCCAGGTGCTGTTCTTTAGTGGAACGGTAGGCAAACACTCCGGAAGTGGTTCGATGTACGCGCTGCCAGAAACTTGAGTTTGATTTACAAAGTTGACATGTAGAAAGAAACTAACTAATATTCTGATTGTTAGTGAGTACATTCTTACAGTGTTGTAGCTTTTAAACGTGCAACTCTTCGCGCTAAAATTCCAATCAGTAACGCAAGAGGTGAATAGGCCAGTGCCTATTAATACATCTTCTCGCCGCCATGCTAGCGCCAGAAAATTGTGTCTTGTTTCCTTTTTATGCTGCTATCTCACGACTTCTGGCATTTCAGAGTATAAGGGGTACCCATCTTTTAAATTGTTATTACTTGTTTACTCTATAAAACTGCAGCAGAACTCCGCTGTAAGCTTTAGCATGAGGTCAATGATAGTGTTATCGGCGCCAAGGCTGCTCCACAGAAGTTCTTACGTAAGGGAGAGTGGCATCTTTACACGGTGACGTCTCTATTGCTCAGCGTGAAACGTTGCCACTGTAGCAGCAGTACTAATTCTGCTGAGTTATGGTTTACAGTAATATCCGAGAATTCTTCTATGATACATTTATATTGTTCAAACTTATAGAGCGAGGAAAGGAAAACATCGTCAGTTCTCCACACACCAGAGTTACCTACTAAGTCTACACCAACACTGTGAAGTGAGCTACAGAGGGAAGGTGTGACGTTCGGAAGCTGTCGCTGTTGATTAGGCTCTTTACAAGAGCCCTATTCTTACACCGTTTTACATGGCTGTATGTGGTACACCATTCCTTGTAGCGACGTTGGACACGCCGCATTGATGTGCCAAGAAATTAGACAAGATTCTCGTCCTGACTGAGTGCTTCAGGCGACCAACAGCGAATGTCATTAGTTTTCTAGCCATGCCCAGAATAGAGGCGGTGTACAGAATCCGTCTGCATAATGAGTATGATGGGGTGCCCAAAAAAAGCGAAATTATTTTCAAATTGTTTACAAAACAACCTTACCCCTTCAAAATACTCTCCGTTACAACCAATACATTTGTCCCACAGGTGCTTCCACTGTTCGAAACATTTTTTATGGTCATCTTTAGAAATGGTTGACAGCTCCTCCCTCGTTTTTTTTTTTCTTGCCTTCTTCAGTGCTGTCAAATCGGTGTTCTTTCATTCTCCTTTTCATGTGTGGAAATAAGGAAAAGTCGCACGGAGCCAGGTCAGGCGAGTAAGGAGCTTGGGGCAGCAGAATTATGCCATTTTTAGCCAAAAACTGTCTAACAGAGATGGCTGTGTGTGCAGGTGCGTTGTCGTGGTGGAAGAACCAGTCTCCTGTCTGCCACAAATCGGGTCTTTTTAGACGAACGCTGTCGCGCAATCTTCTTAAAACTTCCAAATAAAAGGTCTGACTGACGGTCGGACCAGGGGGAACAAACTCTAAATGAACTACGCCATTGGCATCGAAAAAGCGAACCAGCATTGTTTTGATATTCGATCTGGCTTGACGAAATTTTTTTGGACGGGGTAACAATGACGTCTTCCATTGACTTGACTGCTGCTTTGTTTTTTGGTCGTAACCACAGCACCATGACTCATTACCAGTAATGACCTTTGACAGAAAATCGGGATCAGTTTCAAGCTGTTGTTTCAACGCCTGACATGTTACAATTCGACGTTCCTTTTGATTGCCAGTCAGAACCCAGAGAACAAACTTGGCAGCAGCCCTTTTCAGTCCCAAACCTTCCGTTATTAAAATTCATGGAGAAGAAGTAAAAACTTTGAGGTTCGCCGATGACATTGTAATTCTGTCAGAGACAGCAAAGGACTTGGAAGAGCAGTTGAACGGAATGGACAGTGTCTTGAAAGGAGGATATAAGATGAACATCAACAAAACCAAAACGAGGATAATGGAATGTAGTCGAATTGAGTCGGGTGATGCTGAGGGAATTAGATTAGGAAATGAGACACTTAAAGTAGTAAAGGAGTTTTGCTATTTAGGGAGTAAAATAACCGATGATGGTCGAAGTAGAGAGGATATAAAATGTAGACTGGCAATGGCAAGGAAAGCGTTTCTCAAGAAGAGGAATTTGTTAACATCGAGTATAGATTTAAGTGTCAGGAAGTCGTTTCTGAAAGTATTTGTATGGAGTGTAGCCATGTATGGAAGTGAAACATGGACGATAACTAGTTTGGACAAGAAGAGAATAGAAGCTTTCGAAATGTGGTGCTACAGAAGAATGCTGAAGATAAGGTGGGTAGATCACGTAACTAATGAGGAGGTATTGAATAGGATTGGGGAGAAGAGAAGTTTGTGGCACAACTTGACTAGAAGAAGGGATCGGTTGGTAGGACATGTTTTGAGGCATCAAGGGATCACAAATTTAGCATTGGAGGGCAGTGTAGAGGGTAAAAATCGTAGAGGGAGACCAAGAGATCAATACACTAAGCAGATTCAGAAGGATGTACGTTGCAGTAGATACTGGGAGATGAAGAAGCTTGCACAGGATAGAGTAGCATGGAGAGGTGCATCAAACCAGTCTCAGGACTGAAGACCACAACAACAACAACAACCTTCCGTTAAAATTCGCTGAACTGAGCTCCAAGGTAACCCACTAATCTCTGACAGTTGATCAATTGTCTGTCGACAGCCTGTGAGCACAAGCTCTCGAATTTTTTCAATATTTTCATCGATTCGGACAGTTGATGGGCGTCCAGAACGAGGTATGTCAGCAGTACATGTTGCCATTTTTAAATCGAGCAAACCACTCGTACAACCTTTTTTCACATAGCGTCATCTTCGTAAGCTCTGATTCCGACATTAAAACAGTTTCAGCGGTATTTTTACCGAACAAAAAACAAATTGTTACAGCTGCACATTGTTCTCTTAAACATGGCATAATAAAAAAAGGAAAAAAAGAGCAAAACAGCGCCAGCAAAACAACCACTTTAGATGAACAGATCACGCCAGATCAGCAACACAGGCGGCGGAGAACTGTCAATGAGTTTCGCGATACACACCTAGCAGCAGAAATGCAAACTACATAAGTCCCACCTACCGCAATGTTATTCCGCTTTTTTTGAGTGTGTTTTTTATCCCGTCGTAAATTCTGCGTGCAAGTGCAACAAAATAGTCTAAATGTTCGTGGAGCGCAAATCTGAGACGGGACATGGGAACCAGCCTGGTGTTCACCTAGTGGGATGTGGGAAGCGGCCTAAAAGCCTCACCCGGACTGGCTGACACATCGACCCACTACCGTTAATCCGCTGCACAGATTCGATCCGTGGCCGGTACGTTTCCTCGCCCTGGAAACGGTCGATTTAACACGTGCGGCTATCTGAGCGGGTTGGGCATGATATCTGTATGGTACGGGAGATGGCACTCAGTTCTAAACAATGAAAAGTGTGAGTTCATCTACATGATTATTAGTAACATGGCTGGAAATCAGAGATCTCAAATCAATTTTAATGAAATAGTCCGCCTGCTTAGCTGGGTGGTAACGTGCTCGCCTGCCATGTAAGCGGGGCCGGGTTCGATTCCCGGCTGGGTTGGAGATTGTCTCCGCTCAGGGACTTGCCCGCATAGGGGCCTCCCGGCCAACGAGGCCATACGCTCATTTCCATTTAATGAAGTAATCAATCTTGATCGCAAAATATTTTATACGTAGTAACCAGCTTCAGTCTTTAAAGATATTCTTTTCAGGCCGTTAAAGTGACTCCTTTACCGATCTGCTCGGTCGCAGTCGACGATAGTGCCTTCTGGTACATATTTGGCTCCGCTCGCCATCTCCACAGATCGCTAAAGGAAAAAATTTTTATATTGTAACAAATAAGCCCTCGGTCACAAATATTAAGTCAAAATTGACCTGGTTTCGATGCTACTATGAGCGTCGTCTTCAGAATTAGACTAACTGTACTAAAACATTAGGTATACAGTACATTAATAAAATTAAAATTTGTACTGATTCGAAAAGATGCAGTACTTACAAGTCACATATTAAAAAAGATCTCAGCCGGAAAGGCGACGTCATGAACACTTGTCAGATGGCGAGCCGCTAAGGGCTGCTCGTACTGTGGACAAGGGTTGCAATAAGACTGAAGTGCTCACGTTGGAAAGTGTGGGCAAGTAAACATGGTGTTGCTACGAGCGCCATGTAGTAGCCGCAGAAACAACTAGGCTACTGTACATTCAAAATTAGACACATGAAATTGTGATGCATTTGGTTCAGGCATAACGTAAACATTAATAATAACAGGATGAAGTTACATATTTATCTGTATGTCCATCCTTTTAGCAGAAGGTCTCTGGGACGACGGCCGTTTACTATCGTGACAAATAAAAACAACTACAGCCGTCCTTACCATTTTATTTTATTTTGTCGCGTTGAAACTAATAGCGACAAAATAAAATAAAATCATAAGGACGGCTGGAGGTGTTTTTATTTGTCACGTAAGGAGAAAATGGTCTTCGAAGACTGAATTCGGTTACCGTGAATAAAATATTTTGCGATCAAAGCTGATACTGCGAACTGTGGATGAAGGCCAACAGACAGATTCCATATTTCTAGATTTCCAGAAGGCGTTTGACACGGTGCTCCTGTGCAGGCTGTTAAAGAAGGTACGAACTTATGGAATAAGATCGCAGATATGTAAGTGGCTCGAAGGCTTCTTAAGTAATAGAAAACAGTATGTTGTCCTCGACTGCGAGTGTTCATCAGAGACAAGGGTACCGTCAGGAGTGCCCCATGGAAGTGTGATGGGAGCGCTGTTGTTCCCTGTATACGTATACGATTTGGCGAACAGGGTGGTTGTTTGCTGATGATGCCGTGGTGTACGGTTAAGCGTCGAAGTTGATTGACTGTGGAAAGATGCATAACGACTTAGACAAAATTTCCAGTTGGCTTCATGAATGGCAGCTAGCCCTAAATGTGGAAAAATGGAAGTCAATGCGGATGAGTAGGAAGATCAAACTCGCAATGTTGGGATATACACTCCTGGAAATGGAAAAAAGAACACATTGACACCGGTGTGTCAGACCCACGATACTTGCTCCCGACACTGCGAGAGGGCTGTACAAGCAATGATCACACGCACGGCACAGCGGACACACCAGGAACCGCGGTGTTGGCCGTCGAATGGCGCTAGCTGCGCAGCATTTGTGCACTGCCGCCGTCAGTGTCAGCCAGTTTGCCGTGGCATACGGAGCTCCATCGCAGTCTTTAACACTGGTAGCATGCCGCGACAGCGTGGACGTGAACCGTATGTGCAGTTGACGGACTTTGAGCGAGGGCGTATAGTGGGCATGCGGGAGGCCGGATGGACGTACCGCCGAATTGCTCAACACGTGGGGCGTGAGGTCTCCACAGTACATCGATGTTGTCGCCAGTGGTCGGCGGAAGGTGCACGTGCCCGTCGACCTGGGACCGGACCGCAGCGACGCACGGATGCACGCCAAGACCGTAGGATCCTACGCAGTGCCGTAGGGGACCGCACCGCCACTTCCCAGCAAATTAGGGACACTGTTGCTCCTGGGGTATCGGCGAGGACCATTCGCAACCGTCTCCATGAAGCTGGGCTACGGTCCCACACACCGTTAGGCCGTCTTCCGCTCACGCCCCAACATCGTGCAGCCCGCCTCCAGTGGTGCTGCGACAGGCGTGAATGGAGGGACGAATGGAGACGTGTCGTCTTCAGCGATGAGAGTCGCTTCTGCCTTGGTGCCAATGATGGTCGTATGCGTGTTTGGCGCCGTGCAGGTGAGCGCCACAATCAGGACTGCATACGACCGAGGCACACAGGGCCAACACCCGGCATCATGGTGTGGGGAGCGATCTCCTACACTGGCCGTACACCACTGGTGATCGTCGAGGGGACACTGAATAGTGCACGGTACATCCGAACCGACATCGAACCCATCGTTCTACCATTCCTAGACCGGCAAGGAAACTTGCTGTTCCAACAGGACAATGCACGTCCGCATGTATCCCGTGCCACCCAACGTGCTCTAGAAGGTGTAAGTCAACTACCCTGGCCAGCAAGATCTCCGGATCTGTCCCCCATTGAGCTTGTTTGGGACTGGATGAAGCGTCGTCTCACGCGGTCTGCACGTCCAGCACGGACGCTGGTCCAACTGAGGCGCCAGGTGGAAATGGCATGGCAAGCCGTTCCACAGGACTACATCCAGAATCTCTACGATCGTCTCCATGGGAGAATAGCAGCCTGCATTGCTGCGAACGGTGGATATACACTGTACTAGTGCCGACATTGTGCATGCTCTGTTGCCTGTGTCTATGTGCCTGTGGTTCTGTCAGTGTGATCATGTGATGTATCTGACCCCAGGAATGTGTCAATAAAGTTTCCCCTTCCTGGGACAATGAATTCACGGTGTTCTTATTTCAATTTCCAGGAGTGTAGTATTACTAGTGTGACATAGTGAAGTCGTTTAAATATGTGGGAGTAGCGTTGTAAAGCGATATGAGATGGAACGAGCGTGTGAGAACTGTGTTATGGAAGGCCAATAGTCGACATCGGTTTATTGCGAGAATTTTAGGGAAGAGTGGTCCACGTGTAAAGGAGACAGCATATAGGACGCTGGTGCGACTTGTGATCCGTACCTGGTCGGAGCGAAGGAAGACATCGAAGCAATTCAGAGGCGACCTGTTAGATTTGTTACCGGTAGGTTCGAACAACACGTAAATGTTACAGACAAGCTTCGGGAACTCAACTGGGAATCCCTGGAGGGAAGGCAACTTTCTTTTCCAGAATATTCAAAAATTTAGAGAACCGGTATTTGAAGCTGACTGCCGAACGATTTTGTTGTGTACATAGTTCCGCGTAGTCAGCGCGTGAACAACTTTTCCCACTAGAGCGCGCTCCGCTAAGCACAACAGCGCAGGCGCAGCGCTCGTCCGTCTCCGCACTACGAGATGGCGCTGTCTTAGAGACGGACCAAATTCTGCTTCCGCCGATCCGCGTATTAATATGTCACGCAGCCAATGAGATTGCTGCTAACGTAGAACCTTTTCTCCTCGCGGATCACACTCGCGCAGTGATACCTGAACGCTCGAGGTATTATAACGAGTGTACAGACCTCCGATTAGTCAGTCTGCATCAGTCTGCGTTTGTCTGCATTAGTCTGCATTTGTCTGTACCAGTCTATAGTCAAGTTTCAGTCTGCGCCTAATCAGATTACCATATTCTTGTACATAGCCATGAAGAGAAATGTATAGACGCTTTGTCAAGTATCAGAGATATATGAGAATAAGATTAACGTACCAAGACCAAAGGAACTTCAGATTGTCAGTTGTAAACAGCATCCAGAATCAAGTTACATGGTATCTATGCTTTTTATTATTTTAATAAATGTGTGTGAAAATTAATCAAGTTCTGTTTAAAGTTGGTCACCGTCAATCTGCTACTCTAAGTGTGCAAGTTGCATTTCTATCGTCTGACCTAACGGCAGAAGATAAACACGCCACGATAAGACCACGAGACATATTGCTGACACTCGCCTATTTCGTTAGAGCGACAAGTCAAATAATCTGATGGTGTGTGTACCGAAGGTCTTAGAGTGCGCACACCACAAAGATGTAGACTACTTTATTAAAATATGATCCACTTGAGCAATAAAAAGAATGCGTTAAATTTCGGCTACATGAAAAAACACACATTTAAAGGTTATGGATTCAACTAAATAGCTAGGATCCCCAAGGTCCGTCACATAGAAAATGTTGTGGGGAAGGCGGACCAGAGACTATGTCTTACTGCCAGGACACTTAGATCATTCAACAATTCTACCAGACTGCCTAAACTACGCTTGCCCGTTTCCTTGTGGTGTACTACTGCCCGGTATAAGATCCTTACCAGTTAGTGTTGGTTGAGGACATCGAGAAAGTGCAAAGAAGGGCAGCTCGTTTTGTATTATCGTGAATAGGAGAGTGAGTGTGACGGACATGCGATTTATGGTGACAACCAGTAAAACAAGGCCCTTTTTTGCGACTAAATCTTTTCACGACATTTCAATCGCCAACTTTCTCGACCGGGTGCAAAAATATTTTGTTGATTCTCATATAGGGGAAAAGGCCATAGTGATAATAAGAACTGAAATCACAGCACGCACGGAAAGAAGCAGGTATTGGTTTTTCCCGAGTGCTATTCGAGAGTGAAACGGTCGAGGAATAGTATGAAAGCCGGCCGAAGTGGCCGTGCGGTTAAAGGCGCTGCAGTCTGGAACCGCAAGACCGCTACGGTCGCAGGTTCGAATCCTGCCTCGGGCATGGATGTTTGTGATGTCCTTAGGTTAGTTAGGTTTAACTAGTTCTAAGTTCTAGGGGACTAATGACCTCAGCAGTTGAGTCCCATAGTGCTCAGAGCCAATAGTATGAAACTGGTTCGATTAGCGCTCTGCCACACACGAGTGTGAAGTGGAGAGTAATAATGTAGACGTAAGTGCAGTTGCAGAGTTCCGCTTCTGGAGGTACGGGCGGTTTTGCACACGTAGAGGAGTTCGTGCGCTACGCAGCAGAAGTGGCAGAGCTCGGGTGAGCCGTCTGCTGCAGGCAACGGAACTCTAGCAGAACCGCTCTAACGTGTGAGGTGGCGCATTGTCACGCCGCGCTGTCGTCACGGCAAGCAGCGGTCCAGCCGCTAGCAACAGTGTCTGGCCGAAGTGAGGGCCAGGCGTGAGGCCTTCGACGAGTTCGACAGTCCAATTCTATCAACCTACCCGATAAAAGAAACTTAAGAAGTTTACGATTTTGCTCATAGCTGTAGTTCAGCAGTTGCAGACTATTTCCACAAACTCGTCAACTTCTAACCGTCACCACCCTCTTACAACCCAAAGCCGATTCATTAATTCTGAAGTAAGTTTAAATCTAGGCCGCTGGTCACAATTTCACAGCACTCGGGACGTTGAGATAGTGACACACTACAGACAGAGGTAGCAATGGTAAAATTTAAAAAAAAAAAGTTTTCATAGTACTCATTTCTTATTGTTGTTCGTTATTCTCGAAAACTATACAAGGTGCATTCAAGTTCTAAGGCCTCCGATTTTTTTTTCTAATTAACTACTCACCCGAAATCGATGAAACTGGCGTTACTTCTCGACGTAATCGCCCTGCAGACGTACACATTTTTCACAACGCTGACGCCATGATTCCATGGCAGCGGCGAAGGCTTCTTTAGGAGTCTGTTTTGACCAGTGGAAAATCGCTGAGGCAATAGCAGCACGGCTGGTGAATGTGCAGCCACGGAGAGTGTCTTTCATTGTTGGAAAAAGCCAAAAGTCATTAGGAGCCAGGTCAGGTGAGTAGGGAGCATGAGGAATCACTTCAAAGTTGTTATCACGAAGAAACTGTTGCGTAACGTCAGCTCGATGTGCGGGTGCGTTGTCTTGGTGAAACAGCACACGCGCAGCCTTTCCCGGACGTTATTGTTGCAGTGCAGGAAGGAATTTGTTCTTCAAAACATTTTCATAGGATGCACCTGTTACCGTAGTGCCCTTTGGAACGCAATGCGTAAGGATTACGCCCTCGCGGTCCCAGAACATGGACACCATTATTTTTTCAGCACTGGCGGTTACCCGAAATTTTTTTGGTGGCGGTGAATCTGTGTGCTTCCATTGAGCTGACTGGCGCTTTGTTTCTGGATTGAAAAATGGCATCCACGTCTCATCCATTGTCCCAACCGACGAAAAGTAAATCCCATTCATGCTGTCGTTGCGCGTCAACATTGCTTGGCAACATGCCACAAGGGCAGCCGTGTGGTCGTCCGTCAGCATTCGTGGCACCCACCTGGATGACACTTTTCGCATTTTCAGGTAGTCATGCAGGATTGTGTGCACAGAACCCACAGAAATGCCAACTCTGGAGGCGATCTGTTCAACAGTCATTCAGGCGATCCCCCAAAACAATTCTCTCGACTTTCTCGATCATGTCGTCAGACCGGCTTGTGCGAGCCCGAGGTTGTTTCGGTTTGTTGTCACACGATGTTCTGCCTTCATTAAACTGTCGCACCCACGAACGCACTTTTGGCACATCCATAACTCCACCACCATATGTCTCCTTCAACTGTCGATGAATTTCAATTGGTTTCACACCACGCAAATTCAGAAAACGAATGATAGCACGCTGTTCAAGTAAGGAAAACGTCGCCATTTTAAGTATTTAAAACAGTTCTCATTCTCGCCGCTGGCGGGAAAATTCCATCTGCCGTACAGTGCTGCCATCTCTGGGACCTATTGACAATGAACGTGGCCTCATTTTAAAACAATGCGCATGTTTCTATCTCTTTCCAGTCCAGAGAAAAAAAATCGGAGGCCTTAGAACTTGAATGCACCTCGTATAATACATGTCCATTCTAGATTCTGAAATGCAACTTTATATACAGGTCTAGCGAATGCTCGGCTTCATTTTATTAAATGAGTTGAGTTTCTGTTGTGGAATAGATACAACACGTGATCAAAAGTATCCGGACACCCCCAAAAACATATGTTTCTCATATTAGGTGCATTGTGCTGCCACCTACTGCCAGGTACTCCATATCAGCGACCTCAGTAGTCATTAAACATCGTGAGAGAGCAAAATGTGGCGCTCCACCGACCTCATGAGCTTCGAACGTGGTGACTGGGTGACACTTGGGTCGTACGTATGTACGCGAGATTTCCACACTCCTAAACATCATAGGTCCACTGTTTCCGATGTGATAGTGAAGTGGAAACGTGAAGGGACATGTACAGCACATAAGCGTACAGGCCGACCTTGTCTGTTGACTGACAGTGATCGGCGACAGTTGGAGAGGGTCGTAATGTGTAATAGGCAGACATCTAGCCAGACCATCGCACAGGAATTCCGAACTGCATCAGAATCCACTGCAAGTACTATGAGAGGCGGGAGGTGAGAAAACATGGATTTCATGGTCGAGCGGCTGCTCGTAAGCCACACATCACGCCGGTAAATGTCAAACGACGCCTCGCTTGGTGTAAGGAGCGTAAACACTGGACGATTGAAAAGTGGAAAAACGTTGTGTGGAGTGACGAATCACGGTACACAATGTGGCGATCCGATGGGAGGGTGTGGGTTTGGGGAATGACCGGTGAACGTCATCTGCCAGCGTGTGTAGTGCCAACAGCAAAATTCAGAGGCGGTGGTGTTATAGTGTGGGTGTGTTTTTCATGGAGGGGGCTTGCACCCCTTGTCGTTTTTCGTGGCACTATCACAGCACAGGCCTACATTGATGTTTTAAGCACTTTCTCGCTTCCCACTGTTGAAGAGCAATTCGAGGATGTCGATTGCATCTTTCAGCACGCTCGAGCACCTGTTCATAATGCTCGGCCTGTGGAGGAGTGGTTACACGACAATAACATCCCTGTATCGGACAGGCCTGTACAGAGTCCTGACCTGAATCCTATAGAACACGTTTGGGATGTTCTGGAACGCCGAGTTCGTACCAGGCCTCACCGACCGACATCGATACCTCTGCTCAGTGCAGCACTTCGTGAAGAATGGGCTCCCATTCCCCAACAAACCTTCGAGCACCAGATTGAAAGTATGCTTGCGTGAGTCGAAGCTGTCATCAAAGCTAAGAGTGGGCCAACACCATACTGAATTCCAGCATTACCGATTGAGGGCGCTACGAACTTCTAAGTCATTTTCAGCCACATGCCGGGATACTTTTGATCACATAGCGTATATTTCTATTGCTTTACTTCACGATACAGTTAAGTTCAACCTCCATGCTAACTAAATACATACATAACTTGTACTCCATACTCGTACTGAACAACTACAAAGATTTGCCTACAACAACATGTAGCCAACAAAGTACTATCGTGTATCGATCTATTCATGCAAAATCATGTTTGGAGCATACATTACAGAAACAAAGTACAACTAATTGTTTATCATTGCCTAACTTTTTTTATGTAACCTAAATTGGAACGATCACATAGATAATGTTGTGGGTAGAGTAAACCAAAGATTGCGATTCATCGGCAGAACACTTAGATCAAGCTCATCCAAGAATTACGCCCCGCGGCCGCAAGGGAGTGTAGTTCAGCGCCCCGTCCGCGACCGTGTGTCGCTAGTGTCGCCATAGGAGCGAGAGAGACAGAGAGAGACAGAGAGAGAGAGAGAGAGAGAGAGAGAGAGAGCTGCGGAAGGAGTGTGAGAGCGAACAGCACTGCTCTGCGCTGGACTGTTCCGCGGCCAGATCTAACGTAAACAGAATATTCTATTTTAGAATTAATTTTATGTAAGGGATATAGAGTCTCATTCTCACTGTTAGTAGTTACAAGTAAGTATTTTTTGTTATACTTCGTGCTACAATTTTTTGTATCCCTTTTCAGAGTTTAGAAATCGGATCCTCAGTTTGCTGTTTTGTACGTTATATTTTTAACTGACCAAGTTTAAAAACGTATTAAAATGGAATTAAGGTTATAAAGCTCTTTAATTCTTACAGTAAACATTGTTAAAGAACACAATTAACATTTTACACGTTTTCCTTCTTCGAAGAAACGATTTTGTCTAGGCTAGGTACAATATTCCGTGAGACTGCTAGCCTCAAAGAATTGGTCAAATTTTTATCGCCATGCTACGGTCGCAGGCTCGAATCCTGCCCCGGGCATGGATGTGTGTGATGTCCTTAGGTTAGTTAGGTTTAAGTAGTTCTAAATTCTAGGGGACTGATGACCACAGATGTTAAGTCCCATAGTGCTCAGAGCCATTTGAACCATTTTTTTTTTTTTTTATCGCCAAGGAATGAAGGGTTCTTAGTTTTAGCAAGCTTTAAAAGAGAGAAAAAGCGCTCACAAATATACGTGGAACCAAACATTGAGAGAACTTCGGCCGCGTGCTTGTGCAAAAGAGGATATTTCTCTCGTGGAAGACAGCTGTAAAAGTCATCCAAAGTTTAACACATAAGAAAGCGGTCCTTCAGGCGGATATGGCACTGTAGGCCAATCGAAGCACTTGTGAGACGTCCTCTGCCCGAAGGGAAAACGGGCGAACAAATATACAGGGCTATTACAAATGATTGAAGCGATTTCATAAATTCACTGTAGCTCCATTCATTGACATATGGTCACGACACACTACAGATACGTAGAAAAACTCATAAAGTTTCGTTCGGCTGAAGCCGCACTTCAGGTTTCTGCCGCCAGAGCGCTCGAGAGCGCAGTGAGACAAAATGGCGACAGGAGCCAAGAAAGCACTCACATCAGTCAGTCATAACAGTGCAACGACACTTCAGGACGAAGTTCAACAAAGATCCACGAACGGCTAACTCCATTCGGCGATGGTATGCGCAGTTTAAAGCGTCTGGATGACTCTGTAAGGGGAAATCAACGGGTCGGCCTGCAGTGAGCGAAGAAACGGTTGAACGCGTGCGGGCAAGTTTCACGCGTAGCCCGCGGAAGTCGACGAATAAAGCAAGCAGGGAGCTTGTACCACAGCCGACGGTTTGGAAAATCTTACGGAAAAGGCTAAAGCAGAAGCCTTACCGTTTACAATTGCTACAAGCCCTGACACCCGATGACAAAGTCAAACGCTTTCAATTTTCGGCGCGGTTGCAACACCTCATGCAAGAGGATGCGTTCAGTGCGAAACTTGTTTTCAGTGATGAAGCAACATTTTTTCTTAATGGTGAAGTGAACAGACACAATGTGCGAATCTGGGCGGTAGAGAATCCTCACGCATTCGTGCAGCAAATTCGCAATTCACCAAAAGTTAACGTGTTTTGTGCAATCTCACGGTTTAAAGTTTACGGCCCCGTTTTCTTCTGCGAAAAAAATGTTACAGGACACGTGTATCTGGACATGCTGGAAAATTGGCTCATGCCACAACTGGAGACCGACAGCGCCGACTTCATCTTTCAACAGGATGGTGCTCCACTGCACTTCCATCACGATATTCGGCATTTCTTAAACAGGAGATTGGGAAACCGATGGATCGGTCGTGGTGGAGATCACGATCAGCAATTCATGTCATGGCCTCCACGCTCTCCCGACTTAACCCCATGCGGTTTCTTTCTGTGGGGTTATGTGAAAGATTCAGTGTTTAAACCTCCTCTACCAAGAAACGTGCCAGAACTGCGAGCTCGCATCAACGATGCTTTCGAACTCATTGATGGGGACATGTTGCGCCGAGTGTGGGGGGAACTTGATTATCGGCTTGATGTCTGCCGAATCACTAAAGGGGCACATATCGAACATTTGTGAATGCCTAAAAAAACTTTTTGAGTTTTTGTATGTGTGTGCAAAGCATTTTGAAAAATCTGAAATAATAAAGTTATTGTAGAGCTGTGAAATCGCTTCAATCATTTGTAATAACCCTGTATCTATCGGTTGGCGTTCGGGCGGTCCGCACGGCCAGCTAAGCGGCTCGGCTCGGCCACTGCAGCAACATAGGAATTCGCCCGGGGCGCTGGCCGCGGGCGATCGCGGGCGCTAGCGCCCCAGGGGCACAGTTTGGGCGAGCCTGACTTAGAAGGTGCAACAGGTCTACTAAAGAGACTGCTTACACCACGCTTGTCCGCCCTGTTCTCAAGTATTGCTGTGCCGTGTGCGATTAGCATCAGGTGGGACAGACAGATGACATCGAAAAAGTTAAAATAAGGGCAGCTCGTTTTGTATTATCCCGAAATAGGGGAGACAGTGTCACAGATATGATATGTGAATTGGAGTGGGAATCATTAAAACAAAGACGTTTTTTGTTGCGATGGGATCTTCTCGTGAAATTTCAATCACAGTTTCCTCCCCCATATGCGAAAACATTCTGTTGGCACCCACCTACAGAGGGAGAAAAGATCATCACGATAAAAATAAGAGAAATCAGGGCTCGCACAGAAAAATTTAATGCTCGCTTTTTTCCCTTGCGCCGTTCGAGAAAGAAACAGTAGAGAGACAGCTTGAAGGTGGTTCATTGAACCCTCTGCCAGGCACTTTATTGTGAATAGCAGAGTAATCACGTAGATGTAGAAGAAGCCCATAATAATTGTAGTAATTACATAAAGTGTTTATATACGTTGACGTTTATAGTTTTTCGTATAGCTTTTTGGTGGTAGATTTCTGGGTTTTGGATCTTTAACGAGGGAATCAGTCACTATATTATTCAAGATCGATTGGTGCACCTTATCTCACCATAATCAGTTTTATTACATGCTGCACAAGGAAACCTCTTCTTGCTTCATTTCACTGGTTTCGACAGTTTGTACTGTCATCTTCAGAAATGAGAAAGGCTTTTAGCCAAAATCAACATCAGGATCGGACGGTAGTATTCTTTGCTACAGAGTCAGTAGAACAGACTGATACCTCTAAACATAAATGATGCGTGCGATGACTGGGAAACAATGAACTCTCAAATTTCACATCGTAGATAGTATGTGCGAGAAAAATCAGCTTGGCGGTTGACTTTTCTCGCACATACTGTGAACAATGTGAAATTCGACAGTTAATTGTTTAATAGAACGAAAAACCAGTCCAAGTTTCAAATATTTTATTTTTCATTCGATAACTATTTCCGGACCAAGGCCCATTTTCAAATCAACATAACAAAATCGAAAATGGCAATTCCGGAAATGTCAACACAATGTATAATTTACATTCACAGTTCATACAGTTATCTGTATATTCATATACATTACACGTTTTTTTACAGTTATCTCAATGCACTGTGAATATACGTTACACGTTTTGTTGACTTTTCGCAAATGCAATTTTCGATTTTGTTATGTTGATTTGAAAATGGGTCTTAGACCGAAACAAGGTACAGAATGAAAAATAAAATGGTCGCAACTTGGACTGGTTTTCGGTCCATTGATTAACAGAAGTTAGTGGCCCAAGTTACTCCAGTATGCTGGAAGTTACTTAATTGTTTACCGTCCATCGCACGCGTCATTTATTTTTAGAGATGTCTCTCTGTTTTATTATCTCCTGTAGCAAGAGACACTACCGTCCGATTCTTATTTTAACATTTGCTGTAAGCCTCTTTCACTTCTGAAGATGACAGTCAAAACTGTCGAAACCGGTAAAGTGAATCAAAGGTTATCTTTGTGGAATCTTAAGGGGAGGTTTACTATCTTTTGGTTCAAAAAATCGATTTTTAGTTGCATTTTTGGATCCATAAAAGTGCTTAGAATCCATCCCTGAAACGGTTTTTCCGAATACGGAACGGGAATGTTTGTTATTCGCGGTTGGACAAAAAAATGCACCTGCCTGAAATCGGCCTTTTTCACGCACCAGTTTTTTTCTTTCGAAGGACGAGTTATTGTACCGGTGCTTGGGAGGAAACAAATTCAAATGAGAGTTTGAACGCGTGTGTTTGGAAGTAGCCCCCAAGGATTTGCAGTCTAGTGCGAAGACTGTGGAGATTGCGACTTTCCTGGCACTTCTACTGTATTTCTTTCCCCCATTCCTGTCAATTGTTCCCTTATGCTCTCCCTGAAACTCTGTACAACCTCTGGTTCTTTCAGTTTATCCAGGTCCCATCTCCTTAAATTCCCACCTTTTTCAGTTTCTTCAGTTTTAATCTACAGGTCATAACCAATAGATTGTGGTCAGAGTCCACATCTGCCCCTGGAAATGTCTTACAATTTAAAACCTGGTGCCTAAATCTGTCTTACCATTATATAATCTATCTGATACCTTCTAGTATCTCCAAGATGATTAAGTTATGCTCTGCGCAAAATTCTACCTGGCGGCTTCCTCTTTCATTTCTTAGCCCCAATCCATATTCACCTACTACGTTTCCTTCTCTCCCTTTTCCTACTACCGAATTCCAGTCACCCATGACTATTAAATTTTCGTCACCTTTCACTATCTGAATAATTTCTTTTATTTCATCATACATTTCTTCAATTTCTTCGTCATCTGCAGAGCTAGTTGGCATATAAACTTGTACTACTGTAGTAGGTGTGGGCTTCGTATCTATCTTGGCCACTATAATGCGTTCACTACGCTGTTTGTAGTAGCTTACCCGCATTCCTATTTCCCTATTCATTATTAAACCTACTCCTGCATTACCCCTATTTGATTTTGTGTTTATAACCCTGTAGTCACCTGACCAGAAGTCTTGTTCCTCCTGCCACCGAACTTCACTAATCCCCACTATATCTAACTTTAACCTATCCATTTCCCTTTTAAAATTTTCTAACCTACCTGCCCGATTAAGTGATCTGACATTCCACGCTCCGATCCGTAGAACGCCAGTTTTCTTTCTCCTGATAACGACATCCTCTTGAGTAGTCCCCGCCCGGAGATCCGAATGGGGGACTATTTTACCCAAGAGAACGCCATCATCATTTAATCATACAGTAAAGCTGCATGCCCTCGGGAAAAATTACGGCCGTAGTTTCTCCTTGCTTTCAGCCGTTCGCAGTACCAGCACAGCAAGGCCGTTTTGGTTATTGTTACAAGGCCAGATCAGTCAATCATCAAGACTGATGCCCCTGCAACTACTGAAAAGGCTGCTGCCCCTCTTCAGGAACCACACGTTTGTCTGGCCTCTCAACAGATACCCTTCCGTTGTGGTTGCACCTACGGTACGGCTATCTGTATCGCTGAGGCACGCAAGCCTCCCCACCAACGGCAAGGTCCATGGGGGGAGGATTCCTATCCATCAAGTCGAAAAATCTATGAAAAAAACCCTATTTTTTTTCAAAAGTCAGCCATTTTGTTTCGTATGGTCCAAATAACTTAAGCGAGGTGCAACTCCTAAAGAATCTTATATATACTTCGCTAACGTCAACTCAGTTTTGATTACAGACGAGGCGCCTGACCTGTGACATACCGTGCGTGGAGGTCTACATCGAAATTTTTTTTCGTTCCGACGTCACTTTCGCCTTTGCTCTTCGACATTTCCTGTCGAAAATAAACATTTTGACCAAATTTGACATTGATATCTGTAACACATCCCGAGGAAAAAATTCTCAAAGAACATGCCAAAGATAGTAAACATCCCCTTACGAGGTTTGTGTCTAACGTTGAGTGTGCTATCGGATCGAAGCCATCTATACACTCTGCGACTTAATGGCTCACAAATGGAGGATGTAAGAGAGGCTGCAGAAAATTCAGAATTGTAAAACCGTCCACGAAAACAAGAAAAAAGCCGTAGCCTACAGGGTGTAAGCAAAAATATGGAAACACCGCGAAACACGCATTCTTGAACACGTGCAGTTTGCGCTGTTGTATTTGACCGCGAGTGGCACCCGTGCGGTGTCCTGAGAACGTTACAAGTATCAACCGTGGTCAGAACACTGTTCCGTGTAGTTGTGAGTGCATTGCGTCTCAGTTGAGTGAATTCGAACGAGGACAAATTGTTATATCTCGTACGGTGGGTGGTTCCGTAACCTAGGTGTTTGGTGTTTCAAGAGGCGCCATATCGAAGAAATACAGAGAAAGCGGAAAATCTTCATCCGCCGAGAGACAACGCCGACGAAAGTGTGGTGTTGAGTGACCGTGACAGACGGTAATTGAAAACGATTGTAACGAAAAGTAAGAGGACGAAGGCTGTAAAAGTCGCTGCATAACTGAATGTCGCACTCACGAACACTGCCGGCAACAAAACAACACGATAAATCAGTCTAATCTAAAAGCCGTAAATTCGACTAAATCCCTAGGTATTACAATTACGAACAGCTTAAATTGGAAAGAACACACAGAAAATGTTGTGGGGAAGGCAAATCAAAAACTGCGTTTTATTGGCAGGACACTTAGAAAATGTGAAAGGCCTGCTAAAGAGACTGACTACGCTACGCTTGTCTGTCCTCTTTTAGAATACTGCTGCGCGGTGTGGGATCCTTACCAGACAAGACTGACGGAGTACATCGAAAAACTTCAAAGAAAGGCAGCACGTTTTGTATTATCACGAAATATGGCAGAGAGTGTCACAGAAATGATACAGGATTTCGGATGGACATCGATAAAAGAAAGGCGTTTTTCGTTGCGACGGAATCTTCTCACGAAATTCGAATCACCAACTGTCTCCTCCGAATGCGAAAATATTTTGTTGACACCGACCTACATGGGGAGGAACGATGAACAAGATAAAATAAGGGAAATCAGAGTTCGTACGAAAAGATATTGGTGTCCATTCTTTCCGCGCGCTATACGAGATTGGAATAATAGAGAATTGTGAAGATGGTTCGATGAACCCTCTGCCAGGCACATAAATGTGATTTGCACAGTATCCATGTAGACGTAGATGTAGATGTAGAAGATAGCTCTATTTACAAAGAATTTAGGGGCGAGCTGGCATTCCAAAAACCACTCGTAAGAGATGGTAAAGTCTGTAACAAATAAAGGTGGTACCGATGCCGTATAACGTTGACTATGGAGCAACGGAAAAAACTCATTTGGTCGGATGAATTTTGTTTCGCGCTATTCCCAACTGTTTACTTGCCAAGAACGAAACGTGGCGGGGGTTCGGTGTTGATTTGGGCAGCCATACCGTGGTGTCCCATGGGCTCTGTGAATACTCTGCAAGCTCGCATTACTGCCAAGAAGTACACCGGGCGTTCGGGAACTAAGGAAGACAGAATTTTGCGCCATTTTGTCATATCACGCTTGGCAGCCGTGGGTTTTTGATGTTTGTTATCCGTGATCCTTCCCCTTACTACCCTGATAGCTTTTCTGTGATGAGCATAATTGTTTAATGTTTATTTTAATAATGGAGCAGATGACATTGTGCAACGTATCCAAGTGATAAAAAGTTATTACAGAAACAGTGAGAGTCCCGCGACGACCGTTCGTGAAATGTAAGCTTGTTTCACTTCTGAAGACGACAGGACAAACTGTTGAAACCAGTGAAGTGAATCAAACAGAGGTTTCCTTGCGCAGCTTGTAATAAAACTGATTATGGTGAGATAAAAGTGCACCAATCGATCTCGAATAATATGGCACAAATGGCTCTGAGCACTATGCGACTTAACTTCTGAGGTCATCAGTCGCCTAGAACTTAGAACTAATTAAACCTAATTAACCTAAGGACATCACAGACAGCCATGCCCGAGGCAGGATTCGAACCTGCGACCGGATCGGTCTCTCGGTTCCACACTGTAGCGCCTAGAACCGCACGGCCACTCCGGCCGGCTCGAATAATATGGAGTGACTGAATCCCACTTATAGATTCAAAACCCAAAATCTACCACCAAATAGCTACACGAAAATGTATAAACGTCAACGCATATAAACACTTTATGTACTTACTATGATTATTATGGACTTCTTCTCCATCTACAGTTACGTGATTACTCTGCTATTCACAATAAAGTGCCTGGCAGAGGGTTCAATGAACCACCTTCAAGCTGTCTCTCTACTGTTCCACTCTCGAACGGCGCGTGTAAGAAACGAGCACTTAAATTTTTCTGTGCGAGCTCTTATTTCTCTTATTTTATCGTGATGATCATTTCTCCCTAAGTAGGTGGGTGCCAAGTGAATGTTTTCGCAATCGGAGGAGAAAACTGGTGATTGAAATTTCATGAGAATATCCTGTCGCAACGAAAAACGCCTTTGTTTTAATGATTGCCACTCCAATTCACGTATCGTGTCTGTGGCGCTATCTCCCCTATTTCGGGATACTACAAAACGGCCGGCCGCGGTGGTCTAGCGGTTCTGGCGCTGCAGTCCGGAACCGCGGGACTGCTACGGTCGCAGGTTCGAATCCTACCTCGGGCATGGGTGTGTGTGAAGTCCTTAGGTTAGTTAGGTTTAAGTTGTTCTAAGTTCTAGGGGACTTATGTCCTAAGATGTTGAGTCCCATAGTGCTCAGAGCCATTTGAACCATTTGAACTACAAAACGAGCTGTCCTTCTTTGAATTTTTTCGATGTCATCTGTCAGTCCCACCTGATGCGAACCGCACACCGCACAACAATACCCGAGAACAGGGCGGACAAGCGTGGTGTAAGCAGTCACTTTGGTAGACCTGTCGCACCTTCTGCAGTTTGGAAGTTGATCCGGAAGTATGAGACGAAGGGGTCTGTTTCAAACGTTAAGAAAACAGGACGACCGCGTTCTGTTCGAAAACAAATAAACAATGATGTCGTGCGTGACAATATTACCGTAAGGCCCAGAAAATCGGTTCTCCGATCAGCTCGGAACTATTGAATTTATCACCAAGTTCACTGCCTGAAAGCCTTTCAGAAGATCTCAAAACGGATGCGTACAAGATTCATCTTACACAAGAGTTGACGCCTCCAGATCACGGAAAGAGACATCCATTTGCTCAATGGGTCTCGGCTCGACAAGCGGAGGACGAGAACTTCACAAAGAGAATAATTTTCTCATATGAGGAGCAGTTCCACCCCGGTGAGTACGTCAGTAAGCAGAACTGCAGAATTTGGGGTAGCGAAGATCTTCAAGTGACTGTGCAGGATGAGATGCACGACTGTGTGGTGTGAGTTCTGGGCAGGAGGGAGCTGCCGTCACTGTGAACGGCGACCGTTACCGAAACATGCTTCCTGATTGGTTTTTCCCTCTTATTAATGAAAATGACGATTTTTGGTTTCAATAAGATGTTGCGACATGTCACACATCCCTTGAAACAATTGCTCTGGTGAATGAAAAGCCTCCTCAAAAAATATAACTTTCCGTCGCAACCAGGAATAGCCTGCAAAATCATGCGGTCTTACGCCTTTTTTTGTATTTGTGAAATCAGAACAATTGAAGGATGAAATTGAAAGGGCTATTAACGGCATCCCATCAGATGTTTGTCAACACCATCTTCAGAACTTCAATGAACGCATTGCTCGTTGCCGCGCGGCCTTGTGTTGTCATATGGAGGATATAATTTTCCATACATAAATGGGAGTAGTTACTTAACGTGTTTGTAAAAAAAATTACATTTTCAATAAATTGTTTTTTTTTTTTCGTCATCATTCTTCTTACTGGTTTGACGCCGTTAGCCACGAATTCCTCTTCGGCCCCAAACTCTTTATCTCAGAGTAGCACTTGCAGCCTAAGTCCTCAATTATTTTCTGGATGATTCCAGTCTCTGTCTTCTCTTCCTCTACAGTTTTTGCCCTCTTACAGCTCCCTCTAGTACCATGGAAGTCATCCGCTCACACACACCTCTCGGAGAGATTCAAAACAACTGCCAATGACATCTTCAATTGTTCCACTGTCTGCCATCTTGTTTTCACACCTTCTACTGTTCCACTTTCCGCCATTTTGTTATTGCAGCTGGTAAACAGTGACAGTGATAGTGACAACTCAATACATAGGAACAGACAATGAAGAAAAGAAACTGTAAGTGGAACATAATGTAAATAGATACACACACACACACACACACACACACTCACACACACACACACACACACACACACCTTTCACATGAATTATTAATCTCAGCCATAATCATAACCGTTTAGAAACCGTTCTTTTTGCGTAAATGTTTTGCCTACATTAAGTTGTATATAGTTGCAGGTTACAAACTGTAAAGAAAAACAGTCACTTTAAAAACGTGATACAGCAGGAAAACCATACCATGTGGTAAGAAGTTATGAATACACGTTTTATGTGTTCTTCAGAAACCTGTAATTACTATTTAGAAAGTAATATATAAATGCATTTAAACAGTAAAGAACATTCCTTATGTTTAACAGCCATAATAATAAAAAAACCACTGATGATGCTGCAACTGCAGTGAAACATGTCTGGGACAAAAAACAAAATTGCGTTTTGCTAAAGGCGGACACCACTCAAAACATACACTCCTGGAAATTGAAATAAGAACACCGTGAATTCATTGTCCCAGGAAGGGGAAACTTTATTGACACATTCCTGGGGTCAGATACATCACATGATCATACTGACAGAACCACAGGCAAATAGACACAGGCAACAGAGCATGCACAATGTCGGCACTAGTACAGTGTATATCCACCTTTCGCAGCAATGCAGGCTGCTATTCTCCCATGGAGACGATCGTAGAGATGCTGGATGTAGTCCTGTGGAACGGCTTGCCATGCCATTTCCACCTGGCGCCTCAGTTGGACCAGCGTTCGTGCTGGACGTGCAGACCGCGTGAGACGACGCTTCATCCAGTCCCAAACATGCTCAATGGGGGACAGATCCGGAGATCTTGCTGGCCAGGGTAGTTGACTTACACCTTCTAGAGCACGTTGGGTGGCACGGGATACATGCGGACGTGCATTGTCCTGTTGGAACAGCAAGTTCCGTTGCCGGTCTAGGAATGGTAGAACGATGGGTTCGATGACGGTTTGGATGTACCGTGCACTATTCAGTGTCCCCTCGACGATCACCAGTGGTGTACGGCCAGTGTAGGAAATCGCTCCCCACACCATGATGCCGGCCGGGTGTTGGCCCTGTGTGCCTCGGTCGTATGCAGTCCTGATTGTGGCGCTCACCTGCACGGCGCCAAACACGCATACGACCATCATTGGCACCAAGGCAGAAGCGACTCTCATCGCTGAAGACGACACGTCTCCATTCGTCCCTCCATTCACGCCTGTCGCGACACCACTGGAGGCGGGCTGCACGATGTTGGGGCGTGAGCGGAAGACGGCCTAACGGTGTGCGGGACCGTTGCCCAGCTTCGTGGAGACGGTTGCGAATGGTCCTCGCCGATACCCCAGGAGCAACAGTGTCCCTAATTTGCTGGGAAGTGGCGGTGCGGTCCCCTACGGCACTGCGTAGGATCCTACGGTCTTGGCGTGCATCCGTGCGTCGCTGCGGTCCGGTCCCAGGTCGACGGGCACGTGCACCTTCCGCCGACCACTGGCGACAACATCGATGTACTGTGGAGACCTCACGCCCCACGTGTTGAGCAATTCGGCGGTACGTCCACCCGGCCTCCCGCATGCTCACTATACGCCCTCGCTCAAAGTCCGTCAACTGCACATACGGTTCACGTCCACGCTGTCGCGGCATGCTACCAGTGTTAAAGACTGCGATGGAGCTCCGTATGCCACGGCAAACTGGCTGACACTGACGGCGGCTGTGCACAAATGCTGCGCAGCTAGCGCCATTCGACGGCCAACACCGCGGTTCCTGGTGTGTCCGCTGTGCCGTGCGTGTGATCATTGCTTGTACAGCCCTCTCGCAGTGTCCGGAGCAAGTATGGTGGGTCTGACACACCGGTGTCAATGTGTTCTTTTTTCCATTTCCAGGAGTGTATGTTCCCGTATCGAAACCTGTAAGATACTTTCCTTTGACCTAGAGCCATAAAATTTGGCAAGAAGGAAGGTTTCACAATATATGTAAAGAAAAATATCCGAAAAATGTCTGTTCGTGATAATAATACGCGGAAAAATATTTCCTTGTCATTTGGTGTCCGACTGTTTGTCTGTGTCATCTGTAAAGATCCCTTTTTCTCAGATCCAGGTGGGCGTAAGTTGAAATTCGTGTCACATACTAAGATATATGGTTCCTTGGCTATGTAGAAAACTTATCTTCTCAGTCAATGCAATCAAAAGAAACGGTCGTTTGTGTCATATGTTTTGACACTTGCAAACTCGTTCATCAAAACCTGTAGAACCATGACATTTGGCAAGGCGAATGGTTACATAGTACAAGTTAAGGGGAAAAATCGAAATTGTTTATTCGTAATCATACTGCAAAAAAGTTTTTTGTCATTTGTCATCTGATTGTGTCTTCGTCTGTCCGTGTGTTAATATGCCGTTTTCTGCGAAACGGGACGGCGTATCGAGGTAAAATTAATATCGCATACTAAGGCCCCTTGGCGGTGCAAAAATATTAAGCTTCTAAGTCAGTGCAAAAAAAGATACGGTCATTTATGTCATATGTTTTGATACTGCAAAATCACTTAGTAAAAAATATGGGGTACTTCACGTAGACCTAGAACCATGAAACTTGAACAGAAGCAAGGTTTCACAGTGCAAGGAAAGGAAAAATTAGAAAATAGTTGATTTTTAATTACATCACGCGAAAAAAGTGTTTCATTCATCTTTAGTTATCTCTGTGACATCTTTAGTTATTTCTGTGACATAATTTTAAATCATTCGCACGACCGATATCTTACCCTATTAATGTCTACAACGTCCGCCCCCGCTAGCTGAGTCGTTAGCGCGACAGAATATTAATTCTAAGGGCCCGGGTTCGATTGCCGGCTGGGTCGGAGATTTTTCTCCGCTCAGGGACTGGGTGTTGTGTTGTCCTAATCATCGTCATTTCATCCCCATCAACGAGCAAGTCGCCGAAGTGGCGTCAAATCGAAAGACGTACACCCGGCGAACGGTCTACCCGACGGGAGGCCCTAGTCACACGACATGTACATTTTGAGTCGATAACAGGCAAAAATCGTGGAGATTGTCGACTCCTAGAATGGATGAATTGTCTATGTACATAATTAAGTTGCACGAAAACCTCAGAGCCAAGTCTTACTATAATCTGGCCAGTTTTTTCCACCATCTGTCTAGTTGTTATTTGTGTGCAGCTTATCGATAGACGGAGATAGAAAATCAACTAAAATCATAGTCTTATCGATCTATCGCTATGCATTACACAGCTATAACCGTCTGCAATCGCTTATTCATTTTCGGTTCCCTTCGTCTCCGGTGGCCTTTATGCGATCAGTGTCGTGTTGGTAATGATATGGCACTTCTTCTATTTCGAGAGACCCAACAATACCTCTACAATGGCTACTATTACATCTAACTCTACATGGATACTCTGCAAATCACATTTAAGTGCCTGGCAGAGGGTTCATCGAACCACCTTCACAATTCTCTATTATTCCAATCTCGTATAGCGCGCGGAAAGAATGAACACCTGTATCTTTCCGCACGAGCTCTGATTTCCCTTATTTTACTGTGGTGATCGTTCCTCCATATGTAGGTCGGTGTCAACAAAGTACTTTCGCATTCGGAGAAGAAAGTTTGTGATTGGAATTTCGAAAGAAGATTCCGTAGCAAGGAAAAACGCCTATCTTTTAATGATATCCAGCCGAAATCATGTATCATTTCTGTGACACTCTCTTCCACATTTCGCGATAATACAAAACGTTCTGCCTTTCTTTGAACTTTTTCGATATACTCCGCCAGTCCTATCTGGTAAGGACTCTATACCGCGCAGCAGTATTCTAAAAGAGGACGGACAAGCGTAGTGTAGGCAGTCTCCTTAGTAGATCTGTATTTTCTAAGTGTCCTGACAGTAAAACGCAGTCTTTGGTTAGCATTCTCCACAACATTTTCTATGTGCTCCTTCCAATTTAAGTTGTTCGTAATTGTAATACCTGGGTATTTAGTTGAATTTACGGCTTTTAGATTAGACTGATTTATCGTGTAACCGAAATTCAACGAGTTCCTTTTAGCACTCATGTGGAAGACCTCATACTTTTCGTTATTTAAAGTCAACTGCCACTTTTCGCACCATTCAGATATCTTTTCTAAATCGTTTTGCAGTTTGTTTTGGTCTTCTGATGACTTTATTAGTCGATAAACGACAGCGTCATCTGCAAACAACCGAAGACGGCAGCTCAGATTGTCTCCCAAATCGTTTATACAGATAAGGAACAGCAAAGGGCCTCTAACACTACCTTGGGGAATGCCGGAAATCACTTCTGTTTTGACGGTCAAGGTGGCCGAGCGGTTCTAGGCGCTACAGTCTGGAACCGCGCGACCGCTGCGGTCGCAGGTTCGAATCCTGCCTCGGGCATGGATGTGTGTGATGTCTTTAGGTTAGTTAGGTTTAAGTAGTTCTAAGTTCTAGGGGACTGATGACCTCAGAAGTTAAGTCCCATAGTGCCCAGAGTCATCACTTCTGTTTTACTCGATGACTTTCCGTCAATTACTACGAACTGTGATCTCTCTGACAGGAAATCGCAAATTCAGTCACATAACTGAGACAATATTCCAAAAGCTCGCAATTTCACTACGAGCCGCTTGTGTGGTACAGTGCCAAAAGCCTTCCCGAAATCCAGAAATACGGAATCGACCTGAAGTCCCTTGTCAGTAGCACTCAACACTTCATGTGAATGAAGAGCTAGTTGTGTTTCACAAGAACGATGTTTTCTAAACTCATGTTGACTGTGTCAATAGACCGTTTCCTTCGAGGTAATTCATAATGTTCGAACACAATATATGTTCTAAAATCCTGCTGCATATCGACGTTAACGATATGGGCCTGTAATTTAATGGATTACTCGTACTAACTTTCTTGAATATTGGTGTGACCTGTGCAACTTTCCAGTCCTTGGGTACGGAGCTTTCGTCGAGCGAAAGGTTCTATATGATCGTTAAGTATGGAGCTAATTCATCAGCATACTCCGAAAGGAACCTAATTGTTATACAGTCTGCATGAGAAGACTTGCTTTTATAAAGTGATTTAAGTTGCTTCACTACTCCGAGGATATTTGCTTCTACGTTACTCATGTTGGCAGCTGTTCTCGATTCGAATTCTGGAACATTTACTTCGTCGTCTTTTGTGAAGGCATTTCGGTAGGCTGTGTTTGGTAACTCTGCTTTGGCACCACTGTCTTCGATAGTATCTCCATTGCTATCGTGCAGAGTAGGCATTGATTGTTTCTTGCCGCTAACATACTTCACATGCGACCAGAATCTCTTTGGATTTTCTGCCAGGTTTCGAGACAAAGTTTCGTTGTGGAAACAGTTAAAGGCATATCGCATTGAAGTCCGCGCTAAATGTCGAGCTTCTGTAAAAAGATCGCCAATCTTGGGGATTTTGCGTCTGTTTAAATTTGGCATTACCAAGGCGTAGACAACGATACTGCCAATTCCTCTCCCCTCCCTCCGCCCCCACCCCTGCCCTTGGGGAGGAATTTCTGTACATCTTGCGTCTGCGTGTAGTGTAATCGCATAGTCAAATGTGACATCGGGGTACAAAAATTTGAGGCGTAGTGTATCTGAAGTGGGACGTAGGCACCAACCGTGCATTTGCCAAGGTGGATGTGGAAAACTGCCTAAAAACCACACCTCTTTGTCTCCCTCTTTAACGTGCACAGCTCCCCTGGTGGGTACATTTCTAATTGCCCTGAATAATATAGTTTGACCCAGGAATACAGTGATATCTCGGGATACCCCTTTCAGACCCCCACCCAAACTTGAAATGAAAATTTTGAAATAAATGCATTTTTGTAACTAAAAAAAATATAGAATCGTGGACCAATTGCTTAGAAAATTTTATTTTGTTAATTTTGATACAAATTTTGAACCCACACGATTGTGTGGGTTGAGATTATCTTACATATTTATGTCATTTCTTGCAGTGATGAGCACTATGGGACTCAACTGCTTTGGTCATCAGTCCCCTAGAACTTAGAACTACTTAAACCTAACTAACCTAAGGACATCACACACACCCATGCCCGAGGCAGGATGCGAACCTGCGACCGTAGCAGCAGCGCGGCTCCGGACTGGAGCGCCTAGAACCGCACGGCCACCGCGGCCGGCCGCTTGTCATCACATGGTGTGTTTGCTGGTTTGTACTTTTTATTTGGTGACTCTTCATCGGATTCACTTTCATGTTCCTGTCCTGAAGAAGAAGAAATTAGCGCTTCCCCAATCACTTGTCCGAATCCAAGAAGATCTAAAGTGATTTTCTTCTGTACTTTATTGGCTTCGCATTTAACTTTGTATTGTAACCAGGAATTGACGCAAGCCAAATCAAGTAAATGAATCAAAACTTTTAAAGTCCACTTTTTTGTCTTCAAGAAAGTCCTGCAGGTCTCGATCATTTGATCACAGAGGTCCACTCCTCCCATACACAGGTTGTACTTCACTACGACTGCAGGACATGGCACTAAGATGTACTTCTTTTCTGGTTTACTCCATCTCTCAACATTTCTTACAGGTTCACATCCTGTACAAGTAGAGGCAAGGGTCGCAGCTTTTGAATCTTTCCACTGGACAATGACTATTTTATCATCGTCCCTGCAGAATTCTTCCATATCTCCTCTCTCCAGTCTTTTTTCTACTGTCAGGTGAACTGGTTTCATGGTTTCAATCTGTTTTTCATTATGGTTCCTGTTTCTTCCAGCTCTAGGTCAAGTAACTGTTGCAATAATGGCAAAGCTGTAAAATATCTGTCAAAATATAGTCTTGCACCTTGAGGTAATGTTTGAGCAAGGCGAAGTATTACAGATGGCCCAAGACCAAGGCCAACATCTGGTAGAGGAGTTGATTTACCTTGATAAAATTCAAAATCAAGTACTAAACCTTTCGTTGTTGTCAAAACAAAGTTTTTAATTCCCAAAGGGCGCGGTTTGTTTGGAGCATACTGGGACAATGTGCAGCGTCCAGTAAATGGTACCATTTGCTCATCAATGGAATAATCATTTTCAGAGGGGCGTGGAAGTCTCAAACAAGCACTGCGTACAACATTAACTGCAGGTTGTACTTTCCACAATCTATTAGTTTCTGATTCACGTGGAATGTTGTTAGCGTCCACAACATCCAGTGCTGTTCTGAGAGTGAAGAACCTGTCTCTAGGCATACAATCTGCAATAGTTGGCATACGCAATGACTTCTGCCAGTAGATACGTGTAAGAGGATATCTAATGCATCCCATAAGTACATGCATGCCTACAGCTTTTTTATCTCTTGAGGATTTGTATGAAGCAACTTCCCTTTCTTCGAAAAGTAGTAACTGTTAGTGCAGTCAGATGATAACTGAAAAAAATCTTCTGGGTAGTACTCGCTGAAATAGCTCATTGGAGTTTTAATTTCCTGTCCTACCTCACTCTCTGCATGCGCAAACATTTTGGAGGTGAATGGTCTTTTTCTCGAAGTGGACAAACGACGATGTGTTCCCACTGTTTTTTTAGAATTCTTTCTACTGTGTTGACTGGGAAAATGGTTCTGAACTTCTGGAGCAACTGGTAGTATTGTTGCAGAAGCATTGTTACAATTTTCCTCCTCGTCAGAAGATTCAGAGCTTTCTCCAAGTCTAGGTTTGATTGTTGGAAGAGTCCAAGTTGTATCTAACAATTCGTCATCACTACTGAAGACTTCCACTTCAGAGTCATGTAATATGGCTAGAATTTCCTCTTCAGTAAGCCCTGCAACGAAACACACAAACGAACTGTGAAAATAATGTGCAAATACAATAGTAAAATTACTTATTTGTTCCGTAATCTGTTCCGAATCGTAACCACAAACATCGACCGAAAACGACCATATGCCGGTAAAATAGTCCCAACACGCACAATTGTGCGTGTGGATGTTACAGTCATTGTAGCTATGAAAGTATTCAAATAATTATGGCGAACATATTTTATTTACTTCTGTACACCTTTCGGAATCTCAAACACATTTTTCCAAATGTCAAAACGCAATAAATAAAGCAAATAAACATTTACCTCGACAGACATCCTTCCGATCCGCCATCTTGAAAATTACCAAAGATTAAGACACAATATCTCGCGTCTGTAACGAGAAATCGATATAAATCGAGTCGTATACGAAACAGCGATTCCTACACACTCCTGTGACTTGGGACTTGGGACTCAACCGCATAGCGGAATATGATGATGCTGCAACGCGAATAAACCGCACCCACACAATTGTGCGTATCGGATCTGAAAGGGATACACTGTGGATTTCATTGTGACCTCGCGTCTAGGAGGGCTGAGTAGCTGAACTGCACTCCGCATCAGCTGAGAGAGAAAATCGGGAAGACCGGGAGAAAGTGGTAGGCGAGAAAAGCGCGTTGCTAACAGCTGGCTTCCCGCCGTCGCAAGGGCACCCTTTGTGCTCCGCGACTAGGCGTTAAGAGAGCTCCAGTTCCCGCCGATGTTCGTGCATGTCTTCTGTCTTCCCTCCGCCGTTTTTGTGCAGCGTGGCCCCTCGGCGTTTCATTCGGAGCCTCTCGGGCGCACAGCAGCCCCTCTGCGCATGCGCCGTCGTCCATCAATTGTCAGGCGCTCCCCCTCTGCCCGCTTCATTAGGTCATTCCTTTCAGTCGCGCCGCGGCCGCAGGCGAGTGAGGTTGTGTTCGAAGGGTCGGGGGAGTGCAAACCGCCACGCGTCTCCGTCGTCTTGGTGACCGACACCGCGACGCCATGGAAGCGTAGCATCTGCAGCCGCCGTCCCCGTCGCACCTATCACCTCGTGAGTGTTCGCCCACAGTGCAGAACATCCTCTCGCAACTGTTGAAGATGCGACAGATGTTGTAGCATATGCTCGCTATGTTGTTCAACCGTGCGATGCGATATTGGAGGCTGCGTCGTGTCTGATAACGCCGGATTACGCCATATTGTTGTTTTTCGAATTGCAAGTGATTCAAGCTATTACATTGTCGTGATAAACTGATAGTATTAGAGATAAATGCAAATGCTGCCTAAGAGTGGGTTTGATTCGGTTAGTATATGTCAAATATTGGTGAAAATGTGGTGATATGCTCACCTCATACTGAAATGGTGAAGCTAACAAATGTGACTACGAAGTAAACATCGTGATGACTGACATCTGTAGCATAGCCCGATGTCTAGGTCCAATCCGTATTCAGTGCACTTATTCTTATGCATAACTAAAATTGATAGGTAAATTGTAAATTGCTGCGTTATATAAAACCACTAAGACTATTTCTCAAGTTTTTTTCCGTCATTTCCGTTCACAATAATTAGTTTTAAATTTGTTGATTTTTCAAACCATTTCCTGAGATTTCTTTTAAGAATAGCCCTCATTTGATGACGTCATTTCATTAACACACTGTGAAATTATTTCATTAACATGAGAATGACTCGGGTAAGGGTTTGAAAACGAGCCAACACGTACGACACTAGTCGCAATGAACTCTAATGTAAACTTCTAAGACAGGAAGTTTCCGGTTCTGGCAACGCGATGTTGGAATCGACATGAAGAATATGTTTGTAGAGATTATGTACATAATTTATGAATTTCGTTACTCTTAGGCTTGAATGTGGAAGCAATATGGTGTACATCCCCAACGTCGGGGAGTTGGAAAAAATATGCATACTGTTCCGTTCATATTGAATGCATCTTCTCTTATCCAGTGTGCATACGTTTTTTATAATTTCTACTCACCCCCCCCCCTCTCCCAATATTGCACGCGATTATCACGCCTACTTTTTGTCGAAAATCATTACTGTTTCGCTGTGTAGTTGCTTATAGAAACACTGTACTGGCGTGCTTTTTTTTATAATACAACGCGCAGTCTTTTTGAGGAATTTTACTGCTATAGAGAGAAAGAACAAACGGGAGAAGAAGAGTAAGCTAGAAACAATACAGTCTTAAGTTAGATTTGCATACGCATTTCTCGTCATTCAAACGTAGAGGTTTTTTTTCCGCTTCTGTCGAAGTAGTTCTCAGAATTATATCAGTCCGTCTGTTTTTCCTTGTTTTATTGTTAGAATTAAGCCTATAGCCCGTTTATATACAGGAAATTTTCCGATAACTGTTACAATATTGATAAGATTGTCTTGCAGCTTTTTCAAACTAACTGAAGACATTAATATTGAGTTGGTGGGGGGGGGGGGGCATGCGAAATCCTTCGGAGTGTATTGAAAATCTCAATATTGCCATTTTGCTTCGACCATTGATGTCACTAACTTTTTTTGTGGAATCTGGGATGACAGAATCATGTGCAACGCAACATTATATCTTCATTATTTTGAAAGGGGATCGTTTGTTATGATGGCGTGGCAAACGAATGTGTCATAACAGAAACAAATTTTTGAAAAAGAAGTATATGGTGACTGCTCGATCTACCCGGCGTGTTCCATAGAGTCCATCACCAGGAGCGTGGAAGGAGTCAAGATATATGTTAGTAAAAGACTAGGAAATCATAGAAACCTAACCTCTGTTAACAATAAAACATCATCGTATTGCTTAATGCTATTCACGTTTGTGCCAGCTAATTGCAAATGAGTAAATTAACGAAAACCGGTCATTTTGTATAAAATGCTTTTGCCTCCTCATTTACACTTTGTGTGTGTGTGGGGGGGGGGGGGGGGGGAGAGGGGGGGGGTATTCGTACCAGTCTTCTCATTCGTTTGGTTTGATAGAGCCTGCCACGAATTTCTCTCCTGTACCACCCTCTTCATGTCAGATTGTAACTTGCAACCTTCATCCTCAATTATTTGCTGAATATATTCCAATCTCTGTCTTCCTCTACACATTTTACCCTCTACAGCTTCCTCTAGCACCATGGAAGTTATTCCCTGGTGTCTTAACACGTGTCCTATCATGCTGGCCCTTTTTCTGTTCAATATTTTCCACGTATTCGGTTCCTCGCAGATTCTGCGGAGAACCTAAATTCTTATCAGTCTTCGTGATATTCTGGATTTCAAACGCTTAGATTTTCTTTTCTTCTGATTTACCCACAATACATGATTCACTTCCATACGATGCACCGCTGTACTGTACAGCTGTTGTTTACCTGTATTTGTTAATGTGAAACTAATTTGATTACATCATCATTTTTCGAAGAAAATATTTGCCTATGTCGGTAATTACTGAGTTCTATTTATAGTACATTACTATTTATCACACGTAGCTTTACAACCAACTCTGGTACTTAGCATGTAGCTAACAGAACATGCCAATCCCTGAGTCTAAATAATGAGATAACTTGTAGAAAAAGTGGCTAATGAGGTATAATAAATGAAAAAACACCGTCTGGAGCTCAGTTTCTTTTATAACCGAGAACCGGTTGCGGTCGAACCTGTAGATCGTCAGGTCTGGCTACACAAGGTGCAGTTTGTCAACAGCGGTATGAATTAGACAAACATTTTTACGCTAGTTTTATCTCATTCATGCCAGAGATGACAAATATATCTTGCGGAGCCAGGTCTGAAGATGATTTGCAGGGCATACCAAATGCGGTACACGGTTGTTAAAAAAAGTGGTCCAGACAGTGTTGTCCATTTATTATAACAGCTGAGATCAAGGATCCTAAGGCATGACGTCAATCATGTAACGAAATACGTGTTATTTTCTTTTCTGATGATTTCAGAATTTCTGGCTTTCGCGTTGGTGGGAGCATATTGAGTAATTGCGACAGTGTAGGACTACATTACTCCGTTATGAACCCTTCTTCTTGATCTTTTAGTGAGTAAACTGCTACTTCGGGTTTAATGCCGTAGAACATATTGTAAGACAACAGCGAGTGAAAACAAGCGACATAAGCCACTCTCTCCTCTTTACGTCGATGCAAGGAAAGATGTCTACATCGATACGACTATTCCGCAGTTCATTCTTAAATGCTTGGCAGAGGATTCATTGGACCATTTTTACTATTTCCCTACCGTTCCACCCTCGAATAGCGCGTGGGAAAGACGAAAACTTCAACCTTTCAGTGCAAGATCTGATTTTTCATATTTTATTACGATGGTCATTTCTCCCTGTGTAGGTGGATGCCAACAAGAGGTTTTCACACTCTGAGCATCCGCGACAGAAAACGCTGGACGGAGCTTATTGATTGGTTTATCTGTGTAATGACTCTATTTTTGTGTTATCCAGTTGGACGCCAGTTTAGGTTGGTGATATTATTCACTTGTAATACGGAGCCTATAGTCAGAATATATCGTTTTCTTGTTTTAGTCCAATGCCTATCGGAGCACCAAAACTTTTTTCAAGGACTCTATTGACATTTTTTGTGAGCTGCATCCGTTTCAGTTTATCATCTGGCAGTAAATGTACGACGCTGTTATCGTTCATACAAGATAAAGGAAATAAAGTATTATTAATGGTTTCTTTCATACGGCGAAAAAATGTTCATCTTCTGCATTGGCGAAAGACTGCTACGTATTCACTAGCACTTCAAATAATGTAACATGATTATGGCTTTACTACAGTATTCATAGCCGTTGCCAGTTGAAAATCGGGTTTACGTTCTTGAATGTATTGCGGCTGATATGGAATGCTTATTACTGAAAAGCATGCCAGATTGTATCCAATGTAAAAGTAATTGTTAACTGTCAATACTATGAATTGTTTTATTTCATCTGTTTAAGTAAACGATAGTAATAGAAGAATTGTTTCTTTAATACTCCCTAGATTCACAAATTAAGTGTCATTCGAGTAGCGTAGTACAGCCCAAACCACGTTGCATTTTCCGAAGTTTAAGTGCAAATGTGGAAGGTTTTCATCAGTAAATAAGATGAACGTATCGTCGCGACATAGAGGAAACCGTCAATTGTCATTTATTTCGGCAGCGGTTATTCGCGTAAAACTAAGAACCACGTTGTCCCCTTACTGCTAGGTGATAACGTGATGCAGCTATAACGTCCCGAAAAATGTCGCATTGGACTAAACTATTATACTGTACACGATGGATTACTAGCACAAATATTCATGATGCAAATATTGATGACGAGTGCATTTGCTTATTGTGTAATGACGTGAAACCTGGCTATCCTGATAAAAAATTCTGTAGCCTAGCTTGAGGTGTAGGTTAGTATGGAAGGAGAGAGTTTGGTTGAGAGTTTGTGAAGTCAACGAATGTGGTTAGGGAATGTGGGTTGTGATAAGACTAATTTATAGCATAACCCGAGGTCTCCGTTCGCTCCACAAATAACTAAAGCTTATTAGTAAGGCCAGAGAAGTCGTAATACACAATAGTCAAATCTCCGACTTTAACTGTTATATTTGTACATACATGATACGTCAATTACACGACACTTGCCCATAAATTTCTGCCTCGCTGTCTAGGCAGAGGTTGTTAATTCTGGAATTTTATCTGCCGTAACTCGTATGAATTCGTTCAATGAAAGGGAGAATCGACTTGCGCTACAGTGTTTAAGCGGATGTATGCAACACGTTAGTTAGTACACATTTTGGTTTGTAAACACATCCCGCCTTGTATGCATTGTAACAATACTTTTTAAGTTTAGCTCTTTGGCCGAATATTATATGCCCTTCACATTTGTGAAAGCAAAATTATTTTCTTTTCCACGTTTGGGGCAAAAAAATTATGATAAACATATCGAACTGTTTACATTCTCCTATATGCAATTACGTAATTTGCGATAGGTATTTATAGCGCGAAGTGTTAAGTTTGGACTGGTGATTCTAATGAGGTGCATGTTTACACTGTTATTTCAAGAGCGGACAAATGCCTTTCAAGGTTGGAGCGTGGCGGCGCTACATACACAGTACATGGTTTCGCTTTATGTTCACTGGAGGTACATCCATGAAGTAAGATTTCTGGTTCTCATTTTTGCGTGGCAAATGGTTACGGATAAATAAAAAAATTCTTATTTACTTCATAAATGTTAGTTAGTCAGATGATTTGTCTGACAATTCAAAGTTGTGTGGCCTCATGACCACCAAAGAAACTAAACTTATCCTAATCTGCGGAAAAAATTAATATTTGGGTCAACATTTGTAAAACTCTAATTCCTCTCTCTCTCTCTCAAACCCTACCTCAAGGGGAGAGAGGGAGAGTTTGTTTTAGCGAATCAAAATTTCCGAAGTAAAAAAGTTTTTTTTATTTATCCGTAACCATTTTCTACGCAAAAATGATAACATGGATTTCTTGACTTACAACGCCAACAACCAAGAATCAAAACAAATCCCAATGACCTTCGTTCCACTGCTGATTATTTTGTTAATTTCTACCTCTGATTTTCCCTGCAACTCTAAAGTGAAGCCAAATAACAGAAAGGATTGACCACCTTAATTTTCTTTCCCTGTATGTATAAATCATATGAATCATTAATGCGATATTCTGTTTTCTGGTAATTAATCTTAAATTCCCAGTTTCTATATTCCATTACTAATTGGTTACACACATAATTTGCATCCTCCCTGTCTTATGCTATAACTACTTGATCAATAGCAAATAGTAGGTGATGTAAATAAACTCCATCATTAATTTCTAGCCCCAGTCCATTGCATTCAGGAGACCATGTCTTAAGACTGATATCTATATAGATTTTAAATAATGTTGGTGACTGGGGCAGCCTTGTAACAGACCCTTGCTTGTTCTACATTTCTGTGAAATTGTACTACCAGTTTTCACTCGACATATGTTATCTTTATACATTCCCTGTATTATTTTAATTAAGACACACTATATGTTTACCAAATGTAATGCACTCCAACGTAGTTCTCTCGGGACAGTATCATATGCTTTTTCCTAAATCTATAAAAATTAATCCTATCTTTTTTTTATTTTTCCCTACGTTTCTCTAAGATCTCTCGTTATGTGAAAATATGGTCTACACATGATTTACCAACTGCGAAGCCACATTGTTCTTCCTCGGCTTAAAAATTTATTTCCAGGTAATTTTTTTAAGTATTTTCCCAAAAATTCTCAATAATTGAGAAGATAAATGTCGCAAAAATTTTGCACCGCTCTGTCGAATGGTCATGTAACATTCAGCTTGAAAAATGATTTTGTTTGTGAGAGGAAACAAACCGATCCTTTTCGTCGACCATTAAAGACGTGATCAGCACTGTTTGTTTGGGTTGACTCACGCTACACATCGGAAAAACGAAATTGCAAATACCTGCCGAAAAACCTGAGAAAATGCGCCTCGCTACAGCCTGTATACAGGGCGATGTTGGTAAATGGAGACAAACTTCAGGAAATGCTTCCTGATAGGATAAGTAGCAAGAAAGATCACACGCATATTTTCTGAGAATATTTAGTTCCATAGAAGATAATTCGTGCTGCATTCAAGGTTTTTCTTTATTTGTTCATCGTGTATTGTACGGCAGAGTCCTACACTGGAGGACTCGGTCTCATGCTATTGACAAAGCCATTATAGCACTCGACTGTTGAGTTTTGTATTGATTACGACGAAAAAGCGTATTAGGAGCCCTCAAGATGATTATTTCGCAGTAGATTATTCGTGATTTCGTCATAGTCAATACAAAACTTAACAGTCAAGTATTATAGCAGCTTTATCAATAGCATGAGACGCAGACTTCCAGTGCAGGGCTCTGCCATACTGTACATATGCATATATGGCCAGAAATGGGTTCCAAGGGACGTACACCGACGTGAAGGTGTAGGTAAAGGCTCTTTGACAGTGTATTTCTGAATGATAGAAAGCACACGTGATAACACACCTGGTAAGTGGGAATGTCGTGTCTGTGCTAGTGTTTTAGCTCCGCACTCAAAACGACGGAAATGTTTCCATGGTCAGAGCGAGTCGGCAATAACATCGAAGGGGGTTGCACCCCTGTACCGATATGCGAGTGCACCGCCGTCGTCGACATTTTTGCCCTCTTGAGTGTGGAGCTAAAACGCCAGTACATATAGAAAATTCCTACTCGCCTGGTGTGTTCTTTCATACGTGCTTTGTCACTGAAACCTACTCTATCGAAGCTCGTTTATCTACGTCTTCAGATGGACGTACCTTCCTTGGAACGCATTTCCGACCACGACACCGTTTTGCCCTTGATTCTCTCGGGCACTGTTTCGTATAGATGGCTTCCATGTGACAAAAATCACCCAATGTATGCGGCTGAATTATTCTTCGAATGGTTGTATTTGGAAAAACACTGTAATAGATTAGTTTTTCTTGAAATACTTAAGTTCCTCAATACAGTATTCTTCAGAAATGGATCGTGATGAGAGAGAGAGAGAGAGAGAGAGAGAGTAAATAGTGAGGATGAAATTTTGCGACAGAATTCTTTGAAACTCTTTGGAAAATTAAAACTGTGTTCCGATTCGCGGACAATGCTATTAAGCTACGGCCCGCCCTGTAAGGGCTGTATTTCCGCCAGTGCGATCCTCATGCGTTCGGAGCCTCGGAGAGGGTCTGCTGCATACCTTGCGGGATTAGCTTTCTTGGGAGAAAGTATATTGCGGAGAAAGTTACTTAATTACATGATCCATACCTCACTGACAATGTTGACTGGAATACTCTCTTTCAAATTCTGACGGTGGCAGGGGTCAAATACGGGAAGCGAAAGGTTAACTAGAATTTGTACAGAAGCTAGATGGCAGTTATAAGAGTCGAGCGGCATGAAAGAGAAGCAGTGTTTGGAAAAGGAGTGAGAGAGGGTTGTAGCTAATCAGTATGTTGAGCAAGCAGTAAAGGAAACAAAAGAAAAATTTGGAGTAGGTATTAAAATCCACGGAGAAGAAATAAAAACTTTGAGGTTCGCCGATGACATCGTAATTCTCTCACAGACAGCAAAGGACCTGGAAGAGCGGTTCAACGAAATGAACAGTGTCATAAAAGGGGGATATAAGATGAACATCAACGAAAGCAAAACGAGGATAATGCAATATAGTCGAATTAAATCGGGTGATGCTGCGGGAATTAGATTAGGAAATGGGACGCTTAAAGTAGTAAATGAGTTTTGCTATTTGGGGAGCAAAATAACTGATAATGGCCGAAGTAGAGAGGACATAAAATGTAGCGTTTCTGAAGAAGAGAAATTTGTTAACATCGAGTATAGTTTTAAGTGTCAGGAAGTATTTTCTGAAAGTATTTGTATGGAGTGTAGCCATGTATGGAAGTGAAATGTAGACGATAAATTAGACAAGAAGAGAATAGAAGGTTTCGAAATGTGTTGCTACAGAAGAATGCTGAAGATTAGACGGGGAGATCACGTAACTAATGAGGAGGTACTGAATACAATTGAGGAGAAGAGGAATTTGTGTCACAGCTTCACTAGAAGAAGGAATCGGTTGGTAGGACACACTCTGAGGCATCCAGGGGTTACCAATTTAGTATTGGAGGGCAGCGTGGAGGATAAAAATCGTAGAGGGAGACCAAGAGATGAATACGCTTAGCAGATTGAGGAGGAGATAGGTTCTAGTAGGTACTTGGAGATGAAGCAGCTTGCACAGGATAGAGTAGCATGGAGAGCTGCATCAAACCAGTGTCTGGACTGAAGACTACAACGACGACGACCTCATCTGAAAGATTCCTTCGTCGTAATGTTGCGGAGTGAGTCAGTTTCCTGGATATGTATACATCATTACTGTTAAAATTAATGAACACACTAGTCCTACTCGTGCAACTACACTTAAATTATTCTTCTTTCAGTCAATAAAATGTTTCTGGGTTTGTGACCGCATTGTCAGTATGTTAAACTACCGACGTTTTGGTCACTGAAAAAGGTTACTTGCAACAGTGACCGAAACGTGGTTGTTTTACATTTTGTCAGTGCATTCACAAACCCAGAAAGCCTGCTTTTATATATTCTTCTTTCTGTTTTTAAAGAGAAATTCGTTAGTGGGATAGAAAAAGTTGTCCTTGGGAACTAATAATTTTAAATTAGATTTAAAACTTGCTTTGTTACCTGTCAGACATTTTATGTTATTGGGCAAATGATCTAAAATATTCGTCGGTGCATACTGAACTCCTCTCTGAGCCACTGACAGCTTTAGCAATGGGTAAAAAGGTCATTTTCCGCTCGAATGTTGTAGGTATGTAAATCACTATTCTTCTCGAATTGTGATGGATTATTAATGAAGAATTTCATTACCGAATATGTTTATTGTGGCGGTGCAGTTAGAATGCCTGGTTCCTTGAAGAGTCAAAAATACATGAGGTCCGTGGGTGAACACCACATGTTCGCCATTGTGAAATCAGTTCTTTGTATGTGATGAGTTACTCCGAAAAATTGTTCCGTGCGGCATAATTGACACTATGCAAACTATGTCAGGAGGTTGCTTGATTTGCTTCCAAGACTAGCAATTATACGAAGAGCAAACGTAGCTGAACTTAATTCTGTGAGAAGCTCAGTAATATCTTTTTTTCAAGTTTTCATCAGTATGTTGACCCAAAAATCTGGAGCGATGTACCCTACTTATGACTCCTGCTCATGTGCCATATAAATTTTTGGTATGTGTATTTGTGGAACAGAACAGAATGTACTTTTAACTCGACGAGAATGACGTAGTCACAGCCTAGGATTCCAGTCCCGATCCAGCACACAGTTTTATTCTGCCAGAAAGTTTCAAATCAGCGCGCACTCCACTGCCGAGTGAAAATTTTATTCCGGAAACAATGTCATATGATGTGGCTAACCCATTTCTCCCCAATATCAAGAGCGATATTCCCGCTAGGTACGCAGCAAAACTTACCTTAGATTAGAACGTATGAGAAGAGCTACTGCCGGATGTAAAGCTTGAACCTGGTCATGAGTCGTGCATGGACGGTTCGGTCAGTAGAGACTTTCTCCGCGAAGGACGGAGGTTCCGGGTTCGATTCACGGCTGAGCAAACATGCCAGGAAGTTTCAAAACCGCGCACAGTCCGCTACAGAAAGCAAGCTTCCTTACGATTCTTTAGCTGTTGCCTTCATAAGGATTTCTCGTATATTCAGGCGCAGAGGCGTGTTTTCCTCTTCTGTCCAAGAATTTCGCAATATCACGTAATCAGTTCGTGTTCCTCAGTTTCGTCATTAGAATAAAACGTCGGTCCATAGACAGTTTCCTTACAGCAAGTTTTCCGAAATTTGTCGCTATATCGGTGACAGTCTCGTAACTCTCGTAGGATAACCGGGGAAATTGATTTAATGAAAGGGGGTAGCGGAAACCTGCCGGATGTATAGAGAATCTAAAGTTCAAGAAAATTTTCTACTACGAGTATTCTTCATCAGGGTTGGCAGGCGTCCCCATTTAGGCCACTTTCCTGCTGAAAACCGGACTGCAGATTAAACCTTGCTCGGTGCATAAAAATCACTATACTGACGCTATTTCATACGAGGGTGAGTCAAATGAAAACCTTGAATATTTTTTAAAAATACTATTCGCTGTGCAGAATTGGTACAAAGCTGTATCACTTTCCAACATAATCTCCCCCACGGTCAATGCAAGTCCTCCAGCGCTTACAAAGTGCATAAATTCCTTTAGAAAAAAATTCTTTTGGGAGTCCGCGCAACCACTCATGCACCGCGTGGCGTACCATTTCATCAAAACGGAACTTCTTTCCTCCCATTGCGTCATTGAGTGGGCCAAACATATGGAAATCACTTGTTCTCTGGAGTCACAACTCGTTGTGCCTGACCTGGACGAGGAGCATCTTCCACTGAAATCACACCATTTGCGAACTTCTTACTCCATTCGTAGACTTGTTGCTGTGACAAACATGCATCACCGTACTGAACCTTCATTCGTCGATGAATTTCAATAGGCTTCACACCTTCACTACGCAAAAACCGAATAACAGAACGCTGTTCTTCCCTGGTGCAAGTCGCAAGGCGGCCATCTCTATACTGCTACTGCGACGGTATGTGTGCATCTGCACTATGCTGCTACCTACAGGCCATTCTGCACGCTGTTTGTAGCGCTAGCCAACTTACAGGATAAAGGCGCGAAATTTCGATTTGTTATTACAAATTTAAGGTTTTCATTTGACTCACCCTCGTATAACACTATCTGTTCACTACACAAAATGTCAACGTAATTGAAATTAAAATTTTTGCTTCTAGTATGAATATAGGAAATATGGCAAACCAGCACTCAATAGCCTTTGAATCGAACTCATTCACATCCAGTAGCCAGTCAGAAATCGGAAAAAAATAATTGGTTTCTGTTATTGTGTATTTCAGACACCGGTTCCCGTGAGATCACCGAAGTTAAGCGCTGTCGGGCGTGGTCGGCACTTGCACGGGTGACCATCCAGGCCGCCATGCGCTGTTGCCATTTTTTCGGGGTACACTCAGCCTCGTGATGCCAATTGAGGAGCTACTCGACCAAATAGTAGCGGCTTCGGTCAAGAATACCATCATAACGACCGGGAAAGCGGTGTGCTGACCCCACACCCCTCCTATCCGCATCCCCCTCTGAGGATGACACGGCGGTCGGATGGTCGCCGTAGGCCACTCGTGGCCTGACGACGGAGTGCTTTTTATTGTGTATTTCAGTGCGTGAGCCTTTTTTACCGGTTGATTTGTTGCCAGACGGCGAAACTAATGTAGTGCCAGTGCCGAAAAGAAGCAAGATGAAAAGCGTGAAGTTCGTAGAAAGCCTCGACTCTTTTTTTTTAGAAAAAGAGTCAAACAGGGAGGACATGTATGCGTGTCTGGGTAAAACCAAGGGCCAGTTCTTATCTAACTTAACAGCAGTTCTGCAGGGCACACGGAGTTCGTGAGCAGTTGCCGATCGCGTGACATGACGCAGCGCCGAGAAGGATCTCCTGTCCCAAGGTCACAGATGCTAGCCCCTGGGACAGAGAGAGCGCTACTGTTTGCCCTGGTACTTCGCGGCCAGGTGAGGTATGAATGACCGAAAGTGTTGTCTGCAGCTTCAGCGTGTCCGTCACCGCAAAACGGACCGCGCACTCACCACATTCATCTCGCTATTCCATCGCTACTTCCTAATTAAATTTACAAGACGCTGCCTCCCTCAGTAACCGTGTTCTCGCCTTATATTAACACTCCGCGATTTCGTAATACTGTCTAGCGTCACTTGCGTTATTTTCCTTAGGGCGGAGAAGTTGCAGAGTACGCGTTTGTACGCGGGGCTTTCAAGAAGTAATGCGACGCATGCATTTCTGGAAGCCGGTTGGTTTTATTCAGGATTCCGTTACACTGTATTATTTCCCACTCTTTTGGCTATAAAAGCCTACTTTTCAACATAATCTCCGTTCAGTGTGGTAGGCTGTATGACCGCAGCAATAACTTCATCCACGTACTGCTTTCTGTAGAGTGTATCCTTCATTGGGCCAAACAGATGGAATGAATGAGAGTGAAATTACAATGAAATACTGACCTTTCTAGCTGCTTACAGGCGTTGATAAACACCAACGGGAACACTTGAAGATGTGTGCCCCGACCGAGACTTGAACTTCGAACCCGGGACCTCCTGCTCACATGGCAGACGAAAAAAGCGTCAAAGGAAAAAAACTACAAAGAGCGAAACTTGTCTAGCTTGAAGGGGGAAACCAGATGGCGCTATGGTTGGCCCCCTAGATCGATGGCCGCCTAGTCAAGTTGTGCCACAAATTTCTCTTCTCCCCAATTCTGTTCAATACCTCCTCATTAGTTAAATGATCTACCCATCTTATCTTCAGCATTCTTCCATAACACCACATTTCGAAAGCTTCTATTCTCTTCTTGTCTAAACTATTTATCGTCCACGTTTCACTTCCATACATGGCTACACTCCATACAAATACTTTCAGAAACGACTTCCTGACACTTAAATCTATACTCGATGTTAACAAATTTATCTTCTTCAGAAACGCTTTCCTTGCCATTGCAAGTCTACATTTTATATCCTCTCTACTTGGACTGGACCATCATCAGTTATATTGCACCCCAAATAGCAAAACTCATTTACTACTTTAAGCGTCTCATTTCCTAATCTAATTCCCGCAGCATCACCCGATTTAATTCGACTACATTCCATTATCCTCGTCTTGCTTTTCTTGATGTTCATCTTTTATCCTCCTTTCAAGACACTGTCCATTCCGTTCAGCTGCTCTTCCAAGTCCTTTGCTGTCTCTGACAGAATTACAATATCATCGGCGAACCTCAAAGTTTTTATTTCTTCTCCATGGATTTTAATAGCTACTTCGAATTTTTCTTTTGTTTCCTTTACTGCTTGATCAATATACAGATTTAATAACATCGGGGATAGGCTACAACCCTGTCTCACTCCCTTCCCAACCACTGCTTCCCTTTCATGTCCCTCGACTCTTATAACTGCCATTTGGTTTCTGTACAAATTGTAAATAGCCTTTCGCTTCCTGTATTTCACCCCTGCCACCTTCAGAGTTTGAAAGAGAGTATTTCAGTCAACATTGTCAAAAGTTTGCTCGAAGTCTACAAATGCTAGAAACGTAGGTTTGCCTTTCCTTAATCTATTTTCTAAGATAAGTCGTAGGGTCAGTATTGCCTCTCGTGTTCAGACACTTCTACGGAATCCAAACTGATCTTCCCCAAGGTCGGCTTCTACCAGTTTTTCCATTCTTCTGTAAATAATTCGTGTTTTTTTTTTTTTTTTTTTTTTGCAGCCGTGGTTTATTAAACTGATAGTTCGGTAGTTTTCACATCTGTCAACACCTGCTTTCTTTGGGATTGTAATTATTATATTCTTCTTGAAGTCTGTGGGTATTTCGCCTGTCTCATACATCTTGCTCACCAGATGGTAGAGTTTTGTCAGGATTGGCTCTGCCAAGGCTGTCAGTAGTTCTAATGGAATGTTGCCAACTCCCGGAGCCTTGTTTCGACTTAGGTCTTTCAGTGCTCTGTCAAACTCTTCAAGCAGTATGTGCCACTCAATCTCGGAACTAAAAGTTTCTTATTTTCTCAGTTTGTGAACCCAGAGAAGAATAAACTGAGTCTGTTAAGCCTCGCCTACTGAACATCTGTACCACGTGATGAAAAACCTGCGCAGCTATCAGTATATATTAACAAGGGGTACGTCCACCCTTTGCCTTTATGGTACTTGAACTCTGCTCATTTTCAGTCAAATGTCCGAAAGTATTATGGAGGAAAGACAGCTCATCCTTCCTCAAGTGTCCAAATGTTGGACGCTGGCGTCTGGAGCGAGGTCTGCGTTGTAACCCATTCCAAATGTGTCCCATTGGGTTGAGGTTGAGACACTGGACAGGCCAGTCCATTTTAACAGCGTTCTCCCCCCAAACAGTTGCCTCAGAGACGATGCTTTATAGCAGCGCGCATTGTCATGGCGTTACCAACAACTTTCGTGTACTTCGAGCAGAACACATTGCTGCAAAATTGGTTCATGTCCTTCCGCATTTAGCATTCTCTTAAACGTAGTAAAGAGACCACACTCTAACCACGAAAAATATCCCCATGCAATAATGCCACCTGTTGCATACCTCGCTTTTGGCACATGGAGACAAGAAAACGTTCTGCAGGTCTTCGCGAAACCCAAACCTTTCCTTCGGATTGGCACAGGGCACAGCATGAGTCATCACTCCAAATCTCTCGTTTCCAGGCACCCACTGTCAACTGGCGTCGTTATGTACACCACATCAAGAGTCTTTTTGCATCCACAACAGAAATGTGAGGCTTATGGGGAGCTGTGCGACTTTCGTATCCAATTTTTTGAAGTGACAAAGCACGCTCATTGAGCTGGGTGGACTGCTTTGGAACTCACGAGTGATTCATTCCTCTGACTTTTTTTACAAGGCTTCGGCAGTACTTGACAGTCCCTGTCAGTCGGTAAATTAGGCCTGCCTGGTCTCGAGCCGCTGTGGTTTTTCCTTCGCCCACAGTCACATCACCAGCACTCGACTTCGGCAGCATTAGAAGGGTCGAAATATCCTCGATGGATTTGTTGCTCAGGTGACATCCAACGTCTAGTCCAATTTTGAAGTCAGTGATCTCCCTGGGCGACCCAGTCTGCTGTTATTACTCCTCTACTGACAACGCACTACTCTCAGCCTCATTTCGTAATGGCGGGTGCGCCCCTCTGACGTCTACCGGTCGTCAATACTGCAGCACGTAAGTGTCCGAATACTTTTGATCAGGACAGTGCAAATCCAGTTATAAGAGTCGAGGGACATGAAAGGGAAGCAGTGATTGGGAAGGGAGTGAGACAGGGTTGTAACCTCTCCCAGATGTTATTAAATCTGTATATTGAGCAAGCAGTAAAGGAAACAAAAGAAAAATGCGGAGTAGGTATTAAAATCCGCGGAGAAGAAATAAAAACTTTGAGGTTCGCCGATGACATTGTAATTCTGTCACAGACAGCAAAGAACTTGGAAGAGCAGTTGAACGGGATGGACAGTGTCTTGAAAGGAGGATATAAGATGAACATTAACAAAAGCAAAACGAGGGTAATGGAATGTAGTCGAATCGAGTCGGGTGATGCTGAGGGAATTAGATTAGGAAATGAGACACTTAAGTAGTAAAGGAGTTTTGCTGTTTGGGGAGCAAAATAACTGATGATGGTCGAAGTAGAGACGATATAAAATGTAGACTGGCAATGGCAAAGAAAGCGTTTCTGAAGAAGAGGAATTTGTTAACACCGAGTAAAGATTTAAGTGTCAGGAAGTCGTTTCTGAAAGTATTTGTATGGAGTGTAGCCATGTATGGAAGTGAAACATGGACGATAAATAGTTTAGACAAGAAGAGAATAGAAGCTTCCGAAATGTGGTGCTACAGAATAATGCTGAAGATTAGATGGGTAGATCACTTAAGTAATGAGGAGGTATTGAACAGAGTTCAGGAGAAGAGAAATTTGTGGCACAACTTGCCTAGAAGAAGGGATCGGTTGGTAGGACATGTTCTAAGGCATCAAGGGATCATCAATTTAGTATTGGAGGGCGCGTGGAGGGTAAAAATCGTAGAGGGAGAAAAAAGATGAATACGCTAAGCAGATTCAGAAGGATGTAGGTTGCAGTAGGTACTGGGAGATGAAGAAGCTTGCACAGGATACAGCAGGTTGGAGAGTTGCATCAGACCAGTCTCATGACTGAAGACCACAACAACAACTACAACAACTGCAAATCCAAGTCTGTTTGCTTGGAACATTTCCTGTTTAGTCAGTAACTCAAAAAGGAAGTAAATTCGATTTTCTAATCATAACACCAACTTTCCCACGAAGGCCCCTTTGAAAAGACCGATTTACTTAGCGAATGAGAGTTTCTACTGCATCTCTAATGACGATGTCGTCAAAGTGACGTTCAGATTTTCATCTTCGTTCCTACTAAAATTTTGGCAACAGCCTTGACGCAGTGGATACACCGGTTCCCGTCAGATCAGGAAGTTAAGCGCTGTCGGGCGTGATCGGCACTTGGATGGGTGACCATTCGGGCCGCCATGCGCTGCCCCCCTGCGGGTTCGGGGGTTAGAATAGGCCCGCGGTATTCCTGCCTGTCGTAAGAGGCGACTAAAAGGAGTCTCACATGTTTTGGCCTTATGTGATGGTCCCCTCTCGGGTTTGACCTCCATCTTTCTAAATTATTCCGAAGAGCGAGCCAATTGGGGAAGGGCGCCTTACGTGGTGCATTGTATCCGTCGTGCAATTAGACCTTTCGCCGGCTTTCACGTCGTTGCCATGGTGTCCCGCTCGTTTTCGATCTTTAGGGCGGGGATACGTCCCTGGGTGCGATTACCACGCTGCCCTCTGCAGTGTTTCTTTTAACTGCGGCGACGACCTTGGACAGTTTTGCACCTAAGATCCAGCACGGTAGCCAGTCCGTTGTGGTGGGGCCGCCATGTACCCTCTTGGTTGTAGCCCCCTGACAACACAGGGATCGCTCTACTGATGCCTGCGCCGTTAACTCCCCACGTATGCCAAGGAGTAGATGCCTATCCTCCTGGGGTATCAGGACTCCCGGCAACGGCCATCCTGCCAGGTGGCCTTTGCTGTGGCTGGGTGGCGCCCGTGGGGAGGGCCCTTGGTCGGAGTAGGTGGCATCAGGGCGGATGACCCGCAATGAAGCGTGGTACATCATCTCTCGCTGGCGGCCAGCCGCCAGCAGTCTCTAAGCGTTCTCGGGCTCAATTTAATGCTCAGAAGTACGATCCGAAAACGTTCCCCTCCCTGGCCACGCCGTGGGAAGAGCGTAAGTCCCAGGATGGAGGTAACAGTTATTCGCCCCGATTCTTAGTTTGCACGAGAGCTGATGGGGAGTCTTTTCTCTCCACAAAGCCTCAGTTCTTCGTCGAGCATTTAGAGGACAAGTTTGGGGAGGTGGAGGGCTTGTCTAAAATGCGCTCTGGCTCAGTACTGATACAAACGGCATCCTCCGCCCAGTCACGCAGGTTACTTGCTTGTGACAAGTTGGGGGATGTTACCGTTACTATTACTCCACATAAGAGTTTAAATATGGTCCAGGGTGTTATTTTCCATAGGGACCTCCTTTTGCAGTCTGATGACGAGCTGCGCGCCAACTTAGAACGTAGAGGTGTTCATTTCGTCCGGCGCGTTCATCGGGGTCCGAGGGACAATCAGGTTGCTACCGGTGCCTTCATCTTGGCCTTCGAGGGTGATACGTTACCGGAAAAGGTCAAGGTGATGGTCTACCGATGTGACGTCAAGCCCTATATCCCTCCCCCGATGCGGTGCTTCAAGTGCTGGAAGTTCGGCCATATGTCTTCCCGCTGCACTTCCAGCCTCACATGTCGAGATTGCGGACGCCCATCTCATCCCGATACTCCATGTGCCCCGCCTCCCATCTGCGTCAACTGCGGGGAGCACCATTCACCTTGCTCGCCAGACTGCAGAATATTCCAGAAAGAGCGCAAAATCATGGAATATAAGACCCTGGACCGACTGACTTATACTGAGGCCAAACGGAAATATGACCGATTACATCCAGTGAGAATGACAACTTCCTACGCCGCTGTTACAACACCTGTGCTAGCCCCATCAGTTTCGCGCCTTTCGGCCGGATCGACGAGTGGTACAACTCCTCCTGCCCCCTTGCCAGTGGGGGGCTCTACCCACCCGATTGCTCCTGTGCCACCTACCTCAGGAGCAACACCATCCCCCCCATCGGGGACGTCGGTCCCCGCTTCTACGCCGGAGAAGTGTCCAACTTCTTCGGCTTCTCACGCTCGCAAGGGGTCCCTTGGGTCCCTCCCTTCCCAGGTTTCCACCGGTGGGAAGGCTGACGATAGACAGTGGCGTAAGTGCCCACAATCTGCAGGTCGAAGGGCTTCCCGATCCTCCTCAGTCCCGGAGACTGAATCGGTGAAGCCCTCCCAGCCAGTTAAACCCAAGGAGCAGCGTGAGAAATCAAAGAAGAGCAGCTCTAAGCCCAAGGAACGCGCGGTGGTAGCCACCCCATCGCAACCTTCTAGCTCTGCGTCTGAGGACGCGGTGGAGATTCTGGCGTCCGCTGAGGACCTCGATCTCGCCGGTCCCTCAGACGCCGTGAATAGCAATAGCACTAGCACGGGTGCTCAATCGGAGGCAGCAGGTGACCCAGCGGCGTAATCTGCCGTCCCAGTCCCGGCACGCCTTTCTCAGCCATGGACAAAACCATCCTCCAGTGGAACTGCAGCGGTTTCTTCCACCATCTAGCTGAGCTCCGCCAACTTATCAGCCTTCACCCTTTCCTCTGCATTGCTCTGCAGGAAACTTGGTTTCCAGCAATGCGCACCCCCGCCCTCCGTGGCTATCGGGGTTATTATAAGAACCGAGCAGCTTATGAAAGGGTGTCTGGTGGCGTCTGCATCTATGTCCTTAACTCACTTCACAGCGAGTCTGTCCCTCTCCAAACAGCTTTAGAGGCTGTCGCTGTTCGGGTGTGGACGCCACAGGCTGTTACCGTCTGCAGTCTTTACCTTCCACCGGATGGTGATGTCGCGCAGCATGTCCTGGCTGCGCTGATAGCCCAATTGCCGCCACCTTTTTTATTACTGGGCGACTTTAACGCCCATAACCCTCTGTGGGGTGGGTCAGTGGCAACAGGTCGAGGCGCCACCGTTGAGCATTTATTGTCGCAGCTCGATCTCTCGATTTTGAATGATGGTGCCTCCACACACTTCAGTGTGGCGCATGGCACCTACTCCGCCATTGACCTTTCAATCTGTAGCCCTAGCCTCTTACCATCTGTCCACTGGAGTGTGCATGACGACCTGTGTGGTAGTGACCACTTTCCGATTTTTCTGTCACTACCACAGCGTCACTCTTCTGGGCGCCCTAGCAGATGGGCTATGAATAAGGCTGACTGGGACTTGTTCTCCTCCACTGCCGCTATTGAGCCTCTCTCAACTGATGCCATTGATGTGGTGGTTACATCGGTTACCGCCGGCATCGTCACTGCCGCCGAGTCTGCCATTCCCCGTTCTTCTGGGTCCCCTCGGCGGAGGGCTGTGCCTTGGTGGTCGCCTGAGATCGCTGAAGCGATTAAGGATCGCCGGCGGGCACTCCAGCGTCACAAGCGACATCCCTCCATGGACCACCTTATCGCCTTTAAACGGCTGCGTGCACGGGCCCGCCTCCTTATCCGCCAAGGCAAGAAGGAGTGCTGGGAGCGGTATGTGTCCACCATTGGACTCCATGTCACTCCATCGCAGGTCTGGGCCAAGATTCGACGGGTCTTCGGCTATCGGACCCCTGCCAGCGTCCCTGCGCTCTCACTGAATGGAGCAGTTTGTACTGACTCCGACGTCATTGCAAACCGCTTAGCAGAGCATTTTGCTATGAATTCCGCTTCTGCGAATTACCCCCAGGCCTTCCGCTCCATTAAAGAGCGGATGGAACGTCGGAGCCTTTCTTTTCGCACCAACGCTTCTGAACCCTACAACGCTCCATTCAGTGAGTGGGAATTTCAGAGTGCCCTTGCCGCTTGCCCTGATACCGCTCCCGGGCCAGATCGCATCCACTGTCAGATGCTGAAACACCTTTCAGTGGACTGCAAGCGACGCCTCCTCGACCTTTACAACCGTCTCTGGGTCGAGGGTGAGTTTCCATCGCAATGGCGGGAAAGTATTGTCATCCCCATTTTGAAACCTGGAAAGAACCCTCTGGAGGTGGACAGCTACCGCCCCATTAGCCTCACCAACGTTCTTTGTAAGCTTCTCGAACGGATGGTGAGCCGGCGCTTAAATTGGGTACTGGAGTCTCGGGGCCTTCTGGCTCCGTCTCAGGGTGGGTTCCGGAAAGGCCGCTCCGCCGCCGACAATCTGGTGAGCCTGGAGTCGGCCATCCGTACTGCCTTTGCCCGCCGTCAGCACCTGGTCGCTGTCTTTTTCGACATGCGGAAGGCGTACGATACGACATGGCGTCATCACATCCTTTCTACGCTTCATGGATGGGGTCTTCGGGGCCCTCTGCCGATCTTTATCCGCAATTTCCTGTCGTATCGTACCTTCCGCGTGCAAGTCGCAGCCTCCTATAGTTCCACCCACGTCCAGGAGAACGGTGTGCCACAGGGTTCTGTTTTAAGTGTCTGTCTGTTTTTAATAGCCATTAACGGGCTCGCTGCGGCCGTGGGAAATTCTGTCTCTGCTTCCCTGTATGCTGACGACTTCTGCCTTTATTACAGCTCTACTGGCATTGCAGCTGTTGAACGTCAGCTACAGGGCGCTATCCGTACGGCGCAGTCTTGGGCTGTAGCGCATGGGTTTCAGTTTTCGGCAGCCAAGACCCGCGTTATGCATTTCTGCCGGCGCCGAACAGTCCATCCTGAGCCGCGGCTTTATCTTGCTGACGAACTCCTTGCTGTGGTGGAGACCCACAGGTTTTTGGGGGTGGTTTTCGATGCCCGGTTGACTTGGCTGCCTCATATCCGGCAGCTTAAACAGACGTGTTGGCGGCATCTCAACGCTGTGAGATGCTTGAGCCACACCCGCTGGGGCGCCGACCGCTCTACCCTGTTGCGGCTCTACCAGGCGTTAATCCAGTCCCGTCTGGATTATGGGAGCCTGGCTTATGGCTCAGCATCCCCATCTGCGTTACGGGTGCTGGACCCAATTCTCCACAGCGGGATACGCCTTGCCACTGGTGCTTTCCGCACCAGCCCTGTGGACAGTGTGCTAGTGGAGGCAGGTGTACCCCCACTGCGGTTCCGGCGCCAACGTTTGCTGGCCGCTTATGCTGCCCATGTTCTAAGCTTGCCCGGGCATCCAAATTATCGTGTCCTGTTCCCGCAGTCAGTCGTCCATCTGCCAGACCGTCGGCCCCGGTCGGGTTGTCCGATCGCCGTACGCGTCAAGGAGCTTCTCTGTGGGCTTGGGTTTTTCCCTGTTCCACCTCCTTTCCGGGCGCCTCTGCGTACACCCCCGTGGTGTGTTCCTCGCCCTTGCCTTCGGCTCGACTTGGCACAGGGCTCGAAGGACTCGGTCCCTCCAGAGGCCTTCCGCCGCCGCTTTTATTCCATCCTGGCCACGTATCAGGGCTCTGGAATTGTTTACACCGACGGTTCGATGGTTGCTGGTCGTGTCGGGTATGCGCTAACTCTAGGGGACCATTCCGAACAACGGTCCTTGGCGGCTGGCTGCAGCGTTTACACTGCTGAGCTAGTCGCCATCTTTAGAGCCCTAGAGTATATCCGCTCCTGCTCAGGTGAGTCCTTCGTTATCTGTAGCGATTCCCTGAGCGGTTTACGAGCTCTCGACCAGTGTTTTCCTCGTTCTCGTGATGGCTATCCATGAGTCCCTGCATACTCTTGCGCGTTGCGGCCGCTCTGTGGTCTTTGTGTGGACCCCCGGTCATGTCGGTATCCCGGGCAATGAACATGTTGACCGCCTGGCGAAAGAGGCCACGAATAAACCATCTCTGGATGTTGGCCTCCCAGAGGCTGATTTGCGGGCAGTCCTCCGCCGAAAAGTTTTTGCGCTTTGGGACGCTGAATGGCGCGATCGGATTACACCCAATAAACTCCGTGCCATTAAGGAGACGACGACTGTGTGGCGGTCCTCCATGCGAGCCAACCGCAGGGACTCAGTCGTCCTTTGTCGGCTCCGCATTGGCCACTCCCGGCTAACACACAGTTATTTACTGCGCCAGGAGGACCCTCCTGTATGTCGCTGCGGGGCGGCTTTGACGGTGGCCCACATTCTGTTGGCCTGCCCCCTTTTAGCTGTGGTCAGGCAGACATTTGCGCTGCCTGATACGCTCCCTGCCGTTTTATCCGATGACCCTGTTATGGCTGCCTTAGTTTTACGTTTTATTCGGGCAGGGAGTTTTTATTCTTTCCTCTGAGTGTTTCTGTTTTATTTTATTTTTTCTTTTGATTCTGGCCTTTGGCCTATGATTTTACACTGATCTTTTAATGTGTTTCTAAGTGGTTGGCTTTTCCTTTTTTATTTCTATGGTCGGCCAACCACTGTCACACTCTGTGTGGTTTTAGTTCGTTTTGTCTTGTCCTTGTCTCCGTTTCTTTTGTTCTGTATCGTCTGTGTCTATTCTGTTCCTCGTTTTTATTCTCTGTGGATGTTCTTTGTCTTTGGAAAAAGGGACCGATGACCGTAGCAGTCTGGTCCCTTTCATCCCCCAAACCAACCAACCGCCATGCGCTGTTGCCATTTTTTGGGGTGCACTCAGCCTCGTGATGCCAACTGAGTAGCTGCTCCGGTCAAAGAAAACCATCATAACGACCGCGAGAACGGTGTACTGACCACACGGCCGTGCTATCCGCATCCTCAGTGAGGATGACACGGCGGTCGGATGGTCCTTGTGGGCCACGTGTGGCCTGAAGACGGAATACTACTAAAATTTTGCCGGCCGGAGTGGCCGCGCGGTTCTAGGCGCTTCAGGCTGGAACCCGCTACGATCGCAAGTTGGAATCCTACCTCGGGTATGGATGTGTGTGATGTCCTTAGGTTAGTTAGATTTAAGTACTAAAATTCTTCAGGGTATTAGACCGCATCGTCATAATTTAAAATGCGCCAACGTTTCGGCCAGCGTTGCAGCTAGCCGTCATCAGGGCCTTACGTTAACTGCTAAATGAAACACACTTGGTTCCTTAAATAGCTGCGCGAGAAAACCGTGTCGTTACTTGATTGGCTGAAAGAGGTGGAGGAGGAGGGGTGAAAGGTATGCTTTATTGGTGTTTCCTTTATTATCTGTCATTGGCTGAAATAGCTGTTTTCTATTGGTCTTTATATTAATCCACCCCATTGGAGGAGACGGACGAATAGCGAACAGGTGATGGCTGTGACGTCACACTGTTTACATGCTGTCCAGAAGCCGGCTGCGGCGTGCCATTGCTTTGCGTGCTCGCGACCACTACTGCGGCTCTCCGCGTGTCTGCATGGGCCGCCACGGCTCTGCCGCCGCTCCGTAGCCCTGCTATTGCAGGCAGCCAAGACCTCGGAAGCTTGTACCCGTCCTCTCTATTCATGTTGTCGGGTCTTTTGGCTATTTCTATCGCCTCTCTGATCTTTCTTTTGAAAGTGAGAGGCTGTTTCGCCAGGACGTGGGCTTCTTGAAAAAATATTGGTTTCCCGCACTCGTCTCGGTGTTCCGCCACTGCTGACTTAGTGTGTTGTTTCAGGCGGATATATCTTTCATGTTCCGAGAGTCTTGTGCTAATCGGACGACCCGTCTCACCTATGTAGACGAATCCACACGCACAACCAATTTCATACACGCCAGCTGTGTGTAGTTTGTCAACTGCATCCTTGGTAGAACCGAGCATGTCATTTAGCAGTTAACGTAAGGCCCTGATGAAGGCTAGCTGCAACGCTGGCCGAAACGTTGGCGCATTTTAAATTATGACGATGCGGTCTGATACCCTGAAGAATTTTAGAGAAGAAGACAACGGCCGCGAAAGCCTACGCTTACATAGATTTAAGTAGTTCTACGTTCTAGGGGAGCGATGACCTCCGATGTTAAGTCCCATAGTGCTCAGAGCCCTTTGAACCATACTAAAATTTTAACAGGGGGAGCCAATGAAGGCAAACTCAGCGTGGCTTTGTCTGTAGTACGCCTGACTACAGCGTGACGCGCGCCACAGATGCGTGTGCGTGTGTATACTCCCAGTTGGCAATAAACAAAGTGATAGCGCCCATACACCAGTGGCTGACGTAACGTTGGTTTTTTGAACGTCTAGACGCCGCAGGGGCGTTAGTCTGCAGACCGTAGAGCGGTCGGTTTCTTGGGCGCCCGTTCAACTGTGATTGTCGGAGCTCGGAGCTAGGTGATACATGGATGTGCCAGCGTGTGGGTTTTTCTACTGCTGGTTGGGCGCGCGCGCGCGCACTGAATGGCGCCTGTACGGTGGCCTCGTTAGCTCTTCTCCAGTTCCTTCTGGACGAACTCCGAACACTCGTAAATTTGAGAGACGTAACAGCCTTTCCCTTCAAAGAACAAGACGGGAGGATAGCATTGGGTGTAGTCCTATTGAGATTAAATACAAGTAAGCAGCATCCACAGAAGACAGCCGTGAATTACTTGCACGTCTTTCCCCGTATTACTGCCCTTTACACGCATGTTAGCCTTTTCACAAGCCGAAGTTGGAAACGCTACTCTCGCGACTTTCGAGACAGCGACGGATGAAGTTATTCGTATGGGAGTCAATATGGTTGCAAGCGCAGCTTTTAGTCGAAGAGCTTATAGTGGAGTTCACGAAGAGAAAGGGGTCCCACAAATGTTGGATACAGAAATATGTGTATGTGATGCGAATCATTTCGGAACATACAGGATGAACATTAATAGAACAAACTGCAGGAACGAATTACTTACTGGAAATGGAGGCAAAAAGATCCTATAAACATGTGCACGGAAACGCACTATAGATGACGCTGGCGAAAGAAAGTTCCTCTCACTACGTGCCGTGAGTAGCTTGTGTGTTGGCAATCTGTGTGATTGACGCAGCGTGCTGTAAGCAGCAGAATGCTCCGGTATTCGTGCCGGGAACAAACCGAGATGGTGTTTTGTGTAAGGCGAAGCACATGGAAACGGTCTAGAGGCAGCACGGCTATACCAAAACAAGGACCCTCACAGAGGCCAACCACATCACAGAATGTTTGAAGCCCTTTTGGGGCGCCTGTGTGATCACATGTCCTTTCAGACAGACGAGCGTGCAGTGAGGCGGCGATACCAGCACTTATCATCATCATCATCATCATCATCATCATCATCATCATCATCATCATCATCATCATTTAAGACTGATTATGCCTTTCATCGTTCAGTCTGGAGCATAGTCCCCCTTATAAAATTCCTCCATGATCCCCTATTCAGTGCTAACATTGGTGCCTCTTCTGATGTTAAACCTATTACTTCAAAATCATTCTTAACCGAATCCAGGTACCTTCTCCTCGGTCTGCCCCGACTCCTCCTACCCTCTACTGCTGAATCCATGAGTCTCTTGGGTAACCTTGCTTCTCCCATGCGTGTAACATGACCCCACCATCTAAGCCTGTTCGCCCTGACTGCTACATCTATAGAGTTCATTCCCAGTTTTTCTTTGATTTCCTCATTGTGGACACCCTCCTGCCATTGTTCCCATCTACTAGTACCTGCAATCATCCTAGCTACTTTCATATCCGTAACCTCAACCTTGTTGATAAGGTAACCTGAATCCACCCAGCTTTCGCTCCCATACAACAAAGTTGGTCGAAAGATTGAACGGTGCACAGATAGTCTTGGTACTGACTTCCTTCTTGCATAAGAGAGTAGATCGTAGCCGAGCGCTCACTGCATTAGCTTTGCTACACCTCGCTTCCAGTTCTTTCGCTATGTTGCCATCCTGTGAGAATATGCATCCTAAGTACTTGAAACCGTCCACCTGTTCTAACTTTGTTCCTCCTATTTGGCACTCAATCCGTTTATATTTCTTTCCCGCTGACATTACTTTCGTTTTGGAGATGCTAATCTTCATACCATAGTCTTTACATTTCTGATCTAGCTCTGAAATATTACTTTGCAAACTTTCAATCGAATCTGCCATCACAACTAAGTCATCCGTATATGCAAGACTGCTTTTTTGTGTTCACATATCTTAATCTCACCCAGCCAGTCTATTGTTTTCAACATATGATCCATAAATAATATGAACAACAGTGGAGACAGGTTGGAGCCTTGTCTTACCCCTGAAACTACTCTGAACCATGAACTCAATTTACCGTCAACTCTAATTGCTGCCTGACTATCCATGTAAAGACCTTTAATTGCTTGCAAAAGTTTGCCTCCTATTCCATAATCTTGTAGAACAGACAATAACTTCCTCCTAGGAACCCGGTCATATGCCTTTTCTAGATCTATAAAGCATAGATACAATTCCCTGTTCCACTCATAACACTTCTCCATTATTTGACGTAAGCTAAAGATCTGGTCCTGACAACCTCTAAGAGGCCTAAACCCACACTGATTTTCATCCAATTGGTCCTCAACTAATACTCGCACTTTCCTTTCAACAATACCTGCGAAGATTTTACCCACAACGCTGATTAAAGAGATACCTCTGTAGTTGTTACAATCTTTTCTGTTTCCATGTTTAAAGATTGGTGTGATTACTGCTTTTGTCTAGTCTGATGGAACCTGTCCCGACTCCCAGGCCATTTCAGTTATCCTGTGTAGCCATTTAAGACCTGACATTCCACTGTATTTGATGAGTTCCGACTTAATTTCATCCCCCCCCCCCCCCCAGCACGTATCGAATTAAAAATACCATTGCTACATCTAACGACTGGAGACATTTTATTCGTCACTACAGTAGAAGCATCACATTCCGAAGAGCACTGCTTCTAAATTTTTGTGGGTAGCACTGGATGGTATCTACAGTGGACTGAAGGCAAATGACAGTGAAAGATTTTTGTCTCAACAGTTCGGGTTTTTTTCATTTATAATTAGTCAGTCATGGTTCTGATAGGTCACAGGTGCTGTAAATCTGTCCTTGGATACCGTGTCCACATTTTTCCGCGGCAGGATGGGATCTTCCAACAGGACAATGCAACGTGTCACACAGCTCGCAGTGTATGCGCGTTGTTCAAAGAGCACCAGGATGAGGCTATTACCATACTGCCCTGGTCACCAAACTATGCGGATTTAAACCCAATAAAGAATCTGTGGGGCGACCACAGTCGGGCTGTTCGCGCCATGGATCCTCAACCGAGAAACATGCTGCAGCTGGCCGCAGCACTGGAGTCACCGTGGCTCCAGATCCCTTCCAGGACCTCACTCTGCACATCTTGCAGCGACCCTCACTGCAAACGGTGGTTATTCAAGCTTTTGAGAGGTGGTCACATTAATGTGACTGTATATTGCATTTATTAACATTTTCATAAGATACGTAAAAGGGAAAAAATAAAGAAAAATTTGGGTATGCAAACATATTTTGAAGAAATGATTGTAACTGCAGTGTCCACGAGCCCTCTGCAAATTACATTTCAAGAAGGAATTGTAATTTCAGCGTCCAGGACGACAGAGGGATAGAGAAACAATTAAAATCGCTCAAAAGAGGAAAGGCCTCTGGACCTGATGGGATACCAGTTCAATTTTACACAGAGTACGCGAAGGAACTTGCCCCCCTTCTTGCAGCGGTGTACCGTAGGTCTCTAGAAGAGCGTAGCGTTCCAAAGGATTGGAAAAGGGCACAGGTCATCCCCGTTTTCAAGAAGGGACGTCGAACAGATGTGCAGAACTATAGACCTATATCTCTAACGTCGATCAGTTGTAGAATTTTGGAACACGTATTGTGTTCGAGTATAATGACTTTTCTGGAGACTAGAAATCTACTCTGTAGGAATCAGCATGGGTTTCGAAAAAGACGGTCATGTGAAACCCAGCTCGCGCTATTCGTCCACGAGACTCAGAGGGCCATAGACACGGGTTCACAGGTAGATGCCGTGTTTCTTGACTTCCCCAAGGCGTTCGATACAGTTCCCCACAGTCGTTTATTGAACAAAGTAAGAGCATATGGACTATCAGACCAATTGTGTGACTGGATTGAGGAGTTCCTAGATAACAGGACGCAGCATGTTATTCTCAATGGAGAGAAGTCTTCCGAAGCAAGAGTGATTTCAGGTGTGCCGCAGGGGAGTGTCATAGGACCGTTGCTATTCACAATATACATAAATGACCTGGTGGATGACATCGGAAGTTCACTGAGGCTTTTTGCAGATGATGCTGTGGTGTATCGAGAGGTTGTAACAATGGAAAATTGTACTGAAATGCAGGAGGATCTGCAGCGAATTGACGCATGGTGCAGGGAATGGCAACTGAATCTCAATGTAGACAAGTGTAATGTGCTGCGAATACACAGAAAGATAGATCCCTTATCATTTAGCTACAAAATAGCAGGTCAGCAACTGGAAGCAGTTAATACCATAAATTATCTGGGAGTACGCATTAGGAGTGATTTAAAATGGAATGATCATATAAAGTTGATTGTCGGTAAAGCAGATGCCAGACTGAGATTCATTGGAAGAATCCTAAGGAAATGCAATCCGAAAACAAAGGAAGTAGGTTACAGTACGCTTGTTCGCCCACTGCTTGAATACTGCTCAGCAGTGTGGGATCCGTACCAGATAGGGTTGATACAAGACATAGAGAAGATCCAACGGAGAGCAGCGCGCTTCGTTACAGGATCATTTAGTAATCGCGAAAGCGTTACGGAGATGATAGATAAACTCCAGTGGAAGACTCTGCAGGAGAGACGCTCAGTAGCTCGGTACGGGCTTTTGTCAAAGTTTCGAGAACATACCTTCACCGAAGAGTCAAGCAGTATATTGCTCCCTGCTACGTATATCTCGCGAAGAGACCATGACGATAAAATCAGAGAGATTAGAGCCCACACAGAGGCATACCGACAATCCTTCTTTCCACGAACAATACGAGACTGGAATAGAAGGGAGAACCGATAGAGGTACTGAAGGTACCCTCCGCCACACACCGTCAGGTGGCTTGCGGAGTATGGATGTAGATGTAGATGTACTGGGTTAGTTTCATTTTGACATAGGAGAAGACTGCATCAAAATACATTGCATTCTACATCACCAACCAAACTGTGCTATGAAAGAGAACCTTTTATGAATGTGAACCAGGTTAGTACTGGGGCTACAACTTTGCTTCCGCCGTTTTTTTCTCAAAGTTCGAGGCTTTATTGTGAGCATCTTACAAAAAAATTTACGTTTCAAAGTACTGGCCATCGTTGGACACTACTTTTTCCCATCTTTCGGGCGGCATACGAATCCCGCGACGGAAGAATTGGGTGTCTTTCCAGAAGCTCCATGCATCGATCCAATTTTGCAATTGTTCATATGACAGGAAGCGCTGGGCAGCCAGGTTGTGTACTGTTGTGACTTGTCAAGACAGCCAAGCCACTATGATTGGTAGCCGAAAGGCACGCGTTAAGCTGACGCAGGCTGGCGTGAGGTCTGGAACAGTTATAGGAGTTGAGTCTAGTAAACAAGGTACGTAGCTTCTGGAATACTTTGAAACGTCCCCTTATAACAATTTATACTTATGAAACGTCCCCTTTGAAGAATTGTATACGAGACTGTGCTTAACCTGACACACAATATTTTTTAGCGCAACGCAATCTGACTATCAAAGATCCCTGCAAAAGAATGGCCCTGAGTAACATTAAACTATACCTTTCACAAATAACTTACCTCACAAAAATTTTCATTACTCGAACTACTGCAATACAGCGAGCGCCACTACTGCCAGCTAAATAAAAGATTCAAACTACAGAAGTCACTAACTACTGATAGGGATAGTTAGCAAATGAAAGATTTTAATAGAGAACAAACACTGTATTTACCTTAATAATCATAATATATATAGCAGTTCAATTTCAAAACTTCCGCCATCTCTCTCTCCACATCCACCACTGCTGGCGGCTCACCTCCAACTGCGCAACGCTATACAGAGCGCTACGTGGCATTACCAATATAAAAATCTAAACAGCCTACTTACAACTTAACTTTAATCCATAATTGGTGAACATCAGTCTGACGGTACATAATGGCGCCTTGCTAGGTCGTAGCAAATGACGTAGCTGAAGGCTATGCTAACTATCGTCTCGGCAAATGAGAGCGTAATTTGTCAGTGAACGATCGCTAGCAAAGTCGGCTGTACAACTGGGGCGAGTGCTAGGAAGTGTCTCTAGACCTGCCGTGTGGCGGCGCTCGGTCTGCAATCACTGATAGTGGCGACACGCGGGTCCGACGTATACTAGCGGATCGCGGCCGATTTAAAGGCTACCACCTAGCAATTGTGGTGTCTGGCGGTGACACCACATGTACCACTGAACTAAAAAGTTGGTAGTCAAAAGGAACAATGTCTGGAGAATACAGCGGGTAGGATAGGACTTCCCATTTCAACGATTCCAGGTATGTTTTTGCGGGTTTTGCGACATGGGGCCGAGCACTGTAATGCTGCAAAATCACATTTTCATGTCTATCGCTGTATTGCGGCCGTTTGTCAGTGCTCGGCTCACACACATAAATTGCTTTCGATAACGATCTTCTGCGATTGTTCACGTCGGTTGCAGTTGCATCGAAAGCTTTCTTTCTTTCACAACCATGCCGGTCTTCAAAGTCAAAAATCACCGTTCTCGAAGCATGGAAACCATTTTCTGAAAAGTTCTTTCACTAACAGGCGACCCATCACAGGTATTTTATGCGTTTTATGAGCCTCTGCCGCAGATTTCTTCACATCAAAGCAGAAAAGTAAAACCTCCCGCAGATGACGAGAATTGGGCTCGTAAGTTGACGTATTCAGTCGAGAGTAACTTTAAGATGTAATCAAAAATCGACTAATATTTTGATGGCATTACGTTCTCAGATGTCTAAGCTTACTGTATGACACTTACGACCTGCGACTTGCGCCACTACTGTCCACCAATGCTGTCTACCGTAAAACGGTGGAAGTGAAGTTGTAGTAGACCTAATATTTCTATAGAAACCCTAAAACAATCATGTAATTGTAAAATCCCGGTATCTACGAAGTGTACAAGATGCCCAGAAAATTACTGCTTCCTATGTTTCTATGATGAATATGACCACAGAGCGTGTGAATCATCAATTGTTAAGTTCTCGTCTATACATTACAACCCAAATGTTCATTTTCGTTCCCTTTTAATAGGTTCTGTGAAAATATTGTTAAAGTCAAACTATTGAGTAAGATTTCGGTTTATTTACGGTATAAGTGAAGGAGAAATTAAGAATAAAAAAGTTTCCGCAGACGTACAGGACCCCACGATTCCCGGATGACCGTTCTGCAGCCTTAACGCTGCGCCAACGCTAACATACGAGTGAAGGGCTCTTGCCTCGCTCGACCCGCGCAAAAAATGGTATTTTGATCTAAACTCTTGGCCATGTGGAGCTATCACTTCTGGCCAGGCTCTGCATATGCCAAAAGTTAAGTCGAAATAGGTGACGACTAATATGCGAGGTCCCCTTGTTAGCCGCTTACAGTGCTGAAATGTACGTTTTGGTTACAGTTCACGGTAACCTCATTTAAGTCGAATAAAATCACGCCACAGCAAGCGATATGACGGCTCATATGGCAGTGGCGCTGTGTGCTGCTGTCTCCACACGCCGCTGTCGAAATTTTACTTGCACTCTTTGGATATAGCGTCATCTGAGATTATTCGTACAGACACTGGTGTTGCCATTCAAGTTGTGGCATTATAATTGAGCGAAGAATCCAACAAGAAGTAGAAAAAACTTAAATGTTGGATTTGGAAGTTCGTTTTGCGCAGGAATAAAACAGGCGCAACAAAAAACTTACAAATCAAGTAGTATTCGTAAACGAAAATCCATTTCTCAACAACTTTTGGATGAAAAAAGTAAATTTAGAGTACATGTTGAGCTGAAGCTGTTCTCCCATCTAGTGAGTTGTTACTTCCTTTCTCTAATCAACTGAGCAAATGTTTAAGAGCATTGTACGTGACGTACTACAATCTAAATAAATTACCTTAAATAACACCATCCGTAGAATTAAGTGTACTGCTGTAAAACTACTAATCACCTTTCATTACTTACTCAATACTACTTGCTTACTCTCATACAAATCTTACCCATGCATCATGGGACACAAGTTTCACGTACTTTCACCACGCAATTAACCTTTATGTGCTCATATAGGTTTCGTGTACCGAAGTGGCACTTCCTGTGACTGTACCACAACAAACCGCACTAAAAACCACTCATTTTTGAGATATCTTCAACGCAATGTATCACTGAAAATGCCTATTTTCGTAATACCCGACTGTAAATACGAAAACCACCAAATACGCATGTAACCGTCGGAAAGAGTGAAATAAAGATTACTGCTACTCGATTTGCTTCTGGTGCTAATGTATGGTGGAGGGAGGAAAGCGAAGTCACGAAATTAAAGCGACTTCAGTCGTTGAGGCACAGCTAAAAGTGGCGTCGTTAGTTTCGCCACAGGAATTTGATTCTTAAACGCAACTGTGCTGGCGCCACTCGAGTGCTGGCCAAGTGACGTCACTTTTGTTGGCCCCAAGTCGTGGTGCGACAAACAATTCCAAAACAACATATAACCACCTCCTGCCTGACGCACTCCCTTCCCAGACTGAGCGTCAAACGCCACAAAGGGCCTACGCTTACTTTGTGGACCAGTAAACAAAGATCTGAGGAAAATATTTGCCAAATGTTACATCTGGAGCGTTGCAGTATATGGTGCGGAGACCTGGACATTGAGGAAGGAAGATGAAAGAAGATTGGAGGCATTAGACATGTGGATATGGAGAAGAATGGAAAAAGTGAAACCTCTACATAAACGATCTCTCAACCACACACAACACAATGATGGCAATCTACGCGGATGACACAGCCATCCTTGCGCAAGATTGGAAACCATCAAACATTACGTCACGCCTACAGACTGCACTCAGAGTGGCCGAGCCTTGGTTGGAGAAATGGCGTGTTAGAGTAAACGTCGACAAGTGCGAAGCCGTTCTGTTCACTAAAAGACCAAAGCAACTGCGCAAACACCGCTACTGCAGACCAATAACTCTACACGCACGTCCAATACGTTTCCGCGAGAAAGTCAAATACCTCGGTGTCTGGCTGGACCGGAAATTACTCTGGGGGGACCACATACAACACATGACCAACCGAGCTAGCGCGAGGCTCAAACAGCTCTATCCTATGCTCAACAGGCGTAGCACACTGAACAGAAGGGTGTCGAGGTCCATGTACATGACACTTATCCGACCCCTGATGACGTACGCAGCTCCCATCTGGGGATACGCTGCGCCTACACGCCTGCGCCGTCTGCAGCTCATACAAAACAAAGCACTCAAAATCATAAGCAACGCTCCACGATACACACGCATCGCGGACCTACACCGGGAATACCGACTTGAGACTCTCACGGAGGTAATCCACAAACTCACCACAAGACTATACAGAAACTATAGACATTCGCAGAACCCGTTTATTCTGAATCTGGGGAACTACGACCACAACCATAGATGGAAACATAAAAGACCAAAAGACATACTTGCAAGGACATAACATCTATGGCCAAGCATACGCAAACATAACGGCACAGGCGAGCCCCTGTTAATCAGACGCATTTACTGGATATCCAGCTGAAATACACTGCCGAATAACTGGCACCACACAGGGAAGCCGTACCGTACACTGCATGCAAACAAGCTCCACACATCCCCCACACAGTGAGATGATCTATGGCCGATCTCCCACTACTGTATAACGATCTGGATTGTTCCAGGAATGTAGCAGCTGCAGCAACTGGGACACATCGCCATCGCTTGTCACGGTAATGATGCATGATACCTATACTAACAAATCCAACCTTGCATGAGCTATCGCAGCTAGTAAGCCACTACTGCTCTTACTAGCCATCCCACTGTCGCAGAGGTTTTTTTTTTTTTTTCCACGGCACGAGCCATGGCACTTTTTTCCCTCTGCTCTTTAAATCGCTACCCTCACTCGCGTTTCGTCCACTATCTATCACCTGATGGACCGTGTTAATGCGTAGCCTTACCCAGACGCACGGACAACATCACAGCCCAGCATCCTGTGATCCACTTACTAGATAACTAACATGTTTACGGAGGTGACAGAACTTTTGGTTTGGTCACCACATTGGTGCTGGCGTGGAGGGGCCCCATCTCTTTTTTTAGTGAAATGAGAAGACCGAGTAAAGAATGAAGAGGTATTAAGAAGAGTTGGAGAAGAAAGAAACATGCTGAAAGTTATCAGAAAGAGAAAACGGGACTGGATTGGACATTGTTTAAGGAGGGACTGTTTATTGAAGGAAGGGATGGCGGAGGGAAAAAGGGAAGAGGAAATAGAAGATATCAAATGCTGGACAATATCAAAGGAGCAAATATTCAGGAATGAAAAGACTGGCTATGGACAAACAAAAGTGGAAGCGGCTTAACCCCTGACAAGACCTGCCGTAAGGCAGAATACCGTACTGCTACTTCTACTTCTGACGAGCACACCGTCCATGCTCGTCTTCCCTGTACAGTTGTGTGAAAGATGACCACACGTATCTGTCATCTGTACGGTGAGTTCTCCAGCTGCTAGCTTTATGTAAACTTTTCCACGCCACTGTGTATTTTGAATGTGACCCGTTTGTTGTTTCAACGCGAAGATCATAACGCCGTCCCTCCTTTCAAGCATCTTACGAACGTAAAAACTGGTAGATATTGAGATAACCGATCACAGAATAGAAAAGCAACCACAATGGCTTAATAGTGGAAAGGCATCATGGTCAGATGAGATACCTGTGCGAAAGAATTTGCGCCCGCCCCCCCCCCCCCCCTTCTAGGCCTTTATCGTTGATATCAATCAGTTTTAGAATTATGGAACAAGTTTTATGCTCAAGAACTGTGACGTTTTTGGAAAACGAAAATCTCCCATACAAAAGTCAACATGGACTCCGCAAAAAGAGATCTTGCAAAACACACCTCACTCTTTTTCCTCCATAGCGCTGTAGATAACGGCGTTTTTTTAGATGCCATGTCCCTTGACTTGAGAAAGGAGTTTGACACCCGTCTCGCACTGCCGTTTCTTCTTGTTTCGAGTGGCTCTACTTTGGACCACGCTTGTTCAACAATTGGGCTTTGATCTTTGCCCAGTACTGTCGCATCCTCTGTAGGACATTTAAAAACAAAGTAAGAGCATATGGACTATCAGACCAATTGTGTGATTGGATTGAAGAGTTTCTAGATAATAGAACGCATCATGTCATTCTCAGTGGAGAGAAGTCTTCCGAAGTAAGAGTTATTTCAGGCGTGCCGCAGGGCAGTGTCGTAGGGCCGTTGCTATTCACAATATACATAAATGACCTTGTGGATAACATCGAAAGTTCACTGAGGCTTCGAGAGGTTGTGACAATGGAAAACTGTACTGAAATGCAGGAGGATCTGCAACGAATTGACGCATGGTGCAGGGAACGGCAATTGAATCTCAATGTAGACAAGTGTAATGCGCTGCGAATACATAGAAAGAAAGATCCCTTATCATTTAGCTACAATATAGCAGGTCAGCAAGTGGAAGCAGTTAATTCCATAAATTATCTCGGAGTAGGCATTAGGAGAGATTTAAAATGGAATGATCATATAAAGTTGATCGCCGGTAAAGCAGTTGCCAGACAGATTCATTGGAAGAATCCTAAGGAAATGCAATCCGAAAACAGAGGAAGTAGGTTACAGTACATTTGTTCGCCCACTGCTTTAATACTGCTCACTGGTGTGGGATCCGTACCACATAGGGTTGATAGAAGAGATAGAGAAGATCCAATGGAGAGCAGCGCGCTTCGTTACAGGATCATTTAGTAATCGCGAAAGCGTTACGGAGATGATAGATAAACTCCAGTGGAAGACTTTGCAGGAGAGACGCTCAGTAGCTCGGTACGGGCTTTTGTTGAAGTTTGGAGAACATACCTGCACCGAGGAGTTAAGCAGTATATTGATCCTTCCTACGTATATCTCGCGAAGAGACCCTGAGGCTAAAATGAGAGACATTAGAGCCCACACAGAGGCATACCGACAGTCTTTCTTTCCACGAACAATACGAGACTGGAATAGAGGAGAGAACCGATAGAAGTACTCAAAGTACCCTCCACCACACACCGTCAGGTGGCTTGCGGAGTGTGGATGTAGATGTATATGTAGGCGTAACTCCTTCCTTTCTTCTGTGCAGGGGGTACCTTTTCTTCGGGGCTTTTCCTGAAATTCTCGGGCTTCCTTCAGGGTGTGTCTGACAGACTGTGTGTTCTGGAGATCAGTTATTCCCAGTTCTTTAATGTCCTTCTCGGTTTCTGTCAGCCAAGTGGTGCGAACCTTCTTGTTTTGCCAGAAGATGAACAGACGGTTGGTCAATCTGTTTGGAGGCAATCTTGCAACATGGCTATAGAAAGCTACCCGTCTTTTTCTTGCACAGTCAGAGAGCTTCTCGATATGTTCGTAGAGCTCTGAGTTATGCAGCCTTCTGAATTCCCCAGCTGCTTCTACCAGGCCTAGGATCTTCTTGAGGATTCTCCTTTCTCTGACTTCCAGTTTTCAATCAGACCTCTCTGGTTCATAGAAAGACATTCCATGGCATACAGGGCTTCTGTTCGTGTGACTGATATGTAGTCGAAAAAAATTCGAGCTTACCGAGTATGGGACCAGATTTGGGACTCAAAACGCCGCTCTTAACGGAACAAAATCAACAGATGTGAAGATAATTTCCAGAGTACCCCAAGTAAGTGTGATAAGGCTGTTACTATTTACAACGTATATTAATGACCCAGTACAAACCGTCGGAAGCTGTTTAAGACTCTTCGCAGATGATGCGTACGTCTATAAGAAAGTAGAAACGCCGGAAGGCAGTATAGACTGCAGAACGACCTGTGGAGGATTGATGAATGGTGCAACTGATCCTGAACATAAATAAATGTTACGCCTAAGCTGAAGCTGAAGGGGGAGGGGGGCGGAGAAACGAAAAGAAAGGAAAGGAAAGGGATTACTGATGTCAGGTGCTTCGGGACATTATGCGGAATCAGCGGCGAAGAGGGAAAACATGGGCCGGGCCGGGACGGGACTCGAACCTGGGATCTCCTGTTAACTGGACAGGTGCGGTAACGACTGTGCCATCCGGGGGACAATGTATCGCAACTACGCAGACTACCTCACGCCCACCGATCGTCAGTATTGCTGTGCGGTGTGGGATCCGCATCAGGTGGGACTGACGGATGACATAAAAAAGTACAAAGAAGGGCAGCTCGTTCCGTATTATTAGCGAAATAGGGGAGATAGTGTCACAGACATGATACGTGAATTGGAGTGGCAATCATTAAAACAAAGTCGTTTTTCGTTGCGATGGGATCTTCTCATTAAATTTCAATCACCAGTTTTCTCCTCCGGTTGCCAAAACATTCTGTTCGCATCCACCTACATAAGGAGAAATGATCATCACGATAAAATGAGAGAAATCAGGGCTCGCACAGAAAAATTTAAGTGCTCGTTTTTTCCGCGCGCCGTTAGAGAGTGGAACGGTAGAGAGACAGCTTGAAGGTGGTTCACTGAACCCTCTGCCAGGCACTGTATTGTGAATAGCAGAGTAATCACGTAGATGCAGACCGTTGAGCGGCCATAAGCACCACACACACACACACACACACACACACACACACACACACACACACACACACACACACACGCACGCACGCGTGCGCATGCGAATGACGAGAAAATTCGAGAAATTAGAGCCAATACAGAGGCTTACCACCAATCATTCTTCTCACGCGCCATTTGCGAGTGGAACAGGGAAGGGGGGAGAGGGGAAAATCAGTTAATTGTACTGGAAGTACACCCGCCACGCACACTTAAGTGGCTTGGGTGGAGTACGATTTAGATGAGCGTGTAGATGAACTACTGTCCGATATACAGCCGTTAATCATACTTTTCTAAGCGACATCGACGCGATGCTTTCTCGGCAGCATCCAGGACTTTTGAGAAGGGAAGCCGATTGTTCGGCGTGCTTTCTCCGGGCGTTTGGAAAGGCAGCTTCCCGCCGTAGTATGGATGATTGCCACGCTGCCGGATGCTGCCTGCGTCCCCCAGAAAGACCGGTCGCGGAGGAAGCTGCCGCCAGTCACAATCGGGCATTAGAAAGTATCGTTTCCGTTGCTTCGCGCTCGAATCACCACTCTGGTGCGTCACTCGACAAAGGCCGGTGCTTGAGTACCTGCAAACCGTTTCCTGCTGAAAGAGTTAGGTTAAACGTGCCGCTTAAGGGGCTCCGGAACGCCCTATACTAGCAACGTTAAAATAACGCTTATAAACTACATCTTTCCTCACAAAGTGTTTGAGGTAGGAAGTTGAACTTTTTACAGATTATTTACTTGTATATGGGCTACAACTGAACACAGGGATTTTACAAAATTTTAGTTCAGTTATTAAAGATGATTTTTTTTTCAATTGTAATGAAAATTCACAACATTTTTTGCAATTTTTTATTTATATATTCAAAAATATACAGTTTTTTGGAAAAAGACTGTGTTAAATTATGCAGAAGGTACTGTGTAACATTTACTGAAAGTTTGAAACAAATATGTTTGAAAGATCCTTAGAAAACATGTAATTAGTATGAGAAAATAAAAGTTTTGGGAATCGAGCGACAAAGATTGGATTAACTTTTTAGTGCATTCCAGGTCCATAGGATGGATTATCTTCATCCTCTGCAAACTCCTCCTCCAGCTTCCTCTTGTTCCTCCTCCTGTTTACTCTTGCTTGTATTTCTAGACTCTTTACAGCCCTGTCTGCAGCCCGAAGGCGTTCCTTGTCCAAAGCAAGCATCGCTCGTACCATGTTAGACTGTTATTATTTACAGTAATAACACATACCTTTGGCTTTCCAACATTTCTCCTTTTCTTAAAAGTCTTCAGAGGATTTCTAATAACTTTACTTTTACTCATTATTATACTTCAACAAAACAGAGACTCAAGAAACAGAATTAATTACGAATATTTTCGAGATAACGACAGAGTAAATAAACATGAAACAATCGACAATCACACCAGCGATATATATTGAACCATCACAGGTTACCTGATGAACACGGACGTTAATAACAACACCATTTGACAGCAGTTTAACAGCGCCACAGTGGGTCACGCCCATGTAGAACGCATTTCAAAAAAAAATTAAAAATAGTTGTAGTCTTCGGAATTGAATAAATTATATATCTATTAAAAGGTAATAGTCTGCAGATTCAGAAAACGCAAAAAAGTAAAAATTGAACTTTTCATGATTTTGAGCCTTTCCGGAGCCCCTTAACGTGTCTAGAAGGTATGATTGGCCCTTTTATACTTAAGTCCACTGTGTCCGGTTGTTCGAAATTCGCTCGCTCGCTTTTCGACTGCAGGGAGTCGGACTGAAATGGCGCGAGAGCCCGGCCTGTGGGAAAACCGCAGGGTGACCAGCGCTGTCACACCTGCGAGGGATTTCACGCCCGACTCGCCGGCCGGTCTACCTGCAGAAACAGTTAGCTTCGGGCCAGCCGCTTCTTCTGCCCGTGGCGCGGGGTTTGCCGGCGTCCGGCCGTTTCCCATCAGGCAAGTCTCCTTCGCCTGTTTGCCCACTCGGATCTCCCTACACCCCCCTGTGAGTCACTCCCACAACACACCACCCTCCTGTCCGCGTCTCTGATGCGCTCTATAGTTGTGTATACAGACGGGGAGCCGAGTGTAGGAGGAAGGGGACGATAATGCATGTCTTCCCCCTCGCTCCTCCCAAGTACGACGCGTGTTTTTTAAGTAAGTACCGTTTTGAAATTAAAAAAAGACGTGCCAAGATATCTCAATAATTTTATTTTTACATGAGAGCCTATACCTCTTAATCTACAGGGTGTTCAAAAATGACCGGTATATTTGAAACGGCAATACAAACTAAACGAGCAGCGATAGAAATACACCGTTTGTTGCAATATGCTTGGGACAACAGTACATTTTCAGGCGGACAAACTTTCGAAATTACAGTAGTTACAATTTTCAACAACAGATGGCGCTGCAAGTCATGTGAAAGATATAGAAGACAACGCAGTCTGTGGGTGCGCCATTCTGTACGTCGTCTTTCTGCTGTAAGCGTGTGCTGTTCACAACGTGCAAGTGTGCTGTGGACAACATGGTTTATTCCTTAGAACAGAGGATTTTTCTGGTGTTGGAATTCCACCGCCTAGAACATAGTGTTGTTGCAACAAGACGAAGTTTTCAACGGAGGTTTAATGTAACCAAAGGACCAAAAAGCGATACAATAAAGGATCTGTTTGAAAAATTTCAACGGACTGGGAACGTGACGGATGAACGTGCTGGAAAGGTAGGGCGACCGCGTACGGCAACCACAGAGGGCAACGCGCAGCTAGTGCAGCAGGTTATCCGACAGCGGCCTCGGGTTTCCGTTCGCCGTGTTGCAGCTGCAGTCCAAATGACGCCAATGTCCACGTATCGTCTCATGTGCCAGAGTTTACACCTCTATCCGTACAAAATTCAAACGCGGCAACCCCTCAGCGCCGCTACCATTGCTGCACGAGAGACATTCGCTAACGATATAGTGCACAGGATTGATGACGGCGATATGCATGTTGGCAGCATTTGGTTTACTGACGAAGCTTATTTTTACCTGGACGGCTTCGTCAATAAACAGAACTGGCGCATATGGGGAACCGAAAAGCCCCATGTTGCAGTCCCGTCGTCCCTGCATCCTCAAAAAGTACTGGTCTGGGCCGCCATTTCTTCCAAAGGAATCATTGGCCCATTTTTCAGATCCGAAACGATTACTGCATCACGCTATCTGGACATTCTTCGTGAATTTGTGGCGGTACAAACTGCCTTAGACGACACTGCGAACACCTCGTGGTTTATGCAAGATTGTGCCCGGCCACATCGCACGGCCGACGTCTTTAATTTCCTGAATGAATATTTCGATGATCGTGTGATTGCTTTGGGCTATCCGAAACATACAGGAGGCGGCGTGGATTGGCCTCCCTATTCGCCAGACATGAACCCCTGTGACTTCTTTCTGTGGGGACACTTGAAAGACCAGGTGTACCGCCAGAATCCAGAAACAATTGAACAGCTGAAGCAGTACATCTCATCTGCATGTGAAGCCATTCCGCCAGACACGTTGTCAAAGGTTTCGGGTAATTTCATTCAGAGACTACGCCATATTATTGCTACGCATAGTGGATATGTGGAAAATATCGTACTATAGAGTTTCCCAGACCGCAGCGCCATCTGTTGTTGACAATTGTAACTACTGTAATTTCGAAAGTTTGTCTGCCTGAAAATGTACTGTTGTCCTAAGCATATTGCAACAAACGGTGTATTTCTATCGCTGCTCGTTTTGTTTGTATTGCCGTTTCAAATATACCGGTCTTTTTGAAACACCCTGTACTTTTCCACATAATTTCCGTCAATATTGAGGCACTTGTCATAACGTTGTACCAGTTTTTGAATACCCTCCAACATAGAAGTCAGCCGCCTGATTTGTTAACCACTGCGTCACCACTGTTTTGACTTCATCGTCTTGAAGACGCTGACCGCCCAGGTGTTTCTTCAAGTGCAGCAACAGATGGTAGTCACTGGGCGCAAGATTGGGGCTGTACGGAGGATGATCTAGAGTTTCCTATCGAAAAGATGTGATGAGACCACCTTTGGTCTGATTCGCCACATTGTCTTGCAGCGAAACGATGCCCTTGCTCAACTTCCACGGACTGTTGCTTTGATTCTGGTGTGACGTAGGCCACCCACGTTTCATCGCCCGTAACAATTTGGCTTAAGAAATCATCACCGTCGTTGTGGTTCCGCTCAAGGAAAGTCAATGCACTGTCTAAACGGTTGGTATTGTGCACATCCGTCAACATTTTCGGTACCCAGCGTGCGCACAAATTTCGGTAAATCAAGTTCTCCGTCACAACGCCATACAAAACACAACGAGAAACATTAGGAAAGTCATCCCGCAAGGAGGTAATCGTAAAGCGTCTGTTTTCTCTCACCTTATTGCCCACTTCCTGCACCAAACTTTCATTAATGACCGAAGGACGCCCACTTCGTTGTTCATCATGCATATTGTGCAGACATCTTTAAAAAATGGTTCAAATGGCTCTGAGCACTATGGGACTTAACTTCTTTGGTCATCAGTCCCCTAGAACTTAGAACTACTTAAACCTAACTAACCTAAGGACATCACACACATCCATGCCCGAGGCAGGATTCGAACCTGCGACCGTAGCGGTCGCGCGGTTCCAGACTGTAGCGCCCAGAACCGCATGGCCACTGCGGCCGGCAGACATCTTTAAATACTCTCACCCACTTTCTTACCATTCCATCATTCATAATGTTTTCTCCGTAAACTGCACAGATCTCACGTTGAATATCGATCGTTTTTAGGCCTTTAGCACTAAGAAATCTTATAAGAGCCCGTACTTCACAGTCGGCGGGACTCAAGATTATCGGAGGCATCTTAAACACTCAGTACACAACGTAAACAAGGAAGAATCAGACTGTAATGGCGTCAGTGCGTAGATTAACATATAGGCTTTCATGTAAAAATAAAATTATTGATATATCTTAGCACGTCTTTTTTAATTTAAAAACGGTACTTACTTATCAAACACGCCTTGTACATTTTACTACTGTGGTGGGCAATAATTAAAAAGAAACTCGCCCCGACAAGTGACATAGCTCGATCTGACTTGGATCATAGACAGAAAGAACTGCTACAGTATTGTACAGAAGGTAACTGAAAGAAATAAACAATGAGACGAGCAGAAATCACACTTCTACGAGGTGTATGAGAGAATTACTGAGACAGGTCTTTTATCTACCGAAGTTTTTACTTTTTCAAACAATAATATTGCCCTCTTCAAAGTACGCTCAACAGCCAAAGAAACTGGTACACCTGCCTAATGCCGTGTAGCGCCCCCGCGAACACGCAGCAGTGCCGCAGAAAGGTGTGGTCTGTGTTTACATGGAATGGGCTGCGTTCTCCGCTGCAACCGAACCGATCATTGACTGCAAATGGTTGTGTTCGGTTACTTGGAGATCATTTGCAGCGCTTCAACGATGGAATTTTTACGGATGACAGTGCGTTATGCCACCAGGTGACAATTGTTCGTGACTGGCTTGAAGAACATTCTGAACAATCTGAGCGAATGATTTGGCCACCCATCGAACATTTATGGTACATAATCGAGAGTTCAGTTTACGCATAAAACACGGGCAACAGTTTCACAATAATGGACACCTCTAGAGGCAGCATGAATCTATATACACTCCTGGAAATTGAAATAAGAACACCGTGAATTCATTGTCCCAGGAAGGGGAAACTTTATTGACACATTCCTGAGGTCAGATACATCACATGATCACACTGACAGAACCACAGGCACATAGACACAGGCAACAGAGCATGCACAATGTCGGCACTAGTACAGTGTATATCCACCTTTCGCAGCAATGCAGGCTGCTATTCTCCCATGGAGACGATCGTAGAGATGCTGGATGTAGTCCTGTGGAACGGCTTGCCATGCCATTTCCACCTGGCGCCTCAGTTGGACCAGCGTTCGTGCTGGACGTGCAGACCGCGTGAGACGACGCTTCATCCAGTCCCAAACATGCTCAATGGGGGACAGATCCGGAGATCTTGCTGGCCAGGGTAGTTGACTTACACCTTCTAGAGCACGTTGGGTGGCACGGGATACATGCGGACGTGCATTGTCCTGTTGGAACAGCAAGTTCCCTTGCCGGTCTAGGAATGGTAGAACGATGGGTTCGATGACGGTTTGGATGTACCGTGCACTATTCAGTGTCCCCTCGACGATCACCAGTGGTGTACGGCCAGTGTAGGAGATCGCTCCCCACACCATGATGCCGGGTGTTGGCCCTGTGTGCCTCGGTCGTATGCAGTACTGATTGTGGCGCTCACCTGCACGGCGCCAAACACGCATACGACCATCATTGGCACCAAGTCAGAAGCGACTCTCATCGCTGAAGACGACACGTCTCCATTCGTCCCTCCATTCACGCCTGTCGCGACACCACTGGAGGCGGGCTGCGCGATGTTGGGGCGTGAGCGGAAGACGGCCTAACGGTGTGCGGGACCGTAGCCCAGCTTCATGGAGACGGTTGCGAATGGTCCTCGCCGATACCCCAGGAGCAACAGTGTCCCTAATTTGCTGGGAAGTGGCGGTGCGGTCCCCTAAGGCACTGCGTAGGATCCTACGGTCTTGGCGTGCATCCGTGCGTCGCTGCGGTCCGGTCCCAGGTCGACGGGCACGTGCACCTTCCGCCGACCACTGGCGACAACATCGATGTACTGTGGAGACCTCACGCCCCACGTGTTGAGCAATTCGGCGGTACGTCCACCCGGCCTCCCGCATGCCCACTATACGCCCTCGCTCAAAGTCCGTCAACTTCACATACGGTTCACGTCCACGCTGTCGCGGCATGCTACCAGTTTTAAAGACTGCGATGGAGCTCCGTATGCCACGGCAAACTGGCTGACACTGACGGCGGCGGTGCACAAATGCTGTGCAGCTAGCGCCATTCGACGGCCAACACCGCGGTTCCTGGTGTGTCCGCTGTGCCGTGCGTGTGATCATTGCTTGTACAGCCCTCTCGCAGTGTCCGGAGCAAGTATGGTGGGTCTGACACACCGGTGTCAATGTGTTCTTTTTTCCATTTCCAGGAGTGTATCTGCAGGGGACTTTCTATGACATGTTGAGTCCATGCCATGTCTCGTTGTTGTACTACAATGGGCAAAACGGCATCTGACATATATTGAGGGGTATCTGACGACTTCTGTCATCTCAGCGTATGTATATTATTGAAAATGAGATTTTTGTTATTCTCGAAGCCGTTAGATAGACATCAGGCTGTTGGACCATTCATCATTTTAGGGCTTTTTTTAGTATGTATCCTTTCTTAATATTAAGATTTAATTACAGTCATCATAACCTATAATTAAGCGCACAGCTGAATTAATTGTAGTCACACAAATATTTTTATTTGCTCTCAAGATTGAATAGCGTGAACTAACAGTGTAGTGATGTTGTAAGTAGGCTGTTTAGGTTTTTATGTTGGTAACACCACGTAGCGCTCTGTATGAAAATCGCTGACTGCGCTGTGTGCAGCCTGTGGCTGCTTGGACGCATTGTTGGAATATTCGCTAGTGTAGTGTTGGGCGGTTGTATGTGAACAGCACGTAGCGTTGTGCAGTTGGAGGTGAGCCGCCAGCAGCGGTGGATGTGGGGAGAGAGATGGCATGGTTTTGAGAGCGAACGATCTGGACGTGTGTCCGTCAGAAAAACGAAATCTGTAAAACTCGATGTAATGAACTGATATATATTATGACTTTTGAACACTATTAAGGTAAATACATTGATTGTTCTCTATCAAACTCTTTCATTAGCTAACTATGCCTATGAGTAGTTTGTGCCTTCAGTAGTTAGAACATTTCGTTTAGCTGGCAGTATTGGCGCTCGCTGTATTGCAGTAGTTCGAGTAACGACGATTTTTGTGACGTAAGTGATTCATGAAAGGTTTAGGTTATTGTTAGTCAGGGCCATTCTTTTTTATGGACTATTAAGTCAGATTGCGTAGCGCAAAAAAAAGTAATAGTGTGTGTCAGTTTAGTGATGATCAAAATAAGTAGAGAGAGAAATGTCTGAGTACGTTCAGTTTTGCTCAGCTGTTTGAAAATCCAGTAACGTAAGAGGTTTACCAGCACAGTCATTAATAATTTTGAAAAGGGGACGTTTCAATGTTGTTGCGAGAACAGTTCAGCTTTGCATTCATTGGAGCCGTATATGATGTTCGTATCGGTCAACTGTTCATTGGTAAACTTATTCATACAGCTCGTTAGACACTGTCCAGTCACGTTAATGGGACCCCTTGCCAAAAGTTTGAATAACCACCTTTTGCAGAACAGAGTGCTGCAACACATATGGGAAGAATGTCACGGAGGGTCTGGACAATGATATGGCACCATGCTGACTACAGTGCTATGGCCAGTTGCATTAGGTTTCTCGATCGAGAATCCTTGGCGCGAACAGCCCCGTTGAGGTGGCCCAACAGATTCTCAACTGTGTTTAAATCCGCAGAGTTTGGTGGCCAGGGTGTCGTATCACATTTCTATAAGACCCCACGGGTGTCAAAGTCGGTCACGAAATTTCAAGCTTCCGCCAGACGCCGACAGTGGTCGTTCCGGATCCAGCAGAATTACTGGTGCATGACTGGTGAGCCACACCTCCAGTGGCTCTGTAGCACGAGCGGCCTCTGCCGCCGTGATGTAGGATGGCCGGCAGCAGCCGCACACCCACTCGCACTTGGAGCCTCTTCGCTACGCAGATGCTGCCTCGTCGTGGCTCCGACACTGTTGCCCCCGCTCAGTTCAGATAGCTTCATCCTTGTTGACATTGAGAGCTGGACTTACAGGGTTATTACAAATGATTGAAGCGATTTCACAGCTCTACAATAACTTTATTATTTCAGATATTTTCACAATGCTTTGCACACACATACAAAAACTCAAAAAGTTTTTTTAGGCATTCACAAATGTTCGATATGTGCCCCTTTAGTGATTCGGCAGACATCAAGCCGATAATCAAGTTCCTCCCACACTCGGCGCAGCATGTCCCCATCAATGAGTTCGAAAGCGTCGTTGATGCGAGCTCGCAGTTCTGGCACGTTTCTTGGTAGAGGAGGTTTAAACACTGAATCTTTCACATAACCCCACAGAAAGAAATTGCATGGGGTTAAGTCGGGAGAGCGTGGAGGCCATGACATGAATTGCTGATCGTGATCTCCACCACGACCGATCCATCGGTTTTCCAATCTCCTGTTTAAGAAATGCCGAACATCGTGATGGAAGTGCGGTGGAGCACCATCCTGTTGAAAGATGAAGTCGGCGCTGTCGGTCTGCAGTTGTGGCATGAGCCAATTTTCCGCGGGCTACGCGTGAAACTTGCCCGCACGCGTTCAACCGTTTCTTCGCTCACTGCCGGCCGACCCGTTGATTTCCCCTTACAGAGGCATCCAGAAGCTTTAAACTGCGCATACCATCGCCGAATGGAGTTAGCAGTTGGTGGATCTTTGTTGAACTTCGTCCTGAAGTGTCGTTGCACTGTTATGACTGACTGATGTGAGTGCATTTCAAGCACGACATACGCTTTCTCGGCTCCTGTCGCCATTTTGTCTGACTGCGCTCTCGAACGCTCTGACGGCAGAAACCTGAAGTGCTGCTTCAGCCGAACAAAACTTTGAGTTTTTCTACGAATCTCTAGTGTGTCGTGACCATATGTCAATGAATGGAGCTACAGTGAATTTATGAAATCGCTTCAATCATTTGTAATAGCCCTGTACTTCTTGCTGCATTATTTGTAATGCACTTGGAGAAATAAAAGTTCAGTAAATCTTCTGTTTACTGTTTTAGCTTGTTCACTAATCATCTCTGCTCCTCTACAGCTGTCCTTCAATGACAGCTGCCACACGACTCTGTAGCCTACCTCTCCTTACTGTTGTGTACAAAGGCGTACACAACATGGGGGGGGGGTTACAGTAAACTCATGCTGGTGCTCTTCAAACCATACTCGTGCACTACGAGGTGTGTGACACGTTGCATTGTCGTGTTGGAAGATGTCATCTAGCTGAGCAAAAACGGCCTGTATGTGGAGGTGGACATGCTCTGCAAATATACACTCATGCTCATAAATTAATGCTGATACATGGTGAAACAACGCACTGGTGGGCGGTTTGTGGGTTTAAATCACCTCGGGGTATGACCATGCGCTGCATCTGACCTGCGATCGTCGCACGGTGGCGCTGGCAGCAGTCCACATACGCAGAGGTGTGTTCTACGGTGCAGCGAGTAAGTGTGCAGACGTTTTCAGACGTGATAATGGTGACTGTGTGTTGAAAATGGCTCAAAGAACACATATTGATGACGTTATGAGGGTAGAATATTAGGGCGACTAGAGGCTGCCCGCCAGGATGGCCGAGCGGTTCTAGGCGCTTTAGTCTGGAACCGTGCGACCGCTACGGTCGCAGGTTCGAATCCTGCCTCCGGCATGGCTCTGTGTGATGTCCTTAGGTTAGTTAGGTTTAAGTAGTTCTAAGATCTAGGGGACTGATGACCACAGAAGTTAGGTCCCATAGTGCTCAGTCATTTGAACCATTTTTGGCTAGAGGCTGGTCAAACACAGCAAGTCGTAGCACAGGCCCTCCGTGTGCCACAAAGTGCGATCTCAAGATTATGACAACGATTACAGCAGACAGGAAACGTGTCCAGGCGCTACAGTACGGGATGTCCACAGTGTACAGCACCACAAGTGACCGATATCTCACCATCAGTGCCAGCAGACGGCCACGGAGTACTGCAGGTAGCCTTGCTCGGGACCTTACCGCAGCCACTGGAACAGTTGTCTCCAGACAGACAGTCTACAGACGACTGAACAGACAAGGTTTATTCGCCCGGAGACCCCTGGTCACAGGAGAGTCCGTAAAGCCTGCTGTCAAGAACACAGTACATGGTCATGGAACAGTGGTCCCAGCTTATGTTCACGGACGAGTCCAGGTATGGTCTGAACAGTGATTCTCGCCGGGTTTTCATCTGGCTTGAACCAGATACCGACTCCTTAATGTCCTTGAAAGGGACCTGTGTGCAGGTGTTGTGGGGTGGGATTATGACTGGTGCACGTACACCCCTGCATGTCTTTGACAAAGGAACTGTAGCAGGTCAGGTGTATCGGGACGTCATTTTGCACCAGTATTTCCCCCTTTTCAGGGGTGCAGTGAATCCCACCTTACTCCTGATGGATAACGCACGGCCCCACCGAGCTGCCATCGTGGAAGAGTACCTTGAAACAGAAGATATCAGGCGAATGGAGTGGCCTGCCTGTTCTCCAGACCTAAACCCCATGGAGCACGTCTGTGATGCTCTCGCTCGACGTACCGCTGCACGTCTTCAAACCCCTAGGACACTTCAGGAGCTCCGAGCACTGGTGCAAGAATGGGAGGCTATACCCCAGCACCTGCTCAACCACCTGATCCAGAGTATGCCAACCTGTTGTGCGGCCTGTGTACGTGTGCATGGTTATCATATCCCATATTGATGTCGGGGTACATGCGCAGGAAACAGGGCGTTTTGTAGCACATGTGTTTCGGGACGGTTTTCTCAACTTATCACCAATACCGTGCACTTGAAGATCTGTCTCGTGTGTGCTTTCTATGTGCCAATGTTATTAGCGCCAGTTTTGTGTAGTGCCACGTTGCGTGGCACCACATTCTCCAATTACCCGTAATTTATGAGCGTGAGTGTAGATGCGTGCCTGTGTTGGTCCACTGTGTCTTCCAGAACGACGAGATCACTCAGGGAATGCTACTAAAACATTGCCCAGCGCATTATGCTACTTCCTCCAGCCTGGATCTTTCTGGTGATTGTTGCAGGGCCATACACACCAAGAGCCGTCTGTCCGCTAGACCGTAAAACGTAATGTTTGGCAAATTGACTAGCCTGCTCTTTTTCCCAATTTCAGTCCCGAACACGTGTGGGGTGCGTTGGTATATGGCAGCACGCCCACGTGCACCGATAGCCATCCAGCAGTTCTCAACAGTGCTGGTGAAGGAATGAAACGCCCTACTACGAGAACTTATCAACTTTGTGGTCTGCATGGGAGCAGTTAGCAAAGCATGCGATGCAGTCCGTGGTGATCACACCCCCTATTACGAACCGTATCCCGTCTTTTGTACTGTCCAGGAAACACCAAGATCGCACCCCCTATTACGAACCGTGTCCCATCTCTTGTAATGTCCAGGAAACATCAAGAAACACGGTAAATGGAAATTAGCGTTTGGCGTCATTGGCCCTGGAGGCCTCTTACGGGGCAGGTCCGGCCGCCTTGGTGCAGGTCTTATTACATTCGACGCCACATTCTGCGACCTGCGCACCGGATGGGGATGAAATGATGATGAAGCCAACACAATACCCAGTCCCTGAGCGGAGAAAATCTCTCACCCAGCCGGGAATCGAACCCGGGCCCGGAGGACGGCAATCCGTCACGCTGACCACTCAGCTATCTGGGTGGACAAGAAACACGGTGATATCAGTGTAGTTATTATCTTTGAATGAAAGTATGATTTCTGTTCGTCTCATTCTGTATTTCTTTCTGTTATCTTCTGTACTATAGTACAGCACTTTTTTCTATGTTTTGCCCAGCCTTCATCAAGTTACACTCCTGGAAATGGAAAAAAGAACACATTGACACCGGTGTGTCAGACCCACCATACTTGCTCCGGACACTGCGAGAGGGCTGTACAAGCAATGATCACACGCACGGCACAGCGGACACTCCAGGAACCGCGGTGTTGGCCGTCGAATGGCGCTAGCTGCGCAGCATTTGTGCACCGCCGCCGTCAGTTTCAGCCAGTTTGCCGTGGCATACGGAGCTCCATCGCAGACTTTAATGCCGTGGCATACGGAGCTCCATCGCAGTCTTTAACACTGGTAGCATGCCGCGACAGCGTGAACGTGAACCGTATGTGCAGTTGACGGACTTTGAGCGAGGGCGTATAGTGGGCATGCGGGAGGCCGGGTGGACGTACCGCCGAATTGCTCAACACGTGGGGCGTGAGGTCTCCACAGTACATCGATGTTGTCGCCAGTGGTCGGGTGAAGGTGCACGTGCCCGTCGACCTGGGACCGGACCGCAGCGACGCACGGATGCACGCCAAGACCGTAGGATCCTACGCAGTGCCGTAGGGGCCCGCACCGCCACTTCCCAGCAAATTAGGGACACTGTTGCTCCTGGGGTATCGGCGAGGACCATTCGCAACCGTCTCCATGAAGCTGGGCTACGGTCCCGCACACCGTTAGGCCGTCTTCCGCTCACGCCCCAACATCGTGCAGCCCGCCTCCAGTGGTGTCGCGACAGGCGTGAATGGAGGGACGAATGGAGACGTGTCGTCTTCAGCGATGAGAGTCGCTTCTGCCTTGGTGCCAATGATGGTCGTATGCGTGTTTGGCGCCGTGCAGGTGAGCGCCACAATCAGGACTGCATACGACCGAGGCACACAGGGCCAACACCCGGCATCATGGTGTGGGGAGCGATCTCCTACACTGGCCGTACACCACTGGTGATCGTCGAGGGGACACTGAATAGTGCACGGTACATGCAAACCGTCATCGAACCCATCGTTCTACCATTCCTAGACCGGCAAGGGAACTTGCTGTTCCAACAGGACAATGCACGTCCGCATGTATCCCGTGCCACCCAACGTGCTCTAGAAGGTGTAAGTCAACTACCCTGGCCAGCAAGATCTCCGGATCTGTCCCCCATTGAGCATGTTTGGGACTGGATGAAGCGTCGTCTCACGCGGTCTGCACGTCCAGCACGAACGCTGGTCCAACTGAGGCGCCAGGTGGAAATGGCATGGCAAGCCGTTCCACAGGACTACATCCAGCATCTCTACGATCGTCTCCATGGGAGAATAGCAGCCTGCATTGCTGCGAAAGGTGGATATACACTGTACTAGTGCCGACATTGTGCATGCTCTGTTGCCTGTGTCTATGTGCCTGTGGTTCTGTCAGTGTGATCATGTGATGTATCTGACCCCAGGAATGTGTCAATAAAGCTTCCCCTTCCTGGGACAATGAATTCACGGTGTTCTTATTTCAATTTCCAGGAGTGTATGTTACTTCAGTCACACATCATACGAAAGTACTTTCTTTGTTAAGTTTTTACATCAGTGCAGATAGGGAACACTTGAAAAATTATACTGTAAAAAAATTTACATCCCTAAATTTCCCTACTGAACTGTTTGTGTGTATGCTGAAATAGTGTAGGCTCGTCTTTTACTTCCTGTCACTCTGAGTTTCATTTCGGCGAAACGTTCCATAGAACTCGCCGTATCGAATTATTTCCTCGGCTTGCTCGTCCGGCTATTGATCCTGTTCGGGCCACATTCCAGCGGAACTACGACAGCCAATCACTCGCCAGGTATTAGCAACAGACACGGGACAACAGAGGCCACCTTTAAGCTGCTGCCTTTAGCAAAACTGCCGCTGCGCTCAGCGCCGCTTCGAAAGTGGCCGGTGTCGCCGGAAGAAGTGGCTGTTTAACCAAGGATCACATGCGAATGGTTCGACATTTAGGTGTGGAGGATAATCTGTTTCAGTTCTTCGGAATAGATTCCCTTTTTTTCTTCTTTTTTTTTCCTTTCTGACCGAAAGACTTCCATTTCGTTTGGTGCATATTGAAAACAGCAGCTGATTATCTGATTTTCATATTAGATGATGCAGGAAAGCCTATCCGGCCGCTGTGGCCGAGCGGTTCTAGGCGCTTCAGTCTAGAACCGCGCTGCTGCTACGGTCGCAGGTTCGAATCCTGCCTCGGTCATGGACGTATGTGATGTACTTAGGTTAGTTAGGTTTAAGTAGTTCTAAGTTCTAGGGGACTGATGACCTCAGAAGTCAAGTCCCATAGTACTCACAAGGGAACATCCCCATCGCACCCCCTTCAGATTTAGTTATAAGTTGGCACAATGGATAGGCCTTGAAAAACTGAACACAGATCAATCGAGAAAACAGGAGGAAGTTGTGTGGAACTATGAAAAAATAAGCAAAATATACAAACTGGGTCGTCCATGTGTAAGGTAGGCAATATTAAGGGCAATGTGAGGCGAGGAGCGCCGTGGTCCCGTGGTTAGCGTGAACAGCTGCGGAACGAGAGGTCCTTGGTTCAAATCTGCCCTCCACTGAAAATTTTGCTTTCTTTATTTTCGCAAAGTTATGATCTGTCCGTTCGTTCATTGACGTCTCTGTTCACTGTAATAAGTTTAGTGTCTGTGTTTTGCGACCGCACCGCAAAACCGTGTGATTAGTTGACGAAAGGACGTGCCCCTCCAATGGGAACCGAAAACATTTGATCGCAAGGTCATAGGTCAACCGATTCCTCCACAGGAAAACACGTCTGATATTTTCTATACGACACTGGTGACAGCATGTGCGTCACATGACAGGAATATGTTGTCGACCCACCTAACTAGTACACTTGGCGAATGGGTGAAAAGTTTCTTTTACCTTGCCCGATTTAGGTTTTCTTGTGGATGTAATAATCACTCCAAAAAAAGTGATGAAAACATAAGAGTTTTTCACATAAACTGAAAATAAAAAGTTAAAATTTTCGGTCGAGGGAATATTTGAACCAAGGACCTCTCATTCCACAGCTGTTCACGCTAACCACGGGACCACGGCGCTCCTCGCCTCACATTGCCCTTAATATTGCCTATCTTACGCATGGACGACCCAGTTTGTATATTTTGCTTATTTTTTCATAGTTCCACACAACTTCTTCCTGTTTTCTCGATCGATCTGTGTTCAGTTTTTCAAGGCCTATCCACTGTGCCAAGTTATAACTAAATCTGAAGGGGGTGCGATGGGGATGTTCCCTTGTTAGATTAGTTAGGTTTAAGTAGTTCTAAGTTCTAGGGGACTGATGACCTCAGAAGTCAAGTCCCATAGTACTCAGAGCCATTTGAACCATGAACAGGTGCTCGATCGTCTTGAAAGATGCATTCGCCATCCCCGATTGGCTCTTAGACAGTGGGAAGCAAGAATGTGCTTAAAGCATCGATGGAGGCCTGTGCTGTGATAGTGCCACGCAAAACAACAAGGGGTGCAAGCCCCCCCTCCATGAAAAACACGACCACACCATAACACCACCGCCTCCGAATTTTACTGTTGGCACTACAAACGGTGGCAGATATCGTTCACCAGCCATTCGCCATACCCACACCCTGCCATCGGATCGCCACATTGTGTACCATTCGTCACTCCACACAACGTTTATCCACTGTTCAATCGTCCAATGTTTACGTTCCTTACACCTAGCGAGGCGCCGTTTGGCATTTACCAGCGTGATGTGTGTCTTACGCGCAGCCACTCGACCATGAAATCCAAGTTTTCCCACCTCCAGCCTAACTGTCATAGCACCTGCAGTGGATGCAGATGCAGCTTGGAATTCCTGGTGATGGTCTGGATAGATGTTTGCCCATTACACATTACGACCCTCTTCGACTGTCGGCGGTCTCTTGTCAGTGAACAGACGAGGTCGGCGTGTGCGCTTTTGTGCTGTACGTGTCCCTTCATGTTTCCACTTCACTGTCACATCGGAAACAGTGAACCTAGGGGTGTTTAGGAGTGTGGGAATCTCACGTACGAACGTATGAGAACGTTCGAAGTCCGTGAGTTCTGTGGAGCGCCCCTTTCTGCTCTCTCTCACGATGTCTAATGACTACTGAGGTCGCTGATAAGGAGTACCTGACAGTGGGTGGCACCAAAATGCACCTAATACGAAAAACATATGTTTTGGGGGGGTGTCCGGATACTTTTGATCACATAGTGTAGCTGACCTTGACAGAACAGCGTTGGAAAAAGAGTAAAGGAGGCAGATTCAACGGGAGAGGAATGAAGAGAAGGAGAAAGGGGAAGTGGGTGAGAGCCAGTGATACTGAGAGACCGAGCCTTTGGCCACGACAGCGAGGAGGAAAGAGACAGTGAGAAAAGAGCAGCAGTGGGAAGGAAAGTCTCAGGTAATAGCAGTGAGAGAGAGCAAGAGGGAGACAGTAGTGGAACGACAGAACAAAGGAAACTGGCTGTTAGACAGGAGCCAGTCACAGTTGGAGAGACACGAAGAGACATTGACAATGGGTTGAGCTGAACGAATGAGAAAGAGCAACTGGGATGAATTGGTATAAGCGACTTGCGGCGATGGACTAATTGGTGTGAGTGAGATAAGTTACGGGAGCTTGAGGGAGTGCGAGGCGAGTCGCATATTAAAAAGAGCACGACTATGTTCGGATGCCGAAAGTTTTGGGAAAATTTTTAAAGGTGCTGAGGAAGTTAGAATGAGTCAGCTGGTATCCCACTTTTCATTCATTCTTTTAAATAGGAGCATAGTCGCCTCTTTTGTGCTCCGATAGGAACATTTTTTCGCTGACAAATTACAGCCCCACACCGCAGACATCAATACAGGGATATTACAAATGATTGAAGCGATTTCATAAATTCACTGTAGCTCCATTCATTGACATATGGTCACGACACACTACAGATACGTAGAAAAACTCATAAAGTTTTGTTCGGCTGAAGCCGCACTTCAGGTTTCTGCCGTCAGAGCGCTCGAGAGCGCAGTGAGACAAAATGGCGACAGGAGCCGAGAAAGCGTATGTCGTGCTTGAAATGCACTCACATCAGTCAGTCATAACAGTGCAACGACACTTCAGGACGAAGTTCAACAATGATCCACCAACTGCTAACTCCATTCGGCGACGGTATGTGCAGTTTAAAGCTTCTGGATGCCTCTGTAAGGGGAAATCAACGGGTCGGCCTGCAATGAGCGAAGAAACGGTTGAACGCGTGCGGGCAAGTTTCACGCGTAGCCCGCGGAAAATTGGCTCATGCCAGAACTGCAGACCGACAGCGCCGACTTCATCTTTCAAAAGGATGGTGCTCCACCGCACTTCCATCATGATGTTCGGCATTTCTTAATCAGGAGATTGGAAAACCGATGGATCGGTCGTGGTGGAGATCATGATCAGCAGTTCATGTCATGGCCTGCACGCTCTCCCGACTTAACCAAATGCGATTTCTTTCTGTGGGGTTATGTGAAAGATTCAGTGTTTAAACCTCCTCTACCAAGAAACGTGCCAGAACTGCGAGCTCGCATCAACGATGCTTTCGAACTCATTGATGGGGACATGCTGCGCCGAGTGTGGGAGGAACTTGATTATCAGCTTGATGTCTGCCGAATCACTAAAGGGGCACATATCGAACATTTGTGAATACCTAAAAATACTTTTTGAGTTTTTGTATGTGTGTGCAAAGCATTGTGAAAATATCTCAAATAATAGAGTTATTGTAGAGCTGTGAAATCGCTTCAATCATTTGTAATAACCCTGTATTTTGTATAGTTACCAAACATGTTATGGAGCCACGCATTATCATGTAATTACAGAATGAAAACTGCATCTGCAGGAATCAACAAGGGTTCCGCAAACGGAGACAACGTCAAACTGCGTCCATATTGATGCTGCGTTGCTTGACGTCCAAAAGTTTCGCACTGTCGTTCGGTAAACAAAATTCGAGCTTACCGGGTATCTCATCAGATCTGTGATGGGATATAGAACTTCCTGCTACACAGAACTCAACTTGTCGCTCTTAAGTGGATAAAAACGACAGTAACTTTGGGAGTAGTTCCCAGGACCGTCACCATTTGTTCCAGTAATATTCTAATGAACACCGCTGGAGGCTCCGTGATGCTATTTGAGGACGATACTGATGTCCTTATGGAGACTGTTACGCCAGGACGGTCTAGCAAAATAGAGGAGAACCTGCATAGGATCCATGATTGGTGGAGGGACGGCAGTTGGCCCTGAACGTAGCGTAGATCGCATATCCAGGCGAAGAGGTGCAATACTGTTCAGTTACACTATTTGAGACAATCACTGGGAAACAGTAATCGCCGTAAAATACCTAAAAATGGCTACCGGAGAGACCAGAAGTGGAATGGCAACACAAATATGGGAAAAGTAGATGCCAGATTCGTTGGGAGAACCTTAAGGAAATGTAATCCATTCACGAAAGGAGTGGCCTATAAAACACCGTTTCTTGAGTATTGGTCTGCCACCTGGAGTCTCATTTACTGGTTCAAAATGGCTCTAAGCACTGTGAGACTTAACATCCGAGGTTCGTTTTGCTTGCCGATGATACAAACATTGCAATAAATAGCAAATCAAGTGTAGTCTCAGAAAGATCAGCTAATAAAGTATTTGTGGACATTAATCACTGGTTCCTACCCAATTCTTTGTCACTGAACTTTGAAAAAACACACTACATGCAATTCAGAACTTGTAAGGGGTGTCCCACAAGTATATTGCTAACATACGATGACAAGCAGATAGAAGAAGTGGACAGTGTTAAATTCTTGGTATAACAGCTTGATAATAAATTCAACTGGGAGGACCACACTACAGAACTGCTGAAACGTCTTAACAAATCTGTATTTGCAATGCGAATTGTGTCAGACATAGGGGATATAAAAATGAAGACGCTGGCATACTATGCTTACTTTCATTCCATAATCTCATATGGGATTATTTTTTGGGGTAATTCATCAAGCCAAGCTAAAGTTTTCCGGGCACAAAAACGTGCAGTAAGAGTTATATGCGGTGTGAACTCAAGAACATCCTGCAGAAGCCTGTTTAGGAAACTAGGGATACTAACTGCTGCTTCCCAATATATTTATTCCTTAGCGAAATTTGTCATTAAAAATATATCACTTCTTCAAACCAACAGTTCAATTCATGGAATCAGTACTAGAAATAAGAATAATCTTCACAAGGATTTAAAGTCACTTAGTCTTGTACGAAAAGGTGTGCATTATTCAGGAACACACATTTTCAGTAACTTGCCAGCAGGCATAAAAAGCTTAACAACCAATGAAATTCAGTTTAAGAGAAGCCTAAAGGATTTATTGGTGGCCAACTCCTTCTACTCCATTGATGAATTTCTCAGTAAAACCACCTGATTTCTACAATATAACTTCTGCACAATTTCAGTGCAGTAATGTGTTCATTGTAAATAAGTATTATAGTAGTGGTATTACACGTTTATTACCTTATAAATAAATAAAAATACTTTTTATTTTAAATTCAGTGCATTATGATTTGTAAAATAACTCTTTCATATAGTGTTCATTAAAAATGACTACCATTCCACTTGCGACATGTGGAATGGTACATTAGCTTATGTTTTAGTTGTAAATATTTGTCATGTATTGTTGTTTTTCTCACGTGGTTCAAATGGCTCTGAGCACTATGGGACTCAACTGCTGAGATCATAAGTCCCCTAGAACTTAGAACTACTTAAACCTAACTAACCTAAGGACATCACACTCATCCATGCCCGCGGCAGGATTCGAACCTGCGACTGTAGCAGCAGCGCGGTTCTGGAATGAAGCTCCTAAAACAGATCGGCCACAGCGGCCGGCTCATTTACTGGAGCAGAATTGTCTTCAGTCCTGAGTCTCGCTTCGAATTGAGACCAAATGACCATGGAAAACGTGCCTGGAGAAGCCCCAGACAGTGGTGGGCTGCCATCCTGAGGAGGATGCCAAGTTCACCCAACCTGGATATGATGTGACGTCATTATGACGTAACATGCTTTAGTCGATTAACACACCTATCGACTTTTACGAACGTTCGAGATTCTAAACTGTCGTCAGCTAGTGGTTTGTTTTGACACGTGCGATTCTGATAACAGCTCGGTGTGGCAGCGTATATGTATTTCGCCAAAATAAAAGTAAAAGAGCTGGATATTAATAGAAATATTCCCGACCGTGGCCTTGAAAACACCACGGACAACACGTTTCGTAAAAAAGTGAAGTCTTCTTATGTCCTGACCAGATTAGATTGTGTGATTGTTGTATTGAACGCTTACGCCGAAAATAATATTTATTTATTATCAATATTTTAGTATGGTTTCATACAATTGGTCTTGTCAGTACATATTAGATTGTAGCAGCATACTCTTGCTGACTTTTTTTCTTAATTTATATAGCTGAAAGAGAACTCGTGCAAGTTTGTTAACTAAGTAATTTATATGTCCATCCCAAGATAGTCTTTTATCAACCATAATTCCAAGTAATTTTACACTCGGACCGCAGAGACAGGTACCTTAGTGTCCAGCAACTACTGGTGTGTAGAATGATTGAATTTGGAACTTAAAAAGAAAAATATGAGGCATTGTTGAAGAAAAATCGTCGACCGGAGATGAAATACGAGGGGAACTGGATTTCTCAATTTAATCTTAACGAAAGGTTAGTGTCTTGACGCATCTAAAGATTTTGGCTGCTGAGTGCTTCTTCTCACCGAGTACAAACAACCGACGCACTTCAGCTGGGTCAGAAGTACATCAATTTCTGCTTGAGATTCACAATAACCACGCAATTGCCCGTCGTCATCGATGCTGAACTCTTTCAGATTTTCTCTCATTAGTCTCTCGAATGCTGAACACATAATTAGAGACGAGCAAACGAAAAACAACGCACAGGACACAAACACAGTACAATACACGATTTAAACGCAAGGAACGCAAAACACATTTCAACGAATGGTGCAGAGCACAGCGCTACCCTGTCACAACCTCTCGAAAGTTCACAAAAGTCGAATAGTCGATGTACGGTTTCTATCGTTTTCGATGTAGCGTGTATACGTCATAATGACGTCACATCGTATCCAAGTCCGGTGAACTTAGCATCCTCCCCATCCTGATAGTCGCCCGCCATACTGCTTGCCTACCAGGAGCAATGGTCTGTGGTGCCACCTCTTTTCATAGTAGGACTCGTTTAGTCGCATCCACGGCAGCCTTACTGCACAGAGGTACATCGACGATAATCTGCCTCCAGTTTTGTCACCCATCATGGCTAGCCATCATGGGCTTACATTAAACCCATCCTGGTGCTCTTTGAACAACACACGCACGCTACGAGCTGTAGAACATGTTGCATTGTCCCGCTGGTAGGTGCCATCATGCCAAGGAGGAGGAAAAAAAAACACTGCATGGAAGGTTGACATGGTCCACGAGTCATACTGTGCTGATCTACTCTGCCTTCCAAATGGTTCAAATGGCTCTGAGCTCTATGGGACTTAACTGCTGTGGTCATCAGTCCCCTAGAACTTAGAACTACTTAAACCTAACTAACCTAAGGACAGCGCACACATCCGTGCTCGAGGCAGGATTCGAACCTGCGACCGTAGCGGTCGCGCGGTTCCAGACTGTAGCGCCTAGAACCGTGTGCCTTCCAGAACGACTAGATCACACAGGGAATGCAACAAAAATATCCCTCACACCATAAAGCTCTCATCTCTGGCCTGGACCCTTCCGACGATTGTTACTGGTTATTTGCTTTCGGACGTTTCGCGCCGATTGAGCGTAAAATGTGAGTCGTCCGAAAAGGCAAGCGGCCGCCACTCACAAGCGTACCTTCCATGCTGTAAATCACGGATTTTGATGCGCTTCAAATATGTTGTAGAAGCACTTACGCTGAGTGCTTGGCTATCCGGTTTTCTAGCGACGGGCCTTGGTTTTCGAGGAAACCGATTTTGAAGTTCATTGCGCGCTTTTTATACCCTTAAGGGGCTCCGGAACGCCCTATACTTGCAATGTTAAAATGACGCTTATAAATTACATCTTTCCTCACAAAATATTTGAGGTAGGAAGTTGAACTTTTTACAGATTATTTATTGGAATATGGGCTACAACTTAACACAGGGATTTTACAAAATTTTAGTTCAGTTATTAAAGATGATTTTTTCAATTGTAATGAAAATTCACAACATTTTTTTGCAATTTTTTATTTATATATTCAAAAATATACAGTTTTTTGGAAAAAGGCTGTGTTAAATTATGCACAAGGTACTGTGTAACATTTACTGAAAGTTTGAAACAAATATGTTTGGAAGGTCCTTAGAAAACATGTAATTAGTATGAGAAAATAAAAGTTTTGGGAATCGAGTGACAAAGATTGGATTAACTTTTTAGTGCATTCCAGGTCCATAGGATGGATTATCTTCATCCTCTGCAAACTCCTCCTCCAGCTTCCTCTTGTTCCTCCTCCTGTTTACTCTTGCTTGTATTTCTAGACTCTTTACAGCCCTGTCTGCAGCCCGAAGGCGTTCCTTGTCTAAAGCAAGCATCGCTCGTACCATGTTAGAACCTATCTTCATTCCCATATTTCTAAATACCTTGCACCTTACAATGTTGGCATCATTGAAAGTCGCAACAGCATCATACACACCAAAGTGAAGTGTTTCTATTCCAACAAATACAGTCTTGGGGATTCTCGACCATATAACACTACTTACACTTTCATTGGGGTTTTGAGTTTTTCCGTGAATACACTTTTTCAACAGCGATATATATTGAACCATCACAGGTTAGCCACAACACATACTTTATCTCACATCACTAAAATGTACCTGATGAACACGGACGTTAATAATAACACCATTTGACAGCAGTTTAACAGCGCCACAGTGGGTCACGCCCATGTAGAACACATTTCAAAAATTTTTTTAAAATAGTTGTAGTCTTCGAAATTGAATAAATTATATATCTATTAAAAGGTAATAGTCTGTAGATTCAGAAAACGCAAAAAAGTAAAAATTGAACTTTTCATGATTTTGAGCCTTTCCGGAGCCCCTTAACATTACATGTGTTTCGCGGAAGTTAGCGTAGCGCAGCGGTTAAAGTTTACGGTTATCGCGCTGGTGGTGCTGGGTTCAAATCCTGCTCGTGTACCTTTCTTTTTTTCAAAATCGTCCGAATTTTTCAATTTTATTTCAAAGAATATCAACAAACAGCTTAACTTGTGCGAAATTATAAACATATATTCAGTTATTAATTTTTTCAAATATTCATTCCGTTTGTGGGTCGCATCATATTCTCGCAATTCATCTTCTTCGTTGAAATCTATCAGTTCATCATCAATAATGATCTGTCTTTCGGCCAAGAGATTCTGTATTGCGATACATATCTCATCGCCAATTGCAATGGAATTGGCAGAGATCACGATAGGCGGTGTATTCGTTACGAGATTCAAATCGCGGAGTAGATTTTCGCCGCATTTAATGGCATTTGTGATTCCGCCTTTTGATTCTTCGTTCAACTCCGCTACTTGTGGATCTTCTTCTGGCTGCACTCCTGCAGAAACACTTGGTTCTTCCATTTCACAGAATTTTTCCAACACGCGGCACTAGAGCAACTGACGCTGTAGTTAGATGCGAACGTAAAGGAATATAACTCGCATCCTCATTGGCCTAGGAGCTGGGGTCCCCTTTATGGCTAACGGTATTCACGGGAGAGGGGACGATAATGGGCGGAGATCGATTTCAGGTAATACGAGAAGCGACCGTTGTACGAACATTTGGAATTCAAAGTGCGAACCACAAACGGAATCAATATTTGAAAAAATTAATAACTGAATACATCTTTATAAATTCGCACACCTTACACTAACTTTTGAAATTCTTTCAAATAAAATTGAGAAATTGGGTCGATTGAAAAAAAAAAAATACAGGAGCAGGATTCGAAGACAGCACCTTCAGTGCGATAACTGTAAACTTTTTTTCTTTTAATTCCACAAAAACAGTAACAAAAATGGCTACAATGAAATGACATAAATAAGGTGAAAGGTAATTGCAGTCATAAAGTACAGCATTCAAAGAATGAGTCTTTAGCAGCAGCACACATTAGCGCCTCCACTGTCACCTTCAACTGGTGGCAGATCAGCATGCACATTTTCTTCTTCTGCAGCCGGTTCCTCATCATTTCCCAGACCCAAATTAATCATTCAGTAAATCCTTGATGTGTGTTCCTTCCAGGGTAAATTACGTGGACAGAAGAGCAGTCCCGAACAGCGACGTCGCAAAATACTTCACTGCCTTGTTATTTTTGTTAGTTCCAGCATTCTAAACGCATCCATAGGGAGTTCAAGATCTTCCTTTATATCAGACACCAGATGTTTGTCGTCATATTCTTTTATCTGCTGTACTACTGATTATTTTTCATGTGTGACTTGCAGGTGAGGTTATGGTCGGGAACGTGACCCAACCCATTCCCTCTCTACTTGGAATCCAGTTCCTAACCTATACCCATTCTTTTGAAGACAATTCGGAGCATGTTACCATATTTCTTATTGTTAGTCTGATATTTAAGTATTTTCTCGAATTGATTTTCCATATACATCTTGTATTCAATATGCTCATCGCTCCCAATATTGTTAAAAACATATCTTGTAGATTTGCCCATTAACCAAATCACTGCGTTATTTTTTGCCTGCGGGTAGTAACTTTCCTCTGGTCTGAAGAAAATGTTAGTCGGTACATTGTTTGCTGAAGTTCTAGTTATTTGAGCAATTTTCTCCCTGGCTCTCCTCCAGTTGATAATCCGATCTCCACATGTGTAACGATGAGGCACACTATCAACGACGTTGCATTTGCTGCAGAGGTTAGTGTCACTTAAACCGATGGAAAAGAGACGCTCATTGGTGCTGATGTTACTGACTACCTCGTACCACGCTGTTCTCACGTCAGACGAAAGAACATCACTACTGATATTTTTCCAGACCACATTCCATGCTATTCCAGCATATTTAGTTTCTATGTTATTTTTCCTTTCATGTTTCCGTCTTTCAGCCAAAATTGCCTTTGCTGTAACGTTTTTGCAGTTTAAAAGCTTTTTGCTGAGATAACTTAGTTCAAGATAATACTCCCTAATGTGTTTTAGCTTAAAACTTATTTTTTGTATATTTATCGGCGGCTCTATACTTTCTGGCCTGATAATATCGCATAGTTTTGCTGTAACGCACCCTGGATCATTACACATTATGCTCCATGTTCGTTTGACATACAATGTCATCGGACTTTTTGTCGATTAGATCCATTCCTCCATTGCTTGGATCCAAAACTGCTGTCTTCACAGTCTAACAACCCTACCACAACAAAGGTCAGAATGTAATAACGATTATGGTGTTGCTCACGCTGCTAAATACTGCAGCCCGCATCTCGTGGTCGCGCGGTAGCGTTCTCGCTTCCCACGCCCGGGTTCCCGGGTTCGATTCCCGGCGGGGTCAGGGATTTTCTCTGCCTCGTGATGGCTGAGTGTTGTGTGCTGTCCTTAGGTTAGTTAGGTTTAAGTAGTTCTAAGTTCTAGGGGACTGATGACCATACATCTACATCCATACTCCGCAAGCCACCTGACGGTGTTAAGTCCCATAGTGCTCAGAGCCATTTTGCTAAATACTGCATTTTCGGGCAACAACAGTCATATTATGTGGCAGGTGTCATTAGAGCACAGTTAATAAAGTAATTTGGTGTAATAATCAAAAAAACTGGGCACTCATCTTTTTGTGTTTCCCACGCTGGTCTCGTGTTATCATGGCTCAATCGTTGAAAATCTAGGTGATTATGATTCCAAGCTCGGATGCAAAGAGGCCTAGATTTTATTCTGCTATTTTCAAAAGTTATGTAGATGCGCTTCACAAACCATCCTTGAAGATTACACTTTTGCTGGACAATGATGATGTAAAAAAAAATAATCAGCACTCCGAAATTAAGTTACACTTCCTTTTAATTGCTTTTATTGCAATATCACGTAAACACAAAACATACTTGAAAACATCTTCCTCACATTTTATAAGCCAACTATAATATGCGTCTTTCCAACATGACTTCCAAGACTTGACTTTCTCAAGGTCCGACTCTCCAACAAGTTAACAACTACCTAACAATCGCTTACGCGCCCAAAAATCAAAGTTACAAGTACGTCAAAGATCATAGTGATAAAAGAAAGAATACACATAAAAATAATATCATTGCAATATAAACATATCGATGTATCACAAATGAAATCAAATCTGAATGTTGTCTCAGAAATATGTTAAGCAGTTAACAGAAACACAGTAGAATATTACCGGTATCGAGAGGCTCAGGTGACGTGCCGTAATGGTTACGTAATTCAAGTACCATTACAACCGCACTCGAAACAATTCCCCTTTCCACAAGAACTTTGCTAAGGTGGACATGATCGTCTTCGCCACCGTCGATGGAATGGGGAGAACCTGTGCTATGTAGTAGGCCTTGGATAAAATATATGTGTTGATAAACAGTATTCTCTGGAACTGGTCTACGCTACGTTGACAGTTTTCAATTAAAGCTCCCTTGAATTTTCTTGCCACCTCCCGCCACTTTATTGCTATTATTTTTAAAAGGGAAGTTGTCAATGCCATTCCAAGAGTTTTGTAAACTTTAACCGCTGCGCTACGCTAACTTCCGCCAAACACATGTAATGTTACGGGTATACAAAACGCGCAATGAACTTCAAAATAGGTTTTCTAAGAAACCAAGGCCCGTCGCTAAAAAAAACGGATAGTCAGTTACTTGGCGTAAGTGCCTCTGCAACACATTTGAAGCGCATCAAGATCCGTGATTTACAGTATGGAGGGTCCCCTTGTCAGTGGACGCCCGGTTGCGGCAACGGCGTGGAAACTCCAGCCTTTGTCGCCGATGAGCAGCAGTCAGCTCGGATGCGTGATCCAGGCTCCTGCTGGCCGAGGCCCGTACACGACAGTGGTCGCCGAGGGAAGACTGCTGGCAGGCCGGTGGCTCACCTGGGCGGCCAGTTGCTCAAAAGTTGGGCATCTATTCACCAGCATACTAGAGATGGGGGATCCGCTCTTGAACTAATTCATAGAGTTCAATCTTTCAAAGGAGTGAACAATCAGTGATTCAGAAAAAAAGAACGGTAGCTCCAAACGTTTCCCACGGCAGAGAGAAGAGAGAGAGAGAGAGAGAGAGAGAGAGAGAGAGAGAGAGAGAGAGACGGAGCATATCAGCAGCGCCTCTGCTGGTCAGAGCACAGTGCACGCCACACAACACAGCCAGCGCCGGCATCTGCCCTGCTTCTACCTTGGCTGCCTGCATTGTGCAGTGCCCCATTGGATTTTGTGTTTCACATATGCCGTGCCGTCTCTGTGCGTCGTCGGCCGTGTGAAGTGTCTGGCGCAGCTTAACTTCGCATCGCACTCTGTCGGCGATCGTTTCAGTCGCACGTCCTGGCCTCTGGGCAGTTGATGCGAGCAACAGGACAGAGAGACACCTAGCGGATAACATAGGAACTACTTGCAACAACCTGCTCGCAAGGGAACGGACGATTTGTCTCGGAGCGGGTGAGTTCACCGCTCGCCCCACCCTCGGAACTCGCCCGCTCAACGCTCACCCCACCGTTCTCGACTCTAGCCAGAGCGTTGAGCAAAGCGACTCAGGTGCCACTCTGGTCTCTGCAGTCTCAGCTCACGCAGTAATACAGCTCGCGGCTCGACCTGCTCGACTCAGCGCCTCTGCATCGGAGTTCGTCCCTACTGGATATTGTTCTTCGTAGTAATACCGCTATGTATATTACATTATTATGTTATGTATACATCAATTGTTTTTATTTTATTTTTATTTGTTTAAACTGATTACATTAGGTTCCTGATGACTCCTCTTACTATAGGATTTTTATTATGGACACTCGAATTTACGCTTTAATTACGAGCGAACCGATAAACGTATCGCAAAATGTGATACACCAATATTTTCCTTGTTTTATTCTGCGTAAGGCTATATGCAGCAGTTTCGTTTTACAGTCAAATTTATATTTTTTTTCTTATTCTGGTACGGATTTTGCGATTTTAGGCGTCTTCGGAAGGAAACGTTCACTTTAAAAATATATGGCTTGCGCTGTATTTGTATGAGGTTAATGAAATTTTATTACATTATAGTCAAATATATTGTTAATGTAAATCTCAAGTTATAACATTTTCCGATCACCCAGAAAACCACGATAGTGCAAAATAAATCAATAATCAAAAACTTTGTCATATCGTGGAAATTTCAATAAACAATACAAAATTCTTACTCATTATCTGTGTTACTTCAAAATAGGATCAAATAAGATCAAAATACAGGTATAGTACTGGAATAAACCAAGTTTAAAGGGCAATGTGCCTTCCATTTATTTTCTATTGTAAATGAGTGGTGAGTCATGAAAAAGAGCTTATTCATTTCAGGGAGTGAACAGTTCTGATCCAATCTCTGAAAAGACCAGTTTTGTCCATCTCTACAGCTTACGTCTCCGAAGACGTCGTTCGTCCTTGCCATCTATGGCCTGTGCTGCACAACAGTGAGCTCGGCGCTGGTTTTGCATAGTACCGTGCTGCCACGCACGGCATACTTTAACCAAGACGGCGCGCGAACAACTTACAAACTTTTATCGGTTTCGGAAGTGCTTCCACCTCTGGCCCAAGGCCAGTGACCACGCCCATTTGGACGTCAAAAAAATTTTCCGCATTACGGAGACAACTGCAGTATTATCCGTGTCACCATGGACCACTTTATATACCCTCCACTGCTAGTGCTGCCACCTGTTGTCTGTGAGTAGTTATTGCACGCTGACGTTTAACATACAGTACTTGCCGTTGAAATTGCTACACCAAGAAGAAATGCACATGATAAATCGGTATTCATTGGACAAATATATTATACTAGAACTGACATGTGATTACATTTTCACGCAATTTGGGTGCATAGATACTGAGAAATTGCTACCCAGAACAACCACCTCTGGCCGTGATAACGGCCTTGATAAGCCTGAGCATTGAGTCAAACAGAGCTTCGATGGCGTGTACAGGTACAGCTGCCCATGCAGCTTCAACACGATATAACAGTTCATCAGGAGTAGTGAGTGACTGGCGTATTGTGACGAGCCAGTTGCTCGGCCACCATTGGCCAGACGTTTTCAGTTGGTGAGAGATCTGGAGAATGTGCTGGCCAGGGCAGCAGTCGAACATTTTCTGTATCCAGAAAGGCCCGTACAGGACCTGCAACATGCGGTCGTGCATTATCCTGCTGAAATGTAGGGTTTCGCAGGGATCGAATGAAGGGCAGAGCCACGGGTCGTAACACATCTGAAATGTAACGTCCACTGTTGAAAGTGCCGTCAATGCGAACAAGAGGTGACAGAGACTTGTAACCAATGGCACCCCAAACCATCACGCCGGGTGATACGCCAGTATGCCGATGACGAATACACGCTTCCAACGTGCGTTCACCGCAATGTCGCCAAACACGGATACGACCACCATGATGCTGTAAACAGAACCTGGATTCACCCGAAAAAATGACGATTTGCCATTCGTGCACCCAGGTTCGTCGTTGAGTACACCATCGCAGGCGGTCCTGTCTTTGATGCAGCGTCAAAGGTAACCGCAGCCAGGGTCTCCGAGCTGATAGTCCATGCTGCTGCAAACGTCGTCGAACTGTTCGTGCAGATGGTTGTTGTCTTCCAAACGTCCCCATCTGTTGTCACAGGGATCGAGACGTGGCCGCACGATCCGTTACAGCCATGCAGATAAGATGCCTGTCATCTCGACTGCTAGTGATACGAGGCCGTTGGGATCCTGCACGGCTTTCCGTATTACCCTCCTGAACCCACCGATTCCATATTCTGCTAACAGTCATTGGATCTCGAACGCGAGCTGCAATGTCGCGATACGATAAACCGCAATCGCGATAGGCTACAATCCGACCTTTATCAAAGTCGGAAACGTGATGGTACGCATTTCTCCTCCTTCCACGAGGCATCACAACAACGTTTCACCAGGCAACGCCGGTCAACTGCTGTTTGTGTATGAGAAATCTGTTGGAAACTTTCCTCATGTCAGCACGGTGTAGGTGTCGCCACCGGCGCCAACCTTGTGTGAATGCTCTGAAAAGCTAATCATTTGCATGTCACAGCATCTTCTTCCTGTCGGTTGAATTTCGCGTCTTTAGCAAGTCATCTTCGTGGTGTAGCAATTTTAATGGCCAGTAGTGTGGATGACGGTCACATTAATGGACCGTATATCAACAGGTTGGTAGCGAAGTAGGTATTTATGTAGGACAGACGGCGGCCACACCACGTTGGTCCCATTGTGGTAGTATCACAATTTTCAGAGTCCAACCACTGTTGACCTGGACATTATTTTAAAATTTTCGGTGATATGGCGGGTGGTTCAAATGGCTCTGAGCACTATGGGACTCAACTGCTGAGGTCATTAGTCCCCTAGAACTTAGAACTAGTTAAACCTAACTACCCTAAGGACATCACAAACATCCATGCCCGAGGCAGGATTCGAACCTGCGACCGTAGCGGTCTTGCGGTTCCAGACTGCAGCGCCTTTAACCGCACGGCCACTTCGGCCGGCTATGGCGGGTGTTTCGAATATTCTGCTTAGGCTCAGCGGCACAGTATGGCCGTTCTGTGTGACTCACTTATTCTGTAACAGGCCACCCTTGAAGTCACAGGCACTTAACCTTCGCCCCACAAGCATTTATTACAGGGTCATCCTTGGAGCAGCCGAATTTAAGCCGAAAATCTGTTTAAGACGGAAGCCATGCTACGCAGTCTCCCTGGAAATGGTGCGACAGGACATTCTGACTTAATTTGTCGAAAGTCACGCTTGTTTATTAATGCTTCGTTTGTCGCCACTGTACAAATCAAATGGCTCTGAGCACTATGGGACTTAACATATCAGGTCATCAGTCCCCTAGACTTAGAACTACTTAAACCTAACTAACCTAAGGACATCACACACATCCATGCCCGAGGTAGGATTCGAACCTGCGACCTTAGCAGCAGCGCGGTTCCGGACTGAAGCGCCTAGAACCGCTCGGCCACAGCGGCCGACGCCACTGTGCAGGCGGTTAACCCTAGCGCCTGTATTAGCTTACGTTACCAGGTTTCTTACCTGGGTACAATAAGGATGAAATTACCAAATAAGCAGCAACCAGTCGCAAGATCATGTTTTCTTTATTTACTTTTCCAAATCGGTTTGAACTGATTAACAGCCATCATCGGTGCTTCCAACGTGTATGTTCCCCGAGTAATAACACTGTCTTAAGCAGACTCCAAACATAAAGTCAACTTTACACGTTGAAAGCACCTATGATGGCTGTTAATCAGTTGAAATCGATTTGCAAAAGTAAATAAAGAAAACGTGATCTTGCGACTGGTTGCTGCTTATTTGCTAATTTTATGGTTTACGGTCGCTGCAGAACTTGGGACCCATATGGAGCCCACCATTCACAATAAGGATGCTCATAATAGCAAGGTGCACAGACGAGAAGTATGGTCTATTTAAGCCTCTTCGTCCGCAGCTCGTGGTCGTGTGGTAGCGTTCTCGCTTCCCGCGCCCGGGTTCCCGGGTTCGATTCCCGGCGGGGTCAGGAATTTTCTCTGCCTCGTGATGACTGGGTGTTGCGTGATGTCCTTGGGTTAGTGAGGTTTAAGTAGTTCTAAGTTATAGGGAACTGATGACCATAGCTGTTAAGTCGCATAGTGCTCAGGGCCATTTTTTTTAAGCCTCTTCGCCTCAGCTGACATCCAGCTGATTTGTTAAAAGACGGTTGAAACGCCACTTTGACGCTTGTTACGGAGAACGGGTAGTTTAACCGCAAGATGTACCTTAATAAATATGAAAGAAGAACAGAAGCGTGCGAAATGAACTTGCTGCACTCATTGCTGTTGCTCATGCGGCGCAGTTCACACAACATTTTTGGGAAGATCTATATAAACTGAACTGTTTAAATATAAATAAATTTTATAATTAGTCGTTTAACACTGTGGGGAATAAACTGAAGTAAAAGAGAAAGTGACAACCAGCAGGAATCGAGCTCTGGGCGGCAAATTGCGAGTCTGCGCTCTTATCCTTTTTTTTTTTTAAGTCTAACAACAAAACTCATTTTATATTTCAATTAAAAACAGTCTTTCTTGCAACGATTTAAATTTGAAGATTTGTTTACCCATTATTGACAAAATTGGATGCTGGTTAACAGTTCTGCAAATTAAAAACTTGAAACTGAACATTCTATAACAACCTGTTAAGCCGAGAAGACAACATTTGTGAACCAAAACAATTAGAAAACACGAATTTAAAGACGCTGGCATTTCAATATGTAAGTAATAGTTTTCTACTGCAGAACCATAAAACCACTTCACAAGGGCCTAGAAGGTTGAAACTAGTCCTGAACAAAGTTGCAAAACGCCGCCTTCTTTTAATAAATGCGTTGGTTTGTTACCCACTACGGAAAAAAAACTTTCATCGTAAATTTGCTGATATACTTGCCATTTTTATGACCATCTGTACCCTTTTGACTTACAAAGACAGTAAATAACTAAATTGAATATATTAATCTTACTATATAAACTGGGCTCTTTAAATATATTGAAATTTTATAATTAATTATGTTGTGGCTGTGCCCACCTGTAATGTTTTGTGGTTCGTGGCAGGATGAGGAGAGGGCGGTGTGATAGGTGGTTGGCCGGTTTCCTCCCGCTCCAACCCAAAATGAACACGCGGCTAAAATACACAGTATTACAGGAGCCAAGGGAGTACTTAACTTCAATTATGTCCAGTCTGAAGTTCTGTACTAATCATGTCCGTGTCCACATCACAACTACAGGGTGTTTCAAAAATGACCGATATATTTGAAACGGCAATAAAAACTAAACGAGCAGCGATAGAAATACACCATTTGTTGCAATATGCTTTGGACAACAGTACATTTTCAGGCGAACAAACTTTCGAAATGACAGTAGTTACAATTTTCAACAACAGATGGCGCTGCAAGTGATGCGAAAGATATAGAAGACAACGCAGTCTGTGGGTGCGCCATTCTGTACGTCGTCTTTCTGCTGTAAGCGTGTGCTGTTCACAACGTGCAAGTGTGCTGTGGAAAACATGGTTTATTCCTTAGAACAGAGGATTTTTCTGGTGTTGGAATTCCACCGCCTAGAACACAGTGTTGTTGCAACAAGACGAAGTTTTCAACGGAGGTTTAATGTAACCAAAGGACTGAAAAGCGATACAATAAAGGATCTGTTTGAAAAATTTCAACGGACTGGGAACGTGACGGATGAACGTGCTGGAAAGGTAGGGCGACCGCGTACGGCAACCACAGAGGGCAACGCGCAGCTAGTGCAGCAGGTGATCCGACAGCGGCCTCAGGTTTCCGTTCGCCGTGTTGCAGCTGCGGTCCAAATGACGCCAACGTCCACGTATCGTCTCATGCGCCAGAGTTTACACCTCTATCCATACAAAATTCAAACGCGGCAACCCCTCAGCGCCGCTACCATTGCTGCACGAGAGACATTCGCTAACGATATAGTGCACAGGATTGATGACGGCGATATGCATGTGGGCAGCATTTGGTTTACTGACGAAGCTTATTTTTACCTGGACGGCTTCGTCAATAAACAGAACTGGCGCATATGGGGAACCGAAAAGCCCCATGTTGCAGTCCTATCGTCCCTGCATCCTCAAAAAGTACTGGTCTGGGCCGCCAATTCTTCCAAAGGAATCATTGGCCCATTTTTCAGATGCGAAACGATTACTGCATCACGCTATCTGGACATTCTTCGTGAATTTGTGGCGGTACAAACTGCCTTAGACGACACTGCGAACACCTCGTGGTTTATACAAGATGGTGCCCGGCCACATCGCATGGCCGACGTCTTTAATTTCCTGAATGAATATTTCGATGATCGTGCGATTGCTTTGGGCTATCCGAAACATACAGGAGGCGGCGTGGATTGGCCTCCCTATTCGCCAGACATGAACCCCTGTGACTTCTTTCTGTGGGGACACTTTAAAGACCAGGTGTACCGCCAGAATCCAGAAACAATTGAACAGCTGAAGCAGTACATCTCATCTGCATGTGAAGCCATTCCGCCAGACACGTTGTCAAAGGTTTCGGGTAATTTCATTCAGAGACTACGCCATATTATTGCTACGCATGGTGGATATGTGGAAAATATCGTACTATAGAGTTTCCCAGACCGCAGCGCCATATGTTGTTGACAATTGTAACTACTGTAATTTCGAAAGTTTGTCTGCCTGAAAATGTACTGTTGTCCCAAGCATATTGCAACAAACGGTGATTTATATCGCTGCTCGTTTAGTTTTTATTACCGTTTCAAATATACCAGTCATTTTTGAAACACCCTGCATATACCTGTACAATTATTAACGTTCCCTCACAGGTGCGAGGCGACGGCTATCACTGTCGACGACTGGAGCGCAGTGCGACGTACTGGGGTGAAATGCAAACTGTGTCCTGATGCGACGTACTGAGAGACTGAGACGGGTCGGTCGTCGGTGGCGGCCTACGAGGTGCATTCAGGTTCTAAGGCCTCCGATTTTTTTTCTAATTAACTACTCACCCGAAATCGATGAAACTGGCGTTACTTCTCGACGTAATCGCCCTGCAGACTTACACATTTCTCACAACGCTGACGCCATGATTCCATCGCAGCGGCGAAGACTTCTTTAGGAGTCTGTTTTGACCACTGGAAAATCGCTGAGGCAATAGCAGCACAGCTGGTGAATGTGCGGCCACGGAGAGTGTCTTTCATTGTTGTAAAAAGCCAAAAGTCACTAGGAGCCAGGTCAGGTGAGTAGGGAGCATGAGGAATCACTTCAAAGTTGTTATCACGAAGAAACTGTTGCGTAACGTTAGCTCGATGTGCGGGTGCGCAGTCTTGGTGAAACAGCACACGCGCAGCCCTTCCCGGACGTTTTTGTTGCAGTGCAGGAAGGAATTTGTTCTTCAAAACATTTTCGTAGGATGCACCTGTTACCGTAGTGCCCTTTGGAACGCAATGGGTAAGGATTACGCCCTCGCTGTCCCAGAACATGGACACCATCATTTTTTCAACACTGGCGGTTACCCGAAATTTTTTTGGTGGCGGTGAATCTGTGTGTTTCCATTGAGCTGACGGGTGCTTTGTTTCTGGATTGAAAAATGGCACCCACGTCTCATCCATTGTCACAACCGACGAAAAGGAAGTCTCATTCGTGCTGTCGTTGCGCGTCAACATTGCTCGGCAACATGCCACTCGGGCAGCCGTGTGGTCGTCCGTCAGCATTCGTGGCACCCACCTGGATGACACTTTTCGCATTTTCAGGTCGTCGTGCAGGATTGTGTGCACAGAACCCACAGAAATGCCAACTCTGGAGGCGATCTGTTCAACAGTCATTCGGCGATCCCCCAAAACAATTCTCTCCACTTTCTCGATCCTGTCGTCAGACCGGCTTGTGCGAGCCCGAGGTTGTTTTGGTTTGTTGTCACACGATGTTCTGCCTTCATTGAACTGCCGCACCCACGAACGCACTTTCGACACATCCATAACTCCATCACCACATGTCTCCTTCAACTGTCGATGAATTTCAATTGGTTTCACACCACGTAAATTCAGAAAACGAATGATTGCACACTGTTCAAGTAAGGAAAACGTCGCCATTTTAAGTATTTAAAACAGTTCTCATTCTCGCCACTGGCGGTAAAATTCTATCTGCCGTACGGTGCTGCCATCTCTGGGACGTATTGACAATGAACACGGCCTCATTTTAAAACAATGCGCATGTTTCTTTGTCTTTCCAGTCCGGAGAAAAAAAATCGGAGGCCTTAGAACTTGAATGCACCTCGTATATGCACGCTGCCCAGGCGCCGTTACCGACGCGTAGCCCGGGGGCGTGTCTTGGTCTTGTCTTGTCATAAAAAATGGTTCAAATGGCTCTGAGCACTATGGGACTTAACATCTGAGGTCATCAGTCCCCTAGAACAGGGGTCTCCAAACTTTTTAGTCCGCGGGCCACATTGATTCCTCCACGAGGTCATAAGGGCCAAGATCCACCTGATCAAATTAGTGTAAGGCTAAAGGAAGGATGAAATCGCAAAAATCTAACGTTGTGGGGATAGCTAGCACTGAAACGAACTACGATTTTTATTTAATTATATAATTTTGATTGGTGGCCGTACCTGACCGAAATTCTGGCGTATTTTATTCTGGCGAATTTCACCGACAAAAAAGTATGTCACTGCACATTCTTCACGAAAGCGTCCTGAAAAGTTAACGAAATCAGAAAATCATTGTTAGCAACACTATTACTGCAAGACGTAACAGAGGTAGAGTATGTCAACGCATTGTTTTTTCAAGCGGCGCAACAATAAGTGTAGTTATGTAGTCTTGTAGCGAGTAGCAGAGCCGGAGCATATACTTGATAGTTCTGTTGCGTGATTGTGTCTATGTTGCGAGTGTCTCACGAGTTTTTTAGTATTTTATGCGCTGTACTAGTAGGTGAGACGACGAAGTGTGGGACAATTCAAATTTTGAATTCGAAGAGACAAGGAAAATCTGAAAATCGAAATACGTATAGCACAACTTGAGTAATTTTGACTGTATGTTTTAGTGGAACTACAGTGTAATTGTGAGTATTTAATTTAGTAATTAAAGTACCTTAGAAATAAATTCATTGCATTTTGTTTAGGCAGACTACACCATAATTATTATTAGTATTAAGTAGCACAATTTTATTTTCAGGTTACTAATTCTGTGATGTTCTGTACAAATATGGAAAAGAAACGAAAGATTGACAGTGAATGTAGAATTTTTAAAGAGCAGTGGGGATGTCAATATTTGGTGGTGGGGTCAAGCAACAAACCAATGTGTATTATTTGCAATGAAGCAATATCAGTCTTCAAAGAAAACAATATAAAACGTCATTATGGGACTAAGCACTCTCATAATTACTCCAAGTTTACAGGATGCGAACGATTAGAAATGTATGAGTCTCTGAAACGCCAGCTAAAAACCCAGCAGTCGCTGTTTAAGAAAGTAAATGCTGAACAACATGCAGCAACTCGTGCTAGTTTTCGTGTGGCTCATTTAGTAGCGAAACAGTGCAATCCGTTTATCGACGGTGAATTAATGAAGAACTGCATTATTGCAACAGCAGAACAAATGTTTTCGCCAAACTACCCTTTTTTTTTTTTTTTTTCTTCACTATCGCACGGAGAATGGTCTGTCTCTTTATTGTGGATAGCCACAAGTTTAACCATGACCTTCCTCTTTGTAAAGATAGAGCTACGACAATGTCGCGGTGTACTGGACGCGATAGGCCTCGAAACTCAATTGTTGGCAGCATAGGTACCAGCTCAAATATTTGGCGGGCCGGATACCAGGGATGTCCGGCCAGCCCTCGCGGGCCGGTTTGCCAGCCCTCGCGGGCCGGTTTGCCAGCCCTCGCGGGCCGTAGTTTGGAGACCCCTGCCCTAGAACTTGGAACTACTTAAACCTAACTAACCTATGGACATCACACACATCCATGACCGAGGCAGGATTCGAACCTGCGACCGTAGCAGTCGCGCGGTTCCGGGCTGAAGCGCCTAGAACCGCTTGGCTACCGCGGCCGTCGAAATTGTTTAGTGTCGTGAGGAATAAAATAAGGTGAAGGAGAAATATTAATACGAACAAGATGCGAACCCAGGCTCACATATTACCAGGTTCGGTCGTTAGCTACAGCCCCTCGGTCCGACAGCGCTCCTGCGCTGCCCTGGCGCTGCAGACCTCCTCGCTGCTCCCGTCCAAAGCCGAACTACCTGACACACACACGACGACGCAGAATACTAGCCGTGGAGGCAACGATAGTACCACAGTACTGGCTATCGATAACCGCTGCTGCTGCCACTCGGGGACGGGCTCAAAATCATGAAAAGTTCAATTTTTACTTTTTTGCGTTTTCTGAATCTGCAGACTATTACCTTTTAATAGATATATAATTTATTCAATTCCGAAGACTACAACTATTCTTAAATTTTTTTTGAAATGTGTTCTACATGGGCGTGACCCACTGTGGCGCTGTTAAACTGCTGTCAAATGGTGTTATTATTAACGTCCGTGTTCATCAGGTACATTTCAGTCATGTGAGATAAAGTATGTGTTGTGGCTAACCTGTGATGGTTCAATATATATCGCTGGTGTGATTGTCGATTGTTTCATGTTTATTTACTCTGTCGTTATCTCGAAAATATTCGTAATTAATTCTGTTTCTTGAGTCTCTGTTTCGTTGAAGTATAATAATGAGTAAAAGTAAAGTTATTAGAAATCCTCTGAAGGCTTATACGAAAAGGAGAAATGTTGGAAAGCCGAAGGTATGTGTTATTACTGTAAATAATAACAGTCTAACATGGTACGAGCGATGCTTGCTTTGGACAAGGAACGCCTTCGGGCTGCAGACAGGGCTGTAAAGAGTCTAGAAATACAAGCAAGAGTAAACAGGAGGAGGAACAAGAGGAAGCTGGAGGAGGAGTTTGCAGAGGATGAAGATAATCCATCCTATGGACCTGGAATGCACTAAAAAGTTAATCCAATCTTTGTCGCTCGATTCCCAAAACTTTTATTTTCTCATACTAATTACATGTTTTCTAAGGATCTTCCAAACATATTTGTTTCAAACTTTCAGTAAATGTTACACAGTACCTTCTGATTAATTTAACACAGCCTTTTTACAAAAAACTGTATATTTTTGAATATATAAATAAAAAATTGCAAGAAAATGTTGTGAATTTTCATTAAAATTGAAAAAAGTCATCTTTAATAACTGAACTAAACTTTTGTAAAATCCCTGTGTTAAGTTGTAGTCCATATTCCAATAAATAATCTGTAAAAAGTTCAACTTCCTACCTCAAATACTTTATGGGGAAAGATGTAATTTATAAGCGCTATTTTAACATTGCAAGTATAGGGCGTTCCGGAGCCCCTTAACACAAGAAGGAATCGAGACGCCACTGCCGTTATTAAATGACGTCAAGTTATGAACGGCAAGAGCGCGAGCCGCACGTGGCTCATTTTTATCGCTTGACATTTATTTTATACGTGATATGCCAGTTTGAATGTTTTACTTCTGATTAAGAATTTAATTTTTGCGACCGAGGACTGTTATTGCTTTAATTTTACATTCACTTCACGTATGTGAAACATCAACACTGGAAATAAAGTAAAATGCGCTTTTGTCTGCAAATTAGGGGTATCTCACAAGTGGACGAAATAGCTTGAACATAGTTCGATGAACCCTCTGCTAGGCACTTAATTGTGAATTACGGAGTAGCCATGTAGATGTTTGTGTAGACTCGACACACATAAATTACAAAACTGTTGGTCAATCTAGCAGGAGACACCTAGCACCCACGCAACGAACCGTCTTTAACAAATGACACCACACCATATTTCTAGTTTAAATGCGTTAACATGCACCTCTAAGTTTCTACCTTGTTTCATTTAGAAGATATCTTCTTGTATAATGAGACGAATCTTTCTGAAACACCTCACATAATAAATCGTCAAAGCACATTATGGTCCTCAGCAGGAGAAGACATAGCACCAAGTGTATTTAGTAATCATCCGACGCAACACTCTTGGATCGACGTACAGTATAGAGGAAACGCGGGGTTGCCGTTCGGGTGTAATCTATGTTTATTTGACAGAAGTCAAAATTTGCAGGTAATAAGATAAAACTGGTCCATTCATACCAGACCATTAGCCCAGTCACCGAAGACTGACAGAAAAAAATGCGTCTATTCGCAAATATTTGTACAGTGGTAGCGGAGGAGTGCATGAAAAACACTAAACATCCTGAGTGATGGGGTGTGCGCGAAGGGGCATGGGTTGAGAATGGGGGTTGGGGCACGTAAAGGTAAGTTTTTAGCCATTTTTTAATATTTCGAAAACTGAGGAATCTAGCGAAAATATTTCCCAATACAAAATTAAACGACATTTAATTTCCTACAAAAATTGTTCTATTCTTTTTTTCTGTAGGAGTAATAGTTCTCTCTATGCATGGGATATAAAAATCGCATTTTATTAAAATATTGTTCTAATGGCACAAAATTAATATTAATCTTGAAGAGGGTTAAAAACAAATGTTAAATGTGTGTACCACATCTAAGTGCAGTAGAGCAGTATTAAGGGGTAAATTGTATTCTCGAACTGGTGATCCCCACTCTGTCTATGCCATTACGTGACAAGAAGCAACCACAGGGTGTTTCACAAAGTTGTACCTACTGTTCCGCAACTCGCCTTATGAATCACTGACGGTTCAGTGCGCACACACTCCGGAAGGTGCGGCAAGGAGGTGGAGGAGAGCGGTATTGTCCACAAAGGGTGATAACACTACATTGAATACAGATATGAGGTTCTAGTGATACAAACGCTGGGTGAGCACACGAACAGATTAGATTATTAGCACTGGTTAAATGCGCTATCATGTAAAACATGTATGCGATTTCCTGTCAGAGAGATCACAGTTCGTAGTAATTGACGGAAAGTCATCGAGTAAAACAGAAGTGATTTCAGGCGTTCCGCAAGGTAGTGTTATAGGCCCTTTGCTGTTCCTTATGTATATAGACAATTTGGGAGACAATCTGAGCAGCCACTTCGGTTGTTTGCAGATGACGCTGTCGTTTATCGACTAATAAAGTCATCGAAAGATCAAAACAAACTGCAAAATGATTTAGAAAAAATATCTGAATGGTGCGAAAAGTGGCAGTTGGCCCTACATAAAGAAAAGTCTGAGGTGATCCACATGAGTGCTAGAAGGAACTCGTTAAACTTCGGTTACACGATAGATCAGTCTAATCTAAAAGCGGTAAATTCAACTAAATACCTAGGTATTACAATTACGAACAACTTACATTGGAAAGAACACATAGAAAATGTTGTGGGGAAGGCTAATAACCAAAGGCTGCGTTTTATTGACAGGACACTTAGAAAATGTAACAGACCAACTAAGGAGACTGCCTACACTACGCTTGTCCGTCCACTTTTAGAATACTGCTGCGCGGTGTGGGATCCTTGCCAGGTAGGACTGACGGAGTACATCGAAAAAGTTCAAAGAAGGGCAGCACGTTTTGTATTATCGCGAAATATGGGAGAGAGTGTCACAGAAATGATACAGGATTTGGGCTGGAAATCATTAGAAGAAAGTGGTTTTTGGTTGCGACGGAATCTTCTCACGAAATTCCAATCACTAACTTTCTGCTCCGAATGCGAAAATATTTTGTTGACACCGACCTACATGGGGAGGAAAGATCACCACGATAAAATAAGGGAAATCAGAGCTCGTTCCTTCCGCGTGCTATATGAGATTGGAATAATAGAGAATTGTGAAGGTGGTTCGATGAACCCTCTGCCAGGCACTTAAATGTGATTAGCAGATTATCGATGTAGATGTATGTTATTCATTACACTCCCCCCCTCCCCAACCACTGTCCAAAAATTTACGGGCGGAATCTCCCCAGCCGGCCGGTGTGGCCGAGCGGTTCTAGGCGCTTCAGTCCGGAACTGCGATGCTGCTACGGTCTCAGGTTCGAATCCTGCCTCGGGCATGGATGTCTGTCATGTCCTTAGGTTAGTTAGGTTTAAGTAGTTCTTAGTCTAGGGGACTGATGACCTCAGGTGTTAAGTCTCATAGTGCTTAGAGCCATTTGAGACATTTTGACATCTCCCCACCATTTCCTGTCCAGTTCTCTTATGTAAGTAGACAAAAATAAAGGTTTGGGACGGTCCTGGAAGTGTGATCGGATAGCCAAAGGCGACCGCTCGCGTCAAGTGGGAAATCGGGGCTAGAGTCCCGGCCCAACACAGATTTACATATTCACTAATAAACTGTACAGCTGGAGTCTCTATCGCATTCGCAATTGTGAACATTTTCCCCACTAACTTTCCTTTGTTGAATGCAGTAACGTCGAGCGGAGCAGACTAGCGTGCGCTAGGTACTGCGTAGCCGCAGCTCAAGCTTCCACGTCGTGCGTTACTGACCTGTGCCACACGGCACGTGCTCTCGAACTTGCAGAGAAAAGAAATTTATGGTGCAGCTGAGGCATCGAGGTAATGGAAGTTAGTGTGGAGGTAAAAACTGTAGGACACAGAGATGGCAGGTTCAAGTGGACTTAGGCGTCACTCGCTAGGTCTGTTTGCGTGTCCGCCACTGCCTCGAATGTTTGACACAGCTGTCGTTGGCTCAAGGCCAACTACTGGCTTCTTCACCGCAAGAAACGTGATAGTCTGGCATTAAGAGCTATCGCAATTGCTTTCAAGCGTTCGGAGAGCATTCTATCTGACATTTCCTCAGAGTACAGAGCTCATTTCAGCGTTAATGTTTTGTTTAGACCGAAGACTGCTGAAACGTCCCCTTAGAAAAATTGTGAATTACTGTGCTAGTAAACCTCTGAAGTTATTTGATTTTCAAGCAGCTGAGCAAAACTGAACGTACTCAGACATTTCTCTCTTTACTTATTCTGATCATCACTACACTGACACACACTATGTTTAGCGCGACGGAATCTGACTTTCGATAATCCCTACAAAAGAATGGCCCTGACTAACAATAACCTATACCTTTCATGAATCACTTACCTCACAAAAATCTTGGTTACTCGAACTATTGCAATACAGCGTGCGCCAATACTGCCAGCTGAATGAAAGATTGTAACTACTGAAGGCACTAACTACTGATAGGCATAGTTAGCAAATGAAAGATTCTGATAGAGAACAAACAATGTATTTACCTTAATAATGTTCAAATTCATGACATCCATCTTTACAAATTTCCTTTTTCTGGTGGACACACGTCCAGATCTTCCGCACATCCGCCACTGCTGGCGGCTCACCTCCAACTACGCAACGCTACGCGCTGTTCACATCCAACTGCCCAACGCTACACAAGCGAATTTCCAACAGAGTCCAAACAGCCATAGACTGCACACAGCACAGTCAGCGATTTTAATACAGAGCACTACGTGGCGTTACCAACATAAAAACGTAAACAGCCTATTTACACTGTTAGTCTGTCTACTATATAAGCCTTTTCCTCCGCTTACCTACTGCATATACGTTCTTTAGAACCTGCTCACTAACACCGGGGGGGGGGGGGGGGGGGGGCAGGACGTTTTCATCACGGCTTTACTGCAAACTTTGTACACTTTTACTAGTCCATTACAACAACAAAACGTGCAAGTAGTAAGGCGTACAACTTAGGCGATTTCGAGAAAATCGCAGGAGATATTTTACCGAGGCGGTGCGGCTCCGACAAGGGAAACTCCCATCTCATCCCCCGCACATTTAGTGGTAAAATGGTCCAGTGGGTAGCCCGTCGAAAACTGAACACAGATCAAGCACGGAAACACGAAGAACGTGTACTGAACTGTGAAAAAAGAAGCTAAACCGAAACAGTGAATGGTCCACGCGCAATATGTGCAATATCGAGTGAATTGCGAGAATCACGGTGACGTGGTTGTGTGGTCGTGGTGTTAACTACAGACCGGGAGATTCGTCTTAAACTCTAGCTCGTGCCCCAACGTTTTTTTACGCAATATTATGAACCTTCTGTCAGGTCATTAGCGTGTCTGTTTTCCTTCTGCAGCCTTGGCAGTTCTGATACTATACATTGGTTATAGAATATGAGTCGTGCGGGAAGAATATACGAGGGTCACTCCAAAAGAAATGCACACTATTTTTGTAAAAATCCAGGTTTCATTCTGCATATGTGAAAGGTTACAGTGTGTAGATACGTCCTTCCCGCTTGTTTTCAAACTTACTTCAACCTATTCCCGTGAGTGGCGCCGTCACAGCATGTCTTCAAGATGGCTGCTACACTTGACGTTCGTCAGAAGCAACGTGCTGTCACAGAATTCCTGTGCTGTGAAAACGAGAAAGTGGGGAAACATCCACAAGAGGTTGGAAAAGGTGTTTGGAGATGTTGCTGTCGATGGCAGTATAGTTAGTCGTTGGGCAAGCAGGTTACGTGATGAAAGCGGTCACGGCAATATTGAGGATTGTCCTCGCAGCGGCAGGCCTCGTTCTGCACACATTCCAGAGAGTGTGCAGAGAGTTAACGTATTGGTGACTGCTGACAGACGCATAACGGTGAACGAATTGTCACGCTACGTTGGGATAGGGGAAGGAAGTGTTTGCAGAATACTGAAAGTGTTGGCGTTACAGGTTTGTGCCAGTTGGGTTCCCAGGATGTCGAAAGTGGCTCACAAAGAAACAAGAAAAACGGTATGCAGTGAACTTGTGAAACAGTACGAGAATGGTGGAGATGGATTTCTTGGAAGAATTGTGACAGGTGATGAAACATGGCTCCATCATTTTTCACCAGAGACGAAGAGGCAATCAGTGGAGTGGCATAATGCAAATTCACCCAAGAAAAAAAATTCAAAACCACACCTTCTGCTGGAAAAGTTATGGCTACGGTGTCTTTCGATTCCGAAGGACTCTTGCTTGTGGACATAATGCCAAGTGGAACCACCATAAATTCTGATGCATATGTGACGACACCGAAGAAACTTCAAGCTCGATGTTTTGCTGTTTTTGTACAGTGGTAGGATAGAGTGCTACGAACAACATACTAGAAATTCTGCTGGTGAGGGATGAGTGTGTGGGTGGGGGTGCGTTTGAAGGTCACTTCTGCATGTTTTATTGAATAACTCGGAGAACGTTGTCTCCAGTGAGAACGCATCCCAGTACAAAACCTAACTACACTAAATATCTTACAAAAATGTCCTGTTCACTTTTTTCTGTAGGATTAAGAATTAGAGCGAGCGAGCGAGCGACAAAGTATGAAAACCTCGCGCTTTTTTGGAAAATCCCGCAGGTGTTTTTGAAGGCCACACATAACATTACAGGATGCATAAAACATCGGTAGGAGCAGTTAAATCACCATATACACCGTTTATCGTCCACAATCATTGCTATATAAGGCTGTATATAGACAGTCACTTACAGCAGAGACTTCCTACGCTTAACTTTATATTCACTATCAACTTATTTGTAAAAAAAAAAACGTTTCTTTCTACAGCTTGTCTGCATTTTGTATCCCTTCTACTTCTGCCGCTCGTCAGTTATTTTTCTACCCGAACAGCAAAACCCATGTACTACTTTTAGTGTCTCGTATCATCTAATTTCCTCAGCTTCACTCATTTCATTAGAGTACATTCCCTTACTCATGGTGAAGATTTGCAGATTTCATCTTGTGAACAGTTCTGAAGCCAAGGTCCCCTTTCCTCACTTGGCTACCTGGGATAGGTTTCGGACACCCAAGGCTCCTAAGTGGCGTCCCATTGAAAGACTTGCACCCGCCCTTGAACCGTACAAAATTTTAGAAAGTACAGGGCTATTACAAATGATTGAAGCGATTTCATAAATTCACTGTAGCTCCATTCATTGACATATGGTCACGACACACTACAGATACGTAGAAAAACCCATAAAGTTTTGTTCGGCTGAAGCCGCACTTCCGGTTTCTGCCGTCAGACCGCTCGAGAGCGCAGTGAGACAAAATGGCGAGAGGAGCCGAGAAAGCGTATGTCGTGCTTGAAATGCACTCACATCAGTCAGTCATAACAGTGCAACGACACTTCAGGACGAAGTTCAACAAAGATCCACCAACTGCTAACTCCATTCGGCGATGGTATGCGCAGTTTAAAGCTTCTGGATGCCTCTATAAGGGGAAATCAACGGGTCGGCCTGCAGTGAGCGAAGAAACGGTTCAACGCGTGCGGGCAAGTTTCACGCGTAGCCCGCGGAAAATTGGCTCATGCCACAACTGGAAACCGACAGCGCCGACTTCGTCTTTCAACAGGATGGTGCTCCACTGCACTTCCATCATGATGTTCGGCATTTCTTAAACAGGAGATTGGAAAACCGATGGATCGGTCGTGGTGGAGATCATGATCAGCAATTCATGTCATGGCCTCCACGCTCTCCCGACTTAACCCCATGCGATTTCTTTCTGTGCGGTTATGTGGAAGATTCAGTGTTTAAACCTTCTCTACCAAGAAACGTGCCAGAACTGCGAGCTCGCATCAACGATGCTTTCGAACTCATTGATGGGGACATGCTGCGCCGAGTGCGGGAGGAACTTGATTATCGGCTTGATGTCTGCCGAATCACTAAAGGGGCACATATCGAACATTTGTGAATGCCTAAAAATACTTTTTGAGTTTTTGTATGTATGTGCAAAGCATTGTGAAAATATCTCAAATAATAAAGTTATTGTAGAGCTGTGAAATCGCTTCAATCATTTGTAATAACCCTGTATATATGGTGGATGTTCCTGAGAAGGGAAACTCCCCATCGCGCAGCCCCCCCCCCTTCTCCCTGAGATTCAATGGTAAAATGTCACAGTGCATAGCCCGTCAAAAAGTGAACACAGATCAAGCATGAAAACAAGGACGGGGTGTACTGAACTGTGAAAAAAGGAGCAAAATAGGAACAGTGAACGGTCAAAGCTTAATCGAGCAACTTGCAAGAACCATGGCGTCGTGGTTCTGTAGTCACCGTGTTGGACTGCAAAGCGGGAGATCCGCGTTCAAACCTCCCTCATGCTCCAATTTTTTTTTCCCACAAATTTATGAATTGACCTTCCGGTCATTGACGTGTCTGTTGTCCTTCTGTAGTCTCGGCAGTTGTACTACTCAATGGTATGAATCATGTGAACAGAATATACGTGCATTACCGTCGTAAGTAAATGTGATGACTAGCGAGAGCAGGCGAGATTAGTCATAAACTTCTCACTGAAACGACAACAACAAATAAATGGGTGTGAACTATGTTACAACGAACGTTTATTTAGTTTCGTTTCTAATTCTTGAACTGCTTCAACTACAAGAAATTTCTTATGTTCTTGATGATCAGTATAAACTTTATATAGGGGCACTGAGTAACATCTGACTGATGCGGTATGGATAATTATATATCATTCCAGCAGGGAGGGATCTTACACACGGGCTTCCTATTAGTTTTAATTTTTTGGTCCCGTTATAGACTTTTCGGTTCCTGCCTGATCTTTATACAGGCCCAGTAATATGGAGCGCAGGGTGCAACCGTTCCTGCGTTTCATGTCACTCGAAAATACATCTCCGAACTGCAAAAATTCCTTCGCCCTAATGCAATAATTATGGAATAGAACAAATCTGATTTTCTCACCAGACTCGGCCTTCTTTGCCTTTTCCTTTTCTTTACGATCCCCCGACCTATCATTGCTTAATTAAAAGTTGGCGCGTTTGGCGTGCCTCGCCGAAATTGGCTGTAAAAAGTTACACCCCGTTCGGGGCTCCGCTATGCCGGTATTTAATTGCTGGGCGATTACCCAGTTCGGCGCCGAAGCCACCCTCCGCCATGCAATTAGCGCTGCACGAATCGAGCGCGGACGTAGCGGCTGAACTGAGGCGTCCGAGACAGTGTGAGAGATTTGCAAACTGGTTTATTAAAAGTATTTACATTCAAAATGCAAACACCGGGCTATTTTTTCTATTTCAGATGTAGACTGATGAACCAAAACATTGTGATTACCTGCTTAATATGCCTCGAGCATGGATGTGTGTGATGTCCTTAGGTTAGTTAGGTTTAAGTAGTTCTAAGTCTAGGGGACTGATGACCTCAGAAGTTATGTCCCATAGTGCTCAGAGCCATTTGAACCATTTTTTTTGAGTCTATCTGGGACCAGTTGCCCAGAGATAACCTCTAGCTCGGACGATTGTTTCCTCGACGCAGTTCTGCCTCCTATTGGCTGCAAGTCTGCTTCCTGCTATGAATCTCGGTTTCCCTAGTTGCAGTTTAGATTTTCTGCTGCTTGGGGTTCCCAGTCTAGAACCTGAGCACGTACTGGTCAACTCAATTTTTGTGAGGCACTTCTAAGTGCAGATGACTAGTATCTTTCGGCGTAAGAAAAAAGATAAATCGGTGGTACACACACCAAGAAAAGTTTTGCATCACCCCGGTTCCCAGAACTCCTGAAGATAGACGTTGGCTCTGAGCACTATGGGACTTAACTTCTGAAGTCATCAGTCCCCTAGAACTACTTAAACCTAACTAACCTAAGGACATCACACCAGCGTGCGATTTGTGCTTTTACCAGTGGGGGGGATATGTCTTAAGGGGTTAGTAGACTTATATATGTTACTAGCTTGGACCGTGCTGTTACGCATGGTTAAACAGCTATTTATAAATAGGTGTTTATGCCGAAACTCACTATTCACGTGTATGCACCATCAGAAAAGCCATCCCTTGTTATATCTTTAAAAAGTACATTATAGGTAAAGCTTATTGACAAAATCATCTACATACAGGTATACGAGGGGAATTCAAAAAGTAGAGGCACATTTGTGAAAAGCTGTACTTATTCTGATGATAGAAAACTGAAACATACACTCCTGGAAATGGAAAAAAGAACACATTGACACCGGTGTGTCAGACCCACCATACTTGCTCCAGACACTGCGAGAGGGCTGTACAAGCAATGATCACACGCACGGCACAGCGGACACACCAGGAACCGCGGTGTTGGCCGTCGAATGGCGCTAGCTGCGCAGCATTTGTGCACCGCCGCCGTCAGTGTCAGCCAGTTTGCCGTCGCATACGGAGCTCCATCGCAGTCTTTAACACTGGTAGCATGCCGCGACAGCGTGGACGTGAACCGTATGTGCAGTTGACGGACTTTGAGCGAGGGCGTATAGTGGGCATGCGGGAGGCCGGGTGGACGTACCGCCGAATTGCTCAACACGTGGGACGTGAGGTCTCCACAGTACATCGATGTTGTCGCCAGTGGTCGGCGGAAGGTGCACGTGCCCGTCGACCTGGGACCGGACCGCAGCGACGCACGGATGCACGCCAAGACCGTAGGATCCTACGCAGTGCCGTAGGGGACCGCACCGCCACTTCCCAGCAAATTAGGGACACTGTTGCTCCTGAGGTATCGGCGAGGACCATTCGCAACCGTCTCCATGAAGATGGGCTACGGTCCCGCACACCGTTAGGCCGTCTTCCGCTCACGCCCCAACATCGTGCAGCCCGCCTCCAGTGGTGTCGCGACAGGCGTGAATGAAGGGACGAATGGAGACGTGTCGTCTTCAGCGATGAGAGTCGCTTCTGCCTTGGTGCCAATGATGGTCGTATGCGTGTTTGGCGCCATGCAGGTGAGCGCCACAATCAGGACTGCATACGACCGAGGCACACAGGGCCAACACCCGGCATCATGGTGTGGGGAGCGATCTCCTACACTGGCCGTACACCACTGGTGATCGTCGAGGGGACACTGAATAGTGCACGGTACATCCAAACCGTCATCGAACCCATCGTTCTACCATTCCTAGACCGGCAAGGGAACTTGCTGTTCCAACAGGACAATGCACGTCCGCATGTATCCCGTGCCACCCAACGTGCTCTAGAAGGTGTAAGTCAACTACCCTGGCCAGCAAGATCTCCGGATCTGTCCCCCATTGAGCATGCTTGAGACTGGATGAAGCGTCGTCTCTCGCGGTCTGCACGTCCAGCACGAACGCTGGTCCAACTGAGGCGCCAGGTGGAAATGGCATGGCAAGCCGTTCCACAGGACTACATCCAGCATCTCTACGATCGTCTCCATGGGAGAATAGCAGCCTGCATTGCTGCGAAAGGTGGATATACACTGTACTAGTGCCGACATTGTGCATGCTCTGTTGCCTGTGTCTATGCGCCTGTGGTTCTGTCAGTGTGATCATGTGATGTATCTGACCCCAGGAATGTGTCAATAAAGTTTCCCCTTCCTGGGACAATGAATTCACGGTGTTCTTATTTCAATTTCCAGGAGTGTATTAATAGTATTAATAGTAAGACTTATTAAAAACTTTCAGTGTTCGGCTCCACATATTTAAGTTATACGTAAAATTTTACTCCAGTGCGTGGGAAATAAACATCCCAGGTTGGGATGCATAAACTAAAACCAGAGGAGGGGAAGATCTGACGCAGAGGGAGGGAAATGCCCCCCATCTCCCCCCCCCCCTGCAAATCGCACACTACACACACACACACACACACACACACACACACACACACACACACACACACACACACACACACACACACACACGCCCGAGGCAGGATTCGAACCTGCGACCGTAGCGGCCACGCGGTTCCAGACTGTAGCGCCTAGAACCGCTCGGCCACTCCGGCTGGCGAAGATATACGTTGACTGTGGATATTGTATCTCAGACACGGTCCCTTTGACTGTTCAGAGATGTCACTAAACCAACTATGCATGAGGAGCGCCTATTAGGCGGAGGGGGTCCGACAGCCGATCAGTTCCAGTCATTCCACAAGGAAGGAGGTGCAAGTCTCGTGCTGTCTGTAGTTGAACCACGGATCACCATCTATCCCTCTTTACACCGCAGCCAAGCCTCCGTACCCCACGTTGTGTGCAGAGTCGTGGTCGGCCAACCATTTAGCGGCTAGTGATAGTTTCATTGTCCTTCTACCTCTTTCCGTAGATGCTTACGACAACAGCACGTCAAGATTCGAACAGCTTCGTCGTTGTCGAGATAAACGTTCACAGGCACTACGTGATAATAATCTGTCATTTGACAAAGTCGTTTATCTCAATGAATTTCCCCATTTGCATCCCATATCTTCGCTAGGGTGATCCCCCGCCCTCTTAAGTACCGCGTGATCAAAAAGTCAGTATAAATTTGAAAACTGAACAAATCACAGAATAATGTACAGGGCTATTACAAATGATTGAAGCGATTTCATAAATTCACTGTAGCTCCATTCATTGACATATGGTCACGACACACTACAGATACGTAGAATAACTCATAAAGTTTTGTTCGGCTGAAGCCGCACTTCAGGTTTCTGCCGCCAGAGCGCTCGAGAGCGCAGTGAGACAAAATGGCGACAGGAGCCGAGAAAGCGTATGTCGTGTTTGAAATGCACTCACATCAGTCAGTGATAACAGTGCAACGACACTTCAGGACGAAGTTCAACAAAGATCCACCAACTGCTAACTCCATTCGGCGATGGTATGCGCAGTTTAAAGCTTCTGGATGCCTCTGTAAGGGGAAATCAACGGGTCGGCCTGCAGTGAGCGAAGAAATGGTTGAACGCGTGCGGGCAAGTTTCACGCATAGTGATGTGAAAGATTCAGTGTTTAAACATCCTCTACCAAGAAACGTGCCAGAACTGCGAGCTCGCATCAACAATGCTTTCGAACTCATTGATGCGGACATGCTGCGCCGAGTGTGGGAGGAACTTGATTATCGGCTTGATGTCTGCCGAATCACTAAAGGGGCACATATCGAACATTTGTGAATGCCTAAAAAAACTTTGAGTTTTTGTATGTGTGTGCAAAGCATTGTGAAAGTATCTCAAATAATAAAGTTATTGTAGAGCTGTGAAATCGCTTCAATCATTTGTAATAACCCTGTAGATAGAGGTACAAATTGACACATATGCTTGGAATGACATGGGGTTTTATTAGAACCAAAAAAAAAAAAAAAATACAAACGCCCAAAAAATATCCGACAGATGGCGCTTGATCTGATCAGAATAGCAATAATTAGCATAACAAAGTAAGACACAGCAATCATGATGTTCTTTACAGGAAATGCCCAATATGTCCACCACCATTCCTCAACAATAGCTGTAGTCGAGGAATAATGTTGTGAACAGCACTGTAAAGCATGTCCGGAGTTATGGTGAGGCAATGGCGTCGGATGTTGTCTTTCAGCATCCCTAGAGATGTCGGTCGATCACGATACACTTGCGACTTCAGGTAACCCCAAAGCCAACAATCGCATGGACAGAGGTCTGGGGACCTGGGAGGCCAAGCGTGACGAAAGTGGCGGCTGAGCACACGATCACCACCAAACGACGCGCGCAAGAGATCTTTCACACGTCTAGCAATACTTTGTTTGTTTCCTTTTGTTTTTGGTTCTAATGAAACCCCATATCATTCCAAGCATATGTGTCAATTTTTACCTCTCTATCTATATTATTCCGTGGTTTATTGAGTTTTCAAATTTATACTGACTTTTTGATCACCCGGCACTTTCGTTACCTGCCCGCAACGCCGCCAGGGGGAATCCAACGTGGCGGTAGGCAGTGGTCATAATGTTTTGGCTTATAGGTCTAAACACAAAATGGTTTTAAATAATGCAAAATACGTATTTTCGAAGTAAATTCATTCGAATGAAGTACCTCTAGTTAGTGAACATCTTAAGTAGAGTTTATTTCGCTGATTGTAACGCCAGTAATTATTCAGGTGTTTTATTTTTCATGTTCCACCTATGTGGCCTCATTGTCATTCCACCAAAGGAAAACAGCCGTTCAGCACGAGCAGAACTTGAAAAAAGAAGACAGTCGGCATGAAATGTACCAAACAGTGCCGACATGGCACGAATAGAACTAGGGGACAACGAGATTTCTTGTCGCGTACGAACTATAGACGGTACTTGAGATTGGAATTTCCTGGCAGGCTAAAACTGTGTACCGAACCGAGACTCGAACTCAATATCTTTGCCTTTCGCGTTCAGATGTACGCTCTGATGACGAGTCATGAGTCTTGCCTGGGTAGCTTACTCGGTAGAGCACATTATTCTGAAAGGTAAACGCCTCGAGTTCGGTCCGGCACACAATGCCCAAGGAAATTTCATATCAGCGCACACTCCAGCCGCAGAAAGAAAAATTCAGCCTGGAAGCACCCCCAGGCTGTGCCTAAGCCGTATACCCGCAATATCTTTTCTACCAGGTATGTTAGTTAGTCCTGCAAGATTCGTAGGAGAGCTTCTGTGAAGTTTTCGAGGTAGGAGACGAGGTGCTGACGGAAGTAAAGCTTTGGGGACAGGTCGTGAATCTTGCTTGGGTAGCTCACTCCACAGAGCACTTGTTCGCGAAAGGCAAAGGTCCCGAGGTTGAGTCTCGGTCCGGCACACACTTTTAATCTACCAAGAAGTTTCGTATCACTGCACATCCCGCTGCAAAGTGAAAAATTCATACTGGACTACCTGACGGTGCTGCAGCATCCAGTTTTAGAAACCCTTGGGGGTGCATTATGAAGTCCATTATACGTAGACTCCAGAGCAACGCCGGGTATTCCAGCTTGCATAAGTTAAAAATTTGGAGTACAATTTTACGCATTATCAAACGAACATCGACAACGGTGAACTTTATTTTTGGTCGGGTTGGCCGGCCGCTGTGGAAGAGCGGTTCTAGGCGCTTCAGTCTGGAACCGCGCGACAGCTACGGTCGCAGGTTCGAATCCTGCCTTGGGCATGGGTGTGTGTGATGTCCTTAGGTTAGTTAGGTTTAAGTAGTTCTAAGTTCTAGGGGACTGATGATGACTTCAGATGTTAAGTCCCATAGTGCTCAGAGCCATTTGAGCCATTTTTTAGGTCGGGTTACTAGAAATAACTATATTATGTGGTTCAACAGGTTGTTTATTGGTAAAAACTATAGATACTAATCTCACCGGCGAAATAAAAGAATGCAAGTTTTCAAGTTCTCCATGGATGTGACAGCTGTTTACAAAGGTATAGCTGTGACTGTCGCATTAAATTAAGTCTCTTAGTGATGTCCGTGAGTAAACCCGTGACCTCACAAAACTATGATATACACAAAGGAATTACGACATGTAAGTGCTAGTGGGCATTGATTTACATCGGTGGGGAAAGCTGAAAATTTGTGTTTGGCTGGGGTTCGAACAGGGGTCTCCTGCTCAGTAGGCGGATGCTCTGCCATGCGGAGACAGAGGTCATTGCAACTGAACGGACTTTCTTAGTACATGCCCCGTCAGTAGTGTGTGGATAGGTTGAGAATTTGACTCTGACAGGAGGTGTGCTGGAGTAGTCCGTGAAGTTATGATGACCACTGTGACCGCATGACTCAGTGGTCAGAGCATCTGCCTAATAAGCAGGAGCCCAGGGTTCGAATCCCAACTCAACACAAATTTTAAACTTTCCCCATTAATGTAAACCAATACACCTTAACAGTTACATGTCGTAATTCCTTTGTGTCGTGACTCATAGTGGCTGTCGGATCAAAATGATATCTGTTCTTTTGGATATGTCCGAAAGAATAGACACCACGTATAAAACTGTGATACTGACATCACTCCCTCCCCCCTTCCCTCACTACCTATTGAGAACACTAGGCATTATCAGATGATTTCGGTACATTTTACGTTGCACAAATAATAGTGGTAAACATATTACGTGTGCCGAAGTATTATTGCCTTTTCTAATAATTAGGGTCATGGTCAAATTCGTTTAAGAAGTGTGCCTTGGGTGCTTATCACGCCATCTGTATCTGTCATGGAACTATTTTTGTTTAAACAAATGACTCATTAAATGAATGGAAACTACGAATATGGAATAAAAAATTCAAGAGAAGCATTTTGTATTGTACAGATATATATATTTTAAGTATTTTAAATAAAATAGAAAATGTTTCTTGGCAAAAGTATTTCAAACGCAAAATAAAAATAGGTATTTTGCATTTTGTATCTGCATTTCAAATACATGTATTTCACATAATTCAAATCTCAGGAGTGGTTCACACTAACTTCAAAATCGTTTCAGAAGGGCAGATTTTCAAATATTCGTCAGGACACCCAGATGCACATTTTACCTTGTTACCTTAAATCCATTACAGCAAACCAACAACCCTTGTCCCCTATTCTGTAAACAATTGACATACCATGTGCAAAACAACGCCAAAATATGTTTAAGGTTTATTACAAGTCATTAAGTGCTGTCTCTGTCAAATTCTGGATGAATATAATCTGAAAATTTGCGCACCTTGAGGTACGGTGCCTCAAAACAAAATAAAACACACTCTCACTCTCTCTCTCTCTCTCTCTCTCTCTCTCTCTCTCTCTCTCTCTCTCTCTAATATTCTGCAAAAATTAATTTATTTGGTCATGAAGTTACTTTTGGCTTCTTAGGACGTCGCCAGGTGACAGTTCAATGTCATACACGCTGCAACCTACACAGATATTATTTACGCAGAATATGCAAAAGACAAACAAATTTTTAATGTCAGAAATTTCTGCATAATAAAACGTGTGTTGTTTCCCTATGCAAACATGCCATTATTTATGCATCTTTTGCATCTTCTGTATAAATGTCTTAGGTAGTTGCATATCATTTAATCTGCGCTTGCGACATCCATTTGTCACATGACGATGGCCTGAGAAGCAAAGGCCGATTCGTGACCAAATAATGTAATTTTACAGAATCATAGGAATTCTTTCCTGTTTATTATCATTTTTAATATAGGTATGGCTGATTATGATAAACCTTTAACGTGACAAATGTACTTGTCAGAAATTTCGACACCAATTCAGCTTGGGGGTTGCCTAGTCCTGAGGGGCTAGACCAGCCACCAGATTGATTTTGTGTCTGAACTTCTGAAGGAACGTTTTTTACTTGCTCAACAAAGCTGCGTAGGTGGAACCGGAGATAATGCCGAACTGGGGAATCGTAGAGGGACACGTTGCCGTTTTATGCGTGCATATGTTAATGTTGCACTCCAGCGTGATCGCGCGATATAAGATCGCGAAAGAGGAGCACCGCAAAAGGCTTAAGCACCCCTTGCTGCTTCAGATTTTGTCGAATGTTTTTGAACGGGCTCTAGTGGCTCCATACTGTACACGAGACAAGGGATCACAGATCGATTCCATATTCCTAGGTTTCCAGAAGGCTTTTGATACTGTTCCTCACAAGCGACTACTAATCAAATTGCGTGCATATGGAGTATCGTCTCAGTTGTGTGACTGGATTCGCGATTTCCTCTCAGAGAGGTCACAGTTCGTAGTGAGAGACTGTAAATCATCGAGTAGAACAGAATTGATACCTGGCGTTCCGCAAGGTAGTGTCAAAGGCCCTCTGCTTTTCCTGATTTACATAAATGATCTAGGTGATAATCTGAGCAGCCCCCTTAGATTGTTTGTAGATGACGCTGTAATTTACCGTCTAGTAAAATCATCAGACGATTAATTCCAATTACAAAATGATCTACAGAGAATTTCTTTATGGTGCGAAAAGTGGCAATTGGCACTAAACAAAGACAAGTGCGAGGTCATCCACATGGTTACTAAAAGAAATCGGATAAATTTAGGGTATACGATAAACCGCACAAATCTAAGGGCTGTCAATTCGACTAAATACCTAGGAATTACAGTTACGAGCAACTTAAATTGCAAAGACCACATAGATAATATAATGGGGAAAGGCGAAACAAAGACTGCGCTTTGTTGACAGAACACGTAGAAGATGCGACAAATCCACTAAAGATACAGCCTACATTACACTTGTCCGTCCTCTGCTGGAATATTGCTGCGCGGTATGGGATCTTTACCAGGTAGGATTGACGGAGGACATCTAAAAAGTGCAAAGAAGGGCAGCTCGTTTCGTGTTATCGCGCAAAAGGGGCGAGAGTGTCACTGATATGATACGCAAGTTGGGGTGGCAGTCACCGAAACAAATACGGCTTCTTTGCGGCAAGATCTATTTACGAAATTTCAATCACCAACTTTCTCTTACGAGTGCGAAAATATTTTGTTGACACCCACTTACGTAGGGAGAAATGATCATCATAATAAAATACGAGAAATCAGACCGCGAACGGAAAGATTTAGATGTTCCTTTTTTCCACGCGCCATTCGAGAGTGGAATGGTAGAGAAGTACTGTGGTGTCACCGCCAGACACCACACTTGTTAGGTGGTAGCTTTAAATCGGCCGCGGTCCATTAGTACATGTCGGACCCGCATGTCGCCACTGTCAGTGATCGCAGACCGAGCGCCACCACATGGCAGGTCTTGAGAGACGTACTAGCACTCGCCCCAGTTGTACGACGACTTTGCTAGCGACTACACGTACGAAGCCTTTCTCTCATTTGCCGAGAGATAGTTAGAATGGCCTTCAGCTAAGTCCATGGCTACGACCTAGCAAGGCGCCATTAACCATTTATAGAGAGAGTCTCACTTGTATCATCAAGAATGCTGTATACAAATGATGGATTAAAGTTAAGTATTCCAGCAGCTACGTACTTTTCTTTATAGCATTCATTACGTATCCTGTTCCAGACCTAACGCCAGTCTGCGTTAGATTATAGCGTGCATTTCGGCCTCCTCTAACTACAAGGTGTTGGCACATTTGCCAACACATCAAGTACTATGAAAATGGTTCGATGAACCCTCTGCCAGGCACTTAAGTGTGAATTGCAGAGTAACCATGTAGATGTAGATAGCAAAAATTGAGGCCGCGCTGCAGTCCAAGGGGGTGCGATCCAGTACAGTGGGGATGGAGGCACACATTGTCCTTAAAGTAGGGTTGAAACGTTCGTGAATGTCAGCAGCGTCAGTGACTGAGAAGAGTGTCTTCTTGTTGCTATCGCACTGTGAAACTGTCGTTTTAAACCGCGAAACGTGTGAGAGTAAACGCTCTATGAAAAGGGGCCTGTTTGTGTCGATTTTTAGCGGCATGTGCCTGAAATGTTTTCCTCGGCCACCCATAAGAAAACAGCGTTATTCAGTGCTGGGTGCTGTGGTTCTGACCTCCATCGCAGAGACGTCGGAAGAAGGGGTGGAATACGGGTAAGAGGGGCTGTGATGATCTACTCATCATGTGACATGTCCATGGTGACGTTGGACAAATTTGCGATGAAGTTTGTTGCCAATGTGAAATCATTAATCCAGCTTACAGCCCACATGAACTTTTGAGCTGTGGCCTTTTTTTTTCACACGTCTCGATGTCTTGCTGTTCGAAGCGTTGCCAAGACTGAGGGTGACGTCGCAGGCTGCCACACTGTTGCACCATTACAGAGGAAGGTACCTTTAAGCAAATCTCAAACTTGTGCATTGCAGTGGGAGAGAAATACAGTCTTTCGAAAAACTGATCCTTTAATTCTGTTGCACAGAGAGTAAGACACTGACCACAGGCAGTAGCTGGCCATTGTGGCTGTGCAGTTCTAGGCGCTTCAGTCTGGAACCGCTTGACCGCTACGGTCATAGGTTCGAATCCTGCCTTGGGCATGGATGTGTGTGATGTCCTTAGGTTAGTTAGGTTTAAGTAGTTTTACGTTCTAGGGGACTGATGACCACAGATGTTAAGTCCCATAGTGCTCAGAGCCATTTTAACAGGCGGTAACAAAGGGATCGAAATGATGTAACCCCTGATAGGTATGCAACACACCTAACATGCAGGTAATGCAGTTACAATCTTAACTGACTGAGGCTTCTAGGAAAACTACCATAATTTGTGGCAGCCTACGGCAGTTGTATAACTCTGCATACTTCCCTCACTGCCCACAATACCACCGAGCAGCATTCACTCTAATGTTGGGCGGTGATCACGATGTTTTGGCTCATGAGTGGTGTGTTGCGTTGTTGCTGACGTTGAGCAGCAGGCACTGCAAACTGAATCGTGTAGACTGATTGCCAGTTTAGGTCGAGATACTCCACAAAACCATTTTTCTACCGTCATACACTGACTTCTTGCGTCAGATGCCTCTCACCTGACCTGTGAGAGCTAGTTGTTACATTGCACTTTCTCTTGAGCAGCTTCGCTCATGGAGCAGTGTTTGGGCCGACTATCTTACAGATGGCCACTGAGAATGCTTCAGCTATACTGTTAGAAAAAAAAATTTTCTTCACTGTCAGAAAAGTATGAAATGTATTGTAAACTGCCCCTGTTCCAGATATGTAATTCTCTTTGTATTTTTGGAATAACTGTATGAGTGAGTTACAATGAAACTGAAGCTTTCTGGCAGATAAAGCTCTGCGCCAGACCGAAACTGGTACCTTTTCCGTTGTGGGCAAGTGCTCTACTGACTGAGCTACCCAAGCACGATTAGAGACCCGTCCTCACAGCTTTACTTCTGCCAGCACTTCTACTACCTTCTAAAACTCACAGAATCTCTCCTGTGAAACTTGAAAGCTAGCGCTCCTGGAAGAAAGGATACTGTGAAGAAATGGTTTAGCCACAGCGTGGAGGATTGTTTCCAGAATGAATTTTCACCCTGCTGCAGAATTAAAATTCATTATGGATACAATAAAACTGTTTCATGGTGAAAATACAGAAATAACGAAAAAATATAAAAATAAGAAAGGTTCAAATTATTTTGTAAAAGTTTGGACATAAAAAAAGTAAAACAAGTCAAGTATTTCGGGGACATTATTCAGGAAACTGTTTGTAAAAACATACTTTAGAGGAAAGCATGCACAAGAGGAAAAAAGTGTATGGTATAACTAAGAATATCTAAAAAGAAAAAAAAAAACTTGTACTACAACACAGTAGTGAAATCAGAATGCCCATATGCCGGTGAGTGTCAAATATTAAATTATAAACATGATAAATTAGGTCCTAAGAAAAATGCTACATTTTTGGAAGTAAAGAAGTCACAATGGACTTTATCAGAAACAGTAAGGAAGAAAAGATTACTACTTTTTGGACATATTTATAGATTGGATGACAGTAGACTTACAAAGCAAATCTGCAGATGCCATATCTTAATGAAAAGAATTAACGACAACCTGAATTTAAGAGAATAGGAAAGACTTTGAAAGGAATAACTCCAAAAGAAATATTAGTATTGGAAAGAGAGATATTTAGGAAAAATGTTTTAAAACTTGAAGGACTTCAGGGCAACAGTAAAATATAACTGGCGCAAAATGGCTTGAAGGAGGAAAAAGAAACATCATGAAACAACAAACGATAAAAAATTGCAGTAGAATGTGGTTCCTATAAAGACCTCAACAGAAGAAGAAGAAGAAGAAGAAAAAACCAAACAAACCGTTTTAATATGATTAATTACAGTTTAAAAAAGTATTCATACGTATATGTCTGCTTCAACTAACTGTTACCAACTTCAGACACACTACGTAAAACAAAAAAACATCGGAAATACGGACACAAAAAAGTAAAATTGAACAGAACGGTAATATCCATATTGTTACAGGTCTTCAAAATAACAATTAATTGGTTTCTGTAGAAACTTTTAGCTCTTCGAAGGCTGGTAGATTTGTCATTATTGAAGGAAAATCCGTAAAGCAGCTTCATGAAACTCTGAAAAAAAAAATTATAAGCCTGCAGTTTTCTTGGTCCTGTGGCAACTTGTAATATTCCACTAAATCATAAACTGATTTTAATAATTCTCTCACGGCTTCCCCCGTCAGAGGTTCGAGTCCTCTCTCGGGCATGGGTGTGTGTTTTGTCCATAGCGTAAGTTAAGTAGTGCGTAAGCTTAGGGATCGATGATCTAAGCAGTTTGGTCCCATAAGATCTTACCACAAATTTACAAAAAATAATTCTGTTTGGCTTTGTGGCAAAAAACAACTGTTTTGATGTTTGAGATATTTGATCTGTAGTGAAGCTGTGAATGAAACTGTGCACACTATGCCTGAACCATTGTCTAACTGCTACAGCTTTTCATATTCTCAGCATAGTGTTGAGAATATCTTCAGCAAGGAACTTACATGTTTATCCCACTCTAAGTTCCTCTCATACTATAGACCCTACAATTTTGTAACACTATCTTTTTCTACTTTTTTCTTTTAATTTTGCTTGGATATGTTTTTGATCAGATTGATAAGGTTTCTTCTGGTTTTACATTATCTTTGTGTTGTACTACTGTAACAGTCGTGGTACAGAGTTCAGTACTGTTTAATTGCAAACTTCCTATGATAGATACCTAGTGTAACTACTAGTATCAACAGTAAATAGAACAAATTTTTGGCGCTTGTATGTTCAATGATGCTATCCACACAAATAAGAAAGAGTAATGGGTCCAGGGCTGAGCCCTGAGGAACACCGTCTTTTATGGGCAATTTATCGCAAAAAATGATTTTAGAAATCATTTGGAACTTGGACCTCACACTCATGTGATCCGTTCTGTCCGTGTTTTCGTAGATAAGAACACAACCAGCTGTGTAGTACACTTCTTACACCCCATCTTGCTACTTTTTCAAGAGGGATTTTGAGGTCACTTTTTCAAGAGGGATTTTGAGGTCAAAGACCTTCAAGGTTTTTTATGCAGTGAATTCTCGTTGGTCTAGGCTGTTTAAAAGCACGACATACCGTCTAGTGTAACGACAGCACCATTCGATTATAGCGTGGCCTTTCGCTTCACAGAAGAGTGACAGATAGGCGCAGGATCGCGGGAGTTGGCCTACTGCTGGTGACGTCACCCACTGTGCCCCCAGGTCGCGCATCCGGCCGCGACGGTGGCGCCGCGCCCAAGGACGCGGCCTCCAGCGGCAACAAGAGGCCCGCCCACCGCCAGGCGATATAGCACCGATAACAAAAAATACAGCCACGCAAAAACGCCGCGCTCTGACCGACACACACACAGCTCAAACATGTGGCCGGCTGCTGCTAAAAGTTAGCATCTGGCACACCAGAGCCTCTTTTACGGGCGGCAACTCGCAGCCAGAGGTCTGGTGGATACTGCTGAGCATGTCTCCAGGAAATTGAAGATTTTCACGAAATTTGGAGAGATATTTTGGTAGTCGGCTCCCGGTGCATAGACTGATAGGTGACTGACCATGTTTCACACTTGTAGGGGCTGTAGAGAGGACTTCGTAGATAACGTTTTGATAAAGAATGTCCGGAAATGAACCGTTTCCATATAAAATAATCAGAATAGCACGCGCTGCATTTAAAAAGACTGTCACAGTAACCTTCCCAGAAAAGGATTTGTTTTGTATTCTATCCACAGTTTTTTTCTCGAAGGCCGGCTGGGATGGCCGAGCGGTTCTAGGCGCTACAGTCTGGAACCGCACGACTGCTATGGTCGCAGGTTCGAATCCTGCCTCGGGTATGGATGTGTGTGATGTCCTTAGGTTAGTTAGGTATGGAGCCTAGTGGCTCCACACTGTACACGAGACAAGGGATCACAGATAGATTCCATATTCCTAGGTTTCCAGAAGGCTTTTGCCGGCCGCGGTGGCCATGCGGTTCTGGCGCTGCAGTCCGGAACCGCGGGACTGCTACGGTCGCAGGTTCGAATCCTGCCTCGGGCATGGGTGTGTGTGATGTCCTTAGGTTAGTTAGGTTTAAGTAGTTCTAGGGGACTTATGACCTAAGATGTTGAGTCCCATAGTGCTCAGAGCCATTTGAACCAGAAGGCTTTTGATACCGTTCCTCACAAGCGACTATTAATCAAATTGCGTGCATATGGAGTATCGTCTCAGTTGTGTGACTGGATTCGCGATTTCCTCTCAGAGAGGTCACAATTCGTAGTGAGAGACTGTAAATCATCGAGTAGAACAGAATTGATACCTGGCGTTCCGCAAGGTAGTGTCAAAGGTCCTCTGCTTTTCCTGATTTACATAAACGATGTAGGTGATAATCTGAGCAGTTCCCTTAGATGACCCTGTAATTTACCGTGTACTAAAATCATCAGACGATCAATTCCAGGCGGCCGGAGTGGCCGAGCGGTTCTAGGCGCTACATTCTGGAACCGCGCGACTGCTACGGTCGCAGGTTCGAATCCTGCCTCGGGCATGGATGTGTGTGATGTCCTTAGGTTAGTTAGGTTGAAGTAGTTCTAAGTTCTAGGGGACTGATAACCTTAGAAGTTAAGTCCCATAGTGCTCAGATGCCTTGTCTCGCGTACAGACTATTTTTCTCGAAGTTCGAGGCTCTATTGAGAAAATTTATGATTCATAAAAGAAGACGAAGTAAATATTCCAGAATTCGAATCGAGAACAGCTGCCAACATGGGTAACGTAGAAGTAAATATCTTCGGAGAAGTGAAGCAACTTAACTCACTTAATAAAAGCACGTCTTCTGGTCCAGACTGTAGACCAATTACGTTCCTTTCCGATTAGGCTGATGCATTAGCTCCTTACTTAACAATCATATACAACAGTTCGTTCGACGAAACATCCGTACCCACAGACTGGAAAGTTGCACAGGTCACATCAACATTCTAGAAAAGCAGTAGGAGTAATCCAGTAAATTAAACGCCCACATCGTTAACGTCGAAATGCAGCAGGATTTTAGAACATATATTGTGTTTGAACATTATGAATTATCTCGAAGGAAACGGTCTATTGACACACAGTCAGCATGGGATTAGAAAACATCGTTCCTGTGAAACACAACTAACTCTTTATTCACATGAAGTGCTGAGTGCTATTGACAAGGGATTTGAGATCGATTCCGTATTCCTGGATTTCCAGAAGGCTTTTGACACTGTACCACACAAGCGGCTCTCAGTGAAATTGCGTCCTTACGGAATATCGTCTCAGTTAGGTGACTGGATTTGCGATTTCCTGTCAGAGCGGTCACAGTTCGTAGTGATGGGCGGAAAGTCATCGAATAAAACAGAAGTGATTTCAGGCGTTCCCCAAGGTAGTGTTATAGGCCCTTTTCTGTTCCTTACCTATACAAACGATTTGGGAGACAATCTGAGCAGCCGTGTTCTGTTATTAGCAGATGACGCTGTCGTTTATAGACTAATAAAGTCATCATAAGATCAAAACAAACTGCAAAACGATTTAGAAAAATATCTGAATGGTGCGAAAAGTGGCAGTTTAAATAACGAAAAGTGTGAGGTCATCAACATGAGTGCTAAAAGGAACTCGATAAACTTCGGTCACACGATAAATCAGTCTAATCTAAAAGCGGTAAATTCAACTAAATACCTAGGTATTACAATTATGAACAACTTATATTGGAAGGAACACATAGAAAATGTTGTGAGGAAGGCTAACCAAATGCTGCGTTTTATTGGCAGGACACTTAGAAAATGTAACACATCTACTAAGGAGACTGCCTACACTACACTTGTCCGTCCTCTTTTAGAATACTGCTGCGCGGTGTGGGATCCTTACCAGATAGGACAGACGGAGTACATCGAAAAAGTCAAAGAAAGGCAGCACGTTTTGTATTACAGCGAAATATGGGAGAGAGTGTCACAGAAATGATACAGGATTTGGGATGGACATCATTAAAATAAAGGGGTTTTTGGTTGCGACGGAATCTTCTCACGAAATTCCAATCACCAACTTTCTCCTACGAAAGCGAAAAAATTTTGCTGACACCGACCTACGTAGGGAGGAAGGATCACCACGATAAAATAAGGCAAATCAGAGCTCGTACGGAAGGATAAGGTGTTCATTCTTTCCACGCGCTATACGAGATTGGAATAATAGAGAATTGTGAAGGTGGTTCAATGAACCCTCTGCCAGGCACTTAACTGTGATTTGCAGAGTATCCATGCAGATGTAGAAAGTACTGGTCATCGATAGCCACTGCTTTCTTTCGACCCCCTGGCAGCATACGAATGCCACGATGGAAGAAGTGGGCGTCTTTTGAGGAGATCCATGGATCGATCCAATTTTGCACTTGTTTATATGACCGGAACAGCTGGTCAACCAGGCCGCGTGGCATTGACATTGGCAGTCAGGGGGAGAAATGTCTTCAGAATATGGCGGGTGGGACACGACTTCCCATTACAACGTTTCCAAGTGTGTTTTGACGGGTTTTGCGACATGGGGTCGTGCGCTGTCGTGCTGCAAAATGGTGTTTTCATGTCTATCGCTGTACGATGGTCCAGGTACACTGCGAAGAAAGCTAGTAAAGTCGACATAAAAGTTTTCTGGGTGTGGTACCGCGTCATAATGTAAAAACTACTGCTGCTGGAGAAAAACTGAAACGTCCCCTTTGAACATTTATACATGACTGTGCTTAAACTGACACACAATATTTTTTTAGCGCAACGCAATCTGACTTCCAGATATCCCTACAAAGGAATGGCCATGACTAACATTAATCTATACCTTTCACAAATCACTTACCTCACCAAAAATCTCCGTTACTCGAACTACTGCAATACAGCGAGTGCCACTACTGCCAGCTAAATAACAGATTCAAACTACGGAAGGCACTAACTACTAGTAGGCATAGTTAGCAAATGAAAGATTTTAATAGAGAAAAAAACAATGTATTTACCTTAATAGTGTTGAAAAACCATAATATACATAGCAGTTCATAATATCCAGTATTACAAATTTCAAAACTCCGCCATTTCTCTCCCCACATCCACCACTGCTGGCGGCTCACCTCCAACTCCGCAACGCTACGCGCTGTTCACATCCAGCTGCCGCTGCCCAACACTACAATGGCAGACAACAATGCAAACTAGCCACAGACTGCACACAGCACAGCCAGTGATTTTCATATAGAGCGCTACGTAACGTTGCCAATAAGAAAACATAAACAGCCTACTTACAAAACCAACGTTTCAGCCACGGTTGCAGCGGCCTTCTTCTGGGTCTAATGGTGCGTTCTATGGAGAGTCCTTTATATTTTGTTGTTAGTGTTCACTGCGCATGCCATTACGTCATAATTTTTAAAAGGTGGTTAGTTTCATCGGTCGCTTAAGGAAGAAGGAGAGGGAACTTTATTTTAATAGGTTATTGCGGTGGAGGGAGAACGTGACCTCTGTTGTCTATTGACTCTTGTGTTTTGTACCATGACTGGTGGCCACCGTCGAATGAGAAGTTGGCTGCTGTTTACCAACTGCTGGACGTCGGCAGTTACTCGCCGGTAGTGCTCGTGCCTCGTGTTGGCAGTGCGGTCTGTTGGGGCTCTGATTGCCGGCAGCCGAGATGGGGCAAGCCTGAGTCCATCCTCCCTGTTCATTTTGTAAGGGTGTTTTAGTATTTCGATGGCCTCTCTGATGTTGCGTTTCTTCATAGTTCCCGAATGCGCGTTGCTATTGGGAACACGAGCGTTATATTCGTCTAGGGCAACATAGCAAATCCGCAGTGGCAGAACATCACCATGACTGCGGAAAAGAAATAAAATTCAGCGAAGCCTGTGTGTTGGCCAAGCAGTCAATTATGATGAAACACAAAATCAGAGAGGCCATCGAAATACTGAAACACCCTAACAACATGAACAGGGAGGATGGACTCAGGCTTGCCCCATCTTGGCTGCCAGCAATCAGAGCCCAACAGACCGCACTGTCAACACGAGGCACGAGCACTACCGGCGAGTAACTGCCGCCGTCCAGCAGTTGGTAAACAGCAGCCAACTTCTCATTCGACGGTGGCCACCAATCATGGCACATAACACAAGAGCCAATAGACAAGAGGTCACGTTCTCCCTCCACCGCAATAACCTATTAAAATAAAGTTCCCTCTCCTTCTTCCTTAAGAGACCAATGAAACCAACTACCTTTTAAAATTATGGCGTAATGGCATGCGCAGTGAACACTAACAACAAGATACGAGGGCAGTTCAATAAGTAATGCAACACATTTTTTTTTCTGAAACAGGGGTTGTTTTATTCAGCATTGAAATACACCAGGTTATTCCCCAATCTTTTAGCTACACAACACTATTTTTCAACGTAATCTCCATTCAATGCTACGGCCTTACGCCACCTTGAAATGAGGGCCTGTATGCCTGCACGGTACCATTCCACTGGTCGATGTCGGAGCCAACGTCGTACTGCATCAATAACTTCTTCATCATCCGCGTAGTGCCTCCCACGGATTGCGTCCTTCATTGGGCCAAACATATGGAAATCCGACGGTGCGAGATCGGGGCTGTAGGGTGCATGAGGAAGAACAGTCCACTGAAGTTTTGTGACCTCCTCTCGGGTGCGAAGACTTGTGTGAGGTCTTGCGTTGTCATGAAGAAGGAGAAGTTCGTTCAGATTTTTGTGCCTACGAACACGCTGAAGTCGTTTCTTCAATTTCTGAAGAGTAGCACAATACACTTCAGAGTTGATCGTTTACCATGGGGAAGGACATCGAACAGAATAACCCCTTCAGCGTCCCAGAATACTGTAACCATGACTTTACCGGCTGAGGGTATGGCTTTAAACTTTTTCTTGGTAGGGGAGTGGGTGTGGCGCCACTCCATTAATTGCCGTTTTGTCTCAGGTTCGAAGTGATGAACCCATGTTTCATCGCCTGTAACACTCTTTGACAAGAAATTGTCACCCTCAGCCACATGACGAGCAAGCAATTCCGCACAGATGGTTCTCCTTTGCTCTTTATGGTGTTCGGTTAGACAACGAGGGACCCAGCGGGAACAAACCTTTGAATATCCCAACTGGTGAACAATTGTGACAGCACTACCAACAGAGATGTCAAGTTGAGCACTGAGTTGTTTGATGGTGATCCGTCGATCATCTCGAACGAGTGTGTTCGCACGCTCCGTCATTGCAGGAGTCACAGCTGTGCACGGCCGGCCCGCACGCGGGAGATCTGACAGTCTTGCTTGACCTTGTGGCGATGATGACACACGCTTTGCCCAACGACTCACCGTGCTTTTGTCCACTGCCAGATCACCGTAGACATTCTGCAAGCGCCTATGAATATCTGAGATGCCCTGGTTTTCCGCCAAAAGAAATTCGATCACTGCCCGTTGTTTGCAACGCACATCCGTTACAGACGCCATTTTAACAGCTCCGTACAGCGCTGCCACCTGTCGGAAGTCAATGAAACTATACGAGACGAAGCGGGAATGTTTGAAAATATTCCACAAGAAATTTCCGGTTTTTTCAACCAAAATTGGCCAAGAAAAAAAATGTGTTGCATTACTTATTGAACTGCCCTCGTATAAAGGATACTCCATAGCTAGAACGCACCATTAGACCCAGAAGAAGTCCGCTGAAATCGTGGCCGAAACGTCGGTTTTTCTCCAGCAGCAGTAGTTTTTAACATTATGGCGCGGTACCAAACCCAGAAAACTTTTATGTCGACTGACTCTGGCCCCGGAAGCCTACGCAATTATAAAAGTTAGCAAAGTTCCTGTCCGGGTAGGGATCCGGATGGGATTAGTGGCTCTCCGAGGGGCTGGTGGTCCGGTCGCCCCGCCATTGAGAAGTGCTGACGGCTGACTGGTCTGCGTTCCCGTGTGTAACGCGAGCCGTGCAAGTGACACCGCCCCCGCCGGCGCCAGAACCCGACACCTCAGCTCGGCTCTGCGCTGCCGACAGCCGATACCCCGGCCACCCTACACGACGCGCTGGCGAGATTCGCACACACGATAGACGCGATCACCTGTTGACTGCTGTCTGACCCTGAGAGGTGGTCCCCAAGCGGCCTTACTTTAACCTGTCCCGTCGTCTCTGTTACTTTGCTGTTTCTGATCTCATGTTTCCTATTTGTCTGTTCACGCGCGGGCGCAGGTGTGTGTGTGTGTGAGGGGGGGGGGGACAAGTGAGGTTGGTTGGTTGGCCATACTCGCAACCTACACAGAAAACAAATGAACACACACTAACACTGTGTTGAGTGAGAAGCACTTGAAACTACAGAGTTATTACAAATGATTGAAGCGATTTCACAGCTCTACAATAACTCTATTATTTGAGATATTTTCACAATGCTTTGCACACACATACAAAAACTCAAAAAGTTTTTTTAGGCATTCACAAATGTTCGATATGTGCCCCTTTAGTGATTCGGCAGACATCAAGCCGATAATCAAGTTCCTCCCACACTCGGCGCAGCATGTCCCCATCAATGAGTTCGAAAGCATCGTTGATGCGAGCTCGCAGTTCTGGCACGTTTCTTGGTAGAGGAGGTTTAAACACTGAATCTTTCACATAACCCCACAGAAAGAAATCGCATGGGGTTAAGTCGGGAGAGCGTGGAGGCCGTGACAAGAATTGCTGATCATGATCTCCACCACGACCGATCCATCGGTTTTCCAATCTCCTGTTTAAGAAATGCCGAACATCGTGATGGAGGTGCGGTGGAGCACCATCCTGTTGAAAGATGAAGTCGGCGCTGTCGGTCTCCAGTTCTGGCATAAGCCAATTTTCCGCGGGCTACGCGTGAAACTTGCCCGCACGCGTTCAACCGTTTCTTCGCTCACTGCAGGCCGACCCGTTGATTTCCCCTTACAGAGGCACCCAGAAGCTTTAAACTGCGCATGCAATCGCCGAATGGAGTTAGCAGTTGGTGGATCTTTGTTGAACTTCGTCCTGAAGTGTCGTTGCACTGTTATGACTGACTGATGTGACTGCATTTCAAGCACGACATACGCTTTCTCGGCTCCTGTCGCCATTTTGTCTCACTCCGCTCTCGAGCGGTCTGACGGCAGGAACAGGAAGTGCGGCTTCAGCCGAACTAAACTTTGAGTTTTTCTACGTATCTGTAGTGTGTCGTGACCATATGTCAATGAATGGAGCTACAGTGAACCGAGGTCAAGTTGAAAACAAACCGGACATGTGCGAATAGGGCTCGCACTCTGAAGGTTCCGTACAAACTTAGTTATGTATTCGAATAACCTCTGTACACAAAAGGAAATATCTTGACCCACTCATTATCGTCCAGCCCAAACCGGTAAGAAAAGAAATTTCAAATTTGCAAAATGTGTTGATCTTATAGGGTAGGCGTAGTTGAAGGATGTGCTAGATGACGATTAGTTTTGTACTTAGAAACGGTAAAGGCACGAGAGAGGCAATTCTGACGTTGCGGTTGATAATGGAAACAAGACTAAAGAAAAATCGAGGCACGTTCATAGGATTTGTCGACCTGGAAAAAGCCTTCGACGATGTAAAATGGTGCCGGCCGCTGTGGTCGAGCGGTTCTAGGCGCTTCAGTCCGGAACAGCGCTGCTGCTACGGTCGCAGGTTCGAATCCTCCCTCGGGCATGGATTTGTGTGATGTCCTTAAGCTAGTTAGGTTTAAGTAGTTCTAAGTTCTAGGGGACTGTTGACCTCAGATGTTAAGTCTCATAGTGCTCAGAGCCACTTGAACCATTTGAATGTAAAATGGTGAAAGATGTTTGAAATTCTGAGAAAAGTAGGGGTAAGCTATAGGAAGAGACGGGTAATATACAATATGTACAAGAACCGAGAGGGAACAATAAGAGTGTAAGACAGTGAACGAAGTGCTCGGATTAAAAAAAAGGTGTAAGGCAGCGATGTGTTGGATCACCGTCCGGGTGGGCCGAATGCCGTCGGCAAGCGGGCTGCACTCAGCCTTTGTGGGGGCAATTGAGGAGCTGCTTGTTTGAGAAGTAGCGTCTCCGGTCTCGGAAACTAACATATGGCCGGGAGAGCGGTGTGCTGACCACATGCCCCACCGTTTCCATACCCGGTGACGGCTTTAGGCACACGGACCGTGCATCCGAACGTTGAGCGTTGAGCGTGCAGAGTTTCTGACGTCATAGCCTGGAATAGCACGATCGGGAGTCTTTCCGAACGTGCAGAGCAATATCTGGCATGTCAGATATTCTGAGCGTGCGTCTGAGCGTTGACCAATGAGGTGGCACAACGCCGCCTACGTCACACGCACGCCGTCTCCCTTCAGTACAGGGTTGTGAGGCGCCATATTGGCATTCATTTCAATCCTATATGTATATATGCCGTTTCTGAACACCAGCAAATTCAGAATCATTGGAAAGCCCGTTGTTAAATATGTGACTCGTTCCAATAAAATAACGAGAAACATCATATCGATGGCAAAGACCTCAGCTCGCTCCCAAAAGAGGTTACCCCCGGTTCGGTCTACCACTCACGTTTCTTGAAACTTCGTTCGAAGTTCATCAACATGACTTTCATTTATACAGATGGCTCTAAGACCAATGACGGGGTCGGGTGTTCTTTTATTGTCGGGGCACAAAGTTTCAAATACCGGCTCCATGGCCATTGTTCGGTCTTCACAGCTGAGCTCTTTGCCCTCTACCAGGCTGTTCTTTACATCTGCCGCCACCGACATTCTGCTTATGTCATCTGCTCCGGCTCCCTGAGCGCCATCCAGAGCCTCAGTGATCCGTACCCGGTTCACCCTTTTGTACACCGGATCCAACGCTCTCTTCAGCAGCTGGTGGACGTCGGTTCTCCGGTTAGCTTTATGTGGGTTCCTGGCCATGTCGGTATCCCTGGGAACGAAGCTGCAGATGCCGCGGCCAAGGCTGCGGTCCTCCAGCCTCGGACAGCTTCTTGTTGTGTCCCTTCGTCCGATTTTAGCAGGGTCATTTGTCAGCGCATTTTATCGCTGTGGCATGCCGATTGGGCTGCACTTACAGACAACAAGCTTCGGGCCATAAAACCTCTTCCCGTGGCTTGGACGTCCTCCTTACGCCCTTCTCGGCGGGAGGAGGTAGTTTTGGCCCGGTTAAGAATTGGACACTGCCGGTTCAGCCATCGCCATCTGCTGACGGCTGCGCCGGCGCCGTTCTGCCCATGTGGGCACTTGCTGACGGTTCGACACATTTTAATGTCCTGTCCAGATTTTAACACACTGCGTCTAGATCTTAACCTGCCAAGTACTTTCGATGCCATTTTAGCGGATGACCCACGAGCAGTTGCTCGTGTTCTTCGTTTTATCAATTTGACCAACCTCTCTAAGGACATTTGATGATGCTGTTTTTTAATCCTATGCCTGTCAGTCTGTCTTTTATCGTGTTTTCCCTTTTAGTTGTTGTTTTAAACTTGTGCCTCGCGGTGCATTCTTAACGTTGTCAGGGCGCTAATGACCATTGAAGTTGTGCGCCCTAAAACCACAAAAAAAAATATCCATGGCAAAAGAATTATTGTAACTTGCGTATTATGACAGTAGGCTATTTGAAGGCAGCGACACACGGAAGATCCACTCAAAACGCATTGTTCTTGGTACAATTTGTAATAATTAAATTTCAATTAGTAACATATCTACTATAAAGTTTTCTGCAACGGGTAACATACCTATATTACTTGTACTCTGTGTTTGTTGTTGGTTTAGCGTAATGAGTAGCGTTATTGTATTGTATTAATTTGAAAGTGTGGGCGGAGGTTCGCGTCAAGACACTCTTAAACTTTATTTCGTAACATTCTCGTTTTTATTAGGTTCTGATGCTTTATTATTAGTTTAAAGTAAGTATATGCTATAATATTTGATGTTATGTAAATATAAGTTCACCTTTTTTGAGGGGGTGACTTTGTTCGATTGGCTTAATCTACATGACAGCTTGCGCTACATGTATATTTTGCTCCTTTTTCTTTTACGCTTCGTAATTCACAAGTTGCAAACATTTTGCTACTTGGTAGGAACAGTGATCAAGTAAGACTAATCTTGGGGTTTTACTAAAATGTGGGAATGATGAAATAATGTTTATCTTACGCGGAGAAGTATTCCAAATTTGTACCGCACTGTTTGTAATGGAACTTTTACATGTCTCTGTCCTTATTGATTGGACATGGTACTTTCCTTTTCGTGGACGATGGAGGAAATGTGCGTTTTAATAAAGGTAACGTGGGAGTTTTACGCTCGTCCGTTGAGTGAACAGTGTGATTTACGAACTAGAAACATCCCTCAACTGCCGCTGGAGTGCGTTGCGATCGCGTATATCACGTTGGGGCCCACGTACCGTATGCACAAGTCGCATTATTTCTGAGCGTTCAGCAGCACGTTGAACTTGGCACGCTCAACGTTAACGTTCGACAGCACAGTCCGTGTGCCGACGGCTTTAGGCTGAGGATGACATGGCGGTCGGATGGTACCGTTGGCCCTTCAAGGTCTGCTCGGACGATGTTTGTAAGGCAGAGACGTAGTGTTTCGTCCCTACACTGTGTCCCGGACCGAGACTCGAACTCGGCACCTTTGCCCTTCGCGAGCAAGTGCTCTACCACCGGAACTACCCTAGCACGACTCACGCCCCGTCCTCACACCGAGCGAGGTGGCGCAGTGGTTAGCACACTGGACTCGCATTCGGGAGGACGACGGTTCAATCCCGTCTCCGGCCATCCTGATTTAGGTTTTCCGTGATTTCCCTAAATCGCTTCAGGCAAATGCCGGGATGGTTCCTTTGAAAGGGCACGGCCGATTTCCTTCCCCATCCTTCCCTCACCCGAGCTTGCACTCCGTCTCTAATGACCTCGTTGTCGACGGGACGTTAAACACTAATATCCTCCTCCTCCTCCGTCCTCACAGCTTCACTTCTGCCAGTACCTCGTCCGCTACCTTCCAAACGTTAAAAAAGCTCTCCTGTGAACCATGCAGGACTAGCACTCCTGAAAGAAAGGGTATTGCGGAGACATGGCTTAGCTACAGCCTGGGGGATGTTTCCAGAATGAGATTTTCACTCTGCAGCGGCACACGGCTTTAATTTGCCAGGAAGTTTCATATCAGCGCGTACTGCGCTGCAGAATGAAAATCTCATAATGGTGTCTTTGTTGCCTTACAGACATTCTTGAACAACATCAAGTCAGCATGTCCAATCTCAGAGGAAATGGCCGTATTTAAAGCAAACCTGATTTGCGTCCTCATAGTGGCGGTACCAGTCTTCCTCGTCTCTGATCTGTACAAACACGCATACCAACATTCAATTATGTCGCACAACCCTTCCTTGGTGTTGCGATTTTTTTCCGTCGGTGTATGTGGAAAATGACATATTACCTCTTTGAGGGTCTGGTAAAATACTTTGTACAATCAGTTTCAGTCATCTGATCTGAAGATAACGATTTTATATTTCGCCCAACATGATGCTGTGAGTAATTTTTGTGTGAGCATGTGGCATTCCTTTACGTGTGTTTTGTTGTTAACATTTACATCAGCTAATATATTCGTGACAGATTAAGCCTGTAATGTTTCTTGCGTATCGTTTTATTGGTCATCCGAAATTGTACTGAATGGTTTCTCAGAAAATTATTTTGCACAATCAGTTCATGAGCCCACTCGAATCGTAAATGGTTGCGAAAGCATACCTGACATTTTAACAACAAATAATTCTGGACAAATAGTGAGTGTTGTGACAAATACAGGGATTAGTGACCACAAGGCAGTTGCTGCTAGGCAAAATATCGTAACACCTACAACCATCAAAAAGAAACGCAAAGTATATCTATTTTAAAAAGCTGATAAAAATGCTCTTAACGCCTTTTTAAGAGACAGTCTTCACTCCTTCCGATCTGATCATGTAAGTGTAGAAAAGTTGTGGAATGTTTTCAAACAGATAGTATCAACAGCAATTGAGAGATATATACCACATAAATTAATAACTCATGGTACTGATCCGCCATGGTACACAAAACGGGTCAGATCGATGTTGCAGAAGCAACGAAAACAGCACGCCAAATTTAAAAGAACGCAAAATCCCCAAGACTGGTTAAGTTTTACGGAAGTTCGAAGTATGGCGCGTATTTCAATGCGAGATGCTTTTAATAATTTCCACAACGAAATCTGGCAGAAAACCCAAAGAGATTCTGGTCATACATAAAGCACACCAGTGGCAAGACACAATCAATACCTTCACTGCGCGATAATAACTGTGAAGTCACTGATGACAGTGCCACTAAAGCAGGGTTATTAAACACGGTTTTCCGAAACTCCTTCACCAAAGAAGAGGAAGAAATATTCCTGAATTACAATCAAGAACAACTGCCAAGATGACAAACATAGTAGATATCCTCGGTGTAACAAAGCAGCTTAAATCACTTAATAAAGGCAAGGCCTCCGGTCCAGATTGTATACCAGTCAGGTTCCTCTCAGAGTATGCTGATAAAATAGCTCCATATTTAGCAATTATACACAACCACTCGGTCACAGAAAGATATGTACCTAAATACTGGAAAATTGCTCAAGTCACACCAATACCCAAAAAGGAAGGAGGAGTAATCCGCTGAATTACAGGACTATATCACTAACGTCGATTTGCAGTAGGGTTTTAGAACATATACTGTATTCGAACATTATGAAGTACCTCGAAGAAAACGATTTATTGACATACAGTCAGCACGGATTCAAAAAATATCGTTCTTGAGAAACACAACTAGCTCTTTATACTCGTGAAGTAATAAGTGCTATCGACAGGGGATGTCAAATTGATTCCATATTTTTAGATTTCCCGAAGGCTTTCGACACCGTTCCTCACTAGCGTCTTCTAATCAAACTGCGTGCCTACTGAGTATCGCCTCAGTTGTGTGATTTCCTGGCAGAAAGGTCAAAGTTCGTAGTAATAGACGGAAAGTCATCGAGTAAAACAGAAGTAACATCCGGCGTTCCCCAAGGAAGTGTCATAGGCCCTCTATTGTTCCTGATCTATATTTTCCTGATCTATATTAACGACATAGGACACGATCTGAGTAGCCGTCTTAGATTGTTTGCAGATGATGCTGTCATTTATCGTCTTGTAAAGTCATCAGATGATCAAAACGACTTGCAAAATGATTTAGATAAGATATCTGTATGGTGCGAAAAGTGGCAATTGACACTGAATAAAGAAAAGTGTGAAGTTATTCACATGAGTACTAAAAGAAATCAGCTAAATTTTGAATACGCGATAATTCACACGAATCTGAAGGCTGTAAATTCAACTAAATACTTAGGGATTACAATTCCAAGTACTCTAAATTGGAACGATCACATAGATAATGTTGTGGGTAGAGCAACCAAATACTGCGATTCATTCGCAGAACACTTGGAAGGAGCAACAAGGCTACTAAAGAGACTGCTTACACCACCTTTGTCCGCCGTATTCTGGAGTATTGCTGTGCGGTGTGGGATCCGCATCAGGTGGGACTGACGGATGACACCGAAAAAGTACAAAGAAGTGCAGCTCGTTTTGTATTATCGCGAAATGGGGGAGATAGTGTCACAGACATGATACGTGAATTGGAGTGGCAATCATTAAAACAAAGGCGTTTTTCGTTGCGACGGGATCTTCTCATGAAATTTCAGACAACAGTTTTCTCCTCCGATTGCGAAAACATTCACTTGGCAGCCACCTACGAGGGCAGTTCAATAAGTAATCCAACACATTTTTTTTCTCGGCCAATTTTGGTTGAAAAAACCGGAATTTCTTGTGGAATATTTTCAAACATTCCCGCTTCGTCTCGTATAGTTTCATTGACTTCCGACAGGTGGCAGCACTGTACGGAGCTGTTAAAATGGCGTCTGTAACGGATGTGCGTTGCAAACAACGGGCAGTGATCGAGTTTCTTTTGGCGGAAAACCAGGGCATCTCAGATATTCATAGTCGCTTGCAGAATGTCTACGGTGATCTGGCAGTGGACAAAAGCACGGTGTGTCGTTGGGCAAAGCGTGTGTCATCATCGCCGCAAGGTCAAGCAAGACTGACTGATCTCCCGCGTGCGGGCCGGCCGTGCACAGCTGTGACTCCTGCAATGGCGGAGCGTGCGAACACACTCGTTCGAGATGATTTTCGGATCATCATCAAACAACTCAGTGCTCAACTTGACATCTCTGTTGGTAGTGCTGTCACAATTGTTCACCAGTTGGGATATTCAAAGGTTTGTTCCCGCTGGGTCCTTCGTTGTCTAACCGAACACCATAAAGAGCAAAGGAGAACCATCTGTGCGGAATTGCTTGCTCGTCATGTGGCTGAGGGCGACAATTTCTTGTCAAAGATTGTTACAGGCGATGAAACATGGGTTCATCACTTCGAACCTGAAAGAAAACGGCAATCAATGGAGTGGCGCCACACCCACTCCCCTACCAAGAAAAAGTTTAAAGCCATACCCTCGGCCGGTAAAGTCACGGTTACAGTCTTCTGGGACGCTGAAGGGGTTATTCTGTTCGATGTCCTTCCCCATGGTCAAACGATCAACTCTGAAGTGTATTGTGCTACTCTTCAGAAATTGAAGAAACGACTTCAGCGTGTTCGTAGGCACAAAAATCTGAACGAACTTCTCCTTCTTCATGACAACGCAAGACCTTACACAAGTCTTCGCACCCGAGAGGAGCTCACAAAACTTCAGTGGACTGTTCTTCCTCATGCACCCTACAGCCCCGATCTCGCACCGTCGGATTTCCATACGTTTGACCCAATGAAGGACGCAATCCGTGGGAGGCACTACGCGGATGATGAAGAAGTTATTGATGCAGTACGACGTTGGCTCCGACATCGACCAGTGGAATGGTACCGTGCAGGCATACAGGCCCTCATTTCAAGGTGGCGTAAGGCCGTAGCATTGAATGGAGATTACGTTGAAAAATAGTGTTGTGTAGCTAAAAGATTGGGGAATAACCTGGTGTTTTTCAATGCTGAACAAAACAACCCCTGTTTCAGAAAAAAAAGTGTTGCATTACTTATTGAACTGCCCTCGTACATAGGGAGAACGTAGACGTAGACGTGATGCATGCCAGACATACGAAACGAGTTGTATAAATAATTCTGCCATCAGCTGAAGGTGGTACTTCGACGTTTTTCAGTTTTTTTTTTAATAGGACGAGGCAGAATTGAACTGCAGTCGGTGTCGGCCGTAGCGGGCGCGGGTCCGCGTCTGAGCTAGGATGGTCTAGGCTGGGCTAGGGAATCGCGGTCAGTGCGCCTGTGTTCGCCAAGGCCGCCTAAAAGCGTCGCCTGTGTGTACCTGGCCTGTCGCCACAGGTCGCGCCGTGCCTCGACGAACGACGAACGCGAGCGGCCGCCGGCGGTTATAGCTCTGCACATCCACCGCCCACTGCTTATCAAGGCCCCTCTACCCGGGAGCCAATAGAAGCGGCGGCGCACTCGCAGCCAGTTCGCCGGTGTTCATTGCTATTCGCTTGTACCGGGTGGTTATCATTAAAGTGCAACTACTCACAGGGCTCCATTGTGGGCTGTAATTATTGAATGACAGCGGAACTAGGTATATATTCTACATCTACATCTACATCCATACTCCGCAAGCCACCTGACGGTGTGTGGCGGAGGGTACCTTCAGTACCTCTATCGGGCTCCCTTCTATTCCAGTCTCGTATTGTTCGTGGAAACAAAGATTATCGGTATCCCTCTGTGTGGGTTCTAATCTCTCTGATTTTATCCTTAATACAGGGCTATTACAAACGACTGAAGCGATTTCATAAATTCACTGTAGCTCCATTCATTGACATATGGTCACGACACACTACAGATACGTAGATAAACTCATAAAGTTTTGCTCGGCTGAAGCCGCACTTCAGGTTTCTGCCGCCAGAGCGCTCGAGAGCGCAGTGAGACAAAATGGCGACAGGAGCCGAGAAAGCGTATGTCGTGCTTGAAATGCACTCACATCAGTCAGTCGTAACAGTGCAACGACACTTCAGGACGAAGTTCAACAAAGACCCACCAACTGCTAACTCCATTCGGCGATGGTATGCGCAGTTTAAAGCTTCTGGATGCCTCTGTAAGGGGGAAATCAACGGGTCGGCCTGCAGTGAGCGAAGGAACGATTGAACGCGTGCGGGCAAGTTTCACGCGTAGCCCGCGGAAAATTGGCTCATGCCACAACTGGAGACCGACAGCGCCGACTTCATCTTTCAACAGGATGGTGCTCCACCGCACTTCCATCATTATGTTCGGCATTTCTTAAACAGGAGATTGGAAAACCGATGGATCGGTCGTGGTGGAGATCATGATCAGCAATTCATGTCACGGCCTCCACGCTCTCCCGACTTAACCCCATGCGATTTCTTTCTGTGGGGTTATGTGAAAGATTCAGTGTTTAAACCTCCTCTACCAAGAAACGTGCCAGAACTGCGAGCTCGCATCAACGATGCTTTCGAACTCATTGATGGGGACATGCTGCGCCGAGTGTGGGAGGAACTTGATTATTGGCTTGATGTCTGCCGACTCACTAAAGGGGCACATATCGAACATTTGTGAATGCCTAAAAAAACTTGTTGAGTTTTTGTATGTCTGTGCAAAGCATTGTGAAAATATCTCAAATAATAAAGTTATTGTAGAGATGTGAAATCGCTTCAATCATTTGTAATAACCCTGTATACTGCAAGGGAGAAATCTACTGCAGGGAGCAATATACTGCTTGACTCTTCGGTGAAGGTATGTTCTCGAAACTTTAACAAAAGCCCGTACCGAGCTACTGAGCGTCTCCCCTGAAAAGTCTTCCACTGGAGTTTACCTGTCATCTCCGTAACGCTTTCGCGATTACTAAATGATCCTGTAACGAAGCGCGCTGCTCTCCGTTGGATCTTCTCTATATCTTCTATCAACCCTATGTGGTACGGATCCCACACTGCTGAGCAGTATTCAAGCAGTGCGCGAACAAGCGTACTGTAACCTACTTCCTTTGTTTTCGGATTGCATTTCCTTAGGATTCTTCCAATGAATCTCAGTCTGACTTCTGCTTTACCGACGATCAAGTTTATATGATCATTCCATTTTAAACCACTCCTAATGCGTACTCCCAGATAATTTATGGAATTAACTGCTTCCAGTTGCTGACCTGCTATATTGTAGCTAAATGATAAGGGATCTTTCTTTCTATGTATTCGCAGCACATTACACTTGTCTACTTTCAGATTCAATTGCCATTCCCTGCACCATGCTTCAATTCGCTTCAGATCCTCCTGCATTTCAGTACAATTTTCCATTGTTACAACCTCTCGATATACCACAGCATCATCCGCAAAAAGCCTCAGTGAACTTCCGATGCCATCCACAAGGTCATTTTTGTATATTGTGAATAGCAACGGTCCTATGACACCTGAAATCACTCTTACTTTGGAAGACTTCTCTCCATTGAGAATGACATGCTGTGTTCTGTTATCTAGGAACTCTTCATTCCAATCACACAATTGGTCTGATGGTCCATATGCTCTTAGTTTGTTCATTACGCGGCTGCGGGGAATTGTATCGAACGTCTTGCGGAAGTCAAAAAACACGGCATCTACCTGGGAACCCGTGTCTATGGCCCTCTGAGTCGCGTGGACGAATAGCGTGAGCTGGGTTTCACAGGATCGTCCTTTTCGAAACCCATGCTGATTCCTACAGAGCAGATTTTTAGTCTCCAGAAAAGTCATTATACTCGAACGTAATACGTGTTCCAAAATTCTAAAACTGATCGACGTTAGAGATATAGGTCTATAGTTCTGCACGTCTGTTCGACGTCCCTTCTTGAAAACGGGGATGACCTGTGCCCTTTTCCAGTCCTTTGGAACGCTACGCTCTTCTAGAGACCTACGGTACACCGCTGGAAGGAGGGGGGAAAGTTCCTTCGCGTACTCTGTGTAAAATCGAACTGGTATTCCATGAGGTCCAGCGGCCTTTCCTCTTTTGAGCGATTTTAATTGTTTTTCTATCCCTCTGTACGTTACGCATATTTCTTTCAAAGGTTTTTCACGAATACATAGAAATGAAATATTTGCTATACTTCACTACAAACAGTTCCGTTTTTCTAGTAGGCGAAATGAATACCTAGACAATGCTGGGTTTATCACCTAGTTGATATTAAAAATTCATGTTGTTAAAAAAAGTTCAGTTCACCCTTGGATTATGTAAAGGCAAGCTCATTGCGCCGCACTTAGATTCGTGTAATACTAGTTAACAGTGAGCCGGCCGCGGTGGCCGAGCGGTTCTAGGCGTTCAGTCCGGAACCGCGAGACTCCTACGGTCGCAGGTTCGAATCCTGCCTCGGGCATGGATGTGTGTGATGTCCTTAGGTTAGTTAGGTTTAAGTAGTTCTAAGTTCTAGGGAACTGATGACCTCAGATGTTAAGTCCCATAGTGCTCAGAGCCATTTGAACCAAATTAACAGTGAATCTAATTCAGCTTCACTTAGATACGGAATATAATGGCGCATCACCAGTTTATTGTTATTCACAATACATGAAGATTTCTGACCAATTTTCGTGCCTGTGGCTAGAGCCAATGAATGTATGTACTGGTAGTTGAGAATGACTACAGAAATATAGGTGCGACCGATAACTGAAACAGAGTGTGAGAAATATTTACGCAAATGTTGAACCGCTTCTCCCATGGATTTAACATCTTGTTAAGAGTTCGGTGATTTCAAGTACACGTGGTGGTTACGATTTTCGTTGGTTTTCTTCTGATTAGTCAATTTTAGGGCTTGATAGCTACTTAAAGGTAGCCCCTAACGTAAGAGCTCCTAAATAGGAGGTACGCTACGAGAGAGAGAGGAAAAGGGGGGGGGGTTGCGGAGGAAGAGGGAAAAATTATATCTGCAGATTCAAATGGATGTAGGTTGCGGTTGCTACTCAGATACGAGCAGGCTTGCACAGGATGGAGTAGCGTGGAGAGCTGCATCAAACCAGTCCTGGGAACTGTAGACATAAACAACATAATATTTTAAGCAGCAAGCTCGCAGTCTCAAGAATACAATCAGTGCAGTTGAGGTAATCCTCCATGTAAAAAGACTAATGACTTGGAATGGTGGAAGTCACTAATAGCGAATCTTCCTCGAAATTCCGCTGGATTTTACACGGCGAATTGCCCTTTTAGGTCGACTCTCAGTGGACGTCAGTGCAGCCGGACAGAACGAAAGGGTACGGGACCATTAAATGGTGGAGTGTCCGCATTAGACAGAACGTCAACACAGCTTCACTTCGTTTAGACCAGTAACGAACGGTGAAATAGGGGTTACGAGACGGTAGTCAACGACACAAAAAATGTCTGAATATAGTATCAGAATTAAAGAATTAGCAATGATAGTAGAGTTTGTTAATGACCAAAGCAACTTTCGTAACATATGTCTTTCACAAAAGTTATGAGCCAAACTGCTGAGAACTGAAACTATACGAAAAGTGTCGTCCAGACAGTTCAGATCACCGACATTTATTTGTCATAAAACGATTTACATTCAGACGTATTAAATACTACCTTAGCGCCCGCTGCTTTGCTCGCGTAGACTGTATTGTCTGCAGAGATTTTTTGTTTCTGTTTAATCGAATTATTATGTTCTCCACAAACTGCAACACCTTCTAAGTTTTTCACACTAAGGCCATATAAGCAGGGTCTTTTCCAAATGCAGTTCTGACCAAAAAGCAGTTCTGGTAGCTGGAGCCCAAAGTTTTTGTTAATCATGCTGTTTGCGTTCTTGTGGAGATGTTTCGGTAGCAACTTTCGTCCCACAGTAAATGTTTCTTTACATCTAACCGAGAAGTGAAACATCAATTTTCATAAATTTAACTTTAAATTTTTTAATGTAAGGAAATTTTTTCTGAAAAGTTTTCATCCCCTATTGCACTCCTTTAGTGGCTGAATTTCCACGCCCATAGAGCTAAATTTCCAAAAATTCTAAAGCACATATTTCAACATTTCTTACAGAGAAACCAAATTCCAATTTCGAAAACTCCCTTATTAAACAACGCCTACAGAATAAGATCCACACCTACCCAATTTTCAAGTTTCTATCCTTAGCGGTTTGGGCTGGGCGACAATGACTAGAGAGAGAGAGAGAGAGAGAGAGAGAGAGAGAGGGGGGGGGGGAGGGGTTATTTAGGAGGTGAGACAGAGAGATCTTTTATCTTATCCATTGTCGTTCTAAGTACCAAATAAGAAAAACTACTACTTTTCCTTCGATAAAACTGATCTTTTCACTGTTAAAAAATTTGTAATGCAAACTGTTTCATCAATTTGTTGCCTTACTTATGCACAGTGTGTATCTACTTCTGCAACAATACTCCGTGACCCACCATACGATGTGTGGCGGAGGAAACGTGGTGTACCTGTGTGACTCAGTCCTTTCCTGTTCAAATTACAAATGGTTAGCAGGGAGAACGATTGCTGGTAACTTCCGTGCGAGGTCGAACGTCTCAAATCTTAATTTCATCGTCTTCACGCGAGATATACAAAGGAGGAAGCAATATATTAAACGAATCTTCTGGCAACTTATGCTGTCTGTGTTTCGACGGTAAACCTCACAGTGATGGATGACACCTCTCTTGTAGCGTATAGCGTATTCCACTGGCATTGGATAACGCTTTCGTGCTTCGTAAGTGACACTCTAACGTTTGTCAACCCTGTCTGATATACAATCCTGGAAATGGTAAAAGAACACATTGACACCGGTGTGTCAGACCCACCATACTTGCTCCGGACACTGCGAGAGGGCTGTACAAGCAATGATCACACGCACGGCACAGCGGACACACCAGGAGCCGCGGTGTTGGCCGTCGAATGGCGCTAGCTGCGCAGCATTTGTGCACCGCCGCCGTCAGTGTCAGCCAGTTTGCCGTGGCATACGGAGCTCCATCGCAGTCTTTAACACTGGTAGCATGCCGCGACAGCGTGGACGTGAACCGTATGTGCAGTTGACGGACTTTGAGCGAGGGCGTATAGTGGGCATGCGGGAGGCCGGGTGGACGTACCGCCGAATTGCTCAACACGTGGGGCGTGAGGTCTCCACAGTACATCGATGTTGTCGCCAGTGGTCGGCGGAAGGTGCACGTGCCCGTCGACCTGGGACCGGACCGCAGCGACGCACGGATGCACGCCAAGACCGTAGGATCCTACGCAGTGCCGTAGGGGACCGCACCGCCACTTCCCAGCAAATTAGGGACACTGTTGCTCCTGGGGTATCGGCGAGGACCATTCGCAACCGTCTCCATGAAGCTGGGCTACGGTCCCGCACACCGTTAGGCCGTCTTCCGCTCACGCCCCAACATCGTGCAGCCCGCCTCCAGTGGTGTCGCGACAGGCGTGAATTGAGGGACGAATGGAGACGTGTCGTCTTCAGCGATGAGAGTCGCTTCTGCCTTGGTGCCAATGATGGTCGTATGCGTGTTTGGCGCCGTGCAGGTGAGCGCCACAATCAGGACTGCATACGACCGAGGCACACAGGGCAAACACCCGGCATCATGGTGTGGGGAGCGATCTCCTACACTGGCCGTACACCACTGGTGATCGTCGAGGGGACACTGAATAGTGCACGGTACATCCAAACCGTCATCGAACCCATCGTTCTACCATTCCTAGACCGGCAAGGGAACTTGCTGTTCCAACAGGACAATGCACGTCCGCATGTATCCCGTGCCACCCAACGTGCTCTAGAAGGTGTAAGTCAACTACCCTGGCCAGCAAGATCTCCGGATCTGTCCCCCATTGAGCATGTTTGGGACTGGATGAAGCGTCGTCTCACGCGGTCTGCACGTCCAGCACGAACGCTGGTCCAACTGAGGCGCCAGGTGGAAATGGCATGGCAAGCCGTTCCACAGGACTACATCCAGCATCTCTACGATCGTCTCCATGGGAGAATAGCAGCCTGCATTGCTGCGAAAGGTGGATATACACTGTACTAGTGCCGACATTGTGCATGCTCTGTTGCCTGTGTCTATGTGCCTGTGGTTCTGTCAGTGTGATCATGTGATGTATCTGACCCCAGGAATGTGTCAATAAAGTTTCCCCTTCCTGGGACAGTGAATTCACGGTGTTCTTATTTCAATTTCCAGGAGTGTAGATCCTAGACTGACGAACAGTATTCAAGCATTGGTCGAACGAGGTTATTGTAAGCTCCCTCGTTTGTGTGTGGACTACATTTGCTGGTGCTTCTTTCAGCAAAACTGTCTGCATCTCCTTTGCCGGCGATTACTCTTATGTAGTCGCTCCACTTCAAAACGCTCCCTTCGCATACTCCTAGATAATTTATGGCATTAACTTCTTCTAATGATTGTTCTACTATCGTTTAATCATACAGTAAATGGTCTGGCCGTCGATGGATTCGCAATAAGTTACATTTGTGTAAGTTCAGAGTCACCTGCGAATCCATTCTCCGAGCGTAGATTCTCTGCAGGGCTTCCTGCATTTTGCTAGAATTTTCTAGCGTCGCTACTTCGCTGCATAGAACAGCATTATCCACTAAAAGCCGCACCGAACTTCCAAAGTCATCTACTACGTCATTTACGTACATTCGAAGACAAAAAAAAACACACCACGAAGGAATTATCAGAATGGGACATAAATCGGTAAATGTGACGTACATGTAGAGAAAAACAAATGCTCACAATTTCAGAAAAATTAAATGATTCATTCAAGGGAAGGAGTATATAGAGAGTCTATACAAGGGCGATGTTCTTGAGGACAATATTATGGAAATGGAAGAGGATGTACATGAAGATGAAATGGGAGATATGATACTACGTGAAGAGTTTGACAGAGCACTGAAAGACCCGTCGAAACAGAGCCCAGGGAGTAGACAACATTCCATTATAACAACTGACAGCCTTGGGAGAGCCAGCCCTGACAAAACTTTACCATCCGGTGAGCAAGCTGTATGAGACAGGCGAAATACCCTCACACTTCAAGAAGAATGTAATAATCGCAATCCCAAAGAAAGCAGGTGTTGACAGATGTGAAAATTACCGAACTATCAGTTTAATAAGACAACTGCAAAATACGAACGCGAATTCTTTACAGACGAATGGAAAAACTGGTAGAAGCCGACCTCGGGGAAGATCAGTTTGGATTCCGTAGAAATGTTGGAACATGTGAGGCTATACTTACCCTACGACTTATCTTAGAAGCTAGATTAAGAAAAGGCAAACCTACGTTTCTAGCATTTGTAGACTTAGAGAAGGCTTTTGACAATGTTGACTGGAATACTCTCTTTCAAATTCTGAAGGTGACTGGGGTAAAATACAGGGAGCGAAAGGCTATTTACAATTTGTGCAGAATCCAGATGGCAGTTGTAAGAGTCGAGGGACACGAAAGGGAAGCAGTGGTTGGGAAGGGAGTGAGACAGGGTTGTAGCCTGTCAATCTGTATATTGAGGAAGCAGTAAAGGAAACAAATGGAAAAATTCGGAGTAGGAATTAAAATCCATGGAGAAGAAATGAAAACTTTGAGGTTCGCCGATAACATTGTAATTCTCTGAGAGACAGCAAAGGACCTGGAAGAGCAGTTGAACGGAATGGACAGTGTCTTGAACGGAAGATATAAGATGAACAACAAAAGCAAAACGAGGATAATGGAATGTAGTCGAATTAAGTCGGGTGATGCTGATGGATTTAGACTAGGAAATGAAACACTTAAAGTAGTAAAGGAGTTTTGCTATTTGGGAAGCAAAATAACTGATGATGGTCGAAGTAGAGAGAATATAAAATGTAGACTGGCAATGGCAAGGAAAGCGTTTCTGAAGAAGAGAAATTTGTTAACATCGAGTATAGATTTAAGTGTCAGGAAGTCCTTTCTGGAAGTATTTGTATGGAGTGTAGCCATGTATGGAAGTGAAACATGGACGATAAATAGTTTGGACAAGAAGAGAATAGAAGCTTTCGAAATGTGGTGCTACAGAAGAATGCTGAAGATAAGATGGGTAGATCACGTAACTAATGAGGAGGTATTGAATAGAATTGGGGAGAAGAGGAGTTTGTGGCACAACTAGAAGAAGGGATTGGTTGGTAGGACATGTTCTGAGACATAAAGGGATCACAAATTTAGCATTGGAGGGCAGCGTGGAGGGTAAAAATCGTAGAGGGAGACCAAGAGATGAATACACTAAGCAGATTCAGAAGGATGTAGGTTGCAGTAGGTACTGGGAGATGAAGAAACTTGCACAGGATAGAGTAGCATGGAGAGCTGCATCAAACCGGTCTCTGGACTGAAGATAACAACAACAACAACAACAACAACATTCAAGGGAAAGAGTTTCACAAATTGAGCAAGTCGAAAACGCGTTGGTCTACTTCTGGCCCTTATGCGTGCAGTTATTAGACTTAGTAGTAATTTAAAGAGTTGTTGGATGCTCACGTGAGCAATATCGTATCAAATTCTGTCCGGTCGGCGCGTTGAATCGTCAAAATCCCGAGCTTGATGGGGGGTCCTGACGTAATGCTTCCACCGTTTTGATTTCCGGTGACCTTGCTGGCCAACACAGGCAAGCTCGAAGACAAGGAGTAGAACCTCTCGTTGTTTGCGGGCGGGCATTATCTTGCTGAAATGTAAACCCAGGATGGCTTGCCCTGAAGGTAACAAAATGGTACGTAGAATATAGTCGACCTATCACTGTGGACCAACGGATTATTGACTTGCTCAGTTTGTGGACCTCTTTCCGTTGAATAAAGAATCCATTTTTTCCAGAAATTGTGAAATTGTAACCACTTGTTTGTCCGTACATGGACATCATTTTCTTTAAAGAATGTATGAGCGTAGAGAGTAATGATCGTACAACACTCTCTGGCGTACATACACCGTGCAATATGCTCGTATTTGCTCATTAGCCGGCAGTGTGGGACCGTATCGAGCACCTTCGAGAAGTCAAGCAACAAGGCATGTATCTGAGCAGCGGCATCTAGATTTTGTACGCATTTTTTCGCCTATTTATTGCAAAACTCAAATCACTTTTCTATTCAAAATATGAGGGTCGTTCAGTAAGTAATCCAACACTTTTTTTTCTCGGGTGTTTCGGTTGAAAAATGCGGAATTTGTTGTGGGACTTGGTGAAATATTCGCGCCTCAGCCATTATAGTTACAGGGTGTTTCAAAAATGACCGGTATATTTGAAACGGCAATAAAAACTAAACGAGCAGCGATAGAAATACACCGTTTGTTGCAATATGCTTGGGACAACAGTACATTTTCAGGCAGACAAACTTTCGAAATTACAGTAGTTACAATTTTCAACAACAGATGGCGCTGCGGTCTGGGAAACTCTATAGTACGATATTTTCCACATATCCACCATGCGTAGCAATAATGTGGCGTAGTCTCTGAATGAAATTACCCGAAACCTTTGACAACGTGTCTGGCGGAATGGCTTCACATGCGGATGAGATGTACTGCTTCAGCTGTTCAATTGTTTCTGGATTCTGGCGATACACCTGGTCTTTCAAGTGTCCCCACAGAAAGAAGTCACAGGGGTTCATGTCTGGCGAATAGGGAGGCCAATCCACGCCGCCTCCTGTATGTTTCGGATAGCCCAAAGCAATCACACGATCATCGAAATATTCATTCAGGAAATTAAAGACGTCGGCCGTGCGATGTGGCCGGGCACCATGTTGCATAAACCACGAGGTGTTCGCAGTGTCGTCTAAGGCAGTTTGTACCGCCACAAGTTCACGAAGAATGTCCAGATAGCGTGATGCAGTAATCGTTTCGGATCTGAAAAATGAGCCAATGATTCCTTTGGAAGAAATGGCGGCCCAGACCAGTACTTTTTGAGGATGCAGGGACGATGGGACTGCAACATTGGGCTTTTCGGTTCCCCATATGCGCCAGTTCTGTTTATTGACGAAGCCGTCCAGGTAAAAATAAGCTTCGTCAGTAAACCAAATGCTGCCCACATGCATATCGCCGTCATCAATCCTGTGCACCATATCGTTAGCGAATGTCTCTCGTGCAGCAATGGTAGCGGCGCTGAGGGGTTGCCGCGTTTAAATTTTGTATGGATAGAGGTGTAAACTCTGGCGCATGGGACGATACGTGGACGTTGGCGTCATTTGGACCGCAGCTGCAACACGGCGAACGGAAACCCGAGGCCGCTGTTGGATCACCTGCTGCACTAGCTGCGTGTTGCCCTCTGTGGTTGCCGTACGCGGTCGCCCTACCTTTCCAGCACGTTCATCCGTCACGTTCCCAGTCCGTTGAAATTTTTCAAACAGATCCTTTATTGTATCGCTTTTCGGTCCTTTGGTTAGATTAAACCTCCGTTGAAAACTTCGTCTTGTTGCAACAACACTGTGTTCTAGGCGGTGGAATTCCAACACCAGAAAAATCCTCTGTTCTAAGGAATAAACCATGTTGTCTACAGCACACTTGCACGTTGTGAACAGCACACGCTTACAGCAGAAAGACGACGTACAGAATGGCGCACCCACAGACTGCGTTGTCTTCTATATCTTTCACATCACTTGCAGCGCCATCTGTTGTTGAAAATTGTAACTACTGTAATTTCGAAAGTTTGTCCGCCTGAAAATGTACTGTTGTCCCAAGCATATTGCAACAAACGGTGTATTTCTATCGCTGCTCGTTTAGTTTTTATTGCCGTTTCAAATACACCGGTCATTTTTGAAACACCCTGTACATGTTCCGATAGGTGTCCGCTCTATATGTAGCCCTGAAAATGGCGTGTGTAACGGAGCTGCGTTCCAAGCAGAGAGCTATCATTGAGATTCTTTTGGCGGAAAATCAGAGCATCATAGATATTTATAGGCGCTTGCAAGATATCTACGGAAACCTGGGCGAAAGCACAGCGAGGCGTCTCCCATCATCGCAACTATATCGCAGAAACCAGTCCGACCTCCCGCGTGGCGGCCCGCCGCTCACCACTGTGTTGCGATATTGGAACGTGCGGACACTCTCATTCGAGGTGATCGATAGATGACAATGTAACGCCTCCTTCTCCATGACAACGCAAGACGTCACACAGGTCTGCGCACCCGAAAGGAGCTCGCAAAACGTTGTTGGTCTGTTCTTCCCCATTCACCCTACAGCCTGGATGTCGCATCTTCCAAATTCCAGGTTTGGCCCAATGAAGGATCCACTCCACGGGAAGCAGTACGCGGATGGTGGGTAGGTTATCGATGACGTAACAGAACGTTGGCCTCGACATCGACTAGTACTACGGTACCTTGTGGGCACTCAGTGCCTCCCAGTAACGTCGAGTAAGGCCGTCGCACTGAACGAAGATTATGTTGAAAAATAGGATCTTGTAGCCAAAAGAGTCGGTAATAATGTGTAATGGAAACCTGAATAAAACCAACCTGCTTTCGAAAAAAAGAGAGTTGTATTTGGTCTTTCTAATGGAAGAACACTCACCGGCTAGAAAAATATTAAAATCCGCAAGTGTGTCAGGAAGATAAAGCGGACAATTACAGATTAAGAAGACGCAAAATAACGATATCCACTACTATGACATTTCGTAACAGGAGCGCGAGCAGGTTAGCAGTTTTAGCAGGCGACGAAACTCGTTCTCTTCCCACTTTAATGTCAAAACTTTCTTCATGCGAAATCTTGGTTTCTTTCTGTTGGTGGCCTGTGTAATAGCCGCCACTTGGAGTACTGTGTGCAGTGTTTTGATATTCTCTTTCCTCTCGTCAGTTCTGAATCGGTCGTTACAAGCTTCCTCGAGCCGAAGAGCGAACGCCTGTTAAGTCGCTTCCTGTTGACGTAACTCACAGTACGGTCTGGTGCGGTCAGCAGTCGGTGCGAAGACCGAACGGTATCTGCGGACGCGGCGAAAGCTACGCCGCGAATTCCTCGGCATTCCACGAAGCTATTTAAGGCGGAAAGGTGGTCAGACAGAGAATAGCAGCAACGGCACACAGGGGTGACACAGCCGTTAAGATTCGAACTTGAGGCGGTTCAGCTGCTCTATTTTACGACAGTGTGTGGCCGTTGTGTTGTTCCCGTCAACATTGCTGCAATGTGGGTGCAATAGACGGCAGTACTGGTGCACTGCCTGACAATATTGCTGGTGGTCAATAATTCTCGAGGTATGGCCAGGTGTTGTCGAAGTTGTCCGCCAGCTGGTACGGAAATACTCAGAAAGTCTCCCTGAATTACTTCCAAAAATTTGCTGTGGCAATTCGGATTCATCCAATACGTGCTTCACGATCTTCGATGTACGACCTCCTGATACACTTCCTCCTCCACTCTTCTGCAGACCCGCCATTCCTTGTGCTATTCCAATAGTCGTATTTCGGCTCTGCACATTATGTAATACGGCCTTCGATGTCTGCATCGAAGTGGTGGTGGGGGAGGGGGCAGGGCGTATCGCGTGACCGGCTGTATCGAATCAAGCACCTTGGCGGGGTCTCCAGAGGCCAGGAGCCACTAGCAATGGCGAAAGAGACGCGCCCTGCTCTTCAAACCGTTCATGTCTGTGCACGTAACGTCGTACAAGTGTCTAGGAATGTGTGTTTACGGGTAAGACCAACACCGACTCAAAGGAAGGCCTCGGCGCTTATTCGTGACGTCACGTCAGCTAGGCACGGCGAACGCCAGGTCTGTTGCAGGCATACTCATAATGGTGGTGTCTCCCTCTCTGACACAGGAAAATGTGAAACTATTGAAACATTGTTCTGAGAGATTTCTGCAATCAATTAATTGTGCAATTCATTACACTTCTTAACAGATAGTGTCCTCCTGAACTTAAATTTCCACCTGTTTTAAGGATTGACATACAAAAACAACTTCATGGCCCAGCAGCAACAGAATTTGTGCTTCTTTACCTTATTTGTAAATCTGAGGAAGTTACGTTTGTACTGGGTTGATTTTACAAGAATCTGAACATGTTGGTGCTCTTCTTTAGGTATCTTGGTTGACTATGGGGTGAGGAGCACTGAATGTTAATGAAATATCTTGCGATTGTACACGTTGGGGGACAGAAGAAGAGGCAAAAGAGAGATACTTGTTTTATCAAATAAAATATTTTTATCGTATAAAGTTTCTGCTGTCAGTTGGAATAGGGGAATATTTATCTTTTCTAATGTGCATGTTTAAAAAAAGTTTAAGCTCAGCAGTATTTTCGATGTATGAAACTATTTTGTTTCCTGTTTTGAATTCCTTTCGTAGAAGAAGTTTCATATCAGCGCACACTCCGCTGCAGAGTGAAAATCTCATTCTGGAAACCTCCCTTCTAGGAGACTGATGACCTCAGATGTTAAGTCCCATAGTGCTCAGAGCCATCTGAACCATTTTTTGAAAAAGTAATGATTAGCGTACATTCGCATTTTCGTTACATCGTTCCTTTATTGTTGCTCCCCTGCCGGTGGACTGTTTCTATCGCAATCAGTAAGCGTGAAAGGAAGCTACCGTACAGACAGAGGGATCTATATTTATACTTGGCAGAACTAATTACATACTGACATAGTCGTTGGAATTGCTTTCGTTTCCCAAAAGTTATAAATATTTAGATTTCGGAAAAGATGGTTGGTTGGTTGGTTGTTTGGGGAAGGAGACCAGACAGCGTGGTCATCGGTCTCATCGGATTAGGGAAGGATGGGGAAGGAAGTCGGCCGTGCCCTTTCAGAGGAACCATCCCGGCATTTGCCTGGAGTGATTTAGGGAAATCACGGAAAACCTAAATCAGGATGGCCGGACGCGGGATTGAACCGTCGTCCTCCCGAATGCGAGTCCAGTGTCTAACCACTGCGCCACCTCGCTCGGTTTCGGAAAAGAAGCTATGTATTTGGCCGAGATGTCGAAGAAGAAGGACCCTTACGTACTGGTTGTATCGAGTAAGATGTGGAGACGGCGGTTTGAAAGCGGACAGAAGTAGTACGAGGAAGGGCGTCCCTTATCTTAGGGATCGCTACTCAAACTGCCTGGCGAAGGGGCAAGTGTGGCAAATGTCCAGCATTCGTTCGTCGCACGTCCCACATTGATTTCTGGTGTAGTTTCACACAGTGTCGCTTGTGTGTCAGCACTGACACTCTTCGCAAATGCCGGTGCCCTCGGTCGTTAAGAGGCTCCGGAACGCCCTATACTTGCAATGTTAAAATAACGCTTATAAATTACATCTTTCCTCACAAAGTATTTGAGGTAGGAAGTTGAACTTTTTACAGATTATTTATTGGAACATGGGCTACAACTTAACACAGGGATATTACTAAATTTTAGTTCGGTTATTAAAAATGATTTTTTTCAATTGTAATGAAAATTAACATTTTTTAGCAATTTTTTATTTATAAATTCAAAAATATGCAGTTTTTTGGAAAAGGGCTGTGTTAAATTATGCAGAAGGTACTGTGTAACATTTACTGAAAGTTTGAAACAAATATGTTTGGAAGATCCTTAGAAAACATGTAATTAGTATGAGAAAATAAAAGTTTTGGGAATCGAGCGACAAAGATTGGATTAACTTTTAGTGCATTCCAGGTCCATAAAATGGATTATCTTCATCCTCTGCAAACTCCTCCTCTAGCTTCCTCTTGTTCCTCCTCCTGTTTACTCTTGCTTGTATTTCTAGACTCTTTACAGCCCTGTCTGCAGCCCGAAGGCGTTCCTTGTCTAAAGCAAGCATCGCTCGTACCATGTTAGAGCCTATGTTAATTGCCATATTTCTAAATACCTTGCTCCTTACAATGTTGCCATCATTGAAAGTCGCAACAGCATCATACACACCACAGTGAAGTGTTTCTATTCCAACAAATACAGTCTTGGGGATTCTCGACAATGTAACACTATTTACACTTTCATTGGGGTTTTGAGTTTTTCCGTGAATACACTTTTTCAACAGTTCAGGTGCTGCTAAGTCTCTGAGAATAGGTTAGCCACAACACATACTTTATCTCACATCACTAAAATGTACCTGATGAACACGGACGTTAATAATAACACCATTTGACAGCAGTTTAACAGCGCCACAGTGGTTCACGCCCATGTAGAACACATTTCAAAAAAAATTTAAAAATAGTTGTAGTCTTCGGAATTGAATAAGTTATATATCTATTAAAAAGTAATAGTATGCAGATTCAGAAAACGCAAAAAAGTAAAAATTGAACTTTTCATGATTTTGAGCCTTTCCGGAGCCCCGTAAGTGAAAGCCGTCGGCCACTTCATCGTCATTGGTAAGAGATAATGGCTGAAATTTAGTTTTCCTGACACACCCTTGACACCGTGGATCTCGGAACGTTGCCTTCCCTAATGGTTTCCGGAGCGTAATGTACCGTGCGCCTAGCTCCAACTACCGTTCCACGTTGAAAGTCCGCCGTGCGGCTGTAATCGCGACAGGAACCTTTTCACATGAATCACCTGTGTACAAATTACAGCTTCGCCAGTTCACTTGCCTTTTACACCTTGTGTATGCGATACCAGCGCCATCCGTATATGTGCATATCGCCATTCCACGACTTTTTTGTGTGTATGTACCAGCCGCACCAACAGGACCAGTGTCTGTTCTGTCGGCCATGTACGACAAAACAGACACCACTCAAATATGTATAAACAAGACTATATTCTCAGTACATTACCTTTGATGTTTTGCTTTCATATGGGCTGTCATCATTATTACTCACAAGGGAACCTCCCCATCGCACCCCCATCAGATTTAGTTATAAGTTGGCACAGTGGACAGGCCTTGAAAAACTGAACACACATCAATCGAGAAAACAGGAAGAAGTTGTGTGGAGCTACGAAAAAAATAAGCAAAATATACAAACTGGGTAGTCCATGCGCAAGATAGGCAACATCAAGATTAGTATCAGGCGAGGAGCAACGTGGTCCCGTGGTTAGCGTGAGCAACTGCGCAATGAGAGGTCCTTGGTTCAAGTCTTCCCTCGAGTAATAAGTTTATTTTTTTATTTTCAGACAATTATCAAAGTTCAAGCACTCACACATAATCAACTTCGCTCTCCAAAATTCCAGCACATGTTCAGATTTGCTTGGACATATACAGGATTTGACGGTCTACAACGGAAAAATTTGAAAACGTTAAAAACATGTTTTGACAGAGCACAGAGAAAACTGTACGACTGTGAAACTGTTGCATTCATTTGTTGCAGTTTATGTGACATACTCTTATGTTTTCATAACGTTTTTGGGAGTGATGATCACATACACGAGAAAACCTAAATCGGGCAAGGTAGAAGAATCTTTTTACCCATTCGCCAAGTGTACAAGTTAGGTGGGTCGACAACATATTCCTGTCATGTGACGCACATGCCGTCACCAGAGTCATATAGAATAAATCAGACGTGTTTTCCTGTGGAGGAATCGGTTGACCTACGACCTTGCGATCAAATGTTTTCGGTTCCCATTGGAGAGGCACGTCATTTCGTCTACTAATCGCACGGTTTTGCGGTGCGGTCGCAAAACACAGACACTAAACTTATTACAGTGAACAGAGACGTCAATGAACGAACGAACCGATCACAACTTTGCGAAAATAAAGAAAATAAGCTTATCACTCGAGGGAAGACTTGAACCAAGGACCTTTCGTTCCGCAGCTGCTCACGCTAACCACGGGACCACGGCGCTCCTGATCTCACATTCTCCTTGATGTTGCATATCTTACGCATGGACTAGTCAGTTTGTATATTTTGCTTATTTTTTCCATAGTTCCAATCCCAAAGAAAGCAGGTGTTGACAGATATGAAAATTACCGAACTATCAGTTGAATAAGTCACAGCTGCAAAATACTAACGCGAATTCTTTACAGACGAATGGAAAAACTGGTAGAAGCCGACCTCGGGGAAGATCAGTTTGGATTCCGTAGAAATGTTGGAACACGTGAGGCAATACTGACCCTACGACTTCTCTTAGAAGAAAGATTAAGGAAAGGCAAACCTACGTTTCTAGCATTTGTAGACTTAGAGAAAGCTTTTGACAATGTTGACTGGAATACTCTCTTCCAAACTCTGAAGGTGGCAGGGGTAAAATACAGGGAGCGAAAGGCTATTTACAATTTGTACAGAAAGCAGATGGCAGTTATAAGAGTCGAGGGACATGAAAGGGAAGCAGTGTTTGGGGAGGGAGTGAGACAGGGTTGTAGCCTCTCGCCGATGCTATTCAATCTGTATACTAAGCAAGCAGTAAAGGAAATAAAAGAAAAGTTCGGAGTAGGTATTAAAATCCATGGAGAAGAAATAAAAACTTTGAGGTTCGCCGATGACATTGTAATTCTGTCAGAGACCGCAAAGGACTTGGAAGAACAGTTGAATGGAATGGATGGTGTCTTGAAGGGAGGATATAAGATGAACATCAACAAAAGCAAAACGCGGATAATGGAATGTAGTCGAATTAAGTCGGGTGATGCTGAGGGTATTAGATTAGGAAATGAGACACTTAAAGTAGTAATTGAGTTTTGCTATTTGGGGAGAAAAATAACTCACGATAGTCGAAGTAGAGAGGATATAAAATGTAGACTGGCAATGGCAAGGAAAGCGTTTCTGAAGAAGACAAATTTGTTAACATCGAGTATAGATTTAAGTGTCAGGAAGTCGTTTCTGAAAGTATTTGTATGGAGTGTAGCCATGTATGGAAGTGAAACGTTGACGATAAATAGTTTGGACAAGAAGAGACTAGAAGCTTTCGAAATGTGGTGCTACAGAAGAATGCTGAAGATTAGATGGGTACATCACATAACTAATGAGGAGGTATTGAATAGAATTGGGGAGATGAGGAGTTCGTGGCACAACTTGACAAGAAGAAGGGCCCAGTTGGTAGGACATGTTCTAAGGCATCAAGGGATCACCAATTTGGTATTGAAGGGCAGTGTGGAGGGTACAAATCGTAGAGGGAGACCAAGAGATGAATACACTAAGCAGATTCAGAAGGATGTCTGTTGCAGTAGGTACTGGGAGATGAAGAAGCTTGCACAGGATAGGGTAGCATGGATACCTGCATCAAACCAGTCTCAGGACTGAAGACAACAACAACAACAACAACAACAACAGTTGCACACAACTTTTTCCTGTTTTCTCGATTGATCTGTGTTCAGTTTTTCAAGGCCTATGCAATGTGCCAACCTGTAACTAAATCTGAGGGGGGCGCGATGGGGAGATTCCCTTGTCAGTAGATTGTCCCGTGTCGGTTGCGTTGCGGCAGGAACAACAGGGAAGGCAGGGTGACGAAATGCGCGGCCGGTCCCACGCTTGTATTGCCCGGCTACGTCAGAGCGCCCCGGTGTGCCTTTGTACCTTGTGCTGTGGCCGGGCTATGAGCCAGCTGTTGTGAGGTGGACCCTCACAGGGCAGGCCGCGGTTTCTCTTTCACAACCGGGGCAGCCCCCCCCCCCCCCATCATTTCCCCCTCCCCCTCTCGACTGAATCGCCGGCAGTTGTTTCCTGGGCCCGCCATTGTTCCCGTCTCTACTGCATGGTCTTCCTGCCGCTGATTGAGCCACCAGCGACATGCAGCCACCAGCACTGCGTCACTCGCCAGTCACACACTGCGTGACGAAGGGAGCCGAGCCCCGCAACCAAAGGCGGGAAGGAAATGAAACTGCGCCCACGGTGATTGTATCGATCAATCGGGCCGGCCACTTAATGGGCGTAGTTCGTATTGGGTTAGACCGTAAATACGTAGCGTTTTTCCGCAAGTTTAACAATCACAGTAGACACACACAACAGAGACTTGAGTCGTCAATAGGGTGACCAGATGCAATTGTTTAAAAAGGAGGACAAACGAAGAAAAAAAGAGGGCACATCGAAGGGATCAACTGCAGACGAGGATACCACCCGTCAGCTTTGGACAAGATTAGATTAGATTAGATTAATACTAGTTCCATGGATCATGAATACGATATTTCGTAATGATGTGGAACGAGTCAAATTTTCCAATACATGACATAATTAAGTTAATTTAACAACATACTTAAGTTAATATAACAACTCTTTCATTTTTGTGTGTTATTTTTTATTTTTTTAATATTTTTTGTTTTTTTTAATTTATATCTAAAATTCCTCTATGGAGTAGAAGGAGTTGTCATTCAGAAATTCTTTTAATTTCTTCTTAAATACTTGTTGGTTATCTGTCAGACTTTTGATACTACACTCCTGGAAATTGAAATAAGAACACCGTGAATTCATTGTCCCAGGAAGGGGAAACTTTATTGACACATTCCTGGGGTCAGATACATCACATGATCACACTGACAGAACCACAGGCACATAGACATAGACACAGGCAACAGAGCATGCACAATGTCGGCACTAGTACAGTGTATATCCACCTTTCGCAGCAATGTAGGCTGCTATTCTCCCATGGAGACGATCGTAGAGATGCTGGATGTAGTCCTGTGGAACGGCTTGCCATGCCATTTCCACCTGGCGCCTCAGTTAGACCAGCGTTCGTGCTGGACGTGCAGACCGCGTGAGACGACGCTTCATCCAGTCCCAAACATGCTCAATGGGGGACAGATCCGGAGATCTTGCTGGCCAGGGTAGTTGACTTACACCTTCTAGAGCACGTTGGGTGGCACGGGATACATGCGGACGTGCATTGTCCTGTTGGAACAGCAAGTTCCCTTGCCGGTCTAGGAATGGTAGAACGATGGGGTCGATGACGGTTTGGATGCACCGTGCACTATTCAGTGTCCCCTCGACGATCACCAGTGGTGTACGGCCAGTATAGGAGATCGCTCCCCACACCATGATGCCGGGTGTTGGCCCTGTGTGCCTCGGTCGTATGCAGTCCTGATTGTGGCGCTCACCTGCACGGCGCCAAACACGCATACGACCATCATTGGCACCAAGGCAGAAGCGACTCTCGTCGCTGAAGACGACACGTCTCCATTCGTCCCTCCATTCACGCCTGTCGCGACACCACTGGAGGCGGACTGCACGATGTTGGGGCGTGAGCGGAAGACGGCCTAACGGTGTGCGGGACCGTAGCCCAGCTTCATGGAGACGGTTGCGAATGGTCCTCGCCGATACCCCAGGAGCAACAGTGTCCCTAATTTGCTGGGAAGTGGCGGTGTGGTCCCCAACGGCACTGCGTAGGATCCTACGGTCTTGGCGTGCATCCGTGCGTCGCTGCGGTCCGGTCCCAGGTCGACGGGCACGTGCACCTTCCGCCGACCACTGGCGACAACATCGATGTACTGTGGAGACCTCACGCCCCACGTGTTGAGCAATTCGGCGGTACGTCCACCCGGCCTCCCGCATGCCCACTATACGCCCTCGCTCAAAGTCCGTCAACTGCACATACGGTTCACGTCCACGCTGTCGCGGCATGCTACCAGTGTTAAAGACTGCGATGGAGCTCCGTATGCCACGGCAAACTGGCTGACACTGACGGCGGCGGTGCACAAATGCTGCGCAGCTAGCGCCATTCGACGGCCAACACCGCGGTGCCTGGTGTGTCCGCTGTGCCGTGCGTGTGATCATTGCTTGTACAGCCCTCTCGCAGTGTCCGGAGCAAGTATGGTGGGTCTGACACACCGGTGTCAATGTGTTCTTTTTTCCATTTCCAGGAGTGTATTTGGTAAGTGACCAAAGACTTTAGTGCCAGTATAATTCACCCCTTTCTGTGCCAATCTTGAATAGTGAAGATCATCCTTTCTCCTAGTATTGTAGTTATGCACACTGCTATTACTTTTGAATTGGGTTTGGTTGTTAATAAAAAATTACATAAGAGAGTATATATACTGAGAAGCTACTGTGAATATCCCTAGATCCTTAAATAAATGTCTGCAGGATGATCTTGGGTGGACTCCAGCTATTCTTCTGATTACACGCTTTTGTGCAATAAATACTTTATTCCTCACACGTGACTGCCGGGAATTGCCGGTAAAATTAGTAGTTAACTCATCAGGTTGCCCTCCATGGGGTGGGTTCACACAGCGACTGTGGTTACGTTGGGTTAGATGGAGCAGCAATCAGTTGCAGAATTAAGTTGCTTTAATATGGCATTTATAGTCACAACGCAGATCAGATTTCGACCTGTGTCAGGTCATTGTCAATGCTAAAACAAATACAAGAGTATATATTATAATGTGATATACAAAAGTTAAAAGTCCATCACATCCTTGTCTTTTAATGCTAACATTACATACCAGTGCGGAATTGTAGCAGTTGTTCGTGCTCAAGTGAATGCTTACACAGTTCAACCATTACTGTCGTAAAATTATATGTTGGTTTCACAGTACACATCGGTTATGCGTATGGCGCCCTCTATGAGCTGCGCCTGAAGTTTACAGTTTTGACGACATTTTTTGTAATATTTATGTTGTATAGTAACTAAGTAGTAACATAAAATGCTAGATGTTTAAAATTACTATAGCACGTAACAGCGACAGTTTATGCCTCATGGGCTAAAATTAATTATAAAACTGATATGGCTACGTAAAGTACATAATAGAAAGTATTGCATATTTTGTCGTGTTGGGACCTGTCTTAACTTAATTAGTTGTTACTTGACAAAAGATATAACGTGAACTTTATTTACAAAATGCACTTTGTTGGCGCTAGTAGAGTTTGTAAGCATCATTTCATTACGTCGCACTTAGTGGCCGCGAAATAAGAACAATATGATAAAGCGTGATCTTTTGAAGACTTATTTTGAAAAATGACAGTTTTACGTATTAATTGTTGCTAATAGTTACCCTCATGAGTTTGTGTGTTATTCTAATGCAATAAGTTATGTAAATATAGTGTTATGAAAGTGGTACTCGTTTAGATCTTATGCAAGTGGCTGCTACATAATGGCGTGAGGTTGCGACTGATTCGCGTTGTGACTATAAATGTCATATTAAAGCAACTTAATTCTGCGACTGATTGCTGCTCTATCTAACCCAATAATAGTTAATAGTTACTGATAGTCTAGTGGTGGTTAACTGAGCAATATAAAAAAAATTAAAAGCATTGATTGTGGCGACAGTGTGGCGTCAATTGCTTTGTTATATCAACAACACGGAATTGTTTACAAAGCGAAAAACGTTAAGACCATTCACCTCCCTTCATTCGACGCACCGCTACCAACATCTACAATTCAAGCTGCAGCTGACGCCATGTAAACTGCACTTTAACCTTCCGAATACAAATAAATTGAATGACTATGAAACAATGAAATAAAACCGTGACAGTTAAACTGTCGAGTTATTTCTTACATTTATTGGCCACTGAGACGTACGTTCCAGCTCGACATGTCTTACATTCCGCTTCAAATTCATTTCTCCCTTTCTTGAAAGCTGGATATTTGCAGGAAAGGACATCAGAAAATGTACACTTTCGTTTAGGGCATAGCCAAATCTTTTACGTAACTCACAAATCACACGTGCACTACAGGAAGCCAAGCCAATACAAAGCGAAGATACGAAACGTCAATTTTAAATAATCGATATTTGCATTCGCTTATAGGTCGATGAACGATAACATCGACGATCCTGGTGCCACCTACTAACACTGCCTTCGTGCGTGTTTATCACGAAGGCTGTGCCAATATTTAAAGTATTTAAGAAAAGAACAATAGAACGGGACGAATTGTAAATTTGACTGTATTACGCTCAACTTCGCGAAAAAGCCGGACACTGTAAAAATCCGCCCGGACCCCGGACAAAGAGCTAAAAAGGAGGACATGTCCGGATTGATCCGGACGTCTGGTCACCCTAGTCATCAACAACATACAGGGTTATTCTAAATTATATATTAATAATTATTTGATAATTAGAAATGTGATAAATGATCAATGTGTCCACCGATGGCTGCACGGCACACATCGACGCGGTCGGCAAGCTCGTCGTACACACGCGAAAGCCTATCTGCTGTTACTATGGTGCACGGCAGCAGTGACCCGGTTCCGCAGATTCCAGATTGGTCGGTAGAGGCGGGACCCAAACAGCTTCCGTCACATAATCCCATAAGAAATAATCAGATGTTCAAATGTGTGTGAATTCCTAAGGGACCAAACTGCTGAGGTCATCGGTCCGTACATTTACACACTGCTTAAACTAACTTATGCTAAGAACACACACACACACACACACACACACACACACACACACACACACACACACACACACACACACACACACGTCCGTGGGACGCCTCGAACCTCTGGCGGGAGGAGCCGCGCAATCCGTGTCATGGCGCCTTAAACCGTGCGGCCATCCAGCGCGACTAAGAAATAGTCGCTGGGTGTGAGATCAGGAGATCTCGGTGGCCAGAAGTCCACTGCTCCTGCTCTCCCGGTCGCGTTCTCGCTTCCGAGCACGGGGTCCCGGGTTCTATTCCCGGTGGGGTCAAGATTTTCACCTGCTGCGAGATGAATGGGAATTTGTGTTGTCCTCATCATTTCGTCACCATTAATCAAACTGGCGAGATTGGGATGAGCAAAGGTTGGGAATTTGTACGGGCGCCGGATAACCGCGCAGTTGAGCGCCCCACAAACCAATCATCATCATCATCATCGGTGGGCAGAAATGCAGAGCCAGGTCCCAAGGACCCCTACGACCGTTACACCGCTGAGCAAGGGAGTCATTCATAAAGCCTCGTACATCACGGTCCCAATAGAGTGTAGCTCCATCATGTTCGAAAATAAAGTCCTGGGAATCTTCCATAACCTGAGGGAACAGCCGTTGTTCCAACATGTCCAGGTACGTGATTCCCGTTACACTTCTTTCCGCAAAGAAAAATAGTCCTTTGTACGGGATACGGCACAGAACACGTTGACCTTCCGTGAGTCTCCTCCGTGTCGAAATGGTGGATGTGGATTCTCCAAACCCCATATGCGAACATTGTGTCTGTTGACTACTAAGGTGAAACGTCGTCGCATCGCTAAAAATTACATGCTGTGGAAATGCGTCATCCTCCATCTCTGCTAGCACATAACAACAAAATGCGAGACGCTTCTCTTTGTCATTGGTGTTGAGCGCCTGTACAAGTTGTAATCGGTAGGGCTTGTACAGCAAACGCCGTCTCAGAACTTTCCATACAGTTGGCTGGCATATTTCAAGTTCTCGACTGGCTCTGTTGGTAGACTTACTGGGACTGCGCACAAAACTATCGCCGGCCGGAGTAGCCGAGCGGTTCTAGGTGCTTCAGTCTGGAACCTCGCGACCACTACGTTCGCAGGTTCGAGTCCTACCTCGGGCATGGATGTGTGTGCTGTCCTTAGGTTAGTTAGGTTTAAGTAGTTCTAAGTCTAGGGGACTGATGACCTCAGACGTTAAAGTTATTGGCGTGATTTCCTTCATAGATGTCGCTGAAACGGAAAGCAATTCATTGCTTTGGATCAACTGTATACAGGATGAAGCGAAATTCTGGCACTCGGGCTTCGCAGCGCAACTCCTCATATGCCAGCATTAAAAAAAATGTCCCTCGCAAAATATCGTCCGGCAAGTGTATCGGGCAGAAAAAGGATGCTAAAGAGTGGCAATCTGGCAACACTGTAACCACTACCTCTGTCAGCACATATTCCTTGTACTGTACAGTTGGTGCAATGGGTTAGCTTGCAGCAGTTCGATGGTTCGATTCTGGGTTGAGGCCTATGTTTTTAATTTGGTAAACGTAGTGTAGGTAGTACGGTATCTGGCATCTTAATCGTCAACAGCTTTTGCAGCGGGTCCTTTAGGAAACACATGCACTTATTATATCCATGGGATTGTGGAAATGTCACGTCTGTTACCGTTAGGGACACAGTGTAATTCGAATCGGAACATTTGACAAATAGCAATATTGGTATGAATCATGTAGAACAATATCTGTCAGAGGGGTAATGCGCATTATACATGGAACAGGCGCATCTTTAGCATCTCGAAATTGATATTGTTTTTGTAGTTATTCTGTCCTAAGACAGGTCGTTTGCTTCAACTGTATTTGTTATTTGTCTAAACACCTACTTTTTACTTTTAGACTTAAAAAAATGTTGTAAATTTAGGATACATATGACGTAAGAAACGGCGTATATTACAGTATGAAATGTCAGAAGGAAATTAGCAAATAAAAAAATTACGCCCCTATCCAGGATCGAACCCACGACCTCCTGCATGCTGACCCAAAACTCTATCCTCTGCACCAACTGTGCAGCACACTTAAAAGTGTCTGACGAAGGTAGTTACTATCCATGTGATAACAGTGTTGCCACAAAACCACTTTTTAATGTCTTTTTTCTGCCGGATGCATTCGCTTGACGAAATTTTGCGAGACATTTTTTTATCGCTGGCGCGTGAGGAGTCGCGCTGCGAAGCCCGAGTGCGCAATTTTGGCTTCACCTTGTATGCACGAGGTCGTGTAGAAAAGTAATGCCTCAGAGCTTTTATATGAAAACGCTTAAAGCATTTTAAATACCACAACCGTTATTAACATGTTATATCTTTATTCTTCATGTGTACATTCTTATTTGCCGGCCGCGGTGGTCTAGCGGTTCTTGGCGCGCAGTCCGGAACCGCGCGACTGCTACGGTCGCAGGTTCGAATCCTGCCTCGGGCATGGATGTGTGTGATGTCCTTAGGTTACTTAGGTTTAAATAGTTCTAAGTTCTAGGGGACTGATGACCACAGATGTTAAGTCCCATAGTGCTCAGAGCCATTTGAACCATTTTTGAACATTCTTATTTCTGAAAATAGTCACCCTGGCGACGAACACATTTCTCGCAACGAGAGACCAGTTTGTTGATACCGTCACTGTAGAATCTTTGACATTGTTAACGGAGCCACAACCTCTTCTCTGTTTGCACCGCCTCATCACTATCAAACTGAATTCCTCGAAGTTGTTATTTACGGTCTGGAGAAAGATGAAAATCGGAAGGGGCCAAGACGAGACTGTACGGAGGATGACTGATGACAGTGAACACAAGGAGTCGAAGTGTTGCAGATGTCGCAGCCCTCATGTGTGTTCTGGTATTGTCGGGCTGAAAGAGAGAGTGCTCCACGTGTGGACGAAATCTCAGAATTCGAAAACTTTATTACAACAAGCTGTTTCTCACACACTGACTAAGTTGCGTTACACACAGCACGTTACATCTACAATTCGGCGCCCTCTGTCGGCACAGGGCTGCAAATATACAGACGAGAAGAATAAAAGTGTATAATACTAACAACGTTTATTTTATTTAAAAAGCTTTGACAGTTTTCTCATTAAAAATTCGGAGGCATTACTTGTCAATACGCTGTAATCTTTAAAAACAGTTGCTATTCTTACCAACAGCAGCTATCACCGAAATTTTAATGCGAATGGGAAAAAAGTAACTAAGTAAATACTTGATTTGTCGCTGTATCCTGACTCTTCGGTAAGGAATACTGTCGCCATATTTCATCTGTTGCAGAATCTTAAAATTTCGTCTGAGATCAAACATATTGAGATATCATCTCCTCCACGCATTCCACAATCGTCGTCTATTTGAAACCTAACTCCTACTTGAAGCCATTTTGACTATTTTTCGACCGTGACTGTCTCAAGAAATATGTAAAGGTTTTCTAAATTACCGCTACCAGTCACAAACTTTTATGACTATTGTATTACTTATTTATTTAGCGACATGTTTCGAGAGAATACCTCATCTTCAGGCTAAATGGCATTACTAAAACAATTTTACAGTAAGGTCATACTGATGTTACCTATGTTTTTCGTAAATGCCGTGCTTATCCTGTGGAAGAAGAGAGAACTTAGTAAGAGGCGATGTCACTTTGGAACCTGGACTGGTGTTTGCATGAAAATGTTTTGTAACAGTCACTCACTTTGTTCTTCTGGCGTGGCAGTCTCGTTGTGATGCGCTGAGGCGTTTCCATTTCCGTGGCTCTCTTGTCTTTCTTGGTCACTGTTCTCAAATTTTCACTAACGGAGCAGTAACTTGGAAACACGATCACAAAAACCATTCTGTAGTGCAGTTGACAAGATCTTGGAAGAAATGGAAATATTCATCCAGGGCCACATGGGAAATAACGAAATCCTGAATGAAGTGACAGACTTCAAAAATTCACATTTCTTTTCCAATTTCACTACAGTACTCTAAGAATAAAAGCTACATAACAAGACATTCGTTTGACTCTAGCCCCAGCAATAGCTTAGAAATATGTAAAATAAATAGTTTATATCATGATGTGTACAATAATATTGTAACAGGTGCTCAATTTGTAATGTATTTCGTCAACCTACATCTGTAATACGATAACAAAACGTGGAGAAGACATGTAAACATCTGACACCACAAAGATCGACAAATCGATAGCCAAATCGAAACCAGCCGTATTTCGACCGCCATCTTGTCCATTGCACTACAGAACTGTTTGTGGTCGTGTTTCCAAGTTATTGATATATTAGCGACAATTTGTGAACAGTGACTAGGAGAGCCATGGAAATGGAGGCACCCCAACGAATCACAATGAGACTGCCACGCCAGACAAACAAAATGAGTGACCTTCCCAAAATATTTTCATGCAAACATCAGTCCAGCTTCCACAGTGACATCGCCTCTTACTAAGATTTCTCTTCTTCCACAGGATAACCACAGCATTTACGAGAAAACTATGTAACATCAGTATGACCTTATTGTAAAATTCTTTGCCATTTAGCCTGAAGATGAGGTGTTGCCTCGAAACATGTCGCTGAATAAGTAATACTATAGTCATAAAAGTTTGTGACTGGTAGCGGTAATTTAAAAAAACCTTTACCAACTCCTGTTTTTCTCATATGACATCCTGAAGTACACGGTTCATGGCTGTCAGGTGGATCCAATATTCCTGAATGTGATCAGTGAGCCGGTTGGGGTGGCCGAGCGGTTCTAGGCGCTATAGCCCGGAACTGCACTGCTGCTACGGTCGCAGGTTCGAATCCTGCCTCGGGCATGGACGTGTGTGATGTCCTTAGGTTACTTAGGTTTAAGTTCTAGGGGACTGATGACCTCATATGTTAAGACCCATAGTGCTAAGTTGAACCATTTTTTTGTGATCAGTGTTCGCCACTGGTAATCAACAAATGGTTCAAATGCCTCTAAGCACTATGGGACTTAACATGACTGAGGTCATCAGTCCCCTAGACTTAGAACTACTTAAACCTAACTAGCATATCCATGCCCAAGGCAGGATTTGAACTTGCGACTGCAGAAGCAGCGCAGTTCCGGACTAAAGCACTTAGGGTAGTGAACGAGGTCCCTGTGCCCGCTAAATCACTCTTACTTTGGAATCGGTGAACGGTTAGAAAATTTTACTAGTAACAGAGATAACAAAAGTGTGTTGTAGGTAAAAAGGTTGACTACCCCTGATATACACAATCATTTACAATTTTTTTTATTTTGTGATTTCATGATGTATTTGCGGGCAGTGTTGTAATTTTTCGAATAAAATTTTGTACAAAGAAAAATATAAACGGATTGAGTGCCAAATAGGAGGAACAAAGTTAGAACAGGTGGACGGTTTCAAGTACTTAGGATGCATATTCTCACAGGATGGCAACATAGTGAAAGAACTGGAAGCGAGGTGTAGCAAAGCTAATGCAGTGAGCGCTCAGCTACGATCTACTCTCTTCTGCAAGAAGGAAGTCAGTTCCAAGACTAAGTTATCTGTGCACCGTTCAATCTTTCGACCAACTTTGTTGTATGGGAGCGAAAGCTGGGTGGATTCAGGTTACCTTATCAACAAGGTTGAGGTTACGGATATGAAAGTAGCTAGGATGATTGCAGGTACTAGTAGATGGGAACAATGGCAGGAGGGTGTCCACAATGAGAAAATCAAAAGAAAAACTGGGAATGAACTCTATAGATGTAGCAGTCAGGACGAACAGGCTTAGATGGTGGGGTCATGTTACACGCATGGGAGAAGCAAGGTTACCCAAGAGACTCATGGATTCAGCAGTAGAGGGCAGGAGGAGTCGGGGCAGACCGAGGAGAAGGTACCTGGATTCGGTTAAGAATGATTTTGAAGTAATAGGCTTAACATCAGAAGAGGCACCAATGTTAGCACTGAATAGGGGATCATGGAGGAACTGTATAAGGGGGGCTATGCTCCAGACTGAACGCTGAAAGGCATAATCAGTCTTGATGATGATGAAAAATATTCTGTAATAATACAGATTACGGAAGACGAATGTTCAGAGTTGGAGTCCCAGTCCGACACACACAGTTTTAATTTGTCAGAAGTTTCAAGATTAGTAGTCGCATTATTTCTGTGATGGTTATTTTTCCGGCAATACACGACGCAGCCTCCAAAATCCGCGGACGCCACGGTCGCGAGACGTGTGACAAGTGTTCAGTTGTTGAGGAAGGACTTTCTCCGCCAGATAAGCTGCGAGGCTGCTCAGAAGACTACCCGACGCGTCCCAGCTGGTGGCCCGCGGCCCCGTCCTCTTCTTCTTCCTTACTGGGAAGACTGGGCGACCTTGGCTCCTCTTGGCATCTCGTCTTCCTCCTCCACACCCGCACCGCCAGCATCTTGTTTATTTTCCCGCGGCTCGCCACGTGGGATCGCCCGAGGCGGCGTGTTTGTGTGGACTGAGGAGCATGCCGCCGCTGTGAGAGCCACCTGTCGGCGCGCGGCCGCACCACGACCACCTGATGTACCTGTCGCGGATATCGGAGGGCGCCACGGGCGCGCCTCTCAAGTCGCCGGCCGCCGACGTCAACGATGACGTCATGGAGGCGTGGAGTAAGTAGCGCGCAGACGTGGTTGTTGTGCCCACTTCCGGAAGTCATTTGCAGCATTTAGCCCCTCTGCGATTATTACTCACCTTACTGCTCTCTCAATAACTGTCGCAATGGCCGGCTTGCCATGTACGTAAACAACCCTCTTGGACTTAGACGGCGTATGACACAGTGGCCTCCAGGTCTGGTGATATGTAAGCAAAGCATTATCAAGTTCTAAACAGAGAATCAAAGTATTTCCAGATTCTGTTAGGAATAGTTCAGATAACAGCCACGTGAGAAATCTACCTCCACAATTTTTTACTCTTTTTTCTTTTTTTGTGTAACTTTACCATCCCCCATAAAAATAGAATACATGAATATCAGCATGGAAAACATTGTTCCTTGTTAGATGATCCTATGTCATATTAACGAGTCTTTTATTGATTTATGTATACATGATCAGTGTTAACATTAATGAACATTACGGCTAGAAAAAAGGAATAAAAGTGAGATAGTGTTAATACTTTCATCCTCCTTTACCTCCTCTGCATTACTGCAGATGACATGTCACTGAGCACATTTGTACTGTGCATGCAGTACACGTGAGGTGCCTAGTTGTTTCCACTGCCCTGTGTGGAATGCGTAAGTTCTTGTACACTTCACTAACCTGCTGTCTTGGTGGTGATGATGTCCCCAGCGCAGAAAACAGCACACAGGTCGTGGATTCTTTTTATTGAAGCTGAAATTAACTTCGCAAGGAACTGTTGCTACGAATAAACTATAACTCATTTGGGATGCCACTCGCGTTTTTATTGATATAGACACGAGAAACTATTCTCGATCACAACGTATTGAACATATCTTTCCACAGTCATTATATCTGGCTAAAATAACACGAAATACATGTCTGTCTACTGGAACCGTCAGAACTGGAGAATAAAATTACATGAATCAAATACTACTATTACAGACAACATGTCTGTACCTAGCGACGGTCGGAACTGTAGTTAATAAAATTGCATGAAACAAATACTGCTATAACAGACAACATATCTGTCTACTGGAACGGTCAGAACTGGAGAGCCGGACTGCCCGAGACACTTCGCGCGCCAAGCCAGCAAGGCGTGACCCGAACGCCACCGAAGTGCATCGGCACTTTTTGTTTTAGTAATACTTTGATTTTAATAATTTTGAAGTGACTGATTGATAGCTGGCTGTTGAGAGATGTTTATTTAAAAAAATGAAGTAATTTGGATGACAGGTTTAATTAATAATAGCAACTAAAGTTCAACGTTTTGGCACCCTACCGCCGAACACAGCAGCCAATAACAGAGCAGCAGCAGCAGCATCATGCAGGCGGTCTTTCTCACGGGAATGGTACCGAATCTAACATCTGTCACCGGTACCTCATCCCACATTGCATCATCTCTCTGCTTCTTGAATCTCCACTGCCATGGGAATAGCTTCCTGGAGCCTAATATGATGGCTGAATAAGCCAGAAATATTACAACATAATTTCAGCCCCACTCACGCAACTAGACTTAAAATACATGGGTCTGCTACCTATCAGACATTTTAAGTTATTTGGCAAATAATCAAAGATATTTGTTGCTGCATTTTGAGCTCCTCTCTGAGCTACTGAAAGCTTTGGTAATTAATAATGGTCATTTTTCCCCTCCCGTCTTGGTATGGACACATTGTGATGCAGTATTTGTGGCGAATTTCATTAGCGAATATGTGTATTGTGACGGCGCAGTTAAAACGCCTAGCTCCTTAAAACCTTTCTTACTTGACGTCCGTGGGTGTACACGACATATTACTTTTTCTGCTCGCATTTGTGCAATCAATACTTTCTTTCTAAGTGATGAGTTACCCCAGATAATCATTCCATAACAAATTGTTGAGCGGAAGTATGCAAAATATGTCAGGAGCTTGATTCATTTTGTTTCCAAGATTAGCAAGTTCAGGAAGAGCAAAAGTAGCTGAACTATACTGTTTAAGAAGCTCTGCATTACCCTTTTTTCAGTTCAAGTTGTCATCGATATGTAAACACACAAATTTTTGAGCATTCTACCCTACTTTCTGGCTTCTGCTCATGTGCCTCATCAATTATTAGTACGACTCTGTCTGTTGTACAGAACTGAATATAGTGTGTTTTTCAAAATTTAGGAAGAGTCCATTTTTAGAGAACCACTTTATAATTCTTTAGAAAATACAACTTACCAACTGTTCTGTTGCTTTCTCTCTAATGGGATTTATTACAACATTAGTATCGTCTGTAAAAGTACCAATTCTACTTGTTGAATGTTAAGTGGACTGTCATTCACAGATGTAAGGAAAGGGCTGGTCCCAAAATTGAACCCTGTGGTCCTCCCTTTGTCATTTCTCCCCAGTCACTGAAATTTTCTAGCCTTCAAACGTTGTTTCAGTTATTCAGCACAACGTTTTGCATTCTGTTTGTTAACTGTGTTTGTTTACTGTGTGTAAAGTCGCAAGTTCGACAGAACTTCATGTTTTCTACACAATCAAACACCTTGTAATGATCACAGAAAATAGCAGCTGCCGATATCTTTCTAACTACGGCTTGTAATATTTGATGAGAGAATGTATAAGTAGCAAGACTCAGCTGAAGTTGGAAGTGCAATCACCATTTATTTGTCTTTTTTGATGCGTCCCTGTAGTATGAGACCTGGTTTTAGTAAGGCACTGGTAAATACCTGCCCGTGAACGCTTGCAGAAGGCAGAAATAATTGTCATCTACATCTACGTGGTCACTCTGCAATTCACACTTAATTGCCTGGCAGAGGGTTCATCGAACCATTTTCATACTACTTCTCTACCATTCCACTCTCGAATGGCGTGTGGGAAAAAGGAACACCTAAATCTTTCCGTTCGAGCTCTGATTTCTCGTATTCTATTACGATGATCATTTCTACGCAGGTGGGTGTCAACAAAATATTTACATATTCGGAAGAGAAAGTTGGTGATTGAAATTTCGTAAATAGATCTCGCCGCAAAGAAAACCGCCTTTGTTTCAGTGGCTGCCACTCCAACTCACTTATCATATCAGAGACACCCTAAACCCTATTGCGCGATAACACGAAACGAGCTGCCCTTCTTTGCACTTTTTCGATGTCCTCCGTCAATCCTACCTGGTAAGGATCCCATACCGCGCAACAATATTCCAGCAGAGGACGGACAAGTGTAATGTAGGCTGTCTCTTTAGTGGGTTTGTCGCATCTTCTAAGTGTTCTGCCAACAAAGCGCAGTCTTTGTTTCGCCTTCCCCACAATATTATCTATGTGGTCTTTCCACATTGTCTGTCAACGTTCCCCTCTCAATACCTGCAGGTTACAATGACTTCGTGGAGCCAAGGACGATAAGTACTCTTCATTCCCTTCCCTCTTACAACTGCTTTGAGAGAGGGTTTCAGAAAGGTGCAGCCCTGCACACAGCCCAAGTTTTTCCCCTTTTTGCACCCGAACGCAATGGAAACAACGCAGAGTCGTATTTTTTTTTTTTTGCTTTTACTGCCTGGTAAATTTAACTAACTATGGCACGAAACGGAAATGGCAGTAAACTGACAGGAAGCAAGAACTTAGAGCAACCAGGTGCTGCTTCCATCATTGGTGTGATTACGTATTACGTCTAAACGAAAGCGGAGAGGGGATGCCAAAGAATTAGAGGGGAGCACTCGAGAAACCGTCTGTCTGATTTTGGCCAGTCTGTGGAATCTTCCGTCGCTTAATGATCATAGATGTTTGCATTCATCTGAGCTAACTGGTAATCCTCGAGAGTACTTCAGGATACCAAAGGGCTGACTGTCCAGTCGCCTTAATGTGTTCACACGTGTCAGATGCCTGGATAATCACCTTCTGCGTCACAGACTACTGCAAGACATGTAGGAAGGGTGTGAGAGGTTCTGGAAGCTACCGACGGGTATGTGGCCACCTGCCATAGGTTTCTCGGTTCGTCACGCGAACAGCCCGATTGAGGTGGTCCCACATTTTCTCCCGATTGGGTTTAAATCGGGGAAGTTTGGTGGCCAGGGGTGGTAAACTCATTCCCGTGCTCTTCACGCACACTGCGAGCTGTGTTGCATTATCCTGCTGGTAGATGCCATTGTGCCGAGGAAAAAGAACTGTGTGTAGGGATGGACATGATTCCCAAGGATGGATACATACCTTTGTTGACATAATGCCTTCCACAATGACGAGATCACCCGTGTATTGCCACGAAAACTTTCCCCAGACCAAAATGCTCCCTCTTTCGGCCTGGACCCTTCCGACGATTGTTGCAGGGCGTACACACCAACGGTCATGTGTCCGATGGAGCATAAAATATTGAACCGTGGTACAACTCAGTTCTTTAGAAAATAAAAAAATTACAATCTCTCCACAGTTATTTAAAGGAAATAGGAAGACCGGGATCACTGGTGATGGTGAAGCTTGTGATTGTTTTACAATTTTAATTTCACTCAAAAGAGACGTTATTATAATCTTCAATTCGGACATTTGCCCTCTTACTGATGCAATATCCAAATCTTCACTTTAATTGAATTACATAAATACGAATAAGAATCATATTTTGCGTCCGCAACCAAAATCAGAGATAGTAGGCACGGTGAATAATCAATCATAAACAATCGTTCTTGTTTAACCACATCTCAAAAGACTAGTAACACTGTACACTTCCAACCCAAAGTTACACAGCCACATAATACAACAACTTCATTAAAAAACAAAGATCTTAAAACTTAATGAAAGTCCACAGTGAAACATGCTTATACTAAAAATGTAAAGTGGGCCAACCAAGGTCGCAAAACTGGCACACAGGAAAAATAAGTTGCACATTCATTAAAGATACACAAATGATTAACATAGCCGGCCGGTGTGGCAGTGCGGTTCTAGGCGCTTCAGTCTGGAACCACGTGACCGCTACGGTCGCAGGTTCGAATCCTGCCTCGGGCATGGATGTGTGTGATATCCTTAGGTTGGTTAGGTTTAAGTAGTTCGAAGTTCTACGGGACTGATGACCAAAGATGTTAAGTCCCACAGTGCTCAGAGCCATTTGAACCATTTTTTTTATTAACATAAGTGTTAAATAAGAAATGCTAGTAATAACTCAACCAGTAAAATAACTTACAGAAACGCTAATATTAACAAAGTGGCCTCACGTAACTTTAGAGAACAGCGTTAAGGCCCACAGCAGTATTTGGAAGCAATACGAGCAGGCAATACGAGCGTTCACTCTCCAGGGCTTGTGCACAGGCTCACTAGCAGGCGGTATATATTTATGCATAGTCCGACCGGCCTCACAATGAGCGGTCCCGACAAGAATCCATAACCGCGCCGACGCCAGGGAACTAGCAGACTTAACAAATGGCCTGCAGCACAAATAGATTGCAATAAAAACAAGGTCAAATCACAGCCATACTGGAATATATAATTAGCATGCCCCCAAATTATTACGGAGCAATACTTTAACATCACCCGTCTACTAGTAAATTAGCAGGAAACTTAGAGATCACTTCCAGTTGCCTTAAAGCACTTTCAACATTAAACAAACATATCAAATTCCGCCGTGACAAATGATTAAAGCATTAACTCTACGGCTGCCGGGAGCGTACACAACGGCAAGCACTCCCCAAGCGGTCAATATGTCCTGAAAAAAGTTAAAACTTGCTTGAAAACCACTTAGAACACACACTCCACTGAAACTTCCTGGCAGATTAAAATTGTGTGCCCGACCGAGACTCGAACTCGGGACCTTTGCCTTTCGCGGGCAAGTGCTCTACCAACTGAGCTACCGAAGCACGACTCACGCCCGGTACTCACAGCTTTACTTCTGCCAGTACCTCGTCTCCTACCTTCCAAACTTTACAGAAGCTCTCCTGCGAACCTTGCAGAACTAGCACTCCTGAAAGAAAGGATATTGCGGAGACATGGCCTAGCCACAGCCTGGGGGATGTTTCCAGAATGAGATTTTCACTCTGCAGCGGAGTGTGCGCTGATATGAAACTTCCTGGCAGATTAAAACTGTGTGCCCGACCGAGACTCGAACTCGGGACCTTTGCCTTTCTGCCAGGAAGTTTCATATCAGCGCACACTCCGCTGCAGAGTGAAAATCTCATTCTGGAAACATCCCCCAGGCTGTGGCTAAGCCATGTCTCCGCTATATCTTTTCTTTCAGGAGTGCTGGTTCTGCAAGGTTCGCAGGAGAGCTTCTGTAAAGTTTGGAAGATAGGAGACGAGATACTGGCAGAAGTAAGGCTGTGAGTACCGGGCGTGAGTCGTGCTTCGGTAGCTCAGATGGTAGAGCACTTGCCCGCGAAAGGCAAAGGTCCCGAGTTCGAGTCTCGGTCGGGCACACAGTTTTAATCTGCCAGGAAGTTTCATATCAGCGCACACTCCGCTGCAGAGTGAAAATCTCATTCTGGACACACTCCACTGTTGATGAGAAGTGAAATGAGGAACATCAGCCTCCTTTAAGCAGCCACTGTGGAACCAAGTTCTGAACCATCTCCGGCAGCTACCCATGCCACAATAAGTTTCAACAATCTTCTTAGTTAAACACCGATTAAAAGTCATACGTAACTTGGAGCTTGCAAATTACGAGCTGGGAAGCTGTTCTACATCTACGTCTACATCCATACTCCGCAAGCCACCTGACGGTGTGTGGCGGAGGGTACCTTGAGTACCTCTATCGGTTCCCCCTTCTATTCCGGTGTCGTATTGTTCGTCGAAAGAAGGATTGTCCGTATGCCTCTGTGTGGGCTCTAATCTCTCTGATTTTATCCCCATGGTCTCTTCGCGAGATATACATAGGAGGGAGCTTGACTCCTCGGTGAAGGTATCTTCTCCAAACTTCAACAAAAGCCCGTACCGAGCTACTGAGCGTCTCTCCTGCAGAGTCTTCCACTGGAGTTTATGTATCATCTCCGTAAAGCTTTCGCGATTACTAAATGATCCTGTAACGAAGCGCGCTGCTCTCTGTTGGATCTTCTCTATCTCTTCTATCATCACTATCTTGTACGGATAGTATTCAAGCAGTGGGCGAACAAGCGTACTGTAACCTACTTCCTTTGTTTTCGGATTGCATTTCCTTAGGACTCTTCCAATGAATCTCAGTCTGGCATCTGCTTTACCGACGATCAAGTTTACATGATCATTCCATTTTAAACCACTCCTAATGCGTACTCCCAGATAATTTATGGAATTAACTGCTTCCAGTTGCTGACCTGCTATGTTGTAGCTAAATGATATGGGATCTTTCCTTCTATGTATTCGCAGCATATTACACTTGTCTACATTGATATTCAATTGCCATTCCCTGTACCATCCGTCAATTCGCTGCAGATCCACCTGCATTTCTGTACAATTTTCCATTGTTACAACCTCTCGATACACCACAGCATCATCCGCAAAAAGCCTCAGTGAACTTCCGATGTCATCCACAACGTCATTTATGTATATTGTGAATAGCAACGGTCCTATGACACTCCCCTGCGGCACACCTGAAATCACTCTTATTTCGGAAAACATCTCTCCATTGAGAATGACATGCTGCGGTCTGTTATCTAGGAACTCTTCATTCCAATCACACAATTGGTCTGATAGTCCATATGCTCTTCCTTTGTTCATTAAACGACTGTGGGGAACTGTATCGAACGCCTTGGGGAAGTCAAGAAACACGGCATCTACCTGTGAACCCATGTCTATAACCCTCTGAGTCTCGTGGACGAATAGCGCGAGCTGGGTTTCAAACGATCGTCTTTTTCGAAACCTACGCTGATTCCTACAGAGTAGATTTCTAGTCTCCAGAAAAGTCATTATACTCGAACATAATAAGAGTTCCAAAATTCTGCAACTGATCGACGTTAGAGATATAGGTCTATAGTTCTGCACATTTGTTCGACGTCCCTTCTTGAAAACGGGGATGACCTGTGCCCTTTTCCAATCCTTTGGAACGCTACGCTCTTCTAGAGACCTACGGTACACCGCTGCAAGAAGGGGGGCAAGTTCCTTCGCGTATTCTGTGTAAAATCGAACTGGTATCCCATCAGGTCCAGCGGCCTTTCCTCTTTTGAGCGATTTTAATTGTTTCTCTATCCCTTTGTCGTCTATTTCGATATCTACCATTTTGTCATCTGTGCGACAATCACCGTGAGACGACGAACCCACCACAATTTTACACTTCAAGGCGCCCAATGATCGGCACCGTACAAAAGACAAGGGTGGCGAGCACGGCGAGGTCCTTGCACCACGGTTAGGGACGCCGACTTGTTTGCAACGCAAACGCTCGATGAACGCCGACCGGAGACTCTCCCGTGACACGTTCACCCGGAAAACCGCCCGGGGGGAGCCGTCAAAGATAGCGAAACAGCCGAATATAGACATCAGCGATGCAAGTAGAACACCCTAACACCAGCCGCCGCGGCTCAAATATGGTTACTCTGAAAATGCCACCAGCTGCCACGGTGCGGACGTCCAGTTGCGGCTCTGGCGTGCAATTTCCAGTCTTCATCGCCGGTGAACAGCAAGTCAGCCACGTGCCTATTGCGGAGGCTCATACGCAGCAACGTTCCCTGAACGGTCGTTGAAGAGGTTGTTGGTAGCCCTCTGGTTTATCTGGGCGGTCAGTGGCTCAACACTTGCCCATCTGTTCGCTCGTGTTCTTCTCCGCAGCTGACGTCCAAGCTGTCATCTCGCACCACAGTTGCCATGCACGCTATACTTTAACAACGGCGGCACGCGAACTGTTACAAACTTAGCCGTTTCGGAAATGCTTCCACCTTCGGTCCTGATAGCAATGACAACGCCTTTTTGCACTTCTGACGGCAGATAAATCGCTCCGATTCCACTTCCGACATCGACTGTACAGTTTTCCGCCCCCCCCCCCCCCCTCCTCCGACACGCTCTGTGTATAGCTGTAGTCGAGGAATAATATTGTGAACAGCACTGTAAAGCATGTTCGGAGTTATGGTGAGGCATTAGCGTCGGATGTTGATTTTCAGCATCCCTAGAGATATCGGTCGATCACGATACACTTGCGACTTCAGGTAACCCCAAAACCAATAATCGCACGGACTGAGGTCTGGGGACCTGGGAGGACAAGCATGACGAAAGTGGCGGCTGAGCACACGACCGTCACCAAACGACGCATGCAGGAGATCTTTCACATGTCTAGCAATTTGAGGTGTTTTTTTTTTTTAGTTCTAATAAAAAAAATTCCAATCATGTGTGTCAATTTTTACCTCTCTATATACATTATTCCGTGGTTTATTAAGTATTCAAATTTATACTGACTTTTTGATCAGCCGGTACATAAAACAGGGTGTACATGTGTATGTCTGGGATCTCCTCAGAAACCCCTCAATCAACTTCAACCAAATTTGGCACAGGAAGCCAGGCCTCACAGTTATCAGGCATGTGGGGTTTATTTTACCTCCTACCTCCAATAGGAGCTGAGATGTGAGCAAAAAGTGTTTTATTCCATCCCCTGTCATATAGTCCGCCCTGCACAACAGGCATGTTGTGTGGAGCAGTACAGGTCTGCCAAATCGACCTCCTTTGTAGAGCAGCTTACATGTCAGGTACAAGAAACAGTTTTCCAGGCCCCAACATGTAGGCTGCCCTGCATGACAGGTGTGTTATGCTTTATATACTTGCTTTGCAGCTGGCTGGTGTGACCGAGCAGTTCTAGGCGCTTCAGTCTGGAACTGCGCGACCGTTACTGTTGCAGATTCGAATCCTGCCTCGGGCATGGATGTGTGTGATGTCCTCAGGTTAGTTAGGTTTAAGTAGTTCTAAGTTCTAGGGGACTGATGACCTCACATGTTAAGTCCCATAGTGCTCAGAGCCATTTGAACTTGCTTTGCATGGTACAAGGAAATGCTTTTTCAAGCCCTGTTGTGAGCAGTTTGTTGTGGGAGTAGTATCGGCCTGCTTTAGTGAACAGTGTTGCAGCGGCTACATGTGCCGATAAGCATGGATAGGGACCAGTTGAGATGGGTAAAGAAAGGGATGGACAGAGCAAAGGGGAGGAGGGAATGGAATGGAGGAAGGGAGATGGATGATGCAGATGGAAAATGTAGAGGGGCAGTAGGCAGGGACACGGGGGGGGGGGGGGATATGGATAATGCAGGTGGAAAGTGTAGAGGGGCAGTAAGCAGGAGGGAGAGAGAGAGAGAGAGAGAGAGAGAGAGAGAGAGAGAGAGGAAATGGAAAACGAGAAGGGTCCCAGGATATGGTTAGAGGGAGGAGGGAGGAAGATACTAACAGAGAGAGAGGGAGGAGGAATCGTAAAAAGAGGGGGTGGGGAGGAAATGAAGACTCAGAGTGAGGGCGGAGGAGGAAATAGAAAGACGTGGGGCGATGAGATGGACATGAGGAGGAAAAGGTGGACACAAGAGGGGGACGAGGAGGTGTGTTCAATACATGTCAAATACATATCCAGGCAATCCCATGAGGAAAAGGTAGGTTATTTATAGAGCTAAAAGATCGCGTCAGACATACATACCAAGCTGTAGATATGGAACCATGGACAGCAAACGACTGCAAGATATCTAGGGAAGTTGTGGATTTGGAAATCTGCTTTATTAGTGGGGGCTCTAATTAACGCCAATTGAAATAAACACTAAGTAGATCTCACTACATGTTGATAAGTTTCAATATTTAGGCTAGCTGATGAAAACGACTGGATCGACATCAGAGTGTCTGGAGCACGACGGTTCAAACTCACGCTCCAGCTGCCCTCATTTAGGTTTTCCATGATCTCCAGGCAAATGGCGGGATGGTTCCTTTGAAAGGGCACTGTCTATTTCCTTCCCTATCCTAGGCGCAACCCGAGCTTGTGCTCAGTCTCCGATGACCTCGACGTCGACGGGATGTTAAATCCTATCTTCCTTCCGTGTTCAGAGCCACTGTGGCGTAGTGGTTAACGCATCTGCCTAGTGGTCAGGAGCCTTGGATTCGAATCCCGGCCTTGGTACAAATTTTCATTCATTGCTCCAATATGCATATATAAAAATAATAACATATCTTAATTTCCACAAATTAGTGTGGAGGGAACTCCATGCAATGGTACCTCTAATAAAGGTCGCCTACTAAAGTAGTTGTGATGGGCAAAACATAGATGTGAATTCCGTGGATAAAATAATAAAATGCAACCATCATGCGTATCTTTGACATCGTACCGGTGTCACCCACACTAAACTCGTTGGTTCCCGTTTAAAATAAAACTGCAGATCACGTGATCAACGTCTAAAAATCAAATGGCATGGCGACAAAGACCCGCATTAGGGTTGCATTTTATGTACGCAATTCACATCTACGTTGTGCCCGTTACCAGTACATTCATAAGCAACATTTATTATAGGTACCATTAGATGGAGCTTCCGCCACACTAATCTCTTGAAAATAAGAAACTTGATTACACTTCTTCAGTGTGACTGAAGTAGCTTGAAAATGCCCGAGGAGGCGAAATCAGCTAATAGCGCAAAATCATGACAAAGCGAAACTTCCGGCCGAGTTGGCCGAGCGGTTCTAGGCGCTACAGTCTGGAACCGCGTGACCGCTACGGTCGCAGGTTCGAATCCTGCCTCGGGCATGGATGTGTGTGATGTCCTTAGGTTAGTTAGGTTTAAGTAGTTCGAAGTTCTAGGGGACTGATGACCTTAGAAGTTAAGTCTCATAGTGCTCAGAGCCAGGCAAAGCGAAACTTCCAGACAGATTAAAACTGTGTGCCGGACAGAGACTCGAACTCGGAACCCTTACCTTTAACGCGCAAGTCTCGCACGAGAACTTCTGTGAAGTTTGTAAGGTAGGAGATAAGATACCGACGGAAGTAAAATTGCGAGGACGGGTCGTGAGTCGTGCTTGGGTAGCTCAGCCGTTGGTGCACTTGCTCGCGATTGGGAAACCTCCCGAGTACGAGTCTCTGTCCGGCACACAGTTGCAGAGTGGAAAAAAATGTTTATTTTAAAAAAGCAGCGTATGCACGATAATGAAGTCCCTGAAAAAATTCTGCGGCGGCTGTGCACCCATATATAAAGAAGAGTCGGCCCTTCAGAACTATGGTTCTGTAGTTTTGGTACAGTACATACTGAAGTAGTAAATGGTAGGATTACCAGCAGTTTTAGTAAAATTGGTATGGAACGAAGCATAAATGAATGTGTGTGAGAGAAACAGACAGCTGACGACTTTGGTTGATTGTTTTGCACATAATTAGAACAGCAAATTATTCAGTGGTAGTGCATTATACTCTTACTCAATATAACTTGACTTTTATCAGAAATAAAAAAAATTTTATGACATAACTTCTGCCCTTTTATATAACCAAAGCAATTAATTTCGATGTAAGGAGCTCACTTAGGCAAACATGAAAAAAATTATAATTTATTGTTGTTATTTTGTACTCAATAGAACGTTCATCATGATGAAAGGCAGGAGTTACCTGTTATCATTGATAAATACGAAAATTGTTATGAATAACAGAAATATGACTCATGTAAGTTCGACGAAGTATTGAAGCGATGTTTGATATATGTTTTGAGAATTTTTTATTTTACCTTTTTCCTGAGGTTCAAAATGGTTCAAATGGCTCTGAGCACTATGGGACTCAACTGCGGAGGTCATTAGTCCCCTAGAACTTAGAACTAGTTAAACCTAACTAACCTAAGGACATCACAAACATCCATGCCCGAGGCAGGATTCGAACCTGCGACCGTAGCGGTCTTGCGGTTCCAGACTGCAGCGCCTTTAACCGCACGGCCACTTCGGCCGGCCTTTTCCTGAGGAAATTGTGTTTTCTAGGACTATATGATAAATGTGTATCGTTTTCTTTATTTTTACAACGACGTCCCTCTGTTTCACGTTACAGATCAACAACTTTCGAATAAAACCTGAATTAAACTGTGACAATTTGTTTGCTGTAAATACTGTATATTCTTAAGTAACAGTCAGGCGCATAACTAAGTAGAACAAAGATGTTCTTCAGATTACCCGGCCATTTATATACCCTCACTCGGTTTCTAGACGTTTCACTGCCACAGCATTTTTGGGGAATCAAGCAATACACTGACGACGTACGTACGAGGGCTATCCAGAAAGTAAGTTACGATAGGTCGCGAAATGGAAACGACTATGATAATCCGATTAAGCTTTGCAAAGATGTGTTGGGCAGTATCTCTAGTATGACTCTAGGTAGAATTATGTCGCTCTTTTCATTCCTGAGCTCTTAGTGAGCGCGTAAAGATGTTATAGAAAATAGTGTCTCCCGCCAAGTACGAGGGCCTGGTGAGAATTTTCCCCTGAAGCTATGCAACCAACATTACATGACTGTCGTGCGGTTTCTTCTTCAAGACAATTCTCAGCTCATTCTGCAGGGGCAATGAAGATGTTCCTGAATCGTTTCAATTGGAAATGTTTGGTTGCCCACAGTACAGCCCGTAATTGTCTCCCACTGACTTTCATCTCTGCTCAAACGAACCGCTGGCTATGAAGACAACATTTTGGCACAGACAACGAGCTTTAGGCCAGCGTAGAGAATTGGCGGAAAGCACTGGCGGCTGCCTTCTATGATGAGGGTATTGGAAAGTTGGTACAACGCTACGACGAATGTCCGAGTCAGAACGGCGACTACGTAGAGAAGTAGCTGAAAGGTGTAGCTAACTGTTACAAATGAAACATTTCTGATTTTCACTGTGATTTTCATTTCGCGATCAATCGTAACTTACTTTTTGGACAGCCCTCGTAATAAGAGCGAGCGTTATGCGGTAGCGCCCAATAGGTATGCAACACACCTGACGTACAGGAAATGCGGGTACGACCTTAACTGACCAAGGCTACTAGGAAAATACCGTAGTGTACGCTTACTTACGGAAGCGTACGGTCGTTTGTGGTAGTTTTACAGCTCTACGTAAGATTAAAAGTTCTGCAAGTCATTGATATAAGTTTTCGAAGTTGTGAGGTCTTTGTAGGTACGACCTTTATGTTTCGGAGGTGATGCGGTGGGCCAGAAAGATAGTACCGGCGCCTGCTGTTGCGCTGTGTTCTCACGTCACATCACATTACGTGACGTGACGTCACGGCGTGTTTTCCTGCCAGCCATTAGAGAGGGGCAATTAGGTGACGGCTGAGTCGGCGTTTAGCGGCCGAGGCGCAACGCAACAAAGCGCACTCCGCACGTTGCTACGAGGCTATACGCGCCAGCACACAGCACACATTATTTCCAGCAAAGCGTAACACACTATATCCTGACTGGTATCTGCTGTCAGCAGCACAAAACAAGATATCCGGCAACTTACGAGATAATTTACAAACCGCTAAAAACCGTCTTATCCTCTGTCTTTCTGTGGAACGGTAGATCAGAAACTTCGCTTATGACAGAAGAATTAAGCGAAACTTTAATGGTACTGAAGTACGCTTCCTAAAATTATTAAACTGTTGTCCCAGCTATTTCTGTTTCGATTTTTCTGTCCTTCCCGGCGGATCTGTCGCACAGGGACTTCACGGTTTTGCCGGCATAGGTGCAAGCGCCACAATATTTCATCGAAACAACTTTTCGGTGTCTTCAGGTGGCAGTTTCAGCTGCAAGACGCGACTGGTAATCTACGCCGCCAGGGGCACGAATAACGAATGGAAGGTAAGAGACTCACAGTTGGGTGAAAGTAGCGCTCATATAGTGCCCTCTCCCGGGAGCCGGTGAGAGGCCTTTCGCTAGCATACATTGGGCAGTTACTATCCTGCCGTACGCAAATCTCCGACAAACTAATGACCAGGGACCGATGGCTTACGGACAGAATTTTATAACATGTACAGGGAAGTAATCAGCAATACTGAAACGCAGATAATGAAAGTAGTACAGAGGAGAACGAAGCTATCGAAAGAGTTCGAGGATAGCAAAACAACACTCATTCCATGGAGATGCTTGCTGGGGAGTAACATTCTGTAATCCTCGTGGTCAATTGTTTCATTGTCTACCTGCCGTCCTTACTACACTCCTGGAAACGGAAAAAAGAACACACTGACACCGGTGTGTCAGACCCACCATACTTGCTCCGGACACTGCGAGAGGGCTGTACAAGCAATGATCACACGCACGGCACAGCGGACACACCAGGAACCGCGGTGTTGGCCGTCGAATGGCGCTAGCTGCGCAGCATTTGTGCACCGCCGCCGTCAGTGTCAGCCAGTTTGCCGTGGCATACGGAGCTCCATCGCAGTCTTTAACACTGGTAGCATGCCGCGACAGCGTGGACGTGAACCGTATGTGCAGTTGACGGACTTTGAGCGAGGGCGTATAGTGGGCATGCGGGAGGCCGGGTGGACGTACCGCCGAATTGCTCAACACGTGGGGCGTGAGGTCTCCACAGTACATCGATGTTGTCGCCAGTGGTCGGCGGAAGGTGCACGTGCCCGTCGACCTGGGACCGGACCGCAGCGACGCGCGGATGCACGCCAAGACCGTAGGATCCTACGCAGTGCCGTAGGGGACCGCACCGCCACTTCCCAGCAAATTAGGGACACTGTTGCTCCTGGGGTATCGGCGAGGACCATTCGCAACCGTCTCCATGAAACTGGGCTACGGTCCCGCACACCGTTAGGCCGTCTTCCGCTCACGCCCCAACATCGTGCAGCCCGCCTCCAGTGGTGTCGCGACAGGCGTGAATGGAGGGACGAATGGAGACGTGTCGTCTTCAGCGATGAGAGTCGCTTCTGCCTTGGTGCCAATGATGGTCGTATGCGTGTTTGGCGCCGTGCAGGTGAGCGCCACAATCAGGACTGCATACGACCGAGGCACACAGGGCCAACACCCGGCATCATGGTGTGGGGAGCGATCTCCTACACTGGCCGTACACCACTGGTGATCGTCGAGGGGACACTGAATAGTGCACGGTACATCAAAACCGTCATCGAACCCATCGTTCTACCATTCCTAGACCGGCAAGGGAACTTGCTGTTCCAACAGGACAATGCACGTCCGCATGTATCCCGTGCCACCCAACGTGCTCTAGAAGGTGTAAGTCAACTACCCTGGCCAGCAAGATTTCCGGATCTGTCCTCCATTGAGCATGTTTGGGACTGGATGAAGCGTCGTCTCACGCGGTCTGCACGTCCAGCACGAACGCTGGTCGAACTGAGGCGCCAGGTGGAAATGGCATGGCAAGCCGTTCCACAGGACTACATCCAGCATCTCTACGATCGTCTCCATGGGAGAATAGCAGCCTGCATTGCTGCGAAAGGTGGATATACACTGTACTAGTGCCGACATTGTGCATGCTCTGTTGCCTGTGTCTATGTGCCTGTGGTTCTGTCAGTGTGATCATGTGATGTATCTGACCGCAGGAATGTGTCAATAAAGTTTCCCCTTCCTGGGACAATGAATTCACGGTGTTCTTATTTCAATTTCCAGGAGTGTATTTTCTGGTTTGTACCCGACCCTCAGAGTTTTACTCTGTCGGCTCTTCGGCCGTAAATATAGGCTGTAGTATGTACTAAGACACTAGTCGTCGTTTGAACATTTGTCCCGCTTTTTTTTTATACAAATTTTGCCGTTAAAGACCGTGAAAACAGTTATTTCTTGCGCTTCTGGGAAGTCTTCTTTTTCTCAGTCCACACTACTTTCATTCTTGCGCTGAAGGCGGCTTTTCTCTCTTCAGACCATTTAGTTCCACAAGTCTTCTTAATTTTCACACCGAAACCCGTGAATGAATTCAGTTTTTTTTTCTACATAGGTTTCTGTTAAATATTGTTTCCTGATCTATGTCCATTTCTTTTATATCTCTTTCTGTGTTGATAAACCATAAATTTTTATTTTTTAGATTTGCGATGTACGAAAATATTTGTTTTGTAAGCCTATTCGGGTTCATCCTCATGATGTGAGCATAAAAGGAGCATCTTCTTTTTCTAATTTCGTCTGTAATTTTGCTGCACTTCGTATACACTTCTTTGTTGCTTTTTAGTCTGTATACAGGCTTGCCTTGATCATCTGTTATTTTCCTGTGTCCAAGAATTGTCCTCACAATTCTTCTTTCACGATTTTCTATCTGTTCTGCGTATGTAAAATTTGCCAGTGTTTCTGATGCATATAGTATCTGCGGTCTAATGACAGTCTGGTAGTGTCTGAGTTTAATGTTTTTGGATATACATTTTTTTGAATACATTTGTCTGCAGTAGTGAGTTGCTGTCTCTAGTTTTTGTATTCTAGCCCTGCAGGCTGGATGACCTTTTGCCACAGGCTGAATTAGTTCACCAAGATATTTAAAATGTTTAGATACCTGTATTTTCCCGCATTTCGTAGTTATTTTCTTTGGTGGATTTTTGATATTTGTAATGATTTCTGTCTTTTCAAATGAATTTGTAAGCCTGCTTTTTCAGCAGTTTCTTTAAGTAATTCTATTTGTTTTATTGTGTCTTTTTATGTGCAAGCTAAACAGGCGAGATCGTCAGCGAAGGCAAAACAGTTGGTTTCATTGACTTTGTAGCACTTCCCTCCAATTTGGACTTTCTCAGCTCCATGTTTTTGCGTGAGTTTTCTCCATTCCGCTATGACTTTATCCAGAACACAGTTGAAGAGTACCGGGGACAGCGCATCTCCTTGTCTGACGCCGGTTTTGACCTCGAAATGCCGTGAAATTTCTCCTTGGAATTTTACTTTTGATGTTGTATTTGTTAATGTTTCTTTGATTATGGTGATTGTTCTTTCATCTATTTCATATTCTCGAAGTGTTTTGATGAGTGTGTCCCTATCGATTGAGTCATAAGCTTTTTTTTAAATCAATGAATGTTATGAAATATTTCTTGCTCCTTGTAGATAAATAGTTCATTGTTGTTTTGAGGTTAAAAATTTGTTCGGCGCAGGATCTTCCTGGTCTGAAGCCAGCTTGATATTCTCCAAGTTTTCCCTCTATAACTGGTGATAAACGATTGAGCAGGGCTTTTGATAGAATTTTGTATCGGACTGGGAGAAGCGATATTCCACGATAGTTGTTAACATCCCTTTTGTCACCTTTTTTAAACAAAGGGTGAATTAGGGCAGTTTTCCAGTGACTTGGGATTTTCTTGGTTTCCCATACTTGTTCAAGTTCTTTGTGTAGTGCTTCTACTGATGTTTCTCCCCCAAGCTTGAGCATTTCTGCTGTAATTGTGTCTTCTCCACATGCTTTCCTGTTTTTGAGATTTTTGATTATGTTTGTGATTTCCTCTCGTGTCGGAGGTGTTGAATGTATTGGTAATGTTTCTGGTTGCGTAAAACTGAGAGTCTGGAAGGGTGTTTGGCAGTTTAGGAGTGTCTCAAAATATTCAGCCAGGATTTCACAGTTTTCAGTATTGTTGGTGGCGAGTCTTATTATTTCTCATAAGGTTTAGGCAAGGGGACTGGTATCCTCGGAGTTTCTGGTTGAATGTTTTGTACCAAGCTGCCGTGTTGCATTTCTTGAAATTCTCTTCGATTGAGTCCAGTTGTTGTTTTTCATATTGTCTCTTGGTGTTGCGAATAATTTTCGAGGCATTCTTTCTGGCTTGCTTAAATTCATCAAGGTTGTTTTCAGTTTTATGTGAGTTCCACTTTTTCCAGGCTTTTATATTGCCTTTCCATTCTGGTTTCTACTCGATCATTAATGTTCTAATGAATCAGCTCCTGATCGTAAATGGAGCCGAACAATTGTACTAAGGCACAGATTGCCGTTAAACAGAGAGGGTTAGATTTAGATGTTAACCGGTTCAGTTCTTTGATTGTAATTGCATTTCTCAGTCGTTAGTTATAATCTGTATAACCTTTTGTACTGAACTGTTTGTTGCTGTGTTTGAAAGACCGGGTCATTATTTGTATATTTCAGCTGCTTCTTGTGGTTCCGCCGAGTGAGTTCTCTTGTAATGAGTGTTCACAAGTAATGTTTTAAGACGTCCCTTCAGAGCGGTCTTAATAACTTACAATCAGTTTAACCTTGAAAATATTAACAGCCAACTGTCACCTGGGCTTGAGTCAAAATAAAGTTGTCAGAAGGGACAGGTTGGGATCCAGCCGCATCTTGGTTGCCGACTGAAATTGGTTGCTTTGAAATAAGCCTTATCATTGTCATATTGTTTCCTAATCTGTTTAACCTTTAAGCACAGGTGCGCCTCTTAACCCCGAACCTTTCGACATACACCTTTCAAATTAAAAGTTACGTCATTTGTTTTGAGCAATTGAATCACTCTTGTCATCAATGGTGCTTATATAGTTTTCATGTGTTGCAGAAGAGCATTTAATAAGAGAGACTGGCCGGCTGGTATGGCCGAGCGTTTCTAGGCGCTACAGTCTGGAACCGCGCGACCGCTACGGTCGCAGGTTCGAATCCTGTCTCGGGCATGGATGTGTGCGATGTCCTTAGGTTAGTTAGGTTTAAGTAGTTCTAAGTTCTAGGGGATTGATGACCTCAGATGTTGAGTCCCATAGTGCTCAGAGCCATTTTTGAACCAATAAGATAGACTGTGTCCAGCGCGGTCGTAAACACCGCTGTTTCACCCGATAACGGACGGGCTGCAGGTCCGGCCGTCTTGTAATCATTGTCATGTTGTTTTCTGTTATGTTTTTTTTTTTTTTTTTTTTTTTTTTTTTTTTTTTTTTTTTTTTTTGCAGAAGCTTATTGAACTTAAGGTTAAAGGTCAAAAGAAATTTGCTAGTTGTCAATTTTGTTAAAAAAAATTATGGTTATGTATTGTTAAATAAACAGGTTGTGTGAGAAGAAAGTTATATTGGTGGGCCCTCCCTTCCACGTTTTCCTTAATTCCAGTAAGTACTACGTATCACACAGGGGTCTCATACACAAGTGACTGTAGATATCCTAGATATCCTCATAGGAAAATAATCAAAGGGATTCAGGTCAGGTAACCTCGCAGGCCATGAAATAGGACCCCCCTCCCCCCCCCCCTTCCAATCCAGCGACCAGGAAACAGCATTGAGATGGTTGCGGACATCCACACTGAAGTGAGGCGGTGAATTGTCATATTGTACCCACATCCTCTCACGAACAGCCAAGGCTACGTTCTCCAACTCAGTAGAAGTCCTTGCACCAACCTCAAGTACAGGTGGCTATTCGGACGACCAGGTAAAAGATACGGCCCAGTGAGAATGTCGCCTACAATGCCGGCACAGATATTCACAGCAGAACGTACTTGATGGTGTGACTCTACTACAGCGTGGGGGCTCTCCTCATCCCACTCGTGGCTGTTCCTGCTGTTCGAAATACCATCACGATCACATGAGGTCTCGTCAGTAAACAGCACATCATCATCATGTTCTGCCAAAAGGCAGGTTTTCACATGGTAGTTCTCCAGGCTGTCCGATCTTCTGCCATCCTCTTCAGGTCTGCATAATTTCCTCTTCCCTTTACGTCGTCTATCATCTTGTAGCTCCTTCTTCATCTCAGTCTTCTCCCACAAACCAATCCTTCCAAAGCATCTGCTAGCAAGCACTCCCTTCTCACGAATGTCCCAACCAGTTCTTTTTCCTTTCTCTTACAACCTTCAGCAGATATCTTCTCTCACCAGCCCTTTCCAATACTCCTTCACTACTCACTCTTTCCATCCAGCTTATTCTCTCCATTCTCCTCCACATCCACATCTCAAATGCTTCTAATCTTTTTTCATCCTTTCGTCCCAGCGTCCATGTTTCATCCCCATATAGCGCCACACTCCAGACAAAACATTTGACAAGGCTTTTCCTTAGACCTTTATCTAATTTGCCACATGACAGTCTCCTCTTTTTGTTGAATGCCTCCTCCTTTATGGTAATTCGAGTTTACACCTCCTGGTGACATCTCAAGTCTTCAGTTATTGTGCTTCCAAGATATTTAAATGCACTTACTTGTCTAATGGTAGATTGTCCTATTTTAATATTGGACAGTCTGCTTTTGCTGTGTTTATTTGCATCCCATATTCCACCCAAGCTTCATTCAGATCTTTCAGCGTGTTATTGACTGTCCGCTCACTTTCTGTCAATAATACCATGTCATCAGTAAATCTTATAATTCTCTTTACAGCACTTCTTTTCCCATCTAAGCTTTTCGCAATAATCTCTTCAAGGTATACGTTAAACAACGAAGGGGAAAGGCAAGATTCCGGAGTAAACAGCACGATTTTGAGCAAATCAGGTCGATCAATACATTATTGGAGCAACTACTGACCCAGTGCGACCCTTTGTGCACGGTCAGTCACAAGCGTTCCATGTATTCGTTCTGGATGATACAGGTGGAGTACTCGAGACATGCTGGTGTGTGCAGCGCCCATTTCACGTGCAATACGACGAGTACTTGTGGTGGGGTCCGCTACCGCACATTTCAGCACCTCCTCTTCAAAATCGGGGTGGTCCTCATGTTGCCAGGTCCCACGCTTCTACTTTCCAGTGACCAGTCCCCCGCATTCGTCGATCGAGAGAAATGAACACTCGTCGTGACGGACTATGCCTGTTAGGAAATCGTTCCCTGTACAGCCTTTCATCAGAGAGAGCATCATAACGTACTTCACTATACACAAGGTGCATGTCAATGAGTTTTGCGAAACTGTACAGGTACTGCTCCATCTTACTGTACTGTACGTAGTAACTGTTGCCCTATTGGGGCGACGTCGTTGTTTTTCTGGGTCGTGTGAGTGTGGGGTCGGTTGGGGACTGAGGAGGAGCCAGGTCAGCGCAGTGCGAGAACGCGCCGGGACCGCTGGAGGCGCGCGTGGACTGCCGGATGCAAGGGATGTGGTCACGAGAGTGCACCACCTCGTCGTAAACCGGATCCAGCAAACTTTATGATGAGTGCACTTCGCTTTAAGTAGTGAAACCTCCACCATTGTGACATCTCGCGATTCTCCAGTGACTTGGGTTCGTGTTGCTGCTCGTAGTGTCGCCCAGGCGAAGAGCAGCGAGTGGAGTGCTTGGGAAGGCGGATCGGGTAAGCTTTTAAGCTTTCATCCACTTTTTATTACTATTCACTGAGTTCAAATTCTTACAATTTGTTAAGTTGAACCAGCGGTATTTTTCCTGCCTGCTGGCCGCTACGCCCCCCCCCTCCCCCACCACCACCAGTTACCTTCCCTGGGGGTAAGTGTATGTAAAGCCCGGTCCACACGCAACGATCTGTCGGCGCAGACATCGGCGCAGATGTCTGTACATGCAAAAGATCGCTGCAAATGTGGTGTGTTCACACGACACAAACCCCAATCTGCTACTCGCCCGCCATCTGTCGGTGTAGAAAAGAAATATCAGTGGCAAGCGACTACGCTCCCCATAAACGTCAAAAATTTAATTAAGTTATTTTAAAATATAGAAATGGAGGAAGTTCTGTTGTGGTCTGTGTTCGCAACTTGTGTTGCAAAAAACATTCAGACCAACCGCAGGAAGCAGAGAAAGCGGTCAAAATGGTGTAGACAGTGGCTGGTAAAGCGAAAGCAGTTTTCTCACGTACATTCACTGCGAGTGTTGCACGGCGAACCTATTTTGTTTTACATTACCTCGTGTTCCATTTCCTGGCGCATTGACACTCCAATTTCATCTTCAATTGTACTCCTGCTTGGTCTTGGCGTTTCTTTATCACTAAGAAAGCCAAGCAGATCGAAATACCATATCGTTGGCTGGTATACTTGATCTACTCTTACACCAGATCTTCTAGATTTCTGATCTTTGGATAACTCTTTTCGGTAAACAGTTCGCTGACAGACTTAATTTACTTGACTCGCTTCATGAACTCATCCTTCAGGACAGCGAAAATAGCTTCACATGTGTTGGGTAATATTTTACTCAACGCTTGTTTCGATATTGCAGTTGAAAATTCCAAATCCTTGTAGCTCCTTCCGGTTGCTAGGAATCTTAATGTTACCGCCAGCCGTTCATGAGGAGAAATTGCCCTTCTCATACAAGTATTTTTCTCATAATATGAGGAGTTACAAGCTTAAAGAGATAATTATAAGTTTCGACATCCATCCGCAAATAATTTCGCCAGTTCGCAACAAATTTTTTTTATTTTTATTACCGTTTCTCTGTTTGCCGAGGCGTCAACTGCCCGCAATTTTTCAATTAGAGCATTATATGCTGCTGTATTTTTGTCTCGGGCACTATATTCTTTACTTTTAATCTTCCACAAACATGGGTGGTTTCTATATATTTCAATGAATTCACTTACAAACTCACGAGAACACTGACGAGTGCCAGCCATTTTAATGCCTGTGCGCAAAATACAAACACTAGACTGAGCAAACAGCTGTTTCGCGCCAGATTTGCGGCGATCTCCTGTTCACACGCTCCAACTTGTCTGCGCAGATGTGGTTTGAACCCACAGATTTGAGAGGTTTCGCTCAAACCTCCAACTTCCAGGTTTGCACACACCTCACGTTGGTGCAAATCTTCTGTCCACACGCAACGATCTGTCTGCGCAGATGTGATGTGCGCAGACATTTGCGCAGACAGATCGTTGCGTGTGGACGGGCCTTAACGGCAGTGTACGTTTCCTCGCCTTGCCGCTGCTGTCCGTAAGGCGTGTAGTTTAGACAGCTTTCTTGATTACAGGCCAGTTGGTGATTTTTTTTTTTCTGCTCTGGTGGTAGTGTGTCCTTTCTCATTCCGGGCGCTCTAAGCGCAGTTTTCTGCGGACGTAGTCCAGACCGCCGGTGTCGGCTTTTGCGTACTGTTCTATCTTTGCATTTGGTTTGTCAGACGTCAGGTAGCTTCAGCAACATTATCATTACTCATTCGGTAGACTGGCACTAGTTATCACCTTGTGAAGTGAATGCAACTCTTGGCTGCTTATCTCATCACTCGCGAAAGTGTTTATTCGCAGAGGTCGATTCCTGGAGCATCATCTGTGACTGGTCCTTGTGTTTTATTATTATACACTACTGGCCATTAGAATTGCTACACCACGAAGATGAAGTGCTACAGACGCGAAACTTAACCGACAGGAAGATGATGCTCTGATATGCAAATGATTAGCTTTTCAGAGCATTCACACACGGTTGGTGCCGGTGGCGACACCTACAACGTGCTGACATGAGGAAAGTTTCCAACCGATTTCTCATACACAAACAGCAGTTGACCGGCGTTGCCTGGTGAAACGTTGTTGTGATGCCTCGTGTAAGGAGGAGAAATGCGTGCCATCACGTTTCCGACTTTGATAAAGGTCGGATTGTAGCCTATCGCGACTGCGGTTCATCGTATCAAGACATTGCTGCTCGCGCTGATCAAGATCCAATAACTGTTAGCAGAATATGGAATCGGTGGGTTCAGGAGGGTAATACGGATCGCCGTGCTGGATCCCAACGGCCTCGTATCACTAGCAGTCGCGAAATGACAGGAATTTTATACGCATGGTTGTAACGGATCGTGTAACCACGTCTCGATCCCTGAGTCAACAGATGGGGACGTTTACAAGACAACAACCATCTGCACGAACAGTTCGACGACGTTTGCAGCAGCATGGACTATGAGCTCGAAGACCACGGCTGCTGTTACCCTTGACGCTGTATCACAGACAGGAGCGCCTGCGATGGTGTACTCAACGACGAACCCGGGTGCACGAATGGCAAAATGTCATTTTTTCGGTTGAATCCAGGTTCTGTTTACAGCACCATGATGGTCGCATCCGTGTTTGGCGATATCGCGGTGAACGCACATTGAAAGCGTCATCGCCATATTGGCCTATCACCCGGCGTGATCGTATCGGTTGCCATTGGTTACACGTCTCTGTCACCTCTTGTTCGCATTGACGGGATTTTGAACAGTGGACGCTACATTTCAGATGTGTTACGAACCCGTGGCTCTACCCTTCATTCGATACCTGCGAAACCCTACATTTCAGCAGGATAATGCACGACCGCAATTTGCAGGTCCTGTACGGGCCTATGTGGATACAGAAAATGTTCGACTGCTGCCGTGGCCAGCACATTCTCCAGATCTCTCACCAACTGAGAACGTCTTGTCAATGGTGGCCGAGTAACTGGCTCGTCACAATACGCCAGTCACTACTCTTGATGAACTGTGGTATCGTGTTGAAGCTGCATCGGCAGCTGTACCTGTACACGTCATCCAAGCTCTGTTTGACTCAATGCCCAGGCGTATCATGGCCGTTATTACGGCCAGAGGTGGTTGTTCCGGGTACTGATTGTTCAGGATCTATGCACCCAAATTGCGTGAAAAAGTAATCACATGTCAGTTCTAGTATAATATATTGTCCAGTGAATACCTGTTTATCATCTCCATTTCTTGTTCTTGTAGCAAGTTTAATGGCCAGTAGTGTATTACTTATTATAATACCTTGTAATGCCTACATTAAAGGTTATGTATGCCTAGTTAATAGTTCTTGTCGCCTTCTGGAATAAAGCTACTACTGTAAGATGCGAATGTCGACTTGCTGGGGGCGTTTGCACGTTAAAGAACGAGCGGAAGTGTGTTCTGCAAGTGGCTTGCGGTAGCTCTCTCGCTAGTTGATACGCGCCTCTACACCTCCCAGTTGTTCCCTGGGCAGCGCACAACACGCGGGCCCCTCCGTTGTTGGGCGAGACTCGGCTGCCCTCTGCCTTCCGTGTTGTCCCGCTGACCCACCGACCTCGACCTTATCCTGGCAGAGCGAATGAACCCGCCGGTTATCGAACCACGCCCCTCTGCCGTGATGTACGCCCTCCCTCCAACTCTCCAGATAATGGCCTCTGCGGGGGCGTAATGCGGCGCTTCCCGGCCCACAGCTGTCCGTCTCTCACGAAACCACTGGGCACTCCACGCCATGCTACACACCGTCCTATAACGAAGCGCGCCACACGGAAAACTAACGCCAGGTTCTCATTCAAATGGGCAAAAAATAGCCAAGACAACGCAAAGATGTACAAAGGCTCTGTTTGGAGATTGTGATAGAGCATACTTTGAATTTTATTTTAGATTTTCAACACGAAAAAAACAAAATGGCGCCCGTAAGTATGGTTTGATCAACGGCCTGCGAGTTTGAATTACGCAGACTGCGTGCAGTCTAGCCTCTCAGGAGTTATCTGAAAAAACAAAAGGATAACATCAGTCGCCGGACGCTGTGGCCGAGCGGTTCTAGGCACTTGTCCGGAACTGCGCTGCTGCTACGGTCGCAGGTTCAAATCCTGCCTCGGGCATGGATGTGTGTGATGTTCTTAGGTTAGTTAGGTTTAAGTAGTTCTAAGTCTAGGGGACTGATGACCTCAGCTGTTAAGTCCCATAGTGCTTAGACCAATTTGAACCATTTTTTGATAACATCAATCGATACATTAAATTTCTGGAATCTCGCGTCCGTCGGCCGTCGTAATTTAATATATTATTTACCACAAAAATTTATTGGTGATGGTGATTGTTGCCGACTTACGTGGTGGGCCTTAATAAAAACGATATTTCATTTTATTTTGATTTACAATTAAATGCTTTTGTGAAGTCCTCCTTTTTAACAATATTAAACTTGAGTGGAAATTATTTGATATGTTAATGAACGTTAGACTCACTGAATCTTAAAGCATGAACATATAAGTTGAACAATGGAATAAACTTTCCGTATTAATTTCCTCGGCTAGACAGTTCACTTTAAAGCAAAAAAATCTTTAGTTATTAACTACAATTGCGGCCCACACACGCGCGAGAGTATTTTTTTCTTACCTCCGTTAACCACTGCATTGTAGTCGGAGTTCTGGCTCTGGCTCTCGGCTATGGTACTGAAAATAAGAATCTTAAAGCTACGTATTTTCTGCAACGTCGGGCAGCTGCGGAGCAAATGTATATTATGTTAGTAGCGGGCGAGTTTTTCGCTTCCGCTAATTTTTTATAAGTTAATATCGCCACGTAATGGCGTCGTTGGCTGCATCGGCCGCTGCGATTGTTGCACTGTAAATTACTCGAATGCAGGTTAATTCAAGGAAGGCGGACATGAAATCGGGATCACCTCTTACAATTTAAAAGTGAACAATAATATTAAATCAATATATTATCTGCTTAATTAGTACAAATATGCTTACATTTGCCAGCACTCGCAGGATGTCCGTCTACACGCAACCAAGACAAGAGGATAAGTGAAGACGACTAAAATGTTAAGAAAAGAGCGTATATTGTCATCTCTTAGATCATTTTGTTATATTTCTTTGCTCTCGAAACTTACATAGAGAAATTGTTATTGTAAGGGTACATGAGAAAAAATGTATATTATTCAATTTTAAAATGTCTCTTCTTTATAAATACTGTTTTTTAAGTATTTTCGTATTATTTCACTGGGGACGCTATAGGGGCTAATACCGAATCACAATTAAATAACCTTAAATTTAACAATATAGTGCTAACTCGAACTTTACGTCCGATTTTTGAGTTTCTTCACTCTTCGTGAAATTTTGAAATTTGTGGTAAATTCCTATGGGACCAAACTGCTTAGGTCATCTGTCCCTAGACTTACACACTGTTTAATCTAACTGAAACTAACTTGCGCTAAGGACAACACACACACACACACACACACACACACACACACACACACACACACACACACACACACACGCGCGCGCGCGCGCGCGCGCGCGCGCGCGCGCGCGCGCGCGCGCGCGCGCGCGCGCGCGAACCGTGGCAAGGCGCCCCAGACCGCGCAGCTACCCCGCGCGGTACACTCTTAACGGCTTTACAAAAAATAGTTAATATTAACAAATTAATATAGTATGGGTATAAGCTCCCAAGAAAAGTGTTTGCTTTTCGGGGGACAAATGCAGGAGTTAATGCGAGGGTAATCCCAGAAGTAAGGTCTGCTATTTTTTTTTATAAGTACAGAACTCTATATGTGTGGCAGTTGGTCACACTGTTGTGAAGAGTGCTTCACGCGCTTTGCGTAAATATGTAGACGCCGCGCTGAGGTGCTCACTCAGCTTGGCAGCCGTTGAGAATGGAGCTCCCGTTGGATGTTACCGCCAAGTGCGGATTGAGCGCAGTTATTCGGTTTTTGGACGCAAAGGGCACTGCGCCGATTGAAAGGGAGTGTATGGTGAGTCGTGCATGGATGTCAAAAATGTTCGTAAGTGGTGTAGAGAGTTTGCAGCTGGTCGGACCGGAATCCACGACGAATAAAGGAGCGGGAGACAGTCAATTTCCGAGGAGACAGTGTTGAAGGTTGCACAAAGCATCAAGGGCGGATCAACCTGGATGATCTCTGCACGCTGGATCCTGAGGTTTCCCAAAGCTTCGCTCACAGAATTTTAACGGAAACATTGAACTACCGGAAGGTGTGCGCAAGATGGGTGCCACGCATGTTGACTGAGAACCACATGCGGCAACGAGTTGATGCTCCCAGCGCATTTCTTCACCGCCTTGCAGCCGAACAGGACAACTTTCTGGACTCGACTGTTACGGATGATGAAACCTGGGCATACCACTTTACACCTGAGACCAAGCAACAATCTCGCCAGTGGCGGCATCCTTCTTCGCCAAAGCCGCGGAAATTCAAACACACACAGGCTGCCGGTGAAGTCATGACAACCGTTTTTTGGGATCGGAAAGGTGTATTGGTCGACTTTATGCCCACTGGGACGACAATTAACGCTGACAGGTACTGTTAGATCCTGGAAAAACTCAAACGGGCAATTCAGAACCGGAGAAGACGAATGTTAAGCAAGGGCACACACATTCTCCATGACAACGCTCGCCCACACATCGCTCGGCAAACCGTTGCTCTCCTGCAACAGTTTCAGTGGAACATAATCACCCACCCACCCTATAGTCCTGACCTGGCGCCCAGTGACTATCACCTGTTCCCTAAGTTAAAAGAACATCTGGCCGGAAAGTGATTCAGCTCCGACGACGAGGTGAAAGAAGAGGTTCATAACTTTCTGAAAAGCACGGCGGCGAACTGATAAGACATGGGCATACAAAAACTGCCACAGCTTCTACAAAAGTGCATCGACAGAAATGGTGATTATGTCGAAAAATAGTTAAATGTTCAAGCTGTAAACTGACGTAAACCATTGTAGAAATAAACTGGTCTATGTACTTATAAAAAAAAATAGGAGACCTTACTTTCGGGATTACCCTCGTAGGTTGCATTGCTTTTTTATTTTATGCCGCAATAAACCTGTTTAAACTTTATAAAACTTTTTATATGTATTTTTAGTTCAACCTGCATAAAACATGTATTTTTGATGTAGCTGAACACAAATACGAAGTTGTACATTCAGTATGACTAATGCAATATGAAGAACAAAAAATTGTTTTTACCAAAATTTGACCAAAAAAGTGTGTTTTCGTTCCTTACGTTTGGTCTGCAATTCCAGGACCGTACATCAACTCTTCTCCTAACCAATTGTTACTGGAGAGCAATTCCCCCGCTCTTCTTGGGAAGAAAAGCCGAGGTGTCTGAGCTGGATATGCAGTGATCGGCTACCTCCACACGTTGTTCGTAAGCCTTTAAGCCAAATATGTTGGCATGCACACTGCAATACAATTCATTTTGTGACCGTGCGTCACAGCACGACAAGTTTTCTACCTGAGCCGGGCGTCCCACGGCGGCCGTGGCTCTACTCCGAGCAATGAGCTGTAGAAACTTTAGTAACGCACGGATTAAAAACCTCTTCGTCCCAACGTTCTAGACACACATAACTTTGGAAAAAAGCAGTATAGAATCTAATCCTTGACCATTTTGAAGTCAACGACGGGGTCAAGGCCGATGTAGAGAGGTCTGGACATCAATGTTGCCTACATCTACATCCATACTCCGCAAGCCACCTGACGGCGTGTGGCGGAGGGTACCTTGAGTGCCTCTATCGGTTGTCCCTTCTATTCCAGTCTCGTATTCTTCGTGGAAAGAAAGACTGTCGGAATGCCTCTGTGTGGGCCCTGAACTCTATGATTTTATCCTCATGGTCTCTTCGCGAGATATACGTAGGAGGGAGCAATATACTGCTTGACTCCTCGCTGAAGGTATGTTCCCGAAACTTTACCAAAAGCCCGTACCGAGCTGCTGAGCGTTTCTCTTGCAGTCTTCCACTGGAGTTGATATATCATCTCCGTAACGCTTTAGCGATTTACTAAATGATCCTGTAACGAAGCGCGCTGCTCTCCTTTGGATCATCTCTCTTCTATTAGCCCTATCTGGTACGGATCCCACACCGGTGAGCAGTATTAAAGCAGTGGGCGATCAAGTGTACTGTAACTTACTTTCTTTTTTTTTCGGATTGCATTTCCTTAGGATTCTTCCAACGAATCTGTCTGGCATCTTCTTTACCGAAGATTAATTTTATATGGTCATTCCATTTTAAATCACTCCTAATGCCTACTCCCAGATACTTTATGGAATTAACTGCTTCCAGTTGCTGACCTGCTATATTGTAGCTAAATGATAAAGGATCTATCTTTCTATGCATTCCTAGCACATTGCACTTGCCTACGTTGAGATTCAGTTGCCATTCCCTGCACCATGCGTCAATTCGTTGCAGATCCTCCTGCATTTCAGTACAATTTTCCGTTGTTACAACCTCTCGATATACTACAGCATCATCCACAAAAAGCCACCGTGAACTTCCGATGTTATCCACAAGGTCATTTATGTATATTGTGAATAGCAACGGTCCTACGACACTCCCCTGCGGCACACCTGAAATCACTCTTACTTCGGAAGACTTCTCTCTATTGAGAATGACATGCTGCGTTCCGTTATCTAGGAACCCTTCAAATCAATCACACAATTGGTCTGATAGTCCATATGCTCTTACTTTGTTCATTAAAGGACTGTGGGGAACTGTATCGAACGCCTTGCGGAAGTCAAGAAACACGGCATCTACCTGGGAACCGGTGTCTATGGGCCTCTGAGTCTCGTGGACGAATAGCGCGAGCTGGGTTTCACACGATCGTCTTTTTCGAAACCTACGCTGATTCCTACAGAGTAGATTTCTAGTCTCTGCTATGGTGGGGTTGAAGTAGACGACACAGTGTAACCTCGTTAACAGAGAATACCCTTACTTTCGGCAGTAACTGGCGCTTTGCGTGTATTTCCGAACCGCAGACTGCATTGTTATGTTTAAAAATAAATCATTTAGGGGAGACCAGGGTACGATTTCGCACATGACTTTTCTCGAAAACCATTCTTGCTAGGGCGCTACCGACAATGGAACAGTACCACTCCCTTCAACTGAGGCCTCCCACAAACTTCGCGGCACCAGGTGAGTCGCCGTCTCACCGCGAACGACGTACAGGGTTATTACAAATGATTGAAGCGATTTCACAGCTCTACAATAACTTTATTATTTGAGATATTTTCACATTGCTTTGCACACACATACAAAAACTCAAAAAGTTTTTTTAGCCATTCACAAATGTTCGATATGTGCCCCTTTAGTGATTCGGCAGACATCAAGCCGATAATCGAGTTCCTCCCACACTCGGCGCAGCATGTCCCCATCAATGAGTTCGAAAGCATCGTTGATGCGAGCTCGCAGTTCTGGCACGTTTCTTGGTAGAGGAGGTTTAAACACTGAATCTTTCACATAACCGCACAGAAAGAAATCGCATGGGGTTAAGTCGGGAGAGCGTGGAGCCCATGACATGAATTGCTGATCGTGATCTCCACCACGACCGATCCATCGGTTTTCCAATCTCCTGTTTAAGAAATGCCGAACATCGTGATGGAAGTGCAGTGGAGCACCATCCTGTTGAAAGATGAAGTCGGCGCTGTCGGTCTCCAGTTGTGGAAGGAGCCAATTTTCCGCGGGCTACGCGTGAAACTTGCCCGCACGCATTCAACCGTTTCTTCGCTCACTGTAGGCCGACCCGCTGATTTCCCCTTACAGAGGCATCCAGAAGCTTTAAACTGCGCATACCATCGCCGAATCGAGTTAGCTGTTGGTGGATCTTTGTTGAACTTCGTCCTGAAGTGTCGTTGCACTGTTATGACTGACTAATGAGAGTGCATTTCAAGCACGACATACGCTTTCTCGGCTCCTGTCGCCATTTTGTCTCACTGCACTCTCGAGCGCTCTGACGGCAGAAACCTGAAGTGCGGCTTCAGCCGAACAAAACTTTGAGTTTTTCTACGTATCTGTAGTGTGTCGTGACCATATGTCAATGAATGGAGCTACAGTGAATTTATGAAATCGCTTCAATCATTTGTAATAGCCCTGTATTTGTGTTTTTGTGCGAGGTGACTAAATTTTGTTACTCGGATATCGAAGCTCTGAGGAAGCATATCTCGCAGAACCGGGAACAGATGAATATATGTTCGTTTACAGATTATTCTGCTTCGCAAGATAAATTTGTGTAATTTGAAAACCTGAAAAGTTTTTACTGCAATTTCAGACCAACTATAACATGGCGATGGAGCACGTTTACGTATATTTTTCATTGCCATCCTATATGATACCCCAGTCAACGGAACTTTGTAGTTGGAAACATACTATGAAGGCAGAGGAGAATAAAAGGTAGAAATTGCTTTAAAAAAATGTATTCGATTCTAATGAAGGAATTTTGTGAGAGCAGGGACAAAAATTACGCGAAGCGAAATGTAGTGTGAGGAGCGCTATGCGAGAGGCGTTCAATGAATTCGAAAGTAAAGTTCTATGTACTGACTTGGCAGAAAATCCTAAGAAATTTTGGTCTTATGTCAAAGCGGTAGGTGGATCAAAACAAAATGTCCAGACACTCTGTGACCAAAATGGTACTGAAACAGAGGATGACAGACTAAAGGCCGAAATACTAAATGTCTTTTTCCAAAGTTGTTTCATAGAGGAAGATTGCACTGTAGTTCCTTCTCTAGATTGTCGCACAGATGACAAAATGGTAGATATCGAAATAGACGACAGAGGGATAGAGAAACAATTAAAATCGCTCAAAAGAGGAAAGGCCTCTGGACCTGATGGGATACCAGTTCAATTTTACACAGAGTACGCGAAGGAACTTGCCCCCCTTCTTGCAGCGGTGTACCGTAGGTCTCTAGAAGAGCGTAGCGTTCCAAAGGATTGGAAAAGGGCACAGGTCATCCCCGTTTTCAAGAAGGGACGTCGAACAGATGTGCAGAACTATAGACCTATATCTCTAACGTCGATCAGTTGTAGAATTTTGGAACACGTATTGTGTTCGAGTATAATGACTTTTCTGGAGACTAGAAATCTACTCTGTAGGAATCAGCATGGGTTTCGAAAAAGACGGTCATGTGAAACTCAGCTCGCGCTATTCGTCCACGAGACTCAGAGGGCCATAGACACGGGTTCACAGGTAGATGCCGTGTTTCTTGACTTCCGCAAGGCGTTCGATACAGTTCCCCACAGTCGTTTAATGAACAAAGTAAGAGCATATGGACTATCAGACCAATTGTGTGATTGGATTGAGGAGTTCCTAGATAACAGGACGCAGCATGTTATTCTCAATGGAGAGAAGTCTTCCGAAGTGAGAGTGATTTCAGGTGTGCCGCAGGGGAGTGTCATAGGACCGTTGCTATTCACAATATACATAAATGACTTGGTGGATGACATCGGAAGTTCACTGAGGCTTTTTGCAGATGATGCTGTGGTGTACCGAGAGGTTGTAACAATGGAAAATTGTACTGAAATGCAGGAGGATCTGCAGCGAATTGACGCATGGTGCAGGGAATGGCAATTGAATCTCAATGTAGACAAGTGTAATGTGCTGCGAATATACAGAAAGATAGATCCTTTATCATTTAGCTACAAAATAGCAGGTCAGCAACTGGAAGCAGTTAATACCATAAATTATCTGGGAGTACGCATTAAGAGTGATTTAAAATGGAATGATCATATAATGTTGATCGTCGGTAAAGCAGATGCCAGACTGAGATTCATTGGAAGAATCCTAAGGAAATGCAATCCGAAAACAAAGGAAGTAGGTTACAGTACGCTTGTTCGCCCACTGCTTGAATACTGCTCAGCAGTGTGGGATCCGTACCAGATAGGGTTGATAGAAGAGATAGAGAAGATCCAACGGAGAGCAGCGCGCTTCGTTACAGGATCATTTAGTAATCGCGAAAGCGTTACGGAGATGATAGATAAACTCCAGTGGAAGACTCTGCAGGAGAGACGCTCAGTAGCTCGGTACGGGCTTTTATTGAAGTTTCGAGAACATACCTTCACCGAAGTGTCAAGCAGTATATTGCTCCCTCCTACGTATATCTCGCGAAGAGACCATGAGGATAAAATCAGAGAGATTAGAGCCCACACAGAGGCATACCGACAATCCTTCTCTTTACGAGCAATACGAGACTGGAATAGAAGGGAGAACCGATAGAGGTACTCAAGGTACCCTCCGCCACACACCGTCAGGTGGCTTGCGGAGTATGGATGTAGATGTAGATGTAGATAAGGGTACGAAATTCCTAAAAGCAAGAACAAGGAAATATGTGTACAGGCCTGCTTCTGATGTCTTCAGTAGTGTTCCGCGCAAAGGAATGTTTCCACATGATAGTTCTCCATGCTCTACAGTTTTCTGTCATCCGCTGCAGGCCCGCGTAATGTATTATCTTGTATCTCCTCCTTCCTCTCCATCTCCTCTCAGAAACAAATCCTCCCAAAAGTGCCTTAGCAAGCGCTCTCGTTTCAACAATTGTCCCACCCACTTCTGCTTCCTTTCTCTTTTAACCTACAGTATTCTTATGAAGAGGACGAAAATTATTTTTGTATTTGCTGCTTAAAACGATACAACCAACCAATCAAGAATGGGCTCAATGACTGATGTAAAAGGTGGGCTCACTACGATTGAGCCGCAAAAACACATTACTTTGTGTGTGTGTGTGGTGTGTGTGTGTGTGTGTGTGTGTGTGTGTGTGTGTGTGTGTGTGTGTGTGTAAATTTCAAATTTTCTCTCGGACAGGGATGATGATTAGTCCTTTAATTGACCTTTAAATGACATTCAAACTACTATATATCCCATACCATACTAGTAGGTGGAAGTTCGCCAAAAAATAGTTTACTGCCAGTGAAATTGTTGTTTTATCATGTTAATGTAAGAGAGACTGTAATTTTGAAAATTTTATTGATGTGTTTTGTTTACTCATTGTTGTGTTCTACGGTACTCCTAAACGTGTCCCCATTGGTCCACAAACTTGCTCCATATACGGGGCTCGTATACGTATTGCGTTTAGGCCTGTACAAAATTATTTTGCTCTCTGAAATGTAATGTTGAGTTAGAAGTATGTTACAGAGTTATACTTTAATAACTGTGCTATACTTTAATAACTGTGCTATACTTTAATAACTGTGCTATACTTTTAATAACTGTGCAATACTTTGATATCTGTGCAATACTTTGATATCTGTGCTATAATTTGACAACCGTGCTATACTCTGACGACAGTGCTATACTATACTCTGACGACAGTGCTATACTATACTCTGACGACAGTGCTATACTATACTCTGACGACAGTGCTATACTATACTCTGACGACAGTGCTATACTATACTCTGACGACAGTGCTATACTATACTCTGACGACAGTGCATTACTCTGACGACAGTGCTATACTTTGTTATACTGTAATAATCGTATTATACAATAATTACCATGTCATAAAACTAAACAATTTTAAACACGATAAATCTAAACAAAAAAGTTTCAAAAATTCCGATAAGAAATCTCGTAAGTGTGCACTTGTCTCACCTGATATGCGCAGCTGAATCAACTAATCTGATCTCGTAAGGATATTGTTGGTATGCTGTTTTCGCCGTTTCTCCCTTTGCTCCAGGCATTTTTATGCGATTAAGATCGGGTGGTTTACAAGTTCAGTCAAAGTGCGGTACGATGCCTTGGGTGTTCCTCAACCGTCTGTGTACAACCCCTGTGAACGAGAACTCAGTCGCGATTGTTGCCTGAACTCTGCTGCTGATCCCTGTTAGCGTAAAACACTATTGGATTGTGGGTCCGCTTCAATGCAGACACGTTTAACACGTTTTTATTAGGTCCCTGTCTTGTCTGTTTCTTCGGTAAAAATTTTGCAATTGATTTTAAACTAACTTTCGGATGAGCTAGAGACTTGAAACTTTGAACATAGCTCATAAGTGGATGACAATGAAATATTAACTAGCTGTCTTGTCTGGTGTGTGGCGGAGGGTACGTTGAGTAGGAGTGCTATTTTCCCCTTTTCCTGTTCCATTTGCGAATCTTTCGTGGTAAGAACGGTTGCTGGTAAGTGCCTGTGTGAGCTTGATTCTCTCCAGTTTTTATCTTCGAGGTGTTTTTCGAGAGATAATGGCCGGCTCAAAAATGGTTCAAATGGCTCTGAGCACTATGGGACTCAACTGCTGTGGTCATAAGTCCCCTATAACTTAGAACTACTTAAACCTAACTAACCGAAGGACATCACACACATCCATGCCCGAGGCAGGATTCGAACCTGCGACCGTAGCGGTCGTGCGGTTCCAGACTGTAGCGCCTTTAACCGCTCGGCCACTCCGGCCGGCCCCGATAATGGCCGGATGCAGCAATGTATTGGTTGACTCAGGTGAAGTAGAAACTAAAATAATCCTGGCATTTACATGTGTCTGTTGTATCCTCATCAAAATGTTTGAAACCGACTGTAAAATTCCCCGCAGCCCGTGGTCGTGCGGTAGCGTTCTCGCTTCCCGCGCCCGGGTTCCCGGGTTCGATTCCCGGCGGGGTCAGGGATTTTCCCTGCCTCGTGATGGCTGGGTGTTGTGTGATGTCCTTAGGTTAGGTAGGTTGAAGTAGTTCTAAGTTCTAGGGGACTGATGACGATAGATGTTAAGTCCCATAGTGCTCAGAGCCATTTGAACCATTTGACTGTAAAATTTCACAAACACGACCAAAAACTAGAAAATAATTATTTAAATAAATTTTTTTAATATAACGTTTTTTAAAAAAGACTAAGAAGTATACAATAATTTCTCCCAGCACCATAAAGATTCCTTGCCCCATACATATAATCCTGAAAATCTATGCTTCTGAATTTTTCATAGCTATGAACGTACTAATATACCTGTAAACGAAAAATGTAGGACGCCTGCATTATATGAGTGACAGGCGTATAGGATTAGTTATGATGAGGAGTAGGCTGAAGTTAGAGATTGGTCGGGAAGAATCAGTGCGTAAAGAAGTGGGATACGGAATTACAGGGAGCTGTAGAGAGTAAAAACTTACAGGAAGTCAGAGACTGGAGTAAGTCCAGCAAATAATTGAGAATGTAGGTTGCAGCTGCTGCTACTCTGAGGTGAAAAGGTGGACACAAAACGGGAATAGGAATTCGTGGCGGGCCGCACAAAAGACTTATCACCAAAACAATAAATACGTCCTTACTATTATAACCTGCATGCTGCTCCTCCCCCTCCCCCCCCCCACACACACACACTTTTTTCGTTTTATATTTAACTAGTATTCTAACAGCTATTACAAAAACTAAGTTCAAAGTTTCAGAACTGTTTGTATGCTGCTAGAATAAATTATTTTACACTTTTTACACTGCTTTAGAAACGTATTGTATTAAAAACGTTTTATTGAAATATTTATTCACTTCCAAAAACTGATTTAAGTGAAACACAGTCGAAATCAGTGGGTTTCTTTCTTCTAAAAAAATTAAATATCATTATTACAATACATTACGAAAAAAGTTCATTACTTCTGTACTGTTTGGTTACAGATAGTGCATGAACAATTTTATAGCACCTTTAAATAAAAACTGATTGCGTAATTTTTGTGTGTGTTGCCGTGTTTTCAGCATACAGCATGTCATCTGCAATATTGTTTTTGTTGCTGTTGTTGTTGTTGTCGTTGTTGTTGTGGTGGTGGTGGTCTTCAGTCCAGAGACTGGTTTGACGCAGCTCTCCATGCTACTCTATCCTATGCAAGCCTCTTCATCTCCCAGTGCGTACTGCAGCCTACATCCTTGTGAATCTGCTTAGTGTGTTCATCTCTTGGTATCGCGAGAAGATTTTAAAATCTGTAGCGGGAATTATGACGACTTCTGTTCCTCACCTAGGTCTCTGAGTGGGATGGAGGTAGGTTGGGAGTGGTGTGTGTGTGTGTGTGTGTGTGTGAGAGAGAGAGAGAGAGAGAGAGAGAGAGAGAGAGAGAGAGATTTCTGTTCTGTGTCCTTCTATGTCCTGTGTTACGTCTCTTAAAGAAGCGGTGTTCAAATGGCTCTGAGCACTATGGAACTTAACTTCTGAGGTCATCAGTCCCCTAGAACTCAGAACTACTTCAACCTAACTAACCTAAGGACATCACACACATCCATGCCCGAGGCAGGATTCGAACCTGCGACCGTAGCGGTCGGGCGGGTTCCAGACTGTAGCGCCTAGAACCGCTCGGCCACCCCGGCCGGCGAAGAGAGTGTTGTTGTAGTGTGTGCTGTTTTTTGATTTATTATGTTTTTGCCTTCCACTGAACCCTTGCGCATATTACGGGCTGAATCGCTAACGAGGCAGGCGGTAGTATTTACCTAGTTTTGTATTGAGCCGGAGTTTCAGTAAGTTTCGTTGAATATTTGGTGCGGTACGAGTCAGCAGAGATAATGGTGTTCGTTATCAGTCGACAGTGATTGATGTGATATCCACAAATGTTGCGGATTTTTTGTTTTTCGAAAATCAAGAAATGAGATTTTCCGACAGTCTGAGTTGTAATGCTTTCACAGAACAGCTTCCCAGGACTTGGCGTTTTAACGCAGAGTCATGTCGCAATTCGACCTTATCTTCTCCAGGAACGTCACGAGGAAAACAGACAAGGAAGTGGCCTTAATCCACCTACGCTTGATTCGGCAAAACGCAGCCCACATAGTGAGCAAGCACAGCGAATTTTCCAGGGCCGAGATTTAAGCCAGCAAACGCTTACAGCGCCTAGAGGCCTACCGATGGGTTAGGTGTGTAAAGACAGTATAAATAGAGAGTCGTTTCAAACTGAAACTGGTCTGCATTTCTCAAGGCGTTTCACTATACGTTTTCATACCACCACGCTAGCGTACTTACGGAGTACGAAAGTATAGTATAAATACCGAGGTTGGGGTGAGGGTGGGGGGGGGGGGTGGGGAGAGGGGGGGGGGTTCGATCTCTGGTCGGTCCTAGAGATCATTTTGGAAGTTTTGGTGAAACATTGTTGATTTGGACTTGTTGACTCCAAAAGCTATGTTTTGATCACGTGTTTGTATGTGTCCAAAGCACAGAAAGTGGGGAAAACCGAAATGGGACGATTAGAGGACACTGAAATGTTGCGTGAAATTTGGTTTGATCGAGCAATGAAATTAGACATCTTGCAGTGGTAAGGAACGTAGTGAACTGAGGAGAGAGAACAGTTTGGCACATAGTACAATACGAGTCGTTTGTCAAAATAAAAACGGGAGGTTGTCGGATGGTTTTCAGCTGCTATGTTTTTGATGTGAGGTGGCCGAGCGGTTCTAGGCGCTTCAGTCTGGAACCGCGCGACCGCTACGGTCGCAGGTTCGAATCTTGCCTAGGGCATGGATGTGTGAGATGACCTTAGGTTTGTTAGGTTTAAGTAGTTCGAAGTTCTAGGGGACTGATGACCTCAGATGTTAAAGTCTCATAGTGCTCAGAGTCATTTGAACCATTTGTTGATCTGAGTTCAAGATGGTTCAAATGGCTCTGAGCACTATGGGACTTAACATCTGTGGTCATCAGTCCCCTAGAACTTAGAACCAGTTAAACCTAACCTAAGAACATCACACACATCCATGCCCGAGGCAGGATTCGAACCTGCCACCGTAGCGGCCTCGCGTTTCCAGACTGCAGAGCCAGAACCGCGCGGCCACTTCGGCCGGCGATCTGAGTTCATTCGCACGGTCCTTTACTTAAGCAGATACGTGTAAAAAGTACCTCCTTTGCGTCCACTCCACGTTTGAAATGGCCAGTGAAGATAACACTACCTAGCTTGGTCTGCGCACCTACGTCACGCATACTCTGACAGCCAATGAGCATTCAGTAGTACTCTGTTCTGAATGCCGTAGCTAATGCGAGCATTAAACGTGGTCGTAGCGAGTTGTTCAGTGAATTTAGCTTTCATTTTTTGCGAGTTGTCATTGCTGATGGTGGTGGCAAGCGATAAACTCTACATAAGCAAGCGAGAGACATACAGTAATTACGCTTCCTTCAAACGGAAATCACGTGAGAGGCGTACCGCAGCTGTCGCTGGGGGTCGTCAGCAGTGCCATTGCCGCCCGTGCCTCGACATGCGCCAACCACCGTCGTTCGTGGATCGGTCTGTAGCGTCGCTTTGGTTGCATTCGCGTGTCCGTGCTTACAAAACACTCGTTCGACCTATACTTGAGTATTGCTCATCAGTGTGGGATCCGTACCAGATCGGGTTGACGGAGGAGATAGAGAAGATCCAAAGAAGAGCGGCGCGTTTCGTCACAGGGTTATTTGGTAACCGTGATAGCGTTACGGAGATGTTTAACAAAAGTGGCAGACTCTGCAAGAGAGGCGCTCTGCATCGCGGTGTAGCTTGCTGTCAAGGTTTCGACAGGGTGCGTTTCTGGATGAGGTATCGAATATATTGCTTCCCCCTACTTATACCTCCCGAGGAGATCACGAGTGTAAAATTAGAGAGATTAGAGCGCGCACGGAGGCTTTCAGGCAGTCGTTCTTCCCGCGAACCATACGCGACTGGAACAGGAAAGGGAGGTAATGACAGTGGCACGCTAAAGTGCCCTCCGCCACACACCGTTGGGTGGCTTGCGGAGTATAAATGTACATGTAGATGTGAAGAAGGGCATGCGAGTGATGCCAGTGACTTTCAACCAACTGTATGTCGAATACAGTTAAGAAAAGGGTCTATGTCCACTTGAAGTTTTTTGTTCAAAATGTCCAATGTGATCATCCCTCAAAGCGCATATCTTTCCTACTGACTCATCCTGTATTCTGGGCAATTTCCGCTCCGTTGCAAGCAAAAGCTAGCATTTCATGTATCTCTATGTTCGTGACGACATATCTTCTGAACTGTAGGTCGTATAACGATATAATTTTGCCAGGTACGTTCAGAGGTATATGTGGATATTCGCCTCGAATACCATTCGCATTAAAGAAGTAGGGCCTAATAAATTGAAACTTCGTGCATGTTTCTGAAGTTTTACTCCGTGACAGCGAAAATGTAGTAAGCGGTAAACATGTTTTTCCTTTCATTGTTGTGTGCTGGATGCTGGCGAGAAAAAAAAAAAATCGTGGATGTTTCAAATTACCTGTGAAGTTTGTTGTTAGCCGGTTAGTGTTCTCCATTCTCATATACTGGATGAATATAGTCTGGGTGATTTGCGCGCATGAGTTATGCTCGCTGAGACATAATACAGTTTCTAACTTTATTACTTAACTTACTTTGTTAAGCCTTTACCGAAAGACGATACCTCGTAATGAGTAGACTAAGAGCATTGTGAATTTTTATATGAAATATTGCAAACCTAATTTTTGTTCCCATGAAAGCAGTTACATAGGCAACCTACAACTGGCATTGGCTGACTGCTGTAGCCTTTCAGTAATACAATTAGCCAGACTTGCTACCACCCCTACCATTATTATTTTGAGAAACGACTCGCACTCTATAATGTGCCAAACTGTCCTCTCTCCTCAGTTCACTATGTTCTTTCCCACTGCAAGATGTCTATTTTCATTGCTCGATAAAACCACATTTCACGCCACAATTCAGTGTCCTCTAATCATTCCACTTCAGTTTTCCCCACTGTCCCTTCCCCTCCCCATTCCCCTCCCCTTCCCCCCTTCCCCTCCCCTTCCCCCCTTCCCCTCCCCTTCCCCCCTTCCCCCCTTCCCCTCCCCTTCCCCCTTCCCCTCCCCTTCCCCCTTCCCCTCCCCTTCCCCCCTTTCCCCTCCCCTTCCCCATTCCCCTCCCCTCCACTTCCCCCCTTTCCTCTCCCCCCTTTCCCCACCCCTTCCCCCCTTTCCCCTCCCCTTTCCCCCTTCCCCCTTTTCTCCCCTTCCCCCCTTCCCCCTCCCCCTTCCCCCCTGTCCCCCCTTCTCATCTAGTTGGTGTGATGAATGGCTAGCTGGCCGGTGTGGCCGTGCAGTTCTAGGCACTTCAGTCTGCAACCGCGTGGCCGCTACGGTCGCAGGTTCGAATCCTGCCTCGGGCATGGATGTGTCTGATGTCCTTAGGTTAGTTAGGTTTAAGTAGTTCTAAGTTCTAGGGGACTGATGACCACAGATATTAAGTCCCATAGTCGCTCAGAGCCATTTGATAAATGGCAGGTGGCTGTAAACGTAGAAAAATGTAGGTTAATGCGGATGAGTAGAAAAAGAAACCCATAATATTCGGATACAGTATCAGTAGTCTTCTACTTGACACAGTCATTTCGTTCAAATATCTGGCGGTAACGCTGCAAGCCGATATGAAATGGAACGAGCATGCGATGACTGTGGTAGGGTAAGCGACTAGTCGCCTTGGTTTTATTGGGAGAATTTTGGGAAAATGTCGTTCGTCTGTAAAAGAGATCCCATATAGGATGCTGGTGCGACCCGCTGTTGAATACTGGTCAAGTGTTTGGGATCCGCACTAGACCAGATTGAAGGAAGACACCGGAGCTGTTGAGAGGCGGGCTACTAGATTTGTTGCCGGTAGGGTCGAACAACACCCAACCCCGGGACTGCGATATTTCCGAACCGAGGGATAAAACATACAAGTTCGGGAAGTGTAAGACATGTTAAGACATGTTAATCGGTATTAAGTGTGCCAAAGCGCAGCATTCTTCCATCGCACGTCACTGTATTTCGCTCTGTGGAATTCAAACGTGAATATTTTGTAATGGAAGCCATCGAACCTATATTCATGACAGTGGAGGTCAAAATGTCCTTTGGGTACCTCTTCTGCTCCCAGTCGGCCGGGTTTACATTCTGCCGTCATAAAAAAACTCACAATTAGTACTGGATAGGAATATTTGTGACCGGGAGAATAAGAACTCTTCAGTAAAAGTGCACTCTTTATTGCTTATTAGCTAATAACTTTTTCTTTTGCATCAGGGTGACTGATTTTGCTTTTTCTTTCCATCCAACTCCAGTAACTTTCGCGCTGGCCGCTACACGGCTACCGGCGGAATACAGACCACAACAGCTGTAATTGTGTAAAATGTCTATGAGGCAGGCGCACCTGCCGTGAATACTCACCGAAATGGGAAAAGAGTACTATTACATCCACGTCGCTGTTTATGGATGACGCTAAACGTATTTTTCAACCAGAAATTGAGCGGCTAACCGTATTGTACTGTACAGTCAAATTTGCAACACTTAATTTCGAACATAAATATCGACAGTTAAAACAAGAAGGTTTACATTTACATCGCGAATGAAATACAGAATCAGGTGCGTCGGTTGTTAATTGCAAAAACGGACACACTAGATATTTGTCGATTATAGCGACATCTACCGCGAATGGAAAACAATGGTTTCAGTAAACCGTACGTAAGTTGGCTTAGAATCCGAGAACGCAATAGAAATGGGCGGTTCCCATTTCAAACACCGCCCATGCAGGAGGAGTGGTTAGGTGGTGACTAGTCGCAGTACAGACAGATGCCCCACTTTGATTGTATTAACTTTCCACCCAGAACTTTTTTTGTTTTCGTACAATGCTTAGTTTTTCCGATATTTAGTTTCCTCAAGTTAAGGGGAGTTTTACTATCTATGGCCCGAAAAAAGCATGTTCTTTGAGAACTTTTTTCTCGGGATGTGTTGTAGATATCAATCTCAAATTTGGTCAAAGTGTTTATTGATATTTCCTCTACAAACTGGAAATTCGAAGAGTAAAGGCGGAAGTGCCGTCGGAACGAAACAAAATTTCGATGTAGACCTCCGCGCGCGGTATGTCACGGGTCAGCCGGCACGTCTGAAATCAAAACTGAGTTGACGTTAGCGAAGTATATAAGATTCTTTAGGAGTGGTACCTTGCTTAAGTTATTTGGACCGTAGGAAACAAAATAGCGGCCATTTGAAAAAATAGAGTTTTTTCGTCGATTTTTGGACGTCGGCCAAGTACAAATATTTATACACTCCTGGAAATGGAAAAAAGAACACATTGACACCGGTGTGTCAGACCCACCATACTTGCTCCGGACACTGCGAGAGGGCTGTACAAGCTATGATCACACGCACGGCACAGCGGACACACCAGGAACCGCGGTGTTGGCCGTCGAATGGCGCTAGCTGCGCAGCATTTGTGCACCGCCGCCGTCAGTGTCAGCCAGTTTGCCGTGGCATACGGAGCTCCATCGCAGTCTTTAACACTGGTAGCATGCCGCGACAGCGTGGACGTGAACCGTATGTGCAGTTGACGGACTTTGAGCGAGGGCGTATAGTGGGCATGCGGGAGGCCGGGTGGACGTACCGCCGAATTGCTCAACACGTGGGGCGTGAGGTCTCCACAGTACATCGATGTTGTCGCCAGTGGTCGGCGGAAGGTGCACGTGCCCGTCGACCTGGGAACGGACCGCAGCGACGCACGGATGCACGCCAAGACCGTAGGATCCTACGCAGTGCCGTAGGGGACCGCACCGCCACTTCCCAGCAAATTAGGGACACTGTTGCTCCTGGGGTATCGGCGAGGACCATTCGCAACCGTCTCCATGAAGCTGGGCTACGGTCCCGCACACCGTTAGGCCGTCTTCCGCTCACACCCCAACATCGTGCAGCCCGCCTCCAGTGGTGTCGCGACAGGCGTGAATGGAGGGACGAATGGAGACGTGTCGTCTTCAGCGATGAGAGTCGCTTCTGCCTTGGTGCCAATGATGGTCGTATGCGTGTTTGGCGCCGTGCAGGTGAGCGCCACAATCAGGACTTCATACGACCGAGGCACAGAGGGCCAACACCCGGCATCATGGTGTGGGGAGCGATCTCCTACACTGGCCGTACACCACTGGTGATCGTCGAGGGGACGCTGAATAGTGCACGGTACATCCAAACCGTCATCGAACCCATCGTTCTACCATTCCTAGACCGGCAAGGGAACTTGCTGTTCCAACAGGACAATGCACGTCCGCATGTATCCCGTGCCACCCAACGTGCTCTAGAAGGTGTAAGTCAACTACCCTGGCCAGCAAGATCTCCGGATCTGTCCCCCATTGAGCATGTTTGGGACTGGATGAAGCGTCGTCTCACGCGGTCTGCACGTCCAGCACGAACGCTGGTCCAACTGAGGCGCCAGGTGGAAATGGCATGGCAAGCTGTTCCACAGGACTACATCCAGCATCTCTACGATCGTCTCCATGGGAGAATAGCAGCCTGCATTGCTGCGAAAGGTGGATATACACTGTACTAGTGCCGACATTGTGCATGCTCTGTTGCCTGTGTCTATGTGCCTGTGGTTCTGTCAGTGTGATCATGTGATGTATCTGACCCCAGGAATGTGTCAATAAAGTTTCCCCTTCCTGGGACAATGAATTCACGGTGTTCTAATTTCAATTTCCAGGAGTGTAGTTGATGGATCGGAATAAAAGTGGTACAACTCCTAGACAATTTAGTTAGCTTCGTCGTAAACTAAGAGTCATGCAAATCGGTTCAGTAGATTTGACGGTACCATACCGCACGATAAAAAATAAGTCATTTCGGGAAACACGCGTTTGTAGTTTTCACTACATATAAATGCAATATTATACAACGTACGTTCAGTCTGCTATTCCGGGTCCATAAACTAGTCCTTCCTCTTCCTCACAGAGGGCGTTCTGCTCGATCTGGACCATCCGAGCTGCTCCAGCACCGCTCGTACGGCCGGTGAAAAGTGGTTTTCGGCCGCTTGAATCCGGTGGTCGTCCGAATGCTTGGCGAACTGCGTCGAATAGAGCCCCAGGGTGACGTCCATCGTTTTCATGGTCTTCAGAATTACTGAATACCATTCGTTGAAGCTGCTCACTGCCAGGAAAGTCGCAATCTCCACAGCCTTCGTACCAGAATGCAGATCCGGGGGGGGGGGGGGGGGCGCTAACTTCCAAACAACGCGTTCAAACTTTCATTTGAATTTTGTTTGTTTCCTCCCAAGCACCGGTACAATAAAGTGTTCTCCGAAACAAATAACTGGTGCGTGAAATAGGCCGATTTCAGGCAGGTGCATTTTTTTGTTCAACCGCTAATAACAAACATTTCCGTTCCCTATTCGGAAAAACCGTTCCAGGGGAGGATTCTAAACACTTTCATGGATCCAAAAATGCAATTTAAAAAAATCGATTTTTTTGAACCAAAAGATAGCAAACCTCCCCTTAAAACAAACCTCGTGTATTTTGATTTTATCCATACTGGATTAGAGGTCGTGGTTGTGAATGTCAATGTTAAAAATATATCGGCTCAACCACTTGTTTATAGCGTAAAACAGTAAGACTGACGCGTTTCGGAAGTCATGCTTCCATCATCAGAATAATAAAAAGTAAAAGAAACTGTTAAAACTCGCTAAAATGTAACATGCATCAGGCACAATAAAACTGAACAAAATTAAAACATCGTTGCTTCTTCCCTTGTTGCACCCGTGTCTTCCAAGGTGCATCTCCACATAGTCGTCAGAATACAAAAAAAGTCTAAAATGTTGTTTGGCAACGTTGTGTGTGGTATCAACGAAGACGCACGGGCGGTTTACGACGATAGAGGTGAGAGCCACGTGGTTAGATGTTGAACGCCATAGGCGACACCATTTTAGAGTCGTTTATATTTTGACGACTATGTGGAGATGCACCTTGGAAGACACGGCTGCAACAAGGGAAGTAGCCACGATGTTTTAATTTTATTGTCAGTTTTATTGTGCCTGGTGCATGTATCTATTTTAGCCAGTTTTAACAGGTTCTTTTACTTTTTATTATCCTGATGAAGGAAGCTTGACTTCCGAAATGCGTCAATCTTAGTGTTTTACACTATAAACAAGGGGTTGAGCCGATATATTTTTTAACATTAACCTCGTGTACACTCTGCCAACAAATCCATTGTTGAGAACAAGGTGTCAGATTGAAGGGTGAATTTGTACGGAAAGATCAATACCGTCAAGTTCCGTGGTCGTAGCTTGATTGTTTTCGAGTTGCTGACTACAACTTGGTAAGCGAGACGCCCGGCATGACGTAGCAGGCCCGGCAGAATGGCCGCAGCGCCGTGAGTCGGCAAGTCTTCCGCGCTGGTCGATGAGACGAGTCGTAGCCGCCGGACGGTCGAACAACATTAATAACTGACGCACGGGCCCCAGGAGTCACGTGTAGACCACGTGCACAACACTGAAGGTTGGTGGAACTCGGGAATCGAGAGCCCCGATCTTACCTCGAAAAAACTGCATCTCGCGACATACAGCAGGAAGAGAAGATTGAAATTTTGTGGCCATACCGACAGATTTCCCACAGGGTTCACTCACAGAATTGTGTCGTGTATTTGATTATTTTGTTTGTTTGTTTTCCATATAGCAATCAGTTTTCGGACATGATCATAGATCGCAGTTCACATATACAAACGTTTAGTTAACATAGCGTAAGTGCACACATTGTCGCAAAAACAAATTTATGCTACGCACACTTTTTTACAGAGAGACTTTACAGTTTGAAATACGGGTGTATGGAAAAGAATCATCCGATTTGGCATGTCTATATTTCTGAAACTAATAAACATACGCAATAAATATAGTTTTTTTGATGAACTCGAAACTCAAGAAGCGTTTTTACGTATACATACCTTTTCATGGGTGTTCAGTATGCCCCGCTTGAGAAGCAAGGTGTATGTCTACATCTACATTTATACTCCGCAAGCCACCCAGCGGTGTGTGGCGGAGGGCACTTTACGTGCCACTGTCATTACCTCCCTTTCCTGTTCCAGTCGCGTATGGTTCGCGGGAAGAACGACTGCCGGAAAGCCTCCGTGCGCGCTCGAATCTCTCTGATTTTACGTTCGTGATCTCCTCGGGAGGTAAAAGTAGGGGGAAGCAATGTATTCGATACCTGATCCGGAAACGCACCCTCTCGAAACCTGGACAGCAAGCTACACCGCGATGCAGAGCGCCTCTCTTGCAGAGTCTGCCACTTGATTTGCTGAACATCTCCGTAACGCTATCACCCTTACCAACTAACCCTGTTACGGGAAGCGCCGCTCTTCTTTGGATCTTCTCTGTCAATCCGACTTGGTACGGATCCCACACTGATGAGCAATACTCAAGTATAGGTCGAACGACTGTTTTGTAAGACACATCCTTTGTTGATGGACTACATTTTCTAAGGACTCTCCCAATAAATCTCAACTTGGCACCCGCCTTAACAACAATTAATTTTATATGATCATTCCACTTCAAATCGTTCCGCACGGATACCCCCAGATATTTTACAGAAGTAACTGCTACCAGTGTTTGTTCCGCTATCATATAATCATACAATAAAGGATCCTTCTTTCTATGTCAATGCGATATTCAAATTGTTCTCACACTACAGCGACCGTGTCTTTGAGTTGCACCTTCCCCATCTGCTGTTATGCGATGTGTCGGTTCCTTCATTGTTGTTGGTAACGGAGGCACATAAAGTCTTTTACAAACCCGCACAAGAAATAATCACATACAGCCAGGTCCTGTGACCTTTGAGGCCAGTAATGTGACGCTGAATGATTTGGTCCAGTGCGACCGATCCATCATTCAGTAATCCTTTGATTTAAAAATTCCCTCAATACCAGATGCCGGTGCTGCTGCCTAGCGAGAACCATTTAAAACTCCAGTTTTTGTTCTTGCCAATAGTACTTTGTTCACGCACATATCTCAAATAACATAGTAGTTACGATTTTTTTAAAAATCGTATGATTCTTTTTGATAGACCCTGTATAAATGCATACATTGATATAGCGTGTGATCATCAGAAATTATCATTTTCGTGTTGCAAAAGAAAACTCGTGCTATATACACTGTTTTACAAAGAGATATTACAACTTGAAATCCTCTACTGAATAACAGCTTTGCCCTATTAACATATGTTTTAGTTTATTCTTTGAAGTGTTTAAATTAGTTGTCTTGTGGTCAGATGGAACATTGTTATGAAAGGTATTTCCTATAGTATGACCGGCCGCTGTGACCGAGCGGTTGTAGGCGCTTCAGTCCGGATCTGCGCTGCTGCTACGGTCATAGGTTCGAATCCTGCCTCGGGCATAGATGTGTGTGATGTCCTTAAGTTATTTAGGTTTAAGTAGTTCTAAGAGGCTGATGACCCCGGATGTTAAGTCCCATAATGCTTGGAGCCATTTAAACTTATTCTATGCGGACTATGGACTGCAGACTTTTTTTACTTGCAAATCTGTGAATGTTTTCCATTCCCCGGGTATTGTACCTATGTACATTAATGTTTGTTACATTATATTCTGGATTTTGTTTCACAAATATTATTTTCTGCAGAATGTTCATAGAGTAGATCGTTAGAAGGCCGCGCGGGATAGCCGCGCGGTCTGGGGCGTCCTGTCACGGTCCGCGCGGCTCATCCCGTCGGAGGTTGGAGTCCTCCCTCGGGTGTGTGTGTGTGTGTGTGTGTGTGTGTGTGTGTGTGTGTGTGTGTGTGTGTTGTCCATGGCGCAAGTTAGTTTAAGTTAGATCGAGTAGTGTGCAAGCTTAGAAACCGATGACCTAAGCAGTTTGGTCGCATAAGATCTTACCACAAATTTACAATTCGTTAGTACTTTATACTTTCTGAAGATTCTCTGTTTAGTTACCACTCTTATTGCCTTGTCTCGTAGTCTGAAGCTCCTGTCTGTACAGACAGCTAGACAGCTAGTGCCCCACCCCGTATCTCAATACCATACTGAAGATACGGTCGTATCACTCCAAGTATATTTGTTTCAAGCTAGCATGGTCAATGAAGGCTTAAACCCTTTTCAGTACATACGCATTCGTACCGGTTTTCTTACAAATGTGGCCAATATGTTCTTTCCACGACAAGTGTTCGTCAATAATTACACACAAAACTTTGTGTTTGTGTAGCTAAGGGCCGATGGAGGTGTACTGTTTACGTTCTGATTGTAGCTAGATCGTACATCTAAAGGGCGATCAAAAACATTCCGTTGGAAGACCGTACAGTCCAGAATAGGTATGCCAATCAGGCGAAATCGTCGTGAGCGTTGAGCAAATCACCCCATTGTGTGCAGACAGAAGTATATTCTCTCCTCTATTCAAAGCTACAATCAATGAATTTTGTATAGCAGAAATGTATTAAGTTATTTAAGGAATAATGCATTCAAGTAGCAATGAACTATATTTTATTTCTACTAACAAATTACAGACGTAAGTGTATTTCTCATGTAAAAAATGGTTCAAATGGCTCTGAGCACTATGGGACTTAACATGTGTGGTCATCAGTCCCCTAGTACTTAGAACTACTTAAACCTAACTAACCTAAGGACACCACACACATCCATGCTCGAGGCAGGATTCGAACCTGCGACCGTAGCGGTCACTCGGTTTCAGACTGAAGCGCCTAGAACCGCACGGCCACACGGGCCGGCTCTCATGTAAAGCCAAAATTCATGTATTCCATGTATGAAGTGCTCCATCAGTATTTAATCTGTATAACCTGTGTAAACATACATTAGTACAAACCATTTCAGATGAGAATAGCCCGAGGTTGTACCGAGACCCTCTCATCTGAAATAGGTAGAAATAGGCCATTATTAACCAACATGCTACTTAGACTGTATTAAAAGTGCCCGCATCTCGTGGTCGTGCGGTAGCGTTCTCGCTTCCCACGCCCGGGTTCCCGGGTTCGATTCCCGGCGGGGTCAGGGATTTTCTCTGCCTCGTGTTGGCTGGGTGTTGTGTGCTGTCCTTAGGTTAGTTAGGTTTAAGTAGTTCTAAGTTCTAGGGGACTTATGACCACAGCAGTTGAGTCCCATAGTGCTCAGAGCCATTTTTTTGTATTAAAAGTCCAAATACAGCATATCACTTCCCTCTACATACTACAAATTATTTTCACCACGCTCATTGTTACATTTTTTGTTGTTTATTTTCTTTGACATTTGCATTATATAAATTATCTTCTCATCAACTAGGTAGTAACAAATTATGTGGAACCATTTTAACAATTGTTAAGCATTCAATTCGCTGTAACCTCAGAGAAACCTTTGTGTATGTTCCTTATATTATTAAACAAAAGTATTAACAACTGTATACCAATAAGATTGTAACAATGAGAAGTCTTTGCTATTAGATTCAGAAGCGTCCGACCCACTTTACATTTGAAGGCGGTGGGCTACTCTGTACTGATAATGAAATAAAAAAAAAATGAAACCCCACCGAGGCACCAGGTTGAACATACCAATTTGGTAAAACACCATGACCTGCTGCGTGAAGAAGTCCGTAACTGCCTGCTACGCATGCTCGTCCGACAGGAATCGTCAACCCTTCAAGGTCCTTTATAAGGGACCAAAAGCTTAGTAATCGCATCAGGACTATAGGCAGGGTGCTCAAGTGTTTCCCCACTTTAGTCAGCGGAACTTGTACGTTACGGCATTTGCGATATGGGGACGCGCGCTATCATGAAGCAACACGGAACATGGCTACCGTGGAAAACGTTGGTTTTCGACCAACATGCTGCCCCCTATAACGGTACTTTGCGGGCAGGCGTGTCAATTAGCATCATATTAATTAAAATGGGGGATAAATAGACTTTATTTTTGAAGAATTAAAAAGGGGAAAGTACTACGAAACTTTAATAACTGCACAGTATTACTAAGAAGCAATATAATGAAAAGTAATAAAAAGCAAAGTAGCAAAGACCAAGCAGGACAGAAAGATATCGGGGAGCGCTTGTTTTTTAATATGTGTAAAAGAACATGTAGCACATTATTGAGCTCTCTGCCTTCAGTTATCGCGATCGGGCTGGTCAATGAAAAAGAGGAACGCGACTGCGAAATTCGTTAAGGAGATTATTTAAAGACTCTTCAAGCACGTTTAAAATACGTTACGTGTGACGAAGTGATCAGAGACGTTTATTATCGGGTGGAGTGACAATGAATCCGACAACATAATTCGAACTTTGTGTTTGCTGCGAAAAATACTCTTGGGAAACTATTATGGTTGTGGAACCTACGAAAGTTGTGCGCAACGGAAAGCTATAGTTTTCGTAATTCTGCATTTTATAAAATGGTGAAACGCGCGTGCGCGGAACATTAATAGAATCTTATCCTTGGACGGTTGCGGGGGTAACTGATACAAGCAACGCGCCAGCATAAAAAATAGTTCGCTTATTAACTACCAGATATTAATTAACGGGGACCTAAAATACTAAAAAAGAAGGATAGGATCATCACCTCCAATCCCGATTCATATTTCATATTTAATTAGTGAAAAGAGAAGTGTTAATAAACAAACTACATTTCAATTTTATCTACGATTTTGGCTTCATTACGTAGTCTTCACTACATGATAAACAATATCTGTGGAAGTTGTATGCAACTTATCGTCATAATCTTTAGCCAACCAATATTGTATGACACCAAAAAATGTAAATGCATGAAATTGTTCTTATAGCGGATGTATAATGTGTGAGTGCGACGAACTATATTGAGAAACTGAACATCCATTACGTACTTACATGTTTATCTGCTAAAATGGTCCTTGTCGGTACATGAGCACAGAGTTCGAATAGAATCGCTGGATCATTGCAAACCATTCAGATTAGTCGAACATCTAAATACGCATAATGCTGGTACCACCAGGATGTGTTCTTTCTCCTCACCCCCGTGGCAGTAATCGAATTAAGAGTCAGCCGGGAAATACATTTAAATCAATTGACGACCATTGAGCTAGCGTCACGAATTTTCAAACGTCCACTGCCATGTATGAAGGCGAGTGACACCACGAGTGTTAACGTCGATCGAGGGGTGTCGTCGTGATCGTATAGAATGACATCGAGCGGTTACACCCCATACATATTCTTCATTCTCCGATGGCTGTCAGCCGGTTTTCGTCCTTCGGCAGCCAAGAAAAGAATGACAGCCCGTTTGTGATGGTTGTACGCGTTTCTAAATAACGCCGCTATAGTTCACGTTTCGGCATTTACGGCACCTACTTCGGAAACACAGCACCACAGTAATACCTTGCCTACACGTCAGTGCTTATATACCCGCATCTGAGTCGTGCTACGTTGCAAATGCGCAGCAGCAACTCTCTCAAACGGAAATTTTTTTATCATCTCCTACAGAACAACTGAAAACCAAATCCTGGAACCAGCAGGTGACGAAGAATTTGGAAGAGGTTCATATAAATCCAATAGACATTTTCAATGGAGACTCGCACAGACAAAAAATTAGCAAACGGCAGTCAAACCAGGGAAACCACGAATATTGGAACTTAATAAATTTAATCTATGCAGCAGGGTCGAATCGCATCTAATCATATATATACTGAAACTTCGTGGCAGGTTTAAACTGAGTGTCGGCTCAGCGTTCGAACTCGAGACCTTTGCCTTTCGCGGGCGAGTGCGCTGCCAGCTGAGCTACCCAAGCACGACGGACCATGCGTCCTCGCAGTTCTACGTCCGCCAGTACCTCGTCTTCTGCCTTCCAACTTCACGGTAATTCTGCTACACTTGCGAGGCTAGCAATTCTGGAAGAAAGCACTTCTGGGAACACCCACCAGGCTGCGGCTAAGCCATTTCTTCGCATTTACGTTGCATCTACCGATTTACGTCACATTCGGATAATTCCATCGTGGCACATCGACTTTTTTTCCTGTTTTGCCTTAGATGTACGAGGCGTGTTTTTTAAGTAAGTACCGTTTTGAAATTTAAAAAAATGACATGCTAAGATACCGTAATAATTTTATGTTTACATGAAAGCCTGTATCTTAATCTACGCCCTGACGTCATTACAGTCTGATTCTTCCTTGTTTACGTTGTGTACTGAGTGTTTAAGATGCCTCCGATAATCGTGAATCCCGCCGACTGTGAAGTACGGACTGTTACAAGAATTCTTAGTGCTAAAGGCCTAAAAGCGGTCGATATTCATCGTGAGATCTGTGCAGTTTACGGAGAAAACACTGAGTGATGGAATGGTAAGAAAGTGGGTGAGAGCATTTAAAGATGGCCGCAAAAATGTGCATGATGAACAACGGAGTGGGCGTCCTTCGGATGTTAATGAAAGTTTGGTGCAGGAAGTGGCCAAAAAGGTGAGAGAAAACAAACGCTTTACGATTTCCTCCTTGCGGGTTGACTTTCCTAATGTTTCTTGTAGTGTTTTGTATGGCATTCTGACCAAGCAGTTGAATTACCGAAAATTGTGCGCACGTTGACGGATGTGCACAAAACAAAACATTTAGACCATGCATTGACTTTCCTTGAGCGTTACCACAACGACGGTGAGATTTCTTAAGCCAAATTGTTACGGACGATGGAACATGGGTGGCCTACGTCACACCAGAATCAAAGCAACAGTCCACGGAAGCTGAACAAGGGCATCGTTTTGCTGCGAGACAATGCCCGTCCGCATGTGGCGAATCAGACGAAAGTTCTCATCACATCTTTTCGATGGGAAACTCTAGATCATCTTCCGTACAGCCCCGATCTTAGACCCAGTGACTACCATCTGTTCCTGCACTTGAAGAAACACCTGCGTGGTCAGCGTCTTCAAGACGATGACGAAGTCAAAACAGTGGTGATGCAGCGGTTCTATGAGGTGTCTTTGAACGTGGTGAAATAGGCGGCGCACGAGCGATGGGACACAACATCTCCAAGGTAGCGATGAAGTGGAGATATTCCCGTATGACCATTTCACGAGTGTACCGTGAATAACGGGAATCCCGTAAAACATCAAATCTCCAACATCGCTGCTACCGAAAAAGGATCCTGCAAGAAGGGACCGACGACGACTGAGGAGAGTCGTACAACGTGGCAGAACCTTTCCGCAGATTGCTGCCGATTTAAATGCCGGGCCATCAACAAAAGTCAGCTTGCGAATCATTCAACGAAACAATATCGATATGGGCTTTCGGAGCTGAAGACCGTCTCGTGTACCCTTGCCGACTCCACGACACAAAGGTTTACCCGCTTGGGCCCTTGAACACCAACATTTGACTATTGATAACAGTGTTGCCTGGTCGAACGAGTCTCTTTTCAAATTGTATCGAGTGCATGGACGTGTACGGGTATGGAGACAATCTCATGAATCCATGGACCCTGCGTGTCAGCAGGGGACTGTTCAAGTTCGAAGAAGCTCTGTAATGATGTGGGGCGTGTGCAGGTGGAGTGATATGGACTCCTGATACGTCTAGATAAGACTCTGACAAGTGACACGTACGTAAGCATTCCGTCTGATCACCTGCATCCATTCATGTCCATTGTGCATTCAGACGTGGGCAATTCCAGGAGGACACCACACACGTCCAGAATTGCTATAGAGTGGTTCCAGGAACACACTTCTGAGTTTAAACACTTCCGCTGGTCATCAGACTTCCCAGACTTGAACATTACTGAGCAAATGTGGGATGCCTTGCTATGTGCTGTTTAGAAGAGAGTTCCACCCCTTCATACTCTTAGGGATTTATGGACAGCCCTGCAGGATTCATTGTGTCAGTTCCCTCCAGTACTACTTCAGACATTAGTTGAGTCCATGCGACGTCGCGATGCGGCACTTTTACGTGCTCGCAGGGCCCCTACACGATATTAAGTAGGTGTACCAGTTTCTTTGGCTGTTCAGTGTATATTTATAGTGGTTCCAGTGGTAATATTGGTTCGGTCCGTCCGTCTTCACGCCATTCCCCTTTTCGACACTGACATTTTCATACAGTTACTGAGCACACAAAACTTGTACAGATTTGAGAAAAACTTGCAGCAACTGCCAAGTAAGAGTCTCGCAGCAAGATGCAAGAAACTGGTTCGACTGACTTGCGGAAGTTGTTTGCGGATGGTGACGAAACCTGCGTAAGTCAACTTGCAGCCGGTGTTTCCACGTCAAAGGGGCTTCTGCAAGCGACTTGAGGAAGTTTACTTTTATAGTGGAGACACGCCTTTACACCTGTCGATACAACTGAAGGCGGTAGTTCTTCTTTTACTGGCAGTAAAAGTTTTCTTCCTTTCACTATTGTGGCGGCAAAAGGAAATACAACGGCAGAAAATAACGCTGTTGACACACTCACCTCGCAGCTGCAACAGTAAAAGTCTGTCGTTAAAACAATAGGGTTCACTTCCTGATGCGTGCCCTGCATGTCATCGGGTGATAATGGTGACCGGGAGGCAGATTTACTGCCACATGAAAGAATGTGGAGCTCGTACTGGATTTCTGAAAGGCTTTGACACAGCACCGATTCGTCGATTAAGAGCAAAGAAAATATCGTACGGAGAAGCTTCACAGATGTGCTGGATTTTTCCACTATTATAGATGCAAACAAATGAAGCGAGCAGAGGCCAGTGAAACAAGTAAGTAATCGTAATAAACACCGGTCTGGAAAACAATGACTTCCCCGATACGACGTATGACAAATGACAAGGGAACCTCGCCTACTCTCCTTCACCGATGTCGTCCAGATTTATGGTATTTATCAGTCTTGGCCAGAAATTAAAGTGATATAAGTGGGAGCTACAGATCGACGAGCGTTTAAAAAAAAAATAAAAAAAAAAAAAACATTTTTGGCGCCGTTGGGCGAGGCATAACCCATTTATGTTAAAGTACTTCATAGGCAGCGGTTGGCGTAACGGAAATAGTACAGTACAAAACTCTGAGGATAGTCGGTTCGAATCCTTATGTGGAAACCATTTTTTTTATTTTCAATTATTACATATGTTGTATGCGCCGCAGCCGCAGTGGTCCACAACCCCACGACGACTACCGCAGTCAACCCCCAGCCGCCTCACACCGAATCCAGAGTTATTGTGCGGTTCGACCCCCGGTGGATCCCCCCAGGGAACGTCTCACACCAGACGAGTGTAACCCCTATGTTTGCGTGGTAGAGTAATGGTGGTGTACGCGTACGTGGAGAACTTGTTTGCGCAGCAATGGCCGACATAGTGTAGCTGAGGCGGAATAAGGGAAACCAGCCCGCATTCGCCGAGGCAGATGGAAAACCGCCTAAAAACCATCCACAGACTGACCGGCTCACCCGACCTCGACACAAGTCTGCGGGCGGGTTCGCTCCTTCCCGCTCCGGAAAGCCGTGCGTTAGACCGGCCGGCTAACCGGACGGGCTATTACGTTACGTTACTTACACTGCAAATAAACCGAAGTATGAACAGAGTAACCAACATATATACAGCGCCATATGATATAATCGTTTCTGCAAAATTGTTGTCGATAGTGTACGTATGCGCCGGCCGGTGTGGCCTTGCGGTTCTAGTGCTTCAGTTTGGAACCGCGTGACCGCTACGGTCGCAGGTTCGAATCCTGCCTCGGGCATGGATGTGTGTGATGTCCTTAGGTTAGTTAGGTTTAATTAGTTCTAAGTTCTAGGCGACTGATGACCTCAACAGTTAAGTCGCGTAGTGCTCAGAGCCATTTTCTTTGTACGTATGCTTGCAAGAGAGTAATGGATCTTTTCTACCGAGGGTTCAGAAATCTATGGATGAGTAAGAAACAGCGTATGGAAAAGTTGCTACGTTGTGCAAATCTGGTAAACTTAAAACAGACCTATACAAAAAAAAAAATTGGCTGCTGTGATACAGCGCTACGTGCAGCAGAAAAAAATTCGTTCTGTTAACTAACTCGTGGGGACGACAAATTCATAACTATACGACAAGATTTTTCAAGATGATGAAGAATTACCATCGTGCGATGTCTGTTTTTATCAGCAGTTCAAGAATTTGATCAAAAAAATTCAGAAAATGAAATCACATCCCGGGAAGACTTCATCAAATTACATTACACTGAGGTCACGAGTCAAGAGGGAGCAATACAAATATACACATATACAGATGGCAGTAGTGTCGCGTACATAAGGTGTAAAAGGGCAATGCACTGTCATTTGTACTCAGGTGATTCACGTGAAAAGGTTTCCAACGTGGTTATGGCCGCACGGTGGGAATTAACAGACTTTGAACGCGGAATAGTATTTGGAGCTAGACGCATGGCACATTTTACTTCGGAAATCGGTAGCAAATTCGATATTTGGAGATCGTCAGTGTCAAGAATGTCCGAGAGTATCAAATTTTAAGCGTTACCTCCCACCTCGGACAATGCAGTGGCCGACGGTCTACACTTAACGATCGAGAGCAGCGGCGTTTGCCTAGTGTTGTCAGTGCTAACAGACAAGCAACACTGCGTGAAATAACCGCAAAAGTCGATGTGGGTGGTACGTCGCACGTATCCGTCAGGATAGTACGTCGAAATTTGGCGTTAATGGGTTATGGCAGCAGACGACTGACGTGAGTGCCTTTGCTAACAACACGACACCTATTGCAGCGCCTCTCCTGGCCACCTTACCATATCGTTTGGACCAAAGACCACTGGAACACCTTGGCCTGGTCAGATGAGTCCCGATTTCACTTGCTGAGAGCTAATGGTAGGGTTCGAGTATGGCGTAGACATGACAAAATCATGGACCCAAGTTGTCAACAAGGCACTGTGCAAGCAGGTGGTGTCTCCAGATAGTCCAGTAGAATTAGCATTCAAATCGGAAATAATTGCTACAAAAGGTTTTATTGTTTTAATGACTTCGTTTGTGTCCCAGTATGACTATCCTAGGTTTTCCCCCTCGGCGGAGTTGCGGTAAAGTGGTGGGGGGCAAAAATGTACCCGAAAAAGGGGTATTTTTTCGGTTTTGTGATTATATCTCGTAACTGACTCACAATATCGAAAACATAGCGGAATCATAAATTGTAGGGCATAAAATTCTGCATTGAATAAGACCATTCGCATGTCTTTTGGACCACCTGTTTCCATACTTCATAGTTGGACCAGTTTTACATGTTCATGACAAATTTTCGGTTTAACCTCTGTTTTTTGGTAATATCGTTGAAACTAACCCACCTATCAATAATGTCGTTCGTAAAAAAGACATGGAGAGATAAATTCTGCATTCGATGAAACCAAAAGTGTATTTATTGGACCACCCATTTGTGTACATACAGCTCCTCACTAAAGCTGGACCATTTCTCATCATCAAAGAAGACAGTTTGAAATGTAGTTCTACAGTAATTCTTATGTACACTCTTTTAAATACAGAACTATAGCAACCCATTGTCTTGTACTTATTTAATATAGTAACAGAGTAAAATATTAAAATTTTGTAAAATTTGAAAAATTACGTGCATAGCAATGAAAGTACAAACTTAGCTGTACAGAAACGGGTGGTCCATTTCACTTTTGGTCTCATCATACGCAGAATTTATTAATCTGTGTCGCTTGTATGAACCACTTTATTGATAGATGGGTTAGTTTCAACGATATTACCAAAAAAACGGAGGTTAGAACGAAAGTTTTTCATGAACATGTAAAATTCTTCCAATTTTGAAGAACACTAGTATGGAAACGGGTGCTCCAATAAACATGCGGATGGTCTCATTCAATGCAGAATTTCATGCCCTACAATTTTTAGTCGTACTATGTTTTCGATATTGTGAGTCATTTACGAGATATAATCACAAAACCGAAAAATACCCATTTTCGGGTACATTTTTGCCCCCAACCACTTTTCCACAAATCCGCCGAGGGGGAAAACCTAGGATAGTCATACGGGGACACAAATGAAGCCATTAAAACAATAAAACCTTTTGTAGCAATTATTTACGATTTGTCTAATTTTTAGTTTTAACCCTACTGCACTAATAATGGTGTGGTCTGTGTTTACATGGAACGGATTGGGTCCTCTGGTCCAACTGAACCTCAGGAGACCATTTGCAGTCCTTAATGGACTCAATTTCCCAACCAACGACGGAATTCTTATGGATACTGCCGTGAGCGATGCGCCACGCTACAACTGTTCGCGATTGCTTTTGAAAAACATTCTGGTCAGTTCGAGTAAATGATCTGGCAATCGAGATCGCCCTACATGAATCACATCGAAAATTTATGAGATGTGATCGAGAGGTCAATTCGTGCACATAATCCTGCACCGGCAGCACTTTCGTAATTGTGGACGGCTATAGGGGCAGCGTGGCTCGACATTTCTGCAGGGGACTTCCAACGACTTGTTGAGTGCATGCTGCTGCATCCTCACGGACAAAAGGAGGTCCGACACGATTTTAGGTGGTATCCAATGACTTTGGTCACTTCAGTTTATACCTCTGAATTTTACTTCCATACGTGCGTGGTACAGCATGATGAGCTGAAATCGGTCTGCAAATTTAAGGGGCTCCGAAACGCCCTATACTTGCAATGTTAAAATAACGCTTATAAATTACATCTTTCCTCACAAAGTATTTGAGGTAGGAAGCTGAACTTTTTACAGATTATTTATTGGAATATGGGCTACAACTTAACACAGGGATTTTACAAAATTTTAGTTCAGTTATTAAAGATGATTTTTTTTTCAATTGTGATGAAAATTCACAACATTTTTTTTGCAATTTTTTATTTATATATTCAAAAATATAGTTTCTTGGAAAAAGGCTGTGTTAAATTATGCAGAAGGTACTGTGTAACATTTACTGAAAGTCTGAAACAAATATGTTTGGAAGATCCTTAGAAAACATGTAATTAGTATGAGAAAATAAAAGTTTTGGGAATCGAGCGACAAAGATTGGATTAACTTTTTAGTGCATTCCAGGTCCATAGGATGGATTATCTTCATCCTCTGCAAACTCCTCCTCCAGCTTCCTCTTGTTCCTCCTCCTGTTTACTCTTGCTTGTATTTCTAGACTCTTTACAGCCCTGTCTGCAGCCCGAAGGCGTTCCTTGTCTAAAGCAAGCATCGCTCGTACCATGTTAGAATGTTATTATTTACAGTAATAACACATACCTTTGGCTTTCCAACATTTCTCCTTTTCTTAAAAGCCTTCAGAGGATTTCTAATAACTTTACTTTTACTCATTATTATACTTCAACAAAACAGAGACTCAAGAAACAGAATTAATTACGAATATTTTCGAGATAACGACAGAGTAAATAAACGTGAAACAATCGACAATCACACCAGCGATATATATTGAACCATCACAGGTTAGCCACAACACATACTTTATCTTACATCACTAAAATGTACCTGATGAACACGGACGTTAATAATAACACCATTTGACAGCAGTTCAACAGCGCCACAGTGGGTCACGCCCATGTAGAACACATTTCAAAAAAAATTTAGAAATAGTTGTAGTCTTCGGAATTGAATAAATTATATATCTATTAAAAGGTAATAGTCTGAAGATTCAGAAAACGCAAAAAAGTAGAAATTGAACTTTTCATGATTTTGAGCCTTTCCGGAGCCTCTTAAGTACCAGCTGTCGTACATACAGTGGGACGGACGACTGGAAAGCGATGTACAACACCGAATAAATTGCGGTTGGAACAACTGGAGGAAAATTGGGGGACAAAAAGGTGAGCATTGGTTTGAAAGGGAAACTATACAAGTGGCGGAAATGGGGATGCTGAGGTGGATGTGTGGTGTAACAAGGAAGGACAGGATTGGAAATGAATTTGTTAGAGGAGCTGTGAAAGTGGGACCCATGGGGAAAAATATACTTGAGAGCAGACACTTACAGAGAAAAGGGGAAGAGTATATCGGAAACAGAGTTGAAGATATAAAGATTGAAGGAGCGGGAGCCGGCCGCGGCGGCCGAGCTGTTCTAGGCGCTACAGTCTGGAACCGCGCGACCGCTACGGTCCAAGGTTCGAATCCTGCCTCGGGAATGGATGTGTGTGACGTCGTTAGGTTAGTTAGGTTTAAGTAGTTCTAAGTTCTAGGGGACTGATGACCTCAGAAGTTAGGTGCCATAGTGCTCAGAGCCATTTGAACCATTTTTGAAGGAGCGAGAAGAAGACCTAAGATGAGGTGGAAGGATAAAATATCCGGGGACCTAAGGGAGAAAGGATGGAAAAAGGAGAGTGTTATGGAGGAGAAGGATCCAGGAGAGCAACGCCGACCCTACGGGACGTGGGACAAGGTGACGATGAAGAAGATGACGTGCGTGGTGCAAAGTACAACGTATATGTGTATGGGGGAGACTATGGAAGGACTAAGATGCTCACACATTCGTTTCACAAGCTGTAACCTCCACCACGTTGTGCTACGTATTAGTGCTGGTATTTAAAAAGAGATTCCAGAAAGTGCAAGGAGGACTCGCTCACTGTGTGTTCCGTACAAACTTAGTTACATCTGTAGATATTCCATCCATCCTGGGAATCGATAGTCGCCACTTTTTTGCTTGTTACGAATATCAGTACTGGCAAGATAAGCGTCTACCCTTTTCTGGGAAAAAGGGGTTTTAACAGACGAACAGAGACAGTCTGATAGCAAATGACAAAAAAATATTTCTTTTGTGTGATACACATTGAAGCGTTAAGGAAACTGGTATAGGGGTGCGTATGTAAACAGGCAGAATACGGCGCTGCGATCGGCAAAGTCTATATAAACAACAATAGCAGGCTATCAAGATTTAAGTGAGTTTTAACGTGGTGTTATAGTCGGCGCACGAGCGATGGGACACAACTTTTCCGAAGTAGCGACGAAGTGAGGATTTTGACATGCGACTATGCCACGAGTGCACCGTGCACATCACGAATCTGGTAAAAACAACAGATGTCCGACATCACTGCGGCCGGAGAAAGATCCTGCAAGAACGGGACCAACCACGACTGAAATTGCTGCATACGAGGTGCATTCAAGTTCTAAGGCCTCCGATTTTTTTCTAATTAACTACTCACCCGAAATCGATGAAACTGGCGTTACTTCTCGACGTAATCGCCCTGCAGACGTACACATTTTTCACAACGCTGACGCCATGATCCCATGGCAGCGGCGAAGGCTTCTTTAGGAGTCAGTTTTGACCACTGGAAAATCGCTGAGGCAATAGCAGCACGGCTGGTGAATGTGCGGCCACGGAGAGTGTCTTTCATTGTTGGAAAAAGCCAAAAGTCACTAGGAGGCAGGTCAGGTGAGTAGGGAGCATGAGGAATCACTTCAAAGTTATCACTAAGAAACTGTTGCGTAACGTTAGCTCGATGTGCGGGTGCGTTGTCTTGGTGGAACAGCACACGCGCAGCCCTTCCCGGACGTTTTTGTTGCAGTGCAGGAAGGAATTTGTTCTTCAAAACATTTTCGTAGGATGCACCTGTTACCGTAGTGCCCTTTGGAACGCAATGGGTAAGGATTACGCCCTAGCTGTCCCAGAACATGGACACCATCATTTTTTCAACACTGGCGGTTACCCGAAATTTTTTTGGTGGCGGTGAATCTGTGTGCTTCCATTGAGCTGACTGGCGCTTTGTTTCTGGATTGAAAAATGGCATCCACGTCTCATCCATTGTCCCAACCGACGAAAAGAAAGTCCTATTCGTGCTGTCGTTGCGCGTCAACATTGCTTGGCAACATGCCACACGGGCAGCTGTGTGGTCGTCCGTCAGCATTCGTGGCACCCACCTGGATGACACTTTTCGCATTTTCAGGTCGTCGTGCAGGATTGTGTGCACAGAACCCACAGAAATGCCAACTCTGGAGGCGATCTGTTCAACAGTCATTCGGCGATCCCCCAAAACAATTCTCTCCACTTTCTCGTACATGTCGTCAGACCGGCTTGTGCGAGCCTAAGGTTGTTTCGGTTTGTTGTCACACGATGTTCTGTCTTCATTACACTGTCGCACCCACGAATGCACTTTCGACACATCCATAACTCCATCACCACATGTCTCCGTCAACTGTCAATGAATTTCAATTGGTTTCACACCACGCAAATTCAGAAAACGAATGATTGCACGCTGTTCAAGTAAGGAAAACGTCGCCATTTTAAGTATTTAAAACAGTTCTCATTCTCGCCGCTGGCGGTAAAATTCCATCTGCCGTACGGTGCTGCCATCTCTGGGACGTATTGACAATGAACGCGGCCTCATTTTAAAACAATGCGCATGTTTCTATCTCTTTCCAGTCTGGAGAAAAAAAAATCGGAGGCCTTAGAACTTGAATGCACCTCGTATTTCAGTGCTCGGTCAACAAGTGTCAGCGTGCGAACCGTTCAACGAAACATCATCGATATGGGCTTTCGGAGCTAAAGGCCGACTCGTGTACCCTTGATGACTGCACGACACAAAGCTTTACGCCCCGCCTGGGCCCGTCAACACCGACATTGGTCTGTTGATGACTGGAAACATGCTGCCTAGTCTGACACATCTCGTTTCAAATTGTATCGAGCGAATGGACGTGTACGGGTATGGATACAACCTCATGAGTCCATGGAGCCTGCATGTCAGCAGGGTGCTGTTCAAGCTGGTTGAGGCTCTGTCACGGTGTGGGGCGTGTGCGGTTGGATTGATATGGGATCCCTGATACGTCTAGGTACGACTCTGACAGGTGACACGTACGTAAGCATCCTGTCTGATCATGTGCATCTATTCGTGTGCATGTGTGTTCAGACAGACAATGCGACGCCCCACACGTCCAGAATTGCTACAGAGTGGCTCCAGCGACGCTCTTCTGAGTTTAAACACTTCCGCTGGCCACCAAACTCCCCAAACATGAACATTATTGATCTTATCTGGGATGCCATGCAACGTGCTGTTCAGAAGAGATCTCCACCCCTCTTACTCTTGCGGATTTATGGACAGCCCTTGGGCATTCATGGTGTCTATTCCCTCCAACACTACTTCAGACGTTAGTCGAGTCCATGCCACGTCGTGTTGTGGCACTTCTGCGTGCTCGCGGGATCCCTACATGATGTTAGGTAGATGTAACAGTTTCTTCGACTCTTCAGTGTAATTACAAATTAACAATTTTCGGATTTTTTTTCGTTTGCTAGTTTTGTGTGACATTTCTTCTTGCCAGGATTCAAGTTTATAGGTGAACAGGAATGACCCTTTACTTTTTAACGAGTAATTTTGGTAGAATATCAAAATACGAATATGTGACGTAATTGGCCGTATCTTTTAACTTAGAGAACCTTGGACCTTAATATCTGATATAAATTTGAATTATATACGTCTACCCGTTACTGAGGAAAGGAGATATTAACAGTCGGAGGGACAGACATATGGGAATGTGGATCGGCGCAGCTAGACCAATCGAATTATATCAATGTGTGTTGTCTGTTCTTTCGGACAGGTTCGTTCTATGTGTTTGAAATAAAATGCTTCACGGCAATAGTCCCTTTATTTTACAGCCACACCTCGTACGTCTAGTTTGTTAAAGCGTGGCGAGAGACTGGTTTTACCACTCGCGCCCCCCTGTCCCTCGGGCACTCTGGGCCCTATTGTAACAGAGCAGAGCAGAGCAAAGCAGGACAGTGCAGTGAAGTGCGAACAGTCGGCACACCACGCAGCTGTCACGCGTTTATCGCAGGGTCGATAGCGCGCGCGGTTTGCGTGCCGCGGTTTTGCGAGTCGTGCTTCGGTTACGCCGCCAGAGGGGCAGGGGACACCTCAGACCATTAAAACGACAACACCAGCAAGGGTATCAAGTAACGACTGTTTGCTCGTTGTACGTGTACAGTATATTAGCATGGTACAATTTGTAGTTGATTTGACTATATTGGGTGTGTGAAATGCAGTATACAATCGTCACCTGTGTCTTTTCATATGAAATTTGCAGCAGCATCTTTCGGTCTACGTCATAACCCTTTTGTGGCATCATCTTTTTCCTGTCTTCCTTTGACTTGGCTTAACTACGTTACCAGCGAAGGCTTGCTGTCTCCGCAACTTCGTTGAAAAGTATTTCTGAAAGTTCGTTACTGCTTCCCACGCCTGTCTCGAAGTCAGAGGGATCTCTTACGTCCCCTGCAATCATTTTTTAGACTTAGTGTTCTTACGCGTTCCTCCGGTGAGTCAGTCCGATCGACTAAATATCTAGGCGTAACGTTGCAATGCGATATGAAATGGAACGAGCATCTAAGGATTGTAGTTTGGTAGGCGAATGGTCGTTCTTCTGCATCCACAGCTACGTGATTAATCTGGAATTCACAGTCAAGTGCCTGGCAGAAGGTTTAACGAACCACCTTCAAGACACACACATTAAAAATGTTTTGCATCGCCCCAGTTCCCAGAACTCCTGAAGATAGACATTGACTGTGGATATTGTATCACACACACACACAGTCCCTTTGACTGTTCAGATATGTCACTAAACGCGCCCAAAGATGTGAACAACCATGCATGAGCAGCGTCTTTTACACGGAGAGGGTCCGATAGCCGATCATTTCCAGTCATTCCACCAGGAAGGAGGTACACGGCTCGTGTTGTCTGTAGTTCAACCCTGCCTAGACGGTCAATATCGCGGTACCGAGCGAGGTGGCGCAGTGGTTAGACACTGGACTCGCACTCGGGAGGACGACGGTTCAATCCCGCGTCCGGCCATCCTGATTTAGGTTTTCCGTGATTTCCCTAAATCACTCCAGGCAAATGCCGGGATGGTTCCTCTGAAAGGGCACGGCCGACTTCCTTCCCCATCCTTCCCTAATCCGATGACCACGCTGTCTGGTCTCCTTCCCCAAACAACCAACCAACCAATATCGCGGTACGATCGCGTCCACATTCTTACTTTGTGCCAAGAAGGGCTCTCAACAAGGGAAGTGTCCAGGCCTCTCAGAGTGATCCAAAGAGATGTTTTTCGGACATGGAGGAGATACAGAGAGACAGGAACTGTCGATGACATGCCTCGCTCAGGCAGTAGTAGCCCAAGGGCTACTACTGCAGTGGATGACCGCTACCTACGGATTATTGCTCGGAGGAACCCTGACAGCTACGCCACCATGTTGAATAATGCCTTCCGTGCAACCACAGGACGTCGTGTTACGACTCAAACTGTGTGCAGTAGGCTGCATGATGCTCAACTTCACTCCCGACGTCCATGGCGAGGTCCATCTTTGCAACCACGATACGATGCAGCGCTGTACAGATGGACCAAACAACATGCCGAATGCACCGCTGAGGACTGACATCACTTTCTCTTCACCGATAAGTGTCGCATAAGCCTTCAACCATACAATCGTGGGAGATGTGTTTGGAGGCAACCCGGTCAGGCTGAAGACATCGTCCAGCGAGTGCAGCAAGGTGGAGGTGCCCTGATGTTTTGGGGTGGCGTTATCTGGGACCGACGTACACCGCTGCTGGTCATGGAAGGCGCCGTAACGGCTGTACGATACTTGAATGCCATCTTCCGATCGATAGTCCAACCATATCGGCGAGGCATTCGTCTTCATGGACGACAATTCGCGCCCCCATCGTGCACATCTTGTGAATGACTTCCTTCAGGACAACGACATCACTCGACTACAGTGGCCAGCATGTTCTCCAGCCATAAACCCTATCGAACATACGTGGGATAGATTGGAAAGGTCTGTTTATGGACGACGTGATTCACCAACCACTCTGAGGCATCTACGCCGAATCGCCGTTGAGGAGTGGGACAATCTGGACCAACGGTGTCTTGATGAACTTGTGGATAGTATGCCACGACGAATACAGGCAAGCATCAGTGCAGGAGGACGTGCTACTGGGTATTAGAGGTACCGGTGTGTACAGCAATCGGGATCTACACATCTGAAGATCCCGCTGTATGGTGGGACAACAGGCAATGTGTGGTTTTCATGTGCAATAAAAAGGGCAGAAATGGTTTTTATGTTTTCTTTCCAATTTTCTGTACAGGTTCCGGAACTCTCAGAACCGAGGTGATGCAAAACTTTTTTTGATGTGTGTATTTCTCTGCCGTTGCCCTTTCGAACAGCTCGTGGGAAAAAGGAACCCTTAAATCTTTCCGTGCGAGTTTCGACTTCTCTTATTTTATGATGATGATCGTTTCTCCCCATGTAGGAGTGCGCCAAAAAGATATTTTCACATTCTTGGGAGAAAGTTGGTGATTGAAATTTCATGAGAAGATCCTGTAGCAGCGAGAAACGCTTTTGTTTTAATGATTGCGATCCCATTTCGTGCATCATATCTGTGGCACTCTCTGCCCTATTTCTCGACAGTAAAACGAGCTGCCCTTTTTTGAACTTTTTCGATGTTCTCTGTCAGTCTCGTCCGATGCGGATCCCATACTGCAAAGCAGTAATCCAAAAGAGGGCGGACAAGTGTGGTGTACGAAGTCTCTTTAGAGTAGCCCTGTTACTTTTTCTAAGTGTCCTGCCAATAAAATGCAGTGTTTGGTTTGCTTCCACCACAACATTATCTAAGTAATAGTGCCAATTTAAGTTATTCGTAAATGTAATACCTAAGTATTTAGTTGAGTTAACAGCTTTCAGGTTTGTGTGCTTTATCGTGTAACTGAAATTTAGCGGATTCCTTTTAGTGCTTATGTGGATAATTTCATGCTTTTCATGATTTAGAGTCAGTTGCCACTTTTTACACCATACAGACATTGTGTGTAAGTCTTTTGCATTTCATTTCAGGTATATGGTGACAATATATGACAATAAAGGACAGAATCATCTACAAACAATCGAAGAGGGGTGCACACTGTCTCCCAAATCGTTTATGTAGATCAGAAACAGCAGAGGGCCTAAAACACTTCCTTGAGGAGATATTACTTCCGTTTTACTCGAGGACTTTCCGTCAGTTACTAAGAACGTCTGTTTATTGGGAGGGATTTAGAAAGTGTGGATCATCTGTAAAGGAGACCGCATATGGGACGCTAGCGTGACCGATTCTTGAGTTCTGCTCGAGTGTTTGGGACCCCACCAGAGCGGACTAAAGGAAGACATCGATAGAATTCAGAGTTGGGCTTCTAGATTTTTTACTGATGGGTTCGATCAAAACACTAGCACTATGGAGATGATTCCGGAACAAATGGTTCAAATGGCTCTGAGCACTATGCGACTTAACTTCTGAGGTCATCAGTCGCCTAGAACTTAGAACTAATTAAACCTAACTAACCTAAGGACATCACACACATCCATGCCCGAGGCAGGATTCGAACCTGCGACCATAGCGGTCGCTCGGTTCCAGACTGTAGCGCCTAGAACCGCACGGCCACTCCGGCCGGCCATTCCGGAACACAAATGGGAATCCCTGGAGGGAAGACGCCGTTGTTTTCGAAAAACAGTTTTAAGAAATAGTAATGCAATATTATACAGAACAGTCTTGACCGCACAAAAAACACTTTCATTCGTACGTGGTATCCGGTTTCGCATCGATGTGAATCGACTTCGGACCAGCTGCTGTGATGACGTGCTGAGGTGAGGCATAGAGCAGGAATTAAGGACACCACCCAGTAATGTCACGTATCATGACAGAGAAATGGCGAGGGCACGGTGGAATTCAGAATTCCATCAGACTTCAATTGCGGTCCTAGGAACAGCACAAGCGTGTGAGTGTAACTTGGACTTTTTATCGTTTGCTCTGCTAAAGAAAGTACTGTCCATAAATCATAGTTATGCTCATGCCTAGACATACATTCAGATTCCCCGTATTTCTCCCATTGTTGCAACTTGTGTGGATTATTGTTGCCCGTATCCTGCAGTGGTGACGGCTCGCAAAACGTATGTTGAATGAGGCATCGTCTGAGTACAGGTGATTACCTCAGGAATTTTCATTTTCTACGGCGCCCTGAGTGTCAGCACTAGAGTTGTAAAACTACCACAGGCTTCTGTAAACTACCGGCAGTAAGCGTAGACGACGGCAGCTTCCCTGGTAGTTTCGGTCAGGTCAGGTCGTACACGCGTTAGCTGTACGTTGGGTGTGTTGCATACCTATCGGGCGTTACCTAATAAGTATCTCCTAACGTATGCTAGCATTGTCTTACTAGCTTCCCCTAAAAACTGCAAGTGCTGAACCGTCTAGAAACTGAGGATATATAAAGGACGGGGTAACCTACGTAAATTGTTATTGGCATAGTTACTCTCATGTCTGTTACTTAAAAATTTGTAGCAGAACTGAAGCATTGTCAATATTTAATACAGGTTTTATTCGAAGATTGTTGATTTGTAACGCGAAGCAGAGGTATGTTATAGTAAAAATAAAGAATACAGAGATTTATCATATATCGCTAGAAAACGCAATTCGCACAAGAGAAGGTAAAATAAAAGAAATGCAAATCAAAAATATATCATTACTTCGTCGAACTTACATAATACTTGTTTCTGTTATTCATAAACAGCTTCTGCATTTATCAATAACAGGAAGCTGTTCTCTTTGATCATCATGAAGAACAATAATTATATAATTTTTTTGTTTCATCATGAGTTTCGCCTCCTTCCTATCATTAGGCGGTGTTTTCATCTGTTCCGGTCTCAATAATCCACGCATCCATCTCTTACGACGTCTGCTTAGTTCTCTCTTTACCGTCAGAAGATAATTCATTACCTTTTTTGGCAATCTTTTTCCTGTCAGTCTATCAACATGACCCATTTCCTTCTATTCTCTTCTATCTTGTCATTAACTGAAAATATTTTTGAATGTGATCTTATTGTTTCATCCCTTATTTCATCCAGGAAGGAAGGAAGGTTGGGCTTAACGTCTCGTCGACGTCTAGGTTATTAGAGACTGATCACGAGCTCGGATTTTGTCAAGGATGGGGAAGGAAATCGGCCGTACTTTTTCAAAGGGACAATCGCGGCATTTGCACGGAGCGATTTAGGGAAATCACGGAAAACCCAAGGGTTTGAACCGTCGTCTTCTGAGCTTCATCTCTGCTGCTTGTGTATGTGATTTTTCTTTTTTTGTTGCTATGCATGATTCGGAACCATATACGAGAGTAAGTACAACAATAACTTGTGGAATTTCATTTGTGTTTCTTTTTCTTATTTTTCTTCGCAAAGTTCTTCCAATTCTTTACCAGGTAAGTTAATATTTACTATCCCTCTTTTCAATGTCTTCGTCATAATTAAAACTGTCTCATCCTAGATAATCGGAGTGAGACACTTGGTCTAAAATTTTCTCATGTATTACTTTCGGTCTTATTGGCTTCTTTCCTTTGAAACCCATTATCTTTGTCTAATTTGCAGAAATAATTAAGTTTGTTTGTGTGTGTAAACAGTAATTACATCGAAAGCAACTGCTGTGGTTACATGAAAGGGCATAAGTTATGCAATCAGATAGTTTTTATTACTTATAAAATGCAATTTATGTTCTGCAAGGATATAAATTCATAATGAATTAACACTGAATGATGTGCGGTTCTAATTATGTGCAAAACAATCAAACAAACAAAAAACTAAGGGAAGGCGTCGGTTCCCATTTTCTACATTAAACATTCATTTATGTTGCTTTTCCTGTACCAATTCTACCAATACTACAGGTAATCCTGCCGTTTACTGTGGTGTCACCGCCAGACACCACACTTGCTAGGTGGTAGCCTTTAAGTCGGCCGCGGTCCGTTAGTATACGTCGGACCCGCGTGTCGCCACTATCAGTGATTGCAGACGGAGCGCCGCCACACGGCAGGTCTAGTCTAGAGAGACTCACAGCCGACTTTGCTAGCGATGGTTTACTGTCTACATACGCTCTCATTTGCAGAGACGACAGTTTAGCGTAGCCTTCAGCTACGTCATTTGCTACGACACTGCTGTTAAAGTTAAGTATCGAACTAATTATGTCAGCTTTCTGAATTCTCATTCCTTGTCATGTTCCAGACCTCACGTCAGTATAGTTCTTCCCTCCTCACGCCAGCATGCGTGAGCTTAACCGCGTGCATTTCGGCCTCCACTCGTAACACGGTGTTGGCTCTTCTGCTAACACAAAATTTACTGCGTCATTTATGTAGTGTACCAGAACTACCGAACCGCGTTTTTGGTGGAGCCTAACTCGTAGTCAGCACACATTTCCACAAAGGGCGGCATAATCCTTCTTGGGATGATGCTCTATCTGGATGCGGTATGCCGTCTTCTTCGGTGCGAAGCGAAGAGTACGCCAGACGGTGGTTGGCGGAATGTTTAACTCACGGCTCTGCCGACGAACGGAAGCGCGTGGGCTCCATGTTCCGGAGTGCGTCGTCAGATGTTGATAGTCGTCCGGGACTCTCCTCAGAAGCCTAATTGTGGCGGTTCTTCTCCGTCTCTTTGACGTTACACCTGGCGCCGCCCCTATGCATCACCGCCTAGTTTCCAGGAATCACTGGCTATTGTTTCTTCGACAAAGAGCGTATCAGAGACCTGCCGAAGAAAAATTAAGGCACTGAGAACCGAAAGAGCCCAAAGAACAAAGTTTAGAAAAAAAATAAGTATGTATAAAAGTCAAGTTTGTACGCAGACCTCCAGCTCATAGGTTTGTCTTGTTTTTTTACCAAAGTCTCAACACTCTATACGCCCTATTAAAAAATATCACTTCATATTCTGAAATTGTAACACAGGCCAACGATGGAAAAACTTTTTTGCTGAAAATACTTTATTCTTAAGTTTTTTAGAGTGAGAAATCCTAATATGATACTTAAAAAAACTGTATCACCCACCATTTCTTCACATTTTTCAGTTAAATGTATTAAATTATTTTAAAGAATTCAACAGCTTTTATATAATTAAAATAATTTAAAAAGGAGACGTAATGAATGTAGATGACGTTGGTAGCACTGCTGAAAAACCATTGCTGGCAAATAAAGGTCTATTCTGTTTTTATGTTAACAGATGGAGTTACTGTCAACCTAACCTCACTTTCCCGCTTCCTGTACATGTGCTCATTACAAAGTCTAATCGTGGTTGTAAAAGCTCTGCTGACTGTTTTTGTTATATTTGTGGTGAATTTGTGATTAAGAAACACCAAAGAAACATTACGGACTTCGTGAAAAACGTTTATCTACCATACTTCGGATCTAAACTTGGTGATCGAGATAAATCTTGGGCGCCACGTAAGGTATGTTATGTGTGTGTGTGTGTGTGTGTGCGTGTGTGTGTGTGTGTTGAAGATCTGAGAAAATGGTCCAAAAAGGAGAAAACAGCCTTCAGATTTGCTGTTCCTACGATATGGGTGGAGCCAATAAATCATTCCGATGATTGTTACTTTTTCAGTGTTGATACTATTGGTCATAATTCGAAAAAAAAAGAAGGTAATAAGCTAACTTAACCTTCCGTCCGCCATCCGACCAGTAGGGCATGGTGTAGATTTGCCGGCTCCTGAGCCACCAGATGATTTAAATTCTTTCCAACAGAAGTATTTTCTGATGTACAATCTGATTTATATGAACCAGATGATGATGAATTCCATTGTAATACAGAAAGTCTAGAGCCCAAATTGTTTACTCAGACCGACCTTAACAATTTGGTTAGGGATCTGAGCTTAACGGAAGAAAAAAAAACTTATTGGCAGTTGGAACCAGCATATATATATATATATATATATATATATATATATATATATATATATATATATAGAGAGAGAGAGAGAGAGAGAGAGAGAGAGAGAGAGAGAGAGCAACAATTTTCCACGTTTTTTCAACAAGAAGGTGATTTCTTGTACTGATCAGACATTCTCAGTCTGATGAATGAGTTTGGTATTGAATACAAAAAGGAATACTGGAGACTATTTATTGGTTCATCCAAAACTAGTGATGGAAAAACGCTACCAAGGGCGCTGGAACACCAACATGATGGGGGACTATTGTTAGTCACTTCACCGAGAAGTTCAGCAACCGACTCATCGTAGAACAAGCTACACAAGAAGCTTCGAAGAAAGAAAGAGAAAGAAAATACAAACCACCGGCCACTGTGGTCGGGCGGTTCTAAGCGCTTCAGTCCGGAACCGCGCTGCTCTTACGGTCGCAGGTTCGAATCCTGCCTCGGGCATGGATGTGTGTGATGTCCTTAGGTTAGTTAGGTTTACGTAGTTCTAAGTCTAGAGGACTGATGACCTCAGATGTTAAGTCCCGTAGTGCTTAGAGCCAAAATACAAACCAATTCCGGCTGACAAGTGAAATCTCTATTAACACACATCGTTGTTTTAAGTAGCTTACTGTAAATACAAACCATGCTTATGTTGTAACAAAGCGTTTCATTAAATTCCCTGTTTACCGTACAGCATAGGATTTTTACCCTATATAATAAAAAGCATATTGCTCGAAAACTATGGGCGATACAAAAAAAACTAAGGCTAGATTTGAATTCAGCTCATAAAAATCTATAAAGATCAGCTATGAAAGTAAAAAAAAATATTTTCAAAAAAATCTTCGTTGGCCTGTGTAATTAATATTTAGGATTTTTTATTATTAATGTAATGATAGAGAAGCAGTGGTTGGGAAGGGAGTGAGGCAGGGTTGTAGCCTCTCCCCGATGCTACTCAATCTGTATACTGCGCAAGCAGTAAAGGAAACAAAAGTTCGGAATAGATATTAAAATCCATGGAGAAGAAATCAAAACTTTGAGGTTCGCCGATGACATTGTAATTCTGTCAGACACAGCAAAGGACTTGGAAGAGCAGTTGAACGGCATGGACAGTGTCTTGAAAGGAGGATATAAGATGAACATCAACAAAAGCAAAACGAGGATAATGGAATGTAGTCGAATTAAGTCGGGTGATGCTGAGAGAATTAGATTAGGATATTAGACACAAAGTAGTAGATGAGTTTTGCTATTTGAGGAGCAAAATAACTGAAGATGGTCGAAGTAGAGACGATATAAAATGTAGACTGGCAATGGCAAGGAAAGCGTTTCTGAAGAAGAAAAATTTGTTAACATCGAGTGTAGATTTAAGTGTCAGGAAGTCGTTTCTGAAAGTATTTGTATGGAGTGTAGCCATGTATGGAAGTGGAACATGGACGATAAATAGTTTAGACAAGAAGAGAATAGAAGCTTCCGAAACGTGGTGCTACAGAAGAATGCTGAAGATTCGATGGGTAGATCACATAACTAATGAGGAGGTATTGAATAGAATTGGGGAGAAGAGGAGATTGTGGCACAACTTGACTAGGAGAAGGGATCGGTTGGAAGGTCATGTTCCGAGGCATCAAGGCATCACCAATTTAGTATTGGAGGTCAGCGTGGATGGTGAAAATCGTAGAGGGAGACCAAGAGGTGAATACACTAAGCAGATTCAGAAGGATGTAGGTTGCAGTAGGTACTGGGAGATGAAGAAGCTTGCACAGGATAGAGTAGCATGGAGAGCTGCATCAAACCAGTCTCAGGACTGAAGACCACGACAACGATGCGTGACTATTGCAGAAGAAATGAAATCACTGTGCTGCCTCATCCTCCGTATTCTCCCGGACTTTTGTTTATTTTCAAAGTTGAAAACCTTGTTCAAAGGACGAAGGAGAAGAGGAGCTTGTGGCACAACTTGACTAGAAGAAGGGATCGGTTGGTAGGACCAAGACCACAACAACAACAATGTTAATTTGCAAAATGTTCATATCTAGGCTAGTAGCAATAGTGTCTGACTGTTGTTGTGTTTGTAATTTATGTGAAACTAGGATCATAACATAATGAACAGGCACACTGACACGCCAAAACCTTATGACCACCTGCTTAATAGGCTGTATGTCCCTCTTTGGAAGGAAAGACATCACGATTGTGTGTATCAACGATCCGACAGTTTATTGGTAGGTTTGTGGAGGTATGTGGCATTATGTCTTCGCACAAGTTAAGTTATTCGCGTAAATAACTGGCCGCTGATTTGCGTACACGGTGATGGCACCCGATAGCGACCCAGTTAGGTTCCTTAGCAAGTTCAGGCGAACTTGGACGCCGAGACATTAACGTGAGTTCCCTGTATGCTCCTCAAACCAATGTAGCACGGTCCTGGCTCCGAGACACGGACAGTTATACTGTTGAAAGACGACAACGCCGTCGGGGAAGATATCAAGCGTGGCGGGGCGCAGGTGTTTCGCAGCTGTCAGCCGATTGCTACCACAGGTCCCATCCAAGCACAGGAGGATGTCTCATTTAGCAGAATTCTGCTCCCACCAGTGGGGCGCTGCACGTTTCTAGCAGCTGTTTGTAACCTCCCACTTACTAATTGGCCTATCCTGCTTGCGATATAAAATCGCATGTATGCCTGATGGATTTTCACTAATTGGATAAGGCTATCTTTCCCGAAGAAATAAGACCGATAATTAGGAGAGTGTACAACAGGCCCTTCTGACTGAAAAGTCTACTAAAAATAAAAAAGTAATTAAACCAAACAGGGTTATAATTTTGAAAAATTAAGGGGGGTAGGACGTCAAACGGGCCGACTGGGAGCAGGAGAGGCACCACAGGACATTTCATTTTCTATGTCTATACTTTTACAAATAAATTCATAAAACTTTATCAGCATGACCAGGAAGGATTCGGGATTCACACTCGTAGCAGTGGAAGTTCAAAAACATAACAAAATAAATTTTTTTACGTGTGAAATTTCATCATTTTTTCGCTTACCATTGGTTGCATTTGTTGCTATAGGTACATTTTTCTTAACAAGGAAGAGAGATTCTTTGATAAATTTTGCACAGCATACAAACCACACTTACAGGTGTATGAAACTCTAGAATTTTCCAAATCTATTAAAAACTGTGGTAAAAATTGAGATAATTAACTACAAAATTTGATTTTTTTCTAAACATAAAGTTTACAACGTAACAGCTCATTCATTTTTTCATAAATTAGATAGATTCTAGAGTTTCAGACACCTGTAAGTATGGTTTGTATGCTGTGCAAAATTCATCGAACAGTCTCCCTTACTTATGAAGAAAAGTGTGCCTATAGCAACAAATGCAGCCAATGGTAAGTGAAAAAATAATTTCACATGTAAAAATATTTTGTTATGTTTTTGAACTTCCGCTGCTACGAGTGTGAATTCTGAATCCTTCCTGGTCATGCTGACAAAGTTTCATGAATTTACTTGTAAAAGTATAGACAGTGTAAATTAAAATGTCCTGTGGTGCCTCTCCTGCTCCAAGTCGGCCCGTTTGACGTCCTACCCCCCTTAAAGTTATTTTGTGCGTTCACTCACGAACAACACAGGACAGAAAAGGGGTACCACTGATCATGAATCCAAAAATTACACTAATGAACGAAAAGGAAATAATCAACGGTCGCCAGCCCACTAGGGCAATTTACATCCAAAATCCTGTACAAGATGATGGGAAAGAAAAAACATGTATTATTGTTAAACATTGACGTGGCAACTGAATGTTGTCACGTTTTTTGACCCTAATTTTAAGTGAGTATGTAATGATAAAGGAAACTGATAAATTACTCTTACGTTATGTTTGTCATTAAATTAAAAAAAACAATCGAGTAATGATTTGAAAATATGCAATTAAACTGTATGTTAGTATTGAACTTCGGTACGTGAACAATGACTTTCACTGGCCTCAACGTAACGTCGTCATAGAAACTTCGAAAAAAAAGCAAACACTTTTACTTTGCAATTACTTATTTTGCAAATCGGATTTCAAATTATTGTCTGAACAATTGAGTCTTTTTTACTGACTTGATCTAAAATAAATAATAGAATACGTACCAAACCAAGCCATGTCCTCCAAGCTATATGTAAAATAAATTAAACTTCCGCACTCTTAATTTGTGCATTTCTTTAGATTTGGGTTTTTTCCAGTGATAGATTCACAAACTTCAGTTAGCATATTAGGAAAAAAACGTACAAGGATCCTGCTTGGTAACAATGTCTGACGACAATGAGGACACAGTCGCCCTGAGTTTAACTGATTATTATTTAAATAAATTTTATCAATCAGATCACATTCATTTCCCAGCTAGCACTCAAGCTTATTTCAAGGTGGATATTGAGTATGCGTTCAGTTGAAAATTCAAGTTTGAAAAATCAATCTGTTACACAGCTTGTTTCAAGGTGGGTATTGAGTTTAGGTTCAGTTGAAAATTCAAGATTGAAAAATCAACCTGTTACACAGTTTACATCAAGCTGTAAAAATTTAGCTTGAATGAAAATAATTTTCCCAAGCTTGAAATAAACTGTAATTTCCCTGGAAGGCTGTACAGCAGATGCGCGCGCAGCATAGCTTCCATAGACGTCCACGGGAAGCGCCACAAGCGTTTATAAGCCGTGACGTAAGGGTGTTGTGTGTGACGTCATGACGGCGCGGAGTTTGGTTTGAGTGTGGCTGTCTCCAGTTCTGTTTTATCTTATTTTATTTACTTTTCTGAGCCTTGCTATGTTTACGGCCATTTTACCTTTGTGACGCGCGTTAATGGTTGTGGTTTGTTGACAAGTTTGTTTTATACTAGAAAACAGTTCGGTACGTTAATGTTACAAATGTTAAATATTACGTAACGTAATTAATTAGGTTCAATAAATTCAGATTAATATTTATATAGCTTAAAACAAGCTGTAAATACCAGGCTGTATTCCACGTGTGTAGATACAGCTGGAGCCAAGCTTGATCAGTCAAGCTTGAAATATAGCTTGAACTCTGCCAACTTTGATGTTTATTTCAAGCTAGAATCCAGCTAACAGGCTTGAATATTCCAGCTTTGATCAAGCTTATATACTTCAACTTTACAGCTGGAAACAAGTTTGAAACCGGCTTACTGTGCTATCTGGGTTGTGCTGCTGGGTTAGCCGTTAATACTTTCTAGCAATGAACAGTCTTACTTCAGTGCAGTGCATACGACGAAACGCAGAGCCGACGACGAATCTGCGTTGCTGGAACTGCTGCTGTTGTTGTGGAGCCACGGCTAATTACAGGAGCGGGCAATCGTAATTAATGCAGCCTCTTCCACCCGTCCACTGTCTGTAATCCTGCTCTAGATGTCTGGCCGGCGCGAGCGTACACGATGCCGCCGAAATGGTGCTCTCTACTGCGAGAGCGTTAACACCACACTTCCGTACACTACAAGCGCTGGAACCCGTCTCTCTCTCCATGCACTCCGCGCAACAACTCCCTACCCTAAGATTTTACAACGCACAAGTACTGCTATTATCGTTGCTAGTCGACGCAAATAAAAATTGCTATGGCTTTTTCCCAGAGCTTCTAAGTTTCACTGTAAGACACAGATAAATACAATGAAATGTCAACAGACTTCTAACTATAAGGAAGCATTTAAATTACAAATATTTACATACAATTGAGCAAAAAAATTTATACAGGGTTATTACAAATGATTGAAGCGATTTCACAGCTCTACAATAACTTTATTATTTGAGATGCTTTGCACACACATACAAAAACTCAAAAAGTTTATTTAGGCATTCACAAATGTTCGATATCTGCCCCTTTAGTGATTCGGCAGACATCAAGCCGATAATCAAGTTCTTTCCACACTCTGCGCAGCATATCCCCATGAATGAGTTCGAAAGCATCGTTGATGCGAGCTCGCAGTTCAGGCACGTATCTTGGTAGAGGAGGTTTAAACACTGAATCTTTCACATAACCCCACAGAAAGAATACGCATGGGGTTAAGTCGGGAGAGCGTGGAGGCCATGACATGAATTGCTGATCATGATCTCCACCACGACCGATCCATCGGTTTTCCAATCTCCTGTTTAAGAAATGCCGAACATCATGATGGAAGTGCGGTGGAGCACCATCCTGTTGAAAGATGAAGTCGGCGCTGTCGGTCTCCAGTTCTGGCATAAGCCAATTTTCCGCGGGCTACGCGGGAAACTTGCCCGCACGCGTTCAACCGTTTCTTCGCTCACTGCAGGCCGACCCGTTGATTTCCCCTTAAAGAGGCATCCAGAAGCTTTAAACTGCGCATACCATCGCCGAATGGAGTTAGCAGTTGGTGGATCTTTGTTGAACTTCGTCCTGAAGTGTCGTTGCACTGTTATGACTGACTGATGTGAGTGCATTTCAAGCACGACATACGCTTTCTCGGCTCCTGTCACCATTTTGTCTGACTGCGCTCTCGAGCGCTCTGGCGGCAGAAACCTGAAGTGCGGCTTCAGCCGAACAAAACTTTATGAGTTTTTCTACGCATCTGTAGTGTGTCGTGACCATATGTCAATGAATGGAGCTACAGTGAATTTATGAAATCGCTTCAATCATTTGTAATAGCCCTGTATGTCGGTAGCAGGTGCCATGCATCCTGCATTTTCGGTGTTACACGTTCACTTCGATGACGGCGTTCGTGGAGACGATCACCGGCCTATTGTAGCAAAAATGTGATTAACCCGAAGAGCCAACACGTTCCCATTGATCGATGGTCGAATCCCAATGGTCTCGTTCCCACTGCAGCCGTAACTAATGATGTCGTTGGGTCAACACATGAACGCATAGCGGTGGTCGGCTATGGAGTTCCATGTTCAACAACGTACGATGAACGGTGTGCTCCGAAACACATGTGCCTACATCATCTTTGTGCTCTTTCGGCAGAGATGCCACAGATTACACTCTATCCTACTTTACAGAGCAGAGAAGCCTCCGAACCCCCCCCCCCCCCCCCCCTGTCAAGAGTGGTGGACGCCCACCCTTTCAGCACCCAGACGTAGTTTCACTGTCCTTCTACCTCTTTTCACAGATGCTCACGACATCAGCACTTGACCATTCGACCATCTTCGCCATTTTCGAGGTACTCGTTCGCAGGCTGTTTGTAATAATAATTCGCTCTCAATAGATTTTTCCCCCATTTTCAGTCCATATTCGCTAGGGTGATTTCCGTCCGTGTCTGTTCCGCTTACATTCTTTCGTTACCGCGTCACTTGTCCATAATGCCACCAGGTGGCATCCAGAGTCACGGTCGGCAGTGGTTATAAAGTTTCGGCTGGTCAGTTTATTACCTATTTCAACATTTCAAGGTCCTCGTTTACATTAAGCACACACAGTCTGTACCCTGGGGTTCAGTTGTAACAGCATATTGAATTCAGGTATGAATTGAAGCTTGATATTTACTTTCCATCTAAGTATTTGTGCACTAGATTTTGGAAGACATGTACAGACTGTGGGGAAATTACGAACTGAGGAACTGAGATCTCCCTGGAAGTGGCTTGAAGAAAATGGTGGCCTCCCGCCCCTCCAATGAAGAATGTTACTTTAAACAAGAAGTTCATGGTAATCTGGTGAAAACTTGATCATTGTAAAATTTCTGACATTTACCTCCACGAATGTCAACTTTTAGTTTGGTAGTGAGCCTCTGAAATACTCACCGTCCATTTTACAGTAGACTAGAATGCTGAAGCGATGGAAGTTGAGGTTACGGTGTGGCATTCCTTCAGGACCTTCCAGTTTTTATCTACATCTAGGTGATTAGTCTGCTATTCACAATAAAGTGCCTGGCAGAGGGTCCAGTGAACCACCTCCATGCTGTCTCTCTACCGTTCCACTCTCGAACGGCACGCGGGAAAAACGAGCACTTACATTTTTCTGTGCGAGCCCTGATTTCTCTTATTTTATCGTGATGATAATTTTTCCCTACGTAGGTGGGTGCCAACCAGTGTGCAATTTGTGGTTTTACCAGGGGGGGGGGATGTCTTAGGGAGTTAGTATAATTATATATGTTACTAGCTTGGACTGTGGCGTTACCCATGGTTAAACATTTATAAATAGATGTTAAGGCCGAAACTCACTATTCACGCGTATGCACTATCCCTTGTTGTATCTTTAAAAGTACGTTATAGGTAAAGCTTATTTACAAAATCATCTACATACAGGTATACGAGGGGAATTAAAAAAGTAAAGGCACATTTGTGAAAAGCTGTATTTTTTCTGATGATAGAAAACTGAAACATGCGTTATTTTGCTACGTAACCTCCCTGAACTTCAATGTAGTTTTCCCGAAGTTTTACGAGTTTTTTTATTTCATCAGATAATACGTTTATCGGTTGCATCTGTAACAAATTTTGCACCGCAGCAATGACGCCTTCATCACTTTCAAATCTTCTTCCCTGTAGTGCTTCCGTTAAGGGTCGAAACATGGGAAAATCGCTTGGAGTCAGGTCTGGACTGTATGGTGGATGTTCCAGCACCTCGAATCTGAACTCCTTTATTGCGTCGGCTGTCCGTTTGGCAGAATGTGGGCGAGCATTATATTGCTGCAGGATGACACCTCTTCACAGTTTTCCACGTCGTTTGGATCTGATTGCAGGTTTTCGTTTCGTACGCAACACATCACATCCACCATACAATACAGACCTGGCTCTAAAGCCTCGTTTACGCTGGGGCGACGTCTTGCAACATTGTGGCATGCTACGGAAATGTGTCGTGCGTCGTCGTGTCATTTAGTTCTAAATGTTTCGAATGCTTAACTACTACATAACACTTTTTCCAAATTAATAAGCAAACATATTAATAGTATTAATAGTAAACTTTCAGTGTTCGGCTCCACAAATTTAAATTATATGTAAAGTTTTACTCCAGTGCGTGGGAAATAAACATCCCAGGTTGGGATGCATACACTAAAACCAGAGGAGGGGATGGTCTGATGCAGAGGGGGGAAATCCCCCCCCCCATCCCCCCCTGCAAATCGCACACTGGTGCCAACAGAATGTTTTCGCAATCGGAGGAGAAAACTGGTGATTGACATTTCATGAGAAGATCCCGTCGCAACGAAAAACGCCTTTGTTTTAATGATTGCCACTCCAATTCACGTATCATGTCTGTGACACTATCTCCCCTGTTTCGCGATAATACAAAACGAGGTGGCCCCATTTGTACTTTTTCGATGTCATCAGTCAGTCCCACCTGATGGCGATCCCACACCGCACAGCAGTACTCCAGAATAGGGCGGACAAGCGTGGTGTAAGCAGTCTCTGTAGTAGACCTGATGCACCTTCTAAGTGTTCTGACAATGAATCGCAGTCTTTGGTTTACTCTACCCACAATATTATCTATGTGGTCGTTCCAATTTAAGTTATTTGTAATTGTAATCCCTAAGTACTTAGTTGAATTTACAGCCTTCAGATTTGTATGACTTATCGCGTAATCGAAATTTCTTTTAGTACTCAAGTGAATAACGCCACACTTTTCCTTATTCAGGGTCAATTGCCACTTTTCGCACCATACAGATATCTTATCTAAATCATTTCGCAGTTCGATTTGATCTTCTTATGACCTTACAAGGCGGTAAATGACAGCATCATCCGTAAACAATGTAAGACGGCTACTCAAATTGTCCCCTATGTCATTAATATAGATCAGGAACATTAGAGAGCCTGTAACACTTCCTTGTGGAACGCTCTGTTTTACTCGATGACTTTCCGTTTATTACTACCATCTGTGACCTTTCTGACAGGAAATCACGAACCCAGTCGCACAACTGAGGCGATACTCCGTAGGCACGCAGTTTGTTTAGAAGACGCTTGTCAGGAATGGTGTCGAAAGCCTTCTGGAAATCTAAGAATATGGAATCAATTTGACATCCTCTGTCGATAGCATTCATTACTTCGTGAGTGTAAAGAGCTAGTTGTGTTTCACAAGAACGATATTTTCTGAATCCGTGCTGAATATGTGTAAATAAATGGTATTTTTTCAAGGTAATTTATGATGTTCGAACACAGTACATGGTCCAAAATCCTACCGATAATCGGTTAGTGATATGGGTCTGTAATTCAGCGCATTACTCCTACTTCCCTTTTTGTGTATTGGTGTGACTTGAGCAGTTTTCCAGTCTTTAGGTACGTACCTTTCAGTGAGCGAGTGGTTGTACATAATTGCTAAATCGCGCGACTGCTACGGTCGCAGGTTCGAATCCTGCCTCGGGCATGGATGTGTGTGATGTCCTTAGGTTAGTTAGGTTTAAGTAGTTCTAAGTTCTAGGGGACTGATGACCACAGATGTGTAGTCCCATAGTGCTCAGAGCCATTTGAACCATTTAATTGCTAAATATGGAGCTATTGTATCAGCATACTCTGGCCTTGCGTTTATTAAGTGATTTATGAAGAAATGGCGTTAGTGTAACTAGTGAGCGTTCCTACAGGAATGAAAAAATTGTGCTTTGCACGCCTGTGGAAGCTAATATCAGAGAAATGGGAGAGACAGCTTTCCGCAAATGTTTCTAGAGAAAGTGTAGGGACACAGCACTGAAAAGCTGGTTTGTCGTAAGATAAACAGATGTCAGGGGCATGCATACATGCTGCAATCTCAACATCAATGACAGCGTCTTTTTGGCCCTTACAGTTCTCAGTGCCTCAGTTGATTGCATTGTTTTCATGCCATTGGGATCCGTGTTCGGTCACTCCTTAGTGACCTCGAGTCTTTGCCTCTTCCATCTGCTTTTCATGTCCACCCACATACACCACCTTGGTGTATTCGTCGGCCGCAGCTTCGGCTGGACCTCTCACAATGGCAAAAGGATTCAGTTCCTCCTGCAGTCTTGCGCCGCCAATTTCTTGCTCTCCTAGACGCATCCTGTGACTCGGAGATTATCTATACAGATGGCTCGGTGGTTGATGGCTGTGTGGGGTACGCTTACGCTCATGCGGACTATGTAGACCAGCGCTCCTTGCCGGACGGCTGTAGTGTTTACACCGCAGAGCTAACAGCCATTTTTCGTGCCCTTGAGCGGATTCGTACCAGCACTGGCGAGTCTTTTGTCATTTGCAGCGACTCTGTCAGTAGTCTACAGGCTCTTGACCAGTGCTACCCACGCCATCCAGGAGTCCGTTCATGCTCTTGAACAGCGTGGACGTTCAGTGGTGTTCATATGGACCCCGGGACACGTTGGGATAGCGGGAAACGAACACGCCGACATGTTAGCTAAAGAAGCCACCCGCAACCTGCCGTTGGAGATCGGCCTCCCGGCAACTGATCTCCGATCGGTGTTACGCCGTCGGGTCTTTGGGATGTGGGCAGACGAATGGCGCACTCTGTCTGTACCCAACAAGTTGCGGCGTGTAAAGGAGACCATGACCGTGTGGGGTTCCTCCATGCGGGCCTCTCGCAGGGATTCTTTTATTCTCTGTAGGCTCCGCATTGGTCACTCTTGGCTGACGCATGGTCATCTGCTGCGTCGAGAGGACCCCCCTCATTGTCGCTGTGGTGCGAGTATGACGGTGGCCCATATATTGTTGGAATGTCCTCTTTTAACCGCCCTCAGGCGAACTTTTAACCTCCTGGGTGATTTATCGTGTCTTTTAGCTGACGATGTCTCTATGGCAGATCGTGTTTTAGGTTTTATTCGAGCAAGTGGCTTTTATAGGTCCCTCTAATGTTATTGCGTCACCCTCTTTTGTGCTGTATCTTTTACTGTGTTTTGTGTTGTAATTCGACTCCACCCTAATCTTTTAGGCTGGAGGTTTTAACGTGTTGCAGAGTCGCTGGCTCATCCTTTTATTTTCGTGATCAGCCAGCCACAGTCCTCTGCTGTGCAGTTTTAATTCCTTCTGCCTTTGTTCTCTATGTTGTTTTTGTTGCTGTGCTCCGTTTTCCGTGTTGTCTTACCATTGACCATGGGGCTTTTCTTCCCCCGGAATTATAATTTTAGTGCTTCGCCTGACTGGTGGATGGTTTCACTGTGCTGTGTGTGTTTATGAAACAAGGGACCGATGACCTCTGCAGTTTGGTCCCTTTAATCCTCAAACCAACCAACCAACCATGAAAATTAATCTTTACTTTCGGGACACGCTGTACATTCTGGACGCACGTCGTATCTTAGCTGGCAGGTTAGATACCGCCCGGCCATAGTGCAAACAGTGTTGTCATGCAAGGCCTCGGCGCGGCCCTGGTAGCCAGCCTTGCGGCACCGTACAGTGTGAGAGGACGCAGCAGTCGGAGCAACTGTGGTCGCATTAGAGCAGACCACGACCCGAGCAATTACGGGGGGGGGGGGGGGGGGGGGGGAGGGCGGGGGGGGGGGGACAGCTGAACAGCTAGGACCAGAGCCAGGTGGCGTGAGGCACGGACAGAGCGGCAGTGTGCACGCGATGTCAGGCCGCCAACTCCACACGTGGCGGACGGGCTGAAGGTCTGGGCCGCGGAGAATCGCTCGCAGCTGCAACGGGCTTAAACGATCACATTTACGACTGCACCGAAGTTCCGGTCTGCCGGTACAGGCGTGCTCGCGCGCGCCAGAAAATGCTACCTTGGCTGACACTTCCGGGGAAGAAGCGGAACTGGATTCTTTACACAGGTGTCAACTGAGGAATTCGCTGAATTTTATGAAGCAAAGCCGTGTTTACCGAAAGTCGAAAGTGAGGTGTACCATGATGGAGGAAAGTGAGAAGCTGCTTACAGCCAGCTGACGGAAGAAAGCTACCAACAAGCCTGCTACATCTCCATCGTCGTTTACATACATAACCGGGAAAGCACCAAATGGGATGTACCACTTTTCCTGATCCGCTCGCAAATGGAGCGAGAGAAAACCGACTGTCTAGTGTCTCCACAAGAGACTTGATTTCTCTCGTGTTCGCGGTCCTTCACGTGAAATGGGCGGGAGTAGAATCGTTCTGTAGTCAGCCGCAAATACCCGTTCTCTAAACTTTACTTACTAGTGTTCTCGAAAAGAACGTCACCTTCGCTTCACGGATTCCCATTTGAGTTCACGGAACATTTCAGTAGCACCAGCGTGGTGATACAACCTACCGCTAACAAACCTAGCACTACGCCTCTGAAGAGCTTCGATGTCTTCCTTTAATCCCATCTGGTGCCGATCCCAAACACTCGAGCATTACTCAAGAATGGGTCACATTAGTGTTCTGTAGTACACTCCTTTAGAGATCAGCTGCACTTTTCTCTAACTGCCAAAGTCGACCACTAGCCTTCCCTACGACCGACCGCACTGCTAGTTCCTTTTCATAACGCTTCGCAATAGTACACCTAGATATTTAATCGGCCTGACTTTTGTATCCCGCCTGGGTAGGCAGCGCGTGGATCTGTTCCTGTGAACTGCTGCTGCAAAGTAGGCCAAGAGTGAAGGACGCGAGTAGGAGCAGGAAAAGGCGAAGTACTTCGGTACTGAAAGCAAAGTTAAAGCACCTTTACCGGTGTATAAACATATACAAACACATTACTTAAGGGGCTCCGGAACGCCCTATACTTGCAATGTTAAAATAACGCTTATAAATTACATCTTTCCTCTCAAAGTATTTCAGGTAGGAAGTTGAACTTTTTACAGATTATTTATTGGAATATGGGCTACAACTTAACACAGGGATTTTACAAAATTTTAGTTCAGTTATTAAAGATGATTTTTTTTCAATTGTAATGAAAATTCACAACATTTTTTTGCAATTTTTTATTTATATATTCAAAAATATACAGTTTTTTGGAAAAAGGCTGTGTTAAATTATGCAGAAGGTACTGTGTAACATTTACTGAAAGTTTGAAACAAATATGTTTGGAAGATCCTTAGAAAACATGTAATTAGTATGAGAAAATAAAAGTTTTGGGAATCGAGCGACAAAGATTGGATTAACTTTTTAGTGCATTCCAGGTCCATAGGAGGGATTATCTTCATCCTCTGCAAACTCCTCCTCCAGCTTCCTCTTGTTCCTCCTCCTGTTTACTCTTGCTTGTATTTCTAGACTCTTTACAGCCCTGTCTGCAGCCCGAAGGCGTTCCTTGTCTAAAGCAAGCATCGCTCGTACCATGTTAGAACCTATCTTCATTCCCATATTTCTAAATACCTGGCTCCTTACAATGTTGCCATCATTGAAAGTCGCAACAGCATCATACACACCAAAGTGAAGTGTTGCTATTCCAACAAATACAGTCTTGGGGATTCTCGACCATATAACACTACTTACACTTTCATTGGGGTTTTGAGTTTTTCCGTGAATACACTTTTTCAACAGTTCAGTTATTATTATTATTATCATTATTATTAATTATTATTAATAATTAGTTAATAATAACACCATTTGACAGCAGTTTAACAGCGCCACAGTGGGTCACGCCCATGTAGAACACATTTCAAAAAAAATTTAAAAATAGTTGTAGTCTTCGGAATTGAATAAATTATACATCTATTAAAAGGTAATAGTCTGCAGATTCAGAAAACGCAAAAAAGTAAAAATTGAACTTTTCATGATTTTGAGCCTTTCTGGAGCCCCTTAACTTTTGGTACAGATGAGCACGTAGGTGCGAAGCCATTCATATATCGAAGCTGACAGTTACTAGAAGTTAAAAAGCCACAGTCTATAATGGCTGACCCCCCCCCCCCCCACAAGTAGAAGCTAAGTTACTAGGTTGTCTGCTCTTGATCAAATGGGCTGAATGTGGAGTGGCGCTCCACAGCGTCGGCTGGAGGTCGCTGTGGTCGGCGTTGTTCGTCTGCTCTCGTAGTGCCAACCTACCAGAGCTCACCTACGTTGTGGCATCGTAGCTATCGCTACCACACTGACTGTGTAAAACAGAACAGTTGCTAATGCTGTATTCGAAAAACTACAGGATTGTTTTTCCTACTCAGCAGCACCAAGCTACAACTTTCTACATATGGAGCTAGCTGCCATTCATCACACGAACTAAAATTTTTCTCTAAGTCATTTTGTATCTTCGAACACTCACTCGATGACGACTCCTTCCTGTAAACCCTCGATTCTAGGATTGTATCACAACTGCCAACAATGTACCAAGCACGGATTCTCTGCTCGTACGCACGTTCGAGTTCCGTATTGTGGAAGGACAGCTTTTACCCTTTGCTTACTATTTATGACGCACAGGTTCCACAATAGGCAATCGGAGAACTGGTGGGAATTTTCTGCGTGATATTGCCATGTACCAGCGTCCCACAGGTAAATAGAAGCCTCCTAGCGATTTACAGAATTGTTATAATACAGATTGCACCTGCAGGTTATGCTGTCTTCGAGTTTCACTGTTAACTGTCCGTTCCGTACTGTCCCATCCAGTTAGCCGGCTCCTGCAGACAGCCAACCCAGTGAACGGATTTGCAAAGTTCCCGGACTATTCGTATCGATGAATTCCACGCACGTATTGACCTTTCCCGTTTTTTCTCACTTTATTATGATCATTTCTCTATGTAGGTGAGCGCCAACAAAATATTTTTACACTCAGAGGAGAAAGTTGGTGACCAAAATTTAATAAGGAGATCGTACAGCAATGAAAACGCCTTGGTATTAATTATTGCCACCCGAATGTGCTTATATATCTGTGGCACTCTCTCCCCTATTTGGCGATAAGACACAACCAGCTGCAGCTCTCTGGAGTCTTTCGATGTCCTCCGTCAATCCTATCAGATGCGGATCCGTCATCTAGTACGAACGGTGACCTCTCTGACAGGAAATCACAAATGCAGGTGCACAACTGGGACAATGCCCCACAGGCACGCGATTTGATCAGAAGTCGCTTGTGAGGAACGGTGTCAAAAGCACTCTGGAAAATATAAAAATATGGAAGCAGTCCGACATCCCCTGTCGATATTACTTCATGAGAAGAGTTAGTCGTGATTCACGAAATTTTCTGAATCCGTGTTGGTTACTTCTCAGTCCTTTCTTTCGATGTAATTCACAATGGTCGAAGAGAACATTTCCTCCAAAATAGACTTCCGTACTGTCCCATCGAGTTAGCTGGCGCCTGCAGACAGCCAACCAAGTCTGGCGTAGTAGTTCAGCGAATTACACCCATTTCCTTTCTTGGATATTGGCGTGAATTCTGCAACTCTCATTCTTTTGGTACGAATCCTATGTCGAGCGAGCGGTTGAATATGATTGCTAGGTATGGAGCTATTGTATCATCATACTCTGAAAGGAACCTGACTGGTATGCTATCTGGACCGGAGACCATGCCTTTATTAAATTATTTAAGCTGCTTCGGTACGCCTAGGATATCTACTTCTACGTTACTAATGTGAGCAATTGTTCTTCATTCGGATTGTGGAATATTTACTTCGTCTTCTTTGGTGAAGGAATTTTGGAAAACCGTTTTTAGTAACTCCGCTTTAGTGGCCCTGTCATCAATATCATCATTATTGCTGTCTCACAGTAAAGTTATTGATTGCTACTGGTGTCTTTTACACACGACTAATCTCTCTGGGATTTCTGTCAGGTTTCGAGACAGAGTTCCGTTGTGGAAACTATTAAAAGCATATCGCATTGAAGTTTGCGCTGAATTTCGAGCTTCTGTAATACTTCGCCAATCTTGGCGGTTTTGCGTTCTTTCAAATTTGGCAATGCTTTTTTTTCGTTTCTTCTGCAACAATGTTGTGGCCTGTTTTGTGTAAAGTGGTGGATCAGTACGATTTCTTAATAGTTTATTTTGTATATGTACAAGGCATGTGAGAAATGTAGTGAGACAAACAATACTGCAAGCGATATAGCAACACTGTGTTGTTCTGCTTCTGTGGACCGATATGTTCATCCCTTCCAGCTGTCCAGTCCGAGTTCCAGCTCCGTACAGCCATCATGTGACATCTGAGAGCACAGTAAGTGAAGTTGTGTTTACATTGTGTGCTACGAAAATGGAACAGCGGAATTTAGAGCAACATTATGCCATCAAGTTTTGTGTTAAACTTGGGGAATCCACGAGTGTGACCTTTCAAAAGTTGGAACAGAGCTATGGGAAACATTCCTTATCAAGAGCACAAGTTTTCCGCTGGCACAAATCATTTTTGGTAGGCCGAGAACACATTGAAGATGAACCTCGCTCAGCGAGACCTTCAGCTTCAAAACCCACTTGTGTGTGGTCCAGTGGCTAGCGTTGCTCCCTCTGGATGACAGCATGCTGGGCTCGATTTCCAGCTGGGTTGGGGATTTTCTCCGCCCAGGGACTGGGTGTTTGTATTGTCCTCATTTCATCATCATCATGATTTGTGACAGTGACTATATTGGACTGTGTAAAAAAAATTGGACTGTGTAAAAAAAATTGGACTGTGTAAAAAAAATTGGACTGTGTAAAAAAAATTGGACTGTGTAAAAAAAATTGGACTGTGTAAAAAAAATTGGACTGTGTAAAAAAAATTGGACTGTGTAAAAAAAATTGGACTGTGTAAAAAAAATTGGACTGTGTAAAAAAAATTGGACTGTGTAAAAAAAATTGGACTGTGAAAAAAAAATTGGACTGTGTAAAAAAGACTGAACTGTGTACAGGTGCTGATGACCGTGCAGTTGAGTGCTCCACAAATCAAACATCATCAAACAGGTCGAATGTATGCGTGCTCTTGAGAGATTTTTCCTCCAGGGCAAACTGAGTGTTCTACAAATATTTCGCTGAAAGGGGCAGGAAAAGGGTGACTCGTGTTAGACCGGATATTGCAGACATGCGGGTTCAGCATTGTGACAACGCCCCATGTCACACAGTCACTTCCATCATGGAATTTTTTATCTCACAAGGCATTTCTGTTGTTCCAAAGCCCTCATACTTACCTGATATGAGTCTGTGTGACTTTTTTCCTGCTTTGAAAGTGGAAAAAGTCTTAAAAGTACGTCATTTTGGGACTCTGGAAAACTTTCAAAAGACTGAAATTTTAAAAGACCGTACCAGTTGGAGCCTACTACCAAGACTAGGCCAGTGTATAGCAGTGTACAGTTGCCGAAGGGAACTGCTTCAAAGGCGACAATATTGTTGTTTGAAAAATAGTATACCTTTGATAGGTGAAAAATGAGATATATTACTTTCATCGCACATCTTGTTCTTACGAATAACACTGCACATCCCATCCTCCTAGTGTTGGAAAACTAAACGGCAGGAAATGTTCTCTTTGATGTTGTTGCTTCTGACTACGACAATTAAAATACCCATCCCCTGATGTCTTTCACTCCGAAAAAAATAGTGAATGTGATGAGGAGACGAGGCTGTGACGTAAGAGGTGTGTAGTGTAATGCAGTGCTGCTGTTGTGTGTTGCAGGCGACATGATGGAGGCGGACGGCGAGTCCCTGCGGGAGCGCGTCTCGCAGCTGGAGCGACGCGCGCTGTCGCAGGCGGACGAACTGGTCTGCCTCCGCGCCACGCTGGCGGACGCGCTGCGCAGGTTGGCAGCCCTGGAGGCCCGCACTGGCCAGCCTGCTCCCTCCGCCTCGCCGGCCATCACCACCTCCTCCTCCTCCAGCGGCAGCCAACAGCACCACGGCACCCTCACCAGGAACGGCGTGCGCGGTCAGTCCCCATTATTTACATACTAGCCAACTTGCCATTGTTTCGCAATTGCTAAATGCGATGGTTATTTGTAAAGTTCTACGCAGTGTAAGATAATTAATTTTACAAACTAGTTTTACGTGCCTTCAATACACAGAGGTGGCAAAAGTCATGGGATACATCGTAATATCATCTGGGACCTCCTTTTGCCCGGCGTAGTGCAGCAAAGCGATGTGGCGTGGGCTCAGTAAATTATTTAAAGTCGCCTGCAGAGAATATTGAGCCATGCTGCCTCTGTAACCGTCCATAATTGCGAAATTGTTGCCGGTGCAGGATTTTGTACGTGAACGAACCTCCCGGTTATGTCCTATAAATACACCAGTAACCGAAGACCTGGCTGAAAATGATTTACAAGTTCGTGGCGCGGTAATGCTGGAATTCAATATGGTGTTGACCCACTCCAAGCCTTAATGACAGCTTCCACTCTCGCAGGCATACGTTCAAGCAGGGAATGGTAGCCAATTCTTCGCGGAGTGCTGCACTAACGACAGGTATCGATAACAGACCTGGCACGAAGTCGCCGTTCCAAAACATCCCAAAGGTGTTCTACAGGATTCAGGGCAGGACACTGTGCAGGCCAGTCCATTATAGGAATGTTATTGTCGTGTAACCATTCCGCCACAAGCCGTGCATTATGAAGAGGTGCTCGATCGTGTTGAAAGATGCAATCGCCATCCCCGAATTGCTCTTCAACAGTGGGAAGCAAAATGGTGCTTAAAACATCAGTGTAGGCCTGTGCTGTAATAGTCCCACGCAAAACAATAAGGGGTGCAAGCTCCCTTCATGGAAAAACACCACCACACCATAACACCACCACCACCTCCGAATTTTACTGTTGGCACTACACGCGCTGGCAGATGATATTGACGGGACATTCGCCATATCTACACCCTGCCATCATATCGCCCCGTTGCGTACCGTGATTCTTCACTCCACAACGAGGCGTCGTTTGGCATTTACCGACGTGATGTCCGCCTGCTTAGCTCGGTGGTAACATGCTCGCCTCCCATGCTAACGGGCCCGGGTTCGATTCCCGACCGGGTTGGAGATTTTCTCCGCTCAGGACTGGGTGTTGTGTTGTCCTCATCCTCATCACCGGCGCGCAGGTCGCCCAGTGTGGCGTCGAATGAAATAAGACTTGCACTTGGCGGCCTAACTTCCCCGAATAGGGGCCTCTGGCGAACGGTGCCATATGCTCATTTCCATTTTTTACCAACGTGATGTGTGAGCTAAGAGCAGCCGCTCGACCATGAAATCCAGGTTTTCTCATCTCCCGCCTATCTGCCATAGTACTTGCAGTGGATCCTGGTGCAGTTTGGAATTCCTGTGTGATGGTCTGGATAGATGTCTGCCTGTTATACATTACGACCCTCTTCAAATGTCGGCGGTCTCTGTCAGTAAACAGACAGAGTTCGGCCTGTACGCTTTTGTGCTGTGCATGTCCCTCGACGTCTCAACTTCACTATCACACAGTGGACCTAGGGATGTTTGGGAGTGTGGAAATATCGCGTGCAGACGTATGACACAAGTGACACACAGTCACCTGACCACGTTCGAAGTTCGCGAGTTCCGCAGAGCACCCCATTATCATCTCTCGCGATGTCTAATGACTACTGAGGTCGCTGATACGGAGTACCTGACAGTACGTGGCAGCACAATGCACCTAATATGATAAACATATAAGTAAATGTTTCCCTGAGACATTTAAGGTTTTTATTATCTACGATGATAATCGAAGCAGACGAAATGAATTAAAATTTTCGCTGTAGACGGGACTCGAACCCCTGTTTTCTTGCTTGCTACGCAGAAATGCTAATCATTACACCACCGCAGTACGGTGGTCAACATTGCTGCACGAACTACCTTAGCTGAGTGCCCTCCCCAACACAAACTTCAATTCATTTTTCCCTTACATATTTTCACTGCTGCCAGGGCTCTCCGATATTGGCAAGCATCCCAGCATTGGACATATTGGCGTATTGGGACGTCCTTGTACCATTGGTGATCTTATAGATCTTATAGTTAAATGTTTCCCTGAGATATTTAAGTCTCTTTTTATCATCTACGATAATTATCGTCTGCTTGCTGCACAACCAATGAAGTGTGGCTGAACACCCACATGTTATGTATGTATTTATGTATGTATGTATGTATGTATTAAACCAGGGACCAAGAAACGACAGGAGGCTACACCCTGCCGTAGCCCTCCTCCGTGGTTCACAACCTCACAACAGGCCACAGTAGTCTACCCAATCCATCGCCGCCCCACACTGAACCCAGGGTTATTGTGCGGTTCGGTTCCCAGCAGACGACAATCCCCCCGCCCCCCCCCCCCCCCCTCCAGGAAAAGCCTCATACCAGGCAAGTGTAACCCCAAATGTTGGCGTGGTAGAAGGTACTATGGTGTACGCATATGTGGAAATGGTGTTTGCGCAGCAGTCACCGACGCAGTGTAAATGAGGCGGAATAAGGTGAACCAGCCCACATTCACAGAGGTAGATGGAAAACAACCTTAAAAACCGCCCACAGACTGGCCAGCCAACACACCGGACCTCCCCCCCCCCCCAGAGGGTCCACAACTCTTTTGTGGATATGTGCGTAGTGAGCACGGGACCCCGAGCTAATGTGGCCCTACTTCCTTTCCGGGCTGCATACCTTCCCTTTCCGCATCCTTCTCCATCCCCCATCTTTGCCCCCACCCCCCCACCTCCACCTCCACCTCTTTCCTTCCCTTTCTCCCCCTCTGGGAGTATGTTTTGTGCCTACATCCGGAGACGGACGCTCGAAAATATAACACATTCTTTGCTTTCTCTGCTTGCAAGTCTTCGTCCTTCCTTTGTCCTTCTCTTTTCCTTACCTCTTCTCTTTGCCCTTTTCTCCGCTGCAGCGTTTGAGATCTCTCTTCTTTCCTTTCCCTTTGTTTTTACCCTTTTTCTTTTTTCCTCCCTGTGCGTGTCTGAAGGTCGACTCACGCATTTCCATGCGTAGCTGGTGACGGGGTAACGCATAATTCGCCACCCCGGGTAGACAGGTAGGACACGTACTCACCCCCTGGTAACGGCCAGGCCCAGGGAGGGGTGATTACCCGAGCTGATACCTTCCGAAAGTGCCGATTGGTCCCTCCGTCCGTTTCTCGGGAGGTGTGACCTGAGGTGTGAACAATCACCTAAGGCGGGAGTGCCCTCAGAGAGGTCCCCCACAAGGGAGGAACGCGCCATCGGAGACGCCGGTAATCATGGGGGATTCTTCCGCAATGGTTTCCTCACCTTCCACTATGTCTGCTCACAAGCGTAAGTTCACTGACTCTCAGCCACAGACAGTTCTTCCATCGTTGCAACAGTTCCTTGTTGTTTCTCGGTCTGACGAAGGTCACGACTTCTCCACGGTCAACCCTTTCATTATTCAGAAAGGTGTCGACGCAATTGCAGGTCCTGTAAAGTCTTGTTCCAGATTACGGAATGGCACCCTGTTGTTAGAAACAGTCAGTGCCCTCCAGGCACAAAAATTGCTTCGTACTTCACTACTACACACCTTCCCTGTCCGGGTGGAACCGCACCGTACTTTAAATTCCTCGCGTGGAGTCGTTTATACACGCTCCCTCGATGGATTGTCTGACGAAGAAATTCAGCACTACCTGTCTGATCAGGGCGTAACGGCTGTACATAGAGTTATGAAAAGGGTTGACACAAACATCATTCCAAACCGCACTGTCTTCTTGACATTTGACAAAGTTCACCTCCCATCGAAAATCAAAGTGGGCTATGAGATAATTTCTGTTCGCCCTTACATCCCAAACCTTACGCATTGTTATCGGTGTCAGCTGTTCAATCACACCAGCCAGTCCTGTTCCAATCCGGCCAAATGTGTTGTGTGTGGTAAGGATGCCCATGAGGGTGCTTGTCCTCCTCCATCACCTCGTTGCATCAACTGTATGGGTGACCACGCTGCTTCCTCTCGAGATTGCCCCATTTTTAAAGACGAAAAGCTCATTCAGGAAATCAGAGTGAAGGAAAAGGTGTCGACCTTTGCTGCTCGAAAATTATTCGCCAGTCGAAAGCCCACTGTGCCTCAGACAGGAAAATACAGCACTGTCCTTGCCTCTCCTCGGCCAACAAAGGAGGCGACCACGCAGACTTGTGATCTCACCTTTAGTGCCACGGTCGTCAGATCGGCCAGCGCAAAGATCGCCCGTTCAACCTCACCACTTTCGCCTGCTCACTCTATGGCTCACCCTTCATCGGGTTCTGCTAAATCTCGAGCCCAAAAGTCAGACACCAAGACTTCGAAAAAAGAGCATACTCGTGAAGATTTTTTACGTACCCCAACCATCGGTTCCTCCTTCATCTAAACATCATGTTTCCAAGAAGGCTAATGAGAAACCCAGTTCCTCTCCTTCTCCGCCAAGGCGTGTCCCATCTACAGCACCACCTGGCGGAAATCGCCCTTGGCCGTCTTCCGTGCCGCCGAGGCGCACAGCTGGCGGCCGATCAACCGGCCGATTGCTGGTGGCAGGAGCTGCTCCAGAACAACCTATGGATCAGGATCTTCTGCCTTCGTCTGAATGCCATTCCATGCTGTCGGTCGCAAGCTCTGAGCAGTCGTTGAGTTGACGGCAACCTTGGTCACATTCCTCCATTTTCTGTTCACCGTATGTCCATTATCCACTGGAATATCCACGGCATTCGAGCCAATCGGGATGAATTGTCGATCCTCTTACGATCCTACTCGCCGGTCATCTTCTGTCTTCAGGAAACAAAGCTGCGTCCCCGCGACCGCTTTTTTCTCCCCCATTTGCAGTCCGTCCGATTTGATCTCCCCTCTGTTGAAGGCACTCCAGCACATGGAGGACTTACGATTCTTCTCCATGATACTCTCCATTATCACCCAATCCCCTTAAACACTTCCTTCCAAGCTGTCGCTGTCCGTCTTTCCCTTTCTGGATACACCTTCTCTCTTTGTACTGTATACGTTCCGTCGTCCACACCAATGGCACGAGCTGATCTCCTTCATCTTCTTGGTCAGCTTCCACCCCCCTATTTGCTGGTTGGGGACTTCAATGCCCACCATCCGCTTTGGGGATCTCCACATCCTTGTCCGCGTGGCTCACTATTGCTAGACGTCTTCCACCAAGCGGATCTTGTTTGCCTCAACACTGGGGACCCTACATTTTTGTCTGCCTCCACGACAAATTTCTCTCATTTGGACCTTTCGGTCGGTACTGTTCCGCTAGCTCGGCGCTTCGAATGGTTCGCCCTTGATGATACACACTCGAGTGACCTCTTTCCATGTTTCCTTAGATTGCAGCCTCACCTGCCATATATGCGCCCGCGACGCTGGAAGTTTGCCCAAGCCGATTGGACACTTTTTTCGTCTCTAGCGACATTCGATGACCGTCACTTTCCTAGCGTCGACGATGAGGTCACACATATTACAGACCTTATTCTTACAGCTGCGGAACGTTCAATACCACGCACCTCCGAATTGCCCTGGCGCCCCCCAGTTCCTTGGTGGAACGAGGTATGCCGTGACGCAATACGTGAGCGGCGACGTGCTCTTCGCGTTTTCCGCCACCATCCTACTTTGGCCAACTGTATCCGCTATAAGCAATTCCGTGCGCGATGCCGTCGCGTCATCCGCGATAGCAAGATGGCAAGCTGGAACTTCTTTACTAGCTCATTTAACACCTTCACTCCCTCCTCGAAAGTTTGGAGTCGGATTCGACGGTTATCTGGCGCGCCTAGTTTCTCCCCGGTCTCTGGGCTCACTGTCGCGCATGATACGTTAGTGGACCACGTCGCAATTTCTAACTCATTGGGTCAACACTTTGCTGATATTTCGAGCTCTTCAAATTACCCGCCAGCGTTTCTCCCGAAGAAACGTGCAGCGGAAGTGCAACCTCTTGCTTTCTCCTCTCAAAATCGCGAAAGCTATAATACTGTTTTCTCCATTCGGGAACTCCAACATGCACTCTCTTCTTCTCGCTCCTCCGCCCCAGGACCGGATGGTATCCACATACAAATGATGCTGCATTTATCAACCCATAGTCTGCGTTATCTCCTTCGCCTTTATAATCGAATTTGGACCGACAGTACTTTTCCCAGACGATGGCGGGAAGCTATCGTCGTTCCTATTCCGAAACCTGGAAAGGACAAACATCTCCCCTCCAGCTATCGCCCCATTTCTCTCACGAGTAGTCTATGTAAGGTTTTGGAGCGTATGGTGAATTGCCGTTTAGCTTGGTGGCTGGAGTCCCGCAGTCTTTTAACACCTGCCCAATGCGGCTTCCGAAAGCATCGTTCTGCAGTTGACCAGCTTGTTGCTCTCTCCACTTACATTATGAACAATTTTCTCCGAAAACGCCAAACAGTAGCAATATTTTTTGATCTGGAGAGAGCATACGATACCTGTTGGAGGACAGGCATCCTCAGCACACTGTTCTCTTGGGGCTTTCGAGGTCGGCTGCCCCTTTTTCTTCGCGAATTTATGGCAGAGCGCACATTTAGAGGGCGGGTGAACACTACTCTCTCCCGTACATTCTCCCAAGAAAACGGGGTACCCCAGGGCTCCGTGCTAAGTGTTGTACTGTTTGCATTGCCATGTCTCCTTCCCGATGTCTTAGGCTCCCTCTTTGTGGACGATTTTGCGATCTACTACAGCTCTCAATGGACCAGCCTTCTTGAACGACGTCTTCAAGGATGTCTCGATCGCCTCGACTCTTGGAGCATCAAAACCGGCTTCCGCTTTTCTCCCGGTAAGACCGTGTGTGTTAATTTTTGGCGTCGTAAGGAGTTTCTTCCACCCTCCTTACATCTAGGACCTGTCAACCTTCCATTTTTGGACGTCGCTAAATTCTTGGGTCTTATGTTTGACAGAAAACGGTGCTGGTCCTCCCACGTTTCCTATCTTTCGGCTCGCTGTCTGCGATCCCTCAACACCCTCCGTGTCCTGAATGGTACCTCCTGGGGAGCGGACGGGGGTCCTTCTCCGCCTCTATCGCGCCTTAGTGCGCTCGAAATTGGTCTATGGAAGCATAGTCTACTCCTCTGCTCGGCCGTCTATTCTTCGGCGTCTCGACTCTATCCACCACCGTGGATTACGTTTAGTGTCTGGAGCTTTTTACACCAGCCCTGTGGAAAGCCTTTATGCTGAGACTGCTGAACCTCCGCTGTCCAATCGGCGAGCAGTCCTTCTGTGTCGTTATGCTAGCCATCTGTCTTCCAGCCTGCTAATCCAGCCCATGACATTTTTTTCGACGCCTCCTTGGATGTGGGGTATGCAGGCCGCCCTTCCTCCCTACTACCACCACCGGGAGTCCGCTTCCGTCAACTGCTCCATTCTCTTTCCTTCCGCTTTCCTAAAACCTTCTTGACAACTTGGGGTACAGCACCGCCTTGGCTCCGTCCCCGGACTTGCCTGCTCTGTGTCCTTTGTCAATTTCCCAAGGATGGTACCCCTTCACATTTTTATCGTCGGGCATTTGCTGCTCTATGTGCACAAATGAAGGAAGCCACATTTATTTACATTGATTGCTCGAAAACATCGTTAGGTGTAGGGAGTGCCTATATTGTTGGCGACACCCCAAATCGCTTTCGGCTTCCCGACCAGTGTTCGGTTTATACTGCGGAGCTTTACACTGTTCTCCAGGCTGTCCAATACATCCGTCGCCATCAGCGGATACAGTATGTTATTTGTTCAGATTCTCTCAGCTCTCTCCTCAGTCTCCAAGCTCTCTACCCTGTCCACCCTCTGGTCCACCGGATTCAGGACTGCCTCCACTTGGGGGGCGTCTCTGTGGCGTTCCTCTGGATCCCAGGACACGTTGGTATCTGTGGAAATGAGGTGGCCGATATAGCGGCCAAGGCTGCAGTCTCTCTTCTTCAGCCATCTATTCGCACGATTCCCTTCGCCAATCCATGGAGTGTTTTATGTCGTCGTGTTACTCTTTTATGGCATGCACATTGGTCGACGCTTCCCAGTAATAAATTGCGGGATGTGAGAGCTCTTCCCTGTGCTTGGACCTCTTGGGTACATGTTATGTAGCTAGTTTTAAAAATATATAGAATTTTAACCGCCATAAAACTCTGTAACTGAGGAATTAATAATATCCTCCAAATAGCTTTAATATTAATATAAAGCTTCAATGAACTTCACAAGTATCAGTGCAGTGATGTTTCTAACTACCTAGCGTCGGTAGGATGGGTATATGGGCAAAAATAAAATTTTTGCAGTGTAGCCTACGTGTCTTGTGCAAGAAGTAGTTTTCCAGGACATGTAGGCTGCCCAGCACGACAGGTGTGTTGTGGGATGTAGTATCACACTGCCTGATCGACCTGCTGTGTAGGAGCTACACATGTGGGTGGGGAGGGCCTTGGAATAAGGTGGTCAGATGGGATGGACGGATAGAGGGGCAGGAGGGCACGGATAGGAGGGAGAAGGGAGGAGGGGCGGCGGTATGTAGAGAGGAGCAGGAGAGAACAATTAGGGAGAGGGCAGAGCCTTAGGCAGCAAAGTGAATGGGGAGGAGAAGATTGAAAGATATGTGAAGAGGCATGTGGTGTGGGTAGTATCTGCATGTCTTCCATGGCTGAACAGAGGAAGGGGGAATGAGATGAACAGTGAGAGAGAGGGGGGGGATGACATGGACAGAGGAAAGAGTGAGGAGGAGGTCGACCGTCCGAGAGTGGGGAGGAAGGTAGGGACAGAGAGGTGGAAGATGAGATGGATGTGGAGTGTGGAGGAGAGTGAAATGGGAAGAGAGAGGCGGCAGATGAGATGGGGTGGAGAGAGAGAGAGAGAGAGAGAGAGAGAGAGAGAGAGAGAGAGAGAGAGAGAGATAAATGAGGAGCAGATGTTCAGTGTGAGAGGGGGAGGATGAGATGACATGGGATAGATGGGGAGATGCAGGAATCAGATGCAGATGGAAGATGTTGGGGGAGTGTGGAAGTGGGCTGGTGGAAAAGGAAGAAGGGGGGAATGGAAGATATGGTTGAAGAAAGGGAGTGGTGGAGATAGGCAAAGTGAGGCGAGAAGGACAGATGGAGGTGGGACGATGAGGTGGATAGAGATCGCAGGTGGAAGAGGTGGGTACATGGCGGGGGAGGGCACCCGGAGGTTAGTAGGAGGTGTGTGAATGATCAGGAAACAATACTCTCCCCTACTCGTTGTTAACAAGTAAAATAAATTCATAATAAAGGTTGGTTGGTTGATTCGGGGGTAGGGACCAAACATTGAGGTCATAGGCTCCATCGGTTTCGAGAGGGGAAGGACGTCGGCCGTGTCCTCTCAAAGGAACCATCCCAGCATTTGCCTGAAGCGATTTAGGGAAATCACGGAAAACCTCAATCCGGATGGCCGTATGCGGGATTGAGCCGTCGTCCTCCAGAATGCGAGTTCAGTGTGCTTACCACTGCGCCACCTCGCTCGGTCATAATAAAACTTTTTAAATAAATAATATGCATAATTCATCATGAAATGTCATCTTTGGCTGGTTCAGCCAAATAAGCAAGACATAACAAACGAGCTTAGATTCACACGTTTGAAGAAACAAGTTTCCATTGAAAAGCACACAGGCCAAAGGATATGCACAAAGCTTCCAATAAATAAGCCTGCAAATGCAGAGTCCTCAAAACAGCATACTTCAGAACAGTAATTAATTAGCTTCATTTTGCATTCAGAGTGATATCTCAAACTATATTCCTGCTATGGGCTGCTATTTACGAAGGTGGGAATACAGTGGAATGTCCTAACACAAAGTATTATGCAAGCAGCAAACACAGCAGCAGCTATGCAATGAACCTTGCAGTCTGTGGTGCTTAACCGTGCTTCTTTTCATAAAAAGCTTGTACATATATTTTCTTTCGTATCTTAATGACAGGAGTGATATTAAAGGCTAAAACATTGTAAGTTACTTCAATTTCAATTTTCAGATTCTGTTTGCAATAAAATAAATTTTCAGCATTAAATAATGTAGTAACGTAAAAAGGAAAGCAAATATTCTTGTATGAGTGGTCTCTCTTCTTTCGGACATGTCCAAAAGAACAGACACCACTCATATGGATATAGAGGGAGTGGCAAATAGTAATGTCCCGGACGAGTAGGTAAAATTGGACGAGATTGTACGCATATGGCCGGCCGGGGTGGCCGAACGGTTCTAGGCACTACAGTCCGGAGCCGCGCGACCGCTACGGTCGCAGGTTTGAATCTTGCCTCGGCCATGGATGTGTGTGATGTCCTTAGGTTAGTTAGGTTAAGTAGTTCTAAGTTGTAGGGGACTGATGACCTCAGAAGTTAAGTCCCATAGTGCTCAGAGCCATTTGAACCATTTTTTTGTACACATGTGTCACACCACATGACGCGCACACCATGTGTACGCCCGCAATGTGATCCGTCAGTGTGAGTGGAGCAATGCAAAGGGAACGATGGTACTGAGAGGGGAGCAGCGGGTGTTCGTTGTGGAAAGTTATGTGACAACAGAGTTGTGGAAAAGGTTTGGTCCGTTGTTTGCTGAGAAGTTTAATGGTGTCAAAGTGGCAGCAAAGGGTGCCACGTAACGCTCTGTCCGAAAATGGCACCAGACTGGATCCGTTTTCTGACTTTTCAAAACATTCTGAAATGTGCCCGCACACCAGAAAACGTTTCTGCAGTTCACCAGAAAATGCTTCAGAGTCCTGCCCAATCAACCAGACGCCTGTCTCCACAGACCGGCATAGCACTTCGATCATGCGGACGAATACTCCCCTCAACGTGGACATGTCTCCCTACCGAGTGTCTTGTTCATGCATTAAAACCAGCAGATGTTCCTCAGCGCCTCCAGTTTTGTGAGTGGCTGTTCACTGAAATAACTTAGGTGTGGATTCGCTCCTTATGTCTGATGAAAACTTGGTTTCACCTGGCCAGCGAAGAATCCGCCCAACTTCCGCGAAATACCATTGCTTGATCAGAAGGCTCGGGTTTGGTGTGCAGTGTCCGCTGGCCACACGTCGCATTATTGGTCCTTTCTTCTTTCATCAGACGCTGACTTCGGCACGTTACTTTGCCAACATTTTGAAACCATTTGCGACTGCATTAATGGAGGAAGAAAAGACTGACAGTTGCTTCCAACAGGATGGAGCAACTGCCCATACAGCTGACCGAACCTTGGAGCATCACGACAGTTATTAGCAGAGCTCAGTCTGGTTCCGGAACTAGGTCACGTGATCTCTGATTGTGCGATTACTTTGTGTGGGGAGCCCTCAAATCAACCCCAACTGCAGCAGAACATTTCGGATGAAACTGCAACAATTCCAGTAGTCCAGCTTCGACCCGCGTGCAGCAACTTGCTGACCGGGGCCCAAAAGTGCCAAGAGATTGCGACCGAACCGCTGAATCTTTCCATCAGTAAATGGGGTATGTTCTCCACTGACTCGGATGTTTTAACCTCCTCCACTGACGGAATGACCCACTTCCCAATTCCGTATGTATAAAACCAATACGGACTTGTAGCTGTCACGCCTTTGCGCTTACTGCTACGTATTTTAACTGTAAATAGCTCAGTCCCAATGGTAAGAGGCAGTAGTGAATTCACGTAGTTAATATTTGAATCCAGCACAGCTGCCACAAGCTCAGCTCACTTTTACTCCACTCCTACCCTCGCCATTGCACCACATTAACTAGGTGCTACGTGGACCTTGCTAAATTCACTTGCGTTTACATTTTTGACCGTTACTCGCCAGTATTTACCTAATGAATAGTACACTCCTAACCGGACTACTTCCCTAAGAGCTGTGATGATTGAACGGGTTCGATCCACGGCCTACAGTGCCCTACAGTTCACACGGTAACACTGCCTACCTGACCCACTTAACTTGGTAGTGAGCTTATGTATCCAATCACCACTGCTAGCAGCAGTGGATAATCCTATCAGCACGACGAGAGCAGCAGACTTACCGTCGAATCCTCCTGAAAATACTTATAACTACGGTCGCCAGCTCTGAAGCAGCAAAAGAATAAATCAATTTTTGGGCTCGTTTCAAAGTGAAATGGCTTGAGTTGAATTTAAACTTAATTCTGAATATTACTATTTCTGATCATTCTAGATGATTCTACAAAGCAAATACTCTCTCAATTTCTGTGAGGTGGCTTGGTAATTACTACCAAGACAGGTTATGCAACTTCGGTTAACAAAATTCTATCCTTCAATTTATTTAATGATTTTGGATATTACTCTTTGGACCATTGATACAGAATCAATTAAGTGACTTTACTTGAAAGGTTGCTCAGAAAAATTTAAGTAACTGTAAATAGGCGACTCATTCTGGTGTGACCATTGCTCTTTTCAACATTCTTATACGCTAAAGTATTCTACAACCAAAAGAATTGTAAATGAAAGAGGCGATGGTGGCCTCAGTCTGATTTCACTATACTATGTTTGAGGTTACTACACTTTACAATGAACAACATGCGTCGTAATTTTTACTCATTACTATATTCTGTCCTCTGCACTTGCATAAAAGAAAACTGGTATTCTCCTTTTACATGTATACAAAGTTCGACTTAACAATTGCAAGCAGTCTTGCCTTGGGTAGACGTGTCAGTGCTGGTGGTGAGATGCCGGTGGCTAACGCAGCTCTTCACGCCTCATGCCCTTAATGGCGGCTGGAACTACGAGCTGTAGCACTCGTATAAGCTACTGCACGTCCGCCATAAATTCTGGGCGCAGGAACTCTTACAATCAGCCCCAGTGGCATAGAGGCGGCTTCAACAACCATTCGTCGCGTTTTACTCCAAAAAAGGCGACGATATTCGCCTCTTCGCTGTTGCACAATCACTTTTGCGTGAGCACAGTTACGCACGTCCGATCACGTCAACACTCCCCAGGCCATTCCATTGTTCAGTCCCTGTGTCTCCAGCTACCCCTAGCTACACTCGTATCACCAAGAGTGGGGGCGTTCCCCTACCACCTTTTTACCGAAATCATTTCGTATTTAAGAATATTTATATTTACTACCCTGGAGTCCATACCAGTCATAATAATTTACTACTAGCGCTTTACAACATTAAATTATACAGTAATTACTTATAATTACCAAGAAAAAGAATACATTTGACTCTGAGAGCTTAGTGCATTGTCTGACAGGTAGCGCTAATTCCCAGTTTCGCCAATAGATGGCATCAGGGTGCACTCCCTGGCAGTCTCACACAAGCGCGCCCGTTTCCGACGCGCGGGCTCCAAATTACTGTCAGCCCACCATCATTTCAGTTCCGTTACAAGATGAATGGTGGTCACTTTCAACATCTGCTATAGTAGTACTGTATTTCCATTGCTCTGCTGCGTTTCTTCGTAGCTTAGAACTCCGTTCTCCTGGCCAGTTTTATTTTCCGTACCCTGTAGATGTGCCCAGAAGACTAATACGATCATTCAGTACAGAGCACTCTCCTCCCTATCTGGAGCGGGACTACGCGTGATGCGACAAGAAAAAGTGGAAAAAAAGGGCTACGAGATGCTACTTGGGTAGTGTGCAGCAAGTGGGGATTTGGTTTGAGGTAGGAAGCGTGCTTGGGTAGTACATGCAGTTGTGTCCAACCAGATAGATGGTTAACGCAACTGCTTTGTAAGCAGGAGACCCGGGGTCGACTCCCGGCCTTGGCGCAGATTTTCATTTGTCGCCGATGAATTCTTCATTGCCTGAATGCGGCAGGGATCGTAATTTCTCCTTACTGAACAAATACTTTTTTCAATCACTTAATCATTGGAGCCTGCTTCTCAACGGGGTATAGAACAATTGAGTATTTCCCGTGTACTCTGAGATTCATTTTCGTCTTAGATCATCAGCCTGAATGTAAACGCAGTAACTGACCGTAGCCAGTCCGACTGCTAGAATTCGTAGTGTAGGAGTATGGTAGACGTGCGAAAACATGACCGATCGTCGCAAGTCGGCCTGATTCGGTACACATCGTGCCAACCGTCATCTGTAGAGGATTTCTCACAGCTTCAACGATATAGTAATTGTTGTCGGTAGTGGCTTTGTTTCTAAGCAGCGTTGGCCCTCGAGTTGTTAGTCACAATCGATCAAGCAAGCAGTTTAGTCGTTTATAGTTTGATGTGAAAGTGAACTTTCGACTTGTGAAACTGTTTTTTAAGGTGTTTCTTTCTTTACTTCCTCATGAATTTGTCGAAGGAACGCAAGTACAGTGAAGATTACATTAAATACGGTTTCGTTCCTCTACAAAATAATGGTGTCGATCAGCCGCAATGTGTTATCTGTTATGAAGTGTTGAGCAGTGATGCCATTGACACCTTGTCGACTCGAACGATATTTGTGGAATAGTTATTCGTTATAAAGCAACGATGCCAAGAGACCTTATCATCTCTAACGGCATTTGTCGACTAAACATAGCCCTTTAAAAGGTAAGCCTATGGTGTTTTTTGCTGCTAAATGTGCTAGTTTGAAACGTATAAAGTTATATAGTACTGGATCCATTGCACAGCCTTCTGAGAAAGCGATCCTAGGTTCCGATGACCTATCACTACTCATCGGTAAGGCTAAGAGAAGTCATATTGTCGGAGAAACACTTGTCAAACCCTGTTTGTTGAAAGCAGCTGATATTGTTCTTGGACCGGAAAGTAAACAAAAATTTTCTCAAAGACCAGATTCTGACAACACTGTGAAGCGTCGGTTTGATGATATGGCCGAACACATAAGAAGTCAGGTAGTGCAGGCCGTGAAAGATTTAGAATTTTTCGCAATACACGTAGACGAGAGTACAGACATTGCAAATTGTTGTCGACTGTTAGTTTTCGTTAAAACGAAGCTATTAAAAATTAGGTGCTGTTTTATATATAGCTAATGACTACTTCAAAAGCTATATACAGCGATGTATGAATTCTTTTGCAAATATGAACTATCGTGACAAAAACTGATCGGCGATTCCCCGTCAATGCTTGGACCTCGCTCAGAATGCGTGCGGATGGTCAAAGAAAAGAATCCCAATGTTATTTCAATTCACTGGAGTGGCGGATACAGAAAAACCTCAAGGAGGGGGGGCTTAAGATATGTTGGGCGACCTTTACTTTTACCGTAATAAAAAATGAGTCACATGCAAAGTTTAAGTTTTATTTAAACTGATTATACACATATACAAGACAATGCCATCTTACGATATAAAAGAGCTACAATTGTGGCTCTCTCCCTTAAATGATGAATTCCATACGACTATTCTTCCAGTCAAATTGGTAAATTACATCGTGAATTTCACTGTGTTATACGCCGTCGGGCCTTGGCAACTAAGACACTTCCAAACGAACTCTTAAAATTGTGAATCATGTTGAAAAGAGTGCGTTAAATACTCGCCTTTTAACGCCCCTTTACGAAGATTTGGGAACATAACAAAAAAAATGCTATTTCATACGGAAGTACGCTGGTTCTCAAAAGGAAATAGCTAGATTATTTTAACTTAGAGATGAAGTGATTCAGTTCTTGGAAATTCAAAACCAAACAGTTGTGTGTGGAACTACGAAAGCCAAGTGTTAAAGTTCTATTGGCTTACCTATCAAATATTTTCGATTCATTGAACTCTCTGAGCTTGAAATAGCAAGGTGGAAATTTGAACATAATTTTTTTTATCGAGATGCCATCACAGCTTATACTGGTAAGTTGCAACTCTGGAAACGTAAAATTGTAGCCTGCAAGTATTACTGTTTTGCCAAATTATTTGGAATCCTGGAAGAACCACTCCTTATGGAGGTCTTTAAGCAACCTGATACCGAATAAAGCATCAAATCACTTTCAGCATCTAACTGACGAATTGAAACACTACTTCCCTAGTTCATGTGATGATAATATTTGCAGATTGGCAACAGATGCTTTGCACGTTGACACAGATGTGCTGTCGGAAACACTGCGAGAATAAGCAATCGAAATTAAAAACGATTCTGCAGTCACATATGACTTTGAGAAGACGGATAAGTCATTATTTTGGGTAAAATCCCAGCATAGCAAAGCAAACACCGGAACTGAACTTATCATTTTCAAACACTTATTTGTGCGAAAAGGGGTTACAGTAGTCCCAGCAATGAAAACGAATTACAGAAGCAAACTCAATATTGCTAGTGGTTTAAGTTGTGCACTTTCTCGTACGCAACCAAGAATTGAAAATCTTTGCAAAAATATGCAAGACACACTACTTAATCTAATGTAAACTAACTTACGCTAATGACCACACACACACACACACACACACACACACACACACACACACACACACACACACACACACACACACACACACGCCCGAGGGAGGACTCGAACCTCCGACGGGGAGAGCGACGCGGGCCATGACAAGACGCCTCAAGGAGGCAAATCGTATATGTCTGCAATTAAATGTTTGTAATACAAAGTTAATGATTTTTTTTTTGTTGCTCTTATTACCCTTAGCCGCGCGTTTAGTTGCGACAGACCGTAGTTCGGTCGTCCAGTATCGCCCCTATTCGAAACAGTTTGTCTGAGCTGTCTTCTGTTTCAGACCGCTCGTAGCCTCACCGACCTATCAGCAGTCGCCATTTTTTCTGTTAATTGCGATGTATTCCGATAGGCTTACTTATTTTCACAATATTTGCTACTAATCAAACGCCGCATTAGAAAGTGACTATCTCGGTAATGAGTAGAGCCCGAATGTCCGTGCAAATGCCTGTATTGACCAATTTAGGGAATAAATGCATGTCGAAGAATTTTTTATTTAATTTCTTATGTTTAGTGGAGATATTGCATAGGCATAATGGGTACTCTCTTTTCTCACGTTAATTATGACCAAATTGAAGATTATATAAAATTTATGAAAATTTGGTTGAACTAATTATTATTTTAGAACCGAAAAACTTTCGCAATTTTTGGAAGGCTTTGTTTCATAGACGTGTGTGAAATACAACACAATAGTCCTAAAACATTTTCTTCCAGTGTCTAAGCTAAGACGACAGTCGACAAAGCAAGCATGTTTTCTTGTCACCCACAGAGGAAAGTGGTCGAGGGAAGCAAATTTTACAGTGTGCACATGTTTAGTTGTTCTTCCCGTGGCATTTCAGAACAAGTCGGAACGGTAATAAATGCACTTATATAAGGTTATCTGACATCACCTGAAATGCTCAAGACGTTTTTGAAATGTAGTTTTTCTCTGCTACGTAATTGCTTAGTGTTACAACACCTTTAAAACAGTTTCAGGTTCCTTCGTAGATGTAACACATTTGAAGACGACCGTCTTTGTATAACGCGCAATCTCAGATCTGTGTTTCTTCCGTGTCAAATTTATACCACTGCAGCTTTTTGGTACGATGCACGTAAACTCTTCGCTTGGCAGTTCCGAACCAAAGACAGATAAATGTTCCCCTCTCACGACGCCCCTCACCGTAGCGACAGTGGTACTCTCTCGGTCTCTGTACGCCCTTGAGATGAAACACGAACTTGAATTGTTCGTACTGTAACACACTGCCGCACACGTTCCAATGGACGCGTGAACATCAGCATAAATTTGTGTAGAACTGTGAAATGAACTCATCGCACTTACCACTGTTGCATAATGAGACGTTGCCCCAAAATGAAGAGAGGAAACAATTTTTAAGAACGGACATTGTTGTTGTAAACGCAATTTTACTTAGTGGCTTACCTTAAATGCGTGTGGATTAGGTTTCTTACTGGGGACACCATTTATTTTGAGGGTGTTTACGCGCTGATTTAGGTCCTTTAGGAACTCACTCCTGGTATGAGAGTGTTTTCTCGTTGTTGATTTTTGTTGAGCATGGTTTACTTGTCCCTTAAGATTACCATGGGAACTCTGTGCCATGTTGCTGGTTCAACTGTTGCTAGGTATTGTAGTTTTTTCGGAGTAGGTCCGAGCCGGTCTACCTTGTCGAAAAGTCGTCTCGATGATTTGGCATTCCACATTGGGCATTTAGGGTTGTGCGTGAATGAGGTGTGTGATTGTCCACCATGTGTGTTTAAGACGAGTTTTGGACATCGTTTTTATAGTACTTGCAGCGGTCTTTTATTTGATTTACTCGTGATTCACCGTGGTATGGTATGGAACTGGGGACCTAGAAATGACGGAGATTCCCCATGATGAGCATCCATACAACATGGGTTGGATGATAGTTTTGTATACACTATATGATCAAAAGTATCCGGACACCCCAAAAAACATACGTTTTCCGTATTAAGTGCATTGTGCTGCCAGGTATTCCGTATCAGCGACCTCAGTAGTCATTAGACATCGTGAGAGAGCAGAATGGGGCGCGCCCCGCGGAACTCACGGATTTCGTACGTGGTCAGGTGATTGGTTGTCACTTGTGTCATACGACTGCACACGAGATTTCCACACTCCTGAACATCCCTAGGTCCTCTGTTTCCGATCTCATAGTGAAGTGGAAACGTGAAGGGGCACGAACAGCACAAAAGCCAACAGACCGACCTCGTCTGTCGACTGACAAACACCGCCGACACTTGAAGAGGGTCGTAATGTGTAGTAGGCAGACCTCTGTCCAGACCATCACACATGAATTCCAAATTGCATCAGGACCCACTGCAAATATTATGACAGTTAGGCGGGATGTGAGAAAACTTGGCTTTCGTGGTCGAGCGGCTGTTCATAAGCCACAAATAACGCCGGTAAATGCCTAACGATGCCTCGCTTGGTGTAAGGAGCGTAAACATTGGACGATTGAACAGTGGAAAAACGTTGTGTGGAGAGACGAATCACGGTACACAATGTGGCGATCCGAAGGAAGGGTGTCGCTATGGAGAATGCCCGGTGAACGTCATCTGCCAGCGTGTGTAGTGCCAACAGCAAAATTCGGATGCGGTGGTGTTATGGTGTGGTCGTGCTTTTCGTGGAGGGGGCTTGCATCCCTTGTCATTTTGCGTGGCACTATCACAGCACAGGCCTACATTGATGTTTTAAGGACCTTCTTGCTTCCCTCTGTTGAAGAACAATTCGGGGATGGCGATTGCATCTTTCAACTCGATCGCTCACCTGTTCATAATGCACGGCTTTTGGCGGATTGGTTACACGACAATAACATTCCTGTAAACGACCGGCGTGCACAGAGTCATGATCTGAATCCTATAGAACACCTTTGGGATGTTTTGGAATGCCAACTTCGTGCCAGGCCTCACCGACCGACATCGATATCTCTCCTCAGTGCAGCAGTCCGTGGAGAATGGGCTGCCATTCCCCGAGAAACCTTCCAGCACCTGATTGAACGTATGCCCCTGAGAGTGGAAGTTGTGAACACCATATTGAATTCCAGCATTACCGATGGGGGGCGCCACGAACTTGTAAGTCATTTTCAGCCAGGTGTCCGGATACTTTTGATCACATAGTGTGTATGGAGTTTCGTATGGTGGTTCGTGAGAGGGGGGGAATGTTGACTCGGCTTCACATCGGTGCTGCCAAACCACAGGTGCGCGCACTTCTTACTGAAGAGAATTGGTGCCAGTCCGCCAACGTTAAGCTATAGGGTGTTTCAAAAATGACCGGCATATTTGAAACGGCAATAAAAACTAAACGAACAGCGATAGAAATACACCGTTTGTTGCAATATGCTTGGGACAACAGTACATTTTCAGGCAGACAAACTTTCGAAATTACAGTAGTTACAATTTTCAACAACAGATGGCGCTGCAAGTGATGTGAAAGATACAGAAGACAACGCAGTCTGTGGGTGCGCCATTCTGTACGTCGTCTTTCTGCTGTAAGCGTGTGCTGTTCACAACGTGCAAGTGTGCTGTAGACAACATGGTTTATTCCTTAGAACAGAGGATTTTTCTGGTGTTGGAATTCCACCGCCTAGAACACAGTGTTGTTGCAACAAGACGAAGTTTTCAACGGAGGTTTAATGTAACCAAAGGACCGAAAAGCGATACAATAAAGGATCTGTTCGAAAAATTTCAACGGACTGGGAACGTGACGGATGAACGTGCTGGAAAGGTAGGGCGACCGCGTACGGCAACCACAGAGGGCAACGCGCAGCTAGTGCAGCAGGTGATCCGACAGCGGCCTCGGGTTTCCGTTCGCCGTGTTGCAGCTGCGGTCCAAATGACGCCAACGTCCACGTATCGTCTCATGCGCCAGAGTTTACACCTCTATCCGTACAAAATTCAAACGCGGCAACCCCTCAGCGCCGCTACCATTGCTGCACGAGAGACATTCGCTAACGATATAGTGCACAGGATTGATGACGGCGATATGCATGTGGGCAGCATTTGGTTTACTGACGAAGCTTATTTTTACCTGGACGGCTTCGTCAATAAACAGAACTGGCGCATATGGGGAACCGAAAAGCCCCATGTTGCAGTCCCATCGTCCCTGCATCCTCAAAAAGTACTGGTCTGGGCCGCCATTTCTTCCAAAGGAATCATTGGCCCATTTTTCAGATCCGAAACGATTACTGCATCACGTTATCTGGACATTCTTCGTGAATTTGTGGCGGTACAAACTGCCTTAGACGACACTGTGAACACCTCGTGGTTTATGCAAGACGGTGCCCGGCCACATCGCACGGCCGACGTCTTTAATTTCCTGAATGAATATTTCGATGATCGTGTGATTGCTTTGGGCTATCCGAAACATACAGGAGGCGGCGTGGATTGGCCTCCCTATTCGCCAGACATGAACCCCTGTGACTTCTTTCTGTGGGGACACTTGAAAGACCAGGTGTACCGCCAGAATCCAGAAACAATTGAACAGCTGAAGCAGTACATCTCATCTGCATGTGAAGCCATTCCGCCAGACACGTTGTCAAAGGTCTTGGGTAATTTCATTCAGAGACTACGCCATATTATTGCTACGCATGGTGGATATGTGGAAAATATCGTACTATAGAGTTTCCCAGACCGCAGCGCCATCTGTTGTTGAAAATTGTAACTACTGTAATTTCGAAAGTTTGTCTGCCTGAAAATGTACTGTTGTCCCAAGCATATTGCAACAAACGGTGTATTTCTATCGCTGCTCGTTTAGTTTTTATTGCCGTTTCAAATATACCGGTCATTTTTTAAACACCCTGTAAAAAGTAATTGCCAAAGTGAAGTTGATGTAAAACTGAAACTGAATTTTGATATTGCATATTTTTTTGCTTCATAGTGCAATTCTGGTCTTGTGGTAGTTCATGAATACACGCATGTGTAAGATGTGATAGTGCATGGAAGTTGGGGTTCTACTAATGAGTCTTCACCAATCCATGTTACTTCCCTGTGGTATTTACACCGTAGTGGCTGATCGGTACAAAGCGCACAAGCCGCCTTTATGTTGGCCATGCCGAGAGAGAAATTAATACATAAGCATCTCCCCTTTCAAGATCACTTTTCCTCACCAAGTCCTTTCTATTTTCCCTGTTAACCCCTTCCTACCCGTCCCCCTCGCAAGACAATGAGATGATGTGCTTGCTGTAGGTGATATAGTAGTATTATTGTGAAGGGGGCCACGCAGTTTCCATTTTCGACGACAAAAGTTTGGGAACCCATGCGTTAGATACATGGTTTTTACCAACTATTTTCTTCCTGTTTATATACAATTTTAAACCATTGTGTGCCCTACAGTGTGCCGTTTGCTTCCCCACAGTCAGTCTTAATAGAAAACGGGAAAGTAGTATTTATGACTTATCATGTAATTATTAGAATACTACTACGGAATGTGAATCACCCGAACATTGTAATCGTACCTGTTTGCACATTAAAACTATGCGAAACAATGACGTTGTAACTCCTACCCTCCCGCAGGAAATGGAAAAAAGAACACATTGACACCGGTGTGTCAGATCCACCATACTTGCTCCGGACACTGCGAGAGGGCTGTACAAGCAATGATCACACGCACGGCACAGCGGACACACCAGGAACCGCGGTGTTGGCCGTCGAATGGCGCTAGCTGCGCAGCATTTGTGCACCGCCGCCGTCAGTGTCAGCCAGTTTGCCGTGGCATACGGAGCTCCATCGCAGTCTTTAACACTGGTAGCATGCCGCGACAGCGTGGACGTGAACCGTATGTGCAGTTGACGGACTTTGAGCGAGGGCGTATAGTGGGCATGCGGGAGGCCGGGTGGACGTACCGCCGAATTGCTCAACACGTGGGGCGTGAGGTCTCCACAGTACATCGATGTTGTCGCCAGTGGTCGGCGGAAGGTGCACGTGCCCGTCGACCTGGGACCGGACCGCAGCGACGCACGGATACACGCCAAGACCGTAGGATCCTACGCAGTGACGTAGGGGACCGCACCGCCACTTCCCAGCAAATTAGGGACACTGTTGCTCCTGGGGTATCGGCGAGGACCATTCGCAACCGTCTCCATGAAGCTGGGCTACGGTCCCGCACACCGTTAGGCCGTCTTCCGCTCACGCTCCAACATCGTGCAGCCCGCCTCCAGTGGTGTCGCGACAGGCGTGAATGGAGGGACGAATGGAGACGTCTCGTCTTCAGCGATGAGAGTCGCTTCTGCCTTGGTGCCAATGATGGTCGTATGCGTGTTTGGCGCCGTGCAGGTGAGCGCCACAATCAGGACTGCATACGACCGAGGCACACAGGGCCAACACCCGGCATCATGGTGTGGGGAGCGATCTCCTACACTGGACGTACACCACTGGTGATCGTCGAGGGGACACTGAACAGTGCACGGTACATCCAAACCGTCATCGAACCCATCGTTCTACCATTCCTAGACCGGCAAGGGAACTTGCTGTTCCAACAGGACAATGCACGTCCGCACGTATCCCGTGCCACCCAACGTGCTCTAGAAGGTGTAAGTCAACTACCCTGGCCAGCAAGATCTCCGGATCTGTCCCCCATTGAGCATGTTTGGGACTGGATGAAGCGTTGTCTCACGCGGTCTGCACGTCCAGCACGAACGCTGGTCCAACTGAGGCGCCAGGTGGAAATGACATGGCAAGCCGTTCCACAGGACTACATCCAGCATCTCTACGATCGTCTCCATGGGAGAATAGCAGCCTGCATTGCTGCGAAAGGTGGATATACACTGTACTAGTGCAGACATTGTGCATGCTCTGTTGCCTGTGTCTATGTGCCTGTGGTTCTGTCAGTGTGATCATGTGATGTATCTGACCCCAGGAATGTGTCAATAAAGTTTCCCCTTCCTGGGACAATGAATTCACGGTGTTCTTATTTCAATTTCCAGGAGTGTAGACGGGGGTGGGGGGGAAGAGATGAAGAGACAGGGCAGAAGGAAATTAGGGCGTACATCTAATTTCTATACATACTTACCAACTGCAAAGAGTTCCTAGTTTCAATGAAATGAAGCGTTTCCTTCGAGATACTTCGTAGACGGTCGTTTTTCCCTCCCTCTATTTGCGGGTGGAACGGGAAAGGAAACGGCTAGCAGTGGTACAAGGTACCCTCCGCTTCGCACCGTACGTTCGCTTGCGGAGTATCGATGTAGATATAGAAAGAATCACTCTTGAGTTTCGAAGTGCTACTAATAGTCCATCTAGCACAATGACTGTGCGTAGCGGGTTAAACAGAGTAGGGTGTAATGATGGAGCAGATCCTCGTATGGCATACATTTCTATAGTCAATCGTAAGTGACGTTTGAGGTGGTGTAAAGAGCAGTGGATGACTGGAAGGGTGTGATATGGTCGCTGGATGAGGCCCTTGGATGTATGGAGTTGAGTGTGGTTGAAAAGTCGATGATTTGGCTTTCCACAATTGACATTTCGAGGTCTGCGTGGATGAGGTCTGTGCTTGTCCACCATGGTGCTATATCCTGTAGCAATCTGATTGAAGGTTTCGGCTTTGGCGAATGCCTGTAGAACATTGCATGCCATCTTGATTAGCGCCAGTAGTGAAGTACAGAGGAGGTAGTTTCAGCAACATGGGGGTGTTTTTCCTGTTTAGTGTGTGGGTCCTCTTACTGCATTCAAGGACGCGGTGAATGCAGAATGGTATGATGATGATGATGATGATGATGATGATGATGATGATGATGATGATAATGATGATATTGATTGGTTGGTTGATTATATCAGCATGACAGTGCAACCAGCCATAAAGCAGCAAGAAAGGTGGTAGGAGTAATACGCTAAATTACAGGCCCATATCGTTAACGTCTATATGCAGCAGAATGTTAGAACATTTATTGTGTTCGAACATATGAATTACCTCGAAGGAAACGTCTATTGACACACAGTCAACATGGGTTTAGAAAACGTTCCTGTGAAACACAACTAGCTCTTCATTCACATAAAGTGCAGAGTGCTATTGACAAGGGATTTCAGATCGATTCCGTATTCCTGGATTTCCGGAAGGCTTTTGACACTGTACGACACAAGCGGCTCGTAGTAAAATTGCGTGCTTCTGGAATATCGTCTCAGTTATGTGACTGGATTTGCGATTTCCTGTCAGAGAGGTCACAGTTCGTAATAATTGACGGGAAGTCTTGGAGTAAAACAGAAGTGATGTCAGGCGTTCCCCAAGGTAGTGTTATAGGCCCTTTGCTGTTCCTTATCTATATAAACGATTTGGGAGACAATCTGAGCAGCCGTTTTCGATTGTTTGCAGATGAGATTGTCGTTTATCGATTAATAAAGTCATCAGAAGATCAAAACAAACTGCAAAACGATTTAGAAGAAATGTCGGGCCGGCTGGTGAGGCCGAGCGGTTCTAGACGCTACAGTCTGGAACCCCGCGACCGCTACGGCCGCAGGTTCGAATCCTGCCTCGGGCACGCATGTGTGTGATGTCCTTAGGTTAGTTAGGTTCAAGTAGTTTTAAGTTATAGGGGACTGACGACCTCAGAGGTTGAGTCCCATACTGCTGAGAGCCATTTGAAGAAATGTCGGAATGGTGCGAAAAGTGGCAGTTGACCCTAAATAACGAAAAGTGTGACGTCATCCACGTGAGTGCTAAAAGTAACTCGTTAAACTTCGGTTACACAATAAATCAGTCTAATCTAAAAGCCGTAAATTCAACTAAATGCCTAGGTATTACAATTACGAACAACTTAAATTGGAAGGAACACATAGAAAATGTTGTGGGGAAGGCAAACCAAAGACTGCGTTTTATTGGAAGGACACTTAGAAAATGTAACAGACCTACTAAGGAGACTGCCTACGCTACGCTTCTCCATCCTATTTTAGAATACTGCTGCGCAGTGTGGGATCCTTACCAGATAGGACTGACGGAGTACATCGAAAAAGTTCAAAGAAAGGCAGCACGTTTTGTATTATCGCAAAATATGGGAGAGAGTGTCACAGAAATGATACAGGGTTTGGGATGGAAATCATTAAAAGAAAGGCGTTTTTCGTTACGACGGAATCTTCTCACGAAATTCCAATCACCAACTTTCTCCTCCGAATGCGAAAATATTTTGTTGACACCGACTTAAGGGAGGAACGACCACCTAGACAAAATAAGGGAAATCAGAGCTCGTACCGAAAGATACAGGTATTCATTCTTTCCGCGCGCTATACGGGATTGGAATAATAGAGAATTGTGAAGGTGGTTCGATGAACCCTCTGCCAGGCACTTACATGTGATTTGCAGAGTATACATGTAGATGTAGGTTTGTGGACAACAAAATTCCTGAAATGGACTAGCTTGCCCAGAGACCCAATGGAACACCTTTCGGATGAATTAGAACGTTGACTTCATCCAGACCCTGGTTTCAGCCCTCCAGAAAGAAAGGGCTGCCATTTTCCCGCAGACATTCATTGAAAGTGAAAGTGAACCCGTCATAAAGGCAAAGGGTGTACACACTCCATATTAATGTCCACTAATTGGTGTCCGACCGATGGTCTTCGTAGTCTGGTCCCTTCAACCCCACAAACCAACCACTTGATGTCCAAATAATTTTGATCAGTGCACGCTTAAAATCGTCCATACAAAATAATACCCTATAGATACTTGTCAGACATCTTCACCAACACAACAAAGAAAAAAATGGTTCAAATGGCTCTGAGCACTATGAGACTTTACATCTGAGGTCATCAGTCCCCTACAACTTGTTGTTGTTGTTGTAATGGTCTTCAGTCCTGAGACTGGTTTGATGCAGCTCTCCATGCTACTCTATCCTGTGCAAGCTTCTTCATCTCCCAGTACCTACTGCAACCTACATCCTTCTGAATCTGCTTAGTGTATTCATCTCTTGGTCTCCCCCTACGATTTTTACCCTCCACGCTGCCCTCCAATACTAAATTTGTGATCCCTTGATGCCTCGGAACATGTCCTACCAACCGATTCCTTCTTCTGGTCAAGTTGTGCCACAAACTTCTCTTCTCCACAATCCTATTCAATACTTCCTCATTAGTTATGTGACCTACCCATCTAATCTTCAGCATTCTTCTGTAGCACCACATTTCGAAAGCTTCTAATCTCTTCTTATCCAAACTATTTACCGTCCATGTTTCACTTCCATACATGGCTACACTCCATACAAATACTTTCAGAAATGACTTCCTGACACTTAAATCTATACTCGATGTTAACAAATTTCTCTTCTTCAGAAACGCTTTCCTTGCCATTGCCAGTCTACATTTTATATCCTCTCTACTTCGACCATCATCAGTTATTTTGCTCCCCAAATAGCAAAACTCCTTTACTACTTTAAGTGTCTCATTTCCTAATCTAATACCCACAACATCACCCGACTTAATTCGACTACATTCCATTATCCTCGTTTTGTTTTTGTTGATGTTCATCTTATATCCTCCCTTCAAGACACCATCCATTCCGTTCAACTGCTCTTCCAAGTCCTTTGCTGTCTCTGACAGAATTACAATGTCATCGGCGAACCTCAACGTTTTTATTTCTTCTCCATGGATTTTAATACCTATTCCGAATTTTTCTTTTGTTTCCTTTACTGCTTGCTCAATATACAGATTGAATAACAACTTATAACTTCTTAAACCTAACTAACCTAAGGACATCACACACATCCATGCCCGAGGCAGGATTCGAACCTGCGACCGTAGCGGTCGCGCGGTTCCAGACTGTAGAGCCTAGAACCACTCGGCCCCTCCGGCCGGTCAACAAAGGTAAACCTGCGTGACTCGGGCTGACACGACACGCAAAATTACACAAACGCCGCAACTTTTTATTCACAGGTTGCATTCCCAGGTAGAAAGTGCTGTTTGTGCAGCAGTTAGCAAGGCTCGTGGTGAGTCGGGCGTGTATTTGATGTTTCAGGAGCGTCGAACCACGTGGGTTCAGCGACGACGCCACGCCTGCGCCAGCCACAGTACCATAACCAGGGGGACGCGGGTTCGAGCTCGGTCAGCAGCAGCCGCGACGCCGTGCGGCGAGCCTCCAGCTACGCGCCGTCCTCGCTGCCGCAGAGGTCAGTCAGCCACTGTGACGCCACAGCCGCCCGCTGATGTACTGATGTACTAATGAAGTGTACTTAGCTTTGAGGTGTTACATACATACATCAAAAAAAGTGTTGCATCACCTCGGTTCCGTATATTCTGAACACTGACGTAGAATGTGTTTATATTGTATCAGCAACACAGTCCCTTAGAATTTAGATTGTTCAGCCAACAGCATTTCCGCAGTGGTAACACCGGTGGAAATGGAAGAGGATGTAGATGAGGATGACAGGGGAGATAAGATACTGCGTGAAGAATTTGACAGAGCGCTGAAAGACCTGAGTCGAAACAAGGCCCCGGGAGTAGCGACATTCCATTAGAACTACTGACGGCCTTGGGAGAGCCAGTCCTGACAAAACTCTACCATCTGGTGAGCAAGATGTATGAGACAGGCGAAATGCCCTCAGACTTCAACAAGAATAATAATTCCAATCCCAAATAAAGCAGGTGTTGACAGATGCGAAAATTACCGTACAATCAGTTTAATAAGTCACAACTGCAAAATACTAACGCGAATTCTTTACAGGCGAATGGAAAAACTGGTAGAAGCCGACCTCTGGGAAGATCAGTTTGGATTCCGTAGAAATATTGGAACACGTGAGGCAAAACTGACCCTATGACTTACCTTAGAAGAAAGATTAAGGGAAGGCAAACCTACATTTCTAGCATTTGTAGACTTAGAGAAGGTTTTGACAATGTTGACTGGAATACTCTCTTTCAAATTCTAAAGGTGGCAGGGGTAAAATACAGGGAGCGAAAGGCTATTTACAATTTGTACATAAACCAGATGGCAGTTATGAGTCGAGGGACATGAAAGAGAAGCAGTGGTTGGGAACGGAGTGAGACAGGGTTGTAGCCTCTCCCCCATGTTATTCAATCTGTATATTGAGCAAGCAGTAAAGGAAACAAAAGAAAAGTTCGGAGTATGTATTAAAATCCATGGAGAAGAAATAAAAACTCGTGAGGTTCGCCGATGACATTGTAATTCTGTCAGAGACAGAAAAGGACTTGGAAGAGCAGTTGAACGGAATGGACAGTGTCTTGAAAGGAGGATATAAGAGGAACATCAACAAAAGCAAAACGAGGATAATGGAATGAAGTCGAATTAAATCGCGTGATGCTGAGGGATTTAGATTAGGAAATGAGTCACTTAAAGTAGTAAAGGAGTTTTGCTATTTGGGGAGCAAAATAACTGATGATGGTCGAAGTAGAGAGGATATAAAATGTAGACTGGCAATGGCAAGGAAAGCGTTTCTGAAGAAGAGAAATTTGTTAACATCGAGTATAGATTTAAGTGTCAGGAAGTCATTTCTGAAAGTATTTGTATGGAGTGTAGCCATGTATGGAAGTGAAACATGGACGATAAATAGTTCGGACGAGAAGAGAATAGAAGCTTTCGAAATGTGGTGCTACAGAAGAATGCTGAAGATTAGATGGGTAGATCACATAACTGATGAGGAGGTATTGAATAGAATTGGGGAGAAGAGAAATTTGTGGCACAACTTGATTAGGAGAAGGGATCGGTTGGTAGGACATGTTCTGAGACATCAAGGGATCACAAATTTAGCATTGGAGGGCAGCGTGGAGGGTAAAAATCGTAGAGGGAGACCAAGAGGTGCATACACTAAGCAGATTCAGAAGGATGTAGGTTGCAGTAGGTACTGGAGATGATGAAGCACAGGATAGAGTAGCATGGAGAGCTGCATCAAACCAGTCTCAGGACTGAAGACCACAACAACGGTGCGTGACTATTGCAGAAGAAATGAAATCACTGTGCTGCCCCATCCTCCGTATTCTCCCGGACTTTTGTTTATTTTCAAAGTTGAAAACCTTGTTCAAAGGACGAAGATTTCAATGACAGACGAGATAAAAGAAAATTCACAGGCGTACCAAGATTGCTTCTGGAAGTAGAAATGGCGTTGGGAGCAGTGGATAAATTATGGAGAGTATTTCGAAGGAGACCATGCACAATAAGTGAAAGATAAGCACAGAAAAATTTTGTGGACAAAGTTTCGGAACTTTTTTGAATAGATCTCATATTTGGTGTTCAGCAGGTGGGCGAGAAGTAGTTTCGATAAGGTTTGAAATAGCCTTTGATGTTTAAATGCTCTCATCATCGAACACTGGATGATTATAGCGTAGGTAATTTGCGCCCCATTTCAAGCAAAAACTGTCTTTTCACATGTCTCATTTGTTAATGACGTAAAATTTTATGAAAGATACGTCATAGAATGATACAATGTTGGAGTACGATCAGTGGTATATGTAGATACTATCTGCAGAATGTGTTGCGAACAGATTTGACGGTAAAGAAGTAATAAATTAAAACCTCATGTCTGATGCTGAAGTTTGCACAAACATAAATTTGTGGGGAGTGTCCTCGTGAAAGGTTGAGTAAAGATTTGAAGTTCTTTCCAAAATTTGTTGGGAGTCACTAAGTGTGCTCATTCTCAAACAAAGCATGACTGTGGTCTTGGTAATTTCCACGCTAAGAGTTAGGTTGCATCACAACATACAGAGTAATATCGTGATAAGATTTCAAAGTGGTACAAGATTGGCTGCGAAATGCAAAGATCCCAAGTTCGAGTCTCGGTCCGGCACACAGTTTTAATCTGTCAGGAAGTTTCATATCAGCGTACACTCCGCTCCAGAGTGAAAATCTCATTCTGGGAACATCCCCCAGGCTGTGGCTAAGCCACGTCTCCGCAATTTCCTTTCTTTCAGGAGTGCTAGTTCTGCAAGGTTCGCAGGAGAGCTTCTGTAAAGTTTGGAAGGTAGGAGACGAGATACTGGCAGAAGTAAAGCTGTGAGGACGGGACACGAGTCGTGCTTGGGTAGCTCAGTTGGTAGAGCACTTGCCCGCAAAAGGCAAAGGTCCCAAGTTTGAGTCTCGGTCCTGCACACAGTTTTAATCTGCCAGGAAGTTTCATATCAGTGCACACTCCGCTGCAGAGTGAAAATCTCATTTTGGATTGGTAACTTGCTCTCAGTGTTTAGAATTGAAAAATTGTGCCCTTCACAAAACTAAAAAACGTGGTATCCTATGATCATAATATCAATGAGTACTTTTGAAATCAGTGAACGCGTACAATAATGGGTGTAATGCTTTGTAGTCATACGAAATGGGATGATCACATAGGCTCGGTCTTGGGTAAAGCAGGTGGTAGACTTTGGTTTATTGGTAGAATACTGGGGAACTGCAATCAGTCTGCAAAGGAGATGGCTTATAAGTCACTCTTGCAACCCATCGTTGCATATTGCTCAAATATGTGGAACCTATACCAAACAGGACTAATAGTGGTATTGAACATATATAGTAAACATATTCAAAGAAGGGCAGCACAAATGGTCACAGGTTTGTTTAATCTGTGGGAGAATGTTGCAGAAATACTGAAGGATCTGAACTGGCAGACTCGTGAAGACACGTACAGTGTCCCTAGAATGTTTGTTAACCAGCTTTAAATGATGACTCTTAGGTATATACTACAACCCCCTATCTATTGCTCACAAGGGGATCCTGAGATAAGGCACTTCATATGTGAGTGGAACAAGAAGAAGCCCTAATAACTGGTCCAATGTGATGTGCCCTCTGCCATGCACCTCACTGTGGTTTAAAGAGTATAAATATAGATGTAGACAAACATTTTCTAACTGTATTACTGGATTTATTGTGTTAAATCTTTGACATAACTTTATTCTTCATAATAATCATATTATGGCCATTTCAATTTTTTTAATTCGGTCAGTAAGTATATGAAATATTGAAAATCAAATTTTTGTTGCTCATGGTAGCCATTAGAAGGCAACCTGTAACTGGCACTGTGCTGTGTGAACCATGTTAGCCATTTATTAGTATAAGTAACTAGAGAAACTACATGAAAAAGTGACAAAAACTGAGCCCCAAATGTTATATGCAAAGGTGGACTATGTGGAACAATGATATGTCCTCCACCCCCATATCAAAGTTTTGAAGAGGGGAGGGGGACAGTGAGATACGGATTCTGCTCCCCCAAATTCACTAGAGATGTTCATTTTCCATATGCAGAACCAGCATTAAAAATTATGCTGTATGCCAGCAGAAATACAATTAGTATTCTAGTTGACAGCAATTACTGCTTATGAGTGAATCAAACTGTTGCATCCTTGAAGCTACTACTTGTCAGACAATGTTAAACATTGTGTCACTCCAAGTTCATTCTGTCCCGTCCTGCCCTGTCACAAATTTCTGTGAAGGAATGTAATATCTCATAAATTGGAATGGTTTCTGTCTTATCCATGGCTACTTATGAAGAAAAGGGTGACGGTGTTTTCTGCTACTACTGCATTAGGTCTGTCCAAACAGTCAGCAAAGTAAGACTACAGAAAGAAAAACTGCTTTTAAAAAAGGCTTCTGTGACTGCAAAAAAAGTTACAGTAAGGTTCAAAATAAATGCAAAAGTCTTTTTTTTATAGAGAGTTTCACAATAATTCAACAACACAAAAATTGCACTTCTGTGATAGATCACTTCACGTGATGTCTGCTGGATGATCAGTAGAAAGCTGAAAGCACTTTCTAGTAATTATCAGTTCACTCGGGTTGCTGCGTCAAGGAGGAAACACAGTGAGAGGTCATGAAATAATCACTGGAATCTTCGTGTGACTTCTCGATGAGAGGACTCGTCAAGTTGATTGGTTTTGCACTCAAATATAACAGCAGATCATCAATGTACATGGTAATATAGTGTGACAAGATTGATAACCCATCATTGACACAAACTGGGAAGAGTATGGGACTTAATATTGAACTCTGGTAGGTACCCAATTCTACCTGTCTCTGTTGCGTCTTTGTGATCACGGGCATGATGCATTTTTGGTAGGATTTCAGCTACAAGTGAAACCGTATGTATTGTTTTGGTTCCCCAATATCTTTCACCCTCTCTGTACCAAACAAAGTGGTGCAGTGGTTAGGCGTACTGGACTCGTTTTTGGGAAGATGGCATTTCTCTGTCTACAGGCGTGCAGTGCACTACCAGTCGACGGGATCCCTGCACTCTGACAGCCCCAGCTCGAGCAGTGCTTCGCCAGTGCCCACGTCTCCACCCCCGCAGCAGGTGCCTCCGCCACAGCAGCCTCAACCGCCCCCGCGGGGGCGCGCGTCGCCCACTGCGTCCAGCCTGGCACTGTCCAAGCGCTGGAGCTCCACGGGGGACTTTGGCCACGCGGGCATCGTGCAGTCGGCCACACCCCAGCACCAGCCACAGTATCACCACGGCATCGCCTCCAGGTACTGCCGGGGCCAACATGTGCACTCGAGTGCTGACGACTCGCAAATGAGAATCGAATTTTTGTATCGTGCAGTCACCACATTCTTCTCTCTCCATCAGTGTCATCTTGCCTCAAATTTCCTCATTCTATGAACTTTTCTTGTTTTCAGAGCACTCGGAAAGTTCTTGTTGGTGTCACTTTCAAGCTCCAAGGCCTGTTTGATGAAGCTGTCCACACTAATCTATCATATGCAAATGTCATCTGTGTTTAACTACCTGAGTCTACAACAATTTTTAAGTCTTGATGTCCTACAATTCTCCACCCCCCGCCCAAAAAAAGAAAAACAAACACACACACACACACACACACACACACACACACACACACACACACACAAACACAAAATGCTGCAGACAAATACCTTCAGAAAAGATTTTGTAGCACACAAATTTATATTAGATATTAAAAAATTTCTCTTTTTTGAAACCGCTTTTCTTGCTATTGCCAGTGTGTATTTAATATCTCCTCTACTTCAGCAATTGTCACTTATTCTGCTGTCCTAATAGCAAAATTTATCTACTATTTTTAGTATCTCACTTCCTATAGTCAGCTATCACACTTCCTATAGTCACCATTGCGTGACTGCTGCATTTAATTTGACTACATTCCATTACACTGGTTTTACGTTTGTTGAAGTTCATATTACACACTCCTATCAAGACACTGTCTGTTCCATTCAGCTGTTCTTACGTATGCTTTACCATCCTTGACATTAGCATAGTGTCATTGGCAAGTCTGAAAGTTTCTCTTTCTTCCACCTTGATCTTTAATTCCCTTTCCAAATAAAATCTTGATTTCTTTACTGCTGCCCAATTAACAGATTGAATATCATTGGTGACAGGATACAACAGTGCTTCACTCGTTTCTGAGTTACTGCTTCTCTTTTACATCCTTTGACTCTCATAATTGCAGTATGTTCTTCGTGCAGATTGTAAATAACTTTGTTGCTCCTCATATTTTATCCCGTTTACCTTCAGAATTTGAGTGAGTCACAAAGCAAGTTTTATGTAATCACTAATGCTGTCTAGGGCATTTATTGATGTCTTGCCTGACAGCGTCTGTTTTAGGTTCTTTCTCTGACGACTATTCGATTCAAAATTTCACATTTCATCAGCAATGGTTATCTCAAAGAAGTTATCCTCCATTGCTTGTGGCGGACTGAAGTCACTCGGAGTGTGGAAGCCTAGCAGTTCCTTCTCGCAAATAAGACATGAGTTTCTGTGAGATTTTTGCAGTGTTCTGCATCACTGAATTTATGCTCAGCCACAGCCAATTTCTCAATCTGCCCCTTGTGTGTAAATTCATTTGTGTTCCTCGAGTCTAGTGTTAGATGATCTTCCTGTAATTGCATTATACTATTTTCCATGAATGCGTAATATTCTGTAAATTCTGCTGTTAATGGATCCCTTTCCCTCTTTGGCCAATTTGAGATACTGAATTCTGTGGTGAGTCTGTAATTCTATGGATCAGTGGGTATTCCATGGACTCCAGCAAAAGTGCCCAAAGCCCAGCATATCAACATCTTTCAAGAAGAAAATTCAGAGGCTATGAGCTACATACTTTAGAAACACAGTATAAAGACGGTATACAGACCAGCCAAAAAAATCAGTGAGACTACAGATCTGTGATGGACAAACAGGATCATTAACAGCAGAAGGAATTTACTGAATACTGTGCACTTTATAGCTTAATCCAATTGCATATTTAAACAGAGTTAACTTGCAGGTGATTTTTCTTGGCAAGATAACCCAAATGTGTCACCATATGGCAGGAAGGAAATGGATACTGTTCGAACACTAATAAGTTACACTTTACATAACTTTGATGCAGGATAACTGGTCCAAGATCATTGTCACAAATGAGTAACCTGACACACATTTCTGATCACATCCTTTTTATTTTTTGTTCAGGCACAAGACAAGACTACAAATGTATTCACAGTTAGCACCTTCTACTCACTTATAAACAATACAGAGCTCAGCCAATTCTGCCATTCCAATATTGTTTAAAATAAAAACTGTTCATCCATTATTTGCCAACAGCATGAGATATTTGCAAAATTTTTAGTAGTACAAAACCATATTCCATTGTTGAGATGCTTAAATATGATTAAAGCCATTAATTTACAAACAGTTATCAACTTTTCTGGTATTTTTGAATGATTAAATCTGGGTCTTAATGTTTTCAGTGCACAACTGTTCATGAATTTTGAAATATAACTAATGAAATATATTATGGTTTGTCAATCGCAGCATCCTATTGAAAGGTGATTCTTAGCATTGTAGTTAAAACTAAAATGATGAGCATTTACTTTGAATATGTCACTTTTCCTTTCTGCGTTTTCAAAACCAACAAGCATGTAATATTCATAAAGTTGAACTTCCACTTCTTTATTTGTCCAATTGCTGCAGCTTTAGTTTTTGATAGAAAAATTCACTTAACAAGAGTAACATAAATTAAGCAGCAACCCAGGATGGTTGTTCATATCAGCCATGAGTGAGCATGCATAGCATGATGCAGAACAGTGTATAAAATTCACTGAATCTCAAGGACTATTTAGTATACCCACTTTTTCCAAAAAGCCATCAAGATCTAAGAGCATGGCAATTACTTCAAAAAGTAAGTGGGAAACCTGAGGTTAAATGGATGTTGGATTCCTGTATTACAGAGAACAATGGTTGAAGGTAGGAAATGGGAAGGTAAGACATTAACTTCAGTCCACATAAACAGTAAAAGATAATTCTTTGAGAATGCCAGCCACTCCTACTGGTGAAATATCAGATACTAAGACAGCCAGACATTGACTGAGAGACATGAAATGCATGCCTTCAGGCAATGTATTCGTTAGTTTTGGCAAACATTCATAGCCTCTACACCCTTTTTCCTTAGTGTGCACCTTCACAACCCTTGCCCACAATGTCTGCATCACTGGGAACTTACAGTTTTTGACGGGACAGACAATTATACTGCAATCTATACACTCTCCCAACTTGTTTTTTAGCAGCCTTTGTGCTCTCATGAAAATGTTCCCCAATGCTGTATATGTACTCAAAAAAATTTTGGCACATTCCGTGTGTCCTTACTAATATTTTTCTCAAAACCTCTGTTTCCACACAATGCTTTCTTACAGTATTTGCACCCATTCTGTTCTTTCACAGTACCTGCATGTTCATATTCCTTTCCTAAAATCTAATTTCCCTCATTAACCTGTTTACCATAATATCGCACACTCTCTTCTCTCATCCAATCAGTATTACTCCCCATATAAGCCTAAAAAGAAATGCCTTGTTAGCCTCTGTTTTCAACAGTTAATGTCATAGTAATTTACAAGAGAAAATAACTATGAACATTACTAGACACTAGAATTCTCTCTTCATTTTGTGCCAGGTCTAAGATATCAGGAGACTGCTTTTCTTTGGATAGATAAAACACAGATGCAAAAATCTTCTAATGATTGTATGGGAACAGACTGATACTGCTAAGCACTCTTTGCTTTAGCTGGAAGCAAGAGGAGAGGAAGGAAGGAAATGAGACATCCAAATGATTGAGCAAAGAAATCACTCAGAATCACCTGCTGTAGTCTGAATATCTTGAAAGTGTGTCTGCTTACTTAATAGTAATGACGTGGGACCACAGGGTGCCACATTTTTGTTTTCTCAACCCAAATGTAATCTGTAACACAAACTGTTATCAGTTACTGTGCTAGCACGTCTCCAAACGTCCCTTTGAAATAAATGTAAATCTTCTGATCTAGGGTTTTCACAACATGCACAAATATCTAATACCATTGCACCATCTCAAAAACTGGGTGCCTAAGACATAAAAACACAACATGCATTTCAGATAATTGTTGCAGCATGATTTCACATGCACTGTCTCATTCTGCTACACTTAGCATAGTTTAGTGGTGGGTAGATAGAAATCCAGCTGTCGGACATTTGTTTAGTCTGCTGTAGAAAATTTATGTGTCAGTCTCTGTGAAATTGTATCTTAAAATGCTCAGTGATATTTTACTGGGTGCAGCATGAACATAATGTGGATGAAAATTTTCAATTTTTAGATATCAGCTCCATCTGTTGGAGGACAAATTGAAATACATGGTTGAAACAATCACAGAATTTGCAAGACCTACAAATTTCTTTAAATATATTGTAAATGATTTTTATATGCTAAGACTTGTTAAATTAATTTCCCTCTTAAAAGTTGAAAATTGAACATTTTGTGTGTTTTTTAAGCTTACTTGCATCTAACTCTCATTTAAAGTGTTACCAGAATACACAATACACTCACTTATGGTATGGGTTCCTGGAGACAGTCACATACATGTATTCAAAAGCATATACAGGCCAACTTTGCTAAATGAGAGGATTGTGGGGCAAAGAAAGTTGTTTGGACATATGGTCAGAAATGTGGTACACCATGAGGTGCAGCCACTTGCAGCTGGAGATAAAAGATGTTTGACAGTGTAGGTTTGAGTGATGGAAAGCACAATTGAGGACACACCAGGCAAGTGGGAATGTGCTGTCTGTACTAGTGTTTTCCTGGTATGTTGGCAGAGAACCATCAGCACTGTTTCATCCTCAGTGTGTGTTTGGGGATTACTGGTGACCACCCGTAACACCAGTCATCATTCCAAGTGTCACAAAAAAGGCGTATCAGCGTTTGTGCAGGAAACCCTACTTCTGCAGCTGGAAGGAGGCAACCCTACCTCTGCAGCTGGAAGACACGTGTCCTGTGGTATGAATGGTAATGTGGCTATTAAATGATGATGCTCCAGGTAACTCTCGTATTTCCCTGTGGAGGCATCTCAATAACATATACTATGACCACACATTGCGGCTGAAATGGTGCTGATAGTTCACTGCCACTGGATCACTAAAACATTAGTACAGACAGAACATTACCACTTACAATACATATATGATTTCGACTATTGAAACCTACACTATCAAAGATATTTATCTCTACCTTCAAGTTGGTGTAACTTCACTTAGAATGTGTGTCAGGCTACAGGTCCATGTGACCTTTTCTGCACCTCATCCTTTAAGGGACCATTTCCTGCACTTTGTTTGCATTTTGCAACAGCACCATGTATATTTTTTATTGGGCAGCACAGCCACATCCGCAACAACAACAACTTGAGACTAAGTTTCCCTTGCAGTCAGTCTGATTACCACACTTTCCTTCCCTTCTACATGCATAATGCATTAATAGCATTTTCTTGAGAAACAGTGGTAACAGAAACTTGCAGAGTGCCTTGTCTTGACAGTTGACAGACAGATTATTTGAAAAGAATAAAATTTCTGTACCAGTACTAGAAATTTTTAAGGTTGGTCAGCATATTCTCTGTCTTTAAATTAAATTATTTAAAATTATTTTAATTATCTTTAAACAATTGATAATTGAAATGTACATGATTAAATTACAATAAATGAATGTGTACATTAAAAGCAAAGCATTGATGTATATTAACACAATGCTTTGTTTTAATGATAAATAGTCTATAGAAGCATACATAAAGATGCATGTACTTAAATCCATTTGTGCCTGTGACATTTGCAAATTAGAAATATGACTTCAAAAATGCTGAGTGGCCAAAAGTCTTTGGAAGGCACTGTGATAAGAGTCAGTCACCAGCTGCCTGAAAGAATTCCAGATGCCAAAACCATAAAAATCTGTGATATAGATTTCTTTTATATCAAATGAAATCAGTAACTGTTCTTTTCTCTTTCACCTTTTCAATAATAAACTGTTATTATACATAGTTACAGAGTTCTGGACTGAATGGATGTAAAATCTACTCTCATTCAGATGATACACAACTTTTCATTGTAAATGTTAGCCATTATTATTATACTTGTTCATTGGTGGGTCATATTGTATCATATTCTGAGGCTTCCCTTATGCAATCTGTGCAATGTCGGTAGCTCCATGCCATACTTGCTGTGATGTAATGGGGTCTGCTGTACGCCACCCCAAGAGTACCTCAAACAAAAAATACAATACATTAGAAGACAAAACACGTATTTGAACTAACACAAAACTTGCCATACCTAAAAATGATGTTCTTTTTTCATACTTAAACCTCATCACTATTGTAATGAAATCAATTGCAAAGACAATACTTTCGGGGAAGAAAGTACCATAACACCATATTTGGCAAAAAGTGACACCGAATTTGGCAAAAAATAGCACCAAAAAGGGCAATACATAACACCAAAATTGACAAACAAAAAATAACAATGCAACTGGCAAACTAATGCCTAATTTGATAAAAAATAGTACCAAAATTGGCCAAATATCACACTGAAATTACAAACAATACTGAGTGTTGCAAAAAAAATCAACACTGAAACTGGTAAGAAAAACCAACACCAAAACTAGTGAAAAATAACACTGAAATGGCAGAAGATAATACTGAATTTATTAAAAAATAGAATATCACCAATTTGGTAAAAATAGCACCAAAATTGGAAAAATAAATATGAGAATCACAGAAGATAACACCAAATTTTATAAAAAAAAGATTGTCACTGAATTTGGCAAAAAGAAAAACACTTCAAACTGATAAATAAAATTTCACTGAAATCAGCAAAAAAAAAAAATAAAAATAAAAAAAAATAAAAAAAACACTAAATTTGGCAAAAACTCACCAAATTATCCACATTCATAAAATAAAATTTACCAAGGACACACATACTCTCCATGAAAGTCTATATTCAACTTCTGGCAGGTTAAAACTGTGTGCCAGACCAAGATTCTAACTCAGAACTTAAGATCAGGAGGTAGGAGACAAGGTACTGGTGGACTTTCAACTGTAGGGACAGGTCATGAGTCATGCTCGTGTAGCTCAGTCAGTAGAGCAATCACCCACAAAAGGCATAGATCCTGAGTTTGAGTCTCGGTCTGGCACACAGTTTTAATCTGCAAGGAACTTTCAAATCGGCGCACACTCTGCTGTAGAGTGAAAATTTCATTCCGGAAAACATATATAGGATATAGATGGATATTCATCGCACACTCATGCTTGTCCTGTGCAAGGGTTTACGAGTGTGCTAACAAGCTACAATATTAAAGACACATCATAGACACTATTGAGCTGAGAGACCTGAATTCTTGTGTTATGACCACTCGTGTGTGCAGCACAGTTTATCTCTCCATGTTCAAATTCCACTCACAATGTTCTGCCATGTTTGCTGCATGCCTGTCTTTAACAGACTGCTCAAGTATTGTGTCTGTATACACGCCATGTGCCACTTTTAGCCACAACATTCACACGTCGTGTGTCTTCAAATGGGATAGCCCTTCCTGTGACATTTGGCCACTCTGCTTATGTCTGTTGCAAATTCATATGCTTGTCTGTAAACAGTACCTTATGGCATGTTGCACTAGAATATTTCATTTAGCCACCATAGCTTTAAATCAGCATTCTGTAAATAGAAATCGTCCATGCTGTTTCTTACATGATGCTTTTAAAGATGTTGACTGTTACAGTGAAAAGGCACCGAGTCAGTAGAGTGCTATGTGATAGTGTGGCAGAGGAGTTGCATGCCTGCATGCTGCATGTTTTGTTCTGGTCTCTTGTTCTAGACTTGCGACCAAGTCTCTGTTTAATCTGCACCTGCGCTCTCAAATGCAGGGACAGCACCAGCTAAAGCACGGGTATGCACCATCTCAGTCTTTGTCTCTGCTTCTCTTTTTGCACACATTTCACTTTGCAATCGCTGTAGCACACCACGTTTATGCTGTACCACTAGTTTAAGGATATGTTTTATATTTAAAGAATGTTTTATAGTGTGTTTGAAGTTAAGAAAGCAATTGTTTTATCTCAACATAATTTGAAAAACACACACGCACATTCACAGACAGTACATGTTGTCTGGAGTATCATACCTCACATCATCAGGTAGCTTTAAACTATTTTATTCTACCTTTTTTATTTACTTTTATTTGAGCCTCTGTGGACTGTGTGTTAACAATAAGTATCATTTTTAGTGTCTACGTCTAGTTCTTCTACCAATATGGTAATAGCAGGTCCACCTTGATGATGAGAATACTTTATGAAGATTGGACACACTCATCACAGGGAGTTATCCGTGATACTTACTTATACAAAATAGGCCTACGTTCTGTCCATTAATTTCTGTTTTTATTTTGAAATGACCAGTTTCAGGCAATGTTGCCCATCTTCAGATCTGTTAAACAGTAAAAATAAATTGCAGTTGTTCTAATCTTGTGTTTACATTATTTCAAAGCTAAAAATAAGTTGCATCTAATTATAACACAAAAATAGTATAACATGTCATACTTTGTAGTTATAAAAGAACCATTCTTAATGGAACTTTCAGCCTTGCCACAATGGTAACACTAGTTCCTGTCGGATCACTGAAGTTAAGCGCCATCAGCGAAGGCTACCACTCGGATGGAGGACCGTCTGGATCTGCAGAGTGCTGTTGGCAAGCGGGGTGCACTGGCGCTCGTGAGATCAATTGAGAATCTGCTTGATTGAGAAGTAGTGGCTGCAGTCATGAAAACTGACAACAGCCTGGTGAATGGTGTGCTGACCACATGCCCCTCCATGTCCGTATCCAGTGATGACTTGGGACTGAGTATGACACACTGGTCCGTCAGTAACATTGAGCCTGCAAGGCCTGTTAAGAAGGGGGAGGGGGGAGAGAGAGAGAGAGAGAGAGAGAGAGAGTAGAAGGTACACTTTAACACTAGAGGCATTTTACCCCATTCAGATTACTTTTAATATTCCACATCACCCCCTAAACAACTTGTCTGATTTCAACCAGAATTGGTACACATATCACTTAGTGTCTGGAAATGATCACTGTGGTGTGGGGGTAAGAACCACCGACCTATCGAAGGGGGGGGGGGGGGAGGAGGCTTTAAAAGCAGTGTAACCCATGACAGGAGAATATCTGTAGTACAGCCACCCAGTATCTGAGAATGAGGGCCCTTAGTGACATTGGAACAAACTTTGCACGTAATTTCAACCTTTACCAAACTTTTTCTCAGTGACAATCCTTACAAAATGATGAAACGAAAAAGTTGATTACTTACTACATTTTTGCTATTCATGCTTTAAAATTGCTGCAGGTAGCATGTTTTAATTTATTACTGCTTTACTACTAATTCTATTCACAGTATATTTCACAGACGGTAGCGACATATACCGAAGGATGTGCCTGCAAAGTTATGTCATTGTACACCACATTGTTCAGGAGATACGACGACATAAACATTAAGTTGTATGAAAATGAAAGTGTAGGGAGAGATTCACTAGACACACAAGTGAAATATAGCAACAAGTATGTGTGAAATATTTTAAATGCACAAGAAATATATTTGACGTGTGTGTAAGTGTTAAAGCCATGGATAAAACGCTCATTCTAAACACGTGGAACAACTTCAACCAAATTTTGAACACTATGTTAGTTATGGTCTGAAAAGAAATACTGTGGGGTAAGCCCCACCAGCCTTCTATTGAGGTGAGTATGATAACATCTACATCTACATCTACGTCCATACTCAGCAAGCCACCTGACGGTGTGTGGCGGAGGGTACCTTCAGTACCTCTATCGGTTCTCCCTTCTATTCCAGTCTCGTATTGTTCGTGGAAAGAAGGATTGTCGGTATGCCTCTGTGTGGGCTCTAATCTCTCCGATTTTATCCTCATGGTCTCTTCACGAGATATACGTAGGAGGGAGCAATATACTGCTTGACTCTTCGGTGAAGGTACGTTCTCGAAACTTCAATAAAAGCCCGTACCGAGCTACTGAGCGTCTCTCCTGCAGAGTCTTCCACTGGAGTTTACCTATCATCTCTGTAACGCTTTCGCGATTACTAAATGATCCTGTAACGAAGCGCGCTGCTCTCCGTTGGATCTTCTCTATCTCTTCTATCAACCCTATCTGGTACGGATCCCACACTGCTGAGCAGTACTCAAGCAGTGGGCGAACAAGCGTACTGTAACCTACTTCCTTTGTTTTCGGATTGCATTTCCTTAGGATTCTTCCAATGAATCTCAGTCTGGCATCTGCTTTACCGACAATCAACATTATATGATCATTCCATTTTAAATCACTCCTAATGCGTACTCCCAGATAATTTATGGTATTAACTGCTTCCAGTTGCTGACCTGCTATTTTGTAGCTAAATGATAAAGGATCTATCTTTCTGTATATTCGAAGCACATTACACTTGTCTACATTGTGATTCAATTGCCATTCCCTGCACCACGCGTCAATTCGCTGCAGATCCTCCTGCATTTCAATACAATTTTCCATTGTTACAACCTCTCGGTACACCACAGCATCATCTGCAAAAAGCCTCAGTGAACTTCCGATGTCATCCACCAGGTCATTTATGTATATTGTGAATAGCAACGGTCCTATGACACTCCCCTGCGGCACACCTGAAATCACTCTTACTTCGGAAGACTTCTCTCCATTGAGAATAACATGCTGCGTCCTGTTATCTAGGAACTCCTCAATCCAATCACACAATTGGTCTGATAGTCCATATGCTCTTACTTTGTTCATTAAACGACTGTGGGGAACTGTATCGAACGCCTTGCGGAAGTCAAGAAACACGGCATCTACCTGTGAACCCGTGTCTATGGCCCTCTGAGTCTCGTGGACGAATAGCGCGAGCTGGGTTTCACATGACCGTCTTTTTCGAAACCCATGCTGATTCCTACAGAGTAGATTTCTAGTCTCCAGAAAAGTCATTATACTCGAACACAATACGTGTTCCAAAATTCTGCAACTGATCGACGTTAGAGATATAGGTCTATAGTTCTGCACATCTGTTCGACGTCCCTTCTTGAAAACGGGGATGACCTGTGCCCTTTTCCAATCCTTTGGAACGCTACGCTCTTCTAGAGACCTACGGTACACCGCTGCAAGAAGGGGGGCAAGTTCCTTCGCGTACTCTGTGTAAAATTGAACTGGTATCCCATCAGGTCCAGAGGCCTTTCCTCTTTTGAGCGATTTTAATTGTTTCTCTATCCCTCTGTCGTCTATTTCGATATCTACCATTTTGTCATCTGTGCGACAATCTAGAGAAGGAACTACAGTGCAATCTTCCTCTGTGAAACAACTTTGGAAAAAGACATTTAGTATTTCGGCCTTTAGTCTGTCATCCTCTGTTTCAGTAACATTTTGGTCACAGAGTGTCTGGACATTTTGTTTTGATCCACCTACCGCTTTGACATAAGACCAAAATTTCTTAGGATTTTCTGCCAAGTCAGTACATAGAACTTTACTTTCGAATTCATTGAACGCCTCTCGCATAGCCCTCCTCACACTACATTTCGCTTCGCGTAATTTTTGTTTGTCTGCAAGGCTTTGGCTATGTTTATGTTTGCTGTGAAGTTCCCTTTGCTTCCGCAGCAGTTTTCTAACTCGGTTGTTGTACCACGGTGGCTCTTTTCCATCTCTTACGATCTTGTTTGGCACATACTCATCTAATGCATAATGTACGACGGTTTTGAACTTTGTCCACTGATCCTCAACACTATCTGTACTTGAGACAAAACTTTTGTGTTGAGCCAACAGGTACTCTGAAATCTGCTTTTTGTCACTTTTTCTAAACAGAAAAATCTTCCTACCCTTTTTAATATTCCTATTTACGGCTGAAATCATCGATGCCGTAACCGCTTTATGATCGCTGATTCCCTGTTCTGCGTTAACTTTTTCAAATAGTGAGAGAAGGGAGATGGACACAGTTGGGAGGGACAAGATGGTCAGAGAGAGGGGGAGGGGCAAATAGGCAGGAACAGGGGAAGGAGGAGATGGACAGAGAAAGGAAAGAGGAAGAGATGGACAGAGAGAGGGGGCAAAGAGAGATCCAGAGAGAGGGAGAAGAGGAAATTGACAGAGAAAGCGAAGAGGAAATTAACTGAGAGGGAGGAAGGAGAAGATGGCCTAATACAAGAGTAGAATAAATACATACCTGGGCCACGCCAGTTACTCAGTTAGTTTTAATAGGAAGTGAACAGAATGCAAGTGTGGTTTTATCATATTGCAGTGAAACTCATAGTTCCACTAAGACTGGTTACTCTGTAACCACGAGATATGGTATATAATACAACTTGTGTATTATAGTTAGATAGACAAAGTTTTTAGCTTTGTAGCATTGTAAGCTCAGGATTAGAATCCAATTATAATTTATATTTAGTGTTTAACAAATCTTGCAATAGGCAACATTGCCCAAAGCCAGTGACTTTGAAATAGAAACAGCAATCAACAGATAGAAAATTAGTCTATTTTTAAAACATTTTGTTTTATGGGGTGTATTTGCTGGCCACAACTTGCCTTCAGTTGACAAAATATTTAATGCTGGTGATAGAGACATAGAAGAGAAAGTACACAACACTGTCCTACCTACTAATAGTTCCTTCCCTGGGGAAGAGAGGGGGGGGGGGGTTGTCTCATCCCTTACATCCTGGGGTCTGAGCAACTTGCCTTTCCTTTTTAAACTTCCCCAACTTATCATTCTTAGAGGAAGGGATTAATAGTTCCAAAAGCTAGGGCAGTGTTGTGTAGTTTCACTTTTCTACATTTGTGTATCAGCAGCACTAAATATTTTGCCTGGTGTAAGTGAGGCCTGGCTATAAATTCTGTCTTATAATTTTATAGTTTCCTTGACTGAATTTTACTTTTGATATGAAAACTTTCTTTGTTTAAAACCAAACTCAATTCAACAATAATTCTGCAGTATCAGTGGGTTTCACATTGTTTCACTTTCTCTGTTCCTTACATGTCACTACAAAAATAACCTGTTTTATTTCTGTGTACACAATGTCCTGGTTTGGCCTCGATTTGATTAGTAACTATTTACAAAAAGAAAAAAAACTTCATCTTTATGTGTACACAAGCAGCTATTCCGTCTTTTGTAACTATGTAGTATTACAGAGAACTGAGTTGGCCTTGGTGAAGTGTGAACCTGCAGACCGTAAGGTCCCAGGAACAAATTGTGGTCATCTTTTCAATCTGCCTTTAACCTAACATTAACCTCTTAATGAGGTGAAAATATGCCAGGAACCAACAAGTGGTCCAGATTCCATCTTAAAGTAACAGTCGACTTTCCCTGTAAAGATTGCTGGGGTAGCTTAAGGACATGCAAGTCAGTGGAGTGATGCCCAATGAAAAGAACTTGCAAATGAGCAACTGAATGTTGCTTTTGAGAGTCTCCCAGCCAATCATGCCATATGACTTTGCTTTATAGAGGACTGAACAGGTGCTCATTTAGACATAAATATCTTACAAAGTGGGTACCTAGTAAAAAGGGGTCAACATCTGACATTTTATATGAGGGGAAGCCATGAAGTTTTAATACCCAGATTGAAAAAATATGATTATGTAGTTAATGTTTTGTTTGCTTGTGGGTACATGTCTATATTCCTCATGCACACTGAAATATCTGTGCCACAGTATTGTAGCATTCTACTTAAAAAAAAAAAAGGTTCCAGGCACATTTGTAAAGTGGAGTATCATGTGGGAGTTGCACCGCATACAAATTATTTCACCAAGCTAGGTGGCACAGTGGTTGGCACACTGGACTCCCATTCAAGAGGGTGACAGTTCAAATCGCTCTCTGACCGTCCTCACTTACGTTTGGCTAAATTTCTCTGGGCAAACACTGGAACGGTTCCTTAGAAAGAGCAAGGCCGATTTCCTTCCCCATTCTTGAAATAATCTGAGCTTGTGCTCCATCTCTGATGGCCTTGTTGTCAACAAGACATTGAATCTTAATCATCCTTCCTTCTTTCAGATTGCTACTTTAGTTATCTGCATTGGCCTGACACAGCTTCAACATTTCTGCTGACACCGAGAATAAATTTCTGTATTTTACAAGTACCACACAACACTCAAGTTTTTTCAGTGTAACTATACCATTTTGTTTCCATTCCCCAAGCACAGTGCTGCGAGACTGTGGATTGGAGATCTCAGTGTGCACAAGGACTGCAGGCATGTACCTGCAGACAAAGAAAAAGTTTTTAAAATTTTGTTCCTGTGGAGGTTCACTGCTTCTAAATGCTTAACAAAAGAAAACATGGTCCTTGGTAGGCAGTAATGGCCCTTGGTAGGCAGTAATGTAGACGATCTTTATTTCAGTTTTGTGATTAGCTGATTTCGATGACTTGTTATTTTCAAGCACTTGTGTAGTATTATGTATTACAGGTCATAACTGTGAATTATTTTACTCTACACATAAAAAGTAGACATTATCTTCTATCCATACATTGTGAGTGGATTCACAGTACTGTGACAACTTTAAACATCATAATTATGTTATGTTTAAAGTTGTCACAGCATTATGCTGTATAAAATGTGACTTGCTTACTTTTTTATTTCGTCTTTTTGAGGAATTTGTTAATACTAATTATAATAATTGTGAAACCAGCTGCTGGACAAATATGCAAACAATTGCTTGTTAAGTGTATGAAGGCATGTTGTTCACTTTTGTAATGTAAATGTCTGTGATCTTTTATGTAGTAAGGCAAAATCCTAGGCGAAATATGTCGTATGGAAAAAGCAAAACACCATATTTTTAAAAAAAATGGTGGTTGATTAATTAGCACACAGATAAGATCTGATGTATAGATTGGAAATGCTGATCGCCAAATTGGTGTACAAGAAAATCTTGCAGTGCCATAAAAAGTATAATGTCCCGAATGCAAAAAATCTGTGTTGCTCTCTGTTCAAAAGGTTTAGTAGAGTCTGCAGCTGAGAATATCAAAATTATTAAGAGAGTGTAGCACCTTTCCTTAGTAGGTGATGTGTGAGCACACCATCTCACATTCACAAGTCCGAATTCTTCTTCATAGGTACTTCACCTACAGTTTTGTAGTAGGAGAAGCAATAAGGAGAAAGGAAGCACGGAAGCAAGAAAAAGCTTATCTGTGAAATGAACGTCTGGCATTCAGAGTATCTCTCTTCATATGATATAGATGTCTGAGAAACGTTTCAGTTTGAGGAAACTGCTAAATGTTGTTTATTCTTGTCTGAAGTATTGTTAGTAATGACTTGTGCCATTCAGAAGGGTACAGAGGCACACAAGACCTATCAGTTAACTCATTGTAAGTTTACAGAGTAAAATAACTTACTGCACTGTACATATCCAAATGGTGGTATCCATGAAGGGACCTCTGCAGGTCATTTAATTCTCAACTTCACACTATATTCTTGCTGTTTTCTTTTTGAGCAATTGTTAGTTAATGGGCATTAGCTGCATTGCTCCATACAATAACAGGGAGTGAATGTACACATAATATTATAGCAATTTATATCGGAGCAGCAAGATAATGGGAAATGCTTCTTGGTGCATAGCAAAATGCTTCTTGGTGCATAGCAAAATGCTTCTTGGTGCACAGCAAATGGAAAAGTCATTTCTTGATAAGCTTATCACTGTGTTTATTCCATGTACAACTTTTGTCTTACCACAGAAGGAAATTTTGTATATTCATGGTATGTGCAATTCTTTATTGTTACGCTTGCACTTCATAATTAGTGTGCACCTATTTATTTCAGTTTTTTGCTTATCCTTTGGGTCATGTACACCTCAGTTATTATGGCCAGCATGTTAAATATAATAATAATTATTATTAGTAGTAGTATTATTAATGCCACATGGCCGATAGCCTGGTGAAAGTATTTAATTTGGATGCCACTATGGCAATTTTCAACTGTCTGAGCCAACAGCATGCAGCACACCCAGACTGTAACCCATCCAAGTACTAACCTGACCCAATGTTGTGTAAATTTGGTGATCAGGTGAGAACCAGTGTCTTCAGCAAACCAAGGCCGTTGCTGTTCTTCATACTTAATGAGGGATAGGGCATCTTACAGAGTGATACTGTGGAGAATGACTTAGTAACAGTGTATGGTTCGTTTCAAGATTGTATTTTTCACTCTTCAGTGGAGTGTGCCCTGTCACTGAACCTTCTGTCAGATTGAACCTCTGTCCTAGATCAGCACTCGAGCCCATAAATTTGCAATTCATGAGCATTGAGTTTGTAGAGTTTCGAAAATATGAGAGATGTACGGTCAGAATATCAGCTGCAAAGGGGGAAAAGTATCATGCCCAGAGAGCTCGGCAGGTAGGAGAAATGCCTGCATTAAGTGACAAGTTTGAAACTTGAAATAACAGAAAATTTTATGATAAGAGTTAATCGTTTTGAGTGTTCAGTTATATATATCATGATCTGTTATGTAAATCTTGTATGGAGTAATGGAGATAACATATAGATATGACTTACTTACTTCTTGAATCCTTCTGACTACTGGATAAAGGATCAAGTGGATAAAGGATCATTGATTTTAAGGCCATATATTTCACTTGTGAAACAGGGCAGCTGAAAACAAATTTGTAACTCAGAAAGTGTTGTTATTGCATGTTCTGAAGGTATTAATATTTCCTCATTTTGATGGCATAGCGATGTGGAAATAACGTGATTCTTTACATTGTAGTACTGTGTGTGGATTGTGCCTAGCATAATGAATTTTTTGTTGTAGGCAAGTTCTTGTAGAATATGTAAATACTTTAGGATCAAATGAGACTACTTACCAAAAAAGCATAAGTATTGCATCGTCTCTAGCCACACACAAAAGAAAGAAGACTTGGTAGCTTTTGTAATTACCCTTTAATGAGGAAGGGGGGCGGGGAAAGGTCTATGCCCCTACATGGGGAAATACAGAAGCGTCCGATCCTACCCGTCGGCTTTGACCCATGACGTCACAAAAATGGCGGAAACGACCATAAACGACAATTCCAATATGGCGGATATAAAAACATCGCATACGTATCATAAACACGAAAATACATAGAAAAACAACACACACACAGGTTTCACAAAAAGCCTAATGACTTTAACGGGACAAGCGTGGGAAATTGGGGGTTTTTGGGTGGGGAGAAACTAAATATACACAAATTTAGCCACCGACCGCCATACAAAACCACACAAAACGATGAAAAAAATCGACATCACAAAACTCACCAAATACCACAAAACACATTCTTATCCGGAATCAGACACTTCCCTTGACCTATATAGATCTACAGTAGCTCCCGATCCCATAAATTGGGATCGAACACTTCCCATGACCTATATAGCTCAACAGAATCTCCCGATCCCATCCCCCAATACAAAAATCAAAAAACACCACAAACCATAGCAAACAAACACTTCCCTTAACCTACATACATCTACAGCAGCTCCCAATCCCATAAATTGGGATCGAACACTTCCCTTGACCTATATAGCTCAACAGCATCTCCCGATCCCATCCCCCCAATACAAAAATCAAAATACACCGCAAACCATTGCGAACAAACACTTCCCTTCACCTCCACAACCACCCCATGCCCCCCCAACTTACCCCCGTACTTAATAAATTCCGAACACACTTCACGACAAAAGGAATACCAGTCTAAAACAGTCCTCTCACTCACACCAGTCTCATGCATGCAAAAACTCTGTGGGGATCTATAGCAAAAATAATATGTAACAAGCACAATCTCACGCATGCCCAATCTAGACTTCTCGAACCAGGTACCGCGCCGTATGGAACGCCATACGTCATCTTTCCTACAGCGCCACATGTAACCGTCCCTGGTCCGAGAGGCCGGAACTTTAACCAATTTCATTGGCTCACGGCACAGACTGCACTTTACGACTTCGGCAATTAAGCCAAATAGCTGAAGAAATTTTATCAGCTCTAAAGGTGTCTCGCCCATCATAGCCCTCAACCGAGCACTATTAATCCGGTCTTTCATATCCATTCCTGAACAAAAAACCACAACCGAATACACTTAATAACGAACTCACCCGACGTACAGCAATCATCATTACATTAACCATCACACAAAACCGTTAACTCACTAATACAAATTCCGCTTCAAAACCACGCACGCAGCACTCACCACTGAGCAACAGCAAACTGACCCCAACACACCAAACAAACGAAAACCATGAACACACCACCAGAGGGCACAACAAACAACAACACGACATCTACAAACACGCCACAATCACAAACCAAACTCTGCGCCGTAATGACGTCACACACCACAACACGCTTACGTCACGGGTCAAAGCCGACGCGTGAGATCGGATGTTTCTGTTGACCCCTACATGGTGCCAGCTTGTTGGTTTCTCTAGCCAGCACCATGATGGAGTGCAGGCATATGTGAAAGGGTGTGTGTGTGTGTGTGTGTGTGTGTGTGTGTGTGTGTGTGTGTGTGTGTGTGTCTGTCTGTTTGGGTATTTCACAGTAGCTCTTAAAAGGATAATTCTGAAAGCTAGCAAGTTTTCCATCATTTGTGTATGGCTATTGAGAAGTCAACACTTCTCCTTTTTAGTGAATGGCCTCCTTTAATCCTAAAGTATTGATAATGAACTTTTGGTTAGTTAGGAGGTATGCCCAGAAAGTAAGTACAGTTTTGGAAAAGAATTCATAACAACACTTTTTCAAACTATGATTTATTTTTTCAAGAAAGAGCATATCTCAAACTATTTTTCTATATGGTTGCTACCATTGATCAGACATTTTTCATAGCAGGAAACCAACTTTTCTTTGCCCTCTTCATAGAAAGATGCTTCCAGTGAAAAGGACCACTTCTGAACACTGTTTTTTGTGTTGTCATCACTGTCAAAGTGCCTTCCTCCAAAATCTCACTTAAAGTTAAAAATCAAGTGGTAGGCAGAAGGAGTGAGATCAGGACTACACAGTAGGTGATCAAATTGCACGAAATTGCTGAATAAGATTTCGAATGGCACAAGCAGAATGGGGACATGCATTATCATGAAGCAACACAATGCCTTAACTGACCATCCCATGCCTTTTGTTTTTAATTGCACACCTTGAAGCTGTCACTCTGGGAAGGAACTCAACAATCGTATGTCCCAGAGCACAGTGTACATGACTGTTTGTGCTGACAATGTTGTTTTTTGAATTTTCTTTTGGGGGTGGGGATTGTGGGTGTCTCCACTCCATTGGCTGTTGTTTTGATTCTGGAGTAACATGACAAACCCAAGTTCCATCACCGGTCACAATTCTGTTTAAGAATTCATGTCTCTCATCACTTTGTTCAGAAAGAAATGTCAAAGCACTGGCCATGTTGCTTCATGTTGTGTACATCTGGAGGCATTTTCAGAACACAACAAGAATTGATATTGTACATGTGGTGTCTGTTCTTTCGGACATGTCTGAAAGAACAGACACCATTTTCATCCGAGAGCCACTATGAATGAAGACACAATGATACAACAGACATTGTCTGTGAGTGGGCATTGGCTTAACTCAATGGGTAAACTTGAAAATTTGTGCTGGAATGTGATTCGAACCTGTCTCTCCTGCTTACTAGGCAGATGATCTGTCCACTGACGTGAACCCAGGTCTCATATCTAGTAAGTAGGAGATGTGCATTGAAATCTTTGTCCAGCTCAAATTTTCAATTTTCCCCATTGATTTAAATCAATGTCCACTCACAGCCAGTGTCTGTTGGGGGGGGGGGGGGGGGGGGGGGTTGTTTTGGGGGAAGAGACCAAACTGTGAGGTCATCGGTCTCACCGGATTAGGGAAGGACGGAGAAGGAAGTCGGCCATGCCCTTTCAAAGGAACCATCCCGGCATTTGCCTGGAGTGATGTAGGGAAATCCCGGAAAACCTAAATCAGGATGGCCGGACGCGGGATTGAACCGTCGTCCTCCCGAATGTGAGTCCAGTGTGCTAACCACTGCACCACCTCGCTCGGTGCCAGTGTCTGTAATACCTTTGAATCTTAAGAATTAATTTGTGAAAATTTAAGCGATTTGTGACAATCTGATGCAAAACACTTTTATGAAATTTGTGGAAACTGATCACACAGCATTATTGTGAACTGTCCGTTTTCACCAAAAAACGGAGGTGTACATTAACGTAAGAAACGACATCATAGAAACTTCTTTCTACTGTATTAACAGTAAACTGTCAGTATAATGCTTAGAGCTATTCACACTGGTGCCACCTAAATTTAATTGAGTGTTTTAGTGATAAAGCTTGTAGTGGTTAATAAAAAAAGAAAAGAGAATAAAAGAAAAAGAAAAAAGATTGAAAATGTGGGAAGAAATGGTGAATAAAAAAAGGGGGTTTTAAAATCATAAATGACCGTGAAAAAAGGAAAGAATGAAATGCAAATCGGACTTCGTATTACAGAAAAGCTATATAGTTGGGGTGGTCCTTGTGGCATTTTTGAGCAAAAGTTAAACCAATTTCCACTACAAATATTATTGAAAAGAAACAGAGAATAACAAAATGTAACTGACAGGGGGAAGTGGCATAGATAAGAGTCCATCCTTTACCAGGTAAACTTGTCTTCTTTCGTGCGGCATCCAGGTCTTCAAAAATCTCTTTCATTTCTGCGTGAAAAGTCTGCTCCGAAATCTTGCAATCGTCCAGGAATCACTAATTTATACCAATTAAAATCATCTTGATACTGTATGCAATTTAATTTACTTTGCTACTTCCATCCTCCAAATTTCTTAACAACTTCCACAATATGTCTACACATTAAAATCAGATCAAGACTAGCTAATAAGTTTTTTTATACGTCTTCATCAGATCACGTCTGCCTTCAGCTTCGGCTAACAAGAGACAATCAAGAAACGAATAGAAAACAAAAAAAGAATTACAATTTTAGTAGTTTCTCTGCCATCGAGTGCTCATACTGCTGCGACGGGATATTTTTATCTGAGGGAACGAGTGTAGCGCGGCGAAATTCAAAGTCCCGCTACATCGCCCCCTCGACTGTCACACTAAAACATTTAGCGTGGCAGGCTAGCAAACCTAAAAGTCAATATATACATATTTTCATTGGAAAGGCCACGTGCATCCATAGGGGATAATCTTTCCCAACACTTACTTTCTAAACCTATATACTAAATACAATTATTACAGTTTGGATCCTTTGTACACAATTAATATATATATTTACATACAGTTTGTTTGAAAAAGCTGCTCGCCAGCACAGTTAATGTTGTGTGCTCCCAGCATTGGTTTCCCAATGCATCTCTGGCAGCACGTAGTCTTTGCGCACGCACAGTAGCATCACTGAATTCCGCGTGCGGCAGTTTCAAAATTGCTGTGTTATGACAGTCTTGAACAGTATTCACTTTCACATAGTGTTCATTAAAAGTTGTTATTCCAGCATAAATGGTGTGTTAAGTCCGATGACACCATAAGATTGAGCGTGTGCGTGATCTGAAGCAACGTCCATGTCTTCTGTTACGACACAACACTCCAGGTCCTTGTGCGTTTTCATGACTATTGTTCCCGGGGCATATATGGTCGATGTAGGTTTTAGCCTCCACATCGCCTACGACAGGTACTGAGTTTATTGTCTCCAAAGCATCTGAAGGCCGGCCAGGAACAACAGCGTCGATGTTCGCAAAGGTAGGTGTTTCACCACGTTGTTTACACTTGCCAACAAACGTTCATTTGCACTGTGAAAATTCTCATTATCGTCGAAGTAAATTGCAGTTTATATCGATTTACAAACAGTTATTTGGTTTATGCACCATAAGTTTCACAAACAACACAAAATTCGTCATTTATAACGTTCACTGTTTAACACTGTTTGCAACACTTTTTTGCCATATTTACATTTTAACAAAGTTCACTTTGTCCAAGCATGTTTACATCGTTAATTCTGAAAGCTTACATTTCGTGGTCACATTTCAAAATATGTTGACAATATGCAAAGTTTTTGTTGTTGTTGTGGTCTTCAGTCCTGAGACTGGTTTGATGCAGCTCTCCATGCTACTCTATCCTGTGCAAACTTCTTCATCTCCCAGTACCTACTGCAACCTACATCCTTCTGAATCTGCTTAGTGTATTCATCTCTTGGTCTCCTCCTACAATTTTTACCCTCCACGCTGCCCTCCAATACTAAATTGGTGATCCCTTGATGCCTCAGAACATGTCCTACCAACCGATCCCTTCTTCTGGTCAAGTTGTGCCACAAACTTCTCTTCTCACCAATCCTATTCAATACTTCCTCATTAGTTATGTGATCTACGCATCTAATCTTCAGCATTCTTCTGTAGCACCACATTTCAAAAGCTTCTATTCTCTTCTTGTCCAAACTATTTACCGTCCATGTTTCACTTCCATACATGGCTACACTCCATACAAATACTTTCAGAAATGACTTCCTGACACTTAAATCTATACTCAATGTTAACAAATTTCTCTTCTTCAGAAACACTTTCCTTGCCATTGCCAGTCTACATTTTATATCCTCTCTACTTCGACCATCATCAGTTATTTTGCTCCCCAAATAGCAAAACTCCTTTACTACTTTAAGTGTTTCATTTCCTAATCTAATACCCTCAACATCACCCGACTTAATTCGACTACATTCCATTATCCTCGTTTTTCTTTTGTTGATGTTCATCTTATATACTCCCTTCAAGACACCATCCATTCCGTTCAACTGCTCTTCCAAGTCCTTTGCTGTCTCTGACAGAATTAAAATGTCATTGGCGAACCTCAAAGTTTTTATTTCTTCTCCATGGATTTTAATACCTACTCCAAATTTTTCTTTTGTTTCCTTTACTGCTTGCTCAATATACAGATTGAATAGCATCGGGGAGAGGCTACAACCCTGTCTTACTCCCTTCCCAACCACTGCTTCTCTTTCATGCCCCTCGACTCTTATAACTGCCATCTGGTTTCTATACAAATTGTAAATAGCCTTTCGCTCCCTGTATTTTACCCCTGCCACCTTTAGAATTTGAAAGAGAGTATTCCAGTCAACATTGTCAAAAGCTTTCTCTAAGTCTACAAATGCTAGAAAAGTAGGTTTGCCTTTCCTTAATCTAGCTTCTAAGATAAGTCGTAAGGTTAGTATTGCCTCACGTGTTCCAGTATTTCTACGGAATCCAAACTGATCTTCCCCGAGGTCGGCTTCTACTAATTTTTCCATTCGTCTGCAAAGAATTCGTGTCAGTACCTTGCAACTGTGGCTTATTAAACTGATTGTTCGGTAATTTTCACATCTGTCAACACCTGCTTTGTTTGGGATTGGAATTATTATATTCTTCTTGAAGTCTGAGGGTATTTCGCCTGTTTCATACATCTTGCTCACCAGATGGTAGAGTTTTGTCAGGACTGGCTCTCCCAAGGCCGTCAGTAGTTCCAATGGAATGTTGTCTACTCCGGGGGCCTTGTTTCGACTCAGGTCTTTCAGTGCTCTGTCAAACTCTTCACGCAGTATCGTATCTCCCATTTCATCTTCATCTACATCCTCTTCCATTTCCATAATACTGTCCTCAAGTGCATCGCCCTTGTATACACCCTTTATATACTCCTTCCACCTTTCTGCTTTCCCTTCTTTGCTTAGAACTGGGTTTCCATCTGAGCTCTTGATGTTCATACAAGTGGTTCTCTTATCTCCAAAGGTCTCTTTAATTTTCCTGTAGGCGGTATCTATCTTACCCCTAGTGAGATAAGCCTCTACATCCTTACATTTGTCCTCTAGCCATCCCTGCTTAGCCATTTTGCACTTCCTGTCGATCTCATTTTTGAGACGTTTGTATTCCTTTTTGCCTGCTTCATTTACTGCATTTTTATATTTTCTCCTTTCATCAATTAAATTCAATATTTCTTCTGTTACCCAAGGATTTCTACTAGCCTTCGTCTTTTTACCTACTTGATCCTCTGCTGCCTTCACTACTTCATTCCTCAAAGCTACCCATTCTTCTTCTACAGTATTTCTTTCCCCCATTCCTGTCAATTGTTCCCTTATGCTCTCCCTGAAACTCTCTACAACCTCTGGTTCTTTCAGTTTATCCAGGTCCCATCTCCTTAAATTCCCACCTTTTTGCAGTTTCTTCAGTTTTAATCTACAGATCATAACCAATAGATTGTGGTCAGAGTCCATATCTGCCCCTGGAAATGTCTTACAATTTAAAACCTGGTTCCTAAATCTCCGTCTTACCATTATATAATCTATCTGATACCTTTTACTATCTCCAGGGTTCTTCCATGTATACAACCTTCTATCATGATTCTTAAAACAAGTGTTAGCTATGATTAAGTTGTGCTCTGTGCAAAATTCTACCAGGCGGCTTCCTCTTTCATTTCTTAGCCCCAATCCATATTCACCTACTATGTTTCCTTCTCTCCCTTTTCCTACACTCGAATTCCAGTCACCCATGACTATTAAATTTTCGTCTCCCTTCACTATCTGAATAATTTCTTTTATTTCTTCATATATTTCTTCAATTTCTTCGTCATCTGCAGAGCTAGTTGGCATATAAACTTGTACTACTGTAGTACGTGTGGGCTTCGTATCTATCTTGGCCACAATAATGCATTCACTATGCTGTTTGTAGTAGCTTACCCACATTCATATTTTCCTATTCATTATTAAACCTACTCCTGCATTACCCCTATTTGACTTTGTATTTATAACCCTGTATTCGCCTGACCAAAAGTCTTGTTCCTCCTGCCACCGAACTTCACTAATTCCCACTATATCTAACTTTAACCTATCCATTTCCCTTTTTAAATTTTCTAACCTACCTGCCCGATTAAGGGATCTGACATTCCACGCTCCGATCCGTAGAACGCCAGTTTTCTTTCTCCTGATAACGACATCCTCTTGAGTAGTCCCCTCCCGGAGATCCGAATGGGGGACTATTTTACCTCCGGAATATTTTACCCAAGAGGTCGCCATCATCATTTAATCATACAGTAAAGCTGCATGCCCTCGGGAAAAATTACGGCCGTAGTTACTTTCTTTTATTGGGGTTTATGGTCATTTTGATTTTCTTTATTAAGGTTTTGACGTGCCAAGGGATATAAGACTTAATGTTTAAAGCACGGGCTTTCCTTCATTTATTATTTATTTCTTTCTTTCTTTTGATTCCATATCTTGGCTTGCTAGTGGTTGACCAAGCTTGTAATGCCATCAATATTCATGTTTTTTTTATTCATACCTGAAAGTTTACTGTCACACAATATATTCTTACATTCCATAAACAAACAATACCCAGCTGCAGTAGGTGGTAGGATAATGGAGAAAGAAAGAAAGATAGACTGGAAGAAACTATTCACTACCTAAAAACTGCCAAATCCTACAGCTAATACATTAAAAAAAAACATAATACATTATAACGTTTGCATCACCTTCAAGGGGTGTGTGAAAGGAGGTGCTTACAATTTACCAAATCATGGGTAAATGCAAGTGTCCTTACGTCAAGTCTGTGTAGTGTAACATCATGACAGATTCTCTGTTTGTGTTCTGACTGTCCATATGACTTAGTGTATTATACCTTAACAAATCCTTGCATGAGTGAATTGCATATCTGCTCAGTACTTCCTCAATATCTCCACTTCTTGTGGATACCGTCTATACAAATGGAAAATGTATCTCAGAGATTGTCTCTCTCATAATGTGTATTATATGATAACATATCAAATTTCCTCTCAAGAGTTCAACCATGAACTTTCTTCTACTTTAGTGAAGGTTAAACATCATGTATGTGGTGTATATATATCATTTCTTTCTATAAATCATAAATAAAGAACATAGTATTATAATTGACAGTAAAATGTCTCTTTCTCAGTGTCCGTTGCTCGACGTCGGCTGCACGGATGGTCACTGCTCCTTTGCACTTACCTTGCATAGCCTGAAAAGTCAAATGTCTTCAACGTAGATGTAATTTTGTCATCTGTTCGCTTAAGTGGAGGTGTTGTATGAATCGCAAAACGGCCTTAATAACTCTCCTATCTTTTGTTTCCTCAAGGTTTTCTGTTGTGTGTAAGTATAATAAAGGCTAACATGGCACTAATTTCACTTTCGTAAAAAAAAAATTTATACAAATGTATTGAGATGAGGGCTGTGTAAAAACTATATTTCAACTTAAGTTCCTTAAAATACCATTCTCCTGTCTGAACACGAAATATAAATGTTTTGTTCCACACAATGGCTTAACAAAACTTAACGAAAGGTTACTAAGTTACACTTCTGAAATAAATTAAGGCTAATGTGTTTCCAAGTTACATTCTTATTACACTTCTTTCCACAGCTGTAATCATCATTATGTTCACTCTGCTTTTCTTGCATTCGTTCATTTTCAAGGGCACTGTAAATAGATTCACCTTTAACGCCTTGTACTCACGTGTTTTAACTTATCACAAATGTTTTCTCTCAAACTGAAATTCTTATGTAATCTTAAAGATGTAGACTGTTTACTCACTTCTCTATGTAGCACAATATTACCAAACATTCTCACTCATTCCTTACTCACATATTCATCATAATATATATATCCTTATACATTAAACATATTCCTCATCAAGCATTAATATATCACATACGTGGGGCACTTCCATTCTCATAAACTTCCAATATTATTTTCCTCAAATAATCTCTTGTCTCCATCAACTACTTCACAGTAACTTACCTTCTTATATTAATCTAAATATTAACTCATTCATACTGATCATTCATTCTTACGTCCTCATTCATTCTGCTACATCCATATGTCATTACTGATCTCAATAGCTATTATTTCCTCTCATTGTAGTGCCTTGAAACAACTAACTAGTTGTTGATTCACCTTATAATTTACAATTAACAACCAATGTAACCTGCCTAGGTCTCATTCCTATATGAATATCTTTTCTCATTCAGGAAGTGTACTCACCTGGGTTTACATTCTCTTCATAATTATGTGTACAAGTGTAACTGCAGTATATAATTTCCATAAATGAATGTTTGTGTTCTTAGGCTGTATAACTTAATGTTCGTGTATTCAATACAAATATTTATGATCTCGTTTTCACAGCAACTTGCTCATGTTCAACTTAGTTATCATTATATTATGTTGTTTTAGTGCACAAAGGGTTTCAAATGTCTGTCGGGATGCAGCCTCCTCGGCTTGTGAGATAACGGGTATACTAGGGAGTAACAACCTGGGTTAGGTATGCTTGCTATTCTGAAAGGACCTGAATATAATAGCTGCCATTTTCTGTTCAGTTGTTTTAACTTTGTAGACTTGGGATGTGAACGCAAAAGAACAAGGTCATCAAACTGATAGGTTCGTTAATTCCTGTTCTGCTGTCATTTTGTCGTCGTACCGGAGGAAACAAACCGTCTCAGCCGTTGCGCTCTTACACCTCACGACCGAAGCACGAGCGCTTAGCTCGGTCGTCGACTGTTTTCCGTCGTCTGCTGTGTTTGGCCGGGTTCATTGACCAGCTCCACTATGCTTACATTCCGGCCGGTTGGCGCCCACGCGTCAGCTGATGGCGCGCCGCAATTGTTATTGCTACTTCGTGGCGGGGAGTGCATAACTGTACTGGGGAACGGCGGTGGATTCCGTGGAGGGTTATGATTTGTCATGCGTGAGTTTTGTGTATTCCACATATTCTGTCGGTGATTGTTGGGATTGTTATTGTTTTGGTGGTAATTATGTCTGTTATATGTCATGTTCCTGTCAAAGTAGCCCGGGTTGTACCGGTTATTCTCACGTCTCTTATTGTTGTTGTTGTTGTTGTTGTTGTTGTTGTACTGTCTGTAATTTTCATTTTGCTTGTAGTTACCATTTTGATATGGGTGATAATTATTGTTATTATTATTATTCTTCCACGAATTTCTGCGGTTGTTCCTACTGTCATACACGTTTCCATTTGAATATGTTTCGCGCGCAGGCATCGTATTGTGTCGCGGCGCGGACGGATGGTTCCACCAACCACCGTCACTACGCTTCCTTTGGGGTGGGTGCTGATTTTGGTTACTAATATGAGTAAAATTTGAATGGCGTGAATCGCCTCTGTAAACTACGTCCATTTGATCTAAGAAGTTTAAGAAAGTCTTAACGTCATTTTCTGGTACTCCTATTAATCTGTCTCGGTATGGAAAGGGTAAGTGGCTCTTTAAAGTGTCAATTATCGCTGGCAAGTCGGCTGGTTTGGACCAGCAGTCTTGTATAGGTACCTCTCAAAGTATTGTCTTAATGTCTCTTTTTTAGGGTCATAGGTCTCGGGGTTGCACACTTCTCTCCTTAGACTCTGTTACTCATTCTCGGACCAGAATTCGTCCAAGAAGGCTTGTTCGAACTGTTCAAACGTAAGGCACCGCCGTTTCATAGCGGCACCCCACTTAGCTGCTCGTCCTCTCATGAGATTGGTGACGTATCTGATTTTATCGACTTCTGACCAACTACGTGGAAAAACACCGTCAAATGATCTAATAAACACAATAGGGTGGACTTTGTGCTTGTCCTCACTGGAAAATGTCTGGAAATGCCCATGTCTTACAAACGTGTCATAGGCCATGCCGGTTGGCGTAACTGTATTGACGTAATTTGTGTCACTTGCTACTCTAGGTGTCGTACCGTAATATTGCTCGTTTGGTGGAAAAGAAAGCTCCACATTGTAATTTTGATTGGAAATAGGTGATTTCACAATAGGTGTTCTGTCTGTGTCATTAGCCATGGTTGTAGCTGTTTTGTCGTTTCCTAGCGATGCGTTTGCACCAATCGCCAAACACGGCACAACATTGTCTCGTAATTTTGTCACTTCGTCTTCTTTGTGTTTTGTCTCGTCTTTAACATGTGTCTTTGTTTTTGAAAGTATGTCCTGTGTAATTGTTTCAAGTTTTTTGTCCAGATAGTCGTCACACAATTTACATTCATGTACGATTCTTTCGGCCATGTTGGTGTCGTTGTTTAGTGACGCGAGGTCCGCTCGGTCTTCTAGTTTTTCTATCTTTTCTTTGAGGTGGATTTGTTCAAGAACTACCATTGTGAGTTGTTGGGTAGTATTTCCCACTTCTTCAGTCAGCTTTTCTTGGGTGGAGCTAGCTGAAGTTTCCTGCTGCACATTCACTATTTGAGTTAACTGATTCTCACATCGGGTGAATGTAACCAAAGTTTCTTCCTGTTTAGTGACTCGATCGGACAATGTCTCAAATCGCTGGCTGAGCTGTTGAGTGATGTTATTTAATTCTGTCATCTGTTTTGTCGTCCGTTCAAAATTTTTCGGTCATAGTATGGTTTAATATGTCAATTTTCTGACTAACGTCTCGTTTCATGTCTGCAAATAACTCTAATAGTCGGTCCAGTTTGTCAGTTTCCTGTGTCCGATTTGTGTCACATTGCTGAATTTGTCTCATATTCGGTTCTGACATTGATGTTAACAATGGCGCTGACGGTCTAGTCTCGCGTCCATTCCACATTTCGTCATTTAAAGTCGCCATCTGTGTATTATCACAAATGTTGCGAGTTTGAGGCAAAATCATTGCATTGATCTGTGAACTCGTCCATGGAGGGAAACGCGGACTTTCTTGTTGGCTGAAAGATGAATCTACTTCACTTAACTCATCTGCTGAAACTATCTCTATCTTACCGCGTTCCATTGTAATAGGATGTATAATCGTAAGTCAAAAAGGGAATAATATAAATCTGATTAATAAAGATTTGACTCAAATTTAGGATCAAATATTTTCTCGTCAATGTAAATGATTGCTCTATTGCAAACAATGACTGAGAAAGATGCAGCAGGGCGGACAAAATTTTTCGTAACAAATGCTGTTTGGCGGTCAAATTCACGATCTTCATATGCTACAACAATACTATAATTACCATAAACTACAATAGAGATAGATAATTTAGGAAAAATCTAGAAGAAAACTGCAGGATGCGTGGAAAGGGAAAAATGGATTCTGCAGTTGGCTATTGAATGTTTGAATGAAACATAATTGTGTGACTCACCATTAAATTTTCTGTCTTGCAGCGCCTGGTCAAACACTTCTGAGTAAATCGTATTCATCAAAATATGGATTTTCTTAATACATCTCCATCGGATAATCACCAAAAGGTCTCAAAATAACAGTTTTGCATCAATATATGCCATGAAAAGAAAACAGATTGAATTAGTTACAAAAATTCTTTACAGTATTGTTGTATAATCATTTGCTTAGGTACAATAAAGTTGGTGTTTTCGTTACCCTTTAAACTTCAGGATTTTTGGTTATTCTCTGTTGGGGATAAAATACAAATTAAAGTTTCAAATTTGCTCAAAAACGACACATCCGAAAATTGCGTCCTGTCACAGTCGCCAGTTGTAGTGGTTAATAAAAAAAGAAAAGAGAGAATAAAAGAAAAAGAAAAAAGGTTGAAAATGTGGGAAGAAATGGTGAATAAAAAAGGGGGTTTTAAAATCGTAAATGACCGTGAAAAAAGGAAAGAATGAAATGCAAATCGGACTTCGTATTATAGAAAAGCTATAGTTGGGGTGGTCCTTGTGGCGTTTTTGAGCAAAAGTTAAACCAATTTCCACTACAAATATTATTGAAAAGAAACAGAGAATAACAAAGTGTAACTGACAGGGGGAAGTGGCATAGATAAGAGTCCATCCTTTACCAGGTAAACTTGTTTCCTTCGTGCGGCGTCCAGGTCTTCAAAAATCTCTTTCATTTCTGCGTGAAAAGTCTGTTCCAAAATCTTGCAATCGTCCAGGAATCACTAATTTATACCAATTAAAATCATCTTGATACTGTATGCAATTTAATTTACTTTGCTACTTCCATCCTCCGAATTTCTTAACAACTTCCACAATATGTCTACACATTAAAATCAGATCAAGACTAGCTAATAAGTTTTTTTTTTACGTCTTCATCAGATCACGTCTGCCTTCAGCTTCGGCTAACAAGAGACAATCAAGAAACGAATAGAAAACAAAAAAAGAATTACAATTTTAGTAGTTTCTCTGCCGTCGAGCGCTCATACCGCTGCGACGGGATATTTTTTATCTGAGGGAACGAGTGTAGCGCGGCGAAATTCAAAGTCCCGCTACAAGCTGATACTTCGAAAAAGCTGCTGCCTCCTCAATTTTTCTTGATAGCTGTTGTTTTTCTGCTATTAGTTGCTTAATATTTACTTGATCACAATGATACTATTCTAAGAAAATATTGTTCACATCTATAAATACTGAGCACTATTTATAGTTCACCATTACTTGTCATACAGCTTTATAATGAACATTGCTATGTTCCATGTAGCTAAGAAATGGTTTCAATAATTGAATCCAGGTATACTGATAATTTTTAGAGTGTGGTTAACAATAATAATTCTGTGTGGCACATTAGCATGTTGCAAGTCTTTCAACTGGACGCCACTCGAGCAACTTGCGTGTCCCTAACCAACCGCATTTATTCAACCATGGAACGGAGGCCTACAATATAACACTGAATCTAAACCATGTGACATTTCTGGTTAATTCTCATATCACTGAAGGCTAAGTTCAAAGCGCACTTAAAAAAATCTGTGCTCCAAGCAGGATTTGATCCACAACTTTTCAGTTTCCAGGTATGCACTTTGCCGCAAATGTGTGGCTGTGCATGTGAATGTGTGCACTTTTACCAGAAAAAGAGCTAGTATGAAAAGTGTTTCCTCTTATGTTCCACATATCAATCGGCTATAAGTGAGTGTTTGCCTTTCCCATATTTTGAACATGGTTCTGTCCAGGAATTTCCATTTTTGTTATACTGTATAACAAATGAATCAATTTACATTTATAATACTGCCTCATGGTGAAAATATGGCAACTTGCTGATAATTTGATAATTTACATGAATGCCCTTCACATTAATCTTAAGAACTCCTCTATTTTCTAAAGGTTCTTTGCATTACTCAGTCTGTGGTCACAGATTTTTTGTTGCTGAAGTCTTACTGCTTTCTGTGGCACACTAAAGTGGAAGGATTCGTTTGACATGGTGAATGGACAGCACCTGCTATTTACATTGTGAATTAGCTTTTTTGCAAGAATGTATAATGAAAACAGCATTGTACACTGGGTAAAACAAATGAGTTTGTTGTTAACAAGTGTCTATTTATTAGTGAAGATGGAGACTCCAATCTCTGTCCTGATTTAGGTTTTCCATGTTTTCTCTAAACTGCTTCGGGCAAATGCCAATTGCTTCTCCTATTCTTGTCAAAGTAGACCTGTAAGTGCTTAAATGCGTGTTTACATGATTTTTGCTTTTTGCTCTTAAAGTACTACTACTACTACTACTACTACTACTACTACTAAAGTTGGGTGATAGCCAGTGCAAGGTATTTATCTTAGTATGATATTTATGAATGTTACTGTTGTTGTCTAAACACAATCCATTGTTTTGACTTTTTATTGGTCCAGTTTTACTATACATCACAAATTGCACAGTTAATATTGGACAAGTCAAAATGAGGATACAATTTTGTTACTCAGTGTCAGCCAAAAAGTGAAAGTAAGTAGGTGTAATCTAAGTTATTAGTAACTTTTTAAGAACAGGTCAAAAAAAGATTAATAATACATAGTATCAGCAAAATAGTATTTACGTTAAAATTAGGTATCTATTCTTAAAATATATATTTTTTTAAATAACATTTATTTTACATCCTCAGAAATTCTTTTACTGAAAAAACAGTGCTTTATTAGAAATACCTTCAGTTTCATTTTAAATATTTGACTTCTTCTGGTATCATATCGTGTAGTATCACATCATTGTTAATTATACACCTCAGATAGGATGCTACTCTGGAATATGTTCGGTACATTTTTGATTTCCCTATGGTATAGTAATTGTGTACATGCTTGTACTGTAGTAGTTTGCCTGTTATAAAGTGGTAGTTCCTGGTGAACAAGATAGTTTCACAAATGAATACACATGGGATATTCAGGACACTGAGCTCTGTAAAGTGAAATTTACATGACTCAATCTTTTTAAGCCCACAGTTATTCTTAGAGCTTTTTTCTCTTTTTTTCTAAAAACATCTGTGCATTATGTGGAACTTTGCACAATATGCCTGCAGTACTCTTATTTTGATTGTAAACAACAAACTTAATAGTGGATTAAATGAATTATTAGGCCACTGTCATTGTGCCTAATTGTTTACAGGACAGTTTTTGTAGAGTGCTTTGTGTTCTCAGTACTTCTTATAAATGTGTTGTGTTGATTATGCTTGGTATGATAGTTGTCAGTGGATATCTTTTGAAGCATTACATTTAAAGTCAGAACAACAAGTGTCTTGAGAACTGAGTTTCCCTTTGAATGCTTTGCAGTCCACCCGTGGGAAAGCATGGCTGACCTGGGAATGGGAAGTCCCTTGACCTTGAGCAGTGCTGCTTGGTTGCTGGTGCATTTACTATGACTGTACCAGTGGTAGGAGTAGGGGGAAGTGAAGCAGGAGTAGTGGTGGGGGCAGGTGGCAGTATGGAGAGTGTTGGAAGGGGAAGGGAGGGGATGGGGCAGTGGAGGGGAGTTTTGAGAGGAGGGGGATGGTGACGTCATGCGTGGCTGTGTCAGTGGTCTGTGTGGGCACAACAGGTTGCACCAGTCTACTGTACACCGCAGTGACAGCAGCAGCGATGGACACAGAGTGAGTCATGTCTCAGTTTGAGCTGATGTGTTCTTCCCCCAAGCATTTAATATGCTTTAGGCCTACTTTCTGCCCCAGATGTTACTTTTTTCACTATTATTGAGAAATTTTCAGTTCAGCAGTATTGTGTAATTACCTGTGTGTTTGTAAACAAAAACTTCTCAGTTTACACTTCTTAGAACTTTGAAAGTTACTTCAGTATTTGATTTCATATTTTAATCTAACCATAGCAACTTTCTTCTTCGTTCTGTTTGTCAACAGTTTTTGCGGAGTGCTTTTTTTTTTTTTTTATGTGGCAGCTTGGAAGTGCAAAGTTACTAGTGTCAAATATGTGACAGTTGATTTTGTAATGTAGAGAAAGATGATTATTTTTGTTAATATATTACAGCTGGTTTTGTTGAGGAAACAGGAATAGTATCAGCTTTGAGTTATTTCTCTCTGCCCTTATTACATTATTGTTTTCCTACAGTCATTTCTATAATCGTTATTTTCCTATTTTTCAATAAGACAGATTTTCCATTTAACCCATCTCCTAATATTGACTTCATTACTACACATCGTTTTATGTAATATGTATAGCATTCTTTCTCTTTGAGAAGCAATATTAAATAAACATAGTTGTTTTTGAGTGAAGGTTAAGTAAATTTAACATGATAAATTTTGAAGTGTAGGAAAGCTGGAAATCCAATCAGGCTTTGGCAGAGGAAGTGTAAAAATGTCCTCCCCCCTAGTCTCTCTCTCTCTCTCTCTCTCTCTCTCTCTCTCTCTCTCTCTCTCTCTCTCTCTCTCTTCCCTTATCTCAGAGAGAGAGAGAGAGAGAGAGAGAGAGAGAGCAATAATTGGCATATTTAGGTTGGAGAGCCCATAGGAAGTGCTGTATCAGTGCGGGCAGGAAGTGCCAAGTGGCAGTGATAATTAGCTCTGTGTTTACTGGACTGTGCAGGTGCACTTGTTGTGGCCGACACTGCCTTTTTCAAACTGAGGGCTTGGTTCACAAGTCTGCTAATCAGTTATAGTTCAATACGAAACAACAGTCATTTTAATTGAGTCTCCTACGTATAGTAGGCTACATAAGAAATTATATTGTTCAATAGAAATCCAACTTATTCCATAATTTTAAGTGTGTCATCTACAAAGAATAATGTTATTGTAACATTTGATTTTTGAAAATAATTTTTGGCCAATAATGCAAGCTGTTAAAAGACCAGAATATAGTAGGACATGTGCCTTTGGCAAGGAACATGAGTGACCTGTCTTTAATGACTTTTGTGACAGTGTACAACATAGGCACTTCATAGTTTCATGTCTGTGATATTGTAACCCATTCAATATCTTTGAGTTTTCCCACCATGTAGAGAATGGAGTGTGAAAGAATGAATACATTATTTAGCCACACCAATCACTTCTCAGCAGGTCATTCTCCTTATCAATGAATTTGGCTTCGATTATGCTGGGCCTGGTCTCCGGATCACTAACTCATTCACTCCTGACCTTCAGGAAAGCAGACACTCCCCTTTCTCACTGAATTGTCGGACACACTGTCGCCCCTCATACATTGCCACTATCCAACAATGAATATCAACCAGTTTAACCTCTTCAGCAGTCAGAAATATGATAACATCTCACTTATCCTCAGTTGTTGAATTTTGCAGTGTGAATGCCACAATGTCCTCACATGCAATCCCATGTCAGATGGATGGGACATAAAACTTTATGTTTCTCTCTTTCATCATGTGCCCACACAAGCACATGACAACGCCAGACACTTCATTTGGGTTCCTAGATGTCCCGCTACATTACCAGCATTTCCAAATTTCAAACGATTTGGTTGTTACAACGTTTTGTACCTTTCCATTTCAATACTCCTTATAAATATGCTGTCGACTCTTCAAGAACAGTAATTGTACATTCCCTGATACAGAAAAGTGAAGTGCCAGAAGGCAATGAGGAAACAAAATTAAATTTCATGGTTGTGAGATTGATGTTATTTCAGTGATACCACTGTCAAGTCAAATTTGTGAAGAATATGACGGTATGAACCCATTTACCAATATAACACTGCACACACTCTGGCCTGGATGCATGCAGAGGTTCGCTCAGGACAGGTGTTGAGACAAGGTGGCCTACTACTGTTGTAACTGGTGAATCTACATAAACACCTACATTTACACTCCGAAAGCCACCCAACGGTCTGTGGCGGAGGGCACTTTACGTGCCACTGTCATTCTGTCATTACCTCCTTTTCCTCTTCCAGTTGCATATGGTTCGTAGGAAGAATGACTGCCGGAAAGTCTCCATTCATGCTCGAATCTCTCTAATTTTACATTCGTGATCTCCTCAGGAGGTATAAGTAGGGGGAAGCAATATATTCGATACTTCATGCAGAAACGCACCCTCTCGAAGCGTGGACAGCAAGCTACATCGCGATGCAGAGCACCTGTCTTGCAGAGTCTGCCACTTGAGTTTGCTAAACATCTCCGTAATGCTATCACGCTTACCAAATAACCCTGTGACGAAATGCGGCGCTCTTCTTTGGATCTTCTCTAACTCCTCCGTCAACCTGATTTGGTACGTATCCCACACTGATGAGCAATACTCAAGTATAGGTTGAACGAGTGTTTTGTAAGCCACCTCCTTTGTTGAGGGACTACATTTTCTAAGGACTCTCCCAATGAATCTCAACCTGGTACCCACCTTACCAACAATTAATTTTATATGATCATTCCACTTCAAATCATTCTGCACGCATACTCCCAGATATTTTACAGAAGTAACAGCTACCAGTGTTTTTTCTGCTATCATATAATCATACAATAAAGGATCCTTCTTTCTATGTATTCGCAATACATTACATTTGTGTATGTTAAGGATCAGTTGCCACTCCCTGCACCAAGTGCCCATCCGCTGCAGATCTTCCTGCATTTTGCTACAATTTTCTAATGCTGCAACTTCTCTGTATACTACAGCATCATCCACGAAAAGCTGCATGGAACTTTCGACACTATCTACTAGGTCATTTATATATATTCTGAAAAGCAATAGTCCCAAACACTCCCTTGTGGCACGCCAGAGGTTACTTTAACGTCTGTAGACATCTCTCCATTGTGAACAACATGCTTTGTTCTGTTTGCTAAAAATTCTTCAATCCAACCACACAGCTGGTCTGATATTCCATAGGCTCTTACTTTATCAGGCGACAGTGCCGAACTGTATCAAACGCCTTCCGGAAGTCAAGGAAAATAGCATCTACCTGGGAGCCTGTATCTAATATTTTCTGGGTCTCGTGAACAAATAAAGCAAGTTGGGTCTACACGATCACTGTTTCCGGAATCCATGTTGATTCCTACATAGTAGATTCTGGGTTTCCAGAAACGACATGATACACGAGCAAAAAACGTGTTCTAAAATTCTACAACAGACCGACGTCAGAGATATAGGTCTATAGTTTTGCACATCTGCTCGATGACCCTTCTCGAAGACTGAGACTACCTGTGCTCGTTTCCAATCAGTTGGAACCTTCCGTTCCTCTAGAGACTTGCGGTACATGGCTGTTAGAAGGGGGGCAAGTTCTTTCGCATACTCTGTGTAGAATTGAATTGGTATCCCGTCAGGTCCAGTGGACTTTCCTCTGTTGAGTGATTCCAGTTGCTTTTCTATTCCTTGCACACTTATTTTGATGTCAGCCATTTTTTCGTTTGTGCAAGGATTTAGAGAAGGAACTGCAGTGCGGTATTCCTCTGTGAAACAGCTTTGGAAAAAGGTGTTCAGTATTTCAACTTTACGAATGTCATCCTCTGTTTCAATGCCCTTGATACTGGCACTGGGAAAAAGTTGACATCCATTCTGTTCTGGCACATTATATCATGGACAGATATGGAGATTTTGTGGGGTACGGAAGAGCTTAAACATCACTCAGTTCGTACACAAAAGTTGCGTGCACAGGCATTGTGCTAATGAAAAAAGACACCATGGTACTATCACTTGAGAGGTAACACGAGGACACAACATGTCCGTGATATACCGTTCTGCCTTTACAATTCCCTCATTTGCTAGCAGCCGTGACCTAAAGTCACACCCATTGGCTCCCCACATCATGACAGTACTGTGTCTCTCCAGAACATTGGAAGAATGGGACCTCTTGCCAAGTCACAGCCATACTCGCAGACTGTAGATCTCCTAGGATAGTGCAGAATTCCAACTCATTACTGAACACAATGTGATGCCATTCGTTAATGGTCCATGCTTCCTAGTCATCCCACCTCTGCAAATGCAGCCATGCTGTGCTGTTAACAGTACTGTACACATGAGACAGCTATTCCCTAGTGTAGGTGCTGCTTGTCTCCGACTATTGGTGTGGCGTGACACTAAGTTGCGTGGTGTCCATTACTTATTCTGGTGTGGCAACTGTGGATGTGAAAGGATTATAATGTGTTTTGTACATTTAACGGGGATCCAGCCCTGTGGTGGTCAGAAGTGATTGACTGCAACCTTGATGACAAGTACACCAGCCGAGTTTTCACGTGCAGGCCGACACTGGGCCAGTGTCACATCCAAATGTCCCTCAGCTCTGGATATCACACAGTTTTACAGATTGCCATAATTGAGTCCTCCAATGAGGTCCTTCCAAACTCTGTCATATGCTGCAAACTCTCTTTTACAAGTACACAGCATCTCTGCATCCTTCAGTGGTCACTCAGCATGTGACACTCTTCGTGCCACTCATTACACTACCAGGCCTGGTAACAACACTAAACATGAACAACACTAAATCACTCTGGTGGCAGTTCTACCTCTCGCAGAGAAGTGCAACTCATGAATAATTTCTGTACTTGCTGATGGTGTGTACATATATGAAGTTATATTGATATCTGACCACATCTTTTGGGTTGTACATCTTTTTTGTGAGACAGTGTATATTTCACTAGGGGTCTGTTTGTAATGAAGATTGTTTCCTAAAGTGCCAACAGAAATTTACAAACTCAGTTTCCAAATGTTGAGGCACTTTATAGAAGGGCTAATGAAATAGCTTTTAATTTAGTTTTGAATATAATTATTCATTCCTGGTTTCCTGCTATAGTCTTTGATCAGTTTGTTTAGACAAAACAAGAAATGGACCCAAATAACGAATTTCTCTTTTTTATCTACACAGGAATCCAGAATCCAGGTGAAAATACTTTTAAATCTGGTGTCATGGTAATATCTACAGCAGTTCACAGAAATTTGACTGTTATTGTCAAGAATAATATAAAAAAATATATACTCTTAATACCCTGCCATCTAAGAGTAACATTTAAGAATTTATAAGCAGCTTGTACAATGGTTTCAGTTAGAAACTTTACACATCATCTCATCTGCATTATACCAAAAGGTTATTAACAAGATAGGCAGGAACTATGCAAAATAAGATGACATTTTTGTTGGGTTGTTAAGGCAACTATACAGACGGAAGATCAAAGCTGTATGGACAGTGTATTTCAAGCAGCTTATCACTGAGCTTATTCTGTTTTAAATCTAGACATGAAGGTACATCTAGAAAGTTACTTATAATGTTTTATATTTTTAGATCTTGTAAATGGGCTACAGTTAAGAGTTCAGCAAAAAGCTTTTGTACAAGCAGAAACAGTGATAGACCTATGAAACATGCAAAATTCGCTCTCTTGGAGATCAGATAACTGCAGTGCATACTGTCATGGGATCAGCATTAACAGCTTGATCCTGTGAGCTGAACTGCAGCTGATAAGATATGTTTGTTTACAAACTGACTCACAGCCTGGGTCCTGAGTCAGTTGCTGCAGAGACCCCCAAGCAAGCAGTGGGAATGTTTTCCAGAAAGCCCTACAGGTTTTTATTTTGTACCTAATGATACACTTAAATATTTAGAATTGCTTATTAATTGTGTTATGTTTTGGAAATATTTCTGCTGCTAATGAAACATAGAATCTGATGGTGAGCCCCACTCACACATCTGTCTAAAGGTTACCACATGTATCTCTATTACTTTACAAAATACCTTATAATGAAGGAAGGAGTGTCATTTCAGTACACTCATATATATATTTTTTACACAGTTTATTGTTGGAAAAAAGTTACCTTCCTGCGGTCCTTAAATGCACACTTCATACAAATAAGGAGCACAGTTATATACTATGTTTATGGCATGTATAGCTCTTGACTTGGCTCTAAGGGAGCTTAAATCAGAGTACAGTGTTATCATTTATAGTATACATATTTCATGTTTTTTAAACTTTGCCATGACTGGTTCAATAATTTAATCATACTATCTGTAAAATTAATTTTAAATGATTTATCTTCTTTAGAGCCTGGGATGTACTTTATACTTGCAAGTCAGAGCTTTCATTGAAGCAATATGTAGCACACTTTCAATAAGTAAATCTGACATATCAGATGGCCAAAGAATTTGAATGACTTATTCAGTGTAATACAATTTGATATTTTTTTCATTGCACTGATGTGTAGTGGATGTTGTTATAGTTTTCTTCAACTTGAAATAGCAAAATTTCACATATTCTTTTAGCTTCTACAACGAGTAATAGCAAACAATTATGATCCAGTATTTTTACACTTATTTTATCAGATTTGATATAATATTAATGTACTTAATTTCTCAAGTTCTACAGTTTTGGAGATCTAGTGACATATGCGAAGTTGCATTTATGCAAAAGTCACATGCATAGCTTGAGAACCAACTTATAGGAGCATAAATACTTCAGAGGATAAATTATGGCAAATTGCTGATTCTGATAGAATGTTCTCCTTGTGCACCACCTTGGGAGCATTTATGAAAATCTACAATGGACAAGAGAAATTTGTCTTCTGTATCAGTTTATGGATGAGAAATTTCTTCAGACCCTCAGTGTATTTCTTTCTGTATAAGAATAGAACAATTATCAATCATTATAATGTTGAATTGCTGCAGCAGATGTCTAAAAAAGTTTTGCATTCATCTTTAGATGAGGATTTTCTACTGTGTGAATTTGAACACTATGCTTCAGTTATTGTGAAAAAAGATTTGATCCAGGCTTCAAGCAGTAAAAAAAAAGCTCTATTTGTAGAAGAAGCAGTTATGGTTGTTCGATGTGTCTGTGATATGTACTACTTGGGCAGTATTTATGGGAAATGTAAGTAAATACACTGAATTTCATATGGAAAGATGTTGCTGCTTTCAAAATAAGCATACTTTCAATCTGTTTTGATTCCAATAACTGGAAGCTTCCAGATAAAGAATATCACATTCAAAAAGGTAATATTCAAACAGGTATGAACTAACAAAAAATCATTATTAATAGGCATAGGTAACAGAAACATGCCTTTCCAATAAATTATTACAGTAGTGAATTATATTGGTTTTATTATGAAACAATGTGTAGCTTGTAGTCATATAGCATAGAAGTGTCACTGTAGACAGAGTTGAAACTCAGCTATCCCAATCACAATCAAAGTGATGAGTGAACAGGTCTAGATTATAGCAAATGTTTCTAGCCTTAGTGGTACAGAAGCTCACACTTGACTGATTCAGACAAATATAAGTAACCTCTCCTGACCTGAAGTAGATATTAATGGTGCTGCATTAAAAAGAAGCTACAATTTAAATTCCAGTAAACATAATAGAGCAGCTTAGGTAGACATGTTTCATGTTTAGAAATATCAGTAGTGGTCTTGACTTGAAGATAAAATGTACAAGCTTATACTTCAACTTATTATTGTCTTATTAAGTTATACCCTGGGACAATGTAGTAGTAGTAGTAGTAGTAGTAGTAGTAGTAGTAATTGAAGTAGTAATAGAGCAAAATTTAGCAAAGTTGGTAACTTCCCTTGCATAGACATCCTAACTTTCTGTGTGCAGGGTGCAACGAAAAGGTATGACCAAATCTCCAGGAAACCTTCCTCAATTGAGGCTGGTTGGGAGAATATGAGGCCCTAACAAACAAATCATCAAGAATGCCAGCCTAAAGGCTAACAGAAAATGGTGCACAAATTCTCGACAGCCCATAAAAACTGATTGTAAGTTTTCACATCAGATCTTGTTGAAATGAAGCTCATCCATGAACAGTACATTTTCACTAAAGTGAGAGTTGACACATTGTTGACACATTGGTTGCTGATAGTGCCTGCACACACAGTGCATGGTATGGATACAATTCTCATGCAGCATCCTGTCAACATTACTTGTTGTAGCTGATCATCTTACGCTGACACTAGGGTTGCCATCAGCAGCATGAAGAACTTCCTCTTCCACCTGAGGTGCCGTCATCCTACTAAGCCTCCCCAAGTCTTGAGTAGTAGGCTTAAATGTCCATTGCTCCCCAAGATGACAATCAGTTGCTTCTAATGTTCTCCTGTCAGGCACCGGCATTTTAAAAATCTCTCCCAGTACAAACATTGAGTGTCATGGCTATTGCCATCTGCTAATCCATACAGCAAACAGCATCTACCAACTCTGGCTTTGTGTGCACACTTCCACTGCACATCACCAGAAGTTAAGTCAGAGATGAACAATGAACAGTTGATGCTACATGCTTGATGCTAGTTGACCAATGAAATTAATCACATGTGAAACAAGCAGTGAAGTGAGTTACATGTCAACATTACCTTTATTCTATTGAGACAACAAACACTGGTTGTGCCCTAAGAATTAAAACTTACAGTTCACCAGACATAAACAAGAGGGTATTTTGAACATTTTATGTGAGGAAATGTTTCACATAATGCTGGTAGTTTCTCCCCCCCCCCCCCCCCAATGATTTTTGTGATTATGAATAGGAGTGGAAAGTGACCTCTAACATGGAAATAGTGTTTCCGGACAACACTTTATTCCTCTAAGTGTGAGGAATGTTTCCTGAAGTTAGCCTATACATTTTTGTCACACATCGTAACATTAATGATCTTTGTGAATAATAATAAAATTCAGTTTGTTGGATGGCTCCTACAATACAAGACTGAAGAATAATTTTTTGTCTATGCTTCAGAGTAGGGTTTTGAATTTGAGAATGATCTTCAACAAATCAATCACGTTGTTGTTGTTGTGGTCTTCAGTCCTGAGACTGGTTTGATGCAGCTCTCCATGCTACTCTATCCTGTGCAAGCTTCTTCATCTCCCAGTACCTACTGCAACCTACATCCTTCTGAATCTGCTTAGTGTATTCATCTCTTGGTCTCCCTCTATGATTTTTACCCTCCACATTGCCCTCCAACACTAAACTGGTGATCCCTTGATGCCTCAGAACATGTCCTACCAACTGATCCCTTCTTCTAGTCAAGTTGTGCCACAAACTTCTTTTCTCCCCAATCCTATTCAATACTTCCTCATTAGTTATTTGATCTACCCATCTAATCTTCAGCATTCTTCTGTAGCACCACATTTCGAAAGCTTCTTTTCTCTTCTTGTCCAAACTATTTATCGTCCATGTTTCCCTTCCATACATGGCTACACTCCATACAAATACTTTAAGAAACGACTTCCTGACACTTAAACCTATACTCGATGTTAACAAATTTCTCTTCTTCGGAAATGCTTTCCTTGCCATTGCCAGTCTACATTTTATATCCTCTCTACTTCGACCATCATCATTTAGTTTGCTCCCCAAATAGCAAAACTCCTTTACTACTTTAAGTGTCTCATTTCCTAATCTAATTCCCTCAGCATCACCCGACTTAATTTGACTACATTCTATTAACCTTGTTTTGCTTTTGTTGATGTTCATCTTATATCTTCCTTTCAAGACACTATCCATTCCGTTCAACTGCTCTTCCAAGTCCTTTGCTGTCTCTGACAGAATTACAATCTCATCAGCGAACCTCAAAGTTTTTATTGCTTCTCCATCACGCAGATGCAGTATTTCTTGACTTCCAAAAAGCTTTTGACTCAGTACTGCACTGATATGTATTAGGGAAAGTACATTCATCAGGAGTATAAAAAAAATGTGACTGACAAAGAAAATAATCAATTTTTGGCAGTATAATGAAATTGTATGGATAAAAAATATACTCACAAAGTGATGGCAGGAGAACACACACATAAAAAAGAGTTTAGCTTTTGGAACCAGTGGCTCCTTCTGTCAGAAGAGGTGTTGATGTGGAAGGAAGAGGGGTGAAGGGAAAGGAACTGGAGAGGTTTAGGAAAGGGGGTAGAGTTCAGAAAAGTCACCCAGAACCTCGGGTCAGGGGAGACTTGGCAGACAGGATGAGAAGGAGAGACTGATTGTTTCCTGAAAGCTAGGCCATGTATTTTTGTATATGATGGAATTGTGGATTTGTTGGTGAAGGGTATGCAGCATGGTATCTCAGATGGAGTATTCAGGCCCTAGGGAAGGGTATTGGTCTCTTGCTGATGGTATTGTGTATTAATGTCTTGGTGAATAATGTTATGAGTAACCTCAGAATTTTACAGCTGATGCAATTATCAGTAATGAAATGACATCTAAAAAAATCCATGCACAAGTATTCAGTGACTTTTGGTAAGATTGGTGTAAAGTTTGGCAACTTATTTTAAATGTGTAACAATGTAAAGTTGTGCTTGTCACAAAATGGCGAAAAAAATGCTGTTCTGTGACTACAATATCAGTGATCACAGCTGGATTCATGCAGTTCATACAAAGCCCTGGGTGTAAAATTGTTTTATATGAAATACAATGACCACAAAAGCTCAGTCCAAGGCAAAGCAGGTGGCAGACTCCTGTTCATTGCTACATTACTGGGAAAGTACAGTCATTATATAAAGAAGTCTGATTACAAAGCACTTGTGTGTCCTATCTTAGAATATTACTCATGTGTGTCAGACCCATACCAAATTGTATCAGCAGAAGTTTCTAAACAAATGCAAAGGAGGGCAGCATGAATTGTGACACGTTTGTTTGACTGTGGTGTGAGTGTAATGCAAATTGTGAATGATTTTAATGGCAGATGCCTGACTGTAGGTACCAACTATCCCGCAAAAATATGTTTAAACAGGTTTGAGGCCAGTGTTGAGTGAGAAACCTAGGAATATACTTCAGGCACACAAATATGGTTCTCAAAGGTTGCACAAAGATGAGACCAGATAAGATTACATTAACCACAGTGTACATGGAACCATTAAACATAGGGATGACTGAGAATTCGACACACAACCTGTGCTCTGTCTCGCTTGCTGTAGCTATCTCACCTGGCTGCACACTTCTCCAGAACCAGGCCATGTTAAGGGTAAAGAGGAGAAGAGAGAGAACTATGAATGCATCATATTTAAGTGTCATTGCACACTACTTGGTTCCATATTTCTCATTTATTTTTTGCACACTTGAAGACCTAATTTTCATCTGGTTCAAATTCTCAGCATACAGATAGACACAGACAATTTCACAGCTTTTCGCACTCAAGTTACCTCATAATTGTGACTTGTGTGATTGGATTTATTATTATTATTATTATTATTATTATTATTATGAAAATAAATATGTTGTTCAAAATATTTTATCATGTTTGCAACCTTGTTATGGAAATGTGAAACACTTTTGCAGGGAAACAATGTAGACCTCCTGGACAGTTTTAACATAAAAGAAATTGTCAGGGAATTACGTTGCAGGTCAATCACTTCCATCTGCCATGTGCATGTGGTTGCCTTCAACTTAAAAGGCAAATTGTCTCATAACAGATGTAAGATTCATAGTTCCTCATGTTTAAAAAAATTATCATTGTAATTCTTTCAAGGCCACTATGAATTCTTCAAACCTCATAGTCTCTTTAATGCCAGTTAGTTTAGGGAAATGCACGGCACTTCTGGGTGACTTTGTCCCTTCCACAATGTGGTTTTCTATTTAAATGCCTCTCCATCATAGGAATATAATAGAGGGAAACATTCCACGTGGGAAAAATATATTTAAAAAGAAAGATGATGAGACTTACCAAACAAAAGCGCTGGCAGGTCGATATACACACAAACAAACACAAACATACACACAAAATTCTAGCTTTCGCAACCAACGGTTGCCTCGTCAGGAAAGAGGGAAGGAGAAGGAAAGACAAAAGGATATGGGTTTTATGACTCTTTCCTGACGAGGCAACCGTTGGTTGCGAAAGCTAGAATTTTGTGTGTATGTTTGTGTTTGTTTGTGTGTCTATCGACCTGCCAGCGCTTTTGTTTGGTAAGTCTCATCATCTTTCTTTTTAAATATACTTCTCCATCATAGCATAGATAAGTTGTTCCTCACCTTGCAGTTTCTTACTTTGGTCAGTCTGCAGTAAGGTCCACTTAGTCAGAGGTCTGCAATCCATTTTGGATGTTCTAATTTTCGTTCCTGCAGTCCTTTTCCCTTCATAAATTCAGCAATGGTGGGTTTTAAATTGACATAACTTACCAGACATGCCCCTTCACTTAACAAATGTACTTTGCAGTAATGTATAAAGTCTCCATACTCTTTGTTCAGTTCCATCAGAAACTGTTGCAGCTGACAGTGGAATAATGTACATGACTTCAGAAAGTTTGCAATTCATACCATTAATTTTATCACTTGTTTTGTGCCTGCAAATTTAACACAGAGTGCTTCTTGATGTACAGAACAATGAATCCCATGTGTTGACCACAGTAATTTTTTGCACTTTTGTCATCAACCAAATGTTTTCAGTTCTTTATGCATTATGTTGCAATGTCATTTAATATCAAATTTTCAGTACCTCTCGATTATGCGTCTGCATAATAGACATTGAGAATTCTCATCCTCCTCATCTTTCATTCCCATTGATTTTTAAAGTCTTGTTACAGTGGATCACTCTACTGTCTCTTTTTGAGCAAACAGCCACTGTACCTATGAATTTCCTCTATACCTTGAACAGATAGTGAAGGGTAAACAGTGCTGACAGCACAGTTCTGCCAAGCTAAAGAGGGTTGTGATGATGGAAAAATGCCACACCGTAATAATAAATGAAACATCACACTGTACTGAGTACATCATAATAGTACAGAGCAAAGCCAAGACTGGTGGAGTGCAGGCCACATGCGACCTCTACGCAGTGCTCATGTGCAGTTTGGCATGATATGGCTGACTCTGATTTAAGCTGTCATTTTTTCTGTGCTTCATGTGTGAATGGAATGGGAAGAATCCCTAATATACAGTAGTATGGGGAGTACCCTCTGTCACACACTTCATGGTGGTTTATCAGAGTATGAATGTTGACTTAGACACCTGATGTTACAAGAAACTGTTTAGAACTGCAAATCAAAAGAAAAAGAAAAATGGTTTCTATATTGACATTTAATACTAGGTGTTTCATAATTCCTATTACAAACTTCTAAGGGTTGCATGGAGGATTTAGTAAATAATGGTTTGATAAGGAAGCCATGTCTGGAAATGTACAATTTGGAAATAGAATAAGTTTGAAGTTCAGGCCACTCTTAAATCTCCTGCTTCGCAGTACAAGCACAAAATTAGAATAGAGAATCATTGTCAGTCCCTGTTGTAATTATGACATCACATTTGGCTGACGTCTATGGCTGCAACAGACTGGTACATTTGCAACTAGGAGGGTTGACTGTACAGCTTCTCAGGCACACTGCAGTCTTGACATTGAAGTAGACGTCCTTCATCGTGTAGAAGAGAACCTGACTCAAATATTCGAAATATGTGATGAAATTAAATAAATTCTGACGTCAACCACAACTGGGTGTCAAAATAAATTCAGTGGCAACTACTTACATAGAACCTTTTGTCCACCATACTCATTTGCTCACTGCATTATGCTGGATTCCCACAAGATTTCATGAGAGAAATTGCACCTGCAGACACCACACATGTAAAGTACTTGAAACATTGCCATGCCATGGGCTCCTGTAGAGCACACAGGTCAGAATTCATTGTCTCCACTGTGCGTTTAGTGTAAAGTGGGAGATTTGAGTGTGATCCAATCTTCACACTTAGTTTACATCCTGATTTTACATTTCCAGACGTGGGTTCCTGATAAAAACTTGGCAGTGTGCCTGAAGCTCTACAGTCAACCCTCCTAGTTGCAAATGTGCAAGTTTGTTGCAGTCGTAGCTTTAGTCGGCCAAATGTGATGTCACAATTACAACAGGGACTGACAATGATGCTCTATTCTAATTTTGTGCTTGTACTGTGAAGCAGGAGATTTAACAGGGGCCTGACGTTCAAACTTATTTTATTTTAAAACACTCTGTGTAGACTGAGAACTGAAAAGTGCTATTAGCAACATGAAAATTAAGTTGATTGGCGACTCCATGTTGTCTTGTGCACTACGACCAGGTAACAGGTATACTTGAAAAAAGAGACAGCATTGGTCGTATATTTTTCTATTGCAAAATCGATTTTCTGTCACTGAGTGACCATCTTCAGTGCTATATTGTACAACAAATTGGGATGCACTGTTGTTACTAGGCTTACGGCAATCACATAGACTGTGATTGCCGTAAGCCTAGTAACAACAGTGCATCCCAATTTGTTGTACAATATAGCACTGAAGATGGTCACTCAGTGACAGAAAATCGATTTTGCAATAGAAAAATATACGACCAATGCTGTCTCTTTTTTCAAGTATACCTGAAAATTAAGTGTCCTATTTAAATGTTTGTTCTTTACAAGTGAGTGAGATAGCATGGTGATTAAGAAGAGAGATTCATGTTCAGACCAGCCATTTGGATTCGTGTTTTCTGTGTTTCTGAAGACAATGTCAGTACAATGGTAAAACCTAGTTTTTCTTCTAATATGTATGTATGTTCAGGAAATTTCTCATAGTCACAAAAACATTAAACAAGTGATAGAAGTTTAGGGGAATACCAGGTGAGCTGAGGTGTGAATGGAAATTTAGGCTGAGGAGTGAGGTTTGCTAGGTTAGTCAGTGCAGTTGAGCAAAGCCACTGTGATGTAGTAGTTAACACATCTGTGCAGTTAGCTGGAGACATGGCTTCAAATCTGGGCCTTGGTACAAATTTTCATTCATTGTTTCAGTCTGTATATATACGTCATAAATCTTTGAGATTTGTTAAGGTCTCTGGAACCATAGAGTTTAATTTGGTCAAACACAAAGATTTAATGAATAATACTATCATATCTAGGGTTCAGAGTGGAGTTAAGAACTCTGGTACAAAAGTATTTAATAATTTTTCACAGAAGATAAAAAAATTGGAAATTCCTACCTGTTCAAAAGAAAATATATAAACTTTCGTCATTAACCATTCTTTCTACAAATTATATGAATATCTAGATCTAGTTATTAAAAAGTTCTGTTGGTTGCATGGCACATTGCATTGTTCATTGTAAAGTAACAATGTACCACAAAGAGGAATCAATATTTATAGATGAATGTAATTATTTTCATTCAAGAAATAGCATTTTAATGGAGTAAACATTAAGCTACCAACAGGTGCTAAACAGCAACTATTTAGTATAACTGAGGAGACAGTATGTTTTAAGGTAGCAGCCTTATTTTCTCATTTTTTCAATTAAGTTTATCTGGCATAAGCATGAATAGCATTAAAGACTATAATGACGTTTTATTGTTAAATCGGTACAAAGACTGAGACCGTAACATATTAATTTTTTTTACAAATTATGCCCCAAAAATTGTATTTTTATTAATTAAAATGCCATACAATGAATTATATTATATACAGACATATAAGGATAGTTTTTAAAGTTCAAAATAAAGAGTTACAAATTTTTGAAGGTCACCATCAATAAAATCATGAGTGTACTCATGTACTGGCCTTTGACTTAAATATCCTGAAACTTAGTAGTTTTTTTTTTAGTTTCTGTGTACCTAATGAAGTTGAACCATGTATTTCAGAATGGTTTACTGTGAACAGAAATCTTGGTGGAGCTGGTTATGGCACAGTGGGCATTTTTCTCATACTGCTCATGAGCACTCGTCAGTCATCTGACAAGTTGTTGTAATTTTCAAACTCCAATGAAGTGTAGTATCTCATTTTTCTTTGCTTTCAAAGGCATTAAATTCAATATCAAACTTAGGATCACTATAGCCATCTATTTTTGGAAACACTACCTAAACAATAGTATGGAACAGGGGCTAAGAGCTCGCATTTTTTGTCAGCTGTCCAAAGCTACACACAGTAAAGACAATATCTATTGGCAGTCACCTCAAACAAAAGATGACGGCTAGGCTACAAATGTAGGACTGGATGCTCTTCAATGAACAAACATTTAACCCTTAGTGCTGAAATGGATATAAATGAAGTTTTATTTTTATGAAATGTCTTTCTTAAGTTTTCAGAGCATATGTGGGATTTTAAGTTTCTGTCAAAATAGTAAGAATGAGATAACTTTGGACTGTATGTTAAGGGGTAGAATAAAATATAAGTGAGAGAATAACTTAATAAATAGGCAGAGGTTCAAGTCCCGGTCCAGCAACTGGTTTTAGGCTGTCAGGAAATTTCAAATCAGTGCACAGTCTGCTGCATAGTGGAGTATTGGTTCTAAACACAGCCCTATAGTGGTGTCTAAGACATTTCTCCTCAGTATAATTTCTTCCATGAGTCATAGGTCCATAGGTGTTCAGGAGAACTTTCATAAATTTGCTATTTGAGGCTCTGTTGTCTAATCTCCACAATATTTCCAGGAGGCAGCTGTTCATAATAATATTAAGATGCGAGTCAGTCAATCACATCTGGAGATGATGAACAGTTGCTTCTTGAAAGTAACATGTGGTTTAGACAATATGATTTAGTGAGTGCTATGTCTAAGAATCTTTGAGCAACGTACGTGATGTTTATAAGTTAGGATGATAAAATTTAGACCTAAGACTGTGGATAAAAGTCCTGTACACAATTTTGAATTATAAGGTCAGTTAATTAAATGGCGGTTGACAGTATCACTTGACAAGTTGTGCTCATTGCTGTGTGTTGTGACCCCATGAACCAAGTGTCTCCATCCTGGATGGTTACCAATTTCTCTAACCTGAAAAGGTAAACCAGAGATCTTGATGTGATCTATCCACCTGCTCATGGCTCTTCTCCTCAGTCTCTTGCCCTTCATCTTCTCTTCCATGATCATTCTCTTTAGGTTTTCTCCATCTCTTCTCACAATATGGCCAAAGAACTGGAGAATTTTTGTTTAACATGAAAAGAAACGGCCGTGGAGACATTGATTTGGTCAATAATGGGTATATTTGTTGTTCTTTCAGTCAATTTTATCCACAGCATACTGCTCCAGCAGCAAAGCTCAAATGCGTCAACACACTGCTTGTCTCTCGCAACCATAAAGGAGATGGAAAATACGAGTGTTTCAACAAGCTGGACCATTCTGATGTTCATTATTGCTTTGTTTTGTCAGATCTTGGTGAAAGGCCTCTAGCCACTCACCTTGGCATGATCCACCTTCATGGCATCTTCACACCTTCTCCCATGTTGCAGATTGGTGGCTGACCACGTTAGAGTGAGGAAGCCTGCAGGGCCTGATGAGATAGCTGCAGAACTAATCAAGTTGTTCCATAGTGTTTGGGAGGAGAGTAGTATCCGAGAGGAATGGAAGAAGAATGTAATCATAACACTGCATAAGTCATGACTGCCTATCATCAGTAGTCTATAAATTCTGCACTTCAGTATTGTAAATGCAACTGAGAAGGGGATATGAGGAACTGGAGGAGGAGCAGGCACAGGGTACTTGTAAGCCAGCGTGGAAAACACGGAACCACATCTACACTATAAGAACAGTCATTGAGAAGAGCTTAGCCAACAACTGGGACATTTGTCTCACATTTCTCAATGTTAAAGCTGCATTTTGACTCTGTGCCAAGGAGCTAAATGTGGGAAGCACTGGTAGCAAAGAGAGTACGAGTGATATATATGAACTCCTTGAAGAGTGTGTATGAACAACCAGTGGGACTGGTTCATATTGATGTTGAAATGTCATAAGAATTCTGAATGGAAAATGGAATCGAGCAAGTTTCTAATGAAGTAACAAAAATGTGTGAGTGATGAACCCAAACAACAAAGCTTGAAATATGGAGACAGCAACCAGTCTATCTGAAAACATTGATGTATGCAGGTGCTGTTGTACTCGTGGCTGACACACCAGAAAGACTTAAGCAGGCCATGTTGGAATGGTATGAAGAACTGGAGAGGAATGGGACAATAGTGTATGGAGATAAAAGCAAAGTACTTCGGGTTTCAAAACAGAACAGACAGGAAGAACAACTCTATATACTTTGCAATGGAAAGCCTCTTGACGAAGTAGACAATTTTGAATGTCTCGACACCATGCTAAGAAGTGGTGGTGGAATAGAACAAGGCATTCTGAATAGAAGTAAGAAAGCAGTCTTAGCCTACCATCAGATGAATAACATGATAGGGAAGAAAGAGATAAGTAAGGAAATTTAAAGTGTAATTATGGCACCAATTACAGCATATAGTATGAAGAGTTTGGCACTACAAGAGAAACACGTAAGTAGAATTACTGTCACCAAAATAATGCTTATGAGGAGAGCTGTAGGAAAGACCAGAAAAAAAATATTTAGAAATGAAGGACTTTGAGAAGAGAATAGGCAGAAGAAAGTGATTTGTGTGGTGGTTGGGGGGCATCAGTTGAGGTGGTATGGGCATTTAAGAGAACGGGAAAGGAAAGAAAAGCTAAACTAGTATTTGAAATGTGTGTGGAGGGAGGAGCTGGACGAGGAAGATCTCGCATCATGCCAAAGGACAAGGTCAAAAAACTTGGGCAGAGGCATGGAAAAATAATCAGGGAAATGGGGAGATAGTGTGAGAATAGTGTGGAATGGAAGAAGTGTGTAGTGGGGCTACACTGGTGCTTGAAAGTGTAAGAGATGGAGGAGGAGGAAGAGGAAGAAGAAGAAGAAGAAGAAGAAGAAGAAAAATTACTGGCTACAGGTTACAGGAAGCTATTGAGAACCAGGAGGGCCCTGGTTTTATGTTTGTGGCACACTAACAGCCACTGTGCAGGAAGCGGCAGTCACACTCGAGTGAGAGGCAATTAGTGGTGGTCTGCTGAACCTGCCTCACCTTGCTGAGGTAATGCCACCGCACTGGCTCCATTGTGCTGCCAGCTCATGCCTTTCCCAGTTGCAACACAGCTGTGAGGCCACAGAAGGGAGGAAAAAACTGTTAAGGTCACAGGAAGTGCTCAAGTCCTCCATTCCATTATGTCTTTAGCTGTCAGGAAATTGAGGCAATTTATTTTCATGTCAATTCTTTACAAATAGGTTCTTTGTGCTTAGTGTGATTCACAGTACTTATCTTTCCAATATAAAAATGTTTCCTTTTCTTGTACACATTGTGTGTATAAATACTGGTGATGTATGCAATAGATGTCCAGAAAATAAGTGTCATTTTGGAAAAAGACTTATAAAAACATGTTTTCAAACCAAAATTTATATTACAAGAAGAGCATTTTTAAACTATTTTTCTATATAGTTACCACCATTGTTCAGACATTTATCATGGTGGGAAACCAAATTTTCTATGCCCTCTTCATAGAAAGATGCCACCAGTGAAGGCAGCCACTGCTGAACATATTTTTTGCTTCATTTTCTGCTCGAGTTCTGTCCCATAGGTGAAACTGTCAATGTGGTATGATGCTATGAAACACTGAGAAAACATTGGTGCAAAATCCAAAACAGAAGGCATGGGGTGCTCAATCAAGGCATAGTGTTTCTTCAGGACAATGCACGTCCCATCCCCATTATGCTGGTTTCACTCAAAACCTTATTCAGCAATTCGGTTGTGAGCAATTCAGTCACCCACCAAACAGCCCTGATCTCTCACCATCTGACTACCACTTGTTCTTGAGCTTTAAGCATGGTTTTGTGCTACTGCGATGATGATCCAAAAGTGGTGTTCAGCGGTGGCTGTCTTATTAAAAATAAAGCAGCAGCATATTCCATGAAGGAAAAAACAGCAGACAGTTTTATAGTCACTTATATAGAATGGGCAAGAACAAACTCACAAGGAATATTCTAAACTTAGCCCATTCAATGAAAAAAACCGCAACATAACAGTAAAACAAATAAAACATTATATTGAAGCAACTGTATCATCCCATAATCAACCATGATAAGATCCTGGGACAACTACTAATGTGTCAGAACTGTACACATTTCCTCGCAGATCTGAAGAAGACAGCTGCTGTAAACTGTCCATACACTGCCACTTGCCCCTGGTATGGCTGATAGTGCAAGACTTCACATAGCAAGACAGTTAGGTTGGCAAACAGTGGCACGATGTGAAAAATGGTTCCTTGTAATGAAAGCAGTACTCTTACTTGTCGTCCCTGTGTGTATGCATGGGACATGGTGGGATTTGGGGGGGGGGGGGGGTTTGGATTTTTCATCTCTAATCTGAGAATTAAATTATATGTTAATATATTGAAGTGTTCTTTCATAATATCAATTATTATGCCTGTGACCCAGGAATGAAGCAACAAACTGAACTGTGCAGTGTGTTGTTATTCCTGTTATGTTCTCCATACTGGTCTGGTTTCATCTTGCATGCAGTTGTGATTGATTTGTGCTTATTTCTGGACAGTTTCAATCTTCTCGCAGAAGTTTTACATTGGTGTGGTATTTATTTCAGGACGAGAGATGCGAGCTACAATGAGGAGGAGGGCACGGTGCGGTTCTTCTTGCGGGGGCGGCCAATCATCCTGCACGCACCTTCTCCTCTCATTGAGGGCTTCGACCTCAGCAAGGTCAACCCGGCGCCTCACACCAGGTTGAAGCTTGAGTGGGTGTATCCTTTACCAGTAATTGTTTCTTCGAGGAAAGAAGTGTGAAATAATTCTGGAAATCACAGTTTCTGTGTATTTCATGATGTCTAATTTAAATTCCTTATCCACTTTCATTAACATTAGATGACATTAGTAAAGAGTAGTGAGCTTCTGTTCATATCCTTGTTTGTATACCCTGATTTTTCTAATACTGCAACAAGGTGGTGTGGGTTATGGGCATGTAACAGAACAATTTGCACTTCATTGATGGCACTCGGCTTTCTGCTGGGTTTTCTGATGGATACAAAAGGCAGAGCAGTAATTTCCTGGACGCCACTTGAGACAGAATTTTGTGTAGATGTCTTCATCAAACATTAGTGTAGCTTTGGTTTATTTTACAGAGTCTATAGAAGACGTGTGTTTGACCCTGATACAACTTTATCAGTGGCAACCAACATTTTTGTAAGTAAAGCCTTCTGCAGCTGTTGTCACTGTCAATAAAATTCTTCAGGGTCTGTGACCACATTGTCAATACAAAAAACTCTCCAAAGTTTTGGCCACTGTTACAAACCTTCATCAGTGTGTTGAGCTAACAGCTAACTTTTTCTCACTAAGCAGCCAGCTCAATGTCCTGAGGAAGGCCATATACAACAGTGGCTGAAATGTTGGAGAATTTTGCATATTAACAATGTGGACTCATATGCTGAAGAATTTTGCTGACAGAAACCAATATTGCTGGATACTGAGCATCCAGATTATGGGAAAGAAACCTTAAGAGGTGACAGTTTGAAATGGGGAGAGTAATGGGTTCAACAGTAAACCTTTTCAAAAACAATGCTAGTGCTGCTGCCAGTATTTCATAGAGAAAGGGATTAGAAACTGGATTAAGTATGGTAATTATGGTATAGTATTGTTACCATCTGAGAATTCTTAATTATTTAAAACTGGTGTGATTAATCGATGTGTGTCACTTGTGCATCTTCAAACTATGGTAGGGTGGTTCAACTTTTGAACTGTACCAAAGTTGTTCTTGAAGCTATTGGTGAGAAGGGCATTGACAATTTTGTGTAGTACTAAACTAAACCACATCTGAACTGGCCTCAGGAGGCCCATCAGTACTGATGGATCACCTTGTCATCCTCAGTTGAGAGGCGTCACTAGATACGGATATGGAGGAGTATGTGGTGAGCACACCACTCTACCAAACATTGTCAGGTTTTGTGGCCATTGCCACTACTCCTCAGTCAAGTAGCTCCTCAGTTGGTGTTACAAGGGCAGCATGTACCACATTTGCCAATAGTGCTTGGCAAACCTGGATGGGCATCCATCCAAGTGCTAGCCTAGCCCAACAGCAGTTACCTTCGGTGCCCTGTCAGAACTGGTGTTCCCCCTGTGGCAAGGCTGTTGGACAATCTTCTGCAGTACATTGCACTAAAATTAAGCCGCACTTGCCAGTATTTCCAGTAAGTTCACTGGAAGTTTGGACACATGCTGTGAGGTTGTGCTTGTTTGCTGTAGTGACCACACTCTTCCACGGAAGCAGACATCAATTAGTGAAGGGTGCCCCATGTCTGAAACACAGAACTTGAAGTAGTCATTTTGGTGGTGACAGAGGTTTTCTTTTAATTGGCAGTGGTATATGGGGTGGATTTGGTGAGAACCATAGCACTGAAATCTTCACATAACTCTCTCTCTCTCTTCTCTGCCTACCTATTCATGACAAATCCTACTACTGTTTCTACATTTCTGCTGCTGTTAGTATTACTCTGTATTCTTCAGAACAAAAATCCTTCTTCTGCCAATTTCACTTCACTGACTTAACAGTATTTAGATTAAGCCTTTGCATTTCTTTTTCCAGATTTTCCACCCTCCCTACCATGTTCAGTCTCCTGACATTCCTTGCTTCAACTAATAGAATGTTACCCCCACCCCACCACACACACACACACACACACACACACACACACACACACACACACACACACACTTTTTTTAAGTGTTCCTGGTGGACAGAATATTCCATCATCTTTAGAGTGTGCATCCAGGAGTATCATTTCTTTTTCTGATATTTTGACTGGTAACCTTACTCATCTTTAAGGAACAGAAAATGCTGTAATGACAGTAGGATTTGTCATGTACAGGAAGGTAGAGCAGAGTGTGAGGTACTGTGACCAGTTTAGTGACAATAATATCCTCATAAGTACTGACAGTGAGCATCCCCTCCCCCCTCCCACCCATACAATCTCCCCCACTTAATGGAAAAAAAGAGGAATTATCCAATTGGGGTGGAAATCGATAGATGTGATGTACATGTACACAGAAACAAATTATTACAGTTTCAGAAAAAAATTGAACAATTCATTCAAGAGAAAGAGCTTTACAAATTCATCAAGTCAATATCATATTGATCCACCTCTGGCCTTTATGCAAGCAGTTATTCGGCTTGATGTTAACCGATAGTTGTTGGATGTCGTTCTGAGGGATATTGGACATAATTCTTTCCAATTGGCACATTAGATAATCAAAATTCCAAGCTGAGTGGACAATCCTACCCATAACATTCCAAACTTTCTGAATTGGAGGAGCTCCAGTGACGTTGGCGACAAAGATAGGGTTTGGCAAGCATGAAGACAAGCAGTAGAAACCCTCGCCTTGTGCGGATGGGCATTATCTAGCTGAAATGTAAGGCCGGGGTGGCCTTATATCGTTGACATAACACTGTGGTTCAGTGGTGCTGTGGATGACAATCAAAAGGAATGACACCTCAGACCATCACTCATGGTTGGGGCAATATGGCAGGTGACAGTCTGTTTTGTATCCTACTGCTGCCTGAGGCATCGCCAAACATGTCTCCAAACACATCTTCGCTGGTCGCCAAGACCTATTGATCTCATTGACTGTAGTTGAATTGTCTTCAGTGATGAGTCCAACTGCAAATTTAGCCCTCATGAATAGTGAAGCAATGTCTGGAGACACCCTGAACAGTGGTGGGAAACCCGCCTGACTAGCACCCCCTATGGCCTGACAGCCTGGAGTGATTGTCGAGGTGCAATTTCTTTTTTTAGCAGCATCCCTTCGGTTGTTGTCCGCAGAACCCTTACAGCACAGTGTACGTTGACAATATCCTACACCTCTTTTTGTTCCCTCTCATGGCAAGCCATCCTGCATTTATATTTCAGCAAGATAATGACTGCCTGCAAACAGCGAGAGTTTCTACTGCTGCTCTTCATGCTTGCCAAACCATACCTCAGCCAGCAAGATCACAGGACCTGTCCTCAATTGAGAATGTTTGGAGCATTGTGGGCGGGCCTCTCTAACTAGCCCAGGATTTTGATGGTATAACACATCAATTGCACAGAATTTGGCATGATACCACTCAGGATGACATCCAACAACTCCGTCAATCAAAGCCAAGCCAAATAACAGTTTGCATAATGGCCAGAGGTGGGCCAGCATATTATTGATTTGCTGAAGTTTTGAAGCTCTTTCTCTTGAACAAATCTTGCAGTTTTTCTGAAACTGTAATCATTTGTTTGGCTATACATGTACGCCCCTTCTACCAGTTTCCCATCCCATTCAGGTAATTGTGTTATGTCATATATATAGATACACACACAGGGTGTTACAAAAAGGTACGGCCAAACTTTCAGGAAACATTCCTCACACACAAATAAAGAAAAGATGTTATGTGGACATGTATTCGGAAATGCTTAATTTCCATGTTAGAGCTCATTTTAGTTTCGTCAGTATGTACTGTACTTCCTCGATTCACCACCAGTTGGCCCAATTGAAGGAAGGTAATGTTGACTTTGGTGCTTGTGTTGACATGTGACTCATTGCTCTACAGTACTAGCATCAAGCACATCAGTACATAGCATCAACAGGTTAGTGTTCGTCACAAACGTGGTTTTGCAGTCAGTGCAATGTTTACAAATGCGGAGTTGGCAGATGCCCATTTGATGTATGGATTAGCACGGGGCAATAACCGTGGCTCAGTATGTTTGTATCAAGACAGATTTCCAGAACGAAGGTGTCCCGACAGGAAGACGTTCGAAGGAATTGATCGGCGTCTTAGGGAGCACGGAACATTCCAGCCTATGACTCGCGACTCTGGAAGACCTAGAATGACGAGGACACCTGCAATGGATGAGGCAATTCTTCGTGCAGTTGACGATAACCCTAATGTCAGCACCAGAGAAGTTGCTGCTGTACAAGGTAACGTTGACCACGTCACTGTATGGAGAGTGCTACAGGAGAACCAGTTGTTTCCGTACCATGTACAGCGTGTGCAGGCACTATCAGCAGCTGATTGGCCTCCACGAGTAAACTTCTGCGAATGGTTCATCCAACAATGTGTCAATCCTCATTTCAGTGCAAATGTTCTCTTTACGGATGAGGCTTCATTCCAACGTGATCAAATTGTAAATTTTCACAATCAACATGTGTGGGTTGATGAGAATCCACACGCAATTGTGCAGTCACGTCGTCAACACAGATTTTCTGTGAACGTTTGGGCAGGCATTGTTGGTGATGTCTTGATTGGGCCCCATGTTCTTCCACCTATGCTCAGTGGAGCACATTATCATGATTTCATACGGGATACTCTACCTGTGCTGCTAGAACATGTGCCTTTACAAGTACAACCCAACATGTGGTTCATGCACGATGGAGCTCCTGCACATTTCAGTCGAAGTGTTCGCACGCTTCTCAACAACAGATTCGGTGACCGATGGATTGGTAGAGGCGGACCAATTCCATGGCCTCCACGCTCTCCTGACCTCAACCCTCTTGACTTTCATTTGTGGGGGCATTTGAAAGCTCTTGTCTACGCAACCCCTGTACCAAATGTAGAGACTCTTCGTGCTCATATTTTGGACGGCTGTGATACAATATGCCATTCTCCAGGACTGCATCAGCGCATCAGGGATTCCATGCGACGGAGGGTGGATGCATGTATCATCGCTAACGGAGGACATTTTGAACATTTCCTGTAACAAAGTGTTTGAAGTCATGCTGGTACGTTCTGTTGCTGTGTGTTTCCATTCCATGATTAATGTGATTTGAAGAGAAGTAATAAAATGATCTCTAACATGGAAAGTAAGAATTTCCGGACACATGTCCACATAACATATTTTCTTTCTTTGTGTGTGAGGAATGTTTCCTGAAAGTTTGGCCGTACCTTTTTTTTTTTTTTTTTTTTTTTTTTTTTTTTTTTTTTTTCTAAGCATGCAATACTACCCTTGATGCATGCCGGAAAGAAGATGGGATATGTTTCCCTTTGTTGGTTACTCAGTATTTTTCTCATTGGTACCTCCTCTTTGTTACCACTGCTAAAACAAAATGTGGGGTAGTCCTTGACGAATAACAGGTACGGCTACCGAGGACGGGACTGTCGCCACAACCTGCAGCTGTTGCCAACTGGTGAGATGGTGTACTTCGTGGCGGCAGTGGTGGTGCTGCACAACGTGGAGGAGCAGAGCCAGCGGCACTACCTGGGACACACTGACGACGTCAAGAGGTGAGTGCTGCTGCCTGACTGCAACCACTTTGTAGAGACCTACTGTTGTCCCTTAACATACGATAAGCAGGTTGGTGCTTCCAGAAGGAAATTTGTTTCCTGGTTGTTGTTGTCATTGTTGTTGTTTTTCCAGAATGAAACTTCTGGTTATTATTGTCATCTTCACTGTGAAGATTGTTTAGATGCAGCTCTCTATACTAGCCTACACTGTACAGGTCTCTTCATTTCTGGACAACTCCTGCAATCTGCTTACTGCTAAATATGTGAGCTGTTAGCCAAAACACCTTCTTCTAAAGTAGAACACACACACACACACACACACACACACACACACACACGTGCACGCCCTAGCACATCTCACATGCATTCTGGCCTCGGTGAGCAGAGATAATGGTTGCACGCACATGTGCGTGTGTGTTGGACAAAAAGGTTCACTTGTTTAATAGTTTTTTGGTATGCCTCTCTGTGTCTCAGAATATCCACTCTATGTTGAGTAGCAGTTTATCCTTTGCATAATATTGTCATTATTCATTATTTCATACTGGATTTTCCATTGTTGAGAGTCTAAGTTAATGTGGGTGAGCAGGAAAAACAAATCTATAATGTTTGGATACAGCATTAGCAGTGTCCTGCTCGATACATTCACGTCATTTAAATATCTGGATGTTACGTTGAAAAGTGATATGAAATGGAACAATTATGTGAGAATTATTGTAAAGACATTGAAGCAAATCGGAGGCGGGGTGCTAGGGTTGTTACTGGTAGGTTCAAACAAGACACAAGTGTTAGGGAATCCTTGGAGGGAAGGCGATGTTCTTTTCGAGAAATGCTATTGAGAAAATTTAGAGAACGATATGTGAAGCTGACTGCAGAAAGATTCTTTCCTCCCAACATACATTTTGCATAAGAACCATGAAGATACGAGAAATTAGAGCTCATACGGAGGCATATAGACAGTCATTTTTTCCCTCGCCCTATTTGCAAGTGGATCAGGAAAGGATCAGACAAATACCTTAAGTAAACACTTCTGTCAACACTTGATGTTAATTAATGGATAAATTGTTGGCCAGGGTGTTGCAGAGTCTTTGCGTCAGATGTCTATTTGTGATATAGCACATCACAGGGAACAAATTTCGTTAGAGGCAAAAGTTCGCTGATGCTTTCCAGTGACTGTAGAAGTCCTTCTCTACTTGCTTATGCCCCAGATGAGTGGTAGGCATGTGGCGTGAGTATGCCTTGTGTGTTGCCTATAATTCATTCGTCTACTCCATACAAAAAGGGGTGGCTCACCAAAATTGAAGTTCCTGCTTTGCTTCTAAAATATCTTGTTCCACATACACACGCACTCATTCTTCAGGTTTTCTTACTTAAAATCACCCTATAAATTTTGTAGGGAAGATCTTATGCAGCACACCTGGTTAGTATACCCTGCTAGTGCAGTGAAATCTCATTGTCCCATAGGTAGCAAATACTAAGGGGCACCTAGTGTCCCCAGGAAGTTTCAGCAAACATTTTGTTCCCAATATCTCTCTCTCTCTATCTCTCTCTCTCTCTCTGACTCCATCTGTTGCCCCTCTCCCCCACTGCCAGACTGTTTTCTGCTGACAGGACACAAGATTGTCCAAAAGTTTGCATGTCCCCTTAATATATGCTCACAACACTTAAATTTTTCTTTTCAGCCTGTGTGTCCATCCAAACAAGTTGCTGGTAGCAACAGGTCAGACAGCTGGGCACGACCGCCGAGAAGGCAGGGTGAGTAAATGTTTTAAGAAGATGGTACTCGTTTGTAGTTTTCCATGCTCTGTATAAGTATGTAGACTGGTGTTGAAAATAGTGTTTAATGGATATCTGCATTGCTGCCATTAAACTATAGTTAACATGGCATGTATGGATGGATGTGTCCAATTTACTTACACACACACACACACACACACACACACACACACACACACACACACACACACACACACAAAATCAATGATAGTAGTGTATCCACACTAAAGCAAATGTCGTGGAGCTGCCATGCTATCACAGAAATGTGTGTGGCATCTGTTCTGTTATACATGTCCAGCAGAACAGTTTGTGTGTGTGTGTGTGTGTGTGTGTGTGTGTGTGTGTGTGTGTGTGTAACGCTGATGGGCATCAAAAGTCCAACACCATGAAGTCAATACATGACAAACATCAAAGCCACATGGACAGTGCTGCAACGTTGACTGTCGGTAAGGCAGCCATTGTTGCAGCTTCCTCTGATGTGTGAACAGAGAGATGCAGTGATAGTGGTGTGCTCCAGAGTCATTACTGAATACTCAGTAATACCACATACATGAAACGATGATGTGGTACCATTCTAGTGACCAGTACTGTTGTTGGGTGTAAAACTGTCAGTGCCCTTTCTCTGTTTCCATGTCAGAGAAAACTGCGACAGCGGTTACCATTTTGACAGTCCGTGGTGCTCCAGCTATCACTGCACAGTCTGTGTGATGACTTGTCTTGCTGCAGACAAGCACATTTCCTGACTCTTGGTGAATTACACAGCTGCTCAGATGAGTGAACAGTATGTCTGTCCTTTGATGCACTATTCACATGAGGCTTGTTAAGACCCTGTAGAAAACAGAATATGGTCTTCTAGAGCTCACTGATTTCCTTTTCAAGTTATGGTTCTGTGATCACGATCAATGCAGGCAGGAATGTAGTGGAAATAAATCGTAATCTTGCTAGGCCACAATCTCAGCTCTTTCAAAGCCTGACATGCTGGTATAAGGGGCAATCAAATGAAAACAAACAGCAATCAGAAGAGGACTGTGGAATGGTTCCATTCGAAAGTAATCGCCATAGGCATTATTACATTTATTCCACTTAGAGACGAGATGATCAATGGCTGTTTCACAGAATGTCGGTGGTTGGTTGTTGACAGAGCCACAACTGCACCCACTCCAGCACTTCCTTGTCCGTCTGAAACTAATGTCAACACACGTTTTTCTTTAGATCGCCAAAGATGTGACAATTACACCATAAAACTTCCAGGCTGTGCAGAGGGTGTTGCAGCATTCCCCAACCAAGTTGCTGTAGCATAGCCTTTGTCTGATTGGCAGAGCAGTGGGGGGGGGGGGGGGGGGGGGGGGACTATATCTTGCAACATGATGATTCCCTCTGACGGCATTCGTGGGCATTTTGACTTTACAGTGCATCGCAGTCTCTGTAAGGAGTCTTCATAGCACTGTGCATTGATAGTGGTTCCATGCACAAGGAACTCAACCATCAGAGGGTCTCTGCAGTCGAAGGAGGTCATCGTAATCTTACTGGTTCTTGTATGAATAGCTTTGGTTCTTTTGGCAGGGGAGATGTGGAGTATTTGCACTAGTGGCTTGATCGTTTTCTGTCGGAATGGTGTCAGGCGGAATTGTCCTGTTGTGTGAAAATGCCCGCCTCCACAATGCTGACTGGATGAAAGCTATGCTTCAGTGATTTGGTTGGGAAACACAGCAACACCCTCCATACAGTCCAGATCTTTCACTGTGGTATGTGATATTTCACATATTTGGTGACGTGAAGAAAGATGTGTATGGATGTCAGTTTCAGTTAGACAAGGAAGTGCAAGAGTGAGTGCAGCTGTCGATCCATTAGCAGCCAACTGTGCTCTACAAAACAGGAATTGATTCACACCTTCCAGTAGGTAAATGTCTTAACATATGTGGTGATTACTTTCGAATGGAACCATTCCACGGACCTGTTGTAATGGGTGTTCAGATTTCATTTGACTGCTCCTCATACACATTTCTCCCTCTTGGTAGAATCTTCCCATGAACACCATTTTAAATAGTGATTTGGATGTTAGAAGCCATCTACATATTTTCTTAAATAAAGAATGCAGATAGCATTGCTTTACTTCATGTGGTTGTGTTGAAATGCTAATAACTACCATATCGCTCACATTTAACTTTTGTTACAGGAGTTCCAGTTTAAGTGACTAGCAATATATGTGTTCTGTAGTAAATAACTTTCCTTGCACTTTCTTTTGTGTCAATTCCTTATCAAGTATATTGTGACAGTCATTGGCTCACAGTGACATCCAAAGCTGTTCTTGACATAAGATACCCAGTACTATCTAGGAACACACTAGTAATTTTTCAGTATTTGTGAAGCAATAAATCATAAAAATATGTGTAGTTATTTGTACAAATAAGTCAGATCTAAATATCCTCCAATTTTGGCGGTCTACATTAAGAGCGGATATGTTCAGATTAACAGCCCACATTAGGTAAGCTCGTATGATATGTTCTATTATCAGTACTTTCTAAATTAGAATAAGAACCAACCTTTCTCATTCATCAAAAACACAATAACAATACATGGTAGTGAGTTATATTTTCTGTGCAATTACATATTAGTTGATGTGACTCAATGGCAGCCATCAGAACAAGAAGTTAAGTTTAATGCAATTAAACAATTCATGAATTCAACATGTAATGGAAAATGCTGGCATACACAAAGATTACACAGCTGATTGTTACTTAAAAGTGTTGTATTTATACTTTTTTCAGATGGAACAAGTTAAACAATGAAATTTTGTGGCAAATTAAAAGTGTGTGCCAGACAGAGACTCAAACCTGGACCCTTTACCTTTCACGGGTAAATACTCTACCCAAATGAGTTATCTAGGCATTACTCATAACCTGTCATCAGAGCTTTACTTTTGTTTTTGTCTCCTCTCCTGCCTTCCAAAATTCACAGAAGTTCTTTTGTATATCATGTAGGACCAGCACTCCTGGAAGGTGGGAGCTGAGATACTGGTAGAAGTGAAACTGTGAGGGCAGGTTATGAATCTTGTCCAGGTACCTCAGTCAGTAAGAGCATTTGCCTGTGAAGGCAAAGGTTATGGGTTCAATTCCCAGTCAGGTGGCACCACCACCACCTCCTCCTCCTTCTTTCTTAATGTATGCCCTGTTCATTTCTTTTCTTTCTTTTTATCGCATTCATTAATCATTTTTGCTCTTCTTCTCTTCTCAGTACCTATTTATTTTTCATTCTTCTCATCCATCTTATCCTTTCCATCCTCTGCCATGTCCACACCTCAAAAACCTCCAGCCTTTCTCTGCCTTCCTTCCTCATTGCCCATATTTCAGCACCATACAGCAGGACACTCCATACATATTGCTGCAAAAAATTCTCCTTTGCTATCTTGTTTTTAATTTCTGTGCTACTCTTCATTGGTTTGTATCTTGTTTTGCACATGTTCTAATATTTCTCCATTGAGCATTATCTACAATCTTCTACTTCCTCTTTTGCGTCCTCCATGCAGATTTTTATTCCTTTAATCATGCAGTTAGCTTAAATGGTATCCACTATATCCTGAACTTTTTTTCACCTGTTGCTAGAAGGACCATGTCATCTGCAAACGTCAAACACTACATTCTTCTTCCTCCTGTTTTTACACCTTTGTCATCTACTGGGCAGTGATTAGTCATATTTTCTACAAGGATAGGAGACACAGGAGTCTTTTCTTAGTCCTTTTCCTAGTTCTATCCAGTTGGTACTTTCTCCTCTCCATTTCACTGATAGTTTTTTATTTAAATATAATTTGTAAGAGATCTGATTTCCTAATCCGCTTTCTTCTCCCAGTCTGGCAAACAGATTTAATCTGCCAGGAAGTTAAAACTCGGTACACAGGCAGCTGCAGTGTGCAAATTCTTTCTGGGCATCTATGTTTTGCAGCATTTCTGAAAAGACATCCCCTCATATATCTTTAATCCCATTATAGTGGTCTATTTTAGTTGTATATGTTAACATAAAAATTCATTGTTTGTATTGGAGGATGTGGATTATGCTGTCAAAATGTTTGGAAATGAAAATAAATGAATAAATGTATGTATGTATGTATGTATGTATGTATGTATGTACGTGCAAGCAGCATGGAGTATGAAAGCTGTGAAGTAAGAGTTATGACAATGAAAGGAGTTTTCTCTCTGTTGTTATGCTATAGTCATGGAGACTGAATCCACCGCCTGACAGAAATGCTCCAGAGGCGGAGATGTGGGTACGTCAGTATGTTACTGCCTGAGGAATGCCCTGTCCTGTCTTATGTGTCTTCCTCCTACTGCCTTGGCTGTTTTGTGTCTCTTCCCTGAAATTTTGTGTTACTAGTTCTGGCTGTTCACCTTACATCTTAAGGAATGACTGGGCTTTATGGAAATCTTTCTCGCTTTTAATGTATTGCTCCTACTCCACTGTGTCTCTGTTAATCAAGCACTTTTGTTTTCGGTGGTTGTGAGAGCTGGGAAGGGAGGGGGGGGAGAAGAATTTCAACTGACATCAATGATGTACATCACTTTCTTATAATTTGTAGTTAATTATCTCTTGTTTTTTTAGATGCATCTGACAGAAGAGAATTTATATCACTTTCAGGTTTCTTTCCTGCACTTCGCATTTTTCTAAACGTAAGGATAGAGTTTGATCAAACACAGCAGGCTTTCACCAATAGTATTTGTATCTTTGTTTTATGGGCATTAGGCATAGTATAAAGCATGTTTCTGTGCATAACATCTCATTTACAAATACAGGAGACATCATCCAAAACTATAAAGACATAGCTCATTAATTTTAAGAGGTAAACTTACTTAACAAGACAAAAAAGTTTTGTAGTCAATACTTGCTAAAGAATTATACATTCAAAAGTTATCTTGGTGTTAATATCTTCTGATGATGTCTACTGTAGTTAGAGGTCAAACATTAAGGACAGAAACATGTCGTAGACCATGGCCTAATGCCCATGAAACTGTCACCAATGGAAAAATATTTTTTTTTCCCTGCGGCTCCTGTAGTTTTGATCCTGCTTGATTCTTCATCTAATGAATTTTCTGAAAACTAAAAATTCAGGAGTTCTCTATTTATATTTTTTATTTTATTTGTGTCACACAAGTGTTGCTTCAGGTGTTTGTTTCGGATGCTGGCCTTTTGTCCAAAGTATTTTTAAACGCAAGAAACAAAATTGTACAGGTACACAGTGCACTAGTGATGTTCCGCATATGTTAGGTGTTTTATTTATTTTAAGAGACTGTGTAATTAATTATATGGATGTATCACCATGGGAGAGAAAGGTCTTGATAGCAAATCTGAGTTTAAGCTGGCATTGTTCTTTGTCTGTCAAATAACACAGCAGGACTCACGCACTTTCATCACTGGCATACGTTAACTGAACAATTCTACAATATTTTCATATTATTGAATAATAACATATTTATCTGGAGGTGTGAGGAACTACATGTGTACTCAAATTAATAAAAAAATTAACTATAATTTAAATTAAAATCAAACAACTCAATGTGTGTTCATAAAAATTTTAACATTTATTATGTAAGCTAAGGTGGTCTGGTCTGTGTGACGGGGCAACTGACTTTGTGTTAAAGAAATCAACTAAATTAATTTAAAAAAAATTAATTCTGACTATGCAATTAACAGGTACTTCTAAGAGCTTTATGTTAAATAAATATCTAATGTTATTTTTACCATTTCGGTAACACACATAAATAACATGTCAAGATATAAATTATGAGAATAGTAATTCAGTTTGTAGATTTTTATGAAAGATACACATCGTGAGTGTATGTAAAGCAGTGTGTGAACATAAGAAAAACATGTGATAGCTGCGGTTAAAACATATTTAATATTAATGTGAATTTTTTTTATTTCTGTGTTACAAAATACCTTAAAACGGTTGGCTATAAACTATTGAAATAATTATTTTCTTATTTTTAGTTTGGAGCTCTGTTTCATATTATGTACAGAGTTAGGTAACAGAAAAAACAGCCACACCTGACAGCCACTTATCTCTCTTAACCTTAATTACATCTCCACATCCCCTTATCATCCAAAATCTGGTAGAATAAAATAATGTATTTGTTTAACTGATGGAAGCTTTTCCCCACACAGCCTCACATTCGGATCTGGAATTCGGTGAGCCTGGCCACTGTCGCAGTGATTGGCATAGGCGAGTTTGAGCGCTCCATCTGCTGCCTGACATTCTCCAAAGCGGTGAGTAATTTACCAATACAGTAATCATAAAAAGAGTTTGTGTTTGTTGTTAAATACTAGAATTTTCAAATGTGGCTGGGATTCATGTGGATCGGTGCAAGATTTTTGTGCTGAGCAGTTCAAAATGTCTTGTTTTATTGTACAGGACAGTCATTACATATTGAAGTGTCCTGTTTTTCCAATGTAGATGCTTCTAAGAATCAAATATTCTCCTGAATAGAATATATGAACCAATGGCCGCCCAGTTATTCTGAACACAACAGCCGAGAGAGGTGCAATACAAGAAGTGAATTTGTCTCCCAGACACCCAACTGTTTTGCAAGAGGTGCACACTTTCTTGTTCTCAAAACACAATTATTTTACAAACACACCTTATACAAAACTTCTGTTTCTTAAAGTTGTTCACATATTTCCTGAAGATTTTCCTCTGAATCTCTATGTTCCTGATTTTTCATTACTAAATACAGCATATGTAATAATGAAATTTATCCACTGAGGTGCTTGCTGTAGGATCTGAAAACTGCAGTGTACACTTCATTGTTATGTGACCATGTGCCCATATACTGTGAGCACCATATTTCATGTAGCCACATATCTAAATATATAGTTGTGCTATATCTATTATCTCTGCAATCTCAGGTTCTTGTTGGGAATGTTTATTATTAGTATCCAGGTACTAATATAATTTTCTTGCTGACCCAAAATCAGCAGTATCAGATTGTTATTCCATTTTGTTGCTGTAGCGACAACCAGAGATAATTTTTTTGCTAGTTTGTTGCTACATCGTAAACTGGGGACGTATTTTCCTTTTACAAGACATTTGAGATATTACTCAACTTCTACATACCTTCAATTATTTTGTGTTTTATTTATATCTTCAGAAATTATGTATCATTCCTTTCTTTCTTTCACCTAAACTTTTTTACCCTTTGTAATTAACTTTCCAACACAAGTGGATAAAGCCAGTAGGACCGTAATAGACAAATTTCTTTTTGATAAAGCTCAAATAAAGAAAATAACTGTACACGCAGTAACAAATGCTCACTTTGGTCCTGATGCAGAGTTAATTAGAATAACCAAGATAATACCTTACAGTATTGATACTCCTCAGTAGGAATCAATTAGAATAATTACTGATTCCATGACAATGTTTTTATAAATGGTTTACAAGAGGAGTGGAGGAAATTTGTAATGAACCAAATGCTGATGTTAAATTTAATCTTTCCCATGGTAAATTCATATCATTATTTGAAAATAGCTTTCCACATAAGCTAATCAGAAAGACCATTAAAGAGCCATGTAAAAGACCATGGAGCACTAGAGAGATTAAAGTATCTTGTGAAAGAAAGAGAAAAATGTATCCATTGGCAAGAATAAGTAGATATCCTGCAGTTGTTGCACACTACAAAAACTACCTAAAATTAATAATGAAAGTTATTAAAAAATCAGGACATATGAACATTGTCAGAAATCAGTAATTCCAACAACAGACTTAAAGCTATGTGAAATGTAGCGAATTGAGAGACAGGACAACTGGGCAAAAAATAGGATAACATTATTACTATATTAACATTCAAGTGTTAAACATGGAGAAATCCTTATGTATGAAATGTTTTCTTTTATTATGCCATTCTTTAAAATACACACTTTAGTTATGTATCAAATGTATTCATTTATTATTTATGTTCTTTTAAAATGTATACTTTAGCTTTGTGTGATACCTCACAATAGTTATATTTCTTACTATTTAAATTGTACATTACTCATGACGACATCGATTGCATGTAAATGCTTAAAGATGGATAAATAAATAAATGGAAGGGCTACAAACAAGTCATCACAGGTAGCAAATGTTTTTAATAATCATTTCTTAAATGTAGAAGAAAATATAGGGGCAAACAGTTAAAGAGAAAAAGTGCAGCAGTATGTTCAAAAAACAACTTTCATAAAATTCTGTTACATGAAAGTATCACAAAATACTCCCTCTGAAATTTAAAATATATAACTAAACAAATACTGTTTTTAGCCTTGTATCACAATTTTTTTAATGTTATTGCACAACCAGGGTTTCAGGTTATAAGCGCATTTTCAAGTACATTACTGATTCCCAAAGATGATAGTGCACAGATAAACATGATGACAAGGCAAAGATAACCATCTCGACTTCTTTAAGGTAGCTTAAAGTACAATTATGTCAATGACCATTTTTACCAAATTACATACATTATTACACATTCACCAATTACACTACAATGACCGGACTAAAGATATGCATCAGCTAAGATATTTTTAACTATGATGGACTGGGGCCCAAAGTTTTGCTTCTATCCTGGGGTTGTGATCTCACCTAAAAGAGAGGTTTGCTGGATGAATAGTAGGTGTGGAGATAAACATATCAGTTTTTTAATTTCTAAAATTTCTAATTGGTTGAGTTTGGCCCACTTTTCCTCTGCATGTAGGACTTGTATATCTATTGTGTATTTGTGGTTATTCGGTCTACCCATCTAATTTTTAGCAGTTTCTTCTAGAAACACATCTCAATGTTTCTACTCTCTTCTTCCCTGAACTGCTTATAGGCCAAATTTCATTTCTGTACAAGGCTATACCCAAACAAACACCTTCAGCCCAGCACTTTTTTTTTTTAGGAGTGCTTTTCTTGCTGTTGGCAGTCTAGATTTTACACTCCCTCTACATTGGTCATATCAATCTGTATTGCAAGTCAAATAGCGAAACTCTCTTGCAGTTTCCAGTGTCTCATTTCACAATGTAATTCTGTCAGTACTACCAGATTTAATTCAACTAAAATTGGTTACTGTTGTCTGACATTCAATTATGTTCCCCTTGTAAGCTATTTTCAAGACATTATCTGCTGCCCAAGTCCTTTGCCATCTTTGACAGCATTGCCATGTCACTGGCAAATGTCAAAGTTTTAATTTCAATATGTAATTTGCTTTCCAGATTTCTCCTTGGTTTCTTTTACTGCTTGCTCAATGTACAGATCAAATAACATTGTGAAAGACTACAACCCTGTCACATTCTCTTCTTAACAACTCGTTCCCTTTCACATTCTTACTCTTTCTTACAACTGCAGTCTGGTTTCCGTAGATATTGTAGATAACTTTTTGCACCCTGTATTTCATACCTGCTATCTTCAGAATTTCAAATAGTGTGTTCCAGTCAACATTGTCAAAATCTTCCTCTAAATCTACAAATGTTATAAACATTGGCTTGCCTTTCTTCAACATATATTCTAAGATAAGTCATACAGTCAGATCTGTCTTGCATGTTATGAGTAAGTCTCTGGAACCCAAACTGATTTTCTTCAAGGGCAGCTTCTACCAGTTTTTTCATTTCTCTGTAACTAATTTGTGTTGTTATTTTACACCTGTCTCTTATTTTGCTGATGGTTAGGTAATATTTATGCCTGTTGGCACTTGCCTTTTTTTGAACAGAAGTTACTATATTCTTCTTGAAGTTGGAGGGTATTTCACCTGTTCCATACATCTTAGTTAACAGAAGCAAATAACTTGAAGTTTGGAATTAAATAATTAAAGAGGCAATGGTAAATGACACTAAACTGTCTAATACTTCAGCATAAATACATGACCACAAGGAACCAAAAAAAGAATAGCTGACACAGATATATACCGAAGGTTGGAATTATTTACTGCATTTATTTTAATCCATTGAACTCTTGGTAGTTTGTCTAGGCAGCGGCACTATATGTTGGGTGTGCAGTTACTCGGTTAAAGGGTATTTTTTGTGCCCTCATTTATGCACTGTTCAGAGATACACTGAGTGTGTGTACTGTGTTTTTACAGGATGGAGGGACCCTGCTGTGTGCAGTGGATGAAGCCCCTGACCACAACATTTCCATCTGGGACTGGCAGAAGAGCCACAGGATCACAGAGACCAAGGTGAGGATTTTCAAGCCAGTTTTCAGAACAGCATTCATTATGAATAGTAATTGTGGAAAGAAGTGTTGTAAATGATGCCAAGTGTTGATCATGGTGGAAGTAACATAGCAAGACAAGATCCTTCATAAAATACTCACGGTATTTGTGGGAAAAAAAGGCACTGATGAATCACAGCTGACACAGGTGCCCTGTTTGTTTTAATACCCATAGTGGAGGTGATGGAGAACAGGGAGAGAGACTAATTGGGGGTCATAAATGCTGAATTCAGCAACCTGGACTTGTGAGTGGAAATTACTTGCAGAGGGATTTCTGGCTGAAGCTCTCTCACAAATATCTCGATCCTCATTAATACCTCTCTAGTACTTTCAGCCACAGGCATTAACAGTGCTGCAGCTCATGGTTGTACAATTTCTCTCCTGAACTCCTCAGTTTATGAGAATTGCCCAGCTACCACCTTTCTTGTGCCTTTCATAGTTCAGTCTTGTCTGTTTGAATATATTCTGATGTACTGTATTCAGGAACAGTATTGATTGTCAATCTTTCAAATTACAAACACTGAGTCTTGAAGGATATGCTCAGTCAGAATCACGGTAACATCAGCCATTTCTGGCTAGTGAGATCTTACCAGCTGGTGACATGTTAAGTCGCCCAACAGCCAGTGCACCTACCACATCACACATAAACTGAGCTTGCCTGCTGGATGTGTGGAGAGGGGCATTGGCCCTTCAATGACAGGAGTGCAGTTAGGGGTGAAATCATTTTGTGAAGTGCTGAAAATATGCTTTTCGTGCAGATCGTGTTCGCATTTAAAGATCATGTGCTACAGGTGTTGAACTATGGTTTTTATGATAGCACATTTCAAAGATTTTCTTTTTCATATCTGGCACGATACAGTTGCAATCTTGATATGAAAAGTTCTGTTGATGGTATACATGGTATCCTTCATCATCTGTAGAAGCAACTGTTTCCCACTGAAAACAGGCTCACTTAAGAATGAAATTTTAATCAATGCATCACACAGGTATTGATATACTGAGGTATGTTTGGTGGCAACACTTTCTATTCCTGTTGTGTGTATAACTGTTCTTTGCATCACACCCTGTAGATTGTAAAGATTGGCAGCAGTGGTAGAAGGTATGAAGTGAAACTGTAGTGCCTGAGCTTTCTTTTAAATTTAAATTTTACAATACAGAAATTCATCTAATAAGCTTGTAATGTCAATCAGGAAAGTAAACTCATTTTTTCACATTTCTTTCTCCAAGGAGAAGGAAACCACACACTCCACATTGGATTTAAATGCCTTTCACCATACTTCACACTTTTCAGTTTAATTCACCATGTTCGACAATTTTTGCTTTTTTTCTGAACACAAAGGAGAAATCTCTCAAAAATTATAGCATGTTGGAAAATCACTCAATTACCTTGCATCCAGATACCAGTTTCAGTTTTACGAGTATTTACTTTCTGTTAAAAATCTGTGATTTTTTAAAGAACTGATGAAATTCATTACAATAAATTAGTGTATAAATATTGTATTGTACATTCAATTTCCTTCACTGATCCAAATTTTATACAATCTATGGAGAGGGTTACAATTTTTAATTATATATGCCAGTTACATAAGTTTCTGCATGTATTTTGGGAGTTTTAACATTTTCCTCAATTTTGCGTTTTTTTTTAAGTTTGTACCACACACAAACATAAAAAGGTGTTTAACTGAACATGCTGGTGAGCATTCAGCCTTCTTTCAATGATTACCAAATCAGTCTTGCTGCCATATCCAACAGTTCCCCATTCCATCATTCCAGAAGTTGGAGACTTAAACACACCACCCACAGTCACTTCCTCTGACCTTTCACAATATTGTGTATGCACACACTGAAGTTGATCTGACTGTCACATACTGAAGCAAGACTCATTGCTGAACATCATAGATTGTCCCAGTTGACTCTGGGCATATACCATGCAATTCTTTGTGTTACAGTGTCAGTCATAAACAATGCAAGACAACTCAAGATCTTGACACAGCTTCCAGTAACCTGTTCCTGACAGTTCATGTAACCTCTGCCTCTGTATTCTCGTAAGGGGATACAGGATAACTTAGAACTGCTATTTGGTTTTGTGTAAGGTTGCTTGCTCTAAATGTAGAAAAATGTAAGTTAATGCAAGTGAGTAAGGAAAACAATCCTGTAATGTTAAGGTACTGTTTTTTGGTGTGCTGCTTTACATAGTCCCGTCGATTAAATATCTAGGCATAATGTTGGAAGGCAATATGAAATGGAATGTGCATGCAAGGATCAAAGTAGGGAAACCAAATGATCAGCTTCAGTTTATTAGGAGAATAGGTAGCTCATCTGTAAAGGAGACCATGTATAGATAGTTGGTGTGACACATTATTGAGTATTGCTAGGGTGTTCAGGATGCCCACCAGACTGCATTAAAGGACTACATCGAAGCAGTTCAGAGGTTTGCTTTTAGATTTGTTTCTGGTAGGTTTGATCAACACACTAGCATTATGGAGATGCTTTATTTACTCCAGTGGGAATCCCTAGAGGAAAGACATTCTTTTTGTGAAAAGCTATTGAGAAAAATTTGAGAACCAGCATTTGCAGCTGACTGCAGAATGATTCTACTGCCATCAACATAAGCTTTGCATAAGAACTGCAGCAGCAACATGAGAGAAGTTAGAGCTTGTACGGAGCCACGTATACAGCAATTTTCCCTCACTCCACTCATAAGTGGAACAGGAAAGGAAATGTCAAGTAGTGATTCAAGGCACTGTGAGGCAACTTACAGAAAAAATATGTAGATGTAGATGCACAGATTTTGGTTGTTGTCATCAGTCGATTCATCAGAATGTCAATCAGTCTTACGTTTGTTGTGGAGGACTTATGCTTGTTTTTCTTGCCACAGTATGCCGAGACTGTGTGATCTTTTGCTGTGATGCTACATATACCTCATACCAATGATATGACCTTTCTCAAAGTCCAAAAGATGGTGATAAGTGTATGTGATGTGCTCTATGAAAAGGTCTGTTGATGGTAGACACACAGTAGCTATGTACCCTTCTTCACCTGTAGGAGTGACTGTTTCCCTCCTGAAAATATGCTCACTGAAGAATGAAATTTTAATCAATATATCTGACAGCATGGATAGACTGGGGTATGTTTGGTGGCATCCAGTCAAGGAGTCACACTTTCTATCTTTGTGAGTGTATGATTGTATCAACAGGAAAATCTACTTTGGAAAACTGTAAAACTACAATCAGACACAAAGGCTGATCAGTGTTGCTAAGTACAGCCAATAGACACAGTTAAAAGTAGAAGAGACTATTCCTACTTATCAGGCTGCTAGCTCCTTCCCAAGGGAGCGAAGAGGAGAAGTTTGCGAAGGACTGGTCAGTTGCTGACATCTCTGATTGAGAGAGACCCACTTACTGTGAGGCTGAAGGTAGACATCAGCAAGAGTTGGTGGTCAAAGATAAGTCCACATCTGAAATGAGATTGTCTCTTCCTAACGTCCTACTCACATCACCCACAGTCACTTTCTGTTGCTATCCTAACCTCCTTAGCACCCTGTTCATAGCATATGACATTCCCAGACTATTATGTATACCCTAGGGTTCTCTCCTGTGCAGTCTTCGACCTTTTACTCTATCCAACACCTCCTTGTTCATCTGTCTCTCTCAATCTCACAACAAATTGGTTACTCTCAGCCACCAAAATACGTCACCACAAGCAATGAAATGGCTATTGTTAGAACACAAAGATGTGCTATTCTTAACTTTGAAACAGATAATTCAAAACTGTCTTTGCATAACTTTTCCTTTATTTTTTTCAGAAGCAAGAGATAGTTAACATGTTTCCAGTCAGCAACTCAGACTCGAATATAAATTACCATCTGAACTGCATCATCTATGTACTATGTAAAATAATGAAGTACTGCCAACCAAATACTGCCCTGAACAGAGTCACACAGTTGCAGCCATTTAATCTTTACGGCATTGAAAATGAATTTAAATTTTCTTCTTCGTTACAACTTATGACATAGTTGGATTTTTAAAATTCATCTTATTTCATAACAGATTTCTTATTAGAGATAGCTTGACCTTTTTAATTAGTCATAATTTTGATTAATTTCTCCTTTTTACTGATGAAATTACAAAGTTTTTGTGTTCTTGTTTTATTTCTTCTAATTTAATGATTCCTTTAAATTTTGCACACACAAATTCAGACGTTTACTAATGTATTAACTCTTTCAGTATATCAGACTTTTAGAAAACTGACTTCTTTTTATGAAAATATTGAGATTTTAGTAATGTGAAAAATACCCTGTTCCATACATAACTTTTAATTGATTGACATTATTTTTGTTTTTACAGTTACTCAGTAGAAGTTATAAATAAGAGATCTCTGAAAAATAATCAAAACAGAGAAATAATTGTGTGAATTGAAGTCAATATAAATACTGAAGAGAGAGAGAATATGAATATGAAATATATGTATGTATCGTATTGTATGCTAGTTGTGCATATTATATTCTTCTATATTTCACCTTGGCATTTACTTTATAACAGAAGAGTTCTGAAAGCTCCATACAGTATTTTCTACATTTTAGTTATTCTGGCAGAATGTAAATACATTTGGAGCAATGGAGACCAGTCACTGAATAGCTGAAGTGAGTCACTGTCAGGGTCACAAAAGAGAATGAAAACTCTGCTAGCTTCACACACACACACACACACACACACACACACACAGCTATTCAGTACATGGATTCCTTTACCCCTAAACTATCTACTTTTAAGTCAGTGCTGCTTGGAATTTTGCCTCCTAAAGGAAAGTACTGTCCTGCCATTTTAGCTCCTTACAACTTGGCAGTTTTATTTTTCAAACATGCTGACAGATTAAAACAGTGTTCCTGATCGGAGCTTGAACCTAGAACTTTGCCTTTCATCATCCTGACCTTATTCCCTGAGCTACAGGTGGAAGTAATGCTGTGAGGGCATGTCATACCTGGATAGTTGGCTGGAAGTACATGGCTGTGAAAGACGAAGTCTGGGCTCGAGTCCTTGTCCAGCTCACAGTTTTAATGTGCCATGAAGTTACAAACTGGTGCATAGTCCACTGCTGAGGGGAAGACTCATTCTAGAAATTATATCTAGACTATAGATAAGCCATTTCTCTGCATTGACTCATTCAGTTTTATTTTCTTATTTCTATAGTAGCCATTTACCCACAGCTTTGTCCATGTGTATGTAGGGAACATATTTTGCACACATCTCCTCCCCATCATCTCTGTCCATCTCCTCCTCCTTCACACACTGTCCATCTGCTCTTCCACCCCTCACTATCCATCTTCCCACCCTCACCCCCTCCTTTCCTCTTTCTTTGCTCAGCCCTGCGCATCCACATGTATACCCCCAGCATGTATACCGATATACCAGGTGTGCAGGCAGCCTACCGACCATTTTCTGGGGAATGTGTATGTATTGGTGCTTGTGGTAGAATGTTTCATACCTCATTAAGTATGTGTAAAATTGTTGTGTACTAACCGAATGTGGTCGTCACGAACAGTGTTCTGCAGACACGGTTGTCGCAGCAGAGTTCCACCCCCTGGACAAGAACAGCATTGTCACATGCGGCAAGTCGCATATCAACTTCTGGACACTCGACGCTGGTGGAACCCTCTACAAACGGATGGGTATCTTTGAGAACAGGGATAAACCAAAGTACGTCACTTGCCTCGCTTTCACCGGCCAGGGTGATGTCGTCTCTGGAGACTCCAATGGGAACGTCATTGTCTGGGGAAGAGGTTAGTATTCACTCGCATCCATTTCTTGGTCACAGTTCTCCTTCTCTCAAGTCACTGTTTGTTCACATTCATAGCACTTACTTATGCACATTTTGAAATTCTGAAGGCAGCAGGAATAAATTACAGGGAGTGAAAAGTTACTTACAACTTACACAGAAACTAGACTGCAGTAATAAGACTCTTGAGGACATGAAAGGAAACAGTAGTTCAAAAGGATGTAAGCTGAGGTTCTAGCTCATCTCTATGATTGTCTGTGCACTAACAAAGTGTCAAGGCAATTAAGAAGTCTGGAAAGGACATTTAAGTTCAGATAGAAGAAGTTAAAACCTCAAGGTTTACCAGTGACGACATAATTTTGTAATAAGTGGCAAAGGGCCTGCAAGATTAGTTGAAAGGAATAGGTAGCAGTTTGAAAGATAAACATTGACAGAAGAAGACAAAGATAATAGTCTATAGTCAAATTGAACCAGGTGATGCTGATGGAATTAGATTAAGAAATTAGGTAATGAAAGTAGTATACTTTTGGTAGCAAAATAACTTAAAAAGGGCAGACTGCAGCTGCAAGAAAAGCATTTCTGTAAAAGAGAAATTTTTTGATCTTAATTTAAAGTGTTCAGAACCTTTAATGGAGATATTTGTCTGTAATGTAATCTTATGTCGAAGTGAAATGTTGATAGTTACTTCATAGAGAAGAGAACAGAAGCGTTTAGACAAGGATGTTGGCTTCTTTTGCATATTTTCACTGACTTTTCTGTTAGGGAAGTATCTTCTGATGCAAAGGCACCCAAAGCAAATAAATTATTTGTTCATCACAAGTGAATGGTAAGAATATTGTGTGAAATGAGTAACCACACATCTTTAAGAGTGCTCTTTAAGAATCACTGAACAAGCTGATAGTGTGGTATGATGCTGGACTCCTCACTGAGAAAAAAGTGGTTCCGAACTCTGATGTAGGGTTTCCATAATTTCCTGCATTTGCTTAAGGTGAATGGGGGCAGGGGGTTCTTTTGGTACAGTCAAGACATAACAAGCCGAAACATCTTTATTTTTTATAAGTAAAAATGTAAGTACCACATACAAACTGTTCAAAAAGAGAGATTAACTCTATACAGCATCTAGCCAGACTGGAATATAAAGTGATAAATTGTGAATTGCTACCAATTTAAAAGAAAATGGAGAGCTGTTCCGTTTACAAATTATCTGAATAATTAGATAAAAGTTTGAAAGTTTGTGTTGGCCACATTTACAGTAAGTGTTCATGGTAAAGTGAAACTAACTGTGAATGGTTGTCTAATGTAAGGATGACTCAGTGTTTAGGGAAGTAAATAAGTATTTCCTTGTTGAAATATTTTTGTAATGAAATAAATATTTTACTACTAATAGCACATAAAAAATAAATACATGGTAAAAAAAGAAGATGCAGAAGTAGTTGCTTCCCTTCTACTTAATTACCATATATATGCAAACAATCCACACATACTTTTTCCCAAATTTAATGATGAAGAACTTAATTGCAATAATGTTGGTACTGCCCTAACTCCAAAAATAGATCCCATTATACTATAGCATTGCTGCAGCCTGTGTTGTATCAGTAGTGTATTAGAAGTGAAGTATTAACTGTATGTTAAATTGTTAATTATGGCTACAAGCTCACGTTATCACTCATACATGACTAAAGAAAAACTTAAAATTATTGAAGAAGCAGAAACTGGATAGTGGGAAGAAAGTGTGATGTGAGAGAGGGTTGTATTCGTGACTGGCAAAAAAAACAAAGTGTAGATTAAAGAAATGAACGGTAATCGTCGGGCATTTTGGAGCCAAAAAGCAAATCATATGGACCTCAAAAAAGGGCTCCATGATTATAAAGATGAGAAGGAACATTATGGATGTGCAGTGACCAGTAAAATGTGCCAACTCAAAGCACTAGCTTAAGCCAAAGAATTAGAATTGCATAGGCTTCCGCAGCCAGCCAGTCAGTCAGCGTAAAAGTTTTCTGGGTGTGGTACTGCATCATAATGTATAAAACTACTGCTGCTGGAGAAAAACCAACGGTTCTGCCACGGTTGAAGTAACCTTCTTCTGGGTCTACTGGTGCATTCTAGCTGCAGCCATGGCCAAAATGTTGTTTTTCTCCAGCAGCAGTAGTTTTATACAATATGACACAGTACCACACCCAGAAAACTTTTATGCCCAAAGAATTAGACATCACGAGTTTCAAGCTAGCTATCAAAATTTTTCGAATGAAAATCAGGTTTTGATTAAAAATGTAAATTCACTGGCTTGCACTGTACTTTTCACCTTTCCTTTATGACTGAGCTTTAAGCAGCATACAACAGAAATGGCGTGTAGTATTGGTATGTTTGTACACAGCCATCTTACTTTTCTGGGGGAGTTCATTTTTCTATATAATTCATCTCACAAAGCTGTCAGCTTGCCTTACATGTTTGTTATTTGTTGTAGGTCTATCCTTATTCCTTGTTGTAACTGTGATCTCACACTTCTATCACGATAGCAATAGTTCATTGTTAATGCAGTTTGCAGTTTAAGATTCAGGGATTTGCTCAACTTTTATTAGTGTATACTTTGAGTTTTTCCACACACGTGGAAGTTATACTTCTAGAGTCCAACTTGTTACAGGCACCAACACAATCTCAAAGTTTGTCCGAGGAGTTCACGAAGGCTCAGTGTTCAGCATTTGTGCACTGAAGGAGGGCAGCATCGTGACCGGAGGCGGGAAGGACGGCCGGCTCGTGCAGCTGGATGCGAGCATGAACCCGACAGGAGTTGAAGCTCAGGTATGCTGAGTAGTGATTTGCTTTGGGCAGTTTGCTATTCTCTTATGTGCTTGGTCACTAATGCTCTACTGGTGATTTTCTTATAAAGTTACTTGTTTGCCTACAACAGTGCCTGCCAAAAAAAGTGTGAAGCACCCAGGAGACATGGTTGGATGTCGGTGCAATTTTGTGAATGTACACACCATCGGAGTTGGTCTTTAGTGTTGTTAACAGGTGTGGTAGGGTTTATAAAGAGCACAAATAGTGTCAGACATTTAGTGATCACCATGAAAAATATGGAGATGTTGCACAGTTGTATGAGACAGTGTTATCAGTACCTGACAGTTTGAAATGGGCTTCATAGTCGGTCTCCATGCCGTATAATATCCTGATTTGTGGGGCATTTGAATGTGACACTGGCCTAGTGTTGGAGTATATAGGAAAATGAAGGCAGATATACTTGTCATCAAGGCTTTGGTCAACCACGTCTGACCATCAGAAGTGAGGATCACTGTATTGTCCACTGAGCACATTATATCCCATTTACATCTGCAATCTGAGAACAAGTGATGGACTCGGGATAACATTCTGTGCCACCCTGCACCATTATTCAGAGACTGGCAGCAGCTGGACTGGAGAATTACTGTCCCACGTGTAGCCAAGGTGACTTCAATATTAATTTTGCACATGATTGTGCAAGAAAAGGGATGTTGGTAGATCTCCTAAGTTCATATGATCTGATGCAAACTGTGTTTTTTTTCAACTAGGGTGCAGGGGAACAGTAGCACAGTCATAGACAATATTTTTATTCATTCTTCATTACTAGATGGGCATTCTGTTAGTAAAAGGGTGAATAGCCTTTCAGACCATGATGCACAAATTTTAACACTAAAAGGTTATTGTATTCAAACCAATGTCGTATTTAGTTACAAACTACGTAGGAAAGTTAATGCAACAGCAATAGAGAGTTTTTCAAAACTTGTCAAGGAACAAGAGAGGCAAGATGTTTATAGTGCCGATAATATAGATGATAAATACAATGCTTTCTATAACACATTTCTCATGCTTTTTGAGAGTTGCTTTCCATTAGAACATTCTAAACGGGGTACTAGCAGTAATGGACAGCCCGGTTGGCTGACTAGTGGGATAAGGATATCATATAGAACAAAGTGAGAATTATATCAAAATGTTAAAAGTAGTCACAATCAAGCTACAGTAGCCCATTACAAACTGTATTGTAAGGTGCTTAAAAATGTTATTAGCAAGGCAAAAAGTATGTGGTATGCAAATAGAATATCTAATTCACAGGATAAAATTAAAGCCATATGGTAAGTTGTGAAGGAAGTGTCTGGTCAGCAGCACAAGATTGATGATATAAAGTCAATTCGCAGTAATAATATTTCTGTTACTGATAAATCAGATATATGTACAGTATTTAACAACTATTTTCTGAGCATTGCTGGCGAATTAAATAAAAATTTAGTTTCTACAGGAAATCATATAAATTTCTTAGCAAATCCGTTTTCGAGATTGACGTCTGAAATACTCCTCTATGATACAGACAAGAGGGAGTTTGAGTCAATAATTAAATCACTGAAGACTAAGGATTCTCATGGTTATGATGGAGTGTCTAGTAGAATTTTAAAGTACTGTGCTGCACATGTTAGCCCTGTATTTAGCCATATTTGTAATTTTTCCTTTAGAAATGGTCAGTTTCCTGAGCGATTAAAGTACTCAGTAGTAAAGCCGCTTTATAAAAAGTGAAAAAGGGATAATGTAGATAATTTTAGATCTATTTCTATGCCATCAGTGTTTGCAAAAGTTATCGAAAAGGCTGTGTATGTAAGGTTAATTGATCATTTTATATCACACGATTTGCTGTCAAATGTACAGTTCGGCTTTAGAAGTCGTTTGACAACTGAAAATGCTATATTCTCTTTTCTTTGTGAGGTACTGGATGGGCTAAACAAAAAGTTTCGAATGCTTGGCGTATTTTTTGATTTAAAAAAGGCATTTGACTGTGTTGATCTCACAGTATTGCTCCAGAAGTTGGACCAGTACGGAATAAGGGGAGTAGCTCACAATTGGTTCACCTCTTACTTTAGCAACAGGCAGCAAAAGGTCATTATTCACAATGTTGATAATGGCTGTGATGTGGGATCTGAGTGGGGTACTGTCAAGTGGGGGGTACCCCAGGGATCAGTGTTGGGGCCGCTCCTGTTCCTTATTTATATAAATGATATGCCCTCTAGTATTAAGGATAACTCTAAAATATTTATGTTTGCTGATGACACTAGCTTGGTAGTAAAGGATGTTGTGTGCAACATTGACTCGGTTTCAAGTAGTGCAGTACATGACCTCAGTTCATGGCTTATAGAAAATAAACTAACGTTAAATCACAGTAAGACTCAGTTTTTACAGTTTCTAACACACAATTCAACAAAACCTGTCGTTTTAATCTCACAGAATGGGCATATGATTAGTGAACCTGAACAGTTCAAATTCCTAGGTGTTCAGATAGATAGTAAGCTGTCGTGGAAAGCCCACGTTCAGGATCTTGTTCAAAGGCTTAATTCTGCCATTTTCACTATTCGAACGGTATCGAAAGTGAGTTATACTTCGACACACAAATTAGTCTACTTTGCTTATTTTCATTCACTTATGTCGTATGGTATTATGTTTTGGGGTAACTCTTCCCATTCTAGAAGAATATTTTTGGCTCAGAAATGGGCGGTTCGGGCAATAAGTGGTGTGAGTTCACGAACCTCTTATCGACCTCTGTTCACGAGTCTGGGTATTTTGACATTGGCCTCTCAATATGTATATTCCTTATTGTCATTTCTTGTTACCAATATTAATTTATTTCCAACAATAAGCAGCTTTCACTCAGTTAATACTCGGCAGAAATCAAAGCGCCATTTGGATCGGACTTCCTTAACTCTTGTGCAAAAAGGTGTGCAGTATACTGCTGCATGCATTTTCAATAAGCTGCCACTCGAATTCAAAACTATTAGCAGTAATCCACACGCTTTCAAATCGAAACTGAAGAGTTTCCTCATGGGTCACTCCTTCTATTCTGTCGAGGAGTTCCTTGAAAAATTAAGATGTTTCTCATTGTATTGATGATAGCGTTTGCTTAAACTTATGGATTGATTTTCTTTCAGATTCATGAACATTTATTTTTATCTGTTATTACTTTTATGTTGTAAGTTCATCTACTGACACGTTCCATGACCTTGGAGATTTGCTCCTCAACTTGACATGTAAATAAAAAATAAAAAAAAAAACCACGGGACAAATGGCTGCATTTGGTGTGGTGACACGAGCAGGAAGCATGGACTGCTAATGAATGGCACTGCATTGTTTCAGTGAAGAATTCGGGTTCTGCAGTACCCCAGATGAACATTGTCAGGGATTATCAAAGTGACTTGGGGAGAGCTCTCTTTATACCACCACTTTGGAGAGCAACAGCAGTATTAGTCATGGCATTGTGGTGTAGAGATGTCTGGTAAGATTTCAGGTCGTAGCTGGTAGAGACTGAGAGAACTGTAATGGCCCAGCGTAAGTCACAGACATCCTGCATGCTCAAGAATTATCTCTCACGTGACAATAGTAAGGTGCCATTTTTCCATAGGACAATGCTCCTCCAATTGCAGAAAGTGTGTGTATGAATTGTTTGTGTGATGTTAAGGTACTCGTGTGGCCAGAAAGATTCCAAATCTGTGCCCAGTAGAATGAGCATGGACCAGCTGCGACATCAAATCTGACCCAGTGCCAGTATCCAGGAAATCGAGGACTAGGTACGACAGTTGTGGGCCAGCTAGACTTAAATTAGGATACAGTAGCATTATGACGCCCCTCCCGACTGTATCGTGCATCCGGGCCTGTGTGGGTACATTGTGATAGTGACAAGTGAGCTTATACTGCTTTGTAAATTTGACTCAGTTTCACAATCACTGCAATGACATCACATACCCTGTCAGTCATCGAAATTTTATTTATTTATGTTTTCCTCTTCATCATCTGAGTGTTTCACTTATTTTCTCAGGCAGTGCCTACCTATAAAAAACATTTTGAACATGGCCTTCTTTCACTAGGTTCTTCTGAAATAACCTTGGCTGAGCATTGTGATTGAAATCACACATTGCAATAACAACTGTTTATTTATTAACCGTGACTAAACACATTTAGAGGACAAAGTTCCATATTCGAGTACCGTATTTACTCGAATCTAAGCCGCACTTGAATCTAAGCCGCACCTTAAAAATGAGACTCGAAATAAAGGAAAAAAAAATTTCCCGAATCTAAGCCGCACCCGAAATTTGAGACTCGAAATTCAAGGGGAGATAAAAGTTTTAGACCGCACCTCCAAATCGAAACAATGTTGGTCCATTATAATACGAGACACAATTTAGGTCGAATGAATGACGATACAGCTACAGCTACAGTAGTTTGGTTCGAGTCGTAAGCTTAGCAGTTAAGCTTTACCAGGTAGCCATTGCTATGCATCAGGCGCTCCGTCCGTATTTATACGGGTACCCTTCCTTTTTCACATGCTTCGTCTGGTTTGAATTGATTGCTTATTTTTCTTTGATCTGATAAGTGCCGTTATGTGTTTACGTCACTCTAAGCTGAAAATGCATTACTGTATTGTGTCTTGCATTGTTTGTCGCATTCTGATAGTGAGTGTTTACGGCCAGTCGCCGCTCGCGGCGTGGCTTGCTCTTGTGCGAGGTTACTTACACTGCTGCTTTATTTGATAATGATCAACAAGAACCAAATAATAGACTGCATATGATGGAAGATGTTCTGAACGAGAGTTTAGCGAACATTTTTCACCATTTGAAAATCTTTGCAGACGCCTCTTTAGTACATTATATTCTGCACAGAAATTAGAATCATCTTAGATTTAAAAATCTAGTCAATTGCCATGCTTCATTTATGACTGTATCACTATTAGGCATAAGAATAATACGAATATGACGAACATGACATGATATGTGTATTCTTCCGCGTTTGCTGTTGTCTCGCTGTAGTTTCGTAGTTTATTAGGCAGACAGGATTTAAATGAGACAGCAGCAAACACGAAAGAATACATGGCAAAATGTTTATATTTGTATTATTCTTATTGTGAAGAGAATACTGCATGTGATTCACAATTCATAAAAGTTCCTAGTAGCAACCATCTCTTCTCACAGGTAGGAAAAAATTCAGGACATAGAGTTTCCCATATTTGACAAACATCCCAAACAGTCTTGCCAGTCGGATTTTCGTAGTACATTGAAATGCTGCTAGAAGATGAACAATACGAAATTTCTATTTACTTCGTTGGATAATGTATGAAAGTGCAGTGGTCGAAACTCGGGGCGGAGAAAAAAGCTCGTTTTCCACCTTTTTTAAAAATTTATTTACTGATGAAGAGGTTTTGGCGCCAGTATTTATCTTTGTGCCTGCAAAACATGCTTGTTGTAGCACTACATATATTCTATGGCAGAAGTTAGTTGTGGCGGCACCTACCAACATTTTTCAGAACTTCCGTGTACTTTGCACTCGATTCTAAGCCGCAGGCGGTTTTTTGGATTACAAAAACCGGAAAAAAAGTGCGGCTTAGATTCGAGTAAATACGGTACACCTGAAAGTCCATCATGATTACGTGTACTGGGTGATCACTCTGATGATCATCGTTGTTAGTGATGATGAGCCAGGAGGTGCTGTGGATGATGAGCAGTGCTGCACCGTGAGGCTGGCAGTCACTGGTACCCGACTGAAGACGTCTAACCTGGTGGCCCAATGGTAAACTGATGCAGCAGAAGGTGGTGTTGCCCAAGCTGATGAGCCATGGGCAGATGACTGGAGAATGGCACTGGACAAAGCTGCTCAGGGCTGGAAAGACTTCAGTTCATACCTCAGACCGTGAGGCAGTGACAGAATCTGTGGCTGGCAGTCTCGTGGACATGGGGGCAAAGTGAAGGCGACCCGAAGGCTAGGACATCGGGCTGCATTGATAAAAGTTGCTTCAGAGGAGTTGGCAATGTCACGACACAGATGGACACGTGGCAGCTACTAGTGCATAGCCCGTTCGTATTGATGACCTGCTTGGCCAGCCTGCGAGTTTATACAATGTGTGATCAACAGTAACTGGAATCTTTTTAAATTTTGTGGGCTTCTTAAAACTGATTTTCAATATTTATTATTTTTATTATTTTTTTAAATGGTGTTGGTATGCATGTTCCTACTGTGTGTTTGCATTTTCAACTGTTTTGAATATTTGCCTTATTGATGACAGTCAAAAACATTGTACATATTTTCAAAAGCTCACCAAACTTTTTCTTTGGGAAAAAAAAAGATTTAAACAGTATGCATTAAATTTTACTTGAAAAATGGAATAAAGTGCAACACTGCATTCAGATGTTTCCTGTGGCTTTGGCAAATCTTCTATGAGTAAGTTAAGACTTCATTAGTAATATAAATGTTTCAAAGAGGGTTGAGAAGACATTGATGTCAATGACCACCCTGGACATCCTAGCACATCAGTTAATGACGATGTCAGGGAAGTAAAGAGATTGTTTCTGGAAAATTGCTGAATCACCATCAGAGAGGGTGCTGATAATATCTGTATATCCTTTGGCCTACACCAAACAATTTTTTTTTTTTCCTTTTCTTTTGATGTTTTTGGCATATTTTATCTGCAGATTCTATAATTAACCCCCAAAAAAATTTAGCTTGCTGACAGTATGGATAATGTAACTGATGATGATAAACAGAAGGCTGAAATTCTAACCCTAGCTTTCAAAAATTTATAGCCGGCCGGAGTGGCCGTGCGGTTTTAGGCGCTACAGTCTGAAACCAAGCGACCGCTACGATCGCAGGTTCGAATTCTTCCTTGGACATGGATGTGTGTCATGTCCTTAGGTTAGTTAGGTTTAATTAGTTCTAAGTTCTAGGCAACTGATGACCTCAGAAGTTAAGTCGCATAGTGTTCAGAGCCATTTTTCAAAAACTTATTTCCGGTAGAGGACTGCAGCACCATTCCCCCTTCATATTATCGAACAAACACAAGGATGGCTGACATAGTGTTTAGTGTGTCTAGGATTGTAAAACAGTTAAGATCCTTAGACACCAGGAAGGCATCTGGTCCAGACGGTATCCCCGTAAGATTATATGTTGACTACACTACAAATATAGCACCATTCTTATCCATCATCTATCAGAGATCATTGGAACGGCAGAAAGTTCCACGGGTCTAGAAGAATGCCCAGGTCATAGCAATCTATAAAAAGGGTAGAAAATCAGATGAAAAAATTACCGGCCAATTTCAATAACATCGATTTGTTGTAGAATCATGGAACATATTTTGTGTTCAGACATAATGACCTTTCTAGACTCTGAGAAGCTCATCTGCAGAAACCACCATGGTTTTAGGAAACAGCAGTCATGCGAGACATGGCTGGCCCTCTTTGTGCATGATATACAACAGGCTCTAGATACCAGCTCCCAGGTTGATGCCATATTTCTCGACTTTCAAAAGGTGTTCATCTCATTTCTGCACTGTCGCTTGCTCCAAAAAGTGCACGCTTACAGTCTATCCAATGACATATGTGATTGGATAGAAAGTTTTCTAAAAGACAGGGAGCAGTATGTCGCCCCTGAACAGGGTGACTTCCACAGAAACAAGTGTAACTTCATGTGTGCCCTAGGGCAGTGTAATAGGTTCACTGATTTTTCCAATTTACATAAATGATCTGGTTGATGGTATTGACAGCGGCATTAGACTGTTTGCCGATGATGCTGAAGTCTACAGGAAAGTAGTATCACATGAAAGTTGTGAACAAATCAAGGGGGGTTTGCAGAAAATTAATGCATGTAACAAGGCGAAAATCCCCGTTAATGTAAGAGTACAAAATAAATGCCCATTCTTAGGAAGTGGTAACATCCATCAAGTATCTGGGTGTGACTATTCGAAATGATCTCAAATGGATTGATCAGATTACACAAGTAACGGATAAGGCAAACTCTCGATTGCAGTTTATTGGTAGAATCCTGAAGCGATGCAGTCCTTCAAGAATGGAAATAGCTTACAATACGTTAGTTTGTCCAGTCTTAGAGTATTGTTCCTCTGTATGGGACCCTTACCAGTTGGGCCTGAATCAAGAGATTGAGAAGGTCCAAAGAAGAGTGGCAAGATTCATGACTGGTACATTTAGCCATTGCGAGAGCGTTACAGATCTCATAGAAAGTTTGAAGTGGGACACACTTGCAGATAGATGGCGCCCTAAACAGAAAGGGCTGCTCACTAAATTCCGAAATCTGATCTTCACCGAGTATGTAGAGCATATACTATTACCACCAACTTTCAAATCACGCAATGATCACCATTCAGAGATAAGGGAAATTAGAGCTTGTACTGAGGTGTTGAGTCAGTCGTTTTTCCCTTGCATGCTCTGCGAGTGGAACAGGGGTAGGGGCGGGGGGGGGGGAATATGACTTTGGTGCGAATTGTGCCCTCTGCCACACACCAATTGGTGGCTAGTGGAGCATATATGTAGAAACGTGTAGCAGCTAAGTTTGTTTTGAAATTGTAGAATTTTGACCAAAAACAACATTATGTACACATTGCTCAGAAATTGATGAATGAAGTCGCCAACTATCGAGAACTTCTTTAGAGGGATGTAACAGGTGACAAAATATGGGTAGATGGGTATAATGTCGAAAGCAAGGCCCATTCATTCCAATGGAAACTGCCTGAAGAGCCAAGACCGAGAAAAATTAGAGAAGCTCAATCATTTGTGAAGGTTCTTCTCACTGTTTTCTTGGATTACAGACGGATGATGTATCATTAGTTCCTGCCTTAGTGTTGTGCAGTCAATAAGGAATACTACCTGTCAGTTAGGTGCTGTTTTTGTGAAGCAAGCCAAAGAAAACGACCAGAATTGTGGCAAAACCATTCATAGAAATTGCATCACGATAATACTCCTGCTCAACTCCAACTCAATGTTTGTTCTTGATTTTTTATTGGCAAGGAACAAAACCAGCCCGCATCTCGTGGTCGTGCGGTAGTGTTCTCGCTTCCAACGCCCGGGTTCCCGGTTTCGATTCCCGGCGGGGTCAGGGATTTTCTCTGCCTCGTGAAGGCTGGGTGTTGTGTGCTGTCCTTAGGTTAGTTAAGTTTAAGTAGTTCTAAGTTCTAGGGGACTGATGACCATAGATGTTAAGTCCCATAGTGCTCAGAGCCATTTGGACCATTTTTGAACAAAACCATTATGCTAATTCAGACACCATATTCACCAAACATGACTCCATGTTCCCAAGATGAAAGAGAACCACGAAAGGATGTTATTTTGCCATCATTGGTGAGAGAAAAACAGAATTGCTGAAGGAGCTGAACACCAGAAAGAAAAGTTAATTCCAGAAGTGTTTCCAAAATTGGAAAAAGTGCTAGAACAAGTGTATTATATCAGAGGGGAATTACTTTGATGGGATGATGATGATGATGATGATGATGATGATGATGATGATGAATAAATATTCTTTCAGGATAACCAAAATACCCTTTACTTTTTAATCACACATTGTATATGGCCAAACGGAGCTTTTTAATATGGAAGATAAGTACTGCTGCACACTTCAGCACCATTGAAACTTCCTGGAGAACTGGGACACTGTCAAGGTCACTGCCGGGTATGGCACCGGGCTCCTGTCTCAGCCCCTGTTGTTACATTATAGTCAAGCTTTATCCAGTAAACTTCGTAGAAAATTTGCACCTAGCATAACCCATGGACAAGAAATTAAAGTTTGCCTAGATTTGACTGTTCAGCTGTAAACATTGTCTTCAGCTTACTCTTTATTGTAATGTGTATTAGTGGGTCAGTTTAAATGCAGTTTCACTGACTGGCTTTGTTTTAAGGCTGTAACTCAACAATTGTGCATTTCTGATTTGTTTGGAAAATTTGCTCGATTTGATGTCCCTTACCCTGCTCTGACATTCAGATTATTTTTCTCCACTTGATACTCAGTTCAGATAGACAATAGAAGTAGCACAAAGAATACAGGAGAATAGTGAAGAAAAAAGTTGCAATTACCCTTGTTATAAGGCCATAATATTACAGTAATTAGGTCTTTCACAAAAAACCATACAGCAGTGTAGAAAACAAGACATTTGAAAGTGACAATACTACTTGTGATTCAAGTACAATTAGTTGGGGTGTGCAAATGCCTAGTACCTCTGAGGAGTGTTATGGCCAACATTGCAGCCTTGCAACACCATCTGTTCTTAGGCCTGACACTCTTACCAGTCTGCCACACGATGTGCCTTACCTCAGTTACTGCTTTACAACCTGTGCCGCCTGGATTGTTACTACGAACACCAGTCTTTCTGAATTGCTGCTACAATGTATCCTTGTAACTCCCCTGACCTCAGCTTTCGCTTGTCCTACCAAGTGAGGTAGCACAGTGGTTAGCACATTTAACTCTCATTTGGGAGGACGACGGTTCAAACCAACGTCCGGCCATCCAGATTTAAGTTTTCCACGATTTCCCTAAATCGCTCCTGGAAAATGCCGGGATGGCTCCTTTAAAAGGGCATGCCCGGTTTGCTTCCCCAGCTTTTCCTAATCCGAACTTGTGCTCCATCCCTAACGATAATGTTGTCGACGGGACGCTAAACACTAATCTCCTCATTCACTAGTGCCTGTCGTCCACCTACCTGTCCATTTCTCAAGTCCCCCTCCAGCACTACACACACTTCTACTATCCCATCAACACACCTGCTAGTCTTCTCCCCTGCTCTACTTCTCTTCTCTCCTTTCCCCCTCCTCCCCCTTCCCCCCATTCCCCTAGCACAGCCTTCCAACGCTGCACCTAGCAACTGTCCGCAACATCCCTACAAGCCTACAGACAGTACAGCATCTTCCCCACTGCTACCCTTCTGTCCTTCCCTATCCATACCCCATTATTCCATGTTTCCTGCTAAGCCCTCCACCACTCACCCCCCCCCTCCCCCTCCCCCAGCAGATTGCTGCTCACATTGGTTGCAGTCGAGCCCTAGCTCCGGGAGACAGTGGTCGTGTGTGTGTGTGTGTGTGTGTATGTGTGTGTGTGTGTGTTTTCTGTTTCAGAGTAGTTGTAACAGAATACTTGATATTCATTCAGTCGCAATAAGAGTTGTATTGTAAAACTTCCTGGCAGATTAAAACAGTGCGCCGGACCGAGACTCAAACTCGGGACCTTTGCCTTTCACGGGCAAGTGCTCTACCATCTGAGCTACCCAATCACGACTCACGCCCCGTCCTGACAGTTTCACTTCTGCCAGTAACTCATCTCCTACCTTCCAAACTTTACAGAACCTCTCCTGCGTACCTAGCAGAACTAGCACTCCTGAAAGAAAGAGTATTGCAGAGACATGGCTTAGCCACAGCCTGCGGTATGTTTACAGAATGAGATTTTCACTCTGCAGTGGAGTATGTGCTGATATGAAACTTCCTGGCAGATTAAAACTGTGTGCCGGATCGAGACTTGAACACGGGACCTTTGCCTTTCGCGGGCAAGTGGTAGAGCACTTCCCTGCGAAAGGCAAAGGTCCCGTGTTCTAGTCTCACCCGGGGACACAGTTTTAATCTGCCAGGAAGTTTCATATCAGCGCTCACTCTGCTGCAGAGTGAAAATCTCATTCAAGAGTTGTATTGATTTATACAACACAAAATACAACAAAACACACTTCATTCAATCAAAATTATGTCTAACATTCCCCAAAAATTACTCATTACCATAGATGAAAATACAACCAATTCCCCCCCCCCCCCCATACTTACACAACCCCCCCCCCCCCCCCACACACACACACACACACACACACACATACACACCTTGCATGTTTCTGTCTTACGGAATTACTAGTTCCTTTGTGAGAGTGATGAAGAAATTAAGTGGGTTGTCACTTACAATGCTCAATAAGTGTCTGGTCATGAACTTCAAAATTAGTAATTGTTTAACTCCATATTATCAGTAATGTTCAGAAAATTAATTTAGCTACAAATAAGTGCCAGGAAAATTAATAGAATGTAAGAAACTTTCACTGTTATGTTAATTACCATTGTATTTTTGTGTAATAGTAATTTACTGTTTTCAGTGTTTAACATCCATAAATATGATAAGATTTAATGTTCAAAAGTTAAATTTAGCTTCAGTTTACTTCCATCAGAAACACAACCACTCATGAAACCAAATTATAAAACTCTAATCACAATGCTGATTCCATGTGCATCCCTTCCAACCAACAGCTCCATACTACTCCTACACAGAAACAAAAGTAATAAGAGTAGCAAACTGAATAATTCATGATTACATCATTACTCTACAACAAGCCCAGGAGAGCTTGGACATCTCATACCAAAATATGAGAGTATGGGATGAAACTTTTTAGTGCTTTTGATCAAGACATAAATTGGCTCAAAATGTTAGTTATAAATTGGATTTTACTCTATAACTAAATGAGATATTTTGCAAGTCATAGAAGTTTTAGAGCAGGAGACAAAAGTTTTATTGTCTGTACTTATCTGGAAAAAGTAAAGGGCAGTGGTGATTGTTCATCTTGATTGTCCATCACTCTTGCGAGCCACAGAAAATATTTGGGTCACTCTCTTGGAATATGTTGCACCTGTACATCATCAGTAATAATTTTCTCATAACCAGTTTGTTTGGAATTCTTAAATTATATAGCTTATTCACTTCTCCATTGCAACACTAATTGCTCTGAGTAACAATTGCCACTATTTAGAATCTATAACTAACTTTTACAGCTACTGAAATGCTTTAGCCTAACAATCACCCTTAAATAGGTTTCCCACATCATACTTTCAGTGTTATTACAATTAGTGTTTTATATATTTTACAAGGAAAAATATTAATAAAAATAATTTCACATGTGACACAAAAGTCTGCAGAGAACAGAAATATAATGTCATTTAGCTGTGATGTGACTGAAAGTTTTTCATGCTAAATTTTGTAAAATAAATCTCCTTAACAATTAATATTATGATACGTAAGTTTTCATAAAAAATAGTTATTTTTATTGTCTGTCATAGTGGTGACTCTAATGGTAAAGCTTTATCATTTTCTACAAAACATGTTGCTCTCGCAGTGGTTAGCACACTGGACTCGCATTCGGGAGGATGACGGTTCAATCCCGCGTCTGGCCATCCTGATTTAGGTTTTCCGTGATTTCCCTAAATCGCTCCAGGCAAATGCCGGGATGGTTCCTTTGAAAGGGCACAGCCGACTTCCTTCCCTAAACCGATGAGACCGATAACCTTGCAGTTTGGTCTCTTCCCCCAAAACAACCCAACCGGCCCATGTTGTTCTAACACATACTAAAGACTAGTAAATTGAAGATTGTTTATGTTATGTACAAATGATTTTATCATTTAATAAAATTGTGTAAAGTTACTTTCCTTTGCTGTCTGATAACTAATCTTTCTGCTATTATACAATGACAAGTATAAGTTGTAATTTAGAACATATACATATGTTTAAGTAATGAAATTGTCAAGTATCACAATGTTTAGTAGTCAAATGGATCATGTAGTTTAATAAGTGGGACTGTCTTTTATAGTACAATGTGCATGCACATCCTCCCTCCCTTCCCCCCCCCCCCCCCTCCCCACTCCTTTCAAAGAAGCTGCTTCCTCTTACACTGCTCAGATGCTGTTTCCATCCACAGCTTTATTTTTAAACAGGTTGATGTGACTTGAAACCATAGCTATTTTGTGAATTTCAATGTGGTCACTGCCTGTGTTAAAATTGCTGGACCAGTGAGTGTTATGGTTTAGTTACGTATTTCTTTTTTGGGACGACCAGGTACCGGAGCACCTGGGCGGCGTGCGGTGCATATCGGAGGGCCGGGGCAGCCTGTTGGTGGGCACGACGCGGTCGGCGGTGCTGACGGGCGCCCTGGAGCTGGGGTTGTCGGCGGCGGTGTGGGGCCACGCGGACGAGCTGTGGGGGCTGGCGCGGCACCCCACACTGCCGCAGTTCGCCACCGCCGGCTTTGACCGCCTGCTGCACGTCTGGGACTCCATGAGCCACTCCACCGTCTGGAGCAAGGACCTGGCAGTGCGTAACGTGTAGCTCACCCCGCAGTAACTCTGCTGTGAAACTGATTGTGAGGAGGCCTTAGGATTGGGCTTGTTCAATTTTCTTAATACTTGCAGAATTTGAAAAATGTTGCCTGAATGTCAGTTTGCTGTAACAGTATAACACAGTTCTCAAAATAAATAAATGCAATAAAAATAAAAATTTAAAAAAAATGCATAAGCTGCTTTAAAGATTAAAAGATTTCAGAGCAAAACATGAAACTGATGTCTGTGCACTGACCTTCAAATTCTACAAGTGTGTAAAAAGTTGAAGAGACCATGTCTGTGGGTTGCCTTTTGAGTCATACACCCGAAGGTGATATAGATCAATGTAAGGTTCTTATGTCTTTATATATGAAAGTTGTGAAAACTTTGTAAAATTTCCATTAAATGAAAATGTCACAGCTTTTTTGAGATGACTTTGTCTAATCTACTATAAACAAATGTTTGTAACTTTGATATGGCTCCATTATCTCTGATTTAGCTCCTGGGAGAAAATATAGTGGAATCAGTTTCCCTAAAATATGAATTAATAAATGGGATAATATTAGAGCAAGTAAGATATTTTACAATGTTCTGCCTTAAAGAAACATTTTTAGGTGGAAGTGCCCACCAGTAACTGTTCCCAGTCCTCTGAATTACTATGCAATTTATTTGTTGGTATGTTGCTGTACAGAGCTTGTATGAATATGTTATATAGTGTTATGCTACAGTTTTATGTATGTGTGCACTTCTGCAGGAGCCCTTGCAGAGTGCGGGCTTCTCCCCTGACGGCTCACTGTTGGTAGTGGGCTGCGTGTCTGGTCGCTGGCTGTCACTGGATGTGGAGACGAGGGAGGTGCTCACATCCTACACGGACGGCAATGAGCCAATACAGGTAGGGGCTCTGTCTGACTGGGAGCAGATTGGGGAGTGAGAGGGTTAGTGAGATTTTGTGGGCACACAGAAAATGCTGTAGTCTCACCATTGAGCAGGTTAGGAAAGCTAGTCATGATTCTTATTTATTTATTTAATCTTGAACTGTTAGTCCACAAAGCAAATCATAGACCTGGCCATAATGGGAACTAATTTGATCATGTGACTAGTGTAAGGTAATTTTACTTCATCTGAACATTACAAAAAATTAGATATTTTCATAAAATTAATTCAGCTGTTGACATGCCAGAGGTGAAGTGGACATTGTAGAAAAATAATAATTACTCATCACACTTAAGTATGGGGGCACAATTAACTGTTTCTGTGGCCTTCCTTAGTAGTAGTAGTAGTAGTAGTAGTAGTAGTAACAATAATAATAATAATCTGACACACTTCTCTTAAATCTTAGTCTTCTTTTCCTCCTCCCCCCCCCCTCTCTCTCTCTCTCTCTCTCTCTTTCTCTCCCCCCCCTCTTCCCCCCTCCACCCTCTCCTCCTCCTTTTTTTTTTTTTTTTTTTTTTTTTTTAAAAAAAGAAGCAGAATTGCACACACAACGCCACAGACAACCAAATGCATAATCCCTTGCATTTGGGTGTCTGCGTGGTTTTGCATGGGTACCTTTGCTATAAAAATACAAGAGCTCAAAAGCTAGTGTGAATCTAGTGTGTATCTATGCATGTTTCAGCCTGATATATGCATGTTGTTGGCTTTTCCTTATTTTACATATTGTAACATTTACAACTGTTTGACAATGAACTTCAGTGAAAAGCTGACATTGTCAAAAGAGGAAGACACAGCAATCTGTATTACTTATTTTAAATTTTAATGGTCTTTATTGCAATGCAATATAATAATAAGTAGATAACAACTTAATTTTGGTTGATTAGGAAGTTTCCTTACACTTTAATTGGTACCTAAATACAGTGTTAACCATCATGAAAATGTTGCTAAGTGCACACTATCAATATCCAAAGGCTAATCAGAGCATAACTGTTAGTGTATACAGTTGGCTGGTTTTGTACATGATTACATTATGCTGCAATCGAGATCATTAATATTTACAGTAACAAACTTCCAAGTCTATCTTTTTAAAGTAATATATTTTTATAAAAAAGAAGTAATTTCACAATAGATATCTTACTGCAGACTGGCATTTCTGTCACAATTACTATCATAATTTAGTATTAACATTTCCATTTTCTTATGAAATTTTTGTAATTTCTTCGTTACCATTCACTTATTAATTTATATTTTCCTGATTTTAACATCTACCCGCATAAATTTGAACTTTTGTTATGATGTTTGTTTTTACAATAAACACAATTTTTGTAAAACTGAGAACTTTTTAAAGAGATATCTCTGGAAACTAATCAAAACTGATGAATGTCTATTCAAAACAGAAAATTGCAATTACCGAGACAAATTACAAATAATAAATATACATATATATGTATTGTACACATCTTACGTGTATCATTTTCTTCAGTACTGCTTGACATTGGGAGTTACATTACACTAGGCACTGCTACGTTCCAATTCAACATGGTTCATGATGATACCTTCAGTGCAGTCTAGGAAAAAACCATCGTAGACAGAGTCAACAGCGCACTGCTGATGCCATTAAATTTATTCACAATCAGGAGGAGAAGAAATGTTACTGCTGACAGAATATACAAGCAAATTATTAAAGTTGAGTAAGTTGTTGCTGTGCAAATGATGTCAGCAGAAAATGATGCTGAACAGAATAGTACTAGAGTTTCCAGAAGCAAATTGCACACAGCAAATATGCCATTAACATTATTAACAATAAATTTTCTTGAGAGCAGTTTCTGTGAGGTTATGAACAATGCACACACTGACTTTAGCAAACCTTGAACAGCTTTTGTTAGTCACCACCAACTTCAACACTAACAGGGAAACTCTAAGAAAAATTATTCAATATATGGGATTTGATTTTCAGAAAATGCCAGAATTAATTATTTAAACAGTGGAAAATCCAGGATGGAATGCAACAATATTATGAGAAAGAAAATTGCTACTCACCATATAGTGGGAGATGCTGAGTTGCAGATAGGTACAACAAAAAGACTCTCACATAATTGTGTGAGTAGCAAATTTCCTTCTCATAACTAGAATTAATGATTTGTTGTGCTAGCAAGAGTCGAGGGGCATGAAAGGTGAGCAGTGGTTGAGAAGGGAATGAGACAGGGTTGTATCCCACCTCCGATGTTATTCAATCTGTATATTGAGCAAGCAGTAAAGGAAACAAAAGAAAAATTTGGAGAAGAAATAAAAGCCTTGAGGTTTTCTGACAGCACTGTAATTCTGTCAGGCAGCAAAGGACCTGGAAGAGCAGTTGAACAGCATGGACACTGCCTTGAAAGGAGAATATAAGATGAACATCAACAAAAGTAAAACGAGGATAAAGGAAGGTAGTCAAATTAAATCAGGTGGTGCTGAGGGAATTAGATTCAGAAGTGAGACACTTAAAGTAGTAGCTGTGTTTTGCTATTTGGGGAGCAAAATAACTGATGATGGTCGAAGTAGAGAGGATATAAAATGTAAACTGGCAATGGCAAGGAAAGCATTTCTGAAGAAGAGAAAACTGTTTACATCGAGTATAGATTTAAGTGGCAGGAAGTCATTTCTGAAAGTATTTGTATGGAGTGTAGCCATGTATGGAAGTGAAACCTGGACAATAAATAGTTTCAACAAGAAGAGAAGAAAAGCTTTCGAAATGTGGTGCCATAGAAGAATGCTGAAGATTAGATGGGTAGATCATGTAACTAATGAGGAGGTACTGAATAGAACTGAGGAGAAGAGGAATTTGTGGCACAACTTGACTAGAAGAAGGGATCTGTTGGTAGGACACATTTTGAGGCATCAAGGGATCATCAATTTAGTATTGGAGGGAAGCGCAGAGGGTAAAAATCATAGAGGGAGACCAAGAGATGGATACACTAAAAAGATTCAGAAGGATGTAGGTTGCAATAGTTCCTTGGAGATGAAGCTTGCACAGGATAGAGTAGCATGGAGAACTGCATCAAACCAGTCTCTGGACTGAAGGCCACAACAACAACATGCTAGCAAATCATAAGCATAGTTTCAATGATGGCATACTATATTAAATCTTTACACCAGAATTAAAGCCGTGAATGATTTATTTGGACGAAACATGGATTCATGCTCTTTACACTATGAACAAATCTTGTCAAAGTGTCGGAGGACAGTCAAATGAAAATTCTAATCAATGTTTACTGTATTTACTTGAATCTATGCCGCACTTTTTCTTCCGGTTTTTATAATCCAAAAAACCACCTACAGCTTAGAATCGAGTGCAAAGTAAGCGGAAGTTCTGAAAAATGTTACTGGTGCCGCCACAACTAACTTCTGCCATTGAACATATGCAGCACTACACAGGCATGCTTTGCAGGCACAAATATAAATACTGGCACCAAAACCTCTGTGTCAGTAAATAAATTAAAAAAGAAAAAAAAAAAAAAAGTGGAAGACAAGCTTTTTTTCTCTGTCTCGAGTTTCGACCACTGCATTTTCATACATTATCCAACCAAGTAAATACAAATTCTGTATTGTTCATCTTTGAATGTAGCATCATTTCAATGTACTATGAAAATACAACTAGCAAGATTGGGATGTTTGTCAATATGGCCAACTCTACATTCTGAATCTTTTTCCTACCTGTGACAAGAGAAGGTTGCTAATAGGAACTTTTATGAAATGTGAATCACATGCAGTATTCTCTTCACCATAAGAATAATACGAATATAAACATTTTGCCATGTATTCTTTCGTGTTTGCTGCTATCTCATTTAAATCCTGTCTGCCTAATAAACTACGAAACTAGAGCGCGACAACAGCAAACGCGGAAGAATATACATATCATGTCATGTTTATATTCGTATTATTCTTATGCCTAATAGTGATACAGTCAGAAATAAAGCATGGCAATTGACTAGATTTTTAAATCTAAGATGACTCTAATTTCTGTGCAGAATGTACGAGGCATCAGCAAAGATTTTCAAACGGAGAAAAATTTTCACTTAACTCTCATTCAGAACATCTTCTATCATACACAGTCTATTATTTGGTTCTTGTTGATCATTATCAAAGAAAGCAGCAGTGTAAGTAACAACAAATAGCAGTCTCTTGCCATTGTTTTGCTAATGAGACGATTTCTCTCTCTCTCTCTCTCTCTCTCTCTCTCTCTCTCTCTCTCTCTCTCTCTCTCTCTCTCTCTCACTCACTCTCTCTTCTTTTTTTTTTTTTGAGCCAAACTACTGTAGCTGCATCGTCATTCATTCGAGCTAAATTGTCTCTCATATTACAATGGACCAACTTTGTTTCGATTTGGAGGTGAGACCTAAAACTTTTCTCTCCCCTTGAATTTTGAGTCTCAAATTTCAGGTGCAGCTTAGATTTGGGAAATTTTTTTTTCCTTGATTTAGAGTCTCATTTTCCAGGTGCGGCTTAGATTTGAGTGCGGCTTAGATTTGAGTGCGGCTTAGATTTGAGTAAATATGGTAATGGTTGTGCCATGCATAACATGTAATGTGTTACAGTGTTACACTTCAAAGAATGTTGCAATCTATGAACAAGATGGTGGTTTGGCCTATTGAATTAGGGAAGCTTTAGTGCTGCTGTGAGCAATGGCCTTTCATAAGGTACTCCACTCCAGATGTCCACTAAATACAGTTTACATCATGTGTTTGACTGGAAATTGGTCGAGACTGACCTGCAATTTTTGTAACATTTGACATCTGTTGTCGTTAACAAGGTGTGACACTTCTCTCCATACTTGTCTATTAGAATATATTATCTACTGTTTTCTGTTGCTGGTAAACCTTTAGGGGTATGAGGTTGTGGCCCACAAAGCTGTTCTGTTCACAGTGTTTCATCCAGAACTGTGTTGGGTATCTTCAGAGGCATTTCACCTCCATTCAGTCCTGCTAATGATGTCATTATTAGCAGCACTGGAGAAGTGTTCTTCACACCTCTCCAGAGTAGTATGCTCTACACCACCATCTCCTGCTGTTACTGAGGAGTAAATATGACTTGATGATCCTGTAAGAAATTAAAATGGGTCACCAAACTAAATAAATAACTTACATGCAATCAAGACTGTATCTATTGAAATAATTTGACTAATATTTTCTGGTAATATTATCTAAATATATGATTGTCTTCAGATTTTTATTTCACGACCAAAACAAGCCCTCCAGAGCAATATTGTGATTTTATCAATTGAAGAAACATAAAAAACTCATTGGCAATACAACAATATGAAAAGGATAGAGCACTACTCAACACAGAGGATGCAGTGAGTTACAGACAGTCACAGTGAAAACATAGCACCTGTCTACAACTCCACTCCACTGTGTAGTGAGTAGCAGTATATGCTTTTCATATTTTTGTTTCTCCATAGTGGACTTTTCATTGTTTGATTGATGATACAGTTGCTGCTGTACAATCTAACATGAAATGGAGTGGAAGGAACCTGAACAGGCTAAATATTTAGTTCATTTTTTACCACAGCCTGTCTCTCACAGACTATCATAGTGATTCCGCATGTCTCCAGGTGGTGCAATTCTCCCCTAATGGCCAGCTGCTGGCCCTGGGTTCGCGAGACAACAACATCTACATTTACCAGGTGGCAGATGATGGGAGAAAGTTCTCAAGAGTTGGCCGGTGTTCGGTAAGTTGCCACTTCATGAAGATGTGTTCTGATGTTACTGTCTCGTAAGATTTGTTGCCTACCGAGTATGATTATCTTAATCTGTTGTTGTGAAATGTGTTCTTTGTATTAAAAATGTCTACAGTGTGTGAAGGATATAACTTATCTGGTAGGAGAAGCAGTGTCCAGATATTTTCATACATGAGTGAAAAATAGTGAAACAGTGTCACAGACTGGCACAGGAAAGGATATTCCATGCATCATGGTTACTGAAAAAGCACTGAAAACAGGGGAGGTAGGAAATGGAAGGAGGTGGTCTAGAAATACAAAATGAATTATGAAAGAAGTAAAGTGGGCATGATGGGGATATTTAAAAAAAGTGTTGATGAAAGTAAGGAAATGACATATTAAAGTATGTATCAAAGATAGATATGTGGGAAGAGTGGAGATTGAGGGGGGGTTCCCCCACAATGTTTCTTAGTTGTTGGGAACATAAACTAAGGAGAAAGAAATAAACAAATTTTTCTGCTGCTAAGCATTGGGCTCATGTCTGTAAAATGTGGCTGCAGTATATGTCCCCAGTATCCATTCCTAATTTCCAAAAAGATGACCCCTCTTCCTCCTCCATCACAACTTATTAATGTTATTGTAAATAAAGGGTTGTCTTGAAGTGGTGATTGCAGTTGACAGTTTCACAAAATATTAGTTCCAAGGACAGTGTTCGGAGCATGTTTATAAAATGTGTCAGACCATAGACCATAGACATTTCTCCAGGAGAAACACAAGTATTGTGTACTTTCATGTTACAAAAAAATGGAGTAACATCAGAGATGATGATATATTGATTATGCCCTTTTTATTTTCAGGTTAGCTGTAACCCAATAATGGAACTTCCATATTTTCCTTGTGTGCGACCTTATCTAGCCACCATTGCATGATTTAAACCAGTAACATTAGCTCCCTCCCTCTTCACCAATATGGTTTTTAAATTAATTCCAATGAAGTAATTGTTTATATTGTTTCCATCATGTACACACACACACACACACACACACACACACACACACACACACACACACACACACACACACACACAATATAAACTAAATTCCAATGAAGTAACAAGATGTTGCATAACGCAAATTAAGTAGCTTTCAGTAGCCAGAGAACTACATCTCCCCCTTATGAGGATACCAGAATTCTAAAGGAAACTGTTAGCTCTCATTATGTTTACTTCTAATCCAACTTGCAGAAGACAAAAATTGGATTTCAGAAAATCAATTTTTGCAGTTTTTGGCAATGTTCAGTAAAGCCACCTTGAATGCAGTTCAATGTCATACTGAAATCACTGGCACACCAAAGAAAAGACACAATTTCCAGATTGAAGAAGGGGCATGTGACAATCCCCCCCCCCCCCCCCCCCTCCTTGCCTACTCACAGGCTCACAGACACCTACAAAGAGGAATGAGGAGGAGGAGGAGGAGGTTGTTGTTGTTCAATAAAAATGTTCTAGAATCTTATTCACCTCAACTGGCAAACATGAAACTCTTGATCATGCATGTTCTGGGGGAAAAAAGTGTGTATAGTTTGAAAACTTTTGAATCAATGAAGACAAGTAACTATTCTTGTTCACAGAATGAGTAAGTGGCTTATTGCCAGGCATTAGTGTAAGAGAGATGTTTCAACTACAGGATAGAGGGTATAGCAGTTCACAACTTAACTAGCTGGGGGGGGCAGGGGGGGGGGGGATGAAATGAAATGATCGTATGGCATTCTTGGCCAGGAGGCCCCATTCGGGGGAGTTTGGCCACCACATTGCAAGTCCTTTTTAGGTGACACCATATTGGCAACTTCTGAGTCAATGATGGTGAAAATCATAATGAAGGACACACAACACCCAGGTCTTGCCGGGAATCACTACCCACAGTATATAGAAAGAATGTGTAGAAGAAGTGTACAAGAAAAATGAAGATAAAGGCAATGTTATAGAAAGGGAAGCTTTAGTAGGTAAGATGATATGACATGTGATACCGTGAGAATAATTTGATGGAGCCCTGAAAAACTTAAGTTGAAACAAGTCCGCTGGAGTATGTGATATTCCCCAGAATTGTTGAGATCCATGGAAATGCCAACCAAGACCACATTATTCTTTCTGCTATAAGAGAGGTACACTTCCCAAAAGAATAAGTTTTGGTATCTGCCATATTCCATTGAGCAATTATTGAGAATGGTTTGTGTTCCCTAATGATGCTTTTATCTTTCACAAATAAAATACAAAACAAAGCATTGTAGTTCCCATAAAAAGAACTGAAATATCGGACAGAAAACAGAATGGAAACAGTCATTCTTCCTTGGACTTTAAGAGCTTCCACAACGCGCATGCCCTCAGTGAGCATTTATCACTGCCGGAAACCAGTGCGGCATATTCCGTATAAGTCTACAAAGATCATCCTACGGTATCCGTTCCCATTCTTCAGTGATGGTCGACGAGAGTTCTTGGAGAGTCTGTGGTGGAACAGGACTACCATAAACACGTCTGTCGAGCATGTCCCACATAGGTTTAGGTTAGGTTAGGACTCACTGCCACTTCAATGTCTAGGCTTCATAAGACATCCCTGCACACACCCACCACATAGGCCATGGTATTAGAAGGAATTCACAACCACCAACACCGCCACCACTACATGCAGCAGCCATCACACCATCGAACAGGATCTGTTCAATGTACTGCCTGTGGGTAAGGCAACTGTGAACAAAAAGTTCTGTATGGCTGTCAACAATGAAGCTTCCCCACATCATCACAGAACGTTGGAAACTGATTTGCTGGATAACATTTGGCAGGCACCACTCGCCACAGTCTTCACACACAAGCTCGGTCATCACCTTGTGGCAGACGATATCTGGACTCATTTGTGAATAACACATTTTGCCAGTGACGAAGTCGCCACAATATGTCTTGTCAAGTCGGGCACTCAAATAGGATGTCTGGGTTGTAAGTGCTTTCTCATAACTTGTTCATTAGTTTGATCAGACACAGCAGCTCTAGTGGCCCTTCTGAGGTCATCTTGCAGTGCTCTGGCAGTATCTGTATGATGCTGCAACAGAGAGATGGCCAGATATCAGTCCTTACGTGGGGTCATAATGTGTTGGCGACCTTGTCCAACTCACCTCGTTTACTGACCTGTCTCTTTTTAGTGTGTCCACAACCTATGGATGACACATCAAGAGGTGTTGCAGCAACATGACAGAAAGTCAATCCTTTTTGGATCAAACGGACTGCCCTCTCAACTTGCACTGCATTAAAATGTCGCATCGCATGTGCTTGGTTGAATACAACATCCACAAATGACAACTTCCATCTGTGTACCTCACTAGAAAACAATGGGACATAAGTACTCACTTCCTTCTAAGGGTCACCTGACACTATAATACATAACACAGCCAATAGATGGCAAATGATTTTTAAGTTTTGCCAACATTGAAGGTTAAAATCTCGAGCCATGCAATAAGACAAGAGGTACAGCTTGTATCAAAACATATTTAACATACTGGACATGATCACATAATTCCTTTGAACAGTGTATATGAGCCAGGTGGGATACATTCAGACTTAAAGAATAATTCAAATTCCAAAGAAGGCAGGTGCTGACAGGTGTGAATTTGACCAAATCATCCGTTTCATAAATCAGGGTTGCAAAATAGATGTGAATTATTTGCAGAAGAATGGAAAAACTGGAGGAGGTTGACCTCAGGGAGGAACAGTTTTTGTTCCAGGGAAACGAAGGAACACGCAAGGCAATACCTGGACAGAAAGATAAAAGATGGGCAAACCTACATTTATAGCATTTTTAGATTTGTCTAGAATACACTAGTTGAAATTGTGTCAGCAGCAAGAATAAAATACAGGGAGTGGAAGGCTATCTGCCACTTGCACATAAAGCAGCTGCAGAGCAATATGAAAAGATAGGAGTCAAGAAGTGAGACAAGGTTGCAGCCTCTTCACAATGTTGTTCAGTCTGTATATTGAGGAAGCAGTAAAGGAAACCAAGAAAAATTTTGAACCAGAATTTAAAGCTCAGAGAGAAGAAATGACTTGACGTTTTGCTGATGACATTGTAATTCTGTCAGAGATGGCAAATATTTAGGTCAGTTGAATGTTTGGATAATGTCTTGAAAACAGGTTATAAGATGAAATCAACAAAAGTAAAACGTAAGTGATGGAATTTAGTCGAATTAAATCAGGTGGTGCTAAAGGATTTGATTAAGAAATGAGATCTAAAAGTAACAGTTTTGGTATTTGGCAGCAATATAAGCCAAAGTAGAGGGAATATAAAATGTAGACTGACTGTGACACAAAGAGCTTTTCTGAAAAATGAGAAACTTATTAATATCTAATATAAACTGAAATGTTGGGAAGTGTCTTGTGAAGGTATTTGCCTGGAGCATAGCCTTGTACAGGAATGAAATGTAGGTGATAAAAAAATTCAGGCAAGGAGATACTAGAAGCTTTTGAAATTTGGTGCTATGGAAGAGTGCTGAAGATTAGATGTGTAGATTAACTGCAGTGGAGGTACTGAAACAGATAGTGGAAAAAAGAAATTTATAGCATAACTTAATGACTTAAGAGAGTGGTGGATAAGGCACATTCTAAGGCATGTAGGAGTCGTCATTTTGGTAATGGAGGGAAATATGAGAAGTGAAAACTGTAGAGGGAGACCAATGGATGAATACAGAAAACAGGTTCAAATGAATGTATGTTGCAGTAGTAATTCAGAGATGAAGGGCCTTGCACAGGATAGAGTAGCATCAAGATCTACGACAATGGATGTTGGGTCTTTTACGAGCAGAAATATGTGATATTGAGCAAGTAATTTACACCAGTTTTTTCCCAAATATAGGTTACAGTAACATGAGTATTATTCCAACCTGCTATCACTGCATACACTCTCCAAGCAGTTTTATGTGGACTCACCAGTATGACTTGAGAAAGAGTGACACTTTGTCTAATCCTTGACTAGCTAAACAGCTTTTCCACTGACAGTTTACAACATGCAGTTGCCCAGGGAATCAGCTGTCGAAAGATTCTGTAGCAGGCACTCACCTGTACTAATACAAGCAGTTCGTCAGCATTTCTGAGACAGTGGCAACTATGGGCGACCATACAAGTTCTGTGTGGAAGCTTTTAGTCCTTAACTCAATTTGGTAAAAAAAACACCATGCACTAGAGACAAAATTAACTTCTTGGCATTAAGAAGGTGGCTTCTCTGGTTTCATTCTGGGAACAGACAGGAATTCTTTGTGGCTGTCAGTGAGCACAGCAGCACGAGGCACAGTTGAACTTCATGTATTATTAATTTTAATGAAGAGCTATGATGAAATGCTGCTAGCACAATGTCATGTCTTTCCACTTGATGCTGCTTATTACTTTAATCATGCCTCATATAGTGTCCCTTTTATTTTGCCAAATACTGCTTATGTCTTTCGTATTGATGAATGTTCATTTAAATCTGGCAATTTCCACTTTAGCTTTTTTTTCTGTAGTTTACTTTATGTATCTCACAGAATGTTGTGTATCAGATGTGTGCTTTTTTCCACTTTCTCCCCTTACGAATTTCTTGGACAGCCGGAAAGGAGACAACGAAGAACCAGCTCTCTGTCTTCCCTGCTGGTATGTCCTGTTTGCTAAATATGCATGTCTCCTGACTGTTTCATGTGATGCGTGTTGCATTTTGAAGCTGTTTTCACAGCACTGGGGTTTGTTTTGCTGTCTGTGTGTGTGTGTGTGTGTGTGTGTGTGTGTGTGTGTGTGTGTGTTTTGTGTGTGTGTGTGCAGTCCATTATAATGTATGTACATTTTGTGCCTGTGTTTACTGTAAATATTTTGTACAGTTTGCATTCGTCTTCATTGTAAATACATTGTATGGTTAAGTGTGTGGCTTCATGTAGATTTAAAAGCACAGGTATGCCTTCTGGATTGTATTTTGCTCATTTTGAGAAAAATTTATGTTGCAGTGATTCTTGCATGGAAATAAAAAAATCAAGCAGTTAAATAACTTTTTATGCCAGAGTTAGATGCTGATAATACGAGTCATATATTGTCTTACGTCAGTAATGTTACTTGCACTTTTAGCTGTAAGGCATGCATAATTAGCTCAAGATCCCCCCCCCCCCCCCCTTAATTTAAAAAAATATTTTTTACATTTTTTTCCCAAAGGAAACTAGCATAACAAAACTGTAATATGATTTTCTATTTAAAAGCAGCTTTGATTGGTAATTTCGGTTTTATTGTAGCTTATGAAATTATAACAACAAGAAATTTTAAAATGATTCTACTGTAAAAACAAATGTCAACAAAATGAATTCTTTTAATGTTCATATAGTACACATTCCATCAATACACTCGTATGATACGTGAAAGAAATATTTATTTCAGAAAGTAATGTAGATAGTGAAACATTTCTTATTAGTTTCAGCTGACATCCAGTCTGTTATACTAATCAGCTTTTATTTTTTAATTGATCATAGTGGCATGAAAATGTAATGATAAATTTTACAAATTCTGTTTTCCAGCAAATAGTAATGACTAATTTAAAGCATGAAAAAATATAAAGGGGTACTATTTTGAACATTACTTTCACAGTTGAGTTGTCAGTATTGTTGTTTGTTTGACATCACTGTTGACCAGCATGCAAGATTACGTAGTTTGGAACATCATCTTACCTTTCAGATGTTCAATTTGAGGATATACATAGGTGGGCTCACATTTTTGTCACTCGTGGCTGTTAGTTGTGGACTTGCTGTCAGAAAGAGAATGAGTATGTCATTCATACACTCCTGGAAATTGAAATAACAACACCGTGAATTCATTGTCCCAGGAAGGGGAAACTTTATTGACACATTCCTGGGGTCAGATACATCACATGATCACACTGACAGAACCACAGGCACATAGACACAGGCAACAGAGCATGCACAATGTCGGCACTAGTACAGTGTATATCCACCTTTCGCAGCAATGCAGGCTGCTATTCTCCCATGGAGACGATCGTAGAGATGCTGGATGTAGTCCTGTGGAACGGCTTGCCATGCCATTTCCACCTGGCACCTCAGTTGGACCAGTGTTCGTGCTGGACGTGCAGACCGCGTGAGACGACGCTTCATCCAGTCCCAAACATGCTCAAAGGGGGACAGATCCGGAGATCTTGCTGGCCAGGGTAGTTGACTTACACCTTCTAGAGCACGTTGGGTGGCACGGGATACATGCGGACGTGCATTGTCCTGTTGGAACAGCAAGTTACCTTGCCGTTCTAGGAATGGTAGAACGATGGGTTCGATGACGGTTTGGATGTACCGTGCACTATTCAGTGTCCCCTCGACGATCACCAGTGGTGTACGGCCAGTGTAGGAGACCGCTCCCCACACCATGATGCCGGGTGTTGGCCCTGTGTGCCTCGGTCGTATGCAGTCCTGATTGTGGCACTCACCTGCACGGCGCTAAACACGCATACGACCATCATTGGCACCAAGGCAGAAGTGACTCTCATCGCTGAAGACGACACGTCTCCATTCGTCCCTCCATTCACGCCTGTCGCGACACCACTGGAGGCGGGCTGCACGATGTTGGGGCGTGAGCGGAAGACGGCCTAACGGTGTGCGGGACCGTAGCCCAGCTTCATGGAGACGGTTGCGAATGGTCCTCGCCGATACCCCAGGAGCAACAGTGTCCCTAATTTGCTGGGAAGTGGCGGTCCCCTACAGCACTGCGTAGGATCCTACGGTCTTGGTGTGCATCCGTGCGTCGCTGCGGTCCGGTCCCAGGTCGACGGGCACGTGTACCTTCCGCTGATCACTGGCGACAACATCGATGTACTGTGGAGACCTCACGCCCCACGTGTTGAGCAATTCGGCGGTACGTCCAGCCGGCCTCCCGCATGCCCACTATACGCCCTCACTCAAAGTCCGTCAACTGCACATACGGTTCACGTCCACGCTGTCGCGGCATGCTACCAGTGTTAAAGACTGCGATGGAGCTCCGTATGCCACGGCAAACTGGCTGACACTGACGGCGGCGGTGCACAAATGCTGCGCAGCTGGTTCCTGGTGTGTCCGCTGTGCCGTGCGTGTGATCATTGCTTGTACAGCCCTCTCGCAGTGTCCGGAGCAAGTATGGTGGGTCTGACACACCAGTGTCAATGTGTTCTTTTTTCCATTTCCAGGAGCGTATTTTACATTTCCCAGTGTTCAGCCAGATCAATGCTTCCATTTTTACTTATACAGCAGCTTCCCTGGACATTGTTAGTGATGTTAAAGGCCTTGTTTGAATCAAACCTGAACACCCAAGAACATAACGTAGATCTGTCAACCCAGTACATGTGTTTACTAATACAACTGAGCATATGATTTTGTTTTTAAATTCAGGAAAATAAGTGTATGTGGTCAGAGTGGTCTAACATTGCCCTAACATTATACTTCATTCTTTACTTTTCCAAATATTTTGGCAGCTCTTTGTAATACATGAATTTAAAGTGTGCCGTGATTTGCCTGTACAGCTTAAACAATTACCTCGAGTTACTGAACCAGTAATGATGCAGTTTAACACAACAGGTATTAATTGGAGTAATTGCACATGCATTTGTGTGTTTGTCATTGATTGGATGCCATTTGTAGCCGTAGCTTTGCAACAGTGCATTTCTCATCTGTTGGTATCGAGCAAGTTTTGCGCAATCCAGCACCATCTATCCCACTGTGACCTTATTGTCAGGTCAGGTATTCCCTCCCCCAATCATGCGTATGAGTAAATGGACTCCCCTAAAGTGCTTCAACTCTTGCCATTTAAGAGCACATGCCTGAGGATAAAAAAGAAAGTCATGAACATGTTCATGATCCTCTTCATGCACAAAATCAACAATACAACCACAGTTGAAATTTTGTTTGCTTTTGTGGGGGGGAGGGGGCAATAGAGAGTGAGAGATTGTTGTTGTCTGTTGTGATGTTATACAATACTATATAGAAGCATGAGCATTGTAGAAGTTGGTTGCTTCATGTGTCTTGTTACAGTGAGTGCTTCGTGAGAGGCAATGACCTGGAGGGTTGCATGAAAACTGTATTTGTAAGGGTCTGTGTAGTTTGTCAGCAGGACAGATGTTGTACTGTGATTCCATTTTCAGGGCCACTCAAGCTACATCACACACCTGGACTGGTCAGAGGACAGCCAGCACATCAGGAGTAACTCAGGAGACTATGAACTCTTATACTGTAAGTTTGATATTTACAACTCTTGTTACATATGGTAGATCACAGCATTTGGTAGTTTTACCATGTAGGCTACAATACCAAACTATTACAGCTAAATCCTTGTTAAAATTAATAACTCTTTGTTAGTGTACTGACAGAGATGAACTGTTTTTAGGAAGATTATGATTCAAGCCTATAGTTGTCAAAAGGGATCATAGTCCTTCTTAAGAATCCTGAAGAACTTAAAGGAAATAGGCAACAATAGTATACATTGAGTAATGCTCCATACAACTGAAATGTTAACTCCAAAAACTAAAGATTTCTCTAAAATTAAAATTCAATGTTTAAGTAAGCTAGGGGAAATGACTTTCCCAATCATGATTGAGAGATCCAAAACAGAGATGAATGTAAAAAGAAACAGCAAAGTATTTATCATAACTGTATTGCTGCTATTATTATTATTATTATTATTATTATTATTATTATTATTATTATTATATCCTCAGGTCACTTTTCCATTTCAATTTCCTGTTTTCTTGTAGTTTCCTTTTCTTCAGTACACTTTCATATATTCCATTTTTTCTTCCTGTCCCTTGACCACTTCATACTGGCCTTTTTCACTCTCATACCTTGGAGTCATTCCATATTCAATACTTTCCCCTGAATACTTCTGTCCATTGTTTCTTCAGCCTTTATATATTTTTTTCTACATTCTTTTGTGCTTTGTGGATCCAACTTGTTGACTTCTTATCTCACGAAGATTTGAAGACATTTTGGTTAATCTGCCGAGTTCCATTAGATATAAATGTCCAAGAGATACTAGTCTTCTTTTTCTCATAACTTTGATACATTTTAATAAATTTCCTTGTTACTTAGTAACCACCAATCTTCCATAGGTTTTCAGGGGGCTAATATTTTCCTAATGATTTGTCTTTGTAGTTTTCGAATTTATCTAAAATGTAGTGTAATGCTAGACATGTACTTGGGTATAGAATTCTGGTTTCACTACTGTATCGCAAGGCCTTACCTTTGCATTTTTAGATAGGCATTGTTTTGTCGTAAGCATTCAGTTACACCACATGCCCTTCCCATCTGATGTATCTCTTCTTCTATAGCAGCTGTTTCCAAAGCATTTTCTTGGATTATCTCCTCAAAATATTTAATTTCCTTAACCTTCTGTATTTGGCCAATATCTGTATTCAGAAATTTTGGTGTATTTTTAAGATTTGTTCAAAATTTTCTCATCTGTAGTGACTCTTAAGCAGGTTCTGTGGGCTATTTCTTTTAAAAGATTAATTTGTGTTGCAGCAAATACCTCTTTTTACTATCAGCATCATAATATATTTAATGACCTTTATTGATCACTTTGCTCAATTATTCAAAGAGGTGTTGTTATTCAATAATAAAATTCAGTCCAATAATAATTCAATAAGATAATTCAGTAATGCATTGGCTATTGAATAATTATTGCAGTTTGTTATATAAAGGGCATTTTGCTCTTCTGACTGCCCAATATTTCTTCATTCTTTCAGATGTTTTCTTTCTTTCTGTAGTCTTTTTATTGATCTTTATCTCTAGTCCAACATGCGTATATTGCAGTGTTTTGGTTTCCTCCATTTAGTTTTCTAATCCATCTACTGTAATTTGGAGTTCTCTTGTATCTTCCTTAATTTCTGTGGTGCATTTAATGTTGCTCTTAGTATTCCACAATTTTTTTTATTATTCTCCAATTCCGTTTTCTGGTGTCTCACCAGATGAGCAAAGAATGTGATAATGTGATGTGTTTGCTCCTGATCGGTTTGTTACTATTATTATTATTTGGCTCACTCATTTTTAGATGGTAGTAATTTAATAACGTGGGTTACAAGACACGTTATCGCTAAGTTAACCGTGTTCTTTGAGACCCCAATGAACTATTCTGCAGGTACTCAGGACAACTGCCTTCTGCAGTTCACACCAGAGCTAAGAATAATGTGTTAGGTCCTTTAGGCTGTTCAGTCCATTTTTAATGTATGCCAGTTATTATAATGGGCAGTCAAGTGAAGATGAGATGAATGGAAAATAGTAAGTAAAGTGTTTATCATTTCAAAAGTAATTGCCATAACTATTAATACATTTATCACATTGTGAACCAATATGGACAGTGCCTTCACAGAAAAGAGTTTGCAGCAGGTTACAGAACTATGACTGTACCCAGCCATCCACCTCCTTGTCTGAAGTGAATCGACAGCCACAATTTTTTTTCTGAACTCCAAAAATATGTAAATCGAATAGGGGCAGATCAGGACTGTATGGAGGATTTGTAAGGGCTTTCCTGTGAAACTTCTACAGTGTAGTCGAATCAGACTTCTCAAAACGTGAGTGAGTTCTTAAACACCCTCCATACAGTCCCGATTTCTCCGCGTGTGAATTCCGTATTTTTGGTACCCTGAGAGAGGCATATGTTGCTGTTGATTTGCTTTGAATGAAGAGATGCATGCCTGGGTACAACCGTGATTCCATAGGCAATTGAAAAGATTTTTCCAGGAAGGTATAGCTGCCATGTTTAACACTGGAATAAATATATTATCATTGATGGTGTTTACTTTTTAGATAAGGAATGGTTTATGAACTTTTTCCCCCCTCTGCTGCCTCTTCATTTGCCTGCCCCTAATGTTATTATTTCTCTTTGATGCAGTAATTATGTTTTTGATTCACACAAAAATAAATTTCACATCGATACTGTCTTCTTGCCCAGGATGGTTATATGCTTTGGTGCAAAGATATTCACCAAGTTCACATCTGACATAAAGTAAGAGACTGGGAATCCAGACTAACTGAAAATAAAATTAAGAACATGCCTGATAAGCATCCTTGCAAATTATTTTGATATTTAGGAGCAGGGATTGAAAATTTCTATTGAATACATGACAAATAACACTATTAATTGTGCAGCTGCATGGCAGGTAGCAGCTCATAGTACAAATATGTCATCATATCGTAGGAGATTAACAGCTGCTACTTAATATACACTGCCTGACAAAAAAGTTGAACACTCCGAAGGTGTGGTCATAGATTAATGTAACTTTGCACTTGTTCACACAATCAGTGGGAATCTAAATAATTGGTTGCAATTCTCTGTGAGAAGTGGAACAGATACCAGAGTGCATTATTTTTGTTCATTTTTAGTGTCTTTACCAGTTCCGTGAGTGTACATAAGGGGCACAAACAGCATCAGGTGTTGAGTGATTACTGTGAAGAGTACAGACATGGTGTGTTATCATGTGAGGCAGTGTTATCAGCACCTGACAGAGTTTGAAAGGGTCTTCTGGTTGAGTTGTGCAATATCAAGATCGGTAGAGCATTCTGATGTGAAAGTGGCCTAATATTGAACTGTACAGGGAAGTGGGTGCGGGCATACTCTTCGTCGAGGTTCTGGTCGACAACTTATAATCAGCACAAGATCGTTAAATCATAATGTAAGTATCTTGACAAGATACAGGATCTGGTACTAACTCTGTTAAACTCGTTTTGAATATTCACAGTGATGTGACAAAAAGGGCAGAAAGTCGACTGCTTCATGCGTTTACAGTGAGGTGACAAAAATCATGGGATACATTCTAATATCGTGTCAGATCTTCATTTGCCCAGAGTAGTATAGCAGCTTGACTTGGCACGGACTCAACAAGCCTCTGAGGTCCCCTGCAGAAATGCAGAGGCATGCTGCACTATAGCCGTCCGTAATTGTGAAAGTGATGCCAGTGCGGTATTTTGTGCACGAACTGACCTCTCGATGATGTCCCATGTTGGACAATATGGGTGGCCAAACCATTCGCTTGAATTGTTCACAATGTTCTTCAAACCAATCACAAACAATTGTGGCACGATGACACTGAACACTATCATCCATAAAAATTCAGTCATTGTTCGTGACCCTGAAGTCCATGGGTGGCTGCAAAAGGTCTCAAAGTAGCCAGACATGACCATTTCCAGTCAACGGTTGGTTCTGTCGGACCAGAGGGCACAGTCCATTACATGTAAACACAGAGCAAATCAGCTTGCACAGTGCCTTGTTGACAACTTGAGTCCACAGTTTCGTGTAGTCTTCACCCCTCTCGAACTCTGCCATCAGCTCTTACCAATAAAATTCAGGACTCATCTGACCAGGCCACAGTTTCCAGTCATCTAGGGGCAAACGGACATGGTCATGAGCCCAGGAGAGGTACTACAAGCAATGTTGTGCTGTCAGAAAAGGCACTTGCATAGGTCATTTGCTGCCACAGCCTATTAACACCAAATTTTGCCACACTGTACTGACTTACGCAATCATTGTACATCCCACATTGATTTCTGCAGTTATTTCAAACAGTATTGCTTGTCTGCTAGCACTGACAGCTCTACACAAACGCCACTGCTCTCCATCGTTAAGTGAAGGCTGTCGGCCACTGCGTTGTCTGTGGTGAGAGTAATGCCTGAAATTCAGTATTCTCAGCACACTCCTGATATTGAATTCCCTTAAGATTTTCAAAACGGAATGTCCCGTGTGTCTAGCTGCAACTACCATTCTGTGTTCATCAGTTAATTCCTGTTGTGTGACCACAATCGTATCAGAAACCTTTTCACACGAATCGCCTTAGTCAAATGAAAGCCCCACCAGTGCACTGCCCTTTTACATGTTGTGTAAATGATACCACCGTCTATATTTGTGCATAATGCAATCCCATGATTTTCTTTGCATGCTAACAGAGACTGCTGTTACTGGGAAGTGGTGCTGAAGTGAGTTATTTCAGCATATCTATTATTTCCTGCTGCTCTTCATATTTTTTGTGCCTGTGTTGCACCACGATTTAAGTAGAACCCTGTTAGTGTGTTCCACCAGTACCTAGAAAATAACTGGGATAAACTCAATTGAAACACTGTGAAGTATCAGCAGCACTACTAAAAATTGTATTTTGATGAATGTACTGCAGTGTCCTGTGACAGCGTGGCACTGTTTCAGTGGCCCTATAGAGTCAAAGATGAAATGGAACTGCTGTTAAGGAACTTAAAATGGTAATTTTTTGTGCTTTTGGGTGGTACATCACACACAAGTTCCTAAAAAAAGGTTGTTCTCAGACCTTTTGGCATGGAATATCAATCTTAACCCAACAGAAAGTATATTTATAACGAAATTCTCTGAAAGTTTGGTTACAAACTAATAAAAATGAAAGCAAACTTTCACAGCATCTTGAATGAAAGTTAGGCAATGCCATAGCATTTGAAACTAAGGTTTGCTTCATCTAACTTCAGAGGAAAGAAGTACTGGCCAAAATTTAATGTATCAAGCTGCCCATATTTTTTCCTCAGTAAACTACATTTTTACTTGCCATTTGCAAAATATTGTTTCAGGATCTTCAGCAAGTCAGTAATGAAAACTGTTCAAAATCTGGCAGTTAAATTTTTGTTCTTGAATACGATGTCTTTCTCATGATTTAGTTTTGAATAATTATCGTGAAGTATTTGTTGTGATCTTCCCTTTCATTCATGTCTCACATTTCTTCAGAAGCATAGTTCTGTTACTACACTGTTCTCCCTCTGCCTACAGGGAATGCCGGTCTGTGTAGGCAGATACAGCAGTCCTCTTCAATGAGAGACATTACGTGGGCAACAACCAACTGCACCATCACTTTCGACACAGTCGGCATTTGGCCGGAGGGCGCTGACGGCACGGACGTAAATGGCTGCTGTCGAGCCCACGAGGCTCCGCTGCTCGCCACGGCTGACGATTTTGGCAAAGTCAAGCTGTACACATTCCCTGCCTCACAGCCTAAGGTATGAACATTGTGGTGTGTGTGTGTGTGTGTGTGTGTGTGTGTGTGTGTGTGTGTGTGTGTGTGTGAGTGAGTGAGAGAGGGGGGGGGGGCAGGAACCAGTTTGGGATGATATTGGTTTTTTTTATGTTGCCAAATTGATCTTCTTTTTTTATAGCCTCTGTAGGATCACTGGTATTACCTTTATATACTCCTTTTTTTTTCCCTTCTAGCCCCACGAGTTCTTCGTACTTTCTCCTCTTAAATCCTCAGTACCTCCACCCTCCTGCTCGACTGATGAATGTCCTCCCTTCTCATGTATCCTCCTGTCTATGATCATGGGCATACTTTGTCATGGGCATACTTTGTTGATATTCATCTTATAACTTCTTTTCATTATACTATTCATTCTTTTCAACTGATCTTCTAGTCTCTCTCTCTCTCTCTCTCTCTCTCTCTCTCTTTTTTTTTTTTTTTTTTGCCAACTCTGGCAGAAATGCAATGTCACCTCCTAATTGTAATTTTTTATCCCTGAACTTTAACTCCCATTCTGAATTTCTCCTTGGTTTCCTTTATTGTTCACTCAGTGTACAGATTCAGCAACATCAGGAATCGGCTATCAACCTGTCCCCTTCCATCTCAATTGCTGCTTCCCTTCCATATCCTTAGAATCATAACTGCAGTCTGTTTTCCGTACAAGCTGTGAATAGCCTATTGTTCTCTGTAGCTACTATAATTTGAAAGTGTGTATACCAGTCAGCATTGTCAAAGGCTTTCTCTGAATCTACAAATGTTACAAATATAAGTTTTGTGTAACTCTCTTTAACCATTATCTTATAACAAGGAGAGGTTCCCAGTGCTTGGATTGGTTTACTGAAACCATCTGTACAGTTATGAACATTCAGGTCCAAGGTATTACACCTTACAGCCATTCACACTGGTGGATCCTCATTTGCAAGTAACTGATGGGAATTTTTTTTTTTTTTATTTTTGCATCATGCTCTACAACTTTAAAGATAATAATTATATACACACTGCTTGGGTAATGTAATGGTTAACATACAGTCCTCATATGCAAAAGGTTGTAGGTTCAAATCTTGTCAGGTGCATTAAAATTTATTTTTAAATCCATATTGAAATAACTTTATTATTTTTATGCAGTTAATTCATTGCCATGTCATATTAATCATTGCATTAACTATTTCATTTGCCCTTATTTTAACTTTGTCATTCTTTTTAATTTGAAATATTTGTGCATGTGATTTTTTATTATTTTTATTTACCTATCGCAATATTTTAAACATTTGAAAATGCCCTTGATTAAAAAACAAAAGACAAAATATCTATTTATATTGACTGTGCAGTGGTATCATTTTTTTTTTTTTTTTTTTTTTTTTTTTTTTTTTTTTTTTTTTTTTTTTGCCATAAGGTGTACCCTTTTTGGGTGGTAATCATCATGCAAACATTTAAAACATAAATTGTTATTGCACTATGGACAAGGTAATGGAGATAAAGATTTAAACAGAAGAAGAGATTGTTAGTGAAACAAAATTCAAGCAAAATGAAGAAAAGAAATAATAAATGCAATAACATGGACGAAAATGTAAGATGATAAAATAGAAGACGTTATATTGAAGTTAATAAATGACAATATGTAAAAGATTTCTAGTGGAAAAAGAATGATTGGAAGAAAAGTGGAGCAAATGAAAAAGTTAACATCATTATTAATCTGGTGTAACATGGGAACAGAAATTTAAAAAAATACATTTAAATCAAATCATTTAATAAAAATAATGATAAGTCATTTTGATAAAGATTTAAAAATAAAAAATTTCATGTGACCAGAGAAGATTGGAACCCACAATCTTTTGCATGTGAGAACTAAACCATAACTGTGACACTGCTTAGCACTTCTTTACTTAGCACTAGCTGGCATTAGATTTTGTTATTCATACAGCTGCTTCTTTCTCCAAAGGTCTCTTTAATTTTCTTAAATGTGCCATCTATTTTTCCCGTAGTTACCCTGTGGGAAGTCCAGGTTGAAATTAACTTTCCCAGTTCATGTCCCCTCACTTTCATGCTCACTCTCTGCCAATGCAACCACCAGCCTTTCCCCTCTCTGCTCCTCTTCTTTTCCATACACCATGACATGATTTTCCCAAGTTTTCATGCAGTTCTTACTGAATATGTAAATTTTTCTTTTAGTCACTTTGCCACATTTACGGCGGTCACAGCAGCCACGTGACATCTGTGGCATTCCTGCACGACGACTCGCGACTCATCTCAACAGGTGGGCGTGACACTAGTGTCATGCAGTGGGCACTGGTCTGATTCAGCTGATGAAGTCACACAGTCAGTGAATTATTTATTCCCATAGTGAACGGAATGCAAAACAAAATGTGTTCTTCCCACTGTAACAGACAGATGATTGTGTGTTTATTTTTTTATAAAAAGGAGCTACAGGCACTGTGTCAGTGGATAAAATGTGCGATTATAATAGTTCTGATGTATTCTGTCAGTAAGTGCTTGAGAATCTGATATTTGGAATTTTTTAAGGTGTGTCTACTAGAATATAATCACATTCTGCTGGGGACAGTTGATAGAATGGAAATTTCAGTTAACCATCAGTTACAATACAACAGAGTTTTGAGTAAAGTTATCAGAATGTTGTAATAATTGGAAGTTCTGATTAGGTGTTATTTTTTGTGCATTTTACAGATTGTCTGACTCAGGTTCAGAGGTCCTCTACCTGGGATATTATGAAACAAGTGCTCTTTCTCTTCCTCTCAGGGATAACAAAAATATGCCTATTATTTATTGGCTCATAGGCCTTTTGGAAATGTTTGTCTGCAGATTATAGTAGAACATTAGGAGCTGTCTTCAAATACTTGATAAGAAACTAGATCTTGCATTTTTTTTTTTTTTTTTTACTCCATTTTACTGGTGAGGACAAAGTAGAAAGCTGTTGGCACCAGCAACAGATATATATCATTTATGCTTGAGTACGAAAGAGTATTTCTGCTATGCATAATTGGAAAATGATGTGCCTTCTGCAATTCTTAACTGCTGTGCAGCTGCAAATGCATTAAAACTGTGCTAAGTTTGTGAATATACACTACAATTATGTTTAAATTTTGTACAGTTTATTACACTGAGTTTATGATGTATTTCATGAAATGTATTGTGCTAAACTTAATAATTTATTAATTAATGTAGTACTGTACAGTAAAATGTCCATAAAGCCACTGTTAATGAACTAGACTGTTCATATGTCCATTGTATTGTTTTACTAATACACATGAAATTTAACAGCAAAAAGTATGAATGTTTAATCAATTTCGCTTTTCCCACTGGTTTGTAAATAGCACGTGAGCACTGTCTTTGTATTAATCACTTCTGTATAAACTTTTTTTTGGACTTAAATGAGCACTGTCAGACCATCATCATCATCATCATCTTAGACCTGCTGGTGACAAATAGACCCAAATATTTTGACTTATTGTAGAACAGGGATTCAGTGATCATAAGGCCATTAGAGAATTACTAAAAGTGGCTGTAAATTGGAATACAAAGGAATGTAGGAAGATCTTTGTTTAGCAAGAGTGACAGAGGTAGATTTCGTATTACCTGACAGGTCAACATACAAATTTCATCTGCAGCACTGATAATTTTAAGCATCAATGTACAAAAATCAAAAGCATCATACAATATGCTTTTAGACCTGTATGGTCCAAGCAAAATTGTGAGAGATGGAGAAGGCCCACTGTTGTTAGACAACCACATTAGGAAGCTGCTACAAAATCAAAGCGAGCTTCACTGCCAATTTAACTGTCAAAGCCTCACAAACAAATAAAAGCTTAACAAAACTAAAATTATCATAAGAAGGGTAGTGCATGAAGCATTCATCAAATCTGAAAGCAAATTCTGTCTGCCAACTGAACAGAAAATCTTAAAAATTTTGGTTCTTACAATCAATCGGCAAATGGATCGAAGCCATCTGTCCAGGTGTTCTGTGACCATGATGGCACTGAAACTGGGGAAGACACAGAAAATCCAAACATCTCATTCCAAAACTGTTTCACAGAAGATTGCTCTTAAAATGACAGATATCAAAATAAGTAACCAAGAGATAGGAAAGCAAACTAAAATCACTAAACAAGGGAAAGGCCACTGGACCTGACGGGATACCATTTTGATTCTACAGAGAACTACAAAAGAATTCCATGTCTTCTAGCACCCAAGTGCTGTAGGTCTCTAGTAGAATGAAGCATTCCTAATGATTAGGTAAAAGCACAGTTCATTACCGTTTTCAAGAAGGATCAGCAAATACGCCCACAGAACTATAATCCTATATCTCTGATGTTAGTCTGTTGTAGGCTGCGGGGACATGTTTTATGCTTATGTTTTATGACATTTCTGGAGACGAAAAATCTCCTCTGTAAGAACTGACATGGGTTTTGAAAACAATAGTCATGTGGAATCCAGTTCGCTCTGTTCCCATGAAAACAGTAGATACAGATGCCAAGGCGGATTCTGTGTTCTTTACTTCCAGAAAGCGTTCAATACAGTTGAGCACTGCCACCTACTGAACAAAATACAAGTGGAATATCAGATCAACTGTGTGACTGGATCGAAGAGTTTGTAGCACACAGAACACAGCATGGCATTCTAAAGAGAGAGAAGTCTTTAGACATAAATGCAGCTTCAGAGATGCACCAAGGAAATGTCACAGGACCATTACTTCTCACAATATACAAAGTGGAGAAAAATTGTGTCATGAAATTTTAACCCTGGATAGCTATTGCCAGTAGGAACTAAAATTACTAACAATGTGTAGGTCGAAAACGCATCACTTTTAAACTATGGAAACTTGGCACCACGTGCTCCGATTGGCCGTGGGATTGCCCTGTTGCCATTCGTCGATTGGCGGGCAGTGCTATGGTTGTCGGTTCACACATACAAACATCCTTCGCCCTGTCACTGCCCCAACGTGATACACACATGTGTAGAATAGGTCTTGCTGTTTGTCTCCACCTCACATCAGAGGCATTCACAATAAGCTTCACTTTGGAGCGCACACGTCACCTGAGATTTAGTCATACGGTAAGCATGACGGCACAGTATTCATTTGAAGAATGAGATATGGTTTTTGTTTATGGACTAGCCGAGAGTAATGTGCATGAAGCTCGATGGTTGTGTGGAGGACGGTACCCAGCAAGACGCCACCCACACCCATAAATGTTTACAGTAATTCACTAGCAACTTAGCAAAACAAGCTCGTTAGCAGGATATCAGGGTGATGCTGAAAGACCTTGAAAGCGACTTGAAGAGACTGTTCTCCTGCACTTCAAGGAAGCATCCACGACAATTACTCGAGTGGTTGGACAGGACATGGGGCTCACTCATCGGTTAATGTGAGAGATTTTGAGGGATGACATCCAGCATCCATTTAGTTTCCACCCTGTCAAAGACATAAATCCTGTGGTGGACTATGAGCACAGGCAAGGGTTTTGCCGTTGGTTTCTGCAACATGTTGCACAAGATCCCGACTTCCCTGCCATTGTGTTGTTTACCGACAAGTGCACCTTCCATCAGGATGGCCTTTACAACACTTGAAACATTCACTACTGGACGAGCAGAAAACCTCATATGATGTATGTCCATGGACACCAGGAACAATTTTCGTTCAGCATTTGGCAGGCATTGTGGATGACCGCCTGACTGGGCCAGTCTGTCTACCTCCTTGACTTACTGGGACAAATTAGCTTCACTTTTTGCAAGAAACTCTATCCGGCCTGGGGGAAGATGTTCCCCTGGACATATGGCTACACATGTGGTTGCAGCATGATGGAGCGCCCGAACATAACAGTCGTGCTGTGTGCGGATATTTAAATGAACTTTTCAACAGCCAGGTAATTGGCAGAGGGGCTCATAGGACATGGCAGACGCGATCACCAGACCTCACACCACTGGACTTTTCCCTGTGGGTATTCTTCAAAGCTCTAGTTCACCCACCCGGACGCGAACCACCTAGAAACAAAGAGGAATTAATGGATCACATTCAACATGCCGCCAATCACATCAGGGCAATGCCAGGAATCTTTGAAAGAGTTCAGCAAACACCGTTCGACGTTATCCAGCTTGTGCAGCATCAGAGGGTCGCCAGTTCGAACAGCTGCTTTAAATAAACAATGTCCTAGCTATAAAAAAGGCCCTTTTTAGGGCCGACACAATTTGTAAAAGACTTTCTGTATGTGAATTAACAGCTGTTGATGGGAATTAACAGCTGTTGATGGTATGTCTTATCATGAAACTAAAATGGATGTGTCAGGACCCCAGCAGATTAACCCCCAGAGTGGAAGGCTGGCACACTACCACCGAGCGTGTGGGTCGCCTCGGATAGTCCAGTAGGCAAACCATTCACAGTCATGTGTTGTCCAGAGCATCTAGAACCAGGGCAATCCCGCGGCCAACCTGACCATGTGACATCAAATTTCCATATTTTAAAAATAGTGCGTTGTCAACCTACACAACATTAGCAATTTTCATTTCTACTGGCATCAGCTATCCTGGGTTAAAATTTTGTGACAAAATTTTTCTCCACCCTGTATATAAATAGCATAGAATATGCCAGAATTTTCATGAGACTGTTGGGATGATTCTGTTGTTCAGAGAGAAGTCACAATGCTAGAAAATTGTAGCAAAATATGGGGAGACAAGCAGAGAACCAATACTGGGTTAAGGGAGTGCAACTGGCCCTCAACATAAGCAGGTGTAATATATTCCAAATACATACACAGAAAGATCCTTTATAGTATGAGTATACGATTTCAGAATTACTGGAAGCAGTTAGTTACATAAAATATCTAGGAGTGTGCGTACAGAGAGATTTGAAGTAGGACAATCACATAAAATTAACTGCACATAAGGCAGATCCCGGATTGATATCGATTGGAAGAAACCTCAGGAAATGTAGTACATCAACAAAGGAAATGTCTTACAAAACACTTGTTTGACCAATACTTAAATATTACTTGTAAGTGCAGAATCTGCACTAGATAAGATTGATAGAGCAGCATGTTTTATCACAGGTTCATTTAGTAAGTGCAAAAGTCTCATGGAGATGGTGAGCCAACTCCAGCAGCAGACACTGCAAGACACATTCTGCAGCATGATGCGGTCTGCTGGTAAAAGTCTGAGAGCGAATATTCCAAGGAGAGTCAACAAATATATTGCTGCCTACTACATATATCCTGCAAAAGACCACAAAGATAAAATCAGAGAGATACAAGGTCGAAGGGAGGCTCACCAGCAGTTGTTCTTCCTGCGAACCGTATGCAGTTGGAGCAGGAGAAGGGAAAGTGACAGTGGTACACAGGTAACCTCTGCCACACACCATAAGGTGGCTTGTAGAGTAAAGATGTAGGTGTAAAACTAAATCGATATCCATGCTTAGTAAACCACTTCAAAGGGTGTGGAAGAGGTTGTCCGGCATCACATATTTAGGATTTCTTCCCAAATGTGATGCAGGAAGTATGTTTAAATGCCGCTTGCATTCCATGATCCATCTGCTGTCGGTGTGGACCTTACAGGAGTGATGTGTATGGGGCTGTAGTATAATTTTGTTTTGAGTTCTCATTTAATACTGGTTCCTGAAGCATTAAGTAGGCTTTTGTGGGATAGTTTCATTGAATTTTCAGGCATCTGCCTATTCAAATTTTTCCGTATTTCTGTGCTGCCCTCCCAGGAGTCAAACAAATCTATGACCATTTGTGCCTGTCCTCCTTTGTATATATCCTCTGTTAGCCCAAACTGGTGTGGGTCATGAACTACAGCTGTATTCTAGAAATGACACGCAATTAGTGATCAAAGCTTCTCAGAATGGCCACATATGAGGACAATTCCCCCTCCTCCCCACAAGCCCCCAATGTTTGATCGTTCAAATAATCCAATAAAGCTTTAAGCAACGTCTCCAGCAAGCCCATTGATTGCATCACATTAAACTTGTTAGTTCTCAGCATGCAGTAAACAAACATGCCTAGAACAACAGTCTCCTGCAAAGTATGAAGTTCATGTTGCCACTCAATTTCTTTGTGCTGTGAGGTGTGATGCAGCCAAAGTTCATCAACGAATGAATAATGTGTATGGCAAAATTTCACGAGTGACAGGAAAGTGTGGCTACGGTGCAGGATGCACAGGTTTTCATGACGCAGGCAGTCAGGGAAGGAAGCAAGTATCAACCAGTTCTTTTGTTCAGCATGTGGATCTAATGGTTCAAAAGGATCATCTGTTCAGAGTCTGTGTTAAGTGATTTGTTTCCCCGAATTTCAAGTGCTCTGTACGATTATGAGTGATAGACTTCATTGTCAGGATGTGCAAGATGGGTTGCCAAGATGCTGTCCATCACAAAACACAGCAATGAGCTCTGCCTTATTTTTCCAGTGCAACTGTGATAGAGGCAATTATTTTTGGAACAAAATTGTCATAGGGGACGAGACATAGCTCTTTCTCAAAAATGAAGAAACAAAAGAGCAATCCGACCAATAGATGCATTCTGATTCCCTCTCAAAAAAAGCAAAGACATGCAAACAAACCACCTCCTTCAGAAAATGAATAGCTACTGTGTTCTGGTGGAATTTGTGGAACATTGCAGCCTCAAATAGTGTGACACTTCAATGACTATGAAGGGCAACTCAAAACAAGCAAACAGAAATGTTGTCATTGGCCATTGCCCATCTTCAGAAAAATGCTTAGCCAAACACTGCTGCTGATGCAAAAAAAGATGCTCCTGCTGCGTTTTTGTTGGGAAGTGTTGGCTCATCCTCCAAACAGCCCAACTTGGCTCCCTCTGATTATCGTCTCACTGCTCAAACAAAATACTGGCTAAAAGGTAATGACAGTGGGCCTCAAGACAGAGAAAGAGAAGTAGCTGAAAGTACAGGGCTATTACAAATGATTGAAGCGATTTCATAAATTCACTGTAGCTCCGTTCATTGACATATGGTCACGACACACTACAGATACGTAGAAAAACTCATAAAGTTTTGTTCGCCTGAAGCCGCACTTCAGGTTTCTGCCGCCAGAGCGCTCGAGAGCACATTGAGACAAAATGGCGACAGGAGCCGAGAAAGTGTATGTTGTGCTTGAAATGCACTCACATCAGTCAGTCATAACAGTGCAACGACACTTCAGGACGAAGTTCAACAAAGATCCACCAACTGCTAACTCCATTCGGCGATTGCATGCACAGTTTAAAGCTTCTGGATGCCTCTGTAAGGGGACATCAACGGGTCGGCCTGCAGTGAGCGAAGAAACGGTTGAACTCGTGCGGGCAAGTTTCACGCGTAGCCCGCGGAAAATTGGCTCGTGCCACAACTGGAGACCGACAGCGCCGACTTCATCTTTCAACAGGATGGTGCTCCACCGCACTTCCATCATGATGTTCGGCATTTCTTAAACAGGAGACTGGAAAACCGATGGATCGGTCGTGGTGGAGATCATGATCAGCAATTCGTGTCATGGCCTCCACGCTCTCCTGACTTAACCCCATGTGATTTCTTTCTGTGGGATTATGTGAAAGATTCAGTGTTTAAACCTCCTCTACCAAGAAACGTGCCAGAACTGCGAGCTCGCATCAACGATGCTTTCGAACTCACTGATGGGGACATGCTGCGCCGAGTGTGGGAGGAACTTGATTATCGGCTTGATGTCTGCCGAATCACTAAAGGAGCACGTAGCGAACATTTGTGAATGCCTAAAAAAACCTTTTTGAGTTTTTGTATGTGTGTGCAAAGCATTGTGAAAACATCTCAAATAATAAAGTTATTGTAGAGCTGTGAAATCGCTTCAATCATTTGTAATAACCCTGTACAGGCAGCTGCTTTCTATGAGGAGAGTGGTCGAAAGTTGGTACCACTCTGTGACAAATGCCTTAAGTCAGAGCAGTAGCAACTGTGCAGAGTATCTGGAAGGAGTAGCTCCATGTTGTAAATGAAGCATCTTTGATTTTCCCTGTGGTTTCCATTTCATGACTGAATGGGCCTTAAAATCTTCATAAATGTTCTCTTTTTACTTGTAGAATCAAATTAGGTTGTGCAAGAAAAACTTCACCCAGGACAGAGACGCATGGAAGTGAGCTCTCAGTGGTGAGAAAAAAACAGAAAAATGTGCTGAATTGTTTACATTGGTACAATAACACAGGCCCCACCAGAGCAAACACAGCCACAATCTCTGGCAGCATAATGTTCACTGAGCAGTAGCAACTGGCTACGGTTACCATAACAGCAGTCAAGACAGTATATTGGTCCTGACAAAAATCGTGGAGAATTTTGTCAAAAACTCAGAATTTCACTCAGATTTCATGTGACAAACTGAGAACATGTTCTACAAGAACATATGATTAAACCAGCTTCCTTTTTAGAGTGACAGGATTTTCCCAGTATCCTGCTAATGATGCGAATGCTGCCACCTGCTGTACTTACAAGCCCATGTGATCATTCCATTCCATATACCTACAAATTATTATTGGGTATTTGTTGCCTGAGTACAATCGTGACTCATCAGTGTTGTAATCAGGACACTACTTTTTTGCACTTTGTGAAGTGCACAGTTGTACATTTCTGAAAATTTAAAGCAAGTTATTTACCTTTGCACTACTTTGAAACCTTATCAACATCTGACTGGAAATTTGTTTAACTTTCCCTAGATAGTATTTTATTACAGATGACTGCATTATCTTCAGAAAGTATAAAGAACTATAAATATTGTCTGCCAGGTCACTACTGTACAACATGAACAGCTTCCCTGTGGCACAGGTGAAGCTACTTCTACGTATGTTAATGACTCTCTGACGAAGATAATGTGCTGAATCCTCCCTACCGAGACATCCTCAATCCAGTCACACATTTCATTTAATATCCTATTTGTTAATGCTTATGTTAATAAATACTGGTGTGGTACCAAGCCAAATATTTTTCAAAAGTCGAAATATACTGTGTCTTCCTGATGTGTTGATCCATGCCCTTCATTGTGTCGTGATAAAAAAGCACAAGTTAGGTTTCACAAGACCAATGTTTTCTGAATTCATGCTGGTTCACATAAATGAGGTCATGCTATTTCAGATACCTCATTATGTTTGAGCTTAGAACTGTGGCTCCCAGCCTGAGGGTATTACTGCCTGGAGGGTAAAATGAAATTAAGAGTTCAGTTCTGCCTTGGTCATTAAACTAAATTATTTTTAAAATATCAGTATTTTTAATACTTATTACATAAGTTACCTGTTATTAGATTATTTTTATTTCAAATACTAGAATACACAGGCAGCACAATATCGTGGAGGCTGTAGCTTGCAAAATAATTATATGAACATGGCCCTCAAATAGTCCATCCACTACAAACATACTTTGTACTTTCTACCACATATCTATGACAGTAAAACTGAGACCCAAACTTATCATATATTAAGTGTTTTTCTTATTTTCTCTTCTATCCATTTCTTTCTTGTTTTCTTCTCTATGAGTGTTAGCTGAAATTTCTGTTTTCAAATTTTTTTTGTCTGTAAATTTCCCTGTCTGTCTTGTCTTCTGTGGAGATGTTCAGTTTCTTAAGGTCTTCGATGGTTTTCTACATCCACTTGATTTTCACTTTATTAGTCATCACTATGTTAAAAATTTTCTTGGTCAATCTATTTTCATTCATCCTATATATGTGTCTGTATAACTTTGCCCTTCTTTTCCTGGTGTTTTTTGTAATTGTCTGTCCATACAGTTCCTTTGTCGGTCTCTTTATCCAGATATCCTGTGTCTGAACCGACTTGTAGATCCTTCTCAGTGTTTTCCTCTCTTGTTTTTCCGTCTCCTTGATTACTGTTGTTTCTGAGGAGGCATACAAGGCCTCTGGGGAGTCTATAATACAGCAGTGTGTCTGACATTGATGGAAATCCTTCTTTTGTTGTAATGGTTCTTGTAGGTCTGTATGCTTTTTTTGATCCTTTCTTCACTGGATGTAGAGTTCAGTTCTGTTTTCTGTATAATCTCTATCAAATATTTGAAACTTTTTACTTGTGTTATTTTTCTATGTTTTATTACCAGTTGGTATCTGTGAATTTTGTGTCCATGTACTGTGTTTCTTCCATACACAGGACATTTGCAGTCCTGTTTTGGCTGAGGTTTTGTGCAGTGTCTCTAGAGCTTCTTTGGCTTCTCTTCTGTTATGATGGCCACATATTTTATGGTTCAAATGGCTCTGAGCACTATGGGACTCAACTGCTGTGGTCATAAGTCCCCTAGAACTTAGAACTACTTAAACCTAACTAACCTAAGGACAGCACACAACACCCAGCCATCACGAGGCAGAGAAAATCCCTGACCCCGCCGGGAATCGAACCCGGGAACCCGGGCGTGGGAAGCGAGAACGCTACCGCACGACCACGAGATGCGGGCCCACATATTTTATGTCGATGGTTCTATCCTTGTCTCTCCCCATCTTTAATCCATTGACTGCTTTGTCCTGAGTCTTGATTATTTTCTCCAGAACTGAATTAAATAGAATGTGTGACAGGTCATCTCCATGCCATCTTGATTTCAAATGATTCCAAGATCTCTCCCATAAACTTCACTTTGGATGTTCCTGGATTAACTTTCTGATCTAGTTGTCCATGCTCACTTCTTCCAGAGTTTGAAGACTGTTTCTCTATCTATGGAGTCATAGGCCTTAAAGTTGACAAATGTTATTATTGTGGTGTTTGTGGACTTTCTTGTTGTTAATATTATTCTCAGGCACCAGATCTGTTTACTGCAGGATCTTCCCTGTTTGAAACATCCTTGGAATTCTCCTATCTGTGGATTTGTTTGATGCTCTAGCTGATTTAACAGCACTTTGGATGTAATTTTTTTTTGTCAAAGGCAACTGTGGAATTCCTCTTAGTTATTAGGGTCTGTTTCATCTCCTTTCTTGTGGAGGGGACATATTGGTACTGACTCTTCTGGTACCTTTTCTGTCTCCCAGATGCTTTTGATGATTCTGTGTATTTCAGACCTGCACATTAGGGGCACTGGCCAGAGATAAGGCATTGGAAACCTGTAGTCTTCCCACATGCACCATTTCAAAAGTAAGGAGTTGAGCACTCAAGTGATCTACAAAAGTGTAAGTATAGTGCACACATTTTAACTTGATTGATTTTAAATGGGGACAAAGGATGTGGGTGAAGTGAGCATTGATAGGAAAAGTAGTGGTGCATAAGAAACACATTTTGTAACACATGTCTACCCTTTAGTTTTCTTTTCTGAGATGGAGTTGAAACTATCACACACGATGCACTGAGATCTGCATCACTGTATAGAATAAGGTTTTTAATAATAAACAGTACCAAATGCCTCCTGACTCATTGGTTTGTAAGTTAATAAAATACCTACAAAAACAAAGTACTGTGTACATTTCATCATTTTAAAAATAAAAGTGTCGAAAGAAAATTATTTTCTTTCTAAAGTTTAGTTAGGTGCTAATAAAGAGGGTTGGCAGAGAAGCTAGGTAATATCAGATTTCACTCAGGGGTACAGGTTTCAGAAAGGCTGGGGACAACTGGCTCAGAACATGCTCTAAAATTCTGCAACAGATGAAATGTGTTCATATAGGGTGGCAATTTGTGGATGACTTTGCTACTGTTTCTGAAGACAGGTGTGACATGTGCTCTCTTCCAGCCTTTGTGCACAGTTTTTCATTTGAGGAACCTACAATATATTTGGTTAAAAGAGATCAGTAGCTATTGCCACAGTGGTCTGGGTCAGGCATTGTTACAACTGTTGGAGTTTATTCACATAAGAGCAAAACTAGGACAGAATTGCACTAAGGTGATTATGAAATAGCAAAAATTGTCCATTATAAAGTGATTTCTGTAACTGAGAGCACACTGAATTTCTAGACCATAGCATAGTTTAGTGACGTAAGAAATTCAGTGTGTGTATAATTCATCTTAGTACATACTAATTTAGCGTACCATAATTTCTGCCATTTGCAGACAAATTTATCACATTTTTGTTTGCAAATGAAGTGACACAATGGCTCAACTCCAGATAGTACTTCATTATCTGAGTAATTCCACTAAAAGTGCCTCCTAATAAAATTATGATGGATACATTTAGTTCTCATTTTCTCAATCTTTTTATTCTGACAATTGGTGTTTAATTTGAACTCTGATGCCTGAATGCCCTTTCATTAGAAAATAATTGAGGCCTGCACTTTTTGTTCTCTCTCAAATTAATGCAGAACTTCGGTAGATATATATTGCAAAAACTAAACCAGAAATTGTTTTAATGCTGATTGAAACAGTCAACAGAAACTACATTGTTTCAATGAAACAGAACTGTAGATAGATATGATTAATCATTTACGTAAGACTACTTTCATGTTCACGAACTTATTTTTGTAAGCCTTCCGATGAGAACTGGAACCTTAAGGATTTATCTGACGGCCAACTCCTCTTCCTCCTCCACTGACAAGTTTCTTAGAAACTACTGACATACACATTATTAATTATATGAGGGGCATTCATTAAGTAATGACACACGCATTATTTTTCTTGGCCAATTTCAGTTGAAAAAATGCAGAATTTATTGAGCGACATCATGGAATATTCCTGCTTCAGACCCTATAGTATCACGAAAGTTCTGATACGTGACAGTGCTATATGCAGCCTTGAAAATGGCATCTGTAAGGGAGGTGTGTTCCAAGCAGAGAAATGTCACTGAGTTTCTTTTGGTAGAAAACCAGAGCGTCACAGAGATTTGTAGGTGTTTGCAGAATGTCTGCAGAGACTCGGCAGTGAACAAAACCACAACGAGTCATCGGGCAAGGTGTCGTGTCATCACAAGGCCACGCAAATCTGTCCAATCTCCTGCAAGCCGGCTGACTGCGTACAACTGTGAGACTTGCAATGTTGGAACGTGTCGACACACTCATTCGAGGTGATCGACATATCACAAACACCTTGCTGCTGAACTAGATGTCGCTGTTGGTAGTGCTGACATACTTGTCCACCAGTTGGGGTACTCAGAGTGTGCCCACTGGTTCCTCGCTACCTAACAGAAGATCATAAATCATCGCAGACTTCAAACCAGAAATGTGGCAATCCATGGAGTGAGGCCACACCACCTCTCCTCCAACAATACAGTTCAAAACGGCACCCTACACTGGTAAAATAATGGTGACTGACAGTTTCTTGGATGCTGAAAGGGTTATTTTGCTTGATGTCCTCAGTTGTGACAACATAGAGGTGCCAATTGTGAAATAGGAGACAGTCAATTTTGGCAGCTGTGTCATCTCATAGCAGTAATGGTGATTCAGCATTGTGTAACACCAACAATGTCTTCTCATTTCAATCCCCAGTGCAAAGAATTTTTATTTTAACACAAAGTGATGGGTTCACAAAATATTTAGTGTGCTACCTGAGAAACCTGGCATTGCCCATGTCACAATATATGGCATGGGAGAAGGCACGAGTACCATTTCAGATCTGAGATGCACACAGACATATTACAAATGCAGTTATCCTGTTAGCAAGGCAGTTTGGTCACGGTGGATGGCAGTAGGTGAGTGTGGTGGGCAAAAATCCGTGAAACATGGAGATAAAGCTAAATAATACATGAAAAATCCAGGATGTAATGTAACAATACAGGGTGATTCAAAAAGAATACCACAACTTTAGGAATTTAAAACTCTGCAACGACAAAAGGCAGAGCTAAGCACTATCTGTCGGCGAATTAAGGGAGCTATGAAGTTGCATTTAGTTGTACATTTGTTCACTTGAGGCACTGTTGACTAGGTGTCAGCATCAGTTGATGCTAAGATGGCGACCACTCAACAGAAAGCTTTTTGTGTTATTGAGTACGGTAGAAGTGAATCGATTACAGTTGTTCAGCGTGCATTTCGGACGAAGTATGGGAAACAACTCAGTATGAACGTGACTCGCCTAAGGTGAACGTTTTCTGTGCCATTTCAGCCAATAAAGTTTTTGGTCCCTTTTTCTTAGAAGGTGCTACTGTAACTGGACTACAGTATCTGGAGATGTTAGAGAATTGGCTGTTCCCTCAGCTCGAACAAGAAGCACAACAATTCATATTTCAGCAGGATAGAGCGCCACCACATTGGCACTTATCTGTCCGTAACTACCTGAACGTCAACTACCTGAGGCGATGGATCGGCCGCCAGGCAGCCCGTGACAGAGCACTTCATCACTGGCCTCCAAGAAGCCCTAATCTTACCCCCTGCGATTTTTTCTTATGGGGGTATGTTAAGGATATGGTGTTTCGGCCACCTCTCCCAGCCACCATTGATGATTTGAAACGAGAAATAACAGCAGCTATCCAAACTGTTACGCCTGATATGCTACAGAGAGTGTGGAACGAGTTGGAGTATCGGGTTGATATTGCTCGAGTGTCTGGAGGGGGCCATATTGAACATCTCTGAACTTGTTTTTGAGTGAAAAAAAAAAACCTTTTTAAATACTCTTTGTAATGATGTATAACAGAAGGTTATATTATGTTTCTTTCATTAAATACACATTTTTAAAGTTGTGGTATTCTTTTTGAATCACCCTGCATAATGGAAAGTAAAGTTGCTGCTCACCATACAGCTTAGATGCTGAGTCACAGATAGGCACAACAAAAAGACTGTCACAAGCTAAGTTTTTGGCCATCAAGGACTTTGTCAAACAAAGACGACAGACACACAAACATGCAAATGCAACTGACGCCCACATGGCTCCAGCCTCTGGTAGCTGAAGCCGAAGTGCGAGCAACAGCAGCAATGCGTGATGGGAGTGGAAAATGGGTGGGGTAAGGAGGTGGCTGGGGCAGGGAAGGGGAGGGATAGCAGGGTAGGGGCAGGGGACTCTGAAGTACTGCTGGGGAGCTCGCAAGGACGAGGTGGAGAGAAGGAAGGGCAGCTAGGTGCAGTTGGGAGGTTAGATGGAGAGCAGGGCAGAGGTGGGGGGGGGGGTTACTGAAAAGGAGAGAAGTACAAAGGCTGTGTAGTGCTGGAAAGGGAACAGAGACTCGATGGATGAGAAAAATGACTAACGATGGTTGAGGCCAGGAGGGCTACAGGAACGTAGGATATATTGCAGGGAGAGTTCCCACATTTGTAATTCAGAGAAGCTGGTGTTGGTGGGAAGGATCCATATGGCACAGGCTGTGAAGTAGTCACTGAAATGAAAGATGATGTGTTGGGCAGCGCACTCAGCAACAGGGTGGTCCACTTGTTTCTTGGCCACAGTTTGTCAATGGCCACTCATGCGAACAGATAGCTTGTTGGTTGTCAAGCCCACATAGAATGAAGCACAGTGGTTGCAGCTTAGCATGTGGATTACATGACTGGTTTCACAGGTAGCCCTGCCTTTGATGGGGTAGGTGACGTTTGTGACTGGACTGGAGTAGGTGGTGGTGGGAGGATGTATGGGACGGGTCTTGTATGGGTCTATTAGAGGGATATGAGCCATGAGATAAGGGGTTGGGAGCACGTGTTGCATAAGGATGGACAAGTATATTGTGTAGGTTCAGTGGACGGCGGAATACTTCTGTAGGAATGGTGAGAAGGATAGTGGGCAGGACATTTCTCGTTTCAGGGCACGGCGAGAGGTAGTCAAAATCCGGGTGGAGAATGTAATTCAGTTGGTCCAGTCCTGGGTGGTACAGAGTCATGAGGGGAACACTCCTGTGTGGCCAGATGGTGAGGTTTTTGGAGAATGGAAAGATAAGGCACAGGAAATTTGTTTTTGTACAAGGTTGGGAGGATAATTATAGTCTGTGAAGGCCTCAGTGAGACCCTCAGTATATTTTGAGAGGGATTGCTTGTCACTGCAGATACGACTACCACTAGTGGTTAGGCAGTGTGGAAGAGACTTCTTGGTACGGAACGAGTGGCTGCTGTCAAAGTGGATGTATTGCATGTGGTTAGTAGGTTTGATATGGACAGAGGTACTGATGTAGCCATCTTTGAGGTGGAGGTCAAGCTGTTAAGGTTCTGGAGGAATGTGGATAGGATGTCCTCACTCTTGATCCAGATCGTAAAGATGTCATCTGAACCAGGTGAGGGGTTTAGGAAGGATTCCTCTAGATGGCCCATGAATAGGTTGGCATGGGATGGTGCCATGCAGGTGCCCATAGCCATACCCCGGATTTGTTTGTAGGTAATGCCTTTGAAGGAGATGTAACTGTGGGTGAGGATATAGTTGGTCATGGCAACTAGAAAGGAGGTTGTTGGTTTGGAATCCATCGGGCTGTGGGAAAGATAGTGTTCAACAGGGTAACGCCATGGGCATTAGGGATGGTAGTGTAAAGGGAGTTGCTATCAATAATGATGAGCAGAGCACCATGTAGGAATGGGACAGGAACTGTGGAGTTGGTGGAGGACATGGTTGGTATCTTTTATATAGAAGGGTAGGTTCCGGGTAACAGGCTGAAGGTATTGGTGTACGAGAGCAGAGACTCTTAGTGGAGGCACAGTGGGAGCGGTTCCTCTTGAAATATACTGAGGATGTCACTGAGGCCTCCACAGACTATAATTATTCTCCCAACCTTGTACAAAAACAAATCTCCCATGCCTTATCTTTCCAGTCTCCCACAACCTCCAAAAGTCTCACTGTCCAGCCACACAGGGGCAGTTGAGCAACTGAATTACACTCTCCGCCAGGGTTTTGACTACCTCTCATTGTGCCCTGAAATGAGAAATGACCTGATCACTATCCTTCCCACCCCTCCACTGAACCTAGACAATATACTTGTCCATACCCACACAAACCCTGCTCACAAAATCTTACCTCAGGGCTCATATTCCTCTAATAGACCTAGATGCAAGACTTGTCCCATTCATCTTCCCACCACCACCTACTCCAGTCCTGTCACAAACATCACCTCTCCCATCAAAGGCAGTGCTACCTGGGCACCAGTCATGTAAACCACCAGCTAAGCTGCAACTACTGCGCTGCATTCCATGTGGACATGACAACCAACAAGCTGTCTGTCCACATGAAAGGCTAATGACAAACTGTGGCCAAGAAACAAGTGGACCACCCTGTTGCTGAGCACCCTGCCCAACACATCATCTTCCATTTCAATGACTACTTCACAGCCTGTGCCATATGGATCCTTCCCACCAACACCAGCTTTTCTGAATTCCGCAGGTGGGAACTCTCCCTATAATATATCCTATGTCCCCATAACTCTCCTGGCCTCAACCTTCGTTAGTCATTTTTCTCATCCATCGAGCCTCTTCTCTGTTCCCATTCCAACACTACACAGCCTTCATTCCACCAATGCACCCAGTCCTTTTACTTCTCTGCCCCCCCCCCCCTCCCCGCCCCCTCACACCAAACTCTGCCCTGCCCTCCTCTCCCGACTGCACCTAGCTGCCCTACCCTCTCTCCACCTTATCCTTGCGCACTCCCCAGCAGCACTTCACGGTCCCCCACCCCTACCCAGCTATCCCTCTCCCTCACCATCCCAACCTCCTCCTTACCCCCACCCAGTTGCCACTCCCATTATGCACTACTGCTGTTGCTTGCAGTGTGCCTTCAGGTGCCAGAGGTTGCAGTCACGTGTTTGAGTTGTGTCTGCTTGTGTGTCTGTCATCTATTTTCAACAAAGACCTTGATGGCTGAAAGCTTAGAGTGTAACAGTCTTTTTGTTGTGCCCCTTTTCATAATATTGTTAAATAATATATGACATACAAATGTTATCATGTATGTGAAAACGTTTTTATTGTTTCATTCACAATGCAGTGTAATGACAAAAATCCTCAATGTGTCTCATCCATATTGTGGTTGGCCGATCTCTGTATAATGTATGATGTGAAACACTTGGTTCTCTTAGAAAAGGCTATATTCTCAACGACTTTTTGAACTTCACTGTATTAGTGAATATACTCATTTACACAATCCTCACTGTGTTTCATCAATACTGGATAAGCATTACGTTACACTGACATATTTAACTGTGGGTAACACCATGGGGTCAATATTGTAGTTTAATAATAATGTCTTTAGATAACAGTGTTTAAATGAAGCTGGACAGGAATGGAAGTTACTTTATTTCATTAGGCATTATTGAAGTGGTTGACAAAATTGCACTGAATTATGAAAAGGACTATATTCATGAAGAACAAGCAAAATGTTTATCCAAAATCACTGTACTGTACCATTTGATTATTCATTTGTTAGTTATGAGTATTTCTATCTTTTGTGTCTTATCTGGGTGTTTTTCTTTGTATCTCTTTTGATTGTTGGTAAATTGTGATTGGTGAAGATGTGCTGAGAGATTAAAAACTTATCTATTTGACATTACATGTTGTTATTAAAGTCAGAAAGATGAAACTGTGAATCATATTATGTCACACGAATGAAACAATAAATGCATTTTCACATGTGCGGTGAAGTTTGTAAATCACAGAGCATATAGCATTTCATAAGGCTATTTATTGCTCAATAGTTCGCTGCAGTGGGTGGTCATTGAGAAAAGTCTGTCAGTATGTACACACACAAACTGATGAAGTCAAGATATTGCTTGCTAGGCAGCGAAATAGCATATTATGGATGGAGCAACGAGAACCTAAAAACCAGACTAGCACTGGCAAAAAGGGCATTCTTGAGCAAGAGAAGCCTATTAGTATCAAATATAGGCTTTAATTTCTGAGAACATATGTTTTGAGCACAGCATTGTATGGTAATGAAAATGGACTGTGTGAAAACTGGAACAGAAGAGAATCGAAGCTTTTGAGATGAGGTGCTACAGAAGAATGTTGAAAATTAGGTGGACTGATAAGGCAAGGAAAGAGGTGGTTCCCTGCAGAATCGGCAAAGAAAGGAATACATAGAAAATGCTGACACGAAGAAGGGACAGGATGATAGGACATGTATTAAGACATCAGAGAATAACTTGCATGGAACTAGAGGGAGCTGTACAGGGTAAAAACTGTACAGCAAGACAGAGATTGGAATACATCCAGCAAATAATTGAGGACATAGGTTGAAATTGCTACTCTGAGATGAAAATGTTGGCACAGGAATGAAATCCATGACAGGCCCCATCAAACCATTCAGGAGACTGTTGATTCAAGCTAAGTGAACCCCTTATACAGCTTGAGCTTATTATTATGCTCCACATAATGAAATGCTTTTGTAAAATCAAAGAAGATACCTACTGTCCTCAGACTATCATTTAGCTCCATAAGTGCCTCACATACACAAAACAATTAATTGCATTTTCTGTTCATGCTCCTTTTTTGAAGCCAAACTGTAAGTTAAGGTAAAAATTTTTGGAACAAAATTGGAGACTCATTTTAGAATGACCATTCAATTGGATAATGTGCTGAAAATCAACAGGAAATCAATGTGTCAAACCAGTGAGGGATTAAAAAATTTCAGTGGCACAAATGTGCAATTCTGTAAAGAACTGAAACTTCGTACTTGTGTACCATAAGTCAGTGGATGAAACACTACCAAATTTAAAAAGATTCTTATGGAACCACTGTGTATTTAACTCAAAGTAATATGTACTACAGAAAAGTGTGACATGATTTCATTTACTAATTCAATGGTGAGGAATATGTGGTTTGTGAACTGTGCAGACACTTCGTGACATTCTAGGTGGAGGAAGGAGGTTCCAAGTTGCTTAACAGAATATTAAAAAAAAGGATTGAAAAGAATATGGAGGCTCTCTTTGATGACAATTAGTTTGCTCCTAGGTAAGGGAAATGTACTAGATAACCTGAGATGAAAAAAAGTCATGGGATACCCCCTAATATCGTGTTTGATCTGATGCAGTGCAGTGCAGGAACCCAATGTGGCATAGATTCAACAAGTTACTGGAAGCCATTGCAGATATACTGAGCCCATGCTGCCTCCATGGCTGTCTATAATTGTGAAAGCATTGCTGGTGCAGGAGTTTGTGCACAAACAGACCTCTTGATTACGTCCCATAAATGAATGATTGTATTAATGTCAAGTGATCTGGGTGGCCAAATCATTCATTCAAATTGTCCAGAATGTTCTTTAAACCAATTATGAAGAACGGTGGCCCAATGACAAGGCACATTGTCATCCATAAAAATCCATCACTGAATGGCTGCAATGGTCTCCAAGTAGCCAAACATAACCATTTCAATTCAATGATCAATACAGTTGGACCAGAGCACAGTCCATTCTGTAACCATAGCCCACACAATTATAGAGTCACAACCAGCTTGCGCAGTGCCATTTTGACAAGGTAGATCTGTGGCTCTGTGGGGTCTGCGCCACACTCGAACCCTACCATCAGCTCTTACCAACTGAAATTGGGACTCAACTGACCAGGCCACGGTCTTCCAGTCGTCTAAGGTCCAACCAGTATGGTCACGGGACCAAGAGAGACGCTGCATGCGATGTTAGCAAAGGCACTAGCTTCGGCAGTCTGCTGCCATAGCACATTAACACCACATTTAGCTGCACTGTCATATGTCCCACAATGATTTCTGTGTTATTTCATGCAGTGCCACTTGTCTGTTTGAATTGAAAACTCTACACAATCACTGCTGCTCTCAGTTGTTAGGTAAAGACTGTTGACCATCATGTTCCCCACAGTACGAGATACTGCCTGAATTTTGGTATCCTCGGTACATTCTTGACACTGTGGGTCTCGGAATACTGAATTCCCTAACAATTTCGGAAACAGTGTGTCCTGTGCATCTAGCTTCAATTACTGTCCTGTGTTCAAAGTCTGTTTATTCCAGTTGTGCTGCCATAATCACATTGGAAACCTTTTCACATGACTTAACCTGAGTAGTAATGACACCGCCGACGCACTGCCCTTTTATACCTTGTGTATGCGATACTACCATCATCTGCAAAGGTGCATATCGCTATCCCATGACTTTGTCACCTCAGTGTAACTGATGTTACTCTTGATCATGGAAGCAAGATTATTTTAAAAATGTTCAAAGACACATTCGTAGAATAACTACACCAAAAAAGTATTTGACAATGTAAGACAGTGTTGGATGTTGCAAATTGTTAGAAGAAATAGGAAAATGCCATAGGGAAACACAGGCAATGTACGGCCTCAAAAAAAAAAGTGTAGCAACCAGAAGGGGAGAAGGAAACAATACCAAAACGTTACACATTGAGAGTGTATATGATGTTATTTCAGTGATTGTAATATCAAGTCAATTTACAGAGAACTTGGCAGTACGAGCCCCCTTATCACTGTAAGAGTGCACCACTTCTGCCGTCGATGCATAGTGATTCAATTAGGAAGGTTGTCAGAATTCCATTGTATCCTCTCCTGATGCAAACTGGTCCACAACTGTTTTAACTGGTCCTTGATATCCTGGACAATAGCACTGGGACAAATTTAATGCCTGAGCCGGTCCCACATACGTTCTATCAGGGACAGATCTGGGGACCGTTCTGGCCATGGAAGTGCCTTGACATCATGCACACATCTCATAGATGCACACGCCATGTGTTGACAGGCACGAAGACACAGGATATCCGTAATGTACTGCAGCACCGTCAGAGTTCCCTTAATCACTACTAGCCATCATCGGAAATCACACTTGGTGGTTCCCACTTCACAATGCGAGGAGTTAACATCACTGTGCCTTTCCACAACATTCGGGGATTGTGACTTCCCTGCAGGCCGCCGCCATACTCGACACCGACAGTCATCACATGTACTGCAGAACCACAATTCGTTGCCGAAAACAATGAGATGTCATTCAGCAGTAGTCAACGCCCCCACCCAGTCACGGCACACTACAAGTGCAGCCAACTTATGGGATGTTAATTCCCTGATCTGGCTGCTGATAGTCTGCAACCAATGTTTTGAAATGATACGAGGTTGCAAGGAGCCCATGTTGGATGGCAGGTGCAGATGTGACGGAGTTACATTGTGCTCGGGCCACACTACAGTGATGCTCTCTCGTGGTGGTTGTCTCACGCAGATATCTGGCATTTCCGTGTCCTTCACAGTATCGCTCAACATCTGACACTGTTCTTGCTCCTTTTACACCAACCAGGGCTGGTAACACAAGAAAATACAATACGAACAACACTATTGCACTCTAGTAACAGTTCTAGCCGTCACACGCAATGGCAACTCTAATTATTTACATCCCTGCTGATGGTGTGGACATGTACAAAGTTATACTGCCATCTGACCATGTCTTCTGGGTAGTGTTGCCAACTTAGTGGATTCTCCACTGAAACTGGTGGTTTCCATCCTCCTATTAGTGGCAAAAAATTGCTGCTAGTGGCTGGTGGATTTTGTAGCAGTTTAGTAGAATTCAGTTTCAGTTGCTGAAATTGCAATCTCTCAATCACTAAGCTATTTATATGTTTCGAAATATGTTATTTCCACTTTACTTGATTTCAGAAGTATTTAACTTTTAGCATAAAGACAACACTGATGCATTACCAAACCATCACACTCAATAGACTACATGCGGGGATTCCCCACAGAATGAACAGTATTTAGTAGCACCTAGTTATAGTTCATTTCGCGAATGAAGGCAGCTTGTGCAGGTGCAGGGAGTGCAGCAACTGGTTTCAAACAATGGGTGCTCACTTATTTCATTGTTGTGTCGGGCAACCACTGAGCACTTGTTGGCTCACGCAGGGCACATAACATTAGATGCGCAGAAAAAGGAACTCTACTATCACTGTTCATGGTGTGCACTGTGCAATTATGATTCTCAGTACATGGAATTATTTAATGACTTCATGCGTGTATAACTATGCTGAAAACACAATATACGCAAAAGTTTTGAGATTCTTGACTTCAAGACTCACATTTAAAAGATTGGCTTCAAGTTACTGAAAGTACTATGAGTCAGGTAGCAAAGTGCAAAAACCATTTGGGAGAGGTAACTAATAACAGTCATTAAAAAGATATCGAAAAAATTCAGCTGCACCTCAGTTATAAAAAACATGTAATCACCGCATTTCACAGATGTTCTAAAGTAAGATTGCAAAGATCAACCATTTAGCTTATTAACTGATGTTGTTGTTGTGGTCTTCAGTCTTGAGACTGGTTTGATGCAGCTCTCCATGCTACTCTATCCTGTGAAAGCTCCTTCATCTCCAAGTACTTACTGCAACCTACATCCTTCTGGATCTGCTTAGTGTATTCATCTCTTGGTCTCCGTCTACAATTTTTACCCTCCACGTTGCCCTCCAATACTAAATTGGTGATCCCTTGATGCCTCAGAATGTGTCCTACCAACCGATCCCTTCTTCTTGCCAAGTTGTGCTACAAACTCCTCTTCTCCCCAATCCTATTCAATACTTCCTCATTAGTTATGTGATCTACCCATCTAATCTTCAGCATTCTTCTGTAGCACCACATTTCGAAAGCTTCAATTTTCTTTCTGTCCAAACTATTTATTGTCCACGTTTCACTTCCATACATGGGTACACTCCATACAAATACTTTCAGAAACGACTTCCTGACACTTAAACCTATACTCGATGTTAACAAATTTCTCTTCTTCAGAAACGCTTTCCTTGCCATTGCCAGTCAACATTTTATATCCTCTCTACTTCAAGCATCATCAGTTATTTTGCTCCCCAAATAGCAAAACTCCTTTACTACTTTAAGTGTCTCATTTCCTAATCTAATTCCCTCAGCATCACCCGACCTAATTAGACTACATTCCATTATCCTCGTTTTGCTTTTGTTGGCGTTCATCTCATATCCTCCCTTCAAGACACCATCCATTCCGTTCAACTGCTCTTCCAAGTCCTTTGCTGTCTCTGACAGAATTACAAAGTCATCGGCGAACCTCAAAGTTTTTATTTCTTCTCCATGGATTTTAATACCTACTCCGAATTTTTCTTTCGTTTCCTTTACTGCTTGCTCAATATACAGATTGAATAACATCGGGGAGAGGCTACAACCCTGTCTTACTCCCTTCCCAACCACTGCTTCCCTTTCATGTCCCTCGACTCTTATAACTGCCATCTGCTTTCTGTACAAATTGTAAATAGCCTTTCGCTCCCTGTATTTTACCCCTGCCACCTTTAGAATTTGAAAGAGAGTATTCCAGTTAACATTGTCAAAAGCTTTCTCTAAGTCCACAAATGCTAGAAACGTAGGTTTGCCTTTCCTTAATCTTTCCTCTAAGATAAGGTGTATGGTCAGTATTGCCTCACGTTTTCCAACATTTCTACAGAATCCAAACTGATCTTCCCCGAGGTCGGCTTCTACCAGTTTTTCCATTCGTCTGTAAAGAATTCGCGTTAGTGACTTATTAAACTGATAGTTTGGTAATTTTCACATCTGTCAACACCTGCTTTCTTTGGGACTGGAATTATTATATTCTTCTTGAAGTCTGAGGGTATTTCACCTGTCTCATATATCTTGCTCACCAGATGGTAGAGTTTTGTCATGACTGGCTCTCCCAAGGCTGTCAGTAGTTCTAATGGAATGTTGTCTACTCCCAGGGCCTTGTTTCGACTCAGGTCTTTCAGTGCTGTCAAACTCTTCACGCAGTATCGTATCTCCCATTTCATCTTCATTACATCCTCCTCTATTTCCATAATATTGTCCTCAAGTACATCGCCCTTGTATAGACCCTCTATATACTCCTTTCACCTTTCTGCTTTCCCTTCTTTGCTTAGAAGTGGGTTTCCATTTGAGCTCTTGATGTTCATGCAAGTGGTTCTCTTACCTCCAAAGTTCTCTTTAATTTTCCTGTAGGCAGTGTCTATCTTACCCCTAGTGAGATAAGCCTCTACATCCTTACATTTGTCCTCTAGCCATCCCTGCTTAGCCATTTTGCACTTCCTGTCGATCTCATTTTTGAGACGTTTGTATTCCTTTTTGCCTGCTTCATTTACTGCATTTTTATATTTTCTCCTTTCATCAATTAAATTCAGTATTTCTTCTGTTACCCAAGGATTTCTACTAGCCCTCATCTTTTTACCTACGTGATCCTCTGCTGCCTTCACTACTTCATCCCTCAAAGCTACCCATTATTCTTCTACTGTATTTCTTTCCCCCATTTCTGTCATTTGTTCCCTTATTCTCTCCCTGAAACTCTGTACAACCTCTGGTTTAGTCAGTTTATCCAGGTCCCATCTCCTTAAATTCCCACCTTTTTGCAGTTTCTTCAGTTTTAATCTACAGTTCATAACCAATAGATTGTGGCCAGAGTCCACATCTGCCCCTGGAAATGTCTTACAATTTAAAACCTAGTTCATAAGTCTCTGTCTTACCATTACATAATCTATCTGAAACCTTTTAGTATCGCCAGGGTTCTTCCGTGTATACAACCTTCTTTAATGATTCTTAAACCAAGTGTTAGCTATGATTAAGTTGTGCTCTGTGCAAAATTCTACCAGGCGGCTTCCTCTTTCATTTCTTAGCCCCAATCCATATTCACCTAGTATGTTTCCTTCTCTCCCTTTTCCTACTACCGAATTCCAGTCACCCATGACTATTAAATTTTCGTCACCTTTCACTATCTGAATAATTTCTTTTACTTCATCATACATTTCTTCAATTTCTTCGTCATCTGCAGAGCTAGTTGGCATATAAACTTGTACTACTGTAGTAGGCTTGGGCTTCGTATCTATCTTGGCCACAATAATGCGTTCACTATGCTGTTTGTAGTAGCTTACCCGCATTCCTATTTTCCTGTTCATTATTAAACCTACTCCTGCATTACCTATATTTGATTTTGCGTTTATAACCCTGTAGTCACCTGACCAGAAGTCTTGTTCCTCATGCCACCGAACCTCACTAATTCCCACTATATGTAACTTTAACCTATCCATTTCCCTTTTTAAATTTTCTAACCTACCTGCCCGATTAAGGAATCTGACATTCCACGCTCCGATCCGCAGAACGCCAGTTTTCTTTCTCCTGATAACGACATCCTCTTGAGTAGTCCCCGCCCGGAGATCCGAATGGGGGACCTATTTTACCTCCGGAATATTTTACCCAAGAGGACGCCATCATCATTTAACCATACAGTAAAGCTGCATGCCCTCGGGAAAAATTACGGCTGTAGTTTCCCCTTGCTTTCAGCCGTTCGCAGTACCAGCACAGCAAGGCCGTTTTGGTTAATGTTGCAAGGCCAGATCAGTCAATCATCCAGACTGTCGCCCCTGCAACTACCGAAAAGGCTGCTGCCCCTCTTCAGGAACCATACGTTTGTCTGGCCTCTCAACAGATACCCCTCCATTGTGGTTGCACCTACAGTACCGCTATCTGTATCGCCGAGGCACGCAAGCCTCCCCACCAACGGCAAGGTCCATAGTTCATGGGGGGGTGGTGGGGGGTGAATATTTTATTACTTAATAATATAGGAAACTAATTATTAATATACTTATTGTTTTCTTTCATAATAATTTAAAACATTTTATTGGAAATTTTAGGGATTGTGAGAGTAGGGGCATTTCTGTTGGTGGCTTTCTGGTAGTTTTTGCACTTGAAACTGGTGGGGAGCTCACTTTTAACTGTTGGCAACACTGCTTCTGGGTGCTTCACTTTCTTTGTCAGGCAGTACATTTTATATTTACAAGAACCATGAGGGAACAAAGTCTATGGAAAACCTTGAGAGAAGTGTTTGGATTATGAAAGATATAGGACAGGTGTGCTGTCTTTCTCCTCTACTGTTCCAACTGTAAACAGGTTAAGTAATGAGGGAAATAAAGATTCAGAATAGGAAGAAGTGAGGAAAGTTTACAGGGTCTGCTGTATGGAATCAACAGTCTACTGAGCAAAGAATATGGACTAATAGAAAACCAACGAAAGGTTAAAGTAATGAAAAACACAGAAATGAAATAAGTGACAAACATTAAAAATTCAGGACCACGTGGTAAGTAAAGGGAAGGAATTGTGCTACGAAGAAAAATAATGCTTGGCAGATGAACCAAGGAGAACACAACAACACACATTGGAATACACAAGGAGAGCACTCGTCACCACAAGAAATCTACTAGTATCAAACTTAGGCCCCAAAACGAAGAAGAAACTTCAGAGAATGTATGCCTGGCAGTTAGCACTGTATGACAAGTAAATCATGGATTGTGGGAAAACTGGAAAAGAAGGGAATCAAAATATTTGAGAAGTGGTGTTACAAAAAGATGCTGAAAATTAAATGACTAATAAAAAAAATTAGGTTTTCCACACAATTGGCAAGAAAGGAGAACGTGGAGACGTGTAACTAGAAGGGACCACCAGAGGCCATAGAGGGGGGAAAAACTGTATGATAAGACAAAGATTGGATACACAAGGTGTCCCAGAACTGCTGTGACAAACTTCGAGGGGTTGTAGAGGGTGTCTCGAGGAAAAAATCGAGGAGGAACCGACGTTTGGAAATGTCGTCTAATAACACTGCACAACATCTAAGTTGTAGGTGCTGGTACTTGCCACTAGGCCGTCCCTTCAGCAGGAAAAGTGACTTTATAAGCTGACGGACCATAGGTGGAATGTCTTGCAATGTTGTTTGTTATTCAGTGATCACAACTGAGTGTCGTGATCACCAGTGAAGGTGATGGAGTTAGCTGTTGTGAAGAAAGGTCTCATTTCCCATGAATGTGGTGCTCTGCTCCTGGAACCCTCTAAAATCCCAATTTTTTGGGTATACAGGAGAGAGATAAACTGCAAATGGAAATCTATGTCCAAAACCGCCATCCACTGAGGCAACAGATCGTCACATTCACAGGAGACAAGGCCTGTCTACACAGAAATTAGCATGAAAAACTTTCATAGCACTACAGGAGGCCATAGAGACCAGAGAGGATAAGAATCCCTTCTCTAGCAGCAACCATGGCAATAAGCCACAATCACTGAAAAAACAACATTGCAAGATGTTCCATCAGTGCACCAAGTCATGTTTCCTGCCGAAGAGGTGACCTAGTTGCAGGTGGCGGCGCTTACAACTTCGATGCTCTGCAGCGCCTTTTAATACCAGCAGTTTATACACAGAAAAAGCACAAAACAACAATGAGGGATGCTCATTTTTTTCTTATACGGTAATTAGATTTTGGAGCACCTCTGTTCGCAAACTCCCCGGCAGCAATATTTACACCCCCAGGTGGATCAAGCTTTTCTTTTCTCTGGGGTGGAATAATGTGGTAATTGTTATGTTGGCAATGTACACACTTCCATGGACGTACTGGAGCTCTGCTTATTTTTGTACAGCACGACATACCACCCAGTGTTGTACAAGCCATAGAACTGCCAGCAGATCCACAGCCAACTATCAGCACCCCCTAATGCAAAAAACAATATAATCACAATCCATTTACCTCATTTTGATAACACTGCCCCAAGAATTAGTTCATGCACTTTGCTCATGAGTTCTCATAATCCCAGCCTTCTCCATCTTGTGGAATTTGATACCACATAAATTCCATCTTTTTTAAAATCATGTTTATATATACTTACTGAACAGTGGTTTACTGGCCACAAATCATGCCAGTGTTACACTATATTTTTGCAAAAGAAACACTCATAACTGTAATAATATATTAGTTTGTAAATAAAGTAGTCCAGGTGGAACAGGGGAAGTAAAACCAATCATTTATTCCAAGAGAAAGAAAACATCCGAAACATTTTCCTAGTGTGGCAGGCACCTTAGATGTACCACCTTCTCAGAGCTTGGAAAGCACACTGAACACCTGTAAGAATGACCAGGAAGCAACCCCACACTGTTTTTACAATTATGTTTTCTTAATAATGTTCACCTTGGAAATCTAATACTTAATTTTTCTACACTTGTAATGAAACCAAACAAGAATTTCTTTTGTAAGGTCAGCATAGAAGCTTTAATCCAGCATATTCTGACCTAAGAAGCATACAATTTTGTGCATAGTATCAACTTGCATACCATTTTCTGCATGATTTGTGTTACTTTGTGTTATTAGATTGTTACACTTTTACCAATTAAATATTGGCACTGCACTGAAGTATAAAGATATTTAATAGTATACTGAATAACAATGTAAGAAAAACTAATGTTTGATGCACTCCCGATACACAACGTCTCAATTCCATTTATGGAATTTTTATAAAAATTAAATCTGTAAGCAAATACTTTTAACTCAGTCCATCATACAAGAGCACATATGACATTTGGAACAAAAACATTGAGAACAAAAGAAAACTGTAACTCAAGGACTAAATTATTATTATTATAATTATTATTAACAATTCCAATGAAATTCTCACCCACTTCAAATAAAAATTACAAACATCTGAAACAGTTTACAAATCTGTATAACATAATTACCTTTGTGAAAAACAAGCAGATGCTCTGGTTCTGAGAAAACACATAATAAATACAAAAAAAGGTAGCAAGTTAACACTAAAAAGATGGAACAATGAACATAATAAGTAACTGAATTCATTATAAATAAAAACAGAAATATGATATGTATATATAATAGTTGACATATTACATACACATTTTACTTCCTTTACATTCAAGGAAAGAAAACTAAGATGTACTTGTGAAATTATGACAAAGCCTTTACCTGCAATAAACCACCCCCTAAGTTACCAAAAATTTGTAAGCAATTTCAGTATACTACGAATGAATAGCATTATAAAAGACAGACATTTTACTTGTGAAACAAGGTATAATAGTTTCTGGAGTATCATCACTGACTACAAATCAGATCTAATTTCACATCATTAGGCAAAAAAATTTTCAGGATTCTATTTTCAATTGTGTCCCAGAAAACTAGGACAGACTGTAAATGACAAAGGCAATATTCTGCACACAAGCAATTCAGACCAAAGTATACACAAATGAAATACAAATGGCAATATTCTGCACACAAGCAATTCAGACTAAAGTATATACAAATGAAATACAAATACATGATTAGGATTTGCTAATGAAACATACAATTCAAATTATGTTACAGATATTGTAGCATGTTAGTTTGGTAAGTAGAGCAGTTTAGAGCTATCCTTAACATGGTTTGAAATACAACAAGGGAATTTCAGATGCTTTAGGGGATTAATTTTCTTAACTTAGACTGCTTTAATTTTCTGAAGGAAAGGGAGAAGCAAACCATATTAAACATGTCTCATTTTTATACTTATGAGTAGATGATGCCACACAATCTTAAATTCAATACATACATTTGTCAAACTGTTATGCACTTAAAAGCAGCAAAGAAGAAGAAGAAGAAGAAGAAGAAGAAGAAGAAGTAGAATAAAAATTAAACAGCAGATGGTGGTCCACAAAAATTTCAACTGCACATCTTACCACATAAAAGTAAATTTTGTTGGCATTCTTTTTGATTTCCTGTTAACATGCCATTATATTTGCAAAAGGGTACTGAAATGAATAGGACATTGTATCCTTTATCAATAATCATGCATACATTAACAGATCTTTAGAAAAATAGTTACTGTAATAATAGTAATACAGAGCTCAACAAGTATACTTTTATCTGACAGAGTGGGCTATATCTCCAATTTTTCACTCCACACATCCTGGAATCAGCCTGTTATTGTTTACTTCCATAAAATGCCCCACACTCCATGTGACAAGAGCCTTCATTCTTTTTAATTATACAACATTACAATCATTCTATTATTATCGACAGATTCATTTGCATACAAGGAATATTACAGTCTCGATAAGAGAGGAACTAGCGCCTAAAACTGGGCCTCCCTGCCAGTCTTGATGAAAATCTGCCGCCCCTCCACTGGCTGCCACCTCGAGACACAAAACTCCTGCCAAAAGAATTTCTTATTCCAGGTACAATCTTCATGACTGGTGTCCCACTTTCACTACTTGGGCCAGTAATACGCTGCAAAATAAAAAGTTCGAATTCATTTGCTGTTTGACTATGATGACGATGACGACAATTACTACTACTACTACTACTACTACTACTACTAGCACCACCACCACCACCACCACCACCAACAACAACTGACAGATTGAACAACATGTTGTACTTAAAGGAACAAAACTGGCAAATGTAAACATAATGTAGGGAGTACCCTACATTAAGTGCTGTAAGGTTGCTATTACAGTAGAACATCGCTTTTATGTTCCCAGAATTAATGCTTTCCCGCTGTTTTCAATATTTTGGTATCGTTAGTGTCGAATTTCTTATGTTCGCAATATCAATTTGTAAGAACTCTGCGTTAACATATGAATAAATTTTACTGTATTTTACATTTTAGGGAACACTGTTGGTGAGAAAAAAACTGATGTAAATTGACATAAAATTATGCTGGGGGGTGTTGGCCTTCAAGTAATGTTTACAAACATTAAAAGTTTTTGATGTCAGGGCACTCAACTCTGCAGATCTGAACTGGTGGAACGATTCGTGCTTTGTCTCCAGCCACTGCAAAGCTTCACTACTTCAGTCCACTGAAGAATCTGGTTACACCAATCAGCCACCACGGTGGGAGTAACCAGATTCGTTCGAATCAAGATATCACGACCAATCACAGCAGTTTCCAAACTGTCTCTACTGTGCATGTGCAGATTCATGATCATTGTGATCGCCGTGTCATGTTTGTATTACTCGAATGCATATTTCATGTTTCATTGTTTGGTCACTTGCTGCTCTAGTTGTAATCTTTGCATTGCTAATATAATTCTGGTTTAAATATTGAAACACTGCACAGGTTATGCATTTTCCCATGTTAATCATGATGTGTTTCAAGAATACAATCTGACCGTCAAATACAAATATTTACGTAACACACAATGCGAGTGATAGTTTTCCGCATGTTTGGCTTTTTACTGGAGGAAGTACAGTACCTTATAAGCTCAAAAAGACAACTACAGCATAGTGAATAAGAGGCAGATTGACACACACACACACACACACACACACACACACACACACACACACACACACACCGCAGAAAATACTTACGTAAATATTTATGCCTGAAAATAATGATAATAAAGACTCAAAATGTGTCGTGCTAAGCATGCAAAAATATGTAATGGTGGAATGTTTCATTATTTAAATAAAGAATGGCACAGCTGCAGGCCTCCCAAAAACGTTGACTACGATAAATGAATGAAATCAAACGTTTCTACTTCCGAGATAGTTACCAGTTTCAGTTACGTCAGCAGCTAAACACAGTACAAGATTCAGATAACCTTAATAACCATAATAAACAAATAACTGACTAGCTTTTTTTGTGTGTATTATGTACAAACACTGTGGTGACGAAGGTCAGAGGAAACCCCCTAATACCGTGTTGGACCTCCTTTTGCCCAGTGTAGTGCAGCAACTCAGCTTGGTATGGACTCAAAAACTCATTGGAAGTCCCCTGCAGAAATACTGAGCCACGCTGCATCTACAGCTGTCCACAACTGCAAGTTGCCGGAGCAGGATTTTATACATGAACTGACCGCTTGATTATGCCCCCTAAACGTTCAATGGGAATCACGTCATGTAATCTGGGTGGCAAAACCATTCGTTCAAACTGTCCAGATGTTCTCCAAACCAATCATGTGGCCCGGTGACATGGCACATTCTTGTTCGGGAATATGAAGTATTAATATGGTCTCAAGGCAGCTAAACATAACCATTTCCAACAATTGGTTCTGTTGGACCAGAGGACCCGGTCCATTCCACGAAAATACAGCCCACACCATGACAGAACGACCACTAACATGCACAGTATCTTGTCTTGTTGACAACTTGGGTCCGTGGCTTTGTGGGGTCTGCACCACACTCAAACCATACCATCATCTCTTACCAACTGAAATTGGGACTCATCTGACCAGGCCATGGTTTCCCAGTGATCTAGGGTCCAACCAATATGGTCAAGAGCCCAGGAGACGCACAAAAGGTGATGTCGTGCTGTTAGCAAAGGCGTTCGTGTCAGTCATTTGCTGCCATAACCTGTTAATGCCAAATTTCGACGCAATGTCCCAAAGAGTGTTGCTTGTTTGTTAGTACTGACAACTCTACACAAAAGCCACTGCTCTAGGTCATTAAGTGAAGGCCGTCAGCCACCGTGTTGTCTGTGGTGAGAGCTAACGCCTGAAATTTATTATTCTCAGCACACTTTTGACACTGTGGTTTTGAGAATACTGAATTCTCTAATGATTTTCGAAATGGACTGTCCCATACGTCTAAATCCAACTATCATTACACATTCAAAGTCTTAATTCCCATTGTGCAGTCAGAATCATGTCAGAAACCTTTTCACATAAATCCTCCGAGTACAAATGACAGATCTGCCAATGCACTACCCTTTTATACATTGTGTATGCAATACTAACACGAATTCTTTACAGACGAATGGAAAAACTAGAAGCCGACCTCGGGGAAGATCAGTTTGGATTCCGTAGAAATATTGGAACACGTGAGGCAATACTGACCTTATGACTTATCTTAGAAGAAAGATTAAGGAAAGGCAAACCTACGTTTCTAGCACTTGTAGACTTAGATAAAGCTTTTGACAATGTTGACTGGAGTACTCTCTTTCAAATTCTAACGGTGGCAGGGGTAAAATACAGGGAGCGAAAGGCTATTTACAATTTGTACAGAAACCAGATGGCAGTTATAAGAGTCGAGGGACATGAAAGGGAAGCAGTGGTTGGGAAGGGAGTAAGACAGGGTTGTAGCCTCTCCCCGATGTTATTCAATCTGTATATTGAGCAAGCAGTAAAGGAAACAAAAGAAAAATTCGGAGTAGGTATTAAAATCCATGGAGAAGAAATAAAAACTTTGAGGTTCGCCGATGACATTGTAATTCTGTCAGAGACAGCAAAGGACTTGGAAGAGCAGTTGAACGGAATGGATGGTGTCTTGAAGGGAGGATATAAGATGAACATCAACAAAAGCGAAACGAGGATAATGGAATGTAGTCGAATTAAATCGGGTGATGTTGAGGGTATTAGATTAGGAAATGAGACACTTAAAGTAGTAAAGGAGTTTTGCTATTTGGGGAGCAAAATAACTGATGATGGTCGAAGTAGAGAGGATATAAAATGTAGACTGGCAATGGCAAGGAAAGCGTATCTGAAGAAGAGAAATTTGTTAACATCGAGTATAGATTTAAGTGTCAGGAAGTCGTTTCTGAAAGTATTTGTATGGAGTGTAACCATGTATGGAAGTGAAACATGGACGATAAATAGTTTGGACAAGAAGAGAATAGAAGCTTTCGAAATGTGGTGCTACAGAAGAATGCTGAAGATTAGATGGGTAGATCACATAACTAATGAGGAAGTATTGAATAGGATTGGACATGTTCTGAGGCATCAAGGGATCACCAATTTAGTATTGGAGAGCAGCGTGGAGGGTAAAAATCGTAGGGGGAGACCAAGAGATGAATACACTAAGCAGATTCAGAAGGATGTAGGTTGCAGTAGGTACTGGGAGATGAAGAAGCTTTCACAGGATAGAGTAGCATGGAGAGCTGCATCAAACCAGTCTCGGGACTGAAGACCACAACAACAACAACAACATGCAATACAACCACCATCTGTATATCTGCATTGTGCTCCCCCATGGCTTTTGGCAACTCAGTATGTGGCTTGTATAAAATATGAAAATGCAAGGGGGTCGGGGGTACCTACACTTAACTTTTACTGTTTAAAAAGTCAATTCCCACATTTCAAAATTTCCTGCTTTTTACACCACTTTTTAAAAGTGCCTTGAAAAGTGTAAAAGTAGGGTTTCACAGTATTTAAAGTTTATATTAATGACCCAGTGGATAACACTGAAGGCTGTGCAAGGCTATTCCCAAACAATGTTGTTGTGTACAGGAAGCTTGGAAAATGAACAGAATGCAGGAAAACGTACATGGGATTGATAAATGGGGCAGGGGTGGTCACTGACACTGAACATAAGGAAATTTAACATATTGCACAGAAATAGGGGACAATCTCCACTACTGTTAAACTGCACTATTGGCAACAGATCACTGGAAACAGTAACAACAGTAAAATACCTAGGAGTAACCATCAGGAAAGACCTAAAGCAGAATGAGCAGATGCCAGATTGAGATTCACTGGGAGAATCTTATGGAAATGTAATTCATCCACCAAAGAAGTGGCTTACAAGACAGTCGTTCGATTGATTACTAAATACCATTCATCACTGAGAGTTCAAAGTGTGTGTGTGTGTGTGTGTGTGTGTGTGATATAATTACAAAATTAACAATTTTTAGATTTTTTCCCTTTACTTATACTGTGACACCTTGCTTCTTGCCAAATTTCATGACTATGTCAACGGGAAGTACCCAAGAGTTTTTGATGAATGAGTTTGCAAGTATCAAAACGGCCGATACACACACACACACACACACACACACACACACACACACACACACACACACACAGAGAGAGAGAGAGAGAGAGAGAGAGAGAGAGAGAGATAATATTTTTTCGTGTTATATAGTGATAAATTAATAGCTCTCAGATTATTTCCTTTTCTTGTACTGTGAAACCTTGGGATTCTTGATCCATGGGAAAGTGAGTTTTCAAGTAGTAAAATATGTGACATAAAGGGCCAGATCTTTTGACTGCATTGATTTAGAAGCTTAAAATTTTTACACTGCCAAGATACAAATATTAACTTCATATCTCTACCCACTCCTGGGAAAAAAAAGTTCTTAACAGATGAACAGATAGACAGATAACAAAGCGATCCTATAAGGGTTCCATTTTTACAGACTGAGGCATGTAACACTAAAAAGCGGGGTGTCTTGACATAGTATCTTTACCTCAGTCTGAGAGCATTACAGAGATGCTCAATGTATTCCAGTGCCAGATGTTAAAGAGAGGCATTGTGCATCACAGAGGGGGAAAGAATGGGACATCAAATTACTTCCTGCCACATATGTCTCGTGAAATTTTTTTGTGACAAGAAAATGACAGTAATAAAAGGTCATACAGAGTTTTATCCACAATCATTCTTCCCAGATATTGGTAGTTAATAGACCACGGAAGGGGGAAACAGATAACAGTGCCAGAAGTACTCTCTGCCACACATCTTAAGGTGGCTTGCGGAGTATATATGTAATTGTACCAGTAGTACTAAAACACACATGTACCAATTACTTGGCAAAGCGAACTGAAGATCTGGCCAGAGTGAGAGACTGGCATGTTCAATGTCTGAAAGACGTGGAGGAGACATAACAACAGCCTATGTCCAGTTCTTAAAAGAGGGTCAGCGCCACATGCTATACACCCTGCCTCACACAGCACTTTTTACAACACTCCACGCACACTATCACTGTGACATTTATTCATGGCATTATGTGTGAGAAAGAATCACTGTCCAAATTAACCATGATGTTTCTACAAAACCCAACATGAAACACTTTTTCTTTTAATTATATCATCTCCTTCATGTACAATTACTCATTTATGATGGCACTTTCTATAAGAAATTCCATAGACAGAACAATTTTCCTCGGAGTTCCTTTGCTAGCTACAGAGTCCAGATCTGTGCAATAAATGGCTGGTATATGGTTGATAAAACTGCAGAAATTGCTGCCTAATATCACATCTATCCATATTGACAATGGGATATTTATTATGTGCACTCTTCTTCTTCTAGGCAGATACTTCTATCCCACTCACCTGAGCACCACATCCCTCCTTCCATAATTTACACACCATTGGTTTACTCAAATTTTATACTAAGATGGTATCTGTTCTTTGAGACATGTATAATGGGCGGGGGCACTACGAATTTCGTGCGGCACAATACGTTGGGAATGTGGGTTCTGCGGGAGGCGTGCCAGAGATAAATCCCTGGAGTCGCACTATGCTCTGTGTCCTCAGTGGCTCAGATGGACAGAGCGTCTGCCACGTAAGCAGGAGATGTCCCGGTCGGGGCATACATTTTCATCTGTCCCCGTTGATAGCTGCTTACAGGTGGGACTATAATGGTTTTCATTTCATTGTAATTTTACTCAAATTTAATATTGTGCTTGCAAGTATCGCCACCTTCTTTGTTAGCCCTGTCGCTCCTTCTTCTCACAAATAAATTTAATTATCTTAATAGCAAGTTGTTGTAGCTACCAGTAGACTTTTCCAAAATCACTTTTCTTGCTGGCACTGCAATGTAACAACACATACTATTTCGAACTGAGATGTGGGTGTAATGGTCACTTGACCAAGTTAGTTCCCCTGTGGCCAGCTTACAGTCCACTAGACTGAGTAATCCCTCATGGCTCGAACCTTAAGTTTCAGTTTGCTAGTACATTTTCCCTGCTATTTGAACTTCCATCGGAGTTATCAAGCAAATCATGTTAGAAAATATAAATGCAAACAGCTGTCTGATGATGAGCCTGTCAGTTTGATATTCGTAGGAGGGGATTTTTTTTTTAATAAAATAAATGGCATTATTAAATCATTAACAATTATTATTTTTTTCTTTACTTACTGTTATTTAAGACTTAACATGTATAGCACGCTCGCTTAGCCATGTGCATTAGCAGCCCACTTCTGGAATTTAGGGAGGCACACCAGACACGGGATCAAATCTGCCTGGCAGATTAACGGTGAGGACCAGTATGCCGGCCAGCCTGGATGTGGTTTTTGGATGGTTTCCCACATGTAAGTGAATACCGAGCTGGTGCTCAGATACCACCTGACTTACACTATTCGCAAATAATTTATCTGAAATGTTCTCACAGTTTCACATCGGATAATACTAGATGCAGACACATGTGGTTCACAAATTTCATCCAAAGGAAGGGGGGGGGGGGGGGGGGGGCTCCAGGAAAGGTTAGTGACAGGAGGGGCATACAGCCACCCTCTACCACAAACATTTCCAAATCTATATTAATGTCCAATCCTGTGAAGATATAAGATAAAAAAAGTGGTACAAATTAACCTGCACAAAATCAATTACACTAATGCTATCACAAAGTTCACACACCGTTAGGGGACATTCTCTGAGCACACAGCTGGAGGAAAACGAACATGCACACACATTCACCTACGTGTAGTACTGTGCATAGCAAAGTCTAATTTGAAATACTTCAGCTACACTTAAAAATGAACAAAGGCAGAAAATAAGTTGACAACTGAATACCCAGTCAGCAACCAATCATCAGATGTGGAGCAAATGCTCTGACTCTGGTAGTATGCGGAAGGAACCATTCCAGCACTTCCCTTAAAACGTTTTGGAAAATCTGGATAGCCAGATGGGAATCTGAACCGTTGTCCTCACAAACACAGGTCCAGTGCCTTACCACAGAGCCACCTTACTCACTCAGCTGCATTTAGGAACATTTTCTAATAAAACTTAGTCTTATCTTTTTTTGTTTAAAGATTACAAAAAAGCATTGATACTTTTGCTGAATTCGGTATGTGCTCACAGCTTACAAAAGATGTTATAATAAATGGGGTAAAGAATGCCTCCTGACAACAGATCTGTCAGCAAAGTTACTATTTAACAGCATTTGACAATAATTTTAATGTGCACAACCACAATGTGCATTATGCATTATTCAGTAAAGTCTACATTTCTGCATGTTTGTTATGATGACACAGAAACAAAAAGTCTGTGAGTAATAAACTTCAAATTACTAGTTCTGTGAAGAATGGTGATACAAAAGCAAGTTTAGCACTTGAATGCTGTGTGCCTAAAGGAATTACCAGAGGATGGATGAAAGAAGAGAATAATCTCAAACATTTTGTAAACACAATTGAAAGTGATGTGGGAACAAACAGAAAAAGGAAAAACTAGGAAAAGACAATATACTTGACAGTGATTTTTAATGAAGCCAAGTGAAGGTGTTCCCCTTCCAGGCCAATCATAGAAGATCAACCTGCAAAATTTCACTTTGATTTATATGGTGACAAAGACTTTACTGCTTCTGACAAAAGGGTTTCGAGGTGGAAATGTTACCACATAATTAGCTGAATGAGCACAGAAGTAGTAGTACCGTCTTTCAACTGTGATTCTGCTTCACAATTTCCTGGAATTCTGAACAATATAATCATAGATAAAAATTTAAACAATCATCAAGTGTACAATTTTAATGAAACAATATGTAGTACATACAGCATTGCATTATGTGCTGCTTCAAACTTTGCACGTGAAGTCTGTTATTCCACAGCTCACTCTTGAATCACTACAGTTATGGTATAATGAGTGGATAAAGCAAGTTCCCTGAAAACGCTTCTACTGTGTAGGTGATATTTGACTAAATGTGGAAAACAGACAACAGAGGATATCTGTCTATGGTCTATGAAGGCCTGGAAACAAAGAGAACCTCGTATTTGTGCATGATACAGTATTAAACTCACAAATTTGTTGAAAAACTGAATCTGATAACACATAATAGACGGCACAAGATCTATTACAAGAAGACAAGAGTACACTGAAAACAGACACAATAAAGAAAACCAAGTGGAAGTGATAATTATAAAACTCAAGACTAGTCTGACATATCTTAGGAGACGGATAAATCAAACTGATTTAATAAAGATGCAAATAAAGGAAGATAGAACTTGTGAACCACTTGACACAAAATAGACACAATAAAATGGCAATATTCTACAAAGTAAAGTCGAAAGTACACAACAGGTAAGAGTCCTGGACTTCAAATAGGAAAGGAGAAATGGAGGAACTCTAGAAATAATCCTATAGAAGGTTAGTAAACAGCAAAAAGGAAAACAATGGTCATGGAGTAAGAGTAAAACCTAAGGTCTATATCAGCTCAAAAAAGAATGAGTTAAGAGCAGATTAAAAAAGAAATTTTCAAATAACAAGAAATTTCCAACTATGATACGGAAAGCCATGGTGGAACGTAAATAATTTAAGAAATAAAGGTAACAACTCACCAAACATAGTGGCACTGAGCAGATGAGCTACAAAGCTACGATTCTGGCACTGTGTTGCCGTACATGTTACAAATCAAACTAATGGAGAGAACTCCAAAGGATTCCAGGAAAAACACAGTACAATGGCCAAGAATATCTAGTCAGGAAAAGGGGGAACAGCATCAGGGAAAGAATGAAGGGACTGTGGAAGGAGAAGGGACAAACAACCAAACCAAGAAAGAGAAAGGAAGATGCACGTCACATTATAGCTCCTGTTCCCTCGTGATGTGGATAGCTGCAACTACTAAGAAAATCTATGTAGAAGTGCATCAGATATGAGCTGTATAGATGACTGTGTATCACAGAGGTACACAATTTCTTGCTAACATCACTTGAAAATTGCAAAGATTGTTGTAGTTAATTGACTCTATGCTTTTCAAATGTATCATTTGGGTACTAGCCTTAAAGCAAATCATGAAAAACTTCCATTAGGATGGTAAGATGGGAACTGGAACCCTGGTTCTGCTCACTGCAAGTCCAGCCTATTAATTATGGTGCTACCTCATTCACTCATGTGTACAGAAAATTTCTTAAGACAAAATGGCACAGCAGCTAACCAGAGCAACATGCCACAACTTGCACAGTAGTGCAGCCCATAAAAATTAAACACAGACTCAAAAACTGTGAACAGAGTTGTAAGAAATAAAAACATGTTTTTGAAGTATGTTCTTACCGGTCTAAAGCCAGCCTGTTTTAATGGTTGTCTACTAGTTATCGTAACACCTAACCTCGTTTTCACGCTCCGAGTAGTAGCATTTTCTGGATTGCCTGAAACAGAAACATCAATACCAATATACATGTAAGACAACGCTGTACACTGTTAAAACATTATCACTAACAGTCTTCTGCAAAATGCAATCAGCAGTCCTTAAATTTGAGTCCAACATGAAAAGTTGAAATCGCTAAACTGAACAAGGTTCCAATCCCAATGGAATCCCTATCACGTTCCATACAGGATTTGCAATGGAGTTTTCATATTATACCATATACAACTCAAACAAAAATCTGTGCCCAGTAGTTGGAAGAAATCACAGGTCACACATACTTCCAAGGTGGGTAGCAGAAGCGATTCACAGACCATCGTCCAATATCACCGAGATCCATCTGTTGTAGACTCTTGAATATATTGTTATCTCATACACAATGCGCTGTTTCAAATAAAACAACCTTCTTCGTGTCAACCATCATGAATTCGTGAAATATTGGTCACGGACAGGGATTGGAAAAATATGCATTTGTGGTAAGTCCAAATGTAGGTGCAATTCTGGCTCAAAATTGAAAAATGTGAAATTACCTAATAAAAGTTATTTTGATACAATTCGTATCCAGGTGAAACAAAGAAAAATCCAGTATGGAATAATGACAATACTATGAAAAGGATAGATTTCTACTCACCACATAGCGAGGATGTTGAGTTGCTGATAGGCACAACAAAAGAATGTCAAACACATAAGCTTCTGGCCAAAAAAGGCCTTCATTGGAATTAGACAAAAACACACACAGTCTGAGGCTGCTGTGGTCGCGTGTGGGAGAGTTGCGTTTGTGTGAACGGGTGTGCGTATGTTGTCCAATTCCAATGAAGGCCTTTTTGGTCGAATACTTTTGTGTCCGACAGTCTATTGTTGTGCCTATCTGCAACTCAACATCTCCACTATATGGTGATAAGCAATCTATCCTTTTCATAATATTGCATCCAGATGAACTATTTTATCAGCAACAGTTATAGATAACTTTATTTTCTGTGTATAAATATCTACAAAGTAATCCATTTTTGGGTATTGGTATTTTGGAATATCTTGCGATGCCACATTAAAAAAGAGAATGTGCATATCACAGTGTTTGCAAAGGTGTGTGCCCACATGTGCATGAAAGCTTCAGTGTGCCAAAAAGTTATGCTGTGGTGCCGCATCAACGAACAGATGGGAGAACTTATGGTCTCTACATATTATATAGGAAGTGTGGCAACACAGGACAACATGGAAGATACGGCATGTAGAACAAAGACATATGCGAACAAGACTGTCAACAAGGCAGCTGATGGGAATGACAGAAGCAACAAAAATCAAAATACATTGACTGGTATTGCTGTCCAGTCACTATCAACATGAGCTAGCCGAAGATATAAAGTTTATTGTTTGTAACATGCCAACAAATGTTTCTAATGCCAACGAATACACCAAAAATTTTGGCGACCATCAGTTTGTGGTGATACTTCTGGTATTTGTAGATATAGATGCCCTAAACACAATGCTGTCTGCTAACTAATGTTGGCGGTGACCAGGAAGCAATAAAAGTCAGTCAATGAATTTGATCATTAATTCAGATACTCTCACCAGCCACCGTGCTGAAAGTCTTTCTCGAAAGCATGTAGTTCAGTTCAATTTGGTTTTACTTTGTAAACTGATTGTTACCTTGTGTTGTGAAGTATGAGTTACACGACTGTGAATGCACATGAAAATATGCGAGTCAGGGCTTATATGCCACAAATTCAAAAACAATGTTCTCCAGATTTTGCAACTCTCGAATTGTGTGAGAAAAGGTAGAAAGGAAGATAACATTGAGAAACATCTTAAATCAGAGACACACTGTTCACTAGCAAGACAAATGCTGCTGCTTCTCAAAAGAAACAATCATCAATTGTTGAAAGCTTAAATTAGTCCTAAAAAAAGAAAACAAGGTAAAGAAAAGTTGAGTAAAAAAACTGTTTAACTATTTGTAAAAGCAAATACTACACTAGAGAAGCTCAAAAATCATGCCTTACGGGCATGGACTGCTGGATTCTCAAATGGAAATCTACCGTGTGGGAAGAGTGTGTAAGAAATGTTTGTCAAATAAGCAAGTTGTTTATGAGACTTCAGAATGGGGGTATGATAGAAATAGATGAAAAAAGCAGTCCTTGGTTCTGATGCATTAACTCATAGGACAATATGTTAGTTTAGTGCGCAACAAGAATATCTCATTGGTTTTGGACCTTAAATAGTGAATTAAACTGCATACTCAAGTCTTCTCATTGCTGTACTCCGCAAGAGTAATGATCAAAGTGACAAGTATATGTCATGCACATCCTGTTCAAAAAAATAAATTTAAAATACTATGAGACGTAATATACCATTTTATACTGAATAAAAAGAACCTTGTAAAAACACTATTGGACCAACTTTGCTGCCCAAACTAACTTCTAGCTGAACTCACACTATTGCATTTACTTTGTCACTTGGGTTTCATGATGTTTTTTCTACTGTTTCTAGAAACTGCTTCTGACCACAAGAAGCTCACAAGTGAGTCTGTAGCTGGAACAAAAGTAAGTGTCCTGTGTGAAGAAACAGATAGAATGGGACCCTGTGTTTTTGTTGTCCTTCTTCAAGTGCCATATTTAGAATATTGCAAATTATTCCCTGCTGCTGTAAAATTCCTTGAGTCGGCTAATGCAACAAACTGCTCTCAAATGACATTAGATAAACTAAATGATGCAGCACAAGTGTTTGTAACTGACTATGCGCCATACACTACAACAGGTTATGGAACTCTAAAAGGCCATTGTTGTGACCATCTAATCACGAGTATTGTTGGTTACACAAACTCAGTTTGGTTGGCAAAGGCTGGACAACAGCTATGTCTGATTCAAATGAATTTGCAGCAATGATAAAGTATAAACATAAACACATTCAGTTTTTAAAATCAGAGTGGAAATTTAAAAGAAGATGAAATTTTTCTGATACTGTATTTAACCGAGTATAAGATCACCCTGAATGTAAGACAATCTCTTTTTTTTTTTTTTTTTTTTTTTTTTTTTTAAGGCTCCTAGAGAAATACTTATTTTTAACATGCTCTGGCTAATCAAAATTACAAACTTTTATTGATGTAAGGTATCTGCCTAAAAAATGTAACATTACATCTATTCTAAACGAATGCCATTTACTGACTGTCTACATTTTAGTAACACAATAAGAAATAAAATGAGAAATAAAATAAACAAAAAGAAATTGTTTACATTAATTTTTATCTTCACTGCCTTTTTTGTTTACTTAGCGTGTCGTCTGTGGTATCATTATTTTTAATCATCATCGTTACCATCCTAACAGGGCAGCTGTGAACCTCATATCTTCATTGTCACAAATACTTGGCTGTTTCTTCCGAATATGTTGTGATTTCTGAAGTTGTCATTGCGGTGGGACCTGAGAAAACAGTTGGTTTTTGTTCCTTTTTCTTCTTTTTTTCCCCCCCAAACACATAGTGGGCTTCACATCTATACTGATGTGAAAATGTTACAATGCCTCTTGCTTCTAAACACATCGTCTGTGTGCTACTCTCTCATTGGCTGTGTAGAACCAGCAGCTAAGATACCCTCTATCATTCCCATCATATCTCACAGCAAGCATTGACAACATTGCTGTACAAAACACGGAATTACGCTACAGGCCCAGGCTAGACTTTTAATCTATCATGCAAAAATTTATGCTACTGTTGAGTATCTGTCCAGTTTCAAAGTCAGTTCAATACTGAATATGTATGGATGCAGGACAACTGCAGTTTAAAAATGGTAGATGTTCATAAAAAGAAGTATGCAGCACAAATTCTCACAGTTGCCTTCATGACGAAATTTGTTGCCTGCTCAGTGCTCCCCTCCAAGCACTTATCATATTTCTCAGCCAAGCTGGTGTAACTGTTTCCCCTGCAACGTTGTGCAGTGCTGTGCTTAAGCAACAGTGAAACATGGAAGGCAATTTCTTCTGGGGTGTAGGTCATGTGTAACAACAGCAACTGATACATAAATAACAGATCTCTATCATAATTAAGTCAGATTCTCAAACCTTTGCTTATCCCGCAATCTAGTCACACCTGTTGATACTATCTTCACAACGGGTCTTGCCACTGTAATTTATTTTTGCGATAACAATTCCAGTCAGTTTAATGTGATTATTTCATTTGTTAGACATTTAATTCTGGATTAATTTTCTTTCTTGTTTCATCTGAATTAAAAGCTGGTAAGATTTTCCCCCAGTGTTCCAACACATGACCTACCCACTTAGTAATTCATTACAGTTTCTCATACACAAATAAAATACTGACTTGGATTCAGAATCAAGTAGTGGTTTTTAAAAGACAAGATATTCGCGTCTGAATGTTACCTTTACTTCAACATAAATGCATGTATATGGTGCCCATACATGTTTCAGAACTTTTGATGCAAATCTGTTCAAATAGAATAAAAGTTTGTAAGCTGATAGAATTTAGTGTTATTTCTTCCTGTGTATAACAAAATTGTCAATTTTTAAGCAGAGCGTTAGACTGTTGTACTGGCTAGTTCATAGTTTCTCACACATCCCTTGCACTAGTGCCGTGAGTCAAGTGTCACGCAACTGTTCGAGCAAGGTCGATACTGCGTCACGCACTTCGGCATATCAGGAAATCTCTAGCCTATTTGAATGCAAGTATTGTTTACCAAGCCCTGCCCTTTGGGACTGTTCAAAATAAATTTGCACAAAACCACAATAGTCAAAGCTTCATCGGTAATTGTAAGATGACTCCTATATTAATCTATTAAACAATGTAAAAACATTGATCTCACTAGAAATAGTTTAATTTGCAAATCAAGACAACCCATATTTTTAGAATGAATTTGAGAAAACACCTCATCTTATAATCAGGTAAATATGATAAATTGTATTTTGGGTATATCAGAAAAGTGAGATCCTCCTTTAATCCTCTGAAGTTCACGTTCTGTGACACACAATGTGAGAGCATCTGTCAAGGATGTGTACTTACTCAGTATTCCCGCAGACATCTTTCCTGTTGTTGAAAGGATCTTTCTGACCACTGCAGGTTCAATAGGTGTGCTCCCTTTTTGACCATCTTCCTTCAGTCCCAATCGTTCTTTTGCAGTTCCTGTTTCCTCATCTGCTCGCATGGTCCCAGTCTTTTCTGCAGAAATGAAATGTGCGTTAAATTGTATTTAATGACAATAGAACAGCACACAGGGTATATTTATTTATTTATTTATTTATTTATTTATTTATTTATTTATTTACTGCAAGCATTGCAGTGTGTCTATAATAGGTTACACAATAACATAAGAAAAAGGTAGAGTGCTACTTACCATAAAGATGATACAATAAGCTGCAGAGAGGCACAACTAAAAGACACTTACACATTAGCTTTCGGCCACAGCCTTCGTCAGAAAAATAAACACACACACATTCATTCCCACAAATGTGAAAAAGCTAACGTGTAAGTGTCTTTTAGTTGTGCCTGTCTGCAGCTTAATGTATCATATTTACAGTAAGTAGCAATCTATCTTTTCCTTACATTGTTGATTTTCCGATCTGGAGTTTCCATTGTTTGACAGGTCAGACAACACATTCATTACACTGACAATTCTGTATGTAACAGTATACATTTTTTTCTTAACTTTAATAAAGCAATACTAAGATAGAGTGTGATCAATCCTTAACACAACTACCTGGCAAGGATTTCTTTTCCCCACTGGCAGCCAGCAGGTGGTGGTGCTGGCAAGGAATATATTTCCCCATGGCAAGGAGCATATTTCCCCTCTGCTGTGAGGCCTTTGTGTGTGTAGACATCTTGTGCAAATATCACGTGTTTGTTGGGCAACGCAACACAGTGTATTGAGTGAAAGTGTTTCAGGTAAAATGGGGAAATACAAGTACTCAATTTGCTAAAAAGTATTCATGTATTATTCATACATACATACATACAGAATCAATGCATGCAGTAAGGAGATTATTTCAAGAAGAATTTCCTGATGTTTACACTCCTAGTCAGAGTATGACTCATCGAATGGTAAATAAATTTTGTGAAACAAGAAGTGTTCTTGATAGGAAACAAACAACCACTTACAGTACTTACAGAAGAAACTCTGGATAACATTATATATGCTGTGGGAAGGTCTCCTTGAAACTCAATTCTATGTTGTTCTCAGCAAATGGGAATTTTGTCAGGCTCTGTTCAAACAGCTACAAAGTTACCAAAGCTACAGCCCTATAAAATAACTGCAGTGCAAGAACTTAAACTGGGTGATCTTGCAAAACGATTGCAGTTTTGTGAATGGATTTTGAATAGGGTGCACGACTGAGTAATTGACCATAAGACAACTTTCTTTTCATACGAATCATGATCCCACATAAGTGGTTATGTTAATTCACAAAATAACTATTACTGGGGTTCTGAGATGCCTAACGAGGAACTCCCTGAGTGATCAAACAATAAGAGTATGGTGCGCAATTAGTGGTGAGAGAATAATAGGCCCTGTTTCTTCCAGGAAAAAATTTAACAGTGAGAAATGCGTGGAAAACATTTTGCAGCCTTTTTTTTGGCCAATTAACTGAGAGAGAAAGTGCTTTCATGAACTTTCAGCAGGACTCTGCAGTAGCACATTCAATTAATTTCATTACAGGAAATCGCTAACAACATATGACTCACTCTTTCCCCTGATTTAATACCACCTGCGGTTTTTATCTCTAAGGGGCGGGGGGATTAAAAGAGAAAGTTTACAAATCAAATCCACACACTTAGGTGAACTTAAAACAAAAATTCATCAAGACGTTGCTTAAATTTCTCAGAGGGAACTGCAGAGTGTAATGAGCAATTTCCTAAGGTGTCAATAAATGCTTGAACAATGAAGGGGGCATAAGAAAACACAATTAAACATTTAACATCACATCAGAATTAATATCAGAAAAGGACACATATAGAATTATATAACAGAAGCCACATGGTTCCAGCAAACGTGGGTTGCCAAATGAGTCATTTGGGAGATAAATGTGTGTGTGTGTGTGTGTGTGTGTGTGTGTGTGTGTGTGTGTGTGTGTGTGTGTGTGTGTGTGTGTGTTTACAAGATACCAGTGACTACAATAAGTAGCACTCTCCCAGTCAGTCCTAATGGACTTAAAATTTAAGCTTTTCAATTAAGTCTCTATTTAACTGGTATCAAATTTTCAAAATGTCTCATGGCTGGGGAATGTGGTTAGGCACGGACATACCAGGCCAACAAAGGCCAATGAATGACAACCAGCCGCTTTGTTGGCTGAGATTTGCTTAGTGTGTATGGGTGGCAAATTGGAGCCGACAAAGCAGTCGGCCTCAGCTGTCATTCGGACATCCAATGGTAACATCAAATCATTGGTGATGGGCTGGCCTTGGGAACTTTTTGCTAGTGTGGAAGTCAGCTCGAATCTTTGTCAGTTGAATAGCAATTTGCTGTGCCTGTTGAATGGGTGTGTATCAATTGTCTAATAATGCATTAAGCTGGCATATGAATCTTCGGTAGCTAAGTATTTCAGAGTGCCCATAAATGTTTCTGCAGCAGGTGCAACTCTTCTAAAAGAGGTTTCATATTTGGAAATTTTTGGGGCCTACACAATTCAATAACATTTCAAAATCTATAGCTTCCATTCAGAAAGGATAATGAAATAGCCCATAATCCAATTAAGCTTTAAGGTCAGACATTAATTTTGTGCCACCTCGCTGCTCCATACTTTTTGAAAGACAGATCGTCCACCATCATAATTTCATCTTCTAATGGTCAGCCTCTCGCCCCAAGCCCATCATTTGCCGAGAACGAGAGGCCAAATGCAAATGTGTTGGTGACCAACATTTGGCTAAATCCATTGGTTGTCATTTATTGGCCAAGTATGTATATGCCTGTAGATGTCTGACAGAGCACCAACATATTTTGCTGCTGTTGTGTAAGATGATATCTAAAGCAGTAAAGTGGTCCAAGATGGATAGGTTGAATGGGCCTGTACTTTGGCCACCAAGATCACTCAACTTCAATCCTTTGGATTTTTTTGTCTGCGGTCATTTCAAAAGCAAAGTGTACAACACTCCCATTGATACAGTTGAAAAGCTGAAACAGCGAATTGCACAGTCTTCTTAGGATTTACACAATGAATCAGTGTGTTAAAGTCACTGTAGACACAAGTGTAGCACTGCACTCAAGTGCGAGGACATGTGTAATGTTTCCTTTAACAGGTACAAATGTACTACAAATTTTAACATGTAACATGCTGAAATAGTATCACATTTCTTGTTAAGGTACACAATGGGTGATCACCCCACTACACACTACGTGTTCACTGCAAAAAGGGTATTTGGTATCACTTCAGTGGAGTTGCATATGGAAATGTATATGTAATGGAAGAACCAAAGAAGTAATGTTTGTTTGGTTGCAATTTTTTTTTTTTTGCCTCCACCACTGCCTTGTCACTATCTTCAACTAGCACCTAGAATAACTGGTAGATAAAAAGCTACAGAACAATATAACTAGAAAGGACCCATCAGGTTGTTTTTCAACACTGTGAGGAAAAGATAGACTGCAACTTACCATAAGTTGCAGACAGGCACAACTAAATGACATGTACACATTAACTTTTGGTCACAGCCTTCAACATAAAAGGAAACACACACACATCCATTCACACAAGTAAGCACACCTCATGCACTCATGAACACTGTCTTCACAGTCTGGTCTTACCTGCTGGAGATGACAGTCGTGTTTGTGACGTGTGCTTGCTTTTGTGAATGAACGTGTTAAGTGTCTTTCAGTTGCGTCTGTCAACAACTTTTTTACAGTCATTTTCACAGTAAGAAGCAATCTATCTTTTCCTTGCATTGTTGTACAGGAAGTAGCTTTTTTCAAAATGTTCCCTTTTATTACAGTTACACAACATGCTTACAAAGAGACTTTTGAGGGTAAGGTTATGTAAATGTCCTTTATTGAGATTCCAGATAAGAAAATACTTCTTGCCCCAGTTCCAAAATGCACGACAGTACATTTCCCCCCGGAAACCTGGCGAGTGCTGCTACAAAATAAGAGCTGCCTGTTCAGCCCCCCCTTGTGACACATTTTTCTAGCTTTCCAAGTGCAAGTTTTATTAAAATTTGCCTCATTTATGATAGTTTGCACCACTTGATTCAGATCAACCACTCAAATGCTTCTTAACACATGGGTGCACAGATAATGTAATGAGTGCACATAAAAACCAGGAGCTTTGACGCCGGGACTGATGACCTCAGATGTTAAGTCCCATAGTGCTCAGAGCCATTTGAACCATTTGAGCTTTGCCATGGATAAGTACTTGTAGACCACTTTAAAGCCCTGACATAAACTGCACACCATCAGCATACACACCAACGCAGTGAACCCAGTTAATTTGATTTTCTGTTATAAAGCTGTCCATTATTTCAAACAAATGCCTCTCATAAATGCATTTATTTCCTTACATAAAAAAGATATCATTTTGTTACATTTTTCATCAACAAATTGATCATAGAAAATTAAACAAGCATCTCTACTGCTGTCAATGCACTCATCAAGTTGCAAACCAAAATCTCTGTCTCTAATTTTTTCTATAATTTATTCAGGAAGATCCCTTTCTAAATCTTGTATTCAATGACTAATTGAGCCAACAAATGAAGGGGCAGAAGCTGTTTTGTCATGGACTTTCCAAGCATACTGGCCACCACGTTGATAGCACACAGTAGAAATGGCTCTTGCACAATCCTATGGGCTTTGCTACGTTTTAATATTAGGTAAGCTACATTGTAGGACGTTAGAAATATTTTATTCAAGATTTTCACCTACTTAGAAAATTATGATTTTTGTTCTCTCATTTGACTCCATTTTCTAGAAAAGTATTCTCTTGGTCTGACCACATCATTCTTATGAACACTTTCTAAATGATGCTTTAATTTGCTAGCTAGCTTACATTCAAACAGAAAGTACTTTCAAACACAAAAAACAGTGCAGACACTCTACATTGTTCACAAGAGTGCACGTGAAAGCAAAATGTAAGTTGCTATCGCATTATTTCTAAACTCACATTTCCTATTGTCATAAACACATTCCTTGTTGTCCTCAGCAACCATTCACTTTTCACATGCACTTGAAAAATTTAAAAGCTTTCCCATAGAGTTTCCCCTTTATCAACTTTATAACAAAGTAACACAATAATAAAAACTGGTTGCAAATGCAACAGTCACTGTTTGTGCTATGTGTCATGCACGATTGTTCAGCTTCGGGGTTACTGACTGTTTACGCAGGCAGGTCTCAATCTAAAGTGGAGTTTCTGTGAAACCACACAGGTTGACACTAAAACTGAAATTTCCAACAACAGTATTTTTTGCCACTAACTACAAAACTCATTCATGGTGCCCCTGGTGGTCATTCACGGTGCATCAGCACACTGCGTCACACAGGTTGACTACCACTGTCATAGACTATTGCTCATATAGTCAGTTGCCACAGCCTTTGGTCACTTGCAACTGCTAGCAACTTGTTAAATCGAGATTTACCATGGTCTTTGTAAGTTTACTGATCTGTATTAATGCAAATGTGAAGTTTATAACACAAAAGCCGATCACGATCAACGTGGGCAGTGCACACAAACAAGTACAAAATGAATATCTATTTTGAAGGTGTTGTGTAAAAATATTGATAAATTACTTAAATTAGAGAGGAAAGATGCTACTCACAATATAGTGGAGAGGCTGAGTCATGATAGCCACAACAAAAAGATTCACGCAATTATAGCTTTCGGCCATTAAGGCCTTTGTCAGCAACACACACACACACACACACACACACACACACGCAAATGCAACTTGCACACACGTCTGCAGTCTCAGGCAACTGAAACAACACTGCCAAGATGATTTTTGTGGCACCACTCATCATGCAGGTCCGTCAACTTACAACAAGTAACAAACAGGAAAATTATATTGGAATAACACTTACATCAAACACTGTGGATACAATGTGAAAAATGATAAGCACAGAAAAATATAAAGGCAGCTGCTTATTTTCAAATACCACACATAACACTTACTTTGTTTTATTACAATAGTGCCTTTCCTTGAAGGCGAATTGGAATTCTTTTTAAGTATGCCTGCATACTGCAGCTGCCCTGACACTGGCCCACTCGACCTCATAGCACGCACGGGTGTTGCTGAATTTGCCACAGGTGATGCAGCTGCTTTCTTTCCTCCTAGACGGGAAAATACTGAATTTCCTACCTGGAAGCAAATTACAAATTTATGTCACAACAATGGCGTCCTTTTATATGGAAATTTTGTATGCGTTATAACTGAAACAAAATCAGGACAGAAAAAAAAATCACTATTCCTTCATGAACATGTGGAACAGAACTGAAGGTAACACAATGGCAAATGTGTTGTGGTCTTCAGTCTGAAGACTGGTTTGATGCAGCTTCCCATATTGTCTGTCCCTATGCTAGCCTCTTTGTCTCTACACAGCTACTGCAGTCTACATGTGTGTGAACCTGGAAGCCTTCCTCTCCCTTTACAATGACCACCCCCGTTCCCCTCCGTTACCAAACTGATGATTCCTGGATTCATCACAATGTCATATTAACCAATCTCTTCTGTTACATCCTCTGGCACCCACCAGACAACAGTCCTTTGTGTGATGCTGTGTCAACCGTTGCATAATTAGCAGCAAGGCTGACAGCAGCTGTCACCTCAGGAGGGCACTGTAGCCGCAGGATCTATATTGTCACACATTCCGTAGTTGCAAATCAGCTTCCAGATGACAATATTGTGCAGAAAGCCATTGAGCAAGCAGCCTGTCATCACAGCTGGAAACACGACCAACTGTATGCAACCAGTGCCACTGGGCCTCTACAGTCAGAATATTCTAAGCCCACAAGTTTACAGAAGTCCACAGTTTGAGTCCACACCGAGCAGCCAGCTAGCTACCCCCTGAAGCAGTCATCAGTCAGAGGTACCACTGGCAGTACAGAGGACCTCTAGGAAGTCATCTCAGAATACAACATGGTAGATAAGGATTGCATTGTCAATTTGTGGAAGTAGTTATTGGAAGTTGCCTGTTCAGCGAAGTTATTTGTGTTGAGTTATACCAGAATTCTACATTCCATTTGAGTGTTCTAATAAACACAGTTATGGTACATGGATTATTTATTTGTGGTGTTGTCCCTGACACTACACTGGCACAGCCATACTGAGGTGACATACTACTGTGCAGAGAGATGTATCACACCACCTTCTTTTAGTCCAATTGTGCCATAAATTTCTATAGTTTAAATCAGTACAATGTCATTAGTGATCTGATCTACCCATCTAATCTTAAGTATTTGTCTGTTGCATCACGTGTCAAAAGCTTCTATTCACTTTTTGTCTGAACTGTTTATCATCCATTTTTCACTTCCATACAAGGGTAAAATCTGGGCAAATAACTTCAGAAAACAGTTCTAACTTTAAAATTTATATTCAGTGTTGATAAATTTCTGTTTTCAAAAATTTTTTCTTGATATTGCGTTTTGTACCCTGCTGCTTTGGTAATTGTCACTTATTTTGCTGCCCAAAGAGTGAAACTAGTCTACTGTTTCAAGTGTCATTCATATTAATCCTTCAGCATTGCCTTGTCTAATTCTACTGCATTCCATTACCCTTGTTTTATTTTTGTTCAAATACATCTTACAATCTCTTTCAAAGACAATGTCATTGAAATTCACTCCCACTGCAACCTCCATTTGTCATCTCTGCTAGTATTATAATTAACGATAATTAATTGAAACCCTCAGCTGCCGACAGGTGTTGTTGATATATCTTGATGGGGACAGTTGAAAATGTGTGCCCTGACCGGGACTCGAACCCAGGATCTCCTGTTTACATGGCAGACGCTCTATCCATCTGAGCTACCGAGGACACATATGAATAGCACAACTGCAGGGACTTATCCCTTGCACGCCTCCCGTGAGACCCCCATTCCCAACTGTCCACAATCTACATACGTAATGTTCTAATACATATTGTGCCTATCCTCTCATTACTCGCGCACACTAAGGTGACGGTTCCCGTAAGAGTTCGGCTATCCGGCCATTGACCTTTGTCTGTGAAAATGCGCACAGGTTGCCCGAACTGTTATGGGAACCGTCACCTTAGTGTGCCTGAGTAATGAGTGGATGGGCAAAATATCTATTAGGAACATTATGTAAGTAGATTGTGGACAGTTGGGAATGTGGGTGTCACGGGAGGCATGCAAGGGATAAGTCCTTGCAGTCGCGCTATTCACCAGTGTCCTCAGTGGCTCAGATGGATAAGAGTGTATGCCAAGTAAGCAGGGGATACCGGGTTCGAGTCCCTGTCAGGGCACACATTTTCAACTGTCCCCCTCGAGGTATATCAACAACACCTGTCAGCAGCTGAGGGTTTCAATTAATTATCATTTATTCTAAGGTAGCTGCACGGTCATCAACGGTGTCAGTTCTTTCAAGAACAGTTACTATCTTCATATATAGTATTTTAATGTCTCGGAAAACCTTGAAGTTTTAATTTCTTAATTGTAATTATGTACATCTAAATCTACATCTACATTTATACTCCGCAAGCCACCCAACGGTGTGTGGCGGAGGGCACTTTACATGCCACTGTCATTACCTCCCTTTCCTGTTCCAGTCGCGTATGGTTCGCGGGAAGAACGACTGCCGGAAAGCCTCCGTGCACGCTCTAATCTCTCTAATTTTACATTCGTGATCTTCTCGGGAGGTATAAGTAGGGGGAAGCAATATATTCGATACCTCATCCAGAAACACACCCTCTCCAAACCTGGACAGCAAGCTACACCGCAATGCAGAGCGCCTCTCTTTCAGAGTCTGCCACTTGAGTTTGCTAAACATCTCCGTAACGCTATCACACTTACCAAATAACCCTGTGACGAAACGCGCCACTCTCCTTTGGATCTTCTCTATCTCCTCTGTCAACCCGACCTGGTATGGATCCAACACTGATGAGCAATACTCAAGTATAGGTCAAACGAGTGTTTTGTAAGCCACCTCCTTTGTTGATGGACTACATTTTCTAAGGACCCTCCCAATGAATCTCAACATGGCACCCACCTCACCAACAATTAATTTTATATGATCATTCCACTTCAATTCTTTCCGTATGCATACTCCCAGGTATTTTACAGAAGTAACTGCTACCAGTGTTTGTTCTGCTATCATGTAATCATACAATAAAGGATCCTTCTTTCTACGTATTCGCAATACATTACATTTGTCTATGTTAAGGGTCAGTTACCACTCCCTGCACCAAGTGCCTATCTGCTGCAGATCTTCCTGCATTTCGCTGCAATTTTCTAATGCTGCAACTTCTCTGTATACTACAGCATCATCCACGAAATGCCGCATGGAACTTCTGACACTATCTACTACGTCATTTATACATATTGTGAAAAGCAATGGTCCCATAACACTCCCCTGTGGCACGCCAGAGGTTACTTTAACGTCTGTAGATGTCTCTCCATTGAGAACAACATGCTGTGTTCTGTTAGCTAAAAACTCTTCAATCCAGCCACATAGCTGGTCTGATATTCTGTAGGCTCTTACTTTGTTGATCAGGCGACAGTGCTGAACTGTATCCAACGCTTTCCGAAAGTCAAGGAAAATGACATCTACCTGGGAGCCTGTATCTAATATTTTCTGGGTCTCATGAACAAGTAAAGCAAGTTGGATCTTACGCGATCACTGTTTCCGGAATCCATGTTGATTCCTACAGAGTAGATTCTGGGTTTCCAGAAATGACACAATACATGAGCAAAAAACATGTTCTAAAATTCTACAACAGATCGTTGTCAGAGATATAGGCCAATAGTTTTGCGCATCTGCTCGATGACCCTTCTTGAAAATTGGAACTACCTGTGCTCTTTTCAAATCATTTGGAACCTTCCGTTCCTCTAGAGACTTGCGGTACACGGCTGTTAGAAGGGGGGGTGGGGGGGGGGGGTTGCAAGTTCTTTCACTTAATCTGTGTATAATCGAATTGGTATCCCATCAGGTCCAGTGAACTTTCCTCTGTTGAGTGATTTCAATTGATTTTCTATTCCTTGGACACTTATTTCGATGTAAACGCACCAATGGAAAGTCCTTGGTTGAACATAAACAATGGAAGTAGTAAACGTAACAACTCACATTGAAGCTGAGGCACTGAGTGATTTATACGTACAGAAACAAGACTGAAAATGGTGCAAGCAGCAGAATTAATAAAGTTATGTGAGTGGTGAAAGAATTCTGCAACCTTGGAGGCAAAATAGCACATGACAGAGAACTAAAGGAGGACATAAGAAGCAGACTAGCACAGGCAAAAAGAGCATTCCAGGCTAAAGGAAGTTTATTAGTATCAAACCTGTCATAATTTGAGAGCAAAATTTCTGAGAACGTACATTTGGAGTACAGCATTTTGTGCGGATGGGGGAGGGGGTCTCTCTCTCTCTCTCTCTCTCTCTCTCTCTCTCTCTCTCTCTCTCTCTCAATGGTGAGATTATTATTATCCTCACAAAATGCAGTACAAACTAATTTGGTAAAAATAATTAAACTCACTGTCTCCCAAGGTTGCCCACAAAATCACACTATCTCACATCCCTGAAGACAATGGGAAGACGGAAAGATGGCTTAAACTGCCAATTAAAACACAAGGAATACAAGAGGAAAGCTATAATAATATCACACGAATATGTTGCTGGTTGATCACATACAAAAAACACGGACGACATGCACGCTTGATAACACTTTACACAGTTCTCCCTAAAATTTCTGGGAGCAAGTCAGATACTGTAGAGAACCTTAAAAGTTATACCCCATTCATGTCATTTTCACTTAAAGAACAAATTTGTCAATTAGTTTACTGCTGTCCTCTTACCTGAGAGCTGTACACAACGAGCACTACATGATGGATGATCCTCTTGCTAGAACAAGAAGCCATGTGTCATAGTGCTCTGTTTTACGAGAATATGAGTGAGAAGGACCTCATCCCTTCTGTGTGGCTGGTGGAGATGGGTCATGGCCAAGTTGTTGACTTGGGAAAACCAGCAACAACAAGAACTGAAGTGTTTGAGATGGGGTGCCAGGAAGAATGTTGAAAATTAGGTGGACTGATAATATAAGAAATGTGGAGGTTCTCAGTACAACTGACGAGGAAAGGTAGATACATAAAACACTGACATCAAGAAGGGACAGGATGATTGGATGTGTTAAGACACCAGTGAATACGTTTCACTGCATTACAGGGGACCGTAGATGACAAAAACTGGGGGAAGACAAAGATAATAATTTTAGAGGGCTTCATCAAATCATTCCCAAGACTGATGAAGAAAGTAAGACTGGTTGTCGCCATGAGCATATAACAACACTTCCATCAGAATTATAAAGAAACAGAGTCAATCTGGCTCACAGCACTCCTTTCCCTCAGTTTTCCCACAGTAACTACCAAGGTTGTCAAATCTGTTTCTAAGGCTGAGAAGCATTGTCACAAAGTGAAATTTGTTATATGCCCAGATGCAACACCCAGTTGCCAGGCAATTGCTTTCTACGTGAACAGTCATCCTAGCATGTGGTTTAACTTAATTTCAAATTACTGACACTGTGCAGTCACAATGAATGTACTACAACTCACAACAAGTAATTATTTCAACTGTCTCATAAGTTGAATAGCATTGTAAAAAATTTACAGTAAGTCATATAATTTTGTCGAATTCTCCACTTTTTTGTATATGTAAGATCAATTGCAAGCACCCAATCTATATGCTATTGGCTGCTTCTGATAGCAGGCTCTTTGTTCAGTCCAAACTAAAGTTTTACATAGTAAAAGCCTTTCCTGATCCAACATAACAACATTCCAAACTACAACATAAAGTGTTTGAAATTATCCATCTTTTCCCATATCAGTTTCTTCACTTATATCTACTTTATCAGCCATCAGTGTGAAATTTTTGTTTTTACAAAAAAAAAAAAAAAAAAAAAAAAAAAAAAAAAAAAAAAAAAAAAAAGGCATAAAATGAAGATCATTTCATAAATATTTTAATAGCTAAATTTGACCAGCACCATTACCTTACCATCTAGCTGCACACTGTCTGGACAATGTTTCTGTAACACCACCTGATGATGATGATGATCCTGCAGTGGCTTGCAACTGCCAATTGAAATAGCAGTTCCAGTAGGGCCTATAGCCAAAATGGATATAGTGAATATACTGAAAACTGGCTTTTGGTGGCATTTGAAATTGTACAAATGGTGATTTGATTCAAAAGAGACTGCATAATTCTGACACATGGCTCAGTTGATGCCATAAGAATGAAGTCATAAGCCACTACAATAAAAGAAACTGTCTCAGCTGAAAGTGAACAGTTTTCCTGGGAGTTACGGCAGTTACTGGAAGATTGACGGCAGCAACAGGTGGTGGTGATGTTTAGGTCTGACAACTTCAGATGACACTGTGTATTCGTCTCTGAGCAAGAGTATAGCGGCAACATGATGACAGCCATAAGAAGTGGAGCAGCGATATTCTTGGTTAATAATAACAATAAACAAACACTACACAATGTCTTTATTTATTATAATGCGACAGTCTGTGGCAAAAATAAACAGACGAGAACTCGGACAGCTGCAGGAAGAAGAGAAATGTAGAGGAATGAGACCCTCCTCACTCTTGCTAGGCTGACACACTACACCTGCAATTCAACTTCTGCAAAAGTAGAACCGACATGCACTCTCTGTCCAAAAACTTCTGAAACTGATTTTATTCCAGGCACATAAGCAACATCACTGTAGTAACTACAATGCCAACTTAAATCAACAACTGGAAATGAGAGATATGCCTTCAACCAGTCAGTTGCGAGCAGGCTGTACGAAGTGATGGATGTGTGGCTGTAGTGTGTCAACATTATTATGTCACAAATTTCAATAAAGAAATATCTACAAAACATTCTCCAGAATATTCTGAAGAGAGAAAAGTGTGACCAAAGTTTGTCTTGCGCACCTTGACTCCCAAACAAAAACAATTGTGTGTGGACACCTGCCATGACTTGATTGAAATGCAAAGCGCAGACAATTCTTTGCAGGAAAAAAATTACCACTGGTTACAAGACTTGATATTATTAATAAGCCTATGAACCTTGAGAGAGTCCACTTCTGGCAAACTCTTCTGATGCAGCAAAAGTTGATGAGCTCCCAATGTATTCTCCTTAGTTATAGTAATCTTACTGAAGGAGTAACTCAACAACTTGTGGAGAAAACACTATTTAATCTACACTCTCTGTGCGATGATTCACTCCCACTGTTTTACAGACAAACTCTTAACACGAACAAACAAAGAAGCATTAATGCCATTGACATTCTTGTCCACTGGACGTCTGGGTAATGGGTACATCTGAGAGCAGCGTATGGCACAAATGTCTTTCTGCTGCACATGTCGGTGACATCAGGTGCAGTTCGACCAACCTCAGTGCCGCATGAAGCCCAAAAGGAATATCTCAGAGAAACAGACCACCACCACCACCACCACCACCACCACCACCACCACAGCAACAACAATCTAAAGAAAATATGATCCCACATAGGGATAACTTTAACTCTCCAGAAGATGTTATTACCTATCTTCTCACTAACACGAAATTTGCCGTGCTTGTTCATTTATATGCAACTACAGTATGTCATTTTCCCACCAGTCCACTACATCCATCAGAATCATTACTTATTACTTACAAAATCATGAAAAAGCTTGTAATTTCACAACCTACCACAAAACGATAAAGTGCAGAAAGTCACATAATGACATTCAAGCCGATGCGATATGAAATGAAATGACTTGATCGTGTGGCACTGTTGGCCAGGAGGCCCCATCTGGGGAAGTTCAGCCACCGAGTGAAAGTCTTATTTCAGTCAACGCCACATTGGGTGACTTGCATGCTGGTGATGTGGATGAAATAATGACGAGGACAACACAACACCCAATCCAAGAGCGGAGAAAATCTCCAACCCAACCGGGAATCGAACCTGGGTGCTCTGCAAGGGAGGCATGCACGTTCCCACTCAGCTAAGCAGGCGGACAATGTGATATGCGAGTTGAACAACTTCTGACAGGGCTTTTCTGACAGTTCACACGGTTGTATGAACATCTGTTGGCTGTACTCAGGGGGGGGAGATATCATGCAGAACATCTGAAGTATTAAAACTATCATCTTAACTGTGATTCTTCAGTTTCTCCCAGTGTATTTGTTGCTCGAACAGTCCACGGGTATACTGCCGGTTCATAGTGTCCAACGGGCACAATATTTCGGCGATCAGACTTGTCGCCATCGTCAGGTATGTCGACGAGCTGAGCTCTTGAGGGCGGGCGGCCGATTTAAATACCCTCCCCCCACGGGCCACTCTCTTCGCCGTCCGCGCCGGTGGTAATGAAGACGTGGGCGTCAGAATCTGTCATAGCGTCGATTTGCATGCTATGTCCACCCTGGTTGCCAGTTCGTACTTCTTGCTGAGAGTCTTCTTAATTACATTCAATGCCGGATCCCAAGCCTTGCTGAGATTGTAGCCGCAATCTCGGTTGATAAGATCTTCCCTGGTGCGATTTTCGATAGCCTCCCTTATAACACTGTCCCAATATTTAGATGTCTGAACCAGGATCTTGGTACACTCATAATCCATCTCTTGTTTCTTGGACAAACAGTGCTCTGCTACCACCGACTTATTTGGATATTTCAGTCGAGTGTGCCTTTGATGTTCTCGGCAACAATCTTCGATGGTGTGTACTGTTTGACTGATATAAGTCTTCCCACACTCACAGGGAATTTGGTATATGCCGGCCTTCCTCAAACCAAGGTCATCTTTCACACTTCCCAGTAATGCCAGTGTTTTATTGGGCGAGCAAAAGACTGTTTTAACTCGGCGTTTCTTTAATATACGGCCGATTTTCCCCGACAGTGCGCCATTGTACAGAATAAAGACAGTGGCTACCTCTTGTTCTGTGACTTCATCCATCTCCACAGGTTGTGCTGTGGTGGTGGGACGGAGAGCGCGTCTAATCTGCCATTCCGAGTACCCGTTTTTTCAAAACACGGTTTTCAGGTGTTTCAATTCCTGGGGCAGATTCTCTGCATCTGAGATGCTGCGCGCCCTGTGTGCTAGTGTTTTTAGTAATCCATTCCTCTGAGAAGGGTGGTGGCAGCTGTCTGCATGTAGGTACAGGTCAGTGTGCGTTTTCTTCCTGTACACACCGTGGCTCAGGGTACCATCAGCTCTTCTCTTGACCATGACATCCAGGAATGGTAATCTTTCTTCAGCTTCGGTCTCCATAGTGAATTTGATGTTTGGATGTATGGAGTTTAGGTGTGTAAGGAAATCCAGGAGCTTGTCCCTACCATGGGGCCAGATGACGAACGTGTCATCGACATAACGGAAGAAACAAGTAGGTTTCCAATTGGATGACGCCAAGGCTTCCTCCTCAAAGTACTCCATGTACAAATTCGTGACCACCAGTGAGAGTAGGCTGCCCATTGAGACTCCATCCGTTTGCTCATAGTATTCTCCATTAAACAGAAAATACGTTGAGGTCAAGACATGCCTAAAGAGTTCGGTGGTCTTCTCGTCAAATTTCTGCCCAATAAGCTGACTCTCGTAGAGGCACCCTGGTGAATAGTGAAACCACATTGAAGCTCACTAGGGTATCAGTGTCTTTCAGTCTGAAGTTGTCGAAACATTTCACGAAATCCGCGGAATTACGGATATGGTGAGGGCATTTACCTACATAGGGGCTAAGTAATTCAGCCAGATATTTTGCCAGCAAGTAAGTAGGTGCCCTAATGTTGCTGACAACTGACAATGGCAACATGTCTGATCGCCGAAATATTGTGCCCACTGGACACTATGAACCGGAAGTATACCCATGGACTGTTCGAGCATCATCTTAACTGTTCTCTATTTTTTGTTAACTCAGTCTGAAACTTTTTGAGCTGACAGGGTACAGTCAAAAAGATTAATCCTAATCTCCTCACTCAAATCGAAATAAGGAAAGAAAACAAGAATTACTGCAAAACATAACACAAAGCAGAGTACACTAGTTATTTGGTAAAGGCAACCACTTGCTGAGGTTGACAGTGCCACAAATGAGGTATACAGAGCCGACCTCTGCAGGTATTTTACACAGTCATAGCTCAAAACACTTGCTACCAACTGCCACCTTACAGTGTCTATGCTATATTGAAACCTTTCAAATCACCTCAGGCATGTGACACCACAGTCCTGCAACCCTGGATGAAATGACCACATTAAGACAATATATCAACAGGAGTTGCTGATCTGAAAAAGTACTGAATGGAGGCTACAATTACAGGTGTAAAACTAAACGTACATTGATAGGTAGGCAGTTATAAAATGCAATGTACATTTGCAAGTACTTCACCTTGTTCGGACTGGGAGTTACTCCTGTGACAGTAATGACTGTCGTTCCAGCACCGGCTGGTTCTTCCGGAGGAGTCCCTCCTCCTGTAGTGCTCGACACAACACATTCTCCCAGGCGGTCAAACACTGTTCCACGGTGCTTGTTTGATTGTCTCGCTGCAACTGAAAACATAGAGCTGTACGTTTTCACGCTAAAATATTTGTCCTCTATGATAACGGCAGCTTACCTGTAACCTGGCACATTAGTTTCACAACTCATATCTGGAAAGGTAAACGAACTTTGGATAAATGCTTAAGCTGCTGCAAAATCTATCTGCTCTACTGTACAATGTGTTGTCCAAATCTCCTAAAACCAGTGTGCTTTTTTAGAGCCTCAGTGCAACAGACGCAATTTGTGTAGCCTGCCTGCCGACAGTGAAAACAAGCACTCTAAAACAGAAAAGCATAGACTGGGCGTCTTCTATGTTCTTCAGACATGCTAGATTTGAAGCTCAGTGCCCACTAGTTTCCTAAAGCAGTAAAACATACTTTTCAAAAACATTGGGAAAAAAAGAAGAAAAAAAAAACAATTTAAGGTTTCCTAATGCTGTTAAGTGTCAAAAGTTTACAGCCTTGGGTGGGTATTGTTGTAGTCTTGTAATCACAAGGTTGTCAATTCAGTTCTCAGCAGAGCTCCTGGAGAGAATACAGGAAGCGACTGCCACAGTCATGCTGAGACAGGTATGGCAAGAATTCGTTTACCGTTTAAGCGTCTGGCAGGTCACTCATGGTTCGCATATTGAATGTTTGTAAAAAAACTTTCAGAGTTTCTCTTCAAAATGCAATATGTATGACATCTGTACAATGTTTAGTTCCTGTGCAATAAATAATTGAAAGTGTTTCTGGACATTATGTGCACCCTGTATAACATATTTTGCACACGTGCATGCTCACACTCATGCTCTCTCTCTCTCTCTCTCTCTCTCTCTCTCTCTCTCTCTCTCTCTCTCTCACACACACACACACACACACACACACACACACACACACACACACACACAGATATATATATAATACATTAAACATATTTCACACATATTTCATCCATTGTTTGTTCATCTGTGTGTCCCTACACTATTCATCCTATTACAATAACACTTTGATGAGCTATGATCATGCCCACAAAAAGTTTCCGTGAGGCCCTTGAATATTATCTGACCTCAATCATCTCATTTTTCTCTCTGAAGCCATCTCAAAAGTGAAGTGTAAATCACTTCTCCTGATATGGTTGAAGACCTGGAGTACTGGATTTTGCAAGCTTTTCAAAATTTACAAGATGAACCTGAGAGTCATTGAAAGAATTAGTAACTCAGTGCATAGATGAGTGCATAATTGCACCCAAATGCGAGGATAAACACACGGAACATCACCTGAACAATTACGAATGGGACATGTTACATGTTAAAGAAATAGTACCTTTATTGTTAACGCAGGCTGCAGGTGCACTTTAAACCAAATTAGACCAAATTTAATGGATTTTTATTCTATAACTGTGTACTTCCAACATGTAAGTTTTTGCTATTAATTATTATACACCATTTACGGAGGGGCGTTATGCAAGATATTTTTTTCCACAGTCAATTTGAGTTGAAACAATGTGTAATTTGTTGTGTGACATTGTGGAATATTTCCGCTTCAGCCCCTATAATTTCATAAAGTTCTGATACATAGTGGTGCTATACATAGACTTAAAACTGGCGTCTGTAACAGAGGTGCATTCCAAGCAGAGAGCTGTCATTGGGTTCCTTTTGGCGGAAAACCACAGCATCACAGATACTCATAGGCACTTGAAGAATGTCTGCGGAGACCTGGCAGTGAATGAAAGCACGATGAGTCGTTAGGCATGGCATCTGTCGTCATTACAAAGAGTAGCGCAAACCTGTCCACACTCCTGCATGCCAGCCAGCTGCACACAGCAGTGATTCCTGATGTTGGAATGTGTGGACACTCATCTGAGGTAAGCAAGATATCACAATCAAACAACTGGCTGCTTGACTGGATGCCTCTTTTGGTAGTTTTATCATCCAGTTGGGGAATCCAAAGGTGTGTGTCCAAAGGGTTCTTTGCTGCCAAACAGGAGAGTGTAGAAAGCAATGAAGGTCCACCTGAGTGGAATTGCTTGTGTATTACGAGGCCGATAGTGTCCATTTTTTGTCAATCATCATCACAGGTGATGACACAAGGGTTCATCACTTCGAACTGGAAATAAAAATGCAATCCCTGGAGCAGCCACACTCTCAACTGGTAACATCATGGCAACAGTCTTCATTTGATGTCTCCCTCATGGTGCAACAATCAACTCTGAAATGTATTATGCTACTGAACAGAAGAAACAACTTCTGTGTGTTTGACGCCACAAAAATTCAAATTAACTTCTACTTCTCCACGACAATGCACGGCCTCATACAAGTCTGCACACCCAAGACGAGCCCACAAAACTTCACAGGACCAATGAAGCAAGTAGTCCACGGGAAGCAGTATGTGGATAATGGGGACATTACTGATGCAGCAAGACGTTGGCTCCGATGTTGACCAGTAGAGTGGTATCACGTGGGCATACCTCCCAGTAAGGTGGTGTAAGGTCGTCGCACTGAATGGAGATTACGTTGTAAAATACAGTTTTGTAGCCAAAAGGATGGAGAATCATATGGTGTATTGGAATTCGGAATAAAACCAACTTCCTATCATGAAAAAAAAGTGTTGTATTTCTTATTGAACACTCATCATATCACATAATCCACTAATGACAATCTAGGCCAGAAAATAGAAATCAAATGAGGCAATGTGCAAGAAAAAATTAAAATTAATGTACAGCAAATGACAATGGATAAATTGTGGTGAAACACGATTGTAAAATACAATTAAATATTATCTACATCACAGCAAATCTAGAAACCCTTCAAAGGATGGATGGAAAACTCACCCATTGAAAGGATGGCACGACTTCGAGGTGTCGTGCCTGCAGGCATGGTGATGCGGTAACCACCTTCATGCTCTGGTAGAACCATGCGCGCCTTCTTTGTGGGTGGTTGAACCGGTGTGATGACTTTTATTTCATCGTCCACCTCCATGCTGGTATCCTCTTCTTCATTCTTAACAAAGGAAAGAAAAACTTAATTACAACCTCGATTAACAGAAAGGATTATAGGCACATGAGATCTACAAAATAAGCATCAATTAAAATATCCAAGAAATACTTGTGTAAATTATTTCTTATTATAAACAACCATACGAAAAATGAGGGAACACACACACACACACACACACACACACACACACACACACACACACACAGATACCAAAATGCACATTACAGCAGCCATAGTGGGAGTTTTGATATCTGTGTGGTTGTGTTTGTGAATGTGTGTACTTTCTGCTCAAAGGGTAACACATTTAGCTGTTGTATTTAGTGAAAGCTTCTGTGAGGTAGATGACACATAATAGTAGATACACAGTGAGGTTACACACTTTGTAGCATTCCTACCATAACGGCGATGTCACATTAATCTTCTTCTTCTACTCATACCCTACCTCAACCATTCTTTAACAGCAGTCCAAAGCCTCTGTTTTGTTAGGTACAAGCATATAGCTTTAAAAATGTTATGAAATTTTTTAACAAATTCTGTTACAGGAACACATAACAAAAATACATAATGGCTAAAAACTGCCTGAATGCTACAAATACCAAGCTATTTTCTCACACTGAAACTTCAACTCAGCTAAAAACTCTGGTGAGACTCATTAACCCCTTACAACATCATACATAAATCAATAATTAATGACATAATTAACTATTACTATGCACAGTTTAACCAGTTGTTCCATGGCCAGTAATACATAATGATACACGCAACTACAGGAAATAGTTAACTCAATTTTTTTTTTATTAAAGGAGTGAGTGTGAGAGAGAAAGCAGGTGATGTAGGGATATATATGATTAATTTCTGTGTAAAATAAATCTGTTGTATCTTTAATCATTTTTGTTTTCCCTGCCTCGGAGAATAGGGAGCAAGTTATTCAATACTGCAATCTAAAAGTGAATTCACATAGTTCTTCACCTCTTGACAGATAATAGTATCACTTCTTACCTGCCTGACCGCAATTTCAGACTGAACAGGTGCAATACGTTTTTTTGGAGCCACAGTCACCACTTCATTTTGAGCAGCCAGTGAGAGAGGCTGTTTTCCTGATTCTTTTGATGCTGTGAGAAAAGAAGGGAAAAAACAAAATTGAACTCAAATTCCATTGTTTACAATCAATCAGAAAGAAAGGAACTTCAATCTAAACCACAAATTACACATAAATTTTTCAAACAAAGTACAACTTTACATTACCTATTTTGCCAACAGGATCAACTGTCTAACAGTTTTCTTTGTACACAGACTATGTTTTTACAACACACGGGAAGACAGATAGATCAATCAGAACACTCTACAAATGGTATTCATGAAGTTATAATTTTAACTTCTGGAGGGAAGTAGTAGTAGTTTTTTTTTTAAGTACACATCAAACAAAGTACAACTTTACATTACCTATTTTGCCAACAGGATCAACTGTCTAACAGTTTTCTTTGTACACAGACTATGTTTTTACAACACACAGGAAGACAGATAGATCAATCAGAACACACTACAAATGGTATTCATGAAGTTATAATTTTAACTTCTGGAGGGAAGTAGTAGTAGTTTTTTTTTAAGTACACATCTGCAGGCCTGATACACATTGGAATCCCCATGATACAGTACCATCATACTGTATAGAGTTGATTTCCTTGTTGGTCACTGAGAAAAACACATTTTAAGTGGCAGTCAATTCAACTCAATACTTGGTGTCAAGTTGACCACCATGTTAAAAGTACACATAAATGAAAATTTACACGAATTGTGGTTGATATCGGCCTCCATACTGGGTTATTTTGGAGTTTATTTGTATGTATTTATCTATTTTTTTTTTTAATTTTTGGATCAGAAAATGTGGATTTTGGTACATTTTGTCAAGTGTGTACATTATACAGTTTCACATTCATGAGTTTAATAGAAAATACTTAAATAAGTCCCTGGCATAAAATTATGTCAACATACACACACTGCCTTATCACAATCATTAATGAATTAATTAATATGATAGCCCTGAAAATTATAGTAAATATTTTTTACATCTCTGCAAGTTCCTAGTTAATGTCAAACCACTGAAAACTTAGAGCAAATTTTAAAATTCTCCTTTTCTCCACAGAAACAGGAGCCCCTAGTTTTCTTTCTATCTGATCACAGTCAGTCAGTAAAACGCATGTCCTCTGTCTCAGGATATCTGAACTGGAGTCCACCAAAATTTCTAACAAAACGAACTTCAAATCCATCTCCATAAAGTATAGAAATCACAGCAAGACGATAACAGTTTGTATGGCAGAATGAAATCACGCCATAGTTCTGTCTTGGCTTCTGTACTGGAACACTATTTCAACTTAAGACAAGTTTCAGTAACATGGAAAAAATACTGTTGTTGAAAAATGCAGCTAAAAATCATGATTAAAAAATAAGATTATTTTGTATATCAGTACAGTTTAAAAGGACTAAATTGATAAAAGTTAGACACACAATGTTTTTTGCTATTTCTGCTGTTGGCAACAATTCCGTGCCACCTTGGGGGTCAACGGGAGATCTTCAATGAGCTGAAATCCAACAGTGGTGACTGGTAGCTGGTTGTGTTGGCACAAGCAAGCGAATATAGAATGCATACACAATAGGCGAATCTAACCCAGGCTGTGGCTAAGCCAAGTCTCCGCAACATCCTTTCTTCCAGGAGTGCTAGCTCTGCAAGTTTCATAGAAGAGCTTCTGTGAAGTTTGGAGGTAGGAAACGAGGTACTGCCCGAATTGAGGCAGTGAGGATGGATCGTGAGTCGTGCTTGCATAGCTCAGTTGGAAGAGCACTTGCCCGCGAAAGGCGAAGGTCCCAAGTTCGAGTCTCCAGCACACAATTTCAAAGTCAAGCAATTTTTTGTTTATTTGGAAGTAAATGCTGGAGACCTATTACACGCTGAAAACCTACACCACAGTGTGTCACTAGAGGAACCACCACAAAATACTGTAGCCTCCCACTGGATGAGCAAAAACTGAATGGTGTAGTGTAGCCTAACTCTGCTTTATGAACACTTTGAAGATCAGCCACTTAGAATAATGCTGGGCCTAGAAAACTGGCAATTTGTGCCACTATCTCAAGTGTTACTGGCACATATGTAGTTGGTGTGTGTTCAAGAGTAATTAAAAAAAAAACAACAAGCTTCAAGATGTAGTTTTTGTATTTACTTTAGTTCTTTGATAGCTTGCAAATTTTAAAATAATTATGACAGAAAGTATAATTAACCTTAAAAAAGTGTGAGATGAGTTATTGAGCAATTTCTGCCTCTAGAGAATCCAAAATTCCTTGCTCGCTCAACAAATGTGACATATTTGTAACAGATTTACAGCAGACTGTGAAACCTAAAAAGAACATGCACGAAATTATGTAAATGTAATCACATTGGCTCAGCCATTAGTGACAGCAGCTGTTACATTCTGTAACGTTTCTTTCAAAATCATTCTAGAAATTGACAACAGAAGGCAGCACCTATCAAGGTTGGGAGGCATCCAAACATTATTCTCATAAGAAATGATCCAGTTTTCAAGTGATGGATGGCTTGGGCACTGAGAAAATCATGATTCGAAAATACTTGAACACAGTCTCTTGAACACTTCGCTGTGGGCCGAGCACAACACAGGCTGCAACACTGCATTTGGAGCACCACACCCAAGTATATCTTGGGCCATGTGGTCTCATGAGACGCAAGCCATCAACCGTTCGAAAACTGGGCTGGTTTAGTATGAGAACACTGTATGGACATCTTGCTACCTGTCCCTCAATTACTACCTGACCCTTGCCAGGAACTGCCTTCTGTTGTCAGTTTACAGATTACACTGTTAGAAGCAACAGCAAATGTAAGAGCTGCTGTTGTAACTCACTGAGCCACTGCGTGCTTGTTTTGTCATTTGATTTGTGTGTGTACTAGTTAGGTTTCCATGTTTTCTGTAATTCTGCTACAAATGTGTTGTGTCTGTTGAATGAGTAAGAAACTTTGGAAACTTTAGACAAACAACTGAATGATTCCTGAATTCAGGGAGGAACATCCAAGTGCGAACCGTCTGAAGAAATTGGTGAACGACCCTTCCAGCAAGGCACAACACTGGCTCAATAAATTGTTCCTATTGCAACTATCAGCAACAGGATTGTAGGATGATCCTTTCACAGCAAAATTACTGCAACTGAGGTGAAGCAACATCTAACAAGGGTCTGCAAGATTTGTTCAAAGAAGACGAAACAATATACTGGCAAAGAAACCTGGAAAGAAGTAAGCTGATATTGTCCTGATTACAAATACTGCCATTATGTTTCAGACTTTCCCACACAAAAGCCAATCTTATTTGCAATTGCTTGAGAACTCATCTCACTTTTTTTTTTTTTTAAGAACAGTTACACTTAATGTCTTCAACACACCTGCCAATCGTCAAAAACAATAAAATCTGGAGATCCAGATTTAAAAATCAGGAGGTACAAATGATTGAAATCCACAGCTCATTTTCAGTATGATCCTGAAACGGATGCGAATCTTTTCCTTTCGGCACCACAAAGCTATACAACAGCTATATAAACACAACTGAAAAAATTAAAACTACTCAGAATGTTGATTCCGTTCCCCTTATCTGCAGCGTAGCCAAGTCAATTGGTATAGGTTGGAATGTTTTTTAGTTAATCACACACTGAACATTTTCTTGGTGCTTTTTTTGTTTCCAAGTGTTGTGAAATTTTGCTTTCGCCACCACGATACACAAATGTCACATCGGTAAAAGAGGACAAAATGAAACACTCGACTTTTCCTACAATCAATAATGCATGGAAACTGTTCCAAACATTGCTTTAAGAAAACAGAGCTATATATATATTATCATAATAAAAAAAAAAAAAGCACTGAATCAAAACACTACGAATATCACGAATAGGATACACATGAAATAACGGCTTACACAAAGATACAGCCTTTCAGGTTTCAGATAACAAAATAACACAAATAACCATTCATTTATACTAATTATCCAAACAGAGCACAATACTCAGCAATACGAGTAGGCCTATACATTCTACAAAATGTGTCGGAAATAGGAAAAATAACAATCTTTATACACGTTACACACACCTTGCTGATTTCTATAAACTTCTACATGTATATCGATTAACAATGACTATGAGCAAAGGATTTCAGACCATTGGTTAGGGAAAAAAACTGACAACAATTAGCTAAAATCAGCAGAGATAGTGGAATAATCAGGAAAGTGGAAAATCAGGAGCTTCACGCTTAAATCTGGAGAACTGGAAGTTGTGCATCATGATTGTATAATTTGTAGTCTATCACTTAACCAAAATGAAGATAAAGATTGAACTGTGGCATACGAATTTCAATGTGTACCTAAAATGCAGACATGTACCTCTACACAAGCAAAAAATAATTAAATACCTAGATTTTCTCAAGCTGATAATTAAAACTTTATGACTACCGCTCACAGAAGTTTCATGGTAAGTGTGAAGTATTTTAGAAAACTAAAGAAAAGAAAACTATTTGAACATTATCTCCACATCAAGATAACTGGAGAGTGGTCAGCTGGAGTACAGGAGAAAGAGCATCCATTTAGGAACCAATCCAGCATTCACGTGATGTTAGTTATGGAATCCATGGAAAAACTAAAGCAGGACGGTAGGATAACTCTTCCCAAACACAGGTCTGTAGTATTATCAAATGAGCCTTTATCACTGAACATTCATCATTTAGATGCGAATAAACCAGACAGCAACACAGAAATAAAAGTAAACACCAAATGTCTGAAAACTGAAGTTTCCACAAAGCAACTGGTTCCATACAACAATATTAAACATTACAATACCTGCGTACACAAAGGGAGAAGCCCTTTCTGAAATTCTTCAATGTGAGGATCTCCACAATGGAAAAGATATGAAGAAGAAACCATCAGAGTCCAGGCAACAGTTCAGCTGCAAGAAGGAAACTGTTGGAGCAACCATCCCAGCTCTCACACAGTTCGATGTATGCTAATCAAGGAATATCTAAATCTGAATGGCCACTGAGGGCCTCAGCTTCATGCCTGTTGGATTCAACTCCAATGTCAAACACCACACCACATCACTCGGTGGTAATGACAGGAAAAGAAGCATATGCAAAAATAATGTTAGAGATTAGCTGGACTGAAACACTAGAAATTTAGCAAAGAATATGAATTTGTGACGTACCCACTTTCATAAATTAATTTTTATATAGATTGCTTATTGCAGATGTCTATCAAGTTTTTCTGGAGACGACGAGTGATGTCTATCATCAACAGAAAAAACTCTTAAGCTTCTGCAGCCATTGCCAGTGACAGTAAAATCTTCTGTGTGAGATGCCCATATCATTTCCCACACCTACAAACTCAATGTTTTAAGCCTTCTGCTAGGAGGTAGAAAACACAAAAACAGAGTCTGTTTTTGTATAAGCAGCAGGAAAGGGGGAAACGATGAAGTGTAATTGCGTACAAGATATTAATTTCAAAGTCTTGTCCGTTTGTTGTACCATCAAGTAGATAACATACAAAGTTTCTGATAAGCAAATACTCTTGACAGTAATGTTATGGCTGGAACAAATGGAAACTGGATATGATATATTCCTCTAAAGGCAGCTTTTGTAACACATCTCTATGTGAGTGATGGTCTGAGAGACAAACAACACTCAAGTCAGCGTCTACCAGCAGTTCATTCACTCAACCTCTAATTTCCCATGAAACAAGCTCACAGGGGCTTCTGATCTGCAATTCCCATTTACTGAAGTAATTGTCATTATTTAAAGAACCTCTCTTAAGAAAGGATGTCTTATAACTGACGTGATTCTAAAATGAGAAGCAGCTCTCCTACAGTTGCCACAGGAATTTGGGCATGAGTAAACTAAAATCCACGTAGAAAATTTACCACTTCAGCAACAATTATATCCTGACCTTACACTATCTTTAGCATAATTCAACCAAAGGAAGTCTCAACAGGTGCTATCACACTGTGTTCATTGTCAGGAACCTCAACACTTTTTGGAGTTCCTTATTATCTTACTTTCCACAGCCTTCAGGATCTTGTTAATCTTAATAACTGAATAGCTGTCCAAACAAGCAACCACATCAAGGGCTACCTCTTTCAGCCCACACAAAGAGTACTCCCATCCTTTTCCAAAACCCTCACACACCAGTAAGCCTTTTATTACCTGGTAGAGTCCTGAGTTTGGTATGAAAATGTTGGTGATTCTGTGCTCCCTGACTGTGTACTTTTCAACTGAGAGCAAAACTTGTCCTGTAGTTCTAACTAACAGCATAATCTTCCTCTTATTAAATTTTCTACCATTTTTATGTTTACTAACAACAGTGAAGTCTGTCGCACTGTTGCTACTTCTAAAATTACAGAAAGCTCTTCGAGAAATGATTGAACCTACTATTAACATTAAAAATAAAAACAGTAAATTTTTCTCTCTTTCAAATGGTCTTCCTGTCAACTGTCAGTTATCACAACACTTTTCAGTAAGAGAACATTCTTCTCCAACTTCATGTGTTTTTTCATACACAGTTTTACATGATGCCTACTTATGTGTGCATATTGTGGTCAGCTGTGTGTTATGATTACTTGTGTCACAGATACACAGTTGGTCCTACAGTCTACAAGCATTGCATGTGACAACTTGTCAACTGAAGTGACTTGTGTTTTAATGGCAGTGTGCAGATATTCTTTGCATCACAGATAAGCTACATTAACACTGACATTACGCCCTATTCTCATTTCCTCAGATCACTTGCACTTATTGCTAAGTAACTCGCAGTTTAGAATGGAGTGATGCAACAGAGCAGAGTGTGTCGGACAGCTGCCACGCCACTGCTTTGCGTCCAGGTATAGTGGAGCCAGGGAGTAGTGTGGTAGCTGGCAGGTTCCTTTCACTTCAAGGACAGCAAATGTGCAAGCCAGCCAATCTTCAATATTTCTCAAACAATTTTAAAGAAACTATTATTTAAAATTATTTTTGCACATCTCAAAGCATCATTCATCAGCTTCTTGATGCACAGCTTATTACTTCCTTAATCATCATGGTTATCGTGATAGTCCAAAATTGGTTAAACTACTGCAGGCAAGTCGAATAGTTGGCAATGAATAATAGAGGTCGTCACAAATTGACGTTTGGTGCACATTAGGTCATATGTTATTATGTACCAAACGTAATTAACACATTTTACTGTTCTTTAAACTTGGGATGATATCTTTAACTCACTCTATTCTGGAAAAAATGGATTATATATAGCACACTCCATTCCACTTATGAATCCAGACGATAAAACGAGAATGAAATATTTACAACTCTCATGAATCTCAAACTGTTTGAGATATCAAAACAAAGTTTTTGCAAATGACAACACACAAAGAAGAGAGTAGGTTGCCATATGGCTACTGTGCATAACTTCCTTACCTAGTGTGATAAAATAACTAGAGATTTTTTTCAATGGGAAAATTTAATTTTTTAAGGATCACTGACAGGTGGTGAAACGAAAATTGTTACAGGTTTCTAGGAACCAGAAGTAGTTGTCCAGATGTAGCTCTGACATTTACAATAGGTCGCATAACCATAGTAAGAATTGTGGCGTCAAAGCCACACCATATGAGAGTGCCTTCAGAAGATGAGTTCGAAATACTGTAAATGATTTATGTAACATACAGAACTTTCCAAATGCAGTGAAAACACATTTGTCTAAAATGCCCAGAAATTTCTGATACAATGTTTTATAGTTATAAACATTTTCATTCAATTGTACAACAAGCAGATGCAAATCCTATCAGGAAACAGATTATAGTCAATGTTGGGGGATATGGGAAGGAAAGCGAAAGTGGTAGATTTCATTCTGCTAGTGTATTTTGCCTGATGCAAGAAGGGGAGCTTAATATACTGAAAGACTCTACTACCAAAGAGATCAGTTGTAAAGCCTCTTTTCACTGGAAATTAGGCACATCCAATGTTGAGTAATTTTATTAAATATTAAAATCAATGTAGTTTAGATCCAGAGAAAGAATACTTCAACAAACTTTCTTCGATACCATGCTGCTATCAAGTGTTCTGCTGATTCCATTTCCTCAACAGTAGAACAAAAGAAACACAAGCACCAGCAACAGCACTGACTATGCTACATGCAGCATTGTTGGCATTGTCTGAATGCAGCTGGATTCACTTGAATGTTCTTGTCGCCACTCTCAAAAACAAATAAGTCAGCTTCACTCAGTGCCACTCTGCTGGTATAATCATGTGCACTAAGCAGAAATGGTTTGTTTCGCCAGCAATGCTTTGCACACCTCACTGCTCTGGTTCCACCACGACACTCCACTATTACCACAGCATAACACATTCAGTATTTTTTTTTTTTTTTCTTTCCAAGTTGAGAGTTTTCCCTTGTGCAGTATTAATATTTTCTACTGGGATTAGTAAACAATGTGATAACATGCTGACAGATCGGTGACATATAATGTTGGAGTTTTGAGCATGAAGAAATGACTATTGTATATGAAAATACTAGCAAAACAAAAGTTGCCAAAGTAACAGGACCTCCACCATGGAAAATTTACGATTAGCATGGTGTTATTAATGCCTCAAAGCCTATTAAAAACTTGAAAATATACTTTCACAGTGGAACACTACAGGTTTTCACAGGGATGTAGAGCTATGACATAAGAGGAGGAAAAAAAAAAAAGATGCATTCACACCCTTGGGTTGTGCAACAGATAAGTTGGTCACCACTGTCTTCATTTCTCTTTCCTTCTTTAATTGCTTCCTACTGGAAGACATTTGTGGGTTTTGACAGCTTGTTACAAAACTATCAACTCAGGCTGCACAACAGATCTATCTGTGTCTGCAAAACCGCCATCAAAAAAATAATAATTTGCAAAGCAGAACAGCAGTATTGTGATCTTCAATACACCTGATATCAATACTATACTTACAAGCACCTAATAAGCAGCACACAATCTAAGCCACCACCCATATTAACTGAATGACCTGCTGTTAAAAAAACACTAACAACACTAAACCTGACACACACACACACACACACACACACACACACAGCAAAAGATAATTACATATCATAAAGTGTCAAACCTAAAAGAACGTAGCAGTAGCTCACATTGTTCACTATACCTTTTTAATCATGCTAGTGAAGGTGGGCAAGACTGTAAGTAAATAATCATACTATGCAGCTTCAGTCAATATTATTACATCAAAAGGAGATTTCAACCAGCATATTCAAGCTGCTGAATATTAGTGTTTCAAAATTGTTTAATAAAGATCATGTTTATTACTAACTGCAGTTAGTTTCCATTATCTTACACTACGCCCAACACAATTTTCGATAAAAGATCCACAGTTTCGATATATGATCCACGGCTGACACAGTCAAGTTCTGAGACATATTTCTATACATAACCTTTATTTCATCATCATTTACAGTATTTAATGTGTCAGGTGTTTTTTAATTTTTGTAACTATCATAATTATAGTAATATCTTCATCATGAGAAATGAAGGAGAATGACACTAAAGCCCATGAGCTTTTGGATGGATAACACTCCAACAATGCGCACAATGGTGATTACTGAAACTTGTTCGAAATTGACAGCAGCGTGAAAGTTCACTATATGAGACTTGGCCAACATTGACCAAATTTATGTGGTATTAAGCATATGATAGCAGGCACAGATAGCATGTAACTGAGCCAGAACAATGCGACAGTACACTAATGGCTTAATGACAAACAGTGTCAACTTGTTTTTGCGTATTCTAAAATTTGGAAGAAGTCTTGGCATCCTTTACAATGTATAAGTTCTCTCTTGGAATGAAAGTTAGCCTAAGTGTTCACAGTACACACATAGTGAAACTAGACCATACTCCCAATATGGATCAATGTCGTAAAATTCCGATTACGGTGTCGAAATTTATACACATAATAAACACACTGTATCACATACGCTGATAGTACTCTGTGGAGAACAGTCATTATATGTGAATGATTTACGAACTCACCGCTGTGTTTCCTTGCCTTTACTGATATCTCTGTTCCATCTTTTTGGCCACGGGATGCAGACTTTTGTGGTGATGATTGTGCAGCCAAAATTCTTTCACGTGCTCTCTATGAAGCAAACATACGTAGCATGTATACAAAATTACGCTGATTCATTTAAAACAATTAATTTTGTTATTTACCTTACCTTGTCATGAACTGTTTTTGCATGTCTCAATATTGCAATGACATCTCCTATCAACGTAATGCCCATTTCCTTTAGTATTTCTCTGTTCAAATCCAACAGCATATTCCTCTGTATGCGATTATCATTGAATGTAATAGCATAATCTGCAGCTATTGCTGCAGGAATTCCTGCTTCCCGGAAGAACTTAACCCAACCTTCTATAGGAAGAAAACATTTCTCAGTTACAATTCACTAATTACAATCAATCAAAGACATTTAAAGTGGGAGTGGCACGACAAAAAATGGAAGGTTTGCTGGAATAAATGTTAGTTAATTTATAGTGAGAGCGTAGTTCCCATGAGTGATGTTAAAATTATACTTTTTAGTTCACAAGTAAGTAAATGTCAAAATATATTGATGTTCACTGCAGAATTGTTTACTAAACAAACAATTACAGGAGTCATAAATCAAGGGTTAGGGCGTATAATACAGTCACGCTCCCATCAACTGCATTGAGATAATAACGTCTTGAGAATTGAAAACACTGTTTTTCTTCGTGAATAAAAATTTAATTTTCGTCGTACTCACCAGTACCCCTTTCAGCCATGTTGAAACTGAGATTACAATAGACTGTGTTTTGTTTGTTGTCTACACAAGTCAATTACGTTCAAAACAGTCATGTAGTTCGCATATTAAGCTTCCTGTAGCCAAGCTTCTTCCGTTATGCATTTCTTAACATTCATGAATAGGATCGAACATTTCACTTTTCAGGCACTGTATCTTCAACTGATGCTGTTGGTCATCGTTTCCGGTTCCCCCACTACTTATCCCCACTCACTCCCAACTCTAGCTGAGCGAGAGAAGAACTGCTAGGAGCCCTGTAGGAGGGTTTGAACGGTGACCGAGGACGCCCTGCCTCGATATTCTTGCCGTGGAAGGGACTTTCCGCAACGATGACCGAACACGCAGTGAATAATATAGACCAGTACGGGGATGGATACATGGAACAAGAAGAAGAATGGGAGCGAGAAGGACTTCTCGATCCAGCATGGGAAAAACAGCAGAAAAAGGTATGTAACTTCAGTCTGTTTTTTCCCAGAGACCGCGCCTTTCCCTGCCGATAACATGAAGCACGTAGTGCGCCAACGATACTCAAAAATTTGTTTGGTGGTCGTTCCGTAATGCAAAAATGATGTTAATCTGTAAAGGTGATCGCATTCAGATAATCGTCGAGAAAGTAATTTTAAATTTGTGCGATGTATCTAGAGCGCATAGAAACAGCAGTAAATTGATTTCTGCCAAAATTACTGTCTCAACGATACAAACATACCGGTAGGACTTTGTTGAGAGACGTTTTCGCACAAGATCGGAACTTCGCCGATCGGCTATTCGATGATAGATTTCTTTGAAAGATTTTCCTGTGACAATATATATGTAAATTAACATCACGTCTTCGAAGGATGCCGGTTTTGAATTGTAACTAAAGTCACTTCTCAAATCATGTTAAAAGGCAACTAGCACAAAGTGTCCGAAATTTGTTTTTACGTGTATGCAAGCACGAATAATTTAGTCTTGAAATTGTTCATTACTGATAAATATTCGAACCGATATCAGATTAAATCGGAGAGCACTGGTTAGTCAGCTGTACTGACTCGCCTGTTGCTTAAAGTCTGTGTCCTTTTCTTTCTTTTCATTTTCAACGGATAAATAAATCGTATATTCATGTATGAATGTGGTGGTATTGCTCGTTGCTCGATTGCACAGTGTGTAAAAATTCAGAGCGGACTGCTCTGAATAAACAACGCGACATCACACAGTGAGAAGACAACACTTCCAATACGAACCAAGGACTTTTTCATCACACACGCGTGTTTTCAACCCTACGATTCTGGTAAATAGTTATTCATTCCTTTCTGTTTCAAGACTCGTCGAATTAGCTTACTTCCTTTGAAATAATTACCGATCGTTGTCAGTGTTTACAATCACCACTCCCACGCAATCGTGGTTGATCACCTATAAATCTCTACATTCTGATCCACGTTTAACGTTCCTCAGAGTCTTTTTGGTATTTCAGATGGTGTGTGTGTGTGTGTGTGTGTGTGTGAGAGAGAGAGAGAGAGAGAGAGAGAGAGAGAGAGAGAGAGAACTTCGCAACAAGTACTAGCCATATATTTTAATGCTGAGTCGTGAAATTCGTATTTTGGGATGGAATTCGTGACAGGTTATCAATAAGGTCTATATACCTTTAATAAATGTTATCTTTAGTGATTTTCCCGAAAAATTCATTAATTGGTAATGATTTTTAAGCCTGTTTCTACGCATTTTGTGCTGATATGTGATATATCAAAATATTATGCACAGTGAACTACTTTATAAGTAAGTATTATCTCTGATTTAAAACATATGATTCAGTTGATAATCTTAAGAATACCTGTGTTTTGTGTAACGTGTAACACCCGAATTTACGTAAAAGTACCACAAAAATTTAAATCTGCTCTGATGTGTCTTCAGGAAATTTGATAGGTTCTTTAAATATCAGGACAGCCTTCAGTTTATATTACTCCCAATTTCTATTACTCCCAAAAATTTTTTGTTACTGGGAGGTTATCAAAGTCTATCACAGATTCATAAGTGAAGGGATGAGCATCTTCGTTAATAAAGTTGGAAACCAAATTCGTAGTTACGACGGGTGAGGCTTGCCAGTACAGGAAGAGGGGGTGTATATGATTTTGAGGTTGATATGAATATCAGTTTTTGGACATCAGTTTACCCTTCATGGAACGATCTGTTTTGGTTGACACAAGCCCGTAATGCTGTTTGGCACGTTCAACAGAGATCACTTTTAGGTTCACGATACTTTGTAATATTATTGTAGTTTACAACTTTCTTCTTGGGGGTCACGTTTTTATTCTTCTCAGGTATCAGTCCTCTTCGTTGGTAGCTTTTTATTTATTTATTTATTTTATTTTATTTTTTGCTACAGTATACCTACGATAGTATAGTACATGAGCTAAACATTTATTATTCACATAATGTCATCAAATATTTTGAAGTTTAATCCCAGCGTCAATTGCATCACTGTTTCTTTATTTCTTTATTGTGGCAATTTTGTCATTGTTATTAAATTACAGCACTATGCAAGTATTCAATTTTATTATTTCCGTCATGCTAAATACCTTCTTGAAGCAAAGTACACTCAGTGTTCGTTCTGACGGGCACCAGCTATTCATATAGCGATATACGGAAGTTTGGGTTGTTTATTCTGCGTTCCTTTAAATCACTGCTCCCTCTTTAATGTGTAGCACTTCAATTAATTTCATTGGGAATGTACTGAGGAACTGAAAGCTACCATACTGCTGAAGGCAACGTCCTATAGACAGATTCATTGTTTCCCCGATGAACAGTTTGCGTAATCTAATAGACGAAACACAGAGGTTTTAGGTCGTTTTACCGTTATGTAATGACGGATCATTGGATCTCACTTAGATTCTGTAAATTTTGAATATATAGATTGCGTGATATACTACAGAGTTTACGCAGAGTTGAAAAAAAATAATGTATGAAGATCATAGACCCGTCAATTTCGTTGCACGGCTATGATTGATGCTGTTCGAATGCGATGAAAGTAAATACCATTCGTTTGAATTTCTGCAATTGAAAATTAAGCATTGCGCATGCAGTATAGCATTGTGACATCTTCGTTCGTGGTGACTGTAAATAATGAAGAAAATGTGCTTACATTTTGGAAGAAACTAGTCACCGGGTCAGCAGGCCAAACGCCGCTGTTCGTAAGTAGGCGTGTCCTTTCCTTCTGCCGTTATGAAGAATCGACCAGACCAACTGACGGTAGGAGACAGCTGCAGTTTAACATGAGATCCGCACACGAAAATCTCACATCACATAAATCTGATGTCTGATCTTCATCGTAACTGTGTCTGTGTGTGAGTGAGTGAGTGAGTGAGTGAGAGAGAGCGAGAGCGAGCTAGCTTGCTTATCGTTGTCACAGAACACGAATACGGACATCTGTGCGAAAATGATCTTTATGTATTCTGTAGTTAGAATTGAACGTAAAATAGCTTTTTGATTGTGCCTCTAACGGCAAATAGTGCACCGAAAACCAAATTCAGCATTAAGTATATGAATATACGAGAGTCGGAACAGTAAGTTTGTATGGTGTTGGTTTGTCTCCCTATACTCCCTCCACTATCCCCTGATCCACTAATAACGATCTACCACTTCGCGTTGAATACAGGAAATCATCGTAACTGAGGATCGTCAGAAAATACAGGGTGATTCAGCAGTCTGTACCACTGTCGTTTTATGCAACCCAAAATGTTACAGGTGGCCCTCATAACCCACGTGCGGGATTTTCAGATTCTTGCGCACGCTACGCGCAAACAATTACTTCTCTAGAAAAAAATGAATAGAACCTCTTCGTAGGAAATTTAATGTAGTTAAATTTGTGCAGGAATACGTTGTCACCAGAGATCGCAGGGCACCCTATACTAAAACTGTACAAATATTCACAATTACATGAATTATTTCCCAGTTTTGATCTTTTTTTGTTGACATTGACTGACTTCATTACACCACCAGATTAGTCGAGCACTTATAAATCATAAAATTGATGTTTGTGTGAATTTTAATAACGTCAAATAATTGCATCATTGTATTCGTCAGGCCTTCTGACAACGAAACTATTGTGCTTGTAAGAGTTAAGTTTGGTTCGAATTGTCGACGTAACTAGTTTTGGCGTAAGGTTTACAAAATTCGTTTTTCGTTCATTAACCTCACGGATACGTTTAAATTAATGATGTGAATGATGTACCCGACTATGCAGAGGGCTTAATTGCGCAATGAATAGACCAAAAACAATTTAAGGGAATAGTTCGTGCAGTTGGAAATTTTTGTACAGTGGTAGGAATTAGTACCACAAACAATAATACCAGGCGCCACGAACAACATACCAGAAATCGTGACTGGTGAGCGATGAGTGTGGAGTGGAGCAGCGTTTGGAGGTCCCTTTTGTATGTCTTTCTTGAATAACTCGAACGCAGTGGCCTCCAACAAAAACGTATTTCAGTAAAAAATCTAAAGATACCAAATTTCCCACAAAAAGGCCTTGCTCAGTTTTCCTGCAGGACCAACAGTTTTTGCACAGCGAGTGAAAGAATGTGAACATCTTGCGCATGGTTTATGAAAGCCAGGTCATTATTGCGGGTTGCGTAAAACGCAAGCTGACTCATCCTACATACATCGCAAGGCACTGTACATAGCGTGACGGAGGGTACAACGGTGCCAGAACAGTGATAGCTGAGTCTCTTATCGAATAGATTCTCCAAATTTCCAAGAGCGTTCAGCGAGAATTGCGTCGCCTGTCTTATAAGGATTCCCAGTTTTAAGTTCTTCGACCATTTTTATTACACTTTTGTACGGGCTATGCCTATCTGTTGGATCTTAGCAGCAATTATCTCAATTCTTTCTATGTCTGTTGCTTTGATTACCTGATAAGGACTGGAACAGTATTCTAGAAGAGCTCCCACTAGCGTCTTCTACGCTCGCTCCTAGAATCCTTCCAACAAATCGAAGTCTTCCATACTCCTCGTCTAAAACTGATTTTAAATATTTCCCCATTCATGATCGCTTCGTAATATTAACCCTAAATAGACTTACTTAGGCCTGTACGATTCCACATGCTTAAGATGTCCACCACTAATCGTATAATGGGCTGCAATCAGGTTCCTTCCTCTTTGTTATTAGTAGTAGCTTGAATATATCCATATTTTAAAAGAGCTGTCATTTAATACACCATTTGACAGTTTCGCACAACTCTTTCATGTTCTGTTCTCAACAGTTTCGTCAGCGAAGTATCTTACTGCGATGCTGATCCTATGTGATAAGTCATTAACGAATATTGAAAACATTAGCGGTTCTGATACGCTTCCTTGGGACGCACGTATGGTTAGTATCGTTTCTGTATAACTTTTCGCCATCCATTATAGCGTACTGGGTTGTATTAGTCAAATATTCTTCAGACCGATCGCGTATTGGCGATGATAATCCGTACGATCGTGTTTAGCGGTTGGTTGGTTGGTTGGTTGGTTGCTTGCTTGTGGAAGGAGACCAGACAGCGTGGTCATCGGTCTCATCGGATTAGGGGAGGAAGTCGGCCGTGCCCTTTCAGAGGAACCATCCCGGCATATGCCTGGAGTGATTTAGGGAAATCACGGAAAATCTAAACCAGGATGGCCGGACGCGGGATTGAACCGTCGTCCTCCCTAATGCGAGTCCAGTGTCTAACCACTGCGCCACCTCGCTCTGTGTTTAGCAGTCCTCAACGTGGTACAATGTCGAACGCTTTTCGGAAACCTAGCAACACGAATCCTCTTGTACACCTGGCTCTTATTGTTTGCAGGGTTTCGGGTATGGATAAAGGAAGCGATATTGCACACGAGCGGTTTTTCCTGAATCTTTGCTGATTATTTGAGGGAAAAAAAAAAAAACAAACGCTACGTGCAAATAGTTACTCCTCTAGAAAAAATGAATAGAACCTCTTCGTAGGAAGTTTAATGTAGTTAAAACTCACAGTTTTAATCTGCCAGGAAGTTTCATATCAACGTACACCCCGCTGCAGAGTAAAAAATTCATTGTGGAACATTCTTCCAGGCTGTGGCTAAGCCAGGTCTCCGCAATATAATTTCTTCCAGGAGTGCTAGTCCTGCAAGTTTCGTAGCAGAATTTACATGGAGTTTGAAAAGTAAGATATAAGGTACTGGCGGAAGCTAAGATGTGACGACAGTTCGGAGTCGTGCTTGGGTAACGCAGTCAGTAGAGCAGATGTCCGCGAAAGGTGAAGGTCCCGAGTTCGAGTCTCTGTCCGGCACACAGTTTTTATCGGCCAGTAAGTTTCACATCGGCGCGCACCCCGCTGCGTAGTAAAAAATTAATTTTGGGAACGTCCAAATGGTGGAGCTTGCAATACGCTCGAGGATCCTTTAACACACGGACATGAGCGATATTGGTACGACGTTCTGTGCACCTGATATTTTATCCTACTTGTAAACAGGATAAACTGTGCTTTGTTATTCCAGTGACATGGGGGCAATACGCAGGACGACGTACAGTATTTTTTGTTGGTGTGGTAATGGAAAATATCTCTTGAGATGGATAAATACAAGGTAACTGACTTAAAAAGGAATATAGGTAAACCTCTGGAGCAGTCACAGCGGATAATGTTACGGATGAACGGATAATGTTACGAACATAAGTGTAATGCAGCGAACATGTAGAATCGGTGGTAGCGAAGGTGAGCACGGGATTAAGATTTTTTGTGAAATATTGCTTCAGTGTTTGGGTCCTTATGTGGGTTTACATCAGACATCGAATGATTTGCGATGCCCTGAAAATGTTCCTCCTCCTTCTTTAGGGGTCAAACCCCCCCCCCCCCCCCCCGCGCTTATGACTCGAACTCCCATGCATATCTCCCCATTGCTGGTACCTTCAGTATTATACGCGTATACTGTCTGCAAAATGTTACAATAGAGTTAGTATTAAAGAAGAAATAAATTAAAACGTCGTCCTCGATGCAGAAGTTTTATTGCACGAACAGCGAAAACGTAGCAACCAATATACTTCAATAACTATATGAAATATTGGAAATAGTTTTTTGTCGTTAGATAGGAAACTTGAAAGTGAAACCGTGTCCCTGCGTAGCCGCTTAATAATATAGATTCCGTTGAGATACGTATTTTTGAAAGAAATGGTTAAAATGGCTCTGAGCACTATGGGACTTGACATGTGAGGTTATCAGTCCTCTAGATTTAGAACTGCTTAACCTAAGTAACGTAAGGACATCACACACATCCATGCCCGAGGTAGGATTCGAACCTGCGACCGTAGCGGTCGCGCGGTTCCAGACTGAAGTGCCTAGAACCGCTCGGCCACACGTATTTTAAATTGTCTTTTATTCAGAGATACTAGTAGATTATAGAGTTGGTTCAAAGCTCATATATCTTTGTTGTTATATCAAATTCAGCTGTTACGGAAAAGGAACAATTGTTAGTAGAACACTTAACTCATCTTTTCACTGATCATCGCCACGGAACGTACTAGGCTTGGCTTGCAATCGCTCCTGTTTTGTGATTGATTAATAAGAGGTGAGCTTTCGTTTATAATTACGTTGTTCATAGTTCGTCTTTAAGTAGTTTAGCATTTTAATTTATTAGTGTTGCAGTTTCGCATGTCGAAAATAGCGTACGTGATCGCAGCTACCTTATTCAAAATAAAAGGGTGTTTGTTAAATTTGTAGGGGCAGGGGCATTTATTTGCGGGACGGAAAAATTTATTGCAGAATTCAAAGACGCGTCACTAGGGTAGTAAACGGTCGGCGTTATTCGAATGAAGTTGTTAATTAATTGCCCAGAGATTTTAAATGGCCATCTTTGGTAAGCAGGCCTACTGTTTCGTAAAATTTGAGAACCTTTATTACAGGCAGATGTGCAATGATCCAAGAGCATATTTTAGGTTGGAATATTTCTGAATGAAATAAAGCTTGCCTTTATTGCTTTTCACTATGTTTTGCATGTTGCCGTTTTTCCTTTTTACTCTGATGTATGCTGAACTTTCTAGATCAGCCACTTCCTTCTAAAGCTTTTTTTTTATAATGACTGCAGTGATTTTTATATCCTAGATATCAGTTTCTACTATCATCGATTTGTATGCTTCAGTCAAACTGGCCAACATTAGTGTTCCAAGCCAGTCCTCATTGATATCAAATTTAATATTTACGAGCAATTGCCTTGATTTTGTTCACATAATCCCTGACTCTTTCAAGCGACTTCAGTGTAGTGGTAATAATATCCGTCAATGGTGGCACTCGTTTGTTTAAGGGGAGGTTGATTATCTTTGGCCCGAAAAAAAAGCATGTTCTTTGAGAAATTTTTTCTGTGTTATAGATATCAATATCAAATTTGGTCAAAATGTTTATTGATATTTCCTCTACAAACTGGAATTTTTTCGACCGGAAATGTCGAAGAGCAAAGGCGGAAGTGCCGTCGGAACGAAACAAAATTTCGATGTAGACCTCCTCGTGCGGTATGTCACAGGTCAGCCAGCTTGTGTGAAATCAAAATTGAGTTGACGAAGTATATAAGATTCTTTAGGAGTTGTACCTCGCTTAAGTTATTTGGACCATAGGAAACAAAATGGCGGCCATTTGAAGAAATAGGGTTTTTCATCGATTTTTCGACTTTGTCGGCCAAGTAAAAATATTTACAGTTGATGGATCGGAATAAAAGTGGTACTACTCCTACACAATTTGGTTAGTTTCGTCGTAACCAAAGAATCATGCCAATCGGTTCAGTAGATCTGAAGTTACCATACCGCGCGATAAAAAGTCATTTATAGGAAAACGCGTTTGAAGTTTTGGCTACATATAAATGCAGTATTATGCAACTTACGTTCAATCTGCTATTCCGGGTCCATGAACTAGTCCTTCCTCTTCCTCATAGAGGGCGTTCTGCTCGATCTGGGCCATCCTGCGCTGCTCCAGAGCCGCTCGTACGGCCGGTGACAAGCGGTTTTCGGCCGCTTGTATCCGGTGGTCGTCTGAATGCTTGGCGAGCTGCGTCGAATAGTCCCTGAGTGACGTCCATCGTTGTCATGGTCTTCAGAATTGCTGAATACCCTTTGTTGAAACTGCTCTCTGCCAGACGCGTTCAAACTTTCATTTGAATTTTGTGTGTTTCCTCCCAAGCGCTGGTACAATAACTCGTCCTGCGAAAGAAAAAAAACTGGTCCGTGAAAGAGGCCGATTTCAGGCAGGTGCATTTTTTTGTTCAGCCGCGAATAACAAACATTTCCGTTCCGTATTCGGAAAAACCGTTTCAGGGGTGGATTCTAAACACTTTTATAGACCCAAAAATGCAATTTTAAAAAAATAGATTTTTTTGAACCAAAAGATAGTAAACCTCCCCTTAACCACTGTCATAAAAGCTTGATCTAGTTTTTACCAGACCTTGTTAGTTTTTGGTACATCTTGTATGTACATGTAATTGATTGGACGTAATAATAAAATTAGCTTCGATTTTGCCTTGACTACTGTGGATTAGTATTGATACCGCACATACAGTCCCAGAGTTTTTCGTGTTCTAAATAGACTGGTAATTAGACCTTCCAACTCGCATAGATATAATGTTCGGCGAGTTTCTCGATGTAGTCTTGAATTCTATTGTAACTTGACAATTTTCTTGTGTGAAATACGGGAAAAAATACGAAGTAACATCCCACGTACTCGGTAGCTGAAGCCACTTATTTCGCGGCAGCTCAAAGGACATGCCGGAGCCGGCCGCGGTGGCCGTGCGGTTATAGGCGCTGCAGTCTGGAACCGCGGGACTGCTACGGTCGCAGGTTCGAATCCTGCCTCGGGCATGGGTGTGTGTATTGTCCTTAGGTTAGTTAGGTTTAAGTAGTTCTAAGTTCTAGGGGACTGATGACCTAAGATGTTAAGACCCATAGTGCTCAGAGCCATTTGAACCATTTGACATGCCGGATCTTTGGGCTTTTCACTGAGTTTTAATCACTTGGTTACATTGGTAACTTCAAAATGCTTCGTCAGCTCTCCTATCATGAAGAGAATTTTATGCGATTATTTGTAGTAAAGGAAAATCGTTATTTAATTCTTAGACGCAAAGACAGAAAAATGTTATACATAAAATACAATGTGAACTCGAAGTCAGTGAATATGTACAGGATTATTACAAATGATTGAAGCGATTTCACAGCTCTACAATAACTTTATTATTTGAGATATTTTCACAATGCTTTGCACACACATACAAAAACTCAAAAAGTTTTTTTTAGGCATTCACAAATGTTCGATATGTGCCCCTTTAGTGATTCGGCAGACATCAAGCCGATAATCAAGTTCCTCCCACACTCGGCGCAGCATGTCCCCATCAAAGAGTTCGAAAGCATCGTTGATGCGAGCTCGCAGTTCTGGCACGTTTCTTGGTAGAGGAGGTTTAAACACTGAATCTTTCACATAACCCCACAGAAAGAAATCTCATGGGGTTAAGTCGGGAGAGCGTGGAGGCCATGACATGAATTGCTGATCATGATCTCCACGACGACCGATCCATCGGTTTTCCAATCTCCTGTTTAAGAAATGCCGAACATCATGATGGAAGTGCAGTGGGGCACCATCCTGTTGAAAGATGAAGTCGGCGCTGTCGGTCTCCAGTTGTGGCATGAGCCAATTTTCCAGCATGTCCAGATACACGTGTCCTGTAACGCGTGAAACTTGCCCGCACGCGTTCAACCGTTTCTTCGCTCACTGCAGGCCGACCCGTTGATTTCCCCTTACAGAGGCATCCAGAAGCTTTAAACTGCGCATACCATCGCCGAATGGAGTTGGCAGTTGGTGGATCTTTGTTGAACTTCGTCCTGAAGTGTCGTTGCACTGTTATGACTGACTGATGTGAGTGCATTTCAAGCACGACATACGCTTTCTCGGCTCCTGTCGCCATTTTGTTTCACTGCGCTCTCGAGCGCTCTGGCGGCAGAAACCTGAAGTGCGGCTTCAGCCGAACAAAACTTTATGAGTTTTTCTACGTATCTGTAGTGTGTCGTGACCATATGTCAATGAATGGAGCTACAGTGAATTTATGAAATCGCTTCAATCATTTGTAATAGCCCTGTATATACGAATAGCCCGTAATCTTACGAGATGGCGATGGCATGTAGTAATATCTAAAACGAATTGCCTAGTGACGATGCTGTTGTGAACGCTAAAGAATAGTCGTTGGGCGGTCGCAGGAACATACAGAACTACTCGGAAAAATTTCCACTTGGAGTTATGAATGGCAGCTGTCTTTAAAAACAAGATAATGCCTGTGACGAAGAAAACCCTATGTCAAGATAAATGGTGAACGTATTGCGCACGCCACGTTATTTAACTCTTTAAAGCCATACTAAGAAGCTATATGAAATGGAACGATTACGTGAAATCGGGATTAGAGAATGTAAACGGAAGACTCGGATTTCTTTGAAGGATGCAGGAAAAGTGCCCTATATCGGTCGGATAGTTCGAAGAATTCTCGAGAACTGTTCCAGCGTTAGAGTCCTTATCAATTAGGCATGACGACGGAAATCGAAGTCGGAGATTTTTTCCACGTCTCTGGGATGGAGAGCGTGAGGATGTTGCTGCGCGGTGTATCCGCTTTTCAGCCATGGAGGCTGGAATGTTTTTCTGTTTTGGCACAATTTATTTATTCATTCGGGTTCTCATATTCTTTTTGGGTTTCATTCAATTTCTAGTGGCATATATGACTTGGTTGAAGTTTCTATTATTTCTGTTTTCTTTTTGGTGGAAATAGTCGCCCTGGCATTTGCCTTACAGCTGCAGTAAAACGACCTGCACTGCTACGGTGCTAAAATGTCGGCATAGCCCGTAAGAAAGTGTAATAGAGATGCTCGGCGACCTTTAATGGGAAACTGGAGGAAATGTAAAGCTGCGAGCTAAAGTTTGAGAACCGGTATTCTACGTACGCTTTGCAGCAGTTGTAATGTATCAATCACGTTCGTGTGTTCGTGGGAATTAGATGAATGAAATTAGATCGCATATGAAGACATACACAGACTAATTTTTCCTAACTTCATACAAGAATGAATAGGGCAAGGAATCGCCAACTTAATAGTATGATGTACCCTTTTTATTGTATTGCCTTTCGGGACCTGCCTATGTAGCCCTCTCATAACGGGATGTCAGTTATGACGATACGAAGGTAAGGACAACGCAACACGCAGTCCCCGAGCGGAGAAAATATTCGATCCGACTGGCAATCGAACCAGGGCCTCTTCAGCTAGTAATTCGTCGCGCTAACCGCCCAGCTACCGATGCGTATCGTGAGGATATATCTTCCTAGACATGTTGTGCGACATCTTTGAGGAGTATTTATGCAAATGCGGGAAAAGATTGAAATGGTTTTGGTAGGAGCGCAGCACTTGATATCTCGTACTCAGCGGCTTTCTGCGTGGAAGGTGCCCCTTCATGTACTGATGGATCCACATGGTTGTCCGGAGCATGAAAAATGTCGGTACATCGATTTTGTAAATGCACTTTTGGTACAAAAGCAGCTTTCTTTTTTCGGGAATGGTGTATCTCGCGCTTTATCGGCAGTCGCGTCGATTGAGTATCTAGGCGTAACGTTGCAAAACGATATGATATGGAACCAGCACACAAGGTCGTTTCGGTTTATTGCGAGTATTTTAGAAACATGTAGCTTATCTATATAAAAAAGACTTAAATCACACTTATGCGATCGATTCGTGAGTCGGTTTGTGTTTTGAATCCACTCCAGATAGGGTTAAATGAAGACACCGAGGCAATTCGGAGGCGTGCCGCTAGATTTGTTACGGATAGGCTCGATCAACATGCGAGTATTACGGAGACAATGCGTGAACTCGTGTGGGAATCCCAGGAGGTAAGAAGACATTCTTTTCGCGAAATTGTAGAGGATCGGCATTTGCGACTGACTTGCAGAACGATGCTACTGCCACCAACAGGAAGGTGAATAAGTAGCGGTGCTACAAGATATCCTCAGACATGCACGGTTAGGTAGTTTGCGTCGTATGTATATAGAAGTTACTGCTTTTTGGCAACACACAAAGGGCTGATTGAACGGTGATCGCCATAGTGACGTGTATCCACAGAGAACTGTGTAATACAAGATATTCAGAATTTCAAACCGGAGGATGGAACAAAAGTGGTATTGTTGAATAGTCATCAAAGCTAAAACACTTGTGTTTGGGAATTTTTAGGCACGTTTCACCGTGTCGGAGATAACATCACATGCTTAACCTAAGATACTGTGCTTCTAGAGAAACAAATATTGACGAGCTCGAAAGTATTTTTAATGTGCAAAAGGTTGTTTTAAAATTTCCGTTTGTAAAATTTGTTTTCTCTTTTTAATACTTGAATTTGAAATTTGTAGAAAAAAAAGTAACAGGCTGTGTTCGGTTCGCTGTAACAAATGATTTTGTTTTGTTGTGGTATATTCAACAACCAGGTCTTGGACTAAGAGATAAAAAAAATTAATAGTAATCTGTGAGTGATCCAATTAAGCACGTACAAACTAAGGATTCCAGTACTGCTGTAAGAGATACTTCACCAATCACAACTAAAACTATCATTACGAACGTAAAACAGAGCTCAGGCTATGCTATAGGCACCAGAACCAAGATTTCGGTGAAGGGATACTGTACCACCCATAACCTAATACTGCTTTGTACCGTTAACAATAAACTATAATTCTTACAGTCGTGTTATTCTGCTGCTGTGATGCCTTGTTGGGTCATACGCTCCCTACTGCGGCATAATGGTGGTGCGCGTGCCTGCGTGAGAGAGAGAGAGAGAGAGAGAGAGAGAGAGAGAGAGAGAGAGAGAGAGGTGGTATAGCTGATAGGTCAATGACCCGGTCAGCTAATTGGTGCCAGACGTCCTAGCCACTTTGCTCCAGCCTAAGAGGATCCCGCGAAGATGATGGGACACCTGTTTCATCAAGAAATTTAAGGAATATGTGATCTCATGGTCTCCGAGACACAGTTCTATGCCCATTTTATACTACGGTTTCACTTAGCGCCCCCTATAAAATGACAGATAATTGTTTTCACAAAAAGAGTTAGTTCGATCTATAGGATTGTGGCCAAATACTAAACAATTCGGCGTCATATCAAATACGGCAATCGACATTCCAAGGTATTAACTGGAAAACTGTTATTGTACAGGTGCACGGTGAAGCCGAACGTCACCGACAAAATTTCGGAGCTCGTTCAAAGATATCGCTGAGTATTTACGTACAAGGGGCTTTGCCTTCGGTAGCTCGTTACAAATTGCATTTCGGGTAAGGTCCATAAGCTCCGCTAACTGCATTTGGTTTGGCTTGGTTTCTTACCCATATTTTTTATCCTCGTATCTATATTGCACACAATACAGCTACAAAACCGTGCAAATCTCAGCGGTATGTGTTCTGTGTCTTGTTTAAAATAAACTGTAAGGGGCAGTCAGACGAAGATCAGACAGGTGGAAGAAATGGAAGTAAAATATTATTTCAAAAGTAATCAGCATAGCTGTTGATGCATTTATCACCCTGTGAGACAAGACAGTTAGTGCCTTAATGGAAAAGTGTTGGTGGTTACCTACAGTGCCATGATTGTGTCCGGGTGCGCATCTTTTCATCCGAAGCAAATCGACAGCCATGAATGTCTTTCTTTAAGGCTCCAAAACTATGGCAATCGCACGGGGAGAGATGGAAACTATATGGAGGATGTGTAACGGCTTCCCACCAAAACTTACGCAGCGAAATGAAATTAAATGATTGTATGGCATTGTTGGCTGGGAGGCCCCTTTCGGGGGAGTACGGCCGCCGTATTGAAAGTCCTTTTTAGGTGACGCCGCATCGGCGACTTGCGAGTCAATGATGATAGACACACAACACCCAGCCCCTGCCGGGAATCGAACATGGGTCCCCTGCGTCGTATGCGGCAACGCTACCGCTACGCTACGGAGGCGGACAACTTACGCAGTGTACCCGAAAAAACCTTGGCCCGCCAACGTGTTGCCACGTGTCTTTCAACTACTATCAGTTGGTAGTGTTAAGTGATTTCTCGACAGAACAATACGTCATATCACGAAACTCATGTGAGTGCTGCTTTGGAACTGACAAAGGTACGCAGAACACGGTCGTAATGCTGGGAAACAGGTCTCATGGACGTACTGCAAATAGCGTTAAAGTGAAGTATATGCTGCGCCTGTTGTCATATTGAACTGTTTCCTGGACACAGTCGAACCAGAACTTTGCCTGTACCATCTGTGCGCATGCTTGGGCAGTCAGCGATTGAGGTTACAGTCTTGTGATTGGAAACTGGACACCAGTGGACGGTTAACTGCCGAGTGGACATTTCGATTCGTATGTGCAGTAGATCAGTTGGCAAGTATTTCAATGTGAGGTTTCAAATAAGGAAGTCGTGACCATCATGTGTGCTTTGTTGGTGTTGCCATATACATGCTGTAGTAATCTATCCTCCACGTAGTTGAAGGCTCCACTGTTCCATCCAGCCTCCCATTACCACAGTCACGGTGTTGTTCCAGGGTCCTGTTATGGAGGGTGAGAGGGAGAGAAGTTCCATTGTTTCTTACTGGCTTCCTCAACTATCCCGTCCCCTCCCACCTTTGTGGGGTATGACTGACAACCAGCGTCTTTTGGACTGGCCCCGTGATCAGCCTCCTAGCAGAGGCCAGGGTTCCACTATTGTGAGTTTAGCACCAACAACAGTCGATCGCTTATGCATTATGCATCCGCTGCTACACAGAGCACACCCCCCAGGGGGTCCACAACTCTTTTGTGGATACGTGCGTAGCGAGCACGGGACCCCGAGCTAATGTGGCCTTCCTTCCTTTCCGGGCTGCATACCTTCCCATTCCGCATCCTTCCCCATCCCTATCTTCGCCCCTCCTCCCCTCACCTCTGGCTCTTTCCTTCCCTTTCTCCCCATCTGGGAGTATGGTTTGTGCCTACGTCCGGAGACGGACGCTCGTAAATGTACTGCATTCTTTGCCTTCCTTGCTTTTATGTCTTCTTCCTTCCTTTGTCCTTCTCTGTCTTCTTCCTTCCTTTGTCCTTCTCTTTTCCTTACCTCTTCTCTTTCCCTTTTCTCCGCTGCGGCGTTTGAGACCTCTCTTTCTTCCTTTCCCTTTCTCTTTCTTCCTCCCTGTGCGTGTCTGAAGGCCGACCCACGCCCTTCGTGCGTAGCCGGTGACGGGGTAACGCGTAATTCCCCGCCCCGGGTAGACAGGTAGGACACGTACGTACCCCCTGGTAACGGCCAGGCCCAGGGAGGGGTGATTACCCGAGCTGATACCTTCCGAAAATGCCGATTGGTCCCTCCGTCCGTTTGTCGGGAGGTGTGACCTGAGGTGTGAACAATCACCTAAGGCGGGAGTGCCCTCAGAGAGGGCCCCCACAAGGGAGGAGCGCGCCATCGGAGACGCCGGTAATCATGGGGGATTCTTCCGCAATGGTTTCCTCACCTTCCACTAAGTCTGCTCACAAACGTAAGTATACTGAGTCTCAGCCACAGACGATTCTTCCATCGTTGCCACAGTTCCTTGTTGTTTCTCGGTCTGATGAAGGTCACGACTTCTCCACGGTCAACCCTTTCATTATTCAGAAAGGTGTCGACGCAATAGCAGGTCCTGTAAAGTCTTATTCTAGATTACGGAATGGCACCCTGTTGTTAGAAACACACAGTGCCCTCCAGGCACAAAAATTGCTGCGTACTTCTCTGCTCCACACCTTCCCTGTCCGGGTGGAACCGCACCGTACTTAAATTCCTCACGTGGAGTCGTTTATACACGCTCCCTCGATGGATTGTCTGACGAAGAAATTCAGCACTATCTGTCTGACCAGGGCGTAACGGCAGTTCATAGAGTAATGAAACGGGTTGACACGAACATCATTCCAACCCGCACTGTCTTCTTGACATTTGACACAGTTCAACTCCCATCGAAAGTCAAGGCGGGCTATGAGATAATTTCCGTTCGCCCTTACGTCCCAAACCCTACGCGTTGCTATCGATGTCAGCGGTTCAATCACACCAGCCAGTCCTGTTCCAATCCAGCCAAATGTGTTACGTGTGGCAAGGATGCCCATGAGGGTGCTTGTCCACCTCCATCCCCTCGCTGCATCAACTGTATGGGTGACCACGCTGCTTCCTCTCGAGATTGCCCCGTTTTTAAGGACGAGAAGCTCATCCAGGAAATAAGGGTGAAGGCAAAGGTGTCGACCTTTGCTGCTCGAAAATTATTCGCCAGTCGCAAGCCCACCGTGCCTCAGACAGGAAAATACAGCACTGTCCTTGCTTCTCCTCGGCCAACAAAGGAGGCGGCCACGCAGACTTGCGACCTCACCTTTAGTACCACGGTCGTCAGATCGGCCAGCGCAAAGATCGCTCGTTCAACCTCACCACTTTCGCCTGCCCACTCTATGGCTCACCCTTCGTCGGGTTCTGCTACATCTCGAGCCCAAAAGTCGGACGCCAAGTCTTCGAAAAAAGAGCATACTCGTGAAGAGTTTTTACGTACCGCAACTTCACAACCATCGGTTCCTCCTTCATCTAAACAACATTCTTCCAAGAAGGCTACAAAGAAACCCAGTTCCTCTCCTTCTCCGCCAAGGCGTGCCCCCTCTACAGCACCACCTGGCGGAAATCGCCCTCGGCCATCTTCTGTGTCGCCGAGGCGCACTGCTGGTGGCCGGTCAACCGGCCGATCGCTGGTGGCAGGGACTGCTCCTGACCAACCTATGGATAAGGATCTTCTGCCTTCGGCTGAATGCCATTCCATGCTGTCGGTTGCTAGCTCCGAGCAGTCCTTGAGTTGACAGCAACTTTGGTCACATTCCTCCATTTTCTTTTCACCCCATGTCCATTATCCACTGGAATATCCGCGGCATTCGAGCCAATCGGGATGAATTGTCGGTCCTCTTACGCTCCTACTCGCCGGTCATCTTCTGTCTTCAGGAAACAAAGCTGCGTCCCCATGACCGCTTTGTTCTCCCTCACTTTCAGTCCGTCCGATACCCCCCAGGGGGTCCACAACTCTTTTGTGGATACGTGCGTAGCGAGCACGGGACCCCGAGCTAATGTGGCCTTCCTTCCTTTCCGGGCTGCATACCTTCCCATTCCGCATCCTTCCCCATCCCTATCTTCGCCCCTCCTCCCCTCACCTCTGGCTCTTTCCTTCTCTTTCTCCCCATCTGGGAGTATGGTTTGTGCCTACGTCCGGAGACGGACGCTCGTAAATGTACTGCATTTCTTGCCTTCCTTGCTTTTATGTCTTCTTCCTTCCTTTGTCCTTCTGTCTTTTTCCTTCCTTTGTCCTTCTCTTTTCCTTACCTCTTCTTTCTCTTTTCTCCGCTGCGGCGTTTGAGACTTCTCTTCCTTCCCTTCCCTTTCTTTTTCTTCCTCCCTGTACGTGTCTGAAGGCCGACCCACGCCCTTCGTGCGTAGCCGGTGACGGGGTAACGCGTAATTCCCCGCCCCGGGTAGACAGGTAGGACACGTACGTACCCCCTGGTAACGGCCAGGCCCAGGGAGGGGTGATTACCCGAGCTGATACCTTCCGAAAATGCCGATTGGTCCCTCCGTCCGTTTGTCGGGAGGTGTGACCTGAGGTGTGAACAATCACCTAAGGCGGGAGTGCCCTCAGAGAGGGCCCCCACAAGGGAGGAGCGCGCCATCGGAGACGCCGGTAATCATGGGGGATTCTTCCGCAATGGTTTCCTCACCTTCCACTAAGTCTAGTCACAAACGTAAGCATACTGAGTCTCAGCCACAGACGATTCTTCCATCGTTGCCACAGTTCCTTGTTGTTTCTCGGTCTGATGAAGGTCACGACTTCTCCACGGTCAACCCTTTCATTATTCAGAAAGGAGTCGACGCAATAGCAGGTCCTGTAAAGTCTTGTTCCAGATTACGGAATGGCACCCTGTTGTTAGAAACACACAGTGCCCTCCAGTCACAAAAATTGCTGCGTACTTCTCTGCTCCACACCTTCCCTGTCCGGGTGGAACCGCACCGTACCTTGAATTCCTCGCGTGGAGTCGTTTATACACGCTCCCTCGATGGATTGTCTGACGAAGAAATTCAGCACTATCTGTCTGACCAGGGCGTAACGGCAGTTCATAGAGTAATGAAACGGGTTGACACGAACATCATTCCAACCCGTACTGTCTTCTTGACATTTGACACAGTTCAACTCCCATCAAAAATCAAAGCAGGCTATGAGATAATTTCCGTTCGCCCTTACGTCCCAAACCCTACGCGTTGCTATCGATGTCAGCGGTTCAATCACACCAGCCAGTCCTGTTCCAATCCAGCCAAATGTGTTACGTGTGGCACGGATGCCCATGAGGGTGCTTGTCCACCTCCATCCCCTCGCTGCATCAACTGTATGGGTGACCACGCTGCTTCCTCTCGAGATTGCCCCGTTTTTAAGGATGAGAAGCTCATCCAGGAAATAAGGGTGAAGGAAAAGGTGTCGACCTTTGCTGCTCGAAAATTATTCGCCAGTCGCAAGCCCACCGTGCCTCAGACAGGAAAATACAGCACTGTCCTTGCTTCTCCTCGGCCAACAAAGGAGGCGGCCACGCAGACTTGCGACCTCACCTTTAGTACCACGGTCGTCAGATCGGCCAGCGCAAAGATCGCTCGTTCAACCTCACCACTTTCGCCTGCCCACTCTATGGCTCACCCTTCGTCGGGTTCTGCTACATCTCGAGCCCAAAAGTCGGACGCCAAGTCTTCGAAAAAAGAGCATACTCGTGAAGAGTTTTTACGGACCGCAGTTTCACAACCATCGGTTCCTCCTTCCTCTAAACAACATTCTTCCAAGAAGGCTACAAAGAAACCCAGTTCCTCTCCTTCTCCGCCAAGGCGTGCCCCCTCTACAGCACCACCTGGCGGAAATCGCCCTCGGCCATCTTCTGTGTCGCCGAGGCGCACTGCTGGTGGCCGGTCAACCGGCCGATCGCTGGTGGCAGGGACTGCTCCTGACCAACTTATGGATCAGGATCTTCTGCCTTCGGCTGAATGCCATTCCATGCTGTCGGTTGCTAGCTCCGAGCAGTCTTTGAGTTGACAGCAACTTTGGTCACATTCCTCCATTCTCTTTTCACCCCATGTCCATTATCCACTGGAATATCCGCGGCATTCGAGCCAATCGGGATGAATTGTCGGTCCTCTTACGCTCCTACTCGCCGGTCATCTTCTGTCTTCAGGAAACAAAGCTGCGTCCCCATGACCGCTTTGTTCTCCCTCATTTTCAGTCTGTCCGATATGATCTCCCCTCTGTTGAAGGCTCTCCAGCCCATGGAGGACTCATGATTCTTCTCCGTGATACTCTCCATTTTCACCCAATCCCCTTAAACACTTCCTTCCAAGCTGTCGCCGTCCGTCTTTCACTTTCCGGATACACGTTCTCTCTTTGTACTGTATACATTCCATCGTCCACACCAATGGCACGAGCTGATCTCCTTCATCTTCTTGGTCAGCTTCCACCCCCCTATTTGCTGGTTGGGGACTTCAATGCCCACCACCCGCTTTGGGGATCTCCACACCCTTGTCCACGTGGCTCCGTATTGCTAGACGTCTTCCACCAAGCGGATCTAGTTTGCCTCAACACTGGGGTCCCCACATTTTTATCTGCCTCCACGACAACCTTATCTCATTTGGACCTTGCGGTCGGTACTGTTCCGCTAGCTCGGCGCTTCGAATGGTTCGCCCTTGATGATACACACTCGAGTGACCACTTTCCATGTGTCCTCAGACTGCAGCCTCAACTGCCATATATGCGCCCGCGACGCTGGAAGTTTGCCCAAGCCGATTGGACACTTTTTTCGTCTCTAGCGACATTCGCTGACCGTCGCTTTCCCAGCGTCGACGATGAGGTCACACACATTACCGACGTTATCCTTACAGCTGCGGAACGTTCAATACCACGCACCTCCGAATTGCCCCGGCGCCCCCCAGTTCCGTGGTGGAACGAGGCATGCCGTGACGCAATACGTGAGCGGCGACGTGCTCTTCGCATTTTCCGTCACCATCCTACTTTGGCCAACTGTATCCGCTATAAGCAGCTCCGTGCGCGATGCCGTCGCGTCATCCGCGATAGCAAGAAGGCAAGCTGGAAATTCTTTATTAGCTCATTTAACACCTTCACTCCCTCCTCGGAAGTTTGGAGTCGGCTTCGACGGTTCTCAGGCGCGCCTAGTTTCTCCCCGGTTTCTGGGCTCACTGTCGCGCATGATACCTTAGTGGACTCCGTCGCAATTTCTAACTCGTTGGGTCAGCACTTTGCTGAGATTTCGAGCTCTTCAAATTACCCGCCAGCGTTTCTCCCGAAGAAACGTGCAGCGGAAGTGCGACCTCTTGCTTTCTCCTCCCAAAATCACGAAAGCTACAATACTGTTTTCTCCATGCGGGAACTCCAACATGCCCTCTCATCTTCTCGCTCCTCCGCCCCAGGACCGGATGGTATCCATGTCCAAATGTTGCTGCATTTATCCACCCATAGTCTGCGTTACCTCCTTCGCCTTTATAATCGAATTTGGACCGGCAGCACCTTTCCCAGACGGTGGCGGGAAGCTATTGTCGTTCCCGTTCCGAAACCTGGAAAGGACAAACATCTTCCCTCTAGCTATCGCCCCATTTCTCTCACGAGTAGTGTCTGTAAGGTTTTGGAGCGTATGGTGAATTACCGTTTAGCTTGGTGGCTGGAATCCCGCAGCCTTTTAACACCAGCCCAATGCGGATTTCGGAAGCATCGTTCTGCAGTTGACCATCTTGTCGCTCTCTCCACTTATATCATGAACAATTTTCTCCGGCAAAGCCAAACGGTAGCAATATTTTTTGATCTGGAGAGAGCATACGATACCTGTTGGAGGACAGGCATCCTCCGCACACTGTTCTCTTGGGGCTTTAGAGGCCGGCTGCCCCTTTTTCTTCGCGAATTTATGGCAGAGCGCACTTTTCGGGTGCGGGTGAACACTACTCTCTCCCGTACTTTCTCCCAAGAAAACGGGGTACCCCAGGGATCCGTGCTGAGTGTTGTACTGTTTGCCATCGCCATAAATCCAATTATGGATTGTCTCCCTCCTGATGTCTCGGGCTCCCTCTTTGTGGACGATTTTGCGATCTACTACAGCTCTCAACGGACCAGCCTTCTTGAACGACGTCTTCAAGGATGTCTCGATCGCCTCCACTCGTGGAGCATCGAAACTGGCTTCCGTTTTTCACCCAGTAAGACCGTTTGTGTCAATTTTTGGCGACGTAAGGAGTTTCTTCCGCCCTCCTTACATCTAGGTCCTGTCAACCTTCCGTTTTCAGACGTCGCTAAATTCTTGGGTCTTATGTTTGACAGAAAACTATGCTGGTCCTCCCACGTTTCCTATCTTTCGGCTCGCTGTCTGCGATCACTTAACACCCTCCGTGTCCTGAATGGTACCTCCTGGGGAGCGGACCGAGTGGTCCTTCTCCGCCTCTATCGCGCCTTAGTGCGCTCGAAATTGGATTATGGAAGCATAGTCTACTCCTCTGCTCGGCCGTCTATTCTTCGGCGTCTCGACTCTATCCACCACCGTGGATTACGTTTAGTGTCTGGAGCTTTCTACACTAGCCCTGTGGAAAGCCTTTATGCTGAGACTGCTGAACCTCCGCTGTCCAATCGGCGAGCAGTCCTCCTGAGTCGTTATGCTAGCCGTCTGTCTTCCATGCCTGCTAATCCAGCCCACGACCTTTTTTTCGACGCCTCCTTTGATGTAGGGTATGCAGGCCGCCCCTCCTCCCTACTACCCCCGGGAGTCCGCTTCCGTCAACTGCTCCATTCTCTTTCCTTCCGCTTTCCTAAAACCTTCTTGACAACTTGGGGTACAGCTCCGCCTTGGCTCCGTCCCCGGATCTGCCTGCTCCGTGACCTTTGTCAATTTCCCAAGGATGGTACCCCTACACTTGTTTATCGTCGGGCATTTGCTGCTCTATGTGCAGAAATGACGGACGCCACATTTATTTACACCGACGGCTCGAAAACATCGTTAGGTGTAGGGAGTGCCTATATTGTTGGCGACACCCCAAATCGCTTTCGGCTTCCCGACCAGTGTTCGGTTTATACTGCGGAGCTTTACGCTGTTCTCCAGGCTGTCCACTACATCCGCCGCCATCAGCGGATACAGTACGTTATCTGCTCAGATTCTCTCAGCTCTCTCCTCAGTCTCCAAGCTCTTTACCCTGTGCACCCTCTGGTCCACCGGATTCAGGACTGTCTGCGCTTGCTTCACCTGAGGGGCGTCTCGGTGGCGTTCCTCTGGCTCCCGGGACACGCTGGTATCTGTGGGAATGAGGCGGCCGATATAGCGGCCAAGGCCGCAGTCTCTCTTCCTCGGCCAGCTATTCAGTCGCTTCCCTTCACCGATCTTCGGAACGATTTATGTCGCCATGTTGCTCAATTATGGCATGCCCATTGGTCGGCACTTCCCTGTAATAAATTGCGGGAAGTGAAAGCCCTTCCTTGCGCTTGGACCTCTTCCTCCCGAACGCGTCGTCGGGAGGAGGTAATTTTAGCTAGACTCCGGATAGGGCATTGTCGTTTTAGCCATCGACATCTTTTAAGCCGCGATCCTCCCCCACTCTGTCCCCACTGCTCTCAGCTGTGGACGGTAAGACACCTTTTAATTGAATGCCCCTATTTTAATCCGTTACGCTCCCGTCTACAGCTATCGCCTGATCTATCGTCGATTTTAGCAGATGACACGCGCTCCGCCGACCGCGTTCTACAGTTTATTAGTGACAGTGCAATGACGTCAGTCATTTGAAGCTTTTTTTGGGGACAATCACCCCCTTTCTGTAGTGGATTTTTAAGCAGTCTTCAATTTTTAGTTTCTCCAATTTTCTGACTTTGTTCCCATTGCTGCTGGTTTTAACTTTCGGTTTTTTACTGTCTTAAGTCACGGGCTGGGCGCTAATGACCATAGAAGTTTTGCGCCCTAAAACCACAAAAAAAAAAAAAAAAAAAAAAAAAGTCCGTCCGATATGATCTCCCCTCTGTTGAAGGCTCTCCAGCCCATGGAGGACTCATGATTCTTCTCCATGATACTCTCCATTATCACCCAATCCCCTTAAACACTTCCTTCCAAGCTGTCGCCGTCCGTCTTTCCCTTTCCGGATACACGTTCTCTCTTTGTACTGTATACATTCCATCGTCCACACCAATGGCACGAGCTGATCTCCTTCATCTTCTTGGTCAGCTTCCACCCCCCTATTTGCTGGTTGGGGACTTCAATGCCCACCACCCGCTTTGGGGATCTCCACATCCTTGTCCACGTGGCTCCATATTGCTAGACGTCTTCCACCAAGCGGATCTAGTTTGCCTCAACACTGGGGTCCCCACATTTTTGTCTGCCTCCACGACAAATTTATCTCATTTAGACCTTGCGGTCGGTACTGTTCCGCTAGCTCGGCGCTTCGAATGGTTCGCCCTTGATGATACACACTCGAGTGACCACTTTCCATGTGTCCTCAGACTGCAGCCTCAACTGCCATATATGCGCCCGCGACGCTGGAAGTTTGCCCAAGCCGATTGGACACTTTTTTCGTCTCTCGCGACATTCGATGACCGTCGCTTTCCCAGCGTCGACGATGAGGTCACACACATTACCGACGTTATCCTTACAGCTGCGGAACGTTCAATACCACGCACCTCCGAATTGCCCCGGCGCCCCCCAGTTCCTTGGTGGAACGAGGCATGCCGTGATGCAATACGTGAGCGGCGACGTGCTCTTCGCATTTTCCGTCACCATCCTACTTTGGCCAACTGTATCCGCTATAAGCAGCTCCGTGCGCGATGCCGTCGCGTCATCCGCGATAGCAAGAAGGCAAGCTGGAAATTCTTTATTAGCTCATTTAACACCTTCACTACCTCCTCGGAAGTTTGGAGTCGGCTTCGACGGTTCTCAGGCGCGCCTAGTTTCTCCCCGGTCTCTGGGCTCACTGTCGCTCATGATACCTTAGTGGACCCCGTCGCAATTTCTAACTCGTTGGGTCAGCACTTTGCTGAGATTTCGAGCTCTTCAAATTACCCGCCAGCGTTTCTCCCGAAGAAACGTGCAGCGGAAGTGCGACCTCTTGCTTTCTCCTCTCAAAATCACGAAAGCTACAATACTGTTTTCTCCATGCGGGAACTCCAACATGCCCTCTCATCTTCTCGCTCCTCCGCCCCAGGACCGGATGGTATCCATGTCCAAATGTTGCTGCATTTATCAACCCCTAGTCTGCGTTACCTCCTTCGCCTATATAATCGAATTTGGACCGACAGTACCTTTCCCAAACGGTGGCGGGAAGCTATCGTCGTTCCTGTTCCGAAACCTGGAAAGGACAAAAATCTCCCCTCTAGCTATCGCCCCATTTCTCTCACGAGTAGTGTCTGTAAGGTTTTGGAGCGTATGGTGAATTACCGTTTAGCTTGGTGGCTGGAACCCCGCAGTCTTTTAACACCAGCCCAATGCGGATTTCGGAAGCATCGTTCTGCAGTTGACCATCTTGTTGCTCTCTCCACTTATATCATGAACAATTTTCTCCGGAAACGCCAAACGGTAGCAATATTTTTCGATCTGGAGAGAGCATACGATACCTGTTGGAGGACAGGCATCCTCCGCACACTGTTCTCTTGGGGCTTTCGAGGCCGGCTGCCCCTTTTTCTTCGCGAATTTATGGCAGAGCGCACTTTTAGGGTGCGGGTGAACACTACTCTCTCCCGTACTTTCTCCCAAGAAAACGGGGTACCCCAGGGATCCGTGCTGAGTGTTGTACTGTTTGCCATCGCCATAAATCCAATTATGGATTGCCTCCTTCCTGATGTCTCGGGCTCCCTCTTTGTGGACGATTTTGCGATCTACTACAGCTCTCAACGGACCAGCCTTCTTGAACGACGTCTTCAAGGATGTCTCGATCGCCTCCACTCGTGGAGCATCGAAACCGGCTTCCGTTTCTCACCCAGTAAGACCGTTTGTGTCAATTTTTGGCGACGTAAGGAGTTTCTTCCGCCCTCCTTACATCTAGGTCCTGTCAACCTTCCGTTTTCAGACGTCGCTAAATTCTTGGGTCTTACGTTTGACAGAAAACTGTGCTGGTCCTCCCACGTCTCCTATCTTTCGGCTCGCTGTCTGCGATCGCTTAACACCCTCCGTGTCCTGAATGGTACCTCCTGGGGAGCGGACCGAGTGGTCCTTCTCCGCCTCTATCGCGCCTTAGTGCGCTCAAAATTGGATTACGGAAGCATAGTCTACTCCTCTGCTCGGCCGTCTATTCTTCGGCGTCTCGACTCTATCCACCATCGTGGATTACGTTTAGTGTCTGGAGCTTTTTACACTAGCCCTGTGGAAAGCCTTTATGCTGAGACTGCTGAACCTCCGTTGTCCAATCGGCGAGCAGTCCTCCTGAGTCGTTATGCTAGCCATCTGTCTTCCATGCCTGCTAATCCAGCCCATGACCTTTTTTTCGACGCCTCCTTTGATGTAGGGTATGCAGGCCGCTCCTCCTCCCTACTACCCCCGGGAGTCCGCTTCCGTCAATTGCTCCATTCTCTTTCCTGCCGATTTCCGAAAACCTTCTTGACAACTTGGGGTACAGCACCGCCTTGGCTCCGTCCCCGGATCTGCCTGCTCCGTGACCTTTGTCAATTTCCCAAGGATGGTACCCCTACACTTGTTTATCGTCGGGCATTTGCTGCTCTATGTGCACAAATGACGGACGCCACGTTTATTTACACCGACGGCTCGAAAACATCATTAGGTGTAGGGAGTGCCTATATTGTTGGCGACACCCCAAATCGCTTTCGACTTCCCGACCAGTGTTCGGTTTATACTGCGGAGCTTTACGCTGTTCTCCAGGCTGTCCACTACATCCGCCGCCATCAGCGGATACAGTACGTTATCTGCTCCGATTCTCTCAGCTCTCTCCTCAGTCTCCAAGCTCTTTACCCTGTGCACCCTCTGGTCCACCGGATTCAGGACTGTCTGCGCTTGCTCCACCTGGGGGGCGTCTCGGTGGCGTTCCTCTGGCTCCCGGGACACGCTGGTATCTGTGGGAATGAGGCGGCCGATATGGCGGCCAAGGCTGCAGTCTCTCTTCCTCGGCCAGCTATTCAGTCGCTTCCCTTCACCGATCTACGGAGCGGTTTATGTCGCCAAGTTGCTCATTTATGGCATGCGCATTGGTCAACACTTCCCCGTAATAAATTGCGGGAAGTGAAAGCCCTTCCTTGCGCTTGGACCTCTTCCTCCCGAACGCGTCGTCGGGAGGAGGTAATTTTAGCTCGACTCCGGATAGGGCACTGTCTTTTTAGCCATAGACATCTTTTAAGCGGTGATCCTCCTCCACTCTGTCCCCACTGCTCTCAGCCGTGGACGGTCAGACACCTTTTAATTGAATGCCTCTATTTTAATCCGTTACGCTCCCGTCTACAGCTATCGCCTGATCTATCGTCGATTTTAGCAGATGACACGCGCTCAGCCGACCGCGTTCTCCAGTTTATTAGTGACAGTGAAATGACGTCAGTCATTTGAAGTTTTTTTTTTTTTTGGGGACAACCACCCCTGTCTGTAGTGGATTTTTAAGCATTCTTTCTACTTTTAGTTTCTCCAATTTTATGAGTTTGTTCCCATTGCTGCTGGTTTTCAATTTCGGTTTTTTACTGTCTTAAGTCACGGGCTGGGCGCTAATGACCATAGAAGTTTTGCGCCCTAAAACCAAAAAAAAACAAAAACACAGAGCACACGAACTATTATGATGATGATGATGTTGTTTGGTTTGTGGGGCGCTCAACTGCGTGGTTATCAGCGCCCGTACAATTATCCAATCTATGCTCAGTCCAATTTCGCCACTTTCCTGGATGATGATGAAATGATGAGGACAACACAAACACCCAGTCATCTCGAGGCAGGTGAAAATCCCTGACCCCGCCGGGAATCGAACCCGGGACCCCATGCTCGGGAAGCGAGAACGCTACGCACACGAACTAGTCTCCTCTTTCCACATACAAAGATCCATCTCCTGCAACGATGGGCCAGATCTTGGGTTACGATTACCATCCACATCTGGCTCTTTTCTTCAGAACTCCAGCTTTCTCCTGTACAACCTCGTCTCTGCGCCCGCTCACGTACACCTCCGTGGTTCATCCCCCGTCCACAGCTCTGTCTGGTTGTGACACAAGGTTCAAAAGACTGTGGACCACCAGAGGCCCTCCACTGCCAATTCTTCTCTATTCCCCGCACGTTTCGGAGTTCAGAAGTAGTCTATAGTGATTGCTCAATGGTTGCCAATCACGCTGACTTTGCTTACGTTCAAGTGGGATGTAATGAATTCCACTCGTTGCTGGATGGGTGCAGTGTTTTCACAGCAGAGTAGGTACTCATCTCTTGTGCACTGAGGATGTCTTCGTCATTCCTTGGCCCTGATTATCCAGGATTCCCTTTTTGCTGTCAAACAATGTGGCTGCTTGTTGGTCTTTGTCTGGACCCTGCGTCATGTTGCGATCGTGGATAATAAACTCTCTGATAGGATGGCCAAATTGGCTATCGGCTAGCTACCTCTGAGATCGGTATTCTAGCATCGTTCCTTTGATCGGTATTATGCTGTCAAGTTCTAAGGATTTGGAATACAGGATGGCATCCTCTGGCTTCACCGAACAAATTATGGGCAATAAAGGAGACCATGAATTTGTGGAGGTCCTCAATGTGGACCTCTCATGAGGACACCCTTGTCCCTTGCCTGCTCGGCATCGACAATACTTGGATGACTTATTGCCATCTTCTCCATCGTGAGGATCAACCATACTGTCATCGTGGTGCCTGATTGACGGTGGTTCACATATTGCTGGACTGTCCTAACCTATCCGCTGTGCGGCATACTTTTATCTTCCTGACTCGCTACCCCTGGTATTAGCGGACGATGCCTCAGCAGCTGACCTAGTATTACGGTTTATTCATGAAGGGGTTTTCTATCACTCTGTCTAAAGGAAGGCGTCTCAGCCTTGCAAGCCCATTGAGGGGTTGGTAGGATGCTCTGTTACCACCTCTGTGCCAACCAGGCAATGGCTTCCTGGACTTGGTGGTCTGCCCCAGCATTCGCCCTACCCGTTCCTTTGCTCTTCTTCCTTCTTCTCGCTTGTTCTGTTTTACTTAGTGTTCTTCCTGTGCTTCACTCGCCCTGTCCATGCCGCTAGTCTTTCTGCATATTGTTGGGTGGGGTGTCTCTGGTAAATGGCCGGTGGTATGTCCCCCTCCTCGCACATACTGCCTTTGAGGGCCTCTGGTAGACCTTGGTGGCCTTTTCTTTCCTTGGGTTTCGCGCACTAAGCTCGTTGGTGTGCAGTTTGGTGACCTGCTGTACCGAGTAGGAGGGACCAATGACCTCATAGTCTGGTCTCTTTAATTATTAAACCAAACCTCTCCTCCTCTTCTTTCAACCATCTAACTCCCTTTGCACTCACTTTTAACATGCTACAGATGCGTATGATTTTAATGATAATGTTAAATATATAAAATATTTTAATAGAATATTTATTTATTTATTTGTAGCAGTGATTAACTTAACTCTGCCCGAACAGGCCATGAAGGCCCAACGATACCGACCGGCGCCGTGTCATCCTTATCCCACAGGCGTCACCGGATGCGGATATGGAGGGGCATGTGGTCAGCACACCGCTCTCCCGGCCGTTTTGTCAGTTTGCGAGACGGGAGCCGCTACTTCTCAATCAAGTAGCTTCTCAGTTTGCCTCAAAAGGGCTAGGTGCACCCCGCTTGCCAACAGCGCTCGGCAGACAGGATGATCACCCATCCAAGTGCTAGCCGAACTTAGTGATCTGCCGGGAACCGGTGTTTCCCCTGCGGCAAGGCCGTTGGCCCATAGCAGTGATTAGTAAGTTGATTTAACATATGCTGCCCGATCAGAAGTATCTGTACCCGCCTGTGTAGTGTGGAGTTGGCCGCTAGATGCCCAGCATTGAAGCAGTAAGAGCAGAACTGGTCAGCAGAGCTCATGGACTTCGAACGTGGACTAGTCGGTGAATGACGCCTGCGCAACCAGTCCATCAGGAGCGTTTCACCCCTTCTATACAGCTGCCTAAGTCGGCTGTGGTGCTTGTGAAATGAAAATGCGAATCAACCAACACAGCCGAACCAAGACCATGCAGACCATGGTAATAACGGGCAGGGACCATCGAACATTACGGAGGTTGGTTGTAAAACATCGCATGAAATCTATGGAAGGAATCACTCCTGAGCTCCCAAGTGCTATCGGTAGTCCAGATACCACAGTGCCTGTGCATAGGGAGTTTAGAAGGACTTGGTAAAGTGGCCGAGCAACTCTTCATAAGCCACGCATTTCTGTAGATAATGCTAAGCATCGCTTCAGTTGTCGTAAAGAGCTACTCCACTGGACAGCGGATGACTGGAAGAGAGTTATTTGGAGTGATGAATCACGCTATGTCCTGTGGGACTCCGATGGACGGGTTTGGGTGTATGTGAACGTGTACGGCATAACAGTAGAGGCACATTTCGGAAACGATGGTTCAAATGGCTCTGAGCACTATGGGACTTAACATCTGAGGTCATCAGTCCCCTAGAACTTACAACTACTTAAACCTAACTAACCTAAGGACATCACACACATCCATGCCCACGGCAGGATTCGAACCTGCGACCGTAGCGGTCGCGCGGTTCCGGACTGAGCGCCTAGAACCGCTAGACCACCGCGGCCGGCATTTCGGAAACGGTGATGGTATCAGGATGAAAGTACGCCCTGTCAGAAAGCAATATCTGTGAGACAATGGTTGGTGGACAAAAACATCCCCGAAATGGACTGGCTTGCCTCGAGTCTCTGAGCCCAACGGAACACCTTCGGCATTGAGTTAGAATGTAGACTTCGCTCCAGACTCTAACGTCCAAGATCATATCTCCTGTGGTTTTGGCTCTTGAAGAACAGGCTGGCATTCTTCCACAGACCTTCAGACACATTTAAAATGCCCTCAGCAGAAATCAAGCCGTCATAAAGTCGAAAATATTAATGTGAACTAATAAGTGTCTAGATACTTTCTATTAGATAGTGTACGTCCCCAAAAAATTGAAGTTTATTTTGGTTCGATAAGCACTCACCCGAAAAATTGTAATGTATATGTCGTACGACTGATTGTAGGGGCTCAGAACTTCGACAGTGCGAACATTTACAAGATACGAATTTGAAGCTGTAATATGATCAGTATGCCGGCCGGTGTGGCCAAGCGGTTCTAGGCGCTTCAGTCTGGAACCGCGCGATCGCTACGGTCGCAGGTTCGAATCCTGCCTCGGGCATGGATGTGTGTGGTGTCCTTACGTTAGTTAGGTTTACGTAGTTCGAAGTTATAGGGGACTGATGACCTCAGATGTTAAGTCCCATGGTGCTCAGAGCCATTTGAACCATTTTTGATCAGTATTTCACTAACCGCTGCGGCTGTGAACATAGATGTGCAGACTATGACCAAGCTGGCGAGTAAATGTGAGAAATGCTGTTTTTTTTCCTGTCGTTTCCACTTATGTTCCCGAAGGTAAGCTTTTTTGTCATTTTCTTCGGTAGTGGGGGCTCTTTCTCTTTGTTTCGCCTCAGTAGACTTCCTGAGGTTTGCCGGTTCGACTCGTGGACTCAGTGACGTGTCGGGTTTGTTATTGTCATCAGGTATAGTGAGTCTGTGGATAAGCATTTACCTGGCTGGAATATTACTAGCCAGGCCGCATGGCGATCCACGTGAGGAGGCCCTCGGTCAGGCAACGGGGAGGTAGCTGGTAATTTCTTAGAATCCTTGCCAATTTCGAGACTGTTTTCATCGTACTTTGTTCCCCATAAGTTGGCTGAGATATATAGAAAGTGACACACGTTAGAATATAAACGCGTAGAGTAAAATTTTCTTCGGTGGCGAGACGTCCTTACCCACACCCTTGGATCCGTGCCTGCAATCCGTCAACACTTAAATAGTCTTGTTCCTGTTTCCACCCCCAGCCACTCATTTCCGAATCCAGTGAAAACTCCCCATCCGTACCCCTACCCATTCACCATCCTTCCCATACCCATCCTGGAAGTGGTCCATCCATATCAGTCGAGATGGTGCAGAGGTTAGCACACTGCACTCGCAGTGGTTCAAATCCCCTGCTGGCTATCCACAGTTAGGTTTTCCGTGACTACCTCAAATCGCTTGGGGCAAATGCCGGGATGGCCCCGTCTTCCACGTGAATTCGTTGTAGACGAGACATTAAACTCCAATCCTCTCTTCTTCCTCTGGTCCATGTATATAACATCGTATTCCTCTGCTTCCCGTCTTACCAGCCACGTCTAGTTGCATTAGTGGAAAAAAAGAAACAGCAAACTAACCCCTCCCCCCCCCCCCCCTATTCTTTAAAGAATCGTGCGCAGCTCGTAGTCCAGTGGCTAGCGTTCCTGCCTCTGGATCAAGGCATCTCGGGTTCGATTCTCGGACGAGTCGGGGATTTTCTCCGCCCGGGGACTGGGTGTTTATCATAATTTCGTCGTCATTCGCGAAGGAGCGAGACCGGACTGTGAAAAAATGGGGAATTTGTATGGGCGCTGATAACAACGTGGTTGAGCGCCCCACAAACCAAATATCATCTTCAAAGAATCGAGCTCTGTTTTAAGAAAAGCTAGTTTTTCACATATCTCAATGTTTGTGACATATCTTCTGAACTGTGTGGTACAGTGATATAATTGTGCAGGAATATTCACTGGTGTATCTGGATACTGTCTGTAAGATGCGTAGCGAATGGAGTTTCCAGTGAAGGAATAAACTAAAGCATGATGTCTGCTGCTTAAGTTTTACTGCATGAATAGCGAAAATGTAGTGAGCGATAAACTTTCCTTTTATTATTTTATGGGGGTCGTCAGCAGGAAAAAGGTTCTATGAGATTGGAAATTAGATGTAAATTTTGTTGGAAGTCGCCAATTGTTTTTTTGTTTTTTTTTCCTCTCAATTAAAGGATAAATATAACGCGGATAATGTGCGCGCCGTGATTTACGCTGTCTGGAAACATACGCAGTTTCTAGCTGTAATACTTGTTCAGCAGCCAAGTTAGCATAAAATATTTCTTTATGTAAGACAACCGGTTTCAACAGACTTCGCTGTTATCGTCAGGTCTTAAAGATCTTTTTGTTGTTAAGTGTTCATTTTACACTGAACCTAACGCCCAGATGTCAAGTAGAGAAAAATCGGCACATTATAAAGCGATGACAAACCTTTATAATATGCCGATTTTTATCCATTGCACAAGTTTTTATAACAAAAAGATGTTTAAGACCTAAAGATGACAGCGAAGTCTGTTGAAACCGGTTGTCTTAAATGAAGAAATATTTTATGCTATCTTGACTGTTGAACGGTTTTTAGCAATTATAACAGATCGCCCTTCAGTACTCCGAGAATAAATCATGCAATACTTGATACACTCCTGGAAATGGAAAAAAGAACACATTGACACCGGTGTGTCAGACCCACCATACTTGCTCCGGACACTGCGAGAGGGCTGTACAAGCAATGATCACACGCACGGCACAGCGGACACACCAGGAACCGCGGTGTTGGCCGTCGAATGGCGCTAGCTGCGCAGCATTTGTGCACCGCCGCCGTCAGTGTCAGCCAGTTTGCCGTGGCATACGGAGCTCCATCGCAGTCTTTAACACTGGTAGCATGCCGCGACAGCGTGGACGTGAACCGTATGTGCAGTTGACGGACTTTGAGCGAGGGCGTATAGTGGGCATGCGGGAGGCCGGGTGGACGTCAAAGACATTGTAAAAAATAACTAGACTCACTGATGGCGCTGCAGTCGCGGGATAATTTGAACCTTCGGCTGGACGCCATTATAGTGGTTGTAGTCTGATGTGTTGTGTTGTATTGTTGTTCATGAAGACCCTGATTCAACGTTGTATATTTGTTGGGGCGTACATACAGTATTTGATACTCGTAAGTCTACTGTCTGTACGTTCCAATCAAAAGAAGTACAATGGTGAAGAGTTGTGCAGCGATTAATTGTACAAATAAATCCGAGAAAGGAACGAATATTACATTTCACAGGTATGTGGATATTTTAAGTTGTTTTGTATGTCAGTGCACTTGCTTAGTAAATGTTTTTGTAACACGGTATTAGCATAATGTCTGTGCATCTATTTGCAGGTTTCCTTTATCAAAACCACAGCTGTTACAAAAATGGTGGCACGCTGTCAGGAGGCAAGATTTCCGACCGACAGAATACCATTTTATATGTTCCGATCATTTTGAAGACAGTTGTTTGCTTGAAAATTACGTAAATCGCAGAAAGCTGAAAGATGATGCTGTTCCATCCATCTTTCGTTTTCCAGACCATATACAGCAGAAGATAAATTGTTCTTTGTGAACCACATTTTATTTTAATTATAAAAATTGAGTTGCAAGCAACACGAAATTTGAGTTAGCAGGCTTTTTATCGTTATAAAATGCAATTGAATGTGTGTAATTGTAATCTGATTTCACAACTTCTCTCGATGGAACAGTTGTTGAGTTTTATTTATTATATGAAAAAACCACACATATAAACTGAAGTGTAAATCTTCGAAAGTAAATATTGTGACTAATGCGATACTGGATGCCTGCCTGAAGTCTTGTTTGTTGTAGCTGGCAGATCGGTAGTGTTTTGATGGTCTGGGTTAGGTTGAAACTTGATAATTTGGTCGTGAGTTGCCAAAGCACTACGCCATATATAACGCACTTTTCGTCATAAAATCTAAAGCAAGGTAGAGTCAGAAAATATCTATTAACATAGTGGGCAAATCTTCGAGTATTTTGATGCATTTTGCGTACATCTATCGTAAATGTACTACGAAACATGCTAGGAGTCCAGTACATAACTTTTAGCTACGGCAGATTCCATGTAGTACGTAAGATAAATTCATAAACAGTGACTAGTTGCTATTTGTTCATAAATTAAAAAGTATATTGTAGTAACGTATTTAAATGAGGCATTATGTTTGTGACCTAACTCTAGGTAAGGCATTTTGTAACCAAAAGCGATGTATAAACATTCGAACTCCGCGCGTCAGTTTACCACTCTAATGGCCGCCGGCCAGCTATTCAATTTGTCCGCTCTTCACAGTCGACCACTCGTGCGGTTGTGGGGGCCTGGTGGACGTACCGCCGAATTGCTCAACACGTGGGGCGTGAGGTCTCCACAGTACATCGATGTTGTCGCGAGTGGTCGGCGGAAGGTGCACGTGCCCGTCGCCCTGGGACCGGACCGCAGCGACGCACGGATGCACGCGAAGACCGTAGGATCCTACGCAGTGCCGTAGGGGACCGCACCGCCACTTCCCAGCAAATTAGGGACACTGTTGCTCCTGGGGTATCGGCGAGGACCATTCGCAACCGTCTCCAAGAAGCTGGGCTACGGTCCCGCACACCGTTAGGCCGTCTTCCGCTCACGCCCCAACATCGTGCAGCCCGCCTCCAGTGGTGTCGCGACAGGCGTGAATGGAGGGACGAATGGAGACGTGTCGTCTTCAGCGATGAGAGTCGCTTCTGCCTCGGTGCCAGTGATGGTCGTATGCGTGTTTGGCGCCGTGCAGGTGAGCGCCACAATCAGGACTGCATACGACCGAGGCACACAGGGCCAACACCCGGCATCATGGTGTGGGGAGCGATCTCCTACACTGGCCGTACACCACTGGTGATCGTCGAGGGGACACTGAATAGTGCACGGTACAACCAAACCGTCATCGAACCCATCGTTCTACCATTCCTAGACCGGCAAGGGAACTTGCTGTTCCAACAGGACAATGCACGTCCGCATGTATCCCGTGCCACCCAACGTGCTCCAGAAGGTGTAAGTCAACTACCCTGGCCAGCAAGATCGCCGGATCTGTCCCCCATTGAGCATGTTTGGGACTGGATGAAGCGTCGTCTCACGCGGTCTGCACGTCCAGCACGAACGCTGGTCCAACTGAGGCGCCAGGTGCAAATGGCATGGCAAGCCGTTCCACAGGACTACATCCAGCATCTCTACGATCGTCTCCATGGGAGAATAGCAGCCTGCATCGCTGCGAAAGGTGGATATACACTGTACTAGTGCCGACATTGTGCATGCTCTGTTGCCTGTGTCTATGTGCCTGTGGTTCTGCCAGTGTGATCATGTGATGTATCTGACCCCAGGAATGTGTCAATAAAGTTTCCCCTTCCTGGGACAATGAATTCACGGTGTTCTTATTTCAATTTCCAGGAGTATATATTGTGTTAAAATTTCAACGTAAGATTACGTTGTTAGTGAATAGATTACGACATATTTTAAACACAGTCAATAATTATATGAAATAATGAAAATTAAGTTTTTGTTGCATCTGTAAGTCGTCAGACTTTCGGCCTGCAACTGGCATTGCGCACTGTCTTAGCCGTTTAGTAACATAGGTATACTAGGCTGAAGAGTAGCTGTCTGGTTGCTCCTAGAATGTCCCTCACCTGAGCAGAATTAAATGATCACTGAAGAAGGGGAGGGGGGGGGGAGGAAATACCGTTGGTGAAATTGACTGGGAAACTCAAAATTCTGCAACCGCAATGGACTTTAACTCAGATTTTGTGCAGACTAGTTGCTGTTAAGAGGTGGTGTTTACTTTGTAATTACCCGCATTCACATAATGCTTCTCTGGTCAGGTATCCCCCATACCTTCAGGTTCCCACTCTACAGGCTACTGATGTAGATGCTGTAGGCGAAGGGATACGGATTTAGTGCTGCACTCGGCACCAAGCGGCAGTAAAAGGTCACAGTAAATGAGCAACCTTGTTCATCAAATTTGCCGTTGTTTAGCCACGTATTTGTCAAACAAGACCGTACACGTATCAACAAAGTCGCCGATTTGACATTGCTTTTGAAGCAGGCGGTTTTCGTGTATTCTGTATTTTGGCCCTAGTGGGAATTTCTACAAACGCATATAAGTCGTTTTTAACGTTAATCTGGCGCTGTCTTTAAAGAAGTAGTATTACTAAACCAGACGACGGCTAGGGAATGATTTAAAATGGCGGGAAAATATGTACATGAATACCAGTTAAAGGACCTGTTACACTGAAAACCTTATGATTACATCAACTTTCTGCGAATGGACAGTGGATCTTTTAATAACTTGTTAAGAGTTACTTCGCTCTCACATTGAAAAAGAAGACAGAAGTATGCAAAAATTTATTCTCTTCCACTTCCTCAAATGACAGTTCATTGAAAATACCATACCGTGGAAATACGAGCCACATCGTCCGCGGAAGAACCACAAAACTTATTTTCTCCTATTTTTCGTTGCATTCCAGATTGTATGTTATGCGTAGAATACTGGTTGGAAATTCACCATACTGTGAGGTGAATTCCGCCCCTGGTAGCTGACTGGTCAGCGCGACAAATGTCAATCCTAAGGGCCCGGGCTCGATTCCCGGCTGGATCGGAGATTTTCTCCGCCCAAGGAGTGGGTGTTGTGTTGTCCTAATCATCATTATTTCATCCCCATCGACGTGCAAGTCGCCGAAGTGGCGTCAAATCGAAAGACTTGCACCCGGCGAACGGTCTACCCGACGGGAGGCCCTAGTCACACGACATTTATTTAGTGAGGTGAATTGTAATAAAACTATTTTTCACTAAACATATGCGGTGAAAAACCGACTCAAAGTCCGACATTTTGTCAAACTTTCCGTCAGTCAAAATTTCAAACAGAATCTATGCTTGACAAACACGTAAAGTATCACCGTACATAATCAAATGTTTGGCAAACATAGTAATGTTTGACATTATTTGATCGTTTCGGGGGCCTGAAGTGTGGTGTGAGGTGTTCGAGAGTGCGCTTGTGGCGTAGTGCAAAACCCCTTGATTGTGGCTTTTAGAGTTCGGGCTTCTGGCACTGTTGGTGCTCTCCGCGCGCCACTCGAAGAATAAGCTTCACACGATGGAGAGGTAACACATGAGATCGCAGGATGCCGGTGACGTACCATTGTGCCGTCAGAGTTCCTTCTGTTGCTACCAACTATGACCTGAAGTCATATCCGATGGATCCCCACATCATGAAGCCAGGAGTAACATCTTTACAAAACATTGGAAGAATGCTATACCTACATAGCTCGCCGCTATACGCGTCAATGGACATCGGGGTGGTGCAGAAACACAATTCAGCGCATCAGAATGAGACGGCATTTATAAGCTGTCCATGCTTATCGGTCACGGCATCACCCCAAACACAGGCGTGTACATGTGCGAGATGAGAGAAGATGATTGGGTTCCACAGGCGTGTACATGTGCGAAATGAGAGAAGATGATTGGGTTCTGCTTATGAAGACAGTGTGCAGGAGGTGGAGCGGTAAGGACTTGGGTGGCCATCTAGGGCTGCTGTTTAACGACAGAACAGAAATCTAAGTAAAATGACCAGGATATACACTAAAGCGCGAAAGAAACTGGTATAGGCATGCGTTTTCAAATGCAGAGGTACGTAAACATGCAGAATACGGCGCTGTGGTCGGGAACGCGTGTAAAAGACAAGTGTGTCACGCAGTTGTTAGACCGATTACTGCTGCTACAATGGTAGGTTATCGAGATTTAAGTGAGTTTGAACGTGGTGGTACAGTAGGCACACGAGCGATAGGACCAGCATCTCCGCGGTAGCTATGAAGTGGAGATTTTCTCGTACGACCACTTCACGAGTGGACCGTCAATCCCAAGGCCCGCGTGAAACGTCACATCTCTGGCCGGGAAAAGATCCTGCAAGAACGGGACCAACGACGACTTCAATTTGACACAAGTGCAACCCTTCCGCATACTGCTGCAGATTTCAGTGCTGGGCCATCAACAAGTGTCAACGTGCGAATCATTCAAGGAAGTATCATCGATATGGACTTTCGGAGCCGAAGGCCCACTCGTGTACCCTTGATGACTGCACGTCACCAAGCTTTACGCTTCGTCTGCGCCCGTCAACACCGACATTGGACTGTTGATAACTGGGAACATGTTGTCTGGTCGGACGAGTCTCGTTTCAAATTGTCTCGAATCGATGGACGTGTACGGGCATGGAGACAACCTCATGAATCCATGGATCCTGCATGTCAGCAGGAGGCTGTTCAAGCTGGTGGAGGCTCAGTAATGGTGTGCGGTGTGTGCAGCTGGAGTGATATCTGATTCCTGATATGTCTAGATACGACTCTGACAGGCGACACGTACGTAAGCATCCCGTCTGGTCGCCTGCATCCATTCCTGTTTATTGTGGATTCCGACGGACTTGGGAAATTCCAGGCGGACAGACTTTCTCCAGACTGGCTCCAGGAACAGTTTTCTGAGTTTAAACACTTCCTTTGCCCGCCAGATTCTCCAGACATGAGCATTATTGAGCATGTTTCGCAACATGCTATTCAGAAGAGATCTCCACCCCGTCGTACTCTTACGGACTTATGTACCTTGCAGGATTTGTGGTGTCAATTCCCTCCAACTCTATTTCAGACGTAAGTCGAGTCCATGCAACGTCGTGTTGCGGCACTTCTGCGTGCTCGCGGGGCCTCTACACGATATTAGGCAGGTATACCACTTTCTTTGGTTCTTCAGTGTATTTCAGTGTACGATATACAAAGGGAACGCCTAGGGAGGAAGTTACCAGATTTAGGTCAGTCCATTGGGACGAACGACTAAATAAGTGCAACTAAATAAGTGGGTAACGGAACGGGGAGTTGATGTTATGTGGGTGGCCGACCATTGGTGCGCAGAGCCAGAGGTTTTGCCTCTACAGCAAGACCTCTCTGTTCTCGTCGAGGTCTGTATCACAAGAGAGAGAGGCAACTGCGTTCTGCACTGAGAACTCTTCCAGCGTCCACACGCGTTATTTGCATCCCACGCATGCCATTGGCTAAAAAAAAACGATGGCGTGAGTTCGCTAGCAATTTCAGCAGAGGGCTCAAGGCACCTCTTGTCAGCAGCTTTAACTGGACGGAACTGCCACTGTTCTGAAAGGCAGGCCAACTTGTCATGTAGGCACAGCGAAGTTGCTCTGGGAGAAAACTTGTAAAGATTTGACTTGGGCGTCTGAAATAAAAATTTTTAAACCAATAATCATCATCATCATTTTAGACTGATTATGCCTTTCAGCGCTCAGTCTGGAGCATAGTCCCCCATATAAAATTCCTCCATGATCCCCTATTCAGTGCTGACATTGGTGCCTCTTCTGATGTTAAGCCTATTACTTCAAAATCATTCTTAACCGAATCCATGTACCTTCTCCTTGGTATACCCCGACTTCTCCTATCCTCTACTGCTGAACCCATGAGTCTCTCGGGTAATCTTGCTTCTCCCATGCGTGTAACATGACCCCACCATCAAAGCCTGTTCGCCCTGACTGCTACATCTATAGAGTTCATTCCCAGTTTTTCTTTGATTTCCTCATTGTGGACACCCTCCTGCCATTGTTGCCATCTACTAGTACCTGCAATCTGTCTTAAAATATTCCTTGACTGGCTGCCAACCTGCACAGTGTTAACGGCAGCCTACACATGGGGTGGTAATTAGGTAGTTTAGGTGTGTGATGATACAATGTTGCAGTGAGCCCATTACCTTTTATCAAATGGCAGACGCGGATGTCAAAAGGATTACAAAATGCTATAGTACACAGTACACCTGTCATCTGTTACGATGGTCAGCCGTGGTCGACCGGAACTTTGACGAAGGGTTGCCTGCCCTCACATTCTCGTGTAGTCCAACATTTGGGCACTGCTAGATCCGAATGCTGCAAAAAATATACACTACCAGGCCAGGTAACACCACTAAAAACTAACAGCACTAATGCATTCCAGTCGCCGGTATTTGTCACAGAAAATTTGAACTTCATGAATCATTTACATATCCGCCGATGGAGTGTTAGTGTACGAAGTTACGTCCTCATCCGACCATATCCTCTGGGTGCTACACTTCTATTATCAGGGAATGTACTTTTCTCCACTGACACATTTCAGATCCATCAAAGTATTTTTCCTCTTTGTTTTGAATCGACATGATTCAATGCCTTGTAACAGTACGCTCCAGACAAGGAATTGACTAGTCGCTTTCCTTTTCGTATCTGAATTATTTTCGCTGTCTACTAACCTTTTAAATAGCTTTTTCACCCGTAGATATTCTACTTCTTTCCTCGGAACTGTTGCCATTTTTCGTCAACAAACTTCCTCAGCACGTAAAAGATTTTATATGTTCTAAGGTCTTTCCAGTCATAGTCTTTGCATCGATCCCTAGATTCAGTTTGAAACCTCTCTGCAGCGTCTCATGAAGTGAGGATATCTGGCGCCGTTGGTAATCGTCCCTTCGGATGAAGATGTTAAGTTCGGCGACCCCCATTAGTGCTATTCGAAAAGAATAGGTCGTATGCCGGTAATGGGGTTCATCTTTTCTTAGTTCATCATCATCATCCAACGCGAAAATTACACTACTCCCTACATGCGTTCCTTACACTTACCAACACTTCACAAACACACATACGACATAACTCTGACATATTCACATTGAAAGGGCCCGAATGTGCTCGGAGGAGTATAACTTCCCCAGCAGGCGGCAGTACTCACACCGTAGGATATCCCAGCCAACAATGCAATACGACATATACGTTTTCTAATTTACCCCGTTCACAATATCAAGTTTTCCATGCAGCTGTACTATATCTTTCTTTTGCTGTTCAGTTAACGTTCGATCGATTTTAAGACTAAGTAGTCTCATCACCAGGTACCTATAGAAAACATAGCTGACATGTAATCACCCCCAGTATAGTCATAATTTAAAACACAAATTGTAAGGAACAAGGAAGAAAAGTACAGAGCAAAGCGAACAAGACGTACGTGTGGCATCAGCTTGTAACAGAAAATCCACCATTGTTAAATTCACCTTAGCTAGGAAGTAACCTTACGTATTTACTCTTTTTTTTGTCTTATACCACATATGAAGTGCGCTTAAGAACTAATTAACATTATTGTTGTTAATGTCACCATTTAGTATCGTTATTCATAATAATCTGTTCTTGTTTCAGGTGAGTGATGTCATTAACTACCACGTGTGTTATTGAAAGACACAGCGGTAAGTACAGACCAGAATTGCCTGTGTATTTCAGATCTTAAACGGATATTTATCATCACGTTATTTTCTCCATTAGAATAAATAAGCAAGTTACCTGATTCAGAAACGAAATCGAACAATGAAGAATATTCCATCGTGTTCACTTCGTTGCATGTCACCTGACAAGGGAACATCCCCATCGCACCCCCCTCAGATTTAGTTATAAGTTGGCACAGTGGATAGGCCTTGAAAAACTGAACACAGATCGATCGAGAAAACAGGAAGAAGTTGTGTGGAACTATGAAAAAATAAGCAAAATATACAAACTGGGTCGTCCATGCGTAAGATAGGCAATATTAAGGGCAAATGTGAGGCGAGGAGCTCCGTGGTCCCGTGGTTAGCGTGAACAGTTGTGGAACGAGATGTCCTTGGTTCAAATCTTCCCTCGACCGAAAATTTTAACTTTTTATTTTCAGTTTATGTGAAAAACTCTTATGTTTTCATCATTTTTTTTGGAGTGATTATTACATCCACAAGAAAACCTAAATCGGGCAAGGTAGAAGAAACTTTTCACCCATTCGCCAAGTGTACTAGTTAGGTGGGTCGACAACATATTCCTGTCATGTGACGCACATGCTGTCACCAGTGTCGTATACAAAATATCAGACGTGTTTTCCTGTGGAGGAATCGGTTGACCTATGACCTTGCGATCAAATGTTTTCGGTTCCCATTGGAGAGGCACGCCCTTTCGTCAACTAATCACACGGTTTTGCGGTGCGGTCGCAAAACACAGACACTAAACTTATTACAGTGAACAGAGACGTCAATGAACGAACGGACAGATCATAACTTTGCGAAAATAAAGAAAGCAAAATTTTCAGTGGAGGGCAGATTTGAACCAAGGACCTCTCGTTCCGCAGCTGTTCACGCTAACCACGGGACCACGGCGCTCCTCGCCTCACATTGCCCTTAATATTGCCTATCTTACGCATGGACGACCCAGTTTGTATATTTTGCTTATTTTTTCATAGTTCCACACAACTTCTTCCTGTTTTCTCGATTGATCTGTGTTCAGTTTTTCAAGGCCTATCCATTGTGCCAACTTATAACTAAATCTGAGGGGGGGGGTGGGATGGGGATGTTCCCTTGTGAGTAACAAATCCGCCAGGAACATTTCAACAATCTGAAGCTCCCCATGTCGACTGTTGGTGATGCGGCTGTCACGTAGAACGCAAAGGAACGTCGCCAGCTAAATGAAGACCAGGCAGACATGTACTGACAGAGAGGGGCTCGACAGAGCATTATGGAATAATGTTGTAAGAAATCTCATGAAATCGTCGGAAGGAAGCACTCGTGATTTCCAAAGCGCTACCAGCAATCTATCTCGCGCAATTGAGTGTGCGTATGATTTTAAAGAGTTGTGATTAAGGAAACACTATATACCGAAGAGCATGTATAGATTTTGTAACATTGTGTGCTGCGTGCGGTAGAGAAACAGTTCGGAGACGATGACTGTATCAGCACGACAGTACACGCGGTCTGTGAGTAAACGGTTTGTGAACGATAACGTTCCCTTAAATGGACTGGCTTGCCAAGAGGCACGACCTGAACCCAGTGTAACACTTTTGGGTTGCATTAGAACGTCGACTTCGTTTAGACTGTAGCGCACATCATCACTAACTTCTGTGTTTCCCGCTGTCGAGGAAGAATGGGCTGTCATTCCTCCAGAGACAAACAGAGACCTCATTGAAAGTGTCTCCTGCAGAGCTCAAACCATAGTAAAGGCAAAATGTGAAGCACCTCATATTAAGTGGAGGTTTACTATCTTTGGCCCGAAAAAAGCATGTTCTTTGAGAATTTTTTTCTCGGGGTGTGTTATAGATATCGGTGTCAAATTTGGTCAAAATGTTTATTGATATTTCCTCTAAAAACTTGGAATTTATTTCGACCGGAAATGTCGAAGAGCAAAGGCGGAAGTGTCGTCGGAACAAAACAAAATTTCGATGTAGACCTCCACGCGCGGAATGTTACAGGTCAGCCGGCTCGTCTGAAATCAAAATTGAGTTGACGTTAGCGAATTATATAAGATTCTTTAGGAGTTGTACCTCGCTTATGTTATTTGGACCATAGGAAACAAATTGACGGCCATTGGAAAAAAATAGGGTTTTATCATCGATCTTTTGACTTCGTCGGCCAAGTAAAAATATTTATAGCTGATGAATCGGAATAAAAGTGGTACAACTCCTAGACAATTTAGTTAGCTTTGTCGGAAACAAAGAATCATGCCAATCGGTTCAGTAGATTTGAAGTTATCATACCGCGCGATAAAAAAAAAACATTTCGAGAAAAACGAGTTCCAAGATTAGACTACATATAAATGCAATATTATTCAACTTACGTTCAACCTGCTATTCTGGATCCATAAACTTGTCCTTCCTCTTCCGCATAGAGGGCCATCCTGCGCTGCTCCAGAGCCGCTCGTACGGCCGGTGACAAGCGGTTTTCGGCCGCTTGTATCCGGTGGTCGTCCGAATGCGTGGCGAACTGCGTCAAATAGAGTCCCAGGGTGACGTCCATCGTTGTCATGGTCTTCAGAATTGCTGAATACCCTTCGTTGAAGCCTCACTGCCAGGAAAGTCCCAAGAATTCCTTAATACCCTTCGTTGAAGCCTCACTGCCAGGAAAGTCGCAATCTCCACAGTCTTCGCACCGGAATGCAAATGCTTTGGGTCTAACTCCCAAACACACGCGTTTAAACTTTCATTTGAATTTTGTGTATTTCCTCCCAAGCACCGGTACAATACCTCGTCCTCTGAAAGAAAAAAAACTGGTGCGTGAAAAAGGCAGATTTCAGGCAGGTGCATATTTTTGTTCAACCCGAATAACACATTTCCCTTCCGTATTCGGAAAAATCGTTTCAGGTGTGGATTCTAAACACTTTTATGGATCCAAAAATGCAATTAAAAAAAATCAATATTTTGAACCAAAAGATAGTAAACCTCCCCTTAATGTCCACTAATAGATGCACGGATATTTCTGATAGATAGTTTGGCGTACCTCTTTAATCGTATGAGGTCATTTTATGGATATACGTTTCAGCATTCTCAGCCGGCCCTGGTGGCCGAGCGCTTCTGGGCGCTACAGTCTGGAACCGCTCGACCGCTACGGTAGCAAGTTCGAATCCTGCCTCGGGCATGGATGAGCGTGATGTCCTTAGGTTAGTTAGGTTTAAGTAGTTCTAAGTCTAGGGGACTGATGACCTCAGATGTTAAGTCCCATAGTGCTCAGAGCCATTTGTACAGTCTGCGCTAGTCGCAAACATGGCGATTTCAGGTGCGGAGCAAGCGTTCTGTGTGTGGGAATTCGGCAAAAACAAGTGAACTACAACTGTTCAACGGGTGTTTAGAACAAGGTGCGGTAAGTAACAACCAACAAGGAAGGCCATTTACCACTGGCACAACAAATTTGTTAACGGCGGGTAGCTTGTGCCCGGCAAAGAGAAGCTGACGTCGAAAACTGTACGGGCCATTATTCTTCGCCGAGAGCACTGTCACGAGAATTCTCCTTGGACATTTTGCAGAAATGGCTGATGTCTCAAATGCAGTCAGACTCTCCGCTCACCTTTCAGCAGATTCATCGCGAAGTTCGTTTTTACTTGAACACGGAGCTACCGCATCGATGAACCGGCCGTGCCACAGAAGGGGATAGCTGTTTCATGAAAGCGACTGCCACAGTCGACGATGCCATGCTGTGACGGGTGTGGCAAGAATTCAGTTACCGTGTTGACGTGTGCCGTATTACTCATGTTTTGCATATCGAAAGCTTGTAAAAAAAAAAAAAAATAAAAAACTTTCCTGAATTCTCTTGAAAATGCAATACGTCTGACAACTGTACAGCGTGTAGTTCTTGTGCAATAAATAATTGAAAGCGTTCCCTGTAAAAGTTAGATATTCCAGTGCCTGTGTTGGTAATAAGCATGATGCAATGTGCCTTCGGACATACATGCATCTGTATGGGAATTACATAAATGCGTACGAATACAGGTTGTGAGATAAGAATGACGACGTTACATACTTGCACGGTTATCCAAAGCGATTGAGGAGACTGCTCGCATAAAGCGGGAAATAAAGTCCCGAGCCTGCACAAATTTTCACTGTCATCATTCTCTTATCAAGTTAATGGCTGTTCGGATTCGCAACTGCGAATACCTTTCATGTAGTTCGGAATTTATTCCTTGATGTCTTTATACATATTTTACGATCTTCTCATTGTTTTCTAAATGTCGCTTTCTTCGCCAATTATGCGGTGAACCTTCTCATTTCTTAACGGACCATGTAATTTTAGACAACCTTTTATAGCACCACGTCTCAAACACGCCGATTCCACTTTCCCGCAGTCCGTGATTCGCTGCTGTACAATCTTGCGCTCCAGGCATACATTCTCAGAAGTTTCTTCCTCCAATTAAGGCTGATATTTGATATTAATTGATTTCTTTTACCTTTGCCTATGCTACCCTGCATTTTATGTCGTTCTTGCTTCTTTCGTCATGTGTTATTTAGCATCCAAGGTATTAGAATTCCGTAACTTCATCTACTACGTGGTCCCCAATTGCGATGGTAAATTTATCGCTAGTCTCGTTTCTGTCACTTCTCATTACTTCTGTCTTTCAATCTATAGTGCATTAGACTGTTCATTCCATTCAGCAGGTCGTGCAATTATTAGGATAGTAATATCATCAGCGAATCGTATCATTGTTATCCTTTCACGCTGAATTTTAATCTTAAGTGGTGTAAGTTCACGAATCTCTTGTCGACTCCTGTTCACGTGTCTGGGTATTTTGACAGTGTCCTCTCAATAAATATACTCCCTGCACTGTTATTTCTTGTTAACAGTATTAGCTTATTCCCAAGAATAAGCAGCTTTCACTCAGTTAATACTCGGCAGCAATCAAACCTGCATTTGGATCGGACTTCCTTCACTCTTGTGCAGAAAGGTGTGCAGCATACTGGTGCATCGATTTTCAATAAACTACCACACGGATTCAAAAATCTTAGCAGTAATCCACGCGTTTTCAGATCGAAACTGAAGAGTTTCCTCGTGGGTCACTCCTTCTATTCTGTGGAGGAGTTCTTGAAAAATTAAGCTGGAACTTGTTGTATTGTTGATTGCGTTTAGTTAAACTTGTGGATTGACTTTTTTCGGGTTCATAAACATTTATTTTTATCTGTTATTACTTTCATGTTGTAATTTCATGTACTGACACGTTGCTCCTCAGTTTGGTTCTACGGAACTTGACGTGTACATAAATTAAATAAAATAAATAAATGCTTCTTTCATTTCTGTCACTGCTTTTACGATGTACTGATTTGAACAGTAGGGGAGAAAGACTGCATCTGTCTTTATGCTGTTTCTGATCGGAGCACTTCATTCTTGGTATTCCATTCTTATTATTCCCTCTTGGTTCTTGTACATATTGTGTATTATCTTTCTTTCCCTGTAGCTTACTCCTATTTTTTCTCAGTATTTCAGCATTTTACAGCGTTGAACTGCTTAGGTCGACAAATCCTATCCTATGACTTGCTTCCATTAACAATCGCGGGTCCCGTGTTCGATTCCCGGCGGGGTCGGGGATTTTCACCTACCTCGAGATGACTGGGTGTTTGTGTTGTCCTGATCATTTCATCATCATGAAAGTGGCGAGATTGGGCTGAGCAAAGTTTCGGAATTTGTACGGGCGCTGATAACCGCGAAGTTGAGCGCCCCACAAACCAATCATCATCATCATTATCAATCGCAATTTTAGAATTGCTCTCTGGTACCTTTCCTAAACCCAAACTGATCGCCATGTAATTTTGTAGTGTACGGATGAGTAGCAGGGGTGAGAAGAGTGAAAGGAAGCGTTTGAAATAAGATTCCAGCGAAGAACTATGTCGACAGGTCAAGTAAAGGTGGACAGACAGGTGATGAACGAAGTCTGTGGGGGAGCTCTTGTCAGAAGCAGGGGAGACGTTAGTAGAACTGGGATAGGGAGTCCGTGAATAGGAAACTTGGCATCGGGGGAGCAGTGTAGGGGGAATTTGGAGGGGTAGAGGCAGCATGCATCTCTTGTTACCTCACGTCCATCTCCTGTCCCTCATTGCGTAAACTGAGCGGATAAATAGGTAAACAGTCTGTCCCAAACTAAAATTACGCAGCACAGAAGTCTTTTTATACCCTTGAATCTTCTCGCTTTACGTTTGTATCTTAATCTTTGGCCACTCACCCTGTTAATGTAATCATTCTATTTTGTTCAATATGATCTTCCAGTTTTCTTTTGTTTCCATAGATTTTATTTTCTAATTCAGATCGTGATTAATTTTGTCATTCTTAATTATAATTTCTTGAACCTTCTATTTTAAAAAAAAAGCACTCCGTCTTCAGGCCACGAGTGGCCTACAGGGACCATCCGACCTCCGTGTCATCCTCAGAGGAGGATGCGGATAGGAGGGGCGTGGGGTCAGCACACCGCTCTCCCTGTCGTTATGATGGTATTCTTGACCGAAGCCGCTACTATCCGGTCGAGTAGTTCCTCAGTTGGCATCACGAGGCTGAGTGCACCCCGAAAAATGGCAACAGCGCATGACGGCTGGATGGTCACCCATCCAAGTTCGGGCCACGCCTAACAGCGCTTAACTACTGTGATCTCACGGGAACCGGTGTAGCCACTGCGGCAAGGCCGTTGCCCTTGAACCTTCTGTTGCTCTGAGAAATCTCATCCTGCGTCCTGAGCTTTACTGTCATGTTGTTTTATGTGACGCATTATTCACTTCCGTACTGTAAAGAGGGAACAGACATTGTAGCCTGCTTTTTGGGTAATTAGCTGTCGCTGGGGTCCCTGTCGTCTCTCGTTTTAAGAGTCTGAATTAATACAGACTGCCAAAAGATGGAAGAAATGGCCTTTGTTCCCTAGCAGATCTGATCTTCTGTCCCAGGCGTCGGATTTCGTTTCTTACGGCAGGTGTTTCGCAGTCTGCTCATGAATTTATTAACAGAAAGGGTCAACAGGGAAGCTACAGGCGAGTGAGAATCAGTGTAGAGTGGCAGTGCATCTGTTTAAAAACTGACTCGTAAATGAGAGGTAGCCCCGTCACAAATATCCTAAAATATCGCTTACAATAAATAATGCAGCCGTTGGGCGAGCATTGGACTTGCTGCATGACAAGTTAAAAGAGCAAAAGTCCACACAAATAATGCCTTCAGAATAAAGAACAATCCCTAGAGAGCCCGCAGAAACGAATTACCGTGAATCAGTGTAGAAAGAAGGTAGCCACGAATAGTATCGCAGTAGAGCTTACGACGCAACATGTCGATTTGCAGAGCGGATATCTCGCGGTGCAAATATGACGGCGCAGATGCAACTATCTACATCTACATCCGTACTCCGCAAGCCACCTGACGGTGTGTGGCGGAGGGTACCTTGAGTACCTCTATCGGTTCTCCCTTCTATTCCAGTCTCGTATTGTTCGTGGAAAGGAGGATTGTCGGTATGTCTCTGTGTGGGCTCTAATCTCTCTGATTTTATCCTCATGGTCTCTTCGCGAGATATACGTAGGAGGGAGCAATATACTGCTTGACTCCTCGGTGAAGAAATGTTCTCGGAACTTCAACAAAAGCCCGTACCGAGCTACTGAGCGTCTCTCCTGCAGAGTCTTCCACTGGAGTTTATCATCTCCGTAACGCTTTCGCGATTACTAAATGATCCTGTAACGAAGCGCGCTGCTCTCCGTCGGAACTTCTCTCTCTCTTCTATCAACCCTATCTGATACGGATCCCACACTGCTGAGCAGTATTAAAGCAGTGGGCGAACAAGCGTACTGTAACCTACTCCCTTTGTTTTCGGAGTGGATTTCCGTAGGATTCTTCCAATGAATCTGTCTGGCATCTGCTTTACCGACGATCAACTTATGATCATTCCATTTTAAATCACTCCTAATGCGTACTCCCAGATAATTTATGGAATTAAATGCTTCCAGTTGCTGACCTCCTATATTGTAGCTAAATGCTAAGGGATCTTTCTTTCTATGTATTCGCAGTACATTACACTCGTCTACATTGAGATTCAATTGCCATTCCCTGCACCATGCGTCAATTCTCTGCAGATCCTCCTGCATTTCAGTACAATTTTCCATTGTTACAACCTCTCGATATACCGCAGCATCATCCGCAAAAAGCCTCAGTGAACTTCCGATGTCATCCACAAGGTTATTTATGTATACTGTGAATAGCAACGGTCCTACGACACTCCTGAAATCACTCTTACTTCGGAAGACTTCGTAGTTACAGCGTGCTTCGTAAATTCTAAACATCACGAGCAGCTCGCAGATGGCTAACACAAGGCTGCTACCAAGGTAATGGAAAAGAACACTCGCCATGATATGGCGAAACTGTTGCACTATGATCCTCGCGATGTCGACACATTTAGAAACGGCAACGGAATGGGCTGGAGAGCTGTCTCCGGGCTATACAGGGTGTTACAAAAAGGCACGGCCAGTCTTTCAGGAAACATTCCTCACACACAAATAAAGAACAGATGTTATGTGGACATGTGTCCGGAAACGCTTACTTTCCATGTTAGAGCTCATTTTATTACTGCTCTTCAAATCACATTAATCATGGAATGGAAACACACAGCAACATAACGTACCAGCGTGACTTCAAACACTTTGTTACAGGAAATGTTCAAAATGTCCTCCGTTAGCGAGGATACATGCATCCACCCCCCGTCGCATACAATCCCTGATGCGCTGATGCAGCCCTGGAGAATCGAGTATTGTATCACAGCCGTCCACAATACGAGCACGAAGAGTCTCTACATTTGGTACCGGGGTTGCGTAGACAAGAGCTTTCAAATGTCCCCATAAATCAAAGTCAAGAGGATTGAGGTCAGGAGAGCGTGGAGGCCATGGAATTGGTCCGCCTCTATCAATCCATCGGTCACCGAATCTGTTGTTGAGAAGCGTACGAACACTTCGACAGAAATGTGCAGGAGCTCCATCGCGCATGAACCACATGTTGTGTCGTACTTGTAAAGGCACATGTTCTAGCAGCACATGTAGAGTATCCCGTATGAAATCATGATAACGTGCTCCATTGGGCGTAAGTGGAAGAACATGGGGCCCAATCAAGTCATCACCAACAATGCCTGCCCAAACGTTCACAGAAAATCTGTGTTGATGACGTGATTGCACATTTGCGTGCGGATTCTCGTCAGCCCACACATGTTGATTGTGAAAATTTACAATTTGATCGCGTTGGAATGAAGCCTCATCCGTAAAGAGAACATTTGCACTGAAATGAGGATTGACACATTGTTGGATGAACCATTCAGAAGTGGACTCGTGGAGGCCAATCAGCTGCTGATAGTGCCTGCACACGCTGTACATGGTACGGAAACAACTGGTTCTCCCGTAGCACTCTCCATACAGTGACGTGATCAACGTTACCTTGTACAGCAGCAACTTCTCTGACGCTGACACTAGGGTTATCGTCAACTGCACGAAGAATTGCCTCGTCCATTGCAGGTGTCCTCGTCGTTCTGGGTCTTTCCCAGTCGCGAGTCATAGGCTGGAATGTTCCGTGCTCCCTAAGACGCTGATCAATTGCTTCGAATGTTTTCCTGTCGGGACACCTTCGTTCTGGAAATCTGTCTCGATACAAACGTACCGCGCCACGGCCATTGTCCCGTGCTAATCCATACATCAAATGGGCATCTGCCAGCTCCGCATTTGTAAACATTGCACTGACTGCAAAACCACGTTCGTGATGAACACTAACCTGTTGATGCTACGTACTGATGTGCTTGATGCTAGTACTGTAGAGCAATGAGTCGCATGTCAACACAATCACCGAAGTCAACATTACCTTCCTTCAACTGGGCCAACTGGCGGTGAATGGAGGAAATACAGTACATACTGGCGAAACTAAAATGAGCTCTAACATGGAAATTAATCGTTTCCGGACACATGTCCACATAACATCTTTTCTTTATTTGTGTGTGAGGAATGTTTCCTGAAAGTTTGGTCGTACCTTTTTGTAACACCCTGTATACGACTTTGTCGCTGAATTACTGTGTAGCTCCGTGGTTTGCGAAAAGGTCCTTGTAGTTAACCTAACGGAAGTTGGAGATGTAACAGTTCTAGCGGACTGAAGCAGCCGAGTTCTTGCCTTCAAGTTGCGTGGCCCGAACAGGCACGGATTCCCAGAACGCGGGAGAACTGTGTATGTCTCCGCCACCGCGATGCTTCAACGATGATTCGAAATAACGGCCAGGAGACAAATCTAAATTTTTCCATCTTGCGAGTTTTCTATATTAAATAAACGGGAATTTCAAAATTATCCTACCCCTCCAACCGATGATCTCCTACTTAGACAACACCTCGGTAGTATCTGCGGACCTGGGAAAATTAGTTTAAGTAGTATTACATCAATAATTAAGCTAGACGGCTTGCTAGTTAATTAAACGTCCGATCTGTATTTGGCATCAATTTACACGGAATTATATTGAACAGTAAAGAAATACAGTAGAAGAAGAATGGGTAGCTTTGAGAGATGAAGTAGTGAAGGCAGCAGAGTATCTAGTAGGTAAAAAGACGATGGCTGGTAGAACTCCTTGGGTAACAGAAGAAATATTGAATTTGATTGATGAAAGGAGAAAATATAAAAATGCAGTAAATGAAGCAGGCAAAAAGGAATACAAACGTCTCAAAAATGAGATCGACAGGAAGTGCAAAATGGCTAAGCAGGGATGGCTAGAGGACAAATGTAAGGATGTAGAGGCTTATCTCACGAGGGGTAAGATAGACACTGCCTACAGGAAAATCAAAGAGAACTTTGGAGATAAGAGAACCACTTGCATGAACATCAAGAGCTCAAATGGAAACCCAGTTCTAAGCAAAGAAGGGAAAGCAGAAAGGTGGAAGGAGTATATAGAGGGTCTATACAGGGGCGATGTTCTTGAGGACAATATTATGGAAATGGAAGAGGATGTAGATGATGATGAACTGGGAGATATGATACTGCGTGAGGAGTTTGACAGAGCACTGAAAGACCTGAGTCGAAACAAGGCCCCGGGAGTAGACAACATTCCATTGGAACTACTGACAGCCTTGGGAGAGCCAGTCCTGACAAAACTCTACCATCTGGTGAGCAAGATGTATGAAACAGGCGAAATACCCTCAGACTTCAAGAAGAATATAATAATTCCAATCCCAAAGAAAACAGGTGTTGACATGTGAAAATTACCGAACTATCAGTTTAATGAGTCACAGCTGCAAAATACTAACGCGAATTCATCACAGAGGTTTGCTATTTGGGGAGCTAAATAACTGATGATGGTCGAAGTAGAGAGGATATCAAATGTAGACTGGCAATGGCAAGGAAAGCGTTTCTGAAGAAGAGAAATTTGTTAACATCGAGTGTAGATTTAAGCGTAAGGAAGTAGTTTCTGAAAGTATTTGTATCGAGTGTAGCCATGTATGGAAGTGAAACATGGACGATAAATAGTTTAGACAAGAAGAGAATAGAAGTTTTCTAAATGTGGTGCTACAGAAGAATGCTGAAGATTAGATGGGTAGATCACATAACTAATGAGGAGGTATTGAATAGAATTGGGGAGAAGAGAAGTTTGTGGCCCAAATTGACAAGAAGAAGAGACCGGTTGGTAGGACATGTTCTGAGGCATCAAGGGATCACAAATTTAGCATTGGAGGGCAGCGTTGAGGGTAAAAATCGTAGAGGGAGACCAAGAGATGAATATACTAAACAGATTCAGAAGGATGTAGGTTGCAGTTGGTACTGGGAGATGAAGATGCTTGCACAGGATAGAGTAGCATGGAGAACTGCATCAAACCAGTCTCAGGACTGAACACCACAACAACAACAACAACATATTGGACGTTCGACTCTTTTACCGGAATTGAAGAATTAACTTCATTACTGTATCTTCCTTTATGCGGGGACTGGTCCGGGCAGACGCTGTGGCTTCGCCACTTGGGTTGCGTACTCGCACTTGTGCTTCCAAAATTTCAGTCGTGTGTCTTTCCGCATTTTGTTTTTCACACACACTTTTATTGTTCCACATATATTTGGGAATTTTGCTAGTTTCTTCTCTGTATCTCTTCACAGTCGTATGTAATGTCGCATCTTAGGTAGTTAAAATATTTTTCTTCTTGTAACATCTCGCTATCAACATCAAATTTTGGACTTCTGGGGCGTTCTCCTTTAAAACCAAAAATTTATTTTCCTCCTGGTATGTTCAGGCTACATTCTTTACACTTTGTAAATCCTCTTTTTCCACCAGAAGTGTACGATCGTCTGCATATGAGACAGGCTAAAACAGTGCCTCTGAATCCTGCACCAATCTGGGCTTTAGAGTCAAGTATTACATCGCCCGGATATGTTAAAAAGTGTTGGAGACATGTCACCATTGTCTGAGCGCTGTATTTTTCAATAGTCGCTATGTCAATTTACCATTTAAATCAAGGATGGGGGTCTCTTTGTATAGGCTCAGACCATCTGTTAAATGCGATGAATATTCCCTTTTTCTTTGATTATTCTCCGCAGATTTTTCTGTGTTAACATTGTCAACAGCTTTCATGAAGTCTATAAATACTAAGTGGGTTTTGATCTCTGTTATTCTCGGCGTGATTGCTTAATGCTTTGCTTCCGGCTGCTCTATTTTAAGCGCTATATTTCGACGACTGACCTAGCAGGAGATGTAATTGACTGCGAAAGGAGTGGCTTGTTTTAATAGTTCTTGGGTCATGTGCACGCCTGGAACACTTGCCACGTTGGAATAATACGAGGGCGTGCTGAAAAGTAGTGTGTCCGAACCTTTGATGCGACAGCGCTTAAAGCTTCATAAATGAAACAAACTTTATTATTATTATTCTACCTCCTTATTTCTCATGTGTACATACTTATTCTCAACATAGTCACTTGATTTCTCACAGCGAGAGACCAGAAATAAGGACGTAGAATAATAATAAAGTTTGTTTTATTTATGAAGCTTTAAGCGCTGTCGCATCAAAGGTTCGGACACACTACTTTTCAGCACGCCCTCGTATTATTCCAACGTGGCAAGTGTTCCAGGCGTGCACATGACCCAAGAACTGTTAAAACAAGCCACTTCTTTCGCAGTTGAATTACATCTACTTAAGATTCTGCCAATGAATCTCAGCCTGCCATCAGCTTTATCTACTGTCTGTTTTATCTGGCCATTCTCTTTAGGATGGATACTGTCAGATATTTTACTGTGGTTACTACTCCTAGTAATTTACCGCCAATGAGTGACGAATGACTACCAGGAAAATACTGACCGAGGTAGTTTGAAAGCCATGGAACATTTTAGTTAGTCTGGTTGGAGTCCAGGCTGCGAGTACAATACTGCAATAGGCGCGCCACCTGAAGAAGACCGTTTGATTTTGTTGACGGAAAGACAACGTCACCTCCAGCTTGCACCCCTTTATTACTGTCAAAATGAAAACCTCGAAGGTGTTCCTTAAGTTTTGGAAACAAATGAAAATAGGATGGGGCCAAGTCGGGACTGTGTGGAGGATGATTACTGACAGTGAACCGAAGGCGGCGTGTTGTGACAACTCTTGTGTGTGGTCTCGCATTGTCATGCTGGAAGAGTGTGTGCTCCATGTGTGCTCGAAGTGCGATTACAATACACTGTTTCTCACGCACCGACGTAATTGCGTTACACGCCGTATTACAAGAATTCGGAGCCCTGTAGCGGCAGAGGGTTGCAAATATGTAATACATTAAGAATACAGATGTAGGATGTTAATAAAGTTCGTTTTATTTAAAAAGCTATAAGAGTTTACACACAAAAAATTCGAAAGTATTAGCTTTCAGAACGCTACTTAAAGTAGATGGATCCAAATAAGAGCAGCGCGTTTCGTCACAGGGTCGTTTAATTGGCGTTGGCGTGTTACGGAGATTATCAACAAACCCCTGTGGCAGACGTTACAAGAGAACAGTTGTGCATGACGGAGAGGTTCTTGTTGAAATTCCGAGAGTGTACTTGCCGGTAGAGTCTGGAAACAATTATTGCTCCCACGAGCGTCTCGTGAAATGATCAGAACGAGGAATTCAGATAAAATTACAGATAATACGAAGGTTTGCCAAAACTCATTCTTCCCAAGCGCCATACCGAGCGAGGTGGCGCAGTGGCTAGCACACTGGACTCGCACTAGGGATGACGATGGTTCAATCCTGCGTCCGGCCATCCTGATCCAGGTTTTCCGTGATTTCCCTAAATCGCTCCAGGCAAATGCCAGGACGGTTCCTTTGAAAGGGCACGGCTGACTTCTTTCCCCGCCCTTTCCTAATCCGATGAGACCGATGACCTCGCTGTCTGGTCTCCTCCCCCAAAACAAGCTCCCCCCCCCCCCCCCCCCCAAGCGCCCTTTGGGTATACGAACGCAGGAACAGGGAAGAAAGGATAGGGGGTCTTGGGGAGTTTAGATGTATAGTGTGCGGGCATAATACATTGATGCGCCGAAACATTATCACTACTGTCCAGTGGGAGATTTGGTGACGGAGTAAGAAAAATAAACTACGTGATCAAAAGTATGAGGACACCTGGCTAAAAATGACTTAAAAGTTCGTGGGCCCTACATCAGTAACTCTGCAATTCAGTATGGTGTTGGCCCACTCTTAACCTTGATGACAGCTTCCACTCTCGCAGGCATACGTTCAAGAGGTTTCTTGGGGAATGACAGCCAGTTCTTCGCAGAGTGCTGCACTGAGGAGAGGTATTAATGTTGGTCGGTGAGGCCTGGCAGGAAGTCGGCGTTCCGAAACATCGCAAAGGTGTTCTATAGAATCCAAGTCAAGACTCTGTGCAGGACAGCCCATTACAGGGACGTTATTGTCGTGTAACCACTCCGCCACAGGCCGTGCATTATGAACAGGTGCTCGATCGTGTTGAAAGAGTCAATCGCCATCCTCGAATTGCTCTTCAACAGTGGCAAGCAAGAAGGTGCCTAAAACATCAATGTAGGCCTGTGCTGTGATAGTGCCACGCAAAAAAGAACGGTTGCAAGCCCCCTTCATGAAAAACAGGACCACAGCATAACACTACTCCGAATTTTACTGTTGGCAACACACACACACTGGCAGATGGCGTTCTCTGGGCATTCGTCATACCCAAACCTTGCCATCGGATCGCCGTATTGTGTACCGTGATTCGTCACTCCACGCTACGTTTTTCCACTGTTCAATCGTCCAATGTTTACTCCCCTTACACCAAGTGAGGTGTCGTTTGGCATTTACTGGCGTGATGGGTGGCTTATGAGCAGTCGCTCGGCCATGAAATCCAAGTTTTCACACCTCCCACCTAACTGTCATAGCACTTTCAGTATATCCTGATGCTATTTGGAATTTCTGTGTGATGGTCTGGATAGATGTCAGCCTATTACGCATTACGACCCTCTTCAACTGTCGGCCATCTTTTGTCAGTCAACAGACGAGGTCGGACTGTACGCTTTTGTGCTGTACGTATCCAAAAATGGTTCAAATGGCTCTGAGTACTATGGCACTTCACATCTGAGGTCATCAGTCCCCTAGACTTAGAACTACTTAAACCTAACTAACCTAAGGACATCACACACGTCCATGTTCTAGGCAGGATTCGAAACCGCGACCGTAGCAGCAGCGCGGTTCCAGACTGAAGCGCCTAGAACCGCTCGGCCACAGCGGCCGGCTGTAATTATCCCTTCACGTTTCCACTTCACTATCACATCGGAAACAGTGGACCTAGGGATGTTTAGGAGTGTGGAAATCTCGCGCACAGACGTATTAGACAAGTGACACCCCATCGCCACGTTCGAAGTCCGTCAGTTCCGCAGAGCGCCCCTTTCTGCTCTCTCGCGATGTCTAATGACTAATGAGGTCGCTGATGTGGAATACCTGGCAGTAGGTGGCAGCACAATGCACCTAAAACGAAAAATGTATGTTTTGGGAGGTGTCCGGATAGTTTTGATCAGATAGTGTATATAAGCGGAGTGGAATTACATTCGAGCAGCGATAAGGGTCACAGATGGGGGAATCCACTGATATAAGCGTCTCTGACAAAGGGCTTGGAAACGAGCATCTCGAAAACAGCGAAGCTCACTTCTGTGTGAGGGGCTAGGGAAAGTTGCTAAAGGACAGCCACTAATATGCGACAAGGTGTTGGATGTCCACACCTCGTCATAGAGCTTGGAGATCGGTGATTTGTCATAGAACTTGGAGATCGGTGATTTGTCATAGAACTTGGAGATCGGTGATTTTTCCTCTCAGTAAAGCAGAATAAGACTGCGATCTAGATAGTGTCGGAAGTTCCATGCGACTTTTCGCGGATAATGCTGTAGTATACAGAGAAGTTGCAGCATTAGAAAATTGCAGCGAAATGCAGGAAGATCTGCAGCGGATAGGCACTTGGTGCAGGGAGTGACAACTAACCCTTAACATAGACAAGTGTAATGTATTGCGAATACATAGAAAGAAGGATCCTTTATTGTATGATTATACGATAGCGGAACAAACACTGCTTGCAGTTAAATGTAAAATGTCGCTGTTTTCGAGATGCTCGTTTCCAAGCCCTTTGTCAGAGACGCTTATGTCGGTGGATTCCCCCATCTGTGACCCTTATCGTTGCTCGAATGTAATTCCACTCCGCTTATATACACTATGTGATCACACTGTAAAATGTCTGGGAGTATGCGTACGGAACGATTTGAAGTGGAATGATCATATAAAATTAATTGTTGGTAAGGTGGGTGCCAGGTAGAGATTCATTGGGAGAGTCCTTAGAAAATGTAGTCCATCAACAAAGGAGGTGGCTTACAAAACACTCGTTCGACCTATACTTGAGTATTGCTCGTCAGTGTGGGATCCGTACCACGTCGGGTTGACAGAGGAGATAGAGAAGATCCAAAGAAGAGCAACGCGTTCGTCACAGGGTTATTTGGTAAGCGTGATAGCGTTACGGAGATGTTTAGCAAACTCAAGTGGCAGACTCTGCAGGAGAGGCGCTTTGCATCGCCGTGTAGCTTGCTGTCAAGGTTTCGAGAGGGTGCGTTTCTGGATGAGGTATCGAATACATTGCTTCCCCCTACTTATACCTCCGGAGGAGATCACGAATTTAAAATTATAGAGAGGTTCGAGCGCGCATGGAGGCTTTCCGGCAGTCGTTCTTCCCGCGAGTCATACGCGACTGGAACAGGAAAGGGAGGTAATGGCAGTGCCCCCCGCCACTCACCGTTGGGTGGCTTGGGGAGTATAAATGTAGATGTAGATCTGTGGCAAATCTCTCGGCAGAGTAGAGCTCCGGTGCAGGCACAAGTGTGTCAGATTGGATTGGATTGTTTGGGGGAAGAGACCAAACAGCGAGGTCATCGGTCTCATCGGATTAGGGAAGGACGGGGAAGGAAGTCGGCCGTGCCCTTTCTAAGGAACCATCCCGGCATATGCCTCGAGCGAATGAGGGAAAAATCACGGAAAACCTAAATCAGGATGGCCGGACGCGGGATTGAACCGTCGTCCTCCCGAATGCGAGTTCAGTGATGTAACCACTGCGCAACCTTGCTCGGTCAGTGTGTCAGAGAACGCCTTACAATGCAGGTGTTGAAAGTCGAGCTTGTTAGCAGACGTCATCTATGTGCCTTCCAAGATGACACGACGACATCTTCATTTACGATTCTAGAGGGCGCCGGATCATCGAGAGTGGAGTGTGGACTCTTGTAAACGTCGCGCCTGGTCGGATGGATCAGGTTTCTTGTTACCTCAGGTTGATGGGACGGTCATCCAGGCGAATAGGATCGAAACGCGTACCTCGGCACGGACGTAGGCTGGTGTGACAGTACCGCGGTGTGGTGGACATCCACCTGGGCTTCAATGGGATCTGCGGTAGTGATCGAAGGCAGCTGTGGGCTATGTCAACATTATTGTGAATAATATAAAGGCTCCTTTGAAAAAAAAAAAATTAAATTTGTTTACTACTACTACTACTACTACTACTACTACTAGGCTAATTACTGTTTAGCTCTACAGGAGCTTTATACTGAAATGTTTCCCACACCACCTTATATTGTCTTTCTATGTGTGTAACTGTATGTTCACTGTTGTGGGTAAATACATACAGCGTATGCAGGGCGATGTGTGAAACCGATAGCGATTACACGCTTCCGCTGCTGTAGAAATCTGCTCCAGTGCTGCAAATACCGTGTTGAGCTGCAAGTGGTAACCAAAGTACGGAGAAATATTCTTCGGGGCTCTGTTGCGTAGCAATCAGATTGCTTTCAGTTCTGAGAAATGTCCAGGTACAATTGTGGATTTGAATGATTCATGAAGTGAATTCTTTTCCGAAGAAAGCATCGAACTATTTCACTAGAACTGAACGCTCCCGTCGAAACTATTCTCAAGCTGGTATTTATTATTAAATCGCAATAGGAGTATACGCTGGTTGTAGAATAACACGTAGCTTCTTGAAATGAACAATATTTTATTGTTCTATTAACTGATTTCCTTCCATATACACGTATATTTTACAATGTGAATCAAAATCTCGCAATGGCGTCGATTTTTACATCACAAGAATGGCTCTCTTCTTGTAAAAATTACTCTTAACAAGTACAAAAGCTCTATATCCTAAGAATAATTATGTGAGCGCTGACCGCCACAAAGTAATAAACTATATATAATCTCGCACTGTCACAGCAAGTTACGCTGCATGATACATCATAATAACCTGCATCCCTTCGTGCTTGATGTCTTTCTCGACTGTGTTTCATCTTCCAGCAGGATAACTGCCTGGATAACAAGGCCAGAACCGCATTGCAGTGGTGCGAGAAACATGATAGTAAACCCTAAACCCACGTGGCCAAAGACACCCCATCTGAACCCGATGAGACATATCAGGGACAATGTCGGGCACCAGCTCTGCATCCCGGCTGTGAATTATGTGACTCGTGCATGTATATCTGGTGTCGCGTGTTGAATATCTGGTGTCGCGTGTCTCCCGAATCCGTGCCACGCTGAATGGCTCGAGTGCTGAGTTCCAAAGGTGGGCCACCATGCTGTTTAGCAGGAGGTCACGATGTTCTGGCTCACGAGTGTATAACCGGTCACGTATCGGTTGCAGTACTAGACAAATGGGGTGCGTTCCGTGCAGAATGGCGGGGGCGTCGTTTGTGGGGCGTGGCCTCCCGCGGTCTAACGTTACTGGCGTCCCGGCCGCCCCGCCGCCGGGCTGAACTTATTTGCTGCTCTCGAATTGCCGGTCGCCTTAGTCACTGGCTATTCGCGGCGTTCTAAATCCGACGCTCCCTCCTCCCGAGCCAGCCTTCGGATGCTGTTACCTCACATCCAGCACGGCTCCCTACCCCACACCCCCGTCGCTACGCCAACGCTCCGGAATTCCGCGCGAGATTGAAAATAATCTCGTATCCTTGTACACTGCGCGTTCTGAAAGCGGGGAAAGCCACGTTGTTTGGCACGTTCGTCCGCTGGTTCCTGTGAAAGTTCTCATATAACCTTAGTTACTTTTGTGTTAAGACTAAATCTTCCGTTCCTCATGGCTTCCTTCCTTTGGTGCCTTTTACGTGCTCTCGTCGTTTATTGTTGACGTCGTTACATTAAAAATTAATGTACATAGATTAGTTTTCACGTAAATAATTTATAGCAATTATTATGTCAGTTTAAATAATAGAATTAATCAAAATGATGCAAAATTATTACAAAATAGCCGAGAAGATTGGATTATGTTAGAAAGACAGAATGAGGAATGGAAAAACTGGTAGAAGCCGACCTCGGGGAAGATCAGTTTGCATTCCGTAGATGTGTTGGAACACGTGAGGCAATACTGACCTTACGACTTATCTAAGAAGAAAGATTAAGGAAAGGCAAACCTACGTGTCTAGCATTTGTAGACTTAGAGAAAGCTTTTGACAATGTTGACTGGAATACACTCTTTCAAATTCCGAAGGTGGCGGGGTAAAATACAGGGAGCGAAAGGCTATTTACAATTTGTACAGAAACCAGATGGCAGTTATAAGAGTCGAGGGACATGGAAGGGAAGCAGTGGTTGGGAACGGAGTGAGACAGGGTTGTAGCCTCTCCCAGATGTTATTCAATCTGTATATTGAGCAAGCAGTAAAGGAAACAAAAGAAAAATTCGGAGTAGGTATTAAAATCCATGGAGAAGAAATAAAAACTTTGAGGTTCGCGGATGACATTGTAATTCTGCCAGAGACAGCAAAGGACTTGGAAAGGCAGTTGAACGGAATGGACAGTGTCTTGAAAAAACAAAAGAAAAACGAGGATAATGGAATGTAGTCGAATTAAATCGGGTGATGCTGAGGGAATTAGATTAGGAAATGCCACACTTAAAGTAGTAAAGGAGTTTTGCTATTTGGGGAGCAAAATAACTGATGATGGTCGAAGTAGAGAGGATATAAAATGTAGCCTGGTAATGACAAGGAAAGCGTTTCTGAAGAAGAGAAATTTGTTAACATCGGGTATAGATTTGTCAGGAAGTCGTTTCTGAAAGTATTTGTATGGAAGTGAAACATGGACGATAAATAGTTTGGACAAGAAGAGAATAGAAGCTTTCGAAATGTGGTGCTACAGAAGAATGCTGAAGATTAGATGGGTAGATCACATAACTAATGAGGAGGTATTGAATAGAATTGGGGAGAAGAGGAGTTTGTGGCACAACTTGACAAGAAGAAGAGACCGGTTGGTAGGACATGTTCTGAGGCATCAAGGGATCACAAATTTAGCATTGGAGGGCAGCGTGGAGGGTAAAAATCGTAGAGGGAGACCAAGAGGTGAATACACTAAACAGATTCAGAAGGATGTAGGTTGCAGTAGGTACTGGGAGATGAAGAAGCTTGCACAGGATAGAGTAGCATGGAGAGCTGCATCAAACCAGTCTCAGGACTGAAGACCACAACAACAACAACCAGAAAGGAATTCCAAATTGATGCACCTTTGCCTGTAGATAGATTAAATTCCAAGACAGTTGACCACTTAAAGTACTTAGTGAATCTTAAAGTAACAACAATAGAACGGATATGGAAATAGATAGCTGTCGAGCAGCAGCAGAAAAAACACTTTTAAGTTTTATCGAAATGCTAGAGGAAAGATCAGTTAGTACTAACTTCAAAATCCGCTTGTATCAATCGACTATTGTAACGGTAACATTATACTGACGTGAAGGATTTATATTTAGACACAGTTGAACTGTTAATATACAATCGACCATCGTTTTCCTTGCATCCATTAAGCAGGATAGACCCCCTAATGTTCGAACGCTCATTCTAAGGTACAAGGCGGCTTACAGTTAACATCGACAGGCGTGGCAACTTGATCGTTCTTTCCTCGTTCCACACGCAATTGCAGTGGAAAAGATAATGGCTAGTTGTGTTTTTGATTGTACCCCTTACCATGCAGTGTGCTCTGGCTATTGGAGTATTTACCTAGACGAAGTAGTGTGCGCTGATTTATATGCCGAGCGCGAAATCTTCAGCGATTGTTCGTGGTGAGGAGTCTACGTCTTACTCAATGATAGTACGCAGTGATAGAATACACAGAGACACGTGTCGATGCAACGACGTGAGCGTAAACAATGACAATGTCAGGACGCGTGCACTCTAAGATACTGCATGCTTACTCAGTAGAGGCGTCACGGGAAAATTAAGCAAAAAACTATAGAGGCTGTGACTGCGGAAGTCAGCCGATGCTGCCGATACCGCTTCTGGTTACACGTGCCATCTGAAACCTAGCAGCCGACTATCTCTTCTACGGCTTCGAATTAATCCCGCTGCAGGAAGCACTTACGTATAGGATGGTGGTTACCTGGCATACTGTGCTATTGTCATGGGCACTGGTGTAAACTTCAAAAACATCCACTGACAGGACCACTTTTGCTCTCTAAAGTGGTGTTAATGGTTAGTCACCATTGCTTCTTTTATTTTGGTGGCTTTTGTTGTAATTTTCATGGTGTCAGTCAAGCCTTATGTCGTATTTACAAAGTGTCCTATGAATCAAAATTATGATTTGTAAAATTTTAAATGACACTGAAGACTAATTTTCATTGTGATGATGCGGATCAAAATAGAATTCGGGAATCCTCGTGGATAGCCTGTGTTCGCGTGCAAACCATATTTACGAAATATTGATTAAGCAAGGTTGACATGTGATGGGTCAAAAAGCATGGAAGAAAAAAATTTAAAAATAAAAATTAAGCAGAGTGTGGTTAATGGTGTGCTTCCGTGTATTCTGCCGAAGCATACCACTGATCACTCACACCGAGGAAACCTCAGAGACCACAGAGTCTGATTGAGAGAGATACCAAAGCACAGCGTTTAATTAATAGGCTAATTATCTGAAGGAGGATTATGCCAAGGCAAAGTACTTTGAAAGTTATCGATATTTAGATGAAACAAACAACCTGTATCTACGTATTCTGACCTCGTAAATAACTTCTTGTAATTTTCTTGGCGAAAAACTAGTCGGAACTGAATTCATAAGAGCTCTTAGTCACATCGATATGTTGTGTACTGAAGAGCGCATATGAATTCAGTTCTGTCCAGTTTTTCGTCACGAAAATAACATTATTTTTGCTTTTGTGGCTGAATTTTATGGAGATGTTGGCGTATCTAATAGCGGATTATGATGATTATGACAGGTATCACAATTGATTACGATGTAAAAATACTCCAGAAGATGGTCTCTAAGCGACTGAAACTGGCTGTGTAACTTAAATACAGGAGTATAATTACGTGAAATAGAAAAGAGCGGAAGGAAAATAGCCAGGAAAACTTTTGAGATCAAGGTATGACACTGGAAAATGGAAATTAAGAAGTAATAAAGTAGGTAATTAAAGAACAGAACGAATATTAGACTCGATGAAGAAGGAATAATTGTATTCTGTCGACACCTAGAAAAGGTCGACGAGAAAATAACAAAAAGAATGTTTAACTTTTTTGACGTAAACCCCAAAACATGAACGACGCGGATCAATGAAGTTAAAACACACTTGGTCGAAATTGAAACAATCGAGGAAGAAATAGGAAAGAGAGAAATGTTCATTTCAAAACGGCATTGCATTCAAGAGCAGTAGTAGCCCTTGGGTGGCCTGAGCGAGGCATGTCATCTACAGTTCCTGTCTCTCTGTATCTCCTCCATGTCCTAACAATATCGCTTTGATTCACTCCGAGACGCCTGGACACTTCCCTTGTCGAGAGCCCTTCCTGGCACAAAGTAACAACGCAGACGGACGGCGGTACTGACCCTCTAGGCATGGTTGAACTATAGACAACACGAGCCGTGTACCTCCTTCCTGGTGGAATGACTGGAACTGATCGGCTGTCGGACCCCCTCCGTGTAATAGGCGCTGCTCTTGCGTGGTTGTTTACATCTTTGGGATGGTTTAGTGACGTCTCTGAACAGTCCAAGGGACTGTGCCTGTGATAAAATATCCACAGTCAACGTCTATCTTCCAGAGTTCTGGGAACCGGGGTGATGCAAAACTTTCTGTTGATGTGTGTAGTAGGCACATTACCCATCGTGCCACTAAGGCACGTCTTTCACCAGGGAAGGCAGGATCACCCACCTGTGAGGCTTATGGAAGCATAACTCAGCCTAAGATGCGGTCGCCAATAATCCCCGCCTACACATTGAGGCTGAACCGGTGCAACGGTTCGCTGCCATCATACCATGGGGGTTATCCGTAGCCCACACACCGGTGTTTCAAGCATTCACAATACCGCCCCTCGTAAAGGTTACCTCATCTGTGAACAGGATGGATGACGGAAAAAACCCAGCTCCGTGGGGACCTGTGCGACAAAACAGTCGAGGTGGACTTGTCCACGTACGTAAGTAATTCTGCACGCGTTGTAGATGGCATGATAGCGCCAGTAGTAGTAAGAAACGTTTCTCATTGGTTGTCTGGTTTACACCATGATTGCTTGCGACCTGTCTGGCGCTGATACGGGGTCATATTCTACACTATTAAACACCTGTTACCTCCACTTCAAGTGGGTATACCTCAATTGGAACGCATTTCCGGCCATACAGTGAGGCGACGAAAGTCGTAGGACAGCGTTATACACATACACAGACGGCGGTAATATCGCGTGCTCAAGGTATAAAAGGGAGCGCATTGACGAGGCTTTCATTTGCACTTAAGTGGTTTATGTGAAAAGGATTCCGACGTGCTAACGGCCACACGACGGGAATTAAGACTTCGAATGCGGAATGGTAGCTCGAGTTAGTCGCATGGGATATTCCATTTCGGAAATCGTTAGGGATTGAGTCTTCCGAGAACCATAGTGTCAACAGTGTGTCGAGAATACCAAATTTCAGGCATTACCTCTCGCCGCGGACGATGCAGTGCCGCCGGCTGAAGTGGCCGTGCGGTTCTAGGCGCTGCAGTCTGGAACCGCGAGACCGCTACGGTCGCAGGTTCGAATCCTGCCTCGGGCATGGATGTGTGTGATGTCCTTAGGTTAGTTAGGTTTAACTAGTTCTAAGTTCTAGGGGACTAATGACCTCAGAAGTTGAGTCCCATAGTGCTTAGAGCCATTTGAACCATTTTTGAACCAGGAACACAGGCGTTTGCTTAAAGTTGTCAGTGCGAACAGACAAATAACACCGCGTGAAATAGTCACAGAAATCAATGTACCCGTTAGGATAGAGCGCCGAAATTTGGCGTTGATGGGCTATTGCAGCAGACGACCGACGAGAGCGCTTTCGTTAGCAGTGCATTGCCTGCAGCGCCTCTCATGGCCTCGCGACCATATCTGTTGAATGAATGCTTCACGTTAATTAAACCGTGGCCTGCTCAGATGAGTCCAGATTTCAGTTGTTATAAAGCTAATGCTAGGGTGCGAGTGTGGCACATACCTCAGGAAGCCGTGGATCCAAATTGCCAACAAGGCTCCATGCAAGCTGGTGTGGGCTGTGCTTTCGTCCTCTAGTCCAACTGAACCGATCATTGACTCTAAATGGTTATGCTCGCCTGCTTGGAGACTATATGCAACCATTCACGGACTTCGTTTCCAAACAACGACGGATTTTTTTTATGGATGGCAGTGGCCATGTCAATGGGCCACAGCTGCGGTTTGGAGAACATTCTGGACAATTCGAACGAATGATTTGACCACCAAGATCGCCCGATCTAAATCCAGCGAGTATTTGTGGGACATAACCGAGAGGTCAGCTGTGCGCAAAATCCTGTCCGACAACACTTTCGCAATTATGGTCAGCTAGAGAGGCAGAATATGTATTTCCGCAAGGGGCTTCCAACAACTTGTTGAGCCCATGCCACGTCGATTTTCTGCACTCCGTCGGGCAAAAGGAGTTCCGACTGGATGTCTGGAGGTAAACAAAGACTTTAGTCTACTCATTGTATGTCCATATGACCGTTTTTGCTCCTTATCCTCTGAGGGCTGGAGGTCTGCAGTTTTTACCCTTTAGCAAAATAACAAGTACAGAGAGCTACAGCACGGAGCTAGGCAGGCAGTCGGCTAGAAACAAGCGGGACGTGACGTACGGGAAGGCAGGCGCGGCCATTAGCCGTGGCTTTATCGGTTGTCTGTGCCCCACATTCCTGCCGGCCAGACGTCTCCGACACACTTGACCGGAATGCGCCGGTGAGAGCACGGGCCGTCGATACCCCGCAGCGGTCGCGCCGTGCTCGCCACTGCGCATGCGCGCGGCAACGTCTGTCTGGCGGCGCGGGTTCAATGGCAGGGGTCGACAACAGGGTTGCGGCGAGGTAGCCGGCTTAAGCGTACAAACCCTGTAACTCGTTACACACGACCGACTTTCCGGTCAAACTCGAGCACTCGTGGTTCGTGCACGACATGTGTACGCTAGTAAGTCACGCAGTCACGGAAAAGCTTATCAGATAGGTGAGTGGTTCGAAGACAGTTGTAGAACCCATTACGGTGTCCTGGAAGCCTAGTGCTCAGCAGATAGAAATTTACCGTCAGGAGTGCCACAGCGAAGTGTGATAGGTTGGCTCTTGTTCTCAAAGCAAATTATCCCAATAAACATACTTTTCCTTATACGACTTACTAGAACGGACATCCGAATCTCTAGATGTCAGACACTCTGATCGGTAACAGACGTAGTGTCGATAGAGTATCAACAAAAACACCGATTTAGTTCGTGCGGTGTGCTGTAGTCAAGTAGAACATCGGTAAATGGTAATTAAAAGTAACACCAGAACTACAAACTGTAGGAAAAGTGTGTCACTGTGGAGTGATAGCGAAGATGTGTGTTAGGTGAGTCGGTAGAGGATTAGATAGTCGTACTAAAGGTCCCGAGTTCGAAACGCAGTGACGGCTATTTCTTTTTAACAATTTACGCGTGAAATTGTTATGTGGGAGAACATTTCCCGGCTTCGATTCCTGGCGGGGTCAGGGATTTTCTGTGCCTCGTGACGACTGGGTGTTGTGTGATGTCCTTAGGTTGGTTAGGTTTAAGTAGTTCTAAGTTTTAGGGGGCTGATGACCATAGATGTTAAGTCCCATAGTGCTCATAGCCATTTGAACCATTTTTTCGGAAGAACATTTTTCTGACATGTAAAAGGACGTTTCGGATATTGTAGCAATGTCTGCTTTCGCTTCGTTAGTTAAAGTAGCAAATCTATAGAGTACATTTGTATAGATAGGTGTGGTGTTACCTATACAAATGTACGCTATAGGTTTGCAATTTTCAACTAACGAAGCGAAAGCAGACTGCCTTAAGAACATTACTAGAAACTTCGAAACGCAGTTTTACATGTCAGAAAAATGTTCTCCCGTATAACAATTTCACGCCTAAACTGTTAAGAAAGAATCTCAATCATTGACTTCGAAATCGGGACGTTTAGTACGACGGTCTGATGCTGTACCAACTCACCTACCACACATCTTCGCACTCACGCCTCGCAGATAGGCTTTTCTTTAGTCCGTAGTTCTGGTGTTACTTTTAATTACCAGTTACACATGTTCTACTGGACGAAATAAATCGCTGTTTTGGTTGATACTGCATCGACATTTGGTACGGATCTGAGTGTCTCACATCTGAAGGTTTGGGTGAGAGTACAGGAACACGTCATAAGAGTCCCCGAGCATCCGGACTGGAGATATGCTCTTCAGTACGAACATATTACAAGTGCCGTGCATGGTCGCAATCCCAAGCATGTTACGAATGTGTTGACAAGAATCCACACTACGTTCTTGGAGTTAAACGCTGTCAGCAGGCCTGGAATACACCAAGCTTTTATATATTCCGACCCAAAAAAGTCAAACTGGTTCGTGTGGAGGAAATTGGAAGGTTATGGTACTGGCGAGCCACTTGCTGTCGTAACGCTACTTGCCAGTACTTAGGTATGCAGAATGATAATGAAATCAAAGGAGGGCAGTTTACCTCCTTGTGAATTACACCTCATGTGTAGGGTTTCGAAATAAACTTAGCCTTATATATTAGCAGTGTTGCAACATTGAGATAACTGCACTTGGGCTTACGTCATACTAGTGAACCCACTGGTTGGGCATATGTTTACTACGATTATTTGGTTGTTTCATTGCCCTCTGCTCGCTCATTTCAAAAAATGGTTCAAATGGCTCTGAGCACTATGGGACTTAACTTCTGAGGTCATCAGTCCCCTAGAACTTAGAACTACTTAAACCTAACTAACCTAAGGACATCACACACATCCATGCCCGAGGCAGGATTGGAACCTCCGACGGTAGCGGTCGCGCGGTCCCAGACTGTAGCGCCTAGAACCGCTCGGCCACCCCGGCCGGCTCGCTCATTTCGTTTGTTCCTAATTGTCAAACATGTGTGTACAGAAACGATCTGAGGGATAGGATTTGAGCAGTCTGACAGTTCGCTATTGACACAGCAGTGTACGGGGAAGTGTGGTCATTGAATGAAAGGATAATTTGGACAAAATTTGAATGTAGTGTGATGAACGGCAACTTGCTCTAAATGTGGAAAAATGTGCGTTGATTGGAGATGAATAGGAAAAACAGTCCTGTGATCTTTCAGTACAATATTAGTTATGTACGTAACGTTGCAAAACGCCGTGGAATGGAAAGAAGTCGTCAGGTCGGTTGTAGGGAAGGCGAATGGGCAATGTCGTTTTATTGGGAGCATAATAGGAAAGTGTAGCTCAACTGTGAAGGAGACCGCGTATAGAACACTTACGCGACCAATGCTTGAGCACTGTTAGAATATTTGAGATCCGCAAGAGGTCAGATTAAAGTAAGACATCGAACCAGTTCAGGGGCGTACTGTTAAATTTGTTACTGGAAAGTTCTGTCAAAACGCTAGTGTTACTGAGATGCTTCGTGAAACTAAAATGAGAATACCTGAAGGGAAGGCGAGGTTTTTTAGAGGATCATTCTCGAGAAAATTCAGAGAACCGGCATTTGCAGCAGATTGCGGATCGATGCTACTGGCGCCAACGTACATTTCCCGTAAGGATCACGAGGACAAGATAGGAGAAATAAGAGCTCGTACTGAGGCACATAGACAGGGATTTTCTCTGGCTCCATTTGTGAATAGCATAGGAAAGGCAATGACTGACAGTGGTGCAATGTACCGTCCGCCATGCACCATAGGGTGGCTTATGGAAGATGTGCGATTTGTGATCTAAAAGTAACGGGCATTTTTTTTAAAGAATCTTAATTTATTTACTTTGTCCCCTTCAGAGTAATCTCCCTTAGGCATAATACAATTGTGCCAGTCCTTTTTTCCACTGTTGTAAGCACTTCTGGAACTCACTTTTCGTTATGGTGTTCGTTCAGCTGCTCCGGCGAATTTGTTTTTAGCTCATCAATGATGCCAGAACGACATCCTCTCGTGGTTCCCTTCATCCCCAGCAAAAGAAAGCAGTCATCGGCGAACGTGTCCGGCGAATACGGTGGTTGAGGTAACAAAACAGTTTTGTGCGAAAAATCATGAAAGAGCATTGAGATGTGAGCGGGAGCATTATCGTGGTGCAGTTTTCACGAGTGGTTTTACCTCACATGTAATCGACCTTGTCGGACTTTGTTCCGTCTTGGGTCTTCAGGTAGTATCCATTGGGACGACTGGGCCACGTCTTCGACCCTCATACTCCTGTACCCATGTTTCGTCACCTGTTGTAACTTCCTTAGAATGTCTGGACCGACTTCGTTCAGAAATTCCTGGACGATGTCTAGGCGACGTAAGTTTTGGTCGAAATTCAACAATTTCGGAACAAACTTTGCTGCTAAACGTTTCATGCCAAAATCATGCGAAAAAATTGCTCGGTATGAGCCAGAGTATATGCTGACATTATCAACGACTTCTCTGATAGTGATTCGCCGATTTTACAAAATCATTTTATGTACTTGATGCACACTGTCGTCTGTAATTAATACGCTGGGGCGTCCAGGGCTGTCGTCGTCTTCAACGTCTTCTCGACCCTCTTCGAAACATTTATACCACTCGTAAACTCATGTTGTGCTCATGGTAGATTCAACAAAAGCCACAGTAAACATTTCTAAGGACGTGTTGCACTTCCTACCATTTTTCAAGCAATTTTTTTCGCAGGCAGTCTTTCTCACCAAGCTCTCGAAAATACGTATAACCTTTTCGACTGTCAAAAGTAAACTATGTGTTGAAAACATCTGAAAATGCAAACATACATAAGGAAGACGTGTACCAACAAGATAAAAACGTTTTCAAAATTGGATGTATAAAATACACTACTGGCCATTAAAATTGCTACACCACGAAGATGACGTGCTACAGACGCGAAATTTAACCGACAGGAAGAAGATGCTGTGGTATCCAAATGATCAGCTTTTCAGAGCATTCACACAAGGTTGGCGCCGGTGGCGATACCTACAACGTGCTGACACGAGGAAAGTTTCCAACCGATTTCTTGTACACAAACAGCAGTTGACCGGCGTTACCTGGTGAAACGTTGTTGTGATGCCTCGTGTAAGCAGGAGAAACACGTACCATCACGTTTCCGACTTTGATAAAGGTCGAATTGTAGCCTATCGCGATTGCGGTTTATCGTATCGCGACATTGCTGCTCGCGTTGGTCGAGATCCAATGACTGTTAGCAGAATATGGAATCGGTGGGTTCAGAAGGGTGATACGGAACGCCGTGCTGGATCCCAAAGGCCTCGTATCACTAGCAGTCGAGATGGCAGGCATCTTATCCGCATGGCTGTAACGGATCGTGCAGCCACGTCTCGATCCCTGAGTCAACAGGTGGGGACGTTTGCAAGACAACAACCATCTGCACGAACAGTTCGACGACGTTTGCAGCAGTATGGACTATCAGCTCGGAGACCATGGCTGCGGTTACCCTTGACGCTGCATCACAGACAGGAGCGCCTACGGTGGTGTACTCGACGACGAACCTGTGTGCACGAATGGCAAAACGTCATTTTTTCGGATGAATCCAGGTTCTGTTTACAGCATCATGATAGTCGCATCCGTGTTTCGCGACATCGCGGTGAACGCACATTGGAAGCACGAATTCGTCATCGCCATACTGGCATATCACCCGGCATGATGGTATAGGATTGGATACACGTCTCTGTCACCTCTTGTTCGCATTGACGCCACTTTGAACAGTGGACACTACATTTCACATGTGCTACGACCCGTGGCTACCCTTCATTCGATCTCTGCGAAACCCTACATTTCAGCAGGATAATGCGCGACTGCATGTTGCAGGTCCTGTACGGGCCTTTCTGGATACAGAAAATGTTCGACTGCTGCCCTGGCCAGAACATTCTCCAGATCTCTCACCAATTGAAAACGTCTGGTCAATGGTGGCCGAGCAACTGGCTCGTCACAATATGCCAGTCACTACTCTTGATGAACTGTGGTATTGTGTTGAAGGTGCATTGGCAGCTGTACTTGTACACGCCATCCAAGCTCTGTTTTACTCAATGCCCAGGCGTATCAAGGCCGCTATTACGGCCTGAGGTGGTTGTTCTGGGTACTGATTTCTCAGGATCTATGCACCCAAATTGCGTGAAAATGTAATCACGTCAGTTCTAGTACAATATCTTTGTCCAAGGAATGCCCGTTTATCATCTGCATTTCTTCTTGGTGTAGCAATTAAAAGGCCAGTTGTGTACTTGAGAAGATCATAGAAAGGAGGTTGAGAACTATCATAGGACCACAGTTTGAGGAGGAACACTATGGCTTCAGAAGTAACAGATCAAAAATAGATCTAATTTTTAGCACCCGCATGTTGACGGAAAACTATTGGGATAATGGCAAGAACCTGGTCATTGTATTCCTGGATACAGAGAAAGCCTATGATAGTTTTATAAGAGACAAGATCTGGGAATGCCTGAGGAACAGGATTGTGCCTGAAAGACTACGGAGAAAAATTCAGATGTTGTACAAAGACTACTACTAACTGTGTACAAATTGGGAAGGACGATCATCATGGTTTGAGAACAAGAGTGGAGTTCCGGAAGGAAGTGCTCTGTCCCCACTACTATTCATCACAGTTACGGATATTATAATGAAGAACGTCAAGGAGAAGTCGGGTGAACTGAATGCATTTGCCTGTGCTGATATCATGATATGGGCTGAAACTGAAGAGAAAGTACAGATGATACTGGATGAATGGAAATCTCAGTTCCATAGATATAACCTTGACATCAGCAAGACCAAGACAGTGGTGATGGCAGTCAACAGAGATGGACAACCAGCGAGAGTAAAACTAGGAGAGCACCAACTAGAGTGTTTGGACAGTTGTTCTTACCTTGGAAGTGTAATCTCCAATGATAATTTGGTCAGAAATGAAATCACCAACAGCGCAAAGAGGATTTGAATTCCACCAACAGGTAAGATCACTTTTTATGGGATGACTTGATTCCAAAACCGAGCAAACTAATGATGTTTAATAGCTATTTCATACCAATATTTACCTATGGTATTGAAACATTTACCCTCATAAGAACAGAGTCCTAAAGGTTGCAAGGATCAGAGATGCAATTTCTTAGATCCACCATCGAGAAGACTAAGGTGAACAAGTGAAGGGATGAAGAGGTGAGGAAAGAAGCCGGAATAAATACATCCGTATTAGATAGAAGTGGTGCATCTAGGCTTCGATGGTACAGGCATGTGACGAGGATGGAGCCAACTAGAACAGCCAAAATAAATTTGGAAAGACAGGTGGATGGGCAAAAACCTCAAGGAAGACCTCGAAGCCGATGGATGGACTTGATTAAGGCTGATCCAGTGACCAGAGGATGGGCAGTGGACTTGTTCTCCGTGAACAGGTTATTTGAACAGGACGAAATGGAAGAGGCTCATTACCGGTACCTGGGAAACTGGAACTGTTAGATGGTGGTGGTGGTGGTGGTGGTGGTGGTGGTGGTGGTGGTGGTGGTGGTGGTGGTGGTGGTGGTGGTGGTGTATAAAGCCCGCCAAATTAAAAAAAAAAAACTTTATTTTTTGAGCACACGTCGTGTGCAGTATTAGTACAAGGCACCGATATACCGGTAGGTAAAAAGTATGGACTGAAAAGTGTCGACATGAAAGTCTGTACCAAGAAGTTTTTTGTGCCTTTGGCGACTTCTGTACCTCAATCACTTCACAGGGTGTTGCTGCACGGGCAGGAATGACGGAGGATCGAGGCTGAAGAAAGAAAAGAAGCGTTGGCGGTCGCGTTAAGACACGGTGTGATGGACGGCTACACTGACATGGAAGCCTCGGCCGCGGTTAATTGTGTAGACGCGGACTGTGGTTGTTGCAACACGTCTGGCTCGCGGCCAACCTGGTGGGCCTGCGATCAACGGCAGGTCGGACGTCGACGCAGCTGGCTGTGTCATGTATCTCGCCAGCCAGCAGTGAATCAACCGGACCATCACTTACAAGAGCGCCTTAAGCACTGGTAGCACTCTAGGTGTACTTCCTACTTAACATGATTTAAAGTTGGGTATCGGACGCAGGGTGTTCTCAAATTACACGGTGACAGTTATTGAACTGTATGAGAAAAAAGTGCATTAGTTAATAACTACGGCGTGGACAAACCTTATTCAACAATCATTCGGATTTAGGAAATGACTTGTTCGATACACCTGCCGTCATTGGCGATGATGTGCCGCAGACGAATAGCGCAATTCTGCATGACCCGCAGAAGTGTCGGAACATCGATGCTATCGATGACGACCTGAATGGCTGTTTTCGGCTCAGCAACGGCTTTCAGGTTGTTGCTGTACGCATTGTCTTTAATGTAGCTCTACAAAAAGGAGTCGCAAGTGTTCAGATCCGGAAAATATGGCGGCCGATCGAGGCCCATGTCAGTGGCCTCTGGGTACCCCATAGCCAGAATGACAGGGTGTTGTTGTGTCGTCTTCATCATCATTCATCCCCATTACGGTCGGGGGAAGGCAACGGCAAACCACCTCCATTAGGACCTTGCCTAGTATGGCGGTGCGGGTCTCCCGCATGATTCCCCTACGCCTGTCAAGAAGCATGGGACTTCATTTCATTTCCATTTCTAGTCACTTTACAAGAAGGGATTGGTTGGTAGGACTCATTGTGAGGCATCAGAGAATCACCAATTTAGTACTGGAAGGCAGCATGGAGAGTAAAAATCGTAGAGGGAGGCGAAGAGATGAATACACTAAGCGATTCAGAAGGATGTCGGTTGCAGTAGTTACTCGGAGATGAAGAGGCCTCCACAGGATGGAGTAGCATGGAGAGCTGCAGCAAACCAGTCTTTGGACTAAAGACCACAACACACGCACATATATCGCTAAATGTATCTGCAAAATTATATCACTGCCCGACACACTGTTCAGGAGATGTGACGAAACTGATGGCGCTGGATCGCATTGTTAGAACACGTTCGCTATCCTCTCGGATGGAATAAAACACTCTCAAGGACATCGGTAACTTGGCAGTGAAGCGAGGTCAGCGCGAGTGGGTTCGTTTCCGCCCGTTTTCACACTTTCTCTAGCAACGGCGCTTTGTCCGTCTGTTTTGTAGCTCCACGTGCAGCAGAATACGGCGACTTGCCCTTCGGGGCATAAATCTGACCATTATCTTCCGCTGTCGTAACTGTCATGTGCCAGACTAGTAGCTCTTGGTGACACGCGGTTCCCAAGTCTGTTGTTCTCGGAGGCACGACTCGTTCATTCACCATAAACCGCAGGATGTCACAAAGAGCTCTGTACGACAGTGCTTCCTATGTCTACCCTGTACCGAGGTGGGAGAGAGAGGATGAAACGCTGTGTGGATGCACGGACTGCTCCTTTCCAACACCACTGAGGGGACCGCCAAGCTTTAAATCCACGTGATTTTTTTAATGTTAAAAAGAAATATTAACGTTTTCCTCAGGGTGACAGATTAGTCGCTACCGTGTGATCGTGACACCATCTTTGTCGGCGTCCGTTATACCACCCTCTGAGTTGCGACGTTTCATAGCGTGTAGTCGATCCCGAACTTGAGTGTCAGGACATCTGCTGGCAGTTTCGTCGTGTTTGCAACAGTTCAGTCAGCCATTTGCTCATAAATAGCTCAAAAATTTAATACATTTTTCTTCCAAGTTCCTACTTTGCCGTCTCGTCTCACTTTTTACCATGTTTGGCATGGACCCCCCCCCCCCCCCCCCGGTCTACCACAAAGAGCACGTTACCACATTCCATCTGACGTGACGTCGCGTCACCTTTAAACTCCCAACCCAGGCTCTTCAAAATATCTGACTCAGTTTTAAGAAAAGCTAGTTCTACACGGATGTCATTGATTATGTCGTTATAACTCCTGAGCTTTGTATTGTAAAATGATATAATTCTGGGGGTACATCCAGTTGTTGATGTGGATACTGTCTGCAAAATCTTTTGCGAATAGGGTTACTACTAAAGAAGTAATGAGTTAAAACGTCATGCTTGATGTATGAACGGCGAAAATGTAGTAAGAGATATGCTTTCTTCCTTTCATTATCTTGTAGGTGGTGTCAGTAAGAAAAAGTTCCATAAAGATTTGAAATTGTGTTTGTTGGTTGTAGCTAAGTGCTATCATTCTCAAGTACAGGATTTATGTAGTGTGAGTAATTTGCATGCCGTGTGTTATGCTTCCTCAAGACATATTCACAGTTTCTAACTGTAATACTTTCTTGATCCTTTAACGTATGATTATACGAGGGGCGTTTGAAAAGTCCGTGCAAAAATAAAAACTACTTGTGTGTTTGGGGTAAACCTTTTTTATTTTTCTACATAGTCTCCTTTTAGACTTACACACTTCGTTCAACGCTATTATAGTTAGTTCATCCCTTCCGAATAATAGGAATTGTCCAAGTCTGCAAAATAGCTATTAGTTGCTGCAATCACCTCCTCGTTTGAATAAAATCTTTGTCCCGCCAGCCGTTTCTTCAAATTGAGGAACAAATAGTAGTCCGAGGGAGCCAAGTCTGGAGAATAGGGGATGTGAAACGAGTTGTAATCCTACTTCCATTAATTTTGCGACCACAACTGCTGAGGTGTGTGCTGGTGCATTGTCGTGAGGGAAAAGGACTTTTTTGCGGTCCAATCGCCGGCGTTTTTCTTGCAGCTCGGTTTTCAAACTGTTCAGTAACGATGAATAATATGCACCTGTAATAGTTTTACCCTTTTCCAGATAGTCGATGAGGATTATCCCTTGCGAATCCCAAAAGACAGTCGCCTTACCCTTTCCGGCCGAAGGAATGGTCTTCGCCTTTTTTGGTGCAGATTCTCCCTTGGTAACCCATTGTTTAGATTGTTGTTTGGTCTCAGGAGTATAGTAATGTATCCATGCTTCATCCACAGTGACGAAACGACGCTTAAAGTCCTGCGGATTCTTCCTGAACAGTTGCAAACCATCCTTGCAACACTTCACATGATTTCGTTTTTGGTCAAGCATGAGCAATCGTGGAACCCGTCTTGCGGATAGCCTTCTCATATCCAAATGTTTATGCAAAATATTATGTACCCGTTCATTCGAGATGCCCACAGCACTAGCAATCTCACACATCTTAACTCTTCTGTCGTCCATCACCATATCATGGATTTTATCAATGATTTCTGGAGTCGTAACCTCAACAGGGCATCCAGAAAGTTCAGCATCACTTGTGTCCATATGGCCAATCCGAAAATTGTGAAACCACTTCTAAACTGTTCTATTCGAAGGTGCAGAGTCACCGTAATGTTTATCAAGCTTCTCTTTAGTCTCCTGAGGCGTTTTGCCTTTCATAAAGTAATGTTTAATCACCGCACGAAATTATTTTTCGTCCATTTTTTGACAATCACTCGACTTCCTTGATTCACACGAATGCCAAACACAAAGAAATAGGGCAATATGGCTGAAACGTGTTGTGAGCTCTTTCCAAAGATGCTACTAACTAAACATGACCTCGATACGCGCCAGTGGCGCCATCTCTCGGACTTTGCACTCGTAGCTCTTGAAGAGTGAATTATGTGTGACTTTGTACACGACATTAAGAAGAGGTAGGCTACACCGTTGTGCGGCAACTGTCGTCATAGGAATGCTGGACAGTAACAGAAATGATTAGCGAACAAGTTAACACAGCAAACAAAATTTACTTAACTTGTATTTCTCGAAGCATACAGAGACTCATTACAAGTAATGCAGCAAGGAACAGTGTCTAGCTGTCGATGTCGACAAGCAAGTGGGTCACTGTACTAACACCCAAACCTCCAGTTCTCAGACACTCATTTCGGTACCAGACGTTGTGTGTAGACAGAGTATCAACCGAACATAGATTTAGTTCGTGCTGATTGCTGTCGTGCAGTGGAAGATGATTAAACGGTAATTGGACTACGGAGTGTATAGGAACCGTATCTGTGAGCTGTGACTGGGGAGCTCATTGGTAGGTGAGTTGGTAGAGCACAAACGGTGTCGTAGCGAAGAGGCTCCCAGTGCGAGTTCGGCTGCGGCACTAGACTGCGCTCGTGTTACAGAACTGCCGCAGCCGTGACTCAGTATGCGTGCTACATTGGGTCCGCCAGACCCCGCCATCGACGTCGGTCAGAAACTTACCATTGCGTTGACAAATGTGATGCCCATGGGATGGTATCGATACATGATGTTTTAATGGAAGCTGTGCCCGCCGGTGTGGCCGAGCTGTTCTAGGTGCTTCAGTCTGCAACCGCGCGACCGATACGGTCGCAGGTTCGAATCCTGCCTCGGGCATGGATGTGTGTGTGATGTCCTTAGGTTAAAGTAGTTCTAAGTTCTAGGGGACTGATGACCTCAGATGTTAAGTCCCATAGTGCTCAGTCATTAGAACAATTTTTTTTTAATGGAAGCTGTGAGATTAACTAATCTGAAAGTGGGACTGGGTTGCAGTTTCAGCCGTTTAGTAATATATACATCATCCCCTGCTTCGCTACTCAGTATCGAATAATTAACAACTTCTCTGCGATTTGATGCCAGTCAGGCAGATTTTTCCGGGACATGTGGCACACACATTAAACTCTCACAGAAGGTCGGCTTCTGTGCTCTCACAGAGCTCGCAATGTTTACATCTTTATGCCGTGCCACTGCAATGGTTTCTGGGTGACAGTAAATGTGACAAGCTGCACTACCACCTTCAGTAATCAGTCTGTTTACTGCCGTCACTCTACCAAACAACGCGCAAAAGTACCACTATTAAAATGCCGTGCTGTATCCCATGGTGCGCTGGTTTATTGCAACATTCTGCGAAAGAATGCGCATTCTGCAGCAGCCATGCAAGGAAGGCTATTGCTGTACAAACAAGCGCTTTAGAACTAAATTTTTTATATCTAATCTCTCTCTCTCTCTCTCTCTCTCTCTCTCTCTCTCTCTCTCACACACACACACACACACACACACACACACACACACCCTGCAGTCAAGTGCTCTTACAGGAAATCTACTATTACTGTAGGTGTAGGAGCAGTGGCATAGCATTAAAATTTTAATTTATTACCTGCTCCGTAAATTTACTAAGAACATATCAGAGTCCGACATTATCTTTCTCTGCACGATTCCCATTTAACTTTAGTGAGTGTCTCTTTAGCAGTTCCGCACGGAGTAATCCGACCGGTTACGATCCTAGATCCCCCCCCCCCCCCACACACACTCACACACACACACACACACACACACACACACACACACACACACACACACACACACACGCGCGGGCGCGCGCGCGCGCGCGTAGGAATGTGTGTCCATTCAACACTATATCCAATACTCTGCGGATATCTGGAAGAAACGCTAGAGCTTCACTCAAAAATGCAAAAATGTGTAGCTCAAAAATCTACTAACGTCCTTCACATTATGCTTTTTAGAACTATTTCATCATCTTTGGATCACGATGTCTAATTTATACACAGCCGCGCTCAACATTTGATTTGGCTAGAAGACACGTGGTTTGTTACATTTAATAATGGGATATTAAGATCCTGAAATCTGTAACTTTTTGAATTTAAGAAAATAAGAAAATACTCAGGTGTTTGCGAAAAGATCGTTTATCATATTCCTACAATAAATTGCTGTGCCGTTTACTCAATCATTGCATACGAACAGCATAGCACAAATACTACTCGTTCTCAACAAATCAGAATCTACACCACTGCATAACACAGTCATCTTCTCTAAAGCTCTTTCTGTATCAGGAACCCTGCTTTGGAAAGATATTTCTCAAATTAAACTCCTTCGCGGCTTCCGAAGACAGCTAATGATCTATCCTCTGTCACAGTAGCCAACTCTTCCACACATTTATCTGCAGCTCAATCTAGCTACTCGCCACCTCCCCCCCCCCCCCCCCTTGTCTAAAGTGTTACGTAATCAAACAGTCCGCTCTTAACTACCCGTTACTGCTACACTTATTTCAGTTATTTGCTCTATCATTACTCTTTTCTTCTGGTGATATTGAACACGGATTCAAAAGTGCTCAGCTGATTAATACGATTGTGGTTCTCAAACACGCCACTATTATTATTATACTTACACATGTTTGGTAGGATGTTACAGCGACTGTAAGTTTAAAATGTAAATCAAGAAACACAACGTAACCAGTCACTGAACTTGAAAGCTTTTATTTATTTACGAGACGTTTCGGAGACTTTGTTCCGGTGTTTAACTCATTGTCAGGTGGATTCATTCCGGGAAGCCAGCAATGTCGAAATACCTAGAATGTTTCTATGACTTATTGTGAAATACTTTCGGATGGAATAGTAAGAAGTACTACTTTGGAAATGATGTGACAGGTTTGTCGAGGGCGTTGTAATTGTGTGACACACGGCGATAAACTAGAGAAGTGGCTGAACAGAATTACAGTGTCTTGGAAAGAGAGTGTAAGATGAACGTCAGTAAAACATGGGTATTGTAGCATTGTGGAATTAAATAAAATGATGCAGAAGGAGTCACGCTAGGTAATGAGGTGGTGAAAATACTTGAAGAGTTTTGCTACTTCAGTAGCAAAGTAGCTGACGACTGCAGAAATAAAGAGAATAAAAAATTCACTGTCAGTAGCAAGAAAAGCTTTACTGAAACGACGAATACATTGACATCGACATAACTGTCAGAATTAGGAAGTGTTTCTTGAATGTTGTTCAAATGGTTCAAATGACTGTGAGCACTATGGGACTCAACTGCTGTGGTCATAAGTCCCCTAGAACTTAGAACTACTTAAACCTAACTAACCTAAGGACAGCACACAACACCCAGCCATCACGAGGCAGAGAAAATCCCTGACCCCGCCGGGAATCGAACCCGGGAACCCGTGCGTGGGAAGCGAGAACGGTACCGCACGACCACGAGATGCGGGCTTGAATGTTGTTTGGACTGTAACGTTATATTGAGTTTTGGGAATGAGATGCTGCAGAAGAATGCCGAAGATTAGACGGGTAGATTGGATGACCAGTGAAGGGGTACGATTGTAATTGGCGATAACTTGACTAAAAGAAAGGTTAGGTTGCTTGATATGGCCTGAAACCCCCTGGATTTGTCAGTTGGGTTATAGATGTAAGCGTAGGGGGTTAAAAAAAAAGAATATGGAAAACAGATTAAAGTGTATGTGGGTTGCAGCAGAGGCCAGCACAGGATAGAACAGCGTGAGGGGTTGCATCAAACATGTCATGGGACTGAAGGTACAACAACAAATGCAGTTATTACTCGTCCGTCATTTTCGTGAGTTCTGTTGCATTTAATCAACCTTAGCTAGTTAATAGTTTCATGTATTTCCTCTTTGTATATCTTAGAGTACCACGTAGAAATGCATTAATGAAATAAAGGCAATTGTTGTTAACGTCACCATTAAACATAATTTCTCATAATAATCTATCCTTTTTTTCAGGTGGGTGATCTGATTAAGTACTACACTTGGTACTGGAAGACGCAGCGGTAAGTACAGAACAGAAGTGCCTTAAAATTTGGGCCTGAAACAGATCTGTATCATCGCGTTAATTCGAAAACGGAACTCGATCAGAGAAGAATATTTCGTAATCTTCACTGCGTCTTTAGGTCAAATGCTCATTTTTGCTGTGGTAGGCTATCTATACCAAAACTGCAATATAGTGAGCATGTCCAGACGGATGGAGTGTGGAGATAAAGATACTTGAACGAGTTAGGTGCTGTGTCACGAACAAGTGTACATTATAGTAGCAACTACACCAAGAACAACGTGTCGTTAAGTCAGTGTCACCTAGTGTGGTACTCCATAAGGACGTACTTTGCTTACAAGGAGGCACGGGGAAGTGTAAGGATTTGCGAAAGTCGAAAAGTTGCGTTTATCTGTACTCGCTGTCGTAACTAGGCTAATACACAGCTCCAATTGACCACTAAAAGCGCGAACGGACAGATGATAACCTGGCATTCTGAACTCGTAAATATAAACATTGCTTCGTTGTGTATTGTATGCCGAGCAAATACAACTGTGCTAGAAAAGAGGACATGTTTTATTATTATTATTATTATTATTATTATTATTATTATTATTACGCCTTCGGCGTGAGTATACTGTGTAGCCATTAAGAATTACGCCATGTAGCCTTCAATAATAAAAACTTTTGAATAATTTTTAACACAGAAATAAACATGTTACTTGTAACTAAACAATATTTCTTCACCGTTAGCAAAAAGGAAAAGCTTAATTTCCAGACGCAGTAAGAATAACCAAATTTTTCTTTTCAAAAATTGTGTACAAACAGGTTTGTAGACGCAGCTCTTGGAGTTCTGAACAATTCTATAATTAACCACAAACTGTTTACTGCACGGACCAGTAATGCTTGTAGGGAAAAATTTCTCTATGACTAGATTTTTTTTCATTTATGTATTCAGCCATAGCCCATCTATCTAGATACAGTTGTGTGACATGAGAGAAGCAGCACATTTGTCAGACTTCACTACAAAATATAGAAGCAATGTATTACATAAAACCAAATCGTATTAAGATAAACGAACAATTGTCAGATAACATGTCTAAAATGTGCCTTAATCTGCCTGTACCATTACAATAAAATATATAAATTTGTAATGTAAAGCCCTAAATAAGATAGCATTTGATAGCGGACCTATTAACGGAACTAAGAGCTAATCAGTTATTTTTAAAACATAGTGTAGTATAACTTACCACATAGTATTAATATATGTACATTGCCCTCTTCCATGAAGTGGAAATCATTATATTCATATGACGTGCTTTCAGTCCGTTGATAGTAACAATTTAATTTTTTCGTAAAGGTTAGAGTTGCCTTATCCTGTCATTGCTTCTGAGCACAATGATTGTTGCTTCTTAAGTACTGGCGCAGTACACGTGTTCGACAATAATCGTTTACGTGAAACAGTTGAGAATTTATTAGGGATGTCAAAGTTGGCAATGCATTCATATACTGGACTGTCTCAAACTGGAGAGCACAGATTTTAATATCTTTTACATAACTGCGTATCCTTCTTCAATAAGATCGCCCTTTCTCGGATTAGTAAGTCATTTCTGGCTGGGAAGTGAAAATAAAGGTTACCGCATGAGGCTTTGTAACAATAGTTTTCCCCGCGAAAAATTCGGCCTGGAACATGAAAGGAGGAAACTGACAGTGGTACGCGAAGTTCTCTCCGCCACACACCATAACGTAGCTTGCCGAGTGTTTAAAAAGATGCATGAATGTTGGGCCACAGAACGTTTTTGCAACATCCGTAATTTATTAACTGTTTCGTCATTTAAGTGCGTACAATGTAATCCAGTCCAAAGAGTTGAGTTTCTATTCTTTTATGAACTTCCTTAGGACCTGGTTTAGCAATTTCTTGACAGCCTATTCATAGCCAAATTAATTCCGTGTAGAAGGAGCTACGCATTTTCTTGTTCAGTCTAGTGTGTAACCACAAACATATATGTATACTGTTTTGTAAAAGTACGAAAACTAACAGTGCAAAGTTGTCGACTGATGTACATATTTGCTTACGGCAAACATTCAGACATTTATAAAGTAGTAACCTCATGAAAAGTTAGTCACAGTTTTGCTAGTCTCATTAACAGCACAAGTTCTGAAAAACTATGAGTAGATGGAAATGTGAAACACTATCTCGCATGCCTGTAGCGTGTAAGTAGCCTTCCTGAAATGAGTTGTTGATTTTCGTAACATCATTCACCTGATAGCATCCTTAGGGAATCGAAGCAGTGATATTTACGGATTATATGTGTCTTTGCTGCTACAGCTGATTGCGCCACAATAAGCTCCGAAATACATCATATATACGCGTTTCCCTACACACGGCGCACAATAGTTTTCAGTGTGTATATGCAGGCTAGCCGTGTGGTTCCCAATCTTTGTGAGACCATTACCCCTCACCACCATCATCAACATTGGCACCTAACTAAACAATGGAATAAAAAATAATTTCCTTTGAACACATTTTATTTTTGAAATGAGGAAAATAAATCATATTTAACTTTTGTTAGAAGTTTAATAAAAGACGGACTAATGAGTCAATGTCCGCAGCTCGTGGTCTCGCGGTAACGTTCTCGCTTCCCGAGCACCGTGTCCCGTGTTCGATTCCCAGCGGGGTCAGGGATTTTCACCTACTCCGAGATGACTGGGTGTTGTGTAGTCGTCGTCATTATCATCGTCATCCCCATTACGGTCGGAGGGTCTCCCGCATCGTTCCCCTACGCTCTGTCAAGAAGCAAGGAACTTAATTTCCAATTTGGTAGTGTTTATTTCTAACATTTCGTTCTAGAGTGCTATCTACAACTCCTTCTGAGAAAAGAAAGCTATGTACCCATACCGAGAGTAGGCATTAGGTACAGAACGTGCATCTTTGCACCATTTCTCTCCCTCACAGCACTTGCTTCATCTACGCTCTAACACCCCGTTTGAAAGAAACCATGTTAAAATGTGTACTTACTGTTTATAAATCACTTTATTTCGGAGCTCCATATTTGAGAAATGGTAGACATTGGAAGACTTCAGGGTGTCAATGCTTTCTCTTGCCACTGCCAATAATAATAATAATAATAATAATAATAATAATAATAATAATAATAATAATACAGGATCAAACAATAAACACCAGATATTACAGCAAGCATATTATTAAAGATCCCAACACCACAACAGATAAATGCAGACTTTGCAAACAACAAATAGAAACAGTAGATCACATTACAAGCGGATGTACAATACTAGCAAATACAGAATACCCCAGAAGACATGACAATGTAGCAAAAATAATACATCAACAACTTGCCATAAAACATAAACTAATAAAACAACACGTTCCCACATACAAGTACACACCACAAAATGTACTGGAGAATGATGAATACAAATTATACTGGAACAGAACCATTGCAACAGATAAAACAACACCACATAACAAACCTGACATCATACTCACCAATAAAAAGAAGAAATTAACACAACTAATTGAAATATCCATACCCAACACAACAAATATACAGAAGAAAACAGGAGAAAAAATTGAAAAATACATCCAACTGGCTGAGGAATTCAAGGACATGTGGCATCAGGATAAAGTTGACATTATACCAATTATACTATCAACTACAGGAGTCATACCTCACAATATCCACCAGTACATCAATGCAACACAGCTACATCCAAACATATATATACAACTACAAAAATCTGTAATTATTGATACATGTTCAATTACCCGAAAGTTCCTAAATGCAATATAACATATACCATACAGTGACAAGGAAGTCACGCTTGATCAAGGTCCGCGTCACGTTCCATTTTTAACCAGACTTAACAGTCTGAGAAAAAAAATGTCAACAATAATAATAATCATTCATGAATTAGACATTCTTGCCTATTCCAGATAATACTGTGTAAGTCCTACTATAAGGTATTAGCCATTACATAATTGAGAACAAAATTCAGATGTCAGCTGCACAATTGGGGAACTTCCTTGCATAGTCACTGTTCTGTTGTTGTGCCAATTAGGCCAGTTATTGTTGCGAAGCGAATAATGAAGACATTTTCGTGAGATACGTAAGCATATGTGATACACATGTTTCAATTTTACTGTCATATATGCGTGGAAGAAACTACATTGTACGTGTTAAGTGGATTAAGGACTCTGAGGAAGACTTTCATACATTCGTTTCACATGCCATAATCTCCACAACATTGTGTGACATGCTAATGCTAGTATCCGAAGAAATACGTAATTATTAGTAACTTACGTAACTAATATTACAGTCTTACGAAGTAGTGATAATAGTAATAATCGTTCAAAAATGGTGACCGAAACACAACTCAACCCTTTGTTGTTATCGCTCGTAAAGTTTCATGTCACTCCTCGGGCAGTAGTTACCCCCAGGTTGGAAACTACTGAGCTAGTCGCAAAGCAGAGGAGCTGTGTCCAAGTTGCAGAAATACTGTAAGTTGCGCGACTCACTTTCGTATACTCTGGTATAGACACATGGGAAAACTGAAAATTCCCTGGCGCTGGGCAGAGTTTCGCGTTCTCGCAAGGGAAACTCCCCTTCGCCCCCCCCCCCCCCTCCCCTCAGATTTAGCGGTAAGAGGGCTCAGTAGACAGCCCGTCAAAAACTGAACACAGATCAAGCATGAAAACAGGAACAAGGTGTACTGGACTGTGACAAAAAACCAAAATAGAAACAAGGAACGGTCCAAGGACAAGAAATGCAATGTAGAGCAGCGGGAAAGAGAAGTGGCTAAGTGATGACTGTATTAGACTGCCAAGCGTGGGAGCCATGTTCAAAACTCCCGCTTCCTTTTTTATTATTATTATTCAAATTTGCAATAGCGAGGTGTAAGATAAGGGCCTATAATGACAGTTGACTCTGCACAACTGCTCTATTAGCAGCCGAAAGGAAATGACTTTCGATTGGGAACCGCAAACGTTTGATGACAAGGCGACAAGTGAAGCGAAGCCTACACCGGAAAACATGTCTGGTGTATCATACAAGGCATTAGTGAATGTACGTGTGTAATATGATAGCAATTACTTATCGACGCACCCAATTTGCACGACTGCTGAGTAGGATATGCCTCCTTGGCCGATATCGGTGTTCGTATGATCGTGAATGTGATCACTCCCAAGTAAATCATGAAAACAAAATAGTTTCTCACATAAGCTGCAACAAATGAACGCAACAGTTTCACAATCATTCAGTTTCTCTGTGCTCTTTCAAAACATATGTTTTAACGTTTTTGAAGCTGCATTCCGTTTTGGAAGTCTTGACTCTTGAATTCCTTCTGTTGTAACTTACTTCACACCCGTTTATTTGTTGTTTTCATTTCTGTGAGACGTGTATATATGGGGGGGTGGGTAATCTCGCCTATCCTCACTATTTATCACAGTTACTTGCGACGGTAACGTAGTCTTACCACATGATTGATATCCTGAAACAGTGAATAGCCAGTACTGCAGAAAGAGAATGAACATTTCAGTGACCGCACGGACAGTTCATAATGTTGTGAAAAATAACAAACGGTGCGAGAGAGCTTAGAACATCGATCGCACGCTTGGCAGGCCAACACAATGACCACTAACCCATAACGCTGTTACTTTTTCAAGGTGCTCTTTATTGCACTTTTTGTTCTTGAACCATTGTGGTGTACCTTTTGCATTTATTGCTTTTACGTTTTCGTTTTCTTCTAAAAATGGTTCAAGTGGCTCTAAGCACTATGGGACTTAAAGCATCTGAGGTCTTCAGTACCCTAGAACTTAGAACTACTTAAACCTAACTAACCTAAGGACATCACACACAGCCATGCCCGAGGCAGGATTCGAACCTGCGACCGTAGCAGCAGCGCGGTTCCGGCCTGAAGCGCCTAGAACCACTCGGCCACAGCGGTCGGCTAAGTTTTCTTCAAAGGCAAAGAGAAAAGGTGAAGCGGTAGTCCAATGTAGAGCCTGCGCCTACCGTCACGTATTTTTGATTTTGAAGTGTTAAAAAACATGTTTTTCTTGTTCCGCGGTAAGGGGAAGAACTAGCTCACTGTTAACGAACGAAGGTAGACGCACGTTATTTTAGAGCGAAATCGGCGATAGCCATTTTGGTTGTGAGAATAAGTAAAAAGTCTGTATTTTTTATGTGTGTAGAAGAAAGGATATAGTGCTATTTCACTAGTGAAAAATTGAGTCATTCCTAGTAGTACTGCAATACATAAAAATCCAAGAAACCCACCTGTGTGCTTTGGAGTTATTACGAAGATCCGATTATAAAAGGAATGATGGACACATCAATATTTTGTAGATGGATACGCCGATCGGACGTAGTATTATTAATTGGTAAGCATAAATCTACAACAAGAGATAGACTATTTCGTTTATGTATAACTAATATGAAAAATTCTTTACCTACTTACAGCCAAAGCTCAGCGTATTGTGCTTTTTCGACAGGCCGAAAAATTAATCTCATTATTTCCATATATCTAATCATTTATTATATTATAAAGTGGCGACCGTGACAGGACTGTTTGTTTTGCTCTTTCTTTTTTTTTTTTTTTTTTTTTTTTTTTTTTTTTTTTTTTTTTTTTTTTTTTTTTTTTTTTCACAGTTCAGTTCACCTTATTCCTGTTTTCATGCTTGATCTGTGCTCAGATTTTGACGGGCTATCCACTGGTCGATCTTCCCACTCTATATGAGGGAGGTGAGCAGACAGTTGGGCGCGCTGTGAGACGCCGGAAGGGCACTCGGTTGTGCGCGTGTTGCTGCCTGGCAGCTAATTGTCCCCGCCTTGTCTCGGCCTTGGCAGCTATCAGCACGACGCATTATCTGTGCTAGCGTCGCAGCACGTCACGCAGACGCTGCTGCTGCAGTCTCTTCGCCTAGAGCTTCACTACAATGCGGCTTTAGCTTTAGCAGTAATCGACCAACTGCTGGATGGCACTCTCTCCACACACCATTACGTTCCATTCAGTTCTGTTCAATTAAGCTTGTAACGTTACATAACCGTGTTTTATCGCAATTGTGTTGTCCTAATCATCATTATTTCATCCCCATCGACGCGCAAGTCGCCGAAGTGGCGTGAAATCGAAAGACTTGCTCCAGGCGAGCGGTCTACCCGACGGGAGGCCCTCGTCACACGCCATTGTTATTATTACTGCCACTACGACTTAGAAGATACGTTGAAAAAGGCAAGGTGTTCACAACATTGGTAAATGGCGTTGACTGCAATACAAGCTTTGAATTTTTAAAGGTAGCAGGGATACAATACAGGGTGTGAAATATGATTACAACTTCAGTAGGAATCAGACAGCACTATATGATGGAAGGACATGAAAGGAAACCAGTAGTTCAGAAGGGAGTAAGACAGGTTTGTAGCTCCTCTCCACCGAATGGGTAAGCGCAATAGTTAGCTCACTGGACTCGCATTCGGGAGGACGACGGTTCAAACCCGCATCCGGCCATCCTGATTTGTTTTCGGAGATTTCCTAAATAGTTTAGGGCAAATGACGGGATGGTTCCTTCTTCATCTAACCTCCTCCTCCATGTTAGTCGGCGTGTACATTGGCCAAGATGTAAAGAAAACTAACGATATATATAGAAAGTAAATTAAGTTTCACAAAGAAGAAAAAAAAACTTGGAAGTTCTGCTGATAGCAATAAAATCGAGATATGCCCGACCGACCGAGCGAGGTGGCGCAGCGGTTAGGCACTGGACTCGCATTCGGGAGGACAACGGTTCAATCCCGCGTCCGGCCATCCTGATTTAGGTTTTCCGTGATTTCCCTAAATCACTCCAGGCAAATGCCGGGATGGTTCCTCTGAAAGGGCACGGTCGACTTCCTTCCCTAATACGATGAGACCGATGACCTCGCTGTCTGGTCTTCCCCAAAACAACCCAACCCTGTGCCCGACCGAGACTCGAACTCGGTCCGGCACACAGTTTTAATCTGCCAGGAAGTTTCATATCAGCGCACACTCCGCTGCAGAGTGAAAATCTCATTCAGAAAGGATAATATTTTAAAAAGAAATTATAAGAAGAAGAATATCAACAAAAATAAAATATCGGTAATGGACTGGAATGTAATTGAATTACACCAGGCGATGCTAGGGCAAGTAGATTATGAAACGAGGCTCTTAAAACTGGTCGATTAGTTTTCTTATTTCGTCAGCAAAATAATGGACGATGATCGAACGAGAGGATATAAAATGCAGACCGCGATCAGCAACAAATGCGTTTCTTGAAAGGAACAATTTGTTAACATCAAATATAAATTTAAATGCTAAGGAGTCTTTTCCAAAAATATTTGTCTGTGCTGTACCTGTATGTAGGTGGGAATGTGGACGAAAAGCAGTTCAGTCACGGAGAGAATATAAGCTTCCGAAATATGGTAGTAGAGAAGAGTACTGAGGATCAGATGCGTACATCGAGTAACTAATCAGGTGATGCCCAATCGAACCGGGGAGAAGGAAATTTATTGCACAATCTCTGTAAAAGAAGGGATTAGGCAAACCTTTCATGCTTGAAACTCGTTTTAGGCGTATTTCAAGAATAAAACCTCTGTTTCCTGGAGCATATTCGTGTCACTAACTATAGGCGACATAAAGCAGTAGGAGTATAGTGGCATCACCGGTGACGTCAGGTGGCGCCAGGGGCAGGCGCCACGTTTGAAACTGCCGCTCCCGCGTCGCGCATCTGTCTCTGCTTTCTTTCGATGTCCAACGCGTGTCCCCATGCCCTGCCGAGTGTGTATCCCTGGTCTCTGTTGAAATTGTTGTTGTTTAAGCGAATCTCGGCCGCTTCCTTTATAACGGAGTCCCGATATGTAGACGCATGAGCCAACACTTTTCTATTTTGGAACTGTATTTTACGCCCTGTTGGGGACTACTGGTAAGGTACTAGTAGCATTCGCGGATCTGGTAACCGTGGCTGCATCAAACCAGTCTTCAGAGTGCACCTTGACCTCAGCTCGCTCCCAAAGGAGGTTACCCCCGGTTCGGTCTACCACTCCCGTTTTGTCGAACTTCGAACGAAGTTCATTAATATGACCTTCATTTATACAGATGGCTCTAAGACCAATGACGGGGTCGGGTGTTATTTTATTGTCGGGGCACAAAGTTTCAAATACCGGCTCCATGGCCATTGTTCGGTCTTCACAGCTGAGCTCTTTGCCCTCTACCAGGCTGTTCTTTACATCTGCCGCCACCGACATTCTGCTTATGTCATCTGCTCAGATTCCCTGAGCGCCATCCAGAGCCTCAGTGATCCGTATCCGGTTCACCCTTTCGTGCACCGGATCCAACGCTCTCTTCAGCAGCTGGTGGACGTCGGTTCTCCGGTTAGCTTTATGTGGGTTCCTGGCCGTGTCGGTATCCCTGGGAACGAAGCTGCAGATGCCGCGGCCAAGGCTGCGGTCCTCCAGCCTCGGACAGCTTCTTGTTGTGTCCCTTCGTCAGATTGTAGCAGGGTCATTTGTCGGCGCATTTTATCGCTGTGGCATGCCGATTGGGCTGCACTTACAGACAACAAGCTTCGGGCCTCGAAACCTCTTCCCGTGGCTTGGACGTCCTCTTCCCGCCCTTCTCGGCGGGAGGAGGTCGTTTTGGCCCGGTTACGAATTGGACACTGCCGGTTCAGCCATCGCCATCTGCTGACGGCTGCGCCGGCGCCGTTCTGTCCGTGTGGGCAATTGCTGACGGTCCGCCACATTTTAACGTCCTGCCCGGATTTTAACACACTGCGTCTTGATCTTGGCCTGCCCTGTAGTCTAGATGCCATTTTAGCGGATGACCCACGAGCAGCTGCTCGCGTTCTTCATTTTATCAACTTGACCAACCTCTCTCAGGACCTTTGATTATGCTGTTTTTTTTTTTTAATCTTATGCCTGTCAGTTTGTCTTTTATCGTGTTTTCCCTTTTAGTTGCTGTTTTAAACTTGTACCTGGCGGTGCATTCCTAACGTAGTCTGGGCGCTAATGACCATTGAAGTTTTACGCCCTAAAACCACAAAAAAAAGAGTGGAGACCACAACAACAACACTACCATATCCTTGAAGCTGCTCTCGCGCAGAGTCTGCACGTGATACTGGTGGTGGTTGGGTGGGGGGGGGGGGGGGGAGAGAAGGGGGTAGGGTTATGACGCGTAGGAGCCGTGTGAGCCAGCCGGCGGCCCAGAGCGGTGCCAGCGATAAGCTGAGAGATAATAGCAGCTGCTGGCCGCTTTTCCCACCACTGCTTCCTGGTGCGTCACGCGTTGTCAGCAAAGGCGGAACATAGAACGCGTTCTGCAAATATTTCTTGGAGCTACTGGTTTTCTTCTCGAAATAAATCCAGCCGAGCCTTCTAGTCTGCGCGGTGGCGAGTTGCGTAACGCTCGTGCCACACTGGCGGCTGCGACATGCATCGGTCTCTGAGAAGCGTTTGGCATTTGACAGTAAACCCGAAACTTGACTAATCACCTCACTGTACAAGAAATTCGTCATCGCCGAGAACCATTATGGTGATGTAGCATTGATAATGGCCTCAGCTGAGCGAGGTAGTGTGTCCACAAGTTTATTCACGTATGCCGTGTCCAGCTGATGACATTTCTGATCTGATCCCGCAGGTGTACCACAAAAAGAGTAGATGCTGTTTGCTGTGTTTCATTGGCTGCTCCAAATACTCCCAGGCATCTTCTATGGGATTAAGATAGACGATCTTGCGTACCAATCAACGTGTGATATGATTTGTGCCTTAGTATTGTCCAAACCAAGAACTTATGGCAACGGCTGTTGTCGACCTGGAAGGAGGGAGTGTCCACAGCTTACTCATTCAACACAGTTCGGGGGTTAACCGCCTCATACGCACCTCCAAATACTGTCAAGTTTGTGTTGTTTGGTCCTTTGAAGAAGTGCAGCTTTATGTGCTGCTATGTGAATTACTTTTTCTGAGGTACCTCAGTCCAAATTTCCCTGCAATGTTGGATCGGGAACAGTTTGTAATGGGCAGCAATTCTGTCGAGTTTGAAACTGATTTTCATTGATAAGGCGTGACATTCGTTTCCAGTCTGTCAGTTAGATTATTTTTACCACCACTTTTCTTACGCCGTGTTACGTAGCAGCGAATGGTACACCATTCTTTGCAGACACGTGGTGTAGGCCGTGTTCATACTGGCTATAAAATAACCGGACTGATTCTGTCACAGAGTAATTACGCATACGCCAAAGATGAAAGACGTCGAATGTGGCATCTCTGATGTCTGTAGACAAATCAGTGCGGCCGTGGCAGTCGTTTGTGCAAGAGCTGTTATTTTGTTTTGCCGTAAATGTAAGTGTAGTAATAGAGCAACAAATTGTTGTGAAGTTACACGTGAAACTTGAAAAAACTGCTGCTGGAAGCTATTTTTCACTAAAAGATGTGTATGGCGAAGATTGACACGTATGCGAGTTTTTGAATGGTTGAAGCGCTTCCAAGACGGCCGAGAAGACGTTAAAGATGACTAGCGCACGGGACGCCCTTAACATCAAAAGCAGATGAAAATATCGAAAAGTAGGTAAACTGATTCGATCTGATAGTCGATTGAGTTTTCGATCGATTGCTAAATCTGTAGGAGCTGACAAAGAATGCGTAAGGCAAATTTTCATAAACAATTTAACATGAGAAACTGGTGCCGAAAATTCTCACGATCGAACAAAAAGTAGCGCGTGGAAACGTTTGCACTGACACTTTGAATAGCATTGAAAAATATCCTGATTTCTTGGAAAGAGTGATAACGTGTGACGAATTTCGGTTTTTCACTTGTGAGAGCGAAAAAAATCTCAAATGAACAAATCAAGATTCGGCGATGATGATTGCTTTTTCGATATTGATGGAATTGTGTATCTTCACTGGGTTCCGAAGGAGATCAAACTATTAATCAAGATTACGAGGTTGTTGCTAAACTCCTCGAGAAAATTAAGAAAAAAGACTCGAATTGTGTGAGATAAAGCCATGGGCTCTGCATTAAGATAACGCAAGGCCCACACATCATTGTAGTCCAGTCAAATAGCAAATATACCTTGCAAAAGGTGGGGTAGAAGAGTTTATTTTTTCAACTCGTTCATATGGTTGGAAAGAATAGAAAACTGAGTTTTTCCAACAAAATTTCGCTTGGGAAAACTTTCTGCAGTCAAAAAACTTGGAAAATTTCGGCTTTTTTCAGTTTTTTCAAAATGTTTCATTTGCTCCTATCGCTTTGACGTCTAGTTTTTTCTTTTTTAAAGAGCACAAAATTCTCTACAAATTTGATACTTGCCAGTTTTTTGACTGCAGAAAGTTGTCGCAAGAGAAATTTTGTTGGCAACACTTGGTTTTCTAACCTTTCCAACAATATGAAAGAGTTAAAAAAAAATCTTCTACCCCACCTTTTGCAAGGTACAGGCTTTTTTTCTGACAGTTTGACTGGTCTATTGTCTGTTAAGAGGTTTCTAGCGAAGTGTAGCAACCCAGTATTACACTACCCACCATATCCGCCTGACCTAGCACAATTTTATTTTTATCTATTCACCAACGTCAAATTTGCATTAAAAGGAACAAGATTTCACTCCGTTGGAGCAGTGAAAGAAAACTCACCTACGAGCGATTTCGTCGACATACTTTTAACCTCCTTTCCCCTTGAAATCTAGCCGGCCGGAGTGGCCAAGCGCTTCTAGGCGCTGCAGTCTGGAACCGCGCGACCGCTACGGTCGCAGGTTCGAATCCTGCCTTGGGCATGGATGTGTGCGATGTCCTTGGTTAGTTAGGTTTAAGTTGTTCTAAGCTCTAGGGGACTGATGAGCACAGCAGTTAAGTCCTGTAGTGTTCCATTTGAACCCCCTTGAAATCTAAATTAGGTTGAAAGATAATTTGGTTGTCGGTTGGCGAAGCTAACGAATGTGAATGCCAAATAAAGGTTGTAGTAAACGACTGGTCTGTAGTGCAGCCTTATATTTACGTTCGCGTCATATTTAAAAGCACTTCACTATGTGTAACGCACTTTCCATTGTGAAAACTGAAACTTTATGGTAAATACATAAAACATATGTTTGATAATGGACAAGTCTCCGACTAGTATTTTAGTGTACGTTATGTACAAACTTAATCCACGAAAAATGCAGGGGGAGGGGGTGGGGGCGGCAACAGTGATCCTCAGAGGGTTTACGTCAGTGATTTTCAAACTTTTCGGGTCCGCGGCTCTATTGACCTCAACATAAACTCTCGCGGCTCCTTCCGCACATAGCATCCAACTCGACGTGGGCTAATAAACTTAAGCTCCGAAGAAAAGAATGAGTAGTTACTTTTATTAATTATTGACACAACACATTTTAATCGTATTATTATGGTATTACGTCTTATTCTTGCTATGAAATCAACTAGAAAGGTGAGCTTTCTTCTTCTTAATCATCAATTCTTCAAAATTCGACACAAGATTGGAAACTGCGACTCGCATATGTTTTTCCACATTCACTCGCGATCTGTATTGGTTGTTGATACAGCCAGTGCTGAAACGCCTACTTTACAAAAGTAGGATGTTACAAAAGCTATCAAAACTCGTTGGGCCATATTACCTACTTGCAGATGCTAACAAACCTTCAGACTGATTGTTGCTGATCACGAGGGTGGATGGACAAGTCTGGTTAAAAAAAAAAGTTTGTTTCGTAAACTACTTGCCGTACTTCTCGACGTAGTCTCCTTTGTGGGATGTGCACTTGATCCAGCGATCCTCCAGCTCTTTCGTCCCATCGGAGAAAAATGGGTTGTGTCAAAAGCGGCAAAATACTCGTTGATTGTAACTATCACTTCTTCATTTGATGAAATTTTTGTTTACAGCAAGCCAAAGTTTCAAATTGGGGAACAGAAAGAAGTAGCTTGGGGCTAAGTATGGCTAACAGAGTCGATGAGAAACCAGTTCAAAGCTCAATTCATGCAATTTCGCCATTGTTATCCATACTGTATGTGATGGTGGATTATCCTGGCGAAAGAGCATTTTTTATGCGTGCGAACCATGGTCTTTTTTTAGGCAACCCAAGTTTCAAACGATGCAACAATGAAGCATAGTAGGGTCCAGTTATTCTTCTGTCTTTTCCACGTAATCTAAGGGGTTTATTCCTTGGGAATCCCAGAAACAGTGGCCGTCACCTTACCAACTGACAAAATGGTCTTTGCTTTCTTTCGTGCCCTTTCACCAGACTTTATCCTTTATTTTGACAGGACTGTATAGTGATGGATCCAGGTACCATCAACTGTCACAAATCGCCGCAAAAAGCCTTGATGAGGTTAGCGATTAAACATCACCAGACATTGTGTTGAAATGTGGCAGGTGTGCTTTTGGTCGACTGAGCGATCGCGGCACTCACCTCACACACAATCCGCAGCTCGCGTAGTGTAGTGGCTAGCGTTGCTGCCTGTTTCTCACGGGTCCTGGGTTTGATTCCCTGCCGGGTTGTGGATTTTATCTGCCTGGAGACTGGGTGTTTATGTTGTTCTCATCATTTCATCATCATCATTCGTGACAGCGGCTGACTGGACTGTGGAAAAGAGGTGGACTGTGCACGGGTACTGATGGCTGCACAGTTGAGCAACCCACAAATCAAACATAACCTCACACACAGCTTCTTCTAGTCTACTGTACGTGCGGTATACAGGGTGATTCAAAAAGAATACCACAACTTTAGGAATTTAAAACTCTGCAACGACAAAAGGCAGAGCTAAGCACTATCTGTCGGCGAATTAAGGGAGCTATAAAGTTTCATTTAGTTGTACATTTGTTCGCTTGAGGCGCTGTTGACTAGGCGTCAACGTCAGTTGATGCTAAGATGGTCCCTTTTTCTTCGAAGGTGCTACTGTAACTGGACTACAGTATCTGGAGATGTTAGAGAATTGGCTGTTCCCTCAGCTCGAACAAGAAGCCCAACAATTCATATTTCAGCAGGATGGAGCGCCACCGCATTGGCACTTACCTGGACGTCAACTACCCGAGGCGATGGATCGGCCTCCAAGAAGCCCGTGACAGAGCAACTGATCACTGGCCTCCAAGAAGCCCTGATCTTACCCCCTGCGATTTTTTCTGGTGGGGGTATGCTAAGGATATGGTGTTTCGGCCACCTCTCCCAGCCACCATTGATGATTTGAAACGAGAAATAACAGCAGCTATCCAAACTGTTACGCCTGATATGCTACAGAGAGTGTGGAACGAGTTGGAGTATCGGGTTGATATTGCTCGAGTGTCTGGAGGGGGTCATATTGAAGATCTCTGAACTTGTTTTTGAGTGAAAAAAAAACCTTTTTAAATACTCTTTGTAATTATGTATAACAGAAGGTTATATTATGTTTCTTTCATTAAATACACATTTTTAAAGTTGTGGTATTCTTTTTGAATCACCCTGTATTATGTACTCGCTCAGTTGAGATTGCTGAGACAGCAGTCTCACGAATTTTTATTCGGCGGTCTTGCATTACCATATCTACGATTTTGTCAATGGTTTCCTTTGTGGTGATCTCAATTGAACGCCCAACAGCACACTTTATCTTCGGTGCATATCCTACCACGTTTAAATTCAATAATCCAGAAGCAAATGGTGCAGAGTCCGCGTGTACTTCATCCAGTTCTGTTCTGTTCTGCGCGGCAGTCCAACCTAAACCTAATGAAGATGTTTATACAGACGGCTGTCAACAATTAATAGTGCGCTCTACATTGTTGAAATTCTATATATGATGCTTGGAATAATCAAGCTTATCAACCGCGAAGGCGCAGCAAAAATGTTCTATACTTACATGGAAATTTACCAGACTTATCGGACCACTGTCGTGGAAAGAAATACGCAGTAAGATTCGACTAGTACGTACAACATTGCTGCTTACTTCTCGGGCCGCTAGATATCGCTACTATCGCTCATGTTATTCCTTTTCTCAGAAAGTACTCTATTATTATTATTATTATTATTATTATTATTATTATTATTATGGATTTACAATGTAAGTACATTTTTCCAGCACCTATTCTAGATTACAGCAAGTCACTAATTATTGTTTTCCACTCTTCTCTATTTGTCCATAAATCTTCAGGAATGTTGTTCTTCCTCATTGCTGACTGAACTCCCTGTTTCCATGTATCAGGTGGTCGTCCCCTTTTTCTTCTTCCAATTGGTACCCAGTCGATTATGCATTTTGGTAGCCTTTCCTGTTCCATTCGTCTGATGTGTCCATACCATTTAAGTTGTTTGTGCTCGATGAAATCAATAATTGAATTTTTACATTTCATCTTGTCTCTGATTACTTCATTTCTTATTCTTTCTCGTCTTGATATTCTTGCTGAACGTCTCCAGAAATCCATTTCTGTGGCTAATAATTTTGATTTCAGTTGCCATTTTGTTGTCCACACTTCTGAACCATATGTAATAATGCTCCTAACTATTGTTTTAATAGTACTCTACTGGACATTAAAATTGCTGCACCACGAAGATGACGTGCTACAGACGCTAAATTTAACCGACTGGAAGAAGATGCTGTGATATGCAGATGATTAGCTTTTCAGAGCATTCACACAAGGTTGGCGCCGGTGGCGACGCCTACAACGTGCTGACATGAGGAAAGTTTCCAACCGATTTCTCATATACAAACAGCAGTTGACCGGCGTTGCCTGGTGAAATGTTGTTGTGATGCCTCGTGTAAGGAGGAGAAATGCGTACCATCACGTTTCCGACTTTGATAAAGGTCGGATTGTAGCATATCGCGATTGCTGTTTATCGTATCACGACATTGCTGCTCGCGTTGATCGAGATCCAATGACTGTTAGTAGAATATGGAATCGGTGGGTTCAGGAGGGTAATACGGATCGCCGTGCTGGATCCCAACGGCCTCGTATCACTAGCAGTCGAGATGACAGGCATCTTATCCGCATGGCAGTAACGGATCGTGCAGCCACGTCTCGATCCCTGAGTCAACAGATGGGGACGTTTGCAAGACAACCACCATCTGCACGAACAGTTCGACGACGTTTGCAGCAGTATGGACTATCAGCTCGGAGACCGTGGCTGCGGTTACCCTCGACGCTGCATCACAGACAGGAGCGCCTACGATGGTGTACCCGACGACGAACCTGGGTGCACGAATGGCAAAGCGTCATTTTTTCGGATGAATCCAGGTTCTGTTTACAGCATCATGATGGTCGCATGCGTATTTGGCGACATCGCGGTGAGCGCACATTGGAATCGTGTATTCGTCATCGCCATATTGGCATATGACCCAGCGTGATGGTATGGGTGCAGTTGGTTACACGTCTCGGTCACCTCTTGTTCGCATTGACGGCACTTTGAACAGTGGACTTTACATTTCAGATGTGTTACGACCCGTGGCTCTACTCTTCATTCGATCCCCGCGAAACCCTACATTTCAGCAAGATAATGCACGACCACGTTTTGCAGGTCCTGTACGGGCCTTTCTGGATACAGAATATGTTCGACTGCTGCCCTGGCCAGCACATTCTCCAGATCTCTCACCAATTGAAAACGTCTGGTCAATGGTGGCCGAGCAACTGGCTCGTGACAATACGCCAGACACTACTCTTGATGAACTGTGGTATCGTGTTGAAGCTACATGGGCAGCTGTACCGGTACGCGCCATCCAAGCTCTGTTTGACTCAGTGCCCAGGCGTATCGAGGCCGTTATTGCGGCCAGAGGTGGTTGTTCTGGATACTGATTTCTCAGAATCTGTCGGCAGAAACAGATGTAGCAGGCTGTGGTATATCTTAGACCTGTAATGTAAGGTTGCAGACTTGGAGGGTGGGCACGGCCGCCGGGTGCCTATTAGGCGGGCGGTGTCGGCGTTACAGCGGGGGCGGCCGAGTCCCGAAATAGGCGCGCGGTGTCGTCAGCGCAGCTCTGGCCGCTTCTATTTTCCGTCCGTCCCCCAGCCAGGAAGCGCCGGCGCGTCGCGGCCGACTATTTGGAAAGCCGCCTGCCGGCTGCCAATGCCAGCCTGGAGCAGGGCGACCGATAGCGTTCTGCTCTATAGGCGAAGCGTGTAAGCTAACGCGGCTTGTATTTCACCCGAGTACAGGCCACCGAGCGGCTGTTCAAATTGGTTTTGAAGAACCTATTAGTCGGGAGACAAAACGGGTGGTTATAATTAAAGTGAAGATTAGTTCTAATTTTAGCCACCCGTTGCAAATCTGGCGCTGTGAATGTAAGAAAGACGTACAGAAATAAGTTTCCTTTAATTTACGTCTATAGTAACATTTTGTGACGTAAATTAAAGGAAACTTATTACATATACGGGTCACTGTTTCTTCGCGACAGTGTCGCAGCTTGTGACGTCCAGAAATATTTCCGATAATGATGTAGGCTGGAGCAAAGAGTTAAATTTTGTACCTGTGCCAGGATTCGAACATCTCTCTCCTGCTTATTAGGCGCGTTAACTGTTGCAGCACACTGGCACTACGGCTAAAATTGCACGGAATACCATAGTAAGTCTCCCTCCGTGCTGCAAATTCCAACTGAGGCGCAGTCCGTTGCTGTTCCCCATCTAAACTCGCTTCAGTATTGCCGAGGCTCTCCAATATTAGCAACGAGCGAAATGGGGTTAACACTGCCTCTACCTCAGGCGTAGGTGATATACTGATCATATACGGTTTCGAGGGGAGTAGCAGTGGGCCGGGCTTGAATTTGAATTTGTATCGATGTGGCCCGGATGGAGGATCACAGATGGCCTCGGAAGCTCCTGGATTTCACACCTACAAGAAAGCGACCGCCAGGGAGACCCAAGAAGCGTTGGAGTGATGGACTCCATGAAGATTTAAACAAAGTGTCAATAGATGTGGAGGAATGTCGGATAGCAGCAATGCACAGAATACAGTGGAGGAGGAAACTTGTAGATGCGTGCGGTCCACTGGACCTGATCACGTAGTAGTAGTAGTAGTAGTAGTAGTAGTAGTAGTATCGATGGGGAAACGTACTACGGTATTTCATGCAGCTGTGGCAGCAGCAGTGCTAGAGTGGCACAATGGTTAGCGCATCTTCCTAGAAAGCAGAAGACCCGGGTTCGTATCCCGGCACTGGTACAAATTTTAATTTACTGCTTGAGCCTACATGATTATCACAGATATAGGTGGGGCCCAGTATGTCTCAAGAACATCAGCAGAAATGTTTCCATATGTAATGGAAGAGGACCTGGGCAGAAAATGTCAAACAATTGCGAAGGGCATGTTGATGATTCTCTTTTTAACCACCGCTTACACAAGTTTTTTAATATGAGCACTGGAGACGTCGACGATATGTTGCATCGGTAAAGCGACGTGATCAAAACTTGATCAAACCAGTTCCTGTAGAATCTCAAGAGTGTTCCTGTGTATTGGCCTTCAGATCAGGTCGAGACCAAAAGTGGTGTTGGTGTTGTTGTTGTTTTCAGTTCTGAAACTGGTTTCATGAAGCTCTCCATGCTACCCTATCCTGTGCAACCTTCATCATCTCCCAATACCTACTGCAACCTACATATTTCTGAGTCTTGTTAGTGTATTCATCTCTTCGCCTCCCTCTACGATTTTTACCCTCCACGCTGCCCTCCAATACTAAATTGGCGATCCCTTGATGCCTCAGAAAAGGTCCCACCAACCGATCCCTTCTTCTAGTCAAGTTGTGCCACAAACTCCTCTTCTCCCCAATTCTATTCAGTACTACCTCATTAGTTATGTGATCTACCCATCTAATCTTCAGCATTCTTCTGTAGCACCACATTTCGAAAGCTTCTATTCTCATCCTGTCTAGTTCTAGGCGCTTCAGTCCGGAACCGCGCGACTGCTACGGTCGCAGGTTCGAATCCTGCCTCGGGCATGGATGTGCGTGATGTCCTTAGGTTAGTTAGATTTAGGTAGTTCTAATTTCTAGGGCACTGATGACCTCAGATGTTAAAGTCCCGTAGTGCTGAGAGCCATTTGAACCATTTTTCATCCTGTCTAAACCATTTATCGTCCATGTTTCACTTCCGTACATGGCTACACTCCATACAAATACTTTCAGAAACGACTTCCTGACAAATCTATACCCGATGTTAACAAATTTCTCTTCTTCAGAAACGCTTTCCTTGCCATTGCCAGTCTACATTTTATATCCTCTGTACTTCGACCATCATCAGTTATTTTGCTCCCCAAATAGCAAAACTCCTTTACTACTTTAAGTGTCTCATTTCCTAATCTAATTCCCTCAGCATCACCCGACTTAATTCGACTACATTCCATTATCCTCGTTTTGCTTTTGCTTATATTGATCTTATATCCTTCTTTCAAGACACTGTCCATTCCGTTCAACTGCTTTTCCAAGTGCTTTGCTGTCTCTGACAGAATTAGACCGAAAGTATCGGTGGTAAACGTTTTTAGATAACCCCAGATCCTAAAGTCACATGGATTTAGATTGGCTGACCTTTCAGGCCATGCCTCTTGAAAACCTTTGGAGTTAAAACGTTCGTGAAAGGGTTCATTAAGTAGATCTTTAGCTGGGCCAACGGCTAGAGGTGTTGCCCCACCTTGCATGAAAACTGGTTTTCACGCAGTTGCACTATTCCAAAGTAGGAATCACATGCTGTACAAGGAGGTTTTGAGAACGTGTGGAACCATAGTACATGTGACAAGTACTCTAGGTGTATCCGCTACAAAGAACGTACCGAGAGTAAAGATGGTTGCCTCGTGATGACTGGGTGTTGTGAGATGTCCTTAGGTTAGTTAGGTTTAAGTAGTTCTAATTTCTAGGGCACTGATGACCTCAGATGTTAAAGTCCCATAGTGCTCAGAGCCATTTGAACCATTTGAACCAAAGATGTTTGTGCATCCACACCACAGAGTCACATACGGCGAGTGCAGTGGCTCTTCGTGCATAATACGAGGTTTAACAGTGCGCCGTATTCGGTAGTTCTATATTCACTGCACCCTGTAGTGTAAAATGTACCTCGTCGCTCCGAAGAATATTGCCCGGCCACATTCTAGATTCGACCTGTGCCAGAAACTGAAGAGTAGATCCAGAACGCTGCGTATAATGAAGTTTCAGTTGCTGCGCCGTCTGGATCTTGTACGGATACCAGAATAGAATAGACTGCAAAACTTCCCATGCTGTTGACTAAAAGGGCTGGTCGATTCTCGTGACACTACGTATGCGGTAGCACTACCGAGGGCCCGTGCTGCGTGGTGAGTTGCAGCAACAGAAACCTTGATTGTAACCTCCACCTGCATAGGACACCTTCCTCCTCCAGGAGTCACACCAAACTCACCCGTGTTTTCGAATTTCATTATCATCTTCTTTAAACCATTTACTGACATTAGGAGAGCTTCTGTATAGTTTGGAAGGTAGGAGACGAGGTATTGGCAGAAGTAAAGCTGTGAGGACGGGACGTGAGCCGTGCTTGGGTAGCTTAGTTAATAGAGCACTTGCCCGCGAAAGGCAAAGGTCCCGAGTTCGAGTCTCGGTCCGGCACACAGTTTTAACCTGGCAGGAAGTTTCATATCAGCGCACACACCGCTGCAGAGTGAAACTCTCATTCTGGAATGGCTTTCTGTGTTTGGCCGAGACCTCGGGTATTTGTCTTAGACGTTCAAGAAGGAAAGTAAATCAGAGTACCACAAAGAACGTTTATAAATTACTTCGGTTCCGGCTCCAGATCGTTTGGACGCTTTTATTTTCGCAAACTTTTTGATGAGCAACTCTAGTTGCTTTAAGATCCATTTCCTTGTGCTTCTAAACTAAAACGACGTTTTTATCGTCTCAGTTGCCAAAGGCAGGGAAAAATTTGGTACAGCTCTACGAACTCCGCAAAAAATTCGTGAGTCAGTTGCCATTTACTTTCGCCACTATACGTAGTAAAATAACAGTTGGAAGCTTTACCGCCGCCGAGAGTGGACTGGCAGCGGAGCTAAGTTGAGCGATAAGACTGACGTGCGTCTACATGAACAAACGTGTTGGCAGTCGTGTATTTACACAAAGCTCTAGCTCATAAGTCTTTTGCAACTTTGTCAGACTACAGTCAGTTCATGCGAAGCTGTCGAACTCCCATCCACACGTAACGTTTCATTTAACAAATCGGGCATCAGCTAAATCTGCATGTAATACTCCGTAAATCAACTTAAGTAGCTGGCAGAGAGTTCATCGAACCACCTTCACAATAACTCTGTTATTCCAATCTCGAACAGCGCACGAAAAAGGAACAACTATATCTTTACGTTCGAGCTCTGATTTCTCTTACTTTATTATGATGATTGTTTCTCCCTGTGGAGATTGGCGTCGACAAAGTATTTTCTCATATGGAGGAGAAAGTTGGTGATTGAAATTTCATGAGAAGATTCCGCTGCAGCGAAAACGACTTAGTTTTTATGATGTCCACCCCAATTCCTGTTAATCCTATTTGGTAAGGATCCCACACGCCGGACAGTACTCCAAAAGATGATGGACAAATGTAGTGTAGGCAGTATCTTTAGTAGATCTGTTACATTTTCTAAGTGTTCTGTCAATGAAACGCAGTCTATGGTTTGCCTTAAGACGGCTGCTCGGATTGTCTTCCTCTTACAAAAAGGTACGGCCAAACTTTCAGGAAACATTCCTCACACACAAAGAAAGAAAATATGTTATGTGGACATGTGTCCGGAAACGCTTACTTTCCATTTTAGAGCTCATTTTATTACTTCTCTTCAAATCACGTTAATCATGGAATGGAAACACGCAGCAACAGAACGTACCAGCGTGACTTAAAAAACTTTGTTACAGGAAATGTTCAAAATGTCCTCCGTTAGCGAGGATACATGCATCCACCCTCCGTCGCATAGAATCCCTGATGCGCTGATGCAGCCCTGGAGAATCGAGTATTGTATCACAGCCGTCCACAATACGAGCACGAAGAGTCTCTACATTTGGTACCGGGGTTGCGTAGACAAGAGCTTTCAAATGCCCCCATAAATGGAAGTCAAGAGGGTTGAGGTCAGGAGAGCGTGGAGGCTATGGAATTGGTCCGCCTCTATCAATCCATCGGTCACCGAATCTGTTGTTGAGAAGCGTACGAACACTTCTACTGAAATGTGCAGGAGCTCCATCGTGCATGAACCACATGTTGTGTCGTACTTGTAAAGGCACATGTTCTAGCAGCACAGGTAGAGTATCCCGTATGAAATCATGATAACGTGCTCCATTGAGCGTAGGCGCAAGAACATGGGGCCCAATCAAGACATCACCAACAATGCCTGCCCAAACGTTCACAAAAAATCTGTGTTGATGACGTGATTGCACAATTGCGTGCGTATTCTCATCAGCCCACACATGTTGATTGTGAAAATGTACAATTTGATCACGTTTGAATGAAGCCTCATCCGTAAAGAGAACTGAAATGAGCATTGACACATTGTTGGATGAACCATTCGCAGAAGTGTATCCGTGGAGGCCAATCAGCTGCTGATAGTGCCTGCACACGCTGTACATGGTACGGAAACAACTGGTTCTCCCGTAGCACTCTCCATACAGTGACGTGATCAACGTTACCTTGTACAGCAGCAACTTCTCTGACGCTGACATTAGGGTCATCGTCAACTGCACGAAGGATTGCCTCGTCCATTGCAGGTGTCCTCGTCGTTCTAGGTCTTCCCAGTCGCGAGTCGTAGGCTGGAATGTTCCGTGCTCCCTAAGACGCCGATCAATTGCTTCGAACGTCTTCCTGTCGGGACACCTTCGTTCTGGAAATCTGTCTCGATACAAACGTACCGCGCCACGGCTAATGCCCCGTGCTAATCCATACATCAAATGGGCATCTGCCAACTCCGCATTTGTAAATATTCCACTGACTGTTAAACCACGTTCGTGATGAACACTAACCTGTTGATGCTACGTACTGATGTCCTTGATGATAGTACCGTACAGCAATGAGTCGCATGTCAACACAAGCACCAAAGTCAACATTACCTTCCTTCAATTGGGCCAACTGGCGGTGAATGAAGTACAGTACATACTGATGAAACTAAAATGAGATCTAACATGGAAATTAAGCGTTTCGGGACACATGTCCACATAACATCTTTTCTTTATTCGTGTGTGAGGAATGTTTCCTGAAAGTTTGGCCGTACCTTTTTGTAACACCCTATATAGAAAGCGGACCGCAGAGGACCTATAGCAGTACCTTAAGGAACGCCACTTCTATTTTAGTCGATGACTTTCCGTCAGTTTCTACGATCCGTGACCTCCCCGACAGAAAACCAAGAATCCAGTCACATAACTCAGACGATACTCTATAAACACGCAATTTCACTACAAGCCGCTTGCGTGGTACAGTGTCAAAAGCCTCCTGGAAATCTAGAAATACTGTATCAGTTTGTAATCCCTTATCAGTAGCACTCAACACTTGGTGTGAGTAAAGCGAGATTGACGAGAAAACGTTACGTATAGACCAGGCTAAGATTGTACCGTATTGTCAGAGCTGCCACAGAGCGCCTCTTACGCTGCTTAACGTAGCTTAGAAACTTCCGACCTCCATGCTCTGTGACGACGCCTGGCCGATCAACACCTTGTCGCCTACTCGAGGATTCAGCGCTCCTCAAGCCCTTTCCATATATCAATCAATCAAAATGGCAGTCACAATCGCGTTATTTATTTTGTCGCCAAGAGGTTTCAACCCGCGTTGGGGTCATTTTCAGGGCAGTTTACTTGGTAACTACGCCAACCGTGCACAGGCAGGGTGACAACTCCAGCGAGCGACCAAATGGTGTAAATTGCCCTGAAAATGACCCCATCGCGGTTTGAAACCGCTTGGCGACAAAATAAATAACGCGATTGTGACTGTCATTTTGATAGATTGATTATAAGTAAACCAATCGCTGCTATCTCCACGCAACTATGTTATCTAAAAAATTTTCTTTCCATATATGCTTACCGCATTACCGAACTATCAGTTTAATAAGCCACAGCTGCAAAATGCTAACGCGAATTCTTTACAGACGAATGGAAAAACTGGTAGGAGCCGACCTCGGAGAAGATCAGTTTGGATTCCGTAGAAATGTTGGAACACGTGAGGCAGTACCGACCCTACGACTTGTCTTAAAAGAAAGATTAAGAAAAGGCAAACCTACGTTTCTAGCATTTGTAGACTTAGGGAAAGCGTTTAACAATGTTAACTGGAATACTCTCTTTCAAATTCTGAAGGTGGCAGGGGTAAAATACAGGGAGCGAAAGGCTATTTACAATTTGTACAGAAACCAGATGGCAGTTACAAGATTCGATGGGCCTGAAAGGGAAGCAGCGGTTGGGAAGGGAGAGAGACAGGGTTGTAGCCTATCCCCGGTGTTATTCAATCTGTTTATTGAGCAAGCAGTAAAGGAAACAAAAGAAAAATTCGGAGTAGGTATTAAAATCCATGGAGAAGAAATAAAAACGTTGAGGTTCGCCGATGACATTGTAATTCTGTCAGAGACAGCAGAGGACTTGGAAGAGCAGTTGAACGGAATGGACAGTGTCTTGAAACAAGTACATAAGATGAACATCAACTAAAGCAAAACGAGGATAATGGAATGTAGTAGAATTAAGTCGGGTGATGCTGAGGGAATTAGATTAGGAAATGAGACAAAGTAGTAAAGGAGATTTGCTATTTGGGGAGCAAAATAACTGATGATGGTCGAAGTAGAGAAGATATAAAATGTAGACTGGCAATGGCAAGGAAAGCGTTTCTGAAGAAGAAAAATTTGTTAACATCGAGTATAGATTTGTCAGGAAGTCGTTTCTGAAAGTATTTGTATGGAGTGTAGCCATGTATGGAAGTGAAACATGGACGATAAATAGTTTAGACATGAAGAGAATTGAAGCTTTCGAAATGTGGTGCTACAGAAGAATGTTGAAGATTAGATGGGTAGATCACATAACTAATGAGGTATTGAATAGAATTGTGGAGAAGAGGAGCTTGTGGCACAACTTGACTAGAAGAAGGGATCGGTTGGTAGGACATGTTCTGAGGCAGCAAGGGATCACCAATTTAGTATTGGAGGGCAGCGTTGAGGGTAAAAATCGTAGAGGGAGACCGAGATGAATCCACTAAGCAGAGTCAGAAGGATGTAAGTTGCAGTAGGGAGATGAAGAGGCTTGCACAGGATAGAGTAGCATGGAGAGCTGCATCAAACCAGTCTCAGGACTGAAAACAACAACATATGCTTACCACAGTAGCACGCCAGCAGCCGACGCTTCGCAGTGGGAATTAGTTCTGATGTTTCTGTACGGCAGTGTGTATTGTATGAGGGCAGGTACAGAACGCTGTCTTCAGGTACTTTTCTTTTTTTTCCTTCCTTCAAGAGATGTACTGGTCTCAAGTGAGGAATAGTGGCTGTTTCCGTAGAAGCATAGGGCTGGTCAAGAAACAATAGTCGCGGCGAAATGGTACGCGGAAGTACTGTTACCTCGAGGCGGTGCAAAAGATAAAAACTGTTGGTAAAGAGATCTGGCAAATGGTGCTGTGAGTCTGTTAAGCTCCAGAGTGTGCAAACCAAAGGCTTTTTCGAAACAGTATGTAAGATGTGAGAGAGAACACGACACACAAATGAGAGAGGGGCAAACATAGTCATGCAGTCCTCATTCAAGTGTACTACGCAGTCATGATTTCAACCACACAAAACCCTATGCCTTTACGTGCTGGAGAAATGCCCATTTGATTAAAGTATTTTTATCTGTGAAGCAAGTTTTTTTTTTCACTTCTGGAACGACCTTTCTTTCCCGCCTCCCTGTGTGTGATGTTCAGGGTGTGGGGGTGTGTGTGTGTGTGTGTGTGTGTGTGTGTGTGTGTGTAAGTAAAATCGTCAGGAAATCTGATAGTTAAGATTCTCCCGCAGATCCTCACGCACCACCTCCCCCCCCCCCCCCCCCCGACCAATCCACCCACCCACACCCACACCCATGTGTTTCGCGTTCTGAACGCGCTAGACGCCGCGCCAGTTGGCAGCTCTGCCAACGCAGTATAAACGTCGCGGTTATCGCCAGATATTTCTTTTGAGTGCGACAGTAGCGTCGCTTTTCCTCGTATACCGAAATGAGCGCGCTTAATAGTCTGTGTGCTGTCGGGTAAAACTTTGGGGAACCTATTAACGCTTCCACTTTAATGTGGCTGAGGAACCCTTTGAGATACCAAATAGTCCTACAGCTTCTCTGAAAACTACCCGTAAAGCGCACCTGTAAAGTGAGACAGACAGAACCACACGTTTGTCTGTTTTCAGAAACTCCATCTACATACACTGATACATATGTAATGTTTAAGCTAATGAACGTAACAATATATTGTTGAAAAGTGCATGTAAGAGTCCCCAAATACAACTTTTTGACATCAATTTTTCTTGATGTTGTGTGAACTCAGTCAGCTGAGTGGTCAGCGTGTCTGATTGTCACGCAGCGTGCCCGGGTTCGATGCCCGGTTGGGTCGGAGATTTTCTCCGCTCAGGAACTGGGTGTTGTGTTTGTCCTCATAATCATTTCATCAACATCGACACGCAAGTTGTCCAACGTGGGGTCAACTGAAAAGACTTGCAACTCGGTGGTCTAACTACTCCAGGTGGGGGGGACTACCAGCCATCAATGCCATACTATCATTTCCTTTCTGAATATTGTAGTTGCAGTCTTCCGTCCGTAAGTGTGGTTCGATGCAGCCCTACACCTTCTTTCAGCATCTCGATGAGTTAAACGAGCCGGTGACCATTCGTGCCTTCCTTCTCAATATGCGTTAAATATCGCCTACTAGACTTTGTTGATTTGGGTTCTACACATTTGAGCAGTATTGTAAGATTGATCGCGTGAGCGATTTGAAAGTAATGTCCTTTGTATATTGATTACGTTTCTATATTATTCTACTAATGAACTGCAGGCAGCTGCTTTACCTACAACTGAGACTATTCGGTTGTTCCGTTTCGTATCACTACATAGTGATATATCCATGTACCTGTATTTATATGAAATGGCTAACTACAACTGTGACTAATTCATATTGTAGTTATAAGACATTACATTTGTTCGTTTTGCGAAGTGAATAATCTTAAATTTCTGTACATCTACAGTAATCAAAACTCTTTGTACTACGTGGAAGTCTAATCAAAATCTGGCTCAATATTTGTGCAACTTTCCTTACAGTTCTTCATAGTAGGTAGCTGTATTATCTGCGAAAAGTTTGGAGTTACTATTAATGATGTCAGCTAGGTTGTTAATATACATGAACAACATGGGGCCCAACACACTTCCCTGGGACATACCTGAGGTTACGTATGCTTCTGTCGATGACTCTTAAACCTAAGTAATACGCGTAGATTTGGTACAGAGTCCAATGCTTTTCGGAAATTGATGGATGTTGCACCTACCGGACTCTTTTGATGTGTGGCTTTCAGGAAGTCAGATGAGAAAAGCTTGAGTCTGGTTTCATATGGTCGCTGGTTTCGGGAAGCATGCTTGTTGGCCTGAAGGAGGTCATTCTGTTGGAAACACCGGACTATATTTGAGCTTAGAATGTGTTCATGAAATGGCTGTCAAGGATATTGGGCGGTAGTTTTGTGGATCACTTCTGCTGGCTTTCACAGGTGAAAAATGCGCTTTCTTCCAACCACGGTTGTCCTTTTTTTCCCCCAAGGAATCAGCGGTGTCTTATGGTTAAAATAGGGGCTGCCTCAGCTGCGAATGCGGAATAGAATGTAAATGGGGAATCCACCGGGCCCTGGAGCTTTGTTCAGTTTTAACGATTTTATTTCTTTTTCTATTATTCAGACATTACCTCATTAAGGGCGTGCGCATATAACTCATTACAAAGTTTTTCATTTTTTGTTAAATCATATCTTGTGCAGCCCTTGACTCTCCCTAAGACAACGTCCCTGATGTTGCATTTTTATGTCACCTTTCTTTGTATGTAACCAAACTCTGTTTCCATTAGACACTAATGGGACCAGCTGAAAAATCCTCTTATTAGAGCACAAAAAACGCGAATATACTCCTGTTTAAGAGACTCTGCCTCAAGCTACCTTTTTCAGCAAGTTTAAAAATTTGCACAATAACTTTTTCATCCGAACATATTCGTGTTCTTTCCAACATGCAACTCAGGTCTCACGCCCACACGCTCCCCTGATTGTAAGCGGGTAGAACGAAAGTTGAAACCGGCATCCGGCCATTCTGATTTAGGTTTTCCGTGATTCCCCTAAATCCGTAAAGGCAAATATCCTGGAGACGGGGGGGGGGGGGGGGGGGGGGCGGGCGGGGTGGTCGGTCGCTTCGAAAGGGCACGGCCGCTTTTCCTTCCCATCCTTCTCTAATTCGAGCTTGTACTCTGTCTTTAATGACCTCGTTATTGACGGGACGTTAAACCCAATCTCATAATCCTAACTTTAACTCGCTCACACCCACTACACCGCATTCATTCAGTCCAGTTCATTGCATTACCTCTTTGTGTCTCTCTGTGATTGTCTACTGTCCCACAGTCACTCACACACTTCCACGTTCTCCTTCTCTTTATTCCTGTCCCGCAGGCACTGTCTCTTTAATTCTTTTCCTGGCACTGTTTTGCCACTGTTAACTATGTTCCATTGCCTCTGTGTCCCTCTATTTCTCTCACACTGGTATTGTCTCCTTCGCTGTTTCTATCTCACAACCACTGACTACTATCTTCTAGTCTTTATTACTTACTCGTCTCTTTCCCACTGTCAGTCTCCATCTCCCTCGGCATAAAAATGCGCGAATATGTTCGCATGCCAAATTTTTTTAAAAGATGCTAAGGAAGATAGAATGAGCTATCTGTACCCTATTTTTCAGTCAGGCTTTTAAGCTGGATCGTATTCGTTCCGAAAGGAGCATTTTCGCGCTGGTTCCATTTCCCTTCTTTTCCCTACCACAGCAGGGCACGTCAGTCTCACAAAAATAACTGTATGGGCCAGTAAAATTTTGATAGGTTACTTGTATGAAACTGACATAACGCAGAACTAATTTAACAACTCATACCGGATTTTACGTGCACAAAAATTTTACGTGTTACAGTACTACAGCGTGAGATTCCCAGAATCGTTCTGATGATAACGGAGACACTTTATAGCGTATTCCTCGTACTACGTCACTGTATAAACCACGTTTTCGCCTCCACCGGATTTTCCTTTTGAAGTAGGGTAACTTTGATCCTCTGTATCTCGGAAACGATAAAGGTATCACGAAATTTTTCGGTGTTGTTAGAGATCAGGATGTTAGAAATACATCGTAAAAATTTCAGCCATTAGCCGTGCATAGACGTCTCGGCATCCGCGGATCGGTTTTGGTACGGAAAAATTGTAAAAAAAATCTTCTTTTCTGGTTTTCTAAGGAACTGTCCATGAACTAATAGTGCCTCCATAGGTCTCTTAAGGCTCACCGTAGACCACATCAAATGCAAAAAGGAAGAACCGATTTGCTTAAGTGGGAGAAAGTGTGTAACATTCATCATTCGACCCTGTACTGTAGTATGGTGACACTAAGACGATCCTTCTGTTGTGTATACAAATAGGCCATCCAAAACACTCGATCCTACCCCTGTAAGACCAATAGAACGCAAGGCAAGACACTGGAAGAATCCAGTTTCTTTAGCGGCGTTTTAGCTGTCATCAAAGATTAATAAGATTTAATTTTTGTATCTCACAGAATCTATTATTCTAAGAAGACTATGCGAATATATCTCGCCTAGAGATAAATACGCGAGACTCTTTTACGGCGCGTGCGGAGTCCTATAGACAATTTTCCCGTCACTCCTTACCCTAACAGAATAAGAAAGGGAATAAATAACATTGGTACCGTCCGCGATGAAGTGCGCAGTGGCTTTGGGTATGTATGTATCGTTGCCTATCCTGCAATTGAACTGCAGTCGTGCACCTGCCACGAAAGAGGACGCAAGTAGGTGTCTGCGGTCCTCCCCACGCGACGTTCCGCGCAACAGTTCCGCTTGGCAACTGCTTCCAGAACACCCACTGGCCCTCGTCTACTGGAAATAACCCGCCAGCTTCCAGAATTAAATGATACTCGTTATATCGACATAACCAGAAGATTCGGTGAGGCCAGGTCCTGCTTCCTTTTCGTTCCATATTGACGGTACACTTAATAAGTGAAATGTCTGCGGACATTTGTAAATTGTTTTCAAGTGTGCACCGTATTTAGTGGTTCCTAAATACAGTAGAGCGTTGATTATGCGAACGTCGGTCAACCGAACGACCGCTTAACCGAAGTGTGTACTCGTTCGCACCTGTTACTCTCCATCATCCCCCTCACTCCCAAACCAAGTTTCCCACAGTAGTCGCCGCACTGGGCCACCGCCGGCGGAACATTGCTTCTAATGGGGCCTTCACAAGGCTCCAGAAAGTGAAGATAAAAGTATACCAACAGTTTCTGAGGCGTTCACTTGTTTAGATACTGCCTTGCGATGGTTTGAAGCCCAAGATGAAAGTGACCAGTTTCAGATATCTGTAATGAAAAAAGTACGTGACCTAGCTGCTCGTAAGCGTGTAGGCTTGCTTAGACAGACCAAAATAAAGTTTTTTTAAACGTTAATTTTGTATACTGTGTGTATTGTTCATGCAAAATGCGTATGTAATATATATATATATTTGTTTATTAAACTGTGCCACATACTATATATTCGTACTGAAGTTGCCTTTGTATGTTACTTTGTAATACTAAAAGAGATGCCTGTTTTTATGTATAAATTTACTGTACAGTACTTCTTTTTGCCAAATAAACGTGTACAGTTCGATTATCCGAACAAATCAGTTTTCCGAACACCCATGTCCCCCAGTTACTTCGGATATCGACGCTCTACTGTATATGCCTTGCCTACTCCTCAGTAAGCCGTGAATGCTAAACGTAGTTAGGTTGCGGCTGACGAGGAAGGTTACGACTTCAAGGAAACATCAGCAGCTTGGCCTCATAGAAGCCGAAGGAAAAAAGGAAGAGGCAACATGAAGGAATTAGCCGAATGAGCTAGAAATCGGCAGATGTGATGTACATGTACAGATAACAATTTCAGCAAAATTGGATGGTTTGTTCAAGAGAAACAGCTTTACAAATTGAACAAGTCAATAACGCGTTGGTACATCTCTGGCCCTTATACAAGCAGTTATTCGGCTGGGCTTTGATTGACAGAGTTGTTGGATGCACTCCTAAGGGATATAGTGCCAAAGAGGTTTTTATTAAATATGACGTGCTCCCACTATTATTTACTTATCTTTTTATATGATGATGATTTTACATCTGGTATTTCGTGGGGAGTGAATATTTTTCACAATTTTTGGCTAATTTTGAGCTGATGTTCTGCAATATATGTTTATGACATAAACTCGATCACTTGAAAATGGCATAAAAGGCCGAAACTGGATCGTAATTAAATAAAAAACAATACAGTCAAATGGCGGTGTGTTTATTTAAAAATTATTGTATGGCTGTTGCTCAGCAACATCAAAATCATCTTCATTATCTGTTTCATATTCGTCATCCATATCACTATGCATTAAATGTTCTGGCGTTCTTCAGACTGATACAGAACTGGTAAGTCTGTCTGGCGAGGCAGTTTGAGAGGTTGGACTGCGAAGGTAGCCTATATTTTTGGGAGGGAGGAGGGTATCGGCGGCTGGGTTCGCCTTTGCAACTAATATCGCTTCTGGAGGAATTTCGGAGGGATTCGTGTGGTATTGAGGTCAGTCGGAAGTGATGAAACGGAAGCAGCGGAAATCGAGCAAAGATATCAGTACGGGCGCCTGCGGCTAAAGTGCCGTAGCAGTAACAGAAAATTCAGTCGTCACCGTTTACCTTGGTTCGCAGTTGTTCGCATTATGTTTGACGTAAAGAAACTCTGTTAGCGATTTCTTGCGCGTGTGTGAATTTCTGATTAGAGACTTTATAATGTATATGGTTGAGAACAAAAATACCGTCCTATAACATTACTACCAAAGTTCACAAGATATCAAGTTTTCCGCTCTTCCCGACTATGGTGAGGACAAAAAAGACGAGTGATGGGGAAGAGATGTAAAACAGCAGAGGAGCAGACATAATTTCCAAATATGATATAAACTCGCACAGTTCTTGTAACTAAGAATAAATTTTTGAAGCATGTTCTGCTACGTATGAAAATACGTGACTGGCGCAGGAACTTTATTATTAAAGCATAATTCTTTCCCCCTGGTAGAAAATTGGTCTAGAACTCTAATCTCGCTACGAAGCCACATCACGAAATCTGAATAGTTTATTAAACGTGTAAAGGATGCATGGGCGTTCGCAAGGGAATGTGGGGTGCAGACTTTTGCTTCTTTACAGAATCCTCAGCCATTTCTGGAAATAATTGCGTCCTTTCTACCCAACTACGGACGGCTGCGGCTGCATCTCTGTCGGCTACAACTTATTGACTGACTGACTTACCTGATTGTGACGTGCAAAAGGATATGGACCAATGATTTTCAGCTGTCCACTGCGATACCCAAATAAGAACCAACTTACTGCAGTGCTTAGTGGATAACAGCTTCCCACGAGAATGAAGACACTGCTAACAACGCATGATGTGTGACCATATTATTATAAAAAAGCCCTTTGTAGCAGCTGAACGCTTTATAATTCAATTAATACGTGATCACCAAAGTAAATACAGTGCGTGTCAAAAAAACTCATCCGATTTGGTGCGTCTATATTTCTGAAATTACTGAACATATACAATGAATTTTATTTATTGATGAACGGGAAACACAATTTTTTTCCGTACCTTTTCATTGGTGCGCCCTTGAGATGCATGGCATATTCAAATTGTTCCCACACTACAGCGAGCTTGTCTTGAGTTACGGGTTCCACAGCTGCTGTTATGCGATGTCTTCGTTCACTCATCGTTGTTTGTAACGGAGGTACGTAAACAGTCTTTGTATGTGATTATTTCTTGCTTAAAAAAAATCATTTGCGGCGACCTTTGAGGCCAGTAATGTAAGGCTGGATCATTTGGTCCAGTGCGACCGATCGATAGTTCAGTAATCCTTCGATTTAAAAATTCCCACGCTTCCAGATGCCAGTGCGGCGGTGCCCCATCCTGTTGGTACATTAAGTCGTTCGAATCAGTTTAAATGGTTCAAATGGCTCTGAGCACTATGGGACTTAACATCTATGGTCATCAGTCCCCTAGAACTTAGAACTACTTAAACCTAACTAACCTAAGGACATCACACAACACCCAACCATCACGACGCAGAGAAAATCCCTGACCCCGCCGGGAATCGAACCCGGGAACCCGGGCGTGGAAAGCGAGACGCTACCGCACGACCACGAGATGCGGGCGTTCGTTCGAGTCTGTCTCCAACTGTGGGAACAGAAAGTTCTCAAGCATATCGAGATACGTGCTTCCTGTAACAGTTCAAGGGCAAAGAAAAATGGACCATACTCCATTTTTTTGTGAAACTACGTAAAACACCGTAAATTTTGGAGTGTCCCTCTCATGTTGTCCGACTTCATATAGTTGTTTCCGTACCCGATATTCTTACATTATGAGGGTTCACCTTCCTATTTAAATGGAAAGTTGCCTCGTCACTTAACACTAAGCGTGGAAGGAAACTGTCATCCTCCACCTTGCCAAAAACGAAATTACAGAACTCCACACGTTGTTGTTTGTCACCCTAACTAAGAGCTTGCAGTAGCTGAATTTTGTATGGTTTCATGTGTAAACGTGGACGCAACACACGCCAGACGGACATCGGGGGCATGTTGAGCTGTCGAGCTGCACGGCGAACGGATTTCTGCGGACTACTTGTGAAACTATGGTGGATGCGTTCGACGTCTGTGTTAACACTCGGGGACGATCTTTACACAAACGACCTGTTTCTCGGAATTGATCATGCCATTTTCTAATGCTGTAAGCTGTAGGAGGATCGCCGGCCGCGGTGGCCGTGCTGTTCTAGACGCTCCAGTCCGGAGCCGCGCTGCTGCTACGGTCGCAGGTTCGAATCCTGCCTCGGGCATGGATGTGTGTGTTGTCCTTAGGTTAGTTAGGTTTAAGTAGTTCTAATTTCTAGGGGACTAATGACCACAGCAGTTGAGTCCCATAGTGCTCAGAGCCATTTGAACTATGTTTTTGTAGGAGGATCCACACTATACTTGGTACGAAAGTCACGCTCAAAAGTTATTACTGACCCGCACCGCGCAAAACGTAGATCACCAAAAGCTTTCCGTCATCGCCACACAGTTTTCACTAGAACTGAAGTGGACGCACACTGCTGCTACCTAGCGGGAACTCTGCTTCCTCTTTCCAACAGTATATTGTTCACGCACATGTCAGATAAATAATAATTACGGTTTTCTTTAAATTGGAGGTTCTTTTTGACGCACCCTGTATTCTATGAAGGTCTAGGACGTATATACGAGATATCCCTCATAAGAATTGTCAGGTTCATTTTCTCTTATATTATGTCAGATAATTGCAACTTCATTTTTACAATGTGTAACTGGATTCAGCGCAGGCAAATACTGCTTATCGTGTCTTTCATGCAACGCCCAGTGCCAACGGAAAGCGTTAGTTTGTTTCCCGTTAGAAACAAAAAGCGGATTTTGACGTGCTCATTCGACGGATAGGTCCTAAATTAGTCTAGTGCGATGTTATTTTTGTCGATTCGTATTAACAGAGATAGTAAAACACGAAGAATAACCAATACTCCAATAACGACTGCCCTGGCCCGTGCTGACTGCTACCACCATGCAACAGCGCTGCTCATTTGTTGCTGGAGTACTCGTTATTCTTCGTGGTTTACTGTTCCTGTTAATACGTATTGACCAAAAGAATGTCGCAATACATTAACCTGGGACCACTCTACCTAATGGACAAGTGAAAATAACCATTTTAAATATAATTTTGTTTCTGCCAGGAAACATACCGACGCATTAACTTGACACTGGGTGTTGCATGAAAAGGGGGGGGGAGGAGAGAGAGAGAGAGAGAGAGAGAGAGAGAGAGAGAGAGAGAGATGCAACTTCAGCTTGCGTGTCTGTCAGGTTCTTCAGGGAAAATTGTGCCATTTCCTTGCTGCGACTGTACTCTCGATACCATCTTGCTCTCAAGGCCGTTGCAAACCTTCAAAGCGCGCAAGCTGGACCTGTTGGTGGGAGAGGCTACACTCAGTTTCACATGGCAGAGCTATTTTTGGGGACCCTGAAGAACACCGCCATTTTACCCAGCATGTGTCCAAGTGTGGTCTGAGATGCAACGCCCTTAAAGAGAAAATTCTGTCCCAGAGAAGGGAAGTGTGAAACTGGAGGCCGAAAAAGATAATCTCTCGGAGTTGGCCTCTTTTCTAATTTTATGGAGCGCGACAGAACGAAACATGCAGTCATACAGTTATTCGGCTTGGCCACACAAATGACGTCTCAGTATGAGCTCGAAGACTGTCTTTGTTCCATCTCAGGCTGTTATGTCAGTTCTGTGGACCAATTGGAGCGTGGCTCGGAAAGTTTCTCTCTTCCATGTAATTGAATGCTGGCTTTGGGGTACACCTTCCGCACACAGTTCAAGAATGTAGCTCGCTTAATACGTTTTGTTGAGCTTCAATTATGCCACTGAACATTAGGAAATGGAAGGCCCTAAAATTAATCCAATAAATCTGTGAACATGGTCGGATTTAAATATTTTGACCAAATTATTATTGATGGCATCAGATTTGGATAAGTGATTTTTATATCTTGGTACTCCACCTTAAATAATCTATGTCACTTATTTAGCTGGTTAATTGGATTCATATCCAGAAAGATATTCTTTGCAGTTCAGACTTTCAGTTGCTGCCTTTTTATTTTCGGCGTTCACCTGAAATTCGTGAAGTAAATTGATTTTGTATGCCATTGTTGCCTGCCTAGTCTAAAACTATTTTCTTTAGATGCTGACGGCTTTCCTGGTGAAAATGTGAGAGTTGTTGTCTAGAGTATTTGTTGAGTGTAGGTGAGTTTAACGAGTGGTATATTATATTTGTGCTGTGTGATGAGGACGATGTTAGATCAAAATGATGGATGATTATCGGTGATCGATTACGGTGATACACGATTATCGATGACCGATCAAGATGATGGATGGTTGTCGATGCCGGTAATTAGCGACATCGGTGACGATCTTCTTGGATTGGTGGTGGTTTTGGTGGTGGTGTGCTCAATGATGTTTGAGAGATTGCGAAGATCGATGATGCTTGTAATGGTCGGTAGTGATCGATTATGAATGTGCTAATCGGCAGTTCGAGGACGACGGTCGTAATCGGTGGTGACGGTCGTTGTCGTCTGTGACGGTCGTCTCGTCTCTGTCGGTCGTTGTCGTCTCGTCTGTGACGGTCGTTGTCGTCTCGTCTGTGACGGTCGTTGTCGTCTCGTCTGTGACGCTCGTTGTCGTCTCGTCTGTGACGGTCGTTGTCGTCTCGTCTGTGACGCTCGTTGTCGTCTCGTCTGTGACGCTCGTTGTCGTCTCGTCTGTGACGCTCGTTGTCGTCTCGTCTGTGACGCTCGTTGTCGTCTCGTCTGTGACGCTCGTTGTCGTCTCGTCTGTGACGCTCGTTGTCGTCTCGTCTGTGACGCTCGTTGTCGTCTCGTCTGTGACGCTCGTTGTCGTCTCGTCTGTGACGCTCGTTGTCGTCTCGTCTGTGACGCTCGTTGTCGTCTCGTCTGTGACGCTCGTTGTCGTCTCGTCTGTGACGCTCGTTGTCGTCTCGTCTGTGACGCTCGTTGTCGTCTCGTCTGTGACGCTCGTTGTCGTCTCGTCTGTGACGCTCGTTGCCGGCTGCGACGGTCATAATCGATGGCTACGATCGATGAGGATGGCGTGGATGATGGATGATTAAGACATTGATGACGGCGATGGTGATGAGAAAAGAGAGGATGTGAAACCCTGTGCCGCGACGTAACCTACCCTTCTACAATAGTACTAAGGGGTCGCCGAGCTTAACATCCCTATCCGACGGACTGATCACCATCTACGGTGTCACTTGTGTCCACTGCGGAGACATTCGGAAATTAATGCAGGCCGTCGGCGCAGAGACAGGTGATCAGGAACTTTTCGTCACCACCCCTCCATCCCATGCTGGTCAAATACTGGCAGTGGAAATTTCATCCACCACTGGGATTCGAACCGGCTTACCTCAAGAGTCGAGCATCACTGCAGAGGCGTGTGTTAGCGACGTCGACCACGGCTATTATTGATATGTAAACAGAACTGTGTTTTGAGAACGCTTTCCAGATTTATTTCCTAACTCACAAGATACATTTGTTTTTCTCCTTATGGATACATTTCCGTGGACGTCCATGAAACTACATCAAAGCTGGTGGGGCATACTGTTAAGAGTTGATACCAATGAATTCAGCCGAACGTATTCGTGCGTGCAGTTAGGTTTTTAGAACCATATTCCCTGTGTCATTATTCTGCTGTAGCAGCTGTCTGTGGTCTAACAATGTGTGCGTTACGCCAAGATGAGACAATTGATTCCTGTAACTTAGCTGCTGTTTCACTGCGCGAAGAATGGCGCGTCGGCAGGGGCCCCTTTCAGAAACGGGAACAATGGGACAAAGCCGACAAGGAGTCAGTGGGTTCTACACAAAACCTACGCTCAAGAGCAGACAACAGGCCTTTCGCCCGACTTACCGTGGGCGAGACATCGCCTGTACTTTCCCTTGTGAGACTTCTCAGTTGTCACCCAATGCTCGTTTTCATCTTTCTTCTCTATAGATTCTCGTGTTTATTTATTCGAATAAGCCTTAGTGTTTAATTTCCTCTGCTCCCAGACTTTCTTAATCCGTTGAAGGTGTCGTTTATTTTCTGACTGGGTCCACTTCCCTTCCTTAAATCCTGCCTATTGTTGTGCTTCTCCAAAAAGTGGTTTATCAGTTACGCTGAAGAGCCAAAGAAACTAGTACACCTGCCTAATATCGTGTAGGGCCTTCGCGAAGACGCAGGAGTGCCGCAACACGGCGTGGCATTGACTCGACTAATGTCTGAGGTAGTGCTGCACAGAACTGACACCATGGCTCCTGCAGGGCTGACCATAAATCCGTAAGAGTACGAGGGGATGGATATCTCTTCTGAACAGTACGTTGCAAGGCATCCCAGATATGCTCAATAATGTCCATGCCTGTGGAGTTCGGTGGCCAGCGGAAGTGATTAAAGTCAGAAGAATGTTCCTGGAGCTACTCTGTAGCAATTCTGGACGTGTAAGATGTCGCATTGTCCTGCTGGAATTGCCCAAGTTCGTCAGAATGCACAACGGATATGAATGGACGAAGGTGGTCAGATACGATCCTTACGTACGTGTCACCTTCGATTCGTATCTGCACGCATCATGGGTCCCATGTCACTCCCAACTGCACACGACCTACACCATTACAGAGCCTCCACCAGCTTGAACAGTCCCCTGCTGACATGCATGGTCCATAAATTCATGAGGTTGTCTCCATACCCGTACACGTCCATCCGCTCGATACAATTTGAAACGAGACTTGTCCGACGAGGCAACACGTTTCTAATCTTAAACAGCCCAATGTCGGTGTTGTCGGGCGCAGGCGAGGCGTAAAGCTTTGTGTCGTGCAGTCGTCAAGGGTGCACGAGTGGGCCTTCGGCTCCGAGAGCCCATATCGATGATGTTTCGTTTATTGGTTCGCACACTGACACACGTTGATGACCCAACATTGAAGCCTGAAGCAGTTTGTAAAATGGTTGCATTTCTGCCACGTTTAACGATTCTATTCAGTCGTCGTTGGTCCCGTTCATGCAGGGTCTTTTTCCGCCTGCAGCGGTGTCGGTCATCTGATGTTTTACCAGATTCCTGATATTCACGGTACACTCGTGAAATGGTCTTGCGGAAAAATACCCACTCAAATATTTAGTAGCTGCCATTGTAGCAGCAGTAACCACTCTTAACAACCGCGCCAAACACTTGTTTTATAAGTAGGCGTTGCCGATTGCAGCTATATACAGGTTGATTCAAAAAGAATACCACAACTTTAAAAATGTGTATTTAATGAAAGAAACATAATATAACCTTCTGTTATACATCATTACAAAGAGTATTTAAAAAGGTTTTTTTCACTCAAAAACATGTTCAGAGATGTTCAATATGGCCCCCTCCAGACACTCGAGCAATATCAACCCGATACTCCAACTCGTTCCACACTCTCTGTAGCATATCAGGCGTAACAGTTTGGATAGCTGCTGTTATTTCTCGTTTCAAATCATCAATGGTGGCTGGGAGAGGTGGCCGAAACACCATATCCTTAACATACCCCCATAAGAAAAAGTTGCAGGGGGTAAGATCAGGGCCGGCCATGGTGGCCAAGCGGTTAAAGGCGCTACAGTCTGGAACCGCGCGACCGCTACGGTCGCAGGTTCGAATCCTGCCTCGGGCATGGATGTGTGTGACGTCCTTAGGTTAGTTAGGTTTAATTAGTTCTAAGTTCTAGGCGACTGATGACCTTAGAAGTTAAGTCGCATAGTGCTCAGAGCCATTTTTTGGTAAGATCAGGGCTTCTTGGAGGCCAGTGATGAAGTGCTCTGTCACGGGCTGCCTGGCGGCCGATCCATCGCCTCGGGTAGTTGACGTTCAGGTAGTTACGGACAGATAAGTGCCAATGTGGTGGCGCTCCATCCTGCTGAAATATGAGTTGTTGTGCTTCTTGTTCGAGCTGAGGGAACAGCCAATTCTCTAACATCTCCAGATACTGTAGTCCAATTACAGTAGCACCTTCGAAGAAAAAGGGACCAAAAACTTTATTGGCTGAAATGGCACAGAAAACGTTCACCTTAGGCGAGTCACGTTCATACTGAGTTGTTTCCCGCGGATTCTCAGTGCCCCATATACAGACATTGTGACGGTTCACTTTCCCGTTAGTGTGGAAAGTTGCTTCATCACTAAACACAAACACTAAACACAACGCCTAGTCAACAGCGCCTCAAGCGAACAAATGTACAACTAAATGAAACTTTATAGCTGCCTTAATTCGCCGACAGATAGTGCTTAGCTCTGCCTTTTGTCGTTGCAGAGTTTTAAATTCCTGAAGTTGTGGTATTCTTTTTGAATCACCCTGTATTCTGCCTGTTTAGATACCTGTGTATTTGGACACGGATGGCTGTACCAATTGTATGTGCAGGATCACGATATACTTTCTGTATAAGGAAGTCTCCAAAAGGAATGAACGATCCCAGATTGCATTCATCATCATCATACAGGCCTAGTGCCATCCGTGAAAGAGTGGGTTTTCATTGGGTACAGGACAGGGGTCAACCTTAGTCTGGTATTTCGACAGCAGGCGCTGCGTTTCTAAGGCCGGAGGACGTGTCCTCTCTTAGAGATCTCAGTAATGTTATCTTTAACAATACACAAGTCCGCGTTTGTTGAAAAATCAGCAAATAGTCTGACAAGGAAAAAAAATTATTTCCTTAGCGGTTTCAGGCATCTAGCCCCTTCTTCAGGAGACTGTGCAGAGAAATATTCTACAAGTAATTACAAGCTAAATGAGAACATTAATATTGAAGGGAGAGAAGTTTATAAATTTGATCATAAAAACGGTGAAACATATTTATAATTACCGTATTGCTGGCGAGCTTCAAAAATTAGCAGGTATATGCAGCTTGTTATCTTGTTTCTAAAAAAAATAATTACAGGAAGACTATGTAATGCAATAATAAAACGCTTTAATACATAAAGAGCTTGTAAATGATTACATGTGAATCATAGTGGATATACAAAATATGGTATAGCGAAAGCAAACAAGTGCAGACATCATACCAGAACTGGAGCTAATCGGCTAATAACATGCACATCCCGGAGTTGGTTACCGAGTGAGGATATAAGTGCGATAAAGTACTTGGACAACTATGGTTGCCATAAGGCGCAAACGAAGAAGTAAGTGCGCATTACATGTTTATTAACTCGTATATAAATGATATATAGTGATAAATAAAATAAGTTAGTAAAATAGACGTGTGGCGCTATGGATGAGAAGTTCAGGGACTAATCTCCAAGACAGATGGAGTGAAGTCAGTAGCGTGCTAACAGGCAACCTTATCATTGGGATTTTATGCACTACCTCCTATGCTGGTTATGCGCACTTAAATTTTCGTATGTTTATGGCAGCTACAGTTGCGTAAATTTTTGTTTTGTTATTTTATCGTATTTTTTACACCTACTCAGAGCCAGATATGCACGTCATTAGCCGATTAGCTCCAGTTCCGGCATGATGTCTGCATTTTTTTGGTTTTCTTCTACCATATTGGGTACGCACACTATGATCGACGTGTAAGCACCTAGGACATCTTATTGCATTAATGCATTTTGTTACTGCATTAAATACTGTTCTTGTATTTTTTTTTTAACTACAGTGATACGCTGCATACACCTTCTTATCTTCGACGCTCGCTAATAAAGCGATAATTCTAAGTATAATCCATTCAACAAATTCTCCTAAAGTTGCTGAAGATAGGTTATCTCGATGCCCAATAGTTATTGCAGCCAGAAATGATAGCTGTGTATACTAAATTTCGTGTCCTGTATACCCACAAATCGCTTAAAAACTTAAAGTATTCTTCTTACTGTACTATATACGCAGATACATAAAGTTTCGCAGTTTTCTGTCTGCCCTGGCGTTATATCTTTAATGGGCAGCAGTGCGTATCACTTACGTGCACGACTAGTATTTTGTAACTTTTTATAATATGAAAACGACTAGCAAATTTGTCAAATATTTACTGTTATTGTTAAAGACAAACAGGGTGCCAGTTGTGTCTTGAACCACAGCATGTTACCCGTTTGAGGCCGCTGAAGGCTTGCCGAGAGGTCGGCAAATTAGTGGGGATTGGCGCTTATCTCATTCCCTCGCTCGCTTCCGCTCCCCCCTTGACACTTCACACCGCCCGAAAAATCCGAGAGGACCGGCCACTTAAATTAACGAGCTGTAATTAGGCCACGGAATTGAGAGGCCCCGTTAATTGCTCGGACGCGATTTGTCTAAATTAGCGACTGTAGTGCTGTTCTTAGCTGTTAATTTCCTGCCTCAATTCCCCCAACATCTCCTCTTTGCCGTAGTATTTGGTAAATTTACTCGCTTACAAGCCTCTAACTACTTTCTCCCCTCTGTTTACTAGTTTCTACATTTATTATTATTTTCCTATTCACTGTCTTTCTATTTTCCTGTACCTACCACTTTTTTAATTCTGTACCCAGTACTTTTTTCGTTCTGTATGTATTACATTTTTCTTTTTGTACACACGATAATTTCATTCTTTCTATTGGCAGAACTTTTATCCCATTCCCACAACATTTTTTATTCCCAACACTTTTACTGCTCTCGCCACTTTTTTCTGCTCTCGCCACTTTTTTCTGCTCTCGCCACTTTTTTCTGCTCTCGCCACTTTTTTCTGCTCTCGCCACTTTTTTCTGCTCTCGCCACTTTTTTCTGCTCTCGCCACTTTTTTCTGCTCTCGCCACTTTTTTCTGCTCTCGCCACTTTTTTCTGCTCTCGCCACTTTTTTCTGCTCTCGCCACTTTTTTCTGCTCTCGCCACTTTTTTCTGTACCCACCATTCTATTTCTTTAGCAACCTTTCTTTTTCTTTAGCAACCTTTCTTTTTCTTTAGCAACCTTTCTTTTTCTTTAGCAACCTTTCTTTTTCTTTAGCAACCTTTCTTTTTCTTTAGCAACCTTTCTTTTTCTTTAGCAACCTTTCTTTTTCCTTTCTTTTTCTTTAGCAACCTTTCTTTTTCATTTCTTTTTCCGTAATACTTGGGTCCTGATCGAACCTACCAGTAACAAATCTAGCAGCACGCCTCTGAATTGCTTAAATGTCTTCCTTTATTGATGAGTTACACTTTTCCAAAATTCTCCCATAAAGCCAAGTCGAGCACTCACCTACCTTACCAGTAACCTGACGTTCTCATTCCATTTTGTATCGCTCTGCGATCTACTAATGCTGTATTCGCAGTTACAGGGCTGTTTTCCGTACTCATTTGCATTAACTTAAATTTTCTACAGTTAGAGGTAGCTGCCATTCGTCAAACCAAATAGGATTTTTGTGTAAATAATCTTGTATATTCCTACAGTCTCTCTATGACGACATCTTCCTATGCACCATAAATTCATCAGCAAACAGCTGTAAATTGCTGCTTACCCTGTCCAACAGGTCCTTAATGTTTATTGATAATAAACGCGGCCCTACACACTTATCTGAGGTACTCCCGTCCATTCAGTTATGTCTGATGAATACTCCTTATAGAGTCGGCCGGAGTGGCCGTGCGGTTCTAGGCGCTACAGTCTGGAACCGAGCTACCTCTACGGTCGCAGGTTCGAATCCTGCCTCGGGCATGGATGTATGTGATGTCCTTAGGTTAGTTAGGTTTAATTAGTTCTAAGTTCTAGGCGACCGATGACCTCAGAAGTTAAGTCGCATAGTGCTCAGAGCCATTTGAACCAACTCGCTATTGAGGACCACATACCAGGTTTTATTACCGAAAAAGTCCTTGAGCCGCTCACATATTTGGGAACCTAAACTGTATGTTCGGATCTTGGCTACTTTCGTGGCCGGGGGTGGGGGGGGTTGTAAAATGGTTTCCGGAATTCTAGGAAGAATAATATGAAATCTGCCTGTTGCCCTCCTCCCATTGTTTGTAGAATATTATATGAGGAATACGCAAACTGAGTTTCGCACGAGCGATGTTTTCTAGACAGACAGAAGCTATTATGTCTCAAGGAAATTTCATATTCGAACTTACAATGTGTTCAAGTATTTAGAATGAAATTTTCACTCTGCAGCGGAGTGTGCGCTGATATGAAACTTCCTGGCAGATTAAAGCTGCGTGCCGGACAGAGACTCGAAATCAGGACCTTCGCCTTTTGCGGGCAAGTGCTCTAACAACTGAGCTACACAAGCACGACTCGGCCCGTTTTTACACCCTTAGTTCCGCAGTACCTCATCTCCTACCTTCCAAACGTCACAGAAGCACTGGCGGAACTAAGGTTGTGAGGTCTAGTCGTAAGTCGTACTTGGGTTGTTCAAGTATTTTTTCTTTCTACTCTCTCTTTTTATTTATTTTTACTTTTTCTTTACTCCCTCTTTTTCTCTGAACTTCCTCTCATTTCTCATTTTTTTCGTTCCTATGCACCCATTCTTTCTTTCTACTCTCATCATTTTTATTCTTATTCATACTCTGCTTTCTTGTTGGTGTATTCTCCTCGTCTCCCTTTGTCCAAGAGAATTGGTGTAACTCTGAAGTACTGGGTCGCTTCGCATTCTAGCGCAATATGGAAACTTAAGGGGCCCCTCACACATTTGATAATATTCTCAAACCATAAATATATACCCCTTCCGAGGGCACCTATTTACATATTGTCATACGAGAAGTACTGACGAGCAGTAATTTTGGTCTTCAAAATATTGTCAATAAATATTGAACGTGTGAGGTAAAGTACTGACTGTTTGACAATATTCTCCATTCAGATGTTGCCAGAGCTTCATGAATCAGCTGCACGGCGTTAGTATGCACTGTTTGTGTTTCCAATTCTCCTTTGTGCATTTCATACCTCAGATTCAATTTTTCAAGTAGACTTTTAACACACAATAATTTTAATAAACCTATGTGAGAATAATCATTGTATGGTCAACGAAAGATTCTCTATGATACTGATCACTTTATTAATATGTAAATCGCTCACATAGACCGGTGAATTACTTTGGAAAACCGCTTCCACTTAGAAAAAATGTCTTCTCCTATGACTACTAAGAGGTGTTGGAAACGTGTGTCAGTTTTACCAAGTTACGAGAAACGTCAAAAAATGATTCACATTAATTGCCTATCGACAAAGCATATATCCCTACCGGCAGATATAACGGCTTCACAGGGTTACATAGAATTTTACTAATTGTGTTTGCTGATATTACAGAATTACACTCAGAGCGTTAGAATGAACTGCCTGTCGCCATAAGTATCAGAGTTACTCCGAATCTTTAGTCGAGTGCGACTGCCTCTCTCATTAAAGTATTTTGTCCCCCTCTGTTATCTCCTGTCGACATCAATAACTTGTGGTACGATGCAGGAGTCGTTGGAAAAATGAATCATGAAATCTTTCGGGTCCTTGGGTCTGACTGTCAGTAAATTAAAGTCAGATCAGTCGCTCCTTTTTTTTTTCACTATTCTCGGATGAATTTCCTGCTTTTAGTTGTTTTCTGTTGCTTGCAAGTTGTAGCTAATACAGAGCTATTCAAAACGAAGAAACGGATTTCAGACATTTATTGCTTCCAAGCTACAAAAGATGTAAATTCAATTCCAACCTTCTTGGAAAGAGAAAAGTTCAAATTTTTATGCATTCAGTGTGAGTACCATGTGATACACGGCAAATATCAAAACAGTGGCTCATTTCTTGCCACAAACGAAGCAGCTGGTCTCTCGTTATCGAATTCACAGCTTCAGCAGAACGATGTCACAGATTTTCGAGAGTGTCAGGCACAGGAGGGATAAAAACGCGGTCTTTTACGTAACCATACGGATGAAATTGACAAAGTGTGAGGTCTGGAGACCTGGAAGGCCACCGGCGATAGTCATCTTCTGCTCCTCGTCTTCCAATCCACCGTCCTGGAATTGTGTCATTCAGGTAACGTCGGACGTGCTTGGAGAAATGAGGTGAGGTACCATCTTGTATGAAAATGAAGTCATCTTCAAGTTGAGGAAATAACCAGTTTGAAGCAGGTCTAGATTGGTCAGTCCTGTCAGTTTTCTCCATGAAGAAGGAAGCAGCAGTGTGTGGCCGTGATTCCCGAACTGTTCAAATTTCAAACTGTTGTCTGTCCAGCAACGTTGGAATTATTGTGTTAGCTTTTGTAATTTAGAATATATAAGTATTTGTAATATGTTCCTTCTTTTTAAATAGCCCTGTATAATTGCAGCACTTGCTTTGTTTGAGTGTTCGAAAACTGAACCCTGTAGAACCGGATTGGCAACTGACAATTTTTGTAAAAATTATTGACGTCTGAGGTCGCTTAAATATACAGGGTGTTCCATTTATCTGATGACTGCCTATGCGCGCAGTAGATGCCGGGCAGCGAGTGCTCCGTTGCCCGGCGATCGAACACATCGTGAATTGCGTGCAAAGAAACATTGGTCGTTTGAACCCTTGGCTTATCTTGTTGGGAAAAAAAATGCGGAGCTTCGTTCTCTTTCACTCAGTTCATTAAAAAAAAGGTCGCAAAATGTTTTGCAATTAAATTTCACATGTGGCTGTGTGACAAAAAAAGATTGGGCCTATTATTCTGTCACCATTAATTACACACCACCTTCCTGTTTTCTGATCATGAAGGGGTTCCTCATGAAGCACATCGGGTCTATCTGCGCTCTAGTATCGACTGTCTTTGGAATTAACATACTCGTGTAGATGGAACCAAACCCAGTCTGAAAACAGAATGAGGTAAGGATCCATTTCACCATCATGCATTTGTTTTAAAATCTGTTCGCAAAACTTAACCCTATGCGCAGAAACACCAGGTCAAAGTTCTTGTACTACTGATACTTTATAGCGCCTTAGCCCAAGCAGCCTAGCACCTCATTGTACAGGGGTGCACGATATTTGTGTTTGTTGCGAAACGACGTGCAAGAGACTTTTTAGGGGAATTTTCCTTGCGGTAGGCAGCGTCATCGAGACGAGTTTCTGTGAGCACTCACTGTACGTCGTCCATCACGCTTCTTGTCTGGAACACTTCCCGTTTCAAGAAATTTGTGAACTGCATGACGCCTCGGAACTCGAACACCTGGAAACTTCTGTTCAATTAATCTCCGAACAGTACGAGCGGACTCTGTACGCACATACAAATCGTAAATAAACACTCGTTGTAGAATTGCCATTGCTGCGTTCGCAAATTTCACTGTTACACTCGTAATGCCTGTTTCACTGCTCGAATGACACCGGCCGACAAGGCGCTTCTGTATGTAAGGCTTTCAGCCACAAAAAAAAAAGGGAGGAGGCATAGTGAGTTCCAGCGGGACCCATTCGACCGTGGGGCGCGGCGTTCGTGGCAGGCCTGCAATACCACGGGCAGGCGTGCATCAGATAAATGGAACACCCTGTATTTAAGGTTTGACAAACTAGTATTTTCAATAAGTATTGAGCGTGTGCAGGCCCTTTTAGTTTTAAAGGTGAAATTGCGGGCCCACCTTGGCTGTTGTGCCGCGGTTAAGGGCAGCGCGGCATGGGCGCATTGGAATGAAATGCAGACAGCTGGGCGGGCTAGCGGCTGTGGCGGCAGCAGACTGGGGTTGTGGCAGGCCCATTGGTTCTGCTCCGGCGGCGCGTGCCCGCCATTGTGTGGCACGTAGCACACTGCAGCTGGACAGCGCGCCATTCTCCCCTCGGCTTGCGCGCCTTACTGTCCGGAGATCAAAGCTTTCCACCCCAAAACTGAGCTACGTCCAATGCGTCTGGCATAATACGTCAAGGGCACAGTTCCAGTGTGCATTTACCGGTATAGTGACGACAGGCCACGTGCGATCTGGACATACAATTGGGATCCGTGTTTGGTCACTCCTTAGTGAACTCGAGTCTTTGCCTCTTCTATCTGCTTTCCCGGTCCACCCACATCACCACCTTGGTTTATTCGTCGGCCGCAGCTTCGGCTGTAACTTTCACGATGGCAAAAAGATTCAGTTCCTCCTGCAGCCTTGCGTCGCCAATTTCTTGCTCTCCTAGACGCATCCTGTGACTCGGAGATTATCTATACCGATGGCTCGATGGTTGATGGCCGTGTGGGATACGCTTATGCTCTTGCGAACTATGTAGACCAGCGCTCCTTGCCGGAAGGTTGCAGTGTTTACACCGTAGAGCTAGCAGTCGTTTTTCGTGCCCTTGAGCGTATTCGTACCAGCACTGGAGAGTCCTTCGTCGTTTGCAGTGACTCTCTCAGTAGTCTGCAGGCTCTTGACCAGTGCTACCCACGCCATCCGATTGTTGTTGGCATCCAGGTGTCCGTTCACGCTCTGGAACAGCGTGGACATTCGGTGGTGTTGATATGGACCCCAGGACACGTTGAGATAGCGGGAAACGAACTCGCCGACAAGTTAGCCAAAGAGGCTACCCACAAACTGACACTTGAGATCGGCCTAACGGCAACTGATCTCCGATCGGTGTTGCGCCGTCGGATCTTTGCGATGTGGGGAGACGAATGGCGCACTCTGTCTGCACCCAACAAGTTCCGGCGAGTAAAGGAGACCAACGACTGTGTGGGGGTCCTCCATGCGGGCCTCTCGCAGGGATTCCGTTGTTCTCTGTAGGCTCCGCATTGGTCACTCTTGGCTGACGCATGGTCATCTGCTGCGTCGAGAGGACCCCCCTAATTGTCGCTGTGGTGCAAACATGACAGTGGCATATATGTTGTTAGAATGTTCTTTTTTAACCGCCCTCAGGTGAACTTTTAATCTCCTAGGTGATTTATCATCTCTTTTAGGTGACAATGTCTCTATGGCAGATCGGGTTTTAAGTTTTATTCGCGCAAGCGGCTTTTATAGGTCCATCTAATTTTATTGCGTCGCCCTTTTTTGTGCTGTGTATTTTACTTAGTTTTGTGTTGTAATTCGACTCCACCCTAATCTTTTAGTCTGGAGGTTTTAACGTGTTGCAGAGTGGCTGGCTCATCCTTTTATTTTCGTGATCAGCCAGCCATGGTCCTCTGCTGTACAGTTTTAATTCTTTCTGCCTTTCTTCTATGTGTTGTTTTTGTCGCTGTGCCCATTTTCCATGTTGCCTTACCGTTGACCTTGGGGCTTTTCTTCCCCTGAGTTTTTTGTTAGTGCTCGGCCTGACTGGTGGATGGTTTCAATATGCTCTGTGTGTTTATGAAACAAGGGACCGATGACCTTTGCAGTTTGGTCCCTTTAATCTTTAAATCAACCAACCAACAGGCCACGTGATCCAGAAAGAAATTTCCCTCTGCATTGTAGCCTGCCACGGTAAATAAAGCTGTGAGGACGGGTCCTGAGTCGCGCTTGGATAGTTACGTCGGTAGAGCACTTGCCCGCAAAAGGCAAAGGTCCCAGGTTCGAGAGCCGGTCCTGCACAGATTTCGTCTGTCTGAAAGTTTCGGGTCAAGAGATGGCGCACGTCCTGATACCGCAATCTCGTCCGTCGTCATATTCATCTATAAGGCCCCATTTGCTCAGGTTTACCTTCAGCGGTGCTGCGCGTGTTCCGATGCGGTCCAAAATCTTCCATTCTATGTTCTCGCCGCTGAGCACCGGTTGTAGTGGAGAGAAGTCGTTTCGATACTTGTTAAGTTCCTTGTTCAGTAATGTTTTTCCCAATATTTACTTCCTTGTCTGCTTTCTGTTTACATTTAGGAGTGTCTTCCGATTGTACATTTTTCAGGTATTCCAGCCTTTGACATTTTTGGGCTAAATTCACGTTGGTTTGAACGCGACACATTTCTCGGCATTTCTGCAGCCCTGTGTGGTCAGACACAACACTAATTGGAGAATATAAAAGGAAATGAAACTTCCAGATGTAGTTGCAAATCGGATAAAAATGCTCTAAATAAGAATCATTTCAGCGTATCTTGTGCAATGAACTGTTATTGGATATGGGAAGCATGCCAAAATTGTAAGTAGGTTTCATTCCAGCCAACGGTCGGTGTCTTAAATCGATGATGCGAAACAAATACACATTTGTTAGCAGCTTTGCCGGCCGGGGTGGCCGAGCAGTTCTAGGCGCTGCAGTCTGGAACCGCGCGACCGCTACGGTCGCAGGTTCCAATCCTGCCTCGGGCATGGATGTATGTGGTGTCCTTAGTTAGGTTTATGTAGTTCTAAGTTCTAGGGGACTGATGACCTCAGAAGTTAAGTCCCATAGTGCTCAGAGCCATTTGAACCATTTTTAGCAGCTTTAATTACTTTATTTTAATTCCTTTCAGAACTGTAACGCAGCTACGGACGTTGTGTCCATTCAAACGAATTGTTATAATTTTGTTCTAAATGTGCAGAGTTAAAAGTTCAGATGAAAAATAAAATTCTGTGGAATTCGCACGCATGTCGGCAGAGACAGGTAAGAAACAAGGAAAGCGAATCGCGACTTCAGCGTGTATCGATTACTTCGCCGTCTATTTTTCTGTAGTGTATTCCCGCTGTACTCGGCACTCAAAAAAATCATGACGATACCCCATCAATTTGTGTGTCGCTAGTTGTGTTAATTGAGAGGGGAGGTTGCTATTGGGGAGACAGAGTCCCCTACTGTGTGCTCTACCCACGGACAGATGTGCAGTTAATACTCTCTCTGAACCCTGCCTCGGCCGCCCATTATTTCATCAGCCTGGTGAGGACGAGGGGAACGCTCGAGTGTAAGGGGGGACACTCGAGAGCCTTCCTGACAAAAGCTTTCTGACGAATGCACCTCCGTCACGAATTAAGTGAGGCGTCAGCACTCGCGGATCGCTAATTGGGAATAGGTGAAACAGAGACGTGCAAGGAAATAACAACTATTCACTCTGCAGCGGAGTGCGCGCTGATTTGAAACTTCCTGGCAGATTAAAATATGTGCCGGATCGGACCTCGAACCGGAGACCATTGCCTTTGGCGGGCATTTGTCTACCAACTGAGCTCTCCGAGCATGACTCATGACACACTCTCACAACTCTACTTCTCCCTCCTACGCTTTGGCTAAGCCATTTGTTTGCAGTACTCTTCCTGCCAGCGTTGCTAGTCCATTAAGGTATGAAGAACAATTTACGTAAAGTTAGACAGGTAGGCGAAAGTTACTGGCGAAAGGAAATCCCGTGGATCGTGTCTGGATATGGCGTGGAAGGCAGTGGTTCCTGGTTTGAGCCCCGGTCCGGCACACAGTTTTAATCTACCAGGAAGTTCCGCTGACGACGATGACAATGACAGTAATAATTCATCAACAACTTGCCATACAACATAAACTAATAAAACAACACGTTCCCACATACAAGTATACACCACAAAATGTACTGGAGAATGATGAATACAAATTGTACTGGAACAGAACCATTATAACAGATAAAACAACACCACGTAACAAACCTGACATCATACTTACCAATAAAAAGAAGAAATTAACACAACTAATCGAAATATTCTTACCCAATACAACAAATATACAGAAGATAACAGGAGAAAAAATTGAAAACTTCAAAAATGCATCCAAGTGGCTGAGGAAGTCAAAGACATGTGGCATCAGGATAAAGTTGACATTATACCAATTATACTGTCATACCACACAATATCCACCAGTACATCAACGCAATACAGCTACATGCAAACGTATATATACAACTACAGAAATCTGTAATTATTGATACATGTTCAATTACCCGAAAGTTCCTAAATGCAATGTGACATATACCGTACAGTTAAAAGGAAGTCACGCTTGATCAAGGTCCGCGTCACTTTCCATTTTTAACCAGACATAACGTCTGAGAAAGGAAATGTCAAAACCAGTTGTTTTACTGAAAACAGTTGACTATTGTTATATTAGAACATTTTATATGTTTTATTGTTATTAAAATCGTGGGCATCACTGGCACCTTAAAAGTGTGGCTGACAGGAAGTAATTTTATGAAGGGGAGTGGGTTTGAAACACTCTCCCCAAGAGCTCATCCCTGGATCCGCGACTGCTGAAAAAGAAAGAAGTAGCCGTAGGATTGTAGACGCTGTGGTGGGACAAAGTGGACGCGCTGTATTGATCGCAGGTGTCTGAAGGCAGAACTGGAGCGCGTGACTCCGGCCGACACCTGTTGAGCTTTCGGAGCTTATGGCACGGTGCTTCAGTCTGACAACGTGAATCCTCTAAATTCATCTGCCTCTTGTACACGACCGTCTTTCTCGTCTCAATCGGCTGCTCGTGGCAAGTGGGTCGACTGAAGCGCCATTGGTGTATTATTTGTGCACCGTTTGTGTCTACACACCAGTGCCGTAATTGCGAGCGTTGTCTCCTGTGGTGTTCGGTGGTCGTATTTAGAGTGAAGGACGATTCACGCCGGACGTGAAAGGAGTGGCAGAGACCACACCGTGATAAGGAGGTGTGTTGACGTTAAACGTAAAGTCGACGTGATGTCTCGTCACCTAGACCAGTACTGATAATGACGGTGAGGAGATTACTCCTTACGAAAAGTCGAGATGTAAGAACACAAGTTTACTAATGACCAAATCAATGTAGTAACTGTTCTTGACGAAGGTCTACATCTACATCCATACTCCACAAGCCACCTGACTGTGTGGCGGAGGGTACTTTGAGTACCTCTATCGGTTCTTCCTTCTATGCCAGTCTCGTATTGTTCGTGGAAAGAGAGATTGTCGGTATGCCTCTGTGAGGGCTCTAATCTCTCCGATTTTATCCTCATGGTCTCATCGCGAGATATACGTAGGAGGGAGCAATATACTGCTTGACTCCTCGGTATGATAAGTACTCCATACTGCTGAGAACTGGAAGAATAGGGAAAGTGGTTCATACCGAAATTTCATCCAAGAGTGGAGTGAAACTTAATGGCAGATTAGAGCCGAGTGCCGGACAGGGACTTGAACCTGGGACCTTTGCCTTTCTCAGGCAAGTGCTGTACCGAGTTGGGCTTGAGATCCACTTCCTAATATGTGTGTGTGTGTGTGTGTGTGTGTGTGTGTGTGTGTGTGTGTGTGTGTGTGTGTGTGTGTGTGTTGAACCGGTATGTACTTGTGTCTAAAAAGTTGTGGAATACTGAGCAGAATGCGGAAACATCATTAAAGCCTATAGTTTTATTGTGAACGGTGATGTTTACGGGGCCGTACGAACTGCGAGTGTAAAAACAAATTGAGAAGATTTGGCGTTTCGAGGGAAATAAGTGAGGTGTTGTAAAATGTGTAGGATTGAGAAAATAAGATGTTATCTTCGGAAATTTTTGGGTTTACAAAATTCAATAACAATTTGAAATGTGTAGCTCTCACGGGAAAAATTATAAAATAGCCCACTTTCCAAATCAGGTCTAATGTCAGACATTTCGTCCCATCATACGAGCACTATTCCCGTGTTCTTAAGAGAAGGGTCGTGCACCAGCATCGATTCTGCTATTTCTTTTTCAGCTCTAGCAGTAAAATGCAAGCTGCGCTTGTGACGACTGCATAATCCTCTTCGTCCCTCATAACATCGGTCAGTGAAAACTGTTATTAAAACTCTAATTTATAGCAATAACAAAATGCGAGTAACTTCGACAAGTTATCATAGTTCACTGCGATTGGTTGGACACAACCCCTTGGTTTGGTGAGTATGACAGCTCGAACGCCAGTGCGTTGACGGCCACCGTTCGGCCAAATCCATTGGCTGTCGTTCTACATCTACATCCGTACTCTTCCAAGCCATCGTACGGTGCATGGCGGAGGGTACCCTGCACCACAACTAACCGTTTCCTTTCCTGTTCCATTCGCAGACAGAGCGAGAGAAAAACGGCTGTCTATATGCCTCCGTGTGAGCTCATTTCTCGTGTCTTATCTTCGTGGTCCCTAAGCGAAATGCATCTTGGCGGCAGTTGGATCGTTCTGCAGTCAGCTTTAAATGCAGATTCTCTAAACTTTCTTCGAAATGAATGTCTTCTTCCCTCCAGGGATTCACACTTGATCTTCCGAAGCATATCCATAAGACTTGCATGCTGATCGAACCTACCGGTAACAAATTTAGCAGTCTTCGGATGCTTGTTCCATTTCATATTGCTTCGTAACGTTACGCCTAGATATTTAAACGACGTGACTGTGTCAAGCAGGACACTAATAATTCTGTATCGGAACATTACGGGTTTGTTTTTCCTACTCATCCGCATTAACGTACATTTTTCTACATTAAGAGCCAGCTGTCCTTCATCACACCGACTATTGTATAGGTCATCTCGTACAGTGAAGCGCCAAAGAAACTGCTGTAGGCATGCGTATTCAAATACAGAGATATGTAAACAGGCAGAATACGGCGCTGCGGTCGGCAGCGCCTATATAAAACGACAAGCGTCTGACGCAGCTGTTAGATCGTTTACTGCTGCTACAATGGCAGGTTATCAAGATGTGAGTTTGAACGTGGCGTTACACACGGCGCAAGAGCGATGGGGCACAACATCTCCGAGGTAGCGATGAAGGGATTTTCCCGTACGACCATTCCACGAGTATTTTGCAAGTATCAGGAATTTGGTAAAACATCAAATCACCGACATCGCTGCAAGAACGGCACCAAAGACGACTGAAGAGAATCATTCAGCGTGACAAAGTGCAACCCTTCCGCAAATTGCTGCAGATTTCAATCCAGGGCTACCAACAAGTGTCAGCGTGCGAACCATTCAACGAAACTCATCGAATGGGCTTCTGGAGCCGAAGGCCTGCTCGGGACCCCTTGATGACTGCACGACACTAAGCTTTACGCCTTGCCTGGGCCCGTCATCACCGATATTGGACTGTCGATGACTGGAAACATGTTGCTTGATAGGACGAGTCAGGTTTCAAATTGTATAGAGTGGATGGACGTGTACGGGTATGGAGACAACCTCATGAATCCATGGACCCTGCATCTCAGCAGGGGGATGTTCAAGCTTGTGGAAGCTGTGTAATGATGTGGGGTGTGTGCAATTGTAGTGACATGGGACCCCTGATATGTCTAGATACAACTCTGACGGGTGACACGTACATAAGCATCCTGTCTGATCACTGCATCCATTCATGTCAATTGTGGATTCCGACGGACTTGGGCAATTCCAGCAAGACAGTGCGACACCTCACACGTCCAGAGTTGCTACAGAGTGGCTCCAGGAACACTAAAAAGGTTCAAATGGTTCTGATCACTATGGTACTGAACATCTGCCATCAGTCCCCTAGACTTAGAATGAGTTAAACCTAACTAACCTAAGGACATCACATACATCTATGCCCGAGGCAGCATTCGAACTTGCGACCGTAGCAGCAGCGCAGTTCTGGACTGAAGCGCCTAAAACCGCTGGGTCAAACGTCCGGCTCTAGGAACACTTCAGAGTTTAAACACTTCCGCTGCCCACCAAACTCCCCAAACATGAACATTATTTAGCATATCTGGGATGCTCTGCAACGTTCGGTTCAGAAAAGTTCTCCACCCCCTCGTACTCTTACGGATTTATGGATAGCCCTGCAGGATTCATGGCGTCAATTCCCTCCAGCACTACTTCAGACGTTAGTCGAGTCTATGCCACGTCGTGTTGCGGCACTTCTGCGTGCTCGCAGGGGTCCTATACGATATTAGAGAGGTGTACCAGTTTCTTTGGCTCTACATTGTATTAAGAGGGGTAGGACGTCAAACGGGCCAACTTGGAGCTGGAGAGGCATCACAGTACATTTTAATTTCCAGTGTCTGTACTTTGACAAATAAATTCATGAAACTTTGTCAGCATCACCAGGAAGGATTCAGGATTCACTCTCATTGCATTGGAAGTTCGAAAACATAACAAATTAATTTTTTTACGTGTGAAATTTCATCATTTTTTTCACTCACTAATGGCTGCATTTGTTGCTATAGGTACACTTTTCTTCATAAGTTAGAGAGATTCTTCGATGAATTTTGCGCAGCATACATACCATACTTATAGGTGTATGAAATTCTAGAATTTATTTAATTTATGAAAAAACGAATGATCTGTTGTATGTTTAGAAAAAACACAAATTCTGTAGTTAATTACCCCAGTTTTTAATAGATTTGGAAAATTCTAGGGTTTCATACACCTTTAAGTATGGTTTGTATGCTGTGCAAAATTCATCGAACCATCTCTCTTACTTATGAAGAAAAGTGTACCTATAGCAACAAATGCTGCCATTAGTAAGTGAAAAAATAATGAAATTTCACATGTAAAAAAAAAATTACTTCATTATGTTTTCGAACTTCCACTGCTATGAGTGTGAATTCTGAATCCTTCCTGGTCATGCTGACAAAGTTTCATGAATTTATTTGTGGAAGTATAGACAGTGGAAATTAAAATGTCCTGTGGTGCCTCTCCTGCTCCAAGTCGGCCCGTTTGACGTCCTACCCCCCTTAACCTACAGTCACTTATCTTCGACGCATTCCTGTACACCATAGCATCATCAACGTTCATTGGCCTTTGGTGGGCTAGTGTGTACAACAGGAGCCAGCGCAGCGTATAACTACGATGTTTAGCTCCTCGCCCCACTTTCCTGCGCATGCGCAATGTGCTGTATATCTCGGATTAAACTCAGAGCATGTAGTTGATCCTTGACGTCACTGACCGACTCGCGACGTGGTTGGCGGCTGATTTACACGCAGGAGCGTGACGCGCACCCACAACGAGTAGTCGATTTAGACCAGAAAGTCGCTCTCGTAGAACGGGCTTTTTTTCGTCCTGCAGTCGCCCGTGGCCGCTAAGACTCGAGCGGGCGAAAGTTGGCAGTGACCTTCATTTCGCTTCCAGAACGGCTGGCGTGGCCGGGGCTGTGTCAGCGGCACTGGAGAGGAGAAATCGCGTGGTGGGCATGCCGGAATGCGGCAGCGGTAGCCTGGCGTGGAGTAGCGGAGAAAACTGACGTAGCGCCTTATGCGCGTGACTCACCAGCACGTACACCACCACGCGCATTCCGGGCCCACGCCGCGCGGCCGTCTACGGCTGTGTTGTGAGCGCCTCCCATCCCTACAGCTGCGTCAGCACGCGCACCACGCTCCCAACCAATTACCCGCAAGAGTCAAATTATGATTCGCAAAAGATTTAAAATTTCAACTCAGAGGAGAGGTTGAGTTGTTTCTAGAAGAGAGAGATTTACTAGAGCAGTTTTCTGATCTGGCAGCTCAGATGTATCTGGCTTATCTTGTGGATATTTTCGTACACTTCGATAAGTTGAACTTGGAGTTGCAAGGTTCCGGAAACAGACGTTTTGAAGGCGTACAAAATATACCGGATAGTTATAATTAAACTTCCGTATTTAACAAGTTAGACCACGGGAACTAATGTAAGAGTGTCAAACTTGGTAGCATTAATGTCAAGGACATGGGGAAGAGGAGTAATGCAGAATCAATTCGATTGAAACACTTTCAATGTGCCGGGCGCTGTGGCCGAGCGGTCCTAGGCGCTTCAGTCCGGAACCGCGCTGCTGCTACGGTCGCAGATTCGAATCCTGCCACGGGCATGGATGAGTGTGATGTCCTTAGGTTAGTTAGGTTTAAGTAGTTCTAAGTCTAGGGGACTGATGACCTCAGATTTTAAGTCCCATAGTGCTTAAAGCCATTTGAAATTTTAATGTGCTGCTACGGTACATCATACCATTACATACCGGTACCATTACTGCTAGAAAAGAGGCTGAATATGCCGCCCATAATTGTACAGAAGAGTCTTAAAGCGCATGATTGCATTCTGGACAGCAGAACGAAGCATGTCCGTAGGTATGCTGCCTACCTCTCTCTTTACGCTGCGCTTCAGATCATCACATGTGTGTGAATCTTCCCCTGGTGAACCCTGTCCTTCAGGTAGCACAGGGAGTGAGATCAGGTGATCGTGTCGACCATGCTCTTGGAGAAAATGGTTCAAATGGCTCTGAGCACTATGGGACTTAACATCTCAGGTCATCAGTCCCCTAGAACTTAGAACTATTTAAACCTAACTAACCTAAGGACATCACACACATCCATGCCCGAGGAAGGATTCGAACCTGCGACCGTAGTAGTCCCGCGGTTTCGGACTGAACTGTCTAGAACCGCACCGCCACCGCGGCCGGCCCCAAGCTCTTGGAGACGATGGGCTGATAATTCGATCGTTTCCAAATGTGTTTCGGAGAACCAGGTGAAATACGCGATCGATGTGCAGTGGGGCCCCATCTTGCATGAAAACTTTTTTGAGTTCAACGCGTCTTTCTACTGTAGAGCGGGTATGACATGCCGGCGAAGCATATCGCAGTAACGCCGGCCAGTCACGTACGTCTTTGGTCCTTGTCTGTTAAAAAAAGAACGGGTCAGTGATGAGCGTAGACCGGGTTCCCGGGTTCGATTCCCGGCGGGGTCAGGGATTTTCTCTGCCTCGTGATGGCTGGGTGTTGTGTGCTGTCCTTAGGTTAGTTAGGTTTAAGTAGTTCTAAGTTCTAGGGGACTTATGACCACAGCAGTTGAGTCCCATAATGCTCAGAGCCATTTTGATGAGCGTAGCCGTTAAGCCACACCCTACGGTGACACGTGACTTGAGAAGAAGATCCCTACACTCGGCAGTTCTGTGTGTTCCTCACCCTCAGAGAAAAATGAGCTTTGTCTGTCCATCGGATGGCCCGGAGCCACCCTCGTCAGCTTCAGTCCTCGCGAGAAAGCAGAGGGCGAAGTCAACACGTCGTTGTGCGTCCTGTCTTGGAAGCTGCTTTACGATATGGATCTTGTACGGATACCATTTGAGAATGGCTCAGAGCACCTTCCCTACAGTGGACCACGGGATTTCCAACTGTCGTGACACAGCACTCGCACTGCCTGACGATCGGGAATTGCGCGCAGCGTTGTCCGCATAGCAACAGCGATTTCATCAGCCACATGTGGTGCAACCGGTCGTCGCCATCTTCCCGGAACGGTGCCCTGTTCTCCAGTTGATTCGAACTACTTCATCGTGCTCCGCACAGCAGGTGGAGAGAGAGAGAGAGAACCCTTCCGTAGACCTTTCAGGCTGCAATGCAGCTGCAGTATTACTGTTGTTTTCATAATAGAGCATCACCAGTAATGCCTTGCTTCTTTTGTCTAAGCTCGTGTTGACACGTCAACAAGTGTACTGCGACTAGTCAGGTGTGTGAGATTATGAATCACGACGACTGATCACGGCACCTGGTGGACATAGTTGGAACTTGACGATAGCGCTGTGACGCGTGGAAATCGTGCAGTCGATACTGTGGACATCAATGCTACCAAGTTTGGTACTCGTATGGTAATTAGTTTCCGTGCTATAGCGTGTTAACTAGGGAAAGTTTAATTATAACTACCCGGTATTTATCTTGGAAGATAAAATTAGTACCTTTATTTACAGACTTCAGTTATGCATAGGTAAAACTGAGGAACACAATTGTTCTGCGTTCGCGACATTAAAACCACTCGATGATGAAAAGTATGAGACGATTAGGACGAATATAGAAGGAAACATAAAGAGTCATAATGTTGGTTGACGCCGGTCCCGCTGGCCGAGCGGTTCTAGGCGCTACATGCTGGAACCGCGTGATCGCTACGGTCGCAGGTTGGAATCCTGTCTCGCGCATGGATATGTATGATGTCCTTAGGTTGAAACGTCCCCTTTGATAAATTATAGAAGACTGTGCTTAAACTGACACACAATATTTTTAGCGCAACGCAATCTGACTTTCAAAAATCCCTACAGAAGAATGGCCCTGACTAACATAAACCTATACCTTTCACAAATCACTTACCTCACCAAAAATCTTCGTTACTCGAACTACTGCAATACTGCCAGCTAAATAAAAGATTCAAACTACTGAAGGCACTAACTACTGATAGGCATAGTTAGCAAATGACAGATTTTAATAGAGAACAAACAATGTATTTACCTTAATAGTCATCAAAAGTCATAATATATACAGCAGCTCATGACATCCATTTTTACAAATTTCAAAACTCCGCCATTTCTCTCCCCACATCCACCACTGCTGGCGGCTCACCTCCTACTGCGCAACGCTACGCGCTGTTCACATCCAGCTGCCCAACACTACAATGGCAGACAACAATGCAAACTAGCCACCGACTGCACACAGCACAGCCAGTAATTTTCATACAGAGCGCTACGTAACGTTGCCAGTGAGAAAACATAAACAGCCTACTTACAAGGTTAGTTAGGTTTAAGTAGTTCTAAGTTCTAGGGGACTGATGACCACAGATGTTAAGTCCCATAGTGCTCAGAGCCATTTGAGTATGCGCATGAATGGTTCGGTTTAGCGACGAAGCCCACTTTCATTTGGTTGGGTTCGTCTATAAGCAAAACTGGCGCATTTGTAGGATTGAGAATCTGCATTTCGCGATCGAAGTATCTCAGTTCTCAGCGGGTGACTCTGTGGTGTGCAGTGTCTAGTCACGGAATAACCGATGCAATATTCCTTGATGGCACGGTGACTGCCGAACGGTACATGAAGATTCTGGAAGATGATTTCATCCCCATTATCCTTAGAGACCCTGATTTCGATAATATGTGGTTCATGCAAGACTGAACTCGACCCCATCGAAGCAGGAGAGTGTTTGATGTCCTGGAGGAGCACTTTGGGGACCGCATTGTGGCTCTGGGGTACCCAGAGGCCACTGGCATGTGTCCCGAGCGGCCGCTATATTCTCCGGATCTGAACACATGCGACTCCTTTTTGTGGGGTTATACTAAAGATAAGGTGTAACCCCAAAACCACAATTGAGCTAAAGAAAGCCATTAAGGAGGTCATCGACAGCATCAATGTTCAGATACTTTAGTGGGTCATGCAGAATTTCGCTATTCGTCTTGTCGAACAAGTTCAAATGGTTCTGAGCACTATGGGACTTAACATCTGAGGTCATCAGTGCCCTAGAACGTAGAACTACTTTAACCTAACTAACCTAAGGACGTCACACACATTCACACCCGATGCAGGATTCGAAACTGCGACCATAGCAGCAGCGCGGTTCCGGACTGAAGCGCCTAGAACCGCTCGGTCACAGAGGCCGGCACTGAGGAAGACGTGAACAGGTGTGAAAAAAATTATGCACGTGGAGAGCCGCATCAAACTTGTCTTCTGACAGATTACAGCAACATGGATGGATGGTTAATGTTTTCACTTCTTTTTACGATTAATTAAACGTAGCTAGTAAGTAATATTGTTTCGTTACTCTTCATATATACTATTTATGAAATAAAGAACTAATGACGATGATGTTAACGTCATCATTTAACGTTCTGAAGAACAGTAATCTGTCTTTGTTTCAGGTGGGTGATGGCCTTAATTATCACGCGTATTACTGAAAGACACACCGTAAGTACCTTCAGAACTGCTTTAATGTTTTAGACGTATACGGTTCTGTGACATCAGAATATCTTCTCCACTAGGATACACTTGTAACACTCCGCCCCCTCCCCTTCCCAGCCTCGAGTCTGTAAAGAAGCAAACTTCCATATATAAAATGCCATATTTCCCGTACTGTGTGTCGCACAGTGATACGCACTTAGTCGCTGTAAGTCCTTTGTAGAAATATTGAGCCATGCTCGCTCATCAGGGTGAAAAGTATTCAAACCGACAAACTCTCGAGGTTGTAGGGGACATCAAAACAATTATTTTCCCCTAATGTCATTTTTTTCTATGACGTTTATTTAAACCGGTGGAGGCCGTATTACGCTCTTCAATTGTTAGAGGGCGTATTATGCTCTTCAGTTGTAGGCAACTGCTGTCCACCAGTGTAGTAATGCATTTTCTCTGATTACTAATGGAGCGATACAACTGGATTGAGTACACTGATACGGTTGGTGCGTACTACGTAGCGCACCACAACGGACGAGCTGCACAGCGGGTTTATCAACAACAATATCCTAATCGCCGTATCCCGCGCCATACGACCTTTGCTGCTGTGTACCAACGTCCTCATGAGACCGGGTCATTTAGCGATTACCTAGACAGGGACACCGTCGCAAGGTAGGAACGCTGCAATTTGAGGAAGCTGTCTTGCAGCATGTGGAGCGGGATCCTTCAATCATTACTCGTGCAACTGCACGTAACGTGGGGACGAATCAGACGAATGTAAGAACAGTCCTTCGAGAGCAATTGTTACGTCCATTTCACTTACAGCGTGTCCACAACCTGGAACCAGTTGATTATCCATCCAGAGCACAGTTTTCGCAGTGGTACCTGGAACAGTGTGAAATGCATCCTACATTTCCATCCTCTGTATTGTTTACCGATGCAGCAACGTTCGGGCGTGATGGAGTCTTCAACATGCACAATTCGCGTGTTTGGAGTGAGGATAACGCACATGCCACAGTTACTAGCGCTCATCAAATGCGGTTTTTCGTTAATGTTTGGGTCGGTGTTGTTGGGAACTGTTTAACTGGGCCGTATCTGCTACCTAGGCCATTAAATGGCAGGCACTATTACAATTTTATCGCCAGAGCATTGCCAGAATTGCTGGAAGACGTCCCGCTCCCTACAAGACTACGCATGTGGTTCCAACATGACGGGGCGCCGGCACATTTCAGTCGTCGTGTGCGTTGATTCCTGGACCGACGGTTCCCAGAAACGTGGATTGGCAGAGGTGGTCCTGTACCATGGCCTGCTCGATCCTCAGATATGTCCCCTCTGGACATTTTTGTTGGTTTAATTAATTTTTCGCCAGAGAAATCTTCGTTTACCGTTTGATTACTCCTCATAGAAAAAAATGACATTAGGGAAAAATATTTGTTTTGATGTCCCCTACAACCTCACAGTTTGTCGGTTTAAATAATTTTCACCCTGTATAGCCGTCCATAATTGCGAAAGTGTTGTTGGTGCACGATTTTGTTTTCGAACTGCCCTCTCAGTATAAATTTGTGGTTACATTCAGTGGTGTATGTGTGTACTCTCTGCAGAGTTGGTTGCGAGTGGAAAATATTGGGAACAAGTAATAAATTAAAACGACATGCCTGATGCTGTAGTTTTACTGTGTGAAAAGCGAAAATGTAGTAAACGATAAACCTCTTTCTTTCATCACTTTGCAAGGGTTGTCACCGACAAAAAATTTCTTAAGGCTTTGAAATTATTTGTAAAGTTGGTTCGAAGTCGCTAAGTGTTTTCAATCGGCAATGCACTATGAATACGGTTAGAGTATTTGCGCGTCGTTACTTACGCAGCCTCAATTCAAAGGCACAGTTTGTAACTGTATTCCTTACTATGCGAGATCTTAAACGTAAATTTATAAATTTTAAAATACGCTGGCGGAAAAAAGTAGCAACACCAAGGAGTAGTTCTACGACATAAACGAAAATTGGTAGCCATGTTTCTACATGTGAAAGATGATGTCTATTCAAATTTGGCAACAGTCGCTGAAGAGAGGCGCTATGAGGATGCAAATCGGAGTTGCTTTAAATACGCGCTGCAGTGGTTGTGAGCGTTAGTTACCCTTGAGATTTGTCGTGGTCAGTTGATGTTAGTAAAGAATACGTTTAAAGCGACAACGACACCATTACAAAAACCTCCCTGAGTTTGGACGAGGTCATGTAATAGGACTACGAGAAGCTGGATGTGCCTTGTGCGATATTGCGGGAAGACTTGGCAGAAATGTAGCTATTGTACATCATTGCTGGCAGCGGTGGTGACGAGAATGTTTGGTCGCAAGAAGACGTGGCTTCGGACGGCCACGTGCCACTACCGACAGGGAAGACCATCGTATTTTCCTAAAACTTTCTTGACAACTTGGGGTACAGCACTGCCTTGGCTCCGGCCCCGGACCTGCCTGCTCCGTGACCTTTGTCAGTTTCCCAAGGAAGGTACCCCTTCTCTCGTTTATCGTCGGTAATTTGCTGCTCTATGCGCACAAATGACGGATGCCACATTTATTTACACTGACGGCTCAAAAACATCGTTTGCTGTTGGGAGTGCCTATATTGTTGGAGACACCCCTAATCGATTTCGGCTTCCCGACCAGTGTTCGGTTTTTACTGCGGAGCTTTACGCTGTTCTCCAGGCTGTCCAATACATCCGTCGCCATCAGCGCATACAGTATATTATATGCTCAGATTCGCTCAGCTCTCTCCTCTGTCTCCAAGCTCTCTACCCTGTCCACCCTCTAGTTTACCGGATTCAGAACTGCCTACGCTTGCTCCACTTGGGGGGCGTCTCTGTGGCGTTCCTCTGGCTCCCAGGACACGTTGGTATCTGTGGAAATGAGGCGGCCGATATAGCGGCCAAGGCTGCAGTCTCTCTTCTTCAGCCAGCCATTCACATGATTTCCTTCGCCGATCTTCGGAGTGTTTTATGTCGTCGTGTTGCTCTTTTATGGCACGCAAATTGGTCGACACTTCCCAATAATAAACTGCGGGACGTGAAAGCTCTCCCTGTGCTTGGACCTCTTTCGCCCGAACTCGTCGTCGGGAGGAGGTAATTTTAACTAGATTCCGGAGAGGGCACTGTCTTTTTAGCCATCGACATCTTTTAAGTGGCGATCCTCCCCCGCTTTGTCCCCAAACTGTGGACGGTGATACACCTTTTACTCGAGTGCCCCTATTTTACTCCGTTCCGCGCCGGTCTACAGCTGTCGCCTGATACGTCTTCCATTTTAGCAGATGACACGCGCTCAGCCGATCGCGTTCTGGAGTTTCTTAGTGAGATGACGTCAGTCATTTGAAGCTCTTTTTGGGGACAAACAACCCCCCTTCTATAGTGTTTTTTTAAGCTTTCCTTCTGTGTTTAGTTCCCCCACTTTTTTTGAGTTTCGCTCACATTGCTGCTGGTTTCCAGTTTGGTTTTTTACCTTTTCCTACGTCACAGGCCGGGCGCTAATGACCGTAGCAGTTTTGCGCCTTAAAATCATAACAAAAAAAACCATCTTGTTTGGCGTATGGCTGTGGCTCAAATGGTCCAAATGGCTCTAAGCACTATGGGACTTAACATCAGAGGTCATCAGTCCTCTAGACCTAGAATTACTTAAACCTAAGTAACCTAAGGACATCACACCCATCCATGCCCGAGGTAGGATTCGAACCTGCGACCGTAGTAGCTGCGCGGTTGCGGACTGAAGCCCCTAGAACCGCTCGGCCACAGCGGCCAGCATGGCTGTGGCGCATCGTACTACGTCCGCAGCAGCAGTTGACACCACAGTAACACAGCGAAGTGTTACAAATCGGTTACTTCATAACACAACGAACTGTTACAAATCGTTTGCTTCAAGGACAGCTCTGAGGCTGTTGCTGCCCTGTAGCGTGATTTCCACTGACCTCAAACAACCGCCATTTGCGACTATCAAACGAGAGTTCATTGGAGGGCAGGGTGGACGTCTGTTGTGTTTTCTGACGAAAACTGGCTCTGCTTCGGTGCCAGTTACGGCTTTGTGTTGGTTCGGAGCAGGCCAGTTGAGACCCATATCCAACCTGTCTGTGTACTAGACACACTGGACCTACACCTGGTAGTTACGGGTTTGCATTCAATTTTGTGTGACAGCAGGAGCATTCTCGTACCTATCCCATGCACCCTGACTGCAATTTTGTACGTCAGTCTGGTGTTTCGATCTGTTGTGCTGCCATTCATGAACAGCATTCCAAGGGGTGTTTTCCAACACGATAACGCTCGCCCACATAATACTGTTGTACCCCAAAGTGCTCAAGAGTGGCGGCGTGTTGCGTAGGCCTGCTCGACCAGCAGGTATGTCTGAAGTCGAACAGATATGGGACATCATCGGACGACAACTCGAGCGTCAGGCGCAACCGGTATTAACCGTCCCTGCATTGCCCAACCAAGTGTAACAGGCATGCTACTCTACCACACAAACTGATCATCCAGCACCTGTACAACACAAAGCATGCTTGTGTTCAACATTCTGGCCGTTACAACGGTTATTAACACATCGCTGCCCGCACGTCTCGTACAAATTTATCCGAGGCTCGTGGTCTTCGGTAGCGTCCTCGCTTCCCGTTCACGGGATTCCAGGTTCGATCCCCGGCGGTATCAGGGACTTTCTCTGCCTCGAGATGACTGGGTGTTGTGTGTCTTTCTTCATCATTCCATCCTCATTCACTCTCAAGTCGCCGTAGTGGCGTTAAAGAACTTGTGGAGCGGCGGCCGAACCGCCCCGCGAGGAGTCTCCCGGCCACCTATGCCATACGCTCATTATTATTATTATTATTATTCGCTTGGCGCCGGCAGCGCTAATTCGGATTACTTGGCTTGTCGCCGGCCGCTTCTCACCTTTCCGTTGATGACAAGCTTCAAACACAATGACTTTTGGGCGCTTAATTTTTCCGGAAGTCCTCTATTTTGCCGTATCGTTGCACAAACTCGAATTTTCTTTTCAAGTAACTTCTCTAAGTTCTACCCTGTTACAATAATTATCCATATAGAGGTGATGCCCCTTTCCATATCAAGGTGTCAATAGTTCACTGTTTTTGCTAAAGGCTGTCCAACGCCGGAATATACCTTGAATGAGGAAATGTATCCCGTACGCGAATCAAACAGCATCGGAACATGCCAACTTTAAAATTTAACCGTCCACGCCTCGGTATTACTCCTTCATCAGTTGAGACGTTTGGACTTAGATTAAACTTTCTTTAAACATTTTGGAAAAATAATAAATTACAAATTGCACTTTGAAAAGCTGGTCAGCATTATCCAGTTTGTTGTTGTCGTTTGAAAAATGTAAAAATGATCATATATGTCTGAATCGGTTGCGGAACATCGTTTTGCGAAATATCGGTCTATCAACTGATTCGTTGACCAATAATCAACGACCCTTGCTTTTTTTTACATTTACCATAAGCATAGCAAGCCCAAACCATTTTCTAAGTTCGGGTTTAGTAACGTCTACAAATTTGGCATTTTTTAAATCCAGTTTCCTTCTATTGCTATTTTGATTGTAGTACTTGCTGGTTTCGTTGCTGATATATTCAAATAGATCGATCCCAATTCGTAATTCTACGATATCCTCGACGCTCTGTGTATCTTTGGGAAATACGTTTGGTCCCGGACAGCCTTCAAATTTATTATTGGCCCTCGGTAAATTAGTCTGACCATAGTGCACTGTCTTCTTCGTCCGATTCATCCGAATCCTTTTGGACGTATTTCAATATCTTTCGACGATTCTGCATCACTCTATATATATCGGCCAAGTCGTCTGGAATGTCAGGCAAGACGTCCCGTGCATTCATCGTCTCTTTCGTCTGCCGTGATGAAAGGGCACAAGTATTTATAAAAACAAAAAATTTGTTGACTTGTGTAACTTATTGTTACCTAAACGAAACACCAACAGAATGTAAAAGATACTAAACCGCTGTCGCCGGCCACTGCGCGATACTATACTCACGACACCACTGTGGTGTCGCCGGTCGGCAGTGTGTTACGTGTATCACCATCTCACATTTGTGATGGCGTGTCTCGCGCTTACAATAACTTGTGATCTTGCAATGTTAATTATTTAAATTACCTCCACAAATATTTTCCCGAAATTTCATTACTGTGTGTTAATTATTTTTGGTGTTGCGATTGCTTCTCCGTCAGTGTATTTAAATACGGTCAATAACTAAATGAAATATTGAAAAAAAGTTTCATTGCCTCTAGAAGCCATTAGATAGTTAACCTACAATTGGGACTGGGCTCATATTCGCCACTTAGTAATATAGGTATGTATTTTACACGCTTCAGTGACTGTACCCGGACCATGAAGGATGTTTCATTCTTTTCACTTTGTCTTTAAGTCTGAACTCCACTGTCTGGTGCTGTGAAATATTTTTTAGCTATCAGGAGATGACGAGGAAGGGGGAAGAAATTGCAGAGGAAGAGGAAGGCAGCCTCGTCTGGATTTTCTCGTGCAGATAGGAGAAGATCTGCACAAGCAAAAAAGCAAAGTCCATTCGACCAGACACAATTATGAGATAAAATGAGACAGAGACGATGTTTGTCGGACTCCACTACAAAACGTGTGCCATAAAATCAAATTTTATAAAGATAAGAGAACCGTTAGCGATGTAACGAGTCTAAAAAAGATTTGTGATTGCACCATTACAATAAAAGGCACATTTTTTAATATAAAATGCAACGCGCTATTTACGCTATACTCTCCCGACACTGGAAACTTATTTACGAAATAATTATTTAAACAAAATCTTTTCAATGGTACAAGTTTTTAAAATGGACTAAAAGTATAAAATAATTTCTCCTAGCTCCATAGAACGATTCCTAACAGCATACAGATATTCCTGAAAATTTTTGATTGCGTATTTGTAATAGCTATGAAAAGACTTGTAAGATTTAAAACTAGAAACGGGGGCGCATGCAGTAGATGATGAACCATTCATGCAGCAGTTGTGCACTGCTGTTCTGTTTCAAGTCTTACAAGTATTTTCATAGCTGTCAAAAATTTATAAACGCAAATTTCCAAGAATATTTGTATGAGACTAGGAGAAATTACTTTTTACGTTTTTGGCAAATTTAAAATCGTCTAATATAAAACGCTTTTTAATTAAAATATTTTCTGTTTATACACTCCTGGAAATGGAAAAAAGAACACATTGACACCGGTGTGTCAGACCCACCATACTTGCTCCGGACACTGCGAGAGGGCTGTACAAGCAATGATCACACGCACGGCACAGCGGACACACCAGGAACCGCGGTGTTGGCCGTCGAATGGCGCTAGCTGCGCAGCATTTGTGCACCACCGCCGTCAGTGTCAGCCAGTTTGCCGTGGCATACGGAGCTCCATCGCAGTCTTTAACACTGGTAGCATGCCGCGACAGCGTGGACGTGAACCGTATGTGCAGTTGACGGACTTTGAGCGAGGGCGTATAGTGGGCATGCGGGAGGCCGGGTGGACGTACCGCCGAATTGCTCAACACGTGGGGCGTGAGGTCTCCACAGTACATCGATGTTTTCGCCAGTGGTCGGCGGAAGGTGCACGTGCCCGTCGACCTGGGACCGGAACGCAGCGACGCACGGATGCACGCCAAGACCGTAGGATCCTACGCAGTGCCGTAGGGGACCGCACCGCCACTTCCCAGCAAATTAGGGACACTGTTGCTCCTGGGGTATCGGCGAGGACCATTCGCAAGCGTCTCCATGAAGCTGGGCTACGGTCCCGCACACCGTTAGGCCGTCTTCCGCTCACGCCCCAACATCGTGCAGCCCGTCTCCAGTGGTGTCGCGACAGGCGTGAATGGAGGGACGGATGGAGACGTGTCGTCTTCAGCGATGAGAGTCGCTTCTGCCTTGGTGCCAATGATGGTCGTATGCGTGTTTGGCGCCGTGCAGGTGAGCGCCACAATCAGGACTGCATACGACCGAGGCACACAGGGCCAACACCCGGCATCGTGGTGTGGGGAGCGTACACTGGCCGTACACCACTGGTGATCGTCGAGGGGACACTGAATAGTGCACGGTACATCCAAACCGTCATCGAACCCATCGTTCTACCATTCCTAGACCGGCAAGGGAACTTGCTGTTCCAACAGGACAATGCACGTCCGCATGTATCCCGTGCCACCCAACGTGCTCTAGAAGGTGTAAGTCAACTACCCTGGCCAGCAAGATCTCCGGATCTGTCCCCCATTGAGCATGTTTGGGACTGGATGAAGCGTCGTCTCACGCGGCCTGCACGTCCAGCACGAACGCTGGTCCAACTGAGGCGCCAGGTGGAAATGGCATGGCAAGCCGTTCCACAGGACTACATCCAGCATCTCTACGATCGTCTCCATGGGAGAATAGCAGCCTGCATTGCTGCGAAAGGTGGATATACACTGTACTAGTGCCGACATTGTGCATGCTCTGTTGCCTGTGTCTATGTGCCTGTGGTTCTGTCAGTGTGATCATGTGATGTATCTGACCCCAGGAATGTGTCAATAAAGTTTCCACTTCCTGGGACAATGAATTCACGGTGTTCTTATTTCAATTTCCAGGAGTGTATATAAATAGCTCATCTGCTACCAGTCACGATTTTCTTTATTTTATTTTTCGCACGATGCGTTTCGGGAATTGATTTCCATTTTCAAGTGCCTTTTTGAGTATATGTCATGTCATTCCTATGTGATGATGTCGATGTGAGATTCTGCTTCATTTGGTTGACTTTTAAGTTTCCTTATGGTCCATTTGTGCAGTCTCTCTCACACACACTAAACATCACACACTAATTGTTGTAAACTTTTAAACATCGAAAACATTTTGCGTAAACAAAACAGTGTGTACCCTCTCCCCCAATGATCCCATCGATTAATATCAGCTATAATTCTCGCCACGTTTAGATCCATTACATTTCGTTAGGGTCTCACATCACCAGTAGGGCTTACAACGTGCTTTGCAAATAATTTCGTTGGGACCAATGGATGATGATACAGACAAAACTGGATTGTAATCTAGTAGATGCAATGACGCGATGCATTTCACGTCCACGACATGCAAAAGGCGTATTTAAAAGCTGCCCAGTGAAAACGACTGTACTTCCATATCTGTGTTTGCAGTACGTAACTGCATTTGTTTTGTAGAAGACTCATTCTGATCGCTGAATGACGATTATGGCGCCAGATACCGTACCACGCCTCGACTCAGAATCGAACCCTCGACCTCCTGCATGCTAACCCCAAAACACTATCCACTGCACCAACTGCACGGCTCTGATCAATCTGCTGACATTCGTAGTTACCGTAAATGTGGTCACAGTGTTGCCAAATTGCGAAGCTTTAAAGTCCATTTACTGCCCGAAATATGCGCAAGACAAAATTTTGTGACAACCATTTTTGTACTACCATTATCTGAGGAATAGCGCTGCAAAGTTAGTGTGAGAATTTTCCTTCACTCTGTATACAGGCTGTAATAACAAAGCCACCTTTACAAAATTGTTTGCTTAGAGGAGGTAAAAAATATTACGTAACAAAAATAGCACATGTGCACAGTTTTCCCGCTAGGGGTCTGTGAAGATTTCGACGCTATTAATGTTCCGGCTGCCAATGATAAACGTTGTTTTAGAGATTTTGCTGGAAATGTCAGTCGTTTGGATTAATGCACAATTGCCGTCTGCTTGCTAATGAAGCTTTCTATGTGCGAGATATGGATATACACTCCAGAAGAACTGTTTGCGTGTTTTAGCTGCAGCTGCAGCCATTGTTGCAGAAATATCTGGTGGTTTTCATCGTGTTAGACGATCATTAGCTCGCAGATGCCTGTTGTGTATTAACGTAAATGCACGACATTTTCAGTAACATGTCTAAAGTAGTGTTAATCACACGGCAGTTTGAACACCGTCTGTATCACGAGCGGGAACGGTGCACATGCGAATTTGTGTCAGTCTGAAAAAGTTTTTTATCTCCTTTAAATAATATGAAATTTTGTATACAGTTTGTTTACACACTATATGGCTCAAATGGCCCTGAGCACTATGGGACTAAACTGCAGTGGTCATCAGTCCCCTAGAACGTAGAACTACTTAAACCTAACTAACCGAAGGACATCACACACATCCATGCCCGAGGCAGGATTCGAACCTGCGACCGTAGCGGTCGCGCGATTCCGGACTGTAGCGCCTAGAACCGCTCGGCCATTCCGTCCGGCACACTATATGTTCTGATTGATTTCCAAACACTTTTATCAAGTAAGTCTGTGTCAATCAGTTGCATAATATCACATTTGAACTAAAACATCACACTTCATATCCGTAGTGGGCCTCTGTAATTGCACCCACACAACATATTTCCGAACGGACATATTACCTGGCTCTTTGTTATGGGCGAATGATCTTTGATCACACCTCGTGAACATTCTACACAAAATGCCATTATAAACTCAAGTTTTATTCCCTGAGAAGATGGTCTGAAAGACCGAAACTGATGTAAAATAAAAGCTTTTCACCTGTCAGTTGTCGGTGGTCTAAAAGTTTTTTTACAGTATTTCAAGCTGGCCGGAGTGGCCGAGCGGTTCTAGGCCCTACAGTCCGGAACCGAGCGATCGCTACGGTCGCAGGTTCGAATCCTGCCTCGGTCATGGATGTGTGTGATGTTCTTAGTTAGGTTTAAGTAGTTCTAAGTTCTAGGGGACTGATGACCTCAGATGTTAAGTTTTATAGTGCTCAGAGCCATTTGAACCATTTTTTGAACTAGCCCTGTCTACTCGAGGGATCTAATTGCAATCGCCTCCTACCCTTGGCGCTTTCCATACACGGGTCGGTTTTTCCTGTTCCCTCACCTCGCTCTACTCCATTGTGTGTGCACTGCGGCTCAAGGCCAGTTTGCCGCGCTCTCATAAATGCATTGCATTCTCTCTCTCCGCTGCGAACCGTATCTAACTTTATATCCACCCGCGACCATGCAGCCAATCCAAACGACTGTGTGCATTGTTCTCAAAATTGTCTCGAACGGCGCGACGACATTTCAGACCCTATGGAATCATCTAAAGCTATTCCCTTCTGCTTTGCCTGTCCCCGTTTCTCCACGCGGACAGCTTTGTTATGTGGATTTTTGCAGTGTTTGTGCCAGTTCGCGGCCGGATGCCCTTCCTGACATGACTACTTCCCCTTCCCTCCCCGCCCCTCCCCTCCCCACCCCTCCATCCATCTCCGGTCCGAAATTTGTGAACCCCATCTGTCTGCGTCCAGGGCAAATCTCATGTTCAAGCGTGAGAATGTTGTCTAAGTGTTTACGTAACTTGTAACCTGCGCGGGAGATCGGTACCAGCCCGCTATTCACCTAGTCGGATCTGGGGGAAAACCACATAAAAACCACAACCAGGCTGGACGGCACATCGGCCCTTGTCCTTAATCAGCCGGCCGGTTTCGATGCGGGGCCAGCTCGCCTACCCGAATTCCGGAAGCGGCTATCTGGGCGAGTATCGATTTTCGTTATTAATTATGATATTTTTGGAAAATAAATGATACGGCACGTATTTCCTACACTAAGTAAACTTAATGACTCTAAGGAAATAAAGTTAACTCAAAACAAGAAATCTTATCACAAAGAGAGCAGATGGGTGAATATTACAGTGAATGCAAATGTGTCCATCAGTATCGGGAATATGTATAAGCTTGAAATACAAATGTTTAGAAAGCGCCATACTTACGATGAAAACACCTGTATCTAAGTGGAAACCCTCCTACCCATAGAGTAAGTGGAAAAAAAACATCCATATACTTGATGCAACTAAGTCTCTTTCGGCTGGAAAAACAGACTTAACGAAAAAACAATCGACTGCCCAGTTGGTTGTTCCAACACTAATTCGCTGCTTGTCTTAGCTGCAAAATAGATGAAACTTCCTGGCAGATTAAAACTGTGTGCCGGACCGAGACTCGAACTCTGGACCTTTGCCTTTCGCGGGCAAGTGCTCTGCCATCTGAGCTACCCAAGGACGTCTCACGACCCGTCCTTACAGCTTCAATTCTGCCAGTACCTCGTCTCCTACCTTCCAAACTTCACAGAACCTATTCTGCGAACCTAGCAGAACTAGCACTCCTGGAAGAAAGGATATTGCAGAGACATGGCTTAGCCACAGCCTGGGGGATGTTTCCAGAATGAGATTTTCACTCTGCAGCGGAGTGTGCGCCGATATGAAATTTCCTGGCACGTTAAAACTGTGAGTTCGAGTCTCGGTCGGGCACACAGTTTTAAGCTGCCAGGAAGTTTCATATCAGCGCACACTCCGCTGCAGAGTGAAAATCTCATTCTCCAAATTCGATGTTTTTCCGGACACTTTCAGTGGTATTGGAGTCCGTCATCCATTTCATAATGCTCCCACAGCATAATTTATTAGAACAGGGACTCGTCATACGGTGTAGGCTCCTCACGTAACGGAGCATGGTAAATAACAATAAAAAACTGAAACATACTGCTGCCGTAAAAGTGTGTGGCGTGAGTAGACAGTCTGGGACCAGTGTTTACGTGTTGAGGTGATTTAGTGGGCCAGCTGCACACCTAGCGTATCGCCGCCATTCCGGAAATAACGCACGGAAGGGTGCGTACTGTGGGTATACGGACACACCTGGGCGCGCCGAACCAAGACAAACAGTCTGCCCTGTGTAATCTGTGGGCGGCATAGTGGCGATCTACAACCTAGGCGCCCGCGCCCTCCAACCGTGCAGTTAGATGGTTGACTAACTTGCTTGCTTGTGTGACGCGCCGAGTAATTATGCACAGACTTCTGTCAAAAATATCGTAAAGTTGTGTAGCAGAATGTAAGTAAGCACGCCTGAGCAAAAACTAGTTGCCCCCGCAATAGTTCACCCCAATGTCGTTGTGGTATTTATGTCCCATGTAGACTCACAGTTTATTAGACTTCATCATACGGTGTAGAATGGCTTACGCCGTCGGCACGCGGACCGTGCTGTCGAATGTCAACGTTGAGCGTGCCGAGTTCAACGAGCTGCTGAACGCTCAGGAACGATGCGACTTGTGCACACGGTACGTGGGCCCCAGCGTGGTATACGCGATCACAACGCACTCCAGCGGCAGGTGTGGGATATTTCTCTTTCGTAAATCACACTACTAAACGGGCCCGCGTAAAATTCCCGCGTTAGCTCTGTTAAAATGCACATTTCCTCTATTGCCCATATGCTAGTCACGTCGTTCTATAGGTAATACACACAAATAAAAACTTCAATATCCGTGTACGTGTTTTAAGACGAAAAGGAAATTATCATGTCCAATCAGTTAGAACACAGGCTTATAACAGTTCCATTTCAAACAATGCGATACAAATCGCGATAGTTCTCCACATAAGATAAACATTATTTCATCATTCCCACATTTTAGTAAAACCCGAAGGTCATTCTTACTTGATCACTGTTCCTACCCAGTAGCAGAATCTCTGCAACATGTGAATTACAAACATATATTTTGCTCCTTTTTCTTTTACAAGTAGCGCAAGCTGTCGTGTAGATTAAGTCAATCGAACAAACTCGCTCCTCAAAAAAAAAGGTGAACTTATATTTACATAACATCAAATATTATAGTGTATATACTTACATTAAACTAATAATAAAGCGTCAGAACCTATTAAAAATGCGAATGTTAGGGAAAAAAATTGTGGGGAGTGCGGTGGATCACACTGCGAGTCTTGGTGGCAAACATAATTGTTTATGGTGTTGGCCCACCGACAGCTTCCACCCTCGCAGGCATACGTTCAGTCAGGTGCTGGAAGGTTTCTTGGGGAACGGCAGCCCATTCTTCACGGGGTGCTGCACTGACGAGAGGTATCGATGTCGGTCGGTGAGACCTGGCACAAAGTCGGCGTTCTAACGCATCCCAAAGGTGTTTTGTAGGATTCAGGTCAAAACTCTGTGCACGCCAGTCCATGACAGGGATGTTATTGTCGGGTAACCACTCCGCCACAGGCCGTGCATTATGAACAGGTGTTCGATCGCGTTGAAAGACGCAGTCGCCATACCCGAACAGTGTGAAGCAAGAACGCGCTTAAGACATCAGTGTAGGCCTGTGCTGTGATAGTGCCACGCAAAACATCAGGTGCAAGCCCCCTCCCTGAAAAACACAACCACACCATAACACCACTGCGTCCGAATTTTACTATTGGCATTACATACGCTGGCAGATGACGTTCACTGGGCATTCGCCATACCCAGACCCATCCATCGGATCCTCACATTGTGTACCGTGATTAGTCACTCCACACAACGTTTTTCCACTGTTCAATCGCCCAATGTTTACGCTTCTTACACCAAGCGAGGCGTCGTTTGACATTTACCGGCGTGATGTGTGGCTTATCAGCGGTCACTGAACAATGAAATCAAAGTTTTCTCACCTCCAGCCTAACTGTCAGAGTATTTGCAGTAGATCCTGATGCAGTTTGAAATTCCTGTGTGATGGTCTGTGATGTCTGCCTGTTACACATTACGACCCTCTTCAACTGTCGGCGGTCTCTGTCAGTCAACCGACGAGGTCGGCCTGTACGCTTTTGTGTTGTACGTGTCCCTTCATGTTTCCACTTCACTATGACACCGGAAATAGTGGACTTACGGATGTTTAGGAATGAGGAAATCTCGCGTACAGACGTATGACACACGTGACACCCTTCACGTGACCACGTTAGAAGTCCGTGAGTTCCGCAGAGCGCCCCATTCTGCTCTCACGATGTCTAATGACTACCGACGTCGCTGATATGGATTGGTAGGCAGTAGGTGGCAGCACAATGCACCTAATATGGAAAACGTATGTTTTTGGGGGTGTTCGGATACTTTTGATCACATAGTTTATATCGAGCGAATGCAGCAATGCAAAAATAATTTCTCTGAAAGATGACGCCATTCATTAAAAGTCTCCTTGTCACGAGGGTGCGCCAAACAAACACACTGAGCAGCCAAAACGCTATGACCACTGCCCACCGCCACGTTCTATGCCGCCTGGTGGCGTTGGGGCGTGTGACGCGCCAACAAATGTACGTAAGCGGAGCAGATACGGACGGGGGATCACTATAGCGAAGAAATCTACATCTACATCTACATTCATACTCCGCAAGCCACCCAACGGTGTGTGGCGGAGGGCACTTTACGTGCCACTGTCATTATCTCCCTTTCCTGTTCCAGTCGCGTATGGTTCGCGGGAAGAACGACTGTCTGAAAGCCTCTGTGCGCGCTCTAATCTCTCTAATTTTACATTCGTGATCTCCTCGGGAGGTATAAGTAGGGGGAAGCAATATATTCGATACCTCATCCAGAAACGCACCCTCTCGAAACCTGGCGAGCAAGCTACACCGCGATGCAGAGCGCCTATCTTGCAGAGTCTGCCACTTGAGTTTGTTAAACATCTCCGTAACGCTATCACGGTTACCAAATAACCCTGTGACGAAACGCGCCGCTCTTCTTTGGATCTTCTCTATCTCCTCCGTCAACCCGATCTGGTACGGATCCCACACTGATGAGCAATACTCAAGTATAGGTTTTGTAAGCCACCTCCTTCGTTGATGGACTACATTTTCTAAGGACTCTCCCAATGAATCTCAACCTGGTACCCGCCTTACCAACAATTAATTTTATATGATCATTCCACTTCAAATCGTTCCGCACGCATACTCCCAGATATTTTACAGAAGTAACTGCTACCAGTGTTTGTTCCGCTATCATATAATCATACAATAAAGGATCCTTCTTTCTATGTATTCGCAATACATTACATTTGTCTATGTTAAGGGTCAGTTGCCACTTCCTGCACCAAGTGCCTATCCGCTGCAGATCTTCCTGCATTTCGCTACAATTTTCTAATGCTGCAACTTCTCTGTATACTACAGCATCATCCGCGAAAAGCCGCATGGAACTTCCGACACTATCTAATAGGTCATTTATATATATTGTGAAAAGCAATGGTCCCATAACACTCCCCTGTGGCACGCCAGAGGTTACTGTAATGTCTGTAGACGTCTCTCCGTTGATAACAACATGCTGTGTTCTGTTTGCTAAAAACTCTTCAATCCAGCCACACAGCTGGTGTGATATTCCGTAGGCTCTTACTTTGTTTATCAGGCGACAGTGCGGAACTGTATCGAACGCCTTCCGGAAGTCAAGAAAAATAGCATCTACCTGGGAGCCTGTATCTAATATTTTCTGGGTCTCATGAACAAATAAAGCGAGTTGGGTTTCACACGATCGCTGTTTCCGGAATCCATGTTGATTCCCACATAGTAGATTCTGAGTTTCCAAAAACGACATGATACTCGAGCAAAACACATGTTCTAAAATTCTACAACAGATCGACGTCAGAGATATAGGTCTATAGTTTTGCGCATCTGCTCGACGACCCTTCTTGAAGACTGGGACTACCTGTGCTCTTTTCCAATCATTTGGAACCTTCTGTTCCTCTAGAGACTTGCGGTACACGGCTGTTAGAAGGGGGGCAAGTTCGGCTGCAAATTGGGGAAATCCAGTGATTTAAGCGACTTTGGGAAAGGGCAAATTATTATTACGCAGAGCCTATGACCGTGTATCGCGAGAACTTCGAAGCTGCCCAAATGTTCGCGTGCTACTGTCGTGAGCACCTACGGAAAGATGTAGGACGATGAAACCGCCATAGGACGTCCACAATTCCTCGAGCAACATGGGGTTTGGTGGCTTGTCTGCTCTGTGAAGTAGGATAGATGGTGGTGTACGGCATCTCTGCCGAAAGAGCACAACGCTGGTACAACTAAGTGTTTCGGGGCACACCGTTCATCGTACACTGTTGAACATGGAGCTCTGCAGGAGACCACCCTTACGTGTTCAGATGTTCACCCAACGACACCGGCAATTACGACTGCATTTGGCACGGGGCCATAGGGATTCGACCGTCGATCAGTGGAAACTTGTCGTTTCTTCGGGTGATTCACGTTTTTTGCTACAGTAGCTCTATGGTCGTCCCCACAAATGCCGTTATCGAGGTGAACGGCGGCTCGAAATGTGCTGCGCGCCACGGACGCTGGCTTGTGGGAACAGTAGTACGCCATGGGAGACATTATCATGCGCTTGCACGGGACATGTGGTAGCAATCGAAGGCACACTGGCAGCTACTGACCACCTGCATCCCTTCGTGCAACGGCAATGTCCTCTTTCAGCAGTATAATTGCCCGTGTTTCGGAGCCAGAACCATTCTACAGTGGTTTGAGGAGCACTATAATGAACTGATGTTGATGTCTCGGCGGCTAAATTCGCTTCATGTAAATCCTATACAACCCATCTGGGTCGCTATCGGACGCTTATCACCGTGTACGCAAATAAGCGGCGCATTATTTACGCGGATTACGTGACCTGTGCGTAGACATATAATGCCACATACCTCCACAAACCTACCGACAAAGTGTTAGGTTCCTGATACGCACTATCAGTGTGTGTGTGTGTGTGTGTGTGTGTGTGTGTGTGTGTGTGTGTGTGTGCGCGCGTTGTCCTTAGCGTAAGCTAGTTGAGTTACACTAGGTAGTGTGTAAGACCGATGACTTCAGCAGTTTGGGCCCATAGGAACTTACCACAAATTTCAATTTCAAGCTGTTAAACAGATGGTCACAATGTTTTGCTGCTACTCTGCAACTGAATTTAAAAGAGCGAAAGAAAGCCTGTAGCTGTGAGTTGAGTGCATGGCACAGCATGGAAGCGGACTGTCCGGGCGAATATTAGACGAGAGTAAACTGATGTGTCTGATAGATGAATTTGCAGTGGATTTGGCAGTCCCGTGGGACTTGCTCCAAGGCATCCCGGACTAGTTAAACCGAAAATGTAGGAATGTATTGAAGGAATCAACATAAATGTAGTCTGTAATGCAACTTGATACTCTGAAAGTAGCATGAATAAAAGAAAGCGGATAGTTATTTGCAACTTGTACTCAAACCAGACAGTAATTGTCGAAGGGCATGAAAGGGAAACGGTAGTTGAGAAGTGAGTGATGCAGAGGTTTCCACCCTGTCTCCATTGTTATTGACTCAGTGCGTTGAGCAAGCAGTAAAGGAAACCAACGAGAAATTTCGAAAGGAAGTTAAAGTTCAAAGTTAATTGAAACTTAATGGTTTGCCGATGATGTGACAATTCTGCCACACACGGCAAAGGACGTGCAAGATCCGTGAACGGAATAAGTAACGTCTTGAAAAGCAGTTACAAGCAAAAATAAATGGATTGTAGCCGAATTCAATGAGGCGATGTCGAGTGGGAAACGAGACTTCAAAAGGTGAGTTTCGTTGTATTAGTAGGAACGTAAATAACTGTGGCCTAAGTGGAGAGTATATAAAAGACAGGCTGACAGTAGCAAGAAGAGCACTTCTGAAAGAGAAATTTGTTAATATTGAATTTTAAGTGTTTGGAAGTACTTTATGAAAGTATTTGTCTGGAGTGTAGCCATGTGCAGAAGCGACACATGTTCGATACATGGCACAAACAAAAATAGAATACAGAATGAGATTTTCACTCTGCAGCGGAGTGTGCGCTGATATGAAACTTCCTGGCAGATTAAAACTGTGTGCCCGACCGAGACTCGAACTCGGGACCTTTTCCTTTCGCGGGCAAGTGCTCTACCAACTGAGCTACCGGGCTACGAAGCTGTGAGTACCGGGCGTGAGTCGTGCTTCGGTAGCTCAGTTGGTAGAGCACTTGCTCGCGAAAGGCAAAGGTCCCGAGTTCGAGTCTCGGTCGGGCACACAGTTTTAATCTGCCAGGAAGTTTCAAAAATAGAATAGAAGCGTCTGAAAGGTGGTATTACAGAAGAAAAATAGTTTATACCTTACTGCATTTTCACTGTTCATGCAGTAAAGCTTAAGCATCAGACATGACGTTTTAATTTATTACGTCTTCACTACCGACTGTATTCGCAACACACTTTCCAGACAGTATCGAAACACATCACTCAATACTTCTGGAAACGTGTATCATTGTATGGGAGTTCGGGAGATACGTGTTATAAAGTGGAATGCATGCAAAACTTGCTTTTACTGAAAATGGAGCGCTAATTATCCAGAGTACGTCCATTCTGTGGTTCGTATTGAGAGGACTTAACAACTTCCAACAAAATTTAAGCATAATTTCAAACCTTTCCAAAACTTTTTTTCTGATTTCATGATGAACGACAGATATTAAATACATTAACTCATGAGTAAAGTAATCAGAAGTCTGAAGATGTTTTATGCATGGGAGTTACATTGTTTAAGTAATCGGGGTTTACTGGTAGCATTATAGTGCGTGGTGACCTGAAACTCATTCCCATTAGCTACGAGCTCGGAACCTCCTACATCCTCGTCCGCCACAATAAGCTCGTAATAAAGCTTTTCATGTGCTGTCAAGTGGAGAGAACTACGGAAAGCGCGTTGTACTGCTAGTCGAAACTTTCTCAGGAAGTGTTTTTGATAACGGCGTCCCGCATGCGGTACACTGCACTATACCGCTGTTAACACGCCCAGCAGTCCCACTGCGGAGGTAAATATTGGTCTTACCGTCCTTGCTACGCGTTTTTATCGCGGCCTTTCGTATACACAGCTACTTGTAAACCGGCGCGCTCCCCCCACAGGGATGCCAACCTCTGCTTCTCGGTACGTCTGCCTCAGCTATGTTCCATTTTCTCCTGCATTCCTTTCCGTTTGATTTACCCACGCCGTGGTGAAACTACGAGGGTCACTCCAAAAGAAATGCACTCTATTTTTTTTAAAATCCATCTTTTATTCTACTTGTTGGATTGTTTCACAGTCTGTAGATACGTCCTTTAGGAACAATATTTTCATTTCTCCACATAATTTCCATCCCTCTCAACTGCCTTACGCCATCTTGGAACCAGCGCCTGTATACCCGCACGATAAAATTCTGGACCCACTGGTTGGCAGCGTGCGCAAGGGAGTCATCATCTTCAAACCTTGTTCCACGAAGAGAGTCTTTCAGTTTCCCAAAGAAATGATAGTTACACGGATCCAGGTCAGGACTGTAAGGCTGGTGTTTCAGTATTGTCCATCCGAGTTTTATGATCGCTTCCATGGTTTTTTTTACTGACATGTGGCCGTGCCCGCTTTTGCCGACACTTTCAGTATTCTGCAAACACTTCCTTCCCGTATCCCAACGTAGCGTGACAATTCGTTCACTGTGATGCGCCTGTCAGCAGTCACCAATTCTTTAACTCTCTGCACATTGTCTGGAGTGTGTGCAGTACGAGGCCTGCAGCTGCGAGGACCATCCTCAATATTGCCGTGCCCGCTTTCATCACGTAACCTGCTTGCCCACCGACTAACTGTACTGCGATCGACAGCAGCAGCATCTCCGTAAACCTTTTTCAACCTCTAGTGGATGTTTCCCACTGTCTCGTTTTCACAGCACGGGAATTTTATGACAGCACGTTGCTTCTGACGAACGTCAAGTGTAGCAGCCATCTTGAAGACATGCTGTGACGGCGCCACTCACGGGAACAGGTTGAACTAAATTTGAAAACAAGTGGGAAGGATGTATCTACACACTGTAAAACTTTCACACATGCAGAATGAAAACTGTATTTTTACAAAAATAGTGTGTGTTCCTTTTGGAGTGACCCTCGTAATATCTGGTTTCCTGCGTAAGGTGGGTATTACATGAAAAGGATAACATGGAATCAAACTGCCATTTCTGTTCCCTCATTGACCCCATAACTGGATATTTTTTTAATACGCTCTCTCCTGCCTCTGGGGTAATTTCTCCTATTCTAGCTAGCGCAGTCGTTTCACGTGCCTTTCTCAAACGTTATATTATTTCTTTGTAGATTTTAGTTTATGGACCAAAAGTAAAAGATTCGGATCTGCCCGGCACTTAAGTGTGATTTATAGAATATCCATGTAGATGTAAAATGTATTAAAGGAGATATTCAAATTTTATTTTCTCATAATGACAAGTCGCTTTTATGATAATGGTTCGAAAGTGCCCATTCGGAACACTCACTCTCTTAAAATAAAGTTTGCTTTGAAAACGTATAATATTGTTTGGTATCTTCTGTGTCTTCTTGCTATTTCGAATAAATGGAAGACATAGACCTTAAAATTTGGATAACAATACAACATTTTTTGACAAACTGTTTCTAGTGAAACTTAGGTTCTTCCCTCTCAAATTTAGTTACGTGTGAAGTAACTCCCTATGGCACTAGGGCCGTAAGTGGCACCTCACGCATAATGTTTCCACAAAGGCTAGGAAGTGGAGAATAGTGTAACTATACGTTTTGATCAGTCGTATGTCTGATAAAATACTTCCGATGTTGCTTGTTTTAAGCCCGCCAGTGGCGTGACAGTTTGGTAAAAAAGTCTCATAAAATGAGTTAGCGTAAAGTAGAAAGACTAATACTCAATGTAGGTTTACAAGAAAGACGTTAAGATCGCCTTTGATCGTAAGAAACTATTCATAAAATACAGTGTTATAGATTGTCTCGCTCAATGTAGACGCATTGTTTTCGTTAAATAGTCGTCCACCGGTGGCTTCGATAATGTATATATAGGTTAAGGACCTGACATTTGCGGAATAACTATGAATGTAATGTGTTTATTAGATAACAGCCATATTATGGCTTGCAATTTGGTTTTCTTATACATGGTGTTTTTTGAGTTTGCGAGTGATTAAGCAGACCAATCCTGGAACCACATTTTCTACTACAGTGTGAAATGTTACTCTAATAATTGGTACCAATTTGTGTAGAAGCTCTCGACACTAAATTATATGTGAATTGAGTGGTACATGTGATGAAATATAAATAATTGTTTCGTTCGGCATGTGTTGTAGTTAAAATCATTTCTGTTGAGCTAATAGTCAAGTACGACACGTATATTTAACACACAGTCTTTAAAGTAAAGAAAATAATTAAAAACCAAAGAGAAGTAGTGTTCCAAATAACACTTCACATGTCTTCTATACTATTAAATAGTAATGTGTAATCAGTATGATACAGAAATTGTCGAAAGTTTATTAAAGATGTTCCCAATTAAACTGAATGTTTTCAGTATTTGGTTATCAGTCTCCCAATTGTAGTAACGTAGTGACTCATTAAAAACATTTTATTTAAAGAAGCATGTTGTAATTGCAATAACTAAAAATGCGTGTTACCTAAAATTTCTAAACAGGTGAGTCATTTGTATTTTCTGTGACAAGCCTGCATTGGAACCTCGTTTTCTCCACTTTTGGAAGAACAGCTTTTTCCAAAAATATTTTGTTTGAAAAGTTAATCATGATGAATATTTACACATTTTTTGTAAAATAGTGTTTCAATAAACAAATATTATTGTTTTGTAATCCTAAATATCTGGTTTCTAAAAATGCAGCATATACTTCTGTCAAAATTATGTGATAGTTACGGGATTATTGTAATTAAATTTGTTTTGAGAAAATACCCGCGGAAAATGTGAGAATAATATGGGCGTTGCGCGTGAATTCTGAGAGTTTGTATTAACTTTTGAGCTGTTAAAGATACTACACCGGTCAATTTGTTATTAACTTACTAGGTGAAAGATACCTGGTCACTCATCTGGAAATGTTTCTCAGTTGTATGTTGAAGTTATGTGTGAACAAACTAATCTGATGTTAATAAATGACGGAAAAGGCGAAGAAATGTGTTTAACATGTGATAAGCCCAACCTTACACAATAAGCAGCTAGTAGGAGTAAAAGATCGCTAAAACAAATTATGTTTCTAATTATTTCTTTACCGTGAGAACAAAGGAGTGCAAGAATGAAGATCTATATTACCAAATGTCTAACCCAGACATCATTCTTCTGAAACACAGCTGTCTCTTTATTGGCACGAAGTAATGAGTGCTATCGACAACGGATCTCAAATTGATCTCATTTCTGTAGTATTCCTGAGGGCATTTGACTGTTTGTCTCACAAGAGAATTCTGACCAAATTGTGTACTTATGGAGTACTCTCGGTTGTGCCACTGGATTTTTGATTTCTCTTTAGAAAGGCCAGAGTACTAACGGCAAGTCATCGAGGGCAACAAAAGTGACCTCTACCGTTCCTCAAGTAAGTGTTACAGACCGTCTGTTGTTCCTAGTCGATATAAACGATTTAGGAAACAATGTTTGTAGCAATTTTAGAATGCTTGCTGATGATGAAGTCGTTTACCGTCTGGTAAAGTCATCAGAGGACCAATACGAATTAAAAAAAAAAATTAGACAAGAGAGCTGTACAGAGCGAAAAGTGACAATCGACACTTGTTGTTGTTGTTGTTGTTGTTGTTGTTGTTGTCTTCAGTCCTGAGACTGGTTTAATGCAGCTCTCCATCCTACTCAATCTGTGCAAGCTTCTTCATCTCCCAGTACTTACTGCAACCTACATCCTTCTGAATTTGCTTCGTGTATTCATCTCTTGGTCTCCCTCTACGATTTTTACCCTTCACGCTGCCCTCCAATGCTAAATTTGTGATCCCTTGATGCCTCAGAATATGTCCTACCAACCGGTCCCTTCTTTTAGTCAAGTTGTGCCACAAACTCCTCCCCAATTCTATTCAGTACCTCCTCATTAGTTATGTGATCTAGCTATCTAATCTTCAGCATTCTTCTGTAGCACCACATTTCGAAAGCTTCTATTCTTTTCTTGTCCAAACTATTTATCGTCCATGTTTCACTTCCATTCATGGCTACACTCCATACAAACGACTTTGACACTTAAATCTATACTTGACGTTAGCAAATTTCTCTTCTTCAGAAACGCTTTCCTTGCCATTGCCAGTCTATATTTTATATCCTCTCTACTTCGACCATCATCACTTATTTTGCTCCCCAAATAGCAAAACTCTTTTACTACTTTAAGTATCTCATTTCCTAATCTAATTCCCTCAGCATCACCCGACTTAATCCGACTACATTCCACTATCCTCGTTTTGCTTTTGTTAATGTTCATCTTACATCCTCCTTTCAAGACACTGTCCATTCCGTTCAACTGCTCTTCCAAGTCCTTTGCTGTTTCTGACAGAATTACAATGTCATCGGCGAACCTCAGAGTTTTTATTTCTTCTCCATGGATTTTAATACCTACTCCGAACTTTTCTTTTGTTTCCTTTACTGCTTGGTCAATATACAAATTGAATAACATCGGGGAGAGGCTACAACCCTGTCTCACTCCCTTCCCAACAGCTGCTTCCCTTTCATGTCTCTCGACTAAATAATAATAAAAAAGTGAGATCATCCACATTAGTACTAAAAGGACTCTGTTAAATTTTGGTTAGACGATAAATCACACAAACCTAAAGGCTGTCAATTCAAGTAAATATCTAAGAACTGCAATTACGAACAACCTAAATTTGAACGATCATACAGATAATGTTATGGGTAAGGCAAACCAAAAACTACGTTTCGTTTGTAGAACACTTGGAAGATGCATCTACGAGAGAGACTGCCTACTCTACAATATTCCATCCTGTGCTAAAGAACTCCTGTGCGGTATGCGATCCTTGCCAGATTGACGGAGGACATCGAAAAATCGAAAGAAGGGCAGCTCGTTTCGATTTACCTCGACATAGGAAAGACAGTGTCACGAATATGATAAGAAAGTTTGGGTGGTTAGTGTGGTGTCACCGCCAGACACCACACTTGCTAGGTGGTAGCTTTAAATCGGCCGCGGTCCGTTAGTACATGTCGGACCCGCGTGTCGCCACTGTCAGTGATCGCAGACCGAACGCCACCACACGGCAGGTCTAGAGAGACGTACTAGGACTCGCCTCAGTTGTACGACGACTTTGCTAGCGACTACACTGACGAAGCCTTTCTCTCATTTGCCGAGAGATAGTTAGAATAGCCTTCAGCTAAGTCCATGGCAACGACCTAGCAAGGCGCCATTAACCATTTCTAGAGAGAGTCTCACTTGTATCATCAAGAATGCTGTATACAAATGATGGATTAAAGTTAAGTATTCCAGCAGCTACGTACTTTTCTTTATAGCATTCATTACGTATCCTGTTTCAGACCTAACGCCAGCCGGCGTGTGTAAACGCGTACCTTTCGGTTACCCGTCACTGTGGACTGGCTGTCTTGTCAGTCCACTACAGTTTGGCGACGAGGATGGGATCAAACTGTAGTGGACTGACAAGACAGCCAGTCCACAGTGACGGGTAACCGAAATGCACGCGTTTACACACGCCGGCTGGCGTTAGGTCTGAAACAGGATACGTAATGAACGCTATAAAGAAAAGTACGTAGCTGCTGGAATACTTAACTTTAATCCATCATTTGCATACAGCATTCTTGATGATACAAGTGAGACTCTCTCTAGAAATGGTTAATGGCGCCTTGCTAGGTCGTAGCCATGGACTTAGCTGAAGGCTATTCTAACTATCTCTCGGCAAATGAGAGAAAGGCTTCGTCAGTGAACCATCGCTAGCAAAGTCGTCCGTACAACTGGGGCGAGTGCTAGTACGTCTCTCTAGACCTGCCGTGTGGTGGCGTTCGGTCTGCGATCACTGACAGTGGCGACACGCGGGTCCGACATGTACTAATGGACCGCGGCCGATTTAAAGCTACCACCTAGCAAGTGTGGTGTCTGGCGGTGACACCACAGTAATAATTAAAACAAAGACGTTTTTCGTTGCGGTGAGATCTGTCCACGAAATCTCGAGAAATAGTTTGAAGGTGGTTAGATGAAGGCTCTGCCAGGCACTTCGGTGGTGACATACAGAGTACTCGTGTAGATGTGAATGTGGATGACCGATGAGTGAGTGTTGGTGTAACGATTTTCTGATGGACAAAGAACTTGATCAGAGTGCTGAGGTTATGGTTGTCGAAGACTCCGTCGCAAAAATGGCCAAAAGCTACACGAGGATATATGCGATACCAGATTGCGGGATCAGTCACGAATAACTAACGAAAGCAGGTGTTCCAGAGCGCGGAAGACCAGGTTTGAACGACTGTGCTTTGAGTTTAATTTTGCATGTTGCGCTTGTTTTATGCTGATCTTGAATAAGACGGGAGAGATTTCTGAAACGGCAGCCGCAGCAACTAGCAGTTTAAAGGCCTTACCCTGGTGAGGGCTTCCGGTCCGTGGCGACATCTGGAACAGAGGTCAATTGAATCTTCTCGGCGGGCACTTGCTGGCTCCACGTTCGATAGCGGGCAGCAGTCACCTTGGAAGCATTTGACGCGAATCTCTCTGACGTGTAGAAAGGAGACTGGAGTTAACCCCGCGGCTACGGCGAGTTTGGTAGGACACTTCGCCTGCCCCACTTACTCTAACAAGAGGAAGCCAAAGAATGTCTGGGATTCCTTGTAGTCTCGGAAGCGCCTGCCACCATCCTGAAAGCTTATCATGGGGGTGCAAATGAACAGGAAAGGCCATACCACAATCGTAACAATGGGAGGAGCTCAGATTGGACCCATTAATTCCAATTAACTACTTATTCTCTTTATTTTGAAATTAATTCCATAGCTGTATTCCTGCGCCCATATGGCGTCTTTAATGATCTGTCATCATCGTGACCACCTATAATTAGTCTGAAATGCGCTGCAATAAAATTAACCTGGCCCAAAACTACTACTGTACGGAGGGAATGACACCATTTCCTTCTCACTTTCTAGTCGCGGATAGGTAGAAAATCGGGAGGCAAGAGTGTTTTTATTTTAATTTGTAACTTAACTCCCTAACGAAATAAATCTACCATCGCTCGAGGTCATTTAAAGACACATTTGCATGCTGAACTTTTATTACCAGAAAATGTAATTATAAGAAATGAAATATAGAAATAATTTGAGCCATAGATGTTGTCCACGGCTGTATAAATTTTGTATGCAGCCGCTGGAAACATTTGAAGATTTTTGATCGTCAGATTATTAGCAGAATAAGAGGCACCTTTTGTTTTGTTGGTCTTGTCCACGTCGGACGTGTTTTGGCACAGCACCATTAATACTACATTATTTTATTAATACATTCACAAGCTGCACCCAATCGGCACCCGTAATTGCATAATGCAAGTCTCAATGTGTCATAACTTGTGTTCATACTTGCCGGCCGCGGTGGTCTAGCGGTTCTAGGCGCGCAGTCCGGAACCGCGCGACTGCTACGGTCGCAGGTTCGAATCCTGCCTCGGGCATGGATGTGTGTGATGTCCTTAGGTTAGTTAGGTTTAAGTAGTTCTAAGTTCTAGGGGACTGCTGACCACAGATGTTAAGTCCCATAGTGCTCAGAGCCATTTGAACCATTTGTGTTCATACTTCTATTACTAATCTATGTATTTTTGTGTCTTCAGTCATTGTACGATTGTTGGGTGACGGCATGGTAAAAGCTTCCGTACTACTAAGCAAACTGTTGTCGTGATCGATCCACCGCCGTCTTCGGGTGCTGTCTTACTACGAAGTCAGAAAGAAAACACAGAGAGAAGAAACGCGCTTTAAAATACGTGAACAGACCTTTAACAGAAAAAGCTATACTCAGGCGCCCAGAGTTCGTATGAAACATATTTTACCAATCCGTAAACTCAATTGATCTCTATTTAATATTCATTACTATAATTTAATGTATTTTCTCGATCCAGATAGGAACGAGTTAAAGCACAACCGCGATTTTGCGATTGAGTGTCTGTCTGTATTATGTGCCCTCCAGAGTTTGTACTGTATTTAGCTATCAAAAATACACGATTACGTAGAATACATAATTGTACAGAGAAAATTCATAAATACATATTTATAGACTTGAAAGCGCAAGCTGTCAAATTTTTTCCGGATGTTTAACAAATAGAATAACTAAAGTAGATATATTTATGTTGTCAAGTCGCGCTACTTCGTAAATTTAATACCTGATACAGATAAAATATGTCTTACAGATTTTTCCGACAATCACTTTGTACAGGCGAACGTCTTGGGAAACAAGAAAAGAAAACGCTTGTTGAGGGAGTAGGTAACCCATACTGATCAAAGTCTTCAGAAATTCCCATCGCTCATTGTCAAATTCGAAACACTAAAACTAGATGTGGTTTACGTCAGTTTCGGACTTCGAATCACACTCATATTCATGGGAATCGTAAATGTTGGTTCTTGATAGACGTGCAGGAAACGAGACGTGAAATGGAAATGTCGTGTGGCTAGGGCCTCCCGTCGGGTAGACCGTTCGCCTGGTGCAGGTCTTTCGATTTGACGCCACTTCGGCGACCTGCGCGTCGATGGGGATGAAATGATGATGATTAGGACAACACAACACCCAGTCCGTGAGCGGAGAAAATCTCCGACCCAGCCGGGAATCGAACCCGGGCCCTTAGGATTGACAGTCTGTCACGCTGACCACTCAGCTACCGGGGCGGACAACGAGACGTGATTAGAGCGAAGTCGAATGATGGTGAAAATCGGTCCAAATATATCCTCGTGAACCCTGACCTCCTACGAATTTGAGTTTGTAATGCTGTATAATAGCCACCTTTTATTTGTTGTTATACATTTCACATCTCTTGCCATTGCTGTCTTCCGTGGATCTTGACTTCGTGATTGATGTTTCAGTGTGTGTGATGGTAGGAGCCAACATAGCGCGTTTCTTTCTTGAGCGCTTACCGCTCGCTTTGTTGCATGTTCTTAACGTACATGCAGGGCCTTGCCAAGTGTGGTTGGCTACACGCTGGTAACTGCACCCTGACAATGCAATTTTATTCTGCCTGTAATCACATGGAAGGTTTCCTTATTTAATTGTACTGTAGCAGCATTCTAGCTAGGCGCCGGAAAAAGTCACAGCAGCTTGTTGGCTTTTCAGCTGCCGCCTACGCTACGCCCTGCTCTACCAGCATCAGCAATTTCCGCTGATGATCCAAAATATTATGACTAACTGATTTATAGCGTGTTGATCCACCTCGGTAACGCAACACCGTAGCGTTACTGCGTGACATGGCCTCGACAAGTCTTCTGTAGGTTTCCGGAGGTATGTGGCACTGGATATCTGTGCACACATCATTCGTTTCCCTTAAATTAAGCCGGCCGCGGTGGTCTAGCGGTTCTGGCGCTGCAGTCCGGAACCGCGGGACTGCTACGGTCGCAGGTTCGAATCCTGCCTCGGGCATGGGTGTGTGTGATGTCCTTAGGTTAGTTAGGTTTAAGTAGTTCTAAGTTCTAGGGGACTTATGACCTAAGATGTTGAGTCCCATAGTGCTCGGAGCCATTTGAACCATTTGAACCTTAAATTAAGGGCCTGATGTTTGTGGGAGTGGAGCTGGCAGCCGATGGCGTCCCAAGTGTGTTCCATTGGGTTCAGATACAGCGAAATTGGTGGCCGAGACATACATGTGAGCTCCCTACTACGCCCTTCAGGCCACCTACCCTCTATCCTGACCTTGTGATACGGACCGTTACCTTACTGAATAATGCCACCACCGTCGGGGAAGAAGCGAAACATGAAGGGAGGCAGGCGGTCCGCAATAAAGTTCATAGTCCACCACGAAAGGCAACGAATCCAAGGTGTTTCCCCCATAGTATAATACTGCTGTACAGCGTGTTCTGAAACACTTCTGCCTGCACCAGCCTTGTACTCTTTTGTCAGATCTGCCACAGACAGTTGCTTATCCCTGACCTCTACGTTTTGTGATGAGGCCGGGACGTCCAACTCCTTATAGACCAACATTTTAGAAAGCATTTAGTTATTTGGAGCAATCATCGATCGGTATAAAATGCTGAAAAATCAAATAAAACAGTCTTGATCGCGTTTTCAGATTATTAGTTAGCAACCCGTTTCGGCCCTTCCCTCAGAACATCTTCAGGTTTTTCCCCGCCATTGTCACTGTGACATCTTTACTCCTACGGATTTCGCTCTGTCTACCGCTCTAATGACGGGGAAAAGCCTGGAGATGTTCTGAGGAAAGGGCCGGAACTGGTTGCTAATTAACAACAATCTGAAAAGGCGATAGACTTTTTATTCGATTTTTAACTTTGTAGTCCACTCGCTGTTTCATTCTCCTTCAACCACTTTCCAGAGATGCTCACGACACTGACTTAGCCACAGGCCACAGATTATTTCCTGTATCGATCCTTCATCTACAGCGAAGTGTGCGCTGTTTTGAAAGCTCCTGGTGGATCAGAACTTAGGTAATGTAGAGAGATGGCATTGCTACACCAAAGTTGACAACGCGAATCGGTACCACAGAAATTACCGAGGGCTCGCTGCAATCCACAACGAGTTACGGGAGCTGATCCTCTCTCAGCAAAGCAGTGCCCTCACACTGAGGTCAATGTAATGTCGAGCATGCAAGAGCTCTGCCCAGTTCGTGACCACATCTGAAGGAGTCAACATCATACTATAGTATCATTGTGATAGTTATAGTTTTTGATGGCCAATTTCATTTAAAGGTGGAACAATGTACTGCAAGAGAACAGTTTGTTAATCTGAGCGTCGAGCAATGATTTAACAATCAATAACAGTTGTAACTTGTGAAGCTTCGCTTTTTCGGAGAAGCTCGTTCCCAGGCAGCAGTCCATAACAACCTGCCGTTTGCTCAAGTCGCTTATGTCAGCGGATTTCCCCATTTGCGACCCCCTATCGTCGCCAGAATAATTCCCTAATCGTCTCTCCTCAGCCTAAATAGGTACTCGATGGTTATAATTAAAGTGAAGCAACTTCAGAGATTGTGTGGGCTGTAATTGTTGCATGACGGCGAAACTTGGTAAATATTCTAATGAGCTGATGCAGAACCGATTTACGATGGAAAAAAATTAGTTGTAAATTTGTTCACTAGGTGCAAATCTGGCGCTGTGGAATGAAAGAAAAACGTACAGAAATGTTTCCATAATTAATGAATTACGAACTGGACGTAGCAGAAAAGGTGAAGCAAGTGGAAAGGCATGATGTTGTTTTCATTATTAACTGCTGCTTATACAGTTGTTGAGTCGACCAGAGACTTCAACGAGAAGCTGTACACCGCCAGTTGTGCACCTGGTGGCCAAAATCGGAACTATATACACTCCTGGAAATGGAAAAAAGAACACATTGACACCGGTGTGTCAGACCCACCATACTTGCTCCGGACACTGCGAGAGGGCTGTACAAGCAATGATCACACGCACGGCACAGCGGACACACCAGGAACCGCGGTGTTGGCCGTCGAATGGCGCTAGCTGCGCAGCATTTGTGCACCGCCGCCGTCAGTGTCAGCCAGTTTGCCGTGGCATACGGAGCTCCATCGCAGTCTTTAACACTGGTAGCATGCCGCGACAGCGTGGACGTGAACCGTATGTGCAGCTGACGGACTTTGAGCGAGGGCGTATAGTGGGCATGCGGGAGGCCGGGTGGACGTACCGCCGAATTGCTCAACACGTGGGGCGTGAGGTCTCCACAGTACATCGATGTTGTCGCCAGTGGTCGGCGGAAGGTGCAAGTGCCCGTCGACCTGGGACCGGACCGCAGCGACGCACGGATGCACGCCAAGACCGTAGGATCCTACGCAGTGCCGTAGGGGACCGCACCGCCACTCCCCAGCAAATTAGGGACACTGTTGCTCCTGGGGTATCGGCGAGGACCATTCGCAACCGTCTCCATGAAGCTGGGCTACGGTCCCGCACACCGTTAGGCCGTCTTCCGCTCACGCCCCAACATCGTGCAGCCCGCCTCCAGTGGTGTCGCGACAGGCGTGAATGGAGGGACGAATGGAGACGTGTCGTCTTCAGCGATGAGAGTCGCTTCTGCCTTGGTGCCAATGATGGTCGTATGCGTGTTTGGCGCCGTGCAGGTGAGCGCCACAATCAGGACTGCATACGACCGAGGCACACAGGGCCAACACCCGGCATCATGGTGTGGGGAGCGATCTCCTACACTGGCCGTACACCACTGGTGATCGTCGAGGGGACACTGAATAGTGCACGGTACATCCAAACCGTCATCGAACCCATCGTTCTACCATTCCTAGACCGGCAAGGGAACTTGCTGTTCCAACAGGACAATGCACGTCCGCATGTATCCCGTGCCACCCAACGTGCTCTAGAAGGTGTAAGTCAACTACCCTGGCCAGCAAGATCTCCGGATCTGTCCCCCATTGAGCATGTTTGGGACTGGATGAAGCGTCGTCTCACGCGGTCTGCACGTCCAGCACGAACGCTGGTCCAACTGAGGCGCCAGGTGGAAATGGCATGGCAAGCCGTTCCACAGGACTACATCCAGCATCTCTACGATCGTCTCCATGGGAGAATAGCAGCCTGCATTGCTGCGAAAGGCGGATATACACTGTACTAGTGCCGACATTGTGCATGCTCTGTTGCCTGTGTCTGTGTGCCTGTGGTTCTGTCAGTGTGATCATGTGATGTATCTGACCCCAGGAATGTGTCAATAAAGTTTCCCCTTCCTGGGACAATGAATTCACGGTGTTCTTATTTCAAGTTCCAGGAGTTTATTTTTTCTCTTGTGTTAATCAGTTCTGCATTAACGCATTAGCGTATGTACCAAGTTTCGCTGCCACACTGGACGTCTGTGAGTAGGGGCACTTTAAACTATGTTTAACCACCCGGTCGGTACTTTCCTCGTTGCGTGACGCGCGCGCAGTGCCATCAATTTCGCGGCGGACAGTAGTCGCCGTGTTTGGGAAGATCAGTGCATCACTTCAAAAATGAGTCGTCTTCTTGGTTCCTCGCATCGCACATACGCAAAGGGCAGTTTGCCCGTGCCCATCGTGGTCTCACAAGGGACGTGTCGAGGTATATTTACGCCAGTGGTCGTAATACGGTTAGGTAGGGCGTGTGGACGGGGTATGTCCTGCTCACGCGAAACAGGCAGTAAACGTAATGCGTCGAGTTAACACGGCGATCTGTCGGCCATCTCATTAAGGCCTGCAATTTCCTCCCATCAGGCAGCTCCACCACTTCGCGTAATGAGCCACGCTTCTCTACTAAGCATACACGCTCTCACGCCCCACGGAAGAAATTATCCGACCACTTTAGTGCCCGAAATGAGCACTGGCTAAACGGAGAGCTATAAGCCGTCGGGCAGCGCCTCCTCGATAGAGCCATTTCTGATAGCCACCTCTTGATGGTCTCGACTCGTGCGTGATGCTTAGGTCGAACGCTGAACTGCCAAGTCTTTGGATACGCTTGCGGTTTCCCACGTCCTGCTGAGAACAGAATCAGTTCATCGCAGTAAAACACAATTAAAATATTTTAGTGTAGAGAATTATTTATAAATAGTGACGACAAAACATCGCGACACTGAAAAAAAGTGGAGTAATGAAATTTCAGGAATACATTTGTCCGGCTGGCCGCGGTGGTCTAGCGGTTCTGGCGCTGCAGTCCGGAACCGCGGGACTGCTACGGTCGCAGGTTCGAATCCTGCCTCGGGCATGGGTGTGTGTGTGTGATGTCCTTAGGTTGGTTAGGTTTAAGTAGTTCTAAGTTCTAGGGGACTTCTGACCTAAGATGTTGAGTCCCATAGTGCTCAGAGCCATTTGAACCATTTGAATACATTTGTCCAGGTAACATGTTTAAGTGATTAACATAATGGTTGAAATGGCTCTGAGCACTATGGGACTTAACTTCTAAGGTCATCAGCCCCCTAGAACTTAGAACTACTCAAATCTAACTAACCTAAGGACATCACACACATCCATGCCCGAGGCAGGATTCGAACCTGCGACCGGAGCGGTCGCTCGGTGCCAGACTGTAGCGCCTAGAACCGCACGGCCACTCCTGCCGGCTAAGTGATTAACATTCCAAGATCCCAGGTTAATGTGAGCGCGAGATAAGCCATTGAAAATGTGAAATACTGGTACATTAATAACGGATGTAACCGTTCGCTGACAACGGCCTTGTCGCGGTGGTAACACCGGTTCCCGTCAGATCACCGAAGTTAAGCGCTGACGGGCTGGGCTAACACTGGGATGGGTGACCATTCGGTCTGCCCAGCGCTGTTGGCAAGCGGGGTGCACTCAGCCCTTGTGAGGCAAACTGAGGAGCTACTTGACTGAGAAGTCTGCTGACTACATGACCCTCCATATCCGCATCCAGTGTCGCCTGTGGGCTGAGGATGACACGGCGGCCAGTCGGTACCTTTGGGCCTTCATGGCCTGTGAGGGAGGTTTACAAATGTGCGTGCTTGTGACAGGCAGGTGCTGGATGTCAGTTTGTGGGGCGGAGTTCATGCCCGTTGCACTCGGTCGGTCAGTACAGGGACGGTTAATGCTGTTTGTGGATGACGCTGGAGTTGTCCAATATGTGCTCCATTGGTGACAGATCTGGTGATCGAGCAGACCAAAGCAGCACGTCTACAGTGTGCAGATTTGCAGCCAGGGTGCTTGGGATAACCACGAAACTGCTCCTCTTGCCATAAGAAATCGCTCCGTACACCATATCCCCAAGTGTAGGTCCACTGTGTCTGGTATTCAGACGGGTTGGTTGCAGGAACTGCTGGCCTCCTAACCAACACAAAAGCATCATCGCCACCGACCAGCGAGAACCAGCTTTCGTCAGAAAACACAAGACATCCTTCTTGTCCATTATAATTATCCGGGCTGTTATGCCGTGGTCGGTTGATGAATGCTGTGGTGATTCCCAACGTTTCGTCTCCGACTGCGGGAGACATCTTCAAGGGGGTCCGTAGCTTGATGGAAGGTCCAACACACACACTGGCTCGCTACTGACTGCCGCTAAATTCCGTGTCCGCGCGCCCCCGCGCCGCGGCGTGACGTCACGTGTTTTGAAAACGTCAGTGCAATTGGCCGCTGTCCGTCGCCGTCGATCGCCGTTGCCATCACCCAGTAGTGGACGAGTGGTACACATCTTCTTTAACACCGGCATCCATATACCGTTTAATTTGACGCCCTCCTCCTTCCGGTTGAAATTATTTGGGTGTTAAGCGATTTCGATCGCCTCCCTGTAGAGCCTTTCGTAATATCCGATATTACGAGCGTGTGTGGTGGACCTTCCATCAAGCTACGGACCCCCTTGAAGATGTCTCCCGCAGTCGGAGACGAAACGTTGGGAATCACCACAGCATTCATCAACCGACCACGGCATAACAGCCCGGATAATTATAATGGACATGATATTTCCGGCCGTGAAAGTTTACATTTTAGTATAAGACATCCTTCTGCCCTCCAATGAGCGCTCGCTTGACACCAAATGTGGTGGTTTGAGATCAGTGGAATCCACGCTACTGGGCGTCTGGCTCCGAACTGCCGTTGAAGTAATCAATTTATAAAGGCTCGTTGTGTCACTGTGGTGCCAACTGGTGCCTAAATTGCTGCTGCAGACGCCAGAGCCGTACGCCGAACACGACGGTCCGCTACAAGCAATCATGTACAGCTGCTACATCGCTGCGAAGTTTTTCTGCAGTATAACTGAAGGATCATCAGCGCCGGCCGGAGTGGCGGAGCGGTTCTAGGCGCTACAGTCTGGAACCGCGAGAACGCTACGGTCGCAGGTTCGAATCCTGCCTCGGGCATGGATGTGTGTGATGCCCTTTGGTTAGTTAGGTTTAAGTACTTCTAAGTTCTAGAGGACTGATGACCTCAGATGTCAGTGCTCACAGCCATTTGAACCATTTGATTTGATCATCCAGCTCGTAGCCCTATTACACGACCTCAGCCAAACTCAGTGAGGTGGTGGTAATGGCGTCTGAAAGGCTTTCTTGAGTAACGTCAACTCACCACGTCCAGTCTCAAAGCTAACTATGTATCATGACCGTCAAGGCGTGGGGTTAAAGCAAAATTGATGTGCATCCTCATTGTGGCGTCACTTGCATAACTGTCAATAAATTTGAATAGACACCATCTTTCAGATTTAGAAACATGCCTACGAACTTTAGTTTATGATGCACAACTCCTCGGCGTTACGATTTTTTTCCATCCATGCCTAATTTTTTTCACCCTCAATTTTTTTCTAAATTGCCTTCTATTTTTGTGATATATAGAAAGCGAACGCTGGAAGTTATAAGTCATTCTAGACTGTATACAAGTATTGAAAATTCCAAACTACTGGAAGTCCATACCACTTGGACGACAGAAAGATGGTATCAAAATGATTACCTAGCCTTTACAGACCACTTGACCATAATAACAAATGAAAGGACCAGTAGAAACAAACACGGAACAGAAACCCTCAACGACGCGGTGAAAAAGTTAAATCACCAATTTTCTTCGCAAAAATCGAATTTACTTACACAGTACTTGACATCCAAAAATTATCCACAAAGTGTGGTCACATCGAAAGAGTCAGCGTTTAAAGCACTTGGGCGAGATCTTTGAAGCTGTTCGCCTACAGAAACTCAGGAGTGCCCCCGGAGTAACACCTACAAGAAAAAATGTCTCTTCCCACATACAGAAATCACGCGGTAAAACAGATTTATCAAACCAGAATGCCGTGTGTCGCTTCACATTGAAAGGATAACGAAAACTTCGTGAAAGAAGAACGCAAAATTATAAGATGGGGTATCTGCCTACACAGAAAGGAAGATTGCCAGAGACTAAAATCCTGGACAAAATGAAAAAAAAATATGGCCTATCAGCAAGACATGCGCAAAAGAAGTTTAAAATTGAATCGAATATGCAGGGACTCCCAAGAACAAGACTTACACAAAATATTATCACTTAACGACAGAAAACTACCCTGGATCCCGGATTCAGCAACTCAAAAAAATCTAGAAAAAGCCCCTGTAAGTGCCTCGTAAATTTTGACTGAAGTACGTACAGATAAAGAACACGATAGATGGGAAGTACAGAGACAAAACCTAACTGCGAAGAAGGAACATAAAGGACTGGAGAAGGAGGATTCCCAGAGAAGAAATTAGAACTGTGTGGAAACTCAAAAAATTGCATTATACAGCATTGCGTTATCCGGTCCAGTCGCACATATAAATAAAATAATACATTGCTGCAACCTTAGATGCGCAGTTGGGTAAGCAGTCTCTTACGTTTGTGTTACTTTCGTATCTCTTGGTTTCGTGTTTAAAGACGACGCTATGTACTCTAACTGGAGATTGTATTGGTGCAAGTCTAGAGAAAAAAAATGCCCATAAACATTTGTCCGGAAACAAATATTTATTGAGATATGGCACATTCTGTCCTGTGACAGCCTTATGTCTGTTGTACTGCAGGAGGCGGTCACTACTTAATGTCACACATCCTTCAGCCCTCATTCTCACAAGGTCATCGAACCCTTTGGTCATCACCAATTTCGTCCAAATGTATGGTATGCCCGTGGCTTGACCAGAAATAAAAGTTGTAGAAGTAGGAGCTCCAAATGGCCTAGCGTCTAAGGAAAAAAATAAATAAATTCGGCGGGGCGTGACATCAGCCATTTACGATAGCGTAGTGGCGAGGCAGAGGTTGGCGCAACCGAAAGAGTAGAGAACGGTAATCCGAGGGTCATGGCTTCCAGTCTCTGTGGGGAAACCAGTGTTTCTTCCTCATTTAAATTTTTTACACTGCAAATAAACCGAAATGTGAACAAAATAACACACTCATATACAGCACAATATGCTACAACACTTTCTGCAAAATTATTGCCACCATATCTTTTGAACCGAGGATTCAAAAAACGATGGATGAGCACGCGGCAAAATACAAGAATGTCATTACTCAATCAAAATTTGGGGAACTTATACCAGCCTAACACAAAAAAAATTGTGACTGATGTGATGAAACCTTCGTGCAGGAGAACAAATTTCCTCTGGTAATTGACTCGTGGGTAGAACAAACAAATCCACAATTATACGAGATGCAGAAGGGTTGTCATCGTGCAGTACTCCAGTGATTCCCCGCAAATGCATTTCCGTAGTGGAACCCGGCGATGACTGTTTTTATGGCCATGGAAATAATTTGAGCAAAGAGATTCAAACTTGTTTTTATTTCACTGAGAGAGAAAAGGTAACATCCCGAGAAGACTGAATCAAAATACATCCCATTCTACATCACAAGCTATCCTCGTCAATATTTTGCTTGGTTTGCTGCCTAACGTTGCAACTAGAGAGAATCTTTTGTGAATGTAAACAGAGTTTGTTTTTCTATAGAAACTTCAAAACAACCAGATTATTGTAAAAATACGTCGTTTATAACGTGTACAGAATGGCCACAAAATTACTGCTTCCCCTGTTTCTACTATGAATATCACTCCAGCACTTGTAAATAATCAATTTTAAAGTAATAAAAGTAATATTGTGAATGCCTTACAGTCCTTCCCTGGAAATTTATGTGTAATGCCAAATTTATCGATGCTTTATTTAATCCCTTTTATGAAAATATCAATATATACTCTATATTCAGCATTGTTTGTTTATTTGCAGTGTAAGCAAAGTACAAAAAAAAAAGTTTTGTCCTTGCGAGTCCACCCCCGACCCTCTGATTACTGTTCTGTACCCTATTCCCTGCGCCAACCGTGAATGCAATATACACACACCTAAAAAAAATTATTGCACTCAGAAAGTTGGCAATACTCACAACCTACACGGAAAGCAAGTAGATAAACATAGCGAGTGTGAGTGCGGAACGCGTCAAAAGTACAGTACTGTTTCTCTTGTGGAGTTTACAAATGTGAGCTGAAGTGTTATTAAAAAAAATCACAAATGCAATTTAACAAAAGATGATTCATAAAAGGTAAAAACCTTGCTAGTAGTGAATGTCCAGCAATGCTTTTCTCGGTTTCAATCTCAGCTAACAAAGAAAGAAAAAGCACAGGAGTTGAAAATACTTTACAAGGGTTAAAAACACCGTAGGTAAATAGTGCGACAGTTTATAAAGATATACTGTTTTTAATCTATAAATACCTAAATGTGTACATAGGTCATGTATACATCATTTCTAGAATGACCACAGAAGATCCCTTCTCACTTAAAAGCGATTCGGTTCTGGTGAAAAACAGTCTATAACTGCAGTAAGCTTAAGACTGAAAACCCGATAATAATTGGCAACCAATCAGATAGATTATACAATGGTAAGACAGAGATTCATGAACCAGGTTTTAAATTGTAAGACATTTACAGGGGCAGATGGACTCTGACCACAATCTATAGGTTATGAACTGTAGATTAAAACTGAAGAAACTGCAAAAAGGTGGGAATTTAAGGAGATGGGACCTGGATAAACTGAAAGAACCAAAGGTTGTACAGAGTTTCAGGGAGAGCATAAGGGAACAATTCACAGGAATGGGGGAAAGAAACAGTAGAAGAAGAATGGGTAGCTTTGAGAGATGAAGTAGTGAAGGCAGCAGAGGATCAAGTAGGTAAAAAGACGAGGGCTAGTAGAAATCCTTGGGTAACAGAAGAAATATTGAATTTAATTGATGAAAGGAGAAAATATAAAAATTCAGTAAATGAAGCAGGCAAAAAGGAATACAAACGACTCAAAACTGAGATGGACGGGATGTGCATAATGGCTAAGCAGGGATGGCTACAGGACAAACGTAAGGATGTAGAAACTTATCTCACTAGGGGTAAGATAGATACTGCCTATGAGAAAATTAAAGTGACCTTTGGAGAAAAGAGAACCACTTGTATGAACATCAAAAGCTCAGACGCAAACCCAGTTTTAAGCAAAGAAGGGAAAGCAGAAAGGTGGAAGGAGTATATAGAGGATCTATACAGGGGCGATGTACTTGAGGACAATATTATGGAAATAGAAGATTAAGATGAAATGGGAGATATGATACTGCGTGAGGAGTTTGACAGAGCACTGAAAGACCTGAGTCGAAACAAGGCCCCGGGAATAGAGAACATTCCATTAGAATTACTGACGGCCTTGGGAGAGCCAGTCCTGACAAAACTGTACCATCTGGTGAGCAAGATGTATGAGACAGGCGAAATACCCTCAGACTTCAAGAAGAATATAGTAATTCCAATCCCAAAGAAAGCAGGCGTTGATAGATGTGAAAATTACCGAACTATCAGTTTAATAAGTCACGGAAGCAAAATACTAACGCGATTTCTTTACAGACGAATGGAAAAACTGGTAGAAGCCGACCTCGGGGAAGACCAGTTAGCATTCCGTAGAAATATTGGAACACGTGAGGCAATACTGACCTTAAGACTTATCTTAGAAGAAAGATCAAGGAAAGGCAAACCTACGTTTCTAGCATTTGTAGACTTAGAGAAAGCTTTTGACGATGTTGATTGGAATACTTTCTTTCAAATTTTGAAGGTGACAGGGGTAAAACATAGGAAGCGAAATGCTATTTACAATTTGTACAGAAACCAGATGGCAGTTATCAGAGTCGAGGGACATGAAAGGGAAGCAGTGGTTGGGAAGGGAGTGAGACAGGGCTGTAGCCTCTCCCCGATGTTATTCAATCTGTATATTGAGCAAGCAGTAAACGAAACAAAAGAAAAATTCGGAGTAGGTATTAAAGTACATGGAGAAGAAATAAAAACTTTGAGGTTCGCCGATGACATTGTAATTCTGTCAGAGACAGCAAAGGACTTGGAAGAGCAGCTGAACGGAATGGACAGTGTCTTGAAAGGAGGACATAAGATGAACATCAACAACAGCAAAACGAGGATAGTGGAATGTAGTCGAATTAAGTCGGGTGATGCTGAGGGAATTAGATTAGGAAATGACACACTTAAAGTAGTAAAGGAGTTTTGCTATTTGGGGAGCAAAATAACTGATGATGCTCGAAGTAGAGAGGATATAAAATGTTGACTGGCAATGGCAAGGAAAGCGTTTCTGAAGAAGAGAAATTTGTTAACATCGAGTATAGATTTAAGTGTCAGGAAGTCCTTTCTGAAAGTATTTGTATGGAGTGTAGCCATGTATGGAAGTGAAACATGGACGATAAATAGTTTGGACAAGAAGAGAATAGAAGCTTTCGAAATGTGGTGCTACAGAATAATGCTGAAGATTAGATGGGTAGATCACATAACTAATGAGGAGGTATTGAATAGAATTGGGGAGAAGAGGAGCTTGTGACATAACTTGACGAGAAGAAGGGATCGGTTGGTAGGACATGTTCTGAGGCATCAAGGGATCACAAATTTAGTACTGGAGGGCAGCGTGGAGGGTAAAAATCGTAGAGGGAGACCAAGAGATGAATACACTGAGCAGATTCAGGATGATGTAGGTTGCAGTAGGTACTGGGAGATGAAGCAGCTTGCACAGGATAGAGTAGCATGGAGAGCTGAATCAATCCAGCCTCAGGACTGAAGACCACAACAACAAGCAAAGAACGTCAACGAGATGTTACGCCACGGAACGAGGTGGCGCAGCGGTTACCACACAGGTCTCCCACTCGGGAGGACGACGGTTCAAACGCGCGTCCGGCTATCATAATTTTGGTTTCCGTGGTTTTTCTAAATCGCTTCAGACAAATGCCGGGATGGTTCCTTTGAAAGGGTACGGCCGCGGAAGTTAATAAGACGCATTTTTTTTTCTTTTTTTACCTGTAATATTCTCTGTAATAATGAGACATCACTTAAAAAATAATAATCATTTTAACAGCAAGGAAACAAGGGCATAATTGGAATCCTGTGGCATCAAAGAGCCAAGTGCGTGGCGTGGAACTGCGCTTTTAAATTGATGAAATCGTATGCCTGCCGATGACGGTTGCATTGAATTATACACTGAAGGGACCAAAGAAACTGGTGCACCTGCTTAACATGCGTAGGGCCCCCGCGAGCACGCAGAAGTGCCACAACACGGCGTGGCATGGACTCGACTAATGTCTGAAATAGTGCTGGAGGGAATTAACACCATGAATGCTGCAGGGCTGTTCATAAATCTGTAAGCGTACAAGCGGTGGAAATCTCTTCCGAAAAGCACGTTGCAAGGCATGCTCAAAAATGTTCATGTCTGGGGAGTTTGGTGGCCAGCGGAAGTGTTTAAACTCACAAGAGTGTTCGTGGAGCCACTCTGTAGCAGTTCTGGACGTGTGGGGTGTCGCATTGTCCTGCTGGAATTGCCCAAGTCTGTCGGATTGCACAATAGACATGAATGGATGCAGGTGATCAGACAGCATGGTTATGTACGTGTCACCTGTCAGAGTCGTATCCAGACGTATTAGGGGTCCTATATCACTCCAGATACACGCGCACCGCACCATTACAGAGCCTCCACCAGCATGAATAGCCCCCTCCTGGCATTCAGGGTCCATGGATTCATGAGGTGGTTTCCATACCCGTACACGTCCGTCCCCTCGTTACTGTTTGGAAGGAAACTCGTCTGACCAGTCACAGTCATCAACAGTCCAATGTCGGTAGTTATGGGCCCAGGGTAGGCGTAAAGCTTTGTGTCGTGCAGCCGTCAAAGGTACACGAGTTGGCATTCGGCTCCGAAAGCTCATATTGAGAATGTTTCGCTGACACTTGTTGGTGGCCCAACGTTGGAATCTGCAGCAGTTTCCGGAAGGATTTCAGTTCCGTCACGTGTAACGATTCCCTTCACTCGTCGTTGGTCTCGTTGTTACAGGATCTTTTTCCTGCCGCAGCGATGTCGGAGATTCAAATGGTTCAAATGGCTCTGAACACTATGGGACTTAACACCTCAGGTCATCAGTCCCCTAGAACTTAGACCTACTTAAATCTAACTAGCCTAAGGGCATCACACACATCCATGCACAAGGCAGGATTCGAACCTGCGACCGTAGCGGTCGCGCGGTTTCAGATTGTAGCGCCTAGAACCGCTCGGCCATCCCGGCCGGCGATGTCTGAGATTCGATGTTTTACCGGATTCTTGGTATTCACGGTCGACTCGTGACCTGGCCGTGCAAGAAAATCTCCACTCCATCGCTGCCTCGGAGATGCTGTGTCCCATCGCTCGTGCGCCGACTATAACACCACGTTCAAACTCGCTTAAATATTGATAACTTGCAATTGTAGTGGCAGTAACCAATCTAACAACTGCGCCAGACATTTATCTTACATAGGCGTTGCCGACCTCGGCGCCGTATTCTGCCTGTTTACGTATCTCTGTCTTTGAATACGCATGCGTATGCCAGTTTCTTAGGCCCTTCAGTGTATTTGACTTGGGTTGACATTCGTACACTAGCCGGCTCGCCAGTAAGCGGAATGTGATGTTCCGCTGCTGAGCTGACGAAAGGCCGCGCCCGTCGAGGGCACGGAAGACGCTGGGAGTAGCCGTAATTTATGCGTTTGGCCGTGGCCGCGAGTCGGGAGCGGCCATGACCTCGAGCGAGGAAACTCGCCGGCACCGGGGTCGGGCACTGGAGCCGAGGAAAACTCGTCGGGCTACTGGAGCCGGAAGTCGGATCGAAGCGCCCCGGAGGCGGCGCGCGACATTTTGTTGCCTCCTGCGCCCGCAGCTGGTGGCGGTTCTATCGTGTTTGCTGCTTACGATCTCTTGGGACATACCTGATTTTGAGTCACTGCTAGCCTTTTGCGAGTTGCGGCAATCGTCAGAGTTTTTACCTCGCTTTACACATACGCGAGGTTTATAGAAATTGAGTGTTTGATTGTGAAATTTTGGACATGGCTGGCGGGACAAACATAGAATGAAATCTCCTTGTAGGAAAGAGCCAATCAGTCGCCTATTGTAAAGTTTATTAAGGGGGAACGACAAGGTGATGGTCGAAAAAACTCTAATCTTTATTCCGGAGTTCTAATGTATACCGGGTGATCAAAAAGTCAGTATAAATTTGAAAGCTTAATAAACAACGTAATAATGTTGATAGAGAGGTACAAATTGACACACATGCTTGGAATGACATAGGGTTTTATTAGAACCAAAAGAAAAAGTATTGCTAGAGGCGTGAAATATCTCTTGCGCGCGTCGTTTGGTGATGATCGTGTGCTCAGCCGCCACCTTCGTCATGCTTGTCCTCCCAGGTCCCCAGACCTCAGTCCGTGCGATTATTGGCTTTGGGGTTACCTGAAGTCACAAATGTATCGTGATCGACCGACATCTCTAGGGATGCTGAAAAACAACATCCGACGCCAATGCCTCACCATAACTCCGGACATGCTTTACAGTGCTGTTCACATTATTCCTCGACTACAGCTATTGTTGAGGAATGATGGTGGACATATTGCGCATTTCCTGTAAAGAACATCATCTTTGCTTTGTCTTACTTTGTTATGCTAATTATTGCTATTCTGATCAGATGAAGTGCCATCTGTCGGACATTTTTTGAACTTTAGTATTTTTTCGGTTTTAATAAAACCTCATGTCATTCCAATCATGTGTTTCAATTTGTACCTATCTATCTACATTATTCCGTGATTTATTCAGTTTTCAAATTTATACTGACTTTTTGATCACCCGGTATACATTGAAAAATTATTCCCTAAAATATTATGCGCGGTTATGCGCCGGTTAGATTCCCGGCCGGGTTGGAGATTTTTTCCGCTCGTGGGCTGGGTGTTGTTTCGTGGTCATCATCATCACCAGTAGCCAAGTCACCCAATGTGGCGTCGACTGAAGTAAGATTTGCAATTCTACGGCCGAACTTCGTGGGATGGGGCCTCCCGGCCATCTATGCCACACAGTCATTTCATTTCGTTCTTCCAAAAGTAACGATTCTGTGAGCGTTTGAAACCGAGTGGCCGGCCGTGGTGGCCGAGCGGTTCTAGGCGCTTCAGTCCGGAACCACGCGACTGCTACGGTCGAAGGTTCGAATCCTGCCTCGGACATGGATGTGTGTGATGTCCTTAGGTTAGTTAGGTTTAAGTACTTCTAAGTTCTAGGGGACTGATGACCATAGATGTTAAGTCCCATAGTGCTCGAAGCCATTTGAACCATTTCTTTGAAGCCGAGCGTACACAACACAAAGCGCCATTTCCACAAGTCGTTGTCGATGCCATCATCCTGTTCATACCGATTTGATTCTGGAGCGTTGTTTGCGCCGTTTTATTCAAAATGTGGTCGAAAGTTTCAATAGTCTCATTTGGAGATATGCTCCAAAAATAACATCCAGCCGAAGCGAAATTGTCAATATTGCTTTAAATTTGGCCATATGTTTGTTCAGTGTAGGCCGTACTGCATTAAGGCACGTGGCAAGTACTCTTCAAATTAAAATGCGCCGATTCTGTGAGACGCCAGCGGCGATGTGCTCAGCTACGAAAAGGGCTTCTAGGACGAAAATCAGGTTTGTAAGGTCTATGTTGCAGAAAGCGGCAATCCACTAGCCGAGACAGGCATTAAAGATCGGGCATCGATGATATCCCATAAGTTTCAATCTTCGTCCCTTTTTTTACATGATAAATACTTGCCAAACTGTAAACAGTTTTCCTCATAAAAAAAAGTTTTCGATATGGTTGTCGTGGCCCACGCTACAATTTTCGTCCGATTTTAAAGATTTATTGTCTTCCTCGAAGCAAATTGAATTCTCTTCAGTTCATCGTGGTCGATTTTTTATGTTGATATTTAATATTTTGTTGGCCATAAGAGAGGGGTTCAAAAATGGCCATTTCTCAAATACCCAAAATTTCATCAAAAGTTTTTTGCGAATCCTACGATGAACTAAAATTACATACGTAAGGATAAGGATGATATGTTAATTTCATGCTTCAGATAACCACCGCCGGAGTTGCAGCGAAAACAACTCCTTTCATAGCTGTCTCGGGAAAATCCCAGTTACACAGTGAAGATGTAATTGTCTTCAATAAAAATACCAATAAAAACTTCGATGTTTGCTTCATTCATTGCATCAAACCTCATTTGTCGACTACATTCCAGTATGGAGAAAAAAAACATCAATTTAAGCAATATTTTCGTCCGTCACATGTCATTCCCCCTTAAAACCCCTTTACCGTGGTTTCAATGTTTATAAAAATATTGTCTTCAGAAGAAAATACGACGAACCAAGGAAAGTTAACAGTGAAAACGTGTTTGTATATATACACTCCTGGAAATTGAAATAAGAACACCGTGAATTCATTGTCCCAGGAAGGGGAAACTTTATTGACACATTCCTGGGGTCAGATACATCACATGATCACACTGACAGAACCACAGGCACATAGACACAGGCAACAGAGCATGCACAATGTCGGCACTAGTACAGTGTATATCCACCTTTCGCAGCAATGCAGGCTGCTATTCGCCCATTGAGACGATCGTAGAGATGCTGGATGTAGTCCTGTGGAACGGCTTGCCATGCCATTTCCACCTGGCGCCTCAGTTGGACCAGCGTTCGTGCTGGACGTGCAGACCGCGTGAGACGACGCTTCATCCAGTCCCAAACATGCTCAATGGGGGACAGATCCGGAGATCTTGCTGGCCAGGGTAGTTGACTTACACCTTCTAGAGCACGTTGGGTGGCACGGGATACATGCGGACGTGCATTGTCCTGTTGGAACAGCAAGTTCCCTTGCCGGTCTAGGAATGGTAGAACGATGGGTTCGATGACGGTTTGGATGTACCGTGCACTATTCAGTGTCCCCTCGACGATCACCAGTGGTGTACGGCCAGTGTAGGAGATCGCTCCCCACACCATGATGCCGGGTGTTGGCCCTGTGTGCCTCGGTCGTATGCAGTCCTGATTGTAGCGCTCACCTGCATGGCGCCAAACACGCATACGACCATCATTGGCACCAAGGCAGAAGCGACTCTCATCGCTGAAGACGACACGTCTCCATTCGTCCCTCCATTCACGCCTGCCGCGACACCACTGGAGGCGGGCTGCACGATGTTGGGGCGTGAGCGGAAGACGGCCTAACGGTGTGCGGGACCGTAGCCCAGCTTCATGGAGACGGTTGCGAATGGTCCTCGCCGATACCCCAGGAGCAACAGTGTCCCTAATTTGCTGGGAAGTGGCGGTGCGGTCCCCTTCGGCACTGCGTAGGATCCTACGGTCTTGGCGTGCATCCGTGCGTCGCTGCGGTCCGGTCCCAGGTCGACGGGCACGTGCACCTTCCGCCGACCACTGGCGACAACATCGATGTACTGTGGAGACCTCACGCCCCACGTGTTGAGCAATTCGGCGGTACGTCCACCCGGCCTCCCGCATGCCCACTATACGCCCTCGCTCAAAGTCCGTCAACTGCACATACGGTTCACGTCCACGCTGTCGCGGCATGCTACCAGTGTTAAAGATTGCGATGGAGCTCCGTATGCCACGGCAAACTGGCTGACACTGACGGTGGCGGTGCACAAATGCTGCGCAGCTAGCGCCATTCGACGGCCAACACCGCGGTTCCTGGTGTGTCCGCTGTGCCGTGCGTGTGATCATTGCTTGTACAGCCCTCTCGCAGTGTCCGGAGCAAGTATGGTGGGTCTGACACACCGGTGTCAATGTGTTCTCTTTTCCATTTCCAGGAGTGTATATATATAGTCATATGTCGTTACAAATACAATAACTTATTCAGACTTATTGGATTGCATGTTGTGGCAGAGGTACGTTATAGTAAAGCCGAAAGGAGCCAGTCATTTATAAAATTTCTTTAGCATTCAAGCAAGCTTCTGGCAAGAGGGGTCGATAGTAGTACGCGCAAGAAGGGCGCGCGATAGTGACTGCAGCTTGGTCATACTAAACTCGGTTCAAAGGTTAAAGTTAAAATAATAACATTACAAACCAGATCATATTTAGCTCTTCACATATTTAAAATTAGTAAAATCGCACCAAATAATAAGTTACCATCTGCAGAAGTCATTGCGGGAAAAATAAATTACGTAAAATTGTAGACAGTGCAATTTCGCTGCCAACTTGTTTTTTCGACTCTCTCTTTCTCTCTCTCTCGTGGACTAATTCAAATAGAATATTCTATAGAATATGCCCAATTTCTGTTGGTTACAGAGATGCAGCTGGTTATGAAGAAAAGTATTCATTTCGCGTGTCCGTCCTCCAGTTACTATGGGCGTATTTATCTTTTTTTTTAAGTTTAGTTTGTGAAATTGTACTTGAAATTACATAACTAAATTTTTCTGTTGTGATGGTGGCTGCGGCCAATTATAACGTATTCTTTACTTTAAGCATGCTGCATGTACCGATATTTGCAGATGCTGAGTTTGTCGATGTGGCAGCTGCGTACGGGTAATGTCAGGGAGACGCTGTGGCTGCTTGTAGAGAATATGGTGGTCGATTTCCTAAACACAGAGTACCAGATTCCAAGCGTGTTTACTCACATTCTCACTCAAAATCGTGAGACTTGTGCAGTACCCAGCAGTCATATCTCCTCTATGTGCAGCCGGCCGCGGTGGTCGTGCGGTTCTAGGCGCTTCAGTCCGAAACCGCGGGACTGCTACGGCCGCAGGTTCGAATCCTGCCTCGGGCATGGATGTGTGTGATGTCCTTAGGTTAGTTAGATTTAAGTAGTTCTAAGTTCTAGGGGACTGATGACCTAAGATGTTAAGTCCCATAGTGCTCGGAGCCATTTGAACCATTTGAATCCTCTATGTGCAGATGAACAGTACAGATTACGTAGAAGACATTATTAGGTTCGGAGAATGTAGTTGTTCAACAAACACATGCAGAATTTCTGCACGTATCGTTGTTCCAGAAACAAGAATAATGAATGGCGGAGATGACATACGCAAGGCCTCCGTCCTTAATTACAGTGGATTCAACGCCTTCTGGAAGGAGAAGAAAGTAGACAACGGTAATTTTGCCAATCTCCGAGTGACCCCATTAATACTGCTTCTTCATGAAGCCACTTTCATTCACGACGGTATTAGTAACACTGGTAACTCAGATTGATGGTCCGACAGCACACACATGCATTTGTGAAGGCACAAGAATGCTTCTCTGAAAAAAATGTTGTGTGGTGTGATGGTCAGTCAGTTGATTAGCGCTGTCCTGTTATGGAGTTGTGTTAAAGGGTCCCGTTAGCTAGACTTGATCATTAGGAATTACTGGGAACAACAGAACAAATAAATGTTTCCGGGAACTGGTGGACTCTTTTATGACTAATGGTAATGGAATAGGTGGTGGGACGGGTAAGTAGCCAGGCAAGTAGATGGAAATTATAATAAAGACGTTCTTTGCCGTATTCCAATGGATAAGACCGAAACATCCAACTAGTTGACAAAAAAAAGTATAGACGGAGCGGCAACATGGATGCATGTAGTTGCACCACTGGAGTTTTTTCCAGCACTGGAGGTGAAATGGCTGACTGTTTCTTTACATATACAGTGACTGCTGTTGTCAACTCAATCATTAAATGTCTTTGCTAATAATAATCTCTCCTTGTTCCAGGTGGGTGATACTATTAACTGCCTCGCTTGTTTCTGAAAGACACATGGGTAAGTACAGAACGAAACTGCTTTTATGTTTCGCACTTTAAGGGATTTGTACACTCAGGTTATATAGTATTGGAGGGTAAAAATCGTAAACAGAGATCAGTAGCTACTCGGAGATGAAGAGGCTTGCATAGGATAGAGTAGCGTGGAGAGCTGCATCAAACCAGTCTCTGGACTGAAGACAAAAACAGTGACGACGACGACGACGACGACAACAAGTACAACAGCAGCAGCAATAATCAGGTTACCTATATTAGTATATCTGAGCAAATTCCACGATTTGAAAACGTTACTTGAGAAGTGAAGAATGTTTTATTATTTTTACGGTGTCATCATGTCAACTTCGTGGCTACAGCTCTGTTCCTAAAAGTAGTTTTGTTTTGAAGGTTCTAGAGCGGGGTTAGTCAGCCTTTTTTACCTACCACCCACTTTCCTATATCTGTTAGCAGTAAAATTTTCCAGACACCCCACACGTTACACAAAATAAAGTACGGAAGTAACTTGACTTTTTAATTTTTATAAAGCATAGCTACAGCAAGTTAAAACATATTATTAGAACTGCTTACCAGTCCGCCGCTCGTGGTCTCGCGGTAGCGTTCTCGCTTCCCGAGCACGGGGTCCCGGGTTCGATTCCCGGCGGGGTCAGGGATTTTCACCTGCCTCGAGATGACTGGGTGTTTGTGTTGTCCTCATCATTTCATCATCATCCAGGAAAGTGGCGAAATTGGACTGAGCAAAAGATTGGATAATTGTACGGGCGCTGATAACCACGCAGTTGAGCGCCCCACAAACCAAACATCATCATCATCATCACAACTGCTTACCAAATACTTTGTCAAAAATTTATGAAAACCTAAAGAAAATATTTGTCAAAAATTTATGAAAACCTAAAGAAAATATTTGGAAAAACCCCACTGCCCATTATGAAAGGTTGCGCGGTAGGTCCCAGGTTGACTACCAGTACTCGGTAGTATCACGAAAAATTCTTTTTCGTCGATTACTCGCAACCGAGGGCACACAAGAGTGATTGTCTACAGGGTGTGATGCATTGAACTCTTAACTACCATTGTATAGGTGGCTTCACAAAGTCGGGCACACACCTAGATAGCGAGGGTATCCGCGTAATGTTATTGACCGGCGGCGTTTGGGTGGATTCCTGCGTGGTAAGATACTTGGGCCGTCGAGTAATTCAGTGGTGACAGGTCGATGAGGTCACGGCACAGACATTTGCCGTCGATAAGATAAGGCGGCAGAAATGCTCGCCCAGATCACGTCATCGAAGCAGGCGCGTGCCTTGGTGCGCTCTGCAATCATAGCGGGGAGTTTCTCCCGCCCCTGTTTGTCGCCAAGAGTTGCCAACGTACCGGGTCGCTACCAGTTTCGCTCATTTTCATCAGAGGATTTTTTATTTATTTATTGCTGTACATCTGACCCCACTATCTCCCGATTCTAATGTGGATTATTACACTTTATTCATACTATATTTCTTTAAAAGCGAACATTTTAGGTTAGGCTTTACCGTGACTGTTATTGACATCAAATGAAACAACAAGTTTGCTGTTACCAGCCAGCGTTTCACTTATTTCCACGACGCGTTTCAAAGGTTCAAACCTCCATCATCGGGTGGATTTATGTAAGTTAGTTTGACATTTGTGTGTGTGTTGTGTTACGATTTTTTGGAGGAACTTGTGGCACTGTCTAGTGGAGAAACAAGACAGAACATGATTTTGGGTTTCTTCTGACAAAAATTTAACTGATATCTAAAGATCTACCGTTAAATATCTAGGAGTAACTATCCAGGAATGACCAAACGCAACGAATAGTAGACTGAGAATCCGAGGAAGAATCTTACGGACCACGAAATAAGTGGCTTACAAGGCACTTGTTCGACCGATTCTCGAGTATTGTTCATCAGTCTGGAATCCTTGCCAGGGAGGTCTGATACAAGAGATGGAGAAGCCGCAACGAAGAACCGCGCTTATCGTTACGGAATCGTTCAGTCGGGGCGAGAGTGTTAAGAGATGCTCAAAATACTCCCGTGGCAGATGTTACAAGAGAGGCGTTATGCATCACGGAGAGGTTTACTGTTGGAATTCCGAGAGAGAAATTTCCCATAATAATCGTACAGCAAAAAAAAATGGCTCTGAGCACTATGGGACGTAACTGCTAAGGTCATCAGTCCCCTAGAACTTAGAAGTACTTAAACCTAACTAACCTAAGGACATCACACACTTCCATGCCCGAGACAGGATTCGAACCTGCGACCGTAGCGGTCGCGCGGTTCCAGACTGTAGCGCCTAGAACCGCTCGGCCACAACGGCCGGCGATCGTACAGCATATTACTTCCTTCCGCATACATCTCTCGAAGTGACCACGACGCGAAAGTTCGAGAAATGGGAGCTAATACAGAGGGTTACTGACAATCATTGTTCCTTCGCGCTATTCGCGAGTGGAACAGGGAAGGAGGGACAAGTTAATGGTACCAGAAGTACCCTTCCCCACACACTGTTAGGTGGCATGTGAGGTATGATGTAGATAGGTAGTTGTCTGCTGAAACCCCAGAGGTATTTCTGATAACCTTTTATGCCCTGCTCCTCCCCGCGCTGGAAAACGAAACGACAGGAAATACTTTTTCATATTGTTGCTTACTACGACACTAATCAAAATAAAATTAATGTCGTTAACTCAGATTAAACGTAGTTGTAAAAAGTACCCAAAGGTCGCATGTGCACGCGTGTAAGAGACATTGTTGTTGTGGTCTTACGTCCTGAGACTGGTTTGATGCAGCTCTCCATGCTACTCTATCCTGTGCAAGCTTCTTCATCTCCCAGTATCTACTGCAACCTACATCCTCCTGAATCTGCTTAGTGTATTCATCTCTTGGTCTCCCTCTACGATTTTTACCCTCCACACTGCCCTCCAATGCTAAATTTGTGATCCCTTGATGCCTCAAAACATGTCCTACCAACCGATCCCTTCTTCTAGTCAAGTTGTGCCACAAACTTCTCTTCTCCCCAATCCTATTCAATACTTCCTCATTAGTTACGTGATCTACCCACCTTATCTTCAGCATTCTTCTGTAGCACCACATTTCAAAAGCTTCTATTCTCTTCTTGTCCAAACTATTTACCGTCCATGTTTCACTTCCATACATGGCTACACTCCATACAAATACTTTCAGAAATGACTTCCTGACACTTAAATCTATACTCGATGTTAACAAATTTCTCTTCTTCAGAAACGCTTTCCTTGCCATTGCCAGTCTACATTTTATATCCTCTCTACTTCGACCATCATCAGTGATTTTGCTCCCCAAATAGCAAAACTCCTTTACTACTTTAAGTGTCTCATTTCCTAATCTAATACCCTCAGCATCACCCGACTTAATTCGACTACATTCCATTATCCTCGTTTTGCTTTTGTTGATGTTGATCTTATATCCTCCCTTCAAGACACCATCCATTCCGTTCAACTGCTCTTCCAAGTCCTTTGCTGTCTCTGACAGAATTACAATGTCATCGGCGAACCTCAAAGTTTTTATTTCTTCTCCATGGATTTTAATACCTACTCCGAATTTTTCTTTTGTTTCCTTTACTGCTTGCTCAATATACAGATTGAATAACATTGGGGAGAGGTTGCAACCCTGTCTCACTCCCTTCCCAACCGCTGCTTCCCTCTCATGCCCCTCGACTCTTATAACTGCCATCTGGTTTCTGTACAAATTGTAAATAGCCTTTCGCTCCCTGTATTTTACCCCTGCCACCTTTAGAATTTGAAAGAGAGTATTCCAGTCAACATTGTCAAAAGCTTTCTCTAAGTCTACAAATGCTAGAAACGTAGGTTTGCCTTTCCTTAATCTTTCTTCTAAGATAAGTCGTAAGGTCAGTATTGCCTCACGTGTTCCAGTATTTCTACGGAATCCAAACTGATCTTCCCCGAGGTCGGCTTCTATTAGTTTTTCCATTCGTCTGTAAAGAATTCGTGTTAGTATTTTGCAGCTGTGACTTATTAAACTGATAGTTCGGTAATTTTCACATCTATCAACACCTGCTTTCTTTGGGATTGGAATTATTATATTCTTCTTGAAGTCTGAGGGTATTTCGCCTGTTTCATACATCTTGCTCACCAGATGGTAGAGTTTTGTCAGGACTGGCTCTCCCGAGGCCGTCAGTAGTTCCAATGGAATGTTGTCTACTCCGGGGGCCTTGTTTCGACTCAGGTCTTTCAGTGCTCTGTCAAACTCTTCACGCAGTATCGTATCTCCCATTTCGTCTTCATCTACATCCTCTTCCATTTCCATAATATTGTCCTCAAGTACATCACCCTTGTATAGACCCTCTATATACTCCTTCCACCTTTCTGCTTTTCCTTCTTTGCTTAGAACTGGGTTTCCATCTGAGCTCTTGATGTTCATACAAGTGGTTCTCTTATCTCCAAAGGTCTCTTTAATTTTCCTGTAGGCAGTATCTATCTTACCCCTAGTGAGATAAGCCTCTACATCCTTACATTTGTCCTCTAGCCATCCCTGCTTAGCCATTCTGCACTTCCTGTCGATCTCATTTTTGAGACGTTTGTATTCCTTTTTGCCTGCTTCATTTACTGCATTTTTATATTTTCTCCTTTCATCAATTAAATTCAATATTTCTTCTGTTACCCAAGGATTTCTACTAGCCCTCGTCTTTTTACCTACTTGATCCTCTGCTGCCTTCACTACTTCATCCCTCAAAGCTACCCATTCTTCTTCTACTGTATTTCTTTCCCCCATTCCTGTCAATTGTTCCCTTATGCTGTCCCTGTAAGAGACATACCCTTGTAAAATCGGATGCTTGTTAGAAAATGTGAGTTTTTTTGCCCCGTACATAAGTTACAATTTTCTGTCTTCATATATGTTGAAGACATGGCCTTGGAAGTTTGTGATTTAAACATCCTGTTGACGGTTGACATTACATCCGCTAGAATGAGAGTTTCACTCAGCAGCGGAGTGTGCGCTGATATGAAACTTCCTGGCATATTATAACTGTGTGCCGGACCGAGACTCGAACTCGGAATCTTTGCCTTTCGCAGGCAAATGTTCTACCAACTGAGCTACCCAAGCACGACTCACTACCCGTCCTAACAGCTTTATTTCCGGCAGTACCTCGTCTCGTACCTTCGAAAGGTCCCGAGTTCGACTCTGTCCTGCACACAGTTTTAATCTACCAGGAAGTTTATCAGCGCATACTGCGCTGCAGAGTGAAAATTTCATTCTGGAAGGAACAATGATTGTCAGTAACCCTCCGTATTAGCTCCCATTTCTCGAACTTTCGCGTCGTGGTCACTTCGAGAGATGTATGCGGAAGGAAGTAATATGCTGTACGATCGTTACCATTAACTTGTGTAGAACACAGCTATATTCGCGTGACACGCCATTTAGCGGTCTTCTCCACAGTAGGATGAATTGTAACGCGTGCGGTCCTCTTTCTTTCAGTGTCGACGGAAGGCAGTGGACGTGGCACCACTACGGGGACATTTAAGTAGAGCAAGTGAAAGCTCCAATTAAAGGCACTCGCTCTTCCCTCGCGAAATCTCATCTTGGAGACGGGTAATTGTTTTGGCGTCGGCGCAGCTGTATTCCCGATGAAACTAATTGGTTTCCGAAATCGACGCAGTGGTGAAAGTTTGCTCTTATTACGCCAGAAGCAGCAATGGAACTGTTCCTCAAAATGCATACTGCATTACAACTGAAACCGCAGGATTTTGTTATACTTTTGCGTGGAGCAAGAGGAGTGCCGGAGGAAATAAATGACTGAGTATGCCGTTAAACTAATCGCTCGATGAAGGAAAAGAGACTTCATCTGATGAGATACTTCTAACATTCTACGTGGGGGAGTTGGAAAATAAGTTTTCCCTGTCGACTGTGGTCAGAGTTGTGTGTGAAAGGAAAAAAAAGAGATCGAGACATTAAAGATAAGACATATCTTTATTTTTCTACATAATTTCCAAGTACATTGAAACATTTGTCATACCGATTTATAAGTTTCAAAAAGCCTTCCAGGAAAAAAATCAGGGCGTTGGATACGGAAGAAGCATTCAACGGCTTGTTTGACGTCAGCATTGCTGCCAAAGAGCCTTCCGCTGACCGATGGAACTCACTTGGTGCGAGATCCGGACTGTAAGGCGGATGATGTAGGCGCTCCCAACCAAGAGTTGCAATATGGTTTTGCGTTGCCGTCGCCGTGTGTGGTCTCGCATTGTCATCCAACAGCAGAACGCCGGATCTGAGAAGGCCAGGCCGCTTTTTCGGAATAACCTCTTTCAATTTCGACAGAGTGGCACAGTACCGCGAGCATTGATGGTTGCATCCTCCAGAGAGTCCAGCAGCCAAACTCCTTTGCCGTTCCAGAAAACGGTGAGTAGCACTTTACCTGCAGGCGGAGTGCTTTTGAAATTCTTTCGGACAGGTGATTACGGATGTTTCCACTCCATGGATGCGGCCTTCGATTAGGGCCTGTAATGGTGGACCCACGTTTCGTCCCCCGTTATAATCCGGAACAAAAAGTAATTGCCAGATTCATGGTAACGCACGAGCTGTTCCAGGCTGAACGCCATGCGTTGTTTCACGTGTGTCGGGGTCAGTTATCGGGGCACCCATCGTGCTGACACCTTGCTGTATCGAAGAATGTCGTGAATGAACTTATGAGCTCGCTTATGTCCGATTCCAAGTTCTGCCGCTACTCCGTTTCGCTTTAATAATGTCATCCACCTCCCTGACATGTGCATCTTTAGTGGCCGTGCGCGTCTGTCCAGGTCTCGGTATGTCATGCACTTGCTGACGTCTATCACTGAATTGCTGGCACCATCTACGCACCATTTACCTCGACATCACACCTGACCCATACACCTCAACAAAGTGGTTATGAATTTCTGTGCCTGATACTCGAAGTGCCCATTCATAGCGGATAACAGCTCTCACGTCTGCCTTTTACCACGACTCCAAAACGCACCTTCTCTCCATAGCTCCCGGAAAAGACTGAGAGGCTGGCCTCCGCTTTACGCAGGTACTGCAACAGCGCAGTCCGCGTGATCGGGGTCGACATCTACCCAATGGTGTATCGGTGTCTTGCACGTGCGCGTTCACCTGCCATGTCGTCTTTCGTCCATATCACACAACTCTGCTCACGAACTTCGTTCGAAGTTCATCAACATGACTTTCATTTATACAGATGGCTCTAAGACCAATGACGGGGTCGGGTGTTCTTTTATTGTCGGGGCACAAAGTTTCAAATACCGGCTCCATGGCCATTGTTCGGTCTTCACAGCTGAGCTCTTTGCCCTCTACCAGGCTGTTCTTTACATCTGCCGCCACCGACATTCTGCTTATGTCATCTGCTCCGATTCCCTGAGCGCCATCCAGAGCCTCAGTGATCCGTACCCGGTTCACCCTTTCGTACACCGGATCCAACGCTCTCTTCAGCAGCTGGTGGACGTCGGTTCTCCGGTTAGCTTTATGTGGGTTCCTGGCCATGTCGGTATCCCTGGGAACGAAGCTGCAGATGCCGCGGCCAAGTCTGCGGTCCTCCAGCCTCGGACAGCTTCTTGTTGTGTCCCTTCGTCCGATTTTAGCAGGGTCATTTGTCGGCGCATTTTATCGCTGTGGCATGCCGATTGGGCTGCACTTACAGACAACAAGCTTCGGGCCTTAAAACCTCTTCCCGTCGCTTGGACGTCCTCCTCACGCCCTTCTCGGCGGGAGGAGGTAGTTTTGGCCCGGTTACGAATTGGACTCTGCCGGTTCAGCCATCGCCATCTGCTGACGGCTGCGCCGGCGCCGTTCTGCCCATGTGGGCACTTGCTGACGGTTAGACGCATTTTCATGTCCTGTCCAGATTTTAACACACTGCGCCTAGATCTTAACCTGCCAAGTACTTTCGATGCCATTTTAGCGGATGACCCACGAGCAGCTGCTCGTGTTCTTCGTTTTATCAATTTGACAAACCTCGCTAAGGACATTTGATGATGCTGTTTTTTTAATCCTATGCCTGTCAGTCTGTCTTTTATCGTGTTTTCCCCTTTTAGTTGTTGTCAACTTGTGCCTCGCGGTGCATTCTTAGAGTAGATAGGGCGCTAATGACCATTGAAGTTGTGCGCCCTAAAACCACAAAAAAAAAAAAACTCTGCTCACAGTCGACAGGGAAACTTACTTTCCCCCTCTTACATTAACAGGGTGCCCCTGGAGGAATAGTAAATACGAGGGTCACTCCAAAGGAAATGCACACTATTTTTTTTAAATCCATCTTTTATTCTACATGTTTGAAAGTTTTACGGTATGTAGATACATCCTTTAGGAACAATATTTATTTCTCCACATAATTTCCATCCCTCTCAACTGCCTTACGCCATCTTGGAACCAACGCCTGTATGCCCGCACGGTAAAATTCTGGACCAACCTGTTGGAGCCACTGTTTGGCAGCGTGCACAAGGGAGTCATCATCTTCAAACCTTGTTCTACGAAAGGAGTCTTTCAGTTTCACAAAGAGATGATAGTCACATTGAGCCAGGTCAGGACTGTAAGGCAGGTATTTCAATTTTGTCCATACGAGTTTTGTGATCGCTTCCATGGTTTTTTGACTGACATGTGGCTGTGCATTGTGGTGCAACAGCAAAACATCCTGCTTTTGCCAATGTGGTCGAACACGTCTCAGTCGAGCTTGAAGTTTCTTTAGTGTCGTCATATGTGCATCAGAATTTATGGTCGTTTCACTTGGCACGATGTCCACAAGCAAGAGTCCTTCGGAATCGAAAAACACCATAGCCATAACTTTTCCAGCAGAAGGTGTGGTTTTGAATTTTTTGTCCTGGGTGAATTTGCATGATGCCACTCCATTGATTGCCTCTTCGTCTCTGGTGAAAAATGATGGAGCCATGTTTCATCACCTGTCACAATTCTTCCAAGAAATTCATCTCCACCATTATCGTACTGTTCCAAAAGTTCGCTGCATACCGTTTTTCTCGTTTCTTTGTGAGCCACGGTCAACATCCTGGGAACCCACCTGGTACAAACCTTTTTTTAACGCCAACACTTTCAGTATTATGCAAACACTTCCTTCCCCTATCCCAACGTAGCGTGACAATTCGTTCACTGTGATGCGTTGTCAGCAGTCACCAATTCGTTAACTCTCTGCACATTGTCGGCGAGAAAGAAGCTTCGAAAAGACCTGAAATTGTTGGAAAACCTTAAGTGCTACCTTTCCCAAATACTGGGTGAATATTGTTGGGTAATATGTCTCCTCCTGAATTTTGATGCCTTAGGACATTCACAGTTTGGAACTGTAACATTTGACTTCATGTGTTAAACATTTAGCGTGATACTGTAATTGTTAATGAGTAGATTATGCTAGAATTTTGAATTCGGTCAATAATCTGAATTCTTAGAAAGAAGCTTGCTTGCCGTGGTCGTGATACGATGGGGAACGAACCACACATGGCTATATGTCCGAGGTTACAGTTCTGTGGGACGGTCTTTCACCGTGGGCAGGTTAGTGAGATGTCACGCACTATGCTGTAAGACTGTGTTCCTCATAATTTGGCCCGATGCCCCGATACGGGTGTCTGGTTTCGTCGTGCTAGAGACGGGCGTCTGAACTACTGTGGGCAGCAAATCAGTGCTGTTCTTGCGTGTGTCGTTTCTATTTACGGAGCGAGTCGTCTGCTGTCTTCCTGTGGCACTCTGAGACGAGGCTTGCGTCACACGGAAAGCGCGGACCGCCTGTGGAGATAAGAGCTCACTGCGTCGCTGTCGCGTGTCCTTTTGCGGAGCAGTGCTGAAAAGTCGCGAGCTGACCGGACGAGCGAACATTTAAACAGTTGCCACACCGTTGTACGAGGGGGCTCAGGAAGTGATGCAACACAATGTCTTTTTAAGCAGGTTGGTATGAGGGTTTTTCAGCATGATATTCGTTCAGTGCGACGGCGTTACGCCACCTAAGTGTGAAAGCGTGTACGCCCGCGAGGTACCACTCTACTGGCCTACGTCGGGGTGTGCGGACATTTGCCACGCCGAACGCAAGACTAGAGTTTCACACGGAATTTGCAGTCTCCCCTCCACAACGGCCACAGGCCGGTCACGTGATTCCACCTCCACACGGGCAGGAGGCTGCCAGCGCTCAGTCTTAGACCTACTACAAACAGATGTTATTTGCCTTCATCATGATTATACCTGGGCTTTAATAACTGAAATTAAAATTGTCAGAGTCTACAATTTTTTAACATGTTGCTTACAAAGCATTTTCAATGCCTTTAGATAAAAATAAGTATGTTCTAGAAACATACCTTCTGTGCAATGTTATTCAAAAGAACAAGTTTCCGAAACTAATAACACACACATATTTTGGATATGCAATAGATACATAAGGTAATTCATAATAATGGCAACAGAGTTTGTCATGGCAGCAAATATATGTGGTTATTGTACAAAGCTTTAAAACCATTCAGCAGTTTGCTGAGGACGACTGTATGGAAAATATTGGCAGTTCAATAATTATTGTATCCTATTTGAGCAGCAAATGGATAAAATGTTGGAAACTCATTCTTCAGCCGACTGTAAAACTCTGAAAAGTCATGTGTTGTTGTTGTTGTGGTCTTCAGTCCTGAGACTGGTTTGATGCAGCTCTCCATGCTACTCTATCCTGTGCAAGCTTCTTCATCTCCCAGTACCTACTGCAACCTACATCCTTCTGAATCTGCTCAGTGTATTCATCTCTCGGTCTCCCCCTACGATTTTTACCCTCCACGCTGCCCTCCAATACTAAATTGGTGATCCCTTGATGCCTCAGAACATGTCCTCCCAACCGATCCCTTCTTCTGGTCAAGTTGTGCCACAAACTTCTCTTCTCCCCAATCCTATTCAATACTTCCTCATTAGTTATGTGATCTACCCATCTAATCTTCAGCATTCTTCTGTAGCACCACATTTCGAAAGCTTCTATTCTCTTCTTGTCCAAACTATTTATCGTCCATGTTTCACTTCCATACATGGCTACACTCCATACAAATACTTTCAGAAATGACTTCCTGACACTTAAATCTATACTCGATGTTAATAAATTTCTCTTCTTCAGAAACGCTTTCCTTGCCATTACCAGTCTACATTTTATATCCTCTCTACTTCGACCATCATCAGTTATTTTGCTCCCCAAATAGCAAAACTCCTTTACTACTTTAAGTGTCTCATTTCCTAATCTAATACCCCCAACATCACCCGACTTAATTCGACTACATTCCATTATCCTCGTTTTGCTTTTGTTGATGTTCATCTTATATCCTCCCTTCAAGACACTATCCATTCCGTTCAACTGCTCTTCCAAGTCCTTTGCTGTCTCTGACAGAATTACAATGTCATCGGCGAACCTCAACGTTTTTATTTCTTCTCCATGGATTTTAATACCTACTCCGAATTTTTCTTTTGTTTCCTTTACTGCTTGCTCAATATACAGATTGAATAGCATCGGGGAGAGGCTACAACCCTGTCTCACTCCCTTCCCAACCACTGCTTCTCTTTCATGCCCCTCGACTCTTATAACTGCCATCTGGTTTCTATACAAATTGTAAATAGCCTTTCGCTCCCTGTATTTTACCCCTGCCACCTTTAGAATTTGAAAGAGTATTCCAGTCAACATTGTCAAAAGCTTTCTCTAAGTCTACAAATGCTAGGAACGTAGGTTTGCCTTTCCTTAATCTTTCTTTTAAGATAAGTCGTAAGGTCAGTATTGCCTCACGTGTTCCAGTATTTCTACGGAATCCAAACTGATCTTCTCCGAGATCGGCTTCTACTAGTTTTTCCATTCGTCTGTAAAGAATTCGTGTTAGTATTTTGCAGCTGTGACTTATTAAACTGATTGTTCGGTAATTTTCACATCTGTCAACACCTGCTTTCTTTGGGATTGGAATTATTATATTCTTCTTGAAGTCTGAGGGTATTTCGCCTGTTTCATACATCTTGCTCACCAGATGGTAGAGTTTTGTCAGGACTGGCTCTCCCAAGGCCGTCAGTAGTTCCAATGGAATGTTGTCTACTCCGGGGGCCTTGTTTCGACTCAGGTCTTTCAGTGCTCTGTCAAACTCTTCACGCAGTATCGTATCTCCCATTTCATCTTCGTCTACATCCTCTTCCATTTCCATAATATTGTCCTCAAGTGCATCGCCCTTGTATAGACCCTCTATATACTCCTTCCACCTTTCTGCTTTCCCTTCTTTGCTTAGAACTGGGTTTCCATCTGAGCTCTTGATGTTCATACAAGTGGTTCTCTTTTCTCCAAAGGTCTCTTTAACTTTCCTGTAAGCAGTATCTATCTTACCCCTAGTGAGATAAGCCTCCACATCCTTACATTTGTCCTCTAGCCATGCCTGCTTAGCCATTTTGCACTTCCTGTCGATCTCATTTTTGAGACGTTTGTATTCCTTTTTGCCTGCTTCATTTACTGCATTTTTATATTTTCTCCATTCATCAATTAAATTCAATATTTCTTCTGTTACCCAAGGATTTCTACTAGCCCTCATCTTTTTACCTGCTTGATCCTCTGCTGCCTTCACTACTTCATCCCTCAAAGCTACCCATTCTTCTTCTACTGTATTTCTTTCCCCCATTACTGTCAATTGTTCCTTTATGCTCTCCCTGAAACTCTCTACAACCTCTGGTTCTTTCAGTTTATCCAGGTCCCATCTCCTTAAATTCCCACCTTTTTGCAGTTTCTTCAGTTTTAATCTACAGGTCATAACCAATAAATTGTGGTCAGAGTCCACATCTGCCCCTGGAAATGTCTTACAATTTAAAACCTGGTTCCTAAATCTCTGTCTTACCATTATATAATCTATCTGATACCTTTTAGTATCTCCAGGGTTCTTCCATGTATACAACCTTCTATCATGATTCTTAAACCAAGTGTTAGCTATGATTAAGTTGTGCTCTGTTCAAAATTCTACCAGGCGGCTTCCTCTTTCATTTCTTAGCCCCAATCCATATTCACCTACTACGTTTCCTTCTCTCCCTTTTCCTACACTCGAATTCCAGTCACCCATGACTATTAAATTTTCGTCTCCCTTCACTATCTGAATAATTTCTTTTATTTCATCATACATTTCTTCAATTTCTTCGTCATCTGCAGAGCTAGTTGGCATATAAACTTGTACTACTGTAGTAGGTGTGGGCTTCGTATCTATCTTGGCCACAATAATGCGTTCACTATGCTGTTTGTAGTAGCTTACCCGCATTCCTATTTTCCTATTCATTATTAAACCTACTCCTGCATTACCCCTATTTGACTTTGTGTTAATAACCCTGTAGTCACCTGACCAGAAGTCTTGTTCCTCCTGCCACCGAACTTCACTAATTCCCGCTATATCTAATTTTAACCTATCCATTTCCCTTTTTAAATTTTCTAACCTACCTGCCCGATTAAGGGATCTGACATTCCACGCTCCGATCCGTAGAACGCCAGTTTTCTTTCTCCTGATAACTACATCCTCTTGAGTAGTCCCCGCCCGGAGATCCGAATGGGGGACTATTTTACCTCCGGAATATTTTACCCAAGAGGACGCCATCATCATTTAATCATACAGTAAAGCTGCATGCCCTCGGGAAAAATTACGGCCGTAGTTTCCCCTTGCTTTCAGCCGTTCGCAGTACCAGCACAGCAAGGCCGTTTTGGGTATTGTTACAAGGCCAGATCAGTCAATCATCCAGACTGTTGCCCTTGCAACTACTGAAAAGGCTGCTGCCCCTCTTCAGGAACCATACGTTTGTCTGGCCTCTCAACAGATACCCCCCCGTTGTGATTGTACCTACTGTACGGCTATCTGTATCGCTGAGGCACACAAGCCTCCCCACCAACGGCAAGGTCCATGGTTCATGGGGGGGGAGGGAAAAGTCATATCCCATGTATTGCCAAACTATGTATTAAATGTTATATCAGCTTAAGACACGGATATATTATGAACATAATGCTTCAAGTATGCGAAATAAAATCTCACAAGAACACCAGTAGACAGCAACTTTAATAAAGAAACGAAACGAACAATGAACTGTTTGCATCTGCTAAATGTATATGTACAAAGAAATAACCAACTCGTTACAGCACGTTAAAGTGGAAATTTCAAGAACTTAAGCCTTTTTAATTGCCGTACACGAAATTGAAGCCGACTCCTTCGGCAATTTTGCAGACATTTTATTTTGAGCAATAAAAACATCACAGTAGAAACTCATGTTCGCTACACACGAAAGTTAATAAGAACAATATTTATTTTGTGAAACAAAACGGAAAAGAGTGCAAACTTTTGTTGGGTCACTTAATCTTCTAGGCTCTTATTGGGCTGTACGTTTTTAAACAACTCTTAGGAAAAACCCGAAAAAAATCTGTGCAACCTGGCTGTAGTGCACTCTGCTGGTTTTGCTTACAGACACAAAGCAGGCGAGAGTGTGTTTGATGTATTTCTGTCAACATACGGAAGGTAGATTGAAGTCACTGCCGACTATAATTGTATGAGTAGGGTACCTATTTGTGATGGGACTCAAGTTTTCTTTGAACTGTTCAGCAACTGTTTCATCTGAGACCGGGGGTCGGTAAAAGGAGTCAGTTATTAATTTATTCCGATTGTCGAATATAACCTCTGCCCATACTAAGTCACAGGAACTATCTGCTTCAATGTCGCTTGTGAGCTGGAACACGCATTACATTATTTTTCCTTAAGTTGCGCTTCTTGTTTCTGTTGTAGTGCAGATCATTACAATTACGGCTTTTCCTCCAAAACCTAGGATACTTTCTCTGTGACCCTGTAAATACCAGAGCTAAAAATGTAGAACAACAACGTACGCTACAAGCATAGCATTCTGTATTACTTCATTTCCTTATTTCTAACATTTTAAAATTGTACGTCGACTTTAGATGACATGTCAATCGTCAATCGTGGATGTTCTTATCTCTATCTAGTGAACGTATTTTCAGTCATGTTTTGAACATTATCCCGCTACACTTTATTAACTAATGTTTCGCCGCGAGGGATATCGGATTTTAGAGAGTAAATTAATAAGGAGTATATCGTTCTTCTTTTCAAACATTCACATTCCCATTTCTTCTTTCATTGTTGTCTTTTGGGCATGCAGTTGTAGTAATTAAAGGCAGGAATGCAGTGATCAAAAATAAATGTTTAGCGTACATTCGCATTCTCTTTATATCGTTCCTTTCTTGTTGCACCCCTGCCGGTGGACTGTTTCAATCGCAATCAGTAAGCGTGAAAGGAAGCTACCGTACAGACAAAGGGATCTATATTTATACCTGGCAGAACTAATTACATACTGACATAATCGTCGGTATTGCTTTCGTTTCCCAAAAGTTATAAGTTTTTCGATTTCGGAAAAGAAGTTATGTATTTCGTCAAGATGTCGAAGAAGGTCCCTTACGTACTGGTTGTATCGAGTAAGATGTGGAGACGGCGGTTTGAAAGCGGACAAAAGAACGAGGAAGGGCGTCCTTTAGCTGAGGGATCGCTACTCAAACTACCTGGCGAAGGGGCAAGTGTGGTAAACGTCCGGCGTGGAAAATGTCCGGCATTCCTACGTCGGAGCGAATTTCTTGCTGCATCGATAACTTCCCCATTATCCACCTACTGCTTGCAACGGAATGCATCCTCCATTGGGCCAAACAGGTGGAAGTCAGGAGGTTCGAGATCCGGCCCGCATCTCGTGGTCATGCGGTAGCGTTCTCGCTTCCCACGCCCGGGTTCCCGGGTTCTATTCCCGGCGGGGTCAGGGATTTTCTCTGCCCCGTGATGGCTGGGTGTTGTGTGCTGTCCTTAGGTTAGTTAGGTTTAAGTAGTTCTAAGTTCTAGGGGACTGATGACCATAGATGTTAAGTCCCATAGTGCTCAGAGCCATTTGAATCGAGATCCGGGCTCTAGGATGGATGACTAAGATCCCAGCGGGCACGAACCTTCTGAGTACTCCATCTGGGGAAGGTACGTGTCAGCACTACCAACTGAGACGTCCTGTTGACAGCGAGCGGTTTGTGATACGTCAATCACCTCGAATGAGTGTGTCCGCACGTTCCAACATTGCAGGGGTCACAGATGTGTGCTGCCGTCCAATATGCGGGGGATCGGACCGGTTTGCACGACCTTTTGCGATGATAATAAATGCCACGCCCAACGAGTCACCGTCCTTCTGTCCACTGCCATGTATCCGCCGACATGCTGCAAGCCCCTATGAATATCGTCGATGCTCTGAATTTCCTCCAAACGAAACCCAGTGACAGTTCTTTGTTGGGGACGCACCTCAGCTACAAACGCATTTTGAAGACTACGTATAGCGCTGCCACCTCTCGGAACTTCATGAACTATATGGGGTGAACCAAATTGTTCCACGTTCTTAGTTGAATACAATAAGATAACACCATTATTGGGGCAATTTTTTGTCATGTCCCGCAACAAATGGTGCATTTAAAACTTCCTGACAGATTAAAACTGTGTGCCTGACCGAGACTCGAACTCGGGACCTTTGCCTTTCGCAGGCAATTGCTCTACCAACTGAGCTACCAAAGCACGCCACTTCGGTGACTTGCGCGTCGATGGGAATGAAATAATGATGATGATGATGATGATTAAGACAACACAACACCCAGTCCCTGAGTGGAGAAAATCTCCGACCCAGCCGGGAATCGAACCCGGGCCTTTAGGATTGACATTCTGTCGCGCTGACCACTTTTTTCTTTTTTTTTTCATTTTGTTCGATATTGGTCGTTGCGTTATGTCTGGGCCGACGTCACAAGACGTCCGTTGAAGTTGGTCGTTGACTCTTTGACTCAGTTTTTTTTATTACAGAGAGCACGCAGCCCTCTGAATGAACACGCTGAGCTGTCGTGCCGGCACCACTCAGCTACCGGGGCCGGACCCTATCAGCTGAATCCTCCTTTTACCCAAGTTGTGACACCTCAATAGTTACGAAATACCCACCTAAGTTTAAGTGTTCTTCTTTAGTACGACATTTCGAAAGTTTTTGTTCTCTTCTTAGGTGAATTGTTTCTCGCGCATGTTTCACTTCCGTACTGGCCCGTGCCCATACAAATACCTTCGGAGAAGACATCGCAACACTTAATTTTAATATTCAGTATTAACAAATTTCTTTTACAAAATCCTTTCTTGCTATGCTAGTGCCCGCAGCTCGTGGTCGTGCGGTAGCGTTCTCGCTTCCCACGCCCGGGTTCGATTCCCGGCGGGGTCAGGGATTTTCTCTGCCTCGTGATGGCTGGGTGTTGTGTGATGTCCTTAGGTTAGTTAGGTTTAAGTAGTTCTAAGTTCTAGGGGACTGATGACCATAGATGTTAAGTCCCATAGTGCTCAGAGCCATTTGAACCATTTTTTTGCTATGCTAGTCCCCACTTTACTCGTATATCCCATCTGTTTCGAAAGTCGTCTCTTTATTTTGCCTCCCAAATAACACTCACCTACTAATTTTAGTGTTCCATTTCTTAGCCTAATTCTCTGTCTGTACTGAGCTGTGAGCAAATACTTACCGAAATATAGAAAAAAACAATATAAACAAATCGTCTTTGTGACAGAATACTTTATTACTGATATTCATACTTTTTTTCAGTGGGTAGGTTATGTTTAAAATGACACTAATTGTTCTAGTAGTCCACTCTAAATTAAAAACGCAAACAGTGCTTGCTAAGCTTGTGTGTGTGTTCCCCTCCTTCCCACCTATCGTGTGTTGTATGTTATCGCGGTCTTTCCCTGTCGCAAGTGTTGACATATCTGTTTTGCTGGTTTCTGAAATGATGGATTGGAAGCGCAAATGAAGAATTCGTGTAATTCGGTCCTTCCAAATAACCCAGAGATAAAACATAGAGCGTGTTAAAACATTTCTTCCTCGATGGCTGTTTGCAGATAGAAGGGGGAAGACGGAAGCTAAGGGATCTATGTGAAATCGCACAATTCCCAGTGTTCTTCCCTATCAACGCTCCCGATTACTGCGAAGTCCTCTCTGTCATTTCATCAGTGTGTTCACATATCAGCAGGTAAAATTTTCAATTGCTGAAACTGGGGTTTCCTAAATTAGTGTTGAGGAGAATATGCATCTGTGTCCGTACTCTGTTCAGCACTGCGAAGTGCTTGGCGGTGGGCATATTAAATTGTTTCATTCGTGTGTGGAGCGCAGAAAACGCCTCTTAATTGGATTAATCTTACCTTCCGCTTCCTAAGGTAGCTGTTCGTAGCGGCTTACGAGGAGAATGTCTTTCTGGTTTTGACTCATAAACCGTGGGACGAACTTGGCGCTAAAGTGACGCTTCCAAGATGCTGTGCCAGGATTTCATTATATGGTCCAGCTGAAATGCACATTCTTCTGCAATCTCTCGGACAGTGTGTTCGATTGGCACGCACAATTTCGTTGACGTTCCTGACATCAGCGTCGTCGGTAAACATCGAAGGGCGTCCTGAGCTAGAGTCCTCTTTAACTTCCGTCCATCCAATTTTAAACCGTCTGAACCATTCGTAACACTGAGTACGGCTTAAGTACTCACCACCGTGGGCTTGCTGCATCATTTTGCGTCTATGTGCAAAGGTTCTCTTGAGTTTCACGCAAAATGTAATGCAGACGCGTTGTCCTCTGTCATCTCGAGATTCGCAAACTGTGCGACACCAAGTTCTACTCAGTACAGCACTGAACAATAACTAACAGACATACAACAATGAAACTTCCGGCGGTTACACATTAAACACAGGTGTTTGCAGGTATGCCAACCGCATTTCGTTCCAATACATCATTGACTCGAAATTACGAATGCTCCGGAATTCTTCGAACAAAACTCGTTCTTGGCACATTGTCTGACCGTCGCGTGTGGCATATTGAACGCTTTCCTGTAGCAGACGAGAGCAGTGGGCTTTCAATGATAAGTATTTGTAAGAGTTAGGCTAGAGTGTCCGCTGCTCGTGGTTTCGCGGTAGCCTTCTCGCTTCCCGAGCACGGGGTCCCGGATTAGAATCCCGGCGGGGTCAAGGATTTTCACCTGCCACGAGATGACTGGGTGTTGTTGTGTCGTATTCATAATAATAATAATAATAATAATAATAATAATACACACCACAAAATGTACTGGAGAATGATGAATACAAATTATACTGGAACAGAACGATTATAACAGATAAAACAACACCACATAACAAACCTGACATCATACTCACCAATAAAAAGAAGAAATTAACACAACTAATTGAAATATCCATACCCAACACAACAAATATACAGAAGAAAACAGGAGAAAAAATTGAAAAATACATCCAACTGGCTGAGGAAGTCAAGGACATGTGGCATCAGGATAAAGTCGACATTATACCAATTATACTATCAACTACAGGAGTCATACCTCACAATATCCACCAGTACATCAATGCAATACAGCTACATCCAAACATATATATACAACTACAAAAATCTGTAATTATTGATACATGTTCAGTGACCGGAAAGTTCCTAAATGCAATATAACATATACCGTACAGTTAAAAGGAAGTCACGCTTGATCAAGGTCCGCGTCACTGTCCATTTTTGACCAGACATAACGTCTGAGAATAGAAAGAAATAATAATAATCCCCATTACGGTCAGAGGAAGGCAATGGCAAACCATTGGACTAGGACCTTGCCTAGTACGGCGGTGCGGGACTTCATCATCAGGCTGGGGTATTGCAGAGGACAAATCACCCGCGTGGAATGTGACGCAGGCAACGTGGGCAGCCGGTTGCGAAGTCGCCCGCAGACTGCGCGCAGTACGTTGGCAGCACTGCGACAGGTGGCCGTATTTATCGGAGAAGGCATTTCTGGCTGCCTGAACTTCTGCACGTCACACTGTACGCCTTCCGTCAATTTTCTTCTTTGTTTATCGCCAAGCGCAGCACGTTATTGAGAGTTACCGACAGATACTCGTGTAAGGAGTAACTTCAGGTGTGTCTCAGCGGACCGTTGCTGATCGTGTTGTATATTAATGACGCTGCAGGCAACGGTTTTAGTAACTTCAGGCTTTTCGCAGACATAAATGACTTAGTTGACAACATCGGTAGCTCCGTGAGGCTATTTGCAGATGACACGGTTGTCTACAAGAAAGTAGCAACATCAGAAGACTCGTACGTACTCCAGGAAGACCTGCAGAGGATTAATGCATGGTGCGACAGCTGGCAGCTTTCCCTAAACGTAGATAAATGTAATATAATGCGCATACATAGGGGCAGAAATCCATTCCAGTACGATTATGCCATAGGTGGTAAATCATTGGAAGTGGTAACGACCGTAAAATACTTAGGAGTTACTATCCGGAGCGATCTGAAGTGGAATGATCACATAAAACAAATAGTGGGAAAAGCAGGCGCCAGGTTGAGATTCATAGGAAGAATTCTAAGAAAATGTGACTCATCGACGAAAGAAGTAGCTTACAAAACGCTTGTTCGTCCGATTCTTGAGTATTGCTCATCAGTATGGGACCCTTACCAGGTTGGATTAATAGAAGAGATAGACATGATCCAGCGAAAAGCAGCGCGATTCGTCATGGGGACATTTAGTCAGCGCGAGAGCGTTACGGATATGCTGAACAAGCTCCAGTGGCGGACACTTCAAGAAAGGCGTTACGCAATACGGAGAGGTTTATTATCGAAATTACGAGAGAGCACATTCCGGGAAGAGATGGGCAACATATTACTACCGCCCACATATATCTCGCGTAATGATCACAACGAAAAGATCCGAGAATTTAGAGCAAATACGGAGACTTACAAGCAGTCGTTCTTCCCACGCACAATTCGTGAATGGAACAGGGAAGGGGGGATCAGATAGTGGTACAATAAGTACCCTCCGCCACACACCGTAAGGTGGCTCGCGGAGTATAGATGTAGATGTAGATGTAGATGCACTTATTTATACCCAAATGCTGCCAAAAAGAAGCAGCACAAACGTTGTATCAGATGGTGATAAGATTTCAGAGTGGTGCAAATATTGGCAACTCGCTTTAAATGTTCAAAAAGTAAAATTTTGCACTTAACAAAACGGTAGTAGTACAGTCATATGACTACAATATCAAGGAGTCACAGTTGCAATCTACATCTACATCGATACTCCGCAACCACCGTGCGGTGCTTGGCGAAGGGTACCCTGTACCACTACTTGCCATTTCGTTTCCTATTCTACTCGCAGATAGAGCGAGGGGAAAAACGGCTCTCTATATGCCTCCGTATAAGCCCTAATTTCTCTCATGTTATCTCCATGATCCTTTCGCGCAATGTACTTTGACAGCAGTGGAGTCGCGTGGCAGTCGGCTTCAAATGCCGGTTCTCTAAATTTCCTCTGTAGTGTTTCTCGAAAACCTCGCCTTCCCTACAGGGATTCCCGAAGCATCTCCGTAACACTTACGTGCTGTTAGAACCTACCGGTAACAAATCTAGCAGTCCGCATCTGAACTGCTTCGATGTCTTCCTCCAATCCGACCTGGTACACATCCCAAGCACTCAAGCAGTATTCAAGGATAGGTCGCACCAGCGTCCTATATGCTGCCTCCTTTGCAGGTGAAAACCACTCTTTCCTAAAATTCTTCCAACAAACCGAAGGCGATCATTCGCTTTTCCTACCACAGTTCTCAGATGTTTGTTCCATTTCATATCGCTTTCGCCGGTATTACACTATCAAATTTCTTTGTCAAAAATTTGATCAAATATTCGTCAAATATATTTTACAAAGATCTTAGACGTGGTGCTAAAATGGGGTATTACACAGTCGTCATATTTTCTGTCAAAGTTCAAGATGACTGACAACAACTTGTTATTAACCGCAGCAGTTGCATGGACCACAATTGCACTGTGTGTACATGCGGAAGAGAATCGGGGCAAAAAAAGGAAACGTACCTGGGTGAAGCCGTGGGTTTTACGACGACACGATAAAAGCATTCAACAAAACTTGTTACGTGAGCTTAGAGTGTAGGGCGTTAAGTCGTGCATGAATTACTTAAGAACGGATGAGCATACATTTCAGTATGTGCTCAGTGAAGTGTATCCTCATATCACAAAGCACAGTATTCACTTAAGAACTGCTACATCTGCAGAACACAGGCTCACTGTAACACTCCGATTCCTTGTTACAGGAGAGAGTTAGGTCAGGTCTCCAATCTTCTTGATCTGTTTTTGTACTCAGGGTGCCTCGCCACATTGTAAAGCGTCTCATCAGCTTTATATATCTCTCTTAATTTTGTAGTTGTCGGTACACACCAATTGTATTTACCGGCAATGTTTATGAAAACACTACAGATGACAGAACGCTGCAACGATGCTAGCGCTCCACGTGGTAACATGTCACAGTGCAGTGAACAGAAGACAAGCGACTTCTTTGATCAAATCTACAGCGAGGCCCTAGATATGATCAAATTTATTTGACGACAGAGGAGATTTGAAAAAGTTCCCTAATACACCACCAAATTTCTTTGGCGAAGATATTTGACAAAGATATTTGATAGTGTAATACCGGCGTTTGCAACGTTACGCCCAGATATTAAGACGAGTTACTAGTGACAAGCAGGACACTAGTAACACGGTATCCGAACATTACAGGTTCGGTCTTCCTACTCAACCGCCTTAGCTTACATTTTTCCACATTTAGGGCTACCTGCCATTCATCACCACAATTGTAAATTTTGTCTGTCTTGTATCTTCCTACAGTCACTTAACTTCGACATCTTACCGTACACCACGTCACCATCAGCAATCAGCAAACAACCGGAAATTGCTGCCCACCCTATTCACCTAATATATATCGATATTAAAAATGAAGAAATTCCTCCAGCTGTATTTGAGGTGTCGATTTTATTTTGGCAACTAGTTGTTCAGGCCCATGACTTTCCACACGGAGCACGTCCATATCTCACCACTGACTTCTACTATCAGCCGCACGCAGTTGACGTCAACAAATGTATGGGCCTGAAGATGACGATGTTACAACGTTGAAACTAGCTGCCAAAATAAAATCGACACCTTAATTACAGCTGGAGGAATTTCTTCATTTTTAATATAAATTTATACCGGCTGACGTCCCACTGTCCTCCATTTCAACTACGGATGTACGAAGAATAGTCATACATCATCCGATCGAGTCATACAGGTACCTGGGTTTAACAGTTTTTAGGGATATGATATAGAGTGATCGCAATCTCAGTTGTCGGTAAAATAGGTGGCATACTGCGGTTAATTGATAAGAGTACAAGGAAAATGGAAACGTCGACAAAGAAGATAACGGACGAAGCAATACTGCGACTCATCATAGAATATTACTCAACTGTGTGGGACGCGTAACAAGTAGGCCTAAGAAGGGATATTGATCGGACACGAAGGAGGGTAGCATGAAAGGTCACAGGTTCGTTTGTCTCATGGGAGAGTGTGAAGCATCTGCTGAAAGAACTGAACTGGCAGACGGTCGAAGATAGACGCAAACTACCTCGTGAAAGCATACTTCGGAAATTTTTGAAACCAACAGCATGGGAATATACTACAGTCCCATACGTGTCGCTCCCATAAGGATCGCAAAGGGAAGATTACACTCTGTGCGTACAGAGGCATTTAAAAAGTCATTCCCACGCTCTTCGCGTGAGTGTACCGGATGGTAATAACTAGTACAATGGGAGGTGCCCACTGTCCTGCTCTTCATAGTGGTTTGCAGAATATACGTGTGAGTGAGTGAGAGAGAAAGAGAGAGAGACGAAACTGTTGCCATTGTACAATAAAACAGTTTAATGCGCAACAAGAGTACAGGCAGTATGTCTCAAGATGAGCTTTATTGGCAGCACAGACCTCATGTAATTGATGTAAATAAAGTTTCGGAAACCCTCTAATTTAAGGCCTTTGCTACCCTTCTCTGAGTATTTGTTCCTTGGAACTTAGGCCTAAATTTGTAAATTTAGACATTCTCGGCGTAATCCGCTGATGAATTTTTCTCTTCATTCAGGCCGAGTAAACGTGTCTGTATGTATAAACAACCTTTTGTTTATTTGAAAGACAAAGTTTCTTTTCGTCTCATATCTGATACACTGCTGACGCAGAATTTTTTTTTAATTGAATTCCGGAAAGACGTAGTTTTTTTTCGTTCTAAAGGTTAATGTTTGTGGCAAACTTAAGATTTACATTCCTTTACTAAGATGGGAAAATCAAATATTACGAAAATTTGACTGTTTTGTTCCAGTGCTCATGGCGCCGGATTTAATTTATTTTCCAGTGAATATTCTGACGACAGTATGCTTCAGTATCTGAAAACTAGAAAACATGATACGCTGACAAATGTATAATGATGAAATTGCGTTATGGTGTAGAATAAAAGTTCCCCATTGAGTTCAGTTATCGACGAGTGAAACTGAGGTTGAATGGGAGGTGTAGGTACGTCATTCCATTCTGCTCCGAGACTCACGAGAAGTACGGGCCCCGCAACGAATTAGTGATGTCACACTGGTAGCTTTGTCGGCCATACTTCGCGAACGCTCGGATCCGTGCAAGGCCCACGGGAAATCAGTATGTCAATGTGAAGGTAACCACTAAAACTCAACTTTGTCGCTTGCTATCTAGAGCTTGCACGCATTTAAACGCGCAGTTAAGAATTATGAAACTCGTCTGAAATAGTAACTCGCTCCCCAATGGAGACGGCTGCTGGCACTGGTAAGGCCTGTAGTGTCTCGTGGTGTGATGTACGCGCTGCGGCCTGTTTATCTCGTGGACATCGATGCTGCTTCTGCTCTATGCCAGAACTCGTCAATTGTAGCGGCTGGTGAGTGGTGGCATGCCCGTCTTTCGGCCATGTTTTCAGTGAGCGAAAGTTCTGGAGAACGTGTTGGCCAGGATGACATTCGAACACACACTGTATGAGGTAGGTCAACACAGCACGGGCAACATAAACACATGTTATCTTATTGAAAGATAACGTCGTGGGGACCTCATAGATAAAACAGAGCCACCATAACATGCCACAAATCTAAAACCTGCTGTCTAAATTGAGATTACCGATTTGTGTACCGAATAACTCTTTATACCACCACGCCAGATGGTGCGCCCGTATGACGCTGACGAATGCGTCTTGACATCGTTAGTTGTCAAAAATGGCTCTGAGCACTATGGGACTTTACTTCTATGGTCATCAGTCCCCTAGAACTTAGAACTACTTAAACCTAACTAACCTAAGGACAGCACACAACACCCAGCCATCACGAGGCAGAGAAAATCCCTGACCCCGCCGGGAATCGAACCCGGGAACCCGGGCGTGGGAAGCGAGAACGCTACCGCACGACCACGAGATGCGGGCCATTAGTTGTCCTCGGTGTCTCCAGACAAGGATCCGCACCTCGCCTCTCTTTGCTGTCGCATCGAGATAAGCCACAACAAATGTCTCTTACTGACAGTCTGTGTTGCCGCAAATCTCAACGCATTGCCAGTGTAAACCTAACTAACCTAAGGACAGCACACAACACCCAGCCATCACGAGGCAGAGAAAATCCCTGACCCCGCCGGGAATCGAACCCGGGAACCCGGGCGTGGGAAGCGAGAACGCTACCGCACGACCACGAGATGCCGGCCATTAGTTGTCCTCGGTGTCTCCAGACAAGGATCCGCACATCGCGATGCCCTACTCGGAACCGGGACAGTTCAAAAGACGGTGTAGTGGTACTCCTGTGTCGAGTGTTGCCGTTGGCTTGCCACTGTCACCTCGCCTCTCTTTGCTGTCGCATCGAGATAAGCCACAACAAATGTCTCTTACTGACAGTCTGTGTTGCCGCAAATCTCAACGCATTGCCAGTGTGAATCCTTGTCTTGCTACAAACAATCAATTTCCTGAATCGAGATTCCGGACGATTTCCTGAATGGCGGAGCGAACCATGTCTCTCCTCTCGAGCGCTAGTTGCGTGCGCCCGTTGAGACACTGCACGGCGTGGCCCTCCTGAGCCCATCGATTCTGTATTGGCATGTCAACCATTGAAATCATCGCGGGCAGCAGTATTGAGAAATAATTAACTGCCGTCTCATTAGTTCACGATACTGCCGCTGTCTAATTGTGACAAATGCTCTTAGATGATCCTCCTTCATACACAATTCGTGACACGATCTTCTCACAAATCACCATTATTGATAAGCGATTTCTGAAAGAGAAACCTGCTGCGTAATCTTTCCTTACATGCAAAAATGTAGATGTGTTCTTCAAATGGTTCAAATGGCTCTGAGCACTATGGGACTTAACATCGATGGTCATCAGTCCCCTAGAACTTAGAACTACTTAACCTTAAGTAACCTAAGGACAGCACACAACACCCAGCCATCACGAGGCAGAGAAAATCCCTGACCCCGCCGGGAATCGAACCCGGGAACCCGGGCGTGAGAAGCGAGAACGCTACCGCACGACCACGAGATGCGGGTAGATGTGTTCTTCTTACCTATTTTGTGCGATTGCGCTGAAGTACTACTCACTTCCGTGTCCAAGCCTATAGTATACTTCTTGTGCACTGATCAGCCCGAACATTATGACCACCGACCTGCTGTCGATATAACCCCGTCGACGCGATAGCAGCGTCATCTGGTGAGGAATGACTGCTAGTCAGGGACAGGCACGGTGCATGTAGTATCAGTGAGCGCGCTGTCCGTGTGTAGAACTGGGAAGACGCGCGGTCTCTCAGAGTTTGACCGAGGGCAGTTGCGATGGCCTGTAGGCTCGGCACGGGGATCTCGGAAACTGCACGACTTGCCGGGTGTTCAAGGAGTGGTGTGGTATCATCAACACGTGGCGAAATCAACGTGAAACTACGTCCAGGCGACGTCGGGTTGGGTGGCCACCCCCTCATTACAGATGTCGGCGGACGTTGTAGCCTGGGCAGAGTGATAGGGCAGGGCGAAATGGGGGGGGGGGGGCGAACTATGTCGGAACTAACATCAGACATCAATGCTGGACAGAGTACAAGTGTGTCTGATCACAGAGTGCTCTCTTTGGTGCTTTGGTTGGTTGATTTGGGGGCCGGGACCAAATAGGGAGGTCATCGGTTCCATCGTATTAGGGATGTAAGTATATTATGACTATTAAAGTAAATACATTGTTTGTTCTCTATTAATATCTTTCATTTGCTAACTATCCCTATCAGTAGTTAGTGCCTTCTGTAGTTTGAATCTTTTATTTAGCTGGCAATAGTGGCGCTCGCTGTATTGCAGTAGTTAGAGTAACGGAGATTTTTGTGAGGTAAGTGATTTGTGAAAGGTATAGGTTAAAGTTACTCAGGGCCATTCTTTTGCAGGGATCTTTGATAGTCAGATTGCGTTGCGCTAAAAACATTGTGTGTCAGTTTAAGCACAGTCGTGTATAAATGGTTCTAAGGGGACGTTACAGGGAAGTGTGGGGAGGAAGTCGGTGCCGTGGGGTTTCCTACCGTGGAGTTTCCTACGAGCAGTGGCGCACTAACCTGTCAGAGGCCCGGGCCGTCAAAACAAATTGAGGCTCCCCTTGCTCCCCCCTCCCACCCTCCTCACCACACAGGAGTTCTCCGAGAGTTTCAAACGCAAACGGAAGGAAGTCCCACATTGCTTGTCATCTTCAGTTCGTGTCGTGATAATTTACAAGGTATAACGTTAGTTTACGTAACGCTGAAAGTGACTGCTCTCGTAATCTCGTTGCTATTATTTAATAGCTATGTTGCCCCCTTATACGACAGAAATCATTACATGATTTCTGTTGTTCGAATCTATTATTTATGTTTCGCAACCAAGTCGGCATACAGCGAGCGGGGTGTATAAAAATGAATCGATATTTCCCAAACCAAGAGGAAGTTTACTGTCTACATAAAACTTCGTTCAGTGCATGGTGGAGGGTACTTTACTTTTGAACCGGCGTTCTCCCGAATGAAAGTCCAGTGTGATCATCACTACACCACCTCGCGAACACAGTGTACGGAACACTCCTAACGACGCGCATCCGCAGCCACGGCCCATGCATGTGGCAATGTTAACACTATAACATCGGCGACTACGACTGAAATGGACGCGTGACTATCCGCACTTCACGTTGGCGCAGTGGCAGAGCGTTGCATGCTCTGGTGAAACACTATACCTTCATCATGCCGATGGGAGGGCACGAATCCATCTTCTTCCAGGGGTAGCTCCTTGACAGCTGTACTGCGAGACGGAGACAAGTTGGCAGTGGCTCCATTATGCTCCGCGGAACAGTCACGTGGGCATCCATGGGTCCAATGGAGCTCGTGAAAGGCGCCATGAACGCCAAGGAGTACCGTACACTGGTTGCAGACCACGTACACCCCTTCATGACGACCATGTTTCCCGATGGCAGTGACATTTTTCAGCAAGATAACGCGCCATGTCACAAGGCCAAGAGAGTGATGGAGTGGTTCGGGGAACACATGGCGAGTTCCAATTGATGTGATGGCCGTCCAACTCGCCAGATTTGAACCCGATCGAACGAATCTGTGATGTGATTGAACGTTGCGTCAGAGCTCATCGTCCCCCTTCCTGGAATTTACGGGAATTAGGTGACTTGTGTGTGTAGATTTGGTGCAAACTCCCTCCAGCAGCGTGTCAAGGCCTCATTGCTTCCATGCCACAACGCGTTGTCCGTGCCAAAGGTGGGCGTGAAATTCTGGCTGATCATTGTAAATTATACCTTCGTTGAAACTTCCTGGCAGATTAAAACTGTGTGCCCGACCGAGACTCGAACTCGGGACCTTTGCCTTTCGCGGGCAGGTGCTCTACCATCTGAGCTACCGAAGCACGACTCACGCCCGGTCCTCACAGCTTTACTTCTGCCAGTATCTCGTCTCCTACCTTCTAAACTTTCGCAGGAGAGCTTCTATAAAGTTTGGAAGGTAGGAGACGAGATACTGGCAGAAGTAAAGCTGTGAGGACCGGGCGTGAGTCGTGCTTCGGTAGCTCAGATGGTAGAGCACCTGCCCGCGAAAGGCAAAGGTCCCGAGTTCGAGTCTCGGTCGGGCACACAGTTTTAATCTGCCAGGAAGTTTCATATCAGCGCACACTCCGCTGCAGAGTGAAAATCTCATTCTGTATACCTTCGTTACTTGCTGGGTTCGTGCTGTGTTGTAGTATAGATTGATAAGATTAGGAGACATCTAGAAATGTTCAGTACCTCATGTGTCATAAAAACTTCATAAAATTACTTCGATAAAAGTAATCTTGATCGCATGATATTTCATTTGGTGACCGGTTTCGATCTTTTATAGGATTATCGTCACACCATTTTACTCTGTGATAACGAGCGATACACTTTCTTGGAGTTGAAAGGACTTGAATGCAATTTCATAATTTTGTCCTATATTTGTCAAGGTAGTGGATTAAGAATATTTTGAAACATTGTTCGTGGAGAAAACAGCAATCGAACATATTAAAGTCCTTTGACCTCTAAGAAAGTGTGTTACTCTTTTTCACAGAGTAAAATGATCTGATGATGATCCTATAGAGATCGAAATAAACAGGTGCGATTAAGACTGCTTTTATTGTAGTTTTATCGGTCGCTGTTTTGCCACGAACAATGTGCCAGAAAATTAACAAAGAACTTAGCTTAGGAGCAAGGTAGAATATTTATGAAGTGTTGAGGCAGAGAGGGAATGGTCACAAGCTTAAGTTCATGCAAGCATTTTATGCTGACGATACTTCCCTAGATGATATGAAAGCCCGAATGATTTTCCAGAGCTGCTACATCATCATCAGCCATTTTCCGTCTACTCCTAAACGTAGTACTCCCTTACAGTTTTCCATACACACATTCTACTTCCATAGCATCGTTTACGTTTACTGCCCACCTTCCATTAGTGCGCGCCAAAGATCTTCCCATAACTCCAGCGTCCGCTTTGTATAGGAACAGAAGTAGCTTGCAGAACTGCGCATAGCGTTCGTAACGACCGACCTTCAAGAACTCGAGACCCCGCCCAGGCGCGGGTTGGAGTAAGCATAGCACAGGTAGCTGCTAGCCTACTTACTTCCTCTGCAGACTAGAGCGGGCGCAGAGCCAGGGGGATTACTCTCGCAGCGCTCGTACTTGGCACTCTGGAAATACATAAAGCAGAAAGTAACGCGGATACAATGCAGCAGACTGGAACGACTGGTAGAAGCCGACCTATTGGAAGATGAATTCGAGTTCTGGAGAAATCGCGGAATACACGAGACAGGAGCGTTCGGTATTAAAGGATAGGTTGAAGAAAGGCAAACTCAGGTTTACATTTCTAGATATACGGAAAATTGCAGGCAATGTTGGCGCAATGGAATGCGACAATAAAAATTTGTGACTAACCGGGACTCGAAACCGGATTCGCGAGCGTTCGCTTTAACGGCTTTGGGTATCCACAGACTACTCACGACAAGACCCAGACTTCCATATGTCGTCGTCCATGTGTCTACATCTACATTTATACTCCGCAAACCACCCAATGGTGTGTGGCGGAGGGCACTTTACCTGCCACTGTCATTACCTCCCTTTCCTGTTTCAGTCGCGTATGGTTCGCGGGAAGAACGACTGCCGGAAAGCCTCCGTGCGCGCTCGAATCTCTCTAATTTTAGATTCGTAATCTCCCCGGGAGGTATAAGTAGGGGGAAGCAATATATTCGTTACCTTATCCAGAAACGCACCCTCTCGAAACCTGGACAGCAAGCTACACCGCGATGCAGTGCGCCTCTCTTGCAGTCTGCCACTTGAGTTTGCTAAACATCTCCGTAACGCTATCACGCTTACCAAATAACCCTGTGACGAAACGTGCCGCTCTTCTTTGGATCTTCTCTATCTCCTCTGTCAACCCGACCTGGTACGGATCCCACACTGATGAGCAAGATTCAAGTATAGGTCGAACGAGTGTTTTGTAAGCCACCTCCTTTGTTCATGGACAAAATTTTCTAAGGACTCTCCCAATGAATCTCAACCTGGCACCCGCCTTACCAACAATTAATTTTATATGATCATTACACTTTAAATCGTTCCGTACGCATACTCCCAGATATATTACAAAAGTAACTGCTACCAGTGTTTGTTCCGCTATCACGTAATCATACAATAAAGGATCCTTATTTCTACGTATTCGCAATACATTACATTTGTCTATGTTAAGGGTCAGTTGCCACTCCCTGCACCAAGTGCCTATCCGCTGCAGATCTTCCTGCATTTCACTGCAATTTTCTAATGCTGCAACTTCTGTATACTACAGCACCATCCACGAAAAGCCGCATGGAACTTCCGACACTATCTACTAGGTCATTAATATGTATTGTGAAAAGCAGTGGTCCCATAACACTCCCCTGTGGCACGCCAGAGGTTACTTTAACGTCTGTAGGCTTATCTCCATTGAGAACAACATGCTGTGTTCTGTTTGCTAAAAACTCTTCAATCCAGCCACACAGCTGGTCTGATATTTGTTTATCAGGTGACAGCGCGGAACTGTATCGAACGCCTTCCGGAAGTCAGGGAAAATGGCATCTACCTGGGAGCCTGTATCTCATATTTTCTGGATCTGATGAACAATCAATTTCATATTTTTTCCGGAACGAAAGTTGCAGATTGTTATTGAAATGTTTACGTCCTAAAATTTCCGAAATTGACAACGCTCTTTTAGGAAAGCTGTAACTGTAACAGTAAGTTTGTCGCTCTGAGATACTGAGCTACTGGAGAATTCCTATACCAGTTTAATGTGTCCTTTAAAATATCAAAACAGGTTCGTTTGTTTCCCTTTGTCAGTCACGACATTTTACTTTTTAGATCGTGCTCATTACTTTCGAACAAGTCACATATTTCGCTCCAGGTGTCTAATTTTTCCAGTTTGCCGGCCGTAGTGGCCGAGCGGTTAAAGGCGCTACAGTCTGGAACCGCACGACCGCTACGGTCGCAGGTTCTAATCCTGCCTCGGGCATGGATGTGTGTGATGTCCTTAGGTTAGTTAGGTTTAAGTAGTTCCAAGTTCTAGGGGACTTATGACCACAGCAGTTGAGTCCCATAGTGCTCAGAGTCATTTTTTTCCAGTTGGTTTTTGTTATTGTGATTCGCAGTATCCCATGAACTTTGCCGTTCACGATAATACTCATCAGCTTTGCTGTCACAGTATTCGTCTCCATACTCGAGTATTTTAATCACAATAAATACACACACATCACATCGTTACTGAACCAACGAACATTCTACCCGGCGTCCACGCTAGGAGAGGGGGCCAATGCCAAAATCCCACCAACGCACTGATGTTACCGCTGGCAGTAAGGAGCACAACCAAGGCCAACCGCTTTGTTGCCTCCGATTTGCCGCAGCACTCTAAGCAAGTCTCGGCCAGTGAAGAAGAGATAGGTCGTCTTTCAATGGTTTAGAGCAGTGGTAGTCAATGAGGTCTCTACCGACCACTAGTGAGCGTTCCAGCTTTCATGGTGGGCCGTAGGGGGTTTCAAATATATTGCAATTAGGTTTTCATTAAACCTCGACGAAAAGTATTTGGGAAACAATATTGTTACATAATTTCTGTAACTGTGCTTTGCAAATTTTATTCAACAAAGTTACTTCCCGTTACCGTCGAACAGATGGTCAATTAGAAAATTTTACTGCTAACAGTGATACAAAAGTGGACGGTAGTTGAAAAAGGTTGACTACGCATGGCCTAGTGTGTACTCGCATTCACATACATTTCCCAACAGTCTGGGAGTAGGACAGAGGGAATATTTGCAGAAGGACTTTCAATTCCGGCTTTCGCTTGGTAGCCAAGGGAAACCGCCCGAAAAACCGATGATCGAAACTGGAGGATTGAAGCTGTTAAAGATTCCTTGTTGTCAATTGCCCCCAGACAAAAAAGTAAAATGAGTGTGTGCGTGCGTCGTTGTCTTCAACAGCCCTACACGGAAAATCTCTTAAACTGTTCTATGACATACCTGTTAATTTGCAGAATGTTCTTCTCGACTTCTACATTGTCGATGAATAGCGACCCGCTCCTGCTTTGCACGGGTAAATGTCTGCGGTCGGACGACTTGGCTGGCGAAACGGTAATAAATTTTGTACACGAACATTCCTTTTCTGTCTGTTAGTGAAAACAGTATCAAGATCTCCGCAGTGATTCCTCTGATTAGCCTTCACATTCAAGGTCGTCTGTATAATAGCTTGTTTGGGGAGGGGGGCTAGACCTGGGAGATTGGAGTTCTTCTAATATTTTGAAACACGAATGGCGACTTGTAAGACCCTTAAAAAATTTCCCCTTCCGGCCGTGTTAAGAACCTGCACAATACCGACTATTAAGGGGAGCCGGAGGTGCCTATGCTGCCCATGTTAAAATCACTAAGTTTGAGGAACATTTATGAATGAACTACCAAATAGAAAAATTTGAATTTTTTTTTTTTACATATAGAGTGGTTTAGTATTGCAGTTATGACAGAGGGATTTTGGAGTGTCTTTTCTAGTTTCCTTCCAATTATTTTTTTTTATTAATGACCCAAATTTTTTTACAAATAATTGCTTTATAATTAAACTGAAATGAAACTACTGAACATATTGCCAAATGGCTGTGTTACAATGTAAGTTTGACCACTAGGAGTGCTGTATGAAAATTTCATCTCTCTAGCTTGAGTGGATTTTGAGAAAATGTTCCTAATATTCGAAAAATCCTAATTTACGGGAAATGGCTACCAAAGTTTCTCAATACATTCCTGCACTATAGGATGGATTATCAGGGTCTTCTTCTTCATCCTCCAAAAGCTTCCTCTTCTGTCTTCTTTTCTGGCCTGTTGTTCCATCATACTTCATATGCCTTTCTCTTCTTTCTGCTCCTCTTATCCTTTCTCTGTCAATATTTCTTAGTGCTTGTACAGTGTTCACCCCAGCTGTAAATCCTAATGCCTTCAGAACTTCACACTTCACACTGTTCCCTTGGTTGTAGGTCGCTATTGCATCATAAATGCCAAAGTGCAGTGTTTTTATGCTTACAAACACCCTTTTAGGAATCACTTTCCAAATCAAATTGTTTACGCTCTCATTAGGATTCTGCGTCTGTCCGTGTAGACATTTGTGTAACAATTCTGGTTGTGCTAAGTCATGAAAAATTGGTTTTATTGCATTTATCACAGCTGCTGGCAAACCATGTTTGTGATCATAGTCCTTTTTTGCATTATATCTGCACCAGGAATCTTTTGGGCACAGGCTGTGTTGAGGGTATTCATTGGAAGAGGCAGTATGAAGGAACAATGCCCACACTGCTTTTCGCATGTCACTAACATTACTAGTATTTTGCCTTATAGCATCTCTGTAGACGTTCAATCACCTCATCAGTAAGCCTACCTCTCCCTCCTATTGTCTTTCCATCACTGCGCTTACTTGAACCCAAAGTTTGTTTGAGCCTTCGAAGCCGAAACGGTAAACAGCAAAGAGACGATGTTCCGTGCTCTTAGCGCTTCATTTGTCACAGAAAACAATGTAGCCAACCCTTGCACACTTGCTGTATGCGTAACATAAGGCGCTGTATGCGTAAAAGGCCGAGAAAATCCCAAGCAGTTCGCCAGGAAGTCACGAGAGGGTGTTAGATGCATTCAGCGGCCGCCCATTTCCTCTGCAGGCGTGGGGGAAAATGGTAATAACTCCACTTCTAGGGCGAGTAGAACAATAATTCAAAGTTTACATTAAAGAGGAATGTTCCAATTAATTTTCGGTAGCAAAAAAAATCGTAATTTTTTGGATTTGACCACCTCCGGCTCCCCTTAAATCTTTTTCTTTAAAGAAAAACTCAGGACGAAAATACTTTCTTGTTTGAGGGCGACCTCCACTTGTCACCGGGTATGGGTGCCCTTGCTTAACATGCAGATAGAAAAACGCGTTGGGTGACTTTTGGATTATAACATCTATGTTCGTACTTGAGGTTAATTCACACCAGAAGTGAACAGCGGCAAGTAGTTAAAGTACGTTTGATTGCGACTTATTCCTTTGATCTCTCAGTCAAAGGAAATGCAATCTTCCCTTGGCGTTAGGGATACTGATAATAGTTACGACTTTATTCCGCACCACACACATTGACTACAAGAGGAAGGAAAACAGGAAATTCCTGTGCTTATTGCATCTCGAGTACTCCGAAAGATAACACATCCTCCCAAGCCGGCACTCGTCTCAGTCGAACCGCAACAAAAATGTCGTTGACCCAGCACGGCAGCTTTGGCGCGCAATTTGTCAGTGGGGAGGGTGGTGTTGCATTTCGGCGGGAGCGTGAGTCGCCGTCGGTAGTGTAAGCTGCACACGCCCACGTAGCGCGGCGCGTGCTTGGTTTTTACTACGCGGCCGTTTCATGAATGCGGCGCGTGTAACGGACCGCGGCCGCCGAGCCCGCCCGAAGCCGTCCGACGCGGCACGAGCGCGCTTCTCGTGTTACGCGGGCCATACAAGGCGCGCATGCCGGTCCCCTCCTCGGCGGCTGGGTTATCTTGGCGGCTAGCGTGTATCTCTGGCCGCATTGTATAACACCTCTGGTGCCGCATAATAGCGAAATCCTAGTGCGTCAACAACTCTTACTTTCGATACACACTACTCTCCCAACTTCGGGAACCTAGATACCAAAACAGCTAACGACACATCCCTGTAAAATAGAGTGAATGTACAAGACTTGGTGTCGAGGGGGGAGGGGGGGGCGGGGCGGGGCGGGGAGGGGGACTGGGGCAAGGCGGGCACTTGGGCGCAGTGCCCCTCCCCCCACGCTGGATTCTGGAGAGCATAGTTTTTATTCGCACATTGAGTGAAGAACCATTAGTTCTCCGAAATATGTCTTGAATCACTACAAAATTAAGTTATTATGGCATGCCATGTCTCTAAACAGACCAACTCGTTTATAATAATAAAAAAATGATTCAAATGGCTCTGAGCACTATGGTGGGACTTAACTTCTGAGGTCATCAGTCCCCTAGAACTTAGAACTACTTAAACCTAACTAACCTAAGGACATCATGCACATCCATGCCCGAAGCAGGATTCGAACCTGCGACCGTAGTGGTCGCGCGGTTCCAGACTGTAGCGCCTAGAAGTGCTCCGTCACTCTGGCCGGCATTTATAATAAAAACGGACATTTTAAAAGTGTGGTTCGATGTGACGACCACAGACGTCAACATAGGTACGACACCTCCGTACCATATTCCGTTACACGCGATGACTGATCTCATCGTCCACCACCATCCGTCGCCGCCATAAACCCGCCCCGGTAGTTCTTCCTCGGATCCCACAGGGGTCTCGTAAACCAAAGATTTCAGTTGACCCCGCAGGTAGTAGTTTAGAGGATTCACCACGACATCTCCACTGTTGCCCAAATTGGTGGCCCAGGGAATCTCGGAGTGCACATGAAAAGTTGGGCGGCGCTCCATCGTGCTGAAACCACATCCTTTGACGCTCAGTGGGCAGTGGGTGGCACATCATCCAGCAGTACGTGCCACTCGTGAGACGGGGTAGAAGATGGTGTGGCCCAGCGTCTGTGACCGTCCAGCAATCCTGCCCAGCCGGCCGTGGTGGCCGAGCGGTTCTAGGCGCTACAGTCTGGAGCCGCGCGACCGCTACTGTCGCAGGTTCGAATCCTGACTCGGGCATGGATGTGTGTGAAGTCCTTAGGATAGTTAGGTTTAAGTAGTTCTATGTGTGGTGTCACCGCCAGACACCACACTTGCTAGGTGGTAGCTTTAAATCGGCCGCGGTCCATTAGTACATGTCGGACCCGCGTGTCGCCACTGTCAGTAATTGCAGACCGAGCGCCACCACAGGGCAGGTCTAGAGAGACGTACTAGGACTCGTCCCAGTTGTACGACGACTTTGCTAGCGACTACACTGACGAAGCCTTTCTCTCATTTGCCGAGAGATAGTTAGAATAGCCTTCAGCTAAGTCCATGGCTACGACCTAGCAAGGCGCCATTAACCATTTCTAGAGAGAGCCTCACTTGTATCATAAAGAATGCTGTATACAAATGATGGATTAAAGTTAAGTATTCCAGCAGCTACGTACTTTTCTTTATAGCATTCATTACGTATCCTGTTTCAGACCTACCGCCCACCTGCGTGAGTTGACGTGTGCATTTCGGCCTCCTCTTGCAACACAGTGTTGGCTCTTCTGCCAACACTACACTATGTTCTAGGGAACTGATGACCTCAGACGTTAGTCCCATAGTGCTCAGATCCATTTGAATCCTGCCCAAGTGTTCGCGAAACCCTTCCCACACCTTCACTGGAGCATCCGTGAAAAGGATCCGCCGTGGGAAGACGGACTTGGCCACACAACGATGCAAGAACCACCTGCAGAAGTAGGCTCGCGACGCAAAATCGTGTGACTGCATTGCATTCTGGGGGTACATGTTGTAACGGTCCTACTATATACACCGTACATGCGTTTTTTTTTAATTTTCTCCTTTAAAATACTAACTCTACGTGGATTCTGTGAAGATTGCTGTATTATTAGGACTGCAAGTGGAAGAGGGGAAGGAGTCATTTTATTAGTACAATTGTTTCAGAAATTTGTTTCATGCTAAGTAATGAGCCGTCACGCAATATTTCAACCCGCCAATGCATCACTCCTTAGACTGAGGAGCCGTGAGCGGTGACGCCAACACAGTAGACCAGACAGCGAAGAATATACGGAAACTGCTCTCGACTGCACTAATATTGTCTAATAACTTATATTGATGCTGGACGTTGTTGGCTTACATGGACGATACATCTACATCTATGTGATTACTCTGCTATTCACAGTTAAGTGCATGACAGAGGGTTCAATGAATCACCTTCAAGCTGTCTCTACTGTTCCACTCTCGAACGGAGCGTCGGGAAACGAGCACTTAAATTTTTCTCTGCGAGCCCTGATTTCTCTTATTTTATCGTGCTGATCATTTCTCCGTATGTAAGCGGGTGCCAACAGAATGTTCTCGCAATCGGAGGAGAAAACTGGTGATTGAAATTTCATGAGAAGATCGCGTCGCAAACGAAAAACGCCTTTGTTTTATTGATTGCCACTCCAATTCACGTATCATATCTGTGGCACTATCTCCCCTATTTCGTGACAATTCAAAACGAGCTGCCCTTCTTTGTACTTTTTCGATGTCTTCCGTCAGTCCCATGTGATGCGGATCCCACACCGCACAGCAATACTCCAGAATAGGTCGGACAAGCGTGGTGTAAGCAGTCTCTTAAGTAGACCTGTTGCACTTTCTTAGTGCTCTGCCAATGAATCACGGTCTTTGGTTGGCTCTACCCACAACATTATAGTTCCAATTTAGGGTATTTGTAATTGCAATCCCTAAGTATTTAGTTGAATTTACAGCTTTCAGATTTGCCTGACTTATCGCGCAATCGAAATTTAGCGGATTTCTTTTCGTACTCGTGTGAATAACTTCACACTTTATTCAGGGTCAATTGCCACTTTTCGCACCATACAGATATCTCATCTAAATCATTTTGAAATTCGTTTTGGTCATCTGATGACTTTACAAGACGGTAAATCAGCTCAAAACAATCTAAGGCTGCTACTGAGGTTGTCTCCTATGTCGTTAATATAGATCGTGAACAATAGAGGGCCTATAACACTTCCCTGGGGATCGCCGGATATTATATCTATTTTACTCGATGACTTTCCGTCTATTACTACGAACTGTGACCTTTCTGACAGGAAATCACGAATCCAGTCGCACAACTGAGGCTATATTCCATAAGCACGCAGTTTGGTTAGAAAACGCTTTTGAGGAACGGCGTCGAAAGGATATTTGCAAATCAATAGACTGTATTTGTTGTTTCAGAATATAGGCAAGATTGTTACTTAAGCAGTTCACTGTGCTTCGCTTAGGTGCTGAGGGTATTTGAGTGACTGCTGACTGACGTATATTTACACTACCTGCGCCCCGCGAAGTTACGTAAGCAGTTATTTATAAAAAAAAATAATGCCAAAACTCATTATCGACGCGTATGCGCTATCACATAAATGTCGTAGGTATTTAGGCGCGAGACACTTGCGGCCCAGCAAACAGCGCGACAAAGAAGAAGAAGAAGAAGAAGAAGAAAAAAAATTGAGACGATGGGAGAAGGTGGAAGAATACATGTCGCTCGCAACTCGTTTATTTAAGGAAGTAATTTTTAGGCGCCCGAGTAGCGAATTACAAAATGTACCAGAATTCCGTGAATGTTTGCGACATGGCAAGCACGCAGAAGACTGTAATTGTCTTGGTGTGCATGGAGAATCAGAAATCTATTCTGATACGTCTCTGTTAACAACGTTCCAAGATTTATTGTTCTCTGGGGATATTTAGAGATTTCTGGCTCTCCGCACACGCGAGCAGTCAGCATAGAAGTGTCCCTGCGAAAAACGTGGTGTGCCCAGATGAATACCTGCCTTTTTTTAACGTTTGTTCTTAACTCTTATTTGTAGTGATCGAGAAGACAAGTTTCAAATAAAACACAAACGTTTTAACTCGAAAGGGAAGGTTGTTGGGATAAAAATTAACTCTAATAGGCGACTTTTTAGTAACGTTACCCATCCCACAGGAGCAGTGACTTTTTTTTGGAATGAAAGGTACCCTGTGTGTTAATTTACGGTGTGCAAAGCTGTTTCAGCGTGATGGGGTAACAAACATGCTAACTCGAAGAAAGAAAATAAGCCATTTGTAATTCGGTGAAGCGCAAATTTATAATATTTCTACGTGTAACAAGGCTATCTACTCTCACTTGTGTGCCTGTCGCCGGCACGTAAGCGTACGTATCTTAGTCAGATTCACTCTCACTAAAGGCCTATCACGTTCTACATGTAAAGGCATGGTGTCTCTCTGAGGTACAGTGTTTAACTGGCGCCGTCACAGAAACTGTAAGATACGCCTGACGCTCAGCGACTAAAATGCAACGAGCTTGTATGAAAGTATGGATTAAACTTTTTGACTGTTATACAAACATGATAATCATTACGTGAATCGTATTATGTAGGACACATTAAACCATAAAAGCATTTTCACAAATACGTTACAGTTAAGTCAAAAGAGTAAATACTTTTTGTATGAGTAATTTATGTTCCACATTTCGCGTTATGTTCTTCAAATCAATAACTATCGTGTACTACACAGTTTTAAAAGTAGCCTGTGTGTTAATTCAGGGTATAAGCTAATTCCATTCCAAATTCGTTCACCCGTTTCTGCGTGAAGGAGTATGAAACGTACTCACACACAAACTTTCACGTTTATGATATACAGGGTGGTCCATTGATCGTGACCGGGCCAAATATCTCACGAAATAAGCGTCAAACGAAAAAAACTACAAAGAACGAAACTCGTCTAGCTTGAAGGGGGAAACCAGATGGCGCTATGGTTGGCCCGCTAGATGACGCTGCCATAGGTCAAACGGATATCAACTGCGTTTTTTAAAATAGGAACCCCCATTTTTATTACATATTCGTGTAGTACGTAAGGAAATTCCTCTCAAAAGCGAGTAGTTCGCCTTCCGTAATGTTCGCACATGCATTGACAATGCGCTGACGCATGTTGTCAGGCGTTCTCGGTGGATCACGATAGCAAATATCCTTCAACTTTCCCCACAGAAAGAAATCCGGGGCCGTCAGATCCGGTGAACGTGCGGGCCATAGTATGGTGCTTCGACATCCAATCCACCTGTCATGAAATGTGCTATTCAATACCGCTTCAAACGCAAGCGTGCTATGTGCCGGACATCCATCATAATGGAAGTACATCGCCATTCTGTCATGCAGTGAAACATCTTGTAGTAACATCGGAAGAACATTACGTAGGAAATCAGCTTACATTGCACCATTTAGATTGCCATCGATAAAATGGGGGCCAGTTATCCTTCCTCCCATAATTCCGCACCATACATTAAACCGCCAAGGTCGCTGATGTTCCACTTGTCGCAGGCATCGAGGATTTTCCGTTGCCCAATAGTGCATGTTATGCCGGTTTACGTTACCGCTGTTGGTGAATGACGCTTCGTCGCTAAATAGAACGCGTGCAAAAAATCTGTCATCGTCCCGTAATTTCTCTTGTGCCCAGTGGTAGAACTGTACACGACGTTCAAAGTCGTCGCCATGCAATTCCTAATGCATAGAACTATGGTACGGGTGCAGTCGATGTTGATATAGTATTCTCAACATCCGACGTTTTTGAGATTCCCGATTCTCGGGCAATTTGTCTGCTACTGATGCGCGGATTAGCCGCGACAGCAGCTAAAACAATTACTTGGGCATCATCATTTGTTGCCGGTCGTGCTTGGCTCTTCACATGTGGCTGAACACTTCCTGTTTCCTTAAATAACGTAACTATGCGGCGAACGGTCCGGACACTTGGATGATGTCGTCTAGGATACCGAGCAGCATACATAGCATACATACATAGCATACATTTGATCACAATAGCCATACATCAACACGATATCGACCATTTCCGCAATTGGTAAACGGTTCATTTTAACACGGGTAATGTATCACGAAGCAAATACAGTCCGCACTGGCGGAACGTTACGTGATACCACGTACATATACGTTTGTGACTATTACAGCGCCATCTATCACAAAGCGAAAACAGTGGTCCAAATAAAACATTTATATTTCTTAGGTACTACACGAATATGTAATAAAAATGGGGGTTCCTATTTAAAAAAAAAAAACGCAGTTGATATCTGACGTATGGCAGAGCCATCTGGCGGGCCAACCATAGCGCCATCTGGTTGCCCCCTTCATGCTAGACGAGTTTCGTTGTTTGTAGTTTTTTCGTTTGATGCTTATTTCGTGAGAGATTTGGCCCGGACACTATCAATGGACCACCCTGTACATATGGAATTTATTGCAACACAGTGCAATATACTCTTCATTCAAAGCTCGATATGTGTAACAGCGAAAGCGGTTTATTACTTAGAACTGTTACTTGGCGAGTGGTGAAACGTTATTATAGGAAGTACGTCAGTGTGCAAATTTAGAGTGCTACTGCGACGTTTGTTACTGGATCCGTTGCTTTAGTGGGCGATTTTAAAATTGGACTTATTTACGGATGGTTCACCCGAGTCAGTCACTTTAATGCAACCACCTTTCAACAGCCTGTTGAGGCTGCCAGAGGTGTGGGAAGATCGCCACTGGGGTTCTAGAAGGGTACCGACAGCTGCATGGAGCCATGCCAAGTGTAGTGGCGCGTACAGCCCGATGGGAGTGGTCCCTGGTTATGTGTGGCCCGTGATTCACCACAGATGCCTTGGCGCCGGTTTTTGGTAGCGCCGCTTTGCCATTCACGGTCTACTTTAACCGCGGCTGTACGTGAACGGTTTACAGACTTAGCCGTTCCGGAAATGCTTCCACCCTTGGCACTATATCTAATATCATGCACTTTTGAATGTCACATAAATCGCTTCGTTTCGCATTGCGAGAACGACTGCACCGTGTTCCTTGTCTACCCGAGACGCTTTATGTACCCTCGACTGCTGGTACTGCCGTCTGTGAATGGTTATTGAGCGTTGACGTCAAAGAAAGACGGTGGTCTGGACCGTGCAGTTCGGAAGTGGGGTCTGTCTTCGATACAGTTCCCCACAGTCGTTTAATGAACAAAGTAAGAGCATATGGACTATCAGACCATTTGTGCGATTGGAATGAAGAGTTCCTAGATAACAGAACACAGCATGTCATTCTCAATGGAGAGAAGTCTTCCGAAGTAAGAGTGATTTCAGGTGTGCCGCAGGGTAGTGCCGTAGGACTGTTGCTGTTCACAATATATATAAATGACCTTGTGGATAACATCGGAAGTTCACTGAGGCTTTTTGCGGATGATGCTGTAGTATATCGAGAGGTTGTAACAATGGAAAATTGTACTGAAATGCAGGAGGATCTGCAGCGAATTGACGCATGGTGCAGGGAATGGCAATTTAATCTCAATGTAGACAAGTGTAATGTGCTGCGAATACATAGAAAGAAATATCCCTTATCCTGTAGCTACAATATAGCAGGTCAGCAACTGGAAGCAATTAATTCCATAAATTATCTGGGAATACGCATTAGGAGTGATTTAAAATGGAATGATAATATAAAGTTGATCGTCGGTAAAGCAGATGCCAGACTGAGATTCATTGGAAGAATCCAAACGAAATGCAATCCGAAAACAAAGGAAGTAGGTTACAGTACACTTGTTCGCCCACCGCTTGAATGCTGCTCAGCAGTGTGGGATCCGTACCAGATAGGGTTGATTGAAGAGATGGAGAAGATCCAACGGAGAGCAGCGCGCTTCGTTACAGGATCATTTAGTAATCGCGAGAGCGTTATGGAGATGATAGATAAACTTCAGTGGAAGACTCTGCAGGAGAGACGCTCAGTAGTTTAGTACGGGCGTTTGTTGATGTTTCGAGAACATACCTTCACCGAGGAGTCAAGCAGTATATTGCTCCCTCCTAAGTATATCTCGCGAAGAGACCATGAGGATAAAATCAGAGAGATTAGAGCCCACACAGAGGCATACCGACAATCCTTCTTTCCACGAACAATACGAGACTGGAATAGAAGGGAGAACCGATAGAGGTACTCCAGGTACCCTCCGCCACACACCGTCAGATGGCTTGCGGAGTATGGATGTAGATGTAGAACTGCTACAAACATTGAGACGATATTGAAACTCGTCCCATACTACTGCTATGCGACATCGCTGTTCACAAAATCTTGTTGGATGCTGTGGGACACAGAGGGAGACACTCACAGAAGCCTCTCCCCTCCTCCACCCTAAAAAAACAATTCTTCGTGAAATCAGGCGACCTTAGAAGTCGGTGGTGCAGTGCTTGTCCGACAACAGCTTCAAACATTAAATTACTTTACAGCTTAGTTAATGTGTTAAACTAGTTCTTCACGCATCTCAGTCTTCACATCTCCGGAACTGCGTGTCCTACAGTTGTGTAAATGGATACTGGCTGCAAATATGTTTGGTAGTAAAGAAGTAACCTGATGCCCAGGTTTCACTGCATGAACAGCGAAAATATACCAAGCGATAAATTGTATCCCTCTCACTATTTCGTGTGTATGTGTGTGTGTGTGGGGGGGGGGGGGGGGGGGTTGTCAGTTAGAAAGAGTTTCTAAAAGGTTAAAAATTATGTTTAAAGCACTTGCCCGCGAAAGGCAAAGGTCCCGAGTTCGAGTCTCGGTCGGGCACACAGTTTCTATCTGCCAGGAAGTTTCAATTATGTTTAAAGTTTGTTGGAAGTCGCCGAGTGCTCTTATTCTCAAATCCTGAAATGCTGGGTGAAGATTGTTTAAGTAAATACTTGTTTTGTAAATAAAACCGCCTTTTCTTGCTGCCACTTAATTTATTTATATTTATTTATTTATATTTTAAGTAAACAAATCGAGTGGCAGCAGGAACGGCAATTTTATTTACAAAAATGGTTCAAATGGCTCTGAGCACTATGGGACTTAACATCTGTGGTCATCAGTCCCCTAGAACTGAGAACTACTTAAACCTAAAGGACATCACACACATCCATGCCCGAGGCAGGATTCGAACCTGCCACCGTAGCGGTCGCGCTGTTTCAGACTGAAGCGCCTAGAACCGCTCGGCCACACCGGCCGGCTTTTATTTACAAAACAAGTATTTCTATGCTTACTGCGGAGGATGGCCACGCAAACAAACTTGTTATCGTTTAAGTATTTTGCGCAGTGAATGTTACTCTGTCTGAAGACACAAAGGCCTAACAGTACTTTGTCTATTATGTTAAACCTTTAATGCAAGAGTATATATATCTTAATGAGGAGGTTATGACAGTATTTTTAGTTGTATAACGAGAGACAATCTCGGTTGCAAAGTTATTTTTTATTAAAAATAAAGCGTTTCGCCTGGTTATATAGCTTCCTCATATTTACTGAAAGAAAAGGAAAAGCGAGGATGTAATTGCAGAAAGTTAAAAGTCAAGGGGCACGGATCGACGCTGCGCTAAACTTTGGAAAATTATTTTAAAAAATTTAAAAAACCAAATCATCTCTCATGAAAGGCTATCAGTGCATTCATTACATATCAGCGCCTCGATAGCTGAGAGGTAGCCGGCACGGTAGCTCAGCGTGTTCGGTCAGAGAGCCGGTTGGCCTTTGTAATAAAAAAACTGAGTGGAACGATCAACAAACGAACTTGAACGGATGTCATGTGACGTCCGCAACGACCAAACACAGCGATCCCAAAAAAAAAAAAAAAAAAAAAAAGTGGTTAGCGTGACGGATTGCCGTCCTACGGGCCCGGGTTCGATTCCCGGCTGGGTCGGAGATTTTCTCCGCTCAGGGACTGCGTGTTGTGATGTCTTCATCTTCATCATCATGTCATCCCCATTCGGCGCGCAGGTCGCCGAATGTGGCGTCGTATGTAATAAGACCTGCACCAAGACGGCCGGACCTGCTCCGCAAGGAGCATCCCGACCAATGACGCCAAACGTCAACCGGCTGGTTGGGCGGTTAGATAGAACACTGGTAACAAATTATGTAAAGGAAAAACCGTCGAACAAGATACAGTGAAACAAAACAAAGTGTACAAACTTAAAAGGACAAAAACCGGGGATAAATGAAAGGCAAACGCCATGTGGAGGAAGGGGCACAGACAAAGTGACGGAAAATACCTTAAAATATCAGATCCGGCCGGTGAAGTGTAGAGCCACACTTGACTAACCAGTGTAATAGACGGTCACATAGAAGCTAGAGTGCAGAGGAAAACCATGATCCCCGCGCTAGTAGGGTGGTAAAGAAACAGAAGGCCATGACCTTTAATTTATTATTTTGTATTATTAAATCCTTTTTTGCTCTTCTCTTTTAGAAAATCTGAGGAAGCCTTAACCAGGCGAAAGGCGTTATTTGTATTAAAAATAACTTGACAACCGAGACAGTCGTCTTACATAATTATGGAAATGGTTGTACTAATCAATCCATCATGAAATTGAATAAGATTTATAATATTTGAATTTTTTTAAAATTCGGTCAATGATTGTATGAAAAACCGAAAATCAAATTTTGTTGGCTGTGGAAGCCGTTAGATAGGCAACCTGTAACTAGAAATGGGTTCCGGGATAGCTGTTCAGCAATAAAGATGCATATCTTAAAAACTGATCGCGTGCTTCAATTTTGATTGATTCAGATAGTATAGTCTTGTGAAATCAGATGAATTAGTTTGGAACAGCCTGTACGTGTGTACGAAATATCTGAAAAACGTGTGGCACTGATTTGGTTTAGTAATAGAGACAATTCCGTATGTTGCTATCGTGGCTAGACGGCGTCAGAAGAGAAACTATCGTGAGGCACAGCTCAAGGACGTGCGATAGGACAGCTGCAGTTCACCAAGTATGACCTAGCAGATTACATTTGCATCGCTGCAGCTGCTGGCAGAATACGCAGTTGTTTGTACGAACGTCGCGTCGTTAGAATAGTGCTGCCAAATACAGGAATGATGGACGATTGTCAACACACGAGGCGTACACAGAAAGTGCCGTCACCCGATTTCCCAGGAACTTGTAGCTGTGGAAGAGGAGTCAAAGTAAGCGAACATGCGTCTCGGCTTATCCATACATACTCGACCACTCCTCGAAAAGCGACGATCAAATTTTTCGAGTTACTTATGGGCCTTTTACCGTGCGATAGCTTCATACGAAATAGTGGCTAGTGTCGCGCTTGATTTTGCGCTCTGTGTTCGGAAGCCTATTATTGTTTTAATTGATTTTTGTTGTTTTCGTTTATCTACCCATGTCCGTAGAGGTTTTTACACAAATGTTTACCAAATTTTTGGGATACGAGGGCATTAGAGGATACACTACAGGAATTTCACCCAAAATAATTTCAAATAATATTCTCATTTTTTTATTCATTCATCTCACATATAATTCATAAACAAATAAGAACAACGTATGTCAGTATACACTGGAAAACATTCGTTAAGTAATCTGCTACACACATGGATGTACAAGTGATAAACAAAATTAAAAGCAATAGTCACGTTTCGAATACGGAGCGCAAAACTAATAAACCACGAAAATAACCACTATGCCACCATTTCATCTGAGGATATTGTGCGGTAAAAAGCACGTAAAGTGCCTGAGAAACACCTCGAAAACGCTGTTTTTTATCGCTTGACGTGTTCTCGTCCTTAACCCACCCATGAAAGAGAGGGCTTATACAACGACCGTTCGACCAATTCTTGACAACCAGTAACCCCCCCAAACACGGATCCCGGATTCGTTGAAGTATCTAACTCCCATATATAAGGCGCCTTCAAAGGTCTGATTGTTTTTACAAATGAGTTGTGTTGAATATTTGACGTCAAACATGTAAAACCTTTATTGTTCAAGATGCAAAATTCTAATTATGTTACTTTTATTAGCTTCTGACTATTCACCCATCTAAAAGGATTATGTGTAAAATTTATTGTAAGCCGCTGTGTTCTCTCATTCTGAAACAGTGGATGAATGTAGTGTGGGTAATTTGCGCGGCGTGATTTACGCAGCCTCAGGACATTTACACAATTTCTAACTTGTATTAAAACTTGATTATACTTCGTAATGAGGAGATTACGGCAACATTTTAATTTTTTAAATTCGTCCATTGTTTGTATGAAAAACTGAAAATCAAAGTTTTGTCGCCTGTGGAAGCTGTCAGATAGGTAGTTGTTTCTATATTTGTTAACACATGTTACACAGAATATACTCGCGAAACTCCTGTTAATAGAGAAAATGTGAGTGGAGCGTATGTGACGCCTGTACGATTCTAACTGCATTTTGCGAAGGAACTTGATCCTATTCTGACAGCAGTGCGACGAAGCGTACAGAGTGGTTGAAAAATGCGCAAGTGATTCCGTATTTCAAGATAAATAGAACCCAATGTAAGAACCATAGGCCTATATCGGAGACTTAAGCCCGCTGTAGAATTTTGGAACACATTATTTGCTCGTTTGTTACGACAATTCTGAATTAAAATGCAGATGACCAAACAAAATAAAACCCCTTTTTATTTCTAGAGAGTTCACAGTAATATTCCAATTAACAATAAGACATTTACATTGAAATGAATACCCCTAGCTGCATACAGGCGTTGATATAAGTCAACGGGGACAGTTGAAAATGTGTGCCCCGACCGCGAATCTAACACGGGATCTCCTGCTTACATGGCAGACGCTCTATCCACCTTTTTTTTCTTTTTTTTAAATATCATTTTTGTTTGTTTTCGTTCGTTGCATTTCGCCTGGGCGGACGTCGCAAGACACCCGTTTCAGTTCTTAGTTGATCCATTAACTCAGTTTTTATTATTATTATTATTATTCTTATTACAGAGGACAGCTAACCCTCTGACCGAACACGCTGAGCTACTGTGCTGGCTCCATCTGAGCCACCAAGGACACAGAGGACAGTGCGACTGCAGGGACTTATCTCTGGCACGCCTCCTGTGAGACCCACATTTGCAACTTATTGTCCCGCACTATATTCATAGTGCCCCTTCCCATTATACTCATTACTCGCTGCATTACTGCCGATTCCCGTAAGAGTTCGGGCACTGTTTGGCCATCTTCACAGAAGAAGATGGTCAAATGGCTGGTGAGCGTTAACTATATGTATATGAAGATGGAATCTGTTCTTTCGGACATGTCCGAAAGAACAGATACGATCTTCATATACAATAAGGCATTTTACATGTCTGTATCAGATTTTATCTTAATGTGACCTGAAATAAAATATGTTGTTACTAAGTAATATTATTCATTATTCGTTAATTATTATGATTGCTAAATAAATTCAAAATTTAAATAAATGTAAACAGTAATGGCTTCCTAGTAAATGGAAGCCTTAACTATTATCAGACTCTGGCAGTTACATTTATAGTCTCGAAATGTTTTGCACTTAGCGCTCGAAAACCTTCTAACTTCGAAACCGATTTTTTTACTATTTTCCTTGATAGCTGCGTCGTTAACGTTTCCGTTTGAGTTACGCGGCAGTGTGCACGGATAGGTGACTGATCGCGATTGTGAAGATATATCCAGCTTCGAGTCCCGGTGTGGTAGTAATATTCACTTATCAGATACTCGAAATACTTCGACGTTTCAGCGAGATCGTGTGACGCAGCGGTCCAAGACCTCCGGCATTGCGGATCGCACTGGGCCAGCTCTCCGCTGCAGGCAGGGGCAGTGTGGCAGTCGTGTGTGCGTCCACCGGCCCAGCCAAGGTCGCCGGGTGTAGAAGTGGGATCAACAACGCGGCATTCCAGCGCACCACGCCACAACCAGTCAGCCGACGCTCCGTGGCCAGGATCAGTTGTACGGGGTGCGCACGCGCAGTAGCCCGCAGGAAGCGTAATGTAGCAGAAAAAAAGTGGCAGAAGCCCACCTCGGATAAGATCAGTTTGTGCCCCGGAGAAATGTACGACGTACCTCAGAAGACAAGTTCTACATCTACATTTATACTCCGCAAGCCACCCAACGGTGTGTGACGGAGGGCACTTTACGTGCCACTGTCATTACCTCCTTTTCCTGTTCCAGTCGCGTACAGTTCACGGGAAGAACGACTGCCGGAAAGCCTCCGTGCGCGCTCGGATCTCTCTATAATTTTACATTCGTGATCTCCTCGGGAGGTATAAGTAGGGGGAAGCAATATTTTCGATACCTCATCCAGAAACACACCCTCTCGAAACCTGGACGGCAAGCTACACCTCGATGCAGAGCGCCTCTCTTGCAGAGTATGCCACTTGAGTTTGCTAAACATCTCCGTAACGCTATCACGCTTACCAAATAACCCTGTGACGAAACGCGCCGCTCTTCTTTGGATCTTCTCTACCTCCTCCGTCAACCCGACCTGGTACGGATCCCACACTGATGAGCAAGATTAAAGTATAGGTCGAACGAGTGTTTTGTAAGCCACCTCCTTTGTTCATGGACTAAATTTTCTAAGGACTCTCCCAATGACTCTAAACCTGGCACCCGTCTTACCAACAATTAATTTTATGTGATCATTCCACTTCAAATAGTTCCGTACGCATACTCCCAGATATTTTACAGAAGTAACTGCTACCAGTGTCTGTTCCTCTATCATATAATCATACAATTAAAGATCCTTCTTTCTATGTATTCGCAGTACATTACATTTGTCTATGTTAAGGGTCAGTTGCCACTCCCTGCACCAAGCGCCTATCCGCTGCAGATCTTCCTGCATTTTGCTGCAATTTTCTAATGCTACAACTTCTCCGTATACTACAGCATCATCCGCGAAAAGCCGCATGGAACTTCGGACACTATCTACTAGGTCATTTATTTATATTGTGAAAAGCAATGGTCCCATAACACACCCCTGTGGCACGCTAGAGGTTACTTTAACGTCTGTAGACGTCTCTCCATTGGGAACAACATGCTGTGTTCTGTTTGCTAAAAACTCTTCAATCCAGCCACTCAGCTGATCTGATATTCCGTATGCTCTTACTTTATCAGGCGACAGCGCGGAACTGTATCGAACGCCTTCCGGAAGTCATGGAAAATGGCATATACCTGGAAGCCTGTATCTAATGTTTTCTGGGTCTCATGAACAAATAAAGCGAGTTGGGTCTCTCACGATCGCTGTTTCCGGAATCCATGTTGATTCCTACAGACTAGATTCTGGGTTTCCAGAAATGACATGATTACGCGAGTAAAAACATGTTCTAAAATTCTACAACAGATCGATGTCATATATATATATATATATATATATATATATATATATATATATATATATATATATATATATATAGGCGTATAGTTTTGCGCATCTGCTAGACGACCCTTCTTGATAACTGGAACTACCTGTGCTCTTTTCCAATCATTTGGAACCTTCCGTTCCTCTAGACACTTGCGGTACACGGCAGTTCGAAGGGGGGCAAGTTCTTTCGCGTACTCTGTGTAGAATCGAATTGGCATCCCGTCAGATCCAGTGGACTTTCCTCTGTTGAGTGATTTCGGTTGCTTTTCTATTCCTGGGACACTTATTTCGATGTCAGCCATTTTTTCGTTCGTGCGAGGATTTAGAGAAGGAACTGCTGTGCGGTCTTCCTCTGTGAAACAGCTTTAAAGAAAGGCGAACCTACGTTTTTTTTCCATTCCAGTGGTTGAACATCGGATATTTCGGAATACAGGCCATTAATGCCTGGCTTTGTGGTAGTGAAAAGTTTAATGCTGCATCGCGGGTCAAAGCGAGGCTAGTAATCCATGTTTCGATCTATGAAGCAATATGTCGCGTAATACGAGGGGCATAACGCAATACTTTTTTCTGTCGAATTTGTTGTGGCACGTCTGGAACACTCCCACTTTACTCCCTGTAGCTTCATGAATTTCCGATTGGTGCCGGCGCTATATATACATAGCCTTCTTCAAAGCGTCTGTTACGCAGCTGTAACTGGGTTTCTTTTAACGAAACCCAGTGTCACAAATGTTCATAGGCGCTTACAGAATGTATAAGGAGCTCTGGCTGTAAACAAAAGCATGGTGAGTCGTTTTGCGAGGCATATGTCATCGTCGCAACAAGCCGCTTGTAGAATGTATACGGGGCACTGGCAGTAAACAAAAGCACGGTGAGTCGTTGGGCGAGGCATATGTCGTCGTCGCAAGAATGTCGCGCAAACCTGTCGGATCTCACGCGTGCAACCGGCCTCACACAGCTGTGACTCGTGCAGTACGCACACTCCCATGCGAGGTGATCGACTTACCACAAAGACTTCGCTGCACAGTTGGACACTCAGATGGTATTGCTGACACACCCGTCCGCCAGTTGGCGAAGTCTGTGGCCCCTGGGTTCTTCCTCATCCACGCCACATCCCTGATCTCGCAGCTACTAACTTCCACCTGCCTGGCCCACTGAAGGATGCACTTCGCGGGCAGCAGTACGCGGATAGTGCAGAGCTTATTGATGCAGCAAGACGGCCGCTCCGGCGGCAATTTGTTGAGTGGTACCATGCGGGCATACAGACCTTCCCAGTAATATGGTGTAAGGCGGTCGCACTGAACGGAGCTTAAATTGAAAAATAGCCGGAAGAATGGGGAATAATATGGTGTATTCGAATCCTGAATGAAACCGACATTCTTTCAGGGGTAAAAAAAAAGCTTTGCGTTACTTGTTGAATGACCGTCGTATTAGTCTTAAGCACCGCTTATCACTCAGCGTGTGAGATCCGAGTTTTACTTCGCGCGAAGCCACGGAAGCTCCGAAGCATGATCGAAAGGAACATTACAACATGAGTTTTGGTTAGCACTTGGAAGCTGTGGGAACGAGAATACTCAGTATGTTTCTATTTAAAATACTGTTTCACTTATAGGGCAGTGCAGAGAGATGATTCCGGTTCGCCAGTTAACAATTCCTTCGCGACAGTAGTGCGATGAAATTGCGAAACGGAATTGCGAGTGCTGCCGAGATCTAGACTTTAAAGCATATAGGGACGACGCCTCGGTGTCGGTTCAAAATGGTTCAAATGGCTCTCAACACTATGGGACATAACATCTGAGGTCATCAGCCCCCTAGACTTAGAACTACTTAAACCTAACTAACCTAAGGACATCACACACCTCCATGCCCGAGGCAGGATTCGAACCTGCGACCGTAGCGGTCGCGCTGTTCCAGACTGAAGCGCCTAGAACAGGTCGGCCACACCGGCCGGCTTCGCGTTGGTACACATCAGGACAACGGCTAGAATTAGCCAAATTGAAAACATGGCGGAGAAAGGAGCGGCGCAGAGATAAGTATGAGTAACTGTTCCAGTAACGGTATGATTCAAGCTGTTTGTGTCGAATCTGTTATCAAAGCACGGAGACGTGTTAACACCCGTTATCTGCGTGTGTATCAACCACAGTACGCCAAGTACAGAAGTACAGAAATCTGGGCCGGCACTTTGCCTTAATGCCACTTATTGTGACAAACCTCTGTAGCTACTTCTTGAATGGATGCTGCTGGAGGAAGTAATGATGGTGGTTACTCAGGACGAGAGGAAGAAGAGATAGGAGTACGCAAACCGTTGCAACAGGCAAGACGAAGTACCGCTCCAGCGAAAGAGTGCGAGAAAAAATCTCTGATAGCACACGGACTCAGCTGAAGGCGAAAACATTATCTTTCTTACATGGTCTCCTTGACGAACGACGCGCAGATATAAGCGAAAAGGCAGCCGAATAACGGTGTGTAGCCATGACCCTGTTGACGTTCAGTAGATGCTGTACTGATTTTGATACCACCTATGCCAATACTAAAATATCCCTTTAGTTACGGTGTGCCATAAATTTTCTTTTTCCCCAATTCGATTCAATACCGCCTCATTAGCTAATCGACCAATCCGTCTAATTTTTAACATTCTTCTGTACCTCTAAATTTCAAAAGCTTCTATTCTCTTGTTGTCTTAACTGCTTATCGTCCTCCTTATACGTCCGTTCAAGGCTACACCCCACACAAATGCCTTCAGAAAAGACACTCTGACGTCTAAATTCTTTATTAAATATTAGCAAATTCTCCATTCGCAGACATGCTTTTCTTGTTGTAGCGAGTCTTCATTTAATATCCTCTGTGCTTCGGCCCTCATCAGTTGTTATGCTTCCCAAATAATACCGAGGGAAGTGACGCAGTGGTTAGCACACTGGGAGGACGACGGTTCAAACCCGGGTCCGGCCATTCTGATTTAGGTTTTCCGCGATTTCCCTATATCGCTTCAGGTAAATGCTGGGATGTTCCCGTGAAAGGGCACGCTCGACTCCCTTCCCCATTCCTCCCTAATCCGAAGAAGGGACCAATGACCTCGACGGCACTGTCTAGGGCGCCTTGTCTCTGTTCACGCGACTCCCCCCGTCGGAGGTTCGAGTCCTCCCTCGTGTGTGTGTGTGTGTGTGTGTGTGTGTGTGTGTTTTGTCCTTAGCGTAAGTTAGTTTCACTCAGGTTAAAAGTAGCGTGTAAGCCTAGGGACCGATGACCTCAGCAGTTTGGTCCCATAGGAACAACTTACCCCAATTTTTCTACCAATGACCTCGCTGTTTGGTCCCCTTCCCAAATCAAACAGCCAACCAACCGCAAAGCAAAACTCCTGTGCTACTTTTAGTACCTAATTTTCTGATTTAATTCAAATGTTCAAATGTGTGTGAAATCTTATGGGACTTAACTGCTAAGGTCATCAGTCCCTAAGCTTACACACTACTTAACCTAAATTATCTTAAGGGCAAACACACACACCCATGCCCGAGGGATGACTCGAACATCCGCCGGGACCAGCCGCACAGCCCATGATTGCAGTGCCCCAGACCGCTCGGCTAATCCCGCGCGGCTGATTTAATTCCATCAGGATCAACTGATTATATGCGACTACATTCCAACTGATTTACGTTCGTTGATGATAATCTTACCTCTTTCTCAAGACACTATCCATTACATTCAACTGATCTTCGAAGTCTTTTGCCGTCTTTGACAGAATTATGTCAACCGCTCTAACCTCAAAACATTTTTTCCTCCTCTGAACTTGAATTCTGTCTCCAAATTTTTCCGTGGTTTCTGTTGCAAATATTTGTTCTGTGTGGTTTTGCAAGGCACCCGAAAACAAAGCCATTTAATGATGATGATGATGATGCTTTCGCAGACTACATAAAAGATAGCAAATAATCTGCTCTGATTTATTCAACAATAGAAAGCTTCTCAAAGGACAGCAAACGAAGAATTAATACAGGAAAGCAAAGAAAAAAAAGTGTGCTGTTCGCTTATCAACGGAACCCTGAAGAAGGAATCTGAAGGGCTATTTTGGCTGCACAGGAAGAAGCTATCAAACTAACGCCATCAAAACCAGAATCGAGACACCCAAATTGCAGAGTCTGCAAAACTGACGAAACAGTGCATCATATCTTGAGCTCTGGTACAATAAAATTACGCCTGCTAATTGCAAGCCGAGGTAATCAAGAAAAGTTATCCTACGATATGGCACGAATGATCCACTGGGACTTACGCAAAAAAACTTTCGAAAACGAACATGCAGAATTGCATTTGGACTTCAGCTTTCAAGAAAATCGAATAGTGGGGCACAATACACCAGAGATCACAATTGGGGCGGAATGGGGGGAACTGTGTACTATTTAAATTGTATTCCATATGATAGCGGAACCCATGATAAACAACTGGAAAAACTTGCCAGATATGAGGACTTGAAATTCGAACTACAGCAACTCTTGCGTAGATCAGTGAAAGTGGTCCCAGTGACCCTTGGCATCCTGGGAGGAAAGGCAAAAGATGTTAGTGGCCACAAGAAAACCATTGGTATTGATAAAACTAGAAAAAGCCACAGCACAACTTTTCACCTCTTGAAAACTTTTCCCTGCTTGACAAGATAGACGAAATACTCACATGTAAACGGAAATGATGATGAAACAGAGTAAGTAAACGAATTCCTATTATTATTATTATTATTATTATTATTATTATTATTATTATTATTGATTATGAAGAATAACAGTAATAAAAACAAATCATACAGTAACGGTATACGCAAAAAAACGAGTTCACTTTTCAGGATCTCGAATGTTATCACTAATTGGGCACTTCTCAAACGTCTAGTGCTGTGAGATGCTCGGCAGATAACGCGTACAGATCCCAGTAACATCTGTAAGAATTATCCCCCGATACATCACTCAGGAGTAGACGCTTGGGAAGCGTCCTGCTAGTTATAAAATACTAAATTCGTCATAGTGAACTCACTTCCTGTTTTTTACTATTATAGAATAATAATAATAATAATAATAATAATAATAATAATAATAATAAGACTTTCGTTTGCTTATACAGTTTCCTCGTCCACTGATATCTGTCTTGGCGAGCAGACTTGTGCAAAAACAGACATACACAGGAATTTCTACTCCATTCGGATCAAATAGTTGAAACTGTTACAAAAGATCGAAAAATAACGTGTAGTTAAATAGTCACCTTATCTGCTTCTTGTCAGTTCAATAAATTGGTCATTCTCTTGATTTAATCTAGCTAAAGCTGTAGATGTCGCTTAATAAATTGAAGTCAGTGAATTCAGTTGGTTTCTTTTCGAATACTGCGAGCACGATTGCTGTTAAAACAATCCAGTGAGTTTTCTGGAACTCAAAAGATTCCAAGCAAGTGGTAGCGTTTGCCAATTGATTCAACATAGCTTGTTGTAGATTAAACGGAAATTTTCAGACGTTAAATAAGTTATCTAGTAATGCCACAGAACAAGAAACTTACGCTTCGGCGAAAAAGAAGTATTAAAAAACTAAAATGACGAAACCCTGTTCCAACTATAAGCGGAAGAACACTGAAATATGTCAAATTTATTCATCGTAGTGAAAACTTCAAATGGTTCAAATGGCTCTGAGCACTAGGGACTTAACTTCTGAGGTCATCAGTCCCCTAGAACTTAGAACTACTTAAACCTAACTAACCTAAGGACATCACACACATCCATGCCCGAGGCAGGACTCGAACCTACGACCGTAGCGGTCGCGCGGTTCCAGACTATAGCGCCTAGAACCGCTCGGCCACCCAGGCCAGCAGTGGAAACTTCCTCGAACAGTTGCGGGATCTAATGAATGCAGACATGGCCTCCTTCGAAGAGATTCGGTAGCAGGCGTTAGTACTTCAGCTATTTTGTCAAATAACTTTCTGTGTGTTCTGCGAACAGTTGTGGTATGTAACAGAGAATATTGATTTGGAATTCAATAATGGCAACGGTGTCTCTCTCCTTTTTAATAAAATGCTTCAAATGCAAACTGTGGCTCCTTGCTTTACCAGCATGGAATATTTTTAATAAATACTTTTATCACAAAAAAGTGCAAAAGTTGAGGACACGTGTGTGTTACTCAGAATGCACGTGTGGTGCCAGAAAGAGATTTGCAGGACCTTGAGTTGGTGCAACATTTGCCGGTTTTAACTGGGTCGCTCTCCTGGATAAGAGCCAAAACACGAGGAAACCTGCCCTCGGTGCAACAGCAGAAGAGATAAGTTCGCTGCTGCTAGCCAACAAGAACGTTCCCTCTCCTGAGCAAGAGGGAACAGCTTTCCTGCAACATGGTGTAAGTGCTGTTTCACTTAAAATAGAGCACGACATTGCCCCTTACTGAAGTACCCGTTTTATCTCCCTTAACACTCAGCGAAACGCCTTGTCGGATATCTGTTGTTTCAGTTTACCCGATAAGCTTTACAGGAAAAGGCAATATCCTCGCATTAAGAGCCCATTATAAATGACTTTCCCGCAGTAATTTTCCTTTAAATGTGACGTCTGCTTGCTCCAAAATGCGTCTGCTGCGGACGTCACGAATAAATGACCGATAAGCTGCAAGCTTTATATCGTTCCACGAGCAGGTGCGACATCTTGTGCGTTCATTTCCAGGAAGATAAAGTTCTGTTACTTGTGACGAGATAAGATTTCGTGACGATGCATCTAGTCAGTACTTATTTCTTCCAGAATGACAGTTATTACGCGAAAAGTAATACTCCTTTCACAGAGAGTGTTATAAACGCTTTGCGTATGGTCTCGTAACATTATGCCAGGTTACATCAGTAAAGAGTGAAATCCACTAACAAGGAGAGGCACTACCGCGGGGTCCGGGATTTGTCCGAAATTTTGTGTGGTGAAAGAGGACCCCTAACACCTTACGTGGTTAAAATATTAGGACGCACTACTCGCAAAATCCCGAGAAAAATCGATCCAAAGTTTCTTAGGTCTCGGGTTCGATTCCTCCTCTGGCACTTTTTTTTCTTCTGTTACTTGCAAAATTGCAGCGCATTGTTACAGGAGAATCGTGAGATTAATTCCCGGGTAAATTGTATAAAAAGTCATTCTATAATTCACCATCAGTTATCGTCACCAATATTGCGAGACATGATTCAGTATGCCTGGTTTGCCTCAAAATTATCAGAAACTTGAAACATTTTCGTAAATGTTAATGGGGCATGTTTTTGTACAGATTTATTGCAAACGCCCTGTGATTGTAAAAAATCCGCTTTTATATGTTGCGCAAGATGTCGCAAAAATTATTGCCTTGTTTGTGTTTGTTTCTACGATAATTACCACTGCCGTTATTGTTTATAATTATTATATGTATAAAAATTGAACGTTTCCCAATCGACTTTGTTATCCTAACTAAGACCCCAATGTTTCTCCTTATATACTTCACAATGAAAAATGGAAAGCCCACCGCCATGAATTTTGTTGGACAAAAAGAAAATAATTTTTATTCAATAATGTAACTAATTTGTTAAAGATAATGTAGGTCCTCCACCCCCCCCCCCCTGAAGAATCGTGGACCTTGCCGTTGGTGGGGAGGCTTGCGTGCCTCAGCGATACAGATAGCCGTACCGTAGGTGCAACCACAACGGAGGAGTATCTGTTGAGAGGCCAGACAAACGTGTGGTTCCTGAAGAGGGGCAGCAGCCTTTTCAGTAGTTGCAAGGGCAACAGTCTGGATGATCTACTGATCTGGCCTTGTAACAATAACCAAAACGGCCTTGCTGTGCTGGTACTGCGAACGGCTGAAAGCAAGGGGAAACTACGGCCATAATTTTCCCCGAGGGCATGCAGCTTTACTGTATGATTAAATGATGATGGCGTCCTCTTGGGTAAAATATTCCGGAGGTAAGATAGTCCTCTATTCGGATCTCCGGGCGGGGACTACCCAAGAGGACATCGTTATCAGGAGAAAGAAAACTGGCGTTCTACGGATCGGTGCGTGGAATGTCAGATGCCTTAATCGGGCAGGTAGGTTAGAAAATTTAAAAAGGGAAATGGATAGGTTAAGTTAGATATAGTGGGAATTAGTGAAGTTCGGTGGCAGGAGGAACAAGACTTCTGGTCAGGTGACTACAGGGTTATAAACACAAAATCAAATTGGGCTAATGGAGGAGTAGGTTTAATACTGAATAGGAAAATAGGAATGCGGGTAAGCTACTACAAACAGCATAGTGAACGCATTATTGTGGCCAAGATAGATACGAAGCCCACACCTACTACAGTAGTACAAGTTTATATGCCAACTAGCTCTGCAGATGACGAAGGAATTGAAGAAATGTATGATGAAATAAAAGAAATTATTCAGATGGTGAAGGGAGATGAAAATTTAATAGTCATGGGTGACTGGAATTAGAGTGTAGGAAAAGGGAGAGAAGGAAACGTAGTAGGTGAATACGGATTGGGGCTAAGAAATGAAAGAGGAAGCCGCCTCGTAGAATTTTGCACAGGGCACAACTTAATCTTAGCTACCACTTAGTCTAAGAATCATGAAAGAAGGTTGTATACATGGAAGAACCCTGGAGATACTAAAAAGTATCAGATAGATTATATAATGGTAAGACAGAGATTTAGGAACCAGGTTTTAAATTGTAAGACATTTCCAGGGGCAGATGTGGACTCTGACCACAATCTACTGGTTATGACCTGTAGATTAAAACTGAAGAAACTGCAAAAAGGGGGGAATTTAAGGAGATGGGACCTGGATAAACTGACTAAACCAGAGGTTGTAGAGAGCTTCAGAGAGAGCACTAGGGAACGATTGACAAGAATGGGGGAAAGTAATACAGTAGAAGAAGAATGAGTAGCTTTGAGAGACGAAATAGTGAAGGTAGCTGAGGATCAAGTAGGTAAAAAGACGGGGTACTAGAAATCCTTGGGTAACCGAAGAGATACTGAATTTAATTGATGAAAGGAGAAAATATAAAAATGCAGTAAATGAAGCAGGCAAAAAGGAATACAAACGACTCAAAACTGAGATCGACAGGAAGTGCAAAATGGCTAAGCAGGGATGGCTAGAGCACAAATCTAAGGATGTGGAGACTTATCTCACTAGGGGTAAGATAGATACTGCCTACAGGAAAATTAAAGAGACCTTTGGATGTAAGACAACCACTTGTATGAACAACAAGAGCTCAGATGGAAACCCAGTTCTAAGCAAAGAAGGGAAAGCAGAAAGGTGGAAGGAGTATACAGAGGGTCTATACAAGGGCGATGTACTTGAGGACAATATTATGGAAATGGAAAAGGATGTAGATGAAGATGAAATGGGAGATACGATACTGCGTGAAGAGTTTGACAGAGCACTGAAAGACCTGAGTCGAAACAAGGCCCACGGAATAGACAACATTCCATTGGAACTACTGACGGCCTTGGGAGAGCCAATCCTGACTAAACTCTACCATCTGGTGAGCAAGATGTATGAAACAGGCGAAATACCCTCAGACTTCAAGAAGAATATAATAATTCCAATCCCAAAGAAAGCAGGTGTTGACAGATGTGAAAATTACCGAACAATCAGTTTAATAAGCCACAGCTGTAAAATACTAACACGAATTCTTTACAGACGAATGGAAAAACTAGTAGAAGTCGACCTCGGGGAAGATCAGTTTGGATTCCGTAGAAATACTGGAACACGTGAGGCAATACTGACCTTACGACTTATCTTAGAAGAAAGATTAAGGAAAGGCAAACCTACGTTTCTAGCATTTGTAGACTTAGAGAAAGCTTTTGACAATGTGGACTGGAATACTCTCTTTCAAATTCTGAAGGTGGCAGGGGTGAAATACAGGAAGCGAAAGGCTATTTACAGTTTGTACAGAAACCAGATGGCAGTTATGAGTCGAGGGAAATGAAAGGGAAGCAGTGGTTGGGAAGGGAGCGAGACAGGGTTGTAGCCTCTCCCCGATGTTATTCAATCTGTATATTGAGCAAGCAGTAAAGGAAACAAAAGAAAAATTCGGAGTAAGTATTAAAATCCATGGAGAAGAAATATAAACTTCGAGGTTCGCCGATGACATTGTAATTCTGTCAGAGACAGCAAAGGACTTGGGAGAGCAGTTGAATGGAATGGACAGTGTCTTGAAAGGAGGATATAAGATGAACATCAACAAAAGCAAAACGAGGATAATGGAATGTAGTCGAATTGAGTCGGGTGATGCTGAGGGAATTAGATTAGGAAATGCCACACTTAAAGTAGTAAAGGAGTTTTGCTATTTGGGAGCAAAATAACTGATGATGGTCGAAGTAGAGAGGATATAAGATTTAGACTGGCAATGGCAAGGAAAGCGTTTCTGAAGAAGAGAAATTTGTTAACATCGAGTATAGATTTAAGTGTCACGAAGTCGTTTCTGAAAGTATTTGTATGGAGTGTAGCCATGTATGGAAGTGAAACGTGGACGATAAATAGTTTGGACAAGAAGAGAATAGAAGCTTTCGAAATGTGTTGCTACAGAAGAATGCTGAAGATTAGATGGGTAGATCACATAACTAATTAGGAAGTATTGAATAGGATTGGGGAGAAGAGAAGTTTGTGGCACAGCTTGACCAGAAGAAGGTTTCGGTTGGTAGGACATGTTCTGAGGCATCAAGGGATCACCAATTTAGTATTGGAGGGCAGCGTGTAGGGTAAAAATCGTAGAGGGAGACCAAGAGATGAATACACTAAGCAGAGTCAGAAGGATGTAGGTTGCAATAGGTACTGGGAGATGAAGCAGCTTGCACAGGATAGAGTAACATGGAGAGCTGCATTAAACGAGTCTCAGGACTGAAGACAACAACAACAATGTAGGTTTGGGAAACTTTCTGAATAATTGGTGGAATAACAAAAGAAAATGAAACAGAAGGAAAAAAAGTGCCGGTGGAGGAATAGAACCCGAGACCTCTGGCGTAAGAGTCAGAGCCCTAAACATCTAGACCAGGCGGCGGCTCGGCATTGGACTAACATTTTATACCCATAAGGAACCTAAGAAACTTTGGATCGATTTTTCCCGGGACTTTCCGGATAGTGCGTCCTAATATTTTAACCACGTGAGGTGTTAGGCGTCCTCTTTCACCTCACAAAATTTCGGACAAATCTCCGACCCCACTCTCGTGCCGTCTCCTTGAGAGTTTCAGAGTCTACTGAAAATTGAATATTACTACTCGTAAAATGATTGTCGTTCAGAGAGAAATAAGTTTAGTGTGTTAGCACTTCTATACCCAGTCAACTATAAGGACAAATATTTTGTCAACGCGGAGGTAAGAGAATGATGGCTCGAAGCGTGTAGTGGAGTAATAAATGAAGGATAAGATGATGTGCACATCTTCACTTACTTGGGAAAATAGTGGCTTTCAAAAATGCAAACTACAGGGGTATCAGAAAGAATCAGCCGATTTGGTACGTCTATATTTCTGAAACTAATAATCATAAACAATGAGTTTTGTACTTTGATGAACGGGAAACTGTGATTTCTTCTTCATCATCATCGTGCCTTTTCATAGGTGTTAAGTGTGCCTCCCTTGAGACGCACGGCGTATGTCAGTGCACTATTGGTTCAAATGGCTCTGAGCACCATGGGACTTAACTTCTGAGGTCATCAGTCCCCTAAAACTTAGAACTACTTAAACTTAACTAACCCAAGGACATCACACACATCCATGCCCGAGGAGGATTCGAACCTGCGACCGTAGCAGTCGCGTGGCTCCGGACTACAGCGCCTAGAACCGCATGGCCACCACGGCCGGCGAAGAGAATATAAGTGCCGCTCCAGGTAGCCTCGTCCACACTAAAAGAGCCATACTGGAAGACAAACAGTCATCTTGACTGTTTACCTGAAACTTGTGATCTATATCAATTGCTTGCATGGAAATTGTATATATCGAAGGACGTTGTTTGCATGTCGCCAGTTGCTTGCGACACTTGATTTGAAAAAGGCAAAGTTAAGCATTGTCAATTCAATTACTGTAATAAACTCCATTAATATGATTTGGTTGTATGTTGTCTAGCTATATGAGAAAACAGCTTTCCAGGCACCCTACATTAGACGAGTGGACAGGACCCCACACGTACAGTCAGGTCCGGTGACCTAGGAGGCCAGTAATGTCAGATTGAATCTTTTGGTGCAGTACGAGCGGTCCATGTTCGAATCAGGTCCAACTGTGGGAAAAGAAAGTTAACATATTGAGATATATGTGCTTCCTGCAACAGTGTTCTCGGCAAATAAAAATGGACCATACACCTTTTCCCGTGAAACTGCACCAAACCCATTAAATTTTGGCAAGTCCCTCTTATGTTGTACAACTTAATGTGGTTGTTCCGTACCCCATATTCTCACATTAAGACGGTTCACCTTTTCATTTAAATGTACTGTTGTCCCGTCACTAAACAGTAAGCGTGGAGGAAAACAGTCATCCTTCATTTTCCCAAGAACGAAATTATAGAACCCGACACGTTGTTGTTCTTCTTCACGAAGAGATTGCAGTAGCTGAATTTTCTATGGTTTCATATTGAAACGTTGACGCAACACACGCCAGACGGACATCGGGGGCATGCTGAGCTGTCGACCTGCACGGCGAACGGACTTCGGTGGACTCCTTGTGGAACTATGGCGGATGCGTCGGTTCGACGTTTGCGTCCCACACTCGGGGACAGCCCGGGGTTTTGCCTTTACACAAACAACCTGTTTCTCGGAATTGATCATGCCATTTTCTAATGCTCTGTGCTGTAGGAGGATCCACATCATACCTAGTACGAAAGCCACGCTGAACTGTTATTACCGACCCGCCCTGCGCAAAACGTAAAACAAAATTCTCTCTGTTGTCCCGACACCATTTTTACTAGAACTCAAATGGGCGCACACTGTTGCTACCTAGCGGGAACTGTATAAAACTCGAGGGTTTGCTCTTTCCAAATGTACTTTGTTCACGCACATACCTCAAATAACCTAATTAGTTATGATTAAAAAAGTCGGATGATTCTTTTTGATACACCCTTTATACTGCTTACAGTACAGGAGCAGTTCGGAGTAGATAATTAGCCTGAAACGATTCGGACACCTTTATTATGAGTTGGGCCATCGACTTCTCTCCAGACCCCACCGTCCAACTACCCTCTGTGGTTTCGGCTCTTGAGGGAGAATAATCTGCCATTCCTCCAGACTTCAGGCACCATATTAAAAGTGTCCCTAGGAGAGTTCAAGCCGCTAGAATTGCGAAGGGTGGACACATCCCATATTAGTAACTACCAATAGGCGTCCGGATACCTTTGATTAGTATAATATAAGCATTGTGTGTGTGTGTGGGGGGGGGGGGGGGGGAGGGTCCAGGAGTTAAACTATGTACCCAGAAGTCAGTGCTTGTTAATAGAAAAATTCCGAATGTAACTGTTGTTGGAGGTTCGCCTATAACAGGCTTTGTAAGTCAGTTAAAAGGTCGGAGGAAGGTAAAGGCATACCAGTCTCTGGTAGGACAATGATTTGTGGCAGTTTGGCGGTCAAAGCAACCTCAGGATTTACGATTATCATATTTTGCTTGTAGTAACAAGAACTGTTAATTAGCCTTACAGTTGATATTTATAGTTGTGTTACTTGGGGGCAAGTATATGAAACGAATAATATTTTGACATAGCACATACAATTTAAGTAAATTTGGTCCAGCTTCGTAAAAAGCCGTGACACACTGCACCATGTTAAAAAACAAAAATAATATGCTAACAACATAATGGGTTTATATCTCGGCGTCTTACTTTTTCTAAAACATAAAAGTAGGTGTTCAAAAGCTCTGAGCACTATGGGACTTTAGTTCTGAGGTCATCAGTCCCCTAAAAGTAGGTGTGTTCCTAGTTTAACGTTTATGCCTCGGGTGAGTCACCGCTATAAGGAACCTAAAATGAAAATCTCCTGGTAGTATTAATTTACCCGCACGTGATTCAACATCCATACTCCACAAGCCACCTGACGGTGTGGCGGAGGGTACCTTGAGTACCTGTATCAGTTCTTCCTTCTGTTCCAGTCTCGTATTATTCGTGGAAAGAAAGATTGTCGGTATGCCTCTGTGTGGGCTCTGATTTCTCTGATCTTATCCTCGTGGTCTCTTCGCGAGATATGCGTAGCAGGGAGCAATATATTGCTTGAGTCCTCTGTGAAGGTATGTTCTCGAAACTTCAACAAAAGCCCGTACCGAGCTACTGAGCATCTCTCTTGCAGAGTCTTCCACTGAAGTTTATCATCTCCGTAACGCTTTCGCGATTACTAAATGATCCTGTACCGAAGCGCGCTGCTCTCCGTTGGATCTTTCAGTCTCTTCTATCAACCCTATGTGATACGGATCCCACACCGCCGGCCAGAGTGGCTGAGCGGTTCTAGGCGCTACAGTCTGGAGCCGCGCGACCGCTACGGTTGCAGGTTCGATACCTGCCTCGGGCGTGGATGTGTGTGATGTCCTTAGGTTAGTTAGGTTTAAGTAGTTCTAAGTTCTAGGGGACTGATGACCTCAGATGTAAAGTCCCATAGTCCTCAGAGCCATTTGAACCATTTTTTTATCCCACACCGGTGAGCAGTATTCAAGCAGTGGGCGAACAAGTGTACTGTAACATACTTCTTTTGTTTTCGGACTGCATTTCCTTATGATTCTTCCAATGAATCTGTCTGGCATCTGCTTTACCGACGATTAATTTTATATGGTCAGTCCATTTTAAATCACTCCTAGTGCCTACTCCCAGATAATTTATGGAATTAACTGCTTCCAGTTGCTGACCTGCTATATTGTAGCTAAACGATAAAGGACGTTTCTTTCTATGTATTCACAGCACATTACACTTGTCTACATTCAGATTCAATTACCATTCCCTGCACCATGCGTCAATTCGTTGCAGATCCTCCTGCATTTCAGTACAATTTTCCATTGTTGGAACCTCTCGATATACTACATCATCGACGAAAAGCGTCAGAGAACTTCCGATATTATCCACAAGGTCTTTTATATATACAGGGTGTTACAAAAAGGTGCGCCCAAACTTTCAGAAAAAATTCCTCACACACAAAGAAAGAAAATATGTTATGTGGACATGTGTCCGGAAACGCTTACTTTCCATGTTAGAGCTCATTTTATTACTTCTCTTCAAATCACATTAATCATGGAATGGAAACACACAGCAAAAGAACGTACCAGCGTGAATTCAAACACTTTGTTACAGGAAATGTTCAAAATGTCCTCCGTTTGCGAGGATACATGCATCCACCTCCGTCGCATGGAATCCCTGATGCGCTGATGCAGCCCTGGAGAATGGCGTATTGTATCACAGCCGTCCACAATACGAGTACGAAGAGTCTCTACATTTGGTACCGGTGTTGCGTAGACAAGAGCTTTCAAATGTCCCCATAAATGAAAGTCAAGAGGGTTGAGGTCAGAAGAGCGTGGAGGCCATGGAATTGGTCCGCCTCTACCAATCCATCGGTCACCGAATCTGTTGTTGAGAAGCGTACGAACACTTCGACTGAAATGTGCAGGAGCTCCATCGTGCATGAACCACATGTTGTGTCGTACTTGTAAAGGCACATGTTCTAGCAGCACAGGTAGAGTATCCCGTATGAAATCATGATAACGTGCTCCATTGAGCGTAGGTGGAAGAACATGGGGCCCAATCGAGTCATCACCAACAATGCCTGCCCAAACGTTCACAGAAAATCTGTGTTGATGACGTGATTGCACAATTGCGTGCGGTTTCTCGTCAGCCCACACACACTGTGATTGTGAAAATTTACAATTTGATCACGTTGGAATGAAGCCTCATCCGTAAAGAGAACATTTACACTGAAATGAGGATTGACACATTGTTGGATGAAGTGTACCCGTGGAGGCCAATCAGCTGCTGATAGTACCTGCACACGCTGTACATCGTACGGAAACAAGTGGTTCTCCCGTAGCACTCTCCATACAGGGACGTGGTCAACGTTACCTTGTACAGCAGCAACTTCTCTGACGCTGACATTAGGGTTATCGTCAACTGCACGAAGGGATTGCCTCGTCCATTGCAGGTGTCCTCGTCGTTCTAGGTCTTCCCCAGTCGCGAGTCATAGGCTGGAATGTTCCGTGCTCCCTAAGACGCCGATCAATTGCTTCAAACGTCTTCCTGTCGGGGCACCTTCGTCCTGGAAATGTGTCTCGATACAAACGTACCGCGCCACGGCTATTGCCCCGTGCTAATCCATGCATCAAATGGGCATCTGCCAACTCCGCATTTGTAAACATTGCACTGACTGCAAAACCACGTTCGTGATGAACACTAACCTGTTGATGCTACGTGCTGATGTGCTTGATACTAGTACTGTAGCCCGCATCTCGTGGTCGTGCGGTAGCGTTCTCGCTTCCCACGCCCGGGTTCCCGGGTTCGATTCCCGGCGGGGTCAGGGATTTTCTCTGCCTCGTGATGGCTGGGTGTTGTGTGCTGTCCTTAGATTAGTTAGGTTTAAGTAGTTCTAAGTTCTAGGGGACTGATGACCTAAGATGTTAAGTCCCATAGTGCTCAGAGCCATTTGAACCTAGTACTGTAGAGGAATGCGTCGCATGTCAACACAAGCACCTAAGTGAACATTACCTTCCTTCAATTCGGCCAACTGGCGGTGAATGGAGGAAGTACAGTAGATACTGACGAAACTAAAATGAGCTCTAACATGGAAATTACTCGTTTTCGGACACATGTTCACATAACATATTTTGTTTATTTGTGTGAGGAATGTTTCCTGAAAGTTTGGCCGTACCTTTTTGTAACACCCTGTATATTGTGAATAGAAACAGTCCTACAACACACCCCTGCGGCATATCTGAAATCACTCTACTTCAGAAGACTTCTCTCCATTGAGAATGACATGCTGCGTTCTGTTATCTAGGAACTCTTCAACCCAATCACACAATTGGTCTGATAGTCCATATGCTCTTACTTTGTTCATTAAACGACTGTGGGGAACTGTATCAAACGCCTTGATGTTAGTAATGTTCTGCTGCTAGGGGCGTCGCTGCGACAGAAAGATTATTAAATGATAAAACAGGGAAAACTGTCTCAATTCCAGACTGCAGTCAATCAAAAACCGCGCACTGCTCTCAATTGCTGGAAACAAAATTGGAATATTTTCAGTTCCTTTCGGTTATATAAGGAAACGGTGACAACAACAAATGAAACGTTCTTTAAATGAAACAACAGCTTGCGCCTCGTCGTAAAAACTTCCTCACAGTCTTTAAATCAGTGTTAGTAATAAGAGCCTAGCGCAAATATAGACACGTCAGTCTGTAATGGATACAAAAAAGTTCTCATTTCGCCACGGCGACAGCGAGTTGTAAATTTAGTGCTGTTTGGTGGATTGTTTCGCACATGCTAAGTCTTCTGGATACTACGTACTGCATACCCAGGAACTCAAACAAGGATGCCGGTTCTTAGTTGAGGATATGTAACAATTTTTTCCAATAATCATTAACAGAAGCATTTTCTCCACTTGCTGCCCTTTTCGTATCACTCGGCAATAATCCCAAATTATTTGAAATTAATATTTTACCGAGAAACTAAATAAAAGTTTGTAGCTGGACCGTTACAATACGTAATTAAAGTATGGAACTAGTGATTATGGTATGGGAGTACTGAAACACTTTTGGGCTAGGAAATCAATAATTAACTGATCCACATGACTTCTAGGAAAAAAAGTTTAAGAACTTTTTTTCGTATCGGTAGTAATTCCCAATTGCTGCTGTACGTTAGATGGAGGGATGTGGAATGGGAATGAATCTGTGTTGACGGCAGGAATCGGCAGGCCCGTGGTAGATGTCTGCCCAAAGTGCAGAGTAGCGTATCCAGATGTGCTGTAGCAGCCAGGTGTTGCTGTCCCCTCCCCTGGTGCGACATCTGCAGTTGGGATAGTCCAGGTCGGCACGCGCACAACGGCCGCATCTGTCCCTCTCTGCCAGACGAGCCACACAGCTGCTGGCAGGGATTTGGCAGCCCAGGTAACATCTCTTGTGTCTGCCTCTGCCTCGCCAATGCCTGGGCACTCGTTACCATCACGCACTTTCTCCCCCTCCCCCTTGTCCGTGTAACGGATTTGGTGTTAACGATGGGAACTGTTTGTGGGATTGTGGGGCCTTCGGTGGTAATAAGGTAGCTGCTTCCCATTAGAGAAAGTTTCAGTGTTTACTGTTCTGTTATCTGTATGCTTTTTCTTGAACCCTCGGCTCCACATTCTGTATTTGATTTTCATCTCTGTGAACCTTGTGTACGAATCACATCGCATGAGTCCAATTTATTGCCTCTTGTGGTTAACACAGCTTCCTCTATATCAACAGTGCCCCGGGTTCCATTCACTGTCTGTTGGGAGATTTTCCTCGCTGGGGGATTGGATGTTTGTGTTGTACTACTCATATTATTTCATTTCATTTCATCTTTTCGACTTGAAACTTACCGAAGTGGCGTCAAATTTAGACTTCCCCCAGGGTATCGAAAAACCCCAGACGGATGGCTCCCGACCAATCAAACCATACGTTCATTTGATTGCATGGTTGCTCTCTGTCCTCTTTATTAGCAAACATTCAAGAAAAACTGCAACAATAATCTGTAACTCGAACAGACGTGTTTCAGAAACAGTTCAAGGCAGGTGTCATCAACGCGTAAAAATGGAATGTTTTGGTGTGGTGTTAATACATGCAACTTTCTTCATATCACAGACAAAGAACTGAGTCCTGTAATAGCTTTGCTTCTATATAATTATTTTGAAGAGTTGACGAATATCGAATGTCCTCACTCGTGTTTGCTAATACAGTGGTACTATGTTAAAATGACAGCGGTACATTTGTATACACCTACAAATCGTGACGGTGTGAATTTACCCATATAGGAGGAGAATACGGAATGTAATCGAATTATCAGGTGATGCCGAGGGAATTAGGTTGGGAAATGAGGCACTTCAGTAGTAGAGGAGTTTTGCTATTTGGGGAGCAAAATAACTGACGATGGTCGAAGTAGAGAGGATATAAAATATAGACTGGCAATGGCAAGGAAAGTGTTTATGAGAATGAGAAGTTTGTTAACATCGAGTATAGATTTGTCAGGGAGTCTTTTTCTGAAAGAATTTGTATGGAGTGTAGCCATGTATGGAAGTGAAACATGGACGATAAATAATTTAGACAAGAAGAGAATGGAAGCTTTGGAAATGTGATGCTGCAGAAGAGTGCTGAAGATTAGATGGGTAGACCACGTAACTAATGAAGAGGTACTGAACAGATTTTGCAAAAACAGACATAATGTCTGCAGGGATACCACAATCACTTTTTGTACAATGTTGCTTATAATCCGTCGTGATTGCAAAATGTTCATGCACATGACCGGTTTCGGTTCCTCTAGAACCATCTTCACATAGTAAATTAGAAATAATAAATTACTATCATTGTCATTTCTGATCTGAAGATGGTTCTAGAGAAACCGAAACCGGTCATGTGAATAAACATTTTGCAGTCAAGACGGATTATAAGTAACATTGTACCGAATAGAATTGGGGAGAAGAGGAATTTGTGGTACAACTTGACTATAAGAACGGATTGGTTGGTAGGTCATGTTCTGAGGCATCAATGGATAACCAATTTAGTATTGGAGCCGGCCGCGGTGGTCTAGCGGTTCTAGGCGCTCAGTCCGGAACCGCGCGGCCTCTACGGTCGCAGGTTCGAATCTTGCCTCGGGCATGGATGTGTGTGATGTCCTTAGGTTAGTTAGGTTTAAGTAGTTCTAAGTTCTAGGGGACTGATGACCACAGATGTTAAGTCCCATAGTGCTCAGAGCCATTTGAACCAACCAATTTAGTATTGGAGGGCAGTGTGGAGGGGAAAAAATCATAGAGGGAGACCAAGAAGTAGTCAGAAGGATGTAGGTTACAGTACGTACTTGGAGATGAAGAAGCTTGCACAGGATAGAGTAGCACGGAGAACTGCTTCAAACCAGTCTCTGGACGGAAAACCACAACAGACAACAGGAGTACACGCTTGAAAATGGCAAACGGCCGACTTCTGTTAATCGTGGCATACATGACAGTGGCTAAAAACAGCCAGAGTGGAAAATGGGATTGTATTTCATTTAATTTGTGGCTGTGGCGCTCGTGGTCGTGCGGTAGCGTTCTCGCTTCCCACGCTCGGGTTCGATTCCCGGCGGGGTCAGGGATTTTCTCTGCCTCGTGATGACTGGGTGTTGTGTGATGTCCTTAGGTTGCTTAGGTTTAAGTAGTTCTAAGTTCTAGGGGACTGATGACCATAGATGTTAAGTCCCATAGTGCTCAGAGCCATTTGAACAATTTTTGTGGCTGTGGCACCCGGAATGAAACACGTTATTTAAAAAGTTGTTAGAGTGCGAACAGGCTTTCGTTGTTATGAGAGGGACGCTAATGATAGGACCATCGGTGCAAGTAGCAAATAAAAAAAATATTACTATCCTTAGTGCATTACGTGCTGAAGGAAATAGGAAAGAGCTTGCGAGCGCGCGTTTGTGTGTGTGTGTGTGTGTGTGTGTGTGTGTGTGTAGAGAGAGAGAGAGAGAGAGAGAGAGAGAGAGAGAGAGAGAGGGGGGGGGGGAGAGGGGGGGGCATCGTTTTAATAAAGCGGAATATTTTACACGTTTGCAGACTAATTGAATATTCATTAACACCTTATCTTGAGAACGTTCACACATTTGTTCTGCCTTCCTGTAAGGTTCCTGCTTGTTGTGAAGATATGTAACACGTCATTTGTTTGTATTGCAGGTGAGTGACCCCATGTCTGCTACTGAGGTGCTGTCACAGCGCACAGTGTGTAAGTACCAGGTTTTTTTTACAAGTATCTTTTTTGGTAAATGAGTCGTTAAGGGGTCGCCCCATCAACGTCTCGTCTGTCGGGACTGATGAAAGGCTCCGATGGTGAAGGAAACTGAACATACCCTGTCCACCATACAGCGATAAAATCCTGTGTAATAGAACGCTCGCAACTGACTGTGACAAGCGTGCTTTGTTCATTGCGGATGCTTTCCGGATTCCTCCTCCTCTGTGTTGCCACAGGTTCCACGCAACTAGCCATGTGTACTGGTGTTGCAGGACGTGTGGCAGGCCTATCTGCGTTTTGTCACACCACAGCAGAACACTGAAATTCTTAAACTGTCCGCGCAAATGGCATCTTCAAATGATTTTCTTGTTCCTGTTACGGCAAGAAAAATGAATGAAAGTGAGATAGTATTAATACATTCATCCTTCGTTACCTCCTCTGCATTACTGCAGATGACGTGTCACTGAGCACATTTGTACTGTGTATACAGTACACGTGAGGTGCATAGTTGTTTCCACTGCCCTGTGTGGAATACATAAGTTCTTGTACACTTCACTAACCTGCTGTCTTCTTGATGATGATGTCCCCAGCGCAGAAAACAGCACGCAGGTCGTGGATTCTTTTTCTTGAGGCTGAAATTAACTTCGCAAGGAACTGCTGCTACGAATAAACTATCTCATTTGGGATGACATTCGAGTTTTTATTGATATAGACACGAGATACTATTCTCGGTCACAACGTATTGAACATATCTTTCCACAGTCATTATATCTGGCTAAAATAACATGAAATACATCCTGCCACAGACAACATGTCTGTCTACTGGAACCGTCAGAACTGGAGAATAAAATTACATGAATCAAATACTACTATTACAGACAACATGTCTGTACCTAGCGACGGTCGGAACTATAGTTAATAAAATTGCATGAAACAAATACTGCTATAACAGACAACATGTCTGTCTACTGGAACGGTCAGAACTGGAGAGCCGGACTGCCCGAGACACTTCGCGCGCCATGCCAGCAAGGCGTGATCCGAACGCCACCGAAGTGCATCGGCAGTAATATCGTGTCTTTTGTTTTAGTAATACTTTGATTTTAATAATTTTGAAATGACTGATTGATAGGTTTGAGATGTTTATTTAAAAAAATGAAGTAATTTGGATGACAGGTTTAATTAATAATAGCAACTAAAGTTTAACGTTTTGGCACCCTACCGCCCAACACAGCAGCCAATCACAGAGCAGCAGCATCATGCAGGCGGTCTTTCTCACGGGAATGGTACCGAATCTAACATCTGTCACCGGTACCTCATCCCACATTGCGTCATCTCTATGCTTCTTACATCTCCACTGCCCTGGGAATAGCTTCCTGGAGCCTAATATGATGGCTGAATAAGCCAGAAATATTACACTGTACAAGAATAGTACTCGGGTGGGGAATCCGTTATTCTTGAGGAGAGGCTAAAAGAAAGTTGTTAGTGAATTGACTAACGGTCATCTATCCTATTCAGTCCAAAGCTTACTAGAATGCAAATGGTCCTTATTAATAACCCCGTCAGCTAAAGCCATAAACCAATCACAAAAGTTACGACAAACGACGCCTTCAAAGTCACACGTCAAGTAGTTCAAATACTTACAGTGCTAATCCTGGAGCATTATATATGCCGACCGTTGGGGCCGAGCGGGTCTAGGCACTCCAGACAGGAACCGCGCTGTTGCTACGGTCGCAGGTTCGAATCCTGCCTCGGGCATGGACTTGTGTGATGTTCTTAGGTTATTTAGGTTTAAGTATTTCTAAGTCTAGGGGACTGATGACCTCAGATGTTAAGTCGCATAGTGCTTAGAGCCATTTGAACCATTATATATATATATATATATATATATATATATATATATATATATATATATATATAATCTCCTGAACTCTGTCTCTCTCCGCATTATCCGTAGAGTTGCGTTTTCTTAAGATTATCGTTTGAAGCCCCTGACTTGGAATTAAAATGGGCAGCCTGAATCACGTCGCCTATCGCACCTTTTGGTGGGATGTCAAAGATACCGAACTGATTCTTCTGCATTTCGTTGTTATAATGTTGTTAAAAGTTTACTGTTGAAAGTATATCTCTTATGATTATCAGCGAAATGTGAATTATGCTAACAAACGTTGGCGCCCTTGCGCGGTGGTAATCCCTCCATCTTCTGTCGTGGCAGCCAATCAAATTATATGACTACTGAGTTGGTGCAGTTCCTCACGGGAATGGTAATCGTTGTATTACGAGGGCAGTTCAATAAGTAATGCAACACATTTTTTTTCTCGGCCAATTTTGGTTGAAAAAACCGGAAATTTCTTGTGGAATATTTTCAAACATTCCCGCTTCGTCTCGTATAGTTTCATTGACTTCCGACAGGTGGCAGCGCTGTACGGAGCTGTTAAAATGGCGTCTGTAACGGATGTGCGTTGCAAACAACGGGCAGTGATCGAGTTCCTTTTGGCGGAAAACCAGGGCATCTCAGATATTCATAGGCGCTTGCAGAATGTCTACGGTGATCTGGCAGTGGACAAAAGCACGGTGAGTCGTTGGGCAAAGCGTGTGTCATCATCGCCGCAAGGTCAAGCAAGACTGTCTGATCTCCCGCGTGCGGGCCGGCCGTGCACAGCTGTGACTCCTGCAATGGCGGAGCGTGCGAACACACTCGTTCGAGATGATCGACGGATCACCATCAAACAACTCAGTGCTCAACTTGACATCTCTGTTGGTAGTGCTGTCACAGTTGTTCACCAGTTGGGATATTCAAAGGTTTGTTCCCACTGGGTCCCTCGTTGTCTAACCGAACACCATAAAAAGCAAAGGAGAACCATCTGTGCGGAATTGCTTGCTCGTCATGTGGCTGAGGGTGACAATTTCTTGTCAAAGATTGTTACAGGCGATGAAACATGGGTTCATCACTTCGAACCTGAAACAAAACGGCAATCAATGGAGTTGGCTCCGACATCGACCAGTGGAATGGTACCGTGCAGGCATACAGGCCCTCATTTCAAGGTGGCGTAAGGCCGTAGCATTGAATGGAGATTACGTTGAAAAATAGTGTTGTGTAGCTAAAAGATTGGGGAATAACCTGGTGTATTTCAATGCTGAATAAAACAACCCCTGTTTCAGAAAAAAAATGTTGCATTACTTATTGAACTGCCCTCCTATCTGTTGTGGGCACCCTCACACCGCTTTCTAAGTCATACATCAGCTAATGCATTCGCTCTCAATTACGAAGTGGAGCTTGAAATTTAATATTATGGCTCCCAGAGTTTGAGTAGAGAAATTACTGTAGACCTAAATCAGGGTAAGCGGTCAAGGATGTCTTCTACAATAAATGCAAGACAATTAGTAGGCCTCTTGGGGCGTTCCGAAATGCTTATTTGACGGAATCCTTTGCTTTGTCTGCTGGGCTATTTGATACCCTGTTTGTCCATTTCCCGCTTTCCTTTTGGCTATGAAAATTCGGAGAAAAATCCCACTGTGAAATTTACACTGTTTCTTGTTTTTACTCGCTGAAACATTTGTCGAAAAACAATATTACGTTGTTCGAATCGGTCTCAGTGGTGTGCTGGCTGACAGTCACGTCAATCGCAAAGCGACATGGAATGGAACGAGCACACATGGTCGGTTGTGAGGAGAGTGAATGGTCGACATCAGGTCATTGGGATAGTTGTGGGAAAGTGTAGCTCATCTGTAAAGGAGACACTCGTGCTACTGTGGTGTTTTGGATCTGCACCAGGTCGTGTTACAGCAAGACTTCGAAGTAACTTAGGGGTGGGCTACTAGCTTACAACCGGTTGGATGGATCAACAAGCGAGTATGACGGAGATGCTCCCTGAAGTCAAATGGGAATATCTGGAACGAAGAAGACGTTCCTTAAGCGGAATTTCAGAGAAATTGCTACAGACTGCAGAATGATACTTTTGCCACCTACATTAACATCTAGCGTAATGACCGCGAAGATAAAATAAACCAGGACTCGTACGAAGGTCTAGTCGTTTTTCTGTCGCTTCCTTTACGAGTGGAACGAAATGCATTCGTAGTACTGCTACTAGTAGTAGTAGTAGTAGTAGTAGTATGGTGGCGTGAGGAAATGTATGTAGATGTCGTGAACTCGACGTGGACACATTCCCTTAAACGTGCATAAACACATTAGGCAAACGAAGTGCTTGGCGGCAATTCGGCCATGTGGAATCGTAGTTGGCTCTTAGTCTGACTTAATGTATACCTTAAGGCTGAATTGTAATAAAGGCTATTTCATAATTTTTTCCTAATGAAAGCTACAGATTTCGAATTATTATTGAATTGTGTAGTCCTAAAAATTTGAAAGAAGACACCTCTTTCAAGAGAGCTGCACCTGCAGCAGAAAGTTAATAATTATTCCCAGTTTTTTGTTTTTTTCCCTCTCTTAGTCGTTCAGGGCGAAAAAGTGTCAAGAAAGACACCAATATCTTTTTCACATCGTGCGTGATAACAGCCGAATTATCCCCGTGCAAGCGTCTAGTCTTTTCAAATCGTTTTTATAATCGCAGTTCGTAGGGGCTCAAAACATTTCCATTCACAATAAAACTCCGCCAGCTTCAGTGTTCTCTCTATATTTCATTCTATACTACAGTATTTTTCAACGAATAAATACACACCATTAGCGATAGCGGGCATTGCCCGCAGGGGAAACAGCGACTGTTGGAATTTAGTTTTTCAGGAGAACCACAAGTCGTACTCCGGTTTCGCTCTTTAATGTAACAGCCAACTAATGTTCTTCATAAATTCCAGAGTTTCTGATGATATTTTTTAAATTAAAGAGCAAGACCGATCAATATAACATACTATGAGCGACTTGCGGCTATCCTGAAAAACTTAGTCACACTCATTCTAGAGACACAGCAATTCGCTGTTGAACCAACGAATATTCGACCCCGCCGTCCACACCAGAAGACGGGTTCCAACGCGAACGGACAGCCAACGCTTTGATGTTACCGCCAACTGACAGAACCGCAACAAAGTCGAAGAGCGTCGTTGGATCTAATTTGCCGCTCATATGTGCGAAGCTAATTGCGGGAAGCTATCGTTCTTTGGCCTTCGTTGACGTGGTATGTACGCGCCGTCAGGATGTGATAAACTTTTTTATTGTGCGTACAGGTGGACTTGTATTGCTGAATAGTGCCAGTGTGTAGGTTAATGAACAGGTCGCAGTGTGACATTGTGGGTTACCACCAGCAGGGCACAGTGGGCGCTACCGCTGCAGAATTAGGGGCGCGCTCTAAGTTTCCGTAATGGCCCGGGTGCACGCAGTGCCGGTGGCAGCGGAGAACAGGCACCCAGTGAGCCGGCTGTGTCGTGCATTCAGGAAGGGCTAGCGCAGCACCCGGTGCTCTGCGCCGTGTTCTGTTTGTGTTGCGCCTTCTCATGATGTAACCCGAGCCGGCTGCGCCGCTCCGTAATTACCGCAGTCCTGCGGGGCTTGGGGGGGGGGGGGGGGGGGGCAGCCGCGTCTCGTGTTCCCTCCGCAAATTAGTCTGCCCCATACCACTGTCTGCTGCCTAAGGCGCTGGGGCACGCCTGCTTTCATTCATTCTTAAAATGCCCTCCTAAAGGCGGCGGATTATTTCTTTGCTTCATGGTGTACTTCTCTCTTCTCTCACCCTTATAATACACTACTGGCCATTGAAATTGCTACACCACGAAGATGACGAACTACAGACGCGAAATTTAATCGACACGAAGAAGATGCTGTGATATGCAAATGATTGGCTTTTCAGAGCACTCACACAAGATTAGCGCCAGTGGCGACATCTACAACGTGCTGACATGAGGTAAGTTTCCAACCGATTTCTCATACACAAACAGCAGTTGACCGGCGTTGCCTGGTGAAACGTTGTTGTGATGCCTCCTGTAAGGAGGAGAAATGCGTACCATCACGTTTCCGTCTTTGATGAAGGTCGGATTGTAGCCTATTGCGATTGCGATTTATCGTATCGCGACATTGCTGCTCGCGTTGGTCGAGATCCAATGACTGTTAGCAGAATATGGAATCAGTGGATTCAGGAGGGTAATACGGAACGCCGTGCTGGATCCCAACGGCCTCGTATCACTAGCAGTCGAGAGGCATCTTATCCGCATGGCTGTAACGGATCGTGCAGCCACGTCTCGATCCCAGAGTCAACAGATGGGGACGTTTGCAAGACAACCATCTGCCCGAACAATTGGACGACGTTTTCAGCAGCATAGACTATCAGCTCGGAGATCGTGGCTGCGGTTACTCTTGACGCTGCATCACAGACAGGAGCGCCAGCGATGGTGTACTCAACAACGAACCTGGATGCACGAATGGCAAAACGTAATTTTTTTGGATGAATCCAGGTTCTGTTTACAGCATCTCGTTGGTCGCATCCGTGTTTGGCGATATCGCGGTGAACGCACATTGGAAGCGTGTATTCGTCATCGCCATACTGGCGTATCACCCGGCGTGATGGTATGGGGTGCCATTGGTTACACGTCTCGGTCACCTCTTGTTCGCATTCACGGCACTTAGAATGTGCTTCTCAATATTCGTATGCTCGAAGTAGTGTGAAATGTAACCCTAATAATACTGTAATAAATAAGTGGACGTTACGTTTCAGATGTGTTACGACCCGTGGCTCTACCCTTCATTCGATCCCTGCGAAACCCTACATTTCAGCAGGATAATGCACGACCGCATGTTGCAGGTCCTGTACGGGACTTTCTGGATACAGTAAATGTTCGGCTGCTTCCCTGGTCAGCACATTCTCCAGATCTCTCACCAATTGTAAACGTCTGGTCAATGGTGGCCGAGCAACTGGCTCGTCACAATACGCCAGTCACTACTCTTAATGAACTGTGGCATCATGTTGAAGCTGCATGGACAGCTGTACCTGTACACGCCATCCAAGCTCTGTTTGACGCAATGCCTAAACGTATCAAGGCCGTTATTACGGCCAGAGATGGTTGTTTTCGGTACTGATTTCTCAGGATCTATGCACCCAAACTGCGTGAAAATGTAATCACATGTCAGTTCTAGTATAATATATTTGTTCAATGAGTACCCGTTTATCATCTGCATTTCTTCTGGGTGTAGCAATTTTAATGGCCAGTAGTGTAGTTGTCCGTTCTCTCAGGCGCGGGTAGAAATGCAGCGCGGTGGTTTTTTCCGTATGGCATCAATGGTACGTTTCGTTTGTGCAATCTATAGCCCTTAGATATTAGTAGATTTATTTGCCTTTCTACATGTTTGCTGAGGTGGTTCGCCCTGTTAGTCATTTGCAGTCAACCGTGTTGCAGGCTGTCTTCACCGGACTTAGTCTCCTTGTGCCTGGATGTGCACTGAAAAACGTCGTTAGTTGTCTTCCAAGCTACTTGAATGACGTAAACCACAAAACTAAGTCTCCTATAACCTGTGCTGAACTGTTCGCCATGTTTTCCGCAAAGTATAGGATTTCATACTTGTTTACGTACTAGTCACGATGCGATTGCAGATTTAAATGTATTGAATTCATCATAAATGTGGGTAGCTGTGAACTGCAGTAACTATTGCAAAAAATGGTTTTCGCGTATTTATATTTCCTAGTGATTCTGAACGAAGAAATGTTAGATTGTGTATAAATGTCGGCCTGACTTAATTTTTATATTTCATTTTCGTGCTCCACATCTAAACATAATTTTGTACAATTTGATCCCAAAACAATTTCTTCCTAATAATGTAAATTTATTTTTCGTATCGATCCATTTAGCAACATTGATCGTCAACCATTAAAACGTATTTTAAACGAGTAGCAAATCACTTTACAGTGAAACTAATGTTAGTTTTGTAAACAAAATTTCTGTTCTCATTTTTAACTTTTTATATTTTGTTATCGATAATTCAGTCAACAATTATACAAAAACGTAGATCTGATAGTTTCTACATTGTCAAAATTTGTAACCTTCATTATTAATTATTAGGTGCATAAATCGTTATGTAAAAATTATTTCCGGGAAACACTATGTAAATTATACCTGAAAAAAATTTGCGATGAAGACAGTCAAAATAACTTTCATTTTAACTACATGCAGATCTAGAAGAATCTGGAAGCTATGTAGCTTACTGAAATTTTAGGCGCCAAACGCGGCATGATAGTTCCAGTTGTCTTGATTGGTCAGTGTAACTATCAAGTCCTGTCGATTTTGTTGAAATGTTGCACAATGCATTTACTTAACAAATAGTGTTTTAGGAAGTATCAAGACTTTATGAGTAAATTCTGATGATGCCAAAAAGCAACAACATTACTGCGACTTTTACTAAAAAACAATCTTGGATATATTAACTGGAAGGCATAAATAGGAACCTACACCGTAGACAACGAGACAGCCGTAGCAAGATAAGTAACATTTATCTATGCTAAAATAATGTTCCTGCCCTTATGAAATTATATAAACGTTTGGCAACACTGCAATAGGTAGTTCAGCGTTGGATATTTACTTCCTATACATCCACGAACATTTTAATTGTGAGGGATACGTAACATTGTACCCTTCAGTTGATGTCGTTGATATAGCCTAATGAAATGTAACATTCGCTTAGATTACCTCTTGTCACCTATTCTGTACCAAGCCGTAATAAAATGTACCTAAACAACTAAGGAAATGTAGCATTCAAAACACATTTCGCTCAACTTCTGTTAAGCCAGTCAATATAAAAATAGAAAGCACAAAAGTAACATTAAAGTCCATTAACGTGATAAGACGTGAAGTTTTGTAAGTAAACAGTGTTTCAAATGGCATCAAAAATGAGTGAGCCACTTTATGAAGTTTATTTTGTTTTTCTCCATTTCGAAGAGCAGTAATGTGTTTTTTTTTTCCCCTTCTCATGTTTGCTGATTTACATTCGATTTTCTCAGTCGTTCTGACTAATTTTTTGTTTCAGATTTTTAATTTTCAGTTTCAACCTAAAATTATGAGATGTGAAAACATGTTTTTTGAATATTTTAAATCTTCATTACATTACTCGTTGAACACCCTGAATTTCATAATGTGAAGATCGTTGGATCAAAAAGCCGCCATTCATATTCATATCAATAACATAAAAGGATGTACTTTGCGTATACTTTTGAGATGCGGTTACCGTTTAGGTACAAAAGCTATCTGCATTAAATATTAAGTGGGTAATTATCAGTCGTTCGAGGTACAGTACGTTTTGTGTACTTCAGTCAAATTTAGTTTCTAAGGAATAAAACGTTTTCATGATCCATCGAATCAGTTACACCAGAACTGGCAATTTTAGAACGCGCGCGCGCGCGCGCACACACACACACACACACACACACACACACACACACACACCTCCCCCAATGGAAAATTTCAGCGGACAACCATTAAAATGACGACGACGACTCATTTCCTAGGCACTGCCATTAAGACACGTTAGTGACACGCAGCAAGCGGAAGGTTAGTTCGAAGAAACTCATTTTTATCTAGCTTCTGCTTCGTGGGGAAGCTCTACGTGACGGCGGCTATTGTTTCACTCGGCGAGCCCTGCGCGGAACGGTTGCCTTCACCGGGCAGATTCGGCCCGTTCGCTGTCTTCGCGTATCTCTCGTTTCCGTGAAGTGGGCTGTCGTTGCGTAGCCTATTTCTGGCGCGCTTACTCAGAAGCGCAGCGGCAAACTATCACGTCCTGACTCAGCACAGAGAGAGAGTCGCTCTCGTGTGTGTGTGTGTGTGTCTGTGTGTGTGTGTGTGTGTGTGTGTGTGTGTGTTGTGCGCAGCATGCATGGGCCACAAGAGCCGCCTGGACGACCTCGGCGACAATCGATAACGTTCTGCATCGACTGCCACAGTGAAGGGCTACGAGGGGTGCCGTGGTCAGGGAAGGGGGCGCTCAGTGACGTCACCACAGCTGTGTGGTCGCGGGGCTTTGGGAACTTGGCTCGATATGGACGTCGCGACGATTGATTATGAATTGGGACCCGTGGATGAGACCTGGAAGGCTAAGGAGAATTGATCGTTTAGCGGAGGGTGCAACGCAGGGATTCAGCTTATCAGCTCTGTTGTTAGACTTCTACGTCGAAGAAACAGTACGGGGGGAGGGGGTTATCCGAAATTTGCGTCACCGCGGAAAAATGACTTCTTTAGCCTTCTGGATTGGCGTGATACATCGGCAAGTTTTCCGCAGCCGTCGAAAAAAATTTACCGCACGATAGATACACCACTTATCTGTGGGCTGCGCCATTTTGTTTCGGGTCGCGTAGCGGCGTGCTACGGTTCTATGGCGTGCGGATCTCATTGTGTCCCAAGCTTGCAGACCTGCACCTACATGTGGTGTCACCGCCAGACACCACACTTGCTAGGTGGTAGCTTTAAATCGGCCGGGGTCCATTAGTACATGTCGGACCCGCGTGTCGCCACTGTCAGTAATTGCAGACCTAGCGCGACCACATGGCAGGTCTAGAGAGACGGACTAGCACTCGGCCCAGTTGTACGACGACTTTGCTAGCGACTACACTGACGAAGCCTTTCTCTCATTTGCCGAGAGACAGTTAGAATAGCCTTCAGCTAAGTCCATGACTACGACCTAGCAAGGCGCCATTAGCCTTACAGTGATTGTATTTAAAGAGTCTCATTTGTATAGTCAAAAGCGATGTACCACAATGATGGAATAAAGTTAAGTAAACAGACGCTACGTACTTTTCTTTAGTGCATTAATAACGTATCCTGTTCCAGACTTCACGCCCGTCTGCGTTAGATAGCGTACATTTTGGCCTCCTCTATCTACAAGGTGTTGGCACATTTGCCGACACATCACTACAAACAAACAAAAACAATAGTAGAATGAGATTTTCTCTCTGCAGCGGAGTGTGCGCTGATAAACTTCCTGGCAGATTAAAACTGTGTGCCGGACCGAGACTCGAACTCGGGACCTTTGCCTTTCGCGGGCAAGTGCTCTACCAGCTGAGCTACCCAAGCACGACTCACGACCCGTCCTCACAGCTTCAGTTCTGCCAGTACCTCGTCTCCTACATTCCAAACTTCGCAGAAGCTCTCCTGCAGTACGCCTGTAGCGCCAGAGCCGAGGACGATGCAGATCTGTCGTACAATGCCATTCGTTGGGGGGGGGGGGGGTCTGGGTTGTGCGACCTGACCCATCTCGTCGCGTTGTACGGCCTTTCGTGAACCATTCTACACACACCCGATGCACAACTAAAGCACTTCGCCTCACATGCGCAGAAATTTCCCGGATGGATCCATCACATTCTCCCATGCTTACTTGCGCCCTGTTTCAAAGTCACTGATTTGACGGTACGGTTCGCGGGTACTCTACGTGGCATCCCACACGTCTGCTGAAGTCACACTGATCCATTACCTTCGGTTTATGGCGACGACGAGAGCCGCAAGCACATTTTACCGTTGGGTGGTGTTTCGCCACGATATCAATGTTGACCTTGAACCGACGGGCCGATATGGTTCAAATGCTAATCACTTCTGCAGAACATTCTAATGTGCATGTCTTGTGAATATGAACGTCCTACCTCTAGTCGTTCAAGGTGTTCTGTTTCATTTTTGAACAAGTGTGTGACAGCGTCATGAGAGAATAAAAACCTGAAGTGGTCAAAGATGTTTGAGTAAGAACAAAACTGTCACAAGGTGTCTTGCGTAAGGCGAAATTTCTCTCCAGTTTTTCTCACCATGCACGGTAATTAAGAAAAGCCACAACATCCGAGTGATTATTACTTACTAAACTGCTACATAGAGGGTGACTTTCTTTCTTTTACGTAAAACATGGGAATTTCTGCTCTAATGTGCCAGGAAGTGGGATAGTACACATTCTGCGGAGTGACTTGAATTGGTTTCTGGACCTACTCAAACGGCGTTTTCCAAGAACGCCGCGGCAAGTCCAAGGTCAGGGGGAACGGGTTCTACAAGCATACAGCTGCTCAAACAGGTGGATTTCCCTACGTATCGCGACACACACACACACACACACACACACACACACACACACTCACTCACTCTTCCGTGATATACAGTGTGATTCCATGACGATGGAACAAACTTTCAGGGATGATTGTGAAGTGTAAATTTATCAGTCTGAGGTAAGGGATCGTTGCCCATAAACGACCTAGTCGAAAGTTATAAGCGAAAATCGTTCTAATGTGTCTGCCAGTGGAATACACGTACCGTGACTGTTCTTGCTACCATGGTTGCTTAGAGAGCTTTCAGAGGTGATAATATGAACCAAAAATGGGGGGGGGGGGGGAATGTCCAGTAAACATGGGCTGAAAATACATACTTTAAGACGGGTGAGCGCGTGTTCATCTTCGCCACTGTAAAACACACCTGTTTACTGAACGAGTGGCCATAGTTCTTAAGCTATGTACTGTAGATCCAATATTTACTGGACATTTTCTTCTTGATTGGGCCCATACTACGATCTCTGAAAGTTGCCTACCCTACAAGCTAAGCAACATCATCATCGTCATAAACTAAAGGCTACGCCTTGTCGATTTAGCCACGTCTCTCTGTCCATTGTCATCCTTTTAAATTTTTCATACTTCTTTGATATTATTAAAATACGTTGCTCTTGGCCTGCCTCTCGGTTTTTTCCCTGAAACTTGTCCTCCAAATACATTCCTTAGGAACTGATTAGGTCTCATTATGTGCCCTATCATTTTTGATTTTCTTCTTCCTATACAATTTAGCAGCGTCCTGTTCTCATTCACTTCTCATAAGACCCGTTCATTACTTTTTCTATCTACCCAGCTTGTTTTCGTCATTTTTCTCCATATCCACATTTCCATTGCTTCCAGTCTCTCTATCTCTGCGTTTCCCAGTGTCCACGCTTCACACCTGTATGTTAAGACACTCCAGACTAAAGTTTTGGCAGACATTTTCCTACTTTCTAGGCTTATATGATTGTCCGTTATTACATTCCTTTTATTTTGGAAAGCTTGCTTTGCCAAGGCTATTCTTCTTCTTATATCTGTGATACATTTATTTTCGTCAGTGATAGTGGTCCGCAAACAACAGAAGTTCTCAACCTGCTCTAGAACATCATCTAGTTAAAACTTTACCATTTTCTTTTGTCTTCCCTACTACCATAGTTTTTGTTTTCTTCTTATTTATTTTTAGATCAAATTCTCTTAGGATTTTGGCAAAATTTAGCAACATATAACTCTATTTCCTTTACTGAGTCAGCAAGTACTACTATATCATCTGCAAAACGGATCCAGTGTATTCTTTGGGGAGAGCTAAAGCGCAGGATAAAAAAAGTACAACGTCAAAAGCAAAGATGCCTTAGTGAAAGAGTGGATTAACTTTACACTTGCGTACACAAAAAAAGGTGGAATCTATGCCTCGCCGTTTAGAAGCTGTGATCGAAGCAGAAGGTGGCAATACAGAATTTTAAATTGGGCCTGAAAGTGAACTTCACCGTGTATGTCTACTTTTGTACCTGACCGATGTTTCATTTGTATGCTCAGGATGTCAGTATATGGAATTATTATTAATTATGCAGTTTATATGTTGTTTTTCAGTTCCTAACATGTCTGTTGATGTCACAGAAAGTGAATACATGATAGTTTCTTGATTGGTTTTGACTTCAACTGTTATTTTCAGGGTGAATGTAGACTTGAGTACCCGACTGTGCAGTTCACGGCACGAGGTTGTGGTTAGGTTAGAACACGAGTTTAAATTCAGGGCTACAAAACGCGCCGTATGCTGCATTTTAGTCACTGGTCGCTTCAAACAGCTGCCGACTCAGCATGTACCATTTCTATCTGCTTCGCGGCGGCGGCGGCTTCCAACATTGTTCCGCGCTACACATCCACAGCGTTTGTGAAGTGATCCGCCGTTCTTGTGTGTCTCTTAAAACCGTGCAGTAGTCGTAGCCGATGTGGCAATACTCGCAGCGGCAAGCGACAGACGTCAATTATCAAGCAAATTTAGTCGGACTATAGCTTGCTTCGATACTTTTTGATAGTCATTTGAAAGCAGTAGCAGCCTTACGCAGAAACTTTGCAACATTCCCGCGGGTGTCGTAATTTTTCGTAAGCATAGCATGTCGCAGAATGAACAAAAAAAGTTCCGTTATCTGTATCCGTACAGTGCGAAACACGGCGAAGTGCATAGCAGAATATACTTCTCCTGTACGCGGTGTAAACGACAACTGTTGGAGACGGACTACGATGGTGTAGAAGAAGTCGAGGCGAAAAATTTGATATTGGAAACATCCGGTATAGTAAACTAGAAAACTGGCTTGCGGAAGCCACCTAAGCTGTAGCGCAGCGCGAACTTCGAATATAGTCTCGCGCTCTTGTAACGCCACCGCCTCAGCCATTTAAAACTCATTTATTTTTATCGCTACTATCGTCCTTGAATATACACACATTTTCCTGCCACTTACAAATTGTAAAACCGACTGAGGGTATTTTTGTTCCCTCGTTGAAACTACAAGAAAATGTGTATTTTTCTCACTAGACGCGTTTCGCTTTCTTGAAGTAAAGCATCATCAGTGGTCTGTAATTAAAAATACTGTGTTTACAATTTGATTTGTGTTGTTTAGATCAGAAAGCAGTTCGTTAACAAGTTATTAGTTTTTCAAAAAAATGTTCAAATGTATGTGAAATCTTGTGGGACATAACTGCTAAGGTCATCAGTCCCTAAGCTTACACACTGCTTAACCTAGATTATCCTAAGGACACACACACACACACACACACACACACACACACACACACACACACACACACACGCCCGAGGGAGGACTCGAACCTCCGCCTGACCAGCGGCACAGTGCAGGACTGCAGCGTCATAGACCGCTCGGCTAATCCCGCGCGGCTATTAGTTTTTACTTAGGATAATTTCTGCTTGGCTTTTGCTTACATAAGGAAATGCTGTTTGCTAGCACTTTCTTGGTTTCTTTCGTCGTTAGGCACTGACAAATATGGTCTAATTTTACGCTGCTTTGCAGAGCTATACATTTTTGTGTTTAATTGTGTACTTCTAAGCGGCTGTCTTTGTTTTCTAGTGTTGCCAACGTTGTCAGTAGTTTTTCTTTGATCTATTTTTTTCTCTCTTTGTAGTTCATTTTATGTGTGTTGTAGTTAGTTATGTTTGTGCAAGACAAATGGAGTGGTATGGAGTTAAAACGTTTTTGAAGCAGATGAGTGGACAGTAAGTGCACAGTAGTGTGATTGCGAGTGAGTTTAAAAGAAAAAGGTAAGGATCAGGAAGTGAATTGAGAAAGAAAAGCATTCGGCACATTGTGATGCATCCGAAAAACCAGGCAGAAATACTGTTAAGTAAAAACCAACAATTTGTTAACGAACTGTTTGTCGAACTAGAAAACAAATCAGATTGCAAATATCTTTAATGTCCGCCCCCGGTAGCTGAGTGGTCAGCGCGGCAGCATGCCAATCCTAAGGGCCCGGGTACGATTCCCGGCTGGGTCTGAGATTTTTTCCTCTTCAGGGACTATGTTGTGTTGTCCTAATCATCATCATCCCCATCTACGCACAACTCGCTGAAGTGGCGTAAAATCGAAAAACTTACACCCGGCGAAAGGTCTACCCGACGGGAGCCCCACTCACACAACATTTACATTTATTTATATCTTTCATTACATACTACTGAAGACGTTTTACTTCAATAAAGCAGAACGCGTCTGGTGATAAAAACACGCATTTTCTGGTAGTTGTACCGACGTAACAATAATAAACTTAGAAATTGTAAAGCAACTACGAACAATATGGCCACACAAATCAATAATGTGAAATTGGCGTTTGTGTATTACCTCTATATTGTGAATTTTAATTGCGTAAAATTAACAAATTGTTTTATTCCTGTGGCTCCGTAACATGGGTCTACTGTGCTTGTAAACACAATTAGCAATTTATGTGATCGCTCTAAGCTTGTGGTTATAACTTATAGATACCAGTGCCTACCAATTTTAATTGTATATTACAGCGCTGATGATGGTCACTAAGTGACCGAAAATCGACTTTGCTGACAATAAAACAACAAAATACAGCCAATGCTGATTTTCCTTCCAATTCTAACAATTAGCATTGTTTTTTTATTTTATTTTTTATTTTCTTCGTTGCCCTCAAACGTAACTTCTACCAGTGTTAACGAAATCAGAAATTCCAAAAACCTGACCAAGTCGTTGTCGTAAGAAGGGGAATATCGTAGCTTAGGTGGCGTTTGTAGGGCGGTTTGTTTCCTTACTTGATTGACCCAAAGTGTCCCATATCAACTTTGTCGTCTATACTTGCTCTGCACGACTGTTGTTCGTTGTATATATTTATCGTTTTCTCTCTGTGTACCACGTATTAGGTTTTCTTCTGTACCACTTGCGTATAGAGCACGAGAAAAAGAAGTGCTTAACTTAAATGGTTCTATGCGCGCAGTAATTAGTATTGTCTTGTCTTTACGATCTCTATGTGGCTATTTGAATATTTCTAGATTCATCATGATAAATGCTGAGTCTTGAAGCTTTGTAAGTAGATTTTCTTCAAATGTTTGCCAGTTCAGGTATTAAGCATTTCCGTGACATGTGACCGTCTGTGCTGCCCTTCTTTGTGCACGTGCAGTATCCCCTACTTACCACATTTGGAATGTATACTCCACACAAGCAGTTTTTTAAGATGAGACGCGCGCAGTCTCTTTTGAAGACTGTTTTTCCCCAATATCCTGCCCAGGAACCGTATTGAGATTCAAATATGAGTGCAATATTTAGAGACTTGTAATAAATGGTGACTAGATGGTAATGTGGCGAGTGTACATAATAAGTTCCAGCTCTTTCGGCCACTGAATGACTTGCCGGAACGAGTGATTGAGCAGAGGTACACGTCAGTAGCAACGGTTACTCCTCTCCTCTGTCCCAGTTTTCCGTCTGTTTCCAGGAATGTGTGCTTCGCCACTGTGGCATTAAAAACAGATTACTACAGGACGGTTACGAAAATACGTGGAGATTTCCTTAGTCGTACGGAGGTACCGTTAGGTAACCAGACCACTTCCGTCTTAGCAGTTACATATTCAAAAATGATGTGACATATATTATTTACTAGTAGAATTTTCTTCAGTTGAAACATCCGGGCTGAGAGGCAGTGATCGATGTATAAAATTTCTACGTGACGTTTCGTCTCTATCTGTGGGAGGCATCATCTGAGGTCATCCGGCTACTGCTACCTCAGAAGATGTCTCCCGCAGATGGAGGCGAAACGTCACGTAGAAATTTTATACATCGACCACGGCCTCTCAGCCCGGAAGTTTCAACTGAAGAAAACACCGGCCGTGAAAGCCTACATTGTAGTAGACTTTTGCTACAACTGTAAGCTATTAGAATACACTGGCAGTTCGTGACTGCTAAAGGAAGGCGCGCGGTGTGTGTGTGTGTGTGTGTGTGTGTGTGTGTGTGTGTGTGTGTGTGTGTGCGCGCGCGCGCGCTACCAGTATTAATTTTGTTGGTGTTTGCTTCTTGTTCACAAGGAATGCATAGATCCGACAGGACAATGATTTTACATATGTTTCGTATGATGCAACGTATTTCGAGTGGAAAGCCTCTTCATCAGGCTCTATAATGGCTGTAGGAACCATATATTTGAGATCCACAGTCATTTTTCTGTGCAGTCATTGTTTGGAGTTTGCCGACGAACGCATGAATGCTTCCTCTTTCATTGAGTATTACACCAGTTAAGATGTTTCTTCAATTAGTTTGAGGCCTGCCATTCTTTTTGCTTGTCATCATCCTTGATTTAGGCAGTTACATCTCAAATATTTCCATGTCCTCCGTTCTGAGTCTTCAGTATCGTAATTCGTCCTTTTTTCAAATCACCTTCATTTTTACCCCTTTTCAGTTTTTTCGCTGCTCATTCTTTTGTTCCTTTTTTCTTTCCCCTTTTTTTCCTTCCCCCCTTCTTTTTTCCTCCCCCCCTTCTTTTTTCCTCCCCCCCTTCTTTTTTCCTCCCCCCTTCTTTTTTCCTCCCCCCTTCTTTTTTCCTCCCCCCTTCTTTCTTCCTCCCCCCTTCTTTCTTCCTCCCCCCTTCTTTCTTCCTCCCCCCTTCTTTCTTCCTCCCCCCCTTCTTTCTTCCTCCCCCCTTCCTTTTTCCTTCCCCCCCTTCTTTTTTCCATCCCCCCCTTCTTTTTTCCATCCCCCCCTTCTTTTTTCCATCCCCCCCTTCTTTTTTCCATCCCCCCCTTCTTTTTTCCATCCCCCCTTCTTTTTTCCATCCCCCCCTTCTTTTTTCCATCCCCCCTTCTTTTTTCCATCCCCCCTTCTTTTTTCCATCCCCCCTTCTTTTTTCCATCCCCCCCTTCTTTTTTCCACCCCCCCTTCTTTTTTCCATCCCCCCTTCTTTTTTCCTTCCCCCCTTCTTTTTTCCATCCCCCCTTCTTTTTTCCTTCCAGCTGTGGCTTTGAGTGCAATGTCAAGCAATTACCCCGCGGTGTGGGTACTCGGCGGGTCCGCGGTGTACCCGTGCGCTGCGGAAGTGTGCCACCGTCTGCCCACGGCCAGAAAGCTGCCCTGCCCTGCCCTGTCCTGTCTCTCTCCGCTCCACGCTCCAACGCTCTCGAGCGACAGTCGCGGCCACTGCGGGCCGCGAGAAAGCTGCACGCCGATGCTCTTTCTGTGTCCGCTTTGAATGCCGTGGTTACCGCGTGACGTGGAAAAATAGATAGCAGCTTGTTGTTGTTTTCAGTCCGACAACCCGCTGTCTGTACTTAAGGCTCGGCCTCTCTTAACAGTTCTTACCCCCATGCTTCCTCCCATTACCGAACGGACTATTCCTTGATGTCTCAAGATGTGTCCTATCGAAAGACCCTTTCTTGTAGTCAAGCTGTGCCGCAAATTTTTTTTTCTCAGTTCGATTCGGTACCTCCTCATTTGTTATTCCATCTGCCCATCTAACCTTCAACATCGTTCTATGACATACATTTTCAAAGATTCTATTCTCTTCTTTTCTGATGTGGTATCGTCCAGAGATCGCAGGGCCACACCAAAGTCGGCAACGCACTTTGATACCAATGAGGTCAATATAGAGCTGAGCATGGAAGCGCTCTGTCCCATTCGTGACCTAATTGGAATCTGTCAACATCATCGTGTAGTACTAATGTGTTATTCAAGACTTACCTGGAAATTTACTTTTGTAAATGTTCAACATTCTACTCCAAGAGAAGAATCTGTTAATAAGTGCATTTTATGATGCTTTAACAGCCAACAGTCGTAAATTGTCAGGCACTCCCTTTGCAAAGGATCTCAGTTTTCTGACTGGATTCGTGATTTCCTATCAGAAAGGTCACAGTTCTTACTAATTGACTGAAAGCCATCCTGTTACCCATAACTAATATTTGTCTTTCCCGAAGGAATTGTTAGAGGCCTTGTGCTGTTCCTGATCTACCTAAATGATTGGGCAGATATTATGAGCAGCCGTCTTAAGTTGGTTAAGGATGATGCTGTTGCTTATCCTCTAATAAAGTCATCAGAAGGTGAAACCAAATTGCAAAACCAGTTATAAAAGATATCTGTATCGTGCGAAAAGTGGCAGTTGCCTCTAACTGGTGGAAAGTGCGAGGTCATCCCCATGAGTGCTAAAAGGAATGCGTTAAATTTCGGTTATGCGATTAATCAGTCAAATCTAAAGGCCGTAAATTCAACTAAATACTTAATAATTACAATTAGGACAACTTAAATTGGAAAGAACACACAGAAAATGTTGTTGGGAAGGCGAAACAAAGACTAAGATTTATTTGCAGACTACTTAGAAGATGCAACAGATCTACTAAAGAGAGTGCCTACTCAACACTTGTACGTACTCTGTTGGAGACTGCTGCGCGGTGTGGGATCCTTACCAGAAAGCCGGCCGTTGTGGCCGTGCGGTTCTAGGCGCTGCAGTCTGGAACTGCGTGGTCGCTACGGTCGCAGGTTCGAATCCTGCCTCGGGCATGGATGTGTGTGAGGTTAGTTAGGTTTAAGTAGTTCTAAGTTCTAGGGGACTGATGACCTCAGAAGTTGTCCCATAGTGCTCAGAGCCATTTGATCCTTACCAGAAAGGATTGACGAAGTACATCAAGAAAGTTCAAAGATGAGCAGCACCTTTTGTATTATCGAGAAAGAGGGGGAGAGTGCCACGGAAGTGGTACGGAATTTGGAGTGGACATAATTAAAACAATGGCATTTTTCGTTGTGGTGGAATCGTCTCACGAAAATTCCATCACCAACTTTCGTCTCCGAATGCGAGAATATTTTGTTGACTACCTCAACTCCATATGAACAGGCGATGAAGGCCGAATGATTCAGACCGGCCGCCGTGTCAACCTCAGACCATAGGCGTCACTGGATGCGGATATGGAGGGACTTGTGTTCAGCACACCGCTCTCCCGGTCGTATGTCAGTTTACGAGACCAGAGCCGCTACTTCTCAGTCAAGTAGCACCTCAGTTTGCTTCACAAGGGTTGAGTGCACCCTTCTTGCCAACAGCACTTGGCAGAACGGATGGTCACCCATCCAAGTGCTAGCCCAGCCCGGCAGCGCTTAACTTCGGTGATCAGACGGGAACCGGTGCTACCACTGCGGCAAGCCCGTTGGCGATATTTTGTTGACGCCGACGTACTGAGGGAGAAACATTCATCATAATAAAATAAGGAAAATCAGAGCTCGGACAGAAAGGTACAGGCGTTCTTTTTTCCGCGCGCTATTTGAGATAGGGATAACAGAGAATTATTGTGAAGATGGTTCGATGAACCCTCTGCTAGCCACTTAAATGTAATTTGTAGAGTATCCATGTGGATGTAGTTGTATCAAGTTAAGTAAATCGAACAAATATTTCGTATGCTGTAGTTCAAGCGAACCATCTCCAAGAGCAATCAAAGAACGCAATGTTCTGTCCGGACGATTATAGTTTCGTCTAGTCGTGCCATCTGAGCTGCTTATCGTTCACATTTAACGTCCATACAACGCTGCAGTCCAGACAAATACCTTCAGTGAAAACTTTCTAACATTTTAATTTGCATTAGATATTAACAAAGTACTCTTTTTCAGATTCCTCGGCCATCGTCAATTGTTTTGCTGTCTAAGTTCAAAATGGTTCAAATGGCTCTCAGCACTATGGGACTTAACATCTATGGTCATCAGTCCCCTAGAAATTAGAACTACTTAAACCTAACTAACCTAAGGACAGCACACAACACCCAGCCATCACGAGGCAGAGAAAATCCCTGACCCCGCCGGGAATCGAACCCGGAAAGTTGCTGTAGCGAAACTATTGTACTATTGTTACTGTCTCATTACTTCATGTAGTTCCCTCAGCATCGCGTGATTTGATCCGAGTATACTCCATTACCTTTCACGATCTTATAATCTGTTTTCAGAAAACTGTTGTCATTGTTTCGTCTTCAGTCCAGAGACTGGTTTGGTACAGTTCTCCATGCCATTCTGTTTCGTGCGAACCACTTGATCTCCGAATAATTACTGCAAGCTACATCCATCTAAATCTGCTTACTGTATTCATCTCTTGGTCTCCGTCTACGATTTTTATCCCCCACGCTTCCCTCCAGTATTAATTTGATGATTCCGTGATGCCTCAGAATGTGTTCTACCAACCGGTCCTTTCTTCTAGTCAGGTCGTGCCACAAATTTCTCTTCTCCCCACTTGTGTTCGGTACCTCCTCATTAGTTACGTGATCAACCCATCTAATCTCCAGCATTATTCTGTAGCACCACATTTCAAAAGCCTATACTCTCTTCTTGTCTAAACTGTTCATCGTCCGTGTTTCACTTCCATACATCGCCACACTCAATACAAAAACTTTCAAAAAATAGTTCCTAACACTTAAATCTGTATTGGATGTTTACAAAATTCTCTCCTTCAGGAAAGCGTACACGTAATATGGTGTCTGTTTCCGTCATCATCAGTTATTTGCTGCCCAAATAGCAAAACTCACCTACTAGTTTCAGTGTCTCGTTTCCTAATCTAATTCTGTCAGTATCATCTGATTTAATTCGACTACATTCCGACATCCACCTTTGGATTTATTTTATACGTTCATCTTATATTCTCCTTTCAAGACTTAGTGCATGCCGTTCAAGTGCTCTTCCAAGTCCTTAGCTGTGTGTGACAGAATTGCAGTGTCAGCGCCAAACCTCAAAGATTTTATTTCTTCTCCCGGAACTTCGCTTTCCAAATTTCTCCTTGAATTCCTCTACCGTTTGCTGACGTTCACATTGAATAACCCTTTCTCATTCCCTTATCGACCCCGGCTTCCCTTTCACGTCCTTTGCCATTTAAAACTGCAGTCCTGTTCCTGTAAAAGTCGTAGAAAGCGTTTCTCTCCCCGTACTCTACTCCTCTTACTTCCAGAATATCAAAGAGTGTATTCTACCCAACACTGTCGAAAAGTTCTGTAAGTTGAGGGCTGATAGTGAGTGGATTTATTAGTATGGAGTTTGATTTTTATTTTTTTACTTGATGTTCGTCAGTGTCTTCGGCGTGGCGGTAAGTTGCAGCGTCTCAGTCACGTTGCCCAGAACCGGATAGAACCATCCTGAAACTCACGTGTTGAACCATCAGCAGCTAAACTCACGTGTTGCTGACGAGATAACGCTCCCGAACTACGCGTCTTACGATCTGACCGACCCATAAGGAGGCTTGGAGGTGGTCAAATGGGGGTGGAACCGCGGACGGCTGCCGGGAGCGGACACGCCGTTAGCTCTCTTCTGCTGGCAGCTTCCAAACCGATCAGAAGCCCTCCATACCTGCTCTTTTGGGCGGCTGCCCATTCAGCCTCGGCGGCTTCTCCACGCCTGCCTTTCTTTAGGGCATTAAAACTTCATACAGTTTAAACTATGTTTTATTCTTCACTTCAATGGGTGCCTACTGCTTTCCCCTCGTGGCCAATCCTGACGCATTAACAGGTCCTTTAAATGTGCGAACGCTATTAAGGGAGGTTTACTTTTCTTCAGGCAATCATCTAAAATCAGTCGTAGGCCCAGTATTGCTTCGCGTGTTCCTACATTCCTTCGGAAACCAAACTCGTTGCACGTTATCACTCTTTGATACCAGAGATTTCGTGTTGAATTCGTTAGTGTTCTTGATAGGCGTGAAATCGCGCTCGTTAAGGGATACTCACAGAAAGAGTTAAAGGGCACTAAATATATTTTTGCCAGGTTTCCGCGCAGCAGTTAACTGGACTTCCAAGGAGAAGTCGTGGGTGACGGCTGCCATGCCGTTCGCAGGGAAGCTGTACGAGGTGCATTCAAGTTCTAAGGCCTCCGATTTTTTTTTTCTGATTAACTACTCACCCGAAATCGATGAAACTGGCGTTACTTCTCGACGTAATCGCCCTGCAGACGTACACATTTTTCACAACGCTGACGCCATGATTCCATGGCAGCGGCGAAGGCTTCTTTAGGAGTCTGTTTTGACCACTGGAAAATCGCTGAGGCAATAGCATCACAGCTGGTGAATGTGCGACCACGGAGAGTGTCTTTCATTGTTGGAAAAAGCCAAAAGTCACTAGGAGCCAGGTCAGGTGAGTAGGGAGCATGAGGAATCACTTCAAAGTTATCACTAAGAAACTGTTGCGTAAAGTTAGCTCGATGTGCGGGTGCGTTGTCTTGGTGAAACAGCACACGCGCAGCCCTTCCCGGACGTTTTTGTTGCAGTGCAGGAAGGAATTTGTTCTTCAAAACATTTTCGTAGGATGCACCTGTTACCGTAGTGCCCTTTGGAACGCAATGGGTAAGGATTACGCCCTCGCTGTTCCAGAACATGGACACCATCATTTTTTCAGCACTGGCGGTTACCCGAAATATTTTTGGTGGCGGTGAATCTGTGTGCTTCCATTGAGCTGACTGGCGCTTTGTTTCTGGATTGAAAAATGGCATCCACGTCTCATCCATTGTCACAACCGACGAAAAGAAAGTCCCATTCGTGCTGTCGTTGCGCGTCAACATTGCTCAGCAACATGCCACACGGGCAACCATGTGGTCGTCCGTCAACGTTCGTGGCACCCACCTGGATGACACTTTTCGCATTTTCAGGTCGTCATGCAGGATTGTGTGCACAGAACCCACAGAAATGCCAACTCTGGAGGCGATCCCCCAAAACAATTCCCTCCATTTTCTCGATCGTGTCGTCAGACCGGCTTGTGCGAGCCCGAGGTTGTTTCGGTTTGTTGTCACACGATGTTCTGCCTTTATTAAACTGTCGCACCCACGAACGCACTTTCGACACATCCATAACTCCATCACCACATGTCTGCTTCAACTGTCGATGAATTTCAATTGGTTTCACACCACGCGAATTCAGAAAACGAATGATTGCACGCTGTTCAAGTGAGGAAAACGTCGCCATTTTAAGTATTTAAAACAGTTTTCATTCTTGCCGCTGGGGGTAAAATTTCATCTGCCGTACGGCGCTGCCATCTCTGGGACGTCTTGACAATGAACGCGGCCTCATTTTAAAACGATGCGCATGTTTCTATCTCTTTCCAGTCCGGAGAAAAAAAATCGGAGGCCTTAGAACTTGAATGCACCTCGTAATCAATCCGAAGGTTAGTCTGAGTGTGTAAACAACTGGAAAGTTGCCGTGACAGCGGATTTAGTAACTCTTAGATGAGCCGTTTCGTGATTGCCGTAACGGTAGAGATAACGGGCTGTGGGCTCCCGTGCGCAATGACGCACGTTGGCAGGCCTGCGTGTTGTTTTGGCCTTGGAACAGGTCGGCCGGCGAGTGGCTTGTAAAGTTTGTTTACTTTGGAGCTAAGCGAGGCGCCTTTGGTGCCACCGCTCCGGGGATTGTCTCAGCCAGTAACTGGCATCGCACGCAAAAGCTGTTGTGTCTGGCACCTAACCAAATAGACCCGTGTTTGGATTCACCTTGTCATAGATGTGTGGCTCATACGCTGCACAGGAAAGGGCTGTTAATAAAATAATGATATATTGACATTTTCACCAAAAATATCGGTCTGTATCGAAAGTGTCGCCTTTGAAATGGCAGTACCAAATACCGAATGCCGATATTTTTTATATTATATTTTTTCACAATTTTTGGTAAATATTTGAAATTGTTTTCTTGAAATTGTAGGAGTCTTACTACTTTTTGAGCTTTCGTCACGTCCTTTCTTTCTCTTTGACTGTGTGAAGCAAATACATGTTGGCACAAAGGTAGTAGTCAGATTGCGCTGGGGGAAGGCGATGTGGATGAAATAACAAGATTTCCGTCGCGAAGAAATGGCACACCAGTTGCGTAAAAAAATAGTTTTAACTCAACTAGTTTCCTATTCCTACATATCGGCAGTCTTCAAAAACAGTTGCTGAAAGTGAAGAACAAAATTTAAACGACAAAATCGGTCTTTGCGGAGGTTGGAGACGTGTGAGGGGGAAATGCTGACGTATCGGCGCTACCAACAGTAACTGCGACGTTTAGCTTCAGTCTGTAACTTTGACACTACAAGTGCTAGGTCGCTAGCGTTTGCAGAAATGAAAAAAGCAGGGACGTAGACATGAAATGAAATGTACCGGACTAATCGCACATGTGACGAAACCGATCGCCGGACCCATCGAACACCTTTTATTGTGCCACGTACATGCTGTTACCATTATTAGCCGAGCGTGAACGTGCATCGTTTTCCTTTTAGTTCTATCTCTAAGGGGATAAATAGACTTCTACCTTGTTTATGTACAGAATATCTAATAATAAACAAAAGCTGACAGTATATTTACAATATGCAGCCGAGATTTTTACTGGCCAGTACGTCTATAAATTTTCTGTCGGTACATCGATACTTTTTTCATTATATCGAGGGCCAGTAATGCCATTTCTTTAAATATCGATTTTTGGTTTTTCGTTATTTTTAAAAAATGCGAACACTCCTGGTACAGAATGATCCCAAACTTACATCGAAAAAATTCCAGAGACTCTTCAGGAATATTTTTTGTCTCTCCTGGTTTTTGCCAGCCGTAGTGGCCGTGCGGTTCTAGGCGCTACAGTCTGGAGCCGAGCGACCCGTACGGTCGCAGGTTCGAATCCTGCCTCGGGCATGGATGTATGTGATGTCCTTAGGTTAGGTTTAATTAGTTCTAAGTTCTAGGCGACTGATGACCTCAGAAGTTAAGTCGCATAGTGCTCGGAGCCATTTGAACCATTTAGTATTCTGCTGTATCCATTTTCAATGAGCTGCCGCAAGCAATTAAAAAGAACACCTAATAGTAATGAAAGCACGTTTAAATCCAATCTGAAAATTTCCTTATGGCTCACTGCTTCCATTCTGTTGGCGAGTTCCCGGGAAAAAAATGGAGTTAATTCCTGTGTCATATTGTTTATCTACATCTACATCGCTACTGTCAAGTGCGTGGTAGAGGTTTCATCGAATCACCTTCAAGCTGTTTCTCTACTGTTTCATTCTCGAACAGCGCGCAGGGAAAACGCACACTTAAATCTTTCCGTGCGAGCTCTGTTTTCTCTCATTTTATCATAATGATCATTTGTCCTCATGTAGGTAGGCGCCAACACAATATTTTCACATTCGGAGGAGCTGGTTGGTGATTGAAATTTCATGAGAAGATCCTGCCACAGTGAAAAACACCTTTGTTTTAATGACTGCCACCCCAATCCGTGCATCATATCTGTGGCACTCTTCCGTATTTCGCGAAAATGTAAAACGAGCTGCACGTCTGTGAACGTTTTCGGTGTCCTCCATCAGTCCCATCTATTCTAATCCCACACCGCACAGCAATATTCTAAAAGAGGACGGACAAGTGTAGTGTAGGCAGTCTCTTTAGTAGATCTGTTACATTTTCTAAGTGTTCTGCCAATAAGTCACAGTCATTTATTTACTTTACCCACAACATTGTCTATGTGATCGTTCCAATTTAAGTTATTCGTAATTGTAATCCCTTAGTATTTAGTTGGACTCGCAGTCGTTAGATGTGTGTGATTTACCGCATTAAGAAAAAAATGGTTCAATGGCTCTGAGCACTATGGGACTAAACTGCTACCGTCATCCCCTAGAACTTAGAACTGCTTAAACCTAACTAACCTAAAGACATCACACACACATCCATGCCCGAGGCAGGATTCGAACCTGCGACCGTAGCGGTCGCGCGGTTCCAGACTGTAGCGCCTAGAACCGCTCGGCCACTCTGGCCGGCCCGCATTAAGATTTTCACGTTGTACGCATGTGGATAACTTCACAATTGTCATTATCTAGAGTCAATTTCCACTTTTCGCACCATGCAGATACCTTGTCTAAATCATTCTGCAATTTAGTTCTATCATTTGATGACTTTACAAGGCAGCATTACTTGCACACAGCCGGCCGGTGTGGCCGTGCGGTTAAAGGCGCTTCAGTCTGGAACCGCGTGACCGCTACGGTCGCGGGTTCGAGTCCTGCCTCGGGCATGGATGTGTGTGATGTCCTTAGGTTAGTTAGGTTTAATTAGTTCTAAGTTCTAGGCGACTGATGACCTCAGAAGTTAAGTCGCATAGCGCTCAGAGCCACTTGCACACAGTCGAAGAGGGCTGCTCAGATTGTCTCCTGCGCCGTGTATGTTAGATCAGGAACAGCAGAGGCCCTACAGCACGTCCCTGGGGATCGCCAGATATCAGCTCTGCTTCACTCGAAGTCTTTCTTTCAGTTACTACGAAACTGACAGGAAAGCACGAATTTAGTCGCACAACTGAGACAGTACTCCGTAGGCACGGAGCTGGATTAGAAGTCGCTTGCGAGGAACCGTGCCAAGCCTTCTGGAACTCTATAAACGTGGAATAATTTGAGATTCCTTGTCGGTAGGATTCAGTGCTTCGTGTGAATAAAGAGCCAGTTGTGTTCCACAATAATGATATTTTCTGAATCCAATTTTCCAATAAATAATTTTCTTCGATATTATTTATAATGTTGAAACACATTATATGTGCCAAAATCGTATTTCAAATCGGCATTAGTGATATGGGTGCGGTCCGAAAAAACGTTTCTCCAGAAACAACAAACATGGGTATCGTTAATTCACACAGTAAACATAAACACCACCATAAGTAGAATGATACCCGAATATTTATTATTTCTTGCATATCAAGCGTTTTTACCTTTATCACGCGCCGCTCAAGGTGGCGCAGGGGTTGACACATTGGACTCGCTTTAGAAATGAACACGATTCACATCGCCGTCTGGCCATCCAGATTTAGGTTTCCCGCGATTTCCTAAGGCGGCTAAGGCAAGTTCCACGATGGTTCCTTTGAAAAGGGCACGTCCGATTTCCTTCCGCATCCTTTCGTAAGCAGAGCGTTTGCTCCGTCTCTTAACGACTGTGCTGTCGATAGACGTTAACATCTAATCTTCCATCTTTCCATCATCATCACGCCACTTAAGGAGACTTTCCTCTAAAAAGGGCGTGAAATACTTATATAGTGCAGGTTAAGCAAAGGAAGAAAAACGATTGCAACAGCATTCGAAATGGCGTCACAGAAATATGTTGGTTAAATTTAGTTCACTTTTTTTGAGTCATCAGTGTTCTGACTGGTTCGATGCGGCCCGACATGAACTCCTCTCCTGTGCCGACCTGTTCATCTCAGAGTAGTACTTGCAAGCTTACGTCGTCAATTATTTGCTGGCTATATTCCAGTCTGTCTTCTTCTACTGCTCCCTCTAATACCATGGAAGTCTCCCCAATGTCTTAATAGATGTCCTCTCATCCTGTCCATTCTTCTTGTCAGGGTTTCCCACATATTCCTTTCCGATTCTGCTCAGGACCACCTCATTCCTTCATCAGGCCACCTAATTTTTATCATTGGGTCTGTAGCATCACATCTCAAATAATTCGATTTCCTTGTGTTCCAGTTGTCCATGTTTCACTACCGTACAATGCTGTGCTCCAGACGTACATTCTCAGAAATTTCTTCCTCAAATTAAGGCCTATGGCCGTTGCTCACTTACCATCGAAAAAGCACTTGATCTCTCGGAACTGAAGAACTCTCCAGTCATTGGCGACCGCCACGGCAAATCACCTGCAACTGCTTGCAGACTGTTTACTCAGTGGCTTAGCGTCTGCATCTGCTGTATTTCATGGAATCACACTCCCAAGCGACCCTTTACCAACTCGCGCCACACAGGAGTTCCTTTGTTAGTAGCTTCGTCTAGAGAGAGTGGCCAACCGGACGAAATGGCGGCCATTTTTCTGCCAAACTGCGGGCGGTACTTTTGAATGGCCAGTAGTGGAGTACACACTCACCGAATCAAAAGCACAAGACAATTGCCTTTCTTTACAGCTATAATATACTCATAGTAGCCTACCACGTACAGCACAGGAAAATTTGATACAGTGGCTGTAAAAATTATTCGTTACTTGCATTTATCTCCTTCAAAGTTCGTTTACTAGACATATTGCAATGAAAGTAACGTAAATAAAAAAAATACTGTATAGCATTTGTTTTGTATCGGAAGTGAATGACGCTAAATATTTAACGTACCTGTATTACGTCAGATGAATGAAAGTTGTAAGCGGTTGTTTACTTGTGACACGCAAAAAGTGTGAGACGTATTAGTACTTCTTGTAACGTCTTCAAACTTTTTGCATGTCACAGGTAAACAACTGCTTACGACTTTCTTCCTCTCGTAGATAACAAACGAAACAGATTTCAAAAATCAGGTAATGTTAAATGTAGGCTACTGTAATAACGACCAAACATAACAAGGAAACTACCGTATTCCTTCTACCCCACAGCAAGGAGGCCTATTAAAAAACTGTCTTCAAGAGTACCTGCAATTATTTACTACGAATAATGTTTCAGCAACCACGGCAACTGCGGAAAACGTGCCGATAACTTGCCTGCGTCGACAGTAAGGCAATAATACTGAAACCAAAATAATGCCTAGTGTTCTAATTCGGAACGAAATAATGTTTGACGCTATGAAGTCGAATCAGCATGACACAACAATTACAGCAACTTTCGTTTCCAGCACGGACTGTCATATACTGGCTTCAGAAAAGCTTGTGATGCTACCTGTATGCACGCAAACGCTAATTACGTACTAAAAACGATATACAACTAAATCGAACATGCATGCACAACGCGCATCAAGTCTCTCAATAATTCAAATACCTTTTAATCGTTTCCAAAAGTTATCTCAACTTCAATTCAACTCAAAAGCACGGCAAACATAGGAAGCGCGAGAGACGTTTGGCAGAAAAATGTCGCGAAAGCTAATCAACCAATCACGGGCAACTTCACCTGTGGCCGCTCTCTCCCTATACAGGCTCTCTAGCTTCGTGTGCTGGTAGCTTTAGACTCAAAAGTAGTGCTAGTTGTGTTGCATGGTTGTGGGACCTGTGACCAGTGGAAAGATTTCCGGGACAAACGTCACGGTGCCTGTGTGTGTGTGAAGCTCTGTGTTAACACGGTACCCTTCCTGATCCCGGGGCAGGCGTCGTCGAGTGCCGCCTGCCCGTTCTGAGGAAGGGAGAGCAACGAGGCGCCAAGCGGGCCAGCCGCACTACGCGGACGGTCTTCAAGGAACGCCGCCACACTAACAGCCAGCCTGCAGCCTCCTTACCACCAGCAAAATCCGTGTTGCAGTCACAAACGTAGCTACCATAAAGTAATGTCAGGCTAAAGTACACTACTGCCCATTAAAACTGCTACACCACGAAGATGACGTGCTACAGACGCGAAATTTAACCGACAGGAAGAAGATGCTGTGATATGCAAATGATTAGATTTTCAGAGCATTCACACAAGGTTGGCGCCGGTGGTGACACCTACAACGTGCTGACATGAGGAAAGTTTCCAACCCATTTCTCATAAACAAACAGCAGTTGACCGGCGTTACCCGGTGAAACGTTGTTGTGATGCCTCGTGTAAGGAGGAGAAATGCGTACCATCACGTTTCCGACTTTGATAAAGATCGGGTTGTAGCCTATCGCGATTGCGGTTTATCGTATCGCGACATTGCTGCTCGCGTTGGTCGAGATCCAATGACTGTTAGCAGAATATGGAATCGGTGGGTTCAGGAGGGTAATTAGGAACGCCGTGCTGTATCACAACGGCCTCGTATCACTAGCAGTCGAGATGACAGGCATCTTATCCGCATGGCTGTAACGGATCGTGCACTCACGTCTCAATCCCTGAGTCAACAGATGGGGATGTTTGCAATACTACAACCATCTGCACGAACAGTTCGACGACGATTGCAGCAGCATGGGTTATCAGCTCGGAGACCGTGGCTGCGGTTACCCTTGGCGCTGCATCACAGACAGGAGCGCTTGCGATGGTGTACTCGACGACGAACCTGTGTGCACGAATGGCAAAACGTCATTTTTTCGGATGAATCCAGGTTCTGTTTACAGCATCATGATGGTCGCATCCGTGTTTGGCGACATCGCGGTGAACGCACATTGGAAGCGTGTATTCGTCATCGCCATACTGGCGTATCACCCGGAGTGATGGTATGGCGTGCCATTGGTTACACGTCTCGGTCACCTGTCGTTCGCATTGACGGCACTTTGAACAGTGGACGTTACGTTTCAGAAGTGTTACGACCCTTGGCTCTACCCTTCATTCGATCCCTGCGAAACCCTACATTTCAGCAGGATAATGCACGACCGCATGTTGCAGGTCCTGTACAGGCCTTTCTGGATACAGAAAATGTTTGACTGCTGCCCTGGCCAGCACATTCTCCAGATCTCTCACCAATTGGAAACGTCTGGCCAATGGTGGCCGAGCAACTGGCTCGTCACAATACGCCAGTCACTACTCTCGATGAACTGTGGTATCGTGTTTAAGTTGCATTGGCAGCTGTGTCTGTACACGCCAAGCTCTGTTTAACTCAATGCCCAGGCGTATCAAGAACGTTATTATGGCCAGCGTTGGTTGTTCTGGGTACTGAATTCTCAGGATCTATGCACCCAAATTGCGTGAAAATGTAATCACATGTCAGTTCTAGTATAATATATTTGTCCAATGAATACCCGTTTATCATCTGCATTTCTTCTTGGTGTAGCAATTTTAATGGCCAGTAGTGTACATCAGTCCGAAGATAGCTTTGGCTGCACCTCTCGCACGCTGCTGTGCCACCTGCAAGCCTCAAACCCTGCATAACTACAAAGGGTACCAGGAACGTTTTGCCGTACAACTTCATTTACTTAATTTTTTCGAAGTAATTTCTCCCACATTGAATACACCTCTCCATCCTCCGAAACCAATCCCTAAACCAGTTCTCCCAGGTTTCTGTATGGAGTTGTCCCAAGCCCTCAGGAGGTCCTCATCACTTGAAAACTGCACATCTCTCAGCTCCTCCGTTTTCACATACGGGGACAGTGCAAAATCACAAGAGCGAGGTCTGGACTGTATGGAGGGCGCTCTAGAAGTTTCAGTCCTGTACCCCGCAAATATTCGGCGCCTGTTTTGGCGCGGTGAGCTAGAGCGTTCTCGTGATTGAGGTTTCATTCTTGACTTCAGTCGCAGATTCTTCAGAGACTGGACGAATTTAAGCAGGCAGTGGTGAGTGTATCACTTAGCTGTGACTGACTTGTGTGTGTCCAAAACGACACACTCCACAATTCCATTTTTACCGTCGTTTCGTCACTGTCGTTAAAGCATGGATATATTACTATACTCCTGAGACCAAAGAACAATCTAAACAATGGGTTACCAAGGGAGAATCTTCACAGAAAAAGGCGAAGACCATTCCTTCGGCCGGAAAGGTTATGGCGACTGTCTTTTGGGATTCGCAAGGGATAATCCTCATCGATTATCTGGAAAAAGGGTAAAACTATTACAGGTGCATATTATTCATCGTTATTGGACCGTTTGAAAACCGGGCTGCAAGAAAAACGCCGGCGATTGGACAGCAAAAAAGTCCTTTTCGATCACGACAATGCACCAGCACACACCTCAGCAGTTTTGGTCGCAAAATGAACGGAAATAGGATTCCAACTCGTGTCACATGCCCCCTTTTCTCCAGACTTGGCTCCCTCTGACTACTATTTGTCCGCCAATTTGAAGAAATGGCTGGCGGGACAAAGATTTTATTCAAACGAGGAGGTGATAGCAGCAACTGACTTGGGGAATTCCTATTATTCGGAAGGGATCAACAAATTAGAACAGCGTTGGACGAAGTGTGTAAGTTTAAAAGGAGACTGTGGAGAAAAAAAGTTTTGCCCCAAACACGCAAGTAGTTTTTGTTTTTGCACGGACTTTTCAAACGCCCTTCGTATAATAGGTAGTACTTTCGTTTGCCTTAACCAAGTAAATGATGATCCTGTGTGCAACGCGGCCAGGTGAAACACGTTACCGCCGCAGTCGAATGCGGCAGTGTTGAGGCGAAAACAGGGGCGGCCTAGTAGACCCCTCAGTGAGAGCTCTGTTCCGGGAACGCGTTGTTCCAGGTACCGGCTGCCGCCTCGTCCGTCCGTTGCATCAGCGGGAAGACTGCGGCTTCCTACTTTTATGGCACTGCCGGTCCAGAGCTACCGCGAATGCTTTCGCGCTGCCGCCTCTGAGCGGGCGACTTTTCCGTCTCGAGAGACTACTCGTTTCATATGCGCCTCACGTGCTGCGTGTAAACCAGCCTCCAGGCATGTCGCGAGTGAGTCAGTGGCGTTAATGATTAAGTGAGCGTAGAGGTCTGAAAGTGCCGACTGTGGCGAAGACGGTGAATGCGCCGAAACATCGGAAGTTAACCAGTTCTTGCCGCGTTCATACACCACACAGTGATAGATTTGGTGTCTTCTTAGTCTGCTCAAACGACTTCGAGCACTATGGGACTTAACTTCTGAGTTCATCAGTCCTCTAGAACTTTTTTTTCTTAAAGTTCTTTATTAACCATCAATAATAATAATTATAGAACATAACCCACTTCCTTATATGATTAGTGGGTCTTACTTTCTAAGTATGGGCAGACTATGCAGGGTGTTTCAAAAAGGTACGGCCAAACTTTCAGGAAACATTCCTCACACACAAAGAAAGAAAATATGTTTTGTGGACATGTGTCCGGAAACGCTTACTTTCCATGTTAGAGCTCGTTTTATTACTTCTCTTCCAATCACATTAATCATGGAATGGAAACACACAGCAACAGAACGTACCAGCGTGACTTAAACACTTTGTTACAGGAAGTGTTCAAAATGTCCTCCGTTAGCGAGGATACATGCATCCACCCTCCGTCGTATGGAATCCCTGATGCAGCCCTGGAGAATGGCGTATTGTATCACAGCCGTCCACAATACGAGCACGAAGAGTCTCTACATTTGGTACCGGGGTTGCGTAGACAAGAGCTTTCAAATGCCCCCATAAATGAAAGTCAAGAGGGTTGAGGTCAGGAGAGCGTGGAGGCCATGGAATTGGTCCGCCTCTACCAATCCATCGGTCACCGAATCGTTGTTGAGAAGCGTACGAACACTTCGACTGAAATGTACAGGAGCTCCATCGTGCATGAACCACATGCTGTGTCTTACTTGTAAAGGCACATGTTCTAGCAGCACAGGTAGAGTATCCCGTATGAAATCATGATAACGTGCTCCATTGAGCGTAGGTAGAAGAAACTAAAATGAGCTCTAACATCGAAATTAAGCGTTTCCGGACACACAACATCTTTTCTTTGTGTGTGAGGAATGTTTCCTAAAAGTTTGGCCATACCTTTTTGTAACACCCTGTATGTTGGCTTCCATTCCATAAATGTTAGAGATTACCTCGTGTTACCTCGCTGCCACAACTGTGGAGACTTGGACCGCATTCTGAGGCATTGCACCAGGGGGGCCGGCGTGCTCAAGTGCGGCGAAGATTGTCACACCCGGAAAGACTGCAAAGCTGCAAGTGGCTGCATACCCCCTAGAACTTAGAACTACTTAAACCTAACTAACCTAAGGACATCACACACATTCATGCCCGAGGCAGGATTGGAACCCCCGACCGTAGCGGTCGCGCGGTTCCAGACCGTAGCGCCTTGAACCGCTCGGCCACAACGACCGGCTCTTAGTCTGTATTTTATTGCTTGCTTTGTTTTCATGTCATATCAGATATTTTGTTTCCGCGCGTTCGTTAGTTTGTTACATGTTCCACAAATCACTAGGCGAAAAATTTGAAAGAAAAAAGTTAATGAAGATGATTAAATTTCCTTGGGTGCTGTACCGCGTAATTGTGTAAAATACTGTAATTATAAACTGTTCGACGGTATTACAACGGCTTTCCTCAGAGCAGGACTTAGTGGAGGTTCAAATGGTTCAAATGGCTCTGAGCACTATGCGACTTAACTTCTGAGGTCATCAGTCGCCTAGAACTTAGAACTAATTAAACCTAACTAACCTAAGGACATCACACACATCCATGCCCGAGGCAGGATTCGAACCGGCGACCGTAGCGGTCGCCCGGTTCCAAACTGTAGCGCCTAGAACAGCACGGCCACTCCGGCCGGCTTTAGTGGAGGGAATGTGGATCTATTTACTGCAGACGATCGATGTCAGTATGTCATAGTTTTGAAGAAATGTGTCCATCAGAATGATAGGTCTTGTAAATTATAGATTACAGCTATCAGTCGTCCTATTTGAAATTTTATTGTGCAGATGAACTGTGGGTGAAGCCCGATCAACATGGACTTAAACATACGTTGACCGAAAATAATAGTGCATTGAGAATGGCTAGCTTCTAGCCGAAATCTAGAGCTGCACAGTAAAATTTAAAATAGGACAACTGATTGCTGCTATCTGTAATTTACGAGTCAATATAACAGTCGCTGACTGCAACAGCGCCGGCCGTTGTGGCCGAGCGGTTCTAGGCGCTCCAGTCCGGAATCGCGCTGCTGCTACGGTCGCAGGTTCGAATCCTGCCTCGGCCATGGATGTGTGTGATGTCCTAAGGTTATTTAGGTTTAAGTAGTTCTAAGTCTAGGGGACTGATGGCCTCAGATGTTAAGTCTCATAGTGCTTACAAGAGAACCTCCCCATCGCACCAACCTCAGATTTAGCTATAAGTTGGCACAGTGGATAGGCCTTGAAAAACTAAACACAGATCAATCGAGAAAATAGGAAGAAGTTGTGTGGAACTATGAAAAAATAAGCTAAATATACAAACTGAGTAATCCATGCGAGGTAGGCAACATCAAGGATACTGTGAGCGCCGTGGTCCTGTGGTTACTGTGAGCAGCTGCGGAACGAGAGGTCCTTGGTTCAAGTCTTGCCTCGAGTGAAAAGTTTACTTTTTTTATTTTCAGACAATTTTTATCTGTCCGTCCTTCCGTCGGATGCGAGGTAACGCTACACCTAAACAAACATCGAAACAAAACATATGTTTTGACAGAGCACAGGGAAAACTGTGCGACTGTGAAACTGTTGCATTCATTTGTTGCAGTTTATGTGACGAACTCTTGTGTTTTCATCACTTTTAGGGAGTGATTATCACATCCACAAGAAAACCTAAATCGGGCAAGGTAAAAGAATCTTTTTACCCATTCGCCAAGTGCACAAGTTAGGTGGGTCGACAACATATTCCTGTCATGTGACGCACATGTAGTCACCAGTGTCGTATTGAATATATCAGACGTGTTTTCCTGTGGAGGAATCGGTTGACCTATGACGTTGCGATCAAATGTTTTCGGTTCGCATTGGAGAGGCACGTCCTTTCGTCTACTAATCGCACGGTTTTGCGGTGCAGGCGCAACACACAGACACTAAACTTATTACAGTGAACAGAGACGTCAATGAACGAACGGACAGATCATAACTTTGCAGAAATAAAGTAAGTGATGTTTTCGCTCGTGGGAAGACTTGAACCGAGGACCTCACGCTCCGCAGCTGCTCACGCTAACCACGGGACCACGGCGCTTCCGTGCTCATACTATCCTTGATGTGGCCTATGTTGCCCATGGACTACTCAGTTTATATATTTTGTTATTTTTTCATAGTTCCACACAACTTCTTCCTGTTTTCTCGATTGATCTGTGTTCAGTTTTTCAAGGCCTATCCACTGTGCCAACTTAAAACTAAATCTGAGGGGGGTGCGATGGGGAGGTTCCCTTGTTAGAGCCATTTGATCTCTCTCTCTCTCTCTCTCTCTCTCTCTCTCTCTCTCTCTCTCTCTCTCTCCTTCTTTTTTTGTCCAACAGCTTTCTGCATGGAAGGGAACGTGATGGAGAATGATAGGTGGTGTGGCGCCACTCCATTGACTGCAGTTTTCTTTCCGGTTCGAAGTGACGAACCCTTGTAAATCGCCTGTGAGGCTATTCGGCAAAAATGTCACGATCAGCCGCATAACGCACAAGCAGTTCCGCACAGATTGTCCTCCTTTACTCTTTATGATCTTGTGTTACACGGCAAGGAACTCAGCGGGCGCACACCTTTGAGTACTCCAACTGGTGGACGAGTGTGTTAGCGCTACCATCAGAGACGTCCTGTTGAGCAGCGACGTGTATCATTGTGATGTGTCGACCACCTCGAGTGAGTGTGTCGCCACGTTCCAACATTGTAGGAGTCACAGACGTGTGCGTCCGGTCGGCTCGCAGGAGGTCGGACAAATGTTGCGCGATCTTGTTGCCATGATGCAGACGCCTCCCCCAACGACTCACCGTGCTTTTGTTCATTGCGAGGTCTCCGTACACACATTCTGCAAGCACCTGAGAATAACTGCGATTCTCTGGTTTTCCGCCAAAAGGAGCTCAGTGACAGTCCTTTGCTTGGAACGCACCTCCCCCTTTGGAAGGCTACGTAGAGTGCCCTCAACTGTCGGAACTTCATGAAAGTATAGGGGCTGAAACCAGGAATAGTCCACGATTTTCCTCAACGAATTCCGCATTTTTTCATCTGAAAATAGCCGAGAAACAAAAGTGTTGCATTACTTATTGAACGCCCCTCGCATGTAGAGGTACGTGTACTGCCTATCGACGCTTCAGTCCGAAACCGCGCTGCTGCTACGGTCTCAGGTTAGAATCCTGCCTCGGGCATGGATGTATATGATGTCCGTACGTTAATTAGGTTTAAGCAGTTCTAAGTCTAGGGGACTGATCTCAGCTGTTAAGTCCCATAGTGCTTAGTCATTTGAACTGCCTATCGATTTGTACTATGATTGTATGATATGACTATTTACAATCTGTACAGACACCAGACGGCAGTTATAAGAGTCGAGGGGCATGAAAGGGAAGCAGTGGTTGGGAAAGGAGTGAGACAGGGTTGTAGCCTCTCCCCGATGTTATTCAATCTGTATATTGAGCAAGCAGTGAAGGAGACAAAAGAAAAATTCGGAGTAGGTATTAAAATCCATGGTGAAGAAATAAAAACTTTGAGGTTCGCCGATGACATTGTAATTCTGTCAGAGACAGCGAAGGACTTGGAAGAGCAGTTAAACGGAATGGACAGTGTCTTGAAAGAAGGATATAAGATGAACATCAACAAAAGCAAAACGAGGATAATGGAATGTAGTCGAATTAAATCGGGTGACGCTGAGGGAATTAGATTAGGAAATGGGACGCTGAAAGTAGTAAAGGAGTTCTGCTATTTGGGGAGCAACATAACTGATGATGGTCGAAGCAGAGAGGATATAAAATGTAGACTGGCAATGGCAAGGAAAGCGTTTCTGAAGAAGAGGAATTTGTTAACATCGAGTATAGTTTTAAATGTCAGGATGTCGTTTCTTAAATTATTTGTGTGGAGTATAGCCACGTATGGAAATGAAACATGCACGATAAATAGTTTGGACAAGAAGAGAATAGAAGCTTTCGAAATGAGGTGCTATAGAAGAATGCTGAAGATTAGATGGGTAAATGAGGTGGTGTTGAACAGAATTCGGGAGAAGAGGAGTTTGTGACGTAACTTGACAGGAAGAAGGGACCAGTTGGTAGGACATGTTCTGAGGCATCAAGGGATAACCAATTTAGCATTGGAGGCCAGCGTGGAGGGTAGAAATCGTAGAAGGGGACCAGGAGATGAATACACTAAGCAGATTCAGAAGGATGTAGGTTGCAGTAGGTACTGGGAGATGCAGCTTGCACAGGATAGAGTTGCATGGATAGCTGCATCAAACCAGTCTCAGGAGTGAAGTCCACAACAACAACGATTTGTGGGCACTAGCGGTGTTGCCTCGGTGGGGGACTTTCCCGGAGAGCACTTAAGCGTCCAGGCAAGCGAGACAGGGTGAGAAAGCAGAGCGTAGGCGGCGGTCTCGTCCCACGTCCACAAATAGACCCGCCGACTGAGCCAGCTTCCGCCGGACAAACCTTTGACGTCCGTCTTCTCGCGCTACGCCTCGACTTCCGCACTCTGCCCGCAGAGGTCCGTGCTTGCGCCCTCTGTGACAACGTAACGCACACAGTTCGTTACACTTTGCACTGAATATACCGCAGCATTAGCTCATTCCCTGGCAGCGCGTTAGGTGCACCTATCTGGAATTCCAACACTCCTCTTCCAACCGCGGAATCGGACTAATGAATGCTTGTACGGCATTATTGACCGGGAGGAGTTGTTATGCCGCCTGGTGCAACTGTTTGTCTGACGCCACTTGGGGATCTTGTACGTCAGTGAAGTTGAAATAGAAATGGCTAGGACAACACACAAACCCAGTCCCCGCGCAAAGATGGTGTCCGACCCGGTCGGGATACGAAGCCGGGCACCTGCCATCTAGAGGCGAGTACTTCAGCCACTAGACCACGAACTACGGCCTGAAACGGCGCGAAACTTCTGTATTTACTAACATACCGGCCTAAATAACAGCTACGCTGCAAAGCTCACCCATGCGCGCCGTATGATACAATATTTAAATTTATTTATTGGTTCGTAAGTTCGTTTTTTCCGGTTTGCATATGTTGAGTTGTCGTAAAGTATTTTGGACGTGTGATACACTTCTCAGAGTCCTAATCATCTCAGGATAAAATTGTTGTCGTGCGGTTTGAGGCGCCATGTCACGGATTGCGCAGCCAGTCCCGCCGGAGCTTCGAGTCTTCCTCGGGCGTGTGTTTGTGTTTGTGTGTTTGTGTGTTTGTTTTTGTTCTTAGGAATTCACACACATTCTAACATAAAATTGTTAGTCTAATGTAAGACATACTGGATCTTGGGTCTCTACATCTAACTATTGAACCCTGCATTGTGTCGAAACTGCTAAATATGTATGAGAATTCACTATAGATTCTCATCTCCTTCTCCCAACTCTGTTTCCATCTCGTCCGCCCCCCTCTCTTTGTCCATATCTTCTCTCCTCTCTCTTTCTCTCTCTTTTCTGCCATTCTCTCCTCTCATTCTCTCTTTGTCCATTTGCTCCCTGGGTAGGACACTGTACTTAGATTCGGGAGGACGACGGTTAAAACCCACGTCCGGCTATCCTGATTTAGGTTTACCACGATTTTCTTAAATCGCTTCAGGGAAATGCTGGGATGGTTCCTTTAGAAAGGCACGGCAGACTTCTTTCCCCATTCTTCCATTATCTGCTGGAACCGATGACTTCGCTGTTTGGTCCCCTCCTCCCAAATCAAAGAACCAACCATTTCCTCCCCCTCACTATCTGTCAGTCTCCTCTTTCACCCTGCCTCTGACCTTGAGCCTTGTTTGTTATTATTATTATTTTATTATTATTATTATTATAAACGAAACCTTGATTGAGAGTTGCAGTCGCTTAAAATCAGTAGGGAAATGGTTGGTATCGGTGGTATGCGGGATAAGAGACTTCTCCAGCTGCTTAATCTGTGACCATAGCAATTTCAATGGCAGTATTTTACATAGTTTAAATTGGCCTACGGATAGGATTACGTTTCGGACGATCCGGATTCTGTAGAAATATTCTAATCATAAGCCAAAACTACTTTCCTATTTTCTGTTAAAACCAGCTGCAAAAACAAAACGGGACATTGTTGTTTATACAGTTTTTGTTTAATTAATAAGGAGTCAGTAAATACTTGAGAGAAACAATTTGTCTAATGGTTTAAATAATCTGTTATCGTAGTTGAAACGGACTGTGAAAACCTTAACGAAACTGCACATTTGCGCAGAGCAGCATATATTTTAATGGAAAACCTGCATTTTGTTACTTAAAAAAACAAACAACCTATGTCACTATATAATTTTATTAGATCGTCGTGTGAAAATTTGAAGTAAATCGGCCAAGAACTTTTTGAGACTTTAACAACGTTTCACTTTTATTTATATATCCTATGCCCGTCCGAGCATTTGTAAGAACATCCTTTAAAAATACAGGGTGACACAGGATAACGGGAATGTTTTGAAATGAGTAGTGGCAGCCAAGGGCAGGTGACAGCGCTGCGGGTCCGTGGCAGTTAGCAAGTAAAGAGTCCACCATTTCAGTAATCATGGATCTTTGGAACAGACAGCGTTAACCGTCAAAACGTTTTATAAAACAATGATAATTTGGTTGCGGCGCAGAGGGAGTTTCGACGTTTTTATAATTTAGGATGTCACAATGCCGTTCCGTCGCTAACACACGATGCAATGTTGGATTAATAACGTTGAAGAGACTGTATCTGCCTTTAAGAAGAAACCAACAGGACGAACAAGAAGTGTGCGTTCTGTAGTGAACATTGATGTTGTACGCGAGTCTGTCTTACGGAGCCCACGGCTTTCAATTCGTAAGCAAGCAGCAGTGGTTGGAATGTCATCCGTACAAACTACAGATGGTGCAACACTTGAAGGACAACGATTGCCAGTAACGATTAGGAGTCTGTCAACAAATAACAACAAAACTAAACAACGACGATGAATTTCTAACTAAGTTGTGGATTGCAGATGAGGAACAGTTTCATCTCACTGGGTAAGTGAATAAGCAGAACCACCGTTACTGGGCAAACACAAATCCTAATGACGTTCATGAGCGTCCTTTACACGCTAGTAAAGTGACAATATGGTGTGGTGTTTCATCACCTGGGATTATCGGACGGTATTTTTTCGCAAATGAACAGGGATACACAGTAACTATCAATGCCGATCGTTACGTGGAGATGTTATGAACTTTCGTTACACCTGCATTGAACAACTTTCCAAACGTTCAAGAAGCCTTGTTTCAACAGGACGGAGCGACATCACACACTCCATGGCAGTCAGTGGCATATGTGCGAGAATTGTTGGGCAGGATTCGAACCTACGACCGTAGCAGCAGCGCGGTTCCGGAGTGAAGAGCCTAGAACCGCTCGGTCACAGCGCCCGGCACGGCGACCGTGTGATCTCACGATTTGGTAATATTCCGTGTCCCACTAGATCGCCAGATTTATCCGTTTGTGATTTTTTTTTTTTTTTTTTCTTGTGGGGCTATCTCAAGAGCAAATTCTACACGACTCGACCAAGTTAAAACGGAATTCGGAATGCAGTTCACAGTATCCCAGCTGAGATGTTGCAGCAGTGAATGAGAAATTTCAACAGCAGATTTCACCAATGTATTCGTACAGGAAGACGCCATCTAAACGACGTAATTTTTAAAAAAATGAGAAATGACATCAATGTTTTGTAAGTGGCGAATTTGTAAGGTTTCAATTACTATAAATGCAATTTCGTTCCTTTCTCACCTCTAGTTTTATTGGATTGTGGAAATGTTCCCGTTTTTCTGTGTCACCCTGTATTAAGTAAGTAGGCCAAGAACTCGATATTGTTGGTAAAAGTCCGCCTGCTCACTTACTTGAGTGGTAACGTGCTTGCCTCGCTTGCAGTGGGCCCGGGTTCGATTCCCGGCCGGGTTCGATTCCCGGCCGGGTTCGATCGCCGGCCGGGTTCGATCCCGGCCGGGTTAGAGATTTTCTCCGCTTGTGGATTGGGTGTTGTGTTGTCCTTATCATTTAATCCTCATCAGCAAGTCGTCCAAAGTGGCGTAGACGAAAATAAGACTTGCACTTGGCGGCCGAACTTCCCAGCCAACAATGCCATAAGCTCATTTCATTTTGGTAAAAACATTAAAGAACGACTGGTCTTTATATATTAGTTTATAGTTTTGTGGGTAAAACTGTATTTTGTGTTTTCCCCCTTAAAAATTGTTTGAATATAAAGCAAATTTTGGAAATTTGTGGTAAGGTCTTATGGTACCAAACTGCTGAGGTCATCGGTCCCTTAACTTATACACTATTTAATCTACCTTAAACTAACTTGCGCTAAGGTCGACACACACCCATGCCCGAAGGACGACTCGAACCTCCGAGGGGGGGAGCCGCGCGGGAATAAAAAAATAGTAGTAGTTCCTGCCGGGACAGTTTACTGCGTCGGACTTAGTAGTAACTGCGCATGTTTTTAGCGGAAGGTTGCGAAGTGGATAGCTACCTTGAATGTACCCCCAAAGTAAAATCGAGCAAACTTTACTCGATGCTTCTGTAGACGTCCAAGTGGAGGCCTGCTTAGATCATATCCCTTAAAACTGCCTCGATGTACCCCTCGAATTTCTTTTCCATAGGTGGTGGCTTCTAACATGCGGTGAGGAACAGCGAAATTTGGAGTGGCTTTTGGGAATGCTGCTGCCACGCTACAATAACGTTTCAATGCGTAGGATGGCACCTCGTTTCTTAATCCAAACCTAAATGCGGAAAAATTTCTTTGTCAAAGCCATTCCTTTACGAGACCCAGTCCAAACACGCAGTAACGATCGCGGAAACTTTGATCAGCAGAATATTCACAAAATAATGCTGTACAATGTCTGTTTCCATGTTTCTTCAACTCTAACTACCTTTTCGTAAGTGAAAATTAAACTTTGAATAAGTTTCTTAAGTAAAAGGAAGCACTCGTGATAAATGTGTGTTCACAGCATGGTCGACATAAGTGGACTGCGTTAGACAGTGTCGTATAGTTTCCTGCTTGCTTGCAGAGGCCACAATTTTGTGATAGGTCAAGAATATTTACCAACGTTCGCGACATTTAAATAAATTCTTTTGTTCACTTCCGCGACTCAGTTTAACAATTTGTGATTATACGGACACCAGTGTGGGCGAAGTCCTTAGCGTTTGTCCGATTGGTTTCTTAATCAGTAAACATTAAACGTACGACTGGACGTTGGTGGCGCCAAATCTGGTAAGTAATTTCCTACGATCTGTCGTCGCTCAAGGACACGTCAGACTACTCTCATCACTTTGCCACATTCCCAGTCGATGTGGCTTGACTGTCTGCCACGTGCCCGCATCTCGTGGTCGTGCGGTAGCGTTCTCGCTTCCCACGCCCGGGTTCCCGGGTTCGATTCCCGGCGGGGTCAGGGATTTTCTCTGCCTCGTGATGGCTGGGTGTTGTGTGCTGTCCTTAGGTTAGTTAGGTTTAAGTAGTTCTAAGTCTAGGGGACTGATGACCATAGCTGTTAAGTCCCATACTGCTCAGAGCCATTCATTGTCTGCCACGTGTAGAGTGGGTAACGTATCTCTTCTACTGGCTAACACCGCTGCAAGAGCGTATGCAGTTCTACTCGATAGCTCGCAAAGTGGCACAAACGCCTCACGTGCTGTATGTAACAGATTATATACTGCTAAGGTTCAAAAGTATGTGTGTTCCATTCAGCTAAAAGTCCATATATTTGATACAGTCTGTTAGAGAACTTCATAAAGCAAGATGCGCATAAGATCGAACATAGTACAAGTCTGAGGAGTCTAGCGGGACCAGGTAAACTTGTAGCAATAAAAAGGTCAAAAATGTGGCTGGAGAATTCATTCCTACTACCGAACATGAATCTGAATGTTGCTATGAATTAAAACTCGTAACTGTCACTCCCGTTAATCAGCGGGACATGACAATTTCGATAGACTGCAGATAGCTTCATTTGATGGGTTACGATTTCAAATGGCTCTGAGCACTATGGGACTTAACATCTGAGGTAATCAGTCCCCTAGAACTTAGAACTACTTAAACCTAACTAACCTAAGGACATCACACACATCCATGCCCGTTGCAGGATTCGAACCTGTGACCGTACTGGTCGCGCCGGTCCAGACTATAGCGCCTAGAACCGCTCGGCCACTGAAGGCCGGCTGGTTACGATTTCTTCCGCTTTTAAATACTGTATCACGTATATTGACGGGCTCGAGAGGTCTTCATTGTTGCTTGGTCTTCTATCATCTAAGAACCGACATGGTTTACGTGATCGTCAGTCAAAGCGATTGTAGACTAAATAACTAGAGTGGCGTATTTCACTATACAGGCCTGAGGCTGTCAGCTTGGAGACCGGAAAATCCGCTCCGTGATGGACTGGGAGAAGTTTGCCTTGTGTTTGCAGGCTCTGGCAGCTTACGGCCCAGCTGCACCAGAACAACAGGCTGGAGCAACAGGTGCTGCTGTTTGCGCTACACTCCTACAAGCCCATACAGTGAGCATAGCGTACTGCGTATGCCGCCAGTATCACCTCGCTTTATTACTACTCTGTTCATTTACATTTTATACTACACTCACTTTTTCTATTTGTTCGCATTTATTTATTAGCAACAGGAGTGATGAATAATTGTTGCTGCTAAGGGGAGGGGGGGGGGGGTACAAATTGAAATAGATCTAACTAAGAAAAATCCGATTTCATGGACTTACAACAAAGGTCTAATTATAATCAAACTAATAAGTCTCCTTTATGTTGTTGCTGTTATCTTCTTACAGGAGTGGCCTGTCTATGCAACTAAATAAAAAGTGTCTATGCAACTAAATAAAAAGCTATTTGTTTTTTGCCACTTATTTACGAAGCATCAAATGGTTCAAATGGCTCTGAGCCCTATGGGACTTACCTGCAGTGGTCATCAGTCCCCTAGAACTTAGAACTACTTAAACCTAACTAACCTAAGGACATCACACACATCCATGCCCGAGGCAGCATTCGAACTTGCGACCGTAGCGGTCGCGCGGTTCCACACTGTAGCGCCTAGAACCGCTCGGCCACTGCGGCCGGCTTACGAAGCATCCTGAGTGGCTGTGACACCTTTCATGCATGATGTGCAAGGTGATTCCCTGATGATGATACAAACTTTCGTGGATGTTACAGAAGGGTAACTGCATCAATTCAAGGTAATTGACCCTGCACCTGAAACGACCTAATCGAAAGGTATAAGCCAATTCGTTCTGATATCTTTGACAGTATAATATATGTACCGGTACTGTTATTGCTAAGATTGTAGGGTAGGCAGCAGATAGAGGTGGTAGTATGGACTAAAATAAGAAATCTGGTAGACATGGGCTTATATTGCATACGTTAGGAGCTATAAGCACTTGCTCACCGTCGCTAATTTGAAACGCGTCAATTTTACCGAACGAGTCCCCCGTAGCTCTTAAGGTATTTCAGAGCCCTTATTTACTAGACATTATGTTTGTTTTGCTCCATACTACCATTTCACCTAGCCAGCACACTGAACTCACATTCGGGAGGACGACGGTTCATCATGCGTCCGCCCATCGTGGTGTGGATTTTTCGTGATTTCCTTAAATCGCTTCAGGCAAATGCTGGGATGGTTGCTTTGAAAGGGAACGGCCGATTTTCTTCCCTCATCCGATGGGAAACAACTACTTCTGAAAGTTGCCTACCCTACTATGTTACCAACAGCAGTACAGATACGTGATTGCATTCCAGTGTCAGATATCAGAACGATTTGCGCTTGTAACTTTCGACTTGATCGTTTATGGACCAGGGTTCCTAATTTCAAATTGATACATTTACCTTTCTCCATCATCCCTGAAAGTTTGTAACATCATCATGAAGTCTCCGTGTATAAGGTTTCCATATACAGGGTTATTACAAATGATTGAAGCGATTTCACAGCTCTACAATAACTTTATTATTTGAAATATTTTCAAAATGCTTTGCACACACATACAAAAACTCAGTTTTTTTAGGCATTCACAAATGTTCGATATGTGCCCCTTTAGTGATTCGGGAGACATCAAGCCGATAATCAAGTTCCTCCCACACTCGGCGCAGCATGTCCCCATCAATGAGTTCGAAAGCATCGTTGATGCCAGCTCGCAGTTCTGGCACGTTTCTTGGTAGAGGAGGTTTAAACACTGAATCTTTCACATAACCCCACAGAAATAAATCGCATGGGGTTAAGTCGGGAGAGCGTGGAGGCCATGACAGGAATTGCTGATCGTGATCTCCACCACGACCGATCCATCGGTTTTCCAATCTCCTGTTTAAGAAATGCCGAACATCATGATGGAAGTGCGGTGGAGCACCATCCTGTTGAAAGATGAAGTCGGCGCTGTCGGTCTCCAGTTGTGGCATGAGCCAATTTTCCGCGGGCTACGCGTGAATCTTGCCCGCACGCGTTCAACCATTTCTTCGCTCACTGCAGGCCGACCCGTTGATTTCCCCTTACAGAGGCATCCAGAAGCTTTAAACTGCGCATAACATCGCCGAATGGAGTTAGCAGTTGGTGGATCTTTGTTGAACTTCGTCCTGAAGTGTCGTTACACTGTTATGACTGACTGATGTGAGTGCATTTCAAGCACGACATACGCTTTCTCTGCTCCTGTCGCCATTTTGTCTCACTGCGCTCTCGAGCGCTCTGACGACAGAAACCTGAAGTGCGGCTTCAGCCGAACAAAACCTTGAGTTTTTCTACGTATCTGTAGTGTGTCGTGACCATATGTCAATGAATGGAGCTACAGTGAATTTATGAAATAGCTTCAATCATTTGTAATAGCCCTGTACATAGTTATTATCTTAAATGGTAGATAAGAAACAGTCTTGGAGTGCGCGCATGGCCGAATTTAATTAGCGTTTTATTTTACGTGTTGATTATGATTATGTAACTAAGGAGCAGAAAACCTAAAGATGGCACTTTAGTTGTAGAAAAAATATCGAAATAAATTGTAATGAAAGTAACGTACTTGTGAGCAAAATACGAGGTAAAATCAGTAAATTACGACACTGTCTTCTGTTAATCCGACCTGGTGGGGTTCCCAAACACTTAAGACGCTCGCACAACGTTGTCTACGCGCTCTCCTTTATAGATGAGCTACACGTACCTAAATTTCTCACAATAAACCGTCAGCCATTTGCCTTCCAGTCGACCTTACGAGCTCGTTCCATTTCATATCGCTTTCTAACGTTACTCCTAGATATTTAATAGACTTGATTCTGTCTAGCAGCACAACAATAATACTGCACTCGAAATTATTGAATTCTTTGTCCCACCCACCTTTAATAAATGACGTTTTTCCAGCATTCAGAGTAAACTGCCATTCATCACACCCAACAGAAATTTAGTCAGGACATCTTGTATGCCCTTCAGTCGATCTAAGACAACACTTTCTCGAACACTGTAGCAGATTTCTACTTGTCGTATTCGTCAGAGCATCTGTGTACATAGAAAACGTAAGATCCCTGGGGGACTTCTGACGATACCCCTTTTCTCTTACGAACATTCGCCGTCAACGTCAACGTACAGTGTTGTATTACTTACGAGAAGGGGTCCCCAGCGGTGGTCTCTACTTTTTGGAACCATTTGCACAGTGATGTTGGTTAAGATCCCAGATGTCACCCTGGTGGGCCGTCGTATGCGAGTAATAGGCGATAAAGATTTAAACGAAAGAAGGGATAATTAAAATGAAATTCTAGCAAAATGAGGCACAGAAATAATGAATGGAATAACATGCACGAAAATACAGGTTGATAAAACGAAAGACATCAAAATTAATACACAAAATGAATTAAAATAATGTGAAGAAAGTTTCCAAGTGGAAGAAGAGTGATACAAAGAAAAAATAAGATCAAATGAAAAAGTTGATGCGACAATTACAATGAGAGAGAAGTACAAATAAAAAAATAAATTGAATAAAATTCTAATTAAAGGAATTTCTCTGAAGATTTAAAAATAAAAATGTTGTAACAGCCGACGAGATTCGAACTCGTGATCTGTATGTGAGGCCCTTCCCCTATCCATTACGCTACATAAACAGTCCACACACCATTATTTTTTTTAAAGCTAATGAGCCTCACAAGAAATTCAGAAATTGTTTTTGTCGATTACATGCAAATCAGGGCCCACCAGGGTGAGTGGCTGCAGTATGTGATACTAGGTATCTTTAACTATATCAGTGTACATATACGTGGGCCACTCCAAAAGAAATGCACACTATTTTTTTAAAATCCATCTTTTATTCTACATGTTGGAAAGCTTCACAGTGTGTAGATACATCCTTTAGGAACAATATTTTCATTTCTCCACATAATTTCCATCCCTATCAACTGCCTTACGCCATCTTGGAACCAGCGCCTGTATACCCGCACGGTAAAATTCTGGACCAACCTGTTGGAGACACTGTTTGGCAACGTACACAAGGGAGTCATCATCTTCAGACCTTGTTCCACGAAGAGAGTCTTTCAGTTTCCTAAAGAGATGATAGTCACATGGAGCCAGGTCAGGACTGTAAGGCGCGTGTTTGTGTTGTCTCTTCGAGTTTTGTGATCGCTTCCATGGTTTTTTGACTGACATGTGGCCGTGCATTGTCGTGCAACAGCAAAACATCCTGCTTTTGCCGATGTGGTCCAATACAACTCTGTCGAGCTTGAAGTTTCTTCAGAGTCGTCACATATGCATCACAATTTATGGTGATTCCACTTAGCATGACGTCCACAAGCAAGCGTCCTTCGGAATCGAAAAACACCGCAGCCATAACTTTTCCAGCAGAAGGTGTGGGTTTGAATTTTTTTTCTTGTGTGAATTTGCATGATGCCACTCCACTGGTTGCCTCTTCCTCTCTGATGAAAAATGATGGAGCCATGTTTCATCACCTGTCACAATTCTTCCAAGAAATTCATCTCCGTCATTCTCGTACTGTTCCAAAAGTTCGCTGCATACCGTTTTTCCTGTTTCTTTGCGAGCCACTGTTAACATCCTGGGAACCCACCTGGCACTAAGCTTTTTTAACGCCAACACTTTCAGTATTCTGCAAACACTTTCTTCCACTATCCCAACGTAGCGTGACAATTCGTTTGCTGTGATGCGTCTGTCAGCAGTCACCAATTCGTTAACACTCTGCACATTGTCTGGAGTGTGTGCAGTACGAGGACTATCCTCAATATTGCCGTGCCCGCTTTCATCACGTAACCTGCTTGCCCACCGACTAACTGTACTGCGATCGACAGCAGCACCTCCATACACCTTTTTCAACCTCTTGTGGATGTTTTCCACTGTCTCGTTTTTACAGCACAGGAATTCTATGACAGCACGTTGCTTCTGACGAACTTCAAGTGTAGCAGCCATCTTGAGACATGCTGTGACGGCGCTACTCACGGGTACAGGTTGAACTAAGTTTGAAAACAAGTGGGAAGGATGTATCTACACACTGTAAAACTTTCACACATGCAGAATGAAAACTGTATTTTTACCAAAATAGTGTGCTTTTCTTTTGGATTGACCCTCGTAGTTTCAAAAAGACGAGTCCACGTCTCCTTGTTAGTCTTCAACCAACTCGGGGCTCTAAAAACCTATCCCACATTTTTGGCCTTCGTTAAGTATTCTGAGTGCCACTGTGTAAAGTTTTTCCGTAATGTGGTAATAGGTAGTGTGGTACGCAGACATCACGTCATTTGAAAGCATTCCTTCGCAGAAACGAGCCCGGGGAGCTAAGAGTGCGGTGTAGAGCGACGTGTGAGGGTTTCCGTCGGACAGGTGGCAGTGAGACGCGACGGAATTAGCGGGCAGAACTGTCAGAGCGCGTCGGCTAGATTTACGCCGGGGCTGCGTCGCCAGTCCTAAATTGGGCTCTTTAACGAACGCCCGCCGTAAATCTGTGCGTGTGGGTGCGTGCAGGCTGCGTGTCGGGCTGCCGGTTAGCCGCGCAACTTACGCATGCGCGTGGATGTTTTCCCGGGGGCCTGAAAATAGCGCGCCCTGCGGCGCTCCCGGGACGAAATTCAGACGATGACGACACGCCTGTTTTCTGCGACGTCTGGTCGCTGCCTCGCAGGGAAATCCGAGACTTAGCAGAGCTTACCGATAACATGATGATAAAAATGCGAGCTCACGTAGTATGTGACTGGAGTCAGCACTTTCGAAGAATTTCAGAGCTAGAAATCAATACGTTAGCCTTAAAGTTACGAAATCGAAATCTAGAGTGGTAGAGGTAATTTCTGGAGCACCTCAGTGGAGTGTTATAGTGTCAATCTTGTTTACAATACAAGGGGGCGTGGTGAAAAGTGATGCTTCATTGATTTTTTTGGGAAAACTCTTGATTTTAAAAGGAAACAAACGTTACTGACATTGTACGTTCTTACTCTCATGTAGGGTTTCCACATTCCCGTATTTCCCTGTTTTCACGTGTTTTGACCTTATTTCGGGCCGGCCGTTGTGGCCGAGCGGTTCTAGGCGCTTCAGTCCGGAACCGCGCTGCTGCTACGGTCGCAGGTTCGGATCCTGCCACGGGCATGGATGTGTGCGCTCTCCTTAGGTTAGTTACGTTTAAGTAGTTCTAAGACTAGGGGACTGATGACCTCAGATGTTAAGTCCCATAGTGCTCAGAGCCCATTGAACCGTTTTTGAGCCTTATTTCGGTCTCCCGTTTCACGTATTTAAGAACGTGTCTTCCATATTTCATTGTAATATAATACTGTGTGGTTGAAGTCAAACATTTCTTTCGATTATTAATAATTATTGGATTATCGAAATATTCTGACCGGTTTATCGGATGTACATGGACACCATAGCTTTCTTCTGAAGCAGTAATGAACGTACTACGCAGCGCATTAGCGCCACAACGTTAACTTAGTGTTACAGGTGTAGGTCCAAATACGCGTGTAAGTAAGGCTATATTGGTATAAGGTTCTAGAACTGCAGCATAAAACAAAATTAACAAGTCGATTACGGTAGAGACACGAAGATGAAGATACGGAAATGGTACTGTTCCTCCGACATTATTTTGCTTTTGTGTTTCTGCGGCGGCTGGGTTGAAGGTGATGGTAAGTTTCCTTCCGTATACAAATCAGATTGTAAATATTTGTGCATCCATGTGTTTTACGTATTTTAAATATGTGAAAATAAAAATTTCATTGGACTCACCAGATCTAAAAATTGAAATACTATAGAAACCGTGTACAGTATGTTACATCCTACGCCGTACAACGTGGTTGCAATTTTACGAACACTCCATATTTTCAACTAGAATAGGTGGCAACCCTGTTTTCATGTCTGCGTAAGAGTATTTACACTGAAGAGCCGAAGAAACTGGTATACCTGCCAAATATCTTGTAGGGAGCCCGCGAACATGCAGAAGTGCCGCAACACGACGTAGCATGGACTCCACAGACGTCAGGAATCGTACAGGGCTGTCCATCAATCCGTAAGAGTGCGAGGGGTGGAAATCTCTTCTGAACAGTACGTTGCAAGGCATCCCAGATATGCTCAGTAATGATCATGTCTGGGGATTTTGGTGGCCAGCGGAAGTATTTAAATTCAGCCACTGTGTAGCAACTGTGGACGTTTAGGGTGTCGCATAATCTTCCTGGAATTGCCCAACTCATTTGGAAAGCACAAAGGACACGAATGTATGCAGTTGATCAGACAGAGTACTTACGTACGTGTCGCCTGTCAGAGTCGTATCTAAACGTACCAGGGGTCTCATATCACTCCAACTGCACACGCCCCACACCATTACAGAGCCTCCACCACCTTGAACAATCGCCTGCTGACATACAGGGTCCGTCGATTCATGAGGATGTCTCCATACCTGTACACGTCTATGCGCTCAATACAACTTGAAACGAGACTCGTCCGACCAGGCAACATGTTTATAGTCATCGGCAGTCCAATGTCGGTGTTGACGGGCCCAGGTGAGGCGTAAAGCGTTGTGTCGTACAGTCATAAAGGGTACACGAGTGGGCCTTCGGGTCGGAAAGCCCATTCGATGATGACCCGTTGAATGGTTGGCACGCTGGCACTTGATAGCCCAGCACTGAAATCTTCAGCGATTCCCGGAAAGGTTGCACTTCGGTCACGTTGAACGATTTCTTCAGTCGTTGTTGGTTCCGTTCTTGCAGGATCTTTTGCCGGTCGCAGCGATGCCGGAGATTTGATGTTTTTCCGGATTCCTGATATTCACGATACACTCCTGAAATGTTCGCACTGGAAAAACCCCACTTCATCGCTACCTCGGAGATGCTGTGCCCCATAGCTCGTGCACTGACTAACACCACGTTCAAACTGTCATTATAGCAGCAGTAACCGATCTAACAACTGCGCCAGACAGTTGTCTTAAATAGGCGTTGCCGACCGCAGCGCCGTATTCTGCTTATTTACATATCTCTGTATTTGAATACGCATGCCTATAGCAGGTTCTTTGGCGCTTCAGTGTATTGCTCAAAATGGTTCAAATGGCTCTGAGCACTATGGGTTTTAATATCTGTCATCAGTCCCCTACAACGTAGAACTTCTTGGTGACATCACACACATCCATGCCCGAGGCGGGATTCGAATCTGCGACCGTAGCGGTCGCACTGTTCCAGAGTGAAGCGCCTAGTTTGTTGATGTCGTCACTGTAGAATGTTTGGCTTCGTTGACTTAAGCACAATCATACCTGTGCTTGCTTCGCTTCATCGCTATCAAAGTGAAGTCCTGGAGGTGTTCTTTAAGTTTTCGAAGCGGATGAAAGTAGAAAGAGGCCAAGTCAGGACCGTATGGAGGATGATCGATGACACTGATCCGAAGCCGTCGGATTATTCCATAAGTCGCAGTGTTCGCGCGTGGTCTGGCATTCTCACGCTGAAGAATACGAATTCGAAACTGAATACAAAGAAGCTGACCTCGCGCACCGACATAGTCAGTCACAAACCGTCATGTTACACGCTGCAATTCGAAGCTCTCTAGTGACGGAGGGCTGCAAATATGTAGACACGAAGAATAAGGACGTAGAATGATAACGTTTCTTATATTTAAAAACCTTTAAAAGTTTTCACATAAAAATGGGGTTGGCATTACTTTTCAACCCGCCGTCGTACGTAAATGATGTACGACGGAATTTCCAAGAGGCTGTTCGCAGACGGCCATATTGCCTACGATAAGAATTGAGATTTTAGCCCAACCACACAAATGGAATTAACGCCATCTTCGTTCTGTATATGTAGCAATATTTTGCTACTGGTTTCTCAGTCAGTTTGTGTTTGTTACGATATGAGGAATGTCGTGGAGCACATGTGGGAATTAGATGGCGGCAGGATGGTGGCCTATTGAGGCTGTGGTTCATCATTCAGTCATAGTGCAGCTGGCACCGGTGCGGATCGCCCGATTAGCGAATTCGGAGTCGATGTGTTCAGGAAGGCTATACGCAACGCGTGCGTCTAGCGCCCGATAGGACAACCGTATTATTCTCTCGGTCATGTATGGTGCTGTGACGTCACGTAGCTAGTGATAGGAATTAACCTTGTTTGCAGCCGAACAAATGTCTTCATGAAAAGTGCGGCGACGTTTGGAGCACCACGGATAACCATTGTTGAGGCTTCCGTTACGGCGGCAGCAGCGAGAGCAGCAGGGACAGTGGAACTGCCTACAGGAGTGACGCCATGTCGTACTTTCAGATGACTCAGTTCTGCGTACAGAATCACGATGAATGTGGATGCTCCGAGGTGATATGTTCGCCATCGCCATCCGGAGCCAGAACCCGGTGTGATGATATGGGTGCCATTGGAAAGACAACACGATCACACCTGGTTCGCGTGGCCGGTTAAGTGCGACAGCCGTTGTTGCAGTTATGAACATGTTGAGGGGGGTAGGACGTCAAACGGGCCAACTTGGAGCAGGAGAGGCACCACAGGACATTTTAATCTTCACTGTCTATGCTTTTACAAATATATTCATAAAACTTTATCAGCATGACCAGGAAGGATTCAGGATTCACACTCATAGCAGTGGAAGTTCAAAAACATAACAAAATAATTTTTTTGCATGTGAAATTTCATAATTTTTTCGCTTACTGTTGGCTGCGTTTGTTGCTTTAGGTACACTTTCTTCAATGAATTTTGCACAGCATACAAACCATCGTTACAGGAGTGTGAAAATCTATAATTTATTTAATTTTTGAAAAAATGAATGAGCTGGTACATTTTATACTTACTGTTTAGAAAAACTCAAATTTTGAATTACCTCAATTTTTACCACAGTTTTAATAGATTTGGAAAATTCTGGGGTTTTGCGATAAGGGGTTTGTGTTTAATAAGCATACCAAGTATGAAAGTAATAGGATACTTATTTCGGATGTTACATGCACCTAAGTACAGAAATTTGTGTTTTGCGGAAAATGGTCGTTGAAGTTTCTACTTGTATTTGGCATTCTTTTAGAACTGTCCAGCGCCATAAGCAGGTTCTTTTTCATTTTCGAGATCAATTTTCTTCCTTCTCACATTCCTATGACGCACTCTTCCTGATTTTTATCACCTCCAAAAATGATATATCTGTTTTCACTACACGCTAGCAGTCTATCGCATACAAAGCTTTGATGCAGTTCACTCTGGGCTTAGTTCCCATTTTCTCTAAAACATACTTGCTGCTCTGCACACCGTCATTAAAACATGAAACTGCATCATAAACACCAATAGCAAGTGCATTTCATCCCACAAAAATGGTTTTTGGTAATCTTTCCCATATACGTTGGTTAAAACTTCCATTTGGATTTTGGGCTAATTGCTGATCCTCTGTATAGGTATGAACCGCATTCGCAACGACAGAAGTCAAGGATGATTTTCCTTAGGACATCAAAGGAACTTAGAACCACTGCTGAAAGAGCTAGGTTAGAACTATGGAGGGCTACGACCTACCTTCCCCTGGTGGAAAAGAGTTGTTGAAGCTTTACCGCCGGCCGCGATGGCCGAGCGGTTCTAGGCGCTTCAGTCCGGAACCGAGCGACTGCTACGGTCGCAGGTTCGAATCCTGCCTCGGTCATGGATGTGTGTGATGTTCTTAGGTTAGTTAAGTTTAAGTACTTCTAAGTTCTAGGGGACTGATGACCTCAGATGCTAAGTCCCATAGTGCTCAGAGCCATTTGAACCAATTTGAAGTTTTACCTCCAGGCCATGACAGGAATGGACAACTTGGAAGTCCCTGAATAGACTGAGATCCGGAGTTGGAAGATCAAGAGTTAACCTGGCGAAATGGGGATACACTGATCCAAATGATATTCGGTGTGACTGTGGAGAAGAGCAGACAGTCGGGCACATGCTTCGATGTTAATAGTGACCAGTCTCGTGTACAGAAGAAGACCTTTAACAAGCAACGGAAAATTCACTGGAAGTGGCCAAATTTAGGTCAAAAGTAATTTAATCATAACTGTGTAAAATATACGTACATGTACCTGTATGTTTCTGACACGAGAATAATAATAAAAACCGCCATGAAGACATTTCTTCAATAAGTTTTTATTTGCAAGGTTCCAGAATATAGGTTTGATGGCTTCCATTACAGCAGTTGGTAGAGAATTCGTGTGATGATGATCTTCACTTACTTATGACAGGAGAATGCTGTGCAGTGGGGTGTGGCGCTGCCTCTTGGTACACTTAAGACCAAATTACGTGCTGTATAACCTCTCAAATATATATATGTTTCATACATCAAACTATTTTGGAAGATGTGCTCTACAAAATAGGCATATTTTTGAAAAATATAATTTTTTTAAGTTTTTGACGTCCTACCCCCCCCCCCCCCCCACTTTATGCAATTCTACCTGTTTTCGATGCCCTCGCTACGTTATCTTACATCAAGGTAATGCAGGGCAGTATGTTGCCACTAAAGGCGATGAACTCTGGTAGAGTGGTGAAGGACCTTGAGATTACGTACCTATATCTGCGGTCCAAGTTCAGTTCTACTTGACGCCCAGCCATATTAGAGCCTTTGCTGCTGTCAGTTGGCAGTCGTGCGTACTATCTGGAAATTTGTGATAAGTTCCTATGGGACCAAACTGCTGAGGTCATCGGTCGCTAGACTTACGCACTACTTAATCTAACTTGAACTAACTTAAGCTAAGGACAACACGCAGACCTGTGGCAGAGGGAGGCCTCGGAACTCCGACGGGGGGAGCCGAGCAAACCGAAGGAAAGGCGCCTTAGACCGCGCAGCGTCCGTACTGTATTTCGTGTCGTGTATACCCCCAAATCACGGAAAAAATTCATGATTTATCCTTCCTAATGCGCTGTATGTGCACAGTCAGTAAAATTCAGTTTTACTTGCAGGTCTGGATGAACATTGTTGACAATAGGCAGACATCAGAAATTTTCATCGAAATAAATTCGCTGAATGCGAATAACTTGGCTTCAGCTATATTAGGTATAGATGTACTACCCACTGGTGATGTATGAAAATTTGTGCTGCACAGGGACTCGAACCCCGATTTCCCAAGTTTTCGCGAGTGGTCACCATAAACATTAGTCTGCACGGACAGCCTGATGGTTAAGGCACCGCCCGCGACAAGCGGGAAATACAGGTTCGAGTTCCTGCGCGCCACGAATTTTCATGCGTCACCAGTAGATAGTAGTTTACATCTATACCTAGTACAGCTGAAGCCAAGGTATTAGCATTCAGCAAATTTATTTAGAAGGAAAATTTATTTATTTATTTATTTATTGCCCTTCCTGATGTTGCAATAGCAACCAGCAGTGTGATCTGCCGGGGATAGTCTCACAGGTACACAGAAAGTAAAATATCGACATGGTGAACTACTTTGTACGTTAAGGGAGTGCTGTAATTTGGGACGGATTGTGATGTGTACGTACTGTATTGAGGATGATAGGAGTTGGAACGGTCGTGTTGCGTAGTGAAAGCTTCGCGCTGTGCGCTCTGGGACGAGGTTTATTGCGGGCGACGGAAGTGCCGGAGCACCGCTAATTGTGGCTGACTAGTGGCTAGTGCAACGGGACTTGGGCAACACTGCGCCCTTCCCAGTCACTAGTGCCAACTTGTGTGGCTGCCTCTAAGCATCTAACGAATTTCCGCTCCAGAGGTATTTCGCATGTCGTTTAAGTGCTGACGATATGCTATCAGCCTTTTAAGTCTGATATACATCGCAGGGAATGGAGACGAATCCAAGAGAACCAGCAGTCGCAGACAATTTCTCCATCAGCTACCATTCGTTTGTAATTGTGAGAACAAAGGACAATAACACCTAAGAAAATGCGTTGACATCCAACCCAGCGACCTAATAATAATAATAAAAACAATGGTTCAAATGGCTCTGAGCACTATGGGACTTAACATCTATGGTCATCAGTCCCCTAGAACTTAGAACTACTTAAACCTAACTAACCTAAGGGCAGCACACAACACCCAGCCATCACGAGGCAGAGAAAATCCCTGACCCCGCTGGGAATCGAACCCGGGAACCCGGGCGTGGGAAGCGAGAACGCTACCGCACGACCACGAGATGCGGGCTTAATAATAATAATAATAATAATAATAATAATAATAATAATAATAATATACACACACACACACACACACACACACACACACACACACACAGGTTTCACCGATTACAACGCTAATTACACCCATTATGTGAAACTATTGTATTTGGATAGAATTGTTTCACCTGGAGAGTGCGTTTTAGATGAAACCAGTGTGAAACGCGTCGAGGTAGTGGGCATTGCAACTACAGCCTTCCTTAGCATTATTTTAAAACTTTCAACGTATGTCGATAGACGCTTTTCGCTGCCTTCTCATTGCAGCTGAGGGATGAACCCAAAATGAGGACACAATAACCGACGAACAGTATAACCCAAAGAAAGTCTGGCGTCTACAACCTGGTTCCCAGCAACTACAGACAATTAGTTAGTAATTAGTTCACATTTCAATAGCAGATGTCCTGACGTCTTGACTGACTCTTCTATGGCACTCACGGATTTTATTACAGTACGTACTGTAGGAAACTTGCCTTTTGGCACGAAAGGAGTGTAAAAAATTGAGTATCGACAAGCGATTAATGCTGAAGAACTGGGTCACGGAACCAGCTTGAGTAAAGACCCAAGTACAATAGTATGACGAAGGTTGGTATGATATACAGGGTAAACCCGAACACGACCGACAAAATATGTGAGAACTTTCATGGATATTTTCTGAGTCTCCTCTTGTTCGTCGGAGGATGATAGTATCCATTTCATTTCTTACCGCCATTTATCGTTCTATCTTTATTGTGTTGAAAAAACGTACACAATACTGCATTTGTAAACGGGAAACACTGTGCTTGTCTTGTTTGGAAACAACAGTGGTTTCTTTTACTTTGTCGCCCTTAAACTTGCTTTCAGTACTGCTCGGCTCTACCCCGTGTTAGTTGTACGTTAACAGTGGTACAGTGCAGTACGGACAGGTCTACTGATAAAAAATCCTCCATGGATTCACTGAACGCAGTGGCAACACGGCACGACGACGCTGTGTTGAACTCGATACGCCTGTGTTATTCCTAGTTAGCATGTAATGATGCGTCGGACAAGCACGGATCCAAGCGACTGTAAAGTAAAATGTTTCCCCTGTACGGGAATATATATAATGGATGTAAGAGCACAAGTTAGACTAAAGCGATTTAGGGGAAACTATACAAAACCTAAATTTGGGTGGCCGAACGGGGATCTGAAGCGCAGTCTTCCAGAATAAGAAGCTCTTACCGTACTATAGCTACATATGTAATACGGAGTGTGTAATGTTATGTGAGCCTCACTGCCCTTTTCTTAATTAATTTGTGCCTAATTTTATTCTGAGAAGCTCAGTAATGTACGTAAATACCAAGTGAAGCGCAGCTGAGCAGCAAGAAACTCTTTAGCGCACAATCCCGGCAACGATAGTAGTTGTGAATCTTTGAGTATGGACTCTAGGAAAAAAAAGACAATTTATTTATTAAAAAAAGACTGTTAATCTGTACCTTGTGGAAAGAGGGTGTGTTTCTAGGCCGTCGCTCAGAACGTTTTGTTACATTTAATGAAAATTACTACTTCAGTGATGAAACCGATTAAAGTAGGTGTAAGTGTTGCAAACATTTATGTATACAAATTTTCTGGATGTAAGTAATAGAAATATCTTGTTTTTGGAAAATGAGGTGAACTTCATTGTCGTCGCCGGCTATCAATCGACAGAATTGTAAGTGTAGGAAGGAAAGGAAATGCCTTCTCTATAGTTTTCATTCAACACGTAACAACCTCTCATAATTTCTTAATTGCAGTAATTGGATTATGTTCTTGTATAATAGTATGGTGCTGAACTCCACTGACCAATTTCGATGTAGCAGGACGTGTAATTTGAAGGTAGTTTGTGTGCCAAGCAATCTCCTTTTCTCACGTAAAGGATATTGCTGTTAGATCTTATTTACTTACAACAGTGGTCCCTTAGGTATGAAAAACTACCAGAGCTTGGACTCAAAGCTATCCGCAATACGACCAAGTAACTAACAGAATCGTATTTTAAACCGTAAAGAACAATAACTTCCTCCAAATTGTAATACGTCACCAACTGGTGCAAAATGTGATCATTCAAAGAGGCAGCAACCAAAATTCAGGTACCAGTTACGACTTAAAGTAAAGTCTCAATCAAAAATCAATCTCTCTATCTCCAAACACATATATAAATATTCATATTATCATTAAGATAAGTCATTTTATGAGTGGACAAAAGACAACTGGCCCGGAAGTAGTTCATGCTCATAAAGATAGGCAACCCAAAAGCAAACGGGACAGATGATACAAGGCAGGTTCCCTATCTTAAGGGGGCAACTGTCGGAAAAAAACTCGAAATTTTTTATTACGGAATTTGAATTTATGTACATTGAAGAATAATTCCTCAAAATATTGTGCGCGAACTCCAAAAAGTAGCGTTTGAAGCCGAGCGTGGACGGTGAACTGGACAGTTATAAACAGAAGACGCCAATGCCGCAAGTCGTTATCAACGCCATCGCCCCTATTTATACCAATTCGAGTATACCTGATTTGCGAGAGTGGTGTTTGGACGGTTTTACTCACAGTGCGAACCAACGTTTCAGTAGTTTCATTTGGAGATACGCAGCTGTCAACATTGCTTGAAATTTGCCGTAAGTCTATTCAGTGTAGGCCATATTGCATTAATGCACATGGCAAATGCCTTCAAATCAAAATGAACGACGAATTGAACCGATTCTGCAAAAATAGAGACGCCACCGGCTATGCTCTCAGCGACGAAAAGGTGTTTGATGACGAAAATTAGGACCTATCAGGCCAAAGTAGCAGAAAGCGGCCATCCGCTAGCCGGGTCTATTGTTATTAGGGACCAGACATCGATGATATCCCGTAAGTTTCAAGCTTTGTTCCCATTTTTATGTTATAAATACTTGCCAAATTTTAAACCGCGTTTTTCTCAAAACCATGTTTCTCGGCATGGTTGTCGTCGCCGACGCTACAATTTTCATCCGTTTGTAACGCTTTATGGTCTCCCTTGAAGCAAATCGAATTCCCTTTAATTCATCGTAATCGATTTTCTTATGTCGATATTTAGTATTTCCTTCGGCCAAGAAATGACCATTTTTTTCAAGTATCTATAATTTCGCTTTTTTTTTTTTTAATCCCTACGATGTACTAAAATTACATCTACATTTATACTCCGCAAGCCACCCAACGGTGTGTGGCAGAAGGCACTTTACGTGCCACTGTCATTACCTGCCTTTCTTATTCCAGTCGCGTATGGTTCGCGGGAAGAACCACTTCCGGAAAGCCTCCGTGCCCGCTCAAATCTCTCTGATTTTACATTCGTGATCTCCTCGGGAGGTATAAGTAGGGGGAAGCAATATATTCGATACCTCATCCAGAAACGCACCCTCTCGAATCTTGGACAGCAAGCTACACCGCGATGCAGAGCGCCTCTCTTGCAGAGTCTGCCACTCGAGTTTGGTATAGGTCGAACGAGTGTTCCGTAAGCCACCTCCTTGGTTGGTGCTCTACACTTTCTAAGGGCTCTCCCAATGAATCTCGACCTGGCACCCGCCTTACCAACAGTTAATTTTATATGATCATTCCACTTCAAATCGTTCCGTACGCATACTCCCAGATAATTTACAGAAGTAACTGCTACCAGTTTGTTCCGCTATCATATAATCATACAATAAAGGATCCTTCTTTCTATGTATTCGCAATACATTACATTTGTCTATGTTAAGGGTCAGTTGCCAGTCCCTGCACCCGCGCTGCAGATCTTCCTGCATTTCGCTGCAATTTTCTAATGCTGCAACTTCTCTGTAAACTACAGCATCATCCGCGAAGAGCCGCATGGAACTTCCGACACTATCTGCTAGGTCATTTATATGTATTGTGAAAAGCAATGGTCCCACAACACTCCCCTGTGGCACGCCAGAGGTTACTTCGTCTGTAGACGTCTGTCCATTGAGAACAACATGCTGTGTTCTGTTTGCTAAAAACTCTTCAATCCAGCCACACAGCTGGTCTGGTGTTCCGTAGGCTCTTACCTTATCAGGCGACAGTGCGGAACTGTATCGAACGCCTTCCGGAAGACCTCTGTAAGGATCAGGTTGATATGTTAATTTCATATAAATATTTATGTCAATTTCATATAACCACAGCCGGAGCTACAGCGACAACGTCGACCTATTTTCAGCGCCGCCTCGGGAAAATCCCAGTTACACAGTGGAAAATCCCAATTACACAGTGAAGATATTAATATTTTTCGACAGAAAAAAAACCAATAATGGTGGTTACAATGTATGTTTCATTCACTGCAGCAAAACCCATTTGTCCACTTCAGTACGGAGAAAAAAAGTCTTGAATTTGAGCATTATTTTCGTCCGTCGCACTGTCGTTCTCCCTTAAGATGTATGAATTATTCTTGGCTAATTTTCTTTTTTTTCCACTCTGCATAAGCACAGTTCACGACCCGTACATAGAGATTGACATGTCGCGAGTCGTCCCTGGATAGTGAGTAGGTAGAGGAATTGGCCGCGGGAGGCAAAGGACACAGTGCCGGCCTGGGGAACGGTTTTAATCTGCCAGGAAGTTTGAAAGCAGCGGACACTCCGCCGAAGAGTGTAAATTCTGTCCGGATGGATGGTAGCTATGAGCGAGGAAGCCAGTGCTCGGGTGGAAAGTGAAAACGAAACCGCCCACTGGCACGCGTGTAGCGCCAGAAGCTGCGGCCCTTGCCGTGGGTGGAGCCGCCTGACCCAGAAATAGAAGCATAAGGGAAGAGTAAAAAAGAAGGGAAGAGAGAGCGGGGCTGATGAACCGGCCGGAGGCCGAAAATAGATTAGCGGGCAGGCCGAGCGAACAGACGGCGGGCGTCTGGGAGCTCGCTCTCTCCCCCTCCCTCCCCCCCCCCCCCTCCTCCCACAGCAGCAGGTATTTCAAATCGAGTTATGTATCAGTGCAACTGATAGCAGTAAAGCTCGGCTGCTGACGTGAAATCCCGGATACGGGACAGGCCCGGCGTTATGTGTGCCGTGGAGCGGTGTCCTGGAGACACACATCTGTGCGGCCCGGCCGTTCCGTCTCATTAGTTGCGGGCTGCAAACCGTGCAGAGTTCTGCGCCACTTCCGTACTTCGTCTCTGGCGCGTAGCTACCTGCTTCGTCTAGTACTGCCTTCTGCTGCAGTCAAGGCCCGGGGTAGTTCTTCCTGTAGTCTGTAGTCCAACGCTAGCCACCCCAGTCTACTGAGCGCTGATCTCTCCATCTCAGCGTAACTACTGCAGCTTACACCCATTTCAAATTGCTTACTGTGTTACAGCATTATTCCTCCTGTACAACACCCCCCCCCCCCCCGCCACACACACACACACACACACACACACACACACACACACACACACACACACACACACACGATTTGCACTGTCAACCAAACCCTTATATTAGCCAGATTTTTCGCTCCGTACGCATATTCCTCGATATTCTATGGATATGACTGCTACCAGTCATCGTTATTCATTCGTGTAAACACACACTAATGAGTCCGCCTGCCTATTTATTCGCAACGCGCCACGTTACATTTGTTTATGGTTTGAATCGCTGCCAGTCCCTCTACTAAACGTCGATTCTCTGGATGTCTTCTTCCATTTCGCTACAATTTCCTACCGTAGCAACTCCTATGTACACAACAGTATCGTCCGCGAAAAGCTTCATGCAAATTCCGGAAGTTATCAACTAGGCCATTTATACACTGCTGGCCATTAAAATGACTAAACCACGAAGATGACATGCTACAGGCGCGAAATTTAACCGACAAGAAGAAGATGCTGTGATATGCAAATGATTAGCTTTTCAAAGCATTCACACAACGTTGGCGCCGGTGGCGACACCTACAACTCGCTGACACGAGGAACGTTTCCAACCGATTTCTCATACACAAACAGCAGTTGACCGGCGTGAAAAGTTGTTGCGATGCCTCGTGTAAGGAGGAGAAATGCGTACCATCACGTTTCCGACTTTGATAAAGGACGGGTTGTAGCCTATCGCTATTGCGGTTTATCGTATCGCGACATTGCTGCTCGCGTTGGTCGAGATCCAATGACTGTTAGCAGCATGTGGAATCGCTGGGTTCAGGAGGGTAATACGGGCCGTGCTGTATCCCAACGGCCTCGTATCACTAGCAGTCGAGATGACAGGCATCTTATCCGCATGGCTGTAACGGATCGTGCAGCCACGTCTCGATCCCTGAGTCAACAGATGGGGACGTTTGCAATACTACAACCATCTGCACGAACAGTTCGACGACGATTACAGCAGCATGGGTTATCAGCTCGGAGACCGTGGCTGCGGTTACCCATGAAGCTACATCACAGACAGGAGCGCCTCCGATGGTGTACTCGATGACGAACCTGGGTGCACGAATGGCAAAACGTCATTTTTCGGATGAATCCAGGTTCTGTTTACAGCATCATGATGGTCGCGTCCGTATTTGGCGACATCGCGGTGAACGCACATTGGAAGCGTGTATTCGTCATCGCCATACTGGCGTATCACCCGGAGTGATGGTATGGCGTGCCATTGCTTACACGTCTCGGTCACCTCTTGTTCGCATTGACTGCACTTTGAACAGTGGACGTTACATTTCAGATGTGTTACGACCCGTGGCTCTACCCTTCATTCGATCCCTGCGAAACCCTACATTTCAGCAGGATAATACACGACCGCATGTTGCAAGTCTTGTACGGGCCTTTCTGGATACAAAAAATGTTCGACTGCTGCCCTGGCCAGCACATTCTCCAGATCTCTCACCAATTGAAAACGTCTGGTCAATGGCGACCGAGCAACTGGATCATCACAATCCGCCAGTCACTACTCTTGATGAGCTGTGGTATCGTGTTGAAGCTGCGTTGGCAGCTGTACCTGTACACGCCATCCAAGCTCTTTTTGACTCAATGCCCAGGCGTATAAAAGCCGTTATTACGGCCAGAGGTGGTTGTTCTGGGTACTGAATTCTCAGGATCTATGCACCCTAATTGCGTGAAAATGTAATCACATGTCAGTTCTAGTATAATATATTTGCCCAATGAATATCCGTTGATCATCTGCATTTCTTCTTGCTGTATCAATTTTAATGGCCAGTGGTGTAGAATCTGTGGAGCCACCCCGATCGAGCTTTTCGCTTCATGGAACTGCAAGCGGAAACGTAACGCAACTGGCTTCGGCGCTAGAGTCGGTATGGCTCTACATCCCTGTCGGTACCTTCCAGAAACTCCATGTCTCGCAGATAAAGGTCGTTATTCAGGCTTCTGATGGGTGGTCTCTTTAATGCGACTGGGCAGTGTACTAATACTGGATGTGCCTTTTCGAGAAAGGCTTTTCTCACTAATACACAACATCTGCTGTTTTGTACTTTGTGCGGGGAGGCTGTCGTCGTGCAGGAGGCGTGGGTTGCCCGCTGTCAGCGACCGTGGCATGTGGAGGCGGCTGCCACCCGCATTGTATGCATATCGCCAGCCGGCCCTCGCCATGAGGGCGGCGCTCCTTTTTGGTGTGGCGGTAGCGAACACTCAATATCCCTGCTGACCGTGGTATCGCAACTACACTGTGCACAGCATACTGACTTTCGAAAAAATAGCTACAACTGTTAGGGTGGGCTCGAATCAGTCCAGTCTCTGTACGTCCATCTTTTCAAAGATGGTTGCATCCTGTTTGATACAGGATGCAAGTTAAACACTTTCCAGCTGTCTAGTTTACAAACTTATTTTATTTGGCTACCAGTTTCGCCAATTTACTACACCATCTTCAGGTCCCTCACCGACATGTAGGAAGATTCCTGCTCGGTTCTGATCAAAAGCCAGCCGCGGTGGTCTAGCGGTTCAGGCGCTCAGTCCGGAACCGCGCGACTACTACGGTCGCAGGTTCGAATCCTGCCTCGGGCATGGATGTGTGTGGTGTCCTTAGGTTAGTTAGGTTTAAGTAGTTCTAAGTTCTAGGGGACTGATGACAGATGTTAAGTGCCATAGTGCTCAGAGCCATTTGAACCATTTTTGAACCATCTGATCAAAACGGGGGCCGGCAATACTGGTATTAGTAGATTTCTGCTTGCTATAGCGATACCTTCAACCATCATCTGCCGACTAGATTTCCGCTTGCTATAGCAGACTGTTAGTCGGCAGGTGATGGTTGAAGGTATCGCTATAGCAAGCAGAAATCTACTAATACCAGTATTGCTGGCCCCTGTTTTGATCAGAACCGAGTTGAAATCTTCCTACACGTCGGTCAGGGGCCTGAAGATAGCGCAGTAAATCGGTAAAGCTGGTAGCCAAATAAAATAAGTTTGGAAACATGACGGCTGAAAGGTTGACATCTCGAATCAGTCCAGTCTCAGGGGAAGTGCAGAACACAGCACCACCACCTACTAGCTACTTAATTTACGAGCTGTATTCAGAAAGTAACGGGAATTTTCTTTTTTAAAGGAATATTCTTTACCCGTCTACATTATCTCCATCAAAGTAACCCCCATTAGATGTTACACACTTAGACCATCGCCTTTTTCTAATTTCCCGAAACACTTCTGGAGCTCGCTCTTTGGGATAGCTTTTAGCTCTCTGTGACGTCTTTAATAAAAAATAATGGTAATATTTTAAATGGTGCTAAATGAGCAATAAAAAATTAACACTTATTTGAATTGTATGCTTCAGCTTTGAATTTCTCTTAAGAATCATCTCCATTTACGACACGAGAGATTAGCAATCTGGATGCTTGCATGCGGGGATTAAGATACGTAACGTCATAAACAGACAATCCCCCTCTCGCAGTATCAGCGGTCGCTTAATATGTAGATATCACAGACTCCAAAACATAAAACAGGTTTAATTGAACAATGAGCAAAAACAGGATTAATCTATTTACTTTTCTTATTACAGTAATTAGACGAATTATGGGGAAGAAATATGGTTTATACTAGGGCCAGTAAAGTGTTTCGGAGAGCAGCAGTGTAACCACATTCAGTCCATCAGAGAGCGTTCAACGAAATTATCAGTACTGGCGATATGCCGCTGGGCAACAAAATGATGCTGTTAACTACCAGTTACAGTCGACATGAGATGTCATTCCGCTTGTCCTGAAACTGTTTGAACATGAAACCGTCTGTAACAATCTACCCCATATCGAGCAGGTCGATTCTCCAACCACAGAGGAACTGAAATCCTTTCAGCATATTTTGACTGCGTGTCAGGCAACGTGCTAATGTACAGGGTATGTCAAAAACATTCGATCTCTTTCACAAGACTATATTTCCTTCATGAATGAAGATCAAAACTGGGAGCAAATTCAACATAGATATAGGACTGCAAAACTCATCCAAAGAACCATTTGATTTTTCAAGAGTATGTCTTTTACACGTACTCACGTACATTCGTGGCCTAATTTTTAAAGACACGTCAGGATCAGAATTTTCATTTATCTTTCACAAATGTTCAATGTTCCCTCCACCGGACGCACCTGTACACAATTAAACAATTTGATGTGTTAGTCAAACATAGTGTATTGACATGTTTGAGGCAAACTTTGGCAACCGGTTTGACAAACAAGCTTGATTGTCAACGCATGCCTTTGTCAAACAATGGCCAGTTGCTTGCCGAATTGTTACTATCGCTTTGAGACCTGACGCCTGGAGACGATTTCGAAGATTTAAAAAGATTGTGTTCTTTATTGCACCTCTTACATTACAACTCGTATATTACCCACTAGTGTCGTTCTGTATGCACCTCGTACTTCACCCACTACTGTCAAAGTACTTCCCGACACGATATGCGCAGCGTGACAGCTGCTTCAAAAGTGAGGTTAAATTTGACAAACTGCTCACTTCCTTGACAAATATGCATATTGAAAACAGCAGATTTCATAAACAAGTTTAGTTCTTTATAGGGGCTTAATTCAAGCGGTCGCCTCTGGAGTTACTGCTTTGTATTTCCGTTGCTATGCGGCGTGGCTAATCACGCATCGTTGTCTGAAGGGGAGCCACGTAGACGGTAGCCTTCACAAACCTCCACAAAAAAGAAAGTCGCATGCCGATGGTGCAATGCGAGATCCGTACGCCTCTTAAGACTGATCCGTGGTTGAGGCAGCTCGCTTCAAAGGTCCTCCATCCAGTTGGTTAATCAAGTTCATTTTATCGCAATTGTGCGGAAAGCCGTAAGCAACGTCGCTGGCTGCGACAAGGATAACCTTGCAACCACATTAATCGACAACTTTTCAGCTGACACCAAGGTGAACTTCTGGTATAGGTAAGTACCTTTAAATTCACCCTAAGTTTGTGTCTTCATCCATGTTGACGATACAGTCTTGTGAAATGGGATGAATTTTTTTTTTTTGAAGCATCCTGTACAAAAATGCGAAGTGTCTTATGATGAATAAAAATGATATATTTTTTAAATTTGATTTTTCGCGTTTTCATTCGATTGCAAACAATCCTGCCGGAGGAACATCCGCACTGAGCATTGTAGCAGAGATTGGAAGTGCCGGCCGAGGTGGCCGAGCGGTTCTAGGCTCTACAGTCTGGAACCGCGCGACCGCTACGGTCGCAGGTTCGAATCCTGCCTCGGGCATGGATGTGTGTGATGTCCGTAGGTTAGTTAGGTTTAAGTAGTTCTAAGTTCTAGGGGACTGATGACCTCAGAAGTTGAGTCCTATAGTGCTCAGAGCCAGAGATTGGAAGTACCGCTTTAGTTGTAAGGTTTTTTAGTTTTCAAATCTTAGACCACGACCGCCTTCGGGCTCTTACATGCCCATCATCATGTGTGATAATTTTGTGCTGCGACCCCGACCGCCGCAATGGAGGGTATAGGATCGCGTTGTACCAGCAGTGAGCCCAGAGCATACACCTGATGATGGACATGGGGTGGTGTAAGCATTGAAGAATTAAAAAAACCTTACAACTGAAGCGGTTTTTTCAATCTCTACTTCATTACATTAGTAATTGAAACTAAAATACTACTTTTATGAAAAATGATGTAGTATCTGTTAATTATTACATCAGTTTGGTAATAGGAAAAAAGTTGCTTCTAACCAGAGTCGAACTAGAAACTTTTGAAGTAGCCGCCATGCAACTGTGTACGAAAGGTTTTGTTATGAAGTTTGAATCATTATTCTCAACAGCGCACATAAGTTTTGCAAAGCATTTTTTTTCCGCATGTTTGAGAGAAGTGTAAGGTACTGCCTTCGGGAATATATGTCCATGTACTAGCCTTGAAATCCTATAACTCTTAAGATAATGAAAGAGCTTCAGTCTGAAAGATCCGCTAGTAGGTCTGCTAACATTGTCCATTCGGCTTTTGCTTTATTGACGAGATGCTATTATGAATAAGAAGTGCTTCGCAGCCGCCTGCAGGGCGTGTAGAAGCCTGCGCCAGGGACCGGGGCCCAGCGCGGTGTAGGCGTGGTCTTTTGCCCTGGCGAGATCCTATTTATACCGCAGCCAGCCCGGCAAGGTACTTTTTTTTTTAAAGAAAACCGTTCCTAACGCGTGGCCGACCCATCCCTGGTGCCGACAGGGTGCCACACTTCTCATCTGCCAACATTTAATGTCTTTGTTTATAGAAATGTGCCAAGCTAAAAATTACTTATCTGGGGTTTATCGATCTTGGCAATCATGAACGGACCTCGTAATGTGCCGTAGTGTCTGCGCCCAAGTGTGTGTGTGTGTGTGTGTGTGTGTGTGTGTGTGTGAATTCCTAAGGGATCAAACTGCTGAGGTCATCGGTCCCTAGACTTACACAGTACTTAAACTTAACGTATGCTAAGAACATCATAAACACCCAATCCAGAGAGAGGACTTGAACCCCCGGCGGAAGGGGCCGCGCAATCCGTGACATGGCGCCTGCAACCGCGCGGTTCTGCGTCCATGAGCTGTTTTTGTGCAATTATATTTAACTTCCAGGTCTAGTGAACACCCCCCCCTCTTTCACGTCTCTCTAATACACGAACCTAATATCCTGTGCCGGCCGTGGTGGCCGAGCGGTTCTAGGCGCTTCAGCCCGAAACCGCGCTGCTTCTACGGTCACAGGTTCGTATCCTGCGTCGGGCATGGATGTGTGTGATGTCCTTAGGTTAGTTAGGTTTAAGTAGTTCTAAGTTCTAGGGGACTGATGACCTCAGATGTTAAGTCCCATAGTGCTCAGAGCCATTTGAACCTAATATCCTGTAAAACGTGTCAAGACTCCCGTAGGTGCTCAAACAATTGGTCAAACTTAGTATTTGTCAAATTATTTGGCAGTGTGCGGCTACGTGTGACATGTCTGTCAAACAGGGACTGGCGTGTTTGAGACATTTTGACTGACGGGAGGTTTGAAAAACTAGTTTAACCGTTTACGCATACCTTTGTCAATTGCCAGTTGCTTGCCGGAGTATTATCTATAACTTACAGATATCTGGCAGCTGGAGTAAGTAGCTTTCGAAGATTTAAAGTTTTTATATCTTACGTTGCATCCCCTAGTGTCAAAATCCACTCCAAGAAATGAAAAACGAGGCACTACGAAGAAATTATCCGAATGGGACGGAAACTGGTAGATGTGATGTGCATTTACAGACAAACAAATGATTACAATTTCAGAAAAACTGGATGTCGTATTGAAAAGAAAGAGCTCCACGAATTGAGCAAATCAATAAAACGTGCGTCCACCTCTGGCCCTTATACAAGCAGTTATTCGCCTTGACTTTGATTGGCAGACTTGTTGGATGTCTTCCTGAGGGATACGGTGCCAAATTCTATCCAACTGGCGCGTTAGACCATCAAACTCCCGAGCAAGTTGCAGGGCCTGGCCGTAATGTTCCACACATTCTTAAGTGGGGAGAGATCTGGTGATCTTTGTGGCCGAGCTCGGCGAGCTCGGGCGAGTATTATCTTGCTGAAGTGTATGTCCAGGATGGCTTGCCATGAAGGGCAACAAAACAGGCCGTTGAACATCGTCGAAGTAACATTACGCTGTGAGAGTGTCGCGGATGACAACCTAAGGGGTCCCGCTATGAAATGAAATTTAAATGTCGTGTGACTGGGGCCTCCCGCCAGGTAGACGGTTCGCCGGGTGCAATTCTTTCTCTTTGACGCCAGTTCGGCGACTTGCACGTCGATGGTGATGAAATGATGATGATAAGGACAACACAACACACAGTCCCTGAGTGGAGAAAATCTCCGACCCGGCCGGGAATCGAACCCGGGCCCTTGGGATTGACATTCCTTCGCTCTGACTACTCAGCTACCGGGGGCGGACGAAATGAAATGGAAATGGTACCCCAGACCATCACTCCTGAATGTTTGGTGACAGTCAGGTTGGTATCCCACAGCTGTGAGGAGTGTCTCCAGACACGCCTTTGCTGGTCATCGGGGCCTGGAATCTGATTGACTGGCCTAGAAATGTCTTCAGTGATGAGTCCCGCTTCGAACTGAAGGGACCTTAAAACTGCCTGTAACATTGATCACGCCGGCCGCGGTGGTCTAGCGGTTCTAGGCGCTCAGTCTGGAACCGCGGGACTGCTACGGTCGCAGGTTCGAATCCTGCCTCGGGCATGGATGTGTGTGATGTCCTTAGGGTTGGTTAGGTTTAAGTAGTTCTAAGTTCTAGGGGACTGATGACCACAGATGTTAAGTCCCATAGTGCTCAGAGCCATTGATCACGACTTTCATTCGGCGAGGAAGAGAGTCCACAGGTTTCTTCAGGGATTCCGTATCCCGTAGAGCTATCAAATTGGGGTAATGTTGACTGCTACGTTTCATACACTGTTGCAAATAGTCTCTCACGTTCTATGGGATTAAGAACAAGTGATTCAGTCGGCCATTCGAGGTTAGATATGGTATCTGAGTGTTCGTCAAACCAGGAACGTGTGCGTGAAGTCCTCTGGAAGTGGCTGTTGTTATCTTGTAAGACGGAAAAGTCCACAACATACACAAAAATGCAGAATAAATGGCAAGTCTTTATCACCAGTAGTTCTGAAATAATCTGAATGAGTGGACCAAGTCATGGTACGAGAAATACCACCAAAACATCACAGCCTGAACTATTCCCTCCACAGACTGCGGGTCAAACGCATCCTTGCGCGTCTGTGCTACACGCCAGTCAGGTTATATGCAGTTTGTTTTGTTTGCCCCCTCTGAAGACGTGCAGCTTTGCGTCCCATGTGCCACTATGGTCAATGACCTTTTCCGAGGTGTTAGACGCCGAATGTCTTACATGCAGTTTCCTTCAGAAATGGACCTAGAAACCGACTGTCATCGAAAAGACGTGACACTCGTATCCAGTTCTTGTCGATTATAACCTTTCAACGACCACAGATCTTCCACCGTGTTAACTGCAGATAGTGGTATATCTTGGACAGTAGACGTCGGTTTACCAATTCGGACATCTTCATTCATGCTGAGATGATGGGTGCTTTCAAACATGATATATTCCTTCTATCATTGTCATGTATTCACGTCAACCCATGTAGCTGCGCTGATTCCATACAACCGACTGGCACACAACCACTTCATTGCCATGACCGTCTGGTTCCAGTTCTGCACCATAAACAATACTTAAAAAGTGACCAGCGTTCTCTTTCAAGGAGGGTGACTGAAGTTATTTTCCTGCGAGCTTGCGTCCTTCATGACGTCGACCACCCATCGTTTTCTGGAACTTCCAAGTGGACGTGTTCCGTTGGGTCTATCCACCAGTCTTCAGGCATACGAGTTACATTTCCCGCTCACCGAAGTCTGCCTTTATTTTCTGGACAATGTTTAGATGCTACATAAACTATCACAGTTCTCGAATCTTTCTTTTTCTCCATCCACCCGCATCTCGCACTCAGCCAAAGACATTATCATGATGTTTTTGTTTAAACAGTAAAAGGTTTCTAATTATCTGCCTTTGTGGTACTGATCTAGAAGGCAAGAATACGCAGGTATGTTTTTCTTTTGTGTGTTTATGAACCCATTGTCCGAACTAAGAAGTTTATATTATCGCATGGTAGTTTTTTAATGTTATCCGGCTATGTATTACACTTCATGATGTGTTAATAGGGACACATATGCAGTGGTGTACTTTCTTGAAGGTAACTCAAAGATATGAGAATGGACTTTCGAAATGTATTTATAATTTTTTATGCCACTTTGGTACATGAGCAGAGCTAGTTCAGACTTATGCTACCTTTCAACAAATTGCTAAGTAGTTTACAACACAAATTTCATTAACGATAACTTATATTAAGTACTGTGACAAAATGTCCATGATTCTCATCTTAAGAAACTAGTTTCTAAATGAGGGAAATAATCACACAAATACTATGAAACCTAAACTGCTCGATTGTATTTTAATGCCAACTTGGAACAACAATTCTGCGAGCAGCTTACGAATTTTTATTTCCCTCTTTTAAAATTTATAAACTTATTCTAGAGAAGTTTTTGTTTCGATTCAACCGTCTCTACAAGTAGCCAACACGATTCCTCTCTGCGTCTAGGGCAGTCCAAGTATTACTGGTTCGATCTCCCCACAGTCGCGATTTGCTGATGATATGACGTGAATTCTGCGGTGATGCTGTCGGTAGCAGCCATGGTTGAAATAAACAGTTCATATGAATGAATGCTATAACTGAAGCATGCAGAATGAGGTGACCACATTCTCCACCTCGAATAACGTTTGACTAGTGAAGATGCTTGTAATCACATCACATGGAGGAGTAACGGCTAGACTTTCATAAAACAAAGACCACTTAAATTGGCCAAAATCATTTGCTGCAAGTAGATATTCCATTTACTCATGGAACAGCGTCCCCTTAGGAGAGTGAAATTATGCTTCTTGTAATATCATAAACCATTCCTTCAAAAAAATGGTTCAAATGGCTCTGAGCACTATGGGACTCAACTGCTGAGGTCATTAGTCCCCTAGAACTTAGAACTACTTAAACCTAACTAACCTAAGGACATCACACACATCCATGCCGGAGGCAGGATTCGAACATGCGACCGTAGCGGTCTTGCGGTTCCAGACTGCAGTGCCTTTAACCGCACGGCCACTTCGGCCGGCTCCATTCCTTCATTTATTCCTTTATTTATTGTACTTGGTTCAAATGGTTCAAATGTCTGTGAGCACCATGGGTGTTAGCTTCTGAGGTCATCAGTCCCCTACTTAAACCTAACTAACCTAAGGACATTACACACACCCATGCCCGAGGCAGGATTCGAACCTGCGACCGTAGCGGTCGCGCGGTTCCAGACTGTAGCGCCTAGAACCGCTCGGCTACCCCGGGCGGCATTTATTGTACTTTCCTGTTTAATCTCAGTATGTTGATGTTTGTCTGTAGTCTTCTTGACTGCACGCTAGTTTGTTTTGCCTGGATACCATTTTGAATGTTTACTGTCAGTTTCAACAGGCGTTAAACCGGTAATGCGATCGTTATTTGTCAAAGGCAACATTAATATTAGTAAACTTCGCCATTTGTGGTCGGCGCAGCTTACAAGGATTATCGCGCCGCCAAACTCATAAAAAAACGCGGAAGACACACGTGCGGACTAAAAATGAAAATATCTCCTCGTCTAACACGTGACTGGACCTGCCAGAGCGCTCAGGCAGCATGTGTGGAAGCGCAACCGGCGAAGCCTGCGGCACCAGTGTCAGGCACCGGAAGAGCGCTTCTGAGGTTTCCACCAGGCAGCAAAGAGTACGGTCATAGCATTTACAAAAAGACTTCATTTCCGTCACACCGCCTGCATTACGGCGCAACACAACAAATTTTCACTCGCGAATGTAGCTAAGTTTCTGTTTCTACTTACCTCCAATGTAAACGTACAGACAGAATTGTTACCGAGCGAGGTTGCGCAGTGGTTACACATTGGACTCGCATTCGGGAGGACGACGGTTCAATCCTGCGTCCGGCCATCATGATTTAGGTTTTCCGTGATTTCCCTAAATCGCTCCAGGCAAATGCCGGGATGGTTCGTTTAAAAGGGCACAGCCGACTTCATTCCCCGTCCTTCCCTAACCTGATGAGACCGATGACCTCGCTGTCTGGTCTCCTTCCCCAAAGAACCCGACCCCAACCCAACAGAATTGTTGAGAAGGGAATCAAGCAAAACTGCAGTTAAAGTAATACCCTATTGGCGGGGTTGTCTGTACGAGTTGTTTATAAAAAGTCACGCATTCCTGTTGGATGTCGTATTGGTGCAAACTAGAAGAAACTTTCTTCTACCTCCTGTAGAAATATCTGACACGTCTTTCTTAAATACTTTGTATTCAAAACGCCTTATTGGTAGAAAATTTTAATCAGTTAGTATATAATGTTTGTCTGAAGATACGACGTTATCGCGACGAATACTGTGTGCAGGCGGCAAACAGAGCACTCCGCTCTCCGTGGCTGTAGAAAATAGGTTTAAAGTCTGTATATCCAAGAAAAATGCATAAAATCTGGAATCTACGGATGGGCTACATCGCTGTAGTTACTGGATGCTTGTCACTGGTGGGAGGACGGATAATGAGTTGCCAGGACTTTGTGGGAGCAAGCAAGAGAAGAGCAGATAGGGCGAGGGGAGGGCGTGGGTAGAGAGAGAGAGAGAGAGAGAGAGAGAGAGAGAGAGAGAGAGAGAGAGACGGGGGGGGGGGGGGGGGGTTCGCTCCAGTTTCGATGCTGACAGTAGCAGCCGGAAGATCGGAATGCTGATCACATGACCGTCCAGCAGTACCGTCCATTAACGCGCTAGTGTGGCTCCGTAAACATGTCAGAAAGCTGGAGAATGCCCGGATTTATTTTAGTTTAGTATCGCAAAAGTGCGCCTGAATGACAGTATTCTGAGATATGTAGGCAGCACTTATAACTGAATTAACGCCTTTTTTGTTCTGTTTCAGGTGAGTGGGTGCTGTTAGGAGGCAAAAATCATTTCTCACAGCGGACCACATCGCCACACCAGACAATGAGCGACTGGTAGCAAGGTAAGCATGTGCCAGGGTGGAAGGGACTAAGAGACATTTTCCAACGAGAAGCGAGTAAAACAGTTGAAATTTCATGACGCAGTAATTACGTCTCTCATGTGTGATTAAAGAAGTGACACAATTGTGGCGTTGCTGCCGGAACAGTTGCGACTGAGATCAAAAGGGCTGAAACTCCACTCGAAAAAAAAATACATCTTTAATTGTGGGCAGTTTGGAAGTGTTTTTCGGGATACTGGACAAGATCAGTATATTTAATGTTCACAAAAGGTCTCAATTACCAACAGACTGTGGTTTTAGGAACATTGACACCATTCAAAAAAATAATGTATTGTTCTCATCCCGATTTAGGCTAGTAAGAAGAATCTTTTGCAATGATAGGCTTCATATCTGTACAAATATTGAACTACTCTACCGGTTTTTTCTTTGGTACTGGTAATCAAATCACTATCTGACGTGACGTTAACGTAAACACTTGTGGCCGCATTCTGTCTGTGGTCTAGTGATTTGGTATGTCACCTTTCCATCATATAAGATGTAATTACTTTGTATGTAATTCATAAGCCAGAAAAATCACGAAATTTGTGTTTCATTTTAGGCCAAAAGTGCCAATTTTGTACTAAAAAGTTCTTTCTGACGCCAAGTCCCGAATATAGTACGGTGAAATAAGTCATTCGTTCAAAAAGAGTGACTGGTTGCAGTTTCCTCTTCAGTGCTATTTACTTGCATATTGTTTCAAAACACTTCCGACTCAGTACCACCTACACAAAAGAATTAAAGAAAATGGCTCTCATTGCTAAAGAATAGTGGACTTGGCATATTGCTTCGCAAATGTTTTCCGGCATTGAAATGTCTCCTTAGTTTTTGACAAGCTTCATCAAAGTCGGTGAATTCAGTGGCAGTGCATGCATCCTCGCGATCCGCTCTCGAGGTCTGTCCGCGACGCCTGACATGTTCTGATAGCAGTTTCCGCAATATGTGGACCTGGTCAGTACATTAGTCGATAATTCCTGTGGACGGAGAAATAAGTCATTCATTCAAAAAGAGTGCCTGGTTGCAGTTTCCCATGTTAATACTAAACGTCGTACGTTTCTCTACAGCATTGTGTAATGGACAGTAGTGGAAACGCTTAAAGGATTGGCGTAAGTTCATTTAGTTGCTGATTTATTACTCTGGGATATAAGCTTTTAAGCTTTTATTTTTTAATGATTTCTGTTATCTTTGGGAAAAATCTGCGTCGTGTATACTCGAATTGCCTTTACAATCAGGTTTAAGACCTCTTATGGTTTTCTCCGCTTATTTACGGAAAGTTTGCTCCGGTCCACAGACGTGCAAGTAATTCATTGCTTGAAGTCTGGCACTAAAAAACCGTGGGTTGAAGAGCCGCGCAAGGAAACAGTTATTGCCTTTAAAAAAACCTGAAAAATAATGGTTGTTTTTGTAACATTATCTCATGTAATAAATAATGGAGCAGTGCATTACGTTTCAATTTGTGAATTACCTTGCCTTTGCGTATGTAGCGTGATTGCGTTGGGCCTCCTAGTTGGAAGAGGACTTCACTGGTGTGTGTGTGTGTGTGTGTGTGTGTGTGTGTGTGTGTGTGTGTGTGTGTGGTTAAGTTCCATAAGATTTAACACACATTTTTGAAACCATGCCACTCAGGGGCATACCGACAATCTTTCTTTCCATGAACAATACGAGACTGGATTAGAAGGGAGAACCGATACGGGTACTCAAAATACCCTGAGCCACACACCGCCAGGTGGCTTGCGGAGTATGGATGTAGATGTAGATACAGGTCATACCGCGTACTTTATAATAGGTGGGTGGAAGTCAACGGTAAACCACATTCACTAGAACCTTGCCTGGGGGCGGTCTGTGGGATTCTTGCAGCTGCTCCCGATCCTCATTTACTGAGTGTGGGACCACCTTGAACTTTGGGGTAGTACCAGTAATAACAGCACATTTCTCATTAGTTTTAAATCTTGGATGGGAGGCTCGAAAAGAACATGGAGTATGGCTGTGGAACGCAGGAATTGTATTAGATTGTAGGCTGGTGAGGACCAGCGGCAATATGGCGCGCTGGAGCTGGGATAGGGAACAGTCCGATTGTATCAGCGAGAGTCGCTCACGACGTGAAACTGGAGCGGCCGCGCTGGAAGAACGTGACGGCCGTCGGTTGTGTCCAGCGCCCGGCTGGAGCCTCCAGCGGGCCGCGGGAACCAGCCCTGGATGACCCCTGAACCCAACCCACTCTCTGACGACTGGCCTGGTTCGCCTCTCTCCGTGTCTCTTGCAGACGAGGTGGCTGGCACCGCGGCAGCGTAAACCAACGTGTGTGACTAAGTTATTGTGAAGGTTCCGATTAATACGCCAGCCACCTAATCAGAAAGTGTTTTCGCCGTCCGTGCGCAATAGAGTTGTGTTTTGCAGTCAGTTCCACAAGGAAGTTTACGCCGTTATCTGTGTGAAATAAAAGACACTATTATAAATATATGTTTACATTGCTAATTGCACAATTACCTAATAGTTAATCCAATCGCTGCCATTATCGATATTAGCTTGGCACCTTCTTGCCATGCTTTCCACGAGATTTTCTGCATATTGTCTCGGTTACGATCTCCATATAGTCCTGATTTTGTATGGCAGCTGCTTCAGAGTATATATTGGCTTTCCTTGAAGCTTCATCGCCGGCCGAGGTGACCGAGCGGTTCTAGGCGCTTCAGTCTGGAACCGCGCGACAGCTACGGTCGCAGGCTCGAATCCTGCCTCGGGCATGGATGTGTGTGATGTCCTTAGGTTAGTTAGGTTTAAGTAGTTCTAAGTTCTAGGGGACTGATGACCTTAGAAGTTAAGTCCCATAGTGCTCAGAGCCATTTGAACCATTTGAAGCTTTTTCTTAATATAGGACCAAAGATTTGCGATCGGATTTGCATCCGGAGACATTGCAGACCAAGTCCATCGTGGGGACCCAATTGTCTTGTTTCCACGCCGTACAGAAACGGCTGCGATGTTTCGGATCATTATCCTCTCGAAGCACTCTGCTTGCTCCGTTCGAACCAAATAGCTTCTTAGCAGACCTCAGAAGACATTTTTGGTAAATGTTGCACCTTTTTTTCAGCGTTTAAATTGGCTGAAAATAAGTGCAAATAGCCAAAATCGCTTTTAGAGAAACGTCCCCAAACATGCAGTTTTACCGGGTGTTTGACAGTCCGTTGAAGCAACTTTTTACGCTTCGTACTTCAGGCTTTTGAAAGAGGAGACAGGTCCAAAAAGATGATTTACAAGGAACAATGCTTCGTGATGATTCAGATATGGTGCTCTCATTTTAAAATGCAACCTACAAAACAAAACATTCAATTCTCGCGCTGTTTATCTATACACTGTGCAAAAGCGCATTGATTACAGTTTTCAGACCACTACTAGAGATGTCGCTGCGGATGTTACTTTTAATTTTATGGCGTACACTTATGTAACTGACTGTACATAAATGAAGACGTAATGTTCCTGGGAACGGTGAACAGTTTAACTATGATGAAAAAAGACATCGTCTGGGCCATTTTCGATGTTCTATTTGGATCACAGGTTTAGACCCGTAATAGAGATTTACAGCAATTCTCACTCTTAAAAATGAGAAATAGTTCCTGCCATGACGCATTTCAACCTTGTACGCTTTTACCACGCAAGCTGTATGCGGGAGGTTGCGTTTGAAGGGCTACGTCGTATGAACGACGACGCTGAATTCTCGCCAATTGCTCTTAATTCTTCCCTAGGTAATTAGGTGTTGTCTTGCTTACCTCATATCTTCTAAAGCAGTCTCAATGTTCTCATTGAGATTCTTCTCCGTAGACCGCAGCTCCTCACACACGATGAAGACAGTGAATTTTGGGGTGGCTTTCAGCGCTACTACTACAATGATACTGTAAAGTCTGCAGACATGGGATGCCGCCTCATTTAGTAATTCGAACCAAAGTGAGGAAAATGCGTCTTCGCAGTCAGTCTGAAGTCATTAATCGCAGTAACTGTAGAGGAATCTCATTATAAGCCTTACAGTACCATAAATTCACAAAACAGTCCACTGTATATGTTTGCATGTTTCTTCAGTTCAAATCATGGCATTATTCAAAATACAACATTTAAGTTACTTTATTAAGTGAAATGTAGCACTCGTTTTCACAATCTGGGTGCCAGTTCTAGATTGGGTACATATGTCTCCCGTGACTAAGTGAAACTTTGTAACTCACGGATAATTGCGCGAAATAATCATTCTTTGTGCATACAGGGTGCCTGCGTGAAGGTTAGTCGTAGACTTCGTCCTGAGCTGCCCTAATTAATCCCCACCGGCCTGTGCAGGGCGCACTTTCGCGTGTGGACGATGTCTGTACGACTTGGCAGCACCTTACCGAACCGCTCGCGAAACCTATCCATATCTCCGTCGTTGCGCTTCCTTCATCGACCCAATAACGTATCACTAAGCAGACCTCCAAAAAAAAAAAAACAACATATTTCTGCCACTGTTCTTCACCAAACACGCAAAAGAGAAGTATGGAACTATCAACCCACATACTTCATTCGCGTCCCAGAGCAATCGCGTGGTTGTTGGTACGAGGCAATACGGTGCAGTTCATGCGTGCGAAGCTGTTGCCATATCAATGATCAGGATCAGGAAGTTCAAGTTTTACCATCTGTAGTGGACTGACAAGACAGCCAGTCCACAGTGACGGGTAACCGAAAGGCACGCGTTTAATTCACGCAGGCTTGCTTAGGTCTGAAACAGGATGCTATAAAGAAAAGTACGTAGCTGCTGGAATACTTAACTTTAATCCATCATTTGTATACAGCATTCTTGATGATACAAGTGAGACTCTCTCTAGAAATGTTTAATGGCGCCTTGCTAGTTCGTAGCCATGGACTTAGCTGAAGGCTATTCTAACTGTCTCTCGGCAAATGAAAGGCATCGTCAGTATAGTCGCTAGCAAGTGGTCCGTACAACTGGGGGGAGTGCTAGTACGTCTCTCTAGACCTGCCGTGTGGTGGCGCTCGGTCTGCGATCACTGACAGTGGCGACACGCGGGTCCGACATGTACTAATGGACCGCGGCCGATTTAAAGCTACCACCTAGCAAGTGTGGTGTCTGGCGGTGACACCACACCATCTTACACTGTTACATGCTTTTACTTCAGGCTTCCTAGCCATCCGTACACGAATTCGACCAAAATGGCACCAGTGCAAGGAAAAAAAAAGTTTTGTGAGTAGGACTAGGAGCAGGCGGAGGCTGAGGAAAGAGCATCAGGTTTTAACGTCCCATCGACATCGAGCACATTAAGGACGGAGCACATGCTCAAATCGGCAGTGCTCTTTGAAAGGAACCATCCCAGCATTTGCGCAGAGCGATTTGGGGAAAAAACGGAAAGACTAAATCTGGATGCCCGGATGCGGATTTGAAGCGACGTCCCCCCGAATGCGAGTGTAGTGCGCACCCTTGTTCGGTTTTGGGACTGTAGCGTGGTAAGCAGGTAACAGTGCTCGTTATTTGCTCTTCTACGGCAGGTTGCTGCGGCAGGAAATTTTACGGTTGAAATCGTAGTTTCATCTAGGAACGGCATTGTGTTTGGCTGGCAGTAATTACGCGTGGGAGCAATGAGGACGGTCTACGTCACACGCAGAGTAATAGCTTGCAACCCGAGCCAGGCGAGCGAGCTCCGGATAAGAAACCCACTGTTCCACTTGCCGGGCGCCACGATTTATGCCGACTTGCTTGTAGTGGGCAACGAGCAATGTCGGCAGCTGGCAGCAGAGCGCTGGGTCCTGTAGCCCTCGACTCGTTTATGGCTTCCAGATTCCCTTAAGAACAAGCGCCATCTATGGGATGATGACTGCAGTCGCCTGCTGATACGCGAGACCAAATCAATAAAGACAGCGCCGCTGTGAGGCGAAGAAACAGTGTTTCCTTAAAAAGAATGTGTTATGGCATTTACTAGCTATGCAGGAGTAGAGCAAGCATAAAGAAAGACGTACGGCATCCACGCAGCGCTGTGCCCCAGAAGTATGCTTTCAAGAACTCCTTTCTTCCATTCGATATCTAGACTTATTTTACTGATGACAGCTTTTTTTTTAATCCTGTGCCACCGTACTTCCTACATTCTTTTTATTCCGACCATGAAGTCTTACTTCCTGGTCAGCAAGCACCTGATTTCCGCTACTGCGTCGTTCCCAATTCGCATCGTTCACACTGGTGGGTATTCGTTTGCGAGTAATCGATAAAAATGAATTTTAGAATTTCTTGTAATACGCTAGAGCCGTGAATGTAGCAGTATTTTCAAAATAGCGCCGTAGCGTAGAGCTGAATTTACATGCTGGTATCCTGAAGGTTGTGTGTTTGATTACTGCCGGGCGCTTTTTTTTTTTTTTTAATACAAATGTATCGAAACAAATGCAGCTATGATTTTTATTCAATTAATTAGTTTAAACGTAATTTCTTTTCATTTCTGATGCTTCGCTGCATCGTTATAATCTCCGTGTTAACTATATTTATTTGCTCTTTATTTTTCTTCTTTTCATTGTGTTTTTCGTTTGGAATCTCTGTCCATGTGACTTAATTATTTTCCTCCTTTTCAATATTTTATATTTTCGTCCATGTTATTTCGGTTATTTATTTTGCTTCAATTTATTTTGCTTCAGTTTATTTACAAAACCTACATTTGTTTAAATCTTCGCCTGTGTTATTTTGTTCATGGTGGCAAAATATTCGTTTTAGATGTTTACATAACGATTACTATCCAAAAACGTACATCTTGTAAGGAAAAATAAATTTTGACGTTATTGAGCAGCCAATAAATATTGTTTCGTCCTTTGTTTTTCAACTGATACATCAGTATGTGTAAAAGTTTAACTATTACGGTAAATAAAAATAATCAATAACATGGACAAGGATTACAAATGATAAAAGGAGAAAAGAGCGAATAAAAAAGTTAATACAACGATTAAAATGACGCCCAAAGGATTTAGAAACAGAAAAATTTTTAAGCCTATTAATAGAGTAAAAATGATTGCAGTCGTTTCGTGATACATAATTTCCCGCCAGGACTCGAAGCCTGAACCTTCAGCATATCTCTCAAATAACTTACTCACTAGGCTACACTGCCATTTTAAAAATGGAGCTATTTCCAATGATCTACTGAAGCATAAGAAAATCTGAAATTCTTTTTTTATCATGTACTCGCAAACGAGGATCCACTTTGGTGAAATACTGCAGGGTATGATACCTGGGACCCTAAATTTCAAAAATTGGATCCTGTCCTTCGGGACCTCCCCTTTCTAGGTTAAGGATAAGAAAAGTGTGTTGTCCATTCATTTGAAGACACCATAAATGCCTTCCTCACATGATAACGGTACACAAAATGCTGCCCCCCCCCACATAATTTTATGTAGTTTTCAGGGTACAAAAAGTTACATGGCTCCTTCTGACGAGCAACTGTGCGGTTTCGTGAAAGATAGGGAACAGTACGGAAGCAATCTTAAGGTGGAAGCAGAGTTTCGTTAGATGCTGTGTGCGGCTCCTGTAGACTTCGTGTAGAAAAAGAAATTGAGTTATAATTACTCTAAATTTTTAACACGCTTGTAGAACGGAACAGTTGCTTTGGACTTAGATTGATCAGAACTTCTGTATTATTTTTGTAATGTCCTGTCGTTAGAAAGCAGGAGTACAACTTTTGGTACGACACTTGAACCAGCCATACGGTAAGGTATGCCTGGTCATTAGGAGACGTTAATGGGAGGCAGAGGTAAAGAACAGTGAACCCTGCTGGCTGGGCGTCAGCGACCGCTCCTGTAGATTAGGCAGCCATCAGCGCTATCTCTGCGAGTGGCGCCGAGCCGGTCTGTCTCATGTCAACACAACCTCTGCTCACCTTCCGGTCAGCACCACTGCTCGCTTCGTCGCGCTCACAACCAGTGATGGAAACGTGCGCTTAGTAATTGCTGACTGGGGCGGGATATAGTTTTTATTATTACTTCGCTGGGCCGTCTAGGACCACGTTCAGCCTTGTTATATTTGCCAGTGAACTTTGTGGGTGGACTTGCTTTCGCTCCTCCATCCAGGGAACACCGCGTCTTCTTTTTAGTTGCTTGTCTCCGTGTAGCCTGTTCGTCACCTCCTTCTTGCGGAAGCGATCACTGTTACAGGGGTCATCGGGTTTGATTTGTAGGAGTTGAAGGTCGTCCTTTGTATTTCTATACCAGACTATTGTAGCTCTGGGGTTTAAATTTAAAAAAAAAGGGAGATCTTGGTGGTCAACCTGTACCCGTCCATCCATTTCAGGTGATCGTAAAATGGTACAGGTCTTTTGTGGATTATGTCTGTAATTTTCTCCATTTTTGTCGTAGACCTTGTTGAATATACTTTTCGTCGATGCCGGTTTTGTAATTGGATACCATTAGCCCTAATGATTCTGCACTCTCTTTTACCCTCATTTTCGAAGGGGTTTTTATTTCAGTTTAAAGATAGTGTTTTTTTCAAGTTCACGTAATCACTCCTTAAGGGCTTTCTTTCTTTAAATATCTGTAAACCTGTTTCTTCGATGGTTCCCATTTTACTATTTTTTATTGTTAATTGAAGAGGTCGACGAAAGACAGTACGAACCCTAAATTTATTAGTGATGATCACTTTGTGTTGTGTTTTCGAATGTGCTATATACTGATGTACAGTTGTTCATAATGTATTGCTACAAAGAAGTGTCGTACTGTTTCGTCTGGTTGTATGTATAGTCTTGTCTTTGAATTTAACCGTACGCGCAGTACTTTAAAATACGCCAAAGTGGATTGACACTTCCTTCCGCTGATCATTTCAGTTTTAACCATGTTTTGCGACTACGGAGTTGATTGTACGGAATATACTGAAAGTGTGGTAACCAACACTTTGTCACTAACATGTGTATTTTATGACACTGCATTGTGCGTTTCAGGCGCTTTGGACACATCCTCAGGTGTATCAAGGTAGCTGCAGCAATTGAAACTTCCTGGCCGGTTTACAAATGTGTGTCGGACCGAGACTCGAACCCGGGACCTATGCCTTTCGCAGGCAAGTGTTCGACTGCCTGAGCTGCCAAAGCGCGACTCGCGACCCGTCCTCACAGTCTTACTTCCGCCAGCACCTCATCTCCTTCCTTCCAAACTCCGCAGAAGTACGTTTGCGAAACGTTTAGGACTCTAGGAAGAAAGGATATTTCGGTCACATGGCTTAGCCACAGTCTGTCCGGATGGTGTAGTGGTCAGCAAGGCTGCGTTGTAAGCAGGAGACCCGTGTTCGAATCCCAATCGGGCACAGATTTTCAACTTGCCCCATTGATAGGCTTTGATTCCTTTGTGTCGTGAATAAAATAATTCGTGGCTCAAAGGGTTAATGCAGTCTGACATTCGTTCTCCTCGCAAAATCTGCATACGAATACGTCCATTGTGATGCTGTATGCTGAACCAGAAGTGGTCTCAAATGACGTGTGGTGCGGATCACGTGCAGTGCTATTGGGCATACCAATATCTTCACGCCTGCCTCTACTGCAGCGTAAAGGAAAGGCGCAACAGTGTTCGTCTTGGTGACAGTCCGTGCTATCCCAGAGGTCCTCACTGTCGATGTCGATGATCGTCTCATTGCGCATTTCTGGCTTTATGGTGAGAGAGGAGAGCGGAGAGCGCGCGCGCGCGCTTGTGTGTGTGTGTGTGTGTGTGTGTGTGTGTGTGTGTGTGTGTGTGTGTGTGTGTGGAGGGGGTGTCGGTTAGCATGAAACTCAATAGCGACTCTCGATCTGTTGTTCCTGCTAGTCGGATAGGTCGTCTGTCACCCCGTTTACGAGGAATTCATGTAAACACTTCAAAATCAACTCTGGAAATCCGCTTGTGGTTGCCGGTTTTCCAATTGCGCAATCGATTTTCGCTCCCTTGTAAACGCAACAGTTTTCGTAACATGCTTCGGCTGTCAGGATTCGTTTTTTCTTAAAATTTTTTTGGCTAATATGGATGGAGCGACTTTTTGTACAGTGAAGCATAAGTAGAAATATTAGACTGAAGCTGTTTGCACCTCATCTAATTGAAGAGAAATTGTACTGACTAATTCATAAACTGTATCAGCTGTTTTCCAAGCGCGATATGTAAGGAGCCATTTTTAACTGGTATAGCAAATCCGCTTCAGACCTTAACATGTAAATACGGTAGCGAAAAATGGTTTCTGGAATTCGGTTTTCGTCTTACGGAAGATTTGTCGCATGTAACCTAGTATGTGTCGACTGTTAGCCTTCGTTCGACAGATCGATGCCATTTTCGATCTGATATTTTCTGCGAGAAGAGTACGTCGTCTCTTCGTCGACTGACTCTTCATTTGTATTACGTGTTAAGGTGTGCAAATTTATACAAGAACATAACTGACGCCGCTCTTTTTATTGAACCTGCAAAGGTAATCTAGATCCAGTATATTTCTCGGTTGTACGGTACGAGTCACAACAGCGATCGCTGCCTATGGAGGACTTCAGAGCCCGAATTTGCACTGTATCAACTACTCTTCCGTCAGTTCAAGTGAAAAAAGTGGTATAAATGCAAGGAGCGTTTAAAGCTACTTGTCTGTGCCCCCAATAGCCGATTAATCGGACCTTCGGCCCCGGATAGGAGTTATCTGGAATACCGTACCTCAGCGGCAAAGCCAAAGGTTCTCTGATTAGGTGTCACGACTTTACAATCTTATCGAATCGCGCAATCACTTTACCTGCAACTTGTTTTTCGCATCTCTCATTTTACTGCTACCACGATTTATGTGTTTTTTTTAAAACGTGACAACGAAATTTAGTTCCTTTCTTATAACTGCTATACGTGGTGCAACCGGCTTCTCACTACTACAGAAATTCGGGGAATCGACAGTTACATAGCGGTCTTAGAAACAGCCTTTAACATATCGCTCCGATTGTATCTTTTATTCCCTATATAATGATGGAAAATTACTTGTGTTTTTATCCCTTCGATGTCAATTATATTAGGCTGGTACATTATTTCGTTGAGTTTTTGTTTCGCATGTTGGTATTTCGGTTGCTGTGGGTTTCTTATCGTCTGTCGCTTTTTATTTGTAGTTCTCTGTTGACATTTGACTTTACATTTTGTCATTTGGAGATAATCTACGGAGCTGTGGACGCTAGGTAACGGACTGCCAAGTGAAAGCAGTATGTGGGGATAATGCCATTGCACAGAGTACGGCAACAAAATGGTTTTCTCGATTTATGGAGAATCGTTCTGACATGAGGAATTCTGTCCTTCGGGTTTAATGAAGATCATTTAAACGCATTAATCCATAAAGACCAACGCCAGCGTACTCGATAACTGACAAATGTGATGTACCGTGATCATTCCGCCATCGTGCGACATTAACATGAAATGGGGAAGGTTCAAAAATCAGGTGTACTAGTAACGCATGGTCTAAGCCAAAATCACAAAAATCGGTGGGTGATCGTATGTGTCCTCTGATTGCTTGTCATTAATTGGCTCATGAACAATATCGACCATTCCTATGCTGTATCGTTATTAGTGATCAGAAATGGTGTCTTTATGCTAACATAAGGAAAAGAAAGGAATGGTTGGGCCCAAACAAAGCAGCAGTTCCCCGCATGAAGACGTGTGCGCATCAGCTGAAGGTAATGTTACACATCTGGTGGAACAGCGACATTGTCGTATACTACGAATTGCTTCCGGGAGGAGTATCCATCACTGCTGATATTTATTGTCAACAACTGAGACGTCTTACAGAATCAATTCAAGAACAACGACGTGCTCTACGATAACCCCCGCCCGCATTCTGCTAGGCTGACAGAGAACACGGCACAGGAGCTGGGTTGGGAAGTCATTCCGCACCCACCTTACGAGTATTCACCTGTTCTTGCGCCCTCAGATTTTCACCTTTTCCGCTCTCTATCGAATAACCTCCAAGAAACTTCCTTTCCGGGTGAAAATGTGCTACGAACACGGCTCGACGAGTTCTTCGCCTCAAAACCATGTGATTTATATAGTCGCGGAATATTAAAAGTTACGCCATCGTTGACAGACTGTTGCAAATCGTGAACGAGAGTATATTGCTGATGACTGAAGTCTCTTGTGTGTGTATCTGTTGTATTTATTAAACTTACGGAAACATGCGACGAATTCACGCACGAACTCAGTATTTCCGAACGGTACGTTTCCGGACATGGGTTCCCTAACAGAAATTTATATACCGAGTCGTCTTTACTACGCCTGGAATCCTCTAATAGCAATTGTGAAACTCGCTGTATATCAAAGTGAAACTTTTTGGAACGTATCCCCCTATTATTTCCAGTAACTCGTACCCCTGTTCATCTGGTGGCCCTTCCTGCATTACAAAGTAGTGCCCACGCTACACTGTGAACGCTGGATGTTTGCGACACACAACACGCGGTGCCGTAGCCCAGAACAGAGATGCCGACCACTGCCCACACCCGCGCTGGAAACGGTCCAGCACGGGCGATTAGGCGCTAACCGCATCAGCGACACCATCTACGCACACCACTTCTCGAACCGCCCACACGGCCTCTGGACGGCGCCGCTGCCAGCAAAACGTTGTCTTTCCAGTTAAGATGGCACTTAAGTGAGCTGCACTGACGTAATGATACAGACGTGAAAGTCAGTAGGCGTGTGAGGCAAAATTTTTCGATATCGCGACTGATGGTTTTACTTGTGTATTGGAAGACCTACGACGAAAGTAATTACATGTTGGTTATGATGTTGTTGTTGTGGTCTTCAGTCCAGAGACTGGTTTTTGATGCAGCTCTCTATGCTACTCCACACTGTGCAAGCTTCATCTCCCAGTACCTACTGCAACCTACATCCTTCTGAATCTGTTTAATGTATTCATCTCTTGGTCTCCCTCTACAGGGTTATGATAACTGACGATTATGTGTTTAAAGGACTCAACAATGTCATCAGTCCCTCCTTATCGTGAGAGAAACGTGTCAAAAGTAAAAACCAAAACAGTGGCGGCTACGCTCCTCAAACTAGACACATCAAAAAAAAATTGCATCACCTCGGTTCCGAGAGTTCCGGAACTTGTACAGGAAACTGGAATAAAGATCAACAAAAAAATCATTTCCGCTCTTTTTGTTGCTCATGAAAACCACGCATTGCATGTTGTACCACCATACAGTGAGACCTTCAGAGGTGGTGGTCCAGATTGCAGTACACGCTGGTACCTCTAATACCCAGTAGCACGTCCTCTTGCATTTATGCGTGCCTGTTTCATCGTGGCATACTGTCCACAAATTCATCAAGGCAATGTTGATCCAGATTGTCCCACTTCTCAACGGCGAATCAGCGGAGATCCCTCAGAGTGTTGGTGGGTCACGTCGTCCATAAACAGCCTTTTTCAATCTATCCCAGACATGTTCATGTCTGGAGAACATGATTGCCACTCTAGTCGAGCGATGTCGTTATCCTGAAGGAAGTAATTCACAAGATATAAACCATGGGAGCGCGAATTTTCTTCCATGAAGACGAATGTCTCGCCAATATGCTGCCGATACGGTTGCACTATCGCCCAGAGGATGGAATTCACGTATCGTACAGCCGTTACGGCGCCTTCCATGACCACTAGCGGCGTACGTCAGCCCCACATAATGCCACCCCAAAACAGCAGGGAACCTCCACCTTGTTGCACTCGCTGGACAGTGTGTCTAGGGCGTTCAGCCTGACTGGATTGCCTCCAAACACGCCTCCGACGATTGTCTGGTTGAAGGTGTATGCGACACTCATCGGTGAAGAGAACGTGATGCCAGTCCTGAGCAGTCCATTTAGCATATTGTTGGGCCTATCTGTACCGCACTGCATGGTGTCGTTGGGCTGTCAGGGTTCCTCCGAGCCATAATCCGTAGATAGTGGTCATCCACTGCAGTAGTAGCCCTTGGGCGGCCTGAGCGAGGCATGTCATCGGCAGTTCCTGTCTCTCTGTATCTCCTCTACGGCCGACCAACATCGCTTCGGTTCACTCCGAGACGCCTGGACACTTCCCTTGTTGAGAGTCCTTTCTAGCACAAAGTAACAATGCGGACGTGATCGAACCGCGATATTGACCGTCTAGGCATGGTTAAACTACAGACAACACGAGCCGTGTACTTCCTTCCTGGTGGAATGAATGGAAATGATCTGGACTCCTCCTGTACGTACTATTTATCGTCCACGTATCTCATCCGCGTAAAGCTCCACTCGCAATCTATCTTACTAAAACGCCGTCCCGGAACCCGGTATCAGTTGCAGCGTAGGACAACAAAAATTCGATTAAAAATATTTCGCGCAATTATTGACCAAATTTAAAATGCTGTCATAATCTACTCATTAATAGGTAGAATCTAATGTAAGAGGTTGAAAACAGTAAGATAATTCTTACAGTTAAAAACTGTTTTTGTCTGTCTTCAGGAAGTATAACTGACGGCGCGCAAATACACTGACCTCATTCATTCAGTATTTGAGAACTATAACAATTAGCAATTTCCAACAAACCTTAAGCATATTTCCAAATCCTTACGAAACATTTTGTAGCGGACATCCCCCCCCCTCGCCCCCCCCCCCCCTCCCAAATGATGAAAGGAAAATGAGATATTTCTTACTGCATTTTCACTGTTCATGCAATCAGACTACAGTATCAGTCTCGACATTTTACTCTATTAATTTTTTACTACAACCTCTATTCGCAACACAGTTTGCAGATAGATCCATATATACCACTGAATGTGCCTGCAAAATTATACCATTGTACAACACATAGTTCAGGAAACATGACGTGAGTATTGAGATGCACGGAAAAACTAGCTTCTGCTTAAAGTGACGGGCAAACGACACAGTTTATATTCATCCATTGTTTCATAATGAGATCACTTTGCGACCTCTAACAAACTTTAATTTCAAACCTTTCCTCAACATTTTCTTGCTTACGTGCTGAAAGGCAGATATTTAACATATTAACGCTTTTATTATCGGACGTATGAAACTGTTTCATATACGGGAGCTATGTTCTGTAAGGAATTGCAGGTTTACTGGTATTCTTCGGAAGAGACTTCCTAACACTTAAAATTGCGTAAGATGTAAATGTACTTACTTTTTCAGATAATGTTCTCTTTTTGCTGCAAGTATGTATTTCAAATCATCTTTATATTTGCCATCGTCACCAATTTCATTGCCCAAACGGCAGAAATCGTTTACTTCTTTCAGTGCCTCGTTTCCTAATCTAAGTCCCCCGGTATTACATTCGACTACATTCAATTACCGCTGTAAGAATTGTATTCAATTTTTTTCCTTCAGTTACAGAAAGTATTTCGCCCCCCCCCCTCCCCCGACACACACACACACACTTTCTTTCTCTCTCTCTCTCTCTCTCTCTCTCTCTCTCTCTGTGTGTGTGTGTGTGTGTGTGTGTGTGTGTGTGTGTGTGTGTGTGTGTGTGTGTGTTTTGAAGCAGAGCTAAGGCGCTTGCCGCTCGCTTATCACAAAGACGGGATGCTGCTGTTTACGCACTTTCGGTGCCTTTAGCAGTGGCGTAAATTATCTGGGGAAGAAAAATAAGAGATAGCACTTTATCTGGCGGCCTTTAGCGGCTCCAGTTTAGCCTCGTCATCGTGGTCGGCAACTGTTCGTAGATAATCAGCAGGTTGACTGCACTGCTTTTCTTCCGCCCTACGTGTAGCGCTTTCCCTTTAGTGACCAAACAGACCCCGCAGACTTTCGGCAGATTCATATCCTCGGTAGCGTGGCGCCTTGAAATGGATTGATGTTGGTGATGATGAATTGAGGACTCGCAACAGCTTGGTCATCAGCGTTCTTACTGGATGTTATTTGTTCTTCACAATTACAATCTAAGAAGCTAAAATAGGCCATACAATTCACATGTGTGTGTTAATTATTTAATGCTGCTCCTCAATAAAAATGCTAATACCACAAGCATTTTCTACCACAACAAAACTGCCATAAACTTGTCAGGCATAGATTGGGACAGACATGCTATCAGAACTGGAGCAAGAGGCAAGGATTCGAGTGACATTATCCTGAATGTTTTGTCCAAGACTTACTTCAATCAAACAGAGAACAAAGTCGAGAGGGTAACATCTTAGACCCCCTAACAAGGAACAGACCTAAACTTATTGAATCAATTAATGTGTAAGATGGCGTCAGTGATCATAAGGCTGTGATTGCAACTACGACTGTGTGTATTATGGGGAATATTCAGAAAGGTAGGAAAATGTTTTTGCTCAGCAAGAGTGATACCATACAAACTGCAGAGTATCTGAGTAGTCAGTGATGAGGTTCAAATGGCTCTGACCACTATGGGACTTAACATCTGTGGTCATCAGTCCCCTAGAACTTAGAACTACTTAAACCTAACTAACCGAAGGACATCCCACACATCCATGCCCGAGGCAGGATTCGAACCTGCGACCGTAGCAGTCGCGCGGTTCCGGACTGCGCGCCTAGAACCGCTAGACCACCGCGGCCGGCCAGTGATGAGGATAAAGATCTGGAACACAAATGGAAAGCCGCGCGGGATTAGCCGAGTGGTCTATGGCGCTGCAGTCGTGGACTGTGCGGCTGGTTCCGGCGGAGGTTCGAGTCCTCCCTCGGGCATGTGTGTGTGTGTGTGTGTGTGTGTGTGTGTGTGTGTGTGTGTGTGTGTGTGTGTTTGTCCTTAGGATAATTTAGGTTAAGTAGTGTGTAAGCTTAGGGACTAATGACCTTAAGTAGTTAAGTCCCATAAGATTTCACACACATTTGAACAACACAAATGGAAAAATTCAAAAACATCGTTCATATGCCTTATACAAGTAGCCTATGTTCCGAGCAAAGTGTTAAGGAATGGTAAACACCCACTGTGGTCTGATAGCCGTCGTAGAAAACAGCTACGTACATAGAAAGAGCATCACAAATTCAAGAGAAGTCAAGACGTAGCTGACAAAAGCTACACGAAACGAAAATGAGCGTAAGGAGAATTGTGAGAGAAGCTTTGAATGCCTTTGAAAGGACAATTTTGTCGATCGATCTGACTAAAAGCCGTAAGAGGTTTTGGTCTCAAGTAAAATCAGTAACAGGTTCGAAATCATGCGTTCACTCACTCAGTGACCATAAAGATACCGAAACGGGAGATGAAGCAGAAAAGGCCGAAATATTGAATTCACTCTTCCCAAATTTTTTCACCGCGGAAGGGTAGAAGGTTCTCTCGATCATCGTACTGGCGTCGAAATATCAGATATCGAGACAACCTATCGCGGCATAGAAAAGCAACTACAATCGCTTAGTAGTTGAAAGGAATCAGGATCAGATGAAGATATCTATGAGATTCTAAAAAGATTAAGCGGAAGAATTTGCTCCTCTCCTAGCAACAATTTATCGTAGATAGCTGGAGCAGCGAAGGGTACCCAGCAGAAGTACATGTCATTCCCGTTTCCAAGAAGGGCTGTAAGACACACACATGTAACTATAGGCCTATGTCGTTGACCTCAATCTGTTACAGGATTATTGAACGTGTTGTATGCTCAACAATTATGACGTTTTTGAGGAATAAATGTCTCCCTATATAAAGGTCTCAGGTCTTTCAGTGCCCTGTCAAACTCTTCACCCAGTATCATATCTCCCGTTTCATTTTCATCTACATCCTCTTCCATTTCCATAATATTGTCCTCAAGTTCAACGCCCTTGTATAGACCCTCTATATACTCCTTCCACCTTCTGCTTTCCCTTCTTTGCTTAGAACTGGGTGTCCATCTCACTCTTGATATTCATACAAGTGGTTCTCTCTTCTCCAAAGGTCTCTTTAATTTTCTTGTAGGCAGTGTCTATCTTATCCCTAATGAGATAAGCCCCTACATCCTTACATTTGTCATCTAGCCATCCCTGCTTACCCATTTTGCACTTCCTGTCGATCTCATTTTTGACACGTTTGTATTCCTTTTTGCCTGCTTCATTTACTGCATTTTTATATTTTCTCCTTTCATCAATTAAATTCAATATTTCTTCTGTTATCCAAGGGTTTCTACTAGCTCTCGTCTATTTACCTACTTGATCCTCTGCTGCCTTCACTACTTCATCCCTCAGAGCTACCCATTCTTCTTCTACTGTACTTCTTTCCCCCATTCCTGTCATTTGTTCTCTTATGCTCTCCCTGAATCTCTGTACAGAGGGAGACGAAGAGATGAATACATTAAGCAGATTCAGAAGGATGTAGAATGCAGTAAGTACTGGGAGATGAAGCTTGCACGGGATAGGGTAGCATGGAGAGCTGCATCAAACCAGTCTCAGGACTGAAGACCACAACAACAACTTATACAGATCGGCGTGGATTTCGCAAACAGACATCTTTTGAAACTCAGCTCGCTCTGTTTCTCAAAGAGATCCATATCGCTGTAGACGACGGCGATCAGGTGTTCTGGAATTCAGGAAGGTCTTTGATGCCATGCCGCGATGCCGTTGAGTGAAAAAGTGTGAGCCTATCTAGTGTAGGACTAGATTTGGTACTGGAGTCAGGACTTCGTTGCAGATAGAACTCGACACGTTGTTTTTAACGGAACAAAATCGAAAAATTCAAAGGTAATTTCAGGGGTATTCCAAAGAAATGTGATAGGACAAGGTTTACAAATGAGCTAGTAGAAAGCGTCGGAACCTCTTTTTTTAAAGACTGTTGCCAGATGATGCGGTTGTCCATAAGAAAGTAGCAAAGCCAGAAGAAAGTATCCATCGAGGATTGATGAATGGAACAGGCTCTGGCAGTTTATCCTGAATGTAAATAAGTGTAACATATTGCGCATGCTTAGGAAAAGAAATGCACTACACGGTACAACTGCGAGGGTTGACTGAAAAGTAATGCCTCCGCCTTCGTAACTCTTCAACAGTTGACAGCATTGGTATGCGGCAGGTACTGGCGTGTTCCGTAGCGTCATCTCTACAGCTCCAGTTGGCGGGAATTGCTAGCATTGAACGGTTGTGTTGTTACAGTGTAAAGTATGTAACCCTGCGCGGATGGTCGGTCAATGCGATTTAAGCAACGAGCAGTCACTGAATTCTTGACAGCAGGTGGTGTCACCCCAAAGGAGATTCATCAGAGAATAAAAGCAGTTTACGGTGATTGTGTTGATGTGAGTGGTGTGCGTCGTTGGGCGAGTAAGTTTAAAGATGTTGAGGCGGGAACATCTGACCGGCGTGACAAACAAAGAGTTGGACGTCCTGTGGCAGCAGCCACCGAGTTTCACAAGCAAAATGTTGACAGATTGATTCAGGACAATCGTCGTATCACTCAGACAGAAACTGCAAGCACAATCGGCATTTCATAAGAACATGTGGGTCACAAAAAAATGGTTCAAATGGCTCTGAGCACTATGGGACTTAACATCTGTGGTCATCAGTCCCCTAGAACTTAGAGCTACTTAAACCTAACTAACCTAAGGACATCACACACATCCACGCCCGAGGCAGCATTCGAACCTGCGACCGTAGTGGTCACGCGGTTCCAGACTGAAGCGCCTAGAACCGCACGGCCACACCGGCCGGCTGTAGGTCACATTATTGCTTTGCTTGGCTATCGGAAGATCAGTGCACGATGGGTACCCGGGATGCTGACTCCTGAAATGAAAGCGCACAGACTTGAAATTTGTCAGGAACACCTCTCGCGTTACGAGAATTAAGGTGACGCCTTTCTCCATTCAATTGTGACAGGAGACGAAACTTGGGTACACCATTACGACCCGGAGACGAAACGTCATTCTATGGAATATCGACACAGACTCCCCACAGAAAAAGAGATTAAAGACGCAGCCCCCAGCTAGAAAAATCATGGCCACAGTTTTCTGGGACGCGGATGGTGTTATCGATGTAGATTTCTTTGATCGTGGAACAACAATAAATTCAGAACGTTACATCACAACGCTGCGAACTCTGAAAAGACGGCTAACAAGGATCCGAAAGGAAAAGGGAAATGTTTTCCTGACAACGCCAAACCACACTCTTCACGTGCCGCCAGAGCAGAACTTCAGAGACTGAATCTCACCACCGTGCGGCATCCTCCATACAGCACCGACTGACTTCCATCTGTTCCGATAATGGAAAAACGACCTGCGGGGACATCATTATTCTTCTAATGAAGGCGTTGAGAGAACTGTGAGACTGTGCTTGCGGAAACAGAGTGTCGACTTCTTCCGTGACGGCTTCAGAAAACTTGTTCATCGTTGGCAGAAATGTATCCGATTGGCTGGTGATTATGTGGAAAAGTGAATATTGCTAATTAAAGATAATATTCTAAGGATTATTTCTGCGTTTGATTTATTAAAATATTCCCATCCAAACCCAATTAACGAATGTGGAGTGATTTCTTTTCATGCAACCCTCGTACATGGCTGATGACAAATTTCTGGAAACAGTGTCGTCCACATAATACGTGGGTGAGTCAACTGAAAATCTTAAACTTGTAATAACAAATCGAAATTTCGCGCCGTTATTCTGTAAGTTGGTAATCGTTCTACAAAAGGGTGCAGAATGGCCTGTAGGTGGCAGCATACTGCAGATGCACACATACCGTTGCAGTATCAGTATAAACATGGCCGCCCCACTTGCAACTTGCACCACGGAAGAACAGCGTTCTGTTATTCGGTTTTTCCGTAGTGAAGGTGTGAAACCTATTCAAATTCGACGAATGAAGGTTCAGTACGGTGATTCATGTTTGTCACAGCAGCAAGTCTACGACTGGAGTAGGAAGTTCGCAGATGGCGTGACTTCAGTGGAAGATGCTCCTCGTCCAGGTCAGGCGCGACGAGTTGTGACTCCACAGAACATTGCAGCAGTTGAAGCCATAGTGAAGGCAAACCGCCGAGTGACACTGAATGACATTGCAGCATGTTTACAGATTAGTCATGGGTCAGCACAACGCATTGTGCATGATGTGCTCCAGTTTCGCAAAGTGTCTGCAACATTGGTGCCACGGCAGCTGACTCCTGAAATGAGAGAACGACGTGTTGATGCTTGTGAAGAACTTCTTCTGCGCTTTGAACGAGAAGGTGATGGCTTCCTTGCAAGAATCGTTACTGGGGACGAAATCTGGGTTCCTTCCACCACCGGTAACGAAGAGAGTGAGCAAGGAATGGCGCCATTCCTCATTACCAAAACCAAAGAAGTTTCGAACAGAACCATCAGCAGGGAAGGTTATGCTGAGTCTCTTTTGGGACGGAAAAGGCGTCATTTTGGAGCATTACATGTCTAGAGGGACCACTGTCACCAGTGCATCATACACAGATCTCCTAAAAAATCATCTGCGGCCTGCAATCAAATCGAAACGACGTGGATTGCTGTCAGCAGGTGTCCTTTTGCAACATGACAGTGCAAGGAGGCCCCACACTGCCCGTACAATAGTTGCAACAATCACAGACCTGCATTTTGAGTGTATTCCTCATCCACCACACTCACCAGACCTTGCCCCAAGTGATTTCCACTCAAAGACGCAATGGGAGGAAAGAAGTTCCGTTCTGATGAAGAGGTACGCCACGCGGTGCGTGAGTGGTTGCACGGACTACCAAAATAATTTTTTTCTAGAGGAATTTAAGCACTTCGTAAGCGCTGGAGGACTTGCATTGAGTGTGGGGGAGATTGTGTTGAAAAGTGATTCAGCTTTGTACCGCTTTTGCACAATAAATAATATTAAAAAAAAGTTTTCACTTGACTCACCCTCGTATCTAGTCATAAGTACCCAGAGCGACCTTAAGTGGAGTGACCTCATAAAACAAACAGTAGGCAAGGCAGATGCCGGACTGAGATTCGTAGGAAGAGTCGTAAGGAAATGTCGCTCATTCATGGAGGCAGTCGCTTATAGGGCGCTTTTTCGACCGCTTCTTGTGTATTGTTCATCACTCTGGCACACTCAACATGTAGGACTGAGAAGAGAGATAAAGAAGATCCGACGAAGAGCGGCGAGTTTCATCACGGCATCGTTTAGTCGGCGCCAGAGTGTTAACAGCGTTACTCAACAAAAAAAATTCCAGTGACAGACGCTACAGTAGTTCACCACGAAGAGGTTTACTATGAACACATGAGAAAATTGGATAATTTAGAGCTAATATAAAGGCTTACCGACAGTCAATGTTCCCACGCGCATTTCGCGAGTGAAGTAGGGAAGGCAGAATCAGTTGCTGGTACCAGAACTACCTCCGTCAGGGGGCTTGCGGAGTATTACACTACTGGCCATTAAAATTGCTACACCAAGGAGAAATGCAGATGATAAACGGGTATTCATTGGACAAATACATTATACTAGAACTGACATGTGATTACATTTTCACGCAATTTGGGTGCATAGACCTTGAGAAATCAGTACCCAGAACAACCACCTCTGGCCGTAATAACGGCCTTGATACGCCTGGGCATTGAGTCAAACAGAGCTTGGATGGCGTGTACGGTACAGCTGCCCATGCAACTTCAACACAATACCACAGTTCATCAAGAGTAGTGACTGGCGTATTGTGACAAGCCAGTTGCTCGGCCACCATTGACCAGACGTTTTCAACTGGTGAGAGATCTGGAGAATGTGCTGGCCAGGGCAGCAGTCGAACATTTTCTGTATCCAGAAAGGCCCATACGGGACCTGAAACATGCGGTCGTGCATTAGCCTGCTGAAATGTAGGGTTTCGCAGGGATCGAATGAAGGGCAGAGCCACGGGTCGTAACACATCTGAAATGTAACGTCCACTGTTCAAAGTGCCGTCAATGCGAACAAGAGGTGACGGAGACTCGTAACCAATGGCACCCCATACCATCGCGCTGGGTGATAGGCCAGTATGGCGATGACGAATACACACTTCCAATGTGCGTTCACCGCGATGTCGGCAAACACGGATGCGACCATCATGATGCTGTAAACAGAACCTGGATTCATCCGAAAAAAAAAAATTACCTTTTGGTGCACCCAGGCCCAGGTTCGTCGTTGAGTAGACCATCGCAGACGCTCCTGTCTGTGATGCAGCGTCAAGGGTAACCGCAGCCGTGGTCTCAGAGCTCATAGTCCATGCTGCTGCAAACGTCGTCGAACTGTTCGTGCAGATGGTTGTTGTCTTGCAGATGTCCCCATCTGTTGACTCAGGGATCGAGACGTGGGTGCACGATCCGTTACAGCCTGTCATCTCGACTGCTAGTGATACGAGGCCGTCGGGATCCAGCGCGGCGTTTCTAATTACCCTCCTGAACCCACTGATTCTGTATTTTGCTAACAGTCATTGGATCTCTACCAACGCGAGCAGCAATGTCTCGTTACTATAAACCGCAGTCGCGATAGGCTACAATCCGACCTTTATCAAAGTCGGAAACGTGATGGTACGCATTTCTCCTCCTTACACGAGGCATCAAAACTACGTTTCACCAGGCAACGCCGGTCAACAGCCGTTTGCGTATGAGAAATGGGTTGGAAACTTTCCTCATGTTAGCACGTTGTAGGTGTCGGCACCGGCGCCAACCTTTTGTGAATGCTCTGAAAAGTTAATCATTTTCATATCACAGCATCTTCTTCCTGTCGGTTAAATTTCGCGTCTGTAGCACGTCATCTTCGTCGTGTAGCAGTTTTAATGGCCAGTAGTGTATTATGGATGTAGAAACCCTTGACCAATTACCCAACAACTACTGGGGTATCGTAACACACAAATTAGCATTTTCCTGCTACGGCCAGTGTGGATGGAGAGATGGGATACTGTGGCGGGTTGACAGACACCAGCAACATGGACGTAACAGGCGTCCGCTGTTGGCACAGGTTTCCGCCTGGCGACAAACTGGATGTGCCGGAAGCCAGTGTTTACCATAAAACAAGGTGCTGGAAGTTTTCCAGGCTACGGATACGGTTAGCAGCAGTATCGGGCCTTCGTCTTACCTCCGAAGCCACCTCGTGGTTTGTGTTGGGGGGTACTTCTGGTAGCAATATCTTCCCTCACTTTCCCTGTTCCTCCGCGAGTGTGCGTGGGCGTAACGACTGACAATAAATCTCCGTATGTCTCTGATCTCTTGTCGTGGTCATTTTGCGAGATGTAAGTGGGGAGAATATGTTGGCTCTCTCTTGCCGGATAGTGTTCTCTCGGAACTCCGACAGTAATCCTTTCCGTAATGCACAAAGCCTCTGTTCTAGCGTCTGCCACTTATATCATCTTTCTAAAGCTGTCGCGCTTGTTGAATAACCACGTGACAAAGCGCTCTTCATAGGATGTTCCCCGTCTCTCCTATTAATCCAGTTTGGCAAGGATACCAGGGGAATGAGCGATAAAAAGGAATCTGCCGGCCGAGAGTTTGTAACCCACTTTTTCCTATTCTTAAGATTCTTCTAGTGAGTCTCAGCCTGGTATATACTTTTCGTAGAGTTCGTTTGATGTGGTCAGTGCTGTTTAGGTCGCTCCAGGCGGTGGCAGTTTGGTATCTTACATCCGTTTCTCTTAGCAGTGGTTTACCGCCAGCAGCGTAATGGAACAGTAATGGTGGATCTCTTCGCGTGTTTACATTTATGTACGCACAGGTTCAACTGCCAATTTCTGCGGCTGTCGTCTATGCCCCATCGCGTCTCACTGCATTTCATTGCAACCTTAAAGCATGACTTCGCAGCTTATTCTGTAGATAGGTTCCAAACGAAACTTGGAACGGTTGGTCATTCGGTTTAGTGAAGAGGTTATTCCAGCGTTTATTTGTAATTCATTGTTTTACGAACACTGTTTTAAATCCTTTTTTTGTGTAACAAAACATGGGTAATCCGGAACCCAGCACCCAGCTTTTTCACTTGACATCCGCATAATCCTGTATGGATCACATCAGGAGAATGCAGTATTTCTTGGAGTCTAAAAGGCATTTGACTTAGTAACGCACCAACCCATGTTAACTAAAATACGATCATGTGAAGTTTCAAACTAAATTTGTAACGGGCTTGAAGACATCTTTGTAGGGAGGATGCTTCATGTTATCATCAGACATACCACAGAGATGTAATATGTGGCCCTTGTAAATTGTTATCTGCCTGTGTTGTAAATTATTATGTGACAGCCAGTATTAAAAGTAAGGTCTTTTTGCAAATGAAGTTGCCGCCCGTAATGAAGTGTTGCCTAAAGAAACCATCACAGGTATTATCAGAGCGTTACAAGATTTCAAACAGGTGCAAAGATTGGCTGCGTATGTTAAATATTCATAAATGTATAAGTGTGGACCAAAAACTCAGAAAGGCAGTGTCCTATGACTACAGTATCAATGAGTCATAAGTGGAATCGATCAACCCGTACATATACCTCGGTGTAACATTTTATAAGGATATGAAATGGAAAGATCAGTGGTAGGTGACGCGGAAGGCAGATTGCGGTTCCTTGGTACAATACTAGAGAAATACAGACAATCTACAAAGGAGATTGCATTAAAAACACTCGTGCGGCCTGTTGTTGCTGTTGTGGTCTTCAGTCCTGAGACTGGTTTGAAGCAGCTCTCCATGCTACTCTATCCTGTGCAAGCTTCTTCATCTCCCAGTACCTACTGCAGCCTACATCCTTCTGAATCTGCTTCGTGTATTCATCTCTTGGTCTCCCTCTACAATTTTTACCCTCCAAGCTGCCCTTCAATACTAAATTGGTGATCCCTTGATGCCTCAGAACATGTCCTACCAACCGATCCCTTCTTCTAGTCAAGTTGTGTCACAAACTCCTCTTCTCCCCAATTCTATTCAACACCTCTGCATTAGTTCTGTGATCTACCCATGTAATCTTCAGCATTCTTCTATAGCACCTCATTTCGAAAGTTTCTATTCTCTTCTTGTCCAAACTATTTATCGTGCATGTTTCATTTCCATACATGGCTATACTCCACACAAATACTTTAAGAAACGACATCCTGACATTTAAATCTATACTCGATGTTAACAAATTTCTCTTCTTCAGAAACGCTTTCCTTGCCATTGCCAGTCTACATTTTATATCCTCCCTACTTCCACCATCATCAGTTATTTTGCTCACCAAAAAGCAAAACTCATTTACTACTTTAAGTGTGGCATTTCCTAATCTTAATTCCCTCAGCATCACCCGATTTAATTCGACTACATCCCATTATCCTCGTTTTGCTTTCGTTGATGTTCATCTTATACCCTCCTTTCAAGACACTGTCCATTCCTTTCAACTACTCTTCCAAGTCCTTTGCTGTCTCTGACAGAATTACAATGTCATCGGTGAACCTCAAAGTTTTTATTTCTTCTCCATGGATTTTAATACCTACTCCGAATTTTTCTTTCGTTTCCTTTACTATTTGCTCAGTATACAGATTGGATAACATCGGGGATAGGCTACAACCCTGTCTCACTCCCTTCCCAATCACTGCTTCCCTTTCATGTCCTTCGACGCTTATAAATGCCACTTGCGGGCTATCCTAAAGTAATGCCCAAGTATGTGGGACGCGTACTAGTTAGGAGTAACAGGGGACATTGAACGTTTAAGGAGGAGAACGCGAATGGTCACTGATTTCTTTCGACCTCTGGCAGAATGTCACAGGGATATTGAAGAAAGTGGACTGGGAGATACTAAAATATAGACGAAAACCATCCCGCGAAAGCCTGTTTACAAAGTTTAAGAACCAGGTTTAATTGTTGATCGTAGATATAAAGGATGATTAAAAAAGAACGAACAGTTTTCAGTTGTTTATTACAGACAACCTATGAAAGACAGAAACACTTGCGCATGTCATTGGATAGAGGAAGATTCAAAGTTTTATGTTCGCACGGACACTATACAATGCACTCAACATGAACACCATGCATTGGTCGAGAAATATTTAAACGGTAGTCCATTTCATTCCACACACGAGTCAGCAGTCGGCTGTTTCAACAATTAGATTTCTCAGTATTGGAAGAGTAGCTGTCATAGGTTGGGCAAAGACTGTCTTTTACAGGGTGTTTCAAAAATGACCGGTATATTTGAAACGGCAATAAAAACTAAACGAGCAGCGATAGAAATACACCGTTTGTTGCAATATGCTTGGGACAACAGTACATTTTCAGGCAGACAAACTTTCGAAATTACAGTAGTTACAATTTTCAACAACAGATGGCGCTGCGGTCTGGGAAACTCTATAGTACGATATTTTCCACATATCCACCATGCGTAGCAATGATAAGGCGTAGTCTCTGAATGAAATTACCCGAAACCTTTGACAACATGTCTGGCGGAATGGCTTCACATGCAGATGAGATGTACTGCTTCATCTGTTCAATTGTTTCTGGATTCTGGCGGTACACCTGGTCTTTCAAGTGCCCTCACAGAAAGAAGTCACAGGGGTTAATGTCGGGCGAATAGGGAGGCCAATCCACGCCGACTCCTGTATGTTTCGGATAGCCCAAAGCAATCACACGATCATCGAAATATTCATTCAGGAAATTAAAGACGTCGGCCGTGCGATGTGGCCGGGCACCATCTTGCATAAACCACGAGGTGTTCGCAGTGTCATCTAAGGCAGTTTGTACCGCCACAAATTCACGAAGAATGTCCAGATAGCGTGATGCAGTAATCGTTTCGGATCTGAAAAATGGGCCAATTATTCCTTTGGAAGAAATGGCGGCCCAGACCAGTACTTTTTGAGGATGCAGGGACGATGGGACTGCAACATGGGGCTTTTCGGTTCCCCATATGCGCCAGTTCTGTTTATTGACGAAGCCGTCCAGGTAAAAATAAGCTTCGTCAGTAAACCAAATGCTGCCCACATGCATATCGCCGTCATCAATCCTGTGCACTATATCGTTAGCGAATGTCTCTCGTGCAGCAATAGTAGCGGCGCTGAGGGGTTACCGCGTTTGAATTTTGTATGGATAGAGGTGTAAACTCTGGCGCATGAGACGATACGTGGACGTTGGCGTCATTTGGACCGCAGCTGCAACACGGCGAACGGAAACCCGAGGCCGCTGTTGGATCACCTACTGCACTAGCTGCGCGTTGCCCTCTGTGGTTGCCGTACGCGGTCGCCCTACCTTTCCAGCACGTTCATCCGTCACGTTCCCAGTCCGTTGAATTTTTTCAAACAGATCCTTTATTGTATCGCTTTTCGGTCCTTTGGTTACATTAAACCTCCGTTGAAAACTTCGTCTTGTTGCAACAACACTGTGTTCTAGGCGGTGGAATTCCAACACCAGAAAAATCCTCTGTTCTAAGGAATAAACCACGTTGTCCACAGCACACTTGCACGTTGTGAACAGCACACGCTTACAGCAGAAAGACGACGTACAGAAGGCGCACCCACAGACTGCGTTGTCTTCTGTATCTTTCACATCACTTGCAGCGCCATCTGTTGTTGAAAATTGTAACTACTGTCGTTTCAAAAGTTTGTCTGCCTGAAAATGTACTGTTGTCCCACGCATATTGCAACAAACGGTGTATTTCTATCGCTGCTCGTTTAGTTTTTATTGCCGTTTCAAATATACCGGTCATTTTTGAAACACCCTGTATGTACCTCCACAGGAAAAAATCGGAAGACGTGATCTCTGCTAAGCTGTGAGGCCAAAAGCAATGAAAAAGATCTTGTACCTGTTCCAGTGCAATATTATGAGATGGCGTTGTTAAGATAACGCCGCATCTCAAGGTGAAAATGAGGCAAGACGCTGTCATACATAAAAATGTCATTGCAACCTTCGTGAAGTGGAGGAAACAAACATTTTCTCAGCATGTCCAGGTATGACATTCTTGTCAAAGCTCCCTCCACAAAAAAGAAATATCCACAAACTCTGTGAGCAGAAACGGCACGATACACAATCAGCTCCGGTGAATCTGTTTCATGTTCGACGGCGATATTAGGATGTTTTGACACACAAATTGTTACATTTGGCTGTTTACTTTACCCGATGCATGATTCGTGCGAAAAGATCAATAGTTCGGAAAAAGTCTTGTGCCATATCCTGGTGACTTGATATGCAAACTTTTTTACCTTCTATTATGGTCGCCGGGGCTCAGTTGCTGCAGTAACTGCAGCTTGTGAGGCTTCATACGGAGGCCACAGCATTGTGTGAGGAAGTTGAAGTTCATGGACTGCCCGTCTTGTGCACTTCCGAGGTCTCCGTGCGAATGCATCTCGGTTACGCTCGACATTTTCATCAGACGTGCGTGGCCGACCAGTGCTCTTACCTTCGAATATGCGACCAACTTACAAGAATTTTGTATGCCAATCATAAATTTGTTTGTGCAGAGGCGGCTTCTTGCTGATTTGTCGGCGGAATACGCATTGCACCTGTACAGTGGCTTGACTCCGCACGAATTCCAACGCACAAAATCATTTCTTTTGTGGTGTAGTCGTTACGTTGATGGAAACAGACAGCAGCGCAGCTGTGTGAGAACTTTGAACCTTCCTGTTTCCAGTGACATGTGTCAATGTATTACTGTCTTTTACAGTTTGTTTGTAATAAAGAATTAAAATCTGTTCGTTCTTTTTGAATCACCCAGAATGCTACGTCTCCCTGCGTATGGCTCTGCAGTCTGTCTGCGAATGTAACAGAAAGAAACTGTAATATGTCATCAGAAGATCAAAAGAAACTGCAAAACGATTTAGAAAAGATATCTGAATGGTGCGAAAAGTAACAGTTGACCCTAAATAACGAGAAGTGTGCGGCATCCACATGAGTGCTAAAACGAACTCGTTACACATTGGTTACATGATAAATCAGACTAATCTAAGAGCCGTAAATTCAACTAAGTACCTAGGTATTACAATTACGAACACCTTAAATTGGAAAGAACACACAGAAATTGTTGTGGGGAAGGCAAATCAAAGACTGCGTTTTATTGGCAGGACACTTAGAAAATGTAACAAACCTACTAAGGAGACTGCCTGCACTACGCTTGTCCGTCCTCTTTTAGACTACTGCTGCGCAGTGTGGGATCCTTACCAGATGGCACTGACGGAGTACATCGAAAAAGTTCAAAGAAAGGCAGCACGTTTTGTATTATCGCGAAATGGGGGAGAGTGTGTCGCTGAAATGATACAGGGTTTGCGCTGGAAATCATTAAAAGAAATGAGTTTTTCGTTGCGACGGAATCATCCCACGAAATTCCAATCACCAATTTTCTCCTCCGACTGCGAAAATATTTTGTTGACGCCGACCTACATATGGAGGAACGATTACCACGATAAAATAAGGCAATTCAGAGCTCGTACGGTAAGATACAGGTGTTCATTCTTTCCACGCGCTTTTTGGAATAATAGAAAATTGTGAAGGTGGTTCGATCAACCCTCTGCCAGGCACTTAAATGTGATTTGGAGAGTATCCATGTAGATGTAGATGTAGATCTATTCTCAAATGTTCAAATGTGTGTGAATACCTAAGGGACGAAACTGCTAAGGTCATCGGTCCCTAGACTTACACACTACTTACACTAACGTATGCTACGACACACACACACACACACACACACACACACACACACACACACACACACACACACGACTTGAACCTCCGGCGGGAGGGGCCGCGCAATCCGTGACATGGCGCCTCAAACCGCGCGGCCACACCGCTCGGCTCATCACTTCTCTTCATTGTATTTGGTTATGGACTTAAAATTGTTGGGATCAAAGCTCACTAGGAGGCTCATCAGAAATCGTTTTTCCTTTCACCAGTTGCGACTGGAACAAGAAAGGAAGGGACACTAGTACAAAGGATACTAGGAAGGTTTTGCAGTACAATAAGTCGCAGGAGGCTGATTGTTGTTGTGTTCTGAGAGTACTTCATACTTGCGTAGTAGCAGCTGTGCAAAGTCTGTAGGTGCAGTCGTTCAGTAGCAGGGTTAGTTTGAAGTGCTTGCTATAGCATCGTGGTCACGAAGTGAGATTCGGGCAGTTTTGCGGTACAACTTCGCGCGTGGTTTAAACATAGACCAGTGCTTTGAAGAAATGATTCTTGTACTCGGTGATGTGTGTCCACATCGCAGAACTATATTTAGATGGTACAGATAATTCCAAAGAGGAAATTTTCAGTTTGGAGGACGGGAAGGCCACGATCACCAGTTATGGAGGAAAACTTTGATGCTGTGAGGAAAATGTTAGACGAAGACAGGCGAGTGACCTATAAGCAGATAGAGGAAACCTTAGGGCTAAATCCACCAGCAATTCGTTCGATTCTGCATGATCATTTGCAAGTGAAGAAACTTTGTTATATCTCGGTGCCGCATAGACTGACGCAAGAGCAGATGACACGGCGTTTGACTTGATGCCGGGAGATGTTAAAGAAGTTTTCTGAAGGACAGTTGCGGTATGTGAATAACATCGTGACAGGTGACGAGACTTGGCTGTACTATTATGACGTGCCGACTGAGACTTAAAACAAACCCGTAGCTGTCAAACAATCCCGATCAGTAAAGAAGAAAATGATAGCTGTTTTTTTTTCTTTTTTAAATAGAGTGGAATTGTGGAGCGTGTTGTTTTGGACTCACAGAAGACTGTCAGAGCTAAGTGGTACATTGAACAGTGCCTGCACAAAGTCATCAAATCTTCGAAGAACCTGCGACCGAAGTCAAGAATGGACACTTGGTTCCTCAATCACGACACCACGCCAGCTCACCGCACTTAAGCATACGCCAAATATTTGAGGGATACTGGACTGAAACTTCTTTGTTGAGCGCCCACTTTATCGTCTAGACCTTGCTCCTTGTGACTTTTCACTGTTTCCTCATGTGAAAATGAAGCTCAAAGGAGTGTAGTTTCCAAGTGATAAGAACCTCCTGTCAGACTTGGGACAACGAGTGTGCCTTACTCCGTACAGAAACTGGTTTAGGGATTGGTTTCGGATGATGGAGAGGTGTAGTCAGTGTGGCGGAAATTGCTTGGAAAAAATTAAATAAAGATGTATTGAGAAGCTTTTCCTAGTACCCTTTGCAAGAATACGCTAAGCACCTTTTCTGCAAACTGAAGCTTGCTTGCGGAGTTTTCAAGTCTGTTGATATACAGCACTGACCTGTAAGATGTTCTTGTGCGGGACGTGAGGTAAGCTGGTAGCGCAGAGAGCGTCAGCTGAGAGTGGTGACGCCTGCGTGGTATGCGGGCAGATAAGGAGGCACCAACGCCACGCCGTATATGGCTGCGCTCCGGCGCTCTCCCTCCAGGCGAGGCTTACAGAGCTAGGTCTTGCGCGGTAAACAAGCTCCCTCCAACTAAGAGGGCGGCTCAGTAAGGGCACGTGTCAGCTACGCAGATGTCATTTCTTATAACAGAGCGGGTATTACCTCTGGGGCACAGCAGCCGTTAGGGATTTATTCGCTATAGGTGGCATATTGACCGCGTTATTAAAAGTTTCGCTCCGCGGATGAGAGCACGGTCAGATGTTCATTGTTCTGACGGCGACAAGGTCAAGATCCAAAACTCCGCTCGGCACCATCGTCAACACAGTGTTACGACTTGAAAACCACTCACCAGGAGAGTGTCCCCAGGTGTGGGCTAAGCTCTTGGTAGCCATCGGTACGCTGCTGCAGATAGGGGTCTCAGGTATCAAATCCTGCAGGCATTCATCATGGTATTCACTAGCTTGCGAGTAATCAAAAAAATGAATTTCATAATTTCTTATGATAACACTAGAGCTGGCGTAGTCAACCATTTATACCTACCGCCCACTTTTAAAATTTTCTATCCGCCCACCGGTTCCACAAGTATGGCGATTTATAAAGGGGGAAAGTAACTTTACTTTATAAAATTTATAAAGGTTAGTTACAGCAAATTAAATTATGTAATAATAATTACTTACCAAATATTTTAAGTCTACATTTTATGAAAATCTTTTTAAAACCTCCGCCGCCCACCTTGAAAGCTGAAACACCTACTAGTCGGCGGTAGGGACCAAGACAACTGCTGCACCAGCGCCGTTAAAAGAAACCACTGATTTCAAAGCGGCGCCGTGAGATAATGTTGGGTTATTGACAAGTATGCTGAGGCTTGTTGGTTCGAATACCGTTGGCTGCATTTCGACTTTTTAAATTTTTTATTTACATCTTTATCAGAACGACTGCGATTATTACCTTCATTCAATTATTTGGCTTAAATTTCTTTTTTTCATTTCCAATCCTTTGCCGCCTCATTTTAATAATCATATTCTTATTTTCTCTCATTTCTCTTTTTTATTTTTTATTTGCAACTATTGTTGGTGTGATATTAAATATTTTTGTTCATGTATCGTAATACGCAAACATTTAAAAATACCGATCTTTCGATTAAGAAAACAAAAGACGAAATATTCTATTTATATTACTAGCACACTTTTGTCAGAAATTTATATTTCGTAATAAGATGCAGATTTTTGCGTGATAAACGTCATACAAACATACAAAACCGAAAGTCTTCTCCCACAATGCACAAAATACGCAAATGCAGATTTCCAACATTTTAGCTTACCTTGGCCGCACTGAAAGAAGGTGAGTATTTTTGGGGTGCACATAATAGACTTAACACTGACAATAACCACTGAGGGTAGAAAAAAAAAGGTATGGACAATTGCGAGAATGTCATCGTGTGGGATACTTTCAAAAATTGAAAATATTAAGTTTATCATAACTTCACATAACGGATATTTTTATTATTATTATTATTATTATTATTATTATTATTATTTTTTACCGATCATGTGATGGATGCTTAGTTCTGGGCCGCATGCAGGCCGCGGATTGGACACATCTAAATTTAAGCAAGAGAATGTTTTATAAATAAAACTAAATTTAACCAAAATGAGAGTAGTAGTAGAGGCAACGATTGTAGTATCATGGACGAAAATGTAAATTGACTACAGAGAAGAAATAAAATCTAAATAAATACAAAAGTAATTAAAATTATATGGGCAAAATTACAAATGAAATAAATGATGATTATGATGATATGATGATGATGATGATGATGATGATGATGATGATGATTAACACCAGGGAACTGGAAATGAAAAAAATTATTAAAGTCAATTAATTGTTTTTAGTAATAATACTTGTAGTCATTTCTATAAAGGTGTAAATACAAAACAAAAACGGACAAAGACTGTAATGCAACTGACTGGTTTCGAACCTACAACCTTGAGCATACTTGAAAAATAACTTACCCACTAGCTTACGGCTTCGATTTGTAATTGGGGCTATGTTCAAGTATTGAGTTCATAATAAGAAATTCCTTTTTTTTCTATTATTCGCTTCTGAAGTCCCATCAGGGTTAATGGTTGTAGGGTAGAATACTTGGGACACTAGCCTACATCATTTCAGAGGTGGTATCGAGAACTCGATCCCATCGTGGACTGGGAACCTCTCGTACGTAAGTGGTTTGCAAGCCACAACACTTTTTGTTGATGCTGAGCTGCGGATGTTAAACTTGTTGTGAACTGAGACGCCTAGGCCGTCTCGGTTGCCGCGTGGTTAGTGCGACATATTGCCAACCGAAGGCGCCCTGGTTCGATTCCCGACTGGGTAGGAGATTTTCTCTGCTCGGTGACTCTGTTTTGTTTTCTTCTTACATTCGTATCGTTAGAAGTGACGTTTTCTTGAGATGGCTGCATGGGCACGTCCCGAAAGCCAAGTACAACAAAGAATTTGGACGTCTGGATAGCTAGTCAAGTGACGGAAGTGCCTGCTATGCCTGGCTCAAGATTCGTTTTGTCGAGTAGTACCAGTTGCAAGAAACGGAATGTTGGGTAATAAATAATTTTGATCAGACAAGTTCAACTTCCTCGTAGTACAGAACTGCAAGTGTTAACGTGAGCCACGAATGTAGAGGCGCGACGGACTGCGACGTATCTGGCACGTGGGCCGTTACATGGACGAGACACGGGGCAGGAACAATGGCGGTTGTTGTGGAGGCCGCGCACGTCGGCCCTCCAGCTGCGCGTGTGTGCTCTCTGTTAATAGGCGCGACACGCCGGCTCACCGGCAAAACAGCCGGGTCAGGGGGCAACGGCCGCGCCAGCAAGTGCGCCCATCTGCCGCAGATGTAAACAAAACCGCGGGCGTGTTCTGGAGACCGTTGTCTGTGTGGTGCTTCATGCGGGGGCAGTATTCGTGCTCACTAGTTTCCATAATTAAAAATAAGGGAAAAAAATGGTTCAAATGGCTCTGAGCACTACGGGACTTAACTTCTGAGGTCATCAGTCCCCTAGACTTAGAACTACTTAAACCTAACTAACCTAAGGACATCACACACATCCATGCCCGAGGCAGGATTCGAACCTGCGACAGTAGCAGTCGCGCGGTTCCAAACTGTAGCGCCTAGAACCGCTCGGCCACCCCGGCCGGCTAGCCATTCATACATTTGCGCGCGCATATTCAAACGTCAGTTGTTCTGAGCGGAGACGACACGGCACGAAACTGCTCAGCCTTTGGCTCGGTTTTGATGCTCACTGCCGTACCAAATCCAATTTTTCTGCCCACTCTGTACATAAGTTTTGGAAAACGGTGTTTCGTTGCAACTGATCAGTACTTAACTCATACCAAGTACATCTACAAAAACCACGCAAAAATTTTGTAGTTGACATATTATAATCTGCGTACTGTGCCCGAGAATGTGAGATACGTCTTCTTAATTTTAATTGGGACCGGAATTACAGTTTTTCTTGTAGTATAAGAAGTGTTAGCGCTGGGAAGGGTTTCCTACTTCAGAAGCTCCAACCACAATGCTGTACGCAGCGGCATTGACGAGATAATGGAAGCCGGCGGTACCGGGATTACATTCACTGTGTTTACATGGGGCCCTCACAACCGGATTTCGTAAACCGCTTTGCCAGTACCGCTTCTGGTTGGTCACGTAAACACTCCGAAATCGATTCTGGAAATCCGGTTCTAGCCGCCTGTTTTCCACCTTCACAGTCGATTTTCGCTCCCCCGTAAACGGACAGCCGTATTTGAAACGTGCTCGGGTTGTCAGGTTATGTCTTGTTTTTTAAAAACTTTAGACTAATAAGGACAGTGTGACTTGTACAGCGAAGGAAAAGTGGAAATGTTAGACTGAACTTGAACCTGCTCTACACCTCTAGTTGAAGATAAATAGCGATTGTACTGACTAAATCGAAATCGGGAGCAGCTGTTTGACTGGGTTAGCAAATCCGTTTCAGTAAACACAGTAAAAACGACAGCGAAAAACTATTTCCGAAATTTTGTTTCGCCTTCGGGAAAATGTGGCGGATGTAAACGTAGTCATTCGTGTACTTCAGCCCGCTAGCTGTCATGCACCAAATATTTCAAGGGGACCACACCCTGCCTATCTGACCAATGTTAGTTTAGGCAAGTGTTTTACCCATTTCTGAAAAAAAAACTATTTGATGCAGGACCTTAAAATTTTTACTGTCTGTTACGTGATGCTAACAGAGTCAACTGTACTAAAATCTACTTTATCCATTTTATAGTTTTGAAGAAATACTTTTTAAACTTATTAACAAAAAATATTAATTTTTTTCTGCAGAAAATATTTTTTTGTGAATTTCCTAATGGGGGAATATTAATGAATGTAGTACCAGAGGTTGATTTTTATGTTGTACGGAGTCTCTGAAATTTTCATTCATCTATCTATGATAGTTTCTGATATAATGGGGCATATGTACTGAAAATATTAGTTTCGGGAAATTGACTTTAAAGAAAAAAAACTTTTGAAATTTGTTACTTACAGTTAATTAAAACTGTCCTGCTGCATATGATGGCCCTTCTTTGGCCTATAGCCGGTCTTCCAGCTTCTTTTTCACCTTCCTGGATGTTACTCTTTCTTTCTTGGCCATATTAGATGCAGACCTGTCTGCATCGGCTATCCTCATTTTATCGCAATGTTGCAGCCCAGTGATCATATTTTCACCAGGATTAATTCCCAGCTTTTTCAGTACCCAACACTTTCCAATATTACCACAATTGAATGTAATAACAGCATCATGAACTCCTAGTTTTTATTGTATGCATGCCTACAAATACAGTTTTAGGAAGACGGTTCCAAATTATGCTGTTGAAACATTCATTTGGGTTCTGTGTCTGCCCATGCAGACATTTCCTTAGAAGGTCAGGATGAGCCAAGTCTCTGAAAATAGGTTTAACTGCTGTAATAGCAGCAGCAGGAAGAGAATGCTGGTTAGAATAAGATTCTCCAGTTGCCTGAGATCTATCGTATTTGCACCACGAATTTTCTCCTGATGGACACAATGCATGACATGGCTTATCATCAGTAGAGGACTTACGGAAGAATATGGCCCAAACATCTCTCTCTTTCATTGCCTCCAGATTTTCTTTATTTCTCCTAATTGCCTGCCCATAGTATACCTGCAAGTTTTCTATCTCAGTTTTAGTTAGCCGACCCTGTCTGGTCAACAATTTTCCATCTTCTAATTTTTTTCCTCTCATATCAACATTTAGTTTTCTCAGCCTTGTTCCAAAACGTTTTAGAACGTGGCCTACACGTCCTATTTTGCTAATAATGGCATCTACATATGGCTTAGAGTTCACCACATTGTTGTATGCCTTACAGCCACCATCGCCCAAATATTTGGTGTGCCATACGCCTCTTGTTTCTACAGAGCAATGAACTTCCATATCACCTTTTGTTCCTCTAAGATTAGCCACACATTTGTGTTCTTTATGTTCATTGACTTTACAACATTTGCAACATCTCCACATCTAACACTTTACCGGTGTTTACACTCGTGGCAGCCACTACTCCATTCAGAGAAGTATGTCTTCTTCTGCCAACTTTCATCAAGTGCAGCTGCAATATCTGAACATCCATCATTTTCTCCCACTGCTTCCCTAGCAGCCACTTTCATGCTCTCCCCACTCACCTCACATACGGCTTCCTCTAATATTGCAGTCAGTTTTCAAATTTATTTGGTGGTTGATGTAAGTTCATCACTGAACAAAATGTTCTCCCTGCAGCCATGCCCTTGCCAATGGATCGTAAGGCATAAACTAATCTAGTACTGATTTCGTAAGGGCCCCTTGCATCTGGTTTTGAAGAACTCATAAATGAAATCACAGCTGAGCATTTACTGCAAATTAAATCCAAAGCAATTGCTAGGCCTTTTCTCCCACTGGCACTCCCACAAATTTTCACACTCTGTGACTCGCCACACTGTCTACATTGTACAAATTTAGAAATTACATCTGATAATATTCTCAAATTTATGATAATGTTACTGTACCCCTTGTCACTTAACAGTAAATTCGTTGTAACTATCTTGAAATGATGCGAGCTTCTTTGATGATGCACTTGTTGAAGAATTACAATTAGAAACATCGTTGCCAGGCGACATAACCTCTTGTACAGAAATCTTACTGAACTTGTTTCCTCTAAATTGTCGTTTCTTGAAAATGCCTTTACGTTTCGTCATATTCAATAAACACAACAAAACACACGTAAACAAGCACTGCAAACGTAAGTATAACAACTACTCGCAATCGCACTGGAACAAAACTAACCGCGTGTTGTTTACAAATAGCAGAAACAAGAGTACCGACCGTTGCATTCCAAGGATAGCCAACACACTCGGTAGTATATATATTGAAAAAAAAAAAACCCTAACGTCCAATGTAGGGCGTATAAAGATCTAAAATATATGTAGAAAAGTGGGCGTGGCACATAAACACGTGGTAGGGAAAGGTTCGAAATTTTTTTCAGCAAAATCCTTTTCAGAGTACTTAAATAAAACCTTAATCTGTCGAAATATGATGAAAACCGAAAATCGATTTTTTCCAACCTGAACCACGGTGTGGTCCCCTTAAATTGGACTACAGATGTTGAAGGCGCGCTTGACTAGTGGCGAAGCAGGTGCACTAGTTCCAGATTTGACAGAGTGGGCCTGCAGTGGATTTACGTCGGTACGTGGCGCCCGTCCCACTCCAGGGAAACGTGCGCCTACAGTTACTACGAACCCTAGCAAAAAGTTATGTGCGTAGTGGCGCACGTTGGCCGTGTCCGTTACACAATGTCGCTGAGTCACGCTTCTGGCGGTTGGGAGTTCGCGCCAGACGAGAAGGCGAGGCGACCTTGCCCAAGACGCCCGTGATTCACGGCGCGTTTTGGCGCGAGCGAGCAGCGCAGTCTGCCTCTTCGCCACAACCGCTGCCAGTCAACTCCACGCCGCAGTCTTGATCCTGAAGTGCGCCAGTTAACAGCCCGTCATCGAGCTGCTCGTTCTTTTTGTCTGTGGCACCTCTGTGCATAGCCCAGAGCGTCAGAAGTTGCGAATAAGACTAAAAGAACACTGCTTGTTACATTCTACACCCCTATGTAATATGGAATCGTTCGCACTAAGAGAATGCGAGGAGTATTGTGTTCAGTGGAGAGCCAGTAGTGACAGAATGGGTAGGTCAGGAGAACTGGGACTATAATCCGTTCATCATAAGAATAAAACTGATGTAAACAAACACAAACGCGGTGATTGGTCAGAAGCCGTAGCACACGTACACAGGTGCTGTTACTCTCTCGGAAGTAGGTCCTACTTATGTATTAGATATCTTTTTACTAAGTTATTAAATGAAACTTTAAAATATTCAAATGTACTAACAGCCATCAATGTTTTTCTTAGCCACGCTTTAGCCACGTAGTTTTTATTTCAGAAATCGTGTACAGCCACAGTCTCTGCGGCCTGTGATCTGATTGTCGTGCTGTTAATGCGCAGCATGAAAATGGCTGAGGCTGCTTTCTGCTCCCTAGTGAAACGCGCGCGTGGGACACAAACAAAAAGTACCGAGAAATAAGCTCGTCTTAATGTTTTTCATAAACATACGGAGATATTCGGCTTGAAGGTTGCCCAGCAATGTATGTAATGCAGTTGACATGTATACATTCACTGAACGTGCAGTGCAGTCGGTAGCGTAATAGAACGTAAACCACTCGTGCGTTTATTCAAATCACCCAGTACCATATTTTTCTCGTTCAATTTGATATACTACATCTCGTTATTATGAAACTCACCATCATTTATTATAAATACTGCACGACCTGTTTCTAATTACATACAGGACGCGAAATTCCTGTTACCACTTCAAATACAAATTCTTAATTATCGATGTTTTTATGAAAGACGGTTCGTAAAAGTTGTTTAAATCAAGAAAACATAAGTTTAAATCAAGAAAACATAATTTAATTTTTAAGGCAAAAAATGAAAAACCGTATCATCTATATTTGAACTGTGTGCATCGTTTTATACCTCAGAGGTAGATAAGAAGGCGCTGCAGTCTGGAGCCGAGCGACCGCTACGGTCGCAGGTTCGAATCCTGCCTCGGGCATGGTTGTGTGTAATGTCCTTAGGTTAGTTAAGTTTAATTAGTTCTGAGTTCTAGGCGACTGATGACCTCAGAAGTTAATTCGCATTGTGCTCAGAGCCATTTGAACCATTTTGTAGATATTGGAAAATGAAAAACAATCATTTTCACAGCATCGAGCACATCAGACAAATGCTGCATTTTTACATTTGCTGCTGTGCCATTACGATACGAACTCAACAGAACTGATCAGGAGCCAAGCTGCGGGATTTGGCCCGTGAAGTCACAAGACTGTTAAGCTGCCAGACGTTCTGGAACTAACTCACGCAGCTTTTTCACACGTCACTGCCGAACGCCGGCTGGATATAGAACGGCTCGCCATAGAAGGAGAAGAGAAAATGCTGCGCCTGGTTGGCTTCGTGCGTTTTGTTGTTGATAGACTCATTATCAACGTTGCAGGTAACACGTCCAGAACTGAAATGCATTTCTCGGATTCGGATAAGGAAGGAGCTAAGAGATTATCGGACGACTGACTGTAATACCTTTAGTGACTTCAATATTTAACTATACGGCGAAATCCTTCATTACTCTCCTAAGTTACATACAGCTAATGCAGAAAAATTACCCTCTCTGGATAAGTTAGGAATTTTCATTATTCCTGCTTTTAATTACAATAGTACGTTATATAAAAACGATAACGTGTTGATTTTTTCTAGTCGTCTAAGGAGCGTATTGTGAGATAGTTGCAGTGTATTATTTCATTTTGCTTAAAAATTAAATGACATTCGAAGCTGTATTGCTCGTCTCTTTTTACGTGTGAACTGCAGAGGCAACGTCACTGCAGACTAACTGTACCAGCTGACCGGCCAGTGCTGTCCAAGTTAAATGCGCCGGTAAACCTGTTGTTCCGTATTACCGCTGTGTCGGTATGCGCCTAACGCACAGCACAAAACGTACCCCTACTTGACGGTACTCGAGACAGCTTGGCTGCAGTCCCACGTGAAACGGAAATCCAATGATGTTCCAGCAAACGCGGAGGAATACATAGTGCAATGTTATGACGAACAAATTACAGTCATTGGATGCGACCTGCATAACAAATCCGTCACGTACATTTCAAACCTAAAACTGCCCAAGTCTACTGTTGGTCAAGTGATTGTGAAGTGGGAACGCGAAAGAACCAGACAGGCCTCATGCTGCGATGGACAGGGACCGTCGGAGCATTGCGGAGGTTGGTTGTAAACAGTCGCTTATATCAGCAGAAGAAATCACTCGTGAGTTCCAAAGTGCTGCCAACAGTCAAACTACCACAGTGGCTGTGCGTGGGGAGTTAAAAAAGAACAAGCTGCGGTGTTGAAGAAGTATCTCATAAACTAGACATTTCTGTAGTGAGAACTAAGCGACTCTTGAGATTATGTGAAGAGCGACGGCACTGGACAGTGGATGACTACAAACAGTGATTCGGAATGATGAGCAACGCTGCACTCGGTGGAATTCCTTGAAAAGGGGTTTTGGGTTGGGCGAATGCGTGGAGGACGCTGCCTGTCATGTGTACTGCCAAAAGTGAACTACGGAGAAGGCGGTCTTACGGTATGGGGATGTTTTACGTGGTTGGAATGTGGTCACTGTCTGCACACAAATATGCAGCTGCTCTTGCAGCTTCTGATCTTGCAGTGAGGCGAAATTTTCATGAAGAGTTGAAATTTCATCCGTTCGAACTAGGAGTGGTGCACACTTAATACACACGGTTTCGTTTCACTAAATAATGCATCTGAAGTCTTGATCGAAAACCTGGCTCATGACGTCTTTGTGTTCTTCAGCTACGAGGCACATTTTCGTTTGTCGGGATGCGATAATGGAGTGGCAAAGATCCCGAAAACTTCATGAGCAGCCCCTGCATACAGAACCCTGGAATGTCTCGTGTGGGTTATCCAAAATTGGCGTTATTGACCCAAAGTTTTTCAAAGAAGATAATAGGGCAGTCACGGTCACGTCTGAGCTTTATGCCCAGATGATTGAGCAGTTTTTTCCTTCCCGAACTTGAAGATTTCTGGTTCCAGCAAGACGGCGCCACAGCTCAAACGGCACGAACGTCGGTGACACACTTGTGCTAACACTTCCCCGAGCGTCTCATCTCTTTGAGGGGCGATCTTCAGTGACTTGCACGTTCGTCAGATTTATCCCGTTCCCAACTTTTTCTTACGGGGCTGTGTTAAATCCTTGGTGAGTATATAAAACGGCCAGACAGACACTGGGCAAGCTCTTAGCAATATTCGTGCTGCTATTGCCAACATAGAGACATGCCGCCCAAAGTGGTCCTAAACTACCGATTTCGACTCTCTAAATGCACGGAGTGGAGCGAAGGCCATCAAGACACCAATTTCAAAACCAAATGAAATAAAAACTTTAAACGCACCTCCGTGTAGAAGAAACGAGAAACAGTATGAAAGTGGTATCTCTAATACGTCATATTTTATGATTTCTAAAAATAAAGAAGTTCCCCCGCCGCGCCATGTATATACACTCCTGGAAATTGAAATAAGAACACCATGAATTCATTGTCCCAGGAAGGGGAAACTTTATTGACACATTCCTGGGGTCAGATACATCACATGATCACACTGACAGAACCACAGGCACATAGACACAGGCAACAGAGCATGCAAAATGTCGGCACTAGTACAGTGTATATCCACCTTTCGCAGCAATGCAGGCTGCTATTCTCCCATGGAGACGATCGTAGAGATGCTGGATGTAGTCCTGTGGAACGGCTTGCCATGCCATTTCCACCTGGCGCCTCAGTTGGACCAGCGTTCGTGCTGGACGTGCAGACCGCGTGAGACGACGCTTCATCCAGTCCCAAACATGCTCAATGGGGGACAGATCCGGAGATCTTGCTGGCCAGGGTAGTTGACTTACACCTTCTAGAGCACGTTGGGTGGCACGGGATACATGCGGACGTGCATTGTCCTGTTGGAACAGCAAGGTCCCTTGCCGGTCTAGGAATGGTAGAACGATGGGTTCGATGACGGTTTGGATGTACCGTGCACTATTCAGTGTCCCCTCGACGATCACCAGTGGTGTACGGCCAGTGTAGGAGATCGCTCCCCACACCATGATGCCGGGTGTTGGCCCTGTGTGCCTCGGTCGTATGCAGTCCTGATTGTGGCGCTCACCTGCACGGCGCCAAACACGCATACGACCATCATTGGCACCAAGGCAGAAGCGACTCTCATCGCTGAAGACGACACGTCTCCATTCGTCCCTCCATTCACGCCTGTCGCGACACCACTGGAGGCGGGCTGCACGATGTTGGGGCGTGAGCGGAAGACGGCCTAACGGTGTGCGGGACCGTAGCCCAGCTTCATGGAGACGGTTGCGAATGGTCCTCGCCGATACCCCAGGAGCAACAGTGTCCCTAATTTGCTGGGAAGTGGCGGTGCGGTCCCCTACGGCACTGCGTAGGATCCTACGGTCTTGGCGTGCATCCGTGCGTCGCTGCGGTCCGGTCCCAGGTCGACGGGCACGTGCACCTTCCGCCGACCACTGGCGACAACATCGATGTACTGTGGAGACCTCACGCCCCACGTGTTGAGCAATTCGGCGGTACGTCCACCCGGCCTCCCGCATGCCCACTATACGCCCTCGCTCAAAGTCCGTCAACTGCACATACGGTTCACGTCCACGCTGTCGCGGTATGCTACCAGTGTTAAAGACTGCGATGGAGCTCCGTATGCCACGGCAAACTGGCTGACACTGACGGCGGCGGTGCACAAATGCTGCGCAGCTAGCGCCATTCGACGGCCAACACCGCGGTTCCTGGTGTGTCCGCTGTGCCGTGCGTGTGATCATTGCTTGTACAGCCCTCTCGCAGTGTCCGGAGCAAGTATGGTGGGTCTGACACACCGGTGTCAATGTGTTCTTTTTTCCATTTCCAGGAGTGTAGATGACATGACGATTAAATTCTGTACAACTGTGAGGCTGTTTGCAGTGTACAGAAGGTGACGTCCTTAGGAAGTTGTTACGAAATGGACAGACACACACAGATGATCAAAATCGTGAAATAAAGATACGACCGTTGTTGGTGTGCTTACGTTCTAGTGTGGATTTAAGAAGTAACTTTTGCTGCCTCACATACGCCAGTGGATCGGGAAGGAACGCTAACATGTAGTCAAGGGGAAGTATGCCTCTAACAAGCAGTCTACAGTGGTTTGCAGAGTATGGTTATGGATGTACTCTTTACACTTTCAGCCTTTCGATCGACAGGAGTTCCATTATTGTGAGTAGATTTACTAGTCGCGACGTAATTCTTGCATACATTTTTGATATACGCCTGTTAGGAGAATATATCGATGCTGTATATTTCAGTCCAACCGTCGAAGATATTTAGTAGATAACATTTCTTAAAGTGTGTGTGTGTGTGTGTGTGTGTGTGTGTGTGTGTGTGTGCATATAATTATGTATGTTGGAAGATACCTGTGTTCAGATGTTCACAACTGATAAAGCTAGTAAATAGTAAGTCCACACTAGTTATGGCGGTCTTATTTAACTGAGCTAAAATAGAAATTAACCTTCCTGCACGGTTCCAATTAATGCTCCTCAATCGGTTACTGCCATTTAAGGTTAGCGGTGTGCTACCCGTACGAGGCCGCTGCAGCAGCCCGTTGTAATTGCAACTAGTTGTCCTTGTTAGCGAGACCTCTCGCTAACGAACGATCATTAAGTAATTACTTACGATTAGAGGTTTTGCCTACGCCTATTGTCAAATTTTCTTGTGCGTAACCCTAGCGATTGTGTAAGGTCGCCTTACAGCACGTCTCGGTGTGATCTTTCGTTTTTCTACGGGCTTCTACGTCTACATCTGTATCTCTACTCCTCAAGTCACATTAAGGCGGGTGGTAGGTGCCTTGTGCATAACTGTCACCCCCCCCCCCCCACTGCCCCCTCCCCCCCTTAAATATTCCAGTCGCGAATGGTTCGCGGAAAGAACGATTGGTGATAAGGCTCCGTGTAAATTCCAGTTTCACTAATTTTACCTTGGTGGTCAATCCGCGAGGTACAGATAGGGCGAAGCAATATATTCACTCTTCTATGAATGTACACTCGTATTCTTAACGGTAAGCCTAAAGCGTTCCAGGTTGGCTTGGGGTGCTGGTGGCTTGTTATACTTCGCCTGTTGCACCAAACACCTAAATAAGTTGCCACCTGAACACTCGTTTTATATACACTAAAGAACCAAAGAAACCGTACAACTGCTTTATATCGTGCAGGGCCCCGCTAGCACGCAGAAGTCCCGTAACACAACGGGGCATGGACTCGACTATTGTCTGCAGTAGTACTGGAGAGAATTGACACCATGAATCTTGCAGGGCTGTCCATAAATACGTAAGAGTACGAGGACGTGGCGATCACATCTTCACAGCATCCCAGGTATGCTCAATAATGTTCGTCTCTGGGGAATTTGGTGGCCAGCGGAAATTTTAAACTCGGAAGAGTGTTCCTGGAGCCACTCTGTAGCAATTCTGAACGTGTGGGTGTCGCATTGTCCTGCTGGAACTGCCCAAGTCCTTCGGAATGCACAGTGATGGACACGAATTGATGCAGGTGGTCGGACACAATGCATACGTACGTGTCACCTGTCGAGAGTCGTATCTAGACATATCAGGGGTCCTATATCACTCCAACTGCACACGACCCACACCATTACAGAGCCTCCACCAGCTTGAACAGTTCCCTGCTGACATGCAGCGTCCATGGATTCATGAAGTTGTCTCCATACACTTACATGTCCACTTGCTCGATACAATTTGAAACGAGACTTGCCCGACCAGGCAACATGTTTCCAGTCATCAACAGTTCAATGTCGGTGTTGACGGGCCCAGACGGGCGTAAAGTCTTGTGTCGTACAGTCATCAACTTCGGCTGCGAAAGCCAGTATCGATGATGTTTCGTTGAATAGTTCTCACGCTGACACTTGTTGACGACCGAGCATTGAAATGTGCAGCAATCAGCGGAAAGGTTGCATTTCTGTCACTTTGAACGATTCTCTTCGATCGTCGTTGGTCCTGTTCTTGCGGGAACTTTTTCCGGCTGTAGCGATGTCGGAGATTTGATGTTTTACCGGATTCCTGATATTCACGGTTCACTCGTGAAATGGTCGTACGGGAAAAATCCCCACTTCATAGCTATCTCGGAGATGCTGTATCCCATCGCTCGTGCGCCAACTATAACACCACGGTCAAACTCACTCAAATCTTGATAACCTGGCATTTTAGCAGCATTAACCGATCTAACAACTGCGCCAGACACTCGTCTTATATAGGCATTGCCGACCGCAGTGCCGTATTGTGCCTGTTTACATATCTCTGTAATTGAATATGCATGCCCATATCAGTTTCTTTGGCGCTTCAGTGTATCATGAATGATGTTTACTGAATATTGGGTCGCCGTTAAGGCTTAATCAGGTTAAGCTAGTGTGTGGCTTGAGTCCATCTGCCTTCTTCCTCCAACTTTGCCTCCTTACAGGCGGCATATAAAGCTGCTGAAAATAAACTTCTCGTTCTCATTCACTGCACCACGTAATTAAGAAGTGAGATTCAATTCACCTTCTTATATTATCTTCAAAATTACAATAAAAGATGTGATTAATGAGGACAGCTACCAATTACCTCTCTGTACAACGTACGTAACAGATCTGATATCCAAGTGATAGCTAACAATTACAAAACATTTATTATCTTTGATATTTTGCGTTCTCAGATTTCATGGAGATCTTTCTTCCGCACCGCCCGCTCCGTGGAACTCGTATCTCCATATCAGCAGTTAGGGTCGTCTGACTGCTCAGCACTTCAGTACAGTCACTGGATTGTTAGTTCTGGTATCAGCACCTACGATTTAAAACACCTTCGAACAGTGGGGTGCCCGCAGGTTATCGACTACTGTCACGAACATCTTTCCTCTGACATATGTATTGAAGAACGTGATACATCTCATTCGAAGAATGGGATTTATCACTACCAACCACACTGTGTGTGATTCTCAGAATTTCTCTTGTATAGGAATGGAAGAGTATGTTCAGTTAACATGGACACATCTGCACATGTTACATAATTTTCTGTGTATACTTGTCGCTGTAGTCCAGTATCAAAAATACACAGTAAGAAGATTATTTAAATCTTTTCCACGAGCTGTTCCATTCCATTCTGGTTTTAACGGTTGTATTGAAACTCTACATGTACACTTGAGTGAATTCTGCTGCATACACTTGCCGTGAGGTGTCTGAATGTCTCTGGAGGAGTGACAGCAAATTCTTTCCCAAGGGCCGAAACCATAGAAGGTATTCATGTTGGTTGCTGGGAACTAGAGTGAAGTCGACGTTCTAACTGACCCTAAAGGTGTTGCACTGGGTTCGGGTCGGGGCCCTGGGCAGACCAATCGATTTCAGGAATATTGTGCCGGCCGGTGTGGCCGTGCGGTTAAAGGCGCTTCAGTCTGGAACCGCGTGACCGCTACGGTCGCAGGTTCGAATCCTGCCTCGGGCATGGATGTGTGTGATGTCCTTAGGTTAGTTAGGTTTAATTAGTTCTAAGTTCTAGGCGACTGATGACCTCAGAAGTTGAGTCGCATAGTGCTCAGAGCTATTTGAACCAGGAATATTGTTGTCCACGAGCCATTGACTCACAGGTGCTGATTTATGACAGCGTGCATTATCATGCTGATGCAGTCAGTCATCGTCTCAGAAGTGTTCCTTTACCGTACGTAGAACACAATTGCTGAAACATGGGAATTACATAAGTGTCAGAGTCCACCCGCCTGCTTTGACCCATGACGTAATCTGTTTGGCGGAAATGGGTATTCTAAGCGCCTCCAATATGGCGCCTACGACGTCACTACATATGCACTGCAACAAACACGAAAATACATATAAATATGACAATAATATCTACCTCCAAAAGTACAGTCAAACTAACGGGACAACCGCGGGAAAATGGTGATTCTAGGGTGAGGACAAGCTAAATATAATAGTAAAACACACACACACACACACACACACACACACACACACACACACACACACACACACACACCACAACGGGTCAAAGCAAACGGGTGGAATCGGACGCTTCTATTGACCTGAAACGTGAATTCGTATCCTTTCACATTTAGCATTTCCTTGAGCGCTATAAGGGGACTACACCATAACCATGAAAAACACCCACATAACTGTGAGACCACCTCCTCCGTACTTAAGTGTTGGCACTACACATTGTGGCAGATAACGTTCTCTAGGCATTCGCAAACCCAAATCCTTCCATCCGATTGCCACAGGGCATGGGGTGAGTCATCACTCCACATCGCACGTTTTCAGTCATTCAGAGTCCAGTTGCTCTGTACACCACGTCACACGCTGCTTAACATTGATTACACAAATGTGTGGCCTGTGAGGATATGCTCAACCATTATACCCAATTCTGTGTAACTCCGTACGCACTTTGAGCTAGGTAGACTGCTGGTAGCACACTGTAATTCACGAGTGATGCCTTCCGCAGATTATATACGATTTTTCAGAACCAGCCTCTGCAAAGCCCGACGGTCCTCACCCGTCGCTATATGAGGTCGGCCTAGTCTTGGTGTACCTGTGGTTGTACATTTGCGTTTCTGCCTCAGTCACGTTGCAAACAGTCGACGTGGGCAGCTGTAAGATGGTCGAAGTGTCCCTGGTGGATTTATTGGTCAGGTTCGTTCGAAGTAATTCAGCTTTCCCTGGCCGAACCATTCTGCTTTTACTACTTCCTCGCTAACGAAACAACACTCCCTGTCTCCTTTAATACTGGCGGGTGCGTCTGTTAGGACTTCCAGTGGTCAATCCTGCATTGCATAGGTGTGCCCGGATAGTTTTGATCACATAATGGACATAAAATATTCACTTTACGTGTTTCAGCACATCTTCAGATGTGACAAAATCCACTATGAAGCTTCGTACAGAAATGGAACAAAAACAGTGATAAGAACTTAAAACAACTAAAATACTTCAACGAATGTGGATCGTCACATGGTCCTGCTAGTTACAAAGTAGATATGTAACAAATTATTTGTTTTTGTTGCAGGTGGGTGACCGCAGGTCTGCTGCTATGATGCTTGGAGCACACACGGTGTAAGTACGAGGTTTTCTTTTTTACATGTATTTGTTTGTTTAAATGAGCCTTCAGAGAGTCTGGAATCGTTGAGTTGGTCGTCCCCTCGACGCCGGTGTCTATAGAAACTGCTGGACAAGGAAGGAAATTGAACGTATTCTGTTCACAGCTTATCATCCCAGCATCTGCCTTACTCAGTTAGAGAAATTATAGAAAACTTAAATCAGGATGAATTGCTAATGATATGTACCCGCACCTCGTGTCTTGCAAGATTAAATGGAGAACAGTAAGCCCCCTCGGAGCAGTCCATAGTATTTACTTGACGCACAGCCTCTGCTGTGCTGGGTTGTTGGCATGAGGTAAAGCATGCTAGGAGGTAAACGTTCTCCCTTTCCCTGTGTTTATGCTGTTTTCATGATATGGCGAATTTATGTTATTGTAACTTGGTGACCAGATGCTCTTCCTGTTGCCACAGTCGTCATTTTAACTTGTAGGCAGGGAAGCTGTGTGTGTCCTCGGTCTGGGAATTGTGTTAACTTCGTTCTGTCTCAAGACCCCCAAACAAAGGTGGACCAGTCTGCCGACTTGTCCACTGAGCGGGTCCGTTCACCGTGTGTGGCCGATGGGCCCATAGTCGGGTCTTTGGTCTGGGTCCGTCGGTTCAACTGGAGAACATATACTCTGCGTGGCGCATCTCCTCTGCACTGTATTGTTATAGCGAGTAGGGAAATTTATTTCTTAAAGCACTTCAGCGTGCCTTCTAGATCACTGATGGAAAAACTGTGGTCATTTTACTCTGCTACAAGGAGCTTGACGTCGAAGTGGTGAACCAGTTTGTAGGTGTACTTGGGAAGAACTGCAGCTCTCAAGAAAAGCCAGACGTGCTTACAATCTACAAAAATACAGCTTTCCACAGCGCCACGACCTTAGCGACTAGCTGTCCTTGGTACAGAATATAAACTGGCTGATAATCAGCCTCTGGTGACGCAAAAGCTGGGTAATCTGTAAGTCAAAGTTTCTTAAAAAAAAAAGATGCACGCACACAATGAAGCGACTGACTGTGATTTCTGGACAACCCATTCAATACGTACATCCCTCCTCCTTTCCACATCCCAGCAGTTTAAATGGCATACACACTATGTGATAGAAAGTATCCGGACACCCCCAAAAACATACGTTTTCCATATTAGGTGCATTTGCTGTCACCTACTGCCAGGTACTCCATATCAGCGACCTCAGTAGCCATTAGACATCGTGACAGACCAGAATGGGGCGCTTCGCGGAACTCACGGACTTCGAACGTGGTCAGGTGATTGGCTGTCACTCGTCATAACGTCTGTACGCGAGATTGTCAAACTTTTAAACATCCCTAGCTCCACTGTTTCCGAAGTGATAGCGAAGTGGAAACGTGAAGGAACACGTACAGCACAAAAGTGTAAAGGCCGACCTCGTCTGTTGACTGTTGAAGAGGGTCGTAATGTGTAATAGGCAGACATCTATCCAGACCATCACACAGGAATTTCAAACAGCATCAGGATCCACTGCAAGTACTACGACAGTTAGGCGGGAGATGAGAAAACTTTGATTTCATTGTCGAGCGGCTTCTCATAGGCCAAGAATCACTCCAGTAAATGCCAAACGACGCCTCGCTTGGTGTAAGGAGCGTAAACATTGGACGATTGAACAGTAGGAAAACGTTGTGTGGAGTGACGAATCACGGTACACAAAGTGGCGATCCGATAGCAGGATGTGGGTATGGCGAATGCCCGGTGAACGTCATCTTCTAGCGTGTGTAGCGCCAATAGTAAAATTCGGAGACAGTGGTGTCATGGTGTGGTCGTGTTTTTCATGGAGGGGATTGCACCCCTTGAAATTTTGCGTGGCACTATCACAGCAGAGGCCTACATTAGTGGTTTTAAGCACCTTCTTGCTTCCCACTAATGAAGAGCAGTTCGGGAATGGCGACTACATTTTCGACACGATCAAGCACCTCTTCATAATGCACGGCCTGTGGCGGAGTGGTTACAAGATAGTAACATCACTGTAATGGACTGGCCTGCACAGAGTTCTGACCTGAATCCTACAGAACACATTTTGGATATTTTGGAACGCCGACTTGGTGCCAGGCATCACCGAGCGACATCGATACCTCTCCTCAGTGCAGCACTCCGTGAAGAGTGGGGTGCCATTCCCCAAGATACCTTCCATCACTTGATTGAACGCATGCCTGCCAGAGTGGAAGCTGTCATCAAGGCTAAGGGTGGGTCAACACCATGTTGAATGCCAGCATTATCTATGGAGGGCGCCACGAACTTGTAAGTCATTTTCAGCTAGGTGTCCGCTTAATTTCGATCACATAGTTTAAGTAATGTAGGCTAATAATAATGTAGGTAGTTCGCGGTCACTTGCTTTTCCATCTTTGTCAATAATGGTGATGGTGGTGGTGGTGATGGTGGTGGTGGTGGTGGTGGTGGTGGTGGTGGTGGTGGTGATCGATCTGGATGGTAGGGTGAGCAGAAATCTGCGACAGTTGTAGGGTACGGAGACCGTCGTCGTTGAATGACTTCAGGAGAATACAGGGTACTTGGACAGACTTCCTATTTTGTGCGTTGAGTGGCAGCTTTCTCTAAATTTACAGAAATTTAAGTTAACGCATATGAGGAAGAGCTCAGTGTGTAACATCCCGTTGACAACGAGGTCATTAGAGACGGAGCACAAGGTCTGATTAGGGAAGGATGGAGAAGGAACCCCGCCGTGCCCTTTCGAAGGAACCATCCCGGCTTTTGCCTTAAGCGATTCAAGAAAATAACGGAAAACCTAATTCAGGAGTGCAGGACGCGTGATTGAACTATCGTCCTTCCGAATGAGAGTCCAGTGTGCTAACCACTGTTAACGCTGATGAGTAGGAAAAACAATTGTGTTATGTTTGAAAATAATATTAGTGCTGCACTGTTTTACACAGTCACATCGGGTGCAATGGAAAGAAGGGAAAATGGTCGACTTCCGTTTATTGGGAAATTCTAGAAAAATGTAACTCACCTATAAAGCAAGCCGCGTGCAGAACACTTGTGCGACCAAATCTTGAGTACTGCTCGAGTATTTGGGATCCCCACCAAGATGGATTAAACCGATTAAAGTAAGACACTGAACCCATTCACAGGCGTGTCGCCAGATTTTTTTTTGCCAGTAAGTTAGTTCAACGCGCATTTATTACGGAGATGCTGTGTGAATCTGTGGATCAAAGACGACGTTGTTTTTCGCGAAGCACTACTTACAAGATTTAAGAGAACCGACACTAGCAGTCGATTGTACTGCCGCCAACATACACTACTGGCCATTAAAATTGCTACAACAAAAAGAAATGCAGTTGATAAACGGGTATTCATTGGACAAATATATATACAGGAACTGACATGTGATTACATTTTCACGCAATTTGGATGCAGAAATCAGTACCCAGAACAACCACCTCTGGCCGCAATAACGGCCTTGATACGCCTGGGCATTTAGTCAAACAGAGCTTGGATGGCGTGTACAAGTACAGCTGCCCATGCAGCTTCAACACGACACCACAGTACATCAAGAGTAGTGACTGGCGTATTGTGACGAGACAGTTGCTCGGCCACCATTGACCAGACGTTTTCAATTGGTGAGAGATCTGGAGAATGTGCTGGCCAGGGCAGCAGTCGAACATTTTCTGTATCCAAAAAGGCCCATACGGGACCTGCAACATGCGGTCGTGCATTAGCCTGCTGAAATGTAGGATTTCGCAGGGATCGAATGAAGGGTAGCCACGGGTCGTAACACATCTGAAATGTAACGTTCACTGTTCAAAGTGCCGTCAATGCGAACAAGAGGTGACCGAGACGTGTAACCAATGACACCCCATACCACCACGCCGGGTGATACGCCAGTATGGCGATGACGAATACACGCTTCCAATGTGCGTTCACCGCGATGTCGCCAAACGCGGATGCGACCATCATGATGCTGTAAACAGAACATGGATTCATCCGAAAAAATGACGTTTTGCCATTCGTTCACCCAGGTTCGTCGTTGAGTACACCATCGCAGGCGCTCCTGTCTGTGATGCAGCGTCAAGGGCAACCGCAGCCACGGTCTCCGAGCTGATAGTCCATACTGCTGCAGACATCGTCGAACTGTTGGTGCAGATGGATGTTGTCTTGCAAACGTCCCCATCTGTTGACTCAGGGATCGAGACTTGGCTGCACGATCCGTTACAGCCATGCGGATAAGATGCCTGTCATCTCGACGCTAGTGATACGAGGCCGTTGGGATCCAGCACGGCGTTCCGTATTACCCTCCTGAAGCCACCGATTCCCTATTCTGCTTACAGTCATTGGATCTCGACCAACGCGAGCAGCAATGTCGCGATTCCATAAACTGCAATCGCGATAGGCTACAATCCGACCTTTATCAAAGTCGGAAACGTGATGGTACGCATTTCTCTTCCTTACACGAGGCACCACAACAACGTTTCACCAGGCAACGCCGGTCAACTGCTGTTTGTTTACGAGAAATCGGTTGGAAACTTTCCTCATGTCAGCAAGTTGTTGGTGTCGCTACCGGCGCCAACGTTGTGTGAATGCTCAGAAAAGATAATTATTTGCATATCACAGCATCTTCTTCCTGTCGGTTAAATTTCGCGTCTGTAGCACGTCATCTTCGTGGTGTAGCAATTTTAATGGCCGGTAGTGTACAAACGCGGCGTAAGGACCACAAAGGTAAGAGAAATTAGGGCTGGTACGGAGGCGCACAAACAGTGGTGTTTCCTTCGCTGTATTTGTGAGCGGAACAGGAAAGAGAATTCGTACCAGTGATACAAGGTACCGTCCGCAATGCACCCTGCGGTGTGTTTGTGTAGACGTAGAGATAGTACTACTACTCTAAGAAGACTTGTAGGCGTTTAATTTTTGAGCTGAGCAGGAATTGTGTAACAGTGTAAAAACTTTCAGAAGACCCGTTGTACTCTAGATAGCGCGTTCGCGTGGCCGAAAGCGAGAGTCTGTGTGTGGCAGGCGTCGCCACGATATCGCCATCAGGGCTGGCGCCGGTTTGCTTATGCATGAGGCTATTCGCGGCTGGCGTCTGCGGGGCCATAAACATTGCGTCCCCCGTGACTCAGGACGGCTGATCTTGCCATCAGAAATAAAGTTGCGCCTCTGCTCTCCCAACGGGCTGCAGATCGGCCGCCTTCTGCCACTGGCTCTACTCTGAGACCTAGTTTTACGTTATTAACCCTTGTAAATGTGTTAGATGGCGATTAGGCCGGCTTTAGGAAAGGTAAAGGCACCAGGGAGGCAACTCTGCCGTGCCGGCCGATGTGGTCGAGCGGTTCTAGACGCTTCAGTCTGGAACCATGCGGCTGTTACGGTCGCGGGTTCCAATCCTGCCTCGGGCATGGGTGTGCGTGATGTCCTCAGGTTAGTTAGGTTTAAGTAGTTTTAAGTTTAGGGGACTGATGACCTTAGATGTTGAGTCCCATAGCGTTTCGAGCCATTTGAATTTGAACTCTGCTGTTGCGGTCGATAATGGAAGCAAGATGAAAGAAAAATCAACACTCTTTCATAAGATTTGTCGACCTGGAAAAAGAGTTTGACAATGTAAAAGCCCGCATCTCGTGGTCGTGCGGTAGCGTTCTCGCTTCCCACGCCCGGGTTCCCGGGTTCGATTCCCGGCGGGGTCAGAGATTTTATCTGCCTCGTGATGGCTGGGTGTTGTGTGCTGTCCTTAGGTTAGTTAGGTTTAAGTTGTTCTAAGTTCTAGGGGACCTATGACCACAGCAGTTGAGTCCCATAGTCCTCAGAGCCATTTGAACCATTTTTGACAATGTAAAATGCTGCAAGATGTTCGGAATTCTGAGAAAAATTGGAGTAAGCTGTAGTGAGAGACGTGTGAAATACAATACGTATAAGAGCCAAGAGGGAATAATAAAAATGGACGACCAAGAACGAAGTGCTCGAATTAGAAAGGGATGTAGTCTTTCAGACTTACTGTTCAATCTGTGCAACGAAGAAGCGATGATGGAAACAAAAGAAAGGTTCAGGAGTGGGTTTAAAATTAAAGGTAAATAAATGTTAAAAGTGGTGTGACTAGGGCCTCCCGTCGGGTAGACAGTTCGCTGGGTGCAAGTCTTTCGATTTGACGCCACTTCGGCGACTTGCGCGTCGATGGGGGTGAAATGGTGATGATGATTAGGACAGCACAACACCCAGTCGGTGAGCGGAGAAAATCCCCGACCCAGCTGGGAATCGAACCCGGACCCTTACGATTGACATTCTGTCACGCTGACCACTCAGCTACCAGAGGCGGACAAAAGGTGAAAGGACATGAGTGAGACGCGAAGAAAGACGAAAGTAATGAGAAGCAGCAGAAATGAGGACAGCGAGAAACTTAACATGAGGATTGATCGACACGAAGTAGATGAAGTTAAGGAATTTTGCTATGTAGGCAGCAAAACAACCAATGTTGGACGGAACAAGGAGGACATCAAATGCAGACTATCACTGGCAAAAAGTGCATTCCTGGCCAAGAGAAGTCAAGTATTATCAAACATACGCCTTAATTTTAAGAGGAAATTACTGAGAACGTACGTTTGGAGCACAGCATTGTACGGTAGTGAAACATGGACTGTGGGAAAACCGGATCAGAAGACAATGGTAGCATTCGAGATATACAATAGTCGAATATTGAAAATTAGATGGACTGCTAAGATAGGGAATGCAGAGGTTCTGCACAGAATCAGAGAGGAAAGGAATATGTGGAAAACACAGGCAAGAAGAAGGGACAGAATGATAGGACATCCGTTAAGATATCAGGCAATGATTTCCATGTTATTAGAGGGAGCTGTAGAGGGAAAAAAACTATAGAGGAAGACAGGGACTGGAAAACACCCAGCAAATAATTGAGGACGTAGGTTGAAAATTCTACTCTTGAGATGAAGAGGTTGGCAGAGGAGAGCAATTCGCGGCGGTCCGCATCAAACCATTGAGAAGACTGACCAAAAAAAGAAAGTAAAAGTAACGAATGTGTGTTCTACCATATGTATTCTGTATTGTCGAGGCTTATACCAGTCCTAAGGTATTCTTTAGTGAAAGTCATTATTGATGTAACCATGATGAAGAAATACTTCGTTGCTAATTTAACAAGGTGTGGGTACAACAGTGCTCGTGAAAGCGTGATTTGAGTGGATTCTGTTTCCTGAGCAGATTTTTCCTCTCCTAAACGCTGATTAGCAATCAGCTCTACTGGCTTTAATGGTAGCAGCGCAAGGTGCAGGAGTTGAGCTCGTACGTCAAAAGGAACTCGGATCTGATAGGCTAGTCAGTGTCTCAAATAGATCGGTATAGTACGGACACTCACACCATTTCTTTCGTTTGACAGCAGGCCGCTACAGCGACGAGGCACTGCGGCGTACAGCACGGTCGCCGGACGGCAATTGCTGCGTTCCGTAGCCCGGTTATAAAGCCTCCGTTTAATGCTGTGGGCTGTCGAATAGTCCACGATCTGCCGTACGGTATTTAAAAGAGTGGGTGCAGGCTTTGGGTCGGTACAGAAGATGTAGTCTGCCTGTAGTGGCAGTTCATTGACTTCGAAGTTGCACAAGCGTAGATTAATATCAGACTGCACCAGCCTCCGTCAAAAACCAAAGTAAGAAAGGTCCTTTGATCATGTTTAAAAGTAAACCGCGTTTAAAAAGTCTCTGCGATGCACTGATGTTAATCGCCGGCCAGCATACTCTCGTTAGCTAACCGTGCATTTGTCTGCGGTTGTCTCAGTGTACTGCAGTGGTAATTACATGTAAGTGGCACAAGGAAAGGTGTCTGATGGGTCCATCTTTCGGTTTCGCCATATGTCGGATTTGTCCGGAATACTTCATATTAACTTCCCTGTCTTTTTCATTTCTGCAAACGCCAGCGACCTAGCAGTAGTTTTGTCATAATTGCGTGGTGAAGCTAAACGTTGCAGTTTCTGTTGATAGCGCTCATTACGTCAGCGTTTCCCCTCGCACGTCTCCGTCGAACGTCATGGCCAGTCTTATCATTTAGATTTTTGTTCACTATTTTCAGCAGCTGTTTTTCAAGAATGTCGATCTGAAGAAATAGCACACTAGTTGCGTTAAAAATTGTATTTTTTTAAGACATCTGGTGTGGTGTTTCTTCACATTAGAAATCTTGTTATTCCATTCACACCACCTCCACCACCACCACCACCCCTTAGTGCAATCAGAGTTCTTCTTTTCTGCCATTCATTCACACAGCCAATGAGAAGATGGCACGCGATGAAAGCTCAAACAGCACTAAGACGCCTTCACACAGTGAAAGTAAGATTATGTCCTACTAAAATTTCAAAAGAACAGCTACACATATTTTCCGAATATTGTGAAAAAATAAAAAATATCGGCACTGCATATTACCGATTTCATTTAGATATATCGGGGTGGGGAGGTGGAACATCGCTGACATATATCGGCATTTTATCAACAGCCCTAAAACACACAAAGCGGATGCCAATTCGATGTTCCGATGTGTCGAAATTTGTGGTAAGTTCCTACCCGACCATACACTACTGAGGACATCGGTCCACCGAGCGAGGTGGCGCAGTGGTTAGACACTGGACTCGCATTCGGGAGGACGACGGTTCAATCCCGCGTCGGGCCATCCTGATTTAGGTTTTCCTTGATTTTCCTAAATCGCTCCAGGCAAATGCCGGGATGGTTCCTTTCAAAGGGCACGGCCGACTTCCTTCCCCGTCCTTCCCTAATCCGATGAGACCGATGACCTCGCTGTCTGGTCTCCTTACCCAAAAACAACCAACAACCAACCAACCAGGACACCGGTCCCTAGGCTTACACACTACTTAAATCTAACTTGCGCTGGTGGGTAGGCTTGCGTGCCTCAACGATACAGATGGCCGTACCGTAGGTGCAACCACAACGGAGGGGTATCTGTCCCGAGGGCATGCAGCTTTACTGTATGGAAAAAAAACTGGTAGAAGCCGACCTCGGGGAAGATCAGTTTGGATTCCGCAGAAATGTTGGAACACGTGAGGCAATACTGACCCTACGACTTATCTTAGAAAATAGATTAAGGAAAGGCAAACCTACATTTCTAGCATTTGTAGACTTAAAGAAAGCTTTTGACAATGTTGACTGGAATACTCTCTTTCAAATTCTAAAGATGGCAGGGGTAAAATACAGGGAGCGAAAGGCTATTTACAATTTGTATAGAAACCAAATGGCAGTTATAAGAGTTGAAGGGCATGAAAGTCAAGCCGTGGTTGGGAAGGGAGTGAGACAGGGTTGTAGCCTCTCCCCGATGTTATTCAATCTGTATATTGAGCAATCAGTAAAGGAAACAAAAGAAAAATTCGGAGTAGGTATTAAAATCCGTGGAGAAGAAATAAAAACTTTGAGGTTCGCCGATGACATTGTAATTCTGTCAGAGACAGCAAAGGACTTGGAAGAGCAGTTAAACGGAATAGACAGTGTCTTGAAAGGAGGATATAAGATGAACATCAACAAAAGCAAAACGAGGATAATGGAATGTAGTCAAATTAAGTCGGGTGATGCTGAGGGAATTAGATTAGGAAATGAGACGCTTAAAGTAGTAAAGGAGTTTTGCTATTTGTGGAGCAAAATAACTGATGATGGTCGAAGTAGAGAGGATATAAAATGTAGACTGGCAATGGCAAGGAAAGCGTTTCTGAAGAAGAGAAATTTGTTAACATCGAGTACAGATTAAAGTGTCAGGAAGTCATTTCTGAAAGTATTTGTATGGAGTGTAGCCATGTATGGAAGCGAAACATAGACGATAAATAGTTTGGACAAGAAGAGAATAGAAGCTTTCGAAATGTGGTGCTACAGAAGAATGCTGAAGATTAGATGGGTAGATCAAATAACTAATGAGAAGGTTTTGAATAGAATTGGGGAGAAGAGGAGTTTGTGGCACAACTTGACCAGAAGAAGGGACCGGTTGGTAGGACATGTTCTGAGGCATAAAGGGATCGCAAATCTAGCATTGGAGGGCAGCGTGGAGGGTAAAAATCGTAGAGGGAGACCAAGAGATTAATACACTAAGCAGATTCAGAAGGATGTAGGTTGCAGTAGGTACTGGGAGATGAAGAAATTTGCTCAGGATAGAGTAGCATGGAGAGCTGCATCAAACCAGTCTCAGGACTGAAGACAACAACTACAACAAAGGACACACACACACACACACACACACACACACACACACACACACACACACACACACACAGAGCCAGAGAGAGAGAGAGAGAGAGAGTGTGTGAGAGAGAGAGAGTGTGTGTGAGAGAGAGAGAGAGAGAGAGAGAGAGAGAGAGACGCGCGCGCGCGACCGAGGGAGGTCTCGAACCCGACCGGCGGGGGAGGGGGAGACAGCGCGAACCGTGGCAATGCGCCCTTGATCGCGCAGCTATCCCCCGCGCGGATGTGTCGACATCCCAGGCTCGCCAAGTGGCCAATTTTTATACACGACTGAGCAGGCCTTGTCGCCGTTGAGATAACGTACGCAATGTGTCAAATGTCTAGAAGCGCCGGTGATTGCCGAGCTCCCGGCACGGGTGAACTTGTGAGTGTTGGCAAGCGTTCCGATTTCTGGATCGGGTTCCAGATTGTGCTCGCTCTGCTGCAGGTGGAAATCGTAGCGCGTTAAAAGAAGGAAGTGTAGAATTACAGATACTGCCGAATCCACCCGAAGGAAGCGGACTCCTTGCGGGGAAAGATAACATCGCCAGTGACAAAAATGTATTACGAACTCCATGTCATTAACGATTTGCTGACCTCAGAATACGAAAGCGGAGGATTACGAGAACTGTAAGGGGCCATCAAGAAGTTCACATATCCTGTCAATTGACTCATTCCACATCATTTACGATATAAAAATCACTGAAATGATCTATGGAACTACAATTCGACGGCCATACATTCCGAATTCGTATGCCAAACAGGGAAAGTTGCCGTGACCATTGTGGCAATCGTCTCACCGTCGCACGAGGTTAAAGATTCTCCTCTGGTAAAACACCGTGAAATATTGAGCAGAGTTTGGGTGTGTCGAGAGATACGTAAGGCGAAGTAATGTTTCATTCCTCAGATACAGGCGTTTTACCAATTAAAAAAAATTGCGAATAGATTTTTCGAGAGGAAGTCAATGACTTTACAGGATAAAGCGAAAGTGTGACATCGTTACCAAGCAGATGCGAATGATCTTAAGTTACAGTGTATTTACCTGCATTTACGAAATGATTTGTAAGAGTCGTTAAAAACCGGTCTTGTTAAGATATGTGCGGGCATTGACATATTGATAGCGGGTTCCTTTTTATGTTCACTTGATAAGTTGTTCTTATCTAATCCCAAAACTGGTTACTGTTCTCCCGCTGATAAAGTACGAAGGAATGTTTCTACTCCTGCTTTGGAAAGGGAGGACTTACGCCAAACGGCTTAGCAAAGCCGTGCAGCAAACGTATGTCAGTGTCCTTGTAGAGATATTTCCGTGAGTTGAAAATTAGGATTTATGTTGGCTCTTTGATCTAAAACTCGATGAATGACGAATATTTTGAGACGACAGAACGTTAATCTCTCTTTCGCTACAAAAGTTTCCGCTGTAATCAATGGTTTCTAACATGTTATGCTTCATATCATATCTTTTCGATATCTGCACTGGATTAAGAAAAAGTCAAGTAACATAGAGGCTTATTTTGGGTAAAAGGGGAACATTATGGATTAGAAATGAATTTAATTTCGTACAAAGACGTAATAAAGAAGTTCATTAACGTTGTTGAGGAATCTTCAGGAAAGTAAATGCTTTGTGTCAAAATCAAATTTCGGCTTCTGATCCTGTGAAAAAGTTAAATAAATGACTCATAGTGCAACGCAAACGGGGATTCACTGAACAACAGTAATACTGTCGGGTTTATAAAAAGAAAGAAAAATGTCAGTACAATGTTTGACTGTTTCTTACCCTCTCACTGAGCCAAATTTAAAAATTGTAATCGTCGCTGTAATACTACGAATTTCGGATAAATTAGGTTAATTGTACTACTACATGTGTAAAACCAACATAACGAGTTATTCAGTTGTTAAAATCAGTGCTTAATAGCTGCAGGCTCCTCTCCGCATAGTGCACGATGACAGAAACGCAGTGTCTGCTCTTCGTCACGTGGATTAAGGCTCTTGTAGAAGATGAAACAATTTGTCAAACTTGGCGTGTTTGTTTAATTATGACACAGTGTACTGCTTTGCTGGAGGTGTTTGCCAAACGACAACTGCGTTCAACGTGTTTGAGAGAAACGGTGACTGATCGCTATTTTGACAAACAGGTTTGGCCGTTTACGCTAAAGTTTGTCAAACAAAAGCCAGTTGCTTCCCAGGCTTCATAGATCAAACGCCCTACGAATGTTGATGTTTTTCGCGTATTTTGTGCGAAAAGACTTTCTGTTGCAGTTTCTCTTCATATCATATCGTCGAATCTAAGATCAAAAGAGTACTCGAAGACATCACAATCAACTGCCAAAAATGGCGGAGTTCTGTCGTTTCCATCCCTATATTACTTAGAAGGACACAAAGATTAATATCAGTATTCCACTGACCACGTAGAAGCGGTGCAACAAAATAATACTGTCTTTTAGTACGTCACTTACTGTTTGACGTGTTTGTGTTACTTACTCTATAGGAGGTGCCTTCCAGCATACAAATTTTAAATCTTCGAAATGTGCCTCAGTTGCCACATATGCCATAATTACAGTTAATCGTTGAATAACTGGAGTACCGAGCGAGGTGGCGCAGTGGTTAGCACACTGGACTCGCATTCGGGAGGACGACGGTTCAATCCTGTCTCCAGCCATCCTGATTTAGGTTTTCCGTGATTTCCCTAAATCGTTTCAGGCAAATGCCGGGATGGTTCCTTTGAAAGGGCACGGCCGATATTCTTCCCCATCCTTCCCTAACCCGAGCTTGCGCTCCGTCTCTAATGACCTCGTTGTCGACGGGACGTTAATCAACACTAACCTAATAACTGGAGTAGATTTTTACACAACTGTCTCCTTTTTGAGTGTGTGGGAGAAATAATTTTAAGAAACTGTTAGAAGTTTGACTCTCCATTCGGAGAAAATTGATGTAATCATAAGGTTATGATTTTAATATTTCTTTTAGCGGATTTTCATTGGTATATTTGTCAGCTTCAACCATTCCCTGGAGCATCATCTTCTTTTCTTTTTATTCTTTAAACACGGTGCAAGAACCAGTGCAACATATGCTTTCTCAGCATTGGTAGTACGTCAAAGTACTCAGCGACGCGATACGCACAGCATAAAAGTCAGGTTAAGTTTGTCTTTTGAAATTGCTTTCAAATTGTAGCACGGCAGAGAAAGGGGCGTGCGCTGTCTGTATTTAAGAGTGGTCTAAGACGTGCAATCTAATTTTTGTGCTCCATGGATTTTACCTCTAAGCAGATTCTGTTGAATTAATGAATATGTGGTGACAGTTGAAAGTACGTGACGTACTGGTACTCGAACCCCGATTTTCTGCTTGTGGTGGACCAGTCACCTTTGCTAGTAGGCTATTTGAGCACGCCAGAACTTTCATTTTCACTGAAGCTTTCGGTCCTAATTACTTCAGGGAATGTTGTGTTAGCTGTAGTAACGGCCAGCATGTGTTTTCGCATACTGTCGCACGATAAGCTGCATGTGTCTGATTGAAGTGGATCTAAATTGTGAGAGGCCGACAGCCTTAGCCAGTAAGGCTGCGAGACGATTTCTGTCTCCAGGGGGAACGATAACAACACTTCGTCCCAGGACAACAATGCTCCATTAGCTGACTGACAGCATCCGTTGTTTCGCAAATGCCATTAGGCAGTAGTCACTGGAGCATTCTGCCGGGGAAGGACGACAAAAGTTAAGTCGATGGGTTGTAAATACAGATGTCCCGTGGTGTGTTTAACGGGGCTTCCCAGGCATCAGCTGCTCTTTCCTCGAATATTCTTGCTTAAGTATTTGGTGCGTATGTTTCAGTCGATACCACGCTAGTTGTAGTCGCAGTGCGAAACTGTGGCGTTCGGATTTGATTTTTAAATACGCCGTGTGGGTTTTTGGCGCTGAAGCAAGAAAATGGAGTAGTGGAAGAAAAACTTTAATTTCTATGCAAGCGTGAAACCGTGGCGACGGTGCACATTTCATTGAATCGCATTTTCAGCTTTCCATAACCTTGTTCCCGTAGGGTATACATACATTGCTGGATGATTTTTCACGGGATGTCCACTGTAGACGAGGGAAGAACTGCAAGGAGACTTTTAATTTTTTACTTTGTATGTTGTTTTCTAAGTCCAAAATAACATCCAAAACGATTTTTCTCCTTCAGTAGAACAAACTTTCTCCGTTGAAACCAATTTCAATTAAAAAAATGTTTTTCGTGGGTTCAGTTTCTTCATTGCACTGTGTAGGCGTTTTCTTTGTCCAGATATTATAAACTCAGATAGTCTTTGTCTTTTAGATATTTGGTGTCTCTTGTCAGAGTTGACTCCTAAGGAAAATATCAGGTCTTCGTGTAATCTTCGCAGTGTGTCACGGAAACTTCGTAAATATTAAAAGGACACAGAATTCGGTACCGTAAGATAGGGAGTGCGGCGAGAATTCGTTCCATTTCTATTCTTCCTCTTGTATGTGTACGTTCAAAATCATAAACCTTATAAATATCTTATGTGATTTCGATCGCAGTACATTTTATTGTACCCTTAGATGAAGGAAGAGGAAAAGTTATCAAAATGGCTTTGAGCACTATGGGAGTTAACATCTATGGTCATCAGTCCCCTAGAACTTAGAACTACTTAAACCTAACTAACCTAAGGACAGCACACAACACCCAGTCATCACGAGGCAGAGAAAATCCCTGACCCCGCCGGGAATCGAACCCGGGTGTGGGAAGCGAGAACGCTACCGCACGACCACGAGCTGCGAAAAGTTATCCATCTATCGAGGTCTACGTTACAATAAATATATTTTTTTTCCTGCATACCAAGTGTAGGTTGTCCATCAGTGTTCTCGATGTTTGTTGCCAATAGGATTTCAGGGCACTGATTAATTTGATACATATTACTAAATGAAACGTCACAGGCCTATAGTTTCAATCTTTCACATTTTACTCATTATTTTGTAATCTGCTACATAACAATGCTTCATTAAGACATATAATCATCGCAAAATATAACTAAAACTAACTCCGCGAAATAGATTATTAGCAAAAAGATTACATTTTAAAAGAAATAAAAGAATTTCACATAAATTACATAATTTTCATTTGTTATTTGCAAATGTTTCAATAATCAGTAATATTAGATAGAAATACGTTACAATAAAGAAATTTTAAAACAAAATGTATATAGAAATGACAAAGTTATGCGAATTATTATTGAATAACATCATTTGGCTGTAAGCACTATTCACAAAAGCATTTCGTATTGATTCAGATGTGTACATAGTATATATTGTCATGTAGAGGAAGGCGTAAGTAGATGAATGACGAACACTAACATCACTTAACGAAGGTTTATTCAGCACTAGCACATACAAGAGCGCGGAGCGAACTGCCTCCGGCCAGAACACATACTGTGTGTGTGTGTGTGTGTGTGTGTGTGTGTGTGTGTGTGTGTGTGTATAGCTACAGAACATTCCAGTACAATGATTCTTGACATTTAATATAGAAATTAAAATTGTACAGGACAGGTGAGTTTTGAACTCGCGACCCTCGATGCAGCATTTTGGTATCATGTCCACTACATCAACATGCTATTCAGCTTCTTCTGCGACAATATACATATAACTCAATAATAAAAAGTAACAAAACACTCAATAAATTGTATGCGTAACATTAATTTTGATACTGTTTATTATACTGCTGTATCGTGCTGTTTGCTAAAAAAAAAATATTGAAGGAAAGACATTCACCAGTTTAATTACACATTGTGTTGAGCCAGGTGGTCTAAAAGAAAGGCGCATGACTGGAAACAGAGGTCGCGTAATTGAATCCCGGCCGAACCACGGAAATGCTTTAAGCTAATTTTCACCTCACAACGATGCGAGGAGTCGCCAGGAAAGGACAAGTGGTTGTTCTTCCACGTTGAACCGTGGGTCCTACTTTCCACGGGTAGATAACTGGGGCGCATTTGGGATACGAAAGTCGCCGAAGTGGCATCCAATTGCAAATGACTCGTCCATTGAGTCACACGCAACTATTATTATTGTACGTTTTTAGTAGACGACTGTGCAGTCTTCAGTCCACGCAGCGTTTTAGGCCTCTACACTCGGACAAAGTCAGTTGATTAGTGATGTCACCGAACCATTCGCGACATGGTTGTCGGCTGACGTATACGCTGGCACACGACGTTCTCCCACCGGTAGCAGTCGCTTAAGACAAGGAAGTTTATCGCACAACGGTGGATCAAATGCTTACCTTCGTTAGTTCCTTTGATGTTTAGGTACACAGGGTTCAAGTTAAATGGAAAAATTTGTCGAAGCACGAATACGGTAGAACAGAAGGGCAAGCATGCTGTGTAAGAAAGAAGAGCCACATACGAGATGTTGTTGAAAAATAACGGAAATTTTCGTTTTCCTCAAAGAATCTTTATTCATTCATCAACGTCAGCTTTGTCCCCTGCAAAGTAATCCCACTGAGATATAATACACTAGTGTCGGCGCTTTTTCCAATCACAGAACCATTTTTGGTACTCACTTTTTGTTATGATGATCAACTCCTTCAGCGATTCTGTTTTTCTCTCATCAATATTGGCAAAACGACGTTATTTCATAGTTCACTTCAGTCACTGGAATAGAAGTCTAAGGGTGGCATGTCCTGCGAATACGATGGCTGATGGAACACTACGTTTTTTCTTTTTTTCCCCAAAAAATCACTAACATAGAGTTGTCAGCGGGAGTATTCTCGTGATGCAATTTTGACGTGTGGTTTTTTGGCACAATTCTGGTCGTTTCCTTCGGAATATTTCGCGCAAACGCTGCATAACTGCCAGGTAGCACTCCTTATATACTGTTTGAATATAAGGCAGGAACTCGTGATGCACTAACCCATTTTAATCGATGAAAACAGTGAGAAGAACCTTCATATGGGATCGACATTGTCGAATTTTTTTCAGTCTTGGTTCTTCAGGCAGTTCCCATTGGGACGGTAGGGCCTCGCTTTTGACGTCATAGCCGTATACACGTGTTTCGTCACCTGTTACAACCTTCTTTAGAAGTTCTGGATCGCTCTCGACTTCATTCAGCGGTTCCTGAACGATGCGATGCATACGCTACGTGGTTTTTGGTCTAAAATTAAATATTTCGGTAAAAACTCTGCTGCTGCTCGTTTCATACCCAAAACATCGGAAAGAATTGCTTGGCATGAACGAAAATATATGCCGACACCATCAGCAGCTTCTCTGATGGTGAGTTGGCGATTTTTCCGAATCATTTTCTTCTCTTCTTCCACTTTGTAGTCAGTATTTGATGTCCTAGGGCATCGTGGGCAGTCACCGTCTTCAAAGTCTTCTCGACTCTCTTTGAAACGTTTATAACGCTCGTAAACTTGTCTGCTTCTCATAGTAGATTCGCCAAAAGCTACAGTCAACATTTCGAATGCGGTGCTGCACTTCATTCCATTTTTTTCAAGCAAATTTTAATGCGAATTCTTGGAGCCATCTATGTCGAAAGTAAAAATTCATGCATTTGGTTCCATTTTCAAGCAAATCCTCGACCCATACATTTCGAAAGTAAAAATTCGCTGTGCAGTTGAAAACATGGGTAACCTTTCTCGCTGTCATCAATAAGCTATAGTAAAAACAGCAGAAAATTCAAACATTGGTTGGGAACATATATGCCAGCGAGATAAAAAATAAGTTTTGAAAATCGGATGTATAAAGTCCGCGAAATTAAAAAAAATCCCGCTGCTTTTTGATCACACGATTTACATACACAGCAGAGCACGCCGCACTAGTTGATAGCGCGCTAGCGAAATGAAAATTTGGCGGATGTGTCCCGGCTTTGCCGCTCTCGAGCTGAGAGCGCCCAGTGTTCTGGCAAGTGGCGGCGTGAATTACAGCGCTCCTAGACGGGCTCACATTTGTCTGTGCGCCGACTCATTAGTCGGCAGGCTGTTTGGCGCGTCGCGAACGCGCGGCAGCTGGCAGCGACGGACACGGGACACACAAATTACCGGGACTCCGGCTATTGTCTGCTGAGCCCACCACCGTGGCCAAATCGGTGCTGATACACTGTGGGTTTGCCGGGCTGAAGCACAGTCACGTGAACACCCTGCGATGCGTTGTTACTGCCTTCAGTCCCAACAATGGTTCCAAGTAACTCTCTAGGTTAGTCCATCCTGTGCAGGACTAATGATCTACTGTAACCCACGTTACACTGTGTAGATGTATCGACCTGCTTGCCTCTGAGAGCTCATAAATCTGCCTCTACCACTAACTTCCTCATGATTATTTGGTGTTAGAAACGATTTTTGATAACTATTATTAACCATAAAAGTGTACGCCAGGGGTCACTCAGACGATACAGTTTTTTTTTTTTTTTCGTGTGCATGCGCCACTGCACATTCATCTACATATACATATACACTGGCCATTAAAATTGCTTCAACAAGAAGAAATGCAGATTATAAACGGGTCTTCATTGGACAAATATATTATATTAGAACTGACATGTGATTGGCCGGCGGTTGTGGCTGAGCGGTTCTAGGCGCTTCAGTCGGGAACTGCGCGACCGCTACGGTCGCAGGTTCGAATCCTGCTGCGGGCATGGATGTGTGTGATGTCCTTAGGTTAGTTAGGTGGTTCAAATGGCTCTGAGCACTATGGGACTCAACATCTTAGGTCATAAGTCCCCTAGAACTTAGAACTACTTAAACCTAACTAACCTAAGGACATCACACACACCCATGCCCGAGGCAGGATTTGAACCTGCGACCGTAGCAGTCCCGCGGTTCCGGACTGCAGCGCCAGAGCCGCTAGACCACTGCGGCCGGCGGTTAGTTAGGTTTAAGTAGTTCTAAGTCTAGGGGACTGATGACCTCAGATGTTAGTCCCATAGTGCTCAGAGCCCATTCTTGACATGTGATTATATTTTCCCGCAATTTGGGAGCATAGATCCTGAGAAATCAGTACCCACAACAACCACCTCTGGCTGTAATAACGGCCTTGACACGCCCAGGCGTTGAGTCAAACAGAGCTTGGATGGCGTGTACAGGTACAGCTGCCCATGCAGCTTCAACACGATACCACAGTTCATCGAGAGTAGTGACTGGCGTATTGTGACGAGCCAGTTGCTCGGCCACCATTGACCAGACGTTTTCAGTTGGTGAGAGATCTAGAGAATGTTCAGGCCAGGGCAGCAGTCGAACATTTTCTGTATCCAAAAAGACCCGTACAGGACGTGCAACATGCGGTCGCGCATTATCCTGCTGAAATGTAGGGTTTCGCAGGGATCGAATGAAGGGTAGAGCCACGGGTCGTAACACATCTGAAATGTAACGTCCACTGTTCAAAGTGCCGTCAATGCGAACAAGAAGAGACAGAGACGTGTAACCAATGGCACCCTATACCATCACGCCGGGTGATACGCCAGTATGGCGATGACGAATACACGCTTCCAATGTGCGTTCACCGCGATGTCGCCAAACACGGATGTGACCATCATGATGCTGTAAACAGAACCTGGATTCATCCGAAAAAAATGACATTTTGCCATTCGTGCACCCAGGTTCGTCGTTGAGTACACCATCGCAGGTGCTCCTGTCTGTGATGCAGCGTCGAGGGTAGCCGCAGCCACGATCTCCGAGCTGATAGTCCATGCTGCTGCAAACGTCGTCGAACTGTTCGTGCAGATGGTTGGTGTCCTACAAACGTCCCTATCTGTTGACTCACGAGTCGAGACGTGGCTGCACGATCCGTTACAGCCATGCGCATATGATGCCTGTCATCTCGGCTGCTAGTGATACGAGGCCGTTGGGATAGAGCATGGCGTTCCGTATTACCCTCCTGAACCCACCGATTCCATATTCTGTTAACAGTCATTGGATCTCGACCAACGCGAGCAGCAATGTCGCGGTTCGATAAATTGCAATCGCGGTAGTCTACAATCCGACCTTTATCAAAGTCGGAAACGTGATGGTACGCATTTCTCCTCCTTACACGAGGCATCACAACTACGTTTCACCAGGCAACGCCTGTCAACTGCTGTTTGTGTATGAGAAATTGGTTGGTAACTTTCCTCATGTCAGCACGTTTTAGGTGTCACCACCGGCGCCAACGTTGTGTGAATGCTCTGAAAAGCTAATCATTTGCATAACACAGCATCTTCTTCCTGTTGGTTAAATTTCGCGTCTGTAGCACGTCATGTTCCTGTTGTAGCCATTTTAATGGCCAGTAGTGTACATACTCCGCGAGCCACCGTACGACACGTGGCGGAGGGTACACTCTACCACAACTAGTCGTTTCTTTTCCTGTTCCACTCGCAGATTTATCGAGGGAAAAATGTGTGTCTATATGCCTCCATATGACCCCTAATTTCTTATCTTCGTGGTCCTTACGCGTAATGTTTGTTGGAGGCAACAAAATCGTTCTGCAGTCAGCTTCAAATGCTGGTTCTCTAAATTTTCTCAACAGTTTCCCTTGAAAAGAACGTCGCCTTCCCTCTCGGATTCCCATTTGCGTTCCCGAAGCATCTCCGTAACACTTGCGTGTTGTTCGAACGTACTGGTGACAAATCTAGCACCCCGCCTCTGAATTGCTTCGATGTCTTCCTCTAATCCGACTTGGTGGGAATACCAAACACTCGGGAAGTACTCAACAATAGGTTGCACTAACGTCGTATGTGAGCTCTCCTTTACAGATGAAACAAGCTTTCCTAAACTTCTCCCAATAAACCGAAGTCAACCATTCGCCTTCCCTACCACAATCCTCAGTTGCTTGTTCTATTTCATTTCGCTTTGCAGCGTTAACCTAGATTAAAATTGAAACAAATGTGCCCCCAGGCACTATTATTTTTAGTCATATTGGCCAGGTTTAAACACTTCTGAGAGTGCCTTCATCAGAATTAAAACAATTAAAATGGCGTTTAACATAGATACAAATTTATAGGAAAAGTCATTTTTAAATAAAAAGTGTAAGTACTGACTAACAATAAAAGACAGAGGCAGTACTTACATCTTACATATAAAATAATTAACATACCTGTTAATTAGGTGCAATTTTAGGGGATGGATGTGTGCTGGTATTTGCAAGAAATTTCTTGCAAGTTAAATTTTCTAGTTGAAAAATTTCACGAACAAAATTGTAATAAAAAACTTTAGCCAAATACAGCATTGATAAGAATTTAGAAATTTCAGGTATTCAAATGTGCATTACGCGTAGAACAGGAAACTGAAAGGAAAAAAAAAAAAAAAATTATCGAAGGAGTGGAATTGAATAAGTGGAGCTAGTATCCCTTGCTACTTTTCAGCTATAACAGGATAAAATAAGGAGCCGTTGACCTGTGTATGGTGAAGTAGGCAGCAAGTTAAAAAGGGACTTTGGCTGTGGTGCAAATCATAGCAGAAGGGTTCGTCTTTACATCGCAGGAACAACATATTGTCTCTGAGCGATGTACTCTTGTAACAAATTTTGATCATTTTTGTATTACAGTTGACACATCTCTTGTATTTTTAAATACATGTTTTGGCTCTTTAGTCATGCTTCGCGCTAATAGTCGCGCCATAGTGCGTTCTAATCTAACCAACAACGAACAGCGCAGTCAGCATTTGTTGATGTCGGCTAATATAACTGGGAGACTTGGGACGGCCTCCGGGTACAACAGCGCTTGCCCACAGACTGATGTACTACCTGCGAAAAAATAAAAAAAAAAGGGGGGAGAGGTGTTGGCGAGGTGCTAGCAGCGACACGTGATTATGGGCTATTTCTGGCTGCCTTCTAGCCCACGCTTTGATCTTTTAATATCGGCACACTACTCGCTTCGTTAATTATTTCTGAAAACACCCCGTACCAAGTGCTTGCGTAGATGCGCGCGCGCGCACTAAGAGGCTTGGAGTTCGTCCCTCGACCGTTTAGGTACGAGTACATGAGTCAGCTGTAAATAAGTCTCGGACTGTCCGTTCGGTCATTGAAATGTTTGTTCTCTTTCTCTGCAGTTGTCATATCATACATTGGTTATAGAATATGAGTCTTGTGGTAAGAATACGTTACCGTCGCAAGTAAATGTGATGAATAGTGGGAGCAGGCGATATACCACATAGACGTCTCACAGATACGAAAGCAACAAATAAAGATCTGTGAACTAAGTCACAACATAGGAATTCAAGACTCGGAACTTCCAAAACGGAGCACAACTTCAAAAACGTTAAAAACTGTCTGTTGACAGAGCACAGAGAAACTGTGTGATTGTGAAACTGTTGCGTTCATTTGTTGCAGCTTATGTGACAAACTGTTATGTTCTCATAATTTCCTTGGGAGTGATCACATTCATATGAACACCTGAATCGGGCAAGGAGGCATATCTCACTCACATTCGTACAAATTAGCTCCGCCGATAAGAGATCCCTATCATATGACACACGTTCTGTCACTAATGCCGTGTGTGACACACCAGACGTGTTTTCCGGTGGAGGAATCGGTTGACTTATCGCCTTGTCATCAAACGTTTGCGGTTCCCATTCGAAAGCCACTTCCTTTCGGTTGCTTATAGAGTAGTTACGTAGAATCAACTTTCTTTATAGGTCCCTACGTTACTCCTCGCTATTGCAGACGGACGCTACACATGACACAAATTTGAATAAAACAAACAGCGGAAAGAAAACGGTGGCACGGGGGTAGTGTGAACACTCACGCGCGCTTGGCAGTTGAACACTGTAACCACTTAACCACGACGACATTCTGTTCGCGGCTGCTCTATACTGCACTTCTTATTCTTGGACCTTTCACTGTTTATGTTTTACCTTTTCCCTTGTTTTCCTGCTTGATCTGTGTTCAGTTTTTGGCGGGCTTTCCACTGGGCCCTCGTATCACTAAATCTGAGGGATGTGTGGTGGGGAGTTTCCCTTGTTAGGAGCAACGTTGATCTGTAGCGTTTTATGTTAAACGAAACAAAGCTCATCTAATAAATATGGTATTAACGACTTAGTGATAGTAGAGGTTGCCTTTTTAAGTCATTGACAGAAGCGACTAAACTGTAATGAAACTATTTGTCGTTATCCCTCAAAAAATTTGTTCCCTCCAAATGAGTGATTATCCACAGATAGAGAACCAGTGATTCGGAGAAACGACGGAAATTATGATCTGAACAATCGAACACTGAATTTTCACCCAGCCTCAACATCCAGTGAGTCATCGTTAACGCCCAGTGGGGGTAATAGCGCAGTAAATCCGTGGCGTTTCGTAACCAAACTTTGATGAAGAGTGTCTTGAAGTGGGCAAGTCAAGCAACCGCGTCTACAGCGTACGGCAAGCAAAAGAGAGGGAGATGTATGTGTAGACGATAAATCCCTTCAAAATGGCTCTGAGCACTATGGGACTTAACATCTGAGGTCATCAGTCCCCTTGAACTTAGAACTGCTTAAACCTAACTAACCATACGACATCACACACATCCATGCCCGAGGCAGGATTCGAACCTACGACCGTAGGAGTCGCGCTGTTCGGACTGAAGCGCCTAGAATCGCTCGGCCACCACGGCCGGCTGATAAATCCCTTACCTCGAAAATTTCCTTCCGTAAAAACGCCTGTGTTACCAGAGACGATGTGTCACTGATGTCATTTGCACTGAGATTGCAGTACAGGTGAAGTGCCTAGTTCCTTCCACCGCCCTCAGTGGAAAGCGTAAATTGTGATTAATGTTCACCGACCTGCAGTCCTCTATAGTAGTTCAGGTTCCCTGCGCAGAAAACAGCACGTAGTTCGTGAATCCGTAATCTGGAGGCTGCAATAAACTGTTAGCGAGGAACTGGCCTTTTATAAATAATTAAATTTCGAATTGATTTGTTTAAACGGGATGTCACTGGCTTTCTGTCAGCAAATACAAGAAACTGCACAATTATAGACCACTGTACGAATCACAAATAATATCCATTATTCACGCTTACACAGTGAATAAACAAAATAATGTCCGCAGCTCGTGGTCGTGCGGTAGCGATCTCGCTTCCCGCGCCCGGGTTCCCGGGTTCGATTCCCGGCGGGGTCAAGGATTTTCTCTGCCTCGTGATGACTGGGTGTTGTGTGCTGTCCTTAGGTTAGGTAGGTTTAAGTACTTCTAAGTTCTAGGGCACTGATGACCATAGACGTTAAGTCCCATAGTGCTCAGAGCCATTTGAACCATTTTGAAACAAAATAATGAACTAAGTGTTAGCGTAATGACTGTCAAACCTAGTTCTCAATAACATGTCTAAAAGCCAGAGATTGGTAGTAAAATTCTTAACAAACACCGACCGCAGCAGACAACGCGTCTGTCCTGCGGGACTGCCGACTGAGTTCTTAGCCGAAGCAAGACGTCCACCATCCAAGTGAGGCGAGACCGAATGATCTCCAAAGTGATTCGTCTGCCTTTTCGTTTAGCGGTTGATTGTTATTCAGTTGGTAAAAAAATGGTTCAAATGGCTCTGAGCACAATGGGACTCAACGTCTTAGGTCATAAGTCCCCTAGAACTTAGAACTACTTAAACCTAACTAACCTAAGGACATCACACACACCCATGCCCGAGGCAGGATTCGAACCTGCGACCGTAGCAGTCACGCGGTTCCGGACTGCAGCGCCAGAACCGCACGGCCACCGCGGCCGGCTCAGCTGGTAATTAACAGTTCAGAAATAATGCAAAGATAACCCTGCTATCTTTCCATGGAAAGATAACCCTGTGTATGTTAGAAAATAGGTTAAGAAAAGGCAAACCTAGATTTCTAGCATTTGTAGACTTAGAGAAAGCTTTTGATAATGTTGACTGGAATACTCTCTTACAAATTCTGAAGGTGGCAGGGGTAAAATACAGGGAGTGAAAGGCTATTTACAATTTGTTCAGAAACCAGATGGCAGTTATGAGTCGAGGGGCATGAAAGGGAAGCAGTGGTTGGGAAGGGAGTGAGACAGGGTTGTAGCCTCTCCCCGATGTTATTCAATCTGTATATTGAGCAATCAGTAAAGGAAACAAAAGAAAAATTCGGAGTAGGAATTAAAATCCGTAGAGAAGAAGTAAAAACTTTGAGGTTCGCCGATGACATTGTGATTCTATAGAGACAGAAAAGGACCTGGAAGAGCTGTTGAACGGAATGAACAGTGTCTTGAAAGGAGGATATAAGATGAACATAAACAAAAGCAAAACGAGGATACTGGAGTGTAGTCGAATTAAGTCGGGTGATGCTGAGGGTATTAGATTAGGAAATGAGACGCTTAAAGTAGTAAATGAGTTTTGATCTTTGGGGAGCAAAATAACTGATGATGGTCGAAGTAGAGCGGATATAAAATGTAGACTGGCAATGGCAAAGAAAGCGTTTCTGAAGGAGAAATTTGTTGACGTAGAGTATAGATTTAAGTGTCAGGAAGTCTTTTGTGAAAGTACTTGTATGGAATGTGGCCATGTACGGAAATGGAACGTGGACGATAAGTAGTTTAGACAAAAAGAGAATAGAAGGTTTCGAAATGCGGTGCTACGGAAGAATGCTGAAGATTAGATGGGTAGATCACATAACTAATGAGGAGGTATTGAATAGAATTCGGGAGAAGAGAAATTTGTGGCACAACTTGACTAGAAGAACGGATCGGTTGGTAGAACATGTTCTGAGGCATCAAGGGCAGCGTGGAGGGTAAAAATCGTAAAGGGAGACCAAAAGATGAATACACTAAACAGATTCAGAAGGATGTAGGTTGCAGTAGGTACTGGGAGATGAAGAAATTTGCACAGGATAGAGTAGTATGGAGAGCGGCATCAAACCAGTCTCTGGACTAAAGACAACAACCACCACCCTGCTATTGAGAGATACTTGCATATGAAATGCAAGTACCCTGTTCAGTTTCTTTTTTTTTTATTAATAACAATAGCTTATCATTCTGACGCACGAACACAGCAGTCGATTACGGGGAAGGACCACAATTCAAGCAGTCTTTCTCACTGTACACGTACCGAATAAACCGTCTGTCACCGGTGCCTCTCGCCCCATTACATCTTCCCACTGCTGCCTTTTCAACTGCTCTAAGAAGAGCATCTTGTAGCTGAATGTGATGCCTATAAAGCCACAAATATTAAAAGCTGAGGTCAGTCAGCACGCGACCTGCGACTACAGACGCCACACAGACACGTCCCATCCATAAATCTCTTCAAAGCGGCGCTTATCTGCAGAGAACTCAACTCGTGAAGCGTGACAGGCAAATATCTTTGTGTACACACGCTCGTAAAACGCCAGTACACAGACAGGAGAAACATTAGTGTTTGAAAACACGAATGTTTCTTCTTCTTTACAATCGTCCTTACATAAATTAACGTCTGCAGCCAAAACAATGATTGATTTAGTCTCAGGAAGTTATTTATGACGTTAGGAGTGATTTTCCCAGGAAGTGAAACTTCCTGGCAGATTAAAACTGTGTGCCGGACAGAGACTCGAACTCGGGACCTTTGCCTTTCTCAGGCATGTGCTCTACCAACTGAGCTACCCGAGCACGACTCACGCCCCGTCCTCACAGCTTTACTTCTGCCAGTACCTCGTCTCCTGCCTTCCAGACTTTACAGAAGCTCTCCTGCGAACTTTGTCCGCGAAAGGCAAAGGTCCCGAGTTCGAGTCTCGGTCCGGCACACAGTTTTAATGTGCCAGGAAGTTTCGTATCAGCGCACACTCCGCTGCAGAGTTCCCAGGAAGCATTTACGAGATGCTATTCAAAATAGTCCCCTTTCGGAGTGAATACACCGATCGCAATGGTTATGCCACTTACAGATGGAAGGTTTTCTTTGTAAAATGTTTAGTACTTTCTGCAGATCCACTTGAATCTCCTCCACTGTACTATGAAATCTTCGCTGCCCCCACTCATCCCCCACCCCACATCCCCCTCCCCCCCAATTTGATTTCATGTTGGGAAGAGGAAGAAATCTCGCGGAGTTAAGTCTGGTGTGAACAGGTGGTGGAGTGCAACTGTCATCTTGCTTTTTGTCAATATGTCCTGAATAATGTAGATCGTATGCGGTCGTGCAGTTGTCATGGTGGAGTACCTAGTCCTTCGTACCCATTTTTTGTGGACTTTTTCTCCTCATGACCTCCCCTAAGACGTCTTAACACATCGCAGTATAACTCTTCATTGATCGTCTGACCAGGGCGGACAAAAACTGCGAATAGTCCCGCCAATAGGGTACAAAACTCAACAGCATCTTGCTGTTCTATTAATATAGATTATATACCGTCGTTTGCGAATGTACTCGAAGTCTTACTTCGACAATTTGCGTTTCACTTTATTTGAAAGCATCTTTAGTAGTCACTGTAAAAATTTGATTTTTCTTGCAAATCTGTTTGTCAAGATCGTGAAAAGTTCTCTTTTTTGAAATTATTGCTATTAAAGAGTATTAAATTGCAACTATTAGTCACAATTATTTTTCTTTCTACGCCACTCCTAATGTTCTTTCATGCACAGGTGTTAGACTTTCGGAATATTCCACTTGACTGCCTGGATATTTTTTCGTTTTCATGTTGTGTATATGCATTTATACCTCGTGTACCTTATTTTGGAAGTAGGAGATGCGATCCGTCTTCTGTTTTCTGTTGCTGTGGAAGCGTCTGCTATTCCACTCTCTCTCTCTCTCTCTCTCTCTCTCTCTCTCTCTCTCTCTGTGTGTGTGTGTGTGTGTGTGTGTGTGTGTGTGTGTGTGTGTGTGTGTGTGTGTGTGTGTGTGTGTGTGTGTGTGGGGGGGGGGGGGGGCGGCACTAGTCCACACACATTTGAAGAGCAGATGCTTGCACGGCAACAGAAAAGAAAAGAAAACAAAAGACGATCGCGTCTCCCAATTTCAAAATAAAGTACTAGTACACAAGGTGTAAACACACATACAAAGCATGAACACGAGATTATATCCAATGTCACTGAGGTTTAATGTTCTAAAAATAGAGCGCGTTTCTGGAAAAATTTCAGGAATGAAGTAGGAAGCAAAAAATCAATGGTGATAATTGCAGTTTAGTAGTAGTAATTTAAAAAATGAGAGGTGTTTATCGTCCTGACAACCTGATTTGTAAGAAAAACCACACTGTTACAAACACTACTAAAGATGAAACTTCCTGGCAGATCAAAACTGTGTGCCCGACCGAGACTCGAACTCGGGACCTTTGCCTTTCACGGGCAAGTGCTCTACCATCTGAGATACCGAAGCACGACTCACGCCCTGTCTCACAGCTTTACTTCTGCCATTATCTCGTCTCCTACTTTCCAAACTTTACAGAAGCTCTCCTGCGAACCTTGCAGAACTAGGACTCCTGAAAGAAAGGATATTGCGGAGACATGGCTTAGCCACAGCCTGGGGGATGTTTCCAGAGTGAGATTTTCACTCTGCAGCGGAGTGTGCGCTGATATGATGCTTTGAAATAAAGCAAAAAGCGTATGATCTAAATAAGACTTCTATTACAGACGCAAAAGAAGGTGTATAACTAACATTGTTTAACTGCGAATGGGAAAAGAGGAGCCCTAAAAACAAAAGGACAGCAAGCATAAGTTTCACAGACTGAAATTTTTACTTTGCAGGGGAGTGTGCTCTAACAATACAACCACTTGCAAAGTAGGTTAGAAATCAGATTAATAATGTTGCTCACGCAGCATATGTTCGCTTTATCGTGCAACAACAAAGTTACTGACTGTGGATGGTATCGTCAGAATGGAAATAATGAAGTCACTGTTAAAAAGTCATTAATTTTGGCACTTATCTTGAATGGATTCGAACGTAGATTTCGTAGAAGTTGTTATGGCTCATCTTGTTGATTCTAGGGTGATTCCGCTTTGACTGCTAGAAGGTCCAGATCTGTATTTTAGCAATATTTGAAGACCTAAAAAATGATTTTTTCGGGAAATTCTTAATGATCAAACAATCCCAGATCAGAACAATGGTATAGTAGAAATAATTTTTGACTTGGTTTTCACGATCCACATTTTTTATTAAACTCCTTGTAAATTCACATATACTTCTTTTTAATTGTCACATCATCAAGAAAACAGTTTTGTATCAATCTTTATTTACTTAATTTCCACATTAACGAAACACAAGACTTGACTGTTCTTTTACAAAGCGAAATAACAACTTAACTTCTGCGAATTGAAACAAAGACTGCTGTGTGCACATTCGCGCCAAAACGGTTACAAGTCAGTCAAAGATTATGACAGTCTCACAGAAATGAATACACACAAGAAGCATATCACTGTAATATATCGATACATCGGAGTACCTATACATTAATAAAACCAAATGTGAATATTGTCACAAAAATATGTCTGTTACTTCGCAGAAAAGTGGTACGATATTACTGGTATCGAGAACTGGGGATGGAGTGCAGTAATTGTCACGTAAATAAAGAACCATTACAGTGCGCTGGTAATTAGATCGCGGATCCTTAGTGTACGCACAGCCCTATCGAGGCCCCCCTCTCCAAATGTGGGGTGGGGTGTGGAGTACACGCATTGACAGCACACACACACACACACACACACGGCAGATGCGGCGCCGGGCGGAAGCCGATCGACTCGCAGAGAGCGGGCGAGAATCGATTTTCGGTAAGGCGATACAGCGCGGGCAGCCGCTTCGGGTTACCGCGTGACCCAGACTGCAGACAGCACGCGGCGCCAGGCGGTACTCGACAGGTGCGCGCGACAGCTGCGGCCGACGGCAGCCACCTCGGCTTCAATGGAGATCTTCCTGACAGCGTACCCGATGTGTTCCGTTATTTGCGGTAAAAACGAGTTACAGCTATCATCGGCACGAAGGCATGGTCCTACGGCAGATGGTATGTCATTGCCATCGCCTTCTACTGACATTCGAACTGATATACGCCGTCCTCTCACGGGACGTTATAAAGCCGTCGACACATGGACCTTGCATCCGAGCGTTGAGCGTGCCGAGTTTCTGACGTCGTAGCGTGCAGCAGCTTGTTCGGGAGTCTTTCCGAACGTGCAGAGCAATATCTAGCATGTCAGACATTCTGAGCGTGCGTCAGAGCGTTGACCAATGAGATGGCACAACGCCACCTACGTCACACGCACAACATTTCCATTCAGCACAGAGCTGTGAGGCGTAATATTGGCATTCAGTTCAAGCCTATACGTATATATGCCGTTTCTGAGCACCAGTAGACTGAGAATCTCTAGCAAAATCTTAGTTAACTGTGTGGTTGCAATAAAATAATGAGAAACTTCATATTCGTGGCAAAAGAATTATTGTAACTTACGTATTATGCGAGTATGCCATTTGAAGGTAACGACACGCTGAGAATTCACGAAAAAACGCATTGTTCTTGGGACAACATGTCATAATTAAATTTCAATTAGTAGCAAAGCTGCGATTAAAGCTTTTAGTAAGTAGGAACATGCTAGTATTAGCCATTAATAACTTGCGTCGGTGTAGCGTAGTGGGTAGTGATAACGGTTCACAATGTGACGCGTGATATGGTAGTGGTTCGTGTCTCGCCATATCTAACGTTTTTTCCCCTAACATTCGCGTTTTTCATAGGTTCTGATGCTTTATTGTTAGTTTAATGTACACATATACTACAATATTTGATATTATGTAAATATAAGTTCATCCTTTTTGAGGAGTGAGTTTGTTCGATTGGCTTAATCTACAGGACAGCTTCCACTACTTTTATAAATATATTTTGCTCCTTTTTAAATTTCGTAATTCAGATGTTGTAAAGGTTCTGCTGCTGGGTAGGAACACTGATAAAGTAAGAATGACCTTAGGGTTTTACTGAATGTGGGAATGATGACATAATGTTTATCTTATGTTGAGAACTGGAAATTTGTATCGCACTGTTTGTTATGGAATTTTTGTAAACCTGTGTGCTTATTGATTGGATATGGTACCGTACTTTCCTTTTTGTCTTAAAACATGTGCATGGATATTGAAGTTTTTATTTCTGTATATTACATGTAGAACAACGTGATAAGCATATGGACAATGGAGGAAATTTGCGTTTTAACAGAGTTAACGTGGGAATTTTACGCGCGCCCGTTTAGTAAACAGTGTGATTTACGAAATAGAAACATCCGTCAACTGCCGCTGGAGTGTGTTGTGATCGCGTATGCCACGCTGGGGCCCACGTACCGTGTGCACAAGTCGCATCGTTTCTGAGCGTTCAGCAGCAAGTTGAACTTGGCACGCTCAACGTTGACGTTCGACAGCACGGTCCGTGTGACGACGGCTTAACGCCCGTGGACGTGGAACTGGTGCGTGACTCTGTGGAATTTCACTACACCGCGGAGGGTGAAATGAAGCACCTGGCACATCAGGTTTTTGGCTCGTGGAGAGGAACGTGGCCATTGAGATGCGACATCGTTCTCACATCACAAGCAGAATTTAGGAGGCGTCATATTGTATTGAGATAAACTATGTATTTGGTCGTTTTCCACAGAAAACAGGAAAGTTGTATTTATGGCTTTCGGCTTGTGATTGGAATATTATTACGGAATATGAATTTGCGATAACAATTGCAAAGCTTCAAGGTCATAAAGATGGGGCAAAAGAAGAAGCACAGAGAGGGGAAGGAAATAGACGTACAGTGGGGAGGAGGAGATGGACAGAGGAGGAGGAGAGGAAGCGATAGAGAAAGGAGTGGGGTACAGTGGGGAGGAGGAGAGGAAGCGATAGAGAAAGGAGTGGGAGACGATTAGATAGACAAAGAGGTGGGGAAGAGGTGACGGACAGAGAGAGGGGGGGGGGGGCAGAAGGACATTAGAATGTGTATCCAATTCTTATAAATGTTCAGCAATTCCTAAGCATTGCTGGTAACGTTAGTGTTGTATATTTGTGAGCTGGCATATATTATCGGCAATCTCCTACAAATGATCAGGAAAGTGAGTATTCATTCAGATGTTCCATGTTTTTTAGTTACGCTTTTTGACATGTTTCACACCCGGGAGAATCGTTTCATTTCTGGGTCTGTAGAACAAAAGCTGTTCTTATCTGATCTGTTCACAGTAAGCTCAGACTTCCTTCTGTTGTTGCAGTTATCTGTTACGAACTGCTATCTGAAGGGGAAAAAGACTGCACAAATGTTCAGTCAGATCTTGAAAAGACTTTTGTGATGCCAGTTTGTCAACTTGACAGAAATATTCAAAATTGCATACGTCGTCAAACAAAGAAACATAGAATTTTATGACTACAATGACAATGTGGTCGGCTCACACATGTACCTGAATGTAACAGGTTGTCTGTGTACGCCTGATCAGTAAACCTATTTACAAGCGCATTGGATCCAACTAATCACTTGCCATTGGTACCGACCCGCATGTTGGAGAACCGTACTGTGTGATGCAATGTAACAATTGCATGCGGGAAAATACTCCCATACATATTGATTGTGGAAGTTTTTAGTGCCATCTAATGTAAACTGCACTTAATGTGTGAATAATAGTAAGGCAGGAAAGTTCGGATATGTAGCACACGGCTGCGAGAAGCAGCGGCAGCACATTACTTTAACAGAGCATGCTGGTGACACGACCTGTACGCGTTGCAAGTGGTAAGGAGACAACATTGGTCCGCAACTGTCTCCAGACGGTAGTAGGAGGGACGTTCACTTGGCAGCACCAATTTTGCTGTGCTGACAGATGAAGTCGTGTGCGCAGAATCCACAATCTGCTCGTCCACAACTGGTGCTGTACATCTTGATCGTCCACTTTCGAAGCCACGAGCAGACAGCGATAGAGACGTTCAAATGTCTTCCGAGCTGAACCTCTGTTTCGGTACAAATGACGAGCTAGCGCAGCGTTGCCGTCCCTCTTACCACACGTGAAGTGTCCTTGCGTCAGCTCCTGAGCCGAGTACGTATCGACCGCCGAAATAACACTTGATGTACCCTTCTCCTCGGAATGAAGTGTCGCCTCAGTATCTTTCGTCAGGGTAACTACCTGCGGGAAGAAGAACGTACCAATGAAATAACAGGGAAATCCAGTGTTTCAGGACACACGTTGTAATGAATCTTATTGCCTACATATCGGGAATACAACCTGAAATCTCACTGAAGAGCCAAAGAAACTAGTGCACCTGCCTAATATCGTGTAGGATCCCCGAGAGCAGGCAGAAGTGCCACAACACGACGTGGCAAGGACTCGACTAATAGCTGAAGCAGTGCTGGAGGGAATTAATACCATGAATCCTGCAGGGCTGTCCATAAATCCGTAGGAATATGAGGGGGTGGAGATCTCTTATGAGCAGCGCGTTGCAAGGTACCTCCGATATGCTCAATAATTTTCATGTTTGGGGAGCTTGGTGGCCAGCGGAAGTGTTCAAGCTCAGAAGAGTGTTCCTGGAGCCACTCTGTAGCAATTCTGGACGTGTGGGGGCGTGGCATTGTCCTGCTGGAATTTTACGAGTCCGTCGGAATGCACAATGGACATGAGTGGATGCAGGTGATCAGACAGGATGCTTATGTACGTGTCACCTCTAAGAGTCGCATCTAGATGTATCCAATGGTCCCATATCACTCCAGCTGCACACGTCCCACACCATTACAGAGCCTCCAGCAGCTTGAACAGTCCCCTGCTGACATGCAGGGCCCATGGATTCACGAGGTTGTCTCCATACCCGTACAAGTCCATCCGTTCGATACGATTTGGAACGGGACCCGTCCGGCCAGACAACATGTTCCAGGTATCGACAGTCCAATGTCGATGTTAACGGACCCAGGCAAGACGTAAAGCTTTGTGTCGTGCAGTCATCAAGGATACACGATTGGGCCTTCAGCTCCGAATGCTCATATCAGTGATGTTTCGTTGGACGGTTCGCACGCTGACGCTTGTTGATGGCCCAGCATTGAAATCTGCAGCAATTTGCGGAAGGGTTGCACTTCCATCACATTTACACTCGTGAAATGGTCGTACGGGAAAATCCCCACTTCATTGCTACCTCGGAGATGCTGTGTCCCATCGCTCGCGCGCCGACTATAACCAACACCGACTCAAAGGAAGGCCTCGGCGCTTGTTCGTGACGTCACGTCAGCTAGGCACGGTGAACGCCAGGTCTGTTGCAGGCATACTCATAATGGTGGTGTCTCCCTCCCTGACACAGGAAAATGTGAAACTATTGGCGGCAGTTGACCAACACACATTGTTCTGAGAGATTTCTGCAATCAATTAATTGTGCAGTTCATTACACTTCTTAACAAATAGTATACTCCTGAACTTAAGTTTCCACCTGTTTTAAGGATTGACATACAGAAACAACTTCATGGCCCAGTAGCAACAGAATTCGTGCTTCTTTACCTTATTTGTAAATCAGAGGAAGTTACGTTTGTACTGGTTTGCTTTTACAAGAAACTGTGAACATATTGGTGCTCTTCTTTAGGTATCTTGGTTGACTATGGGGTGAGGAGCACTGAATGTTAATGAAATATCTTGCGATTGTACACGTTGGGGGAGGGGGTGGGGGACAGAAGAAGAGGCAAAAGAGAGATACTTGTTTTATCAAATAAAATTTTTTATCTTATAAAGTTTCTCCTTTCAGTTGCAAGAGGGGAATATTTATCTTTTGTAATGTACATGTTTAAAAAAGTTTAAGCTCAGCAGTATTTTCGATGTATGAAGCTATTCTGTTTCCTGTTTAGAATTCCTTTTGTCGAAAACGACTGTAATCTAATGACTGGCAACAGTTGGACATTTACACATGTAAATTAGTTCACTTTTCCAGTGACGATGTCAAACGAAAATAAATAAATAAAAGAAACGACTTCATTGTAAGGGGGTTGGGGTAAGCTTCGATAACAAAATGGATCAAGTAAATATAGTTTCTTGAATGCAAAATTTCCAAAGCTTGCAGTGGGGCAAAGCATCTTATCATATTGATCTACGTTTGTTTCGACAGGATTCAGTAATACAGAACTATGATCTTCATTTGTAGCTTTACGATAGTAAGAAAATCTTTCATCTAAATAAAACTGCAGTATCCAAAACAATACCAAACATCTTGTCCAAAAATAAGACATTTATAGTGATAAGCACGACCAGGCGTTCCTGCCTGCAAGAGACCTGGCGTTCGCCGTGCCTAGCTGACGTGACGTCACCAACAAGCGCCGAGGCCTTCCTTTGAGTCGGTGTTGCTATAACACCACGTTCAAACTCAATTAAATCTTGATAACCTGCCATTGTAGCAGCAGTAACCGATCTAACTTCTGCGACAGATACTTGTCTTATATAGGCTTTGCCGACCGCAATGCCGCATTCTGCCCTTTTACACATTTCTGCGTTTGAATACGCATGCCTATAGTAGTTTCTTTGGAGTTTCAGAGTGTATCATTTATTTTTGAAATACTCGTATAAACATCGTGTACCATTGGAGGACGTAGAATACTCACAATGGGATCGTTTAGTCGGCTCGAGAACGTAAGAGATGCGGTGGCAGGACGCAGTGAGAAATGCGTTCTTCGTGATGTAGAGGTTAACTATTGAGATAACGCGAACGCAAGTTACAAGCAGAGTCGGGCAACTTACACAACCTCTCACATACGTCTCACCACATAACAACGACGAGAAAACGAAAGAAATGAGAGCATATGCGGGGACTTACCAACGCTTCTTACTGACTGGCGACTCCATAGAGTGCTGCGTGCACAACTACAATATACCTGAAATTAGAAGGAAGGTCAGCGTTGGCCGTAATATTGATGGTTTATTGGACAGCAAAATCGATTTTCAACCACATAGTGATCGTCTCCAGTGCTGTGGTGTATTGTGATGGTTTCATAGCTTTGGTTACTGATAATAACTTTACACCAGTTCCTATGAGTTTAATTTATACACCACAGCACTGAAGATGATCACTATGTGATTGAAAATCGATTTTGCTGTCAATAAACCATTAATATTACGGCCAAAGCTCACCGTCCTTCTAATTTATCGCTTCTTATTCCGCGAGTCATCTGTAAGTGGTACAGAGGGGGGGAGGGGGGGGGGATGATAGTGGTACGAAAATTATTCTCGCCACACTTAGGTGGCTTGAGGAGTACAGATGTAGAAGTTGGATACAGCGGCAGACAGCCACTCGCCGGCGTGGCTTTCTCTGTGTTGTGTAGCGGCCGCTCCGTGGCACACCCGGGACTTGGCCCACTTCGCCTATTCTTAACAGCTGCGGCCGGCCCAGGGAAATGGCTGCCCCTACGAGGCACCCTGCATGAAATACTAAACAGGTCGCAGAGACGGGGCCGCCTGTGACCTCACGCTGACTACAACGCCTCTTCATTAACATGGAAGACATCGAAGCTTTTCAGAGAAGTGCTTACAAATTTGTTTCCGGTCGGTTCGATCAGTACGAGACGGTTATAGAAGCGCTCCGTTAGATTACAAACGGAACAGATAATTTTACAAGGTGTACAACTTTGCTTCCGCCGTTTTTTCCGCAACATTTAACGCTTTAAGGAAACAAATTGGTTATACATGTATCATTCAAAGTATTTTCCATCGCTGGCCAATATTTTTTCCCATCTTTCGAGCAGTATACGAAACCGCGTCGAAAAAATTGTTCATCTTTTGAAACAATCCACTAATCGACCCAATTTGTGACTGCATGAGATGGGAAGTCTTGCTCAGCCAGGCCATGCGCCATTGATTTAAACAGGTGATAGTCAGAGGGAGCAATGCCGGAGAATACGGGGGGGGGGGGGGGGGGGTAGGACATCCCATTTTTAAGGTTTCCAAGTACGTTTTGACCTCTTTTGCAACGTGGGATCGAGCGTTGTCGTGCTGCAAAACCATTTCATCCTGTCTCTCGCTGTATTGCGGCCGTTCGTCTATTAATGCTCTGCTCAAACGCATTAATTGGGTCTTAACACCTCATAGTACACGACGCCGAGCTGGTCCCACCAAATGCACAGCATGATCTTGGAGCCGTGAATATTCGGTTTGGCCGTCGACGTGGAAGCATGGTCGGGATATGCCCATGATTTTTTGCGTTTAGGGTTATCGTAATGAACCCATTTTTCATCCCCGGTCACAATACGATGCAGAAATCCCTTCTGTTTTAGCCTCTGAAGCAACTGTCCATAAACACACAAACGCCGTTCAACGTCTCTTCGTTTCAGCTCACACGGGACCCCAAGTTCTTTCTTTCTGAATCATGCCCATAGCCTTGAGACGTTTTGAAATGGCTAACTGTGACACTCCCACTAATCGTGCCCATTCTTCTTGAGTTTGACGCGAGTCTTCACACAGCAATGTCTCCAATTTTGCATCTTCGAAAACATTCTCTGTTCCATTACTGTGCCGGTCTACGACGTTAAAAATCCCCGTTCTTGAAGCGTTGAAACCTCTCACGACACGTTCTTTCACTAATAGCGTCCCTACCGTGCGTACTTGAGAGCATTCTATGAGACTCGGCCGCTCTTCATATTGAAACAAAACAGTAATACCTCTCAGAAATAACGAGAATTTGGCTGGTAAACTGACATTTTCAATCAAGAACAACTTTATGATGCATACAGAAATCGACTAATGTTTGAACGAGGCTATGTTGACCGAGGTCCAAGGTAAGTGGCTGACGTCTGCGATCTGTTTCTTTCGACCGCTACTTACCGTTGTCACCACCTATCGGCAAACGACGGGAGCAAAGTTGTACACCCCGTAATTTGGAAATTTGTGGTAAGTTCTTACGGGACCAAACTGCGACCACTCGGCTACCCCGCGCGGCGTACACCTTGTAAAACTGCGGCAACAGCAGCTAAAATAGTTACACTTGATTGCTTGACAATTCATACAGTGAACAGCTTTTTAAAGTGCACGTGTTAAAACTGTTAATGAAACTGAATGAAATGACCAGTGGTCCGCTGTAGCTGTATTTGTTCAGGTCGATTATCAACCCGTACAACAAGTTTCGCTAGTTTTAAGTTGCATCTTCTGGTGCAAGTGTAAATGCTATGTCGTAAGTTCGAGAATGCCGCAGAGTAACAATAGGCGTGGCCAGGTGAAATTCTCATTCTTCCTCAATTGATAAGAAATATCGTTAATTAAAGAATCGTCCATGATGAATGCCATGCCTGTGTCAGGTCGCGAACTGTACGCTTTCCGATTAAAATGTGCTCTGTATGGATTGTCAAACAGTCATGTATTACAAACGGGGGCCACACATTGCTACCCATGGGCTTGCTAGTCGGGAGCCACACTAAAATAGCTCTCTTAAAAGGATTAGACAATGTGTTGTTCTTCGAGAACTACAGGTACCTTTGTGCTTATAATAGTCCCCGTGAGACTATTGCAAAGACAGTATAGCAGAGTGGCATGCGGACCATCGCAAGATTGTGTAGAAAATCACTAAATGATGCCCGCAGGGCTCTGTGTGTGGGCCAGTTTTCTGGGACATTGCCTTTGAATCAGTTCTACAACTTACACCAAGCGATACACAAGTGCAGTCGTTGCTGGCAGTTTCTCCATTCCTCTGAAAATAATTCGCATCAGTATTTTGAAGCATGGCTTATTAAACTGATAGTTCGGTAATATTCATGTGTGTCAGCAGTTGCCCTTTTTGCAACTCGGATTATTATATTCTTTGTAGATTTAAATTGAAAAAAAAATATCTTTGCAGTGATTACTATTTGTTTTTAGAAAGGAAAGATCTCAGCGAGAAGATGCACTCTGACATTTCCTTCTCGCAAAAAAATCAGTTAACGACAAATGTAGTAATCCATCTGGAACAAAGCAGAGCTAAAATTAATTAGCAGTAAATGTGTCAGTAGTTCATTTTGTGTAATTGCAGATTAGTTTCTTTAATAGTGATTCGCACGTTTATTATAACTTTGATAGTAAAAGACACGTTATGAAGTGTATACGCTTTTTCTCTGATAAGACACGTCCTTACACCTGAACGGACCGATACAAAAGAATAAATTATTATCGTCTTCACCTACGATCTCATCCAAAACCAGAGAGTGGAAGTGCCAAGGATAACAGCAATTTAAATTGTCACTTATATCTCCAGTTTAGTAATCGTACGCGATCTTATCAGAGATCTATTTTTCCTTTAAATAGACATCGTATATTAGTACTCCGCCGTTCGCAAGTCTCGTATAAATTTATTCCCTTGGCGCCGGCAGCGCTAATTCGGATTACTTGGCTTGTCGCCGGCCGCTTGTCACCTTTCCATTGAAGACAAGCTTCAAACACAATGAGCTTTGCGCGCTTAAATTTTCCGGAAATCCTCTTATCTTGCCGTATCGGCCCACAAACTCGAATTTTCTTTTCAAGTAACTTCTCTGCAACTTCTACACTGTTATAATAATTATCCATGCAGAGGTGATGTCACTTTCCATAAGAAGGTGTCACTAGTTCCGTCACTGTTTTTGCTAAAGCCTCTCCAGCGCCGGAATATATTTTGAATGAGAAAATGTATCCCGTACTCGAATCACACAGCATCCGAAAGAGTATGCTGTATTTCGTAATTTTCGACGGATTGTAAACTTTAACCATCCACGCCACGGTATCATTCTTTCATCAATTGAGATTTTTGACTTAGATTAAACATTTCTTTAAACTTTTTGTAAAAAAATAATGAATTATGAATTGCACTTGGTCAAACCGGTCGGCATTATCCGGTGCCGGGCTTGGTGCCGGGAAAATGTAAAAATGATAATATTTGTCTGAATCCGTTGCGGGACATCGTTTTGCGAAATATTGGTGTGTCTGTTTTGCGAAATATTGGTGTGTCTGTCAACGGATTCGTTGACCAATAATCATCGATCCTTACTTTTTTTTTTACAATTCCCATAAGGATAGCAAGCCCAGAGCATTTCCTAAGTTCGGGTCCCGTTACGCCAACAAATTTGGCATTTTTTAAATCCAGTTACCTTCTATTGCAACTTTGACTGTAGTACTTGTTGGTTTCGTTGCTAATATATCCAAATAGATCGTTCCCAATATATATCCTCGACGCTCTGTGTATCTTCGGGAAATATGTTTGGACCAGGGGATCCTTCATATTTATTATTGATCCTCGGTAAATCAAAGTCTGACCACTGTGCACTGTCTTCTTCGTCCGATTCAGCCGAATCAGTTGGCAACCGTAGCGTTCGCCGAATTCTTCTTGGACTTGTTGCACTATCTTCCTAAGATTCTGCTTCACTTTCAGTTTTTTGATATGCAGTGTCTTCTTCCCAATCGGCCAAGTCGTGCGAAATGTCAGACAAGACGTCCGCACATTCATCGTAAGTAATCCTATTGCCTCTTCCATCCACCATGATGAAAAGGCACAAGTACTTATAAAAACAAAAAACTTGGTGATGTGTGTAACTTATTGTTAACTAAACAAAACACCAACAGAATGCAAACGTTACTAAAGTGCTGTCGCCGGCCACTGCGCGATACTATGCTCAAAACACCACTGTGGTGTCGCCACTGAGCGACACTATGCAGACGACACGACTGGTGTAGCCGGCCGTTGACCGCTATTTCGCGCATGACACTACTGTGGTGTCGCCGGACGGCATAGCGTTAGTATTGTTCTCATACTACGTTTCACAGCGTAGATGCCTCAGAAGACAGCTTGTATTTCCGTCAGTCACCTCACCCGAAGTGGTGTCCATAGAAGCGTCAGTGGCGGCTGTACGACCTTTCGATCCATCGATACATACACTCATCAGCCAGAACATTATGACCACCTAACTAATGGCCGGTATGCCCACCTGTGGCACGGATAACAGCGGCGACGCGTCGTGGCATGGAAGCAGTGATGCCTTGGTAGGTCGCTGGAGGGAGTAGGTACTACGTCTGCGCACAGAAGTCACCTAATTCCCGTAAATTCTGGGGAGGGGGCGATGAGCTTTGACACCATGTTCAGTCACATCCCAGATGCGTTCGACGGGGTTCGCGTCTAGTGAGTTGAGGGGTCATCACATCAACTGGAACTCGCCACTGTGTTCCTCCAACCATTTCATCACGCTCCAGGCTCCTGGGCTTGTGATATGGAGCATTATCTTGTTGAAAAATGCCACTGCTGACACGAAACGTGGTCGTCGTGAAGAGGTGTACATGGTCTGCAACCAGTGCACGACACTCCTTGGCCGACGTGGTGCCTTTCACAAGCTCCACTGAGCCCATGGGTGTCCACGTGTATATTCCTCAGGGCATAATGTAGCCGCCGCCGCCAGTTTGTTTCCGTCCCGCAGTACGGGTGTCAAGGAACTGTTCCTTTGGAAGACGAAGGATTGGCGCCCTCCCATCGGCACGATTCACCAGACCGCGCAACGTTCTACCAGTGCGCCAATCTCCAGTGCCGACGGTCACGTGCCCATTTCAGTCGTGGTTGCCGATGTCATGGTGTTCCTTGTACTCTGCCCAGCATTAAAGACTGGTGTCACTTCCTCGACAGTTCGCCGCCCGTCCTGTTTTACCGGTCTGGCCAGCCTGCGACATCTGACATCTGTGATTAGGGGTGGCCGCCCAACTCCGCGACGTCTAGACGTGGTTTCACCCTGGTTTCGCAACATGCTGAAGACACTCACCACAGCACTACTCGAAACCCGAAAAACCGTGCACTTCCCGAAACGCTCGTGCCGAGCCTCTGGGTCATGACAATCTGTCCTTGGTCAACTTCAGATCGCGCGCCTTCCCAGTTCTACACAGACAACACGCTCACTGGTACTACATGCACAGTGCGCGTGTCTGACTAGCAGTCACTCCTCTCCAGTCCGAGGGCTGACTCGATGCAGCTCTCCACACTAGTCCATCCTGTGCAAGTTAAAGCAGGTGAGTAGAAAAAAAGAAAGACAATATTGCTCGAATATAGAATTAGTAGTCTGCTAGTTGACAGTCACATAGATTAAATATCTCGGCGTAACGTTGCAAAATAATACGAAACTGAATGAGCGTGTAAGGACTGTAGTAGAGAAGGCGATTGGAGGACTTCGGTTTATTGGGAGATTTTAGGAAATACATATCGCGTAAGGGCTACGAAGATAAGATCAGAGAGAATAGGACTCGCACGGACCCAGAGAGACAGTCGTTTTTCCCTCGCTCTATTTGCGAGTGGAACAGGAGGGGGAAATCACTAGTAGGGTACCTCCCACCCTGCAACAAACGGTAGCTTGCACAGTATGCAGATGTAGATCTCCGCGCAACTACTGCAACCAACGTCCATTTGAAACTGTTTACTGCATTCATCCCTGGTCTTCCGCACTTCCCTACATTACCAACATGACGATTCCTCGATGCCTACAATTTTTTGTGTGAACCAATGCCTCTCTTGCAAGGAGAGGTCTACAGAGATGGGGTCGACTTTTTAGAACAAACCATAAGTGGACACGCTAATGTCGATAGTAGGTCGGTGGTCATTATGTTCTTGCTGCTCAGTTCAAAAATGATTCAAGTGGCTCTGAGCACTCTGGGACTTAACATCTGAGGTCATCAGTCCCCTAGAACTTAGAACTACTTAAACGTAACTAACGTAAGAACATCACACACATCCATGCCCGAGGCAGGATTCGAACCTGCGACCGTAGCGGTCGCGCAGTTCCAGACTGAAGCGCCTAGGACCGCTCGGCCACAGCGGCCGGCAGCTGCTCAGTGTATGATGATGGCAGGCGCCGTTTCTGTCATTTGTTGTTCACCTGCCTGTTTACAGTCTCACACATTGTTACGTCTTGGGGCGCGGCTACGACAGTGAAAGCCGAGAGCGCGGGAGTACGCGGAGTGCCGGAAACTCGATCCCAGGAGCGGCGGCGAATTCTGGCTGCGCTCGTGGGCGGCTCCAGGAATACTGGTTCGCCGAAATAGACGCCGGCCGACTATTCGGGTCCCCGTGGCACGCCCACTGTTGGCGGTGGCGGCCGCGAAGCTACAAGTGTGCCGTCTCTAGACGGCGCCAAGGCTGACGTAGAGCGGCGAGCGTGCTTCTGGGCAGCGGGCGTCCAAAATCCCCAGTCAGAGGGCATTGGCAGGGTTTATGCAGCACCTTTCTTCATTTGCGTCTCGTAATTGGGCAGGAACGAAATTTATGCCACAAGTTCACTAACAAGGAGAGGGCCCGAGGGTTGAGGTCGCATTTTTGAAATAATCGACGAAAAAAAATCTCGTGATATTCTTGAGGCGTAGAAATGGTAGCACCGCACAGGGTGCGAATGTGGCGCAGTGGTTAAAGTACATACCTAAACTGCAGATAGTTTAGGATTCGAATATCATCAAATCCTTTCAATTTTTTTATTTTCAAATCTCTCGCGAAATTATTTTGACCATTATTCCTATTTAATTAATAGGTCAAAACGAAGTTTTTAGGTTTCTAATCTTCTGTCACATCATATTTAGTTAATAAGCTCTTATTTTGTCTTGAAGAAAGAATGACCGAAATCTTTGTGCATGTGATTGTAATGGTTTTGTTTTATCTGTCAGGGTATTAAAACGTTTGAAAATGCTCATCTGTCGGTTAAAAAGCAAAAGACGAAATAATTTCTTTATATTGATTAAGCAGTAGTGTGAAGAGAATCTTTTTTGTTACAAGATATAATTTTTTTGGATGCCAATCGTCTTACAAATATTTACTCGTCATGCCAACATTCAAAATATTAATTATTGGTGCTCTGTGGGCAGAATAACTCAGTATGAAGAATTAACGAAAGAAAGGGTTATAAATAAAATGAAGTTCGAACAAGCAGAGGAATAGAAATAACGAATGAAATAACATAGACGAAAGTATAAAACGATAAAAACGAAGAAATTAAATCATTTTTAATACATATAAGACACTGAAATCATAGGCAAAAAATTCCAGATAAAAAAGAAAGATTGTTGTTGTTGTTGTTGTTATTGTTGTTGTCTTCACTCCAGAGACTGGTTTGATACAGCTCTCCATGCTACTCCATCCTGTGCAAGCTTCATCATCTCCCAGTACCTACTGCAGCCTACATCCTTCTGAATCTGTTTAGTGTATTCATATCTTGGTCTCCCTCTACGATTTTTGCCCTCCACGCTACCCTACAATATCAAACTGGTGATCCCTTGATGCCTCAGAACATGTCCTACCGCCCGATCCCTTCTTCTAATCAAGTTGTGCCACAAATTCCTCATCTCCCCAATTCTATTCAGTACCTCCTCATTAGTTACTTGACCCATCCATCTTATCTTCAGCACTCTTCTGTAGCACCACATTTCGAAAACTTCTATTCTCTTCTTGTCTAAACTATATATAGTCCACGTTTCACTTCCATACATGGCTACACTCCATACAAATACTTCCAGAAAAATACTTCCAGAAAAAGACTTCCTGACACTTAAATCTATACTCGATGTTAACAAATTTCTCTCTTCTTCGTAAACGCTTTTCTTGCCATTGCCAGTCTACATTTTATATCCTCTCTACTTCGACCATCATCAGTTGTTTTGCTCCCCAAATAGCAAACCTCGTGTACTACTTTAAGCGTCTCATTTCCTAATCTAATTCCCTCAGCATCGCCGGCCAGTGTGGCCGGGCGGTTCTAGGCGCTTTAGTCTGGAACCGCGTGACCGCTACGGTCGCAGGTTCGAATCCTGCCTCGGGCATGGATGTGTGTGATGTCCTTAGGTTAGTTAGGTTTAATTAGTTCTAAGTTCTAGGCGACTGATGACCTCAGAAGTTAAGTCGCATAGTGCTGAGAGCCATCCCTCAGCAGCACCCGACTTAACTCGACTACATGCCATTATCCTCGTTTTGCCTTTGTTATGTTCATTTTATCCTCCTTTACACTGTCCATTCCGTTCAACTGCTGTTTCAGGTCCTTTGCTGTCTCTGACAGAATTACAGTGTCGTCGGCGAACCTTAAAGTTTTAATTTCTTCTCCATGGATTTTAATTCCTACTCCGAACTTTTCTTTTGTTTCCTTTACTGTTTGTTCAATATACAGGTTGAATAACATCGGGGATAGGCTTCAACCCTGCCTCACTCCCTTCCCATCCACCCACTCACAAATGAGGGAGGGAAAGACGACTGTCTGCCTGCCTCCCTCCGTACGAGTCCTAATCTCTCTGATCTTATCTTCGTGGTCCTTACGCGAAATGTAAGTTGGCGGAAGCAGAATCGTTCTGCAGTCGGCCTCAAATGCCGGTCCTCTCAATTTTTCTCAATAGTGTATCTGGAAAAGAATGTCGCTTTGGCTCCAGGGATTCAGATTTCGTTCCCGAGGGGTCTCCGTAATACTTCCGTGTTGTACGAAACTACCGGTAACAAATATAGCAGATTGCCTCAGAATTGCTTCGATTATCCGACCTGGTACGCATCCCGAACTGTGGAGCAGTACTCAACAATGGGTTGCACTAGTGTTCTACAGGGTGTTACAAAAAGGTACGGCCAAACTTCCAGGAAACATTCCTCACACACAAATAAAGAAAAGATGTTACGTGGACATGTGCACGGAAATGCTTAATTTCCATGTTAGAGCTCATTTTAGTTTCGTCAGTATGTACTGTACTTCCTCGATTCACCGCCAGTTGGCCCAATTTAAGGAAGGTAATGTTGACTTCGGTGCTTGTGTTGACATGCGACTCATTGCTCTACAGTACTAGCATCAAGCACATCAGTACGTAGCATCAACAGGTTAGTGTCCATCACGAACGTCGTTTAGCTGTCAGTGCAATGTTTACAAATGCGGAGTTGGCAGATGCCCATTTGATGTATGGATTAGCACGGGGCAATAGCCGTGGCGAGGTACGTTTGTATCGAGCCAGATTTCCAGAACGAAGGTGTCCCGACAGGAAGACGTTCGAAGCAATTGATCGGCGTCTTAGGGAGCACGGAATATTCCAGCCTATGACTCGCGACTGGGGAAGACCTAGAACGACGAGGACACCTGCAATGGACGAGGCAATTCTTCGTGCAGTTGACGATAACCCTAATGTCAGCGTCAGAGAAGTTGCTGCTGTACAAGGTAACGTTGATCACGTCACTGTATGGAGAGTGCTGCGGGAGAACCAGTTGTTTCCGTACCATGTACAGCGTGTGCAGGCACGATCAGCAGCTGATTGGCCTACACGGGTACACTTCTGCGAATGGTTCATCCAACAATGTGTCAATCCTCATTTCAGTGCAAATGTTCTCTTTACGGATGAGGCTTCATTCCAACGTGATCAAATTGTAAATTTTCACAATCAACATGTGTGGGCTGACGAGACGCAATTGTGCAATTACGTCATCAACACAGATTTTCTGTGAACGTTTGGGCAGGCATTGTTGGTGATGTCTTCATTTGGGCCCCATGTTCTTCCACCTACGCTCAATGGAGCACGTTATCATGATTTCATACGGGATACTCTACCTGTGCTGCTAGAACATGTGCCTTTACAAGTACAACCCAACATGTGGTTCATGCACGATGGAGCTCCTGCACATTTCAGTCGAAGTGTTGGTACGCTTCTCAACAACAGATTCGGTGACCGATGGATTGGTAGAGGCGGCCCAGTTCCATGGCCTCCACGCTCTCCTGACCTCAACCCTCTTGACTTTCATTTATTGGGGCATTTGAAAGCTCTTTTCTACGCAACCCCGGCACCAAATGTAGAGACTCTTCGTGCTCGTATTGTGAACGGCTGTGATACAATACGCCATTCTCCAGGGCTGCATCAGCGCATCAGGGATTCCATGCGATGGAGGGTGGATGCATGTATCCTCGCTAACGGAGGACATTTTGAACATTTCCTGTAACAAAGTGTTTGAAGTCACGCTGGTACGTTCTGGCTGTACCTTTTTGTAACACTCTGTATATGAAATGTCTTGTTCAGGTGAACCACACTTCCCTAAAATTCTCCCAATAAACCGAATTCCACCATTCGCCTTCCCTTCTACAATCCTTACACGCTCAATCAATTTCGTATTCTTTTGCAACGTTACGCCGAGATATTTAATCGAAGTGACTGTCAACCAGCAGACTACTTATACTACCTACTGGCTATTGAAATTGCTACACCAAGAAGAAATGCAGATGATAAACGGGTATTAATTGGACAAATATATTATACTGGAACTGACATGTGATTACATTTTCACGCAGTTTGGGTGCATAGATCCTGGGGAATCAGTACCCAGAACAACCAGCTCTGGCCGTAATAACGGCCTTGATACGCCTGGGCATTGAGTCAAACAGAGCTTGGATGGCGTGTACAGGTAAAGCCGTCCGTGCAGTTTCAACACGATACCACAGTTCATCGAGAGTAGTGACTGGCGTATTGTGACGAGCCAGTTGCTCTGCCACCATTGACCAGACGTTTTCAATTGGTGAGAGATCTGGAGAACGTTCTGGCCAGGGCAGCAATCGAACATTTTCTGTATATCGAAAGGCCCGTACAGGACCTGCAACATGCGGTCGTGTATTATCCTGCTGAAATGTAGGGTTTCGCAGGGATCGAATGAAGGTATAGAGCCACGGGGCGTAACACATCTGAAATGTAACGTCCACTGTTCAAAGTGCCGTCAATGCGAACAAGACGTGACCGAGATATGTAACCAACGGCACCCCATACCATCACGCCGGGTGATAAGCCAGTATGGCTATGACGAATACACGCTTCCAATGTGCGTTCACCGCGAGTCGCCAAACCCGGATGCGACCATCATGATGCTGTAAACAGAACCTTGATTCATCCGAAAAAATGACGTTTTGCCATTCGTGCACCCAGGTACGTCGCTGAGTACACCATCGCAGCCTCTCCTGTCTGTGCTACAGCGTCAAGGGTAACTGCTGCCATGGTCTCCGAGCTGCTAGTCCATACTGCTGCAAACGTCGTCGAACTGTTCGTGCAGATGATTGTTGTCTTGCAAACGTCCCCATATGTTGACTCAGGGATCGAGACTTGGCTGCACGATCCGTTACAGCCATGTGGATAAGTTGCCTGTCATCTCGACTGCACTGATACGAGGCCGTTGGGATCCAGCACGGCGTTCCGTATTACCCTCCCGAACCCACCGTTTCCATATTCTGTTAACAGTCCTTGGATCTTGACCGACACGAACAGCAATGTCGCGATACGATAAACCGCAATCGCTATGGGCTACAATCCAACCTTTATCAAAGTCGGAAACGTGATTGTACGCATTTCTCCTCCTGACACGAGGCGTCACTAGAACGTTTCACCAGGCAACGCCGGTCAGCTGCTGTTTGCGTATGAGAAATCGGTTGGAAACTTTCCCATGTCAGCATGATGTAGGTGTTGCCACCGGCACCAACCTTGTGTGAATGCTCTGAAAAGCTAATCATTTGCATATCACAGCATCTTCTTCCTGTCGGTTAAATTTCGCGTCTGTAGCACATGTTCGTGGTGTAGCAATTTTAATGGCCAGTGGTGTATATTCGAGCACTATAGTCTTTTTTTTTCGTACTTAACCTGCATTAACTTGCTAAGGTAATGATACTTGCATAGGATGGGGTAGTTTGGAGAGCTGCAGCGAATCAGCCCTTGGACTGAACAGTACAACAACAAGATCATGTCGTATCCATTGTTGGCAAGAGTCCATTAAGAATGATTCGCACAGGATCTGTGGATGCCAACTGAAGCGGCGCGGAGAGCGAGTCGGTGACGCGGAGCTGCAGCTGCTGCGGCGATTGCATCTGTGCGCCGGGCCGCCTCGTCCCACCGCCCTAGTTCCATTCAGCTGGCCGCGGCCGATCTGGGACACGCAGCGGGGGTCTCAGAGGCAGGCCGGAGAAGGCGCCCTGGGCAACCCTTTGGTGGCTAATGCGATACCTGCAGACAGCCACATCATCTGCTTCAGTGCTTCCAAGTCTACGTCCTAGCGGGAATGACACTGAAACGAACAGTTGGGTTGGGTTGTTTGGGGAAAGAGACCAAACTGCGAGGTTATCGGTCTCAACGGATAAGGGAAAGTCGGTTGAGCCCTTTCAGAGGAACCATCCCTGCAATTGCCTGGATGGATTTAGAGAAAGAACGGAAAACCTAAATCAGAATGGCCTGACGCGGAATTGAACGTCGTCCTCCCGAATGAGAGTCCAATGTGCCGACCACTGCGCCACCTCGCTCGGTAAACGAACAGTGATCAAGGGGTTATGGAGCTACGTAACTTAATTTCACGCTGTGAGGAGTTTATGGAGAGGTCAGAGGAGGAACATTCTCCGAAAAGCCTCGACGTATACGCTCGAATCGAGCTCACAATTGTGACAAGAGGTATTAGTTTTCGAAACTTTGTACATAAATTGTTAACAGTCATCTCTCAGTTTCAAATATTAATTGCGAAACCATTAAGAAAAACCTTAAACCGGGAAAGTGTAGGTAGATAATGTGAACCGTGCTCGTGGCGATGCAAATAAACATCAGAGTGGAAACCACTTAGCCACGCTACTCCAGGACTTGAGTAACCAAGCTGTCGCCTGCTTTGTTTAGATGTTTGTGCACACCAATGGTTTTCTCCGTCAGGTCTTCACAGCTGGTCACAAGTAATGTGTGTTTTCATGGTTGAAACCGAATTATCACGTGATTAACTTAATCTTCCCTCAAATAAGTGGAGTTAGCGTCCGTTGTTCGGTCGTCCTTACATAAAACATAATAGAATCGTTTGTTTAGACTAATAGGGTAAGACTAGGATGCAGCGATAGAGCTTGCAATAATTCTCTTTAGTCTTAGAAATGTCAGTATTACTTTGTCGCATTGCATTGCAAAAGCTTCCATTATCTGATAATCGTCCACATTTCACTTCCATACTACGCCTGACGTTGCATAAATACCTTCACAAACTACACTGAAGAACCAAAGAAACTGGTACACCTGCGTAATATCGTGTACGGCCCGCGCGAGCACGCGGAAGTGCCGCAGCACGACGTGAATGGACTTGACTGAAGTGGTGCTGGAGGGAATTCACTCCACGCATCATGCAGGTCTGTCCATAAATCCGAAAGACAACAAGGGGGTGGGTATCGCTTATGAACGGGATGTTGCAAGGCATCCCAGACGTGCTCAATGATGTTCATGTCTGGGGAGTTTGGTGGTCATCGGGAATGTTTAAACTCAGAAGAGTGTTCCTGGGGCTAGAAATTCTGGAGTGTGGAGTGTCGCATTGTCCTGCTGCAATTGACCAAGTCCGTCGGAATACGCACTGGACATGGATGGATGCAGATCATCAGACAGGATACTTACGTTAGAGTCGTATCTAAACGTATCAGGAGTCCCGTATCACTCCACCTGCACACGCCCCACACTATTACAGAGCCTCCACCAGCTTGAACAGTCCCCTGCTGACATGCAGGGTCCATAGATTCATGAGGTTGTCTCCATACCCTTACACGTCCATTTGCTAGATACAAATAGAAACGAGAATCGTCCGACCAGGCAACATGTTTGCAGTCATCAACAGTTCAATGTTGGTTTTGACTGGCCCAGACGAGACGTAAAGCTTTGCGTCGTGGAGTCACAAGGGTACACTAGTGGGCCTTCGGCTCCGAAAGCCCATATCGATGATGTTTCGTTGAATGGTAGGCACGCTGACATTTGTTGATGGCCCGGCATTGATATTTGCAGCGATCTGCGTAGTGGTTGCACTTCTGTCACTTTGAACAATTCTCTTAGTCGTCGTTGGTCCCGTTCTCGCAGGATCTTTTTGCGACCGCAGCGATGTCGGGTACTTGATGTTTTACCGAACTCCTGATATTCACGGTTCACTCGTGAAATGGTCGTACGGGAAAATTCCCCACTTCATCGCTGCCTCGGAGATGCTGTGTTCCATTTCTCATGCGCCGATTATTAACACCACGTTCAAACTGACTTAAATTTGATAACCTCCCATTGTAGCAACAGTGACCTATTTAACAACTGCGCCAGACACTTGTCTTACATAGGCGTTGCCGACCGCAGCATTGTACTCTGCCTGTTTACATATCTCTCTATTTGATGAATACGCGTGCCTATACCAGTTTCTTTGACGCTTCAATGGATATCTTTACACTGAATGTTAAAATATTACTTGCTGTTTCCAAACTGACCAGTTTTCTGTTCTTTTGTAACTGCGAAGGGACTTCAAAAAATAAGTTGAGTCACTACGACAGACCAAGTAACTTTTATTGAAAGCTGCACTACACTTCAAAGTGGCGCACCTAGTTGATAGTATTTTTGAACAAAATCACCAAGTCTCAGTAAACAGTGGCCGGGCTGTTGTATCAGTCGTTCAGTTCCTCGACAATAGAACTCGGTTCGTTCGTAACGGAGCCGTTCGAGAACCGCTGTCTGGATGTCTTCATCGTCGGAAAATCTCTTTCCGCTTGTCGGAAAGATAGAAATCGCATTGTGCAAAGTCTGAATTTGCTGATCACCGTAACTCACGTCTGTGCGGGCTCTGTCAAATTGTTGGTACGATTTCACTACACTGAATTTAGTCAACAAACCGCCAGACTTTGGCGGTGAATCTGTGTGCATACGAGAAGTTTTGCCCACAAGAATAATGCTGTTCTGAGTACTTCAACTTTGGAGGCCGTTTCCTGTTGACGCATTATTTTATTCGCTCAGTGTGATACACCTTTTATCCGCGCCGCAGCAAAATTTATCTCTGCAGGAAACCTGGAACATGGTACTCCTTTCTGATAATGCGCCATTGTTGTTGCTCAATGGCCCTAGTGTGGGACGACATTTGTAACTTCTTTTTCTGAAGTCACCGCATAATCCTTATTATTTTCTTGACTTGTGAGGCAGAGAAATGTCATTCGGCAAATGCTGCGAAATTTTTCGTAAGAATTTATATTTTCGCTAAGTGTCATTTGGGATGAAGGAGATCGAAATTTGAAGCTTTTAAAACAGCGCTAATTTATACTGCCAATTCCTCCATAGCTGGACCAGTACAGTTAACGTGCGCCTTGCGTATAGGCAGCAGTGCAACCAATGTGTTTTGCGTGTTGTATTGGAGCCTTTGGAAGGCGCTATTCTGTTTCCTTGTTCCCATTATGGAAGATCCGCCCTGAAAACTATCATCCACACGAAGATCACATTGAAGACCACACACAGTTCCCTTTTATCACGTATGCTAAATTAAAAAACGGTGACGCTTTATAAAGCAGTCCCAGTTGCGAAGCTGAAGCATACCATCAACTTTGTTTCGGCCTTCTATTTCCCCATCTACATTCTGTCAGTCACTATCAGGATGTCGACTTAGATTCGCCGAAAGATTTCCTTGTCCTTTCCAGGTTTATCCATGCTGAAATTCCAAATGTTCCTAATTCAATTTTGGTTGTATGTGAATGCAAGTTTTACCGTAACAAGTTTGTTTGCGTGGCCATCCTCCACAGCAAGCATAGAAATACTCGTTTAGTAAATAAAACCGCGTTTTCCTGCTGCAGGAAAAGGCAGTTTTATTTACGAAACAAGTATTTACCGTAACAGTTCTTATAGCAGCGAAAAGGCATTTTTTGAGTTGCCACGTTACGAATTAGATTGTCATTGGAATGTAAAAACAGTAGACTTCGACATCAACGATGCATTATGTTACACGCGTTGGTCGTTATTATCACGAAGCATGACCCCCCCCCCCCCACACACACACACACACACGCCGTCTCTCAGAATTGTGGCTTTTCGTGTTCGATTGTTTCTCAGACCAGCCACTACCTTGAAAATAAAGTAAGCGGTGAAGGGTACTTGATACTCTTCCGTGTATCGAGGTTTCTTCCAGTTCCATTCGTAGATGAATCGCTTGTATGCCTGTGCGCTTGTTTTTATTAGGCCACTTGTATCTGCACGATCCCTACAGAGTGAGTGGGTAGGTAGCGGAAGAATGTTGGATTCCTGTCTGAAAGGCGGTTCTTAAGCTTTCTCCAGCAGCTTTCATGGAATCTCGGAGATATTTCTGCAGGTTAAAACTTTTCAGCTCTTCTGTTACACTCTCTCCGTGGTGAGGCAGACTTCGCCCTCTTTGTTCACGGTTGGTGATCCCATATTATACTCGCCTGATATTGGCTCCATACGCCTGGGAACAGTACACAACTAGATCTGCCCCAACTTAGCAAGCCTGGCGCGAAGTATCTGCGGCCGGGCTACTTCTCTCGCGTAGCTGTAACGGGTACTGTGTGGAGTTCAGATTACAATTCGGAGAACAACGTTCGATAACTAAATAATGACTCAAAAAGTACCCATTGTAAATGAAAGTCCTCGCCGCTATTTTCTATCTGTATATGAAGGCTAATCTCTGGAAGTACTGTAGGGATTATGATACGGTTCCCACTAATAGATAGACTGATTCACGATGAAGGTTTGTGCATATCACTACTTATTATACCCAAGTCGTCACGCTGCAGATACTAAGGTTAGTGCTGCCCGTACCAAGCAGTCGCGGGTCCCTATTCAGGTGTAAAGCTATCGCAGTATCAATCAGCCCACGCTGGAAAAGTTCTCAGGAGGCACCACTTAATCTACAGTCAGTACATAATTCAGTCCATTTACATGAAATATAAGTTACGTATACAAACGTTCTTCGGAAATCAGTCTGTGTATTAGTGAGCACCATATCAAAATCCCTGTGGTAGTTAACACACAGACAGAAAGCGTGGCAGGGTGAGTAATTTGTATAGATGGGCTGTACATGTGTTTTGAAAACAGCCTAATTCGTAGTACCATACCAATGTATCGATGCCTGCCATTTACTTCGCCTTTCGTTAAGCTGCTCCTGTCGTTGAATTTGATATCCCGTGGACATGACTGACTCGTCATTCGTTTTGTGAAATGCCTCTACAGTTTTATATTACGTGAAGGGCGCAACTTGAAAAGTTCCTAAGTAAGATTTTGTTGTTAATCTTCGCACAGGCTAATGCAGGATGCTTAGACGCAGTCTGTAACGCAGTTACTATCGCATGACGCAACGACATGGTGGTCACTCCTTGCGTCAGGTGGCGTATCGGTTGTAGCCGACGAGTTAAGAGTGGCCTTCGATAAAACACCGAGAACGCCATCGGTTTCTTCGTCGTGATGCCGTGCACCGCAGTTGAAAGTTTATGAACTAGAGTTGGCTCCAGTTGTACGCGAACTGCCAATGATGCAACAGAGCTTACCTAATGTTAGAGCCGTGTTACACATCTCTGTTGTTTACCGGGAACGCTTGGCGTGCATTTACAGTGGTTGGCACTAGAATCGGAGCGCCAAGGCTTTCTAAACGAGGCGTTCAGGAGGTTTGGGGTGGGGAGAATCCGGGAGATGGGCCAATTCGACCGATCCTGAGGAGAGGAGTTGGTGGTTGCGGGCTTTCTCTGACCGTCAGGTGCGCGGTGAATTGGCGGTGGCCCATTTCTCTGATCGTGCCTCTGTCAGCGGCGAGAGCGAACGTAATGGCGCGCTGAAAACTCCCAGAGTATGTGCGGCATGCCATTCCTGAAATCCAAAGGTTTCGCTCGTTGCTGCCAAGGAATGTCGATGCTGTCTAGCTATAGAGTCGAAAGTAGCCACACGTCCTTCAAAATACTTTTGACACCTGCGGAATTTCACCGTGGCGGGAGACAGTCTTATTCAATTCTTCATTCTTGTTAGTTTGAATCAGTGAAAAATACCTCACTACTGTTGTTGGACTGTCAAGATACTACCTTTTAAACTACTTTACGCAAAATCCATAAGGCCCAAGTATGTGTTTTCCATTTGAGAAATCGGGAAGCCACTCCGGAATAGCGGTTGTCTGGTCAGCTGTTGAACAACGCATAAGACACCAAGCTGAAAGATTCCAAGAAGAATAATCTCCTTAGAAAACTGGATGGTTCACAATGTGGTTGTCAAGTAGAAACAATTCTGACTTTGCAGTGGCATTGCGTTATTCCACTGCAGAGTACGCCTCTCCCAGTTGGTATTTCACACATTCGAAAATGTTTCTTTTTTCCATTTCAAACTCTTATGGACACGTAAAAACCTCTAATTCACCACGGTAGTTATTATTTCCTCAACATGTACCACATTTATGATTTATGTGGTACATCTGGATGTGCAGAAGTAAATAAATAGTTTCTATTTATAGAGGGTCTATACAAGGGCAGTGTACTTGAGGACAATATTATGGAAATGGAAGAGGATGTAGATGAAGATGAAATGGGAGATAAGATAGTGCGTGAAGAGTTAACTACTGACGGCCTTGGGAGAGCCAGTCCTGACAAAACTCAACCATCTGGTGAGCAAGATGTATGAGACAGGCGAAACACCCTCAGACTTCAAGAAGAATATAATAATTCCAATCCCAAAGAAAGCAGGTGCTGACAGACGTGAAAATTACCGAACAATCAGTTTAATAAGTCACGGGTGCAAAATACTAACGCGAATTCTTTACAGACGAATGGAAAACTGGTAGAAGCCGACCTCGGGCAAGATCAGTTTGGATTCCGTAGAAATATTGGAACCCGTGAGGCAATACTGACCCGACGACTTATCTTAGAAGCTATATTAAGGAAAGACAAACCTACGTTTCTAGCATTTGTAGACATAGGGAAAGCTTTTGACAATGTTGACTGGAATACTCTTTCAAATTCTGAAGGTGGCAGGGGTAAAATACCGGGAGCGAAAGGCTATTTACAATTTCTACAGAAACTAAATGGCAGTTATAAGAGTCGAGGGGCATGAAAGGGAAGCAGTGGTTGGGAAGGGAGTGAGACAGGGTTATAGCCTCTCCCCGATGTTATTCAATCTGTATATTGCGCAATCAGTAAAGGAAACAAAAGAAAAATTCGGAGTAGGTACTAAAATCCATGGAGAAGAAATAAAAACTTTGAGGTTCGCCGATGACATTGTAATTCTGTCAGAGACAGCAAAGGGCCTGGAAGAGCAGTTGAACGGAATGGACAGTGTCTTGAAAGGAGGATATAAGATGGACATCAACAAAAGCAAAACGAGGATAATGGAATTTAGTCGAATTAAGTCGGGTGATGCTGAGGGAATTAGATTAGGAAATGAGACACTTAAAGTATTAAAGGAGTTTTGCTATTTGGGAGCAAAATAATTAATGATGGTCGAAGTAGAGAGGATATAAAATGTAGACTGGCAATGGCAAGGAAAGCGTTTCTGAAGAAGAGGAATTTGTTAACATCGAGTATAGATTTAAATGTCAAGAAGTCGTTTCTGAAAGTATTTGTATTGAGTGTAGCCATGTATGGAAGTGAAACGTGGACGATAAATAGTTTAGACAAGAGGAGAATAGAAGCTTTCGAAATGTGGTGCTACAGAAGAATGCTGAAGATTAGATGGGTAGATCATACAACTAATGAGGAGGTATTGAATAGGATTGGGGAGAAGAGAAGTTTGTGGCACAACTTGACTATAAGAAGGGATCGGTTGGTAGGACATGTTCTGAGGCTATCAAGGGATCACCAATTTAGTATTGGAGGGCAGCGTGGAGGCTAAAAATCGTAGAGGGAGACCAAGAGATGAATACACTAAGCAGATTCAGAAGGATGTAGGTTGCAGTAGGTACTGGGAGATGAAACTTGCACAGGATAGAGTAGCATGGAGAGCTGCATCAAACCAGTCTCAGGACTGAAGACCACAACAACAACAACATCATTTGCAATTGAGAGTACGACCATTCACCGAAAACAGTTCAATAATATTCTATTCAGTTACAGTATTTTGTTGGCACAGGACTAGCGAATTCGGTTAAAAAATGCACAATTTGGGGGGGACATCCAGGAATGCCCCCACTTTAGTCATTCATGAAGTTCGAGAGGTGGCGGCGCGAGATGTAGCCTTCAAAACTGCGTCTGTAACCAAGTGCGTTCTAAGTAGAAAGCTGTCATTGAGTTTCTTCGGGTGGAAAACCTGAGCATCGCATATATTCACAGGCGCTTGCGGAATGTCTAGAGAGACCCGGCTCTGAACAAAAGCACGGTGATTCGTTGGGCAAGGCGTCTCTCACCATGGCAACTCTCACTTGTCCTGCCTCCCGCGTCCCGGCCGGCCGCACACAGCTGTAACTCCTGGAACGTGAGGACACTCTCATTCGAGGTGATAGACGGATCACAAACACCTCGTTGCAAAGCTGGACGTCTCTGTTGGTAGTGCTGATACACTCGTCCACCAGTTGGGGCACTCAGAGGGGTGTGTCTGCTAGGGTCCTCTCCGCCTGATGGAAAACCATGAAGAACAATGAGTTTGGCACAATGAAAACTGCACGTAGCGGGAAACAGGCAGGTTATTGATGGAGCAAAACGTCGGCCAGTGGAGTGGTACCATGTGATCATACACGCCCTCCCAGTAAGGTGGCGCGAGGCCATCCCATTGAACGGACATTACGTCCAAAAATAGTGTTTCGTAACCAAGAGAGTGGAGAATAATGAGGTGTACTGGAATCCTGAGTAAAAATGAACCTCCTTTCAGAACAAAGTGTGTTGCATTGTCCATTGAACACATGTAGTGTGTGTATATTTCAGAAAAAATAAAAGATAAAGAGAAAAAACGCACACGGAGGATGCCACACTTGTGATGAAACATACCTGGGGATTAAACAAAACAAAAATTGCGATCTTGCAAGAAGGCGGACATTCTTTAACTCATTATTTTTTGCTAGCACGAGAACACAGCTTAAGATACAGTTCTGATAGTTGTCATTGATAATACTGCCATTTCTGTGCCTGTGTGTATAAAGTGACTTTATTTAAATATGAATATTTATATATGTGTTTGGAGGGAGAGAGAGAGAGAGAGAGAGAGAGAGAGAGAGAGAGAGAGAGAGAGAGAGATTTTTGATTGAGATTTTTACTTTTAAGTCGTAACTGGTACCTGAATTTTGGTTGCTGCCTCCTTGAATGATCACATTCTGCACCAGTTGGTGACGTATTACAATTTGGAGGAAGTTATTGTTCTTTACGGTTTAAAATACGACTCTGTTAGTTAGTTGGTCGTATTGCGGATAGCTTTGAGCCCAAGTTTTCGTAGCTTTTCATACCTAAGGGACCACTGTTGTAAGTAAATAAGATCAAGCAGCAATCTGCTTTTCGTGAGAAAGGGAGATTGCTTAGCACGCAAACTTCCTTCAAATTACACGTCCTGCTACATCAAAATTCGTCAGTGGAGTTCAGCACCATGCTATTGTACAAGAACATAACCCAGTTACTGTAATTAAGAAATTATGAGAGGTTGTTACTTATTGGATGAAAACTATAGAGAATGCATTTCTTTTCCAGTATTTTAAGTTAACTTTGTACACTTACAATTCTGTCGATTGATAGACAGCAACGACAATAAAGTTTACCTCCTTTTCCAAAAACAAGGTATTTATATTCTTCACTTCCAGAAAATTTGTATACATAAATGTTTGGCAACTCTTACACATACTTTACTCGGTTTTATCACTAAAATATCAATTTTCATTAAATGTAACAATACGTTCTGAGCGACGGCCTAGCAACTCGTCCTCTTTCCACAAGATACATATTAACAGTTCTCTTTTTTTATAAATCAATTCCCTTTTTTTTTTAAGTCCATACTCAGATTCACAACTGCTATAGTTGCGGGGATTGCGTGCTAAAGAGTTTGTTGCTGTCCAGCAGCGCTTCACTTCACTTCAAGTACTTTTTGAATCAAATTTACATTTACGGTATTTACATACATTACTGAGCTTCTCAGAATAAAATCAGACACAAATTAGTTAAAAAAAATAAGGCAGTGAGGCTCATTTAACATTACAGGTGGAGAACTCGCATTGCTTCGGTAAACTTGGCAGGTCGAGAAGGCATTTGTATGTTGAGAGGAATATTACATAATGTTAAGGTTAGGGTCTCATGGAATGTTGTCGTGATGTGAAGATAAGTGTTTGCAAAGTTAAAATCTGAGACGATAAGGAAGGACAGATTCATAGATTCGGCACGATGGCGGAAGTCTTCGCTAGACCGAAACTGGCAGACATGAGGAACTGGAAAAATAGTATTATGTAATTAAAGGTGATAGCTGAAATTCGCATGCGGTATCAAAATCTGTGTGAAGCACGAAAACTGTGTAACTGGCCGTGCAGAGAGAGTGCGGCCACTGTGTGAAGCAAAGTATAGCTTGGCTGCCGCTGTCGTGTACCGTGGCTGATCGTTAATCATCGCCTGCACTGGCGCCTTCCATACTTCTTGCGAGCCTGTTGCTTTCCCTCACTGGCGCCGGGAAGAACTTTCCTATTGGCCACCAAAATGAAAGCCGATTTGAAAATATTGTTATATAGAGTAGTTAACTTCAGCTGGCGTAGTAAGATGCACACATCCTCCATGTGCTGTACTCTTCAAAGTAATTGGCATTTGACGTTTATAAAGTTCGGAACTGAGAAAAGCCATCTCGATGGAAAAAGTCGCTTTACAGTTGTTGTTGTTGTTGTTGTTGTTGTTGTTGTGGTGGTGGTGGTGGTGGTGGTGGTGGTGGTGGTCTTGTACAACTCTCTTCATCTCCGAATAACTAGCGCATCGTCCATCCATTTATATAAGCAGCAGGATTTTGGAATATGTATTATGTTCCAACATTATGAACTACCTCTGAGAAAACGCTCTGTTGACACAAAGTCAACATGTATTTAGAAGACATCGTTCTTGTGAAACAAAACTAGCTCTTTACTCGCACTTCGTGTTGAGTGCTATCGACAAAGGATTACAAATTGATTCCGAATTTATGGATTTCCGGAACGCAATTGAGACCGTACCACACAAGCGGCTCTGAGCACTATGGGACTTAACATCTATGGTCATCCGTCCCCTAGAACTTAGAACTACTTAAACCTAACTAACCTAAGGACATTAAGGACATCACACAACACCCAGTCATCACGAAGCAGAGAAAATCCCTGACCCCACCGGGAATCGAACCCGGGAACCCGGGCGCGGGAAGCGAGAACGCTACCGCACGATTTGCGGACACAAGCGGCTTGTAGTGAAACTGCGTGTCCATGGAATATCGTCTCAGTTATGTGACTGGATTCGTGATTTCCAGTCAGAGGGGTCACAGTTCGTAGTAATTGACGGAAAGTCATTGAGTAAAACAGTAACGATTTCTGGCGTTCCCCAAAGTAGTGTTATAGGCCCTTTACTGTTCCTTATCTATACAAACGATTTGGAAGCAAATCTGAGCAACCGTCTTTGGTTGTTTGCAGATGACGCTGTCAGTTTATCGACTAGTAAATTCATCAGAAGATAAAAACAAATTTCAAAACGATTTAGAAAATATGTATGTATATATGTATGGTGCGAAAATTGGCAGTTGACTCTAAATAAAGAGAAATGTGAGGTCATCCACGTGAGAGCTAGAACGAATCCGGTAACTTCGGTTACACGATAAATCAGTAATCCAGAAGCCGTAAATTCAACTAAATACCTAGGCATTACAATTACGAACAACTTAAATTGGAAAGAACACACAGAAAATGTTTTGGGTAAGGCTAACCAAAGACTGTGTTTTATTGGCAGGATTCTTAGGAAAGGTGTCAGATCCACTAAGGAGACTGCCTACACTACGCTTGTCCACCGTCTTGCAGAATACCGCTGCGCTTTGTGGGATCCTTACCAGATACGATTGACGGAGTACATCGAGAAAATTCAAAGAAGGGCAGTACGTTTTGTATTACAGCAGAATAGGGAAGAGAGTGTCGCTGAAATGATACACTATTTGGGATGGACATCATTAAAACAGAGGCGTTTTTCGTTGCGGAGGAATCTTCTCATGAAATTCCAATCACCTCCGAATGCGAAAATTTTTTGTTGACTTCGACCTAATAGGAAGAAACGATCACCATTATAAAATAAGGGAAGTCAGAGCTTGTACGGATAGATATAGGTATTCGTTCTTTCCACGTGCTATCCGAAATTGGAATAATAGAGAATTGTGAAGGTGCTTCGATGAACTCTCTGCCAGGCACTTAAGTGTGATATGCAGAGTATCCATGTACATTTGGTCCTGCTTACTGTAGCGACACCTTGGTCGGCCTCTGTAATTTTTACCGCCTACACCTCCTTCCATTACGAAATTACGTAGTCCTTGATGCCTCAGGATGTGTGCTATCAACTAATCCCTTCTTTTAGTCAGGTTGGGCTATAAATTTCTTTTTAATTTTTTTCTCAGTTTGGTTTCGTCATTCGATCCCTCCCCGTACTCTTCTGTAGCACTACATTTCGAAACGCCTTTTGGAACTTCCTGGCAGATTGAAACTGTGTGCTAGACTGGAATGCCAACTTTTTTGCCGTTCGTGGATAAATCCTCTACCATCAGCCCCGATAAACACAGATTTAATCTGACAAAGTTTCAAATCAGGAAAACTTCACTGCAGACGAAAATTACGCGGCTGAGTCAGATGAAAACCTTAAATTTCTAATAACAAATCGAAATGTCGCGCCGTTATCCTGTAAGTTGGTAAGCGTGCTAGAAACAGCGTGCAGAATGGCCTGTAGGTGGTAGCATAGTGCAGATGCACACATACCGTCGAAGCATCAGTATAAAGATGGCCGCCCCACTTGTTACTTGCACCAGGGAAGAACAGCGTTCTGTTATTCGGTTTTTGCGTAGTGAAGGTGTGAAACCTATTGCAATTCATCTCGACGAATGAAGGTTCAGTAAGGTGATTCATGTTTGTCACAGCAGCAAGTCTACGAATGGAGTAGGAAGTTCGCAAATGGTGTGACTTCAGTGGAAGATGCTCCTCGTCCAGGTCAGGCACAACGAGTTGTGACTCCACTGAACATTGCAGCAGTTGAAGCCATAGTGAAGGAAAACCGCCAAGTGACACTGAATGACATTGCAGATTGTGTACAGATCAGTCATGGGTCAGCACACCACATTGTGCATGATGTGCTCCAGTTTCACAAAGTGTCTGCAAGATGGGTGCCACGGCAGCAGACTCCTGAAATGAGAGAACGACGTTTTCATGCTTGTGAAAAACTTCTTCGGCGCTTTGAACGACAAGGTGATGGCTTCCTTGCAAGAATCGTTACTGGGAACGAAAACTTCCACCAACCGGAAACGAAGAGAGCGAGCAAGGAATGGCGCCATTCCTCATCACCAAAACCAAAGAAGTTTCGAACAGAACCATCAGCAGGGAAGGTTATGCTGACACTCTATTGGGACGAAAAAGGCGTCATTTTGGAGCATTACATGCCTAGAGGGACCGCTGTCACCAGTGCATCATACACAGATCTCCTAAAAATCATCTGCGGCGTGCAATCAAATCAAATCGACGTGGATTGCTGTCAGCAGGTGTCCTTTTGCAACATGACAATGCAAGGTCCCTCACTGCCCGTACAACAGTTGCAACAATCACAGACCCGCATTTTGAGTGTCTTCCTCGTCCACCATACTCACCAGACCTTACCCCAAGTGATTTCCATATGTTTGGACCACTCAAAGACGCAATGGGAGGAAAGACGTTCCGTTCTGATGAAGAGGTACGCCATGTGGTGCATGAGCGGTTGCGCGGACTACCAAAAGAATTTTTTTTCTAGAAGAGTATATGCACTTTGTAAGCGCAGGACGACTTGCATTGAGCGTGGGGGAGATTATGTTGAAAAGTGATACAACTTTGTACCACTTCTGCACAATAAATAATATTTAAAAAAATATTTCATGTTTTCATTTGACTCGCCCTTGTAATTTTGAAACAGTTTGTATTCTTTCTGACGTTTAAGTAGTTCCTAAATTTCTCATGAATTTCTTACGTTGCTTTTTTTACACCAGAAAACAGGTGTTGCTTGCCAAGATAAGTGTACTAATATTAAACATAAGCCTTAATTTGAGGATGAAATCTATGAGAATGTACGGTTTAAGCACAATTTTGTACGGTATTGGCACATAGGCTGTGGCAAAACCTGAACAGAAGATAATCGAAGCATATGAGATGTGGTACTACAGAAGAATGTTGAAAATTAGTGAAATGATAAGATACAGAATGAGGAGGTTCTTCGCAGAATCGACAAGAAAAGGATACGTTTATGCTGTGTTACACGCACATAGACAGAGCGAAAATACGGGACGACAGCTTCACGGCGCATTTAGCTTGGACAGCACTAACCTGCAATGATGTGAGCAGTTGCAGTTTAGACGTAAAAAGAGACAAGGTTAGCAGACGACTGACTGTCATTAATACCTTCAGGGGCTTCAGTATTCAACAATACGGTGAAGTCCGTGCAGTATGCTTTTTCCGTCACACATAGCCCAATAGAAAAATTACCCTGTGTTTAGCTTAAGAATTTTGATCACTCTTGTTTGTAATTAGAATTCTATGCTAGGTGAGAACGAGAGTATTTTTTGTTTTCCGTCTGGTCTGCTAAGAAGTGTGCGGTATTGCCAAAGTCTTGCCGAATATTGTTTCATTCTGTTTAAAAATTAAATGACATTCGAAGCTGTAGTGTTTCTCTGCTCGTCTCTTTTGACGTCTGTAGTGCAACTCCTCACATCATTGCGGGTTAGTTGGACCAACTGACTGACCAGTGCTGTCAAAGTTAAATGCGCAGGTAAAGTTGTTGTCCCACATTATCGCTCAGTCTGTGTGCGCCTAATAAGGCATAAAACGTATCCTTGCGATTGTACTTGTACTTGACTGTTCTGGAAACAGCTTGGCTTCCGCTCCACGCGAAAGGAAATCCGATGAGATTCCAGCAAACACGAAAGAGGACGTAATGTAATGTTTACATCAGGTTTATTCTACAGCTACATCCATACTCTGCAAACAGCCGTGAGGAGCATGGCAGAGGGTACGTTCTGTTGTTCCAGTTATTAGGATTTCTTTCTGTTCCATTCGCGTATGGAGCTCGAGAAGAAGGATGGTTTGAATGCCTTTGAATCCTCACGATTCCTATGTGAACGATACGTAGGGGATTGTAGTACATCCCTAGAGTAATCATTTAAAGCAGGTTCTTGAAACACTGTTAATAGACTTTCTCGGGATAGTTTACGCCTGTCTAAGAGTCTATCACATCAATTCCTTCAGTGTATCTGTGACGGGTTAAACAAACCTGTGACCATTCGTGCCGCCCTTCTCTGTATACGTTCAATATCCCCTGTTTGTCCTCTCTGGTACGTGTCCCACACACTTGAGCAATATTCTAGAAGCGGTGGCACGAGTGATATCCGAGCAATCTCTTTTGTAGCCTGATTGCACTTACCCAGTATTCTACCAATAAACCGAAGTCTACCACATGCTTTACCCAAGACTGAACCTATGTGATCATTCCATGTCATGTCCCTACCAAGCGCTACACCCACGTATTTGTATGAGTCGGCGAGTCCAACAATGACTAATTGATGTCATAGTCATAGGATACTATGTTTTTTTCGTTTTGTGAAGTGCAAAATTTTACATTTAGAACAAGTTGCCAATCTCTGCACCACGTTGAAATTTTATTAAGATCTGGCTGAATATTTATGCAGCTTCTCTCAGATAGTACTTCATTATAGATAGTTCATCATAGATAACTGCATCACCTGCGAAAAGCCTGACTTTTTACTATTAATGTTGTCTGCAAGGTGATCAATATACAACATGAACACACTTCCCTGGTGCTCATCCAAAGTTACTTCTACATCTGACGATGACTCCATCCAAGATAACGTGCTGTGTCCTCCCAACCAAAAAGTCCTCAATCCGAATTTCACTTGATACCATGTGATCGTACTTTCGACAATAAGCATAGGTGCGGCTTTTCGGAAATCAAGAAACACTACATCTACCTGGTTGCCTTGAGCCAATAGCTTCCAGTATGTTGTTTGAGAAAAATGCGAGTTGGATTTCACATGATCGATGTTTTCGAAGTCCATGTTGGTCGGCACTGAGAAGGTCATTCTGTTAAAGAGAGCTCATTATGTTGGAGCTCAGATTATGTTTATGTTCTAAGTTTTTACAACAGAACAATGTCAAGGATACTGGACGGTAGTTTTGTGGATCACTTCACTTCTTGTAGACAGTTGTGACCTATGCCATTTTCAGAGAACTGGACACGGTTTTATGTTCGAGGGATCTACGGTATAGTTAGAATAGGCGCTAACTCAGCCACAAATTCAATATAGGTAGAATCTGTCAGGGATTCCATAAGGTCCCGGGGCTTTGTTCAATTTTAACGATTTCACCTGTTTCTCAACACCACTGACCCTAATACTTATTTCATTCATCTTTTCAATGGTTCCAGGATTAAATTGGGGCAATTCTCTAAAGGAACATTTGAAAACAGAGGTAAGCATTTCAGCGTTTGCTTTGCTACCATCAATTTTCAGCTCTTGTCTCGTTCGCAAGGGACTGGACACTAATTTTGATGCCACTAACAGCCTTTACATACGAATTTCTTAGGATTTTGGGAAATGTCGTTTGACAATATTCTGCTACGGTAGTCATTGAAGGCATTACGCATTGCCCACTTGATAGCCAAACGCAGTTCATGCAGCACCTCTCTATTTATAGCTCTACGCTTCGTTTTACACCTATTGTGCAGTAATCTCCGTTTCTATAGAGGTTTCTTTAAAGTGACTGTATAACACGGAATTGTTCTACTGGGTACATGTCTATCCAATGCGTGCTCAACTATTCTTTTACAAGGTGCGTCCCATAAGTAATGCGACCAAATTCATAAAAAATCATTTATTGAATATATTCGTACAAATAATCAAAAATTTTCAAAATGGCATCCTCGTGCGTCGATACACTTCTGTAGGCGGTGTTTCCATTCCTGGAAGGCTTCCTGGAATGCCTTTTCCGGAATTTCCTTTAGAGCTGATGTAACATGCGCCTGGATGCTTTCAATCATGTCCCAATGTTTTCCTTTCATGACTCCTTTTAACCGAGGAAACAAAAACAGTCAGTGGGAGCCAGGTCAGGACTGTAGGGAGGCTGGGAAACCAATGGGGTCTTAGTCCTGGCCAGGAAGTCGTTAACAATGAAGGCGCTGTGACTTGGCGCGTTGTCGTGCTGAACTTTCCACGTGTCCTTGATGTCGCTTCGGCAGCGCGAGACCCTCCTTTTCAGACTTTGGAGCACTTCCAAGTAGAAAGCTGAATTCACTGTAGTTTCGGTAGGTACGAATTCGTGGTGGACAATGCCTCTGACGTCAAAGAAGACAATGAGCATGGTTTTGATCCTGGACTTGCTCATGCTTACCTTCTTGGGACGGGGCGACGATGCGGTGTGCCACTCTGAACTCTGCCTTTTTGTTCCAGGGTCGTACTCAAAAATCCACGACTCATCACCAGTGATAATTGAGTTCAAAAAATGAGGATCATTTTCACACATTTCCAACATTCTCGGCACCAAAGCACTCGCATGTGCTTGTGTTCGTCGGTCAGCACTTTTGGGACGAGTTTGGCACACATCTTTCTCATGTTCAAATCTTCGGTCACAATGCGGCAAACAGTTGTTTTTGGCATGTTTAGAGTTTGTGCTATCAATTGAAGGCTCAGCCGTCTGTCAGAGTTCAAACAATCTCTCACACGCGTCACATTTTCGTCGACTCGTGCGGTTGATGGCTGTCCACTGCGAGGTTCGTCGGTGATATCTCGGCCCTCCGTGAACGACGACTTGTGCCATCGGAAAAGTTGTGATTTGGACAAGCAATTAGTCCTAATGGCATGCTGAAGTAATGGAAACGTTCCGGTGGCGGACTTCCGAAGTTTAACGCAAAATTTGATAGCGTACCGCTGCTCTACAGAATGATCATTTGTGCCGTGTTACATAAACTCAAAACGGGGTTGACGGAAACGCACGTCCTGACTCTCCGGCAGCACGCAGCCGAATGAGACAAAGAGCGTTTTGATGCTAACACCCCGTCCACTTAGCTCAGCCGGTTATAACACGCGCTGGTGTACCGTTGCGTCAGAAAAATAATTGGTCGCATTACTTATGGAACGCACTCTGTAAACTTGAGCCAGAGTTCCACTATTCTTATGATGAACGCTATACTTGTCACTAGGTAGTGTATGTACTACAAGCGTGTGAGATATGAGCAGAATCGCTGACCAGATGAGCGGATACTTTCCTTGTTAGTGTATATGCATCATTGTAGTGGTGCTACGCCATGTTGTTTTGTGTGGAGGCTGACGCTAATTTTTTGCCCTTCCATCTTTGCAGACGTTCACTGCGTGGTGCAACTCGCACCTGCGAAAGGCCGGCACTTCCATCGAGAACATCGATGAGGACTTCCGCAACGGGCTGAAGCTGATGCTGCTGCTCGAAGTCATCTCGGGGGAGACGCTTCCCAAGCCGGACCGCGGCAAGATGCGCTTCCACAAGATCGCCAACGTCAACAAAGCGCTCGACTTCATCGCCAGCAAGGGCGTCAAGCTCGTCTCCATCGGAGCTGAGGGTACGTCTTAGCACTGAACGTTGTACAGGCGAACGAGGCCTCACAGATACAAATTTGCTTAAATTACACTTAAAGGCATGTGGCGTCATCCTGTTGGTACCAGCCGAGGGTAAGTTCTTCGTCGTCCAACTGGTTCACAAATTCCCGAAAGAGAAAAATCGCGAAATGGAATGGAATGAACGTGTTATACCTTGTTCGTGGGGAAATAAAGCTGGGAATCACGAAAGGTACTTGAAGTGACTGCCCTCGACTTGAAAACAGCTGAACACGACGCTGAAGATTCTCGAATGTTGCTTCCTTAACCTCTGGTGGCACTGCCTGGATTTCACGGCTGATGTTCTCTCGTAAATCTTCCAAGTTGTGTGGTTTGTTTCTATAGATCTTGTCTTTTAGGCCACCCCAGAAGAAAAAAATCAGGTGGTGTAATCTGCTGCTGAAAAATGATTGGACCTCAGCCATGCTCACTCTGGCGCCACCCTGTTGGTACCAGCCGAGAGCACTTCATCGACCAACTGGTCGAAACATTTCGATGTAAACTGCGCTTTTCACGGAAGACACGGGGGAGGGGGGGGGGGGGATATTGGTCCGATCATGCGACGCCGTGATATTGCACAGAACACACCAGTCTTTTGTGAATGAAGGGATTGTTCGACCTGTCCTTGTGGATTTTCATTACAATCAAGGATTGTTTAATGAGTATCCCTAGCATCTCTTCCCCCCGCCCAGAGTCAATGACATTAATACATGGTTACTCAGAAGTAACAATATGAAAAAGGTATTTCCCGCCGTTTCGTTTTTGAACGCAGGAAGGGCTGTGACATTACAGGGCTATTCATATGTATCTCCGGTCTTTAAGATGACTACTGTGCTAATACCAAAAGACATGCAGGAAACACACACATTGGCAGATAAACCATCTCTCTCTCTCGCTCAGTTGGTAGAGCACTTGTCCGCAAAAGGCAAAGGTTCCGAGTTCGAGTCTCGGTCTGCACACGGTTTTAATCTGCCAGGAAGTTTCATATCAATGCACACTCCGCTGCAGAGTGAAAATCTCTTTCTGGAAACATCCCCCAGGCTGTGGCTAAGCCATGTCTCCGCAATATCCTTTCTCCCAGGAGTGCTAGTTCTGCAAGGTATGCAGGAGAGCTTCTGTGAAGTTTGGAAGGTAGGAGACGAGGTACTGGCGGAATTAAAGCTGTGAGGGCAGGTCGTGAGTCGTGCTTGGGTAGCTCAGTTGGTAGAGCACTTGCCCACGAAAGTCAAAGGTCCCGAGTTCGAGTCTCGGTCCGGCACACAGTTTTAATCTGCCAGGAAGTTTCATACCATCTTTCTAAGTTTCTAACTCAGATTACATGTCAGAATAAGGGGCGCATGCAGTTCATTGACAGGAATTGTCGAAGAAGACGCGATTGCAACGTGCTTTGGAAGTCTGTCAATTGGGTTGCCTATATGCAGGCGCAGTTGAATTCGGTGCGATTATGCGGAACGGAATGTTAGCGATGAAACTTGAAGACAGCACAACTTACAGGTGCAAGCTGAAATTGTAGAATTCTGTAGCAATAACATGCAACATATTACCACTTTATCTCTGATGACCTGTTTAGGAACATAATATGTTACATTATACATCTCAGTGCTAGTGAAAGGGTTAACTAGGCAATTTGAAGCATAAAAAGGGCTCGCCATTCTGTAGGTAGACGGCAGAGTGACACGGACCGCTGTGGATGCGAGTGCAGTAGTGCCATTTCACTGGCCTGCTACAGTCTCACCTTGTGCTATTGTTCTCTCATTGTTGAGTTTGCCACCTCGTCTTTAACAAATGCAGCGTATTCGCTCCCGGTGTCTCGTTAGTACCGGCTGTTTAAATTAGTCTGTGGAAGTGAGGGCTGTATTTTCTTCATAGGAGCGTTAAAATTTGTTTTTAAGTGCTTCCTTAAATATTATAAAAAAAAGGTATGTAAATTTCGTTGAAACTTTGATCGATCTCCTGGAAGCGCAGGGTTCAGCGGAACACAGATTAACAAACACTGGCCGAAGAGAAGAATTTCGGTCCTAGGATCATGGTGCATGAATGTACTGTACACTCCCTGACAAAGATCTACATAAGTCTGAGTAATACTCGTGCACGTATGAGTCCGTACAAAGTTATAAAGGTAGTCCATCCTGGGAATCGAGAATTAGACGATCTTCGACAGTTGTCGCTATCGATACTGGCAAGATACCAAAATATCCTAGGTAAATGGCCGTATCTCTTGAGTGCATTGACTTAGAAGTGTAAATATTTCGCACCGATAAAGACTTAGTATGTGACGTAAATTTCAGCTTCATACTGAGTAATAGGTGTCTAAAAGGTTACAGACAGACAGCTAACAATATGATGCTGTAAGGTTTCAGTTTTAACTGATTGAGATATGGAACGCTGAAGATGAAATACATTTAATGTATTCGCAGTTCTGAACATTGTGAGCTATCAGCTGTATAATGGAGTGACGACAATGAAACTTTGTACCGGACCGGGACTAGAACTCAGATTTCCCGCTTACCTCGAGCGGTCGCCTTACCATTTGGCTATCTGAGTAAGATTCACAGCCAGTCGAAAACTTCTATGTTGTTCTAGACACTTGGTTGACGAAATATGGAAATTTGGGCATGGCCGTTAAGACGTGCCTGGTTTGCCAAATGGTAAGGCGACTGCTTGTATGATGATGAACGGAAAATCCGGGTTCGAACCCCATCAGACACAAATTTTCATTGTGTCATTCCAGTATACAGCTGACCGTTGTCCATATTTGCAACTGGTGAATTCATTTAATGTATTTCATAACGGCTGTAGTTGGCACAGTGCCTGTTCCTTGAGACATGCATGCATGTCTGAAGGAACCTTACATTGTAAATTGGAGTAACACAGGCGTTGCAATATCTTATATATCGTACCTAAAAATGACGTTGCCAGAAGGGGAGGTGGAAATGAAATTTAACTTCAAGGGTTGAGGGGTTATGAGATGTTACTTCATTCATTACGAAATAATCAAATTTACAAAGAAGATATTGTGTTGCAGGTGTCGGCAGTATATTGTGGCGATTTGTTGTGGAAGTCAGATTGGTTGTATTTATAATGATATGAATTGCAGTCAAAATGTGGATTCTATTTAACCATAATGATGCAGTGCAGTGCCACAGCAGTTGAAGTGCATCTTGCCGTGAATGCATTTAACTGCTACAGCAGTTCAGCTCGGGTTTGTCCGATTTGTTTCTGTAGAAGTTTTTAAATGTGGATGTGCTTATCACTTAGCTGTGGAGGAATAGGTTCACTGGACAGCAGTGTTACTTCTGAATAATAATAATAATAATAATAATAATAATAATAATAATAAAATAATAATAATAATAATAATAAGTTAATCGACACCTCATGTTCTGTTATTACCAAGCAACAAACCTAGGAACCAACACAACTGGATACAGATCACAAGTATACACAACATTTATTACCAGATACCCGGAATTAAAATTTTTAACAGAACGACTAGCTGATCAGATCCGTGTAATAATAAAAAATAACAGGATACCCCAGTCAGAATTAGAAAACATCAAATAACAAGTACAACAAATACTGGAACAAAATAATGTGCAATCAGAAGAAGAAGAAAATACAGTAATGGACTCAAACATCCCAGAGCAAACAAACAAAGACCAACACGCATCAATTAAACAATCAGAGGAAAACGAAATCTTAAGACAGCCACCAGAACAAGCACAAATAGAACACGAAGAGACACACGTGTTAGATATAGAAGAGAAATTTCAGCTGACATATATAGAATACAAAGACACAAATACAGACATTAGACCATTCTTGCATAGACCACCAAATAACCCACAAGTCGAAACAACAATAAAAACTATCAACACAGTCATACACAACAAAATAAATGAAAATACAACTATGGAAGAGTTACAACTACTGGTTTATATAGGAGCACTCACTACACTAAATATACACACTAGGCAGAGATCAGAACAAACCAACACACAGAAGAAACCCACAAAACCAGTTGGCAACACAGGCTACAGATCAGAATAGAAAAACTGAGAAAAGACATTGGACAGCTAACACAACTTATAAGAAATGAAATATCAGACAAAAAACGAAAAAGGTTAGGTAAAATCTCACAACAAGAAGCAATAGAGCAATTAGATGAAAAGAAGCAGAAATTACAAGCATTGGCCAAACGACTTGGAAGATACAAAAAAAGTGAAAATAGAAGGAAACAAAACCAAACATTCAACACAAACCAAAAGAGATTTTACCAAACAATAGATAACACACACATTAAAATAGACAATCCACCAAACATAACAGACATGGAACACTTCTGGAGCAACATATGGTCAAACCCGGTACAACATAACAGGCATGCACGGTGGATACAAGCAGAAACAGACACATACAAGATGATACCACAAATGCCTGAAGTGATAATTTTGCAACATGAAGTCACCCGAGCAATTAATTCTACACACAATTGGAAAGCCCCTGGAAATGATAAAATAGCAAATTACTGGCTAAAGAAGTTCACCTCAACACATTCCCATCTAACTAAATTATTTAACATACCTAAAAACAAAGATGATGTGACTTAGCAAATGAAAGTGCTGGCAGGTCGACAGACACACAAACGAACACAAACATACACACAAAATTCAAGCTTCCGCAACAAACTGTTGCCTCATCAGGAAAGAGGGAAGGAGAGGGAAAGACGAAAGGATGTGGGTTTTAAGGGAGAGGGTAAGGAGTCATTCCAGTCCCGGGAGCGGAAAGACTTACCTTAGGGGTAAATAAAATTATTTAACAGTTACATTGCAGACCCATACACATTCCCTGATACACTTGCACATGGAATAACCTATCTGAAACCTTAAGATCAAGCAGACACAACAAACCCAGCTAAATATCGCCCCATAACATGCCTACCAACAATCTACAAAATATTAACTTCAGTCATTACACAGAAATTAATGACACATACAACACAGAACAAAATTATAAATGAAGAACAAAAAGGCTGCTGCAAAGGAGCACGAGGATGTAAAGAGCAACTGATAATAGATACAGAGGTGACATATCAAGCTAAAACTAAACAAAGGTCGCTACACTACGCATACATTGATTACCAAAAAGCCTTTGATAGTGTACCCCACTCATGGTTACTACAGATATTGGAAATATACAAAGTAGATCCTAAATTGATACAGTTTCTAAACATAGTAATGAAAAACTGGAAAACCACACTTAATATCCAAACTAACTCTAATAATATCACATCACAGCCAATACAGATTAAGTGTGAAATATACCAAGGAGACTCATTAAGTCCTTTCTGGTTCTGTCTTGCTCTGAACCCACTATCCAACATGCTAAATAATACAAATTATGGATATAATATTACTGGAACATACCCACACAAAATCACACATTTGCTATACATGGATGATCTAAAACTACTGGCAGCAACCAATCAACAACTCAACCAATTACTAAAGATAACAGAAGTATTCAGCAATGATATAAATATGGCTTTTGCAACAGACAAATGTAAGAAAAATAGCATAGTCAAGGGAAAACACACTAATCAAGAAGATTACATATTGAATAACCACAGTGACTCCATAGAAGCGATGGAAAAAACAGATGCCTATAAATATCTAGGATACAGACAAAAAATAGGAATAGATAATACAAATATTAAAGAAGAACTAAAAGAAAAATATAGACAAAAACTAACAAAAATACTGAAAACAGAATTGACAGCAAGAAACAAGACAAAAGCTATAAATACTTACGCTATACCAATATTGACCTACACATTTGGAGTAGTGAAATGGAGTAACACAGACCTAGAAGCACTCAATACACTTACACGTTCACAATGCCACAAATATAGAATACATCACATACATTCAGCAACAGAAAGATTCACATTAAGCAGAAAGGAAGGAGGAAGGGGATTCATCGACATAAAAAAACCTACGTTATGGACAGGTAGACAACTTAAGAAAATTCTTTCTAGAACGAGCAGAAACTAGCAAAATACACAAAGCAATCACTCATATAAATACATCGGCTACACCACTGCAATCTGATAACCACCTCTACAACCCTTTAGATCACGTAACATCAACAGATACGAAGAAAGTAAATTGGAAAAAGAAAACACTACATGGCAAGCACCCGTATCATCTAACACAGCCACACATCGATCAAGACGCATCCAACACATGGCTAAGAAAAGGCAATATATACAGTGAGACGGAAGGATTCATGATTGCAATACAGGATCAAACAATAAACACCAGATATTACAGCAAGCATATTATTAAAGATCCCAATACCACAACAGATAAATGCAGACTTTGCAAACAACAAATAGAAACAGATCACATCACAAGTGGATGTATAATACTAGCAAATACAGAATACCTCAGAAGACATGACAATGTAGCAAAAGTAATACATCAACAGCTTGCCTTAAAACATAAACTTATAAAACAACACGTTCCCACATACAAGTATGCACCACAAAATGTACTGGAGAATGATGAATACAAATTATACTGGAACAGAACCATTATAACAGATAAAACAACACCACATAACAAACCTGACATCATACTCACCAGTAAAAAGAAGAAATTATCACAACTAATCGAAATATCCATACCCAATACAACAAATATACAAAAGAAAACAGGAGAAAAAATTGAAAAATACATCCAATTGGCTGAGGAAGTCAAGGACATGTGCCATCAGGATAAAGTTGACATTATACCAATTATACTATCAACTACAGGAGTCACACCACACAATATCCACCAGTACATCAATAAAATACAGCTACATCCAAACTTATATATACAATTACAGAAATCCATAATTATTGATACATGTTCAATTACCCAAAAGTTCCTAAATGCAATATAACATATACCGTACAGTTAAAAGGAAGTGACGCTTGATCAAGGTCCGCGTCACTTCCCATTTTTAACCAGACTTAACGTCTGAGAGTAAAGAAATAATCATAATAATAATAATAATAATAATAATAATAATAATAATAATAATAATAATAATAATAATTTTCTGTTCTCCTTATTTGTTGTCCAACATTGAGATTGGTTTTCATCAGTACTCTATTTCATGCTTCTGTCTGGCTTCCTCTTAATTTCCTTATATGTAGAGCACCGTACATCACTCGTAATCCGTGGCACACATGGCATCCGTACGTACCCCAAATGATTTCTCTCCTCAGTAGCTCCACTGCTACTGTTCCTATGATGTTAACGTGTCTCAGAATGTGTTGTATGAGTTAGTCTCTTTTTGTTTGAACGTGCATCCATAGAGATCTGGTTTTCCATATTCTTCTCAACATGTCTTTATGGTTAAATCTATCTCTGTCTCTTGATCTCCAACATCGTTCATTAGCACCAAATCTCCACTGCTTGTAGCCATCGTCTCTCATTTTCTTACCATCCAGGTTTCACAAGGTTGCAGGACCACACTCCAAACAAATGCATTCACAATCAGTTGTCTTGTTTCCAGACTAATGTTCTTACAGGTGAATTTTTTCTAAAATTAAATTGCAATTTTGGCCTGCTGTGCTATGCTCACGATTTATTTCCAGCTTCTGCCATCCTTTGTGATCCTGTTTACCAAATAAGTAAACTCCTCAATCACTTTTTTGGCTCTTATCTGCCAATTCCCATTGTTAGAGGTATATATCGTTCTTCAGTACTTCAGACCATCATTTTAATCTTACTGTGGTTTATTCTCATATACTCATTATATTGAATCGTAATGGTGTGTGAAAAGCTCCTGAATTCTGATGGGGCAATGCAGATGCTAATGGAGAGTGATTTTGAAGAATCACTATGTTTATCAACAGAGACAGCTTCAGAAGAAGAGTCTTTTGTGAATAATTTACACTAAATCCTTTTCAGTCACTTCAGTCTGTAATTACTCAACAAAGCAGCCAACAGCCAAACATCAGTGAAATGGGAAAAGTAAATACAAATACAAATAAGTCTCCATTTGACGGATCCAAATCAGAGCTACAAGTTCAAGTAAACACAAATGACAGCTGTTTGTGGTTCCTGAGACATTTTGCAAATGCAGGAATTGTTGGAAAGATGTAAAAGTGAATTACCAATCATTTCATTTGAATGTAATTAGAGAAATTTTCAGTTGAAGCAAAAGATAACAGGCAGGTGGCAAATGTCCAGAATGCATTTCAAGACTTGCTGTGTTCTCATATTTACCAGATCATTGGAAACTGTAGTTAACATACGTAGTCTGTTGGAAAAATTTTGTTCCAAAACAAAGTTTTATTGTGAAAAAACGGTTTAGCTATTTGTTAACTCCCATGCTTCAAAATGTGCCAACTTCAGTAGTAAATAATACCATTTAGTCTTGCTTTGAGAGAATGTACCAATATGAGACAATTCTAAACTTTTTTGTATATGCAATAAAAAAATCACACATGAATGTAAATACTGTAAATATTGTAAATAATACTCCTAACTGTCCCAGAGCGTGTCTAAAGGACATAACAGAAAAACATATAGAGGTAACGAATGTATTGGGATGGAGCAGCTGAGGCATGACCAAAGCATCTTGCACCTAGCAGTCAACCCAACAAGTATGTCTACATCTACAGTGACACTTTGCAAAGCACTGTCAAGTGCAGATGATATTTCTCATTGTACCACCTATTAGGGGTTTCATCCTGTTCCATTAGCTAATAGACTGCAGAAAGACTGAGAGCTTAAGTGCCTCGTCATGTGCAGTGAGTAGTTTCATCTAGTTTTTGCAGACCGTATGGCAGTGACATGTTGGATTCTGAAGTATATTTCCAGACTCTTCAGTTAATTCTGGTTTTGCAGGGTAGTTTGCATGTATCTTCAAGTGTGTGCGAGTTCAGTATCAGCAGTATCTCTGTGACACTTTTCCGCTTGTCAAACTGGCCTGTTATAATTCTTGCCATCCATCACTGTATATTTTCAATATCCCCCATTATGGATACCATACACTTGAGCAATCTTATACAATGGTATGCATGAGTGTTTTGTAAGCAGTTTTATTTTGTAGATTGAATTTTTGCAGTACCTCTCCAAAGAACTGAATTCTGCCTTCTGCTTTACCTATGAGCCTATATGATCATTCCATTTCACATCTCTGCAGATTGTTGCACCCAGGTATTTGTATGAGTTGACTGATTCCAAATAAGACACATTGACATTATAGTCACTGCCAATGTACATTTTGTGGAGGGCACAGTTTTACATATCTGAACGTTTAAAGTGAGTTGCAGCTTTAGGCGAACAACTTCATAATGTTAGCAAGATGTGAATGAATTTTTCATACACTACTTCATTATAGATAATTGGAGCATCTGCAGTAAGTCTGAAGTTTCTGTTAAAATTGTCTGCCAGGTCAGGTACGCATTGCCTTCAAAATGCTTTTGTAACCCATTCTGGAATATTGCTGAAATACATGGGATCCATTTCAAATAGGTCTAACAGGGGATATTGAATGTATACGCAGGAGTGCAGAACAAATGGTCACATGGTTGTTTGACTTGTAGGAGAGCGCCACAGAACTCTGAACACCTGAAATGGCAAGATTCTTGGAATTCAGTGTCAATTTTGTAGTGAAAGCCTACGTTAAGCATTCTTTCAGGAATCTAACTCCCATGCATAAAACAGATTCAAACATCTCATTACTTTACAAATGAATTAATGTCTTAAATACTTGATGTTAAGCATTTAAAAACCTTCAAGGTTGAAGATGCAAAACCTTTAATTATGTTGTTTTTATTGTTTTGGATTGTTCACCCATATACTAATGGAAAAGTTTAAAAAAGGCTTGAAGTTATGTGTAGTCTGTTGGAAGTCAATAAGTCCTCTTAATCTCAATATAGTCTGGCTAATTTGTGTGCCATGAGTTATGCTGTCTCAAGAAGACTGCATTTGTGTGTGTGTGTGTGTGTGTGTGTGTGTGTGTGTGTGTGTGTGTGTGTGTGTGTCTAAGGTGGTGAATAATGGCCTGTCAAACTTAATGTCTTCTACTTTCTCGCAGAAATTGTGGACGGCAACCTGAAGATGACGCTGGGTATGATCTGGACCATCATCCTGCGCTTCGCCATCCAGGACATCTCGGTGGAAGAGATGACGGCCAAGGAGGGGTTGCTGCTGTGGTGCCAGCGCAAGACTGCACCCTACAAGAACGTCAATGTGCAGAACTTCCACCTCAGGTGAGGGCTCGACACTTGACACCTGTTTTCTGTAAATGTGTTATAAATGCACTCACATACTTTGCTGCAACTGTAGTGCTGGACAACTGACCACTCACTGAGACTTGCGTGTGATTTTATTTCCTGTTTTTATGCTGCATGAGAGGTAGTTACAGAAAAAAAATTTAAACACCTTGAAGAAACAAAACTGTGACTGTGAAACTTCCATATTCACCCATCAATGTCACGCTCGTTTCTCAATGACAGATGACTTGATGGTGATCTCGGCTGTTCAGGAAATGCTGTGTGTCAACTGTAACCTCATTGTTAGTCTCAAAATGCCTCCCGCGCAATGTCATCTTCATCCAAGGAAAGAGGAATTAGTCACTGCGCTTCAAGTCAGAACAACATGGGGGAGGGGGGTTGAGGCAAAATGTGATAGCTCTAATAAGCAACATATGTGACTGTATTCTGTACAGAATGAGCAGGGATGTTGTCTGGCGCACAAACACCCTCTCGTACAGCTTTCCATGACTTTTTGTCTTGACAGCCTCCTGTAACAGTGTCAGATTTTTTCTAGTGTGCACCTGTGGTGGTTGCCCCTTATGAGCATAATCTGTAAGCACCATGCCATAGCATTCCCCAAAAACACTCTGCATCGCTGTGCTTGATGTTTGTGTGTTTTTTTTTATGATTTTTGGCACTGTTCAACCCACAAGTTTCCATTATTTGCTTAATTCCTTTGTCTCAAGTTCACGGTGATACATGCAGTACTCATTCATGGTTATTAGGTGGCTGCTGGAGTAATTGGAATTAGGCTGACTGAGTTACAACATTCCTGCTGCCTCAGTTCAGTGGTCTCTTCAAATGGGTGCGAACAATTGCAAAACCCAGTAGGTGATGACATATGATGTAAAGCTGTTTTATCAAAACAGCAACAATAGTGCCGCTGCTCTTCATGAGTACCAGTGCATTAAAGGAATATGGAGAGATCCACTTTCTGCAGCAAGGTTGAAGAGCAAGATTCAGAAGTTTGAATTAACTGGCAATTTGGGAGTTGCTCCTGGGAGAGGCTGATAGCCAATTGTGCCACAAATTGTTGAAGTTACTGTTGCCATGGCTGAGAGTATGCTGGATGCCATGTGCGGTCTTCAAGCAGTGCATGAACTATGTCGTGACAGCTGGCCATTATATGGTCCACCGTTCAAAGCACTGCAACAGTTGTGAAATGGTATGTCTAGTGGGGCTCAAGGCTGTTGTGGATACAGATGGCCATTACACTGAGCGACATTCGTAACCTGGAATGTAAATATGGTACGCAATTAACAAATGTTACCTTTTCGTGTGGAAATTAAAATATTTTTTACAGTGGTTTTTTATTTCTTTTCCATATTTCCTTACAAATATAAGCACGAAGAACTCTACAATAACATTACAGGCACCGAGGAGCAAAAATTGTTGTTGTGAACTCCGGAGAAGCAAAATGAAATACTTAATAGCATGCAGAAAATGGTGTTATTGTGCATTTGAGACACATTGTTTGGCAAGGTGATGACTGTATTAGGGAACCAATGTTCATTCTTTAACCTAGACATGGTGTGACACATACACAGATATAAGGTTTTAAATGAAACAAGATCTACGGTCACTACAAATTGTCTGACTGACAGCATTCTTCCTCACTGGCTGCTATTTGATAGATCTAAATATCATTTTATGTGGCTTTCATTATTGCACTATTTTGGTTGCATAGCCATTTTCAAATGATTCTCTGAAACTGGTGTAAGTTTTAAAATAATGGGAATAAAAGTTTGGTAGGTGAAAAAAATTTCAGGTTTTAAGTATTTGTGGAAACTTGTGATTTGACACAATAGCTGTGTCTCACTTTATTGAAACAACATATTTTCCTCAGGCATAAGAAGAAATGAGGAGAGGCTCTGTTGCTTGAAATTGGTAGTTTCAATTAAGTATTACAGATAGTGTGCCAAATCATGATTTTCAATATACATACACAAAACAATAGATAATGATAGAAGCATGACATTATGAACTGCCAAACAGCTTCCTATTTGTGGAATATATTTCCCCCAGTATATGAGAGCACATTTCACTTTAAAATTTAGATGCACATCATTTATTTGGTGGTGGTTCTGGGGTAGCTGCAGCAGCAGCAGTAGTGTTGTTTGTTTGCTACCTGAAGATAGATCACAATCTGGTGACTGATAAGAAGTAATTTGTAGTTAGCCTATCTATTTCAGATGTGTTCTTTAACTACTTGTGAAACACTCTCTCTCTCTCTCTCTCTCTCTCTCTCTCTCTCTCTCTCTCTGTGTGTCTGTGTGTGTGTGTGTGTGTGTGTGTGTGTGTGTGTGTGTGTGTGTGTGTGTCATGCTGACAGCTACAGTATGCTAAGGAAAAGCAAATTATAATTTTATGTGTGGTGTTGTGAAACTTAATGCCTAGACTGAAATTCAACGAAACACTTCTCCTTGCAGCTTCAAAGATGGTCTGGCCTTCTGCGCTCTGATCCACCGTCACCGCCCTGACCTTATTGACTACCACAAGCTGTCAAAGGACAACCCACTGGAGAACTTGAACACCGCGTTCGATGTTGCTGAGAAGTACCTGGACATACCTCGCATGTTGGATCCTGATGGTATGTTTGTTGTACTAGTGTTTCTTTCTTAGGACATTATTTAGCATTACACACGTTGTAAACAAGTTTGCCAGAGCTTAGTCATTCTGTGATAAACCAGGTTTGACTGTCAGTTGAAGTTACATTAGAAACCAGACACTTTACATTGTACTGATATTAACAGTGGATGAGAAAAGGACGACATGGGTTGGGGGCAGACAATACAGCAAAATTACAAAATATGTAAAGGAAACAGGAGCACTGGAAAAAGACAACACAGTTCTCTTTTTTAAATATACAGGCTGAATCATTAATAAGGGAAAATATTTCACGTGTAGTGTTGCACTTTGAGCTGCAAACTCAAAATTGTTTGTCTTCCCATGTTCCTACACCAGTAAATGGCAATGCAACAGAATCTCGTGGATTTCAGAAATACGTAGGGAACTTTTGATTGTTACTGTGTACCGGAACAAGCTAAGAAAAAAAAGTGACCTGAAGACACAAATTGCATACATAGTAATAGTCTGTTGGCCGTTCTTTGCGTTTGCAGCTGCAAATTTGTTTTGTAGAAGACTAAACATTCTGCCACTGTTGGCAAAGTGCGGTTCAAAAGTTCTCATGCAAATACTAGTAATCTGTAATGAGAAGATTTTTCCCTTTATCTTCCCAGTCAACTGTTTTTCCTTTATTTTGTAAACAATAGTTGCAGGAGAGGGTGGGGGGAGGGTAAGGAAATAAATTTTTGTTAACATGTTGCACATAGGAGCAAGGGGTCCTTGGAATAATTTTACTCATTTATGACTCACTCTGTACGTACCGAAATTCGCAGAAGTTACATTTTTTGACAGTTGTATCATTTCCTGCAGTAAATTATAACCACTACAGTAACATTAAATCACTGTTTTTTATTACAGGTACTTTTTTAATTGATGTTTTAGCTTGATAGCTAATGGTAAACCACACGATATTTGTGCCTTGATAGAATACAGATGTCATTGCTGATCAGATGTAAACTATGGCGGGATCTCGTTCCCTGTTTGTGTAATAATTGTTTCATAACATATTGGTCAATATTTTTATTTATGAAGACAAAAGTTTGGAAAATGTATTTCAAATTATAGGATATTTTATTTTACAGCAAGTGTCCTTACATATGTGAATCAGACACACCTCTTTTTCAGAGCATTTATTCCCAAGTGTATTGTTTCATTGGCTGACACTGAAATGAATGTAGCAAACTGTATGAATCTTACTCGAGATTTAATGTAGTCAATATTCAGAGGGCTGAAGCATACTGTGAAAATTATTCTTCCAAGTAGTTCGGCATGTTAATTGCTGATCAACGTTCATTCTGTACCACTCCTCTGTTGCACCTCCAGTTGATGACACAGAACTACTTGAACCTTTTTTAAGGGTATAATCAGAAAAAAGGGAAAAGTTATATTACAAATTACAGTTTTCTAAATAGTTTAAGAAATTAAAATTACAGTGGAGAAAGTGAATGTACTGACCTACCCCATACAAAATTATTTTTTTTTTTGGGCGGGGGGGGATTGAACAATTGAACTTGACATGGAGGAGCAGCTACCATAGTTACTCAGAACTTCTTAGGCCCTCTGTGGAATGAATGTCCTGATACAAACAACAGTATGCATATTGAGGAGAGTGTGATGACAGACTAGCAGTGTCTGGAGTCAGAGCGTCCTTGTTCTTGCAGACCTGATCAACACACCAAAGCCGGACGAGCGCGCCATCATGACGTACGTGTCGTGCTACTACCATGCATTCCAGGGGGCGCAGCAGGTAACTCCGCCCCACCGTGGCGCGGCCCCACCCCCGTGTGTCTGCCCAGCCTATGCCTTAGCCTTCACTCCAGCAGCATAGAACTTCCGTATTTGCCACAGCGTGTGACTGCAGTTTAGGGAAATGAGGTTAACTCCTGTAGTAGCAAGTTAGAAAATTTTGTTTTGTGGGAACAAATGTTCATCCCACCAGGAATGATTGCTTTCATTACGGAAAATTTCGTGGTGTTTTAACAAAATCTACCTTTACAGTGCCATGTATATTTTGCTTTCTTCTTAGAACATTTGTGAGATTTTTAGAAATGCTTTGCAATTTTTGTAAGAATATTTACTGCAGTTTTTCTATTCGGAAGACACCAATTCAAATCAAATATGAAATTAAAATGATTATTAGTGTCGGCGACTGTTGTTCCACAATGTATTTTGAGGGCTTATTCTCTCTTTAGGTGGATTACATTATCGTATTGTTAGCCTGTTATGAACTTCATTTTTGAAGGTTTTCCAGCAGAAAGAACCCTGAGAATTGTTATAAATATACATTCTCGCCATTAAATTCTACACAGACATGAAACAACAACAACAACAACAACAACAGAAAACGGTTAACAGTTTGTACAGATTTTCGTTTTTCCTTTCTTGTGCCCTTTTTCCCTTTCCACCTACATCTGTGCAATCTCTTGACTGTTTTTTGTTGTTGTTTCATGTTTGTGCACCATTTAATGGTGAGAATGTATATTTATAAAAACTCTCAGCGTTCTTTCTACTAGAACATCTTCAAAATGAAGTGTAAAGCAGACAACTGGGTACATCCAGCCATCAGTACTCTAATGTGAACTGCATGAAGATGAACATGAACATGAAGGGGTAAGCTCTCAAAACTCATCACTGAGTGAGATATGCAGTGATTAGCACACTGGACTTGCATTCGAACGGACAACAGTTGAAACCTGCGTCCGGCCATCCTGATTAAGTTTTCCATGATTTCCGTAAATCGCTTCAGGCAAATGCCAGGATGGTTCCTTTGAAAGAGCATGGCCAATTCCTTCTCCATTCTTCCCTAATCTGATGAGACTGATGACATCACTGTTTGGTCTCCTCCCCCAATCTCAAAACTCCTCTTCAGAGGATATGACTGACTGACTGACTGCCACAGATGATTGTTTATGACATAAAAAACAAATTAAATCAGCTGCAGTTTCCAAATCGCAGTCCAACATGGACAACAGAAGGTTAGACACCAGTTTGTATGTGGATGGGAAATAGGCTTTCAGTTTCTGAACAAGAGCTTCACAATGTGTTTAGAATACATCTCATTAGACAAACTCAACTTAGAAATAGCAAGTGGTTTGCTAATTCTAAAATGTGAACTTCTTTGAACAACTTAAGATAGGATCTCTTGAAATTGCGGAATTATGCTGCTGGAGGGAAGGTTTAATGTATATAATATCACTGCATTGCCCTTGTGAATGCTAGGCAACCTGTTTATTTTCATTAATAATCTGTAAAAATACTGCCTTCCTGAATCTGGTATTAACGAACTAACTGCTATCTTACAGCATGGCGAGTAGAACCGGACATGAAGAGTGCTGTGTGAATTGATTTGTTGTATCTGTTTGATTATATGAATACATCTTTAAGTGACCCTTTTTTTTAGTGTAACCTTTATTAATGTGTGACGTTTTTTGTTTGGATGTTTTGTAACCCATAACAGTGGCTGTCAGCTTGGACAAGCACAAAGTTACATATTACTACTGAAGACATTTTTAAAGGAATCCTTCACTTAAGAACTATGTGCTGTAAATATGAAATTATAGCTATAGTTTAATGAGAAATAAATATTGTAATTACAGTATGGCCATCCCACTGTATTTAGGCCCATAAACAGTCAGTCTAACATCTACTGAATGTTTGAAGGTATCCAATGAAGATTTTTCACTAAGGTTAGTTCCCCAAATGGAAAGAACTATGCTGTATGGTCAATGGTGGTAATTTTTTTTATCTAATAATATACTGAAGCAACAAGTTTTTACTGTAGGAGTATAAAATTTCATAACAACATTTGAGAACTCTTTGCAAGACTTGCAAATTGATATTATGCGTGTTATAGTTTGCTGTAAAGTCTTTTTGTCTAAATAGGTGTGCATTACACTAAACAGACAAGCCAAGTCTGCTGTTACAGTACAGTTCTGTTTCCCTTGCCATGTAAGCATTACCCATCACTTTTGGCAAAATGCGTCCAGTCAGTTTTGTATTGTGCTACTCATCTTTCCAGGGACCCCAATATATTTTTTAAAGTGTAGGTCTTTTTAAAATGCATGTAATTGCCTTGGTAGATAAAAGAAGACACAAGCTTTGACAGTATCACTAAATAAATGCTTGTTTGTATCATAGCACTTGTGAAAACTTTGGTGTCTCACAATTATGGAATTATGTGAAGTTGAGAAATTAATTGGTGTTTGGCAATCTTGTGGTGCCCTTCATAATTGTCCTATCAAAATCAATTTGTGGGTCTCTTACTTTGCTGGTCACATGAGATGATTTTACTTTGTGATACAAACTACTAATCAGTAGGCCAGAGAGGGAGGTCTTAAGGGGTGAGGGAAACTTAAAAAAAAAACAACAAGTTTCAAATCATTATCATCAGATAATCAGCTTAGAATGGTAGTTTGGGCCTGTTTTTTCTGATATTTTGTAACCATAACTGGTGGGACCTTAACTATGAACGTAGCACCTTTTATGCGCTTTAACAGTGTGCTTTCAGTTTCCACAAATAAAGAGTCGATTCAGAAGAGAAAGGAAAAATAAATAAAAAAATAGTGATTTGCAAAGAGTGATATGTGCTTTCGCGTGCCAGGCTGTCTGCCAAGTTTTTTCGCTCATCCTTATAGTTTGTTTCTGCAGTTGGAATGCCTGATGAGTGAAGTATTCAACTAACTGCCTGCTTTATTTGCTGCATTGCCTTGCTGTGCCACTGCAGATCTCGTCAACACCGCGATGCCAGACGAGCGTGCCGTCATGACGTATGTGTCGTCGTACTACCACTGCTTCTCCGGTGCTCAGAAGGTAAAGCCGTGCTGCCTGCCACTGTATAACTGTTGACGACGCTTTGTCACACAGGCTGAAGCCTCCATGGCCTAAGCTGGCTTAAATCACCATATGGCCTTGTATTGACACACTGGTCTTCACAGAATGCAGAAAATACTTGTAGCATACATAACACAACAAAATGTAAATGTGCTTGTTATTTGCTCCAGATTTCAGAACTTAGACAAACCAGAGTGGTAAAATCTGCCACTCCATCCCTTTGTATCCCTGCAGATGTACATTCAAAGGGCCAATGTGGGGAAAGACAAGATGTTTTAAATAATTGCACCTCACAAACTGCCGGCAACACTGCACATATTTATGTGTGATTTTTCTCATTATTTTTCCTGCTGGGTGGCCTACTGATGTAAATAAATTTCTGCCTGAAACATAAGTTTTAAAGCAATAATGGCAACACACATGTAATCTTTCAGGTTTTCTCCCCGTGGTAGATGTCCCTGGCAACATGACATCCATTGCGTTGCACACCTGTCAACAAAGATAAAATGTCTTCTTTGTAATGTTAAAGATGATCTATCTTCTTGAAAGCTGGATGTGTATCACATTCTGTATGAGTATACCATATCTTACAAGGGGCAGAGTATTAGCACAGTTGAGGGGAGTTGTGAGAAACATTGACAACACATCCAACTAAAATGACCAATCAATCAAGCAAGCAAATCAGCTGTCACCATGCAGTGACTCCAATATAAACACTAAATGAAATACAGTGAGACTCAACAAAGTGAGACAGTGGTTTTAATGGTGTTCGATCATGAGGCTCAACCTAATTATGCAGAACACCCTCTTCTGGAAAATATGAGGAGCAGAAATGTGAAACACGAAGTGCAGGAATGTAAAATATGTAGTGCAATCCAAACAATTTTACAGGTGGTACCACAAATGTGTTTCGAATACTGTTGTGGACACCAAGTTCTCGTGTATATCTCTTTCAAAAATGCCGAGTAGATGGTACATATTATTGCGGAGTTAAAAGTTTCTTGCATATTTATGTGAAGAGGTGCATTTAACTGTTCTAGTTTCTATTAGTGAAGTCACAGATACAAGTAAAATTCCTTCTCTCTAAGTCTTTTCTCCAAAGAAGAGACTTAAAGAGAATGACTTGATTACTTCTGTATTACTTGCCAAGTGGATTAAAAATGCTTTATTCAGAGATTTCTTGAGAGGATTTCCAGTGATGAGTGTACTGCAGTCGACTTTGTTTTCACAGCTTTAATGCTGGAGCACAATTGGGTATTGAGTCGGGTGACTTTAAAGTTTTTCCGAGATCACAGTGAGTATAGTCATCCAAAGTATGAGAAAAGTTACAAACAGTATAGTCAGTGCTACTACAGCTATTAGTAGTGTACATGATTTTTTTATTGCCTGTAGGCTTGCTTGCTGCATTTTTCAAATCTGTTTTGTGTAATACTTCATTAACATTCTTACACATTAGTCTGTGAGTGTCTGTATGAATGACTGATAACTGTGCGTTTTTCTTACCGTGTGTTGTAATGATTTGTGTTACAACATGTGATAATTTTGTTAACAGTGATTATCACAAAAATGTAGTAATTGTTTGATCATATTGCACAGTATGACTCTCATTTGCTCAAGTTGCATTGTACATACCAGTAAATAAAATTTGAATCTTTCATGTTATTTAACATGCAAACGAGTTATTTTTGACTTCACTTAAAATGTTTCATATTTAGAGGGTATATAAAAGAGCAACAGTTTAGACTTCTAGCTGAACTATTAATTTAAAACTGTACACAGAACTTAATGTATTAATGTGTTAACAGGCTGAGACAGCTGCAAACCGTATCTGCAAGGTGCTGAAGGTCAACCAGGAGAATGAACGCCTCATGGAGGAGTATGAGCGGCTTGCAAGTGATGTGAGTAATAAGAGTAATTCTTGTTTTACATTACCATTATTATATCCTTAATTACAGTACTAGTATTTAAGACTTTCACCTATGAGCTACATTCATTACATAGACATTACAGTCTAGATTTTGGGCACCTTTGTACACTCTTTCCAAATAAATTGAGAAATCTTCATGTGTGAGAGATCTAACCCGACCCCCCTTTCGTGCTAACACTGGTAATTTTATTAATTTTTTATTTACATATAAAATTCCGTAGGACCAAATGGAGGAGCAAATCTCCAAGGTCATGGAATGTGTCGATACATGAAATTACGATGCAAAAGCAATAACAGATAAAAATAAAATGTTTATGAACCCTAAAAAAGTCAAGCCATAAGTTTAAGTAAACACAATCGACAATACAACATAAGAATCACCTTCGTTTTCAGGGAACTCCTCGACAGATAAGAAGGAGTAACCCATCAGGAAAGATTTTTGAATTCTTGTGGAAGCTATTTCTGCCCAAGAGTTAAGGAAGTCCGATCCATATGCAGTATTGATTTCTGTCATGTATTAACTGAGTCGTTGTTGTTGTTGTGGTTGTGGTCTTCAGTCCTGAGACTGGTTTGATGCAGCTCTCCATGCTACTCTACCCTGTGCAAGCTTCTTCATCTCCCAGTATCTACTGCAACCTACATCCTTCTGAATCTGCTTAGTGTATTCATCTCTTGGTCTCTCTCTACAATTTTTACCCTCCACGCTGCCTCCAGTACTAAATTGGTGATCCCTTCTTCTGGTCAAGTTGTGCCACAAACTCCTCTTCTCCCCAATTCTATTCAATACCTCCTCATTAGTTATGTGATTTACCCATATAATCTTCAGCATTCCTCTGTAGCACCACATTTCGAAAGCTTCTATTCTCTTCTTGTCCAAACTATTTATCGTCCACGTTCCGCTTCCATACATGGCTACACTCCATACAAATACTTTCAGAAACGACTTCCTGACACTTAAATCTATACTCGATGCCAACAAATTTCTCTTCTTCAGAAACGCTTTCCTTGCCATTGCCAGTCTACATTTTATATCCTCTCTGAATAAGCTGGTGTTGTTAACAAGAAATGACAGTAAGGATATATAGAGGCCAATGTCAGAATACCCAGACTAGTGAACAGGGGTCGAGAAGAAGTTTGCAAACTTACACCACTTATTGTCTGAACCACCTGTTTCCAAGACAAAAATATCCTTTTAGAATGGGAAGAGTTACCCCAAAATATAATACCATATGACATAAGCAAATGAAAATAAGCAAAGTAGACTAATTTTTGTGTTGAACCCTTGAACGTGGGCTTTCCACGACAGTTTACTATCTATCTAAACACCTAGAAATTTGAACTGTTCGATTTCACTAATCATATGCCCATTCTGCAAAATTAAAACATCAAGTTTTGTTGAATTGTGTGTTAGAAACTGTAAAAACTGAATCTTACTGTGATTTAGTGTTAGTTTATTTTCTACAAGCCATGAATTTGTCATGAACTGCACTAATTGAAACAGTACCAATGTTGCACATAACATATTTTACCACCGTGCTAGTTTCATCAGCAAACAGAAATATTTTAGAGGTACCAGTAATGAATACTAGAGGGCATATCATTTATATAAATAAGGAACATGAGTGGCCCAAACATTGATCCCTGGGGCACCCCCCATTTGACCGTACCCCACGCAAATCCCACATCACAGCCATTCTCAACACTGTGACTCCCCATATTCTGTAATGGTCCAACTTATGCAGCAATATTTTGTGATCGACACAATCAACCACCTTAGTTAAATCAAAAAATGTGCCTAGCATTAAAAACCTTTTGTTTAACCCGTCCAGTACCTCACAGAGAAAATATAGTATAGCATTTTCAGTTGTTATAACACTTCTAAAGCCGAACTGTACATTTGTTAGCAAATTATATGATGTAAAATGATCAATTATCCTTACATACACAGCATTTTCAATAACTTTAGCAAAAACTGATGACATAGAAATAGGTCTAAAATTGTCTACATTATCCCTTTCTCCCTTATTATAATGCGGCTTTGCTACTGAGTACTTTAATTGTTCAGGAAACTGACCATTCCTAAAGGAAAAATTACAAATATGGCTAAATACAAGGCTAACATAAAATTTGAAATTTTCCCGGCGCATCAACTGGTCAAAAAGATTTCGGGTTTGCAGCCGGTCGTCGTAAACTTCATTGCACGATATTTCAGCTGGACAACTGCCAGCCATCTTCAGGTGAGCTGATCAAGGACTGACGAAGACGTTCTCCGCTCCAGCTTGTATAGTGCGCTGTGGTACTGCCGCGCATGCGTTGCAATCGCGGAGACAGTAGGGCCACACCGACCAGCGGCAGCGCACTCGCTGGTGGAACTGCAGTAATCAGCTGCCATCGGTATTCTTGCTGGCAACAGCTATCGAAGTCTTCTGGCGTCTTCGTCTCGAGCAAAATTCTGAGATGACGGGATTCCATGCGTTATTCAATTGGTAACCACTGTCACGGTTCATTAGATTTCCCGCAATGCGTATTTCAACGGATTCTTTGATAATGGAGTCCCAAAAAGTTTTTGCAGTGGCCAAAATCGAAGTTTTGTCATACTCCATTGAATGCCCGTTAGAAATACAATGTTCCACAACTGCAGACTTACTGGCTTGAAGTAGGCGAGTGCAACGTTGATGTTCTGTACAACGCTCTTCCACTGTAAGCGTTGTCTGTCCTATATACGCCATACCACACTGACATGGTATTTTGTAGATTCTCGTCTTCCACAGTAACAAATCATCCTTCACCGATCGCAGCAAATCCAAAATCTTAGAAGCCGGACGAAAAACCACTTTCACATTAAAACGATTAAGAATCCTTGCTATCTAGAAGGAGGTGTTTCCGACATCCTATATTCTTGCACTTTTCGTTCCCATACGTCTAACTGCTCTCGTACTTCCTCCTCTTTATTCCCCCAAATCATCAGATTATCTGCAAACACCATAGCTTTCATCTTCCTTTTATTCTTAGCTATTTTGATGTCAGAATTTATTGCAAAACTGCAAGAGCTGTATTACATGTTAAATTAAGTGGAAAACCACAATCTTCTTTAAGGAAGAGATAAGATGCTCACATCATCAGGGTTTCAGTTGTTATGCAGAGATCCCCACTCTGACGCTAACAATCAGAAAAGTGTATTTGTGGGGATTATAATACAGTATTAATTGTAATTTGTAAAATTGTGGTGGAACATTTGCAGAAGAATAGGTTAGTGTCTTCTTAAAACCAATATTACACCAGCAAATATTGCCAATTTATTTTATTTATGATCTCACAGTGAAGTTAATTCCACACGTTGTCTTACCCAGTTGCTGGAATGGATTCGCCGAACGATGCCGTGGCTGAACAGCCGGCAGACGGACAACTCGCTGGCTGGTGTACAGAAGAAGTTGGAGGAGTACCGCACATACCGCCGGAAGCACAAGCCACCCCGCGTCGAGCAGAAGGCCAAGCTGGAGACCAACTTTAACACCCTGCAGACCAAGCTGCGGCTGTCCAACCGGCCCGCCTACATGCCCACTGAGGGCAAGATGGTCTCTGTAAGTGTTTGAAATAATGACTGTTTATTAATTTTCTTATTTATTTTTATTTGTTTATTGCTTTATTTATCCTGGATTTCTCTTACATCCAACCAGAAATGTTAGTTGGTAACAGGAAGTCGTGCTGGAGTGTAAATAATTTAAGGGGTTGTTACCTTCACTTCTTACAGTATTCATTGCCAGGTTGTTATAAGTTATACTCGCCATATAGCTGAGAGCATTTATGTGCCCACTTCTGGGAATTGGGGAGGTGTGCCGGCTGCAGTTCAAGCAAACACTTCGTAACACAGTGTCACATACATGGATTTGTGCTCAAGGGAGACTGGCAGGAGCTTTGAAATGCATTTGGGAGTGGTGATCCTACTGTAATAATAGCCTATGTACAGCTATGGTTATCGGTTGTCTCTTCTCAAAAGAGCGGGAATACCGTAGCAGCATTCCATATCTGACATTTGCTGACTAAAGAGTACTGGGAAGGGAAGAATGATGAATGAATGTTAGAAGCTACATCTAACATAGATACAAACATTTGGAAATTACTGTGACATAAACAGTGAAAACAGTAGTATCTGCAGCAGATAATAATGAATAAACACCTCTAAGGCTGATAAACAAACAAACTGCATTTTTGTTCTGACAGTATTTGTTTATTTCGAACAGATTTTTTGGCTTGTTAACTAGTGTCAGAAAACAGCTGACTAGTGTGTATGTTGGTAGTATCTTTATTTCTAATATTTAGTTCACTATGCACTATTGTCTCTTGCGGATGATAGTCAGTTCTTTGAAGCCCGAAAACTGGTACAAAGTAAACCAATATTATTAGAACAAAATGCAGTTTGTCATATTTAAGGTTGAAAAACAAAAATTTTTCTGCCATGAAGTGATGGAAGAATTCATAAATGTGAAAGAACTCACAGTTCTTATTTTTTCTTGAAAAGCAGAAGAGTAAAGGCAGATTATAGGCAGATAGATTTAAACTCAGTGTTATCAGCAGTGGACATGAGAGGAAAAGTGGTAGAGAGAGTGAAAGAGAACACAAATAATAAAGGCGGGGGAAGAGGAAGTGATGTGACTGACTGAGAATGAAGCACAACTGATTGAGAAGGGGTTGGGAATGTATTTGCTTAATAGATACAGGGTGTTTCAAAAATGACCGGTATATTTGAAACGGCAATAAAAACTAAACGAGCAGCGATAGAAATACACCGTTTGTTGCAATATGCTTGGGACAACAGTACATTTTCAGGCGGACAAACTTTCGAAATTACAGTAGTTACAATTTTCAACAACAGATGGCGCTGCAAGTGATGTGAAAGATATAGAAGACAACGCAGTCTGTGGGTGCGCCATTCTGTTCGTCGTCTTTCTGCTGTAAGCGTGTGCTGTTCACAACGTTAAAGTGTGCTGTGGACAACATGGTTTATTCCTTAGAACAGAGGATTTTTGTGGTGTTGGAATTCCACCGCTTAGAACACAGTGTTGTTGCAACAAGACGAAGTTTTCAATGGAGGTTTAATGTAACCAAAGGACCGAAAAGCGATACAATAAAGGATCTGTTTGAAAAATTTCAACGGACTGGGAACATGACGGATGAACGTGCTGGAAAGGTAGGGCGACCGCGTACGGCAACCACAGAGGGCAACGCGCAGCTAGTGCAGCAGGTGATCCAACAGCGGCCTCGGGTTTCCGTTCGCCGTGTTGCAGCTGCGGTCCAAATGACGCCAACGTCCACGTATCGTCTCATGCGCCAGAGTTTACACCTCTATCCATACAAAATTCAAACGCGGCAACCCCTCAACGCCGCTACCATTGCTGCACGAGAGACATTCGCTAACGATATAGTGCACAGGATTGATGACGGCGATGTGCATGTGGGCAGCATTTGGTTTACTGACGAAGCTTATTTTTATCTGGACGGGTTCGTCAATAAACAGAACTGGCGCATATGGGGAACCGAAAAGCCCCATGTTGCAGTCCCATCGTCCCTGCATCCTCAAAAAGTACTGGTCTGGGCTGCCATTTCTTCCAAAGGAATCATTGGCCCATTTTTCAGATCCGAAACGATTACTGCATCACGCTCTCTGGACATTCTTCGTGAATTTGTAGCGGTACAAACTGCCTTAGACGACACTGCGAACACCTCGTGGTTTATGCAAGATGGTGCCCGGCCACATCGCACGGCCGACGTCTTTAATTTCCTGAATGAATATTTCGATGATCGTGTGATTGCTTTGGGCTATCCGAAACATACAGGAGACGGCGTGGATTGGCCTCCCTATTCGCCAGACATAAACCCCTGTGACTTCTTTCTGTGGGGACACTTGAAAGACCAGGTGTACCGCCAGAATCCAGAAACAATTGAACAGCTGAAGCAGTACATCTCATCTGCATGTGAAGACATTCCGCCAGACACGTTGTCAAAGGTTTCGGGTAATTTCATTCAGAGACTACGACATATTATTGCTGCGCATGGTGGATATGTGGAAAATATCTTACTATAGAGTTTCCCAGACTGCAGCGCCATCTGTTGTTGACAATGGTAACTACTGTAATTTCGAAATTTTGTCTGCCTGAAAATGTACTGTTGTCCCAAGCATATTGCAACAAACGGTGTATTTCTATCACTGCTCGTTTAGTTTTTATTGCCGTTTCAAATATACCGGTCATTTTTGAAACACCCTGTATATATTGTTTTTTTCTTTTGCATAGCGTGACTGACTGTGGAATTTTGACGTAACACAACATGTATTTCTATGGGACAGCAATATGCAGACAACTTAACCATGTCTTAATCTTTGTAAAAAAATAGTGTAGCTCTTTCTTATTAAGGAATTGATCTAGTCATTAGTTAACAGAAGAATGTGTTGTCAGTGAGAATTTTGTTAACAGGATATTGCCAACGCATGGAAAGGTCTGGAGACAGCCGAGAAAGCATTTGAGGAATGGTTGCTGTCTGAGATGATGAGGTAAATAATAATAATAAATAGTAGTAGTAGTAGTAGTAGTAGTAGTAGTAGTAGTAATGATGATATCAGTGTCCCATACCTGTTACTGACCCTATATTGGTCGTAGCAAAATAATGTATTTGCACTGAATCATAGCAATCTTGCCAATTTACACACATTGCCATGTAAAAAAGAAAAAAAAACTGGAAGGCAACATCATGCAATCACCAGTGAGGGCAATGCACATATTTGTTTTACATGTATTGTACAAAAATATGTCCAAGAACTCCGTATGGTATTTAATAATCTTGAAATGCCTCAAAACTTTTTAAAGTACATCCTACTGGCTACATGTGGTGCTTGTAGAATGACATATACATTCATGACTTGCCTGCCATCTCATCATTGGTACTGAAGGGTACAGTGCACATAGTACAGTTGGCAGTAACCAAAGACACCTTGTAATAGTGGCACCACATCAGACAGCTGCAGTGCAAGAGCAGGAAAATTTTGATTAGGTCAGTGGTTACATTCGGTGGTCACTCAGTGTATAAGAAAATGAAATGTAACATTCTTGCTGCTCAGTTTAGGGAGTGAGGAACAATTTTTGCAGTGTTTCCTTCCTGACCTTTCAATGGAAAGAAAGATGGAAAATTTGAGATGAGAGTTGAAATGTGACCTGATAGCTCAATTTTCCCACTCCTACTGTTGCCAATATTAATTCTTGAAAACAGGTTTCTGAATGATATTGTCATTGTATGACTTCTTATTCTCGGCCCTTCACTACACTGTCACCACCTCTACCCCTGTTCTAATAATCATTTCTAAAGAAAATAAGTAAAGGCTTATACTTAGAAGAGACTTTCACAATTGTATTTGTTGACCCTATCAGCATTTTATTTGCCTATAAATGAGCAGAATAGGGATGACACTTATTTCTTGCTAATAAAACTGAAAACTATGGTAGGCATCCAAAAGTCTTTCCTAATTACGAGCTTTGTTCGTTTTTCCCATAGACACAATGTGATGTCACCATGTTGTATAAGTGACTACACTTAATGGATGACAGGAAGATGTATCAGTCAGTCTCTGACAGAAAAACGGATCAATCAGTCTTCACCTGATCGTGTAACATATCCAATCGGTTCAAGAAACTCTTACAGTGACAATCAGTGATTTTGATTTCAGAGTTTCATTATCTTCTTCTAAAATTTTGTCAATATTTTCTTTAACATAACACATTCAAAAATATCTGACAATTGTATGAAACATCCAGATTTCGGCTGTCACTGGTGCAGACTTTTCACTTTACAAAGAAGCTTTGAATCCCAAATGCACCCATTGTGTCGGTCATTATACTGACAAGAGATCATCTCATTAGTGAAAGAAATCCCTTCAAGAGATAGTGACTGTTCTCAATATGTTGTTACATTTTGACTGAAATGTTATTTTAATAGATGTGAATGTTTTGCTTTAATTCTGAAATGTTAGTGGTACCATTATATTTTTAATTAATATGCTGTTTCCCATTCCTAAATCTACAAAGTAACATGACATCAAACATACGTGAAAGATTTTCTTTCATACTTAATTAGTAAATACTTCGTTGATCCACAGGTAGTTGGTCTGAAAGCCAAATACTTACTAAAATTATAAATGTGCTTTATTGTATACACTGATGTAAAAAGCAAGTCCATGATAGATAGAGCAGTAATCTCAAAGAGGATGACTAAGACTAGGACCCAGAGGCCACAGCTGTGTGTGTATTTGTAATTGTTAAACTATCAACTGACAATATTGCATTAAAAGAAAAATCAGTTGCCATTAAATTATTTATAGTGAAATATTTTTAAAAAGCTTCTCACATAGTAAATTATTTAGTATTTCAATTCATAGCCAAGACTATTGGAATCTTTTACAAATTTCTTCTGATACAAATATGATGAAAAAATAAATAAAATAAATTAGTGAGTATTTCCATTTCTTTTCTATACACTTCCCTTTCTATTGGGCTATAACATTTCTCCATATTTGTAATATATTCATGTAACAAATATTATCTTAACAATTCACTGTTTCCTAATGGTAAAGTAATGGAATTGTATCACACTAAACTGTGAAGTATTCAGTACCACTGTATTATGTTTGATCATAAATTATTTGTAAAATTACATTTTGCTTGTCAGTTAAAATGCACAGCCTGTCATTTACATTGGTATATATGAGCCTTCTGTCAGCCAGAACTGTAGAACATAATATACCTTTGTTCCCGTAAAAGTAATGTTAGAGATTACGAAAATGTAGGTATCGTGTACTTTAGTTTGTCAGATATTGCACTATTTCCTGTCTAGTAAGTTACATCTCACAGACCATTGGGAATCCAAGCCTGAATGGTTAGCACTTAGTAGCATGAAACTGTAAAACACAATGTATAAAATGTTTTGCAGTTTGTCGTTCATAGGTGACCATACTACTAAATTCTATTGCTCCTAACTACTTCAAGCCTTCCCGCTGAGGTGTGGGTAATTTGCCAGTTCTCTGTACATCGATAAGATGTCCTGTAATCTTGAGCTTGCCATGCTATAAAAGTACATTCATGGTAATTCAATTTAAAAAAGTTAAAAAATGTGATCTACATGGTTAAATCTTCAAAGTTTTGAAACTAGAGGACTGCAGTGAGTGTCCAGCAGGTGTACAAAAGTGAAATTTTTGGAAGGTCTCAGCTACAGGGTGACGTTTCTCTCCTTGCAGGCTAGAGCGACTGGAGCACCTGGCACAGAAGTTCAAGCACAAAGCCGACATCCACGAGGACTGGACCCGTGGCAAGGAGGAGATGCTGCAGAGCCAGGACTTCCGGCAGTGCAAGCTGAACGAGCTGAAGGCCCTCAAGAAGAAGCACGAGGCGTTCGAGAGTGACCTCGCCGCACACCAGGACCGTGTGGAGCAGATCGCAGCCATCGCTCAGGAGCTCAAGTGAGTACAGCTTTTGGGCTGAGGGCTTCTGAGAGTAGTGTGCGGGGTTTAATGGCGAGTTGAAGTGTGCACTACCTCTGCCGAGTACACTTCTACGTGAGAGAGTTAGTAACAATATCGCTAATAATTTATATGTGGTATTGAAGCATTAAGTATCTTCGAGTATAGCATATGGGCTTGGAATCGTCTGAAAATATTACATACTTGTAAGGAAAAATTGGGTGCGATTTAGGGACTATTTTGCTACACTCGAACGCGTGCTCATTTGTTGTAGCACCCTGGAGTACCATGACAGCGCCTCGGTGAACGCCCGCTGCCAGAGGATCTGTGACCAGTGGGACCGCCTGGGCAGCCTGACCCAGCGCCGCCGACAGGCCCTCGACGAGGCAGAGCGCATCCTGGAGAAGATCGACATCCTGCACCTTGAGTTCGCAAAGAGGGCTGCTGTGAGTAGGCTGCACTTTCTGTCGAATGTTATCAATATATACTGAGTGACTCAGTGTGGTAAAGTGCCATCTGCCGATCTAGAGATCTGCTGTTTGACCTCCAGACCGTCGTAGGAATTTTTATTTATTTAATTTTTCAACTTGCATCTTGCAGCTCTGGTAACATGATACACTACTGGCCATTAAAATTGCTACACCATGAGGATGACGTGCTATAGATGCGAAATTTAACCGACAGGAAGAAGACGCTGTGATGTGCAAATGATTAGCTACAGAGCATTCACACTAGGTTGGCGCCGGTGGCGACACCTACAACGTGCTGACACAAGGAAAGTTTCCAACCGATTTCTTGTACACAAACAGCAGTTGACCGGCGTTGCCTGGTGAAACGTTGTTGTGATGCCTCGTGTAAGGCGGAGAAATGCGTACCATCACGTTTCCGACTTTGATAAAGGTCGGATTGTAGACTTCGCAAGTGCGGTTTATCTTAACGCGACATTGCTGCTCGCATTGGTAGAGATCCAATGACTGTTAGCACAATATGGAATCGGTGGGTTCAGGAGGGTAATACGGAACGCCGTGCTGGATCCCAACGGCCTCGTATCACTAGCAGTCGAGATGACAGGCATCTTATCCGCATGACTGTAATGGATCGTGCAGCCACATCTCGATCCCTGAGTCAACAGATGGGGACATTTGCAAGACAACAACCATCTGCACGAACAGTTCGGCGACGTTTGCAGCAGCATGGACTATCAGCTCGGAGACCATGGCTCCGGTTATCCTTGACGCTGCATCAGACAGAAGTGCCTGCGATGGTGTACTCGACCACAAACCTGGGTGCACGAATGGCAAAACGTAATTTTTTTGGATGAATCAAGGTTCTGTTTACAGCATCATGATGGCCGCATCCGTGTTTGGCAACATTGCGGTGAATGCACATTGGAAGCATGTATTTGTCATCGCCATACTGGCACATCGCTCGGCGTGATGGTATGGGGTGCCGTTGGTTACATGTCTTGGTTACCTCTTGTTCACATTGATGGCACTTTGAACAGTGGATGTTACATTTCAGATGTGTTACGACCTGTGGCTCTACCCTTCATTCGATCCCTGCAAAACCCTACATTTCAGCAGGATAATGCACGAGCGCATGTTGCAGGTCCTGTACGGGCCTTTCTGGATACAGAAAATGTTCGACTGCTGCCCTGGCCATCACATTCTCCAGATCTCTCACTAATTGAAAACGTCTGGTCAATCGTGGCCAAGCAACTGGCCCGTCCCAATACGCCAGCCACTACTCTTGATGAACTGTGGTATCATGTTGAAACAGCATGGGCAGCTGTACCTGTACACGCCATCCAAGCTCTGACTTATGCCCAGGCGTATCAAGGCTGTTATTATGGCCAGAGGTGGTTGTTCTGGGTACCGATTTCTCAGGATCTATGCACCCAAATTGCGTGAAAATGTAATCACATGTCAGTTCTAGTATAATATATTAGTCCAATGAATACCCGTTTATCATCTGCATTTCTTCTTGGTGTAGCAGTTTTAATGGCCAGTAGTGTAGAGTTTGAATGGAATCATGGTTCAGAGTCCATATGAAACTTTAGGCCCAGTTATAACTGACTGTGTAAGTTGGTTCATAGATTATAGGAAAGCAAAGATGCCTATAATCCAATCAAAATTACTTGGCAGTTGACGTCTGTCACTTGCCATTACAGTATTGCCACATTGGCTACAATTCACTAAACTTGGTTAGGGTGTTGTATTTATTACTCTGCTGACCCAGGCAACATAACAGGCACAGTGGGTCACTACACAAATGCTCTTAACGTGTAACGTGGATCAATGTTGGAAGCGGATGCTGCGAGCTATGACGGAAATGTGAGATGTTCTTTTGTCAGCTGATTTTAAGTGACTAATGAGTAAACTGTAGCAGATGATTTTGTAGCCCTAAATTTAAACTCTTGTCCTAACCTAACCACAACCTTGTGATGTGAAGTGTATCAAAGGAAACAGTGGTCAACAATCTGCAGCAGAACTGAAATCCCTGTCGCTGCGTTCATAGTGATTAAGATAACCTCTACAAGGAAACTCTAGAGAGAGAAATTTCTGTTCCAGTAGTAAAAGCAAACTGTAACTTCTCGCTGTCATTGATTATGTCAAATTATCCTCACACCTTTGGATCTGAGGTTTTCCCAGTGTACGAAAATCTTGAAAATTTCTTGGGTATTCAGCGGGGTGGCATTGTCCAACAGGCACAGCCTCCGTCTTGGCGCTTCTGTGCAGTCTGCGGGTGGGGAAAGCGTGGAGTTGGGTGGTGGAGGAAGCGTAGTGCTCCGCGACAGATCGCGGACTGCAGACCTTCCGTGGCCACGGCTGCGTGCAGAACTCTGCCAATGTGGTCACAATGCGTCTTTTTCTTCAGGTGTCCTGACAGGGGTGGATTTCCGTGTAGACTATCATGTTTTAATGATACTCAAGGCTGGATCCCACCAGGCCTTGCACAACTGGAAACTGCTGTCTTTATATTAGCTCATCGTGCAGCCGGATCTCCACTGCCTCTTTGAGGATACAGTCCCAGAAGGTGTTGGACTGCTAGAAGGCCTGTGTGCCGTTGTGGTTCGTGCCACATCCATGTGAGATGCAGTGCTTTGCGTGGCTGATGGCTGTGTGTTGTCTCCCAGTTTCCGGTGTCCTAAGTCGTCCTTGATTGATCCTAATAACGTCTTTGGTTTGGATGAAGGGTGAAACACGGCGTCCATCAGAGATCAATCAGACTCCAGGAACACTTGAAGATGGCAAGAAGTTGGCTTGCTGAAATATCACGCCTGTTGGACGATGCCACATGGCTGAATACCCGAGAAATTTTCAAAATTCTCACACTAGCTACACGAGCGGCCTCATTACCAACCGATGAGCAGTCCTGGTTGGCACTTGGTCACAGATTGTAAGTCACACAGGCAGACTTCAAATGAAAAAAGAATGATACGAAGAAGAAGAGCAAATAAAAAAGTCAGTACAATGATGAAAATGATGATGCAAACTATTAGAAGTAAAAAATTACATTGAAACCAATTAGCTGAATAGAAGTAATAATCAAAATCTTTTGATTAGATTAAGAAATAATCTGCTATCTCATACATGTTACGTTATATGCTAAACACTGGTGTGTGCCACTACACTTGGTTAGGGTTTTGTATTTATTACTCTGCTGACCCAGTCATGATGATGAATTGCAGCCTTCAAAAAATTCAGCTTCACACAATGTCATGCAAAGCTTATTTAATCTAAGCCAATCTCTGAGAGTACAATAAATGTGTATGTGCTGCTTTATCGCGTCTTTTGCGGAAGGTTCCAGTGATGTTTGGTTAGTGCCATGTGTGAAACGTATGTATTTTGTTAGTCTTTGTGTGTGTGTGTGTGTGTGTGTGTGTGTGTGTGTGTGTGTGTGTGTGTGTGTGAACGAACTCACAATTGTTGTTGCAGTTTACCAACAACAGACAGTTAAGGTATGACGTTGTACGCTCGGATTGGAGGAAACCAGTTCCAAACTCCAAACTATGAAGTGAAGTGTCAGCTATCAAGTAATTTTAATTGGACTGTAGCAGACTGTAGTAAAGCACTGTGGTGTTCAAACCAACCTTCTGGTTGATGACAGATTTACCCTTTTTGTACCCTCAAAAGCTCCAAAACCAAAAGTTATTGTAAAGTGCACATATTTCGCTGCAACAGCAAAATGAGTGTGGCATGACATATATCTTTGGGTACGTATTCTGTTAAATCAAACACACAGAATATTATATATATTCAAAATTATGGCATTAGTCATCAGGTTGTTAAACTGGAGACTTTTTTCCCCGTTGATGTAGTTTATTGTTGATGAGCAAGCCAAACACTAAATCATACACTTGTGAACCCATAGAAAATGTCTAGGACTAATTTGAATAGTGGGCAAGACACAGCAATCAGCGTTCCCATAATCTGATAGATGTATGGGATCTAAATGTCATTGAGTGCCTTCAGTTGGATGTATCATACCAGAAAATACTTGGGAACTTTCTTCTTCATGAAATTAAGGCCTTTGTGAATGCTACAGGCATTACATAACTAGTGACCTGGAAGAATGATCATCTGGGCTACAGAGTATACTTCGCAACACAGGCACAAATACCAATGAAAGCAAATAAACCTGCTGGAGGTACATCCATAACTTAGCATTATAGTAGAAATTGAAAATACCACTTCAGTTATAAGATTTTTTTATTTTTCTTTGCTGGTATAAGCATTGAAAAATAAACAAACCTTACAACCGAAGCACTATTTCCAATCTTTACTGCTGATAGAAGATACTAAATACAAACAAAAGTATGCAAACTATATCTCAACACTGGACCTGATGGAAGTAAGAAGTGAGAAAAATAGGAAGGAAAAAAAAGGAAGGATGGAAATAAGGATGCTTGTATTGAAGTTTTTGTCTGGATGGTTGGTGCTGATGTATTTCTCCAATGAATTTGGTGTTATTGTCCTTAATGATGGACGCTGTAACTGCAATCGCATACTGTGTTGGAAAAACAAATGAAACATCTGAGGCGGATGACATAGTTGTTAGTTTTGAGTAGCCATTGTCTGAAATTAAGAAGGAGGCAGGTGACTATGTTTCTAAGCATTACATGCTGAACTGACAAAACCAGAAGAGATTCCTGAGGAAGGAACTTGTGACCAAACATAGGAGAGTAGTGAAGCAGCCAGATGAAAATTCTAACAGGCACTCCATAGTAGCAGTACACAAGTGCTAACTTCAATCCAGACAACTGTCACTAGGCAAACAGCACAATTTGAATGGTAATATATTTATCAGTAATTTTTGAGTAATTTATGTGACAAATGTCACAAACTATTCTAAAGGTGGGTCAACCACAGCTAAAAAAAATTGATTGATGAAACTAGAACTTTCATACCACAATATTAAAGCAAAGTTTTGTTTGCAAATGAGATTTAAAATGAATGAATAAATGAATGAATGTCCATATGACCACATTACCTGTTTGTTGTAGTCCTTTCAAAGGCCTATGACTGGTTTCGCATCTGAAAGGTGCATCCTCAGGTGCATTTAAGTAACCACTTCATGCCTGATGAGAATCAAGATGTTTCCAAGGTGCAGCTTTAAATGAAAGTGAGTGATCTATCAATGGTCATCATCAAACTGGAAGGTTCTTCTAATAATTTCCGGGTATGCAGCCGGATCCCGTCAACATTCTGCCACGATATTTCGGCCCAGAGACGTCCGGCCATCATCAGGTGAGTACACAACTACTGAAGAGCCCAGGGAGAAGAAGAAATACGCCGGGAAAATTTCAGAAGTCACATCAAACTGGAAGGTTGTTAGACACAAATGGTGGGCATTCAGAATAAAATCCATTAGCTAAAAAAAATGTGAGTGTGGAAGTTTCAATACTGTCCAACTAACCACATGTGTTGCTGTGCAAATTCAAACTTATTGGAATTTCCACATCCACATTTTTCTCAACTTACAGATTTTATTTAGGATGCCCATCATTTATATTTAACAACCTGATCACAGCAGTTGAGGGATCACTCACTTTCATTTATAACTGCACCTTGGGCCATCGTAATTATCATCTGGCACGAAGTGATCGCTTACATATACCTGAGGATTCACCTTTATGCTGTGAAACTGGTTGTGGAACTTGGAAAGAACTACAGTAAATGGCTATTGTGGTCACAAGGACTTTAATTCATTTTAATTCTGATTTGCTAATAATACTCTGTGTAATACTATGTTATGGAAGTTCCAGTTCCATCTATCCTGACTGAAGTGTGTGAAGTGTGTTGTTACTTTATGAACTCATATATTACAAATATACTTTATGAACTCATATATTTTTAAGCTAATGAAAAGTAAATTATTTTTTTTTTTAGAGAGAGAGAGAGAGAGAGAGAGAGAGAGAGAGAGAGAGAGAGAGAGAGAGAGCCACAGATTTTGAAAAGGGATGCAATAGAATTTTTTACCAGTGAAAATGTTGCTGTTGCACTTTTAAAATGCACAGAGCCCTGGTTTTAAGTAAAATATTTGAAAGTAAAATATAGCCTAGCAACACCAGTGTCCGACTCACAAATTTCTTACTTTACAGCCATTCAACAACTGGCTGGACGGCACCCGAGAGGACTTGGTGGACATGTTCATCGTGCACACGATGGAGGAGATACAGGGCCTGATCGACGCTCACGGCCAATTCAAGGCGACACTGGGCGAGGCGGACAAGGAGTACACCGCGATTGTCGGGCTGGTGCGGGAGGTTGAGGCGACGGTGCAGAAGTACCAGGTGCCGGGTGGTTTGGAGAACCCGTACACAACCCTCACTGCCAACGTGAGTACCTACTCTGCACTGTGGAACTTCTGGCATGGCGCAGTATCACCATTGTCTGTGTTGTGTGGAAAAAGCTCTGTTTGACATCCCATTTACCTTGTGTCTCTGGTCAAGGAGCTAATGCAACCATTGAAGACAAGCAACTTGATATTATCTATCATAAATGATTGGTCAAACAAATACAGTAACTAGACAGTTTTTATGTAATTGTGTTTGTGCAAAGATGTGTTTTCGGCTTCGTCTGTCTTCAGTTAGCATAAAATGTTTATATCTTTCCAATACAGCTAAATGCAATTCATAAAAATGTTGCAATATTATGAGACTTACCCAACAAAAGCGCTGGCAGGTCGATAGACACACAAATAAACACAAACATACACACAAAACTCAAGCTTTCGCAACAAACTGTTGCCTCATCAGGAAAGAGGGAAGGAGAGGGAAAGACGAAAGGATATGGGTTTTAAGGGAGAGGGTAAGGAGTCATTCCAATCCCGGGAGCGGAAAGACTTACCTTAGGGGGAAAAAAGGACAGGTATACACTCGCACACACACACATATCCATCCATACATACAAGACACAAGCAGACATTTGTAAAGTCCTCTTTACAAATGTCTGCTTGTGTCTTGTATGTATGGATGGATATGTGTGTGTGTGCGAGTGTATACCTGTCCTTTTTTCCCCCTAAGGTAAGTCTTTCCGCTCCCGGGATTGGAATGACTCCTTACCCTCTCCCTTAAAACCCATATCCTTTCGTCTTTCCCTCTCCTTCCCTCTTTCCTGATGAGGCAACAGTTTGTTGCGAAAGCTTGAGTTTTGTGTGTATGTTTGTGTTTATTTGTGTGTCTATCGACCTGCCAGCGCTTTTGTTGGGTAAGTCTCATCATCTTTCTTTTTAAATATATTTTTCCCACGTGGAATGTTTCCCTCTATTATATTGCAATATTATGAAATAGATAGTTGCTACTCACTATAGTGGAGATACTAAGTAATAGACTTAGAAAACTGTCACAACATGAGCTTTCAGCTGGCAAAGCCTTTGTTGACAAACACTCACACAAACGCATCTCTCACAAGGTGTGTGTGTGGGGGGGGGGGGGGGGGGGTGCTTGGCTATTTTTGACAAAGACCTTGTCAGCCGAAAGCTCATTTTGTGACAGCCTTTTTCTTGTGTGTTTCTGCAGCTCAGCATCTCTCCTACATGGTGAATAGCATAATATTGTCACATTCCATCCTGGATTTTCCATTGTTTGATAAAAATGTTGTATTTATGAAGCTATGTTACTCCAACTGAAGATGGGTCAAAGTCCAGAATGTGTCTTGGTGTGAGTAAAAAATAAAAAAAAAGTGATCTTCCATAAAGCAGAACACACACACACACACACACACACACACACACACACACACACACACACACACTGCAGAGTGCCTTTTATGGGAAAAAAAAAGAGAGAGAGATTTTAAAATACTGAAGTAAACTTCAAGGAAATGGGAATAAATTCCTAAAATGTGTCATGTTGTGGATGAGAAAGTGTAACGATGATGTCTAACAAACATAGATCAGCAGTTCATCCATCTTCAACAACTGTAGTTGTATTTATTGAAACAATCAGCAATAAGTTTTGCAAAACTAATTTTATTTCCTTCACTGGATTCAGACACCTGGTAGCCCCTTTCTTCAGAGAGCTATAAATGTCACATTTTTTGCAAGTGTCATGCAGCATATAGCTTTGGTTATGAGATTTGACATGATGTCTGTACTTGTTGTTAGGCTTCTTTATACCATTTTTGTACAGACACTGTGAACCGCATGACCACAGCAGTATGCTGCATGAATCTTACCTTCTGACACTTGCAAATAATATGATAGTTATAATGTGCTGAAGGAAGACACTAGGTGCCTGAAATCTTTTAGAGAAATAATATTTCTATTGTGCAACTGGTTGCCAATTATTCCAGTAAATACATATATTAGGTAATAATTTTATTTTTAATTTTTTTGAAAAGTGAAGCCTGTTTGTCTTTACTGTTTACATCTGTAAAACTGTAAAATTGAATGAAATTGATGCAATGTTGTGTTCAGCCTGTTTTAGCAGCTTTTCTACACAGGAAAACATATCTGCTGTCGAATTCATGTTGGGTGTCGGGGGTGTTACCTAAAGAATCTTTTCGGTTGTGTCATCCTTTCACTTCCTCTTTCAGTTTTGAGAATAGTAGTAGTGTGGAGGAGGTAAATGTGGTGAGTGATGGTGTTGGTGATGAATATTGTTACCCTTTCTTGGACAGCAACTGATAACTTGTTGCTACCAAGTGAACTGGACTCTCCTCTTGGAAGAGTATGTTAAAAAAAATTGGCAGAGCTTGTCAACTGAAAGAAAGAAAACTTCTTAAAAACATTTATATATTAAAATATGGTATATGGTACTACCACACTAAACAGTTTCATTTTTTTGGCAGGTCATTTATTTGTAATGCATTATTTACATACTCTTTTGGTATTCTGATCCATTATTTTGGGGTTAACGTAATACAAAAGTCTGATCACCCCTAAAAATAATAAAAGTAATAGAGTTGCAGACAAACACAACAAAAAGTTTGTTACACACTAAGCTTTCGGCCAAAGCCACCTTTGAAAAAGAAAAGAACACTTACATTCACAGAAACAAGAACACCTCTCGCACACAACCGCTGTCTCTGGCCACTCTGATTAGACTGAAATGCATCAATCGGGAGCAACAGTCCATAGTGGGATGGGAAGGCAGAGGGATAGTAGAGTAAGGTGGGGGAAGAGGAATCAGTGCAGACTTCTGGAGCATGAAGAGATGGCATGTGGCACGACAAGGCTGCCAGCAGCTATCTCGGGAGATGCAACACACATTTAAGCTCAGGATGTTTCATTATAGTGTATACTTTGCTGTGGTGTGAGGATGTCTTTCTGATTGTGCAACTTGTTTTCTTCGGTACTGACAGCCTCCTGCACAAAATAAATTTGTTCTGGTGATGTTTGCATCTTATATGAAAGAAATTATCAGAGTTTTGTTTGGAAGATCGTATAAAAATAATTATGAAGAAGTGATTGTATCAAATGCAGTAGTGTGATTTTTATTTGCATTTTTTGCTTGCAAGGAAGATATGGGCACCCAGTTCCAGGTACGGGAAAGTATCTCTAGCAGAATGCTGCTGACATTAGCGCTGCACGTGAATGCAGTTTCCACAGCCGCTTTCCACTTGCAGCTTGCTCATTGCTGTGTTTGAGATCAGACTCTCGAGCATCATAAGTGTTGTACAGACAGTGGATCCACCTCACTTGCAGAATATTGCAGCACAATAATCATCCTGGAAAGTGTTCCCTTTTTCACTCCTGTGACTTATGTACAGTTAGTATATGTGCTTAGAATAGTAAGTGAAGGGAAAGGCTCAATAATTGCCACTGCAGAGATGGTAGATTGGTGCACTTGTTGGTGTGTATCTTGATGTAAAATTGTGATAACTATGGTGGAAATGCATGATGATACAAATTCCTGTGAGCAGTGTTTCTTTCCCCTAGAAAAAAAGTGTTTTCTGCAATTGTCACAGATTCTGTTTTAAATGTTTCCATTAGATAACTGTGGGGTTCTCTGTGTAGAACAGAATTGTTGTAACATATTGTATATAAGAATTCAGCATTTTTTTTTTGTCTGTTAAAAATATTTATTTTTATATAATTTTTGCATAAATTTGAAATTGTGAACATAACACCTTATCAGCAACACACATTCTGTTTTCAATATCTTTTGGTTACCTTCTCGTGACATACAAAGGGTAATAATACCAAAACAAGACAGATGGAAGAAAAGTAATTAAACTGTTTATTATTTCAAAAGTAATGGCCATTCATCCCACTGAGACAAAATGGTCAGTACCGTCATGGAAAAATGTTTGCAGTGGACTACGGAACTGTGATTGTACCCTGGCATGCACCTCTTCATCCAAAGCAAATCGACAGCCATGAGTGTCTTTCTTGATGGCTCCAAAAATATGGAAATAGGATGGGGAGATACCAGGACTGAATAGAGAATGTATAAGGGCTTTCCAGCAAAACTTCTCCAGATATAGTCGAAACAATCTTGACGACATGTGGGTCCTCTCACAGTGTTGCTCCTCCATAGAGTTCCTCTCTCCCCCCCCATGTGATTTCCATAGTTCGGAACCCTGGAGAGAGAAAATATTTGTGGCCACTGATTTACTTTGTTACTTTGGAAGAAGATTTGCATGCCCGAGTACAATTATGTTTCCATAGGCACCTGCAAACATTTTTTCATGAAGGCGTTGATAGTCTTTTCACGGTGAAGATAAATATTAGCAGTTATGGTGATTACTTTTGAAATTATAAACAGTTTACTTTTTTTTTCATCTGTCTTCTTTCATTTGACTGCCACTTATGCACACTCCCTTTTTCTTTTCTTTTTTCCAAAAATCAATTATCAATGCCAAATTTAAGAGAAAGTAATTGTGTATGTGAGAACAGATCACTACTCACCAGATAGACAAGCAGCATAGAGAAGTATGTAAAACATTCAGCCTAACTGGGTCAAGTAATGACTCGGCTGCTTCTTCTATTTGGCGTGTAATATCAGTCCTCACATAAACATAGGAGATGTACATAAAACATTCAAATGCCAGCAGGTGCATGTGTTTCTGCTGTTGTTGTACATAAGGCAGTAAAATCCAATGGCTATTGCATGCTTAAGATCATGTTGATAGGAATGGATGTGATGTTGCAGCTCACATTTTGAAAACACACACACACACACACACACACACACACACACACACACACACACGAACTACCTAGGACAGAAGATAACAATTTACACACTAATTAGACATAAATAATAATTTGTATTTCCTGACAAAGCAAACTGAAGACCTGGGCATGGTGGCATGACCGCCCTTCTCACACTCTAGGAACGTGGAGGGAAGATAGTAACATCATTCATTCCAGTATCCTTAAAAGCGGAACTCTTTCACATGCCTCGTTTTTATATGCCAATGCCGTGCATAACACAATTTAACATACTGTTTGCACCTTTACTTGACAGTACTTGTCACACACACACACACACACACACACACACACACACACACACTATGACTGTGACAACATTTATTCAGTGTGTGATGTGAATGAATTCATGTTGCATCTGGAAAAAACCATGGTCTCCTTTCATTCTGAAGCCTCATTTTTCTAACACAGTATGCCTTTTCTGAAACAGCCCATCTTAATAGCACATTATTAATCATTTATTTTGGCACCTTTCAAGACCACATCCCATAGACAGAAACAAAAATTTCCCATTATTTTTTGTAGCCTCGAAGTCCACTTCTGTGAGTGACAAAAGCTATGAAGTTTTCGCAGAATTTGTTTCCTTGTATTATTCATAATCTCACAAAAATTGCAGGCTAATAAGATATTCATCTGTATTCTCAATGCAATATTTATTGTGTGTACATTGCTTCTTTTTTGAGTTAGGTACTGCAGTTTGACTCATTGCCGTGTGTCACTTCTGCTATAATTTGCACACCATCAACTTGCTCAGCCTTAACATTTTGCTTGCTTCACTCACCTTTTTGTCAGCACTGTCACTGCTTTCCCATTCTCATTACCAATAAATTTAATGACGTTAACAGCAAACTGTCACGGCTGTTATGAAGGCTCTGTCCTGTGATCACTTTCTGTGCTTGCACTGTCAGTTAACAACGCACACTATTCTGGAATGGAATGTGGTTGTGGCTAGTCACATGGCTAAGTTAGTTCTCAACTATGTAGGAGAAGACAGAGTGCTACTTACCGTAAAGAAGTCACATCAAGTGGTAGACAGGCACAATTAAGACACTGGCATAAGGCATTCAGCTACAGCCTTCATCAGCAAAAAGAGAGAGAGAGACACCCATTCAGCATCTCTTTTACTGATGAAGGCTGTGGCCGAAAGCTTTATGTAAGTATCTTTTACTTGTGCCTGTCTGCAGCTTGATGTGTCTTCTTTACGATAAGTAGTGATCTGTCTTTTTCTACATTGTCGGTATTCCTACGTGTTCTCACTACAGCTGAGTCTGCCGTTTGCTTTGTCAAGTAATATGGATTCAGTTATTTTTAGTTTGGTTGGTGAAACTATAGTTCAGCTTGCAGTCTAATGACAAATGGTAGGTAACTGTGGATCTGAAACATTTTTATGAAGTGATAATTAACTTATCACTGTAATTAGCATTCAGAACACAGTTGCACAGTTCCAAAATTACACACATCCAAATGAAACCTACAAATTTTTGAAACATCTGGTAGTCTAGCTGTATTCCAACTACATGTCTGCTGTGTTTCAGGATCTGACCAAGAAGTGGACAGAAGTGCGCCAACTTGTGCCCCAGCGAGACCAGACTCTGCAGAACGAGCTCCGTAAACAACAGAGTATCCTTTTATGGAGATGTTTAACCTAGTCATATGTTCTTAGATCATAATAATGTACCTCTTTTTTTACAACTGTGAAAGGTGGCACAAAGAAGAAGAGACTGTTAGTATTACCAAAGAATTACTGCTGTGGCATATTAGTGCAATAGTGTTTATCGACCGTAAACTGTATCTTTATGCTGTGGCAATTCGTGTCACATTCAGTCACCTCAGTGGTGGTGTATGAACAGGTGAGTTTTCAACAAAAATGGCAGAGCTTCTGCAGAACCTTGAGGAAAGAGGTGTGCAAAATCATTTTGATCAGTAAAAATGGACACACTTCTCTAAACTGATGTAGATCCTACTTTTGAAGGGGGCCCTCACTATATGAAAACATTTGGTAACTAATCAAAATTTACAACACCAGTCTCAATTTGCTTGTGTCAGACTGTATGTGCAACAGAAATGTAAGAAATGTCTGTTACAAACTGCTCATCCATTGCCATTAAGAGGACTGATTTAAGTTAAACTTATTGCAGTGTAAAGACTGTTCAAGGTTGAAAAACAGTTAAATATGTCACAATAAATCTGCTGTCTCATCCCCCTTCCCACCATCAGAGTGCTATCATAGGAAGTTTTCAAAAGTTTACTATGTTTGTGATGGTTCTTTTAGTCTGAGAAATTGACTTTATTTGAAAGTACTGGAACCTTCAGTGTTTGAGAATATCGTACATATCAAAAATTTGTTAGACGAGCCAGGAATGTGAGGGCCTGACGTAAAAACCTCTGAAAATATTATTGTTCCAGCTCAAAAATCGTGTCTGTAGCCCTATAATACGAATCTGACTGGGTCAAGAGTTAAGATCTGCTGCTCCGAGTGTGACTCAGTTCCAAAGACTACTCCTTTTTAAAACTAAGAGTAAACAGTTCTCTTAGGTTTGTGCAGCAATAACTAATACAAAAATACCTGCACACTTCATAATTAAGTGAAAGTTCCACAGAGATGCTCACCTGATTCTAGCCCTATTGGCATGAATTATTAACAAGTGAGAAAAAAAAATTTGAAATGGGGTTTATATAGTAAAGAACAATGCCTATTATCACAAAATACAAATACATCTACTCTATAGTTCAATACCTTAACAGAGACTGTTAAGCCAGGTTAAGTAAAAATGTCTGTTACATTTCAGTTTTGACAGCGCGTGGTCACAACAGTCAAGATTAGATGTTTTGTGTGTGATAAATTTATTAATAATGCATAACAATGTTTCATTCTGACAGCATATTAATTCTGTAAATATTAGCTGTTCCTACTGTATTGTGTTTACCTAGTATGACAACCTCATGACAAATGATCAGGGTAGTATGTATTGTATTCAAATGTTTTAGGTTTTACTTTCTGACATGTTCCACACCCACAAAATCATCTCATTTTTTGGGACTATGGAACGAAAACTGAATCTAATGTAATCCAGAGTTTTATTAAATTTTGCTTAAAAAAAAAAAAAAAAAAAAAAAAAAAAAAAAAAAAAAAAAAAAAAATTGATGTCCACTGGTGTGGACACTGTGGATGCAAGAACTACCAAGTCTTTGTCTGTTAATTACTTCTTTTTGTATGGAAACACTCAAAGCAGTTTGGACATAGAGATTCCCTACATTTAGTGCAAATGTACTTAGTTTTTCTTCTGCACAATTGATCATAACATCTGCAGTTTTTATCTCCAAGAGTTTCAGCTAACGATTCCCTTGATGAAATCTCTCCTCATCTGCTGCTTCACAAACTGGTCTCTCTTGCTGGGATCTTGGAGTAGAAACAGGCCTTCCTTCCCTTCCTGGTGACCATTCGCGTTCTCCCAGGTTTATGAGGGATTGTGCCACTAGCAACTTGAAATCAAGGAGACAGATGTTATTTCTTGCCTGCCCTTATAGCAACCGAGACATCACAATATCCACATCAATAAAATGAAAGAAGACATAGATACCACTGCCTGTTTCGTCAATGATGTGGGTATAATGCTACACACTGGTCCGTGATGTCTACACATCCCATATGACAATTGTAGCATGTGACACTGAATGGTTGAGGTACACTGATGGTCTTGTTCTCCTTCTTGTTCCAGCACTGAACTTGTGATATGGGCTGTGCACCAGCATAGGTCAAACCCTTTTGTAATGATCGTGCCCTCTTTACACACGACATATGCACATTCCCCTTGTACGTCCTTTCTCATGTCTCTGTCTGAAGGAAGCACTGACAGTGCCCCAAATGCCATGTTTATTTTTTTAAGGTCCTGGAGTAGTGGCACACTTGTATAAAAAAAAAAAAAAAAAAAAAACCAACTTTGTGGTTCTTTTACGTGATATCATCACAAAGTCATAGAACCTCATCAGCACAAGCTCCAAACTCACTAACTGGCTGCCTCCCACCAGATCCATCGTGGTATATTTGAAAACAGTGGACGTAATCAGAAGAACCAGCTCTCTCACAGACTTCCAGTCCCCATTACTTTGGTTTGTTAGCAACATACTGTTAGATATTGTTGTGACCCTTTAAAGGTATGATCTGCTCATCAATACACTGATGCTCCTCAGCTTCTGCGGCATGAAGAAAGTTTTTTTGCAGACACTCCAGAAATGGACAGATTATGTACAGATGATCTGTGTTGCTTAGATCCACTGCACTATTATCCACAAAAGGAAGAAAACGCTGTATGTTATCGTACCGATTGACCGGTAAAGAGTTGGCTACAAAATCCTTAATCCTTCATCTGATGACCTGCACGATCGGGTTCGAGGGTACTTGATGTCGTTGTCATATGTTCACACCTAGAAATATATTCAGTTCAGGATCTGTCGGTCAGAGATTCAATTTGCCATTCCGAAGAGCATTCAGATTAGTTTGAAACACAATGTGTTCCAACATTTCGTCAGAAATTATTTCTGTGAATTAATCAATGGGACTCTCGCCAGTTACATTTATGTTTTCATGTCTGTAAGTTGTGGTAGCAGTACAGAATTACTGTCGATTTGCTGCCACTTGTAGTTTGGCAGCTATGTTCTTTTACTGGTTGGGAACTTGTAGCAACACACGGAATTTCACTCTTGCTATTCTCAGAATCGAACCATTGTCATCGGAGCTGGAACTTGTTTCCATGATAACGTTTCTTGATGACTGTGGTTCCCTGAATTCATAATCAGTTTTGCTTACCAGTGTGCACCCTGAATCAGATGGCAACTCTTCGATTACATCCTGAAATTCAAAATTGTGGGACTAATTATAGGATTTTGTGTGCCATAAATTATAAGGTGTATGCTGAACTAAGAAACTATACTAAAAACTGTAAAATACGAAACAAAGTAAATGTTTCATTGTGCTCTTGTAAGACAGCTCATGACTAATGCCATTATTGCATGATGTCCACTGCAGTGGACAGATACTTTCTGCTTCTAGTAACCGTAAAAATATGTTTTGACAATCTTTCATTTTTAAAAAATGGTGCAGTATCCATCTAGGTTCATTAAGAATTTCTTACTCTGCACCTTGAAGTCCCACAGAAGTGTTTCGCTGAAACAGTACACGCTGGTGCACGGCCACACTCAGAAGACGCCATCTTGTCACATGTGATGTTTGTACGCAAACACACTCTAATAGTTCTGTTACTGCCCTACAGATAGCAGCACCAGGTGGAGAGTGTCCACTAGAGTGGACTTAAAAACATAGTCACATTGAAGGTAAAAGTGACCAATAACAGCTGTCCACTACAGTGGACACCATGCACCACAGGGCTAGCGACAGATGCTGCATCGCATTGTATTTTACTGTTAAAATTCTGAGAGTGTACTTTCCTGGAAGAGTCAACCAATATATTGGTTCCTGCTAAGTGTATCTTATGAAGTGACCATGAAGATAAAATTAGAGAGATTCGAGCTCACATAGAGGCTTACGAGCAATCTTTCTTTCTGCGAACCATGTGTGGCTGAAACAGGAAAAGGTTTATGTGACAGTGGTACACACAGTAATCTCCACCACACTCTGTACGATGGATTGTGGAGTATAGACGTAGATGTAATTGGAAATAAGTAATGACACTATAACACACATGATCCGAGAATCTAACAGAAAATGACAAATTACTGGAAAAAATAAAATCTACGTATATTCTGCAAAGACCAGTACAGTCACTGTGCCTTGAAATACTGACACTTTAAAGATAATGTCCACGTGGTGCCACTTTCCTCGTGTGCAATCGCAGGTGCACGGTAGTAAAAGGGTGTGCACAAAAATTTCTGGAAAAAGTGTGTATGCTTAGACATTCTCATGTCCACATGTTGTCTGATTGTGCAAGCAGTCTGATGTGGATCCCTTTCTTTGCTTGGGAGCTTGTGCTGCATTTATTGTGATGGAAAGGTGACAGAAAAAGGAAATGCACAAATGACTGTAGGTAAAGAAGTATCTAAATAACAGGTGTATGAGAAATAAAAAGTGACAGTTTTGTTTGTAAACGTCATGTGGAGTTCACAGTGAGATGATAGATTTTTGCCCTGGGAAACTGCATTGATAAGACTGGAAATAATATTTCTTTAGCTAGTAACCTGTGACTTGTATACTGGTTTGAACAATTTGTTCTGCATTTCAAAACAAAGCATTTCCATGAGTATTCTTGAAACTGAGAAAAATGGACTCGGGGTTCTTAGTCTTTACATAAAGATTAATGAACAATCAATGCATCTGTAGTGTTTTGTTTTATAATTTTGTTTACATGACTTTAACCATGAAAAATTATATGTACATTAATGTACTCAGACTTGACAAATTTTGGAATTTCATAGATGCCAGGATCCAACTGAATAGAGGTTGAGTTTCCAATTTTGTATTTTTTGTATCATCAGTGTCCTAAATTTCTATTTCTAGCAGTTTATGGAGGAGCGATACATACCCCATCGTTTCTTTTGTTCAGATGTCAGGCTCCTCAGTTGTTGTGCTTTTAAGTTACCATAGCATGAATGTTTGTTCACAGTTTCCTACATTAACATGATTGAAGACTTTTTACCTAATCGCTAAATGCTCAAGCAATACATCTCAAATTTTTATTCGTGTAATCTTTAGAAGTGGCATTCCGTACGACTTTTCTTTATCTGTAATGATCTATAAATTTAAGTGTGCTTCCTTTGGAGTTGACAGACATTATTGCACATAAATCGCCTTACAGCATAACATAAACACACTACACAATCTCGCACACATGGCCCCCAGCTGCCTATTGCCTATTAAAAAGTGCGAAGATTTCCATCGAAGGCAGGAAGAAAAGCACTTTACCCATGGCCTCCATTTTCAGAAAATTATGCAAGCACAGATGTGCATGCCTAGTTGTGCTGTTGGAATTCCTTGTGTATGTACAAAATTGTACACAAAAAGGCATCTTATGGACATATCTCCAATGTCTTCAAGCAGTATTAATAATTTTAATAATAGGCCCAGCTTGCCACAAAAATATAAAGGTATCATTCAGGAGTGAATACAGAGCAGACTGAGGAATATGTTTTTTATAAATCTTCTTCTTTATGGACAGGACAACCCCGAGCTGTGGACTGTATGCTGTGTTGTTAGCTGATTGCTCCACATGTACGCTTCTTTCACAACTATCATCGAAGCTGGGTTGCTGCTCAGAAACTCTTGCATATTGGTACAAAACAATTTCCACAGAGTGATTAATAAAAAGATTTTCTTCCCACTTATTGGCCTTTGTCATCACTTGGCAAACTTGTGAAAGTCATTATTCTGTCTTTGCATTTGGGACTAATACATTGGGGGGAGGGAAAAAAAGGCAGTTGCAACTGAACCATTACTTGTTTGTTTTTGAGCTTGTCTGTATCGTAGCTTTCTTATTAAGTGTGATCAGCTTTAAACATGTGCATCACCAATGGACCTGTGTGTCTCAAACTTTCGTTTACTACCGTGGATTATTTCACTTCATTAACCCTTTTAGTGCCAGACGTTTTCTCAAAAGATCATGTTAAAAGTGCCATGCGATTTTACAGTAAAATGCAGACCTCTGCCATACTTGCAATAAAATCTTAACTAATGCATAAAGGAATGTAATTTTTTTTTAATTTTTAGGGAATGCTGCTGCCTACAGTAATATGTGCAAGACACATTGTCAAAGAACATATTTTCAGAGAAAAAAATTATTTTCATGATGGGGTTTATCGAAAAAAATTAAAACTTTGATTTCAGTTTACTCTGAGACCCATCAAATGACGATATACTCAAAAATTTCAGGTATATATAGAATCTCTGTAGTTTCCTTAACAAAAACACCATAAAGGAATACAAAATTTTTTTATTTCACTAAGGAAAAAATCAAAAAGAACATAACATTACAAAAAAAATTGTTTTGCTCTGAACGTGTTCTCAGTTCTTCAGTCATAAATCACTGACAAATGTGAGGTTGCAGTTATGACAACTACTTGCACACATGCTGACCAACACATGAAGGATGCAGTCCTTTCTTGCAACACACACACACTGTTCGTGAACGCCGCTTCTTATCCTTTGTAGAACAAACACTACAGTAGCGTTCCTTTCTCCCTGGAAGAGTCTCTACACCATATACTGTTGGAGCAGGCACATTTATATCTATTGCACTTTTGGTTGCAGTCCTTGCCTGAAACCACTGTTTAGAAAGTTTGCAAATGATTATGCTGTTAAACTTTAGCCGTGTCAGTGGTTTGTCGCTGGGGTTTAGGCTTTCCTTATACAAAACATATGCATTCAGCAACATCCTGGCAATTATGCTGAACACTACCTTCTTCCACATCTTGACAGTCCTCCTCTCATCTAAATAGCAGTATGCCATCATATCAGATGAGTCAATGCCACCCATATACTTATTATAATCGAAAGTAACATCCGGTTTCTTGACCGACTGTCTATTGCGAATTGTCTTTTCTGATGATGTAGCAGAGGATGATGTACTCACAAGGAGGACTGGATTTCTCTGTGATTTCTTCTGTCTGAAGCCACAGAGAAGTATAACAGATTTCTTGAAAAACTTTAGCTGACCTACAGCATAATTTGACAGAAGACCACGTGGCAGGAATTTTCTGTTTCTTCTAATTGTTCCTGTTAGATAAGTGCCAACTGAATACAGCTTTTCTGCTAGAGGAATAGATGTAAAAAAGTTATCGCAAAACACATGGTAACCTTTTTGCATGTAGCTCCCAAGAGCTAGTAGTTTCATGACAACTACATATCCCAGGCCATTCTCTTTTATTTCGTTTTTGTCATCATCACTTTTTGCACCACGGTATGCATAAAACCCCAGGCAGTAATTTACGACTGAATCACACAGCATCCAAAATTTGACTCCCCATCTGTGATGATGTTTATTGGGAAGGTACTGGATTAGCTGTGAGTGCGCCTTTGTCCCAACAAGGCTTTCATCGACACTCAGTTGCTGGTGTGGAGTGTAGTAGCGACGGAAAGCATTGTTGGCAATATCCACCAACACTTGAAACTTAGCTGTTGGATCATATAATGGGTGACCAGGAGGGTGAAGTTTCGAATTGTCTACAAAATGGAAAAACCGCAGCAACAACTGAAACCTGTTGCGTGAAAACATTTGTGAAAACCACGGTGTCAACAGGTTTGCATCAGTTGACCAATAACTAAAAATCGTCGGTTTTTTTATCAGTCCCATATTCAAAATTACTGCTATAAAAGCCCTCATTTCTGCTACAGTTGTTGGTTGCCACTGTTTGATTCTCGAATTTGGCGATAAATGCGTAGACTGAATCACCTGGCGAGCGTATCTGTTAGTCTCTGTCACCATAATCGTAAAAAGCTGCAGTGAGAAGAACAAATTGAAAAAATCAATTGGTGTGGCGTTTGCTGGTATATGTTTCGGGCCTGGTACTTCTGCATACACAAAGCTTGGAGGAGGTGGATTATCTGATGCCTCATCCGTTACTTCAACAAAAGTATTTGCACTGCAATTTAGTTGCGTTTGGTCGTCGTCGTCGTCGTCATTTGCTGACGCACAATCGTCACTTGAAGAAGAAAACGACGAGTCCTCTTCTCCACCCGACATCTCATACTCCGATTCACTTTCTGCAAATCCTGCAAATTCATCTTCACTTCCACTACTTATCATATTATTGTCTAAATCACTTGTATCGAACCGCAACTTCTTACTCGACGACGCCATGCTGCCGCGAAATAGTCGGTAAACAAACACCACCAGAGAAGTTTATTTTACTCGAAATATCGCACTGACAATCGAAAAGAAGATCGATATGCTGTGCCTTCGACCTTCCTTCTGCTTCTTGGCTAGGAAATACTAACAACTTTGCCTTCAAGCGCGGAAAAAATGAATGAGAAGGGCATCACGATCAGATCGTTACTGGCATTTTTCGCCGAAAATCTGGATCACGATCAGATCGTATTTGGCACTAAAAGGGTTAATCCCATCCATGTTAACAGTTGTTCATTGTCATCTGACAGGCTATGATGATTACATGCTAACTAAATGAATTGTTGTGTTGCTCAGGGCAGCATCAGTGTTCAGAATGCATTCAACAAAATCACTGTATTGATGATGGTATAAATGTGTTACAGTGTGTATATGTCACAGACTACTGGGAAATCTGAGAATTTTTTCATCTGTGAAAAACCCAGGAATTTTTTAGAATTCTGGGAATTTGTCATTGTTTTTGTTTTCGTTTAATTGTTTGTAATTCTGACTGTTAAAAACTGATATTTAACAAAGAATTTTACTGTATCGTGCTGCTACAGAATAATACTGCAACAATAAAACTTTAGTTGCACAGGAAATGTGCCATTTACAACAATAATATACGGTGCACACACAAGTGTCTACCAACAGCAAAAATTGTCAAAGGCTTTAGGATGAAGACTGTGCAATACTTCATAACAACAAACTGCTTCTGATGAGCGTGACGTCATAACAGTGCATTAGGTTCGTTTGAGCTGTTGTCAGCGAGCTCATGCGCATGTGCAGTTGATTCGTGTTATGAGCAGTGCCTTATCCCACTTCTGGCTACTTGAAGTGTGGCTATTAACTCTATCAGCAGTAGCAACAAGCATCCAGATGCTACCCGCTTCAATTTTTATGGCACGCCCAGGCTGTCAGAGTTTTTGTTTACAGCTCTCACGTCAAATAGAAACAAAACTGGTTTCTGTAGCTGGGAGCTATCAAGCAAAATTAAAATGCATTCACATAATTACAGAAGACTAAATAATGTTGTTAGTCTCTGTTTTCTGATTTTATTTTATTTCCTCATTTTTTTGTAGTCGAGCATTAATCGCCTTGCAGTACCGTGGCATATTTTTGACGATTTGCTAATATGAATTACATTACATGTGAGAATGTGCTTTGAATTTCTTAAATCACAGTGTGTTTGACTCTCGTTTAAAGCTTAACACTTTGAGGGCCAGCCACTTAGAAGAATTTTGAGCCCGGAAGACCAGATATTTATGTTATTATTTAAAATTTTACTGGCGCTTTTGTGTGATGCATCTTAAAGTGTAACACATGCAAAAAAGACTATTATTACATATGAAAGCTTAGCCTTCCTTGTAGCTACACTATTTATATTAATTAAAACCATTAACTTTTCCTATTGCAATCTCGATTTCAGTGCTTTGGAAATTAATATGCTGTGTTTGTTTGAATTCAAATATATACTTTCATAATGTGAATCTACACACTGTATTGTAACATGAGAATATGCAGCATACATATTGCTGCATGTCAAATATTTTTCCAAAATGTATCCCTTCCCTCCCCCTTCCCTTTGCTAGAGTCTGTTTCCTAAAGAGCCGTGAAGTTCTTCACTGGTGTATAAAATCTTAACCATCTGAAGAATCGATAAGTTTTAGAGTTCTGAGGGAAAGTATAGTCACTTACCACAGAAAAAGTGTTTTTTTAACTGGGAAATACTGGGAGTATTTTTTCCTTGTCTGCCTATACTCCCTGTGTTAACACCAATTGAATAAGAGTGAAAACTCAGAATAAGACTTGGCTTAATAAATCTAAATAAAATATGACTGCTTTCTGTGTACACTTTTACTTAAAGAACAACCTATGAAGATATTATGTATACTTGTGCTGCAGTTTCCCTATTACCAAGGTGAAAAGAACACAATCTACGTCATGCCTTCTGTGGAACACACTAAAACTACAAACTGCCTAAAGAAGCATGGTCCAGCATTAATACAGAATGCCCAAAAGGGCAAAAGACTCTCATAAAATTTGAAATAAACAGTACATGTGTACCATGTCAATAGCTGTACTTAGCTCAAATGTCAGAAGTGTGCTTCCTCACTCCAGCCAATGTTCGGTGGGCCGTGGGCTCTCAGGTAAACCTGAGCACGCTTCTGACGTTTGAGCTAAGTACAGCTATTGACATGGTACACATGTACCGTTTATTTTACATTTTATGCGAGTCTTAATGTTGGACCATGCTTCTTTAGGCAGTTTGTAGTTTTAGTATGTTGCGAAGAAGGCGTGGTTAACTGTGCCGAAACCTAGGTCAACATCTGGTTTCTATTTGTAATCGAGGCAGAGTCTTTATAATCATTAAATTATTCACGATTGCTGATGCGCTGCAATGTTAAAAGTTCTCAATCTACATCAGGTTGTAGGATTTGTATAGATACCTTAATATTATTTGCATGGAGAATGAGAGACAAAGTTACTATTGGAGAATTAGATACAAAGTTAATGTTGGAATTCCCACACAAAATTAACTTGGTGCTTGCTTATGGGCTGAGTAATTGCACTAGGGTAAAACTTTTCTCTGAAAGTATCATTGCGTATTCATTCTTGAACTAGTGACCAAAATGTAAGTTTTTTTGTCCATAATACTTTGTCTAGGCAAAAATTTAGAATTGTTCTTTGTTGTGAAATAGCTTGTTAAAATACTTGTTACCATTGTTTTGAAAGTTTTCCTTAGCAGTGCTTTACAGACAACGAGATGGTACGCAGACAGTTTGCTGAGAAAGCAAACCAGGTTGGACCTTGGATCGAGAGGCAACTTGATGCTGTGACAGCTATTGGAATGGGTCTACAGGTAGTGTATACATTTGTTTTTGGTTTCACCATCCTGTTCTTCTTTGTGACTAGTTTCAGATTTGTTTATAATAAAATTCCATTCCAGAACATGTACTAAAGAATACAGAAGGGTGTAATACAGCAAATGAGCTCCTTTGCATAATTGGTATTTGTTTCTGTGAAACATTCTGTGAACGAAGATAGGTTTCAAACTACATTTTAATTCCCCTTCCTCTCTTCTGCCCCCCCCCCCCCCTTTCAGTTTTCTGATTGGTTTAAAGTGAAGTGTCATGACTTCCTCTCCTGGGCCTACATGTTCATCTCACTTACGCTCTATATCTTCATTTATTTGTTCTACGGATTTCAGTCTCTTCCCTCTTTTTACAATTTTTGCCCATCTACAACTCCCTCTAGTGCCATGGAGAGTGGGTCCTGTTGTCTTAACACATGCCCTGTCATTGTTTCCCTCATGTTCCTGCTCTCGCCGATTCTGCAGAGTATTTTCTCATTTGTCATCAGTTTATCTAATTTTCAACGTCCACTTATGGGACCACATCTCAAACACGTGAGTTCTCTTCTTTTCCAACTTGCTCACAGTCCATGTTTCAAGTCTATACAATGCTATGCTCCCAACTTGCATGCTCAGGAATTACCTTCTCAAATTAAGGCATCTGTTTGGTATGAGCATACTTCTTTTGGTAGTGAATAGTGCCACTGTCAGTTTCCCAATGCAGTAATGCATGCAAATTAGAAAGTCACTAACAGTAAAATAAATGCAGAAACCAGAAACACGTACAACACACTGTCCTTGTACATTGCCAAGCCAGTACCAGTTAGAGAACAATGATCCATGAACAGAGTGAAGTCGGCTAGTGCATGAAACATGCACTAGCTGACCTATAGTGCCTACCTGTTTTTCTGAGGATTTAAAATCACTTTGAACTGTTGAATGTTCTCAGTACTAATGACACTTTTTTGATTATTGTTGAAGTATGTGTTTATTATTGGTAAGTGTGGATAGCAAGTGGTTTTGGGAGTACCATTATAACTTCATTTCAACGTACTGTAAGCTCTGAGTTAATGTGGTCTTGGATATCCAGAAAACACGGTAATCCAAAATACAACAATGGAAAATCCAGGGTGGAATGTAACAATATGAGAAGGAAAGTTGCTACTCACCATATAGCGGAGATGCTGAGCTGTGATAGGCACAATAAAAAGATTCACAGAGTCATAGCTTGCGGCCATTAAGGCCTTTGTCAGCAGTAGAGACACACACACACACACACACACACACACACACACACACACACACACACACACACACACACAACTTGTACCTGTTTGTTGGAAACTACTATTTACTGTATTTGGAAAATGTTCTACATGTCACATGTGAAAGCTCACTGAAATACTTCCACATTACTCACCATAAACTTCTTACAAAATTATCTTTAAAACATATCTTCAATACATACTGTATTTGGTATTTGCTTTCAGCCCACTTTTGAGCAACAATTGTCCAGTTTATTCCTCTTTCTGCTTTTCATTATCTTTTTTTCTGATGATGGTTCTCATTTTATGGAGAGACAAAACATTGGTATAGTCAACAAATTTTGTCTCGCATACTCTGATAACAAGTCATTCCTTTTCAATGCTCGCCGAGCTTGTTAACAGTTCCTCAGTCACTTCATTGTAGCTCTTTTGCACTACTGAACACACCTTCATCAGTATGTCTCCATCATTTAGCTACTCAGATACCAGTTCTTAGGTATCAGTATGTAACTATTCATGGTGCTTTCATGAATTATGCCTTCACAACAATAAATTTGAATTCTACATGAAAATATTCTTTTATAATTAAAATAGAATACCTTAGGCTCCTTTCCCCCCCCCCTCCCCCCCTTCCTCTTCCTAAAATCACCAAACAATGCACAGATAATATGCAAGGCAGATAATCCACACCTAGATATTTGGGAGCTTTGCTGTATTTGCTATTATGTTTATTATTCTGAAGGGGTAAAAGGTTTTGACGCAAATCTCTGTTTGTCCAGGGCTCACTGGAAGACCAGCTGCACAGGCTGAAGGAGTACGAACAGGGCGTGTACGCATACAAGCCACACATTGAGGAGCTGGAGAAGATCCACCAGGCTGTGCAGGAGGGTATGATCTTCGAGAACCGCTATACGCAGTACACGATGGAGACGCTGCGTGTCGGCTGGGAGCAGCTGCTCACCTCCATCAACCGCAACATCAATGAGGTGGAGAACCAGATCCTCACCAGGGACTCCAAGGGCATCACCCAGGTAACTGCAATCTCTGACACTCTTGTTGAGTGCCAGAACCCTTGACCCTACAGTACTCAAAATTAGAAGTCCAGAAGACTACAATGCAATATCATTGACATCAATTTGTTGGAGAACCTTAGTGTATCTTTTGAGCTCAAACATAATGCAGGATCTCTTACAGAATGGCCACCTCTGTGCCAGCCAGCATGGATTTACAAAATTATCGTACGGAACCTGACATACACTTCTGCCACGTGACAACCTGTTAACCGTTAGTCAAGTTAATGGGGTAGATGAAGTATTTCATACTTTTGAAAACTGTTTGACTCAGTACCACACCAGTGACTTATTAACAAAACTGCAAATGTACAGGGTATCAAACATAATTTGTGACAGGATTGAGAATTTGTTTGTAGGGAGGAGGTGTTATGTTATTTTGGATGGATAGTCGTCAATGTAACTATAAGTAACTTCCGACATGCCCCAGGGAAGTCTAATGAGACCATTGCTGCTCATGTTGTATATTCATGACCTGGCAGACAATATTAGTAGGAAGTGCAGACATTTTCCACATTATGCAGGTACCTACAATGACATTCTGTCAGAAAAAATGAGGCTAAAGAAATTGAGAGATGGTGAAATTTTTTTGACAACTTTGCTTTAAATGCTCAGAAATGTAAAGTGGCTCCCTTCTCAGATTGCAACAAATCACAGTTTGAATTGATCAACTCTTAGAATTACCAAGGGTGTAACAATTTGTGGTATATGGAATGGAACAGTCACATAGCTCATTCGTAGTTACAGCAGGCAGCAGACTTCAGTTCATTGGCACAATACTGAGAAAATAAAATTTATCTACAGAAGAGATTGTTTTGCAGAACACACTTAACACTTATCCTAGAATATTTCTCAGGTGTCTGAGACCCATACCAAGCAGGCTCAAATGACAGGTGAATCCCAATATGATGGCTATTGTTTGAGTTCCACATTACACCATCTGTATGTGCACGACTGCTCATGTTCGGCAGTCAACAGTTGGGGTACTTTCAGTTAGGTAAGCTAATCCACCCCTGCAAGATTGTACCACATCAGATGGGAAAAATCGGTTTTTAATTGTCCTGAGGGCAAAAATCTCATAAAAAGCAAAATGGCATCAGTTTTTAATTGTAAAGGTGCCAGAAACCACATAAAAAGCAAGGCGACATTGGTTTCTGTCATGATACTGGCACAAGACATGTTCAGTAAGCTGTCCACAGTTTTCTGCCACAAGTTGAAATCAAGAAACAGCATGTTTCACAATGGGTCAGAGAGTCCTTGGGTCTTGCCTTCTGAATGTGTTGCAGAACGCAAGCCTTCAATTCAGCTACATTCATAATTAGAGCACTGAATGCAGCATGTTTTGGATAACTCCATGGCCAGAAGTCACACAGATTAAGGACAGGTGATGTGGACGGGCAGGCTGTAGGGAAATGCCAGATCTTAATTCTAGCATTTCTGAAATACCACAACAGCAGCTGCTTCACTATCTGTGTAATGTGTGGAGAAATGCATCTTGCATCAAAATTACCATACCTGTACATCCATGCCATTGAAGGATTGGAATGACACTGGTGCGCTAAAGACTCTCATAGCTTCACCAGTTACAGGTAACAAGACCCACAGGACTCATCTCCTCGGAAAAAAAATAAGCCCTATGGTAAATTATGGCAACAACCCACACCACACAGTCATCTTTGCAGACTGAAGTGGTACCAATTGATGTGCATGTGGATTTTCCATTGCCCATCTTCTGCAATTTTGAGCATTGACATGTCCTTGGAGATGGAAATGCTCTTATCTGTCCACAGAATGTTACATGGCCATTCATTGCCCACTTCCACATGAGCAATAAATTCCATAGCAATAATCTGTCTTGCTGGCAGATCAGCAGGAAACAAATTCTGGACATGAGGGATGTTGTAGGGATAGAAATGCAGGTTGTTTCATAGGATTTTATGCACTGTGCTTGGAGGCATGTCCAACATTAGGACAATTCTCTGTGCTCTGCATGTTTGCTCACCACCACTCAACCCCTCCTGCAACGCTGTGGACACATCTGTGACAGGTGTCGGATCAAATGCTTTCCTCCCTCTGCCACACTGCAGTTCAAAAGAACTTGTCTTTTCAAACTTAGTAAGCATCTTCTCCAGACTCTTAGCAGACATTGGACGATTGCCTTTTCTCATACCCTTGAGTGTCCAGAACTTCAGCAGGCTACTGGCGCGCAGTCACCTTCCTTGTAAAACAGGTTTACCAGCAGTGCATGATCATTCATGGAGTCAGTCATGTTTTGCTTGCTTTGGATGCAAACTGAGGAACAGCTGTGTGTCACATGTCTGTTGATGTGCATATTCTGATGCTTAGAGTGCCAGCTATTGGTCTTCACTCCCCACCCTTACAACTTCCCACTGTGACATTTTGTCCTGCATCAATAATATGCTGTTTGAATTTTATGTCATTCTGAACAGAGCTTTTCTTTCTACAGCATATTGAAACTAGAACATAAATTACAGACACCTAGTGTACAAAGTAGGGCAGCACAAATGGACAAAGGTTTTTCTGACCTGTGAAAGCCTTGGAAATGCTGAAAAATATGAATGGCAGATGCCTGAAGATAAATGTCAATTATCCTGTGAAAGCCTGTTTAGAGTCTCAGCTGATGAGTGTAGGAATGTCTTAGAACCCCCTTATGTATTGCTCCCATAGGATTCATGAAAACCCAGTTAGACTAACTATAGCACGCACAGGGGCATTTAAGCAGTCATTCTTTATGATCTTGATACATGAATCGAAAAAGATGAAATTGCAAAATGGGAATTAGCCTCTGCTATGTTCTTGACAGTCATTTGCTGTGTATGGACATAAATGTAAGAGGTTTCATATGAGTAGCCTGTCTAAACTAAATTGTATGGGAGTTCTGAGTTCTTCGTGTTTTTAGGTTAGGGTCTCAGATGGGTCTGGTTCTTTCCCCCTTTCTGACTAGAAGGTTAACTGAAGATTGAGACAAATAAAAGGAGTAATTATTAAGTGCCTCAAAGAAATGACCAAGAATAATGTGACTTCGTAACCACTTGGGACTGAAAACTAATTTAATATTTTTGGAAATGTTAGTAAACATTCTAAGTTTCAGGAACATACGAGCGTTGTAACAAAGTAAGGTTCCCAATGAACTACAACCTCGAGGGAACGTCTTAGGCTGAATCCGACAACAGTGCCACGCGCAGTGGTTCCCCCGCTCTCGAGCCCCCCTGTCCTCGATTCGCTAAGTCTCTCAGTGTTGGCTGGCAGCTGTCGGAAATGGAAGCGTTGATCGCCGCTCCTGCCAAGTGCGAGATTAGAGCAGTAATCCGGTTTCTTCCTGCAAGGAAGTTACCATCCATGGTAGTTCATCGGCAACTGACTGAGGTTTATGGTGAAGAGTGTATGTCCATTCAGCTTGTCGACAAATGGTGCAGGGCTTTTGCTGAGGGTCGCACGGAAGTTCACGATGAAGAATGGAGTAGAAGACTGCCGGTTTCGGATGCGATTGTCCAAAGCATCAACAGTGAGCTGCTCAAAGATTGGAGAATCCTCACCGATTTCATGCAACCTGGGATGACAGTAAACTTAGACAGATATTGTGAAACATTAACCAAACCCCGGCGAGCAATCCAGAATTGCCGGAGACGATGACTGAAGGAGGGAGTAGTGCTTCTCCATGGCAGTGATCGACCCCATGTTTCTCGTCAAACACAGGAGCTTTTGAAGAAATTTGAGTGGACCGTTATGCCTCATCCCTTGTACAGCCCGGAGTTAGCTCCCAGCGACTATCACCTCTTCCCCAAGCTAAAGGAACACTTAAGCGACAAACGCTTAAAGAGCGACGATGAAGTCTGAGCAGAGGTCATACGCTTTCTCAATGGGTTGACGGGAGACTTCTTTGACTTACGAATACAAAAGCTGGAGCACCATCTTCGAAAGTATGTCAAAAAAATGGATACTATGTTGAAAAAATAGACAAAAGTGTAAGCTATTCAACCATGTACAAATTAATAACAATAAACAATGTTTTCTACGTGTAAAAAAAAAAAAAAAAAAAATGAGAACCTTACTTTTGATACAACCCTCGCACAAAACAGTAATTTTTGTGACTTGTCCTTCTGTAGCATTTGTCACTTACTACACTTGGACAAGTACACTGCAACATAAAACAAAAGGCGAGTAAGTTTACAATAAAATAAAATAGTCCTGAGCATAAAGAAAATTATTAAGAGTTACTAACTCACTGCGTACATAGTGAACTGAAAATAAGCAAGTTGCTGGGTAGTAACACAGATGTGACAATATTGATAGGTGTTGGTGGAAACCACCACAATAGTTACGGTAGTTCACTTGGCTGAATAAGGAAATAACAGTGTGCGCCAAAGCATAACTATCCTCTAGCAATCAGCCATTGTCAATTTGCCCAACAATAAGAGCAGTTTGATTCGTTATCTGGCAGAGTCCATAAATATAGCATCATTATCTAGGGAAGATCAGAATATAGCATCAGCTGATTCCATCACAATGTTGGTTTAAAAATAAGAGGAGGAAAGATAAATCACGTTAGACCATTTTTGGGTTTGGGAATGAGGAAATGTTTGACTTTGAGACTGACCAAAAATTTCTTGTTTTTAACTAGATTTGGATGAAAATGCTCAATTGCAAAAAAATGCTCTGAGAAAATTATTTGATGACTGTTTCAGAGGACGAAGTGCCATTGAAATTGTTTTGGAAAAATGTATTAAATGGTCCTCATTGCAGAAACAAAGTGTCCTCATTTAGAAGAAAAATATCTCTCTTGCTCTTAAAATATCGCTTGAGAAGTTGTGATGACATGTGACCTAACTGGCTGTCCTCATTTGAATGGCTCTTTTTCTGTCACTGGCAACAGGAGCAACTCAACGAGTTCCGCAGCAGCTTCAACCACTTCGACAAGAACCGCACTGGGCGCCTGACACCTGAGGAGTTCAAGTCTTGCTTGGTCAGCCTTGGCTACAGCATTGGCAAGGACAGACAGGTATGTGTATGCACAATTTCAAGCATGGACAGCTCATAGACAATGCCATTACTCTTATCTTTCTTGTGTGCACAAATGTGAAGTATTTTTTTGTGAGCAGCGTCACAAACATACTAGATATAAAAACATATGCATTAAGGAAACAAAACGCGCGCGCGCGCTCACACACACACACACACACACACTCAGTCTCTGTCTGCTGAGGCCACACTGTCGGTGCACTGGCAGTGTGTCCTCAGCTGCCAGAGCCTGTGGTCCTGTGTGTGTGTGTGTGTGTGTGTGTGTGTGTGTGTGTGTGTGTGTGTGTGTGTTTGATTTGTATTCTGTGCTCTTAACGTCTTTCTGTATTTTTATGTGTATGTATTGATTTATTGGGTGTCATTGTCAAAATTAGCGAGTCTGAACTCAAGGAAAGGTAGTCTTTTTGCCATTGCATTAGTTTATGTGGTACTGTAACTGCCACTGTTAAAGTTCTCTTTATTCTGACCAGTTTGTGGAGAAACCATTGGCAAGTTATGGTACAGGATGATTCAGAAAGAAAGAAAGAAAGAAAGAACAGATTTCAGTTGTTTATATAGACAAACTATGAAAGATTAGAAACACATTGAGCATGTCCATGGATAGAGGATGGTTCAGAGTTGTATGTTCACACAGATACTATACCATACACTCAACATGAGCACCATGCATCACTCAAGAAACATTGAAAAGGTAGGCCATTTCATTCCACACACAAATCAACAGGTCCGTGTTTAGTGTATCGACATCTACAACAGTTTGATTTCTCAGATCTTGAAAAGTGGCTACCATAGGCGGGACAAAGACTCTGTATTTTATATACTCCCTCAGAAAAAAATTGCAAGTTGTGAAATCTGGTTTGCAGCATGTCCAGTTTTGACATTCTTGTCCCAGTTTCCTCCACAAACTAGAAAGATTCATGAACTGTGTGAACAGAAATGGCACAAAGCACATTCAGTTTTGGTGAGTCTCTTCCCTGTCCAACAGTGTCACCAAGATTTTGTGACCCTCCAATTTTTAAATTATGGTGGTTTTTTTGTTACCTGGAAGATAGAATACTGCTTTGTCTGAAAGGATGAGTTGTTTGGAAGAAGTGCCCTGTGCCATGTTCTGAAGAATGGAAATACAAAATTCATACCTCCTCTTAAGGTTACAGTGATGCATTTGCTGCAACTTGTAAGACTTCATATGCAGGTGTTGTTTCAAAACATGTCATACCATTGTTTGAGGAAGTTTAAGTTCCTGGTGTATCCGTCTTGTGGACTTCTGAGGCCTCTGCGTGAACACATCTCCGATATGCTCAACATTTTCATCAGACGTGCGTGGATGACCAGTGCTCTTCCCTTGGCATATGCAACCAACTTCCAAGAATTTTATATGCCAGTCGTAAATCTACTTGTACAGAGAGAGACAGCTTCTAGCTGAATCGATGGCAGAGAGCACATCGCACTTGAACAATGGATCGTCTTTGTGCAAGTTCCAATGCACAAATTGATTTCTCTATTGGTGCAGTTGCTACGTTGCTGCAAGCAAATAACAGCACAGCTGTGTCAAAACTTTGAACCTTCCTCTGTCTAGTGATATGGACAGTGTGTTTCTATCTACTGTCAGGCAACAGTAGCTGGCCAAGACACAAGCAGCAACAGGGAAGTAACCAGTATTGTGACTTTTACGAGTTCCTAGCCAGGAGTGAATTTTATATCATCATCTGTGTGCTTTAATAGTTCAGTTTCTTGATTTTTCTGCATGTTAGTTTAATATCTAATAGCCACAGTTCTCGCGTTTTCATTTGGGTCAGAAAGTAAACAGATTTTGTGACATATTACAAGTTCCTAATCAGGGGCAAATTATTTAGTTTCACCTGAGTGTTTCGATAGTTAGGCTTTTGAATCTCTCTGTATCGATCTAATTTATTAGACACAGTTCCTGTGTTTTCATCAGGGTCTACAGTAGAGTTCGGCTGCATGTGCCAATAGTCTGTTTATCTGCACAGTTTAGTTTTTCACGGTCTTTAGTACGGACAGGGACTGCGATTGTTGTGTGTGGATGTGTGCCGAGTTGGTGACACTTTGTTCTCAGCTTCAGGCTCTGATGGCTTCGGTTACCCAGCTTGTGGCTGCAGTGGATGGTCACCACTGTTGTGGGCCAGCCGTGGGTATCCATTGGACATCCAGCACATCCGAGTCCTCTGATCGATTCTCACCGGTGGCCAGCCCAGATACTGCTCGCACGGAGGTTGACCCCTCACCTGTGGTAGAGTGGGAGGTCGCCCCAGGGCGTAGCAGGCGGCAAAAGACTTCCCAGGTGGCCGCACGTAAGACCTCCCCGTTTGTCTGACAAACAAGTTCCAGGTGCTGCCTCTGGCTGACACTGTTGCTGAGCCAGATGCTGTCACCTCTCCTGTTTCAGAGCAGACCTCTCAGCCCGCAAGATGTGGACAGTAACAGAGGATGGGACTGTTGATAGTTGGGAACTCTAAAAGTTCGCCACATTATGGGACACGGTTGCCAGGAAGGGAAAGAAAACCAGTGTGCACTCCGTGCGCATACGGGGTGGACTCATTCCAGATGTGGAACTGGTCCTCCCAGATGCCATGGAGAGCACTGGGTGCAGCCAACTGCAGGTGGTTGCTCACGTTGCTACCAATTGTGTGTGTCACTTTGGATCAGAAGAGATTCTCTCTGGTTTCGAGCAGCTAATAGAAGGGGTAAAGGCTGCCAGTCTTGCTTGCAAGATGAAAGCAGAGCTGATCATTTGCAGCATAGTTGACAGGACCGATTGCAGACCTCTGGTACAGAGTCAAGTGGAGGGTCTGAATCAGAGGCTCAGGCGGTTCTGCGACCATGTAGGTTGCAGATTCCTCAACTAGCGCCAAAGGGTGGTTGGGTTTCGGGTTCTGCTGAATAGGTCAGGTGTCCACTATACGAAGGAGGCGGCTACATGGGTAGCAGGGGCTGTGTGGCATGGCCATGACAGTTTTTTAAGTTATTAGAGGGTCTCCGGAAAACACAAGAAGGGCTTCAGTCCCAAAGGGTGCAGACCGAACACAGGAAGAACATAGATGCGGGAACCATCAGTATGACAGTTGTAGATCGTTGAAGCTGTGTTGGAAAGTACCAGAGCTCCAAGCGCTAATAGAAAGCACTGATGCTCAAATCGTTGTAGGCACTGAAAGCTGGCTAAAACCGGAGATAAGCTCAGCCGAAATTTTTGCGAAGAACCTAATGGTGTTCCGAAAGGATAGGCTAAACACAGTTGGTGGTGGCATGTTTGTTGCTGTCGGAAGTAGTTTATCTTGTCGCAAAACTGAAGTAGATAGTTCCTGTGAGTTAGTATGGACAGAGGTCATTGTTGGCAACTGGAATAAAATAATAATTGGATCATTTTACCGACCTCCCAATTAAGATGATACAGTTGCTGAAAAGTTCAAAGAAAACTTGAGTCTGATTTCAAACATGTACCCCACTCATACGATAATAGTTGGTGGTGACTTTAATTTACCCTCTATATGTTGACGATAATACATGTTTAATTCCAGAGGCACGCATAAAATATCATCCAAAATTATGCTAAACACATTCTCTCGTGAGCCTGCGCAAATAGTAAATTGTTGTGAAAACACAGTTGATCTCTTAGCAACAAATAACCCTGAGTTAATAACGAGCATCAAAACGGAGACATGGATTAGTGAACACAGGGTTGTTGTAGCGAGATTGAATATTGTAACCGCCAAATCCTCCAAAAATAAATGAAAAATACACCTTTTCAAAAAATCAGATAAAAATTTACTTGCACCTTCCTGAGAGACAATCTCCACTCCTTCCAAATTAATATATAAGTGTAGACCAGATGTGGCTTGAATTCAAAAAAATAGTATTGGCAGCAGTTGAGAGATTTACACCAAATAATTTAACAAACGATGGAGCTGATCCTCCTTGGTACACAAAACGTGTCAGAACACTGTTGCAGTAACAACGAAGCAAACATGCCAAATTTAAACAGACGCAAAATCCCCAAGATTGGCGATCTTTTACAGAAGCTCGAAATTTAGTGCGGGCTTCAATGCGAGATGCTTATAACAGTTTCCACAACGAAACTGTCTCAAAACCTGGTAGAAAATCCAAAGAGATCCTGGTCTTATGTGAAGTATGTTAGTGGAAAGAAACAATCAGTGTCTTCCTGCTTGATAGCAATGGAGATACTGTCAAAGACAGTGCTGCCAAAACAAAGTTACTAAACACAGCCTTCCGAAATGCCTTCACAAAAGAAGATGCAGTAAATATTCCAGAATTCTAAACAACAGCAGCTGCCAACATGAGTAGCATAGAAGTATATTTCCTTGGAGTAGTGAAGCAACTTAAATCACTTAATAAAAGCAAGTCTTCTGGTCCAGACTGTACACCAGTAAGGTTCCTTTCAGAGTGGGCTGTTCCATTAGCTCCATACTTAACAATCACACACAACTGTTTGCTCGATGAAAGATCTGTACCCAAAGACTGGAAAGTTGTACAGGTCATGCCAATATTTAAGAAAGGTAACAGGAGTAATCCACTTAATTACAGGCCCATATCATTAATGTCGATATACAGCAGGATTTTGGAACATACATTGAGTTCGAACATTATGAATTACCTCGAAGAAAACTGTCTATTGACTCAGTCAACATGGGTTTAGAAAACGTCTTTCTTGTGAAACACAACTAGCTCTGTACTCACACGTTGTGTTGAGTGCTATTGACAAGGGATTTCAAAATGATTCCGTATTTCTGGATTTCCGGAATGCTTTTGAGTCCATACCACAAAAGCGGCTTGTAATGAAATTGCGTGCCTTTGGAATATCGTCGCAGTTATGTGACTGGATTTGTGATTTCCTGTCAGAGAGGTCACACTTCATAGTAAATGATGGAAAGTCAGCGAGTAAAACAAAGTAATTTCTGGCATTCCCCAAGGTAGTGTTATAGGCCCTTTGGTTTTCCTTATCTATAAAAAAAGTTTTGGGACACAATCTGATCAGCCGTCTTTGGTTGTTTGCAGATGATGCTGTCGTTTATCGACTAAGAAAGTCATCAGAAGATCAAAACAAATTGCAAAATGATTTAGAAAAGGTATCTCAATGATGCGAAAATTGGCACTTGACCCTAAATAACGAGAAGTGTGAGCTCATCCATATGAGTGGTAAAAGGAATTCACTAAAGTTCGGTTACACGATAAATCAGTCAAACCTAAAGGCCTTAAGTTCAACTAAATAACTAGGAATTGCAATTAAGAACACCTTAAATTGGAAGGAACACACACAAAATGTTGTGGGGAAGGCTGACCAAAGACTGTGTTTTATTGGCAGGACACTTAGAAAATGTAATAGATCTTCTAATGAGACTGCCTACAGTATGCTTGTCTGTCCTCTTTTAGAATACTGCTATGCAGTGTGGGATTCTTACCAGATAGGACTGACAGAGTACATCGAAAAAATTCAAAGAATGGCAGCAAGTTTTGTATTACCGTCAAATATGGGGGAGAGTGTCAATGAAATGATACAGGATTTGAGCTGGACATCACTAAAAGAAAGGCGTTTTTTGCTGCGACAGAATCTTCTCACGAAATTCCAATCACCAACTTTCTGCTCCGAATGTGAAAATATTTTGTTGACACTGACCTACATAGAGAGAAACGATGACCACGATAAAATAAGGGAAATTAGAGCTCGTACAGAAAGATATAGGTGTTCATTTTTTCCATGCACTATACAAGATTAGAATAATAGAGAATTGTGAAGGTGATTCAATGAACCCTCTGCCAGGCACTCAAATGAGATTTGCAGAGTATCCATGTACAGGGTGTTTAAAAAATGACCGGTATATTTGAAACGGCAATAAAAACTAAACGAGCAGCGATAGAAATACACCGTTTGTTGCAATATGCTTGGGACAACAGTACATTTTCAGGCAGACAAACTTTCGAAATTACAGTAGTTACAATTTTCAACAACAGATGGCGCTGCAGTCTGGGAAACTCTATAGTACGATATTTTCCACATATCCACCATGCGTAGCAATAATATGGCGTAATCTCTGAATGACATTACCCGAAACCTTTGACAACGTGTCTGGCGGAATGGCTTCACATGCAGATGAGATGTACTGCTTCAGCTGTTCAATTGTTTCTGGAGTCTGGCGGTACACCTGGTCTTTCAAGTGTCCCCACAGAAAGAAGTCACAGGGGTTCATGTCTGGCGAATAGGGAGGCCAATCCACGCCGCCTCCTGTATGTTTCGGATAGCCCAAAGCAATCACACGATCATCGAAATATTCATTCAGGAAATTAAAGACGTCGGCCGTGCGATGTGGCCGGGCACCATCTTGCATAAACCACGATGTGTTCGCAGTGTCATCTAAGGCAGTTTGTACCGCCACAAATTCACGAAGAATGTCCAGATAGCATGCTGCAGTAATCGTTTCGGATCTGAAAAATGGGCCAATGATTCCTTTGGAAGAAATGGCGGCCCAGACCAGTACTTTTTGAGGATGCAGGGACGATGGGACTGCAACATGGGGCTTTTAGGTTCCCCATATGCGCCAGTTCTGTTTATTGACGAAGCCGTCCAGGTAAAAATAAGCTTTGTCAGTAAACCAAATGCTGCCCACATGCATATCGCCGGCATCAATCCTGTGCACTATATCGTTAGCGAATGTCTCTCGTGCAGCAATGGTAGCGGCGCTGAGGGGTTGCCGCGTTTGAATTTTGTACGGATAGAGGTGTAAATTCTGGCGCACGAGATGATACGTGGACGTTGGCGTCATTTGGACCACAGCTGCAACACGGCGAACGGAAACCCGAGGCCGCTGTTGGATCACCTGCTGCACTAGCTGCGCGTTGCCCTCTGTGGTTGCCGTACGCGGTCGCCCTACCTTTCCAGCACGTTCATCCGTCACGTTCCCAGTCCGTTGAAATTTTTCAAACAGATCCTTTATTGTATCGCTTTTCGGTCCTTTGGTTACATTAAACCTCCGTTGAAAACTTCGTCTTGTTGCAACAACACTGTGTTCTAGGCGGTGGAATTCCAACACCAGAAAAATCCTCTGTTCTAAGGAATAAACCATGTTGTCTACAGCACACTTGCACGTTGTGAACAGCACACGCTTACAGCAGAAAGACGACGTACAGAATGGCGCACCCACAGACTGCGTTGTCTTCTATATCTTTCACATCACTTGCAGTGCCATCTGTTGTTGAAAATTGTAACTACTGTAATTTCGAAAGTTTGTCCGCCTGAAAATGTACTGTTGTCCCAAGCATATTGCAACAAACGGTGTATTTTTATCGCTGCTCGTTTAGTTTTTATTGCCGTTTCAAATATACCGGTCATTTTTGAAACACCCTGTAGATGTAGCTGTAGATGTAGATTTTTAATAGTTTGCCTGAAATTTGTTCTTTCTTCTTGAATCGCCCGGTACTTTTGCGGTTTCCTCCATGTTGCATTGCCCATCCACAGTTCTTATTCATAGATTCATCACCATTTGTCATTTCCTAGTTTCGAGATCCTTGAAGAGCTGCTTTGTCCAGCTATCTTTCTTTCTGTATTGTCCCAGAAACATGTCAATAAATGTATGTTAAGAGTGATTTTGTGAGCACACAAATCTCTTCAAATGGTCACACCATGGCAGTTGTTCTGCTTCAAGGATTTCCGACAAGCTTATTTCAAATTGTAGTAGTTGTCAAATGTAGATGACAGTTTGCTGGCCTGGTAATTATTGATGCTTCCAGTTCATGTGTGTACATGATGCAGTACAAATTTTGTACACACTAGTCCAGGAAGCATGTGGATATGTTTAATCCCAAATTATCTGGTATACTACATGTGGGACTTTGGAAGGTTTCTTTTCTGTTATCGATATCTCACTTTATAGCATCGCTATACCTCAGTAAAAATTAGAAATTGATTGAACAATTGATAGTCAAGCATGATGGGGCGTTTGCATTCTTGCTATGTTCATTGGGGTGATAATAGTTTCATCACTTTTTTATGCCTTTTGACAACTAGTTTATGGCATTCTGATGTGTAAAATAAACATCCTGCACGAAGAACGCAAAGAAACAACGAAAACAAATCATAGATGTTGCATGACTAGCTTCAAGCATTGCAGCTGGTATCTGAAGTAGCAGAGTGGCATGGCAATAGTGAATAGATTAGGCAGGTGTGGCCAAGCCTATTGTCTGATTAGTGGTTGGTATAGTACCTGTCCTGTAAATGGCTATCTGTTACTTACTTTATTATTCTTATCCAGGTATACTTTAGTGCTAGAAAGTTCTCTCTCTCTCTCTCTCTCTCTCTCTCTCTCTCTCATTTGCAATTCTTAAATGGGTAGTTTGAGAATTACTGGTCAAAGTTAAACTTAGTCTTGGTTTTGCTAATTTTTATTTTGAAAATCAATGCCATAGGTTAATCATGCCAGAAATCTAGTTTAGCTTGTGTTTCCACTTCTCTCATTCTGTGACATTACATCTTAAGTAGAAACTACGGCATTGGTTATTACAATGAACAGGTGTGGTGACAGACACCCTTGATGTTGGACTCCAGTCCTTATTTCAGTCTCATCTCAGTCTCATCTGCTGTTATGGACTGGTAACAATATTTGGTCTCCTTATAATTATCATGTCGCTATAATGATTTTCTGAGGCAGTTTCTCAAGACTATGACATTCTTGATGTACAGGAGGACCTGAGAATTTAATTTTTTTTTCCCCAGGACCTCTCATAAAGCGTTCTTGTGGCATCTTACTGTGACATATTCTCTTTACATGATATTTCAACATTATTCCTGGTTGTCATCTCAGACAGCAAATTCAGGTATCTAATTGACAAGTAAGAGCTAAGCCACATTCTGCTTCTTCTATTGAAGGTTCAACAGCTTTTCTTATTCTGATTTCGAAGATTAAAAAGTTGATGAATCCGACTGTGGAATCACTTATGCCTATGTAGTTCACTTATTTCTTCATATTGCCGTAAGTAGTTGAATGATGCCTCCTTGTTTCTGATTGCCAGATGTAAAATTTTCTTTGTACCATCTGTCAAGTACTCTAAACAAACATTCTCTGCCATTACGAACAAGAGCTTTGGTTATGTTTACACTGAAGTCATCTTATCTGGGACCCAGTTGGTTTTTCAGTTTATATGCTGGTGTTCCCATTTCCTACCGTGGCAGTTTATATCTGCAACACCAGAATTATGTAGTCGATCTGTCCAAAGAGTGTAATTCCCTTTACAGTTAAACAGAATATCAAAGTGTCTTTGAAACTTCCACATTACAACTGTCTTGTTAAAGTTATGGAAGATTGGCAGTGTCATGAAGTAAATCATGATGTGAAACGTGATGACAGACAGGGCTGTGGTAGACACAGGTTGTTCAGTGGGGATACAGTAACTGCTAAAATGTTGCACATTCTGAGGGAACAGTGGCAAATGAAAAAGTGTTGCTCTAAATATCCTGATGAAATGGCAGCTACTACATGAACATAAAACTACCATCATAGATTACTAATTTTGCTATGTAAATGAGATCTTAAGCAGGCTCTTTATATCCACATGTGAGAGGTAAAGAAGTGTAAATACACTTTCTGCAGTTTTTCTTGGGACCACATTTTTAATACACATGCACTGCTTCATTTTTCGAAGGGTGGCAGTTCAACTCCAGCCTATGACTGATATAGAAAGTATTAAATGGATAACCACCTTTCAAATACTGATTAAATGCCTATGACTGATTTAGAAAGTATTAAATGGATAACCACCTTTCAAATACTGATTAAATCTGTCTTGGGTGGGAACAGCACTGACACCATTCTTCCACAAATGAAGTGGGGTTTGGGAATTAAAAATATATTCTTAAGAGGAAACTGCAGAAAGTGAACTTAAGCCGTATTCAGTGGCAAGTATGGATATAATGTATGCAATCAGTCATCTCATTTCATATTTTCTTTTGAACTCAGACATTGCATTTGTCATTTGGAGGATGATGTGAATATTTCTGTTTTTCTTTGTGCACCTCAGTAATAGAAACTAGAAGTTCTCCAACTTTGAGTGACAAACCAGAAATGTTTGCTGATACTGAAACTAACTTTATTTCACTCTTGCCAGCAATAATGGAGTGTGTACTTCTGTTTTTTCAGTATTGTTTTGTACGTTGATTGCATAAGACTGAGTAAAGTGGCTCAACTTCTTTCTTCCTCTATCCAGTTGTGTTGAATGTATATAACTATATAAAAATGTGTTCTTGAATTCTAGGGTGACATAGACTTCCAGCGTATCCTGGCTGTGGTGGATCCAAACAACACTGGATACGTTCACTTTGATGCTTTCTTGGACTTCATGACACGCGAAACCACAGACACCGATACCGCAGAGCAAGTCATTGACTCATTCCGCATCCTTGCGGGTGACAAGGTCAGTTTCTCTCTTCGTTTCATATGCAATATTATTGTTATCATCAGAGGTGTAGTTCAGCAATTAAGTGCACGTTTCATTACATATTGTTTTATATGTAATACAGAATGACTTGTTGTCTCTAATGCAGAATAAGATATAAATCTCAAACTCACTCACTCTCTCTCTCTCTCTCTTTTCCTTACGTATAAACTTTTATTTTTTGTTGCACAACCAAAGTGGGTTATTCAAGTGCTTCTTTGTATCCCAGTCAAGACAAATTTATAATCAAATTTCACTAAATACATGCAAAATATTAGCAGATTGGATTAAAGGAGTCCCATTTAATTGAAAAAGATTAAATGAATGGTATTTCTCTCAAATATCTCATTTTAAACAGTTTTAAACAGTGATATGGAAATCCAGTTTCTTAACAAAGGTGCGTGTTTCATAACACCACTTAGCTTTAAGTACATCAGTAATGTGCTAATGCTATTATCCCACACAAACATATTATAACATTTCACTTTCTTTCTCATCTATTTCCACAAATACATTAGTGAAACTGGCAGAATTTTCCTTTTCTTGAATGAAATCAATTTGCCACACTGGCTGGTAATATTATGCTGAAACCATACTTTTATTTTATATGTTTTTATTACTATGTGGCTTCTCAGGTCTCTGCAGAACAGATATATTACACTGTAGGAATACTGCAGCCAGCTTTAAGTTGTCTTGAAATGATTTTATTATACCATTACTAGTTTTCGGGCATGAGACCATCATCAGATGGTAGCGTTGACTTCTTACAGCTTTTCAGTTCATTGATCAGCATGGATTGTAAAAGAAAATTAAACTTCTGTCTTATAATCTGTAAAGGAGGGCTTTTCAGGAAGACACAAATGTGAAACTTGCAAAAAGTCAATGGACTCTCTTAAAATGGGCTCAGACCCAAAACTGGTAATGGTACAATAAAATAATTTCAACAAAACTGGTGGCTGGTTGCAGTATCTCCTACAGTGTAATCTACTAAAACAGCAGCAGTGTTCTCCAACAAAAATGAATAAAATAATATGGTTATAATAGAAGGAAACATTCCACGTAGGAAAATATACCTAAAAACAAAGATGATGTGACTTACCAAATGAAAGTGCTGGCAGGTCGACAGACACACAAACGAACACAAACATACACACAAAATTCAAGCTTTCGCAACAAACTGTTGCCTCATCAGGAAAGAGGGAAGGAGAGGGAAAGACGAAAGGATGTGGGTTTTAAGGGAGAGGGTAAGGAGTCATTCCACTCCCGGGAGCGGAAAGACTTACCTTGGGGGGAAAAAAGGGACAGGTATACACTCGCTCGCTCGCGCGCGCGCGCGCGCGCGCGCACACACACACACACACACACACACACACACACACACACACACACACACATATATATATATATATATATATATATATATATATATATATATATATATATATATCCATCCACACATACCCTCTCCCTTAAAACCCACATCCTTTCGTCTTTCCCTCTCCTTCCCTCTTTCCTGATGAGGCAACAGTTTGTTGCGAAAGCTTGAATTTTGTGTGTATGTTTGTGTTTGTTTGTGTGTCTGTTGACCTGCCAGCACTTTCATTTGGTAAGTCACATCATCTTTGTTTTTAGGTGAATAAAATAATATGTACATATGATATATCATGTTAAAATACAAAGCATGAATCAACCACTGGTTGTTTAGTTGACTGAATAAATGGAGCACTTACAGAGTGTAAACCATTAAACACACACTCAGATTATTCTTTATCACAGTATCACGTACTTAGATTACAGTCGGCAATACTTGTCTGCATCGCATATCTTTGAAACAGAGCACGGTTGGCCAATCACAAGTAAACAAATGTTGCATGCTTTATGCTTTGTATTTTAATTTTGTTATGTCTGATATGTATTGCAGACAACTGAGAGTGGCTATAGAGCTGAAACTACATAATACGGAACAAATACGCAAAGTGGCAAATTGATATCATTCCAGAATTTGTCACGGTTGTGGACCTCGCTGCAAATGAGATATTGGAATTTTCGTTTATGAAATATGTGATTTTACTGAACTGAATGTTGCAAATATACAGTGTTGCAATAATGAGTTTGATTGATGTTATATAGTTTATCAATCAGTTAGAACATCGGAGAACGATTTTGACACATGTCCGTCCCATTTCAGCCCTACATCCTGCCCGACGAACTGCGGCGGGAGCTGCCCCCGGACCAGGCGGAGTACTGCATCCACCGCATGCCTCCCTACAAGGGCCCCAATGCCGTGCCCGGCGCACTCGACTACATGTCGTTTTCGACCGCACTGTACGGCGAGTCGGACCTCTAGGAGCCGTGCCCCCTCTACAGTTTCTCCCCACCCCTCGGATGTACGGGCCGACGAGGCCGAACTGGCTGACACCGACACCGACGAGCGGTCTTGTGGATGGACGCTGTCTCGCTGCTGCTTAGATCTTCTCGGGTGCTGTGTAGCCCTGTGCCTGCCGTGTGCCTGATGCCGGCATGTGCCGCGCTCTGGAGTTCCGTACTTGAAGTTACACTCATTTCTCGCCCCCGTCTTTGTGTACTACTGCTACTACACACACAGGATGGCAGAATTGCTTTTGGTGCTGATAAGTAAAAGGGTGCTATGTGGGAGCTTTGCTAGTTTACCGTTTGCAGTTGCTCTATGTGCCACTGCAAAATGTGATTTTTGGAGATTATTTTCTCCTCAGATAAGACGTGTAACAACAGATGGCTTGTAAAACTTGAAATTATGCACCTAAGAGTTGACACCTGCACATCCCATATTTCTGCTCCTTGCCGAGGGATATCTAGCCCTTGCAATTCTAGTGCAGGTGCTGTTGCGTTTACATTTGATAAAATACCGACGTTTGTAAGATTTAATTCTGCTTCTGTTCATTTGTAAATAGATGCTTTGCCCACAGAAAAAAAGCACAATATTTGGAAGAATGAGTGACTTACTGTGAAAGTGGAAAGGTGGTGCTTGGGCGGGGATTTTCCTTCTGCCGCATTGTCGGAATTTCACCTGTCGATAGCAGAGTGCTTAGAAATCTCCATCCTTGTGAACTGCTTTAGCTGACACCTGTGAAGACCTCAGCAGCAAACTGTGGGGCAGTGTGAGAGTGAAATTTTTACAGCGAACACTGGGTGGCCCGTGCAGCCGATTTATATAATTTTTTTTTGTAATGTGTAATGCTAAAAGTAAATGAGCTCAGCTTTCAGAAGAGAAAGGGAAGAAGCGCATGTGGCCGCAACACTAACAAAAAAAGACGACATGTTTCTATCTGGCTACATTTTTGTGAAATTTACTTTGTCTTCCCTCAGTGAGATGCAATCTTTTGTGAAATATCTATAATATATAGTTTCAAAGTAGAGCTTATTTTTGAAATTGTGTGGCAAAAGAAACAGATATATATTTAGGTAACTTTATTGTGGTTGTACTATTCTGCAGTTTACAATAAGACTTTATTGTTTTTGAATTTCTTCTCTAGAATTGGCAGTGCAAGTGAACACACGAAATTACATTCTTGAGATTTGTGTAATAATACATCAATATGACAGATACTTTTTCTGTCCAATTTGTATTTGGGCTGTAGCATACAGATGATTATTTTGGAGTTTGGGTTCTCCAGTTTTTTCTTTCAATAAGCACTATTTATTTGTTAATGTTTAATTTGTTATAAGTTCCTTCTTATAAAACTATCATTTTTTTCCTTGTTTTCACTGCTACTGAATGATGAAGCTCATTTGAATTCAGTACAGAAAATGTTCTGAGCAGTGCCCAGTCAGTGGGCAGAATGCCTCTGTGTGTATATAGTGTGTATTCCTAAAAATTTTATGCACAAAAATCTCTGAAATACTGTCTCCTATTAATAGAGTGGAGAATTTTAAACTATTTTAAGCCATGCAATTGTGAAGGGCGCTTGCTGCCTTTTGTAAATAACGATATTTCAGAATCTGGTCACAAAAAGCGTCTCTTGTAATTGCTTCGATAATACCTATCTATATTCACTGTTGTTGATTGAGGTGCATACTTTTTGTCATCCAAACAGTGACTGAAATCTAGTGTTGTACTATTGTGGTACTGCTCAGAGGTTTGTTAGTACAATGCAAGCCAGAGATTCTATTAAACATATCAGACTGATGTAATTCTGAAACTGGGACGGCCCTTCACACAATTAAGTTTTGTATTCATTTACTGTCAGGGCCCTTTTGACAAATATTCTGTGGCAAAGTTTATGTTAATGCCTCTAAACTAAGTGAAAAAGATCATTTTATTTATATGATTGCTCTAAAATATATGAAAGATTTATTTTATATTTATTTTTTCTTTCATTTGAACAGTAATGTTTTTCAGAAGGGTCCAGGCTCAAACAAACTTTACCATCACCAAAACTGCGTGCTAAAACAGCCTTCCACGGCATGATATTTTATATATTTATATTTATTTATTTTTTTTCCTTCCGTAAGGAACAACGAACGGCCATTGAGAGCAAGTTTGCGACTGCAATGGCAACGAATCGAAAGGATAACCATGGTTATTGTATAAATTTTGAACTCATTGACAACTGTCATATATGTACCTTTCACAACAAAAATATGTACATATACAAATGGAAATAAAGCAAGAAATGATTTTCAACAGTTAGCCTCATTAAGTTTACACACACCTGGTTGTTACTGTATGCTTGGAGTTTAAAGGACAGTTTAGTTTGGAGCTATGCTGTGTTCATAAATAGAAGTACCTTCATTTTGTGAGGTAATGTGTACTGTTCCTTTCCAATCATTTTGATTATTATGACTGAACAGGGAACATGTGACAACTGTTGTATGCTTGGAGCTGTAGAGGAAGTTTTCTAGTGTACTCTGTGTATCACCAGATGCCAAAGCTCCGCAACTAGTTAGGTCACCTTCATCTAATCATCAAGAGGACCAGTTATTTTTAATAAGTTTGCACTGCCATCATTGACATTTTCTTCACCACTGCCCCTAATGTGTGTCACACTACTTTGTAAAATGTGTCAACTCAACTTCATCAGGTGTATGACATGAAAGGATACTTGATAAACTGTGCTTGGCTCCCACTCGTTCATTTTTAAATGAATGTCAAACTGTCCCTCTTCCTCCAACTCTGGTGTCATATACTAAAACTACATACAGGAAGCAGCACCTGTACATTTACTGGCAATCATTCATGTGGATTGTTCATAAGAATACTGTTATGAAGATCTTCATTTAAAGTCAGTAAAGGGCTTGGGAGATATTCCCATTCTACATTTTTGTGGAAATGTGGTAAAAGCCTCTGAGTAAATTTAAGTCCAGTGGTGGATAGGACACTGTAAAAGAACAGAGGAAAGTTTGCTATTGAGGAAATAAGTGTCGGTGTATAGCACAAATACTGAAGACTTGACCACAAACTACACTGGGACTGCATCCGAGTGTGACACACGGAGGGGAGCAGCAGCATTGTGTGTAGTGACATTCTTCTTGGTGCTATAAAATTAGTCATGTTCAACTTAAAAACATTTAATTCGTGCATCACTCATCTATGATTATTTTGTTTCTGTTACTATTTTATTCAGTGTGTGTGTCTAGTAACAGTAACTGCTGAACTACTTGTAAACAGATTATACTGTATTTATATAAAAGCTATATTTTAAAATAAAAGCTCTTTAAATTAACATGTATCTTACATTTCAGAAGCTGGAGACAGGACATTTTATGTTTTGGTTTGGTATTGTGTATACCAGTGTTTAAAAGTAAAGGATAAACACCAGTGAGAGCATATGTCCAGATGAGAGGGAGACAAAGCTAGAATAATGTGTTTACTTTTGTGTGCAGCTGTCTGCAGTCCTGACATTTCTTCTGAAGGCATACACTAGATAGCTAAATGCACTGCCTGACAAAAAATGTGAAGACCCAAAAGGGGAGGGAGAAACAAAATCAGAGTTAATGTGTTCAGAGGGAATGTGATGTTTCTTCAGTGATCACAATGTTGATTCATACTTACAAAGAACTTGAAATTTTATCAGTATTATCTTGCCCTCACTCTGGCCTGGATTCATGCACTGATTTGGTTGGAATGGTATCATGAAGCCATTGCATCCTTTCCAGAGGAATGTTGGCCCACAACTGTTGTAAATGGTCCCCAATATCCGGGCAGAGTTGATGTTCATAGTGGTTCCATACGAATTCTGTGGGGAGTATGCCCGGAGTTCTTCCGGTTACTGATGTATCTCAACATCACAGCACTAGGACACTGTCACATGAGGACGTTGGATGTCAGTACTGTTGTGCTATCAGAATTCACTCGATTGCTACCAGCCGTGACCTGAAGTATACCCAGTGTCTTCCCACACCGTGATTCCAGGAGTAACGTGTCGTGGTGTTAACGGCACCCTGGGCGTAGGACAATAATTCCCTATGCCGGCTGCTGCCAATCCCTGACAAACGGTGAGGAATGACAGAATGTTGCTCTGAGTACATTACTTGTGCTTGGAATGCAGGCACAGATGTAAAAGGTTTACACTGTGCTCAGTGTACAATATGTTGATCCTCCCTTGTGATGGTCTACTGGAACACTGATGACAAGTATACTCACCTTCACACTCTCATCCAGCCAAAAAGCAGGGCAGTGAAACATCCATATGCCCTATAATTAATAGATAGTGCGTGATTCGACCAAGTGGCCAAATGAAGACCTACAGTGAGCCCCTTTCGACTCTGTAAGGTGGTAGTAATTGTCACACACAAGTATGCAACATATGTGTCTTTCAGTGATCATTGAAAATCTGACAATGTTCATGCTCCTTCTATACCCTACCAGACCTGGTGAAAACACTTAATACTCTGGTGGCTGTTGTAGCTGTCATAGAGAATCATCACACATCAATAGTGTGTCTGTGTGTGAAGTTACATTGACATCCGACCATTTCCTCTGGGTGCCTCACTTTTTTTGCCAGAAGTGTAATTTAAAGCAATAAATGCAATAACTAGTCAAAAAGTTATTTAGAGCTCACACACACACACACACACACACACACACACACACACACACACACAAAAGTGGGGCTACATTATTCTGGTTGACTATTTTGTGATGGCACTGCGACTCGACTGAGTGAAAGGTTGTAAGTTGGAATGGGTGAGGGGAGAAAGGAGGTTGGGGAAGGCTGCCTGACCACTCAGAGGGAGAGGCAACAGATTCACAGGACAGGGATGTGGCAGCAGTAAGCTTGCCCTGGCAGCAGGCAAGAGGAGTCGTGCCCCAGCACACTGCGACATGCAGAAATGAATTGGGAGGGGAACATCAGAGAAAGAGAAGGGTTGTGATGTGGGATAAGTGAAGTTAGGGTCACAGGAAGGGGTGGAGATGGGTGTGGGGCCAGGCCTGTCAGAGAACGAGGCCAGGAGGATAACGGGATCAAAGGATCTAATACAAAGTTCCAATCTACGTACTTCCGAGAACTTGGTGTTGGTGTTGGTGTTGAAGAATGTGTGTGGTAAGGCTGGGAAAGCTGCCATTAAAATTGAGCACGTTGTGCTAAGCAGCGTGTTCTACCACTAAGTGGTCAACATTGCTCTTGGCCATAGTTCGGCAGTGGGCATTTATTCAGGTGGACAACTGGTTGGTGATGTGAATAAAGCAAGCTGCGTTTCACACTCGTCGTTTCTCCTGAATCAATGTCAGTTTGTTAAGGGGAATGCTCTTTTCCTCTAGGAAGATCATAATGTTTGTGTGTATAATATGCTCTAGGAGCCACCAGTGGACATTTGTTTATTATTCTGTGAATCCATTCAATGTTAAATCAAATCAGAATTCCGTCAGGACCTGTTATTTGCTTTGAGTAGTCTTAATTGTGTCCCAGTTGTTTTCGGTTTAGTTTCCAGTAATATTGTAATATGCCTGTCTTTCATGCCGAGTATTCTTTCTAAACAACACCTCATTACCAATCCACTCCCCTCTCTCCTACATAGGATTCATAGAAAACATACAGCACAGCAGACCGCAGTCAAAAACCTCATCTTTAGTAGCAGATAAGTAGCAAAAAAAAAACACACAAACAAAGGTATAGTTTACAGAGGACAATGTAAATAGGCATTAGTAGCAGAATATTTTGCTGTATTTTACATCGAAAACAGTACAGCCAAATTTAAATTTAAGGTGGATAATATGCAAGCAGACAACAGTTCAAGATGTAAGCAGAAACAAAAAATGCTGTAACAAAAATCGCAACTCAGTATCTTCGGCACAAATTGCTATGGGTCTAGAAGCAAACCAAATAGTAAATCTGTTTCATTACAGACTATTGATGTTTTAAATGAATAAAACAGAACTTATTTTTAAAATAAACATGCATCTTTTAGTAGATGCTAAGACAGACTTGAAACACCTTTAGTTATTGTGAAGTGACAATAGATACAACAGCCACAGAAATGAAGATTACCTCCTTCCTTTTGTACCCCGCCTGGAAGGCGGCGTGTGGGTCTGCCCCTGTAAACTGAAGGGTGGGCCGAGTGTAGGAAGTGAGTAGGAGCAGGAAAAGGTGAAATGCTTTGGTACTGCGTGTAAATTGAAAGCACCTTTACTACAGGAAGAATGTAAATACATAAATTGTAACTTAACTTTGGCTGAGATGAGCACATAGGTGCGAAGCTGCACATCAATCAAATCTTAACACTGGCTAGAAGTTACAAAGGCAAAATCTGTAGTGACTCGCCCACTATGAAACAGAAAAAATGTTGATTGCTCATCTACGTGGAATGAAATGGACTGAATCTGGAGCGGCGCTCGTAGAGCTGCACAGCGCCGCTAGAGGGTGCTGTCGTCGGTGTCTGTATCGTAGTGCCAACCTAAGAACTTGTACCTACGCCGTGGCATCGTAGCTATTGATACCACACTTCCCTCGAGACAGCATTTAATGACCCCTCTGAAATCATCCTATAGCCATTGGGGTGTTCCCATATCTCATAGATTATGTCTGGGGGATGCCATCCTTACTTTACCCTTAACACACAGTGAGACAAGGGCTATCAACGTAGTAAACTTTCATAAGCTTTTTGGAACAGCCATTTCTAGGGAGGAAAAGAATACCATGTGATGGTTTTGTTATCAACACTAAAAACAGTTATCAGCCAGTGTGAGTGTTACATGGAGAAGAGCCTCATTTAGGACTAGGGGCAGGAAATGTAAGACACGCTTCAGCCAGAAGCCTAGGGATGGGCAAAATGTTAAAGAGAAGAAAGTGCTGCAGCTTGGTAATATCATTGGATGAAGCTCTCAGTTACAGGAAACCTTAGGAGCATTGTACCAGTCCAGTAGCATTTTTGAATATAATGCAGGGCTAAGTCAAATGATAGGACTCAGCGTCTTTATGTAAGAATTTTTTGAAAGAGAACTTCGAGGGGGGTTTGGAAAGTTCTTGGAATCACCATGAGAGATTGATTGGTCTGTTGCCTGTAAACAAGTACCACTTCGGTGCTCTTGGAAGAGGGCTGTGGCGGTGACGTGGCTCTGTTGTTGTACCCGCTTAATGATGATTTGCGAAGATGGAAAAAAATTGAGATTCGAGCAGTGATTAAGTACTTCGTAAAGAAAGGTTTGAAAGCAAGGGACATTCATGGCAATTTCCAGAATACACTGGGGCACTCTGCTCCTTCACATTCAACTATTGCCATGCAGGAAAATGAATTCAAATTTGGTCAGGAGATCGTAAATGATGATCTGCGCAGTGGCTGGCCGAGGTGGGTCACTACTCCAAAAATCATTGCGAAAGTGCAAAAAATGGTCATGGAGGATCACCGATCGAAAGTGCGTGAAATTGTTCAGATGTCATCTGAAAGGGTATATCACATTTTAACTGAAGAATTAGAAATGGAAAAATTGTCTACAAGTTCGGTGCCATGACTCTTTGATGCTGGATCAAAAACACATGAGAATGGACATATTGGAACAATGTTTGGCCCGTTTTAGGAGGAACGAACAAGATTTTTTTTGCACTGGTTTGTGACCACAGATGAAACTTGGGTGCACTACTATACTCCAGAGACAAAACAACAGTCAGAGCAGTGGAAACATGGTAATTCTCTGCCACCAAAGAAAGCAAAGACAATTCCTTTGGTGGGAAAGATCATGGCATCAGTGTTCTGGGATGTGAAGGAGCTTCTGTTTGTAGATTATCTCCCCACTGGGCAAACAATTACTGGAGAATACCATGCTAACCTCCTGGACAAATTGCAACAAAAGATACATGAAAAAAGCCCAGGTTTAGCAAGAAAGAATCATCTTCCATCAAGACAATGCACACCTGCTCACGTGTCGTCGCCATGGCAAAATTACATGAACTAAGGTATGAATTGTTGCCACACCCACCTTTTATTCACCTGAGATGGCTCTGTTCACCTGATATGGCTCCATCAGACTACCATCTCTTGCCAAAACTGAAAATTTTTCTTGGTGGATAAAGTTCAAACGAAGAATTGATAGCCGGAGTTGACAATTATTTTTCAAACCTGGAGGAAACTCATTTTTGAGATGGGATAAAGGCACTGGAACATCGTTGGATCAAGTGCATCAATCAACAATGAGACTACATTGAAAAATTAAAAATGTTTGTGATGTAAATTCTTTGTTTCTATTCCGTTCCAAGAACTTTTCAAACCACCCTCGTATATTGTGATAGTGAGTGGGACAAGAAACATTTTATACCAGGATGGGGCATCTGACATGGGGTGACCTGGACAAAATAATTTCTGTGACTCATGGCACCAATGTACAATTTTTTGAGGTGTTGAGGCCTCAACGGAGCTGTGAGGCAGATTAATGTGGGGTTGAAATGACACAGAAGGCAGCCGACTTCCTGCATGTTACTGGTACCAGTTGGGTATACTGACAGAGGGATTTGTGCTAATCATGCCCTACACATAAACATAATTCTAAAGGGAAGATTGGTACAGCTGATTCATGAAAGTGTGACCCTGCATGGTGAAATACCTGTTGTCATGGATTGGAGAAGCAGGTCTTTTTTAGGGTAATTTCAGACGATAGGTTCCTCTGCCTAAAAGATGCCTCCATGAGGTTAGTTAAAATTCTACAATAAGCACTGAAAAGATAAAATCTAACACACCAAACGACACGCACAGTACATGCCATAAAGAGAGAGAAACCATTGCAAAAAATAACATGGGATGTTCCACAGACCTAACAATCCTTATCAAAACATGCAATCAGTGGAAAAATAAAGTACAGCAAGGTGAGGTAGAGCTCCAGTCTTTGAGTTGCACAGTAGTTTGTGTTACTCTTCATTGGTGTGGAAACACAGAAATCCAATTTGTACTATTATTGGTCTATAAAAGAACACTCTTTATGTAAGGCTGCTTCAACAAGTGTAGGATCATACATTTACATCAGGAAAAGAACACAGTTTAAATCAAGACATAATCTAAGTACATTAAATGAAGACAAACTTTTTGACACATCAGTTGCTGAATTAACATGGCTTGATATCAAAAATAATTTAATAATTTTGTATGTGTCAGTCACCAAATGGTAATGTGGACACTTTTGCAATAAATTAACAGAAGTTCTAGATAAGTGTCAACTACAAAAGTTAACAAAGTTGTATGTAGACACAAACATGGGCACAAAATATCATAAATTAAACTGGTAGCAGACTCATAAATATCCTCCAGAGTTTTGGCTTGTCCCTGTTGGTCAGTGGTGCAACGTGGGTTACTACAGTAACTGCATCAATGATCAACCATGTAGCCACAAATATGGATAGGGAAAAGTGCGATCTAGCTAAAGATTTTGGTCTCTCAGTCCATTCCTGCCAGATAATGACAGTAAAATCAAGTGTGGAAAAAATAACTAAAGTGCAGGCCTCGAAAGATCTTCATTGAAAATCAAAATCTTTCAAGAGAACTGGTAAACCAAAGGCTGGGTTGAAGTGTATAGAGAAACCAATGTAAATGCGAAATTATATAAATTCTCAACATTATTTAAATTGAATGTTGAAAAGACATTTCCAAAGTATCCACACAATATTAATGTCTCTTAAAAACAAATGGACAATAACATGCAATAGCAAGTGGTTCCAATCCCTCAATACTTCAGTTCCCATAAAAAAAAAATTCATAAGGAGCCAGAGTTCTTAAATTTGAATCATTGGTCCAAAAAATGTTTATATGCAGTTGCTGCGAAAAGTCATTTAATGGCAAAATAATATAGTGCTGATGTTATTAAACAGGAAACTGGGAGAGAAAAATGAGAGCATAATTACATACTGACAAGTGAGGGGGAATAAGTAAATAATTGATCTACACTGCAAGTCAAACTACATGCATGAGTATTTTTAAAGTATTGCAAAGAAGCCACAACAAAAATTCTAAAAAAACAAATGTAACATCTATAAATAATTATGCACTAAGTACAATGATATAACTGCCAATGACCTTGCCATGGTGCTCACACTGGTTCCCGTCAGATCACCGAAGTTAAGTGCTGTCGGGCTGGGCTAACACTTGGACGGATGACCATCCATTCTGCTGAGCCCTGTCGGCAAGTGGGGTGCACTCAGCCTTTGTGAGGGAAACTGAGGAGCTACTAGATTGAGAAGTAGCGTCTCTGGTCTTGTAAACAGACAAAAATATGGCTGGGAAAGGGGTGTGCCGACCACATGTCCCTCCACGGTGGCCGGTCAGTACCTTTGGGGTTTCATGGCCCATTTGGGCTCAGTAAAACTGTACAAAACCTTAAAAAAGAATAATCAGTAAGCTTAGATGAAGTAGCAATGTGCATGCTAAAATAATGCGTACAAGGTAATGAACATAGCAAATGCTTATTCACAACAGGTAAATTTCCTGAGTCTCTAAAACAGCCAAGAATTATGCCTCTGCTAAAAAAAACTACTGGCCCATCTCTCTACTGTCATCGTTCTTAAAAGTAACAGGTAAGTTATGAAAGGCAAATCAATGAATTGAATAAACAATTTCTAAGTGAACCACAGTTTGGGTTTTGAAGTGGTAGAAGTATAATATCAGTCATAGTAGAATTCATAAAAGCCTTCATGCTTTTTTTTTTTAGATCTTTTTACAGCTTTTGATACAACTGACCACAAGATTCTACTAAATTAGCTGGAATTATTAGGGGTAAGAGGTGTAGCTAATGACTAGTTCCAATCACACCTAGCAGACAGGATACAAAGAACAGAGTTAACACATAACTCAAATAAGGGAGAAATTTTTGTGTAGCCCCTAACCAGAACCAGACTACATTAATATGAGTTCCTGAGGGTAGCATATTACACTGTTCCTTAGGTACATCAATGACTTTCACGAAAATCATGTGGAAAACATTCTTTTTGCTGATGACAGTAGTATTACAGTCATCAAGAAAATGAGAATTCTGTGCAGAGAAGGCAAATGAAACAAACCCTCAAAGAAGTTTAGAATTGGTCAAACTGACATTGAATTTAAAGAAAAAAAATGCTATAAATATCAGTTTCAAAGGGGAAAATAACACTGTAAAATTAAATGTTGATGGCATTTCTATAGACACTGTAACAAACGAAAAGTTTCTGGGAACGAATATTGATTCTCAGTTGAAGTCATGTGAACACCTGAAGATACTTGCAAACAGAATGTCATCGGTATGTTATGTCCTTAGAGGCCTGTGAACAGAATGTAACAGCCAGTGTCTCTTAGTAACATAATATTCATATGTAAGCTCAATTCTTAGCCATAGAACCTTTTCTTGGGAACAAATGCAGAAAATAGGAACACAGTTTTCAAACTACAGTAAAGAGCTGTCAAAATAATAACAAAAAATAGTAATCTTCCTCACTGTAAAGATTTGTTCCAAATATTGAGTATTTTTAAACACACAATGTGAATACATTTACCAGTCACTTACGTGCATAAAAAATAACATCGATAATTACTGCACAAACAGCTTGTCCATGACAATGGAATAATACCAAGAAATAAGTTACATTTACAAAGAAGGAATAAACATAAAACTTGAAACTGCATTTTGTATTAAGAGAGGCAGTTAAAAAGTATCTGTTAAGCAATACATCCTATATGGTAACAGATTACTTAGGTAACCAAGAGTAGGGGTTTGGTACAAAACGTATCACAAAAAAATAGTAATAAAAAAACAACAATCATCTTGCATAATGCATTCTCACTACCTTTCTTTCTTTTCTGGAAAACTATACTCCCAAAGCTATTCAGTGTTTCTCAGTTCAACATCTCACTCCCAACAGGGCGATGCTTACTCAGTTTTTCAGGCTAGCAAACTGGTAGATGATATAGACATTGTCGCTCTGGTCCTAATGTCATCTGTCAATGTGTGCAGTGTTACATTATGAAAGAATATGTGTGTGTGTGGGAGGGGGGGGGGGGGGGCGTAGTGTCTGCAGTGAATGAGAGGAAGAAATGAATGAACAGTACAGCACTGCCCTTTAGTATTATTAAAAAACTTCTTTGCAAGACTATTTTACATTAGGTGTAAACCGAATGAGGTTGCAAACACTATTTGAAACAGACTGGCCTTGAATTGTGGTGGATGAAGGCTACAATTAATTTATTGACTTTAACATTACTGATCAATATATGCTTGGAAAAATCAAATTTTAGCCATGCTGGTGAATATCAACACAAACTGGGAAAATTATTTAAATTGTAGCAAGTATTTTTCCAGTCTGCTCTCAAAAGTTCTGCTTTTCAATTCTCCATTATTTATTCTGTCTGTACACTAGAATGGCTCAGTATTTTTCAACCTATCCCACTCGTCTGATACAGATGAAATGGTTCAGTGCTTCACCTTCATGTAGGGTGGAGTACTGAAAATTTTCTAGTGAAATTTGTTACTGAATAGAGGAGGGAGGATACAGCATGTTATCTTGAAATGAGTTGAAGAAGTAACTTCAGCCATGTTCCAGAATCGTGTGTTGGGAGGGAGCCTTGCTGTTTTTGTTGTTTATTCATGACCTTGCAGACAACGTTAATGTTTTGTAGGTTATGCAGTTATTGATAATGGAGTACTGTCAGACAAATATTGATATCTGACTGAATAAGACTTCAAAGTGGTACAGAAATTGACACTCTGATTTATATGTTCAAAAATATAATATTGTGAACTTCACAAAATGATAAAATGTAGCATCCTTTGAGTACTATAGCAATGAGTCACAATTGTAATCAAACAACTCGTGCACATCTGGTTCAACAATTGGTAAGTGTAAGAATGTGAAATGAAACATTACACAGGCTCTATCATTCATAAAACAGTTGGTAGTCTTCAGTTCATTGAAATGATACTAGGAACATTCAATGTGTACAAAGTAGATTTCTTGTAAAACACCCAGACAATCCACTGTAGAATATTGTACAAGCACATGGGTCCTATTCCAAATAGGGCTAACAGTGAATTTTGAATGTGTACAAAGAAGAGCAGCACAAATGGTCACCGGTTTGTGAGATTCTGGGGAGAGCACCACGGAGATGCTGAAAAAGTGAACTGGTAGAATCTTGCAGATAGTCACAAACTCTGCAGTTTACAAAGTACGAATAACCAGTTTTAAACAAGGAATCAAGGAATATATACAACTTCCTATGTATCACTCCCATAGGGACTGCAAAAACAAGATTAGACTAATCATACGCTGATTAAAATTGGTTTGTGATTAACAGGTTGTAGTGGGGGGGAGGGGGGGAGTGCAGTGGTGCTAGTGTGCAGCTAGTCACACTTCACAAAGCATTGGAACATGGCAAGTACATGGTGCTCGAAAAAGAACTATGGGTGGATTATGGCTGGTTGCTACCACTAGACTCACTAAAATGTAAAAAAATTATGAAAGTAATTTCAATCAGAATGTACACCATGCACCGAGGCATTTAAGCAATGATTCTTGCTGATTTCCGTACATGAATGGAATGGGAAGAAGCCTAATAACTGATTAAATGGGAAGTCATTCAAAAATAAATGAACTGGAAACTAAAATGTAAACTGCTGAAGGGATTGTAATACCATTGCCTGTGGAAAGTGGCGTAGTCCTTGTATGGCATTGAGGCCCCAAAACTCACCACTAGAGGAACATGGGCACCCACTCACATGCTGACAGAGCAAGCCACTGGACTTGTTAGTGCTGGAAACAGAGAAACAGCAACGGGCTGTAAGGTGTAAAGAATGGCAGAAGGGTACAGAGAATACTGAACGTCTGTTCCAATTCCGACCTTTAGGGTTGTGGCTGCCACTGTTGCTAAGTCTTGTACCATTGAGGTGCAATGTGAACACAGCCCAGGTAAACAATGTGGAACAGTTTTATTGAAAAGTACACTAAGCAAACACTCCTCCTCTGGAGAAAAGTTAGTCACTACTATATATTTTCTCCTTTCACTAACTTTCCCACAAGTCTAAAATTGTCTTTTCAAATTTTTTAAAGCACTTGCTCAGTTATCCCCATTATCTACTTTCACTTTCTGTTTACAAGTTGGTTGGCAGCCATCTTGCACGAGGTTCTTCATTTGGCATTCCTTGAGCAGTCAGCTTTGAGATGTAGCAGAGTATATAAGCATGACAAGTAAGTCGAGTCTCGAGTGTGTGTAAATTTTTCTAAGTGTTGAAATCTCATATTAAGTGAACTAGTCTGAACTTTAACAGTTTACTGTAATTTTTTGCGAGTGACCTGTACTCGTAATTTAACTGATCCACAATTGTGGAACTTTAAACTTGCCCTAAATGAACTTTGATATATTTACCAACTTTTCCAGAAGTTAACATGATACATAACATGAGATACTGCTCTGGTATAGTTTAAGGTCTTATTCAGACATTCATTAATTCATCAATAAACAATTACTAATGACATAAGGAAAAATGTGTAAACTCCATTTTCTTAAACACACCATGTGTAGTGAACATCATTTTTCATCACAAATTCCTGCCTGCATGTATTTAGAAATTTATGACTGAATTTTTAGGGTAAATGTGACAAATCTGTTGGTTGGCTTCTATACTTTACCATAGCCAACACTTAGAAATACAACCACAGAAACGGAGATCCCATGAACAGTGACTTTCAAGTGATTTCAATTTATTACTCATGCAGGTGCATGTGGATGGTCATGAGCTAAAGTTTACAGAAAAGTTCTTTTAGGAATCGAGTTAGCAGCACTTTGTCAAATAACATATCTGTTCAGTCGCAATTTGTGAAGAGTGAGCAAAACTTGATAACAGGCAAGATCGAGCAAACAATTTAAAAAAAAAATTAAAAAAGAATATTTCAGAGCTGCAGGAAGGTGAACTTGAAGAGAAAATTATCACATTCGACGACTGTGGGCATCTACTGGATAAGTGAAGCATTTACAAAATAATGAAAAAGATGTAAACAGAGGTACAGAGGTAATCCTGCCTGCAGTTGGGAACAAATATGTTAGCCATTAGATCATTTCCAAAGGCTGTGTGGATCACAACAGTCTGATAAAAAAAAAAAAAAAAAAAAAAAAAAAAAAAAAAAAAAAAAAAAAAAAAAAAACACTATTGCTGTTACACTGTGTGTGTGTGTGTGTGTGTGTGTGTGTGTGTGTGTCTGTGAAGGAAAGGATGTTACTACTTTGTCAGAACCAATATCTGAAGAAGAAAAGGAAAGGCATCATGCCAAAACACAGGAACCCCAGAGTAGATGGTATTCCCTATGAATTTTGTAAAGCTTTCTCACCAATCTTCAGAAAAAGAGTTAATGGAAGTAGCTAGGAAAAACAATTCTATGGGAACATATACTCTGAAAAAGGACCGAAATAATCATACTCATCCCCAAGAGAAAAACTACAAAGGATAATGGATTTCATGTCAATAACATTGTTGAGCATGAACTCAAAAATCACATCTCGTGTCAGAGCTGCAAGACGAAAACAAACCCTTCCAGACTTCCTTGGGCCGGAAAAGATGTGTAGCATACCCATCAGAAGGATCATAGATGGCATTTGTTCCATAAGGGGACAACCTTTTTCTCATGGCAGCATCAGGCACAAACATTAGTGTTACTGAACATCAATTTATAGAAAGCCTTTGACAAAATCAGTCATCAGTATCTATGGAGTGCGTTACAGCATTTCAGATATCCACATGCAACAACAGATTCCCTGCTACCAAAACAATAGCAGATCCTTTCCAAAGTGCAAATAAATGGACAGGTTATGGAAGCATTCCCAATCCAATGTAGTGTCCGACAGGGTTGTCTTTTGTCACTGATAATGTCATATTTCTCTAGAACCATTAATTCATACAGTCAGTGCCTCTATACCAAGATTACTTGTTGGTGCATGACAGTTTCCCATCAATGCCTGCACTGATGATGTTACAATACTACATACTTACAGAACCCCAAGACATCATGAATATCTCAGACATAATGGACAGTTACACAGAAGCAGCAGGGACAACTATGAGCAATTATAAAACACAGGTCTTGTGGCTTAATGTAAGCCCATATCGCACACTACATCCTTTTATAGAATGGGATTTTTGGGTTTAAATTTAAGCAAAACATACACAACCTAATGGAGTTCAATTCCAAAGAAATGGTATAAAAAGCAAGAAGTGCTCTGATAGTGAATCGTACAATGAACTAGACTATCATTCCAATGATTGAACATGTCAACAAGCTGGCCCTGTCCAAAATATGGTGTTGGAAAAGTATGTTGTTTTGTGTAGCAAAGGGTCAGCTGACGTAATCACCTACAGAAGACAGTCTATGTTCAATAGATTGTGAGACAAAATGTTCATCCCTTGTCACGAAAATTATAATGAGAGACACATGGACTAATATTTGAGCAGTTAATGTGATGATATCCGGGCAGTTAATACAACCTTCATTCTTCTCTACTGGCGTCTGCTTCTGGGTATGCCTGTTGGCCTTGTCACGGCTGGAGGTAAGCCTTTAGCTGTGATGGTTAGCCATCTCAGGTGCAGCAAAGGGAACATCTAACTCTCCATCTAACTCCCTATCACCTATCAGTCATGTAGGCAGTGGTCAATTGCTGCTGGTGGCCAATGCGAATGATTCGTGGGCAGCCGAATATCTCTCTCTCTCTCTCTCTGTGTGTGTGTGTGGGGGGGGGGGGGGGGGGGGGCGCATGCGCCAGAAGCTATTATGATATACTCGTATATGTATGCAATGCACAGAGGTGTCAGGTGGATAGCAAACAATCACACATGGATGCTGTGGCAGGGCGATGACCCATGTATAGTGACACTAGACCCCTGCAGGGCACTCCTGAGCAAGGATATGACAATGCATGTGTCTCCACCTCACATTTTTAGCTTGTTTAAAAAAAAAGTGCATACAATTCCTACCTAGTGCCAGAGATGGTGTCTATAATTGCTCACAGTGTAAATTTAGCAATGAGTCGTGAGTGGGATTTTCCCGTTGTTGTTTAGAAGTCTACTATACACTGAGGCGCCAAAAATCATGGGATACGTTCTAACATGTTAGATTTCCTTTTGCCCAGCGTAACACAGAAACTCGACGTGTCATGGACTTGACAAGTCCTCTGCAGAAATATTGAGTCCAGCCAATGATCAGTTCAGTTGAACCAGAAGACCCAGCACATTCCATGTAAACACAGCCCACTCCATTATGAAGCCACCACCAGCTTGCACACTGACTTGTTGATAATTTGGGTCGATGGCTTTGTGGGGTCTGTACCACACTCGAATCCTACCATCAGCTCTTACCAACTGAAATTGGGACTAACCCGACCAGGCCACGGTTTTACAGTCATCTAGGTCACAAGTATGATATGGTCGCCCACTGGGTTGGTCATGTGGTCTAACTCACTGCTCTCCAGGTGGGAAGGCATGGAGGTCCCCAGCACAAATCCACCTGGCAGGTTAGTGTCAAGATCCAGTGTGCCAGCCAGTCTGTGGATGGTTTTTAAGGTGGCTTTCCATCTGCCTCGGCGAATGCGGGCTGGTTCCCCTTATTCCACCTCAGTTGCACTATGTCGGCGATTGCTGCAGAAACACTTTCTCCATGTGTGTGTACACCATAATTACTCTACGATGCAAACAGTGGGGTTACACTCGTCTGGTGTGAGGCGTTCCTGGGGGGAGGGGGGGGGGGTGTCCACTGGGGGCCGACCGCGCAATAACCCTGGGTTCGGTCTGGAGCAGTGGTGGGGTGAGTGGACTGCTGTAGCCTGTTGTGAACCATTGAGGGATATGGCGGGGACGAAGCCTCTCTGTCATTTCTAGGTCCCCAGTTCCGTACCGTACCATACAATGATATGGTCACAAGTCCAGAAAGGTGCTGCAGCCGATGTTGTGCTCTTAGCAGAGGCACTCGTGTAGCTGGTCTGCCATCATAACCCATTAATGCCAAATTTTGCCACACTGTTCTAACGGATATGTTGGACATATGTCCCACATTGATTTCTGTCATTATGTCACATAGTGTTGCTCGTCTGTTAGCACTGACAACTCTATGCAAATGCCGCTTTTCTCGGTCGATAAGTGAAGGCCGTCAGGCATAGTGTTGTTCGTGGTGAGAAGTAATGTCTGAAATGTGGTATTCTTGGCACACTCTTGGCACTGTGTATCTTGTAATATTGAATTCCCGAGTGATTTCTGAAATGTAATGTCCCATGCATCTAGATACAGCTAGGGGAAAGTGGGGCACTCTGAACCATGGGGCACAATGAATCAGGTAGCATGAAACTTCCTGGCAGATTAAAACTGTGTGCCCGACCGAGACTCGAACTCGGGACCTTTGCCTTTCGCGGGCAAGCGCTCTACCATCTGAGCTACCGAAGCACGACTCATGCCCGGTACTCACAGCTTTACTTCTGCCAGTATCTCGTCTCCTACATTCCAAACTTTACAGAAGCTCTCCTGGTTCGCAGTTTTAATCTGCCAGGAAGTTTCATATTAGCGCACCCTCCGCTGCAGAGTGAAAATCTCATTCTGGAAACATCCCCCAGGCTGTGGCTAAGCCATGTCTCCGCTATATCCTTTCTTTCAGGAGTGCTAGTTCTGCAAGGTTCGCAGGAGAGCTTCTGTAAAGTTTGGAATGTAGGAGACGAGATACTGGCAGAAGTAAAGCTGTGAGTACCGGGCGTGAGTCGTGCTTCGGTAGCTCAGATGGTAGAGCGCTTGCCCGCGAAAGGCAAAGGTCCCGAGTTCGAGTCTCGGTCGGGCACACAGTTTTAATCTGCCAGGAAGTTTCATATTAGCGCACACTCCGCTGCAGAGTGAAAATCTCATTCTGGAATCAGGTAGCATAATTTCAGTATAAGGTGGTAAATTATTTTTTCCTCTGTGCATATGTTGTCAGTACAGCTCTACCGACTGCCATCTGTTTTCTGCAGGATCTAGTTCCTGCCGTTAGTGTTGTACTGGTGATGAGTTAGTTTCGTGACAGTGAAGTAATTTTTGGAGACATATGTAGACTGAATTTTGTTCAATCCTTTGTCACAAAATTTTAAACAAAGTAAGTCATTGTGACAATATCAATACTGTATTTTAATGATATATATCTTCAAATATTAACAATGTTCATACATAACCTCACATGGGCTCTGTTTGAAATATGTACTGTTGGAGCACATTGAACCAAGCTCTGAGCCATGGTTCATTGTGCCCCAGGAATCTTTTAATCGTCCAATACAAGCACTCTGTACTTCGTTTCCTTAGCATGGGTAAAAACATGTGTAGGTATTTAAGGCTTTTAAATCACTGACGTTCAGCATTCCTGTTTCATATTATCAGGTTTGAAGGTGGTTCGTTCACACTGCAGGAAGACAGATAGAGGTAAAACTGACCATGATGTTATGCAAGAAGCTGTACAGGATGTTCTTAATAAGGGCATGGCAGTTCGCCAAGCACCTAAATTCAATATGTTACCCTACTCTTCGACGATATGTTCAAAACATTAAATGTGGTTCCAATGAAAGACTGACAACAAACTATGACAATCGTAAGGTATTTTCTGTGGAGCAGGAAAAAGAATTAGTGGAGTATTTGTTGCATTCTTCTAAGATATGATTTGGTGTTGACACTAAAACATGCAGGTGTTTAGCAAGTGAGCTGGCTTTCAAAAATGGTCTGAAATGTCCTGAGAACTGGATGGAGGGAATGGCTGGTGTAGACTGGTTCTATGGGTTCATGAAACGAAATCCCAATTTAAGTATCTGAACCCTAGAGGGCTGCAGCTTATCCAGAGCAACGTTCTTTAATCAGTAAACAAAACAGTGGTTTACTATGTGGGGAAGATTTTGAAACTGAAGGACGACGCAAGAGACTACCAGGTATCATGTTTGAGAAAAACTGAAAAAATGGGAGGTAAAGGATGAAGCTTTTGTTCCAGTTAGCAACATACTTTACAAGCTCCCATGACCTGCTACTGATGGTGTGACAAAGAGACAAAAATCATATTTCAAATTTGGAATCAGCTATGAATCCATTGATGTTCGGTAATTCCAAAATAAGTTACTATCTTGTGTGGCTAAGATTATAATTATATGATTCACACGTGGAATATATGTAAACATTATGTTTAAAGTACATTTACACTTCCTTTGTATGCTAAATAGGTTCTTTCAATGAACCTGTTTAAAGTGGTTCAATGTACCCTACATGTGGGGCACAATAAACCATTTACCAAATTTTCTTCAAAGGCGTGCAGCTAAAAAACAATTAATGACAATGCAATCATATACGGCCATTTGATACTTGAGTGATTAAACTGTAACATATGTAAATCACAACTCTGTGGTAAAATTATTGGATGAGTAACATGGAGAAATATTTTTTATGGTTCAATGTGCCCCACTCTCCCCTACCACTCTGTGTTCAAATTCTGGTACTTCCCACAGCACGGGCACAATCACATCAGACAGCTTTTCACACGAATCACCTGAGTAAAAAGGCAGCTTTGCCAATGCACTACTGCCTTTTTGTATCTTGTGTACTCGATACTATGATCATTTGTATCGTGCATATTGCTGTCCTATGACTTCTGTCTCCTCGGTACAGTCCTATAGCGTTATACTGCTTTAAGACAGCCTTATAGTGACATCATTGTCTTTTGCCACACTTAAAACATAAGGGTGAGTTCCTGGTAGATTTGGTACATATTTCTTGCATTGTGCTATTTGTTTAATGTGGAAAAGTTGTGTATTTGTTTTAATACTGAACTGTGATAATAGTTAGACATTTAAAATCGTGTATTTACATATGTTTTAGAATGGAAATGTAGGTATTTGGAGAAAATCGGTAAAATTATAATAAACTGTAAATAGCAATGTGAAATGCCATGAATAGCAATGTTGGAGTGCTTGCAGCAAATGTCATGATGTTATTAATAGGAATAGTCCCCCATTCGGATCTCCGGGAGGGGACTGCCAAGGGGGAGGCTACCATGAGAAAAAGATTGAATAATCAACGAAAGGATAACATTCTATGAGTCGGGGTGTGGAATGTCAGAAGCTTGAACGTGGTAGGGAAACTAGAAAATCTGAAAGGGAAATGCAAAGGCTCAATCTAGATATAGTAGGGGTCAGTGAAGTGAAGTGAAGTGGAAGGAAGACAAGGATTTCTGGTCAGATGAGTATCGGGTAATATCAACAGCAGCAGAAAATTGTATAACAGGTGTAGGATTCGTTATGAATAGGAAGGTAGGGCAGAGGGTGTGTTACTGTGAACAGTTCAGTAACCAGGTTGTTCTAATCAGAATCGACAGCAGACCAACACCGACAACGATAGATCAGGTATACATGCCGACGTCGCTAGCTGAAGATGAACGGATAGAGAAAGAGTATGAGGATATTGAAAGGGTAATGCTGTATGTAAAGGGGGACGAAAATCTAATAGTCATGGGCGACTGGAATGCAGTTGTAGGGGAAGGAGTAGAAGAAAAGGTTACAGGAGAATATGGGCTTGGAACAATAATAAGTTTCAGTTAGTAATAGCGAATACCCTGTTCAAGAATCACAAGAGGAGGAGGTATACTTGGAAAAGGCCGGGAGATACGGGAAGATTTCAATTAGATTACATCATGGTCGGACAGAGATTCCGAAATCAGATACTGGATTGTAAGGCGTACCCAGGAGCAGATATAGACTCAGATCACAATATAGTAGTGATGAAGAGTAGGCTGAAGTTCAAGACATTAGTCAGGAAGAATCAATACGCAAAGAAGTGGGATACGGAAGTACTAAGGAATGACGAGATACGTTTGAAGTTCTCTAACGCTATAGATACAGCAATAAGGAACAGCGCAGTAGGCAGTACAGTTGAAGAGGAATGGACATCTCTAAAAAGGGCCATCACAGAAGTTGGAAGGAAAACATAGGTACAAAGAAGGTAGCTGCGAAGAAACCATGGGTAACAGAAGAAATACTTCAGTTGATTGATGAAAGGAGGAAGTACAAACATGTTCCGGGAAAATCAGGAATACAGAAATACAGGTCGCTGAGGAATGAAATAAATAGGAAGTGCAGGGAAGCTAAGGCGAAATGGCTGCAGGAAAAATGTGAAGACATCGAAAAAGATATGATTGTCGGAAGGATAGACTCAGCATAGAGGAAAGTCAAAACAACCTTTGGTGACATTAAAAGCAACGGTGGTAACATTAAGAGTGCAACGGGAATTCCACTGTTAAATGCAGATAGGTGGAAAGAATACATTGAAAGCCTCTATGAGGGTGAAGATTTGTCTGATGTGATAGAAGAAGAAACAGGAGTCGATTTAGGAGAGATAGGGGATCCAGTATTAGAATCGGAATTTAAAAGAGCTTTGGAGGACTTACGGTCAAATACGGCAGAAGGGATAGATAACATTCCATCAGAATTTCTAAAATCATTGGGGGAAGCCCCCCCCTCCCCGCGAACCATGGACCTTGCCGTTGGTGGGGAGGCTTGCGTGCCTCAGCGATACAGATAGCCGTACCATAGGTACAACCACAACGGAGGGGTATCTGTTGAGAGGCCAGACAAACGTGTGGTTCCTGAAGAGGGGCAGCAGCCTTTTCAGTAGTTGCAGGGGCAACAGTCTGGATGATTGACTGATCTGGCCTTGTAATAATAACCAAAACGGCTTTGCTGTGCTGGTACTGCGAACGGCTGAAAGCAAGGGGAAACTACGGCCGTAATTTTTCCCGAGGGCATGCAGCTTTACTGTATGATTAAATGATGATGGCGTCTTCTTGGGTAAAATATTCCGGAGGTAAAATAGTCCCCCATTCGGATCTCCAGGCGGGGACTACTCAAGAGGGTGTCGTTATCAGGAGAAAGAAAACTGGCGTTCTACGGATCAGAGAGTGGAATGTCAGATCCCTTAATCGGGCAGGTAGGTTAGAAAATTTAAAAAGGGAAATGGATATGTTAAAGTTAGATATATTGGGAATTAGTGAAGTTCGGTGGCAGGAGGAATAAGACTTTTGGTCAGGTGAATACAGGGTTATAAATACAAAGTCAAATAGGGGTAATGCAGGAGTAGGTTTAATAATGAATAGGAAAATAGGAATGCGGGTAAGCTACTACAAACAGCACAGTGAATGCATTATTGTGGCCAAGATAGATACGAAGCCCACACCTACTACAGTAGTACAAGTTTATATGCCAACTAGCTATGCAGATGACGAAGAAATTGAAGAAATGTATGATGAAATAAAAGAAATTATTCAGATAGTGAAGGGAGACGAAAATTTAATAGTCATGGGTGACTGGAATTCGAGTGTAGGAAAAGGGAGAGAAGGAAACGTAGTAGGTGAATATGGATTGGGGCTAAGAAATGAAAGAGGAAGCCGCCTGGTAGAATTTTGCACAGAGCACAACTTAATCATAGCTAACACTTGGTTTAAGAATCATGATAGAAGGTTGTATACATGGAAGAACCCTGGAGATACTAAAAGGTATTAGATTATAATGGTAAGACAGAGATTTAGGAACCAGGTTTTAAATTGTAAGACATTTCCAGGGGCAGATGTGGACTCTGACCACAATCTATTGGTTATGACCTGTAGATTAAAACTGAAGAAACTGCAAAAAGGTGGGAATTTAAGGAGATGGGACCTGGATAAACTGAAAGAACCAGAGGTTGTACAGAGTTTCAGGGAGAGCATAAGGGAACAATTGACAGGAATGGGGGAAAGAAATACAGTAAAAGAAGAATGGGTAGCTTTGAGGGATGAAGTAGTGAAGGCAGCAGAGGATCAAGTAGGTAAAAAGACGAGGGCTAGTAGAAATGCTTGGGTAACAGAAGAAATATTGAATTTAATTGATGAAAGGAGAAAATATAAAAATGCAGTAAATGAAGCAGGCAAAAAGGAATACAAACGTCTCAAAAATGAGATCGACAGGAAGTGCAGAATGGCTAAGCAGGGATGGCTAGAGGACAAATGTAAGGATGTAGAGGCTTATCTCACTAGGGGTGAGATAGATACTGCCTACAGGAAAATTAAAGAGACCTTTGGAGATAAGAGAACCACTTGTATGAACATCAAGAGCTCAGATGGAAACCCAGTTCTAAGCAAAGAAAGGAAAGCAGAAAGGTGGAAGGAGTATATAGAGGGTCTATACAAGGGCGATGTACTTGAGGACAATATTATGGAAATGGAAGAGGATGTAGATGAAGATGAAATGGGAGATACGATACTGCGTGAAGAGTTTGACAGAGCACTGAAAGACCTGAGTCGAAACAAGGCCCCCGGAGTAGACAACATTCCAGTAGAACTAATGACGGCCTTGGGAGAGCCAGTCCTGACAAAACTCTACCATCTGGTGAACAAGATGTATGAAACAGGCGAAATACCCTCAGACTTCAAGAAGAATATAATCAATCCAAACCCAAAGAAAGCAGGTGTTGACAGATGTGAAAATTACAGAACAATCAGTTTAATAAGCCACAGCTGCAAAATACTAACACGAATTCTTTACAGATGAATGGAAAAACTAGTAGAAGCTGACCTCGGGGAAGATCAGTTTGGATTCCGTAGAAATACTGGAACACGTGAGGCAATACTGACCTTACGACTTATCTTAGAAGAAAGATTAAGGAAAGGCAAACCTACGTTTCTAGCATTTGTAGACTTAGAGAAAGCTTTTGACAATGTTGACTGGAATATTCTCTTTCAAATTCTAAAGGTGGCAGGGGTAAAATACAGGGAGCGAAAGGCTATTTACAATTTGTACAGAAACCAGATGGCAGTTATAAGAGTCGAGGGGCATAAGAGGGAAGCAGCGGTTGGGAAGGGAGTGAGACAGGGTTGTAGCCTCTCCCCAATGTTATTCAATCTGTATATTGAGCAAGCAGTAAAGGAAACAAAAGAAAAATTTGGAGTAGGTATTAAAATCCATGGAGAAGAAATAAAAACTTTGAGGTTCGCCGATGACATTGTAATTCTGTCAGAGACAGCAAAGGACTTGGAAGAGCAGTTGAACGGAATGGATGGTGTCTTGAAGGGAGGATATAAGATGAACATCAACAAAAGCAAAACGAGGATAATGGAATGTAGTCGAATCAAGTCGGGTGATGCTGAGGGTATTAGATTAGGAAATGAGACACTTAAAGTAGTAAAGTAGTTTTGCTATTTGGGGAGCAAAATAACTGATGATGGTCGAAGTAGAGAGGATATAAAATGTAGACTGGCAATGGCGAGGAAAGCGTTTCTGAAGAAGAGAAATTTGTTAACATCGAGTATAGATTTAAGTGTCAGGAAGTCATTTCTGAAAGTATTTGTATGGAGTGTAGCCATATATGGAAGTGAAACATGGACGGTAAATAGTTTGGACAAGAAGAGAATAGAAGCTTTTGAAATGTGGTGCTACGGAAGAATGCTGAAGATTAGAGGGGTAGATCACATAACTAATGAGGAAGTATTGAATAGGATTGGGGAGAAGAGAAGTTTGTGGCACAACTTGACCAGAAGAAGGGATCGGTTGGTAGGAAATGTTCTGAGGCATCAAGGGATCACCAATTTAGTACTGGAAGGCAGCGTGGAGGGTAAAAATCGTAGGGGGAGACCAAGAGATGAATACACTAAGCAGATTCAGAAGGATGTAGGTTGCAGTAGGTACTGAGAGATGAAGAAGCTTGCACAGGATAGAGTAGCATGGAGAGCTGCATCAAACCAGTCTCAGGACTGAAGACAAAAACAACAATGGGGGAAGTGGCAACAAAACGACTATTCACGTTGGTGTGTAGAATTACGGTCAAATAAGGCAGAAGGGATAGATAACATTCCATCAGAATTTCTAAAATCATTTGGGGAAGTGGCAACAAAACGACTATTCACGTTGGTGTGTAGAATATATGAGCCTGGCGATATAGCATCTGACTTTCGGAAAAGCATCATCCACACAATTCCGAAGACGGCAAGAGCTGACAAGTGCGAGAATTATGGCACAATCAGCTTAACAGCTCATGCATCGAAGCTGCTTACAAGAATAATATACAGAAGAATGGAAAAGAAAATTGAGTATGCGCTAGGTGACGATCAGTAGGGCTTTAGGAAAAGTAAAGGGACGAGAGAGGCAATTCTGACGTTACGGCTAATAATGGAAGCAAGGCTAAAGAAAAATCAAGACACTTTCATAGGATTTGTCGACCTGAGAAAAGCGTTCGACAATATAAAATGGTGCAAGCTGTTCGAGATTCTGAAAAAAGAAGGGGTAAGCTATAGGGAGAGACGGGTCATATACAATATTTACAACAACGAAGAGGGAACAATATGAGTGGAAGGTCAAGAACGAAGTGCTCGTATTAAGAAGGGTGTAAGACAAGGCAGTAGCCTTTCGCCCCTACTCTTCAATCTGTACATCGAGGAAGCAATGATGGAAATAAAAGAAAGGTTCAGGAGTGGAATTAAAATACAAGGTGAAAGGATATCAATGATACGATTCGCTGATGACATTGCTGTCCTGAGTGAAAGTGAAGAAGAATTAAATGATCTAATGAGTACACAGTATGGTTTGAGAGTAAATCGGAGAAAGACGAAGGTAATGAGAAGTAGTAGAAATGAGAACAGCGAGAAACTTAACATCAGGATTGATGGTCACGAAGTCAATGAAGTTAAGGAATTCTGCTACCTAGTCAGTAAAATAACCAATGACGGACGGAGCAAGGAGGACATCAAAAGCAGACTCGCTATGGCAAAAAAGGCATTTCTGGCCAAGAGAAGTCTACTAATATCAAATACCGGCCTTAATTTGAGGAAGAAATTTCTGAGGATGTACGTCTGGAGTACAGCATTGTATGGTAGTGAAACATGGACTGTGGGGAAACCGGAACAGAAGAGAATCGAAGCATTTGAGATGTGGTGCTATAGACGAATGTTGAAAATTAGGTGGACTGATAAGGTAAGGAATGAGGAGGTTCTACGCAGAATCGGAGAGGAAAGGAATATGTGGAAAACGCTGATAAGGAGAAGGGACAGGATGATAGGACATCTGCAAAGACGTGAGGGAATGACTTCCATGGTACTAGAGGGAGCTGTAGAGGGCAAAAACTGTAGAGGAAGACAGAGATTGGTATACGTCAAGCAAATAATTGAAGACGTAGGTTGCAAGTGCTACTCTGAGATGAAGAGGTTAGCACAAGAAAGGAATTCGTGGCGGGCCGCATCAAACCAGTCAGTAGACTGATGACAAAAAAAAAAAAAAAAAAAAAGCAATCCATGATCACCGTAATGTAAGGCTAAAGGAAAGATGAAATCGCAAAAATCTAAGGTTGTGGGAATAGCTAGTACTGAAACAAACTACGATTTTTGTTTAATTACATAATTTTGATTGGTGGACGTACCTGACCGAAATTCTGGCGTATTTTATTCTGATGAATTTCACCGACAAAAAAGTATGTCACTGCACATTCTTCACGAAATCGTCCTGCAAAGTTAACGAAATCTCAAAATCATTGTTAGCAACACTACTACTGCAAGACGTAACAGAGGCACAGTATGTCAACGCATTGTTATTTCAAGCGGCGCAACAATAAGTTTAGTTATGAAGTCTTGTAGCGAGTAGCAGAGCCAGAGCATATATTTGATAGTTCTGTTGCGTGATTGTGTCTATGTTGCGAGTGTCTCACGAGTTTTTTAGTGTTTTATGCGCTGTACTAGTAGGTGAGACGACGAAGTGTGAGACAATTCAAAGTTTGAATTCGAAGAGACAAGGAAAATCTGAAAATCGAAATACTTATAGCACGGCTGAGTATTTTTTCACTGATTTTTTTAGTGGAACTACAGTGTAATTGTGAATATTTAATTTACTAATTAAAGCACCTTAAAAATAAATTCATTACATTTTGTTTAGGCAGACTACTCCCTAGTTTTATTAGTATTAAATAGCACAATTTTATTTTCATGTTACAATCTTTTGTGAAGTTCTGTACAAATATGGAAAAGAAACGAAAGGTTGACAGTGAATGTAGAATGTTGAATATAGAGCAGTGGGGATGTTAATATTTCATGGTGGACTCAAGCAACAAACCAATGTGTATTATTTGCAATGAAGCAATATCAGTCTTCAAAGAATACAGTACAGGGTTATTACAAATGATTGAAGCGATTTCACAGCTCTACAATAACTTTATTATTTGAGATATTTTCACAATGCTTTGCACACACATACAAATACTCAAAAAGTTTTTTTAGGCATTCACAAATGTTCGATATGTGCCCCTTTAGTGATTCGGCAGACATCAAGCCGATAATCAAGTTCCTCCCACACTCGGCGCATCATGTCCCCATCAATGAGTTCGAAAGCATCGTTGATGCGAGCTCGCAGTTCTGGCACGTTTCTTGGTAGAGGAGGTTTAAACACTGAATCTTTCACATAACCCCACAGAAAGAAATCACATGGGGTTAAGTCGGGAGAGCGTGGAGGCCATGACACGAATTGCTGATCATGATCTCCACCACGACCGATCCATCGGTTTTCCAATCTCCTGTTTAAGAAATGCCGAACATCATGATGGAAGTGCGGTGGAGCACCATCCTGTTGAAAGATGAAGTCGGCGCTGTCGGTCTCCAGTTGTGGCACGAGCCAATTTTCCAGCATGTCCAGATACACGTGTCCTGTAACGTTTTTTTCGCAGAAGAAAAAGGGGCCGTAAACTTTAAATCGTGAGATTGCATAAAACACGTTAACTTTTGGTGAATTGCGAATTTGCTGCACGAATGCGTGAGGATTCTCTACCGCCCAGATTCGCACATTGTGTCTGTTCACTTCAGCATTAAGAAAAAAATGTTGCTTCATCACTGAAAACAAGTTTCGCAGTGAACGCATCCTCTTCCATGAGATGTTGCAACCGCGCCAAAAATTCAAAGCGTTTGACTTTGTCATCGGGTGTCAGGGCTTGTAGCAATTGTAAACGGTAAGGCTTCTGCTTTAGCCTTTTCCGTAAGATTTTCCAAACCGTCGGCTGTGGTACGTTTAGCTCCCTGCTTGCTTTACTCGTCGACTTCTGCGGGCTACGCGTGAAACTTGCCCGCACGCGTTCAACCGTTTCTTCGCTCACTGCAGGCCGACCCATTGATTTCCCCTTACAGAGGCATCCAGAAGCTTTAAACTGCGCATACCATCGCCGAATGGAGTTAGCAGTTGGTGGATCTTTGTTGAACTTCGTCCTGAAGTGTCGTTGCACTGTTATGACTGACTGATGTGAGTGCATTTCAAGCACGACACACGCTTTCTCGGCTCCTGTCGCCATTTTGTCTCACTGCGCCCTCGAGCGCTCTGGCGGCAGAAACCTGACGTGCGGCTTCAGCCGAACAAAACTTTATGAGTTTTTCTACGTATCTGTAGTGTGTCGTGACCATATGTCAATGAATGGAGCTACAGTGAATTTATGAAATCGCTTCAATCATTTGTAATAGCCCTGTATAAAACGTCATTATGAGACTAAGCACTCTCAGAACTACTACAAGTTTGCGGGATGCGAACCATTAGAAATGTATGAATCTCTGAAATGCCAGCTAAAAACCCAGCAGTCGCTGTTTGAGAAAGTAAATGCTGAACAACATGCAGCAACTCGTGCTACGTTTCGTGTGGCTCATTTAGTAGCGAAACAGTGTAAGCCATTTACCGACGGTGAATTAATTAAGAACTGCATTATTGGAACAGCAGAAGGAATGTGTCCAGAAAAAGTTAATTTATTTAAAAACATAAGTTTGTCGCAAACACTGTGGCTCGAAGAATAGATGACATTGCACAAAATATATCAACACAACTGCGTGACAAAAATCAAGACTTAGACTGGTTCTCTTTGGCCGTGGATGAGTCAACAGATGTATCAGATACTGCTCAAGTAATGCTTTTTATTCGAGGGATTGACAAAAAATTATGAAGTGTATGAAGAGCTCCTTGATGTTCACAGTATTCACGGGACGACCACTGGCGAATATATTTTTAAAGGAGTTGAAAGGGCACTTCAGAAAAACAATCTTCAGTGGAAGAAATTAAAATGTATTACAACTGATGGTGGCAAAAACATGTGTGGGAAAAATAAAGGTGTTGTTGCTCTCCTTTATATGGCCGTAGAAAATGACGGTGGCTCAAAACCATTAGTAGTGCATTGTATTATTCACCAACAGTTTTTGTGTGGAAAACATTTAGATATGTCAGAAGTTTTAAGGCCAGTTATTTCAGTTGTTAATTGTATCAGATCCCATGCACTCAGTCATCACCAGTTCCGCGAGTTTCATGAAGATATTGGGGAAAGCGACTTGCCATATTATACTGCAGTGCGCTGGCTTAGTTGCGGTAAAGTTCTGACCCGTTTTTTTGAACTCCGAACAGTAATTGAAATTTTTTTGAACGAAAGGAATCGCCCTCTGGCTGAGTTACGGAACGGTGTGTGGTTATGGAAGCTAGCATTTTATACAGACTTAACTAAACATATGAATGACCTTAATTTAAAATTGCAAGGTGAAAACCAGCTTCTGCCTGATTTATACACGCACGTTAAGTCCTTCCGACAAGAGATTGCTTTGTTTCAACCTCAATTGAACAAAATATGCTTCACGCATTTTAATACATGCCCAACAGCCAGCAAACAGATACCGTTTCCTGTAACTATCGCAACTGAAGCTTTGGGCGCTTTAAAAATTAATTTTGAATCACGTTTTTCACATATCGATGCAAATTCAAACGATATCAAGATATTTCAAAATCCCTTTGACGTCGATATAGAAGCGTTACCCGCAGAACTTCAGTTTGAAATTATTGATTTGCAATGTAGCGACTTTTTTAAAGAAAAACATTCAAAGTCAACATTACTGGAATTTGTAAGTGTCTTCCATCCACACAGTTTCCAAATTTACATAAATTTGCCCGTGGCTTTTTTTCCTCTTTTGGCACTACTTATTTGTGTGAAATAACTTTCTGCAAAATGAAGCATGCAAAAAGTATTTACAGATCAAAATTAAGTGATGAGCATTTGAAGTCGCTGATGATTATATCCACCAGTAAGCTTGATCCACAACTGGAGGTAAATATGAAAGGGAAGTTACAGCTACTTAAAAGCCCCTAATTATCACTAAGATGTTAAATTTCTTTACGTGAATACTCTAACACTGTGAGTTTTCAAGATATAAATTAATTACAGTTATTTTTATACATCAGTTACAACTAAAATATCCAATATCATTATGTACACCAGGTATTGTATTTTATTTAAATTGCTTTTAAATAAAAATATTTTATACGATTTACTTGCTATGTGTGTTTTGCAATGTAATCAAAAGAAAGTGAAACCTCGCTTAAGAAGCATCTTCCATAATGATTGATTACTAAGGCTAGTCGCCGAAGTGGCATCCAGTTGAAAGACTTGCACCAGACTCGTGAGTAGAATAAAATGCAAAGAATTTTTTTACTTAAAGTGTTTTCGCCAGACTAGTCTGTTAACCGTTCTTTTTTTTTCACTATAGCACGGAGAATCTGTCTGTTTATTGTGGATAGCCACAAGTTTAACCATGACCTTCCTCTTTGTAAAGATAGGGCTACGACAATGTCGCGGTGTATTGGACGCGATAGGCCTCGAAACTCAATTGTTGGCAGTATAGGGGTGCCACCTCAAATATTTGGCGGGCCGGATACCAGGGATGTCCGGCCAGCTAACGCGGGCCGGTTTCGGCGTAGTTTGGAGACCCCTGCCATAAACAGTGACGAAGGACCATCTGTGCAGAACTGGTTGCGCATTACGGGGTTGATCGTGTCAATTTTTTGTCGGACATCGTCAAAGGCGGTGCAGGATGGGTTCATCACTCTGAACCAGGAAAAACTCACGGCAATGGTCCTCTGGGACTCTGAAGGCGAAGTAAATATTCCAGAATTCGAATGGGAACAGCTGCCAACACCAATAACGTAGAAGTAAATATCCTCGGAGTAGTGAAGCAACTTAAATCACTTAATAAAAGCAAGTCTTCTGGTCCAGACTGTATACCAATTAGGTTCCTTTCCGAGTATGCTGCTGCATTAGCTCGATACTTAACAATCATATACAACCGTTCGCTCGACAAAAGATCCGTACCCAAAGACTGGAAAGTTGCACAGGTCATACTAATATTCAAGAAAGGTAGTAGGAGTAATCCACTAAATTACAGGCACATAACGTTAACGTCGATATGCAGCAGGATTTTAGAACATATATTGTGTTCGAGCATTATGAATTACCTCGAAGGAAACTACGGTCGATTGAAACACAGTCAATATGGGTATAGAAAACATCGTTCTTTTGAAACACAACTAGCTCTTTACTCACATGAAGTGCTGAGTGCTATTGACAAGGGATTTCATCACCCCCCCCCCCCCCCATCGATTCCGTATTTCTGGATTTCCGGAAGGCTTAAAAGACACTGTACCACACAAGCGGCTCGTAGTGAAATTGGGTGCTTATGGAATATCGTTTCAGTTATGTGACTGGATTTGCGATTTCCAGTCAGAGAGGTCACAGTTCGTAGTAATTGACGGAAAGTCATCGAGTAAAACAAAGTGATTTCAGGCGTCCCTCAAGGTAGTGTTATATGCCTTTTGCTGTTCCTTATCTATGCAAATGATTTGGGAGACAATCTGAGCAGCCTTCTTCGGTTGTTTGCAGATGACGCTGTCGTTTATCGACTAATAAAGTCATCATAAGATCAAGACAAACTGCAAAACGATTTAGAAAAAATATCTGAATGGCGCGAAAAGTGGCAGTTGACCTTAAATAAAGAAAAGTGTGGGGTCATCCACATGAGTGCTAAAAGAAACTCGTTAAACTTCGGTTACACGATAAATCAGTCTAATCTAAAAGCCGTAAATTCAACTAAATACCTAGGTATTACAATTACGAACAACTTAAATTGGTAGGAACACATAGAAAATGTTGTGGGGAAGCCTAACCAAAGACTGCGTTTTTATTGGCAGGATACTTAGAAAATGTAACAGACCTACTAAGGAGACTGCCTACACTACGCTTGTTCGTCTTCTTTTAGAATACTGCTGCGCAGTGTGGGATCCTTAACAGACAGGAGTGACGGAGTACATCGAAAAAGTTCAAAGAAAGGCAGCACGTTTTGTATTATCGCGAAATATGGGAGAGAGTGTCACAGAAATGATACAGGGTTTGGGGTGGAAATCATTAAAGGCGTTTTTCGTTGCGACGAAACCTTCTCACGAAATTCCAATCACCAAATTTCTCCTTCGAATGCACAAATATTTTGTTGACACCGACCTACATAGGGAGGAACGATCACCACTATAAAATAAGGGAAATCAGAGTTCGTACGGAAAGATATAGGTGTTCATTCTTTCCGCGCGCTATACGAGATTGGAATAATAGAGAATTGTGAAGGTGGTTCGATGGAACCTCTGCCAGGCACTTAAATGTGATTTGCAGAGTAGCCATGTAGATGTAGATGTAGATGAAGCGATATTTTGATTGATGTCTCTCTCATGGTGCAACAGAAGTGTATTGTGCTACCCTCAGGAAATGGAAGAATCGACTTCAGCGTTTTCGTTGCTAGAAAAATGCAAACGAACTTCTTCTCCATGGCAACACAAGTCCGCACACAGTCTGCACATCCGAGAGAAGCTCACAAAACTTCATTGGGCTCTGCTTCCTGATTCACCTATAGCCCAGACCTCGCACATTCCAACTGCCATCTGTTAATCCCAATGAAGGAGACAGTCCGCGGGCAGCAGTACGTAGATAACAATAACAGAGAGGTTTTTGTTGCAGCAGGACGTCGACAGTAGAGCGGTGCTATGCGGGCATACAGGCCCTCCCCGTGAAGTAGCGTTAAGGCCGTCGTATTGAACGGAGATTATGTTGAAAAATAGGGTTTCATAGCCTAAAGAGTGGGGAATAATATGGTTTATTGGAATCCCGAATAAAACTAACATGTTGTTGTTGTGGTCTTCAGTCCAGAGACTGGTTTGATGCAGCTCTCCATGCTACCCTATCCTGTGCAAGCTTCTTCATCTACCAGTACCTACTGCAACCTACATCCTTCTGAATCTGCTTAGTGTATTCATCTCTTGGGCTCCCTCTAAAATTTTTACCCTTCTCACTGCCCTCCAATGCTAAATTTGTGATCCCTTGATGCCTCAGAACATGTCCTACCAACCGGTCCCTTCATCTTGCCAAGTTGTGCCACAAACTCCTCTTCTCCCCTATTCTCTTCAATACCTCCTCATTCGTTATGTGATCTACCCATCTAATCTTCAGCATTCTTCTGTAGCACCACATTTCGAAAGCTTCTATTCTCTTCTTGTCCGAACTATTAATCGTCCATGTTTCACTTCCATACATGGCTACACTCCATACAAATACTTTCCGAAACGACTTCCAGACACTTAAATCTATACTCGATGTTAACAAATTTCTCTTCTTCAGAAATGCTTTCCTTGCCATTGCCAGTCTACATTTCATATCCTCTGTACTTCGACCATCATCAGTTATTTTGCTCCCCAAATAGCAAAACTCCTTTACTACTTTAAGCGTCTCATTTCCTAATCTAATACCCCCAGCATCACCCAGTTTAATTCGACTACATTTCATTTTCCTCGTTTTGCTTTTGTTGATGTTCATCTTATATCCTCCTTATAAGACACTGTGCAATCCGTTTAAATGCTCTTCCAGGTCCTTTGCTACCTCTGATAGAATTACAATGTCATCGACGAACCTCAAAATTTTTATTTCTTCTCCATGGATTTTAATACCTACTCCGAATTTTACTTTCGTTTCCATTACTGCTTGCTCAATATGCAGATTGAACAGCATCGGGGAGAGGCTACAACCCTGTCTCACTGCCTACCCAACCACTGGTTCCCTTTCAAGCCCCTCGACCCTTATAACTGCCATCTGGTTTCTGTACAAATTGTAAATAGCCTTTCGCTGCCTGTATTTTACCCCTGACACCTTCAGAATTTGAAAGAGAGTATTCCAGTCAACATTGTCAAAAGCTTTCTCTAAGTCTACAAATGCTAGAAACGTAGGTTTGCCTTTCCTTAATCTATTTTCTAAGATAATTCGTAAAGTCAGTATTGCCTCACGTGTTCCAACATTTCTACAGAATCCAAACTGATCTTCCCCTAGGTCGGCTTCTACCAGTTTTTCCAATCGTGTGTAAAGAATTCGTGTTAGTATTTTGCAGCTATGACTTATTAACCTGACAGTTCGGTATTTTTCACACCTGTAGACACCTGCTTTCTTTGGGGTTGGAATTATTATACTCTTCCTGAAGTCCGAGGGAATTTAGCCTGTTTCATACATCTTGCTCACCAGATTGTAGAGTTTTGTCAGGACTGGCTCTCCCAAGGCTGTCAGTAGTTCTAATGGAATGTTGTCTACTCCCGGGGCCTTGTTTCGACTCAGGTCTATCAGTGCTCTGTCAAACTCTTCACGCAGTATCATATCTCCATCTTCATCTACCTCCTCTTCCATTTCCATAATATTATTCTCAAGAACATAGCCCCTGTATAGACCCTCTATATACTCCTTCCACCTTTCTGCTTTCCCTTCTTTGCTTAGAACTGGGTTTCCATCTGAGCTCTTGATATTCATGCAAGTGGTTCTCTTTTCTCCAAAGGTCTCTTTAATTTTCCTGTAGGTAGTATCTATCTTACCCCTCATGAGATAAGCCTCTACATCCTTACTTTTGTCCTCTAGCCATCCCTGCTTAGCCATTTTGCACTTCCTGTCGATCTCATTTTTGAGACATTTGTATTCCTGTTTGCCTGCTTCACTTGCTGCATTTTTGTATTTTCTCCTTTCATCAATTAAAATCTGTATCTCTTGTGTTACCCAAGGATTTCTACTAGCCTTCGTCTTTTTACCTACTTGATCCGGTGCTGCCTTCACTACTTCATCCCTGAGAGCTACCCATTCTTCTTCTACTGTATTTCTTTCCCCCATTCCTGTCAATTGTTCCCTTATGCTCTCCCTGTAACTCTGTACAACCTCTGGTTCTTTCAGTTTATCCAGGTCCCATCTCCTTAAATTCCCAACTTTTTGCAGTTTCTTCAGTTTTAATCTACAGGTCTTAACCAGTAGATTGTGGTCAGAGTCCACATCTGCCCCTGGAAATGTCTTACAATTTAAAACCTGATTCCTAAATCTCTGTCTTACCATTATATAATCTATCAGATACCGTCTAGTATCTCCAGGATTCTTCCATGTATACAACCTTCTTTCGTGATTCTTGAACCAAGTGTTAGCTATGATTAAGTTATGCTCTGTGCAAAATTCAACGAGGCAGCTTCCTCTTTCATTCCTTTCCACGATTCCATATTCCCCTAGTACGTTTCCCTCTCTTCCTTTTCCTACAATCGAATTCCAGTCACCCATGACTATTAAGTTTTCATCTCCTTTCACTATCTGAATAATTTCTTTTATCTCATCATACAGTTCATCAATCTCTTTGTCATCTGCGGAGCTAGTTGGCATATAAACTTGTACTCCTATGGTAGGCGTCGGTTTCTTATCTATTTAGACCACAATAATGCGTTCACTATTCTGTTTGTAGTAGCTTACCCTAATTCCTATTTTTTTATTCATTATTAAACCTACTCCTGCAATACCCCTATTTGATTTGATATTTATAACCCTGTTTTCGCCTGAAAAGAAGTCTTGTTCCTCCTGCCACCGAACTTCACTAATTCCTACTATATCTAACTTTAACCTATCCATTTCCCTTTTTAAATTTTCTAACCCACCTGCCTGATTAAGGGATCTGACATTCCACGCTCCGACCCGTAGAACGCCAGTTTTCTTTCTCCTGATAAAACCAACATACTTTCAGAAAAAGAGTGTTGCATTAATTACTGAATGTCCCTCGTAATCGAATATTAGTGGATACCTTTTTCTGTTGATGCGCAATGTGTTATATTTATTTAGATACAAACCAATCTTCTGGCGTTCAAACAGTCCAACAGACAAGATCATGTGGCAGCTGACATGCCCGTGCAGCAACCCCCGTAAGACACAGTACGATGGTTAGTGGGCGTGGTGTTGGCGACTGATTGTGTCCCGTTATCATGCTCCTCAAACCACTGTAGCACTATTCTGACCTTGTTGCACAGCCAGTTTTCCTGCTGAAAGATGCCATCGCCATCGTAGGTGATCTCAAGCATGAAGGGATGTCAGTGGTCTGCAATAATGTTCACGCTGTCCATATTTGTCTCGATGCTTTCGATTACTACCACAGGTGTATGGAAGCCCGGGTGAATGTCCCGCATAGCACAATTCTGTACTCCCCGTCCTGCATCGTGCTGCAGTGCGTGTCTCATGCAGCTGGTTGCGGCGTATCCAGACCGTGACCTGGTTTGACAAGAGATATCATTCATTCGACCGTGTGACACGTTTCCATTGATCCACGGTCCAATCTCGATGAGACCGTGAACCTTACAATTAAAACTGACGATGTCGTTGAGTCAGCATGGGAACACCTTGGACTGGCCGCTGGGGAGTTTATCTTTTATTGGTTCTGTAACGACCCCTTTGAACAATTTATTCACGACTGTGCTTAAACTGACACACAATATTTTTAGCGCAACGCAATCTGACTATCAAAGATCCCTGCAAAAGAATGGCCCTGAGTAACATTAAACTATACCTTTCAGAAATCACTTACCTCACAAAAATCTTCGTTACTCGAACTATTGCAATACAGCGAGCACCACTACTGCCAGCTAAATAAAAGATTCAATTCATTACTCGGCGGCGCTGATAAGCTATGCTCGTCGTCACTATTATTTCTCAGTTTAGTTTGGAGCCTAGTGTTACGTTTTTCACACGCCATTATTGTCACAATATTTCACACGATAACACACAAAAGCACAATTTGAAGAGTAAAATAAGAGAACACATTAACATAGCACTGAAAATAGTATCTAGTTAATTACAGCTGCGAAATGCTTGGTGCAAATCTACATGCATGCCACAACTGTTTTACTGTGCAACAATGAAAAACCACAACTACCAAGGAGATTCTCTCTACAATTACGCGCTAGCAATAAACAAAATCTACGCTAAATACACAAACTACAAGAAAAAAACAGAAGATTCCAGTGAGGTATCCTGGCAGGGTCGCCATATGTAACGACCCCTTTGAACAATTTATTCACGACTGTGCTTAAACTGACACACAATATTTTTAGCGCAACGCAATCTGACTATCAAAGATCCCTGCAAAAGAATGGCCCTGAGTAACATTAAACTATACCTTTCAGAAATCACTTACCTCACAAAAATCTTCGTTACTCGAACTATTGCAATACAGCGAGCACCACTACTGCCAGCTAAATAAAAGATTCAATCTACGGAAGGCACTAACTACTGATAGGGATAGTTAGCAAATGAAAGATATTAATAGAGAACAAACAATGTATTTACCTTAATAGTCATAATATATATAGCAGTTCATGATAAATTACAAAACTCCGCCATCTCTCTCCTCACATCCACCACTGCTGGCGGCTCACCTCCAACTGCGCAACGCTACGCGCTGTTAACATCCAGCTGCCCCTCTACAATGGCAGACAACAATGCAAACTAGCCACAGACTGCACACAGCACATCCAGTGATTTTCGTACAGAGCGCTGCGTAACGTTGCCAATAAGAAAATAGAAACAGCCTATTTACAGTTCAAATGTCTCTGAGAACTACGGGACTTAACATCTGCGATCATCAGTCCTCTAGAACTTAGAACTACTTAAACCTAACTAACCTAAGGACATCACACACATCCATGCCCGAGGCAGGATTCGAACCTGCGGCTGTAGCAGTCGCGCGGTTTCGGACTGAAGCGCCTAGAACCGCTCGGCCTCAACGGCCGGCTATCTTCTATTGCCACACCCGATTCCTCAACCAGTAACTGGACCAGAATTTTCTCGGTTTCTCGGCTAGATACTTTGCTAAGGTATGACGGTGGTATTGTTGTATGCTCCGCGCATCAATCGTTTTATTGACATCCGATTATCTACCAGCTTTTGCCTGTCCTCATTTCCGTGTTGTGTTTTGAAACGAGAGTGCAACCGTCTATGCTTTCCTCAACATTTTCTGCATTGTTATTAAACAGTCTTTAATCCACTTACTTGGGCCATACGCCTCCAGAGCAAGAGTTACAATCAGTTTAAACTTCGGCCTTGATTCCTCTAAATGATCTCCATTCATTGTCTAAATGGGATGCTAGCAACTTCTTATCTGCTCTCTTTGTTAAAAGTACTCTTCTAGCCTTCTCGAGCGATTTATTAACTTTAGTAACAATCGTCGCTATGATGATATTATCTACATCTACACGGATACTCTGCAAATCACATTCAAGTGCCTGGCAGAGGGTTCATCGAACCACCTTCACAATCCTCTATTATTCCAATCTCGTACAGCGCGCAGAAAGAATGAACACCTATATCTTTCCGTACGAGCTCTGATTTCCCTTATTTGATTGTAGTGATCATTCCTCCCTATGTAGGTCGGTGTCAACAAAATATTTTCGCATTCGGAGGAGAAATTTGGTGATTGGAATTTCGTGAGAAGGTTCCGTCGCAACGAATAACGTCTTCCTTTTAATGATTTCCAGACCAAATCCTGTATCATTTCTGTGACACTCTCTCCCATATATCGCGATAATACAAAACGTGCCGCCTTTTTTTGAACTTTTTCGATGTACTCCGTCAGTCCTGTCTGGTAAGGATCCCACACCGCGCAGCAGTATTCTAAAAGAGGACGGACAAGCGTAGTGTAGGCAGTCTCTATAGTAGATCTGTTACATTTTCTAAGTGTCCTGCCAATAAAACGCAGGCTTTGGTTAGGCTTCCCCACAACCTTTTCTATGTGTTCTTTCCAATTTCAGTTGTTCGTAATTGTAATACCTAGGCATTTAGTTGAATTTACGGCTTTTAGATTAGACTGATTTATCGTGTAACCGAAGTTTGAGTTCCTTTTAGCACTCATGTGGATGACCTCACACTTTTCGTTATTTAAGGTCAACTGCCACTTTTCGCACCATTCAGATATCTTTTTCTAAATCGTTTCGCAGTTTGTTTTGATCTTCTGATGACTTTATTTGTCGATAACGACAGCGTCATCTGCAAACAACCGAAGACAGCTGCTCAGATTGTCTCCAAAAACGTTTATATACCTTGTGATCAAAAAGTAGTATAAATCTGAAAACTTAATAAACCACGGAATAATGTAGATAGAGAGGTAACAATTGACGCACATGCTTGGAATGACATGGGATTTTATTAGAACAAAAAAAAAAGAACAAAGTTCATAAAATGTCCGACAGATGGCTGTGGACAGCAAACGTCAGTGACTGCGCATGACAATCGTGTATAAAAGGAGCTGTAATGAGAGAAAGAATTAGATGCGCCAGCAGTGACAGCGTGTTGACGTTACCTGAAAAGGCGCTTTTAGTGAAGCTGTATTATCAGAATGGGGAATGTGCTAGTTCAGCGTTACGATCCTATCGCCAAAAGAAGGGGATTCGAACGGGTAAAGGTCCGTTGACAAATGCAGCTGTGGCGAGAATGATTTCGATGTTCGAAGCCACGGGTTGTTTAGACGACAGTCCCCGTAGTGGCCGACCGAGCACAAGGCGTAATGCTGCTAAGACGGTTCAGAAAGAAATGGAGACTGCAGCGGGTTCGTCTATGCATGGGGAAGTCAGCGCTCGTGCAGTCGCACGTCGCAGCGGCATTCCATACAGTACTGTTTGTTTGGCACTGAGGCGTACCCTCCGATGCTATCCGTACAAAATCCATCGGCATCATGAACTGTTACCTGGCGATTTAGTGAAGCGGAGGGCATTTGCGGTGTGGGCGTTTCAAAAGATGGCGGAAGATGACGATTGGTTGACTAACGTGTTGTGGACCGAAAAGCTCATTTCACGCTCCGAGGGTCTGCCAACGCCCACAACTGCAGAATCTGGGCTACCTAAAATCCTAGAACTGTCGTGGAAATTCCATTGCACGACGAGAAAGTCACGGAATGGGTTGGATTTACCACATCTACCGTTATGGGGCCTTTCTTCTTCGAGGAAATGTGTGATTCTGGTTTTGTAACTGCTACCGTGACGGGTGAGAGGTACGCTACAGAATCGCATCATCCCCAGCCAGGCTGATAAACACCTGCTGGAACGTACGATGTTTATGCAGGATGGCGCTCCAGCCCATATTGCTAGACGCGTGAAAGATCTCTTGCTCGCGTCATTTGGTGATGATCGTGTGCTCGACCGCCACTTTCGTCATGCTTGGCCTCCCAGGTCCCCAGACCTCAGTCCGTGCGATTATTGGCTTTGGGGTTACCTGAAGTCGCAAGTGTATTGTGATCGACCGACATCTCTAGGGATGCTGAAAGACAACATCCGACGCCAATGCCTGACCGTAACTCCGGACATGCTTTACAGTGCTGTTCACAACATTATTCCTCGACTACAGCTATTGTTGAGGAATGATGATGGACATATTGAGCATTCCCTGTTGAAAGGGTACAGTACCGCCCGACATTGAAAATAGGTACAACATACTTCATTATTTTTGTCAGAACAACACATTTTTTTTGTAAAATAACTCAATTTCAATTAATACAGCGAAGCCGGATACCAGTGTAGGAAAGAATGACAATTTATTTATTTAATTTATCATATGTGCACTCCCACAAAATAAATCCCTACATCCAGTTTGGTGAGATCTTTTGAAATGAATGAATGTATGGTCGTCTGCTAACTGCAGATAGTAAATGTGAATATATGATCATCTTTGAGTCGATCCTTTGGCCACCTTTGGTGAAATTTACCTGAGCTTTGAGCGCCTGAAATGTGGCTGACCAATACGGTAGCATGGTCTTCCCCCACCTCGAGATAGGTGCGAAAGGACCTGGAGAACGGCCATATTTCAGCACTCTGCCGCTGGATCTTGTGCTGTTAAGACCTGTTTTAGTTGTGCTCCGTAATGACGAAAGAGTGGAGACATGGTATGCATGTGGAATATTTAAGAGTAGTCTGAAATAATAGTTTCTCTATTTCAGGAAGTTTTGTGGGGAGAATTAAATGCCAAGCAGGTAATATTAATGGGATTGTAGTAATCTTCGGAAGTGACCAACGGTCACAATGAAACCACGTGTAGCAATAAGTTGAAATACTTCCGTGTGCTTAAGTTAAGCTGAATTACTAGCGTGTGTACAATAAGTTGAAATATTTAAGAAATAGCGTATGTACCATAAGCTGAAATATTTAAGTAATGGCGTGTGCAGGACTTGAAATTAGGGACGAGTACTTCCACGTGGTGAGTACTGTGTGAGTCTCAAACTGTGTATGAGACAAAGGATAAAGAGAAGTACTCGTCCATGGTATCAGTTGAGGACTCGCGTGTGTGATGAATATGTTCTTAACATTACTTTGCGCGATATGATTCCGTGTGACGCTAGATTCAAACTCTGAGAGAGAAACAAGGTGAGTCGGCCGTCTATCCAGCAACGCCACTTGGCTTGCATTGCACAGGAAGACGTGCAAATATCTCCGGAGTTCATAGTAGGAAAGTAGAATTACAAAGTGGGGCAGTGTCGTGTGAAACTGGGATAAATACTAATTGAAGTGGGAAAGCTGAAAGTGATGGTGTTGTGACTATTTAGTGTTTTGTATGCCATGTCGTAGTGTGGTGTATGTCATGTAATTTGGGTATGTGTGGTTTGCATGGGAGAGTAGCAAGGTAGTTTCAAAAGATTAGTGGGTATTGCACAGGAAGACGTGCAAATATCTCCGGAGTTCATAGTAGGAAAGTAGAATTACAAAGTGGGGCAGTGTCGTGTGAAACTGGGATAAATACTAATTGAAGTGGGAAAGCTGAAAGTGATGGTGTTGTGACTATTTAGTGTTTTGTATGCCATGTCGTAGTGTGGTGTATGTCATGTAATTTGGGTATGTGTGGTTTGCATGGGAGAGTAGCAAGGTAGTTTCAAAAGATTAGTGGGTTATGCTTGTTCCTTCTGTACCGCTCGGTCTGGAGGAAAGTTTCGTGATGATGATTGTGAGAGTCGAAGTGTGAGAAATAATAAAAGATCCACCATCCTATCCAGAAAGTGCACTGTAGCGTTAAATAATTACGAGACCATAATATAGAGATTCACCAATGTAAAGTCATGCCCACTGGGCGGAATTTCTCATGTGTTATTGTTGTAGGTTATAGAATTTGTGTGTTTAGGTTAGAGAATTTATCGGAATAAATAAGATAGTGAAAAGGAAAAGATTGGTTGACTTTTCCATTGAATTGTATGTTGCCATAATGTCCCGAATTTATAATGTGTGTGCCATTCATATTCAGTGCGGTGGCCACGTGTAGACAAAAGCCGTTAAATAAAAAAAGGAAAGAAAATGTGGTATTGCCAGTGCGTAGTGTACAGTCAGAGTTCTGTAAATTACTGATAGTCAGATGCGTGTTTCCGTTGCGTATTATTCATACAGGAGGATAATTTGTAACTTAATTGTGAGTACGAGAGTTCATGTTACTCGATAAATAAGAATGAATCCACTCGCTTGGCAGACCACTCATCTTGCAGGCCTGACTGCTTGATGCCACAGTATGAGCAAGGCATGTGGGTGCCTCTCACTGTGAAGAACATCATCTTTGCTTTGTCTTACTTTGTTATGCTAATTATTGATATTCTGACCAGATGAAGCGCCATCTGTCGGACATGTTTCGAACTTTTATATTTTTTTGGTTCTAATAAAACCCCATGTCATTCCAAGCATTTGTGTCAATTTGTACCTCTCTATCTACATTATTCCGTGATTTATTCAGTTTTCAAATTTATACTGACTTTTTGATCACCCGGTAGATAGGTAACAGCAAAGGGCCTGTAACACTATCTTGGGGAACGCCAGAAATCACTTCTGTTCCCTAATGATCACTAATTCCCGTCCCTAAACTGACACCGTGAAGCTACAAACATGGAGACTAGCGGGTTCGTCTATGCATGGGGAAGTCAGCGCTCGTGCAGTCGCACGTCGCAGCGGCATTCCATACACTGCTGTTTGGTTGGCACTGAGGCGTACCCTCCGATGCTATCCGTACAAAATCCATCGGCATGCATGCATGCCCCCATGCATAGACGAACCCGCTAGTCTCCATGTTTGTAGCTTCACGGTGTCAGTTTAGGGTCGGGAATTAGTGATCATTAGGGAACAGAAGTGATTTCTGGCGTTCCCCAAGGTAGTGTTGTATGCCCTTTGCTGTTACCTATCTACCGGGTGATCAAAAAGTCAGTATAAATTTGAAAACTGAATAAATCACGGAATAATGTAGATAGAGAGGTACAAAATGACACCGTGTAGCTACAAACATGCCTGTTTGTAGCTACAAGGACTAAAATACAGAGGGGTTTTTTTCTGGGCCAATTTCGGTTGAAAAAATTGCGAAATTTGTTGTGGGATATCGTGGAATACTCACACTTCATCCCCTATGCTTTCATGAAGTTCGGAAGCAAGGCCTTCAAAGCGGCGTGCCGCGCGGAGTGGCCGAGCGGTTTGAGGTGCCATGTCACGGATTGCGCGGCCCCTCCCGTCGGAGGTTCGAGTCGTCTGTCGGGCACGGGTGTGTGTGCTGTTCTTAGCATAAGTTAGCTTCAGTAGTGTATAAGTCTAGGGACCGATGACCTCAGCAGTTTGGCCCTTTAGGAATTCACACACATTTGAACATTCAAAACGACGTCTACAACGGATGTGCGTTCCAAGCAGATGGCAGTTTTGGAGGAAAACCAGAGTATCGCAGATATTCGTAGGCGCTTGCAGAATGTCTACGGAGATCTGGCAGTGAACAAAAGCACGGTGAGTCATTGTGCTAGAGAGCCTGTATAGGGAGAGAGTGGCCAACCGGACGATACGGCGGCCATTTTTCTGCCAAACTGCGGGCGGGACTTTTGAATGGCCAGTAGTGGAGTACACACTCACCGAATCAAAAGCACAAGACAATATGGCGAAATCATTCGTTAAATGCCTTTTTATAAGAATAATGTGTTATAATAATTTTCACACAGCCAATTTACAGGTCTGTTTTCAAATTTAACTATATATATTGCAAGTTGTTTTATATGTAGCAAAAAGAAAAAACGACTTACTTCGCATAGATAAGAGTACTTGGTTGGTTCCCACAAGGCTCCTGTTTGATTTATGTCAGCCCTGTTGACTGAGACTGCCCACTGCTTCCGTCTTTCTTCATTGCGTGGAAATGCTAAAATGCGAAATCCACCTTCGCCTCTATTGGAACAACCAAATTCAGCGCAACCTGGCATCGTTTACGAACGTCTTACAGATGTCAAAAACAATACTGTACAATTACTAAAGTGGTTACTTCAAACGTGTAGGCCTACCGACTTCATCACAAAACGCTTCATTATTTCAACTCGTATTTAAAAGGGCTCCGGAACGCCCTATACTTGCAATGTTAAAATAACGCTTATAAATTACATCTTTCCTCACAAAGTATTTGAGGTAGGAAGTTGAACTTTTTACAGATTATTTATTGGAATATGGGCTACAACTTAACACAGGGATTTTACAAAATTTTAGTTCAGTTATTAAAGAGGATTTTTTTTTCAATCGTAATGAAAATTCACAACATTTTTTTGCAATTTTTTATTTATATATTCAGAAATATACAGTTTTTTGGAAAAAGGCTTTGTTAAATTATGCAGAAGGTACTGTGTAACATTTACTGAAAGTTTGAAACAAATATGTTTGGAAGATCCTGAGAAAACAGGTAATCAGTATGAGAAAATAAAAGTTTTGGGAATCGAGCGACAAAGATTGGATTAACTTTTTAGTGCATTCCAGGTCCATAAGATGGATTATCTTCATCCTCTGCAAACTCCTCCTCCAGCTTCCTCTTGTTCCTCCTCCTGTTTACTCTTGCTTGTATTTCTAGACTCTTTACAGCCCTGTCTGCAGCCCGAAGGCGTTCCTTGTCTAAAGCAAGCATCGCTCGTACCATGTTAGAACCTATCGTCATTCCCACATTTCTAAATACCTTGCACCTTACAATGTTGCCATCATTGAAAGTCGCAACAGCATCATACACACCAAAGTGAAGTGTTTCTATTCCAACAAATACAGTCTTGTGGATTCCCGGCCATATAACACTATTTACACTTTCATTGGGGTTTTGAGTTTTTACGTGAATACACTTTTTCAACAGTTCAGGTGCTGCTAAGTCTCTGAAAATAGGTTAGCCACAACACATACTTTATCTCACATCACTAAAATGTACCTGATGAACACGGACGTTAATAATAACACCATTTGACAGCAGTTTAACAGCGCCACAGTGGGTCACGCCCATGTAGAAAACATTTCAAAAAAAATTTAAAAATAGTTGTAGTCTTCGGAATTGAATAAATTATATATCTATTAAAAGGTAATAGTCTGCAGATTCAGAAAACGCAAAAAAGTAAAAATTGAACTTTTCATGATTTTGAGCCTTTCCGGAGCCCCTTAAGATCGCAAACGCTAATTACATACTAAAAACGATATACAACTAAATCGAACATGCATGCACAACGCATAACAAGTCTCTCAATAATTCAAATGTCTTTTAGTAGTTTCCAAAAGTCCTCTGAACTTCAATTCAACTCAAAAGCACGGCGAACATAGGAAGCGCCAGAGACGTTTGGCGCCATTTTTCTGCCAAAGCTAATCAACCAATCGCGGGCAACTTCGCCTATGGCCACTCTCTCTGTATACAGGCTCTCTGATTGTGCTGGCCGTCTGTCATCACCACAACGGGGTTGTGCAAACCTGTCTGATCTCCCGCGTGCCGATCGGCCTCGCACAGCTGCGACTCCCGTAATGTTGGAACGTGCGGACACTCTCATTCGAGGCGATTGCCGGGCCACAGCTAAACACCTCGCTGCACAGCCGGATGTCTCTGTTGACAGTGCTAATACATTCGTCCACCAGTTGGGGTATTCAGGTGTGTGCTCGCTAGGTTCCACGCGAGACCGTAGAGGGCAACGAAGCCCCATCTGTGCGGAATCACTTGCGTGTTAAGCCCGGTCCACACGCAACGATCTGTCTGCGCAGACATCGGCGCAGATGCCTGTACATGCAAAAGATCGCTGCAAATGTGGTGTGTTCACACGACACAAACCCCAATCTACTACTCGCCCGCCATCTGCCGGTGTAGAAAAGAAATATCAGTGGCAAGCGACTGCGCTCCCCCTAAACGTCAAAAATTTAATTCAGTTATTTTGAAATATAGAAATGGAGGAAGTTCTGTTGTGGTCTGTGTTCGCAACTTGTGTTGCAAAAAACATTCAGACCAACCGCAGGAAACAGAAAAAGCGGGCAAAATGGTGTAGACAGTGGCTGCTAAAGCGAAAGCAGTTTTCTCACGTAAATTTACTGCGAGAGTTGCAGGGCGAACCTAACGACTGGCAAAATTATTTGCGGAACGATGTCGAAACTTATAATTATCTCTTAATGCTTGTAACCCTTCATATTATGAGAAAAAATACTTGTATGAGAAGGTCAATTTCCCCTCATGAACGGCTGGCGTTAACATTGACACTCCAATTTCATCTTCAATTGTACTCCTGCTTGGTCTTGGCGTTTCTTGATCACTAAGGAAGCCAAGCAGATCAAAATACCATAACATTGGCTGGTATACTTGATCTATTCCTACACCAGATCTTCTAGATTTCTGAACTTTGGATAACTCTTTTCGGTAAACAGTTCGCAAGGATTTTTTTTTTTATTACTGCTTCTCTGTTTGCCGAGGCGTCAACTGCACGCAATTTTTTCAATTAGAGCATTGTGTGCTGCTGTCTTTTTGTCTCGGTCACCGGTCACTATATTCTTTACTTTTAATCTTCCACAAACATGGGTGGTTTCTACGTATTTCAATGAATTCACTTACAAACTCTCGAGAACACTGACGAGTATCAGCCATTTTAATGCCCTGTGCGCACAAATACAAACACTAGACTGAGCAAATACACTCCTGGAAATGGAAGAAAGAACACATTGACACCGGTGTTTCAGACCCACCATACTTGCTCCGGACACTGCGAGAGGGCTGTACAAGCAATGATCACACGCACGGCACGGCGGACACACCAGGAACCGTGGTGTTGGCCGTGGAATGGCGCTAGCTGCGCAGCATTTGTGCACCGCTGCCGTCAGTGTCAGCCAGTTTGCCGTGGCATACGGAGCTCCATCGCAGTCTTTAACACTGGTAGCATGCCGCGACAGCGTGGACGTGAACCGTATGTGCAGTTGACGGACTTTGAGCGAGGGCGTATAGTGGGCATGCGGGAGGCCGGGTGGACGTACCGCCGAATTGCTCAACACGTGGGGCGTGAGGTCTCCACAGTACATCGATGTTGTCGCCAGTGGTCGGCGGAAGGTGCACGTGCCCGTCGACCTGGGACCGGACCGCAGCGACGCACGGATGCACGCCAAGACCGTAGGATCCTACGCAGTGCCGTAGGGGACCGCACCGCCACTTCCCAGCAAATTAGGGACACTGTTGCTCCTGGGGTATCGGCGAGGACCATTCGCAACCGTCTCCATGAAGCTGGGCTACGGTCCCGCACACCGTTAGGCCGTCTTCCGCTCACGCCCCAACATCGTGCAGCCCGCCTCCAGTGGTGTCACGACAGGCGTGAATGGAGGGACGAATGGAGACGTGTCGTCTTCAGCGATGAGAGTCGCTTCTGCCTTGGTGCCAATGATGGTCGTATGCGTGTTTGGCGCCGTGCAGGTGAGCGCCACAATCAGGACTGCATACGACCGAGGCACACAGGGCCAACATCCGGCATCATGGTGTTGGGAGCGATCTCCTACACTGGCCGTACACCACTGGTGATCGTCGAGGGGACACTGAATAGTGCACGGTACATCCAAACCGTCATCGAACCCATCGTTCTACCATTCCTAGACCGGCAAGGGAACTTGCTGTTCCAACAGGACAATGCACGTCCGCATGTATCCCGTGCCACCCAACGTGCTCTAGAAGGTGTAAGTCAACTACCCTGGCCAGCAAGATCTCCGGATCTGTCCCCCATTGAGCATGTTTGGGACTGGATGAAGCGTCGTCTCACGCGGTCTGCACGTCCAGCACGAACGCTGGTCCAACTGAGGCGCCAGGTGGAAATGGCATGGCAAGCCGTTCCACAGGACTACATCCAGCATCTCTACGATCGTCTCCATGGGAGAATAGCAGCCTGCATTGCTGCGAAAGGTGGATATACACTGTACTAGTGCCGACATTGTGCATGCTCTGTTGCCTGTGTCTATGTGCCTGTGGTTCTGTCAGTGTGATCATGTGATGTATCTGACCCCAGGAATGTGTCAATAAAGTTTCCCCTTCCTGGGACAATGAATTCACGGTGTTCTTATTTCAATTTCCAGGAGTGTAGCTGTTTCGCGCCAGATTTGCTGCGATCTCCTGTTCACACGCTCCAACTTGTCCGCGCAGATGTGGTTTGAACCCACAGATTTGAGAGGTTTCGCTCAAACCTCCAACTTCCAGGTTTGCACACACCTCAGGTTGGTGCAAATCTTCTGTCCACACGCAACGACCTGTCTGCGCAAATGTGATGTGCGCAGACATTTGCGCAGACACATCGTTGCGTGTGGACGGGCCTTTACGAAGCTGATCATGACAATTTTTTGATGAACATCTTCACCGGCGATGAAACAAGGGTTCATTTCTTCGAACCAGAAACAAAAGTCCATGCAGTGGCGCCACTCCACCTCCTCTCCGAAGTGAAAGTTCAAACCTGCACCTGCAGCCGGTTAAGTCATGGCAATGACGTGCTGGAACTCTAAAGAGGTTATTCTGTTTGACGTCCTCCCTTATGGTGCCACGATCAACTCTGAAGTGTGTTGTTCTGTCCTGAGGAAATCGAAGAAATGACTTCAGCGTGTTCGTTGCCGCAACGATGGAAATGAACTTATCCTTCTCCACGACAATGCGATGCCTCACATAAGCCTCACATACCTTTATTGGTCTATTCTCCGTCATCCACTCTGAAGTCCTGACCTCTGACCTTCAGACTTCCATCTGTCTGGCCCAATGAAAGATGTATTCTGTAATAAGCAGTACGTGGATGATGGGATGGTTACTGATGCAGCGAGACGTTGGCTGCGATGTCTACCAGTAGAGTGGTACCTTGCGGGCATGTGCCACTCCCAGTAAGGTGTCCGCCGCTCGTGGTCTCGCGGTAGCGTTCTCGTTTCCCGAGCACGGGGTCCCGGGTTCGATTCCCAGCGGGGTCAGGGATTTTCACCTGCCTCGAGATGACTGGGTGTATGTGTTGTCCTCATCATTTCATCATCATCCAGGAAAGTGGCGAAATTGGACTGAGCAAAGATTGGGTAATTGTACGGGCGCTGATAACCACGCAGTTGAGCGCCCCACAAACCAAACATCATCTCTCACATCATCTCTCCCAGTAAGGTGGGGTAAGGCCGTCACATTGAACGCAGATTACGTCGAAAAATAAGGTTTCATAGCCAAAAGAAAGGGGAATAACATTTTGTATTGGAATCCTGACTAAAACTAACCTGCTGTCGGAAAAAAAAGAGTTGCACTGCTTATTGAACGCCCCTCGATTTGCCATTGCATGTGGGCTGTCGAACTAGCTGCTTCAAACAGTTTTCAGAAAGCATGTTCCAAAGTACACTACTGGCCATTAAAATTGCTACACTAAGACGAAATGCAGATGATAAACGGGATTCATTGGACAAATATATTGTACTAGAACTGACATGTGACTACATATTCACGCAATTTGGATGCACAGATCCTGAGAAATCAGTACTCAGAACAACCACCTCTGGCAGTAATAACGGCCTTGATACGCCTGGGCATTGAGCCAAACAGAGCTTGGATGGCGTGTACAGGTATAGCTGCCCATGCAGCTTCAACACGATACCACAGTTCACCAAGAGTAGTGACTGGCGTATTGTGACGAGCCAGTTGCTCGGCCACCATTGACCAGACGTTTTCAATTGGGGAGAGATCTGGAGAATGTGCTGGCCAGGGCAGCAGTCGAACATTTTCTGTATCCAGAAAGGCCCGTACAGGACCTGCAACATGCACTCGTGCATTATCCTGCTGGAATGTAGGGTTTCGCAGGGATCGAATGAAGGGTAGAAAAAATGGTTCAAATAGCTCTGAGCACTATGGGACTCAACTTCTGAGGTCATTAGTCCCCTAGAACTTAGAACTAGTTAAACCTAACTAACCTAAGGACATCATAAACATCCATGCCCGAGGCAGGATTCGAACCTGCGACCGTAGCGGCCTCGCGGTTCCAGACTGCAGCGCCTTTAACCGCACGGCCACTTCGGCCGGCATGAAGGGTAGAGCCACGGGTCGTAACACATCTGAAATGTAACGTCCACTGTTTAAAGTGCCGTCAATGCGAACAAGAGGTGACCGAGACGTGTAACCAATGGCACCTCGACCATCGCGTCGGGTGATACGCCAGTATGGCGATGACGAATACAAGCTTCCAATGTTCGTTCACCGCGATGTCGCCAAACACGGATTCCACCATCATGATGCTGTAAACAGAACCTAGATACATCCGAAAAAATGAAGTTTTGCCATTCGTGCACCCAGGTTCGTCGTGGAGTACACCATCGCAGGCGCTCCTGTCTGTGATGCAGCGTCAAGGGTAACCGCAGGCAAGGTCTCCGAGCTGATAGCCCATGCTGCTGCAAACGTCGTGGAATTGTTCGTGCAGATGGTTGTTGTCTTGCAAACGTCCCCATCTGTTGACTCAGGGATCGAGACGTGGCTGTACGATCCGTTACAGCCATGCGGATAAGATGCCTGTCATATCGACTGCTAGTGATACGAGGCCATTGGGATCCAGCACGGTATTCCGTATTACCCTGCTGAACCCACCGATTCCATATTCTGCTAACAGTAATTGGATCTCGACCAACGCCAGCAGCAGTGTCGCGATACGATAAACTGCATTCGCGATAGGCTACAATCCGACCTTTATCAAAGTCGGAAACGTGATGGTACGCATTTCTCCTCCTTACACGAGGCATCACAACAACGTTTCACCAGGCAACGCCGATCAACTGCTGTTTGTGTATGAGAAATCTGTTGGAAACTTTCGTCATGTGAGCACGTTATAGGTGGCGCCACCAGCGCCAACCCTGTGTGAATGCTCTGAAAAGCTAATCATTTGCGTATCACAGCATCTTCTTCCTGTCGGCTAAATTTCGCGTCTGTAGCACGTCATCATCGTCGTGTAGCAATTTTAATGGCCAGTAGTGTACTTCTCAACACTACGTGTCTGTACCCCCTCCAATAAACCCATAGACGCCGCGCGGAGGGGCCGCCCGGTTTGAGGCGCCATGTCACCTCCCGATGAAGATTCGAGCCCTCCCTCGGGCATGGGTGTGTGTTGTTCTTGTCGTAAGTTAGTTTAAGTAGTGTGTAAGTCTAGGCATAGATGACCTCAGCAGTTTGGTCTCTTATTAATTCACACACATTTGAACATTAAAAAAAAAAAAAAAAAGGCGTCCCAATCTATACTCGGTGTGTTAAAGTGCATCGATCTAATATTGCATGATCTGATCTTTCGAGCAGGTAATGTACTGTTTTGTGACAGAGGTGCGGGGACATACCGGACACGCCGTAGATGCTTATGGGAGGCGGTTTCATCACGCTGTGTAGGTTTGCAGCCGTCTGTTCGAGGACTGATCAACTGCGGAACAAGGCGGACGGCGCGAGAGAGAACGGTACCTGCCCGTCTCGGGGGCGGCTTCCCAGGAGGGGCGTGGCGGTGGGTGCCTGGCACGGCACGGTCCGCGAGGCCGCGCGCCGTCAAGGTCGGCGTCGTCACTGCCGGCCGCGGCGGACAGCGTGGCCGCAAGGTCGGTCCCCTCACTCAGTGGGTGTCGTCACAGGCCGGACGTCTCGGCCGGCGTTGGTACCCCGAAGCACAGTGGCTCGTAGGAACACATACGTAGCTTGTTCACAAAGAGAAGAGCTAATTCTGAGGGGGGGGGGGGGGTGCAGGGTATAAAGGAGGTAAGCTCCACCCACCGGCACACAGCATATTGGCGGGGTAACAAGTCGCGCTAACGTTTCGCAACACTCTGGCGTCCACATAAAAGTTGTGCTCCAAGCGATATACACAATGCCCTCTATTAGCCGCAGCAGCAACTGTTAATGTTTCGCATATACTAGCGCAAAAGCGGAAAGTGGCATAATAAAAGATTGCAGGATACGTGAAATTATTTATGTGTAAAACCCAATATTGCAATTTCGACGGTTGGCCGTTATGAAGTGAAATCGAAAGTTTCATATTGAATCATACTGCCTATTGCTACTAATTTCGTAACAATTTTCTTGGACAATTTGGCATTATACAGAACTAGTAGAGAAACTTACATTGTGGCAATAAAAAGAGAAGGAATAAATTTGGAAAATTTATTGACAATTTTTACGCTATATTGTACTCTCAAATACATTACTCAGAATCACTTTCATTGTACTCCTCTTCTGTGTGTGCTTCATGTTCGTCGCTACTGTCCGTTTCGGCAGTGTTAATAATGATATCGTCTATTGCTAATTCAACACCACCATCACGCCTCCAGCATTCTTCTCCTAGTAGTTGGACCTTCCTGCAGTACCCTTCCAGTCATCGGCAGTTACAGACAAAAGGGATTCACTTGCTGTCGCAAAAAGGTTAACTTTCGACATGTCCGCTGAAATGTTGCGCTCCCTAAACAAACGTTTTAATTTTGCCCATGCCAGTTCTACCGTACTCAAATCACAATTGCAGGGAGGCAAGCGTACAAGCTTGTGGCCTTTCTCTTTCGCCATTTCGTCAGGTCTATGCTCTTGTATTAAAGCGAACAGAACCTGCTTTCTCAAGCTCTCATTACAGGCGACACGCCTATTTTGAAGACATTACAACATCCTCACTTTGGTGTGATACCGTGTGGGTGTTTTCTCAACCTGTCTGTTGTGGTATGGAGCGTTATCCATCACAATTACCGACTTCGGAGGAAGTTTCGGGAGCACCATGCTTGAAAACGACCTTTCAGAATTTCCTGAATTCATCTGACCATTGTAGTCACCTTTAGTTGATTTAACCCAAAATTTTAGTTCGGCTTCCCTGACAAATCCCTTCCTTGATCCAACGCTTTTGGAGGACGTTCCCCAACCCACAACGCCGACAATATCACTCTTCTGCCAACATTTACGTACTGTCATATTGCTGTCGATACACGTTTCATCCAAATAGAATCTTTCTGTGGCTGCTTCCCTCAGTTGTTTCATTTGCACAATGAAACGCGACCGCCAATCAACAATGTCTCCACGCTCTAGCAGTAAAGACCACTTATTTGGTACTTTTTGCCATGTGAATCCCATGGAGAACAAAATATTCCGCAGTCAAGTAATACCCCACGTCCAGCCGATCTTTTCTTGTAGTACAGGACGAAGTGTTCTCAGACTGGGAGCAATCTTCTGTACCATATATAAATCTTCGATTGTTAACTGGATTTTTCCATTAGATCTTGGCCTAAATAAAAGAGAATTTAGAAAAGAGTTAGTCAGACTGTAAAAATGTGTAGTTAGAAGTAACAAGGAGACGTTTCCAGGTGAAGAATCTACTTTTTTAAAACACTTATAGAGTAGTGTTAGTGTAGTAGGTAATGGTCCCTGGTGTCGTACTGTGCAGTCACATTTAACTGAATTGAGTGAAAATGATTATAACAGTCCTTCCTATCAATATTAAAAGAATTGCGCTGAAACAGGATTCGTGTCCGTCACCTTCGGTACAACAATCAAGCACCATAACCGCTACGCTACAAAGCGAAATGCATGGCAATGACTAATTTACAGCTTTAGACTCAATTTTATATGCCTATTGGAGGACAAGAAATTCTTTCACCCCATACAAACAAAACGACTACAGTAATTCAGACAAACGGTAAGGCAGATTCAAAGCAATGTCGAACTGAAAAATTTAAACCGAAATTTACCTTTTTTGCCTGGAGTTTCTGGTGATTTTCCAGGGTTGTCTTTAGAAATTCTACGTATTCTTCTCACGGAACTGACGCTCACCCCTGTATAAGTAAATGTTCGTGTTATTGGCTGCGATAGAGGGTGGAGCAATTTTTTATTTTTGCTCTCTTCTTCGCAGCATTTAGCGACATTACTACAGTAATCTTTCTCGACCCCGTAGTGTGCTACCCTTTGCTGTTCTCTGAGGAATGGATGGAGTATTTGGCGTTGCCTGCGATGGGTCAGGAACCTCTTCGTCAGTCATGTTGCTGTTGTGGTCTTCCGTCCTGAGACTGATTTGATGCACCTCTCCATGCTACTCTATCCTGTGCAAGCTTCTTCATCTCCCAGTACTTACTGCAACATACATACTTCTGAATCTGCTCAGTGTATTCATCTCTTGGTCTCCCTCTTCGATTTTTACCCTCCACGCTGCCCTCCAATGCTAAATTTGTGATCCCTTGTTGCCTCAGAACATGTGCTACCAACCGGTCCCTTCTTCTTGTCAAGTTGTGCCACAAACTCCTCTTCTCCTCAATTCTGTTCAATACCTCCTCATTAGTTATGGGATCTACCCATCTAATCTTCAGCATTCTTCAGTAGCACCACATTTCGAAATCTTCTATTCTCTTCTTGTCCGAACTATTAATCGTCCATGTTTCACTTCCATACATGGCTACACTCCATACAAATACTTCCAGAAACAACTTCCTGACACTTAAATATATACTAGATGTTAACAAATGTCTCTCCCTCAGAAACGCTTTCCTTGCCATTGCCAGTTTACATTTTATATCCTCTCTACTTCGACCATCAATAGTTATTTTTCTCCCCAAATAGCAAAACTTCTTTACTACTTTAAGTGTCTCATTTCCTAAGCTAATTCCCTCAGCATCGCCCGACTTAATTCGACTACATTCCATTATCCTCGTTTTGCTTTTGTTGATGTTCATCTTACATCCTCCTTTCAAGACACTGTCCATTCCGTTCAACTGCTCTTCCAAGTGCTTTGCTGTCTCTGACAGAATTACAATGTCATCGGCGAATCTCAAAGTTTTTATTGCTTCTCCATGGATTTTAATACCTACTCCAAATTTTTCTTTTGTTTCCTTTACTGCTTGCTCAATATACAGATTGAATAACATCGGGGAGAGGCTACAACCCTGTCTCACTCCCTTCCCAACCACTGCTTCCCTTTCATGCCCCTGGACTCTTATAACTGCCGTCTGGTTTCTGTACAATTGTAAATAGCCTTTCGCTGCCTGTATTTTACCGCTGCCAGCTTTAGAATTCGAAAGAGAGTATTCCAGTCAACATTGTCAAAAGCTTTCTCTAAGTCTACAAATGCTAGAAACATAGGTTTGCTTTTCCTTAATCTATTTTCTAAGATGAGTCGTAAGGTCAGTATTGCCTCACGTGTTCCAATATTTCTACGTAATCCAAACTGATCTTCCCCGAGGTCGGCTTCTTCCAGCTTTTCCATTCGTCTGTAAAGAATTGGTGTTAGTATTTTGCAGCCGCGACTTATTAAACTGATAGTTCAGTAATTGTCACATCTGTCAACACCTGTTTTCTTTGGGATTGGAATTATTATATTCTTCTTCAAGTCTGAGGGTATTTCGCCCAATGGCTACGCACAGTTCAGTATTACATCACTGAGGTTGGCAGCAGCCGGACGCTAAACACGATTGAATCGAAGTGGACCGAATTTTAGCGACTCAGAACTAGGGAGGCCTGGCTCTTCTGTTTGTGAACAAGCAGTACGTGCACACTCCTCAATCCCCAGAGTGGTTCAAACCGGAGGGCAGGTCGTGTCGCTACTGGTCATTTCCTGTTTTGTTCCACGCGCACATGGAGCCAGGAATAGACTTCTACACTCCTGGAAATTGAAATAAGAACACCGTGAATTCATTGTCCCAGGAAGGGGAAGCTTTATTGACACATTCCTGGGGTCAGATACATCACATGATCACACTGACAGAACCACAGGCACGTAGACACAGGCAACAGAGCATGCACAATGTCGGCACTAGTACAGTGTATATCCACCGTTCGCAGCAATGCAGGCTGCTATTCTCCCATGGAGACGATCGTAGAGATGCTGGATGTAGTCCTGTGGAACGGCTTGCCATGCCATTTCCACCTGGCGCCTCAGTTGGACCAGCGTTCGTGCTGGACGTGCAGACCGCGTGAGACGACGCTTCATCCAGTCCCAAACATGCTCAATGGGGGACAGACCCGGAGATCTTGCTGGCCAGGGTAGTTGACTTACACCTTCTAGAGCACGTTGGGTGGCACGGGATACATGCGGACGTGCATTGTCCTGTTGGAACAGCAAGTTCCCTTGCCGGTCTAGGAATGGTAGAACGATGGGTTCGATGACGGTTTGGATGTACCGTGCACTATTCAGTGTCCCCTCGACGATCACTAGTGGTGTACGGCCAGTGTAGGAGATCGCTCCCCACACCATGATGCCGGGTGTTGGCCCTGTGTGCCTCGGTCGTATGCAGTCCTGATTGTGGCGCTCACCTGCACGGCGCCAAACACGCATACGACCATCATTGGCACCAAGGCAGAAGCGACTCTCATCGCTGAAGACGACACGTCTCCATTCACGCCTGTCGCGACACCACTGGAGGCGGGCTGCACGATGTTGGGGCGTGAGCGGAAGACGGCCTAACGGTGTGCGGGACCGTAGCCCAGCTTCATGGAGACGGTTGCGAATGGTCCTCGCCGATACCCCAGGAGCAACAGTGTCCCTAATTTGCTGGGAAGTGGCGGTGCGGTCCCCTACGGCACTGCGTAGGATCCTACGGTCTTGGCGTGCATCCGTGCGTCGCTGCGGTCCGGTCCCAGGTCGACGGGCACGTGCACCTTCCGCCGACCACTGGCGACAACATCGATGTACTGTGGAGACCTCACGCCCCACGTGTTGAGCAATTCGGCGGTACGTCCACCCGGCCTCCCGCATGCCCACTATATGCCCTCGCTCAAAGTCCGTCAACTGCACATACGGTTCACGTCCACGCTGTCGCGGCATGCTACCAGTGTTAAAGACTGCGATGGAGCTCCGTATGCCACGGCAAACTGGCTGACACTGACGGCGGCGGTGCACAAATGCTGCGCAGCTAGCGCCATTCGACGGCCAACACCGCGGTTCCTGGTGTGTCCGTTGTGCCGTGCGTGTGATCATTGCTTGTACAGCCCTCTCGCAGTGTCCGGAGCAAGTATGGTGGGTCTGACACACCGGTGTCAATGTGTTCTTTTTTCCATTTCCAGGAGTGTATATCCCTCCGTACGGGCTCTAATTTGTCTTATGTTGTCTTCGCGAAACGTATGTTGCCGGCAGTAGAATCGTTCTACAGTCAGCTGCAAACGCCGCTTCCCTAAATTTTCTCGATGGCGTTCCGCGGAAAGAACGTCATCCTCCCTCCAGGGATTCCTATTTGAGTTCACGAAGTATCTCCGTAAAATTCGCACGTTGGTCGAACATACCAGTAGCATATCTAGCAGTACGCCACTGAATTACTTCGACGTCGTCCTTTAATCCGACTTTGGGATCCCAAACACTCGATCATTATCCAAGAGTGGGTGGCTACAGTGTTCTATACGTGGTTTGCGTAGTAGATCAGCCACAGTTTCCTAAAATTCTCCCAGCAGTCGCTTTCCCTACTAACCATTTCTACTTGCTCGTTCTATTTCATGTCGTTTTACATTACTCCTAAATACGAGGGCATGCTGCAATGTAATGCATCCGGATTTTTCTATGTGGCAGATCTTGAAGTGTTTTTAAATGAAATAAACTTTATTAACACTCTACGTCTTTACAAACATCTCAAAAATGAGATCGACAGGAAGTCCAATATGGCTAACTAGGGATGGCTAGAGGACAAATATCACTAGTGGTAGATAGATACTGCCTACAGGAAAATTAAAGATACCTTTGGAGAAAAGTGAACCACTTTCATGAATATCAAGAGCTCAGATGGAAAATCAGTTCCAAGCAAAGAACGGAAGGCAGAAAGGTGGAAAGAGTGTATAGAGGGTCCTGTACAAGGGCGATGTAGTTGAGGGCAATATTATGGAAATTGAAGAGGTCGTGGATGAAGATGAAATGGGAGATACGATACTGCGTGAAGGGTTTGACAGAGCACTGAAAGACCTAAGTCGAAACAAGGCCCCGGGAGTAGGCAACATTCCGTTAGAACTACTGATAGCCTAGGGAGAGTCAGCCCTAACAAAACTTTACCATCTGGTGAGCAAGATACATGAGACAGGCGAAATTCCCTCTGACTTCACGAAGAATATAATAATACCAATCCCAAAGAAAGCAGGTGTTGACAGATGTAAAAATTACCTAACTATTGGTTTAATACGTCGCGGCTGCAAAATACTAACACCAATTCTTTACAGACGAATAGAAAAACTGGAAGAAGCCGACCTCAGGGAAGATCAGTCTGGATTCCGTAGAAATGTTGGAACACGTGAGGCAATACTGACCCTACGACTTATCTTAGAAGACAGATTAAGGAAAGGTAAACCTACGCTTCTAGCATTTGTAGACGTAGAGAAAACTTTTGACAATGCTTATTGGAATACTCTCTTTCAAATTCTGAAGGTGGCAGAAGTAAAATACAGGGAGCGAAAGGCAAATTACAATTTTTACAGAAATCAGCTGGCAATTATAAGAGTCGTGAGGCATGAAAGGGAAGGGAGTGAGAGGAGGTTGTAGCCTATCCCCAATGTTATTCGATCTGTATATTGAGCAAGCAGTAAAGGAAATAAAAGAAAAATTCGGAGTAGGAATTAAAATCCACTGAGAAGAAATAAAAACTTTGAGGTTTGCCGATGACACTGTAATTCTGTCACAGACAGCGAAGGGCCTGGAAGAGATGTTGAACGGAATGGACAGTGTCTTGAAAGGAGGATATAAGATGAACATCATCAAAAGCAAAACGAGGATAATGGAATGTACTATACTGAAATCAGGTGATGCTGAGGGAATTAGATTCGGAAATGAGACACTTAAAGTGGTAGATGGGATTTGCTATTGATGGAGCAAAATAACTGACGATGGTCGAAGTAGAGAGGATATAAAATGTAGACTGGCAATGGCAAGGATGTGAAACATAGACTATAAATAGTTATACAAGAAGAGACTAGGAGCTTTCGAAACGTGGTGGTACAGAAGAATGCTGAAGATGAGATGGGTAGATCACGTAACTAATGAGGAGGTACTGAATGAAACTGGGGAGACAAGGAATTTCTGGCACAACTTCACTAGAAGAAGGGATCGGTTGGTAGGAGACGTTCTGAGGCATCAAGGGATCAGGATTTTTGTATTGGAGGGCAGCGTGGAGGGTAAAAATTGTAGAGGGAGACCAAGAGATGAATACACTAACCAGATTCAGATGGATGTAGGTTGCAGTTGTTACTTGGGGATGAAGAAGCTCGCACAGGATAGAGTAGCATGGAGAACTGCTTGTAACCAGTCTCTGGATTGAAGGCCACAACAACAACAACAACAACAACAACATCTTTATTCTTCATGTCTACATAGTTATTGCTCAACATAGTTACGCAGGCGACGAACATATTCCTCCCAACGAGAGACCATTTTGTTGATACCGTCACTGTAGAATTTGTGAGTTTCCTGATGAAGCCACAACCTCACCTCTACTTGCACCACTTCACCACCATCGAAGTGTAGTGTTCGTTAAGTTTTGCAAACAGATAAAACTTCAATTGGATCAAGTCAGGACTGTATAGAGGATGATCCATGATAGTGAATCGAAGATTTAGGATTGTTGCAGACATCTCAGCACGTGTGTGTGGTCTGGCATTGTTGTATTGAAAAAGAGGGTGTTCCATGTGTGGGCGAACTCTTCGAATTCGACACTCGATTACAGCACGATTTTTCGCACGCGCCGACATAGTTCGTTACAAACCGCCATGTAACACGCTATAATTCGGAGCCCTCTAGCGGCAGAAGGCTGCAAACATGTAGATTTGACGAACAAAAATGCAGAATGTTAACAGCATTTGTTTTATCTAAGAAAGGTAAAGGCACCAGGTAGGCAATTCTGACGTTGCAGTTGATAATGGAAGCAAGACGAAAGAAATATCAAGACACGATCATAGGATTTGCCGACCCGGAAAAAGCGTTCGACAATGGAAAACGGTGCAAAATGTTCAAAATTCTGAGGAAAGCTATAGGGAGAGACGGTAGGTAATACAGGGTGTCACAAAAAGGTACGGCCAAACTTTCAGGAAACATTCCTCACACACAAATAAAGAAAAGATGTTATGTGGACATGTGTCAGGAAAAGGTTAATTTCCATGTTAGAGCTCATTTTAGTTTCGTCAGTATGTACTGTACGTCCTCGATTCACCGCCAGTTGGCCCAATTGAAGGAAGGTAATGTTGACTTCGGTGTTTGTGTTGACATGTGACTCATTGCTCTACAGTACTAGCATCAAGCACATCAGTACGTAGCATCAACAGGTTAGTGTTCATCACGAATGTGGTTTTGCAGTCAGTGCAACGTTTACAAATGCGGAGTTGGCAGATGCCCATTTGATGTATGGATTAGCAAGGGGCAATAGCCGTGGCGCGGTACGTTTGTATCGAGACAGATTTCCAGAACGAAGGTGTCCCGACAGGAAGACGTTCGAAGCAATTGATCGGCATCTTAGGGAGCACGGAACATTCCAGCCTATGACTCGCGACTGGGGAAGACCTAGAACACCGGCAATGGACGAGGCAATTCTTCGTGCAGTTGACGATAACCCTAATGTCAGCGTCAGAGAAGTTGCTGCTGTACAAGGTAACGTTGACCACGTCACTGTATGGAGAGTGCTACGGGAGAACCAGTTGTTTCCGTACCATGTACAGCGTGTGCAGACACTATCAGCAGCTGATTGGCCTCCACGGGTACACTTCTGCGAATGGTTCATCCAACAATGTGCCAATTCTCATTTCAGTGCAAATGTTCTCTTTACGGATGAGGCTTCATTACAACGTGATCAAATTGTAAATTTTCACAATCAACATGTGTGGGCTGACGAGAATCCGCACGCAATTGTGCAATCACGTCATCAACACAGATTTTCTGTGAACGTTTGGGCAGGTATTGTTGGTGATGTCTTGATTGGGCCCCATGTTCTTCCACCTACGCTCAATGGAGCACGTTATCATGATTTCATACGGGATACTCTACCTGTGCTGCTAGAACATGTGCCTTTACAAGTACGACACAACATGTGATTCATGCACGATGGAGCTCCTGCACATTTCTGTCGAAGTGTTCGTACACTTCTCAACAACAGATTCGGTGACCTATGGATTGGTAGAGGCGGACCAATTCCATGGTCTCCACGCTCTCCTGACCTCAGCCCTGTTGACTTCCATTTATGGGGGCATTTGAAAGCTCTTGTCTACGCAACCCCGGTACCAAATGTAGAGACTCTTCGTGCTCGTATTGTGGACGGCTGTGATACAATACGCCATTCTCCAGGTCTGAATCAGCGCATCAGGGATTCTATGCGACGGAGGTTGAATGCATGTATCCTCGCTAACGGAGGACATTTTGAACATTTCCTGTAACAAAGTGTTAGAAGTCACGCTGGTACGTTCTGTTGCTGTGTGTTTCCATTACATGATTAATGTGATTTGAAGAGAAGTAATAAAATGAGCTCTAACATGGAAAGTAAGCGTTTCCGGCCACATGTCCACATAACACATTTTCTTTCTTTGTGTGTGAGGAATGTTTCCTGAAAGTTTGGCCGTACCTTTTTGTAACACCCCGTATAGAACATGTACAAGAGCCAAGAGGGAATAATACACTACTGGCCATTAAAATTGCTACACCAAGAAGAAATGAAGAAGATAACGGGTATTCATTGGACAAAATATGTTATACTGGAACTGACATGTGATTACATTTTCACGCAATTTGGGTGCATAGATCCCGAGAAATACGTACCCAGAACATCCACTTCCGGCCGTAATAACGGCCTGGACACGCCTGGGCATAGAGTCAAACAGAGCTTGGATGGCGTGTACAGGTACAGCTGCCCGTGCAGCTTCAACACGATACCACAGTTCATCAAGAGTAGTGACTGGTGTATTGTGACGAGCCAGTTGCTCGGTCACCATTGGCCAGACATTTTCAATTGGTGAGAGATCTGGAGAATGTGCTGGCCAGGGCAAGAGTCGAACATTTTCTGTATCCAGAAAGGCCCGTACAGGACCGGCAACATGCGGTGGTGCATTATTCTGCTGAAATGTAGGGTTTCGTAGGGATCGAATGAAGGGTAGAGCCACGGGTCGTAACACATCAGAAATGTAACGTCCACTGTTCAAAGTGCCGTCAGTGCGAACAACAGGTGAGCGAGACGTGTAACCAATGGCACTCCATACCATCACGCCGGGTGATACGCCAGTGTGGCGATGACGAATACAAGCATCCATTGTGCGTTCACCGCGATGTCGCGAATCACGGTTGCGACCATAATGATGCTGTAAACAGAACCTAGATTCATCCGAAAAAATGACGTTTTGCCATTCGTGCACCCAGGTTCGTCGTTGAGTACGCCATCGCAGGCGCTCCTGTCTGTGATGCAGCGTCAAGGGCAACCGCAGCCATACTCTCCGAGCCGGTAGTCCATGCTGCTGCAAACGTCGTCGAACTGTTCGTGCAGATGGTTGTTGTCTTGCAAACATCCTCATCTGTTGACTCAGGGATCTAGACGTGGCTGCACGATCCGTTACAGCCATGCGGATAAGATGCCTGTCATCTCGACTGCTAGTGATACGAGGCTGTTGGGATCCAGCACGGCGTTTCGTATTACCCTCCTGAACCCACCGATTCCATATTCTGCTAACAGTAATTGGATCTCGACCAACGCGAACAGCAATATTGCGATACGTAAATCGCAATCGCGATAGGCTACAATCCGATCTTTATCAAAGTCGGAAACGTGATGATACGCATTTCTCATCCTTACACGAGGCATCACAACAACGTTTCACCAGACAATGCTGGTCAACTGCTGTTTGTGTATGAGAAATCGGTTGGAAACTTTCCTCATGTCAGCACGTTGTAGGTGTCGCCACAGGCGCCAACCTTGTGTGAATGCTCTGAAAAGCTAATCATTTGCATATCACAGCATCTGCTTCCTGTCGGTTAAATTTCGTTTCTGTAGCGCGTCATCTTCGTGGTGTAGCAATTTTAATGGCCAGTAGTGTAAGACCAAGAATGAAGTGCTCGGATTAAAAAGGGTGTAAGACGGGTATGTTAGTCTTTCGCCCCTAGTGTTGAATGTATACATCGATGAAGCAATGATGGAAACGAAAGAAAGGTTGAACTGTGAAATTAAATTTCAAGGTGAAAGGATATCAATGATACGATTCACTGATGACATAGCTATCCTCAGTGAAAGCGAAGAAGAATTACATGACCTGCTGAATGGAATGAACAGTCTAATGAGTACAGAATGTAGATTGAGAGTAAATCGAAGAAGGGTGACAGTAATAAGAAGCAGCAGAAGTTAGTACAGCAATAAACTCAACATCAATAATGATGGTCACGAAATACACTCCTGGAAATTGAAATAAGAACACCGTGAATTCATTGTCCCAGGAAGGGGAAACTTTATTGACACATTCCTGGGGTCAGATACATCACATGATCACACTGACAGAACCACAGGCACATAGACACAGGCAACAGAGCATGCACAATGTCGGCACTAGTACAGTGTATATCCACCGTTCGCAGCAATGCAGGCTGCTATTCTCCCATGGAGACGATCGTAGAGATGCTGGATGTAGTCCTGTGGAACGGCTTGCCATGCCATTTCCACCTGGCGCCTCAGTTGGACCAGCGTTCGTGCTGGACGTGCAGACCGCGTGAGACGACGCTTCATCCAGTCCCAAACATGCTCAATGGGGGACAGATCCGGAGATCTTGCTGGCCAGGGTAGTTGACTTACACCTTCTAGAGCACGTTGGGTGGCACGGGATACATGAGGACGTGCATTGTCCTGTTGGAACAGCAAGTTCCCTTGCCGGTCTAGGAATGGTAGAACGATGGGTTCGATGACGGTTTAGATGTACCGTGCACTATTCAGTGTCCCCTCGACGATCACCAGTGGTGTACGGCCAGTGTAGGAGATCGCTCCCCACACCATGATGCCGGGTGTTGGCCCTGTGTGCCTCGGTCGTATGCAGTCCTGATTGTGGCGCTCACCTGCACGGCGCCAAACACGCATACGACCATCATTGGCACCAAGGCAGAAGCGACTCTCATCGCTGAAGACGACACGTCTCCATTCGTCCCTCCATTCACGCCTGTCGCGACACCACTGGAGGCGGGCTGCACGATGTTGGGGCGTGAGCGGAAGACGGCCTAACGGTGTGCGGGACCGTAGCCCAGCTTCATGGAGACGGTTGCGAATGGTCCTCGCCGATACCCCAGGAGCAACAGTGTCCCTAATTTGCTGGGAAGTGGCGGTGCGGTCCCCTACGGCACTGCGTAGGATGCTACGGTCTTGGCGTGCATCCGTGCGTCGCTGCGGTCCGGTCCCAGGTCGACGGGCACGTGCACCTTCCGCCGACCACTGGCAACAACATCGATGTACTGTGGAGACCTCACGCCCCACGTGTTGAGCAATTCGGCGGTACGTCCACCCGGCCTCCCGCATGCCCACTATACGCCCTCGCTCAAAGTCCGTCAACTGCACATACGGTTCACGTCCACGCTGTCGCGGCATGCTACCAGTGTTAAAGACTGCGATGGAGCTCCGTACGCCACGGCAAACTGGCTGACACTGACGGCGGCGGTGCACAAATGCTGCGCAGCTAGCGCCATTCGACGGCCAACACCGCGGTTCCTGGTGTGTCCGCTGTGCCGTGCGTGTGATCATTGCTTGTACAGCCCTCTCGCAGTGTCCGGAGCAAGTATGGTGGGTCTGACACACCGGTGTCAATGTGTTCTTTTTTCCATTTCCAGGAGTGTAGATGAAGTTAAGTAATTGTGCTATCTAGGAAGCAAAGTAATCCATGACAGACGGAGCAGGGAGGGCATCAAAAGCAGACTAACACTGCAAAAGGGCATTTCTGCCCACGAGAAGTCTACTAGTATCAAACGTAGGTCTTAATTTGAGGAAGGAATTTCTGTGAACATACATTTGGAGCAGAGCATTGTATGGTAGTGAAACATGGACTGTGGGAAAACCAGAACAGAAGAGAATCCAAACACTTGAGATGTGGCGCTACCTAAGGACTACCTGCGTTGGTTTTGACAATTTTTTTCTCTCCTTCTGACAAAGCATTACTATCACTTCCTTTGCCAGCATAAATGTATCCATCCAAACAATAATTAGTGCATCATTGATTGCAAGAATTTTTATACCGTATTTTCTTATTCGGAATATACATTCTAAATTTACACCTGCCTCGAAACCCAGTAAGAATTTCTGCGATGTGTGCTTGGTCCTTAATAGAATAATTTTCTTTACAGTTTTTTAGAAATAGATTGAATACAAGAGAAATTGTTGCGGTTTGATCCGTTTTCGTACGCTTTTGTCTAGTAATTGAGTCATTAAAATGGAGTGCAACTGAAATTATTGCAAATCTTTTCTCTGACATGGTGCGTCTGAAAATTTCTCTACCAGTCCCATCAGTTGCAAATATTGAGTTCAAATCCTCGTCATTAGATTTGAAAACAGCCGTGAAAAAGAGAAGGCCAAGGAATGCTTTCAGCTCCACAATATCAGTATCTGCTATGGTTCAAATGGCTCTGAGCACTATGGGACTTAACTTCTGAGAGCATCAGTCCCCTAGAACTTAGAACTACTTAAACCTAACCAACCTAAGGACACACACACATCCATGCCCGAGGCAGGATTCGAACCTGCGACCGTAGCGGTCGCGCGGCTCCAGACTGTAGCGCCTAGAACCGCTCGGCCACTACGGCCGGCCACTACGTACTATCAAATACATGTTATCTGTAAAGTTATTTCTTATGGCCTCCATTTATTTTATTTGAGCGTAATAATACTTCATCTAAAATACCATTTGTAAAAATAAAAGACCAAGCAGATTTTTCCAAGTAATTTAGCAGGGTCTATAACTCCTGGTAAATGGACAGTTGTACTGTGGGAACAGCTTCGTACATTTATGGCAGGTGGAGTGGAACACCACTCGAACCTATTCTTTCCAAAATAATTCTGAGCTGTCGTGTCCTGAGATGCAACATTTCCCTGCACACCGCATCCTTGTTCTAAATTTTCCAAAGAAATACCTAATTCGACTTCATATTCCTCATTGTCATCGGTCCCATAATATAATTCTGAATTATAATCATGGTCACTTTCCAAATCTGGAAAAAAGTCCTGGTCACTTCCACAATCGCTCATAGCAGCTTCCAGCCATTCCAGAAAATTGGGATCATTAACATTCATCGACTGTCGCTGAGAATATGCCATTTTTGACCGAAACAATGTCAATTATTATTGATAAAAAGTTTCACTAATGCTGTGGTGGGGTCACATGAACCCCACGCTCCACTAATAATTGAATAAAACTCATAAACCTCTTACCGCAGAACAACCACTTCTGTCAACAGCTTAGAAGCTACTGCCTGAAAGGTACTGTGAACCACAGATCCTAATAGCGGTCAGTATTGGAATTACAGAATAAACAAAACTGGCTGGGGCTCCCAGGACCCCACCATAATGGTTACGGATAACTGCATAACTGCAGGAAAAGAGTCCACGAAGAAAATCAGCGCCTCTTTTCCAAATTTTTAAAGAGGAATTTCGATAACTGAAAAACAAAGATTTAGATTTCACTGCAAATATGCCACATTATGAGTACTCTAAGACTGATCTACTCGTTTTCTACAAGTTGAAATGGTATGTCACTGTATGTACTATTATTTCTATTGCTTTTTGTACTTTTTACTAGGCGCTCTGATGATGGGCTGTGCCCTAAACACGTCACGTCAGCATAACAAAGGATTTACTGCCATCTGGATCTCCTTCATTTCAGCAGCGTGTCAGCATTCTAGAGTCATATTTATATTGAGAAATGAAGTCTTACGTGTATATCGTTACATTTAAAAACATATGAAAAATAATTGAAATCCGAGTCCTAATCTAATGTTTGCGTAACCAAACCTCTATTTAACGATTTCATTTTTCCCTGTCTGTTAATTTATGTTTTAGTTTGAAACTAATATGCTTAAACTTGGTTATTGGAAACTGTGATAAAACCCTCTCTCTAGCAATGTGAAAACAAGTTTTTTAATTTCCAATTACAGTGTCGCCCATGTATTCTGATCTAGAATAGTCGTAGCTTACCCAACTTTTGAACACAAACTTTAATCTGTGCAAATTATTTTCGATTTATGTAATGCCAATTAATTAAACCTGAGTCTATTTATGAATGAAATTGAATACAAAGAATGACTATAAAAATACACAGAATTGCTTCCTCCTCAAGCAATCACGAAACAATGGCTAACTGTTACGTATTAAATCCGTGCCCTGTTAGAGAAACACATCTACTGAATTATAATAAATTTTATAAATGAGTACTGTTCCTAATTTCATCTCACGTAGTTTCTGTAGGCTGTAGGATTGATTCTTACCTTTGCAACAGATAAGTCAACTCTGCTCTGCCATATGAATTGCTGAAAGACATGATCCTGAAATAAATCACTGCTTGGCTAATTGCCTTAGTATCTATTTTAAGAGTTTTTGTAAATGAAAACTGTTATCTTTCGTAATATGTAGCTCACTGTCCATGCAGTAGTGTAAGGCGTGACAGTGAAGTAATGTCGATTTTCAATTGAACTGTGAGGATAAGGTACGTTTAAATGTTTGCGAATGAATGGAAGGTTTTTTGAAATCATATTAAAATCCTTTTAATAACACAGAATGTATCATGAACAATGAAAAGTGACTCACACAAACAATATTTAAGTCACGTAAATTTTACTCTTCACTTTTCTAACGAAAAACTTTTAACCGATAGTGGAAGGTGAGTCTGAACATATGACTGATAATTCGTCCTGGATAAGAAAACATATATAATTGGAAACACAATGTAATCTTTACACTACATTACATTGTGATCAACAAGTTTCTTAAAAAATATAAAGTGCCCAGGGAAAGATAGGATTCCAAATGAATTACTGAAGTACGGAGGATATCCACTAACTGAACAATTAATCAAATTAGTTAACAATGTTATAACTGGCAATAAAATTCCAAATGAGTGGAGAACTAGTATTACAATTCTCATGCACAAAAAAGGAAATTAGAAAGATCCATTCAATTACAAAGGGATGAAACTACTGAGTTCAGTTCTAAAACTCAGAACAAAAATAATAGGAAATAAAATAAAAAGCATTGTAACCCTCGCAGTGGAGCAGTATGGTTTTAGATGGACAGATGCAGTATTCATTCTTAGACAGTTTGTAAAGAAGTCCATTGAGTACAACAGACCTATTCATCTTTGTTTTATTGATTTACAGAAGGCTTTCGATAAGATTCAGTTAACAGATATTTTAAACCTGCTCTACACTCGAAGGAGTCCTTCCAGCTTAATAGAACCAATTAAAGAACTTTACTCCAATAATTATATCCAGGCGAAAACTGGTTTCAGGTTAACTAGCTGCATAAGATGACTTTTTGAGGTCGCTACTTTTTTAATATAGTCGTGATTGAGTTGATATAGAAGATTTTCGCTGGTAGTGGTCATAGTGGACGAAGAAATAATAATAATTTGTTACGCTGAAGATGCAGTTATGTTGGCAAACAGTGAAGAAACCTGCAGAAACTATTGCATATATTTAACGTGGCACCCAAAAGCCTAAATGTGCTCATGTCCACATCTATGGAACCAATTAGATGCAAACTGGAAGTGGAGGGAAGAATTATTCAGCAGGTAATGACATTTAAATATCTTGTTACTGAATTGTTGAGCAATATAAATATCGAAAAGGAAGCTAGAAAACATGTAGCGAAAGCAAACAAAGTGGTAGGTGCTATATCTCGGTCCCGCACACAGTTTTAATCTGCCAGGAAGTTTCATACCAGCGCACACTCCGCTGCAGAGTGAAAATCTCATTCTGGAAAGTGGTAGGTGTTTAAATGACGCTATTTGGAAAAACAAGTATATAGGAAAGGATGCAAAGGCTAGAATATACAAAACATTAGTGAGACCAATTATGACACACACAGCTAAGACAAGACCGGAAACATCAAAAACTAAAACAGAAAATTCCGTGAAGGATCGCAGGGAAGGTACTGACAGATAGAGAAGTGAAAGCATTAGAAGAAGACGTAAAGTGGACTCCATTAATGACTGAGTGCACAACAGAAAGCATGAATGGAACTAACATACAGATAGGATGGAAGAATGTAAGACCGTGAAAATGGTAAGAAATAAATCAGTGGCGTGTAAAAGAAATATAGGCCTCCCACAACTTCAGGTTAGTCTAAGGGGTACTGGAGGAAACAGGCTGAAGAAGAAGAAGACTATTGCAATTTAGGCCTTTGGGGCATTATCAAGCGGTACTGCAAATGGTGCAAAGGCCGAAATTGCAAGTGAATGAAATAAATAATTTTTGCATTCAACGGCAAACACGATGTACTTTAAAAAAATATCCGTGACGTGAACACCGACCACGACAAGTTACTTTCATATATTATTTCCATGGCTGTGGCTGCGCTGGTTAGTACATATCGTAACTACGGCTCTTTGTCTATTCTTTTTACGAAAGAATCTTATGGTGCCGAGAAAAGCTATACTATCACTAATACGCATCAAGTTGGGATTAATGAAACTGTGACAGCACTACCCGAAGATGGAGGATGTTCCAGGTATCTCTGCACAACGTTTGTTAATCTATAATAAGTGAAATTAAAAAAAGAGAGTCAAGGTGGAAGTCTATTACTGCTGTACCTCTGACGTTGCTTTGCGAAAAAGTTATTTACCATCCTCTCTGCTGTTTGAAGTTTTGGAATCCACAATAAAATGCAATTATTGTGATAATGTATAACGCAGAAAATAACCACCTTCCCCCTATAGTGCAGAAGAAACTGAACCAACGTTTGTATTCTTGGAATGGAAAAAGGGGGAAAGAAAGAAAGGAGGAACTGCTACGATCAAATGCAGTACGCATCACCATTAAAAGAAGAAAGAAGGGACTACTACTATCAAATACAGTACCACACCACCATTTTAAATGCTTCAAAGTGTAGGTAAAATGGTTTTATTAACATTAATTTTCATGGAAAGAGAGCTAAATGTAACGTCTTGTGTACATGGTGTTACGTATCTCCGTGCACTTTGGTTTTTATATACAGTTTGACTGAATGTAAAAGAATGTTATTCATTTGCTTGGTAGTAATAAAATCATGGACTGAACTTTTATAATCTTTGGCTATAATACAGTTGATATGGCATAGCACTTTAAATAAACTGTATGTTGATTATCGTTGCGAACACTAAAGATAAAATGCAGTTCTCACTACTGGTTTCTGTTGTTGAAAATTTAACTTTGTGCACTCTGTTCTGTTATGTGGGGATGGGCACAACACTGAAAGATTTCCTGCTGTGAATGTATGATCTTTCATTTGCAAAACTGTGTTCTTCTAACTCTGATCTGTCTTGTTAGAAATGAAACACTGTATCATTATTGTAACTGATTACGAAATTAAACATGCCTTTCTCTACTTTCGTCTTTGAAATGACTGAAAATTACTCTTATTACACGCACAGAAGTTTCAGTATGCAATGTTTGCCACACATAAAAGCTGCAGTGGATTTTTTTAAACATTTGAGCACTATTGATTGCCACGGCTAACACGAAAGCATGAAACTAAAAATGAAACTTCTTTTAATATTATTAGCCAGACCAGATTTCAACACAGCAGTGTTTAATCTCACACAAGTAATGTTTTAACTCTCTGATTTACGTAAATTATTTACGTCACTAATATTGTACTAGCAGTTGCCTATGTCCATCGTAAAATGACGTAATAAAATCTGCAACTCTCCACTGTGGTCTCCGGGAAGCTGAAAGAAATAATTATATGCCCGCTTAGTTGCGGGAAAACTGCTTTGATTCAATTATAGTTTGAATCTGCCGCGCCAGCGGCTCCCGCGACCGTGGCGCAGCACTGCGTCACAAAAAATGCTAAATTTGCTGAAAAGGGCTAAAAATGTGGGATGAAATATTGGGCAAGCTACAAATTATTACAAGTTTTTTTAACAATTTCTGTATTCATAATTAACATGAAATTCAAAGTACACATTTTTTTATACACCAGTGCCCAATGGCGTCTTTCTCGATGAAAAAACAAATGAAAGCGAACTAAGCGCACAAGAGAGCGTCACAGGCTACGAGAAGACAGAGACAGTAATGTCTAAGCTTCCACTATTTATAATCAGTTTAATATGCTAATATATATCTTTGTTATGTTTTTAATTATCACTGTCTGCGTGCGTTTCTACACTTTCCGACCAAAGACATTATTTGCACAATTGACATACATAATATTATACAAACATAAAAACGCAAAATGATTATTTCTTTTATACAGAATCCACATAATCGATAACTGTCCATACAGAAATCAAATATAAGAACACAGATAAATGTTTCTTGTATATATTACACAGATTTTACAAATGTCTTTCCCGGAGACGTCACAATAGACACTAGAGATATAGTTCACGTTACTTCTTGCGAGAACAGAATTACTTTGGAACATCTAAAACACACAAAACTTTGGTAATTGACAGACCAATGATGATGCAGTCTGTTTTGTATTAAACATGTAAATTAAGTCGATCAATATTCGCAGCCGCATTGCTATTCACCACTCCGCTACCAGACCTCTCTGCTACTCCCTTATCCTCTCACATCAGCCACCTATGACATAGCGGTTCCCTGCTAGGCGCAGAAGTCCAGAAAAGATGGCATAAAATTAAATTCCCGCGAGCAGTAACAGAAAATCCGCAATAACTTAGTAGCACAAAATGAAAGCTCCTCATATAAGCAGATTTGAAGGACACGAGTCCAGAAGCCCTGCTACAGAATTGAAGTGAAATAAAGTTATTATTGTGCTATGTAAACGAGAAATCGTAACACTTCTGTCGATTTTACACAAGAAAACTGAGCAGTTGCGAGTAGGTAGTGCGCTCTGGGTGTTCCATACAAACACAATTATTTATATACCCACACCAAAGAAGTTTTGCACATCCCGTTTCCCAGAATTCCTGAAGACAGTTGTTGACTGTGGATATTCTATCACAGACACGGTCCCTTTGACTGTTCAGAGATGTCACTAAACCCGTCCAAAGATGTAAACAGCCATGCATGAGAAGCGCCTATTAGATGGAGGGAGTCGAACAGCCGATCAATTCTAGTCATTCCACCAGGAAGATGGTCATGGATCGTGTTGTCTGTGTTCAACCATGCCTAGACGGGCAATACCGTGGTTCGATCACGTCCGCATTGTTACTTTGTGCCAGGAAAGGCTCTCAACAAGGGAAGTGTCCAGACGTCTCGGAGTGAACCAAATCCATGTTGTTCGGACATGGAGGACATACATAGAGACAATAACTGTCGATGACATATCTCGCTCAGGCCGCCCAAGGGCTACTACTGCAGTGGATTACCGCTACCTACGGATTATGGCTCGGAGGAATAATGCTTTTCGTGAGGCACAGGACGTCGTGTTACGACTCAAACTGTGCGCAATAGGCTGCATGATGCGAAACTTCACTCCCGACGTCCATGTGGCGAGGTCCATCTTTGCAACCACGACACCATGAGAGTGCGGTACAGATGGGACCAACATCATGCCGAATGGACCGCTCACGATTGGCATCACGTTCTCTTCACCGGTGAGTGTCGCATATGCCTTCAACCAGACAATCGTCGGAGACGTGTTTGGAGGCAACCCGGTCAGGCTGAACGCCTTAGACACACTGTCCAGCGAGTGCAGCAAGGCGGAGGTTCCCTGCTGTTTTGGAGTGGCATTATGTGGTGCCGACGTACGCCGCTGGTGGTCATGGAAGGCGCCGTAACGGCTGTACGATACGTGAATGTCATCCTCCGACCGATAGTGAAACCTTATCGGCAGCTTATTGGCGAGGCGTTCGTCTTCATGGACGACAATTTGGGCCCCGATCGTGCACATCGTGTGAATTTCCTTCAGGATAATGACATCGCTCGAGTAGAGTGGCCAGCATGTTCTCCAGACATGAACCCTATCGAACATGCGTAGCATAGATTTAAAAGGGCTGTTTATGGACGACGTGACCCACCAACCACTCTGAGGGATCTACGCCGAATCGCCGTTGAGGAGTGGGACAATCTGGACCAATAGTGCCTTGATGAACTTGTGGATAGTATGCCATGGCGAATACAGGCATGCATCAATGCAAGATGACGTGTTACTCGGTATTGTAGGTACCGGTGTGCACAGCAATCTGGACCACCACCTCTGAAGGTCTCACTGTATGGTGGAACAACATGGAATGTGTGGTTTTCATGAGCAATAAAAGGGCGGAAATGATGTTTATGTAGACCTCTATTCCAATTTTCTGTACAGGTTCAGGAACTCTCTGAACCGAGGTGATGCAAAACTTCTTTTGATGTGTGTAGACAATTCATCGATGCTGGGAATCGAGTATGTCGACGATTTTTGTCTATTATCGACATTGATACTGGCAAGATAATAGTCCCAGGAATTCCAAGAGTTTCGAGAACGTTTTAAGTCGGATAACTAAGGACAAAGGAAATACGAGTATCTCTTTGTCTTACATAATTAAAAATTAACAATTCTTTCAGTTTTCTGTTTACTTGTACTGTGAAACAGTTCTTTGTCCAAATATCATGTTTCTACGTCAACGTGAAGTACCCAACAGGTTTTGATGACTGAGTTTGCGAGTGTCAAATATGTGACATAAATGGCCCTATCTTTCTAGTAGAGTGACTTAGAAGCTTCATTTTTTTACACTACCAAGGCACCGTGGACCTTAGTACGAGAAGTACATCTACATCTACGTGATTATTCTGCTATTCGCAATTAAGTGCCTGGCACAGGGTTCAATGAACCACCTTCAAGCTGTCTCTCTACCGTTTCACTCTCGAACGGCACGCGGGAAAAACTAGCACTTAAATTTTTCTGTACGAGTCCTGATTTCTCTTATTTTATCGTGATGATCATTTCTCCCTATTTAGGTGGGTGCCAACAGAATGTTTTCGCAATCTGAGGAGAAAACTGACGATTGAAATTTCATGAGAAGATCCCGTCGCAACGAAAAACGCTTTTGTTTTAACGATTGCCACTCCAATTCACGTATCATGTCTGTGACACTATCTCCCTTATTTCGCGATAGTAAAAACGAGCTGCCCTTCTTTGTACTTTTTCGATGTCATCCGTCAGTCCCACCTGATGCGGATCCCACACCGCACAGCAATACTCCAGAATAGGGCGGACAAGCGTGGTATAAGCAGTCTCTTTAGTAGACCTGTTGCACCTTCTAAGTGTTCTGCCAATGAATCGCAGTCTTTGGTTTGCTCTACCCACAACATTATCTATGTGATCGTTCCAATTTAGAGTACTTGGAATTGTAATCCCTAAGTATTTAGTTGAATTTACAGCCTTCAGATTCGTGTGAATTATCGCGTATTCAAAATTTAGCTGATTTCTTTTAGTACTCATGTAAATAACTTCACACTTTTCCTTATTCAGGGTCAATTGCCACTTTTAGCACTAAACAGATATCTTTTCGAAATCATTTTGCAAGTCGTTTTGATCGTCTGATGACTTTACAAGACGGTAAATGACAGCATCATCTGCAAACAATATAAGACGGCTCCTGAGATTGTCTCCTATGTCGTTAATTTAGATCGGGAGCAATAGAGGGCCTATAACATTTCCTTGGGGAACGCCGGATATTACTTCTGTTTTACTCGATGACTTTCCATCTATTACTACGAACTGTGACCTTTCTGACAGGAAATCGCGAATACAGTCGCACAACTGAGGCGATATTCCATAAGCACGCAGTTAGGTCTGAAAACGCTTGTGAGGAACAGTGTCGAAAGGCTTCTGGGAATCTAAAAATATGGAATGAATTTGACATCCCCTGTCGATAGCACTTATTACTTAATGAGTATAAAGAGCTTGTTGTGTTTCGCAAGGACAATAGTTTCTAAGTCCGTGCTGACCATGTGTCAACGTTTTCTTCGAGGTACTTCATAATGTTCGAATACAGTATATGTTCTAAAACCCTACTGCAAATCGACGTTAGCGATATAGGCCTGTAATTCAGCGGATTACTCCTACTTCCCTTTTAAGGTATTGGTGTGACTTGAGCAATTTTCCAGTCTTTTGGTACGGATCTTTCTGTGAGCGAGTGGTTGTATATAATTGCTAAATATGGAGCTATTTTATGAGCATACTCTGAGAGGAACCTGACTGGTATACAATCTGGACCGGAGGCCTTGCCTTTATTAAGTGATTTAAGCTGCTTCGTTACTCATCCTGGCAGTTATCCTTGGTTGGAATTCAGGAATATTTACTTCGTCTTCATTGGTGAAGGAGTTTCGGAAAACCGTGTTTAATAACTCTGCTCTAGTGGCACTGTCATCAGTGACTTCACCGTTGTTATCGCGCAGTGAAGGTATTGCTTGCGTCTTGCCACGTGTATCCGTCCTTGAGAAAAACGGATTTTAACAGTTGAACAGTGTGGCGTTCGCTGTGTTATTCGGTGGTTTGGTATTTTATTAATTTGTAAATGAAAATAATAATCTTATTTTATTACATTGAGTAATTACTAAATAATATTTCTCCCGGCTAAAGATTTGGTCAAGTTGCTAAAGAACTCCAAGTTAACGTCGTGTTAAAGTGTTGTCTGTAAGTTGTGTAAGTGTCACTAAATCACAGTTCATACAACAGATTCTATACAACTATTGATTATGATGGAAACAGTTATCTTCAGCAAAATGATCATTAAAACCACCGAATATCAGCCGCGCACAACACTGACGTATGTTACCTGAAACAATATTCTTCGAAACTCGTGTTAATTAATTTCGGCTCCATACATCAGCTAGAAAAGTTTGTTACAACGGTGTTGCTATGAGCACTGTTTTTAAAAAACCAATCTGATTCGAATTATTTTCATTAAAATGAGTTCGGGACCACCGGTGCACATTTATTTTTACACATTTGTATTACCTTCGGCATTTATGTTTGCAGAGTTGCGTAATTTGAATTTGCTGCTGAGATAATTGTTAAGATGGCGGCAGACAATTGATAGAGACTTTCTATTGTTAGAGCAAATAGGATAAGTATTTGAAATGCTTATTAAGTTTACTTTCGTGTTGTCCACTATTTAGACTTCATCAAGCAAACATTTGATTTTTTTTCTAAGGAAAACATAGACAAAAAAACGCTATACAAATCGCTATCATCAATGGCTGCGCTCCTTGCAGCGGAAAGAAATAATTAACACAGATAATGCTTACTGAGAGAGGAATTAAAGTTACAAATAATTATTCACTCATATTTATAATAATAATGAACTCTATTCTCAAGTAATAATTAACAAATAATTACAATTTCTTAACAGTTTGATATGCGTCTTGCGTCCTGAACCTACAAAAGCCAACCAACAGAAGGTAAAAACAAAGGAAGACAAATGCAGATCATAAAAGGAATTTACAATTATCATTGTCTTTTTATTATACACATCGATATGCCCAATTACATCATAAAATATTATATAAATAATTAATATTTATGATCGTTTTCACTGTTTTTTTATATGTCGAATAGATATTGTTTATAACTGTTAGAGGCATAATTTCCTCTCGTCGCACTGTAGCTAAAATTTATCTCTTGGATGTTACAACAGATAGACAGACTGGCGGACCATGAGGATCCTTTTCTTACCCTAAAAACTAAATTAAAAAAGCGGTAGCTTATGATTTACCCAGAGTTGACGCGATACGTAAATCGAGAATGTTGTATACAAGGCTGTTGTCTCGAGAAAATTCGATGTGATATCTGATCTAATCTAATCTAATCTAATGCAGCGCCCTCTGGTCCAGAGTGACTCATGACGCAGATCACTTGCCAGGCTCGCCCGCCTATTGGCCCGCTGCTCGCATCCGCGTTGTGCAAAAACCGCGTCACGGCAGGTGAGTGGCGTCGCGCTCCCCAAGGTCCGGCCGGCCTCGAACCCGGGACCCCGAGGCGGTCGCGTGACGCTTTCACGTGGGCCGCGCAAGGGCGTGGCTGAGGCCGTCCGCAGCAGAAGAGAAGGGAGCGGAAGGGAAGGCGAGGAAAAGGAAAATGGACAGCCGGCGTCGCTTATCGCTCGGCTCTATAGGCCGGGCCCGGTACGACCACGGCTTGTGCAACAGGTATTGCTCGCCGTGCTGATTACGTCTCAGAAACGTTGCAGGCACGATGTTACGGGACAGAAATTGCGGTCGCTATCCATGAAATTTTTTTTTTTTTTACTTTGAGACGTCTATTCGCTCGTCGGTGAAACTTTCTTGTGTGACAAAATACCACCAGATTTTAATTGATAGCAACTACGTGACTAATAGTGCGTAAACAATAGTAAATCCTACAAGCGATACATCATGCGTAGAAGGGACGTCGGAAGGATGTGCGGAACTATAGACCTATATCTCTAACGTGGAACAGTTGTAGAATTTTGGAACACGTATTATGTTCGAGTATTATGACTTTTCTGGAGACCAGAAATCTACTCTGTAGGAATCAGCATGCGTTTCGAAAAAGACGATCGTGTCAAACACAGCTCGCGCTATTCGTCCACGAGACTCAGAGGGCCATAGACACGGGTTCCCAGGTAGATGGCTGTGTTTCTTGACTTCCGCAAGGCGTTCGATTCAGTTCCCCACAGTCGTTTAATGAAGAAAATAAGAGCATATGGACTATCAGACCAATTGTGCGATTGGATTGAAGAGTTCCTAGATAACAGAACGCAGCACGTCATTCTCAATGGAGACAAGTCTTCCGAAATAAGAGTGATTTCAGGTGTGCCGCAGGGTAGTGCCGTAGGACTGTTGCTATTCACAATATATATAAATGACCTTGTGGATAACATCAGAAGTTCACTGAGGCTTTTTGCGGATGATGCTGTAGTATATCGAGAGGTTGTAACAATGGAAAATTGTACTGGAATGCAGGAGGATCTGCAACGAATTGACGCGTGGTGCAGGGAATGGCAATTGAATCTCAATGTAGACAAGTGTAATGTGCTGCGAATACATAGAAAGAAAGATCCTTCATCATTTAGCTACAATATAGCAGGTCAGCAACTGGAAGCAGTTAATTCCATAAATTATCTGCGAGTAGGCATTAGGAGTGATTTAAAATGGAATGACCATATAAAATTATTCGTCGGTAAAGCAGATGCCAGACTGAGATTCGTTGGAAGAATCCTAAGGAAATGCAGTCCGAAACCAAAGGAAGTAGGTTACAGTACACTTGTTCGCCCACTGGTTGAATACTGCTCACCGGTGTGGGATCCGTACCAAATAGGATTGATAGAAGAGATAGAGAAGATCCAACGGAGAGCAGCGCGCTTCGTTACAGGATCATTTAGTAATCGCGAAAGCGTTACGGAGATGACAGATAAACTCCAGTTACCGAGCGAGGTGGCGCAGTGGTTAGCACACTGGACTCGCATTCGGGAGGACGACGGTTCAATCCCGTCTCCAGCCATCCTGATTTAGGTTTTCCGTGATTTCCCTAAATCGTTTCAGGCAAATGCCGGGATGGTTCCTTTGAAAGGGCACGGCCGATTTCCTTCCCCATCCTTCCCTAACCCGAGCTTGTGCTCCGTCTCTAATGACCTCGTTGTCGACGGGACGTTAAACAACACACTAGATAAACTCCAGTGGAAGACTCTGCAGGAGAGACGCTCAGTAGCTCGGTACGGGCCTATGTTGAAGTTTTGAGAACATACTTTCACCGAGGAGTCAAGCAGTATATTGCTCCCTCCTACGTATATCTCGCGAAGAGACCATGAGGATAAAATCTGAGAGATTAGAGCCCACACAGAGGCATACCGACAATCTTTCTTTCCACGAACAATACGAGACTGGAATGGAAGGGTAGAACCGATAGAGGTACTCAAGGTACCCTCCGCCGTACACTTGCGGATTATGGATGTAGATGTAGATACGTGTTTGTCGGGCAGTCTTAACTCTTGCCTGTGACGTCATTGTACCATTCTAGGCGCATGCGCATGATTGTTACGAATTAGTTTTTTTGTGAAGGCGAGGAGTGAAGTCAAATGGGCTCTCGAAAATATGGCCAAAAACAAAACTACTGGACATGATGGAATTCCAGAAGAACTGTTCAAAGTCACTGGAAAAAACGCAGTGAAAGTGCTGCATTCAGTATGTCAGAAAATACAGAGCTCCAGTGGTTCAAATGGCTCTAAGAACTATGGGACATAACATCTGAGGTCATCAGTCCCCTAGGCTTAGAACTAAAACCTAACTAACCTATGGACATCACACACATCCATGCCCGAGGTAGGCTTCGAACCTGCGACCGTAGCGGCAGCGCGGTTCCACACTGTAGCGCCTAGAACCGTTCGGCCACCTCGGCCGGCCAGACATTTCTCTCTTTACTTATTCTGATCATCACTAAACTGACACACAATATTTGTTTTAGCGCCACGCAATCTGAATTTCAATAATCCCTACAAAAGAATGGCCCTGACTAACAATAACCTATACCTTTCATGAATCACTTACCTCACAAAAATCTTCGTTACTCGAATTACTGCAATATAGCGAGCGCCAAAACTGCCAGCTGAATAAAAGATTCTAACTACTGAAGGCACTAACTACTGATAGGCATAGTTAGCAAATGAAAGATTTTGATAGAGAACAAACCATGTATTTACCTTAATAGTGTTCTAAAGTCATAATGTATATATCCAGTCTTACGAATTTCCGTTTTCTGACGGACACACGTCCAGATCTTCTGCTCTCAAAACTTTGCCACTCTCTCCCCACGTCCACCACTGCTGGCGGCTCACCTCCAACTGCCCAACGCCACGTGCTGTTCACATCCAACTGCCCAACACTACAATAGCGAATATTCCAACAATGAGTCCAACCAGCCACAGACTGCACACATCGCAGTCAGTGATTTTCATACAGGGCGCTACGCGGCGTTACCAACAGAAAAACCTAAACAGCCTACTTACACTGGACATGATGGAATCCCAGAAGAACTGTTCAAAGTCACTGGAAAGAACGCAGTGAAAGTGTCAGAAAATATGGAGCTCCAATGGTTCAAATGGCTCTGAGCACTATGGGACTTAACATCTGAGGTCATCAGTCCCCCAGACATAGAACTACTTAAAAAACTAACCTAAGGACATCATACACATCCATGCCCGAGGCAGGATTCGAACGTGCGACAGTAACAGCAGCTCGGTTCCGGACTGAAGCGCCTAGAACCGCTCGACCACAGCGGCCGGCAAATATGGAGCACGCAACTGTGCGCAGAAGATTGGAAAAGATCGGTATTTATCCGGATCCCAAAGAAGGTAATTTCTAAAGAACGCTCAGATCACCGAACAGTCGCACTTGCCTCACATGTAGCAAAGTCAATGCGGAAATCTTACAAAACAGACTTCGCCAGTATCTAGTGCGGGAAATGCCGGAAGGACAAGCTGGATTTCGTAAAGGAAGAGGAACCAGAGATCAAATTGCTAACATTCGGTGGATTATGGAAAAGGCAAGAGAATTCCAGAAAGCCTTCGACAGTGTCGATCATAGTAAATTATGGGAAGTACTCAAAAATATCGGTGTACCAGGTCACCTCATTCATCTCATACGGAGTTTACACTCGCACCAAGATGCCACCGTGAGAATTACGTGTGGAACAACTAAATGGATCAAGATGCAGAAAGAGGTACGGCAAGGCTGCATATTATCACCTTACTTATTCAATCTGTATGCAGAACACGTTACGAGGAATGCAGGGCGAGATGAAGAAGAAACCGGAATTAATGTAGCTGGGATAAATATAAACAATCTTAGATATGCAGATGTTACTATACTGTTGGCAGAAAGTGAAGAGGAATTGAAGACTGTTGCTGAAGGTGAAAGAAGAAAGTGAAAAAGGTGGTCTTAGGCTGAATGTTAAGAAAGAGCAAATTATGTCAACTGCAGCTACCATTTGATGACGTAGAGGAGGAGAAACAATGGAGGTAGCGTCTACGTTCAATTACCTCGGTTTCCGAATTTCTGCTGGTGGTGACTGCAGCCAAGAAATCAGGAGACGCTTCCTGCTTGGTAGAAAGGCACTGTCAAACCTGGACAAGGTTTTAAGTAGTAGAGATGTAACTTTAGCAACAAAGATTCGTATTGCAAGACTGTGATCTTTCCAGTTGTGATGTATGAGACGTGGACTACTAGAAAGACGGAACGGCGGAAAATGGACTCCTTTGAATTGTGGTGTTTGAGGAAACTTCTTAGAGTCCCGTGGAGGAATAGGTCAGTAGCAGAGCAAATAAAACCGGAGTGCTCCCTGAGAAGTCTAATACAAAAACAAATCATGAGAAGACATGGTTAACTGGGTGAAACACTAATTTTGAGGAAGATGGCACTAGAAGAAGAAGGCATCAGAGAATGAGATCGATCGATGGCATCGCAAAAGTAGTGTTTTCTAACTTGGAAAGCCTACGGGAGGAAGTGCAAGATTGAAGAAATTGGAGTGCTTGATGCATGGGGTCACGAAGAGTCGGAACCGACTAAACAAATAGAGAAAGAAGGGTATAAATTAGGGATGGCTGTTACCGCTGAAACAACTGGCTTTCGGGTATACCCATTTTTCCCGAGCCAGTTTAACATAACTTTTAAAACCACTCAAAATAACTGTTGTCTGGAATAACTGATTTTTCAGTTCTTTATTCCTATTATTTCCTGTAATAAATGTAAATATCGAACAAACACTGAAAAATTTTGAGCCACTCATTTTCAAGATACACTGAATGAAAATATTAAATAGGCAAATAAAAGAAAAGTTAGTCCGTTCGTGAGTTTTCTGTTCACAGGATTCCCAATGACCCATCATTCTTACGGGGTACTAGTACGTCTAAAAGGGATAAAGTCCCATCTTTCTCAATCTCCACCGTAAACTTGTTTTTTTTTTCATCCCACAGGGAATTAGAGCAGTCGGAGAAGGTTTTTAAAGAGAATGGTTTACCTCACGCCAAATGAGGAAGGCCAAGCACAGCTGCACTACTGCCCATTAAAATTGCTACACCAGGAAGAAATGCAGATGATAAACGGGTATTCATTGGACAAATGTATTATACTAGAACTGACATGTGATTACATTTTCACGCAATTTGGGTGCATAGATCCTGAGAAATCAGTACCCAGAACACCCACCTCTGGCCGTAATAACGCCCTTGATACGCCTGGACATTGAGTCAAAAAGAGCTTGGATGGCGTGTACAGGTACAGCTGCCCATGCAGCTTCAACACGATACCACAGTTCATCAAGAGTAGTGACTGGCGTATTGTGACGAGCCAGTTGCTCGGACACCATTGACCAGACGTTTTCAATTGGTGAAAGATCTGGCGAATGTGCTGGCCAGGACAGCACTCGCCAGGGTAGCAGTCGAACATTTTCTGTATCCAGAAAGGCCCGTACAGGACCTGCAACATGTGGTCGTGCATTATCTTGCTGAAATGTAGGGTTTCGCAGGGATCGAATGAAAGGTAGAGCCACGGGGCGTAACACATCTGAAATGTAACGTCCACTGTTCAAAGTGCCGTCAAGGCGAACAACAGGTGACCGAGACGTGTAACCAATCCCACCCCACACCATCACGCCGGGTGATACGCCAGTATGGCGATGACGAATACACGCTTCCAATGTGCGTTCACCGCGATGTCGCCAAACACGGATGCGGCCATCATGATGCTGTAAACAAAACCTGCAACATCCGAAAAAATGACGTTTTGCCATTCGTGCACCCAGAACCGTCGTTGAGTACACCATCGCAGGCGCTCCTGTCTGTGATGCAGCATCAAGGGTAAGCGCAATCATGGTCTCTGAGCTGATAGTCCATGCTGCTGCAAACGTCTCCGAACTGTTCATGCAGATGGTTGTTGTCTTGCAAACGTTCCCGTCTGTTGACTCAGGGATCAAGAAGTGGCTGTACGATCCGTTACAGCCATGCGGATAAGATGCCTATCTCGACTGCTAGTGATACGAGGCCGTTGGGATCCAGCACGGCGTTTCGTATTACCCTCCTGAATCCACCGATTCCATATTCTGCTAACAGTCATTGGATCTCGACCAACGCGAGCAGCAATGTCACGATACGGTAAACCGCAATCGCGATAGGCTACAATCCGACCTTTATCAAAGTCGGAAACGTCATGGTACTCATTTCTCCACCTTACACGAGGCATCACAACAACGTTTCACCAGGCAACGCCGATCAACTGCTGTTTGTGTATGAGAAATCGGTTGGAAACTTTAGTCATGTCAGCACGTTGTAGGTGTCACGACCGGCGCCAACCTTGTGTGAATGCTCTGAAAAGCTAATCATTTGCATATCACAGGATCTTTTTCCTGTCGGTTAAATTTCGCGTCTGTAGCACGTCATCTCCGTGGTGTAGAAATTTTAATGGGCGCTAGTGTATATTCTCTCATCAAAAAAGGTGTTGAGATCAGAATGTGTAACAACAGCTTAACCAAGATGGCGGCTACAACCTTAGTGGTGCTTGGAAACGCGCTCTTGATGCTGGAAGGTAAGTGATAAAGAAGCTGAGTAGTGTACCATCTGACGAAATAAGCATCGATACCAATGTCTTTCTGTTGTAGACATCGATATAATCTAGGGTGACACTTGTTTCGCAAGACTTCATACACAGGTGACGTCATATTAGCGTGACACACAGTTCGAAGATAGCACGAACTTCCTTAGAGTTCGATGTGAGCTGCTGCGAAGTCTCCACCACGGTGGTGAAACTCATATAGGGACTTCTGGTAACACGACCATCGTTCGCTGCCAGGCCACTTGGAGCGCTGCAAGTTCATCAGCCCATTATCTCGCTTTGTTATTGGCTGATTTTTAGTCTTCCATGTTTGTTTTCGTTTCGTAGTTAACAGGAGCTAGTTTCACCACATTGTGCTACTGATTATTATGCGGACACTATATCATGGCAGTTTGAGGTGGGGAGTGTTTTGAACTATGGTAGCGTAAGAGACCGGTACATCTTGGGTTTGATGTACCACTCTCAACTGCAGCGAACAATTGCGCTGTTGCTGCTGGTAAAACTTTCAGGATGTAAGATCGTGGTCCAAGAAACTCTTCTGTTCCTGTTTCGTCCAGGACTGCGCTGGACATCCTCAGAGGCGCTCCTCCACTGAGTCTTGCCGACTGACCGGTCGGACGTCCGAGAGCGACAAAAATACTGTAGGAAAGGGGGCGTGGTCAACGTAACACGTGATGAGCAGAGATAATCCTTGTTAGAGATAGAACTATGAATTGTCGTCTTGTCAAACAGGAAAGAGGAGGCAATGAAACCTAGCGACATATGGACAGTAGCTCTGCAGAATCGCTATACAGTTTTATCTTTGAACATTCTCCATGACTGTTACTACCCTTATCACTTACAGCGTGTGCAGGGCTTACTAGTGACAGACTTTCCACATCGGGGGCAGTGGAAAATGGAAATGCCATGTGGCTAGGGCCTCCCGTCGGGTAAACTGTTCGGCTGGTGGAAGTCTTTCGTGTTGACGCCACTTCGGGGGATGAAATGAGGAGAAAATATCCGACCCAGCGGGGAATCGAACCCTGGTCATTAGGTATGACATTCCGTCGCGCTGACCACTTAGCTACCAGGGGCGGACATCAGGTGCAGTTACGTCACTTGTTCCTTCACCAGGCAACCACGATTCCGCGATTTGTGTTTATCCATCCTATTCACAGACGAGGCCACCAGCGTCTTTCATAACAGTCATCTGTGGGATAGTATGCAGAACTCCCATGGTATGGTGATGGTGAATCCATCACCATCGCTGCAGCCGGAATGTGTGGGCCGGGATAATTGGCGATCGTATCTCGGGGCTAGTCCTCCTTCCACGTTGCCTAATAGGTCGGGACTATCGGCGTTTCTTGCGGGTGACTTTGCTTCGTCTGCTGGAAGAAGTGCCATTGATGATTCGATGGGTCATGTGACCTACATGATGGTGCTCCAGACCACTTGCCGTTAAAGTCCGGACGCGTCTCAGTCGTGTCCTCCCTGGTCGATGGACTGGACGAGAGGGTCCAGTTGCATGCCCTGTTCGTTCACCGTGTAACACGCCCGGAGGTACAACTGGTGGGGGACCCTTAAAGTCAGATACTCACTTTGACCGTGCGCCCTGTCCACACCACGCACCTGATACTTCCGCGGCGGTCGTATTATTATTCTGCTCCACACTGCTGCTTTCGTGCCTGAAATAACGTGTACAGGGTGTACATAAAGTCCGGGAACACTTTCAATTATTTATTGCACAAGAACCAAACGTTTTACAGATATCACACATACACTCCTGGAAATGGAAAAAAGAACACATTGACACCGGTGTGTCAGACCCACCATACTTGCTCCGGACACTGCGAGAGGGCTGTACAAGCAATGATCACACGCACGGCACAGCGGACACACCAGGAACCGCGGTGTTGGCCGTCGAATGGCGCTAGCTGCGCAGCATTTGTGCACCGCCGCCGCCAGTGTCAGCCAGTTTGCCGTGGCATACGGAGCTCCATCGCAGTCTTTAACACTGGTAGCATGCCGCGACAGCGTGGACGTGAACCGTATGTGCAGTTGACGGACTTTGAGCGAGGGCGTATAGTGGGCATGCGGGAGGCCGGGTGGACGTACCGCCGAATTGCTCAACACGTGGGGCGTGAGGTCTCCACAGTACATCGATGTTGTCGCCAGTGGTCGGCGGAAGGTGCACGTGCCCGTCGACCTGGGACCGGACCGCAGCGACGCACGGATGCACGCCAAGACCGTAGGATCCTACGCAGTGCCGTAGGGGACCGCACCGCCACTTCCCAGCAAATTAGGGACACTGTTGCTCCTGGGGTATCGGCGAGGACCATTCGCAACCGTCTCCATGAAGCTGGGCTACGGTCCCGCACACCGTTAGGCCGTCTTCCGCTCTCGCCCCAACATCGTGCAGCCCGCCTCCAGTGGTGTCGCGACAGGCGTGAATGGAGGGACGAATGGAGACGTGTCGTCTTCAGCGATGAGAGTCGCTTCTGCCTTGGTGCCAATGATGGTCGTATGCGTGTTTGGCGCCGTGCAAGTGAGCGCCACAATCAGGACTGCATACGACCGAGGCACACAGGGCCAACACCCGGCATCATGGTGTGGGGAGCGATCTCCTACACTGGCCGTACACCACTGGTGATCGTCGACGGGACACTGAATAGTGCACGGTACATCCAAACCGTCATCGAACCCATCGTTCTACCATTCCTAGACCGGCAAGGGAGCTTGCTGTTCCAACAGGACAATGCACGTCCGCATGTATCCCGTGCCACCCAACGTGCTCTAGAAGGTGTAAGTCAACTACCCTGGCCAGCAAGATCTCCGGATCTGTCCCCCATTGAGCATGTTTGGGACTGGATGAAGCGTCGTCTCACGCGGTCTGCACGTCCAGCACGAACGCTGGTCCAACTGAGGCGCCAGGTGGAAATGGCATGGCAAGCCGTTCCACAGGACTACATCCAGCATCTCTACGATCGTCTCCATGGGAGAATAGCAGCCTGCATTGCTGCGAAAGGTGGATATACACTGTACTAGTGCCGACATTGTGCATGCTGTGTTGCCTGTGTCTATGTGCCTGTGGTTCTGTCAGTGTGATCATGTGATGTATCTGACCCCAGGAATGTGTCAATAAAGTTTCCCCTTCCTGGGACAATGAATTCACGGTGTTCTTATTTCAATTTCCAGGAGTGTATGTCATTTTGAAGAGAAATCCTGAAAGTTTTTTTGTCATGTTTACCGCCACAGCGTAGTTTGGTAATTTGCCGATAGTCAGCGTTAGTCGAAAACATGGCTAATTCAGGTGCGGAGCGAGCTTTGTTTGTGTTGGAGTTCATGAAATGGCCCCCCCGATCACCAGATTTCACTCCGTGTGACTTTTTTCTATGGGGACACATTAAAGATCTGGTGTATGTACCGCCACTACCACGTGATGTAGCAGAGCTCCAGGAGAGAATACGGGAAGCGACTGCCACAGTCTAGGATGCCATGTTGGGATGGGTATGGCAAGAATTCGATTACCGTATTGACGTCTGCCGGGTCACTCATGGTTCGGATATCGAATGTTTGTAAGAAAAGACTTTCAGAGTTTCTCTTCCAAATGCAATATGTATGACATCCGTACTATGTTTAGTTCTTGTGCAATAAATAATTGAAAGTGTTCCCGGACTTTATATACACCCTGTTATAAATATGCAAGCGGGTTTAGGGGAGCCACTCAACACTAAGCACAGCCCTGTCCTACGTCAGGTATGAATAATTATATTCTGAGACGATAAGAAAATCACAGGTTGCACTGCTTACACACTACGTTGTAAATGCTGATGCCAATTAATATTCTTGCTGATTTGATGAGACGTTGTAATTATCATTCCCTTATTATCGTACAGTATTCATGATTATGTTACTGTCTGTCACTGTTGTACTTCAAGCCGTCACACGTATTTCACAGTCTTACACTGACCGAATAGATACACAGGCAATGATGATTATCTGTCCACAATTATCACTTGGGCGGGAGTACGCGTAACCGACACGACGTAGGTGATTGTTGGTGATGAACGGAAGCCGAATGGTCGACCCAGAGTTCCTACGCCCGTCACGTACTCACAGATATCTGGTACCAGCCCCTCTTGACTCTTGGAATAATACAACACTGTTCATAAAAGTTAATTTACAGACCACAGTTCTCACTGATTGTTGATGACGCGGAAACGCGATGACCGAACGTTCGTTCTCACGCTCGCTACAAGACACTGGCGCTTGATTGCCTCCTATTTTACTAATTCACATTAAGTTCATTCTGGGAGGCCAAACACGGCGCGGATGATTGATGTTGTACCGTACGGCAAGCAACGGGCACATACTCTAGTACGTTAATGGCGGCATTGCTCATTTCTAATTACTTCTTTACGCACTTTTCGCTGAATCCTCTTCCATATCTCGTTATTTCACAATAATAGCACTTGCACCCACACCTGAACTTCCACCGAGCGAGGTGGCGCAGTGGTTAGCACACTGGACTCGCATTCGGGAGGAAGACGGTTCAATCCCGTCTCCGGCCATCCTGATTTAGGTTTTCCGTGATTTCCCTAAATCGCTTCAGGCAAATGCCGGGATGGTTCCTTTGAAAGGGCACGGCCGATTTCCTTCCCCATCCTTCCCTCACCCGAGCTTGCGCTCCGTCTCTAATGACCTCGTTGTCGACGGGACGTTAAACACTAATATCCTCCTCCTCCCACACCTGAACTTCCATAATAATGCCTTTCCCACGCAGAGCTACTGACAACACAACATAGAAGATACTTGTCCCGTGCTCGACTCTATAAAATGCGGCCGCTCGCAAAGATATTCCGCAACCAAGCCAGCGATATGACAATACGCTTACAACCGAATTTCAACACGTGCGATTTCTGATTATGGGGTCATCTCAAAAGTATCGTATATGCAGAGCCCATTCCAGTTGCTGATAAGACAGTGGAGCAGCGTTTACTGCTGCCTTTGACACAGTTCGGATGCAGCCTGGCGATGTGAACGTGTGGAACAGAACGTGCTAAGGCGCGTACACGCATGCATTGAGGCACATGGAAACCATTTTTGACACGTCCTGTAACTGTGGCTGTATAGTACAACACATACTAGACCGCAGTCTGTGTAACAAAGTGTGACTGAATAAATGGTCTCTAGAAAGGAAACCGTGCATGTGCGAAAATACACTACTGGCTATTAAAATTGCTACACCACGAAGATGACGTGCTACAGATGCGAAATTTAACCGACAGGAAGAAGATGCTGTGATATGCAAATGATTCGCTTTTCAGAGCATTCACACAAGGTTGGCGCCGGTGGTTACACCTACAACGTGCTGACACGAGGAAAGTTTCCAACCGATTTCTCGTACACGAACAGCAGTTGATCGGCGTTGCCTGGTGAAACCTAGTTGTGATGCCTCGTGTAAGGAGGAGAAATGCGTACCATCACGTTTCCGACTTTGATAAAGGTCGGATTGTAGCCTATCGCGATTGCGGTTATCGTATCGCGACATTGCTGCTCGCGTTGGTCGAGATCCAATGACTGTTAGCAGAATATGGAATCGGTGGGTTCAGGAGGTTAATACGGAACGCCGCGCTGGATTCCAACGGCCTCGTACCACTAGCAGTCGAGATGACAGGCATCTTATCCGCATGGCTGTAACGGATCGTGCAGTCACGTCTCGATACCTGAGTCAACAGATGGTGACGTTTGCAAGACAACAACCATCTGCACGAACAGTTCGGCGACGTTTGCTGCAGCATGGACTATCAGCTCGGAGACCACGGCAGCGGTTACCCTTGACGCTGCATCACAAACAGGAGCACCTGTGATGGTGTACTCAAGGACGAACTGGGTTCACGAATAACAAAACGTCATTTTTTCGGATGAATCCAGGTTCTGTTTACAGCATCACGATGGTCGCATCCGTGTTTGGTGACATCGCGGTGAACGCACATTGGAAGCATGTATGCGTCACCGCCATACTGGCGTATCACCCAGCGTAATGGTATGGGGTGGGATTGGTTACACGTCTCGGTCACCTTGTAACAACAACAACTGTACATATGATAAATTTTTTTCTTTCTGAATTTCGAGAGATTAATGTAAGCAATGTTTTGAATTTCTTTTTCTTTTCGTATCGTTATGTTAAAGAAACTATAAGTAACTTTTGAAATGAATATTATTATTATGTTAGATTTCAAGTAATGTGGTAATCAAAGGGAAGTTTATTAAATGTTGAAACTCTTGTAAGATGTGAAAATTGTATTTTATACGCCTGGTCCGTATGTAGGAAAGGTATTAATATATGTTGAGTAGAAAACCTGTGGTGAATACCCTACCTGTAGGGGAGCGGGAAAAGGTGGAGGCAGGCGAGTGCGGGAAAACGCACACTGGCGCGGTTCGGCACAACGGGCTCAGTATTACAGTCGGAGTTGGGCATCGGTCAGAGGAACACGTACCGTATCGAGGAGGCTATCCAGGAAAAGTGGATTCCATTGAGCCTCGGATGTGCCGATTCCGACGACTACATGGCAGGGCTATATTCTTAGGCACGAAATTGGAAAGATTACGACGCTAAGAAGAAGGAAAGTGCCGATGCAGTGAGAGCCTTAGCCATGCTTGCATGTGTGCTGTGCTTCTCGCTATCTCGCTGCCCGCCATCCGCCGCACCGACGTGCACAGGTCAAACATTTATTTCATCTTTAGAATTGTATCTGTGTAACTGCGGGCGTTAGCGTTACAACCTCTTGTTCGCCTTGACGGCACTTTGAACAGTGGACGTTACATTTCAGATGTGTTACGCCCCGTGGCTCTACCCTTCATTCGATCCCTGCGAAACCATACATTTCAGCAGGATAATGCACGACCACATGTTGCATGTCCTGTACGGACCTTTCTGGATTCAGAAAAATCACCCATTATTTTGGTCCGTTGTTCTTATGAAAGAAGTAAACAACAAGGTGGTCAATCCTTAACGCGGCCGCCTGGAGGGGGGGGGGCATTTAATTGTTCTGCTGGCAGCCAGCCAGTACATTTCCTCTCTGCTGCAAGCCTTTGTTTGTGTAGAACTGTTGTGCAGGTTTCTTAAGTTCGTTACGCAATGGAATACAGTGTGTCCAAGTGCAATGGCGATATACAAGTATTCTATTCGCCGAAGTGCATTTACGATTCATGCATGCGTGCACAATCTTTGCATGTCATAAGGAGTTTATTTCAAGAGAAATTTCATGATGTTAAAGTTTCTAATCCAGGTACGAGTCATCGACTGGTAAATAAATTTCATGAAACGGGAAGTGTGCTTGACAGAAAACATATACCACTAAAGCGCAAAAGAAACTGGTATAATCATGCTTATTCAAATACAGAGAGCCGGCCGCTGTAGTCGAGCGGTTCTACTCGCTTCACTCCGGAACCTCGCGGCTGCTACGGTCGCAGGATCGAATCCTGCCTCGGGCATGGATTTGTGTGACGTCCTTAGGATAGTTCGGTTTACGTAGCTCTAAGTCTACGGGACTGATGACCTCTGATGTTAAGTCCCATAGCGCTCAGAGCCATTTGAACCAAATACAGAGATATATAAACAGGCAGAATACGGCGCCGCGGTCGGCAAAGCCTGTATAAGACAAGTGTTTGGCGCAGTTGTTAGATCGGCTACTGCTGCTAGAATGGCACGTTATCAAGATTTAAGTGAGTCTGAACGTGGTGCTATGGTCGTCGCACGAGCGATGACACACAGTATGTCCGAGGTAGCGAAGAAGTGGCATTTTCCATCACAACCATTTCAGGAGTGTACCATGGGTATCTGGAGAAAGATCCTGCAAGAACAGGACCAACGACGACTGAAGAGAATAGTTCAACGTACAGAAGTGCAACCCTTCTGCCAATTGCTGCAGATTTCGGTGCTGGGCCTTCAACAAGTGTCTGTGTGCAAACCATCATCGATACGGGCTTTCGGAGCCAAAGGCCCACTCGTGTACTCTTGGTGAGTGCACGGCACAAAGTTTTACGCCTCGCCTGGGCCCGTCAGCTCCGACATTGGACTGTTGATGAGTGGAAACTTGTTGCCTGGTTGGGCGAGTTTCATTTCAAATTGTATTAAGCGGATGGACATGTACGGGTATGGAGATAATCTCATGAATCCGAAGATCTTTCATGTGAGCAGGGGTGCCGGTTGAGGCTCCGTAACGGTATGGGGCGTGATGTGGTTCTCCTGACACTCCTAGGTACGACTCAGACAGGTGACACGTTCGTAAGCATCCTGTCCGATCACCTGCATCCGTTCATGTCCATTGTGCATTTCGACGGACTTGGGCAATTCCAGCAGGATAACGGGACACCCCACAGGTCCAGAATTACTACAGAGTGGCTCCAGGAACACTCATCTGAGTTTAAACACTTCCGTTGGCCACCATACTCCCCAGACGCGAACATTACTGATCATATCAGGGATGCCTTGCAACCTCCTGTTCACAAATACTCTTATGACTCTTGTCTTATGAGAAGTCATCTTATGACTCGTACTCTATGGACAGCCCTGCAGGATTCATGGTGTTCCCTCCAGCACTACTTCAGACATTATTCGAGTCCACGCCAAATCGTGTTGCTGCACCTCTGCATGCTTTTGGGGGCCCTATAGGACATTAGGCAGGTGTACCAGTTTCTTTCGCTTTTTAGTGTATAAAGCTATAAGTAAAGCATAAATTACTTTTTAGCAAATAGTTTCTGTGAAACAGTGTGAGAAAGTTGGCATGACGTGCGCCACGATTCTGTCATTGTCGACTAGCCGAGAGGTGGAAAACACTTCCAGGCATCCGCTTCTGAACAAACGAATGAACTTTTCCAGCGCTCCGGGCGAAAACTGCCCATTGCGCATCGGCTGCTTTATCCTGCATGTACTCTACAGTCTTAGTTGAAGCGTAGTAGGTGACGGACGTATTCAGTAGTGCTGTGTTGACTTGTGATTGCATCTGTTAGGTGAAGCAAGATTTATTGTAAAGAACAGCAAAGATGAAAATGATATATATATACTGCAAGGCGATAAGAATATACTTGTTTTACTGCAGTTGCGCATTTAATGTAAAGACAAGTTGTATTCAGATCACTTACAGTTCAGTTCAAATTAGGTTACGTTTAGTCAAAGGTTTGCATACAAGTTTAATTTGGATAACAGTTTGCGGCTACATAATTTTGGTAATAAGTAGATATTTTATAGAGTGGGAGGTAAATTTGGGTTAGGTTTCATTCATAAAACACATAATGGGGAACTTAACACTAAGCCGGCCGCGGTGGTCTAGCGGTTCTAGGCGCGCAGTCCGGAACCGCGCGACTGCTACGGTCGCAGGTTCGAATCCTGCCTCGGGCATGGATGTGTGTGATGTCCGTAGGTTAGTTAGGTTTAAGTAGTTCTAAGTTCTAGGGGACTGATGACCACAGATGATAAGTCCCATAGTGCTGAGAGCCATTTGAACCATTTGAACTTAACACTTGCAGTGACAATACGACAATACTCGCCATCAGACGGTCATTATTTTGATAACAATGTTGAACGTGTGAAGGGCCCTTAATGCGCTCGCCCTCCCAATAATTTCTTCCGCGGACCGGATTGAAACCAATGGTAGCCGGCCGTTGTGGCTGAGCGGTTCTAGGCGCTTCAGTCTGGAACCGCGCTGCTGGTACGGTCACTGGTTCGAATCCTGCCTCGGGCATGGATATGTGTGCTCTCCGTAGGTTAGTTAGGTTTAATTAGTTCTGAGTCTAGGGGCCTGATGACCTCAAATGTTAAGTCCCATAGTGCTCAGAGCTATTTTTGAAACCAATCGTGGGTCGTGTCGCACCATGGGCCGCTGTTTGTCCACCGGTAAACCAGGGCATCAAGATATCTAGAAAATGCGTCCAGAAATCAGAACAACAAAGCGGGATCCTTGGGTAGGGAAAAGTGGTCACTCTGGAAACCTTCAGAAAACGCATATAATTCCATACAAGTAAAGATTTTTCTTCACGTTCTGTACAATGATTCCACTCATACCTGCCATTTCGCCAACGGTGTATAATGGTTAGAAAAGAAGGGTCACAATGGAGGAATGTAGGATCAGGGGTCCCACAAGGTTCAGTACTGGGCCAATTTCATATATTAATGATGCGTCAACCATCCTCTCCTACTGAAAATGTCACCTATGCGGTAACGACATCTAAGTGCAAGTCCAATAAACCTGTGCACAGCCATCCAGCGTCCAGATTTACTTGCCCTATAAGAGTGGGTCGAGAACATAAGTTTGAAATGTAATGCATCTAAAATGCAAGCAATCTCAGTCGCTCCCAAAAGACTTGTTACTCCTCAGTTCAGAGAATCTCTTGCACCATTAATCGTAACCGGTTATGAAATAACCTTTTCTTCTTCTGCAAAGAAATTGGGGATAATTCTGGACCATCACTTACACTGGACTCAACACACAACTGTAGTCTGTAAGGTGTCAGCGTCACTTCACTCACCACAGAAAAAGAATTAATTTTTTCCTTTCGAGCTTTAGGAAAAGCTCATAGACGGACTAACATCCCCCATATTTGACTATGGTGATGCGGTTCTTCAAGGACTTTCGTACGAAAGCTCACACAGGCCGGAACTGGCGATGAATGATTCGGTACGATACATTTGTGACGTACGCAATTTCGACCATAGCACATGAACCTACGAACAATTATCGCGGTTACGTACCGATAAGAGTACAGACCATCATACTCTACTTTTGCGCTATTGTCTCCTCTTGTTTGCCGTCAACTTTTATTCTACTACCTGAACAGAACAGCCAAAATACTCGTTCTCAACAAAAGAAAATTCTCTCTGCATCATCACATAGCAGTTCCACGTTTTATAAATCGTTTTCTGTATCAGGAACCCGACTTTGGAACAATCTTCCTCAGAATATCAGGAAAATTAAATGCTTTCCATACTTGAAAAGACAGTTAATGGTCCACCCTGTGTCACAATAGTCATCTCCCCTACATTATGTTCAGCCCCTTACCCCACAACCTTTCCCCACTCCTTGTCGGCAGAGGGTTCTATTTGTTTTCTGTTCTTTCCTAGCAGCCACTGTCACTATCGTTTCAGTCTCCTCTTCTTCCTTTATCCATTCCCCTTCTGATAATACTAAACTTGGCTTTAAACGCGCTAAGCTGGTCTACATCATTATTATTAATGTCAGTTATTATTGTTGTCATTATTACTATAACTAAGAAGATTTTGTAATATGTTTCCTATGTATTGCTCTTGGGCAGATGTAAGAGACGGCCTTAAGGCCGTAATCTGGTGAGACTAAATAGATAAGCAATAAACAAATAACTATTCTGTTTTATTTTTCATTTAAACCTTTCAGACCCTGAGCAGTATGGGTCTTAACATCTGAGGTCATCAGTCCCCTAGAACTTAGAACTACTTAAACCCAACCAACCTAAGAACATCGCACACATCCATGGGTGAGGCAGGATTCGAACCTGCGACCGTAGCGGTCGCGTGGTTCCGGACTGAAGCGCCTAGAAACGCTCGGCCACAACGGCCGGGCTGTCTTAACTGTAACAGGAGTCTTTTTTCCCAGTGGAAATCTGAGGTACAGATTTGTGAATGTTCGACCTTTTCATCACGTTCAAATGCTGCCAACTGTTGGGTATGACCATGAAAATATCAGCAAGTCAATGTAGCAGTACATAGCAGCCCGTGGTCACCAGAATACACAGATGTGGTTGATTTTCTATGTTCCACTGGATAAATGAATATTGTTATTTTGCTCGGTAATTACTGAATGATCACTTTACTATATATTACACTGTAAAATATTTCGTAATTAGTTACTTTTGCCTATAAAATGAATCCAAGTGTACGAAGTATGGCCGCGCGGGGTAGCCCTGCGGTCTGGGGCGTCTTGTCACAGTTGGTTCGGCTCCCCCGCGTCGGAGGTTCGAGTTCTCCATCGCACATGGATGTGTGTGTGTTGTCCTTAGCGTAACTTAGTTTAAGTTAGTTACTTACTGTGTAATCCTAGGGACCGATGACCTCAGCAGTTTGGTCCCATAGTCCTTACCACAAATCTGGAATTTTTTTACAAAGTATGTTTTGAAAATGGGTACATATTTTTGTATAAATCATACATCTAAAATCGTTGAAATATCACGAAGATCATCATTACCACATAAAGAAAAATTTTCCTTTCTCTAGAAAAAAGTCAGGTCTGAATGGATTGAAATACGTCTGAAACGTCCCCTTAGAAATATTAATGAATGGTTGCGCTGATAAACATCTTACGTTATTTGATTTTCAAACAGCCGAGCAAAACTGAACGTACTCAGACATTTCTCTCTTTGCTTATTCTGATCATCACTAAACTGACACACAACAATGCAATCTGACTTTCAATAATCCCTACAAAAGAATGGCCCTGACTAACAATAACCTATACCTTTCATGAATCACTTACCTCACAAAAATCTTCGTTACTCGAACTACTGCAATACAGCGAGCGCCAATACTGCACGCTAAATAAAAGATTCTAACTACTGAAGGCACTAACTACTGATAGGCATAGTTAGCAAATGAAAGATTTTGATAGAGAACAAACAATGTATTTTCCTTAATAGTGTTCAAAAGTCATAATATATATATCAGTTCGTGATATCCAGTGTTACAAATTTACTGCCTCTGATGGACACACGTCCAGATCATCCTCCCTCAAAACTCCGCCATTTCTCTCCCCACATCCACCACTGCTGGCGGCTCACCTCCAACTGCGCAACGCTACGTGCTGTTTAACAGCCAACTGCCCAACACTAAAATAGCATATACTCCAACAATGCAAACCAACCACAGCCTTCACACAGCACAGTCAGTGATTTTCATATAGAGCGCTACGTGGCGTTACCAACATATAAACCTAAACAGCCTACTTACACGTCGTGTGATACAGTATAATACGCAGTTTTAAAGTGTGTAAGCGGGAAGCTTCTATCAGTAACCGTGGTTCGGTGAAAAATCAGCTTCCCTCAGAGTGGGCACTTTACTCCACTTTCGCCGACATGTGTGGAAAGACCTAACAAAAATATTTCGTAACTTATTGCCGTTTCACACGTCGCCGGTGAGCGTTTGTAACGCGTGTTTACGCTCGCACTTTCCGGCGTGAGGCGCGTGTTTTTGCGAGAGTGCGGTCTCGGGTCTGGGAAATGAAGACAGGCGGGTGAAAGCGGTTATTACGACACGGCGGCCGCGCCACGGCCAAGGGCCGGGCCGGCGAAAGCGAACGCCGCGGCCATCTGCCCGTGACGTCAGCGCGCCACGTCACGGCGCGCCGCTCTTCTGCCAGCAGGCCAAGGTGAGCGGGCGGGGCGGCCTCAAGACGTTCTGCCGCGGTCACTGCCCTCGGCACGGCGTCGTGTTTACAACACGCCGGCAGACCATCACAACAAGGAGATGGAAAACTCTAAATATGGGGTGACAATTACACACATCAAAAAAAGTTTTGAATCACCCCAGTTCCCAGACCTCCTGAAGACAGACGTTGACTGTGTCACTAAACGAGCCCAAAGATGTAAACAACCATGCATGAGCAGCGCCTATTGGGCGGAGGGGGGGTCCGACAGCCGATTAGTTCCAATCACTCCACCAGGAAGAAGGTAAACGGCTCGTTTGTCTATAGTTCAACCGTGCCTTCACGGTCAATACTGCGGTTCGATCTCATCCATGATGTTATTTTGTTCGTGGAAGGGCTCTCAAATAAAAACATAAAGGTTCGCCGATTACATTGTAATTCTGTCAGAGGCAGCAAAGGACTTGGAACAGCAGTTGAACGGAATGGACAGTGTCTTGAAAGGAGGGTATAAGATGAACATCAACAAAAGCAAAACAAGGATAATGGAATGTAGTCGAATTAAGTCGGGTGATGCTGAGGGAATTAGATTAGGAAATGAGGCACTTAAAGTAATGAAGGAATATTGCTATTTGGTGAACAAAATAACTGATGATGGTCGAAGTAGAGAGGATATAAAATGTAGACTGGCAATGGCAAGGAAAGCGTTTCTGAAGAAGAGAAATTTGTTTACATCGAGTTTAGATTTAAGTGTCAGGAAGTCGTTCTTGAAAGTGTTTGTATGGAGTGTAGCCATGTATGGATGTGAAACTTGGACGATAAATAGTTTAGACAAGAAGAGAATAGTAGCTTTCTAAATGTGGTGCTACAGAAGAATGCTGAAGATTAGATGGGTAGATCACATAACTAATGAGGAGGTACTGAATAGAATTGGGGAGAAGAGGAGTTTGTAGCACAACTTGACTAGAAGAAGGGATCGGTTGATAGGACATGTTCTGAGGCATCAAGGGATCACCAATTTAGTAGGTTGATGTTGGTGATGGTTGTTGGGGTGTTTAAGAGGGACTAACCAGTTTAGTACTGGAGGCCAGTGTGGAGGGTAAAAATCAGAGGGAGATGAGTACACTAAGCAGATTAGAAGGATGTAGGCTGCAGTACGTACTGGGAGATGAAGAAGCTTTCACAGGATAGAGTAGCATGGAGAGCTGCATCAAACCAGTCTCAGGACTGAAGACCACAACAACAACAAGGGCTCTCAACAAGGGAAGTGTCCAGGTGTCTCGGAGTAAACCAAAGACATGGAGCAGATACACAGAGACAGGAATTGTCGACGACATGTCTCGTTCAGGCCGCCAAAGGGCTACTACTGCAGTGGACGACCATTACCTACGGATTATGGCTCGGAAGAACCCTGACGGCAACGCCACCATGTTGAATAATGCTTTTCGTGCAGCCACAGGATGTCGTGTCACGACTCAAACTGCACGTAAGAGACTGCATGATGCGCAACTTCGCTCCCGACGTCCATGGCCAGTTCCATCTTTGCAACCACGACACCATGCAGCGCGGTACAGATGGGCCCAACAACATGCCAAATGGACTGCTCACGACTGACATCACGTTCTCTTCACCGATCAGTGTCGCTTATGCCTTTAACCAGACAATCGTCAGAGACGTGTTTGGAGGCAACCCTGTCAGCCTGAACGCCTTAGACACACTGTCCAGCGACTGCAGAAAGGTGGAGCTTCCCTGCTGTTTTGGGGTAGCATTATGTGGGGCCGACGTACACCGCTGGTAGTCATGGAAGGCGCTGTAAGTGCTTTACGATACGTGGATGCCGACCGATAGTGCAACCATATCGGCAGCATATTGGCGAGGCAGTCGTCTTCATGGATGACCATTCGCGCCCCCTTCGTGCACATCTTGTGAATGACTTCCTTCAGGATAACGACATCGCTCGACTAGAGTGGCCATCATGTTCTCCAGACATGAATCCTATCGAACATGCCTGGGATGGATTGAAAACGGCTGTTAATGGAAGACGTGACCAACCAACCACTCTGAGGGATCTACGCCGAATCGCCGTTTAAGAGTGGGACTATCTGGGCCAACATTGCCTTGATGAACTTGTGGATAGTATGCCACGACGAATGCAGGCATGCATCAATGCAAGAGGACATGTTACTGGGTATTAAAAGTACTAGTGTGTACAGAAATCTTGACCACCGTCTCTGAAGGTCTCGCTGTACGGTGGTACAACATGCAATGTGTGGTTCTCATGAGCAATAAAAAGGGTGGAAATGATGTTTATGTTGATCTCTATCCCAATATCCTGTACAGGTTCCAGAACTCTCGGAACCGAGGTGATGCAAAGCTTTTTTTGATGTGTCTATTCAAACTGACAAACTCTGGGAGTTAATCTTTGCTATGGATAACAACATGTCAAGCCTTCTGGCTAACATATTCATCAACCACTTAGAAAATAAGAATTTTCAAGGGAAGCGTATCCCCCACGTTATTCAATCAGTATACTGAGGAAGCAGTAAAGGACACAAAAGAAAACGTCTAAAGCCTCCTCGAGCACACGGAAGTGCCGCAATACGACGTGGCATGGACTCTCAGGTAGTCCTGGAGGGAGCTGACACGATGAATTCTGCAGGGCTGTCCATAAATCTGTAAGAGTACGAGGGGGGTGGAGATCTGTTCTGAACATCACGTTGCCAGGCACCGCTGAAACGCTCAGTAATGTTCGAGTCTGAGGAGTTTGGTGGCCAGCGGAAGCGTTTAAATTCAGAAGAGTTTTCCTGGAGGCGTTATGTAGAAATTCGGGATGTGTAGGGTGTCGCATGGTCCTGCTGGAATGGTCCAAGTCCGTTGGAATGCACAATGGACATGAATGGATGCAGGTGATCAGACAAGGTGCTGAAGTACGTGACACATGTCAGAGTCGTATCTAGAAGTATCAGGGGTCCGATATCATTCCAGCTTCACATGTCTCACACCATTACAGAGTCTCAATCAGCTTGAACAGTCCCCTGCTGACATGTAGGGTCCATGGATTCGTGAGGTTATCTCTATACTCGTACAGTCCATTCGCTCGATGTAATTCGAAACGAGACTCATTCGACCAGGTTAAATGTTTCCAGTCATCAAGAGTCCAATTTCGGTGTTGACCAGCCTAGGCAAGACGTAGAACTCGTGACCTGCTGTCGTCAAGGGTACACGAGTGGGTCTTCGGCTTCGAAAGCCCATATCGATGATGTTTCGTTGAGTGGTTCGCACACTGACACTTGATGGCCCAGCACTGAAATCTGCGGAAGGGCTGCACTTCTATCATGTTGACGATTCTCTTCAGTAGTCGATGGTCCCGGTCTTGCAGGATCTTTCTCCGTCCGCAGCGATGTCAGAGATTTGATGTTTTACCGGATTCGTGATATTCACGATGCACTCGTGCAATGGTCGTATGGAAGAGTCCCCACTTCATCACCACCTCGGAGTTGCTGTGCCCCATCGCTCGTGCGCCGACTGTAACACCGCGTTCAATCTCACTTAAGTCTTGATAACCTGTCATTGTAGCAGCAGTAACGGATACAACAACTGCGCCAGACACTTGTTGTCTTGTATAGGCCTTGCCGACCGCAACGCTGTATTCTGCCTGTTTACATATGCCTGTATTAGAATACGCATGCCTATACCAGTTTTTTTGGCGCTTCAGTGTATTTTAACAGACAAACTCTGGGAGTAATTTTATCTTAGCTATGGGTAACAATATGTCAAGCCTTCTGGCTAACATATTCAGCAACAACCGAGAGCCGCGTGGGATAACCGCGCTGTCTAAGGCGTCTTGTCACAGCTCGCTCGCCGGCCAATGTGGCCGAGCGGTTCTAGGCGCTTCAGTCTGGAACCGCGCGACCGCTACGGTCGCAGGTTCGAATCCTGCCACGGGCATGGATGTGTGTGATGTCCTTAGGTTAGTTAGGTTTAAGTAGTTCTAAGTTCTAGGGGACTGATGACCTCAGCTGTTAAGTCCCATAGTGCTCAGAGCCATTTGAACCATTTTTTTCACGGCTCGCTCGGCCAACCCCGTCGTAGGTCCGAGTCCTCTCTCGGGTATGGGTGTGTGAGTTGTCCTTACCTGAAGTTAGTTTAAGTTAGATTAAGCATTGCGTAAGCCTAGGGACCGATGACCTCAGCAGTATAGTCCCGTAAGATTTTACCACAAACTTTCTAATTTTTCAACCACTGAGAAAATACGGTTACGAAAACTGACAACGGCCGGGAGAGCCGTGTGCTGACCAAATGCCCCTCGATATCTGCTTCCAGTGACGCCTGTGGGCTGAGGATGACACGGCGGTCGGTCGGTACCTTGGGTCTTCAAAGGCTGTTCGACGGAGTTTAGTTTAGTTTAGTTTACCTAGAAAATAAATTTTTTGAGGAAGAATAACCTTGCCGGAAGAACTGTATTTTACAGAAGGTATGTTGACGACACTCGACCCCTATCTTATGACACAAAAGATGATGAGCTCCTTACATCATTCAATTCACTCCACAATAGAATAAAGTTCATAACTGAACACGAAACAAATCAGTCCATAAATTTCTTAGACCTCACAATTGTTAATGAACAACAAAATAGTTCAAATGGCTCTGAGCACTATAGGACTTCTGAGGTCATCAGTCCCCGAGAAGTTAGAACTACTTAAACCTAACTAACCTAAGGATATCACACACATCCATGCCCGAGGCAGGATTCGAACCTGCGAGTGTAGCAGTCGCGGGGTCCCAGACTGTAGCCCCTAGAACCGCTCGCCCACCCAGGCCGGGTAATGAACAACAAGAACATAATTTTTATATTTACAGGAAGCCAACCTACACTGCTGTCACAATATGAATCATCACACATCGAAACACACACAAGGATGCTCCTTTTAGATCCAGGGCACACACGTTACCTTTGAAACCCAAAACATTAACACGAGAAATTGATATGATAAAAACAACTGCAGTAAAAATGGGTATTCAGTGTATTCAGTTAAGTCAATAGACAAACTGTCCAAGAAAATACAAGCAAAACTCAATAACAAGAGAACTACAAGAGTAACAACTGACACAACACATTTTTTCACAAGCGTTCCCTATTTAGGCACAGCAGCACAAAACATTTCCTAGTTATTTAGAAATACCAATATTAAGATAGCATTCTCCACAAACCACAAAGATCACTGACTTCACATCATAAACAAAACCCCCCAATAACGGGAAATAGCAACATATAAATTACAATGTAACCACTGCCATGAATTTTTTATAACAAGAAGAATATTCGACACACGATACAAAGAACCTACTCTTGCTTTTAGACATAACCACTATGACAAGTCGACAATAGCCACCAACACGTACCTTAACAGACACAGACTACATGACATCCACAACAGCCTAACTGTACTCCACACAGAAAACCATGGCAAAAAGCTTGATCTACTAGAACAATTACAAATAATGTCACACAAAATAAAATCTTCTGAAAACATGTTGAATGAACCGAATTTAACAGCTACAGTTTTTTCAGTAATTTTAAAAGTTTATGTTGTCCCAATGAAACAAATATTTAATAGTGCAGCTGTTTGTTAGTACAGGGTGGGGCAAGTAGAACTGACCCGAAGAGTGGATACGATTGCACGTAAAGGTATGCATATGAACACACGTCGCGACGCACACACCACCTGTATGCCACCACCTGTTCAGAGCATAGCGTGGGCGGTTTCAGCCGGAGTGGAGCAGTCCGAAGGAGACGATGGTACTCACAGTAGAGCATCGGTTGTTCGTTGCGGAAATTTATGTAACAACAAATTCATGGAAACGGTGTACTCAGTTGTTTCCTGAGAAGTTTAATGATGTCAAAGTGCCAACAAATAGTGCCATCCAACGCTTAGTCCGAAAATGGCGTCAGACGGAATCTGTTTTGAACAGCTAAAAAAAGAGAAAAGAAAAGAAATTCTGAAACATGCCTGCACAGCAGAAAAGTACCATGAGATGAATGGTGACCACTTTCATCTGCTATAGTCAGGTTAGTACTGTATTTTCTTTCCTCTGCTTTGTTTCTTTGTACCCTGGAACCGTGTTCTTCAGGCCACTTTTATTTCCCCCACCCTGTTTAATCCACAGCTGAGATATTCACAAATATTTACTTTTACTGGATTCCTGTATAACTAATAATATAATGTTTTTTTTATCTCCTTTGAAATAACAGCACTGCTGTACTTGTACGAATGCAGTTCTTCTTCTTGCGTTACGGCCTTTGTAGGACCACGGGTAACCCCTTCGTGGACTGCATTTTCCTCTATTCTCTCAGAACCTCTTCATTCTTTCACTTCTTCTCTCCCGCTCTTCTTCCGAGATCTTCAATGTCCGTTTCTCCTGTCGGCTCCACTGGTGACACTGTAATCTTTTCCTGTATTCTTCTCTGTAATTGATCTCCGGCATATTGGTCGCTGTATATTTGTTCCTCCAATTTTCCTTTCCTTCTACCTTGATACCCAATTCCAACCAGTCCTTCCGAAGTTGACCAACCCACTTGGTTCCTGTCTTTCCCCTTGTCCTCTCTGTTGTTTCCCACACTCTCTTCGTCATTCTGTCCATACTCATCCTCACTACATGTCCAGCAAACCTTGCCCTTTTGAGTCTGACTTCCCCGGATATTGTTCTCATGTTCCGATACAATTCTTCCCTAGGTCTTCGCATCCACCTCTCTCCACCTCTTTTGGGACTTAGTATTTTTCTCAGTATTTTTCTCTCTTCTTTCTCTAGTTGTTCTGCCCCATTTCTTCCTAGTGTCATCTTCTCAGCAGCATATAATACTGCATTCCTCACTATTGCCTTGTAGTGGCTTATCTTCGCCACTGTGGATATATTCTTTTTATTGTATATCTGCCTCGTCATACAGAAGGCTGACCTCATCCTCTTTATCTTCTCTGTTATTCGCGCCTTGCTTCTGTTCCTTCTTGTTATAAATTCTCCCAGGTATTTAAATTTGTCCACCATTTGCACAGGCCTTCCGGTGTTTCCCAGTCTGCAGTGATATTTAATGTTTTTGTCTTGTTATAGGAGATCCTCAGTCCCACCTTTCTCGTTACCTGACTTAAGTTGTCGAATTGTATCTTTGCGTCTTCTTCCGTCTCACTTACTGTTGCTATGTCGTCTGCAAAAAGGCTAGGCCTTGAGACCTGTTGTCCTTTTCGTCCCCCACATGGGTCTTTGGTATTCTCATCTTTAGTGAAAGCGTTTGTCAAATAAAAATATTTGTATGACGTTCCTTTAGTCATTTTTATTGTCTTGTGCTGTTAAGGATGAATAACTCTATTGCCATTTAGATCACAACTTCTCCATGTGTTCTGATTAACGGTACATTCCCATTTTATTATTAAAGTCTAGATTTGAAACGTAAGAAGGCTTTCAAGTTGATGATTATTAGGGTTAAACGCGTTTTTCTTAAATTGTATATGTACATGAGGTGCATTTTAAATCAGCCAATGTTGAAATGATTTTTGCGGAATTAATTTTGCGATATGAATCTTTAGCAGTCAATAATGAAATTCCCTTTGTAATCCACAGACAATAACTGAAATTTGTTATTGCCTTGATTTTTTTCAGTCATTGGTTTTTACGTTTAAATGCATGAAATTTTTGTGGAATAAAATATGCCCTGAAGCCACGCCCACTCATAGCACAACCAAGCCCCATCACTTCCCTGTTCCACTTCACATTTAACGAGTTCTCTTCTTCTAAAAAAAAAGTTAGCGGTACTCCCACACTAAAAATAATGCAGTGAGAATTACTGAAGACTTCGATATAGATGATAATTTATTTAACTATAAAACTATATTGTAATTATCGTTAGCTAGCATTGTAACAGTTTACAAACTGGAATCAGTTCATGGCTGCTGCAATCTTCACGCCGTCTTACTTTACTCTTGGTATCAGCAGCACGGTGTATGCCTTTTATAAACGGCCTAGTGCAAGCATTTCCCAAAGTGTTTCCATTTGCACAAAGTAGTATTTGGGCATGGGTATTTATCATGCCCACACTACTTCTCACCTGCGTCATTGCTCCTCTGAAGGAAATGTGCAGAGGTTCTTTGTGAGCAGAGCATCGACAGACTTGAGGAAAAGCTGGAGGATTGGAGGAAGGCACTAGAAGAAAGAGGGACAAAGTCAGAATATTTAGCACTGAAGGATGTGCAGATGAGGTCTTTCAAGATCCAGGATGATGAGCTGAAATCGGTCTGCAAATTTAAATACCTGGGATCGTGCATACAGAGGGATGGAGGACTGGAAAGCGAGATACAGCACCAAATAAATCGCGGTTGGAACAAATGGAGGAAAAAGGGTGGAGTGTGTGACAAGAAGGTGAGCATTGGGTTGAAAGCGAAAGTGTACAAGTCGGTGATAAGGCCAGCTATGATATACGGGGCAGAGACATGGCCAATCACGATAGCCCAGGAAAGGAAGATGGAAGTGGCGGAAATGAGGATGCTGAGGTGGATGTGTGGGAAAACAAGGAAGGACAGGATTAGAAATGAATTTGTTAGAGGAGCTGTGAAAGTGGGACCCATGCGGAAAAAGATACAAGAGAGATGGTACGGACACTTACAGAGAAAAGGAGAAGACTATATCGGAAACAGAGTTGAAGATATAAAGATTGAAGGAGCGAGAAGGAGAGGAAGACCGAAGATGAGGTGGAAGGATAAGATATCCGGGGACCTAAGGGAGAAAGGGTGGAAGAAGGAAGAGGCAATGGATAGAGAACTATGGAGGAGAACGATCCAGAAGAGCAACGCCGACCCTACGTGACGTGGGACAAGGCGACGATAAAGAAAGAAAGAAAGAAAGAAAGAAAGAAAGTATTTGGGCAGTATCTTGATGAGCGGAACTTTATGTTTAAATATGTTTTCCGCAAAGAAGCTGTCTCTTGTTTTCTTGGCTCACCTGAAGATGACATAGACACGGTAGGCCAAGGTTGTGCAGCCTTTTTTCCTACTTTATTTCTTTCCTACTTCTTCGTATTTTTTTTTGGAAAGATTAGCCAGTCATTTGTCTCAGGCACTGCGATTTCTTGATCCAAAGTCCAACATTCTCGACGATAATTTGACTCGCTATGTTGCACACTTTCGTTCACTGCATTTTCAGACGTGGGTTCAGTGTTCGGGTTTACATTTCCATTTTTAACATCCACCTACAATGGCGAAATTCCTATTTCCACTCGCACAAGAATTGTTGGCAAGTTTTAGTTTTTTAGCTGCAGGAGAACAAGAAAAATAATTTGTTATTTTGCTGCTCATCTTAGCTTCACCTCTAAGCTAACTTGCAGCGAAAAGCAGGACACACCCTTCAATAACGCATACAGCCAACAAGAAAGGAACAGTAGGTGAATAACCATGTATGCTGTGTCCCGTGTGTCGGCTCGCTCACAGAAATAGAAAGTAGATTAACTGAGCGACTGCCAGCTAGCGATGGGCGAAATTCTAAAATTATTGATGTATGTTGCATCGATACGTGTAAATGTTATAGACATTACCGATACAAAAATATCGACATTTCGATATTTCGGCCGATACTTTCAAAATTCACAGGGATTTTTTAAAAAGTTGAACGAAGTTACAGAAATGATAAATAAACATTTAAAATTCGACAAATTCTTGATTATATCCAACATTAATAAGTAAAAGGAAAACAATGTACTATAAAATCACTTGTTTACAAAAAGACTAATTGACGAAGTCAATAGTCATCACTGATAGACATTAACAGAACTCTTTGCTTTATTTGTACCCTATCCGTCTGCTTCTGTTGTCTGTCACAGTCAAGTTTACAATGTAAGCCACTCTTTCGGACGAAACAGAAAAGAACTTGACATATTAAATATTTCTGGACAGTTTCTGACAAAACAGGTGTGAAATGACGACTATAGTGTTCTGAGCATGAAATATTGTACTTACAATAAAAATTTTAAACAACTGAGTCCATTTTTCACTAAATACCAGTGCCGTAACGTGTGTGATTTTTGTTCCAAGTGTACGTTTCTTTCACAGTACGTCTATCTTTTCTTGATCCAGGCAGTCAGAGGGTAAGAGACGAACAGATTCTGTGTCATAGTTGAGAGCAGTGATGATAATTTCCCCATCCTTATACAGCGCTGTCACCAAATGTGTGCATTTTGCACCTTATACCTATCGTTTGCAATGGAAACAACGACGCACAGAAGTAATAAGCTTTCACGAATAGGTAGTACAGATACAATTATGTTCAAATGTCGTTCTCATTTGTAGAAGGAAGGTAAGCCCCGATACTATACTCAGTTTATTTGGGAGACTTGAGGGACCTGTTTGTCGGAATGACTAGAATATGGATTGGAAGTAAACCGTAGAAAGACGAAAGCAATGAAGAATAGGAGAAACGAGATTAGCGGAAAATTTAACATCGGAATTGGGGATCAGGAAATAGGCAAAATTAAGGAATTCTGCTTCCTTGGAACGAAGCAAGGAAGACATAAAAAACAGACGTTGTTGTTGTTGTGGTCTTAAGTCCTGAGACTGGTTTGATGCAGCTCTCCATGCTACTCCATCCTGTGAAAGCTTCTTCATTTCCCAGTACGTACTGCAGCCTACATCCTTCTAATCAGCTTAGTGTACTCATCTCCCTCTATGATTTTTACCCTCCACACTGCCCTCCAGTACTAAATTGGTGATCCCTTGATGCCTCAGAACATGTCCTACCAACCGATCCCTTCTTCTAGTCAAGTTGTGCTACAAACTCCTCTTCTCCCCAATTCTATTCAGTACCTCCTCATTAGTTATGTGATCTACCCATCTAAACTTCAGCATTCTTCTGTAGCACCACATTTTGAAAGCTACTATTCTCTTCTTGTCTAAACTATTTATCGTCCATGTATCACATCCATACATGGCTACACTCCATACAAATACTTTCAAGAACGACTTCCTGACACATAAATCTATACTCGATGTTAACAAATTTCCCTTCTTCAGAAACGCTTTCCATGCCATTGCCAGTCTACATTTTATATCCTCTCTACTTCGACCATCATCAGTTATTTTGATCCCCAAATAGCAAAACTCATTTACTACTTTAAGCGTCTCATTTCCTAATCTAATTCCCTCAGCATCCCCCGATTTAATTCGGCTACATTCCATTATCCTTGTTATGCTTTTGTTGATGTTCATCTTATATCCTCCTTTCAAGACACTGTCCATTCCGCTCAGCTGCTCTTGCAGGTTCTTTGCTGTCTCTGACAGAATTACAATGTCATCGGCGAACCTCAAAGTTCTTATTTCTCCTCCATGGATTTTAATTCCTACTCCGAATTTTTCTTTTGTTTCCTTTACTGCTCACTCAATGTGCAGTTTGACTAACATCGGGGATAGGCTACAATCCTGTCCCACTCCCTTCCCAACCGCTGCTTCCCTTTCGTGCCCCTGGATTCTTACAACTGCCATCTGGTTTCTGTACAAATTGTAAATAGCCTTTCGCTCCCTGTATTTTATCCCTGCCACCTTCAGAATTTGAAAGAGAGTATTCCAGTCAACATCGTCAAAAGCTTTCTCCAAGTCTACAAATGCTAGAAATGTAGGTTTGCCTTTCCTTAATCTATTTTCTAAGACAAGTCGTAGGGTTAGTATTGCCTCTCGTGTTCCAATATTTCTACGGAATCCAGACTGATCTTCCCCGAGGTCGGCTTCTATCAGTTTTTCCATTCGTCTGTAAAGAATTCGTGTTAGTATTTTGCAGCCATGGCTTATTAAACTGATAGTTCGGTAATTTTCACATCAGTCAGCACCTGCTTTCTTTGGGATTGGAATTATTATATTCTTCTTGAAGTCTGAGGGTATTTCGCCTGTCTCATACATCTTGCTCACCAGATGGTAGAGTTTTGTCAGGGCTGGCTCTCCCAAACCTATCAGTAGTTCTAATGGAATGTTGTCTAGCCGGCCCCGTTGGCCGAGCGGTTCTAGGCGCTCAGTCCGGAACCGCGCGACCGCTACGGTCGCAGGTTCGAATCCTGCCTCGGGCGTGGATGTGTGTGATGTCCTTAGATTAGTTAGGTTTAAGTAGTTCTAAGTTCTAGGGGACTGATGACCACAGATGTTTAGTCCCATAGTGCTCAGAGCCATTTGAACCATTTTTTTTAATGTTGTCTACTTCCGGGGCCTTGTTTCCACTTAGGTCATTCAGTGCTCAGTCAAACTCTTCACGCAGTATCATATCTCCTATTTCATGTTAATCACATTCCCTTCCATTTCTATAATACTGTCCTAAAGAACATCGCCCTTGTATATACCCTCTATATACTCCTTCCACCTTTCTGCTTTTCCTTCTTTGCTTAGAACTGGGTTTCCATCTGAGCTCTTGATATTCATATAAGTGGTTCTCTTTTCTCCAAAGGTCTCTTTAATTTTCCTGTAGGCAGTATCCATCTTACCCCTAGTGACATGAGCCTCTACATCCTTACATTTGTCCTCTAGTCATTCCTGCTTAGCCTTTTTGCACTTCCTGTCGATCTCATTTTTGAGACGTTTGTATTCCTTTTTGCCTGCTTCATTTACTGCATTTTTATATTTTCTCCTTTCATCAATTAAATTCAGTATCTCTTCTGTTACCCAAGGATTTCTAGTAGCCCCCGTCTTTTTACCTACTTGATCCTCAGCTACCTACACTATTTCGTCTCTCAAAGCTACTCATTCTTCTTCTACTGTATTACTTCCCCCATTCTTGTCAATCGTTCGCTAGTGCACTCCCTGAAGCTCTCTACAACCTCTGGTTTAGTCAGTTTATCCAAGTCCCATCTAATTAAATTCCCACCTTTTTGCAGTTTCTTCAGTTTTAATCTACAGTTGATAACCAATAGATTGTAGTCAGAGTCCACATCTGCCCCTGGAAATGTCTTACAATTTAAAACCTGGTTCCTAATTCTTTGTCTTACCATTATATAATCTATCTGACACCTTCCAGTATCTCCAGGCTTCTTCCATGTATACAACCTTGTTTTATGATTCTTGAATCAAGTGTTAGCTATGATTAAGTTATGCTCTGTGCAAAATTCAACCAGGCGGCTTCCTCTTTCATTTCTTACTCCCATTCCATATTCACCTTCTACGTTTCCTTCTCTTCCTTTTCCTACTATCGAGTTCCAGTCACCCTTCACGATCTGAATAATTTCTTTTATCTCATCATACATTTCATCAATCTTTTCGTCATCTGCGGAGCTAGTTGGCATATAAACTTGTACCACTGTGGTAGGCGTGGGCTTCTTATCTATGCCACAATAATGCGTTCACTATGCTGTTTGTAGTAGCTTACCCGCATTCCTATTTTCCTATTCATTATTAAATCTACTCCTGCATTACCCCTATTTGATTTTGTATTTATAACCCTGTATTCACCTGACAAGAAGTCTTGTTCCTCCTGCCACCGAACTTCACTAATTCCCACTATATCTAACTTTAACCTATCCATTTCCCTTTTTAAATTTTCTAACCTACATGCCCGATTAAGGGATCTGACATTCCACGCTCCGATCCGTAGAACGCCAGTTATCTTTCGCCTGATAACGACGTCCTCTTGAGTAGTCCCCGCCCGGAGATCCGAATGGGGGACTATTTTATCTCCGGAATATTTTACCCAAGAGGATGCGATCATGATTTAACCATACAGTAAAGCTGCATGCCCTCGGGAAAAATTACGGCTGTTGTTTCCCCTTTCTTTCAGCCGTTCGCAGTACCAGCACAGCAAGGCCGTTTTGGTTAGTGTTACAAGGCCAGAGCAGTCAATCATCCAGACTGTTACCCCTGCAACTACTGAAAAGGCTGCTGCCGCTCTTCAGGAGCCACACGTTTGTCTGGCCTCTCAACAGATACCCCTCCGTTGTGGTTGCACCTACGGCACGGCAATCTGTATCGCTGAGGCACGCAATCCTTTCCACCAACGGCAGCGTCCATGGTTCATTGCGGGAAAACGAGACTAACTCCGGCAAAGAGGCCAATCTTGGCCGCAGCAAGTATACTAATGTCAAACACTGATTTTAATTTGAGGAAGAAATTTCTGAAAACGTACGTTTGGAATATAGCATTCTATGACGCGAATCATGGGCCGTGGCAAAACAGGAAAACAACAGAATCAAAGCATTTGAAATATGGTGTATAGAAGGATGTTGAAAATTATGTGAGTTGATAAGAAAAGGAATGAGGAGGTTCTCCGCAGAATTAACAAGGGCCGCGCGGTGTTAGCCGAGCGGTCTCAGGCGTTACAGTTATGGACTGTGCGGCTGGTCCCGGCGGAGGTTCGAGTCCTCCCTCCGGCATGGGTGTGTGTGCTTGTCCTTAGGATAATTTAGGTTAAGCAGTGTGTAAGCTTAGGGACTGATGAGCTTAGCAGTTAAGTCCCATAAGATTTCACTACACATTTGAACTTTTTTGAATTAACGAGGAAAGCGTGGGAAACACTGACAGGGAGAAGCGAAAGGGTGATAGGACATGTGTTACGGCATCGCGGAATGACTTCCTCAGTACTGGAGGGAACTATGGAGGGTAAAAACTGTAGAGAAGACAGAGATTGGAATATATCCAAGAATTAATTCAGAACGCAGGTTGCAATTCTATTCTAAGATGAAAAGGTTGGCACAGGAGAGGAATTCGTGGTGCACCACATCAAACCGGTCAGAAGATTGAATAACCCCTCCGAACCCACCTAAAAAAAACAGTGTATCGCGTCATTTAATTGCAGGCTGACACAAGCCGAACTACTGAATCCCCACCCAGTGATTTGGCTGCCATTAACGCCACATTACAGATGGTAGTCATTTGTTCAAGAAAAGCAGAACAACAGTCCTGCTGTTAGTATATCTCGCGTAGGACCGCCCGGTTGGCCGTGCGGTCTAACGCACGGCTTTCCGGGCGGGAAGGAGGGCCTGGTCCCCGGCACGAAGGCACGAATGCGCCCGGTGGATTTGTCTCGAGGTCCGGTGAATCGGCCAGTCTGTGGATGGTTTTTAGGCGGTTTTCCATCTGCCTCGGCGAATGAGGGCTGGTTCCCCTTATTCCTGAGGTTACGCTATGCCGGCGACTGCTGCGCAAACACGTTCTCCACGTACGCGTACACCACCATTGCTCTACCACGCAAACATAGGGGTAAAACTCGTCTGGTGTGAGACGTTCCCTGGGGGAGACCACTGGGGGCCGAACCGCATAATAACCCTGGGTTCGGTGTGGGGCGGCGGAGGGGTGAAGTGGACTGCGGTAGTCGTCGTGGGGTTGTGGACCACTGCGGCTGCGGCGGGGACGGAGCCTCTCCGTCGTTTCTAGGTCCCCGGTTAACATACAATACAATATCTCGCGTAGATGCCATGAGAATGAGAATGATTAAGGGCACACTAGATGGATGGAGTAGGGCAGAAAGAAAGTATCCTTCGTCACCGCCTGTTGAAATGGCTCTAAGCACTATGGCACTTGACATCTGAGGTCATCAGTTCCCTGGGCTTAGAACTACTTAAAAGTAATTAACCTAACGACATCACACACATCCATGCCCGAGGCTCGATTCGAACGTGCGACCGTAGCAGCAGTGCTGTTCCGGACTGAAGCGCCTCGAACAGCTCGGCCACAGCGGCCGGCTCACCGCCTGTATACAGTGGTATGTAGAGCATATAAATTTAACGCCATGCATGCTTTTCTCCAGCAGCTCGTTTGTTTTTACCTCAACGTCCAGGAAATGTTTCAGACTTGTGATCCAACTGGATCCTTTAAATAGAAAGAAATACACATTACACATCATAGTATAGGACGAACTCTATATATGTAAAAGTAATATCGGGACTATAGTCACGTTTACAATAGGTGAGGGTGTTGTACTTGGAGGACAAATAGGCCGTAGCGGTCGCGCGGTTCCAGACTGAAGCTCCTAGAACCGCTCGGCCACTCGGGCCGGCATTTGGAGAACAGTGTACCTAGGAACATAGTGGCCGCATTGGAGACCACCATAAGAAGTTCACGACGTTTTCTAACGTTTTTGTTGCTGTGAAACTTGAGCTTTTGCAAATATTTTGAGTTCTTCGTACACTCCTGGAAATGGAAAAAAGAACACATTGACACCGGTGTGTCAGACCCACCATACTTGCTCCGGACACTGCGAGAGGGCTGTACAAGCAATGATCACACGCACGGCACAGCGGACACACCAGGAACCGCGGTGTTGGCCGTCGAATGGCGCTAGCTGCGCAGCATTTGTGCACCGCCGCTTTCAGTGTCAGCCAGTTTGCCGTGGCACACGGAGCTCCATCGCAGTCTTTAACACTGGTAGCATGCCGCGACAGCGTGGACGTGAACCGTATGTGCAGTTGACGGACTTTGAGCGAGGGCGAATAGTGGGCATGCGGGAGGCCGGGTGGACGTACCGCCGAATTGCTCAACACGTGGGGCGTGAGGTCTCCACAGTACATCGATGTTGTCGCCAGTGGTCGGCGGAAGGTGCACGTGCCCGTCGACCTGGGACCGGACCGCAGCGACGCACGGATGCACGCCAAGACCGTAGGATCCTACGCAGTGCCGTAGGGGACCGCACCGCCACTTCCCAGCAAATTAGGGACACTGTTGCTCCTGGGGTATCGGCGAGGACCATTCGCAACCGTCTCCATGAAGCTGGGCTACGGTCCCGCACACCGTTAGGCCGTCTTCCGCTCACGACCCAACATCGTGCAGCCCGCCTCCAGTGGTGTCGCGACAGGCGTGAATGGAGGGACGAATGGAGACGTGTCGTCTTCAGCGATGAGAGTCGCTTCTGCCTTGGTGCCAATGATGGTCGTATGCGTGTTTGGCGCCGTGCAGATGAGCGCCACAATCAGGACTGCATACGACCGAGGCACACAGGGCCAACACCCGGCATCATGGTGTGGGGAGCGATCTCCTACACTGGCCGTACACCACTGGTGATCGTCGAGGGGACACTGAATAGTGCACGGTACATCCAAACCGTCATCGAACCCATCGTTCTACCATTCCTAGACCGGCAAGGGAACTTGCTGTTCCAACAGGACAATGCACGTCCGCATGTATCCCGTGCCACCCAACGTGCTCTAGAAGGTGTAAGTCAACTACCCTGGCCAGCAAGATCGCCGGATCTCTCCCCCATTGAGCATGTTTGGGACTGGATGAAGCGTCGTCTCACGCGGTCTGCACGTCCAGCACGAACGCTGGTCCAACTGAGGCGCCAGGTGGAAATGGCATGGCAAGCCGTTCCACAGGACTACATCCAGCATCTCTACGATCGTCTCCATGGGAGAATAGCAGCCTGCATTGCTGCGAAAGGTGGATATACACTGTACTAGTGCCGACATTGTGCATGCTCTGTTGCCTGTGTCTATGTGCCTGTGGTTCTGTCAGTGTGATCATGTGATGTATCTGACCCCAGGAATGTGTCAATAAAGTTTCCCCTTCCTGGGACAATGAATTCACGGTGTTCTTATTTCAATTTCCAGGAGTGTATTTAACTGCTGAAGAGTACACTGGTCTGCAAAACTAAAGGACTAGCTAGGTAAAGTAACACAACATATTAATTACCCAGTGAAAATCAGTGAACGTGCAGGAGCATGTCTTCCAGTTGTGCACAGAAAGCTGGACCTCTCATAGTGTGAGGTCAGCGTGGATACTAGAGCCAAATGGGGCCGGCACCTCAATATAGGGCAGCAGAAGGAACGGGAAAAACAGTGTGTGTCAGTCGGCGAACAGTTATGGTGCACTGTGGTTATGTTCTTCATTACAACATGGCCCGGGGACAACTCCTGGGTGACTTCACACGGGGAACAATAATCGGGAAATTGCAGTGTAGCCCAGGAATTTGGTACTGCCTCACAGCATTGATTCACGTGCATGGCGAGCGTTCCGAACCACAGGCGCTGCTGTCTCAAAGAGGTGGTCGACAACGGTCAATTGCAACAGCAGATAACCGCTAAATTGTGCAGCAGGCAATAAAGGATCCGCATCAGACAGTGGGTGCAATCGAAACTACACTCATGCTCATAAATGAAGGATAGTGCTGATACATGGTGAAATAACGCTCTGTTGGGCGGTTTGCGGGTTTCAGTCACCTCGGCGTATGACCATGCGGTGCATTTGACCTGCGGTCGTCGCATGGTGGCGCTGGAAGCAGTCCACATACGCAGAGGTGTGATGGTGCATGTCAGAGTACGGTGCAGCGAGTAAATGTGCAGACGTTTCCAGACGTGCTAATGGTGACTGTGTGTTGAAAGTGGCTCAAAGAACACATATTGATAACATTATGAAGGGTAGAATACTAGGGCGACTGGAGGCAGGTCAAACACAGTAGGTCATAGCTCGGGCCCTCCGTGTACCACAAAGTGTGATCTCAAGATTATGGCAACGCTTCCAGCAGAGAGGAAACATGTCCAGGCGCTACAGTACGGGACGTCCACAGTGTACAACACCACAACAAGACCAATATCTCACTATCAGTGCCCGCAGATGGCCACGGAGTACTGCATGTAGCCTTGCTCGGGACCTTACTGCAGCCACTGGAACAGTTGTCTCCAGACACACAGTCTACAGACGACTGAACAGACATGGTTTATTAGCCCGGAGACCTGCAAGGTGCATTCTACTGACCCCTCGTCGCAGGAGTGCCCGTAAAGCCTGGTGTCAAGAACACAGTACCTGGTCATTGGAACAGTGGTCCCAGGTTATGTTCACGGACGAGTCCAGGTACAGTCTGAACAGTGATTCTCGCTGGGTTTTCATCTGGCGTTAACCAGGTGCCAGCTACCGACCCTTTAATGTCCTTGAAAGGGACCTGTATGGAGGTCGTGGTTTGATGGAGTGGGGTGGGATTATGATTGGTGCACGTACACCCGTCCATGTCTTTGACAGAGGAACTGTAACAGGTCAGGTGTATCGGGACTTCATTTTGCACCAGTGTGTTCTCCGTTTCAGGGGTCCCACCTTCCTCCTGATGGATGATAACGCACGGCCGCACCGAGGTGCCATCGTGGAGGAGTGCCTTGAAACAGAACATGTCAGGCGAATCGAGTGGCCTGCCTGTTCTCCAGACCTAAAACCCATTGAGCACGTCTGGGAGGTCCTCGGTCGACGTATCGCAGCACGTCATCAAACCCCTAGGACACTTCAGGAGCTCCGACAGGCACTGGTGCAAGAATGGGACGCTATACCCCAGCAGCTGCTCGACTACCCGATCCAGAGTATGCCAACCCGTTGTGCGGCCGGTGTACGTGTGTATGGTGATTATATCCCATTTGATGTCGAGGTACATACGCAGGAAACAGTGGCGTTTTGTAGTGTTTCGGAACGGTTTTCTCAACTTATTACCAATATCGTGGACTTACAGATCTGTGTCCTTTGTGTTCCTTATGTGCCTCTGCTATTAGCTGCAGGTTTGTGTAGTGCCACGTTGTGTGGCACCACATTCTGCAATTATCCTTAATTTATGAACATGAGTGTACATTGAACAGTATGCAAGGCACGCATACCCACGCAGCTCAGTGGCACTGCTACTCCATGGGGGAAGTCTCTTTGCCTGACGACCAGTATGTTGAGTTCCGTTGACACCCACACAGCGTCGGCGGTGCCAAGAGCATAGGGACTGAACCAATTGGGAGTGGGGTCGCATGTGCCTCTCAGATGTGAGCAGATTCTGCCTGAGTAGTGATTCTGGTTCAAATGGCTCTGAGCACTATGGGACTTAACATCTATGGTCATCAGTCCCCTAGAACTTAGAACTACTTAAACCTAACGAACCTAAGGACATCACACAACACCCAGTCATCACGAGGCAGAGAAAATCCCTGACCCCGCCGGGAATCGAACCCGGGAACCCGGGCGCGAGAAGCGAAAAGGCTACCGCACGACCACGAGCTGCAGACAGTAGTGACTCTGGACGTACCCGCATATGGTGATAAGTGGGGAAACGTAATGCCCTCAGGAACTATGTCGGACGTGACCGTATTTGTGGCCCAGCTCTAGGTGTAATGCTGTATAGCCGTGCAGACTTTCACATCTTTGGACACGATACATTCACCAGCCAACGTTATTGTGACACTATACTCCTTGCCCATATGCGTTTTTTCATGGATGCATTCTATCCTGGCTCCGTTTCAGTGGATGAAAAAGAGCAAACGTAATGAACACTACAGGTTGCCCTTGAAAGAAGAGGATGTTCGGGAAATGGACTGGTCTACCCGTTAAGCCACTTAAATCCCGTCAAGCATGTGGGATGCCTTAGGGAGACGAACTGCAGCTTGGAGGTACTTTAATCATCGCTAACGCTTGGTTTAAGAATCGTGAAAGAAGGCTGCATTCTTGGAAGAGACATGGAGACACTGGAAGGTTTCTGACTTATTATGTAATGGTAAGACAGAGATTTAGGAATATGATTTTAAATTGTAAGACATTTCCAGGGGAATATTTGGATTCTGACCACAATTTATTGGTTATGAACTGTAGATTAAAACTGAAGAAACTGGAAAAGGGTAGGAAATTAAGGAGATGTCACCTGGATAAGTTGAAAGAACCAATGGTTGCTGAGAGTTTCAGAGAAAGCATTAGGTGACGGTTGACAAGCACAAGGGAAAGGAATACAATAAAAGATGAATAGTTAGCTTTAAGCACTCCGTCTTCAGACCACGAGTGGCCTACTGGGATCATCCGACCGCCGTGTCGTCCTCAGTGGAGGATGCAGATAGGAGGGGCGTGGGGTCAGCACACCGCTCTCCTGGTCGTTATGATGGTATTCTTGACCGAAGCCGCTACTAGTCGGTCGAGTAGCTCCTCAACTGGCATCATGAGGCTGAGTGCACCCCGAAAAAATGGCAACAGCGAATGGCGGTCTGTATGGTCACCCAGCCGAGTGCTGGCCACGCCCGACAGCGCTTAACTTCGGTGATCTCACGGAACCGGTGTAGCCACTGCGGCAAGGCAGTTGCCACGAATGGATAAATTTAAGAGATGAAATAGTGAGGGCAGCAGAAGACCAAATAAGTAAAAAGACAAGGTCTATTAGAAATACTTGGATAACACAGGAGATATTGACTTTAGTTGATGAAAGAAGAAGATATAAAAAATGGAATGAATGAAGCAGGCGGAGACAATACAAACGTTTAAAAAATGAGACTGACAGCAATCGCAAAGTGGCTCAGCAGGACTGGCTAGAGGACAAATGTAACTATTTAGAAGCATATTGCACTAGGGGAAAGGTAGGCACTGCCTACAGGAAAATTAAAGAGGTCCTTGGAGAAAAGAGAAGCGGCTGCGCGAATATCGAAAACTCATATGGAAAACCGGAGCAAAGCAAAGAAGGGGAAGCTGAAAGGTGGAAGAAGTATATAGAGAGTCTATACAAGGGAGAAGTTCTTGAAGGCACTATTAGAGAAAGGGAACCTGCACGTAGATGAGGATGAACGGGAGATGTGATACTACGAGAAGAATTTGATAGGTCTGTGAAAGATTCAAGTCGAAACAAGGACCTGGGAGTAGACAATATTCCGTTAGAACTACTGATGGCCCTGGGAGAGTCAGTCACGACAAAACTCTTCCATTTGGTGTGCAAGACAGACGAAGTCCCTTAGACTTCAAGAAGAATGTAATAATTCCAAGCGAAGCAGTTACTGACAGGTCTGAAAACTAAAGGAACTATCAGTTTAATAAGTCCTAGCTGCGAAATACTAACACGAATTCTGTATAGAACAATGGAAACACTGGTAGAAGCGGACCGCGGGAAGATCAGTTTGGATTCTGGACAAATACAGGAACACGCTAGGCAGTGCTGACCCTACGACTTGTCTTAGAAGATTGGTTAAGGAAAGGTAAACCTACGTTTCTGATATAAGTAGTCTTGGGGATGGCTTTTGACAAAGTTGTCTTTAATACTCTCTTTGAAATTCTGAAGGCAGCACGTGCGAAATACAAGGAGCGAAAGGCTATTTACAACTTGTACGGAAACCAGACGGCAGTTATAAGAGTCGAGGGACATGAAAGGGAAGTAGTGGTTCACAAAAGGATGGGAAAGGGTTGTAGCCTATCGCCGATGTCATTCAGTCTTTACGACGAGCAAACAGTAACGGATACCCAAGAAAAATTCAGAGTAGTAGTGATAGTTCAGGAAGAAGAAATGAGAAATTTTAGCTTTGCCTCTGAAATTGTAATTCTGTCAGAGACAGCAAAGAGCCGTCCGGTGTGGCCGAGCGGTTCTAGGCGCTTCAGTCCGGAACCGCGCTACGGTCGCAGGTTCGAAGACTGCCTCGGGCAGGGATGTGTGTGATGTGCTTAGGTTTAAGTAGTTCTAAGTTCTAGGGGACTGATGACCTCAGATGTTAAGTCCCATAGTGCTCAGAGCGATTTGAACCATTTGAACAGCAAAGAACTTGGAAGAACAGTTGAAGAGAATGGACATTGTCTTCAAAGGAGAATATAAGACGAACATTATCAAAAGCAAAACCAGAATAATAGAGCGCAACAGAATTAAATCTGTTGATGCTGGGGAATTAGATTATGAAACGGGACAATTAAAGTAGTATGTGAGGTTAGCTGTTTGGGCACCACGGCTGAAGTAGGGAGAGTATAAAATATAGACTGGAAATGACAAGAAAAGCGTTTCTGAAGAAAAGAAATTTATTAACATCGAATATAAATTTAAGTGTTAGGAAGTCTTTTGTGAAAGTATTTGTCTGGAGTGTAGCCATGTATCAAAGTGAAACATGGACGATAAACAGTTTAGACAAGAAGAGAATATAAGCTTTTGAAGTGTGGTGTTACAAATGAATGTTGAAGATTTGATGGGTAGATTACTTAACTAATGAGGAGGGACTGAATAGAATTCGGGAGACAAGAAACTTGTGGCCCAATTTGGCCAAAAGACGGGATCATTTTATAGGACATAGTCTGAGGCATCAGGGGATGACCAGTTTAGTGTTAGGGGGAAGGGTGGTGGGTGAAAATCGCAGAGGGAGACCAAGAGATGAATACAGTAAGCAGATTCAGAAGGATGTAGATCGCAGTAGTTATTCGGAGACGAAGAGCGTTGCACAGGATAGGGTAGCATGCAGAGCTGCATCAAACCATTGTTCGGACTGAAGACCACAACAACAACATTACACCGAGAAAAGTGGCGCAGTAGTTAGCACACTGGACTCGCATTTTGGAGGGCGTAGTTTCAACCCCGATTCTGGTCATCCTGATTTAGGTTTTCCGAGATTTCCCTAGATCGCTTCAGGCAAATGCCGGGATGGTTCCTTTGAAAGGACATGGACGACTTCCTTACCCATTCTTCCCCCATCTGACGGGACCAATGACCTTGCTGTTTGGTCCCCTCCAGCAAACTAACCAACCAACCAAAAACATTGCAGCATGTGCCCATGCACCAATGACAATCCAGTAATTTCACCAGCTGCGAGATAGTTGCGTATACGAACAGTGATCCAGTCTTTGATCACAATATCAATTCTTTTGACGATGACCGGTTTCATTCCGTGATGACCCTCCTCAGATCTTTTCTACACCATGTCCTAAAGTGATAAGGCCATAATGGAATCATAAAAACATATAAATATAATCAACACAGCATCGTCACATAGATCTAAAATAAAGTGTAGAATAGGCTACATCGTCCACACAGTCTTTATTGCAACTGGCTTCTCAAATCTGAGGATGGTCATTACCGACTGAAACCGGTCATCGTGTGATGACCTCAACCCACAGGAAAAATAGTTATCAAAATCTGAACTGTGAAGTCATCCAAAATTCTAGTTGGAAGACCACACTCTTTGTTATACTTCTCAACTGGTCACGATCCCACTTTGTTTATGAACTGAAAACTCTAATATTCACGAGAAACTGCTCTGAAATTAACCTGAACCGACAAAATTGTGTATATATTCTCTGAAACTCCAAAGACATCTAAAACAATATGTGAAAGGAATTAGAAAAAGTGACAAAATTTCGTGAATCACTCACAATACTGTTAATAATTGCATGAACACTGGGGGGTGGGGGGGGGGGGGGGTTCACCATACATCTACCCATTTTTGAGTATAGCCAGTGTCTCTTAATACTACAACTCGTAGCAATACAATATCAAACACTTTTATTACTGGGTAAACAGTCCCTACGTGATTTGACAGCTGACTTTTATAATGCACGCTCACGTCAGGAAATGCACCAATACGGGAATAGCAGCTTTTAAGTTATTGATCAGAAAGCAAGCAATTATGGCGGTCGCCGTAATTTTCGCGCGACGCCATATTTCGCGACAAAATACTCTTATTAGTCACTGTCATATATCTAGTGTCATAACAATACATAAAACTACATAAAATAACTACAATAATTTTGACATGCAAGGAGAATTAGTTGTAATGAGAGGAAGAAGTTCATATTTACGGTGTTTCAACAATGACTACCAGGCAACTTTTAATTCACTGATTGTAATTTTATTTTCGTTAGCAGAAAGCAAACATAAACTAAACAAAGAATTTATTTGAATAGAGTCTGTAATTCTTATACTTTTAAAAGAGAAAGTAAGTTTCTAGGTCAGGGGATAGCGTTCGGCGAAATCTCTTAACTTTTTGTTGCATACGAAGCGTTGCGTTGGGCAGCACGATGTCGGCGGGTTACGATGATGAGAGCAGGATACAGGCAGTTCCGCTGGTTAATCTTCTCCGGCGAACCGCAAATAAAGTTCCGGCACTGCTGTATCATTAACCCCGTGGTGATTAACAAACCACAAGACGCCAGTATACGACCGTTGTTGACATGTCCTCTCTTTCAAAGTACATTACGTAGACATCGCTCGTTTTTACACTTTATGCACTGTCCGTGACCCTATCGTCCATAATTACACAGTTCGTCACATTCACATAGTCTTAGTCACAAATACACAGTTCATAGAATTGTTCTTGTGTGTGAAGCACACCGTAAACAATGTCTACTCTGTTCTCGCATTTTAAACTGCGGCAACGTCACTAAAAGTCATTTATATTGCACAGTTAATTAAAGTCTTCACTTTCACGGCTTGATAGAATGTGATAGACAACAGTACCACCACCAAAAACCAATACCAGCAAAGTTCATTCGCATAAAAGCACAGTTCGTGTCGGTCTCAACAAAGTATGGTTAGCGGCACTTTCACAGTCCGGTTTATTTCCTCTTAAAGTTCGCTGCCGATGGCATTACATATCGCAGTGGTAAAGAGAATTAACAATCTGATAGTTCGGTATCACTGTCCATACAATTACGTATGCTTTTCATAAAACACAGTATTATTTTTCCGCGCACGCTTCCCAGACACACCATGCACCATCCCCTCTACTACACAACAACCTTCCGACTATCGATATCATTGTCGCTGTCCCCTGTCTGTAGATGTTATAGCGTTATTGTAAATTACATAAATCTTTATAAATGTAATTGACTGCATTCTTCACAATTAATAATATTCCAAAAGAGAACTTTACAAACTTTACCACAGGTACAAAGCAAGAAACATATTTATCCATTGGCAAACGAAGTAATCACTATTACATCTTTACATTTAAAAACCACAGTAGAATGTTACATAATCACAATTAGAAATACGCATACGAACAAAAGAAAAAGAATAGATCTAAATAAAATCATGAAAAAAACTTTTATATGCGTAATTAGCAATGCCTTCACATTCGTCGAAAGAATTGATATTGTGATCAAAGACTGGAATATAAAACATTTGAAATCCAGTAATTGTTAACCGCGCTGGTGAAGGAAAGGAAAAGTCCGCAGCTCGTGGTCGTGCGGTAGCGTTCTCGCTTCCCACGCTCGGGTTCCCGGGTTCGATTCCCGGCGGGGTCAGGGATTTTCTCTGCCGCGTGATGACTGGGTGTTGTGTGATGTCCTTAGGTTAGTTAGGTTTAAGTAGTTCTAAGTTCTAGGGGACTGATGACCATAGATGTTAAGTCCCATAGTGCTCAGAGCCCTTTGAACCATTTGAAGGAAAGGAAAGACCTCCCACAATAATTCCGTGCCAACTTTGTGGGCAGCATTGGAGCACGTTGTAGAGTATGCAAGGCCACCTGTGGATATCACACACACTTTTAACAACCATGACCCTCCTCTTTTAATGTCCAGGGGATCGTCATATAACGCGGTGAATTCAGAGCAATTATCGCGTTAGAATGAAAGTGTAATTTCTGTTCGTGTCTTTGCGAATATCTTTTAGCTACCTTCTCCACTGTGCTGTAGCAGTTCTTTGTATGTATGGCCCAAATTTCGTCGAGCTATATTACTTGGCAGTGACGCATCATGCGATAATTACTTTCATCTTAAAGCAAAGTTAAGTTAACGTGAAACATTTCACGGCAGACATAAAAACATGAAACTGTTACTTAAATTACACTACCGGCCATTAAAATTGATACACCAAGAAGAAATGCAAATGATAAGCGGGTATTCATTGGACAAATATATTACACTAGAACTGACATGTGATTACATTTTCACGCAATTTCGGTGCATAGATCCTACGAAATTAGTACCCATAACAACCACCTCTGGCCGTAATAACGGCCTTGATACGCCTGGGCATTGACTGAAACAGAGCTTGGATGGCGTGTACAGGTACAGATGTCCATGCAGCTTCAACACGATCCCACAGTTCATCAAGAGTCCACTGTTCAAAGTGCCTACATTGCGAAGAAGAGGTGACAGAGACGTGTAACCAATGGCACCCCATACCATCACGCCGGGTGATAGGCCAGTATGGCGATGACGAATACACGCTTCCAAAGTGCGTCCACCGCGATGTCGCCAAACACGGATGCGACCATCATGATGCTGTAAACAGAACCTGGATTCATCCGAAAAAATGACGTTTTCCCATTCGTGCACCCAGGTTCGTCATTGTCTGTGATGCAGCGTCAAGGGTAACCGCAGCCATGGCCTCCGAGCTGATAGTCCATGCTGCTGCAAACGTCGTCGAACTGTTCGAGCAGATGGTTGTTGTCTTGCAAACGTCCCCATCTGTTGACTCAGGGATCGAGACGTGGCTGCACGATCCGTTACAGCCATGTGGATAAGATGCCCGTCATCTCGACTGCTAGTGATACGAGGCCGTTGGGATCCAGCACGGCGTTCCGTATTACCCTCCTGAACCCACCGATTCCATATTCTGCTAACAGTCATTGGATCTCGACCAAGGCGAGCAGCAATGTCGCGATAAGATAAACCGCAATCGCGATAGGCTACAATCCGACCTTTATATCAAAGTCGGAAACGTGATGGTACGCATTTGTCCTCCTTACACGAGGCATCACAACAACGTTTTACCTGGTAACGCCGGTCAACTGCTGTTTGTGTATGAGAAATCGGTTGGAAATTTTCCTCATGTCAGCACGTTGTAGGTGTCGCCACCGGCGCCAACCTTGTGTGAATGCTCTGAAAAGCTAATCATTTGCATATCACAGCATTTTCTTCCTGTAGGTTAAATTTCGCGTCTGTAGCACGTCATCTTCATGGTGTAGTAATTTTAATGGCCGGAAGTGTACATGGGTGTGTCAGTACATGCGGATCTACAGTGTGAAATGTAACGCGGAGGTATCATATAGAGGCAAATAGGGAATACATGAAATGTATTCGCAGTTGCGAACATGGACAAGCATCAGCTATATAATGGAATGACGAGAATGAAAATTTGTGCGGAATCGGAACACGAAGTCGTACACTCCTGGAAATGGAAAAAAGAAGACATTGACACCGGTGTGTCAGACCCACCATACTTGCTCCGGACACTGCGAGAGGGCTGTACAAGCAGTGATCACACGCACGGCACAGCGGACACACCAGGAACCGCGGTGTTGGCCGTCGAATGGCGCTAGCTGCGCAGCATTTGTGCACCGCCGCCGTCAGTGTCAGCCAGTTTGCCGTGGCATACGGAGCTCCATAGCAGTCTTTAACACTGGTAGCATGCCGCGATAGCGTGGACGTGAACCGTATGTGCAGTTGACGGACTTTGAGCGAGGGCGTATAGTGGGCATGCGGGAGGCCGGGTGGACGTACCGCCGAATTGCTCAACACGTGGGGCGTGAGGTCTCCACAGTACATCGATGTTGTCGCCAGTGGTCGGCGGAAGGTGCACGTGCCCGTCGACCTGGGACCGGACCGCAGCGACGCACGGATGCACGCCAAGACCGTAGGATCCTACGCAGTGCCGTAGGGGACCGCACCGCCACTTCCCAGCAAATTAGGGACACTGTTGCTCCTGGGGTATCGGCGAGGACCATTCGCAACCGTCTCCATGAAGCTGGGCTACGGTCCCGCACACCGTTAGGCCGTCTTCCGCTCACGCCCCAACATCGTGCAGCCCGCCTCCAGTGGTGTCGCGACAGGCGTGAATGGAGGGACGAATGGAGACGTGTCGTCTTCAGCGATGAGAGTTGCTTCTGCCTTGGTGCCAATGATGGTCGTATGCGTGTTTGGCGCCGTGCAGGTGAGCGCCACAATCAGGACTGCATACGACCGAGGCACACAGGGCCAACACCCGGCATCATGGTGTGGGGAGCGAGCTCCTACACTGGCCGTACACCACTGGTGATCGTCGAGGGGACACTGAATAGTGCACGGTACATCCAAACCGTCATCGAACCCATCGTTCTACCATTCCTAGACCGGCAAGGGAACTTGCTGTTCCAACAGGACAATGCACGTCCGCATGTATCCCGTGCCACCCAACGTGCTCTAGAAGGTGTAAGTCAACTATCCTGGCCAGCAAGATCTCCGGATCTGTCCCCCATTGAGCATGTTTGGGACTGGATGAAGCGTCGTCTCACGCGGTCTGCACGTCCAGCACGAACGCTGGTCCAACTGAGGCGCCAGGTGGAAATGGCATGGCAAGCCGTTCCACAGGACTACATCCAGCATCTCTACGATCGTCTCCATGGGAGAATAGCAGCCTGCATTGCTGCGAAAGGTGGATATACACTGTACTAGTGCCGACATTGTGCATGCTCTGTTGCCTGTGTCTATGTGCCTGTGGTTCTGTCAGTGTGATCAAGTGATGTATCTGACCCCAGGAATGTGTCAATAAAGTTTCCCCTTCCTGGGAAAATGAATTCACGGTGTTCTTATTTCAATTTCCAGGAGTGTATGACATCCATCTTTACATATTTGTTTTTTCCCGCCGACACACGTCCAGATCGTCCGTTCTCAAAACTCTGACATCTCTCTCTCCACATCCACCACTGCTGCCGGCCCATCTCCAAGTGCACAACGCTACGCGCTGTTCACATCCAACTGCCCAACACTATGATTTTCATACAGAGCGCTACGTGGCGTTACCAAGATAAAAACCTAAACAGTCTACTTACAGTTGCACTTCTGTCACATTGAACGGTTCTCTTCAATCGCAGTTGGTCCTGTTGTTGCAGGACCTTTTCCGGCCGTAGTGATGTCGGAGATTTGATGTTTTACCGTACTCCTGATATTCACGGCACACTCGTGAAATAGCCGTACGGGAAAACCAGAACTTCATCGCTACCTCGTAGACGCTGTGTCCTATCGCTCATGCGTCGACTATAACACATCGTTCAGACTCACTTTAATCTTGATAACCTGCCATTGTAGCAGCAGTAAGAGACCTAACAACTGCGCCATGCACTTGTTGTCTTACATAGGTGTTGCCGACCGCAGCGCCGTTTCTCCCCGTTTACGTATCTCTGTATTTGCATACGCATGTCTATACCAGATTCTTTGGCGTTACAGTGTATACAGGGTGGTCCATTGATAGTAACTGGGCCACATATCTCACGAAATAAGCGTCAAACGAAAAAACTACGAAGAACGGAACTCATCTGAGTCGCAGAGGGAAACCAGATGGCGCTATGGTTGCCCCGCTAGATGGCGCTGCCATAGGTCAAACGGATATCAACTGCGTTTTTTAAAATAGGAACCTCCATTTTTATTACATATTCGTGTAGTACGTAAAGAAATATGATTGTTTTAGTTGGATCACTTTTTTCGTTTTGTGATAGATGGCGCTGTAATAGTCACAAACGTATAAGTACGTGGTATCACGTAACATTCCGCCAGTCCGGAAGGTATTTGCTTCGTGATACATTACCCGTGTTAAAATGGACCGTTTACCAATTGCAGAAAAGGTGGATATCGTGTTGTTGTATGGGTATTGTGATCAAAATGCCCAACGGGCGTGTGCTATGTATGCTGCTCGGTATCCTGGACGACATCATCCAAGTGTCCGGACCGTTCGCCGGATAGTTACGTTACTTAAGGAAACAAGAAGTGTTCAGCCACATGTGAAACGTCATCCACGACCTGCAACAAGTGATGATGCCCACGTAGGTGTCTTAGCTGCTGTCGCGGCTAATCCGCACATCAGTAGCAGACAAATTCCGCGAGAATCGGGAATCTCAAAACCGTCGGTGCTGAGAATGCTACATCAACATTGATTGCACCCGTACCATACTTCTGTGCACCAGGAATTGCATGGCGACGACTTTGAACGTCGTGTCCAGTTCTGCCACTGGGCACAAGAGAAATTACGGGACGATGACAGATTTCTTGCACGCATTCTATTTAGCGACGAAGCGTCATTCACCAACAGCGGTAACGTAAACCAGCATAATATGCACTATTGGGCAACGGAAAATCCACGATAGCTGCGACAAGTGGAACATCAGCGACCTTGGCGGGTTAATGTATGCTGCGGCATTATGGGACGAAGGATAATTGGCCCCCATTTTATCGATGGCAATCTAAATGGTGCAGTGTATGCTGATTTCCTACGTAGTGTTCTACCGATGTTACTACAAGATGTTTCACTGCATGACAGAATGGCGATGTACTTCCAACATGATGGATGTCCGGCACACAGCTCGCGTGCGGTTGAAGCGGTATTCAGTAGCATATTTCATGACAGGTGGATTGGTCGTCGAAGCCCGCACGTTCAGTGGATCTGACGTCCCCTGATTTCTTTCTGTGGGGAAAGTTGAAGGATATTTGCTATCGTGATGCGCCGACAACGCCTGACAACATGCGTCAGCGCATTGTCCATGCATGTGCGAACACTATGGAAGGCGAACTAGTCTCTGTCGCGAGGAATGTCGTTACACGTATTGCCAAATGCATTGAGGTTGATGGACATCATTTTGAGCATTTATTGCGTGAATGTGGTATTTATAGGTAATCACGCTGTAACAGCATGCGTTCTCAGAAATGATAAGTTCACAGTGGTACATGTATCACATTGGAACAACCGAAATAAAATGTTCAAACTCACCTACATTCTATATCTTAATTTAAAGAACCTACCTGTTACCAACTGTTCGTCTGAAATTGTGAGTCATATGTTTGTGACTATTATAGCGCCATGTATCACATCCAGCTGCCGCTGCCCAACACTACAATGGCAGACAACAATGCAAATTAGCCACAGACTGCACACATGATTATTAAGGTAAATACAGTGTTTGTTCTCTATTAAAATCTTTCATTTGCTAACTATCCCTATCAGTAGTTAGTGACTTCCGTAGTTTGAATCTTTTATTTAGCTGGCAGTAGTGGCGCTCGCTGTATTGCAGTACTTCGAGTAATGAAGATTTTTGTGAGGTAAGTGATTTGTGAAAGGTATAGGTTAATGTTAGTCAGGGTCATTCTTTTGTAGGGATTTTTGAAAGTCAGATTGCGTTGCGCTAAAAAAAAAAAAATATTGTGTGTCAGTTTAAGCACAGTCATGCATAATTTTTCAAAGGGGACGTTTCATAACATGACCATTGGTTTTCTGATCAATGGTGGAAGGATTTTCGTATCGGCAAAGTGTGTAAACAATTCGCGTGTCGCCATGGTTAAAGTGTTCTGTGCAAGGCAAAATGACGCTATCCAAAACCGGCGCTGAGACAACTGTAGTGCACTGCGGGTCATAGATGACAGGTGTGAACGACGGCTGCAGAGGTGTGCAAAGTAGAATAGACGTGCAGCTGTTGAGGAACTGACCATCCAGGTGAACCAAGGGCTACTAACAGTTTCTTCCGAACGATCGTTTAGCGAATATTGCGGCATATGGGCCGCTGCAACAGGTGCCTGGTCCAACACCCGTGCTGACTCCTGTTCATGGACGACGGAAGCTGGAAGCTGCACGCCAGTGACGCAACTGGAGGTCAGCTGAGCGGTGACAGGTGGCCTGTTCAGGTGACTCACGTTTCACCATCCGTGAGACAGATGGTCTTTGGTGTGCACAGCGTGAAACGTCTGAAAGCAAATATCGTCCACGCATTATGATCTGGACTATGTTTTCGTTGGATTCCGTGGGTAATCTCGTCATTCTGAAAGGCACAATGGATTAACACAAGTATAGGTCTATCCTTGGGAACCATCTTCACTGTTACAAGCAGTTTGTATTTCCTCGGCAGAATGATATGCATCACAAGACAATTACGGCAAGAAAAAAGGAATAAAAGTGAGATAGTGTTAATACTTTCATCCTTCTTTACCTCCTCTGCATTACTGCAGATGACGTGTCACTGAGCATATTTGTACTGTGCATGCAGTACATGTGAAGTGCCTAGTTGTTCCACTGTCCTGTGTGGAATACATAAGTTCTTGTACACTTCACTAAACTGCTGTCTTCATGGTGATGATGTCCCCAGCGCAGAAAACAGCACGCAGGTCGTGGATTCTTTTTCTTGAGGCTGAAATTAACTTCGCAAGGAACTGCTGCTATGAATAAACTATAACTCATTTGGGATGCCACCCGCGTTTTTATTGATATAGACACGAGAAACTATTCTCGGTCACAACGTATTGAACATATCTTTCCACAGTCATTATATCTGGCTAAAATAACACGAAATACATCCTGCCACAGACAACATGTCTGTCTACTGGAACCGTCAGAACTGGAGAACAAAATTACACGAATCAAATACTACTATTACAGACAACATGTCTGTACCTAGCGACGGTCGGAACTGTAGTTAATAAAATTGCATGAAGCAAATACTGCTATAACAGACAACATGTCTGTCTACTGGAACGGTCAGAACTGGAGAGCCGGACTGCCCGAGACACTTCGCGCGCCAAGCCAGCAAGGCGTGACCCGAACGCCACCGAAGTGCATCGGCAGTAATATCGTCAGTCTTTTGTTTTAGTAATACTTTGATTTTAATAATTTTGAAATGACTGATTGATAAGTGGCTGTTGACAGATGTTTATTTAAAAAAATGAAATAATTTGGATGACAGGTTTAATTAATAGCAGCAACTAAAGTTTAACGTTTTGGCGTCCTACCGCCGAACACAGCAGCCAATCACAGAGCAGCAGCATCTCACGGGAATGGTACCGAATCTAACATCTGTCACCGGTACCTCATCCAACATTGCGTCATCTCTATGCTTCTTGCATCTCCACTGCCCTGGGAATAGCTTCCTGGAGCCTAATATGATGGCTGAATAAGCCAGAAATATTACACACTCCAACACGTCACATGGCTCACAATGTATGTGCGTGGTTCGAAGAGCACCAGACTGAGTTTACCGTTCTGTGAGGCCAACAAACTTCTCGGATTAAAAGCCAATCGACAATCTGTGGCGCCATCTTGATGGGGCTGTTCGCGGTATCGATCCTCAACCGAGAAACCTGGAGCAGCCGACCAGGCACTGAAGTCAGCACGGATCCACAAAAAAAATGGTTCAAATGGCTCTGAGCACTATGGGACGTAACATCTATGGTCATCAGTCCCCTAGAACTTAGAACTACTTAAACCTAACTAACCTAAGGACATCACACAAAACCCAGTCATCACGAGGTAGAGAAAATCCCTGACCCCGCCGGGAATGGAACCCGGGAACCCGGGCGTGGGAAGCGAGAACGCTACCGCACGACCACGAGCTGCGGACACACGGATCCACATCTCCAGTAGTACCTCCCAGTACATTGCTGACTCTCTTCCCATGCGTCTAGCGGTGGTCTGTGCTGTATGAGGTGGTTATTCAGTCTTTTGACAGGTGGTCACGTTAATGTGTCTAGGCAGTGTGTATATTGAGAAAAGTAGTGGTCCTACGACACTTCCTTTTGATATGTCCGAAGTTACTTTTACATCTGAAGATTTTCCTCGTTTAAGAATGACGTACTGTCTTTTGTTTCTCACGAACTCTTCATCCCAGTCACATGGCTGGTCTGATATATGTACGCTCGTATTTTCTTTATGAGGTGGCGTTATGGAACTGTGCCGAACGCATTCCAGTTGTCAACCAGGGCGTTGGTAACTACTGATTTGGTGAGCGAGTTGTTTGCGGAATGCATGTTGATTCCTGCCTGTATTATAGATATCCTATTACACCTCCAAGTACAGGATTATTACAAATGATTGAAGCGATTTCACAGCTCTACAATAACTTTATTATTTGAGATATTTTCACAATGCTTTGCACACACATACAAAAACTCAAAAAGTTTTTTCATGCATTCACAAATGTTCGATATGTGCCCCTTTAGTGATTCGGCAGACATCAAGCCGATAATCAAGTTCCTCCCACATTCGGCGCAGCATGTCCCCATCAATGAGTTCGAAAGCATCGTTGATGCGAGCTCGCAGTTCTGGCACGTTTCTTGGTAGAGGAGATTTAAACACTGAATCTTTCACATAACCCCACATAAAGAAATCGCATGGGGTTAAGTCGGGAGAGCGTGGAGGCCATGACATGAATTGCTGATCATGATTTCCACCACGACCGATCCATCGGTTTTCCAATCTCCTGTTTGAGAAATGCCGAACATCATGATGGAAGTGCGGTGGAGCACCATCCTGTTGAAAGATGAAGTCGGCGCTGTCGGTCTCCAGTTGTGGCATGAGCCAGTTTTCCGCGGGCTACGCGGGAAACTTGCCCGCACGCGTTCAACCGTTTCTTCGCTCACTGCGGGCCGACCCGTTGATTTCCCCTTACAGAGGCATCCAGAAGCTTTAAACTGCGCATACCATCGCCGAATGGAGTTAGCAGTTGGTGGATCTTTGTTGAACTTCGTCCTGAAGTGTCGTTGCACTGTTATGACTGACTGATGTGAGTGCATTTCAAGCACGACATACGCTTTCTCGGCTCCTGTCGCCATTTTGTCTCAATGCGCTCTCGAGCGCTCTGACGGCAGAAACCTGAAGTGCGGCTTCAGCCGAACAAAACTTTATGAGTTTTTCTACGCATCTGTAGTGTGTCGTGACCATATGTCAATGAATGGAGCTACAGTGAATTTATGAAATCGTTTCAATCATTTGTAATAGCCCTGTATGTAGGATGAGTAAAAAACAAAATATGAGTGAAACAAAAATACCAGAAACACAAAGTGTGGTGTGCGGATTGATGGACTGGTGACTTTTCAATGGTGGTGAGTGCTTCTGTGGATTAGATTTGGTATACTAATTAAACTTCCATATCTGTAGATTTCCAGGAGGCATTAGATACAGTTCCTCACCAGCGTCTTTTAACCAAATTGCGTGCATATGGTATATCGTCTCAGTTGTATGACTGCATTCGTGATTTCCTTTCAGAGAGGCCACAGCTCGTAGTGATCGACGGTAAATCATCGAGTAGAACAGAAGTGATATCTGGCGTTCCGCAAGGTAGTGTAATAGGCCTTCTGCTGTTCCTGATATACATAAATGATCTAGGTGATAATCTTAGCAGCCCCCTTAGATTGTTTGCAGATGACGCTGTAATTTACCGTCTAGTAAAACCATCAGACGATCAATTCCAATTACAAAATGATCTAAAGAGAATATCTGCATGGTGCGAAAATTGTCGATTGGAACTAAACAAAGAAAAGTGCGAGGTCATCCACATGACTACTAAAAGAAATCCGATAAATTTTGGGATACGATAAATCGCAAAAATCTAAGGGCTGTCAGTTCGACTAAATACCTAGGAATTACAATTAAGAGCAACTTAAATTGGAAAGACCACATAAATAACATGGTGGGGAAGGCGAAACAAAGACTGCGCTTTGTTGGCAGAACACTTATAAGTTGCGACAAACCGGCTAAAGAGACAGCCTACATTAGACTTGTCCTTCCTCTGCTGGAATATTGCTGTATGGTGTGGGATCCGTACCAGCTAGGATTGACGGAGGATATCGAAAAAGTGCAAAGAAGGGCAGCCCGTTTCGTGTTATCGCGCAATAGGGGTAAGAGTGTCACTGATGTGATACGAGAGTTGGGGTGGCAGTCACTGAAACAAAGGCGGTTTTCTTTGCGGCGAGATCTACTTACGAAATTTCAGTGACCAACTTTCTCTTCTGAATGCGAAAATATTTTGTTGACACCCACCTACGTAGGGAGAAATGATCCTCATAATAAAATAAGAGAAAGAGTTCGAACGGAACGATTTAAGTGTCCCTTTTTCCCATGCCCCATTCGTGGGTGGAATGGTAGGGAAGTAGTATGAAAATGGTTCGATAAACCCTCTGTCAGGCACTTAAGTGTGAATTGCAGAGTAACCATGCAGATGTAGAAAAAATGCAACACCCTCAAGGAGAGTCATTTTGTTGACTTGTGATTTGGTAGGTAGTTCAACATTGCATGCGTATGTGATGACAAATTCATATCTGATGAAGCACTCACGTCACAGTAAAGGGTGCCCGAACAGTTGCATGAATACGTTATGTACCGTCCTCTGACAGCAACGCAGGTGTGCATTCTCGCACGAAAATGATCGTGAAAGTGTGGAATGGCGTCCTGCCATATAGTGTCTCAAATACCTTGCGTCTTTTGTTTCAACTCGCAGTGGCTCTTGCGGGCTCTGGAGAACGAGTGAGTTCGCACTTCACCGTGTCGCATACGTGTTCAGCTGGCGAGATGGGCAGTTGTTGTTCACCATTAAAAGCACGCAACAGCAGTATGCGGATATGCGATGCATCATGAAAAAGCACATCTCCTTCACAGCAAAAAGTGCCCAAAGTGTCGCATCAGTATTCTGTGTACCTCAATCTGGCGGCAATGCGGTTACCTTCCTGTCGAAGAAATGGCAGCAGCACGGGGACAACATCCTGTGCAGCGCAGTGGGCACTGGACGGTTCATTGGAGAAACACCAAACATGACTGTAAGTTGTAAGTGACGGCTGCCCCACACCATAAGACCTCAGGAGGAATTCGTGCATCACGGGCAGATGCACTCTGGAATAGGCTGCTCGCGAGATCTACGCCATACGTCTGTGTGTCCATCACTGGAATGCAGTCAGAACCTACTTATATCGTCGAAGGCAACAGAGTGGCACTGCACACTCCTCTGCAGTCTTCCACGACACCAGACTAGGTGTGGCTGATGGTATCGTGACACACGTGATCTTAATCCTGTTGGAAGATGATGGTGGTTCCCAATAGTCCTTCGAGACACATCACGTGCAACATGTGCCCAGACTTCTTCTCTGGATGACGATCGGTCGGTCACTGCTGATCTCACACTGCGTCGATCCTGAGGTGCGTCTCTACTGCACAGACGTCCAGACCTTGGTCTACACATTTGGGAATGTTCCACAGTGACGCACCACTGATACACTGTGCCCAACATGTGCAGAAACCAATCGACACTTCCATCGACCATCTTGTAGGCCAACATCGCGACCCTGTTGAGACGGTTGGGCCCTAGAATGAATATTGCATACACTATTCATCTCTAAACCCAGCATAGTTACTGCTTGCCGAGTCAATACATACGGGGTGCAGACAGACTCCTTCAGTGCAATCTGATCGCTGATGACCGTGACAAATGAATCACTAACACTACAACCCTTGCATATGCGTATATTTTATCCTGGAGCCACTGATGGTGATGCATACTTTTTTTCAAACTGTTAGCCACCAGTGTAAAGCGTACGAACGTACCGTATATATACACTCCTGGAAATGGAAAAAAGAACACATTGACACCGGTGTGTCAGACCCACCATACTTGCTCCGGACACTGCGAGAGGGCTGTACAAGCAATGATCACACACACGGCACAGCGGACACACCAGGAACCGCGGTGTTGGCCGTCGAATGGCGCTAGCTGCGCAGCATTTGTGCACCGCCGCCGTCAATGTCAGCAAGTTTGCCGTGGCATACGGAGCTCCATCGCAGTCTTTAACACTGGTAGCATGCCGCGACAGCGTGGACGTGAACCGTATGTGCAGTTGACGGACTTTGAGCGAGGGCGTATAGTGGGCATGCGGGAGGCCGGGTGGACGTACCGCCGAATTGCTCAACACGTGGGGCGTGAGGTCTCCACAGTACATCGATGTTGTCGCCAGTGGTCGGCGGAAGGGGCACGTGCCCGTCGACCTGGGACCGGACCGCAGCGACGCACGGATGCACGCCAAGACCGTAGGATCCTACGCAGTGCCGTAGGGGACCGCACCGCCACTTCCCAGCAAATTAGGGACACTGTTGCTCCTGGGGTATCGGCGAGGACCATTCGCAACCGTCTCCATGAAGCTGGGCTACGGTCCCGCACACCGTTAGGCCGTCTTCCGCTCACGCCCCAACATTGTGCAGCCCGCCTCCAGTGGTGTCACGACAGGCGTGAATGGAGGGACAAATGGAGACGTGTCGTCTTCAGCGATGAGAGTCGCTTCTGCCTTGGTGCCAATGATGGTCGTATGCGTGTTTGGCGCCGTGCAGGTGAGCGCCACAATCAGGACTCCATACGACCGAGGCACACAGGGCCAACACCCGGCATCATGGTGTGGGGAGCGATCTCCTACACTGGCCGTACACCACTGGTGATCGTCGAGGGGACACTGAATAGTGCACGGTACATCCAAACCGTCATCGAACCCATCGTTCTACCATTCCTAGACCGGCAAGGGAACTTGCTGTTCCAACAGGACAATGCACGTCCGCATGTATCCCGTGCCACCCAACGTGCTCTAGAAGGTGTAAGTCAACTACCCTGGCCAGCAAGATCTCCGGATCTGTCCCCCATTGAGCATGTTTGGGACTGGATGAAGCGTCGTCTCACGCGGTCTGCACGTCCAGCACGAACGCTGGTCCAACTGAGGCGCCAGGTGGAAATGGCATGGCAAGCCGTTCCACAGGACTACATCCAGCATCTCTACGATCGTCTCCATGGGAGAATAGCAGCCTGCATTGCTGCGAAAGGTGGATATACACTGTACTAGTGCCGACATTGTGCATGCTCTGTTGCCTGTGTCTATGTGCCTGTGGTTCTGTCAGTGTGATCATGTGATGTATCTGACCCCAGGAATGTGTCAATAAAGTTTCCCCTTCCTGGGACAATGAATTCACGGTGTTCTTATTTCAATTTCCAGGAGTGTAGAATGCTCAGTGTGTGATGCGTTCTGCCATCACATAGTCAAAAGGTGAGGCGCACATGCCTGTACTGCGACAGCGCATGACTAACGAGCGAGCTGGTAACCCCCTTCCCTCCCCCTCCTGCTGGAGTGACAAATGAGTTCCCACGGCGTCAGCGCCACTGGCAGCTTTCCAGGGGGAGGGGGGGATTGCCTGGAGCTGGAGCAACAGGTCACAGCCTCGCAAGGTCACGGTCGCAGCTGGTCTCAGTAACCTGCAAGCCTCTGAACATGCTAGCATACCTGCTGTGGTGTCCAGAAGCAGACATCAAGATACCAGTCCAGTTCACGTCTATCGCCGATTTCTTAATTAGCCTGTGTGGAGTTAGCGTTACTTACACGTTCCACACACCACGGATTTTCTATCGAATTGTTGTGGAACGAGTCAGCTTACAGGTATACCTAATGCATGGTTAGTTTTAACACTAATGAAGATATTATCTTTTAGCCCTACTCATCCAAATGCACTTAAAAGCTAGTTAGCATTTTTTACATCTTAATTTTATCCATTGTTTTTCAGTGTTTCGTCCGCGACTGTTTTACTTTCGTAAAATGAAGAACATTTACCGAAAACCAACCTACACTGGCATCACAATACATGAATCTTCATACCACCCGAACACACATAAGTATGCTGCATTTAGATCAATGTTGAACAGGGCACATACATTACCTTTGAAACCCAAAGCACTAACACAAGAAATAGATCCTATCGAAACAATTGCAGTAAATAATGGTTACTCTGTAAAATCAATTGATAAACTATCTAGAAAAATTCAGACCAACATCACTCACAAAAACACTGAAAAGAAAACTACCGTCACAAAACAAATCTTCACAAGCATTCCATACTTAGGCACAGTATCACAAAAAATAGCTAACTTATTAAAAAAAACCAATATTAAAATATCTTTCTCCACAAACAGCAAACTTGGATACCACTTAGCTCACACAGTAAACACAAACAAGCCAATAACACAACACAGTGGAATATATAAATTACAATGTAACAGTTGCCCTGCATTTTACATAGGAAAAACTGGAAGAACCTTCCACACACAGTATAAAGAACACACCGACGCCTTTCGACTAAACCATTTTGAAAAATCTACAATAGCTAACCACATGTATACTAATAAACACAGACTTGACGACATCCACAACAGCCTAACTGCACTTCACACAGAACCCAACAGTAAAAAACTTAATCTACTAGAACAGTTAGAAACAGAGTTTAACAGCCACAATTTTTTCTACACCTTTAAAAGTTTATTTTTTCCTGAGGAGTCAAATCTATAACAGTACAAACAGCTGACAACCTACAACATAGTGCCAAATAATTATTTTAATAATACCTGTGTACTAATAATACTATATCATATTATCTTCTGTGAAACAAGAAAATCGACTATATTTAGAAGTAGAACATAGGTATGAACGAGAATCTTTGGCATGTTTACGTTCTGCTACTACAATGTGCGGAAAAGTGTGTGACTATGGATATCCCAGTACGTACTGCAAAATTAAAGATGTATATTGTGTATACCAACTGCACAACAGAAGCAGACATCATACAATGTTAAACTGTAAGTTATTTTTATATTATTAACGCTGTTAAACTTATATCTACAATATAACATGTTGTAACACAAAAATGTAATATCAACAGGCAAACAACTAAAAAACCTGATGTAAATCACTAAAAAGCACCTGAAGATGAGCCTCCATAGCTCGAAATGCATAGTGCAGTAAATAAACGCAACTTGTGACTGAAGGCGGTTTGTTCTTTATTTTTTATATGTTTTGAACATGTCACCAATTCTTTTCAAAAAATTCTTCCAATGAATAGAAGAGTTATGCAGGAAAAACCATTTTATACTATAATGATGGTGAAAAGTTCGAATCGTTTATGTCTTGCATGGTAATATACCAGTTACTATGACTTTATTTATCGACAGTCATTTTTGATTTGTAGTTCACTGTTGCTGTTTGAGTTTACACATTGTCATTTTGTCATTTGGAGATACTGACTGGAGCTGTGGACGCCATAAAATTGATTTCCAGGTGGAGAAACTGTGCTTGAGTTCAGTAGGGGGGTGACACCAGAAGAGGCAGACAGAAATATTTGCACATTATTGGGGTAACGCCATCGGAGAGAGAATGACAAGAAAATGGTTTGCTCGTTTTAAGGAGCATAGTTTTGGTATCAGTGACTTTCCACATTCAGGAAGACCTTTGGGGTTTGATGAAAATCGTACAAACGTATTAATTCACAACGATCCATGTCAGTTTACTGAGAACTGGCAAATCTGATGAACTGTGATCAATCCAAGCACCGTGGGACATTTGCATGCAATCGGGAAGGTTCAAAAATCGAGTGCATGGGTAGTGCATGCTCTAAACCAAAATCACAAAAAAAAGCTGCCTGGCCATGTGTGCCTCTCCGATTGCTCGTCATCAACTGGGTCCTGAGCAACACCGACTATGCCTATCCGAATTGCTTCTTCAAGGTGTAACATTTGTTGTCAACAACAAGGACGTCTTGCAGACGCAATCCAAGAACAATAACCAGCAAGACTGCTCGAAGTGATGCTACTCCACGATAAAGCCTGCCCGCATTCTGCTAGATTAACAACTTTCGTTCTTCGTATAATAGCTAGTCTTGGAAACAAGCGAATTAACCTACTGACATCTACGCATATTTTCAGTCAATATTGCCTTATGGATTAAATTTGTGGTTAACTTATCACGTAAAAAGAAGTACTGATTGCGGGCAGTAAGAATACGGACGTCATGTAGGTAGCTCTTTAACTACAGCTTCGCAGTATATATATTCGCTAATGAAATTGGTCGTATATAGTGGGTCATATTTTGAGAAGAATAGTTGTGCCCATGTCTACGGCACTAGAGCGAAGAATGAATTTTATTTCCCATTATTGAAACTGTCAGTGGCTCAAAAAGAGTTGAATATGGACGAAACAAAAATTTTGATCAATTGTCCAATAGCATAAAATACCTGACAGATAGCAAAACAAATTTAAATCTGTTGTTGTTGTGGTCTTCTGTCGAGAGACTGGTTTGATGCAGCTCTCCATGCTACCCTATCCTGTGCAAGCTTCTTCATCTCCCAGTACCTACTGCAGTCTACATCCTTCTGAATCTGTTTAGTCTATTCAACTCTTGGTCTCCCTCTACGATTTTTACCCTCCACGAAACAAAAATTTTGATCAATTGTCCAATAGCATAAAATACCTGACAGATAGCAAAACAAATTTAAATCTGTTCTTGTTGTGGTCTTCTGTCGAGAGACTGGTTTGATGCAGCTCTCCATGCTACCATATCCTGTGCAAGCTTCTTCAGCTCCCAGTACCTACTGCAGTCTACATCCTTCTGAATCTGTTTAGTCTATTCAACTCTTGGTCTACCTCTACGATTTTTACCCTCCACGCTGCACTCCAGTACTAAATTGTTGATCCCTCGATGCCTCAGAGTATGTCCTACCAAGCGACCTCTTCTTTTAGTCAAGTTGTGCCACAAATTTCTCTTCTCGCCAATACTATTCAATACCTCCTCATTAGTTATGTGATCTACCCATCTAATCTTCAGCATTCTTCTGTAGCACCACATTTCGAAAGCTTCTATTCTGTTCTTGTTTAAACTATTTATCGTCCACGTTTCACTTCCATACATGGCTACACTCCATACAAATACTTCCAGAAGCGACTTCCAGACACTTAAATATATACTAGATGTTAACAAATGTCTCTCCTTCAGAAACGCTTTCCTTGCCATTGCCAGTCTACATTTCATAACCTTTCTACTTCGACCATCATGAGTTATTTTGCTCCCCAAATAGCAAAACTCATTTACACATAAAGAGTCTCAATTCCTAATCTAATTCCCTCAGCATCACCCGACTTAATTCGACTACATTCCATTATCCTCGTTTTGCTTTTGTTGATGTTCATCTTATATCCTCCTTTCAAGGCACTGTCCATTCCGTTCAGCTGCTCTTCTAGGCTCTTTGAGGTCCCTGACAGAATTAAAATGTCATCGATGAACCTCAAAGTTTTTATTTCTTCTCCATGGATTTTAATTCCTACTCCGAATTTTTCCTTTGTTTCCTTTACTGCTCACTCAATATGCAGTTTGAATAACATCGGGGAGAGGCTACAACCTCGTCTCACTCCCTTCCCAACCACTGCTTCCCTTTCATGCCCTCGACTCTTATAACTGCCATCTGGTTTCTGTACAAATTGTAAATAGCTTTTCGCTCCCTGTATTTTAGCCCTGCCACATTCAGACTTTGAAAGAGAGTGTGCCAGTCAACATTGCCAAAAGCTTTCTCCAAGTCTACAAATGCTAGAAACATAGGTTTGCCTTTCCTTAATCTATTTTCTAAGACAAGTCGTAGGGTCAGTATTGCCTCATGTGTTCCAATATTTCTACGGAATCCAAACTGATCTTCCACGAGGTCGGCTTCTACTAGTTTTTCCATTCGTCTGTAAAGAATTCGTGTTAGTATTTTGCAGCCATGGCTTATTAAACTGATAGTTCGGTAATTTTCACATCTGTCAACACCTCCTTTCTTTGGGATTGGAATTATTATATTCTTCTTGAAGTCTGAGGGCATTTCGCCTGCCTCATACATCTTGCTCACCAGATGGTAGAGTCTTGTCACGGCTGGCTCTCCCAAAGCTGTCAGTAGTTCTAATGGAATGTTGCCTACTTCCGGGGCCTTGTTTCCACTTAGGTCTTTCAGTGCTCTGTCAAACTCTTCACACAGTATCATATCTCCCATTTCATCTTCATCTACCTCCTCTTCCATTTCGATAATATTGTCCTCAAGAACATCGCCCTTGTATTGACCCTCTATATATTCCTTCCACCTTTCTGCTTTCCCTTCATTGCTTAGAACTGGGTTTTCATCTGAGCTCTTGATATTCATGCAAGTGGTTCTCTTTCCTCCAAAGGTCTCTTTAATTTTCGTGTAGGCAGTATTTATCTTACCCCTAGTGATATATGCCTCTATATCCTTACATTTGTCCTCTTGCCATCCCTACGTAGCCATTTTGCGCTTCCTATCGATCTTATTTTTGAGACGTTTGTATTCCTTTTTGCCCACTTCACTTACTGCATTTTTGTATTCACTCCTTTCATCAATTAGATTCAATATCTCTTCTGTTACCCAAGGATTTCTATTAGCCTTCGTCTTTTTACCTACTTGATCGTCTGCTGCCTTCACTATTTCGTCTCTCAAAGCTACCCATTCTTTCTCAAGTGTATTTCTTTCCCCCATTCTTGTCAACCGTTCTCTAATGCTCTCCCTGAAACTCTCTACATCCTCTGGTTCTTTCAATTTATCCAGGTGCCATCTCCTCAAATTCCCATCTTTTTGCAGTTTCTTCAGTTTTAACCTACAGTTCAAACCCAATAGATTGTGGTCAGAGTCCACATCTGCCCCTGGAAATGTCTTACAATTTAAAACCTGGTTCCTAATTCTCTGTCTCACCATTCTCTGTCTATCTGACACATTCCAGTATCTCCAGGATTCTTCGATGTATACAACCTTGTTTCATGATTCTTGAACCAAGTGTTAGCTGTGATGAAATTATGCTCTTTGCAAAATTCTACCAGGCGGCTTCCTCTTTCATTCCTTGCCCCCATTCGATATTCACCTACTACGTTTCTTTCTCTTGCTTTTCCTACTATCGAATTCCAGTCACCTATGACCATCAAATTTTCGTCTCCCTTCACTATCTGAATAAGGTCTTTTATCTCATCATACCTTTCATTAATCTCTTCGTCATCTGCGGAGCTAGTTGGCATATAAACTTGTGCTACTGTGGAAGGCGTCGGCTTCGTATCTATCTTGGCCACAATAATGCGTTCACTATGCTGTTTGTAGTAGCTTACCTGCATGCCTATTTTTATTCATTATTAAACCTACTCCTTCATTACCCCTATTTGATTTTGCATTAATAAACCTGTATTCACCTGACCAGAAGTCTTGTTCCTCCTGCCACCGAACTTCACTAATTCCCACTATATCTAACTTTAACCTATCCATTTCCCTTTTTAAATTTTCTAACCTACCTGCCAGATTAAGAGATCTGACATTCCACGCTCCGATCCGTAGAACGCCAGTTTTCTTTCTCCTGATAACGACGTCCTCCTGAGTAGTCCCCGCCCGGAGATCCGAATGGGGGACTATTTTACCTCCGGAATATTTTACCCAAGAGGACGCCATCATCATTCAACCATACAGTAAAGCTGCATGCCCTCGAGAAAAATTGCTGCTGTAGTTTCCCCTTGCTTTCATCCGTTCGCAGTGCCAGCACAGCAAGGCCGTTTTGGTTAGTGTTACAAGGCTAGATCAATCAACCATCCAGACTGTTGCCCTGGCAACTACTGAAAAGGCTGCTGCCCCTCTTCAGGAACCACACGTTTGTCTGGCCTCTCAACAGATACCCCTCCGTTGTGGTTGCACTTACGGTACGGCTATCTGTATCGCTGAGGCACGCAAGCCTCCCCACCAACGGAGAGGTCCATGGTTCATGGGGGGTAGGGGGGAATTTAAATATAACCTAAAATAATTTCTCGTGGATAAACTCTTTGTTACATTGATGAACTTTTTTTTAAAATCTGGTAGTTGGAAAAGAATCTTGGTTTTAACTGTTGCTGCGTGGATAGAACGGAAAAATAATATCTTCAGTAACGTTTACGCTAATCATATGTACATGTCCATTCCATATCATTTCGACAGAAGAATCCGTCAAATGATCTATGGAACATATAACTAACGAAGTGACTAAGTATAGCAACTACTGAAATGCGAAACGACTACTAACGTAAATGTCTGTTGTTGCTAATAACCAGAGCGAGGTTATCTTCGTTGTCGTTAATTAGTGATCTGCTTTTAAATTTGTCCCTCAGTTGCAATGAGAAGCCAGCGAGTCCGAGCTGCTGGAGTGAAAGTAGACAGCCACTGCACGTGTGTGTACTCGCAACTTTTCAGTAGCAATGTGTCGTGCAATACTGTCGAAAAATACATGACTGATCACAGTTCATACCGTAATAAAAGGGTCACAAAACTATTTTGCGCTGAGGTACTTCGAGCTAAAAGAAAAAGAAGAAAAAGAACTAGGAAAGAACGTTTTGAGTCAGGTATAGAATGTATAGGATAGGGGCAACACATATGATATTTAAAGAACTATATAATGGACATCCCCAAGAATATAAAGCAGTAATGCGAGTGAGATTTACACAAGAGGAAATACTCGCAAATTTAATTGCTCCAAAAGTTCTGCGTGGAGATACATATATGAGAGAAGCTATACCTACAAGCTGCGGGCCTACGGGGTATCGTCTCAGTTGTGCGACTGGATTAGTGATTTCCTGTCAGGAAGGTCGCAGTTCGTAGTAATAGACGGCAAATCATCGAGTAAAACTGAAGTGACATCAGGTGTTCCCCAGGGAAGAGTCCTGGGCCCTCTGCTGTTCCTGATCTATATAAATGACCTGGGTGACAATCTGAGCAGTTCTCTTAGGTTGTTCGCAGATGATGCTGTAATTTACTGTCTACTAAGGTCATCCGAAGACCAGTATCAGTTGCAAAGCGATTTAGAAAAGATTGCTGCATGGTGTGGCAGGTGGCAGTTGACGCTAAATAACGAGAAGTGTGAGGTGATCCACATGAGTTCCAAAAGAAATCCGTTGGAATTCGATTACTCGATAAATAGTACAATTCTCAAGGCTGTCAATTCAACTAACTACCTGGGTGTTAAAATTACGATCAACTTCAGTTGGAAAGACCACATAGATAATATTGTGGGGAAGGCGAGCCAAAGGTTGCGTTTCATTGGCAGGACACTTAGAAGATGCAAAGTCTACTAAAGAGACAGCTTACACTACACTCGTTCGTCCTCTGTTAGAATATTGCTGCGCGGTGTGGAATCCTTACCAGGTGGGACTGACGGAGGACATCGAAAGGGTGCAAAAAAGGGCAGCTCGTTTTGTATTATCACGTAATAGGGGAGAGAGTGTGGCAGATATGATACCCGAGCTGGGACGGAAATCATTAAAGCAAAGACGTTTTTCGTCGCGGCGAGATCTATTTACGAAATTTTGGTCACCAACTTTCTCTTCCGAATGCGAAAATATTTTGTTGAGCCCAACCTACATAGGTAGGAATGATCATCAAAATAAAATAAGAGAAATCAGAGCTCGAACAGAAAGGTTTAGATGTTCGTTTTTCCCGCGCGCTGTTCGGGAGTGGAATGGTAGAGAGATAGTATGACTGGTTCGATGAACCCTCTGCCAAGCACTTAAATGTGAATTGCGGAGTAGACATGTAGATATAGATGTAGAGTGATCAAAAGTATCCGCACACCCCCAAAACATACGTTTTTCATATTAGGTGCACTGTGCTGCCACCTACTGCCAGGTACTCCATATCAGCCACCTCAGTAGTCCTTAGACATCGATTACAATCGGTAGGAACGGTAAACCCTACAAGACGGCACAAGTATCGCGTACCGAAGTCAATAACGTTTCACCCCCCATAGGCAATCTGTCATAACACGAGGAAGCAGTCACACGTAACAGCCTTGACACATTTCACCCTCCACAGGAGATAGACATCACCAAAGACTGCAGGCTAAAGGACCCATTGCGTGCCCAAGCCTAAATGAATGCGTAATAAATAAAGTGTTTTCCTTTTATCCTTACATCCCATCCTAGAAGAATAAGTCATCAAGGATGATCTCTTCAGTCCACACTACATAAAAAAAAATTAAAAAAATAGACATCATGAGAGAGCAGAGCGCGGCGCTCCGCGGAATTCAAGGACTTCGAACGTGGTCAGGTGACTGGGTGTCACTTGAGTCATACGTTTGTACGCGAGATTTCCACACTCCTAAACATCCCTAGGTCTACTGTTTCCAATGTGATAGTGAAGTGGAAAGTTGAAGGGACACGTACAGCACAAAAGCATACACGCTGACCTCGTCTGTTGACTGACTGAGACCGCCGACAGTTGATGAGGGTCGTAATGTGTAATAGGCAGACATCTATCCAGGCCATCACACAGGAATTCCAAACTGCATCAGGATCCGCTGCAAGTATTATAACAGTTAGGCGGGATGTGAGAAAACTTGGATTTCATGGTCGAGCGGCTGCTCATAAGCCGCACATCGTGCCGGTAAATGCGAAACGACACCTCGCATGGTGCACGGAGCGTAAACAATGGACGATTGAACAGCGGCAAAAAGTCTTGTGTGGAGTGACGTGTCACGGTACACAATGTGGCGATCCGATGGCAGGGCGCGGGTATGGCGAATGCCCGGTGAACGTCATCTGCCAGTGTGTATAGTGCCAACGGTAAAATTCGGAGGCGCTGCTGTTGTGGTGTGGTCGTGTTTTTCATGGAGGGGGCTTGCACCCCTTATTGTTTTGCGTGGCACTATCACAGTACAGGCCTACATTGATGTTTTAAGCACGTTCTTGCTTCCCACTGTTGAAGAGCAATTCGGGGATGGCGATGCATCTTTCAACAAGATCGAGCACCGGCTCATAATGCACGGCCTGTGGAGGAGTGGTTACACGACAATAACGTCCCTGTCGTGGACTAGCCTGCACAGCCTCCTCACCTGAGTCCTATGGAGCACCTTTCGGACGTTTTGGAACGCCGACTCCGTCCCAGGCCTCACCTACCGACATCGATACCTCTCCTCAGTGCAGCACTCCGTGAAGGATGAACTGGCATTTCCCAAGAAACCTTCCAGCACCTGCGAGAGTGGAAGCTGTCATCAAGGCTAAGGGTGGGCCAACACCACAATGAATTCCAGCGTTACCGATGGAGAGCGCCTCGCACTTGGAAGTCATTTTCAGCCAGGTGTCCGGATAATTTTGTTGACATAGTATAGTGAAACGAAAGCCGAAGTTTTAAATCTAACGTTCAGGAATTCGTTCCCACAGGAGAATAGTACAAACAGACCGTCATTTGACCGTAGGACAGACTCCTGTATGGACGACATACTAATAAGCATCCCTGGCGTAGAGAAACAACTGAAAGATTTGAAAGCAAATGAATCACCAGGTCCGTATTGAGTCCCAATCCAGTCTCATAAAGAGTAAACCTGCATATATACTGATTCTATTTCTAAGCGCAAAATCCCAAGCGACTGGAAAAAAGCGCAGCTGTTGGACCCACAAAATTACAGACCAATATCTCTAACATTGGTTTACTGCAGAATCCTTAAACAGAAACCGTAAACATATTCTCAGTTCGAATATATATATCTTGAGACTGAGACACTTATGTCCACGAATCAGCAGGGTTTTTAGAAAGCATCGGTGGTGCGAAACTGAGCTTGCTCTTTTCTCACATGATGTACTGCGAACTATGGATGAAGGGCAACAGGCAGATTCCCATTTCTGCATTTCCAGAAATCATTTGACACGGTGCTCCACGGCAGGCTGTTAACGGATTACGATCGTATGGAATAAGATCGAAGATATGTGAATGGCTCGAAGACTTCTTAAGTAATAGAACCCAGTATGTTGTCCTCAACGGCGAGTGTTCATCAGAGACAAGATTATCGTCAGGAGTGCCACACGGAAGTGTGACAGGGCCTCTATTGTCCTCTGTATACATAAATGGTTTGGCGGGCAGGGTGGGGAGCAACCTGCGATTGTTTACTGATGATGCTGTGATGTACTGTAACGTGTCGAAGTTGAGTGGCTCTACGAAGATACAACACGACTTAGACAAAATTTCTAGTTGGTGTAATGAAGTGTGGGAAGATGTAAGTTAATGCGGACGGGTAAGAAAAACAGACGGATACAGTATTACTAGTGTCCTGCTTAAGGGGCTCCGGAAAGGCTCAAAATCATGAAAAGTTCAATTTTTACTTTTTTGCGTTTTCTGAATCTGCAGACTATTACCTTTTAATAGATATATAATTTACTCAATTCCGAAGACTACAACTATTCTTAAATTTTTTTTTGAAATGTGTTCTACATGGGCGTGACCCACTGTGGCGCTGCTAAACTGCTGTCAAATGGTGTTATTATTAACGTCCGTGTTCATCAGGTACATTTTAGTGATGTGAGATAAAGTATGTGTTGTGGCTAACCTGTGATGGTTCAATATATATCGCTGGTGTGATTGTCGATTGTTTCATGTTTATTTACTCTGTCGTTATCTCGAAAATATTCGTAATTAATTCTGTTTCTCGAGTCTCTCTTTTGTTGAAGTATAATAATGAGTAAAAGTAAAAGTTGCTGTTGCGACTTTCAATGATGGCAACATTGTAAGGTGCAAGGTATTTAGAAATATGGGAATGAAGATAGGTTCTAACATGGTACGAGCGATGCTTGCTTTAGACAAGGAACGCCTTCGGGCTGCAGACAGGGCTGTAAAGAGTCTAGAAATACAAGCAAGAGTAAACAGGAGGAGGAACAAGAGGAAGCTGGAGGAGGAGTTTGCAGAGGATGAAGATAATCCATCCTATGGACCTGGAATGCACTAAAAAGTTAATCCAATCTTTGTCGCTCGATTCCCAAAACTTTTATTTTCTCATACTAATTACATGTTTTCTAAGGATCTTCCAAACATATTTGTTTCAAACTTTCAGTAAATGTTACACAGTACCTTCTGCATAATTTAACACAGCCTTTTTCCAAAAAACTGTATATTTTTGAATATATAAATAAAAATTGCAAAAATATGTTGTGAATTTTCATTACAATTGAAAAAAAATCATCTTTAATAACTGAACTAAAATTTTGTAAAATCCCTGTGTTAAGTTGTAGCCCATATTCCAATAAATAATCTGTAAAAAGTTCAACTTCCTACCTCAAATACTTTGTGAGGAAAGATGTAATTTATAAGCGTTATTTTAACATTGCAAGTATAGGGCGTTCCAGAGCCACTTAACACAATAAAGTCGTACAAATATCTTGGTTGAACGTTGCTAACCGATGTGAAATGGAACGAGCATGGGAGAACTGTGCTACAGAAGGCGAATAGCCGACTTCTGTTTATTGGATGAATTTTAGGAAAGAGAGGTTCACCTGTAAAGGAGACCGCAAATAGGACGTTGGTGCGACCTACTCTTGGGTACTGCTCGGGTGTTTGGGAACCGTAACAGGTTGAATCGAAGGAAGACGTCGAAGGAATTCTGAGGAGGGCTGCTAGATTTGTTACCAGTAGGTTGGAACAACTCGTAAGTGTTACGGAGCCTCCCGGTTAGCCTTGCGGCCTAACGCACTGCTTTCCGGGCGGGAAGGCTCGGCAAATGTGGACTGGTTCCCCTTATTCCGCCTCAGTTACACTATGTCGGCGATTGCTGCGCAAACACTGTCTTCATGTACGCGTACACCATAATTACTCTACTACGCAAACATTAGAGGTGTTACACTCGTCTATGTGACACGTTCCCGGGGAGGTCCCCTGGGGGCCGAACCGCACATAATACGCACTAGAACCCTGGGTTCGGTGTGGGGCGGCGGAGGGGTGAGTGGACTGCTGTAGCCTGTTGTGGGGTTGTGAACCACTGAGGGCTACGGAAGGAGGGGGGGAGGGGTGCGGGGGACGAAGCCTCTCCGTCATTTCTAGGTCCCCACTTCCATACAATACAGATATTATGGAGATTCTTCGGGCACTCAAATGGGAATGCATGGATGGAAGGTTAAAATCTTTTCGAGAAACACTATTGAGAAAATTTAGAGAACCGGCTGACTGCCAAACGATTCTACTACCGGCAACATACATTGCGCGTAAGATCGACGAAGATAATACAGGGTGATTCAAAAAGAATACCACAACTTTAAAAATGTGTATTCAATGAAAGAAACATAATATAACCTTCTGTTATACATCATTACAAAGAGTATTTAAAAAGTTTTTTTTTCACTCAAAAACAAGTTCAGAGATGTTCAATATGGCCCCCTCCAGACACTCGAGCAATATCAACCCGATACTCCAACTCGTTCCACACTCTCTGTAGCATATCAGGCGTAACTGTTTGGATAGCTGCTGTTATTTCTCGTTTCAAATCATCAATTGTGGCTGGGAGAGGTGGGCGAAACACCATATCCTTAACATACCCCCATAAGAAAAAATCGCTGGGGGTAAAATCAGGGCTTCTTGGAGGCCAGTGATGAAGTGCTCTGTCACGGGCTGCCTGGTGGCCGATCCATCGCCTCGGGTAGTTGACGTTCAGGTAGTTACGGACAGATAAGTGCCAATGTGGTGACGCTCCATCCTGCTGAAATATGAATTGTTGTGCTTCTTGTTCGAGCTGTTCATCTTAGGCGAGTCACGTTCATACTGAGTTGATTCCCGCGGATTCTCAGTGACCCATATACAGACATTGTGACGGTTGACTTTCCCGTTAGTGTGGAAAGTTGCTTCATCACTAAACACAATCTTTGAAACGAAAGATTCATCTGTTTCCATTTGAGCAAGGATAAAATCACAGAAATCGATTCTTTTAATCTTATCAGCTGCAGACAGTGCTTGAACCAATTTCAGACGATAAGGTTTCATAACTAACCTTTCTCGTAGGACTCTCCATACAGTTGATTGTGGAATTTGCAGCTCTCTGCTAGCTCTGCGAGTCGATTTTCCTGGGCTGCGAACAAATGGTTGCTGGATGCGTGCTACATTTTCATCACTCGTTCTCGGCCGTCCAGAACTTTTCCCTTTGCACAAACACCCATTCTCTGTAAACTGTTTATACCAATGTTTAATACACCACCTATCAGGAGGTTTAACACCATACTTCGTTCGAAATGCACGCTGAACAACTGTCGTCGATTCACTTCTGCCGTACTCAATAACACAAAAAGCTTTCTGTTGAGCGGTCGCCATCTTAGCATCAACTGACGCTGACGCCGAGTCAACAGCGCCTCAAGCGAACAAATGTACAACTAAATGAAACTTTATAGCTCCCTTAATTCGCCGACAGATAGTGCTTAGCTCTGCCTTTTGTCGTTGCAGAGTTTTAAATTCCTAAAGTTGTGGTATTCTTTTTGAATCACCCTGTATATGAGAAATTAGGGCTCATACGGAGGAATATAGAAACTCGAGTTTACCTCGCTCTATTTGCAATTGGAACAGGAAAAGAAATAATTATTAGTGGTACAGGGTACCCTCTTCCACACACCACACCGTGGCTTGAGAGTATCTATGAAGATGTAGATGTAGATACGCAAATCTCTATTCTTATAGTTAGGATCCAAATAATTCCATAAGTTAGTTTGGTCTTTGTATAACTCCAGAAACTGTATAATTTTCCGATATCTATCTATCAGCAATTTTTTAAATTTTAAACGCTACTCGAACATAAAAACTATTGCAGCGACGAAGAACGAACCCGGCGTGAACCCGTGCCTACGAGCTAATCTCATTTCACGATACTGTGGCAGATGATGTCCGAGTCACAAGCTAGCTGCTGCTTGTGGTATGGTGGGGGAAGGCGAGAGGCGACCAAAAACAAAATGTGTGTGGGATACTGACAGACTTGCACATGACCGTAATTCGTATGACGCAGTCACAGGGTGCGAGTAGTTGCACGACGGTAACTGTTTGGGCCACCAGGGAAGCTGACCCGCACTGTGCAACTACACTACTGGCCATTAAAACTGCTACACCACGAAGATGACGCGCTACAGACGCGAAATTTAACCGACAGGAAGAAGATGCTGTGATATGCAAATGATTAGCTATTCAGAGCATTCACACAAGGTTGACGCCGGTGGCGACACCTACAACGTGCTGACATGAGGAAAATTTCCAACCGATTTCTCATACGCAAACAGCAGTTGACCGACGTTGCCTGGTGAAACGTTGTTGTGATGCCTCGTGTGAGGAGGAGAAATGCGTACCATCACGTTTCTGACTTTGATAAGGGTCGGATTGTAGCCTATCGCGATTGCGGTTTATCGTATCGCGACATTGCTGCTCGCGTTGGTCGTGATCCAATGACTGTTACCAGAATACGGAATCAGTGGGTTCAGGAGGGCAATACGGAACGCCGTGCTGGATTCCAACGGCCTCGTATCGCTAGCAGTCGAGATGACAGGCATCTTATCCGCATGGCTGTAACGGATCGTGCAGCCACGTCTCGATCCCTGAGCCAACAGATAGGGACGTTTGCAAGACAACAACCATCTGCACGAACAGTTCGACAACGTATGCAGCAGCACGGACTATCAGCTCGGAGACTATGGCTGCGGTTACCCTCGACGCTGCATCACAGACAGGAGCGCCTGCGATGGTGTACTCAACGACGAACCTGGTTGTACGAATGGCAAAACGTCATGTTTTCGGATGAATCCAGGTTCTGTTTACAGCATCATGATTGTCGCATCCGTGTTTGGCGACATCGCGGTGAACTCACATTGAAAGCGTGTATTCGTCATCGCCATACTGGCGTATCACCCGGCGTGATGGTATGGGGTGCCACTGGTTACACGTCTCGGACACCTCTTGTTCGCATTGACGGCTCTTTGAACAGTGGACGTTATATTTCTGATGTGTTACGACCCGTAGCTCTACCCTTCATTCGATCCCTGCGAAACCCTATATTTCAGCAGGATAATGCACGACCGCATGTTGCGGGTCCTGTACGGGCCTTTCTGGATACAGAAAATGTTCGACTGCTGCCCTGGCCAGCATATCCTCCAGATCTCTCACCAATTGAAACGTCTGGTCAATGGTGGCCGAGCAACTGGCTCGTCACAATACGCCAGTCACTACTCTTGATGAACTGTGGTATCGTGTTGAAGCTGCATGGGCAGCTGTGCCTGTACACGCCATCCAAGCTCTGTTTGACTCAATGCCCAGGCGTATCAAGGCCGTTTATTACGGCCAGAGGTGGTTGTTCTGGGTACTGATTTCTCAGGATCTATGCACCCAAATTGCGTGAAAATGTAATCGCATGTCAGTTCTAGTATAATATATTTGTCCAATGAATACCCGTTTATCATCTGCATTTCTTCTTGGTGTAGCAATCGTAATGGCCAGTAGTGTATATAGGCCTTACCTCGCCTCCTGCGCCGTGCCGTGGGCTCCCGTTAACATCCTGTTAGCGAGGCGCCGTTGTAACGCTGCCTCAGGCGTGGTCGCAGACTTTGCTAAGGCCGGTATTACACTATCATATTTCTTTGACATAGAAATATGATCAATTATTCGTCATATTTCTTTGACAAAGATATCTGGCCTGGCGCTTAAAGCGATATTCCACTGTCGTCAAATTTTTCGTCAAATTTCAAGGTTGCGGACAACAATGACGTGTTATTAGTCGATGTAGTTGCTTGGGCCACAATTACATAGTGTGTGCATTTGTAAGAAAAGCAGCGGGTGAAACCAAGGGTATTACGTGGAGATAGTAAAATCATTCACCAAAATTTGTTACGAGAGCTGCAAGTGGAGGACGTTAAGTCTTATATAAATTACTTACGAGAGGATGAGAGTGCATTTCAGTATTGGCTCAGTAAAGTTGCTTCTCGCACTCCAAAACAGGATACTCCCTTGAGAAATGCTATACCTGCAGAAGACAGGCAAACTGTGACACTGGGATTTCTTGGTACAGGAGAGAGCTACTCTGCTTTATACTACAGCACTCCAATACCACAGTGCGCAGCTCGTAGTCTCGCGGTCGTATTCTCGCTTCCCGAGTACGGAGTGCTGCGTTCGATTCCCGACGGGGTCAGGGATTTTCACCTGCCCCGAGATGACTGGGTGTTTGTGTTGTCCTCGTCATTTCATCATCGTTCATGAAAGTGGCGAGATTGGACTGAGCACACGTTGGGAATTTGTACGGGCGCTGATAACCGCGCATTTGAGCGCCTCACGAACCAAACATCATCATCATCGAATACCACAGTGAACATTAACCAAAATAATTCCAAAAACGTGTGAAGCGATTTCTAAACCACAGAAGGGGCATTATCTGAAGGTAAATAAATGTTTAGAACACTATGTGTGCAACAAGAACTAGTTTTATTTTAGTATAATTTAATTAACAGAATTAGTGCTCCAAAACTACAAAATTAATAAAAAAACGAAACAAATGGAGAGCTTTTTAACTTGTGGCATCCAGAGTTCAAAAACGTAGAATGGGATGCTAAGAAATTTTTTTTTATTTCATAGGGTGACGACCTCCTCTAATCCCGGTTGCTGAAAAGTTGCCTGGATGTTACAAGATATAGAGGTAGATGGCTGTAGCTGTGAATGTCGGCAGCGTATTCCACCTACCCGTCAGCACACGATTAATAAAATGCGTTGAGCCCCTTGCTCAGCACCCACCTCAGTTTAAGCACGGTTTTATATATATATATATATATATATATATATATATATATATATATATATATATATATATATATATATAAAAAGAATCGAAGAAACACACGAACGTTGAAGCCATGTTTACAAACAGATTACAGAGATGTCAAAGAGATGCAGCGATGCCAGCGCTCCAAGCGATTACGTTTCACATTGCAGTGAACAGAAGACGAACGACTTTTATGATCAAATCTACGGCGAGGTTATAGATTTGATCATGTTTCTTTGACGAAAGACGAGATTTGAGAAAGTTTCTTATTGTCCTGTCAAATTTCTTTGACATTCATATTTGACACATCAATTTTAACAAAGAAATATGACTGTTTAATACCGGCCTAATTGATAGCGGACCAGCTCACGGTCCACATTCGAACTCACGCGCTCTTGACCTGTCAGTTCTGCCATTACTGCTTCTATACTGGCAACACAGAATATCCCACCTTCTTTATAATGTGGGGTCCGCCTCGTAACAATGAGTAGTCAATTTCTCACCACATAGGGTAAGCGAGCTTAAGGCCAGGTTCTTATAAAAAAAAAAGGGGGGGGTCTAAGTTAACACATTCAAAGGACCTGTTTGGTGATTATGATTGCTCATACTTTGAACTTTATTTTAGATTTTCAATAAAGAAAACAAAATGTCTCCCTTAATTATGGTTTGATCAAGGGAATGCGAGTTTGAAGTCCTCTCAGGAGTTACCTGAAATCATAAATGGATACCATCAGTCATTACTACATTACATTTATGGGAGTTTATATCTAACTACAATGAAATAACCTTATATTAAACAATATTGAGCTAATTCGAGCTCTGAGTTCGATTTCTGCGAAACTTTTTTCGCTGTTTATGATCGTACAAAAAGCCATATTAACAGATTTCATATATTATAGGTATAAAAGTGTACTTTTCCGAGGTCAAACGTTGAGTTAATACGTTGAATCCTTTTTACTTTATGTTGTACATAGGATGTAAAACATTCTCGGTATTCTTGCCCCGTCAGTTCTGGATAAAATCTCGAGCTTTCGACGATTACCTCCATCGTCGTCGTCAGGAGCTGACTGTCTTCACTGCTGCTGCTGCTCTCATCTATTACTGTCCCCTCTTTGGGGAAGTGTGAGGGGGAGTTTGTAGCCTTTCGGCTTTTACTCCCCTGTGTACTTGTGTGTGTGATTATTTCTGTACTTTTCGGTGTCTGTGAGATGTGATGATTGTTCTGTGTGTGTCTGGTACTTGCCTGAGGTTTGGCGAGATAGTTGTGGAAATTTGGGTAGGAGCAGGATTTGGGGATGGATATTGGGATTTTCTCTTCAACTTAGTCGTTGAAGATCGTCATGTGGCGAAAGGGGGGATTGAGGATCAGAGTTGATAGGAAGGATAAATGGAGGGTGAGAGGGCATCATCCGGGAGGGGGAGTTGATGGAAGCCACCTTGGGAAAGGAGATGTAGGGTGTAGAGATGGAGGGTAGGGGGGACACAACGGTGAAGACGTGTCAGGGGGCGGGGATGGGAGAGGCGAGGAGGAACCAGGGGGTGAGGGGGTTCAAGACGGCGGGAGGTGTAGAGGATGCGGATATGTTCGAGGAATAGGAGGAGATGGGGGAAAGGAATGAGATCATAGAGGATCCGCGTGGGGGACGGGAGGCGTATACGGAAGGCGAGGCGGAGTGCATGACGCTCAAGGATTTGGAGGGACTGATAGAATTTAGGGGGGGGGGGGGACCACTGCTGATGTGGTAGCCTTATTTATAGCCCGTGGACGGCTTGTGATTGGTGGGCTCGTGATTGGTGGGCGATTACGTACTGCTGTCTCAGACGGTGTCACTGTGTTCGCCGGTGGCGCCACCACTTCCGTTGGAACGTAAACAGTGGAAGGAACGTCTCTGCTGCTTCTCTGCATCAATCGCTCCTCGTTTCCATGCACAGCTCAGATGGTTAAAGTCATTTTTGCTCATTCTTATTTCAACAGCCTCCTTAATAACAGAATCCCAGTACGTGGAAGCAAGGGACAGAATTTGCAGAGAAGCAGCAGAGACGTTCCTTCCAAAGGTTTACGTTCCAAACGGAAGTGGTGGCGCCACCGGCGCACACAGTGACACCGTCTGCGAGGGCAGTACGTAATCGCTGACCAATCACAGGGCCACCAATCACAAGCCGTCCACGGGCTATAAAAAGGCTACCACAGAAGCTGTGAAGACATTCAGTTGCTCCTGACGACGAAGATGGAGGTATTCGTCGAAAGCTCGAGATTTTATCCAGAACTGACGCGGCAAGAATACCGAGAATGTTTTACTTATAAGTGCCGTTACCGAGCGAGGTGGCGCAGTGGTTAGACACTGGACTCGCATTCGGGAGGACGATGGTTCAATCCCGCGTCCGGCCATCCTTATTTAGGTTTTCCTTGATTTCCCTAAATCACTCCAGGCAAATGCCGGGATGGTTCCTCTGAAACGGCACGACCGACTTCCTTCCCGTACCTTCCCTAATCCGATGAGACCGAAGACCTCACTGTCGGGTCTCCTTCCCCAAAAACAACAACAATATAAGTGCCGTCGCGAAAAACTTCGTTCCCATGTTGTACATAGTGTTGAAAAATCGTTTTTCGAGAGAAACCTGTTTAAAGTTTTGGGGAAAATTTTTATATATGTATTATTAGTTCAATTTGTATGAAAACTACATGTTATTATGTATTTTTGATGGCGCTGAACAGAAATCTGAAGCTAGATTTTCAAAATTCAAAATGGACAATTGAATGCGTCGGACAATTTGCATGAAAACTACATGTTATTATATATGTTTGATGGCGCTGAAGAGAAATCTGACGTTAGGTTTTCAAAATTCATAACTGCCAATTGAATACGGCTGACCAAAAATTATGTTTCGACCACCTTTGACCAAAATTTGACAAAAAAAGTGTTTTCGTTACTTACGTTTACTCAGCGATTCCAGGACCGTCTATCAACCTTTCCTCAAATTCGAATTGCACCTGGAGACAATTCCATCTTTCTCTTTGGCGAAAAAAGCCGAGGTGTCTGAGCTGGATATGCAGTGTTCGGCTGCCTGCACACGTTGATCGTCAGCCTTTTCGGCGACTAAGTTAACATGCATACAGCGGTATAAATCATTTTGTGGAAGTGCGTTACGCCACGACACGTTTTCTACCTCAGGCGCGCGTCTCCGGGTCTTCGTCTGAGAGCGTCCCACGGCGGACGTGACACTGCTTCGAACAATAGGCTGTCGAAGCTTTTGTAACACACGGATTGAAAAACCTTTTCGTTCCCACATTCTAGACACATAGTCTTTTCAAAAAATTCGATGAAACAGAAGTCGAATTTTCGACCACTTTGGGTGAGTGCCTGGTCTTAAATGGAATGACCACGCAAGACAAATAGCAAGGAAAGCAGATGCGAGACTGAGATTCATTGGAGGAACCTCATGGAAATGTAAGTCACCCACTAACAAAGTATTTCACAAGTTTCTCATTCGACCAATTCTTTAGTACTGTTCATCAGTCTGGGACCCTCGCCAGGCAGGACTGGCATATGAGGTGGAGAACATCCACCGAAGAGTGGAGCGTTTCTTTACAGGATCGTTCAGTCGGCTTGAGACTATAACAAACTCCAGTGGCAAACGCTGCAAGAGAGGCGTTGTGCATCACCGTATACTATTGAAATTTCGAGAGAGTGCCTTCTGGACAGAGTCGGCCAACAAACAGAGAGCAATGTATATAAGTGCAGATATTTCTGTTACCTTTGTGGATTTAGAGAAAGCTTTCGATACCGTTGACTGGTATACTCTCTTTCAAATCCTGAAGGTGGCAAGGGTCAAATACAGGGAGCGAAAGACTGTTTACAATTTGTACAGAAACCAGATGGCAGTGACAAGAGTCGAGGGGCATCAAAGGGAAGCAGTGGTTGGTAAGGGAGTGAGACAGGAATGTAGCCCATCCCCGATGTTATTCAAATGGCTCTGAGCACTATTGGACTTAACATCTGTGGTCATCAATCCCCTAGAACATAGACTTACTTAACCCTAACTAACCTAAGGACATCACACACATCCATGCCCGAGGCCCTGATGTTATTCAATCTGTATATTGAGCAAGCAGTAAAGGACACAAAAGAAGAATTTGGATCATCATCATCATCATTTAAGACTGATTATGCCTTTCAGCGTTCAGTCTGGAGCATAGCCACAGTTCCTCCATGATCCCCTGTTCAGTGCTAACTTTGGTGCCTCTTCTGATGTTAAACCTATTACTTCAAAATCATTCTTAACCGAATCCAGGTACCTTCTCCTCGGTCTGCCCCGACTCCTCCTACCCTCTACTGCTGAATCCATGAGTCTCTTGGGTAACCTTGCTTCTCCCATGCGTGTAACATGACCCCACCATCTAAGCCTGTTCGCCCTGACTGCTACATCTATAGAGTTCATTCCCAGTTTTTCTTTGATTTCCTCATTGTGGACACCCTCCTGCCATTGTTCCCATCTACTAGTACCTGCAATCATCCTAGCTACTTTCATATCCGTAACCTCAACCTTGTTGATAAGGTAGCCTGAATCCACCCAGCTTTCGCTCCCATACAACAAAGTTGGTCGAAAGATTGAACGGTGCACAGATAACTTAGTCTTGGTACTGACTTCCTTCTTGCAGAAGAGAGTAGATCGTAGCTGAGCGCTCACTGCATTAGCTTTGCTACACCTCGGTTCCAGTTCTTTCACTATGTTGCCATCCTGTGAGAATATGCATCCTAAGTACTTGAAACCGTCCTGTTCTAACTTTGTTCCTCCTATTTGGCACTCCATCCGTTTATATTTCTTTCCCACTGACATTACTTTCGTTTTGGAGATGCTAATCTTCATACCATAGTCCTTACATTTCTGATCTAGCTCTGAAATATTACTTTGCAAACTTTCAATCGAATCTGTCATCACAACTAAGTCATCCGCATATGCAAGACTGCTTATTTTGTGTTCACATATCTTAATCTCACCCAGCCAGTCTATTGTTTTCAACATATGATCCATAAATAATATGAACAACAGTGGAGACAGGTTGCAGCCTTGTCTTACCCCTGAAACTACTCTGAACCATGAACTCAATTTACCGTCAACTCTAACTGCTGCCTGACTATCCATGTAAAGACCTTTAATTGCTTGCAAAAGTTTGCCTCCTATTCCATAATCTTGTAGAACAGACAATAACTTCCTCCTAGGAACCCGGTCATATGCCTTTTCTAGATCTATAAAGCATAGATACAATTCCCTGTTCCACTCATAACACTTCTGCATTATTTGCCGTAAGCTAAAGATCTGGTCCTGACAACCTCTAAGAGGCCTAAACCCACACTGATTTTCATCCAATTGGTCCTCAACTAATACTCGCACTTTCCTTTCAACAATACCTGAGAAGATTTTACCCACAACGCTGATTAAAGAGATACCTCTGTAGTTGTTACAATCTTTTCTGTTTCCATGTTTAAAGATTGGTGTGATTACTGCTTTTGTCCAGTCTGATGGAACCTGTCCCGACTCCCACGCCATTTCAATTATCCTGTGTAGCCATTTAAGACCTGACATTCCACTGTATTTGATGAGTTCCGACTTAATTTCATCCACCCCAGTCGCTTTATTACACTGCAATCTATTGACCATTTTTTCCACTTCCTCAAATGTGATCCTATTTCCATCATCATTCCTATCCCATTCTACCTCGAAATCTGAAACATTACTGATCGCATTTTCACCTACATTGAGCAACTCTTCAAAATATTCCCTCCATCTGCCCAAGGCATCCACAGGATTCACCAGCAGTTTTCCTGACCTGTCCAAAATACTTGTCATTTCCTTCTTACCTCCCTTTCGAAGACTGCTAATTACACTCCAGAATGGTTTTCCAGCAGCTTGACCCATAGTCTCCAACCTGTTTCCAAAGTCTTCCCACGATTTCTTCTTGGATGCTGCTATTATCTGTTTGGCTTTGTTTCTTTCTTCAACATAACTTTCTCTGTCTACCTGGGTTCTGGTATGTAGCCATTTTTGATACGCCTTCTTTTTCCTTTTACAGGCTGCCTTGACTGTATCATTCCACCAAGCTGTTTGCTTCATCCTACTTTTACACACTACTGTTCCAAGACATTCTTTAGCCACTTCTAGTACTGTGTCCCTGTACCTTGTCCATTCCTTTTCCAATGACTGTAATTGACTACATTCAACTAACTGGTACCTTTCTGAGATCGCTGTTATGTACTTGTGCCTGATTTCCTTATCCTGAAGTTTCTCCACTCTTATCCTCCTACATATGGACCTGACCTCCTGCACTTTCGGCCTCACAATCCCAATTTCACTGCAGATTAAATAATGATCAGTGTCATCAAAGAATCCCCAGTGTGTCACTCACAGCCTTCCTGAATTCCTGATCTGTTATTATATAGTCAATGACAGATCTGGTTCCCCTGCCTTCCCAAGTATACCGGTGAATGTTCTTATGTTTAAAAAAGGAGTTTGTGATTACTAAGCCCATACTGGCACAGAAATCCAAGAGTTGTTTCCCGTTCCTGTTGGCCTACATATGCTCTCCAAATTTACCCATAACCTTTTCATACCCTTCTGTTCGATTTCCAATCCTGGCGTTAAAATCACCCATGAGCAGAACACTGTCCTTGTCCTTTACTCTAACAACTACATCACTGAGTGCCTCATAAAAACTATCCATCTTATCTTGATCTGTCCCTTCACAATGCGAATATACTGACACAATCCTAATTTTCTTGCTAGACACTGTCAAATCTATCCACATCAGTCGTTCGTTTACATATCTTATTGCAACTACGCTGGGTTCCATTTCTTTCCTGATGTAAAGCCCTACACCCCATTGTGCTATTCCTGCTTTGACTCCTGACAGGTAGACCTTGTATTCTCCCACTTCCTCTTCTTTCTCATCCCTTACCTGAATGTCACTAACAGCTAAAACGTCCAGCCCCATCTTACTTGCAGCCTCTGCCAGCTCTACCTTCTTCCCAGAGTAGCCCCCATCGATATTAATAGCTCCCCATCTCATTACCATTTGTTTGCCAAGTCGTATCTTAGGAGTCCCTGGTTTGTCAGTTAGAGGTGGGACTCCGTCACCTCCAAAGGTCCGAGGCATTTTGCTCTGCTTGTTGCCAGCATCATATTTAAAGTACCAGGGAAGCAGGTTGCTAGCCTTATTTGCCCCGAGTCCCATTGGGTTTTACCCCTAACGGCTGAGGGACTAACCGGTGGATTTGATAGTCTTTGCCGTATGAGCACAAAGGTGACCATGACTCAGAATATGTCCGAGATGCCCAGCCTTATTCCGAAGTAACTGGTATCCCGACTGTCGGGACCACTTACTTGGCCACTCATACGTTGCCCGTGGTTCATGAACTAGGACATGACTACAGGAACCCACACCATGAACCACAAGAATTTGGATTAGGAATTAGGAATGTCATTCCGTTCTACTGCTCTTCCAGGTCCTTTGCTGTCTGTAACAGAATTACAACGTCATCAGCAAACCTCGAAGCTTTTGTTTCTTCTCCATGGATTTTAATCCCTAAGAATTTGGATTAGGAATTAAAATCCATGGAGAAGAAACAAAAACTTCGAGGTTTGCTGATGACGTTGTAATTCTATTACAGACAGCAAAGGACCTGGAAGAGCAGTAGAACGGAATGACAGTGTCTTGAAAGGAGGATATAAGATGAAGAACAACAAAAGCAAAACGAGGATAATGGAATGTAGTCGAATTAAGTCGAGTGATGCTGAGGGAATTAGATTAGGAAATGAGACACTTGGTCTACACAAAGTAGTAAAGGAGTTTTGCTATTTAGGGACCAAAATAACTGATGATGGTCGAAGTAGAGAGGATATAAAATGTAGACTAGCAATGGCAAGGAAAGTGTTTCTGAAGAAGAGAAATTTGTTAACATGTACTATAGATTTAAGTGTCAGGAAGTCGTTTCTGAAAGTATTTGTATGGAGTGTAGCCATGTGTGCCAGTGAAACAAGGACGATAAATAGTTTGGACAAGAAGAGAACAGAAGCTTTCGAAATGTGGTGCTACAGAAGAATGGTGAAATTTAGATGGGTAGACCTCAGAACTAATGAGGAGGCATTGAATAGAATTGGGGAGAAGAGCAATTTGTGGCACAAGTTGACTAGAAGAAGGGATCGGTTGGTAGGACATGCTCTGAGGCATTAAGGGATCACCAATTTAGTACTGGAGGGCAGCGTGGAGGGTAAAAATCGTAGAGGGAGACCAAGAGATGAGTACACTAAGCAGATTCAGAAGGATGTTGGTTGTGGTAGCTACTTGGACATGAAGAAGCCTGCAGCACAGGATAGAGCAGCATGCAGAACTGCATCAGACCAGTCTCTGGACTGAAGACCACAACAACAAGATTTCTACTGATGGCTGAGAACTGTATGCAAAAGAGCATTACATAAGTATTTACATCATTTGCAGATTAATAATTATAGGTAATACAGTGGATACATTTTTAGGTTGGTCATTAGCTCCAAGTATATGTGGCAAGAGCAGTCCCTTAATCCAGAATAAGATTTTCACTCTGCAGTGGAGTGTGCGCTGATATGAAACTTCCTGGCAGATTACAACTGTGTGCCGGACCGAGACTCTAACTCGGGACCTTTGCCTTTCGCCGGCAAGAACCTCTTACGTTATTTTATTTTCAAACATATGATCAAAACTGAACGTACTCAGACATTTCTCTCCTTACTTATTCTGTTCAACACTAAACTGACACACAATATTTTTAGCGCAACGCAATCTGACTTTCAGTAATCCCTACAAAAAAAATGGCCGCGACTAACGATAACCTATACCTTTCATGAATCACTTACCTCACAAAAATCTTCGTTAGTCGAACTACTGCAATACAGTGAGCGCCAATACTGCCAGCTAAATAAAAGATTGTAACTACTGAAGGCACTAACTACTGATAGACATAGTTAGCAAATGAAAGATTTTGATAGAGAACAAACAATGGACTTACCTTAATAGTGTTCAAAAGTCATAATATATATATCTGTTCATGACATCCAGTCTTACAAATTTCGTTTTTCTGACTGACACACGTCCAGATCGTCCGCTCTGAAAACTCTGCCATCTCTCTCCCCACATCCACCACTTCTGGCGGCTCACCTCCAACTGCACAATAAAGTTGTGGCGGTTCATTTGAACGACTCTAAATAAAGAATAGAATCGTGATACGGACGAATCGTCGTTCAAAAGAATCGTAAGAACGATTGCGTGTTTGCGAGTCGTGACGAATCCAAGTTCCAACGGTTCATCGATTCTTAGTACGCACTACGCTATGCTTCGATCGAAGGCAACTTCCGAATCATGCCGATTCGTGCCGAATGATTACGACCGCTAGATGGCAGTCAAGTCGAGGATGCGTGTGAACAAATGAAGCAATTTTGCACCACCTTTCGCACAAATCGACTCCTCTTCCCTGGCATACTGAAATAAAACAATAGATGCAATCAAATCAAACGTGAACTTTCATCAATTAAGGCATTACAAATATAAATCGAGAATCACACTTGTAACGTCATATGCATGTTTACTCATAAATAAACTATTTCTGACACAGTTCGATTCTAACCCCATTGACGATTTCAGACATGTCCTGCCATCTGCGAGTAAGATGTAGAACTTTTTGCATTCCATAAGAATCGTGCCATCGCAGACTATAATGAATCGTGAAAGAATCGTGAACGAATCGTAGAAATCGATTCGCAATGTGAGATTGAATCGTAGGAATCGAATCGGGAAAAAGAATCGTGTTGCCCAACTCTACTGCACAACGCTACGCGCTGTTCACATCCAACTGCCCAACGCTACGATAGCGAATATTCCAACAATGCAAATCAGCCACAGACTGCACACAGCACAGTCAGTGATTTTCATAGAGAACGCTACGTGTCGTTACCAGCATAAAAACCTAAAGAAGCCTACTCACAATGTGTACGTATTAAGATACAACATATGAAAATATCTGCATTTATACTCGGCGCACCCTATATTACTTCCTGTCACATACGTATCATGAAATGATCACAAGGAGAAAATTCGAGCAATTAGAAATAATACAAGGGCATATCGCCGACAATTATTTTATCCACGCACCATTCTGGAATGGAAAAGGGAAAGCGAGGGGATAAGGGGTGCGGGGGGAGGACGGAATCTGTTAGTGGCTCAGAAGTAACCTCCGCCACACACCTTCAGGGGTGGCTTGCAGAGTACTGACATAGGTGTAGATTTCTGGGCACTCTTGATCAAACAGTGTATGTTTATAATTCCTCAGAAAGAGAACCGTTTCGTACGTATACCTGTATAAATAAATATTCCTCCCAGTTGTTCTTTTGGAATTTACAGAGAATATCACGTTGTCGGAAACAGGATAGAGCTGTAGATGCATAACAATTTTTTGAGTAAAACAGTCCTTTCGAAATGCACCCCATTCAGTCTGCATTGCGAAGCTTAATTTGCAGCAATTTCCGCCGTTACTTTTGCCGTTAGCCTCGTTACATACAGTGAGTCAAAAATGAGGCATTTCTTAACTCGACATTATGTGCGGCCGGTGAAAGCTTATGTAGGGACATTAAAGCGCAGAAATTGCCGCCTAGGTGGTTGCGGGGGCGTATTTAAGACCTCGCGAAAGATAATCGCCTCTAGAGGCTGCCCACTCGATGTAAACATTAGCAGCGGGAAATTGCTCCACTCCACATGAGCTGTCCTTGCGCCTCGAGGCCTGTGTTCCCACACTGTGCCAACAGCGAAACGTCCTCCAGCAGTTAGCCGGAGTGTTAAAAGTTTTCGTCCTGCCGCTGCCAGCTGCACGGTATAATGTTAGTTAATGGGCGTAGGTCCGCATAGTTGCTTTTCACGAATGACGTAATCCTCCTTACCTCCAAGTGCTGTGCACCTTTCTCGAAGAAACGCGCGGTAATTCAACGCTTAGGGAACGGGTTCGAATCCTCGGTCGCTATGTGAAGCACGGATCTGGAGAGACTTTCCATACTTGAGGTGTGTGCGTCGTGGCATCTGGCATTGCCGTATTCGGCACAGAGAAGCAAAAGCCTGGCGACCTCTTGGGACTGGTTCGTGGGCAACCAAAACGCATTCTGAAAACATTGTGAGCGCGTGGGTGCTATTCTGTCATTCTGTGCAATGGATTAATCTGAGATGTACCCTTTACACTGTGGCTCCTGCAAGATGCAATTTCCACCCCCACACTACTACAGAAGTCAGACAGACGCTCCTAACGTTCTAAAGAGAAATGCCTGAAAAACTTTCAGCAATAAATATCTTCTGGAGTCGTCCGCTGTAAGGAAATGACACAAAAATTCACAAAATTTCTTATGTAACTAGTGTGGTACTTGGGTACTGGAGTAGTGCTAGTTAGTGTAAGAAAAACATGAAACTAACGAAAATTATTATTTATTTTGCAAAAATTCTGAGAAATCACAATGGTACTTTTAGTTATGAACTGAACAAGTTATTTCCGGGTTCTTTTCGGAATGTGAAGTTACCTCTCAAGGATAGGATTCGCTAATGACATTTATTTCAAAAATGGTTCAAATGGCTCTGAGCACTATGGGACTTAACAGCTATGGTCATCAGTCCCCTAGAACTTAGAACTACTTAAACCTAACTAACCTAAGGACAGCACACAACACTCAGCCATCACGAGGCAGAGAAAATCCCTGACCCCGCCGGGAATCGAACCCGGGAACCCGGGCGTGGGAAGCGAGAACGCTACCGCACGACCACGAGATGCGGGCTAACATTTATTTTCAAAGATTGTTATTGACTTGGCAGAATTGCTCAGAGCCGCACCTACTCAACTTGAATAATTATCTGTTAAAATGTTGCTAGGCATGGTCGAGGCTGTCGCATGTGAAATGCAGGGAAGTGTACTGTTGTGGAGGAAATATGGGGCTCGCAAGAGCTGTAGTGCACAATACCGTAAGCTACAATGACTGCTGTCTGCGTCGCTCGCTGCTGGCAAATAAGATAACTCTCGTTCTATGTGGATTGACCTACGCCAATCAAACTCTCTCTACGCCTTGATGAAGCCAAGGGCTCCTATTAGCCCCTAGTCTAACTATTGGCGTGGTACACCGGTCAGATGACCAGTCCACCACGATGCCACTCAAAAATTCGCTCGCAGACGTTTCACTATAATTCTGTCCGTTTCCACTTCACAATAAGTGTGGTGACCAACACAGTGAACAACGCTTAATCGTAAGGACTCAGTATAGAGTCACAATCTGATTCGCTCTCGACAGAGGTGCTCTCCCAGTGAAGTACTGAGGAGAGACTTGTTCCTCGCTCTTTGAGTACACGTACGAGCGCACAAGCTCTCGTTACGTGTTCTCGCTGCAAGAGTGACAACAGAATGGCCCCTCTCCACGCTAGACGCGAAGGGGTATATCTTTACATTTGTTCCATTACTCCTTCAGCTCAAGGCATCAGAAATATCATCTGCCAATCAGCATTGCTCTTCTAAAACGGGAGAATGATGTTTCGTTTGAGGCGACCAATCCGGAAATCTGTAGCATCGGCGTTTGGCGTTTGCTGTCTCCCTGTGAAACTGCGTGCTATGTTTGTAAAGAATGCGTAGGCTGGGCGCTCCCACACAATGTAGTGGAATTTGCTTTTAAGCCAAACACGGGGTCGTTCTTCCTTTCACTCGGGCAAACGTTGTCTGCTCCACGGACAGTCAAGGTTGACTCGTCCTCTGAAGGGACCGGCCTCCCGGCATGCAGTCTGCTTCTCCCAAACTAAAAGCTCTTGTCACTGTTGTGTCTGGAATGTATGTGTGTACGCCAGCCTCGAGTATTTCAATCTCAGTGCGCATTTGCGATTTACTAGTTATTTGCATATTGTTTACATGAATTCATACAACATTGACTTTATCTTATCAAGTTTTGGTTAGAATGAAGCCTTCTTGATGTGCAGAATATGTTGTGAGGGCGGAATATGTAACCAATGAAGGTCAGGAGACCACGACGTCTTACAACATCGATTGTTTGAAACCCAACACACATTTTTCTCATGTTGCAACGTGAAAGCCACGGATCAGTGATGTCTTGACTTTCCAAAATACATGTGGCTCAGAACCACAATTGTACTGGTTATTATCGAAAAACGATGGTAGCAAGCGAAATTTGTGACTGGATTGAGAATTTGTTGGTCTGGTGGACGCAGCATGTTAGCTTGGATGGATAGTCTTACACAGTTGTGGGAAACAAATAAATAACTTTTGAAATCTTGCTTTCACCTGTTACAATTTTACTTTATTTTATTTTACGATTGCAATTCCGGCGTTAAGCCATTTTCAATCATCTACAAAATTAAAGGTAGACAGAGGCAGATTAAAAGACGCTCTAGAAGAAATTTAAATTTATAGATCCTTAAGAATAAGCAAAATGCATACTCGGTGAACAACCAGACCTCTGAAATAAAAATTTTCTGTATTGTTTTAAACGTGCACTCTAATGTACTGTAAGCGTACGCTTGTAGATGAGTGATGTATACAATCCACTCAAAATCACAATACATAAAATGGAATGTTAACTGTTATGGCAGACTGGTTGTTCTCTGACGTACATATTACGTTGCTGTGTCTGCCTAGTGTAAAGCTGTATGTCAAAATCTTGTAAGTATGATATGTAAATGTCAACAAACTTAAAAACTGGTTGTAACTACTCCAAATTCCACTTTAAATTGTTCTCATTATGTTGTATTATGTTTTTTAGATGCTTGAAAATGGCTTAATTCCATAACTGCAATCGTAAAATAAAGTTCTAACAGCCTGATATCGCTTAAACGCTTAAAAATATTTATAGAAGGTGTGGACACATATTACAAGAAAATAAGTGAATGACTTCTTCATATGAACGAGTAAAATAAGCTCACGGTGGTGGAAAATCTCGTTTTGGAAAACTAATAAACACTCTAGGTCAGAAATCAAACCCACATATACTACGAGGCATTTATTTAGCAGGTTTGTAGTCGGCAGTGACAACCCTAAACTAAAACAAAGAATGAACACCCAACTCTGAAACTCAGTTGCTCTTCTAAGGAATAAATAATGCGCTTCACTGGCCGGTCTCTAGTTCCCACAACACCAAGTGAGGGGAAAATGTTATAACAAAGTTCTCTTTGGTATAACAAATTTGTCTTTGGCAACACGATAGGAAAGGGATAAAACTCTTCTAGAGAGCAAAATCAACAAAAACAACTGTTCCTGAAGAAGCAACTAAAACATATTTACACTGCTGTTCGCCGGATAGTTACGTCATTTAAGAAAACAGGAAGTGTTCAGCCACATGTGAAACGTCAACCACGACCTGCAACAAATGCTGATGCCCAATTAGGTGTTTTAGCTGCTGTCGCAGCTAATCCGCACATCAGTAGCAGACAAATTGCGCGAGATTCGGGAATCGGAAAAACATCGATTGCACCAGTACCATATTTCTATGCACCAGAAATTGCATGGCGACGACTTTGAACGTCGTGTACAGTTCTGCCACTGGGCACAAGAGAAATTACGGGACGATGACAGATTTTTTGCACGCATTCTATTTAGCGACGGAGCGTCATTCACCAACAGCGGTAACGTAAACCGGCATAATGTGCACTATTGGGCAACGGAAAATCCACGGTGGCTGCGACAAGTGGAACATCAGCGACCTTGCCGGCCGCGGTGGTCTAGCGGTTCAGGCGCTCAGTCCGGAACCGCGCGACTGCTACTGTCGCAGGTTCGAATCCTGCCTCGGGCATGGATGTGTGTGATGTCCTTAGGTTAGTTAGGTTTAAGTAGTTCTAAGTTCTAGGGGACTGATGACCACAGCAGTTGAGTCCCATAGTGCTCAGAGCCATTTGAACCATCAGCGACCTTGACGGGTTAATGTATGGTGCGGCATTATGGGAGGTAGGATAATTGGCCCCCATTTTATCGATGGCAATCTAAATGGTGCAATGTATGCTGATTCCCTACGTAATGTTCTACCGATGTTACTACAAGGTTTCACAGCATGATGGATGTCCGGCACATAGCTCGCGTGCGGTTGAAGCGGTATTGAATAGCATATTTCATGACAGGTGGATTGGTCATCGAGGCACATATGGCTCGCACTTCACCGGATTTCTTTCTGTGCGGAAAGCTGAAGGATATTTGCTATCGTGATCCACCGACAACGCCTGACAACGTGTGTCAACGCATTGGCAATGCATGTGCGAACATTACGGAAGGCGAACTACTCGCTGTTGAGAGCAATGTCGTTACACGTATTGCCAAATGCATTGAGGTTGACGGACATCATTTTGAGCATTTATTGCATTAATATGGTATTTACAGGTAATCACGCTGTAACAGCATGCGTTCTCATAAATGATAAGTTCACAAAGGTACATGTATCACATTGGAACAACCGAAATAAAATGTTCAAACGTACCTATGTTATGTATTTTAATTTAAAAAACCTGCCTGTTGGCAAGTGTTCGTCTAAAATTGTGAGCCATATGTTTGTGACTATTACAGCGCGATCTATCACAAAGCGAAAAAAGTGGTCTAACTAAAAAATTCATATTTCTTTACGTACTACACGAATATGTAATAAAAATGGGGTTCCCTATTGAAAAAAAAAACGCAGTTGATATCCGTTTGACCTGTGACAGCGCCATCTAGCGGACCAACCACAGCTCCATCTGGTTTCCCCATTCAAGCTAGACGAGTTTCGTTCTTTGTAGTTTTTTCGTTGGACGCTTATTTCGTGAGATATTTGGCCCGGTCACGATCAGTGGACCACCCTGTATAAGAAACTTGCAAATGTACATCCAGAGAGAGAAAGGTAACTTTCAAGCGTACACCCACAAAGAGAGGACAGAAATGCTACTCATCTATGGAGACTGTAATTCAGCTGCAGTTGCAGTAATGTTTTTGAACTCACATTACGGGTGGATTCAGCACACTACTGTGTGAATCGGAAACCTTTCTGCACCGATATCTTGCATTTCTTACGCTGCCCCGGACACGTGCACTATGTTATAGTGCAGGAGAGCGAAATTGAGTTTTGTATGCTTTTAATAGCGTCTTTTTCACACGAATGAAGCACTGTGACACGATAGTGAACAAGTCTTGAGGAGAGAAAGTGGAATACCGAATAAAAAGTATGGGGTGCTCTTCGTGTCTTCGTAGCGAACGAAGCTACTAGAAAGCCAGTCATGCTGGTTAATGTTCCACAGTTAGGTAAACAACATTTGTTTCATACTTTTTTTAAGTTTCACGTTCTAAGTATCGAGAAGCTAACAGTTTTTTTTGTAGAATCAGATAATCAACAGCTTCAGTTATAAGCAGTCTTTTTGGTTCAAAAATATGATCAGTTTCGGGTAGTTATAAGCCCACCGTCAGTTGTAGAAGACTAAAAGGGAAAATGAAGACACTGCAGTAAGAGATTGTACAAGACTTACAACTCACTGTCAAGATATAAACATGAGGCTGATGTCATACGGTTTGTCAGGATGAAAACACGGATGCCGTGCCACATAACCGCAAAATAACATAAAGAAAGTGGGTGGTCAGAGGAATCAAAAGAGAGAGAATTATTAAGAGAACATGACCGCACAATGTAAGAAAACTTACACCGTGGGGGGCGTGGCGGCCGTACGTTGTGAATAGTAGGCTGCTGGTAGGTGACAGCCGTCCGTGAAGCCGAGATACGGTGCGGACGAAAACTAGCATCTGGACAAATTGGTATTTTGGGATCTCAATATAAATATGACACGCCAAATAGTTGGGCACTGGAACTTTTCTGAAGGGAATTACTCTCCTACTAAAGACGCTATACGTGGCATTTGATGGGAAGCTGAATCAACGGAACCCGTAGATCAGTTCCTGCGACTGTGGCTGGTTTCGCAGTAGGTCACTGGGATCATGCTTTTTTTTTTGGGTCATCAGCCCTCTAACTAGTTTGATGCGGCCCGCCACAGTTTTTTCTTCCTGTGCCAACCTGTGTCTTCAGTTATTTGCTGGATGGATTACAATCCCTGTCTTCCCCTAGAGTTTTTATACCCTACAGCTCCCTCTAGTACCATGGAACTTATTCCCGATGTATTTACACATGCTCCGTCTTCTTGTCAGTCCGCCGGAGCTCTAGTTCTCCCTCGGGCATGGGTATGTGTGTTGTTCTTAGCATAAGTTAGTTTAAGTAGTGTGTAAGTCTAGGGGCCGATGACCTCAACAGTTTGGTCCCTTAGGAATTCACACTCACACACAGACACACACATTCCTGTCAGTGGTTGCCACACATCCCTTTCCTCGACGATTCTGCGGAGTAGCTCCTCAGTTTTTAATGCTATCAGTCCAACTAATTTTCAGCATTCCTTCGTAGCACTACAACTCAAACACTTCGATTGTCGTCTGCTCAGCTTACCTCACAGTCCACGATTGACTGACATACAGAGCTGTGCTACAGATGTACATTCTCAGAACGTTCTTTCTCAAATTAAGGCCTATGTTTGACATCAGTAGACTTCTTTTGGCCAGAGGTTCCCTCTTCACCTCTGCTAGTTTGGTTTCTTATGTCCTTGATTCTTCAAAAAATGGTTCAAATAGCTCTGAGCACTATGGAACTTAACATCTGAGGTCATCAGTCCCCTAGAACTTAGAACTACTTAAACCTAACTAACCTAAGGACATCACACACATCCATGCCCGAGGTTGTAGTCAAACCTGCGACCGTAGCAGTCGCGGGGTTCCCGACTGAAGCGCCTAGAACCGCACGGCCACCGCGGCCGGCCTTGCTTTTTCCATCATACGCTATTTTGCTTATGAGGTAGCAGAATTCCTTAACTGCACCTACTTCATGATCCACAATTTTGATGTTAATTTTATCACTGATCTCATTTCTGTTGCTTCTCATTACTTTATCTTTTTCCTGTTGTAAGTAGGCTGTTTATGTTTTCTTATTGGCAAAGTTACGTAGCGCTCTATATGAAAATCACTGGCTGTGCTGTGTGCAGTCTGTGGCTAGTTTGCATTGTTGTCTGCCATTGTAGTGTTGGGCAGCGGCAGCTAGATGTGAACAGCGCGTAGCGTTGCGCAGTTGGAGGTGAGCCGCCAGCAGTGGTGGATGTGGGGAGAGAAATGGCGGAGGTTTGATATTTGTAAAAATGCTGTATACATTATGACTGTTAAGGTAAATACATTGTTTGTTCTCTATTAAAATCTTTCATTTGCTAACCATGCCTACTAGTAGTTAGTGCCTTCCGTAGTTTGAATCTGTTATTTAGCTGGCAGTAGTGGCGCTCGCTGTATTGCAGTAATTCGAGTAATGAAGATTTTTGTGAGGTAAGTGATTTGTGAAAGGTATAGGTTAATGTTAGTCAGGGCCATTCTTTTGCAGGGATCTTTGATAGTCAGATTGCGTTGCTCTAAAAATTATTGTGTGTCAGTTTAAGCACAGTCATGTATAAATTGTTCTAAGGGGACGTTTCACTGTTTACTCTCATCCCATATCCTGTGCCCAGTAGATTGTTAATCCCGTTTAGCGTGTCCTATAATTGTTTATCACTTCCACTGACGATAGCAAAGTCATTAGCGAAGCATATCGTTGATATTTTTTCATCCTGAATATTAATCTCTCACCTGAACATATTTTCTATTTCCATCGTTATTTATTTGATTGACCAGTAGAGAAAAAAGGCTGAATTATTGTCCTACACCCTTTTTAATTCGAGCACTTCGTTGTTTGTCTCCTATTATTACTGTTCCCTCTTGGTTGTTGTACACATTGTGTATTAGCGAACCCGGCAATGGTTCGAAATTGATAAATATATATGGGAATTGGATGTACGTCCCTATCTACTTTACCCACCTGTCTATGTCCATCTCCTCCTCTTCCCTCATAAGCCATAAATACAACTTTCCATTTTCCTGTTAAAATCGACAGTGAGGAACAAAACAAAACAGCACGTAGTAGGGTATACAGTTTTTGTTTAAAATTATATACATAACAATTTGTCTAAATGTTCAAATATTCCGTTACCATAGTTAAAACTGAGTGCGTGAGTAAACGAAAAAAATGGTTCAAATGGCTCTGAGCGCTATGGGACTTAACATCTGAGGTCATCAGACTCCTAGAACTTTGATGTACTAACCTAAGGACATCACACACGTCCATGCCCGAGGCAGGATTCGAACCTGCGTCCGTAGCGGTCGCGCGGTTCCAGACTGAAGCGCCTATAACCGCTCGGCCACAACGGCCGGCTGAGTAAACGAAACAGCACATTTTCACAGCAAAGCACTTGTACATTGTTGTTTAAAAAAATGTGTATTATTTATTTATTTATTTAACGTATGGCAAGTACAAATCACGTATGAAAAATCTAAAAGTACGTAACACACAAAACAGTTACAATATCACAAACAAACATCTAGGTTAGAAATATAATCGATTGCACTGTTAGTCGCATCCATGAAGTCCCTTGTTGGCCCAGGGTAGACCCTCAGAGGGCATTCTACCACGATATGGTGAATTGTCTGCCTGTCGGCGCCGCAGTCGCACTGTGGTGATGGCACTATGCTCCATTTGTACAAGGAGTCCGCACAGCGGCCGTGGCTCGTCCTGATCCTGTTAAGGGTAGACCAGATTTTGCGGGGCAAGTCAAAGCCCCGAGGTCTGTTAGATGTTCCCAATAAGGTGTTAACCTGAGGCGGTGTCTTTTCCTCCCATTCTTCTCTCCAGCGGTCCTCAAGAATAAAAGCGTTCTTTACCAGATCTTTGGCACGTGCGAGAGGGGGGTGTCTGGATTTCAATCTATTTTGCTCAATTCCATTACTCAGGGTGTGGATAGGAAGATCTGGGCTATTTTGGATTTTTCGACACGCCCATCAGAATCTTTCTTAAAATATAGTGTAGAATCTGGAGTAAATCAGTACATTTAGAGATTTATCCTAATTTTTCTCATTTTATATATATATATATATATATATATATATATATATATACACTCCTGGAAATTGAAATAAGAACACCGTGAATTCATTGTCCCAGGAAGGGGAAACTTTATTGACACATTCCTGGGGTCAGATACATCACATGATCACACTGACAGAACCACAGGCACATAGACACAGGCAACAGAGCATGCACCATGTCGGCACTAGTACAGTATATATCCACCTTTCGCAGCAATGCAGGCTGCTATTCTTCCATGGAGACGATCGTAGAGATGCTGGATGTAGTCCTGTGGAACGGCTTGCCATGCCATTTCCACCTGGTGCCTCAGTTGGATCAGCATTCGTGCTGGACGTGCAGACCGCATGAGACGACGCTTCATCCAGTCCCAAACATGCTCAATGGGGGACAGATCCGGAGATCTTGCTGGCCAGGGTAGTTGACTTACACCTTCTAGAGCACGTTGGGTGGCACGGGATACATGCGGACGTGCATTGTCCTGTTGGAACAGCAAGTTCCCTTGCCGGTCTAGGAATGGTAGAACGGTGGGTTCGATGACGGTTTGGATGTACCGTGCACTATTCAGTGTCCCCTCGACGATCACCAGTGGTGTACGGCCAGTGTAGGAGATCGCTCCCCACACCATGATGCGTGGTGTTGGCCCTGTGTGCCTCGGTCGTATGCAGTCCTGATTGTGGCGCTCACCTGCACGGCGCCAAACACGCATACGACCATCATTGGCACCAAGGCAGAAGCGACTCTCATCGCTGAAGACGACACGTCTCCATTCGTCCCTCCATTCACGCCTGTCGCGACACCACTGGAGGCGGGCTGCACGATGTTGGGGCGTGAGCGGAAGACGGCCTAACGGTGTGTGGGACCGTAGCCCAGCTTCATGGAGACGGTTGCGAATGGTCCTCGCCGATACCCCAGGAGCAACAGTGTCCCTAATTTGCTGGGAAGTGGCGGTGCGTTCCCCTACGGCACTGCGTAGGATCCTACGGTCTTGGCGTGCATCCGTGCGTCGCTGCGGTCCGGTCCCAGGTCGACGGGCACGTGCACCTTCCGCCGACCACTGGCGACAACATCGATGTACTGTGGAGACCTCACGTCCCACGTGTTGAGCAATTCGGCGGTACGTCCACCCGGCCTCCCGCATGCCCACTATACGCCCTCGCTCAAAGTCCGTCAACTGCACATACGGTTCACGTCCACGCTGTCGCGGCATGCTACCAGTGTTAAAGACTGCGATGGAGCTCCGTATGCCACGGCAAACTGGCTGACACTGACGGCGGCGGTGCACAAATGCTGCGCAGCTAGCGCCATTCGACGGCCAACACCGCGGTTCCTGGTGTGTCCGCTATGCCGTGCGTGTGATCATTGCTTGTACAGCCCTCTCGCAGTGTCCGGAGCAAGTATGGTGGGTCTGACACATCGGTGTCACTGTGTTCTTTTTTCCATTTCCAGGAGTGTATATATATATATATATATATATATATATATATATATATATATACAGGGTGAGTCACCTAACATTACCGCTGGATACATTTCGTAAACCACATCAAATACTGACGAATCGATTCCACAGACCGAAAGTGAGGAGAGTGGCTAGTGTAATTGGTTAATACAAACCATACAAAAATGCACGGAAGTATGTTTTTTAACACAAACCTACGTTTTTTTGAATGGAACCCCGTTAGTTTTGTTCGCACATCTGAACATATAAAGAAATACGTAATCAGTGCCGTTTGTTGCATTGCAAAATTTTAATTACATCCGGAGATATTGTAACCTAAAGTTGACGCTTGAGTGCCACTCCTCCGCTGTTCGATCGTGTGTAGGGATACAAAGGGAACGGTGATGGACCTTTCGTACAGAAGAGACTGGAACAGCACATTACGTCCACATGCTAACACCTTTTTATTAGTCTTTTTCACTGACGCACATGTACAATAGCATGAGGGGTGAGGTACACGTACACACGTGGCTTCCGTTTTCAATTACGGAGTGGAATAGAGTGTGTCCCGACATGTCAGGGCCAATAGATGTTCAATGTGGTGGCCATCATTTGCTGCACACAACTGAAATCTCTGGCGTAATGAATGTCGTACACGCCGCAGTACATCTGGTGTAATGTCGCCGCAGGCTGTCACAATACCTTGATTCATATCCTCTGGGGTTGTAGGCACATCACGGTACACGTTCTCCTTCAACGTACCCCACAGAAAGAAGTCCAGAGGTATAAGATCAGGAGAACGGGCTGGCCAATTTATGCGTCCTCCACGTCCTATGAAACGCCCGTCGAACATCCTGTCAAGGGTCAGCCTAGTGTTAATTGCGGAGTGTGCAGGTGCACCATCATGTTGATACCACATACGTCGACGCGCTTCCAGTGGGACATTTTCGAGCAACGTTGGCAGATCATTCTGTAGAAACGCGACGTATGTTGCAGCTGTTTGGGCCCCTGCAATGAAGTGAGGACCAATGAGGTGGTCGCCAATGATTCCGCACCATATATTTACAGTCCACGGTCGCTGTCGCTCTACCTGTCTGAGCCAGCGAGGATTATCCACGGACCAGTAATGCATGTTCCGTAGATTCACTCCCCCGTGGTTTGTGAAACCCGCTTCATCGGTAAACAGGTAGAACTGCAACGCATTCTCTGTTAATGCCCATTGACAGAATTGCACTCGATGATTAAAGTCATCACCATGTAATTGCTGATGTAGCGACACATGAAAGCGGTGACGATGCAGTATGCGCATGACACTACTTTGACTCAGTCCACCGGCTCTCGCAATGTCCCGTGTATTCATGTGTGGGTTCATGGCAACAGCAGCTAACACACCAACTGCACACGCTTCTCCTGTGACGGGCCTGTTACGGACCCGTTTGCGTGCTACGAGATACCTGTTGCATACAGTTGGCGGTAGATGTTTTGCAATGTGCGGCACGTTGGAAGCTCTCTGTCCGGGTACCGCTCTGCATACACCCTGCAGGCTTCAGCTGCATTTCGTCGACACTCGCCACAGATGAGTTTCATCTGCGCCTTTTCAGAGTTCGAATACACCATGGTCACAGTTCCTACAACACTACACTATCACAGACGTCTGGTAACACGGTGTACTACTGTTAGTCTGAGTGCGGAGACGAATGCAGAATAACAATAGCAGCAAGAGCTACATGCGGACACTGCGACAGCTAGACCAAACCATAACAGTGCACTACAGCCACACTCGTAAACACGGTCGTCACCGTAAACATGTCCCTGCAGATGCTGCTCGCCGACCGTGGCCCGTGTTTGTTACAACACGCAACTGAACGTCGGAAGTTACAAGCGTCAACTTTAGGTTACAATATCTCCGGATGTAATTAACATTTTACAATGCAACAAACGGCACTGATTACGTATTTGTTTATATGTTCAGATGTGCTAACAAAACTAACGGGGTTCCATTTAAAAAAAACCTAGGTTTGTGTTAAAAAAACATACTTTCGTGCATTTTTTTATGGTTTGTATTAGCCAATTACACTAGCCCCTCTCCTCACGTTCGGTCTGTGGAATCGATTCGTCTGTATTTGATGTGGTTTACGAAATATATCCAGCGGTTACGTTAGGTGACTCACCTCGTATATATATATATATATATATATATATATATATATATATATATATATATATATATATATATATATATACTAAAGATATGTAGCCTTCGTCTCAAATGTTTATTAGAATTTCATGTAAAAATTTGAAAAAAATCGTTCAAGAACTTTTAGAGATTTTTGCTCATTGCTTTTTACTATTATATATATATATATATATGTATATATATATATACTATTTATATATATATATATATATATATATATATATATATATATATATATATATGTGTGTGTGTGTGTGTGTGTGTGTGTATGATTAACCTACTTAACCATTATATATATTAAAATACATAGCCTATGTCCATCCAAATATTGTTTAGAATATTGTGTGAAAATCTAAAGTGTGTGTATATAAAAAATATGTAGCTTATGTCAGTCCGAAAATTTATTAGAGTTTCTTTTAAAAATCTGAAATAAATCGGTCAAGAACTTTTCGAGATTTTTGATGACAATTGTCCCCCTCTATATAGTACGTTTATGTTTAAACGCCGTATATATGTACAGGGGATGTAGCCCTTGTAGTTCCCATCGTTCATTAGAATATTGTATAAAAATCTGAAGAATATCAGTCAAGAAAGTTTTGTAATTTTTGATAACAGCTTTGAGCATCCACTTTATATAGTAGTACAGATTATATATATATATATACTCCTGGAAATGGAAAAAAGAACACATTGACACCGGTGTGTCAGACCCACCATACTTGCTCCGGACACTGCGAGAGGGCTGTACAAGCAGTGATCACACGCACGGCACAGCGGACACACCAGGAACCGCGGTGTTGGCCGTCGAATGGCGCTAGCTGCGCAGCATTTGCGCACCGCCGCCGTCAGTGTCAGCCAGTTTGCCGTGGCATACGGAGCTCCATCGCAGTCTTTAACACTGGTAGCATGCCGCGACAGCGTGGACGTGAACTGTATGAGTTGACGGACTTTGAGCGAGGGCGTATAGTGGGCATGCGGGAGGCCGGGTGGACGTACCGCCGAATTGCTCAACACGTTGGGCGTGAGGTCTCCACAGTACATCGATGTTGTCGCCAGTGGTCGGCGGAAGGTGCACGTGCCCGTCGACCTGGGACCGGACCGCAGCGACGCACGGATGCACGCCAAGACCGTAGGATCCTACGCAGTGCCGTAGGGGACCGCACCGCCACTTCCCAGCAAATTAGGGACACTGTTGCTCCTGGGGTATCGGCGAGGACCATTCGCAACCGTCTCCATGAAGCTGGGCTACGGTCCCGCACACCGTTAGGCCGTCTTCCGCTCACGCCCCAACATCGTGCAGCCCGCCTCCAGTGGTGTCGCGACAGGCGTGAATGGAGGGACGAATGGAGACGTGTCGTCTTCAGCGATGAGAGTCGCTTCTGCGTTGGTGCCAATGATGGTCGTATGCGTGTTTGGCGCCGTGCAGGTGAGCGCCACAATCAGGACTGCATACGACCGAGGCACACAGGGCCAACACCCGGCATCATGGTGTGGGGAGCGATCTCCTACACTGGCCGTACACCACTGGTGATCGTCGAGGGGACACTGAATAGTGCACGGTACATCCAAACCGTCATCGAACCCATCGTTCTACCATTCCTAGACCGGCAAGGGAACTTGCTGTTCCAACAGGAGAATGCACGTCCGCATGTATCCCGTGCCACCCAACGTGCTCTAGAAGGTGTAAGTCAACTACCCTGGCCAGCAAGATCTCCGGATCTGTCCCCCATTGAGCATGTTTTGGACTGGATGAAGCGTCGTCTCACGCGGTCTGCACGTCCAGCACGAACGCTGGTCCAACCGAGGCGCCAGGTGGAAATGGCATGGCAAGCCGTTCCACAGGACTACATCCAGCATCTCTACGATCGTCTCCATGGGAGAATAGCAGCCTGCATTGCTGCGAAAGGTGGATATACACTGTACTAGTGCCGACATTGTGCATGCTCTGTTGCCTGTGTCTATGTGCCTGTGGTTCTGTCAGTGTGATCATGTGATGTATCTGACCCCAGGAATGTGTCAATAAAGTTTCCCCTTCCTGGGACAATGAATTCACGGTGTTCTTATTTAAATTTCCAGGAGTGTATATCGGAGAAATATGTAGCCTATGTCCATCACATGGTATGGTGTAAATATTTGAAGTACAATGAATGAGTCAATATCTTTTCGATTTTTGTTAACAACGTTGCCTCTTTATACAATATATGCAGCTTATATCCCTCCCTCGCCGGCAGGAGCAGTGGTACACATCGCTCCGCTAGGCTGCTCTGCTTTCACAAGCCGACTCATCGTAGTCTCGTATTACCCTAACCGCGAGTGCTACTGTATCACATCGGATGACGTCAGAACGGAAACAGAGTACCCTAGCGGAGTGATGTGTGGCACTCGCCCCCTACCGGTGAGGATAGGATCGACAAGCACAACCGCTGGACACGCGGCGGGACAACGAGATATACTGCCCCTTCAACGAACTTGTGACGTCACACTAGTAGTCTTGTATGCTACACTTCGCGAAAGCTCGACTCCGTGCAGGGTCCGTGGGAAATCAATATGTAACTGAAAAGTTACTCACTGCAGGTCTTAATTCAGTTTTCAAGTGTGCCATCGATAACTTATATGCATTTAAACGTGCACTTAATAAATATTAAACTCGTCTGAAACAGTTACTCGCTCCCCGCCAGAGATGGCTGCTGGCACTCGTAAGACCTGCAGTGTCATGTGCTGTGATGTACACGCCAAGGCCTGTCTTTCTCGTGGGCCTCGACATCTGGGGAGGTACGTAATTTCATGACGTCACATGTTCAACATTTGTCATCCACTTTTGGGTGTCACGGAGTGCTCTGTCCCGGAATCGAAACAGTGAGCCTCAGGTTCGACATCTTCACTGGTGACCCTTTTGGTGAGGCAAGCCACCTGGGTTAAGTGCCACATGAACTCCTTTCTGGTGACATGTAGGTTGTCATCTTCTGTGTTGACCTATTGCCGCGGTACCGACATCTTCGCGCTTCTCACATTGGGCAGAAAGATGGCAAATGTCGACACATGTGCCGGCTTACCTTGTTTTACCTGTATGTTGGGGTGGTATTACCCTGTCATCCTCCTCTGCATCGCTAGATACGTCACACACGTGAGTTCAGTACGCGGACAGTTCCTGGAGCATTTACCATTGATGTGCGAACAGTGCTGGTCGTTGCTCTCCTTGGAAGCATTGCCCATGTGCTCTGTCGTTGACCTGTCCAAGTGCTGACTGTTGCGGGGCAAACTCCGCTGGCCGTCGGCCTCCTTGTTCGACTGATGCTTTGATTCGATTTGATTTGATCTGATTTTTTATTGGTGCAGTTGTATCATACAGCACAAATTGTGCAATTGATATTGGACAGGTCAAAGATAAGTCAGAATAATACATAGTATTAGCAAAACAGTAGGCAAATTAAAAATAGGTACCTATCAAAATTAATTTTGTTACGTATTCAAAAATTCTCTTACAGAATAGAAACAGTAATTTATTAGAAATGCCTTTAGTTTAGCGTTAAATATTGGATGAGTAGCATTTTTTATTTCCTCTGGTATATTACTGTCTAGCATTACACCAATGTTAATTATGCTCCTCTGGTAGGTGGTTGTTCTGTGATATTTTTGATGTATATTTGATTTCCCTCTGGTGCTATAGTTGTGTACATTTTTGTTCTGTTGCAGTTTGCCTGTTTGCAGGAGGTAGACCCTAGTGAAGAAGATAGTTTCATAAATGAATAAACTTGGAACATTTAGAACACCAATCTCAGTAAAATGGGATTTACAGGACTCCGGATTTTTAAGGTCACAAATTATTCTTAGAGATCTTTTTTGCATTCTAAAAACCTTTACACTGTGTGTTGAGTATCCCCAGAAAACGATCCCATGTCGGACTAGTGAGTGGAACTGTGCATAGTATGCCTGCTGTATTGTTGTTTTGCTTGTTGTAGCCTTTAGAATTCTTAGGCCATAGCACACAGATGATAGTTTTCTAGACAAGTTACTTATATTTGTGTCCCACTTTAAGTCTTGCTGAACCCATAGTCCCAAAAATTTTGTGACATTTTCTAGGGGATCATTTTTTAATTGTGCTTGAATAGACATTTGATTAGTTGGAGGAATTAAATGAAATTCAACACACACAGTTTTTTCAGTATTTATAATGTTTGTTTTTTGTGAACCACTCAGAAAGGCTTTTCATAGAACTTCTGCTGTGGACTGCAAAGTTTCTGGACTGGATCCAGTGAGCAATATGCTGGTGTCATCGGCAAATATATTCAACTAAGTCGTCCACATAAATCAAGAAGAATAGGGTACCTTAGATTGAGCCCTGTAGTACACCATATTTGATTGGTAATTTGCTAGAAAGAAATGAGTTGTTTCTTGTTTTATTCATTTTGTTGAATTCATACTGAAGTGATACTTTCTGCCTGCGGTTTTTTAGGTATGAACACAACCAGCTATGTGCTACACCTCTTTCTAATTTTTCGAGCAGAATGTTATGGTCCGCAGGCCTCCGTGGCCGAGTGGTTCTGGGCGCTTCAGTTCGGAACCGCGCGACTGCTACGGTCGCAGATTCGAATCCTGCCTCGGGCATGGATGTGTGTGATGGATGTCCTTAGGTTAGTTAGGTTTAAGTAGTTCTAAGCTCTAGGGGACTGATGACCTCAGATGTTAAGTCCCATAGTGCTCAGAGCCATTTGAACCATTTGTTATGGCCCAGTACGTCAAAGGCTTTTGAGAGATCTAGAAAAATGCCTGCAGCTAATTTATGTTGATCAAGGGATTTTAAAATGCAGTCTAAGAATTCGATAATTGCTGTCTGTGTGGATTTAGACTTTCTAAAACCATGTTGTTGTACTGTAAGAGGCGCATATTTATTTTGAAACTGTCATAGAAGAGTTTTTCTAGAATTTTAGAGAAGGAACTTAACTGTGACACGGGTCAGTAGTTTGATATCTTTTCAGAAGAACCTTTTTTTAGCAGTGGTGAAACTTTTGTTATTTTAAAAATATCTGGAAATACACCAGCTTTTAAAGAGAGGTTGAAAATTGCTCCCGAATATTGTGGCTAAACGTGTCAAAGTCTCTAAAATGTTCACTCAACCCACAATAAGTCTTTACATGAATTTCTACCAGATCTCTGCTTTGAGAAACCATAACTAACACGACAATTATTATACACAACTATAAATAACGCATAATTATTACATATTATTACTATAAACCCTACACATCGGCGTCAGCTACATCGTTTCAGTGATTTTTAAACGTCAATAAGAATAAACCTGCGTATTTTTTTTTTAAAAAAGTAGCCTGTGTTCACCCGACTGTTTACTAGAGTATCGTATAAAAATAGGCATTAAATCGGTCAAGTAGATTTCGAAATTTCTGGCAACAACATTAAACTATGACTCGTCTTTATATAGTAGAATAGACCACCCGCCTTTCTCTGAAGCTTGCAAGAAGTCCCCGCTAGTTCTAAACCTCCAGAAATTTTTAACCCGGTGAGTCTGTAGATGGTGGCACAAAGGGTGTACAGTATAACTGGGCACGCTTTGCCACCTGAGTTTTATGATGATTAAGCCAGTCCGGCCTCAAGCTGAGTTAGGCGCCGTGCAGGAATTCTTCCTACCTGTTACGTGGAGATGCTCTCGCTGTTTTACACTCCTGGAAATGGAAAAAAGAACACATTGACACCGGTGTGTCAGACCCACCATACTTGCTCCGGACACTGCGAGAGGGCTGTACAAGCAATGATCTCACGCACGGCACAGCGGACACACCAGGAACCGCGGTGTTGGCCGTCGAATGGCGCTAGCTGCGCAGCATTTGTGCACCGCCGCCGTCAGTGTCAGCCAGTTTGCCGTGGCATACGGAGCTCCATCGCAGTCTTTAACACTGGTAGCATGCCGCGACAGCGTGGACGTGAACCGTATGTGCAGTTGACGGACTTCGAGCGAGGGCGTATAGTGGGCATGCGGGAGGCCGGGTGGACGTACCGCCGAATTGCTCAACACGTGGGGCGTGAGGTCTCCACAGTACATCGATGTTGTCGCCAGTGGTCGGCGGAAGGTGCACGTGCCCGTCGACCTGGGACCGGACCGCAGCGACGCACGGATGCACGCCAAGACCGTAGGATCCTACGCAGTGCCGTAGGGGACCGCACCGCCACTTCCCAGCAAATTAGGGACACTGTTGCTCCTGGGGTATCGGCGAGGACCATTCGCAACCGTCTCCATGAAGCTGGGCTACGGTCCCGCACACCGTTAGGCCGTCTTCCGCTCACGCCCCAACATCGTGCAGCCCGCCTCCAGTGGTGTCGCGACAGGCGTGAATGGAGGGACGAATGGAGACGTGTCGTCTTCAGCGATGAGAGTCGCTTCTGCCTTGGTGCCAATGATGGTCGTATGGGTGTTTGGCGCCGTGCAGGTGAGCGCCACAATCAGGACTGCATACGACCGAGGCACACAGGGCCAACACCCGGCATCATGGTGTGGGGAGCGATCTCCTACACTGGCCGTACACCACTGGTGATCGTCGAGGGGACACTGAATAGTGCACGGTACATCCAAACCGTCATCGAACCCATCGTTCTACCATTCCTAGACCGGCAAGGGAACTTGCTGTTCCAACAGGACAATGCACGTCCGCATGTATCCCGTGCCACCCAACGTGCTCTAGAAGGTGTAAGTCAACTACCCTGGCCAGCAAGATCTCCGGATCTGTCCCCCATTGAGCATGTTTGGGACTGGATGAAGCGTCGTCTCACGCGGTCTCCACGTCCAGCACGAACGCTGGTCCAACTGAGGCGCCAGGTGGAAATGGCATGGCAAACCGTTCCACAGGACTACATCCAGCATCTCTACGATCGTCTCCATGGGAGAATAGCAGCCTGCATTGCTGCGAAAGGTGGATATACACTGTACTAGTGCCGACATTGTGCATGCTCTGTTGCCTGTGTCTATGTGCCTGTGGTTCTGTCAGTGTGATCATGTGATGTATCTGACCCCAGGAATGTGTCAATAAAGTTTCCCCTTCCTGGGACAATGAATTCACGGTGTTCTTATTTCAATTTCCAGGAGTGTATGTCCTCTTGGCAGAGCCGTAGCAGCGAAGTCGGATTCTGAGAGTGGAATACTACTGTCTATGTTATACCGGGTGATCAAAAAGTCAGTATAAATTTGAAAACTGAATAAATCACGGAATAATGTGGATAGAGAGGTACAAATTGACACACATGACATGAGGTTTTATTAGAACCAAAAAAATACAGAAGTTCAAAAGATGTCCGACAGATGGCGCTTCATCTGATCAGAATAGCAATAATGAGCATAACAAAGTAAGACAAAGGAAAGATGATATTCTTTACAGGAAATGCTCAATATGTCCACCACCATTCCTCAACAATAGCTGTAGTCGAGGAATAATGTTGTGAACAGCACTGTAAAGCATGTCCGGAGTTATGGTGAGGCATTGGCGTCGGATGTTGTCTTTCAGCATCCCTAGAGATGTCGGTCGATCACGATACACTTGCGACTTCAGGTAACCCCAAAGCCAATAATCGCACAGACTGAGGTCTGGGGACTTGGGAGGCCAAGCATGACGAAATCATCACCAAACGACGCGGGCAGAGATCTTTCACGCGTCTAGCAATATGGGCTGGAGCGCCATCCTGCATAAACATCGTACGTTCCAGCAAGTGTTTATCAGCCAGGCTGGGGATGATGTGATTCTGTAACATATCGGTGTACCTCTCACCCGTCACGGTAGCAGTTACAAAACCAGAATCACGCATTTCCTCTAAGAAAAAAGGACCGATAACGGTAGATGTGGTAAATCCAACCCATACCGCGACTTTCTCGTAGTGAAATGGAGTTTCCACGACAGTTCTAGGATTTTCGGTAGCCCAAATTCTGGAGTTGTGAGCGTTGACAGACCCTCGGAGCGTAAAATGAGCTTCGTCGGTCCACAACACATTACTCAACCAATCGTCATCTTCCGCCATCTTTTGAAACGCCCACACCGCAAATGCCCTCCGCTTCACTAAATCGCTAGGTAACAGTTCATGATGCCGACGGATTTTGTACGGATAGCATCGGAGGGTACGCCTCAGTGCCAACCAAACAGTAGTGTATGGAATGCCGCTGCGACGTGCGACTGCACGAGCGCTGACTTCCCCGTGCATAGACGAACCCGCTACAGTCTCCATTTCTTCCTGAACTGTCTCAGCAGCATTACGCCTTGTACTCGGTCGGCCACTACGTGGTCTATCGCCGAAACAACCCGTGGCTTCGAACTTCGAAATCATTCTCGCCACAGCTGCATTTGTCAACGGTTCTTTACCCATTCGAATCCCCTTCCTATGGCGATAGGATCGTAACGCTGAACTAGCACATTCCCCATTCTGATAATACAGCTTCACTAAAAGCACCTTTTCAGGTAACGTCAACATGCTGCAACTGCTGGCGCATCTGATTCTCTCTCTCTCTCTCTCTTTTTTTTCTTCTTTATTGTCATTTTAATACCCGTATAACAGGTAGGCTGGCAGCAGCAGAATACGCCGCTCTTCAGACAAAGAAAGTACAATGATAAAACAGAGAAAACACATGAGTTGGAACAAAACGGCGGGGAAAAAACAGTAGACACATGAACATAAAAAACATGAAGCCGTTCACACTCGATGACAATCCACAAGACAAACTGTTGACACGAAGCACAAACACTGAAGATGTCCTTGGCACTGGTGAACGATGGAGTGTGACGGTGAACACTGAACACTGAACACGACGACACACACCAGACACTAATGGCGATGATCTCCGGCGCGCGATTGTCCACGTAGTGTGTGCGAGTCTGGGGACGTGCCAAGTGGGGAAGAAGGGTGAGGGGGGGGGGTAGAGGAGAGAACAAAGATGCCAATGGCTGAGGAGATGGGAGGAGGAGTAGAGGGACAGAGAAGGGGAAGCCCGGGGGAGGAGTTGGGAGAAATGGAGGAGGGAGGGAATTTTGGAGAGAAGGGAGGGAGAGTGCCCAAAGGAGCAAACACAGGAAGAGGGAGGGAGAATCAAAGTTGGTAGGAGTGGTAGATGGAGGGGAGGAGGGCATCATCAGAAAGAGGGAGCTGGCGGAAGCCACCTTGGGAGAGGGTAAGGAGGGTGGAGAGATGGAGACCGGGTGGGACGTGGGAATACAGGCGCGGCACTGGGTGGGGGTGGGAGAGGATGGGGGAGACAAGGGGGTGAGGAGGATCGAGTTTTCGGGAGGTGTACAGGATCTGTATCTGTTCAAGGAAAAGGAGGAGGTGGGGGAATGGAATGAGGTCGTACAGGATCTGCGTGGGGGAGGGGAGACAGATGCGATAGGCGAGGCGGACAGCATGGCTTTCAAGGATCTGAAGGGATTGGTAAAATGTAGGGGGGGGGGTAGATCCAGGCAGGATGGGCATAACAGAGGATAGGGTGGATGAGGGATTTATAGGTGTGGAGTATGGTGGAGGGGTCCAGACCCCATGTACGGCCAGAAAGGAGCTTGAGGAGATGGAGTCGGGAGCGTGCCTTGGCTTGGATTGTCCGGAGATGGGGGGTCCAGGAGAGGCGACGGTCGAGGGTGACGCCAAGGTACTTAAGTGTGGGAGTGAGGGCGATAGGACGGCCATAGATGCTGAGACAGAAATCGAGGAGGCGGAAGGAAGGGGTGGTTTTGCCAACAATGATCACCTGGGTTTTGGAGGGATTGACCTTGAGCAATCACTGGTTGCACCAAGGGGTGAACTGGTCAAGATGGGATTGGAGAAGGTGTTGGGAACGCTGCAAGGTGGGGGCGAGGGCAAGGAAGGCAGTGTCATTGGCAAACTGGAGAAGGTGGATGGGAGGTGACGGCGGCGGCATGTCCGCCGTATACAAAAGGTACAGAAGCGGGTAGAGGACGGAGCCTTGGGGCACACCGGCGGAGGGAAAAAAGGTGTAGGGATCCGTGTTATGGATGGTGACGTAGGATAGACGGTGGGAGAGAAAGGAGCCGATCAGACGGACGTAGTTAATGGGAAGGGCGAAGGTTTGGAGCTTGAAGAGGAGACTGGAATGCCACATGCGGTCGTAGACACGTTCGAGGTCCAGGGAGAGGAAGATTGCGGAGCGACGGGAATTTAGCTGTTCGGAAAGGAGATGTGTGAGGTGGAGGAGAAGGTCATCGGAAGAGCAGGACGGTCGAAAGCCACACTGGGTAACGGGAAGGAGGCAGTGCTGGTGGAGATGCTGGTGGATGCATCGGGTGAGGATTGGTTCCAGGACGTTGCTGAAGACCGAGGTAAGGCTGATGGGATGATAGGAGGAGACGGCGGATGGCGGTTTACTGGGTTTAAGGAACATCAGGATACGGGAGGTTTTCACAGGTCGGGGTAGTAGCCGGTGGACAGGACTACGTTGTAGAGCCTGGCCAGGGTGGAGAGGAAGGAGACAGGCACTTCACGAAGGTGGCGGTAGGTGACACGATCATGACCAGGAGCAGTGTTGCGTTTCGTGCGGAGTGGAGCAATGAGATCCTGTGTAGTGATAGGGGCATTGAGTTCCGTGTGTGCAATGTTGTCCAAGTACTGGAAACCAGGAGCGAGGGGAGGGACAGAGGTGTGAGTTCGATCGCGGACATCTGGGAAGAGGGAGTAATCGAACTGCAGATCATCGGGGATGGAAAAGACATCGGAAAGGTAGGAGGCAAAGTGATTGGCCTTACTAAGAGTGTCAGGAAAGGGGTGATCATCATGGAGAAGAGGATAGTAGGGGGAGGGTTTAGTTCTGGTAAGGCGACGGAAGGCTGACCAGTACTTGGACGAGGTTATAGGTAGGGTAGCATTTAAACGGGTGCATGTCTGTCTCCAGTCCCAGCATTTCTTAGCCGTGAGCAAGTTTCAGATGTGTCGCTGGAGTTGCCGGTGGCGTCATAGTGTGTCCGGGTCACGCGTGTGGAGGAAGGCACAGTAGAGACAGCGGGATTCATGGAGGAGGAGGACGGCCTGTGGGGGTAAGGTGGGGGTGGATGGCGACAGTAGGGACGTGGGCCTCCACGGCCTCAGACAAGGTCTGCTGGAGAAAGGAGGCAGCGTGGGTAACATCGTCAGGGTGGTGGTAGGGGAAGGGGTGACCTTCGACCCGGGTGGAGAGGGTATCCCGGTAGGCATTCCAGTTGGCACGGGAATAGTCATGGACGTACTTTGGGGGAGGGTCATTACGAGGGTCGGAGCGGAAGTGACGACCGTCTGAAACGGTGAGGAGGACAGGGAGATGGTCGCTACCAATGGGGTCCAGGACATCCACCGCTATGTGGCCAAGGAGGTTGGGGGAGGAGAGGATGACATCGGGAGTGGAATTGGATTCGGGGCAGGTGTGCTGGGGAATTGGGACGAAGTCGCCTTGGAGGATGGAGAGGAATTGATGCCACTGCCGTAACTGGGCGGCGGAGCGACTATGGATGTTGCGGTCGGCGGCAATCATGTAGGAGGAGAAGATATGATCAATATGGGAGAGGAAATCGAAAGGAATAGGGGCGTTAGGGCGGACATAGATGGTGGCACAGGTGACAGTAAGGCCGGGGAAGAAGAGACTAAGGATCAGGTGTTCGGTGGGGTTGGGAAGGAGAGGTTGGAGCCAAACCAGGATCTGGCGGTGGCGGCCAATGGCAAATCCGCCACCCGCAATCGGGAGGGGATTATCAGAGCGGTGGAGAAGGTAGGGCGAAGTGTGGACTGTGTGGTGGGGTTGGAGGAAGGTTTCATTGAGGAGGAAAGCATCCACACAGTGGATGGAAAGGGTGTGCATGAAGAGTTTCTTGTTGGCAGGAAGGGAACAGATGTTGTTGAACAGGATACGGTGCTGTCGCACCGTGACAGGGATTTAGATGAGGGTGTCGAGACGGGAGAAGGTGAAATGGGCCTGGTTGTGGGAGCAGGTGGCATACGTTTTTATGTGGAAGACGGAACGGGCGGCGAGGGAGACGTGTTGGAGGGTGTGAGGGCGCTGAAAAGGGTGGACGTTTTGCAGGACAATGGTGAGGAACGTGATGATGTCCTCAGCGGTGGGGGGGGGGACGAAGGGAATTGGCAAGAGGGGTGGGGGCGTCCAGAGGATGGACAGGGATGGTGAGTTCAGGAGTAGTCGGAGGGGGTCGGGCTTTACACTTCTGGGAGTAGGTGGAATGGGGGAGATTGCAGGTATTGCAGGAGGGAGGGGATTGAAGGTTAGGGCACTGCCGGAGGAAGTGCATTTGCCTACAATGCGGGCAGGTGGGGGCCTCGCAGCACTCGGCTGTTGGGTGCGCGCTATAGCGCAGACACCTCTGGCAGTGCAGGGATTGAGGAGGGGAACGGGAGGGGTCGACCTTATAGCGCTGGTTGAAGAGGAGGGCACCCTCCTTCAGGAGATAGTCTATGGAGGGGGCGTCCTCAGAGAAAACCCGCATCAGGCGGGTGGGGCCGGCCGAGTTGAAAATGCGGCGGACCGCCCGCACCTCCAATGAGGGATGCGCCTCGAGCTCCGCCAACACCTCCTCCTCCGTGATCGTCGGACTCAACTGAATCACGGCGGTGAGGGTTGGCGGGTGATGCGGGGTTTGGGGTTGGTGGGTAGGAGATGGAGAAGGAGCAGGGGTGAGGGAGGCGTTGGGGCCAAACCGGGTAATGGGGAGGCGGGAGAAGATGTCAGTATGGAGGGTGGAGCTGGGGGAGGAGATGAGAACTGAATCCTGTCTGGGAGTGAGGAGTGAGATGGGGGCACCAGGGAAGAGTTAGCGGAGGAGGAGGGAGAGGTTCCGGGCCTCGAGAAGGGAAGGATCGGGATGGGAGAGGAGGGATTTGTATAAAGAGGGGGGGAGGAGATGGAGGAGGATGAGGAGGAGGAAAAGACGGAGGAGGAGGGAGCAGGGCCTAGTTCGGAGACATCCATGGCATCCTGGGGGGGGGGGGGGAAGGAAGACGGGGCGGGGCCTTTTTGGAAGCAGAAGAGGTGGTGGTGCCACTAGGTCGTTTAACGGTGACAGAAGGGTGGGTGATGACATGAGGGACGGGCGCTATCAGGAGGTGGCAGGAAGTGGCAGGTCCCGGCGTGGACGCAGCAGTCGGCGCCAGAGATGGCGGCGGTGAAGGCGACGGCTACGGCGACGGTGGTGGCGGTGATGGCGAAGGCGATGGGGAGAGCTGGGCACGGGCAGTGGCCCGACGGGCCACCACCCTAGCTGGAGCTGCAGTGACAGGCTGGGGGAGTGGGGGGAAAGGATCAGAGGGAGAGGAGCGGGAGGAAGAAGCTGGAGAGGGGGCGACAAAGAGCGAGGGCGAAGGGAGAGTGAGAAGAGGAGGGATGGAAAGGGGGGGGGGGAGACTGGGCACACTATGTAATGGTGGTGGTGGCGGCAGATGGCGAAGTGTAGACAATGGCAGTGGTGGTAGTAGTGGCAGAGTTGGTGGGGGCTGACATGACGGCAGGGATGAACGCCAAGAGCGGTTTCTGCATCCCCACCTCATCCCATTGGCTCTGAAAACTCCAAATGACCAACCTCACTGCTAGCCAGCGTGGGAACCTACCGCTCGCTACGCTCCTTACTTTGTACGCAGCGCTGATATTTTGTTTTCAAGTAGGTGAGATATCAAAACAGGAAATAAAGTAAAATTCTCTCTTGCATGTAACTAAGGGATACCCTACAAACTTATTACGAGGGCAGTTCAATAAGTAATGCAACACATTTTTTTTTCTGAAACAGGGGTTGTTTTATTCAGCATTGAAATACACCAGGTTATTCCTCAATCTTTTAGCTACACAACACTATTTTTCAACGTAATCTCCATTCAATGCTACGGCCTTACGCCACCTTGAAATGAGGGCCTGTATGCCTGCACGGTACCATTCCACTGGTCGATGTCGGAGTCAACGTCGTACTGCATCAATAACTTCTTCATCATCCGCGTAGTGCCTCCCACGGATTGCGTCCTTCATTGGGCCAAACATATGGAAATCCGACGGTGCGAGATCGGGGCTGTAGGGTGCACGAGGAAGAACAGTCCACTGAAGTTTTGTGAGCTCCTCTCGGATGCGAAGACTTGTGTGAGGTCTTGCGTTGGCATGAAGAAGGAGAAGTTCGTACAGATGTTTGTGCCTACGAACACGCTGAAGTCGTTTCTTCAATTTCTGAAGAGTAGCACAATACACTTCAGAGTTGATCGTTTGACCATGGGGAAGGACATCGAACAGAATAACCCCTTCAGCGTCCCAGAAGACTGTAACCGTGACTTTACCGGCTGAGGGTATGGCTTTAAACTTTTTCTTGGTAGGGGAGTGGGTGTGGCGCCACTCCATTGATTGCCGTTTTGTTTCAGGTTCGAAGTGATGAACCCATGTTTCATCGCCTGTAACAATCTTTGACGAGAAATTGTCACCCTCAGCCACATGACGAGCAAGCAATTCCGCACAGATAGTTCTCCTTTGCTCTTTATGGTGTTCGGTTAGACAACGAGGGACCCAGCGGGAACAAACCTTTGAATATCCCAACTGGTGAACAATTGTGACAGCACTACCAACAGAGATGTCAAGTTGAGCACTGAGTTGTTTGATGGTGATCCGTCGATCATCTCGAACGAGTGTGTTCGCACGCTCCGCCATTGCAGGAGTCACAGCTGTGCACGGCCGGCCCGCACGCGGGAGATCAGACAGTCTTGCTTGACCTTGCGGCGATGATGACACACGCTTTGCAAACGACTCACCGTGCTTTTGTCCACTGCCAGATCACCGTAGACATTCTGCAAGCGCCTATGAATATCTGAGATGCCCTGGTTTTCCGCCAAAAGAAACTCGATCACTGCCCGTTGTTTGCAACGCACATCCGTTACAGACGCCATTTCAACAGCTCCGTACAGCGCTGTCACCTGTCGGAAGTCAATGAAACTATACGAGACGAAGCGGCAATGTTTGAAAATATTCCGCAAGAAATTTCCGGTTTTTTCAACCAAAATTGGCCGAGAAAAAAATGTGTTGCATTACTTATTGAACTGCCCTCGTATTTTTCTTAGTATTTCGAACTCCTTGCTCTATCTGACTTGCCCAACGCTTGCTTCTAGGTCGATAAATTCTATGAAGTTCTTCTTTATATTTCTGAAGATTTGCATTATCCTTTCCCAGCTGTGCGTGTGTGTGTGTGGGCATCGACTCCCGATTTGTCTTCGTGCGTGCTTAGTTACTGTTGGGTATCGTTCAGGTCTTCGTGCAAGTGTTTGTCAGAGTTGGCGTTATCTCCACTCAACGATTATTTTAGATGTTGTCGGCATTCTGCGGCGAGTCGGTCGGTTGCTGCGGACCAGGGAAGTTATCTCCGCGCGGTGCAGTCGGCTGGGTCCGCTGGCGGACCCTGCGCAGTGTCGGAGCGTGTGTGGAGCTGTCCGATCGCTACGAGCTTCGTGGTTCACCGACCCAGGACGTCAAAGTTGAGTAGTGGTTTCAACTGCCCAAGCCACGTCTATTTATGTTGTAGTGGTACGTTTCGGTGGTTCGCTGTTGGGGAGGTTTTTCTGTGTGCAACACAGAGTATTTCTATTGCTGAAATTTAGCCGCCGTGCGGTGCAGTTAACTACACTCCTGGAAATTGAAATAAGAACACCGTGAATTCATTGTCCCAGGAAGGGGAAACTTTATTGACACATTCCTGGGGTCAGATACATCACATGATCACACTGACAGAACCACAGGCACATAGACACAGGCAACAGAGCATGCACAATGTCGGCACTAGTACAGTGTATATCCACCTTTCGCAGCAATGCAGGCTGCTATTCTCCCATGGAGACGATCGTAGAGATGCTGGATGTAGTCCTGTGGAACGGCTTGCCATGCCATTTCCACCTGGCGCCTCAGTTGGACCAGCGTTCGTGCTGGACGTGCAGACCGCGTGAGACGACGCTTCATCCAGTCCCAAACATGCTCAATGGGGGACAGATCCGGAGATCGTGCTGGCCAGGGTAGTTGACTTACACCTTCTAGAGCACGTTGGGTGGCACGGGATACATGCGGACGTGCATTGTCCTGTTGGAACAGCAAGTTCCCTTGCCGGTCTAGGAATGGTAGAACGATGGGTTCGATGGCGGTTTGGATGTACCGTGCACTATTCAGTGTCCCCTCGACGATCACCAGTGGTGTACGGCCAGTGTAGGAGATCGCTCCCCACACCATGATGCCGGGTGTTGGCCCTGTGTGCCTCGGTCGTATGCAGTCCTGATTGTGGCGCTCACCTGCACGGCGCCAAACACGCATACGACCATCATTGGCACCAAGGCAGAAGCGACTCTCACCGCTGAAGACGACACGTCTCCATTCGTCCCTCCATTCACGCCTGTCGCGACACCACTGGAGGCGGGCTGCACGATGTTGGGGCGTGAGCGGAAGACGGCCTAACGGTGTGCGGGACCGTAGCCCAGCTTCATGGAGACGGTTGCGAATGGTCCTCGCCGATACCCCAGGAGCAACAGTGTCCCTAATTTGCTGGGAAGTGGCGGTGCGGTCCCCTACGGCACTGCGTAGGATCCTACGGTCTTGGCGTGCATCCGTGCGTCGCTGCGGTCCGGTCCCAGGTCGACGGGCACGTGCACCTTCCGCCGACCACTGGCGACAACACCGATGTACTGTGGAGACCTCACGCCCCACGTGTTGAGCAATTCGGCGGTACGTCCACCCGGCCTCCCGCATGCCCACTATACGCCCTCGCTCAAAGTCCGTCAACTGCACATACGGTTCACGTCCACGCTGTCGCGGCATGCTACCAGTGTTAAAGACTTTTTTTTTTTTCTTTTCTTTTTTTTTTTTCACTAGCTGCTTATATTTTATGACCCACCGTCTAATTTCTTATGGTGGGTCGTATATTGCCACTTAGCCGCTGTGACTGGGTCCGGGGTCCGCAGTGACTGAAAGTAACACCACACCGGCTCCCGTCCCCACTCACACCGTTGCCCGTGTCCCGCCACGTGGAGGCGGGCTCTGTTTAGATCCATTTGATATCTTTTTTTTTGTGCAGCATTAGAAAAACGTATAACTAATACAAAATCAAGTAAGATATTAATAAACAAAACGAAATTAAATATTTAGAAAGAAGGAAGGAAGAGAACTGAATAGAGAAGTTATAGGTATAATATTGCCCGTCACCTGGTTGTGGGCGGCGGCCCGGGTCTTGGAATGAACCTCAAGACGCTGGCCGTTGCTCACCATGCCTTTAACATCTACTATCCTAAAAACTACCTTAACTAGAAGAGATTAGGGTACGTTAAAGCTAGAAACTAAGACTAAGACCTCCATGTCCAGCCTACTAAACTATTTACGATATACAATAGAGAGGTAACTGATTTTGTGCTTGGCTCAAAGTTGCTAATGAAAGGGTACTCGTAGTAAAAGTAATAAGGTGATGACGCTAACGGTTTGTGTTGAGCCTACAAGGCTCCTAGTAGAGTACATCAGGCGCAAGCACCTACCGGCCCCGCCGACAACACGACCTGAACGGTGGTTTTCCCCGATCTACCATAGGTATCCGTCGGGTTGGGCTCAAAAGAGAGGAACCACAATTAAGATCCTTCCATCCAGGACGTGCGCCGCCTCTTACCAGGGGGGCGTGGGTCCCTTGAAGAGGTGCCCAACTTTAAGCTTCAGATGAGAAGTTCTTAGTATAGTGGAGGTTGAGGTATAGGCTGTGTAGGTTAGTTGTACAAACAGTTCACACTGAGCCAATGAGACTTACAATGATACGTGGTGTGGCAGTTAGCACCTTCCGGCCCCGCCAGCAACACAGCCTGAGCGGTGGTTTTCCCCGATCTACCATAGGTATCCGTCGGGTTGGGCTCAAAAGAGAGGGACCACAATTAAGATCCTTCCAATCAGACTGTGCGCTGCCTCTTAACGGAAGGCGTAGGTCCCTTGAAGAGGTACCTAGCTTTAAGCTCTTATTGAACATGGAGATGCTGTTAACTGTTTATATATAAGGTGCAATCTGTTTTTAGGATTGTGTGTGACTTGTGCACCTCTTGCCGGTTGTTCCACTCTATTCTTTGAATTTAACTTGGTTGACACTATGGATCATCCGCGCTGGACGCTTCAATATCTGTGTTGGTGTCCTGGTCTGTATCTGTTTCTTCTTCATCACTCGTGGTGCTAATCATATCTGTGTCCCCCTGGGCATCGTGACGTCTGTTTGGACCGACTTGCCTTCGGTAGGGTCTGTTGCGCAAGTATTCTATTTGTTGGATCTTCGAGATTTCGTCCGTTAGTTTGTTGAGTTCAGACCACCTTTCCGGGTCGCGTATTATTGCATGTAGTTCGTTCTGTGTGTTCAGGCGATTTATGTGTACTGTGTGTCTTATGTTCGTGCGTTGTCCGCAGAAGAAGACAGTATGTTCAGGGGAACCTTCTTCCCCGCATGTGCATCTATTAGTCTGCTGCAGACTCACGCGGTACAGGTGCGTGGGATAAGGGCCATGTCCTGTGATGAAATGTACCATACCGCGGCTGGGATCAATATGTTTTAGTTTTAGTCTTTCCCGGATGTCAGGGAAGAAGTTGTATACACGGCGGCCCTTATCGCTGTTGGCCCACTCGCTCTGCCAGGTATCCACTCGCCATGCTCTGAGTTGGCGTGTTGTCTCAATCGGTACACCAGTGATCTGCCGAACCTGGTCTATTCTCCCCATCCTAAGCCAGTACATTGCTGCGCGGTACCTGATGGTGATATCTATGGGGAAAATTCCCATGACGACACATAGTGCGTCATTTGATGTTGTGTTAAATGCCCCTGTTAGTCGAAGTAGAACACTTCTTTGGCCTCGACGTACAATGGTTCTGTTGGTTGAGAGATTTAACCTGTGGGCCCACGTACTGGCAGCAAAGCATAGTACTGACTCGAAGAGAGCGCAATGGTATGTTCGTGTCACTGACAGGGGTAGTCTGAATTGTTCCGAATTTAGCCTAGCCAGTTTGTGTAGTATCTTTTCTGCTTTGTTTGTGCATATTCGCATGTGTTCGTGGAAGTTCAATCGTTCATCAATGTATACTCCTAGATAGCGTGTGACTGCTAGTCTTTTTATGTTAGTGTCCCCGATTTTGACTATTGGGTTCCTGCGCAGGATACCCTTTAGCAATGTATAAGTTGTTTTGTTTCCTGCTATCTTTAATTTATTATCTGTGCACCATTGGGTTATTGTCCTAAGTGTTCCATTGGCTCTTTCTTCTAGCTGGGCACGGTTATTTGCTGAAACTACGACGAGTAGATCATCAGCATAAGCGACAGCTCCATCTGTCAAGATGTGCTCCTCTAGTAACAGTAGGAGCGGTTCTATAACTATGTCCCAGAAGATGGGGCCGCAGATCGACCCTTGTGGACAGCCTTTTGTAATTCGTTTAATCACTTTCTGGTTGTCCATTTGCCAAACGACCGTTCTGTCTCTGCAGTAGTCCATGAAACTATTATACAGAGACTCCGGTACCTGCAGGTGTCTGAGCCTCTTGAACAAGGCCGGCCACCAGAGGTTGTCGAAGGCACCTGAGATGTCTATCATAATTGCAAGTGTATATTTGGAGGGTGTGTCGTGTACTATTTGGAGTGCTCTGTTAATTGCGTCGTCTATAGATTTCCCTTCCCTGAAGCCATGTTGGTGTGGTGTCAGTCCCCGTAGTGTTCGGTGTGCTTGTAGTCTTTTGCAGAGTAGTTTTTCTTGTACTTTACCGAGTGTATTGATAAGGCAAATTGGTCTGTATGACTTGGGGTCTGATGTGTCTTTGTCTGGAGCCTTTTTAATGATAACCGCCTTCGAGGTCTTCCACACTGCAGGCACACGGCCCAGCCTTAATGCATCGTTTAACAACGTTGTGAGAAACGGGATGATCTGCGGTGCAATTTGTTTCAGTACCTCAGAGTGGATACCATCCGGTCCAGGCGCCTTTTTGTTTTTGAGTTCTGAGATCGCTGTCGCCACTTCTTCCTGCGCAAATGGACAGGTGACGGTTGGTGTGGTGTATACTGTGTCTACTTCGCGTCTCACCGCTGCATGTTGTGGTGTGTCTGTGTCTGCGATGTCGTCGGGCAGGAGTTTGCTCAGCAGGAACTCCGCTGTGCGTCTCCAGCCCTTAGTCATCTCACCATCCTCCTGTCGCAGCGTTCCCAGAACCAGTGGGCTCTTAATTTTCTCTGTCACGATTTTGTATGGTTCCCCCCAAATGTTTAGTTGTGTTTGTGCTGCTACATGGCTATTCCAATGGTCTTTCCTGGTCTTATTCAGCTCAAGTTTATATTTATCCTTGGCAAGCCGGTAGTCGTGTAGTCGTAATTGTCTTTCTCTATCTGAAATTGCTCGTTGGTAAAGTTTACGTTTACGTTTTGAGTCTTGTTTGAGTCGTGTTAATTGTGTAGTCCAGGGAATATTTTGGTGTTTTGTCATTCTTTGTGTGGGTATGCAGGTGTTCTGTGTGTGTGTGATGATATCTGTCAGCATGTGTGCTCTGTAATCAACACTGCCGGTGATGTCTTGCGGTATGTGCTCATGTATTTTTTGTCTGACCCTGTCCCAGTCTGTTTTGTCAAATAATAGTCTTTTTGGTAGTGTTTCTGTGTTGACGTTTGGTGTGCCACTTAAGGTTAGTGTGATGATGTTGTGGTCGCTAGCAGTGATCTGGTCATGTACGGTCCAGTCTCGTACGTGGTTGATGGCGGCGTTATTAACGAGGGTGATGTCTATGTTTGATGAATGACCGTTGTGTCCGATGTGAGTCGGGTGATGTCCTTCCTTGTTGAGTACGTGTAGTCTGTTTTCTTGGATGATGTCATTTATTATTCTACCTCTGTCGTCAGTTCTGTCTGAATGCCACAGGGTTGATCTGGCATTTATGTCTGCACAGATGAGAAGTTTTTTGTTGCCAGCGTATTGCGCAACATCTCTGATGAGGTCTGCGTATGGTTTGATGCAATGACAGAATTGGGCGTAAAGCGACGCGATGATCCAGGTATCCCCCTTGTGTGTGACTTCAACTGTAACTAGATGCTCGGAACAGAGTTCTGTAATTTTCACTGGATGTATTTCTTTGTTTAGGATTATGACAGATGCCATGCAGCCTGCCCCTCCGCAACCGTCACCGCACTTGGAGGAAAGTTGGGGATATGCCCTTGTCTAGTGTAGGGCTCCTGTATGCACAGAATGTCACTTTTTAGTTCACGTAGGACCCGTGGGAGCTCCGAATTTACAAGTATACTCCGCATAGCATTAAGCTGTGCTATTAGCAGTTTGGGTGTTTAACTGTGGCGTAGCACTTGCTGCCAGTTTGACTGTAATCGAAGTATGTTCTCCCATGAGCCCTTACGTGATCCTTGTAAAGCTTGTCCATATCGAATGGTTCCTCCCTGCGGGCGCACACTTGCATGAGCAGGTCTAGTAGGCTGTCTGGATCTGTTGGAATATTCTCCGTTTTGAGAATCACTCTATCGGTTTGCTCTGATGTACGGAAACAAACAGATTGGCCGTACGGGTGTAGGGTGCGGATGAGCATCCGCTGTGCTGTCTCTAAGATGTCTCTTTTTTCTAGCCTACTTAATTTTACATTTATATCTAGCTTGTCGTAACTAAGACTGCGATGGAGCTCCGTATGCCACGGCAAACTGGCTGACACTGACGGCGGCGGTGCACAAATGCTGCGCAGCTAGCGCCATTCGACGGCCAACACCGCGGTTCCTTGTGTGTCCGCTGTGCCGTGCGTGTGATCATTGCTTGTACAGCCCTCTCGCAGTGTCCGGAGCAAGTATGGTGGGTCTGACACACCGGTGTCAATGTGTTCTTTTTTCCATTTCGAGGAGTGTATATTGGTTGACTACAATTCGAGTGCACCAGCGGAATTTTCTGCCTTGTGGCCGTTAGTGTTCTGGTTACCTGCCGTGGCCACTAATGTAATTTCAGGCATTGTCCTTTCCTCACCTGTTGTCGCTGTCCAACATGGTGTGTAGTTTTGACAGCTTAATAATATTTCATTGTGGATAATCACGTTCGTAATCTTTCGTGTTTGAGTACTGATTGGTGGCAAGCAAGTCGTTGTGTCGGTCGGTGTGTGGCTGTCCCCTGGTTGGGTTCTGACGGATCAAGTGTATTTGGGCTCACCACCTGTCTCACGTAAGTGAACGAGGGCAGACCGACCTCCCTGGAGGCTGCTGAGTGCCGTTTTTTTATTGCCCTTATCACCAGTGTTTAATTGCCTGTTTATAATCTATCATAGCCAATGATTTAAAAAAATTCGTGTTTTTACTGGACTTTATGTATTTTTTGAATTTTGGAAAATCAGTTGTGGGCCTTCAGCCGCTTAAAACCTTATTATTGAAATTACCATTTAAGGAAAAACATTGCGGCCTTCTGCCTTAAAAGATTATGGTAATATATTTTAAAATTTTCAGATTTAATTGTGGCCGTCCGCCGCTGGTATTGCAAAAAAAAAAAAGTTCAAATGTGTGTGAAATCTTATGGGATTTAACTGCTAAGGTCATCAGTCCCTAAGCCTTCACACTAATTAACCTAAATTAACCTAAGGACAAACACACACACCCATGCCCGAAGGAGGAGTCGAACCTCCACTGGGACCAGCAGCACAGTCTGACTGCAGCTCCCCAGACCGCTCGGCTATTCCCGCGCGGCCTGATATTGCATCTTCCATATGTTTGTTCCATCTATTTTTGCCCTGAGGCTTTCCAGCCTAGCTGTGATACCATGTATATTTTAATTATTTTATTTGCTATTTTAACTGCATTTTTATGTTGTTGATTTTTAAGATTTCTTGTTTGAAGGCCTTCTGCCGTGAAATAATTGCCTTTTGGAAATTCGTAGTTCTAAAGGTTCGGCTATGTGCCGTTTTGGTTTAAAGAGGCTATTAAATTACAATAAACTACAATTTTGAGGGAACCTGACCGACACCTTGTTTGGCCCTTTCCACAATCCTAATCACCTGCTCTGCCCTGGGCGGGCCTTTCAATTTGCTTGCATTATCCTTTCCTAAAGGCAAACTGGTTGTCACCTAACAGACTCCCATTTTTGTTTCCATTCTTCTGTATTTAAATATTGTCAGCGACTTCGATGGATAAGCTTATTGTACGAAAGTTTTCACAGATGTCCGCCCTTGCTGGCCTGCTTGGTGCCATATAAAAGACCCGGAAACTTTGGCCAGAGTCGTGTGGTAACCGCTAGGCGACGTAATAGTGCTCCTTCCTGCGACAGGGGCGCGCTGGAGGAAGTGTTCTTAAGGCAGCCAAGGGACCGCGTAAGGAGCGAAACGGCGATCTGGCAGCCGTCTGGATCCTTTAAGGGAAAGCGGTCCCCCCAGTGCCCTGGCCTGGCTGGCGTGTACAGGTATACGGCGGTCCCTGCCGCGTACAGCGGTAATCGTAGCCCGGACTGTGCGGTCGCCTTGCCGGAGTCTGTGCCTTTCTCCAGGGCTACGGTTTCTGGCTCTCACGCGAGACCAGAGCCGCCCCGAAACTAAACTGTCCCGCCGTCGCGCTAACGAGTTCGAGGCGGCCTGACGTTGCGCAAAATAATGGAGGCGAGGCTTGAAGAATATCGAAAGACGTTGCGATCTTCTTCGTATTATGGACAGAATTTTATGCTGCAGCTAGCAGAATGATTCGCACCCTTAACATTTACCTGAAGTCGCCAAAATCTAGTACATAACTGGATCAAGTAGGTCACAATGATCCAACTTTTCAATTTGTTTTTACTTGGGCCAGTTGTATGGAGTATACTGAAAGTATTTTATTTAATTGGTGATAAAATTTAAAACATATTTTAGAAACATTTGATTCCCCATAGAACTCATTGAGTTCAGTTCATTCTGTTTCTGTATCAGAAATACTCACACCTAACCTAGAAGTCGTTGCTACATCACTATCGTTTGTGTACACTGAAGAGCCGAAGAAACTGGTACACCTGTCTAATATCGTGTACGGCCCCCACGAGCACTCAGAAGTGCCGCACCACGACGTGGCGTGGATTCGACTGATGTCTCAAGTAGTGCTGGAGGAAGCGACACCATGAATCCTGGAGGGCTGTCCGTAAATCCGTAAGAGTACGAGAGGATGGAGATCTCTTCTCAATAGGACGTTGCAAGCCATTCCAGATATGCTCAATAATGTTCATGTCTGGCAAGTTTGGTGGCCAGCGGAAGTGTTTAAGGGGCTCCGGAAAGGCTCAAAATCATGAAAAGTTCAATTTTTACTTTTTTGCGTTTTCTGAATCTGCAGACTATTACCTTTTAATAGATATATAATTTATTCAATTCCGAAGACTACAACTATTTTTAATTTTTTTTTGAAATGTGTTCTACATGGCCGTGACCCACTGTGGCGCTGTTAAACTGCTGTCAAATGATGTTATTATTAACGTCCGTGTTCATCAGGTACATTTTAGTGATGTGAGATAAAGTATGTGTTGTGGCTAACCTGTGATGGTTCAATATATATCGCTGGTGTGATTGTCGATTGTTTCATGTTTATTTACTCTGTCGTTATCTCGAAAATATTCGTAATTAATTCTGTTTCTTGAGTCTCTGTTTTGTTGAAGTATAATAATGAGTAAAAGTAAAGTTATTAGAAATCCTCTGAAGGCTTTTAAGAAAAGCAGAAATGTTGGAAAGCCAAATGTGTTGTTACTGTAAATAATAACATTCTAACATGGTACGAGCGATGCTTGCTTTAGACAAGGAACGCCTTCGGGCTGCAGACAGGGCTGTAAAGAGTCTAGAAATACAAGCAAGAGTAAACAGGAGGAGGAACAAGAGGAAGCTGGAGGAGGAGTTTGCAGAGGATGAAGATAATCCATCCTATGGACCTGGAATGCACTAAAATGTTAATCCAATCTTTGTCGCTCGATTCCCAAAACTTTTATTTTCTCATACTAATTACATGTTTTCTAAGGATCTTCCAAACATATTTGTTTCAAACTTTCAGTAAATGTTACACAGTACTTTCTGCATAATTTAACACAGCCTTTTTCCAAAAAACTGTATATTTTTGAATATATACATAAAAAATTGCAAAAAAAATGTTGTAAATTTTCATTACAATTGAAAAAAAATCATCTTTAATAACTGAACTAAAATTTTGTAAAATCCCTGTGTTAAGTTGTAGCCCATATTCCAATAAATAATCTGTAAAAAGTTCAACTTCCTACCTCAAATACTTTGTGAGCAAAGATGTAATTTATAAGCGTTATTTTAACATTGCAAGTATAGGGCGTTCCGGAGCCGCTTAAACTCAGAAGAGTGTTCCTGGAGTCACTCTGTAGGAATTAAAGTGTGGGCTGTCTCAAGTCTGTCGGAATGCACAACGGAATGAACGAATGCAGGTGATCAGACAGGATGCTTACGTATGTGTCCCACGTCAGAGGCGTATCTAGAGGTATCAGGGGTCCCATATCAATCCAATTGCACACACCCCATCGGCTTGAACAGTCGCCTGCTGACATAAAAGGTCCATGGTTTCTTGAGGTTGTCTTCATACCCGTACACGTCCATCTGCTCGATACAATTTAAAAGCAAGACTCGCCCGACCAGGCAACCTGTTTCCAGTCATCAGCACTCCAATTTCGGTGTTTACGGGTCCGGGCGAGGCGTAAAGCTTTGTGTCGTGCAGTCATCAAGGGTACAGCAGTGGGCCTTCAGCTCCGAAAACCCATATCGATGATGTTTCGTTGAACGGTTCGCACGCTGACACATGTTGGTGGCCCAGCATTGAAGCCTACAGAAGGTTTGCACTTCTGTCACGCTGAACAATCCTCTTGAGTCGCCGTTGGACCCGTTCTTGCAGGGTCTTTTCCTGGCCGAAGTGATATCGGAGATCATATGTTTTACCGGATTGAAACGTCCCCTTTGAACAATTATCCACGACTGTGCTTAAACTGACACACAATATTATTAGCGCAACGCGATCTGACTTTCAGAAATCCGTACAAAGGAATGGCCCTGATTAACATTAACCTGTACCTTTCACAAATCACTTACCTCACAAAAATCTTCGTTACTCGAACTACTGCAATGCAGCGAGCGCCACTACTGCCAGCTAAATAACAGATTCAAACTACGGAAGGCACTAACTACTAGTAGGCATAGTTAGCAAATGAAAGATTTTAATAGAGAACAAACAATGTATTTACCTTAATACTAATAATATATATAGCAGATCATGACATCAAGTCTTACAAATTTCAACACTCCGCCATCTCTCTCCCCACATCCACCACTGCTGGCGGCTCACCTCCAACTGCGCAACGCTACGCGCTGTTCACATCCAGCTGCCCAACAGTACAATGGCAGACAACAATGCAAACTAGCCACAGACTGCACACAGCATAGCCAGTGATTTTCATACAGAGCGCTATGTAACGTTGCCAATAAGAAAACATAAACAGCCTACTTACATAGCCCCCATGCTCCCCACAAAAAATTTTACAAATTGTTTTGGGCAGTGGCCAATAATGATTTGATAAAATTTTTCATAATTACAATAACAAAGATATCAAATGCACACACTTATTGATACTAAAATTTTCTCACAGTCCATAAAGACAGTCCTGATCATTCATCATAATAGTTCTTTTTCACAAAGTCTCATTAGTAAAAGAAATTGCACACAGAAGTAGTGGATTTCCATGCAGTCTTGAAGAAGTAGTGTTGTCCTTCCAACGGATAGACAGTGCTGACTCTTGACATGCAGACAGGTAATGGGTCACAACAGAGCAAACCCACAGCAGAGTCATTCGACGTTTTGAAGAATATTGGTAGGTAGGTCATCACAGAGTAGACCCACTGTAGTCCTGGTAGAGATTACGGTATTGGTGGGCCACCAGAGGTGCAGACCCACTGCAGTCCTTGTAGAAATAATGGTATTGGTGGGCCATCAAAGATGCAGACCCACTGTAGTCCATGTTACTCATTTTTACGGTACATTTGTGAAATCGCTACCTCGCAGATGCTGTGTCCCATGACTCGTGCGCCGACTATAACATTACTGAGACTGCAGGGACTATCTCGCGCATATATAAGTATACAGTTCTGTAAATACCGGCCATGACCTTCTTCTTCGTGCGGATGCACACATATTACCCGAACTCTTATGGGACCTGGTAAGAATGTCTTCCACGAGTAATGAGTGTGTTGGATAGGGACACTACGAACGTAGTGTGTGGACATACAAGGTGAGAATCTGGATCTCGTGGGAGGCGTGCGCGAGATAGTTCCTGCATTCGCGCTAACCTCTGTGCCCTCGGTGGCTCAGACGGATACAGCCTCTGCCACGTAAGCAGGAGATCCTCGGTTCTAGTCCCGGTCGGGGCATATATATTCACCTGTCCCCGTTGATATGTATCAACGCCTGTCAGCAGCTGAAGGTATTAATATACATTTCTAATTGTGTTCTAGACGGTTGCAGGTCATTAATGGTAGAACAGACACCACATCCATATAAGTTAATAGTTGTACCTCTTTCTACTGACTGAGAAAATTTATGGAGGTCTGATACCATGAGGGGATATTGCACAAATGGAAGACAAAGAACTTCGAGGACAGAGTCATGTCGACCTTGGAAAAGCTTTCGACAGTGTCAAATGGTTCAAGATGCACTGTTTTCCAAGACAGCTTGAAGACAACGATCTAATGATACATGACTAGCCCATATTCAGAAAATACCTTTCTTGTGACGCACAGCTGACTATTCACACGAAGTACTACCGGCAGAGGGCGTCTATATTTCTAGATTACTGTAAGGCTTTTGACACCGTTCCCCAAAAAGCACCTTCTAATCAAATTGCGTGCCTATGGAGTATCGACTCAACTGTACCACTGGAGTCATGATTTCCAGTCAGAAAAGTCTCATTTCGTAGTAACTGAAGGGAAGTCACTTAGTGAAACGCAAATAATATCTTTCTGAAGCAAGCATTATAGGCTCCCTAGAACTTTATATACAGGGATACGTTATAAGTGTAAGTACATATAAATGCTAAGGATTGGCCGTCGTGAAAGTTAGATCATTGAGCTGAGGGTCGTCAATGCACACATTTATAGTTTCAGTTTATTTAATTTAATGACTTATTACAGGGACTTAAATGGGCATTTCCAACTGATTTTTTTTACTGTCTTTACCTGTACAGTAATAGCATTCTAATAAGAGAATTAAAAAGAAAATGTGCTATATAGGGTAGAAAATTGTACAGTTTATGTAAAAGATTTCGTTGATTTTTTGTATGTCACTTTTTGAAGTTAACCAAGTTGTAAGGTAATGAAATTCAGTTTTTTCAGTTTTGCTTCATATAATGTATTTTAATCTAGTTCAGCAGTGTGTGAGGAATCTGTGCCCTGATACTTTATAATCTGTTTGAGCAAACACTATGTACGCTTGAAAGCAAATGTATCTCTTCTTTGATTAGAAAAATAATTAGGAAATTTTGTTTTATATACATCTGATGACTACATCAGTTTAGGCTAATCGTTTCAGGAAGCACCAACACCATTAATATTAACTAAGAGGGTCCCTCACTCAGTTATTTTATCTGTCTTTGAGAAATAAAGACCCACCAACCAATAGGATCACAGGTTACCCAAGCTCTAAGTTCCAGAAGCAGTTACAAGTACTGTATGGAGAACATGAATAACTTAAAGATGTCGCTAAGTGAATAACTTTTGAATTATCAAGTTTACTGTTGCATTTTATTTCTTTTAAATAGTAGTCATTGGGATTAATGTGGGCACTTCAATTAAAATTTTTTATATGTATTTGGCTATATAGCGCCAGCATTTGTAAAAGTTATGAGAGTATCAAAAAGACAATAAGTTATTTATAATTTACAACTGTACAGTTTACATAAAACGTTACACTGATTTCTTATACGTCACTTTTTGAAGTTAACAAAGTACGTAATGTAATGAAATTCAGCTTTTACAGCAATGGACATAAGTGATATTTGCCATACATAATGTACTTTAATCTTGTTCTACAGTGTGCAGATAATCTGAGCTCCTATATTTTACAATTTGCTAGGGTAAACATTACATACACTTGAAAGTAAACGTTTCTCTTCTTTGATTAGCAAATAATTGTTTCTGTCTTACATACGCCTGATGACTAAGTCAGGTTAGGCTAGAAATCTCAGAGTGGACCAACAACAATAGTATGCACTAGACTGTTTCTTTCCTAGTTACTCTATTCGTTGTTGTGAAATAAGGTCACACATAGTAGTACTGTTATGGATTACCCGAGTTCTAGGTTAATGGGCAATTATAAATACCCTATGGACAATGTATGTTCCTTAGTAAATAAGTTCTTGGATTATCAAGTCTCAAAGTGATAGAGATGAGACAATGAAGAGAGGAAGAAATAGGGGAGAGGGAGATGAAAAATGATTGAAGATAACATCTGAAATGAAATAATTTTTGATGTATTCCAATGACGGGTATGGATGAACTACATAAATGTTATGAATGTTATACTTGCTAATACTTTCACTGCTATTATGTACAAAATTTGTTGCTATCATGATTTTTGCACAAACACACTATGCATATGTAGTATCTGATTACAGTAGATTCCCCCGGTTTAGGAATGAAAAATATCTATGTAGAGGGCTTATTTAGCTTTGTGTGCGAATTTGGCGCACATTTTTGGGTAATGTGCCATTGTCACCACTGCTAATACAGGTCATCCTAGCTCAAATGTTTGCCCATTTATTCTGCGATCAAAGAAACAATACAGTAGATGGCAACACATAATTACAACCTAATGTCCTTTGTTGAACAAACAATGTCTTCTTCTTTTAATACTGTTAATTTTATCTTTGGACTGTATTATGACTTGTGTATCAGATATCGATGAAACAGTGTCTTCTTGTATAAATCATGCTCTGACTGAGCTTGTGGTGGTTATTTGATGTTAAGATCGAGTGTGTACATGTTACAACACTTCAACTGAGTAAAACTACTACAGTGGAAAATAAATGAAACAATTGTTGTGATAATTCGTCGCATGTTATACTTGATATTGTCGTATTTGGTAGAGATGTTATTTGACCAACTGATGTAATTTGTGTAAGTATCTGATGCTTCAAAAGGTTTTGCACCTACATTCATGTTGTACGACTGCAGGAAATGAAGAGGTTGAAAAGTTAGCCAATCAGTTGCAAACAAAGGTGTATTAGCCTTTGACCTAGGTTTCGATATATGTAAAAGTATGTTCTTCAGAAACATGTTGCACCACATGATGGCATATTAGATAAGATGAAGCAGAGCGGCTCTTGTCATGTATAAAATTGGCACGGAATACTGCAGGAAGTCAGACACTTATAGTATCCTCTTTTGTATATTACAGTATCTTCCGTGTATACGGTTGCCAGTACCAAAACCGGTAGAAAATAAATCAAATTGTACAGCTGTTGGCGCGAAAAATTATTTTTTTCCACATATTTATCGGCTGTAGATAACCTTTGCAGAAAGCTTTACTAAATATGTAGTGATAAAATTACAAACAATTAGACAATTAAATGGAAACCGTTGTGGGGAAAGCCAACCAAAGGTCGCGTTTTATTGGTAGAACACTTCTACTAAAGAGACTGCCTGTCCTTTGCTAGCGTATTGCCGTGAGGTATGGGATCCTTACCAGAAGGACTGACGGAGGACATCGGAAAAGTCCAAAGAAGGGCGGCTCGTTTTGTATGATAACGAAATATGGTGATTTGCTGAGTAGCCATGTAGCTGTGTAATAGCGAGTCATCAGCAGACGGACTCTTTAAAAAGGAAAGGAAAGAGTGGTAATTAAATTCTAGGATGATAAATTACACGTAATTTACAAATTATGGCAATGTTTTCATGTCTCGTCTGGAGACGATCTAGATTTTTAAAAAAATTTGCCGACTGAGCGCTATAAACACGCGTATTTCGACTCCGTGATTCACCTACTTCTGAGTTTCACAGCGAAATTGAAATGTTGTCGGAGACGGCGAAAGACTGGGAAGATCATTCGAACAAAATGGGTATGTCTATATGATAAACAAAACGTAAAACTCACGTAACCAAATGTAGTAGAAGTAAATCAGGAGATGCTGAGGAAATTAGATTAGGAAATTTGACGCTACAGGTCTGGAGAGAAGTTGGGGCAAACGACCAGAGCACTAAAGGAGGCGGCAAACAAATTTGGGCTAAACATAAAATAAGCCAAGACAGAGTACCTCGTTACGACGCGTGGTCAAAGTCAGACTTCTGGCCATCTACAATCATTGCAGGTGGGAGACCAGTCCTACAAGATAGTGCATGAATATAAATACATAGGGGCACTTTCACTTTTCACTGAGAACTCGTCACGTGAAGCACAGATCAATGCAGAAAACCGATATCACCACGGCCTAGCACAACTGCTTCGGTCCAGATATCTCTGCAACAGTTCAAGATCCGACTGTACAAAACCCTGATCCAGCCTGTTGTTCTATATGACTGTGAGTCATGGAGTATCCGGAAACAGGACTTCCATAACCTCCTTGTTTTTGAGAGAAAAGTGCTTCGGAAGATTTTCGGTCCGGTTCTGGATGCAGATACAGGGGAATGGAGGATCAGGTACAACCAAGAGCTTGAGGAACTGTACTAGCAGCCCAACATAGCAGGCACTGTCAAAGCCAAACGAATGCAGTGGGCCGGCCATGTGGCCCGGATGGAGGATCACAGATGGCCTCGGAAGCTCCTGGATTTCACACCTACAGGAAAGAGGCAGCCAGGGAGACCCAAGTAGTGTTGGAGGGATGGACTCCATGAAGATTTAAACCAGGCATCAGCAGATGTGGATGGTTGGCGAATAGCAGCAATGGACAGAATACAGTGGAGGAGGAAACTTGTAGCAGCGAGCAGTCCATTGGGCCTGATCACGTAGAAGAAGAAGAAGACGCTACAGGTGGTTGATGACTTTTCCTATTTCGGCAGCACAATACCTAACGGTGATCGAAATAGAGAGGAAAGAAAATAATAATAGAAGCACATCCGAAAACGAGGAATTTGTTAACATCTAATAATAATTTAAGTGTTAGGGAGGATTTTCTGAAGGTATGTGCTTTGAGTGTAGCCTAGTATGATAGTGAAAAATGGACGATAAGAAGAGAATAGAAGCTTTTCAGCTGCGGTGCTACAGAAGAATGATGAAGATTGATCTTCAGCATGACTAATGAAGTGGTACTGAATCGAATTGAGGAAGAAAGATATTTATGGGACAACTTGACCAAAAGGGGGCGTTCCGAGACTTTTGTTACTGGAAGCAGGTGTGGGGGTAAAATTTATAGAGGGAGACGAAGCCTTTGGTACAGTAAACAGGTTCAAATCGATTTGGTTCGTAGTAGTTAGGCAGAGATGGTACTTACACAGTATAGACCAGTATGGCTAGCTGCATCCTACCAGTCTTAAGACTAAAGATGACGACAAGAACAACACGGTATTCCCAGTAGCAAGAGGTGGGTGAACCGTGGTACTACTAAATTATTAAGAAAATCAAAATTACAATCTCACCACAGTTATTTAAAGAAAATAGGAAGCCCGGGATCACTGGTGATGGACAACCTTGTGATTGTTTTACAATTTTAATTTGACTCAAAACAGACTTTATTATAAACTTCAATTCGGACATTTGCCCTCTTACTGATGCAATATACAAATTTTCACTTTAATTGAATAACATAAACACGAATAAGATTCATATTTTGCATCCGCAACCAGAAACATAGATAGTAAACACGGTGAATAATCAATCATAAAAAATCGTTCTTGTTTAACCATATCTGAAAAGGCTAGTAACACTATAAACTTCCAACCCAAAGTTACACAGCCACATAATATCACAACTTCATTAAAAAAAAACAAAGATCTTAAAGCTTAATAAAACTGAACTGCCCACATAAAGGTCCACAGTGAAACGTGCTTATACTAAAAATACAAAGTGGGCCAAACAAGATCGCAAAACTGGTGGCACACAGGAAAAATAACAAGTTGCACATTCATTAACATAAGTGTTGAATAAGAATGGCTAGTAATAACGCAACCAGTAAAATAACTTACATAACGCTAATATTAACAAAGTGGCCTCACGTTACTTTAGAGAACAGCGTTAAGGCCCACAGCAGTGTTTGGAAGCAGTGACGCTACGGCCGGCAGGCAATACGAGCGTTCACTCCCCACGGCTTATGCACAGCCTCACTAGCAGGTGGTATATACAGGGTGTTTCAAAAATGACCGGTATATTTGAAACGGCAATAAAAACTAAACGAGCAGCGATAGAAATACAATGCTTGGGACAACAGTACATTCTCAGGCGGACAAACTTTCGAAATTACAGTAGTTACAATTTTCAACAACAGATGGCACTGCAAGTGATGTGAAAGATATAGAAGACAACGCAGTCTGTGGGTGCGCCATTCTGTAAGTCGTCTTTCTGCTGTAAGCGTGTGCTGTTCACAACGTGCAAGTGTGCTGCAGACAACATGGTTTATTCCTTAGAACAGAGGATTTTTCTGGTGTTGGAATTCCACCGCCTAGAACACAGTGTTGTTGCAACAAGACGAAGTTTTCAACGGAGGTTTAATGTAACCAAAAGACCAAAAAGCGATACAATAAAGGATCTGTTTGAAAAATTTCAACGGACTGGGAACGTGACGGGTGAACGTGCTGGAAAGGTAGGGCGACCGCGTACGGCAACCGCAGAGGGCAACGCGCAGCTAGTGCAGCAGGTGATCCGACAGCGGCCTCGGGTTTCCGTTCGCCGTGTTGCAGCTGCGGTCCAAATGACGCCAACGTCCACGTATCGTCTCATGCGCCAGAGTTTACACCTCTATCCGTACAAAATTCAAACGCGGCAACCCCTCAGCGCCGCTACCATTGCTGCACGAGAGACATTCGCTAACGATATAGTGCACAGGATTGATGACGGCGATATGCATGTGGGCAGCATTTGGTTTACTGATGAAGCTTATTTTTACCTGGACGGCTTCGTCAATAAACAGAACTGGCGCATATGGCGAACCGAAAAGCCCCATGTTGCAGTCCCATCGTCCCTGAATCCTCAAAAAGTACTGGTCTGGGCCGCCATTTCTTCCAAAGGAATCATTGGCCCATTTTTCAGATCCGAAACGATTACTGCATCACGATATCTGGACATTTTTCGTGAATTTGTGGCGGTACAAACTGCCTTAGACGACACTGCGAACACCTCGTGGTTTATGCAAGATGGTGCCCGGCCACATCGCCGGGCGACGTCTTTAATTTCCTGAATGAATATTTCGATGACCGTGTGATTGCTTTGGGCTATCCGAAACATACATGAGGCGGCGTGGATTGGCCGCCCTATTCGCCAGACATGAACCCCTGTGACTTCTTTCTGTGGGGACACTTGAAAGACCAGGTGTACCGCCAGAATCCAGAAACAATTGAACAGCTGAAGCAGTACATCTCATCTGCATGTGAAGCCATTCCGCCAGACACGTTGTCAAAGGTTTCGGGTAATTTCATTCAGAGACTACGCCATATTATTGCTACGCATGGTGGATATGTGGAAAATATCGTACTATAGAGTTTCCCAGAGCGCAGCGCCATCTGTTGTTGACAATTGTAACTTCTGTAATTTCGAAAGTTTGTCTGCCTGAAAATGTACTGTTGTCCCAAGCATATTGCAACAAACGGTGTATTTCTATCGCTGCTCGTTTAGTTTGTATTGCCGTTTCAAATATACCGGTCATTTTTGAAACTCTCTGTATTTATCTATTGTCAGACCGGCCTCACAATGAGCGGTCCTGACAAGAATCCATAACCGCACCGACGCCAGGGAACTAGCAGACTTAGCAAATGGTCTGCAGCACAAATAGATTGCAATATAAACAAGGTTAAATCGCAGCCACACTGGAATATATAATAAGCATGGCCCCAAATTCTTATGTAGCAATACTCTAACAGTACCCGTCTACCAGCAAATTAGCAGGGAACTTAGAGATTACTTACAGTTGCCTTAAGGCACTTTCAACATTAAATAAACATACCAAATCCTGCCGTGACAAATGATTAAAGCATTAACTCTACGGTTGCCGGCAGCGTACACAACGGCAACCAGTGCCCAAGCGGTTAATATGTCCTGATACAAGTTAAAACTTGCATGAAAACCACTTAAAACACACACTCCACAAGTGATGAGAAGTGAAATGAGGAACATCAGCCTCCTTAAAACAGCCACTGTGGAACCAAGTTCAGAACCATATCCAGCAGCTACCTATGCCACAATAAGTTTCAACAATATTCTTAGTTAAACACAGAATAAAAGTCATACGTAACGTAGCACTCCGTCTTCAGGCCACAAGTGGCCTATCGGCACCATCAGACCGCCGAGTCATCCTCAATTGAGGATGCGGATAGGAGGGGCGTGTGGTCAGCACACCGCTCTCCCGGTCGTTATGACGATTTTCTTTGACCGGAGCCGCTACTTCAAATGGCTCTGAGCACTATGGGACTTAACATCTATGGTCATCAGTCCCCTAGAACTTAGAACTACTTAAACCTAACTAACCTAAGGACAGCACACAACACCCAGCCATCACGAGGCAGAGAAAATCCCTGACCTCGCCAGGAATCGAACCCGGGAACCCGGGCGTGGGAAGCGAGAACGCTACCGCACGACCACGAGATGGGAGCCGCTACTATTCGGTAGAGTAGCTCCTCAATTGGCATCACGAGGCTGAGTGCACCCCGAAAAATGGCACCAGTGCATGACGGCTGGACGGTCACCCATCCAACGGCCGGCCACTCCCGACAGCGCTTAACTTCGGTGATCTCACGGGAAGCGGTGTAGCCACTGCGGCAAGGCCGTTGCCCATACGTAACTTGGAGCTTGCAAATTACGAACTGGGAAGCTCTTCAGCGTGAGACGACGGACCCGCCACAGTTTTACACTTCAAGGCGCCCAATGATCGGCACCGTACAAAAGACAAGGGCGGCGAGCACGGCGAGGCCCGTGCACTACGGTTAAGCCGTCGGCACACGGACCGTGCATCCGAACGTTGAGCGTTGAGCGCGCCGAGTTTGTGACGTCATAGCGTGGAATAGCACGCTCGGGAGTCTTTCCGAACGTGCAGAGCAATATCTGGCATGTCAGATAATCTGAGCGTGCGTCTGAGCGTTGACCAATGAGATGGCAGAACGCCACCTATGTCACAAGCATGCCGTCTCCCTTCAGTACAGAGTTGTGAGACGCCGTATTGGCACTCATTTCAAGCCTAGAGCACCAGCAAATTGAGGATCACTGGAAAACCGGTTGTTAACTGTGCGATTCGTTCCAATAAAATAATGAGAAACATCAAATTCGTGGCAACAGAATTATTGTAACTTCCGTATTATCAGAGTAGGCTATTTGAAGACGGCGACACACTGAAGATCCACCTAAAACTCATTGTTCTTGGTACAATTTGTTATAATTAAATTTCAATTAGTAACATATCTACTATTAAGGTTTGTAGCAACCGGTATTGTAATATGATTATAGTAGAAATGGTTCAAATGGCTCTGAGCACTATGGGACTCAACATCGTAGGTCATAAGTCCCCTAGAACTTAGAACTACTTAAACCTAACTAACCTAAGGACATCACACACACCCATGCCCGAGGCAGGATTCGAACCTGCGACCGTAGCAGTCCCGCGGATTATAGTAGAAATGCTTGATGTCGGTTTAGCGTAATGAATAGTGTTACTGTTCTGCATAGAGTTGTTTAGTGAGGCGGTGGCTCGCGTTTTGACACTCGCAATTTTTTTCCCCTAACATTCTCGTTTTCATTGGGTTCTTATACTTTATTATTAGTTTGATATAAGTATATACTATAATATTTGATATTATGTAAATATAAGTTGACCTTTTTTGAGGGGTAACTTTTTTCGATTGGCTTAATCTAGAGGACAGCTTGCGCTACTTTTATAAATATATTTCGCTCCTTTTTCTTTTACGCTTCGTAATTCACATGTTGCAAACATTCTGCTAGTGGGTATGAACAGTGATCAAGTAAGAGTGACCTTGCGGCTTTACTAAAATGTGGGAATGATGAAATAATGATTACCTTATGCGCAGAAGTATTCCAAATTTGTAACGCACTGTTTGTAATGGTATTTTCCTTTTCGTCGACGATGGAGGAAATGTGCGTTTTGATAGAGCTAACGTGGGAATTTTACGCGCGCCCGTTGAGTAAACTGTGTGATTTACGAACTAGAAACACCCCTCAACTGCCGCTGGAGTGCGTTGCGATCGCGTATACCACGTTGGGGCCCACGTACTGTGTGCACAAGTCGCATCGTTTTTGAGGGTTCAGCAGCACGTTGAACTTGGCACGCTCAACGTTAACGTTCGACAGCACGGTCCGTATGCCGACGGCTTTAGGGACGCCGGCTTGTTTTCAACACACGTCGGGTCGTTGAATGCCGACCGGAGACTCACTCGTCACACGTTCACCCGGAAAACCCGCCGGGGGAGCCGTCAAAGATAGCAGGACAGCCGAATATCGGTATCAGCGATGCAAGTCGAACGCCCTAGCGCCAGTCGCCACGGCTCAATGGGTTTCTGAGAAAGGTAAATATTTTAACACTCAATATATTAGGAAGCCTTTTCTGAAAGTATTTGGTTGCAATGTAGTTGTATATCCATAATATTTAATTAAAAACTATCGGGAAAAAGTTGCAAATATATTCGGTCAGTTCTTGGTAACTTTTCAAAGTGGTGCAAAGATTGGCAACTTGCCTTAAATGGTCATGCACGTAAAATTGTGCACTTAACAAAAATCAGAAATGTCTGTAATGTCAGTGAGTCAGAATTGGGATCAGTCAACCCATACTAATATACAGGTGTAACTGTTTGTTGGGATCTGAAATGCAGTGATCATATAAGCTCGGCCATAGTCGGTTCATTGGTAGAGTACCAGAGAACTACGACCGCTCTACAGTCTACAGCAGAACTGGCCAAGGTGCACCAAACTCGACGCGAGCCGAGTGCGTGAGCCACGTGTGGCCCGATGTTCAGCCTGCTTCGTCTTTGTTCAGGGAAGTAGCTGGTACGACGCTACATTTAATTTAGTACCAGGTGCATTCAAGTTCTTAGGCCTCCGATTTTTTTTTCTAATTAACTACTCACCCGAAATCGATGAAACTGGCATTACTTCTCGACGTAATCGCCCTGTAGACGTACACATTTTTTACAACGCTGACGCCATGATTCCATGGCAGCGGCGAAGCCTTCTTTAGGAGTCTGTTTTGACCACTGGAAAATCGCTGAGGCAATAGCAGCACGGCTGGTGAATGTGCGGCCACGGAGAGTGTCTTTCATTGCTGGAAAAAGCCAAAAGTCACTTGGAGCCAGGTCATGTGAGTAGGGAGCATGAGGAATTACTTCAAAGTTGTTATCACAAAAAAACTGTTGCGTAACATTAGCTCGATGTGCGGGTGCGTTTTCTTGGTGAAACAGCACACGCGCAGCCCTTCCCGGACGTTTTTGTTGCAGTGCAGGAAGGAATTTGTTCTTCAAAGCATTTTCATAGGATGCACCTGTTACCGTAGTGCCCTTTGGAACGCAATGGGTAAGGATTACGCCCTCGCTGTCCCAGAACATGGACACCATAATTTTTTCAGCACTGGCGGTTACCCGACATTTTTTTGGTGGCGGTGAATCTGTGTGCTTCCATTGAGCTGACTGACGCTTTGTTTCTGGATTGAAAAATGGCATCCACGTCTCATCCATTGTCCCAACCGACGAAAAGAAAGTCGCATTTGTGCTGTCGTTGCGCGTCAACATTGCTTGGCAACATGCCACACGGGCAGCCGTGTGGTCGTCCGTCAGCATTCGTGGCACCCACCTGGATGACACTTTTCGCATTTTCAAGTCGTCGTGCAGGATTGTGTGCACAGAACCCACGGAAATGCCAACTCTGCAGGCGATCTGTTCAACATTCATTCGGCGATCCCCCAAAACAATTCTCTCCACTTTCTCGATCGTGTCGTCAGACCGGCTTGTGCGAGCCCGAGGTTGTTTCGGTTTGTTGTCACACAATGTTCTGCCTTCATTAAACTGTCGCACCCACGAACGCACTTTCGACACATCCATAACTCCATCACCACATGTCTCCTTCAACTGTCGATGAATTTCAATTTTTTCACACCACGCAAATTCAGAAAACGAATGATTGCACGCTGTTCAAGTAAGGAAAACGTCGCCATTTTAAGTGTTTAAAACAGTTCTCATTCTCGCCGCTGGCGGTAAAATTCAATCTGCCGTACGGTGCTGCCATCTCTGGGACGTATTGGCAATGAACGCGGCCTCATTTTAAAACAATTCGCATGTTTCTATCTCTTTCCAGTCCGGAGAAAAAAAATCGGAGGCCTTAGAACTTGAATGCACCTCGTATTGTGGTGTAGCATTTTGAGACTGGCACAACTTTCTTCAGTTCGGCAGAATCGTGGTGACACCACTGTTTTCTCTTCGATCTTGTGGTTTGAAGGACTTTCACAGAGCCACTGGCTGTTTCCACAAAACGAGACAGTCAAGCGATCTGTCATCACAAGCGTTTAAACATGAGTCGGAATGACAGAAGAGAGAGACGAGAATTCTGAGTTCTATTATACATTCGCATAAGCGACATGTACTGGACATTTGCTATGAATCGACATAACAATATCATGGGTACAGAATTTAAAGACTTTTTTGGCAATGAAAGAGTAAAAAATCACAATGATCGGCAGGCGTGATTCATTGTTCTGTTTATCAAGGAGCATTTTGTGCTAAATTTGCAGGCACACAGCATGTGAAGAATTTTGTGGTAGGGGTAAATAGTACAATTTCTGAAGTCGCACACATTATTCCACTCTCAGTTGCAGTAGTTTCTGACAGAATTGCACTAAGAGTGAGGAGGATTTATACACTGAAGAGCCAAAGAAACTGATACACCTGCCTAATATCGTTTAGGGCCCCAGCGAGCGCGCAGAAGTGCTGCAACAAGACGTGGCGTGGACTCGACTAATGTCTGAAGTTGTGCTGGAAGGAACTGACACCATGAATTCTGCAGGGCTGTCCAGAAATCTGTAAGAGTGCGAGGAGGCGGAGGTCTCTTCTGAATAGCACGCTGGCTCGTTTGGTGGCCAGTGGAAGTGTTCAAACTCATAAGAGTATTCCTGGAGCCACTCTGTAGCAATCCTGAAAGTGTGGGATGTCGCATTGTCGTGCTGGAACTGCCTAAGTCCGTCGGAATGCACAATGGGCATGAACGGATGCAAGTGATCAGACAGTATGCTTAGTACGTGTCACATGTCAGAGACGTGTAGGCAGGGAGAATACCGCGCTGCGGTTGGCAACGCCTACATAAGACAACAAGTGTTTAACACAGTTGTTAGATTTGGTACTGCTACTACAATGGCAGGTTATCAAGATTTAAGTGAATCTGATGTGGTATTATAGTCGCCGCGCGATCGATGGGACGCAGCATCTCCGAGGTAGCGATGAAGTGGGGACTTTCCCGCACGACCATTTCAGGAGTGTACCGTGAATATCAGGAATCCGGTAAAACATCAAATCTCCGAGCCGCTGCGGCCGGTAAAAGATTCCGCAAGAACGGGACCAACATCGACTAATGACAATCGTTCAACGTGACAGAAGTGCAGCTCATCCGTAAATTGCTGCAGATTTCAATGCTGAGTCATCAACAAGTGTCATCGATATAGGCTTTTGGTACCGAAAGCCCACTCGTATGCCCTTGATCACTGCACAACACAAAGCTTTGCGCCTCGCCTGTGTCCTTCAACACCACCATTGGTCTGTTGATTACCAGAAACATCTTATCTGGTCGGACGAGTCTCGTTTCAAATGGTATCGAGTGGATGCACATGTATGGGTATGGAAGCAACCTCATTAATCCATGGACACTGCGCCGGCAGCGGTGGTCTAACGGTTCTAGGCGCTCAGTCCGGTCGCAGGTTCGAATCCTGCCTCGGGCATGGGTGTGTGTGATATCCTTAGGTTAGTTAGGTTTAAGTAGTTCTAAGTTCTAGGGGACTGATGACTACAGATGTTAAGTCCCACAGTGCTCAGAGCCATTTGAACCATTTTGAACCATGGGCACTGCATGTCAGCAGGGGACTGTTCAAGCTCGCGGAGGCTCTGTAATGGTGTGGGGTATGTGCAGTTGGAGTGGTATGCGACCCCTGAAACGTCTAGATATGACTCTGACAGGTGACATGTATGTAGCATCCTGTCTGATCACCTGCATCCATTCATGTCCAATGTTCATTCCGACGGACTCGGGAAATTTCAGCAGGACAATGCTACACCTCACACGTCCAGAATTGCTGTGGAGTAGCTCCAGGAACATTCTTCTGGGTATACGTATTTCCGCTGGCCACCGAACTCCACAGACATGAACATTATTGAGCATATTTGAGATGCCTTGCAACGTGCTGTTCAGAAGAAACCTCCACCCCCTTATACCCTTACAGATTTCTGGAAAGCTTTGCAGGATTCACGGTGTCAGTTCCCTCCAACACTACTTCACACATTAGTCGAGTCCATTTCACATCATGCTGTCGCACTTCTGTGTGCTCGAGCAGCCCTAATGCGCCATGTCGGATGATTTATTTAACATCCTTTTATATCATCTGGCAAGATTAAGATTCCTTAATGAGGCAACATTACAATCTGGATGAACAGTATATGACAACAACAAGAATAATAATTAAGCAGATTTACTTATTATGTTCTTGAATTGTGAGTAGCGACATACATCAGAAGCAAGATTACGCAAGGGATTGGGACAAGTTGACTGGTCAGAGTGTAACGGAACATATTAAAGGCTTTACTGTACCGAAGTATGCGATACCCTACAAATTCAACCAGTTTAACGAGTATTTATGATTATAGAAAAGTTATTGTGTATGTTAACAATGATTGCATAACATGTCTGCATAAACAGTCAACCCATTAAATTATACTGAGTAACTGACCCACAAAAAAGTTTATATCACTTGATCACTGATACAGCAAATGTCATCATGTAAAAACACTAAGTTCATCTTAAATAATTAATATGAAGTACGAAAAATAGTGGCCAACTTAGGTATTTTGGATCTCCTTAAATAAAAATCACCCAGTGAAACCTATTTGTTCACTAGGAGCGTTTTCACTCAGTATTCACGAAATCAATCCTATTTTAGACGAAAACCAATGTAATTCTTAATAATTCATGTTATTTACTTATTTATGCAAATTAGAGAAGTCAATTGACAAACTTCTAAAAAACGGCCTTTTTGTAACAGAGAATTATTCTGTCAAGTCAACAAATCTGTCTGTCATTTTAATAACATGTTAACTTATGTCACTCGATGCAAATTAATAACTTTTCTGCACAAATTATGATAACAGATGTACATGTGACTTATAAACTATATCTCTTTTTAGTAGTTCTTTGACAATGTTATAAATACGAGCAGCAAGAAGGGTCGAGAGGCAGTCGGAATGTCACTTTGGTAAAGTGTGTTTGTGTGTTATTGTTTGAGGTGGATAAACAATGCAAAGAACATGTAACGGAAGTACTACTTTGTGTTGAGTCATGGTCTTTGGTGGACAGTGGAATTAAGATGGCCACCAGAGTAATAAATATTTGAAGTTTACATATTTCTTGGTTTCGCTCGTTCTTTATCATCAAAAGCACATAAAAAACACGGGACCTCATGTTTTTAACCCTAGACAACCAGATTTAGAGCCAGCACCAGCATCGAGACAGCAGCGATCCAGCAAGTAGCAGCGATTACCACAACACGATGCATTTTAATGGCGCCAACCTAACATCAAGTGCTAACAAGCTCCGTAAATGGGAGTGAAATAGTGCGATTATAGCAATTAGCTATATCTACGACTAGGCGACCATTACAATAGGAAGGTTGAGAAATAATAGGGTAAAATTAGCAGATGAGACTGAAAGCAGAAAACAGAAATAGAAAGGCACGAGCGAAACAAGGATAGCTTATAATGCGATAGAAGAACACAGTTGGGATGTAGTGAGGGAAACTGAGTACGTTATAAAATGTGAAGTCTTAATCTCGTCTTGAATGCACAGTGGCTTTGGATAAGACGCAGGCTATGGGGCAAGACGTTCCACAGTGGTATGGCTGAAGTACAGAAGCAGATGGAGAAAGCTTTAGTGTTTCGCTAAGGTACAGCCAAGATTCAGGAAGTCTAATCCGGTATTTTAATTGCGGAATGGCGACAGATATCTGATATGTGAGGATAGGTACTGAGAACATCAGTGAGTGAAAAACAGATGAGGTAAACAGAGAGTGTGGAAAGCACCCTACATATCCGGTCTTATCTAACCCGAGTAACGAGTGACTGACTTAATCAACTAAATCCAGAATGAGATTTTCACTCTGCAGCGGAGTGTGCGCTGATATGAAACTTACTGGCAGATTAAAACAATTAAATGTCACACACATGTCCTCCACAAGGATTCACAGCTGGATCGAGTCGTATGGAATTTTCACAAGTAGTATTGCACTGCATCACGCCACTAAAAATTTGGCAGGAGTGAAGTCTAGGCTACTTTCTGATCAATTTGGGATGGAAATATTTTTCTAAATGTTGTAATTGCACACTGAGGTGACAAAAGCCATGGGATAGAGATAACATCATACAGACAGCGGTAGTATCGCTTACACAAGGTACAAAAGCGCAGTGCATTGACAGAGATGTCATTTGTACTCAGGTGTATCATGTGAAAAGGTTTCCTACATCTTTATGGGTCCACGGCTGGAATTAACATACTCTGAACGCGGAATTGTAGTTGGCGCATGGGACAACCCGTTTCGGAAATTCAATATTCCGAGATCCACAGTGCTAGGAGTGTACCAAGAATACCAGAGTCCAGTTTCACAACGCGGTGGCCGATGGCATTCACTTAACGACCGAGAGCAGCGGCGTTCGCGTAGAGTTGTCAGTGCTAACAAACCAGCAACACTGCGTGGGAAACCGCAGAAATGAATGTCGGACGTAAGACGAACGTAACTTCCAGAGCAGTGTGGAGAAATTTGGTGTTTACTGGGCCATGGCAGCAGACGACCGACGCGACTGGCTTTGATAACAGCTCGACATTGCCTCAGCGCCTCTCCTGGGTCGTGACTACGTCTGTTGGACCCTACACGACTGGAAAACCGTGTCCTGGTCAGATGAGGACCAGTTGGTAGAAGCTGATGGTTCGGTTCGAGTGTGGCGCAGACCCCACGAAACCATGGTACAAGTTATCAACAAGGCAGTGTGCAAGTTGGGGGAGGCTCGATAGTGGTTTGAACTGTGTTTCAGTGGAATGGGCTGGATCGTCTGGTCCAACCTAACCGATAATTGACTGGAAATGGTTATTCATGGACTTCATGCTCCCAAACAAAATGGGATTTTTACACTACTGGCCATTAAAATTGCTACACCACGAAGATGACGTGCTACGGACGCCAAATTTAACCGACAGGAAGAAGATGCTGTGATATGCAAATGATTAGCTTTTCAGAGCATTCACACAAGGTTGGCGCCGGTGGTGACACCTACAACGTGCTGACATAAGGAAAGTTTCCAACCAATTTCTCATACACTAACAGCAGTTGACCGGCGTTGCCTGGTGAAACGTTGTTGTGATGCCTCGTGTAAGGAGGAGAAATGCCTAACATCACGTTTCCACTTTTGATAAAGGTCGGATTGTAGCCTATCGCGATTGCGGTTTATCGTATTGTGACATTGCTACGCGCGTTGGTCGAGATCCAATGACTGTTAGCAGAATATGGAATCGGTGGGTTCAGGAGGGTAATACGGAACGCCGCGCTGGATCCCAACGGCCTCGTATCACTAGCAGTCGAGATGACAGGCATCTTATCCGCATGGCTGTAACGGATCGTGCAGCCATGTCTCGATCCCTGAGTCAACAGATGAGGATGTTTGCAAGACAACAACCATCTGCACGAACAGTTCGACGACGTTTGCAGCAGCATGGACTACCGGCTCGGAGTGTATGGCTGCGGTTACCCTTGACGCTGCATCACAGACAACAGCACCTGCGATGGCGTACTCAACGACGAATGGCAAAACGTAATTTTTTCGGATGAATCCAGGTTCTGTTTACAGCATCATGATGGTCGCAACCGTGATTCGCGACATCGCGGTGAACGCACATTGGATGCGTGTATTCGTCATCGCCATACTGGCGTATCACCCGGCGTGATGGTATGGAGTGCCATTGGTTACACGTCTCGCTCACCTGTTGTTCGCATTGACGGCACTTTGAACAGTGGACGTTACATTTCAGATGTGTTACGACTCGTGGCTCTACCCTTCATTCGATCCCTGCGAAACCCTAAATTTCAGCAGGATAATGCACTACCGCATGTTGCAGGTCCTGTACGGGTCTTTCTGGATACAGAAAATGTTCGACTGCTGCCCTGGCCAGCACATTCTCCAGATCTCTCACCAACTGAAAATGTCTGGCCAATGGTGGCCGAGCAACTGGCTCGTCACAATACGCCAGTCAGTACTCTTGATGAACTGCAGCATCGTGTTGAAGCTGCACGGGCAGCTGTACCTGTACACGCCATCCAAGCTCTGTTTGACTCAATGCCCAGGCGTGTCAAGGCCGTTATTACGGCCGGAGGTGGTTGTTCTGGGTGCTTATTTCTCGGGATCTATGCACCCAAATTGCGTGAAAATGTAATCACATGTCAGTTCCAGTATAACATATTTTGTCCCATGAATACCCGTTATCATCTGCATTTCTTCTTGGTGTAGCAATTTTAATGGCCAGTAGTGTAAAAATGACAGTGCACCATGTCCCCAGACCACAACTGGTTTGAAGAACATTCCGGAGAGTTTGAGTGAATTATTTGGCTAACCCAGATCGCCTGGTGTGAATCCAATCTAGGTCAATTCGTGCACAAAATCCTGCACCGGCAGCGCTTCCCGAAGTATGGACGGTTATAGAGGCAGCGTGGCCCACTGTCTCTGCAGGCACTTCCAACGAATAGTTGAGTGCATGCCGCGTCGACTCGCTACACTGCTCCGGTCAAAAGGAGGTCCTACACGATGTTAGGAGATATTACACGATTGTTGTTACCTCAGTGTAGGTAGACAGGGGAAGGATTACCTGCTTGCTGCAACAGTTTCTTCTCCATAACAGATTCTCATCCAGTGTTAAGGCAAGGCCTTCCATTGTTTCTTGAAATGGGTACTATTATGAAGTGCTGTTTAACGAAAATGTGCTGACCAAGTTTGGGTGTAATGTGGACATAACATATGACTTCTTAGTGCTTAGATAAAAATTTTGTGTCCATCGTGTTACTAAACATAGCCGGCTGCTGTGTCCCAGCGGTTCTAGGCTCTTCAGCCAGAAGGGCACTGCTGCTACGGTCGCAGGTTCGAATCCTGCCTCGGGCATGGTCCTTAGGTTAGTTAGGTTTCAGTAGTTCTAAGACTAGGGGACTGATGACTTAGAAGTTGAGTCCCATAGTGCTTAGAGCCATTTGAACCATTCGATACTAAACAAAGATCGTCATTCATACCTGATATGGCAGCAGCAAAGTTCTCAGGTGTGGCACCTAGGTACGGCTGGGTATCTTCAGCATGTAAATGGTACTCGCAGTTGTGAAGCACAGACGAAATATCGTAGATGTACAGTGAGGAAAGCAGTGGGCCACAGCCCTGAGGGACTCCAGGGCGCGCATTTTTTTCTGTACGAATTCTCTGTCTCGAAGAATACTCGCTAATGCCTGTTTCTGAGGTAGTTGTCAAACCACGGCACTGCACTGTTTGCGAAATTCTTATGTTTCACTGTAATAAGTAGCAGGCGGAAGTTGACAATAAGAAATGCCTCGCTAAAATCGTTGTTGTTGTTGTTGTTGTTTTTGTTGTTGTAGTCTTCAGTCCTGAGACTGGTTTGATGCAGCTCTCCGTGCTACTCTATCCTGTGCAAGCTTCTTCATCTCGAAGCAGCTACTGCAACCTACATCCTTCTGAATGTCCTTATGTATTCATCTCTTGGTCTCCCTCTACGATTTTTCCCTCCACGCTCCCCTCCAGTACTAAACTCGTGATCCCTTGGTGCCTCAGAACGTGTCCGACCAACCGATCCCTTCTTCTAGTCAAGTTGTGCCACAAATTCCTATTCTCGCCAATTCTATTCAGGACCTCCTCATTAGTTACGTGATCTACCCATCTAATCTTCAGCATTGTTCAGTAGCACCACTTTTCGAAACGTTCTATTCTCTTCTTGTCTAAACTGTTTATCGTCCATGTTTCAGTTCCATATATGGCTACACTCCACACAAATACTTTCAGAAACGACTTCCTGACATTTAAATCTATATTCAATGTCAACAAATTTATCTTCTTCAGAAACGCTTTCCTTGCCATTGCTAGTCTACATTTTATATCCTCTCTACTTCGACCATCATCAGCTATTTTACTCCCCAAATAGCAAAACTCCTTTACTGCTTTAAGTGTCTCATTTTCTAATCTAATTCCCTCACTATCACCCAGCTTAATTCGACTACATTCCATTATCCTCGGTCTGCTTTTGTTGATGTTCATCTTATATCCTCCTTTCAAGACGCTATCCATTCCGTTGAACTGCTCTTCGAAGTCCTTTACTGTCTCTGACAGAATTACAATGTCATCGGCGAACCTCAAAGTTTTTATTTCTTCTCCATGGATTTAACACCTACTCCGAATTTTTCTTTTGTTTCCTTCACCGCTTGCTCAATATACAGATGGAATAACATCGGGGAGAGGCTACAGCCCTGTCTCAATCCCTTCCCAACCACTGCTTCCCTTTCGCGTCCCTCGACTCTTATAACTGCCATGTGGTTTCTGTACAAATTGTAAACAGCCTTTCGCTGGCTGTATTTTACCCCAGCCACATTCAGAATTTGAAAGAGAGTATTCCAGTCAACATTGTCAAAAGCTTTCTCTAAGTCTACAAATGCTAGAAACGTAGGTTTGCCTTTCCTTAATCTAGCTTCTAGGATAAGTCGTATTGCCTCACGTGTTCCAACATTTCTACGGAATCCAAACTAATCTCTCCCGATGTCGGCTTCTACCAGTTTTTCCATTCGTCTGTAAAGAATTCGCGTTAGTATTTTGCCGCCGTGACTTATTAAAATGATAGTTCGGTAATTTTCACGTCTGTGAACACCTGCTTTCTTTGGGATTGGAATTGTTATATTGTCAAGCAGTGGTAAAATGTTTGCTTCAGATCTGTCCACGGCATGTGTGATGTCGACAGTTGCTGGCTGACCCACTGCTGACCCCTGTCTCCTTCTCATAGAAAGGTAGACGGTTGACCGTTCCAGAAACGGAGAGCACGGTCGGGCCTCCAGCAGGGGGGCGGTGGGCGTGTCCCGCAGTGAGCGGCTGTCAGCCCCGCTCGTCTCGGCACGCGCCTCTGATGGACGCCCGCCTCCCGCATCTGGTAGCGGCCGGCCGGGGCACTGTTGCGCAGTCTTGCTCTCTTTCACACAGTGCATTCCGGTACCGCATGCCTCTCACTTTCCTCGCATTAGCGTGCTCTCCACTCACTGCCAGGCCAGGTCGCAGCGCACCGGCCAGCCACACGGCAAAACACTGCTTATTCTGTACAGTGGCGCAGTATTTGGCGACCGTGACAGGACCCTGTGGCTCAAGAAAGGGCACAGTCTAATTACCAGCTGAATATCAGGCTGCGTCCCAGCATACCAGACAGTCACCTGGGAAAACGATACCTATACTGTACAGTAAAACAGAATTTAGCGACAGTGACAGGGTGTTGTAAGTCAAAACATGACGTTGTAATTTTTCCTCCTATCTACGTAATTCTGTAGCTCTCAATTCGTTCGAGCAATCAATCATTCATGATAGGAAACACAGTCATAGCTCAGTCACTCAAAATGATTCTGAAATTTTACTTGTTAGAATGAAATCAGGCGATGATTCTTCTTCTCTACAGGCTCGTACTTTGCAGCAGTCTGCTAATCTGTACAAATAAAATGCCTCGTAATTTTGGGAGCGTTGTATAACCAGTCGGGAAACCTCAGATCAAGCGGATATTTGGCTTTGATGAAGTTTAACCTTCCGAAGAAGCAATGGAGCTCTTGGATTATTAAATGCAGGTTCGTATCCAGTCTTTCAGAAGTCCCTTCTGATTAACAACTACGCAATATATCGATAAATATAATTAATTCCCAAATGTCACATACACACCTTTTTTTGAAGGAGGAATATATATATATTTCCTTTTTAATCGTACAGTTCGTATCAGTTATCTTCTGTGATAAATCTCAATAATCAAATTACAGTTCTTCCAAACCAAGCTCATGTTAATCGGCACGAAGACAATCTCCGAAGCTCCCTTTCTTTTTTTTTCTAACAACCACCAGAGAGAGTACTACAAAGAATACTTATGCGCTCATGGCATAGCTATTGTATGATCTACTTTTCGCATGGATTCTGCGAGTACGAAGATAGAAAATTAGTAAACGTCATTCAAGGGTAGAATTGTATCAGAATAATTAATCGAATATAAAGAGATATTACAACGTAACGTACTGATTCAGACCCCACATCTGTCCTCTTAGGTCAAGCTGCATCAAACTATACCAGTCAGCCATGTAGTATACACCAATGAGCCCAAAATTATGACCACCTGTTTAATAGCGTGTTGTTCCATTTTTAAAACATAGTACAACAGAGATTCTGCGTGGCGTGGATTCTGCAAGTGCTTGACAGGATTCAGCACGTATGTGATAACAGATGTTCTTTGACAGGTCAAGCAATTCTCGCAAATTACAGAAACGCAACTGGGGTGCGATGTGTGTTCCAGTGGGTACAGATCAGGCACATTTGCCGGCCAAGACAACAATGTGAGGTCACTACAACGCATCTAGAATGACTGTAGCACGATTCTGACCTCGCAACACGGGCAGCATATGAGGAGATTTCAAGCATGAAGCGATACAGGTGGTCTGCAATAATGTTCACATAGCTCACTAATGTCATGAAGTCCACAGTTCCCACGGAAGCCCAACTCAATGTACAGGGTTATTACAAATGATTGAAGCGATTTCACAGCTCTACAATAACTTTATTATTTGAGATATTTTCACAATGCTTTGCACACACATACAAAAACTCAAAAAGTTTTTTTAGGCATTCACAAATGTTCGATATGTGGCCATTTAGTGATTCGGCAGACATCAAGCCGATAATCAAGTTCCTCCCACACTCGGCGCAACATGTCCCCATCAATGAGTTCGAAAGCATCGTTGATGCGAACTCGCAGTTCTGGGACGTTTCTTGGTAGAGGAGGTTTAAACACTGAATCTTTCACATAACCCCACAGAAAGAAATCGCATGGGGTTAAGTCGGGAGAGCGTGGAGGCCATGACATGAATTGCTGATCATGATCTCCACCACGACCGATCTATCGGTTTTCCAATCTCCTGTTTAAGAAATGCCGAACATCATGATGGAAGTGCGGTGGAGCACCATCCAGTTGAAAGATGAAGTCGGCGCTGTCGGTCTCCAGTTGTGGCATGAGACAATTTTCCAACATGTCCAGATACACGTGTCCTGTAACGTTTTTTTTCCCAGAAGAAAAAGGAGCCGTAAACTTTAAATCGTGAGATTGCACAAAACACGTTAACTTTTGGTGAATTGCGAATTTGCTGCACGAATGCGTGAGGATTCTCTACCGCCCAGATTCGCACATTGTGTCTGTTCACTTCACCACTAAGAAAAAAATGTTGCTTCATCACTGAAAGCAAGTTTCGCACTAAACGCATCCTCTTCCATGAGCTGTTGCAACCGCGCCGAAAATTCAAAGCGTTTGACTTTGTCATCGGGTGTCAGGGCTTGTAGCAATTGTAAACTGTAAGGCTTCTGCTTTAGCCTTTTCCGTAAGATTTTCCAAACCGTCGGCTGTGGTACGTTTAACTCCCTGCTTGCTTTAGTCGTCGACTTCCGCGGGCTACGCGTGAAACTTGCCCGCACGCGTTCAACCGTTTCTTCGCTCACTGCAGGCCGACCCGTTGATTTCCCCTTACAGAGGCATCCAGAAGCTTGAAACTGCACATACCATCATCGAATGGAGTTAGCAGTTGGTGGATCTTTGTTGAACTTCGTCGTGAAGTGTCGTTGCACTGTTATGACTGACTGATGTGAGTGCATTTCAAGCACGACATACGCTTTCTCGGCTCCTGTCGCCAATTTGTCTCACTGCGCTCTCGAGCGCTCTGGCGGCAGAAACCTGAAGTGCGGCTTCAGCCGAACAAAACTTTATGAGTTTTTCTAAGTATCTGTAGTGTGTCGTGACCATATGTCAATGAATGGAGCCACAGTGAATTTATGAAATCGCTTCAATCATTTGTAATAGCCCTGTAGTCAACAGCATAGTTCTGCCCTTACCGGCAGCATCTGCAGCGCAGTGCATGTTTCGTGCAGACATTCACGGGGATGACGACGTGTGAGGACCCAACCATCGACCTGTTGTAACAAGAGACGAGTTTAATTCCACAGGCGAGACGTTTCTGTTGACCCACGGTAAAAACTCAGTGATGCTGTGGAAACTGCAGTCGTAACTGACGATGTTGTTGGGTCAACACACAACGTAGGGGCTGTCTTATGTGGAGGCTGTGTTCAACAACGGCGTGCTCCGAAACACTTGTGCCTGCGCCAGCATTGTCCTCTGTTGTCAGATCTGCCAAAACGCCGCATATCCTGGATTACACAGTGGGGTATCCTCCAACCTCTACGTTTTGCGATAAGACGCGGTCGTCCAATACCATACGGCCTTTCGTTATTTGACCATCCTTCAAATACTTTTCGTAGTTGTTCACGACAGTAGTACGCCAACAGGTGACCAACTTCGTCGTTTCAGAGCCACAACAATATGCCCTTTGCCAAAACCGATTATATCAGTGGATTACCGCATTTGCGAGATCCGAATCTTCCCTATAATCACTGCCCATTCGTCTTTCTTCTGCATACATTGTTTCCTTACTGCGTCACGTGCCCGCAACAACACCAGGGGACATTCAACCCCGCAGTGGCAGTGGTCATAATGTTTTGCCTCATCAGTGTACAGTACCTATTCTGCACATTTAGGCAGTATCCGGCGACCACGAGAGGATCCTGTATTCCATAAGAGGGCATAATTTCTTTCCAGTGTTCATGACCCTTTATCTCAGGCCTTGTCCGCCCCTGAGAGCTGAGCGGTCAGCGCGACGGAATGTCATGCCTAACGTCCCGGGTTCGATTCCCGGCTGGGTCGGAGATTTTCTCCGCTCAGGGGCCGGGTGTTGTGTTGTCTTTACCATCATTATTTCATTCCCATCGACATACAAGTCGCCGAAGTGGCGTCAACTCGAAAGGCCTGCACCAAGCGAACGGTCTACCCGACGGGAGGCCCTAGCCACACGGCATTTCCATTTAACTCATGACTTGTTGCCTCCTTGCCATCAGATGATAGGGACTTCAGCTGTTATGGAGCACACAGATTATTTTCATAATATAAGGGGCGATCTAAAACTTTCCGTTTGACGGCGTTGTTGCAGCGTTCATACAACGTAGCTCGATCTCGATAAGAGTACATACAGGGTGTTAAATGACCGGTATGTTTGAACGGCAATAAAAACTAAACGAGCAGCGATAGAAATACACCGTTTGTTGCAATATGCTTGGGACAACAGTACATTTTCAGGCAGATAAACTTTCGAAATTACAGTAGTTACAATTTTCAACATCAGATGGCGCTGCGGTCTGGGAAACTCTATAGTACGATATTTTCCACATATCCACCATGCGTAGCAATAATATGGCGTAGTCTCTGAATTAAATTACCCGAAACCTTTGACAACGTGTCTGGCGGAATGGCTTCACATGCAGATGAGATGTACTGCTTCAGCTGTTCAATTGTTTCTGGATTCTGGCGGTACACCTGGTCTTTCAAGTGTCCCCACAGAAAGAAGTCACAGGGGTTCATGTCTGGCGAATAGGGAGGCCAATCCACGCCGCCTCCTGTATGTTTCGGATAGCCCAAAGCAATCACACGATCATCGAAATATTCATTCAGGAAATTAAAGACGTCGGCCGTGCGATGTGGCCGGGCACCATCTTGCATAAACCACGAGGTGTTCGCAGTGTCGTCTAAGTCAGTTTGTACCGCCACAAATTCACGAAGAATGTCCAGATAGCGTGATGCAGTAATCGTTTCGGATCTGAAAAATGGGCCAATGATTTCTTTGGAAGAAATGGCGGCCCAGACCAGTACTTTTTGAGGATGCAGGGACGGTGGGACTGCAACATGGGGCTTTTCGGTTCCCCATATGCGCCAGTTCTGTTTATTGACGAAGCCGTCCAGGTAAAAATAAGCTTCGTCAGTAAACCAAATGCTGCCCACATGCATATCGCCGTCATCAATCCTGTGCACTATATCGTTAGCTAATGTCTCTCTTGCAGCAATGGTAGCGGCGCTGAGGGGTTGCCGCGTTTGAATTTTGTGTGGATAGAGGTGTAACTCTCGCGCATGAGACGATACGTGGACGTTGGCGTCATTTGGACCGCAGCTGCAACACGGCGAACAGAAACCCGAGGCCGCTGTTGGATCATCTGCTGCACTAGCTGCGCGTTGCCCTCTGTGATTGCCGTACGCGGTCGCCCTACCTTTCCAGCACGTTCATCCGTCACGTTCCCAGTCCGTTGAAATTTTTCAAACAGATCCTTTATTGTATCGTTTTTCGGTCCTTTGGATACATTGAAACTCCGTTGAAAACTTCGTCTTGTTGCAAGAACACTGTGTTCTAGGCGGTGGAATTCCAACACCAGAAAAATCCTCTGTTCTAAGGAATAAACCATGTTGTCTACAGCACACTTGCACGTTGTGAACAGCACACGCTTGCAGCAGAAAGACGACGTACAGAATGGCGCACCCACAGACTGCGTTGTCTTCTATATCTTTCACATCACTTGCAGCGCCATCTGTTGTTGAAAATTGTAACTACTGTAATTTCGAAAGTTTGTCCGCCTGAAAATGTACTGTTGTCCCAAGCATATTGCAACAAACGGTGTATTTCTATCGCTGCTCGTTTAGTTTTTATTGCCGTTTCAAATATACCGGTCATTTTTGAAACACCCTGTAAGTACCGACATGAAGACAAGGGATAAGAATGACATTCATGTCTTTTCGAAGTACTTGCAGTAAATGGGGAAACGTGAACTATGGAGACGTTATTACCAAATGCGTGCAAACAAGACCAACATTCTGTCATTCTTTTCTAGGCTGCCGAAGAACACAGTAGAAATCCATTGGAGACGAAAGAATACGTATGGGCAGCACGTCTGTTGAAAACCTGCAAGAGACAATAATTTTATCTTGGAACTCTTCCAGTTGGTCCGTGTTTCCATAGATAAACAACTATATCAGAAACTGAATCCGCCTTGATGCAAAACACCTTGTTATTCATTTATTTCCTTATTTTCCCAAACTAGTTTCGGCGAGTGGTTTTTTTAATCTTATTTATTGCATTTTACAGCATGTTTTTGGAATTATTGTCACTGTTTGCGACATATTTTCTATGCGCTTTTTTGTTGTTGTTGCCGTTTTTACTCAGCGAACATCATGCCTTCTGCAAGATTACTCAGCGAACATCATCTCATCTGGTGCGTCGTTCGGACGGTCGACTCAATGCTCACAACGATTCTGCCAGATTGGCATACTGATTCTAGACTATATGGCCTTCGAACGGAATTTTTCTGATTGTCCTTTACAATTTTCCTCTCAGCTGTATTTGTTTAATCGCAATCGATTTCGCAGACTATTCTGGCTGCATCTTCATCGTCTTAGGCACAGTTACCAGAACGAGACATATTCGAAAGTATATCTTGATGAAGTTGAGTCTTTTATTTAACTCGTTAGAAGATGTTGTGGTACAGCAATAACACGTACAGCTGCTTCTTAGAGCTACAATCATATTTGTATTAATATGATTTATTTATTTTAGACACAATGACATTTTTGCCATCGTCTTTTTATTTCATTATTTATTTATTTATTCAACATGATCCAGTTGAGGCTCTCAGGCCCTTTCTTACATCGATCCATTTCACACGTACAGTACCTTTTCTTTTTACATCATTTCATCTTAGAAATAACAATTTTAATATGACAAATAGTATCAAAAGGCTTATTCTGTAGTTGAAATCTGAGTGTATAATACTATGTATAAACTAATAAAGTCGATACTGGCAGTGCTTCAACTACTGATGGTGCTGCCATTAATCATAAAGGTAATAATAATAATGGGAGTGGCAGATGTAAAAAGACTTTTTTGGTGCACAAAATAGATGTTTTGTGATATAACGGGTTCTGGGGAGAAGAAATACAAGGAGACTGCATCATCTAAGAATACTTGGGAATGAGGAAAATCTGGTAGGAAAGAAGAACGTACAACTGTAACAAGTGTGTACAGTGACAAGTATTGTTGCTTTAGTAGACATGTCGTAAACTGTCTTCTGAAGCTGCAGCTGTTATTAAGTTCTGTAATATACTTCCAGAGCCGTGTTCCTGATACTGAAAAGGACTTCGAGATAGAGTGGAACAGCTGTTTCTGCCTGATGTTAAGACACGAGCTTTAAGGACGAGGGGAGGTATGAGGGATAGGGGACGTCGATAAGGCAGCAGAGAAAACAGAGGTTGTAGAAATCTCTGCGCGCAGCCAGGGTACCTGTGCAAATGACGGTGAAATATCGAACATCACAGATATGAAGAACACAGGCATTCATTACCAGTTCCAGGGAAAGCCCTTTCAGGACAACATCACTGTAATAAATAATTGGAAGTATAAGTGTTTCTTTTTGCCGGCTGGAGTGACCGAGCGGTTCTAGGCACTACAGTCGGGAACCGAGCGACCGCTACGGTCGCAGGTTCGAATCCTGCCTCGGGCACGGATGCGTGTGATGTCCTTAGGTTAGTTAGGTTTAAGTAGTTCTAAGTTCTAGGGGACTGATGACCTCAGCAGTTAAGTCCCATAGTGCTCAGAGCCATTTGAACCATATTTTTTTTCTTTTTCAGGTCAAGAGTGAAACGTCCCCTTTGAACAATTTATACAAAACTGTGCTTAAACTGACACACAATATTTTTAGCGCAACGCAATCTGACTATCAAAGATCCCTGCAAGAGAATGGCCCTGAGTAACATTAAACTATACCTTTCAGAAATCACTTACCTCACAAAAATCTTCGTTACTCGAACTACTGCAATACAGCGAGCGCCACTACTGCCAGCTAAATAAAATATTCAAACTACGGAAGGCACTAACTACTGATAGAGATAGTTAGCAAATGAAAGATATTAATAGAGAACAAACAATGTATTTACCTTAATATCATCACAAGTCATAATATATGTAATTTCAAATCTCCGCCATCTCTCTCCTCACATCCACCACTGCTGGCGGCTCACCTCTAACTGCGCAACGCTACGTGCTGTTCACATCCAGCTGCCGCTGCCCAACACTACAATGGCAGACAACAATGCAAACTAGCCACATACTGCACACAGCACAGCCAGTGATTTTCATACAGAGCGCTACGTGGCATTACCAATATAAAAATCTAAACAGCCTACTTACATAGCCCCCATGCTCCCCACAAAATATTTTACAAATTTTTTTGGCCAGTGGCCAATAATGATTTGATAAAATTTTTCATAATTACACTAACAAAGATATCCAATGCACACACTTATTGATACAATGTTGGTCAAAAGCTAAAATTTTCTCACAGTCCATAAAGACAGTCCTGATCATTCATCATAGTAAAACTGCTGTTTCTTTTATCAAAGTCTGAGCAGTAAAAGACAATGCACACGGAAGTAGTGGATTTCCATGCAGTCTTGAAGAAGTAGTGTTATCCTTCCAACAGAAAGACAATGCTGACTCTTGACATGCTGACAGGTAATGGGCCACAACAGAGCAAACCCACAGCAGAATCATTCGACGTTTTGAAGAAGATTGTTAGGTATGTCATCACAGAGCAGACCCACTGTAGTCCTGGTAGAGATTGTGGTATTGGTGGACCACCAGAGATGCAGACCCACTGCAGTCCTTGTAGAAATTGTGGACAGGCCCACTGTAGTCCTTGTAGAAATAATGTTACTGGTGAGTCAGCAAAGGTGTAGACCCACTGTAGTCCTTGTAGAGACGGCCAGCAGCCATCTGCTCTGACTGTGCAGGTGCACAATCACCATCGAAGAGTCTTGCGGAGAATGTTGCAAGTCCATAAACCACCACTTATGCACTCACAAAAATTTTGGAATTGTCCTTAAAACCAGCAATGCTGTTATCCAGTCCCTTGCTGAATTATTAACACACGTGCAAACACTAACAGTCCCTACTTCTCACATACTGTCCACATACTATGACCAACAGAAACGTGTGTAGTGAAATGTAACGTACAATTTACTTAATTTGATGAACTGGTGTCAATTACAATTTTATAACATGAAAAACACAATTTGAAGAGCAAAAATAAGAGAACACATTAACATAGCACTGAAAATAATATCTAGTTAATTGTAGCTGCGAAATACTTGGTGCAAATCTACATGCATGCCACAACTGTTTTACTGTGCAACAATGAAAAACCACAACTACAAAGGAAATTCTCTCTATAATTACGCGCTAGCAATAAACAAAAGCTACATTAAATACACAAACTACAAGGAAAAAAATCAGAAGATTCCAGTGAGGTATCCTCGGCTAAGGGTCGACATATGAAACGTCCCCTTTGAACAATTTATACAAAACTGTGCTTAAACTGACACACAATATTTTTAGCGCAACGCAATCTGACTATCAAAGATCCCTGCAAGAGAATGGCCCTGAGTAACATTAAACTATACCTTTCGGAAATCACTTACCTCACAAAAATCTTCGTTACTCGAACTACTGCAATACAGCGAGCGCCACTACTGCCAGCTAAATAAAAGATTCAAACTACGGAAGGTACTAACTACTGATAGAGATAGTTAGCAAATGAAAGATATTAATAGAGAACAAACAATGTATTTACCTTAATATCATCACAAGTCATAATATATGTAATTTCAAATCTCCGCCATCTCTCTCCTCACATCCCCACTGCTGGCGGCTCACCTCTAACTGCGCAACGCTACGCGCTGTTCACATCCAGCTGCCGCTGCCCAACACTACAATGGCAGACAACAATGCAAACTAGCCACATACTGCACACAGCACAGCCAGTGATTTTCATACAGAGCGCTACGTGGCATTACCAATATAAAAATCTTAACAGCCTACTTACAAGAGGGAAGAGCTTTTTACATTTTTGTAGGGCGTGGAGAAATGCTGATGCCTTCTTGCACTGCAGTTACGTGCTCAGCTCAATTTAGATTTTCGTCTATTATTAGTCCTAGAATCTTAGCTGCGGGACGATTTGATATCTGTCCCATTTAGGGTTAGAGATGGTAGGGAATCCCGATATTTCGGACTAATGAGCCTCGATTAACGAATCAGTACCCATTCTAGATTTTCATCTATTATTACTACTAGACTCTTTGCTCAGGGAGTAGTTGATATCTGTCCCATTTAGCGTTAGAGATGGTAGGGAATCTCGATATTTTGGGCTAATGAGTCTCGATTAACGAACCAGTACTGGTAGGGTTTTGGACGGGTTGAGCATTAACCCTATATCCTGTTCCCATTTTGATAGTGTTCAGAGGTTGGTGTTGAGATTCGTGATAGCTGTTTTCAGGTTTATTGGTTCTGCACTTAGTATCAACTCGAGGTCATCAGCGTACATGTGGTATTTGCAGTAGGTACACAACTGATGACACATCATTGAGATACAGTGAAAAAAGTAAAGGACCTAATACTGTGTCCTGTGGAACTCCTGATACTATCTGCTTCCATTGTGACTCAATGGTACGGAACATGACGCATTGATGGTGTGACGTCAGGTATGAGTGAACCCATTGCGCTGTACTTGGCGAGAAATGTAGGTTGCTAGATTTGGCAAGTGAAACATCCAAGTTGTCTGTGTCAACGGCTTTACTGAAGTGTAAGAAGCAGGTGATAGCCGCCTCTTGTGCGTCCACGGCAAGCTTCACGTGTGCTGCAATATGTACGGAAACCTGACTGGTATTCGTCTAGTTCGTTTAGACACAATTTAGTAATCAGCAGCAGTCAGTCCTCCAGAGACATCACACTAATGTCGTAGTAACACTGTCTCTAGCCAAGGGCTCGCATGCCTTTGGACAAGGGGTACTGCATCCCCCCACCCACACCCTCCGGCTCTCAGAGAAAGAAAAATATAGTGTAGCCAGTAAAACGTCCCCTTAGAACAATTTTATACATGACTGTGCTTAAACTGACACACAATGTTTTTAGCGCAACACAATCTGACTTTCAAAAATCCCTACAAAAGAATGGCCCTGAGTAACATTAATCTATACCTTTCACAAATCACTTACCTCACAAAGATCTTCATTACTCGAACTACTGCAATACAGCGAGCGCCACTACTGCCAGCTAAATAAAAGATTCAAACTACGGAAGGCACTAACTACTGATAGGGATAGTTAGCAAATGAAAGATATTAATAGAGAACAAACAATGTATTTACCTTAATAGTCATAATATATATAGCAGTTCATGGCAAATTACAAAACTCCGCCATCTCTCTCCTCACATCCACCACTGCTGGCGGCTCACCTCCAACTGCGCAACGCTACGCGCTGTTCACATCCAGCTGCCGCTGCCCAACACTACAATGGCAGACAACAATGCAAACTAGCCACAGACTGCACACAGCACAGCCAGTGATTTTCATACAGAGAGCGCTACGTGGCGGCGGCGTTACCAATATAAGAACCTAAACAGCCTACTTACATAGAGAAAACATAAACAGCCTACTTACACCAGTTGTTTTTCTTTCAAGAAAATAATCTGAAAGTTGGTATAGCTTATGTGCTTAACAGAGTGGGAACGGAACTTTTTCATGGCCACCTACGACCCGCCATTCGTCTTGCTGATTACTAAAAATACTCGCCCCAGAGTTCGGTGGAGAGCCTGTGACCATCGTACGTTAGCTGGGGCGAGGCAGCACATACAGGGTTGAGATAAGTAACACTGACGTGGTACATATGTACCGTGTATTTGTAAAAAATTTTTATAGGATCTTGCCGCTATAGGTATTGATTTTAGCCTTTGACTATGCCTATTAAGGCAAGTTGTTTTATATTTGCTCTGAAGAAAGCGTGGTTATCCACGCTGAAACCTAGGTAAACACCAGGTAGTTTGTGCAATCGAGGCGGATTTTTCATAGTTATTTAATGCGAAAAGCACTTCCAGAGTACTGCTACTGAAAAGGACTTCGAGAAAGTTGCTGAACGATGGAGTGGGACAAAAAGGGTTTTGCTCTGATGGAACAGCTGTATCTGCCTGATGTTAAGACACGAGCTTTAAGGTCGAGGGGAGGTATGAGGGATAGGGGACGTCGATAAGGCAGCAGAGAAAACAGAGGTTGTTGAAGTCTCTGCGCTCGTCTGCACGCAGCCAGGGTAGCTGTGCAAATCATGGTGAAATGTCATCAAGGAGTCAACGTCACAGAGCACTATGGGACTTAACTGCTGTGGTCATCAGTCCCCTAGAACTTAGAACGACTTAAACCTAACTAACCTAAGGACAGCATACAAATCCATGCCCGAGGTAGGATTGGAACCTGCGACCTTAGCGGTCGCGCGGTTCCAGACTGTAGAGCCTAGAACCGCTCGGCCACTCCGGCAGGCCCAAGTTGTCTGTGTCAACGGCTTTGCTGAAGTCTAAGAAGCACGTGATAGTCACCTCTTGTGCGTCCACGGAAAGCTTCACGTGTACGGAAACCTGACTGGTATTCGTCTAGTTCGCTTAGACACATTTTAAAAATCAGCAGTAGTAATTTACCAGAGACATCACGCTAATATCGTGGTAACACTATCTCTAGCCAAGGTCTCCCAAGCCCGTGGACAAGGAGGACTGCAACCCCCCACTCACACCCACTGACTACCAGGGAAAGGAAAAAAAATAGGAAAATGTAGTACAGGCAGTTTTTTTTCTTTCAAGAAAATAATCTGAAAGTTGGTATTGCTTAGTTTCTTAACGTGGTGGGAACTGGAACTTTTTTATGGCTACCTACGATCCGCCATTCGTCTTTCATTTTACTAAAAATATTCTAAACGCAAAAATCTAACGCCCCCCCCATCCTTCTACAAACTATCGTATGGGCGCCTTTTCCTCTATCTGTCGTAATGACCTGAGTTCAGCTGTGAAAAGAGGCCACAAGTTTCTGTACGTGTGCCAGAGCCATCTGAATTCAGTTATTAGTAATTAGGTTTCATAGTACTACGCCGAGTTCTCCACGTACGCGTACACCACCATTTCTCTACCACGCAACCATAGGAGTTACACTCGTCTGGTGTGAGACGTTGCCTTGGGGGGGGGGGGGGCGGTCCACCGGGGGCCGAACCGCACAATAACCCTGTAAGAGTGGTTCGGTGTGGGGCGGCGGAGGGGTGAAGTGGACTGCGGTAGTCGTCGTGGGGTTGCGGACCACTGCGGCTGCAGCGGGGATGGAGCCTCTCCGTCGTTTCTAGGCCCCCCGTTAACATACAGTACAATACAATACAATAGTACTACGCCCACAAGCCTCAGCGGGCCCGTCGGTACCATCTGACCGCCATGTCATCCTCTGTCAGTAGCGCCATTAGATACGGTGCAGCGGGGCGTGGGATCAGCAACCGCTCTCCTGGCTGTTGTCAGCTTCCGCGACATGCAGCCGCTACTTCTCACTCAAACAGCTCCGCAGCTGGCCTCGCAGGGGCTGAGTGTACCCCGTATCAGTCTCACCTCACCAAGGAATAATCCCTCGCGGTACCGGGAACAGAACCCGGGTCCTCCGCCTGGCAGTCAAGCGCGCGCACCACTCAGCAGCTGCTGTGGGTTCATATATCGACTGCCATTTTTTGTTTGTAGTGCACTGTTGCTATTTGAGTTTACATCTTGTCATACGGAGGTACCGAGTGGAGCGAGCTAGAAAATGGAGCGCAGAGCGGAGAAATTCCAACATTTTTGACGTATTCTTTTGTTTGAGTTCAATAGGGGAGTGACGGCAGCGGAGGCAGCTAGGAATATTTGCGCCGTGTAGGGGAAAATTTTACTGGACAGACCACGGCCAGAGAGCGGATTTCTCATTTTAATCAGGATTCTTTTATTTGTGACCTTCCACGTTCAGAATGACACTCGGTGTTTGATGAAGACCGTTTAAATGCATTTATCCACAATGTACTCGACATCTGCCAAATGAGCTGAACTGTGATCGTTCCTCCATCGCGCGACATTTGCATGCAGTGGGGAAGGTTCAAAATTCGAGTGCGTACTTCCGCGTGAATCCGAAATTACAAACGTCAGCGAGTGGCCATGTGTGCAGCTCTGCTTTGCGAGCTAATATGCCATAGATGTTCGGGCTCACATGCGGCTCCTCTTCGTCGAAATGTCTTGGCTCAGACTCGTCTATGGGTTGAACCGCACGTGCCGCATTACACGCCCTAAATTAAACAGTTGTGAACTTTTGTTTAAATTGTCTGAATGATAGCAAGTTTGCGAAATTGTATGACGTTGCCGGCCGGAGTGGCCGTGCGGTACTACGCGCTAAAGTCTGGAGCCGAGTGACCGCTACGGTCGCAGGTTCGAATCCTGCCTCGGGAATGGATGTGTGTTATGTCCTTAGGTTAGTTAGGTCTAATTAGTTCTAAGTTCTAGGCGACTGATGACCTCAGAAGTTAAGTCGTATAGTGCTCAGAGCCATTTGAACCATTCTTGTACGAGGTTAATATTGTAAGTAGGTTGTTTAGGTTTTTATGTTGGTAACACCACGTAGCGCTCTGTATGAAAATCACTGGCTGCGCTGTGTGCGGTCTGTGGTCGGTTGGCGTTGTTGGAATATTCGCCATTGTAGTGTTGGGCAGTTGGATGTGAACAGCGCAGTTGGAGATGAGCCGCCAGCAGTGGTGGATGTGGAGAGAGAGATGGCGGAGTTTTGAGAGCGGACGATCTGGAAGTGTGTCCGTCAGAAAAACGAAATTTGTAAGACTGGATGTCATGAACTGATATATATATATATTATGACTTTTGAACACTATTAAGGTAAATACGTTGTTTTGCGAACGGCTGTGGCTTGGTAATATGGCGCAGTGTCGTCCGTAAAAATTCCACCGTTATTTGGGAACATGAAGTTCACGAATGGCTTCAAATGATCTCCGAGTATCTGAACGTAATCATTTCCGGTAAACGGGCGGTTCAGTTGGACCAGAAGACCCAGCCCATTCCATGAAAACACAGCCCACACCATTAGGGATGTTCGGGCTCACATGCGGCTCCTCTTCGTCGAAGTGTCTTGGCTCAGACTCGTCTATGGGCATTACACGCCCTAAATTAAACAGTTGTGAACTTTTGTTTAAATTGTCTGGATGATAGCAAGTTTGCGAAATTGTATGACGTTGCCGGCCGGAGTGGCCGTGCGGTACTACGCGCTACATTCTGGAGCCGAGTGACCGCTACGGTCGCAGGTTCGAATCCTGCCTCGGGAATGGATGTGTGTTATGTCCTTAGGTTAGTTAGGTCTAATTAGTTCTAAGTTCTAGGCGACTGATGACCTCAGAAGTTAAGTCGCATATTGCTCAGAGCCATTTGAACCATTTTTGTATGAGGTTAATATTGTAAGCAGGCTGTTTAGGTTTTTGTGTTGGTAACACCACGTAGCGCTCTGTATGAAAATCACTGGCTGCGCTGTGTGCGGTCTGTGGTCGGTTGGCATTGTTGGAATATTCGCCATTGTAGTGTTGGGCAGTTGGATGTGAACAGCGCAGTTGGAGATGAGCCGCCAGCAGTGGTGGATGTGGAGAGAGAGATGGCGGAGTTTTGAGAGCGGACGATCTGGAAGTGTGTCCGTCAGAAAAACGAAATTTGTAAGACTGGATGTCATGAACTGATATATATATATATTATGACTTTTGAACACTATTAAGGTAAATACGTTGTTTTGCGAACGGCTGTGGCTTGGTAATATGGCGCAGTGTCGTCCGTAAAAATTCCACCGTTATTTGGGAACATGAAGTTCACGAATGGCTTCAAATGATCTCCGAGTATCTGAACGTAATCATTTCTGGTAAACGGGCGGTTCAGTTGGACCAGAAGACCCAGCCCATTCCATGAAAACACAGCCCACACCATTAGGGATGTTCGGGCTCACATGCGGCTCCTCTTCGTCGAAGTGTCTTGGCTCAGACTCGTCTATGGGCATTACACGCCCTAAATTAAACAGTTGTGAACTTTTGTTTAAATTGTCTGGATGATAGCAAGTTTGCGAAATTGTATGACGTTGCCGGCCGGAGTGGCCGTGCGGTACTACGCGCTACATTCTGGAGCCGAGTGACCGCTACGGTCGCAGGTTCGAATCCTGCCTCGGGAATGGATGTGTGTTATGTCCTTAGGTTAGTTAGGTCTAATTAGTTCTAAGTTCTAGGCGACTGATGACCTCAGAAGTTAAGTCGCATATTGCTCAGAGCCATTTGAACCATTTTTGTATGAGGTTAATATTGTAAGCAGGCTGTTTAGGTTTTTGTGTTGGTAACACCACGTAGCGCTCTGTATGAAAATCACTGGCTGCGCTGTGTGCGGTCTGTGGTCGGTTGGCATTGTTGGAATATTCGCCATTGTAGTGTTGGGCAGTTGGATGTGAACAGCGCAGTTGGAGATGAGCCGCCAGCAGTGGTGGATGTGGAGAGAGAGATGGCGGAGTTTTGAGAGCGGACGATCTGGAAGTGTGTCCGTCAGAAAAACGAAATTTGTAAGACTGGATGTCATGAACTGATATATATATATATTATGACTTTTGAACACTATTAAGGTAAATACGTTGTTTTGCGAACGGCTGTGGCTTGGTAATATGGCGCAGTGTCGTCCGTAAAAATTCCACCGTTATTTGGGAACATGAAGTTCACGAATGGCTTCAAATGATCTCCGAGTATCTGAACGTAATCATTTCCGGTAAACGGGCGGTTCAGTTGGACCAGAAGACCCAGCCCATTCCATGAAAACACAGCCCACACCATTAGGGATGTTCGGGCTCACATGCGGCTCCTCTTCGTCGAAGTGTCTTGGCTCAGACTCGTCTATGGGCATTACACGCCCTAAATTAAACAGTTGTGAACTTTTGTTTAAATTGTCTGGATGATAGCAAGTTTGCGAAATTGTATGACGTTGCCGGCCGGAGTGGCCGTGCGGTACTACGCGCTACATTCTGGAGCCGAGTGACCGCTACGGTCGCAGGTTCGAATCCTGCCTCGGGAATGGATGTGTGTTATGTCCTTAGGTTAGTTAGGTCTAATTAGTTCTAAGTTCTAGGCGACTGATGACCTCAGAAGTTAAGTCGCATATTGCTCAGAGCCATTTGAACCATTTTTGTACGAGGTTAATATTGTAAGCAGGCTGTTTAGGTTTTTGTGTTGGTAACACCACGTAGCGCTCTGTATGAAAATCACTGGCTGCGCTGTGTGCGGTCTGTGGTCGGTTGGCATTGTTGGAATATTCGCCATTGTAGTGTTGGGCAGTTGGATGTGAACAGCGCAGTTGGAGATGAGCCGCCAGCAGTGGTGGATGTGGAGAGAGAGATGGCGGAGTTTTGAGAGCGGACGATCTGGAAGTGTGTCCGTCAGAAAAACGAAATTTGTAAGACTGGATGTCATGAACTGATATATATATATATTATGACTTTTGAACACTATTAAGGTAAATACGTTGTTTTGCGAACGGCTGTGGCTTGGTAATATGGCGCAGTGTCGTCCGTAAAAATTCCACCGTTATTTGGGAACATGAAGTTCACGAATGGCTTCAAATGATCTCCGAGTATCTGAACGTAATCATTTCCGGTAAACGGGCGGTTCAGTTGGACCAGAAGACCCAGCCCATTCCATGAAAACACAGCCCACACCATTAGGGATGTTCGGGCTCACATGCGGCTCCTCTTCGTCGAAGTGTCTTGGCTCAGACTCGTCTATGGGCATTACACGCCCTAAATTAAACAGTTGTGAACTTTTGTTTAAATTGTCTGGATGATAGCAAGTTTGCGAAATTGTATGACGTTGCCGGCCGGAGTGGCCGTGCGGTACTACGCGCTACATTCTGGAGCCGAGTGACCGCTACGGTCGCAGGTTCGAATCCTGCCTCGGGAATGGATGTGTGTTATGTCCTTAGGTTAGTTAGGTCTAATTAGTTCTAAGTTCTAGGCGACTGATGACCTCAGAAGTTAAGTCGCATATTGCTCAGAGCCATTTGAACCATTTTTGTATGAGGTTAATATTGTAAGCAGGCTGTTTAGGTTTTTGTGTTGGTAACACCACGTAGCGCTCTGTATGAAAATCACTGGCTGCGCTGTGTGCGGTCTGTGGTCGGTTGGCATTGTTGGAATATTCGCCATTGTAGTGTTGGGCAGTTGGATGTGAACAGCGCAGTTGGAGATGAGCCGCCAGCAGTGGTGGATGTGGAGAGAGAGATGGCGGAGTTTTGAGAGCGGACGATCTGGAAGTGTGTCCGTCAGAAAAACGAAATTTGTAAGACTGGATGTCATGAACTGATATATATATATATTATGACTTTTGAACACTATTAAGGTAAATACGTTGTTTTGCGAACGGCTGTGGCTTGGTAATATGGCGCAGTGTCGTCCGTAAAAATTCCACCGTTATTTGGGAACATGAAGTTCACGAATGGCTTCAAATGATCTCCGAGTATCTGAACGTAATCATTTCCGGTAAACGGGCGGTTCAGTTGGACCAGAAGACCCAGCCCATTCCATGAAAACACAGCCCACACCATTAGGGATGTTCGGGCTCACATGCGGCTCCTCTTCGTCGAAGTGTCTTGGCTCAGACTCGTCTATGGGCATTACACGCCCTAAATTAAACAGTTGTGAACTTTTGTTTAAATTGTCTGGATGATAGCAAGTTTGCGAAATTGTATGACGTTGCCGGCCGGAGTGGCCGTGCGGTACTACGCGCTACAGTCTGGAGCCGAGTGACCGCTACGGTCGCAGGTTCGAATCCTGCCTCGGGAATGGATGTGTGTTATGTCCTTAGGTTAGTTAGGTCTAATTAGTTCTAAGTTCTAGGCGACTGATGACCTCAGAAGTTAAGTCGCATATTGCTCAGAGCCATTTGAACCATTTTTGTATGAGGTTAATATTGTAAGCAGGCTGTTTAGGTTTTTGTGTTGGTAACACCACGTAGCGCTCTGTATGAAAATCACTGGCTGCGCTGTGTGCGGTCTGTGGTCGGTTGGCATTGTTGGAATATTCGCCATTGTAGTGTTGGGCAGTTGGATGTGAACAGCGCAGTTGGAGATGAGCCGCCAGCAGTGGTGGATGTGGAGAGAGAGATGGCGGAGTTTTGAGAGCGGACGATCTGGAAGTGTGTCCGTCAGAAAAACGAAATTTGTAAGACTGGATGTCATGAACTGATATATATATATATTATGACTTTTGAACACTATTAAGGTAAATACGTTGTTTTGCGAACGGCTGTGGCTTGGTAATATGGCGCAGTGTCGTCCGTAAAAATTCCACCGTTATTTGGGAACATGAAGTTCACGAATGGCTTCAAATGATCTCCGAGTATCTGAACGTAATCATTTCCGGTAAACGGGCGGTTCAGTTGGACCAGAAGACCCAGCCCATTCCATGAAAACACAGCCCACACCATTAGGGATGTTCGGGCTCACATGCGGCTCCTCTTCGTCGAAGTGTCTTGGCTCAGACTCGTCTATGGGCATTACACGCCCTAAATTAAACAGTTGTGAACTTTTGTTTAAATTGTCTGGATGATAGCAAGTTTGCGAAATTGTATGACGTTGCCGGCCGGAGTGGCCGTGCGGTACTACGCGCTACAGTCTGGAGCCGAGTGACCGCTACGGTCGCAGGTTCGAATCCTGCCTCGGGAATGGATGTGTGTTATGTCCTTAGGTTAGTTAGGTCTAATTAGTTCTAAGTTCTAGGCGACTGATGACCTCAGAAGTTAAGTCGCATATTGCTCAGAGCCATTTGAACCATTTTTGTATGAGGTTAATATTGTAAGCAGGCTGTTTAGGTTTTTGTGTTGGTAACACCACGTAGCGCTCTGTATGAAAATCACTGGCTGCGCTGTGTGCGGTCTGTGGTCGGTTGGCATTGTTGGAATATTCGCCATTGTAGTGTTGGGCAGTTGGATGTGAACAGCGCAGTTGGAGATGAGCCGCCAGCAGTGGTGGATGTGGAGAGAGAGATGGCGGAGTTTTGAGAGCGGACGATCTGGAAGTGTGTCCGTCAGAAAAACGAAATTTGTAAGACTGGATGTCATGAACTGATATATATATATATTATGACTTTTGAACACTATTAAGGTAAATACGTTGTTTTGCGAACGGCTGTGGCTTGGTAATATGGCGCAGTGTCGTCCGTAAAAATTCCACCGTTATTTGGGAACATGAAGTTCACGAATGGCTTCAAATGATCTCCGAGTATCTGAACGTAATCATTTCCGGTAAACGGGCGGTTCAGTTGGACCAGAAGACCCAGCCCATTCCATGAAAACACAGCCCACACCATTAGGGATGTTCGGGCTCACATGCGGCTCCTCTTCGTCGAAGTGTCTTGGCTCAGACTCGTCTATGGGCATTACACGCCCTAAATTAAACAGTTGTGAACTTTTGTTTAAATTGTCTGGATGATAGCAAGTTTGCGAAATTGTATGACGTTGCCGGCCGGAGTGGCCGTGCGGTACTACGCGCTACAGTCTGGAGCCGAGTGACCGCTACGGTCGCAGGTTCGAATCCTGCCTCGGGAATGGATGTGTGTTATGTCCTTAGGTTAGTTAGGTCTAATTAGTTCTAAGTTCTAGGCGACTGATGACCTCAGAAGTTAAGTCGCATATTGCTCAGAGCCATTTGAACCATTTTTGTATGAGGTTAATATTGTAAGTAGGCTGTTTAGGTTTTTGTGTTGGTAACACCACGTAGCGCTCTGTATGAAAATCACTGGCTGCGCTGTGTGCGGTCTGTGGTCGGTTGGCATTGTTGGAATATTCGCCATTGTAGTGTTGGGCAGTTGGATGTGAACAGCGCAGTTGGAGATGAGCCGCCAGCAGTGGTGGATGTGGAGAGAGAGATGGCGGAGTTTTGAGAGCGGACGATCTGGAAGTGTGTCCGTCAGAAAAACGAAATTTGTAAGACTGGATGTCATGAACTGATATATATATATATTATGACTTTTGAACACTATTAAGGTAAATACGTTGTTTTGCGAACGGCTGTGGCTTGGTAATATGGCGCAGTGTCGTCCGTAAAAATTCCACCGTTATTTGGGAACATGAAGTTCACGAATGGCTTCAAATGATCTCTGAGTATCTGAACGTAATCATTTCTGGTAAACGGGCGGTTCATTTGGACCAGAGGACCCAGCCCATTCCATGGAAACACAGCCCACACCACTGTGGAGCTACCACCAGCTTGCGAAGTGTCTTGCTGACAACTGGTTTCCTTGGTCCGGTGGGGGTCTGCGCCACACTTTGACTCTACCGTCAGCTCTTGCCAACTGAAATCTGGACACATCTGACCAGGCTACCGTTTACTAGTCGACTAGGGTACAAGCGATATGGTCACGAGCCCAGGAGAACCCTGCAGGCGATGTCGCGCTGTTAGCAAAGTTTCTGGAAACATCCCCCAGGCTGTGGCTAAGCCATGTCTCCGCAATATCCTTTCTTTCAGGAGTGCTAGTTCTGCAAGTTTCGCAGGAGAGCGTCTGTAAAGTTTGGAAGGTAGGAGACGAGGTACTGGCAGAAGTAAGGCTGTGGGTGCCGGACGGGAGTCGTGCTTCGGTAGCTCAGTTGGTAGAGCACTTGCCCGCGAAAGGCAAAGGTCCCGAGTTCGAGTCTCGGTCGGGCACACAGTTTTAATCTGCCAGGAAGTTTCATATCAGCGCACACTCCGCTGCAGAGTGAAAATCTCATTCTGGAAAGTCACTCCCGTCGGTCGTCAGCTGCCATAGCCTATTCCGCGAAATTTCGCCGCACTCTCTCGAGGGGCTCCGGAAAGGCTCAAAATCATGAAAAGTTCAATTTTTACTTTTTTGCGTTTTCTGAATCTGCAGACTATTACCTTTTAATAGATATATAATTTATTCAATTCCGAAGACTACAACTATTTTTAAATTTTTTTTGAAATGTGTTCTACATGGGCGTGACCCACTGTGGCGCTGTTAAACTGCTGTCAAATGGTGTTATTATTAACCAGTTATTAATAATTATTAATAATAATTATTGATAACAATAATAATAATAACTAAACAGTTGAAAAAGTGTATTCACGGAAAAACTCAAAACCCCTATGAAAGTGTAAATAGTGTTATATGGTCGAGAATCTCCAAGACTGTATTTGTTGGAATAGAAACACTTCACTTTGGTGTGTATGATGCTGTTGCGACTTTCAATGATGGCAACATTGTAAGGTGCAAGGTATTTAGAAATATGGGAATGAAGATAGGTTCTAACATGGTACGAGCGATGCTTGCTTTAGACAAGGAACGCCTTCGGGCTGCAGACAGGGCTGTAAAGAGTCTAGAAATACAAGCAAGAGTAAACAGGAGGAGGAACAAGAGGAAGCTGGAGGAGGAGTTTGCAGAGGATGAAGATAATCCATCCTATGGACCTGGAATGCACTAAAAAGTTAATCCAATCTTTGTCGCTCGATTCCCAAAACTTTTATTTTCTCATACTAATTACATGTTTTCTAAGGATCTTCCAAACATATTTGTTTCAAACTTTCAGTAAATGTTACACAGTACCTTCTGCATAATTTAACACAGCCTTTTTCCCAAAAACTGTATGTTTTTGAATATATAAATAAAAAATTGCAAAAAAAGTTGTGAATTTTCATTACAATTGAAAAAAAAATCATCTTTAATAACTGAACTAAAATTTTGTAAAATCCCTGTGTTAAGTTGTAGCCCATATTCCAATAAATAATCTGTAAAAAGTTCAACTTCCTACCTCAAACACTTTGTGAGGAAAGATGTAATTTATAAGCGTTATTTTAACATTGCAAGTATAGGGCGTTCCGGAGCCCCTTAACGGATACGTTCGTCGTACGTCCCATATTGATTTCTGCGGTTATTTCAAGCTGTGGTACTTGTCTGTTAGCACTGACAACTCTACGCAAACGTTGCTACTCGTTAAATGAAGGCCGTCGGCCCCTGCGCTGTTCGTGGATCTCGGAATATCGAATTCCCTAACTATTTCCGAAATGGAATGTTCCAAGTGTGTAATTCCGGATTCAGAGTCTGTTGATACCCTTTGTGAGGCCATAATTGAGCCGTGCTGGCCCCCGGTTTATGTGTTGGTTTAAACCTTGGCTGTTACTCTGCATTTGGTTTCCCGCTGTTATGCCATGGTTCTTCGTCTTTCTACGTGTGGCAGCAGCGTTGTGTATCGATATACGCACCTTGTACTATCTTTGCTCTGGTGCTTATACAGGGTGTTTCAAAAATGACCGGTATATTTGAAACGGCAATAAAAACTAAACGAGCAGCGATAGAAATACACCGTTTGTTGCAATATGCTTGGGACAACAGTACATTTTCAGGCAGACAAACTTTCGAAATTATAGTAGTTACAATTTTCAACAACAGATGGCGCTGCAAGTGATGTGAAAGATATAGAAGACAACGCAGTCTGTGGGTGCGCCATTCTGTACGTCGTCTTTCTGCTGTAAGCGTGTGCTGTTCACAACGTGCAAGTGTGCTGTAGACAACATGGTTTATTCCTTAGAACAGAGGATTTTTCTGGTGTTGGAATTACACCGCCTAAAACACAGTGTTGTTGCAACAAGACGAAGTTTTCAACGGAGGTTTAATGTAACCAAAGGACCGAAAAGCGATACAATAAAGGATCTGTTTGAAAAATTTCAACGGACTGGGAACGTGACGGATGAACGTGCTGGAAAGGTAGGGCGACCGTGTACGGCAACCACAGAGGGCAACGCGCAGCTAGTGTAGCAGGTGACCCGACATCGGCCTCGGGTTTCCGTTCGCCGTGTTGCAGCTGCGGTCCAAATGACGCCAACGTCCACATATCGTCTCATGCGCCAGAGTTTACACCTCTATCCATACAAAATTCAAACGCGGCAACCCCTCAGTGCCGCAACCATTGCTGCACGAGAGACATTCGCTAACGATATAGTGCACAGGATTGATGACGGCGATATGCATGTGGGCAGCATTTGGTTTACTGACGAAGCTTATTTTTACCTGGACGGCTTCGTCAAACAGAACTGGCGCATGTGGGGAACCGAAAAGCCCCATGTTGCAGTCCCATCATCCCTGCATCCTCAAAAAGTAGTGGTCTGGGCCGCCATTTCTTCCAAAGGAATCATTGGCCCATTTTTCAGATCCGAAACGATTACTGCATCACGCTGTCTGGACATTCTTCGTGAATTTGTGGCGGTACAAACTGCCTTAGACGACACTGCGAACACCTCGTGGTTTATGCAAGATGGTGCCCGGCCACATCGCACAGCCGACGTCTTTAATTTCCTGAATGAATATTCGATGATCGTGTGATTGCTTTGGGCTATCCGAAACATACAGGAGGCGGCGTGGATTGGCCTCCCTATTCGCCAGACATGAACCCCTGTGACTTCTTTCTGTGGGGACACTTGAAAGACCAGGTGTACCGCCAGAATCCAGAAACAATTGAACAGCTGAAGCAGTACATCTCATCTGCATGTGAAGCCATTCCGCCAGACACGTTGTCAAAGGTTTCGGGTAATTTCATTCATAGACTACGCCATATTATTGCTACGCATGGTGGATATGTGGAAAATATCGTACTATAGAGTTTCCCAGACAGCAGCGCCATCTGTTGTTGACAATTGTAACTACTGTAATTTCGAAAGTTTGTCTGCCTGAAAATGTACTGTTGTCCCAAGCATATTGCAACAAACGGTGTATTTCTATCGCTGCTCGTTTAGTTTTTATTGCCGTTTCAAATATACCGGTCATTTTTGAAACACCCTGTAGTATCCGGCTAGCCGGTGTGCGGCAGTCGGTCGATTGGTGTGGATCAGCCAGGATATCTCCGCACGGTGCAGTGGGCCGGGCCTGCTGGCGGTCTCAACACAGTGTCGGAGTGTGTGGGAGCTGTTCCGACTGCTACGAGGTTCGTGCCTCACCGACCCAGGACAACAATGTTGAGTGGTGATTTAATTATCGAAGCCAGTCTTTTGACATTGTGCCACTGGTTTTCATGGTTCGCTGTTGGGGGGGGGGGGGGGGTATTCCCATGAGCAACAGCGAGTGTTCGAGTTGACGAAAGTCTGGTAACCATCCCGTGGAGTTGAACTGTATTTTGGTTACTTGAAGTCCAAGTGTATCAGCGGAATTTTCTGCCTTGTGGCCGTTAGCGTTCCAGTTACCTGCCCTGGCCGCTGACGTAAAAGTCAGGCAGTGTCCTTTCCTCACCGTGTTGTCGCTGTCCAACACATGTGTGTAGTTTTGACAGCTTATGTCTACTTGGTTGTGGGCGGCTACGCCTTTTACGTTTTTGGGTTTGGAGTTCCTTGTGTACTGGTCAGGTGGGAAGCAAGTCGTCTTGTCAGTGGGTCCGTTGACTGTCTCTTGGTTGGGTTGCCGGCGGATCGGATATAGCTGGGTCGACTACCTGTCTCCCCTAAGCGAACGTTAATATTTCAAGTGCAGACTGACCCCCGGAAACTTCTGAGCACCGCTGGCTGTACTGCCTTTTCTTATTGGTGTTTGATTATGTATTTTTATGTTGAGTTTCAAATAATGGGCCTTCAGCCGTTTTAAAATTGAAAATTTCTTACTTGTTAAGTCTTGCATCGTTTTGGGCCTTCAGCCTCATTTAAATTTTTTTTTTATGGATAAAGCTTTGGGCCTTCTGCCTTTGAAAATATATTATAGTTGTGTTTTTCAATCATGGGCCTTCAGTCGTCTTAAAATTAAAATTTCTTACTTGTCAAGTCTTAGACTGCTTGGGCCTTCAGCCTCATTTGAAATATTATTTAAGGATAAAACCTTGCGCTTTCTGCCTTTTGAAAATTTTTTGCAGTTGTGTTTCAAATCATGGGCCTTCAGCCGTTTTAAAAATTAAAGAGGTTGTGCCCTTAAGCCATAAGATTGTGACACATAATCAGTCCATAGTTAAGCTTGGAAATTTGCGCTGTAATGTTTGGGCAACTAAGTAAAGTTATGTGTTCGAGTGTAACTGACAGCCGATCAGTTTTGGCCCCTTTCCACAATTCCAACTACCTGTTCTGTCCTGCGGATTTAACCAGGCGTTTCAATAATAACGTAGCAAATGTCTTCACAGGAAACACCTGAGTACAAATGCTAGTTCCGCCAGTGCAGCGCCCTTTAATATCTTGTGCACGCGATACTACGGCCCTGTCTGTATCCCTATCATATGACATATCGCATCAACGTTGTCACCCGACTGGGTACTACACGAAAACTAATGCCAACAGCAGCACGCAGCAGACAAGCCACGGACACCGTGAGTGTACTTTTGCCAATTCCTTACATCTACATCTGAATCTGCATTTATACTGCGCAAGCCATCCAATGGTGTGTGGCGGAGGGCACTTTACGTGCCACTGTCATTACCTCCCTTTTCTGTTCCAGTCGCGTATGGTTCGCGGGAAGAACGGCTGCCGGAAAGCCTCCGTGCGCGCTCGAATCAAATTTTACATTCCTGATCTCCTCGGGAGGTATAAATAGGGGGAAGCAATATATTCGATAACTCATCCAGAAACGCACCCTCTCGAAACCTGGACAGCAAACTACACCGCGATGCAGAGCGCCTCTCTTGCAGAGTCTGCCACTCGAATTTGCTAAACATCTCCGTAACGCTATCACTCTTACCATATAACCCTGTGACGAAACGCGCCGTTCTTTGGATCTTCTCCATTTCCTCTGTCAACCCGACTGGTACGGATCCCACACTGACGAGCAATACTCAAGCATATGCCGAACGAGTGTTTTGTAAGCCACCTTCTTTGTTGATGGACTACATTTTCTAAGGACTCTCCCAATGAATCTCAACCTGGCACCCTCCTTACTAACAATTAATTTTATATGATCATTCCACTTCAAATCGTACCGTACGCATACTCTCAGATATTTTACAGAAGTAACTGCTACCAGTGTTTGTTCCGCTATCACGTAATCATACAATAAAGCATAATTCTTTCTATGTATTCGCAATACATTTCATTTGTCTATGTTAAGGGTCAGTTGCCACTCCCTGCACCAAGTGCCTATCCGCTGCAAATCTTCCTGCATTTCGCTACAATTTTCTAATGCTGCAACTTCTCTGTATACTACAGCATCATCCGCGAAAAGCCGCACGGGACTTCGGACACTATCTACTAGGTCATTTATATATATTGTGAAAAGCAATGGTCCCATAACACTCCTCTGTGGCACGCCAGAGGTTACTTTAGCGTCTGTAGACGTCTCTGCATTGAGAACAACATGCTGTGTTCCGTTTGCTAAAAACTCTTCAATCCAGCCACACAGCTGGTCTGACATCCCGTAGGCTCTTACTTTGTTTATTAGGCGACAGTGCGGAACTGTATCGAACGCCTTCCGGAAGGCAACGAAAATAGCTTCTACCTGGGAGCCTGTATCTAATATTTTCTGGGTCTCACGAACAAATAAGGCGAGTTGGGTCTCACACGATCGCTGTTTCCGGTATCCGTGTTGATTCCTACAGAGTAGGTTCTGTGTTTCCAGAAACGACATGATACGTGAGCAAAAAACATGTTCTAAAATTCTACAACAGATCGGCGTCGGAGATAAAGGTCTATAGTTTTGCGCATCTACTCGACGACCCTTCTTGAAGACTGGGACTACGTGTGCTCTTTTCCAATCATTTGGAACCTTCCGTTCCTCTGGAGACTTGTGGTACACGGCTCTTAGAAGAGGTGCAAGTTCTTTCGCGTTCTCTGTGTAGAATCGAGTTGGTATCCCGTCAGGTCCAGTGGACTTTCCTCTGTTGAGTGATTCCAGTTGCTTTTCTATTCCTCGGACACTTATTTCGATGTCAACCATTTTTTCGTTTGTGCGAGGATTTGGAGAAGGAATTGCAGTGCAGTCTTCCTTTGTGAAACAGCTTTGGAAAAAGGTGTTTAGTATTTCAGCTTTATACGTGTCATCCTTTGTTTCAATGCCATCATCATCCCGGAGTGTCTGAGTATGCTGTTTCGAGCCACTTACTGATTTAACGTAAGACCAGAACTTCCTAGGATTTTCTGTCAAGTCGGTACATCCAAGAGGTGAAACCGCGGCACATTTCAATACGCCATTCGTCGTTCCTAAGGGGCCGACTGTTACTAGAAGTGACGCGGTGCTTGGATGCTGTGTATCCTAAGCTCCGGCCGCCTTTCCAGGAAAGGAAGCAGTAATGAGTGCCCCAGTTGGGCGGCAACCTCTGTCCGAGGCCGCGAGGTCCATTCTGCTACCACTCGGCTGGCCGCCACTCGCCTCTCGCAGCATGTCCTTGCTGGCTGTACACACACCGCCTGTCTGCGCTCTCACTGAAGGCACTCCAGGAGGCCACATATGTTTGGTAAACACTCGTACACCCATCGTCGCAAGTACTGCAACCACGACATGAAGTACGTGGGAAATCGCTATGCGCATGTAAGGGAGGCTCACGTGAGCTAACTTTTACACGGGCAAGGTATGCTGCTGCCTGAGACAAGCGAGCGCTGATATCGAACAACACTCTTCATCTAAAATACTATCAGAGATACAAAATTGCAATGAAATATTAAAAGGATGAAGTATACTGGGTAAGATGCTTAAGCCATGCCACCTCAATAACTATGCCGCTTTTTCGTTGGGTCATCAGTCTCCTGACTGGTTTCATGCGGCCCGCCACGAATTCCTCTCATGCGCCGACGTCTTCATCTCAGAGTAGCACTTGCAACCTACGTCCTCACTGTTTGCCATTCTGCAAGCATTAGACCATATGCGCCGACATCGTGGCACGAAATTCATCATCTGCTCTGATTCCCAAAGTACTCTACACGCTCTTCAACAGATGTACCCAGCAGATCGGATGGTGCGAGAGGTGCAGGACGCACTCCTGCTCTTGCAACAGCACGGTAAGGATGTAATTTTCTGCTGGGTTCCCGGGCACATAGGGATTCCTGGAAATGAACTTGCAGATGCGGCTGCCAAGGAGGCTTGCTCCATCCCACCTCCTGCTCGCTGTTCCGTCCCCCTGCAGGCCATTACGTCTTTCGTGACTCGGAGGATCATGCGTTGGTGGGAGGCTCAGTGGCTGGACGTGAGGGATGATAAGTTGCGAGCGGTGAAAGATTCTGTCCGACCGTGGCTCACCTCCTTCCGACAACGACGCGCTGAGGAAGTAGCCCTTACACGGCTTAGAATAGGACATTGTCCTTTGACACATGGTTTTCTGTTACGTCGTGAGGAGCCACCAACATGTCAGACATGTGGGACACAGCTGTCGATACGACATATTTTAACTGAGTGTGTTTTATATGCGGGTTTGAGGGAAGATTTCAGTTTCCCACCAGACCTGCCCTCTCTTTTAACTAATAATGAGGCGCGTGTCGCTAGAGTTTTACGTTTTTGTGTGATGTCTGGCCTACTTCCCAAAATATTGGGATTGAAGTCTTAATGTGCTGTCCAGTGGTTTGGTCACCCATTATTTGTAAGTGGTCACTCATCCACCATTAATTATTTTTACCTGTTTGTACTGCTATTTTATTTTTAGTTTTATCTCCCTGTTTTGATGTGCTGTGTCCAATCTTGCCATTTGAACGATACCAATTCCCTCACCATTTGGCTCTGAATTGAACTTTTGGGAACGGGCGCTGATAACCTCGCTGTTGTGCGCCCTAAAACACTAATCATCATCATCATCATCATCATCAATTATTTGCTGGACCTATTCCAGGCTCAGTATTGCTTAAAACAGTCTTGGTTGCAATTTTTTATTTTTTTATTTTCAACTACCCCTTATTTAGGCATCTTCAGGTTGATCTTAATTTGCTATTTCTTAGAAATAGCTCAAAAATGGCTCTCAAAAATGAGATCGACAGGAAGTGCAAAATGGCTAAGCAGGGGTGGCTAGAGGATAAATGTAAGGATGTAGAGGATTATCTCACTAGGAGTAAGATAGATACTGCCTACAGGAAAATTAAAGAGATCTTTGGAGAAAAGAGAACCACTTGTATGAATATTAAGGGCTCAGATGGAAGCCCAGTTCTAAGCAAAGAAGGGAAAGCAGAAAGGTGGAAGGAGTATAGAGAGGGTCTATACAAGGGCAATGTACTTGAGGACAATATTATGGAAATAGAAGAGGTTGCAGATGAAGATGAAATGGGAGATATGATACTGCGTGAAGAGTTTGACAGAGCACTGAAAGACCTGAGTCGAAACAAGGCCCCGGGAGTAGACAACATTCCATTAGAATTACTGACACCCTTGGGAGAGCCAGTCCTGACAAAACTCTACCATCTGGTGAGCAAGATGTATGAGACAGGCGAAATACCATCAGAATTCAAGAAGAATATAATAATTCCAATCCCAAAGAAAGCAGGTGTTGACAGATGTGAAAATTACCGAACTATCAGTTTAATAAGTCACGGCTGCAAAATACTACCGCGAATTCTTTACAGACGAATGGAAAAACTAGTAGAAGCCGACCTCGGGGAAGATAAGTTTGGATTCCGTAGAAATATTGGAACACGTGATGCAATACGACTTATCTTAGAAGCTAGATTAAGGAAATGCAAACCTACGTTTCTAGCATTTGTAGACTTACAGAAAGCTTTTGACAATGTTGACTGGAATACTCTCTTTCAAATTCTGTAGGTGGCAGGGGTAAAATACAGCCAGCGAAAGGCTGTTTACAATTTGTATAGAAACCAAATGGCAGTTATAAGAGTAGAGGGGCATGAAAGGGAAGCAGTGGTTGGGAAGGGAGTGAGACAGGGTTGTAGCCTCTCCCCGATGTTATTCAATCTGTATATTGAGCAAGCAGTGAAGGAAACAAAAGAAAAATTCGGAGTAGGTATTAAAATCGATGGAGAAGAAATAAAAACTTCCAGGTTCGCCGATGGCATTGTAATTCTCTCAGAGACAGCAAAGGACTTGGAAGAGCAGTTGAACGGAATGGATAGTGTCTTGAAAGGAGGATATAAGATAAACATCAACATAAGCAAAACGAGGTTAATGGAATGTAGTCGAATTAAGTTGGGTGATGCTGAGGGTATTAGATTAGGAAATGAGACACTTAAAGTAGTAAAGGAGTTTTGCTATTTGGGGAGCAAAATAACTGATGATGGTCGAAGTAGAGAGGATATAAAATGTAGACTGGCAATGAGAAGGAAAGCGTTTCTGAAGAAGAGAAATTTGTTAACATCGAGTATAGATTTAAGTGTCAGGAAGTCGTTTCTGAAAGTATTTGTATTTAGTGTAGCCATGTATGGAAGTGAAACGTGGACGATAAATAGTTTAGACAAGAAGAGAATAGAAGCTTTCGAAATGTGATGCTACAGGAGAATGCTGAAGATTAGATGCGTAGATCACATAACTAATGAGGAGGTGTTGAATAGGATTGGGGAGAAAGAAGTTTGTGGCACAACTTGACTAGAAGAAGGGATCGGTTGGTAGGCCATGTTCTGAGGCATCAAGGGATCACCAATTTAGTATTGGAGGGCAGCGTGGAGGGTAAAAGTCGTAGAGGGAGACCAAGTCATGAATACACTAAGCAGATTCAGAAGGATGTAGACTGCAGTAGGTACTGGGAGATGAAGAAGTTTGCACAGGATAGGGTAGCATGGAGAGCTGCATCAAACCAGTCTCAGAACTGACGACCACAACAACAACAACAACAACAGAACGATCCTTTAGACAGCGTAGCCAAAGGGCATCGTCGAATATATGAGGCCAACATCGCCTTCGTTAAACCCAGTAAAAACTTTTCTAGATTGACGCGATGTTAATTTTTATTGAGTTTAACGAAGGCGATGTTGGCCTGATGTAATCTACGATGCCCTTTGTCTACACTGTCTAAAGGATCGTTCTAAGAAATACCAAATTAAGATCAATCTGAAGATGCCTAAATAAGGCGAAACGCATAGTTGAAAAATAAAAAAAGCTAAAATTGCATCCAAGACTGTTTTTAACCAATACTGTTAAGGACTGCTTTGCTTTATGCCTCATATGGATTGGAAGAATTCCAGTCTCAGTCTTCCTCTACAGTTTTTGCCCTCTTACAGCACTTTTTAGTACCACAGAAGTCAGTCCCTGATGTTTTAACACATGTCCTATCATCCTGTCCCTTCTTCTTGGCTGTGTTTTCCACATTTTCCTTTCCTCTCCGATTCTGAGCAGAGCCTCCACACTCCTTACCTTACCAGACCACCTAATTTTCAACATTCGTCTGTAGCACCAGATCTGAAATGCTTCGATTCTCTTCTGTTCCAGTTTTCCCACAGTCCATGTTTCACTACCATATAATGCTATGCTCGAAACGTATATTATCAGAAATTTCTTCCTCAAATTAAGGCTTATGTTTGATAGTAGCAGACTTCTCTTGGGCAGGAATGCCCTTCTTGCCAGTGCTAGTCTACTTTTGATGTCCTCCTTGCTCCGTTCGTCACTGTTTATTGTGCTGCCTAGGTAGCAGAATTCCTTAACTTCATCTGCTTCGTGACCACCAATCCTGATGTCAAGTTTCTCGCTGTTCTCATTTCTGCTACTTCTCACTGCTTTCGCCTTTCTTCGATTTACTCTCAATCCATATACTGTATTCATTAGATTGTTCATTCCATTCAGCATATCATGTAATTCTTCTTCACTTTCACTCGGGATAGCAATGTCATCAGGGAAGCGTATCATCGATATCCTTTCACCTTCTTCGATGTACAGATGGAACAGTAGGGGGAAAGACTACATTCCTGTCTTACACCCTTTTTAATCCGAGCGCTACGTTCTTGGTCGTCCTCTCTTATTATTCCCTCTTGGCTCTTGTACATATTGTATATTACCCGTCTCTCCCTAGAGCTTACCCCCATTTTTCTCAGAATTTCGAACATCTTGCACCATTTTACATTGTCGAATGCTTTTTCCAGGTCGACAAATCCTATGAATGTTTCTCGATTTTTCTTTTGTGTTGCTTCCATTATCAACCCCAACGTCAGGATTGTCTCTCTGGTGCCTCTACCGTCAATCAACACATTCTCAATTTTCTTATCCATTCTTCTGTATATTTTCTTGCAAGAAACTTGGATGCATGAACTGCTAATCTGATTGTGAGATAATTCTCGCACTTGCCAGCTCTTGCAGCCTTCGGAATTGAGTGGATGTTACTTTTCCGAAAGTCAGATGGTAGGTCGCCAAACTTAAAACATTTTACACACCAACGTGATTAGTCGTTTTGTTGCCACTTCCCCAATGATTTTTAAATTGTGATGGAATGTTATCTATCCCTTCTGCCTTATTTGATCTTAAGTCCTCCAAAGCTCTCTTAAATTCTGGTTCTAATACTGGATCCCCTACATCTTCCAAATCAACTCCTGTTTCTTCTTCTATCACATGAGACAAATGTTCCCCTTCATATTGGAATTGAATGTACTCTTCCACCTACCCGCTTTCTCCTGTGCTTTTACAGTGGAATTTCCGTTGTTCTCTTAATGTTACCACCTTTGCTTTAATGTCACTGAAGGTTGTTTTGAGTTTCCTGTAGGCTGAGTCAGTCCTTCCGACATTCATTTATTTTTCTATTGCATCACATTTTTCATGTAGCCTTTTCGTCTTAGCTTCCCTGCACTTCTTATTTATTTTATTTCTCAGCGATTTGTATTTCTGTATTCCTGAATTTCCTGGAAATTTTTTGTACTTCCTTCTTTCATCGATGAACTGAAGTATTTCTTCGCCGCGCGGGATAGCCGTGCGGTCCGAGGCGCCTTGTTACCGTTCGCGAAGGTCACCCCGTCTGAGGTTCGAGTCCTCCCTCCGGCATGGATGTGTGTGTTGTCCTGTTAGATTAAGTAGTGTGTAAGCTAAAGGACCGATGACCTCAGCAGTTTGGTCCCGTAAGACCTTACCACAAATTTCCAAAATTTACAAGTGTTTCTTCTGTTCTCGTTTCTTCGCAGTTACCATCTATGTACCGATATTTCTCTGTCCAACTTCTGTGATTGTCATTTTTACAGAAGTCCATTTCTCTTAAAATGTACTGCCTACTGAGCTATTCCTTATTGCTGCATATATAGTTTCAGAGAACTTCAAGCGTCTCTCGTCATCCCTTAGTACTTCTGCATCCCACTTCTTTGCGTATTGATTCTTCCTGATTAAGCTTTTGAACTTCGGCCTACTCTTCATCACTACTACATTGTGATCTGAGTCTTTATCACCTCCTGGGTGCGCCTTACAATCCTGTATATGGTTTCTGAGTCCACGTAATCTAACTGAAACCTTCCCGTATCACCCGGTCTTCTCCAAGTGTATATCCCTCTTCTGTGATTCGTGAACAGAGTATTCGCTATTACTAGTTGAAATATATTACAGACCTCAGCCACTCTTTCAATCAAAAACCGCTTAGCTTAAAAGGAGACTAAGTGTGGTGTTCATCATACTTCCATAGGTGTGCCATATAAAAATACAGAATAAGAAAGCAACCAAATATCTGTCACTCGCCACACAGTATTTTTTTGAACTTCGATTCGTAGATGTGACCTTACGTGGGAGCTACGTAGACGGTCGGCTGCTGTTGTCCTAGATCAGGGGCGGGCAGGAATCCTGCACGTGTGCGATGCACTTGCACGCGTGCAGTTAACAGGTGTTCTGCGTGCACACAGGGGCAAGCTGGCCATCCGCTTATCTCCCCTCCCCACCATACCTTCTGTCCGCTCCTTCCCCTGCAATGCGTTTTGTTTCCTAGCTTGCTTTATTGAATGAAGGAATAAGATTAGTAGGAGTGCTTGAAAGATATCGTGGTTTGAAAGAGTACCTATTACCTACGATACGTTTTATTTAATTATCACAGTTGGAGTGGAACAAAATTTCTACATACAGACAAACGCAAACAGTTACTTAAATTTTCATCGCTGATGTTTCCTCTTAACCGACACTTACTAATTCAGCAAATGGTTTTGCAGCTCTCGCTATATTAAGAGTAATCTTATAACTTGCACGTACCGCTGGGCTATTATTGTTGTCGTCCTGAAAAATTGAAAACAGTGCTACATAAAATGTTAAATTAGTTAGATGAGAGACATGACGAAAGGAGGTCGCAGATCTCTCGTGACCACAGCAACTACGACAGATTCATCTAGTATCGTCAGATCGCTCTTCTTAAGCTCAGTCAGTTTCTCCATCCGCTCAGAATCCGACACTAAATTGTACTCGTCCTTGTGAAATTTGTTATAATGGCCTTCAATACTAAATTTCCGCTGACCAGCGAGAATACTGCCACATATTAAACATTTCGAATTTTCACGTTTTTGCACAAAGAAAACATGATTCTCCCATTACTTTTTAAAATATAGCAAATCTCCGCTTCTCCGTTTCCTTGTTTCACTCTGCATTTTCCGGTTCTTGAAACACAACATTCACTACGTAGTGGTCGCTACGCATCGACGTCCGCAGCTTAAGGTACGTTGTCCAAGACGCGACGCACGCTAGCGACTGCGACGGGTCGCTACGTGACGTCAGAAGTTGCTTGCTGGCGCATGCGCAGTTCGAGTTTGGGATGCGACGCGTGACTGCTGCGACAGCTGCCGCAGCACTGCACCAGTGAGCAGTGTTGCGACGGAAGTCGCACGACACAAAGACGTACGGCTGCCAGAAAGATGTCGAGCCAGTCAAGGAAAACTGAAATGAGCCACTCATAGGATGTGATTCTCTGTGAGCTGGTCTCGCAACATCCTTGCCTTTACGATTTGAAGAACCCTAAATATAGAGACACTATGTTCAGAGACAGAATTTGCGAAGAAATTGGTGCACAGTTGAAACTGGCAGGTGAGTGAAATATATAATATTTTCCCATTAATGCAAATTTTTCAGGCCTGTTATGAAAATCAGTATAATCCATGCAGATGTAGAATTAGAATGATGAAAATGAACTTGAAGGTCAATTTTCGCATTACTCTTTTTTGTGACGATAAAAATTGAAAACGGCAAGTACATTATAAAATGAACAATCTAAAGTACAACGAGAAAGTTACATTTTACAATACCTTCACTTTGAAAGTAAACGGTAGATTGTAGTCTTGATGATACCTTCTAGTTGTGAAAAACCACCACCAGATTGTTGTACAGCTTTCTGTAATCAATAGATGCTCGTTTTTGAGGAAGGCGTTTCTCAACAGATTGCGCAAACAGTATGCTGCAATAAGTAATTTGTCACATTCACTTCAATTCATTGGTAGAAGATGGTGCTCAAAAAACTTGTGCCAAAAGTGCACTACTGTTTTACAAGGCCCTTCTGGTCTGACACAGTTCACAATTGAAATTCGTCTTTTGTAAATCCTGGAGTCATCTTTTGACTGCAGCTTGGAAAGATTAAATGTTCATGTCATCCATAACGATGTATGCTGTCAGAATATAAGAATATGGAAGTTCATTTGGATGGAAATAAAGAGTCAGTTGGCTATGAAAGTTGCCTTAGCTTGTCCCAAAAGTTTCTGCATGGGAGAAACTGACAAGTATAATTTGGGGAAATTTTGTGAACAAGCACGGACATTATTTCTTCCACATTTCTGCCAGTGTATACTGTAGACGTTCAGAATGAAAATTCTAGAGATGTTTAAGGTGTAACCCTATCTTGTTGTCAAGAACTTGAAACAATGCAATGACGCTAGCGTGCGCTTATTGTTAATAAACTTATCTTTCATTGGAATTTTAGGTGAAATGTGCAAAAACAGATGGAGGAATATTCGGGACTCGTATCAGAGAAATAAACGAGAAAGAAAGCTTGGAACAGGTTCAGATGCCTCAGCAAAACCAAGAAAATGGGTTCTGCTTGATCACTTGGCTTTAAGAAACCTACATTTCGTGGCATTTTAAATGAAATTGTCAAGAGCATATGGAGAAATATTAGTAACTCATACCGGAGAAATATATGACATAAAATGGTTTCATTCGGTCCAAATGTGTCAGCGAAACAAAACAAATGCATTCTCTATCGTGTGATGACCACACGATTCTCGTTGCGCATCGACAGAACTGGCGGCTAGTCGCGACGCTCCCGGAGATATATGAGCCCAAATCTCGGAAACGGAGATCGATATCATTCTGATCTCAACTTTAAAAATAATTTCGATATGTTAGCTTCTTTTCATCGGCAACGATGTATGACCTAACGTGAACCATACGTAAAGTAGCCAGCGACCACATTTTTCACTGTACATAATTCAAATTTTATGCAGTAGGTTACTTGTAAATTAAGTATCGGAATAACTGTGACGAATATCGGAAAAATAGACACCTCATTATCAAGCTGTGATGTGAAACTGTAAGATACGCAAACATCAATTTTTTGTGCCTTTTACTTTCCTCACAATTGATAGAGAAGTAATATACAGCGAAAAAAACACGCAAATCCGGAAGAGATACTTTTCAATTTTTTAAAGTAAAAGGAGAATCTGTATCGAAAAACTAACTCTGGGAACCGATGTAACTTTGTTGCATTAACATACAGTATTTTTTACAGCAAGAAAATCGGAATTCTTATTTTTCTTATGTATTAGAATCCGCCGCCGCCGACCGGACCTTGGGAAACGGCGACGACTCCAGTCGTCTTGCGGCCGTGCCGCCGTCTGCCAGGGTGGGAAAAGAGGAGGGGGCAGCGTCGCAGTCGCAGCCAACTGTCGCGTCTTGCACAACGTAACTTTAGCCTGGCGCTACACTGCCGCAACCTGCCGGCTGTCGCCGCCGCCCCATTCGACGATTGCACGCGAGCAACACACGTGCAGCGCTGTGCGCTCACGAGCCGCGTGCAACGTTTGCCCGCCCCTGTCCTAGATGTATGGGTCTGGCACGATGCGTGGAAGTCTCTACCATTGACAACCACTCGTTGGCACCAGATACAAGGGTACGGTGCCAGACTTCTATAGTCGTCAGGAGAGAGCCAGGTGGGATCCGGTGGTGAGGTCCTAGTTACGATGGTTCAGATTGCTCTGAGGCAGGATTCGAAGCTGCGACCGTAGCGGTCGCGCGGTCCCGGACTGTAGCGCCTAGAGCCGCTTGGCCACACCGGCCGGCCCTAGTTACGAGAAAACGTAATTGACAATAATACATTCATTAAGCAGTAATACAGGAACGTCTTTCAAAGCACCGCGCATCGGCTGGGCCAGCGAAACAGTGCCTCATCAGCGGCGGAATGCAGTACAGTGAAGCGTCGGGTGGTGGCTGTTACGTCACTAGGCGGCCGTCGACTAGAGTGCTGCAACGCTCCATGTTTGACCGGTCACGGCTCGCCTGTTGACGGGGGGACCGAGCCGCTCGTGTCCGGCCCCATACGACTCGGCTCGGCCACGTACTCGCGCCATGTCTGATGTCCGGATTCCGGACACGCGGATAACCGAGCATGACCGGTCACCGCTGACGGCTCACCTCGCCTCCCTCGCCTCGCCACGGCTCGCTGCACTGTACTGTACTGTACAAATCCAACGTCTCTCTCTCTCTCTCTCTCTCTCTATTTCTGTCTCACTCTCTCTCTCTCTTTTTCTATTAATACAAAAGTAACGTTTCCAAGAACGGGTACGTTACACAGCTAAATTCATAGAGCACTTTCTTTTGTAATATTTACTCCCGTCTTCCTAACGTCCGGGAATTTTGTTGTAAATAAAACATTGATCAGAAGAGACCAATCTGTGTTAATGTAATGAGATGTAAGCGTCAAATAGTGCACCTGATTATGCGAATCAGTCCACATATCAACTATCGCAGCACATGTTTTATTAATAGCTTCCGCAATAACAGAAGGCATTATACTGTTTCGTATTGCATCAGCTTGTTCTTTGACACGTCTGCTTTTAGTAGAGGGATGTGGCATGACATCTGCCACGTTAACTTTTCCATAATGCGCACCTAGATGTATTAATTCTTGGCCTAGTTCTCTGAAACCTTCACCGCAAACAGCATTAAAAGGTCTCATATCTTTAGCACACATTGCAACACACTTTGCTGTAATACTATTTTTTATTACTGCCGGTATTCCTAAAGGAGCTGTATCTTTGTGAGGTTTCTTGCAACTGTGTTTCTTTAAAAGAGTGGTTCCCGATTGGAAACACAATAATGTGGAGCAGTTTATGCACGATACGTATCCAGTAGACGCACTGTTTTCGTCTACAACCACCAAAAATATGCTCCGTACTTCCCGTCTCTTCAATGTGGTTAGCGTGTGCAACTACGGAACGAGAGGTCTTTGGTTCAAGTCTTCCATTGAGTGAAAATTTTAATTTTTTGTTTTGAGACAATTATTATCTGTCCGTCCGATGCGATCACTTTTTTGGGAATGATAATCACATTCACAAGAAAACCTAAATCGGGCAAGGTAGAAGAATCTTTTTACCCATTCGCCAAGTGTACAAGTTAGGTGGGTCGACAACATATTACTGTCATGTGACGCACATGCCGTCACCAGTATCGTATAGAAAATATCAGACGTATTTTCCTGTGGAGGAATCGGTTGACCTATGACCTTGCGATCAAATGTTTCGGTTCCCATTGGAGAGGCACGTCCTTTCGTCTACTAATCGCACGGATTTGCGTGCGGTCGTAAAACAGACACTAACCTTATTACAGTGAACAGAGACGTTAATGAACGAACGGACATATCATAACTTTGCGAAAATGAAGAAAGTAAATTTTTCACTCGAGTGAGGACTTGAACCGTGGACCTCTCATTCCGCAGCTGCTCACGCTAACCACGGGACCACGAAGCTACTGATCTGCTGTTGGCCTTGTTGTTGCCTATGTTGCGCAAGGACTACTCAGTTTGTATATTTTGCTTATTTTTTTCATAATTCAACACAACTTATTCCTGTTTTCTCGATTGATCTGTGTTCAGTTTTTCAAGGCCTATCCACTGTGCCAACTTATAACTAAATGTGAAGGGGGTGCGGTGGGGAGGTTCCCTTGTAAGAGTCGATCTCCAAAGTGCACTCGTTGCCGTCGAAGACTTGCACTCAGTACTTATGCCCTGAAGTACTTGCTAGTTCGCAGAGGTCGGCTCTCAGCCCCCATTTAGGAGCCGGCAGCATCAGTTCTGCTACAGGAATGGCATGAGCAAATGCAGCGCTGATCTACTAGGAAGTCCAGGACACACATCCAGGACACGCAGGTCGGGCCTTCAGCAGGCCTGCAGGGTGATGGCGGACCCCGTGCCCCTTCATTGCTGCTCCCGGAACTGGCCGGCCAGCCGGACGTGTGGCTCCATAGACGTTTGGAGACAGGCAGGCGTGCCGGCGGTCGACCTCCGTAGCCTCCCCTCCCACAGTACAGCTACAACTGACTCAAGGGCCGGCCAGAGTGGCCGAGCGGTTATAGGCGCTCCAGTCTGGAACCGCGCGACAGCTGCGGTCGCAGGTTCGAATCCTGCCTCGGGCATGGATGTGTGTGATGTCCTTAGGTTAGTTAGGTTTAAATAGTTCTAAGTTCTAGGGGACTCATGACCTCAGATGTTAAGTCCCATAGTGGTCAGAGCCATTTGAACCTGACATAAGGGCTGACACTGCGCACTGGGCAAGCAGCACTCACCTATCAGGAATAAGACACTTGTTGGACAGGGTGCGGTATTTACACTGAAGCGCCAAAGAAACTGGTATCTACATCTACATCTACATTTATACTCCGCAAGCCACCCAACGGTGTGTGGCGGAGGGCACTTTACGTGCCACTGTCTTTACCTCCCTTTCCTGTTCCAGTCGCGTATGGTTCGCGGGAAGGCCGGCCATGGTGGCCAAGCGGTTAAAGGCGCTACAGTCTGCAACCGCGCGACTGCTACGGTCGCAGGTTCGAATCCTGCCTCGGGCATGGATGTGTGTGATGTCCTTAGGTTAGTTAGGTTTAAGTAGTTCTAAGTTCTAGGGGACTGATGACCTTAGAAGTTTAGTCCCATAGTGCTCAGAGCCATTTGAACCATTTTTTTGTTCGCGGGAAGAACGACTGTCTGAAAGCCTCCGTGCGCACTCTAATCTCTCTAATTTTACATTCGTGATCTCCTCGGGAGGTATAAGTAGGGAGAAGCAATATATTCGATACCTCATCCAGAAACGCACCCTCTAGACACCTGACGAGCAAGCTACACCGCGATGCAGAGCGCCTCTCTTGCAGAGTCTGCCACTTGAGTTTGTTAAACATCTCCGTAACGCTATCACGGTTGCCAAATAACCCTGTGACGAAACGCGCCGCTCTTCTTTGGATCTTCTCTATCTCCTCCGTCAACCCGATCTGGTACGGATCCCACACTGATAAGCAATACTCAAGTATAGGTCGAACGAGTGTTTTGTAAGCCACCTCCTTTGTTGATGGACTACATTTTCTAAGGACTCTCCCAATGAATCTCAACCTGTTACCCGCCTTACCAACAATTAATTTTATATGATCATTCTACTTCAAATCGTTCCGCACGCATACTCCCAGATATTTTACAGAAGTAACTGCTACCAGTGTTTGTTCCGCTATCATATAATCATTTGCGCATCTGCTCGACGACCCTTCTTGAAGACTGGGACTACCTGTGCTCTTTTCCAATCATTTGGAACCTTCCGTTCCTCTAGAGACTTGCGGTACACAGCTGTTAGAAGGGGGGCAAGTTCTTTCGCGTACTCTGTGTAGAATCGAATTGGTATCCCGTCAGGTCCAGTGGACTTTCCTCTGTTGAGTGATTCCAGTTGCTTTTCTATTGCTTGGACACTTATTTCGATGTCGTTCAGAATGTGTCTAGGAAAACAATACCGCGAGGATGCAGAACACAGTATATTACGCGACTGTCTGAGGACGCAAAGCCACTACAGGAAAGATACCAGAAGCTCTTCGATAACGACCCATTTGGTGATGAGATACTTCTAGCAGGCGATGAACTCACGTCAGTCAGGCTGTTAGTATGCGTATTCAAATACAGAGGTATGTACACACGCAGAGTTCAGAGCTGCGGTCGGCAAAGCCTATATAAGACAGGAAGTGTTCCGCGCAGTTGTTAGATCGGCTACTGCTGTTACAATGGCAGGTTATTAAGATTCAAGTGAGTTTCAACGTGGTAGCGTTACAGTTGGTGCACGAGCGGTGGGACCCAGCGTCCTCGAGGTAGCGATGAAGTGGGCATGTTCCTGTACGAAAATTTCACGAGTATACTGTGAATATCAGGAATCCAGTAAAACATCAAATATCCAACGTCGCTGTGGCCGGAAAAAGATCCTGCAAGAATGGGACCAATGACGACTGAAGAGAATCGTTCAGCGTGACAGAAGTGCAACCCTTTCGGAAATTGCTGCAGATTTCAATGCTCGGCCATCAACAAGTGTCAGCGTGCGAGCCATTCAACGGAACATTATCGATATGGACTTTCGGAGCCAAAGGCCCACTCGTGTACACTTGATGACTACACAACACTAACCTTTATTCCTCGCCTGGGTCCGTCAACCCGGACATTGGACTGTTGATGACTGGAAAAATGTTGCCTGGTCGGACGAGTCACGTTTCAAATTGTATCAAGCAGATGGACATGTACGGGTAAGGAGACAAGCACATGAATCCATGGACCCTGCATGTCAGCAGGGGACTGTTCAATCTGGTGGAGGCTCTGTAACGGTGTGGGGCGTGTGCAGTTGGAGTGATATGGGACCCCTGATACATCTACACTCCTGGAAATTGAAATAAGAACACCGTGAATTCATTGTCCCAGGAAGGGGAAACTTTATTGACACATTCCTGGGGTCAGATACATCACATGATCACACTGACAGAACCACAGGCACATAGACACAGGCAACAGAGCATGCACAATGTCGGCACTAGTACAGTGTATATCCACCTTTCGCAGCAATGCAGGCTGCTATTCTCCCATGGAGACGATCGTAGAGATGCTGGATGTAGTCCTGTGGAACGGCTTGCCATGCCATTTCCACCTGGCGCCTCAGTTGGAGCAGCGTTCGTGCTGGACGTGCAGACCGCGTGAGACGACGCTTCATCCAGTCCCAAACATGCTCAATGGGGGACAGATCCGGAGATCTTGCTGGCCAGGGTAGTTGACTTACACCTTCTAGAGCACGTTGGGTGGCACGGGATACATGCGGACGTGCATTGTCCTGTTGGAACAGCAAGTTCCCTTGCCGGTCTAGGAATGGTAGAACGATGGGTTCGATGACGGTTTGGATGTACCGTGCACTATTCAGTGTCCCCTCGGCGATCACCAGTGGTGTACGGCCAGTGTAGGAGATCGCTCCCCACACCATGATGCCGGGTGTTGGCCCTGTGTGCCTCGGTCGTATGCAGTCCTGATTGTGGCGCTCACTTGCACGGCGCCAAACACGCATACGACCATCATTGGCACCAAGGCAGAAGCGACTCTAATCGCTGAAGACGACGCGTCTCCATTCGTCCCTCCATTCACGCCTGTCGCGACACCACTGGAGGCGGGCTGCACGATGTTGGGGCGTGAGCGGAATACGGCCTAACGGTGTGCGGGACCGTAGCCCAGCTTCATGGAGACGGTTGCGAATGGTCCTCGCCGATACCCCAGGAGCAACAGTGTCCCTAATTTGCTGGGAAGTGGCGGTGCGGTCCCCTACGGCACTGCGTAGGATCCTACGGTCTTGGCGTGCATCCGTGCGTCGCTGCGGTCCGGTCCCAGGTCGACGCGCACGTGCACCTTCCGCCGACCACTGGCGACAACATCGATGTACTGTGGAGACCTCACGCCCCACATGTTGAGCAATTCGGCGGTACGTCCACCCGGCCTCCCGCATGCCCACTATACGGCCTCGCTCAAAGTCCGTCAACTGCACATACGGTTCACGTCCACGCTGTCGCGGCATGCTACCATTGTTAAAGACTGCGATGGAGCTCCGTATGCCACGGCAAACTGGCTGACACTGACGGCGGCGGTGCACAAATGCTGCGCAGCTAGCGCCATTCGACGGCCAACACCGCGGTTCCTGCTGTGTCCGCTGTGCCGTGCGTGTGATCATTGCTTGTACAGCCCTCTCGCAGTGTCCGGAGCAATTATGGTGGGTCTGACACACCGGTGTCAATGTGTTCTTTTTTCCATTTCCAGGAGTGTAGATGCAATTCTGACAGGTGTCACGTACGTAAGCATCCTGTCTGATCACCTGCATCCGTTCATTCCATTGTGCATTCCGACGGACTTGCGACACCTCACACCTCAATTGCTACGGAGTGGCTCCAGGAACACTCTTCTGAGTTTAAACACTTTCACTGGCCACCAAACTCCCCATACGTGAACATTACTGAGGATGCCTTGCTGCACGCTGTTCAGAAGAGATCTCCACCCCCTCGTGCTCGTACGGATTTATGGTCAGCCCTGCAGCATTCCTGGTGTCACTTCCCTCCAGCACTACTTCAGACATTTGTCGAGTCCACGCCACATCATGTTGCGGCACTTCTGCTTGCTCGCAGGGGCCCTACACGATATTAGGCAGGTATACCAGTTTATATAGCTCTTCAGTGTAGAGAAACGTTACGGACTTATGCACCAGCCTATTATATTCCACAGGTTTACCAAATTTCGTGGATGTCCATTGCTATGTTTGGCCAGCTGTTACGAGTATTCCTAGACATTTGCCAAGGGATTTAGCCGAGCGAATTGGTGCCATTTTTTTTTCTATACACAAGTTGCATGCTTTTGTGCCTGGGTGTCTTGTGCAGACCCCACACCGCGCAGCAATACTCTACCAGAGGACGGACAAGCGTAGTGTAGCCAATATCTTCACTAGACCGTTGCAATTTATAAGTGTTCTGCCAATAAATCGCAGTCTTTGGTTCGCTTATCCCAAAGAAATCGTCTATATGATCGTTCCAGTTTAGGTTTGTCGTAATTATAACCTCAAAGTATTTACTTGAAGTCACAGCCATTAATCTGTGTAAGCGATATTTAGCGGATTCCTTTTAATACTAAGGCTGATGACTCCACAATTCGCGCACCAATGAGTCTAAATCATTTTGTAATTAGTTTTGATCTTCTCATCACTAACCATCTGTTCTCTCAGATCACAGAAATTAAGCGCTTTCGGGCTTGGCTAGCATTTGGATGGGTCACTGGATGGATGACTGGTAACTTGTTGCCGGGTCGGACGAGTCTCGTTTCAAATTGTATGGAGCGGATGGACGTGTACGGGTATGGATACAACCTCGTGAACCCACGGACTCTGAATGTCAGCAGGGGACTATTCGAGCTGGTGGAGGCTCTGTAGCGGTGTGGGGCGTGTACAATTGCAGTGATATGGGACCCCTGTTACGTTTAGATACGACTCTGACGGGTGACACGTACGTAAGCATCCTGTCTGATCACCTGCCTCCAATTATGTCCATTGTACATTCTGGCAGACCTGGGCAACTCCAGCAGGACAATGCGACACCCCACACGTCCATAATTGCTACAGAGTGACTCCAGGAAAAATCTTCTGAGTTCAAACACTTCCGCTGGCCGCCAAAGTGCCCAGGCATGAACATTATTAAGTATATCGGGGATGCCTTAGAATGTGCTTTTCGTAATAGATATGCACCCCCTCCCCCATCCCGCCGCTACATTACTCATACGGATTTATGGACAGCCCTGCAGCAATTATGGTGTCAGTTCGCTCCAGCACTGGTGGAGTCCATGCTACGTCGCTTTGCGGCCCTTTTGCTCGCTCACGGCGTCCCTACACGATATTAGGCAGGTGTGCTAGTTTCTTTGGAGTTTCACAGTATGTTGACACTTCCTGTGCGTCCTGGCGCAGTGGGGATGGTTATGGCATCATGTGTCCTGGCTCCAGCGCGCTCTTATCTCTCCTACTGATTTCGTACTTTCGCAACTTCACCTTTCAGAGGCTCTTTTCTGCTGACGCGACACCTGAGTACTTAGAGTTGCGTTGTACGTATTCCTTACGAAACTGTGTCTTGTCACTAGTATGACGGTATCCCTCGGCTTCCATGTTGTCATTATGCTTCGCTTGCAGACCTGCGCCCTCTTTATACCATGTGCTGCGATAGCTTCCGTATTTTCTGCAACTCGCACAGCATTTCACCCTAGCTGGCAGACTACTGGTCATTGACACAGGCGGTTCGGCCTCCGTCAGCTGTCAGGGTAGACCTTGGACTCAACGTTAGTGATTGCCGGGGATACTATCCTGGGGCATAATAAGTGGAAGGGTAGAAAACATATTATAGTCAACTTTGTTACTTTAAATGGGTTGGCACATTATATTATTCATCCTGAAATGAGCGAAATGTTGTTTATATTCAGTAGTAATACACTTGAAAATGTGTACAATACGTTAGGTTCTGTCATATTTGATTATTTATGAGGGTCCGTTGATCAAAGGAGAGTCCACAACGTGGGATCTTTAGTGTACAGCATACATGGAATGTAAAATAATATTCCACTCACTGCATGTTTCGAGTGACCATTGAATATAAACAACAGTCCACTCATTGCAGTGTTCGTGTATTTATCTGTTGGGTGCAGACCATTAGTCTGTGGTTTACTGTCGTAGCGAGTAGACGTCGTCTTCATTAAGTTATCAGATCTTCACGATATTCTACGCAAAAGCTGAGAAAGTTGATGCCGTTTTTGTTTATGCGAATGTCGCCGAAATATCAGAGCAGCAGTGAGATTATATGCTGAGAGACATTCTAATAGAGCAACAATTTCGCTATCTCCCTTTGCAAACATAATACAAGAATTTCAGGAGACGGGAAACGTAGAGAGTAAAAAACGTAAATGCCTCAAACCGGTAATCGACGAGCTAAAAGCAAACGACAACTTAAAAGCTGTGTAGCACAATCCACGCGTTAATACAAGGCAGCTCTAACGCGAGGGTAGAATCTGTCGACGAACAGAGATCACCCATAGCAAGTATCACTTCCTAAGGAGCTCCATGGCGATGGCATTCGAGGAAAGGTACGAATTCTGTGAATGGGGGCTACGGAAGCAGCAAACAAATGACGTGTTCTTGACCAAGACGTTTTTTTACAGATGACGCATCGTCTACAAAGCAGGGGTACGTTAATGTTCGCAACACGTATTACCGGTCCACTGAAAAGCGGCAGTGGCTGAGAGAAGTGGACAAACAAAGACTTTGGTGGTGCAGTCTTCTAAGTAAACATGTAGTACCAACACGATGGGTGTCCTACACATTCTGTACGGAGAATTACAGAGGTTCTCAGCAACAGATCTGAAGATGGTTGGCTTGGTCGGTCGAGCAACATAAAATGGTCTGCACATTATTCAGAGCTAACGGCTCTGGACTTTTACTTGGAAGGTAAATTGAAACAAGTTGCAGTGAAATTCCAAACACTCGCGAGGGCGCGAATGATCGTATTACACGAGCTTCTTCTTCTATCAGCTCGGATAAAATTCAACGTGCAGTATTGTCCGCATGAAATCGTTTTACAGCATGTGTGGTTACTAATGGCCACCACTTATGTTAACAACATTATTTGATGTCATTAAATTACTTACTGCACATTTCATTCTGGTCTCATTGTATCGCGTTTGCAAATGTATTTTTTGAGGTCAGTACCATGATCTGATATAATTACTGTACAACACAATGCATTGTGCGCGTCCTTGGGCATATTATTAAAAGGTAAACAGTACAGCAAGGCAATTCATTTAACATCACACCTCCTCTACCCATCCACTATGTTCCGCTCGAAGCTAAGCCAGTTTTTGTTTGAAAGAAGTTCTTGTATCAATAAAAGTGGCTGAGTTATTCAGGTGGCCTGTAACCGGGCTTCCAGAATGCATAAAAGGACGCTTTTCATTCATAATATTTAAAATAACCGCCAGGAAAAGTCTGACATGTAAAAATAATGAGTTGGGAGAGTTAAAGCAAACACTGCACTATATTGCACTTCACTGATACTTGACTGGAGGGATCTGTTTTAGGAGGAGTAATGGGGGAGATAGAAAGTGGATTGGTCCTTTGGGTGAGGTAATGTTTTGTGGAGATATGTGGTTCAGGTCGGTTGGGTTGTGGGGATGGATATAAAGCTGGAGGACGGTTGGTAGTGTGAAGATATTACTAAAATGAGATATAATATTTTTTTTCTTGAGAAAACCTAGCAGACCTTGTAACGGAACATATTATTTACTGTACCGAAGTATGCGATACCCTCCAAATTCAACCAGTTTAACGAGTATTTATGATTATAGCAAAGGTATCGTGTATGTTAACAATGATTGCATAACATGTCTCCATAAACAGTCAACCCATTAAATTATACTGAGTAACTGACCCACACAAAAGTTAATATCACTTGATCACTGATACAGCAAATGTCATCATGTAAAAACACTGAGTTCATCGTAAATAATTAATATGAAGTACGAAAAATAGTGGACAACTTAGGTGTTTTGGATCTCCTTAAATAAAAATCACCCAGTGAAACCTATTTGTTCACTAGGAGCGTTTTCACTCAGTATTCACGTAAGCAATCCTATTTTAGACGAAAACCAATGTAATTCTTAATAATTCATGTTATTTACTTATTTATGCAAATTAGAGAAGTCAATTGACAAACTTCTAAAAAACGGCCTTTTTGTAACAGAAAATTATTCTGTCAAGTCAACAAATCTGTCTGTCATTTTAATAACATGTTAAATTATGTCACTCGATGCAAATTAATAACTTTTCTGTACAAATTATGATAACAGATGTACATGTGACTTATAAACTATATCTCTTTGTAGTAGTTCTTTGACAATGTTATAAATACAAGCTGCCAGAAGGGTCGGGAGGCAGTCGGAATGTCACTTTGGTAAAGTGTGTTTGTGTGTTATTGTTTGAGGTGGATAAACAATGCAAAGAACATGTAACGGAAGTACTACTTTGTGTTGAGTCATGGTCTTTGGTGGACAGTGGAATTAAGATGGCCACCAGAGTAATAAATATTTGAAGTTTACATATTTGTTGGTTTCGCTCGTTCTTTATCATCAAAAGCACATAAAAAACACGGGACCTCATGTTTTTTAACCCTAGACAACCAGATGTAGAGCCAGCATCAGCATCGAGAGACAGCAGCGATCCAGCAAGTAGCAGCGATTACCACAACACAATGCATTTTAATGGCGCCAACCTAACATCAAGTGCTAACAAGCTCCGTAAATGGGAGTGAAATAGTGCGATTATAGCAATTAGCAATATCTACGACCAGGCGACCATTACAAAATGAGATATAATATTTTTTTTCTTGAGAAAACCTAACACACCTCCACCCTGCCCTCCAAGGAGCCCTCGCATGACACACTGAAGCCGCAAATGGCGGTGGTTTGGGGTCAGTGGAATGCACGCTACAGGGCTTCTGGCTCGGAGCTGTTCTTGAAGTAACCGATTTGCAAGTTTGTTGTGTCAGTGCGGTGCCAACTGCTGCTCTGATTGCTGCTGGGAATGCAGTACGATGCGCCACAGCCACGACGAACACGGCGGTCTTGCCTCTCGGTCGTGCCACGTGGATGTATCGGGCCCAGTCTCCCTGCGGCCGTACGTTCTCGCGACCACCGCTGCCACCTGCAACGTGGAGTTCACGGGCAAACCGGTGACAAGTGAAATAATAACGAGTACAGAGTGTGGTGTCACCGCCAGACACCACACTTGCTAGGTGGTAGCCTTTAAATCGGCCGCGGTCCGCTAGTATACGTCGGACCCGCGTGTCGCCACTGTCAGTGATTGCAGACCGAGCGCCGCCACACGGCAGGTCTAGAGAGACTTCCTAGCACTCGCCCCAGTTGTACAGACGACTTTGCTAGCGGTGCTACACTGACAAATACGCTCTCATTTGCCGAGACGATAGTTAGCATAGCCTTCAGCTACGTCATTTCCTACGACCTAGCAAGGCGCCATGACCAGTGTATATTGAGATTGCACTTATGTATCATCCAGAGCGATGTACACCAATTATGGATTAAAGTTAAGTATTCCAGCAGCAACGTACTTTATTTATTAGACTCAACTCCTTTAACTGTTCCAGACCTCACGCCAGTCTGCGTGAGCTTAACGCGTGCCTTTCGGCATCCTCGCATAGTGACTTGGCTGTCTTGCCAAGTCACAACACAGAGGACTTGAAAGATATAACTAATTTATTATTGATCAACAGTTTAACCCAACGGGCACAGTATTTATCAAAAATTTTCTACAAGTGTCTCTTATTCACAAGTCAGAAAAATACATTACACAATACCTTTCTAATTAAATTAGGTGCAAACAAGAACTTCTTATAACTTCTATGCTAACTGTAAGCACTTCAATAATAAAAGGTAAAATCAGTTTCATTTAACAAGGCCACTTGAATAATAAAGGTGAAATAAGTTTCTTTTAAGCAGGATACACAAGTAAAAAAAAATACATTAGACAAAACCCTTCTGATTGAATTACTTGCAAACAAGAACCTCTTATAACTTCTATACTGACTGTAAGCACTTCAATAATAAAAGGTAAAATCAGTTTCATTTAACAAAGGGCACTTGAATAATAAAGGTGAAATAAGTTTCTTTTCAATAGGCCACCTGGGCAAGCGCAATAGGACAATTCACATAATTTCCAAGTTCCGCTACCCATCAAGTATTTCTCTTTAGCATGTACATACGTTCAACTCCCGCTGCATTTAAGGTATAATTCAGAACACTAGTCTCCTTCCTTTATGGTTTTGAACGTAAATATATAAGGAGTGTAGCAAACGGAACAGACGCCTTGGCGTCCCAATGCAGAGGAAACTTAACTGAATGCAAGATCCCCACTCACTGCAACCCGAAGAACTCAGTGGCCGCCGTATCGGTTGCCATTTTCCCCGCGGCCAAAAGAACCTCCCGTTCCCTCTGGTATTGGTCGGCCAAGGCGACGTACTCCGGACATCGATCTAGACACGGACTAGGTGGCCGCTGCAGTGCTGAAACAGAACAGCACAAACACACAGCCACAGTGAAAAGAAATAATGTTAACAGCCCCAGAATATAGTAAGATAAAATTCTGCAAAGATAGATCACATCAAGACAAAGGCAAATTAAAAATGGTTAAATGCATTAACTGTAGACTTCAAATTTCAAAATATGTAAAATTGCCACTGCACAAACAGACTAGTTTTGAAAGGGCAACGATAAGACAAACCATAATATTATTAAACCGTAGTTCCAATACAATATTGGCACTCACAAGAAAAGGTAGAAGCTAGTGACAACACGGGTAGGTCAGATTGCAAAACTAGAAAGCTTGAATATCAACTTCTTCAATAGACAGCTGCGTGGTACATAGTTCAACTTCACTAGCCAAAATGAATAACACATTGCTCAGCGTCCTGTGTGGAAGACCATGGCCCAGTCACGCCTCAAGAACTTGCAATAACAGGTGCACTTCCGCACTCCGAGCCACATACGCCGCTCAGATCCAGCTAACTCCACGCAAACACAAGTTTCACCCTCTGAGCAGCGACACGTAGCGGCCGTTCCGAAGCCAAAACCCAGTCTGCCCGCCACCCCACCAGCACCACCACCGGACAACGAGGCAAAGATAAGCAGCGCCAGAGGGAAACAATCGATCCGGGCGAATCAAACGGAGAAAGCAACTGTCGTCAGCGCCTCCCCACGTATCACCACCAGTCTTGTACAATGGCTACATTCCTTTCTGCAGTATCGTAAAAGAAACCGCCAGTTCTCGGAGCCCTATTACACGACCTCTTTCAAACTCATTAAGGTCTTGATAATGGCTTCTTTGTCACCTTGAAGGCACTTTTTACTAACATTAATTTACTACGTACAGTCTCAAAGGTAACAAACTTCCACGACCTTTGTAGCGCGTATTTAAAGCAAACCTGATTTTCATCCTCATAGTGGCGCTACAAGCATCACTCTTACAGGGTGTTTCAAAAATGACCGGTATATTTGAAACGGCAATAAAAACTAAACGAACAGCGATAGAAATACACCGTTTGTTGCAATATGCTTGGGACAACAGTACATTTTCAGGCAGACAAACTTTCGAAATTACAGTAGTTACCATTGTCAACAACAGATGGCGCTGCGGTCTGGGAAGCTCTATAGTACGATATTTTCCACATATCCACCATGCGTAGCAATAATATGGCGTAGTCTCTGAATGAAATTACCCGAAACCTTTGACAACGTGTCTGGCGGAATGGCTTCACATGCAGATGAGATGTACTGCTTCAGCTGTTCAATTGTTTCTGGATTCTGGCGGTACACCTGGTCTTTCAAGTGTCGCCACAGAAAGAAGTCACAGGGGTTCATGTCTGGCGAATAGGGGGGCCAATCCACGCCGCCTCCTGTATCTTTCGCATAGCCCAAAGCAATCACTCGATCATCGAAATATTCATTCAGGAAATTAAAGACGTCGGCCGTGCGATGTGGCCGGGCACCGTCTTGCATAAACCACGAGGTGTTCGCAGTGTCGTCTAAGGCAGTTTGTACCGCCACAAATTCACGAAGAATGTCCAGATAGCGTGATGCAGTAATCGTTTCGGATCTGAAAAATGGGCCAATGATTCCTTTGGAAGAAATGGCGGCCCAGACCAGTACTTTTTGAGGATGCAGGGACGATGGGACTGCAACATGGGGCTTTTCGGTTCCCCATATGCGCCAGTTCTGTTTATTGACGAAGCCGTCCAGGTAAAAATAAGCTTCGTCAGTAAACCAAATGCTGCCCACATGCATATCGCCGTCATCAATCCTGTGCACTATATCGTTAGCGAATGTCTCTCGTGCAGCAATGGTAGCGGCGCTGAGGGGTTGCCGCGTTTGAATTTTGTATGGATAGAGGTGTAAACTCTGGCGCATGAGACGATACGTGGACGTTGGCGTCATTTGGACCGCAGCCGCAACACGGCGAACGGAAACCCGAGGCCGCTGTCGGATCACCTGCTGCACTAGCTGCGCGTTGCCCTCTGTGGTTGCCGTACGCAGTCGCCCTACCTTTCCAGCACGTTCATCCGTCACGTTCCCAGTCTGTTGAAATTTTTCAAACAGATCCTTTATTGTATCGCTTTTCGGTCCTTTGGTTACATTAAACCTCCGCTGAAAACTTCGTCTTGTTGCAACAACACTGTGTTCTAGGCGGTGGAATTCCAACACCAGAAAAATCCTCTGTTCTAAGGAATAAACCATGTCGTCCACAGCACACTTGCACGTTGTGAACAGCACACGCTTACAGCAGAAAGACGACGTACAGAATGGCGCATCCACAGTCTGCGTTGTCTTCTATATCTTTCACATAACTTGCAGCGCCATCTGTTGTTGAAAATTGTAACTACTGTAATTTCGAAAGTTTGTCCGCCTGAAAATGTACTGTTGTCCCAAGCATATTGCAACAAACGGTGTATTTCTATCGCTGCTCGTTTAGTTTTTATTGCCGTTTCAAATATACCGGTCATTTTTGAAACACCCTGTACGTGAGTGACCCGAAATTTGAATAGACATCACCTTTCATATGTAGAAAGACGCCTATCAACTTTCGTTTATGTCGCACCACTCCTTCTTAGTGCTGCGATTTTTTTTCCCGTCAGTGCAGATTGACAAGGCCAGTGCATAAGAGATGCTGGCAGGAGAGGGCAATCAACGCTTCATCGTACGTCATTGGCACTGACCTGGGAGCGCGGGACAAGGCCAACGTTTCGGCTCGGCCCTGCGCCACGGTTTCTCCCATTCACCCGGCGAGCTGCGCACAGTAATTGTATAAAACGACCAGTGCTGCTTGCCTTGTTGTACCCTATTTGCTCACCGTAGGCGTCCGCTACAGTTCCACACGGTTTCCCAATGAACAAAATACGAGCGCACGGAATAGTGGACCAGTGGTGTGATTGTCTCGACGAGTTTCTAGCAGACAGAACACAGCACGTTGTTCTCAACGCAGAGAAATTTTCAGACGTAAAAGTAACTTCGGGCGTACCCCATTGAAGTGTTACTCAATCTTTACTTTTCAAAACATACACTTTAATGCAGGGGCGGGCAAACGTTGCACACGGCTCGTGAGCGCACAGCGCTGCACGTGTGCTGCTCGCGTGCAATCGTCGAACGGGACAGTGCCGACAGCCTGCAGGTTGCGGCAGTATAGTACCAGGCTAAGCTGCGGACGTTGAAGCGAAGCGACCAATACACAGTGAACGTTGTATTTCAATAACCGGAAAATGCAGAGTGAATCAAGGAAACGGAGAATTGGAGATTTGCTATCTTTTAAAAAGGAATGGGAGAATCATTTGTTCTCTGTGGAAAAACGTGAAAATTGGAAATGTATAATATGTGACAGTATTGTCGCTGGTGAGCGGAAGTTTAATATTGAACGCCATTATAATAAATTTCAGTATTTTGCCGTTCTTAGTACAATAAGAGGAATTTCTCAAGCGATTTGGGGATATATCTTACTTATCCCAAGGATTTGAATAGTTCTCGAGAGAATCTGGTTTCTGTAGATGATATTCATCTCAGTTTGCAAATGGAATTAATAGATCTACAGTGTAATTCTCGTCTGAGAGACAAGTGCCTTTTGGCAAGACGTGTAATAGATTTTTATCACGACTTTCCACAGCAAGAGTTTCCTCGTCTCCATCGTGAAGCCATGAAGATAGTCAATGTTGGGCTTGACATACTTTTGTGAGAGATTTTTTTCTGTTATGAAAATTAATAAGTCTCGGTTAAGAGCAAACATCAGTAATGAAAATTTACGTAACTGTTTGCGTTTGTCTGTATGTAGAAATTTTGTTTCAGACATTAAACGTATTGTAAACTCCACCTGTGATAATTAAATAAAACGTATCGTATGTAATACGTACTCTTTCAAACCATGATTTCTGTCAAGCACTCCTACTAACCTTATTCCTTCATTTAATAAAGCAGGCCAGGAAACAAAACGCACTACAGAAGAAGAAGAAGCGGAGAGACGGTATGGTGGGGAGGGGTGAGAAGCGGGTGGCCAGCTTGCCCCTGTGTGCACGCAAAACACCTGTTAACTGCACACGTGCATGTGCACCGCACACGTGCAGAATTCCTGCCCGCCCCTGCTCTAATGTAAAAAAAAAAAAAAATGACACACTAGGAAGGAATTATCCGAACGTGACGCAAATTGGTACATGTGATGTACATCTACAGAGAAACAAACCACTACAATTTCAGAAAAAATGGATGATTTATTCAAGAGAAAGAGCCACAAAAATTGAGCAAGTCAACAACGTGTTGGTCCCCTATGCAAGGCGTTATTCGAACTGGATTTTCATTGAATGGAGTAGAATTGCCTTCAGTGATGAATCCCAGCTTCGATGTGGGCCCCAACGACCAGCGAGGACGTGTTTGGAAACTCCTCCGACAGCGGTGGGACGCCAACCCGATCGTGGCAGAGCGGTTCTAGGCGCTACAGTCTGGAACCGCGCGACCGCTAAGATCGCAGGTTCGAATCCTGCCTCGGACATGGATGTGTGTGATGTACTTAGGTTAGTTAAGTTTAAGTAGTTCTAAGTTCTAGGGGATTGATGACCTCACAAGTTAAGTCTCATAGTGCTCAGAGCCATTTGAACCATTTTTGAACATAAAATTAATCCCAGGTAAGACAGATGCCAGATAGCTTCGGAAGAATTCACAAGAAATGTAGTCCATCAACAAAGGAGTAAGCTTACAAAGCACTACCACGACCAATACTTTGACATGGCCGTTCAGTCTGGGGTCCTCAATAGATGTGATTGATAGAGGAAAGAGAGAAGACCCAAAGAAAAGCACCACGTTTCGTTACAGGTTCATTTACAAAGCGCGGAAGTACCACAGCGACATTCTATCAACTCCAGTGACAGACTTTGCAAGAGAGGCGTACTGCATCACGATGTAGTTTGCTGTTAAAGTTTCGTGAGCGTACGTTTCTACGGGTGTTAACCAATATATTGCTGCCTCCTACGTGTATCTCGAAGAAAAATCATGTATCCGCAATTAGAGAGATTCAAGCTCACACGGGGGCTTACCAGCTGTTAGTTCTTCCCGGGAGCCACTCGCACCTGGAACAGAAAAGGGTACAAGAGACAGTGGTACACGAGCTACCCTGCACCACACACTCAGTACGGTGGCTTCCGGACTCTAGGTGTAGATGTGGCAGGAGCGTACGACACAATAGTCGGACAGATGCAGAATGAGTTAAAAGTGAAATTTCGTACTTACAATTATGACTACATTATTGTTAGAGCCTTATCTGTCCCTAAGGCTGAACTTTATGTATCTTGGGAAATATTTTTATCGCAGGACAGCTTTCTACAGAGAAAAGCCACCGATAATGGCCAGTGTATAGAACGCTCCATCAACGAAGGCAAAGCCTCCCGGGCGCTGCTCGCGTGGTGCGGGCTATTGAGATCTGTACTGCAGAATTTGGGAGTAGTGTGGTTGGGCTTAAAGTTGTACAGGTGTGACCTTATTTTAAAAAGCATGTATTAACAACGTAAATATTTTTACATAAACACACTGACATCCAAGAATTTTAGGCGGTTAATAAGAAAACAAGAATCTGCCCAGAGCTAATGTTAATGTGGAAATTGGCATAATACAGTAACTGCATAAATCGAAAAATTCCTAAGCAATACAATATATAATCTAAATATCTTGCCGCTCCTGTGACACACACTGGGCGCCAACCAAGACAATAAACAGTGAATAGAGAATTCAAAATCTCTGCTCATAGCGCGTTACAATCGGTGGCTCCAAGCACTATGGGACTTAACATCTGAGTTCATCAGTCCCCTAGACTTAGAACTACTTAAACCTAACTAACCTAAGGACATCACACACATCCATCCCCGAGGTAGGATTCGAACCTGCAACCGTAGCAGCAGCGCGGTTCCTAGAACCGCTCGGCCACAGCGGCCGGCGTTACGGCTGGACAGTCACGTAGTGTAAGTGCATAAAATGACAACTGGTTCTACCTCACTATTAAAGCCCTCCGCCAGCAAGTTAGTGCCGCTACATATTACAGGCCTGTCAGCTACAAAGTTTCTCAAAGTGTTGTTTCTAACGTCTCGCTTAGTTTTCTGATTTCAGGTGCTTTGTCATCTGTAACAGACCAAGGAAAACGATAATTTTGATTACAGTTTACTACGTAATTTCATGGCTTCTCTGGGCACAGAATATATTTGTTTAGTTTTTGCATCACTGCGAGTTTTGTTACAATGTGACTTCGTTGCAACGTAGAAAATGAGCAAACCTGGAGGCTGAAGTTATTAAGTTTTTGAAGAGAACAACGATTTTATTGTAGTGAAATATTTTCTGTAGTAATTGCTGCACAGTTTCAATGCATGTAAAGGATGGCTTCACGAAACCTCAGAAACGGTTTGTAATGTGTATTTATTTACTTTTTTATTTATCTATAACCCGTTTCGGTTAGGAGATCAAGTCACAGATATCATTACAACACATTAAAAATTTGCTTCTTGGCGTACTGACAATAATTATTACCTGACGCCAAGTAACCTTCCTTTAACTTTATGTGGGAGAAACTGGTTGTCGCTAAGTTAATACACATTACAGGTGTTTCGTGGCACCGTTCTTTAAAAGTTTTATTGAAATGTAAATCGGAAACATGGCTTTATTACATGGCAGTTATACGTCCATTCGTTTATATTTCCTTTCTCTCTTCTCAACGGATTTTTCTCCGATGAGTTTCCTGTCCTACGTTTCGTTGAAGTCACCAACAGTAGTGTCTCGTCATATCGGTATCCCAAATGCCCTTGTGCCACCTCTCCGTCATTCTGGTGTCTTGAACAAAGGGCCCGTCTTGTTCCTCACTGACATCAACCAATATTACAGGAGGAAAACATTCGAAGCAACTGCTCAGAAAGTCAACCTTCAGGATCATCAAACCACTTAACGTCATGAACTTTCCAACCCGTTAGATGCAACAGCCACGTAGTGAGCGTCCATTCTGCTGCCTAAAAACTTAACACCAAGCTCCCTAATTGATAAACAAGCCTCTCTCCTACTAACAGTCATTTTAATGCAAAATTTGAATCGCATATCATTTTTGGAATGTCAGGGCCAACAAGTACGCATTCCGTAAATTTCGCGCCTGGTGTATCAGGAAACTTCTTGTATAAATACGTAATATTCCCCAACTTTGGGTAACACTTAGACCCAAGTTAATACGCAGAGACGATAACGGAATTTGTGCCAAATACATGACGCTCCTGCACAGAAAAAGGGGATTCCAGGAGCTTTTCAAGGTAGTGTCGAAGTTCTGGAGTGACATACATACTTTATCTTGTACAACATATTACAAAAAATAAAGATTAAGAAAAATGTAGATATGGTGCTAGAGCTAGACAGGCACTATGTAGTACGGTGCAGAAAATCTTCGTGGGAGTACAGACTTTAAATCAGATGTGCAGGTTGCAATCTCTCAAAACTGCTATGACAATATTTTTCATTACTGCGTTTTCTGGAGCGCGGACTATGGTTGACACTGCTGTTTAAACTTGCTAGTCCCTTGAATAAACTTATTTGCTGATTATGTTACAGTAAACGAAATGCGCCTTCTCATGTCGAGTAGCACGAACAAATTGCTCTATTTGCGACAGTCTATTCGATGAAGATGAGAGGGTAAGCTTTTGGTATGGACGCTGTAATTCTACGAAATTGCCGATGACACTAGCTACCTGTAATCGCCGTCTGAGTGCATGTACAAGCCGTTTTAGCAGTTATGCTATGTATTAAATATGTATTTGCTATTTGACTACAGAAACTGTATTTTTGTCTTTTCAGGCAACGTCTTTCCCGTGAGACATTTATCGCAGTCCCCAACCTTATGTTAAAGGAACCGGAGTGAGTTGAGTCAATTTTATCAAATAGGCTATTTCAATAAATTTTTATTAAAGATTGAAAGCTCCAGAAAAAGTTGCTCAGGATGTGAATATATTGAACTTTATGGAGGATACGAAACTTAATTTTTTTTCGGAATAATATATTTTAATTTTTATTATACGCTGGAGGCGGGAGAAGAGTTTGTGGGAGGTATCAAAAAATGTTACTAGTATTTTAGGCGTATGAAGATAACTTTAGGAGAGCAGAAGTTGATTTAATATTTTTGAACCGTATACAGACACTCAGCGCCAACTGAATGAATGCTACTGACGACAGATATACCCCCACCACACCCGATTCTGATTACTTTAAAAATGAATTAATGTGTAAAATGTTTGACGCTAAGCATGTAAGCGAGAAAATGTATGAAATCATTTGCAGAGATTGTTCGAAGTCGCTAAATGCTCTCATTGTCAAGTAATGGATGAATATGTTCTAGGATTGCTCCTGCACTGAGAGTTATGCTTCCAGAGACATACATACAATTTCTGACTATAGTTCTTGTTTCACTTTGTTGTTTACTTAATTACTAGTGGTTTTTGCTTGAAACAGCCATTTTATTAATTTATTTTGAAATAGAAGTGCATTTCGCATGAAACCACCGATGCTATTACAAGAGAGAGAGAGAGAGAGAGAGAGAGAGAGAGAGAGAGAGAAGAGACAAAGAGAGAGGGGGGGGAGGGGGAGATAGAAACATCTAGTGGTAAAATGTGGTACTTTTAACAAGGTCGTGTATTGTAGCTGTCACAGTGTTACAGCTTTCAAAGCAACGGTCGCGCGGAGATTGTGCTACGTGGGTGTAGGAGATTATAGAATGTGGATTTTTATTGTGCTCATGTTGATGAGATCATCGACAGAGAGAGTTTGTGTACCGTTATTACGTGTATGATTGGTTACGAAATGAAATTACTGGAGCATTCTGTATTTCTGATATAAATTTATCAAGTTTTAGTCCCACTTTTGCTTGTCATTTAGGACTATAATTTATTTTAGTCACTATGAGTTCACGGAAGTTTCGCGATGTGGTATTGTGTCTAGGAAGAATGCGAAACTGCTTTCACATATACATTATGAAATTATATGTGGTTGAAAACTGTATGTCCCAGAGGTTCCAAAGTAAAACCAACTTCTTAAAACAGTTGATTCATTACTTCTTGCCAATTTCTTCTTGTATTCGTTACTTACTATGATGATAAAGATCGATTTTGTGAAGAAATTTAATTTTTTATGTTATTAGGACTCAAGGGTTAAACATTTAAGATAAGATTATAGCTCTCAATGAGTACATTAAGTCAGCATTTCCAATTTTTAAATTCGGTCAGTTATTATATGTTGTTGTTGTTATGTTGTTATGGTCTTCAGCCCTGAGACTGGTTTGATGCAGCTCTCCATGCTACTCTATCCTGTGCAAGCTTCTTCATCTCCCAGTACCTACTGCAACCTACATCCTTCTGAATCTGCTTAGTGTATTCATCTCTTGGTCTCCCCCTACGATTTTTACCCTCCACGCTACCCTACAATACTAAATTGGTGATCCCTTGATGCCTAAAAACATGTCCTACCAACCGATCCCTTCTTCTGGTCAAGTTGTGCCACAAACTTCTCTTCTCCCCAATCCTATTCAATACTTCCTCATTAGTTATGTGATCTACCCATCTAATCTTCAGCATTCTTCTGTAGCACCACATTTCGAAAGCTTCTATTCTCTTCTTGTCCAAACTATTTACCGTCCATGTTTCACTTCCATACATGGCTACACTCCATACAAATACTTTCAGAAATGACTTCCTGACACTTAAATCTATACTCGATGTTAACAAATATCTCTTCTTCAGAAACGCTTTCCTTGCCATTGCCAGTCTACATTTTATATCCTCTCTACTTCGACCATCATCAGTTATTTTGCTCCCCAAATAGCAAAACTCCTTTACTACTTTAAGTGTCTCATTTCCTAATCTAATACCCTCAACATCACCCCTTAATTCGACTACATTCCATTATACTCGTTTTGCTTTTGTTGATGTTCATCTTATATCCTCCCTTCAAGACACCATCCATTCCATTCAACTGCTCTTCCAAGTCCTTTGCTGTCTCTGACAGAATTACAATGTCATCGGCGAACCTCAACATTTTTATTTCTTCTCCATGGATTTTAATACCTACTCCGAATTTTTCTTTTGTTTCCTTTACTGCTTGCTCAATATAGAGATTGAATAACATCGGGGAGAGGCCACAACCCTGTCTTACTCCCTTCTTAACCACTGCTTCCCTTTCATGTCCCTCGACTCTTATAACTGCCATCTGGTTTCTGTACAAATTGTAAATAGCCTTTCGCTCCCTGTATTTTACCCCTCCCACCTTTAGAATTTGAAAGAGAGTATTCCAGTCAACATTGTCAAAAGCTTTCTCTAAGTCTACAAATGCTAGAAACGTAGGTTTGCCTTTCCTTAATCTTTCTTCTAAGATAAGTCTTAAGGTCAGTATTGCCTCACGTGTTCCAACATTTCTACGGAATCCAAACTGATCTTCCCCGAGGTCGGCTTCTACCAGGTTTTCCATTCGTCTGTAAAGAATTCGTGTTAGTATTTTGCAGCTGTGGCTTATTAAACTGATTGTTCGGTAATTTTCACATCTGTCAACACCTGCTTTCTTTGGGATTGGAATTATTATATTCTTCTTGAAGTCTGAGGGTATTTCGCCTGTTTCATACATCTTGCTCACCAGATGGTAGAGTTTTGTCAGGACTGGCTCTCCCAAGGCCGTCAGTAGTTCCAATGGAATGTTGTCTACTCCGGGGGCCTTGTTTCGACTCAGGTCTTTCAGTGCTCTGTCAAACTCTTCACGCAGTATCGTATCTCCCATTTCGTCTTCATCTACATCCTCTTCCATTTCCATAATATTGTCCTCAAGTTCATCGCCCTTGTATAGACCCTCTATATACTCCTTCCACCTTTCTGCTTTCCCTTCTTTGCTTAGAACTGGGTTTCCATCTGAGTTCTTGATGTTCATACAAGTGGTTCTCTTATCTCCAAAGGTCTCTTTAATTTTCCTGTAGGCAGTATCTATCTTACCCCTAGTGAGATAAGCCTCTACATCCTTACATTTGTCCTCTAGCCATCCCTGCTTAGCCACTTTGCACTTCCTGTCGATCTCATTTTTGAGACGTTTGTATTCCTTTTTGCCTGCTTTACTTACTGCATTTTTATATTTTCTCCTTTCATCAATTAAATTCAATATTTCTTCTGTTACCCAAGGGTTTCTACTAGCCCTCGTCTTTTTACCTACTTGATCCTCTGCTGCCTTCACTACTTCATCCCTCAAAGCTACCCATTCTTTCTCAAGTGTATTTCTTTCCCCCGTTCTTGTCAACCGTTCCCTAATGCTCTCCCTGAAACTCTGTACAACCTCTGGTTCTTTCAGTTTATCCAGGTCCCATCTACTTAAATTCCCACCTTTTTGCAGTTTCTTCAGTTTTAATCTACAGGTCATAACCAATAGATTGTGGTCAGAGTCCACATCTGCCCCTGGTAATGTCTTACAATTTAAAACCTGGTTCCTAAATCTCTGTCTTACCATTATATAATCTATCTGATACCTTTTAGTATCTCCAGGGTTCTTCCACGTATACAACCTTCTATCATGATTCTTAAACCAAGTGTTAGCTATGATTAAGTTGTGCTCTGTGCAAAATTCTACCAGGCGGCTCCCTCTTTCATTTCTTAGCCCCAATCCATATTCACCTACTACGTTTCCTTCTCTCCCTTTTCCTACACTCGAATTCCAGTCACCCATGACTATTAAATTTTCGTCTCCCTTCACTATCTGAATAATTTCTTTTATTTCATCATACATTTCTTCAATTTCTTCGTCATCTGCAGAGCTAGTTGGCATATAAACTTGTACTACTGTAGTAGGTGTGGGCTTCGTATCTATCTTGGCCACAATAATGCGTTCACTATGCTGTTTATAGTAGCTTACCCGCATTCCTATTTTCCTATTCATTATTAAACCTACTCCTGCATTACCCCTATTTGACTTTGTGTTTATAACCCTGTAGTCACCTGACCAGAAGTCTTGTTCCTCCTGCCACCGAACTTCACTAATTCCCACTATATCTAACTTTAACCTATCCATTTCCCTTTTTAAATTTTCTAACCTACCTGCCCCATTAAGGGATCTGACATTCCACGCTCCGATCCGTAGAACGCCAGTTTTCTTTCTCCTGATAACGACATCCTCTTGAGTAGTCCCCGCCCGGAGATCCGAATGGGGGACTATTTTACCTCCGGAATATTTTACCCAAGAGGACGTCATCATCATTTAATCATACAGTAAAGCTGCTTGCCCTCGGGAAAAATTACGGCCGTAGTTTCCCCTTGCTTTCAGCCGTTCGCAGTACCAGCACAGCAAGGCCGTTTTGGTTATTGTTACAAGGCCAGATCAGTCAATCATCCAGACTGTTGCCCATGCAACTACTGAAAAGGCTGCTGCCCCTCTTCAGGAACCACACGTTTGTCTGGCCTCTCAACAGATACCCCTCCGTTGTGGTTGTACCTACGGTACGGCTATCTGTATCGCTGAGGCACGCAAGCCTCCCTACCAACGGCAAGGTCCATTGTTCATGGGGGGAGTTATTATATGAAATACTGAAAATCAAATTTTTGTTGTCGTTGGAAGCTGACAACGGCCAGGAGAGCTGTGTGCTGACCACATGCCAGAGGATGACGCGCCGGCCGGTCGGTACCATTGGTCCTTCAAGCCCCGTTCGGAGGTGTTTTATTTATTTTTTTAAATTTTTAATCCTTCAGTTGTGATCGTGTACCATGAATCTGGCTAGTCCTCTCGTAACGTAACAGACCACACAGATATTTCTTGCTCCTTTTTTGTAGACCGGTACCGCTTGGACTGTCTTCCAAGATCTGAGTACCACACTCGTCTTCCAGTATTCGTTTAAGAGATGTAAGTGTCTAAGTTATTACTTTGATCCTTCGAGTTGTACGCCGATTCCACCAGGTCTCGCAGCTTTCCCATTTTTCATCTGTTCAGAGCCTCCTGAATCTGATCTAGTTTGTTGTCACCTCATCGATACACAAGTCCTCTTCATGTACTAAAGAAGTTGGCAAGGAGTAGGAAATAGCAACTTCAGTGGATCTTTTCATAGCGTTACCGCTATACAGGGTGGTCCATTGATAGTGACTGGGCCAAATATCTCACGAAATAAGCATCAAACAAAAAAACTACAAAGAACGAAATTCGTCTAGCTTGAAGGGGGAAACCAAATGGTGCTATGGTTGGCCAGCTAGATGGCGCTGCCATACGTCAAACGGATATCAACTGCGTCTTTTTAAATAGGAACCCCCATTATTATTACATATTCGTGTAGTACGTAAAGAAATATGAATGTTTTAGTTGGACCACTTTTTTCGCAATGTGATAGATGGCGCTGTAATAGTCACAAACGTATAAGGACGTGGTATCACGTAACATTGCGCCAGTGCGGACGATATTTGCTTCGTGATACATTACCCATGTTAAAATGGACCCTTTACCAATTGCGGAAAAGGTCGATATCGTGTTGATGTATGGATATTGTGATCAAAATGCCCACTGGTCGTGTGCTATGTATGCTGCTCGGACGACATCATCCAAGTGTCCGGACCGTTCGCCGGATAGTTTCTTTATTTAAGGGAACAGGAAGTGTTCAGCCACATGTGAAACGTCAACCACGACCTGCAACAAATGATGATGCCCAAGTAATTGTTTTAGCTGATGTCGCGGCTAATCCACGCATCAGTAGCAGACAAATTGCCCGAGAATCGGGAATCTCAAAAACGTCGGATGTTGAGAATGCTATATCAACATCGACTGCACCCGTACCATATTTCTATGCACTAGGAATTGCATGACGACGACTTTGAACGTCGTGTACGGTTCTACCACTGGGCACAAGCGAAATTACGGGACGATGACAAATTTTTTGCACGCGTTCTATTTAGCGACGAAGCGTCATTCACCAACAGCGGTAACGTAAACCGGTATAATATGCACTATTGAAAAAACGGAAAATCCACGATGGCTGCGACAGGTGGAACATCAGCGACCTTGGCGGGTTAATGTATGGTGCGGCATTATGGGAGGAAGGATAATTGGCCCCCATTTTATCGATGGCAATCTAAATGGTGCAATGTATGCTGATTTCCTACGTACTGTTCTACCGATGTAACTACAAGATGTTTCACTGCATGACAGAATGCCGATGTACTTCCAACATGATGGATGTCCGGCATATAGCTCGCGTGCGGTTGAAGCGATATTGAATAGAATAATTCATGACAGGTGGATTGGTCGTCGAAGCACCATACCAGAACCCGCACGTTCACCGCATCTGAAGTCCCCGGATTTATTTCTGTGGGGAAAGTTGAAGGATATTTGCTATCGTGATCCACCGACAATGCCTGACGACATGCGTCAGCGCATTGTCAATGCGGATGTGAACATTACGGAAGGCGAACTACTCGCTGTTGAGAGGAATGTCGTTACACGTATTGCCAAATGCATTGAGGTTGACGAACATCATTTTGAGCATTTATTGCATTAATGTGGTGTTTATAGGTAATCACGCTGTAACAGTATGCGTTCCAGAAATGATAAGTTCACAAAGGTACATGTATCATATTGGAACAATCGAAATAAAATATTCAGACGTACTTACGTTCTGTATTTTAATTTAAAAAAACCTACCTGTTACCAACTGTTGGTCTAAAATTGTGAGCCATATGTTTGTGACTATTACAGCGCCGTCTATCACAAAGTGATAAAAGTGGTCCAACTGGAACATTTATTTCTGGTTCCTATTTAAAGAAAACGCAGTTGATATCCGTTTGACCTATGGCAGCGCTATCTAGCGGGCCAACCATAGCGCCATCTGGTTTCCCCCTTCAAGCTAGACGAGTTTCTTTCTTTGTAGTTTTTTTCGTTTGACGCTTATTTCGTGAGATATTTGGCCCGGTCACGATCAATGGACCACCCTGTATACTTACACGATGAGATATGACATAAATGTGTGTCCCAAGCTTGTAGTCATATACTATTGGGCCCTTTCTCCTTGATGTCAGTATCTGACATTTATCCATATTTAAAGAGAACAGTCATTTATTGCACCAAGTAGAAACGGAGAATCATCCAGCACTTTAACAGTGTAATACTCGTAATTCCAAGAATCGATTAACTGCAGTCTGTTTAAAGGTAATTGTGTCCTTTTGAGTGAACGTAACTGAAAACCATAACGCCAGAGAGTCGCGGCCGTTACACATAATTGCTGCTCACAACTCGCTCAGCGAAAGGCGAAACAGTACCTCGGAGCTGGTCCGGAAACACTGGCCTTGCGCTGTGACTCGCTCAGAGCTCGTACATCAGCCTTAATGACTTACGAACTACGCAGTGGTCGCTAGCTGCACACTTTTTGTGTGGTGTGAACCTGTCGTCCATTAATCGCATTAGTCCAATCTGCAGGAACTTTGTAAGTCTCACTTTGATTACGAAAGCAATTTTTTATCTTGCATGCTGACGTCTAGTAGCAAGGGTTTTTTGAGACCCGGACACAAACGTGGTTCACGAGGATGAGTTAATCGGGAACTAACGAGTAACCGTGTTTATGATAACCTTTTCCATGATAAAGAATAAGAGTTATACTCGTAGAATTTGAGCTTAGTAGGACACAGTGAAGAAACAGTCCGTTTGGATGGGCAAAACTTGAAGAAATTCTATAGCTTTAAATACTTAGGATAAACAGTGTGATGGCAGTTCAGATATTGCAATAGCCCGGAGGGTACAGATAAGGTGGATGTACAGCAGAAGGTTGTCAAGCGTATTGTGCGATGGAAGAATAAATCTGAGGACTAAAGGAATAGTGGATAAAGCAGTACTGAGATCTGCGATTCTGTATAGAGAGGAGACATGGGCACCAGAAAAGAATCATTGTGAGGCAATGGATGCGGCTGAAATGAGAATACTAAGAAAAAATTGTGGCTTCACCATACCCATCTCGTACCGGAAATGAGAGAACAAGAATCAGTGTAAAGTAACGAAGAAATCAAAGAAGATTCGAGAATGCAGTGGGATGAAAACGTCATTGAAAGTGACGACACCCATGTTTGGAAGAGAATGGCAGAAGTGTAGTGGAAGTTGACAGAAGAAAAGGAAGCTCAAGGAGAAGATGGATGGATTGTGTACACGAGCACTTGAGGGAGGAACGTCTGAGGGAAACAAAAGAATGGAGCCGCAGAAAATGGAAAAGATCTGCGATAACATCGACCACTGACGAGTGGGAAAACGCGAAGGAAAAGAAAGAAGCCAAAGTCGACTGAAGACTTTAAGATGGTATACGACAATGCCCACAAAACTTCAATGCTGAAAATATTAAGATATTTCAAATTCCAGCCAAATTTAATCCAACAGGTAGAACACAACTTCAACAATAGCAAGTATGGTTTCAAGTTTAGAAGGGAATTTCCTGAACCAATGAGCATAAACAGAAGTTTAAGACAGGGAGATCGCTTGTTACCACTGCTGTTCAGCTGAGCGCTGGAAAAAAAATTGGTTCAAATCTATGGTCATCAGTCCCTAGAACTTAGAACTACTTGAACCTAACAAACCTAAGGACTTCATCACGAGGCAGAGAAAATCCCTGACCCCGCCGGGAATCGAACCCGGGAACCCGGGCGTGGGAAGCGAGAACGCTACCGCACGACCACGAGCTGCGGACCAAAGGAGCGCTGGAATACTAGTTTACCGAACAAAATATCAGTCGCCCCTTTCAAGAGCACTCTGCTCGATTTGAATCTCGCTGCAGGTAGCGTAGAATGCCCCCAGGTCACGTGACCCTCCACTGGTGTCATGGCATGAAAGTGGTCCGTATGTGCCAGTCGGGTGTGTCGAATTAGTTCAGCAGGATAGGGAGATAGAAACGTGACAGAATGGAAGCTGCCCTGTTATGACGTACCCTTGACCACACTGCCAATGAAGTTTCCCAACTTGGAGTATCAACGTGTACTGCACAACGTGTCTAGATAGAACAGTGTGTCGAATTAGTTCATCAGGATGGGTAGCTAGATATGGAACCTGACGGAATCCCAGAAAAGACCTGTCATTTTATAATGACCCATGACCATATCATCGATGAAGTTGCCTACTTTGTTGGAGTATCAAAGCGGACTGCCCAACGTGCTTATGTAGAATGGTGTGTCGAATTAGTTCAGCAGGATGGGCAAGCATGGAAATCTGACGGAATGGCAGAAAGGAGCTGCCGTGTTATGGTGTGTCCATGACCACACTGTCGATGAAATTGGCCAACTTGAAGTATCAGCGCGCTGTACAACATGTCTACTTGGGATGGTGTACCACTCGTAGCCATGTAACATAACATAAGAAAAGTGGTGCCCAGTGTCACGCTTTATAAGTGGTAATCGATTTCAAGCATGACGGGAATTGTGGCTTTCAGTTAAGGAAAAAATTTGCGAGTGAACATAGTGAATGGGACTGAAATCACTGGTGACCTGGAGCCGTGTACCTCGCAAAAGGTCATTGCCCGCAGCAGCAATTGTACTTGCATCTATCCAAGTGGCCTAACCACACAGAAACTGGACAGGAACTGACTGGAAGTGTTTTGTGCGGTTCGACGAGTCGCTATTTTTCAAATAATGCGTGACGTCGAGTGTACAGACTAAAAAATGAGGCGTTTAATTTGTAGTGGGTGGAGCGTGTAGTCCAGACCGTAGGTGATTTTGTGATGTTTCGGGAGTGGTTTTCGTACCGCGACTTGGGCCCACTTATTCAGGCTACCACGAACATGGACCGCGATGTTTATTTCAAAGTTCTCGGTGACAAACTGTCCTTTCGATGAGTGTGCTGTGAACACTCCCGTCTTCCAAGATAACATCAGTGTCAACAGGACTACACCCATACGTTCATGGTTTGACAAAACACTTCGTACCCTATCAAACGAGGCTAGCCCGTTAAATCACCCAAATCTGACTCCCACAGAAAATGTATGGGAGTGTTTGGAACAGCCGATGAGACGTAACTGTCAACATCTCCAGCATTTGCTAGCTCCGTACCATCAGTGAATGGTTTCAGGTGGGTACGGCATACCTGAAAAACGTGAGGCGCTCTTTCTCGCCGAACTGACGTCAACACCAGAGGCGGTGTTACACGGTATTTGCAGCGTGTAACACACACAGTCACGACATTCATCCCCACTTTTTGTTACACACTCCAACAGCAGCGCTCCATGCGGGCAGAAAGCTACACTTCTGAGTACGATAACGGATAAATGTGAATAGCGCTGCTAATATTGATCTTCAAGGGAGCTTTTACGGTAGGGAACATTTGTAATGTCATAAAAGTCGCCACTAAATGAAACCTTGACACCATATTTGCCTTTTTTTTTAGTTTCCTAAGGATGTTGCGAAGTATGGAATGGGACATTACAGGACAGCTTAGATTCTCTTGTAACCTACAGATTTTTAATGAACAACATCGTTCGTTAGATGGTTCAAATGGCTCTGAGCACTATGGGACTTAACATCTGTGATCATCAGTCTCGTTCGTTAGATAAAAATGGCTACTAAACAGCAGAAGATCTGAGCTTCTGCAGAAAGACGTTGTATAACTACTTAACAATGTGAAGCTTTCTTAATTACAAAAAAATGTTCAAATGTGAGTGAAATCTTATGGGACTTAAGTGCTAAGGTCATCAATCCCTAAGCTTACACACTACTTAACCTAAATTATCCTAAGGACCAACACACACACCCATGCCCGAGGGAGGACTCGAACCTCCGCCGGGACCAGCCGCACAGTCCATGACTGCAGCGCCTGAGACCGCTCGGCTAATCCCGCGCGGCTTTCTTAATTACACTTCAAGTAAGATCAGTGGATGTGTAACGCAGGAAACTTGTGTGGAAGGCAACGCCTACATTATTTAACGTACCAAGTAAGCCACCATAACTACAGCTTAAGGGGCACCGGAACGCCCTATACTTGCAATGTTAAAATAACGCTTATAAATTGTATTTGAGGTAGGAAGTTGAACTTTTTACAGATTATTTATTGGAATATGGGCTACAACTTAACACAGGGATTTTACTAAATTTTAGTTCAGTTATTAAAGATGATTTTTTTTCAATTGTAATGAAAATTCACAACATTTTTTTGCAATTTTTATTTATATATTCAAAAATATACAGTTTTTTGGAAAAATGCTATGTTAAATTATGCAGAAGGTACTGTGTAACATTTGCTGAAAGTTTGAAACAAATATGTTTGGAAGATCCTTAGAAAACATGTAATTAGTATGAGAAAATAAAAGTTTTGGGAATCGAGCGACAAAGATTGGATTAACTTTTTAGTGCATTCCAGGTCCATAGGATGGATTATCTTCATCCTCTGCAAACTCCTCCTCCAGCTTCCTCTTGTTCCTTCTCCTGTTTACTCTTGCTTGTATTTCTAGACTCTTTACAGCCCTGTCTGCAGCCCGAAGGCGTTCCTTGTCTAAAGCAAGCATCGCTCGTACCATGTTAGAACGTATCTTCATTCCCATATTTCTAAATACCTTGCACCTTACAATTTTGCCATCATTGAAAGTCGCAAGTGATTCTATTCCAACAAATACAGTCTTGGGGATTCTCGACCATATAACACTATTTACACTTTCATTGGGGTTTGAGTTTTTCCGTGAATACACTTTTTCAACAGTTCAGGTGCTGCTAAGTCTCTGAAAATAGGTTGGTCACAACACATACTTTATCCCACATCACTAAAATGTACCTGATGAACACGGACGTTAATAATAACACCATTTGACAGCAGTTTAACAGCGCCACAGTGGGTCACGCCAATGTAGAACACATGTCAAAAAAAATTTAAAAATAGTTGTAGTCTTCGGAATTGAATAAATTATATATCTATTAAAAGGTAATAGTCTGCAGATTCAGAAAACGCAAAAAAGTAAAAATTGAACTTTTCATGATTTTGAGCCTTTCCGGAGCCCCTTAAGGGGGAACGACAGGGTGAGCATCCAAAAAAAACTGGAAACTTTCTTTTATTACGGAATTCGAATGTATATAGATTGAAGAATTATTTCCCAAAATATTATGCGCGAACTCCAAAAAGTAACGATTCTGTGAGCGTTTGAAGCCGAGAGTGCACAATACAAAGCGCCGTTGCCTCAAGTCGTTATCGATGCCATCATCTTTTATTTATACCGATTTGAGTAAGCCTGATTTGTTGGAGCGTTGTTTGGGGGGTTTTACTGAAAATCTGAACGAAAATTTCGATTGCCTCACGTGGAAATGACAGCCAACCGAAGCGAAATTGTCAACATTACTTTAAATTCGGCCGTATGTCTGTTCAATGTAGGCCACACTGCATTGATGGATGTGGCAAATGCCCTTGAAATGCGACGATTCTGTGAAGATAAGAGGTGGCAGCGGCGATGTGCTCAGTGGCAAAAACAGTTTTGAGGACATAAATGAGGGCTTATCAGGTCAAAGTACTACACTAATGGAAATGGAAAAAAAGAACACATTGACGCCGGTGTGTCAGACCCACCATACTTGCTCCGGACACTGCGAGAGGGCTGTACAAGCAATGATCACACGCACGGCACAGCGGACACACCAGGAATCGCGGTGTTGGCCGTCGAATGGCGCTAGCTGCGCAGCATTTGTGCACCGCCGCCGTCAGTGTCAGCCAGTTTGCCGTGGCATACGGAGCTCCATCGCAGTCTTTAACACTGGTAGCATGCCGCGACAGCGTGGACGTGAACCGTATGTGCAGTTGACGGACTTTGAGCGAGGGCGTATAGTGGGCATGCGGGAGGCCGGGTGGACGTACCGCCGAATTGCTCAACACGTGGGGCGTGAGGTCGCCACAGTACATTGATGTTGTCGCCAGTGGTCGGCGGAAGGAGCACGTGCCCGTCGACCTGGGACCGGACCGCAGCGACGCACGGATGCACGCCAAGACCGTAGGATCCTACGCAGTGCCGTAGGGGACCGCACCGCCACTTCCCAGCAAATTAGGGACACTGTTGCTCCTGGGGTATCGGCGAGGACCATTCGCAACCATCTCCATGAAGCTGGGCTACGGTCCCGCACACCGTTAGGCCGTCTTCCGCTCACGCCCCAACATCGTGCAGCCCGCCCCCAGTGCTGTCGCGACGGGCGTGAATGGAGGGACGAATGGAGACGTGTCGTCTTCAGCGATGACAGTCGCTTCTGCCTTGGTGCCAATGATGGTCGTATGCGTGTTTGGCGCCGTGCAGGTGAGCGCCACAATCAGGACTGCATACGACCAAGGCACACAGGGCCAACACCCGGCATCATGGTGTGGGGAGCGATCTCCTACACTGGCCGTACACCACTGGTGATCGTCGAGGGGACACTGAATAGTGCACGGTACATCCAAACCGTCATCGAACCCATCGTTCTACCATTCCTAGACCGGCAAGGGAACTTGCTGTTCCAACAGGACAATGCATGTCCGCATGTATCCCGTGCCACCCAACGTGCTCTAGAAGGTGTAAGTCAACTACCCTGGCCAGCAAGATCTCCGGATCTGTCCCCCATTGAGCATGTTTGGGACTGGATGAAGCGTCGTCTCACGCGGTCTGCACGTCCAGCACGAACGCTGGTCCAACTGAGGCGCCAGGTGGAAATGGCATGGCAAGCCGTTCCACAGGACTACATCCAGCATCTCTACGATCGTCTCCATGGGAGAATAGCAGCCTGCATTGCTGCGAAAGGTGGATATACACTGTACTAGTGCCGACATTGTGCATGCTCTGTTGCCTGTGTCTATGTGCCTGTGGTTCTGTCAGTGTGATCATGTGATGTATCTGACCCCAGGAATGTGTCAATAAAGTTTCCCCTTCCTGGGATAATGAATTCACGCTAGGCGGGGCGATAGTTATTACTGACCAGACGTCGATGATATCCAGTAAGTTCCAAACTTTGTCCCTTGTTTATTGTTGTTGTGGTCTTCAGTACTGAGACTGGTTTGATGCAGCTCTCCATGCTACTCTATCCTGTGCAAGCTTCTTCATCTCCCAGTACGTACTGCAGCCTTCATCCTTCTGAATCTGCTTAGTGTATTCATCTCTTGTTCTCCCTCTACGGTTTTTACCCTCCACGCTGCCCTCCAGTACTAAATTGGTGATCCCTTGATGCCTCAGAACATGTCCTACCAACCGATCCCTTCTTCTAGTCAAGTTGTGCCACAAACTCCTCTTCTCCCCAACCCTGTTCAATACCTCGTCATTAGTTATGTGATCTACCCATCTAATCTTTAGCATTATTCTGTAGCACCACATTTCGAAAGCTTCCATTCTCTTCTTGTCCGAACTATTTATCGTCCATGTTTCACTTCCATACATGGCTACACTCCATACAAATACTTTCAGAAACGACTTCCTGACACTTAAATCTATACTCGATGTTAACAAATTTCTCTTCTTCAGAAACGCTTTCCTTGCCATTGCCAGTCTACATTTTATATCCTCTCTACTTCGAACATCATCAGTTATTTTGCTCCCCAAAAAGCAAAACTCCTTTACTACCTTAAGAGTCTCATTTCCTAATCTAATTCCCTCAGCATCACCCGACTTAATTCGACTACATTCCATTATCCTCGTTTTGCTTTTATCCTCCCTTCAAGACACTGTCCATTCCGTTCAACTGCTCTTCCCTTTGCTGTCTCTGACAGAATCACAATGTCATCGGCAAACCTCTAAGTTTTTATTTCTTCTCCATGGATTTTAATACCTACTCCGAATTTTTCTTGTGTTTCCTTTACTGCTTGCTCAATATACAGATTGAATAACATCTGGAAGAGGCTAAAACCCTGTCTCACTCCCTTCCCAACCACTACTTCCCTTTGATGTCCCTCGACTCTTATAACTGCCATCTGGTTTCTGTACAAATTGGAAACAGCCTTTCGCTCCCTGTATTTTACCCCTTCCACCTTCAGAATTTGAAAGAGAGTATTCCAGTCATCATTGTCAAAAGCTTTCTCCAAGTCTACAAATGCTAGAATTGTAGGTTTGCCTTTTCTTAACCTAGCTTCTAAGATGGGTCGTAGGGTCAGTATTGCCTCACATGTTCCCATATTTCAACGGAATCCAAACTGATCTTCCCCGAGATCGGCTTCTACCAGTTTTTCCTTTCGTCTGTAAAGAATTCGCGTTAGTATTTTCCAGCCCTTGTTTATATGATAAATAATTGTCAAAGTTCAAACACCTTTTTATCAAAATCATGTTTTTCTGAATGGTTGTCGTCGTCCACGTTATAATTTTCATCCGATTTTAGTGATTTTTGATTTCCCTTGACGCAAATTGAATTCTCTTCAATTTCGTCGTTGCGATTTTTTTTAAAAATGTTGGTATTTAATATTTTTCGGCCAAAAAAGAGGGGGCCAAAAATGGTCACTTTTTAAAATAGGTATAATTCCGCCAAAAAATTTTGTTTGCAAATCCCTATCAGGAACTAAAATTACATCTGTAAGGACGAAAGTAATATGTTAATTTCCTGTTTCAGATAACCGTAACCGGAGTTACAGAAACAACCGTCGATCTACCTCGTTTCACAGCTGACTCGGGAAAATCCAAATTTCATAGTGAAGGTATTAATATTTTTCAATAGAAAAGTTACTGATTTCGAGAGCTGCAGTATCTCCCGTCACTCTCCACAATCTTAAACCTGCTATTTAGTAGAATCGCAAACAATCATTGCGCGAGATATGTGAGAACTCTTTAGTGAACGAGTGAATGAAAAGTCTTTAGCTCAGATTCCAGCAGGGGGACCCCAGCTGCACCCTTCCCCGCTTCTGCACAGTAGGCGGATGGACTGACGACGCCGCTTCAGAGGCCAATATACTCTCGCATTAATGTGAGTACCTGTCAAAAGCGTGAATAGCCACCTTCTGCAGTACTGACAGCTGCGTGACGTGCGGGAAGAGAGTCAGCAAGGTTCTGGAAGGTACAGCCAGGGATGTGGAGCCATTCCGACTAGAGATGGGTCGTTCCCGAACTAACGGGCCCAAAGGAACGGTTCACCAAGATGAACGGAATGAGCGAGGAACGAATTCTAACAAGGGAACATCCCCATCGCACCCCCCTCAGATTTAGTTATAAGTTGGCACAATGGATAGGCCTTGAAAAACTGAACACAGATCAATCGAGAAAACAGGAAGAAGTTGTATGGAACTATGAAAAAATAAGCAAAATATACAAACTGGGTCGTCCATGCGTAAGATAAGCAATATTAAGGGCAATGTGAGGCGAGGAGCGCCGTGGTCCCGTGGTTAGTGTGAACAGCTGTGGAATGAGAGGTTCTTGGTTCAAATGTGCCCTCCACTGAAAATTTTGCTTTCTTTATTTTCGCAAAGTTATGATCTGTCCGTTCGTTCATTGATGTCTCTGTTCACTGTAATAAGTTTAGTGTCTGTGTTTTGCGACCGCACCGCAAAACCGTGTGATTAGTTGACGAAAGGACGTGCTTCTCCAATGGGAACCGAAAACATTTGATCGCAAGGTCATAGGTCAACCGATTCCTCCACAGGAAAACACGTCTGATATTTTGTATACGACACTGGTGACAGCATGTGCGTCAGATGATAGGAATATGTTGTCGACCCACCTAACTAGTACACTTGGCGAATGGGTGAAAAGTCTCTTCTGCCTTGCCCGATTTAGGTTTTCTTGTGGATGTAATAATCACTCCAAAAAAAGTGATGAAAACATATGAGTTTTTCACATAAACTGAAAATAAAAAGTTAAAATTTTCAGTCGAGGGAAGATTTGAACCAAGGACCTCTCGTTCCGCAGCTGTTCACGCTAACCATGGGACTACGGAGCTCCTCGCCTCACATTTCCCTTAATATTGCCTATCTTACGCATGGACGACCCAGTTTGTATATTTTGCTTTTTTTTTCATAGTTCCACACAACTTCTTCCTGTTTTCTCGATCGATCTGTGTTCAGTTGTTCAAGGCCTATCCACTGTGCCAACTTATAACTAAATCTGAGGGGGGTGCGATGGGGATGTTCCCTTGTAAGGAACGGTCTTTCATAGTTCACTTGGGTCGCGGCTTTCTGCTTGTAGTTCCCGGGAATGGGAAACGGTCGGTCTCGTTCTCGCAACAGCACGTCGGCCGGTCTCGTTCCCCAGCCTCGGTCCCGTTCCCATCTGTCTTCTTCAGAACATCTCGCCCTTCTTCGGGTGCCCACTTGTCGCAGTTTCACTGCCGACTGCTCATAGTTGGTTTAGTATCGAGTTGTTGTTTTGCGTTTTGTTTGCCTCGCACACTGATTCTAGATCTGTTTCAAACATTTTTTTGAACTATGAACTTCTGGTTCTTTTCGTATTCTATTCAGCGTCCACGACCGGTAATTACAATGTATTTTATAATCATGTAAACTATGTAAAAATTACTTGGTATGTAATACATACATCTTTTCAGGTAACAAAAAGGCGTATCAACTTACTTCACTATTTCGATAAACAGCAGAAGAAATAATTGCAAAAAGGCAAGATTTTTTGTTATTACACATGCAAAGGATGTCGGCACGGCACACACGAGTGGCCATTTTCCGTCTGTTTTTGATCCGGGGTAAAAGAGCATGTTCATGGTTATGGAAGGCAGACATACAATCGAATGAAGCCCGCACTTCGTAATCGAGTGTATGGTGTCACATTTTATAAAGAGAATATGGTAACTCCTACAATATTATTTCCGTGGTACAGGGTGGCGCAAGAAAAATCCGCCCCGAGTACTATACTGCTTATTGTCGCTTACCAATCGTCATTTATTGTTTCGAAGTTGTTGTTGGCATTAGCTTATTTGTTATTTCTTCACTGCCTAATTATTACATGTTTACCTATTCTGCTCGTAGCGGTCAACAAATCGTTCGTAATTGCCGAGCAGTCTGTACTCGGGGCTGGTTTTTCGTGCGCCACCTTATATTATTTCACTACGTTGAGCCACATAACCTTACAGTTGGCTAAACGAGATGTTTTGCAGAATCACGAAAATTACATGTTTGTGAGAATTCTGTTATGAATAAAAACTCTGTACTCCAGGGGAGGGGGGAGGCAAGTGCCCCCTCTTGGGGCCTTCTATCTTCAGTCACCTATGCTACTTATTTTCAATTTTTCCTAAGCACCATATACCAAGCACAATGAACGGTGAACGAGTAAAAATGAACGGTTCCCAAAAAAGAGCGATCACCTGTGGACTATTTCTCAAGGTTGAACGACATTCGTTAAACTTTTTTCCATTTCCAAGTTATGTATTTTTGGTTCTAATTCTTCACTATTTTTCTTTTTGTTTAATACTGCATTTGCAGTTGCTGCAGATCCATCAGCTAATGAACCAATTGTTGCTAAGTGTGGTAATGGACCTAATACTAATGATAAAATTCCACCTTCAAGTTGTGTTAAACCTTTACAATCTTTCATTTTAGCTAAATATTCACTAATTTTATTAACAACAGGAATAGCTAAAGTAACAAGTAAATTTCCACCAACTTTCTTTTCTGTTTTCCTTTTTTGAACATCTGTTAAAAAGATTCAATTGCATTTAATTTTTCATTATTTAACTTAAATTTAATTGATTTTGGTTTAGGTTTGCCACTAGGTAGCAAAGTATAATCAATAGTAAAATTGATCATTTATACAGTTAAAAAATTAATAAAGATTTTTTGTGGATTAAAAATATATGAAGATTTTTATATAGATTAAAATTTATAATGATTTTTTATATAGTTTAAAATTTATAAAGATTTTTTGTATAGTTTAAAAAGTTATAGATTTTTTATATAGTTTAAAAATTTATAAAGATTTTTATAATCCCCAACCATTTTCATCAATATTAACATTAATTCCCATACCTAATTTTCTTTTTCCATACATTATTCCTCTAACAGCTGTTGCTGCAACTTATTCACGAAATGAAGCAACATTTGCATACGTTCTTTCTTTTGCTGCTAATTGAAGTTCTTTATCAGCTATATGTCTTTTCTCTACATCTTTATTATCTCTATAAGCAATATCATGTTTTTTTACAATCTAATGGATTTATACCTTTACCACCTTTAGCCAATCTTTCTTATAATTTTGTATCTAAACCACAATAATTATAACCTGGAAAATGCATTTCGAATGGTAATTCGTTAATTAAAGTATTAATTAAGCCTTTTCCACATTTATCACTTTTCCAAAATGTATGTAGAAGATTATTTAAAACTCTAATTAAATATGGAATTCCTTTCGTATCATCAATTATGAAATCACTAAATTTATTTGTTATCATTTGTGCAATACTAACTTTTTCAATACGATAATTTTTATTTCCAGCTATCCTTCACCATGAATTACTGCTAATCTATCAATTAATTGTCTAACATCATTTAACTAAAGTGCCCTGGCAAGGTATCTGTTTCGAGGATGAACGGTGTAGACAGTCTGATCGAGGTGGTCCCACATATTCTCGATTGGATTTAAAACCGGAGAGTTTGGTGGCCAGGGGAGTACGGTAAACTGATCGTGGGGCTCTTGGAACCACCCACTTACAGTGCCAGCTATCGGACACTTTGCTTCGTCCTTTTGGTAGATGGTAGGGTGCAGAGGTAAGGTAGTGCATGTAAAGGTAGACATGGTCCCCATGGGTATATGGATACCTGTTTTGATCCATTGTGCCTTTCATAATTACGAGATCACCCAGGGAACACCACGAAAACATTCTCCAGGCCACAAAGCTCCCTCCTTGTTTGCTTTAAGACATTTCTCGTCGTACACGCTGAAGGTTCGTTGGAGCATAGAAAGTAATTCATCTCAAAAGGCCACCTGTCGCCACTCAGCGGACGTCCACTGGCGTGCACATCCCAGCATTCCTCACCGATGAACTGCAGTGACAAAGTGTGCACGAACTAAGCACCTGATGCAGAGGACCATTTGCAGCAACGTTCGCAAACGGTTGGTGAAGAGACACCGCTAGAAACTGCCGAGAATTGTCCCGTGTTGTACAGCCGTGGTCAATGGAACTCTTGTATCCCTGACGTTTCGTCCAAAGCTACGTTGGACGTCTTCGAAGCTGCTCCTGGTTGTGCTGAGTCGGCAAGTTCCATGGACCACGGCCATACAACCCGGAAAATTCTCGGCAGCTCGAACATCCGGTCATGGAAGCCTTCACTGTATGACCACTGGAAGCACCTTGGTTCATATGGGCGGTCAGCTGCTCAACGGTAGCACGCACGTACACATCTCTGCTACCGTCTTTAACCCCTGCCATCTAAGGCTCGTGAGGCAATACTGACCTTACGACTTATCTTAGAAGAAAGATTAAGGAAAGGCAAACCTACGTTTCTAGCATTTGTAAACTTAGAGAAAGCTTTTGACAATGTTGACTGGAATACACTCTTTCAAATTCCGAAGGTGGCAGGGGTAAAATACAGGGAGCGAAAGGCTATTTACAATTTGTACAGAAACCAGATGGCAGTTATAAGAGTCGAGGGACATGAAAGGGAAGCAGTGGTTGGGAAGGGAGTAAGACAGGGTTGTAGCCTCTCCCCGATGTTATTCAATCTGTATATTGAGCAAGCAGTAAAGGAAACAAAAGAAAAATTCGGAGTAGGTATTAAAATCCATGGAGAAGAAATAAAAACTTTGAGGTTTGCCGATGACATTGTGATTCTGTCAGAGACAGCAAAGGACTTAGAAGAGCAGTTGAATGGAATGGATAGCGTCTTGAAAGGAGGATATAAGATGAACATCAACAAAAGCAAAACGAGGATAATGGAATGTAGTCGAATGAAGTCGGGTGATGCTGAGGGAATTAGATTAGGAAATGAGACACTTAAAGTAGTAAAGGAGTTTTGCTATTTGGGGAGCAAAATAACTGATGATGGTCGAAATAGAGAGGATATAAAATGTAGACTGGCAATGGCAAGGAAAGTGTTTCTGAAGAAGAGAAATTTGTTAACATCGAGTATAGATTTAAGTGTCAGGAAGTCATTTCTGAAAGTATTTGTATGGAGTGTAGCCATGTATGGAAGTGAAACATGGACGGTAAATAGTTTGGACAAGAAGAGAATAGAAGCTTTCGAAATGTGGTGCTACAGAAGAATGCTGAAGATTAGATGGGTAGATCACATAACTAATGAGGAAGTATTGAATAGGATTGGGGAGAATAGAAGTTTGTGGCACAACTTGACTAGAAGAAGGGATCGGTTGGTAGGACATATTCTGAGGCATCAAGGGATCACCAATTTAGTATTGGAGGGCAGCGTGGAGGGTAAAAATCGTAGGGGGAGACCAAGAGATGAATACACTAAGCAGATTCAGAAGGATGTAGGTTGCAGTAGGTACTGGGAGATGAAGAAGCTTGCACAGGATAGAGTAGCATGGAGAGCTGCATCAAACCAGTCTCAGGACTGAAGACCACAACAACAACAACAACATCTAAGGCTCGTAGTGCCTCGGCGCCGGTTTTGTACAGCGCCATTTTGCCATGCACGGTATACTTCAACTACGGCGGCAGGTGAACAGTGTACAAACTTGGCAGTTTCGAAAATGCTTCCAAACTTGTGTCGTAAGCCAATGATCGTGACGTCGGATAAATGACTCATTTCTTCATTACGAAAACGCCTGCACTATTTTCCGCGTCCCCTGTGGAAATTTGAAAGTTAGTGGTAAGTTCCTAAAGGGCCAAACTGCTGAGATCATCGGTCCCTAGACTTACACACTATGCTCATAACTTAAGGATAATGCTGATACATGGTAAAACAACGCTCTGGCGAGCGGTTTGCGGGTTTAAATCACCTCGTGTTATGACCATGAGTCGACGCACTGTGGCGCTGGCAGCAGTCCACATAGGCAGAGGTGTGCATGTCAGAGTACAGTGCAGCGAGTAAGATGGCTCAAAGAACACAAACTGATGACGTTACGAGGGGTAGAACAGTAGGGCGACTGGAGGCTGGTCAAACACAGAAGGTCGCAGAACAGGCTTTCCGTGTGCCACAAAGTGTGATCTCACGATTATGGCAACGATTCCAGCAGACAGAAAACGTGTCCGGCGCTACAATACGGGACGTTCACAGAGTAAAACACCACAAGAAGACCGATATCTCACCATCAGTGCCCGCAGACGGCCACGGAGTACTGCAGGTAGCCTTGCTCGGGACCTCACCTCAGCCACTGGAACAGACGACTGAACAGACATGGCTTATTTGCCTGGGGACCTGCAAGGTGCATTCCACTGACCCCTGGTCACAGGACAGCCCGTAAAGCCAGGTGTCAAGAACACAGTACATGGTCATTGGACTGGACGAGTGCAGGTATAGTCTCAACAGTGATTCTCGCCGGGTTTTCATGTGGCGTGAACCAGGAACCAGATACCATCCCCTTAATGTGTTTGAAAGGTACCTGCATGGAGGTCGTGTTTTGATGTTGTGGGGTGGGATTATGATTGGTGCACGTACACCCCTGCATGTCTTCGACAGAGGAACTGTAACAAGTCATGTGTATCGGGACGTCATTTTGCACCAGTATGTCTGCATTTTCAGGGGTGCAGTGGGTCCCACCTTCCTCCTCATGGATGGTAACATACTGCCCCACCGAGCTGCTATCGTGGAGGAGTACCTTGAAACAGAAGATATCAGGCGAATGGAGTGGCCTGCCTGTACTCCAGATCTAAGCCCCATCGAGCACGTCTGGGATGCTCTCTGTCGACCTATCGCTGCACGTTTTCAAACCCCTAGGACACTTCAGGAGCTCCGACAGGCACTGGCGCAAGAATGAGAGGCTATAACCCAGCAGCTGCTCGACCACCTGATCCTGAGTAGCCGACCGCTGTGCCCGAGCGGTTCTAGGCGCTTCAGTCCGGAACCGCGCGACCACTACGGTCGCAGGTTCGAATTCTGGGTGGATGTGTGTGATGTCCTTAGGTTGGTTAGGTTTAAGTAGTTCTAAGTTCTAGGGGACTGATGGCCTCAGATGTTAAGTCCCAAAGAGCCATTTGAACCATTTTTGATCCAGAGTATGCCAACCCGTCGTGTGGCCTGTGTACGTGTGCATGGTCATCAGAAATGGCTCTGAGCACTGTGGGACTTAACATCTGAGGTCATCAGTCTCCTAGAACTTAGAACTACTTAAACCTAACCTAAGGACAGCACACACATCCATGCCCGAGGCAGGATTCGAACCTGCGACTGTAGCGCATGTTCATCATATCCCACATTGATGTCGGGCTACATGCACAGGAAAGAGCTGCGTTTTGTAGCACACGTGTTTCGGGACGGTTTTCTCAGCTTATCACCAATAACGTAGACTTACAGATCTGTGTCGTGTGTGTTCCCTATGTGCCTATGCTATTAGCGCCAGTTTTGTGTAGTGCCGCGTTGTGCTGCACCATATTCTGCAGTTATCCTTAATTTATGAGCATGAGTGTAGCTTAAACTAACTTACGCTAAGGACCGCACACACACACACCCATGCCCGAGGGAGGACTCGAACCTCCGACGTGGAGAGATGCGGGGACCGTGGCAAGGCGCCCCAGTCCGCGCTGCCGTTCCCTCCGACACGAATTTTATGGCCTGCACCACTGCTTGAGGTGCCATGTGTCTTCAGTGAGTGTGTAAGTAGGCTGTTTATGTTTTCTTATCGGCAACGTTACGTAGCGCTCGGTATGAAAATCACTGGCTGTGCTGTGTGCAGTCTGTGGCTAGTTTGCATTGTTGTCTGCCATTGTAGTGTAGGGCAGCGGCAGCTGGATGTGAACAGCGCGTAGCGTTGCGCAGTTGGAGGTGAGCCGCCAGCAGTGGTGGATGTGGGGAGAGGAATGGCGGAGACTTGAAATTTGTAAGACTGGATGGCATATATATTATGATTATTAAGGTAAATACAGTGTTTGTTCTCTATTAAAATCTTTCATTTGCTAACTATGCCTATCAGTAGTTAGTGCCTTCAGTAGTTTGAATCTTTTATTTAGCTGGAAGTAGTGGCGCTCGCTGTATTGCAGTAGTTCGAGTAACGAAGATTTTTGGTGAGGTAAGTGATTTGTGAAAGGTACAGGTTAATGTTAGTCAGGGCCATTCATTTATAGGGATTTCTGAAAGTCAGATTGCGTTGCGCTAAAAAATATTGTGTGTCAGTTTAAGCACAGTCTTGTATAATTTTACTAAGGGGACGTTTCAAGTGGTTATTGGACGTTCCCGTCGAGCACAGTTGGTGGTCACATTAACTCGAGTAGACCGCGTGGATGTGTTATTCAACCTTGCACAAAAAAAAGTCAGTGCCGTTCCCTTGCGTGTACTAATTGAGAAGTTGGTGTCTCAGATGACAAGTGGTACGACTGCCTTCTCCTTGTCGCTAGGCTACGTGAGGCAACGGCGGGCGCAGGTGCCGGGGGAATCCCTTTCACCGCCCCGCTGGAGCGCACTTCTCTCGCGAGTGGCCGTAAACGAAATTAACGGCGTTCAGATAGCGGCCCGGCCTCGAGGTGCTGAGGACGTGTTTATGTCGAGGCTGGTGCAGGAGGGTGGCGAAACCCGCGCGGCCAGGCGGCTTCGCTTCCTTTTATTTCGGCGGCCGTCCGCCGCCCTCATTTGGCTATAGCGAGCGGGCGCCTGCGACGCGGCGAACGTCGGTCCGGCTGGGAGCGCCAGGCGGCCTGCGGTTAATGAAGTGAAAGCAGAGCCGCCGATACCCCCCTGTGAATGGACGCCGGTCTGCCGGTGACGGTGGCGTAACTCCCTGGTCGTGTACCGGGGTGCGGCAGACAGCGATCGACGACTGGGAGAGACAATTTGTCACCGCGCCCTACTCTTCCTTTATACAGACTGTTCAGCGCCGTAGTCTTCTAGCGGCCAGTCACTGGTTGCTTATCTTCTTCACTACTAATTGTTTTTTGGAGTATCAGACATTATGGTGTGATTGAAACGTGGGAGTTAGGGAAGGCAGGAAAAGGAGTGGACGGGGCCTTAGTTTCCGTTGGTCGCTCAGTAAACACGTACACTTAGGAAACAATTTTTTAAAAACAATCATTTTAAAAATATTGACTGTAACACAGGCTACACTGACGGCTGAAGGCCTTATTAAGAAGAATTCAAATTCAAACTTCCTGGCAGATTAAAACTGTGTGCCGGACCGAGACTCGAACTCGGGACCTTTGCCTTTCGCGGGCAAGTGCTCTACCTACTGGGCTACCCAAGCACGACTCACTCCCCGTCCTCACAGCATTACTTAAGCCAGTACCTCGTCTCCTACCTTCCAAAGTTTACAGAAGCTCTCATCTCAACCTTGCAGAACTAGCACTCCTGAGAGAAAGGATATTGCGGAGATATGGCTTAGTCACAGCCTGGGGGATGTTTCCAGAATGAGATTTTCACTCTGCAGCGGAGTGTGCGCTGATATGAAACTTCCTGGCAGATTAAAACTGTCTTTCGGACCGAGACTCGAACTCGGGACCTTTGCCTTTCGCGGGCAAGTGCTCTACCAACTGAGCTACCCAAGCACGACTCACGCCCCGTCCTCACAGCATTACTTATGCCAGTACGTCGTCTCCTACCTTCCAAACTTAGTGAGGACGCGGTGTTGAGTCGTGCTTGGGTAGCTCAGTCGGTAGAGCACTTGCCCGCGAAAGGCAAAGGTCCCGAGTTCGAGTCTCGGTCCGACAGACAGTTTTAATCTGCCAGGAAGTTTCATATCAGCGCACACTCCGCTGCAGAGTGAAAATCTCATTCTGGAAACATCCCCCAGGCTGTGACTATGCCATGTCTCCGCAATATCCTTTCTCTCAGGAGTGCTAGTTCTGCAAGGTTTGCAGGAGAGATTCTGTAAAGTTTGGAAGGTAGGAGACGAGGTACTGGCAGAAGTAAAGCTGTGAGGAAGGGGCGTGAGTCGTGCTTGGGTAGCTCAGTCGGTAGAGCGCTTCCCCGCGAAAGGCAAAGGTCCCGAGTTCGAGTCTCGGTTCGGTAGACAGTTTTAATCCGCCAGGAAGTTTCATATCAGCACACACTCCGCTGCAGAGTGAAAATCTCATTCTGAGAATTCAAATTATTTGTCGGCTGAAGGCCACAAGCAATACGAATAATTTAAACTAAATACTATTTTTAAACAATTGACACAATCAGACCAAAGAAAGAAGGGAGTGATCCACAGACAGTGCTCCAAGGATCGACCTGAGAAAAAGTTCCTACAGCTGCGTAAGCGGTGAGACAGGCAGCCAAGAGCTCACTTAACAGGACGGCAGCTCAAACTAGGGACAGGTTAAACGCCGACCAGCACACTTGCAAAATCCACCTACGATGCGATAACCAATACCACGATAGAATAACAGTTAACATGTTCAAATGATAGGCATTTAATTACACAAGTTGACTCCACCAAGTCCTATTACGCAGACAGGGTTACGACCAAACTGCCTGACTAGATGCACATGGAACCGCTAAAGACAATTCCACAAACAACTCAAACAATGCTAAAACAGTCACTATACAGCAACAAGACGATTGCACGTAGATACAGGGTGTTTCAAAAATGACCGGTATATTTGAAACGGCAATAAAAACTAAACGAGCAGCGATAGAAATACACCGTTTGTTGCAATATGCGTGGGACAACAGTACATTTTCAGGCAGACAAACTTTCGAAATTACAGTAGTTACAATTTTCAACAACAGATGGCGCTGCGGTCTGGGAAACTCTATAGTACGATATTTTCCACATATCCACCATGCGTAGCAATAATATGGCGTAGTCTCTGAATGAAAGTACCCGAAACCTTTGACAACGTGTCTGGCGGAATGGCTTCACATGCAGATGAGATGTACTGCTTCAGCTGTTCAATTGTTTCTGGATTCTGGCGGTACACCTGGTCTTTCAAGTGTCCCCACAGAAAGAAGTCACAGGGGTTGATGTCTGGCAAATAGGGAGGCCAATCCACGCCGCCTCCTGTATGTTTCGGATAGCCCAAAGCAATCACACGATCATCGAAATATTCATTCAGGAAATTAAAGACGTCGGCCGTGCGATGTGGCCGGGCACCATCTTGCATAAACCACGAGGTGTTCGCAGTGTCGTCTAAGGCAGTTTGTACCGCCACAAATTCACGAAGAATGTCCAGATAGCGTGATGCAGTAATCGTTTCGGATCTGAAAAATGGACCAATGATTCCTTTGGAAGAAATGGCGGCCCAGACCAGTACTTTTTGAGGATGCAGGGACGATGGGACTGCAACATTGGGCTTTTCGGTTCCCCATATGCGCCAGTTCTGTTTATTGACGAAGCCGTCCAGGTAAAAATAAGCTTCGTCAGTAAACCAAATGCTGCCCACATGCATATCGCCGTCATCAATCCTGTGCACTATATCGTTAGCGAATGTCTCTCGTGCAGCAATGGTAGCGGCGCTAAGGGGTTGCCGCGTTTGAATTTTGTATGGATAGAGGTGTAAACTCTGGCGCATGAGACGATACGTGGACCGCAGCTGCAACACGGCGAACGGAAACCCGAGGCCGCTGTTGGATCACCTGCTGCACTAGCTGCGCGTTGCCCTCTGTGGTTGCCATACGCGGTCGCCCTACCTTTCCAGCACGTTCATCCGTCATGTTCCCAGTCCGTTGAAATTTTTCAAACAGATCCTTTATTGTGTCGCTTTTCGGTCCTTTGGTTACATTAAACCTCCGCTGAAAACTTCGTCTTGTTGCAACAACACTGTGTTCTAGGCGGTGGAATTCCAACACCAGAAAAATCCTCTGTTCTAAGGAATAAACCATGTTGTCTACAGCACACTTGCACGTTGTGAACAGCACACGCTTACAGCAGAAAGACGACGTACAGAATGGCGCACCCACAGACTGCGTTGTCTTCTATATCTTTCACATCACTTGCAGCGCCATCTGTTGTTGAAAATTGTAACTACTGTAATTTCGAAAGTTTGTCCGCCTGAAAATGTACTGTTGTCCCAAGCATATTGCAACAAACGGTGTATTTCTATCGCTGCTCGTTTAGTTTTTATTGCCGTTTCAAATATACCGGTCATTTTTGAAACACCCTGTATGAACGCTAAGAACACAGAAACGGCCGGCCGGAGTGGCCGTGCGGTTCTGGGCGCTACAGTCTGGAACCGAGCGATCGCTCCGGTCGCAGGTTCGAAACCTGCTTCGGGCATGGATGTGTTTGATGTTCTTAGGTTAGTTAGGTTTAATTAGTTCTAAGTTCTAGGCGCTGATGACCTCAGAAGTTAAGTCGCATAGTGCTCAGAGACATTTTTAACACAGAAACGGTCGAAAGACCAGATACGCGCCGTCCACTGAGACGACCGACCGAACGACCAACCATCGGTCGTTGCCAACCAAGTCAGGCAAGGGAAACGTCGGAGTATATAACCCGCCAACTGACAGCTGGATGGCATGAGGTCACTTCGTCGGACGGACACACTCACAAGTGAAGGATGCAGTACTCGAATATAACGATCCATTCAACTTGAGCTGAATCCGGACCTCGACGTGGTCGTGCACTCTCGCGACCACATCCTTCCATCGGGCAGTGCACGTATCGCCAGCTCCCTCGGCGAGTACTAGCGCTGTCGGACCTCAGTGCTGCTCCGTCCCAACTCAACTTCCAGACTCACGACGACCCGGAAATACTAGTGGTCGCTCCGAAGATAATACCACAGTACTCGCTATCGATAAACGCCGCTGCTGCCACTCACGGACAAAGCGAGCAAACTTAGTGGCGTCAGTGAAGGGACTAAGAAAACGAGAGGTCACAGTCCGAATACAAGACGCCAACAAACACGAGCCAGATCACGGTTCAGTGATCATTTTAATTAATGTCGTAGTCAGAAGTAACAATACGAAAGAAACACCCTCGTTTCTTTTTCCAACGCGGGAGAGTTCAGGTATAAAGGATTATTCATAAGTTACAAAGCGACGATCAGAGGACTTCCTTTCGAAAGACGTAGAGTCCAAAACCGCCCGCCAATCAGGCAAAATCACCATGAACATTGAGGTAAACATCCCGCTGACGCACCAGGCTGAATATACTCGTTTCGTAGAACGCCTTGGCCTGCTCCATGGGGTTGCGCGTAATTACCTGCTGCACATCCTCTTCCAAAAGGAATCGTCGACCATTCATGGACTTTTTTAAGGGACCAAAGGCGAGATAGTCTCCTGGGGAGTGACCAGGACTTTAGGTCGGGTGCCCGAGTCTCTGCCACTTGAGTTGGCGTGCCTTCTGCGTTACGACATTTGCGATACGGGGACGAGCGTCATCATGAAAAAAATGGTTCAAATGGCTCTGAGCACTATGGGACTTAACATCTATGGTCATCAGTCATGAGTCTCAGTTTTGTTGAAGTATAATAATGAGTAAAAGTAAAGTTGCTGTTGCGACTTTCAATGATGGCAACATTGTAAGGTGCAAGGTATTTAGAAATATGGGAATGAAGATAAGTTCTAACATGGTACGAGCGATGCTTGCTTTAGACAAGGAACGCCTTCGGGCTGCAGACAGGGCTGTAAAGAGTCTAGAAATACAAGCAAGAGTAAACAGGAGGAGGAACAAGAGGAAGCTGGAGGAGGAGTTTGCAGAGGATGAAGATAATCCATCCTATGGACCTGGAATGCACTAAAAAAATAATGCAATCTTTGTCGCTCGATTCCCAAAACTTTTATTTTCTCATACTAATTACATGTTTTCTAAGGATCTTCCAAACATATTTGTTTCAAACTTTCAGTAAATGTTACACAGTACCTTCTGCATAATTTAACACAGCCTTTTCCCAAAAAACTGTATATTTTTGAATATATAAATGAAAAATTGCAAAAAATGTTGTGAATTTTCATTACAATTGAAAAAAAAATCATCTTTAATAACTGAACAAAAATTTTGTAAAATCCCTCTGTTAAGTTGTAGCCCATATTCCAATAAATAATCTGTAAAAAGTTCAACTTCCTACCTCAAATACTTTGTGAGGAAAGATGTAATTTATAAGCGTTATTTTAACATTGCAAGTATAGAGCGTTCCGGAGCCCCTTAACATCTATGGTCATCAGTCCCCTAGAACTTAGAACTACTTAAACCTAACTAACCTAAGGACAGCACACAACACCCAGCCATCACGAGGCAGAGAAAATCCCTAACCCCGCCGGGAATCGAACCCGGGAACCCGGGCGTGGGAGGCGAGAACGCTACCGCACGACCACGAGATGCGGTCGTCATCATGAACTTGGCACACCACTTCACTATGGTGGTTTCCGACATGTTACTCCATAAGCGTTATTTTCCTTCGGCAGCAAAGATACGAATAACAACTCGTTGGTCATGTTAGGACGCATTTGGTAATAAAGTCGCTGTAGTTCGCGTTTCCCCATTTACCGCACACAGGACGGAAAGTCATACTGCCCTACTCCCTCGTCTGCACATCGTTCCTTACACTGAAGAGGCAAAGAAACTGGTACACCTGCCTAATATCGTGGTGGGCCCCCCACAGGAACACAGAAGTACGGCAACACGACGTGGCATGGACTCGACTGATGTCTGAAGTAGTGCCGGAGGTTATTGACACCATCAATCCTGCAGGGATGTCCATAAATCCGTAAGAGTACGAGGGGACGCAGATCTCTTCGGAACAGCACATTCCAAGGCATCCCAGATATGCTCAATGATATTCATGCCTGGGAAGTTTGGTGTCCAGCGTAAGTGTTTAAACTCGGAAGAGTGTTCCTGAAGCCACTCTGTAGCAATTCTGCACGTGTGCAGTGTCGCATTGTCCTGCTGCAATTTCCCAAGTCCGTCGGAATGCGCAATGGACTTGAATGGATGCAGCTGATCAAACCTCTTAGAGTCGTGAATGTAACTCCATCTGGGGTATGGGACTATGGATAGTCAATATCCAATAAAACAATACCAATCGCCGTTATTTAGGTTTTATTTTTAGGCAGGCCTGAAGATGCCGTAGTGTACCGTCGAAACTGGTAGCCGAAAAATAAAACCTAAATAAAGGCGACTGATATTGTTTTATAGGGTCTCAGAGTCGTATCTAGACGTATCAGGGAAACTATGTCACTCCAACTGCACATGTCCCACACCATTACAGAGCCTCCAACAGCTTGAACAGTCCCTTCCTGGCATGCAGAGTCCATGGAGTCATGAGGTTGAATCCATGCCCGTGCACGTCCATCCGCTCGATGCAGCTCGAGACTCGCGGGAACAGGCAACATGTTTCCAGTCATCACCAGTCCAATGTTAGCGTTGACTGGCCCAGGGAAGGCGTACAGCTTTTTGTCGTGCAGTCATTAAGGGTAGACGAGTGGACCTTCGGCTCCGAAAGTCCATAGGATGATATGTCGTGAATGGTTCGCACGCTGATACTTGTTGATAGCCCAACATTGAAATCTGCAGCAATTTGCTGAATGGTTGCACTTCCGTCACGTTGAACGATTCTCTTCAGTTGTCGTTGGTTCTATTCTTGCTTGATTTTTTTTCCTGGGGGGAAGCGACGTCGGAGATTGGATGTTTTATCGGATTCCTGATATTCACGTTACACTCGAGAAATGGTCGTACGGGAAAATCCCCACTTCATCGCTACCACGGAGATGCTGTGTCCCATCGCTAGTGCGCCGACTATAAAACCATGTTCAAACTGACTTAATTCGTGATAACCCGCTATAATAGCAGCAATAACCGATCTAACAACAGCAAGATGGCTTACGCGTTAAAGACGTAGAACGAGATTCATCACATCTTACTTCACTGCAACGTTTCATGGACTATGGGTTGTTCCAGGTAGTCATGAAGCATGGCCTTTGTTGACCGGAACGGAATCGATTGGATTTCGGTCTACGGGTGTATGCTAACACAGCGACAATTGCAGACGTTATACACTCCTGGAAATGGAAAAAAGAACACATTGACACCGGTGTGTCAGACCCACCATACTTGCTCCGGACACTGCGAGAGGGCTGTACAAGCAATGATCACACGCACGGCACAGCGGACACACCAGGAACCGCGGTGTTGGCCGTCGAATGGCGCTAGCTGCGCAGCATTTGTGCACCGCCGCCGTCAGTGTCAGCCAGTTTGCCGTGGCATACGGAGCTCCATCGCAGTCTTTAACACTGGTAGCATGCCGCGACAGCGTGGACGTGAACCGTATGTGCAGTTGACGGACTTTGAGCGAGGGCGTATAGTGGGCATGCGGGAGGCCGGGTGGACGTACCGCCGAATTGCTCAACACGTGGGGCGTGAGGTCTCCACAGTACATCGATGTTGTCGCCAGTGGTCGGCGGAAGGTGCACGTGCCCGTCGACCTGGGACCGGACCGCAGCGACGCACGGATGCACGCCCAGACCGTAGGATCCTACGCAGTTCCGTAGGGGACCGCACCGCCACTTCCCAGCAAATTAGGGACACTGTTGCTCCTGGGGTATCGGCGAGGACCATTCGCAACCGTCTCCATGAAGCTGGGCTACGGTCCCGCACACCGTTAGGCCGTCTTCCGCTCACGCCCCAACATCGTGCAGCCCGCCTCCAGTGGTGTCGCGACAGGCGTGAATGGAGGGACGAATGGAGATGTGTCGTTTTCAGCGATGAGAGTCGCTTCTGCCTTGGTGCCAATGATGGTCGTATGCGTGTTTGGCGCCGTGCAGGTGAGCGCCACAATCAGGACTGCATACGACCGAGGCACACAGGGCCAACACCCGGCATCACGGTGTGGGGAGCGATCTCCTACACTGGCCGTACACCACTGGTGATCGTCGAGGGGACACTGAATAGTGCACGGTACATCCAAACCGTCATCGAACCCATCGTTCTACCATTCCTAGACCGGCAAGGGAACTTGCTGTTCCAACAGGACAATGCACGTCCGCATGTATCCCGTGCCACCCAACGTGCTCTAGAAGGTGTAAGTCAACTACCCTGGCCAGCAAGGTCTCCGGATTTGTCCCCCATTGAGGATGTTTGGGACTGGATGAAGCGTCGTCTCACGCGGTCTGCACGTCCAGCACGAATGCTGGTCCAACTGAGGCGCCAGGTGGAAATGGCATGGCAAGCCGTTCCACAGGACTACATCCAGCATCTCTACGATCGTCTCCATGGGAGAATAGCAGCCTGCATTGCTGCGAAAGGTGGATATACACTGTACTAGTGCCGACATTGTGCATGCTCTGTTGCCTGTGTCTATGTGCCTGTGGTTCTGTCAGTGTGATCATGTGATGTATCTGACCCCAGGAATGTGTCAATAAAGTTTCCCCTTCCTGGGACAATGAATTCACGGTGTTCTTATTTCAATTTCCGGGAGTGTAGATGCTAGTGACCATCACATGTGAGACACAATGTGAATATGTGAACTAGTGCTTGATTTACAGGGGGATGTGTCAGGATGTGGGGTACCCACATGCAGCAGTGAATGTGGTGTCTGCTTCTACGTAACAAACAGGTGGTTGTGAGATCCACATTGGCCCATATCTCTGCAGGTGCCAGATCCTGGACATACCGCTGAAGAAACTTTTCTTTTAGTTTTGACCTTATAAAATTCCTCCTCAATATTTTTCTATACTAGGTATTTCAGATAAATTGTATACCTCTGTAAATAATTGAACTGTGATACTACCCAGTTCTTTAGAAAAACAAAAGCACAATGTTACGGCAGTTATTTAAAGGAAATAGGAAGCACGGGATCACTAGTGATGGACAAGCTTGTGATTATTTTACAATTTTAATGTGACTCAAAACAGACTTTATTATAAACTTCAGTTCGGACATTTGCCCCCTTACTGATGCAATATACAAATCTTCACTTTGATTGAATTACATAAACACGAATAAGAATCATATTATTTTGCGTCCGCAACCAAAATCATTGATAGTAGGCACGGTGAACAATCAGTCACAAACAGTCCTTCTTGGTTAACCATGTCTCGAGAGACTGATAACACCATACATTTCCAACCAAAGTTACACAGCCACATAATACCACAATTTCATAAAGAGCTAAGAGATCTTCTTAATAAAACTGAACTGTCCACATAGAGGTCCACAGTGAAACATGCTTATACTAAAAATACAAAGTGGGCCAACTCAGGTCTCAAAACTTGCACACAGGAATAATAAAAAGTTGCACGTTCATTAAAGATACACAAATGATTAACATAAGTGTTAAATAAGAAGTGCTGGTAATAACTCAAGCAGTAAAATAACTTACAGAAACGCTAATATTAACAAAGTGGCCTCACGTAACTTTAGAGAACAGCGTTAAGGCCCACAGCAGTATTTGGAAGCAATGATGCTACGGCCGGCAGGCAATACGAGCGTTCACTCCCCACGGCTTGCGCACAGGCTGACCAGCAGGTGGTATATACTGTATTTATGTATAGTCCGACCGAGCCTACAATGAGCGGCCCTGACAAGAATCCATAACCGCGCCGACGCCAGGGAACTAGCAGTCTTAACAAATGGCCTGCAGCACAAATAGATTGCAATGAAAACAAGGTCAAATCACAGCCACAAAATGTAATATATAATAAGCACGGCACCAAATTGTTAAGGAGCAATACTCTAACATTACCCGTCTCCCAGTAAATTAGCAGGAAACTTAGAGATCACTTCCAGTTGCCTTAAGGCACTTTCAACATTAAATAAACATACCAAATCTGCCGTGACAAATGATTAAATCATTAACTCTACGGCTGCTGGCACTCAACCGCAGCCAGTCCCAAAGCGGAAAATATGTCCTAAAACAAGTTAAAATCTGCATGAAAACCACTTAAAACACACACTCCACGGATGACCAAAACGGAATGAGGAACATAAGCCTCCTTAAAATAGCCACTGTTGAACCAAGTTCAGAACCATCTGCAGCAGTTACCCATGCCACAATAAGTTTCAACAATCTTGTTAGTTAAACACAGAATAAAAGTCATACGTAACGTAGCACTCCGTCTTCAGCCCACAAGTGGCCTATCGGCACCATCCGACCGCCGTGTCATCCTCAATTGAGGATGCGGATAGGAGGGGCGTGTGGTCAGCACACCGCTCTCCCGGTCGTTATGACCGTTTTCTTTGACCGGAGCCGCTACTTCAAATGGCTCTGAGCACTATGGGACTTAAGGGGCTCCGGAAAGGCTCAAAATCATGAAAAGTTCAATTTTTACTTTTTTGCGTTTTCTGAATCTGCAGACTATTACCTTTTAATAGATATATAATTTATTCAATTCCGAAGACTACAACTATTTTTAAATTTTTTTTGAAATGTGTTCTACATGGGCGTGACCCACTGTGGCGCTGTTAAACTGCTGTCAAATGGTGTTATTATTAACGACCGTGTTCATCAGGTACATTTTAGTGATGTGAGATAAAGTATGTGTTGTGGCTAACCTGTGATAGTTCAATATATATCGCTGGTGTGATTGTCGATTGCTTCATGTTTATTTACTCTGTCGTTATCTCGAAAATATCCGTAATTAATTCTGTTTCTTGAGTCTCTATTTTGTGGAAGTGTAATAATGAGTAAAAGTAAAGTTGCTGTTGCGACTTTCAATGATGGCAACATTGTAAGGTGCAAGGTATTTAGAAATATGGGAATGAAGGTAGGTTCTAACATGGTACGAGCGATGCTTGCTTTAGACAAGGAACGCCTTCGGGCTGCAGACAGGGCTGTAAAGAGTCTAGAAATACAAGCAAGAGTAAACAGGAGGAGGAACAAGAGGAAGCTGGAGGAGGAGTTCGTAGAGGATGAAGATAATCCATCCTATGGACCTGGAATGCACTAAAAAGTTAATCTAATCTTTTTCGCTCGATTCCCAAAACTTTTATTTTCTCATACTAATTACATGTTTTCTAAGGATCTTCCAAACATATTCGTTTCAAACTTTCAGTAAATGTTACACAGTACCTTCTGCATAATTTAACACAGCCTTTTTCCAAAAAACTGTATATTTTTGAATATATAAATAAAAAATTTAAAAAAAATGTTGTGAATTTTCATTACAATTGAAAAAAAATCATCTTTATTAACTGAACTAAAATTTTGTAAAATCCCTGTGTTAAGTTGTAGCCCTTATTCCAATAAATAATCTGTAAAAAGTTCAACTTCCTACCTCAAATACTTTGTGAGGAAAGATGTAATTTATAAGCGTTATTTTAACATTGCAAGTATAGGGCGTTCCGGAGCCCCTTAACTAAACCTCATCAATGTGGGCTTTCAGAGCCGAACGCCCACTGGTGTACCCTCGATGACTGCGCGACAGAAAGAGTTACGCCTCGCGTGGGCCCGTCAACACCGTCGTTGGACTGTTGATGACTGGAAACATGTTGCCTGGTCGGACGAATCGTTTCAAATTGCATCGAGCTGATGGACGTGTACAGGCATGGAGACAACCTTCCCGAACCCATGGACGCTGCACGTCAGTAGGGGACCGTTTAAGCTGATGGAGGCTCTGCAATGGTGTGGGAGGCGTGCAGTTGGAGTGATATGGGACTCCTGATACGTCTAGATACGACTCTGACAGGTGACACGTACGTACGCAGCCTGTCTGATCACCTGCATCCATTCATGTCCATTCTGAATTTCGACAGACTTGAGCAATTCCAGCAGGGCAGTGCGACCCCCCACACGTCGAGAATTATTACAGAGTGGCTCCAGGAACACTCTTCTGAGTTTAAATACTTCCGCTGGCCACCAGACTCCGCAGACATGAACATTATTGAGTGTATCTCGGATGCCTTGCTGCATGCTGTTCAGAAGAGATCTCAACCCCATCATACTCTTACGGATTTATGGACAGCCCTGCAGAATTTACGGTGTCAATTGCCTCCAGACATTACTCGAGTCCATGCCACGTCGTGTTGCGACAGTTCTGTGTGCTCGCGGGGACCCTAAACGATATTAGGCAGGTGTACCAGTTGCTTTGGCTCTTCAGTGTAGTTTGCTCGGGTTGAAAATCTGTCATGTAATGGCAGAGATTTTTTACTTTCCTTCCCATATCAGACTGTTCCCACTGGGCCTGGCAATTTCAGTTACCAAGACTTTAATTTTGTATTGGGCGATTTCAACTGTCGGAGCACTACATGGGGCTATAAAGAAACTAACAGCAGCGGAGTGGAACTAGAGACCTGGGATGAGGTAGACGATCTACTGCTCATACATGACCCGAAACTGCCAAGCTCCTTTAATAGTGGCAGATGGAAGAAAGTGTACAATCCCGATAACATCTTTGTTAGCATGAAACTCGCTGGCCAATGTGGAAAACTGATTGGGGAGCCAATTCACCATACGCAGCATCGGCCCATAATTTACACGGTCGATGCAGTAGTTAAGCCTGAACAAGCTCCTTTCAAAAGAAGGTTGAACTTTAAAAAGGCCAATTGGAAGAAATTTAGAGAGCTCCTTGATGTAGAAATAACAAAAATCCCCCCACAACCTGAGATGTACGACTCTTTTGTCAAACTCTACATCTACATCTACATTTATACTCCGCAAGCCACCCAACGGTGTGTGGCGCAGGGCACTTAACGTGCCATTGTCATTACCTCCCTTTCCTGTTCCAGTCCCGTATGGTTCGGGGGAAGAACGACTGTCTGAAAGCCTCCGTGCGCGATCTAATCTCTCTAATTTTACATTCGTGATCTCCTCGGGAGGTATAAGTAGGGGGAAGCAATCTATTCGATACCTCATCCAGAAACGCACCCTCTCGGAACCTGGCGAGCAAGCTACACCGCGATGCAGAGCGCCTCTCTTGCAGAGTCTGCCACTTGAGTTTGTTAAACATCTCCGTAACGCTATCACGGTTACCAAATAACCCTGTGACGAAACGCGCCGCTCTTCTTTGGATCTTCTCTATCTCCTCCGTCAACCCGATCTGGTACGGATCCCACACTGATGCGCAATACTCAAGTATAGGTCGAACGAGTGTTTTGTAAGCCACCTCCTTTGTTGATGGACTACATTTTCTAAGGACTCTCCCAATGAATCTCAACCTGGTACCCGCCTTACCAACAATTAATAACCGCCACAATTTTGCACGTCAAGGCGCCCAATGATCGGCACCGTACAAAAGACAAGGGGGGTGAGCACGGCGAGGCCCGTGCACCACGGTTAAGGACGCGGGCTTGTTTTCAACACACGTCGGGTCGTTGAACGCCGACCGGAGACTCACTCGTCACACGTTCACCCGGAAAACCCGCCGGGAGGAGCAGTCAAAGATAGCAAGACTGCCGAATATCGATATCAGCGATGCAAGTCGAACACCCTAGCGCCAGTCGCCATGGCTCAAATAAGTGACAGGAATATTTACTAAGATAGGTCCTTATAAGAAACGTTACACTTTCTTCGCGATTATGAACGTAGTTTATTATTTTTCAGAGAGATATAATTTTTTCTCTCATTTAGCTGTTGTATTACCCAGCTGTGTACAGAACAATTTAAATCACATTTCTATTACGTTTAATTTGGGAGCCAGAAGCCTTCAAAGTTATAGCGGGTGAGCCGGCTGGGGTGGCCGAGCGGTTCTAGGCGCTACAGTCTGGATCCGCGCTACCGCTACGGTCACAGGTTCGAATCCTGCCTCGGGCATGAATGTGTGTGTTGTCTTTAGGTTAGTTAGGTTTAAGTACGTCTGAGTTCTAGGGGACTGATGGCCTCAGATGTTAAGTCCCATAGTGATCAGAGCCATTTTGATAGCGGGTGGTTGCAACATGCTGCACATAACACTTGGCTGTGTGCAGATTTATGTTCTAGCGGCGGAGTTTTGATTTAAGTGGGGTGTTGAAATGTGTACCCCGTTGCTAAATGCACAACGCAATGCGCATCTAAACGACCTGCCGGCGTAATGAGGCGAAAGGCTTTCTCGATGCAGTGTTAGCTGTCACGTTTGATTGGTGACTGCCGACCGTCGCCTTTTACCGCCACGGCGGGTCGGACTGCACAAATCAACGGGGTTCAGTGCGCCGTGGATTCTGACGTAGAAGAAACATGGCGTACACATCCAGCGAGTACAGTGACTTGTTGCTGGTGCTCGGCAAATGCCTACACAATGCCAATAAGGCATCCATGGTTTATGATGTAAGATATCCTGGTCGAAGAGCTTCGGCAGCCATTACATTCTGGTCAACGACTTCGGGAAACACGCAGCTTCAGAAAGCGCCGTAGTAACAGACGAACACCAGTGAGAATTGAGGAGATGGGGGTATTTGTTTTAGCTGCGATACACCACAAACCTCACGTCAGCTTACGAGACATTCCTGCAGTCACTGGTATCAGCCTTACATACAGGGTGTTTCAAAAATGACCGGTATATTTGAAACGGCAATAAAAACTAAACGAGCAGCGATAGAAATACACCGTTTGTTGCAATATGCTTGGGACAACAGTACAATTTCAGGCGACAACTTTCGAAATTACAGTAGTTACAATTTTCAACAACAGATGGCGCTGCAAGTGATGTGAAAGATATAGAAGACAATGCAGTCTGTGGGTGCGCCATTCTGTACGTCGTCTTTCTGCTGTATGCGTGTGCTGTTCACAACGTGCAAGTGTGCTGTGGACAACATGGTTTATTCCTTAGAACAGAGGATTTTTCTGGTGTTGGAATTCCACCGCCTAGAACACAGTGTTGTTGCAACAAGACGAAGTTTTCAATGGAGGTTTAATGTAACCAAAGGACCGAAAAGCGATACAATAAAGGATCTGTTTGAAAAATTTCAACTGACTGGGAACGTGACGGATGAACGTGCCGGAAAGGTAGGGCGACCGCGTACGGCAACCACAGAGGGCAACGCGCAGCTAGTGCACCAGGTGATCCAACAGCGGCCTCGGGTTTCCGTTCGCCGTGTTGCAGCTGCGGTCCAAATGACGCCAACGGCCACGTATCGTCTCATGCGCCCGAGTTTACACCTCTATCCATACAAAATTCAAACGCGGCAACCCCTCAGCGCCGCTACCATTGCTGCACGAGAGACATTCGCTAACGATATAGTGCACAGGATTGATGACGGCGATATGCATGTGGGGAGCATTTGGTTTACTGACGAAGCTTATTTTTACCTGGACAGCTTCGTCAATAAACAGAACTGGCGCATATGGGGAACTGAAAAGCCCCATGTTGCAGTCCCATCGTCCCTGCATCCTCAAAAAGTACTGGCCTGAGCCGCCATTTGTTCCAAAGGAATCATTGGCCCATTTTTCAGATCCGGACGATTACTGCATCTCGCTATCTGGACATTCTTCGTGAATTTGTGGCGGTACAAACTGCCTTAGACGACACTGCGAACACCTCGTGGTTTATGCAAGATGGTTCCCGGCCACATCGCACGGCCGACGTCTTTAATTTCCTGAATGAATATTTCGATGATCGTGTGATTGCTTTGGGCTATCCGAAACATACAGGAGGCGGCGTGGATTGGCCTCCCTATTCGCCAGACATGAACCCCTGTGACTTCTTTCTGTGGGGACACGTGAAAGACTAGGTGTACCGCCAGAATCCAGAAACAATTGAACAGCTGAAGCAGTACATCTCATCTGCATGTGAAGCCATTCCGCCAGACACGTTGTCAAAGGTTTCGGGTAATTTCATTCAGAGACTACGCCATATTATTGCTACGCATGATGGATATGTGGAAAATATCGTACTATAGAGTTTCCCAGACCGCAGCGCCATCTGTTGTTGACAATTGTAACTACTGTAATTTCGAAAGTTTGTCTGCCTGAAAATGTACTGTTGTCCCAAGCATATTGCAACAAACGGTGTATTTCTATCGCTGCTCGTTTAGTTTGTATTGCCGTTTCAAATATACCGGTCATTTTTGAAACACCCTGTATGTGTGGCGTTTAGTACAGAGTCACAAGTTTCATCCTTACAACCTGTGATTGACACAGGAACAGTTTCAATTTGACTGTCACTTTCTTTTAATGGGCAGCACTTAACTTCACTCTCGACGCCTCACAAAGCGTTACGTTCTCCGATGAAACCACGTTCACAAATTATGGTGCGATGAACCGTCATAATATCCATTACTGCGCCACAGAAGATCCTGAATGGCTACGTCCCGTCGATCATCAGTGTTTGTAGTGGAATACTTGACGTCGAAATCATAGGTCCAGACTGCTTCGCAAGTACACTGACAGGTGAGATCTATCGAAATTTTATCGTCGATAGTTTAGATGCTCTTATTGAAAATGTCCCTCTAGTAGACATCAGAAGTCGCATGTGGAAGCTGCAAGATGGTAACGCAGCCCAGTCTGCGCTCGATGTTGAGCTCGAACTGAAGAAAAGTTGCCTTGGAAGACGTCTGGAGCCCCGTGGTCGTCTGGAATGGGCCACAGGTTCGCCCGATTTAACGTCAGTAGATTGCTTTTTGTGGGGATATCTAAAGAATTGTAGTTATGCCACTAAACACGCAAAGACAGATATTTTAACTGTGCATCGTGGAAGCTTGTCCCTATGTGACATTGGGCAATGTTACATCTCGTCCACAGGTCTTTTAGAAGACACATTGTGTTGTGCATTCAGCAACGTGGGCACACATTTGAACACCTCCATTACATGAACATTCCGCCACCGGAACATCCATCTGGATACAGCCGAGAATTATGTTATGTATAGCATGGTGCATCCTACCCTATCACTCTGAAGATTTCTGGCTCCCACACAAAAAGTGATAAAATATTAATTAATTTAATTTTGCACAGAGCTGGTTGAAATACAACAGCTGCATTAGAGAAAAAACTAATGCTCTATTATAAAAAAAAAAATGTATCTCGTTACTGTAAGTCTCTGGAAAATAACTCATTAAACTACGTTCACAACTCCCCAGGACGTAGACTCATCTCAGTAAATATTGCTGTCACCTCTAGCCTTACTTGCATGTCAGGATCCATCACAATCCTGTGACCTGGTGGTAGTTATCACTTTAAACTACACACCAGCTCTTGGTGACGTCACAGGCAGCATTGGACCCCGGTGGCGACTTCTCACTAAAAAAAATGGTTCAAATGGCTCTAAGGACTATGGGACTTAACATCTGAGGTCATCAGACCCTTAGACTTAGAACTGCTTAAACCTTACTAATCTAAGGACATCACACACATCCGTGCCCGAGGCAGGATTCGAACCTGTGACCGTAGCAGCAGCGCGGTTCCGGACTGAAGAGCCTAGAACCGCTCGGTCACAGCGGCCGGCTCTCCCTAAAAGCGACGTACACGACCTACATTTGTTGATGGACAAATGGCGTGGCAGCATCTGCCAGTAACATGACACCGACAAATAAGTTACATAGGCATACACTTTTTCTGAAACACCTTGCAGATATTAAAAGTCCAAATTTATTGCAAATTAGTGAGTAGCACTTCTCACGGAATATTTATGGAAGTGATTTAAGAGAAGAATTTTACACTTAAATTTGCTTATCTTGCAGATGGCGTCAGCGTCTAGGCATGGTCTGGAATTCATAACCTTTATGAATATAGAAAAGGTTCAAGATCGTGTTCCAGCGGTGACTAAAGTATAATTCATTAACTTTTATATATGCACTGTTTATTCGCGCCTTTTATCATTCGGTTGACATATCTTCACAAACAATTTTCTACAACAAATAACGTCGCAGTTTGCATACCGAAACATTTTGCGTGGTTCTTCTTTGTTCTATGTAATTCATAGCAAAGAGTCTCATGAACACTTTATCAGGGTCGTAATACTAGTGAGCAAGAGTATGCCTTTTAGCGCCAGAATTATAGTGGATATCGTTTACATTTTGCTCTATAAACTTCCGGAACATTCGATGACTCATACTAATTCTGTTCACATTTCCGCTATTAATACACTCCTGGAAATTGAAATAAGAACACCGTGAATTCATTGTCCCAGGAAGGGGAAATTTTATTGACACATTCCTGGGGTCAGATACATCACATGATCACACTGACAGAACCACAGGCACATAGACACAGGCAACAGAGCATGCACAATGTCGGCACTAGTACAGTGTATATCCACCTTTCGCAGCAATGCAGGCTGCTATTCTCCCATGGAGACGATCGTAGAGATGCTGGATGTAGTCCTGTGGAACGGCTTGCCATGCCATTTCCACCTGGCGCCTCAGTTGGACCAGCGTTCGTGCTGGACGTGCAGACCGCGTGAGACGACGCTTCATCCAGTCCCAAACATGCTCAATGGGGGACAGATCCGGAGATCTTGCTGGCCAGGGTAGTTGTCCTGATTGTGGCGCTCACCTGCACGGCGCCAAACACGCATACGACCATCATTGGCACCAAGGCAGAAGCGACTCTCATCGCTGAGACGACGCGTCTCCATTCGTCCCTCCATTCACGCCTGTCGCGACACCACTGGGGGCGGGCTGCACGATGTTGGGGCGTGAGCGGAAGACGGCCTAACGGTGTGCGGGACCGTAGCCCAGCTTCATGGAGACGGTTGCGAATGGTCCTCGCCGATACCCCAGGAGCAACAGTGTCCCTAATTTGCTGGGAAGTGGCGGTGCGGTCCCCTACGGCACTGCGTAGGATCCTACGGTCTTGGCGTGCATCCGTGCGTCGCTGCGGTCCGGTCCCAGGTCGACGGGCACGTGCACCTTCCACCGACCACTGGCGACAACATCAATGTACTGTGGCGACCTCACGCCCCACGTGTTGAGCAATTCGGCGGTGCGTCCACCCGGCCTCCCGCATGCCCACTATACGCCCTCGCTCAAAGTCCGTCAACTGCACATACGGTTCACGTCCACGCTGTCGCGGCATGCTACCAGTGTTAAAGACTGCGATGGAGCTCCGTATGCCACGGCAAACTGGCTGACACTGACGGCGGCGGTGCACAAATGCTGCGCAGCTAGCGCCATTCGACGGCCAACACCGCGGTTCCTGGTGTGTCCGCTGTGCCGTGCGTGTGATCATTGCTTGTACAGCCCTCTCGCAGTGTCCGGAGCAAGTATGGCGGGTCTGACACACCGGTGTCAATGTGTTCTTTTTTCCATTTCCAGGAGTGTATTTAACACAAAGCAAAATTAGTCGATTTGTTTCACATATGAAAATACTTTGAAAATATTCTGGGAACAAAAAATATCTGCCACAGTGACAAAATGAACTACATGTTTTCAGAAATATAGATGTTGAATTACGACATAAATTCAACATAATATAGGTTAGTAAATTAAATAAAAGAGTGGCATCTCTTACAAGTGACGTTACACTGATTGTATAAAACAAAACTGAGAATGAGGTTGCATTTTATATTTTCTTGCGACCTTTATAGGAGACTAATTTTCGTAGCATAATCCGGTAACGAGTAAAAATAACGATATATATTCGACTAAGTTCAAGCAAGTCAGAACTTCGCCAGACTGGCAAAGCGTAGTGTAAATATCCAAAAACTCGAACAAGACACTATACAGGGTGTCTCTCCTAAGAATGGTGAAGTGCATTTTGTCTGCTGTTTCGGCGGATATTTGCAATTTCGTTTTTGTCGATGTAGCTAGAGCAGAAGGAGTAGACGAAAAGGGTTACAGGAGAATGTGGGCTTGGAAGTAGGAGCGACAGAGGAGAAAGACTAATTGATGTCTGCGCTAAGTTTCAGCTAATAACAGCGATTACTCTCTTCACGAATCACAAAAGGAGGTGGTATACCTGGAAAAGACCGGGAGATACGGAAAAAATTCAGTTAGATTACGCTATGGTCAGGCAGAGATTCCTAAATCAGGTACTGGAGTGTAAGTCGTACGCAGCAGCAGATACAGACTCAGATCAAAATTTAGTGCTTATGAGGAGCAAGCTGAAGATTAAGAGACTAGTCAGGAAGAAGCAATGCGCAACGAAGTAGGATACGGAATTTCTAAGGAATGACAAGATTCGTCTGAAGTTCTCTTAGGCTACAGATACTGCGATAAGGATTAGCTGAGTAGGGAGTTTAGTTGAGGACGAATGGACGCCTCTATAAAGGGCAATCACAGAAGTTGGAAAGAAAAACGTAAGTACAAAGAAGATAACTGCGAAGTTGTTAACAGAAGAAATACCTGAGTTGATCAGTGATAAAGGGAGTACAAAAATGTTCAGGGAAATTCAGGAATACAGAACTACAGGGTTATTACAAATGATTGAAGCGATTTCATAGCTCTACAATAACTTTATTATTTGAGATATTTTCACAATCCTTTGCACACACATACAAAAACTCAAAAAGTTTTTTTAGGCATTCACAAATGTTCGATATGTGCCCCTTTAGTGATTCGGCAGACATCAAGCCGATAATCTAGTTCCTCCCACACTCGGCGCAGCATGTCCCCATCAATGAGTTCGAAAGCATCGTTGATGCTAGCTTGCAGTTCTGGCACGTTTCTTGGTAGAGGAGGTTTAAACACTGAATCTTTCACATAACCCCACAGAAAGAAATCGCATGGGGTTAAGTCGGGAGAGCGTGGAGGCCATGACACGAATTGTTGATCATGATCTCCACCACGACCGATCCATCGGTTTTCCAATCTCCTGTTTAAGATATGCCTAACGTCATGATGGAAGTGCGGTGGAGCAGCATCCTGTTGACCGTCGGCTGTGGTACGTTTAGCTCCCTGCTTGCTTTATTCATCGACTTCCGCAGGCTACGCGTGAAACTTGCCCGCACGCGTTCAACCGTTTCTTCGCTCACTGCAGGCCGACCCGTCGATTTCCCCTTACAGAGGCATCCAGAAGCTTTAAACTGCGCATACCATCGCCGAATGGAGTTAGCAGTTGGTGGATCTTTGTTGAACTTCGTCCTGAAGTGTCGTTGCACTGTTATGACTGACTGATGTGAGTGCATTTCAAGCACGACATACGCTTTCTCGGCTCCTGTCGCCATTTTGTCTCACTGCGCTCTCGAGCGCTCTGGCGGCAGAAACCTGAAGTGCGGCTTCAGCCGAACAAAACTTTATGAGTTTTTCTACGTATCTGTAGTGTGTCGTGACCATATGTCAATGAATGGAGCTACAGTGAATTTATGAAATCGCTTCAATCATTTGTAATAGCCCTGTACAAGTCACTTAGAAAAGACATAAATAGGAAATGCAGGACAGGAGTGGTATTTGTCAACTTACCAGCAGCCTATCACACTGTCAAGCATCTACTACTACTACTACTACTACTACCACTCAGAGTATACGATATGACCAAGGGTTTTAACTTAACTAGGTTTATCGCAGCAATTCTTCAAAACAGAAGGTTCTTCGTTGACTTTGAAGGGCAGCGCAGTCGATGGAGACTACAGAAAAACGGTTTTCCCCAAGGAAGCGTTTTGGCTCCAGTCCTGTTCAACATGTACACAACACCAGGAGTTTCTCGTGCGCTGATGACCTTGCTCTTGTCATTTAGAGCTCAGACTTTGGTTCAGTGGTGTTACAAGTACAATATTGCTAGACTCAAAAATACCTAGGAGTGACGCTGGACACATATCTTACTGTCAAGAGACGCTGCGTGAATTGCAAGTTGAAAGTTTCCACCAGGAACAATCTGTTAAGAACATTGGTCGAATCTCTGTAATTGCATTAGCCTGTTCTGCAGCGGAGTGCGCTTGTCTTATTTGGTACAATTCATCTGCCCAGAACGGGCAGATGTAGCTCCCAACGACACCTGCAGAATTGTAACAGGTTGTCTGAAATCTACTTCTGTCGAATGGATTTATCACATTGTAGGAATAGCAATCCTCCTACCCCCCCCCCCCCCCCACCACCCTACTCGAAGAGAAATTGTACAGAATGCTTCCTTTGACAATTACTTTGAACAAATAGTTCATGAGCCCACACGAATTGTAAATGGTTACGAAAACACACTTGACCTCTTAGCCACAAATAATCCTGATCTGATAGAGAGCGTCATGACGGATACAGAGATTAGTGAAAACAAGATCATTATAGCGAGGCTCAAAACCATATCAACCAATACCACTAAAAATAAATGAAAATATAACTGTTTAAAACAGCAGATAAAAATTCGCTTGAAGCCTTCCTAAGAGAGAGTTTCCATTCCTTCCAAGCTAATTAGGTAAGTGTAGACCAGATATGGCTCAAATTCAAGGATATAGTATCGACAGCAACAGATAGATTCATACCGCAGACGTTAATAAGAGTCGGGACTGATCCACCATGGTACACAAAACACGTCAGAACACTGTTGCAGAAGCAAAGAAAAAAGCATGCCAAATTCAGAAGAACGCAAAATCCCCAGGACTGGATAAGTTTCACGGAAGCTCGAAATGTAGTGCGGACGTCAATGCGAGATGCTTTTAAAAGTTTCCACAATGAAACATTGTCTCAAAATATGGTAGAAAACCCAAAGAGATTCTGGTCGTGTGTAAAGTACACCAGTGGCAACAAACAGTCAATACCGTCACTGCGCGATAGCGATGGAAATGTTGCCGATGATGGTGCCACTAAAGCGGAGTTACCAAATACAGTTTTCCGTAATTACTTTACGAAAGAAGACGAAGTAAATACTCCAGAATTCGAAACCTGAACAGCTGTTAGCATGAGTGACATAAAAGTAGATATCTTAAGTGTTGCGAAACAACTCATATCACTGAAGAAAGGCAAGTCTTCCGGTCCAGATGGTATACCAATCAGGTTCCTTTCAGAGTATGCAGACACAATAGCGCCTTTCTTAGCAATCATATACAACTGCTCACTTCACGAAAGGTCTGTTCCAAAAGACTGGAAAGTAGCACAGGTCACATTAATATTCAAGAAAGGAAATAGGAATAACCCACTGAATTACAGACCCATATCACTGACCTCAATTTGCAGTAGGATTTTGGAGCATATACTGTACTCGAACATTATGAATCACCTTGAAGAAAATGACTTATTGATACATAACCAACACGGATTCAGAAAATATCGTTATTGTGCAACACAGCTAGCTCTTTATTCCCATGAAGTAATGAGTGCTGTCGAGAAGGGATCTCAGATCGATTCCATATTCCTAGATTTCCAGAAGGCTTTTGATACTGTTCCTCACAAGCGACTATTAATCAGATTGCGTGAATATGGAGTATCGTCTCAGTTTTGTGACTGATTCGTGATTTCCTCTCAGAGAGGTCACAGTTCGTAGTGATAGACGGTAAATCGTCGAGTGGAACAAGTGATATCTGGCGTTCCGCAAGGTAGCCCTCTGCTGTTCCTGATTTACATAAATGATCTAGGTGATAATCTGAGCAGATGACGCTGTAATTCACCGTCTAGTAAAATCATCAGCCCATCAATTCCAATTACAAAATGATCTAGAGAGAATTTCTGTGTGGTGCGAAAAGCGGCAATTGGCGCTAAATGAAGAAAGATGCGAGGTCATCCACATGAGTACTAAAAGAAATCAGATAAATTTTGGGTATACGATAAATCGCACAAATCTAAGGGCTGTAAATTCGACTAAATACCTAGGAATTAAATTACGAGCAACTTAAATTGTTAAGACCATGTAGATAGTATTGTGGTGAAGGCGAAACAAAGACTGCGCTTTGTTGGTAGAACACTTAGAAGATGCTACAAACCCACTAAAGAGACAGCCTACATTACACTTGTCCGCCCTCTGCTGGAATACTGCTGCGCGGTGTGGGATCCTTACCAACTAGGATTGACGGAGGACATCGAAAAGGTGCAAAGAAGGGCAGCTCGTTTCGTGTTATCGCGCAATAGGGGTGAGAGTGTCACTGATACGATACGTGAGCTGGGGTGGCAGTCACGGAAACAAAGGCGGTCTACTTTGCGGCGAGATCTATTTACGAAATTTCAGTCACCAACTTTCTCTTCTGAATGCGAAAATATTTTGTTGACACCCACCTACTTAGGGAGAAATGATCATCATAATAAAATAAGAGAAATCAGAGCTAGAACGGAAAGATTAAGTGTTCCTTTTTCCCACCCGCCATTCGAGAGTGGATTGGTAGAGAAGTAGTATGAAAATGGTTCGATGAACCCTCTGCCAGGCACTTAAGTGTGAATTACAGAGTAACCATGTACCTGTAGATGTAGAAGGAACGAAAGAAAGTGGACCAAGAACAAACCCACTCCTGTATGGTCTTAAACAGCATTCGCAGCGATTGAAGTCAAGGAAGCGTTTCCTTAGAACACCAGAGGTACTTACTACCACTGCTGAGAGTGCTAGGGTGCAGCTTTGGAGGGATAAGACTTCCCTTCCCTCTGCTTGGAAAAAGAGTTCCTGAAACTCTGCCTCCAAAAGAAGACGAGGAATGGATGACCTGGAAATCTTTGAATAGGCTGCGATGGGGAGTGGGTAGATCAAGGTTTAATCTGGCAAGATGGGTCTATAGGTGAGAAAACAGTACCAAGTGTCATTGCGGAGAAGTCCAGATTGTCCAGCACATGCTTCCGTATCGACTATGTACAGCTTTCTTTACTGTACGAGACCTCCATAAAGCGGCAGAAAATGGACTAGAAGTGGCCAAATTTTGGTCAAAATCTATATGACATGTTAACTGTGCACCTATGTTTGACATGAGAATAAAAAATTCCGTCCCTGTTAAGGATAGTCGGAAGGCAATTTTTATCCTTATTCTGCCAATGCTATTTTACCCTTTGAATAGGTACACTTCTCAAAAGAACTATAAGTGATAAAACAATGAAATTTTTACTGCATATATATAACATATATGCTTCAATTTACAAGTAAACTGAACATAACACCTATCAAGGTTTTGAAGAAAATTTTTTTTATTTTTTCACTAGTAAAATACAACTTTTGTACGTTAATTATTATAAAACAGTTTCTGATCGGTGGTTCTGAATTTACATGTAGTAACTTATTACCATCTGCAGTACAAATTGAACAAATGTAATGTTTCTAAACCCATTAGTTTATCAAATAACGGTACCTGAAAGTAAAAAAATGTAGTTTTGAGTATAATCCATTTAAAGTTTAGTATTGCAATTCTAGTATAGTTATTGAGGAGAATTACTTACCACTAATATTTTCCTGCACCATACTGAGCATCATCTAAATCATACTGATCTTCTTTTCTTCTCTTGGTCCCTCTCCTTTTTTGTCTGGCTTCTTTTGTGCATTTTAAATTAGCAATATCTGCTTTGCAGATTCTCTCTTTATCTATTTGCACCAAGGATTTTGCAGTATTTCCTTTGGACTTTATCTCCAATAATTCCAAAAACATCCAGCTTTCTAATTACACCATCACTGAAGGATAAAATAGCACCATAAACACCGAATTTGAGGGTTGTAAGCTGAACAAATAAAGATTCGGTAACCGGTTCCAAATAACAGAATTGACTCATTCATTTAAATTTTGGGTTTTACCATGAAGACATGTCTTCAACAAGGTATCTTTACAAAGGTCTCTAAATAAGGGTTTATTTTCATTCATTACTGATACAGGTAAAGAATGTTTGTTTTCATATCTGGCACTTCTCCTGTACTTGCACCAAGTGTCAGGATCATTCGGCCAAAGACCATGCACTGGATTTTCATTTGTGGAAAGCTTATGGAAACAGATAGTCCATACAGCTTTTCTTCTTATGGCCAAGTCATAATAATTCTGTAATCTATTTCAAAATTTGTCAGGCGACCTTTACCACCTATCTCCTTATCATCTTCCAATACTATTGTTGACTTTTCTTTCAATAATTTTCTCAGTCTGGACCCCTTTCTCTTCTAGACATGCCCAATGCACTCTAATTTAGAAAGTGTGACATTAGGACCAGAGGGTTGTTCTGTACATACCCGGTCATAAGCCTTGCCGTCACCGTCCCCATGTTGCACAGAGCGTCAGGAAAACCAGCATATCTCAAGAAAAATTGTCCTATTTATATAAAACAAAAATTGTTTTGCGCAGGAAAGACCAGGCATTTCAAATATGCTAAAATATAAAAATCGAATTTTTGAAGCCCACTTGCCTTCGTTCTACAAGATTATGGAATAGGAGGCAAACTTTTGCAAGCAATTAAAGGTCTTTACATTGATAGTCAGGCAGCAGTTAGAGTTGACGGTAAATTGAGTTCATGGTTCAGAGTAGTTTCAGGGGTAAGACAAGGCTGCAACCTGTCTCCACTGTTGTTCATATTATTTATGGATCATATGTTGAAAACAATAGACTGGCTGGGTGAGATTAAGATATGTGAACACAAAATAAGCAGTCTTGCATATGCGGATGACTTAGTTGTGATGGCAGATTCGACTGAAAGTTTGCAAAGTAATATTTCAGAGCTAGATCAGAAATGTAAGGACTATGGTATGAAGATTAGCATCTCCAAAACGAAAGTAATGTCAGTGGGAAAGAAATATAAACGGATTGAGTGCCAAATAGGAGGAACAAAGTTAGAACAGGTGGACGGTTTCAAGTACTTAGGATGCATATTCTCACAGGATGGCAACATAGTGAAAGAACTGGAAGCGAGGTGTAGCAAAGCTAATGCAGTGAGCGCTCAGCTACGATCTACTCTCTTCTGCAAGAAGGAAGTCACTACCAAGACTAAGTTATCTGTGCACAGTTCAATCTTTCGACCAACTTTGTTGTATGGGAGCGAAAGCTGGGTGGATTCAGGTTACCTTATCAACAAGGTTGAGGTTACGGATATGAAAGTAGCTAGGATGATTGCAGGTACTAGTAGATGGGAACAATGGCAGGAGGGTGTCCACAATGAGGAAATCAAAGAAAAACTGAGAATGAACTCTACAGATGTAGCAGTCAGGGCGAACAGGCTTAGATGGTGGGGTCATGTTACACGCATGGGAGAAGCAAGGTTACCCAAGAGACCCATGGATTCAGCAGTAGAGGGTAGGAGGAGTCGGGGCAGACCGAGGAGAAGGTACGTGGATTCGGTTAAGAATGATTTTGAAGTAATAGGTTTAACATCAGAAGAGGCACCAATGTTAGCACTGAATAGGGGATCATGGAGGAACTGTATAAGGGGGGCTATGCTCCAGACTGAACGCTGAAAGGCATAATCAGTCTTAAATGATGATGATGATGATGATGACTTGCCTTCGTATCCCCTTAATACATATCATAGGTAAAACAAATATCGCACTAGACTAATTTGGGACCGCTCTATCGAATGGGCACGTAAAATTCCGGCTGGAAACGGAAAGCAAACTGACGCTTTCCCTCCACGCTGGGAGTCGTATGACAGACGAGATGAGCAATATTTGTTTGGAATGACTCCAACTACACACCGCAAAAACGAAATTGCAAATATCTACCCACTTATCTGAGAAAAAGCGCTTGACGATTCTTGGGCGAGACACGCCGTATATCTGAAAACAGGTATTACTGTGGCTGAAAATAAAGCGGCATCATTTCAGTAATTCTAAAAGCTTGTATAAGATCTTGTTTTATTATAACCTCTATGAATATGTGACATGTTTTTCTTAAACGTCCTACGTACTTAGGGCAATGACATGTGCACTGTGTCTGTGAACCAGAATATCGGCTCACGATCAAAACTGCGCATTAGAGCGGCAACAAACTGCTGATTTAAAATGATTGCTTTCTGGAAATGACTTCAGTCCCGAAATTGTATAAAGTCTTATGGTATTCGAGACGACTTACACCATCTGCTGCGTTGTCTCGTTCCTGACCTTGATGCGCCGGTAGTTGCGGAAAAAAGTTGCGAGGCCCGCAGTCGTGTAATTGAGAGCTTTCACTTTCACGAGCTGCAGGAGTAAACTAGGTCTCAGCAGTCACGTCACCGAGTGAGGTTGTCAGGTACACGCGGACCTGGTAGCTCTGAGGTGGTGCGCCAGATCTCGAAACGTCACGCGTGATGGCCGAGGTTACGACTGCGATAACGCCACTTCCCACGCACGCAGTACTCATGCGACAATTTGTTCCTCGTTTTACGCGAGGGCTGCATTCACTGTGTCTGCTTGAACTGACATCTCGTTTCTTAATGTTTGCCGTTCTAAAAGCTGACAGCATATGTGTCTAGTGCGTGTCGTAAACCGTTTATCTAACTGCCAGATTAATCTCGTTTTCACGTACGTATGAGCGACTCGCCTGAGAGAGGGTAAAATAGAAAGCTGTGGTCCGAAAGGAGTTCGAGAATTTACCAGTTCATACGACAAGGAAGGAATTTTCAAATGTTTAAATGTGTGTGAAATCTTACGGATTTAACTGCTAAGGTCATCTGTCCCTAAGCTTACACACTAATTAACCTAAATTATCCTAACGACAAACACACACACCCATTCCCGAGGGAGGACTCGAACGTCCGCCAGGACCAGCCGCACAGTCCATGACTGCAGCGCCTCAGACCGCTCGGCTAATCCCGCGCGGTGAGGAAGGAAGGACGATTGGGTGTATTTGTTGCTGTTTTGAATACAGAGTGTCAATAAATTAGTTACACAAATGTAATCATTAATTGTGAAAAAGATACAGAATTTATAGAAATGAATCGGCACTAAATGCAGTGCGTCTTCAAGGATTATTCCCACCCAACACTGTTAGTTCCCGACGTTCACGCTAGGTGGCATGCGCGATTGAGTTATTCCAACAGTCATCATGAAGCGCCAAGGAAACTGGTATAGGCATGCCTATTCAATAACAGACGTATGTAAACAGGCAGAATACTGCGCCTATATAAAACAACAAATGACTGGCGCAGTTGTTAAATCCGCTACTGCTGCTACAATGGCAGGTTATCTAGATTTGAGTGAGTTTGAACGTGGTTTTATAGTCGGCGCATGAGCGATGGGACACAGCATCTCCGAGGTAGCGATAAAGTGGGGATTTTCCCGTACGACCATTTCACGAATGTACCGCGAATATCACGTTTCCGTTAAAACATCAAATCTCCGGCATCGCTGCGGCCGGAAAAAGATCCTGCGAGAACGGGACCAACGACGAGTGAAGAGAATCGTTCGAGACACAAGTGCAACCCTTCGGCAAATTGCTGTAGATTTCAATGCTGGGCCATCGAAAAGTGTCAGCGAGCGAACCATTCAACGAAATATCAGCCATATGGGCTTTCGGAGGTGAAGGACCACTTGTGTACCCTTGTTGATTGCCCGATACAAAACTTTAAGACTCGCCTGGGCCCGTCAACACCGTCATTGGACTGCTGATGACTGGAAACATGTTGCCTGGCCGCACGAGTCTCGTTTCAAATTGTATCGAGAGGATGCAAGTGTACGGGTATGGAGACAACCTCACGAATCCGTGGATCTCTCATAGCAGCAGGGGAATCTTCGAACTTGTGGAGGCTATGTCAAGCGTGATGTGGAACCCCTGATACATCTACATACGACTCTGACAGGCGACACGTACGTAAGCCTGCTGTCTGATCACCTGCATCCATTCATGTCCATTGTCCATTCCGAAGGACTTGGGCAATTCCAGCAGGACAAAGTGACACCCTAGACGTTCATAATTGCTACAGAGTGGCTCCAGGAACACCCTTCAGAGTTTAAATGGTTCAAATGGCTTTAATCACTATGGGACTTAACATCTGAGGTCATCAGTCCGCTAGACTTACAACTACTTAAACCTAACTAACCTAAGGATATCACACACATCCATGCCCGAGGCAGGATTCGAACCTGCGACTGTAACAGCAGCGCGGTTCCGGACTGAAGGGCCAAGAACCGCTCGGTCACATTGTCCGGCCAGAGTTTAAACACTTGCCGCTGGCCACCAAACTCCACAAACATGAACATTATTGAGCATATCTGGGGTGCCTTGCAACGTGCTCTTCAGAAGAGATCTCCGCCCCCTAGTACTCTTACGGATTTATGGACAGCCCTGCAGGATTCATGGTGTCAGTTCCCTAGAAACATTAGTCGAGTCCATGCTACGTCGTGTTGCTGGCGGGGGCCCTACACGATATTAGGCAGGTGTACCAGTTTCCTTGGCTCTTCAGTGTAAATGATTGTTGCGCCGCCCGACTCATACCACAAATGCTGTTTTTTTTGTAATTGCTGGCCATCTGGATATCCCACTTCTGTTGTTTTCATTTCCGGACAACCTCTGCATGTATCATAACCCTAGACGAAATCGATGAGGACGAATTGACAGAAGAATCCAGTCTGATCAGTCATCATACCTCAGTAGAATCCTCTGCGTTTCTTGAAGTATGTTTGGTGCAAATTCATCCAAAAGTTAAAGTTCCGGAAGACATTTAATTACAGCTGAAGCAGCTACTTGGGAAAACGAATACTGGAACCTGGACAAAGCCACGTAGACTGTTGTCCAAAAGTCAAGGGTGAAAGTAACTTTCGTATGATGTTTCACACCCAAGTAATATAGCTCGATGGAACTTGGACATAGAACTGTTACAATATAGTACAGAGGGCAATTGAAAGAAACTGAATCACGCGTTCCTTGCTCTCGGCATGTGAGTGTACGTTATACACTTACAAGCAATGTCGAACATGGTCGTTTTTATTTTTCCTTCGTGCGGCACCACAGTGATGTAGAACTATTGAAATAAATTTCCGGCGTTTGACTATAATTTACTATTCACTTGTTTGGAAGAATCATAATTTCTTCTTTGTAGCCATTGTCAAGTGCAAGTTGACATGTCATAAAGTGTCCAACACGCCTAAATGACACCATCAGAGTAACAAACACTGTCCAGTCACATTTACGTGACAACTTGTCATCACGGGGTCCCGGGTTCGATTCCCAGCGGGGTCAGGGACTTCCACCTGCCTCGAGATGACTGGGTATCTGTATTGTCCTGATCACTTCATCAGCATTCATGAAAGTGGCGAGATTGGACTGAGTAAAGGTTGGGAATTTGTATGGCCGCTGATAACCGCCCAGTTGAGAGCTCCACAAACCAATCATCATCATCATCATCATCATCATCATCATCATCATGACATCTTGTCACAAGGCTGAATGACCACCTTTTGCAGTGCGTATCTCTGCGAGACGTGCAGGAAGAGACTGAGTGAAGTTCTGGAAGGGCTGACAGGGGTGTGGAGCCATGCTGATACCAGTGATGTGGCCAGCTGTGCCAGGTTTCTCGGCTGAGGATCCAAGGCGCGAACAGCCCGATGGAGGTCGTCCCACAGATTCTCAAATGGTTTAAATCCGGGGGGGTTGATGGTCATGAGACTATGGTAAACTCATGCCCGTCCGGTTGGCCGTGTGGTCTAACGCACGGCTTTCCTGATTGGGAAGGGGCACCTGTTCACCGGCATGAATACGCCCGGTGGACTTGTGTCGAGGTCTGGTGAACTGGCCAGTCTGTGGATGGTTTTTAGGCAGTTTTCCATCTGCCTCAGAGAATGCGGGCTGGTTCCCCTTATTGCGCCTCAGCTACACTACGTCGGCGATTGCTGTGCAAACAAGTTCTCCACGTTCGCATACACCACCATTACTCTACCACGCAAATGGGCGTTACAGTCGTCTTGTGTAAGACGTTCCCTGGGGGGGGGAATCTAGGGCCCAACCTCACAATGACCCTTAAAGAGTGGTTTGGTGTGGGCGGGAGAGGGGTGAAGTGGACTGCGGTAGTCGTCGTGGGGTTGTAGACCACTGCGTCTGCGGTGGGGACGGAGGCTCTCTGTCGGCTCTCGGTCTCTGGTTAACATACAATACAATACAATGGTAAACTCATTCTGGTGAATTCGAACCATTGTGCCTTCCAGGATGACGAGATCACTCAGGGAATGCCACGAAAACATTCCCCAGACCATAATGCTTCCTCCTCTAGCCTAGACCCTTTGCTTCCATATCTGATGGTGCCCAAAACGTGATTCATCTGAAAAGGCCACATGTCACCACTCATTGGAGCTGCAGTTGCGGCATTGACGTTCAGTCGGCATGGGTGCATGAACTGGACGCCTGCTGCAGAGCACCATTCGCAGCCACTTTCACTGAACAGTCGTTGAGGAGACACCGTTAGTTGGGTTGTTTTGGGAGAGGAGACCAGACTGCGAGGTCATCGGTCTCATCGGATTAGGGAAGGAAGTCGGCCGTACCCTATCACGGAAACCGTCCCGCCATTTGCCTGGAGCGATTCAGGGAAATCGCGGAAAAACTAAATCCGGATGGCCGGACGCGGGATTGAACGGTCGTCCACCCAAATGCGAGTCCAGTGTGCTAACCACTGCACCACCTCCCTCAGTGACACTGTTATTAATCCCTTTGTTCAGCTGGGCGCTGATGAACTGATGACCTCAGATATTAACTCCCATAGTGCTCAGAGCCATCTGAACCATTTGAACCCGCCTCCTATCGTCCCTCTTTATATACCCTCCACTGCTTGTACTGCCACCTCCAGTCTGTGGGCTGTTATTCCACACTGACTTTGAACGTAGGTGGTGGTCTTATTAATGTGACTGGACTGTGTATATCTATTCGCCGTATTACAGGATACGAATATATATATCAAATATCATAATAAGTGAACAAAGATAAAAAGTCAGACATCAGCTGCACTTGAAAACGTCTATTTGATTTTGGTTCACTTTAGCGATCTCGATGGTTGAAACTGTCATCTTCAGAACTCAAATACTCTCAAATCGTTTGTAAGCCAACGACAAAATAAGAATCAAATGATAATTAAATCAAGACCCTAAGCTGTCGACAGGCGTTGATATAAATCAACGGGGACAGTTGAAAATGTGTGCCCCGACCGGAACTCGAACCCGGGATCTCGTGCTTACATGGCAGACGCTATATCCATCTGAGCCAGCGAGGGCACAGATGATAGTGGGACTGCAGGGATTTATGCCTTGCACGCTCCCCGTCAGACCAAAAAAAATGTTCAAATGTGTGTGAAATCTTATGGGACTTAACTGCTAAGGTCATCAGTCCCTAAGCTTACACACTACGTAACTTAAATTATCCTAAGGACAAACACACACACCCATGCCCGAAGGAGGACTCGAACCTCCGCCGGGACCAGCCGCCCGTCAGACCCACACTCCCCACTTAATGTCCACACATTACATTCCTAGTGCCTCTGCCCATTACTCGCGGCAGACAATCTTACCGAGTCCCGTAAGAGTTCGGGCAATGCGTGTGCATCCGGCACAGAGGAAGAAGGTCAATGTCCGAAAGAACAGATACCATCTTCATATAGTTAATGCTAACCGGCCATTGGCCTTCTTCTTCTGTACTGGATTCACACACATTGCCCGAACTCTTACGGCACTCGGTAAGATTGTCCGCCGCGGGTAATGGGTGTAATGGGCAGGGGCACTACGAATGTAGTGTGTGGACAGTAAGATGGGAATGTAGGTCTCACGGTGAGCGTGCATGGGGTAAATCCCTGCAGTCGCACCATACTTTGTGCCCTCGGTGGCTCAAATGGATAGAGCGTCTGCCATATAAACAGGAAATCCCAGGTTCGAGTCCCGGTCGGCGCACACGATTTCAATTGTCCCCTTTGATGTATATCAACGCCTGTCGACAGCTTAGGGGCCGCGCGGGATTAGCCGAGCGGTCTGAGGCGCTGCAGTCATGGACTTTGCGGCTGGTCCCGGCGCAGGTTCGAGTCCTCCCTCGTGCATGGGTGTGTGTGTTTGTCCTTAGGATAATTTAGATTAAGTAGTGTGTAAGCTTAGGGACTGATGACCTTAGCAGTTATGTCCCATAAGATTTCACACACATCTGAACATTTGACGGTTAGGGTCTTGATTTAATTATCATTTCATTCTAAGAGAGCTGCATGTCCGAAAGAACAGATGCCATCTTCACATAAAATAAGAACCGGACGGCAGTGTCCTTCGCTACAGTATCAATAAAACAGTGTTACGTGTCTAAAAGTATATGATACGTGCGATGAGTCACAAATAATTAAATACCAAACTTCACGTTGTAGAGAGTAAGTGCGAGAAAATTCAGCCACCAAACAATATACGATGTGAAATTTGACGTTTAAGTATTTGCCACACATCACACGTATCATATTGTTTTACAGTTGCCATCTGTTTTATTGACTCTGTAGGAAAGAACACTACGTCAAATTCTTATTTTGATGTTGGCTTACCAATGATTTGAGCATGTTTCTGAAGATAGTTCAAACTGTCGAAACCGTTAAACGTGAACCAAAACCGAATAAAGGTTTTCTTGTGCAGCTGACGAGTGACTTTCGATCTTTGTTGAAATATTCTGCAACTGCTGAACTATAGATATGAACAAAAATCATACATAATAAGGCTGACATTGTGCACAGCGAATAAAAATTAATAAACTGTAATGCGAAGTTGACAGCCAATATGTTGCTTTGAGCGGTGTTCATCATGTCCATACATCTACTGGCATTAACATTATGTATCTCTGAAGGCGCTCATATCCTTTAATACGACGACTGTTTGATATAACAAGTTACGTGTTATTTCAGCTATGGTGCGTCACATAGGCGGGTCAAATATATTGTCACATTTCGACATGCACTAGGGAACAGCTGCAAATCCGAAATCATGATTGTGTGGAATATGAGCAGGTCAAGGAGGTCAAGGTGTTACGGTGTGGGGAGGCGTGATGGTGTATGGGCTTATTCAGCTCCAAATCTTTGAACACGAAACAGTTGTCAACGTTACTGTGCTATTGTCCTCCTTCTCCATGTGCGGCTTTTCAATGGTTCATTTCTGCAGCTGACTAAGCAGCCGACGGCCGCTGCGTTGTGCAACAGGCAAAACGGACGTGCGTCAAACAACGGGTGCAGTTGCAACCACATTTAACTGGACTGAGTGTCACGCTACATCTTAGAACCGTGAGTACCCGACGATTAGTACATTATCTTCGATTAATACACTCCTGGAAATGGAAAAAAGAACACATTGACACCGGTGTGTCAGACCCACCATACTTGCTCCGGACACTGCGAGAGGGCTGTACAAGCAATGATCACACGCACGGCACAGCGGACACACCAGGAACCGCGGTGTTGGCCGTCGAATGGCGCTAGCTGCGCAGCATTTGTGCACTGCCGCCGTCAGTGTCAGCCAGTTTGCCGTGGCATACGGAGCTCCATCGCAGTCTTTAACACTGGTAGCATGCCGCGACAGCGTGGACGTGAACCGTATGTGCAGTTGACGGACTTTGAGCGAGGGCGTATAGTGGGCATGCGGGAGGCCGGGTGGACGTTCCGCCGAATTGCTCAACACGTGGGGCGTGAGGTCTCCACAGTACATCGATGTTGTCGCCAGTGGTCGGCGGAAGGTGCACGTGCCCGTCGACCTGGGACCGGACCGCAGCGACGCACGGATGCACGCCAAGACCGTAGGATCCTACGCAGTGCCGTAGGGGACCGCACCGCCACTTCCCAGCAAATTAGGGACACTGTTGCTCCTGGGGTATCGGCGAGGACCATTCGCAACCGTCTCCATGAAGCTGGGCTACGGTCCGGCACACCGTTAGGCCGTCTTCCGCTCACGCCCCAACATCGTGCAGCCCGCCTCCAGTGGTGTCGCGACAGGCGTGAATGGAGGGACGAATGGAGACGTGTCGTCTTCAGCGATGAGAGTCGCTTCTGCCTTGGTGCCAATGATGGTCGTATGCGTGTTTGGCGCCGTGCAGGTGAGCGCCACAATCAGGACTGCATACGACCGAGGCACACAGGGCCAACTCCCGGCATCATGGTGTGGGGAGCGATCTCCTACACTGGCCGTACACCACTGGTGATCGTCGAGGGGACACTGAATAGTGCACGGTACATCCAAACCGTCATCGAACCCATCGTTCTACCATTCCTAGACCGGCAAGGGAACTTGCTGTTCCAACAGGACAATGCACGTCCGCATGTATCCCGTGCCACCCAACGTGCTCTAGAAGGTGTAAGTCAACTACCCTGGCCAGCAAGATCTCCGGATCTGTCCCCCATTGAGCATGTTTGGGACTGGATGAAGCGTCGTCTCACGCGGTCTGCACGTCCAGCACGAACGCTGGTCCAACTGAGGCGCCAGGTGGAAATGGCATGGCAAGCCGTTCCACAGGACTACATCCAGCATCTCTACGATCGTCTCCATGGGAGAATAGCAGCCTGCATTGCTGCGAAAGGTGGATATACACTGTACTAGTGCCGACATTGTGCATGCTCTGTTGCCTGTGTCTATGTGCCTGTGGTTCTGTCAGTGTGATCATGTGATGTATCTGACCCCAGGAATGTGTCAATAAAGTTTCCCCTCCCTGGGACAATGAATTCACGGTGTTCTTATTTCAATTTCCAGGAGTGTACATTGTGTTTCATAGACACCAACACATCGGGGGCAATGTTAGCAATGATGCAAAGGGCATAGGTGCTGCAAGAACGATAGATGGGGGTCACATCCTCTTCTCAGGTGACAGCAGATTAAGTCTACACAGTGATTCTGGATCGCCCCCCCCCCCCCCCCCCACCCAATGCCGAGAGGCGGGAACATGTAATATACTGGGTGGTCCATTGATCGTGACCGGGCTAAATATCTCACGAAATGAGCATCAAACGAAAAAACTACAAAGAACGAAACTTGTTTAGCTTGAAGGGGGAAACCAGATGGCGCTATGGTTGGCCCGCTGCCATAGGTCGAACGGATATCAACTGCGTTTTTTAAAAGAGGAACCCCCATTTTTAATACATATTCGTGTAGTACGTAAAGAAATATGAATGTTGTGGTTGGACCACTTTTTATTCTTTGTGATAGATGGCGCTGTACTAGTCACAAACATATGGCTCACAATTTTAGACAAACAGGTGGTAACATGTAGGTTTTTTAAATTAAAATACAGAATCTAGGTTCGTTTGAACATTTTATTTCGGTTGTCCCGATGTGATACATGTACCTTTGTGAACTTATCATTTCTGAGAACGCATGCTGTTACAGCGTGATTACCTGTATATAGCACATTAATGCAATAAATACCCAAAATTATGTCCTTCAACCTCAATGCATTTGGCAATACTTGTAACGACATTCCTCTCAACAGCGAGTAGTTCGCCTTCCGTAATGTTCGCACATGCATTGACAATGCACTGATGCATGTTGTCAGGCGTTGGCGGTGGATCACGAGATCAATAGAAAGAAATCCGGGTGGTGAACGTGCGGGCCATGGTATGGCGCTTCGACGACCAATTCACCTGTCATGAAATATGCAATTCAATACCGCTTCAACCGCACGCGAGCTATGTGTCGGACATCCATCATGTTGGAAATACATCGGCATTCTGTCATGCCGTAAAACATCTTGTAGTAATATCGGTAGAACATTACGTAGGAAATCAGCATACAATGCACCATATAGACTGCCATCGATAAAATGGGGGCCAATTATCCTTCCTCCCACAATGCCGCACCATAAATTAACCCGCCAAGGTGGCTGATGTTCCACTTGTAGCAGCCATCGTGGATTTTCCATTGCCCAATAGTGCATGTTAAGCCGGTTTACGTTACCGCTGATGGTGAATGACGCTTCGTCGCTAAATACAACGCGTGTAAAAAATCTGTCATCGTCCCGTAATTTCTCTTGTGCCCAGTGGCAGAGCTGTACACGACGTGGCGGCTGGGGTGGCCGAGCGGTTCTAGGTGCTTGAGTCCGGAACCGCGCAACTGCTACGGTCGCAGGTTGGAATCCTGCCTCGGCGTGGATGTGTGTGATGTCCTTAGGTTGGTTTGGTTTAAGTAGTAAGTTATAGGGGACTGATAACCTCAGATGTTAAGTCCCATAGTGCTCAGAGCCATTTTTTTCTATACGACGTTCAAAATCGTCGCCATGCAATTCCTGGTGCATAGAAATATGGTAAGGGTGCAATCGGTGTTGATGTAGGATTCTCAACACCGACGTTTTTGAGATTCCCGTTTCTCGCGCAATTTGTCTGCTACTGATGTGCGGATTAGCCGCGACAGCAGCTAAAACACCTACTTGGGCATCATCATTTGTTGCAGGTCGTGGTTGACGTTTCACATGTGGCTGAACACTTCCTGTTTCCTTAAATAACGTAACTATCCTCCGAACGGTCCGGACACTTGGATGATGTCGTCCAGGATACCGAGCAGCATACACAGCACACGCCCGTTGGGCATTTTGAACATAATAGACATACATCAACACGATATCGACCTTTTCCGCAGTTGGTAAACGGTCCATTTCAACACGGGTAATGTACTAACAAGGGGAGGCCGGCAATTGTGAAATTCAGATTAGATTCATACTGCGCATAATAAAAGCTCATGGCCAGAGGTGTAATGTGGCAAAGCACCAAGATGCACTTCTCAGCCGTTGTCGAGAAAATCGACAGTTAAAAGAAACCGTTGCGGTGAAATACTCTCTACGGTTAACGGTTTTGTACAGCGTCGTGGTGCAGCGGTAAGCGCTGGAGTTCGTAATCCTAAGGTCGCCGGATCGAATCTCGCGCCATGCAATTTTTTTAATTATTATTTTTTGTAATTATTATTATTATTATTATTATTATTAATTATTGTATATATATATATTTATTTATTTATATAAACTATTAATGAATTGCTTATGCATGTTGGTGGTGAAGGCGGATCGCTCTCCAATTGTACCGCCTCCATTTTTCCGTTTGTTTAACAGGGTGTAACAAAGGTCTCCCGTCCGCACTGATTTTCGACGATGTTATAAGTTTCGCTAGGGACCGCATCTACCTTCTTTCGAAGTTAGCACGCAACTACGCTGTTATGCGGCGACTCGTTTCGGCCCATTCAACATCTGCCCTTCAAGGGTAACGAGCGAGTAGCGGAGTTTATATTTCATACCTGCCACAGCAAGTTTGTGTCCGTGGGGTCTCTATTCTAATTCGAACGTTTGACTTACGCTATACGTATTCGTTTCGGAATAACGTTTCTACGTCTTCCGTTGACTATACGTGGTTAACATTATGAAGACAATTAATAACCTTTGTGAAAATCAACTTTGTTTGGGGAAAACATAATGATGTTCGAAGTCGCCAGTTTTTTCACGACAAACGACTTTCAACAACTTATTATATGCATAATTGTTGCAACTGATGGCCGGGAATTATATAATTACAAAAACAAATACTAAAAAAAATGGTTGAATGGTTCAGGATTCGATCCGGCGACCTTCGCAATACGAACCCCAGCGCTTACCACTGCACCACGACGCTGCAGAAAACTTTTACTCTTAAGAGAGTATTTCACCGCAACGGTTTCTTTTAACTGTCGATTTTCTCGACAACGACTGAGAAGTGCATCTTGGTGCTTTGCCACATTACACCTCTGGCCATGAGCTTTTATTATGCGCAGTATGAATCGAATCTGAATTTCACAATTGCCGGCCTCCCCTTGTAAGAAGCAAATACCGTCCGCACTGGAGGAATGTTACGTGATACCACGTACTTATACGTTTGTGACTATTACAGCGCCATCTATCACAAAGCGAAAAAAGTGGCACAACTAAAACATTCATATTTGTTTACGTACTACACGAATATGTAACAGAAAATGGGGGTTCCTATTTAACGCAGTTGATATCCGTTTTACCTATGGCAGCGCCATCTAACGGGCCAACCATAGCGCCATGTGATTTCCCCCTTCAAGCTAGAAAACTTTCGTTCCTTGTAATTTTTTCGTTTAATGCTTTTTTCGTGAGATATTTGGCCCGGTCACTATCAATGGACCACGCTGTACACCCAGGAATATGGTCGAACATGAGCGTATTGGTGGTTCAGTTAAGGGAAGAAGACACAATGTTGCACGGGCGTACTGACCTCCAAATCTCTAAAAACGCTAAGCTCACTGGTCAGTTTTTTTGGTTCAAATGGCTCTGAGCACTATGGGACTCAACATCTTAGGTCATAAGTCCCCTAGAACTTAGAACTACTTACACCTAACTAACCTAAGGACACCACATACACCCATGCCCGAGGCAGGATTCGAACCTGCGACCGTAGCAGTCCCGCGGTTCCGGACTGCAGCGCCAGAACCGCTAGACCACCGCGGCCGGCGGCTTTATTGCGACGCTGAATTCCTTCCCCATGCATATCTTTTCAGGATGACAATGCACGACCGCATCGACCAGCCTACGTGGAGGAATTTTTGGAAAGAGAGGATATTTGGTGAATGGACTGACCGCCCGTTCCCGCGACTTAAATCCCTTCGACCACGTGAGGGACGCGATGGGGAAGCGTATTGTAGCACACACACCTGCACGAGCGACTATCTATCAGATATAACAGTGTTGCTGGTTGAACTGAAACTCCTACCACAACGAATCCTAACTAACCTTGTAGCCAGCCGTCCGTGGTGGTCACACACCCTATTCAGAACCATATCCTGCCTTTTGTAACATCCACAGGAGCATCATAAATCGCGGTGGCTTCATTGTAGTTATTTCTTGTCTCACTGCGTATTTCTTTCAGTTGCTTCCTCTTCTATACTGTAGCAGATCTTTCTATGCAGTTTCATCAAGCTATGTTACTTCCTAGTGACACACCATGCGACTTTCGTCTTTAACTTTTGCATACCAGTGTACACGATAATTCAGCTGCCCCTACCGAAGTGTTTTAGGCAACCCGCAATGCTTTCAAATACCACTCTTGAGATTTTCATATTCTCTTGCTCGCTAAGTGCACACCGGTGGTCTTACAAAAAATAAACAGGAACTTTTTGTAGGAAATTTAATGTAGTTCAATTTTGTACTGAGTTACGTTTTCGTTAGAGGCCATAGTTTCCGAGTTATTCAAAATAAAATGTATGAAGGTGAGCTTCAGACGCACTCCTATTCCCACATTCATCGTCAATGGTCAAGATTTCTAGTGCGTTGCTCATGGAACTGCCTCCTACCGCGGTAGAAAAGCTTGCGACTGCACGCATTATTTCAACACTCGACCTGTTTTGGTCTTCGTCGTCTGGCCCTATTACACCACTGGCTTAGTCGAGTACTTGCAAATTGTAAAATTAACATTAGTGTAAATTTTACCTACGAATTTTGTGAATTTTAGCAGCATAAAATAAACAGCTCATTGACATCTGACGTATCACTTGTGAACCATATTTACAACGATTACATGTTGTATTCTTCAGGCCTCCTGTTCAGAACCACTGTACTTGTAATTAGTTCTACCTCAATGTTAAAAAAGTTTTTGTTTCGTTACCCTCACAGGCACGTTTAAATTAATAATCTTAACAGAGACTTAAGAGGTCGAATATCGGGAATAGTTCGGCTCGTCGGAAATTTTTGTGCAGTGGTAAGAGGGAGTACCACGAACAACATATTATAAATCCTGACAGATGAGGAATAAATGTGAGGGTGGAGGTGTGTGTGAAGATCACTTTTGTACGTTTTTCTTGAGTAACTCGAAAACAATCACCTCCAACTAAAAAGACCCCTGTACAAAATTTAACTACACTAAATTTTGTGCAAAAAGGTCCTGTTCATTTTTCACATCTACATCTACATCTACATATATACTCCGCTAGCCACCAAGCGGTGTGTGGCGGTGGGCACAGTTCGCGCCAAAGTCATATTTCTCCCCCCTCTGTTCCACTCGAGGATCGCGCGAGAGAAAAACGACTGTCTGAACGCCTGAGTAAGAGCTCTTATTTCCTTTATCTTTGAATGATGATCATTACGCGATTTGAAACTTGGAGGTAATAATATATGCCCTACATCCTCGGTGAAGACCGGATTTCGGAATTTAGTGAGCAGCCCCTTTTGCTTAGCGTGTCGTCTATCTGCAGTGTGTCCCACTTCAAACTTTCTATGAGATTTGTTACGCTCTCGCGATGGCTAAATGTACGAGTCACGAATCTTGCCGCTCTTCTTTGGACCTTCTCAATCTCTTGAATCAGACCCAACTGGTAAGGGTCCCACACAGACGAACAATACTCTAAGACTGGACGAACTAACGTATTGTAAGCTATTTCCCTTGTTGAAGGACTGCATCGCTTCAGGATTCTACCAATAAAACGCAATCTAGAATTCGCCTTACCCGTTACTTGTGTAATCTGATCATTCCATTTGAGATCATTTCGAACAGTCACACCCAGATACTTGACTGATGTTACCGCTACTGATCATTTATTTTGATTTATTTTGTACTCATACATTAATGGAGATTTTCGCTTTGTTATACGCAGTAGGTTACACTTACTAATATTGAGAGATAACTGCCAGTCATTACACCACGCATTTATTTTCTGCAAATCCTCACTGATTTGTGTGGTGTCACCGCCAGACACCACACTTGCTAGGTGGTAGCCTTTAAATCAGCCGCGGTCCGTTAGTATACGTCGGACCCGCGTGTCGCCGCTATCAGTGATTTGCAGACCGAGCGCCGCCACACGGCAGGTCTACAGAGACTCCCTAGCACTCGCCCCAGTTGTACAGCCGACTTTGCTAGCGATGGTTCACTGTCTACATACGCTCTCATTTAGAGAGACGACAGTTTAGCACAGCCTTCAGCTACGTCATTTGCTACCACCTAGCAAGGCGCCATATTCAGTTACTATAATTACTATCTTCAAGAATGAATTCTGAACAGATAATATTGTGAATCATGTACCGTCAATCATTATGGATTAAAGTTAAGTATCAAACTAATTACGTCCGCTTTCTGAATTCTCATTCCTTGTCATGTTCCAGACCTCACGTCAGTATAGTTCTTCCCTCTTCACGCCAACCTGCGTGAGCTAAAACGCGTGCATTTCGGCCTGCACTCGTAACACGGTGTTGGCTCTTCTGCTAACACAAAAATTTGTTCACAACTTTCGTGTGATACTACTTTCCTGTAGACTACAGCATCATAGGCAAACAGTCTAAGGCCGCTGTCAATACAATCAACCAGATAGTTTATGTAAATCGTAAAAAGCAGAGGACCTATTACACTGCCCTGGGGCACACCTGAAGTGACGTGTTTCTGTCGAAGTTACCCCGTTCAGGACGACATACTGCTTCCTGTAGGACTAGAACTTTGCACATAGCGAGAGAAAGAGAGAGAAGAGAGAGAATGTGAAAATCTCACACAAGGTTTTTGAAGGTGTTGCGGGTTGCATAAACCCCCTCGTTAGGGGCAACTGAATCGCCTTGTATCTGTAGGTACTAGAGATGGGCAAAACTGTTCTTTTCAGAGATCGGATCAGAACTGTTCACTCCCTGAAATGAACTAGCTCTTTTTCATGACTCACCACTCATTCACAATAGAAAATAAATGGGAGGCACATTGCCCTTTACACTTGGTTTATTCCAGTACTATACCTGTATTTTGATCTTATTTGATCCTATTTTGAAGTAACACAGATAATGAGCAAGAATTTTGTATTGTTTATTGAAATTTCCATGATATGACAAAGTTTTAGATTATTGATTTATTTTGCACTATCGTGGTTTTTTGGGTGATCGGAAAATGTTGTAACTTGAGATTTACATTAAAAATATATTTGGATATAATGTATTAAAATTTCATTAACCTCATACAAATACATCGCAAGCCATATATTTTTAAAGTGAACGTTTCCTTCTGAAGAAGCCTAAAATCGCAAAATCCGTACCAGAATAAGAAAAAATATATATAAATTTGACTGTAAGACTAAAGTGCTGCATATAGCTTTACGCAGAATAAAACAAGGAAAATATTGGTGTATCACATTTTGCGATACGTTTATTGGTTCGCTCGTAATTATAGCGTAAATTCAAGTGTCCATAATAAAAATCCTATAGTAAGAGGAGTCATCAGGAACCTAATCTGATCAGTTTAAACAAATAAAAATAAAATAAAAAGAAATGATGTATACATAACATAATAATGTAATATACATAGCGGTATTACTACAAAGAACAATATCCAGTAGGGACGGACTCCGATGCAGAGGCGCTGAGTCGAGCACGTCGAGCCACGAGCTGTATTACTGCGTGAGCTAAGACCGCAGAGACCAGAGTGACACCTGAGTTGCTTTGCTCAATGCTCTGGCTGGAGTCGAGAACAGTGGGGTGAGCGTTGAGCGGCCGAGTTCCGAGGGTGGGGGGGAGCGGCGAACGGCCACCAGTCACCCACTCCGAGACAAATCGTCCGTTCTCTTGCGAGCAGGTTGTTGCAAGTAGTTCTTATGTTCTCCACTAGGAGGCTCTCTGTCCTGTTGCTCGCATCAACTGCCCAGAGGGCAGGACGTGCGACTGAAACGATCGCCGACAGAGTGCGATGCTAAGTTAAGCTGCGCCAGACACTGCATGCGGCAGAGGACGCACAGAGACGGCACGGCATATGTGAACCACAAAATCCGATGGGGCACTGCACAATGCAGGCAGCCAAGGTAGAAGCAGGGCAGTGGCCGGCGCCGGCTGTGTTGTGTGGCGTGCACTGTGCTCTGACCAGCAGAGGCGCCGCTGATATACTCTGTCTCTCTCTCTCTCTCTCTCTCTCTCTCTCTGCCGTGGGAAACGTTTGGAGCTACCGTTCTTTTTTTCTGAATCACTGATTGTTCACTCCTTTGAAAGATTCAACTCTGTGTATCAGTTCAGGAGCGGATCCCCCATCTCTAGTAGGTACATTGTACGTGAAACCGTCTGTACTTGGCGTGGGCGCACGCCCCTCACTCCGTGACGTAAACTCCGCGGCTGAGCCGTCCACAGCGGCTGCCGACGCTTACGCAAAGTAGCGGCGCAACGAGGGGAGCCGGCAGTGGGCGCCGTGCGTGCCCTGAGGAAGGGCGCCCCGCCAGCTGTCGAAACGGCTTCCTCCGGACGCGGCGCGACCTTTGCGGCCGGGTCACGGACGCGGCCGGGGAAGCGCACGCGGAGCAGCCCGCTCTCACGACTCCCGACGGCACGCCCGTGATCTTCTGCCGCCACCGCGGCCGGGCCGCCCACAGCCGCCTGTGTCGAAGCCGGTGGACTGTTAGGGTAGCCGTGGGGTTCTGGGAAGGGTCACCAGCTGAGGAAAAAATGTAGGAAAATGTCAACACTGCGGGTAAACATCACAAAGAGTATAACGACTTTTCTGGAGGCTAGAAATCTACTCTGTAGGAATCAGCACGGGTTTCGAAAAAGATGATCGTGAGAAACCCAGCTCGCGCTATTCGTCCACGAGACTCAGAGGGCCATAGACACCGGTTACCAGGTAGATGCCGTGTTTCTTGACTTCCGCAAGGCGTTCGATACAGTTGCCCACAGTCGTTTAATGAACAAGGTAAGAGCATATGGACTATCAGACCAATTGTGTGATTGGGTTGAAGAGTTCCTAGATAACAGAACGCAGCACCTCATTGTCAATGGAGAGAAGTCTTCCGAAGTAAGAGTGATTTCAGGTGTGCTGCACGGGAGTGTCGTAGGACCGTTGCTATTCACAATATACATAAATGACCTTGTGGATAACATCAGAAGTTCACTGGGGCTTTTTGCGGATGATGCTGTGGTACATCGGGAGGTTGTAACAATGGAAAAATGTACTGAAATGCAGGAGGATCTGCAGCTAATTGACGCATGGTGCAGGGAATGGCAATTGAATCTCAATGTAGACAAGTGTAATGTGCTGCGAATGCATAGAAAGAAAGATTCCTTATCATTTAGCTACAATATAGCATAAATTATCTGGGAATACGCATTAGGAGCGATTTAAAATGGAATGATCATATAAAGTTGATCGTCGGTAAAGCAGATGCCAGACTCAGATTCATTCGAAGAATCCTAAGGAAATGCAATCCGAAAACAAAGGAAGTAGGTTACAGTACACTTGTTCGCCCACTGCTTGAATACTGCTCAGCAGTGTGGGACCCGTACCAGATAGGGTTGATAGAAGAGATAGAGAAGATCCAAAGGAGAGCAGCGCGCTTCGTTACAGGAACATTTAGTAATCGCGAAAGCGTTACGGAGGTGATAGATAAACTCCAGTGGAAGACTCTGCAGGACAGACGCTCAGTAGCTCAGTACGGGCTTTTGTCGAAGTTTCGAGAACATACCTTCGTCGAGGAGTCGAGCAGTATATTGCTCCCTCCTACGTGTATCTCGCGAAGAGACCATGAGGATAAAATCAGAGAGATTAGAGCCCACACAGAGGCATACCGACAATCCTTCTCTCCACGAACAATACGAGACTGCAATAGAAGGGAGAAGCGATAGAGGTACTCAAGCTACCCTCCGCCACACACCGTCAGGTGGCTTGCGCAGTATGGATGTAGATGTAGAAGAAACACCGACCACTCACGTCGTCATGAGATGCGGCGCAACACGGAACGGATCGACTGAATCTACCGATACCGGCCGTCGGCGTTGACCCGTGGCGTGTTGCATCATAGTTGCGAAACGGGAACATAACAGGACACTGAAAACATTTGTTTTGTCTCTTGATGTGTCATAAACTTACTTGCAACACTATCAAGGAAAAATTACGCTGAAGTGTAAAACTTAAGGGTGAAAGTAACAGCTCAATGAAACTTTCTCTACAGTTTTTACCCTCTACGGCTCCCTCTACTACCATGATAGTTTTTATGTGATCTTTTAACTGATGTCCTGTCATCCTGTCTCTTTTTCTTGTTAGTGTTTCTCGTATAATTTTCCTGGCCATTCTGCGGAGAACTTTTCCATTCCCTATCCCATAAGTCCACCTAATTATCAACATTCTTCAATAGCACAACAGTGCGGCCCCGGTAGCTGAGTGGTCAGAGCGACAGAATGTCACTCCTAAGGGCCCCCGGGCGCTGAAGACCTTGCTGTCGTGCGCCCACAAAACCCTTCTACTACTACTACTACTACTACTAAGGGCCCGGGTTCGATTCCCGGCTGGGTCGGAGATTGTGTTGTTCTAATCATCATCATTTAATCCCCATAGACGCGCAAGTCGCCTAAGTGGCGCCAAAACGAAAGACTTGCACTTGGCGAACGGTCTACCCGACGGGAGGCCATAGTCACACGACATTTATTTAATAGCACAGCACATGTTCCGGTTCTCCCACATTCCATGTTTCGCTACCACACAATGCTGTGTTCTGAACGAATATTCTCAGAAATTTCTGTCTCGAATTAAGCCCTGTGTTTGACACTGTTAAACGTCTCTTGATGAGGAATGCCCTGTCTGCCACTGCTTATCTGCTTTTTATATCCTCCTTGCTTTCGCAGTCATGGGTTATTTTCCTGCTTAGGTAGCAGAATTACTTACAGGGTGTTTCAAAAATGACCGGTATATTTGAAACGGCAATAAAAACTAAACGAGCAGCGATAGAAATACACCGTTTGTTGAAATATGCTTGGGACAACAGTACATTTTCAGGCGGACAAACTTTCGAAATTACAGTAGTTACAATTTTCAACAACAGATGGCGCTGCAAGTGATGTGAAAGATATAGAAGACAACGCAGTCTGTGGGTGCGCCATTCTGTACGTCGTCTTTCTGCTGTAAGCGTGTGCTGTTCACAACGTGCAAGTGTGCTGTGGACAACATGGTTTATTCCTTAGAACAGAGGATTTTTCTGGTGTCGGAATTCCACCGCCTAGAACACAGTGTTGTTGCAACAAGACGAAGTTTTCAACGGAGGTTTAATGTAACCAAAGGACCGAAAAGCGATACAATAAAGGATCTGTTTGAAAAATTTCAACGGACTGGGAACGTGACGGATGAACGTGCCGGAAAGGTAGGGCGACCGCGTACGGCAATCACAGAGGGCAACGTGCAGCTAGTGCAGCAGGTGATCCAACAGCGGCCTCGGGTTTCCGTTCGCCGTGTTGCAGCTGCGGTCCAAATGACGCCAACGTCCACGTATCGTCTCATGCGCCAGAGTTTACACCTCTATCCATACAAAATTCAAACGCGGCAACCCCTCAGCGTCGCTACCATTGCTGCACGAGAGACATTCGCTAACGATATAGTGCACAGGATTGATGACGACGATATGCATGTGGGCAGCATTTCGTTTACTGACGAAGCTTATTTTTACCTGGACGGCTTCGTCAATAAACAGAACTGGCGCATATGGGGAACCGAAAAGCCCCATGTTGCAGTCCCATCGTCCCTGCATCCTCAAAAAGTACTGGTCTGGGCCGGCATTTCTTCCAAAGGAATCATTGGCCCATTTTTCAGATCCGAAACGATTACTGCATCTCGCTATCTGGACATTCTTCGTGAATTTGTGGCGGTACAAACTGCCTTAGACGACACTGCGAACACCTCGTGGTTTATGCAAGATGGTGCCCGGCCACATCGCACGGCCGACGTCTTTAATTTCCTGAATGAATATTTCGATGATCGTGTGATTGCTTTGGGCTATCCGAAACATACAGGAGGCGGCGTGGATTGGCCTCCCTATTCGCCAGACATGAACCCCTGTGACTTCTTTCTGTGGGGACACTTGAAAGACCAGGTGTACCGCCAGAATCCAGAAACAATTGAACAGCTGAAGCAGTACATCTCATCTGCATGTGAAGCCATTCCGCCAGACACGTTGTCAAAGGTTTCGGGTAATTTCATTCAGAGACTACGCCATATTATTGCTACGCATGGTGGATATGTGGAAAATATCGTACTATAGAGTTTCCCAGACCGCAGCGCCATCTGTTGTTGACAATTGTAACTACTATAATTTCGAAAGTTTGTCTGCCTGAAAATGTACTGTTGTCCCAAGCATATTGCAACAAACGGTGTATTTCTATCGCTGCTCGTTTAGTTTGTATTGCCGTTTCAAATATACCGGTCATTTTTGAAACACCCTGGTACTTCGTCTACTTCGTGCTCTCCAATTCTCGCTACTTTCGTCTTTCTTCGATTTAGTCTCAATCCATATTCTGTAGTTATTACACTGTTCATTCGATTCAACAGATCCTGTACCTCTTATTCACTTTCACTGAGGACAGCAATGTCATCAGTCAGTCTTAACACTAGTGTCCTTTCACCTTGAATTTTTATCCCACTCTTGAAACTTTCCTATTTCCGACTTGAAACTGGTCAGTGGAGGCGGAGCACTTATTTCTCGCTCTCCCTGTCTTACTGTACCTTCTTTGTATTGTACATATTGTGTATTATCCGTCTTCCCTTAGAGTTCGCCCCTATTTTTTCTCATAATTTCGAACATCTTGCGCCAATCTAGGTTGTCGAAGAATTTTTCCAGAACGTGTCCTCATTTTTCTTCAGTCTTGCTCCCATTATCAAACGCAGTGTTAGAACTGTCTGTACGGCGCTTTTACATTCTCTTAAGACGAACGGATAGTCATCTAACAGATTTTCAATTTTCTCTTCCATTATTCTATATTATTTGTGGTGTCACCGCCAGACACCACACTTGCTAGGTGGTAGCTTTAAATCGGCCGCGGTCCATTAGTACATGTCGGACCCGCCTGTCGCCACTGTCAGTAATTGCAGACCGAGCGCCACCACACGGTAGGTCTAGAGAGACGTACTAGGACTCGTCCCAGTTGTACGACGACTTTGCTAGCGACTACACTGACGAAGCCTTTCTCTCATTTGCCGAGAGATAGTTAGAATAGCCTTCAGCTAAGTCCATGGCTACGACCTAGCAAGGCGCCATTAACCATTTCTATAGAGAGTCTCACTTGTATCATCAAGAATGCTGTATACCAGCTACGTACTTTTCTTTATAGCTATCATTACGTATCCTGTTCCAGACCTCACGCCAGTCTGCGTTAGATTATAGCGTGCATTTCGGCCTCCTCTAACTACAAGGTGTTGGCACATATGCCAACACATCATTATTCTTGTTAGCGACTTGGATGCATGAGCTGTTAAGCTGATTCTGCTATAATTCTCTTACTTGTTGGCTGCTGCAATCTTCGGGATTGTGTGGATTGCGTCTTTTCGAAAGTCTTTTTGATGTATCGCCATGCATTCTAACACCAACGTGAGTAGTCGTTTGTTTGTCGCTTCGACTAACGATTTTAGAAATTCAGATCACCTCCACCAGCTTGAATAGTCCCCTTCTAACATGCAGTGTGCAGGGATTCATGAGATTGTCTCCATAGCCATACACGTCCATCGGCTCGATACGATTTGAAAAGAGACTCGTCCGACCAGGCAACATGTTTCCAGTCATCAACAGTCCGATGTCGATGTTGATTGACTCAGGCGAGGCGTAAAGCTGTGTGTCGTGCAGTCGTCACGGTTACACGAGTGGGCCTTCGGCTCCGAAAGCCCGTATCGACGATGTTTCCTTGAAGGGTTCGCAGGCTAACACTTGTTGATGGCCCAGCATTGAAATCTGTAGCAATCTGTGGAAGGTTGCACTTCTGTCCCACTGAACGATTCTCTTCAGTCGGGGTTGGTGCCGTTCTTGCAGGATCTTTTTCCGGCTGTAGCGATGTCGGAGATATGTTTTACCGGATTCCTGATATTCACGGTGCACTCGTGAAATGATCGTACGAGACAGTCCCCACTTCATCGTTCCCACGGAGATGCTGTGTCCCATCGCTCGTACGCTGATCGTAACACCACGTGCAAACTCACTTAAATCTTGACAACGCGCCATTGTAGCAGCTGAAACTGATCTAACAACTGCGTCAGACACTTTTTGTTTTATATAGGCGTTGCCGACAGCAGCTCTGTATTCTGCCTGTTTACATATCTCCGTGTTTGACTACGCATGCCCGTAACAGTTTCTTTGGCTTTTCCGTGTATAATAAATAAAAGAACAGCACGAAAGGCAAAGGTCCCGAGTTCGAGTCTCGATCCAGTACACAGTTTTAATCTGCCAGGAAGTTTAAATAAAAGAACATTTTGCGGCTTTTCCATACTGCAACTGAAATTGTATTATTACAAAATAAGGTATTGAATTTCAAGATGAGATCGGACTGTTGGTCCGAAATGTGATATTTTGTTCGTGTCTGACTTAAGTAGGTTCTTTCGTTCTCTCCACCGTTGGGATTTAAATCAGATTTCCGCTTTCGAGAACGGTGACCAGGTTACAGAAAGAAAGATCATGCTCAGAACAAATATTTAATCTCAAGGTAATAATCCTCACAAATTACTTAATTCAAAGGACGTTGTAGTTATGTTTTGTGGTTTTCCAAAAGGCTTTTTGTTATGTTGACAGGGAGAAGCTGGTGTAAAGTCTAAACTGGCAAACCTCACCCGAGAAACACTTACAGGTACACTCTGTAAATTACAGTTTATGGGAGAAATGTCACAGCCTTTCAAAATAAAAACAAATGTGTGACAAGGTGACGACTTATCCCCAATTCTTTTTAATGGAGTGTTGGAGAGATCAGTGAGATTATAGAACGGAAACCTGATTGAACACAACATCTCGCCTAAAATGTTAGGAAGAGGAAGTAAAAATATCGAAATCAAATGTCTTGCATTTGCAGATGATTTTTCCTCAAAAATGTGGCATCTACTATAACACAAATAAATCTCCCAGAAGAAACAGCCAGCAGAACAGGCTTAAGAATTCCTGCAGAAAAAAATTGTAACAAACGTCAAGGATGCTCAAAAATTCCTGAAAATTGGCCAAATAGAGAGGGTAAAAAATTCAAACATCTAGGAAAGGTAATACAACAAAATGCTCTGGAAAAATCTGCAACAGAGCAAAGGTTTTATAAAATGGGGAGAGCGTATGGTATCACTAAAGACCTCTGCAATAGAAAGTGCCGATCCATAAATGCAAAAATGAGGTATTACAACACAGTAGTGAAGCCAGAAAGCTTACATGCCTGGCATTAAACTATAATTTAGATAAATTTGAAGTATTACAAAGGCAAATTATAAGGAAAACATTAGGACCGCAAAACACAGCAGAAGTTGGAAATTACAAAGTAATGCTGAAATATACCAAAATATAGATGATATTTCAAACGTAATGAGAAAAAGAAGGCTCATGTTTTTTTATATGTATTTCGAATGCAAGACAGTAGATTAACTAATGAGATTTTCAAATATTTGTGGGGTGAGAAGTACACAACAAGCTGGGTCAACGATGTAAAAAAGGATTTAGGAACAAACAATACAAAAACAGAAGATATAAACAACAGAGAAGCCTTCGGGAAGAAGTATTGAAATTTGAAGGATTCCGAAGCAGGGCAGCTAAAAAACTGGTTCAAAATGGTCTGAGGACAGAAGGAAGAAATACAGGGTGTTTCTAAGTGAATATCGGGGTTTTAACGCTTTATAATATTTATTATATTAAACTTACAGTTATAAATGATATATCAACGAAAGAGCAACTCAAACAGTTTTACCAAGAACCTTACAAATGTTCAATGTGAGCACCATTTGTCACACGGGACACATCAAGTCTATAGCAGAGTTCTTCCCAAACGTTGATAAGTGTGTCTTCAGCGATTGTAGCAACAGCTGCTTCAATCCGGTTTCTTAATTCAGGGAGGTCTGCTGGTAGTGGAGGCACGTACACACGATCCTTGATGAAGCCCCAAAGGAAAAAATGGCCTATCCAGCGCTTGGGTACAGTGAAGTTCAACAAATCGCGGAAACATTGCGCGCTGCGCATGCGCACTGGTGCCAAACACAACTGTTTGAGTTCTCTTTCATTTGACATATCATTTATAACTGTAAGATTAATGTAATAAATATTATAAAGCGTTGAAACTCCGATATTCATTTATAAACTCCCTGTATAGTGAACAGATGAAAGCATACTGGGAAAAAAGAAAAGAACAAAGAATTGAAGTAAGAACGTGGTCTTCAAGTGGCCTGTTGGCGGAAAACAAAAGAATAACCAATTTAGCTCTTTCTTTCCACATTAGTTTTTTAATATTATGAGTCATAGAGGCTGTTGTGTCTAGACAAGACAGTCTAGACACAAGGCGAGGAAGCCGAAAGGACACGCGCTTAACTCACGCAGGCTTGCTTTAGGTCTGAAACAGGATACGTAATGAATGCTATAAAGAAAAGTACGTAGCTGCTGGAATACTTAACTTTAATCCATCATTTGTATACAGCATTCTGGATGACACAAGTGAGACTCTCTCTAGAAATGGTTCATGGCGCCTTGCTAGGTCGTAGCCATGGACTTAGCTGAAGGCTATTCTAACTATCTCTCGGCAAATGAGAGAAAGGCTTCGTCAGTGTAGTCGCTAGCAAAGTCGTCGTACAACTGGGGCGAGTGCTAGTACGTCTCTCTAGACCTGCCGTGTGGTGGCGCTCGGTCTGCGATCACTGACAGTGGCGACACGCGGGTCCGACATGTACTAATGGACCGCGGCCGATTTTAAGCTACCACCTGGCAAGTGTGGTGTCTGGCGGTGACACCACAGAGGCCAATTGCAGGTAATTTTATTTCGTGTTTAATCTTGGATACAGAACATTTTCTTTACACGTCATGAACTAAAACCATCTTTTAATAGAACTGAAAATGCGATTTCTTTAAATCGCGGATTTTGTTGGAAAGATTAATAGGGATGTATTACGGAAGATAAACACGAAGCATAACACTGCTCGCACCCCACTCACACCCGCAACATCACTTCCCTACAGCCAGCAAGTAGCGGATTAGCTGTTGGGCGTAAATTCCACAGGATACCTTTTTATGGTAACATTTCAAGCAGAATCGGCAAACGCTTAAGTTCTAAGGGAATAAATCCGGCTTTTTATATTCCTAAAAACAATGGGCAGAAGTCCGGGCACAAGAAGGCTGGAACATGGCATAAGTCGTCGGGGGTATACAGGATCGCCTGTGATGATTGTGATGCGGAGTACATAGGCCAGATACAGGGTGTTTCAAAAATGACCAGTATATTTGAAACGGCAATAAAAACTAAACGAGCAGCGATAGAAATACACCGTTTGTTGCAATATGCTTGGGTCAACAGTACATTTTCGGGCGGACAAACTTTCGAAATTACAGTAGTTACAATTTTCAACAACAGATGGCGCTGCAAGTGATGTGAAAGATATAGAAGACAACGCAGTCTGTGGGTGCGCCATTCTGTACGTCGTCTTTCTGCTGTAAGCGTGTGCTGTTCTCAACGTGCAAGTGTGCTGTAGACAACATGGTTTATTCCTTAGAACAGAGGATTTTTCTGGCGTTGGAGTTCCACCGTCTAGAACACAGTGTTGTTGCAACAAGACGAAGTTTTCAACGGAGGTTTAATGTAACCAAAGGACCGAAAAGCGATACAATAAAGGATCTGTTTGAAAAATTTCAACGGACTGGGAACGTGACGGATGAACGTGCTGGAAAGGTAGGGCGACCGCGTACGGCAACCACAGAGGGCAACGCGCAGCTAGTGCAGCAGGTGATCCGACAGCGGCCTCGGGTTTCCGTTCGCCGTGTTGCGGCTGCGGTCCAAATGACGCCAACGTCCACGTATCGTCTCATGCGCCAGAGTTTACACCTCTATCCGTACAAAATTCAAACGCGGCAACCCCTCAGCGCCGCTACCATTGCTGCACGAGAGACATTCGCTAACGACATAGTGCACAGGATTGATGACAGCGATATGCATGTGGGCAGCATTTGGTTTACTGACGAAGCTTATTTTTACCTGGACGGCTTTGTCAATAAACAGAACTGGCGCATATGGGGAACGAAAAGCCCCATGTTGCAGTCCCATCGTCCCTGCATCCTCAAAAAGTACTGGTCTGGGCCGCCATTTCTTCCAAAGGAATCATTGGCCCATTTTTCAGACCCGAAACGATTACTGCATCACGCTATCTGGACATTCTTCGTGAATTTGTGGCGGTACAAACTGCCTTAGACGACACTGCGAACACCTCGTGGTTTATGCAAGATGGTGCCCGGCCACATCGCACGGCCGACGTCTTTAATTTCCTGAATGAATATTTCGATGATCGTGTGATTGCTTTGGGCTATCCGAAACATATAGGAGGCGGCGTGGATTGGCCTCCCTATTCGCCAGACATGAACCCCTGTGACTTCTTTCTGTGGGGACACTTGAATGACCAGGTGTACCGCCAGAATCCAGAAACAATTGAACAGCTGAAGCAGTACATCTCATCTGCATGTGAAGCCATTCCGCCAGACACGTTGTCAAAGGTTTCGGGTAATTTCATTCAGAGACTACGCCATATTATTGCTACGCCTGGTGGATATGTGGAAAATATCGTACTATAGAGTTTCCCAGACCGCAGCGCCATCTGTTGTTGAAAATTGTAACTACTGTAATTTCGAAAGTTTGTCTGCCTGAAAATGTACTGTTGTCCCAAGCATATTGCAACAAACGGTGTATTTCTAGCGCTGCTCGTTTAGTTTTTATTGCCGTTTCAAATATACCGGTCATTTTTGAAACACCCTGTAGGAAGAAGTTTTGAGACCCGCTTTAAGGAGCACATCAGCGACCCAGGTTCAAAATGGGCCGTAGGTGCGCATTTGCGGGAAACGGGTCACCATATCGCCAGCATCCAGACCAACATGCGGGTGTAGCACTTGTAAACTAAGGGCATCACCGTATTTATTTAGCGTATGGCTCGTAACATCACAGTCAAAATTACAGAAACAACACGAATTTAAAAAAAAAATCACATATGTATAAACAGAACACTAAATAACAGTTTGTACATAAGGACACCACCAATTGTAAATTTACACTCACAGAAGAGCAATCACAAACAAACGTCCAGCTTAGATAATATATAGTCGATTGCCTCTTGGGTCGCCATTAGGAAATCCCGTGGGTCACCCTCGTATGCCCTTAGTGGGCATTCCTGCACGATGTGTTTGACCGTCTGTCTCTCAGCGCCACAGTCGCAAGCGGCCGAAGGAAGTTTACCCCATCTGTGTAAGGAGTCGGCGCATCTCCCACAGTTGGTTCTGATGCGATTAAGAGTTGACAAAACTTTTCGAGGGCAATCAAATCCTTTCGGTTTACTTAAGATGCATGGCATACTGTGGCAGTTTACTGCTGTTCTGCTCTCCCATTCCTCTTTCCATCGGTCATTTATTGTAAAGTTGGTTTGGTGCAGCGCCTGTGCGGTCTTTAGTGGAGGATGCCTAGACCGGAGTCGGTTTCCTTGGATGTCGTGAGTATCTTCATGGATTTGTAATTGAGGGTTGGTCATGATTTTTTGAAATTCTCTAACTACAGCGCCGGCCGCGGTCGTCTCGCGGTTCTAGGCGCGCAGTCCGGAACCGCGCGGCTGCTACGGTCGCAGTTTCGAATCTTGCCTCGGGCATGGATGTGTGTGATGTCCTTAGGTTAGTTAGGTTGAAGTAGTAATTAGTTCTAGGGAACTGATGACCACAGCTGTTAAGTCCCATAGTGCTCAGAGCCATTTGAACCATTTTTTGAACTACAGCGTGTTCTCGGCGCAGGTTAGAAGGGGCTATGTTACTGAGAACGGGCAGCCACACTATAGGAGTTAGCGTGATTGTGCCTGATGTAATACGCATTGTTGCATTAAGGGCATCACCCTTGCCCGCGAAAGGCAAAGGTCCAGAGTTCGAGTCTCGGTCCGGCACACAGTTTTAATCTGCCAGGAAGTTTCATATCAGCGCACACTCCGCTGCAGAGTGAAAATCTCATTCTGCAAATATCCCCCGGGCTGTGGCTAAGCCATGTCTCTGCAATATCCTTTCTTTCAGGAGTGCTAATTCTGCAGGGTTCGCAGGAGAGCTTCTGTAATGTTTGGAACGCAGGAAACGAGGTACTGGCAGAAGTAAAGCTGTGAGGACGGGCCGTGAGTCGTGCTTGGGTAGCTCAGTTGGTAGAGCACTTGCCCGCGAAAGGCAAAGGTCCCGAGTTCGAGTCTCGGTCCGGCACACACTTTTAATCTGCCAGGAAGTTTCATCACCCTTAATGTTTTGGAAGAGGTTGAAATCTTCAGAGTTTTGAAGGAATCCCCTCGCTCCTCACGTAATGCCTAGACCGATCTGAGGTACAAGGGTAGCCTTACCCTATAGCTTACTTGTTAGTAGCTTCTGCCCAATATACACTCCTGGAAATGGAAAAAAGAACACATTGACACCGGTGTGTCAGATCGACCATACTTGCTCCGGACACTGCGAGAGGGCTGTACAAGCAATGATCACACGCACGGCACAGCGGACACACCAGGAACCGCGGTGTTGGCCGTCGAATGGCGCTAGCTGCGCAGCATTTGTGCACCGCCGCCGTCAGTGTCAGCCAGTTTGCCGTGGCATACGGAGCTCCATCGCAGTCTTTAACACTGGTAGCATGCCGCGACAGCGTGGACGTGAACCGTATGTGCAGTTGACGGACTTTGAGCGAGGGCGTATAGTGGGCATGCGGGAGGCCGGGTGGACGTACCGCCGAATTGCTCAACACGTGGGGCGTGAGGTCTCCACAGTACATCGATGTTGTCGCCAGTGGTCGGCGGAAGGTGCACGTGCCCGTCGACCTGGGATCGGACCGCAGCGACGCACGGATGCACGCCAAGACCGTAGGATCCTACGCAGTGCCGTAGGGGACCGCACCGCCACTTCCCAGCAAATTAGGGACACTGTTGCTCCTGGGGTATCGGCGAGAAACATTCGCAACCGTCTCCATGAAGCTGGGCTACGGTCCCGCACACCGTTAGGCCGTCTTCCGCTCACCCCCCAGCATCGTGCAGCCCGCCTCCAGTGGTGTCGCGACAGGCGTGAATGGAGGGACGAATGGAGACGTGTCGTCTTCAGCGATGAGAGTCGCTTCTGCCTTGGTGCCAATGATGGTCGTATGCGTGTTTGGCGCCGTGCAGGTGAGCGCCACAATCAGGACTGCATACGACCGAGGCACACAGGGCCAACACCCGGCATCATGGTGTGGGGAGCGATCTCCTACACTGGCCGTACACCACTGGTGATCGTCGAGGGGACACTGAATAGTGCACGGTACATCCAAACCGTCATCGAACCCATCGTTCTACCATTCCTAGACCGGCAACGGAACTTGCTGTTCCAACAGGACAATGCACGTCCGCATGTATCCCGTGCCACCCAACGTGCTCTAGAAGGTGTAAGTCAACTACCCTGGCCAGCAAGATCTCCGGATCTGTCCCCCATTGAGCATGTTTGGGACTGGATGAAGCGTCGTCTCACGCGGTCTGCACGTCCAGCACGAACGCTGGTCCAACTGAGGCGCCAGGTGGAAATGGCATGGCAAGCCGTTCCACAGGACTACATCCAGCATCTCTACGATCGTCTCCATGGGAGAATAGCAGCCTGCATTGCTGCGAAAGGTGGATATACACTGTACTAGTGCCGACATTGTGCATGCTCTGTTGCCTGTGTCTATGTGCCTGTGGTTCTGTCAGTGTGATCATGTGATGTATCTGACCCCAGTAATGTGTCAATAAAGTTTCCCCTTCCTGGGACAATGAATTCACGGTGTTCTTATTTCAATTTCCAGGAGTGTATTTTTATGCGTACTCCTGGCCTTACGCATTCAGAACCACCACATTTATTGTTCTTATGGTTTTAACTAACTCCCTTCTTTTATATTGGCGACCTAGTACGGTATTAGACTTTTTAGAAAATAGACATAAGAAATTGTTTGTCAAATGTTCAGCACCTTTCACTCTTCACACCTTGTAGACGCTATCCGGCCTGTGGCGACCCTCGCGCCGCTGCGTGAGCGCTTTCCGGGTTTCGGCCAGTCAGGCCGTGTCCGCTGCCGCGCGGCTCCTCTCAACTTACCCGGTATGTTCCGATATGTTTACGTGGCCCTAATTTCGCTGTTTGTTCATGCTAATGTTCTGCTCTTCGTCGTTCGTGTTAACTACCGCTTTCACCAGATGACGGTATATTAGACGTGAATGGTGGGGAGTGACTACAGGGCGATGTTCAACGTTACCGTGTTATAAATAGCGTATGTGAGTACTTTCTTGTCTCATTCAAAGAACTGGTTGTTTAAAAGTTCAGTTTATACCTCACAAGGGAACCTCCCCATCGCACCCCCTTCAGATTTAGTTATAAGTTGGCACAGTGAATAGGCCTTGAAAAACTGAAGACACATCAATCGAGAAAACAGGAAGAAGTTGTGTGGAACTATGAAAAAAATAAGCAAAATATACAAACTGGGTAGTCCATGCGCAAGATAGGCAACATCAAGGTTAGTATGAGGCGAGGAGCAACGTGGTCCCGTGGTTAGCGTGAGCAACTGCGCAATGAGAGGTCCTTGGTTCAAGTCTTCCCTCGAGTAATAAGTTTATTTTTTTATTCTCAGACAATTATCAAAGTTCGAGCACTCACACATAATCAACTTCGCTCTCCAAAATTCCAGGACATGTTCAGATTTGCTTGGACATATGCAGGATTTGACGGTCTACACACGGAAAAATTTGAAAACGTTAAAAACATGTTTTGACAGAGCACAGAGAAAACTGTACGACTGTGAAACTGTTGCATTCATTTGTTGCAGTTTATGTGACAAACTCTTATGTTTTCATCACGTTTTTGGGAGTGATGATCACATACACGAGAAAACCTAAATCGGGCAAGGTAGAAGAATCTTTTTACCCATTCGCCAACTGTACAAGTTAGGTGGGTCGACAACATATTCCTGTCATGCGACGCACATGCCGTCACCATTTTCGTATAGAATATATCAGACGTGTTTTCCTGTGGAGGAATCGGTTGACCTATGACCTTGCCATCAAATGTTTTCGGTTCCCATTGGAGAGGCACGTCCTTTCGTCTACTAACCGCACGGTTTTACGGTGCGGTCGCAAAAGACAGACAGTAAACTTATTACAGTGAACAGAGACGTCAATGAACGAACGAGAGATCATAACTTTGTGAAAATAAAGAAAGTAAAATTTACACTCGAGGGAAGATTTAAACCCAGGACCTCCCGTTCCGCAGCTGCTCACGCTAACCACAGGACCACGGCACTCCTGAGCACATATTATCCTTGATGTTGCCTACCTTGCACATGGACTACTCAGTCTGTATATTTTGTTTATTTTTTTCATAGTTCCACACAACTTCTTCCTGTTTTCTCGACTGATGTGTGTTCAGTTTTTCAAGGCCTATCCACTGTGCTAACTTATAACTAAATCTGAGGGGGGTGCGATGGGGAGGTTCCCTTGTCAGAATTGGGGGATCGAATAGTTTATATGAGCTCTTATTATATTATTTTTTGAACAGATTGCCTGAGGATGCACCGATAAGTGGTGCGAAACCGGTCACAGATTTAATAAAAATAATTGATAGAGGCAGTGCGGATTTTTCTTTGGAAAAAAAATCTTTAAATGTTGTTGGAAATCCTACCAAAGCATTTCTCCAACAAATTTACGAGTACACGACAATAATTGTCAAATGTCATTAGAATTTGGTGGGTTTCCTAACAACATTCAGCGATAAGGCACTTCTGATTCCACCGCAAGGTGACTTTATGTGAAAAACGAGTACAGGTATAAAAAAAATATTTTGCATTGAAGAGAGGGCACAAATAAAATATTTCTATTCGTATATAGCTGTCATGGGTGAATCGTAAAAGTGAAGAAATGAAATGACATGAACGAGTTACGTTGACCATACTGATCCTCGGAAATAATGAGGTAATGTTCTTCTTCTGTTCGTCCGCAGCGTAGACAACTTAAATGGGAAGTTGATGCGACAAAAGTTCTGGTCAAAGAGGCTTCAGAGGTTAAGGTCATAAAACTGGAGATCCAAATAATTTCGTCTTGTATAGAGGTCTTCACTCACTATGTTTCAGTTCTAGCAAAACACATTAGCAAGTTCCGAGACCGACAAGAAGCTGGAAAGCGTTTACAGGTAAGTGCATTATCCGCGAAGTGATACTCAAGACTGAATTTATTTCTAGTTGTGTGAGCCACGTTAAGGGTGCCATCTTGTAACCGAGAAAAAATGAGAAATATTATTGAATAATTGTTGATGCAACTCCTTATTCAATTCATACTTAGCAAACTACATTCATCTTGCGTTGTATTTGCATCAAGAAGGAAATACACTCCTGGAAATTGAAATAAGAACACCGTGAATTCATTGTCCCAGGAAGGGGAAACTTTATTGACACATTCCTGGGGTCAGATACATCACATGATCACACTGACAGAACCACAGGCACATAGACACAGGCAACAGAGCATGCACAATGTCGGCACTAGTACAGTGTATATCCACCTTTCGCAGCAATGCAGGCTGCTATTCTCCCATGGAGACGATCGTAGAGATGCTGGATGTAGTCCTGTGGAACGGCTTGCCATGCCATTTCCACCTGGCGCCTCAGTTGGACCAGCGTTCGTGCTGGACGTGCAGACCGCGTGAGACGACGCTTCATCCAGTCCCAAACATGCTCAATGGGGGACAGATCCGGAGATCTTGCTGGCCAGGGTAGTTGATTTACACCTTCTAGAGCACGTAGGGTGGCACGGGATACATGAAGACGTGCATTGTCCTGTTGGAACAGCAAGTTCCCTTGCCGGTCTAGGAATGGTAGAACGATGGGTTAGATGACGGTTTGGATGTACCGTGCACTATTCAGTGTCCCCTCGACGATCACCAGTGGTGTACGGCCAGTGTAGGAGATCGCTCCCCACACCATGATGCCGGGTGTTGGCCCTGTGTGCCTCGGTCGTATGCAGTCCTGATTGTGGCGCTCACCTGCACGGCGCCAAACACGCATACGACCATCATTGGCACCAAGGCAGAAGCGACTCTCATCGCTGAAGACGACACGTCTCCATTCGTCCCTCCATTCACGCCTGTCGCGACACCACTGGAGGCGGGCTGCACGATGTTGGGGCGTGAGCGGAAGACGGCCTAACGGTGTGCGGGACCGTAGCCCAGCTTCATGGAGACGGTTGCGAATGGTCCTCGCCGATACCCCAGGAGCAACAGTGTCCCTAATTTGCTGGGAAGTGGCGGTGCGGTCCCCTACGGCACTGCATAGGATCCTACGGTCTTGGCGTGCATCCGTGCGTCGCCGCGGTCCGGTCCCAGGTCGACGGGCACGTGCACCTTCCGCCGACCACTGGCGACAACATCGATGTACTGTGGAGACCTCACGCCCCACGTGTTGAGCAATTCGGCGGTACGTCCACCCGGCCTCCCGCATGCCCACTATACGCCCTCGCTCAAAGTCCGTCAACTGCACATACGGTTCACGTCCACGCTGTCGCGGCATGCTACCAGTGTTAAAGACTGCGATGGAGCTCCGTATGCCACGGCAAACTGGCTGACACTGACGGCGGCGGTGCACAAATGCTGCGCAGCTAGCGCCATTCGACGGCCAACACCGCGGTTCCTGGTGTGTCCGCTGTGCCGTGCGTGTGATCATTGCTTGTACAGCCCTCTCGCAGTGTCCGGAGCAAGTATGGTGGGTCTGACACACCGGTGTCAATGTGTTCTTTTTTCCATTTCCAGGAGTGTAGATAAACATGAAATAAGTGAACGGTTTTTGGAATTCCTAGGTTGTAATCAGAAAGCAAGAGTTGCTATCGATCAACACTTGAGAAACACTCTATTATTCTAGCTGTGAATGCCACGGACAAGGTTGGAGAGTCGCATAAAGCAGCTCTGACACATGTTCTTCAGTGACATCCTCTTGCAAAATATTCTCTGCGCGCTTGTCATAGCCTTATGTGGAGTACATGCATTCGATAGTTAAAACTTCCTGGCAGGTTAAAACTGTGTGCCGGACCGAGACTCGAACTCGGGACCTTTGCCTATCGCGGGCAAGTGCTCTACCAACCTTTTTTTTTTCGATATAGTTCGTTGCGTTTGGTCGGGGCGGACGTCACAAGACATTCGTTCAAACTGATCGTTGATTCTTTGACCCAGTTTTTTTTTTATTACAGAGAGCACGCAGCCCTCTGACAGAACACGCTGAGCTAACGTGCCGGCGCCATCTGAGCGACCCAAGCACGACTCACGCCCGGTCCTCACAGCTTTACTTCTGCCAGTACCTCGTCTCCTACCTTCCAACCTTTACAGAAGCTCTCCTGCGAACCTTGCAGAACTAGCACTCCTGAAAGAAAGGATATTGCGGAGACATGGCTTAGCCACAGCCTGGGGGATGTTTCCAGATTTAATCTGCCAGGAAGTTTCATATCAGCGCACACTCCGCCGCAGAGTGAAAATCTCATTCTGGCATTCGATGTTGTTGTTGTGGTCTTCAGTCCTGAGACTGGTTTGATGCAGCTCTCCATGCTACTCTATGCTGTGCAAGCTGCTTCATCTCCCAGTACCTACCGCAACCTACATCCTTCTGAATCTGCTTAGTGTATTCATCTCTTGGTCTCCCCCTACGATTTTTACCCTCCACGCTGCCCTCCAATACTAAATTGGTGATCCCTTGATGCCTCAGAACATGTCCTACCAACCGATCCCTTCTTCTGGTCAAGTTGTGCCACAAACTTCTCTTCTCCCCAATCCTATTCAATACTACCTCATTAGTTATGTGATCTACCCATCTAATCTTCAGCATTCTTCTGTAGCACCACATTTCGAAAGCTTCTATTCTCTTCTTGTCCAAACTATTTACCGTCCATGTTTCACTTCCATACATGGCTACATTCCATACAAATACTTTCAGAAATGACTTCCTGACACTTAAATCTATACTCGATGTTAACAAATTTCTCTTCTTCAGAAACGCTTTCCTTGCCATTGCCAGTCTACATTATATATCCTCTCTACTTCGACCATCATCAGATATTTTGCTCCCCAAAAACTCGTTTACTACTTTAAGTGTCTCATTTCCTAATCTAATTCCCTCAGCATCACCCGACTTAATTCGACTACACTCCATTATCCTCGTTTTGCTTTTGTTGATGTTAATCTTATATCCTCCTTTCAAGACACTGTCCATTCCATTCAACTGCTCTTCCAAGTCCTTTGCTGTCTCTGACAGAAATACAATGTCATCGGCGAACCTCAAAGTTTTTATTTCTTCTCCATGGATTTTAATACCTACTCCGAATTTTTCTTTTGTTTCCTTTACTGCTTACTCAATATACAGATTGAATAACATAGGGGAGAGGCTACAACCCTGTCTGACTCCCTTCCCAACCACAGCTTCCCTTTCATGTCCCTCGACTCTTATAACTGCGTACTGGTTTCTGTACAAATTGTAAATAGCCTTTCGCTCCCTGTATTTTACCCCTGCCACCTTTAGAATTTGAAAGAGAGTATTCCAGTCAACATTGTTGGCATTCGACAGTTGTCTTGAATTAGATACTTTTTCCGGAACGATTCGACTTCTTTACAATGCGTTCAGTAGCAGCCCACAACAATGGGAAATTCTGAAACAGTGTTTTGCAAGTTCTTTATATTCTACGCATGATAACAATTGAAGCGCTCGAGTTGACACCGCAATAGTAGTGGCAGTTCACTTGAATAAGATTGCCATTGCTGTTGAAACTGTGAGTTAAATTTGTCCGCTGAAACGTTGTGTGGTACGGGTTGTTTTGTATTATGTGAGATCAATCAAGACTTTAATCGTGGCATCAATTTAGCGGAAGTTATTGGTACAAACTTCCTATAGAAGCAAATTACTACAAGCTCGAAATACTACCACTGATGTCGCGATAAGACGATTCGAAAATATATTAAATGACCTAAAATACACTCCTGGAAATGGAAAACAGAACACATTGACACCGGTGTGTCAGACCCACCATACTTGCTCCGGACACTGCGAGAGGGCTGTACAAGCAATGATCACACGCACGGCACAGCGGACACAGCAGGAACCGCGGTGTTGGCCGTCGAATGGCGCTAGCTGCGCAGCATTTGTGCACCGCCGCCGTCAGTGTCAGCCAGTTTGCCGTGGCATACGGAGCTCCATCGCAGACTTTAACACTGGTAGCATGCCGCGACAGCGTGGACGTGAACCGTATGTGCAGTTGACGGACTTTGAGCGAGGGCGTATAGTGGGCATGCGGGAGGCCGGGTGGACGTACCGCCGAATTGCTCAACACGTGGGGCGTGAGGTCTCCACAGTACATCGATGTTGTCGCCAGTGGTCGGCGGAAGGTGCACGTGCCCGTCGACCTGGGACCGGACCGCAGCGACGCACGGATGCACGCCAAGACCGTAGGATCCTACGCAGTGCCGTAGCGGACCGCACCGCCACTTCCCAGCAAATTAGGGACACTGTTGCTCCTGGGGTATCGGCGAGGACCATTCGCAACCGCCTCCATGAAGCTGGGCTACGGTCCCGCACACCGTTAGGCCGTCTTCCGCTCACGCCCCAACATCGTGCAGCCCGCCTCCAGTGGTGTCGCGACAGGCGTGAATGGAGGGACGAATGGAGACGTGTCGTCTTCAGCGATGAGAGTCGCTTCTGCCTTGGTGCCAATGATGGTCGTATGCGTGTTTGGCGCCGTGCAGGTGAGCGCCACAATCAGGACTGCATACGACCGAGGCACACAGGGCCAACACCCGGCATCATGGTGTGGGGAGCGATCTCCTACACTGGCCGTACACCACTGGTGATCGTCGAGGGGACACTGAATAGTGCACGGTACATCCAAACTGTCATCGAACCCATCGTTCTACCATTCCTAGACCGGCAAGGGAACTTGCTGTTCCAACAGGACAATGCACGTCCGCATGTATCCCGTGCCACCCAACGTGCTCTAGAAGGTGTAAGTCAACTACCCTGGCCAGCAAGATCTCCGGATCTGTCCCCCATTGAGCATGTTTGGGACTGGATGAAGCGTCGTCTCACGCGGTCTGCACGTCCAGCACGAACGCTGGTCCAACTGAGGCGCCAGGTGGAAATGGCATGGCAAGCCGTTCCACAGGACTACATCCAGCATCTCTACGATCGTCTCCATGGGAGAATAGCAGCCTGCATTGCTGCGAAAGGTGGATATACACTGTACTAGTGCCGATATTGTGCATGCTCTGTTGCCTGTGTCTATGTGCCTGTGGTTCTGTCAGTGTGATCATGTGATGTATCTGACCCCAGGAATGTGTCAATAAAGTTTCCCCTTCCTGGACAATGAATTCACGGTGTTCTTATTTCAATATCCAGGAGTGTATATTAAATGACCTAAAATATCTTCGCGAAAATTGGGACACCATCGTCCCTGAATATAAAAGTTGTTGCCAGTGCAATTAACATCGATCCAGAATTTCTGGAGATGCGTACTAAGAAGAAATCATTTCATGTTGAAACCAGCAATAAAGCCACAGGTGCTAATTCACAACATTTATTCAATAGTTAAAAATCAGATATGAAACAATGAAAAATTTAGGTGAAACTTTTTGGTTTTATGAAAATACTCGAAGATGACTGACAATCAGGTCGCTGAGGCATGATAGTTGTTTATCAGTGACTACCATAATGGTATTATAACATATTTAGAAGAAGAAATTAAATAGACGAAAACAATTCATACATCAAACTTTGAATACATTACTTTGGAACCATTAGAAATCTTGAACAAGACGCACAAGCACAAAAATTTAAGCTTCTTTCCAAATGTATGCATAACTAAGCGCCTCTTTTTATATTCTCATCTTTTACACTCTGACAGTGATTGTAGCTGAAGCAGAAAGGTCATTGAACACTCTGGCTCGTGTTAAAAAGTTGCCTCCGATCAACTATGCATCAACAATGTTTCACAGACTTCCGAACCTTAGCAACTGAATTTAATGAGGCAAGGCCGCTGGACTTGCTGCTGTGATTTAAATATTTCCTGAACCAGAGGTTCGCAAATCGCCAATGACAGTGTTGTAGGCATGTTCAAATGTGTGTGAAATCTTATGGGACTTAACTGCTAAGGTCATCAGTCCCTAAGCTTACGCACTACTTAACCTAAATTATCCTAAGGACAAACACACACACCCATGCCCGAGGGAGGACTCGAACCTCCGCCGGGACCAGCCGCACAGTCCATGACTGCAGCGCCTCAGACTGCTCGGCTAATCCCGTGCGGCTGTTGCAGGCATGCTACCCTTTGCACGACTTATGGTGGTTCACATGTGAGCGCGCTGGTGTCTATTTAATGAACTATGGGGACACGCCAGGGAACGAGTGAGGACCAAACACCCCATCGCAGCGTTGCTGGTATCACGCTTTCGTCACTGTGAAACGCCCCCTTAGAACAATTATACACGACTGTGCCGATAAACCTCTTACACTATTTGCTTTTCAAACAGCTGAGCAAAACTGAACGAACTCAAACATTCACTAAAGTGACACACAATATTTTTAGCGCAACGCAATCTGACTATCAAAGATCCCTGCAAAAGAATGGCCCTGAGTAACATTAAACTATACCTTTCAGAAATCACTTACGTCACAAAAATCTTCATTACTCGACCTACTGCAATACAGCGAGCGCCACTACTGCCAGCTAAATAAAAGATTCAAACTACAGAAGGCACTAACTACTGATAGGGATAGTTAGCAAATGAAAGATATTAATAGAGAACAAACAATGTATTTACCTTAATAGTCATAATATATATAGCAGTTCATGACAAATTTCAAAACTCCGCCATCTCTCTCCTCACATCCACCACTGCTGGCGGCTCACCTCCAACTGTGCAACGCTACGCGCTGTTCACATCCAGCTGCCGCTGCCCAACACTACAATGGCAGACAACAATGCAAACTAGCCACATGCTGCACACAGCACAGCCAGTGATTTTCATACAGAGCGCTAAATAACGTTGCCAATAAGAAAATATAAACAGCCTACTTACAACTGTACATAGCCTTTAGCTTTAAGGAGAAGCGAAAGTAAATTAAACTAATTTATAAATTAAAGTAAATGAAGCATACATACATTTCACAACAATTCATTATTGAGTAACATCTGATGTCGAACTTGAAAGTTCGTCATTCCTATCAGTGTTCTCCCTTGCACGCCATGGTTGAGCTATCATGCAGTTCCACAGCTATCTCCGTCACTATTTTTCATAGCAGTGTATTACTATTATTTCAGTCACTTACTTTATGAAAGCGTCATGAGGCTACTATTCTTTCTCGATATATTTAACCTTTTCAAATTCTTTCATGTTTCATTTGACTGGTGAGTTAGTTGTTTCAAAGCCTCATTGGGGTACTGGAGACTTGATTTACGCCAATTTTTCGTTTTTCTGCATTCCAAATAATTCTTACTCTAAAAAAATTATACAAGGCGTATCATAATAGTCGCTATTACTTTCCTGAAATAATGTAGGGCATGAAATTAAACATTTTTCTCAATAAAGCAATGTCCAGTAACGCATCGTTTTGAACTTACACTGGCATGAAGGAAGCTGTGTATAGTAATGAAAGGGCTGGGACGACTTCATTGCAAAACGAGTGTAAAATTTAGAGCATGTTCGTAGCAAAGCCACGTCAAGAAAAGCAGGTGTAGTACTAATTCCTTTCGTTCTATGAAATTATTATAATTAAATCCAATAAAAATTGCAAATATATTTATAAATGATTTTTAAATTTGTGGCTACCTCAATCTAATTCTGACTGAAAATGTACGTGGAAGTCAGATATGTGAATGCAGAAAACGTGCTGGGAAAAAAATTACCTACTAGAGTCAACACACTTAACTTTCAGTGTCCTTTCTGTAATTTGGAAGCCTGTGTTTCTTCATTTTTGTAGAAAAACAGTTTTACGTATTTTAATATGATATAGGTGACCAACAGTAACAAACTAACTTCACTAGTTCATTGTTTCCGAGGTAAGAATAACAGCTGAAGCAAAGGCATCAAAACTTTGAGTGATGATCACTGGCAGAAAATGAAGCATTTGCAAACACTATATTATTCATAAGCAATGTTTACATTCTCGTCAAAGTCATCACAAAACTGAGAACAGTTACTCTGACACACCTGCATATAAACTGTCAGCTCTCGGTCGGAACACTTCGAGCTACTTCTTGACGGGCACCCGCCTCCTGAATACAATGCAGTGACATTGTCACAGTCCTTATAATTTCCTCGAATGTTCACATGTTCAGTAATATAGGATAACGCTGCATCCAACACGCAACTGCAGTTTGTGCTGTTAAGAATGGCTTGACGCTACACGTGTGCATACGACCGTGTGCCCTGATTAACCTATAGCACCATGAACAACTCTTCATTCTCTCGAATTCCGCTGGCGGTATCTCTTTCAACATACACTGGAGAGCAACAGAAACTGGTACACCTGCCTAATATCGTGTAGCGTTACCGCTAGCACGCAGTAGTGCCGTGAGATGACGTGGCATGGACTCGACTAATGTCTGAAGTAGTGCTGCAGGGAACTGACATCGTGAATCCTGCAAGCTTGTCCATGAATCCGTAAGGGGACGATGGGGTGGAGATCTCTTCTGAACGACACGTTGCAAGGCATCCCACATATGCCCAATAATGTTCATGCCGGGGGAGTCTGGTGGCCAGCGGAAGTGTTTAAACTCAGAAGAGTGTTCATAGAGCCACTCTGTACCATCTGTAACAATTCTGGACCGGCGGGGTGTCGCATTGTCCTGCTAGAATTGCCCAAGTCCGTCGGAATGCACAGTGGACAGGAATGAATGCAGGCACCTCTGAGTTCAAAACGTCTGGCACATCCAACTTTTTTTCTCCGCTATACCTACGTGCTAAAAATTCCCGTCCAAAATGTACCGCCCCCTCCTTCCGGAGGTTCGAGTCCTCCCTCGGGCATGGGTGTGCGTGTGTTGTTCATAGCATAAGTCAGTTTGAGCAATGTGCAAGTCTAGGGACCGATGACCTCAGCAATTGGTCCCTTAGGAATTCACACACACACACACACACACACACACACACACACACACACACACAAAACACCCTCCCCTATACCTAAGTTCTCCGGTTTGGCAGTTTCCAAACCCCAAAAGCCCATATACACGGTGATCCATTGAGCGTGATCGGACCAAATATCTCACGAAGTAAGCGTCAAACGAAAAAACTACAAGGAACGAAACTTGTCTAGCTTGAAGGGGGAAACTAGATGGCACTATGGTTGGCCCGCTAGATGGCGGTACCATAGGTCAAACGAATATCAACTGTGTTTTTTAAAATAGGAACCCCCATTTTTAATACATATTCGTGTAGTACATAAAGAAATATCAATGTTTTAGTTGGACCACATTTTTCGCTTTGTGATAGATGGCACTGTGATAGTCACAAACATATGATTCATAATTTTAGATGAACAGTTGGTAACAGGTAGCTTTTTAAATTAAAATACAGAAAGTAGGTACGTTTGAACATTTTATTTCGGTTGTTCCAATGTGATACATGTACTTTTGTGAACTTATCATTTCTGAGAACGAATGCTGTTACAGCGTGATTACCTGTAAATCCCACATTATTGCAATAAATGCTCAAAATGATGTCCGTCAAACTCAATGCATTTGGCGATACGTGTAACGACATTCCTCTCAACAGCGAGTAGTTCACCTTCCGTAATGTTCGCACATGCATTGACGTTGTCGGTGGATCACGATAGCAAATATCCTTCAACTTTCCCCACAGATCAAATTAAGACAAATCATGAATATAATTAGTTATCTAAGGGACAAAGATTTCCTTCAGTTGTAATTGTGATAAACAGACATTTCATTCTTGCACGTACAAATATGACTTTGAAGTATTCATTCACAAGTCTTGTCCATGAATACAATCGATACAATAGCTTTATAAACAAGCTCTCATCTCCATAACAAAATATTCCAAATAATTTATTACACAGTCACAAGTATCAAATCTGTTACTCTAAAACTCAACTGCTTGCTGCTATGTCGACATCTACATCTATTCTCTGAAAGCCACCGTGGGGTGCATGGCAGAGGGTACGTTCCATTGTACCAGTTATTAGGGTTTCTTTCTGTTCCATTCACGTATGGAGCGTGAGAAGAATGATTGTTTGAATACCTCTGTGCGTGCAGAAACTATTCTAATCTCATCCTCACGATCCCTGTGTAGGTTGTAGTATATCCACAGAGCAATCATTTAAAGCCGGTTCTTGAAACTTTGTTAATAGACTTTCTGGGGATAGTTTACGTCTGTCTTCAAGAATGTGCCATTTCAGTCCCTTCAGTATCTTTGTGGCAGCCTCCCATGGTTTAAACAAGCCTGTGGCCTTTCATGCTGCCCTTCTCTATATAGATTCAATATCCCCCGTTAGTGCTATATGGCAAGTGTCCCACACACTTGAGCAATATTCTAGGATAGCAGAAATTTTGAACATGGCTGCTTGGTTCAGTGACCGTTTATAAATTAAAATTGAAACAAGTGAGCCCTCGGTCATAATATTTTAGTCTTATTAACTAGGTTTCAACACTTATAAGAATTCCTGCATCAAAATTTAGACATTTAAAGTGGGCTATAACATAATTACAAATTTGTGAGAAGATTTTTTAATTTAATTTTGTTTTATTTTTTTATTTTATTTATTTATTTATTTATTTATTTATTTTTTGCAACCTGTGGCTGTACAAGTATGAGCAGCCTTTAGAGGCTCACCTTCACACATTCCTTTTAAATATTTTGTAAATATTTTGTGACTAAAGACCTTCTGGCCTGTTATTTATTTTGCACGTGGCATGTAAGTACTGTCTCTGTCTTGTATTGTTAGTACTGAGACTTTTTTATATAAAAAATTTTCTTCCCAAAAATTTGTAATTATGTTATTGCTCACTGTCTAAATTCTGATGAAGGCAACACTTATAAGTGTTGAGACCTAGTTAACAAGACTAAAAAATTGTGACCGAGGTCTCGTTGGTTTCAATTTTAATTCCAGGATGGGTCTGGGATGGGCCGCATGACTGATTTGTGAGCAATCTCTTTTGTAGACCGATTGCACTTCTCCAGTATTCTACCAATAAACCGAAGTCTACCATCTGCCTTACCTATGACTGAACCTATGAGATCAGTCCATTTCAGATCCCTACAAAGTGTTACATCCAGGTATTTGTATGAGTTGGCCGATTCCAACAGTGACTCGTTAATATTGTGGTCACAGGATACTACGTTTTTTTCGTTTCGTCTCTAATTAGAATTCCCCAGCACTGCGCAACTGACTGGCAACCAAGCACACACACCACAGTTTACATTAAACTCATTGCCAAAAGATCTTGCCCACTATCCGTGCAGTGAGCTCATGTATCTTTGTCCCAGTACAGTAAACGTGAATTATTTACAGTGGCAGAAAACATACGAAAACCGTAGGACGTGCTCACAGAGCGTCGTTTCAGTACCGTAGCTAATCAATTCTGTGAGAGTGGGGCTGTCAGCGATTATTTCGACTCTCACCTATTCGTTTGGTTGTCCGCAAATTCTGCGAAAACTTCTTGAGCACACCTGTTTTTTCCGAGCGAGCGCCATCCCTGCAGGGTCGCCAGCGGCTTCTTAGCCCGCGCAGCCTTGGGGAGGCGAGTCGTCGCCCTGTGAAGGACGCCCCAGATCCACCACGCCCGGACTTCCCGGCCCTTTCTTTCCGGCGATAGGCGTGTCTTCCACGGATTTCTCCAGGCTGTTCTCCAGATTGCGCAGGTTTTTGCTCTGCCCGCAGAGGTTACGTGAGCTCTGTCGTGCACTCTGGACTCGAAAGTCAGCATCCGGCCGTGAACCGGCGCCCGGTGGATCGGAAAGAAATGAGACTTAATTCCAATTTTCCGATGAAGCAGATGGTACGAGACGTTCAAGGAACAGAGGTATCCAGTTGGTTACGGCAGTTTTTGTCTTTCGAAAGTGTGACGTGAGAAATACACTACTGGCCATTAAAATTGTTACACCAAGCAGAAATGCAGATGATAAACGGGTATTCATTGGACAAATATATTATACTAGAACTGACATGTGATCACATTTTCACGCAGTTTGGGTGCATAGATCCTGAGAAATCAGTACCCAGAACAACCACCTCTGGCTGTAATAACGGCCTTGATACGCCTGGGCATTGAGCCAAACAGAGCTTGGATGGCGTGTACAGGTACAGCTGCCCATGCAGCTTCAACACGATACCACATTTGATCAAGAGTAGTGACTGGCGTATTGTGACGAGCAAGTTGCTCGGCCACCATGGACCAGACGTTTTCAGTTGTTGACAGATCTGGAGAATGTGCTGGCCAGGGCAGGACCTGCAACATGCGTTCGTGCATTATCCTGCTGAAATGTAGCGTTCCACAGGGATCGAATGAAGGGTAGAGCGAGGGGTCGTAACACATCTGAAATGTAACGTCCACTGTTCGAAGTGCCGTCAATGCGAGCAAGAGGTGACCGAGACGTGTAACCAATGGCACCCCATACCATCACGCCGGGTGATACGACAGTATGGCGATGACGAATACACGCTCCCAATGTGCGTTCACCGCGATGTCGCCAAACACGGATGCGACAATCATGATGCTGTAAACAGAACCTGGATTCATCCGAAAAAATGACGTTTTGCCATTCGTGCACCCAGGTTCGCCCTTGAGTACACGATCGCAGGCGCTCCTGTCTGTGATGCAGCGTCAAGGGTAACCGCAGCCACGGTCTCCGAGCCGACAGTCCATGCTGCTACAAACGTCGTCGAACTGTTCGTTGTTGTCTTGCAAACGTCCCCATCTGCACGTGGCTGTACGATCCTTTACAGCCATGCGGATAAGATGCCTGTCATCTCGACTGCTAGTGTTACGAGGCCGTTGGGATCCAGCACGGCGTTCCGTATTACCCTCCTGAACCCACCGGTTCCATATTCTGCTAACAGCCATTGGATCTCGAGCAACGCGAGCAGCAATGTCGCGATACGATAAACCGCAATCGCGATAGGCTACAATCCGACCGTTATCAAAGTCGGAAACGTCATGGTACGCATTTCTCGTGCTTACACGAGGCATCACAACAACGTTTCACCAGGCAACGCCGGTCAACTGCTGTTTGTGTATGAGAAATCGGTTGGAAACTTTCCTCATGTCAGCACGTTGTAGGTATCGCCACCGGCGCCACCCTTGTGTGAATGCTCTGAATCATTTGCATATCACAGCATCTCCTTCCTATCGGTTAAATTTCGCGTCTGTAGCACGTCATCTTCGTGGTGTAGCAATTTGATTGGCCAGTAGCGTAATTCGCAGTCTCAGGTGTCGGACATCGCTCTCCTCGCCGCACTTCCTCGTTATGCCCCACGGGTAAGGAGAACGCCAGCGCCCTGCAAATGTTTCTCCGCGACCGCAGTATTGTCTCCCTGACGTAACTGGGCCGGTGGCGGCTCGTGTGTCCTTTCGCGTCTGCGTCCGCGGAGGGCGTTTTACGAGCGCCACCTCTTTCCTCGTCTACTTTGCAGGATTGCGGCAGCGCTGGCGACGGAAACAAACCGACAGCCATCTCTTTCTGTCTGGGCGGGGTAACGCAGGCGGCTAAGGGAGTATACTTGTGGCCGGCGTGCTTCAGGAGAAAGGCGCACTGGCCGAGCCCCGGCTCTCGTGTGTGTGCGTGTGTGTGTGTGACTGCCGCTCTCTCCCCTGAGGCGTGGTCTGCAGCGCGAGTCGCGCGCCAGTGTGTTACTGTCTCCAGCACTGTTGCGAAACAACCGAGGCGCGAGTACGGGCAGTGTCGCAAAACCGGTAGCTATTCCATCTCATGACGCACTCTCAGCGACACGTGGCTATCAGTTCGTCTACGTCTACATTTACATCTGTCCTCTGCAAGCTGCATTACGGTGTATGCCCGACGTAAAGTCCCGAGCGACTGGAAAAAAGCGCAGGTGACGCCTATATACAGGGTGTTACAAAAAGGTACGGCCAAACTTTCAGGAAACATCCCTCACACACAAATAAAGAAAAGATGTTATGTGGACACGTCTCCGGAAACGCTTAATTTCCATGTTAGAGCTCATTTGAGTTCCGTCAGTATGTACTTCCACCTAGGCTCAATGGAGCACGTTATCATGATTTCATACGGGATATTCTACCTGTGCTGCTAGAACATGTCCTTTACAAGTACGACACAACATGTGGTTCATGCACGATGGAGCACCTGCACATTTCAGTCGAAGTGTTCGTACGCTTCACAACAACAGATTCGGTGACCGATGGATTGGTAGAAGCGGACCAATTCCATGGCCTCCACGCTCTCCTGACCTCAACTCTCTTGACTTTCATTTATGGGGGCATTTGAAAGCCCTTGTCTACGCAACCCCCGTACCAAATGTAGAGACTCTTCGTGCTCGTATTAGCGACGGCTGTGATACAATACGCCATTCTCCAGGGCTGCATCAGCGCGTCAGGGATTACATGCGACGGAGGGTGGATGCATGTATCCTCGCTAACGGAGGACATTTTGAACATTTCCTGTAACAAAGTGTTTAAGTCACGCTGGTACGTTCTGTTGCTGTGTGTTTCCATTCCATGATTAACGTGATTTGAAGAGAAGTAATAAAATGAGCTCTAATATGGAAAGTAAGCTTTTCCGGACACATGTCCACATAACATATTTTCTTTCTTTGTGTGTGAGGAATGTTTCCTGATAGTTTGGCCGTACCTTTTTGTAACACCCTGTATGAGAAGGGGAGAAGGACGGATCCTCAAAATTACACACCAATATCCTTAATATCGGTTTTTTGCAGGATTCTCGAACATATTCTCAGTTCGAATATAATGAATTTCCTTGAGACAGAGAAGTTACTGTCCATGCATCAGCACGGCTTTAGAAAGCATCGCTCCTGCGAAACGCAACTCGCCCTTTTTTCACATATCTTGCGAACCATGGATGAAGGGTATCAGACGGATGCCATATTCCTTGACTTCCGGAAAGCGTTTGACTCGGTGCCCCACTGCAGACGCCTAACTAATGTACGAGCATATGGGATTGGTTCCCAAGTATGTGAGTGGCTCGAAGACTTCTTGAGTAATAGAACCCAGTACGTTGTCCTCGAAGGTGGGTGTTCAACGGGGGTGAGGGTATCCTCTGGAGTGCCCCAGGGAAGTGTGGTAGGTCCGCTGTTGTTTTCTATCTACATAAATGATCTTTTGGATAGGGTGGATAGCAATGTGCGGCTGTTTGCTGGTGATGCTGTGGTGTACGGGAAGGTGTCGTCGTTGAGTGACTGTACGAGGACACAAGATGACTTGGACAGGATTTGTGATTGGTGTAAAGAATGGCAGCTAACTTTAAATATAGATAAATGTAAATTAATTCAGATGAATAGGAAAAAGAATCCCGTAATGTTTGAATACTCCATTAGTATTGTAGCGCTTGACACAGTCACGTCGATTAAATATTTGGGCGTAACATTGCAGAGCGATATGAAGTGGGACAAACATCTAATGGCAGTTGTAGGGAAGGCGGCTGTCTTTGGTTCACTGATAGAATTTTGGGAAGATGTGGTTCATCTGTAAAGGAGACCGCTTATAAAACACTAATACGACCTATTCTTGAGTACTGCTAGAGCGTTTGAGATTCCTGTCAGGTCGGATTGAGAGAGGACATAGAAGCAGTTCAGAGGCGGGCTCCTAGATTTGTTACTGGTAGGTTTGATCATTGCGGAAATGCTTCAGTAACTCGGGTGGGAGTCTCTAGAGGAAAGGAGGCGTTCTTTTCGTGAATCGGCACTGAGGAAATTTAGAGAACCAGCATTTGAGGCTGACTGCAGTACAATTTTACTGCCGCCAACTTACATTTTGCGGAAAGACCACAAAGATAAGATAAGAGAGATTAGGGCTCGTACAGAGGCATATAGGCAGTCATTTTTCCCTCGTGCTGTTTGGGAGTGGAACAGGGAGAGAATATGCTAGTTGTGGTACGAGGTACCCTCCGCCACGCACCGTATGGTGGATTGCGGAGTATGTATGTAGATGTAGATGGTGAAACACTGTCTGTTCCCCAATTCATGTTCCATTTGCGAAAGTTTTTATAATAATTTATTACGTCAGGATAGTTTCATAATGACAGTGCTCACGTTTCTGGTTTCGGCAGTCTTCACAACAGCTTCGTCGTAATACGAGGGCTGATCGGAAAGTAAGGTCCAATCGGTCGCGAAATGAAAACCACAGTGAAAATCAAAAAATTTTTATTCGCGACAGTTAGCTACACTTTCCACCTACCTCCGACGTAGATATTTGTCGTGGCGTAGAACAAACTTTCCAGCACCCTCGTCACCGAAAGCAGCCACCTGTGCTTTCCGCCAGTTCTCTACACTGGTCTGCCGTTTCGTTGTTTGTGCCAAAATGTCTTCGTAGCCAGCGGTTCTTGTGAACAGAGATGAACAACAGAGGGAGCTAGTTAAGGGCTGTATTATGGGTGATCAAGCACTTCCCATCGAAAATGCTGCAGGAGCATCTTCATTGCTCCTTCAGAATGCGACTGAAAAATAACTTGCATAAAGAAACGCATGACATGTAAGTTATATGGGTTGCATAGCTTCAGGCGAAATCTCTCACCAGATCCATATACGAGGGTCACTCCAAAAGAAACGCACACTATTTTTTGTAAAAATACAGTTGTCATTCTGCATATTGTGAAAGTTTTACAGTGTGTAGATACATCCTTCCCGCTTCGTTTCAAACTTAGTTCAACCTGTTCCCATGAGTGGCGCCATCACAGCATCAAGATGGCTGCTATACTTCACGTTCGTCAGAAGCAACGTGCTGTCATAGAATTCCTGCGCTGTGAAAACGAGACAGTGAGAAACATCAACAAGGGGTTGAAAAAGGTGTATGGAGATGCTGCTGTCGACTGCAGTACAGTTAGTCGGGGGGTAGGCAGGTTACGTGATGAAAGCGGGCACAGGCCTCGTACTGTGCACACTCCAGAAAATGTGCAGAGAGTTAACGAACTGCTGACTGCTGACAGACGCATCACAATGAACGAATTGTCACGCTACGTTGGGATAGGGGAACGAAGTGTTTGCAGAATACTGAAAGTGTTGGCGTTAAAAAAAGGTTTGTGAGAGTTGGTTCCCAGGATGTTGACCGTGGCTCACAAAGAAACAAGAAAAACGGTATGCAGCGAACTTTTGGAACAGTACGAGAATGGTGGAGATGAGTTTCTTGGAAGAACTGTGACAGGTGATGAAACATGGCTCCATCGTTTTTCACCAGAGAGGAAGAGGCAACCAGTGGAGTGCCATCATGAAAATTCACCCAAGAAAAAAAAATTCAAAACCACACCTTCTGCTGGAAAAGTTATGGCTACAGTGTTTTTCGATTCCGAAGGACTCTTGCTTGTGGACATCATGCCAAGTGGAACCACCATAAATTCTGATGCATATGTGACGACACTGAAGAAACTTCAAGCTCGACTGAGTCGTGTTCGAGCACATCGGCAAAAGCAGGACGTTTTGCTGTTGCATGACAATGCACGGCCACATGTCAGTCAAAAAACCATGGATCAGAAAACTCGGATGGACAACACTGAAACACCCGCTTTAAAGTCCTGACCTGGCTCCATGTGACTATCATCTCTTTGGAAACTGAAAGACTCTCTTCGTGGAACAAGATTTGAAGATGATGACTCCCTTGTGCACGCTGCCAAACAGTGGCTCCAACAGGTTGGTCCAGAATTTTACCGTGCGGGTATACAGGCGCTGGTTCCAAGATGGCGTAAGGCAGTTGAGAGGGATGGATATTGTGCGGAGAAATGAAAATATTGTTCCTAGATGATGTATCTACACACTGTAAAACTTTCAAACATGTAGAATAAAAGATGGATTTAAAAAAAAATAGTGTGCATTTCTTTTGGAGTGACCCTCGTACTTGTTGGGAGACACTTTAGGCATTTCTACGTGATCGCTTTGCGCTCTGAACTGAAAAGAGCGGCGTGAAGAGATCGACGGGCACACTGAAGACACTGCCCAACACATCTGTGCAAAGTTCCATCGCATTATCACAGCGGTTTCCGTTTCGAGCCTAATCGGACCTTACTTACGCCTCGTAGGTAACAGTTCGAGTTACGCGCTGCCAACATCTTGAAGTCGCACAAAATACAGGGCGGGTGGAAAGCTCCCGCACCCCTTAGTATAGAAAGCTAACTAATTTATTGGATTTGTTTTAGCATAAGTACTTACCTATTAAGTACTCAAAATATTGTTTTGTTCCCCATCATGGTGTAATCACATTTCCGAACGCCTCCATGTCTTTCTTGTTCAAGCATTCCGGAAGTTTGTCCAGAAAATTTTTCTACACTTACCTTTTACTCATTGTGCATAGTCTCCTTCGAAACACGCTGCTCCACAACTGATACACCGCCCCCCACGCCGTTTCCACCTCTGGAAGCAGGCCGAGCGGTTCTAGGCGCTACAGTCTGGACCCGCGCGACCGTTTCGGTCGCAGGCTCGAATCAAGCCTCAGGCATGGATGTGTGTGATGTCCTTAGGTTAGTTAGGTTTAGGTAGTTCTAAGTTCTAGGGGACTGATGACCTCAGAAGTTAAGTCCCATAGTGCTCGGAGCCATTTGAACCATTTTTGAACCCCTGGAAGCACAGTTGGTACGCCTCTTTCAGGATCGCAAGAAGCGCTCTTTGATAATTTTCTTTTATCTCGTCTGTCGTTCCAAATCTTCGTCCTTACAACGGAGTTTTGAACTATGGAAATTAAAAAGCTGCACAAGGACCACGTATGGAGAGGGCGGGGGATGAGACAGTGATTTCGTTCTTTGTGCGGTAGTCAAGCACTAACAGAGCTGAATGTGCGGGTACGTTATCGTGATGCACCACCCACGGAATTGTCTCGCCACATTTCAGGCCGTTTCCTTCTCACATTTCTTCGCAGGCATCACAACACGTCCCGATAGTACCATCGATTAACAGGTTCTCCCTATGATGCGAATTCGTGCTGAACTATTCCTTCAAAATCAAAGAAGACTACCAACATGGCCTTGACATTTGACCTGACTTTGTTGAGCCTTTCCCGACCCACTGCGAAGATTGAACCTCGGTCTCAACATCATGACCGTAGACCCACTACTCATCACCAATTATGGTTCTGTTAAGAAACATCTCGTCCTCATTTGTGCGATCCAAAAGCTCTTCCCAGATTGTGAGTCGAAGGTCTTTCTGGTCTTGACTCATGAGCTGTGGGGCGAACTTTGCGGCAACACGATGCATTCCACGATGCTGTGTCAGGGTTTCATGACATGATCCAACTCATATCTTACGTTCTTCTGCGATCTTTCGGGCAGTCAGTCTACGATGGGCACGCAGAGTTTCGTTGACGTCCCTGACACGAGCGTCGTCGCTAGACGTGCAACGGCGTCCTGCACGAGGATCATCATTAACTTCCGACCGGCTGCTTTTAGACCGTGTGAATCAATCGTAAAACCGAGTACAGCTTAGGCACTCATTAGCGTAGGCTTTCTGCATCATTTGCTGTTCAAATGGCTCTGAGCACTATGGGACTTAACATCTATGGTCATCAGTCTATAACACTCCCTGTCTGTTTCTAATGTACCATAACCTCAATGCTAGAAACAGGTTGTAACATAAAACTATTTTGTGAAAGGAACTATGGCACAAAGCAACAGCGCAGTGTTACCCTTTGAGAGGAATTTTGTTATGTTGACCGTGTTGTTCCTAACGGAAGTGGCTTATCGGAAATGAAAGTCAGAATTACGTAAATATTCGAACAGTAACATACGGAATTTTGCCTATCTGCACTGTTTAATGGATAAAGAAAATGGTCGCCAGCCTAACTAGGCAAGAGAATGATTAACACTCTCGTTCAAGAAAATATTTATTAGTAATTTTAGTGGGTAAACACTATCTATACTTTGTTACACGGGAGTGCAGTGAACTCTGACACACATATGTTTTAAGATGAAGCTAACAACTGGAGCAGCACAAACTATTTGCAAAATTTATAAGAGATACCGAAATACCCTATTACTTTCAGGCTTACATAATGTGAATGGTCTTTATAACATTACTATTAACATGCACTTCTAATACGCAAACACTTAGCAGACATGAATAATAATGTTTCACAACTGCAGCTTTCTCACTTTTACTACAGCGAAACACAATACTGACCAAATTGCAAGAAACTGACTCACCTTTTAGAATTTATTACAGACAATAATGTGATCATTTACCTTATAAGCCTCAGTCTTAAGAACTTTTAATTTTGCAGTTGGCAACAGCACTTTAATAAGCAGTTTTAATGGGAAAATTATTTATAGCAAACAATATTTACTTTAACTCATTCTCTTGCCACATTAACTTAACTTTCTTTTTACTAAGTTCAAGAGGCATCAATTAGAAAACATTGGTCATAAATGTTCTTTTAGTAAGGACACTCGGATATTACTTTAGCTCAAACGGAGAGGAACCTAAAAGGTGTTATGATGAGGAGATAAATCAGGGCAGGTACATAAATTCAGATTAAATTACCTTATATTTGAGCACAATAACACATCCATTAAGCTGATCCTTCACTGTACATCATTATAGTATTACGTTACAGTGATTGCGCAACGTGGTAGCAACTGCATGTTGGTAGGTGGATTCGCAGACAGCATTGCTGGACTCTGTCATTTCTTGGTGGCGACGACAGATACCAATTCCAGAATAGTTCCAGCTATTTATCCACCCATCCGAGGCCTTGGAAAGAAGCAGGAAAAGCCTCTCTCTCTGAATCAGCACAATATGCACCTTTATAATAGCAGTGCACGGACTCGTAGCTCGTCTCCGACTGCTGGCTCGTCCCCGACTGACTATCAGTTCCACTTTTTCCACCTAGGCCAACCACAATTTGCGCGCGCTACACAGTTCCGTTCCCGAGGGGAACCATTACACCTTTTACATACAGAATAACTAAGAGCCCTAAGTGAGGATCAGCAATTTACATAACAGCAACCAAATACATTAAATAAAACAGAACATTTTCACATATTGACACTTCTACAAAAAAATTATTCACACAAAATTACAATCATATACAGTAAGTTTTGTTCCCTCCAAATGGTACAAAGAATATAAATTGCAGATACACTACTTTGAATAGAATCAAATCACGGCATCAAAGGTTTGACAAAGAAAAGAGTACACAATTTTATGTTATCGATTCAAACACATTTACAGAAGATCAACAATGTGACATTAAATAAAGCAAAAAAAAAACAAGATAAATCCATACAGCATAAGAGCTGTGGTGTTACAAGTCCCCTAGAACTTAGAACTACTTAAACCTAACTAACCTAAGGACATCACACAACACCCAGTCACCACGAGGCAGAGAAAATCCCTGACCCCGCCGGGAATCGAACCCGGGATCCCGGGCGTTCATTTGCCGTGTCTCTGTAAACATTTTCTTCAGTTTCGGACAAAATGTAATGCAGACGCGTTGGTCCTCTAACTCTGCCACCTCTAAATTCTCAAACTGTACAACACGACCTTCTACTCAATACAGCAGTGAACAATAACTAGCAGACATACAACAATGAAACTTCCGGCAGTTACGCATTAAACACAGGCGTGTGCAGGGATACCAACAGCATTTTGATACAACGCACCTTTGGCGCGAAATTACGAGTGTTACGGAATTTTTTTAACAGACATCGTATTTGGTTTGTTTTAGCACAAATACTTACTTACCTATTAAGCGCCCAGTATATCGGTATGTTTCCCATCATGTTCGAAACACATTTCCGTCCGGCTCCGACTTTTTCTTGACGTATGTTTGAGCGTGTCCGGTGTTACAGTAATAATAATAAGGAGCGTTTAATATTTTTTTTTGTGGGATCTAAAATTTAAAAACCTCTCTCACACCGGCCTCATTTAGCTTCACTGATCAGGATAACAAAAACATGCGTATGTTAAGGGAATTTTCATTCACAAAGCAGGCTTATCACATTCACACAGTTCAATACTGTTCTATCCTGATTAAATTGAGCTTAACTTAAATTCCATAAGGCAGTGAAGCCATTTCGAAGTCTCGGTGCGACGAAAATTGTCAGTCGATCTCCTGAAAACATTTGTAATAATTATTAACTTTCGGTGATCACGTGGGGAAGACCGGAGATCTGCTGGTAAGACCGTGTTAGCCTATTTATTTGAAGTAACTGGATATCTTGAGCATACAAAACGGCAGGTTCGTCCAGTGTAAATCAGACGTTCCCCACTGATCCCGTGCAACACAGCGTTCTAAGCAGACTCTGTCAATAATAATCAGTTAAATAATACGCGAACACACTTACTTTAGTTTAGTTCATGTGTTAAATTCCTTCTCATACAGAATCTCATCAAGATGGCGACTAGCCCAACAATACATACATATACATCCTCCTTGTTTCACGACTAATCGGCAAGCAGCCCTTCATTCTTTTTTATAAGAGAAAACATTGATAGCAGAGAAGCTATTCCATGGAGTAAATCGACGCCCCAAGGAATAATTGGGCTTGAAACTACTTTGCATTGATAATCGGTAAGATAAGAAGAGATATTTCGAGATATGTATTGAGTTATATAATTTAGAAAATTTCTGAAAATATCGCGGAGAGACCGCTGCAAGAGGAGACATTACAAGCGTATGGCATTGGTGGCCGGGAGACCCCTCGCGGGGCGATTCGGCCGCCGCTCCACAAGTTCTTTAACGCCACTACGGCGACTTGCGAATGAATGAGGATGAAATGATGGCGAAAGACACACAACACCCAGTCATCTCGAGGCAGAGAAAGTCCCCGACTCAGCCGGGAATCGAACCCTGGACCCCGTGAACGGGAAGCGAGATTGCTGCCGCAAGACCACGAGCCGCGGACGGTGTTACAGTGTGAAATGCGTATTCAGCAACACTGTGGGTAACAACGAACAGATACGTGCGCCTTAATGGCTCCCCGTGACGCGTTGTCAGGTGTGCCGAGGTCATGGATTGTTGTTGGCTGTTTCAAGGGAGCAGGCGTTGCTGGTGGACCACGAACTGTCCTGGAAAGCGTTCATTTAGGACAATGTTTCCCACCCTTTCTGATGCTAGTACCCCTGAGCGCAATCATTATCCCCCCTCCCCCATCACTAACCATCAACATGAGTGCCTAACTAAATTCTGAAAGAAAAACAATTATATTCGAACGCTTTTATTTTTGGATTGACGAAAGATAGTTTCTACAGGTGTTTTATTCCATCGTGAACAAACGATTCTGTTTATTTCTAACAACTTTTTTTTATTTTTTAGAAAATGATGAAACAGTGGTGCATCGCTAGTGCTACCAATAACTCCTCTTCAGAAAAGAAAGCCTGCTACCCACATTGAGGATGGACACTTGTTACAAAATAGGCTTCCTCTGTACCACTCCTCTCCCCAAAGATTCTTGCTTCACCCACACTCTACACCCAGATTTAAAGCAATTGAGTTAAAGTCACTTACTGTTTGTAAATTGCTGGACTCCTTACTCTGAACTGGTGGAAGCTGGAAGTACTTAGGCTGGCAAAGCTTTATGTCTGACAACGACTACTAATAATAACGACAGTGTGAGGGCCCTGCAGCGGTTTAATGACCATCACGTAGTTATTGTTATGTCGTGCCGTTAATTATATGGATTGTCTCCTGCCAAACGGGAACCCGCCAGGTTAGCCGAAAGCGCTAATGCGCTGCTTCCTGGCCTCGGGTAGGCGCGCTGGCCCCAGATCGAATCTGCCCGGTGGATTGCCAACGAGGGTCGGTGTGCCGGCCAGCCTGGATGTGGTTTTTAGGCGTTTTTTCACACTCCACTAAGTGAATGCTGGGCTGGTCCCCACGTCCCGCCTCAGTTACACGCCTCGCAGACATTTGAAACACATGTTCGCACTCTTTCTTGGATTACACAGACACAGACAGTGCATGGGGGCTTAATTAAATATTAATGAAAATATTTTTTTTTTAGTTGTAAGTCCGATTACGCAAGTCTCGTAAACGGCTGGCCCTGACTAGTATTAGTACGCAATCTGACTGCTTAGAATGATAACAAAGAATGTAAGAAAATTTTCGTTAACACAGTTAATTAAGTAAGTCCCCAGCAACTATAAAACCTAAGAAACCAACAAAGCACAAGTGTAGCTGTTCTGTATGTGGTAGTATGACTCAACGCACATCTGGCACGGTTCTTCTTCAACAAGACAAGAATTTTTAAATACCAATTATACTGACGTGATAAAAGAAAATTACAAATACTATAATTGTGCAAGAAAACCAAAATTACACTCTAATACAAGAACACACGCCAGATGCTTTGTTGACTGAACCTGTAATGACACATTATTCAGGTCACTGAAAGAATAAAAGAATAAAAGAAAATACCTCCATATATATTGACGAAATGCACTCTGACCATTACAATATCTCCATTAGAACATCATCTGTTCTCTCTCCCATCAAACCACTGCATAAAACATGGAACAACACTCTCCACTACCACATCTCACTCTGACTTCACGACAAGCAGTGTCCACCACAACTTCTCGGTAACAACTGCTTGCCGCTACGTCTCAATAATCACTGCCAGTGGAGGCGGCGGAACAAAACTCTCTGGCGCGATCTCTGGCGCTGTGGCTCAGTGTAGCCACCTTTCAACAGTTGGGGTACACTAATTCCATCCTGGGGGGGGGGGGGGATATGGGGTGGCGGCAGGAAGGGCATCCGGCCACCCCTTAAATTAACCTTGCCAAATCCGAATTAACTGTGCCAATCCTGTACAAATATGCGGGACGAAGGTGCTAGGAAAAGAAAGAAAGAAAGAATCTCTTGGCAAACGGGTAATAAAGCAATTTGTGCTCCATTGTGGAAACTGCCTACGACTCAGAGAAGGTGCTTTGACGAGATATTGAAGCATATGTGATGTATAAGTCTCTATTTTACTGTCATAGATGCATGGCACAAACCCTGCGAAAGATGCAGGGCACAAAGCAAAAATTTTGTGTGTAAAAGTGGACTATGTGAGTAGAAAATGTTCAGACATTCGTTCCATAAACTTTAACCTCAACCAAATCGTGTCATGGGTTAATGCTCGTGTGTGAAAACAGAGACAAGGAATGATAACCTAGTAAAATGTAAATGTCGTTTGACTAGGGCCTCCCATCGGATAGACCGTTCAAAGTCTTTCGATGTGACGCCACTTCGGCGACTTGCCAGTCGATGGGGATGAAATAATGGTGACTAGGACAACACAACACCCAGTCCCTGAGCAGAGAAAATCTCCGACCCAACCGGGAATCGAACCCGGGCCCTTAGGTTTGACGTTCTGTGGCGCCGACCACTCAGTTTCCGGTGGCGGACGGTAACTTAGTAATCAGATTTAGTCTTACGAAATAGTAATAGTATGAATGATCTTTTAAAAAATAACTTAGTTTCGTAACCGTAACATAGTCGAATTCTTTTGGTTTCACCCTTCAGGGGGTAGTTACCTCCAGGTTTGTAACGAGTGACTTAGGAACTCGCGCACTGCAAGAGGGCGCTGAGGGGGCTCTCCGTCGTTCTGCAGTCAAACGCGTTCTGTGAGGCCCTTTTCTCCATTAACCATCTTTATAAAAAAAATAGTTCAAATGGCTCTGAGCACTATGGGACTTAACATCTATGGTCATCAGTCCCCTAGAACTTAGAACTACTTAAACCTAACTAACCTAAGGACAGCACACAACACCCAGCCATCACGAGGCAGAGAAAATCCCTGACCCCGCCGGGAATCGAACCCGGGAACCCGGGCGTGGGAAGCGAGAACGCTACCGCACGACCACGAGATGCGGGCAACCATCTTTATAACGTATGTAAATAGTAAAAGTAGGCCCAGGGCATTTTTTTTTTGATTGGCTTTTGGGACATGTTCACATAGCCATCACTACAGTGGAATGTCAGTTACGCCGATACGAACGTCTGGAGCGGAGGAAATATCCGACTCGGACGGAGGTCGAAACATGGACTCTTCGGTTAGCAATCCGCTGACCGCGCAACCGTACTGAGGCGGACCAAGTAGGCGTTGTGATCTCATCGCTGCCATATTATTACGTCAGGTAGGTTCCTTTCTATCTCGACTGTGTAATGAGGATTATCTTTGCCCAGACGACAATATTTCTAGCACGCGAGCTGCTATAAATGGCACTTGCCTCTGAAAAAAATAACCTTGGCACCGTTCACTGCATTCGGAAATTGAGTTTACATTGCTCCGCATGCTAAAATGCGCTCATTACGGTCTGTATCCGATAACTCGTTTACGGACGTCTGTCGGGATGGTCTGACCTTAACGTCTTTTCTCGTGTGATCTCGCAGTGTTGTCGTCGATATACTGAGTTCCCAAGCAGGTCTACGTGTCAGCTTCACAGGACAGTGTTCGATCGACACAGAGACTCCGTTCCACGTTTCTTTACGTGTCTTCTTCCTTACACTCCGCAACTTGTCTTTAACACCGTCAAAAGCAGAAGTACGAGGTGTGGCTAGAAAAAAACCGGACTAGTACTGGTGAAACAATAAAACGAATGCAATAAGGCTGAAAGTCGCGTGGCCTGTCAAGTGACTCTCGCTCCGCCTACTGCTCGAGTTTCATCTGCCTCCTGCACTCAGTCTGCCCGTGGCGTGTGTTTTAAGTAGTTGACGTTTTGTCTGTGCGTCGGAAAATGTTGAGTGTACAGAAAGAACAGCGTGTTAACATCAAATTTTGTTTCAAACTAGGAAAATCTGCAAGTGAAACGTTTGTAATGTTACAACAAGTGTACGGCGATGATTGTTTATTGCGAACACAAGTGTTTGAGTGGTTTAAACGATTTAAAGATGGCCGCGAAGACACCAGTGATGACACTCGCACTGGCAGACCATTGTCAGCAAAAACTGATGCAAACATTGAAAAAATCGGTAAACTTGTTCGACAAGATCGCCGTTTAACAATCAGAGCAGTGTCTCAGTTAACAGGAGTTGACAAGGAAAGTGTTAGGCAGATTCTTCATGAAAGTTTCAACATGAACAAAGTGTGCGAGTGTCAACACTGGTGTCTTCGCGGCCATCTTTAAATCGTTTAAACCACTCAAACACTTGTGTTCGCGATAAACAATCATCGCCGTACACTTGTTGTAACGTTACAAACGTTTCACTTGCAGATTTTCCTAGTTTGAAACAAAATTTGATGTTAACACGCTGTTCTTTCTGTACACTCAACATTTTCCGACGCACAGACAAAACGTCAACTACTTAAAACAGACGCCACGGGCAGACTGAGTGCAGGAGGCAGATGAAACTCGAGCAGTAGGCCGAGCGAGAGTCACTTGACAGGCCACGCGACTTTCAGCCTTATTGCATTCGTTTTATTGTTTCACCAGTACTAGTCCGGTTTTTTTCTAGCCACACCTCGTACGACTTTCCCAGTCCAGAAGTGTCGCCTTTCGCGGCGGAGCCTTATTAAACCCTCTCTGAAATGCTCCCATAATCTGTCTCAGTGTCTGCCCTGTGTGTTGTCGTTCGAGCACCCACCCACACACTTGCCACCGGTGACTCCTCAGTACTATAACTATGACTGCTCGCATCTGCCATGGCGTCCGTAAACTCGACTGCGACTACGAAAACGTGTAAATATGAATTACAACAATTGATTGCAACAGTTGATAAAGAGTAACATAGCTACCAACTTACATAATAATATTTGATACTAAGTGTGGTGTCACCGCCAGACACCACACTTGCTAGGTGGTAGCTTTAAATCGGCCGCGGTCCATTAGTACATGTCGGACCCGCGTGTCGCCACTGTCAGTAATTGTAGACCGAGCGCCACCACACGGCAGGTCTAGAGAGACGTACTAGGACTCGCCCCAGTTGTACGACGACTTTGCTAGCGACTACACTGACGAAGCCTTTCTCTCATTTGCCGAGAGATAGTTAGAATAGCCTTCAGCTAAGTCCATGGCTACGACCTAGCAAGGCGCCATTAACCATATCTAGAGAGTTTCACTTGTATCATCAAGAATGCTGTATACCAATGATGGATTAAAGTTAAGTATTCCAGCAGCTACGTACTTTTCTTTATAGCATTCATTACGTATCCTGTTTCAGACCTAGCGCCACCTGCGTGAGTTGACGCGTGCATTTTGGCCTCTTCTTGCAACACAGTGTTGGGTCTCCTGCCAACACTACACTAAGCATGGGTTACAGGTGCACGGGAAATTCTTGCCAACCCTTTACAATAAACTAAGCATCATGTCGTCACGTATTAAAAGAGGCTGAAATTAAAACATTGCCGTGCGATGTTAAAACATTGCCGTGCGATGTTATGTACAGAATATGGAAGAGAGGGTTACTGGAAATTGGAAAAAAAACTAAAGACATAATCCAAGCGCTGCACATGTCAGTGCACCAATGTTTATTACAGGAATTTTTCTAGAGTATTATCTTAAAAGTAGGAGCAAGAGTAAAAATAATAAACTTACAAGATTACAATTTTAAAGGTGGCTGTCAACTCAGCAACCGGCTACTAGTTTCAACGTAGGATTATACAGCCAACCGGTTGCAAATAACTGTTTGGCACATTGACCTGAAGTTGTTCCTAGCCAGGCACATGTGGCAAAGGCTGGAACGTTTTATTTTATTTTTGACTTGAGCATAGCTGCTCCGAATTTTGAGCATTGATTTTTCGCAACATAAAGTTTACGGTTTATCAAAATTTCGTTCTGATGAAGACACCCTTATTAGGTGCAGAAACCTAGGCCAGTGCACCGAAGAGTTATTTGCAGCCGGTAGGATGTATAATCCTGCTTTGAAACTTACAAGGTGTTAATTTTCATTGTAAATTTAGAACTTTTTAAAAATTATATCAAAAAATATGCACAAGTCAGTGGCTACCATATTCTAAGACTGTAATCAATAAAAACGTTTTATGAGTGTTAGGCGTCGGTTGAGCTTTTCATCGTATCCTTAAGATGCTATGAGTCCAATCCCTAGTGACCTACAACGAAGTGAAGCTCTCCCTAAAATATCCAGATTTAAGATAAACAATGTTGTACAATGGATAATGTCTTATTGAATGTAAACTATTAGGAGTCGCCCAGCGAAGCACACCTCACACAGATATATCAGCGAAGGGGCTCATCTGACTGTTGATCACTGTAACAATTTAATATCATAAGACACCAAAGAAAATGATTTAGGCACTGAATCAAGCATACAAAATTTAATAAATCGACAAAATGTTGTAATCATGAACTACAGCCTTGGAACAGGTATGTGGACACATGAAAGTATAATGCGAAACTGTATCACATTATGTGGCCAATAACTGTGAAAATGGTTAGCAGTTTGCAGACGGAATGATTGAAAAATAGGTATGAACGCCAGTCGATTCACCAAAGCGCATGATGAGTTCTGTTAGCTGGCTGAAAATGTTGAAACTGTGCAATTAAACCCTGAGGTAAATTAAATACCTTCACGTCCTCTTCGGCTCAGTGATTGCATCGCCGGATAATGCTTACCACTCTTAGAATGAGAGCGGGAGACATCTGCAGTAGTGGTTGGAAATTCTCACCTCAACTCGACTTCTGTACTCTGCTTTAAGTCGGAGACATGTCTCTGCAACGACATTGAACAAGTTTCCTTTTCGATGTCCCTGTAGCAAGTGCATTCTGGCTTTCTTTGCTCCTAGAAACGTAGCTGGGTCTGCCAGTGTAGGAATCCCACCGGCCAGTTACAGCATAAGTTGAAATTCTGACTAATAATAATTTTATAAACAAGATTAACAAAGTCGTACTCTCTTTCATAAACAAGTTTCTACTCTCTCCGGTTTTGTTTTGGTTAACCAATAACGGTCTGATACTTACTTACTTTCCGTGTCCGGACCTAGACTTCAAACTTCCAAAAATCAGCAGCCAATCTGGCCTTCTATTTGCCTGCCAAAGTCATCCATTGTGCAGGGATGGTCTAAATATGGACAGATAAGCAGGTGTTGAGGATCCTGGATAGAACCACACAGACAGAGAGTATTCTCATTCTCTTTTAGGAAACCCCATTGCTGCAGGTTTGTCTTGCACTTTGGCACTTCTACCCTCAGACTTCAAGAAGAATATAATAATTCCAATCCCAAAGAAAGCAGGTGTTGACAGATGTGAAAATTACCGAACAATCAGCTTAATAAGCCACAGCTGCAAAATACTAACACGAATTCTTTACAGACGAATGGAAAAACTAGTAGAAGCCGACCTCGGGTAAGATCAGTTTGGATTCCGTAGAAATACTGGAACACGTGAGGCAATACTGACCTTACGACTTATCTTAGAAGAAAGATTAAGGAAAGGCAAACCTACGTTTCTAGCATTTGTAGACTTAGAGAAAGCTTTTGACAATGTTGACTGGAATACTCTCTTTCAAATTCTGAAGGTGGCAGGGGTAAAATACAGGGAGCGAAAGGCTATTTACAGTTTGTACAGAAACCAGATGGCAGTTATAAGAGTCGAGGGACATGAAAGGGAAGCAGTGGTTGGGAAGGGAGTAAGACAGGGTTGTAGCCTCTCTCCGATGTTATTCAATCTGTATATTGAGCAAGCAGTAAAGGAAACAAAAGAAAAATTCGGGGTAGGTATTAAAATCCATGGAGAAGAAATAAAAACTTTGAGGTTCGCCGATGACATTGTAATTCTGTCAGAGACAGCAAAGGACTTGGAAGAGCAGTTGAACGGAATGGATGGTGTCTTGAAGGGAGGATATAAGATGAACATCAACAAAAGCAAAACAAGGATAATGGAATGTAGTCGAATTAAGTCGGGTGATGCTGAGGGAATTAGATTAGGAAATGAGACACTTAAAGTAGTAAAGGAGTTTTGCTATTTGGGGAGCAAAATAACTGATGATGGTCGAAGTAGACAGGATATAAAATGTAGACTGGCAATGGCAAGGAAAGCGTTTCTGAAGAAGAGAAATTTGTTAACATCGAGTATAGATTTAAGTGTCAGGAAGTCATTTCTGAAAGTATTTGTATGGAGTGTAGCCATGTATGGAAGTGAAACATGGACGGTAAATACAGTAGTTTGGACAAGAAGAGAATAGAAGCTTTCGAAATGTGGTGCTACAGAAGAATGCTGAAGATTAGATGGGTAGATCACATAACTAATGAGGAAGTATTGAATAGGATTGGGGAGAAGAGAAGTTTGTGGCACAACTTGGCGAGAAGAAGGGATCGGTTGGTAGGACATGTTCGGAGGCATCAAGGGATCACCAATTTAGTATTGGAGGGCAGCGTGGAGGGTAAAAATCGTAGGGGGAGACCAAGAGATGAATACACTAAGCAGATTCAGAAGGATGTAGGTTGCAGTAGGTACCGGGAGATGAAGACGCTTGCACAGGATAGAGTAGCATGGAGAGCTGCATCAAACCAGTCTCAGGACTGAAGACCACAACAACAACAACAACACCCTCATACGGTTTAGGGTTCTCCAGACTGTGTATCGTAGGTCTCCACCAGGCGCCAGTTCTTCTTTTACATCTTTATGGGTGTATCTCAGGTAGATTTCCCACCTTTTCAAACGACTCTCTGCAGCCGACCCTTCCAGGGCTCGGGTACGTGACAGGAAACTCTTCCTCGAACAAAGCTATCGGTCAGCAGGCTGGTGTCATATAAAGGATGACGCATGTCCTTTTCTTGCTCAGTTTTTTCGGCTTCGGCAGCGATGTCACGTCGTTTGTTGGGCGTTGCTATTCCCGTGATTAAGTACATCTTGTGCACTGAGGTTGGCCTCAAGTACCCGGTAACAATCCGTGCCGTTTAATTCACCGCGACATCAACTTTTCTCGCGTGTGTTGATGCAGACCGTACTGGAAAGGCGTATTCCGCGGCTGACACACTGACCGCAAGGGCTGAAGTTCTCAGGACTTTTGGGTTTGCACCCCAGGATCCGTTCGTTAGTTTCCTGATGATGTTGTTTCTCGTTGAGACTTTTTCCCTTGTGGCATTACAATGATGTTCATAGGTCAGTGTGCGATCCAACGTGACACCAAGATATTTGGGCGTTTTACAATGCTCGAGACGTTCACCTCTCCATATTACATTTTATTCACGATTTGCCTCCCTGTTATTTAAATAGAATGCACAGACCTGCGTCTTGGAAGGGTTCGGCCTTAGGTGTTGCCTCATAATACTGGGAGAGACCTTCCAAGGTACTGGTTAATTTCTCCCCTACATCCATAAAATTGTTACCTTAGGCTGCAACTGCAGTGTCATCGACATACATAAATTGGCGCGGGATGTTTGGCACTGGTTGGTCATTTGTATATACAGGGTGTTACAAAAAGGTACGGCCAAACATTCAGGAAACATTCCTCACACACAAAGAAAGAAAATATGTTATGTGGATATGTGTCCGGAAACGCTTACTTTCCATGTTAGAGCTCATTTTATTACTTCTCTTCAAATCACATTAATCATGGAATGGAAACACACAGCAACAGAACGTACCAGCGTGACTTCAAACACTTTGTTACAGGAAATGTTCAAAATGTCGTCCGTTAGCGAGGATACATGCATCCATCCTCCGTCGCATGGAATCCATGATGCGCTGATACAGCCCTTGAGAATGGCGTATAGTATCACAGCCTGTAACACCACAGCTCTTATGCTGTATGAATTTATTTTGCTTTTCCTTTATTTAATGTTACGTTGTTGATTTTCTGTAAGTGTGATTGAATCGATAACATAAAATTGTGTACTCTTTTCTTTGTCAAACCTTTGATGTCGTGATTTGATTCTATGCAAAGTAGTGTATCTGCAATTTATATTCTTTGTCCCATTTGGAGGGAACAGAACTTATTGTATGTAATTGTAATTTTGTGTGAATAATTTTTTTGTTGAAGTGTCAATATGTGAAAATGTTCTGTTTTATTTAATGTATTTGTTTGCTGTTATGTAAATTGCTGATCCTCACTTAGGGCTCTTAGTTAGTTTGTATGTAAATGGTGTAGTGGTTCCCCTCTGGAACGGAAATGCGTAACGCGCGCAAATTGTGGTTGGCATAGGTGGAAAAGGTGGAACTGATAGTCAGTCGGAGACGAGCCAGCAGTCGGAAAGGAGCTACGAGTCTGTGCACTGCTAGTATAAAGGTGCATATTGTGATGATTCAGAGAGAGGCTTTTACTGCTTCTTTCCAATGCCTCGGATGGGTGGATAAATAGCTGGATCTATTCTGGAATTTGTATGAATCATCGCCATGAAGATACGATAAAATCCGGCAATTCTACCTGCAATTCCACCTACCAACATGCAGTTGCCACCACATTGCGCAATCACTGTAACGTAATACTATATTGATGTACAGTGAAGGATCAGCCTAATGGATGTGTTAGTGTGCTGAAATATAAGGTAATTCATATCGGAATTTATTTACCTACCTTGATTTTGCTCCTCATCATAACACCTCTCAGGGTCCTCTCCGTTTGAAGTAAAGTGATTACCGAGTGTCCTTACTGAAAGTACATTGAAACTCAGTTTTTTTTATGCCTCTTGAACTTATTAAAAAGATAGTTAAAGCTAATGTGGTAACAGAGTGAGTTAAAGCAAATGTTATTTGTACAATAATAATTTTCCTATTGAAACTGCTATTTAAAGTGCTGTTACCAACTTCAAACTTAAAAGATTGACTGAGACTTATGAAGTAAATGAACACATTGTTGTCTGTAGTAAATTCTGAAAAGGAGAGTCAGTTTCTTGCAATTTTGTCAACATTGTGTTTCGTTGTAGTAAAAGTGAGAAAGCTGCAGTTGTGAAACGTTACATTCTCATGTATGCCAAGTGTTTGTCTCTCTTGTGTGCATATTAACAGTATAAAGACCACTCAGTTTGTGTAAACCCTGATAGTGATAGTGCTTTTCTGTATCTGTTATAATTTTGAAAATAGTTCCTGCTGCTCTAACTGTTAGCTTCAATCTTAAAACATATGTGCGTCAGAGTTCATTGCACTCGCGTGTTACTAAGTCTAGGTTGTGTCTGTTGTGTTGTCCATTATAGTTACTTATACCTACTGTTATAAACGAGAATGTTAATCTTTCTCTTGCCTAATTAGGCTGGCGACCGTTTCCCTTATTCTAGGAATAGTATAGCTAAACAAAATTTTGATTGTCACTATTCCAATATTAACGTAATTCTGACTTTCATTTCCGATAAGCCACTTCCATTAGGAACAATACGGTCAACTTAACAAAATTCCTCTCAGAGGGTAACACTGCTGTGTTGCTTTGTGCCATAGTTGCTTTTACAAAATTGTTTTATGTTACAACCTGCTTCTAGCATTGAGGTTATGGTACAGTAGTAACAGACAGACAGGGAGTGTTATACGTGGCTTTTCCGTGACAGGACTATTTGTTCTGTTGGGGCATACTACGTAATAAACCAAATTTGGTATTTGATTACGTAAGCTACGTAAACGCTATTGTAGTGTTATACGTGGCGACGCGTGACAGGACGTTGTTCAGTTAGCACCTACGGACGGAAAAAAAAATTATAAGTAGTTAGCATTTTACAGACATAGAGTGAACACAAAACGTCCAGCGGCACGAACCTGTACATTATTTGACAGAACGGATAGTGAAAGTTCAGTTTAAATTGAAAATTAAAGATATCAATACTTAATTGCAACTAAAATGGACAGGAAATTAGAAATAAATATAGACACGAGAGAGCAGAATGCAACCGAGAGTAGTTCAGGCAGCACACCAATAGATGGCACGACGCGCGGCATGCGAGTACAGGCGGACGTAAACAAACCGATCCAAGCTACGAACATTGCACACACTAAACAGGATGAAACAGGCGATGTTGTTGAAGACAGTGGCTATGCTGATGAATCGAGGGATATGTTTGAATCACCAAAAACTGAAAGGAAAGCAGGACATGAACACGAAAATATAGCAGGACCTGAAAGTGAAAAGAATCCAGATATGATAGAATTGTTAAAAATGTTGTCTGCACAAATCACAGCACAGAGACAGCTAATCGCAGCACGGGGGCAACAATTGACAGCGCACTATGACGATATTTCTACACAATTGACAGCATATTATGATAATATATCTGCACAAATGGCAGCACAAAGTAAACAAATCGAAATGCAATGCAACAGAATTATCGAAAATATTGATATGTCATTCAATGATGATCTTTCAATGTCAGAATCGTGTGAAAAGGTATTATTAAAAAATGAAAGTGAGCCAGGAAATGCGAGTGAAAAGGAGGATATTTGTACTGTTAATGATGTGTATGAGGTCAAAGACGTAGATGTGGGGGAGGGTATGATGAAATATGCCACGCAAAAGACGTGTGCACAGCTAATAATAGGTGAAAGTGATGTAAAGGAGGACGTTAGTAAACATGACATTAATAACAGTGCAGGTGAAATTATTGTTGATGGAAAGGTGTTTTGTGGCTCGAATGCAGAAGGGTCTGGTAGGGATTTCGCACGATTATCTGAAACTGATAATAAAGGAATCGGTGAAACGAAGGTTATCAATGTGTATGATGAGTATACTATGTACGAAACTAAGGCTGAGATCGTTCAGAGTAATTCAACAGAAGTATCTGAGTGTCCAAATGGTGTGCATTGTGTAGAAAATGAGTCGAAAAACGAAGTGGCTGAAAAATCTAGTGATAATCTGCTCCACTGTCTAAGAGTTGCTTTCCTGCTAGAATCTGATGACGAAAATGAAATCAGTGATAGTTCAGATGATGAGGGGTATATGAATACAGGTAAGAATGAATATACTAACTTTCTCTGTTGTTCAAAAGTCGAGTACTTAAATGAATCTGATAGTGAGGAAGAGAGTAGTAATGACTCCAGTGAAGATGAATTTTCAGGTGTAGACGAAAGTGAATATACTTTTACTGAGAGAGGGTATGAGAAAATTAGTGACATTTTTCCAAATCAAGATACAGAAAGTAGAACTGGGCCAAAACCGAATGAATTATTCAGTAATGTAACACAGGGGCATAGTTTGCAGGAACCTCCAGATGATACTATACTGGGGCAAGCCTTAACAAATGTTTTGGAAGAGAGTGAATTACCGGAACAAAGAGAACCAACTGATAAAATGATAGCAGAACAGGAGATGTTGTACCTTGCTAAAGACTTTGAAATTCCAAAACCTAAAAAGCCACCTGATGAAACAAAACGTTGGCAAGATCTGGATAGCTTAGTGAAAAATGTAGAAAGTAGGAGGCCTAAAAAGCCACCAGATTTAAGTCACTGTTTATGAACCATAAAAGACTGCCTTGTTAATAAAGAAACTGGGGGCAGGGTGCTGTATTTATATATATGTTGTTAATATAATGCATGGCTTTATTATTATTGTATCTGAGTGTTACCTGAAAGTGGATTATTGTTTTGTTGATCTTGAGGCCTGTGGCAGTTTGTTGCTTATTTATTGTAGTGTACTGTTTAACTTTGCTTACAAACTGTTTATTTTCAATTGAATACTTACTGTTGCCAGTCTAATTATGAAGATACGGGGCATGTAGAGTGAAAAACCTGAAAACTTTATGAATAATAATGATTATGGTAACTTAACAAGAGTGCAAAGAACTCCACAAGATAATAATTTATTTCTAATATACTTAAAGATCAGAAAGGGCTTAAGTTTGCACCATGTTGAGTACTTAAAGGTACATGTCCTCAGATGAGGGTTGTTAACCCTCAGGGGGCAATGCACTCTTTGCATTGTCAGGTGCCTGACGAGCACCAGGGACCCGAGTCGTTGCTAGCACTACTTCCGTTTCTTTTCGTGCTGCCAACCTTCCTCTTCATCATTCAGAACTTTTACTATCTTCTTTCCTTCTTCTCTATCAGAGTGTATTGAATAGTGTGGCAATGATGTAAGATATTGTGTATTATTTGTGGACAAGTAAATGGAAAAATAATATGGATACACTAGAAAATGACCAAGAATAATGAAAGTATAGTGGGTACTGTAAAGGAAAAATGAAATGGGAAAGTAATTGGAAAGAGAAATATGGATGAGAAAAGAATAGCTTACTGAAAAGAAAAGGTAAATGAATGCCATAATATAATTAAATGCAAATGTTTTTGAAAAAGAAAAAAGAGGCAAATATGGTGTTGAAAAACTGTATATGTTTTTAAAAACTGAGGAGATGAACCTGGCTAAGTTGTGTGAAATAGGTGTATGAGATGTATATGTCTTGTGCCACAAAAAAGGTGGCAGAAATCACTTGCAATAGGATATGAAATTATTGTCCTGATCTTGATGTATGTAATGACCTAACTGTGTGTGAAAAAGCAATGGTAAAGGAGTAGTAAGAAATACTTTATCCTAACTTGATCCTGAATATGACATTTAATTTTTTCTCGATTAATGTATATGTTACCTGATTGTGTCATTTGAAAAGAAATGGTTTTGTTACCAGTGTCTAATTACTGTTTCAAAGTTACAGGTTTCATGTCTTATACTACTAATGCAAATTTTACCAAAAGTGTGACAAAATGATGAAAAACCTGGAAATGATGACAATAAACTGCTCAAAAATGTGTTGATGGGCAGTACAACAAGACAAAATAATGAAAATGCTGTGATCCTGAAGCTAAGGGCTACCAAATATGCTATGTGAGCAGTAGCCAAAGGACTTGCCATTGTGGGGCAAGAAGTTGATAAGTGATCACGAACTTCCAAACCTAGAGGATGGGGCAGTGTGTCAATTTAAAAATGTGTAATTTAGTGTTCTTAATCTAAATTGTGTTTTGTGTCTAAATGTTATAGGTAAAGACTGCCAAACCAATAATGGGCAGAATGTGTAACATGGACTGCTAGTGCTGAGGCAAGCAGTGAACTAAGTTAGGTTTTTTGAGCAATATGTTATAAACTGACTATTCTTATGAAGTCAGTGAAAAGTTATTATAAAATATATATGCAACTTATTTAAATGGATGTAGATGTTTTTGAGACTAAGTTTTCTTGGATAACTTAAAGTTTTGGACTGCCTTGTTTTAAAACACAGCAGTGATGATTAAAGATAGGCTCTGAATATGTTAGTGTGTTTATGTGTAACAAATATTTTGGACTGCTATTAATGAAGAGCAGCTTTAAAGTTAATTAATTTGAAAAAACCTTGCAAAGTTACTTTGGTATTTAAGGAGTCAGTTGGAAAAGGTTTCCGTAGCTGTTTGTGTAAATTTTGTACATATGTGGATGCAAACTGATATTTTCAATATTTCATTAATTGCTGAACCTTGTAAAATGTACTGTGATCATTAATATGCTTGTGTGTCTGTGAAATTTTACATTCTTTTAAAATTATTGAGAGACAAACTTCTGTTTTGTTAAGTTAAAATGATCTGTGTTGTTGTATATGTGTATTTTCTTTATTTTATTTGAAGGCTGTACCATATTCTACTAATATGCAGATTAATTTTGTACTGATTGCCTATTAATTGAACTGTGTGTGTATGAAATGAACATGCTTAAAAGATATCTTGTGTAATGATGCAAAATTAGTTTCCTTAAACCAGTGTGAAATTGAAAATTGCTTTAGATGTTTTATTTTGAAAATCTTTTGGAAGAAATACATGCAATTTCTTAGTGTATATACTGTATATTTGTAATGTGTGTGTGTGTGTTTTTTTTTTCTCCCAACTGAAGTTGGATGGAATAAATTTTTTTTTGCAGCCAGCACCACTTAGGTGTTATAGATGTTTCCTTGAAGTATCCCTGACGGGAAACGTCAACGAAACATGGGGCATGTGTAACACCACAGCTCTTATGCTGTATGAATTTATTTTGCTTTTCCTTTATTTAATGTTACGTTGTTGATTTTCTGTAAGTGTGATTGAATCGATAACATAAAATTGTGTACTCTTTTCTTTGTCAAACCTTTGATGTCGTGATTTGATTCTATGCAAAGTAGTGTATCTGCAATTTATATTCTTTGTCCCATTTGGAGGGAACAGAACTTATTGTATGTAATTGTAATTTTGTGTGAATAATTTTTTTGTTGAAGTGTCAATATGTGAAAATGTTCTGTTTTATTTAATGTATTTGTTTGCTGTTATGTAAATTGCTGATCCTCACTTAGGGCTCTTAGTTAGTTTGTATGTAAATGGTGTAGTGGTTCCCCTCTGGAACGGAAATGCGTAACGCGCGCAAATTGTGGTTGGCATAGGTGGAAAAGGTGGAACTGATAGTCAGTCGGAGACGAGCCAGCAGTCGGAAAGGAGCTACGAGTCTGTGCACTGCTAGTATAAAGGTGCATATTGTGATGATTCAGAGAGAGGCTTTTACTGCTTCTTTCCAATGCCTCGGATGGGTGGATAAATAGCTGGATCTATTCTGGAATTTGTATGAATCATCGCCATGAAGATACGATAAAATCCGGCAATTCTACCTGCAATTCCACCTACCAACATGCAGTTGCCACCACATTGCGCAATCACTGTAACGTAATACTATATTGATGTACAGTGAAGGATCAGCCTAATGGATGTGTTAGTGTGCTGAAATATAAGGTAATTCATATCGGAATTTATTTACCTACCTTGATTTTGCTCCTCATCATAACACCTCTCAGGGTCCTCTCCGTTTGAAGTAAAGTGATTACCGAGTGTCCTTACTGAAAGTACATTGAAACTCAGTTTTTTTTTATGCCTCTTGAACTTATTAAAAAGATAGTTAAAGCTAATGTGGTAACAGAGTGAGTTAAAGCAAATGTTATTTGTACAATAATAATTTTCCTATTGAAACTGCTATTTAAAGTGCTGTTACCAACTTCAAACTTAAAAGATTGACTGAGACTTATGAAGTAAATGAACACATTGTTGTCTGTAGTAAATTCTGAAAAGGAGAGTCAGTTTCTTGCAATTTTGTCAACATTGTGTTTCGTTGTAGTAAAAGTGAGAAAGCTGCAGTTGTGAAACGTTACATTCTCATGTATGCCAAGTGTTTGTCTCTCTTGTGTGCATATTAACAGTATAAAGACCACTCAGTTTGTGTAAACCCTGATAGTGATAGTGTTTTTCTGTATCTGTTATAATTTTGAAAATAGTTCCTGCTGCTCTAACTGTTAGCTTCAATCTTAAAACATATGTGCGTCAGAGTTCATTGCACTCGCGTGTTACTAAGTCTAGGTTGTGTCTGTTGTGTTGTCCATTATAGTTACTTATACCTACTGTTATAAACGAGAATGTTAATCTTTCTCTTGCCTAATTAGGCTGGCGACCGTTTCCCTTATTCTAGGAATAGTATAGCTAAACAAAATTTTGATTGTCACTATTCCAATATTAACGTAATTCTGACTTTCATTTCCGATAAGCCACTTCCATTAGGAACAATACGGTCAACTTAACAAAATTCCTCTCAGAGGGTAACACTGCTGTGTTGCTTTGTGCCATAGTTGCTTTTACAAAATTGTTTTATGTTACAACCTGCTTCTAGCATTGAGGTTATGGTACAGTAGTAACAGACAGACAGGGAGTGTTATAAGCCGTCCACAATACGAGCACGAAGAGTCTCTACATTTGGTACCAGAGTTGCGTAGACAAGAGCTTTCAAATGCCCCCATAAATGAAAGTCAAGAGCGTTGAGTTAGGAGAGCGTGGAGGCCATGGAATTGGTCCGCCTCTACCAATCCATTGGTCACCGAATCTGTTGTTGAGAAGCGTACGAACACTTCGACTGAAATGTGCAGGAGCTCCATCGCTCATGAACCACATGTTGTGCCGTACTTGTAAAGGCACATGTTCTAGCAGCACAGGTAGAGTATCCCGTATTAAATCATGATAACGTGCTCCATTGAGCGTAGGTGGACGAAACTAAAATGAGCTCTAACATGGAAATTAAGCGTTTACGGACACATGTCCACATAACATCTATTCTTTATTTGTGTGTGAGGAATGTTTCCTGAAAGTTTGGCCGTACCTTTTTGTAACTCCCTGTATATTATATAGAGATGGGACGAGGACGCTTCCCTGAGGTAGACCATTCCTCTGATTTCTCCATCTGCTTTTCTTGCCCTGGAGACAGGCGAAAAATCCCCTATTATGCAGGAAAGTACCTATAAGTGATGTTAAATGGTTAAATCTCTTGTCACATTGTATACTTTCCTAAGGAGCCTCCGATGGTTTACAGTATGATATGCAGCTGAAAGGTCTATGAATGCCACTCCCGTGATCTCTTTCCTCTGAAACCCATCCTCGATATGTTGGGTCAGGTTCAGGACATGACCGCAGCACGATCTGCCTGGTCGGAAACCTGCCTGCTGTGGGATGATCTGTTGTTCCAAGACGCTTTCTATGCGACTTAGCGTCAGGCGTTCCAAGATCTTAAAACAGTGACATGAAAGAGACACAGGGCGGAAGTTTTTTGGATCATCAGAGTCCTTTCCTGGTTTCAGAAGTGCAACCACTCGGGCTTTCCTCCACACCTTTGGAATATGGAGCCATTCTACACATGCGTTTATCAAATCTAGCAGCCACTGTAGGATATTACTGCCAAAGTTTCTAATTTCATCGATACCAGGGGCTCTGTTAATCTTCAAGCTGAAAATGGCTGCAGTAAGTTCTGACATTGTAAATGGTGCCTTGAGGTGATGATTTTCCTCTGCCGGATCACGTGCTAAAGGTTCCTGGTACTTTCTGCCGTGGGTTTTAAGGAGTGTAGTGGCGACTTGATCTGCCGTGACGTTAGTAAATTTGTCATTTGACTTACCGTTAAGGTTCTTTAACAGTTTCCAACCCCGCCTACTGTTCACTTTCATGTCCAGGTTCTCCACGAGGTCACACCATTTGGCTCTGCGGTTCTCAGCTATGACTGACATGAGTTCATCGCCTGCTAGAAGTGTCTCATCGCCAAATGGGTCGTTATCGAAGAGCTTCTGGTACCTTTCCAGTACTGGCTTTGCGTCCTCAGACAGTCCCGTAATATACTGTGTTCTGCATCCTCGCGGTATTGTTTTCCTAGACACATTCTGAACGACATCGAAATAAGTGTCCAAGGAATAGAAAAGCAACTGGAATCACTCAACAGAGGAAAGTCCACTGGACCTGACGGGATACCAATTCGATTCTACACAGAGTACGCGAAAGAACTTGCCCCCCTTCTAACAGCTGTGTACCGCAAGTCTCTAGAGGAACGGAAGGTTCCAAATGATTGGAAAAGAGCACAGGTAGTCCCAGTCTTCAAGACGGGTCGTCGAGCAGATGCGCAAAACTATAGACCTATATCTCTGTCGTCGATCTGTTGTAGAATTTTAGAACATGTTTTTTGCTCGAGTATCATGTCGTTTTTGGAAACCCAGAATCTACTATGTAGGAATCAACATGGATTCCGGAAACAGCGATCGTGTGAGACCCAACTCGCTTTATTTGTTCATGAGACCCAGAAAATATTAGATACAGGCTACCAGGTAGATGCTATTTTTCTTGTCTTCCGGAAGGCGTTCGATACAGTTCCGCACTGTCGCCTGATAAACAAAGTAAGAGCCTACGGAATATCAGACCAGCTGTGTGGCTGGATTGAAGAGTTTTTAGCAAACAGAACATAGCATGTTGTTATCAATGCAGAGACGTCTACAGACGTTAAAGTAACCTCCGGCGTGCCACAGGGGAGTGTTATGGGACCATTGCTTTTCACAATATATATAAATGACCTAGTAGATAGTATCGGAAGTTCCATGCGGCTTTTCGCGGATGATGCTGTAGTATACAGAGAAGTTGCAGCATTAGAAAATTGTAGCGAAATGCAGGAAGATCTGCAGCGGATAGGCACTTGGTGCAGGGAGTGGCAACTGACCCTTAACATAGACAAATGTAATGTATTGCGAATACATAGAAAGAAGGATCCTTTATTGTATGATTATATGATAGCGGGACAAACACTGGTAGCAGTTACTTCTGTAAAATATCTGGGAGTATGCGTGCGGAACGATTTGAAGTGGAATGATCATATAAAATTAATTGTTGGTAAGGCGGGTACCAGGTTGAGATTCATTGGGAGAGTCCTTAGAAAATGTAGTCCATCAACAAAGGAGGTGGCTTACAAAACACTCGTTCGACCTATACTTGAGTATTGCTCATCAGTGTGGGATCCGTACCAGATCGGGTTGACGGAGGAGATACAGAAGATCCAAAGAAGAGCGGCGCGTTTCGTCACAGGGTTATTTGGTAACCGTGATAGCGTTGCGGAGATGTTTAACAAACTCAAGTGGCAGACTCTGCAAGAGAGGCGCTCTGCATCGCGGTGTAGCTTGCTCGCCAGGTTTCGAGAGGGTGCGTTTCTGGATGAGGTATCGAATATATTGCTTCCCCCTACTTATACCTCCCGAGGAGATCACGAATGTAAAATTAGAGAGATAAGAGCGCGCACGGAGGCTTTCAGACAGTCGTTCTTCCCGCGAACCATACGCGACTGGAACAGGAAAGGGAGGTAATGACAGTGGTACGTAAAGTGCCCTCCGCCACACACCGTTGGGTGGCTTGCGGAGTATAAATGTAGATGTAGATGTAGAGTTTGACAAAAGAGTCGTACATCTCAATTTGTGGGGGGATTTTTGTTATTTCTACATCAAGGAGCTCTCTAAATTTCTTCCAATTGTCCTTTTTAAAGTTCAACCTTCTTTTGAAAGGAGCTTGTTCAGGCTTAACTACTGCATCGACCGTGCAAATTATGGGCCGATGCTGCGTATGGGGAATTGGCTCCCCAATCAGTTTTCCACATTGGCCAGCGAGTTTCATGCTAACAAAGATGTTATCGGGATTGTACACTTTCTTCCATCTGCCACTATTAAAGGAGCTTGGCAGTTTCGGGTCATGTATGAGCAGTAGATCGTCTACCTCGGCCCAGGTCTCTAGTTCCACTCCGCTGCTGTTAGTTTCTTTATAGCCCCATGTAGTGCTCCGACAGTTGAAATCGCCCAATACAAAATTAAAGTCTTGGTAACTGAAATTGCCAGGCCCAGTGGAGACGGTCTGATATGGGAAGGAAAGTAAAACATCTCTGCCATTACATGACAGATTTTCAACCCGAGCGAACTACACTGAAGAGCCAAAGCAACTGGTACACCTGCCTAATATCGTTTAGGGTCCCCGCGAGCACACAGAACTGTCGCAACACGACGTGGCATGGACTCGAGTAATGTCTGGAGGCAATTGACACCATAAATTCTGCAGGGCTGTCCATAAATCCGTAAGAGTATGATGGGGTTGAGATCTCTTCTGAACAGCATGCAGCAAGGCATCCGAGATACGCTCAATAATGTTCATGTCTGGGGAGTCTGGTGGCCAGCGGAAGTATTTAAACTCAGAAGAGTGTTCCTGGAGCCACTCTGTAATAATTCTCGACGTGTGGGGGGTCGCACTGCCCTGCTGGAATTGCTCAAGTCTGTCGGAATGCACTATGGAATGAATGGATGCAGGTGATCAGGCAGGCTGCTTACGTACGTGTCACCTGTCAGAGTCGTATTTAGACGTATCAGGAGTCCCATATCACTCCAACTGCACGCCTCCCACACCATTGCAGAGCCTCCATTAGCTTGAACGGTTGAACGGTCCCCTACTGACGTGCAGCGTCCATGGGTTCGGGAAGGTTGTCTCCATGCCCGTACACGTCCATCAGCTCGATGCAATTTGAAACGATTCGTCCGACCAGGCAACATGTTTCCAGTCATCAACAGTCCAACGACGGTGTTGACGGGCCCACGCGAGGCGTAACTCTTTCTGTCGCGCAGTCATCAAGGGTACACCAGTGGGCGTTCGGCTCTGAAAGCCCACATTGATGAGGTTTAGTTAAGGGGCTCCGGAACGCCCTATACTTGCAATGTTAAAATAACGCTTATAAATTACATCTTTCCTCACAAAGTATTTGAGGTAGGAAGTTGAACTTTTTACAGATTATTTATTGGAATATGGGCTACAACTTAACACAGGGATTTTACAAAATTTTAGTTCAGTTATTAAAGATGATTTTTTTTCAATTGTAATGAAAATTCACATTTTTTTTTTGCAATTTTTTATTTATATATTCAAAAATATACAGTTTTTTGGAAAAAAGGCTGTGTTAAATTATGCAGAAGGTACTGTGTAACATTTACTGAAAGTTTGAAACAAATATGTTTGGAAGATGCTTAGAAAACATGTAATTAGTATGAGAAAATAAAAGTTTTGGGAATCGAGCGACAAAGATTGGATTAACTTTTTAGTGCATTCCAGGTCCATAGGATGGATCATCTTCATCCTCTGCAAACTCCTCCTCCAGCTTCCTCTTGTTCCTCCTCCTGTTTACTCTTGCTTGTATTTCTAGACTCTTTACAGCCCTGTCTGCAGCCCGAAGGCGTTCCTTGTCTAAAGCAAGCATCGCTCGTACCATGTTAGAACCTATCTTCATTCCCATATTTCTAAATACCTTGCACCTTACAATGTTGCCATCATTGAAAGTCGCAACAGCATCATACACACTAAAGTGAAGTGTTTCTATTCCAACAAATACAGTCTTGGGGATTCTCGACCATATAACACTATTTACACTTTCATTGGGGTTTTGAGTTTTTCCGTGAATACACTTTTTCAACAGTTCAGGTGCTGCTAAGTCTCTGAAAATAGGTTTTATCACCTCCATTATTGCATGAGGCAGACTATGCTTATGAGTGTACACTTCACCAGTTAGCAATCCTTTGTTATATTTACACCAACTGTCTTCTTCTTTGGGACACAAGCTATGTTGGGGATTTTCATCGGTTGAAGAAGTACGAAAAAAAAAGAGCCCAAGCAGCCTTCTTCATTTCGTCGACACTTTGTGTATTTTGCCTAATAGCCATTCCATAATAGTTCTGTATTTTGTCAATTACACTGTCAGTTAACCTTCCCTTCCAATCCAACCCTTTACCATCACTGAGTTTTTGTTTTTTGTACGAAGCTTTCAGTCGCCGAAGTCTTGTTCCCATTCGCTTCTGTACGTGTCCAATACACTCAAATTTCTGCACTACAACATCATCACCATAGGGCTTCAGTCCTTGAACATGTTTGAAACTTTTAGAATCACCGTCACCAAGGTAATTAACATATCGCACAGCGCCACAGTGGGTCACGCCCATGTAGAACACATTTCAAAAAAAATTTAAAAATAGTTGTAGTCTTCGGAATTGAATAAATTATATATCTATTAAAAGGTAATAGTCTGCAGATTCAGAAAACGCAAAAAAGTAAAAATTGAACTTTTCATGATTTTGAGCCTTTCTGGACCCCCTTAAGTGATTCATAAGCTGACACTTGTTGATGGCCTAGCATTGAAATCTGCAGCAATTTGCAGAAGGGTTGCACTTTTTCCAGGCTGAACGATTCTCGTCAGACGTCGTTGGTCTTGTTCTTGCAGGATCTTTTCCCGGCCGCAGCCATGTCGGAGATTTGATGTTTTACCGGAATCCATATTCACGGTACACTCGTGAAATCGTCGTACGGGAAAATGTCCACCTCATCACTACCTCGGAGAAACTGTGTCCTATCGCTCGCGCGCTGACTATAACACCACGTTCAAACTCACTTAACTCTTGATAACCTGCCATTGCAGCAGCAGTAAGCGATCAAACCGCGCCAGACGTGTAATATAGGCGTCGCCGACCCTAGTGCCGTATTCTGCCTGTTTACATATCTCTGTATACGCATGCCTATATCAGTTTCTTTGGCGCTTCAGTGTAAAAGCTTTGAGCGAAGACACACTCTGGAAACTCTCCTTCTACCGTAAGAGTTATTGTGAGCCAACCAGAATCCTTCTTACGCAGATTTAAATGAACACTTCTGCGTGATGTGGCAGCAGTCAATATCCAGATACTTGGTATCAAATACTTGGTGCTCCACCTGTCCTTCTGATCTGTATCACACCAGACAGGATTCCTCTTAGCGTCGCACACGATGCATTATTTTGGAACGTGGGCTGCCCTCCTGCACATGTTGTGCAGAGGCGGGACACCGCAACTTCACTGTCCTTCAGCGCCGAACAAATGTCACGTTCCGGCTCTTTTAACTTTCGAGCTAAAGAAAGCCCAGAAGGCTGCAAAAAAGAACAATCCCCGTCACTGTAATAAAAGGGAAGGAGAAGCACAAGTAATTAACCGTGCATTCATTGGCAGTAGCGAATACTGTCTGCAGTTTCCATGCAGCGTTAAAGAATAGACTACACCGAGTATTGGGATGTGCATATGTAAAATAAGTTGTTATACATTGTGGGCATAAACTGCCACATAGCGTCAGATAACAATCAAAGTGGCATTCTGTAATAATGTGCTGTACCAACTACAAAAAAAAAATGTTCAAATTACAGACACTTGCATGTATACGAATGATAAGCGATTAATGGAAACCTAACGAGGTGTAATTTTATGAAAATGTGTCAGTTGCGAAATGAGTGTAGAGACAGAAAGTAATTAACCAGCACTAGTTGTAAAAGTTACTTCTATAATATAATGATAGCAACCATCTGGCGTTTATCAAAACAAAGTCACAGTAAAATGGACAATATACGCTAAATGGAAATATTTTACACCTCGCAGCTACCACTTCATTTGTCAACAAATGGTATTTGTATTTGTTGCCGGCCGGTGCGGCCGTGCGGTTCTAAGCGCTTTAGTTTGAACCGCGTGTCCGCTACGGTCGCAGGTTCGAATCCTGCCTCGGGCATGGGTGTGTGTGATGTCCTTAGGTTAGTTAGGTTTAAGTAGTTCTAAGTTCTAGGGGACTGATGACCTCACAAGTTAAGTCCCATAGTGCCTAGAGCCACTTGAACCGTTTTTTTGTATTTGTTGACTGATTTAGTGCAGTTTCTTTTCCAGACAGCACTTCATTACACATAACTGCGCCGTCTGCGAAAATCTATCAATATGGAACATGCGGAACAGGAGCTCGACCTACACTTTCATGGGACACGCCTGGAAATTAATCTCTGTTGAAGAGCACATGCTACGTCTTGCCTACCAAGAAATCCTCAACAGAGTTACAAATAGTTACAATAGTATTTTTGTTAATAAACGTTGTGACATGTCAGCGAATGACTATTTGCTAATATAAAAAATACGTCTTCTAACAAGCAGAAGAAAATGAAAACCATTAAAGGCAAATGAAGAAGTGTTTAAAGTCTGCCTGCTACAAGGAGAAAGTATAAAAACTTTATGTCAAAGAAGGTTATCTGCTTACATTACAAGATCAAGAAATTAGCCAGGGTGGTAATAAGGAATGGGATAACATTATACACTTAAGAGCCAAAGAAACTGGTACACGTACGTAATATCGTGTGGGACCCTCACGAGCGAGTTGAAGTTCAAATGGCTCTGAGCACTATGGGACTTAACTGCTGAGGTCATCAGTCCCCTAGAACTTAGTACTACTTTAACCTAACGAACCTATGACATCACACACATCCATGCCCGAGGCAGGATTCGAACCTGCGACCGTAGCGGTCGCTCGGTTCCAGACTGTAGCGCTCGGTCACCCCGGCCGGCCCGAGTTGAAGTGGCGCAGCACGGCGTGGCATGGACTCGACTAATGTCTGAAGTAGTGCTGGAGGGAACTGACACCATAAACTCTACAATGCTGTCCATACATCCGTGAGAGTACGACGGGGTGCAGATCTCTTCCAAACAGCACGTCACAAGGCATCCCAGATATGCTCAACAGTGTTCACGTTGAAGGAGTTTGTTGGCCAGCGTAAGTCTTTAAACTCAGGAGAGTGTTCCTGGAGCCACTCTGTAGCAATTCTGGACTTGTAGGGTATCCCATTGTCCGGAATGCACAATGGACATGAATGGATACAGGTCACCAGACAGGATGCTCACCTGTGAGAAGGCTATCTAGATGTATCACGGGTCCCATATCACGCCAACTGCACTCGTTCCACACCATTACAGAGCCTCCACCAGCTTGAATAGTGCCCTGCTGACATGCAGGGTCCATGGAGTCCAAACCCGTATATGTCCATCTACAGGGCTATTACAAATGATTGAAGCGATTTCATAAATTCACTGTAGCTCCATTCATTGACATATGGTCACGACACACTACAGATACGTAGAAAAACAAGTTTTGTTCGGCTGTAGCCGCACTTCAGGTTTCTGCCGCCAGAGCGCTCGAGAGCGCAGTGAGACAAAATGGCGACAGGAGCCGAGAAAGCGTATATCGTGCTTGAAATGCACTCACATCAGACAGTCATAACAGTGCAACGACACTTCAGGACGAAGTTCAACAAAGATCCACCAACTGCTAACTCCATTCGGCGATGGTATGCGCAGTTTAAAGCTTCTGGATGCCTCTGTAAGGGGAAATCAACGGGTCGGCCTGCAGTGAGCGAAGAAACGGTTGAACGCGTGCGGGCAAGTTTCACGCGTAGCCCGCGGAAGTCGACGAATAAAGCAAGCAGGGAGCTAAACGTACCACAGCCGACGGTTTGGAAAATCTTACGGAAAAGGCTAAAGCAGAAGCCTTACCGTTTACAATTGCTACAAGCCCTGACACCTGATGAAAAAGTCAAACGCTTTGAATTTTCGGCGCGGTTGCAACAGCTCGTGGAAGAGGATGCGTTCAGTGCGAAACTTGTTTTCAGTGATGAAGCAACATTTTTTCTTAATGGTGAAGTGAATAGACACAATGTGCGAATCTGGGTGGTAGAGAATCCTCACGCATTCGTGCAGCAAATTCGCAATTCACCAAAAGTTAACGTGTTTTGTGCAATCTCACGGTTTAAAGTTTACGGCCCCTTTTTCTTCTGCGAAAAAAACGTTACAGGACACGTGTATCTGGACATGCTGGAAAATTGGCTCGTGCCACAACTGGAGACCGACAGCGCCGACGTCATCTTTCAAAAGGATGGTGCTCCACCGCACTTCCATCGTGGTGTTCGGCATTTCTTAAACAGGAGATTGGAAAACCGATGGATCGGTCGTGGTGGAGATCGTGATCAGCAATTCATGTCATGGCCTCCACGCTCTCCCGACTTAACCCCATGCGATTTCTTTCTGTGCGGTTACGTGAAAGATTCAGTGTTCAAACCTCCTCTACCAAGAAACGTGCCAGAACTGCGAGCTAGCATCAACGATGCTTTCGAACTCATTGATGGGGACATGCTGCGCCGAGTGTGGGAGGAACTTGATTATCGGCTTGATGTCTGCCGAATCACTAAAGGGGCACATATCGAACATTTGTGAATGCCTAAAAAAACTTTTTGAGTTTTTGTATGTGTGTGCAAGGCATTGTGAAAATATCTGAAATAATAAAGTTATTGTAGAGCTGTGAAATCGCTTCAATCATTTGTAGTTACCCTGTACTTGATACAGGCAACATGTTTGCAGTCACCAACAGTCCAATGTCGGTGTTGACGGGCCCAGGCGAGGCGTAAAGCTTTGTGTCCTGCAGCCATCAAGGGTACACGAGTGGGCCTTCGGCTCCGAAAGTCAATGTCGATGATGTTTCGTTGAATGGTTTGCACGATGACACTTGTTGATGGTCGAGCATTGAAATATGCAGCAATTGGCGGAAGGGTTGCACTTCTGTCTCGCTGAACGACTCTTTTCAGTCGTCGTTGGTCTTGTTCTTGCAGGATCGCTTTCTAGCCGCAACGATGTTGGAGATTTGATGTTTTACCGGATTCCTGATAATCACGGTATACTCGTGAAATGGTCGTACCTGAAAATCACCACTTCATCGCTATCTCGAAGATGCTGCGTCCCATCGCTTGTGCGCCGACTATAACACCACATTCAAATTCAGTTAACTCTTGATAACTTACGATTGCACCAGCAGTAGCCGATCTAACAACTGCACCAGACACTTGTTGTCTTATATAGGCGATGGCGACCGCAGCGCCTTATTCTGACTGTTTACATACCTCTGTATTTGAATACGAATGCCTGTACCACCTTTTTCGGCGCGTCAGTGTATAGGAAGTTCTACACATCGCCGCTGTCAGAAGACTACTCACACCAAAGGACGGCGCTGCTGCATCCCAATTCGTAATCATCGCCTACGACGACAGCACCATCTTAGCTCATCAGATCCGGTTGCGACCTAAGAGAACTATTAGTCAGAACTGCATTTCAAAGTTTGTAATGTGTTGTATCTTGAGATGGGACTATCGATCTCTATTGCATCAAATAACAGTCGAAGTGCTCATCGACAATAACAAATACAAATTGTCATACATATGGACATGGATTGTTTGCAAGCTAAATATTTTAGATTTATTCAAGTTTTAATGGTCACATAATATTTTGTAGTATCTGATCGACCTGCTCCAGAAGTAAATCTAAGCTTGTTACAACAGTCTACAATATCGACGAGGATGTATGGTTTTTGTTGTCCGTCACTACAGGAAGAGAAAGGGTTTACATGATATGGAGTGATGAAACTGTAGACGAACAACAGACAAAAAAAATTAGCTCACCTTTAAGTGTTACAACAGCAAACAGATAAAGCAAGAGAGATATTTGGGGAAAAACTAAATTAAGTGGAAAATATTGTAAGGAAAGCTCGCCAAGAGTCTTGCGACGAATTTATCAGCATAGTTGAAGATGATATACGTGGGAGGCGAATGATGGCCTATAGAGTTCTTAAGCCAGTATAAAAAATATGAGATTAAAAATACCTATTAAATAAAATCTTCCAGCCTGATTAACCAGTATCGCAATTCTAATGGTTAAAATGTGGTATGCATAGTCATTAATTGAAATTACTTCACATGGCAAAACGAGCGTCTGACAATAAAACATGTACTGACATACTCCACATGGAATTGGATCCATACTTAAAACCCACATAAAAAGTGCAAATATTAATCATCTTATGCTTATATATAAGCATAAGATTAAAAACAGATATTCCAGCCTGACAGGTTTTTAATCTTATACCTTTTTATCCTGGCTTTTATACAACTGTATGTTTTACCTTACCAGGCTAGAAGCTTCACATTATTAATATTTGCACTTTTTATGTGGATTTTAAGTATGGACCCAATTCCACGTGGAATATCTCAGTACATGTTTTATTGTAATATGCTCGTTTTTCCATGTGAAGTACTTTTAATTGATGACTACGCATACCATATTTTAACCATTACAATTGTGATACTTGTTAATCATGTAGCCTAGCTATAGTGCCCTCTGCTGGCATCAGTTTCCTTGCATAAGTACCAGAAGCATTCTGGTCATCACCAACACTTACTATGTACCTGCATGTTTAGTTTGACGTTGATACTACATCAGAATATTTTATTGTACTTGTGGCTGGTATACATGGCTGTTAACCATGTAAAAATTTTATCATTTTTATGTAGCACCGGGAATTTTACAGATTTAGCGTCAGTAAACTAACTTAGTTGGTTACACACTGTTTTGGTTTTTGTAACAGATCTGAAGATGCCAGTAGTCGAAACTGGTCATAGTAAAATTAAAAAAAAAAATGATCATCACGGACCTGTAAATGAAGTAAAGCGGTTCACCCTTGATCTCGTTATCTGCCCTCTAACAGACTATGTAGCAGATTCATTACGTCGCCTATGTGACAGGCCGTATGTACAAGGGCGTGCTGAAGAGTAATGCCTCCGAAATTTTTAAATAAAGCAAACGTTATTAACATATACATCTTTATTGTTCATGCTTACATATTTATTTTTCAAACTTGTCACCCTGGCGACAAACACATTTCTCCCCACAACAGAAGAGGTTGTTGATACTGTCATAAAAAATGGTTCAAATGGCTCTGAGCACTATGCGACTTAACTTCTGAGGTCATCAGTCGCCTAGAACTTAGAACTAATTAAACCTAACTAACCTAAGGACATCACACACATCCATGCCCGAGGCAGGATTCGAACCTGCGACCGTAGCGGTCACGCGGTTCCAGACTGAAGCGCCTTTAACCGCACGGCCACACCGGCCGGCTGATACTGTCATAACCTCACCTCTTCTCGTACCACATCGTCACTACAATGCGAAGTCTTCTACGGTGCTTTCCAAGTTCTGGAAAAGACGAAAATAGGGTAGGCCGCAGTCGGGACTGTATGCAGGATGTTGGATGACGGTGTACCCAAGGCGTCGGATCGTTGGAGGTGTCGCTGCACTCGTGTGACGTCTGGAGTTTTGACAGTAAAAGAGAGTGTGCTCCAGGTGTGGAGGAACTCTTCGAATTCGAAACTCGATTACAGCACGCTTTCTCACACACCGGCACAGTTCGTGACATACCGCCAAGCTACCACGCTACAATTCGGAGCCCTATTGTGGCAGTAAAGGAAACAAAAGGTAAATTCGGAGTAGGTATTAAAATCCAAGGAGAAGAAATAAAAACTTTGAGGTTCGCCGATGACATTGTAATTCTGTCAGAGACAGCAAAGGACTTGGAAGAGCAGTTGAATGGAATGGACAGTGTCCTGAATGGAGGATATAAGATGAACATCAACAAAAGCAAAACAAGGATAATGGAATGTAGTCGAATTAAGTCGGGTGATGCTGAGGGTATTAGATTAGGAAATGAGACACTTAAAGTAGTAAAGGAGTTTTGTTATTTGGGGAGCAAAATAACTGATGATGGTCGAAGTAGAGAGGATATAAAATGTAGACTGGCAATGGCAAGGAAAGCGTTTTCTGAAGAAGAGAAATTTGTTAATATCGAGTATAGATTTAAGTGTCAGGAAGTCGTTTGTGAAAGTATTTGTATGGAGTGTAGCCTTGTATGGAAGTGAAACATGGACGATAAATAGTTTGGACAAGAAGAGAATAGAAGCTTTCGAAATGTGGTGCTACAGAAGAATGCTGAAGATTAGATGGGTAGATCACATAACTAATGAGGAAGTATTGAATAGGATTGGGGAGAAGAGAAGTTTGTGGCACAACTTGACCAGAAGAAGGGATCGGTTGGTAGGACATGTTCTGAGGCATCAAGGGATCACCAATTTTGTATTGGAGGGCAGCGTGGAGGGTAAAAATCGTAGAGGGAGACCAAGAGATGAATACACTGAGCAGATTCAGAAGGATGTAGGTTGCAGTAGGTACTGGGAGATGAAGAAGCTTGCACAGGATAGAGTAGCATGGAGAGCTGCATCAAACCAGTCTCGGGACTGAAGACCACAACAACAACAACAACATTGCGGCAGAGGGCTGCAAATATGCACACATGAAGGATAAAGATGTAGAATGTTAATAATTGAGCCGTGATGCGGCTCGCGTTGGTGCTGTTTGTAGATTTCCGCCCTCTGTTGGAGGCCAGACGGTATCGTTTAGTTGGCATGGTTGAGGTTGTTTGTCTTCTTCTCGGGTTGACTGGCGCCACTCGGTTTCGCAAGCACTGCCTCTCCGTTAGTGGCAGCAGCGGCGTTTATCGATAAGTAGTAACTGTTGCCCTATCTTTGGGGCGACGTCGTCGTTTTTCAGGGTCGTGTGAGTGTGGGGTCGGTTGGGGACTGAGGAGGAGACAGGTCAGCGCAGTGCGAGAACACGCCGGGACTGCTGGCGGCGTACATGGACTGCTGGATAAGGGCTGTGGTCACGAGGGTGCACGACTTCCTCGTAAACCGGATCCAGCAAGCCTTAACTTGAATGCATTTCAATCCAAGAAGAGAAACCTCCACCATTGTGATATCTCGCGATTCTCCAGTGACTTGGGTTCGTGTTGCTGCTCGTAGTGTTGCCGAGGCGAAGAGCAGCGAGTGGAGTGCTTGGGGAAGGCGGACCTGATTAGCTTTCCTCGACTTCTTATTACTATTTACTGCTTTCAGCTTGTTGCAATTTGTTAAGTTCAACGAGTGGCAATTTTTCTTGCCTGGTGGACGCAAGGCGTGTAACTGAGGCGGGACGTGGGGATCAGCCCAGCATTCACTTAGTGGAGTGTGGAAAAACGCCTAAAAATCACATCCAGGCTGTCCGGCACACCGACCTTCGTTGGCAATCCACCGGGCAGATTCGATCTGGGGCCAGCGCGCCTACCCGAGGTCAGGAAGCAGCGCATTAGCGCTTTCGGCTAACCTGTCGGGTTCCCGTTTGGCAAGAGATAGTCCATATAATTAACGGCACGACATAACAATAACTACGTGATGTCACTAAACCGCTGCAGCGCCCTCACACTGTCGTTAGTATTAGTAGTCGTTGACAGACATAAAGCTTTGCCAGCCTAAGTACTTCCAGCTTCCACCAGATCAGAGTAAGGAGTCCAGCAATGAAATGATTTACAAACAGTAAGTGACTTTAACTCAATTGCTTTAAAACTGGGTGTAGAGTGTGGGTGAAGCAAGAATCTTTGGGGAGAGGAGTGGTACAGAGGAAGCATATTTTGTAACAAGTGTCCATCCTCAATGTGGGTAGCAGGCTTTCTTTTCTGAAGAGGAGTTATTGGTAGCACTAGCGATGCACCACTGTTTCATCATTTTCTAAAAAATAAAAAATAAAGTTGTTAGAAATAAACAGAATCGTTTGTTCGCGATGGAATAAAACACCTATAGAAACTATCTTTCGTCAATCCAAAAATAAAAGCGTTCGAATATAATTGTTTTTCTTTCAGAATTTAGTTGGGCACTGATGTTGATGGTTAGTGGTGGGGGAGGGGGGATAATGATTGCGCTCAGGGGTACTAGCATCAGAAAGGGTGGGAAACATTGTCCTAAATGAACGCTTTCCAGGACAGTGAATAGGTCGTGGTCCACCAGCAACCCCTGCTCCCTTGAAATAGCCGACAAGAATTCATGACCTCGGCACACTTGACAACGCGTCACTGGGAGCCATTAAGGCGCACGTATCTGTTCGTTGTTACGCACACTGCTGCTGAATACGCATTTCACACTGTAGTACCGTCCGCGGCTCGTGGTCTTGCGGTAGCAATCTCGCTTCCCGTTCACGGGGTCCCGGGTTCAATTGCCGGCTGAGTCAGGGATTTTCTCTGCCTGGAGATGACTGGGTGTTGTGTGTATTTCATCCTCATTCACTCACAAGTCGCCGTAGTGGAGTTAAAGAACTTGTGGAGCGGCGGCCGAACCGCCCCGCGAGGCATATCCCGGCCACCAATGCCATACGCTTGTAATGTTCTTGCAGCGGTCTCTCCGCGATATTTTCAGAAATTTTCTAAATTATATAACTCAGTACATATCTCGAAATATCTCTTCTTATCTTACCGATTATCAATGCAAAGTAGTTTCAAGCCCAATTATTCCTTGGAGCGTCCATTTACTCCATGGAATAGCTTCTCTGCTATCTATGTTTTCTCTTATAAAAAAGAATGAAGGACTGCTTGCCGATTAGTCGTGAAAGAAGGAGGATGTATATGTATGTATTGTTGAGCTAGTCGCCATCTTGATGAGATTCTGTATGAGAAGGAATTTAATACATGAACTAAACTAAAGTAAGTGTGTTCACGTATTATTTAACTGATTATTATTGACAGTGTCTGCTTAGTACGCTGTGTTGCACGGGATTAGTGGGGAACGTCTGATTTACACTGGACGAACCTGCCGTTTCGTATGCTCAAGATATCCAGTTACTTCAAATAAATAGGCTAACACGGTCTTACCAGCAGATCTCCGGTCTTCCCCATGTGATCACCGAAAGTTAATAATTATTACAAATGTTTTCAGGAGATCGACTGACAATTTTCGTCGCACCGAGACTTCGAAATGGCTTCACTGCCTTATGGAATTTAAGTTAAGCTCAATGTAATCAGGATAGAACAGTAGTGAACTGTGTGAATGTGATAAGCCTGCTTCGTGAATGAAAATTCCCTTAACATACGCATGTTTTACTATCCTGATCAGTGAAGCTAAATCAGGCCGGTTTGAGAGAGGTTTTTAAATTTTAGATCCCACACAAAATACACTCCTGGAAATTGAAATAAGAACACCGTGAATTCATCGTCCCAAGAAGGGGAAACTTTATTGACACATTCCTTGGGTCAGATACATCACATGATCACATGATCACATCACTGACAGAACCACAGGCACATAGACACAGGCAACAGAGCATGCACAATGTCGGCACTAGTACAGTGTATATCCACCTTTCGCAGCAATGCAGGCTACTATTCTCCCATGGAGACTATCGTAGAGATGCTGGATGTAGTCCTGTGGAACGGCTTGCCATGCCATTTCCACCTGGCGCCTCAGTTGGACCAGCGTTCGTGCTGAACGTGCAGACCGCGTGAGACGACGCTTCATCCAGTCCCAAACATGCTCAATGGGGGACAGATCCGGAGATCTTGCTGGCCAGGGTAGTTGACTTACACCTTCTAGAGCACTTTGGGTGGCACGGGATACATGCGGACGTGCATTGTCCTGTTGGAACAGCAAGTTCCCTTGCCGGTCTAGGAATGGTAGAACGATGGGTTCGATGACGGTTTGGATGTACCGTGCACTATTCAGTGTCCCCTCGACGATCACCAGTGGTGTACGGCCAGTGTAGGAGATCGCTCCCCACACCATGATGCCGGGTGTTGGCCCTGTGTGCCTCGGTCGTATGCAGTCCTGATTGTGGCGCTCACCTGCAGGGCGCCAAACACGCATACGACCATCATTGGCACCAAGGCAGAAGCGACTCTCATCGCTGAAGACGACACGTCTCCATTCGTCCCTCCATTCACGCCTGTCGCGACACCACTGGAGGCGGGCTGCACGATGTTGGGGCGTGAGCGGAAGACGGCCTAACGGTGTGCGGGACCGTAGCCCAGCTTCATGGAGACGGTTGCGAATGGTCCTCGCCGATACCCCAGGAGCAACAGTGTCCCTAATTTGCTGGGAAGTGGCGGTGCGGTCCCCTACGGCACTGCGTAGGATCCTACGGTCTTGGCGTGCATCCTTGCGTCGCTGCGGTCCGGTCCCAGCTCGACGGGCACGTGCACTTTCCGCCGACCACTGGCGACAACATCGATGTACTGTGGAGACCTCACGCCCCACGTGTTGAGCAATTCGGCGGTACGTCCACCCGGCCTCCCGCATGCCCACTATACGCCCTCGCTCAAAGTCCGTCAACTGCACATACGGTTCACGTCCACGCTGTCGCGGCATGCTACCAGTGTTAAAGACTGCGATGGAGCTCCGTATGCCACGGCAAACTGGCTGACACTGACGGCGGCGGTGCACAAATGCTGCGCAGCTAGCGCCATTCGACGGCCAACACCGCGGTTCCTGGTTTGTCCGCTGTGCCGTGCGTGTGATCATTGCTTGTACAGCCCTCTCGCAGTGTCCGGAGCAAGTATGGTGGGTCTGACACACCGGTGTCAATGTGTTCTTTTTTCCATTTCCAGGAGTGTATATTAAAATTTGTTAGACTGCCACTAGTCTGACTTATCATCTTGTGAAGTGAAGGCAACTCTTGGCTGCCTATCTCATCGCTCGCGAAACTGTTCGTTGCTGGACCTTCTCAGAGATCAATTCTTGGAGCACCGTCTGGATCAGTTGCTTGTTTCTTTACTTAACTTTTGCTATTGTATTTGCTGTTTTATAGCAGGTTACAAATTTTTTTTTATATTATTGCCGTTCCTGGTGTGTAAGGCCTTCAGCCATGATTGTGGTCATTTGCCTTAAAATTCTAATTTGGTATTTGTATTTCAGCAGTAAGCCTTAAAACCTTATTTACTGCCATTCCTGGCGTCTGACGCATTCTTCTGTGTTTGTGGCCAATTGCCTTTAATATTTCAATACCTGTAATTTGTAAGTTGCAGCGAGTTTTAAACAATTCTTAAGTTTTTGCCATTCGTGGCGTGTAAGGCCTTCTGTCCATTTCACAGTAGTTTGTTTTTAAAACATTATCTGCTGTACCTGTATTTAATGGTGATTTGCTAAATTGCAACTCACTGAAAAGACTATTATTTACACTGTTGTTTATTCCTTCATTAATAACGTGTGGTATTTTTTTATTTATTGGTGAGTCTGGAATTACTGGTATAAAATAAATTGTGTGTAATTTTAAAAGGCAACCGATACTAACTGATTACGGCCCCGTCCACAGTCGTAACCGAATCCTGCTTTCCCTTGACTACCATCAGGTTTCAATAATGTGTGTTTTATTTAAAAAGCTTCAGGGGTTTTCACGTGAACAGTTCTGAGGCATTACCTTTCTGCATGCCCTCGTATATTTCAAATTTCATTAATCAAATTTAACTGACATTATCTTCCGCAAACGCGCTTTAACAAAAATCCTGGATATACTTTGCATATATCACTGCAGGCATCAGAAACTATCGGAGATGCCTAACTAGGACTTCAGTGACGTAACCATGTCTAGATGCTCATAACTAGAGAATTAATGCTAGCTTTTCTTAAGGTTATAGTGGTCTTCGGTAATTAGTATTCTGCTTTAAAATTTCCTCCTTGATTGTAACGAGAAGCTTGCGAAAAGCGTCAGCCGATGTAATTGCAAAGTTTTGGTCTAATGCTAAACAAGGCTGGAGCTCGAATTCAGAGTTAAGTGCACCACCTTCAGACATTTCTCGTTTGCGTACGCATTCAGATGCCCCAACTCTTTATCTACGTCATTTTGTTTACTTCGTCCAAAACAGTGCTCACGCCATGCGAAAAAATCCTCTCTGAATATCAAAGTTTTACAGGTTAGGTTAGTGTTCTTCAACGTCCCGTTGACAACGAGGTCATTAGAGACGGAGCACAAGCTCGGGTTAGGGAAGGATGGGGAAGGAAATCGGCCGTGCCCTTTCAAAGGAACCATCCCGGCATTTGCCTGAAACGGTTTAGGGAAATGACGGAAAACCTAAATCAGGATGGCTGGAGACGGGATTGAACCGTCGTCCTCCCGAATGCGAGTCCAGTGTGCTAACCACTGAGCCACCTCTCTCGGTAAAGTTTTACATCGTGGCTCTTAATTATGTAGTGTTGTATCGTGTGTGCCGGTTATTACCGCCGAAGGCAATAGCCCAGCGTTCATAGGATAGGTTATTCCGTGTTCTTTTGCATTCCCTCTAGTGTTCACACCTGTTCGCAGACACAAAGGAGCAGTAGTGAACCCTGGGCAGCAGTCTTAGAATGCTCGTTCCCCTATTTTAGCTCCAGTGTAAGCCAGGCTTCAACCTGGTGGTCAGCTCTCATCGTATGACGGAGTTGTACAGACACCTGATTAGCCGAACGATTTTACCCAGCTGGTTAACAGCATGTTGTAGAAGGGGGCCAAGGGTGACTGCAGTGAAGAGGTTGAAACGAGAGCAGGCTGCAGTAGCAATTCAGAAATGAGGAGACTTGCAAAGGATTTGTGTGGCAAAGCTGCATAAAAACAGTGTTCGTCCTGACGACCACTTGAGTAATAACCACCCAGTAGGGATAGTTGATTTTCTGTCCTGATACCACGTTTCTCCTCCAGTCGGACTCCTGACTTTTTCTTACCCGCCGTGCGATATTCTCGTCATTTGTTTTTATGCAGTGCCATGGAGTACTGATGCCTCTGTTGTTACGAGATTCCAATATGTTTCGTTCCTCGAAGAAGTGTACCGTGATCTTCTCCGCCGAGCAAATTACTGTAATCCCTGTATACAGCAATTTTGTGGCAGTGGTCACCCCTGGTCTTAATATTTCAACAGTTGCTTCATCTATGCCTCGAGTTTCCTGTTTTTCATTATCTTTACGGAATTCTCCATATTGTAACGTGACCAATAGCAGTGTACAACAAGAAGAGCCTGTTTGATATCTATTAAACTTTTTGTGTCTGAGAATACCGTTGATCAAGCGACCATATTGTTCCATTATAGATCGTAGGATCCATTCATCACTTTTTTCCTTGAATCATCAGTCTTCTGGTCCGTGTTCCTTGATTTCAGTATGGCATTTGACACCGTCCAGCATTGCTGTTTAATGAAAAAAATACAAGCTTACGGAGTATATGAGCAGACGAGCGATTGGATTCAAAACTTTCTTGCGGATAGAACTGAAGACTGCGCTCTTAACGGAAGTAAATCGACAGATTTAAAGGGAATATCCGGAGTACCACACGGAAGTGGGATAGGACCGTTGCTGTATATATATATATATATATATATATATATATATATATATATATATATATATATACTGCTGGCCACCGTAAATGCAACACCAAGAAAGACAAGAGGTAGCACAACAAAATTTGTTTTGTAGATAACATGTTGACCAAGTATCAAATGATTACGTTTACAGACGTCTGTGACATGTGGTTCCTGCCAGAATCAGTAGCCAGAGTAGCCGCCATTGTTGGAGATCACCGCTGCCACACGTCTAGGCATTGAGTCAAAGAGACGTTGGATGTGCTCCTGGGGTACAGCAGCCCAAGTAGTTTCCACACGTTTCCAAAGATCATCTGGTGTGGCAGCTGGGGATGTAATCTGGGTCACTCGTTGAGCAACCATGGACCACATATTTTCTATCGGCGAAAGATCCGGAGAGCGAGCCGGCCAGGGAAGCAATTCAATCTGGTTATTGACGGAGAACCTTTGGACAATGCGTGCCACGTGTGGTCGCGCATTATCCTGTTGAAATATGGCTGTGGCCGAGTCCTGAAGGTAAGGAAGGACAACTGGCTCCAGCACCTCGGATATGTAGCGCCGGCTATTTAAAGTACCGGCAATGCGTACTAGAGGCGTGCGAGAGTAATATCCAATACCGCCCTATACCATAATACCCGGTGCAAGACCGGTGTGGCGGTGCATAATGCAGCTGTCCAGCATCCTGTCTCCACGGTGTTTCCACACTCGAATCCGACCATCGTGGTGCTGCAGACAGAAGCGTGCCTCGTCAGTAAAGACAACGTCATTCCATTCTGCCGTCCACATCCGTCTGTCATGACACCATTGGCGACGGAGACGTCTGTGGTTCTGCGTCAATGGTAGACGAAGCAATGGACGTCTTGCGGACAGACCACTCTGCTGTAAACGGCGTCGAATGGTACGCGCAGACACTGGATGATGCGTTACAGACGCAATGTGCTGTGCTATGGTTCGGGATGTCACTGAGCGATCCGTCACTGCCATGCGCACAATTTGCCTATCAGCACGTGCAGTGGTGCACCGAGGTGAATGCGATCGACCACGTCGGCCCGTCGTACCCTCCTGCATCCAACGGTCACATATCCGCATTACGGTTGTTTGGTTTCGTCCAACACGACTAGCGATTTCTCTGTATGATAACTCACAATCTCGGTAAGCCACTATCCTTCCTCTGTCGAACTCGGATACTTGATCAAAAGATGTTCGCTGTTTTCTACGAGGCATAACTGATCGTCTTGTGAAACAACCACAAGGTAAACACGCGTGCCGAACGTACACTCGTCCAAATCGCCAAGCCTTAAATGGCGCTATGAGGTGGCGCCACAGGCGCGCGTGATGTGCGTCTGCGCTGAAATTCTAATCAGTTGCATATCTCATCGCTGCAAACTCATGGTGTAAATTTCACTTGATTCGGATGCTTCCTTCAGGGTGTTGTATTTACGGTGGCCAGCATATATATATGATTTAGTAGAAAGCGTCTGATGCTCTTTAAGGCTATTCGCAGATGATGCAGTTGTTTATACCAAAGTAGCACCTCCAGAATGTAGTAAGAATTTTCAGAACGACCTGCAGAGAATTGATGAATGGTGCAGGCTCTGGCAGTTGACCTTGAACGTAAAAAAAATGTAACATATTGCGCATACATAGGAAAAAAAACTACTACTGTACAGTTACACTATAGATGACAAACAGCTGGAGACACTGTTTGCAGTAAAAATCTAGACGTAACCATCCAGAGCGACCTTAAGTGGAATGACCACATAAAAAAGACAGTAGGAAAAGCAGACACCAGACTCAGATTCATCCGAAGAACCTTAAGGAAATGTAACTTGTTATATCCTAGCCAGTAATGCCAACCGAACCCGCTGCCAAAAGGTTGGCAGCATCAAAGTCCGTACGCCGTCCGCATAAGCAGCGCCAGCGATACAGGAAATCGCCGCAAGTCTGCGCGCGCCACCGCTGGCTTCTGGCTTCTTAAGCGCCGGAGTCGCGAGCGCTAGGACAGTTCTGTATTCGCCGCTCAGTTGTATACTCGCCAGCGATTTGTGTACTTGCTAGTCAGTTGTGTGTTCATCGCAGCAGAGTTGTTGTTTGTCGTCAGCCGACGCTGACCCAGCCGCTCCGACTCGAACTAGACAGATTTCTGTAGACACGGAGTTCACTACTGTGTTTCTGTATCTTCGTTAATAAAGATAAGTACCGACTTTTATTTAATCAGAGTGTTTGGGTTTTCATCTTTCTGTTCACTGTTCCAGCGGACCGGTCGGCCCGCTATTAAAAGTGTGGCGGTGACTTCGTAAGCCGTTTCTACAGCGAAGTGTTTGTCGCTACGAACGCCGCCACAAAATAACTCATACACGAAAGAAGTGGCCTATAAGGCACTCGTTCGTCCGATTCTTGAGTACTGTTCATCTATCTGGGATCCCTATCAGGTAGGACTGATAGAGCAGATCCAAGGAAGAGCGGCGCGTTTCGTCACGGGATCGTTTAGCTGGCGAGAGAGCGTTACGCAGATGTTAAACAAACTCCGCTGGTAGACGTTGCAAGAGAGGCGTTGTGCATTCACGGAGAGACTTGCTATTGACATTTCGGGACAGCACTTTCCAGGAGGAGTCAGACAATATGTTACTTCTCCCACTCCACATACGTCTCGCGTAATGACCACGATGCGAAAGTTCGAGAAATTAGACCCAATACATAAGCTTACCCAAGCAATATTCGCGAGTGGAACAGGGTTGGAGGAATCAGATAGTGGTACGCAAAGTACCCTCCACCAAACACCATTAGGTGGCTTGCGGAGTATGATGTAGATGCAGATGTAGATGGTTTGATGATGCCCACCACACGAATTCCTCTCCTGTGGCAATCATTTCGTTTCAGAGTAACGCTTGCAATTAACGTCTTCAAAAATGGTTCAAATGGGTCTAAGCACTATGGGACTTAACATCTGAGGTCACCTGTCCCTTAGAACTTAGAACTACTTAAACCTAACCAACCTAAGGACATCCCACACATTCATGCCCGAGGCAGGATTCGAACCTGCGACCGTAGCACCTACGTCTTCAATTGTTTGCTGGATGTATTCCAATCTGTGTTTTCCTCTACAGTTTTTATCCTCTGCCGCTCCCTCCAGTAGGATGGAAGTCATTCATTGATGTTTCAACATGTGTCCAATCATCCTGTCCCTTCTTCACACTGTTTCCCGTATGTTCCTTCTTTCGTCGATTTTGCGGGGAACTCCCTCATCCCTTATCTTATAAGTCCATTTTCAACATTTTTCTGTAGTATGACATATCAAATTCTTCGATTCTCTTTGTTCTGGTTTTCCCATTCATTACCTTAAATTGATGTGCTCCAGACGTAAATTCTCATAAATTTGTTCCTCTAATTAAGCCTATGTTTGAGACCTGTGGACTTACTTTGGCCAGAAAGGCCTTCTTTTGCCTGTGCTACTCTGCTCCATTCGTGCTCTTTGCTTCGCCTGTCACGGATTATTTTGCTTCGAAGGTAGTAAAATTCCTTAACTACGACTGTTTCGTGATTCCCGGTTTGGATGTTAAGCTTATCGCTGTTCTCATTTCTCCTTCATCTTATTCCCTTTGTCTTTTTTCCGGTTTACTTGCAATCCATATTATGTATTACGTCCAGCCTCGTAGTCAAATAGGTGGTGTATACGAAGCCTGCATACTCGGTTCGCTAGGCAAAGATCCAAACAAACGGTATTAATGAGTTCTATTACAAACAGAACATTACAACACTTAACTTTTGCAGTATAGGCAGTTCGCAGTCTGCGCTGCGTAGAGAGTACAAGCGAAGTGACAAACGTTGACGCTGCTATACAAGTGCCTAATCTAGAAGCTGCTATTGAACTGGCCGTCACCATTCGGTCGCGGCTCTTACGCCCTTTTCACACAGGGCTCTCGCTGCTGTCGCGTTGTCGTCCTGGAGAGAGGTCCGGTCAGCGTGCGATTGCCTGACTTGTTCTCACAGCCATCTCTTATCTATCATTCCCGACTGGCGTGTCAGCGCTTGACTTGACGCCGTAACATTCTGTACTCCTTAGACTGCTAATTCCATCCAATAAATCACGTAATTTTTCTTCACATTCATTTAGGATAACAAAGTTATTGGCAAATCATATCACTGACATACCTTCACCCCGAGTTTGAACGCCACTGTTGAACTACACTCCTGGAAATTGAAATAAGAACACCATGAATTAATTGTCCCAGGAAGAGGAAACTTTATTGACACATTCCTGGGGTCAGATACATCACATGATCACACTGACAGAACCACAGGCACATAGACACAGGCAACAGAGCATGCACAATGTCGGCACTAGTACAGTGTATATCCACCTTTCGCAGCAATGCAGGCTGCTATTCTCCCATGGAGACGATCGTAGAGATGCTGGATGTAGTCCTGTGGAACGGCTTGCCATGCCATTTCCACCTGGCGCCTCAGTTGGACTAGCGTTCGTGCTGGACGTGCAGACCGCGTGAGACGACGCTTCATGCAGTCCCAAACATGCTCAATGGGGGACAGATCCGGAGATCTCGCTGGCCAGGGTAGTTGACTTACACCTTCTAGAGCACGTTGGGTGGCACGGGATACATGCGGACGTGCATTGTCCTGTTGGAACAGCAAGTTCCCTTGCCGGTCTAGGAATGGTAGAACGATGGGTTCGATGACGGTTTGGATGTACCGTGCACTATTCAGTGTCCCCTCGACGATCACCAGTGGTGTACGGCCAGTGTAGGAGATCGCTCCCCACACCATGATGCCGGGTGTTGGCCCTGTGTGCCTCGGTCGTATGCAGTCCTGATTGTGGCGCTCACCTGCACGGCGCCAAACACGCATACGACCATCATTGGCACCAAGGCAGAAGCGACTCTCATCGCTGAAGACGACACGTCTCCATTCGTCCCTCCATTCACGCCTGTCGCGACACCACTGGAGGCGGGCTGCACGATGTTGGGGCGTGAGCGGAAGACGGCCTAACGGTGTGCGGAACCGTAGCCCAGCTTCATGGAGACGGTTACGAATGGTCCTCGCCGATACCCCAGGAGCAACAGTGTCCCTAATTTGCTGGGAAGTGGCGGTGCGGTCCCCTACGGCATTGCGTAGGATCCTACGGTCTTGGCGTGCATCCGTGCGTCGCTGTGGTCCGGTCCCAGGTCGACGGGCACGTGCACCTTCCGCCGACCACTGGCGACAACATCGATGTACTGTGGAGACCTCACGTCCCACGTGTTGAGCAATTCGGCGGTACGTCCACCCGGCCTCCCGCATGCCCACTATACGCCCTCGCTCAAAGTCCGTCAACTGCACATACGGTTCACGTCCACGCTGTCGCGGCATGCTACCAGTGTTAAAGACTGCGATGGAGCTCCGTATGCCACGGCAAACTGGCTGACACTGACGGCGGCGGTGCACAAATGCTGCGCAGCTAGCGCCATTCGACGGCCAACACCGCGGTTCCTGGTGTGTCTGCTGTGCCGTGCGTGTGATCATTGCTTGTACAGCCCTCTCGCAGTGTCCGGAGCAAGTATGGTGGGTCTGACACACCGGTGTCAATGTGTTCTTTTTTCCATTTCCAGGAGTGTATTATTTCCATCAATGCTTCTTCGATTTAGAGCTTCAACAGTAGGGCGAGCATTTCGTTCTTGGTATTCCAATCTTATTGTTCCATCTTGGTTCTTGTACATTTCGTGTATTACAAGTCTTCCAATATTCCGAGAAAAATTGGCATAAACTGTAGGGAAAGGTATAGAGATTCATCACACAACGGATATTAAATTATTAAACTTTCACTCCAATCTAATGTATGTCCATCATCAACAATAGTATCAGGTGTGGAGCCCAAAGGCAGGAATAAACATTGGCATTCCTTGTGACGTGGGAGCAAACAATATCCGGATGTCATCTTGAGGAATGTTATGCTGCACCTGAAACACATGCTGCGTCAATTTGTTGAAAATTAGCGGCTGTGGGCTGGTACGAAAGTGTACGTTTTCCCGTCGTATCCCATGCATGCTCTAAAGGTGATGATTGAGTTGACTGCGTTACGGCAGTTCAAAAAATGTTCAAATGTGTGTGAATTCCTAAGGGACCAAACTGCTGAGGTCATCAGTCCCTAGACTTACACACAACTTAAACTAACTTATGCTAAGAGCAATACACACACCCGTGCCCGAGGGAGAACTCGAACCTCCGGAGGGAGGGGTCGCGCATTCCGCGACATGACTCCTCAAACCGCGCGGCCACTCCGCTCGGCGTTAGGCCAGTTAAGGTTCTTTGGTATGGCGTCTTGCTTTATCCTAATGGTATATGCCATGTGGCACGCTAGTCATGAAGCATACGGTAACAGCGTTTACCATTCTTGATACATACTATTGAGTATACATCCTCCCTTCAGTAATTACCAAATCAGTCCTGTTGCCACTTCGAATAGTTCAATGCACCATGATTACAGGAGCTGGGAGGTGTGGGTTTCGAGAACAGATGTAAGCCTATACTGGGTCGTGTACGTAAACCTGAAGGCCAGAAACAGAAGCGAGACTCATCGGTGAACACCGCAGAATGCCACACAGAGTCCCTGTAGACTCTGGCTCCACGCTCTACAAGTGACTGTTGTCTGTACCGTGGTGTCAGCGGTAAATGACGCTAGGCAACTCGAGGCCTCAACCCGGCTTCTAGTAATCCGTTCTCGACCGTCAGCGGCGGCAATATCTGTCGCATCTACCGGGATTTCGGATGTTGTAATTTGTCTATTCGTCAAGGCCAGTGGAACAGTCCTACGATCCCCTCGTGGTGTGGTCCTTCTACAGGGTGTTTCAAAAATGACCGGTATATTTGAAACGGCAATAAAAACTAAACGAGCAGCGATAGACATACACCGTTTGTTGCAATATGCTTGGGACAACAGTACATTTTCAGGTGGACAAACTTTCGAAATTACAGTAGTTACAATTTTCAACAACAGATGGCGCTGCAAGTGATGTGAAAGATATAGAAGACAACGCAGTCTGTGGGTGTGCCATTCTGTACGTCGTCTTTCTGCTGTAAGCGTGTGCTGTTCACAACTTGCAAGTGTGCTGTAGACAACATGGTTTATTCCTTAGAACAGAGGATTTTTCTGGTGTTGGAATTCCAACGCCTAGAACACAGTGTTGTTGCAACAAGACGAAGTATTCAACGGAGGTTTAATGTAACCAAAGGACCGAAAAGCGATACAATAAAGGAGCTGTTTGAAAAATTTCAACGGACTGGAAACGTGACGGATGAATGTGCTGGAAACGTAGGGCGACCGCGTACGGCAACCACAGAGGGCAACGCGCAGCTAGTGCAGCAGGTGATCCGACAGCGGCCTCGGGCTTCCGTTCGCCGTGTTGCAGCTGCGGACCAAATGACGCCAACGTCCACGTATCGTCCCGTGTGCCAGAGTTTACACCTCTATCCCTACAAAATTCAAACGCGGCAACCCCTCAGCGCCGCTACCATTGCTGCACGAGAGACATTCGCTAACGATATAGTGCACAGGATTGATGACGGCGATATGCATGTGGGCAGCATTTGGTTTACTGACGAAGCTTATTTTTACCTGGACGGCTTCGTCAATAAACAGAACAGGCGCATATGGGGAACCGAAAAGCCCCATGTTGCAGTCCCATCGTCCCTGCATCCTCAAAAAGTACTGGTCTGGGCCGCCATTTCTTCCAAAGGAATCATTGGCCCATTTTTCAGACCCGAAACGATTACTGCATCTCGCTATCCGGACATTCTTCGTGAATTTGTGGCGGTACAAACTGCCTTAGACGACACTGCGAACACCTCGTGGTTTATGCAAGATGGTGCCCGGCCACATCGCACGGCCGACGTCTTTAATTTCCTGAATGAATATATCAATGATTGTGTGATTTCTTTGGGCTATCCGAAACATACAGGAGGCGGCGTGGATTGGCCTCCTATTCGCCAGACCTGAACCCCTGTGACTTCTTTCTGTGGGGACACTTGAAAGACCAGGTGTACCGCCAGAATCCAGAAACAATTGAACAGCTGAAGCAGTACATCTCATCTGCATGTGAAGCCATTCCGCCAGACACGTTGTCAAAGGTTTCGGGTAATTTCATTCAGAGACTACGCCATATTATTGCTACGCATGGTGGATATGTGGAAAATATCGTACTATAGAGTTTCCCAGACCGCAGCTCCATCTGTTGTTGAAAATTGTAACTACTGTAATTTCGAAAGTTTGTCTGCCTGAAAATGTACTGTTGTCCCAAGCATATTGCAACAAACGGTGTATTTCTATCGCTGCTCGTTTAGTTTTTATTGCCGTTTCAAATATACCGGTCATTTTTGAAACACCCTGTAGAAGAATCCATGGCTATACTTCTTTCCACACTGTTATCCTAAGTCCATCTCGTGATCTAGTGTCGTTATAATATCGCCAACTGTCTCTGCGATCCACCGGTATTCGTCTTGTCAATGATTCGATCTTCCTCAAAGTGTAAGAGATAGCGGTGCGCTGCAAGTGGACGTCTTCTGGGCAAATAAATTTCAATGCCCTGGAAATTATACGAGGAGTTAAATATCTTCAACATTTCGCGGCCTTGTCAGCAACTGCATAAATATTAGTTTTAATTTTAATAATGAACATCCTCAGTTGCACCGTTTACCTAGATTTACCTAGGTTTCAGTCGGGATAACCCAGCCTCCTTCAGAATAAAAGTAGCTACCGTTCGTCCACAGTGGACATCGTCAAGCTAAAACTACGAATCCATAAATTATCGTCAGACTGTAAAACTTATCTGGAACTGCCTCGGCCCCACTTCGCGACCGCGGTGCGGCAGCCACGAGTGCTGTGCTGGAACTGACCGTAGCGACATGAGGCCCGCTTAGGCGGACACAATACCTTGGCGCCTGCGCATAAACTGTATGATAGTTACTTGTTGGGAAAGACGCGAACCTAACTCCTGACCTTGAATTTACTAGTGAAGTGAAATAAAAGGTACAGCTCAGGAAAAGGGAGCATATGTTAACCTGTGCGGAACGTACTTAGATCGACTGTCTTAACATTTATGAAGTATTCATTGGTCATAATATGAAGAATGGCCTATCTAGGAAAATCTTTGTGACTAAGCATGACGTTTAATCACCTAAAATGAACTTAGGAGTGGGAAGGATAATATAAAGCCAACATCGTCATTATTACGACTAGGTCTAGACGTAAGACGTAATTGTTAAGCACTTGCTTAGCTATGGTTACACCACATGAACATCCTATTGACTTAGCACACAAATGGTGATGATGGAACTTATGAACAAGTCTATGGTGATGCAGACTTGTTCATAAGTTCAATAATGACCATTTGTGTCCTAAGTCAATAGGATGTTCATGCGGTGTAACCATAGCTAAGCAAGTGCTCAACAATTACAGTATAGACAACAAGTCCAAGTGCAGCCGAGGCAGGTTCAGATAAGTTTTTACAGTCTGACGATAATTTATGGATTTGTAGTTTTAGCTGGACGATGTCCACTATGGAAAAACGGTAGTTACTGTTTATCTGGTTGGGTTATCCCGACGGAAACCTAGGTAAATTCTAGGTAAACGGTGCAAGTGAGGCTGTTGATTATTAAAATTAATATACGAGGAGTGTTTAGTAAGTAATGGATCATTCATCTTTCTCGGCCAGTTTCGGTCGAAAAAAATGTTGAACTTGTTGGGATATTTCCGCTTGAGACCCTATAGTTTTTTGAAGTTCCGACACGTGGCGGCGCTATACGTAGACTCAAAATGGCGTCTTTTACGGAGTTTCTACGGGGATCGGGGATCTGGCAGTGAATAATAGGATGGTGAGTCGTTGGGTGAAGCGTCTGTCGTCATGGCAACAAGGTCGCGCACATCTGTTCGACCTCCCGCGCTCTGGCCGGCCTCAGACAGCTGTGCCTTCTGCATTGTTGGAACGTGTAGACACTCTCATTCGAGGTGATCGATGATGATGATGATGATGTTTTGGTTTGTGGGGCGCTCAACTGCGCGGTTATCAGCGTCCATACAAATTCCCAACCTTTGCTCAGCCGAATCTCGCCACTTTCATGAACGATGATGAAGTGAAGAGGACAACACCCAGTCATCTCGAGGCAGGTGGAAATTGCTGTCACGGCGGGAATCGAACCCCTGGAACCCGCTCGGTGTTGCACGTATTGAGATTGGATCTTTCATTATTCCTATTTTGCTTCTTTTTTCATAGTTCGGTACACTTTCTTCCTGTTTTCGTGCTTGATCTGTGTTCAGTTTTTTACGGGCTATCTACAGGGCCATTTTACCATAAATCTGGAGGGCCTGCGATGGGGAGTTCCCTTTGTTAGTTTTAAGGTGATACTACTAATAATTGCAATTTTTTATTAAAAATGAAACTCCTCCAGCTGTCATTAAGATTTTATATTTATTTGGCTACTAGTTTCGACGTAGCCAACGTAGCCAAATAAATATAAAATCTTAATGACAGCTGGAGGAGTTTCATTTTTAATAAAAAAAAATTATACCAGCTGTGTCCCACCTTCATCCAATGTAAATATGAAGGTACGAAGGTTAATAATTTCAATGTATATGCAATAATTTCACAAAAAAATGCCTTATCCCATTCTGCCCGGTGGGTGCGGCAGAACGAGAAACATGCAAGCATTTCGTTTAAAAAATGTAAAAAATTACATAGCCGTAGTAAAATAGTCACGCAGGAGGAAAGCGACCATGGTAAACCATTTCTTTTGCTCTGAACATAGTAGTATCTTTCTATTATAAATCTGAAATATTGTACTGAATTGCTATTATTCTTAATAAAGTCTTCGCCAAGCTTGATGACGCTGTAACATCCCACAGCCATTCGCGTAACAACATCTAGTGTTTAAATTAATTAATTTTTTACACAGCTAATTAACCCTGTTCAGTCTGTTCATGATGGCAACGTTAATATCATGAAACCATTAGGTTTATTGGTTATTATCAGTGCCACGGTGTGTGTGTCTTATGTTTACACGCTAAGAAGAATTGTGCATATTTTTTTTTATTTCACGTATATGTGCCGTTGTTATTTTGACAGATTATGATTTTGGAACAATAAAATGATTCGTTATTCAGTTAATGACTCATTACCTTGCGACCTAGTCAGCTTTCTACACATATAAATGTAAAAGATATATAACATACAGTTTTGAGTGATTTTTCAAGTTATACAACAAGGTGATTTTTACACCTTTCCTACGTGTTTTCCTGTTTTCCTTTATTTTACAAAAATGTTGAACATTAAGTACCCCTTTGCGCCACGACGTCCACTACAACTAAGTCCCGAGACATATCAGATCGTGTGCTACAAATATGGCAGGCTGATGTTAATCGGATACTCGAGGCGAGGCAGCGAACAGATCAGTGACTACGAAACCGGTGTAGAAATAGCGTGGGAACGTAGAGCCACAAGCATACTGGTGCCCATTATACCTCATCACGACCGATAGTGGCGTCAGCAAACTGCCGTCGCAGCCATATTCTGGGATTCATGCTACATGTTCCCCTGTGACTTCATAAGCAGTAGCAATAAAACATTAATCAACCTGATATGATCCTGACGGACAGCACACGTCCAACTCATAAAGAGGCCAGTTACGGAAAGGAGGGGTATGTTTTCTGTCATATTTTCCGCTTACGAAAATCATGGCTAGAGATGAAAGCAAGAGGGTTGGTACGTGGGTCCCTTATTCGTACCATACTTACCCTCCATATCTCAGATACCATAAAAGAGGAAGCGGGATGGAATCATGGCTGGTATCACAATTTATAATTAAGACATTTTATTGACAGTACGCCTTTTAAGAAATCTGACTATTACAAATTGCGGACGAGCCACTAGATAAACTCAACGTACTCAGAACTCAAATAAACAGTCCCTTAAGTTATAAGAAACTTAATGTGCCAGGCATTTATAGAAACCTGAAGCATAGTAATTATCAATTACTTCACATAGCCACTTCATCAAACTCATTAAAACCAGTTATTACATTAAGATGGTCACACTTAAAACATTCTTCACTAAAATACCCTTATAAACTTACAATTTCAATTCGTTAAACGAGCATATGTTAAAAGGTCAATTACAAACTTAACGTTGCCGGGCACTAATACCCCTCGCTTTGTTTTCCCTTATTAAGAAAGCAGAATTATTGACAAACTTTAGAAATTCAAACTCCCATATAGAATTTCCCTCAAAATACGTATAATGAAAACAGTTACCAATAAAGGGTGACTTAATGACACTTCAACACCAGTGCGAAGCTAAGATCCAATTACATAACATGATAGAACCACTCACACAAAGAACTACAACAGAAACACTGATCTTTAAAAAATGATTGTTCGCATGCTCAGACGTGTTAATAAAAGTCTACAAGAAAGAGCTGCGCAAGGAACTCAGCACATGCTATGCAATTTAAAGATTAGCCAGTTGTCAGTCGCTAATATTGTTGGGTTGTTTGGGGAAGGAGACCAGACAACGAGGTCATCGGTCTCATCGGATTACAGAAGGACGGGGAAGGAAGTCGGCCGTGCCATTTCAAAGGAACCGTCCCGGCATTTGCCTGGAGCGATTTAGGGAAATCAGGGAAAACCTAAATCAGGATGGCCGGACGCGGGATTGAGCCGTCGTCCTCCCGAATGCGAGTCCAGTGTCTAACCACTGCGCCACCTCGCTCGATTAATACGCTCCTGGAAATGGAAAAAAGAACACATTGACACCGGTGTGTCAGACCCACCATACTTGCTCCGGACACTGCGAGAGGGCTGTACAAGCAATGATCACACGCACGGCACAGCGGACACACCAGGAACCGCGGTGTTGGCCGTCGAATGGCGCTAGCTGCGCAGCATTTGTGCACCGCCGCCGTCAGTGTCAGCCAGTTTGCCGTGGCATACGGAGCTCCATCGCAGTCTTTAACACTGGTAGCATGCCGCAAGAGCGTGGACGTGAACCGTATGTGCAGTTGACGGACTTTGAGCGAGGGCGTATAGTGGGCATGCGGGAGGCCGGGTGGACGTACCGCCGAATTGCTCAACACGTGGGGCGTGAGGTCTCCACAGTACATCGATGTTGTCGCCAGTGGTCGGCGGAAGGTGCACGTGCCCGTCGACCTGGGACCGGACCGCAGCGACGCACGGATGCACGCCAAGACCGTAGGATCCTACGCAATGCCGTAGGGGACCGCACCGCCACTCCCCAGCAAATTAGGGACACTGTTGCTCCTGGGGTATCGGCGAGGACCATTCGCAACCGTCTCCACGAAGCTGGGCTACGGTCCCGCACACCGTTAGGCCGTCTTCCGCTCACGCCCCAACATCGTGCAGCCCGCCTCCAGTGGTGTCGCGACAGGCGTGAATGGAGGGACGAATGGAGACGTGTCGTCTTCAGCGATGAGAGTCGCTTCTGCCTTGGTGCCAATGATGGTCGTATGCGTGTTTGGCGCCGTGCAGGTGAGCGCCACAATCAGGACTGCATACGACCGAGGCACACAGGGCCAACACCCGGCATCATGGTGTGGGGAGCGATCTCCTACACTGGCCGTACACCACTGGTGATCGTCGAGGGACACTCAATAGTGCACGGTACATCCAAACCGTCATCGAACGCATCGTTCTACCATTCCTAGACCGGCAAGGGAACTTGCTGTTCCAACAGGACAATGCACGTCCGCATGTATCCCGTGCCACCCAACGTGCTCTAGAAGGTGTAAGTCAACTACCCTGGCCAGCAAGATCTCCGGATCTGTCCCCCATTGAGCATATTTGGGACTGGATGAAGCGTCGTCTCACGCGGTCTGCACGTCCAGCACGAACGCTGGTCCAACTGAGGCGCCAGGTGGAAATGGCATGGCAAGCCGTTCCACAGGACTACATCCAGCATCTCTACGATCGTCTCCATGGGAGAATAGCAGCCTGCATTGCTGCGAAAGGTGGATATACACTGTACTAGTGCCGACATTGTGCATGCTCTGTTGCCTGTGTCTATGTGCCTGTGGTTCTGTCAGTGTGATCATGTGATGTATCTGACCCCAGGAATGTGTCAATAAAGTTTCCCCTTCCTGGGTCAATGAATTCACGGTGTTCTTATTTCAATTTCCAGGAGTGTATTTAAGGAAACAGATTCGTATAAGAACAAGTTACATAAAATATTTATTTATTTATCTACCAGCTTAACCCACCTTGGCGGAATTAAGATAAATACTAAAGCCGGTAGTGGCCAGGTTCTTAAACACTGCCACTCCTAGACCTCGGATGACATTTCACTCCCCGCCAAGGCGCTGGCACAGTCAAAGGTTTGTCTTTGCGCGAATCACAGAGACATTCCAATAACTCTGGAACGTAGACACACTTGGCAGAGCCTTTGATTCGATATATGGGTAAGCGCGTAAAGGAACACGTTACACTACTGACAAATTCGCAACTTTGACCTTAAGCATTTTACACGTGGACAACTGTATTAATTGAGTGCAGGCTTTGAAAACGCCAACATAAAATCATTTGATAACAAGAAACACAGAGCACTAGTAAAACTTCTGAGAAAGCTTTCAGATAACGGCCACCATTTAACTAGGCCATCTGAACTCTTTCACACCATCTTAAACTTCGACTATGAAAGTCTCACCGTAATAATAAAATTTAAATGCCTCTGAGTGCGTCGGTGAACAAAATACAATTACGACCACTTATTCCATAGCAGGTACACAATACGAAGGAGGGGGCTCCACAGCTTCACCGCTTCACTTCAAATTTTGTTCCCAGCGAAGTCACAGAACTTGTACGAGGTGTGGCTAGAAAAAAACCGGACTAGTACTGGTGAAACAATAAAACGAATGCAATGAGGCTGAAAGTTGCGTGGCCTGTCACGTGACTCTCGCTCCGCCTACTGCTCGAGTTTCATCTGCCTCCTGCACTCAGTCTGCCCGTGGCGTCTGTTTTAAGTAGTTGACGTTTTGTCTGTGCGTCGTAAAATGTTGAGTGTACAGAAAGAACAGCGTGTTAACATCAAATTTTGTTTCAAACTAGGAAAATCTGCAAGTGAAACGTTTGTAATGTTACGACAAGTGTACGGCGATGATTGTTTATCGCGAACACAAGTATTTGAGTGGTTTAAACGATTTAAAGATGGCCGCGAAGACACCAGTGATGACACTCGCACTGGCAGACCATTGTCAGCAAAAACTGATGCAAACATTGAAAAAATCGGTAAACTTGTTCAACAAGATCGCCGTTTAACAATCAGAGCAGTGTCTGAGTTAACAGGAGTTGACAAGGAAAGTGTTAGGCAGATTCTTCATGAAAGTTTCAACATGAACAAAGTGTGTTCAAAAGTGGTTCCAAAGTGTCTCACAATTGAACAGAAGGAACGCCGAAGAATGATTTGTTCTGACATCCTGGAAAACATTAAAAGTGATCCCACCTTCTTACAAAATGTTATTACTTGCGATAAATCGTGGTTTTTTACTTACGATCCCGAAACTAAACGCCAATCGATGCATTGGAAAACTCCTGGTTCTCCACGACAAAAAAAAAGCACGAATGTCAAAATCGAAATTCAAGGCAATGATGATTTTTTTTTTGACATCAAAGGGATTGTGCACATTGATTGGGTACCAGAGGGACAAACAGTGAATCAGCATTACTACATTAGCGTCCTGGCTACCCTACGTGAGCAAGTACGGAGAAAACGGAACGATTTGTGGAGAAAAAAGTCATGGATTCTTCACCAAGACAATGCCCCAGCTCACAGTGCGTTGTCAGTGAAGACGTTCTTGGCAAAACACAACATTCCCATCTTAGATCATCCACCCTACTCACCTGATTTGGCCCCCTGTGACTTTTTTCTTTTCCCTAAAGTCAAGTCAGCTTTGAAAGGAACTAGATTTGAGACTGTTGAAGCAGTAAAAGAAAAAACGACGGAAGTAATGTATGGACTTACCGAAAATGATCTGCAGCATTGCTATGAACGCTGGAAAATTCGTATGGAGCGGTGTAGAGACCGAGGAGGAGAGTACATTGAAGGAGATAACATGAAATTGTAAATAATTGTAAATAAATGTTTTTTCCAGCATCAGTCCGGTTTTTTTCTAGCCGCACCTCGTATCTCCAAGCTGCCCATGTCGCCAAAACGCCCGACCAACTTCACACCACAGCATATAGGGGTCATCACGCTCGTTCGGCAGACGTTGACGCTCGTCTCCCAGCGAATGTCACGTGATCTCGACGGTTACCCGTCTAAGGCTAACAACCAGCTCGCTTTGGCCGCCAACCCGGAAGATAAGACACGCGAAAAGCAAAGATAGCTTAGCTCAACCACAATCGATCTCAACGATACATGAACGAAATAACACTGGCGCCAGCTCGCCACGGCTCACGGGTATCCATGAAAGAATGATCAACTTATAAATTTTAACTGTATAAACTGCAATTTTGACTGTATCAACTGCAAGCGAAGTAGAGTCTTGGTTGAAAGTGATTCAAAAAGTTTTAGATAAGCGCGTCTTCGAGTACTGTTTTGCTGTTTTCCATCTTGCAGCGTCACATACGCCGCTACCCAAAATGGTAACTCTAAGCGTTCAAAAAATGTTCAAATGTGTGTGAAATCTTACGGGACTTAACTGCTAAGGTCATCAGTCCCTAAGCTTACACACTACTTAGCCTAAAGTATCCTAAGGACAAACACACACACCCATGCCCGAGGGAGGACTCGAACCTCCGCCGAGACCAGCCGCACAGTCCATCACTGCAGCGCTTAACTCTAAGCGTGAAGCGGTTTGTGTTCTGTTGTTTGTAAGAGTCAATGTGTGATTTTATTTCAATCTTTGTTTCGTTTAAAGTTTAAACGTGATCCACATCTGACAAAAACATCCGGCAAGTGTATAGGCAGTTCGAAACAACTGGATGAGTGTATAAAGATAAAAGCTCGGGACGACCAAAAGTGTCTAAAGGGGATGTGATAGTGTCAGGATATCTTACCTTTGTACTGCTAAGAAGCTTGTTGGGAAAGCAAGTATTTAACTTGACGTGTGGAAGTTTTTAAGAAAAATTTTACATTCGCATCCATACTCGCTGGTATGTAAATGTGTGTGAAATCTTATGGGACTTATCTGCTAAGGTCATCAGTCCCTAAGATTACACACTACTTAGCCTAAAGTATTCTAAGGACTAACACACACACACCCATGCCCGAGGGAGGACTCGAACCTCCCCCGGGACCAGCCGCACAGTCCATGACTGCAGCGCCTGAGACCGCTCGGCTAATCCCGCACGGCTTGCTGGTATGTACTTCAATCCTTTCAGATCTGAATTTATCTGGAGAAGAAAAATTTTTCACTCAGTGGTAATGCTCTTAGGCGATTTTTTAAATGATTTTAGATGCCAGATTTATACAAAAATATGTACCCGTTTTCAAAACGTACTTTGTACACTTGGGTTCACTTTATCGACTAAAATAATTAACTGCAAAATATTCTCTATTGAGATAAAAAAAAAAAACCTCTAGAACAGTCCATGAAGGCCCAACGGTACCGACCGGCCGCCGTGTCATCCTCGACACATAGGCGTCACTGTATGCGGATATGGAGGGTCATGTGGTCAGCACACCGTTCTCCAGGGCGTATGTCAGTTTCCGAGACCGGAGCCGCTACTTCTCAACCAAGTAGCTCCTCAGTTTGCCTCACAAGGGCTGAGTGCAGCCCGCTTGCCAACAGCGCTCGGCAGACCGGATGGTCACCCATCCAAGTGCTAGCCCAGCCCACCGACGCTTAACTTCGGTGATCTGACGGGAACCCGTGTTACCACCGTGGCAAGGCCGTTAGCTCTGTATTGAAATGAATAGTAAAATAATCATTCGATAATTACGATTTAAAATAACAATAACAATATTCAGTTGTTGTTGTGGTCTTCAGTCCTGAGACTGGTTTGATGCAGCTCTCCATGCTACTCTATCCTGTGCAAGCTTCTTCATCTCCCAGTACCTACTGCAACCTACATCCTTCTGAATCTGCTTAGTGTATTCATCTCTTGGTCTCCCCCTACGATTTTTACCCTCCACGCTGCCCTCCAATGTTAAATTTGTGATCCCTCGATGCCTCAGAACATGTCCTACCAACCGATCCCTTCTTCTAGTCAAGTTGTGCCACAAACTTCTCTTCTCCCCAATCCTATTCAATACCTCCTCATTAGTTACGTGATCTACCCACCTTATCTTCAGCATTCTTCTGTAGCACCACATTTCGAAAGCTTCTATTCTCTTCTTGTCCAAACTAGTTATCGTCCATGTTTCACTTCCGTACATGGCTACACTCCTCAAGTACATCGCCCTTGTATAAACCCTCTATATACTCCTTCCACCTTTCTGCGTTCCCTTCTTTGCTTAGAACTGGGTTGCCATCTGAGCTCTTGATATTCATACAAGTGGTTCTCTTCTCTCCAAAGGTCTCTTTAATTTTCCTGTAGGCAGTATCTATCTTACCCCTAGTGAGACAAGCCTCTACATCCTTACATTTGTCCTCTAGCCATCCCTGCTTAGCCATTTTGCACTTCTTGTCGATCTCATTTTTGAGACGTTTGTATTCCTTTTTACCTGCTTCATTTACTGCATTTTTACATTTTCTCCTTTCATCAATTAAATTCAATATTTCTTCTGTTACCCAAGGATTTCTATTAGCCCTCGTCTTTTTACCTACTTGATCCTCTGCTGCCTTCACTACTTCATCCCTCAGAGCTACCCATTCTTCTTCTACTGTATTTCTTTCCCCCATTCCTGTCAATTGTTCCCTTATGCTCTCCCTGAAACTCTCTACAACCTCTGGTTCTTTCAGTTTATCCAAGTCCCATCTCCTTAAATTCCCACCTTTTTGCAGTTTCTTTAGTTTCAATCTGCAGTTCATAACCAATAGATTGTGGTCAGAATCCACATCTGCCCCAGGAAATGTCTTACAATTTAAAACCTGGTTCCTAAATCTCTGTCTTACCATTATATAATCTATCTGATACCTTTTAGTATCTCCAGGATTCTTCCAGGAATACAACCTTCTTTTATGATTCTTGAACCAAGTGTTGGCTATGATTAAGTTATGCTTTGTGCAAAATTCTACAAGGCGGCTTCCTCTTTCATTCCTTCCCCCCAATCCATATTCACCTACTATGTTTCCTTCTCTCCCTTTTCCTACTGACGAATTCCAGTCACCCATGACTATTAAATTTTCGTCTCCCTTCACTACCTGAATAATTTCTTTTATCTCGTCATACATTTCATCTATTTCTTCATCATCTGCAGAGGTAGTTGGCATATAAACTTGTACTACTGTAGTAGGCATGGGCTTTGTGTCTATCTTGGCCACAATAATGCGTTGACTATGCTGTTTGTAGTAGCTAACCCGCACTCCTATTTTTTTTATTCATTATTAAACCTACTCCTGCATTACCCCTATTTGATTTTGTATTTATAACCCTGTAATCACCTGACCAAAAGTCTTGTTCCTCCTGCCACCGAACTTCACTAATTCCCACTGTATCTAACTTTAACCTATCCATTTCCCTTTTTAAATTTTCTAACCTACCTGCCCGATTAAGGGATCTGACATTCCACGCTCCGATCCGTAGAACGCCAGTTTTCTTTCTCCTGATAACGACGTCCTCCTGAGTAGTCCCCGCCCGGAGATCCGAATGGGGGACTATTTTACCTCCGGAATATTTTACCCAAGAGGACGCCATCATCATTTAATCATACAGTAGAGCTGCATGTCCTCGGGAAAAATTACGGCTGTAGTTTCCCCTTGCTTTCAGCCGTTCGCAGTACCAGCACAGCAAGGCCGTTTTGGTTAATGTTACAAGGCCAGATGAGTCAATCATCCAGACTGTTGCCCCTGCAACTACTGAAAGGCTGCTGCCCCTCTTCAGGAACCACACGTTTGTCTGGCCTCTCAACAGATACCCCTCCGTTGTGGTTGCACCTACGGTACGGCCATCTGTATCGCTGAGGCACGCAAGCCTCCCCACCAACGGCAAGGTCCATGGTTCATGGGGGGAAATTATACAATAGAGTATAGCGAACCAACCACATCTGCGTATTCTAATGAACACGAACTGCTGAGTACTGCTACAGTGGCTAGCTGATATTTTCGTACGGATGCCCAACAGTTGCCAGCACTGGCGCATGACGAAGACACTGAACGTTCACATAAGTGTTCCTCAGGTTTCCAGTCGGAAAAAATATTCCTGTTGCAACTAAGACACAGTAAAAGTTAATATACACGATTGTAGCAAGTGGGTTTGGAAGGGTTCTACCCAGTTGGCGCCGGTGCACGTTATGACTTTGTAAGTGAAGTGTTGCAGTGGGAAGATGACTTTCTTCATCATGTTATTTCATATTACTTTGAAGGTAAATACCCATAACGTTCGTATCTGGTGGTCAGAACATCCTCATCAACATGTACAATATAAAAGTGCTTCCTCAAAATTAAACCTCTTTTTTGCGTCATCAAGTGTACAGGCCACTTTTTTCAGTGAAGATACCGTATCACAGGTGGCTTAGCTGGATATTGTACAAGCATGGTGTCGTATCGTACAAAGATCGCGTTGCCACACTGAGGTCAATGAAGTGTCGAGGTAGCAAGAGTTCCGTCCCAGTTCGAGACTTCAGATACAGCAGTCAACGTCACCGTCTTGGGTCAACACGATAGTTAAAGTTTCTGGTGGATTTGTTCATTTCAATGTGGAACATTGTACTACAAGACAACAGTGTTAATCAGTCCGTCGAGTGACGCTTTAATAGTCAGTAACAGTCGTAACTTTCAGGCAATCCTGTGGCAAAGACCTGTGTCAAAGTTAATTAAATCCTTTATTCACTTATGAAATAAAGTGAACCAGTATTTCATGTGTTCTAGATTAATGCATCACCTAACGAGCAATCAAAGAACGCACCGTTGTTGCTGGACGATTGTAGTTTTGTCTGGTCACAACAAATGCCTCTTTACCCGGTTGCAAGGTGAAGCTGATAGCTTTATTTGGCAACAAGAAGGAACAAGTCCCCAGCGACGTCTCTTTGTACGAGACCTTGACCGTTGGACTGCTCGTAATGGTTAGTGCGATAGAACTCTTTTCCGCTGGCCACCACGTTCACCTGACATCACGAGGGGAGTTATTAACCCTTAGGGCTTACTAAAAGATTCTACCTACCACCACTACCTCATGATCTGCCAGAGCTGAGACTACCGCGTCCATGACTCCAGACTCGTGTGCCAAAGTATGGGATGAACTGGATTTTAGGTTGGATGTGTGTCATATAACTTCAGTTTCACTTATTGAATATTGGTAAGTTCAAAATGGTTCAAATGGCTCTGAGCACTATGCGACTTAACTGCTGAGGTCATCAGTCGCCTAGAACTTAGAACTAATTAAACCTAACTAACCTAAGGACATCATACACATCCATGCCCGAGGCAGGATTCGAACCTGAGACCGTAGCAGTCGCGCGGCTCCGGACTGCGCGCCTAGAACCGCGAGACTACCGCGGCCGGCCATATTGGTAAGAAAAGTTATTTTAACTTCAGCTTGATGTATGACTTACTGTAAATAGTCCGAATGAAACTGTGATAATTTACAGGGTGCCACAGAAAAACGGGAACATTTCCACAATCCAATAAAACTAGAAGTGATGAAGGAAATAAATTGCATTCATAGTAAATGAAACCTTACAACTTTGCCATTTACGAAACGTTGACGGCATTTATCGTTTTTTAAAAAATTACATCCTTAGGAAGGCCTCCTCCTGTACGAATACATTCGTGAAATCTGCTGTTGAGATTCCTCACTGAGCGCTGCAACATCTCAGCTGGGATACTGTGAACTGCATCCAGAATTCTCTCCTTTAACTCGGGGTTCTTGGTCGAGTCATGTAGACTTTGCTCTTGACGTAGCCCCACAAGAAAAAAAAAACGGAGAAGAGATTCTTTTGCCTATCCAGCAAGGATGTACGCAGACTTACTTTTCGGCTTGCTCGGGCCAATAATATACCAAACTCCTTCAACAGAGAAAATGAGTTTGCTGGAACAAAAGTAGTTCAAGAAGTTTAAAGAGGAACCCCTCTATATCTTTAAGAACGCCTGAATCAACATCTTTGTCGAGAGTGAGCGGTTTCAACAAAGAAAGTGTGTCTCAGTTCTTTGACATTTCAGAAGGAGAGTTTAAACGATGTTCCCAAAAACGTGACAGAATTTGCAGCTGTGATTAGACAGGACTGATGGTTGTACAGTCAAACAGGTCAAGGTTGTAGCAAAGAATGGGAAGCAGAAAATAGCGTCGCTTTTTTCGGCTGAACGGGGAAGGTTAGTCACCGTCGTTGTTTTCATGAGTGATTTACCGCCGCTCCTGATGTTCCTAAGGCAGACTATGAAGAATGAGCCAGTGGACGGAGCACTCCTTGGATGCACAACCTACTGCCATAAATTTGGGTGGATCCAGATGTACACATTCACCAAATGGTTTAAACATTTTGTAGCAATTACCGAACCTTCTTCATCAAAACCAGTCCTCTTAATACCTGATAGTAATTATTCGCATTCTAGACATTTAGATGTCATTAGTTATGCAAAGGAGCATAACGTTTCAACTATGTTCCTCCCTTCATACAGTTCTCGTAAACTGCAATCATTAGGTGTTGCATTTATACATCCACTAAAGACTATGCACAACGTCAAAATACGGACATTTCTGATATTTCTGGAAATGACGCAGAAATAGAGGAGATGTCTAGTGAAAGTACATCTGTGGAGTATGCCTAGTGTATTTAGTATCGGAAGGTACGGTTAAAACATACTAATGGTGCCTAGGTCCTCTGACAAACACGCAAGTTATAGGCCCATGAACAATATGCTGGAAACCCAAAAAAGCAGTTCAGCTGTGGGAAGTCTGTGAAAAAAATGTGCTGTTGAAGACAAAATGTTAACTGAGACTCCTTAAATGTGATTCAAAAAATGTGTCAATTAACGATAAAATCCAAATAGGATATTGATTTAAAGTGTTTACATGTTATAATATTCACTTACTACAAACATCTGTTAAACTAAATTGCTCGATATTAAATTTCCTCATGTATGGATTGGAGAATTTATTACTGGGATCATTATGTGCCCAGTGTTGAACAACTGCACGTATATGAACTTTGGTTTACTGCAATTAACATTACAGCTTGTTTATTTTCTGTCTTGAATACGATATTTCCAAGTAAGTGAGGAACTGTTCTGTCAACTACCACTATTATATTTCAAGCACAAATGCAATGCATTAAGTAGATATAAAAAACATTCCACATTGTGACACTTTACTCTACGAGTTATGAAATAAATAGACGATATGGGGCAGACATTGATGGGTAATATTAAACACAGCTACAGCTTTGTTACTTCTCTCACCTATAAGCATAGAAGCTAACCAAGTTGTTTCTCTGCCATTGAGTATTGCCCTCAACGGCCTTGCAATTGGTATCAACGGAAAGAGCGTGCGTCACACTTACGTGACCAGTCGAAGATGGGCTAGGAATAAACGATGACGAACAAAGTGAAACGACTTTTATCTTCACCACTGACTACTCTTTCAGTGGTCAGAAGATCTACGTTTCAAAGGTTTGAAGCTGACCCCATGAAATCAAAGTGGACTTCCATGTCGCCTTGAGAACAAATGTAGGTGATATTACACACAGAAATGATATTTGAGACAGCCTGTATGACATCTTCCTGTCTATTGATAACATTCTTCTTGAGAATGGGCCAATGATAATTTTCGGAGCCAGTATTATCAGAAGTATGTATTACTGTTCGACATTCAACCATAATAACTTTGATATTCCGCTGTCGCACCATTCAGTAACTTTATCAAGAACCCTGTGAAGAAGGAAACAACTGCAAAATTTGTTAAATTAAAAAGTCTAATTTAAATTACATGTATTTTTATAGTTATTTGACAACATACTTTAGATAGTCAGTGAAGACATAATCTCAACTACATGGAATGTTATATAATATAAGATACTATCATCCTCGATTGCGGTAATGAAACCAACCTTTACCTAGGTTTCAGCCCAAGTAATTGATCCTTAGTGGTGACTTAGTACCTACGTACCGCATTTTTAAAATGTGACTACGCCTATTCAGGCTGTTTTAGTTTTATTTCTAGACCATGCCCTCGTAGACATATTATTGAATCAGGTTTATCTTCTGAAGAAGGTTCAATTACTTGGACTGAAACCTAGGTAAGGTTGGTTTCATTATCGCAATCGAGGCTGATAGTCTCTTATATATTAGATTATCATGATTTCTGACTGGGCTGCAATGTTGAAACTGACGAAAACCGCATTTTAAATACATGTTTAAACGATATATTTGTAAAGATATTTTAAAAGATTTAGATTTTTGATGTGTTTTCACAGATATTAGATATAGAATTTTATCAAGTGCGAGAATAACACATGCCCATAAAAGCGGAGATCGAAACGTATATTTCTGTTTCTTGTAGCAGTTTAAATTTCGTAACAAAAAGTAGTAATTTACCAAAGTTCGATTAATAATGTAGCAAGTGAAATTCAATCAGTGACTGGTTACAATGGACCTTATGTCGCTCAAGAAAAATACTACATTAACTTTGGATGCACATTACTGTAGAAGTTACAATGTTACTATCTGCTTGGTTACCATGGAGGTATAATAAGGGGAGATGGCGCTACAGACTTAAGTTCTACGTTGCTTTGGGGCCGGCCCCAAAAATTTAGCAGACTCCTGTTTATGATTGCTTCTTGTTCTTAAATTCTGTCGTATGCGCATAACAGTTGTTATAAACAGAAAAGTCAAATGCTTTCATGAATAGCACAGCCTCAGGAAGGTATTTCTGCTGATCGAAAATGCATATTTGACCCAGTAATATGACGAATTTCACGTCACTAATACGTTTCGAATAACCAACAAGACAAGAATGTGATGTAAAAAAACTGCTTTCGTAATACAGCGTTTTCCTTACGATGGACTGACGAAACTGATTTTGGGTCTATATTCTCATCCGGAAAACGATGAGAACACAGTTTCGTCTGTTTTCAGTATTTAATTCTCACAGCTTTCGTCTCCGAGTTGCGCCGATAGGAAAACTTAAGTCAAACAAATAAAATAAAATCACTACAGTAAAACTAAACAGCACCAACAAAATTCATGTGTATAAAAGAAACTATGTGATTCCTTTGCACTTTAGAGTATCATGGGAATGATTAGTACAACAGTAAATGGCACAGACTGGCAATTTTTTTATCACAACAGTTCCACCAGAAGTTAATTTTTGGGGAACCAGCACGATGGGAATCGTCTTCAAATTTTTGTGACGTAATTACACCTCCCCTTAGTATACTTCCATGAATATTACAAACCAACTTATTCTCTGACAACGACAATCCAGTTAAGGGGTTCCGGAAAGGCTCAAAATCATGAAAAGTTCAATTTTTACTTTTTTGCGTTTTCTGAATCTGCAGACTATTACCTATTAATAGATATATAATTTATTCAATTCCGAAGACTACAACTATTTTTAATTTTTTTTTTTGAAATGTCTTCTACATGGGCGTGACCCACTGTGGCGCTGTTAAACTGCTGTCAGCCGGCCGGAGTGGCCGAGCGGTTAAAGGCGCTACAGTCTGGAACCGCACGACCGCTACGGTCGCAGGTTCGAGTCCTGCCTCGGGCATGGATGTGTGTGATGTCCTTAGGTTAGTTAGGTTTAAGTAGTTCTAAGTTCTAGGGGACTTATGACCACAGCAGTTGAGTCCCATAGTGCTCAGAGCCATTTGAACCATTTAAACTGCTGTCAAATGGTGTTATTATTAACGTCCGTGTTCATCAGGTACATTTTAGTGATGTGAGATAAAGTATGTGTTGTAGTGCAGAAATTTGAGTGTATTGGACACGTACAGAAGCGAATGGGAACAAGACTTCGGCGACTGGAAGCTTCGTACAAAAAACAAAAACTCAGTGATGGTAAAGGGTTGGATGGGAAGGGAAGGTTAACTGACAGTGTAATTGACAAAATACAGAACTAATATGGAATGGCTATTAGGGAAAATACACAAAGTGTCGACGAAATGAAGAAGGCTGTTTGGGCTCTTTTTTTTCATGCTTCTTCAAGCGATGAAAATCCCCAACATAGCTTGTGTCCCAAAGAAGAAGACAGTTGGTGTAAATATAACAAAGGATTGCTAACTGGTGAAGTGTACACTCATAAGCATAGTCTGCCTCATGCAATAATGGAGGTGATAAAACCTATTTTCAGAGACTTAGCAGCACCTGAACTGTTGAAAAAGTGTATTCACGGAAAAATTCAAAACCCCAATGAAAGTGTAAATAGTGTTATATGGTCGAGAATTCCCCAGGACTGTATTTGTTGGAATAGAAACACTTCACTTTGGTGTGTATGATGCTGTTGCGACTTTCAATGATGGCAACATTGTAAGGTGCAAGGTATTTAGAAATATGGGAATGAAGATAGGTTCTAACATGGTACGAGCGATGCTTGCTTTAGACAAGAAACGCCTTCGGGCTGCAGACAGGACTGTAAAGAGTCTAGAAATACAAGCAAGAGTAAACAGGAGGAGGAACAAGAGGAAGCTGGAGGAGGAGTTTGCAGAGGATGAAGATAATCCATCCTATGGACCTGGAATGCACTAAAAAGTTAATCCAATCTTTGTCGCTCTATTCCCAAAACTTTTATTTTCTCATACTAATTACATGTTTTCTAAGAATCTTCCAAACATATTTGTTTCAAACTTTCAGTAAATGTTACACAGTACCTTCTGCATAATTTAACACAGCCTTTTTCCAAAAAACTGTATATTTTTGAATATATAAACAAAAAATTGCAAAAAAATGTTGTGAATTTTCATTACAATTGAAAAAAATCATCTTTAATAACTGAACTAAAATTTTGTAAAATCCCTGAGTTAAGTTGTAGCCCATATTCCAATAAATAATCTGTAAAGAGTTCAACTTCCTACCTCAAATACTTTGTGAGGAACGATGTAATTTATAAGCGTTATTTTAACATTGCAAGTATAGGGCGTTCCGGAGCCCCTTAAGCAACTCTAATGTTCTTTAAACGTAAGGCAGCAAACTGTAAAGCTAATATTTCTTTAATGTCACTGTAAGATGCCATATTGTCCCTCTTGTATGTTTCTCAGAGTAAATTCCAGAGTTTCTGATGATGCTCTTCTTACATAAAGAGCGAAATTGGTTAGTAAGGCATGCAAAGTGCGACTTGTGGCTGGCCTGAAAAACGTTATTCCCTGAAGATTACTACCACGAATGTCCCCAGAGCATAAAACTGATTTCTGCAAAAAATATGCTCCAGTTGTCCATTTCGCCTCCTCAGATGTTTAAGAAATTAAGTGTTCTGACTGTGACGCTAAAGACGAGGGTGGTTTGAAAAGTTCTCGGAACGGAACAGGAAAAAAGTACTTACATCACTGAAACTTTTTTTATTTTTCAATGTAGTATCGTTGTTGATTAATGCATTTGGTACAACGATGTTCCTGTACCTTGATCCCATCTCGAAAATGAGTTTCCTGCAGGCCTGCAAAATAGTTGTCAACTCCGGCTATCAGTTCTTCGTTTGAAGTGAATCTTCGTCCACCAAGAAAAATTTTCTGTTTTGGGAAGAGAGGGAAGTCTGGCGGAGTGATATCAAATGGATAAGGCGGGTGTGGAAACAATGCATACCATAGTTCGTGTAATTTTGCCGTGGCAAATATGTTCAGGCGTGCATTGTCTTGATGGAAGATGACTTTCTTAGTTGCTAAACCTGGCCTTTCTTTGCGTATCTTCTGTTGCTATTTGTCCAGCAGGTTAGCGAAGTATTCTCCAGTAATTGATTGCCCAGTGGGGAGATAATCTACAAACAGAATCCCCTTCGCATCCCAGAACACTGATGCCATGATCTTTCCCGCCGAAGGAACTCTCTTTGCTTTCTTTGGTGGCAGAGAATCAGCATGTTTCCACTGCTCTGACTGTTGTTTTGTCTCTGGGGTATAGTAGTGCACCCAAGTTTCATCTTTGGTCACAAACCGGCGCAAAAAATCTTGTTCGTTTCTCCTTAAAAGTGCCAAACATTGCTCCGATATGTCCATTCTCATGCGTTTTTCATCCAGCATCAAGAGCCGCGGCACGCATCTTTTTTTCATTTATAATTCTTCATTTAAATGTGATATACCTTTTGTAAAATGTTTGCATTATTCTGACTAATTGTTCAGTAATCAATAATCCAACGTCAGTGATGATGGGACCAGGCGAGGCGTAAAGATTTGTGTCGTTCAGTCATCAAGGGTACACGAGTGGGCCTTCGGTTCCGAAAGCCCATATCAATGATATTTCGTTTAATGGTTCGCACGCTCACACTTGTTGATGATCCAGCACTGAAATCTGCAACAATTTGCAGAATGGTTGCACATTTGTCACGTTGAACGATTTTCTTCAGCCGTCGTTGGAGCTATTTTTGCAGGATATTTTTCCGGCCGCAGCGATGTCGGAGATTTGATGTTTTTACCGGATACCTGATATTCACGGTACACTCGCGAAATGGTCGTGCCACTTCATCGCTACCTTGGAGATGCTGTGCCCCATCTCTCGTGCGCCAACTATGAAACCACGTGCAAACTCACTTAAATCTGGATAACCTGCCATTGTAGCAGCAGTAACCGATCTAACAACTTGTTGTCTTGCAACCTTTCCGGTGATTTCATCTCGTTGGCGACGTCTAACATCGCTACACTGCGTGGCGTTACGTACGTTCGGCGTCGTCTGAGGCCCATTCAGTCCACGTAGCGACTAAACAGAGTAAGTTACACAAGTCGTCACACACTAAGGCTTATTTAGCGTATGGCTGATACAGGCATATCATAAAATTAAATTACATACACGTATGTACGTATACTGCTGGCCATTAAAATTGCTACACCACGAACATGAAGTGCTACAGACGCGAAATTTAACCGACAGGAAGAAGGTGCTGTGATATGCAGATAATTAGCTTTTCAGAGCATTCACACAAGGGTGGCGCCGGTGGCGACACCTACAAAGTACTGACATGAGGAAAGCTTCCAACCGATTTCTCATACACAATCAGCAGTTGACCGGCGTTGCCTGGTGAAACGTTGTTGTGATGCCTCGTGTAAGCACGAGAAATGCGTACCATAACGTTTCCGACTTTGATAAAGGTCGGATTGTAGCCTATCGCGATTGCGGTTTATCGTATCGCGACATTGCTGCTCGCGTTGGTCGAGATCCAATGACTGTTAGCAGAATATGGAATCGGTGGGTTCAGGAGGGTAATACGGAACGCCGTTCTGGATCCCAACGGCGTCGTAGCAGTTGAGATGACATGCATCTTATCCGCATGGCTGTAACGGATCGAGCAGCCACGTCTCGATCCCTGAGTCAACAGATGGAGACGTTTGCAAGACAACAACCATCTGCACGAACAGTTCGACGACGTTTGTAGCAGCATGAACCATCAGCTCGGAGACCATGGCTGCGGTTACCCTTGACGCTACATCTCAGACATGAGCGCCTGCGATGGTGTACTCAGCGTTGAAGCTGGATGCACGAATGGCGAAACGTCATTTTTTCGGATGAATCCAGGTTCTGTTTACAGCATCATGATGGTCGCATCCGTGTTTGGCGACATCGCGGTGAACGCACATTGGAAGCGTGTATTCGTCATCGCCATACTGGCGTATCACCCGGCGTGATGGTATGGGGTGCCATTGGTTACACGTCTCGGTCACCTCTTGTACGCATTGACGGCACTTTGAACAGTGGACGTTACATTTCAGATGTGTTACGACCCGTGGCTCTACCTTTCATTCAATCCCTGCGAAACCCTACATTTGAGCAGGATAATGCACGACCGCATGTTGCAGGTCCTGTACGGGCCTTTCTGGATACAGAAAATGTTCGACTGCTGCCCTGGCCAGCACATTCTCCAGATCTCTCACCAATTGAAAACATCTGGTCATTGGTCGCCGTGCAACTGGCTCGTCACAATACGCCAGTCAGTACTCCTGATGAACTGTGGTATCGTGTTGAAGCTGCATGGGCAGCTGTACCTGTGCACGGCATCCAATCTCTGCTTGACTCAATGCCCAGGCGTATCAAGGTGGTTATTACGGTCTGGGGTGGTTGTTATTCTGGGTACTGATTTCTCAGGATCTATGCGCCCAAACTGCGTGAAAATGTAATCACATGACAGTTCTAGTATAATATATTTGTCCAATGAATACCCGTTTATCATCTGCATTTCTTCTTCGTGTAGCAATTTTAATGGCCAGTAGTGTAAGTTCTGGGGACTGATGACCTCAGAAGTTAAGTCCCATGGTGCTCAGTACCATTTGAACCATGTTTTAAATTTAGTAAATATTTCACTTATGACTGCTAAAGACTATGACATGGATGTGTATAGCAGAAGGCAACATGTAATCGCTGGCTGCTGTCATAAACTCGTGCTGGTGTAAAAGTGAAACATATTGGACCTCAAGAACATCACTGATTTATGGGCGATATTTTGCAGTACTGAAACCGTGTTTTTGTGGTGTCTAATCCATACACTATGCGCACATAGGCACAGACACTTAACGTCGCGAGGATGCTTCTCTTGCATTGACAGACTAAATTATTTTCATTTGCAGCGGAATAGTTATAAAGACCTAAGCTCCAATTACCTTCAATACATAAAGTACTGAGGACAAAAATGTATAGATATTATTTCTGTGGCCTACGAGTAATGCAATAGTGTACTAAAAAGGACCCTTGCAATTACTTTCATGTTTATAGAAAAAGTATTAAAATTTCTGATCTTAAAGAATGTCCAAATTTTGAACAGTTATAACATACACCACTTTCAAAAACATTTTGTGTCCATACCAATAACAATTTCTCCTTACAAGAAACATGAATAACTAACCAAAAAATAGTAATATTTTCCCATGAGATGCTACAGACAGATAACATAAAAGAGGTAACTTAAAAGGCGTAGGATTTTAATGTAGGTGGCCACATACTGTTTCTAGATTTTAAAAAGGCCTGCGGTAGCGTACAAGGACAGAAACTTGGATATATAATGTTGGAATTTCAAATAATCTTCCATGTTAATTAGATTAGTTACAATGTGTGTAGACGAAACTTTATGTTGAATACACACACCGACAGTAGGAACAGGAAACTTTATGGTGTACACAACACTGAGACAAGGGAACGACGTTTCACCTATTTTATCTGATTTAGCATTAGAGAAGATACACTATGTGATCAAAAGTATCCGGACACCTCGCTGAAAATGACTTACAAGTCCGTGACGCCCTCCATCGGTAATGCTAGAATTCAGTATGGTGTTGGCCGACCCTCAGCCTTGATGACAGCTTCCACTCTCGCAGGCATATGTTCAGACAGGTGCTGGAAGATTTTTTGGGGAATGGCAGCCCATTCTTCACGGAGTGCTGCACTGAGGTATTGATGTCGGTCGGTGAGGCCTGGCACCAAGTCGGCGTTGCAAAACATCCCAAAGGTGTTCTATAGAATTCAGGTGAGGACTCTGTGCAGGCCAATCCATTGCAGGGACGTTATTGTCACGTAACCACTCCGCCACAGGCCGGCCGCGCATTATGAACAGGTGCTCGATCGTGTTGAAAGATGCAATCGCCATCCCCGAATAGCTCTTCAACAGTGGGAAGCAAGAAGGTGTTTAAAACATCAATTTAGGTCTGTGCTGTGATAGTGCCACGCAGAACAACAACGGGTGAAAGCCCCTCCATGAAAAATACGACCACACCATAATACCACCGCATCCGAATTTTACTGTTGACGCTACACAACTGGCAGATGACGTTCACCGGGCATTCACCATACCCACACCCTGCCATCGGATCGCCAGATTGTGTACCGTGATTCGTCACCCCATACAACGTCTTTCCATTGTTCAATCTTTCAATGTTTACGCTCCTTACACCAAGCGAGGCGTCGTTTGGCATTTATCGGCGTGATGTGTCGCTTATAAGCAGCCGCTCCACCATGAACTATAAGTTTTCTCACCTCCTTACTTGCTGTCATAGTAATTGCAGTGGATCCTGATGCTGTTTGAAATTTCTGGCCTGTCACCAATTACGATCCTCTTCAACTGTCGGCGGTCTCTGTCAGTCAACACACGAGGTCGGCCTGTACGCTTTTGTGCTGGACGTGTCCCTTCACGTTTCCACTTCAGTATCATATCGGAAACATTGGACCTAAGGATGTTTACGAGTGTAGAAATCTCGTGTACAGACGTTTTGACGCAAGTGACACCCAAACACCTGGCGACGTTCGAAGTCCGTGAGTTCCGCGGAGCGCCCCGTTCTGCTCTCTCACGATGTCTAATGACTACTGAGGTCGCTGATATGGGGTACCTGACAGTAGGTGGTAGCACAATGTACTTAATATGAAAATTGTAGATTTTTGGGAGTGTGCGGATACTTTTGATCACATAGCGTATGTCGAAAATTTACTAAAACTAATTCACAAGGCATACTACAGAAGGGACTGACCATTAGTAGACATGCCTACGTATATGATGTAGCACTAAGAAGTATTGCCGAAACAGATGATGAGGCATTAAGAAGTAGTTGCGAAACAGAAGTTAATGCTAGAATTTTACAAAGTCACTGAGAAACGAGGACTGAATGAAGAGAAGATCATTAATAAGAAAGTGACTCACCTTTTGCTAGACTTGGATTCGCTTTCAAGTACTTAGGGAGTCTTTTTAGTAACAATAACAGAACGGTCACAGAAGCAGTTGCCTGTCTAGCAACAGCGAACGAAAAACGTTTTAACTGTACTAATACCTTAAGGAAAAGATAAAGTTAGCACTAAGTGCGAAATTCGTTTGTGTCAATAGACTCTTATACTGGTAACATTATATGGATGTAAACCATTGGTATTTACGAGGTGGGAAAACGGTTAATATTCGAAAGGAAAATGCTAATGAAATTTTTGGATTTGCATTTTATGAAAATAACGTGGAATGGTGGATAAGAAAAATCTGAAGAACTACGAGAGACGTAGAAACATCGTAATATCGTCGAACGGCTGAAGCAGGGAAGATTGATCAGGGCCGTTGACACAGCAAGACTGACGGAGAGTACGATGAACAAACTTTTGCAGGCCAGTAGATTGAAGTAGAGGAAGAATAAGGCCCAGAAGTAGATGGCGACATAACATCGGGGAGGATACAGCCAGGATGAATATAAAATCCAAATGGACAAACAGTGACGCGGCAGAAACAAATGGAAGAGCATCGTAGAGCAGGCGTGTAGACCATGAAGCTCTTGCCACATCTAATGTATAGAAAAGCGAGGGGATTTCAGCGTCTTTCAAGACTGCAGATATGTACCTAGAAATAAGGAAAAATTTAATTACGAACTTTATTTGATCGAGGTAATTATTAAAATATTCTAACTACCTAGCGGATAAATGGCTGTTCCAGTTGTGAAGTTGTCAAGCAGTGTACTTAGGGGTCGCTGTAACGAAGGCGCACACGACAGCGCAGCAGAGATTAGCAGTGCAGTGCTGAGCCGTTTCCCGCTCCTCTGCGGAGCGAAAGTGCTACCATGCTTGCCTCCAGTCAACTGGCCGCAGATGGCTATCCCTGGATACGGCTAGCGAGGGCGGGGTCACGGAGGGCGACGCGGACCGAGTAAATCAGGTACAACTGGAGGCTGGAGCCGGCGTCTCCAGGCCGCTGGAGGAGGCGTGGCCGCATCATTACGGGCAGCTGAGTCCGGTGAAGGGCGGGATGCGAGCGGTGGGGGTCGCCCGCCACTCACTATATATACCGGCCGACGAGCCGGACGCTGGCATCAGTCCCTGCGGCGTCTTCCAACTCACCTCCAGCTCAACCAAGCACCACCGCCTCCACCATGAAGGTCCTGGTAAGTGCGCCTCACTCCGACCAACAACTGGGCTCCAGTAGTAATCCCCCAGGAGCTCGGAGATTCACTTTTCACAGAAGGTTACCACAGGGTTCCATTCAGGGGCCTGCACAACTACACATGCTATGTCCTTTTCAACTACACTCTATCTAGATTCCAATTAACCACAGTGAACATTTTTACACTGTGAGAGATGTCACTATGGGAAACCATAGGGGTTATTTTTGATATTTTCTATCACTGATGTGAGTTATAAACTATTGTTTTGTGAGTCCCAACGTTATGTGCATCAGTGGGAACAACTGCTTGGTAACATCTCTGAACTCCTGAGGACTTATGGCTTCTGAGTCTCAGAAAGGCACCACAGGGAATTCCATCAAATGTTCTTACATGCATTGCAATCTTTTTAACTTCTTCTCTTACAAGGCACCTGCAAGAATCCAGATTCAGCACATGTGAGGCAATAACGGAAAATTACTGGGCAGAACCTCTGGCTCCAGACTCTCACAGCTTCTGAATTCACAGAAGGGCACCACAGACCTTCTTTCCCCTACGTCTGTTCTCTACTTTTATTACACTACTTCTGTGGACATGAAGCTTGTTAGTTCTTAAAAAGCATACTACCAGGCTCTATTTCTGATCTTAGTTAATGTTTTACTGGCACTGTAGCCCTGCTCTCTCTTGTGCCTTGGGTGCATACAAGGGAAAACCACTATGCAACATCTCTGCCATCCATATTTTTATGCTGATACATAGGCTTTCATTTTGTGTTGTATTACTTTTACATTTATCTTAGATAATTGGTAATCCTACTATTGAGCTGTGTAACAAGCCCTCGAATAGCAATATAGCTTCCAGAAACACGTACTGTAGAACTCCATACTATGCGTGCACATCAACGTCGTCTTATATGTGCTACACACCACCGTCATACTTTCCGTGTGCGATTCCTGCATCTTACCATCGTTGCTTGTGTGTATCGCACAGGGAAGTTACTGAGAGCAGTAGAACACTCTATCCACTGCCTCTCACCCCGAAACTCACAGGCTGTGAGTTCCCAAATTAAGCACACGGCTTTCTGTAACTTCCATTTAAATGTGATTTCTACTCAGTACCCCTACGCAACTAACCAAATTATTCTTAACAGTCAATGCTGCCAATGACATCATTGTATCATTTTACAGAATACTTGATGCTGTAGCAGATATCCAAGGGCCTACATAATAATGGGGAAGCTCTTTTGTCGTTCTAAGAGCTAAAGAATGACTACGAAGCGAGATGGGGCAAAGGGCAATGGAAATAAGATCATATGTTTTGGGGCGTATCTGAAATACATGAGGAATTTCTAGGGGATGTTTGGATCATCAAGTAGTCCCAAGTGACACGCTCAGTCTGTAATGTGATGATCCTAACAAGTGGCATCATTAAGCACTTTCGTAGTCAACCCTCGAACAATCTCTGAACGACACTGCGTCTTAGTGGTCTCGCAGCGTGTGAATTCCCCGTTCAGAACCACAGGGCTCTAGTTTTGGCCCTAAGTAATTTGTACATAATGATCTTAACAACCCGGTCTGGGGTTGTCATGACTCTTCCTGCGTCACATGCCATACCATTTTATATTTCCGAGAGCAAGGTGTGTGTACATCATGACAGGGGTATACAGAATCTGGTGCAGTCTTTCTGCAAATGGCCACGTCTTGTACCATTTGTTAGCTATTTCGAGCTCCTGAAAAGAATAATCTTCACTCAGTGACTGTAGGTTACAAAAGAATTGTAACCAAATAATTCTTTACGCGACGCTATGTCGCGTAAAGAATACTTCTGAGAGTTCTTAGGGAACTTAATGACAAGTGTGGTAATTTATTTTTGTTATTACTGCAATTTAAGGACGTATGCAAGCTCCCTTTCGTCTTCATATGATGTGTACTTAAAAAGGGTAAATTACTTGCCACTTGGGATGTTATTCTCACCGTGTACAGTAAAAATTAACAGGGGCGTTGGGACTGTATGTGTTACACAGTTCAAATGGTTCAAATGGCTCTGAGCACTGTGGGACTTAACATCTGAGGTCATCAGTCCCCTAGAACTTTGAACTACTTAAACCTAACTAACCTAAGGACAACACACATCCATGCCCGAGGCAGGTTTCGAACCTGCGACCGTAGCGGTCACGCGGTTCCAGACTGAAGCGCCTAGAACTGCTCGGCCACACCGGCCGGCTGTTACCCAGTCTCAAGAAAGTTCTCCCGTCCACAGAAATGGGGGGGGGGGGGGGGGATAGCTGTTTTCTGAGCGAATATGGCTAAACGGAGCAGCGTGACTCTGCTCGAATCGTTACACGTGCGGAAAGCAGGTCCCCTGCGGCTTAACGAATTTGCGCTGCTACAGGGAGCGGTACGCCGGGAAACCAAAACGCAACTCTTGCCGAAGAAAATTGCTTGCGCCCAACTTTTCAGCGCGGTGACATCCATCGAACGGCGAGTTGTCGGAGCTGCCGCTGAGAGCCCTTGAACTTGGCGTTTCCGCTCCACGTGTGTTTACGCGTCACATAAAACCCGGCAGTGGCGAGTTTTCGGACCAATGGTGCGTGAACGACGGAACCAACGAGGCGCAGCAAATGCACTGCCAGGCACCTCGCGCCGCAGCGCTCCCCCTTCTTGCGGAGGCTCTGTCACGCCTAGTCGGCCATCCGCTGAGCTCCGACGACACCATCTCACCAGGGAACGTTCCTATCTGGAGGCTATTAGGACGCTTCTGGTGACAAATTCTGCGTCCCCACGATAAACGGGGACACTGGAAGAGTAGTGAACAACTACGGACAAAGATGTAACCCCCGTAAAAAGGATATTTTTTGGGTCATCACTCCTTTGAGTGGTTTGATGCGGTCCACCACAAATTCCACTCTTGCGCAAAGTAGTTCAGATCAGCACTGGAATCCAGTGTCCTCAATCACTTGTAGGCAATGTTCTAGTGCTGTTCCCTACAGATGTTATTCTCTGCAGCTCCCTTAACTACCGAGCACGTTAGTACATGTACCATCATCCTGTCCCTTTTTCGTTCCATGTTTTTCCGTGTGTTTCTCTCCTCGCCGATTCTGGGAAGAATTCACTCACTTCTTATCAGGCCACCTAATTTCCAGAATGCTCCAATAGGACCAAACCAAACGTTTCCGTTTACTTTTTCTACAGTTTGCCAAAAGTGCATGAGTTACTAAAATATAAGAATCAGCCAAATGAAAACTGTTTATTACTTCAAAAGTAGCTGTCACAAATGTTAACACATTTGTCGGTCATGCAAAAATGATTGCAGTTGCCTCCAGAACCACTATTGTACCCAGGCGTGTGGAGCAATTCGACGGCCACCGAATATCTTTCTTCAGGTCTCCAAACATATGGAAGTCGCATGGGGGAGAGAACGGAACTGTATGGAGGAAGTGTAAGGGCCTACCAGTGAAACTCCTGTAGCGCACTCGAACCAACCTTGGCAACTTCTGGACCCGTGCACGCTTTTTCGACTATGTTTCAGAAGTTTCCCTGCGAACACCTTACACGTCCTTATAATCCCAGTCTTTCCCCATGGGATTCAAACTACAGGGTGATTAAAAAAGAATACCACAACTTCAAAAATGTGTATTTAATGAAAGAAACATAATATAACCTTCTGTTATACATCATTACAAAGAGTATTTAAAAAGGTTTTTTTTCACTCAAAAACAAGTTCAGAGATGTTCAATATGGCCCCCTCCAGACACTCGAGCAATATCAACCCGATACTCCAACTCGTTCCACACTCTCTGTAGCATATCAGGCGTAACAGTTTGGATAGCTGCTGTTATTTCTCGTTTCAAATCATCAATGGTGGCTGGGAGAGGTGGCCGAAACACCATATCCTTAACATACCCCCATAAGAACAAATCGCAGGAGGTAAGATCAGGGCTTCTTGGAGGCCAGTGATGAAGTGCTCTGTCACGGGCTGCCTGGCGGCCGATCCATCGCCTCGGGTAGTTGACGTTCAGGTAGTTACGGACAGATAAGTGCCAATGTGGTGGCGCTCCATCCTGCTGAAATATGAATTGTTGTGCTTCTTGTTCGAGCTGAGGGAACAGCCAATTCTCTAACATCTCCAGATACTGTAGTCCAGTTACAGTAGTACCTTCGAAGAAAAAGGGACCAAAAACTTTATTGGCTGAAATGGCACAGAAAACGTTCACCTTAGGCGAGTCACGTTCATACTGAGTTGTTTCCCGCGGATTCTCAGTGTACGCTGAACAACCGTCGTCGATTCACTTCTGCCGTACTCAATAACACAAAAAGCTTTCTTTTGAGCGGTCGCCATCTTAGCATCAACTGACGCTGACGCCTAGTCAACAGCGCCTCAAGCGAACAAATGTACAACTAAATGAAACTTTATAGCTCCCTTAATTCGCCGACAGATAGTGCTTAGCTCTGCCTTTTGTCGTTGCAGAGTGTTAAATTCCTAAAGTTGTGGTATTCTTTTTGAATCACCCTGTATAATTATAATTAATTTTACTTATTTCATGCCCTTAACTTTGGTATGTTACCATACCCATAGATACTATAAGTCGAATCCTACTGTGCAGTATCTTAAGAAGATTTACTTTTTACCCGAAGGAGCAATGACTAATGGAAAGAGGTATTTTAGAGTGGACGGCGAATGTTCGACATAAACGCAACTATTGAATGGTGTGCATCTAAGATGGGTGTTAATTCCTCTAGTGTTCCCAGAATACAGAAACGATTAATCACGTGGGGGCGACAGCACTGTAGCGTTGTTCGACGGTGTTGTATAGAAGAAGAAACGACTGTGTATTTGCCTCAGTACGAGCCATCTTATCGTATTATCCGGGCGCCAAGGACCTTGCCACATTGGTTCCCGTCAGATCACCGAAGTGCTCTCTTGCTTGGTTAGCACTTGGGTGGATGACCGTCCACTGTTGGCAGGCAATATGCACTGAGCCCTTGTCAGGCAAACTGCGGAGCTACGTGATTGAGAAGTAGCGGCTCCGATTGCGGAAACTGACAACGGCCGGGAGAGCGGTGAGCTGATCTCACGCCCCTCCATATCCGCATCCAGTGGCGCCTATGGGATGAGGATGACACGGCGGTCGGTCGGTACCGCTGGGTCTTCCGAGACCTGTTCGAGCAGAATTTACAGTTTCCACAGTCTCCGCGGTTCTTACGCGAAATGAACGGTGGCGGCAGTGGAATCGCTGCAGTCAACTTCCAATGCCGGTTCTCGAAATTTTCTTTGTAGTATTCTTCGAAAAGAATGTAGCCTTTCTGCCAGAGATTCCCATCTGAGTTTCCAAAGAATCTCCTTAATAGTTGCGTGTTGTTCGAACCTACTGGTAAGAAATCAAGCAGCCTGCCCCTGAATTACTTAGACGTCTTCCTTCAATCCGACCTGATGTGGATCCCAAACACTCCAGCAGTAGTGAAGGATGGGTCGGAATTTTCCAAAATTCTTCCAGTTAACTGTATTAAAAGATACCACAATAGTTCGATATAGGCCATACGGGAGTGTAATGGAGATGGTCGTTGAAATTAAATGGGAATATTTGGAAGAAATACTAAGCTGTTGTCACGGACAACCTGTACTTGAGGTAGAATTTACGACAGTTTTTTGTGCTACTGTATGTCGGTCGCCGGCTGCTGAAGTGTACATGGTCCGTTTAGCTCTGCACAGTAGAAGAAATACGTTGCTGACGCCCCATATTCAGACCGACCGTGGCTGATGCAGAACAGACCATCGATCACCCTGTGTAGCTTCGTATGGCAGAGGCTGGGGCCCACGATACATACGGGCCCCGCAACTAGCTTGTGACGTCACACTAGTCGCCTTTCCTGCAATACACAGCTGTGTGGGATCCGTACCCGATAGGGTTGATAGAAGAGATAGAGAAGATCCAACGGAGAGCAGCGCGCTTCATTACAGGATCATTTAGTAATCGCGAAAGCATTACGGAGATGATGGATAAACTCCAGTGGAAGACTCTGCAGGAGAGACGCTCAGTAGCTCGATACAGGCTTTTGTTGAAGTTCCGAGAACAGCAGGACAGGGTCATTCAAAAAGAATACCACAACTTTAGGAATTTAAAACTCTGCAACGACAAAAGGCAGAGCTAAGCACTATCTGTTGGCGAATTAAGGGAGCTATAAAGTTTCATTTAGTTGTACATTTGTTCGCTTGAGGCGCTGTTGACTAGGCGTCAGCGTCAGTTGATGCTAAGATGCTACTGTAACTGGACTACAGTATCTGGAGATGTTAGAGAATTGGCTGCTCCCTCAGCTCAAACAAGAAGCACAACAATTCATATTTCAGCAGGATGGAGCGCCACCACATTGGCACTTATCTGTCCGTAACTACCTGAACGTCAACTACCCGAGGCGATGGATCGGCCGCCAGGCAGCCCGTGACAGAGCACTTCATCACTGGCCTCGAAGAAGCCCTGATCTTACCCCCTGCGATTTTTTCTTATGGCGGTATGTTAAGGATATGGTGTTTCGGCCACCTCTCCCAGCCACCATTGATGATTTGAAACGAGAAATAACAGCAGCTATCCAAACTGTTACGCCTGATATGCTACAGAGAGTGTGGAACGAGTTGGAGTATCGGGTTGATATTGCTCGAGTGCCTGGAGGGGGCCATATTGAACATCTCTGAACTTGTTTTTGAGTGAAAAAAAAACCTTTTTAAATACTCTTTGTAATGATGTATAACAGAAGGTTATATTATGTTTCTTTCATTAAATACACATTTTTAAAGTTGTGGTATTCTTTTTGAACCACCCTGTACATTGCTCTCTCCTACGTATATGTCGCGAAGAGACCATGGGGATGAAATCAGAGAGATTAGAGCCCACACAGAGGCATACCGACTATCTTTCTTTCCACGAACAATACGAGACTGGAATAGAAGGGAGAACCGATAGAGGTACTCAAGGTACCGTCAGGTGGCTTGCCGAATATGGATGTAGATGTAGACGTGGAAAGCCCGGCTCCGTGCAGGGCCCATGAGAAACAAATATGTCAATGAAACGGTATCCACTGAAGATCTTAACTTTGTCGTGTGTTTGCACGTATCATGAAACCGGAAACAGTTACTCACTCCCCACCTGGAGATGGCCGCTGGCGCTCCCGCAGCGTCACGTGCTGTAACTCGCGCCACAGGGACTGAGGGTAACTGACGTCATACGTTCGCGGTCGTGTTGTGTGGCAGTTTACACATACGGAAACACTGTGATTCTGAATATCCAACCTAGACACTGCTGACTCGGAAAAACGAATTATTGTGTAATTTAGAACATCCCGTGGACCCATGAGCCTTATGCCGATAATCGACACACGCCACGTTCACTCTAGACACAGGTGTAACAGACTGCTCAGATACCGCGTGCACACGAGCGCCAGTACATGGCGCATCTGCGGGTAGGGCTCCCCCTGACATTTGGACACTCAGTACTGGGTTTTTAATCAGGCGAAGGAGCTGCCTTTGAACAACGTGCATACCACAATGAGGTGGTCTGAAAGCCGTGAAGCAACGTGTATCAACTACCTTTTCCTAAGAGACTTACAGATTTTTGAGCAAGTCTGACGAAATCAGTATCACTAAACGGCTAAAACTGTCACCCAGTCGCGGTTGCGGGTTACCTGTCTAACGCTTTTCAGGGTCAACAAAAATATGATTCCAGTATTTCAAATAAATATTGACAAAATTTGAAAATTTAAAACGCTCTCATAATCTACTAACTAAGACACGTAAACTTACGTTAAAGGTTTTACACAGTAAGTCAGATATAAAATTAGAAAATGTGTATATATCTTGTTGTTGTTGTTGTGGTCTTCAGTCCTGAGACTGGTTTGATGCAGCTCTCCATGCTACTCTATCCTGTGCAAGCTTCTTCATCTCCCAGTACCTACTGCAACCTACATCTTTCTGAATCTGCTTAGTGTATTCATCTCTTGGTCTCCCCCTACGATTTTTACCCTCCACGCTGCCCTCCAATACTAAATTGGTGATCCCTTGATGCCTCAGAACATGGCCTACCAACCGATCCCTTCTTCTGGTCAAGTTGTGCCACAAACTTCTCTTCTCCCCAATCCTATTCAATACTTCCTCATTAGTTATGTGATCTACCCATCTAATCTTCAGCATTCTTCTGTAGCACCACATTTCGAAAGCTTCTATTCTCTTCTTGTCCAAACTATTTACCGTCCATGTTTCGCTTCTATACATGGCTACACTCCATACAAATACTTTCAGAAATGACTTCCTGACACTTAAATCTATACTCGATGTTAACAAATTTCTCTTCTTCAGAAACGCTTTCCTTGCCATTGCCAGTCTACATTTTATATCCTCTCTACTTCGACCATCATCAGTTATTTTGCTCCCCAAATAGCAAAACTCCTTTACTACTTTAAGTGTCTCATTTCCTAATCTAATACCCTCAACATCACCCGACTTAATTCGATTACATTCCATTATCCTCGTTTTGCTTTTGTTGATGTTCATCTTATATCCTCCCTTCAAGACACTATCCATTCCGTTCAACTGCTCTTCCAAGTCCTTTGCTGTCTCTGACAGAATTACAATGTCATCGGCGAACCTCAACGTTTTTATTTCTTCTCCATGGATTTTAATACATACTCCGAATTTTTCTTTTGTTTCCTTTACTGCTTGCTCAATATACAGATTGAATAGCATCAATATCTTAAGAAATCGCAACTCATGGCGCGAAAATTGCCCAGATGATATTTATCCAGTATCTGATGATGAGAGTACTTCGCGACTTCCAAAAAAATTTTCACGTAGTTTCGAACCTTAAATTTAATATCTTTTCACCATTCACGCAATAACACTTGAGCATCAGCATTACGTTCTATTACTTCTTTACTACTGACTGTGTTTGCAACTCGTTTCCCAGACAGTATCCACCTACACCACAGATTGTAGCTGGAAAATTATATCATTCTGCTACACATAGTTCAAGATACATGCCGTCATATACAAAGAAAATGTATGAAAGACTAGTTTTTCTTAAAATGGCGCGCAAATTACGCACACTATAATCATTCCGTGTTTGGTAATGAGTGCACTTTGCGACTTCCACCAAACTTCAATCATACTTTCAGTGACTTTTATACATGGGAGTTCAGTTCTTGAAGGAATTGGTGCAGGGAGCTTGCTGGTCTGCGCTAACAGCTCTTGAGAAACAGAACACTGAACCAAAGTATGTTGTTATTCGGAAGGGTGATGTGACAGTGCTACAGCGTCCATTAGACTCCATCAAGATAATGACAAACTGACAATTGGAACAAGAGAAAGGTAAGGAGATAGATCCCAAATCACCAAAACTATTCTCAGCAATGCTAGAGTGAGTTCTGATGGACTTAGATTGGGAAATCGAAGCAAGTGCACGCTTTAATGGAACGTGAATCAGCCTGTCTTGCTATTGTAACTGTACTCGTTTGCCCACAGTATATATAAATTTCATAAAATCGATGAGAATAATACACGGAATTTGAGATAGGCCTGAAAATCAGTTATAATAACTCCCCAGTAATGTGCAAAGAACTTGCAGAAAGGTGAAAATTGTACAACTTGAATTTGTACAATTTATGTATAGACAGTGAAAGAAATAAACAGAAGAAAAGAATTGATCTGTAGTGGGTCTGTTAAATCAAAAAAGAATTTTCAGAACTGAGCTTCCAATACACCTGAAAATGAAAAGACTACCATTAGTATGTATTACAAGTTTGGACTAATGGTAGTGAGACGTCGTCAAATGCGAAAATCTGAAGGTTGCCCTGATAGCAATTTTGAAACCAATCATCTTTCGCTGAGAATTAGACACGGTCAGGAAAGAAGCAAATACTTCAGTGAAGGGGTTTTAATGGAAGATATATTTATGACCATAATGAAAATGACAAATGAAGGTGGTGGGGACATGCCATGAGAACTGGATTCCAAAAATAACAAAAACGTAAGATGATGTAACTAATTATGGGCTGGTGGCATTTGAACAATATGTAGGACCATTGCCGGTATGGACGAGTATATCTGAACTATATGCAGGGTGAACGAAAGAGAACTAACCCGAAAAGTAATTTATGCACCTCAAGACAGGTAACCCAACTTACATCACCTGCTCCAGATGGGGGCGATGTGAATTGGATTGCCTGCCTTGAGCTGCATGAAATATTTTTTGGGGCAAATTTTATTTCGAACACCCTGTGCGTGACCCACCTTAATGAGAAATACAATGCTGCTTCAGCACATTATAAGCCACCATTTTATTGTATACTAGCACCAGTTAAAGAGGTTGTGCAGTACTGTTATCCTCGCAATAATTCACTCATCTCTGCAGTGAATTACGAGTTCTTTCGAACACCCCCACCTTATCTCATTGATCCTGGCAAGACTGAAACTTTGCTGTTCCATTCCGGCAACCTACCAATAAAAACGCTGGACAGTTTAATTTAAGAAGGCCACAGAGAGAAAGATACTGAGGATTGAGGTAAGTGATCCTTGAGGCCAAGGCACAAAGTCTCGTCGCCCTCTAAATCTTGGATCAACTTCACCTGTTAAGAGCGAAATGTCCCCTGTTCCATCATGTGCATACTAATTCCCCGACGGTGGTCTATGTATGTTATTAGTGAATTAAATGGAAATTTAATGGATTACATCTGTCCATCTGTAGCAGTATGTTATACATGTAAGGAAATCTTTTCTGAAAGTATTTGTACGAAGTATAGCCAAGCACGGAAGTGAAACATGGATGATAAACACTTTAGACAAAAAAGAAAGCTTTTGAAATGTGCTGCTACAGAAGAATTATAAAGATTAGATGAGTAGATCACGTAACTGATGAGGAGGTACTAAATAGAATTGCGGAGGAAAGAAATTTGTTTTACAATTTGACTAGAAGAAGGGGTTGATTGATAGGATACATTCTGAGCCATTAAGGGATCACCAATTCAGTACTGGAGAGACGTGTGGATGGTAAAAATGGTAGAGGAAGATAAAAAAAAGTAACGAGATTCAAAACGATGTAATTTGCAGCAGTTTTTTGGAGATAAAGAGGTTTTCACAGGATAGAGTACTACGGAGGAGTAGCATGGAGACGTGTATCAAATCAGTCTTCGAAATGAAGGCCACAACAACAACAGAATCTGTACTAACCAGAACAATATTTCACACTGAATTCGGGATATACATCAGGGGCGATTACAAAGTTTCCGGCTGAGGGTATTGTTGCAATCTATATGTATCGCCAAAACCATGAGGGTATGTAAGCACCGGCATGTAGACAAGAGATTAAAGGAGTATTCGTGCTTTTCCGTCATGTGCGTGACAAATGGGGAAATGTGAACTATAGCATCGTTATTAGCAAACGCGTGCAAATAGGACCAACGTACTGTTACTCTTTTCTTGTCTGGACAAGGGCTGCTGCTACTGCTTCGTGACAATGTAGCTCCCAATAACGCAAATGTAGCAACGCAGAAGTTACGCCAACTCACTTAGGAGATCCTCGAGCGCCCGACCTACAGTCCTGACCTTCCCCCAAGGGATTATCGCGCCATCGGTTCCTTAAAAAGCACTCCGTCTTCAGGCCACAAGTGGCCCATCGGGACCATCCGACCGCCGTATCATCCTCAGCTGAGGATGCCGATAGGAGGGACGTGTGGTCAGCACACCGCTCTCCCGGTCGTTACGGTGGTTTTCTTTGATCGGAGCCGCTACTATTCGGTCGAATAGCTCCTCAGTTTACATCACGAGGCTGAGTGCACCCCGAAAAATGGCAACAGCGCATGGCGGCCCGGATGGTCACCCATCCAAGTGCCGGCCACGCCCGACAGCGCTTAACTTCGTTGATCCGACGGGAACCGGTGTATCCACTGCGGCAAGGCCGTTGCCAGTTCCTTAAAAAAAGGGCCTTCAATGCTCACAGCGATTTAGCCTTCTTTGCGTATCAATTCTCGAGTGCACAGCCTTCGAACGGAAACTTTTTGATCTCCCCTTGCATAGCTAAAATTAATTCCCCCATCCCTGTGTAGTATTTCAGTTCGGGGGCTTGCAGTGTTCCGCAGTTGACGAGAAGGTCAATGTCCGTTGTTTTGCTAGGATCTGTGCCATGTTAAGATGTCTAGTGCAAGACAGAGTGCGTCCCTAGTGGGTTGTAACTTAGCGGTAAATACCAGCAAAGCGATTCGCGTGGGTAGTTTTACGTTCTATTCTCGAGTACAGCGTTGCGACGAATGTGCAGTGTCTATTGCTTATTTCTAGCGAGGCGTATCTGTGTCTTAAATCAGGTATGAGGTCGGCCAAGCGTAACCGCAGTAAGAGATTGCATTGCGGAGAGCGGGGGAAAGAGAGAGAGAGAGAGAGAGAGAGACAGAGAGAGGCAGTTACACACACCCTCCCACCTACACACACACACACACACACACTGAGCAGATGGCAGACAGAATGTGCCTTTCTCTCTGCTCTGTCTCACTGCGTATCGGCAACGGACGCACGCGAGATGTGTTGTTGCGTCATACGCTCCCGTTACGTCGGACAGCCTGTGTCCGTATAAAGCAAACCGCGCGACGTACGTGAGCTGTGTTTCGATCGCACACGCTGTCGAGGAATTTCCTCTTCCCCTCGCATTACGACACTGTTTCGCTCTGCTGCGAGACATTCGTAACAGGTCCGTACGTGGCCGAGAAAAACATAGCGCCCAATGCATTCGGTTTTGTCCCTCCACTTGCCGCACCGGATACGTCGGCTTGTTCATCCATCTACAGCTACGTATACATATATATACTCCACAGTCCATTGTACGGTGGGTGGCAGAGGGAACGTTTTTATTCCCAATTATACTTTTAATCGAGGACTGCGCGAGCGAAAATGAAATTCTACACGCCTCACTAAGCACGCTAATTTGTGTGTCTCATTCTGCACTATTGGATCAAAAGTATCCGAACATCTCCATGTAATGTGAAACTAACCACTAGATGTCACGACAAACGGAGCTTCCAGTACGAAGGGAGCATTGTTTTGTCAGTAGAGAAACGGTAACAGCAGAACTGGTCAGCTAGAAGAGTTCAGTTACTTGTAACATAGACTAATACTTAGATACCACCTCAATAACAAATCCATCAGGGACATTTCAATCCTTGTAAAGCTGCCCAAGTCACCTGTTGCTGATGTGACTTTAACAGTGAAATGGAAACGTGAAAGCCGGCCGGAGTGGCCGTGCGGTTCTAGGCGCTACAGTCTGGAGCCGAGCGACCACTACGGTCGCAGGTTCGAATCCTGCCTTGGGCATGGATGTGTGTGATGTCCTTAGGTTAGTTAGGTTTAATTAGTTCTAAGTGCTAGGCGACTGATGACCTCAGAAGTTAAGTCGCATATTGCTCAGAGCCATTTTTTGAAACGTGAGGGAACAACCACAGCTTAAGCAATTCAAGCCGACCTCACGTACTGACCGACGGGGAGCGTTGGGCACTGCGGAGGGTGAATGCCAAAAATCGCTTGATGTCTGTGGAAGGAATCACTCTTAAATTCCAAAATGCTACCAAAGACCGTCTAGTACAATGAATGTGCGTATGGAGCTAAGGACAACAGAGTAAAGTGGCGGACCAACCCCTCGAAAACCCAACATATGAATGCAGCATTGCCAAGCGACGCTTGAGGTGGCATAGGGATCAATAATGACCAAATACGTAAGGATTACAACTACAAGTGACTTGAGCTGGAACGATCTCATAGGTGATATTGTGACGAAAGCGAAGCAAAGACTCTGAATTATTGGCACACTTTGGTAATGCCATAGGTTTAGTAAAGAGACTGCCTTCCTTTTCTGGAGTATTACTGCCGGGCGAGGGGTCCGCGTCAGATAGCAGTGACGGAGGACATCGAAAAGGTTCAAAGAAGGGGAGCTCGTTTTGTACTATCGCAAAGTAGGGGAGAGAGCGCCACAGATATGATACTGGTACTTGGGGACAATAATTAAAATAGAGACTTTTTTATTGCTATAGGATTCATGAAATATCAGTCACCATCTTCCTCCTCCGCATGCGAACATATTTTGTTGAAGTGCACCTTATTATAATAAGAGAAACCAGAACTTTCACGGAAAGATTTAAGTGTTCGCTTTTCCCGTGCCCTTTTGGAAAGTGGAATAGAGGAGAAATCTCCTCGAAGGTGGTTCGATGAAGCCTCTGCCAGGCTATAATTCATAGTTTAGTCTCTATATTCTATGATTCTATATTCTATAATTCATAGTTTAGTCTCCTGTTCCGGACACCATATTCTTCCTCCGGCTCAAGTATTTGTCTCAAGATCTTTATTTTAGATATACCGGGTTGGTTTTCATCGAAAGTCGTTAATGTCTACGTTACAAACACGATGTACTAGCACCGATCTCACTAACACTTTACATGTCATAATTGTAATTCTCCTGAATAGCATCTCATTTCTGCTGTTTTCAGACGCCACGGCTGCACTTTTTGGCTGACAGTATCTGTTTTCCGATTTCAGATCTGACATTGCCGCTACACTTTACTTCTGAAATACCCACAATAGATCAGCTTAATAAGCCATAAAGGAATTAAATTCGAGATATTATGCTATAACAGCCCTTACCATTACAACACTAGCCAAGGTAGACAAGAAGTATCGTAAATTCCTGTTGATCTACAATTTGTCATCCTTGTGTAACGGGAGACGTGTTGAAACATCCCATTGTCGGGTGAGGTGGTGCAAAACATTATAGTACAGTAAATATTCACCAGTTGGCGAAAGTACTGCGGCTACAGCTCTGATGAAACTATTGACGAAAGAGCCAAGTTCCCAGACACAACATTCGGAAGGAAGGAAAATGTTTCACTCTGTTTACATCACACTGGTCAGGTGACACTTGGAAGGTTGCGTGGACAAGTTATTAACCTTTCACGTTGCTCACTTTCAATTAAGACCAAATTACATCGGAGCGTTCTTTCGCGACTCATTCCACTTACAAGGAAGCTTTCTGCTTTTAAAAGGACTGTCATTGTAATTGCTGCGTCTGGATTACTGTTATATCTCCAGTGATGTGCCGTCTGAAAAGCAAGCACAAGTACACAGACGCCGATAAGTTCTCAAACTGGTGCAGGGCAGCTTGTTTTAAAATATTCAGATATGTGAAACCGTGTAAGTCACAAAGCCAATAAACGTGACTACAGTATCACTGAGTCGCAATGGGAATCAGTCGAGGGATAAAAACTCCTGGGTGTAACAATTTGTACGGATGTCCACATCTATAGTCCGCACGCCACCTCCCAGTGTGAGGCAGAGGTGCTTTGTGTGCCACTTGTTCGTAATCCTCCGTGTGTGCTCCAGTTTCTCTAATTTTAACTTTTGGTCTTCTCGTGAGACGTTTGTAGCAGGATGAAACATGCACTAACGAAAAAAAGTCGCAACAAAAAAAATGATTAACATAGATCATCATCATCATCATCATTTAAGACTGATTATGCCTTTCAGCGTTCAGTCTGGAGCATAGCCCCCCTTATACAATTCCTCCATGATCCCCTATTCAGTGCTAACATTGGTGCCTCTTCTGATGTTAAACCTGTTACTTCAAAATCATTCTTAACCGAATCCAGGTACCTTCTCCTCGGTCTGCCCCGACTCCTCCTACCCTCTACTGCTGAATCCATGAGTCTCTTGGGTAACCTTACTTCTCCCATGCGTGTAACATGACCCCACCATCTAAGCCTGTTCGCCCTGACTGCTACATCTATAGAATTCATTCCCAGTTTTTCTTTGATTTCCTCATTGTGGACACCCTCCTGCCGTTGTTCCCATCTACTAGTACCTGCAATCATCCTAGCTACTTTCATATCCGTAACCTCAACCTTGTTGATAAGGTAACCTGAATCCACCCAGCTTTCGCTCCCATACAACAAAGTTGGTCGAAAGAGTGAACGGTGCACAGATAACTTAGTCTTGGTGCTGACTTCCTTCTTGCAGAAGAGAGTAGATCGTAACTCAGCGCTCACTGCATTAGCTTTGCTACACCTCGCTTCCAGTTCTTTCACTATGTTGCCATCCTGTGAGAATATGCATCCTAAGTACTTGAAACCGTCCACCTGTTCTAACTTTGTTCCTCCTATTTGGCACTCAATCCGTTTATATTTCTTTCCCACTGACATCACTTTCGTTTTGGAGATGCTAATCTTCATACCATAGTCCTTACATTTCTGATCTAGCTCTGAAATATTACTTTTCAAACTTTCAATCGAATCTGCCATCACAACTAAGTCATCCGCATATGCAAGACTGCTTATTTTGTGTTCACATATCTTAATCTCACCCAGCCAGTCTATTGTTTTCAACATATGATCCATAAATAATATGAACAACAGTGGAGACAGGTTGCAGCCTTGTCTTACCCCTGAAACTACTCTGAACCATGAACATGATTAACATAGAGTAATCAGATATCAGGAATACAATCATCTAGGTAACATACTTAAGTGATTAACATTGGAAGATTACTGGTTAATGTAAGCGCGACGGAAGGCATTGCAAATGTGAAACTCTGGTACGTTATTAACCGGTTTAACCGCCAGGCTGTTGAGTGCTAGCATGCATACGTGCATGCGTTGTGTTGTACTGGTGCCGGGTGTCAGTCTGTGGGATGGAGTTCCATGCCCGTTGCACTTGGTCGGTCAATACAGGGACGGTTAATGCTGTTTATGGACGATGCTGGAGTTTTCGTCCGATGATGTCCCATACGTGCTAGCTTGGACACAGATACGATGATCGAGCAGGCAAAGGCAACACGTCTACACTTGGTAGAACTTTTTGCGCTACAGCAGCAGTATGTGGCGAGCGTTATCCTGCTGGAAAACGCCTCCTGAAATGGCAGCACGACATGTCGAATCACCAGACTGAGGCACAAAATTGCAGTCAAGGTGCGTTGGATAACCACGAGACTACTCCTGCTATCGTATGAAATCGAACCCAGCACCATAACTCCAGGCGTAGGTCCAGTATGTCTAATATTTAAAGAGGACGATTGCAGGCCCTCAACAGGCCTGCTTCTGACCAACACACGGCCATCACTGGCACCGAGGCAGAAGCAGCTTTCGTCAGAAAACACAATCGATCTCTACTCCGCTCTCCAACGAGTTCTTGCTCGACACCACCGAAGTCGCCAATGGCGGTGGTTTTGGGTCAGTGGGATGCACGCTACAGGTGTAAGTAGGCTGTTTATGTTTTCTTATTGGCAACGTTACGTAGCGCTCTGTATGAAAATCACTGGCTGTGCTGTGTGCAGTCTGTGGCTAGTTTGCATTGTTGTCTGCCATTGTAGTGTTGGGCAGCGGCAGCTGGATGTGAACAGCGCGTAGCGTTGCGCAGTTGGAGGTGAGCCGCCAGCAGTGGTGGATGTGGGGAGAGAGATGGCGGAGTTTTGTAATTTGTCATGAACTGCTATACATATTATGACTATTAAGGTAGATACATTGTTTGTTCTCTATTAAAATCTTTCATTTGCTAACTATGCCTATCAGTAGTTAGTGCCTTCCGTAGTTTGAATCTTTTATTTAGCTGGCAGTAGTGGCGCTCGCTGTATTGCAGTAGTTCGAGTAATGAAGATTTTTGTGAGGTAAGTGATTTCTGAAAGGTACAGTTTAATCCTGGCAGGGTCGCCATATGAAACGTCCCCTTTGAACAATTTATACAAGACTGTGCTTAAACTGACACACAATGTTTTTAGCGCAACGTAATCTGACTATCAAAGATCCCTGCAAAAGAATGGCCCTGAGTAACATTAAACTATACCTTTCAGAAATCACTTACCTCACAAAAATCTTCATTACTCGAACTACTGCAATACAGCGAGCGCCACTACTGCCAGCTAAATAAAAGATTCAAACTACGGAAGGCACTAACTACTGATAGGCATAGTTAGCAAATGAAAGATTTTAATAGAGAACAAACAATGTATTTACCTTAATAGTCATCAAAAGTCATAATATATACAGCAGCTCATGACATCCATTTTTACAAATTTCAAAACTCCGCCATTTCTCTCCCCACATCCACCACTGCTGGCGGCTCACTTCCAACTGCGCAACGCTACGCGCTGTTCACATCCAGCTGCCCAACACTACAATGGCAGACAACAATGCAAACTAGCCAGAGACTGCACACAGCAGAGCCAGTGATTTTCGTACAGAGAGCGCTACGTGGCGGCGGCGTTACCAATATAAGAACCTAAACAGCCTACTTACATCCTCACAGTGACGTTACTAGGGCCACTCTTATGCGGCTTGTGCGAAATTTGAATAGATACCATTTTTCAGAGTAGAAGGACGGCAACCAACTTCCGTTTATGTGGCACAACTCCTTCTTGGTGTTGCAGTTGTTTTTTTCGGTCAGTGTATCTGCAGATACTTCTAGGATCGCTACTTTAACCATGATGCAGAATGTCTCTCTTGCAGTGTTTGCCACTGGAGTTCGCTGAACATCTCCAGGATGCTTTCGCGCTTCCAAGGTGAACCTGTAACGAAACGCGCTGCTTTTTTTGGATACTCTATGTTTCCCTTCATCAGTCCTGTGTGTTACGGATCGCAGGCTGACGAGCAATGTCAAGCTATCGGTCGAACGAGACGTTTGTGAGCTACCTCGTTGGTAGGTGGGGCTACACTTCCTGAGAATCCCCCCAACGAATCCTCAATCTGACATCAACCTTAGATGTTAAAGATTTTTTTGCGGTCGTTCCACTCTGAACCGCTCCTCCATATTTTGTGGCTATGATTGCTTCCAGTGATTGTTCTGGAATCAGGTAATCACAAAAATTACGTGTTTTTCTGTCTATTCACGCGCAATACGTTAAATTTCCATTCTGGAAACATCCTCCAGGCTGTGGCTAAGCCATGTCTCCGCTATATCCTTTCTTCCAGGAGTGCTAGTTCTGCAAGGTTCGCAGAAGAACTTTTGTGAAGTGTGGAAGGTAGGAGACGAGGTACTGGAAGAAGTAAAGCTGTGAGGACGTGTAGTGAGTCGTGCTTGGGTAGCTCGGGAGAGCACTTGCTCGCGAAAGGCAAAAGTCCCGAGTTCCAGTCTCGGTCCGGCACACAGTTTTAATCTGCCAGGAAGTTTCATATCAGCGCACACTGCGCTGCAGAGTGAAAATCTCATTCTGGGAACCTCCCCCAGGCTGTGGCTAAGCCATGTCTCCGCTATATCCTTTCTTCCAGGAGTGCTAGTTCTGCAAGGTTCGCAGGAGAGCTTCTGTCAAGTTTGGAAAGTAGGAGACGAGGCACTGGTAGAAACGAAGCTGTGAGGGCGGGGCGTGAGTCGTGCTTGGGTAGCTCAAATGATAGAGCACTTGCCCGCGAAAGGCAAAGGTCCCGAGTTCGAGTCTCGGTCCGGCACACAGTTTTAATCTACCGGGAAGTTTCACGTTAAATTTCTTTACTCTGGGGTCAACTGCCAATTCATGCACCAAGTTTCGATCCTGCGCAGGTCGTCCTACGTTTCGCTACAATTCTCTAGCGTTGCACTCGCGTGTATAAAATAGCATCATCCACAAAAAGCCTCGTGGAACATCCCATGTTTACCAACTTCGTTACGGAATAACAACAAAGTTACAGCCGCAGGGAAAGCTGGTGGCTGACTTAGATTCATTGGTAGGATACTGGAAAAATGCAGTCAGTCTAGGAACAATTGTGCGACTCTTCCATGAATACTGCTCAAATGTGAGGAAACCATATCAGAATGAACTAACAGGGAATATTGTTCCTATAGAAAGGACAGCACGAATGGTCACAGGCTTGTCTGACCGAAGCGACAGAGTCACGGAGGTGCACAGGTATATGACAGACGCTGGAAACGGTATGAAAGCATTACTGAAACACTATCTTTCCGTAAACCGTGTGAGAGGTGGGTACCAAAACGGTTCGCTGATCAACACAGTCAACAGAAGTGCATCCTCACGAGAGTTTATCGAGCGCTTCGGACTCCCGCGAAAGCCTACTTAAAAAGTTTCAAGAACCAGCATTAAGTGCAGAATCTAGGAATATACTATAGGTCCCTACATGTCACTCACAAAGACAAGATTAACTACGCTACGCACGGAACTATCTAAGGAATCGTTCTTTCCTCACTCCTTACGGTAATGGGACGGTAAGTAAATCTAATACGTGGTGCAGTCCTAACCACCCTCTGCCATGCACTTAACTGTGGTTTGCAGGGTGTATATATATATCAGCAGGTTGCACTCGACTGCTTTCTCGATCCATTTCCTCTAACATACAAACGTGTCAACTATAGTGTTTAAAAGAATAACAGGATTCGATGATATCTGATGAACAATTTAATATGCATAACTCCATCTTGGAGAGATCACGGTTTTCCAAGGTAGCGCCACTAACGTTGGAGCGGCAACCAGTAGCGTGTTATGAGACAGAAGCAGTTTGAATGTCGTGTGTCGCACGTACTGGTCAATCAGAAATTAATATCACGGTTTCCCTATACGCAGTTCCTGGCCATTTACCGTAGGGACACGTTCAGGGCAGTTTGAAGTGTACGTCATATAGCAACAGACCAATAATTACCAAACATTGCGGACATATTCGCCACAGAACGAGTACTAAATGACTGAACTTTCAGTTCATCCGAAACTGATCAGCACCGCCAACACCAGTATGAGACGTGACCCACACGAGCACGAAGAATACAGTCCGAATGTTATCTTGAAGAGTTTCCCGCTACTTATGAAACACGTGCCGTATCAACTGTTGATGACTGCTGGCTGCAATCTGGGACAAAGGTGTACGTATCCTAGGACATGATCTTTGCTCGAAATCTTCATGGTCAGACATCTCCAGTGCAAGAGACGCGTCCTGGATCGCCCTGTGCTTTACTGTCAAAGTTCCGAGAGCGTATGTTCCTAGTAGACTAGACCAGTACATTACTTCCTCTTATGTATATCTCGCTAAAAGGCCGTGAAGGCGAAATCAAACAGATTACAGCACACACAGTGGCTTGCCAGGAATAGTTCTTCCCGCGAGCCATTCCCAACTGCAACAGGGAAGTTGGGAAGTCTCAATGGGACACAAAGTAACCTCCGTCACACGCCGTAAGGCGGATTGTGGAGTATAGATGTTGATATATGAGTGGAAAATCAGCTGACTTGACTGGCTATTCCAGGATCCGTACATTCCTCAAGGCATTTTCGGTGTGAACTGAAGTATTGGGTCTTGCATTATCCTGCTGGAAAGTGTCATTTATTGCTCTGGACAACAGGGTTAACCTTTCTTACTATGTACTGGCACGCACTCTGCCTTCTCGCAACGATTACCATGATAGTCCTGTCGTCGCATGCATTAGCTCTCCCTACAATTGCAGGAGTTCGACAGATACGCGTCTCAAAAATCGCTGCCTCGTGTGACATTTTACCAGGTCGTGTACGGACACGTTGTCATCGTTCTTACCGCCACAGAAGCGAGACTCGGCTAGGTCCAACACAAAATGCCACTCGATAAACCAGTAAACGCTGGCTCTAAAATTCAAATGGCTCTGAGCACTATGGGACTCAACATCTTAGGTCATAAGTCCCCTAGAACTTAGAACTACTTAAACCTGACTAACCTACGGACATCACACACACCCATGCCCGAGGCAGGATTCGAACCTGCGACCGTAGCAGTCCCGCGGTTCCGGACTGCAGTGCCAGAACCGCACGGCCACCGCGGCCGGCTCTGCAACACGGAAATCTCTATTGACTGTAGTATGGTATCATTGGTAAACAACGCCCGACACTTCGAGATCTCAGTGCAGCTGCCAGTAATCTGTTCCGTACATACCATAGTGGCACCATACTTGTGGAAAGCTGCCAAGGCTGGTGCATGTCACGCAGAATTCTTACTGCGCTGCTTTCCAAACCTAGACAAATGCGTTATTAAGGCACTAAGCACTCCGTCTTCAAGCCACAAGTGGCCCATCGGGATCATTCGACCGCCGTCTCATCCTCAGTTGAGGACGCGAATAGGAGGGACGTGAGGCCAGCACACCGCTCTCCTGGTCGTTGTGATGGTTTTCTTTGATCGGAGCCGCTACTATTCGGTCGAGTAGCACCTCAATTGGCATCACGAGGCTGAGTGCACCCCGAAAAATGTCAACAGCGCATGGCGGCTCGGATGGTCACCCATCCAAGTGTCGGCCACGCCCGACAGCGCTTAACATCGGTGATCTGACGGGAACCGGTGTATGCACTGCGGCAAGGACGTTGACCCGTTATTAAGGGGGGGGGGGGGTCTATAATGTTTTGGCTCATCAGAATATAAGTTGGTAAGGTGTGTAAAGTTTGAGACTTCCTGCCTCCCTCTGTATGCCCCATGTAGGTTTCTTTCATCCAGTTTATCTTCAGTGAAAAAAATGTGTGAAATTGGATATTTCTTTTTGTAAGTAACACTGTATTATGGTCCTCTCCCTCTGTACCCACTAAGAAGACTGATCCCTCTTCTGCCCACAGGCCGTTTTCGTCGTCGCCCTCGCGGCCATCGCCTGCGCTGAGGAGGAGAAGAAGCAGGAGAAGCGAGGCCTGCTGGGTCTGGGATACGGAGGCTACGGAGGTTACGGCTACGGAGGATTCGGTCACGGAATCGGGATCGCCGCAGCGGCGCCCGCCATCTCGTACGCGGCACCTGCTGTGAGTACCACCTGACACCCATCTCTCGTGTGTGGCGGCCACGATTACTTGAAACTTCAAAGTAGAAACTGAACAGCAACATTAAGTCATCAGTCTTTCTACCAGTCTACCAGTCTGATAACACCTTCCATGTCTATTCTAATTTGGTACATCCTTTTCTTTCCGTCCAGCTCTAGACCTTCTAGTTGGGTGAATGGAACACCTTTGAAATCTGTACGTACGAATTTCACACGCCTAGCATGGATTCAGGAAGAGAAATATTCAGACAGTATTTTTAGACTTACACAAATAAGTGAAAAGAAGAAGAAAGCTTAATTTATCCATCTCATATCTCCGAAAAAACACCTCGGTTACCAGGCCCTGTCAGTTCGAATAAAACACTCCCACTTTCGATGTCTTCGCCATCGTCATCAGGAGTGAAAACTGCTTTCTGCCGCGGCTGATATGAGGTGCCGCTTACGTAGGCGCGACAGCAGCGCCTGGATCATTCCAAAGAGGGTGCAGTGTCGCACGCAAGAGAAGGCAGTTCATAGCAGGTCCGGATTTTACTCCTGATGACGATGGTGGAGACAGCTGTCGAAAGCTCGAGTACTGTTCGAAGTGACGCAGCTTGAAATCCGTGAAGATTTCATTCATGCACGCAACTGCAAAACACCCTACGAGACATTTAACATGTGTTCATAAACTACAAGAATAAATCTGACCTGGCGAAACAATACTTACTTTCAGAAAAGAAATTAGGAATCTCAGAGCACTGATGAGACGATGATGATGATGATATTGATCATACGTTTGAGTCCATGACTGCAAGGTTTTTAAAGCCCATAGTAAAATTGTATGAGACGAATGTGGATAAAAGTGACGAGAAATAAAACTTAAATTAGAATATAAAAATGCCCTAAACACACACACACACACACACACACACACACACACACACACACGCACACGCACACGCACACACACACGACACAGAACAATACGAAACTCATGCATCTGTTCAGTCCATGTATGTGAATGACAAGATAAAAATTCATTCTCTGAAAGTTGAATCAATCGAAGCGAACACTGTCCAACGAATCACACAAGTGATAGGAAAGAAAGCTAGATTTAAACGGACTGTCAAGAGTCATGTCATTAGGGATAGAGCGTAAAGTCGGATCGTGGAAGGAAGCGGAAAGAAATCGGTACTGTACCGTTTTCAAGGAAACCATCCCAGAATTTGTCTTTAGAAATTTAGGGAAAGGGCGTAAAACTGACATCAGGATGGCCAGACGGGGATTCGAGCAGTCGTCCTCCCGAATGCGAGGCCACTAACTACCAACCATCACTCTCGGCCACACGAGAATGTCCACGCACGAGTGTATCGCACGCTTTTCCATTTTTATACTGACGCGATCACAAAAGTAGGTTCAAAACTGTAAACGACACTGTTACTCAACTATGTAAATTTCACAACCGCACCTTTTGCTGAAGACCAGATCGTAATACGCAATGTCGATAATGTGATAGTGACCGCTGTACATAAACTGAGTACAGGTGGCCGCCGAGTGAAGCATGAGAATTACCACTAACAAAACTTAAGGCGTTTCTAACATTAGAACCAATAATATGATCAACTATAATAATTGAACAAATAAGTGACTTAAAAATGTCCAGGGCATGTTAAGTGTTTAAAATCACGCGATGTATAAATGGAGCTTCAAAATTTTGGGCGTTTCTTTGAAATGTAACGTCGTAAAGAAGCAAATTAATGGAGAAACAGGAACAACTCTTAAAAAAGGACAGTACTTACCGTCTTGTTCGTCAGTGCCAAATCTGAACTTTAGCACAATCGCTGACAATCATTTCCTGAACTGTACGGGAATTTTGTAATAAATATGAAATCTATTCCCGCGATTCAACGAAAACGAAATTGTCTCTTCCTGCTGCCGCTTGCCTGTGGTCCGTTGTGAAACGGCCTTACACAGCAAGCAGTGAAGCGGTCGCGTGGTTCCAGACTGTAGCGCCTAGAACCGCTCGGCCACCCCGGCCGGCACACTGGCATCCTTCCGCTCTCTTGTAAAATGTCCCATGTGGTTGCTGGTACAGTACAACAGCAGTGTTTATTAGAAGCCAGTGTTGCTGACTGATTCGTGGTGACGCCTGCAGGTGAGCTACGCCGCCCCCGCCATCGCCGCCGCCCCCGCTGTCAGCTACGCCGCTCCCGCCATCGCCGCCGCCCCCGCCGTCAGCTACGCCGCCCCCGCCGTGGCAGCCGCCCCCGCCGTCGCCGTCGCCCCCGCCGTGGCTAAGGTGGCCGTCGCCGCCGCCCCCGCAGCCGTCTCCAGCGTGTCCCGCGTGAGCTACTCCACGACGCACTACGCCCCCGCAGTGGCCGCCGCCCCCGCAGTGGCCGTCGCCCCCGCCGTCGCCAAGGTGGCCGCTGTCGCCGCCCCCGCGGTCAGCTACGCCGCCGCCCCCGCGGTGAGCTACGCCGCCGCCCCCGCAGTGAGCTACGCCGCCGCGCCGGCCATCAGCTACGCCGCCCCCGCCATCGCCAAGGTGGCCGCCGCCCCCGCCATCAGCTACGCCGCCCCCAGCCTGAGCCTGGGCCACTACGGCGGCCTGGGAGGCTACAGCCTGGGTAGCTACGGCTACGGCTACGGTCACCACTAAACTCAGCCGCACCACGCCACCGCCCTCCCCCCAGCACTACTGGGCACGCGACATCATCAACTTCGCAACGACACGCTATATGCACCCTCATTGTTCGCAAGGAAATCATAAATGTAAAAAAAAATTGAAAATCACACCATAATTATGAAATAAACAATTATTTGATATTTAAGTCTGTAGTCGTCTTGTTATTTCCATCCATAATGTAATCGAAGCATTTGCTACAGGAAAGAGGACATTCTGTCTGTCCGGCTGAGGATATGTTGCACATCTAAAAACTAAAAAAATAAAAAAAATTGTAGCGAGTGAAAGGCAACAGAATAGCAGCCAGAGCTAACAAGTTTTTTACATTGACTGAGGCGCCAAAGGAACTGGTATGGGTATGCGTGTTCAAATACGTAAATAGGCAGAATACAGTTCATCAGCCCCTAGAACTTAGAACTACTTAAACCTAACTAACCTACGAACAGCACACACATCCATGCCCGAGTCAGGATTCGAACCTGCGACCGTAGCGGTCGCGTGGTTCCAGACTGTAGCGCCTAGAACCGCTCGGCTACCCCGGCCGGCACACTGGCATCCTTCCGCTCCTAAGGGTCCCCATTACGCGCCTGACGTTGGAGCTCCCAACTACTACCAAGCGAGTTCCGATGTCAGTAAGTGGCAGAATGAAAAAAAAACGTGCCGAAAACAAACGTCCAAATTGTGACGTAGGTCTGTGTATGCCTGGGCATGTCACAACATGCCACAACTCAGGAAAATTGTAAGAACGATGTGTAGAAGTTGACGACTCAGTGAAACATTTTGTGGGTCTGCTAAATTTAACATTTTAGTAACATTTTTAAGAAGATATAAAACAGATTAAATTATTTAAAATAAAACGACATACGCATTGATTGCTTTCGCAATTCTGAAGGTACCATTTTCGACAAATGTGTAAATAATAGCAGTCCAGCTATCCCGTACGGAGCGGCTGACGCCAGTCTCAAATGCCACTACGCCACTATGACCACTAATTCGACGAATATCAACGATCAGAGACAATAGTTCCTAGTTGTAGTACGGAAAAAGAAAAACTCCCGTAAACAAAGGTTCGACCAAAGCAAATCAAGACCATGCACTGTCACATAAAAAGCTCGTAATACAAAATAGGGATAAAAATATAGAACAGCAGACGACGTTACTTAGGAAGAAGCTCAATATGTACAATAAATAATGGTTTTTGCGCGAAAATTGTGTGGCACTGCCCATATGATTGCAGTGTTACCTAAATATTTGCTACTGCATCTTCCACGTCTTTCGGAAAGCCATGGAGTCTTAAAAAGTACTTACAGGTGTGTTTCCAACCCTCCAGTGTTCTTTATTCTCTTTACTATAAGACGCATTTAACTTTTCTAACTTTACTATAAATTTTCTACAGGTCTCTCAAGCGTAGTGTTTTATAGAATTTTTGGTTCCTCATTTGTCTCCCATTGCAAAACTTTGATGGTGTTGTATGTAATCGCAAATGTCCCGTCACGAAGAACATCCCCTGCAGCTACGGTATACGAAGATTGGAATGTAAGCAGAAATTTGTTCAAGAGAGTCTAAGATTCAAAACTTAATCATTTTTCACGTAATTGATTAGACGAGTTTGAAATCGGTTCGTACCCCAGGAACTAAATTTGTCTGGAAACACACAAAATGTGTTGCATCTCAAAAGATTAATGGATATCTGCTTAATACTTATACATGCAAAGTACATCTTTTTATGGTTGATTAATTTGGGGGAGGGGACCAAACAGCGAAGTCATCAGTCCCATCGTGTTGGAGAAGCACGGGAAGGAAGTCGGTCGTGTCCTTTCCAAGGAAACAATCCCGACATCCGCCTGAAGCGGTTTACGGAAATCACGGAAAACCTAAATCAGGATGGACGGATGCCGGATTGAACCATCGTCCTCCCGAATGCCCGTCATATGTGCTAACCACCGTGCCACCTCGCACTGTATCTTTTTATGTTATTAATATGAATACTGAAGCTAATTTTCCATTCAACGATGTAAAATTACACTCTCGTACGATTAAATCCAGGGCATCATAGTAGTTGTGAAATAAAGTTAGGAAGTACCCATTAAAGTAATTTATTCATACTCTATTAATTTTACGTTGAAACTCAAAATCAGAAATCTGAAATTGGAGAGAAAAGAATGATCAAGAAAATCCTGCTCTATATCTACGGAAATTCCCCTGGAATTGTAGGAACTGTTAATAAACTTTTGAAAAGGCTCATTCGACTTTGATGTCATCTAAACTATCCAGTCACATTAATGTGACCACCGTTTGTACTCGACTTCAACGTCCAAATCAAATGGCTCTAAGCACTATGGGTCTTAACATCTGAGGTCATCAGTCCCCTAGGATTAGAACTACATGAACCTAACGAAGGACATCACACACATCCGTGCCTCACGCAGGATTCGAACCTGCTACCGTAGTAGCAGCGCGGTTCCGGACTGAAGCGCCTAGAACCGCACGGTCGCAGGGGCCGGCTTCAAAGTCCAGAAACCACTGCTAGACGGACGGTGGCAGCACTAGCAGCGGAGGGTATACACTCCTGGAAATGGAAAAAAGAACACATTGACACCGGTGTGTCAGACCCACCATACTTGCTCCGGACACTGCGAGAGAGCTGTACAAGCAATGATCACACGCACGGCACAGCGGACACACCAGGAACCGCGATGTTGGCCGTCGAATGGCGCTAGCTGCGCAGCATTTGTGCACCGCCGCCGTCAGTGTCAGCCAGTTTGCCGTGGCATACGGAGCTCCATCGCAGTCTTTAACACTGGTAGCATGCCGCGACAGCGTGGACGTGAACCGTATGTGCAGTTGACGGACTTTGAGCGAGGGCGTATAGTGGGCATGCGGGAGGCCGGGCGGACGTACCGCCGAATTGCTCAACACGTGGGGCGTGAGGTCTCCACAGTACATCGATGTTGTCGCCAGTGGTCGGCGGAAGGTGCACGTGCCCGTCGACCTGGGACCGGACCGCAGCGACGCACGGATGCACGCCAAGACCGTAGGATCCTACGCAGTGCCGTAGGGGACCGCACCGCCACTTCCCAGCAAATTAGGGACACTGTTGCTCCTGGGGTATCGGCGAGGACCATTCGCAACCGTCTCCATGAAGCTGGACTACGGTGTCCCGCACACCGTTAGGCCGTCTTCCGCTCACGCCCCAACATCGTGCAGCCCGCCTCCAGTGGTGTCGCGACAGGCGTGAATGGAGGGACGAATGGAGACGTGTCGTCTTCAGCGATGAGAGTCGCTTCTGCCTTGGTGCCAATGATGGTCATATGCGTGTTTGGCGCCGTGCAAGTGAGCGCCACAATCAGGACTGCATACGACCGAGGCACACAGGGCCAACACCCGGCATCATGGTGTGGGGAGCGATCTCCTACACTGGCCGTACACCACTGGTGATCGTTGAGGGGACACTGAATAGTGCACGGTACATCCAAACCGTCATCGAACCCATCGTTCTACCATTCCTAGACCGGCAAGGGAACTTGCTGTTCCAACAGGACAATGCACGTCCGCATGTATCCCGTGCCACCCAACGTGCTCTAGAAGGTGTAAGTCAACTACCCTGGCCAGCAAGATCTCCGGATCTGTTCCCCATTGAGCATGTTTGGGACTGGATGAAGCGTCGTCTCACGCGATCTGCACGTCCAGCACGAACGCTGGTCCAACTGAGGCGCCAGGTGGAAATGGCATGGCAAGACGTTCCACAGGACTACATCCAGCATGTCTACGATCGTCTCCATGGGAGAATAGCAGCCTGCATTGCTGCGAAAGGTGGATATACACTGTACTAGTGCCGACATTGTGCTTGCTCTGTTGCCTGTGTCTATGTGCCTGTGGTTCTGTCAGTGTGATCATGTGATGTATCTGACCCCAGGAATGTGTCAATAAAGTTTCCCCTCCCTGGGACAATGCATTCACGGTGTTCTTATTTCAATTTCCAGGAGTGTATAAAGCGTGTCGGTGGGAGGCGGAAAACAGTGCAGACGTGTCGTAATTTGGAAACGGAGGGGTATCTCTGACGTCGAAAAGGCCATGATCATTCGCTTTCGGAACAGTGGTGGAAGCATTTCCGAAACGCCTAGGTCTGTAAACTGCTCTCATGCTGCCGAGCTTAAAGTACACCGTGCATATCAAAATGGCGCTATCCTACGTGTGGTGCACCACGGGCCGTAGATGACAGGGGTGGACAACGGCTGCGAATAAGACTTGAAACTGTTGAGCAAATGGCCGCCCAGACGAACCAATGGGCTACCAGCAGTGTCTCCTCAACAAGTGTTCATCGATCGTTGTTGCGTAATGGCATCCGCACCAGGCGCCTAGTTCGTGCACTCATGCTGACTGTTTGTCGGTGACGAAAGCTGAAACTTGCACGCCAATGTCGCAACTGGACGTCCATTGGCGACAGGTGGCTGTGTAAGTAGGCTGTTTATGTTTTCTTATTGGTAACGCCACGTAGCGCTCTGTATGAAAATCACTGGCTGTGCTGTGTTCAGTCTGCGGCTGCTTTGTATTGTTGTAATACTCGCCATTGTAGCGTTGGGCAGCTGGATGTGAACAGCGCGTAGCGTTGCGCAGTTGGAGGTGAGCCGCCAGCAGTGGTGGATGTGGGGAGAGAGTTTTGATAATTTGTAATATTGGATATTATGAACTACTATATATATTATGACTATTAAGGTAAATACAGTGTTTGTTCTCTATCAAAATCTTTCATTTGCTAACTATCCCTATCAGTAGTTAGTGACTTCCGTAGTCTGAATCTTTCATTTAGCTGGCAGTAGTGGCGCTCGCTGTATTGCAGTAGTTCGAGTAATGAAGATTTTGGTGAGGTAAGTGATTTGTGAAAGGTACAGGTTAAAGTTAGTCAGGGCCATTCCTTTGTAGGGATTTTTGAAAGTCAGATTGCGTTGCGCTAAAAAAATATTGTGTGTCAGTTTAAGCACAGTCTTGAATAATTGTTGAAAGGGGAAGTTTCATATTCGAGTAATGAAGATTTTGGTGAGGTAAGTGATTTGTGAAAGGTACAGGTTAATGTTAGTCAGGGCCATTCCTTTGTAGGGATTTCTGAATGTCAGACTGCGTTGCGCTAAAAAAATATTGTGTGTCAGTTTAAGCACAGTCTTGAATAATTGTTGAAAGGGGAAGTTTCAGACGAATCACGTTTTATGCTCAATCGGACACTTGGCCGTTGGCATGTATGACGTAATTGTCTGAAAACAAACATCATGCAACAATTTTCGGAGTGATATGGTCTCCGGAATGTTTTCGTAGCACTCCCTGGGTGATATCGTCATTCTCGAAAGCACAATTGATCAATACAAGTATCGTTGAGGACCATATCCACAGTGACATGCAGTTTGTTTTCGTCGGCACGATGGCGTCTTCCAGCAGGACAACGCAACGTGTCACACAGCTCGCAGTGTACATGCACGCTTCGAAGAGCACCAGCATATCGTTCTCCCCTTCCAGAAATGACTCTCCCCCATCACGTCTCGCGGAGATCCGCGCTGTAAAAGATGGTCATTCAGGCTTTTGACACGTTAAGGGGCTCCGGAAAGGCTCAAAATCATGAAAAGTTCTATTATTACTTTTTTGCGTTTTCTGAATCTGCAGACTATTACCTTTTAATAGATATATAATTTATTCAATTCCGAAGACTACAACTATTTTTAAATTTTTTTTTGAAATGTGTTCTACATGGGCGTGACCCACTGTGGCGCTGTTAAACTGCTCTCAAATGGTGTTATTATTAACGTCCGTGTTCATCAGGTACATTTTAGTGATGTGAGATAAAGTATGTGTTGTAGCTAACCTGTGATGGTTCAATATATATCGCTGGTGTGATTGTCGATTGTTTCATGTTTATTTACTCTGTCGTTATCTCGAAAATATTCGTAATTAATTCTGTTTCTTGAGTCTCTGTTTTGTTGAAGTATAATAATGTGTAAAAGTAAAGTTATTAGAAATCCTCTGAAGGCTTTTAAGAAAAGGAGAAATGTTGGAAAGCCAAAGGTATGTGTTATTACTGTAAATAATAACATTCTAACATGGTACGAGCGATGCTTGCTTTAGACAAGGAACGCCTTCGGGTTGCAGACAGGGCTCTAAAGAGTCTAGAAATACAAGCAAGAGTAAACAGGAGGAGGAACAAGAGGAAGCTGGTGGAGGAGTTTGCAGAGGATGAAGATAATCCATCCCTTTGGACCTGGAATGCACTAAAAAGTTAATCCAATCTTTGTCGCTCGATTCCCAAAACTTTTATTTTCTCATACTAATTACATGTTTTCTAAGGAACTTCCAAATATATTTGTTTCAAACTTTCAGTAAATGTTACACAGTACCTTCTGCATAATTTAACACAGCCTTTTTCCAAAAAACTGTATATTTTTGAATATATAAATAAAAAATTGCAAAAAAATGTTGTGAATTTTCATTACAATTGAAAAAATCCGTCTTTAATAACTGAACTAAAATTTTGTAAAATCCCTGTGTTAAGTTGTATCCCATATTCCAATAAATAATCTGTAAAAAGTTCAACTTCCTACCTCAAATACTTTGTGAGGAAAGATGTAATTTATAAGCGTTATTTTAACATTTCAAGTATAGGGCGTTCCGGAGCCCCTTAATGTGATTGCACAGCGTATAGCGCTTTTTTGCTTATAAAACCTGACATCTGTTCTCGTGAATAGATTTACTGGAATACTCTAATGATTAAAATTATTAAATGTAGACTGGAATAGCTCAAACTGAAATAAAAGGGTTTTGGAAGCGGCATTTTTTGGGTTGATCGGATAATGTGTAACCCACGGTCGGTATGCGACTAAATGAAACTCGGGAACCTCACAAAACCACCAAGAAATCTGCCAGTAGAATCAACTTTTGCCAGCCTAGAAGAACGTCTCTCCAGTTTGTCACATTATTGTGCGTGCAAATTGTAACGCAGAATTCAAAGCCCAGTGACTGCTTGTGGCGCTGTAATTGCACCTATACACAGAGTCTGGCTAGTTCCCAATACTGGAGAGTACATTTTTTCGACCTTGAAGTGGAAGTTTTATATCGCGAGAAACGGCAGTTTTGCTTGGAATCTTTGCCATGTTGAGTGCCTGTGGACGACAAACAGAGAGAGAGAGAGAGAGAGAGAGAGAGAGAGAGAGAGTCAGGTGGATGGTGAGTGAGGAGCTTTGATGGCGGACGTGGTAAACGGAGAATGAATTTTGAAACTTCCTGGTAGATTAAAACTGTGTGCCGGACCGAGACTCGAACTCGGGACCTTTGCCCGCGTAAGGCAAAGGTCCCGAGTTCGAGTCTCGTCTCGACACACAGTTTTAATCTACCAGGAAGTTTCATACCAGCGCACACTCTGCTGCAGACTGAAAATCTCATTCTAGAGAATGAATGTTATTTGAGATGGTACCTGGTGTGACTGAGGACAGAGGATGGTTTTGAGGTGGTTTCATATACAGACGTCACGTTTGGTGTAAAAGAGTTGTTATTTGCTGCAAGCGCTACCCGTATGATTACTTTAATGTAAAGATTCCATTTTGTATTTTGTCCGACAGTATCATCGTTTTGGCATTCAAATAAAACTGCTGGTTGTGTGTTCAGAATTCTGATCATTCTTCCGCCTACCCCTTCTCAGTGAAAAGCATGTTACAATAAAAGCAAAGAGTACATTTTGTCACTTTATTACTGTTTGTCTGAGTGTTCATTGTTTGTGACAGTTGAAAAGAACATCATTGTTCCATGTTAGTACAATTCCCTTCTGTGTCATTAAAATGACTTTAATACTATTTCAATTGAAAGCAATCTTTTATTCATAATACAACATTTCACTAAGCTTATCCCACAGTTTGAATGCAAATCATAACACTACTGCTCTGTCACGCCTTGTGCTGCTGCGTGGACATTTACCTGCATTTTTGAAAAGATAACAAAATTCTCATTTGGCAAAAGAGCCTAAAGCAAATGGCAAGGCAAACAGCTGTGCAGTAATTTATTTCAGGATCATTAAGCTCAGAATTTCCTATTCTTGTGATTGAACAAGACAGAGTAGATATGATTTATCCGTGTCAGATAAGAAAGAATTTTAGGGCGAACTTTCAGAGATAAACTTAAAGAAGTATATTAATTTGTTAGATTTTTATGTAATTCCGTAGACGCATTTTCTAAAATGGTATGTTTCTGTTCGCGGCAAGTAGCCAGTGTGTTGCTGATTGATTGATGGCAAACTCATTCTGCATATTCAGTTTACAGTAATTATTTATTTGTATTTTCTGCTACCACTCACTTTTATTTGTCTTATGTTTAACATATTGCAACGCGTTTCGAACACCTGATAGTCTTCAGGCGTTTGTAAGTATAAAAAATTAAAAGTAAATATCTCAAAGTAAATTAACATAAAACTTTTTGTTGATTATTCGATGCTGGTGTAGCTGTTGGGGTATTTGGAGGGAAAATGGCAGTGGTTGGCCCGAAATTGATGTCCAGTGATGTCTTCTGCTGGAGTGGAGCTGTGTGTCATTCTTTGTTATGATTGACACCACAGCCTGTTTGGGATGCAGATAGCGGAAGACATAACTGGACGTCAGTTTCAGGCCAAATTCTGCCTCACTCCCTCCAAACATCTCAACAGCTGCACTATCAGTTAACAGTAAACAAAAAGTTCCATGCTAATTTTGTTTTCGAGATTTAGTTTTAGGTAACGATTTTCTGTGTGTATAAATGCCTGAAGATGAGCAGAAAATGATCAGAACGCGTTGAAATACGTTAAATTAAACATACAACAAACAAAATTGATTATTCCACACAGTCACGGTTCCCAGACGTAGCCAGTATCGACACAGTTTAGCGTAACTGGCACCACACACACTGGACGAAATTTACATAGTTCATGTTCGTATACAAAAGCAGGATAGCTAATAATATTGTAGATCAGATGGGAGCCAATGAAATCGGAATTTAAAAGTCACCCAGCTTACAAGTCTTTAAGATAGCACGTTTTCAAGCCGATTAGTTTCAAAGTTCCACACTTCATTCCCTGTCGTCAAATGCAGAAAATGGTATTTTATGTTTTCGACACCTACAATAGCGTATGGCTGTCTTCTTCCGAGAGTACTGCAATTACTCGGTCGTGTAATACTGAATGTGGAGCCATCGTGGGTTTTCTTTCCCCACAGATAAATGATGAGAGCACTTGCCCGCGGAAGGCAAAGGTCCCGAGTTCGAGTCTCGGTCCGGCACACAGTTTTAATCTGCCAGGAATTTTAAACTGTCAGGAAGTTTCAAATGATGAACTGGTGTTTTGGGAATAGGAGACAGAAACTGTACGTCAGGGTGTTAGACCGACTCCTTTCTGTAAGTCGGTAATGGCTGAATGACGAAGCGAGAGAAAAATATTTACGACACTATTTCGGTATGGCTCTGCAAAGAATCGTATCTACGTTCAACGCCGAAACGGCAGCCGCTCCAAGAGATCGGTGAAATTTCGTGTGAACGGTGTCATTTTTTGTCGCGGTTCGATATGATAAATCGGTGGTTTAGTGGAATCTCAGATACTGATTGCCGGAGATTGGAGAAAATTATGAATAAAAAGTCTGCACCCAGATTCTAAGAGCGGACAAATGGAGGGACCAGAAAGCGAGGTCGTTGGTCTCATCGTAATAGGGAAGGACGGGGAAGGAAGTCGGCTGGGCCCTTTCAGAGGAACCAACCTGGCGTTTGCCTGAAGCGATCTAGGGAAATCACAGAAAACCTAAATCAGGATGGCCGGACGCGGTTTTGAACGGAATGCGAGTCCAGTGTGCTAACCACCCCGTCACCTCGCTCGGTGTGTCCACGGTTCCAGAAATGCTACTGCCCTAGGGTGCGACGCGACTCGACAGCACTCGACAGCTACTCACAAGCCTGCCTGCACTTTTTCTCAGTAATGCAACCTCTGGAAACCAGAGACTGTGTATCGCTCATATGTTCAGCATGCAAAGATATTTAAAGTGGCTAAGTAGCGAATATTCTAGGCGCTAAAGTCTGGAACCGCGCGTACAGCTACGGTCGCAGGTTCGAATCCTGCCTCGGGTATGGTTGTGTGTGACGTCCTTAGGTTAGTTAGGTTTAAGTAGTTCTAAATTCTAGGGGACTGATAACCTCAGAAGTTAAGTCCCATAGTGCTCAGAGCCATTTGAACCATATACCGAATAAACAGATAATTTTCGTTATCAAACTGCCTATTGGCTTCTGTCTCGGGTTCTTCGGCCGACGTTCATCTAATGATTTTTCTGACGTTTCGCCAGCACGAGTGGCTGGCATTGTCAAAGCTCCACCCTCCATTGCCGGTGGTGAACCGGAGCCGAGCTCGCGGCCGCAGACTACATGTACCTGGCGCGCCAACGTCCGAGGGCTTCTCCGCGGTCATTTCCGGTGCGGTTCTCCTCTTGCTACCTGCGACGGTCGTTCGCTGCAGTACGGGAAGCCAGGACCCGTTTACCTTAAGGCTTTCCTCTTTCTTGTTGAAACTGTTCGCGTGTTTTTGTATTTCTACAGCTTCTCTGAACAAGCGCGTGTGATAGTGCTTCTCTACAGCCAGAACTTCCGTGTCGGCGAATTTTATTACGTGGTCGGTCTCATTCAGTGCGTGCTCTGCCACGGCCGATTTCTCCACCTGCCCCAACCTGCAATATCGCTTATGCTCTTTGATCCTGGTGTTAATTGATCGTCCAGTCATTCCGACATAAACTTTTCCGCATGTGCATGGTATACGGTATATTCTCGACATTGCAAGTGGGTCTCTTTTCTCCTTCGCCGATCTAAGACACTCTTTGATCTTCCTTGTCGGTTTGAAAATCGTCTTTACGCCATGTTTGCGCAATATACGGCCGATTCTGTCCGTCACTCTGGGAATGTATGGCAGAAAGGCCGTACCCGACATTTCTTTTTCTGGTTCCTTACTTCGCCGAGTGTTTGGCTCTGTTACACTTCTAATGTAATTTATGGAGTACCCATTGCTCCTCAGAACAGTTTCCAGGTGTTGCATTTCTCGTTTGAGGTGTTGCGGCTCACATATTCGTCCTGCTCTCGTTACGAGCGTACTAATCATGCCACTTTTCTGGCTCGGGTGGTGGTTTGACAGTTTGTGAAGGTATCGGTCCGTGTGTGTCGGTTTTCGATACACGCTGTGTATAGGCTGTGTATAGGCAGTTTGTCAACAAGTGGCCACGAAAGCCTTAACAATTTTGAATTTTCGTTATATTAGCATTCAAAGATGCACTTAGTGGTAATATACACTGAAGCGCCAAAACAACTCGTATAGACACGCGTATTCAAATACAGAGATATGTATGCAGCCGCGCGGGATTAGCCGAGCGGTCTAGGGGCTGCAGTCATGGACTGTGCGGCTGATCCCGTCGGAGGTTCGAGTCCTGTTTGTCCTTAGAATAATTTAGGTTAGGTAGTGTGTAAGCTTAGGGACTGATGACCTTAGCAGTTAAGTCCCATAAGATTTCACACACATTTGGACATTTGTGTGTAGGCAGAAAACGGCCTTGCGGTCGGCGACGCCTATGTAAGACAACAAGCGTCTGGTGCAGTTGTTAGATCGGTTACTACTGCTACAATCTCAAGTGATAGAGATTTAAGTGAGTTTGAACACGGCATCTCCGAGGTAGCGATGAAGTGGTATGACCATTTCACGAGTGTACCGTGAATATCAGGAATCCGCTAAAACATCAAATCTCCGACATCGTTGCGACCGATAAAATATCCTGGAAGAACGGGACCAACGACGACTGAAGAGAATCTTTCAATGTGACAGAAGGGCAACCTTCCCGGAAATTGCTGCAGATTTCACAGTTCGGCCACGAGCAAGTATCATTCAACGAAACACTCCCACTCGTGTACCCTCGATGACTCCAGGACACAAAGCTTTACGCCTCGCCTGGGCCCGTCAACGCCAACATTGGAGTGTTGATGACTGGAAACATGTTGACATGGACCCTGCGGGTCAGCAGGTGACTGTTCAAGCAGGTGGAAGCTCTGTAATGGTGTGGGGTGTGTGCAGTTGGAGTGATATGGGACCGCTGATAAGTCTAGATAGGACTCTGACAGGTGACACGTACGTACGCATCCTGTCTGATCGCCTGCATCCATTCATGTCCATTAGGCATTCTGACGGACTTGGGCAATTCCAGCAGGACAATGCGGCATTCCACACGACCAGAATTTCTGCAGAGTAGTTCCAGGAACACTCTCCTGAATTTAAATACTTCCGCAGGCCACCAAACTCCCCAGACATGAACATTGTTGAGCGTATCTGGGACGCCTGTTCAGAAGAGATCTCCACCCCCTCGTACTCTTACGGATTTATGGACAGCCCTACAGGATTCGTGGTGTCAGGTGCCTCCAGTACTACTTCAGCCATTAGTTCAGTCCATACCACGTCGTACTGCGGCACCTCTGCGTGTTCGCGGTGGCCCTCCACGATATTAGCCAGATGTACCAGTTCCTTTCTCTCCTCAGTGTATGAACCTAACGTTAGTAGGTTAAAATGGCTCTAAGCGCTATGGGGCTTAACATCTGAGGTCATCAGTCCCGTAGACTTAGAACTACCTAAATCTAACTAAGCTAAGGACACTGTAACATTACGAGTCAAGATAGCTGTAACGGAAATTGAATAGCGTAAAGTTATCATTAAAAACGCACGCCGCGCGATTTGTGACGATTGGTTGGTCATAATAGTAGTAACATGCTTTTGAATACAATTAGAATATAACGGCGATACCTGTTTAGCGTTATTGGAAACAATATGTAGTAAATTAATGAGTAAGGTAGCCGATCCTATAAGAAGAGGTGAAATTGGGCATATTAAGGTGTTTTGCCTTACGTCGACTAAGCCCATGATACGGCGTCTTTTTTTCCGTTTACTCTTAGAAAAAAAAACAAATAAGTAACGAAGTGCTAATTGTGCGTTGTGAAAAATATAGGGGCGAATTTTAAATAGCTACAGTGTATAATCAGACTAACAAATGGACATTCAGTTACGCGAAATAGCGGACAGCGAAGTGTGGTCATTAAATTGAGTACACTTACAGGGCGGTCAATTCCGGGATAAGTCTATTCGCATCTCACGAGGGACGCGGTATTGAGACCGGTTTTTTTTTATTATATCACGGAGAGCGGGCTTCAATTTATAAAAAGGAGAAAAGCTGTATCATTATCATTGACTGTTGGTGTTAAGCAACCAAAACTGTTCATCAAAGGGTTTCGGTGAATGAGTGGTGAATGCGAAATGAAACTGTGAACGAAGTTATGTTAAATAAAGCAGAAGAGACAAGACAGTTTGGTCGTATCTGTTATTATTCCATAAACCGTAACATTTCTTCTCGTTGTATGAAGCCTTTATAGACGATCGTTATGACAATTTGCTTTGAAGGGATCTCGTTACGAGTTAAGTTTTGGGGACCTGGTCAACAGGGGATAGTTCGTAGATCTTAGCTACTGCAGCTATTCTGGAATCAGGTGCTACCGTGACCGTTGTGTGTTGTCAATGGCTTAAGGTCATCATATCTCATGCTCTAAGATCGACGCGCCTTTCCTCTTGGTATAACGGTGTCTCACGGTAACAACGACAACGCCGACGGCGAAGGAAGATACGGTAGAACACCACGCACATCCATGTCCGAGGCAGGATTCGAACCGGCGACCGTAGCAGCAGTGCGGTTCCCGACTGAAGCGCCTAGAACCGCTCGACCACAGCGGCCGGCCGAAAATTAGTAGGGAAAAAGCAAAATTAGGTAAGAGACTCGCTTGTTAGCTTCTGTGTACTGGTTCTTCGTCAACCACTGTACGCGGAAATGGTGCCGGAAAGATCGAACTGCCTGCGTCGATTGCGCCGCACTTTGCCTGCTTCAGCGTGACGCTTGAGGGGCCGTGACGGGCGAGCCGGCCCGGAATCACGCGCTCTGCTTTCCCCGCGCCGTACGTACTCTCGCTGGCGATTGCCAGGGTCGCGAGTTCGAGCCGCGGGCAGGGCACTCGCAACAGGTTCGTTACGCACGCCCGCCATTAACGTGGGCGACCGGCGCGAAGGAGCAGCGAGGCGTGACCGCACACGTGAGGGGAATAGGAGCGCGGAAGCGGCGGCCTCGCGCTGCGCGCAGTCCGAGTCACGCCGCCTCGGGCGTGGCCTCCCTGCAGTTCTCACGCAACCTTTCCGGTGATTTCCTCTCGCTGGCGATGTCTAACATCGCTACACTGCGTGGCGTTACGTGTGCTCGGCGTCGTCTGAGGCCCATTCAGTACACGTAGCGACTAAACAGAGTAAGTTACACAAGTCGTCACACACTAAGGGCATTACGCAAGAAGTTTTATTTAGCGTATGGCTAATACAGACATAACATAAAATTAAATTACATACACGTATGTACGAGGGCAGTTCAATAAGTAATGCAACACATTTTTTTTCTCGGCCAATTTTGGTTGAAAAAACCGGAAATTTCTTGTGGAATATTTTCAAACATTCCCGCTTCGTCTCGTATAGTTTCATTGACCTCCGACAGGTGGCAGCGCTGTACGGAGCTGTTAAAATGGCGTCTGTAACGGATGTGCGTTGCAAACAACGGGCAGTGATCGAGTTTCTTTTGGCGGAAAACCAGGGCATCTCAGATATTCATAGGCGCTTGCAGAATGTCTACGGTGATCTAGCAGTGGACAAAAGCACGGTGAGTCGTTGGGCAAAGCGTGTGTCATCATCGCCGCAAGGTCAAGCAAGACTGTCTGATCTCCCGCGTGCGGGCCGGCCGTGCACAGCTGTGACTCCTGCAGTGGCGGAGCGTGCGAACACACTCGTTCGAGATGATCGACAGATCACCATCAAACAACTCAGTGCTCAACTTGACATCTCTGTTGGTAGTGCTGTCACAATTGTTCACCAGTTGGGATATTCAAAGGTTTGTCCCCGCTGGGTCCCTCGTTGTCTAACTGAACACCATAAAGAGCTAAGGAGAACCATCTGTGCGGAATTGCTTGCTCGTCATGTGGCTGAGGGTGACAATTTCTTGTCAAAGATTGTTACAGGCGATGAAACATGGGTTCATCACTTCGAACTTGAAACAAAACGGCAATCAATGGAGTGGCGCCACACCCACTCCCCTACCGAGAAAAAGTTTAAAGCCATACCCTCAGCCGGTAAAGTCATGGTTACAGTCTTCTGGGACGCTGAAGGGGTTATTCTGTTCGATGTCCTTCCCCACGGTCAAACGATCAACTCTGAAGTGTATTGTGCTACTCTTCAGAAATTGAAGAAACGACTTCAGCGTGTTCGTAGGCACAAAAATCTGAACGAACTTCTCCTTCTTCATGACAACGCAAGACCTCACACAAGTCTTCGCACCCGAGAGGAGCTCACAAAACTTCAGTGGACTGTTCTTCCTCATGCACCCTACAGCCCCGATCTCGCACCGTCGGATTTCCATATGTTTGGCCCAATGAAGGACGCAATCCGTGGGAGGCACTACGCGGATGATGAAGAAGTTATTGATGCAGTACGACGTTGGCTCCGACATCGACCAGTGGAATGGTACCGTGCAGGCATACAGGCCCTCATTTCAAGGTGGCGTAAGGCCGTAGCATTGAATGGAGATTACGTTGAAAAATAGTGTTGTGTAGCTAAAAGATTGGGGAATATCCTGGTGTATTTCAATGCTGAATAAAACAACCCCTGTTTCAGAAAGAAAATGTGTTGCATTACTTATTGAACTGCCCTCGTACGTATACTGCTGGCCATTAAAATTGCTACACCACGAAGATGAAGTGCTACAGACGCGAAATTTAACCGACAGGAAGAAGGTGCTGTGATATGCAGATAATTAGCTTTTCAGAGCATTCACACAAGGGTGGTGCCGGTGGCGACACCTACAAAGTGCTGACATGAGGAAATTTTCCAACCGATTTCTCATACACAAACAACAGTTGACCGGCGTTGCCTGGCGAAACGTTGTTGTGATGCCTCGTGTAAGGAGGAGGAGAAATGCGTACCATCACGTTTCCGACTTTGAGAAAGGTCGGATTGTAGCCTATCGCGATTGCGGTTTATTCTATCGCGACGTTGCTGCTCGCGTTGGTCGAGATCCAATGGCTGTTAGCAGAATGTGGATTGGTTGGGGTCAGGGGTGTAACACGGAACGCCGTGCCGGGTCCCTAGCAGTCGAGATGCCAGGCATCTTATCCGCATGGCTGTAACGGATCGTGCAGCCACGTCTCGATCCCTGAGTCAACAGATGGGGACGTTTTCAAGACAACAAAAATCTGCACAAACAGTTCGACGACGTTTGTAGCAGCATGGACCATCATCTCGGAGACCATAGCTGCGGTTACCCTCGATGCTGCATCACACATAGGAGCGCCTGCGATGGTGTACTCAAGAACAAATCTGGGTGCACGAATGGCAAAACTTCATTTTTTCGGATGAATCCAGGTTCTGATTACAGCATTATGATCGTCACATCCGTGTTTGGCGACTTCGCGGTGAACGCACATTTGCAGCGTGTATTCGTCATCGCCATACTGGCGTATCACCCGGCGTGATGGCATGGGGTGCCATTGGTTGCACGTCTCGGTCACCTCTTGTTCGCATTGACGGCACTTTGAAAAGTGGACGTTACGTTTCCGATGTGTTACGACCCGTGGCTCTACCCTCCATTCGATCCCTGCGAAACCCTACATAGCAGCAGCATAATGCACGACCGCATGTTGCAGGTTTCTGGATACAGAAAATGTTCGACTGCTGCCCTGGTCAGCACATTCTCCACATCTCTCACCAACTGAAAACATCTGGTGAATGGTGGCCGAACAACTGTCTCGTCACAATATGCCAGTCACTACTCTTGATGAACTGTGGTATCGTGTTGAAGCTGCGTCGGCAGCTGTACCTGTACACGCCATCCAAGCTCTGTTTGGCTCAATGCCCAGGCATATCAAGGCCGTTATTACGGCCAGAGGTGGTTGTTCTGGGTACTGATTTCTCAGGATCTATGCATCCAAACTGCGTGAAAATGTAATCACATGTCAGTTCTAGTATAATACATTTGTCCAATGAATACCCGTTTATCATCTGCATTTCCTCTTGGTGTAGCAATTTTAATGGTCAGTAGTATATATCTATAAGTAGTGTCTGTGCTGCACGATATGTCCGACAGAGCAGACGCCACATGATGAAGTTGCTGTGGAAACATTATACACTCATTTTGAGAAAAAAAAAGAAGACGTTGAACGTCTAGAGATAGGACGATCATATTTGCAGGACAAGTACATGTCGACCCGCGGGTTCAAGGTCATCATCGATATCGCGGAGCAACGCCACCTACCGGTAAAATGTCCCTGCTGCTCTCGTTGTCGCTGCAAACCAGAGGTAATGGATCAGTGTGCCTTGATCAGACGTGCAGGATGCCTCGCAGACTTACCGTCAAACCAGTGAAGTTGAAAGAGGGCGCGTTGTTGAAATGACAGAATGTCATGCACCCATCGTGGAAATTGCTGCTCGTGTGGGAGTTTCGGCAGTGCAACGGGTGTGTGCAGTGGTTCACGGAAGTCTGTAGAAGACGACGAGATGGGTCAGGCCGGATCACCCAGACCACCCCCCCCCCCCCCCCCAATGAGGTCGACACCTCTCCCCAACGCCATTGCAGGACAGATCTGCGTCGTCCTCGGCTCTGGCGTAACACTGGATCAGTGTAACACATCGTACACTGTCAGGTGTGACAGTACGTCAGCAAGGGTTGCGTGCGTGTCGTGCAATGCGCCGCAGAGTGTGCAGAAACATGCTAGATGGCAATGGTGTATGTAACGACAACACTAGGGGCAAGAATGCCATCAGATAGTGTTTCCGTACAAAAATGAAACAGTATCCCGTGTAGATACAGGGTGTCAATTATTGAACTACATGAAATGAGATCGTCATAACTTCTGAACGGTTTGGTTTAGGACGTTCAAACTGACGATTGCATGGGCATGATGGGAATTAGTATGCGCACACATGGTTTGGTTTAGCGACGAAGCCAACTTTCATTTGGACGGTTTCATGAATAACCAATATTGGCACATTTGGGGCGACTGAGAATCGGCATTTCACGATCGAGAAGTCTCTTCTCCCTCAACGGGTGAGACTGTGGTGCGCGACGTCCAGTCGCGGAATAATCGGTGCGGTTTTCCTTTATGGCACGGTGAGTGCAAGGAGAAGGTTTTAGCAGATAATTTCATCCCGGTTATCCAAGGTGACCCCGATTTCGACAGGATGTGGCTAATGCCAGTTGAAGCTCAACCACATCGAAGCAGAAGAGTGGTGTCCTGAAGGAGCACTTTGAAGGACGGCATTCTGGCTGTGGGGTACCCAGACGCCACTGGCATGGGCCTCGATTGGCCGCTGTATTCTCTGGATCTGAACACATGCTGCTCCTTACCGTGGGGTATATTAAAGACAAGGTGTACAGAAATAAACCCATACCGTTTCTGAGCTGAAAATAGCCATTCATGAAGTCGTCGACGGCATCGATGTTCCGTCACTTCTTCGGGTCATGCAGAAATTCGCTATTCGTCTGCGCCACATTGCCAATGATGGCAGGCATATCGGACATGTCATAACCTACACTACTGGCCATTAAAATTGCTACACCACCAAGAAATGCAGATGATAAACGGGCATTCATTGGACAAATGTGCGTTCCCCGCGATGTTGCCAAACACGGATGCGACCATCACGATGCTGTAAACAGAACCTCGATTCATCCGAAAAAAATACGTTTTCCCATTCGTGCATCGCAGGCACTCCTGTCTGTGATACAGCGTCAAGGGTAACCGCAGCCATGGTCTCTGAGTTGATAGTCCATGCTGCTGCAAACGTCGTCGAACTGTTCGTGGAGATGGTTGTTGTCTTGCAAACGTCCCCATCTGTTGACTCAGGGATCGAGACGAGGCTGCACGATCCGTTACAGCCATGCGGATAAGATGCCTGTCATCTAGACTGGTAGTGATACGAGGCCGTTGGGACCCAGCACGGCGTTTCGTATTACCATCCTGAACCCACCTATTCCATATTCTGCTAACAGTCATTGGATCCCGACCAACGCGAGCAGCAATGTCGCGATAGGATAAAACGCAATCGCGATAGGCTACAATCCGACCTTTATCAAAGTCGGAAATGTGACGGTACGCATTTCTCCTCCTTACACGAGGCATCACAACAACGTTTCACCAGGCAACGCCGGTCAACTGCTGTTTGTGTATGAGAAATCGGTTGGAAACTTTCCTCATGTCAGCACGTTGTTGGTGTCGCCACCGGCGCCTTCCTTGTGTGAATGTTCTGAAAAGCTAATCATTTGCATATCACAGCATCTTCTTCCTGTCGCTTAATTTTCGCGTCTGTAGCACGTCATCTTCGTGGTGTAGCAGTTTTAATGGCCAGTAGTGTATAAATTGATGTAAATTTCAGACTGATTCTCCGTGAAATTCTGGCTGTATATGGGCGAAAAGCAATGTCGCGGCCAGCAGTGGTGAAATAATGGCAAAAAATTCGACCAGGGTCGCACAGGCATTGGCGATGCTAATCTGGAAGGAAGGCCGTCGATATCGTCCACATCCGGCAGTGTCCAGGCAGCAGAGGAACTGATTCACAGCAACCGCGGACATGGCTCAGAAGATGGGCACCTCAATATGCAGCGCTCATTCCGTTGTCAGAGGTCGTTTCGAGTATCGGAAATTATGCGCCGGCTGGGTTTCACGATCACTGTCACCTGCAGACAAAGTTCAAATGGCTCTGAGCACTATGGGACTTTACATCTATGGTCATCAGTCCCCTAGAACTTAGAACTACTTAAACCTAACTATCCTAAGGACAGCACACAACACCAAGCCATCACGAGGCAGAGAAAACCCCGCCGGGAATCGAACCCGGGAACCCGGGCGTGGGAAGCGAGAACGCTACCGCACGACCACGAGATGCGGGCTGCAGACAAAGGCTCAAGGTTAATAGTATCTCGGCGTTAATCTGTGAAAGGCTGCTATCGTTACGGGCGACGAGAGACTGGTCCGTCATTTCACCCCTGCAACAAAGAGGGCGTGTGCGGAACGTAAACACAACACCTCACCTCCGCGGAAGAAACGCATAGTTGTATCATCAGTGGAGCCGGTCATGGCAACAGTTTTCTTGAACTGTGAAGGAGTTGTGTATACAGAGTTTATGGCAAACTACTCAACGATTGATTGCGATTCGTTCTGTGCCACACTGACATCGCTGGGCAACACCGTGTGGAACAAGAGGCGTGGAAAGTTAATCGAAGCTATTGTCCTCCTGCATGACAATGCAGAAACCCACACGGCGTGCACCAATCTGACTTTGCATCCGCCGTACCCTCCACATCTTTCACCGTGCGGTTTTCGTCTTTTTGGGAAGTTGAAAGAACGTTGGGGGGAAAGAGGTTTTCCATCAATGTAGACTGTGAATTAACGAGCATTGCGCTCTCATTTAAATACACTCCTAGAAATGGAAAAAAGAACACATTGACACCGGTTTGTCAGACCCACCATACTTGCTCCGGACACTGCGAGAGGGCTGTACAAGCAATGATCACACGCACAGCACAGCGGACACACCAGGAACCGCGGTGTTGGCCGTCGAATGGCGCTAGCTGCGCAGCATTTGTTCAGCCGCCGTCAGTGTCAGCCAGTTTGCCGTGGCATACGGAGCTCCATCGCAGTCTTTAACACTGGTAGCAAGCCGCGACAGCGTGGACGTGAACCGTATGTGCAGTTGACGGACTTTGAGCGAGGGCGTATAGTGGGCATGCGGGAGGCCGGGTGGACGTACCGCCGAATTGCTCAACACGTGGGGCGTGAGGTCTCCACAGTACATCGATGTTGTCGCCAGTGGTCGGCGGAAGGTGCACGTGCCCGTCGACCTGGGACCGGACCGCAGCGACGCACGGATGCACGCCAAGACCGTAGGATCATACGCAGTGCCGTAGGGGACCGCACCGCCACTTCCCAGCAAATTAGGGACACTGTTGCTCCTGGGGTATCGGCGAGGACCACTCGCAACCGTCTCCATGAAGCTGGGCTACGGTCCCGCACACCGTTAGGCCGTCTTCCACTCACACCCCAACATCGTGCAGCCCGCCTCCAGTGGTGTCGCGACAGGCGTGAATGGAGGGACGAATGGAGACGTGTCGTCTTCAGCGATGAGAGTCGCTTCTGCCTTGGTGCCAATGATGGTCGTATGCGTGTTTGGCGCCGTGCAGGTGAGCGCCACAATCAGGACTGCATACGACCGAGGCACACAGGGCCAACACCCGGCATCATGGTGTGGGGAGCGATCTCCTACACTGGCCGTACACCACTGGTGATCGTCGAGGGGACACTGAATAGTGCACGGTACATCCAAACCGTCATCGAACCCATCGTTCTCCCATTCCTAGACCGGCAAGGGAACTTGCTGTTCCAACAGGACAATGCACGTCCGCATGTATCCCGTGCCACCCAACGTGCTCTAGAAGGTGTAAGTCAACTACCCTGGCCAGCAAGATCTCCGGATGTGTCCCCCATTGAGCATGTTTGGGACTGGATGAAGCGTCGTCTCACGCGGTCTGCACGTCCAGCACGAACGCTGGTCCAACTGAGGCGCCAGGTGGAAATGGCATGGCAAGCCGTTCCACAGGACTACATCCAGCATCTCTACGATCGTCTCCATGGGAGAATAGCAGCCTGCATTGCTGCGAAAGGTGGATATACACTGTACTAGTGCCGACATTGTGCATGCTCTGTTGCCTGTGTCTATGTGCCTGTGGTTCTGTCAGTGTGATCATGTGATGTATCTGACCCCAGGAATGTGTCAATAAAGTTTCCCCTTCCTGGGACAATGTATTCACGGTGTTCTTATTTCAATTTCCAGGAGTGTTCAAAAAATGGTTCAAATGGCTCTGAGCACTATGGGACTCAACTGCTGTGGTCATAAGTCCCCTAGAACTTAGAACTTCTTAGACCTAACTAACCTAAGGACAGCACACACATCCATGCCCGATGCAGATTTCGAACCTGCGACCGTAGCGGTCGCGCGGTTTCAGACTGGAGCACCTAGAACCGCTCGGCCACACAGGCCGGCGGATATTTTTTATAAAGTGTAGTGCACAATAGGTACTGTTGTTCTTTATTTATTTATCAGAAAGATCATTGATGCAAGGCTACTCGCCGTGACATTCAGAGTTAACAAGGAAACAATTTAACGTTTATTATGTTCAAATGGTTCAAATGGCTCTGAGCACTATGGGACTCAACTGATATGGTCATCAGTCCCCTAGAACTTAGAACTACGTTAACCTATCTAACCTAAGGACATCACACACACCCATGCCCGAGGCAGGATTCGAACCTGCAACCGTAGCGGCAGCGCGGCTCCGGACTGGAGCGCCTAGAACCGCACGGCCACCCTGGCCGACGTTTATTATGTAATGGATATAATTGTTACTTTATTTAGAACGTAAAAGTGGTCAAGCTTTGATTATTTAAATATGTTAAAATGTAAAGGAATGTAGAATAAGCTGTGGCCAATCAGGAAAAGGAACTGCCCTAGTCAGTTGGGCGAGGATATTCGGCGCGCGGGAAAACGGCCGCTGGCGGGCAGCGGGACAGTGCTGGTGGACATACGAGAGCAGACGCTCGTTCTTTGGGCCGCTAGGAAGTGAAACGACTTAGAAAATTTCGCGTTGTGTGGCATCGCGGGACTTAGTCTCTGAGCGGTGAGCAGCCCCACGCCTGTAGTGAACTTATCGTGTAAATATCGAGGTAGAATATTGTGTTTTGCGATGAGATTGCGTATGTCGGTGTCAAATGGATAATCACTCGAGTGTAACAGTAACTCTAAATACGACCACTTTCGCTATTGTTTCGTTTCTGAATAAACATTATTCTAACCAAATCGCATGTGTGGCCTACATAATTAATGGGTCGTTAATTTAGTTCCCGATATTTTTATTGCTGTTATTATATGTTATGTTAATTTTGTACTTCGCAAACTTTTCATCAGTCAGACAATGTAACCAAAGGGTCACAAGTGTCTAATTCAGGGCGTGTGATGCGACACGTGCGGTTCAACCCCTAGACGAGTTTGAACCGAGACACTTCGACGAAGACGAACCGCATGTGAGCCCGAACATCTTTGGGATGTTAGCTCGCAAGACGTTCACACAGTGGTTCTCGAATGGCTCCGTGACCAACGACCGCGAGGAACTTGAAAGTGGCTAATTAGTTTTTGTTGTATGGTAGTGTATAGTTATATTTACTGGTATTTTGTCTGTGTGGTAATATGAGGTTGGACTCTTGATGAGAGAAACAGTTAAGCTCCTATTACTGTAGCTGGTAAATAAGGGCGGAATTGAAACTTCATGACAGATTAAAACTGTGTGTCGGACCGAGACTCGAACTCGGGACCTTCGCCTTTCACGGGCAAGTCCACTACCATCTGAGCTACACAAGCACGAATCACGCCCCGTCCTCACAGCTTTACTTCTGCCAGTACCTCGCCTCCTACCTTCCAAACTTCACAGAAGCTCTTCTTCGATGCTGCAGAACTAGCACTCCGGAAAGGAAGCTGTGAGGACGGGGCGTGAGTCGTGCTTGGGTAGCTCAGATGGTAGAGCATTTGCTTGTGAAAGGCAAAGGTCCCGAGTTCGTCTCGGTCGGGCACACAGTTTTAATCTGCCAGGAAGTTTCATATCAGCGCACACTCCGCTACAGAGTGAAAATTTCATTCTGTAAACATCCCCCAGGCTGTGGCAAACCATGTCTCCGCAATATCCTTTCTTCCAGGAGTGGTAGTTCCGCAGCATCGCTGGAGAGCTTCTGTGAAGCTTGGAAGATAGGAGACGACGTACTGGCGGAAGTAAAGCTGTGCGGACGGGGCGTGAGTCGTGCTTGGGTGGCTCAGATGGTTGCCGGCGCGGTAGCTCAGCGTTTTCGGTCAGAGGGTTAACTGCCCTCCGTAATAATAAAAAAAAGAAAAAAGAACTGAGTTAACCGATCAACGACGAACTTACACGGGTTTCTTCGACGTCCGCCCCGAGCAGATGCAGCGAACGAAATCGAGCAAAATGAGATAAAAAAAAAGAAAAAAAGGCAGAGTACTTGCCTGCGATAGGCAAAGGTCCCGAGTTTGAATCTCGGTCCGGCACACAGTTTTAATCTGCCAGGAAATTTCGTATCAGCGCTCATTCCGCTGCAGAGTGAAAATTTCATTTTGGAAAAAATCTCGTCATTCCTGAAAAGCGATCAGAAATGCAGAAGTTACCCAGGAATGCAACGTTAAGCTGTGTACTACAACGCTCATGGTGAGATAACAGCCTGATGCGCTAAACTAAGAAAACTGCCCTGTTAGCAATAAGACGAGCCATCTCACAGAGAGAAAAATATGAAATGTAAATAAATACCAAAAATGTCCTGTCTGAAAAGTATGTCGCTGTTGAAATGTTAATTGTATCACACGCAAATTGTTAATGGCCTGTCTGTTTGTGCAATAAATAAATGCTGTGCTGCACCTATCTTCAGGCTACTGCAGCTGCTGCTGCTATGCTGGTTAAAAAATAAACACTCAAACTACTAGCAACGCGATGTGCAATGCGTACATTAAACTATAGAAATATCCACAAAAATTGTGTGTTAATACTGCACTTGCCCGCGAAAGGCAAAGGTCCCGAGTTCGTGTCTCGGTCCGGCACACAGTTTTTATCTGCCAGGAAGTTTCATATCAGGGCACACTCCGCTACAATACTGTTTCATTACTTTAATGATCATCATCAACTGAAGTTCTGTTACTGAGAAAGTAAAATAATACACTCCTGGAAATTGAAATAAGAACACCGTGAATTCATTGTCCCAGGAAGGGGAAACTTTATTGACACATTCCTGGGGTCAGATACATCACATGATCACACTGACAGAACCACAGGCACATAGACACAGGCAACAGAGCATGCACAATTTCGGCACTAGTACAGTGTATATCTACCTTTCGCAGCAATGCAGGCTGCTATTCTCCCATGGAGACGATCGTAAAGATGCTGGATGTAGTCCTGTGGAACGGCTTGCCATGCCATTTCCACCTGGAGCCTCAGTTGGACCAGCGTTCGTGCTGGACGTGCAGACCGCGTGAGACGACGCTTCATCCAGTCCCAAACATGCTCAATGGGGGACACATCCGGAGATCTTGCTGGCCAGGGTAGTTGACTTACACCTTCTAGAGCACGTTGGGTGGCACGGGATACATGCGGACGTGCATTGTCCTGTTGGAACAGCAAGTTCCCTTGCCGGTCTAGGAATGGTAGAACGATGGGTTCGATGACGGTTTGGATGTACCGTGCACTATTCAGTGTCCCCTCGACGATCACCAGTGGTGTACGGCCAGTGTAGGAGATCGCTCCCCACACCATGATGCCGGGTGTTGGCCCTGTGTGCCTCGGTCGTATGCAGTCCTGATTGTGGCGCTCACCTGCACGGCGCCAAACACGCATACGACCATCATTGGCACCAAGGCAGAAGCGACTCTCATCGCTGAAGACGACACGTCTCCATTCGTCCCTCCATTCACGCCTGTCGCGACACCACTGGAGGCGGGCTGCACGATGTTGGGGCGTGAGCGGAAGACGGCCTAACGGTGTGCGAGACCGTAGCCCAGCTTCATGGAGACGGTTGCGAATGGTCCTCGCCGATACCCCAGGAGCAACAGTGTCCCTAATTTGCTGGGAAGTGGCGGTGCGGTCCCCTACGGCACTGCGTAGGATCCTACGGTCTTGGCGTGCATCCGTGCGTCGCTGCGGTCCGGTCCCAGGTCGACGGGCACGTGCACCTTCCGCCGACCACTGGCGACAACATCGATGTACTGTGGAGACCTCACGCCCCACGTGTTGAGCAATTCGGCGGTACGTCCACCCGGCCTCCCGCATGCCCACTATACGCCCTCGCTCAAAGTCCGTCAACTGCACATACGGTCCACGTCCACGCTGTCGCGGCATGCTACCAGTGTTAAAGACTGCGATGGAGCTCCGTATGCCACAGCAAACTGGCTGACACTGACGGCGGCGGTGCACAAATGCTGCGCAACTAGCGCCGTTCGACGGCCAACACCGCGGTTCCTGGTGTGTCCGCTGTGCCGTGCGTGTGATCATTGCTTGTACAGCCCTCTCGCAGTGTCCGGAGCAAGTATGGTGGGTCTGACACACCGGTGTCAATGTGTTCTTTTTTCCATTTCCAGGAGTGTATTTGTGAAACTTGAAACAAAGAGACGAATGCTGATTGATGGAAAAACAAAGTAACAGTATTAACAAAACCATACATGACTAAGACAAAATATTTTAACACTTAAAATATAAAAAAATTCACTTTAGATTAATAGTCGAAGAACCTGAGCAAAGTCTGTTTTTTTCTTGCAAATACGTGTGCTATCCATCTTTGAAAAAAAAAATCAGTAAATCATACATTATTATATTATCATAAAGATCTCCAATTCTAAATCCCTGACCATATTAATTACTAGGCTTGGATGTCCCGGTAAATGTGCTATTACAGTACCTTTTGAAGTCCTCTGAATGAATTTACAAAATATCTCTCCATAAATGAAAAATAGTATAGGAAAATTATTGTCGGCACACAGCATGGTCTAAACACACCTTACTCCACCGGAAGATACAACTCGACTTCTCCTCTCGCTCTCCGAGACTGCACTGCACTCACAAGCAAATGTTCTGCTACCAGTGTCACGCAGCAGCCTCTTTGGCAGAGATGTTGCCCACTGTTACTCAGATGCTCCTGAAGTTTTACTTTTCGTGTGACTCAGACAGTATTGCCAAAGTTACAATTTTCTAGATAAAACAAAGCCCTTACAAACTGAACGATTTGTAGAATTTCCCGGCCGTTATTTAAGGAGACTTCTACATCTACATCTACATGGTTACTGTGCAGTTCACACTTATGTGCCTGGCAGAGGGTCCATCGAACCATTTTCATACAACTTCTCTACCATTCCACTCTCGAATGCGTATGGGAAAAAGGAACACCTAAATCTTTCCGTTCGAGCTCTGATTACTCTTATTTTATTATGATGATCATTTCTCCCTACGTAGATGGGTGTCAACAAAATATTTTCCCGTTCGGAACATAAAATTGGTGATTGAAATTTCGTAAATACACTCCTGGAAATGGAAAAAAGAACACATTGACACCGGTGTGTCAGACCCACCATACTCGCTCCGGACACTGCGAGAGGGCTGTACAAGCAATGATCACACGCACGGCATAGCGGACACACCAGGAACCGCGGTGTTGGCCGTCGAATGGCGCTAGCTGCGCAGCATTTGTGCACCGCCGCCGTCAGTGTCAGCCAGTTTGCCGTGACATACGGAGCTCCATCGCAGTCTTTAACACTGGTAGCATGCCGCGACAGCGTGGACGTGAACCGTATGTGCAGTTGATGGACTTTGAGCGAGGGCGTATAGTGGGCATGCGGGAGGCCGGGTGGACGTACCGCCGAATTGCTCAACACGTGGGGCGAGAGGTCTCCACAGTACATCGATGTTGTCGCCAGTGGTCGGCGGAAGGTGCACGTGCCCGTCGACCTGGGACCGGACCACAGCGACGCACGGATGCACGCCAAGACCGTAGGATCCTACGCAGTGCCGTAGGGGACCGCACCGCCACTTCCCAGCAAATTAGGGACACTGTTGCTCCTGGGGTATCGGCGAGGACCATTCGCAACCGTCTACATGAAGCTGGCCTACGGTCCCGCACACCGTTAGGCCGTCTTCCGCTGACGTCCCAACATCGTGCAGCCTGCCTCCAGTGGTGTCGCGACAGGCGTGAATGGAGGGACGAATGGAGACGTGTCGTCTTCAGCGATGAGAGTCGCTTCTGCCTTGTTGCCAATGATGGTCGTATGCGTGTTTGGTGCCGTGCAGGTGAGCGCCACAATCAGGACTGCATACGACCGAGGCACACAGGGCCAACACCCGGCATCATGGTGTGGGGAGCGATCTCCTACACTGGCCGTACACCACTGGTGATCGTCGAGGGGACACTGAATAGTGCACGGTACATCCAAACCGTCATCGAACCCATCGTTCTACCATTCCTAGACCGGCAAGAGAACTTGCTGTTCCAACAGGTCAATGCACGTCCGCATGTATCCCGTGCCACCCAACGTGCTCTAGAAGGTGTAAGTCAACTACCCTGGCCAGCAAGATCTCCGGATCTGTCCCCCATTGAGCATGTTTGGGACTGGATGAAGCGTCGTCTCACGCGGTCTGCACGTCCAGCACGAACGCTGGTCCAACTGAGGCGCCAGGTGGAAATGGCATGGCAAGGCGTTCCACAGGACTACATCCAGCATCTCAACGATCGTCTCCATGGGAGAATAGCGGCCTGCATTGCTGCGAAAGGTGGATATACACTGTACTAGTGCCGACATTGTGCATGCTCTGTTGCCTGTGTCTATGTGCCTGTGGTTCTGTCAGTGTGATCATGTGATGTATCTGTCCCCAGGAATGTGTCAATAAAGTTTCCCCTTCCTGGGACAATGAATTCACGGTGTTCTTATTTCAATTTCCAGGAGTGTAGATCTCGCCGCAATGAAAACCGCCTTTGTTGCAGTGACTGCCACCCCGTCTCGCGTATCATATCAGTGACACTCTCACCCCTATTGCTCGAAACACGAAACGAGCTGCCCTTCTTTGCACTTTTTCGATGTCCTCCGTCAATCCTACCTGGTAAGGATCCCACACCGCGCACCAATATTCCAGCTGAAGAAGGACAATTGTAATGTAGGCTGTCTCTTTAGTGAGTTTGTCGCATCTTCTAAGTGTTCTGCCAACAAAGAGCAGTCTTTGTTTCGCCTTCCCCACAATATTACTTATGTGGTCTTTCCAATTTAAGTTGTTCCTAATTGTAATTCCTAGGTAGGTAGTCGAATTGACAGCCCTTAGATTTGTACGACTTATCGTATACCCAAACTTTATCGAATTTCTTTTAGCACCCGTGTGGATGACCTCGCAAATTTCTTTGTTTAGTGCCAATTCACACTTCGCACCATACAGAAATTCTCTGCAGATCATTTTGTAATTGGAATTGATCGTCTGATGATTGTACTGCACGTTAAATTACAGCGTTGTCTGCAAACAATGTAAAGGGGTTGCTCAGATTATCACCTAGATCATTTATGTAAATCAGGAACAGCAGAGAGCCTATGACGCTACCTTGCGGAACGCCAGATATCACTTCTGTTCCACTCGATGATTTACCGTCTATCACTACGAACTGTGACCTTTCTGAGAGGAAATCACGAATCCAGTTACACAACTGAGACGATACTCCATATACACGCAATTTGATTAATAGTCGCTTGTGAGGAACGGTATCAAAAGCCTTATGGAAATCTGAGATCCCTTGTCGACAGCACTCATTACGCCATGGGATTAAGGAGAGAGCTGCGTTGCCAAAGAACGATATTTTCTGAATCCTTGTTGGTTATGTATCAATAAGTCATTTTCTTTAATGTGATTCATAATGTCCGAGTACAGTACTACTGCAAATTTAGGTCGGTGATACAGGTCTGTAATTCAATGGGTTACTCCTGTTTCCTTTCTTGAATATTGGTGTGACCTGTGCTGCTTTCCAGTCTTTAGGAAGAGACCTTTCGTCAAGTGAGCAGTTGTATATGATTGCTAAGAAAGGCGCTATTGTGTCTGCATACTCTGAAAGGAACCTGATTGGTATACCATCTGGACCGGAAGACTTGCCTTTCTTAAGTGATTTGAGTTGTTTCGCAACACCTAAGATATCTACTTTTATGACACTCATACTAACAGCTGTTCTGGTTTCGAATTCTGGAACATTTACTTCGTTTTCTTTCGTAAAGAAATTACGGAAAACTGTATTTGGTAACTCCGCTTTAGTGGCACCATCATCGGTAAAATTTCCATCGCTATCGCGCAGTGACGGTATTGACTGGTGATTGTGTTGGTAAATAGTGTCTAGTATCTGTGTCACTTTCACCTGTAGTGCAGCGTTCAATAGCACTGCTTCGTCTGACATGATAATGTGTAACCTTCTTTCTGAAGGCTCCTTGTAGCATGCAACAGATCCAACTTTTCGATTTCATCTACATTGTGTGATGAATATGACGGCTGTGATCTATTCCAGGCCTCTGTTCCCTAAGTTCTTTAGCGCTGTCAGCTCTTTTCATCACCACATGCAACGTAAATATCGATAAATAAAAACATGACTTCATAGTTCAGTATTCGGTTTTGGATACAACTCACTACAGACGTTCAAGACTGCGTCAGTTCCGCTATACTTCACATCAGACTTCACATAAAGGTTGTTCGATTGTCCTGCAATGAATGAAATGAAGTGTACCGTTACCGTCATCGTCACTGCTGTTAACGTCACGTTACGAAACGTGCGTTGATATTGTACACTGTGTTGTCATTAGGACTATAGATATTTTTAAAAATATCGGGAAAACTATGTAACGATATTTAAAAAATGTCATTGTCAGCTCTCGATATATCTAAAGAATATCGATATACAGGGTGATCCATTGATCGTGACCGGACCAAATATCTCACGAAATAAGCGCCAAACGAAAAAAACTACAAAGAACGAAACTTGTCTAGCTTGAAAGGGGAAACCAGATGGAGCTATGGTTGGCCCGCTATATGGCGCTGCCATAGGTCAGACGGATATCAACTGCGTTTTTTAAATAGGAACGCCCATTTTTTATTACATATTCGTGTAGTACGTAAAGAAATATAAATGTTTTAGTTGGGCCACTTTTTTCGCTTTGTGATAGATGGCGCTGTAATAGTCACAAACATATGGCTCACAATTTTAGACGAACAGTTGGTAACAGGTAGGTTTTTTGAACTAAAACACAGAACCTAGGTACGTTTGAACATTTTATTTCGTTTGTTACGATGTGATACATGAACCTTTGTGAACTTATCATTTCTGAGAACGCGTGCTGTTACAGCGTGATTACCTGTAAATATCACATTAATGCAATAAATGCTCAAAATGATGTCCGTCAACCTCAATGCATTTGGCACTACGTGTAACGACATTCCTCTCAACAGCGAGTAGTTCGCATTCCGTAATGTTCGCACATGCATTGACAACGCGCTGACGCATGTTGTCAGGCGTTGTCGATGGATCACGATAGCAAATATCCTTCAACTTTCCCCACAGAAAGAAATCCGGGGACGTCAGTCCGGTGACCGTGTGGGCCACGGTATGGTGCTTCGACGACCAATCCACCTGTCATGAACTATGCTATTCAATACCGGTTCAACCGCACGCGCTGAACATCCATCGTGCTGAACATCCATCATGTTAGAAGTACATCGCCATTCTGTGATTCAGTGAAACATCTTGTAGTAACATCGATAGAACATTACGTAGGAAATCAGCATACATTGCACTTTTAGACTGCCATCGATAAAATGGGGGCCAATTATCCTCCCTCCCTTAACCCGCCAAGGTCCCAGCCATCGTAGTTTTTACGTTGCCCAATAGTGCATATTATGCCAGTTTTCGTTACCGCTGTTGGTGAATGACGCTTCGTCGCTAAATGGAACGCGTGTTAAAAGTCTGTCATCGTCCCGTAATTCCTCTTGTGCCCAGTGGCAGAACTGTACACGACGTTCAAAGTCGCCCCCATGCAATTGCTGGTGCATAGAAATATGATACGGGTGCAATCAATGTTCATGTAGCATTCTCAACACCGACGTTTTTGAGATTCCCGATTCTCGCGCAAGCCGGCCATTGTGGCCGAGCGGTTCTAGGCGCTACATTCTGGAACCGCGCGATCGCTACGGTCGCAGGTTCGAATCCTGCCTCGGGTATGGGTATGTATGATGGCCTTAGGTTAGTTAGGTTTAAGTAGTTCTAAGTTCTAGGGGACTGATAACCTCAGAAGTTAAGTCCCGTAGTGCTCAGAGCCATTTTTCTCGCGCAATTTGTCCGCTACTGATATGTGGATTAGCCGCGACAGCAGCTAAAACACCTACTTGGACATCATTATTTGTTGCAGGTCGTGGTTGACCTTTCACATGTGGCTGAACACTTCCTGTTTCCTTAAATAACGTAACTATGCGGCGAACGTTCCGGACACTTGGATGATGTCGTCCAGGATACCGAGCAGCATACATAGCACACGATCATTGGGCATTTTGACCACAATAGCCATACATCAAAACGATATCGACATTTTCCGCAATTGGTAAACGGTCCATTTTAACACGGGTAATGCATCACGAAGCAAATACCGTCCGCACTGGGGGAATGTTACGTGATACCACGTACTTATACGTTTGTGACTATTACAGCGCCATCTATCGCAAAGCGAATAAAGTGGTCCAACTAAAACATTCATATTTCTTTACGTCCTATACGAATATGTAATAAAAATGGGGGTTCCTATTTAAGAAAACGCAGTTGATATCCGTTTGACCTATGCCAGCGCCATCTAGCGGGCAACCATAGCGGTTTCACCCTTCAAGCTAGACGAGTTTCGTTCTTTGTAGTTTTTTCGTTTGAAGCTCATTTCGTGAGATATTCGGCCCTGTGACTATCAATGGACCACCCTGCAGACTAGGGTGGAAACGTGCGTTTTATCGGAAGCAACATAAGAATTTTGCGGTTGTCCATTTCTTAACCGAATTTTGTGATCTGCGAGCTAGACACAGCCGACAACTGCCGCTGGAGCGCGTCGCGGTCACGTACGTATACCGCGCTGTGAGTTAGGCGTGCCGTGTGCACAAATCGCATCGTTTCTGAACGTGGGCACGCGCTACGTTGACGTAGAAAAACACGGCCCGTATGGTTCAAATGGCTCTGAGCGCTATGGGACTTAACTTCTGAGGTCATCAGCCCCCTAGATTTTAGAACTACTTAAACCTAACTAACCTAAGGACAGCACACACATCCATGCCCGAGGCAGGATTCGAACCTGCGACCGCAGCATTCGCCCGAGTCCAGACTGTAGCGCCTAGAACCGCTCGGCCACAACGGCCGGCACGGCCCGTGTGCCGACGGCTTAAGGGGAAACGACAGGGCGACAGTCGAAAAAACTCGAAACTTTTTTATTTCAAAATTCGAACGTATATACAGGGCTATTACAAATGATTGAAGTGAGTTCATAAATTCACTGTAGCTCCATTCATTGACATATGGTCACGACACACTACAGATACGTAGAAAAACTCATGAAGTTTTGTTCGGCTGAAGCCGCACTTAAGGTTTCTGCCGTCAGAGCGCTCGAGAGCGCCGTGAGACAAAATGGCGACAGGAGCCGAGAAAGCGTATGTCGTGCTTAAAATGCACTCACATCAGTCAGTCATTACAGTGCAACGACACTTCAGGACGAAGTTCAACAAAGATCCACCAACTGCTAACTCCATTCGGCGATGTTATGCGCAGTTTAAAGCTTCTGGATGCCTCTGTAAGGGGAAATCAACGGGTCGGCCTGCAGTGAGCGAAGAAACGGTTGAACGCGTGCGGGCAAGTTTCACGCGTAGTCCGCGTAAAATAGGCTCATGCCAGAACTGGAGACCGACAGCGCCGACTTCATCTTTCAACAGGATGGTGCTTCACCGCACTTCCATCATGATGTTCGGCATTTCTTAAACAGGAGATTGGAAAACCGATGGATCGGTCGTGGTGGAGATCATGATCAGCAATTCGTGTCATGACCTCCACGCTCTCCCGACTTAACCCCACGCAATTTCTTTCTGTGGGGTTATGTGAAAGATTCAGTGTTTAAACCTCCTCTACCAAGAAACGTGCCAGAACTGCGAGCTCGCATCAACGATGCTTTAGAACTCATTGATGGGGACATGCTGTGCCGAGTGTGGGAGGAACTTGATTATCGGCTTGATGTCTGCCGAATCACTAAAGGGGCACATATCGAACATTTGTGAATGCCTAAAAAATCATTTTGAGTTTTTGTATGTGTGTGCAAAGCATTGTGAAAATATCTCAAATAATAAAGTTATTGTAGAGCTGTGAAATCGCTTCAATCATTTGTAATAACCCTGTACAATGAAGAATTATTTCCCAAAATATTATGCGCGAAGTCCGACTCTGTGAGCGTGTGATGCCGAACATGCACGGCACGCCTCGCCGTTAGAGAACCGGTTCCGCGCTCATGATCCCTATTTATATCGATCTGAGTAATCCTGGTTTGCCGGAGCGTTGTTTGGACGGTTTTACTGAAAATGTGCAGGAAAGTAAAATGTGAAAGAAAGTTTCGGTAGCGTCATTTGGAGACACTAGTCGCAGCGAAATTGTCAACATTGCTTCAAACTTGGCCGTATATCTATTCAGAGTTGGTCATACTGCGTCAATGCACGTGACAAATGCCCTTCGTGTCAAAATAGATGATGAAAAGCGCCGATTCTGCGAAAATAGAGACGCCAGCGGCGACGCGCTCAGCGACGAAAAGGGCTTTGAGGACGAAAATGGCCTATCAGGCCAAAGTAGCAGAAAGCGGCCATCCACTAGCCGGGGCGACAGTTATTAGGGTCCAGGCATCGATGATATCCCGTAAGTTTCAAGCTTTGCCCCTTTTATATGAAAACACCTGTCAATTTTTGAACCTGTTTTTCTCAAAACCATGTTTCTGCACACGTTTGTGTCGCCCACGCTACAGTTTTCATCCGATTTTAGTGATTTTCACTTTCCTTGAAGGAATTTGAGTTTTCTTCAGTTCATCGTAGCGCAATCTTTTTTTGTTGACAATTTGCATCTTCGCCAAATAGAGGGGTCCAAATAATGGCCATTTCTTTGAAATACAATTTCTAAAAAAAAAAAAAATGTTTTGCAAATCCGTACGAGGAGCCGAGTGGTTCTAGGCGCTTCAGTCAAGAACCGCGCGACCGCTACGGTCACAGGTTTGAATCCTGCCTCGGGGACGGATGTGTGTGATGTCCTTAGGTTAGTGAGGTTTAAGTACTTCTAAGTTCTATGGGACGGATGACCTCAGATCTTAAGTCCCATAGTGCTTAGAGCCATTTGAACCACTTGAACCGTCCGAGAAATTAAAATTACATCTGTAAGGATCAGGAAGATACGTCAATTTCATGTTTCAGATAACCACAACCGGAGTTACAGCGACAACCGTCAATTTACCTCGTTTCAGAGGTGCCTCGGGAAAATCAGAATCACACAGTGAAGATATTAATATTTTTCAATAAGAAATACTAATAAAAACGTCAGTGTACGGTTAATTCATTGCAGCAAATCCCATTTGTCCGCTACACTCCAGTCCGTAGTTGAAAACTACACGTGCACCCTGGGTAACGCTAAATGAACTAGCACCATACTGGCGACCAGACAATCGGCAAACGATCTCCTGGTCATAATCAAATCACGATGACTCACAGAAAACGGAATGCTGAGTGTCCTTCTGAGGGCAACTTGATTACACAGCTCGGACCGATCGTACGAGTCTGCCAACTTAACAACTTAATACTGAAGGCATAAGTAAAGCCAAATGCCAATACATGCATAAAATTTTAACATTGTACAACATTGACATAGTTGCAATCCAGGAGACCCATACAGAAAACGCTGAGCAGCTAAGATCAAGAGGTAAAATAACGGGCTATGACCTGATAGGTGCTACACATCACAGGCATTATGGTACATCAACGTACGTTAGAAAGGACATAGAGGATGTAGTCCTTATTTCTACATCTACCACATGCGATATCCACGAAGTTACTGTAAAAGTAGGTGAACTAACAGTAAACAACATCTACAAACCTCCAGGCCACTCGTGGCCTCCAAAAGTTCTACAACCCCTGCCTCACCCCACAATATATGTGGGTGACTTCAACAGCCACCACGAACTGTGGAAATACCGCAGATCTGACCAGAATGGTGAAGACTTGGTGAAATGGGTTGAACATTGCAATACATAGCTAATCTTTGACGCCAAAGACCAAAGTACATTTAAGTCAGCTGCATGGGGAACTGAAACCCACCCTCATCTATGCTTTGTTACGGCTGACACAAATAACAAACCTGTACCAGCCTCCCGCAGAATACTTGGGGACTTCCCTCAATCCCAACATCGTCCGGTGCTCATAGAAATGGGCCTTACTATCCCCCTAATTTCCTCGTATCCTCGGCTCACATGGAACTTTGGGAAAGCGCACTGTGCTGCTTTCTCAAAAAAACGTGATAAACGCCTTGGATGGATACCTCCAACTTACAAAAATTACAAAAGATTTGTGGGAGCAGTCATCAGCTCAGCTAAGAACAGCATTCCCCGGGGATTTAGAAAAGAATACGTGCCGGGGCGGAACGAAGAGAGTGAGCGCCTCTATAAACAGTTCCTAAAGCACGGGGATAGGGAGATTGCAGATGACTTATTGCACAGTCTGGACGCTGCCAGGCGCACTAAATGGATAGAGACTGTTGAGGAAATGGACTTCACAAAATCAAGCAGAAAGGCGTGGTCGCTACTTCGGAAGCTTGGTGGCAGTAGCAGGAACCAACGACCAACCAGCTCAATTTCTCCAAACACAGTTGCTGCGCACATCAGTAAAACCTCTAGAGCTCCAGGGGATCGAGCTCATACCATAAAAGTTAAAAAGGAACTTAAAAAGTTGAAATCTTTAGTAGGAAACAATTCACTACACTCGCAGCCCTTCTCAATCGAAGAGGTAACACTGGCTCTGAGAGACATCAAGCCACGGAAAGCCCCAGGTTTCGATGGAACATCCAGAGTTTCTGATTCACTGCGGTAAATTTGCAAAATTATGGCTTGCACAGTTCTTCTCCAGCATGTTGGAAACTGGAAGAATACCAAATACCCTTAAGAAAGCAAAAATCATAGCGATACTGAAACCAGGTAAACCGAATGACGAACCAAACAGCTACCGCCCAATTGCCCTTCTTAGCATGATCTACAAACTACTGGAGAAACTTAAATGTAACAGAATAAGTCCAGATATCCGAAAGTGTATCCCTGTGGAACAAGCAGGCTTCCGGCCAAACAGGAGCTGCACAGATCAAGTCCTCTCACTAACTTCCTACATTGAGGCAGGCTTCCAAAGACAAGAAAAAACATCCGTGGTATTTATAGACCTGACAGCGGCTTATGATACTGTATGGAGGCAAGGCCTGATTTACAAACTACTCCGCATCGTGCCACGTTTGAAAATGGCTAACCTTACCAACGAGATGCTCTGCAACAGACCATTCCAGGTGATACTTGGAAATTATAGGAGCAAAACAATGAATCTCAATAATGGCTTGCCCCAAGGATCAGTCCTGGCACCGCTGCTTTTCAGCATGTATATAGCCGATATGCCTAATACTAAATCTGAAAAGTTTGGATATGCAGATGACTGGGCCATAGCTACACAGCATCGAGATATGGAGCATACTGAGACTGTTCTGACAAGCGACTTGTCCTTGCTGGGAACGTCGTGAATGGAGACTACAACCTAGTCCAACTAAAACTGAGGCTATGTGTTTCCACTTGAATAATAAATTGGCTAACAGACGCCTTGAGATATATTTTCATAACAATATTCTGCCTTATAATAAAAATCCAAAATACCTGGGAGTGACATTAGATAGAACCCTGAGCTACAAACAACACCTCATCAACACTGCTGCAAAAATCCGTACTAGGAACAATATCATTCAGAAACTATGTGGTACCAGCTGGGGCTCCTCCGCCTCTACCTTGCGATGCTCTGCTTTGGGACTTTTCTACTCTGCGGCAGAGTACTGTTCCCCTGTTTGGCTTAAGAGCGCTCACACCAAGACGGTGGGCACAGTACTGAACCAAACTATGAGGATTATTTCAGGTACAATAAAATCAACCCCCATTCACTGGCTACCTGTACTGAGCCACATACCGCCACCTCACTTACGAAGAGAACACGCGCTTCTCAGAGAATTTAAAAAAATACAAGACAACCCGCAGCTCCCGATTCACGCTGTGAGCAATGGCATTGACAGATTGCGCTCTAGACATCCACCTCTTATAAGGGCCAAAGATCTGGAGGAAAATGGTTTCTGTCTTGAAGAACGCTGGAAAGTGAAATGGGTAGAATCAGCACCACCACAGGTAAACACCTCACTGAAACCGTCGAACAGACCTCCAGGCCTTGGCTTACCACGTAAAACCTGGACCACCCTCAACAGGATCAGGACGGGCCACGGTCGATGTGCGGACTCCCTACACAAATGGGGAAGAGCACCATCCCCAAGGTGCGACTGCGGCACTGAGAAGCAGACGGTCCGGCACATCACTGCAGAGTGCCCTCTGAGAGCCTACTCAGGTCAAACAGCGGACTTCCTGGATGCGACTCGAAGTGCAGTTCAATATATTAAAAACCTAAATGCTAATTTGTGATTATATATATGTTGTTCATGACATAACTGTATTTAATTCTTTATGTCTTGTTTTTAGTGTCAAAGTTATAAAGTTATTGTAGCAGCTTATTTCTCTATAAACGTGATTTGTACTTGCCATACGCTAAATAAATAACTCCAGTAAAGAGAAAAAAATCCTGAATTTGAGCAATATTTTCGTCCGACAACCTGTCATTTCCCCTTAAGGCTCAAAATCATGAAAAGTTCAATTTTTACATTTTTGCGTTTTCTGAATCTGGAGTCTATTACCTTTTAATAGATATATAATTTATTCAATTCCGAAGACTACAACTATTTTTAAATTTTTTTTGAAGTGTGTTCTACATGGGCGTGACCCACTGTGGCGCTGTTAAACTGCTGTCAAATGGTGTTATTATTAACGTCCGTGTTCATCAGGTACATTTTAGTGATGTGGGATAAAGTATGTGTTGTGGCTAACCTGTGATGGTTCAATATATATCGCTGGTGTGATTGTCGATTGTTTCATGTTTATTTACTCTGTCGTTATCTCGAAAATATTCGTAATTAATTCTGTTTCTTAAGTCTGTGTTTTGTTGAAGTATAATAATGAGTAAAAGTAAAGTTATTAGAAATCCTCTGAAGGCTTTTAAGAAAAGGAGAAATGTTGGAAAGCCAAAGGTATGTGTTATTACTGTAAATAATAACATTCTAACATGTTACGAGCGATGCTTGCTTTAGACAAGGAACGCCTTCGGGCTGCAGACAGGGCTGTAAAGAGTCTAGAAATACAAGCAAGAGTAAACAGGAGGAGGAACAAGAGGAAGCTGGAGGAGGAGTTTGCAGAGGATGAAGATAATCCATCCTATGGACCTGGAATGCACTAAAAAGTTAATCCAATCTTTGTCGCTCGATTCCCAAAACTTTTATTTTCTCATACTAATTACATGTTTTCTAAGGATCTTCCAAACATATTTGTTTCAAACTTTCAGTAAATGTTACACAGTACCTTCTGCATAATTTAACACAGCCTTTTTCCAAAAAACTGTATATTTTTGAATATATAAATAAAAAATTGCAAAAAAATGTTGTGAATTTTCATTACAATTGAAAAAAAATCATCTTTAATAACTGAACTAAAATTTTGTAAAATCCCTGTGTTCAGTTGTAGCCCATATTCCAATAAATAATCTGTAAAAAGTTCAACTTCCTACCTCAAATACTTTGTGAGGAAAGATGTAATTTATAAGCGTTATTTTAACATTGCAAGTATAGGGCGTTCCGGAGCCCCTTAAGCTCGCACCAGCCACGATGTAACCCACGTGTGTGTGCTTCACGATGGGAAACACGTCTCGTGTGGGGACAACCTTAGAGTGTGTGAATCCTGGTCGCGGTCGGGAGAGCGACTTTTGATGGCACTACAGCAGCTCCGAGGCACGGAAAAAGGAAAGTTTCGAATTCACGCCGGTAGCGTAATTGTTTTCGCCACTTTCTCTAACAGTACCCACGCATCCATGTTTACACGGCAACTGCACTCACCACGCGGTTTGCTACCAAACACGCACGTGCGTGCCCCGGCCGCTCGAGTAGCCGCGAGGCGAACGAACCGCCAGCTGCCGCCTACACCTCGTCTCCTTCTTTTTCGCAGAAACGCCACGCGCACCGCTCGGTTTCGCCCGTCTCCATTACGCAATAGGCTGGCAGCGAGAGAGAGAAAGAGAGAACGTAATCCGCCAGCGCCGGCCCAGAAAGTGGCCGGTGACGGAACGGCACACAGACGCGGGGAGACGGAGAAAGATGGTGGGGGGGGGGGGACACGGGGCTGCCGTCCCAGGAACAAAAGGACGAAAATTTTCGCGAAAAGGGCGAGGGGGAAAAAACTAAAGAGAGGCGGAAAGTGGGCTGCACTTGAACGGGGACGTGTCGGCGGGTGCGAACTCGACTGTTTCGTAACGACGGGGCGTTTGAGGGGGTGGGGAGGGGGTGTAGGGGGGGGGGCGGCACGCCTTCATCGTCCCTTCACTTAGCGACGTTGACCAGCGCTTTGTCTCCTCCTTGTCTGAGGTCGACAGCGGGGGTTACAGAGTGGACGGTAGAAACACAGGACACTGAAAGGTGACTTCGGCTGTCGATAAAATATCAATACTCGATACTTTACCAGAATTACAGACACATACCGGCGATATTTCTTCCCACCGATATATCGATATCAAAACGGCAATATGGAGAAGCGATATTTTTATTTTACACTACTGGACATTAAAATTGCTAAACCACGAAGATGACGTGCTACAGACGCGAAATTTAACCGACAGGAAGAAGACGCTGTGATACGGAAATGATTAGCTTTTCAGAGCATTCACACAAGGTTGGCACCGGTGGCGACACCTACAACGTGCTGACATGTGGAAAGTTTCCAACCGATTTCGCATACACAAACAGCAGTTGACCGGCGTTGCCTGGTGAAACGTTGTTGTATTGCCTCGTGTAAGGTGGAGAAATGCGCACAAGCATGTTTCCGACTTCGATAAAGGTCGGATTGTAGCTTATCGCGATTGCAGTTTATCGTATCGCGATATTGCTGCTCGCGTTGGTCGAGATCCAATGACTGTTAGCAGACTATGGAATCGGTGGGTTCAAGACGGTAATACGTACGCCATGTTGGATCCCAACGGCCTCGTATCACTAGCAGTCGAGATGACAGCCATCTTATCCGCATGGCTGTAACGGACCATGGGGCAGCCCTTGAGCCCTGAGTCAACAGATGGGGACGTTTGCAAGACAACAACCATCTGCACGAACAGTTAGACGACGTTTGCAGCAGCATGGACTATCAGCTCGGAGACCATGGCTGCGGTTACACTTGACGCTGCATCACAGACAGGAGCGCCTGCGGTGGTAACCAACGACAAACCTGGGTGCACGAATGGCAAAACCACTTTTTTTTCGGATGAATCCAGGTTATGTTTACAGCATCATGATCGTCGCATGCGTGTTTGGCGCCATCGCAGTGAACGCACATTGGAGGCGTGTATTCGTCATCGCCATACTGGCGTATCACTCGGCGTGATGGTATGGGGTGCCATTGGTTACACGCCTCGGTCACCTCTTGTTCGCATTGACGGCACTCTGAACAGTGCACGCTACGTTTCAGATGTGTTACGACCCGTGGCTCTACCCTTCATTCGATCCCTGCGAAACCCTACATTTCAGCAGGATAATACACGACCGCATGTTGCAGTTTCTGTACGGGTCTTTCTGGATAGAGAAAACGTTCGACTGCTGCCCTGGCCAGCACATTCTCCAGATCTCTCACCAAGTGGAAACGTCTGGTCAATGGTGGCCGAGCACCTGGCTCGTCACAATACGCCAGTCACTACTCTTGACGAAGTGTGTTATCGTGTTGAAGTTGCAATGGGCAGCTGTACCTGTACGCGCCATCCAAGCTCTGTTTGACTCAATGCCCAGGCGTATCAAGGCCGTTATTACGGCCGGAGTTGGTTGTTCTGGGTACTAATTTCTCAGGATCTATGCACCCAAATTGCGTGAAAATGTAATCACATGTCAGTTCTACTATAATGTATTTGTCCAATGAATACGCGTTTATCATCTGCATTTCTTCTTGTTGTAGCAATTTTAATGCCCAGTAGTGTATATTATGCGAGGTGTTCAAAAAGTCTCTCCGCAGTGCCGTATGATTGTTAGCTGCGCGCGCCGTATGCCGCAGTTAATATACCGAAATGAAACTCAGTGAAATACAAGTTATTAATTTATTGAATATTCATTTTTACTTACAAATTTTCACATTAAATGTTGAAAGTGGGTCCCCCCCCCCCCTATTGTTGAATACACAAAGTAATTTCTCTAATCATGTTTGTAAACACAAGTTCTAAAATTTCTTCTGTAACAGAAGCAGTGAAAGTGGATACTGCACTTTTCAATTCATCGATGGATTTTGGACGGTTTTTATAGACTGTTGATTTCGCTGCACCCCAGAAGAAAAAATCAGGTGGTGTTACGTCAGGCGATCGTGGAGGCCAAAGTCCCTGTGAAATTAGGCGATCACCAAAAACTTCAGCCAGCAGTGACATTGACAAGCGAGCTGTATGCGCGGTTGCACCATCCTGTTGAAAATAACCGTTCAGTATTTCACTTAAGGGGCTCCGGAATGCCCTATACTTGCAATGTTAAAATAACGCTTATAAATTACATCTTTCCTCACAAAGTATTTGAGGTAGGAAGTTGAACTTTTTACAGATTATTTATTGGAATATGGGCTACAACTTAACACAGGGATTTTACAAAATTTTAGTTCAGTTATTAAAGATGATATTTTTCAATTGTAATGAAAATTCACAACATTTTTTTGTAATTTTTTATTTATATATTCAAAAATATACAGTTTTTTGGAAAAAGGCTGTGTTAAATTATGCAGAAGGTACTGTGTAACATTTACTGAAAGTTTGAAACAAATATGTTTGGAAGATCCTTAGAAAACATGTAATTAGTATGACAAAATAAAAGTTTTGGGAATCGAGCGACAAAGATTGGATTAACTTTTTAGTGCATTCCAGGTCCATAGGATGGATTATCTTCATCCTCTGCAAACTCCTCCTCCATCTTCCTCTTGTTCCTCCTCCTGTTTACTCTTGCTTGTATTTCTAGACTCTTTACAGCCCTGTCTGCAGACCGAAGGCATTCCTTGTCTAAAGCAAGCATCGCTCGTACCATGTTAGAACCTATCTTCTTTCCCATATTTCTAAATACCTTGCACCTTACAATGTTGCCATCATTGAAAGTCGCAACAGCAACTTTACTTTTACTCATTATTATACTTCAACAAAACAGAGACTCAAGAAATAGAATTAATTACGAATATTTTCGAGATAACGACAGAGTAAATAAACATGAAACAATCGACAATCACACCAGCGATATATATTGAACCATCACAGGTTAGCCACAACACGTACTTTATCTCACATCACTAAAATGTACCTGATGAACACGGACGTTAATAATAACACTATTTGACAGCCGTTTAACAGCGCCACAGTGGGTCACGCCCATGTAGAACACATTTCAAAAAAAATTTAAAAATAGTTGTAGTCTTCGGAATTGAATAAATTATATATCTATTAAAAGGTAATAGTCTGCAGATTCAGAAAACGCAAAAAAGTAAAAATTGAACTATTCATGATTTTAAGCCTTTCCGGAGCCCCTTAACACAAGTTCTCCTATGAATGGGTACTGAATATCACTGCAGTATCGTTGTGCGTTTATTGTTTCTTTGAGAGAGATGGCACCCACAATTATACGGCACGCTCGGCTAACAATCATTCGACACTGCGGAGAGACTTGTTAAACACCCCATATATTTTCACATTTGTTCTTTTGAAATTAGTATAAGTAGTCTTACTAATTTTTGAGCTTTCATCTCGTCCAATCTTTCTCTTTGATTGTGTGAAGCAATTATACACTGAAGCTCCAAAGAAACTGGTATAGGCATGCGTATTCAAATATGGAGGCATGTAAACAGGCAGAATACGGCGCTGCAGTTGGCAACGCCTATATAAGACAAGAAGTGTCTGCCGCTGTTGTTCGTTACTGCTGCTACAATGGCAGGTTATCAAGATCTAAGTGAGTTTGGACGTGGTGTTATAGTCGGCGAACGAGCGACGGGATGCAGCATATTCGAGGTAGCGGTGATGTGGGTATTTCCCCTTACGATCATTTCACGAATGTAACGTGAATATCAGGAAGCCGGTAAATTATCATATCTCCTACACCGCTGCGGCTGGAAAAAGATCCTGTAAGAACGGCAACGACGACGACTGAAGAGAATCGTTCAACGTGACAGACGACAACCCTTCCGCAGATTGCTGCAGATTTCATTACTGTCTCAGCGTCCGAACCATTCAACGAAACATCATCGATATGGACTTTCGGAGCCGAAGGCCCACTCTCGTACGCTTGTTGACTGCACGACACAAAGCTTTACGCCTCGCATGGGCCCGTCAACACCGACATTGGACTGTTGATAACTGGGAACATGTTGCCTATCGGACTAGTCTCGTTTCTAATTGCATCAAGTGGATGGACGTGTTGAGTATGGAGACAACTTCATGAATCCATGGAACTTGCATATTGAAACGTCCCCTTAGAACAATTGTACACGACTGTGCTTAAACTGACACACAATATTTTTAGCGCAACGCAATCTGACTTTCAAAAATCCCTGCAGAGGAATGGCCCTGACTAACATTAACCTGTACCTTTCACAAATCACTTACCTCACCAAAAATCTCCGTTACTCGAACTACTGCAATACAGCGAGCGCCACTACTGCCAGCTAAATAAAAGATTCAAACTACGGAAGGCACTAACTACTGATAGGGATAGTTAGCAAATGAAAGATTTTAGTAGAGAACAAACAATGTATTTACCTTAATAGTGTTGAAAAAGCATAATATACATAGCAGTTCATAATATCTATTCTGTACTCAAAAATCCGCCGTCTCATTTCCCACATCCACCACTGCTGGCGGCTCACCTCTAACTGCGCAACGCTACGCGCTGTTCACATCCAGCTGCCGCTGCCCAACACTACAATGGCAGACAACAATGCAAACCAGCCACAGACTGCACACAGCACAGCCAGTGATTTTCATACAGAGAGCGCTACGTAACGTTGCCAATAAGAAAACATAAACAGCCTACTTACAATATCAGCAGGGGACTGTTCAAGCTGCTGGAGGATCTATAATTGTGCTATGGTGATTTGGCCACCCAGATCGCTCGACATGAATCCCATGGAACGTTTATGGGACATAATCGTGAGGACATTTCGTGCTCAGAATCCTACACCGACAACGCTGGCAATTTTGGGCGTCTAAGAGGCAGCATAGCTGAATTTTTGTCAAGGGACTTCGAACGATTTGCTCGTGCCACCTCGACCTGCTGCAATAGGCCGGGCGAAATGAGGTCCAACACTATATCAGTAGGTATCCCATGACTTTTGCCACGTCAGTGTACTTAAACGAAAACTTCAGTACCCACGAATATGATACAATGCAAAAATGAAAGTCAGGATAGAAAGAGGTCTGCATTGCTCGTTCTGTCAGTAAGGACATCAGCTTTTAAAAGTTCCCTCACAAAAAGTGCAATGCAAATTTACAACAGTCTTTCACCTACGATAAAAAAATTTTCAGCATTCTCACATCTCAGTAAAACTCTGAGGTAATTCTTATTGAATCACTGTTTCTTTTAAGTACCAGAATTTGTGGAACATGCGAAACAGAACAGGATTTGAACATAAAAAGTGCAAAACTTCCTACTGCAAGTAGAGGAAGCTATTTTTAAGCTAAAAATCATTTATTTACTGCAATATTACCTTTAGATTTTTGTATTCCATTTTTCAGGTCTTCCCTTCCTCCCCTCACAGCCCCTCCCTGCGTTCTGCAAAGGTCCCTGCTTCAATGCTCTGGTTAAATTTAAACGTAAATGTAATGTGCCGAAAAAGGGTGATTCATAATCTTCCCACCTTTACAGCAATAAAGAACGAAATCAAGAAATAACTGGCACGGATGAAATTATGAATGTTCCTCAGAGTTCATGCGCCGTGACGGAGGTAACTGAAAACTTCATGATGTGTAGCAAAAAATGTCTTGAAGTCTTCTTCTTAAAGCAAGATAATAGAGCGGAGGACGAAACATAATTAGCAACAGATAGACGAACTGACAGTCCGTCAAAAGAGATGTCAGGCGGAAAAATAAAATATTCGCTGGACGCTGTACAAAGATAATGATCGCTATCGAAGCACTTCGTCGAAAACGTTGTCTGTGGATGACAAAATAATCGTCTTCTGAATCGAAAGCTTCTGAAGGAAATATGGAGTACTAAATAGCCTAACCTGACAGCAAACATTCTCATTGACACTCGAAATAAATATTCATCTCCAGAGGTTACATCCTGCTTGGAAATAAAATGCACCTTAAGTAAAAGAAGTTTCTTCCAGTTGTTCTGTGGGTCCAGTCTAGGCAGCGTCATTCACTAGGGCAGCCTCCTGTCCCGCTGGCTATGTTGCTTGTATGCACGTCCACAGTGTGGATCTACACTCCTGGAAATGGAAAAAAGAACACATTGACATCGGTGTGTCTGACCCACCATACTTGCTCCGGACACTGCGAGAGGGCTGTACAAGCAATGATTACACGCACGGCACAGCGGACACACCAGGAACTGCGGTGTTGGCCGTCGAATGGCGCTAGCTGCGCAGCATTTGTGCACCGCCGCCGTCAGTGTCAGCCAGTTTGCCGTGGCATACGGAGCTCCATCGCAGTCTTTAACACTGGTAGCATGCCGCGACAGCGTGGACGTGAACCGTATGTGCAATTGACGGACTTTGAGCGAGGGCGTATAGTGGGCATGCGGGAGGCCGGGTGGACGTACCGCCGAATTGCTCAACAAGTGGGGCGTGAGGTCTCCACAGCACATCGATGTTGTCGCCAGTGGTCGGCGGAAGGTGCACGTGCCCGTCGACCTGGGACCGGACCGCAGCGACGCACGGATGCACGCCAAGACCGTAGGATCCTATGCAGTGCCGTAGGGGACCGCACCGCCACTTCCCAGCAAATTAGGGACACTGTTGCTCCTGGGGTATCGGCGAGGACCATTCGCAACCGTCTCCATGAAGCTGGGCTACGGTCCCGCACACCGTTAGGCCGTCTTCCGCTCACGCCCCAACATCGTGCAGCCCGCCTCCAGTGGTGTCGCGACAGGCGTGAATGGAGGGACGAATGGAGACGTGTCTTCTTCAGCGATGAGAGTCGCTTCTGCCTTGGTGCCAATGATGGTCGTATGCGTGTTTGGCACCGTGCAGGTGAGCGCCACAATCAGGACTGCATACGACCGAGGCACACAGGGCCAACACCCGGCATCATGGTGTGGGGAGCGATCTCCTACACTGGCCGTACACCACTGGTGATCGTCGAGGGGACACCGAATAGTGCACGGTACATCCAAACCGTCATCGAACCCATCGTTCTACCATTCCTAAACCGGCAAGGGAACTTGTTGTTCCAACAGGACAATGCACGTCTGCATGTATCCCGTGCCACCCAACGTGCTCTAGAAGGTGTAAGTCAACTACCCTGGCCAGCAAGATCTCCGGATCTGTCCCCCATTGAGCATGTTTGGGACTGGATGAAGCGTCGTCTCACGCGGTCTGCACGTCCAGCACGAACGCTGGCCCAACTGAGGCGCCAGGTGGAAATGGCATGGCAACCCGTTCCACAGGACTACATCCAGCATCTCTACGATCGTCTCCATGGGAGAATAGCAGCCTGCATTGCTGCGGAAGGTGGATATACACTGTACTAGTGCCGACATTGTGCATGCTCTGTTGCCTGTGTCTATGTGCCTGTGGTTCTGTCAGTGTGATCATTTGATGTATCTGATCCCAGGAATGTGTCAATAAAGTTTCCCCTTCCTGGGACAATGAATTCACGGTGTTCTTATTTCAATTTCCAGGAGTGTATTTTTTCAAAGAAAACATGGTCCGCAGTGCACTGTTAAATTTTCTGTTTATTTGCTGCTGCCCATTGCTGATGAGTACATTATGCGCTCTGGGTCTTGTTGGTATTTGCTCTTGGCAGCTGCTGTTGACAACAGTAAAGGCGTCCTTACCTCGTTACCCTCAAGTTTTCATTCAGTACTGCTTGGGCCTGTCTAGGGTTTTGTTTCTGGCAGTGTTAGATGTTGGTTGCAAGTGATAAACATCAGTACTAGGGACAGGTTTACTCATGAAGAGTGGACCGATATGCACTTCTTGCAGCGATTCCCTGAACGCAATGGAGAAGCTGCAAAACCACGCTATGGTGAGATGTTCCCTCACCGAAGGCAACCGCGTCAAAGTTCTTTTGCGTCTGGGGGCTGTCTTGAGCGTTGTATGTCACGATTATTGCTTATTACTTACTTCTTCACTGTTTTATTTTCTTCAAAATAAGAATCGGTAACTTAAGGAGCGCAACTAAATGGATCTTGTTTCTTGGACACAGTGCTGTTAAGTGCTGTGATCAAGATTACACGCTAAGTAGCTTCGACTTCAAGATGGTGAGATGTGGAGATTTTGTCTCATAGTTGACCAAATAGTTGGCAGACTTTCATTCTGATACTTCAACCAGCGGCTGCACCTCATATTTGAGCGATGTACGTTTCAGAAAAACAGCAGAATGGCTAAGATTCATAAGACAAGATTTGCACTTGGCAGGTTCGTTATGCAGGTAGTTGGACAATGCCGATCGTACTCCAACATATACGACTTTAAAAAATTTAATGTTCTGTATAGATAAAGGCTTCACTGCGATCAATTCCAGTGGTGTCGCTTCTTTGTCATTATTGCATAACGAGGTTTAATTTAATATAATAATTTCACAGTATTGTTTCCTATGTCAAGGCGTTGTGATTAGATGTTACTTGTATTTCAGAGTCTCATGATTAATAACAGACTTATTTCATATTTTTCATATTTGATGATGGTGACCGAAGCTAGTCATGCAAACTTTCTGTAATTTACTGCGACTATGGCTTGATTACTGTACTGAGGTCAAATAAATGTTAAAAAGAAATCGGAATTATATTATTACTCTGTAAAGAGCCGCCGCAGCCCATGGGTTCCCAGAAGGTATCTCTCAACCAACCTCTGAAAGTTTATCGGTGGAGTTCTGGTTCACTCTATATCACATTTATCAAAGAATTACATATTCCACAATCTGGAAAGTTTTTTGGATGAATAAATAATTAAATAAAAACTGAATTGCGATCCAATCAGGCAGTGACACGGAAAGGAAATAAGCAGCTCCCTGGCATTATCATAAAATCGAAAGAACTCGCTTTTGAAAGAGAGCACTCTTATAGCGGGTGATCAAGAAGTCAGTATAAATTTGAAAACTGAATAAATCACGGAATAATGTAGATAGAGGGGTACAAATTGACACACATGCTTCGAATGGCATGGGGTTTTATTAGAACCAAAAAAATACAAAAGTTCAAAAAATGTCCGACAGATGGCCCTTCATCTGATCAGAATAGCAATAATTAGCATAACAAAGTAAGGCAAAGCAAAGATGATGTTCTTTACAGGAAATGCTCAACATGTCCACCGTCATTAGCTGTAGTCGAGGGATAATGTTGTGAACAGCACTGTAAAGCATGTCCGGAGTTATGGTGAGGCATTGGCGTCGGAAGTTGTCTTTCAGCATCCCTAGAGATGTCGGTCGATCACGATACTCTTGCGCCTTCAGGTAACCCCAAAGCCAATAATCGCACGGATTGAGGTCTGGGGACCTGGGAGGCCAAGCATGACGGAAGTGGTGGCTGAGCACACGATCATCACCAAAAGACGCGCGCAAGAGATCTTTCACGCGTCTAGCATTATGGGGTGGAGCGCCATCCTGCATAAACATCGTACATTCCGGCAGGTGTTTATCAGCCAGGCTGGGGATGATGCGATTCTGTTACATATCGGCGTACCTCTCACCCGTCACGGTAGCAGTTTTTCTGTCAGGCGCCATCTGTCAGACATTTTGTGAACTTTTTTTTTTTTTTTTTTTGGTCTAATAAAACCCCATGTCATTCCAAGCATATGTGTCAAATTTTACCTCTCTATCTACATTATTCCGTGGTTTATTAAGTTTTCAAATTTATACTGACTTTTTGATCACCCGGTATATACGGGGGCCTGCTGAAAAGAAATGCCTCCGAATTTTTTTATTTGAAAGCTCTTAAAGCTTCTTAATAAAACAAACGTTATTAGCTTTCTACATCTTTATTCTTAATGTCTACATATTTGTAGCCCTCTGCCGCTAGAAGACTCCAAATTGTATAGTGAAAAATGGAGGCGTGTAACGTAACTATGTCGGTACATGAGAAACACTGTGCTGTAATCGAGTTTCTAAATGCGGAAGATTGAAAGCTCGAATTGGAAGAGTTTGTCACCACTTGGAGCAGCCTCCCGTTTAGCGTGACAGTACCAGACCACACACGAGCAATGCGATGCCTTGGTTTCACTGTCATCAACCGACCTCCAAACAATCCCCGACTCGACCCCACCCGATTTTCATCTGTTTAGAAACCCATTCGAGAACCCCACTTTGATAGCGATGAAGCAGAGGTGAGGTTATGGCTCTGTCAATAAGGTCAAACACTCTACAGTGACACTATCAACAAAGTGGTCTCACGTTGGGAGAAATGTGTTCCGTCGCCAGGGAGGATATGTTGAGAAACAAACATGGAAACAGTAAAGATGTACAGTATTAATAACATTTGTTTTATTTGAAAACCTTTAAAGGTTTTCTTATAAAAATTCGGAGACTAGTTTTCATCATGCCTTCGTGGATAATATCGGCTATTGCAGAACACACTTCTATTACACTAACAAGAAATCGCAGGATTAGAAAATGCGATGGTGAATAAAAAATTATATCGACGTAGCAGTATGCAAACCATCAACACATGACCTAAATAGAAATGGAAATAGAACACTAACAGTCAGCAAGAATGGATTCTCATCTAGAGACATCCAGAAGGTACGTCGACCTGCCAGTCAACCACAGAATCTAGAAGAAGAACCAGAAGAGGTGAAGAGGATGGCATACTTGCCGTATGCTGGACCGATCTCTGCTAAGTTTAGCAGAATTCTCATGAAATATGACATCAAGAGCGTATTTTGCCCACCCACTAAGATTGGGACGATGTTGGGGAGTGTAAAGAATGATCTAGGGTTATGGAAGGCAGGTGCTTAGAAGATACGATGCGGGTGTGGGATGTCATACATCGGCCAGACCACTGGGACTGTTGACATCAGGTGTAAAGAACACCAGAGGTACACCAGACTCAGACAGGCAACCAAATCAGCCATAGCCAGTCTAGAGGTCAGTCACTCGATGAACTACAACGACAGCAAGATTGTCACACAGACCCCTAGATATTGGGACAGTGTCACAAAAGCGTCCATCGAGATCAAGATCTTGGAGACTCTTGCAGCTCAGCACTGCCTGGGATCCGGGTCTTGAGCTTTTGGAAACTCGCCACAAAACACATCGAGATTTCACAAGAAACAGGAATGGGAAGCGAGAAAACAGCCACGAGACAGAACACCAGACGCTACAGATTTGTCCTGACACTCCTGAGATGACGACCACTACCCTAGAAGATGTCAGAGTCGGGCGCGGACGTCGACTGGAACACCGAGGATCAGAGGGAACCATTGGAGCCGCGCCTGGCGGAAACGGAACACTCGACGCGGCGTGGACCGATTACGGAGTCCCCAACAAGAGACAGAAGTGGGAAGTGAGGAAACAGCAGCGGGACAGAACACCAGACATTACAGACCAGTTTTGACAGATCTCAGATGGCGACCACCGGACGCGGACGGCGACCACAGGGGACCGTGGGAGTCTGGCTTCGCGGGCGCGGACCTCGCACGAAGCGCTCGACGCGGCGCGGACCAGTTACGAAGCGCCCAGCAAGAAAAAGAAGTGGAGACCAAGGAAACAGGGACGATACAGAGTACTAGACACTACAAATGACGACCGTGACCCCGGAGAACGGCCGAGCCGGGCGCGGACGGCAGTGGGAACACCAGTGACCAGAGAGGACCCTGGAAGCCGCGTCTGGCGAGCGGGCATCCTCCTCCGACGGCTCCGGCACATCATTCAACGTCACGCCATCTTGCCGCCAGAGCAATTTGGCTTTCGGCCTGGGCACTACCGCCCAGCAGGTCCTTCGTGTGGTCGACTACATCACCACAGCCTTCAACCGGCGGGAGTTCTGTGGGGCTGTCTTCCTTGATATTCAGAAGGCCTTCGACAGCGTATGGCACGAGGGTCTGCTCTGGAAACTTCACCACTTCGGCTTCCCGGTCCACCTGGTGAAGCTTCTCGCCTCCTATCTCCGGGACCGCACCTTTTGTGTTAAGGTGGGTGATGCGCTCTCCACGGTACGCCCCATTGCTGTGGGGGTTCCCCAGGGCTCTGTCCTTGGGCCCGTGTTGTACACCATCTTCACGTCTGGCCTTCCAACGGTGCCTCGTGTGGAGAAGGCCGTTTATGCGGACGACACAGTCATCTACTCTCGCAGCCGATGGACCGAGGTCTTAGTCCCCCGACTACAGAGTGCCTGCACCGCATTGGAAGACTGGGCTGCCAAATGGCGTATCGGATTCAACCCCGCCAAGACGCACGCCATCGTTTTCACATGGAAGAGGTCGATGCCCCGCCGCCAGCTGCGACTCTACGATACCGACCTCCCATGGCGAATGACGGTGAAATACCTTGGCGTCCCCCTGGACAAGAAGCTGACTTGGAGGCTCCATATTGAAGAAGTCCGCGCTAAAATCAACTGCCGCCTGGGTGCTCTCTATCCTGTGTTAAACGAGCATTCTGCTTTATCTGTAGCGAATGGTCTCCTTATTTTCCGGCTTTACCTTCGCCCGATGTTCGACTACGCCTGTGAAGTCTGGGGCGGTGCGGCCCCCTCCTATCTTCACCGGCTGCAGACGCTGCAGAACAAGATCCTGCGTAGAGTTTATCATGTTCCAGCGCGTTTCCCGCATCGCTGCCTACATGACGCCGCCGACGAGCTGGAGGTCGTGCAGCGCCATCGAGTCATCGCCCGTCGATTTTATGATAAACTGGAGTCTTCCATTAACCCCCTCATCAGGCGACTGGGGGAACCACACCAACAGCGCGGGCCGCATAGGCGTCCCCTCCGCTTGACCTTTAGGTCGCCGGGGCCTCGCCCCCCTCTGTTCATCTTTGGCACCTAGAAGTTACCATCTACTGTCCCACAAACACATCTGATCACCACCAAAATACAGAAGTCCAGTACCTACCGTCCTAGTTGACCCCATGAAGAAGGAAATGCTAAGTAGTAAACCCTTCATTACATAGCTGCCTCGAGAAGCCAGCAGAATGTGGGCTGGAGCCTTACAAGCATAAATACTGTACTCGACCCGGCAAAGGACCACCCGACCTATCGCAGGGTTTTCTTTCCCTTGGCTCTTGCTTGGCACTTTTCTTCCCTCTGCCCTTCAAACCGCTACCCTTCGTTCGGCTTTCGACCAAGTCTATCTCCAAATGTGGATGTATTAATGGTTAATTTTAACCACACCTACGCAAACATTGCAGTACCCCACCTCACTTTAGTGAAAACTAACCCTTATACACAGATGGCAGTAGACCTTTTGAGTTGGCCATCATACTGGTGTGGGCGTGGAGGGGCTCCACCTCTATTTAAAGAAAAAAGTCCAAGGATCATTCTCAGGTAGCACCTGAAGAAGACAGCTAGTTAGGCGGTCAAAATATCGTGCGAGAACGATGCGAACATCCGGCAGAAGTTCTGTTTTTTTTCAACATGTGAAGCTTGAATAGTTTGGCATTCAGTTCTTGCTTCTTTGTAGGTAGGTATCTAATTTCTTGTTTCCGCCAGCCAATTTCTGTTTTGTGCTTGGTATGTTGGGCTGCAGGTGACATGCTGTATACATTAACATGTATACAGTTAGGTATTACATTATGTGGAAGAAAGATACTTTTGAATTTTATATTTAAAATAGTTTGATGTAATTTTCGTGTGGTGCACTGGAATTTGTTGCTGAGTTTGCTCGGAGATGCCCGACTTGCCGTTGAAATAATCATCTTGAGTTTAAATCTCTTCCGTCCGTGTTTGTTTACAAACAGATTTGTATTTGGAGAGGGTCCACCTTGAGCAAAACAAATTTTTAATTTTCTTCTTATTCTCTGATTGTTGCCAGCATCAATGTTAGCACTGAATAGGGGATCATGGAGGAACTGTATAAGGGGGGCTATGCTCCAGACTGAACGCTGAAAGGCATAATCAGTCTTAAATGATGATGATGATGATTCTTCTTATTCTCAGGACATGTTTCGCTGAAGTTCCAGCATCCTCTACGGGTTTTCTCTTTATCTTCAGAAAAGTAGGAAAAATGCTTTGTACTAAAGGCGCCGGCCGTTGTGGCCGAGCGGCTCTAAATACTTCAGTCTGAAACCGCGCTGCTGCTACGGTTGCAGGCTTGAATCCTGCCTCGGGCATGGATGCGTGTGATGTCCTTAGGTTAGTTAGCTTTAAGTAGTTCTAACTCTAGGGAACTGATGACCTTAGATGTTAAGTCCCATAGTGCTTAGAGCCATTTGAACCATTTTCTTTGTACTACTGGCACACATATAAATATCAGTTTTTAAGGGCAGTATTTACGTATTTGAGAAACAGCCCTACTGGGCGAGAGTTCCTCCTGCATGTCATTGTGCTTGCTAAACTCTACCTTGCTTAACAAGATCGCCGGATCTCTCCCCAACTGAGGACATTTGGTGCACTATGAGCAAGACCCCTGAACCATCTCACGATTAACTCTATTAACCAACGCCAACTGAATAAGTGCTTGCATAAGGACCAGGGCTGGACTACTGCGTTACTGTCCTCCTCAATTTTTGAAGCTCTTTGTCTTGAATGAATTTTTTACGATAGGGTAATCATATGTTGGTCTGTAAATTACCGATTTCGCGCCATTCGGATAATTCCTTCGTGTTACGTCGTTTTTTGTCTTTATATCCTCAGAGACAGACACACACACACACACAGATATACAGGGTGAGTCACCTAACGTTACCGCTGGATATATTTCGTAAACCACATAAAATACTGACGAATCGATTCCACAGACCGGATGTGAGGAGAGGGGCTAGTGTAACTGGTTAATACAAACCATACAAAAATGCACGGAAGTATGTTTTTTAACACAAACCTACGTTTTTTTTTAAATGGAACCCCGTTAGTTTTGTTAGCACATCTGAACATATATACAAATACGTAATCAGTGCCGTTTGTTGCATTGTAAAATGTTAATTACATCCGGAGATATTGTAACCTAAAGTTGACGCTGGAGTACCACTCCTCCGCTGTTCGATCGTGTGTATCGGAGAGCACCGAATTACGTAGGGATCCAAAGGGAACGGTGATGGACCTTACGTACAGAAGAGACTGGAACAGCACATTACGTCCACATGCTAACACCTTTTGATTGGTCTTTTTCAATGACGCACATGTACATTACCATGAGGGGTGAGGTACACGTTCGACGGGCGTTTCATAGGACGTGGAGGACGCATAAATTGGCCAGCCCGTTCTCCTGATCTTACACCTCTGGACTTCTTTCTGTGGGGTACGTTAAAGGAGAATGTGTACCGTGATGTGCCTACAACCCCACAGGATATGAAAAAACGTGTTGTGGCAGCCTGCGGCACATTACACCAGATGTACTGCGGCGTGTACGACATTCATTACGCCAGAGATTCCAATTGTGTGCAGCAAATGATGGCCACCACATTGAACATCTGTTGGCCTGACATGTCGGGACAGACTCTATTCCAATCCCTAATTGAAAACGGAAACTACGTGTGTACGTGTACCTCACCCCTCATGGTAATGTACATGTGCGTCAGTGAAAATGACCAATAAAAAGGTGTTAGCATGTGGACGTAATGTGCTGTTCCAGTCTCTTCTGTACCTAAAGTCCATCACCGTTCCCTTTGGATCACTACGTAATTCGGTGCTCTCCGATACACACGATCGAACAGCGGAGGAGTGGTACTCAAGCGTCAACTTTAGGTTACAATATCTCCAGATGTAATTAACATTTTACAATGCAACAAACGGCACTGATTATGTATTTGTATATGTATGTTCAGATGTGCTAACAAAACTAACGGGGTTCCATTAAAAAAACCTAGGTTTGTGTTAAAAAAACATACTTCCGTGCATTGTTGTATGGTTTGTATTAACCAATTACACTAGCCCCTCTCCTCACGTGCGGACGTGCATTGTCCTGTTGGAACAGCAAGTTCCCTTGCCGGTCTAGGAATGGTAGAACGATGGGTTCGATGACGGTTTGGATGTACCGTGCACTATTCAGTGTCCCCTCGACGATCACCAGTGGTGTACGGCGAGTGTAGGAGATCGCTCCCCACACCATGATGCCGGGTGTTGGCCCTGTGTGCCTCGGTCGTATGCAGTCCTGATTGTGGCGCTCACCTGCACGGCGCCAAACACGCATATGACCATCATTGGCACCAAGGCAGAAGCGACTCTCATCGCTGAAGACGACACGTCTCCATTCGTCCCTCCATTCACGCCTGTCGCGACACCACTGGAGGCGGGCTGCACGATGTTGGGGCGTGAGCGGAAGACGGCCTAACGGTGTGCGGGACCGTAGCCCAGCTTCATGGAGACGGAGCAACAGTGTCCCTAATTTGCTGGGAAGTGGCGGTGCGGTCCCCTACGGCACTGCGCAGGATCCTACGGTCTTGACGTGCATCCGTGCGTCGCTGCGGTCCGGTCCCAGGTTGACGGGCACGTGCAGCTTCCGCCGACCACTGGCGACAACATCGATGTACTGTGGAGACCTCACGCCGCACGTGTTGAGCAATTCGGCGGTACGTCCACCCGGCCTCCCGCATGCCCACTATACGCCGTCGCTCAAAGTCCGTCAACTGCACATACGGTTCACGTCCACGCTGTCGCGGCATGCTACCAGTGTTAAAGACTGCGATGGAGCTCCGTATGCCACGGCAAACTGGCTGACACTGACGGCGGCGGTGCACAAATGCTGCGCAGCTAGCGCCATTCGACGGCCAACACCGCGGTTCGTGGTGTGTCCGCTGTGCCGTGCGTGTGATCATTGCTTGTACAGCCCTCTCGCAGTGTCCGGAGCAAGTATGGTGGGTCTGACACACCGGTGTCAATGTGTTCTTTTTTCCATTTCCAGGAGTGTATATACAGGGTGATTCAAAAAGAATACCACAACTTTAAAAATGTGTATTTAATGAAAGAAACATAATATAACCTTCTGTTATACATCATTACAAAGAGTATTTAAAAAGGTTTTTTTTTCACTCAAAAACAAGTTCAGAGATGTTCAATATGGCCCCCTTCAGACACTCGAGCAATATCAACCCGATACTCCAACTCGTTCCACACTCTCTGTTGCATATCAGGCGTAACACTTTGGATAGCTGCTGTTATTTCTCGTTTCAAATCATCAATGGTGGCTGGGAAAGGTGGCCGAAACACCATATCCTTAACATACCCCCACAAGAAAAAATCGCAGGGCGTAAGATCAGGGCTTCTTGGAGGCCAGTGATGAAGTGCTCTGTCACGGGCTGCCTGGCAGTGCTTGAACCAATTTCAGACGATAAGGTTTCATAACTAACCTTTTTCGTAGGACTCTCCATACAGTTGATTGTGGAATTTGCAGCTCTCTGCTAGCTCTGCGAGTCGATTTTCCTGGGCTGCGAACAAATGCTTGCTGGATGCGTGCTACATTTTCATCACTCGTTCTCGGCCGTCCAGAACTTTTCCCTTTGCACAAACACCCATTCTCTGTAAACCGTTTATATCAACGTTTAATACACCACCTATCAGGAGGTTTAACACCATACTTCGTTCGAAATGCACGCTGAACAACTGTCGTCGATTCACTTCTGCCGTACTCAATAACACAAAAAGATTTCTGTTGAGCGGTCGCCATCTTAGCATCAACTGACGCTGACGCCTAGTCAACAGCGCCTCAAGCGAACAAATGTACAACTAAATGAAACTTTATAGCTCCCTTAATTCGCCGACAGATAGTGCTTACCTCTGCCTTTTGTCGTTGCAGAGTTTTAAATTCCTAAAGTTGTGGTATTCTTTTTGAATCACCCTGCGTATATATATATATATATATATATATATATATATATATATATATGTGTGTGTGTGTGTGTGTGTGTATGTGTGTGTGAGTGAGAGAGGAAAGAGAGAGAGAGAGAGAGAGAGAGAGCGCAGAGAGCGCCAGTGTGAGTGGATAGTCGATACGATAGACTAGGGTGGAGAGCTGCATCGCACCAGTCTTCGGACCGAACACTGCAGCAGTGACGTATCACGTGTAACGACGACCCCTGCGACTTCCCTGTGTGCGAGCAAGTAAGTCAGCTCGGAGCGCAGCGGGCGAGCGGCCCCTATGTTGTCAGGAAAAGTAGCTGCCCACGTTGTGCCGCGCCTTCGCCGGTCCGTTCTTCGCGTGTGCTCCAGTTAGTTACGTGATCGGGGTATGCGGGCGCCGGAAAGTATCTGCGCGCGAGATAAGGCAGCCAATAACTCCGCGCCGGTTTCGGAAAGGCCGACGTCGAGTCCGCGCGCGGGGAGATTTACGTGTCCCCTTATGAAAGTGCGCCGTGGGAATACGACGCCGGGGTCCGCATATGTAACGCACACCACGTCTCGCCAGCGAGACAGCTTATGAAACCGGCGGCGAGCACCGCAAGAACTGCGGGAAGGCGAGAGACGCCGATTTAAAAATCCCCGGAGACTCGCCGGGAGAAAATGAACGTCACGCCACAAGGACACAGAACTGGCCCGGAAAATATTCACAATAAAGCTGACGCGAAATTGACCCTTGCTAGTGTGGTTCCTTAAAAAATGTCTGAGGGTTATCAGAAAAATGATGCTAAACTGCATTTTACCTCGGTGTGCTAATTATTCTGAGGTGATAAAGAGCCACAAAAAGTAGAGCAGGAGCGTAAAAGCCAACTTGGGCATCAGTAACCTCCCCCTCACCAAACGCCACAGACAAAGATATGTTAATCTGTGCCCACGCAGTGCTTCCCGTGGCGTGCATCCCTCACTGGGACAAACAGAGTGAAGTCGCAACGTCCGAGATCCGGTCTGTAGGGTTGATGAATGAAGAACAGTCTCATGAAGAATGAGATTTTCACTCTGCATCAGGGTGTGCGCTGATATGAAACTTCCTGGCAGATTAAAACTGTGCGCCGGGCCGAGACTCGAACTCAGGACCTTTGCCTTGCGATGATGCTGCACCTTCTGAGCTGCCCAAGCACGACTCACGCCCCGTCCTCACAGCTTTACTTCTGCCAAGGTAGCAGACGAGGTACTGGCAGAAGTAAAGCTGTGAGGCCGGAACGTGAGTCGTGCTTGGGTAGCTCAGATGGTAAAGCACTTGCCTGCGAAAGGCGAAGGTCCCGAGTTCGAGTCTCGCTCCGGCACAGAGTTTTAATCTGCCAGGAAGTTTCCTCATGACGTTTTGTGAGCTCTCGGGTGCACTGACTGGTGTGAGGTCCTGCGTTGTCGTGGAGAAGTAGGTGTTCGATTGTGGTCCGTCGATCACCTCGAACGAGAGTGTCCACACGTTCCAACATTGCAGGACTCACAGCGGTGTGCGGCCGGCTGGTACACCGGAGACCGGACGGGCTTGCGCGACCTTCTTGGGATGATGACAGACGCCTCGCCCAACGACTTACTGTGCTTTTGTTCACTGCCAGGTCTCCGTAGACATTCTGTAAGCGCCTATGAATATCAGCGCTGCTCTGGTTTTCCTCCAAAAGAAATTCGATGATAGCTCTGTTCTTGAAACAAACCTCCGTTACGGACGCCATTTTGAAGGCTACGTTAGCGGCACCACCAATCGGATCTTCGTGGAACTTTAGGGGCTGAAGCAGGATTGTTCCGCGATATCCCACAACCAATTTCGCATGCCCGAGGAAAAACGTGTGTTGCTTTACTTATTGAACGCCTTGAAATTTCCCCTTTGAATGTGAAGAAAGACTGTGCAGCTAAACTTCTGCATTATTTGTTACTGAAACAGCTGAGTAAAACTGAACGTACTCAGACAGTTTTCTCTTTATTTATTCTGATTTCTAAATTGACACACAATTTTTTAGCGCAACGCAGTCTGACTTTTAATAATCCCTACAAAAGAATGGTCCTGACTAACAATAACCTATCCTTCATGAATCCCTTACCTCAAAAAATATTCGTTACTCGAAGTGCTGGAATACAGCTAGCGCCAATACTGCCATCTCAATAAAAGATTCTAACTACTGAAGGCACTAACTACCGATGGGCACATAGCAAATGAAAGATTTTGATAGAGAACAAACAATGTATATTATTTAATCTTTCTTTAATATTAGTGAAAAGAAAGATTAAATAAGAAAGAATATAATACATTTATTGGTATACATGTTCCATATTAATCTTTATTTATATATAATATTGTTCAAAAGTCATAATAATATATATATATAAATTCGTGCCATACAGTTCGACAAATTTCCTTTTTCTAACGGACACACGTCCAGATCGTCCGCTCATATTAACATATCAAAACTCTGGCATCTCTCTCCCCACATCCACCACTGCTGGCGGCTCACCTCCAACTGCCCAACGCTACGCGCTGTTCACATCCAACTGCCCAACACTACACTAGCGAATATTCCAACAATGAGTCCAACCAGCCACAGACTGCACACAGCGCAGTCAGCGATATTAATACAGTGAGCTACGTGGCCTTACCAACATAAAAACCTAAACAGCCTACTTACAGCCTTCCGTATTTAGTTGTCAGTTATTGTAAGATTCAAGGAAAACTCCCAATTAGACCTTATTCTGCACTGTTTCGTCTTTTTCCTGTTATGATGAAACCAGGTGCAGGGATCGCTGCTAGAGAGTGATAATTTGGGTGATGTTTGAGCGTGTTAAAATGCAGCACAATGGGATAATATACGTCGCAGTGTGCACCAAAAACAGTGGGACTTCGTATAACAAAAAACTGAACTACAGATTCTAAGAGAAAGGATGCAAATATGCATATCGTAGCACGCTGATGGCGTGTAATTATCGCATCAGCAGACTTTCGCTTACAACGAAATTAAAACTGTTGAAAGATGGAATAAATCTTCGCAGATAATAAATGATGGTTGAGGTACGTATTCAACAAAACAGCAAGCATTTCGAGTAACAATAATCGTAGGACTAAGAAAAGGGCGCTCTTACGTGTATCAAGACAGAATAAGGAGATACGGGAAGTAGGTCACTAAGGGAACTTGCTTTATGTTATAGAACAACATAATTATTACATCGGCTCTAACACATTGAATTCAGTGCTGTGGTTTGATAAGTCTGATAAATTTTCTTGAAACGACGGAACATTTTTGTCGTGCCTTCACGGTTGGCCAACATTATTCCAAGCAGTGTATACAGAATTTCACCTATATACAGCATACAGTTCGTTGTTGACAGTCACCTGAATTGGTAAGTGTCGATTGCGATTGAATATGCGAAGAACCGAATTTCGTGCACTATTAAATATTTTCGTTTGAAGGGTTGGACTGCTGCACAGTTCAAAACAGAATTAGATGAATCCACAATGAGATTTTCACTCAGCAGCGGAGTATGCGCTGATATGAAACTTCCTGGCTGATTAAAACTGTGCCCGACCGAGACTCGAACTCGGGACCTTTGCCTTTCGCGGGCAAGTGCAAGTAGAGCACTTGCCCGCGAAAGGCAAAGGTCCCGAGTTCGAGTCTCGGTCGGGCACACAGTTTTAATCTGCCAGAAAGTTTCTGAATTAGATGAAGTTTATACGGACATTGAAGACCATTTAATTTTTGATTAATGAGTTTAAACGTGGCCAGACGAGCACCGAAGACTTAGCCGGTTCCGGCCGTCGGATGAGATCACCACAGAGGAACACATATACAAAATTCACGATATAATAATGCAATACCTCCAAATAAAAATTCTTTTAAATTTACTTTACTTCACGTCTGTGGTCACAATTTTTTTGTCATCAGACCACCGGTTTCGGTGTATAATGACCGTCTTCGGATTTGTTTTATGAAAAGATATTTTTTATAAAGATGGTCATTATAGACCGAAACCGGTAGTCTGCTGACAAAAAACTTGTGATCACAGACGTGAAGTAAAGGAAATTTATTCTATATTCGGGTCACGGTTCAATTCCCGACCATCTCGCAGCTTGTGAAATACTCGTTATGTTGCTGAAACTGTAGCCATCTCAACTGAGCCAGTGCGTAATATCCTGCATGGAGGTTTGGCTGGGAAGAGGCTGTGTGCGAGAAGGATGCAGTCAGCGACCGCTCACAGTCGACCAAAAGCGCAGCCGGCATAACATTTCAGCACAATTTGCGACGATGTTTAATCGCAGTCCGCAAGACGTTTCGCTTCGTTTTGTGGTTGTTGATGAATCCTGGATCCATCGTTAGACACCAGAGTCAAAAAGCCAGTCAAAGAAATCGACAGAGGCCGGAGAAAGTACACCGAAGAAAGTAACGACCATTTTGTCACCTGGTGAGGTGATGGCCACTGTTTTTGAGATTCCCGAGGAATAAGCATCAGAGTACTTGGAAAAAGGCGGAAATGCACCGTATTGCGCTTCACTGTTATCTGAAAAAAAGGCCAAAATTTCTTACGTACTATGTTTTATTTTCACTTCTTTAGCATTTCATATCGCAGAAGCCGGCTTGTTAGGCACATCCTTCGCTTTATATTTCATTTTTCTCTCTTAAATATTATCTCCTTAAAACTAAATCTTAAAACTAGAGTTCTTGGAGTTGATCACTTTCTTTGTTAAACAAGGATTTTTTTAATATTATTTATCAGCTTGTCTGTACTTTAATTAAGGCTCAAGATAACATATTTTAAATTCTCTGCTGTATAGCAAGATAGACTCACTGTCGCGTAATTTATTCTAAGCTTTTTTTTTGTGTCAGATCAGTTGTCACTTAGTCACTAGCGGCTAACCTTCTCTTGCCATTATAAAGCTTTCCTTTCAGCTTATTCTGTAACATGATACTTTTTAAGATCAGAGTGATGCTCCAACCCTTTTATTTTTCCATTTGCGGGATCAGAAATCATATAACAACCTGTGTGTGGTATACGAAGGATCTCGTAAGGTCCCTCAAAAAGGCTTTGCCATTTTCGATTTTTGCGTAAGAGCAACGATGGTTTAAAGTGTGTTTTTAGCAAGACCTTTTCGCCTACTTTATAAGTTAACACCTTATTAATATGTTTGTCATACGCCTTCTTGCGTAAATTGGCTTGGGTGGTCAACGTTGTTAGAGCTTGTCTTATTCTGGCGTCTAAACTAGCACTTGCGTTGTTACACTTAGGAATTGAATTGACCCATTCATTTTTCTCTTGGTCTGAAGACATCAACTCACTCGGGGTGAAACCAGTAGACAGGTGTGGTAGATTATTCACAATTTCCTCGAAAGGAGACACAATGGCACTGACTAACATGCTCTTTCACAGCAACGATAACAATGGCGAAAGTGCATGAAGTGTTCTTTGAATTGCTGTCTCATCCGCTCTGTTCACCAGACTTAAGTCTCAAGTGACTTCTTTCTGTTCCTAAATCTGGAATTTTTGTATGCTGGGAAGAAATTCTCATCAAATTAGGAAATGATAGCAGCAGTGTACGTGTATTTTGCAGAGCTGGACAGAACCTGTTTTCCGATGGGATGAAACGGCTGGAGGATCGCTTGAACAAGTTTAAATCCCTCAAAGTAAACTATATGGAGAAGTGAGGTGAATTGTTTATGAAACAAACACCTTTTCTTGTTTCAAAAACCCCATGACACTGAACTTCATTAACTGAATTTTATTGGTACTACCGGTTTCGGCCGTAAGCCGTCATCTGGTACCTAACAACACGACATTTCAATTTGTAGAACAACATTAAGGCAACACAAATTGGCGTGTAGCAATCACATAATAATATAATTACGAAAATCACTTACAACATTTTATTAGTTATGAATATTCAAACAAAAAACAAACAATATTATAATTAACATGAAACACGTAATAAAATACTTGTTCTTAGCATTCACAAGTGCATCTCATTTGAGATGACAACAATAAGTACAAAGTGACTTAGCGTCACGGCCCAAAGACCTCGTTTTGCTGAAGAATAGGACGATTGTTACGTTTGTAAATGTTATGAACGTAGACGTATACTCTTATACCCGTCTCTAGCGAGCAGTCTTCATCGACTGACACAGCATGAGTCTCAGGCATCGCAAGAAATTCTTCCAGATGACAATCGGTGTCTATTTACTTCCATGGCTCAACGAATGCGGGAATGTATACGTGTCAGTTAGGGTCACACCTCAGATCCGAATCAAAGGAAAGTTTAAACATTTAACACTATTAATACGATCAACATTTACGCTAGGTTTGATAATAATAAGATTGACGTTTCATGATTGACACTTTTCATTTCCACCAGTGTATTTAATGATTCGCAAACCATACGGAGGGTGTGTATGATTGTAGTGGATGTACTTTTAGATTTAACATGCATTCTAGAACTTGTCATCTGGCAACAACAACTGTGGATTGTATTGTAACGCACCATTTCAGCGATATCTGTTAAACGATAAGTCCACTGAGCTTACTTTCGTCATACTGAAGGGAGTGCCATTGAAGGGCATGTTCTCTTTTCTAAACTGCAAAATTTTTACTTCTCTGATTGTATTGAAGCTGAGCTTCTTGTCTTCTTTTCAGGGTTATGTCCACAAGTCGTGCATGTGCGAAGAGAGAAAATTGTTTCCAGGATGGTGAATCTTCGACGAATCACTAGTTACTACACGAAATAAAGTACCTCCAATTTTAACTCCTAATTGGCAGAATGTACGTTTTTACAGCAGCACAAAAAACTCCATTACACCACAACACCTCCCACCAAGTACGAACAAGTGGAAATACAATGTTTACGTGTGAGGAACAGAGGTTTAAGTGATTTATATAATTGTCAAAGACATTGTTTCAATTAATTGATACATGTTTAGCAAAACTTAGGTAAAATAAATTTAATGATTTTCACGTTAAAACTTGAAAGTTATTCTACAAACACAATCTATAAATAGTTACGGATGAAAAATGAAGTTTAGTCAACATTGTTTTATATGAACTTTTTACCTATTCATGAAACTTTCGATACCCATCAATATCGGATAGTTAAAACTTTGTACAGAACTTGTTTGCAAGATAAACCACCAACACTTACAAACACAGCAAATCTGGTATCTACCAAACAATATGTCATTGCTGTCAATCTGTATATGTGGGCCAAACATATTGGAATTTTAGACCCACATATACGGAAAATCTCAGAACATTAAGAAGTAATAGCTCCGACTTAATATTTGCTGGTCTCCTAATATCACACAATCACTACACAACGTGCATAAAAAATGATTTAAAAGTTCGTAATACTAGCAACAGCTTGTACCAAACATTGACATTAGAAAAGACTTGTAACATCGAAAAACCAATAGGCTAAGAAAAGGAAGTAATGTACACCACTGCGCAAAAACACACCATTGGCTGCAATAGAAGAATTTTTCTAATAACATGCGCTCCCTCCAAACTGAACTTGATGACCCTCTATATTAAATTCTTCGTTTCCTCCTCAGTACCACTCACTCTACCTGCCGCTCCATTGCTCCCCCCCTTCCCCCATCTCCCTCCCCCCCTCTCTCTCTCTCTCTCTTTCTTTCTCTCTCTCTCTCTCTCTCTCTCTCTCTCCCAAACACACACACACACACACACACACACACACACACACAAAATGTCAACAACAGTTTCAAATGGCGTGCGAGTCTCCAGACAAAAACAAAACTAAAGAATTGTTCATCACGTAGCTACAAAAACACGTGAAATTGGGGCAGAAACTTTGTACTTTGCTGATAAATTATATCAGCTGTTGGTACAACAGTGAGAAATGACAAAGTCAAACACACAAGTACTTTAAGATGTCAATAACAGAGAGGGGAAGACCACAAAATGATAAAAAAGACTCCTAAGTAACACCGCAAATAACACTGTATGCACCGATTCTCATTCTGAAATAAGCAAAAAACAGAAGGTAGAAAAGTTCCTTTGCTTGCAACTGACAATTTGCAGATTTTATGATGGATATAAAACTAGCATCAAACACTAGTATTTGTGTATATGAAGATAGTAACTGTTCTTGGCAGATACCATTGATGACCGTGTAGCTTCTCTAGAATAAATGATAATTAATGGAAACTATCAGCTGCCGACAGGTGGTGTTGATATACTTCGATGGGGACAGCTGAAAATGTGTGCCCCGACCGGGACTCGAAGCCGGGATCTCCTGCTTACATAGCAGACGCTCTGTTCATCTGAGCCTCGGAAGAAACAGGTGAATAGCGCGACTGCAGGGACTAACTCCTTGCACGCTTCCCGTGAGACCCAGCCACTGACGTTCGTCTGTGCGAATGCGCACAGGTTGACCGAACTCTTACGGGAATCGACAACTTAGTGTGCGCGAGTAATGAGTGGATGGGCAAATATCTATTAGGTTCATTACGTATGTAGAATTGTGGACAGTTGGGAATGTGGGTCTCACGGGAGGCGTGCAAGGGATAAGTCCCTGCAGTCGCGCTATTCATCTGTTTCTTCGGAGGCTCAGATGGATAGAGCGTCTGCCATATAGGCAGGAGATCCCGGGTTCGAGTCCCGGTAGGGGCACACACTTTCAGCTGTCCCCATCGAGGTATAACAACACCTGTCGGCATCTGAGGGTTTCACTTAATTATCTTTTATACAAGTATTTGTGTCATGTGAGGTACGTAAACAAATCTACAGGGTGTGCTGAAAAGTAATGTCTCCAATATTTTTGCGAAAACTCTTATTTTTAAACAAAAATTTTGTTAACGTTTTACAACTTTGTTCTTCAAGTCTACATATTTGTTTTTCAACATAGTCACCCTGGCTACAAACGCATTTCTCCCAACGAGACACCAGTTTGTTGATACCATCACTGTAGAATGTCTGACTTTGTTGAAGGAGCCACGACCGCATCTCTGCTTGCACCGCTTCATCACTATCAAAGTGAAGTCCTGGAAGGTGTTCTTTAAGTTCTGGAGACAGAACCCCCTTTACAGGGCCTCCAAGAGCTTGAACAGTCCCCTGTTGACATTCAGAGTCCATGGATTCATGAAGTTATAAATGACCTAGTAGATAGCGTCGGAAGTTCCATGCGGCTTTTCGCGGATGATGCTGTAGTATACAGAGAAGTTGCAGCATTAGAAAATTGCAGCGAAATGCAGGAAGATCTGCAGCGAATAGGCACTTAGTGCAGGGAGTGGCAACGGACACCTAACATAGACAAATGTAATGTATTGCGAATACGTGGGAAGAAGGATCCTTTATTGTATGATTATATGATAGCGGAACAAACACTGGTAGCAGTTACTTCTGTAAAATATCTGGGAGTGTGCGTGCGGAACGATCTGAAGTGAAATTATCATATAAAATTAACTGTTGGTAAGGCGGGTACCAGGTTGAGATTCATTGGGAGAGTCCTTAGAAAATGTAGTCCATCAACAAAGGAGGTGGCTTACAAAACACTCGTTCGACCTATACTTGAGTATTTCTCATCAGTGTGGGATCCGTACCAGGTCGCGTTACGGAGATAGAGAAGATCCAAAGAAGAGCGGCGCGTTTCGTCACAGGGTTATTTGGTAACCGTGCTAGCGTTACGGAGATGTTTAGCAAACTCAAGTGGCAGACTCTGCAAGAGAGCCGCTCTGCATCGCGGTGTAGCTTGCTGTCCGGGTTTCGAGAGGGTGCGTTTCTGGATGAGGTATCGAATATATTGTTTCCCCCTACTTATACCTCCCGTGGAGATCATGAATGTAAAATTAGAGAGATTCGAGCGCGCACGGAGGCTTTCCGGCAGTCGTTCTTCCCGCAAACCATACGCGACTGGAACAGGAAAGAGAGGTAATGACAGTGTAACGTAAAGTGCCCTCCGCCACACACCGTTGGGTGGCTTTCGGAGTATAAATGCAGATGTAGATGTAGACGTAGAAGTTGTCTCCATACCCGTACAAGTCCACCGCCTCGATACAATGAAACTAGGATGGTGTCAAGTCGTCGGATCGTTGCAGATGTCGCGGCGCTAGTATTCGGGTTGGCGTTGTCGTGCTGAAGGGGAGGTGCTCCATGTGTGGAAGAAATTTTCGAATTCGAAACTCGATTACAGCACTCTGTTTCTCACATCTTGACATAGTTACGTTACATGCTGCCATGTCACACGCTGCAGTTCGGAGCGCCCTAGCGGCAGAGAGATGGAAATATGTAGACATGAAGAATAAAGATGTATAATGTTAATAACATTTGGTTTGTTAAAAGTTTTAAGTGTTTTCACGTAAAAAATTGGAAGGCATTAGTTTTTAACACGCCCTGTACATCCGTATTGTTATCAAATTTTGTATCTTAAACCTAAATCTTTACGCAAAGCGTAAATGAACAATGCTTCCGTTCAATGACGTATCTCTCTGACTGTATACTGCCTATAAACTAATGTAAAATATTTGATACCTAATTTCATAGAACGTCTACAGTGAAGAGCCAAAGAAACTCGTACACATGCCTAGTAACTTGTAGGGCCCAGCCGGGTACGCAGAAGTGCCGCAACAGTACGTGGCATGGATTTGACTAATGTCTGAAGCAGTGCTATTTTTTTTTTTAGTCATCAGTCTACTGACTGGTTTGATGCGGCCCGCCACAAATTCCTTTCCTGTGCTAACCTCTTCATCTCAGAGTAGCACTTGCAACCTACGTCCTCAATTATTTGCTTGACGTATTCCATTCTCTGTCTTCCTCTACAGTTTTTGCCCTCTACAGCTTCCTCTAGTACCATGGAAGTAATTCCCTCATGTCTTAGCAGATGTCCTATCATCCTATCCCTTTTCCTTATCAGTGTTTTCCACATATTCCTTTCCTCTCCGATTCTGCGTAGAACCTCCTCATTCCTTACCTTATCAGTCCACCTAATTTTCAACATTCGTCTATAGTACCACATCTCAAATGCTTCGATTCTCTTCTGTTCCGGTTTTCCCACAGTCCATGTTTCACTACCATACAATGCTGTACTCCAGACGTACATCCTCAGAAATTTCTTCCTCAAATTAAGGCCGGTATTTGCTATTAGTAGACTTCTCTTGGCCAGAAATGCCTTTTTTGCCATAGCGAGTCTGCTTTTGATGTCCTCCTTGCTCCGTCCGTCATTGGTTATTTTACTGCCTAGGTAGCAGAATTCCTTAACTTCATTGACTTCGTGACCATCAATCCTGATGTTAAGTTTCTCGCTGTTCTCATTTCTACTACTTCTCATTACCTTCGTCTTTCTCCGATTTACTCTCAAACCATACTGTGTACTCATTAGACTGTTCATTCCGTTCAGCAGATCATTTAATTCTTCTTCACTTTCACTCAGGATAACAATGTCATCAGCGAATCGTATCATTGATATCCTTTCGCCTTGTATTTTAATTCCACTCCTGAACCTTTCTTTTATTTCCGTCATTGCTTCCTCGATGTACAGATTGAAGAGTAGGGGCGAAAGGCTACAGCCTTGTGTTACACGCTTCTTAATACGAACACTTCGTTCTTGATCGTCCACATTTATTATTCCCTCTTAGTTGTTGTAAATATTGTATATGACCCGTCTCTCCCTATAGCTTACCCCTACTTTTTTCAGAATCTCGAACAGATTGCACCATTTTATATTGTCGAACGTTTTTTCCAGGTCGACAAATCCTATGAAAGTGTCTTGATTTTTCTTTAGCCTTGCTTCCATTATTAGCCGTAACATCATAATTGCCTCTCTCGTCCCTTTACTTTTCCTAAAGCCAAACTGATCGTCACCTAGCGCATTCTCAATTTTCTTTTCCATTCTTCTGTATATTATTCTTGTAAGTAGATTCGATGCATGAGCTGTTAAGCTGATTGTGCGATAATTCTCGCACTTGTCAGCTCTTGCCGTCTTCGGAATTGTGTGGATGATGCTTTTCCGAAAGTCAGATGGTATATCGCCAGACTCATATATTCTACACACCAACGTGAATAGTCGTTTTGTTGCCACTTCCCTCAATGATTTTAGAAATTCTGATGGAATGTTATCCATCCCTTCTGCCTTATTTGACTGTAAGTCCTCCAAAGCTCTTTTAAATTCCGATTCTAATACTGGATCCCCTATCTCTTCTAAATCGACTCCTGTTTCTTCTTCTATCACATCAGACAAATCTTCACCCTCATAGAGGCTTTCAATGTATTCTTTCCACCTATCTGCACTCTCCTCTGCATTTAACAGTGGAATTCCCGTTGCACTCTTAATGTTACCACTGTTGCTTTTAATGTCACCAAAGGTTGTTTTGACTTTCCTGTATGCTGAGTCTGTCCTTCCGACAATCATATCTTTTTCGATGTCTTCACATTTTTCCTGCAGTCCTTTGGTCTTAGCTTCCCTGCACTTCCTGTTGATTTCATTGCTCAGCGACTTGTATTTCTGTATTCCTGATTTTCCCGGAACATGTTTGTACTTCCTCCTTTCATCAATCAACTGAAGTATTTCTTCTGCTACCCATGGTTTCTTCGCAGCTACCTTCTTTGTACCTATGTTTTCCTTCCCAACTTCTGTGATGGCTCTTTTTAGACGTGTCCATTCCTCTTCAACTGTACTGCCTACTCCGCTATTCCTTATTGCTGTATCTATAGCGTTAGAGAACTTCAAACGTATCTCGTCATTCCTTAGTACTTCCGTATCCCACTTCTTTGCGCATTGATTCTTCCTGACTAATGTCTTGAACTTCAGCCTACTCTTCATCACTACTATATTGTGATCTGAGTCTATATCTGCTCCTGGGTACGCCTTACAATCCAGTATCTGATTTCGGAATCTCTGTCTAACCATGATGTAATCTAATTGAAATCTTCCCGTATCTCCCGGCCTTTTCCAAGTATACCTCCTCCTCTTGTGATTCTTGAACAGGGTATTCGCTATTACTAGCTGAAACTTGTTACAGAACTCAATTAGTCATTCTCCTCTTTCATTCCTTGTCCCAAGCCCATATTCTCCTGTAACCTTTTCTTCTACTCCTTCCCCTACAACTGCATTCCAGTCGCCCATGACTATTAGATTTTCGTCCCCCTTTACATACTGCATCACCCTTTCAATATTCTCATACACTTTCTCTATCTGTTCATCTTCAGCTTGCGACGTCGGCATGTATACCTGAACTATCGTTGTCGGTGTTGGTCTGCTGTCGATTCTGATTAGAACAACCCGGTCACTGAACTGTTCACAGTAACACACCCTCTGCCCTACCTTCCTATTCATAACGAATCCTACACCTGTTATACCATTTTCTGCTGCCCGATACTTATCTGACCAGAAATCCTTTTCTTCCTTCCACTTCACTTCACTGACCCCTACTATATCTAGATTGAGCCTTTGCATTTCCCTTTTCAGATTTTCTAGTTTCCTTGCCACGTTCAAGCTTCTGACATTCCACGCCCCGACTCGTAGAACGTTATCCTTTGGTAGATTATTCAATCTTTTTCTCATGGTAACCTCCCCCTTGGCAGTCCTCTCCCGGAAATCCGAATGGGACACTATTCCGGAATCTTTTGCCAATGGAGAGATCATCATGACACTTCTTCAATTACAGGCCACATGTCCTGTGGATACACGTTACGTGTCTTTAATGCAGTGGTTTCCATTGCCTTCTGCATCCTCATGTCGTTGATCATTGCTGATTCTTCCGCCTTTAGGGGCAATTTCCCACCCCTAGGACAAGAGAGTGCTCTGAACCTCTATCCGCTCCTCCGCTCTCTTTGACAAGGCCGTTGGCAGAATGAGGCTGACTTCTTATGCCGGAAGTCTTCGGCCGCCAATGCTGATTATTTATCAAAATTCAGGCAGTGGCGGGGATCAAACCTGGGACCGAAGACGTTTTAATTATGAATCAAAGACGCTATCCCTAGACCACGGGCAGTGCTAGATATATGATACCATGAATCCTGCAGGTCTGTCCATAACTCCGTAAAAGTACGAGGGGGGTGGAGATCTCTTTTGAACAGCACGTTGCAAGGCATCCCAGATATCCTCAATAATGTACATGCCTGGGGAGTTTGGTGGCCACCGGAAGTGTTTAAACTCAGAGTGTTTGTGGAGCCACTGTGTAGTAATTCTGGACGTGTGTGGTGTCGAATTGTCCTGTTGGAATTGCATAAGTCCGGCGGAATGCACAATGGACATGAATGGATGAGGTGCTCAGACAGGATGCTTACGTACGTGCCACCTGTATTCCCATATCACTCCAACTGCAAACGCCCTCCCCCCCCCCCCCCTACAGGGCCTCCACCAGCTTGAACAGTCCCCTGCTGACATTCAGGGTCCGTGGATTCATGAAGTTGTCTCCATACCCGTACACGTCCATCTGTTCGATACAATCTGAAACGAGACTTGTCCGACCAGGGAACATGGTTCCAGTCATCAGCAGTCTCAGGCGACGCGAAAACTCGGCGTAGCCTCTCGCGATCCATGGCGCCTTGCCACGGTTGGCACGATTTACCCCCATTTGAGGTTCGAGACCTCCCTGGGGCATGGATGTGTGAGTTGTCCTTAGCGTAAGTTGGATTAAGTAGTGTGTAAGCCTAGGGACCGATGACCTCAGCACTTTGGTCCCACGGGAACTAACGTCAAATTTCCAAATTTTCCGAGGCGTAAAGCTTTGTTTCCTGCAGTCATCAAGGGCACACGAGTGTCCGAAACCCCATATCGATGATGTTTCGTTGAATGGTTCGCGCACTGACACTTGCTGATGGCTCGGCACTGACATCTGCAGCAGTTTGTGGAAGGGTTGCATTTCTGTCACGCTGAACGATTCTCTTCAGTCGTTGTTGGTCCCATTCTTGAAGGATCTTTTCCCGATCGCAGCGATGTGAAATGGTTGTACGGGAATCACCCCACTTCTCCGCTACCTCGGAGATGCTGTGTCCCATTGCTCGTGTGCCGACTATAACACCACGTTCAAACACAAACCTTGATAACCTGCCATTGTAGCAGCAGTAACCGATCTAATGACTGCGCCACGCAATTGTGGTATATAGGCGGTCCCGAATGCAGCTTCGTATTCTGCCTGTTTACATATCTCTGTATTTTAATGCGCACGCCAGTTTCAGTGTACAAGAGGTTAACAAGTAGTAATAATGATTGAGAAAGAAAATGGATAAAAAAATGCAGCTGAAGACAGTACAGAAAGAGGTGAAACAAAGCTATGAAGCAGCAAATGTCTTGCATCATGTTGAATCTCTCGCAGTTGTTCTTTTAAGAGTAATGGATTACAGATCCATTTACTTTAAAGCAGTCTGATGATACCCCAAAGGATGGAACATGTTACTGAGGTTAAATAACTTCACAGCACAGGCCGTTCTTATTCTGAATTACACTACTGGCGACACCATGAAGACGACGTGCAACAGACGCGAAATTTAACCGACAGGAAGAAGATACTGTGATATGCAGATGATTAGATTTTCAAATCATTCACACAAGGGTGGTGCCGGTGGCGACACCTACAACGTGCTAACATGAGGAAAGTTTCCACCCGATTTCACATACACAAACAGCAGTTGATCGACTTTGCCTGGTGAAACGTTGTTGTGGTGCCTTGTGTAAGGAGGAGAAATGCGCACATCGGATTGTAGCCTATCGCGATTGCGGTTTATCAAAAAATGGTTCAAAAGACTCTGAGCACTATAGGGCCTTGACATCTTAGGTCAACAGTCCCCTAGAACGTAGAACTACTTAAATCTAACTAACCTAAGGACATCACACACATCCATGTCCAAGGCAGGATTCGAACCTGTGACCGTAGCAGTCCCGCGGTTCCGGACTGCAGCGCCTAGAACCGCACGACCGCCACGGCCGGCTGCGGTTTATCGTATCGCGACATTGCTGGCTGGCTGGCTCTGAGCACTATGGGACTCAACTGCTGTGGTCATAAGTCCCCTAGAACTTAGAACTACTTAAACCTAACTAACCTAAGGACAGCACACAACACCCAGCCATCACGAGGCAGAGAAAATCCCTGACCCCGCCGGGAATCGAACCCGGGAACCCGGGCGTGGGAAGCGAGAACGCTACCGCACGACCACGAGATGCGGGCGCGACATTGCTGCTCGCGTTGGTCGAGATCCTATGACTTTTAGCAGAATATGGAATCGGTGGGTTCAGGAGGGTAATACGGAACGCCGTGCTGGATCCGAACGGCCTCGTATCACTAGCAGTCGAGATGACAGGCATCTCATCCACATGGCTGTAACGGATCGATCCCTGAGCCAACAGATGGGGACGTTTGCAAGACAACAACCATCTGCACGAACAGTTCGACGACGCAGCATGGACTATCAGCTCGGAGAACCTGGCTGCGGTTACCCTTGACGCTGCATCACAGACAGGAGCACCTTAGGTGGTGTACTCAACGTCGAACCTGGGTGCACGAATGGCAAAACGTCATTTTTTCGGATGAATCCAGGTTCTGTTTACAGCATCATGATGGTCGCATCCGTGTTTGGCGACATTGCGGTGAACGCACATTGGAAGAATGTATTCGTCATCGCCATACTGGCGTATCACCCGGCGTTATAGTATGGGGTGCCATTGGTTACACGTCTCGGTCGCCTCTTGTTCGCATTGACGGCACTTTGAACAGTGGACGTTACATTTCAGATGTGTTACGACCCGTGGCTCTACCCTTCATTCGATCCCTGTGAAACCCTACATTTGAGCAGGATAATGCACGACCGCATGTTGCAGGTCCTATACGGGCCTTTCTCGATATAGAAAATGTTCGATTGCTGCCCTGGCCATCACATTCTCCAGATCTCTCACCAATTGAAAACGTCTGGTCAATGTGGCCGAGCAACTGGCTCGTCGCAATACGCTAGTCACTACTCTTGATGAACTGTGGCATCGTGTTGAAGCTGCATGGGCAACTGTACCTGTACACGCCATCCAAGCTCTGTATGACTCAATGCCCAGGCGTATCAAGGCCGTTATTACGGCCAGAGGTTGTTGTTCTGGGTACTGATTTCTCAGGATCTATGCACCGAAATTGCGTGAAAATTTAATCACATGTCAGTTCTAGTATAATATATTTGTCCAGCGAATACCCGTTTATGATCTGCATTTCTTCTTGGTGTAGCAATTTTAATGGCCAGTAATGTAAATTACGCCTATTCTCGACGCCATGACGATTCAGTGAGACACAGTTTGGTTCAAGCAGATGTTGGGAATATACAACAGTGGAATGAACAGACGCTCAGTAAGGGCACAGTGTAAAGTATACTAGTACGCTACAATGGGCCACACCAGAAAAAACAATAAGAATTGTCGCTTAGGACACGCACGGCAATAATGACTGCGGAAGATAATTAGGTGGGACGAAGCCATCTGTTGCCACTGTGTTGCGACGTGGCTCCTGGCTCGTTAGCGGACGGGCGGCAGCGCGGCATGCGTGTGATAGCTTTTTGTCCCCGGCTGGACAGTCGGCACGGCGCTCGCTCCGATAACGAAGGGCCCCGGCGTCGTGTTCCGGCTGGTGGCCGGGGAAAATGTCGCGCGCGCGGAATACACTGAGGAACGCGGCGGCAGTTAACGAACCGGTCGCAGCCACCTGCCGCCCCGACGTTGCGAAACTCCTGTCCGGTCCTCTTTTATCTTACGACACCCACACAGCGCGGCTTTTATCGCCTCGGCGAGATAGCGCTAAAGTTTCGCAGCGCGCAGCTGTCGTGTTCTGTTGGCGGCAGCTGCACTCGGCAACTATTTTCGGTGCGTTCTTCTTTTCGGGAAGCTTCCTCTCATACTGTATGCACACCAGGCGAAAAGTTTCTCGCTGTCAGGAGAAACCACGATAATATCATGCAACACTGCTTCTAGCCTTTATAATGAACTCAGTTCGCAATTCGGCGAGGAGCAGATTCCACAAGTTTCATTTTACCACACAGCTTTTGATATAACCGGAGCAAAAGCGATCGTTTCACATAGCGAGATACTTTTTGACCCTAACCTGAATTTATATCAAGAGAATTCCATTTGTTTCTTATTCGTAACACACAATGTGTTTCAAATCAGGCTCTACAATTTTAAAAATTCATATAAATTTATTGAAAGAATGTACAGAGCCCGGTTTAGCGTCTTTTGTAGGGAAACACATCAAGTTCTTTTACCTTAAAGTAAAGATGTATGTGGCTTCCGTTCGTTATCCTGCATACATCCCATGGGAAGTCAAATTGTCCCCAGTCCCTGTAGTTCAAATGGCTGTGAGCTCCATGGGACTTAACATCTGAGGCCATCAGTCCCCTAGAACTTAGAACTACTTATACGTAACCAACCTAAGGACATCACACACACCGATGCCCGAGGCAGGTTTCGAACCTGCGACCGTAGCGGTCGCTCGGTTCCAGAATGAAGCGCCTAGAACCGCTCGGCCACATCGGCCGGCCAGTCTCTGTAGTATTGCAGATGTAAGTTGCTCAGCGGAGGCGTAAATTCTTGCTCTAATTTCAGGCAGAGAAGCAGGCACAGGTCGCACAAACACAATATCCTTGACGAATAACCATAAAAAAGGGCGAGTGGTGTCAGTTCTGCATGCAAATGGCGCATCACGGCCAATCCATTGACCTGGAAAGCTGTCACTGGAAAAATCTCGGACGTCAGCCAGGCAGTGGGGGTTGTGCACCACCTTGGATCAAGTAAACATTTCATTCTTGGTCATCGTCATCGTTCTGTGGTGCCGTAAATTGTTGTAACATATATAGGTACACTATCCCGTTGGTGATTCTCTCACCGGTACACATTGATCTTGCTCAATGCACAGAAAACGTTCACTTTAGGGCTATCACGAACTTAGCGTACTTGGTACGGAAATTACGCTCAACTATTGTCGGCAACTTCGAATCTTCGAACCAAAATACACAGCTAGCACGCTCAAGTTCGGTGAATGGAGCCATCTTTAACGCAAGTGCCGCTAGCGCTCCTTACACAAGACCAAACGTGATGTATTTTCCTACAAATTGACACTACAGTCACCTCTGTACGTAGTATGAATTTATTAATACGAATTTTAAAATTTGTAAAGTCTTTTTTGAAACACCCTGTATTTACATCGACAGCTGTAGCTTCAACAATAAAATTAGTGCCCGCATCTCGTGGTCGTGCGGTAGCATTCTCGCTTCCCACGCCCGGGTTGGTTGGTTGGTTGGTTGTTTGGGGAAGGAGACCAGACAGCGTGGTCATCGGTCTCATCGGATTAGGGAAGGATGGGGAAGGAAGTCGGCCGTGCCCTTTCAGAGGAACCATCCCGGCATTTGCCTGGAGTGATTTAGGAAAATCACGGAAAACCTAAATCAGGATGGCCGGACGCGGGATTGAACCGTCGTCCTCCCGAATGCGAGTCCAGTGTCTAACCACTGCGCCACCTCGCTCGGTCCACGCCCGGGTTCCCGGGTTCGATTCCCGGGGGGGTCAGGGATTTTCTCTGCCTCGTGATGGCTGGGTGTTGTGTGCTGTCCTTAGGTTAGTTATGTTTAAGTAGTTCTAAGTTCTAGGTGACTGATGACCTCAGCAGTTGAGTCGCATAGTGCTCAGAGCCATTTGAACCATTTGAACCAATAAAATTAGTGAAACTCCTCTCTACGCCCAGAGTGGGAGGACAGAGAGAAGTTTTCTATGTAATCATTGCTCGATCTACATTCCTCATTTTTTACTCAAGGTTCCGTTCTCAGTGTCTCCTGCTTCATCTTCTTCTGGTACAGGCATCGGAAGGAACCTCACTAAGTCTCCAGTACTCTGTACAACAAACGTATTGTACGCTACCTGTTACCTGTGTAGTTTGTCATGAAGAGTGAGGCCTCCTTGGGTAGTGTTCTCTACAAATGGTTCAAATGGCTCTGAGCACTATGGGACTTAACATCTGAGGTCATCAGTCCCCTAGAACTTAGAACTACCTAAACCTAACTAACCTAAGGACATCACACACACTTCCATGCCCGAAGCAGGATTCGAACCTGCGACCGTAGCAGTCGCGCGGTTCCGGACTGAAGCGCCTAGAACCGCTCGGACACCACGGCCGGCCCCTAGTGTTCTCTCTTTCAGTACCTTGCTGCCCTATAATTAACTTTTTATCCCGAACTATGTGTTCATCCCATCTCTAATTCTGATGAACTAGCAGTTGTACACAACTGCACTCACATATATGTAGCTCAGTTGTGGTGAGATATGATGAGAAAGTAGGCTACTGTACGTCAGCTGCCCTCACGTGTCTGCCTCTTTGGGTAAGCATAGCTTGTGATGTGTGCCCTGCTCTACTCTCTCCCAACACACATTGCATTGGGATGCATAGCGTAGCTGGCGAGCAGCGGCGCACAAAGGGGTGTTGGCACGAGCACGCATCTGTGCATTCTGGTATACTTTATACATGTGTACGCTATGCAACAAATACTATGGATATGCTACCATAAGCTGTCACCAGCACACCGGTCGCAAAGATTTTACAAAAAGACCGACAGTACGCTCTGGATGAAGCACATCTATCAGGAGAGACAGACTCGCAAGCAACGCGCCGCCAACGCCCTCTCGACAGCAAGTATTCAGATCGCCGCCCCGGATGGGAGGGCTCAGTCTTTGTTCCTCAGCTTTCTCTAAACGTTGGTGACCGAAATCTCTTTAAAAGATCTCGCCACAAGGAGAAACACCTTTATTTTATTCCGTCCCAACCCAGTTCATATATGACATCCGTGAGACTCTGTCCCATATTTCTCGACAACAGGAAACGAGCTGCCTTTCTTTGAACTTCTTCAATGTCCTGCATCAGTCGTTTTGTCATACGAATCCAGTAACGTACAGCAGACAACCATAGTGTACGCAGTCTCTTTGGTAGATTTGTTGCATTTTCTAGGTGTTTTGCTAATAAAAGTCAGTTCATCTCCCCACAACACTATCTACGTGATGGTTCTGATGTAAGCTGTTCATAACTACAGCCCCTAAGTATTTAGTCTATCCGACAACACTTAAATTTGCGCCATTTATAGTCGCTTCTTTTTTACTATTCATGTGTACGACTTCCCACATTCTTTGTTTGGGGTCGACTGCCACAATTCACACCGCTCAAACATCTTAGCCGCGCAGGATTATCCGAGCGGTCTGAGGTGCTACAGTCATGGACTGAGCGGGTGATCCCGGTGCAAGTTCGAGTCCTCCCTCGGGCATGGGTGTGTGTGTTTGTCCTTAGGATAATTTAGATTAAGTAGTGTGTAAGCTTAGGGACTGATGACCTTAGCAGTCAAGTCCCATAAGATTTCACACACATTTGAACATTTTGAACAAACATCTTATCAAAGTCACTTTGCAATTCGTTTTCATCTGTTTATGACTTTACTAGGCTGTAAACGACAATATGATCTGCAGACAATCTAAGACGTCTGCACATGCTGTCTCCTTTGTCGTAACAGCAGAGGGCCTATAACACTTCCTTGGGGAACCTCAGATATCACTTCTGTTTCACTAGACGAGCTCCTGTCAATTATTTCGAACAGTGACCTTTGTGAGAGGAAGTTATGAACTCAGTTGCACAGCTGAGATGATACTCCCTGGGCACGCAACTTCTTTACAAGCGTTTTGGAAATCCAGATGTGTTAAACCAGCTCTAGCTAGCATGCCATATGGTTCAAATGGCTCTAAGCAGTATGGGACTTAACATCTGAGGTCATCAGTCCCCTAGACTTAGAACTACTTAAACGTAACCAACCTAAATACATCACACACATCCATGCCCGAGGCAGGATTCGGACCTGGAAACCGTAGCAGCAGTGCAGTTCCAGACTCAAGCGCCTAGAACCGCTCGGCCACAACGTCCGGCTCGTATGCCATAGATCTCTCTCCTGGGTTAACACTTCCCACACCATCACGCCATGCTGTCCCGAGGGGGAAGATGGCAAAACTGCGAAAGCACCGCATTTAGAAGACAATGCAGACCTGACTTCATATTTCTCAACAACATTGATCAAAAACAAAACAAATTTTCAGAATTATTTAAAAATTTGTGGGATGCTGAACACATAACACAATTTTTTCTTGTACTCACTGTCGGCAAATAGGACACACGCATAAGTATCAGATTTCCGCCTTCAGGCTGCAACATGACGCATTGGTTTCATAATCTGAAAAAAAGCAAAGTTTAAACGTGGCTGCTTGGTTCAGTGACCGTATCTAAACTAAAATTGAAACAAATGAGCCATCGGTCACAATTATTTTTAGTCTTATTGACCAGGTTTCAACACCTTTAAGAGTGCCTTCATCACAATTAAAACAATTAAAATGGCCTATATCATAGTTATAAAATTGTAGGAAAAGATATTTTTTTCTGTAAAAGGTGTAAGTACTGGCTGGCCGGGATGGCCGAGCGGTTCTAGGCGCTACAGTCTGGAACCCCGCGACCGCTACGGTCGCAGGTTCGAATCCTGCCTCGGGCATGGATGTGTGTGATGTCCTTAGTTAGGTTTAAAGTAGTTCTAAGTTTTAGGGCAGTGATGACCTCAGAAGTTGAGTCCCATAGTGCTGACTGACAATAAAAGACAGAAGCAGTACATACACGTCACATATAAAATAATTAACACAATGATGGCGCTGATTTTGTATTTAACGATGCCACTATGGCTGCAGTACATTAGGACACGTTTTTGTAAAACAGGTCTGAAGATGGTCATTATAGACCGAAACCGGTAGTCTGATGACAAAAAAAAATTGTGACCACAGACTTAAATAAAGGAAATTTATTCTTTAAATTCTCTCTGTATTGTGTCGTAACGTCGTTCCACAGCAAATTTTCGGTATTCGGCGATAATGTGAGTGTATATCGCATGGCAGATATTGAGAATTCTTATCCTTCTCTTCTGTCACTCCCATTCATTTTTAAAGGCCTATGATGATAGGTCGCTTGATTGACTATGTGTTACAACAGCTACAGGGCAACTTCATTTATACCATGAAGAAACAGCTAAGGATAAACAACGCTCACACCACGATTCTTCCGAAATGAAGAAATTCGTGCCGACCGAAAAATGCCGCAGCACAGTACCGAGTACTTCCGAGAAGGACCCTGCAAAGTCGAGACGGGTCATGCCTTGGCCGGCGTGCATTTGACGCTCTGTGGGCAATCCTGCCCCACTACAAATTATGCGAATGGTGTGGACCTGCAGTTCAGAGGATTACGTCTAGTTCCTTTCTTGTGTACTGGTGTCACTAGTACAAGTTTTCAGTCTTCGGAACTTTTGTAGAGCCAGTGAGTGTATATAAGTGCTAAATGGCTATTTCATCAGCATTCTCCGCAAGGGACCAAATTGCTACATAATCTGTACCAGAAGACTTGCTTTTCTTATGTGTCTACTGTTACTTCGCCTAATTCTATCACGACGATCTCCACATGATAGGTACGTTGGGGACTGGAGAATACTCTTCTCTTATGCGCTAAAAGATTGTTCGGAAAGCACACCCTCGCGAGATGCATATCGTTTTCCTTCGAATTGTTCTCCTACAATTTTCTCCTCAACCATACAAGTCTGTGACCACTCACACTGTCCTTCGTACAAACTCGATGTCCTCTACTTGTCCCTCCTGATATCGATTCCTCAAGCACAACCTGACAAAAAAAGGTTAATCACATTGAAGGGGACAAGGACACGAAATGAAACTTCTTGGGTTGAGTGAGTATATGATTTTATTTCAGAGGTTACGATATCGAGTCAAATTTAGAAGAACTTCGCAGGTAGAACCGATTGCTACTCATTTCTTGTTCTTCTCTAACTGCAGTCTTCGTGGATGAGCGTGTTGAGATTACAGGAGTCGCTTTTGTTGATCTAACAGCTGCATAGACACCATGAACCATAGGAAACTATTAAAGAAAGTGTGTGACCTTTTTAAGGACTACCAACTAACATTCAGAACAGAAGATTCCAAGTTTCGTTGGAGGGTAAGAGAGCAGATGGTGAACGCAGAAGAAGGGTCTCCCCCAAGGCACTGTGCTTGCTCCAGCACTGTAAAATATCTACACAAACTCTCAGCCAATACCAGCAAATACATTCTCTTCTTCTATGCCGATGACACAGCAGTAGCTTTTCAGGGGCAACCTTTAAAGAGGTATAGGGGGGAAACTGTCTCTAGCAATGGATGAACTCTCCAAGTACTATGATGCCAACCACCTGAAGCCCAACCCAGTAAAACCCAAGTGAGAGCCTTTCACTTACGAAATAGAGAAGCGCAGCAAAAGCTGGACACCACATGGCGAGGAGAGCAACTGAAAAATTGCTCAACACCAGTCTACCTAGGTGGCACACTGGACAGTGCTCTAACGTATAGGCAGCAATGTCTAAACTTGACACAGAAAGTCATTGCTCGCGATGGGATACTTAAGAAGCTGACTGGGCAGCTGGGGAGCCAACCCGCACCTCCTAAGGACTTCTGCACTTGCGCTTTGTGTATCAGCTGCTGAGTGTGCTGCTCCTGTGTGGAAGGCTTCAGCTCATGCCAAGCAAGTCGATATTGCGATCATCTCAGGGTGCTTGAAGCCAACACGAGAGCAGAAATGGTATCCGATTGTTGGAACAGCCCCACCCAACATCCGGAGTGCCATTGCTGCAGACAGTGAGAGAACACAGCAGGAGAACGACCGCCGACCTCCTCGGTATGGCCATCAGGCAGCAAGATCCCGCCTTAAACCCCGCAAGAGTTTCCTTGCTAGGACTGCGCCACTGGAGGGTGCACCAGAGGCAATTCGTCTTGCAAGATGGAAGAGCTCACTGCCCGTATACGTATCACCAAAAGAAGAACTGGCTACTGGCACAAACCTACAACACCCTGTATGGAGGTCCCTCAACCGGCTAAGAGTGGGCGTCCCCCGATGCAAGAGCAACCTGAAGAAATGGGGAATCCTGCCAGCGAGCAGTCTGAAAAAGATCCAAGCCACCTATTTGTATGCCCCTTCCTGGGCAACCCGTACACAATACAAGATGTTTACGAAGGAAATGACAAAGCTATCGCAGCTGCTATTTTTGTTGGAAATGCTGACCAGACACGGAAATGAAATAAATGAGTGTGACATTCTACTCTGCCTAGCATGGATGCATGTTGTAATTCGGTTGGAAAGGGGTGTTTTCTTCTGAGGCAAGCTGGTCGACAACTGTTGAACGTGGTCCTTGATGTCCTGGATTCTGGCACTGAGATGTAGTTGACATTCAAGCTGGTACTACACATGTTTGGGTAGGAATAGGATGGGGGCCATGCTGGCCACAGAGACATCACAGATACACGTGTAATGTGTGGACTAGCACTATCCTGCTGAAAAATGGTAACACGATACTGTCGCATACATAAGAACATTCACCGGTATACTTGGGAAGGCAGGGGAACCAGATCTGTCATTCACTATATAATAACAGATCAGGAATTCAGGAAGGCTGTGAGGGACACACGTGTATTCAGGGGATTCTTTGATGACACTGATCATTATTTAATCTGCAGTGAAATTGGGATTGTGAGGCCGAAAGTGCAGGAGGTCAGGTCCATATGTAGGAGGATAAGAGTGGAGAAACTTCAGGATAAGGAAATCAGGCACAATTACATAACAGCGATCTCAGAAAGGTACCAGTTAGTTGAATGTAGTCAATTACAGTCATTGGAAAAGGAATGGACAAGGTACAGGGACACAGTACTAGAAGTGGCTAAAGAATGTCTTGGAACAGTAGTGTGTAAAAGTAGGATGAAGCAAACAGCTTGGTGGAATGATACAGTCAAGGCAGCCTGTAAAAGGAAAAAGAAGGCGTATCAAAAATGGCTACATACCAGAACCCAGGTAGACAGAGAAAGTTATGTTGAAGAAAGAAACAAAGCCAAACAGATAATTGCAGCATCCAAGAAGAAATCGTGGGAAGACTTTGGAAACAGGTTGGAGACTATGGGTCAAGCTGCTGGAAAACCATTCTGGAGTGTAATTAGCAGTCTTCGAAAGGGAGGTAAGAAGGAAATGACAAGTATTTTGGACAGGTCAGGAAAACTGCTGGTGAATCTTGTGGATGCCTTGGGCAGATGGAGGGAGTATTTTGAAGAGTTGCTCAATGTAGGTGAAAATGCGATCAGTAATGTTTCAGATTTCGAGGTAGAATGGAATAGGAATGATGATGGAAATAGGATCACATTTGAGGAAGTGGAAAAAATGGTCAATAGATTGCAGTGCAATAAAAGGGCTGGGGTGGATGAAATTAAGTCGGAACTCATCAAATACAGTGGAATGTCAGGTCTTAAATGGCTACACAGGATAATTGAAATGGCCTGGGAGTCGGGACAGGTTCCATCAGACTGGACAAAAGCAGTAATCACACCAATCGTTAAACAACTACAGAGGTATCTCTTTAATCAGCGTTGTGGGTAAAATCTTCTCAGGTATTGTTGAAAGGAAAGTGCGAGTATTAGTTGAGGACCAATTGGATGAAAATCAGTGTGGGTTTAGGCCTCTTAGAGGTTGTCAGGACCAGATCTTTAGCTTACGGCAAATAATGGAAAAGTGTTATGAGTGGAACAGGGAATTGTGTCTATGCTTTATAGATCTAGAAAAGGCATATGACCGGGTTCCTAGGAGGAAGTTATTGTCTGTTCTACAAGATTATGGAATAGGAGGCAAACTTTTGCAAGCAATTAAAGGTATTTACATGGATAGTCAGGCAGCAGTTAAAGTTGACGGTAAATTGAGTTGATGGTTCAGAGTAGTTTCAGGGGTAAGACAAGGCTGCAACCTGTCTCCACTGTTGTTCATATTATTTATGGATCATATGTTGAAAACAATAGACTGGCTGGGTGAGATTAAGATATGTGAACACAAAATAAGCAGTCTTGCATATGCGGATGACTTAGTAGTGATGGCAGATTCGATTGAAAGTTTGCAAAGTAATATTTCAGAGCTAGATAAGAAATGTAAGGACTATGGTATGAAGATTAGCATCTCCAAAACGAAAGTAATGTCAGTGGGAAAGAAATATAAACGGATTGAGTGCCAAATAGGAGGAACAAAGTTAGAACAGGTGGACGGTTTCAAGTACTTAGGATGCATATTCTCACAGGATGGCAACATAGTGAAAGAACTGGAAGCGAGGTGTAGCAAAGCTAATGCAGTGAGCGCTCAGCTACGATCTACTCTCTTGTGCAAGAAGGAAGTCAGTACCAAGACTAAGTTATCTGTGCAGCGTTCAATCTTTCGACCAACTTTGTTGTATGGGAGTGAAAGCTGGGTGGATTCAGGTTACCTTATCAACAAGGTTGAGGTTACGGATATGAAAGTAGCTAGGATGATTGCAGGTACTAGTAGATGGGAACAATAGCAGGAGGGTGTCCACAATGAGGAAATCAAAGAAAAACTGGGAATGAACTCTATAGATGTAGCAGTCAGGGCGAACAGGCTTAGATGGTGGGGTCATGTTACACGCATGGGAGAAGCAAGGTTACCCAAGAGACTCATGGATTCAGCAGTAGAGGTAGGAGGAGTCGGGGCAGACCGAGGAGAAGGTACCTGGATTCGGTTAAGAATGATTTTGAAGTAATAGGTTTAACATCAGAAGAGGCACCAATGTTAGCACTGAATAGGGGATCATGGAGGAACTGTATAAGGGGGGCTATGCTCCAGACTGAACGCTGAAAGGCATAATCAGTCTTAAATGATGATGATGATGATGATGATACTGTCGCACGAGAAGTAGATGTATGATGTCCGTGACGTACCATTCTGCTGTCAGAGTTCCCTAAATAAGTACCAGCCATGACCTTATACCTGATGGCTCTCCACATCGTGATACCACGAGTAACATCTCTATGCCTTCCAAAATATTGGAAAGTTGGGACCTCTCCACGCGTTCCACCATACGTGCAGACGATGCTCATGTGGAGTAGTGCAGAACCAAGATTCCTCTCTGAAGTTATATTGTACAATTCGATCGGCCAAATGGACACCCACAGTAAGGTAATTTTCAATCTCAGTTACGTGCTAATAACACTGTGTGACATGACTACACAGCATCTTCATGTCTTTCGCAAGGGTCACTCAGCGTCTGACGTTGTTCATGACACCCTTATGCCTCACCAGACCTAATACAAAGTTAAACAAAAACAGTGTTAATGTACTCTGTTGACCATTCTACAACTCTAATCTTTTATGTACTCTCCAATGGTGTACACTGGTATAAAGTTACATTGACTTCGAATCATGTCCTCTAAGTATTTCACTTTTTTATCTGGAAGTGTACTATTCAAGAATGAACCATTATTGGAATCCGCTTAACACTACAGTCCATTAAAATTTCAACACCAAAAGACTATATACAATCAGAAAGAATCACAAACCTTATTGATATATTTAAAATAATTCTCATTTATTCTTAGTCTAAGTTGCATTTTTTGAAATTCTAGATGATTTTCAGATCTGAAGATGATCCAGAGAGATCTAAACATGTCATGTTGGTAAAAATAAGCGACTGAGATGTAAGGGAAAATGAGAATTATTTAAAAAAATATGGATTTGATGGGTTCACAGAAGCCGTACTCATTACCCTACAAGTTGTCAACGGCGCAATGCGATCGTTGTAGAAGTTTTGGACAAGCTTTACACTCGTACACTATGACATCTCTATAGAGCGAAGATCTCCTCTGTATGAATCAACATAGGTTCCGAAAACAACAATCATGTGAAATCCAACTCGCTCTGTTCCTCCACGAGACCTACAAAGCAGTACATACTGGGGCCAGGTTGATGCCACCTCCCTAGACATTCTGATATTCCGTATGCTTGTATTTTGTTCATTAGGTGGCAGTGTGGATTTGTATCGGTACAAATCCACACTACCACCTAATGAACAAGATACAAGCATACGGAATATCAGACCAGCTCTGTGACTGTATAGAAGAGTTTCTAGCAACCAGAACACAATGTCATTCTGAACGGAGAGAAATCTTCAGACATAAAATTTACCTTGTGCATACTGTAATGCATACCTGAAAGATAATAAAATTAATAAAGTAATATTTCTGAATGTTGATTGTTCCAGGGATATGGAACATATTGCATTAACGACAGCAGGTGTAGGACAAGAATGAAATGGAACTGTAGAATTTTGAGATCGATGATAAAAATGAACTTTCTACTGTTTCAAGTGAAAACTGTTTCCTGAAACTTCATGTTCTGGTGAAATTCAGGCGCAGAAGTCATCGTTGGAAAGTCGAAAAGCCGGTCACGGAGGATCACGATTATATTAAATTGCAATGCAACAAATGTGTTGCATGAGCACAACAATAGTAATCGGACTTTATAACACAGTAGGATTATCATTTCATCAAATCATCCACTTTAATCACTTACGGGTTGATGGAAGGCAAACGGCCCCAAAAGACGTTTTTTAATTTTTTGCGTGTTTGAAATGCCCGCTATTTCCAGCGTAAAACAGTTTTTGTTTCATTAAAAATACAGCAATTTTTTCGTGAGTTATGATGACCTTCCTACCACTCTATGCGATCTGGCATTTACATGCAACGCCTTCTTTTTTGCACCATGCAGAGATAAAGCACAGGTTTCTTTTATTACTTTATAGTATCATGGTTTCCTATCCTGTATCTACTGTCGATATTCATAGTTCCGATCGTGTTTGTTATTGTTTTCGAACGCTGTTGGCTGTACTTAATGAAGTTCGTTCTGAGTGAAGTAAGTGTTAATTATTATTATCTCTGGTTTCGCACGTTTCCATAAAAATGCAGCGAATAAACAAATTCTCGCCCAAATTAAAATTCAGAGCAAATAAATACGTAAAGATAAATGAAGTTAGTGGGTCAAAGGAACCAAGAACGTCAGACGTAAGGATAATCAAGCAGCGTCTTCCCAATCAGCTTGTGGAGATGAACACTCGTTTGGAAATATTGTGGTGAACATTATCATGCTCTGTAATTTCATTTCCGATCATACTGTGTGCAGAATATTTGGTGTTGACGTACCCTTGAGAGAGAATCAGTGTCTTCGTAAAGGGATTGTGTCAAACTTTACGTTGAATTGTACAAAATGTGGCGCAGTTGCTACAAAAATGGCAAATAATAATTTGTATGAGGTTAACAAAACGCTAGTTTATCGGCTCAGATCTACTGAAAAAGGGATGGAGGCAAGTAAATTCTTATGTTCATCACTTGACATTCCAAATCCACCTGCAACATTTATGGCTTACAATAAAATTATTGGAACTTTTGTTGCCGAAGTCTGTAACATCATAATGAAGGAAGCAGCTGAAGAAGCACTCAAGGAAAGTGATGGCAGTGAAAGTAGTGATGTCTGTGCATGTTCTGATGTCTGTTGGCAGAAACGTGGCCATACTTTAGTAAATGGTGTCGTGACAGCTATATCATTTGATACCGGAGATGTAACTTATGTAGAGATTCTAAGCAAGTACTGTAAAACTTGTGGCAATGAAGATGAGAAAGAGGATGAACATAACTATCAGTTGAATTATACTCGTCCAGATGGTCGGATGGAAGAAGCAGCAGTTCTCGGGATTTTTAATTGTTCAATGTCAAACAGAGGTGTCTGATACACACAATATTAAGTGGACAGTGAGAACAAGGCTTATGATCATATATGTGCAGAACAATCCTGTGGCGCTAAAGGCTTATTTTCTAAATTAGCGTGCGTTGGGGATGTCCAGAAGAGACTGGGATCCAGGTTGAAGATTATTAAAAAAAAATCAAAAATAGTACTGGAAGACAGTAGGAAGAAGGTAGGTGCTAAAGGTCACCTGTCAAATGTTGAAATACATAGCTTACATAATTATTATGGATTGGTCAGAAGAAGAAATGTTGGGAATTTAGAAATCGTGAAAAAAAGCTGTATGGGCTATCTTTTTCCATAAGCTTTCCACTAATGAAAATCCACAACACAGTCTTTATCTGAATGATCCTGACACTTGGTACAAGTGCAGGAGAAGTGCACCATATGACCACAAACATTCTTTGCCTGCAGCAGTAATGAATGAACTTAAACCTATATTTAGATCTTTGTAAAGCCACTCCGTTGAAAAAAATGTCTTCGTGGGGAAACGCAAAATTTAAATTAATATGTGAATTCTGTCATTTGGAGCTGGTTATTGGAAACTGCATTTGTTCAGATTACAATGCTCAAATTTGGAGTTTATTGTGCTATTTTATACTTCTGTGATGGTGTAACAAGAAAACTGGATGTTTTGGAAGCATTGGGCATAAAATCTAGTGGAAATACATGCTCAGTATGGTGCAGAAATATATTAGTGGTAAGCAATTCTCACCACTAACTATACAAAAACTGCAATACTAAACTATAAATTGACTTTTCTCAAAAATTCACTTTTTGACTTTCAGGTACCTTTATTTTCTAAATTGATTGGTTTACAAATATGAAATTTGCTCAATCTGTTTATATTTCAGCACCTAATAAGGTTTATAACTGGTACGCGTCCTACGATTTATTGATTGCTGTAACTTTATTCGTCCAACATTGCACACAGGAGCTCAAACATTTTTGTGCGTGTTGGTGTAGTTCAACGCGGGAACCCGTTCATGTAGCTCGACAGATATCGAAAAGGTACTCCACTTTGCCCGACGTGTTCACAATCATGACAAATGTTGTGGTCTTATACTGCGGCGTAGATTCCTTGTCTCAAATCTACGATACCTCGAACCCCGATAACCCCCCACCCCCCTCCCCCATGCACTGAAATGCAGTGGAGTTAGATCGGGAGACCGAGGGTGCCAGGCAATGGGACTCCCCCCCCCCACTCCATTCACGGACTTCCGATACAACGACCAGGACAGGATACGCCTCATGGATAGATGTGGTAACAACCCCATCACATTATTTCTAGATTTATAGAAAGCTTTTGACACTGTACCACAGAAGCGGCTTATAGCGAAATTGCGTGCTTATGGAATATCGTCTCAGTTATGTGATTGGATTCATGATTTCCTATCAGGGAGGTCACAGTTCTTAGTAACTGACGGAAAATCATCGAGTAAAACAGAAGCGATTTCTAGCGTTCCCCAGAGGCAGTGTTATAGGCCCTCTGCTGTCCCTTAGGTTGCTTGCAGACGATGCTGTCGTTTATCGTCTAGTAAAATCACAATAAAATCAAATCAAATTGCAAAACGATTTAGAAAATATATCTGTGTGGTGCGAAAATAGGTGATTGACCCTAAATAATGAAAAGTGTGAGGTCATTCAGTCGAGTGCTAAAGGGAATCAGTTAAACATTGGTTACACGATAAATCAATCAAATGTCAAGACCGTAAATTCAACTAAATACCTAGGAATTATAATTACGAACAACTTAAATGGCAAACAACTCAGAGTAAACGTGGTGAAGGGAAATCAAAGACTGCGCTTTATCGGCAGAAAACTTAGAAAATGTAACAGATCTACTAAAGAGACTGTCTAAACTACGCTTGTCCATCCTCTTTTCGAGTACTGTTGCGCGGTCTGGTATCCTTACCAGATAGGAATAACGAAGTACATCGGGGAAGTTCAGAGAAGGGCAACATATTGTGTATTATCGAGAAATAGTGGAGAGAGTGTCATGGACATGATAGAGGATTTGGGCTGGACATCTTTAGAACGAAGGCGTTTTCGTTGCGGCGGAATCCCCTCACGAGAATTCAATCACCAACTTTCTCCTCTGAATGCGGAAACAGGGAGAAACGTTCATAATTATAAAATAAGGGAAATCAGAGCTCGTACGGAAACATTTAGCTGTTCGTTCTGTCCGCGCGCTGTTTTAGATTGGAATACAAGAGAATTATTGTGAAGGTCGTTCGATGAACCTTCTGCCAGACACTTAAGGGGCTCCGGAAAGGGTCAAAATCATGAAAAGTTCAATTTTTACTTTTTTGCGTTTTCTGAATCTGCAGACTATTACCTTTTAATAGATATATAATTTATTCAATTCCGAAGCCTACAACTATTTTTAAATTTTTTTTGAAATGTGTTCTACATGGGCGTGACCCACTGTGGCGCTGTTAAACTGCTGTCAAATGGTGTTATTATTAACGTCCGTGTTCATCAGGTACATTTTAGTGATGTGAGATAAAGTATGTGTTGTGGCTAACCTGTGATGGTTCAATATATATCGCTGGTGAGATTGTCGATTATTTCATGTTTATTTACTCTGTCGTTATCTCGAAAATATTCGTAATTAATTCTGTTTCTTGAGTCTCTGTTTTGTTGAAGTATAATAATGAGTAAAAGTAAAGTTATTAGAAATCCTCTGAAGGCTTTTAAGAAAAGGATAAATGTTGGAAAGCCAAAGGTGTGTGTTATTACTGTAAATAATAACATTCTAACATGGTACGAGCGATGCTTGCTTTAGACAAGGAACGCCTTCGGGCTGCAGACAGGGCTGTAAAGAGTCTAGAAATACAAGCAAGAGTAAACAGGAGGAGGAACAAGAGGAAGCTGGAGGAGGAGTTTGCAGAGGATGAAGATAATCCATCCTATGGACCTGGAATGCACTGAAAAGTTAATCCAATCTTTGTTGCTCGATTCCCAAAACTTTTATTTTCTCATACTAATTACATGTTTTCAAAGGATCTTCCAAACATATTTGTTTCAAACTTTCAGTAAATGTTACACAGTACCTTCTGCATAATTTAACACAGCCTTTTTCCAAAAAACTGTATAGTTTTGAATATATAAATAAAAAATTGCAAAAAAATGTTGTGAATTTTCGTTACAATTGAAAATAAATCATCTTTAATAACTGACTACAATTTTGTTAAATCCCTATGTTAAGTTGTAGCCCATATTCCAATAAATAATCTGTAAAAAGTTCAACTTCCTACCTCAAATACTTTGTGAGGAAAGATGTAATTTATAAGCGTTATTTTAACATTGCAAGTATAGGGCGTTCCGGAGCCCCTTAAGTGTGATTTGCAGAGTATCCATGCAGATGTAGGGAAGAAGCACCAAACTGCTGGAGCTACGTTGCGAGGCATCTGTGGAACTGCGTAGTTTTCCTACTTAACTGTGCCATGTCACTGACGCGCGAGCTCCGTGCGACTCAGCGCTGTTCACGAAATGGTGACGATCACATCTTGGATCGATTGAGTATTTATCCAAAAAAAAAAAAATGTCGAGTGCTTCGTGTTACAACGATCTGTTTGTGTATAACCCTGTTCCGAAAAACCCGTATTGCTTCGGTTCGAGAGCGTGCTCGTTTCGAAAATATTACTCGATGAGTCAAAGAAACAGTAATAAAATGCTGTGCAAAGCGGTGAATGTGGCAGTGCCCTAATTTACCTGTCACGCTGCACTGAACAGAGAATTGCACGTGCTATTAGTTAGCTGGTCGCTCTGCAATTACGGTCTGATGCGGATAAGATATTCAAGAACGTCTAACAGCTGGAAACAGTTCTGCTGAGCCTGGCCTGACCTGGGATGGGGCAACGTCGATAACAGATCTCATCGCCGCTCCAGTGGAGCAAATCAAAGCAGCGCTGAGAGAGGCGGTGGATTTATGCAGGGGCAAACCCGATGGCCGGCCGGTGTGGCCGAGCGGTTCTAGGCGCTTCAGTCTGGAACCACGCGACCGCTACGTTCGCAGGTTCGAGTCCTGCCTCGGGCATTGATGTGTGTGATGTCCTTAGGTTAGTTAGGTTTAAGTAGTTCTAAGTCTAGGGGACTGATGACCTCGGATGTTAAAGTCCCATACTGCTCAGAGCCAGTGTTCAGAGCCAAGCCGATGTCCATCCGCAAAGCTGCGGAGACTGTCCCGGGTCGATGTGAGTATCGATACCTACTGGCGTGACGTAAACTAGGCTCTCCGCGTGCCTCAGGAAGAAGAAGCCAGTGACGTCACGCCGAGTACCGAGCTGACACGATCTACATCTACATCTACATTTATACTCCACAAGCCACCCAACGGTGTGTGGCGGAGGGCACTTTACGTGCCACTGTCATTACCTCCCTTTCCTGTTCCAGTCGCGTATGGTTCGCGGGAAGAACGACTGTCTGAAAGCCTCTGTGCGCGCTCTAATCTCTCTAATTTTACATTCGTGATCTCGTCGTGAGGTATAAGTAGGGGGAAGCAATATATTCGATACCTCATCCAGAAACGCACCCTCTCGAAACCTGGCGAGCAAGCTACACCGCGATGCAGAGCGCCTCTCTTGCAGAGTCTGCCACTTGAGTTTGTTAAACATCTCCGTAACGCTATCACGGTTACCAAATAACCCTGTGACGAAACGCGCCGCTCTTCTTTGGATCTTCTCTATCTCCTCCGTCAACCCGATCTGGTACGGATCCCACACTGATGAGAAATACTCAAGTATAGGTCGAACGAGTGTTTTGTAAGCTACCTCCTTTGTTGATGGACTACATTTTCTAAGGACTCTCCCAACGAATCTCAACCTGGTACCCGCCTTACCAACAATTAATTTTATATGATCATTCCACTTCAAATCGTTCCGCACGCATACTCCCAGATATTTTACAGAAGTAACTGCTACCAGTGTTTGTTCCGCTATCATATAATCATACAATAAAGGATCCTTCTTTCTATGTATTCGGAATACATTACATTTGTCTATGTTAAGGGTCAGTTGCCACTCCCTGCACCAAGTGCCTATCCGCTGCAAATCTTCCTGCATTTCGCTACAATTTTCTAATGCCGCAACTTCTCTGTATACTACAGCATCATCCGCGAAAAGCCGCATGCAACTTCCGACACTATAAGCAAAACTACAACACGATAAGCAAAACTACAACAGTGGTCGCGTCGGTGTGAGTCTGTGTTAATCCAGACGTTGTCGAACTGTTCGTGTGGCTGTGTTACGATCTTACATGGCTCAGCCAAACCTGTGCCTGTCCTCTCTGTCCCTACTCGTGTGGAGCAAGAGACATTCAGCATTATACTGAATAGGGTAAATGCTAATTAATTGAAATCCTCGGCTGCCGACAGGTGTTGTTGATATACCTCGATGACGACAGCAGGAAATGTGTGCCCCGACCGGGACTCGAACCCGGGATCTCCTGCTTGTATGGCAGACGCTCTATCCATCTGAGCCACCGAGGACACGGATGAGCATTTGCTATCTTCATATATAGCTACAGGCTACACGGCCATTGACCTCCATCTGTGCGAATGCGCACAGGTTGCCCGAACTCTTACGGGAATCGTCACCATAGCGGGCGCGAGTAATGAGTGGATGGGCAAATGTCTATTAGGAACATTACGTATGTATATTGTGGGCAGTTGGGAATGTGGGTCTCGCGGGAAGCGTGCAAGGGATAAGTCCCTGCAGTCGCGCTATTCATCTGTGTCCTCGGTGGCTCAGATGGATAGAGCGTCTGCCATGTAAGCAGGAGATCCCGGGTTAGAGTCACGGTCGGGACACAAATTTTCAGCTGTCCAAATCGAGGTGTATCAATAACACCTGTCAGCAGCTGAGGGTTTCAATTAATTATCATTTATTCTTGAGAAGCTGCACGGTCATCAATGGTATCTGTTATCTCGAGAACAGTTACTATCTTCACATATATTGCATAGTGATCTGCTGAACCCATCGATCCCAAATTTGCATTCACGGCATTCTGAGCAAACCGAGCACCAGTATCGCGTAATAATAAACCACAGTCTCTATCAGAAACGATGCACCTCCGAATTCCGACATCGGTTGGTGATCGTTTGTCCTTCTAACACGAAGCATAACATGATCTTCTCAGAAACAAAAAACATTCAAACGTGATTTCAGGCTGTACAATCTCTTCTTATATACAGAATGTACAGGGGTTGTACAAAAGTATGTCAACACAGTGATAAATGCGTGCTTCAACATACGAGGGCCGTTCAAGAAGTAATGTAACTCATGTTTTTCTTTCTCTCAGCCAGTTTCGGTTGAAAACATTCGGAATTTGTTGTGGAACATCGTGGAATATACCCCTCTTCAGCCCCTATAGTTTCATGGAGCTGTGATAGATGGCGGCGCTGTACGTAGCCTCCAAAATGACGTCTGTAACGAAGGTGCTATTTACAATTTGTGCAGAAACCAGATGGCAGTTATAAGAGTCGAGGGGCATGAAAGGGAAGCAGCGGTTGGCAAGGGAATGAGACAGGGCTGTAGCCTCTCCCCAATGTTATTCAATCTGTACATTGAGCAAGCAGTAAACGAAACAAAAGAAAAATTCGGAGTAGGTATTAAAATCCACGGAGAATAAATAAAAGCTTTGAGGTTCGCCAATGACATTGTAATTTTGTCAGAGACAGCAAAGGATGTGGAAGAGCATTTGAACGGAATTGACAGTGTCTTGAAAGGAGGATATAAGATGAACATCAACAAAAGGAAAACAAGGATAATGGAATGTAGTCGAATTAAATCTGGTGATGCTGAGGGAATTAGATTAGTAAATGTGACGCTTAAAGCAGTAAATGAGTTTTTCTATTTGGGGAGCAAAATAACTGATGATGATCGAAATAGAGAGGATATAAAATGTAGATTGGCAATAGCAAGGAAAGGGTTTCATGAAGAAGAGAAATTTGCTAACATCGAGTACAGATTTAGGTGTCAGGAAGTGGTTTCTGAAAGTATTTGTATGGATTGTAGCCATGTATGGAAGTGAAACGTGGACGATAAATAGTTTAGACAAGAAGAGAATAGAATCTTTCGAAATGTGGTGCTACAGGAGAATGCTGAAGATTAGATGGGTAGATCACATAACTAATGAGGAGGTGTTGAATAGAATTGGATTGGTGAGAAGAGGAGCTTGTGGCACAACTTGACTAGGAGAAGGGAACGCTTGGTAGGACATATTCTGAGGCATCATGGGATCACGAATGAAGTATCGGAGGGCATCGTGGATGGTAAAAATCGCAGAGGGAGACCAAGAGATGAGTACACTAAACAGATTCAGAGGGTTGTAGGTTGCAGTAGGTACTGGGAGATGAATAAGCTTGCACAGGATAGAGTAGCATGGAAAGCTGCATCAAACCAGTCTCTGGACTGAAGACCACAACAACAACAACGAATGTGCGTTCCAGTCAGCTGTCATAGAGTTTCTATTGGCGGAAAATCAGTGTGTCGCATTCATAGGCGCTCGTAGGATGTCGACGGAGACCTGTCAGTGAACAAAAGAACGATGAATCGTTGGGCGAGGCATCTGTCAACAACGCAACAAGGTTGCGCAAACCTGTTCAATCTCCCTCCTGCTGACCTCCTGCACACAGCAGTGACTCGTGCAATCTTGGATCGTGTCGACACTCTCGATCGAGGTAATCGACGGATCAGAGTGAAACACTTCGCTGCTCAGTTTGTTCTTCTCCATGACCACTCAAGGCATCACATAAGTCTGCAGACACGAAGGAGCCCACAAAACTTCATTGGACCGTTCTTCGCCATTCCGCTCTACAGCCCGGACCTCTCCACCCTTTTGGACCAATGAAGGATGCATTCCATGGGAAGCGGTACGTCGATTCCGGGGATTTCATTGAGGCAGCAAGACGTTGGATCCAACATGGTAATTGACGGATCGGAGTGAAACACCTCGCTGTTCAGTTTGTTCTTCTCCATGACCACTCAAGGCATCACATAAGTCTGCACACACGAGAGGAGCCCAGAAAACTTCATTGGACCGTTCTTCGGCATTCCGCTCTACAGCCCGGACCTCTCCACCCTTTTGGAACAATGAAGGATGCATTCCATGGGTAGCGGTACGTCGATGCCGGGGAATTCATTGAGGCAGCAAGACGTTGGATCCAACATGGTAATTGACGGATCAGAGTGAAACACCTCGCTGTTCAGTTTGTTCTTCTCCATGACCACTCAAGGCATCACATGAGTCTGCACACACGAGAGGAGCCCACAAAACTTCATTGGACCGTTCTTCGCCATTCCGCTCTACAGTCCGGACCTCTCCACACTTTTGGACCAATGAGGGATGCATTCCATGGGAAGCGGTACGTCGATGATGGGGAATTCATTGAGGCAGCAAGACGTTGGATCCAACATGGTAATTGACGGATCAGAGTGAAACACCTCGCTGTTCAGTTTGTTCTTCTCCATGACCACTCAAGGCATCACATAATACTGCACACACGAGAGGAGCCCACAAAACTTCATTGGACCGTTCTTCGGCATTCCGCTCTACAGTCCGGACCTCTCCACACTTTTGGACCAATGAAGGATGCATTCCATGTGAAGCGGTACGTCGATGACGGGGAATTAATTGAGGCAGCAAGACGTTGGATCCAACATGGACCATTAGGATGGTACCATGTGGGTACCTCAAGGTAAAGTGGAGTAACACCATTGCATTAAAACGGAGATTGTGTTGAAAAATACGATTTTGTAGCCAAACGAATGCAGAATGTTATGGTGTTTTGGGAATCTGAATAAGGCCAACGAGCTTTCAGAAAAGAAATGTGTTACATAAGTTGTTGGACGACTCTCTTAAACGCTTATTGGACGACTCTCTTAAATGCAGATGCTGGCTAACCCTGCAGGTCTCGCTGTTGTATTTCGTTACGAATGGCACCTGTGCGATGTTCTCAACACGTTGCAAGTGTCAATTGCTACCAAAACAGTGTTCTGTGTATTTCTGAGTGCGTTATGTCTGAGTCATGTGAATTCGAACGTGGGAAAATCGTTGGTGCTCGTGTAGTAGATGCTTCCGTAATCAAGGTTGACAGGTATCCTGGCATGGGACGCCACAATGAAAGCTAACCCGCGGTGCTGCCTATATAAAATGATTGAGAATATAGTAAAATTAACTGACATCATTTATTTTTTAAAAGAAAAACTGACATAAATTATAGTTGTTTATCGAATACAGTAAACAACTGACAGTTCGGTTAAGAGAACAATGGACAAGGATGCTGGGTGGCAGAAGTGAGTCAAGTACGCTGGTCCTAAAAATTTGGAGAACGCCGATCAGAACTGATCTGACGCTGAGCAGTCTTTGACTGATAATCTACACAAGTCTATACAGGGTTATTACAAATGATTGAAGCGATTTCACAGCTCTACAATAACTTCATTATTTGAGATATTTTCACAATGCTTTGCACACACATACAAAAACTCAAAAAGTTTTTTTAGGCATTCACAAATGTTCGATATGTGCCCCTTTAGTGATTCGGCAGACATCAAGCCGATAATCAAGTTCCTCCCACACTCGGCGCAGCATGTCCCCATCAATGAGTTCGAAAGCATCGTTGATGCGAGCTCGCAGTTCTGGCACGTTTCTTGGTAGAGGAGGTTTAAACACTGAATCTTTCACATAACCCCACAGAAAGAAATCGCATGGGGCTAAGTCGGGAGAGTTTGGAGGCCCTGACATGAATTGCTGATCATGATTTCCACCACGACCGATCCATCGGTTTTCCAATCTCCTGTTTAAGAAATGCCGAACATCGTGATGGAAGTGCGGTGGAGCACCATACTTTTGAAAGATGAAGTCGGCGTTGTCGGTCTCCAGTTGTGGCATGAGCCAATTTTCCAGCATGTCCAGGTACACGTGTCCTGTAACGTTTTTTTCGCAGAAGAAAAAGGGGCCGTAAACTTTAAACCGTGAGATTGCACAAAACACGTTAACTTTTGGTGAATTGCGAATTTACTGCACGAATGCGTCAGGATTCTCTACCGCCCAGATTCGCACATTGTATCTGTTCACTTCACCATTAAGAAAAAATGTTGCTTCATCACTGAAAACAAGTTTCGCACTGAACGCATCCTCTTCCATGAGCTGTTGCAACCACGCCGAAAATCCAAAGCGTTTGACTTTGTCATCGGGTGTCAGGGCTTGTAGCAATTGTAAACGGCAAGGCTTCTGCTTTAGCCTTTTCCGTAAGATTTTCCAAATCGTCGGCTGTGGTACGTTTAGCTCCCTGCTCGCTTTATTCGTCGACTTGCGCGGGCTACGCGTTCAACCGTTTCGTCGCTCACTGCAGGCCGACCCGTTGATTTCCCCTTACAGAGGCGTCCAGAAACTTTAAACTGCGCATACCATCGCCGAATGGAGTTAGCAGTTGGTGGATCTTTGTTGAACTTCGTCCTGAAGTGTCGTTGCACTGTTATGACTGACTGATGTGAGTGCATTTCAAGCACGACATACGCTTTCTCGGCTCCTGTCGCCATTTTGTCTCACTGCGCTCTCGAGCGCTCTGGCGGCAGAAACCTGAAGTGCGGCTTCAGCCGAACAAAACTTTATGAGTTTTTCTACGTATCTGTAGTGTGTCGTGACCATATGTCAATGAATGGAGCTACAGTGAATTTATGAAATCGCTTCAATCATTTACAATAGCCCTGTATAGGTGCAGCTGAGTGCAAGAGGCGGTTGAGGTCTGTACGCCCTGACAAGGCCATAGTAGCAGCACGTTACAATGTTTTCTTCATGCTGCAATGTAACTTATAGCTGGTGAGATGTGTGCGACGGAGGCGAGGCGTAAGGCGGCACCTGTGAATCGATCGCGGCCGCCAGAGAAATGGGAAATATCACGGTCTAGCGATCCGGCAGACTGATCGCAATTTACTCATTACCAGAGCCTTCAAGTCACGGTAGATTTCAGTGTATGACACACCTATTCATACCAAGGACCAATTTGGCTCACTTATACGACAGATGCATCGTGTTCGGGGCAATCGATTTCTTGTCTGCTCCGATTCTGTTAGTGCCTTACAATCACTGCAGAACTTATACCCGACTGAGGAGATTGTCCAGCTGATACATGACCAACTGTACTTGCTCCAACGGCGGGGTAAAGAGGTATCCTTCTGCTGGGTGCCTGGTCATGTCGGCATATGGGGCAATGAACAGGCTGATCGGGCTGCCAAGGAGGCCTGCAGAGAGCAGGATGTGGTCCAGTGTCCTATCCCCTTGCAGTCAGTCATCGCTGCACTCCACAGGAAGTGCATGGAGTTGTGGGAGGACGAATGGCTGGCGGTGACGGCCAATAAACTGCGGTCGGTAAAGTCGACCACTCGGCCGTGGCGTTCTTCCTGCCGGCTGCTCAGGCGGGAAGAGGTGGCGCTCACACGTCTTCGGATCGGGCACTGTCCTCTGACGCATAGCTATTTATTACGGCGGGAGGATCCTCCATTTTGTGATGCTTGTGGTGTGCACATCTCTGTCCGGCAAATTTTAACAGACTGCATTTTATACCGTGATGCAAGGGCAGAAGCACAAGTTGATGGGGATCTGCCCTATGTTTTAGCTAACGATGAAACGTGATATGTCTGGACTCTGGCCTAAACTTTTAGGCTGGAGGTTTTAGTGTATTGCAGAGTGGCTGACTCCTCCCCTTTTTTCTTTGCGGTCAGCCAGCCACTTCCATCTGCTCCATTGTTTTAGCACCCTCTACCTTTTTCTTCCTGTGTTGTCCATGTTTTACTGCTGACGGCATACTTCGTCCCACGCTTCGGTGTGGGTAGGCACATATTTTTCCAAGCTTGTTTTCTGTGTCTTACGGTCTTTTTTATCTCATTGTTCTGAGTATTTTCTTGACACCCGTCTCAATCTGTTACTGAGCGGGCGCTGAAGACCTTGCCGTCGTGCGCCCATACAACCCTCTCCATCCATACATCCATCAGAGCGCGCAAGGATACCAAACGTCAGGACTGGTAAACCAAAAAAGAATAAGTGTGCCCTCGGAAAACGAGCAGTCCGTGACGTTTGAAGTCACACTGTCTGTACAGTAAGGATTCATCACAAGTTTTCACTGTAACTACTTGCAAGTGAAGTCAGCCTCAGGACAGGTCCCAAGCACCACCCACACATGCCACAGCTTCGAGCAGAAGTGCTTACCAGACCGAGGTCCAGAACCCGAGTGCCTCGCACCTCTCCAGACAGAAATTCAGTTTTCCCGCAAAGTGCACAAACGACACCGCCTTCACCCCGTCTTGAGCCAATCACAGGGCTTTAGGGGCGCTAAATCTCCCCTCCTACAGACAGCAAAAACTCATTCGAACCAGCGCAAGAGTTAAAAAGCCTGCGTCTCTGGAAAAAAAAAGAAACCGCCAATTACTGTTTTTTTTTAAGTTTTCACAGAGAGAGGAGATGGTTTTCTCTGAATTCACGTCGCTTTCCGCGGCAACAAGTGAACAGTTACAATCTTATAGATCTTTATGTCAATTGCCTGTGCCCTAGAGCATGTTAGTCCTAGCTATGGGGTCTAATAAAGATTACATTTCTAAACGTTTCAGGTCCTAGCTATGGGGTCTAATAAAGATTCCATCTCTAAACGTTTTACAGATGCAACAGTTTCTTATACAACCTAGGTAACCAATGGAAGTGAGTCACAGTGCTATTTGCACTATTGATGAACACGAAAATTTATTACGCGTGGCTCTGCACACAATGCCTGGTTTTATGACTCCACTGCATAGACATGTCCCTTCAGTCTGTCGCCCCCATCCCAGTCTTCGGCAGGCGCCAATGCAATTATAGTAGCATTGTCTCGACTAGCGGCTGTGGGCCTGTCTGGTAAGATTTACTGAGGGATTGTTTTCAACTTCTAACATGCCAAAAACTAACAACCATAAAAAGCCTCATGCTTTTAGCACCCTACCAGGCTCCATCAACGTCTGCTAAGGCTGTTAACTTTCTGGAGTCTCGCTCAAGGTGTGTAAGGTTGTAACAAAATCTTTAATAATTTTCTGTATACGAAAAATAGGTGAGAGAGAAACTTGTCCTCTCTCAAGGTAGAAGAAGTGATGGGTGGTTCCAGAGGAACTGTAACAAAGATTTGTGCTGTATTCAGGCAAAACGGAAAAGCATCATCCACTAAATCACAATGCGACAGGAAATATGTCTTGAGTGGTTGTGACAGAAGTTCACTGAAGAGGATTGCGACGAAAATAAGACGATGAAAGCTGAAAAACTCACTCCAGAAAAGAATGTCGCACTCACGAACACTGTCACCACCAGAACGACACGAACTGAGCTCCAGAAGTACGAAATTTCAGGGCAGACAGGAACTTCCTCAGTGCCCGTGATGGGAAAACGTGGCTCCGATGCCATAAAACCTGGGCTATGGAGCTGTGGTGTCACCGCCAGACACCACACTTGCTAGGTGGTAGCTTTTAAATCGGCCGCGGTCCGCTAGTATACGACGGACCCGCGTGTCGCCACTGTCAGTAATTGCAGACCGAGCGCCGCCACACGGCAGGTCTAGAGAGACGTACTAGCACTCGCCCCAGATGTACAGCCGACGTTGCTAGCCATGGTTCACTGAGAATTACGCTCTCATTTGCCGAGACGATAGTTAGCGTAGCCTTCAGCTACATTTGCTACGACCTAGCAAGGCGCCATTACCAGTATAGATATTGAGATTCTATTAATGTATCATCAAGAGCGATGTTCTACAAATGTGGATTAAAGTTAAGTATTCCAGAAGCTACTTACTTTTCTTTATAGCATTCATTACGTATCCTGTTTCAGGCCTCACGCCAGCCTGCGTGAGTTTTAGCGCGTGCCTTTCGGCTTCCTCTCATTGTGTCTAGGCTGTCTTGTCTAGACACAACAGGAGCAATGGAAGAAAGCCATTTGGTCGGATGTCTTGTTTCACAACGTTTCCAAATTCTGGCTGAGTTCACGTCCCATTAGTGAAAAATGGCGGGGTTCTGGTGATGATTTGAGCAACTATATTGTGGTATTCCATGGCCCACACGGCTACTCTGCAACGCCTCGTTATTACCAAGGATTGTGCTATAAGTTTTGTTGATAATGTCCATCCCGTTGTACAGTGTTTGTTCCGCAGTGGTGATGCTGCGTTCCAAAGTGAAACGACCCCTGTTCATACAGCTCGCATACCTGCTTTTCTGAGCACGAGGCTGAATTGCCGGGTGTCCCCTGGCCACCACAATCTCCAGATCTCAATATTATTGCCGCATGGGGTAGCCGTGAGGTCTGATGGCACCCTGCCACGGTCACGTGGCTTTCCCCGTCGGAGGTTCGAGTCCTTCCTCAGGCATGGATGTGTGTGATGTCCTTAGCATAAGTTAGTTTAAGTTAGATTAATTCTACATCTACATCTACATCTACATCCATACTCCGCAAGCCACCTGACGGTGTGTGGCGGAGGGTACCTTGAGTACCTCTATCGGTTCTCCCTTCTATTCCAGTCTCGTATTGTTCGTGGAAAGAAGGATTGTCGGTATGTGTCTGTGTGGGCTCTAATCTCTCTGATTTTATCCTCATGGTCTTTTCGCGAGTTATACGTAGGAGGGAGCAATATACTGCTCGACTCTTCGGTGAAGGTATGTTCTCGAAACTTCAACAAAAGCCCGTACCGAGCTACTGAGCGTCTCTCCTGCAGAGTCTTCCACTGGAGTTTATCTATCATCTCCGTAACGCTTTCGCGATTACTAAATGATCCTGTAACGAAGCGCGCTGCTCTCCGTTGGATCTTCTCTATATCTTCTATCAACCCTATCTGGTACGGATCCCACACTGCTGAGCAGTATTCAAGCAGTGGGCGAACAAGCGTACTGTAACCTACTTCCTTTGTTTTCGGATTGCATTTCCTTAGGATTCTTCCAATGAATCTCAGTCTGGCATCTGCTTTACCGACGATCAACATTATATGATCATTCCATTTTAAATCACTCCTAATGCGTACTCCCAGATAACTTATGGTAGTAACTGCTTCCAGTTGCTGACCTGCTATTTTGTAGCTAAATGATAAATCTTCCTGTGTATTCGCAGCACATAACACTCGTCTACATTGAGATTCAATTGCCATTCCCTGCACGATGCGTCAATTCGCTGCAGATCCTCCTGCATTTCAGTACAATTTTCCATTGTTACAACCTCTCGATACACCACAGCATCATCTGCAAAAAGCCTCAGCGAACTTCCGATGTCATCCACCAGGTCATTTATGTATATTGTGAATAGCAACGGTCCTATGACACTCCCCTGCGGCACACCTGAAATCACTCTTACTTCGGAAGACTTCTCTCCATCGAGAATGACACACTGCACATTTAGTGTGCAAGCCTATGGACCGATAACCTCAGCAGTTTGGTCCTGCAGGAACTTACCAAAAATACCAAAATCACAATATTTTTGAGCTTTTGTGGTCTACTTTAGAGGCATGCGTGATCCATATTCATGTGGATCATGTCTACGTGCACGTTCACGTTGCATCAAGAATGGTATTAGAATCCCTTTGGAACCATGTAGCATGGGCATTTATGACACGGCTGGAAGCTGTCTTCAATGCCAACGGATTTCCTGCACCACATGTGGTGTGGTAATATGTTGTGTTTCTGATGTTTTCATATGTTTGTCCGTCATCGCCTGTAGGTGGCGCTACTCACCTACTTTTTGCGTTTCCTCTGAAATGCCAACAATTTGCCTGTACAAGCATAGAGCATATCTCATGCCAATGTGACATTTTTTGGATGCTGCCCCCGTGGTACTGCACATTTATTTGCCAGCAGCTTCAATAAAACCTGCACACATATTGCAAAAATTAATTGCGAGGGCAGCCCAGAAAGTAATGCATCGCATTTTCTTCTCAACCGAGAACAATGCTACGAATGCGAAAAGTTACATATGCACGAAGTCTTCCGAGTGAGTGCGCCAAGTTTCCGTCACTTCCGACAGATAGCGTAGCTGCAGGACAGTATGAAAAAAGCGTCTGTGGGTCATGTACGTTACAAGCAACGAGCCGTCATTGAATTTCTCACTACAGAGAAAGAAACTGTGGGGAATATTCACAAACGCTTCTGCTGTCGACAGAAGTACCGTTAGTGCCTGGGAACGGTGGGTGAGGTCATTAGAGGGCGGTTCGCAGAACTCCACTACTTGCTGCAGTCGGGGACACGGTCCATGGCTGTCACTTCTGACATGTTGCAGGGCGCTGACGTTGTTATTCGCCGGTAAAGGATGCCTTTTGTGGAAAATACAGGGCTATTACAAATGATTGAAGCGATTTCATAAATTCACTGTAGCTCCATTCATTGACATATGGTCACGACACACTACAGATACGTAGAAAAACCCATAAAGTTTTGTTCGGCTGAAGCCGCACTTCAGGTTTCTGCCGTCAGAGCGCTCGAGAGCGCAGTGAGACAAACTGGCGACAGGAGCCGAGAAAGCGTATGTCGTGCTTGAAATGCACTCACATCAGTCAGTCGTAACAGTGCAACGACACTTCAGGACAAAGTTCTACAAAGATCCACCAACTGCTAACTCCATTCGGCGATGGTATGCGCAGTTTAAAGCTTCTGGATGCCTCTGTAAGGGGAAATCAACGGGTCGGCCTATAGTGAGCGAAGAAACGGTTGAACGCGTGCGGGCAAGTTTCACGCGCAGCCCGCGGAAAATTGGCTCATGCCACAACTGGAGACCGACAGCGCCGACTTCATCTTTCAACAGGATGGTGCTCCACCGCACTTCCATCATGATGTTCGGCATTTCTTAAACAGGAGATTGGAAAACCGATGGATCGGTCGTGGTGGAGATCATGATCAGCAATTCATGTCATGGCCTCCACGCTCTCCCGACTTAACCCCATGCGATTTCTTTCTGTGAGGTTATGTGAAAGATTCAGTGTTTAAACCTCCTCTACCAAGAAACGTTCCAGAACTGCGAGCTCGCATCAACGATGCTTTCGAACTCATTGATGGGGACATGCTGCGCCGAGTGTGGGAGGAACTTGATTATCGGCTTGATGTCTGCCGAATCACTAAAGGGGCACATATCGAACATTTGTGAATGCCTAAAAAAACTTTTTGAGTTTTTGTATCTGTGTGCAAAGCATTTTGAAAATATCTCAAATAATAAAGTTATTGTAGAGCTGTGAAATCGCTTCAATCATTTATAATAACCCTGTATTCTGAGGACGCTGAGGAGGTGATTCACACAATGAAGCTCTGTCTCCACCACCAGAACAAGGATTGGTACCGACAGGGCATACACGCCCTTGTTTCGCGCTGGTGGAAGGCGACAGAATGGGATGGAGATTACGTAAAAAAATGGGTGTGTAGATAAAACACCATTCTTTCGTGTGTGTAATTCTCATTATTTTCAATAAAGAATAGTCTAAGAAAAAAATGCGGTGCATTACTCTCTGGACAACCCTCGTATTTAGGCATTTTTCTAATTTTTCTAGTTTACAACTAGGTCAAGTTGCAACTGTGACAAAACGGTCGTTGAATGAAAGAAGAATCTGGCGCCATATGTAGATTGAGTGATGAAAAACACGTGAGTAAGCGGTATACCTGCCAAAAATTAATGAAGAAATATTTTCCTTGATATGTGTAGCTTTGAATAATAAGTAAATTATTCACAATACAGCAAATGGGCAACAAAGTGAAACGTAATATCTACAATAGTATATTAGTAGTGTACAGGCATAATAATGATTCATTCTCTCTCGAAGTTCTGTACCTTATAAAGTGTGACATACACAAATGCTGCTGATGCATGAATAGAACCTAATCTCACTGAATTTGCATTGTGCCCAACAGTTGGCGGTACCAGCGCAGGGACTTGACGCATTAGCGACAAAGCAAGAAAAGCGTTTTCGTGTGTTGGAATATGTGAGATGTATATCGGCTACAATAGTGTAGAACTCTAGAACAGATCAGAGAAAGCGTCAATGCTGCTGCAATGACCATTGACAGAATGTTGCTGCATAAGGTGGGGAACGAACTTTACTTGCGCTTGGACGTGTTTCGTAACACCAGGGAGGCACTCATAGAAAATTTGTACAGTGCAAAATGCAAACTTGGGGTGAGTTTACGGTTCTGTTTATACGCCAGTCATATCTGTATTTGTAGTACACTCATGTTCAGAAAAGACAGAACACCTTGAACGACTAGAGATAGGACCTTCATATTCACAGGACATGTACGTTAGTATTATAAGGTGGCAGAATACATGAGACCTTTACAAATCGCAATGAGAAGGTGAAGATGACACCTAACGTAAATCGACAGTTATGAGAACATTTGCCTATCAATATGTAATGCAAAAAGGGATGACAGTCAATCGGCGGTAATTAACATACCATTCCTATAAAATGCGTGTCTCTGAGCGGAAGGTAGAACAGAGAATGCGAGTCGAGTCGTTTTTAGTTTTGAAAAGCCAGCTTCACAACAGCGTAGCAAAGCCATGCTGTGGGAGTTACGCCAGCAACCACTTAAAGGGGTGGCAGAAAGGAGGACAGTGACCTCGGACTAGGAGATTCAAGCTGGAGGGCCGCCTGTAGCGAGGGCATCGGTACAAGGGCAGAGAAGAACCTTTAGAAAACTGCGTTCCGAAATTCCAACAGGATACAAACAAAAGCAAGTGACGCATTTTCGTCCAGCGAGTGTGACACATGGAAAGGTCAATGTACTTTAGGCGTCTAGAATGGGCACAAAATGTCCGATTGGCAGAAACTCACTAGGAAGGAGAAAATTACTGAAGTTTCGACGCAGTTTGATAGAAGGGACGATGCTATTGGTAGAGGGTGTTTCTACAAAATGAGAGGAGCGCTCCTGTTGGTCGAAAAAAGCCGTGACGCGAAAAAGGAACCCAAGTGGAGGGAGTCAGTTCTGCCACGAGTAGAACAAGAGAGAAATTTTGTGAGGGGACTCTTCTCTGAAGTGGACATTGCGTTCACAGCGGCTGCACTCCAGCTAAAATTAGCTGCAGACTAGGGCTGAGTACATGTTTTCTCGCATAACTAGAAACATAGGGAAAGTTTCTGCTGGAACGTTCAGCAAAGGCCAGATTAGTTTTGTAGGAAAATGGCTCTGAGCACTATGGGACTTAACATCTATGGTCATCAGTCCCCTAGAACTTAGAACTACTTAAACCTAACTAACCTAAGGATATCACACAACACCCAGTCATGACGAGGCAGAGTTTTGTAGGAATTTCAGTGGAAGAGAGCGGCCTTGCAGACAGCAGCACGTCGCAGCTTAAAGTAAGTAATGTGTGCAGAGGCGTAAACTTTGTTGGTTCACCAGCTTGCGTCCACTGTAAACTGGGGCTGCCTTGGGTAATCTTGCGCTCAAATTTGTCACTTGACTAACCATCCACTGTAGATGTAGTGTTGGCAGAAGAGCCAACACTGTGTTGCAAGAAGAGGCCGAAATGCACGCGTCAACTCACGCAGGTGGCGCTAGGTCTGAAACAGGATACGTAATGAATGCTATACAGAGAAGTACGTAGCTGCTGGAATACTTAACTTTAATCCATCATTTGTATACAGCGTTCTTGATGATACAAATGAGACTCTCTCTAGAAATGGTTAATGGCGCCTTGCTAAGTCGTAGCCATGGACTTAGCTGAAGGCTATTCTAACTATCTCTCGGCAAATGAGAGAAAGGCTTCGTCAGTGTAGTCGCTAGCAAAGTCGTCGTACAACTGGGGCGAGTCCTAGTCCGTCTCTCTAGACCTGCCGTGTGGTGGCGCTCGGTCTGCAATTACTGACAGTGGCGACACGCGGGTCCGACATGTACTAATGGACCGCGGCCGATTTAAAGCTACCACCTAGCAAGTGTGGTGTCTGGCGGTGACACCACGGTAGACTTGATTGTCATCCTAAATAGTACCGAACTTTGAACCGGAATCGATTTTCGTAGTACTGACCAACATCATAACGTATGTGTAGGAGCAATTTTGTAAAGAAACATCCAATTAAACATTCATATTATTGTTCTTAGTATTAATGTAAAGAAACTTCCAATTAAACTTTCATAATATTGTGCTTAAGATTAATGTTCATTCAGAGTGTTAATATTTAACATTGTTGCGTATAAACTTATTTCACTTTTGATGTTGCAAGATGCGTTATCCATTGCGCTGTTTTTATGTTGGCGAGTGGAAAACTGTAATTTGGTGAGAAATACTGCGACATTAAACTTGTCATATCACCTCACACAGTTCATCTCAAATTAAGAATAAGTAAGCACAAAACAAACCCCCACAACCATACAGTATGTTCTGCAGAAATGATTAGCATTTTAACCACAAGAGGCCCGCAGGTTAAAGGTCAACATCGATATCGCGGCGCAACACTGCCTACCGGTAAAATGTTCCTGCGGCTGTCGTTATCGCTGTAAAGCGAAGGTAATGGATCAGTGTGACTTGGGCAGGACGCCACGCTGATATATGCACCGTCAATGAAGTGAGTTTGAAAGAGGGCGCACTATTGACACGAGGAAATGTGACGCATCCATCCGGCAAATTGCTCCTCATGTGAGAGGAAGTGTTTCGACAGTGCAACGGTTGTGTGCAGAATGGTTCACAGAATGCTATAAAACACGACGAGATGGGTCAGTTCGCACCACCCAGACCCTCCCCACCATCCCGCCCCCACCCGAGAATATCGACACATCTCGGCTCTGGCGCGACAGTGGAACAGTGGAACAAATCGTACCAGGGGTGACGGTACCTCCCCATTTATTACGTCATCGCTTACGTGCGCGTCGTCCACTTCTCCACCTAACTTTCACGAATGTGCAGAAACATGCTAGACGGCAACGGTGTATGGAGCAACGTCATTGGGACCAGATAAGTCATCAGACAGTGTTTTCGGTCGAATCCACGTTGTGTTTGTTTGAAAATGACGGCTTCGTTTTGGTTTGCCACAGACAGACAGATTGGCATCGCTGTGACTGCATTCTTACACCTACATCTACATATATACTCCGTTTGCCACCAAGCGGTGTGTGGCGGAGGGCACAATTCGCGCCAAAGTCATATTTTACCCCCTCTGTTCCACTTGCGGATCACGTGAGGGAAAAACGACTGTCTGAACGCCTCAGTACGAGCTCTAATTTCCCTTATCTTTGAATGGTGATCATTGCGCGATTTGAAACTTGGTGGTAATAATATATATTCTACGACCTCGGCGAAGGTCGAATTTCGGAATTTAGTGAGCAGCCCCTTCCGTTTAGCGCGTCGTCTATCTGCAAGTGTGTCCCACTTCGAACTTTATATGGGATCTGTAACGCTCTCGCGATGGCTAAATGTACCAGTCACGAATCTTGCCGCTCTTCTTTGGACCTTCTCAATCTCTTGAATCAGACCCAACTGGTAAGGGTCCCATACAGACGAAACATACTCTAAGACTGGACGAACTAACGTATTGTAAGAAATTTCCTTTGATGAAGGACTGCATAGCTTCAAGATTCTACCAATAAATCGCAATCTAGAGTTCGCTTTGCCCCTTACTTGTGTAATATGACCATTCCACTTGAGATCATTTCGAATAGTCACACCCGGATACTTGACGGATGTTACCGCTTCCAAAGACTGGGAATTTATTTTGTTCAAATGGTTCAAATGGCTCTGAGCACTATGCGACTTAACTGCTGAGGTCATCAGTCGCCTAGAACTTAGAACTAATTAAACCTAACTAACCTAAGGACATCACACACATCCATGCCCGCGGCAGGATTCGAACCTGCAACCGTACCGGTCTTCCAGACTGTAGCGCCCAGAACCGCACGGCCACTCCGGCCGGCATTTATTTTGTACTCGTACATTAATGAGGATTTTCGCCTTGTTATACGCAGTAGGTTACACTTACTGATATTGAGAGTCATTACATCACGTATTTATTTTCTGCAAATCCTCATTGATTTGTTCACAACTTTCGTGTGATACTGCTCCCTGTAGCATCATCGGCAAACAGTCTAATGCCGCTGTCAATACCATCAACCAGATAGTTTATGAAAACCGTAAAAAGCAGCGGACCTATTACGCTGCCCTGGGACACACATGAAGCTACGCTTGTTTCTGTTGAATTCAGCTCATTCAGGACGACATACTACTCTCTGTCTGTTAGAAAACTTTCTATACAACTCCATATGTCATCGGATAGACAGTAAGTGCACACTTTTTGGAGCAAGCGACAGTGCGGAACTGAGTCGAACGCCCTTCGAAAGTCGAGAAATATGGCATCAACCTGGGAGCCGGTATCTAGAGCCTGTTGTATATCATGCACAAAGAGGGCCAGCTGTGTCTCGCATGGCCGCTATTTCCTAAAACGGTGCTGGTTTCTGCAGATGAGCTTCTCAGAGTCTAGAAAGGTCATTACGTCTGTCATGTGCCATGATTCTACAACAAATCGACGTCAGTGAAAGTGGCCGGTAATTATGTGCATCCGATTTACTACCCTTTTTATAGATTGCTATGACCTGGGTCTTCTTCCAGTCCCGTGGAACTTTCCGCTGTTCCAATGATCTCTGATAGATGATGGATAAGAATGGTGCTATATTTGTAGGATAGTCAACATTTAATCTTACGGGGATACCGTCCGGGCCAGATGCCTTCCTGGCGTCTAAGGATCTTAGCTGTTTTACAAGCCCAGATACACTAAACAATATGTCAGCCATCCTTGCGTTTCTTCGGTAATTGAAAGGGGGAAGGGTGCTGCAAACCTCTAACGTAAACGAGTTTTTGAAAGCTAGGTTTAGAATTTCGGCCTTCTGTTTATCATCATCCGTTACATTACCCTACTGTCAGCAAGAGCCGACCGTTGTGGCCGAGCAGTTCTAGGAGCCGCAGTCTCGAAACGCGCGGCCTCTCCGGTCGCAGGTTCGAATCCTGCCCCGGTTATGGCTGTGTGTGATGTCCCTAGGTTAGTTAGGTTTACGTACTTCTAAGTTCTAGAGGACTGACGACCACAGATGTTAAGTCCCATAGTGCTCAGAGCCATTTAAACCATTTTTTTTGTCAGCACGGGAAGGGATTGAATTATTTGTAGCGTTCATAGATTTTACGTACGACCAAAATTTGTTGGGGTTATTTTTAGAACCTGCAGATAAAATATTGCTTTCAAATTCGTTAAAAGAATCTCTCATTGACTTTTGACAGCTGCTTTCATTTGGCATTATTTCTATTTGTCAGCAGGACAGTGACTACGTTTAAAACGACTGTGCAAAATTCTATGCTTTCTCAGCAACTTCCTAATATGTTTGTTGTATTGTTGTACCAAGGTGGATGCTTTCCATCCCCTATATTTTTGCTAGGCACATATTTCTCTAGCACATGGTGGACAATACCTTTAAATTCCGATCGAAGATGCTCAATACCTTTGTTTCCCGCGGCGAATGCTTGGAGCCGACTATGAAGATATTCATTAATGACACTTTTATTTGCTTTTCCAAACAAGAACACTCTACGCTGTTTCTTTGCTTTTTGCAACTTCCACTGGCATTGAAGCCACTGCGGCATTATGGTCGCTAATACCTGCTTCTAGATTAACTTCCTCAAAAGGAACAGGTCTGTTTGTCGCCAAGATATCTAATATGTTCCCATCTCGAGTTTGCTTTTCTAACCTATTGCTCAAGGTTGTATGCTGGGAACGCTCCTAGAATAACTTCACAGGAGTCTTTGCTTCTTGCCCCTGTGATAAACGTGTAATTTTCCCAAGGCATACAGCGCCAACTGAAGGCCTTATGACGTCGGGTGCTTCTGGGTACAACCACGAATCACAATTGGTGCGCGTCCAAGGCATTGTGATCAGTATGACGTATGTGAAAGATGTCCTGCGACCCGTAACCATACGATTTTTCCGCAAAACTCCCCAGGCGCCATTTTTCAGCAAGACAATGCCGACCACATGTTGCTGCTCGAAGACGTGCCTTCTGGACGTCACAGAATGTCAGCCTTTTGCCCTGGCCCACCAGACCACCAGACTGGTCACTAATTGAGAATGTGTGGGGTATGGTGAAACGATGGGAGCAACGCTGCGACCAAAAGCCATCCACCACACTTGATCTTTGGAGCCAGTTGAATGCAGCATCGACAGGAGAGCATTCACGCCCTTTACGAGTCGATGCCATTACGCGTGGAACAAGGCGGACCCTGTGCCTCTTAGGCAACAGGGCACGTGCTACACTGAGGTGAATGAAATACTAATCATTTCTGCACAACTTACTAATTACACGTTCTGTGAATATGAACACTTTGTCCCTAGTCGTTCAAGATGTTCTCCTTTTTTTCCCAACATGAATATACTTTGGGAAAAGCTGAACTCTAAAAACTAATGAATTATTTACACTACTGGCCATTGAAATTGATACACCAAGAAGTAATGCAGATGATAAATGGCTATTCATTGGGCAAATATATTATACTAGAACTGACATGTGATTACATTTGCACACAATTTGGGTGCATAGATGCTGAGAAATCAGTACCCAGAAAAACCACCACTGGCCGTAATAACAGCCTTGACACCCCTGGGCATTGAGTCAAACAGAGGTTGGATGGCGTGTACAGGTACAGCTGCCCATGCAGCTTCAACACGGTACCACAGTTCATCAAGAGTAGTGACTGGCATATTGTGACGAGACAGTTGTTCGGCCACCATTCACCAGACGTTTTCAATTGGTGAGAGATCTGGAGAATGTGCTGGCCAGGCCAGCAGTCGAACATTTTCTGTATCCAGAAAGGCCCGTACAGGACCTGCAACATGCGGTCGTGCATTATCCTGCTGAAATGTAGGGTTTCGCTAGGGTCGAAAGAAGGGTAGACCCACGGGTCGTAACACATCTGAAATTTAACGTCCACTGCTCACAGTGCCGTCAATGCGAACAAGAGGTGACCGAGACGTGCAACCGATGGCACCCCGTACCATCACCCCGGGTGATACGCCAGTATGGCGATTACGAATACACGCTTCCAATGTGCGTTCACAGCGATGTCGCCAAACACGGATGCGACCATCATGATGCTGTAAACAGAACCTGGATTCATCCGAAAAAACGACGTTTTGCCATTCGTGCACCCAGGTTCGTCGTTGAGTACAGCATCGCAGGCGCTCCTGTCTGTGATACAGCGTCAAGGGTAACCGCAGCCATGGTCTCCGAGCTGATAGTCCATGCTAGTGCAAACGTCGTCAAACTGTTCGTGCAGATGGTTGACTCAGGTATCGAGACGTGGCTGCACGATCCGTTACAGCCATGCGGATGCCTGTCATCTCGACTGTTAGTGATACGAGGCCGTCGGGGTCCAGCACGGCATTCCGTATTACCCTCCTCAACTCACCGATTCCATATTCTGCTAACAGTCATTGGATCTCGACCAATGCGAGCAGGCTACAATCCGACCTTTATCAAAGTCGGAAAAGTGATGGTACGCATTTCTCCTCCTTACACGAGGCATCACAACAACGTTTCACCAGGCAACGCCGTTCAACTGCTGTTTGTGTATGAGAAATCGTTTGGAAAGTTTCCTCGTGTCAGCACGTTGTAGTGTCGCCACCGGCGCCAACCTTGTGTGAATGCTCTGAAAAGCTAATCATTTGCATATCACAGCATCTTCTTCCTGCTGGTTAAATTTCGCGTCTGTAGCACGTCATCTTCGTGGTGTAGCAATTTTAATGGCCAGTAGTGTATAATAACCCTGTATTCACACGAATCTCATACATTTGCCCACCCACACAGAAATGCCATCGACTGTAGAAAGCCACTGACGTCTCGTTCGCACTTCCCACCAAATTTTTGTGTCAGTACCGATATTTGTCACGTGATTGTGCAGAATGAGCACTAGTGGTATTTTTCCCGAACTACTGCGTCCTCTTAATATTATCGCTCGCGACTGGATATTACACGTGAGTAACAAGATTGAAACGAAAAAAGAAAAAAAGAAAAAAAGGAACGGCGATCTCGCGGATAGACCCGGTGGCTGCAGCGGATAATCGCCGGGCGCTAAACATAAAGCGACATTGCTGCCAACTGTCCGCAGATTTCCACTTGTAATTCCCGCATTACGAAAACCGCTAACGTGATAACCCGGGATACCATTGTCCGCTTGTTACACAAGCATTTTCTGCGCGATCAGCGCTCGCATTGGCAATTCGTGGCGTGCCGAAGTGACGCAAAAACGCAGACTCTTCCGTTAATTGAAAAGCTGGTAGCGCAGCGCGAAATGGGTTACATCAATACTGTTCATTACAGCTCACAGACATTTCCCGACTGTTAGCTGTACAAAGCAACTGGCTACAATAGATTGCGCTGACTTTATCAGGCGTTTGCCTCTCGTTACTAATCGTAGTAGAAGTTTTATTCGTCTGCAGTGCGCACAGCTTCTGACGTGGAACTCCTGCGTCAGTTGTAAGATTTCGTGTTTGTTTTTAGTTTTCATGAAGAGTGATGTGAGCTTTATGTTTTAATTGGATGTGTCATGAACTGGTGCATTGCTGGCGCCAGTTGCCATCGATTATTTTTTGATCGTTGAGATGCTGATTTATCGTTTTCACATCTTTGGTAACGGGGGATTTTAAATGCAGCGCGCGCGCTCTGCTGGTGTGCTGGTGTGGGGTATCCGCGGTGTGAGGCATAGAGTAAATATCTCTGGAGTGAGCATTCACGTGCGCAGAACAGATTTAGTGTTGTCAACATACATTGCCGGCCTGGTCACGTGATCTCGGGGCGACGTGTGTTTGTCCGTATAGCGCCCTGTATACTTAGAATGTCACTACAACCCTAATACAGACGGATTCTTTTCGTACGTGTCGTGGATTATTTATATATGTTGCACAGACATTTTAACAGTATCCATTTGATTACGGGAATAAACGAGATACGTAACTTTTAAGGGCAAGTGATATTGCATTCTGCTTCTTTGCGATAGGTGTCACAGTTCAGATGCACTCGATTTTTCGTAGTTTTCGGTACGATACGGCACTTTATAGTATTACAGAGCCTGACGTACATTTTCGCAGTGAAAGTCTTGCAAAACGACTTGACAGTACGCTAGTACTTTTGCAAGTGTCCGAAAAACACCGAATTTGCCACACATTAGCGATTATATCCCTGCTAATTCGTCATTTTTTCCGCTATTTCTGTGTATTTATTTTCTCGTTTTTGCGATCTAAAGCACAATTTTTCTTATTGGTAACACTTTGAAGTATTCATTTGACGCATTTTACGTACTTGCTTCCAGTTTATTAAACAAATAGTAGACTGAGTAAACTATATAGACAATCGACAAGTCACACATAAATGCATGGAGGATAGTATTTGCTGAAACAATTAACCATTCCTTTTCCTGTTCCACTAGCAAATTTACGAGATGAAGCGATTGTTTTTAAGGTTTTGTACGAGCCGTAATATCTATTACATAGTCATAAAATCGTAGAAAAATAAGTCTACAGAATCAAGCCTTAATTATAATGCGTCCCGAAATTTTTAAACATATACAGTGTCTCTTACTAATATGATAACTATACTTAGAACTATATGGTATGTACCTGTGGTGCGCGTACTGTAAGACCTTCGGTACAGACACCATCAGATTATTTGACTTGTCGCTCTAACGAAGTAGGCGAGTGTCAGCAATATGTCTCGTGGTCTTATCGTGGCGTGTTTATCTTTTGTCGTTAGGTCAGACGATAGAAATGCCACTTGCACACTTAGAGTAGCAGATTGACGGTGACCAACTTTAAACAGAACTTGATTAATTTTCACACACATTTATTAAAATAATAACAAGCATAAACATTACTTAACTTGGTTCTGGATGCTATTTACAATTGACAATGTGAAATTCCTTTGGTCTTGGTACGTTAATCTTATTCTCACATATCTCTGATACTTGACAAAGTGTCTATTCATTTATCTTCATGGCTATGTACAGGAATATGGTAATCTTTTTAGGCGCACACTGAAACTTGACTATAGACTGGTACAGACAAATGCAGACTAATGCAGACAGGTACAGACTAATGCAGACTGACTAATCGAAGGTCTGTACACTCGTTATAATACCTCTCGCGTTCAGGTATCACTGCGCGAGTATGATCCACGAGGAGAAAAGGTTCTACGTTAGCAGCAATCTCATTGGCTCCGTTACATATTAATACGTAGATCAGTGGAAGCAGAATTTGGTCCGTCTCTAAGGCAGCGCCATCTCGTAGTGCGAAGACGGAAGAGCGCTGCGCCTGCGCTATTGTGCTTAGCGGGGCGCGCTCTAGTGGGTAAGTTGTGTACGCTGACGACGCGGAACTATGTACACAACAGTACTATCCTTCCTTTCACATATTTTTCTTTGCATCCGTGGCAACAACAGTAATTCACCATCGCTATTACACTATCAACAAACAGCCGGCCGGTGTGGCCGAGCGGTTCTAGACGCTTCAGTCTGGAACCACGCGACCGCTACAGTCGCAGGTTCGAATCCTGTCTCGGGCATGGATGTGTGTGACGTCCTTAGGTTAGTTAGGTTTAAGTAGTTCTAAGTTCTAGGGGACTGTTGACCTCAGATGTTAAGTCCCATAGTGCTCAGAGCCATTTGACCCATATCAACAAACGGTGAAACACAACAAACACTCTTGGTACTATAAACTTCAAACGCTGCGGAAAGCACACAGGCACAGCGAAGTCCCGAAAACACGTGACAGTCCTGGTTTAATGTTGACAACATGCGCAGAACGCAATGCGCACTCCAGAGACATTTACTCTACGGTGTGAGGTGGAGTGGCGTGGGACTGTGTTTGTATGCACCACGGCTAAAGGCCCTATTGCCCCTATTGCGAGTTTAACCGTTAAATAGAAATCTTCTGCCCATGCTGATGCGGAGGTTGAAAGGACGAATTCCGTCGAGTTTGTTACAAGTTACACAGGCCGAATGAATTGGAGTCGTCGAGTCGCTTCGGTAGGTGGTGTTCATGTTAACTAAATATTCCAGTGGACTAAAAACCATTTGGAATTGTTCCAGTTGCTTATCACAGAATTTGATGTCGTCACTTGACGGCAGTTAAGGAAGTGTAACGACTCCCACCAAACAGACACGAAGCATGGCTAGACACGTAGCTGAAAATGTAACTAAGTAGTGCGCGAGTCTATGTTTGGCATTCCAAGCTACTCTAAAATATTTTTCCCATTCTTCCTGTTGCGTCATTATTTTTGTCTGGCCTTTAAATATGCGCTGAGATTAGTCATGCTATTATAACTTTTATGCCATTATTTTCATGATAGTTTTAAGGGATTGGCTAATTAAAATTTACGAGCCGTGACTGCCCAAGTAAGTCACGGAGGTTAATTTTGTTGGTTTCATTTGTGGAGTATATCATTGGAGACTGGAAAGTTGCACAGGTCACACAAGTATTCAAGAAAGGTATTGTATTGTATTGTATGTGGACCGGGGACATAGAAACGACGGAGAGGCTCCGTCCCCGCCACAGCCACAGTGGTCCACAACCCCACGACGGCTACCGAAGTCCACTTCACCCCTCCGCCGCCCCACACCGAACCCAGAGTAATTGTGCGGTTCGGCCCCCGGTGGACCCCCCCAGGGAACGTTTCACACCAGACGAGTGTAACCCCTATGTTTGCGCGGTAGAGTAATGGTGGTGTACGCGTACGTGGAGCACTTGTTTCCACAGCAATCGCCGACATAGTGTCACTGAGCCAGAATAAGGGGAACCAGTCCGCATTCGCCGAGGCAGATGGAAAACCGCCTAAAAACCATCCACAGACTGGCCGACTCACCGAACCTCGACACAAATTCGTGCCGGGGACCAGGTGCTCCTTCCCGCCCGGCAAAGCCGTGCGTTAGACCGCACGGGCAACCGGGTGGGCTTTTCAAGAAATGTAGTAGGAGTAAAATCCACTAAATTACAGGACCATATCGTTAACGTCGATATGCAGCAGGATTTTAGAACATATACTATGTTCGAAATTATTCATTACCACGGTCTGTTGACACACAGTCAACAAGGGCTTAGAAAACATCGTTCCTGTGAAAGACAACTATCTCTTTATTCACATGAAGTGTTGAGTGCTATTGACAAGAGATTTCAGATCGATTCCGTATTTCTGGATTTCCGGAAGGCTTTTGACACTGTACCACACAAGCGGTTCGTAGTGAAATTGCGTGCTTATGGAATATCGTCTCAGTTATGTGACTGGATTTGTGATTTCCTGTCAGAGAGGTCACAGTTCGTAGTAATTGACAGAAAGTCATCGAGTAAAGGTAGTGTTATAGGCCCTTTGCTGTTCCTTATCTATGTAAACGATTTTTGAGACAATCTGAGCTGCTGTCTTCGGTTGTTTACAGATGAAGCTGTAGTTTATCGACTAATAAAGTCATCAGAAGATCAAAACAAACTGAAAAACGGTTTAGAAATATCTGAATGGTGCGAAAAGTGGCAGTTGATCCTAAATAACGAAAAGTGTGAGGTCATCCACATGAGTGCTAAAAGGAACTCGTCAAACCTCGGTTACACAATAAATCAGTCTAATCTAAAACCCGTAAATTCAACTAAATACCTAGGTATTACAATTACGAACAACTTAAATTGGAAGGAACACACAGAAAATGTTGTGGGAAAGGCTAACCAAAGACTGCGTTTCATTGGCAGGACACTTAGAAAATGTAACAGTACTATTAAGGAGAGCGCCTACACTACGCTTGTCCGTCTTTTAGAATACTGCTGCGCAGTGTGGGATCCTTACCAGATAGGACTGACGGAGTACATCGAAAAAGTTCATGGAAAGGCAGCACGTTTTTTATTACCGCGAAATATTGGAGAGAGTGTCACAGAAATGATACAGGATTTGGGATGGACATCATTTAAAGAAAGACGTTTTTCGTTGCGACGGTATCTTATCACGAAATTCCAATCACCAACTTTCTCCTCCGAATGCGAAAATATTTTGTTGACACCGACCTACATAGGGAGGAACGATCACCAAGATAAAATAACGGAAATCAGATCTCTTACGGAAAGATACAGGTGTTCATTCTTTCCGCGCGCTATACGAGATTGGAATAATAGAGAATTGTGAAGGTGGTTCGATGAACCCACTGCCAGGCACTTAAATGTGATTTGCAGAGTATCCATGTAGATGTAGATGTAGATGATAATTAGTTGTGCAGTTAGGATTGTGTATCTCATGCCTCAGAATGTTGTCTATCGCTGATGTGTTTTACGTTGCAGATAATTGGCAGTGGTTGACGCGAACAAACTGGGATCGCACTACCACGGTGGCAGGGTGATATTTAAGGCCCTGCCCCTCCCCCACGTCTCGGGTTATGTTGTTACTGCCCTGTAATTCCATCCTTTCGGTGGAGAGTTACGGTTTCTGATGCTCAATCGCAGTGCAAAGTTGAGCAACTTTTATTTAATTTCCTGTCCCGTAGATTTATTGTATTGGTTAAAATCTTTTGTTGTGCTCGCATCCATACTAATTCTCATGTAGAGTGGAAGCGGTCCCTGTTAAGTTTTTCTTGGGAATATATTCTCGTTGTAGTCAGGTAATGAAATCATACGAACCTGGTATATTCAAGTAGCATTGTTCTAATTAATCAGAAGTTGGTCGCGTAGACGTTAAAAATTTTCTAGTTCGTTGAACTCAGAATTTTGATGTGAATTAGTCATGTTAGTCATATTTTATGAATCCTGATTTTATGAACATTGTATTGTTGTTGTTGTTGTGGTCTTCAGTCCTGAGACTGGTTTGATGCAGCTCTCCATCCATTCTATTAGTTAATGAAAAATTGGCCGAGTAAACCTTAAAATTATGGTGTTTTGTGGACTCAGAACTTTATGTGAGGTAGTTATGTTAGTCATAATTTACGTGCATGATTTTATGAATATTGTGTTTGAATTATAAAATGTTGGCCAAGGAAGCCTTAAAACGTTACTGTCCGGTTACGTCAGCCATATTTATCTTAATAACGGTTTTATGAATAGTGTTTCATTTAATGAAAAGTTGCCTCAGTAAACCTTAAAAATATTGGCGATTGTTGAACCTCAGAACATTTATCTGAGCTAGTTAAGTCAGTTATATTTTACGAAGGATGCTTTTATGAATCTTGTCTGTAAATTATCAAAGGTTGGCCAAATGAGTCTTAAAACATTACTGTCTGTTGGACTCCGAACTTGGATGTGATGAAAAGATAGATAAAAGGGCTTCCATGCAAGTGATGAAGTAGGTGTGATTTATTTGTCAGTCATATTGAATTAATTACAGGTCCATGGACATTGTTTAAATTAATGTAAGTGGTTGAAAGAAAACGATATGTGGAAGACAGATTAAAAGATTTTTGTGTTCTATAAGATAAGCTATGTTGTAATTATGGTTCCTGTGAGTGTATTATGAGCAAGGTGTTTGTAATAAAGAAGCGTGTGGCAACTTCAACTGATTTCGATTGTGCTTTCGGTGTGACCTTAGGGACCACACCCCATGTCATATTTCATATTTGTAAGTAAGCATTTTCAAACAGTAGTTCTCGATAATCGATATCTTACACCTCAGAGATTCTGAGTACAAGCAGTGCGACCTTTGGTTGCAGTAGCAGTGTCGCGGCAGTAGACACTCTACGAGAAGTAAGTTAGATATTCGGGTGTTGGCTACGCTATTGAGCGGTCTTGAAGTACTTGCAGAGCACAGAGAGAAAATTACAGACGGTGATGAGTTGTGAAATATGATTTTGTAAAGATTAATTGGACAAGTGAAGAATTTTTGAGGTTAAGTGATGCTGCACTACTTGCTTGCGTGTAGTTATATGTTTGAATAGAGAAAAGTTTCAATAGAGATTTTTTATTGACATAATTAAATTTTCCTTGAGACGTTTGAATCTCATCTACGATAATGATAGAAGTCAGCTACTACACCTGGGCAACGGCCTTGCCGCAGTGGATACACCGGTTCCCGTCAGATCACCGAAGTTAAGCGCTGTCGGGCTTGGCTGGCACTTGGATGGGTGACCATCCAGGCCGCCATGAGCTGTTGCCATTTTCCAGGGTGCACTCAGCCTCGTGATGCCAACTGAGGGGCTATTCGACCGGGTAGTAGCGGCTCCGGTCAAAAAAAAAAAAAAAAAAAAAGTCATAACGACTGGGAGAGCGGTGTGCTGACCACACGCCCCTCCTATCCGCATCCTCCTCTGAGGATGACACGGCGGTCGGATGGTCCCGATGGGCCACTTGTGGCCTGAAGACGGAGTGCTTTAGCTACTACACAGTCATAGCAGTACAGGCTGCATAGCTCCATGGACTACTCTAATCCAGTGCCCTATCTGACACAAACTTCAATTCACATCTTCAGCTTATGTAACGGCCAGCACACCTGCCTAGTAAGCAAGGAGATCCCTGTTCAAGTTCCTACTCTGCCACAGATTTTAATTTAGTTCTTCACCTTCTTTCATTTTCTTTATTGCTTTGGGTTCGTTAGTTCATTCTTCAGACGTGAATAAGTGCAGTAAAGATCATTGTGATTGTTAGAAAATGACTATCAGTTTTCGCAGTATAGTTTTTTCAACGATATAGCGCTTTCAGTCACTTAGCAATAGAGATGGGCAAACTGAAACACTTAACTGTTTCGAAACAAATGAAACAGTACAATGTAATGTTTCGATACGCTGTTTCGAAACAGTGAAACAATTTGTGTTTTGTAATCTAATAAACGTACACATTTAATCATCTTGAATGTCTACTGTATAAGTATGTCCATATAAACACAAATGAGGTGCGAGAGCGTTAATCATTTCGCAGAAAGTATGAAACTATCACCTGGGTGTCTTGGCAGTTTCGTATTTCCTGCAGCAAATGCGCTGCTTTCGTGTTGTGTGACTTTCATATTTTTCAATTGGCTGAGGACAGCCATAGCTGAAGACAGAAGAACCACCACGAACGGAACTGGAGGTAGGAGCAAACTGCAGAAACAACGGATATGCTACTGGGATTCCCACATTCCGTTAGTATGGGTAATATACCCATCCTGCTAATTTCCATGCACACAAAGGGAATCATTGTGGATAACAGGCACAGTGACTATAGACTCACAAATAACGCCAAATAATTCGAATGAATAACAAAATATAACAGAAAAAAATTTTGTCTTTCAAGGTGTTTCGAACCTTTACTATAAAGTCACCACGCTTCCCAGCCCTTCCCGTTCACCATTACACTATCAGTGACATGTCAAACAGATTGCTTGCAACTATACCTAGATCAAATTTATGTATATGTCTAATAACTGTCACTCTAAGCCTTTTTTTATTCAAAATGTTGTAGGCTTACTTGCGTTTCTTAATACGATTACTGTACATGAAAAGAGAAGCGTATGTTATAAAAAAAGTGTAATTTAATCGAATGATTTTCACATATTTATTATTTTCAATAGGAATAGTATGCGTTGTTTCATTGTTTGGTTAGTGTTTATAAAGTAGATGTTACGCCATTTCGTAATAGGACAGTCAGCTAGAAACGAAGCTTTATTTTCGGATATCTTAAGCTTCATTCTATTGCTTGTCAAAAAGAATTCGACACTCTTGAAAGTGTTTCATGAAGTGTTATGTTGTGTTTCAGTATCTGTGCCGAGCCCGAATCTCGTACGAGACAGAGCGGAATGAAACATCACTGTTTCGATACAATTAGTCCGTTCCAAGCGCAGGTGGACTGAAACAGCCTTATTTTGAAACAACGATACAGTTTCTGTGTCTGGCTCGAGATCGAATCTGGTGCGGTTATCCGAAACAGGGGCGGAATGAAACACCACTGTTTCGAAACAGTGAACCACTGCCGTTCCGAAACACTGAAACAGTTCCACGTATCGATACACTGTATCGAAACATAGAAACAGTGGCCAAGTCTACTTAGCAAATTCAAATTCCACAATTGTACTTTCACAAAAGAATTTCACGTGTTCTGATTGGATATGCTGCTGCATTACACTCTGCATAACACAGTAAGATTGAAACAAGAAATCTTTTCAGACTAGTTGCGCGCCCTTGTATTGCGCTGTACAAGGTGTTCTCTGCTATTTAGCTTCCTAGCTACACGATGCGAATCTTATGTTCATCATTTCGAGCGGCACCGAGTTTCCGTTGCCACAGGTAAGCCACAAATATTTGTTAAGTACAGTCGAAGTTGTAAGACCATTCACAATTAGGTATTCTTTCTCAAAATTCATTACCAGGCCAGTGGGGGTAAAATTCATTTCAGATTTCGTTTCAAATGCAGTCAGTTTTATTTTCCAGAGTTCCGTGTTGCATTCGGCTGTGTATTATTCAGCGTTTGGAAATTTATGCAGTCAGATTGCACATTTAAATTCACAGAGGATTTTAGTAGAAACAGTTCGGTTATTTACTCTCTGAAAATACGTTTGGTAAATTTATGTAGCATTTTATCCTGTTAACTCTGTGTGCTGGAACTGAAAAGTCACGTATTGTGATGCACTACACAATAGAAGTTCCCACAACAGCTTATTTAATATGCAGTTAAATTTTGTAATCACTTTGAAGTTTATTAAAAATAGAGTTATACAGGTTCCTTTTTCAGAGACTTTCCTGAGAAGACGTGTCAGTTCTGTCACGTGTATAAAGACCTCGTGTGAAGAAATATCGTTATTTGTTTACGTCCATGGACAGATACACTGTAATGTTTGAGCAGAAGCAACTCCTACCAGAAATATATCGGTGGAGATGACGATAAGGTATTCCTCAATACACAGCTTTCCCATTTCGGATGTTCCAGTTACGTCACCACAGACCAAGTGCGACAATTCGAGCCAAAATCAGCCGGCCGGGGCGGCCGAGCGGCTCTAGGCGCTACAGTCCGGAACCGCGCTGCTGCTACGGTCACAGGTTCGAATCCTGCCTCGGCCATGAATGTGTGTAATTTCCTTAGGTTAGTTAAGTTTAGGTAGTTCTAAGTTCTAGGGGACTGATGACCTGAGAAGTTAAGTCCCATAGTGCTCAGAGCCATTTGAACCATTTGAGCCAACATCACCTTCCTTTTAAGGAGTAAGCTATTGCCTGTTTTGACCTCAAAAACAGAATCATTCCCATCATAATTCAGTCTTCCAATATATCTTTTCCCATTCGGCTTGTAGTTCAGGATCTTCCGTGGAGGCGGCCCGTGTGGCCGAGCGGTTCTAGGCGCTTCAGTCTGGAACCGCGCGACTGCTACGTTCGCAGGTTCGAATCCTGCCTCGGGCATGGATGTGTGTGATGTCCTTAGGTTAGTTAGGTTTAAGTAGTTCTAGGTTCTAGGGGACTGATGACCTTAGATGTTAAGTCCCATAGTGCTCAGAGCCATTTGAACCATTTTGAATCTTCCGTGGAATTCTGTCATCTGGCATTCTCATGATATTTTTGAATCGTTTCATTCATGTCGAGAACATTTAATTCTGTTCTAGTATCTTCGTTTCTGATCATGCCTCTTCTTCTGCAGCCCATTATCTTTCTTAGGAACATTATCTCTGCTGTTTGAAATTTATTTTCTTTTTTTTTGTGGTAACCAAGCTTTCTCTTCTGTAGGACAATACAGAATATGTTTTTGTAATTACACCACTTGTATTGTTCAGGACAATAACAAAAATACATGAGTTATAAAAGGACAGCAGTTCACTTTATGCCAGTATCAGATCAGGATATTGAACATAGAAAAGTTGCACAGTGAATTTTTAGTGTCCCAGTCTGATCAGCCAGCAAATTCGACCATTTAAGTTCTGAGAATAGAAGATGTCCGCCTCTTACCAGAGTGGTCAACCTCGTGCTTGGGGCACCGGGTTGGATTCCCGGCACTGCCCAGGACTTGACTGGACCGGAGTGCACTTAGCCTCGTTATGGTAACTGAAGATCAGCCTGACTGAGAGGCGGAATGTCGACAACGAGGAGTGAGTTGAGACCGCAGTGTGCTGACTCCGCACCACTCCATACCACATCCACTGACGAATGACTGACGATGACATGGCAGTCGGTCAGCTGTCACGTGCTTTTCAGCTTTCCACGACGTTATCACAGGCTTTCCCTTTTTCATTTTCGTTTAGGACAGACGTTGTCCTCGATGGTGAATGTTCATCGGAGGTGAGGGTATCATCTGGAGTGCCCCAGGGAAGTGTGGTAGGTCCGCTGTTGTTTTCTATCTACATAAATGATCTTTTGGATAGGGTGGATAGCAATGTGCGGCTGTTTGCTGATAATGCTGTGGTGTACGGGAAGGTGTCTTCGTTGAGTGACTGTAGGAGGATACGACTTGGACAGGATTTATGATTGGTGTAAAGAATGGCAGCTAACTCTAAATATAGATAAATGTAAATTAATGCAGATGAATAGGAAAAAGAATCCTGTAATATTGGAATACTCCATTAGTAGTGTAGCGTTTGACACACTCACGTCGATAAAATATTTGGGCGTAACATTGCAGAGCGATATGAAGTGGGACAAGTGTGTAATGGCAGTTGTGGGGAAGACGGATAGTCGTCTTCGGTTCATTGGTAGAGTTTTGGGAAGATGTGGTTCATCTGTAAAGGAGACCGCCTATAAAACACTAATACGACCTATTCTTGAGTACTGCTCGAGCGTTTGGGATCCTAATCAGGTCGGAATGAGGGAGGACATAGAAGCAATTCAGAGGCAGGCTGCTAGATTTGTTGCTGGTAGTTTTGATCATCACGCGAGTGTTACGGAAATGCTTCAGGAACTCAGGTGGGAGTCTCTGGAGGAAAGGAGGCGTTCTTTCCGTGAATCGCTACTCAGGAAATTTAGAGAACCAGCATTTGAGGATGACTGCAGTACAATTTTACTGCCGCCAACTTACATTTCGCGGAAAGACCACAAATATAAGATAAGAGAGATTAGGGCTCGTACAGAGGCATTTTTCCTCGTTCTGTTTGGGAGTGGAACAGGGAGAGAAGATGCTAGTTGTGGTACGAGGTACCCTCCGCCAGGCACCGTATGGTGGATTGCGGAGTATATGTGTAGATGTAGATGTAGATGTAGAAGGTATAGCAAAAACAGTCTTGGAAATATCAAGTTCAACATCTTGTGACGAAACTGAATGCTACTGTTTTCACTGGACGAATGATCTCCACTGCTTCTGACACTGAAACGCGAAGGATTGTTTACTTTTCATACTTTCAATTGTTTATTATTGAAAGGTGGCTACACTGAGCCACAGCGCCAAAAATCGCGCCAGAGAGTATTGTTCCGTCGCCTCCACTGGCAGTGATTATTGAGACGCAGCGACAGGCAGTTCTTGCCGAGAAGTTGTGGTGGACACTGCTTGTAGCTGAAGTTGGAATGAGATGGGGTAGTAGTGAGTGTTTGTTCGATGTTTTATGCAGCTATGTGATGGGAGAGATAGCAGATGTTATTCCAATGGAGATATTGTAATGGTCAGAGTGCTTTTCGTCAATATATATGAAGGTAATAAATATTATGTTGTCTATTTATTTGTGTGTCCTGAATAATGTGTCATTACAGGTTCAGTCAACAAAGCATCTGGCTTGTGTTCTTGTATTAGAGTGTAATTCTGGGTTTCTTGCACAATTATAGTATTTCTAATTTTCTTTTATCACGTCAGTATAAATGATATTTAAAAATTCTTGTCTTGTTGAAGAAGAACCGTGCCAGATGTGCGTTGAGTCATACTACCACATACAGAACAGCTACACTTGTGCTTTGTTGGATTCGTAGATTTTATAGTTGCTGGGGACTTAATTAGTTAATTGTGTTAACAGAAATTTTCTTACATTCTTTGTTGTCATTCTATGCAGTCAGATAGCGTAACAATTAGTTGTCAGGGCCAGCCGTTTACGAGACTTGCGTAATCGGACTTACAGCTACTAAAAATATTTGCATTCATATTTAATTTTAATTTAGCCCCCATGCACGTGGCGACCGCTGCTTCGGATCGTCCCTTGGAATCTTCTGATTGTAAAAATAGTAGACAGTAGTATTGTAGTAGTAATTTGTAGTTTAGTAATTGTAGTCTATTTTGCATGTGTAGATTGGTAATTGTCATTCTTCTATTGTTCGTTAATCGTGTTTGAAGGAAGCATTTCGTGTGATTGATATTGTTGGTGATAAAGTGTCATTGTGTGTAATTTTCATATAGTGACGAGTTTTGTATGTTTTGTAAATGATTACGCGATCGATGAAAAAGGCAAAAATGATGAATAATGAGAATGACGAAATTGTTAACATGGCGAACTCGCCAACAGAGGAAAACAGTATGATGGATAATGAAGTGGAAAACAATGTAATAAGTCGGGAAAATAGTCCGGAACCATTTCAAAATTTTTCTCAATCAGAAAATTCACAGAACCCGAGACTAACGACAGAAGGTTCTGGAATAGTATCGAATACAGATAGCTTTATGGCTATGCAGAAGGAAGTTAGTTTTGTGGGAAATGTTAGGGGCGAAAAGAATTTCGAACAACTTAACACGGAGCAGTTGATGAGTGCAATATTAAATTTGGGATCTGAATTAAAAACAGTGGCAACACGGTTAGACTCACAAATAGTAACAATTAAAACTGAGATGGGAACAATGGGATCACAGTTACGATCTGAATTAAAAACAGATAGGGAAACAATGGAAACACGGTTAGACTCATTGGGATCACAGTTAGGATCTGAATTTAAAACAGAGATTGGAACTTTGGAAACACGGTTAGACTCACGAATAGGGACATGTTTCAAAAACATGAAAGATGAATTAAAGAAAGAAATTCGAGAAGAAGTACAACCGATTTTGAATGCTCACAATAATAGATTAGTTGCAGTAGAGATTAGACAAAGGGAACAGGATAGAGAACAGGAAGAAAGAGATCGCGTGATAGTACAGAAATTTTCAGAGTTAAATTTACAACGTGCAAAAGATAAGGAAGAAATATTTGAGAGAATCGAGGAATCCGTACGAAATGACAGACTAAATAACCTAACACAACAGTATGAACAGTTAACTACTAAATGCGTTAATACTGAAACGCGAGTCGCGACACTTACGGAAGACGTAAATAAACAGAAAGAACAAATTGGTGACTTATCGGAAAGAGTGGAGGAGATTTCAGATAAATTGACAAATCTTAGTTTAAATGGGGACAGAGATTCAGATGACACAGCTCCATTGCCATTTTCAGAAACCGAAGAGTACCAGAACATAAATAAGCATGTTGAAAATCAGGGAAAATTTAATGAACGTGTTAAAAGGGAAGTTGAGGCATTACGAAAGCAAGTCAAGCAAATTGAAGGCGAAATCGTAGGAAAATATAGCAGAAGAAATTTAGAATCACAGGTAGCAGAGTGCTTTGAAGAAAGTAATTTATTTCATTTACGGGATGCAACAAGAGAGCGCCAGGCGCGCGAACTAGACAATAATCGACATTCGGACTGGAACAGACGCGGTAGGTCTTTGTCGCCACGAGGCGAAAACTTTGACTATAAACACTTTTTGACTGTTCGGAAATTTAAGATCTTCCGCAATTCTAAGAATGACATACATCCATGTTCATGGTTAGATAAATTTATGTACGCACTCCCACCAAATTGGCCACTAAGTCACAAACTGGAATTTATGTGTGGATATTTAGAAAACGAACCGGCGACGCGGATGCGCGCACTCATTAGAGATTGTAATAGCCTAAATGATTTTTATCATGCATTTCTATCGGCATATTGGTCCGAAAACACGCAAGACAGAGTCAAACACAGTCTTATTATGCAGCGTAATTTCAAATAGTCTGAGTTCCGCACGCCAGCAGAATATTTTGAAGACATGATTCGAAAGAATCAGTTCCTTTCCAACCCTTATAGCCCGACTGAATTAATTCGCATTTGTTTAACTAAGCTGCCACAATCCATAAGACAAATTGCTTTAGCTGGAAGATGTAAAGACGACATCGAGACTTTTAAGACTTTGTTGCAAGAACTTGAGTATGACAACGACGACGGGACTTCTTGTAACTTTTTCAGTAACAGTAATTACAATAGATTTTCAGAGAAAAGGGATAGTGATCGGAACGGGCGTTGTATGGGTAATTTTGACAATGACAGACGTAACAGACAGGACAATAGATACCAGCCTTATGACAATAACAGACGTTCTAACAGAAATTACACAGACAATTATAATAACGGTAATTCGTACCGGAATGATCAATCATACGGAAACAGTAATCGGTATTATCAAGACAGAAATTGTTCAAACAGTAATAGAAATTCTTACTACAGAAATAATCAGGGTAGTAGATACCACAATAATTTCAGAAGTGACAGTCGAAATTACACAAGAAGTAGTTATGCAGACAGACAGGAAAACAGAAATTTTAATAACAGACACAACCAAGAATTTGTATCTAACAGACAGGAGGGACCTAATTGGCATCCTCCACGTGACAGAACTTCAGAGAGACAAGTGCAAATCGTAGAAATGGAACCGCGAAATGACGCGAATAATCAAAGACGTGACGCAAACAATCGATAATGACTAGCAGCTTCGGCTTCTGGCAGCAATATAGACGGTTCAGAAAGTAATGACACTACGGCTTTACACTACGTACGCCTGGAAGACATGAGAGATATTTTGTTAGACGAAAAGGAAAATAATGTAGACGCATTTTTACATCCTGTTATTGAAGTATGTGTGGGTAAGAATAAGTTCACTGCAGTTTTAGATTCTGGGAGCCCATTGAACGTCATTAGTGAATCAGTTTTTCGTATATGTGAAAGGACTATTGCCTGTCCTGTGTTACCTATTTCTAAAACTGCAATTCGAGGAGCGATTTCTGGAAAAGGTGTAGAAGTTAAACAACAGACCAACCTAAATTTCAATTGTCAAGGATACGAATTTTCTGCTAATTTTATTATTGTTCCATTACTCAGTACACAAATTATATTAGGTATGGAGTTTCTTAACGCACATAAGGCAATTTTGAACTTTAAAGAAGGAAGTGTGAATTTGACTATTGCCGGAATGCCGAAAAGTTTGAAATTTTTCGAGTGTTTAACAAGATCTGAGTCAGATACAAAATGTTTAAGGTTTCTTACTTCTGATGTTTTCGTTGAGCATTATGACGACAATGTGTTTATTCATGACAATGACAATAGATACAGAGACGCGATGGATGATATAATTAATAGCGAAGAATTAATTAATGAAAAGGTTAAGAAAGCTGAAGTGCCAGATGACGTTGCAAGGGAAGAGCTGCACCACATTTTGACTTCACATGCTACAGTATTTAGTCATCACACAGGAACTATACAAGGCTTACAATATTTATTTAAAGTAAAAGAACACACACGATTTCGCGGGAAAACGTACGCTATTCCTTTGGCTTACAGAGACAAGGTTAAGAATGAACTTCAGTACATGTTCGATCAGGGCATTATTGAGCCTGCAGTCAGTCCTTATACTAGCCCATTACACGTTGTTCTTAAAAAGGATGGATCAATTCGTTTGGTTCTGGATTCCAGACAGATAAATAATATCATCATTCCTGAAACTGACCGTCCACAAAATTTAGATGAACTTCTTCAACATTTCCATGGAATTAAAGTCTTATCCACGATTGATATGCGCGCAAGTTTTTGGCAAATAGAACTCCACCCTGACTGTAGAAAATATACTGCCTTTTTAGCCTTTGGTAACTGTTACCAGTTTCGGAAATTACCGTTTGGACTTACGGTATCTTCAGCAGCATTCATTCGTAGTTTAAACGAAATTTTACCTGTTTATCTTCGTGACAATATTACTTCATATGTTGACGACATTCTTATTGCTAAACATTCTTGGAGTGAGCACAACAAAATTTTGGATTCATTGTTACGCATCTTTGCAAGAGTTGGCATTACTGTGAACTTGGAGAAATCTGAATTTGGTCGTTCACAGGTGAAATTTCTCGGTCACATTATTTCTACAGAAGGTATTCTTCCTGATCCAGAGAAATTAGACGCTATTCGTAACTATGCTGTTCCTACCACAAAACGTGATGTTCGTAGTTTTCTTGGTGTCTGTAATTTTCTTAGACGCTTTGTTAGATTGGACGATTTGGCCACACCTCGTTTATGTGAACTATCTGGAAAGAAATCTAATTGGTGTTGGGATGAGGAAGCTCAGTCAGAATTTGAACAACTCCGTGATACTTTAGTTGGTGCTCCACTTCTTTCACATCCGGATTTATCTAAAGATTTTTGTTTGGCGACGGACTCATCATACAAAGGACTAGGTGCACATTTATTTCAAGAGATAGAAGAAAATGGTTCAAATGGCTCTGAGCACTATGGGACTCAACATCTTAGGTCATAAGTCCCCTAGAACTGAGAACTACTTAAACCTAACTAACCTAAGGACATCACACACACCCATGCCCGAGGCAGGATTCGAACCTGCGACCGTAGCAGAGAGATAGAAGAAAACGGCGTTGTAGTACAAAAGACTATTGCATTTGGAAGTCGTGTTCTCTCTAAATCAGAAAAGAATTATTCGATTACGGAACTTGAAGCTTTGGCTGTTGTTTGGGCTTTTACAAAATTTCGCACATTTTTGTTTGGCAGACATACTAAGGTTTACACCGATCATCGAGCTCTTGAGTTTCTTATGTCGACAAAATTAACTCATGGCAGATTGTCACGATGGGCGTTGTACTTACAGGAATTTGACTTTAGTATTGTTTACATACAGGGTTCTTCAAATATTGTTGCTGATGCTTTATCACGTGCACCTATGGGTTTGAAACAAAGTGCTGAAGAGGACTGCAAGGAAAACAATTATTGTTTGATGTATATTCAAGGTGTTGCGTTTGAGAACTTTATTTCGTCTTCGCTCCAGGACATTGCTAAGGAGTAAAATAAGGATCCAATCTGGAAGGACATTAAGGAGAAGTGGAAGAGAAAGGAAAGCGTAGCGATTAGACAGCATTATTTAGTTCGCAATGACATTCTTTTTAAACGAAAATCGGTCGACAACTCTGTTTGGTTAGTTTGTATTCCTGATGAGAGGGTTAATAAGCTGATTTGGTATACGCATTTCAGTTATGCACACTTTGGTCCCAGAAAATGCTTTCATAAATTACGAGAAAATTGCTACTTCAATAATATGGAAAAACGTATTCGATTTGTTCTTGCCAAATGCAAATTATGTCAAAAGGCTAAGCCGCCGACAGTTTCTCACAGAGCACCGTTGTTTCCTATCATTCCAGCAAAATTAAAGGACATGGCTGCAGTCGATTTGTTCGGTCCAGTGGTTAGATCTACTAATGGTTTTGCGTACATTTTCGTAGCAGTGGAGTTGACATCAAAATATGTGTGTTTTACACCGTTACGCAAAGCAACAGCTCGTTCAGTATCTAACGCTTTCATCAAACATTTTCTTAAAGAAGTGGGTCATGTTGATAAGGTTATATCAGATAATGGATCACAGTTTCGTTCTAAAATTTGGCTTCGTACTCTACGGCGTCGTAAAATTAAACCAATTTTCATTTCACTTTTTCACCCTCAATCTAACGCTTCAGAGAGATGGATGAAGGAAATCAATAAATTGTGTCGTCTTTATTGTCATCAGAATCACAGAACTTGGGATCAGTATCTTCATGTTTTTCAAAACATTCTGAATGAACTTCGTAACGACTCAACTTCTTTACCACCTATACTGATATTAAAAAACAAAGCACCGACAAATCGCATTTCTGAAATCGTTCCTTTTCCGCCTACACGGAAACTGCGGCATTCTGAAGTTGTCAACCTGGCTCTACAAAATATTGCATCTGCGGCTGCTAGAAGAGAGAAATCAGCTAAGCGTCGTGGTCGTTTAAAAATCTTGTCAGTTGGTCAGAAGGTGTTAATTAAGGCTCATCGTTTGTCTCACAAAGGAAAAGGCTTGTGTCGGAAATTTTTACTGCTTTATAACGGTCCATATAGAATTCGCAAAACTATTCATGATAACACTGTCGAAGTAGAAACTCTTAAATCACGACGCTCTAAGGGAATACATCATATATCTAACGTTAAAATTTTTGTGGAATGATATACTTTTGAAAAATTTTTGTAGAATGACATACTTTTGAGAAACTAACAGTTGTATGTAAACACACGGAGAGCACAAGGATACCGCGCTGTGTTTTGGCGGCGGCATATACTCAAAGCAACAGTCAAGTCTGCGCGCCGCACAAGGCAGTCGTTGACCGCAAACAATCACTTCCTACGTCACGCGCCTACAGCTGATCGAGCGCTCAGTGCGAATGCACTGACAGCCGTAAATAAATACACAGTCTAATTTCTCCGACTAAATTCAGTATAAAGCTATAGTGACTTGATGAATTCTGTTATTAACATTCAGTATTTTTCAGGATACGGTTCTCTAAAATATTTAAGAACTTCAGGTAAATTCTGTGCGTGTCCGACGTTAAGACGACTTGCTATCGAGAAAATTTCAGGAAAAATGTCATTACGAAGAAGAAAGTAATAAACTAAAAAGGTAATTATTAATTGAGTTTATTTTTCAGGTAACATATTTCCACTTAGGTACGTACTTTAGACGTAATTTGCTGCTCGCGATTACGTGATTCATACTTTGTGCTAATTACATGTTCAATGAAATTACTTGTGAAGCGACGTGCTTGCGTACGTTAACTGATTTTGACAATGATTATTAATGAACTGGATTGTTACTTGTGTATATTATGCATCGCTTGGCTGCACTGCTTTCTCACTGATGTCATATTTTTAATTATGTGCCTGCTGTGCCTATTTATTTAAATTATAATTGTCACCTGATTAATTGTGCTGATGTGGTTAGGTATGTAAGTTATACTTTGTGATTTATCTGCTTGCGCCTTCATGTTTACTTATTAAGTTACGATGCTAATGACCTGTTTAGTACGTAAGATATATGTTTACTGCTATGCGTATGGATTGCACATTTACACATTTCTGCTTGTTGTCACAACTACTCTTTAATTTGGTATATAGAAATGCTGCTGTACTGTGTATGAACATAAAGTTTAGGTTACACTATGGTATTAGTTACAGATTGTTCGCTTGGCAGAGCCTTGTTGTAAGAATTGTGCTGCATCCACTTGTTGACATTCTGTTCACTACTGGTATATTTACTCGCTGTTGCTTGTTTTGCTTACGCTCAGTGCTTTATATTTTAACATAAGAAAATGACCTGCAGTAATTCGACGAGCGACTTTAGTACAAGAAACGTCATAGAAGTCACATGAGCTGGAGGTTTTATGGAAGGTGTATAAATTTATGCCAATAGGAAGGAAGCTAACGACATGACATACCAAAACTAGGTTTAGACCATTGACAGTTATTACACAGCATTTTTCGTGAGCAATTGAAATAGGCAGTGACACTTGACACAAGAAATACTCCACATGTTTGCTTCTGTTTGCCATAATTCTTGAAGTGGTGTCCACACTGTGAAAAATTAGGATCATTCACACTCCGTAATCGTACTTAATTACTGAGAGTTATTCGAACTAAGTCTGTTAGAGGTCATGTATGCATTCTTTGTTTATAATTCATAATGAGTAGAAGATTTTGGTCAGATGGATTACACAGAGGTTGTGTGTCGACAGTGTGTCTTCGGATTGTATGGGATAAGGAGGTTTGCATTAGGATTTTATCTGTACTTATTCGAGGAGACTGACTAGAGGAAAGAGTTGTTATGGAAGTGAAATGATACTGGCAATAAGGTTTATATGTATCGACGTATTGAAGAGGTATTATGGAGGTATTGAGATTATATGAAGTTGATTGGAGTTTTGGTGTATAAGAGGTAAAGTAAGTGAGGTGCATATTTTTTTTTGTTGGTCTATATGGAACAAGGAGGATGAAGATAGCAGACTAGAACACTAAAATGGAAGGAAGATTGTCTACACACACTTTGTTAAATCACTAAGCAGTATGTACTTTTTTTTTGGAGAGAGGAAGTTGCATATCTTGGCACACTGACAGTTGTTCAGCAACCGTACATTTTGATCTGGCTCGGCAAACATTGGTCTTGACATGATGACTATGACGTTGACTTAACTATTATTGACTGTTATACATTGCTGCCACTATTACTTGATACACATGATGAACATGAAATTTTGACAGAAGTGCATGTACACAGTTAACACTGTTCAATTACACAGTAGTACTTAATGTGGATGAAAGATGAGTGAGTGTGTTTTGTGTGTTTTCCTTTCCTAATCCTACCCACCTATCTCCTAAATATTATTTTATTTGTTTGTAGTGGCTTGCACTGACACCCATAAATATTATAGGTTACTGATGTTTGTGTACTTGTAATAGTTAATATGACAATTATCTGACATCATTTGTGTGTTTGTTATGATTTGTATGTTTAGTGCAAGAGCATTGATAATAATTTTGTAAAAGCAATTGTGTGTGCATTCAAACTGTTGTTCACACCTGCACCTGTTCAAATTGATGTGTGACACTTAGAAATGTTTAATTTCTGCTGATGAACTGTCTGATTAGTGATAGTGAATATTATGGACTGTTACCTGCACTTGTTCAACATAATGGGTGCCACCTGGAAATGTTTAATTACTGCTGATGAACTGTCTAATTAGTGATAATGAATATTATGGACTGTTACTTGCACTTTTTCTACGTGATTGGTGCCACTAGGACATGTTTCATTTCTGCTGATAAACTCTGATCAACAGTGTGATTAGTGATAGTGAATATTATGGACTGATGTCTGCACCTGCTCAACATTGCTGGGTGCCACTGATGACTGCATCTATTGAAATAATGTCACTTGTTGCTGTAGCACCTGTTCAACATTGTTGGGTGCCACTGATGGACTGTTTCTACTGAGATGATGTCACTTGTTGGTGTCTGCACCTGTTCAACATTACTGGGTGCCACTGATGGACTGCATCTATTGAAATAATGTCACTTGTTGGTGTCTGCACCTGTTCAACATTGCTGGGTGCCACTGATGGAACTGCTTCTACTGAAATTATGTTACTTCTTGCTGTCTGCACCTACTCACCATTGCTGGGTGCCACTGATGGACTGATTCTACTGAGATGATGTCACCTGTTGCTGTTTGCACCTACTCAACATTGCTGGGTGCCATTAATGAACTGCTTCTACTGAGAAATGTGACTTGTTGCTGTGTGTACCTCTTCAACATTGCTGGGTACCACAAATGGAACTGCTTCTACTGAAATGATGTTACTTCTTGCTGTCTGCACCTACTCAACAATGCTGGGTGCCATTGATGAACTGCTTCTACTGAGAAATGTGACTTGTTGCTGTGTGTACCTCTTCAACATTGCTGGGTACCACAAATGGAACTGCTTCTACTGAAATGATGTTACTTCTTGCTGTCTGTACCTCTTCAACATTGCTGGGTGCCACTGATGGACTGCTTCTACTGAAATGATGTCACCTGTTGGAGTCTGCACCTGTTCCACAATGCTGGGTGCCACTGAGGGACTGCTTCTACTGAAATGATGTCACCTGTTGGAGTCTGCACCTATTCCACAATGCTGGATGCCACTGATGGACTGCTTCTACTGAAATGATGTCACCTGTTGGAGTCTGCACCTACTCAACATTGCTGGGTGCTACTGCTGGAACTGTCAACCACTTGTTGTGTAAACATTTTATGTGAATATTTGTATAAACTGATTTTTTGTGTATTACTGTTTGTGAAAAGTTATGAGACTCTTACCTGTACATATTCGTCATTGCTGACGCTATTGATTGAACTGTTTAACCACATAATACTTGTGTAAACTATTATGTAAAGTCACATGAATGAAAGAATTTGTATTGCTTCGTGTATTTTGTATATTAGGCTATTGAAAGGTCAGTGCAAAGCCAAAATTTTATCTAGGTATATGATATTTACGTATTAATATTATCTTTTATTTGTGTCTGTATTTTTTTGACGAATTTGGTGGTATTTTCACCACCAATGCTGGCAAAAATACCATCAAATTCTAGCCCGTTGAGGAAGGGCATATGAAAGGTGGCTACACTGAGCCACAGCGCCAAAAATCGCGCCAGAGAGTATTGTTCCGCCGCCTCCACTGGCAGTGATTATTGAGACGCAGCGACAGGCAGTTCTTGCCGAGAAGTTGTGGTGGGCACTGCTTGTAGCTGAAGTTGGAATGAGATGGGGTAGTAGTGAGTGTTTGTTCGATGTTTTATGCAGCTATGTGATGGGAGAGATAGCAGATGTTATTCCAATGGAGATATTGTAATGGTCAGAGTGCTTTTCGTCAATATATATGAAGGTAATAAATATTATGTTGTCTATTTATTTGTGTGTCCTGAATAATGTGTCATTACAGGTTCAGTCAACAAAGCATCTGGCTTGTGTTCTTGTATTAGAGTGTAATTCTGGGTTTCTTGCACAATTATAGTATTCCTAATTTTCTTTTATCACGTCAGTATAAATGATATTTAAAAATTCTTGTCTTGTTGAAGAAGAACCGTGCCAGATGTGCGTTGAGTCATACTACCACATACAGAACAGCTACACTTGTGCTTTGTTGGATTCGTAGATTTTATAGTTGCTGGGGACTTAATTAGTTAATTGTGTTAACAGAAATTTTCTTACATTCTTTGTTGTCATTCTATGCAGTCAGATAGCGTAACAATTAGTTGTCAGGGCCAGCCGTTTACGAGACTTGCGTAATCGGACTTACAGCTACTAAAAATATTTGCATTCATATTTAATTTTAATTTAGCCCCCATGCATTATTTAGAGTCATCACTCGTCTTACTTTTTCGAGCCAGCGCTCTATAAAATCCTCTCTTGTGGCAAGCTCTTCATCGCAATCACTCACAACCTAAGTCCCCACTTGAGGAGCTGAGAACTGTAGCGCCTAAAACACACCGTCATCAGTTTTGAGATTATGGTTTGTATGCATGCTCCTGACACCTGTCGCTCTTACAGTGAATCAGCTTTATCAGTAGACTACTATACACCTACACTGTATATACGAATATTTACGAAGAGCTGTCTCACCGGCTTCCTTGATATTCACTTTCATATGGACCCAATGGATATAAAAGTAAGATTCAGGTGTGGAATTAAAATTCAGGCTGAAAGGATATGAATGATACGATTCACTGATGACATTGCTATCCTGAGTGAGAGTGAAGAAGAATTATATGATCTGATGAAACAGAGTAAGCATTGAGAGTAAATCTAAGAAAGACGAAGGTAATGAGAAGTAGCAGAAATGAGAACATCGAGAAACTTAACATCAGGATTGATGGTCGCGAAGTAGATGAAGTTAAGGAATTCTGATATCTAGGCAGTAAAATAACCAATGACGGACGGAGCAAGGAGGACATCAAAAGCAGACTAGCAATGACAAAAAGGGCATTCCTGGCCAAGAGAAGTCTATTGTTATCAAACACAGGCCTTAATTTGGGGAAGAAATTTCTCAGAATTGTATGGTATTGAAACATGGACTGTGGGAAAAGCGGAACAGAAGACAATCGAAGCATTTGAGATCTGGTGCTACAGACGAGTGTTGAAAATTAGGTGGACTGATAAGGTAAGGACTGAGGAAGTTCTGCGCAGTATCAGAGAGGAAAGGAATATGTGAAAAATACTGATAAAGAGAAGGGACACGATGATAGGTCATCTGCTAAGACATGAGGGAATGACTTCCATGGTACTAGAGGGAGCTGTAGAGGGCAAAAACTGTAGAGGAAGACAGAGATTGGAATACGTCCAGCAAATAATTCAGGACGTAGGTTGCAAGTGCTACTGAGATGAAGGGGTTAGCGCAGGAGAGGAATTCGAGGCGGGCCGCATCAAACACGTCAGAAAACTGATGACAGAGAAAAGGGCCCAAACACAAATTTTCATTACTGTGGGGATGCCCACTGGCTATACTGATGCTCATCTTTTCATAAAATCTGGAAGCTCGTGAAGGAATACCCCACAATAACCTCACGTTCTGTGTTTTCCACTGTGCAGAATGGAAGCCTTTAGCGAGTCATGGAACATATATCGGGAATGGGTAAGACCCTGTAATAGGGGAGTGTTCAATCATCATCATCATCTTGGACAGTTTCCAGCCACTGGCTGGGTCTGTCGGGAACACAAGCCTCTCCATCGTGTTCTGTCTTTCCACCATTCCCCCTCTTCCACCTTCGTCCAGTTCTCTCCTCTTCTCATCACACATTCCTTCACTCCAGCCACCCATCTATCCCTTGGTCTTCCTCTCGGCCTCTTCCCCTCCAGTTGCAGATCAAACATCCTCTTTGGAATTCTTCCCTCATCCATTCTCTTCATGTGTCCATACCACTGCAGTCTTGATTTTTCTATCCTGTCCTGTACTGGTTCCTCCTTTAGTCTTTCCCTCACATACACATTTCGCAATCTGTCTCGTCTTGTTACACCCAACCTGCTCCTCTGGAACTTCATTTCACTAGCCTGTATTCTACTTTTGTCGCTTTCGCGCATTACCCATGTCTCACTTCCGTATGCCAATATGGGGACAAAGTAGGTTCGGTATATAATTCCCTTGGATTTCTGTGGCACCTCCTTGCTCCAAATAAGCCCCCTAATGCATTTGTAGAACTGCCCTGCTTTTCTACACCTTTCATTTATTTCCATTGCGTTTCCCCCCTTACTTTCAATCACGCTTCCCAGGTACTTGAAGTTCTCTACCACTTGTAGTTTTTCCCCTCCACAAGTTATATCCACATTTGGCCTATTCTTCTTCCTTGTTGTGACGATTATTTCACTTTTCTTTGCAGAGAAATGCATTCCATATTGTGCTGCCGTTGCCTCCCATGCATCTAACTGCTCTTGCACCTCCTTCTCGCAATTTCCCCATAGCATCAGGTCATCGGCAAAAAGCACTGCTTTCATTTTATGATCTCCAATTGCATCTGATACTTGCTGTAGGATTTCATCCATAACAATAATAAACAATAAAGGCGAAAGTGCACTTCCCTGTCGCAGCCCATTTTCCAGCTTGAACCATGCAGTACGTTCCCTCCCCACTTTTACACAACTCTCACTTCCCTCATACATTTTTCTGACTTTTCGTGTTATCTCTTCATCTATCCCTTTTGCGTTCAGCACATCCCAGAGCTTGTCCCTACAGATACTGTCATACGCCTTCTCAATATCCAAAAAGGCCATGATTAAGTCCTTCCCGTACTCATAGTGCCTCTCCTGCAGTTGCCTTACCGCAAATATGAGGTCTGTTGTTGATCTTCCCGGTCTGAAACCGTACTGCTCCTCTTGCAGTCTACTTTCAATACTGCTTCTTATTCTCTTCTCCAGGATCTTTTCATAGATTTTTCCACAGTGGCATAGCAGGTGATTCCTCTGTAGTTCTCACATCTCCTTTTATCCCCTTTCGTGAAGATCGGGACTATAATTCCTTTCTTCCAATCCTCAGGAATTCTGTTCTCCTTCCACACCACCCTCAGCACTCTGTATAGCCACTGGGTTCCTACTTCTCCTGCTGCTCGTATCATATCCACTGTTACTTCGTCCCAACCTGGTGCCTTGCCCCCTTTCATCCTCTTTATGGCTTCTTCCACTTCATTCCAAGTTAGATCATCAATGCACCTGACAAAATGTTATCTCTGTTGAGGTCGAAATCGAGTATGAAAGTAAAGTTATTTGGTGACGTATAACACGTCTGGGTAAATTCGAGTAAGATGTTTTTGCCATCCAGCCGTTTCCTCAGTGACAGAGAAATATAAAAAAAAATCTACAGTCAGTAATGCGTTAGTACCCAGAGGCGACTTTAACCTACTGTGTATAGATTGGGACGTCTATGGATTCATTGATGGGGGTACGGACAGACAGTCTTGAGAAACACTTCAAACACGTTTTGTTTTAAACTGTGTTGAACATCTAGTTCGACAGCGTACATGTAGCTACAAAGAGGCCGGATCATATCGACGGCATCAGTAAAGAGATGGGGATTAGCGATCACGATATGTGCAGAATGGACGCTGAGTGTTTCAAGACCTGTAAGAGTGTTACCGACGTCACCACATGTATATTTCAGAAACTTAGCAATGAAGAAGTTTTTAAGTGAACCGTCGTTTAAAGTAATAGATTCTTCATTGGAGTCGTGGCAGGCTATTATTTTCTACAAGTCACTTCGAGGGAGACCACAATTTGTTGTTTCTCCAAACTTTGCAGATGCCTTGAAAAATCTAGTGGCAAAACACATAAATGGAAGACAAATATCACCCTTGGAAAAAGAAATAAGAGTATGGCATCGTTGGCCGGGAGGCCCTATTCGGCGAAGTTCGGCCTCCAAATGCAAGTCTTATTTCAGTCGACGCCACATTGGGCGACTTGTGCACCGGTGATGTGGATGCAATGATGATGAGGACAACACAATACCTAGTGCCCGAGCGGAGAAAAGCTCCAAAACGGCCAGGAAACGAACCTGGGCCCGCTTGCTTGGGAAGCGAGCACGTTACCACCCGGCTAAGCAGGCGGACAATATCACCCCTGAAACACAAAGACGTAACAAACTACTAGATCAAGCTTGAAACACTTTCACTTAACAAATCTACTAGATTTCATGCCTAAAGTGAACAGAAAGTTTTATCTGAACCTCAAACCACAGCCAGAGAATGTGCGTAATGAAGTGTCGGGGTAGTCGTAACTGTGTGTGTGGTAAATTTAGTATCTGTTCTTTACGTTCTGATTCGAGTTTCACATTAATGACAAACTACTCAACAGTGGAAAACACACTATTGCCTCTAGTTTATACATGAAACATTTATGGATTAGCATCAGTAATAATAATTTTGCTAAATATTAATTAAAATTTCGTAACATAAATGGGTACGTTATATTTTATTGGAGATATAGGTGTTGAGACTTGATTAGAAAACAAGTCAAAACTTGAGACTAGCGGGTTGCTTAGAAATTTGGTTTTCACAGACATCTATTTTTCTGAAAACTTTGGGCCCTTCTGATTGTCAGTGTCTCTGTTATTTCTATTACCCCATAGTTTTTGTTCTTTAGACCTCCCTGTAGTACCAGGGAAGTTATTTCCCGATGTCTTAACATATGTCCTATCTTTCTGTATTTTCCATATGTTCGTTTTGGCCTACCCTTCGGGGAATCTCCTCATATACAATCAGTCTGCCTGATTTTCCACATCCTTCTAACTACAAGCTTCATTTACCTTCTTTGCCGAATTTCCAACAGTCCGTGGTTCTTTACCATGCAGTGCCGTGCTTCAGATGTACCTGCCAGGAGCTTCTTGCTAACACGGAGGGCGATGTTTGGTACCAACAGACTTCTTTTGACCAGAAATATCCTCTCCTCGTCTGTGCTAGTTTGCCTTTCATATACTTACTTCGTTCTTAATGTGTCGTTTTGCTTCCAAGGTAGTAGAATTCTTTTACTATACCTATGGAGGACGTCATTGCTAACACTGAAGAGGCCGATTGTTAGCGCACCTGGCTCACCGAATTATAAACTGGCAAAACGTCCTCTCTGCACCAGCTGCACGTGGGGCAGACCGACACATACATAAAGGACTCAGGACATTTCATTGAGAAGCTGAAGAAACTGAAAGTTGCACCAAACGACATCCTGGTCAGTTTTGATGTTGTTTCTTTGTTTACGAAAGGGCCACTCAGTGACGCACTGGAGCACATCGGTTTCATTTTCCCGCAAGATAGCACAAAGCTCCTTCATGCATGTCTCACCACGAGCTATTTCACGTGGAATGGCAATTTCTACGAACAGCTGGAAGGCGTCGCCATAGGTAGTCCTCTTAGTCCAGCGGTGGCCAATTTTTTATGGAACATTTCGAAGCACGGGCGCTAGACTTTGCGACTTGTAAACCTATGGTATGGTACAGACACGTCGATGATACTTTCGTTATGTGGAGCCATGGTGAAGAACAGCTCGGTGACTTCCTAAGACACATGAACAGCCCCCATGCCAACATAAAATTTGCCATGGAACTAGAAAAGGACAAAAAACTGCCATTTCTAGATGTGCTGGTGACAAGGGATGGTGTAAACCTGGGACACAGCGTGTATCGAAAACCGACACACACGGACCGATACCTGCACAAACTGTCAAACCACCACCCGAGCCAGAAAAGAGTCCACGATTAATACGCTCGTAACGCGAGCAGAACAAATATGTGAGCCGAAGCACCTCAGACGCGAAATGCAACACCTGGAAAGTGTTCTGAGGAGCAATGGGTACGCCACAAATTATATTAGAAGTGTAACAGAGCCAAACACTAGGCGAAGTAAGGAATCAGAAAAAGAAATGTCGGGTGTTGCCTTTCTGCCATACATTCCCAGACTAACGGACAGAATCGGTCGTATATTGCGCAAACACGGCGTAGAGACGATTTTCAAACAGATAAGGAAGATCAGAGAGTGTCTTAGTCTGAAAAGGAGACAAGGGACCCACTTGCAATGTCGGGAATATATCGCATACCATGCACACGAGGAAAAGTTTATGTCGGAATGACTGGACGATCAATCAACACGAGGATCAAAGAACATAAGCGACATTTCAGGTTGGGGCAGGTGGAGAAATCGGCCGTGGCAGAGCACGCACTGAGTGAGACCGGCCATGTAATAAAATTCGCCGACACGGAAGTTCTGGCTGTAGAGAAGCACTATCACACGCGCTTGTTCAGAGAAGCTGTAGAAATACAAAAACACGCGAACAGCTTCAACAAGAAAGAGGAAGGAATTAAGGTAAAGGGATCCTGGCTTCCCGTACTGCGGCGAACGACCGTCGCAGATAGCAAGAGGAGAACCGCACCGGAAATGACCGCGGAGAAGCCCTCGGACGTTGGCGCGCCAGGTACATATAGTCTGCGGCCGCGAGCTCGGCTCCAGTTCACCACCGGCAATGGAGGGTGAAGCTTTGACAATGTCAGCCACTCGTTCGATCTCAGAACTCAAAAACCGGATGGTATCCACTCTAAGGTACTGAAACAAATTGCACCGCAGATCACCCCGTTTCTCACAACGTTGTTAAACGATGCATTAAGGCTGGGCCGTGTGCCTGCAGTGTGGAAGACCTCGAAGGCGGTTATCATCAAAAAGGTTCTAGACAAAGACCCATCAGACCCCAAGTTATACAGACCAATTTGCCTTATCAATACACTCGGTAAAGTACAAGAAAAACTACTCTGCAAAAGACTACAAGCACACCAAACACTACGGGGACTGACACCACACCAATACGGCTTCAGGGAAGGGAAATCTATAGACGACGCAATTAACAGAGCACTCCAAATACTACACGACACAACCTCCAAATACACACTTGCAATTATGATAGACATCTCAGGTGCCTTCGACAACCTCTGGTGGCCGGCCTTGTTAAAGAGGCTCAGTTACCTGCAGGTACCGGAGTCTCTGTATAATAGTTTCATGGACTACTGCAGTGACAGAACGGTCGTTGGGCAAATGGACAACCAGAAAGTGATTAAACGAATTACAAAAGGCTGTCCACAAGGGTCGATCTGCGGCCCCATCTTCTGGGACATAGGTATAGAACCGCTCCTACAGTTACTAGAGGAGCACATCTTGACAGATGGAGTTGTCGCTTATGCTGATGATCAGCAAACAACCGTGCCCAGCTAGAAGAAAGAGCCAAAGGAACACTTCGGTCAATAACCCAATGGTGCACAGATCATAAATTATAGATAGCAGGAAACAAAACAACTTATACCTTGCTAAAGGGTATCCTGCGCAGGAACCCAATAGTCAAAATCGGGGACATAAACATAAAAAGACTAGCAGTCACACGCTATCTAGGAGTATACATTGATAAACGATTGAACTTCCACGAACACATGCGAATATGCACACATAAAGCAGAAAAGATACTACACAAACTGGCTAGGCTAAATTCGGAACAATTCAGACTACCCCTGTCAGTGACACGAACATACCATTCCACTCTCTTCGAGTCAGTACTATGCTTTGCTGCCAGTACGTGGGCCCACAGGTTAAATCTCTCAACCAACAGAACCATTGTACGTCGAGGCCAAAGAAGTGTTCTACTTCGACTAACAGGGGCATTCAACACAACATCAAATGACGCACTATGTGTCGTCATGGGAATCTTCCCCATGGATATCACCATCAGGTACCGCGCGGCAATGTACTAGCTTAGGATGGGGAGAACAGAATTCGGCAGATCACTGATTGAGACAACACGCCAACTCAGAGCATAGCGAGTCGATACCTGGCAGAGCGAGTGGGCCAACAGCGATAAGGGCCACCGTGTATACAACTTCTTCCCTGACATCCGGGAAAGACTAAAACTAAAACATATCGATCCCAGCCGCGGTATGGTACATTTCATCACAGGACATGGCCCTTATCCCACGCACCTGTACCGCGTGAGTCTGCAGCAGACTAATAGATGCACATGCGGGGAAGAAGGTTCCCCTGAACATACTGTCTTCTTCTGCGGACAACACACGAACACAAGACACACAGTACACATAAATCGCCTGAACACACAGAACGAACTACATGCCATAATACGCGACCCGGAAAGATGGACTGAACTCAACAAACTAACTGACGAAATCTCGAAGATCCAACAAATAGAATACTTGCGCAACAGACCCTACCGAAGGCAAGTCGGTCCAAACAGACATCATGAAGCCCAGGGGGACACAGATATGATTAGCACCACGAGTGATGAAGAAGAAACAGATACAGACCAGGGCACCACAAAGATATTGAAGCGTCCAGCGCGGATGATCCATAGTGATGATGATGATGAGGTTTGGTTTGTGGGGCGCTCAACTGCGTGGTTATCAGCGCCCGTACAATTTCCCAACCTTTGCTCAGTCCAATTTCGCCACTTTCCTGGATGATGATGAAATGATGAGGACAACACAAACACACAGTCATCTCGAGGCAGGTGAAAATCCCTGACCCCGCCGGGAATCGAACCCGAGACACCGTGCTCGGGAAGCGAGAACGCTACCGCGAGACCACGAGCGGCGGACGGATGATCCATAGTGTCAACCAAGTCCACTTCAAAGAACAGTCTGGAACAACCGACAGGAGGTGCACAAGTCACACACAATCCTAAAAACAGATTGCACCTTATATGTAAATAGGTAACAGCACCTCCATGTCTAATAAGAGCTTAAAGCTAGGTACCTCTTCAAGGGACCTACGCCTTCCGTTAAGAGGCAGCGCACAGTCTGGATGGAAGGATCTTAATTGTGGTCCCTGTCTTTTGAGCCCAACCCGACGGATACCTATGGTAGATCGGGGAACACCACTGTTCAGGTCGTGTTGCCGGCGGGGCAAGGAGGTGCTTGCGCCTGATGTACTCTACTAGGAGCCTTGTAGGCTCAACACAAACCGTTAGCGTCATTACCTTTATTACTACTACCACAAGAACCCTTTCATTAGCAACTTTGATCCAAGCACGAAATCAGTTACCTCTCTATTGCATATCGTAAATAGTTTAGCACGCTGGACATGGAGGTCTTAGTCTTAGTTTCTAGCTTTAACATACCCTAATCTCTGGTAATTAAGTTAGTTTTTAGGATGGTAGATGATGGAGGCATGGTGAGCGATGGCCAGCGTCTTGAGGGTCATTCCAAGACCAGGGCCGCCGCCCACAACCAGGTGACGGGCAATATTATACCTATCTCTTCTCTATTCAATTCTCTTCCTTCCTTCTCTCTAAATATTTAATTTCGTTTTGTTTATTAATATCTCACTTGATTTTGTGTTAGTTATAAGTTTTTATAATGCTGCACAAAAAAGATATCAAATGGATCTAAACAAATAGAGCCCGCCTCCACGTGGCGGGACACGGGCAACGGTGTGAGTGGGGACGGGAGCCGGGGTGGTGTTACTTTCAGTCGCACCCGACCCCGGACCCAGTCACAGCGGCTAAGTGGCAACATACGACCCACCATAAGAAATTAGGCGGCGGGTCATAAAAAATAAGCAGCTAGTGAAAAAAAACTCGTTCTGGAGAAACGTCAGTAAAACCATCAGACGAACGTCGGTCGAAGAACCCGAGACAGAAGCCAATAGGCAATTTGTCAACAAGTGGCTACGAAAGCCTTAACAATTTTGTAGCAGTATCACACCTGTACACCCATGAACAATGAGCAGTACAGTTTGTTTGACGTCAAACGTACACCACAGGCATTGTTGTGTGATTGATTTGTCATTTGTAATCGACCACTATTAAATTATGAAGCTTACAGTGCCATCTATTGTTACATTCTGTAACTAATTTTCTTCTGCTATACGTTTTCCCCCTCCTCCGATAATATTCCGTTGCAATTTGACGTTATTCTGACCAGTGGTGTCATTCCTACCGCGTTTTGATAGTTTAATTGTAATCACCCTGTATATCTCAGCATGTGTGCATGTGGACAGTTGTAGGTGCCAAAAATACGACTACCAGTAGCAGTAATCTTTTCCAGGGCCAGTTTGAACGAATCTGAATATTATGTGGATAGCTACAGGTCAGTAAAAGATCCTGAATATGTTCCTGATTGTAAGTTATTATAATGAGGTACATGCGAATATCTATTAAAGCAAGTAAGTAACTTTGATCGATTCAGCTTTGGGAGAGAAACATTGTATGTTGTATTAACTAAACGAAACTCTTTTTTTACCTCAAGTTTGTGGAACGTAGCTAAAAAGTGTTTTATTTAGTCGAGTAAACAATGTTATGTCCTAAGCCACTGTTTACTAGAATTTAAGTGACAGAGTGATGGCAGAAATGTTAAGGGTAAAAAAAAAATGGCTCTGAGCACTATGGGACTTAACATCTGAGGTCATCAGTGCGCTAGAACTTAGAACTACTTAAACCTAACCAACCTTAGGACAGCACACACATCCATGCCCAAGGCAGGATTCGAACCTGTGACCGTAGCAGTCGTGCGGTTCCGGACTGAAGTGCCTAGAACCGCTCGGCCACCGCAGCCGGCATGTTAAGGGTCATCCTTAAATTTCGCGTTCAGGAAATCGTTCACGCGGGAGAATCGTACAAACGTACCGTCAGTTGACCATCGGACAGAGTCTCGCATAGATGTATAAGCACCCTTGGCGTAGAGAAACGACTGAGAGATTTGAAAGCGAGTAAGTCACCAGGTCCGGTTGGAATCCCAATTTGGTTTTACAAAGACTACTCTATGGCATTGGCCCCTCATCTAGCTTGCATCGATTGTGAATCTCTTGCCCAGTAGAAAGTCGCAAGCAACTGGAGAAAAAAGCTCAGCTGACTCCTGTCTTGAAGAAGGTTACTACAACGAACCCGCAAAATTAAAGACCAATATCTAACTTGGTTTGCTGCAGAATTTTTTGAATATATTATCAGTTCGTATACAATAAATTTTCTTGAGACTGAAAAACTTATGTCCACGAATCAGCATGGTTCTAGAAAACATCGCTCGTGCGAAACTCGGGCTGACTTTTTCTCACATGATATACCGCGAACTATGAATGAGATCAGATTCCATATTTTAGATTTCCGGAAAGCATTTGATACGGTGCCCCATTGAAAGCTGTTAACGAAGGTACGAATGTATGGAATAAGTTCACAGATATGTATAAATAATGGAACCCGATAAGTTGTCCTCGAAGGCGAGAGTTCATCAGAGTACAGTACATATACTCGCAAATGAAATTCGTCATAAACGATCCATCACAATTTGGGAAGAACAGTGATGTCCACAACCACCAAAAATGTTCTTGACGACGCATTGTTAAAACTTTTGTGGTTCAGAGAGGAGTTAAATGTGTAGCAACAAAAATTTTTGATAATTTGCCCAGTAATATAAAATGTCTGACAGATAGCGAAGCAAATTTTAAATCTAATTTAAAATCATATCTCTTCGACAACTCTTTCTATCCCATTGACGAATTTTCCTTAAGAACTTGTGGCTAGCAAAAAAGAATTAAAAAATTAAGAGTAGTTGCATGAGTAGGAGTAAATATAATAATTTGTTAATTAATATTAAATTAATTGTTCAAATTATCTATGGAACATGTAACTAATTGATTAAATAACTACAAAGGATGTAGCTTATATCGACTAGTTCGATAGGGAAGCTTGATAAAAAAGGTTGCATAAATATTTCTTTATATTCGTACAAACAACCTGTTTCGATTGACTTTTCTGTCATCTTCAGGTCTTCAAAAGTTTATATTATAAAATGTTTTAGTTTTGAGTTGGACCTTACGGAAAGTTGTCATGTAGCTAAAATGTAAGCACATTGCATATAGGTTGTCATAAAACCGAAAAGCGCCTTGTACATAAGCCCATGTCCATATACAGATAATTGTTACGCCATAAGAAACACAATACACAATAAAATACACATTAGCACCTCTGTCAACGTTGGTTAGACATGTTCTGATCTCCGAAATTTAACCTTAGACGGCTTATGGGGTACAATCGTCTCTACATTGACATGGCCACGAACACAAAAAGATTTCGATTTTAAATGTTTTGTTTATGAAAATCCTTATATGATGCGCTACGTAGTTCAACCATGTCTAGACTGTCAATACCGCGGGTCGATCACGTCCGCATTGTTACTTTGTGCCAGGAAGGGCTCTCAACAAGGGAAGTGTCCTCTCGTCTGGGAGTGAACCAAAGCGATGTTGGTAGTACATGGAGGAGATACAGAGAGACAGGAACTGTCGATGACATGCCTCGCTCAGGCTGTCCAAGGGCTACTACTGCTACCTACGGATTGTGGGTCGGAGGAAGCCTAACAGCAACGCCACCATGTTGAATAATGCTTTCCGTGCAGCCACAGGACGACTCAAACTGTGCGCAATAGCCTGCATTATGCGCAACTTCACTCCCGGAGTCCATGGCGAGGTCCATCTATCCAACCACAACACAATGCAGCGCGATACAGATGGGCCCAACAATATGCCGAATGGACCGCTCAAGATTGGCATGACGTTCTCTTCACCGATGAGTGTCGCATATGCCTTCAACCAGACAATCGTCGGCGACTTGTTTGGAGGCAACCCGGTCAGGCTGAAAGGCTTAGACACACTGTCCAGCGAGTGCAGTAAGGTGGAGGTTCGCTGCTGTTTTGGGTTGGCATTATGTGGGGCCGACGTACGCCGCTGGTGGTCACGGAAGGCGCCGTAGCGACTGTACGATACGTGAATGCTATCCTCCGAGCGATAGTACAACCATATCGCCAGCATATTGGCGAGGCAGTCGTCTTCATGGACGACAATTTTTTTTCATGGAGGGGGGTTGCACCCCTTGTTGTTTTGCGTGGCACTATCACAGCACAGGCTTACATTGATGTTTTAAGCACCTTTTTGCTTCCCATTGTTGAAGAGCTATTCGGAGATGGCTTTGCATCTTTCAACACGATCGAGCACCTGTGCATAATGTACGGCCAGTGGTGGATTGGTTACACGACAACAACATCCCTGTAATGGACTAGCCTGCACAGAGTCCTGACCTGAATCCTATAGAACACTTTGTGCCAGGTCTCACCGACCGACATCGATACCTCTCCTCAGTGCAGCTCTCCGTGAAGAATGGGCTGCCATTCCCCAACAAACCTTCCAGCAGCTGACTGAAGGTATGTCTGCTAGAGTGGAAGTTATCATCAAGGCTAAGGGTGGGCCAACACCATATTGAATTCCAGCATTACCGATGGAAGGCGCAACGAACTTGTAAGTCACTTTCAGCCAGGTGTCCGGATACTTTTGATCACGTAATGTATATCTACTATCTGCTTTCGGTAGTATTTTCTCACTCATACGTTCTATATGGCTTTCACATCTTTTTATGTAGTTGTGTTTTATCATTTAGATTATATATTTGAAACTCTTCTCTAGTCTTGTCATTTCTAAATTGATATCGTTTAGCACATCCTGTTACCGACTGTTTGTATGTGACTTGTATTTCTCCATATTCTTATCGATGACTCACTTCCACTAAGCAAAACAGGGACAACCATTACAATGGTTCCAATGGCTCTGAGCACTAAGGGACTGAACATCTGAGGTCATCAGTCTCCTAGACCTTAGAACTACTTATACCTAACTAACCTAAGGACATCACATACATCCATGCCCGAGGCAGGATTCGAACCTCCGACCGTAGCAGTCACGCGGTTCCGGACTGAAGCGCCTAGAACCGCTCGGCCACATCGTCCGGCCACCCATTACAAACTAGACCTTGAACTGCACGTGTTTCCGTTTTTTTCAGTGTTCTTCTAATGGTGCCCCATCGTGCACACCTTGTGAATGACTTCCTTCAGGATAACGACATCGCTGGCCAACAGACATGAACCAAATCGAACATGCCTGGGATAGATTGAAAAGGGCTGTTTATGGACGATATGATCCACCAACCACTATCTACGCCAAATCGCCGTTGAGGAGTGGGACAATTCGGACCAACAGTCGCTTGATGAACTTGTGGGTAGTATGCCACGACGAATACAGGCATGCACCAATGCAAGAGGTCTGACTATTGGGTATTAGAGGTACCGGTGTGTACAGCAATCTGGACCACCACCTCTGAAGGTCTCGCTGTATGGTACAACATGCAGTGTGCGGTTTTGATGAGCAATACAAAGGGTGGAAAAGATGTTTATGTTGATCAGTATTTTAAACACAGCTGCGCAACAGCAACGGTTCCACGTAATAAGACTAAAAACAGCCGACCAGTTGCAATGGATAAAGAAATCTTTACCTAGGTTTCGGCAGATTTAAATCTGTCTTCTTCAGAAGGCGGCAATTTTACATAAATATGGAATGATATATCATCGTCATTTTTACAAATATCTTGTGGGCTCTGCTACATCCATGTACTAATTTTTATTTACATGACTAACCCTATTTTCAGGGCTATATTTTAATTTGGACTAATGGATCTATGCAGATATTTGTAAAAATGACGATGATATATCATTCCATATTTATGTAAAATTCCCGCCTTCTGAAGAAGACAGATTTAAATCTGCCGAAACCTAGGCAAAGATTTCTTTATCCATTGCAACTGGTCGGCTGTTTTTAGTCTTATTTATGTTGATCTCTATTCCAATTCTGTGTACAGGTTTCGGAGCTCACAGAACCGACGTGATGCAAAAGTTTTTTTGATGTGTGTACGATGGCTACGACGTGGCGTCAGGTCCATCTCAAAATGAACACAATTTATAATATAAATTTTTGAATACCTGAATACGAGAGCAAAGACTGTCGAAACTGATTGCTTTTGATGAAGAAACATTTATGCGGTCTGGGATTTAGAAATTTTTTTACCAAGTAAAACAAATCGTTCCTTCTAATTTCTCAATGTGAGAAAATTCAATAGATAGGGAGTCATTTTTAGACTGTCAGGGAATGTCACCAGCGACTCGCCTCAGGGGGAAAGGGGACAGTCCAGGCGCTCTGTTCAAATGGTTCAAATGGCTCTGAGCACTATGGGACTTAACATCTGTGGTCATCAGTCCCCTAGAACTTAGAACTACTTAAACCTAACTAACCTAAGGACATCACACACATCCATGCCCGAGGCAGGATTCGAACCTGCGACCGTAGCAGCCCCGCGGTTCCAGACTGAGCGCCTAGAACCGCTAGACCACCAGGCGCTCTGTTCTCTCGGTGGGAGGGAAGGCTGCACTGTGGAAATGCAGCGGCGGTGTCAGCCGAGGGGTTTCCCCGAGCCGAGGCATCGCGAGGCCGCGGTCACTGGCACGGGCCCAGCCTCAGAGTCTCCACCGTCCGGCGTCCTTCAGTCGGACCGGAGACTACTAACCGCGCCGCGTGCTGACCGCCCGAGGTCAGACTGGCCAACCACTCAGGGGTCCCGAGAGCGGCGGACACTTCTTGCTCAGCCAGCAAGTTAGTCAGCGGATTTCGTGAATCACGTTTGCGAAATCTTGGAATAGCTTCAAATGCACCGAGCACGACTGCGATTGCAAAAAAATGGCAATGGAAATTCAGGAACGCAGAAATACAAGTCACTTAGGAGCGAAACAAATGAGAAGTGCAGGTAAGCTTGAAACGTCCCCTTAGAACAATTGTACAAGACTGTGCTTAAACTGACACACAATATTTTTAGCGCAACGCAATCTGACTTTCAAAAATCCCTACAAAAGAATGGCCCTGACTAACATTAACCTATACGTTTCACAAATCACTTACCTCACCAAAAATCTTCCTTACTCGAACTACTGCAATGCAGCGAGCGCCACTACTGCCAGCTAAATAAAAGATTCAAACTACTGAAGGCACTAACTACTGATAGGCATAGTTAGCAAAGGAAAGATTTTAATAGAGAACAAACAATGTATTTACCTTAATAGTCATCATATATATAGTAGTTGATAATATCCAGTATTACAAATTTTCAAAACTCCGTCATCTCCTCCAACTGCCCAACGCTACGCGCTGTTCACATCCAGCTGCCGCTGCCAACACTACAATGGCAGACAACAATCCAAACAAGCCACAGACTGCACACAGCACAGCCAGTGATTTTCATATAGAGCGCTACGTAACGTTGCCAATAAGAAAACATAAACAGCCTACTTACATAAAGAAAACATAAACAGCCTACTTACATAAAGAAAACATAAGCAGCCTACTTACAAGCTAAGACGAAATGGCTGCATGAAAAATGTGAAGATATCGAAAAAGAAAAGATTGTTCGAAGTACTGACTCAACATACAGAAAATCCTAAATAACCTGCTGTGAAACTGAAGGCAAGGGCGGTAACATGGGAATTCCGCTGTTGAAAGCACAGGAGTGAGCGCCTAGCTGGACAGAGAACACTGAAGAGTTAGGGGATACAGTATTAGAACCAGAAGTTAAAAGAGCTGTGAATAATTAAGATCAAATAAATTTTACAACAACAGCTCGAAAGTAACGAGTTCCTAAAATAGCTAAGACCGTTTCTAATGCAGTCTGGAACCGCGCTACCGCTACGGTCGCAGGTTCGAATCCTGCCTCGGGCATGGATGTGTGTGATGTCCTAAGGTTAGTTAGGTTTAAGTAGTTCTAAGTTCTAGGGGACTGATGACCTCAGAAGTCCCACAGTGCTCAGAGCCATTTGAACCATTTGAAACGTCTCTAATTTATTTTATGACCATTACATGCTGCCATAGGAGGAAGGACGTAGATGGCATAATATACTGCTGAAGAATCATCCATAGAATACTTGAAAATGGCCTACGGCCGCATCTGCACAATCGTACATGAAATACAATGACAGGCGAAGGCATCACGACATCATTCAAAAAATTCATCGCAGCTGCAGATCCTATCGCATTGAAAATTAAGGCAGAAGGGGTAGATAACATTCTATCGGAATTTTTAAAATCATTCGGGGCAGTGGCAACAAAACAACTGTTTACAAATATATGAGACTGTCGACAGACTATCAGACATGCAGAAAAACGTCATCCACACGATTCCGAAGACTGCAAATGCCGACATGTCCCAGAATTATCGCGCAATTAGTTTAACAGCTCATGCACCCAAGTATCATATACAAAATAATGGAAAAGAATGTGTAAGATGAGTATCTGTTTGGATTTCGGAAAGGTAAAGGCACCAGAGAGAAAGTTCTGGCGTTGTGGTTGGATATGCAAGCAAGAATGAACGAAAATGAAGACACGTGTATATGATTTGTAGACCTGGAAAAATTGTGCGTGATGTTGGAAGTTGTTACGGAAATAGGGGTGAACTATAGAAGGAGACGGGTAATATACAATATGTACATGAGCTAAGAAGCAGTAATAAGAATAAAAGGCCAACAAAGGTCAGCTCACATTGAAAAGGTGTAGGGCAGGGATATAGTCTTTCGCCCTACTGTTCAATCTGCACATCGAAGAAGCAATGATGGAAATAAAAGAATGGTTCAGGAGTGGAATTAAAGTTCAACTTGAAAGGATATCAACGATACGATTCGCAGATGACATTGCTATCCTGACTGAATATGAAGATGACTTACGTGATTTGCTGATTGGAATGAACAGTCTAATGAGTATAGAATATGGACAGAAAGTAAATAGAAGAAAGACGAAAGCAACCAGAAGTAGCAGAAATGAGAAGAGCAACAAACTTGACAAGAGGATCGATGATCACGAAGTAGATGAATTCTGCTATCTAAGCAGCAAAATCACCCATGATAGACGGAGCAAGGAGGACATAAAAAGCAGGTTAGCACTGGCAAAAAAGAGCATTCCTGGCCAACAGAGGTCCATTGGTGTCAAATATTGGCCTTATTTTTATGAAGAAATTTCCGAGAATATACGTTTTGAGAACAGCATTATATCGTAGCGAAATATGGACTTGAGAAAATCAGAACAGAAGAAAACCATTTGAGGCGTTGTACTACAGAAGAACGTTGAACATTAGGTGGAATGATAAGAAATGGGGTCATGATAGAATCGGCGAGGAAAGGAACATATCGAAGAAACTGACAAGAAGAAGGGACAGGATGATAGGACTTCAGATAAGACATCAGGGATAACGTCCATGGTACAGGAGGGAGTTGTAGAGAGTAAAAACTCCAGAGAAAGACAGCATATCGTTAAGGACGTAGGTTGCAAGTGATACTCTGAGGCGAAAAGTTGTTGCAGCAGAATGAATTCGTGGCGGTCCGTGGCGGTCCCCATCAAACCAGTCAGAAGAAAAAAAAACTGCGATTAAATACAGGAGTTGGACAAAACATGGGAACACCGCGAGAAACGCGGATGCTAATGAAACCTGTTGTATTCGTCAAAGAATGGCATCTGCGCATTGCCCTCAATACGTTCCAAGTGTGATCAGCCAGAAACATGATCACCATGAAGGGGTGTACGTGATCTGCAACCAGTGTATGATTCTCCTTGGCTGTCATGGTACCTTTGACGATCTCCACTAGATCGATGGATGTCCAGCTGAATGTTCTACTGACAAGGGAACCTCCCCATCGCACCCCCCTCACATTTAGTTATAAGTTGGCACAGTGGATAGGCCTTGAAAAACTGAACACAGATCAATCGAGAAAACAGGAATAAGTTGTGTGGAACTATGAAAAATTACCAAAATATACAAACTGAGTAGACCATGTCCCACATAGGCAACATCTAGGAGAATATAAGCTCCGAAGCGCCGTGGTCCCGTGGTTAGCGTGAGCGGCTGCAGAACGAAAGGTCCTTAATTCAAGACTTCCCTCGAGTGAAAAGTTTAATTTTTTATATAGTCAACTTCGCTCTACAAAATTCCAGAACATGTTCAGATTTGCTTGGACATATGCAGGATTTGACGGTCTACACACGGAAATTTTGGAAACGTTAAAAATATATGTTTTGACAGAGCACAAGGAAAACTGTGCGACTGTGAAACTGTTGCATTCGTTTGTTGCAGTTTATGTGACAAACTCTTATGTTTTCATCATTTTTTTGGGGGTGATTGTCACATCCACAAGGAAACCTAAATCGGGCAAAGTAGAAGAATCTTTTTACCCATTCGCCAAGTGTACAAGTTAGGTGGGTCGAGAACATATTCCTGTCATGTGACGCACATGCTGTCACCAGTATCGTATAGAATATATCAGACGTGTTTTCCTGTGGAGGAATTGGTTGACCTATGACCTTGCGCTCAAATGTTTTCGGTTCCCATTGGAGAGGCACGTCTTTTCGTCTACTAATCGCACGGTTTTGCGTTGCGGTCTCAAAACACAGACACTAAACTTATTACAGTGAACAGAGACGTTAATGAACGAACGTACAGATCCTAACTTTGTGAAAATAAATAAAGTAAAATTTTCGCTCGAAGCAAGATTTGAACTTAGGACCCTTCGTTCTGCAACTGCTCACGCTAACCACGGGACCACGGCGTGCGTGCGGTGACAGTATCCTTGATGTTCCCTATCTTGCACATGGACTACTCAGTTTCTATATTTTGCTTATTTTTTTTCATAATTCCACACAATTTCTTCCTGTTTTCTCGATCGATCTGTGTTCAGTTTTTCAAGGCCTATCCACTGTGCTAACTTATAACTAAATCTGAGGGGGGTGCGATGGGGAGGTTCCCTTGTGAGCATTATGGAGCCGCCTCCACCTTGTCTCTGTCCCGCAGTACGGGTGTGAAGGAGCTGTTGCCCTGGAAGACAGCCGAATCGCGCTCTCCCATCGGCATGATGAAGAAGGTACCGTGATTCGTCAGACCATGCAACGCTCTGCCACTGCGCTAACGTCAAATGCCGACGATCAGGTGCCCATTTCGGTCGTAGTTGCCGATGTCGTGGTGTTAACATTGCCACAGGCATGGCTTGTCGCTTGCGTAGGCCCGTCGTTAGTTCAATGCACTCTGTTGTGGCTAGTTTGCATTGTTGTCTGCCATTCTAGTGTTGGGCAGCTGGATGTGAACAGCGCGTAGCGTTGCGCAGTTGGAGGTGAGCCGCCAGCAGTGGTGGATGTGGGGAGAGAGATGGCGGAGTTTGGAAATTTGTAAGACTGGATGTCATGAACATGTATATTATGGTTTTTCAACACTATTAAGGTAAATACATTGTTTGTTCTCTATTAAAATCTTTCATTTGCGAACTATGCCTATCAGTAGTTAGTGCCTTCAGTAGTTTGAATCTTTTATTTAGCTGGCAGTAGTGGCGCTCGCTGTATTTCAGTAGCTTGAGTAACGAAGATTTTTGCGAGGTAAGTGATTTGTGAAAGGTACAGGTTAATGTTACTCAGGGCCATTCCTTTGTAGGGATTTGTGAAAGTCAGATTGCGTTCCGCTAAAAAAATATTGTGTGTCAGTTTAAGCACAGTCGTATATGATTTTTCAAAAGCGGACGTTTCACTGTGTTCGGACACACTTTAACTCTACCCAGCATTAACGTCTGATGTTAGTTCCTGTACTGTTTTATCAGTCTGCCCTGCCTACGACGTCTTACATCTGTAATGAGGCGTTACCGCCCCCCCCCTTCCCGCCCCCCATTTAGACGTGGTTTCACCTTGGTTTCACCACACGTTGAAGACACTCACGACAACACTCCTCGAATAACCGACAAGTCGCGCAGTTTCCGAAACGCTCGTGGCGAGCCTCCGCGCCATCACAGTCTGCCCTCTGTCAGACTCGGGTAGATCACGCGCCTTTCCCAATCTACACACGAACTGCACGCTCACTGGTACTACGAGGTGCATTCAAGTTCTAAGGCGGCCTCCGATTTTTTTTATAATTAACTACTCACCCGAAATCGATGAAACTGGCGTTACTTCTCGACGTAATCGCCCTGCAGACGTACACATTTTTCACAACGCTGACGCCGTGATTCCATGGCAGTGGCGAAGGCTCCTTTAGGAGTCTGCTTTGACCACTGGAAAATCGCTGAGGCAGTAGCAGCTCGGCTGATGAATGTGCGGCCACGGAGAGTGCCTTTCATTGTTGGAAAAAGCCAAAAGTCACTAGGAGCCAGGTGAGGTGAGTAGGGAGCATGAGGAATCACTTCAAAGTTGTTATCACGAAGAAACTGTTGCGTAACGTTAGCTCGATGTGCGGGTGCGTTGTCTTGGTGAAACAGCACACGCGCAGCCCTTCCCGGACGTTTCTGTTGCAGTGCAGGAAGGACTTTGTTGTTGAAAACATTTTCGTAGGATGCACCTGTTAGTGTAGTGCCCTTTGGAACGCAATGGGTAAGGATTACGCCCTCGCTGTCCCAGAACATGGACACCATCATTTTTTCAGCACTGGCGGTTACCCGAAATTTTTTTGGTGGCGGTGAATCTGTGTGCTTCCATTGCGCTGACTGGCGCTTTGTTTCTGCATTGAAAAATTGCATCCACGTTTCATCCAATGTCTCAACCGACGAGAGAAAGTCACATTCGTGCTGTCGTTGCTCGTAAACATTGCTTGGCAACGTGCCACACGGGCAGCCGTGTGGTCGTCCGTCAGCATTCGTGGCACCCACCTGGACGACACTTTTCGCATTTTCAGGTCGTCATGCATGATTGTGTGCACAGAACCCACAGAAATGCTAACTCTGGAGGCGACCTGTTCAACAGTCATTCGGCGATCCCCCGAAACAATTCTCTCCACTTTCTCGATCGTGTCGTCAGACCGGCTTGTGCGAGCCCGAGGTTGTTTTGGTTTGTTGTCACACGATGTTCTGCCTTCATTAAACTGTCGCACCCACAAACGCACTTCCGACACATCCATAACTCCATCACCACATGTCTCCTTCAACTGTCGATGAATTTCAATTGGTTTCACACTACGCAAATTCAGAAAACGAATGACTGCACGCTGTTCAGGTAAGGAAAACGTCGCCATTTGAAGTATTTAAAACAGTTCTCATTCTTGCCGCTGGCGGTAAAATTCCATCTGCCGTACGGTGCTGCCATCTCTGGGACGTATTGACAATGAGCGCGGCCTCATTTTAAAACAATGCGCATGTTTCTATCTCTTTCCAGTCCGGAGAAAAAAAAGTCGGAGGCCTTAGAACTTGAATGCACCTCGTACATGCACCGTGCGTGTGTCTGACTAGTAGTCATTCCTCGCCAGACAACGCTGCTAGCCTGGACGGGTTATATCGATAGTAGGTCGGCGGTAATTATATTCTGGCTGACCAGTACAAGGTAGTTATTGAAGAGCATCCTTCCTAAACACTATTGTCTTTAAACAATAAAGTTTTACCAGATAAGCGGCGGTAAAATATGCCGATTTTGACGTATCGCTCAAGTACTGCCGGCAATGTAGACTGTACGTAGTCTGAACTTTACTGTTAATAATCCTTGTGTGGCTTCACAGGTCCTAACCTGTCAGCAACTGAAGAAAATTCGATGATGATTTTTTTATCATCAGCTTTTTCCAGTAGGGAAAATCCTGATACGAGAGAATTCTGAAATCGGAAGGGTATGAACCAAGCTAGCAGACGTACAAAATCTGATCAAACTTATGACACTTGTGTAATGCGGAATTGCTACTAGATGTCAGAAGAAGCTGACCCCTCAGTGAAAAATGGAGCGAGAAGTATTGTGTCGTCCATAGAGCAACAGTAACGTCAGCAGAGCTCAGTGACTTCGAAAGTTGACATGAGTGCCATCAGGCACATTTAACCCCTGCCAAACCTGCCGAAGTAGACCTTTGGTGACGTGATAGTGCAGTGGAAATACGAAGGAATAACTACAGCCCATACCGGAACTATGTGAAACTCATGTACTGACGGACAGTTGAGCATTGTGAAGGGTCGTCGTAAAAAATGACCCGAAATCAGCGGAAGGAATCACTTGTGGATTCCATAGTGCTAGCAGCACCCAATTATCCCAGTGATTGAGCTTAGGGAGTTAGGATTAATGGGTTACGATGGTCGAGGAGCTCCCCATACTAAGCGGTGCTTGACGTGATCCAAAGCGCGGCGCCAGTCGACACTGGATGACTGGAAACGAGTGACTTGGAGGGATGAATCACGCTGTACTCCGTGACGTCCAATGGAGGGGTTGGTGTTTGGAAAATGCCTGGAGCCCATTATCTGCCATCACGTGTAGTGCCAACGGTGAAGTGTGGATGAAATGTTGTTAAGGCACGGGGGTAATTTTCTCAGTCATGATGAGGTCCCCCTATTGCGTTTAAGGAAATGATATATCTGGGGCGGTGCTCACATACTTTACAGTATCGCATAGTTGGTACCGTAGTGTGGAGGCGATGGTTGTTTATATTAGCATGACAATGTACCAAGACTAAGTTATCTGTGCACCGTTCAATCTTTCGACCAACTTTGTTGTATGGGAGCGAAAGCTGGGTGGATTCAGGTTACCTTATCAACAAGGTTGAGGTTACGGATATGAAAGTAGCTAGGATGATTGCAGGTACTAGTAGATGGGAACAATGGCAGGAGGGTGTCCACAATGAGGAAATCAAAGAAAAACTGGGAATGAACTCTATAGATGTAGCAGTCAGAGCGAACAGGCTTAGATGGTGGGGTCATGCTACACGCATGGGAGAAGCAAGGTTACCCATGGATTCAGCAGTAGAGGGTAGGAGGAGTCGGGGCAGACCGAGGAGAAGGTACCTGGATTCGGTTAAGAATGATTTTGAAGTAATAGGTTTAACATCAGAAGAGGCACCAATGTTAGCACTGAATAGGGGATCATGGAGGAACTGTATAAGGGGGGCTATGCTCCAGACTGAACGCTGAAAGGCATAATTAGTCTTAAATGATGATGATGATGATGGTGATGATGATGATGATGATGATGATGATGATGATAATGTACCCTGTAGTAAAGCGACATCTGTGAGACAAAAGTTTGTGGGCAATAGGATTCCTGAAATGGACTAGTCTGCCGAGAGTCCAGACCTGAGTCCAATGGAAAACCTTTGGGATCGGTTAGAACGTCGACTTGGCTCCAGATCGCAGCGTTCAGCGTGACCATCCTCTCTTGCTCTTGAGCAACAACAGGCAGCCATTCCTCCACAAGCATTAAAACATTTAATGGAAAGTGTCCCAGAAGAGTTCAAGGGATCACGAAGACGAAGGGTGGACACAGCCCACATTAATCCCCAATAAAAGGTGTGCAGATATTTTTCATCAGATTGTGTACGTTTTCGTGTCGTGTCGTATTCACCTGCTCTCAACGTTCTCGACTACAGGTCTTGTGACAGTCCATTTACATACATCTTTTTCGTTTTCTTCTTCTTCTTCTTCTTCTTCTTCTTCTCCCCAACGATGATAGGGCTTCATGACCTGCTCCGACTTGCTAGAATTTATTCCCATCTTTCCTTTGATCTTCCCACACTTCTTCTTCCGACTGACAAAGTATCCGGTCACTCCCTAAAACATACGTTTTTCATACTAGGTGCATTGTGCTGCCACCTGCTGTCAGGTATTCCGTATCAGCGACCTCATTAGACATAGTGAGAGAGCAGAATGGGGCGCTCCGCGTAACTCATGGACTTCGAACGTGGTCAGGTGATTGGATGTCACTTGTTTCATAGGTCCACTGTTTCCTATGTGATAGGGAAGTAGAAACGTGAAGGCACATATACAGCACACAAGCGTACAGGCCGACCTCGTCTGTTGGCTGACAGAGACCTCCGACATAGAGGAGGGTCGTAATGTGTAATAGTCAGACCATCACAAAGTTAATCCAAATTGCATCAGGATCCACTGCAAGTACCATGACAGTTAGACGGGAGGTGAGAAAACTGATTTCATGGTCGAGCGGCTGCTCATAAGCCACTCTTCACACCAGTATATGCCAAACGACGCCTCGTTTGGTGTAAGGAGCGTAAACATTGGAAGATTGAACAGTGGAGAAACGTTGTTTGGAGTGACGATGGCGATCCGATGGCATTGTGTGGGTATGACGAATGCCTGGTAGACGTCATAAGCCAGCGTGTGTAGTATCAACAGTAAAATTCGGACTGGGTGGTGTTATGGTGTGGTCGTGTTTTTCATGGAGGGGGGGGGGGGGTGCACCCCTTGTTGTTTTGCGTGGCACTATCACAGCACAGGCTTACATTGATGTTTTAAGCACCTTTTTGCTTCCCATTGTTGAAGAGCTATTCGGGGATGGCTTTTGCATCTTTCAACACGATCGAGCACCTGTTCATAATGTACGGCCAGTGGTGGATTGGTTACACGACAACAACATCCCTGTAATGGACTGGCCTGCACAGAGTCCTGACCTGAATCCTGTAGAACACCTTTGCTATTTTGGAACCGCCGACTTTGTGTCAGGTCTCACCGACCGACATCGATACCTCTTCTCAGTGCAGCACTCCGTGAAGAATGGGCTGCCATTCCCCAACAAACCTTCCAGCAGCTGACTGAACGATGTCTGCTACAGTGGAAGTTGTCATCAAGGCTAAGGGTGGGCCAACACCATATTGAATTCCAGCATTACCGATGGAAGGCGCAACGAACTTGTAAGTCACTTTCAGCCAGGTGTCCGGATACTTTTGATCACGTAGTGTATATCTACTATCTGCTTTCGGTAGTATTTTCTCACTCATACGTTCTATATGGCTTCCACATCTTTTTATGTAGTTGTATTTTATCATTTAGATTATATATTTGGAACTCTTCTCTAGTCTTGTCATTTCTAAATTGATCTCGTTTAGCACTTCCTGTTACCGACTGTTTGTATGCGACTTGTATTTCTCCCTATTGTTATCGATGACTCACTTCCACTAAGCAAAATAGGGACAACCATTATAATGGTTCCAATGGCTCTGAGCACTAAGGGACTTAACATCTGAGGTCATCAGTCTCCTAGAGCTTAGAACTACTTATACCTAACTAAGGACATCACATACATCCATGCCCGAGGCAGGATTCGAACCTCCGACCGTAGCAGTCACGCGGTTCCGGACTGAAGCGCCTAGAACCGTTCGGCCACATCGTCCGGCCACCCATTACAAAACAGACCTTGAACTGCACGGTTTCCGTTTTTTTCAGTGTTCTTCTAATGGTGCCGCATATTTTCGGTAGAAGATGTATTACAACCAATGTCTCTAGAGTTAGAGACTTGTTGAATTAGTCGGTTATTTAACATTTTTTTGGTTCTTTGGGTGCTCCTTCCACTGAAATTCATATTGTTTTTGGAAATATTCAGATTATTTGACATTAAGCACAAATGCAACTTATGTAATGCTCTTCGCAATCGATCTTCTATTTCGTTTATAGTGCCAGGTTAATGCTTTGTGGAAGTGTACTTTACCATATACGAGTGGCATCGTCTATACGTGTTTCCGTAACAGCATGAAAAAATGTAATAGGACATAGAGAATGCTCCTCTGAACAATTTGAGATAGGAAACCTGGCGTCGGAGAAGCCAGCTTAAGGAGATAAGGTAGTAAACTTGTCTCCCGCTCTATCTAGCATTAACATTTGTCAGCTTCCAGAATGAGATTTTCACTCTGCAGCGGAGTGTGCGCTGATATGAAACTTCCTGGCAGATTAAAACTGTGTGCCCGACCGAGACTCGAACTCGGAACCTTTGCCTTTCGCGGGAAAGTGCTCTACCAACTGAGCTACCGAAGCACGACTCACGCACGGTACTCACAGCTTTACTTCTGCCAGTACCTCGTCTCCTACCTTCCAAACTTTACAGAAGCTCTCCTGCGAACCTTGCAGAACTAGCACTCCTGAAAGGAAGGATATTGCGGAGACATGGCTTAGCCACAGCCTGGGGGATGTTTCCAGAATGAGATTTTCACTCTGCAGAGGAGTGTGCGCTGATATGAAAAGTTTGGAAGGTAGGAGACGAGGTACTGGCAGAAGTAAAGCTGTGAGTAGCAGGCCTGAGTCGTGCTTCGGTAGCTCAGTTGGTAGAGCACTTGCCCGCGAAAGGCAAAGGTCCCGAGTTCGAGTCTCGTCGGGCACACAGTTTTAATCTGCCAGGAAGTTTCATTTTTCAGCTTATTTACAACTAAGATACGTACACGTTTACTCGCACTGTGCTGTTTATTTACACGTACATTCTTTATTTCCTGCAATGAATCAAAGAGGACGAGCGTGATTACCAGGAAGTCATGAGGCAAGTTTTGTTTACTTTATTTATCCGTGAGGTGGCTCTTATGTATCGTATTTACATTCTCGTATGTAAGAACGCTCTATGACACAACGAGAGACCTATTCGTTACTCAGTGCTACTCAAAGGCGTACAATGCAATTACGATAGAGCAGTTCGGGTACAATATTTCGTCGTCGCTGGATTGCAAGAGAAGGTCCTATTCCATGGCATGCGAGGTCAGCTGACCTGAAACTTCTTTACTATTTCCTATGGGGTTATCTAAAATCAACTGTGTATCAGTCCCCAGTGGATACGGAGATGGAATTAGTTGTCAGAGTTGTGACTGACTGTGATGTGATACGAAACACACCAGCGAAACACAGCAGGGTTATTAGTCAGGGTGTGTCAGAATCTTGCTCGCCGACGCCATGGTTACATTGAGGTTAAGGGGCTCCGGAACGCCCTATACTTGCAATGTTAAAATAACGCTTATAAATTACATCTTTCCTCACAAAGTATTTGAGGTAGGAAGTTGAACTTTTTACAGATTATTTATTGGAATATGGGCTACAACTTAACACAGGGATTTTACAGAATTTTAGTTCAGTTATTAAAGATGATTTTTTTCAATTCTAATGAAAATTCACAACATTTTTTTGCAATTTTTAATTTATATATTCAAAAATATACAGTTTTTTGGAAAAAGGCTGTGTTAAATTATGCAGAAGGTACTGTGTAACATTTACTGAAAGTTTGAAACAAATATGTTTGGAAAATCCTTAGAAAACATTTAATTAGTATGAGAAAATAAAAGTTTTGGGAATCGAGCGACAAAGATTGGATTAACTTTTTAGTGCATTCCAGGTCCATAGGATGGATTATCTTCATCCTCTCCAAACTCCTCCTCCAGCTTCCTCTTGTTCCTCCTCCTGTTTACTCTTGCTTGTATTTCTAGACTCTTTACAGCCCTGTCTGCAGCCCGAAGGCGTTCCTTGTCTAAAGCAAGCATCGCTCGTACCATGTTAGAACCTATCTTCATTCCCATATTTCCCATATTTCTAAATACCTTGCACCTTACAATGTTGCCATCATTGAAAGTCGCAACAGCATCATACACACCAAAGTGAAGTGTTTCTATTCCAACAAATACAGTCTTGGGGATTCTCGACCATATAACACTATTTAAACTTTCATTGGGGTTTTGAGTTTTTCCGTGAATACACTTTTTCAACAGTTCAGGTGCTGCTAAGTCTCTGAAAATAGGTTTTATCACCTCCATTATTGCATGAGGCAGACTATGCTTATGAGTGTACACTTCACCAGTTAGCAATCCTTTGTTATATTTACACCAACTGTCTTCTTCTTTGGGACACAAGCTATGTTGGGGATTTTCATCGGTTGAAGAAGTATGAAAAAAAAGAGCGCAAACAGCCTTCTTCATTTCGTCGACACTTTGTGTATTTTGCCTAATAGCCATTCCATAATAGTTCTGTATTTTGTCAAGAAACAGAATTAATTACGAATATTTTCGAGATAACGACAGAGTAAATAAACATGAAACAATCACACCAGCGATATATATTGAACCATCACAAGATAGCCACAACACATACTTTATCTCACATCACTAAAATGTACCTGATGAACACGGACGTTAATAATAACACCATTTGACAGCAGTTTAACAGCGCCACAGTGGGTCACGCCCATGTAGAACACATTTCAAAAAAAATTTAAAAATAGTTGTAGTCTTCGGAATTGAATAAATTATATATCTATTAAAAGGTAATTGTCTGCAGATTCAGAAAACGCAAAAAAGTAAAAATTGAACTTTTCATGATTTTGAGCCTTTCCGGAGCCCCTTAATGGCCGTCAGTTTCAGCACATGTTGTAAGATACAGCGCAAATGGTACGTTCATTGTGTCAGTGATGGTATTTGCAGTTAACTAATGTAAATAAAAAATTACGCAGTAATGTGATTTTATTCCTATTATCTCCTTAAGCTGGCTACTCCGACGCCGGGTTCCTTACCTCAAATTATTCTGTGGGGCCTTCCTATCATGCCCTGACCTACTGCGTCGTACTGTCTCTTAACACACTCGCACAAATTGATACTGATAATTCTATCACTATTCCGTGCCTCAGGAGGGATATGGCCTGTGTGTAGATTAATGGCTTGTTAACTTCAAAGCATATTCTTCATTTTAGTTATGTTATTCTATTCAAAAGTGATGGAATCCATCTTAATGGTTAATGTGTAGCACAGGGAAGAGCAGGATAACAGACTGTTGCAGATGGTAACATACGAACGTAGCGGGAGTACTACATGCTTCTACTTGGATATCTCACTAGTGGGCTGAAAAACGAACTCGCTCTGCTACTACGGGAACATACGATTGTGAAAACGGAAAAGTCTCCGATAAAATAAAAATTAACGTGAAATGTATTTCCTATACTGCAGTACAGGGCTTATTTAAGCAGAACAACAGATTTTTCAGCATTTTTCACTAATTGTCAACCAAAAAAAAATTTTTTTCGTACTTGTGCTGATGCACTCCACGCCACTGCACACAGGGACGGTCGGGTCGCACATGTTAAATAACCATTTAAACTGTTCAGTTTGGTAACAGAGAGATGTGAGCGGGGTAATAGTTGTTCAGGGAGACGATGGCTTGACGACGGTAATCATTGTTCACATGAGTGTAATCTGCAGTAGTTAAGCAGATATCAAGAGAATTACTGAAGACGGACTCACTTGGAGAGCTGCATCAGAGCTGTCTTCCTGCTGATAGTTACAACAACAACAGTGACAGGGACTGATTCGAAAATATGCAAATCAGTAAACTAGGATTACTTGCCGTGCATATCATTTTAAAAAATGGTTACAATAATTTTCCGTTGGACTGTAAGTATGTGAGGCGGTAACTTTGATGGAAACTGTTGTTTACTAATTCAGTGACGGAAGTCGATATGCTATATGCAGTATACAGTATTCATCAGTCAAACAGAAAACGGATCTCACTGTCTTTCACGTTGTTGCAGCGCGAGTAGCTGAAACAAGTGTCTAGAAGGTTCTGCCCTGAGAAAAGAATACATGATGAAGATGATGTCCACACCAAGTTCCTAGCCCTTGTAAGCGAAGTGTAATATTGGTGAGAAAAGTTATTACCTGCGATTAGAACTGCCGAATATTCGAAAATATCAAATAATCGTTTCATAAGGTGTTTACGGCCCCCCCCCCCTCGCCAAAAGAAAGACATATCAATATCTAATGTGTAAAAGTATTCATGGAAGTAGCTGCGGCGACTAAATTTCAGGTACTTGGAGATCTCAATGCTTAGTGGGGAAACGAACTCGCAACTACAAGAGCATAACGCGTGTCAAACGGAAATAGGATGCTGAAAATCTCTAGCAAAATGAAAATTTATTTAAAATATACTGACTAAAACACATTACAGTGTTTTTGTAACCGGTACAACAGATTTTTCTGCAGCTTTTCTCCCTGTACTAAGCAATGTAAGTTTCTTATTTTTATTAATACGCCACCATTCGGGAATCGAAGGGAGCGTAGATATTCAGTACACATTCGGATCGTTCTCCAAGTCTAGACAATTCTAAGGATTGACTAATGTTTGCAAAAGATCAAAATAAATCGTAACTTGCAAAGGTATTACCTTCCTCGTTCGAATAACTGCGTTGTGTGATCAATGGTACCAGGTCATATAGCGTGACTACTATTGGTAATGTACGCCCGATACACCTTCGTAGAACGTAAGACGCTTCAATCCAAAGATATTCATCAGCATAAACAGAGGCTTGGAGCTTCCCAGTTTAATTTTGGGTGGTCCATAGCATTCTGTTCTATCGCTTGCGCCTTGTCCCGCGGTGACGCAGGGTCGGCCATCGTTAACCGGAATTGGCATGTTAATGTTAAGGGGTGGCCGGATGCCCTTCCTGTCGCCACCCCGCACTCCCTGGACGGAATTAGTGTACCCCAGCTGTCTGCGTCAAGTGTAAATCGTGAAATAGCGTGAATGTGTTTCAAATGTCTGCGAGTCGTGTAACTGAGGCGGGAAGTGGGCACCAGCCCGGTAGTCAGCTATGAGGATGTGGAAAACCGCCTAAAAACTACATTCAGGCTGGCCAGCATACCGGCCGTCGTCGTTAATCCGCCGGGCGGATTCGATCAGAGGCCGGCGCGCCCACCCGAGTCCAGGAAGCAGCGCGTTAGCGCTCTCGGCTACCCTGGCGAGTTTGGGTGGTCACTAGCATATGGAGACCAGAAAGAAAATCAGTCTTCAATTTCAGTTCAATTCGCTGTCATAGTAATATTACAAGGTGCATTCAAGTTCTAAGGCTTCCGATTTTTTTTCTAATTAACTACTCACCCGAAATCGATGAAACTGGCGTTACTTCTCGACGTAATCGCCCTGCAGACGTACACATTTTTCACAACGCTGACACCATGATTCCATGGCAGCAGCGAAGGCTTCTTTAGGAGTCTGTTTTGACCACTGGAAAATCGCTCAGGCAATAGCAGCACGGCTGGTGAATGTGCGGCCACGGAGAGTGTCTTCCATTGTTGGAAAAAGCCAAAAGTCACTAGGAGCCAGGTGAGGTGAGTAGGGAGCATGAGGAATCACTTCAAAGTTATTATCACGAAGACACTGATGCGTAACGTTAGCTCGATGTGCGGGTGCGTTGTCTTGCTGAATCAGCACACGCGCAGCCCTTCCCGGACGATTTTGTTGCAAAGCAGGAAGGAATTTGTTCTTCAAAACATTTTCGTAGGATGTACCTGTTACCGTAGTGCCCTTTGGAACGCAATGGGTAAGGATTACGCCCTCGCTGTCCCAGAACAAGGACACCATCATTTTTTCAGCACTGGCGGTTACCCGAAATTTTTTTCGTGGCGGTGAATCTGTGTGCTTCCATCGAGGTGACTGGTGCTTTGTTTCTGGATTGAAAAATGGCATCCACGTCTCATCCATTGTCACAACCGACGAAAAGAAAGTCCCATTCGTGCTGTCGTTGCGCGTCAACATTGCTTGGCAACATGCCACACGGGCAGCCATGTGGTCGTCCGTCAGCATTCGTGGCACCCACCTGGATGACACTTTTCGCATTTTCAGGTCGTCATGCAGGATTGTGTGCACAGAACCCACAGAAATGCCAACTCTGGAGGCAATCTGTTCAACAGTCATTCGGCGATCCCCCAAAACAATTCTCTCCACTTTCTCGATCATGGCGTCAGACCGGCTTGTGCGAGCCCAAGATTGTTTCGGTTTGTTGTCACACGATGTTCTGCCTTCATTAAACTGTCGCAGCCACGAACGCACTTTTGACACATCCATAACTCCGTCACCACATGTCTCCTTCAAGTGTCGATGAATTTCAATTGGTTTCACACCACGCAAATTCAGAAAACGAATGATTGCACGCTGTTCAAGTAAGGAAAACGTCGCCATTTGAAGTATTTAAAACAGTTCTCATTCTCGCCGCTGGCGGTAAAATTCCATCTGCCATACGGTGCTGCCACCTCTGGGATGTATTGACAATGAACGTGGCCTCATTTTAAAACAATGCGCATGTTACTATCTCTTTCCAGTCAGGAGAAAAAAAATCAGAGGCCTTGGAACTTGAATGCACCTCGTACTTGTTGCTGTTGCCATAGCTACCTGCGATCACTTTTGATTTACGTATATTAGTATGCCGCATCCGCAACAAAACTTAATACCTTGGTTTGTAACTTAAACTCAAATTATCTCTGGATTCAACCAAGGGAATAAGTCCCTCAATTTCCATGTTTGTAGGTACTAAAGGGAGTTAGGAAAATGAGATGTACATGCAATATTTTAATTTCGGCTTCCTAGTAAATTCACGTAACAAGAATTGATCAGAGATCCTGCAGTTGAGTGGTAACTCAGTGTGGTTGCATTTCTGAGTCACAATGTTAGACCTCATACAGTATATCAAAATCTGCTCCAAAATTAAATTATTCACCTCAAGATATTTAAAGACGGGCGCAGTTCAAGCTTAGTTCATCAAAGTATTTAAAGATTAGGCACTTCTTACTAGTCCAGGGTACTTAACACAAAGTTAGTCTCCCTTATCGTAGTTATCTAAAACCAAAGTGGGTTTGCGTTGCCAACGTAATTGCCTAGTTCACCAAAGTATTTAAGGATTAGACACTTCTTTCTAGTACAAGTCAATTCACTCAGTATCATTCTCTCTTGTCGTAGTTTTCTAAAACCAGAGAGTGCTTGCGTTTCCAACTGGCTTGAAATTGAACTTAAGAAAATTTTTGCTAACAACTGCTTGAAATTACACTTGACATTTCATTCAAATATCCAAGCTTGAAGTTAACTGCATCATTTCAGAGAATTCAGATAGGTATTCAATTCACACCCTTAAAAAAAAAAAGTAGCTCAAAAAGCTTAAGACAAATTTTAAAACTGAAGAAACTGCAAAAAGGTGGGAATTTAAGGAGATGGGACCTGGATAAACTGAAAGAACCAGAGGTTGTACAGAGTTTCAGGGAGAGCATAAGGGAACAATTGATAGGAATGGGGGAAAGAAATACAGTAGAAGAAGAATGGGTAGCTTTGAGGAATGAAATAGTGAAGGCAGCAGAGGATCAAGTAGGTAAAAAGACGAGGGCTAGTAGAAATCCTTAGGTAACAGAAGAGATACTGAATTTAATTGATGAAAGGAGAAAATACAAAAATGCAGTAAATGAAGCAGGCAAAAAGGAATACAAACATCTCAAAAATGAGATCGACAGGAAGTGCAAAATGGCTAAGCAGGGATAGCTAGAGGACAAATGTAAGGATGTAGAGGCTTGTCTCACGAGGGGTAAGATAGATACTGCCTACAGGAAAATTAAAGAGACCTTTCGAGAAAAGAGAACCATTTGCATGAATATCAAGAGCTCAGATGGAAACCCAGTTATAAGCAAAGAAGGGAAAGCAGAAAGGTGGAAGGAGTATATAGAGGATCTATACAGGGGCGATGTTCTTGAGGACAATATTATGGAAATGGAAGAGGAAGATGAAATAGGAGATATGATACTGCGTGAAGAGTTTGACAGAGCACTGAAAGACCTAAGTCGAAACAAGGCCCCGGGAGTAGACAACATTCCATTAGAACTACTGACGGCCTTGGGAGAGCCAGTCCTGACAAAACTCTACCATCTGGTGAGCAAGATGTATGAAACAGGCGAAATTCCCTCAGGCTTCAAGAAGAATATAGTAATTCCAATCGCAAAGAAAGCAGGTGTTCACAGATGTGAAAATTACCGAACTATCAGTTTAATAAGTTACAGCTGAGAAATACTAATGCGAATTCTGTACAGACGAATGGAAAAACTGGTAGAAGCTAACCTCGGGGAAGATCAGTTTGGATTCCGTAGAAACGTTGGAACACGTGAGGCAATACTGACCCTATGACTTATCTTAGAAGAAAGATTAAGGAAAGGCAAACCTACGTTTCTAGCATTTGTAGACTTACAGAAAGCTTTTGACAATGTTGACTGGAATATTCTCTTTCAAATTCTGAAGGTGGCAGGCTTAAAATACAGGGAGCGAAAGGCTATTTACAATTTGTACAGAAAGCAGAAGGCAGTTATAAGAGTCGAGGGACATGAAAGGAAAGCAGTGGTTGGGAAGGGAGTGAGAGAAGATTGTAGCCTCTCCCCGATGCTGTTCAATCTGTATATTGAGCAAGCAGTAAAGGAAGCAAAAGAAAAGTTCGGAGTAGGTATTAAAATCCATGCAGAAGAAATAAAAACTTTGAGGTTCGCCGATGACATTGTAATTCTGTCAGAGACAGCAAAGGACTCGGAAGAGCACTTGAACGGAATGGATAGTGTCTTGAAAGGAGGGTATAAGATGAACATCAACAAAAGCAAAACGAGGATAATGGAATGTAATCGAATTAAATCGGGTGATGCTGAGGGAATTAGATTAGGAAATGAGACACTTAAAGTAGTAAAGGAGTTTTGCTATTTGGGGAGCAAAATAACTGATGGTCGAAGTAGAGAAGATATAAAATGTAGACTGGCAATGGTAAGGAAAGCGTTTCTGAAGAAGAGATATGGAGGTGAAACATGGACGATAAATAATTTAGACAAGAAGAGAATAGGAGCTTTCGAAATGTGGTGCTACAGAAGAATGTTGAAGATTAGATGGGTAGATCACATAACTAATGAGGAGGTATTGAATAGGATTGGGGAGAAGAGGAGTTTGTGGCACAACTTGACTAGTAGAAGTGATCGGTTGGTAGGACATTTTCTGAGGCATCAAGGGATCACCAATTTAGTACTGGAGGGCAGCGTGGAGGGTAAAAATCGTAGAGGGAGACCAAGATATGAATACACTAAGCACATTCAGAAGGATGTAAGTTGCAGTAAGTACTGGGAGATGAAGAAGCTTGCACAGGATAGAGTAGCATGGAGAGCTGCATCAAGCCAGTCTCAGGACTGAAGACCACAACAACAACAACAAATTTTAATTTAATTCACAACATTTCGTTTGCTTCTTCTTGTAGAAATAATTGTAATGTAACTCGAACGTAATATCACATAACGTGTGAGAACAGCATGCATGTAATCCGACAGCACAGTTCAACTTCGTGATACTGACTCCTCCAGACTGAATTTGCACAAAGCAAATTTGCATTTCATTATTTCATTTTTTAATTCTCAAAAATCGGCACAGAAAGAATTAAACGCTCTTGGCAATCTTCTTTGTCGACCATGAGGCGAACATGTCCAGTGGCTGCAATGGGCGACTGGGAGGCCAAAGACTGCCATTGTGTCTAACTCCTTCCTGCGTCGCCTATGAAGCAAGAATAAAGACATCACTTGTACTTCACTGGCAGATAATACATTAAATAACAAAAAACTTATTAGCTATAATATTCACATCTTTACAAACCATATTTCCTTGTCAGTGGCAAGGTAGGTGATCAGCTCACGAAGCCTGTTTGTGCCATTTCAGATAGACTTCTCTTAAACAATGACCATGAATGCTCGTCATTTATCTTCACTCCACGCTAATTAGGTAAACAAATTATAACAAGCTTGTGAGCTCTGCAACATCCACGTACTAATTTACATTTACATGACAAACCCTATTTTCAGGGCTATATTTTAATTTGGACAAATGGATCTATGCAGATATTTGTAAAAACGACGATGATACATCAGTCCATACTAATGTAAAATTGCCACCTTCTGAAGAAGACAAATTTAAATTTGTTGAAACCTAGGTAAAGATTTCTTTATCCATGGCAACTGGTCGGCTGTTTATAATTTTATTACAAGATATTTTTGTATGTGGTACTTTAATATATACACATATCAGTGTGTTGGTTGTATTTTTCTCTCCGTCTTCTCAAACACGTTTGAAATTTTATGACCTGATGTTTTCTGCACGGTCGTAACTGCACCACCAAGTGGAGAACAGCTGTTGCTATAGACTAACGGGTTTTGCGTCCATGCGTCCACACTCCAACACCTGACCTGCTGCCCAGTGAAAAATAAGCATTAATGGTTTGCGCTTGCCACATGTACTTGGAAATACCAACCAACCTAAAAAAATACGACTTGTAATGGCTATAATTATTATAGTCTGCAAATGATGTAAATACTGAGGTATTGTTGTCCAGTACACCTCCTCAGTCACCAACAGAAATCTCTACACACACCATTTACACCCTGTATATGCTGTAGCCTTATAATGGAGGAGATTTAATAATATGGCCCTGAGCACTATGGGACTCAACTGCTGTGGTCATAAGTCCCCTAGGACTTAGAACTACTTAAGCCTAACTAACCTAAGGACATCACACACATCCATGCCCGAGGCAGGATTCGAACCTGCGACCGTAGCGGTCGTGCGGTTCCAGACTGTAGCGCCTTTAACCGCTCGGCCACTCCGGCCGGCTATTTAGTAATAATATATGACACTAACTGCCCACTTCGCATTCACTACTAATAACACGGAATCACTGCACAATCATACTGTATAATACAGTACCAATCACTATAAAAAAAACTTCGCTTGGGTGCACTTAGTCGAACGCATAAATATGTGTGAAAACATGGGGATTTCAATTTATGCATATGATAGCCGACGTACATCTATTTTTTTCTACGTTCATCATTCTGATTGACGGGCTGCCGGAATTCGGCCGTTCACTTTCATAATGATATGAGACACCTACAAGCATGTTTTCTATATTAGTTTACTGCTTTGCAATATAATAAAATAACACCAAAACTCTGCTTCATTTATTATGCACTACTATTTTGTGACCAGTAATTTCTGCCACTCGCTCTTTCAGAACCTCTTACTTAGGCTCACAATCAGTCAAGTATAGATAGCTGCAGTGATTCCCTCGAATAGTACACTACTGGCCTTAAAATTGCTATACCAAGAGCATGACGTGCTACAGACGCGAAATTTAACCGACAGGAAGAAGATGCTGTAATATGCAAATGATGAGGTTTTCAGACATTCAGCGCCCGTGCTGACACCTATAACGTGCTGACATGAAGAAAGTTTCCAACCGATTTCTCATACACAAATAGCAGTTGACTGGCGTTGCCTGGTGAAACGTTCGTTGTTCGGATGCCTCGTGTAAGGACGAGAAATGCGCACCATCACGTTTCCGACTTTGATAAAGGTCGGATTGTAGCATATCGCGATTGCGGTTTATCGTATCGCGACATTGCTGCTCGCGTTGGTCGAGATCCAATGACTGTTTGCAGAATATGGAATACGTGGGTTCAAGAGGGTAATACGGAACGCCGTGCTGGATCCCAACGGCCTCGTATCACTAGGAGTCGAGATGAAAGGCATCTTATCCGCATGGCACTAACGGATCGTGCAGCCACGTCTCGATCCTTGAGTCAACAGATGGGGACGTTTGCAAGACAGCAACCATCTGCACGAACAGTTCGACGACGTTTGCAGCAGCATGGAACATCAGCTCGGAGACCATGGCTACGGTTACCCATGACGCTGCATCACAGACAGGAGCGCCTGCGATGGTGTACTCAACGACGAACCTGGGTGCACGTATGCCAAAACGTCATTCTTTGGGATGAATCCAGGTTCTCTTCACAGCATCATGATGGTCGCATCCGTGTTTGGCGACTTCGCGGTGAACGCACATTGGAAGCGTGTATTCGTCATCGCCATACTGGCGTATCACCTGGTGTGATGGTATGGGGTGCCATTGGTTACACGGCTCGGTCACCTCTTGTTCGCATTGACGGCACTTTGAACAGCGGACGTTACATTTCAAATGTGTTACGACCCGTGGCTGTACCCTCATTCGATCCCTGCAAAACCCTACATTTCAGCAGGATAATGCACGACCGCATGTTGCAGGTCCCGTACCAGACTTTCTGGATGCAGAAAATGTTCGACTGCTGGCCTGGCCAATTGAAAACGTCTAGTCAATGGTGGCCGAGCAACTGACTCGTCACAATACGCCAGTCACTACTCTTGATGAACTGTGGTATTGTGTTGAAGCTGCATAGGCAGCTGTACCTGTACACGCCATCTAAGCTCTGACTCAATGCCCAGGCGTAACAAGGCTGTTATTACGGGAAGAGGTGGTTGTTCTGAGTACTGTTTTCTCAGGATCTATCCACCCAAATTGCGTGAAAATGTAATCACATGTCAGCTCTAGTATAGTATATTTGTCCAATGAATACCCGTTTATCATCTGCATTTCTTCTTGGTTTAGAAATTTTATTGGGCAGTACTGTAAATATGTTACAAATATTTAAAGCGAAATTAATAACAGTTGGTACACATTTTACAAATTCAGTGAAAGTAGCTCAGCATTGAGCGAATTTGATAATCATAAACAGAGAGAGATCAATGATGTTTACCTCACTTTTGACTTAGCAATAAAAAAGTAGTCTTCGGAAGACAGGGACATGCTACCGTTATACCACGGGGAACCTGAAGAAGCTGACCAAGTGCGAGGAGAACTCGCGCACTGAGAGTTTCACACAAACTTAATTAATCCATTCAGCAAATTGAGCCTATCAGCGATTTTCACCTGTTATCGACATCGATACCGACAAGATACTGATACCGATATTTCCAAGACTATATCAAAATCTCTACAGTAGTTCCTCAGTACAAAAAGAAACGAGCGTGAAGACAGAAGATTTAGTGAAACTGTTTTATTAACTTATTAAAACGTGGTTAAAACTTAGAGCCTATGTTTGTATACAGTAGTGTTTGTCTGTTACGCTTTTGACGGATGATGAATGCAGTGTATGGTCCAATGGCAAAAATATATTTTTATGTGATATAGTTAAAATTTACCAAGTTTCCGATTTTCTTAGCTTCTTGTACTGTGAAACCGCGCTTTTGTCAAATTTCTTGATTCTAGATGAACAGGAAGTATCCTATAGGCTTTGATGAGTGAGTTTGGAGTATGAAAATATATGATCAAATCTTCTGATTGCATTGACTTACAAGCTCAAATATCTTATACCGCCAAGGGACCATAGAAGTTAATATGTGATACAAATCTGAAATTGATACTCCAACCGGTTCGAGAGAAAAAGTGGTCTTAACAGACGAAGAAACTGACAGACGGAGAAACGGAGAGTTAAAATGGGAAAAACAATTATTTTTTCGTGTGAAATAATTACAAATTTCGAGTTTTCGGGTATTTTCCTTTACTTGTACTGTGAAACCTTACTTCTTGCCAAATTTCATAATTCTAATTCAACAGAATGACTTTTCGAGAATCAAAATATGTGACATGATATCTTTTCATCGCATTGACCTAGAGCGTTAAAATTATTATACTGCCAAGGAAGAATAGACTTTAGTATGTGACATAAATTTGAACTTGATACGTCTACATGTTCCTTAGAAAATGGTTCTTAACACAGCAACAGACAGACAGACATACAGTTAAAAATTATAATAACAATATATTTTTTGATACACATTTAAAAATTAACAGTTTCCTGGTTTTTTCCTTACTTCTACTGTGAAATCTTATTTCATGCCAAATTTTATGATTCTAAGTCAACGGGAAGCACCCTATAGGTTCTGATGGCCGAGTTTTCGTGTATCAAAATAAATAAAATAAATGGCTGTATATTTTGGTTTCATTGACTTAGAAGCTTAAAATTTACAACGCCATGGGGTCATAGATTTTAATATGTGACATAAATTTGAACTTAATACGTCTACACGTTCCTGAGAAAAAGGGTTCTTAACAGTCGGACAGATAGAAAGTGTGGTGTCACCGCCAGACACCACACTTGCTAGGTGGTAGCCTTTAAATCGGCTGCGGTCCGCTAGTATACGTCGGACCCGCGTGTCGCCACTGTCAGTGATTGCAGACAGAGCGCCGCCACACGGCAGGTCTAGTGAGACGTCCTAGCACTCGCCCCAGTTGTACAGCCGACTTTGCTAGCGAAGCTACACTGACCAATAAGCTCTCATTTGCCGAGACGATAGTTAGCATAGCCTTCAGCTACGTCATTTGCTACGACCTAGCAAGGCGCCATTACCAGTTTATATTGAGATTATATAATGGATCAACAAGAGCGATGTTCTCCAATTATGGATTAAAGTTCAGTATTACATCAACTCCGTACTTTATTTATTAGACTCAACTCCTTTAATCTGTTCCAGATCTCACGCCAGTCTGCGTGAGCTTAAACGCGTGCATTTTGGCCTCCTCTAGCAACACGGTGTTAGCTCTTCTGCCAACACATCAGAAAGAAAGGCGGACAACACATCCATCCTATAACGATTCCGTTAGTACAGGCTGAGGCGCGCAACCCTAAAAAAAATAACAAAAGTGGAAAACTATATGAATAAGTGCGACAGAAGAGCTTTCGGAGATTGTGGAACGGTAGGATACTGTTCTAGGCTAAGGCTTGAAACGCACAATAATAATAGAGCAATACATGTGAAATTTCGGCCTCGAGCTCATCGTGAGTAGCGTTCGGCAGACGGCAGGTGCGGCAGCTTGTGCTCCTCCCAATGGGGCGTTGATTCTACAGGCTGTTCTAGCCTAAGCCTTGAAAGTCACAATAACAATGAAGCGATACTGCTGTATTTTGCTGCTGATCTACTCTAAACCTTGGGTGTCACAGTAATAATAAAGCAGTATTTCTGAAGTTTCGGCATCCCTACTCATCGTCAGGAGCTTATGCCTTATTGCTAGATGGGGAGGGCGGCAGCCGGTGCAAGTCTCGCTGATCTAGCCTAAGCCTTGGAAGTCGCAGTAATAATAAAGCAATATTGCTGAAGTTTCCGCCTCGTTACTCATCGGCAGTAGCCTATGCCTTCTTTCTAGATGGAGAGGGTGGTGGCTGATACACGTCCCGCTGGGGCAGTGCTTCTACGGGCTGCTCTAGTGTAAGCCTTGAAAGGCGCAATAATAATAAAACTATTGCTGAAGTTTCGGCCTCGTTACTCATCGTCAGCAGCCTACGCCTTATTGCCAGATGGTGAGGGTGCAGCTGATCTAGCCTAAGCCTTGGGTATAAAGCAGTATTTCTGAAGTTTCGGCATCTCTACTCATCGTAAGGAGCCTATGCCTTATTGCCAGATGGCGAGGGCGGCAGCCGGTGCAAGTCTCGCTGATCTAGCCTAAGCCATGGAAGTCGCAATAATAATAAAACAGTATTTCTTAAGTTTTGGCATCAATATTCATCGTCAGGAAGCCTATGCCTTATAGCCAGACGGGGAGGGCGGCAGGCGGTGCAAGTCTCGCTGATCTAGCCTAAGCCATGGGTATAAAGCAGTATTTCTGAAGTTTCGGTATCTCTACTCATCGTAAGGAGCTTATGCCTTATTGCCAGATGGGGAGGGCGGCAGCCGGTGCAAGTCGCGCTGATCTAGCCTAAGCCATGGAAGTCGCAATAATAATAAAACTATTTCTGAAGTTTTGGCATCAATATTCATCGTCAGGAAGCCTATGCCTTATAGCCAGATGGGAAGGGCGGCAGGCGGTGCAAGTCTCGCTGATCTAGCCTAAGCCATGGAAGTCGCATTAATAATAAAACAGTATTCCAGAAGTTTCGGCCTAGTTACTCATCATCAGCAGCCTATGCCTTATTGCCAGATGGGGATGGCGCAGCTGATCTAGCCTAAGCCATGGAAGTCGCAATAATAATAAAGTAGTATTTCTGAAGTTTCGGCATCAATACTCATCGTCAGGAGCCTATGATATACGTAGATGGGGAGGGCGGCAGGCGATGCAAGTCTCGCTGATCTAGCCTAAGCCTTAGAAGTCGCAAAAATAATAAAGCAGTATTTCTGAAGTTTTGGCATCAATACTCATCCTCAGCAGCCTATGCCTTATTGCCAGGTGGGGAGGGCGGCAGCTGATCTAGTCTAAGTCTTGGAAGTCGTAATAATAATAAAGCAGTATTTCTGAAGGTTTGGCATCCCTACTCATCGTCAGGAGCCTATGCCTTATTGCCTGATGCGGAAGGCGGCAGCCGGTGTAAGTCTTACTGATCTAGCCTAAGCCTTGGAAGTCACGGTAATAATAAAGTAGTATTCCTGAAGTTTCGGCATCAATACCCATCGTCAGGAGCCTATGCCTTATTGCCAGATGGGGAGGGCGCAGCTGATCTAGACTAGGCCATGGAAGTCGCAATAATAGTAAAGCAGTATTTCTGAAGTTTCGGCTACAATACTCATCGTCAGAAGCCTAAGCCTTATAGCCAGATGGGGAAGGCGGCAGCCCGCTGCGACGGCGGTTCGACATCGCGTGACCGGAATCCGCGTCGCGCCCCAGTGTTTTTTGCACGTTTCTCCCGTTGCCGCCGGCCGTAGGAGTGAGTGATATATCCTTGCGGGCGAATTGGCGCGACGGTCTCGCCTTTCACCCCGTCCTGTCCCGTGGCGCGGCGTCCAGCTCTGTGAAAGGATACGGCGCGCTCGTCCGGTCTCGCGAAACTCTGGCCGGTATATATAGCCACGCCGGTCAGCTCGCAAACATCAGTCCGCCACCACCAGTGACAGCAACACCTTACCTCACAGCCAACATGAAGGTCCTGGTGAGTAAACAGTTGCGAAATTCTAGCGTTCTCGTAGGTTGTGGTGTACCCGCCGACCAGTATCGGACGGGCAGAATTCATTGTCCTGCAACAAAACCTGTACCGTACTATCTAACATATATGGGTATAGCTGCCAACAAAAGTAGCTGCAATTCTTCAGGATATTTAGACTGATTAGTGACTGACTTGTGGCGGGGTACGGCAAGTTGTTTGGGACACAGTTCTCGACTATCACAGATAGCCTAGTTTGTCCCCAGGTGATCATCTTGGGACCATTTCTACTAATGCTACACGTTGCCCGTTGCGGATATACATTAATGTAGCGTTATAAATTTCCCAAATGATCACTTACCTAGCCGGCCGTTGTGGCCGAAGGGTTCTAGGCGCTTCAGTCCGGAGCCGCGCTGCTGCTACGGTCGCAGGTTCGATTCCTGCCTCGGGCATGGATGTGTGTGCTGTCTTTAGGTTAGTTAGGTCTAAGTACTAAGTTCTAGGGGACTAATGACCTTAGATGTTAAGTTCCATAGTGCTCAGGGCCATTTGAACCATTTTATTACTTACCTATGAGGAAGAAACAAAATACGCAGCCTGATCTGCTACAGACTGTCTCTCCTATAGATCGTCGGGGGCATTTTCTCTGGTATTTCTGCAGATATTTGCAATTTCGTTTCTCCTGTTTGTGGCTAGTGTCAGCCCAAACAAATTCTGCTTATCACGTCTTCCATACGACGCCCAGCGTCGACGGTATGAGTCGGTTTGTTTCCCGTTTCAAACAAAATTATTTTTGAAACGAAATCTTGCCTTCCCACTCGAGCGCTACTAGAGTAATCTAGTGCGATGTTCCTTCTACCGAAGTGTATTAACACGAACAGCAAAACACGAAGAATAATCAGTACTTCAGCAGAGAGTGACCAAGACGCTTCTGCGTGGCTGTAGCATTACCGCCACTGCTCGAGAAATGATTATTCTTCGTGTTTTACTGCCCCCGTTAACATTTATCTATAAACAAATGGGGGGCAAAAGATTAATTTTGAACTGCACTCTCGAACGGCACGTAAAATTCCACTTCAAAAATCGTGTGTAAGGGGAAACAAACCGATGCCTTCCTCCATCGACGCTGGAAGTCGCATGAAAGAAGTGATAATCAGTATTTCCTTGGGCTCACTCCAGTTGCATGTTGAAAAAAATTAAATCGCACATATCTGCCGAAACACCACAGAAAATGCGCTTGAAACTCTTAGGAGAGACACGCTGTGTAAGTTATAGCTAATTAGCTGCAAATGTGCGAAAATGTACCAGTAATTTTCTCTTGGTTCTGTGCCTACTTACAAATACATTAAAGTCCCTCATATAGGTAATACTTCAACATCTAGGGGTATGAAATGCAAGAAAGTCTAGCCGTATTTGAATCAAATGGCAGGATTTGGTTTATAAGGAAACTAGAAAGCTGTTGAAACTTCCTGGCAGGTTAAAACTGTGTGCCGGGCCGAGACTCGAACTCGGGACCTTTGGCTTTCGCGGGCAAATGCTCTACCATCTGAGCTACCTAAGCACGTCTCACGTCCCGTCCTCAAAGCTTTACTTCTGCCAGTACCCCGTCTCCTACTTTCCAAACTTTACGGAGGCTATTTCGTAGGAGAGCTTCTGTAAAGTTTGGAAAGCAGGAGACGAGGTACTGGCAGAAGTGCAGCTGTCAGGACGGCGCATGAGTCGTGCTTGGGTAGCTCAGATTGTAGAGCATTTGCCTGCGAAAGGCAAAGATCCCGAGTTCGAGTCTCGGCCCGGCACACAGTTTTAACCTGCCAGGAAGCTTCATATCAGCGCACACTCCGCTGCAGAGTGAAAATCTCATTCCAGAAAGCTGTTCTTCGCATATTAAAACTGATATCTTATGGATGACGTCTGTCACGGAGAATAAGATATTTTTATGAAAGTCAACAGTAGATGGTAATCATATGTAAATAAGGGCTTGTTGAACAGCAGAATGGTTTCGTCATTAGGTCGACGCTGAAATGTAAGTTTTCCAAAAATGTCGTGTCTAAAGAGGGAAGTTATATGTAGAAAGAAAGGTCACGAGAATGGTTATTGGTTCACACACATCAATGGATATACTCGGAATAGCTGCGCTGACTGACAGAGTAATTAAGACACCACCTACCTCCACAAAATAACGAATTTTCTAGGCTTACGTTTGGCTGATGCACCTAGAAGTAACAACGAAGCTACCAATATTCCTCTAAAGCATATATTAATTATACATGTCAGAGACGCATACAACCTGTCAGTCCTCCTAATTCTTCATTGGCCGATGTAGCAGAAAGTATATGTAACATGAGGAAAATGAAAAGTATCCTCTCCCATACACTTTACAGAGATTTGGAGGATGTAGATGTTAGGGTGACAGTGAAAGAGCACTACGTGGAGGGCATATTTGGTTTTAGAAAGCGCGTTGTATTCCAGAAATAGGCTCGCAATGCTAAAAGTTTTGACATTTTTTTTCATAGAACGTAGCCCTATTTGGATGCGATCTGTTTTCAGTGGAGCGAAAGATAGACACGGAATTGAGATCCGGTTGTAATTTTTTTGTTGCCGTGTGTTAAATTTTGTTTGTATTAGATCTCAATGTTCAGTAGACAACAATGTCATTAGAGATTGAACACTAGTTCGTGCAGAAACAATCGGGGAATAGATTTCCCCACTGTCTCGACATAAACGCAGTGGTACTCACTTGCAGTGATAAGCACAGCCCACGAAAATCCTAGGTTTGATAGCTCTTAGTCTTTAAAATAGCGCTGAAAAGGATATTTTTATATTGCCGTTTCTAATCAGAGCACTTCGTTCTTCGTCTTCCGTTCTGATTTTTCCGCCCCGTCCGCGTGATATATTACCCTCTCTATAGGACATCCATCACCATTTTACAATGTCGAACGCATATTCTAGGTTGACAAATCCTACGAACATGTCTCTAAATTTCTTGATCTTACTCCCTTTACCTTCCATAAAGCCAGACTTATCGTTACCTAACAGTTGCCTAGTCTTCTGTTCCATTCTTCCGTGTATTGTTCGCAGTCAGCAGCTTGGATGAATGAGCTGTAAAGTACAGGGTGTTTCAAAAATGGCCGGTATATTTGAAACGGCAATAAAAACTAAACGAGCAGCGATAGAAATACACCGTTTGTTGCAATATGCTTGGGACAACAGTACATTTTCAGGCGGACAAACTTTCGAAATTACAGTAGTTACATTTTTCAACAACAGATGGCACGGCAAGTGATGTGAAAGATATAGAAGACAACGCAGTCTGTGGGTGCGCCATTCTGTACGTCGTCTTTCTGCTGTAAGCGTGTGCTGTTCACAACGTGCAAGTGTGCTGTGGACAACATGGTTTATTCCTTAGAACAGAGGATTTTTCTGGTGTTGGAATTCCACCGCCTAGAACACAGTGTTGTCGCAACAAGACGAAGTTTTCAACGGAGGTTTAATGTAACCAAAGAACCGAAAAGTGATACAATAAAGGATCTGTTTGAAAATTTTCAACGGATTGGGAACGTGACGGATGAACGTGCTGGAAAGGTAGGGCGACCGCGTACGGCAACCGCAGAGGGCAACGTGCAGCTAGTGCAGCAGGTGATCAACAGCGGCCTCGGGTTTCCGTTCGCCGTGTTGCAGCTGCGGTCCAAATGACGCCAACGTCCACGTATCGTCTCATGCGCCAGGATTTACACCTCTATCCATACAAAATTGAAACGCGGCAACCCCTCAGCGCCGCTACCATTGCTGCACGAGAGACATTCGCTAACGATATAGTGCACAGGATTGATGACGGCGATACGCATGTGGGCAGCATTTGGTTTACTGACGAAGCTTATTTTTACCTGGACGGCTTCGTCAATAAACAGAACTGGCGCATATGGGGAACCGAAAAGCCCCATGTTGCAGTCCCATCGTCCCTGCATGCTCAAAAAGTACTGGTCTGGGCCGCCATTTCTTCCAAAGGAGTCATTGGCCCATATTTCAGATCCGAAACGATTACTGCATCACGCTATCTGGACATTCTTCCTGAATTTGTGGCGGTACAAACTGCCTTAGACGACACTGCGAACACCTCGTGGTTTATGCAAGATGGTGCCCGGCCACATCGCACGGCCGACGTCTTTAATTTCCTGAATGAATATTTCGATGATCGTGTGATTGCTTTGGGCTATCCGAAACATACAGGAGGCGGCGTGGATTGGCCTCCCTATTCGCCAGACATGAACCCCTGTGACTTCTTTCTGTGGGGACACTTCAAAGACCAGGTGTACCGCCAGAATCCAGAAACAATTGAACAGCTGAAGCAGTACATCTCATCTGCATGTGAAGCCATTCCGCCAGACACGTTGTCAAAGTTTTCGGGTAATTTTATTCAGAGACTACGCCATATTATTGCTACGCATGGTGGATATGTGGAAAATATCGTACTACAGAGTTTCCCAGACCGCAGCGCCATCTGTTGTTGACAATTGTAACTACTGTAATTTCGAAAGTTTGTCTGCCTGAAAATGTACTGTTGTCCCAAGCATATTGCAACAAACGGTGTACTTCTATCGCTGCTCGTTTAGTTTGTATTGCCGTTTCAAATATACCGGTCATTTTTGAAACACCCTGTATGAGTCCACCAGATTTCTCTCGCTTTGCTATCTCAGTCATTTCAGACACGCACGGAGTGTTAACAATAGAGCGCTCCTTAGTGCACGCCGTTGTCTCACACTGTTGCACATGCGGCTTTATTCAGGGAAAAGTATCGTCCGATTTCTTTACAGCAACGTGAGTTGTGCATACGAGTCCGAACCACAGAACTCGAAATAGAGTCGCAGACATCACTCGAGGGAAAGCAATGCCCTGTCAAGTAACATGTAGTCTGGGTTTGGTATTGTTGATGTGTGCAGTCTTTGCACAGAGCTTCCTTGGAACACTGTCATCGATCCAGAGCACCTGTACCGGATACACATTCATGCGAAGAAAGGGCGTTATTCAGGGTGAGCGTTGCATAACTGTTTTGTAACGCAGCGCTAGGCTCACTGCAGATTATATAAACTCGTGCAGTCGCTGAGTTGTCGTAATACTAGTAACGTAGCAACAGTAAAAACTTGCTTCAGTGAGAGTAACTGGTGTTGACTGAGCGAGATAACAAGACGCGAAGAGTGGACGATGTTTGCCCCTCCCGCTATACCAGGCGTATTCGGAAAGTAAGGTCCGATTAGGCGCGAATTGGAAACCACTGTGAAAATCCGATGGAACTTCCCACAGACGTGTCGGGCAGTGTCGATTCGTTTCACGTCGCTCTATTCAGTTCAGAGCGCAGAGTGATCAGACAGAAATGCCCAAAACAAGAGTGTCTACATCTACATCTACATCTACATTTATACTCCGCAAGCCACCCAACGGTGTGTGGCGGAGGGCACTTTACGTGCCACTGTCATTACCTCCCTTTCCTGTTCCAGTCGCGTATGGTTCGCGGGAAGAACGACTGCCGGAAAGCCTCCGTGCGCGCTCGAATCTCTCTAATTTTACATTCGTGATCTCCTCGGGAGGTATAAGTAGGGGGAAGCAATATATTCGATACCTCATCCAGAAACGTACCCTCTCGAAACCTGGCGAGCAAGCTACACCGCGATGCAGAGCACCTCTCTTGCAGAGTCTCCCACTTGAGTTTGTTAAACATCTCGGTAACGCTATCACGGTTACCAAATAACCCTGTGACGAAACGCGCCGCTCTTCTTTGGATCTTCTCTATCTCCTCCGTCAACCCGATCTAGTACAGATCCCACATTGATGAGCAATACACAAGTATAGGTCGAACGAGTGTTTTGTAAGCCACCTCCTTTGTTGATGGACTACATTTTCTAAGGACTCTCCCAATGAATCTCAACCTGGCACCCGCCTTACCAACAATTAATTTTATATGATCATTCCACTTCAAATCGTTCCGCACGCATACTCCCAGATATTTTACAGATGTAACTGCTACCAGTGTTTGTTCCGCTATCATATAATCATACAATAAAGGATCCTTCTTTCTATGTATTCGCAATACATTACATTTGTCTATGTTAAGGGTCAGTTGCCACTCCCTGCACCAAGTGCCTATCCGCTGCAGATCTTCCTGCATTTCGCTACAATTTTCTAATGCTGCAACTTCTCTGTATGTTACAGCATCATCCGCGAAAAGCCGCATGGAACTTCCGACACTATCTACTAGGTCATTTATATATATTGTGAAAATCAATGGTCCCATAACACTCCCCTGTGGCACGCCAGAGGTTACTTTAACGTCTGTAGACGTCTTTCCATTGATAACAACATGCTGTGTTCTGTTTGCTAAAAACTCTTCAATCCAGCCACACAGCTGGTCTGATATTCCGTAGGCTCTTACTTTGTTTATCAGGCGACAGTGCGGAACTGTATCAAATGCCTTCCGGAAGTCAAGAAAAATAGCATCTACCTGGGAGGCTGCATCTAATATTTTCTGGGTCTCATGAACAAATAAAGCGAGTTGGGTCTCACACGATCGTTGTTTCCGGAATCCATGTTGATTCCTACATAGTAGATTCTGGGTTTGCAAAAACGACATGATACTCGAGCAAAAAACATGTTCTAAAATTCTACAACAGATCGACGTCAGAGATATAGGTCTATAGTTTTGCGCATCTGCTCGACGACCCTTCTTGAAGACTGGGACTACCTGTGCTCTTTTCCAATCTTTACAAATCTTTAACATATTGCAGCGTGTCAGCAACTGTGAAATGTACAGCAAATAAACAATGTTTTCAGCCTTCAGTTGCAAGGTAATTTTACTCGTTTACCTAGGTTTCGATTCCAGTAATGGAATCTTCTTCAGAACAACAATGAAATTATTTTGTGAGCCAAACACTGGCCATGTCACAGATTAAACATTAAAACATTAAAGACGCATAATCATAAGATTATGTCAGTCAAAATTAAAACCATTAGGGCGAACGTAGACGGAGCTGCGCCGGCCATAAATCAGGACCACACGTAATCTGTGACATGGCCAGTGTTTGGCTCACAAAATAATTTCATTGTTGTTCTGAAGAAGATTCCATTACTGGAATCGAAACCTAGGTAAACGAGTAAAATTACCTTGCAACTGAAGGCTGAAAACATTGTTTATTTGCTGTCTTTTCCAATCATTTGGAACCTTCCGTTTCTCTAGAGACTTGCGGTACACGGCTGTTAGAAGGGCCAAGTCTGTGGATCTGGTGAGAGAATTCGCCTGAAATTATGCAGCCCGCGTAACGTAAATGTCATACATTTCTTTCTCGAAGACAATTTTCAGCCGCATTTTTAGGGGCAATGAAGACGCTCCTGCAGCGTTTTCGATGGGAACTGTTTCATCACCCACAATACAGCCCTCAATTGGCTCCGTTATTCATCTCTGCTCACGTGAACCGCTGGCTACGATGACAACATTTTGGCACAAACAACGAAAATCAGACCGGTGTTGAGAATTGGCAGAAAGCACAGGCGGCTGCTTTCTGTGAATGATTGACTAAGTTAGAGCGGCGATTATTTAGGGAGGTAGCTGTAAGGGGTAGCTAACTGTTGCGAATTAAAAAAAAATGGATTTTTCAGTGCGGTTTTCATTTTGTGACCGATGGGGCCTTGCTTTCCGAAGAGCCCTCGTATGTTGTTCTTTCTTCATTGCAACAATTTCATTTGCGGCTATGGCATATATTTAAGGGATGGTTAATAGACAGAAAACGATTCGTAAGAAACCAGACAGTGTTGCATAAATCGAAAACTTGTGTCTTTTCGATACAAAGCTCCTCAATTTTAATTTTTGCGTTTACTTTTTTTATTGACTTGGTACTCAGCACCCTTCCTCACAATGGATAGACCGAAGCGTCCGCATATTAAAACCTGAATTTAGTTCCACTATCAGACTGATGTTTGCTAATGCATTATCGCTTTTCCGTCCGCCCCGATAGCTGAGTGGTCAGCGTGACGGATTGCCGTCGTACGGGCCCGGATTCGATTCCCGGTTGGGTCGGGGATTTTCTCCGTTCGAAGACTGAGTGTTGTCTTCATCATCATTTCACACTCATCCGGCGCGCAGGTCGCCCAATGTGGCGTCGAATGTAGTAAGACCTGCACCAGGGCGGCCGGACCTGCCCCGAAAGGGGCCTCCCGGCCAATGACGCAAACGCTCATTTCCATTCCACTGCTTTTCCAAATTGAACTATCGCATTATATACTGATGTGACAAAGTTATGGGATAGCTACAGATATATGGCTGTGAGCACTATGGGACTTAATAGCTAAGGTCATCAGTCCCCTAGAACTTAGAACTACTTAAACGTAACTAACCTAAGGATTCGAACCTGCGACCGTAGCGGTCCCGCGGTTCCAGACTGTAGCGCCTAGAATCGCTCGGCCACATCGACCGGCCCGGTCTGGGTAAAATGGTTTAAGGTGCAGAAACCAATCATTGCTGAGACGTCAGGGTGCCCATAGAATCGCGACTAAAAGTCGCCATTCAAGGGCTAAAACAAGCAGAGTGTCAGACCATTACGTATCAAGGGCTAAAACAAGCAGAGTGTCAGACCATTACGTATCAGTACCTTAGCCGGTAAAAACGGAACCCTTATACGATCCCTTTGTACTTCGCCCCTCTGTCTGTCTGTCTCTCACTCCTTCTGGTTCCTTCTTTCTCAGGAAAAACTTAAACTTGTAAGTTAACGGAGTCAAAAGGTACGGTCATTTACGTCACATATTTCAATATTTACAAACTCACTCGTCAAAACCTACTGCGTACTTCCCGTTGACCTAGAATAATGAAATTTGACAAGAAGCAATGTTTCATAGTACAGGTAAAGGAAAAAAATCCGAAAACTGTCCATTTTTAATTATAATTTTTTTTGGTCAATTCTTGTACATCTGTCTCTCCATGTTAAGACTCCATATTATCAGGAACGGGTAGAAGTATAAAGTTAGAATTTTTGTCGGGAACTAAGGTATGGTCTGGCTCTGTGAAATGAGCCTCTAAGTTAATTAAATCGAAAGATACTGCTATATATGTCACATATTTTGTTACTCGTAAATTCACTTCGAAAAATCTATAGATGCAGTAGGTAAATACATATCGGGCGCGGCGGTCTAGCAATAAAGTGCGCTCCTAGAAACTGAGAGGTCGCGGGATCGAATCTCCGTCGGACTACTGATTTTTCGTTTTAAACAGGCGTTCACCGCTCAACGATGTGAGGAGTCGCGAGAAACAACACGTGGTTCGGGTTCCACGTTAAACTGTGAGACCTCTTTCACCAGTTGAATAATTGGGATAAGTCAGGGATACGCAAGTCGCCGAAGTGGTGTCCGACAGAAAGACTTGCACCAGGTGACTGAACCACACGAAATTATTCTCTATTAACGTAGTTAAGTTTTTACGGAACCCTCAGACCACAATTCCTACTCCCATCAGTCCAGATTTTCTTTCATGTCATCAGTAACCTAATTAGTTTGATACTTCCTCTCTTGTACCAACCCCCATCATCTCAGGGTAGCGCTTACACCCAACACTCCCGAGTTTTTGTAGGATACATTGCAGTTTGTGTCTTCTCCTGAACTGTCTCATACCACGGGAGTTGTTCCCTGGTGTCTTAACAGATATCCTGTCATCCTGTCCATTCTTAATGTTTTGCGCATTTAATTTCACTTACATCCAACACTCTCGAGTTTTTGTAGGATACATTCCAGTCTCTGTTTTCCTCTAAACTGTCTGATACCACGGGATGTTCCCTGACAGTCATTCCGTCCATTCTTAATGTTTTGCACATTTAATTTAGTTGCAAACAGCGTCACCAGCCGTAATAAAATTCTTGAAGGAAATAAAGGTTTCTGGATCGACTATTTTCCTCTCCCCCAGTATTCTACACCTTCTCATTTCCTACGACTGCGCTTTCTTTTCTGCACACGTATGTAAGAATCACATCAGAATTGCTACGATTCTGTTCTTCTCCGTTTTCCTGGCCACGGAAAGTTAAAACATGTGGGTGCAGCAGTGGTAATCATAGACTCCTTCAGCAAAATAATTCAGTTAGTGTCAAACATTTTCGTATATTAATGGAAAAGTTTCTGCGATTGTGCGGCGCACTGAACCAACTACGGAATTTGTCGAGGTTTCGATCGCTTCTGCATCGGTCCTCCTCAGGGCGGTTAAATTACAATGCACAAGCTTTGATACATAGGGCATCCGCAACTGAGAGAAATGATAATTAATTCAGAGAGATCCGCTTCATTTGTACTAATTATTTATTCAAATAAATATTACAGCTGAAGCTGATCTCTCTAAATTAATTAAATTACAGTGGTTGAAAGTGGATTAAGAGCACGATTATCCCTGATAAGTTTCTCACGTATCGTTCCCCGCTGACAATTTTCTCTGTAGTTTATTCACGTCCATTTCGTTCTCTATCCAGGTACACTTACGGACCGGATAAATTCTTAAATATCCGTGTGCGATTCGTTGATTCAGCGCGTCTAGTATAAATGCTCAGACTAAGCGCTTTCAGAAAAATGCGGACGCATGCCCTGGGCGTAAGAAGACTCTGGAAATATGGAGCTGCTTCCAGCGCTCATAAAACGGAAACCACTTTCTAAACCAACGGGCAAGTCCCAGAGAAAACAACGGAAGTCGAGGTAATAACCAATTCCTATCCCCCATCCCCCTTCTTTTCATGCTATAGTCCTATCCTCCCCTTTCCCCCCCCCCTCCCCCCCACCTCCCCCTACTCGACCGTCGCTGTCACAGGAAAGCAAATAGCTGACCGTGACGTAAGAGCGAGCTACTTGCCTTGGGCTGTCTGCAGAGTTACCAAGCCATTCGCTTTTCCGTCTTCCTTGAAATCGGTCAGCAGTGCGACTTACGCCACGTGTAAAAGTTACTAATTTACTTAATTTTTTATTTCTATACATTTATCGACCGTCACGCCAGATCTGTGGTTAGGTTCAGGACTTCCTTCCGAATGAAACTCGGCAGATCGTCTTAACAGAATGAAATCGACGGATTTAAAGGTAATTTCGGGGCTACCTAACGGAGTGTTACAGGGACACTATTGCTTGGAACATACAGGGCGATTCCGTAATGAGAAACTTCCAGACATGACGGACAAGACTGAATGTATCAATTTGAGGTAAGAGAACCTGGTCTGGAAACGACTGGTTCGGAAGTTGAAAGCGAAAATCTTATATCTCTTGCAGTGTTAAATATCTACTGGTACTGTTGTTGCTAAGCATCTATCAAAATGAAATGAAATGATCGTATGGCATTGTTGGCCGGGAGGCCCCATGCGAGAAAAAGCAGTAAATAGACCAAAAAAGAAAAAAAAATGTGTAGTAAACATGAATACCTGAAGCTCTATGAGTATTTCTTCATCTTAGCTACTGCGAAACACATCTCTGCTACTGAAAAAATGAACGTAGCTCTTAGACCGTGCATTTTAGAGCGCATATTTATTGACCTTCTTTTATTGTTTTGGCTCACACTACCTCCTCCAGAAATTTGGAAATCAAAGTTATTGCCGTAGAAAAGATGTGCTTCACAGTATGTTCAAGGTAAAATGTTCAAGGTGAAATGATGTGATAAAATTAACTGATTACATTGCTATCCTGAGTGAAAGTGAAGAAGAATTACACGATCTGCTGAATGGAATGAGCAGTCTAATGACTACGGAATATGAATCTTGAGTAAATCAATGGAAGACAAAGTAATGCGAAGTAACAGCAAGAAGAACATCAGAAATTAAGGAATTCTGCTACCCGGGCAGCAAAATAATCCATGACGGACGGAGTAAGCAAGACATCAAAAGCAGACTAGCACTAGCATAAAGGATATTCCTGGGCAAGACAAGTCTACCAGCATCAAACATAGGGCTTAATTTGGGGAAGAAATTTCTGAGATGTGAAACATGGACTGTGGGAAGCCCGGAGCACGAGAGAGTAGAAGCATATGAGATGTGGTGCTACAGAAGAATGTAGAAAATTAGATGGACTCATAAGGTAAGGAATGACGGGGTTCTCCTTAGAATCGAAGAGGAAAGGAATGTATGGGAAACACTGACAACAAGAAGGGACAGGAGGATCTCTGAAGAAATCAGCGAATAACTTCCATAGTACTAGAGGGAGCTGGAGAGGGTAAAAACTGTAGAGGAAGACAGAGATTGGAATACATCCAGCAAGTAGTTGAGGACCTAAGTTGCAAGTGCTACTCTGAGCTGTCACAGGACAAGAACTCGTGGCGGGCCACTGCATGGGGGCTTAATTAAAATAAAGATATAAGAATGCAATGCAAATACTTTTTAATTTTCTGTCGCTGTATGTCCGATTACGCTGTTTCGTAAACGGCTGGCCCTGACTAGTTCTTGTACGCAATCTGACTGCATGTAACAACCACAAAGAATGAAATGAAAATTTCAGTTAATACAATTAATTAATTAAGTCCCCAGCAACTATAAAACCTACGAAACCAACAAAGCACAAGTGTAGCTGTTCTGTATGTGGTAGTATGACTCAACGCACATCTGGCACGGTTCTTCTTCAACAAGACAAGAATTTTTAAATACCAATTATACTGACGTGACAAAAGAAAATTACAAATACTATAATTGTGCAAGAAAACCAAAATTACACTCTAATACAAGAACACACGCCAGATGCTTTGTTGACTGAACCTGTAATGACACATTATTCAGGTCACTGAAAGAATAAAAGAATAAAAGAAAATACCTCCATATATATCGACGAAATGCACTCTGACCATTACAATATCTCCATTAGAACATCATCATCTCTCCCATCAAACCACTGCATAAAACATGGAACAACACTCTCCACTACCGCATCTCACTCTGACTTCAGCTACAAGCAGTGTCCACCACAACTTCTCGGCAAGAACTGCCTGTCGCTGCGTCTCAATAATCACTGCCAGTGGAGGCGGCGGAACAATACTCTCTGGCGCGATTTCTGGCGCTGTGGCTCAGTGTAGCCACCTTTCACCACATCAAGCCAGTCAGAGGACTGATGACATCAAAGAAGCAAATAGACTGAAGGAAATAGTTTTCCTGTGCTTCTGTCGGTCGTTGTTGCTACTGGCATGGTGTCTGAAGTATGTAATGCGATAAATGCTTATATCCGAACAGTGATTACGTGGGAAAGTAACACAAAAACGTAGCTTCAGGGCTTATTTAGGTACTCCATTTCTTTATTTATAGTCAAAACTAAAGTACGCTGCTTTTTAGGCAGCACTCATTTCACCATGATATTGAAAACATAGCTATTCCGAATAAAATCATTTTGAGTAATAGGTGCGTCATTATGAAACACTAAAAATGAGTAAAATATCGACGTCTCGGCCGTCTTTGCAGCGTTCCTCTTCAAGGCGACTAACTGCTAGGCCTTTCCCTATAGTTATTTCCATTGTCAGGCGGCCATCGACGTCCTGTTCTGGAATGCGATAGGAAAATTCGGAGTAAATGACGGCTGATTGGTGAGCATCAGCGAATCGGCAGCTTCTACTCCGGAGTAGCGTTTTCGGACAGCGAGACGATGATGCTGCGGGGCAGTTCTCTTCTGGCCGTTTTCTTGCTGTCGAAACCGAGTCACGTGGAGCTGCTGGCTGGGGAATGGCCGTAGCCCGCTGCACTAGTATCACTCGTAGCCATCCTCCGTGTTTGAGAAGCACAGGAAATAGCACGATACCTCAACAGCAACCTCTACTTCGAATTGTTCAATGGAATCCCAGAGTGTGGCTTCAGTAGCCACCTGAGGATCGAAATACGTAGGGGAAGACCAGCACCAGAATCCAACAGTTAGTAACCCTGTGGAGGAAAGCTGCAAAGTCTGTCGAAACGTCGCTATTGTAGTTATTGTTAAGAGTCTCACACTCAAAATTATTTTATGGGAATGCAGGTATTCACGACCAATTTCACTGACCAAACCTTGTCGGGTTATCAGACTAGTCGTTGTGCGGTATTGTCGCAACGTTTCGACGAATTTCGAACTCGTCATCTTCAGGGGACGTCACCACTTCACTTGAAGATGAGGTGCAGGAACTCGTGGAAACGTTGCGAGATCGCTGTGCCACGACTTGGCTAATAACCCGACAACATTTTACCAAGAAAACGATTTTGTCAAATTGACTCTTGCCTTGGAATGCTACGAACGTATACCTATGGTTTCCTGGACATACAACTGAGGTACCAACAACTTTGCCTTTGTTCCCAGGCTATCGTAGTGCTGGCTCTGGCCACAGTGGCCTTTGCTGAGGAGGAGAAGAAGCAGGAGAAGAGAGGCCTGCTGGGTCTGGGATACGGAGGCTACGGAGGTTATGGAGGTTATGGAGGCTACGGAGGCTACGGAGGCTACGGACACGGCCTGGCCCTGGCTGCCGCCCCCGCAGCCATCGCCGCCCCCGCCATCGCTCACGCCCCCGCTGTCGCCGTCGCCCCCGCCCCCGCAGTGGCCGTCGCCCCAGCCATTGCCCACGCCCCCGCTGCCGTCTCCACCGTCTCACAGGTACGTACCCTGCGCCGTCTACCACTAGCTCCTAAGTTTCGATGCTCGTGGGTACCACTCTACCGGGTATTCCAGATACGAGGTATGGCTAGAAAAAAACCGGACTAGTACTGGTGAAACAATAAAACGAATGCAGTAAGGCTGAAAGTCGCGTCGCCTGTTACGTGACTCTCGCTCCGCCTACTGCTCGAGTTTCATCTGCCTCCTGCACTCAGTCTGCCCGTGGCGTCTGTTTTAAGTAGTTGACGTTTTGTCTGTGCGTCGGAAAATGTTGAGTGTACAGAAAGAACAGCGTGTTAACAGCAAATTTTGTTTCAAACTAGGAAAATCTGCAAGTGAAACGTTTGTAATGTTACAACAAGTGTACGGCGATGATTGTTTATCGCGAACACAAGTGTTTGAGTGGTTTAAACGATTTAAAGATGGCTGCGAAGACACCAGTGATGACACTCGCACTGGCAGACCATTGTCAGCAAAAACTGATGCAAACATTGAAAAAATCGGTAAACTTGTTCGACAAGATCGCCGTTTAACAATCAGAGCAGTGTCTCAGTTAACAGGAGTTGACAAGGAAAGTGTTAGGCAGATTCTTCATGAAAGTTTCAACATGAACAAAGTGTGCGAGTGTCATCACTGGTGTCTTCGCGGCCATCTTTAAATCGTTTAAACCACTCAAACACTTGTGTTCGCGATAAACAATCATCGCCGTACACTTGTTGTAACATTACAAACGTTTCACTTGCAGATTTTCCTAGTTTGAAACAAAATTTGCTGTTAACACGCTGTTCTTTCTGTACACTCAACATTTTCCGACGCACAGACAAAACGTCAACTACTTAAAACAGACGCCACGGGCAGACTGAGTGCAGGAGGCAGATGAAACTCGAGCAGTAGGCGGAGCGAGAGTCACGTGACAGGCCACGCGACTTTCAGCCTTATTGCAAAAAAATGGTTCAAATGGCTCTGAGCACTATGGGACTCAACTGCTGTGGTCATAAGTCCCCTAGAACTTAGAACTACTTAAACCTAACTAACCTAAGGACAGCACACAACACCCAGCCATCACGAGGCAGAGAAAATCCCTGACCCCGCCGGGAATCGAACCCGGGAACCCGGGCGTGGGAAGCGAGAACGCTACCGCACGACCACGAGATGCGGGCAGCCTTATTGCATTCGTTTTATTGTTTCACCAGTACTAGTCCGGTTTTTTTCTAGCCACACCTCGTATACAAACTTATATGGCACATCAGGAATACAACAAGCATCAGTAATCACATAGGAACCGGGGGTTGCAAACGCCACGAGAGGGCGCTACGGTCACAGTGGAGGGTGTTGTACAAACATGGGCGGAGAGCACGGAGACCGTCCCCATTCACGCCGTCAAAGGGTTGGCAGTAACATGGCTAGCTACAGGTACCGCCAAATGGCTGAGCTGCATCTGACTTATGGCGCGGCCAACTGCAATGGGCGAGGAGCTGTGCGAAATATCTCGATAGAAAGCTGCCGTGCCAGACATTATTGGTCACCCCACATCGCCGACTGTTCGAAACCGGCTCGTTCCATGCGCACAAGCTGGTCACCAACAGCCAACACGAACAGTTGGCAAAGGAAGAAAGCGTTCTGGAAAAGGTGCAGCGTACGCCGACAACAAGTACACGAGTTGCATCCCGCTCTACTGACGTCCTCCAACCCTCCATCTGGTGGATTATGCACGACGAAGGACTGCACCCATTTTATTTCCAGTGCGTCCAGGTACAACCAGGTGACTACACCAAGCGAAGGCGATGTGCGCGGCGGTTTCTGCAGCCCGAAGCTTCCTCGCTTATCTTACAAGCTTACAAAACGCTTGTTCGTCCGATTCTTGAGTATTGCTCATCAGTATGGGACCCTTACCAGGTTGGATTAATAGAAGAGATAGACATGATCCAGCGAAAAGCAGCGCGATTCGTCATGGGGACATTTAGTCAGCGCGAGAGCGTTACGGAGATGCTGAACAAGCTCCAGTGGCGGACACTTCAAGAAAGGCGTTACGCAATACGGAGAGGTTTATTATCGAAATTACGAGAGAGCACATTCCGGGAAGAGATGGGCAACATATTACTACCGCCCACATATATCTCGCGTAATGATCACAACGAAAAGATGCGAGAAATTAGAGCAAATACGGAGACTTACAAGCAGTCGTTCTTCCCACGCACAATTCGTGAATGGAACAGGGAAGGGGGGATCAGATAGTGGTACAATAAGTACCCTCCGCCACACACCGTAAGGTGGCTCGCGGAGTATAGATGTAGATGTAGATGTAGATGTAAAGTATGGACTGCCATCGTGAGAGACTGTTTAATGGGGCCGTATGTTCTCCCGGACCGTTTTCCTGGGAGAGGTTCTGTCCGACATGCTGAGTCATGTTCTCATGTTTTTGTCGCCGTATTCGATTTCAGCACTATGCAGCCCACGTAACATAAATGTCATGCTTTTCTTTCTTCTAGCCAATTTTCAGCCGCATTCTATAGGGGCAATGAAGATGCTCCTGCAGCGTTTTCGATGCGAACTGTTTGACCACCCACAACACAGTCCTTAATTGACTTCATTGTTCATCTCTGCTCACATGAAGCGCACAACGAAAATCAGACCAGCTTAGAGAATTGGTGGGGAAGCATAGGCTGCTGCCTTCTGTGACGAGGGTACTGGAAAGTTTGTACAGAGCCACAAAAAATTTCTAAGTTAGAGTGGCGATTATTTAGAGAGGTAGCTGGATGGTGTACCTAACTGTTGCGAATAAAAAATTTTTGATTTTCACTGCGGTTTTCATTTTGTGACCGACGGGGCCTTACTTTTCGAAGAGCCCTCGTGTGTTGTTCTTTCTGCACTGCAACATTGTCCTTTGCGGCTATAGGATATATTTAAGGGATGGTTAATTCGTGAGAACCCAGACAGTGTTGTCTAAAATGAAAACTTGTGTCTTTTTGATACAAATGTCAAAGTCCCTCAACTTTAAGTGAAAAAGGGTGTTTTATATTTACTTGGTACTCAGCACAGTTCCTCACAATGACTAGACCGAACTGTCCGCATGCATAACATTCCATTGGAATTTCTAAAATCACTGGGGAAAGTGGCAACAAGTCATCCACACAATTCCGAAGATAGCAAGAGCCGACACGTGAGAGAATTATAGCACGACCTGTTTAACAGCTCATGCATCCAGTTACTGATAATAATATTATAGAGAAGGATGAAAAAGAAAATTAAACATGCCTTAAATGATTATCAGTCTGGCTTCAGGGTAGATGAAGGCACCAGAGAGGAGAGGCAGTTCTGACTTGCGGTTGATAAGGAAGTAAGACTAAAAAATCAAAAGGCTCTTTCATTGGGTTTGTCGACATATAAAAAGGAGTCGACAATCTCAAATGGTGGAAGACGTTCTTAATTCTGGCAAAAATAGGGATAAGCTATAGGGAAAGACGGGTAATATACAACATTTACCATTTCTGCAGAAGTCCAGAACGAACCTTCACAGTGAACGTCCTCTTCATCGCTTATCCTTAACGTATGGACTAGCATCGTCGGAGACTGTTTAATGGGGCCGTATGTTCTCCCGAACCATATTCCTACGAGAGGTTCAGTCCGACATGCTGTATTATGTTCCCATGTTTTTTCGTCGACGCATTCGATTTCAGCACGATGGAGCGCCTCGAATTGCAGCAGAGAAGTGAGGGCACATCTGCAGGCAACCTTTTCCGGCCGCTGAATAGGTCGCGGTGGCCCAGTCCCATGGCCACCAAGATCACCCGATCCGTCCCCAGTCGATTCTTTCCTCTGTGTGTGTGTGTGTGTGTGTGTGTGTGGGTGGGTGGGTGGGTGGGTGGGTGGGTGGGTGGGGGTTTGTGTGTATGAAACACCCGTCACCTGTTACATCGCCGGAGGATCTAGTGGGCGGCATTGTTGGAACACCAGGATGTCTTCGAGATACACCAGGTATCCTTGTGAGGGTGCACCGTTCAATCCAGCGTCGATGTCAGTCGTGTCTTGATGGATCTATACAAAACTCTGATGACCTGCTGTAGTGGGTGAGCATTTGTAGCATATGAGTAAACAACTGCAACGCTATGTAATAGTCCTGGATGGCCTTTGCGACCCCATTTTCCTATGTGACTAACTGTCCTTGTTGTATGCTCGATGTGCTCTGCCAGTTCGTAAACATTTTCTTACCGTCTCACTTGCCCGGCACCCCACCAGGCAACAATGAATGTTGCAGCGGGCAGTGGTCATAACGTTTTGATTATTAAAATACACATTGTTTCAAAATGAATGTACAGATTTTAATGCTTTGTAGCATTCACTATATTGAATTTACAACTATAACCAATACGCCAAATGAAAGAGTAATTCAAACAGTTTGTCTTACAAGAGTTGGATGTGAGCACCTGTAGTCAGTCACACATCGAGTCAACGGACGGCTTCTTACCAAACCTTCATCGTTGTGTCTAGAGTAATTGTTGCAACAATGCTGTTTCTATAGTTGGGTAGATAATCTGGCACATAAACATCATCCTTTATGGAATCCCCCCCCCTCCCCCAAAAAAATTAAACTCGCATGGCCTCAAGTCTTCTATGAACGTAGAGATCATGAAAAGCACGCTGTTATTGTCCCCCTTGCTGCCAATCCAGCGGTCGGGTGTAACGTCGTTTAATCAGTAGTTAAGTTACGCCAGCGAAGTGGAGCACGACCTTGCTGCCAAATAAATTTCCGTCATTCAACTCCTTCCAACTAACGAAAGAGCCCATCGAGATAAGAAACATCAGTTGCAGTTGCTTTAGCGAGGAAGAAAGGCCTGTAGACTTGCCACTAGAATATGCAACGAGAAAAATTCGACTTAGAGCAGTCTCGTTGCAACTATTTAATCCCACGGGGACTTTATGCCACACATTTTATGTTCACATTTTCACTTAAGTGAGGTGTCACTTCATCACTGAAGACGACACGGTCCAGAAAATCTTCATCCTAATGCAGCACCATTTCGTTTGCAAAGTTGGCATTTAAACTGCGGTCTGTAGGCTTTAGAGCTTGTAACAACTACAAACGATAGTGATGTAGTTTTAAGGGTCCCCTTAAAAATGACCACAGAGTGGTCAGTGGAATTGCTAATTCACGACTATCATTACGAACTGATTACTTGCGGCTACAGGTCAATGATTCTCAATCGTTCAACACGTTCTGCAGTCACTCTTGGTCGTTCAGTACTATTCCCTTTGCGTAAAGGTCAACAAAACTGTTCCAGTTGCTCATTTACTCGAAGTGTTGTTTATAATTTTAAGCTCAATGTAATAAATCTTGAAACGCATATATTCATTTTGAAATGCCCTGTATTTCATAGCGTCAGTAGATCTATCTATATCATGAACCCGCTCCAGCTACTGCCGGGTCTGGGTGCTGACGAGTCCTCTCCATTTGGCTCGGTCCTCCCACCACTTTTCCTCCTCCACTTGCTGCCAGGTCACACCTCTCCTTTCTACAGATATTCTCACTCCCATTTTCCACCGTGTTCTTGGGCGCCCTCTAGGTCTTTTTCCATCCATCTTTAGTTCTTCCATAATTTTGAGGAGTCTCTGCCCACACATCCTCTTAACATGCCCGTACCATCTTAATTCTTTTTTTTTTCAATTTCTTCTCTCATACTTTCTTGTTTAAGGTCCCTTCTGATATCTACGTTCCTTACTCCGTCCATTCTTGCTTTTCCCTTAACTGCTCTGACAAATTTCATTTCTCTTGCTTGCAGTCTGCTCCAGTCCCTTTCTGTCACTGTCCATTTTTATCCTCCATAGGCGACAATAGGGGAGTAGTAACTCTTATAAATAAGGAGTTTTGCTTTTTCTGAAACTTCCTTATTCCAAATCAGGTGTTTTATTGTTTGGTGCAAATTGCCTCCCTTCTGTAACCTCCTATTAACCTAGTTGGTTATTCTTCCATCACTAGATATTTACTCCCTAAATAAGTAAAACTGTCTACCGCTTTGAGGGGTTCTCCATTCAAAGTAATATTTCCGCTGATCCCTTTGTCTCTTCCAAATACCATTACTTCACTCTTATCTTTATTTATTTTTAATCCATACGTTTTCATTATTTCCTTCCACGCTTCAAGTAACTGTACATCTACCTCTTTATCGCCCCATATTACCATATCATCTGCAAAAATCATCTTTTTGTCTTTTTCTTTTAGTGCATCTTTAACTGCCCTATTGATTCCCTCCATCACAACATTAAAAAGTGCAGGAGATAGAATACTTCCTTGTTTAAGTCCCTCTGTTATTTCGAAGTATTCAGAGTTCCCTTATGATGTTCTAATTCTACAATTGTGTCCTTTGTACATTGTCTTTGTTACATTAACGTATCCATCTTCTATTTCTATTTTCTTCATTTTCGTCAGTAGATATAAGTCATATTTAAGCTTAATCAGGATTACTTTCCTGAACAGTCAGCTGGTGTCACTGTGTGCCGATTATGCTCTATGACGGTACGGTGGCCTTGTAAGAACTATTTTCTGTGCAGTGCACAGTTTGCATCCAACCCTGCTATAATTGGTGTTCCCCTGCTTGTGGTTACAGGTGAGCTACGGCACCACCCACTACGCCCCCGCCGTGGCTAAGGTGGCCGTCGCCGCCCCCGCAGTCGCCGCCCCCGTGGCAGTCGCCGCCCCCGCCATCGCAGCCGCCCCCGCCATCGGACTGGGCTACGGCCACGGGCTGGGCCTGGGATACGGGCACGGACTGGGTCTGGGATACGCCGCCGCCCCCGCCATCAGCCTGGGATACGGAGGATACGGACACGGTCTGGGATATGGTGGTTACGGATACGGACACCATTAGGGCCTTACGGTGCGCCAACACCATGACACGGCTTCCACAGCCACGAACATCGCCCATCACTGCTCCCATCGAAACTGCACCTCACCCTCGAATTTCATGTGAGACCACCAGAAAGTCAATAAAAACATTACTGTGATTAATCACCAAAGATTGAGTTTACATTTCTTTCGTAACCCACCTCCCTTTTATCCTGCAACGGCTGCTGCATGTCGTCCAAAAGACCAAAGTTATCAGCTCCAGAAATCCAGTCATCATTCAGCGTCAGTAAAGAGACGGTGTGTTTGGAAGATATTACTCACACAATGTCAGCCAGGGAGCTGTGGCCAAAGAACTACAACACCTACGAACTGTTACTCAGACTGGAAAACTCGTTTTCTATCTGCATCCAGTAACGCCTGTGGGCTGTGGATGACATGATGGCCGGTCGGTATCGTTAGACCTTCATGGTCTATTCTAGTGGAGTTTAGCTTGGTTTATTAAAGGTGTGGCGAAATAATATCTACACTACTGGAATTAAAATTGCTACACCACGAAGATGACGTGCTAAAGACGCGAAATTTAACCGACAGGAAGAAGATGCTGTGATATGCAAATGATTAGCTTTTCAGAGCATTCACACAAGGTTGGCGCCGGTGGCGACACCTACAACAAGCTGACATGAGGAAAGTTTCCGACCGAATTCTAATACACAAACAGCAGTTGACCGGCGTTGCCTTGTCAAACGTTGCTGAGATGCCTCGTGTAAGGAGGAGAAATGCGTACCATCACGTTTCCGACTTTGATAAAGGTCGGATTGTAGCCTATCGCGATTGCGGTTTATCGTATCGCGACATTGCTGCTCGCGTTGTTCGAGATCCAATGACTGTTAGCAGAATATGGAATCGGTGGGTTCAGAAGGGTAATACGGAACGCCGTGCTGGATCCCAACGGTCTCGTATCACTAGCAGTCGAGATGACAGGCATCTTATCGGCATGGCTGTAACGGGTCGTGCAGCCACGTCTCGAACCCTGAGTTAACAGATGGAGACGTTTGCAAGACAACAACCATCTGCACGAACAGTTCGATGACTTTTGCAGCAGCATGGACTATCAGCTCGGAGACCATGGCTGCGGTTACCCTTAACGCTGCATCACAGACAGGAGCGCCTGCGATGGTGTACTCAACGAGGAACGCGGGTGCACGAATGGCAAAACGTCATTTTTTCGGATGAATCCAGGTTCCGTTTACAGTATCATGATGGTCGCATCCGTGTTTGGCGACATCGCGGTGAACGCACATTGGAAGCGTGTATTCGTCATTGTCATACTGGCGAATCACCCGGCGTGATGGTATGGGGTGCCATTGGTTACACGTCTCGGTCACCTCTTGTTCTCATTGACGGCAGTTTGAACAGTGGACGTTGCATTTCGGATGTGTTACAACCCGTGGTTCTACCCTTCATTCGATCCCTGCGAAACCCTACATTTCAGCAGGATAATACACGACCGCATGTTGCAGGTCATGTACGGACCTTTGTGGATACAGAAAATATTCTACTGTTGCCCTGGTCAGCACATTCTCCAGACCTCTCATCAATTGAAAACGTCTGGTCAATGGTGGCCCTTCAACTGGCTCGTTACAATACGGCAGTCACTACTCTTGATGAACTGTGGTATCGTGTTGAAGATGCATAGGCAGCTGTACCTGTACACGGCATCAAAGCTCTGTTTGACTCAATGCCCAGGCGTATCAAGGCCGTTATTACGGCCAGAGGTGGTTGTTCTGGGTACTGATTTCTCAGGATCTAAGCACCCAAACTGCGTGAAAATGTAATCACATGTCAGTTGTAGTATAAAATATTTGTCCAATGAATACCGGTTTATCTTCTTGGTGTAGCAATTTTAATGGCCAGTAGTGTACAAGCTATTTACTACAGTCTTCACGAATGACGAACAAATTAGACGTGCACAAAAGAATTACCAATTAAAAAATAGAAATATTTGGAGAATTCTTGGACACAGGAAAATAACAGATGATCAAGGCAAGCCTGTATACAGACTAAAAAGAAACAAAGAAGTGTATACGAAGTGCAGCAAAATTACAGACGAAATTAGAAAAAGAAGATGCTCCTTTTATGCTCACATCATGAGGATGAACCCGAATAGGCTTACAAAACAAATATTTTCGTACATCGCAAATCTAAAAAATAAAAATTTATGGTTTATCAACACAGAAAGAGATCTAAAAGAAATGGACATAGATCAGGAAACAATATTTAACAGAAACCTTTTTAGAAAAAAACTGAATTCATTCACGGGTTTCGGTGTGAAAATTAAGAAGACTTGTGGAACTAAATGGTCTGAAGAGAGAAAAGCCGCCTTCAGCGCAAGAATGAAAGAAGTGTGGACTGAGAGAAAGAAGACTTCCCAGAAGCGCAAGAAATAACTGTTTTCACGGTCTTTAACGGCCAAATTTGTATAATAATAATAATAATAGAAATATTTCACAATTTTTAGGCCTAAGGTATTCCTGTATCTTCCTGGTGGAATACCTTAGGCCTGCCAAGGACGCTCGCAAACCATTGGAAAAATCTGGAGTGTATAGGATCCCATGCAGCTGTGGTGATGTTTATGTGGGTACCACCAAAAGAACTGTTTCTAAACGTTTGGAAGAGCACAAGGGAAATTGTAGAAGAGGAGAAACGGAACGATCAGCTATTGCGGAGCGTGCTTTCCAGCCAGGGAACCACAATATTCGTTTCGAGGAGACGCAAGTACTAGCGGCCACGAGCGGATATTACGAAAGGCTCTACAGGGAGGCAATCGAAATCGCTAAACACCCAAATAATTTCAACCGACAGGAGGAGGGTGTGAAATTAAACGGTATATGGATGCCGGTGTTAAAGAAGATGTGTACCGCTCGTCCACTACTGGGTGATGGCAACGGCGATCGACGGCGACGGACAGCGGCCAATTGCACTGACGTTTTCAAAACACGTGACGTCACGCCGCGGCGCGGGGGCACGCGGACACGGAATTTAGCGGCAGTCAGTAGCGAGCCAGTGTGTGTGTTGGACCTTCCATCGAGCTACGGACCCCCTTGAAGATGTCTCCCGCAGTCGGAGACGAAACGTTGGGAATCACCACAGAATTCATCAACCGACCACGGCATAACAGCCCGGATAATTATAATGGACATGAGGGGATCTACATCTACATGTACATGGATACTCTGCAAATTCCATTTAAGTGCCTGGCAGAGGGTTCATCGAACCTCCTTCACAATTCACTATTATTCCAATCTCGTATACCGTGCGGAAAGAATGAACACCAATATCTTTCCGTACGAGCTCTGATTTCCCTTATCGTGGTGATCGTTCCGCCCTATGTAGTTCGGTGTCAACGAAGCATCTTCGCATTGGGAGGAGAAAGTTGGTGATTGGAATTTCGTGAGAAGATTCCGTCGCAAGAAAAACGCCTTTCTTTTAATGATTTTCAGCCCAAATCCTGTATCATTTCTGTGACACTCTCTCCCATATTTCGCGATAATACAAAACGTGCTGCCTTTCTTTGAAGTTTTCGATGTACTCCGTCAGTCCTACCTGGTAAGGATCCCACACTGCGCAGCAGTTTCTAAAAGAGGACAGACAAGCGTAGTGTAGGAAGCCTCCTTAGTAGGTGTCCTGAAAATAAAAGCCTTTGCTTAGCCTTCCCCACAACATTTTCTGTGTGTTCTTTCCAATTTAAGTTATTCGTAATTGTAATACCTAGGTATTTAGTTGAATTTACGGCTTTTAGATTAGACTGATTTATCGTGTAACCATGACCTCCATGGTACTAGAGGGAGCTGTAGAGAGCAAGAATTGTAGAGGAAGACAGAGACTGGAATACATCCAGCAAATAATTGAGGAGGTAGGTTGCAAGTGGTACTCTGAGATGAAGATGTTGTCACTATCATCAACAAAAGTAAAATAACGATAATAGAGTGCAGTCAAATTAAAGCAGGCTAAGTTGAGAGAATTGTATTAGGAAACGAGACGCTAAAAGTGGCAGATGAGCTTTGTTACTTAGGCAGCAAAATACCTGACGATGTTCGAAGTACAGGGAATATAAGACGCAAGACCTGGTAATAGCAAGGAATGCTTCTCTGAAACAGGGCAACATTTTTTTTTTAACTGCATATATAAATTAGAAGTGTTTTCTAAAGCTTGACAAAAATACACTCCTGGAAATTGAAATAAGAACACCGTGAATTCATTGTCCCAGGAAGGGGAAACATTATTGACACATTCCTGGGGTCAGATACATCACATGATCACACTGACAGAACCACAGGCACATAGAGACAGGCAACAGAGCATGCACAATGTCGGCACTAGTACAGTGTGTATATCCACCTTTCACAGCAATGCAGGCTGCTATTCTCCCATGGAGACGATCGTAGAGATGCTGGATGTAGTCCTGTGGAACGGCTTGCCATGCCATTTCCACCTGGCGCCTCAGTTGGACCAGCGTTCGTGCTGGACGTGCAGACCGCGTGAGACGACGCTTCATCCAGTCCCAAACATGCTCAATGGGGGACAGATCCGGAGATCTTGCTGGCCAGGGTAGTTCACTTACACCTTCTAGAGCACGTTGGGTGGCACGGGATACATGCGGACGTGCATTGTCCTGTTGGAACAGCAAGTTCCCTTGCCGGTCTAGGAATGATAGAACGATGGGTTCGATGACGGTTTGGATGTACCGTGCACTATTCAGTGTCCCCTCGACGATCACCAGTGGTGTACGGCCAGTGTAGGAGATCGCTCCCCACACCATGATGCCGGGTGTTGGCCCTGTGTGCCTCGGTCGTATGCAGTCCTGATTGTGGCGCTCACCTGCACGGCGCCAAACACGCATACGACCATCATTGGCACCAAGGCAGAAGCGACTCTCATCGCTGAAGACGACACGTCTCCATTCGTCCCTCCATTCACGCCTGTCGCGACACCACTGGAGGCGGGCTGCACGATGTTGGGGCGTGAGCGGAAGACGGCCTAACGGTGTCCGGGACCGTAGCCCAGCTTCATGGAGACGGTTGCGAATGGTCCTCGCCGATACCCCAGGAGCAACAGTGTCCCTAATTTGCTGGGAAGTGGCGGTGCGGTCCCCTACGGCACTGCGTAGGATCCTACGGTCTTGGCGTGCATCCGTGCGTCGCTGCGGTCCGGTCCCAGGTCGACGGGCACGTGCACCTTCCGCCGACCACTGGCGACAACATCGATGTACTGTGGAGACCTCACGCCCCACGTGTTGAGCAATTCGGCGGTACGTCCACCCGGCCTCCCGCATGCCCACTATACGCCCTCGCTCAAAGTCCGTCAACTGCACATACGGTTCACGTCCACGCTGTCGCGGCATGCTACCAGTGTTAAAGACTGCGATGGAGCTCCGTATGCCACGGCAAACTGGCTGACACTGACGGCGGCGGTGCACAAATGCTGCGCAGCTAGCGCCATTCGAAGGCCAACACCGCGGTTCCTGGTGTGTCCGCTGTGCCGTGCGTGTGATCACTGTTTGTACAGCCCTCTCGCAGTGTCCGGAGCAAGTATGGTGGGTCTGACACACCGGTGTCAATGTGTTCTTTTTTCCATTTCCAGGAGTGTATTATCTCTATTGAGGTTGAAGTCATCTGGTCGCGTGTAACAGCTACAGGCGAAAGCAAGTTATTTGTTAGAGGTTTTTACCGGCCACACGATAATACGAGAGATGAGTAGTGGTAGTGGCTCTACGATATGCCGCCTCCCTTCCCTTGCAGTACAACCACACTCGTAGTTTCAGAATTTTAGCCGCTTGCCGAACTGCGTTCCTTCTCCGTAAGGGGGACATCCCCCTCCTACATGACAAGCTAGCGTGCTGCTTTCCAGTCTGACGGCACATAATCGAAGCTGGTGATAGAAAATGTCTCGCCTAGCAATACACTTCACAGAGTACAAGTAAAAACGTGTTCGTTATGCGGTCTTTTCCAGTAGCGAAGGTTTACGAAGTGAAATGAAAATCCATAGCTTGACAAAAAAAAAAAAAAAAGAAAAGAAAATAACTACGACAAAAACAGCACATAATTACAGGGTGTTTCACGTACGACGAAAACTCTGCCTCCAGCGTCGCTTGGCATTCGGTACAGCCATAGGGCACAGTAACCTCATCACGCCGCAGACCTTTGCTCAGATCGGACAGTGTGGTGACAGATGACGTATCGGTTAAACGGCGTATGACGTGCCCGCATTACTTGTCTATCGAGAACAGATTTCTACCGTTGTCGTTGTGTGTAGTTTTCCTTAGCAACGGCGTACATAAAGGATCAGCGAGTTGGGCTTGTTGTTGAATTATGCAAGGGTAGAGTCGTACGTGGAATGGCGGCTTGCTTTCACGTGAAAATGTCTTGCTGCACGCATTCCCAGCGATTAGGTAACCCAGACGTATAATTCGTGTACAACTGTTATACTGCTCTTTCATACCGTTTTTGTGCTACACAGAACTGTGTAAAATTTTCTCTCTGGCAGGAGCTACTTGAGATTTTGCTGGCAAGTCGATCTTTTTCTACCACCGAGAAGAGATGACTGACGGACACTCGGAAAATAAAAGTACTATCGTAATCATGAAATATGAGAAGAAGATGTAGAAACATAATGACGATGGCAAATGTTGGTGGACATGTAATGGTTACGTAGAAACAAGTACTGTAACCGAAGGTGAATCTGTAAGCCCTAAAGAGCTTTCTGTACAGATGGCCCAAACAATAAGAACAGCTAAAAGTGCTCATTCAGTGAAAAAGCTATAGTATAAAAGTAGTAAAAGAAAATACCGGAGTCAATTATTAGTATAGAGGATCCTTTGGGGAATCTGCCTCGAATCAACAAAGGTGGTTTCACAGGAATTGTTTTAAGGTGTCAACGATGCTGTAGCCTCACGTTTATGAGGTGCACAAACTGTATTTTTAGTGAGATGGCGGTAGCCACCCTTTTGAGAAGAAAGCTGATACTGTAAATGTTAAAAGCAAACGTCAGCGCCATCTGCTTTCTGTACTAACTAATGGTAACTAAATGTCCGACTTCCTAGGTGGCTATGAAAACGCCTGAATACATTAAAAGATAGTAAAAGTACTGTGATAGTTGAAATTTTCGCTGCTAGCTCGAAATCCAGCACAGAATAAAGCACAGTGTGGTGCACATATACGGAAGAAATAAGAAATGTTCTGGAGTGAGTTAGAATGAAATATCATGAAATATTAGTGAGAGATCATGTTATTAAAACGAGCACATCGAAAACAGAAGGCCTCTCCCCCACCCTCACCTACCTTGGACTCATCATTGACCGTCACCTTATAACACTGCAGCAGCATTTACGTAGCTTGTACTATGAGATACCAAATTTGGTTTATTACGTAGTATGTCCCCGACTGAACAAACAGTCCTGTCACGGAAAAGCCACGTATAACACTACTAACTGCTACTGCTACACCATAACCTCGAAACTGGAGGCAGTTTGCAAACAGAATTATTTTGTTAGAGCAATAATGGTATAAAGTAACAGAGCAGTGCTACTCTCTGAGAGGAATTTTGTTATGTTGACCGTGTTGTACCTAACGGAGTTGGCTTATCGGAAGTGAAAGTCAGAATTACGTAAATATTTGAACAGTAACAAACAAAATTTTGCCTATCTGCAATGTTTAACTGATAAAGAAAACGGTCGCCAGCCTAACTAGGCAAGAGAATGATTAACACTCTCGTTCAAGAATATAGTTATTAGTAACTTTAATGGATAAACACAACCTATACTTTGTCACACGCGAGTGCAGTGAACTCTGACACATACATATGTTTACGGTAAGATTGAAGCTAACAACTGGAGCAGCACAAACTATTTGCAAAAATATAAGAGATAGCGAAACACACTATTACTTTCAGGGCTTAATGAAATTATGGTTTTACTAATTAGTGGTCTTTCCGTTACTTGTTACCGCTCATTAATACAATAGACAAACTGTGTATCTTGTTATACTATTAATATGCACTTCCAATACACAAGAGAGACAAACACTTAGCAATCATGAACATATAGTTTTCTACTATTGCAGTTTCCCACTTTTACTACAGCGAAACACAATGTTGACAAAATTGCAAGAAACTGAGTCACCTTTTAGAATTTACTACAGACAACAATGTGATCATTTACTTTATAAGCCTCAGTCTTAAGAACTTTTAATTTTGAAGTTGGCGACAGCACTTTAATAAGCAGTTTTAATAGGAATATTTTCAGCAAACAACATTTACTTTAACTCACTCTCTTGCCACATTAACTTTAACTTTCTTTTTACTATGTTGAAGAGGCATTAATGAGCAAAATACTGGGCTTTAATGTTCTTTTAGTAAGGACACTCGGATATCACTTTAGCTCAAACGGAGAGGAACCTGAGAGGTGTTATGATGAGGAGAAAAATCAGGGTAGGTACATAAATTCAGATATAAATTACCTTATATTTGAGCACACTAACACATCCATTAAACTGACCCTTCACTGTACATCATTGTAGTATTCCGATGTAATGATTGCGCAATGTGGTGGCAACTGCATGTTGTTAGGTGGAATTGCAGGTAGAATTGCTGGACTCTGTCATTTCTTGGTGGCGATGATTGATACCAATCCCGGAATATTTCCAGCTATTTATCCATTCTTCCGAGGCATTTGAAAGCGGCAGGAAAAGCCTCTCTCGGAACCAGCATAATATGCATCTTTTACATAGCAGTGCACCGACTCGTAGCTCGTCCCCAACTTGTAGCTCGTCCCCGACTCGTAGCTCGTCCCCGACTGACTATCAGTTCCACCTTTTCTACGTAGGCCAACCACAATTTGCGCGCGCTACACAGTTCCGTTCCCGAGGGAAACCACTACACCATTTACATACAAACTAACTAAGAACCCTAAGTGAGGATCAGCAATTTACATAACAGCAACCAAATGCATTAAATAAAGCAAAACATTTACACATATTGACATCTCTACAAAAAATTATTCTCACAAAATTACAATCATATACAGTAAGTTTTGTTCCCTCCAAATGGGACAAAGCATTTACAGTACAGATACACTACTTTGCATTGAACCAAACCATGACATCAAAGTTTGTACAAAGAAAGGAGTATACAATTCTGTGTTATCTATTCAATCAAACACATCTACAGAAGCACAGCAGTGTAACATTAAATGAAACAAAAGCAAAATAAATAAGTACAGCATTAGAGCTATGGTGTTGCAACCTCACCTGGATTCCTTATCTCCGCTCTATCCAATCCGAAGCCCACAACTGCCTCTGTCTCCTTAAACTCCTCTCTGGCTGGCCTTGAGTTTGAACTCCTCTATCATCCTCCACACCAACAATCCTTAATCTCTCCCATCCTCTGTTACCCCAGTCCCACCTGGATATCCTCCCTCCCTCCCCCCCACCCCCAAATCCCAAAATTCTATAAGTTCCTCCAGATCCTCGAGCGCCATGCACTCCACCTCGCCTTCCGTATACGCTTCCTGTTCCCCACACGGATCCTCTATGACCTCATTCCCTTCCCCCATCTGCTCCTCTTCCTCAAACATATCCGCATCCTCTACACCTCCCGCTGTCTTGATCCCCCTCACCCCCTGGTTGCTCCTCTCCTCTCCCATCCCTGCCCCCTGCCACGCCTTCACTGTTGTGTCCCCCTACACCCTTCATCTACTTTCCCAAGGTGGCTTCCATCAACTCCACCTCCGAGATGATGCCCTCTCTCTCTCCATTTATCCCTCCTATCAACTCTGATCCTCACCTCCCCCTCCCTCCCTCTGTCCTTTTCCCAGGCTCCCTCTCTCCCCCTTCCATCCTGTTTTTTTCCCCGCCTACCCTCTCTCTGACTCCCTTCTCTCCCCCGAGTCCTTTTACTTTCCCCTCCACTGCCTCCCCCAATCCTTTCTACGTCCATACAGTCCCCTCTTTTTTCTATGTCCTTCCCCTCCATAGGCTCCGCCCTTTTCCTCGCCTCCCTCCCTTTTTTCTCCCTCATCGGTCCAGGTCCTCCCCCCAGAGGAGGGGGGGGGGGGGAGGAATCGAAATCGAATACGGGGAAAAAAAGGAAAACGGAAGTATCGAATTTTAATATTGATTATACAAGCAGATCAGTGAAATTTATACAATTCGGAAGGTACTTTGCCAAAGATGTGCACCAAACAATCATGAGTGTACATATTAAGAAAAGTAAAACTAAGCAGACATGCACAAATGAGAAAAGTTTTCCTCTGTCTCTCACACTGCTACCAACTGTGTATCGATCTGTGACGGATTAACCCCTCTCTCTCTTTCAGGATGAGAGATCAAATTGTACCCTATACTGTTACTAATATATATCATCGTTTAAGTAATTTGGTCTTTCTCATTTTTTAAAATAACTGTGACTCTAAACGTTTCGTGGTCTTCGCCCTTTTTCTTACGTCTTACAGCATGTAAACACCTCATTTTCCTTGCTCTTTGTAATTTTGCATATCATGGTCTACCTACATTGCCTTTATAGAAAACGCTTTTGGAACGTTGCTGTCAACAGCCGTTAGGTGACGTACAAAATTCATATTTGAACCGTCAGTTGTTTTTATTGTACACCCAAACATCTACTGGTTTCGGTCTTGGGTGAAGGGTGAAAATGGTTTAAGCCATCATATTGCATTACTCATTACTTAAAATGTGTAGTGCATGCTATGAATATAAATATATGACAGAGGACTTTAAAGGCAAACATACGAATACTAAATGTATACAGAGCAGTACTGTAGTATAGTTAATGAATAGATATACAGGATGTTCATGCGATCTCGGCATTACGTAGATCCGCAACTCACAGCAATCTTAGACGTCGGAACTGAAGTTGGGGTGGCGAGTAGACATGAAATGAAATGAAATGTCGTGTGACGAGGGCCTCCCGTCGGGTAGACCGTTCGCCTGGTGCAAGTCTTTCGATTTGACGCCACTTCGGCCACTTGCGCGTCGATGTGAATGAAATGATGATGATTAGGACGACACAACACCCAGTCCCTGAGCGGAGAAAATCTCCGACCCAGCCGGGAATCGAACCCGGGCCCTTTGGATTGACAGACTGTCGCGCTGACCACTCAGCTACCGGGGGCGGAAGCGAGTAGACATCAAGGCGAAGGAATGAGAATAAGAACTGGTTATGTGACGTATGATGATGGGCGTTGTAAGCAATAGTCTTTCGGGAAGGGATGGATTTAAGTCAGTAACAGACATTCAGGTTGATACGGATATGGGACAAGTTAACAGAGCGATTAGAAAAAAAAATTGTTAACGATATTGGAAGAAATTGATTAGTCTGGGGTAATCATTCATTCACACTCGTTTCAAATGGATTCTGGAGCTTCGTAAAAAAATGATATAATGAACACCAGAATAACGTACTTGGCTCAGCAACGTAATCACTGAGCGTTCACTGTCGGAGCTTCTACTGATGAGTATGTTCAAAGGATAATGACGTTCTCATGCCACGACGGCAATGTACAGTTCGTGCGTTTAAGAATATTCGTCACTTAACACTCATGCAGAATTCATTAAACTTGACAATATCTTCTTCATAATCCTAATTTTTCACAACAGACTGAGAGCGGGCTTTAGTCAGTTTTCACACTTGTTTTGGTTGTTCATTGTCCACTACTTGTCACGCGTACGTTTTGGTAATAGATGTGTCCAATGATATAAAGCACCTCAGTTGCTAGCACGAATGTCTCCAGGTTTCAGTGAATGTACATTTACTAGCTGATTTATACTGGAAGTACACCACGTGCATTTATTTACAATCATTAGCTAGCAGGTTCCACTTTCGGAATCTCTATGCCTAAAAGACACTTATCATCAGGTAGGTTTCTTGAATTGCCTTCTTTTGATTTCCATAGCGGAGTCTGAAAGATAATCTGTTTAAGAATCGACGAGTGACACTATTTTCCATAGCTATCAATATGCACATAAACAAACAGATACTTGTGCCATATCTCTAAACACAACTGAGTAATAGTAGTATTTCTAATTAATATATATACGAGTTGGTTCACTTTCCATTGTATTCACAATGCCGACATGTCTCCCATCCACTGCCCCCATGCAACAAGAAAAGTTTGTTACATTTTCCAATGCATTCGTTACTCATTGTCATATTTCTTTTGTAGGGATAACGTATGCACTCTCTTTGCATGTTGTTGTTGTTGTTGTTGTTGTTGGTGTGGTCTTCAGTCCTGAGACTGGTTTGATGCAGCTCTCCATGCTACTCTATCCTGTGCAAGCTTCTTCATCTCCCAGTACCTACTGCAGCCTACATCCTTCTAAATCTGCTTAGTGTATTCATCTCTTGGTCTCCCTCCACGATTTTTACCCTCTACGCTGCCCTCCAGTACCAAATTAGTGATCCCTTGATGCTTCAGAACGTGTTCTATCAACCGATCCCTTCTTCTACTCAAGTTGTGCCACAAACTCCTCTTCTCCCCAATTCTATTCAATACCTTCTCATTAGTTGTGTGATCTACCCATCTAATCTTCAGCATTCTTCTGTAGCACCACATTTCGAAAGCTTCTATTCTCTTCTTGTCCAAACAATTTATCGTCCATGTTTCACTTCCATACATGGCTACACTCCATAGAAATACTTTAAGAAACGAATTCCTGACACTTAAATCTATACTCGATGTTAACAAATTTCTCTTCTTCAGAAATGCTTTCCTTGCTATTGTCTGTCTACATTTTATATCCTCTCTTCTTCGACCGTCATCAGTTATTTTGCTCCCCAAATAGCAAAACTCCTTTACTACTTTAAGTGTCTCATCTTATACCCTCATTTCAAGACACTGTCCAATCCGTTCAACTGCTCTTCCAAGTCCTTTGCTGTTTCTGACAGAATAACGATGCCATCGGCGAACCTCAGAGTTTTTATTCCTTCTCCATGGATTTTAATGCCTACCCCGAACTTTTCTTTTGTTTCCTTTATTGCTTGCTCAATATACAGATTGAATAGCATAGGGGAGAGGCTACAACCCTGTCTCACTCCCTTCCCAACCGCTGCTTCCGTTTCATGTCCCTCTACTCTTGTAACTGCCATCTGCTTTCTGTACAAATTGTAAATAGCCTTTCGCTCCCTGTAATTTACCCCTGCCACCTTCAGAATTTGAAAGAGAGTATTCCAGTCAACATTGTCAAAAGCTTCCTCTAAGCCTACAAATGCTAGAAATGTAGGTTTGCCTTTCCTTAATTTTTCTGCTAACATAAGTCGTAGGGTCAGTATTGCCTCATGTGTTCCAACATTTCTACGGAATCCAAACTGATCTTCCCCGAGTTCGGTTTCTACCAGTTTTTCCATTCGTCTGTAAAGAATTTGCGTTAGTATTTTGCAGCTGTGACTTATTAAACTGATAGTTCGGTAATTTTCACATTTATCAACATCTGATTTCTTTGGGATTGGAATTATTATATTCTTCTTGAAGTCTGCGGGTATTTCGCCTGTCTCATACATCTTGCTCACCAGATGGTAGAGTTTTGTCAGGACTGGTTCTTCCAAGGCTGTCAGTAGTTCTAATGGAATGTTGTCTACTCCCGGCGCCTTTTTTCGACTTAGGTCTTTCAGTGCTCTGTCAAACTCTTCACGCAATATCATATCTCCCATTTCATCTTCATCTACATCCTCTTCCATTTCCTCAAGAACATCGCCCCTGTGTAGACCCTCTATTTACTCCTTCCATCTTTCTGCTTTCCCTTCTTTGCTTAGAACTGGGTTTCCATCTGAGCTATTGATATTCATACAAGTGGTTCTCTTTTCACCAAAGGTCTCTTTAATTTCCCTGTAGGCAGTATCTATCTTACCCCTAGTGAGACAAGCCTTTGCATCCTTACATTTGTCTTCTAGCCATGCCTGCTTAGCCATTTTGCACTTCCTGTCGATCTCATTTTTGAGCCGTTTGTATTCCTTTTTGCCTGCTTCATTTACTGCATTTTTGTATTTTCTCCTTTCATCAGTTAAATTCAGTATCTCCTCTGTTACCCAAGGATTTCTACTACCCCTCGTATTTTTACCTGCTTGATCCTCTGCTGCCTTCACTATTTCATCCCTCAAAGCTACCCATTCTTCTTCTACTGTATTTCTTTCCCTCATTCCTGTCAATTGTTCCCTTATGCTCTCCCTGAAACTCTGGTCAGCCTCTGATTTAGTGTGTTTATCCAGGTCCCATCTCATTAAATTCCCACGTTTTTGCAGTTTCTTCAGTTTTAATCTTCAGTTCATAACCAATAAATTGTGGTTAGAGTCCACATCTGCCCCTGCAAGTGTCTTACAATTTAAAACCTGGTTCCTAAATCTCTGTCTTACCATTATACAATCTATCTGAAACCTTCTAGTATCTCCAGGCTTCTTCCAAGTATACAACCTTCTTTCATGACACTTGAACCAAGTGTTAGCTATGTTTATGTTATGTGCTGTGCAAAATTCTACCAGGCGGCTTCCTCTTTCATTCCTTAACTCCATTGCATATTCACTTACTACGTTTCCTTCTCTTCCTTTTCCTACTGTCGAGTTCCAGTCACCCATTACTATAAAATTTTTGTCTCCCTTCACTACCTGAATAATTTCTTTTATTTCATCATACATTTAATCAATTTCTTCATCATCTGCAGAGCTAGTTGGCATATAAACTTGTACTACTGTAGTAGGCGTGGGCTTCGTGTCTATCTTGGCCACAATAATGCGTTCACTATGCTGTTTATAGTAGCTTACCCGCACTCCTGTTTTTTTATTCGTTATTAAACCTACTCCTGCCCCTATTTGATTTTGTATATATAACCCTGTATTCACCTGACCAAAAGTCTTGTTCCTTCTGCCACCGAACTTCACTAATTCCTACTGTATCTAACTTTAACATATCCATTTCCCTTTTTAAATTGTCTAACCTACCTGCCCGATTAAGGGATCTGACATTCCACGCTCCGATCCGTAGAACGCCAGTTTTCTTTCTCCTGATAACGACGTCCTCCTGAGTAGTCCCCGCCCGGAGATGCGAATGTGGGACTATTTTACCTCCGGAATATTTTACCCAAGAGGACGCCATCATCATTTAATCATACAGTAAAGCTGCATGCCGTCGGGAAAAATTACGGCTGTAGTTTCCCCTTGCTTTGATCCGTTCGCAGCACCACAGCAGCAAGGCCGTTTTGGTTATTGTTACAAGGCCAGATCAGTCAATCATCCAGACTATTGCCCCTGCAACTACTGAAAAGGCTGCTGCCCCTCTTCAGGAACCACACGTCTGTCTGGCCTCTCAACAGATACCCCTCCGTTGTGGTTGCACCTACGGTACGGCTATCTGCATCGTTGAGGCACGCAAGCCTGGTCCATGGTTCATGGGGGGAAGCATACCCTTCCACAATACTTGACAATCATCTCTGTCATTCTTGCTGTTAAGATTTCTATTCTGATAGAATAATGAAGGTCGGTAAAAGTATATCCATTTGCTAGACATCCGAAAAACGAAAAAAATTATTTTGATTCAGAAGAAGAAACAAGTTATTATTTTGTATTTTTACGTAGCTAACACAGACTGTTCTTTATTATTTTCCTTGTTAAGTAAGGAAGTGATAGAAGTATGGATACATCTGCAATGCGCCTTCGTCATGACTGAAAATAGGACAAAATAAAGGAAAGCTAGTGGATCACAAGCTACCAAGTACATACACTCCTGGAAATTGAAATAAGAACACCGTGAATTCATTGTCCCAGGAAGGGGAAACTTTATTGATACATTCCTGGGGTCAGATACATCACATGATCACACTGACAGAACCACAGGCACATAGACACAGGCAACAGAGCATGCACAATGTCGGCACTAGTACAGTGTATATCCACCTTTCGCAGCAATGCAGGCTGCTATTCTCCCATGGAGACGATCGTAGAGATGCTGGATGTAGTCCTGTGGAACGGCTTGCCATGCCATTTCCACCTGGCGCCTCAGTTGGACCAGCGTTCGTGCTGGACGTGCAGACCGCGTGAGACGACGCTTCATCCAGTCCCAAACATGCTCAATGGGGGACAGATCCGGAGATATTGCTGGCCAGGGTAGTTGACTCACACCTTCTAGAGCACGTTGGGTGGCACGGGATACATGCGGACGTGCATTGTCCTGTTGGAACAGCAAATTCCCTTGCCGGTCTAGGAATGGTAGAACGATGGGTTCGATGACGGTTTGGATGTACCGTGCACTATTCAGTGTCCCCTCGACGATCACCAGTGGTGTACGGCCAGTGTAGGAGATCGCTCCCCACACCCAGCTTCATGCAGACGGTTGCGAATGGTCCTCGCCGATACCCCAGGAGCAACAGTGTCCCTAATTTGCTGGGAAGTGGCGGTGCGGTCCCCTACGGCACTGCGTAGGATCCTACGGTCTTGGCGTGCATCCGTGCGTCGCTATGGTCCGGTCCCAGGTCGACGGGCACGTGCACCTTCCGCCGACCACTGGCGACAACATCGATGTACTGTGGAGACCTCACGCCCCACGTGTTGAGCAATTCGGCGGTACGTCCACCCGGCCTCCCGCATGGCCACTATACGCCCTCGCTCAAAGTCCGTCAACTGCACATACGGTTCACGTCCACGCTGTCGCGGCATGCTACCAGTGTTAAAGACTGCGATGCCACGGCAAACTGGCTGACACTGACGGCGGCGGTGCACAAATGTTGCGCAGCTAGCGCCATTCGACGGCCAACACCGCGGTTCCTGGTGTGTCCGCTGTGCCGTGCGTGTGATCATTGCTTGTACAGCCCTCTCGCAGTGTCCGGAGCAAGTATGGTGGGTCTGACACACCGGTGTCAATGTGTTCTTTTTTCCATTTCCAGGAGTGTACATATTTACGACGAACTCCTGATCGTAAAAAAACATGCGAAAGAAAACAGACTTACAGAGCGTTTCAGCATAGAAGAAGAGGCCCAGGATGAAATTGGTAGCTCTTGGCAGCACCCTCATTAGAACCCAAAAAACTCAGAACACGAGGTAAGTCTAACAAATGGAACAAAGTAAAAATCTGCCTCCAATAACTACCCACAAACAAAAGAGAAGATAATAGAGTTGAAGATTTTAAAGGCATTGGAAGAAACGGAACCTGAGAAATCGCACTTCGAAATGTTCTCCCTACCAGGGTCTGCAGTCTCATATGGAGTACTTTGCCAGGTCTGTTGCCTCATACAGAGAATTTTGATAGCAATGAATGGCTTGAATTTCACATGGAGGCTGTCCCAGTCGTTTCCAGTATTACGCAATACGTTTCCCAGTTCCAGCAACAGAGCCAATCAACGCCACATCATCGCCAACCACAATCAATCCACAGGAACCTCAACAGCCTTTAACAATTCCTATGACTTCGCACTGCTCACAAGCTACAGATCTCTCACCTTCTGACCCCCCCCCCCCCCCCCAATGACTTCCTCAGTCTCAACTCAAAACGCACTGTCTACTCTACCATGCCAACCTATGAAGGACAAAATGGAAAAAGCTGCACCAGCTGAACACTACAAAAATTTTACTGAATATGTTGATGAAGAAGACTAAAGAAGTTCTTCAGAAAATTTCTACATTTCATCTAGTACATCAGACTGTAAGTAGGCTGTTTATGTTTTCTTTATGTAAGTAGGCTGTTTATGTTTTCTTATTGGCAACGTTACGTAGCGCTCTATATGAAAATCACTGGCTGTGCTGTGTGCAGTCTGTGGCTAGTTTGCATTGTTGTCTGCCATTGTATTGTTGGGCAGGTGGATGTTAACAGCGCATAGCGTTGGGCAGTTGGAGGTGAGCCGCCAGCAGTGGTGGATGTGGGGAGAGAGATGGCGGAAGTTTTGAAATTGAACTGCTATATATATTATGATTATTAAGGTAAATACAGTGTTTGTTCTCTATTAAAATCTTTCATTTGCTAACTATCCCTATCAGTAGTTAGTGCCTTCAGTAGTTTGAATCTTTTATTTAGCTGGCAGTAGTAGCGCTCGCTGTATTGCAGTAGTTCGAGTAATGAAGATTTTTGTGAGGTAAGTTATTTGTGAAAGGTATAGTTTAATGTTACTCAGGGCCATTCCTTTGCAGGGATCTGTGATAGTCAGATTGCGTTGCGCTAAAAACATTGTGTGTCAGTTTAAGCACAGTCTTGTATAAATTGTTCAAAGGGGACGTTTCATATGTCGACCCTAAGCCGAGGATACCTCACTGGAATCTTGTGTATTTAGTGTAGCTTTTGTTTATTGCTAGCGCGTAATTGTAGAGAGAATCTCCTTTGTAGTTGCAGTCTTTCACTGTTGTACTGTAAAACAGTTGTGGCATGCATGTAGATTTGCACCAAGTATTTCGCAGCTACGCTTGCAATTAACTAGATATTATGTTCAGTGCTATGTTAATGTGTTCTCTTATTTTTGCTATTCAAATTGTGCTTTTCTGTGTTATCGTGTGAAATATTGTGACAATAATGGCGTGTGAAATCGTAACACTAGGCTCCAAAGTAAACTGAGAAATGACAGTGAAGACGAAAGCAGTGTCTTAACGCCACCATGTAATGAATTAACTAATGTTCAACATAGTAATTTGGTAATTGTGCATAGGGAAATGGAGCCGGCGGCAAACAATGGCGTAGGCAGTGAAACAATTAGTGAACAGGGAAGCATTATCGATCGATCGGTCGGCAACAGCTCGCCTCAGGAATCCGAAATGACAGAACACAATACTGCAAATACTGTAGATTTCGGTTTCTCAAATGAGTCAAGACACATTTTCAGCTTGTCAAAATGTGAATGTTGCCGGTGCAAATGCACTGCCGAAAAGCGTAGAGGAACAGATTCCAGACACTAATGCATTGTTATTACAACTAATGCAACAAATGGAACAAAATCAGCGACAAACACAGCAACAGTTAGACACAATGGGACAAAATCTTCAAAAGTTAGACACAGTGGAACAAAATCTTAAAAAGTTAGACACAGTGGAACAAAATCTTAAAAAGTTAGACACCACACTTGAACAAACATGTGAAGATTTAACTACTGAGTTACATAACATTGATTCGAAATGTCAAAAAGTCTGTAACGACGTAAAAACACAAATTTGTGAGCATTTTCAACCTATTTTTTCTCGGCATGAAAATGCATTACAGAATCACGAAGCAGCCATAAAAGAACTGCAAACTATTGTTCATGAAAATCATGAGACCTTGCAAGCTAAAATTTACTCAGTTGCATCTACCGATTCGGTTACGCAACTTGCAAAAACTCAAGAAAACTTAAAGGACACAGTAGATTCGATTTCAACACAAATGGACACTCTGAAACTTGGTTCAGAAAAACACACTGAGGAAATGTGTTCACTATCGGAGAAAGTAGCCGAACTTTCGGATCAGGTCACTAACTTATCTACAAAGGTAGATGATGATCTGAATGACACAAGACCTGTAGCCTTCACTGACACAGCAGAGTATGAACAAATAAGAAAATTCAAACAAATCAAAATCAAATCAATACACAGTACAAAAGAGAAATTCGGGAAGTACAAGATCAGTTGACGCAGGTGATACAAGAATTACATATTTCAGAGGACACTCGCGCTCCAACACGGGAAGAGGAACTTAGAAATACGGAAAAGCCACAAAATAATATCACAGGGCATTTCGGTAATTATGAAAGGAATTGGCAAGGTGGACCGAATTTTGAGATGGAACCGCCGACACGACGTAACAATGACCGATATGCTACTCGCCGACACGATGACTTTGACTATAAGCTGTTCATTACTACACGTGAATTCAAAACATTTAAGAATTCTGCCAACGACATTCATCCACAAGCGTGGCTCCACCAATTCTCTCATTGTTTCCCTCCCAACTGGTCATTGGAGCACAGGTTAGAATTTATGTGTGGCTACTTAGAGAATGAACCAGCTGTAAGAATGCGATCGGTCATTCACGATTGCCACAGTGAAGGAGAATTTTACCATGCCTTCCTCTCAGTATATTGGTCTCAAGCCACACAAGACCGAGTAAAACATAGCATCATAATGATGAAACACTTCGAACAATCTGAATTTTCCAGTCTTGTGAAATATTTTGAAGACATGTTGCACAAGAATCAATACCTGTCAAACCCATACAGCCCCTCAGAACTCATCCGCATTTGCTTAATCAAACTGCCTGAACATTTACGACATATTATTTTAGCAGGTCGTTGCAAAGACGATATTGAAGCTTTTCAGGGACTGTTACAAGAACTAGAAATTGACACTGACAATCGCGTAATGCGAAAACAGGAACACAACAACTACAGGTCACATCTGTCACAATTCTGTGACGACAGAAACAATAAATGGCCACGACAAACCTATTCTTACAACGTAAATCGTGACCAAAACAGACACCACCCATATGACAACCACTGGCAGAGTAATAGTTACAAGGAAAGATCACCTTTCCGCGGTAATGACTATCACAGAGACAATCAGAGAAACAGACAATATGGGAACCAAAATAATTATTATCAAGGGAGACAGAATAACTTTAGACGCAACGGTCCAGCACGCAGTTACGACTCAGGGAGAAATTCTCCACCACGTGACCGACAAGAAAGAAACTATGGAATCTACCGACATGACGACAGACGATATGACCGTAACGACAGACCTGAATTGCATCAGAACTGGCGAGATTTAAACAGAGCAGAGCACTCTCGTCACGATGAATTTGTAGAAGTTAGGTCTCCAAATCCCAGTAACGATGCGCGCCAACAAAGAAACAGACAATGACTCGCACCGCAGGCAGCCACTTGCGCCCGCTGGCTCAGAGAAAAATAACATTGACGCTAACCTTGAGCAAAATTCCAGTATTCTTTACGGGCGAATACCGCATGATAATTGCATTCAAGTTGAAACTCTGTGTACTGAGAAGAGCGAAGGGTTACACCACATCTCACATGTAAAACCGTGTATTGAGAGATAAACTGTTTTTTAATTTAGTCTTTGCTATAAAATTTTTCACTTCACGTTACTAGTATGCTTTAGAAACTGTTACCATGCAACAATGTTTGAAGTTAAATATCCAGTCAAGAACCAAGAGAACTTATTCAAACAGAAATTACGAATGCATTGTTATTGCGAGCAGACGACACAGTGTTATTGTGTGTGTGCATTCTTGCTTGTTAGTTGCACGATTACGTAACGACTATAAGGCTCACATACTTGGAACATATACCGGCACTGGTAATGAAATTTTCATGCAACATTTTGGTTTGCTTGAGAGTGGATTCTGGATTTAAGGTACTTTCTGTGAGATACCAGATGACACAGTGGTTAGTTTATGTGACAGCTACACGATTATATCACGACGTTACTAATGTGTGACACAATTTACATTGTTGCTTTTGCGGTGTATCTGTTTTATATCTGCACGGTTTTTCTGAATTCTTCTGGAAAGCAAAACATGTTTTAGTAGTAACTTTTGTGGTATAGCTACAATGAGACAGCCTTTTCCGTAGCACAACAATACGTTACAGCACAGTAATTTCTTCATCACAATAATAAGCATAATAACTAAGATATCTATACGCAAAGCATTTCACTTTTGTTTATCATGAGGTAAGTACATTGTCTTCTGCAGAACTTAGCTTTCGGAGGACGATAACTACGACACTTCCACAGAGATTATCTTACAGCAAGACGCACATTTAGCGCTACAGGACACGTATTTGAGTGATTAATTTTGTACTTAAATCATTTATTTTAAAGATATTTGAAGTACAATGATATAAAGGTTTTCCGTAATACATTTCATTTCATTGTTGTAATCTGTAATACCTGAGGGTATAATTACAATAAACCTCAGGGGGGTACACGCCTACTTTGTGTACCATGTGTTTGGCAAGCACAAGGAGCCCTAGCTAATATGGTATTTGCTTATACAACTTTACACATCGGTACCATATTTCTCTAAAACATAAATTACACAGCTGTCTGATCATTTAACTGAGAGAGAGACAAACTTTTTTATTATGTCAGTGACAGATGTTTACGTAATTACACCGTTGGATAACTTCACATTTATGAAATTGTATTCTGTCTGTACTGTGTGAACTTTCATATTTTTTTGGAACCATTGTGATACTATGAGAGCTTTGAATGATGTATTTGGTATGGGATCATGATTTTTAAAGTACGTTTGAGGTGGATGACACTATTGACATGAGCAGAGAATTTTCTTTAGGTTTTGAAATTATTACAGAAAGCTACGACGATTTTGAGATTTGACTGAGGTGTTATGATGTTATTTTTACGACGACGATGTGTATTATGCTGTTGAGGTATGTTTATGTCAATAAGATGATGCTACCATATATGAGGAATGTGATTACGTGTTTATATGTATATGAATAATGAATAGAAGTTAGGGACTCTTGACTTGTGAAAAAGGATGTTGGAAACCAAGAATCGTACTTTAAGAGTTATGAAATGTGTGTAAATGCGTGAATGTATCACAATGCCGGCGAAAGTGTTTTGGACACTGTTATATTCATAGGATTTTGTTTCTACACATTTGCAACGTAAATTCTCGACCTGTGAAATTTTTATAAGAGACTGTCACTGTAGCGGAAACTGCTGTCGTAAGTATTTCCGTAAGAAAGTTAAGTGACCACCTGCACGTAATGCGTCATGTGCATCCAGCTGCGCGACAGACGCCTGGAAAAAAGCCATTAGTGCCTTTCAGAGGCAGAGGTGGAGAAAAAAAAACGAGACATTAACCTCGCTGTTGACATTCCTTTAGAGAAAACATTGCAAATGCGACACCCTCATTACTTGGAAAGATACTTACATCTGCATACCTGATTATGACAAGCGTCTTTCTCTAGAATTGAGGGAATTTTTACTGCATTATGAAATGCCATATGGCTAATGAATGATGTTTTATGCCGTCCTTTGTACATATTTGCTCATTTCCTTTAATATCTGGTTTCTAGCTGCACTGCAGCATTGGTTAAAATAAAATTTAATATATGTACTAATATAGTTATTTTATGCCTACAGATCCAGTCAATAAGAAATTTATGATCTACTTCCAAGAGAATGAGGGCACATAAATAGACATTTCCCTTCACAGGAATTGCATAAATAATTTCTTTATGATTTGGTAACTTATCTGCTAGTGTAAGTTCTCGTGATGCATCACTCTAGTGTTAAGATGTGACATAGGTATTAGACATGGCCATTTTAGTGTAATATTTTTTCTGCTTGAGCTTTGTCATGTTTAGATATAAGTTGCTGCTGCTGTTTGCCAGGCATAGTGCTACTGAATTTTAAATTGTGTTACTCTGTTAAGCTAGTTTTACTACTGATTTATTTTTCTTGTTGCTGCACATTGGCTCATATTATTTGTAATGCTGCATTGCTTGGTTATTTAGATTTACTGTAGCTTGCTTTGCGATTTTCCATTTTTTTTTGTCATTGCTGTTTGTGTTAATTTGTTATATGCTGCTGCATTGCCTCGTCCCTTAGTTTAGCATCTGAGCTCAGTAGATTTAAGTTAGCTTAAGAGGGGTAGACTATATAAGAAACTAACTATGATGACTTGGAAGAAATGTATTGAGAAGCTATATGAAAATGGTTTGGGCAAAAAAAGGATACTGTACAGTGGAGAAAAACTATTTTTGACAGAGGATGTGAACAGAATACAGAAAGCAGGCTTAGATAGGAGTTTTGGGAATAATGATGAACGAAGGGAGATCTCCATGCAAAATACTGCAGTAAAACAAACCCTGTCCTTTCCTTTTGTGTTATCCCACTATGTGTTTGGGTACCCGTGTGTAATTATGTTCTTCCTGTCTTTATATGTTTATCTGATAAGACTTATGTTGTAGAATTTTTCTAATACTCAGCTACATTCACTATGATGAGGAATACTGTTATCCTCAAATATACTTTGCATTAATAATATGGTATTTTCTTTGTAAAGATGTTTAGACATTATGTATTCTGTTCTGTTTTAATGCTCATGTGTGAAGTTGATGTTTCGAAAGTGATTCTGATCTTTTATGTATGTACTTATGTCATAATTCCTGTAACACTGATGTATATGTTTATTTCTATTGTTTGTAAAGCTTGTACTACAAATGTTATCTGTATTGTTATGTTCTTTAATGATGTATTTTGTACCTTTGTAATTGTATTCTCATGTTATAATATCGTAATTGACACCAGTTAATCAAATTAAGTAACTTGTAAGCATTCATTTCACTGCACACGTTTCTGTTGGTCATAGTATATGGACAGTATGTGAGAAGTAGGGACTGTTAGTGTTTGCACGTGTGTTAATAATTCAGCAAGGGACTGGATAACAGCATTGCTGGTTCTAAGGACAATTCCACAAACTTTGTGAGTGCACAAGTGGTGGTTATGGACTTGCTATATTATCCGCAAGACTCTTCAATGGTGATTATGCACCTGCACAGTCGCAACGGATGGCTGCTAGCCATCTCTACAAGGACTACAGTGGGTCTGCATCTTTGATGACTCACCAATACCATCATCTCTACAAGGACTACAGTGGGTCTACACCTTTGCTGACTCACCAATACAATTATTTCTACAAGGACTGCAGTGGGTCTGCACCTCTGGTGGCCCACCAATACCATACTCTCTACCAGGACTACAGTGGGTCTGCTCTGTGATGACCTACCTACCAATCTTCTTCAAAACGTCGAATGACTCTGCTGTGGGTTTGCTCTGTTGTGGCCCATTACCTGTCTGTATGTCAAGAGTCAGCACAGTCTTTCCGTTGGAAGGACAACACTACTTCTTCACGACTGCATGGAAATCCACTACTTCTGTGTGCATTGTCTTTTACTGGTCAGACTTTGAGAAAACAAACTGCAGGTTTACTCTTATGATGAATGATCAGGACTGCCTTTATGGACTGTGAAAAAATTTTAGCTTTTGACCAACATTGTATCAATAAGTGTGTGCATTTGATTTCTTTGTTATTGTAATTACGATTATGAAAAATTTTAACAAATATGTATTGCCCAGTGCCCAACACAATTTGTAAAATTTTTTGTGGGGAGCATGGGGGCTATGTAAGTAGGCTGTTTATGTTTTCTTTATGTAAGTAGGCTGTTTATGTTTTCTTATTGGCAACGTTACGTAGCGCTCTATATGAAAATCACTGGCTGTGCTGTGTGCAGTCTGTGGCTAGTTTGCATTGTTGTCTGCCATTGTATTGTTGGGCAGGTGGATGTTAACAGCGCATAGCGTTGGGCAGTTGGAGGTGAGCCGCCAGCAGTGGTGGATGTGGGGAGAGAGATGGCGGAAGTTTTGAAATTGAACTGCTATATATATTATGATTATTAAGGTAAATACAGTGTTTGTTCTCTATTAAAATCTTTCATTTGCTAACTATCCCTATCAGTAGTTAGTGCCTTCAGTAGTTTGAATCTTTTATTTAGCTGGCAGTAGTAGCGCTCGCTGTATTGCAGTAGTTCGAGTAATGAAGATTTTTGTGAGGTAAGTTATTTGTGAAAGGTATAGTTTAATGTTACTCAGGGCCATTCCTTTGCAGGAATCTGTGATAGTCAGATTGCGTTGCGCTAAAAACATTGTGTGTCAGTTTAAGCACAGTCTTGTATAAATTGTTCAAAGGGGACGTTTCAAGACGTCAATACATTTTAGTTTATTTGTGTATGAAGGTTATGGTAACATTGGTATTTTGTATATTCTTACAGAATTGTAGCAATAAACACAGTTACCGTTACAACTAATCTGAAAATGATTATCCTACACTTATCTCAGTGTTACTGCCAGCGTTTCTAAAGGCTGAAAGCAATTCCCCATTTTTGCGCCTAATGGTATCTTTAAAGCGCCCATAGAGTCTGTCGAAGGCAGTCGCTGACATTCTGAAGTAACTGAAGAACTTCGTGTCATCCTGTCTCAACTCTTCGAACAACATGCAGAAAACGTCTGTCTCCCTCCTTGTTTCATTAATATGATTAGCTCAAATTAGTCGATTTTTCTTTTCCTCTTCATTCGTCGACATAATCACAATAAACCCGGAATCTGCTCTGTTGTTCATAAACAAGGTCGTGTCGTTAAAAGTAACAAGTAACGTAAATAACACAGCAAAATCAAGTGAACTGGATTGCTGATGAAAGTACGATACCAATAGCCGACTGACTTACGACGGCGATGGAGATTTTACCGCCGAGTTTGTAAACGCAAGATTTCTGTAAGCGGTGATGGTCAACAGACCACGAGGGAAAAATCCACCTTGTGTTCAACCGGCGTAAGAGCAAATGAACTAACTTTGGATTCATTTCACATAGGTATCACAAAATTTGGAGTAAGTTCCTAATTTTCAGTTTCTTTGTTTTGAATAGGTACGACTTCGCTTATTATACGGAAAACATATATTTTTTGAGGCTATGGTCCGAAGAAGAAAAGTAACGGATCAGACAGAAAGACAAAGAGTTTGAGAAACACAGTTTTTGAGTAAAAGAAGTAACAGGAGCAACATGGATATTGATAATGATAATCCTGTTGTTGTTTGAAAAGTATCTTTGAATGTGCACTGAACGTAATTCCAAGTAATTTTGAGAGTTATAATTGCGTTTTGACGAATTTGCAGATTTTCTAATGCAAAAAATTTCGCAACTGTGGTTACGTTACCTGAAACAACGGCATTATCATTGTGTAGTTATAAGAAACTAATTTGTCACCGTTAACAAAAAAATTTATTTTTCAACGGACTGTATCATAGACTCGTTTCAAATGATCGAACATTTAAACAGAGAGCAAAGAATTGTTTCAATAATACTCGTAATTACAATGCAGCATCTACTATGATCAGTTCTAAGGCTAAAATTTCAGACACTGTTTTACGTGGAGGTTATCACTTTAAGTTATACGGCATTTTCTTTTGTCGTAAACCAGGTCCAATGTCTTCTACGTCGTTCACTATGTTATGTGCAGTTACATATTTATTACATCGACACAACTGGTGGAATGTCTACCACAGGCGATGCAAGTACATATAGAAAGAAGATTATGAAAACCCATCTCACAAAGAAGGGTATTGAAATAATTTCGTCAGAAAACTGGAAGCAACAGTAATTAAAGCTGAAGAATATTGCCTTATTTCTTTTTGTAAAGATACGTCTGCCCATCTCTACCAATTCGATCTTTGGACAACTTTCGTTATTGTGTAGATTTCAGTGTTAAAATAAGCAATAATATAGGATAGGAAGCAAACATCATGTCAAGTAGTCAGAAAATTTATGACACTCCACAGGGTTCAATATTGGGGTTCTCTGGGCCTTGCTATATATTAATAACCTTCCCTTTGATAATTCTAAGCCGTGTATAGTTTGCTGGAATCCTTACATAAAATAATCGTGAACAGACTGTAAATTGTATTTCCCTGAAGTATGTAACTTATCAAAATGTGACAAGTATGTTAACTAAAAACTGTGATTGACGCAGAGAGTTGGTTTTCATTGTTTCAAAACAATACTGGTACCATCGTAAACAGTTGATATGCTCTTCGTTTAAAGTTCCTTTACATCAAATTCACGTATTTGACACACGCGTAAAGCACTTGTCTGGGTTAGATACTAAATGAATGAACAATATATAATTCTAGAAACATATATTTGAGTTTAAAATGAAAGTGAATGAAGCATAAATCAAAGATGTAATGCATGGCTTTCATAAAGTGCCTTCAGAGCATAATTTCTCAACAATTTTGAAGAAGATAATTTAGTTAAGAATGATTGAGCATATGAGCATGAAATTCTTAGTGACAATTTCAATACTATAGGGCATCTTAATTGAACACACTATATGCCACTTCACTGACCATGAAGTAAAACATTTGAATAACGAAAATGCAGCTTCTGGACTATTGTGCAGTTTGTTTACGTCGCTATACCTTCGACATCAAAACATTCTTCCGGGAAAATTTGAAATTTATGAATTTATGAGCTATAGTATAGGATACGAAGCAAACATCACGTCACGTAGTCAGCAACTTTCTGACGCTCTACAGGGTTCAATATTGGGGCTCTCTGGACGTTGCTGTATATAAATAAACTTGCCTCTGATAGTGATAAGGCAGAAGTAGTGTTCTTTCCTCTTCTGTTATATTTGCGAAGTGGCTGCTAAAAACGCGTATTACATGTATGATCTCATGGAATATTTGGTCATTATATTGAATTACTTGGAATCCCTGAAACATCTTCGCATATTAAAACTGTCTGTCATACCAGGACTCGAAAGTGGAACTTCTGCTCTTTGCGGGTAAGTCTGCGCCGGCTCAGCTATTCAAGCAAGAATCGCGACCCGACCCTCAGATAGGCAAAGGCCCCACGTTTGAGACGCGGTCTGGCACGAAGTTTAATCTCGCAGAGAGTTTTAACTGAAGAAGAACGCAAACTCCCCAAGATTGGCGAAGTTTTACCGAAACTCGAAATTTAGCGCAATCTTCAATGCGAGATGCTTTTAATAGTCTCCACAGTGGAACTTTGTCTGGAAATCTGGCAGTATATCCAAAGAGATCTTGGTCGTACGTAAAGTACACCAGCTGCAAGACGCAATCAGTACCTTCACTGCGCGACAGCAATGGAAATCTTAGTGATGACAGTGCCTTCACCAAAGAAGACCAAGTGAATATTCCAGAATTCGAGTCAGGAAAAACTGCCACCATAAGTGACTTAGACGTATATGTCCTCGGTGTAGTGAAGCAGCTTAAAGCACTTAATACAGGCAAGCCCTCCGGCCCAGTTTGTATACCAGTTAGGTTCCTTTCAGAGTATGCTGGTCCAGTATTTTCGTACTTGGAAATCATGTACAACACCTTGCTCGAAGAAAGATCCGTACATAAAGACTGAAAGCTGCGCAGGTCATACCAAAACTCAAGAAAGTAAATAAGAGTAATCTACTGAATTACAGATCCGTATCACTAACGTCAATTTGCTGTAGGATTTTGAAACACATAAAGTGTGTTTAAACATTATGGATGACTTCGAAGAAAACGACTCATTGACAGATAGCCAACATGAATTGAATAAACATTGTTCTTATGAGGGAGCTCTTTTCTCACGAAGTAATGGTGCTATCGACAGGGAATTCCAAATTGACTTGAGGAACCCGGAGCAGCACGTTGACGCAAATATTAAAACGATCTCAGTTCAATTTAAATGCAAAAAAGAAGCTGAAAAAAATTGATACGTGTTAAAAACCGGACACAATAGAAAGGACCAGGCCCCTTTGCTTTTTTCTTTTATCACTCGTTTATTACATCAGAGAAATACACATTTTATGACAAAATTTAACTACATGATATATTGCTCCCAGTAAAGGTTAACATAAGCAGTGACAAAACATAGTTCTCGTAACAACAAATTTTAAGGAGGCAATGTAAAGTTTATATCATTTGAGCTCAAACACGTAGCTAGTGATTGAATCACAACACAGACACTTTAACAATTTCGGCAATAAATAAATAGCTTGAATTTGTACTCACAGTAACCAACTAATCAACAGCCTTGCCATCGAATAAGTAGTAGGCCATTTGGAACAAATTAGCAACACCCAGCAACTAGGGGAGTTAATACCAACAGTCTTTAAATGTCTTGCTCCCCATTAAATAAACAAACTTACAATAATTAAATTAATAACAAATCAAACATACTACGCTCCACCCAAACTCTTCAGTGGAAGCCAAACCAAAATGAAGATTCCATTAACTGACTAGCACTGAAGTCACACTAAAGCGCATCTCTGTGTTCCCAGACACCCACGGGGCAAAGTTATACAAGACAAGATTTTGAAGGGAGCACATCAGTAAAACCGGTAGTGGAACTAACTCGTGCCACTGAAAATTAAGCTACTAGACCGGGGCACAAGGTGGTATACAATGAGGTTGTCTTAGTGCTATACTGCGCTCCAAAATATTAATTCAAATGGCCAATTCAAAATTAAGTACACATACGCCAGCATTAATTAACGAGGAGTGACACCAGGTAGCTCGAAGAGATGACAACACTTAATTGAGTAACATCAAACATCTTCTTCGAGTTTTAACCAGGAGTCACTTCCTGCTATACAAGTAAACATTTAACCAAGCACAAGGAAGGAACCCCAAAGAGAAAATTCAAATAAAACCCCCAAAAGATTATAAAGGACAGGGAACCCCAACTATTTAAATTTAAAAGAATTAGCTCTCGCCAAAGGCAGTGAAACGCTAAGGCCATACTTAAGAGGCCACCGAAATTGGTTACAAAAAGTTTATACATTTGCTCCTTTTCTTTAAAAGAAACACAAGGCTGCTTAACTTCCGCTGGACGTCCGGTATGGCTCGTGTAGGATACACCAGGCAGCAACCCAAGCTAGGCGGTGGCAAGGCACGGGGAGCAAAATCAGGAGAGCAGACATGCAGGCAGCCAACACATACAGGGTTATTACGAATCATTGAAGCGATTTCACAGCTCTACAATAACTTTATTATTTGAGATATTTTCAAAATGCTTTGCACACACATACAAAAACTCAAAACGTTTTTTTAGGCATTCACAAATGTTCAATGTGTGCCCCTTTAGTGATTCGGCAGCCATCAAGCCGATAATCAAGTTCCTCCCACACTTGGCGCAGCATGTCCCCATCAACGAGTTCGAAAGCATCACTGATGCGAGCTCACAGCTCTGGCACGTTCCTTGGTAGAGGCGGTTTAAACACTGAATCTTTCACATAACCCCACAGAAAGAAATCGCATGGGGTTAAGTCGGGAGAGCGTGGAGGCCATGACATGAATTGCTGATCATGATCTCCAGCACGACCGATCCATCGGTTTTCCAATCTCCTGTTTAAGAAATGCCGAACATCATGATGGAAGTGCGGTGGAGCACCATCCTGTTGAAAGATGAAGTCGGCGCTGTCGGTCTCCAGTTGTGGCATGAGCCAATTTTCCGCGGGCTACGCGTGAAACTTACCCGCACGCGTTCAACCGTTTCTTCGCTCACTGCAGGCCGACCCGTTGATTTCCCCTTACAGAGGCATCCAGAAGCTTTAAACTGCGCATACCATCGCCGAATGGAGTTAGCAGTTGGTGGATCTTTGTTGAACTTCGTCCTGAAGTGTCGTTGCGCTGTTACGACTGACTGATGTGAGTGCATTTCAAGCACGACATACGCTCTCTCGGCTCCTATCGCCATTTTGTCTCACTGCGCTCTCGAGCGCTCTGACGGCAGAAACCTGTGCGGCTTCATCCGAAAAAAACTTTATGAATTTTTCTACGTATCTGTAGTGTGTCGTGACCATATGTCAATGAATGGAGCTACAGTGAATTTATGAAATCGCTTCAATCATTTGTAATAGCCCTGTATTCTACATCCTGAACCGGCAGACCGCGTACAACCAACTCCACATATACGTGGTTGCGTCCCACCTCCTACCTCGCGGCGTCTCAGCAGGTATCCCGAGCAAACGTCAACTGCCACTCGCCCCGCGAATGCGGAAGACAACAAGGCAAGCAAAGATAAGAAACATCGAAGGATTGATAACGGACATCCAAGAGACTAGCGCGCCAGTAACGAGCGCCACTTCTCAAAATTCTGTTCGACATTTGATATATACTTTAAACAGTGAAACGAAGAAACCAAACGTAAATTTTCAGGAACCCACACCTTAAAATATTAAAAAGGATGACAATTGGTCCTTTGTTCCCTGGCCTGAGGCAGAACGGAACCACATTCATAACTCTAATATAGTGTCCTGGCGTAACGTCAAGTGTTGCACGCCGGTCAGGAACGTTAGAACAGAGACGGCTGTGAAGAAGACGTCGGCCTATAGTACGCTGACCGAGCCAACTCTAGGACGACAACGAGACGGCAGCGGCCTCTAGCCGAAGAGAACATAAACGACACGCCGCCTGACAGCAGCCTAGTTGAAGACTAGCCGTTCTACGCAGTGACTTAGCAACTGTATATTTTCACTTGTATTAGGAATTGTCTATACTGATGAGACTTCTTATTTTGTCTGTCACCCATTGCTTGTGACACATCATTGTAAATTCCCAAAGGTAAGTATTGTCGTTTATCTCTTACCGTAACAAAAATTCATTGATACGATTTGCTTGAATTGTAGTCTAGCGATCCGAGAAAGCAGGTTTGCTAGGCACCCCATATTCGACGAGTAGGCAGGACACAGCACTTACAAACTGAACTTTAAAATATAATCAAATTTACTAAAATCTACAAAAACACAATCGGAATACGAGTTTCATTGGCAGAATGTTAGATTTACTATCAAAAACAGTCTTGATCACAATTTATTTACACTACTGGCCATTAAAATTGCTACACCAAGAAGAAATGCAGATGATAAACGGTTATTCATTGGACAAATATATTATACTAGAACTGACACTGATTACATTTTCACGCAACTTCGGTGCATAGATACTGAGACATCAGTACCCAGAACAACCACCTCTGGCCGTAATAACGGCCTTGATACGCCTGGGCATTGAGTTAAACAGAGCTTGGATGGCGTGTACAGGTACAGCTGCCCATGCAGCTCCAACACGATACCACAGTTCATCAAGAATAGTGACTGGCGTATTGTGACGAGCCAGTTGCTCGGCCACCATTGACCAGATGTATTCAATTGGTGAAAGATCTAGAGAATTTGCTGGCCAGAGCAGCAGTCGAACATTTTCTGAATCCAGAAAGGCCCGTACAGGACCTGCAACACGCGGTCGTGCATTATCCTGCTGAAATGTAGGGTTTCGCAGGGATCGAATGAAGGGTAGAGCCACGGGTCTTAACACATCTGAAATGTAACGTCCACTATTCAAAGTGCCGTCAATACGAACAAGAGGTGACTGAGACGTGTAACCAATGGACCCCATACCATCACGCCGGGTGATACGCCAGTGTGGCGATGACGAATACACGCTTCTAATATGAGTTCACCGCGATGTCGGCAAGCACGGATGCGACCATCATGATGCTGTAAACCGAACCTGGATTCATCCGAAAAAATGACGTTTTGCCATTCGTGCACCCAGGTACGTAGTTGAATACACCATCGCAGGCACTCCTGTCTATGATGCAGCGTCAAGGGTAACCGCAGCCATGGTCTCCGAGCTGATAGTCCATGCCGCTGCAAACGTCGTCGAACTGTTCGTGCAGACGGTTGTTATCTTGCAAACGTCCCCATCTGATGACTCAGGCATCGATACGTGGTTGCACGACCCGTTACAGCCATGCGGGTAAGATGCCTGTCATCTCGACTGCTAGTGATACGAGGCCGTTGGGATCCAGCACGGCGTTCCGTATTACCCTCCTGAACCCACCGATTCCATATTCTGTTAACAGTCATCGGATCCCGACCAGCGCGAGCAGCAATGTCGCGATACGATAAACCACAATCGCGATAGGCTACAATCCGACCTTTATCAAAGTCGGAAACGTGATGGTACGCATTTCTCCTCCTTACACGAGGCATCACAAGAACGTTTCACCTGACAACTCCTGTTAACTGCTGTTTGTGTATGAGAAATCAGTTGGAAACTTTCCTCATGTCGCCACCGACGCCAGCCTTGTGTGAATTCTCAGAGAAGCTAATCATTTCCGTATCACAGCATCTTCTTCCTGTCGGTTAAATTTCGTGGTGTAGCAATTTCAGTGGCCAGTAGTGTATTACGGTGACCGGTTTCGACCACTACTGTGGTCATCTTCAGACCACTACTATGAGTAGTGATTTACCACCAGAAGGAGGTTCTTACTCATTGGTCTGAAGATGACCACAGTAGTGGTCGAAACCGGTCACCGTAATACATAAATTGTGATCAAGACTGTTTTTGATAGTAAATATTTGTAACACATTGATTAATGTGCACTGCCACAATGTATTCAAAAGTAAAGAATGTTGGATGCCACGAAAGAAATTGAATTATCTAGTTAGACGGGGGCTTCAGTTCGTTTTTCTGTGCCAGCCGAAAGCTAACACTCTGAACCCCTTCATTGTCAGTCCAAACCATCTTCCATCCGTGTCTTTTAAATAATCGACAAGTTGTAACCCTTGCTCATTCTAGAAAACACGACGAAATTTTCCTCGTGAATGGTGAATTTGATAAGTCTTATTTTGAAGTCTATTCTGAACTCTTCTCTGAAGAGTTGTTTTAGGAACGCTGAACTATGACCTTTCCTAAGTCCCATTTCCTTTTTTTACAACAGTTGTCACTACCTCTTCCATGTTTTCTGTAGATAACATTTAACGATTAGTCGCTAGCATCTGCACGAAAACCGTGAAAGTATAGTACTGTGTCTTAAAAGTATTAGAATATGAATACTAAAAAGAAAACACTAGGAAAGAAATCCGCTTTCGAGTCCCCGTCTGCCTCAAGTTTTCATATATTACCAATAATTTGACAGTCGAAGTGTAATGTTATTCGTAATTGGAAATACATTTCTTCTATGGCAGACTGCTGTATATGGTAGCAGTGTCCGTGTCTTCACACATTCATGCATGTCTGGAGGACATTGCATAGTACACTATAAAACACGCACAGTGCAAAGTAATAATAATAATAATTCTATAGAAACGTTCAGACTTTCGAAACCAGCTTTTATAAATGATGCTCTGGGTCTTACGCAATGGTACAATCGGTTTTCACCATCAAAAAGTGGTCGTCAGTCAACCGAAGATGACCCTCGGCCAGGAACACCTTCAACTTGAGCTGATGACTCACATGTTCAGAAAATGAACGATCTGGTGTATGCAAATCACCGATTGATTGTCAGAGAGATTGCAGAAGAGGTTAGCATCTCAACTGGGTCATGAGATGAATTTATGACGAAAACATTGACCGTGTATCGAGCTGCAGCGAAATTTGTTCCCCTATTTATGACAAAACAACAGAAAGAAAATAGAGTGGGCATGTGTCGGGAAGTATCTGAACAAGCCAACAGCGATGAAACATTCGTGCAAAGGATCATAACTGGAGACGAAATCTGGTTTATCACACAGCACTGAGACGAAGTTCAATCATCGCATTGGACTGGCAACAAATCCGCATGCACCAAGAGAGCTCGTCAGTCTCGGTCTAATGCCAAAGTGATACTCAATATTTTTTTCGAATTTAATGGAGTTGTGGATCTTGGATTCTCACTTGAAGGTCAAACAGTGAATCGTGTGTCCATTCAAGGTTTTTTGCAACTATTACACGAAAGGGGACCTGAGTTGTGGCAAGACAACTTGAAACGTCCCCTTTGAAAAATTATATACGACTGTGCTTAAACTGACACACAATATTTTTTTAGCGCAACGCAATCTGACTTTCAGAGATCCCTACAAAGGAATGGCCCTGACTAACATTAACCTGTACCTTTCACAAATCACTTACCTCACCAAAAATCTTCGTTACTCGAACTACTGCAATACAGCGAGCGCCACTACTGCCAGCTAAATAAAAGATTCAAACTACTGAAGACACTAACTACTGATAGGCATAGTTAGCAAATGAAAGATTTTAATAGAGAACAAACAATGTATTTACCATAATAATCATAATATATATATGCCATCCAGTCTTACAAATTTCAAGTTTCCGCCATTTCTCTCCCCACATCCACCACTGCTGGCGGCTCACCTCCAATTGCGCAACGCTACGCGCTGTTCACATCCAGCTGCCGCTGCCCAACACTACAACAATGCAAACTAGCTACAGACTGCACGCAGCACAGCCAGTGATTTTCATACCGAGCGCTACGTAACGTTGCCGATAAGAAAACATAAACAGCCTACTTACAAACTCACGATTCTCGCCCACAACACTGCCCCCGCAAACTCAGCTCTGTCAGTTCGTCAGTTTTGCTCCAAAAGTCAGATGAGTCCTTCACCGCCCCCCCACCCCCCACCCCCACCACTCCAACCACCGCGCAGCCTTCTTACTCGCCAGACCTAACTTCTTGCGATTTTTCAAAATCGAAACCCATGCTGAAAGGTCACCGTCTTCAGTGTATTTATTACAAAAAAGCAAATTCCACACATATCCGCCCCCCCCACCCCCACCCCTCCAACCACCGCGCAGCCTTCTTACTCGCCAGACCTAACTTCTTGCGATTTTTCAAAATTGAAACCCATGCTGAAAGGACACCGTCTTCAGTGTATTTATGACAAAAAAACAAATTCCACCCCAGTCCTTAAAGGCTATCTCAAGTGCAGCCAGACCTAACTTCTTGAAATTTTTCAAAATTGAAACCCATGCTGAAAGGACACCGTCTTCAGTGTATTTATGACAAAAAAGCAAATTCCACCCCAGTCCTTAAAGGCTATCTCAAGTGCAGCCACGCAGGACTGCTTAGCGAAGTGGGAACGTCGCTGAGAAAAGTGTGTGAACAAGGAAAGGCAGTCATGTAGCAAGTACGGAGGCAACTAATGCGGCCGACAAGCAGTGAATACAATATAACCATCTTCTTCCCTTGCAGTACAATGCCACTCGCGGAATTTCCACATTCTTTCCACATCTGTTCATTTCTGACACAACACGTGTCGGTTTTCCTCTTCAGTAATTATATAGCATATTTGCTATACCAACTTTTCCTTACATTTTTTTTCTAGCCCAGGGAATAAACAACACGCTGTGCTTGACTGTACCAGGCGCCTACAATTAAAGTGCAGCTGAAAGCGAGGTCCAGTGTGGGCTGTTAATATCCTGTGGGCGCGAAACTCAATACACTCCTGGAAATTGAAATAAGAACACCGTGAATTCATTGTCCCAGGAAGGGGAAACTTTATTGACACATTCCTGGGGTCAGATACATCACATGATCACACTGACAGAACCACAGGCACATAGACACAGGCAACAGAGCATGCACAATGTCGGCACTAGTACAGTGTATATCCACCTTTCGCAGCAATGCAGGCTGCTATTCTCCCATGGAGACGATCGTAGAGATGCTGGATGTAGTCCTGTGGAACGGCTTGCCATGCCATTTCCACCTGGCGCCTCAGTTGGACCAGCGTTCGTGCTGGACGTGCAGACCGCGTGAGACGACGCTTCATCCAGTCCCAAACATGCTCAATGGGGGACAGATCCGGAGATCTTGCTGGCCAGGGTAGTTGACTTACGCCTTCTAGAGCACGTTGGGTGGCACGGGATACATGCGGACGTGCATTGTCCTGTTGGAACAGCAAGTTCCCTTGCCGGTCTAGGAATGGTAGAACGATGGGTTCGATGACGGTTTGGATGTACCGTGCACTATTCAGTGTCCCCTCGACGATCACCAGTGGTGTACGGTCAGTGTAGGAGATCGCTCCCCACACCATGATGCCGGGTGTTGGCCCTGTGTGCCTCGGTCGTATGCAGTCCTGATTGTGGCGCTCACCTGAACGGCGCCAAACACGCATACGACCATCATTGGCACCAAGGCAGAAGCGACTATCATCGCTGAAGACGACACGTCTCCATTCGTCCCTCCATTCACGCCTGTCGCGACACCACTGGAGGCGGGCTGCACGATGTTGGGGCGTGAGCGGAAGACGGCCTAACGGTGTGCGGGACCGTAGCCCAGCTTCATGGAGACGGTTGCGAATGGTCCTCGCCGATACCCCAGGAGCAACAGTGTCCCTAATTTGCTGGGAAGTGGCGGTGCGGTCCCCTACGGCACTGCATAGGATCCTGCGGTCTTGGCGTGCATCCGTGCGTCGCTGCGGTCCGGTCCCAGGTCTACGGGCACGTGCACCTTCCGCCGACCACTGGCGACAACATCGATGTAGTGTGGAGACCTGACGCCCCACGTGTTGAGCAATTCGGCGGTACGTCCACCCGGCCTCCCGCATGCCCACTATACGCCCTCGCTCAAAGTCCGTCAACTGCACATACGGTTCACGTCCACGCTGTCGCGGCATGCTACCAGTGTTAAAGACTGCGATGGAGCTCCGTATGCCACGGCAAACTGGCTGACACTGACGGCGGCGGTGCACAAATGCTGCGCAGCTAGCGCCATTCGACGGCCAACACCGCGGTTCGTGGTGTGTCCGCTGTGCCGTGCGTGTGACCATTGCTTGTACAGCCCTCTCGCAGTGTCCGGAGCAAGTATGGTGGGTCTGACACACCGGTGTCAATGTGTTCTTTTTTCCATTTCCAGGAGTGTAGATATGGTAAAGCGCTAATGTGGAACCGATTTACTCTGGAAAAAAAAAGTTCCATTTTGGTCACCAGGTGCAAATTTGACGCTTACAGCATTTCGTCGACGTCTCTAGCGCTCATACGGAACAAACTGAGTAAGCCAAAGTTTATAACAAAATCAACATCCTTTCTCACTTGTTTGACCTTTTGTGTCCACGTTCCGCTCCTAAACGACTGCAGATGGAAAGATTTCTGTATGACTTTCTTGCATTCACAGCACCAGATCTGCACCCGGTGGCCAAAATTGGAACTCATTTTTTCCCGCGTAAATCGATTCCTCATTAATGCACTAGAATATCTACCAATTTTCACTGCCATACAATAATTACAGCCCACGCTGGAACTCTGTGAGTGGATGCACTCAAATTTTAAACCACGCAGTAGTATATATTTTACATCACGTGCTTAATATGAACCACTTCTTTTCGTCTGTGGGTGACCCCCGTAGCTTGCAGGATCTCCTTGAAGAAGGCTGTTTAATGCACTGTCAAAATGTCTTCGTGAAATAAAAGCAATTCTGTCTTTGTAAGTAATTTTGGACTAGAATGTGTTTAGAACGTGCCGCAATATGCTAATATACTCTACGCTATCGAATAATTGGTAAGTCACTTATAACGATATAGGGAATATTCTTCTCGATGTAGCACTGAGTCCAATGACGCATATTTTCATATTTCAGTGACCTGGCATTTTGTGCTTAGTAGGGATTTTTCTGAGTGCATCGCACTATCAGTTATTTTCTAACATAAAAAGTATTCAATTTTAAGTTCACCATTTCCTTAAATGTAGTATTCTAGTCCTTTCTAGTCTCAGAATAATACATTGACGACTAATATACAATTTTCATTTTGTAACTCTAAACTCAGGACTGAGGACGCTATAATATGAGTCTTGTTGAAAGAGTATTTTAAGTAGTCACTTTGTTACTTGCAGGACTAAAGTTTTCCATCACTACAAAGACTTCGAAAATGACCCCTGTTATACACAGCAGGAATGAAAAGAAAAGTAAAAACCTTTCCACATTCAGTGACACTATATTTTTATAGTAACATCTGCAACGAACTGTAAGGGTATCATATTTCCGTTGACGTTAGAAACTTTGTGAGGTTAAACCAGAGACATTTTCGGTGAATTTGTTTCAATAATAAGAGTATGTAAAAACTGTAGGCACGCAATCCTGTCATTATGCTCAGTCATTGTCACCTACTTAGGGGCCCATCCCTTTCCAGTTACTGAATGCTCTAGTGTCGATATTTAAAAAGCTACAAGAAAAGTAATAAAAGACTATCACTGTCAGTTTTGTTTGTTTGCTAAAAAGATAATTGAAAGTAATTAATAATGATACTTCAATAAGTTAACAGCGTTGTTCAATAATATTCAGAGGCAATATCATTCCGGCTAACCGAGTGAAGAGAAAGGAAAGTAAAGTGGCTTAAAATTAAAGTAATTCTGGCAGTTTCAAATCAAAGAACAGAATAAATTACAGTTTGATATGGCTTAGTTCACGTATCTGGACTGTCAAACTGTTGAAAGGCAACAGTTGCTTATTTGATGGAGTAAATTTTCGTAGTAATTGCAATTTATTCGAAGTATGTTGCTTACCATGTCCAAGAATCTAGTCACGTAAGTAACGTTAATCTGAGGTTACGTAAATTACTGTCGTAGAACTACCTCCAGTCAATCGTTCACTTTTCAATCACGAATTTAAGTACCCTATTCCAAATTAACAAATCTGAGTATTAATGATATAAGCAAATTATATTTTTATCCATTATTATTACGTAACTTGTTGTCTTGTCATGTATTCATTGCTTTCTGCATTATTGATCAGATACTGAACAGACAGTGTTCCAATTTGGCTGGTGACAGTATAAATTTCTGCACTGTCTCAATTAGTGGACTTTTTGAGGTGGCAACCCTGCACGTTGTGTGAGTGATGGCACTCTTTTAAAATATTAAACCAAATCCAAAGAAGTAGAAAGCACTGGAGTAGAATGAGTTGTTCATTAGAATAACTTATTGTACACTTCTCTGCACTGGTTAAAATTTCTTCGTCCTAAATCAAGCTCATTGGGTAAACACACTCACGGGCATATTATTGCATTACCCGATTAATAAAGGGAAAGTTGGAAGAAATTAGTAGAAATGAAATGAAATGTCGTGTGACGAGGGCCTCCCGTCGGGTAGACCGCTCGCCTGGTGCAAGTCTTTCGATTTGACGCCTCTTCGTCGACTTGCGCGTCGATGAGGATGAAATGATTAGGACGACACAACACCCAGTCCCTGAGCGGAGAAAATTTCCGACCCAGCCTGGAATCGAACCCGGACCCTTTGAATTGACAGTCTGTCGCGCTGATCATTTTTTTTGTTATTTTGTTTTTTTGTTTTTATTTTTCTTTTTTTTTCTTTTTTTTCTTTTTTCTTTTTTGTTTTTTTAACCACTTTTTTTAATGTTGGGAAAAAAATATGGAAGTGTTAAGACGCGAACCACCGCCTTAACAAAAATTAATTGGTGGCTAGAGACACTATTTTTTTTTTTACTCGAGGGAAGACTTGAACCAAGGACCTCTTTTTTTGTTGTTTTTTTAATAAAGAAAGAAAATTACCTCTTCCACTTCAGGCGTTGGCCCTTATCACCCATACTACCCCCAAAAACCTATCTAGCCTAAAAAGAAAAACAAAGCTAGTGCCACCGCCACTTTCATCCTAAAGCTAACTAGGACGGCCGTTCGCCACCACTTCAGGTTCCGCCAACGAACAAAAATTAAATATGCCTCTGAACTTTGTATAAAAAATAAAATAAAAGGAAAAGGTATAATACTTTATTATATTTTATTTGTTGTTCATTTTGTTCTTATTTTGTTCTTGTGTATTTATGTTAATACGAACGCAGGTCTCCTGCCCACTGTGTTTAATCTTTTTTTTTATTTATATAGATATCAATGGGCGAACAGTCATAGTTAATCAAGCCTGGGACCATTCAGCTACCGTGGGCGGACAGTACAGGAGGAATGTGACTCTTTAACAAGTGGGAATGCACGTAGCCTGTGTACATAGTAGCCATCTTCGCAGACTACCACGTAACATTTAGATTAAGTACACAACAATGCTGAAAATGTTTAGAGGTGAAAACGTAAAACTGTCACCGAAACAAATACAGGACTTACAAACTGGATGGAAAGGGAGAGATTGTACTATATGCCAGTTTGCAAACTGCAGTACAACGGATATGAAGTCTTATGAGGGGCAATATAGAACAGTAAAGAACATTTTCGCGGAGATGAGGCGCAACAGCAATTGCGTGGGAACATATACATCCCGTAGCAACTCCTTACATAGTAATGTAAACTGTGAGAGCCGTGTTGAGAGAAGCGGCGAAACTGCAAAAGGAAATAAAGTCAGCAACAGAACAACAGAGTAGTTACATTACGGAGTATACGAACTACATTTCGGAAATGAAAACAATGAGATTGTGTTGTTAGCGTTCGTCATCGTTAAAATTTCAGGAAGAGGCATGGCTGCACTAGTAAACTAGGACAGATTTATGTAACTGCTCAAACACAGAAAATAGAGATGGTTTTTGCAGGATAGATGGAACATAACATTCGCTGGCGTAGAATTTAATGTAATCAACTGACTAATGCAATTATTGTACAATAATAGGACGACTATGAACGAGTAGATAGGTTGGCTGATGAGCTGTTATTTCAGTTTCAACTCCATAGTAACGAATTTGGGGTGGGAAATATGCGTCCGAAAAAGACACAAGCACTTTTGTTTTTGTTGTTCCTGAATTTAATGGATGAAATTTAGAATTAAGGGCACCTGACAGAGTCAGTCAAAAGGTAATACTTTCTATTTTTCTCATTAAATAAAGTTTATTAAGTGATAAATTTGATTAGAGAGCAATTTCGGCTTTGCAACATTCACAAGATGATTATGAAAAATTTTGTGCTATTCCGCAAAGCTACTCCAATCCACTGCAGTAATAACTTTCTGTGTCAACAGATGTCAGTACTGCAATCTCTTGCAAAATGGCCGACATCGATATTCGTATTACATAGCGCTCTGTGAAGTAATTTTTAACTACAGAAGGGGAAACGCCTATTTGCATTCATGAAAGAATAAAAAATGCGCACAGTGATATCAGAAATGTTAGACAATGGGTTAGTCATTGTACCGAAGCCGAAGGGAAATCATCTTTGGCTGACGAAACGAAGAGTGGCAGGCCGATGAATGCAAGGAGTCCACACAACATTGAGGGAGTTGATGACACCAGTCGTGGCAACTGCCGGGTGACTATAGATTATTTGTTGATTTTTCTTGATGCAATTATTTACCAACAGCCGTATGTACTGTAGAAATTTATTTTATGAGCTTATTATGTGCTACCAGTTTCGGCATTACATTGATGCCATCTTCAGGCCCCACACGTCATAGTCGTAAAATCGCTATACGCGGAAGGAGCCATATAAGTGGATGCGTGAATCAAATCGTTATGCAACAGCTCTTGGTGGCCAGGCGACACAGATCATTTGCGTCGCATTACCTCCCTCAGTAAAAGCAGTGTGATGACGATAATTCAACAACTGGAATACTCAAGGGTACGAAAAATATTAAACGAAAAGAATAAATAGACAAGAAAAACAATTGCCGTCCAACTCATGCAGCGCTTGCTTTTGGAGAAAGAAGAGTGTTGAAAAAAATTGTGATCGGAGATGGAACATGAGCTCATTTTCTAAAAATCAGAATCGAAGAGGCAGTCAGTAGAATTTGAGACCTGAGTTTCTCCTGGCGTATACAACTTTCAAATAACTTCCGGGAATTCAGCCAGGTAACACTTTCAGCGACCGCCGATATTTCGGCGGGAGAACACCCCGCCATTTTCAAGGCAAACTGCAACGGACAGGCGGCGTACATGCAAATTTAATACCTCGGTTCTCGGATCGAAGCAGGAAAGATAACACACACACACACACTGAACACTAGTGCCACCAAAGATGACCAAAGTCAGAGCATTCATAGTCTCACTGTCCACCCTACAGCCTGGATGTCGTACCTTGGAAGCCAACTGTTTGGCACAATGTAGGATGCACTACATGGGAAGCAGTACGTGGCTGATGGGGAACTTGTCGATGCAGAAAGACCTTGAAAATGTTCAAATGTGTGTGAAATCTTATGGCACTTAACTGCTAAGGTCATCAGTCCCTAAGCTTACACACTACTTAACCTAAATTATCGGCGCTACAGTCTGGAAACGCACGACCGCTACGGTCGCAGGTTCGAATCCTGCCTCGGGCATGGATGTGTGTGATGTCCTTAGGATAGTTAGGTTTAAGTAGTTCTAAGTTCTAAGGGACTTACGATCACAGCAGTTGAGTCCCATAGTGCTCAGAGCCATTTGAACCATTTTTTGAACCTAAATTATCCTAAGGACAAACACACACACCCATGCTCAAGGGAGGACTCGAACATCCACCGGGACCAGCCGCACAGTCCATGACTGCAGCGCCTGAGACCGCTCGGCTAATCCCGTGCGGCGAAGACCTTGACTCCGATGTCGACCAGCAAGTGGGACCATGCAGGCAGAAAGACCCTACCAGTAAGGTGGCGTAAGACCGTCGCATTGAACGGAGATTATGTTGAAAAATAGGGTTTTGTAGCCAGAAGAGTGGGGAATAATATGGTGCACTGGAATCATGGATAAAACTAATCTGCTTTCAGAAAAAAATGTTTTGCATTATTTATTGAACACCCATGAACCATTGGCTGTGTCAGTTCTCTAGCAGTGGGCCCGAGCAGTATCCCTGTGTGCCGTCATCCTCGTAAGCTGAATTTTATACAGGGCTATTACAAATGATTAAAGCGATTTCATAAATTCACTGTAGCTCCATTCATTGACATATGGTCACGACACACTACAGATACGTAGAAAAACTCATAAAGTTTTGTTCGGCTGAAGCCGCACTTCAGGTTTCTGCCGCCAGAGCGCTCGAAAGCGCAGTGAGACAAAATGGCGACAGGAGCCGAGAAAGCGTAAGTCGTGCTTGAAATGCACTCACATCAGTCCGTTATAACAGTGCAACGACACTTCAGGACGAAGTTCAACAAAGATCCACCAACTGCTAACTCCGTTCGGCGATGGTATGCGCAGTTTAAAGCTTCTGGATGCCTCTGTAAGGGGAAATCAACGGGTCGGCCTGCAGTGAGCGAAGAAACGGATGAACGCGTGCGGGCAAGTTTCCCGCGTAGCCCGCGGAAAATTGGCTCGTGCCACAACTGGAGACCGACAGCGCCGACTTCATCTTTCAACCGCACTTCCATCATGATGTTCGGCATTTCTTAAACAGGAGATTGGAAAACCTATGGATCGGTCGTGGTGAAGATCATGATCAGCAATTCATGTCATGGTCTCCACGCTCTCCCGACTTAACCCCATTCGATTTCTTTCCGTGGGGTTATGTGATAGATTCAGTGTTTAAACCTCCTCTACCAAGAAACGTGCCAGAACTGCGAGCTCGCATCAACGATGCTTTCGAACTCATTGATGGGGACATGCTGCGCCGAGTGTGGGAGGAACTTGATTATCGGCTTGATGTCTGCCGAATCACTAAAGGGGCACATATCGAGCATTTGTGAATGCCTAGAAAAGCTTTTTGAGTTTTTGTATGTGTGTGCAAAGCATTGTGAAAATACCTCAAACAATAAAGTTATTGTAGAGCTGTGAAATCGCTTCAATCATTTGTAATAACCCTGTATTAATGATCCCTGGTACTTCTACTGGTTTTCGCCATCTGGAGTACAATGATCAGCCAAAACATTATGTCAGCCTACCTAACAGAAGATATATCCACCTTTGGCACGGATAAAAGCGGCGACACGTCGTGGAATGGAAGCAGTAAGGCCTGGTAGGTAGCTGGAAGCAGCTGACACCTACTTCCCGTAAATTCGTGGAGGGAGCCTAAGAGCTCTGAAGCCACATCCCTGATGTGTTCGATCGGGTCCAGATCGGGCGAGTTGGGGAGTCAGGACATCAGTCAGAACTCGCCACTGTGTTCCTCGAACCGCTCCATCACGCACTTGAGCTTGTGGCATGACATGTTGTCTTGTCGAAAAATGCCGTAGCCGTCGGGAAACATGATCGTCATGAAGGGGTGTACGTGGTCTGCAACCAGTGTACGGTATTCCTTGGCCCCATGCTCCCTATCACTAGCTACACTGGACCAATAGGTGCTCAAGCCAATGTTCGCCAGAGCATACTGGAGCCGCTGCCAGGTTGTCTCTGCAGTACAGACGTCAACGTACTGTTCCTCTGGAAGACGACCGATTCGCGCCCTCTTACCGGCATGGTGAAGAAGATCTCTGGATTCATCAAACCATACAGCCAATTATATCTCTTAAAAAAAATAATGTAACTATTTATTTGAGAGGAAACACCCTCCTAGTAAATTTGTTCGTCCTTTGATTTATCGTGATCTGTTACTGATTTTTAGTGAAGTTAGTTTTTACGTTTAGCTTTCAAAAAAATACAAAAGAGATGTAATAAGCAAAATAATGAATTTCGTAGGTTGCCAATTCCGTATTATATCTGCTTTTATCGAGCGCCAGTCTCCCTACAAATTACTGTAAATGCAATAGCGTAGTATTACTCAGCTCCAGTTCACTGATCTGAAATTATTACTATCACAGAAAATGGACAAGTTTTAATAAAATTATTTCACTGGATTCCTTCAATTAATCTCACTGAATATTTTTACATAATTTATTCCGCTCCGGCTATCAGATATTGAGCTCTGAAAAATATTTTTAAATGTACCGCGTAATGGCGGCTAATAGTTAAACAGTCAAAGATCACTGTTACTCGCTCCGCAGCAGTTGGAAACATGCTGAATAATTTTCATTAAATATTCTTTTCATAAGATAAATGTGGCGTAGGTTCTTGAAATAACACACGGAGATCACTTTATACTAATATGTTCTTACTGGGACACAGTTTACACCATTAAATATTTGCAATTACGTTACGACAGAGACAAATGCTAGCGCAGAACAATAGCTTGCGTACCTTATTCCGGCTAACACCAGAACGAACAGAACAAAACAGACTAGACAGAAGAATGAGCATTGCACTGCGTTTTATACTCTTACAAAGATAATAATACTTCTTTTAATTACTTATACATTATAATCTCATACAATAAAAACAATGTCTTTTCTGCATCTATCGATCTATATTGTATATTTTTACAGTTAGTGTTATTACCTTTCGCAGATAAATCCATGTTTGCAGTTCATTTTGAGTCACATACAGTCATTTTTATTTATGTTTCACCTCGATAATGGCGAATATTGCAAAAGGGACACTACAAACACTCTGACACGGTACCAACGTCCAGTACCGATAGTCAAGTGCCCATTTCATTCACAGTTGCCGATGTCGCGGTGTTACCATTGGCACATGCGTGGGTCGCCGGCTGCAGAGGCCCTTAGCTAGGAGTTTTCGGTGCACTGTGCGTTCACACACTTGTCCTCTGCCTGGCATCAAAGCGCGATGTCAGTTTCGTCAGAGTTCGCAGCCTCTCCTGTTTTACCAGTCTGCTCAGCCTACGACGTTCGACATCTGTAATGAGGGGTTGCCGATCTTCACCACCTGTTGAAGACACTCGCCACAGCACTCCTCGAACACCCGGCAGGTGTAGTGGGACGAAATTGAAGCGTCACCCATCCACCAGTGTCAGTCCAGTTTGCAGGTGAATATAAGTTTAATTTAGTTTTGTCTATGTATTTTTTTTTGTAATATTTGTAATGGTTGTGAATTGCCTAAAGTTTTGTATTTTTTTTATGTTTCATGTACGGAGAGGGCGGCGCAACGAACGGAGACAGCATCTTCGCTGCCGCGACCAGAGGGAAAATTGCTGGCCACTATACGTCGCGGGTCGACAGCCAAAGAGCAACAGAAGATCCTGGAACCGAGTTGTTGCGTCGTGCTTCTAAAAATTGATAAATGAAAATATGTAATTTTTTTGTACAACAATGATATCATAGGAACTTTAATCTTATTGAAAATGTTAGTCCATCTTGTCAAGGCTCAGGTTCACGTCTGCATGTAGGAAGATAATAAAATAGTGGATGCTACTAAAGTTGAAACACGTGTTCTGAGGATTTATTTATGAAGAATTATGTGAATTGGTTAGTAATATATTTGACGAGATTATTGAATTTTGACAGTGTTCATCGCGACTTTGAATCTCAAAGTTTATTTAATGTGGTTCTAATATCGATTAAATCAAGATAAAGTGTATCAATATAATTTCTTAGGAGAAACAAACGAAATTTAAATTGATAAAGTTTATGCAAACCAATTGGCCCGAGCGACGTAATTCGGTACATACGACTCAAATGATGTTTTACAGTTTCGTTCAAGAACCATTCTGAGACAATATAAAAAGAGTATAAATAATTTTGAAGTGGGTTCTACATCTACATCTACATTTATACTCCGCAAGCCACCCAACGGTGTGTGGCGGAGGGCACTCTACGTGCCACTGTCATTACCTCCCTTTCCTGTTCCAGTCGCGTATGGTTCGCGGGAAGAACGACTGTCTGAAAGCCTCCGTGCGCGCTCTAATCTCTCTAATTTTACATTCGTGATCTCCATGGGAGGTATAAGTAGGGGGAAGCAATATATTCGATACCTCATCCAGGAACGCACCCTCTCGAAACCTGGCGAGCAAGCTACACCGCGATGCAGAGCGCCTCTCTTGCAGAGTCTGCCACTTGAGTTTGTTAAACATCTCCGTAACGCTATCACGGTTACCAAATAACCCTGTGACGAAACGCGCCACTCTTCTTTGGATCTTCTCTATCTCCTCCGTCAACCCGATCTGGTACGGATCCCACACTGATGCGCAATACTCAAGTATAGGTCGAACGAGTGTTTTGTAAGCCACCTCCTTTGTTGATGGACTACATTTTCTAAGGACTCTCCCAATGAATCTCAACCTGGTACCCGCCTTACCAACAATTAATTTTATATGATCATTCCACTTCAAATCGCTCCGCACGCATACTCCCAGATATTTTACAGAAGTAACTGCTACCAGTGTTTGTTCCGCTATCATATAATCATACAATAAAAGATCCTTCTTTCTATGTATTCGCAATACATTACATTTGTCTATGTTAAGGGTCAGTTGCCACTCCCTGCACCAAGTGCCTATCCGCTGCAGATCTTCCTGCATTTCGCTACAATTTTCTAATGCTGCAACTTCTCTGTATACTACAGCATCATCCGCGAAAAGCCGCATGGAACTTCCGACACTATCTACTAGGTCCCATAACACTCCCCTGTGGCACGCCAGAGGTTACTTTAAGGTCTGTAGACGTCTCGCCATTGATAACAACATGCTGTGTTCTGTTTGCTAAAAACTCTTCAATCCAGCCACACAGCTGGTCTGATATTCCGTGGGCTCTTTCTTTGTTTATCAGGCGACAGTGCGGAACTGTATCGAACGCCTTCCGGAAGTCAAGGAAAATAGCATCTACCTGGGAGCCTGTATGTAATATTTTCCGGGTCTCATGAACAAATAAAGCGAGTTGGGTCTCACACGATCGCTGTTTCCGGAATCCATGTTGATTCCTACATAGTAGATTCTGGGTTTCCAAAAACGACATGATACGCGAGCAAAAAACATGTTCTAAAATTCTACAACAGATCGACGTCAGAGATATAGTTCTATAGTTTTGCGCATCTGCTCGACGACCCGTCTTGAAGACTGGGACAACCTGTGCTCTTTTCCAATCATTTGGAACCTTCCGTTCCTCTAGAGTTGTAACTGACGTAGGTGACGAATTCTGCACATGGTCCTATATCAAAAGAAAAACCATTTATAAAAACTTACGTCGTTACACTACACAGGCCGTGCAGTTTCCGAACTGCTCGTGCCGAGCATCCATGCCATCACAATCTGCCCTCAGTCAAACTCAGATAGGCCGCGTGTCTTTCCCATTCTACGCACGGACAGCATTGCTACTACATGCACCGTGAGTGTCTCTGAGTAGTAATCATTCCTCGCCAGATGACGCTGCTGTCGCCTCAACAGGTTTATATCGATAGTAGGTCGGTGATTATAATGATCTGGCTGGTCAATGACATTTAGTTTTCTTGGAAACTGTCCGCCTCCGTAGCGTAGCGGTAGCGTTACCGCCTGCCACGCAGGGTAGAGCCCGGGTTCGATTCCCGGCAGGGGACTGAGTGTTGTGTGTCCTCCATCATCACTTTCATCATCGTTGACTCGCAAGTCGCCGCTGTGGTGTCACCTAAAATGGACTAGCAATACGGCGGCCGAACTCTCCCGAAAGGGGCCACCCGGCCAACAATGCCATACGATCATTTCCATTTCCATTTCTTGGAAATTAAAGAAAAATGAGGCTTTGATTTCTGACTGGCCCTCGTGGAAGGAATTTACTTGCGAATTAAGCTACTGAGCTAACACTCATTTCTTGGAGGACCTTCAGTGAAGCGTGAAATGCAGAAGGCCGGCCGCTGTGGCCGAGCGGTTCTAGGCGCTTCAGTCCGGAACCACGCTGCTGCTACGGTCGCAGGTTCGAATCCTGCCTCGGGCATGGGTGTGTGTGATGTGCTTAGGTTAGTTAGGGACTGATGACCTCAGGTTGTAAGGTGTCAGGCAAATCCAACACCTTCCATGAAAACCCTGACATGATAAGCAAATCCGGCAGTATGTCACATAGCTCCGAATAAATCGTGACATTAAATTAACCAAAGTAATACGAGTAACGAGTGAGCAAATGGAATACCACAGACTAACACAAGAATGCCTAAATGCATGTCATACCTTCCCACCGTGAGACAGACGCAGTTCCGAGGGGAGAAACGAGAATAGAAGCCGAGAGCAGAACCGTGTTAAGTTAGAAGGCCCTACGATAAGGGACGGACACCCACGTTGCCAGCTAACCGACAGGACCACCTCCCAGCCCATGTTAAAAGATAGAGCCCTCCAGAAGGACAGTATAGATCTTACGATAACACTAAAAGGGTCACACCAGCTGCAAGTTTTAGCGTGAGACTATTTCGCGTCTCTGTTACGTTACAAATTTTAAAAACATTACCCCACCACGAAAAGTATAACGTTTCTCATTGGATAGACAGAATTTTTGTAGGCGGAGCTTAATGTTAACATTGAGACGCTGATTGGTCAGATGAAAACACAGCCAGATAGTTTTTTTTAAACCAACTTCGGTAAATTGTAGTAACGATAAGTTAGGAGAGAGTTGCTTCCGAGACGGCGAGATGTGAGGAGCTGCGCCGCCCTGACGCTGCCTAAACACCGACAAGGTAATGAACGCACGCGATGCCGCATTTTTGAGCGCATAAGGCTTCACTCAGAACTGCAGAAGTCTCAACTGTTACATCCCCGTTTTGCGTAATACTAGTGTCGATCGTCAATTAAAGCTCATGGTATTCACATTTGCTACGTAAGTTAAAATCTGAAACGCGATGATTTTTCTGTTATATAATTATTGAGAAGCCACATCAGCCACTGTAATTTACGACAAGTTAGATAAGTAATTAAAGATAATTGAGGGTCACTGTAGACAATTTTGACAGTTTTCTCTTTTGTGAAACTTAATTTAAACCTAGATTATAGATGTGATATGGCATAGGTCATCCTTCGATCCATTGTAGAACTTGGAAACCCATTCAGGGAATATTCGTTCACATTTTTGTTGAACGCAGTTGGTTTTTATCATCCTGTATTAAAATATTTCCTTTTATCAATAGTGCAATTTATAAACAATGTTTTGTGAGTAGAATAAAATTTCCAGTGGTAAACTCAACTGCTTTTTCGACGTTATTTTACCAGCAAACTAAAAATAGGAAAGCCTTGAACCCCTTCCACTAAATTTAGTTAGTATTAAGATTCTTTTCCAAGGAATACAGTGGAGCTGACGCTGAAATCATTAAGTATTTGGTTATATCATCGCTAGTCTCACTGAACTCTTCTGAACTCTACATGTCATGTGTGGACTGGCGTCTCCTTACCAGCAACAGGTTCCAGGTTCAGACTAGTCAATTCCCTAAAAAACACGCTCAGAGCGTCGTCGCGCGAAAGTGGTAGGGAGACACGACATAGAACAACAGACACCACGCAGAATGTTACAAGGTGTTAAGTCCCATAGGCCATTTGAACAATTTTTTGAACCACCTTCACAACAATTCTCTATTATTCCAAACTCACACTGCGCGCAGATAATTCGAACACCTATATCTTGTTGTGCGAGCTATGATTTCCGTTATTTCATTATGATAATCGTTTCTCCCTATGTAGGTCGGCGCCAACAAAACATTTTCGCACTAGGAGGAGAAAATTCGTGATTGAAATTTCGTGAGAAGTTTCTGCCGCAACCAAAAACGCCTTTGTTTTAATGATGTCCACGCCATGTCCTGTATCATTTCAGTGAAACTCTCTTCCCTATTTCTCGATAATGCTACACGGATAAATGTCGTCCTTGGGCCACTGTAGAAGGACATGGGATAACTTTAATAGATTCCTATTACGTGTGCTGACTGATAACTTACTGTGAATACACAAAAAAATTAAATTCATTCAAATGAGTAGGAAAAGCTGTCCTATAACGTTTGAATACATATTAACGTGTGTGCTGCTTTGACACTTTCACGTTGATTAAATACGTGTATGTAAAGTTGAAAAGTGATCTGAAATGGAACGACTACATAAAGACGATAGCAGAAAACTCGATGGTCGAGTTCCGTTAACTTGGGGAGTTTTAGGAAAGCGTAGCTAATCTCATTCTTGGATACGTCACAAGTGTTAGGGGTCGCCACTAGGTTAAAGGAAGACACTGAAACAGTTCAGCGGCTTTCTGCTCGATTTGTTACCGGTGGGTTCGATCAACACATGGGTGTCACGAAGATGCTTCGTCAACTCTAACGCCAAACCCTGGAGGGAAGATGACGTTCTTTTCGCGAACTCCTGTTGAGAAACTTTAGAAAGCAGACATTTGGAGCTGACTCCTGATCGATTGTACTACCGCTGGGTAGTAGGGTTGGTAAAGAACGACCAGTTGAAACTGATACCGGTACTTTAGTTCTAAATAGCAGGTATTATTCGATATTCGTTTGGTCTCGGTTATAACAGGTTTTTGTAATATGTTACTAATAACTACGTTAATTTGTATTAGTAACTGTGCTAAAATTTTTGCTTTTTAAATAAAACTGTTTTAAGAAGAGTAATGTTTATTCCTCAATTTCAATTCCTTTGAAACACTGGGTTATTATAAAAAATGGGAAAAGCTATCAGAGCTATTGTAACAAGAAGGCCGCCAGTTAGAAACGAGCAACAAACACACGACATAACAATCGGTATAGTACTACTGAAACAGTAATGTATCTGTTGTTCTTTGCCACAGATATGCAGTGAGCCTTTCGTTTTTTGGGAGCACAGTAGAAGGTGGATGCCTTGCTTGGCACTTGTAAACCGAAAATATTTTCCGTCTGTAGGAAGTTCTGTGGCTTTTGAAGGATTAGTATTGTTTTTGAATGATACTCTTTCTGATGAAAGGAGTCGACCGACAGAGCAATATACTGGACAATACATATTGGCCAATGGGTTAATTATTACCGAAGTTTTAACTGTTGCCAAATAATGGTTCCTGGTAAATGTTCTATTTTACCTACTGTCTAAATTGTTCACTTTACCGTTTTTGTTTTGTCATAAAAATCAATAGTATTCAAATTCCTACTAAAAAATAAATATATTTGACTACAAAACGAGGTTTTCATTCGAAACAATTGAAGAAAAAGGACGCAATAAATTTAACAAAAGATCTTCTTGTTTGTCTAACATATGTGTTAAACAATAAAAGAGAAATGAAATTAAGGCCATAGTAATAAATTAATAAACTTAATAATTCATTCATTGTTTATAATAAAAATAGAAAAGTAGCTGTTCTGCTGTCTGTGTCTACATACTATGCTTTTGTCTGTTAGCAGTCCTTGCAAACGGATAGGTTTACACGAAAAATAGAATTCTGCAATCTCAGTTTTCAACATTTAACCCCTGCTGTTCTTAATGCCTAAACAGTAGTATGATCGTCGAGTTCAACGTGATTTTTGAGAATAATTTCAAAAAATTTCAAACGATAGGAGAATTCCGATTCTTATGCTATTCAGCCCCTCATTACTTTTCGAGAAAAGCGACCAACTCTATGTATATTCTAGGTATCTTTAAACTGATATTGAAAAAGTGTGGGGGAGTCTTACAATTGTTCAATCTTTATTAGATGTCTACAGCTGTTAGTGGAAATAGTAGCAACAGAAATTGAAAACCGTTATTTCAGAAACCGGTTAGTTTGAGCTGTTTTAAGGGTCAGGAGATGAGTAAAAACGGCACAGCCAAAAACAGGTCGTTTCAGCGGTAACTGCCATCCCTGCCCTCCACGTACATTCCGGCTGAGAACCAGGCAGACGAGATAAGAGAAATCAAAGCTCGTACCCAGGAATACAGACACTCGTTTGTCCCTCGCTCTATTTGCTACTCCAATAGGAAAGGAGGTACCCTCCGCCATAAATCATACGGTGGCGTACAGTATACACGTAGATGAAGATGTGCAGCTGACATTGTCAAGACGGGTCGTTTATTTTGTTTGTTTATTTATTTGTTTGCTCCCCATATAACAATCAGTTTTCGGACATTTTCATACATTTGTAAGTAGTCTGTTTATGTTTTCTTATTGGCAACGTTACGTAGCGCTCTGTATGAAAATCACTGGCTGTGCTGTGTGCAGTCTGTGGCTAGTTTGCATTGTTGTCTGCCATTGCAGCGTTGGGCAGCGGCAGCTGGATGTGAACAGCGCGTAGCGTTGCGCAGTAGGAGGTGAGCCGCCAGCAGTGGTGGATGTAGGGAGAGAAATGGCGGAGACTTGAAATTTGTAAGACTGGATGGCATATATGTTTATTAAGGTAAATAGATTGTTTGTTCTATATTAAAATCTTTCATTTGCTAACAATGCCTACCAGTAGTTAGTGCCTTCAGTAGTTTGAATCTTTTATTTAGCTGGCAGTAGTGGCGCTCGCCGTATTGCAGTAGTTCGAGTAACGAAGATTTTTGTGAGGTAAGTGATTTGTGAAACGTATAGGTTAATGTTAGTCAGGGCCATTCCTTTGTAGGGATTTCTGAAAGTCAGATTGCGTTGCGCTAAAAAATATTGTGTGTCAGTTTAACCACAGTCTTGTATAATTTTTCTAAGGGGACGTTTCACATTTTAATTCACATATACGAGGTTTAGTAAACATAAATAAGTGCACACATTGATATAAGTCGTGAAGTTAAGAAATTATCGGTTTTTGCCGCAGAAATATACTTATGCTACATACTTTGTTTAGCGAGAGACATTACAACTTGACATTGAATAGATACACTACTGGTCATTAAAATTGCTACACCAAGAAGAAATGCAGATGATTAACAGGTATTCATTGGACAAATATATTATACTAGAACTGACATGCGAATACATTTTCACGCAATTTGGGTGCACAACGGCCTTGATAAACCTGGGCATTGAGTCAAACAGAGCTTGGATGACGTGTACAGCTACAGATGCCCATGCAGCTTCAACACGATACCACAGTACATCACGAGTAGTGACTGGCGTATTGTGACGAGCCAGTTGCTCGGCCACCATTGACCAGACGTTTTCAGTTGGTGAGAGATCTGGAGGATGTGCTGGCCAGGACTGCAGTCGAACATTTTCTGTATCCAGAAATGCCCGTACAGGACCTGCAACATGCGGTCGTGCATTATCCTGCTGAAATGTAGGGTTTCGCAGGGATGAAATGAAGGATAGAGCCACGGGTCGTAACACATCTGAAATGTAACGTCCACTGTTCAAAATGCCGTCAATGCGAACAAGAGGTGACCGAGACGTGTTACCAATGGCACCCCATACCATCACACCGGGTGATACGACAGTATGGCGATGACGAATACACGCTTCCAATGTGGGTTCACCGCGATGTCGCCAAACACATATGCGACCATCATGATGCTGTAAACAGAACCTGGATTCATCCGAAAAAATGACGTTTTGCCATTTGTGCACCTAGGTTCGTCGTTGAGTACACTATTGCAGGCTCTCCTGTCTGTGATGCAGAGTCAAGGGTAACCGCAGCCGTGGTCTCCGTGCTGATAGTCCATGCCGCTGCAAACGTCGTCGAACTGTTCGTACAGATGGTTGTTGTCTTGCAAACGTCCCCATCTGTTGACTCAGGGATCGAGACGTGGCTGCACGATCCGTTATAGCCATGCGGATAAGATGCCTGTCATCTCGACTGCTAGTGATACGAGACCGTTGGGATCCAGCACAGCGTTCCGTATTACCCTCCTGAACCCACGTATTCCATATTCTGCTAATAGGCATTGGATCTCGACCAACGCGAGCAGCAATGTCGCGATACGATAAACCGCGATAGGCTACAATCCGACGTTTATCAAAGTCGGAAACGGGATGGTACGCATTTCTCCTCCTTGCACGAGGCATCACAACAACGTTTCACCAGGCAATGCCGGTGAACTGCTGTTTGTGTATGAGATGGTTCAAATGGTTCTGGGCACTATGGGACTTAACATCTACGGTCATCAGTCCCCTAGAACTTAGAACTACTTAAACCTAACTAACCTAAGGACATCACACAACACCCAGTCATCACGAGGCAGAGAAAATCCCTGACCCCGCCGGGAATCGAACCCGGGAACCCGTGTGTATGAGAAATCGGTTGGCAACTTTCCTCATGTCAGCACGTTGTAGGTGTCGCCACCGGCGCCAACCTTGTGTGAATTCTCTGAAAAGCTAATCATTTGGATATCACAGCATCTTCTTCCTGTAGGTTAAATTTCGCGTCTGTAACACGTCATTCTCGTAGTGTAGCAATTTTGATGGCCAGTAGTGTACATTGATATAGTGTATGAAGTTGAGAAATGATCATTTTTGTGTTGCAAAAACAAACTTATGCTATATACATTGTTTTACGAAGGGAGATTACAACTTGATATCGCCTACTGAAATAACAGATTGTCTCTACATGTGTTAATAAATGCTTAAGTTTATTCTTTAAAGTGTTTAAATTAGCTGCCTTGAGGTCGGATGGAACTCTGTTATAAAAGATGGTTCCTGTTGTATGTGGGCTAAGGCCTGCAGCATTTCTTTTACTTGCAATTTTATGAAAATTTTCCCTTCCCCGTGTACTGTGCCTGTGTGTATTACTATTTGTTATATTATATTCAGGATTTTGTTTCCAAACATTATTGCCTGCAGGTTGTACACAGAGTAGTTGGTTATTATTTTATATTGTCTGGAGTTTGTCTTTTTGTCTTAGCTGCCACTCTTACTGCCTTTTCTTGTAGTCTGAAGAGCCTGTCTGTATAGACATCAGTGCCCCTCCCCAGATCTCAGCGCCGTACTGAAGATGTGGGTGTATCACTCCGAACCATATTTGTCTCAAGCTATCATGGTCCAGGAAGGCTGAGACCCTTTTCAGTAGATACACGTTTGCACTGATTTTCTTACAAACATGGTCTATCTGCTTTTCCATGAGAGGTGTTCGTCAACAATTATCCGCAAAACTTTGTGTTTGTTTGTGTGTTCGTGTAGCTAAGGGCCAGTGGAGGTGTAGATAGATTCCTATTTATGCTCTGACTATAACTAAGCATAAATTGCGTTGTTACTGTCTTCTCTTTATTTGCGAGTAGCTTATTTGCAGTAAGATAATTTGACAGAAAATTGTAACTGATTTCACAACTGTTTGTGGTAGATTGCATATAACGTCCCCAGTTGACAAAAGATGTGTCTTCTGTATAGCTTACAACCTTGCAGTTTCTGGGTTCAATTAAATCATTTACGTGCACAAGAAACAGAAAAGGCCCCAGTATACTTCCTTGGGACACACACCACATTGATTTCGTTGTTACCAACTTATAATGTATTAATGTAAGGAGAATAGATGCTGAATGAATGCAGCTTGCCGCTAACTTTGTGTAATGTCTTGTCTGTATAGACGTGTATCTGTTGCCTTTAAGATCCCTTCACTTTCACACATAAATCTATACAGTAAAGTAAGGGCCTCCCGTTTTGTCTTTAGGCTGATCCGTGATAAGACAGGCGAAAAATTAGACTAATGGAGGATTATTAGTATTTTCTCTAATTTTCATTCGCTCTCTCTCTCTCTCTCTCTCTCCTTTATCTATGTACAGTTTTTGATATAATATTTCATTACGTGAAATCAGCCAAATTGAATCTCTGGTGGAGCCCTTCGTCTTAGTATTCAGCGGCTGGCTTGCTGTAAGAGATCTTTACATTTATTATTATTGTTAAGCGCTGCATTCAGTTGGGAAAATCAATCGTTTGAACAATTCGTTCCTTTTACGAAAGATTTCGAATTCCAGATGTGTACGAAGCCTTTTTGGACGATTTAACAAAGACTCGGTGATTGCAGGCTCTCTTCGACACAGCTGAAACTTCCCCACTAATTACAGGGCCAACGCGATCATCAATGATTCAGCCAAAGAACTCATTCGTTCATTCACTCCAGAATAAAAGGGGTCACAAACCTTATTTATGAAGGAAATTGTATATTCAATCCATCTCCATTACATGTCCAGATCTCTGTTGGTTCCAAGTCTTAATTATTTTCCGTTACAATTTCTTTCTCTTCAAACAACCCGCTAGTGGCACAAATGTTAATAGCTCGCTTTAGCGAGAAGAAAAGCAAATATGTCTCTTTTAGAAACCCGTCAATCTTTCAACAGATACTTCCGAAGCTGTCCTAGTTACCAGTCTAACAACCATGGAGAATACATATATGTATCTCTGTTATTCCAAAGAATGAACGTACTAAAAAATACTTTGGCGTCGACGAGCTGTCGCCGCATATGTTACTAGAAAATCAGATCAGATACTTTTCCAAAGTAAATAAATGTGGATGATTTGATTGACAATGATTAATTGTTGCGCGGTAGAGGGTATTTTTCTGTGGGGACATTACAAACTGTTCATTACTTTTATAAGTCAGCTTGGGACTCTGTTTCCTGTCTTTTAAATAGGAGGTAAGTAGTTGTAAATTTATCCTTCTGATTCCATGTGCTTCTAATTTATGCTCTAAAATTGTATGGTCCAAAATATCAAAAGCTTTACTCATACACAGGAAGGTGCCGGTTACTTTGTCTCCTTCATCTAGCTTCTTTAATATTTCATGCATAAAATTTGTTACTGCTGTTACAGTGGATCTTTCTTTTCTAAAATAGATTATGTTTGATGAAATACGCCTCAGATTGATTTAATATTACTTTTTTCCTCTACTAAGTTTCTTAAGTTAATGATATCGGCCTATAGTTTTTTCATATCAGTATTTATTCCTTTCTCATACACCGGTACGATTTCAGTGAGTTTCAGAAGATCAGGGAATTCTCCATGGCAGAGGGAGGTATTTCATGTGTGGATAGCTCGGACAGTAAGAGAGTCGCCTGTGAATGGCAAGCATTTTGCCTTCGACTCACTGTCTAGCGTACAGTTTTAATCAGCCAAGAAGTTACAAAACAGCGCACGCTATGCGACAGGGAGATCCATTCCGGATGATTCCAGGTAAATGCTGGGTTGAAACTTCCTGGCAGATTAAAACTGTGTGCCCGACCGAGACTCGAACTCGGGACCTTTGCCTTTCGCGGGCAGGTGCTCTACCATCTGAGCTACCGAAGCACGACTCACGCCCGGTACTCACAGCTTTACTTCTGCCAGTACCTCGTCTCCTACCTTCCAAACTTTACAGAAGCTCTCCTGCGAACCTTGCAGAACTAGCACTCCTGAAAGAAAGGATATTGCGGAGACATGGCTTAGCCACAGCCTGGGGGATGTTTCCAGAATGAGATTTTCACTCTGCAGCGGAGTGTGCGCTGATATGAAACTTCCTGGCAGATTAAAACTGTGTGCCCGACCGAGACTCGAACTCGGGACCTTTGCCTTTCGCGGGCAGGTGCTCTACCATCTGAGCTACGAAGCACGGCTCACGCCCGGTACTCACAGCTTTTAATCTGCGAGGAAGTTTCATATCAGCGCACACTCCGCTGCAGAGTGAAAATCTCATTCTGGAAACATCCCCCAGGCTGTGGGTAAGCTATGTCTCCGCAATATCCTTTCTTTCAGGAGTGCTAGTTCTGCAAGGTTCGCAGGAGAGCTTCTGTAAAGTTTGGAAGGTAGGAGACGAGGTACTGGCAGAAGTAAAGCTGTGAGTACCGGGCGTGAGTCATGCTTCGGTAGCTCAGTTGGTAGAGCACTTGCCCGCGAAAGGCAAAGGTCCCGAGTTCGAGTCTCGGTCGGGCACACAGTTTTAATCTGCCATGAAGTTTCATATCAGCGCACACTCCGCTGCAGAGTGAAAATCTCATTCTGGAAATGCTGGGTTGGTTCCTTCGGGAAGGCCACGACCTACGCCTTTCTCCGTCCTTCTGTCACTCGGCAGACACTCCACGTGTAACGGCCTCGATTTGTCTGGCCGTTACACCCTGGTCCCTTCCCTTCCCTTCCCCGCCCGCAGCGGCTGGAAGCCGAGACAAAGGCAGGCGGGCGGGTCTGCGTCACAGCATGTCGCGTGGCTCCGTGTGACGTCACAGACGGCCGGCCGCGCGCTGCCTCGTCGCCTTTCACCCTGGAGTCCACCGTTCTGTTCCGTACCGCCCCTCCGCAGCTGTGAAAGGTTTTGCTTTCGTGGGTAATCCGGCGTTCCCCTCCAGCATATATATAGCACCCCTTGCAACCGCTCTGGACATCAGTCTGCAAGCAACCACAGCAGCAAGCACAACAATAACAACAACATGAAGGTCCTGGTGAGTATACTGTGCTGTGGTGTTATCACATAAAGTGTCGCTGTCATCGCTGAGGGCTCTCGACGAACGGGACAGAGTTTCCGCGAACATCGATTTTCTTAAAACCTTTTATTGGCATTTAGCTTACGTGCAGTGCAACTGGACAGACATGAATGGGAATGAATGGGAATCAGTAAGTAGTAACGGAAAGGGGTAGGACAGAATCGTCACACCGTCCCAGATGCTATCATTGTGTACATGAAGCAAGGGAATCGAAAAGAAATTTGGAAACAGATTCGAAGTTGGTTGGAAAAGAAGGACAACTTGAGGGGATCAGATGACATTGTAATTCTGCCTAAGAGCTTACAAGAGCAGTTGAAGGGATTGAGTGGTGAGTTGAAAAGAAGTAGTAACATGAAAATGAACAAAGTAAAACAAGGATAATGAAATGCAGCCGAATTAAGTCAGATGACGCTGAGTTAGTTACATTAAGAAATGAGGCGCTGAGAATAGTACAAGAATTTTGGTAGGAATTAGTTGGAGAAAGAAATTTGGAAACAGATTCGAAGTTGCTTGGAAAAGAAGGACAACTTGAAGGGATCAGATGACATTGTAATTCTGCCTAAGAGCTTACAAGAGCAATTGAAGGGATTGAGTGGTGAGTTGAAAAGAAGCAGTAACAAGAAAATGAACAAAGTAAAACAAGGATAATGAAATGCAGCCGAATTAAGTCAGATGACGCTGAGTTAGTTACATTAAGAAATGAGGCGCTGAGAATAGTACAAGAATTTTGGTAGGAATTAGTTGGAGACGGCTGAAGAAACGGGGATATAAAATGTTGGGGTGGAAATAGCGAGAAAAGCTTTGCTTTTGTATTACGAAGACTTTTCGTAAAGTATGGTTTTGGACTGTAGCTTCATATGGTATTAAGAAGTGTTGATCGAGGAGGGGGAGGGGGGGGGGAGGGAATTGTTGAGGAAGACCAAAGCTTGAACACTGTAAACAGATACAAGTGGATGTAGGTGACACTAGTTACGCAGAGATGAAGGCATTTCTAAAAGATAGTGCAGCGTCTAGGATTGCATCGCAGTAGTTATTCGAATGAATATAACAAACATCCACTTAATTCTCTTTTACATAGACTGTGCGTCTGAGGATTAAAAGTATGTGTGCAAGATCATTATTATAATATATAAATATGCAAAAAATATAATTTTCTCAAGTAACTGAGGAAGAAAACGTAAAGAATATTATAAAAACATTAATTTTTCTGAAGTAATATTTTTACGTAAACCTGAACCAGACAGTATCCGATTATACGATAAGAATTAAACTTCTGGAGCACATAAAATACTTTAAATATTTAGGGATATGAACATACACCGAAAATCTGTAAAAGATCAAGGGCATGGGAGACTTGGAGCTGTTAGAGCGTATCTCGGAAAGTGTAGTGCATTTCTAAAGAAAATCGCTTACAAAACGGTAGTGCGCGCAGTTGTAGCATATAGTCTTGTAGCGTTTAGACTCCTTATGAGATATTCATGACAGGCAGTATAGCAGTGGTCATCGAAGAACTAAGGAGTGTAGCAGTGATCACAGAAGAACAAAGTAGGAAATATCTGGGACACCGAAGTCGTAATTGTCACGGAATCGTGTTGCATTTGAGGAAGACTGAGTGACAGTCGTTTTTCCTGCATCGTCTACTTTGTCGAGATCCGATCTACTGTACAATCTATTTTTTTTTTTCGGCCGAACACCAGGCAACCCGGCAGAAGAGGGTTGGAGCACTTCTGCACAACGGCACCTCTGCGGAGAGACATTTATGTGGAATTTGACGCTCTTGGTAGGCAGCCAATGAATCTGAAAAAAAAACCTTGTTGTGATGACAGTCCGAGCTTAGAACGAGATCTTGGTTAGTCCGAATTTGACAGGTTGGCTACGTCTTGAAAAGCCAGCGAATGTTACAGTAAAAAAACTGCTTGTGGAGACAGATTGATCTGAAGTTTAGCATGAGGTCGAGGTTATATGGGAATATGGCACTCCGACTGTGAACTGCCAAGCCAACGAATGTTACAGTAAGAAACCTCGTATGGTAACAGACTGATCTGTAGCATAGCAAGAGGTCTGGGTTTCGGTGAAATGAGACAGTTTGGTTGTGACTTAGCGAGCAAACGAATGTTACAGTAAGAAACCTGGTAGTGGTGGCAGACTACTGTTTACCTTAGTCGGAGGTCTAAGTTAGGTTATGAGTTTGCGGAGTCTAAGGAATCAGAAAGCAACTATATACCTGAAGTGTCTTGAGCTCTGCAGAAACGTCAGCACAGCCTGAGTCTGCACAAATATCATTATGCACAACTGTCACAAACTCGACAGCTGTCCCAACAGAGAATATTTGCGAAAGAATACATCGATCAGACTTATTTATTGTAGTTTTCATTCTCTACGCCCAGGGATGGCACAGGTTGTTTCAGATTATAGAGCCTCAGTTCTTTTCAGATATTTACTGAGGTAATTGGAAATGGGGCAGAGGTGTTCACAATTGGAAAAAAACTGACTGTGATTACAGTTTCCAGCATTTGCATTCTAATCAAGGGAAATCTCCCAAAAACCACCGCCCAGGAACCAGCAGACTGGAACTATTTTTCATATATTTTGGGATACTGCTGTCTATGGTCAAGGAGGGACATGCTGTATATGAATGAGACCAACCTGACAGTTTTATGTTCTTTTCATTCTCTACTCCAAAGGAAAGGGCGAGATTTTTGAGGTGCGATAGATTACAGAGTCTCGGTTATTTTCGGCCAAATACCAGGCGAGCAGCCAGTGGGACAGAACGAGGTTCAGGTGGTTGCAGCTGCTGGGGTTCTCTGGTGGAAGTCGCTGGGCAGCACGAGACCCAGACAGCTTCAAGCAGTTGACTACGTTGTTTATTTCCGAATAGTTTGTTATAGAAGACTTGTGCCCACACCAGGTAGGCATCGAAGCCACAGTCCATGGTGAGACATAGTGAGCATAGCTGTACCCAACTCGGCCCAGTGATGGGTAGCTTTGCTGGGCAGCGATACGGGGCTTGGTCAGCAGCCTGGTTAGGTTGTAGGTAAGGTGTCTAAGGACTGCGCTGGAGTATGGAAGATGCAGCCGGGGGAGGCCACAGTTCCACACTCAGCACATAGGTGCTGTGCCTGTGCCCCACTGCCGAAGCCACCACTGCTCGTTGAGTAAATGGTCATGCTGATGTATTGACAGGCAGGATGGTGCAATGCTGAGTGGACTGCTTACAGCCATCAGTACGATTACAGACCTTGTCTCGGCTCACGCCGCTTTTTCTTTGTCTACTGCTTTGTGAGAAGAGAGCTGTTTCAGATCTGTGCCCTTTACAGAGCCACAGTTCGTTTCAGTCAAATACTGAGTGAGCTCTTGGTGGTGGAGATGAGTTTCCAATTGGAATAGAAGGGGGGGGGGGGGGTTACCAGATCCGGTGTTTACCTTACAGTCATGGGAAACTCTAGGCTGAGTCAGGGCCTGTTCAGCGTAATGCCACACGAGCTGGTAGCGGGACCGCCACATGTGGTTGGGAATATTTGGGAAGGGCTTTCCATTTCCAGCATTTTTTTTTTACAATCAAGGGAATTCTTCCCAGTGTCTTTGTCAGTACTTGAGGTAAAATAGTTTTTAATGTAATTGTGATACAATGTCCTAGGCAAAAAAATTATAACCTTGTGCATATGAAGGTGTATTTGATTATGTGTGTTCAGAGTTTTGTTTAACATCTGCAGTATCACTGCAGTAACCTAACCAACCTAACCTAACCCACTCTAAAATAACGTAACCCAACTGCAATTAAACCAATCTAACCTACACCCTCCTAACCGAATGTAATGCATCCAAACCTAACATAGCCCAATCTAATGTAACAAAACCTCCCCGAACCCAATCTAAACTAAACCAGTCTAATCTAAACCAAACTAAACTAAACCAATCTAACCTAAACCAACCTGATGTAAGAGAGTCTAGTGTAATCCAACCTAATATAACCCAACCTAACCTAACCGTGTCTAATCTCAAATAATCTAATCTCTGGCTATACGACTGTTCGTGAAATGCTGGATGTGTAACCACCGAAGGATTTCTTTTTAATATTTTTTTCATTCCCTGCCCCTAAAGGTTGAGTATGCCAAAGTCTTGACCCAATGGAGAGTCAGGAGCTCTGCATCCCAGTGTCATAAAAAACTGGTGGTGATGCAGAGACTGTCCTAGTTGGCAATGAAAGGATTTCTACTCGTAGTAGAAAAGTGGCCTGTTTGAGATCCAGCCTATTGTAGTGTCACAGTTCTTTTAAGCCAAACGCCAAGCGAGATATGGTGGTGCAGAGCGATCGCCAATTGGGTACATATAGGAAGCGATTTGAAGTTCCAGTACTTACCTTTTTATCAAGAGAAACCTCCTGAAAACTTTGGTCAGAGGTGGGGGATGGCAACTATGCTCTGTAGCAGTCTGAAACAATATGCCCGAGGCAAAAATATGAGAGATTAATGTTTTTGACTGTACAGTTGATTATTTACATTTGCTTATAAACTTTGACTTATTGTGGTGTCACCGCCAGACACCACACTTGCTAGGTGGTAGCTTTAAATCGGCCGCGGTCCATTAGTACATGTCGGACCCGCGTGTCGCCACTGTCAGTGATCGCAGATCGAGCGCCACCACACGGCAGGTCTAGAGAGACTTACTAGCACTCGGCCCAGTTGTACGACGACTTTGCTAGCGACTACACTGACGAAGCCTTTCTCTCATTTGCCGAGAGATAGTTAGAATAGCCTTCAGCTAAGTCCATGGCTACGACCTAGCAAGGCGCCATTAACCCTTTCTAGAGAGAGTCTCACTTGTATCATCAAGAATGCTGTATACAAATGATGGATTAAAGTTAAGTATTCCAGCAGCTACGTACTTTTCTTTATAGTATTCATTACGTATCCTGTTTCAGACTGAACGCAAGCCGGCGTGAGTTGACGCGTGCACTTTCGGCTTCCTCGCCTTGTGTCTAGACTGTCTTGTCTAGACACAACACTTATCACCTACAGAATCTCAGTCGAAACAATCAAGTAGGCTACTCTACCTCGAACCCACTGCGAAACAGTTCGTGCAGTGCGATACAAGATTATCAGCCAGGGAATAAAAGTAACACTCGTCGTTACAGCAAGTGTGTTTCTAAACCCTCTGTCTGATTCACCAGTGGATGACAGGACAATTCCTTAAACAGGGGACTGATGACCATAGATGTTAAGTCCCATAGTGCTCAGAGCCAGCCAGCCTTAAACAGGACACAAGTTAACGTAAAAGTTTTCAGGCTATTATGTCGCACCATATTGTAAAATAACTGTCGCTAAATAAACCCAACGTTTTGACCACGTTTTCAGTGACCTTCTTCTGGTCAGTACACAAGTATTTGTTTGGAGTGTGCTTTATACGCAAGTAAAATGTGGAAGATAAACAGTACAGACAAGAAAAGATTAGAGGGTTTTGAAATGCGGTTCTATGGAAGAATGCAGGGGAGGTGATGTATTGATTCGAATAGGGGAGAAAGCGGCTTTGTAGTTCCAATTAACTAAAAGAAGGAATAGGCTGACAGCGGCACATCTTCAGACATTGAAAAGATTTATGTTATCTAAATTTTGCCAGAGAAACCTACACACTTACTGGACATAAAAGTTTCACTGTCAAAGTGACATGAAATTCTAACCTCCTTCCCTTCTGTTTCACTATGAGGTACCTGTTGTATTCACCATATGCACTTGAAGCAAACATTTAAATGTGGCAGGAAGAAGCTCTCTACTGCTCAGTAGCTGCTGTGCCGAGGTGTATGGCTGCAGCAACTATACAGTTTTTTCACAGGGCCAAATACGTTTGGACAACAGCTATGGTAAAAACATATGAAAACACAGATTAGCAACAATTTACAACGATTTCTTGAAAGAAGATTTGCAGTATTTAACTGCAGTTTGAAGACCGTGTACATAGGTGAATGTTTCCTTGCACTAATCTGTGTTAAAGCACTGGTAAGATCTAACGAACGATATCTCACGTCGCCTATATAAAGTCCATTTGGCCCTGCTTGGCGGCTATTGTAGCTGAGTTCTTTGTTACTCGCAGAGATTTTGCCTTGAGGTACTGCCTTGTCTATCTAAGTGCTAAGCGGAGCTTTATGTTCTTCTAGTGTGTGCCATCTCTGGAGCGTAACTTTAAAAATATTGCGGCTGAGTCGTACGTATCGTAGCTCTCTTTCATGTAGGCTGTGACCCATCTCTTCTGAAGGACACAGCAGTGCCGAAACACGTTCACCATCAAACGTTACTGATACCTTGGAGCTTTCAGTTAAGTTTCCTACCATCTCTTTGTCCCCAGGCTATCGCAGTGCTGGCTCTGGCCGCCGTGGCCTTTGCTGAGGAGGAGAAGAAGCAGGAGAAGCGAGGCCTGCTGGGTCTGGGATACGGAGGCTACGGAGGATATGCAGGATATGGAGGCTACGGAGGCTACGGACACGGCCTGGCCCTGGCCGCCGCCCCCGCAGCCATCGCCGCCCCCGCCATCGCGCACGCCCCCGCAGTCGCCGTCGCCGCCGCCCCCGCCATCGCTCACGCCCCCGCAGTGGCCGTTGCCCCAGCCATTGCCCACGCCCCCGCTGCCGTCTCCAGCGTCTCACAGGTATGTACCATGTACACTCCACTGGTTACCACGTGAGTTACTCTGTGAAGTATGTGGGAGGTGCATAACATTCATATATAAAGTATGAGGGGTTACTATGAAAGGAAGCAAGCATTCTCGGCGAATTTAATTGACGAAATCTTCTCGGATTATCAGCCGAGTCGTGGCGTCGTGTTCTCGTAACGTTTCAACGACATTCCCACTCGTCATTTTCAGGCTCCTGAAAATGACGAGTGAGACACTCATCAAAACATGGCAGAAAACGTGACGCCATGACTTGGGTGATAATCGGAGAAGATTTCATCGAGGGTAGCTATCAAGTTTTAATTATCAACAAAAACAAAGTTAAATAATTAATTTTCTGTTTCATGAATGAAACTGTCTAGATCGCTAGATAATATAACGTTTTGTATTACGACTTTTCGGAATTGGACATTGGACAGAGAGTGGCAGGTGTTTGTTATACATGTCACATAAACTCAGTTGTGTGGAACCCACAGCAGGACTAGCAGGAGATATTGGATGTATTCGGAGATGTTAAAGACATTGAACTGGCTCATGAAGATAGATGCAAGTTATTTCGAAAAAGAATACTTAAAATGTCTCAGGAAAAAACTTTAAATGACGAATGTAATAATTGCCCTCATAGAAATCGTGAGCACAGGGATACAATAATTACAGCACACACAGAGGCACTTAAACAGCCATTCTTTCCGCGCTGGATGTGTGGAAGGAAATGGAAGAAGCCCTGTTAAATGGTACAACGGAAAGTACCCTCTGTCATGCACTTCACACTGGTTTTCAAGGTGTGGATGTAGATGTAGACGTTGAAGAAAAGGACCTTAAGTCTTTGGGGGTGTGCTCTTGAACATGATGCGCTTGTAGCAACAATGGTTACCAAGTGCAATAGGAAACTACAACAAGTAGAGGAATTTTGGTCCTCAGTAAAGTTTATAAGGGAGCGGCAATGACACTACTCATGTTTTGATTCCAAATAAACTTGTGCTAGCTGGGAGAGCATTTCATACAGAGGCTAGTGGTGGGTCGTGCCCACACGTTAGCAAATGTATCGAAAATGACTCGTGCGCGGGTTCATGCCAAAACGGACATGTTTTTGGTTCTATTATTACTTTCACACGGGTCAGTTCCCACTATGTCAACGAACTACCACCATGGATACCAACGTTTGGGTGTTTTCTGTCTGAGCAGGTGAGCTACGGAACTACTCACTACGCCCCGGCAGTGGCTAAGGTGGCCGCCCCCGTGGCAGTCGCCGCCCCCGCCATCGCTGCCGCCCCCGCCATCGGCCTGGGCTACGGGTACGGACACGGATTGGGCTACGGACACGGACTCGGATTGGGCTACGCCGCCGCCGCCCCCGCCGTCAGCCTGGGCTACGGAGGATACGGACACGGCCTGAGCCTCGGCTACGGACACCATTAGGGCCTCAGGGGACCGCGGACGATTACACGATGCTAGAACCACCAACTTCGACCACCATCACCCATCATCGCAGCACTCAACATGGACACACACTCATCACCCTGCAGCTTCGCTATGCATCACCGCAAGGCCAATAAAGTATTATTTTCTATACACGTTAGAATGTGTTTCTTTTCTGTGGAATACCTTATCAGCTTTAGCAACCCATATGCTGAAGATGCCTGTAATAAGTCGACATAAGCGGCGGAACCGAATATCCTATTTGACGCAGCGTCATCCATTGCCACAGCATTCTGTAGCACCCCTTATCCTTGCCACCTTCCATCGTGACTAGGAATTATGTTGTAAATTTTTAATAGGATGTTATAGTAGTAATTCCATGGACAAGTTCGATCTGAGGTAACTTCAAGAGAGAAAGTTAGATTCCGTCATTGTTGTTGTTGTTGTGGTCTTCAGTCCTGAGACTGGTTTGATGCAGCTCTCCATGCTACTCTATCCTGTGCAAGCTTCTTCATCTCCCAGTACCTACTGCAACCTACATCCTTCTGAATCTGCTTAGTGTATTCATCTCTTGGTCTCCCCCTACGATTTTTACCCTCCACGCTGCCCTCCAATACTAAATTGGTGATCCCTTGATGCCTCAGAACATGTCCTACCAACCGATCCCTTCTTCTGGTCAAGTTGTGCCACAAACTTCTCTTCTCCCCAATCCTATTCGATACTTCCTCATTAGTTATGTGATCTATCCATCCATCATTAGTGAGAAGAATGCGGAACTGGTCTACAGGGTGTCAGAAAAGTCTTTCCCTGATTACATAAACTGATAACTCAGGCTAGAAGTAAGATACAAATATGAAACTGAGGCCTAATTGTTTACAAACTATCAAAGTTTTTTTTCACACATCAGTAAACTTCCACATGAGCGCCCTTGGTAGCACGTAGCACATCTAGGCGATATTGAATTTCCGTCCACACATTAGCCAACATCGCTGGAGGGATCGATTCAACGACTGTGGTTATCCGTTGCCGCAGGGTTTCAAGATCTGGTACACGTGTTCGGTAGACCTCGTTCTTGACATAACCCCATAAAAAGAAGTCTAATGGGGTTATGTCAGGAGAGCGTGGAGGCCAAACCGTTGGCCCATCACGACCAATCCATCGCCCAGGAAAGGTCATATCGAGATAGGCACGGACGTCCAAACCCCAATGATGCGGTGCACCGTCTTGCTGAAACAAGACATCGGGGTGACACTGAAGCAGCAGAGGAACAGCATGTCCAGGTACACTGCAGATGTGACGGTAGCCTCAGCGAAGAAGAATGGCCCGATAATTCGGTCGTGCAATAGCGCGCCCCAAACATTCACCTTTGGACTCCATGACCTCGACAGGGGGTTGTGAACCCGAAATGCCCACATTATGGCGATTTACTACTCCACTGACAAAAAAGGTCGCTTCGACGGAATAGGCAATTCGTCTGAGATAGCCATCATCGTCCTCAATACGTGATAGCATTTCGACCGCAAAGTCATATCGACGTGTACTGTCATTGGGCAACAAGGCCTGAACGATTTGCACTTTGTATGCACGAAACAATAAACGTTTGTGTAAAATGTCATGGAGAGAGCTTTTTTGTATTTCACGCGAGGCCCTGCTCACAGATTTCTTCGGACTTTGCAGAAATGACTGCCTTACAGCTTCCACCCTGTCTGCTGAGGTTCTTGGTGCACCAGACCTCGGAAGGTCAGCAACCGATCCTGTGTTCTTGAACTTCTCATACCAGGCATTAATGCTCTTGACATCAGGTGGATTCCATCCAAATGTTGTCTGGAAGTGTCTCTGCACTGTGGTTGGTGATCGTGTCTCATGGTACCACAGGACACACTGTGGCTTCTCCTGATTGGTTAACATGGCTTCTTGGGCACTGCACCTCATCCACTACTTACGTACTGCGAACCTAAAACAGAAAAAAAACTTTAGTAATTGTAAACAATTCGACACAAGTTTCATATTTGTATCTTACTTCTAGCCTGAGTTATCAATTTATGTAATCAGGGAAAGTCTTTTCGGACACCTTGTATATTCCCCATTGTATTAGAACGAAGTAAGTGCACATAACTAGCCTAAATTAAGATTGGCTAAATTAATGGTATAAAAATTAGAAATCACATACTCACTTTTTGACAGTCAAGGAAAAAGAACAAATGGAAAAGTTGTACTAAATATTTTATTATCATTTTACAATCATTAATATTTCCATTTAATGTTATGTTTAGAGCTTCTGCCTCAAATGAACAGTTCAGTTTTTTTATAGATCAGCTCCACATTGAATTGACTTTCATGAGGGCGAAAGTATCGCAATTTAGAGAAGCAGTGGTGGATTTTATAGCTCAAGGCAGACAAACACATACTCATTTCCCTCCATCTTCGCCATGCGACACCACAAGCCCAATAAATTATTAATACCATTACGTATTGAAAAAGAGAGTGTTTTCTTTACAATATGTAGACATTATTAAAAAAAAGCTCATACATTGAAGCTTCCTGAGACGGCTCAGCTGAACCTTCTGAATCCGTACTCTGGAACAAGATGTAATGCAGTTGTGTCGTGTGACGTACTGAAGCAAAGAGAGAGAACAGAGTACTAACAAGGCTTCTTTTGCTTCTACATTGTGGTCCAGTACCTTACCAACAAAATTTTGGGGGGTATTCAGGGATATTTTCTGTTTTGGTATAAGAGGCTCTTGCTCCCCGGTGGCTTGTTACAGAGTCGTAATGTCACTACGATTTTAGAATTTTGTACTCGGGTGGAACAGCAACCGTAAGATAGTATCATGTTGTAGAATTTGTTAACAGCCAACTAGTTGCAAAATAGAAGGTTTATCTAAACCCCTTCACCATGGTTGCAATGCGAATGATACGACAAGAACTAAATACACTGTTAGAAATTGACCAGGCCCAAACAGAATGTCTATATGGGAACACTGGTAATATCACAGAATGATATAAATATGGAAATAAGCGGCGCATCCACCTAGCTGATAAATACTGTTATGGGCTGGCCCCACAACTTAAGTCCAGAAGTCTGTGCTGGAGAACAAAGTGTCAACTCTATAAAACATTAGTGTTTCCAGTATTAACATATGGCTCAGAAACGTGGACACTGACACAATAGAGTGAAGAGCTAATTGGATGATAGAATGTTATGAAGTAAAGGTACTACGCAATGTCTATGGAGCTACTAATGAAGATGGAGAATGGTGTAGACGATTTCATATTAACTTTACAGATTATCTAAAGATGTTGAAATGTGAAATCATGAAGTATATTCTGATTCATCACACAAGCTGCCGCTTGGGTTGACAGGTTGAGACAGGCACCAGAGGTGCGCAAATGCAAGATTTTTGTGCAGAGTGTATCACAATTCGTATCAAAAAACCAGATACTTGAAAGTGTACAAGGGAAAGGGGGAAGACGGGATTGGCGTCAACTGGTAAGTCGCTTTTGTGGAAACGTGTTCTCTAACTGGCCCTAAAGTTACCTAGGGTAACAAATATGATGTCATGAAACTACCTATAATTTTTGTAAGGGGCCTATTTCACATATACAGGATTCAGATGTGTTGTACATATGCCTTTATCATGAGGTCATGGGTCATACGACTGAGATACACCGGAACAATATTTTCCACAAGACTACTCACAATATGATGAGCGTAGGCCTATGTCATTAGAAAACTGTAAAAAAATTACAAGAAGACTTACAGATGATTATTGTCCCTCAACATAAAACAATGAAGTGCGATAGTAACAAGAACCAGTGGGAACATTCGAGTATCTCTGTTCAGATATTTTAGGCAGCACTAATCAATTAAATCATACAGTGAATTAACCGGATGTCATATCGTCAATGGTTGGACGAATCGTAAGAAATTGTAACTCACACACGTAGGACTTTACTTTGAAATCATCGTGCCGTCAAAATCTGGATGACGGAGATGACAACGAAGATTCCAAGAAGGGTTGCACCAGACGTAATGTATTTGCTTAGTCAGCGAGAGAGAATCACAGAAAACTTCTAATAACTCCTGTAGGAAACGTATTGTACATAACAGACACCAATAATCTCAAAATACTGATGACTAATATACGAGTACAAATGAAGAAAAGTATTACTGCCTCTAAGTTCAAATATTCAACAGAGCACATAGGTCGCTTGTAGAGAACACAATCTTAATTTTCAATATAAAATTTATTGTCTTGATCATACAGTGTTTCGACTGCCTTAGTTTATAACCTTCAGATTTAAAAGACAAAGTATTATAAATAAAACGTTCTACCTGCTTACAATATGTACAATAAGTATACCGTACAAAAAAAGTGACATACAATTAAAGCTTTCTTTAAAGTGAGTATTTCGTCACATGTAGTACGGACATGAATGGCGACATTACAACCACTGTGTATTCTATGATGCTTCTATTCAAAACATAGAGAAACTGCTACAGGGCGGAAATATCAGTACGGTTATATGATTAAGTTCATCGTATGAAAACAAAATTTAACTCTGTTAATTTTTCACTTAAATTCGAATTATAAAAGTTAACAAAGATTCGACAGCAAAAATGGCTCAAATGGCTCTGAGCACTATGGGACTTAACATCTGAGATCATCAGTCCCCTAGAACTTAGAACTACTTAAACATAACTAACCTAAGGACATCACACACATCCATGCCCACGGCAGGATTCGAACCTGTGACCGTATCGGTCTCGCAATTCTAGTCTGTAGAGTCTATAACCGCACGGCCACTTAGGCTGGCTATCCGGAATGGACTTTTCTGCTCATACGCTGGTGTTATTCAGGACAGCTTATTCGTACTTAGAATATTTTCCATGCAAGTGTATTTGTGTATGAAGACCGTAACTACGTTACTTTGTCAGACTCGTGAATCATCATAATGTCAAGTCTTCGTACTTGTGGGACACCGTAATCGTGATTCTGCTATTATCGTGTAAGCAGATGTTCCTTTCTTTGATGAATAAACCTTTGTAAACTTGATCACTGATTTCCTTGTGTCAGTGAACAACGACACATGTCCAAACTACAAACGTAACAGTCCGTTGAACAACAAACAAGCTAATAGGTGTATACACATTACAGCAGTCTTTCAGCGTAACAAAGCAGCTTTGAATTTGCTGAATCAGTACAAAACATAAAAATTTCAGACGATGCAACATTAAGAATTTTAGACATCGCTGATTTATACATTTAATGTTTCATTAAAGAAACTATTCAAGCAGTAAATTAAATTTATTAACACATAGAAAGATAGGTACTCGAAAAATAATTGAGCTAATAGACTTTTAGGACTGGTTTTATCTACAAATTATTACAACTTACATGGTAAAAACTGTCACCAGAAGTAGGGCCTGCCTGTGGGCATCAGCTTATCTAGCATATTGATAAAAACACTCATGGACGACCTGGGAAATATGGTTTTGAGAAAAATGTGGAAAACTATTACCAACAATAAGTCGATGATACGACTCTCCTCTTTAAAGACGGCACCGCAGTCACACAAATTTGCCCAAACTATTAGTTCCATGCAACCTAAAATCAACTTCACTCTGCACTATAGCTGCATTAATTTCCTGGACTTAGTTGTAACCAGACAACAGAATAGAAATGTTTTCAGGATTTATGGTGAACCAAGCTGCACCGACATGATGATATATGCCCATTCATGTCATCCTCCATGTTATAAAAGGGCGTTTAATTAAGAGATTTATATACTGAACTGACTTGTGTAGCTGTGACGTTGACATTTATAGTGGCCGGCGGCGGAATACTCGCGGCACATTTCCTGGTCACTTGCGTGGGTTCCTCGGAGGTGGCGGCCTCTGCTAGCCGCTGGTACCCCCTCCTGGTGTCCGTCCGTTACTCCGACAGGGCGAGTCTGCTACGGTGAGGCGTGCAGGGGCCGTGTAGGCTACACGCGTGACCTAGATGCCCGAAGGGTTGCCGACCGCTTTGGCATTCACTATAGGGGCAAACGGATTTCTCTTGTTTATGGATTTCAATTTAAGGTCTCACTTTCGGAATCTGTGGGTTCGATACCTTAGAAGATATTTTTTCAAATTCTGTAAGTAAAACGTTTGTACTGTTAACTTTCCTACTTAGATTATTACAGGATTTTGTTGTCGGAGTCGACCGGTGTGGCCATGCAGTTCTAGGCGCTGCAGTGTGGAACCGCGCGACTGCTACGATCGCAGGTTCGAATCCTGCCTCGGGCATGGGTGTGTGTGTGATGTCCTCAGGTTAGTTAGGTTTAAGTAGTTCTAAGTTCTAGGGGACTGATGACCTCAGATGTTTAGTTCCATAGTGCTCAGAGCCATTTGAACCATATTACTGAAACAAACTGCTCTAGCGAACTCTTCTAAAAGCAGCGTTGATACCAAAACTTGAAGAAAAATTGAGAAACGAATTGAATCACAGCTAGGTAAACCACTGAGGAACAAAACATAAGTGTAATGCCATGAACTATAAAGGCAAAATATCAGAAAAAATTAGCAATATTTAAAAAATCAACAGCTGCTGCAGGTTTTCAAACAAACAATACTTCGAGGTTACATCTTTGTTAGGAAAATGTACCTAATTGTGAGATGTTCCTGAGTTCAGATATGTCTATACGATGAACTGCAGCGGTTGTAATTAGTATTACGTAGGTCAAACAGGACGTTTATTTAAAACAAGTTTCCAGAAGCATACATATAGCCAACATAAAACAGCCTTTGGTACACGGGTTTCTCCAAAAATCACTTACATGATGTGTCACATACAGAACCCAAGGGAAGACTACTTAATGTTACGGAGTAAATTGCAATCTTTAGCAACAAAAAGTTGCGAATGATAGTGAACAGTACGAGGTTAGAATGATATTTTAACATTACTGAGAAGCTGCTTTAGGTATCTGGTATTTTGACATCGTGTGTGAAAATGTGGTGCATTTATACAGGGTTGTCAGAAACAGCATGGAAAGCTTATGACGATGTCGTAGGGTAGGTTGTGCTGAGAAATAACTGTTAGGAAAAAAACAATACATTGCGTCATACGTCATTCCCGAGTTAATTAGCACTGGAGTTAGCTTAACAGGCTGATGCGCGTGCAAATTTGAACGGCCCGACAGAGACGCTGTCGCCAAACGTGTTCGTTTGGTTTCCTAAAACCGAACAGCGGTACAAAAATTTAACATGGGACGGTAGCAAGGATTGAACGAAAGCCAAAAGGTGAGTAGTCTGGTGCGCTATCGTCTACTCTTAGAGAACAACTGACACTAACTGCATTTGGCGACCAGCTTGAAGCCGGCCGAAGTGGCCGTGCGGTTAAAGGCGCTGCAGTCTGGAACCGCAAGACCGCTACGGTCGCAGGTTCGAATCCTGCCTCGGGCATGGATATTTGTGATGTCCTTAGGTTAGTTAGGTTTAACTAGTTCTAAGTTCTAGGGGACTAATGACCTCAGCAGTTGAGTCCCATAGTGCTCAGAGCCATTTGAACCATTTGAACCAGCTTGAACTTTTGCGCGCAGAGGCCTGACTGGCTAACGTTAATGCTCAATAACTCGGAAACGGCTGAACGTATCGAATTTTTTCTTAACAATTAATTCTTATGGTAACCTGCCCTGCAACACCCTCCCAAGCTCTTCAGACTTCTTCTGACCACCATGTTCACGGGAACGTGAGTGATACTAACGCTTAGTGCCTCGTGCGAAGTGTACTAGTCAGCGACACAGCTGCCGCCTGAGTTCGTCCACGAGAAGTCAGAGCGTGCCTGAAGAAAGCGACCCCTGCTGGCTGCATTCAAATCAACTGTTGCGCAACGCTTTCTCTCTGTCCTCTTACGTACATTCCTTGCATTTTATTTATTTAATTTCAAATTTGATGGAATGAGAGTTTCACTCTGCAGCGGAGTGTGCGCTGATATGAAGCTCCCTGGCAGATTAAAACTGTGTGCCGGACCGAGACTCGAATTCGGGACCTTTGCCTTTCGCAGGCAAGTGCTCTACCATCTGAGCTATCCAAGCACGACTCACGACCCGACCTCACAGCTTCAGTTCTGCCAATAGATCGTGGTAGAGCACTTGCCCGCGAAAGGCAAAGTCCCGATTTCGAGTATCGGTCCGGCACACAGTTTTAACCTGCCAGGACGTTTCATATTTGATAATTACGTTGTGGAATTGCTTTACTGCACTCAGTTGAGCTTCTAACATTCTTTTTCTGTTTGTTTTGTTTCAGTTTATTTTGATTCGATAAATTTAATGTTCATGGTGTGGGTTCCTGCAGTCATGTCCTAGTTCATGAACCACGGGCAAAGTATGAGTGGCCAAGTAAGTGGTCCCGACAGTCGGGATACCAGTTACTTTGGAATAAGGCTGGGCATCTCGGACATATTCTGAGTCGTGGTCACCTTTGTGCTCATACGGCAAAGACTACCAAATCCACCGGTTAGTCCCTCAGCCGTTAGGGGTAAAACCCAATGGGACTCGGGGCAAGTAAGGCTAGCAACCTGCTTCCCTGGTACTTTAAATATGATGCTGGCAACAATCAGAGCAAAATTCCTCGGACCTTTGGAGGTGACGGAGTCCCACCTCTAAGTGACAAACCAGGGACTCCTAAGATACGACTTGGCAAACAAATGGTAATGAGATGGGGAGCTATTAATATCAATGGGGGCTACTCTGGAAAGAAGGTAGAGCTGGCAGATGCTGCAAGTAAGATGGGGCTGGACGTTTTAGCTGTTAGTGACATTCGGGTAAGGGGTGAGAAAGAAGAGGAAGTGGGAGAATACAAGGTCTACCTGTCAGTAGTCAAAGCAGGAATAGCACAATGGGGTGTAGGGCTTTACATCAGGAAAGAAATGGAACCCAGCGTAGTTGCAATAAGGTATGTAAACGAACGACTGATGTGGATAGATTGGACAGTGTCTAGCAAGAAAATTAGGATTGTGTCAGTATATTCGCATTGTGAAGGGACAGATCAAGATAAGATGGATAGTTTTTATGAGGCACTCAGTGATGTAGTTGTTAGAGTAAAGGACAAGGACAGTGTTCTGCTCATGGGTGATTTTAACGCCAGGATTTGAAAACAAAACGAAGGGTATGAAAAGGTTATGGGTAAATTTGGAGAGGATATGGAGGCCAACAGGAACGGGAAACAACTCTTGGATTTCTGTACCAGTATGGGCTTAGTAATCACAAACTCCTTTTTTAAACATAAGAACATTCACCAGTATACTTGGGAAGGCAGGGGAACCAGATCTGTCATTGACTATATAATAACAGGTCAGGAATTCAGGAAGGCTGTGAGGGACACACGTGTATTCAGGGGATTCTTTGATGACACTGATCATTATTTAATCTGCAGTGAAATTGGGATTGTGATGCCGAAAGTGCAGGAGGTCAGGTCCATATGTAGGAGGATAGGAGTGGAGAAACTTCAGGATAAGGAAATCAGGCACAAGAACATAACAGCGATCTCAGAAAGGTACCAGTTAGTTAAATGTAGTCAATTACAGCCATTGGAAAAGGAATGGAGAAGGTACAGGGACACAGTACTAGAAGTGGCTAAAGAATGTCTTGGAACAGTAGTGTGTAACAGTAGGATGAAGCAAACAGCTTGGTGGAATGATACAGTCAAGGCAGACTGTAAAAGGAAAAAGAAGGCGTATCAAAAATGGCTACATACCAGAACCCAGGTAGACAGAGAAAGTTATGTTGAAGAAAGAAACAAAGCCAAACAGATAATTGCAGCATCCAAGAAGAAATCGTGGGAAGACTTTGGAAACAGGTTGGAGACTATGGCTCAAGCTGCTGGAAAACCATTCTGGTGTGTAATTAGCAGTCTTCGAAAGGGAGGTAAGAAGGAAATGACAAGTATTTTGGACAGGTCAGGAAAACTGCTGGTGAATCCTGTGGATGCCTTGGGCAGATGGAGGGAATATTTTGAAGAGTTGCTCAATGTAGGTGAAAATGCGATCAGTAATGTTTCAGATTTCGAGGTAGAATGGGATAGGAATGATGATGGAAATAGGATCACATTTGAGGAAGTGGAAAAAATGGTCAATAGATTGCAGTGCAATAAAGCGGCTGGGGTGGATGAAATTAAGTCGGAACTCATCAAATACAGTGGAATGTCAGGTCTTAAATGGCTACACAGGATAATTGAAACGGCCTGGGAGTCGGGACAGGTTCCATCAGACTGGACAAAAGCAGTAATCACACCAATCTTTAAACATGGAAACAGAAAAGATTGTAACAACTACAGAGGTCTCTCTTTAATCAGCGTTGTGGGTAAAATCTTCTCAGGTATTGTTGAAAGGAAAGTGCGAGTACTAGTTGAGGACCAATTGGATGAAAATCAGTGTGGGTTTAGGCCTCTTAGAGGTTGTCAGGACCAGATATTTAGCTTACGGCAAATAATGGAGAAGTGTTATGAGTGGAACAGGGAATTGTACCTATGCTTTATAGATCTAGAAAAGGCATATGACCGGGTTCCTAGGAGGAAGTTATTGTCTGTTCTACAAGATTATGGAATAGGAGGCAAACTTTTGCAAGCAATTAAAGGTCTTTACATGGATAGTCAGGCAGCAGTTAGAGTTGACGGTAAATTGAGTTCATGGTTCAGAGTAGTTTCAAGGGTAAGACAAGGCTGCAACCTGTCTCCACTGTTGTTCATATTATTTATGGATCATATGTTGAAAACAATGGACTGGCTGGGTGAGATTAAGATATGTGAACACAAAATAAGCAGTCTTGCATATGCGGATGACTTAGTTGTGATGGCAGATTCGATTGAAAGTTTGAAAAGTAATATTTCAGAGCTAGATCAGAAATGTAAGGACTATGGTATGAAGATTAGCATCTCCAAAACAAAAGTAATGTCCGTGGGAAAGAAATATAAACGGATTGAGTGCCAAATAGGAGGAACAAAGAACAGGTGGACGGTTTCAAGTACTTAGGATGCATATTCTCACAGGATGGCAACATAGTGAAAGAACTGGAAGCGAGGTGTAGCAAAGCTAATGCAGTGAGCGCTCAGCTACGATCTACTCTCTTCTGCAAGAAGGAAGTCAGTACCAAGACTAAGTTATCTGTGCACCGTTCAATCTTTCGACCAACTTTGTTGTATGGGAGCGAAAGCTGGGTGGATTCAGGTTACCTTTTCAACAAGATTGAGGTTACGGATATGAAAGTAGCTAGGATGATTGCAGGTACTAGTAGATGGGAACAATGGCAGGAGGGTGTCCGCAATGAGGAAATCAAAGAAAAACTGGGAATGAACTCTATAGATGTAGCAGTCAGGGCAAATAGGCTTAGATGGTGGGGTCATGTTACACGATGGGAGAAGCAAGGTTACCCAAGAGACTCATGGATTCAGCAGTAGAGGGTAGGAGGAGTCGGGGCAGACCGAGGAGAAGGTACCTGGATTCGGTTAAGAATGATTTTGAAGTAATAGGTTTAACATCAGAAGAGGCACCAATGTTAGCACTGAATAGGGGATCATGGAGGAACTGTATAAGGGGGGCTATGCTCCAGACTGAACGCTGAAAGGCATAATCAGTCTTAAATGATGATGATGATGATGTAATCATTAACTGTGCATACTAGATGTCCGCTAGCAACTGTCCTAAAACACTGAAATGAACGCTAGCAAAGTTGCGTTTAGCTCTGTTTTAAATAGAAGCAGCACAGAACAGACTGTAATTTTTATTACACAACGCGTGTTTGTGCTGAATGTGGTGAGATAATGGAATTGTTCGGTTCTCTCTCACATTCTTCTCTTTTCATACTGTACCAACTGTAAGTAGGTAGAAGTTTTTACTAAGAATATTACTCGAGAAATCGAAACCGTTCATAATTTTACACCGAGCGGTCTAAGGGGCGCTGCAGTCATGGACTGTGCGGCTGGTTCCGGCGGAGGTTCGAGTCCTCCCTCGGGCATGGGTGTGTGTGCTTGTCCTTAGGATAATTTAGGTTAAGTAGTGAGTAAGCTTCGGGACTGATGACCTTAGCAGTTAAGTCCCATAAGATTTCACACACATAATTTTACAAATGAGCTACCAGGATATACACTGGTGTTCAAAACGTAAAGGCGAAAGCAACTTTCACATCATGATTCACTGCCAGTAACACGGACCATTCATATACGGTGGAACTACGGTACAGTGATGTATACTACCGTAAATGGAAGAAGTACGAGGTGCGACAAAAAAGTAATGAGACTGATGTGAAAAAAAGTGTTGCTTACCGTTTTAGTCAAGTTTAGTGTTGTCTCCTTCTACGTAGTTCCATTCTGATTGCACACACTTTTTTCAGCGCTTCTGCCACGGATGGTAACATTTCTGGAAGTCATCTTCTGTAATATCCTCCAAGACCCTCGTCACAGCTTTTTGTACAACTTGTATTGTTTGGAAATGGTGTCCCTTGACCGCCGTTTTGACTCTTGGAAATAGAAAAAAGTCGCATGGAGCGCTATATGGTGAATAAGCTGGCTGTGGTAGTACTGAAATTTGTTTTGAGGTTTAAAAATTGCTGTACTGACAGAGCAGTATGGAATGGCGCATTATTGTGATGCAGAATCTAATTATCAGCAATGTTGGCACGGACACAAAGAACTCTTTTATGAAGTCTTACTAAAATTTCTTTGTAGTAATATTAGTTAACTGTTTCTCCAGGAGACACCCACTCTTTATGAAGAATTCCCTAGGAATCAAAGAAGCACACAAGCATGCATTTCACTTTTGACTTTGACATGCGAGCTTTTTTTGGTCTGGGTGATCCCTCTGAGCACCATCGCAAACTTTGGCGTTTTGTCTCTGGATCTTACTGAAAAAACCGACTTTCATCACCAGTGATAGCACGGCTCAACAATTCTGGATTGATTTCCGTTTGCTCTAACAGATCGGCTGCCAAATTTTTCCGTGTTTCTCGGTATTGTGGTGTGAGATTTTTGGGGACCACTTTTTACACAAATCTTTCTCATACCACCATCTTCAGTTATTATTGTTGTTGTGGTCTTCAGTCCTGAGACTGGTTTGATGCAGATCTCCATGCTACTCTATCCTGTGCAAGCTTCTTCATCTCCCAGTACCTACTGCAACCTACAACCCTCTGAACCTGCTTAGTGTATTCCTCTGCTGGTCTCCCCCTACGATTTTTACCGTCCACGCTGCCCTGCAATGCTAAATTGGTGATCCCTTGATGCCTCAGAACATGTACTACCAACCGATCCCTTCTTCTCGTCAAGTTGTGCCACAAACTTCTCTTCTCCCCAATCCTATTCAATACTTCCTCATTAGTTATGTGATCTACCCATCTAATCTTCAGCATTCTTCTGTAGCACCACATTTCGAAAGCTTCTATTCTCTTCTTGTCCAAACTATTTACCGTCCATGTTTCACTTCCGTACATGGCTACACTCCATACAAATACTTTCAGAAATGACTTCCTGATACTTAAATCTATACTCGATGTTAAAAAATTTCTCTTCTTCAGAAACGCTTTCCTTGCCATTGCAGTCTACATTTTATATCCTCTCTACTTCGACCATCATCAGTTATTTTGCTCCCCAAATAGCAAAACTCCTTTACTACTTTAAGTGTCTCATTTCCTAATCTAATACCCTGAACATCACCCGACTTAATTCGACTACATTCCATGATCCTCGTTTTGCTTTTGTTGATGTTCATCTTATATCCTCCCTTCAAGACACCATCCATTCCGTTCAACTGCTCTTCCAAGTCCTTTGCCGTCTCTGACAGAATTACAATGTCATCGGCGAACCTCAAAGTTTTTATTTCTTCTCCATGGATTTTAATACCTACTACGAATTTTTCTTTTGTTTCCTTTACTGCTTGCTCAATATACAGATTGAATAAAGTCGGGGAGAGGCTACAACCCTGTCTTACTCCCTTCCCAACCACTGCTTCTCTTTCATGCCCCTCGACTCTTATAACTGCCATCTGGTTTCTGTAGATATTGTAAATAGCCTTTCGCTCCCTGTATTTTACCCCTGCCACCTACAGAATTTGAAAGAGAGTATTCCAGTCAACATTGACAAAAACTTTCTCTAAGTCTACAAATGCTAGAAACGTAGGTTTGCCTTTCCTTAATCTTTCTTCTAAGATAAGTCGTAAGGTCAGTATTGCCTCACATGTTCCAGTATTTCTACGGAATCGAAACTGATCTTCCCCAAGGTCGGCTTCTACTACTTTATCCATTCGTCTGTAAAGAATCCGCGTTAGTATTTTGCAGCTGTGGCTTATTAAACTGATTGTTCGGTAATTTTCACATCTGTCAACACCTGCTTTCTTTGGGATTGGAATTATTATATTCTTCTTGAGGTCTGAGGGTATGTCGCCTGTTTCATACATCTTGCTCACCAGATAGTTGAGTTTTGTCAGGACTGGCTTTCCCAAGGCTGTCAGTAGTTCCAATGGATTGTTGTCTACTCCGGGGGCCTTGTTACGACTCAGGTCTTTCAGTGCTCTGTCAAACTCTTCACGCAGTATCGTATCTCCCATTTCATCTTCATCTACATCCTCTTCCATTTCAATAATATTGTCCTCAAGTACATCGCCGTTGTATAGACTCTCTATATACTCCTTCCACCTTTCTGCTTCCCCTTCTTTGCTTAGAACTGGGTTTCCATCTGAGCTCTTGATGTTCATACAAGTGGTTCTCGTATCTCCAAAGGTCTCTTTAATTGTCCTGTAGGCAGTATCTATCTTACCCCTAGTGAGATAAGCCTCTACATCCTTACATTTGTCCTCTAGCCATCCCTGCTAAGCCATTTTGCACTTCCTGTCGATCTCATTTTTGAGACGTTTGTATTCCTTTTTGCCTGCTTCATTTACTGCATTTTTATATTTTCTCCTTTCATCAATTAAATTCAATATTTCTTCTGTTACCCAAGGATTTCTACTAGCCTCGTCTTTTTACCTACTTGATCCTCTGCTGCCTTCACTACTTCATCCCTCAAAGCTACCCATTCTTCTTCTACTGTATTTCTTTCCCCCATTCCTGTCAATTGTTCCCTTATGCTCTCCCTGAAACTCTGTACAACCTCTGGTTCTTTCAGTTATTATTAGACGATCCGTTTCTCGACTGATGTTCAGTCCTTCTGCAATAATTTTCACAGATAATCTTCGATCAGATGGCGATCACGCACCCTGGCCAAGTTGACATCCGTCCGTGAGGTTGATGGTCCCCCACTGCGATCTTCATCTTCAACAATTGTTCTGCCTTCACTAAACATTTTATGCCAATGAGCTCTTGACATAACCACCTCTCCAAAACCCTACAGAAGCTTACTGTAAGTTGTCGTTGCGGCTTCACCCAATTTAACGCAAAGAGAAATGGCATACCGTTGCGCAATGTTATGTAGTTCCATTTCCGTGACGAGAGACACAAACACGTGTTAACTTATTACAGCACAATTCACGACTGAGCAGTTTCATCGATGTGCCGCTTGGACTAAAAGCAGCTTATAGACCGAGGTCAGAGATATTGTGCCTACGCAAGCCTGCAGGGTTGTCACATCTTGCAAGGAAAATCAGTCTCATTACTTTGTTGTCGCACCTCGTACGTGATGAGACGAACAGGACTGTCAGTCGATTTATGATGCTCGTCTGGACAGAAGAAAAGGTGGAACATGGTTCTTAACAGGGTGTGTGATCATCACGCACGGCAGTTCAAACTCTCCAACGTGCTCCCATGCTGGCCATAGTGTTGTTCTGCAGTTCTTATGGTAGGGCGCTCCACTCCTCCACTATCAAGGTTGACAACTGAGGGATTGTCGTTGGCGCATTTCGACGTGATGCTATACGTTCCCGCAACGCGTCTCACATGCACTCGATGAGATTTCAGTCGAGATAACGGACAGGCCAGTCCATTCGCCGAATATTCTCTCGTTCCAGTAGCTCCTCCATCTGCGCTGTTAGATGCGGCGGGCATTGTCACCCAAAAAAATTAAAGAAAACATTCAACAGCCAAGATTGCGTAAAATATTTATTTAAGACAACCTGTTTCAGCAGAATTTCCTGTCATCTTCATATCTTAAAAACTTTTTGTTGTAAAACATGTCCATTTTACGCTGAACCTCACGCACAAGACGTCAGTTGGATAAAAAACAGCATAATATATATGTTTTGTCATCGCTAGATTATTTAAAAGAACATAAAGCACCATTAAATATTTCAGTGATGACAAACCATTTATAATGTGTTGTTTTTTTATCGGTCTGACATCTTGTGCTTGAGGTTCAGCGTAAAATGAACAAAACGATTTTAAGAGCTGAAGATGACAGCGAAGTCTGTTGAAACCGGTTGCCTTAAATACAGAAATATTTTACGATCTCGGCTGTGGAATGGTCTTGTACAGTTAAAATAGGTAGCCCTTCAGTACTTTCAAAATGAGAAAATTCCATGAAAATGAAGTCAGGGCCAAACGCACCGATGAAAAGACCCACACACGGAAAGCAGTACATTGCCACAATAACGGTGAATGGTGAGCGCGTCTTCAAACATTTGAGGGGCAGTACGCCCATGTGACGTTATACTCAGAAAGTAAGGTTTGCGAAATTGAAACCACTGGGAAAATGTGATGGAGCTTTGCACATATGTGTTGGGTAGTGTCTTTAGTGCGCCTATCGATTCGCTTCACGTCCCTCTTTTCAGTTCAGAGCGCAAAGTGATCGCACAGAAATGCCTAAAACAACAGTCTCCCGCCAAGTATGTGGGTCTGGTGAGGGATTTCACCTGAAGCTATGCAGCCCATGTAACTTAAATGTAATCCGTTTCCTTCTTCGAGACAATTTTCAGCCGCTTTCTGCAGGGGCAATGAAAACACTCCAGCAGCGTTTACGATGGGAACTGTTTGATCACCCACAATACAGTCCTTAATTGGCTCCCTCTGTTGTTCATCTCTGCTCACATGAACCGCCGGCTACGAAGACAAGATTTTGGCACAAACAACGAAAGGCAGACCAATGTAGAGAACTGGCGAGAAGCAAAGGAGGCTGCTTCTATGACGAGGCTACTGGAAAATTTCTACAAAGCCACGACAAATGTCTAAGTTAGAGAGGCGACTATTTAGAGAAGCTATCTGTTGCGAATAAAAAATATTTAATTTTCACTGTGCTTTTCACGCCAGTGTACAAGTGATATCAGGTTGTTTGGAATTAGCACAGTACGATGAGGCGACTTGGGGACGCGACAGAATGGTAAAAAGGAGCTGTAGTGTTTGGAAGCACTCATGACCACAATGTGAATGTAGGTGCTCCATTCATGGCTACATAAGGAATTCTACACCTTTCGCGGCGCCGCTATGGTCGAGCGGTTCTAGGCTCTTCAGTCCGGAACCACGCGGCTGCTACGGTCGCAGGTTCGAATCCTGCTTCGGGCATGGGTGTGTGTGATGTCCTTAGATTAGTTAGGTTTAAGTAGTTCTAACTGTAGGGGACTGATGACCTCAGATGTTAAGTCCCAAAGTGCTTAGAGCCATTTGAACCATTTTGAACCATTCGCAGCCATGCAACACTGCCTAAAAACGGTGGTCTTAAATATAACCTAACAAACTAAAACACGTCGTCGGTGACAGTCGGTTTCAAATATGACAGGAATTTCCACTGTCACTGAGTGCATGTCCATCTCAAATAATTTCCGAGCGAGCAGTGGGGAGGAAGGTCATGCAGTGAATATTTGTGTCGGGTACCTCGCCCAGCGTCATTGACAGCGGCAAATAAAACTGCAGTCTAATGGGCGAAGGAACGGACGGTAGCTGACTGTAGGTGCGTAGTGTGGTCCGACGACTTCGGATTTCATCTCTTTTTCCAAATGACGTAAGGATATCAACGATAAGATTTGCTGATGATACTGCTATCCTCAACGAAAGGCAAGAACAATTACGGGATCTGCTGAAGGGAATAAATATCCTATGATTACATAACATGGACTAAAGGAAAATCTAAGAAAGGAGAAAGTAACGAGCAGTAGTAGAAATGAGAACAAGGAGAAACTTAACATATGGATTGGTGATCACGAAGTAAGCGAAGGTAAGAAGGTGTGCTAATTTTAATGCTGAATAACCCATGAGAGACGGAGCAAGGAGGACATCAAAAGCAGACCAGAACTGGCAAAAAGGACATTGAAGGCAAAGACAAGCCTGCTAGTATCATTAATTTGAGGACAAAATTTCGGAGAATGTACGTTTGGAGCACAGCATTGCATGGTAGTGAAACTTGGACTCTGGGGAAACAGGAAAAGAAGGAAATGTAAGCATTTGAGATGTGCTGCTACGGAAGAATGTTGAAAATTATATGGACTGATAAGCCAAGGAATGAAGAAGTTCTCCACAGTCGGAGATGAAAGGAATACATGGAAAACACTGACAAGAAAAAGAGACAGGATGATAGGACATCAGTTAAGACATCTGGAAGTGATTTTCATGGTACTAGACGGAGCTGTGGAGGGTACGAGTGTAGAGGAAGACACAAATTTGAATAGATTTAGCAAATAATTGGGGACGTAGGTTGTAGGTGTTACTCTGAGATGAAGAAGTTGACACAGAAGAGAAAATCATGGCAGGCGGCATCAAGACACTCAGAAGAAAACAAAGGCGCCGAGGGCATATGGGGCACAGTACGGTGTTTAACGCACAGGCTGTGGAGATGCAGAAGTGGTTCTGTGACATTTTGTGGGTCTTCTTCGTACAACAATATGGGAACTCTTATTCCGGTTCTCTGATCGTGACCCAGGATGTGAATTTCCACATCCTCGGTGAACAAGTCTTGGCATTTCTTCTGCATCATATTCTGAGGACACTCATATCTGTATGTACGTCTACATACACACTCCACAGCCCACCGTACTGTGCGTGGTCGGGGATACACTGTTTCACTACCAGTCATTTGCTTTGCAGTCTCATTCGAAAATAGGCCAAGGTAAAATCAACTATGTACACTGAAGGGCCAAAGAAACAGCCCCCCCCCCACCCGAGCACGCAGAAGAGCCGCAATTCGACGTGGCATGGGGTGTATCTGACGTAGTGCTGAATTGACACCATGAATCCTGCGCGGCAGTCCATAAATACGTGAGAATACGACGGGAAGGAGATCTCCTGTGAACAGCACGTTGCAAGACATCTCAAATATGGTCATTATTGTACAAGCTTGGGGAGTTCGGTGGCCATCGGAAATATTTAAACTCAGAAGAGTGTTCCTGGAGCCACTCTGTAGCAATTCTTAGCAATTCTGGACCTGCGTGGTGTTACATTGTCCTGCTGGAATTTCCCAACTCTGTCGTAATACACAACGCACATGAATGGATGCAGGTGATCAGACACGATTCATACGTACGTGTCACCTGTCAGAGTCGTATCTAGACGAATCAGTGGTCCCGTATCATTCCAACTTTACACGCCCCACGCCATTACAGAGCCTCCACCAGAATGAACAGTTCCCCACTGATATGCAGCGTCCATGGGTTTATGAAGTTCTCTAAATACCCTTAAACGTCCATCCACTCGATACAATTTGGAACGAGACTCGTCCGAACAGGCAACATGATTCCAGTCATCAACAGTCGAATGTCGATGTTCACGGGCACAGGCAAGGCGTAAAGCTTTGCGTCGTGCAGTCATCAAAAGTGGGCGTTCGGCTCTGAAAGCTCAAATAAATGACGTTTCGTTGAATGATTGGCAAGATGACACTTGTTGATGGCGCAGCATTGAAATCTGCGGAAATTTGCGAAAGGGTTGCACTTCTGTCATGTTGAACGATTCTCTTCAGTCAGATCCTGCTCTTGCCGTATTTTCTTCCAGCCGCAGCGGTGTCGTAGATTTTATGTTTAACCGGAGTCCTGATAGTCACAGTATACTCATGAAATGGTCTTACGGGAAAATCCCCACATCATTGCTACCTCGGAAGTGATGTATCCCATAGCTTGTGCGCCGACTATAACACCACGTTCAAACTCACTTAAATCTTGGTAACCTGCCATTGTAGCAGCAGTAACCGATCTAACAACTGCGCCAGACACCTGTTGTATTAAATAGGCGTTGCCGAGAGCAGTGCCGTATTCTGCCTGTAAATATCTCTACACTACCGGCCATTAAAATAGCTACACCAAGAAGAAATGCAGATGATAAAAGGGTATTCATTGAACAAATACATTATACTAGAATAGACATGTGATTACATTTTCACACAATTTGGGTGCATGAAAAATCAGTATCCAGAACAACCACCTCTGGCCGTAATAACGGCCTTGATACGCCTGGGGTTTGAGTCAAACAGAGCAGGGATGGCGTGTACAGGTACAGCTGCCCATGCAGCTTCAACACGATACCACAGTTCATCAAGAGTAGTGACTGGCGTATTGTGACGATCCAGTTGCTCGGACACCATTGACCAGACGTTTTCAATTGGTGAGAGATCTGGAGAATATGCATTTCTTCTTGGTGTAGCAATTTTAATGGCCAGTAGTGTATGAAAAGTCGGTCGCTCTGCAGCGAGTTCCTTTCAGTCAATGTGGGTCTGGAAAGATCTTTGAAAGGTGTCAGAAAATAAAGAAAACAAGAGTTACAGACAAAATACGTTTACTGACTTTCAAAATAGTATCCCTTAGCTACAACACACTTGTGACATCAGGGGTTGTAAAGTTTTTGGAACTGTGACACTCTTCTTCTGGAATCATTCGGCTCACCATGGTCACGCGTTTTTGGATACCCGATCCACATCATTATGGGAGATGTGATCTGAGGATAGGATTTCATGCTGAATGAAGCCCTGTGTGTCGATGCGCTGTCTTAATCTCAGTTTTTGTCACTTGGCCTTTTTCTAGGAGCATCTCCAGCAATGCCGCGGGTATCCGACAACGCCTTACCACGGTGCTTCGAGCAATTACACAAAAAGCGTTTGGTGGCAGTTGCCAACAGCTTTACAAGTGTCAGATGTGTGTTGTGTGTAACTGTGATTACCCTGGAGGCCAGTAAAGTTATTTCGTCCGTAACTCTTCTTTCCTTCATCTTCTGAGACCATTCACCGACTACTTCAGATGCACCTTGTGTGTCGCGCAACCGCATTATACGTACGTCACTGGCTGACTCACAGATTGTCATTCATCAGCCATGTCTTTCCGAGGGAGAGGTACATCTCTGGCAGACAGGAAAGAACAAAAGCAACCATTGCAACGCCGGTGCTATGACCGGCGACGACCAATCAGAGCGCTGAGAGCGTAAAGTTCGAGTCATAGCCTGACGCAACTCGAAACACAAAGGCACTTTTCGTGTCGCCTTTCGCCATGGGCAGCACAGCAGAGTAATTGTTAATAGGAGCGCATTCGACCAGCAAATTTGAGCAGTCTGGAGAGACTGCGGCAAGCTGCGAGCATTCGGTTTGTACATAACGAAATAATAAGCAACGAGTAGCATAAAACAAATTTAATTTCTTTACTTCTTCAGAAGGCTACACCTATCACATTATTTGCGAGTGTCAACTAAACGATGCATACAGCAAAATTTCATGATCCTAAAAAGTATACAGGAGTAGTAAGTGATAAAATACTGCATCCATTAATACAATTAGAGCTCGTATACGCTTACGTATGGTTCATATTGAACATATAAAATTAGTATCAATTACTAATTTTGTATCCGTCATGTTCGGATTTAGCATTAGCAGTGTGCTGCTGGACGCAATCGCGTCGTCTAAATGCACTACTGGCCATTAAAATAGCTACACCAAGAAGAAATGCAAATGACAAACGGGTATTCATTGGACAATTATATTATACTAGAACTGACGTGTGATTACATTTTCAAAATATTTGGGTGCATAGATCCTGAGAAATCAGTACCCAGAACAACCACATCTAGCCGTAATAACGGCCTTGATACGCCTGGGAATTGAGTCAAACAGAGCTTGGATGGCGTGTACAGGTACAGCCGCCCATGCAGCTTCAACACGATATCACAGTTCATCAAGAGTAGTTGAAACGTCCCCTTAGAACAATTATACAAGACTGTGCTTAAACTGACACACAATATTTTTAGCGCAACGCAATCTGACTTTCAAAAATCCCTACAAAAAAATGGCCCTGATTAACATTAACCTGTACCTTTCACAAATCACTTACCTCACAAAAATCTTCGTTACTCGAACTACTGCAATGCAGCGAGCGCCACTACTGCCAGCTAAATAAAAGATTCAAACTACTGAAGGCACTAACTACTGATAGGGATAGTTAGCAAATGAAAGATTTTAATACAGAACAAACAATGTGTTTACCTTAATATCATCAAAAGTCATAATATATGTAATTTCAAAACTCCGCCATCTCTGTCCTCACATCCACCACTGCTGGCGGCTCACCTCTAACTGCGCAACGCTACGCGCTGTTCACATCCAGCTGCCGCTGCCCGACACTACAATGGCAGACAACAATGCAAACTAGCCACAGACTGCACACAGCACAGCCAGTGATTTTCATACAGAGCGCTACGTAACGTTGCCAATAAGAAAACATAAACAGCCTACTTACATAAAGAAAACATAAACAGCCTACTTACATAGTGACTGGCGTATTGTGACGAGCCAGTCAATTGGTGACAGTCATTGGATCTCGACCAACGCGAGCAGCAATGTCACGATACGATAAACCGCAATCGCGATAGGCTACAATCCGACCTTTATCAAAGTCCGAAACATGATGGTACGCATTTATCCTCGTTAACACGAGGCATCACATCAACGTCTCACCAGGCAACGCCGGTCAACTGATGTTTGTGTATGAGAAATCGGTTGGAAACTTTTCCCATGTCAGCACGTTGTAGGTGTCGCCACCGGCGCCAACCTTGTGTGAATGCTCTGAAAAGCTAATCATTTGCACATCACAGCAGCTTCTTCCTGCTGGGTAAATTTCGCGTCTGTAGCACGTCATCTTCGTGGTGTAGCAATTTTGATGGCCAGTAGTGTACATTTGTGCTAATTTCTTCTATGCCTTCATTCACTTTCGTAAGTCACTTGGGTTTGAATTTAACTTTTCAAAGTGCTATAAATTTTCCTTGTCAGTGAGCTACACTATGTGATCAAAAGTATACGGACACCTGGCTGGAAATGACGTACAACTTCTTGGCGCTCCCCATAGGTAATGCTGGAATTCAATATGGTGTTGGCCCACCCTTAGCCTTGATGACAGCTTCCATTCTCGCAGGCACACCTTCAATCAGGTGCTGGAAGGTTTCTTGGGGAATGACAGCCGATTCTCCACGGAGTGCTGCACTGAGGAGAGGTATCGATGTCGGTCGGTCAGGATTGGCACGAAGCTGGCGTGCCAAAACATTCCAAAGGTGTTCTATAGGATTCAGGTCAGGACTCTGTGCAGGCCAGGCCGTGCATTACGAACAGGTGCTCGAGCGTGTTGAAAGGTGCAGTCGCCATCTCCGAATTGCTCTACAACAGTGGGAAGGAAGAAGAAGCTTAAAACATCAATGCAGGCCTGTGCTGCGACAGTACCACGCAAACCAACAAACCCCCCTCCATGAAAGACACGACCACACTATAACACCACCACCTCCGAATTTTACTGTTGGCACTACACACGCTGGAGGTGACGTTCACTGGGCATTCACCATACGCACACCTTGCCATCGGATCGTCACATTGTGTACTGTCATTCGTCAATCCACACAACGTTTTTCCACTGTTCAATCGTCCAATGTTTACGCTCCTTATACCAAGCGAAGCGTCGTTTGGCATTTACCGGCGTGATGCGTGGCCTATGACCAGTCGCTCGACCGTGAAATTCAAGCTTTCTCACATCCCGCCTAACTGTCATAGTACTTGCAGTGGACCCTGATGCAGTTTGGAATTCCTGTGTGATGGTCTGGATAGATGGCTGCCTATTATATGTTACAACCCTCTTTAACGGTCGGCGGTCTCTGTCAGTCAACAGGCAAGGTCGGTCTGCACGCTTTTGTCCTGTACGTGTCCTTTTACATTTCAACTTCACTGTCACATCGGAAACAGTGGAGCTAGGGATGTGTAGGAGTGTGGAAATCTCGCCTACAGATGTATGACACAAGTGACATCCAATCACCTGACCACGTTCGAAGTGCGTGAGTTCCGCAGAGCGCCCCATTCTGCTCTCTCACGATGTCTAATGACTGCTGAGGTCGCTGATATGGAGTACCTGTATGTATGTGGCAGCACAATGCACCAAATATGAAAAACGTACGTTTTTTGGGGGTGTCCGGATACTTTTGATCACATAGTGTATAACTCACTCTTTGGATGTGTCAACAGAACATTAATCTTGTTTTCCTCTAGTTGTTAATGGCCATGAGTTGCTATGGCTCACTGGTTAAATGGAAAAGAGAGAAAAGAGAAAGTACATTTTCAATATGTATGGGAATTGGATATGCATTCTAGTCTCCTTCTCCCTTATCTCTGTCCTTCTCTTCCTCTCCCTCTCTTTGTCCATCTCTGCCTACTTCCCCCTCTCTCGTCTACTACCTTCTCCCCCTCTGTCCTTCTCTTCCTCTCTGTCCATCTCTGCCTACTTCCCCCTCTCTCGTCTATTACCTTCTCCCCCTCTGTCCATCTACTCCCACCTCTCTCTCCATTTCCCTACCCCCTCTCTCTCTCCCACTTTCCCTATCCATAATCTCCTTTCCCATTTCTCTGTCCGTAATCTCCTCCGCCTCTCCCTCCACCTCCTCCTGCACGATCTCTCTTACCTTACGCCTTGTTTATTGTTATTTCAAATTCAGATTTTGTAGCAGTAGTCCAATCACAAGCCAATAAGCCAACGTTTCACAACTACTTGTTTTATTGGCCTGACTTACCGAACTGCTTTGCGTCGCAGACTGTTCCCAGCCCCTGATGCATAGGCTGCTCTGTATCACAGGACTGTTGTGTTGGAGTAGTATCAGCCTGGCTGGAGTGATGGATAGGAAGAGAGGGAGACAAGAGGGGATGAATAGACAGAAGGGGGAAGGTGGGGATGGAGAGTGACAGGGAGAGGAGGAGAAGGCCAGAGTGTGAGGGGAGAGGAGGTGGACAGTGAGGAGAGGGGCAAAGGAGATGACAGAGAGGGGAGTTGAAGGAGTTGTACAGAAAACAGGGGAGGATTATAGTGAGGGGATACCTGACAGGTATGGAGGGGATGGACAGAGAGAGGAGGTGGTTGAGACAGAGTGAGGGGGAGATGAAGAGAGAGAGTGGGGAGGAAGAAATAGACAGAGGTGGGAGGATGAGAAGGACAGAGTGATGGAGGAAGAGGTAGAAACAGACATGGGGCGAGGAGGTGTGGGCGATATTGTGTCCAACGCGTAGGTGGGCAAAGCTGCAGGGGAAAGACGTTTATATACAGAGCCCATGTGTGTTCATGCGTTTATTAAACTGTAAAAATTTTAAAGTAAATCGGTCAAGTAGTTTTTTTAAATTATTGGTAACAATACATCACCTTTATATGTTACATGTATAATAATAATAATAATAATAATAATAATAACAATGTCGTGTGACGAGGGCCTCCCGTCGGGTAGACCGTTCGCCTGGTGCAAGTCTTTCGATTTGACGCCATTTCGGCGACTTGTGCGTCGATGGGGATGAAATGATGATGATTAGGACAACAGAACACCCAGTCCCTAAACGGAGAAAATCTCCGACCGAGCCGGCAATCGAACCCTGGCCCTTAGGATTGACATTCCGTCGCGCTGACCACATTTTTTTTTAAATCTCATTTTGTTCGTTTTCGTTTGTTGTATCTGGTCGGGGCGGACGTCGAAAGACACCCGTTTCAGTTCGTTTTTCATCCATTAACTCAGTTTTTTTTATTACAGAGGGCAGCTAGCCCTCTGACCGAACACGCTGAGCTACCGAGCCGGCGTTTTTTTTGTTCGATATTGCTCGTAGCGTTCGGTCTGGGCGGACGTCACAAGACATCCGTTCAAGTGGATCGTTGATTCTTTGACCCAGTTTTTTTTTATTACAGAGAGCATGCAGCCCTCTGACCGAACACGCTGAGCCACCGTGTCGGCAAACCACTCAGCTACCGGGGGCGGACGTTACATGTATTAAAGTATATAGCCTGTGTCCGTCCGAATGTTCGACTATTTTACAAAAATTTGAAGTAAATCGGTACAGAACTTCTAGAGAATTTTGACAATAACGTTTCCCCTTTTCTATTAGATATTTACTTATACAGTATGTTTTATGTCCTAAAATATGTTTTCAAAAACAGGTACGTATTCGAATGAAACGTTGTGTCAAAATTTCAAAGCGGTAGGTGAAGAACTTTCAGAGATATAAAATTTGGAGCTAACGTACATTTACATTTTTCTTTATATAGATTACGAAATGGATTAGCATTTTGCAAATCCGGACTGACGCCAACCGTCTGTGGCAGGTGAGAATTTTTGCCGGATCAGGACTCGAACCCAGATTTCCCGCTTTTCGCGGGCGGTCGCCTTCACCACTTTGGATATCCGAGTAAGCATCCAGGACCCACGTAACGGTGCCCACAACACTTGACGCCCGCACATTTCGTTATTCCAGCACGGGAGGGAGGCAAATATTTTATCATCAATGTAACCCGTCGAGCCACGGATACGGCGACCTAGCTACAATCTCTGTGTTTATCCAGTGTCCGTATCTTTAGCGTGTAATATCCATGAGACATGCGTGCCTGTCTGAAGCAACGGAAACTGATTGTTCCGACGATTACAGCCGTGGTAGTGATTATGAAACGGATTAGCATTTTACGAATCCGGATTGACACCAATTTTTCTGAGATAAGCAGGAAATACAGATTCGAATCCCGGTCGCCGGCCGCGGTGGTCTAGCGGTTCTGGCGCTGCAGTCCGGAACCGCGGGACTGCTACGGTCGCAGGTTCGAATCCTGCTTCGGGCATGGGCGTGTGTGATGTCCTTAGGTTAGTTAGGTTTAAGTAGTTCTAAGTTCTAGGGGACTTATGACCTAAGATGTTGAGTCCCATAGTGCTCAGAGCCATTTGAACCATTTTGAATCCCGGTCTGGCACAAATTTTTATTTGTCGCAAAAACCAGACGTCAATCCGGATCCGCATAATTTTGAAATAATTATCACAGCTCCTACCATGTTTAGTTTTATGTTCAAAAATGGTCAAATGTGAGTGAAATCTTATGGGACTTAAGTGATAAGGTCATCAGTCCCTAAGCTTACACACTACTTAACCTTAATTATCCTAAGGACAAACACACACACACACACACACACACACACCCATGCCCGAGGGAGGACTTGAACCTTCGCCGGGACCAGCCGCACAGTCCATGACTGCAGCGCCATAGACCGCTCGGCTAATCCCGCGCGGCTGTTCAGTTTTATCCTTGAGAAGATAATATATGAGACTTTTAAATATAACTTTGATGGGATCCAAGTCGAAGCTTAGTCTGGCTTAATCAACAGCCCTGAAGAGGAAACAAATGACCAACGGCACTGGAAATGGCTGTCATCAAATTTGTTCTGCTCATAAACGAAGCCTCGTTATTATTCGCCTACAAGACCAGGATACTGAACTGCGATTCTCGTAAAACCGGTCCTAAAAGAGAATCCGCAAATTGAAATGGCAATAAATAATAAACATATTAGGTACGCAAGCTTTCGCTTGCATACTGATTCAGACACTGTATAAACGAAGACGTTGTGACAATTTTAAAGTTCTTATTTTTTTTAATTCTCTCTCTTATTTAATGAGCGTTTTATTAATGTGATTGCGTATTATTATTAATTTATTTTTACTTATGGTTTGGTTTAGCGATTTATAATTACTGTTTGCTCCTTTTGATAAAGTGAGTCCTTTCAATTATGTTTGCAGTGGTAATGAAGTCTATGTTGCTGACTGTTTTCCGTAGGTTAAAGAATACGGTAATACCGTATACGTTTCGCAGCAGCACATCTCGTTGAGTCTCCTTGCTGGAACTTCTCCACCTGAAATCGCTAAAGATAATTTATAGCTCTATGGAAATCTATCGGTACAGCCAAGTCCTATGCTGTGTCATGTGTATGGAATGTGGCGTCCAACTTTAGCTCGTGAAATTATTTAGGTCTTCGGAGAAATATTCTCGACGAATCCCAAAACGGTGTAAAACTGCAGGTTTGCACCATCAAACCACACAACATTTCCGAGCGATTTGCGTATTTATAATCACCGAATATTTCTTTTCAAATGATTAAGGGCTATGAACTCTACACACCTGATACTCCTTTTGTGCTTTTATATGTATTTATTTTCTACAATACCATAAAACATAGATTACTGCCTTAATGGTGGCTTCCAACAATGTCCTCTCCATCCGACATAGAACATCTCTCCTCCAATGTCCAACATGTAATAATTATCTCTTTGCCTTAGCTTAATACAGTCTGTATATCTTTGTTATCAAGTTCGTAGAGATGCTTAAATCCACAGAGTATTTATCTCTCGCGCAGGTATGTCATATTTATCGTCATATTAACAGTCCGTCGCACTTTGTTTGCGTCACACAAGTCCCACCGTCACACCTTCACCTGCCCATGTAAGGCAAAATTTTCTGCTTGACTCATGTAGTACTATCACCGTCAGAGGGTGGTACGGGACTACAAGTCCCACCGCCACACCTCCAAAGTGAATTGCAGTGACGCAGTCACTGCCCTGTGGAAATTTACTGCCTCACCAACACAGTTAGACCGCAATAGACCGGTGATGCTGTATTGTAACATATCACCCCGGACTACTAAAAAAAAAAAAAAAAATGTTTGCGTCACGAAACGTTCAAAATCGTTGAAAATTCTCCTTTTTCTTTTTCACCTTAATGTTGCTTAAGTATATAATATGTAAAATTCTGGTGTTACATTGTTGGTTGCCATAATCCGAAAGGACTCGATCGATTCTGATGAGATTTTACATGTATATTCGCTACCTCTGAGAATCTGTCGTAATATTTTTTCATACCCCTAAGTGATAAGCGTGGTCCACCCCAAAAATTTTTTCCTAATTTTTATTGGACAGAACTTCTTTTTTTATTTTTTTTATGATGTGGCAATACAAAATACACGCAATCCTAAATTTTCACGCTTCAACTATCGACCCGTATTTTTGAACAGCGATTTTAGTAATTTAATAACTTTTAACTCTGGTCGATAACTGATCAATTGATCAGTTATCCCCGCCAGGTATCTACCGGTGATAGACTTTCACTATTCGATAGATAGGTAATTGAGGAAAACGTACCAAAAGCAACGACTCGAATATCCCTCTTTGAACTAGACCGAGAAGTTTACCTAGGTAGCACGCGTCATTCGCCAAACCGATATTTAGACCTAGCGCATATACATCGACTTTTATCGTACGGAAATATAGCGTACGATCACACTCTTTTAGTGGAACAAAGAAGTTCGTATGCTCGCCTTTGTTCCTCTAAAACAATTTAATCGTAAAATATTTTTACGTACGATAAAAACCGATGCGTGTGCTCTTGGCCTTATTCATAATACTGGCGAACACGTTTCGACACGAAACTGCCGCTATGTTTGTATACTCATGGACGAGCCGTGTATCGGCTGCAATTGTTAAATCCGCGGGGTCTACCGTAGAAAAGCTACAACTAATAGTGGCCGATACTGCCGGACATCCCCCTAAGCCTTTTCTCACTCCCTACACAGTTTTCGTCCATTATTATTGTTTGTCTCACGAGCTCCCGCCAACAACGGCTATTGTCTTACACGTATACATTATTCTTATAGACTAGAGATAATTTATATGGCAAAACAACGATTGCCGGGTCAGCTACAACATATAAAGATTTTCAGAGGCGGAACGAAGTTCACCTACAAAGAGAGCTCAAGGCGTCGTTCACTGAGTACTGAAACCAGCAATGGTCAAACCGCCTCACGGCTCTCAAAGTGCAGGATAACAGCCTCTAGGAAGGCCAACAAGCATGTCACTAAAAGACGCTCTAGGATGCCGCCTCTGCATGGCGAGAGAGGACTAGTGTTCAGCGCCCAAGATAAAGCCAACGCACTCGCCGACGTCTTCGAGAAACAATTCACCCCAGCAGAGGCGCAAGACCGAGAACACGAGAGAACAGTCAGAGAACAGCTAACTGCATTTCTCGCAGCAGAAGATGACGTCGCTGTCGATATACCTGCCTTCTCAACCGAGGAGGTAGTAAAAGCCATCAGATCTCTACCCACAAATAAAGCCCCAGGTCATGACCTCCTCACCAATGAACTGCTAAAACACCTGCCCCAGCTAGCGATAGAAAAACTGACAGAAATATTCAACGAGATCACGCGAACACAAAAATTCCCGAAGCAGTGGAAACACGCGGAAGTGGTCGCGATCGCTAAGCCTGGAAAAGACCCACCCCCTCCCTCTTTCCCCAGCACCACCCTTCCATAAGTTTACTCCCCACTCTCAGTAAACTTTACGAGCGCCTCCTTTAGGTTCACATCGAACGATACATACGTAGAGAAGAAATGCTCCCCCAATTCCAGTTCGGATTTCGCAACAAACATTCAGCACCCCAACAACTTTGAGAGTAGTCGAAGCCGCCACAGAAGCGTTCAACCGGAAAGGCTACTGTGGCCTAGTGCTACTCTAAAAACTTTACACATTAGGGTTCCCCGGCCAAGTCGTTAAGCTACTGCGCAGCTACCTAGCTAATCGTACATTTTCTGTCACTGCTAAGCCGAGCACACGAGGCATACGGGTTGGTGTCCCACAGGGCTCGGTGTTAGGCCCCGTGTTGTACAACTTGTACACAGCCGATACACCGACTGCCCCACAGACCCACACAGCCCTGTATGCCGATGACACGGCCTTTTTTGCCACCAGCACCAACATGACACTTGTTACACGAAGGCTACAAAACCTCCTCAACAACACTGAAACATGGGCCAAGAAATGGAGAATAACAGTAAACAGCGATAAAACACCATCGATCATGATTACACAAAGAAAAGGCAAACGATCCTTTGCACACCGTCTAAGACAGAACAGAACACTCAGGCTCCACAGGCGTGAAATACCGTGGAAAAAAACCGCGAAGTACCTGGGGGTCACTTTAGACCAACGCCTTACCTGGAGAACGCATATAAACGATCTCCGCAATATGGCAAGCGCCAGGTTGAATGAGCTGTATCCACTGCTAAACAGCAGCAGCAGCCTCGCAGCGACAACTGGAGTCTGGCTCTACTGCTGTTTAGTAAGACCGATATTCGAGTATGCCTGTCCGGTGTGGGGATATGCAGCTAAGTCGCACATAGCGCGGCTGCAGAGACCTCAAAATAGGGCACTGCGACGGGCATTACACGTCCCCTCTCGATTCCCCACGGCAGACACACACGAAGCCGCGGCAGTGAAACTGCTGACACAAAGATTTCGAGAACTCGCGGCCGCATTCTACCGAACCGCGCGCATCTCCGAAAACCCACTCATAAACGCACTAGGGAACTACCCCAGCAACCCAACAAAATTCAGGAGACCCAAAGCAATCCTGGACTAAACAAAACACGGTATCAAAACACCACTGCATAAAAAGTTAGGCCAGAACAAAAAATTAGGGGAATGCCCGCATGTCACAAAATTGCACAGTTAACTAGAAGGAAATGCCAGAAGACAAAAACCTTTCACCACAGACATTCTCACATTTGTGAGAAAACCATACAGGGTGTTACAAAAAGGTACGGCCAAACTTTCAGGAAACATTCCTCACACACAAAGAAAGAAAATATGTTATGGGGGACATGTGTCCGGAAACGCTTACTTTCCATGTTAGAGCTCATTTTATTACTTCTCTTCAAATCACATTAATCATGGAATGGAAACACACAGCAACATAACGTACCAGCTTGACATCAAATACTTTGTTACAGGAAATGTTCAAAATGTCCTCCGTTGGCGAGGATACATGCATCCACCCTCCGTCGCATGGAATCCCTGATGCGCTGATGCAGCCCTGGAGAATGGCGTATTGTATCACAGCCGTCCACAATACGAGCACGAAGGGTCTCTACATTTGATACCCGGGTTGCGTAGACAAGAGCTTTCAAATGCCCCCATAAATGAAAGTCAAGAGGGGTGAGGTCAGGAGAGCGTGGAGGCCATGGAATTTGTCCGCCTCTACCAATCCATCGGTCACCGAATCTATTGTTGAGAAGCGTACGAACACTTCGGCTGAAATGTGCAGGAGCTCCATCGTGCATGAAACACATGTTGTGTCGTACTTGTAAAGGCACATGTTTAGCAGCACAGGTAGAGTATCCCGTATGAAATCATGATAACGTGCTCCACTGAGCGTAGGTGGACGAACATGGGGCCCAATCAAGACATCACCAACAATGCTTGCCCAAACGTTCACAGAAAATCTGTGTTGATGACGTGATTGCACAATTGCGTGCGGATTCTCGTCAGCCCACACATGCTGATTGTGAAAATTTACAATTTGATCACGTTGGAATGAAGCCTCATCCGTAAAGAGAACATTTGCACTGAAATGAGGATTGACACATTGTTGGATGAACCATTCGCAGAAGTGTACCCGTGGAGGCCAATCAGCTGCTGATAGTGCCTGCACACGCTGTACATGGTACGGAAACAACTGGTTCTCCCGTAGCACTCTCCATACAGTGACGTGGTCAACGTTACCTTGTTCAGCAGCAACTTCTCTGACGCTGACATTAGGGTTATCGTCAACTGCACGAAGAATTGCCTCGTCCATTGCAGGTGTCCTCGTCGTTCTAGGTCTTCCCCAGTCGCGAGTCATATGCTGGAATGTTCCGCGCTCCCTAAGACGCCGATCAATGGCTTCGAACGTCTTCCTGTCGGGACACCTTCTTTCTGGAAATCTGTCTCGATACAAACGTACCGCGCCACGGCTATTGCCCCGTGCTAATCCATACATCAAATGGGCATCTGCCAACTCCGCATTTGTAATCATTGCACTTACTGCAAAACCACGTTCGTGATGAACACTAACCTGTTGATGCTACGTACTGATGTGCTTGATGCTAGTACTGCAGAGCAATGAGTCGCAAGTCAACACAAGCACCGAAGTCAACATTACCTTCCTTCAATTGGGCCAACTGGCGGTGAATCGAGGACGTACAGTACATACTGACGAAACTAAAATGAGCTCTAACATGGAAATTAAGCGTTTCCGGACACATGTCCACATAACATCTTTATTTGTGTGTGAGGAATGTTTCCTGAAAGTTTGGCCGTAGCTTTTTGTAACACCCTGTATATGCAAGGAGAGAGAGAGGGGGCGTATAAATTGTGTTACACGTATACTTTATTCTTATAGACTAGAGATAATTTATATGGCAGAAGAACGTTTGCCGGGTCAGCTATAACAGGTAAAGATTTTCAGAGGCGGAACGAAGTTTGCTGGGTATAGCTAGTTTCTCAATATATCTCCCAGAAGTGTTAGTTACCTGGTTTCCTGATTTCTCCATCTTGGGGTTTTTGTAATGAGCGGGTACCGCATCTGTTAAGACCTCACCCTCTCCCCTGCGCCCCCCCCCCACCTCTCAAAGGGCTGAAAGCGGAGACAGACGCCGACTACCTATGCGTCAGCGCGGTGCGTCGCGTGGCACCGCGTGACGTCACAGGCGGGAAGTCGCTCCCGTCGCCTTTCACCCCGCGGCCCGCCGCTGTGTTCTGTTCTCTGCCGCCGACGCCCTCCGCGGCTGTGAAAGGACGGCCACTGGCCGGTATGGCCCACTATATATACTCGCCGCAGCGTCCACTCTGGTCATCAGTTCGCCAGCGGCCACTGCAGCAACCACACGGCATCAACATGAAGGTCCTGGTGAGTACGATGCGGGGCACGGCCTGTCGCTACCTCTCTCACCGAGCCAAGTGCTGATAGTACAGCACGTGACTCAATGGCCCAGTGCAGGCCTTTCAACTGGACACCAGTTCGAAGACTAGCGTGTCCCTGCAGCTATCCACCTGGGGAATCCGAACCGTGTGCAGTGGAGACTCCTCGCATCTATGAGAGGTGTTTAGATTAAAGATAGACAGAAAAATTCCGCTGTCCGGTCAGGATTCGTTTTCCCCATACGCACTCTACAACTAGACTACTTGGACCAACATTATCGACAGTCAGTGGGGCAAAGATTATTTTCAGTCCACCTATGCCTTTTTATTCCTGAATTCTTATTAAATTTATTTATTTACTTTTTTGTAATCCAGAGTTCAGCTATTCTACCGTTTTAAATTTGTAATGTTTCGTTTTCAAACTGTTTCCTGTGTAAGACAAATTACTTCCTGAACACAGTCACTGGTAGACATCTTCAATTATAACCGCTTGGTTGCACTTGTAAATTATTTCTTCGTACATCCACATTTAAACTGGACGAAGCTGCGACACAGCTGATACAATTTTTATTAATAGTGAAATTCCTCCAGCTATACTTAAGATTTTATATTTACTTCGCTAGACACAATTTTAATCTGCGAGGAAGTTTCATATCAGCGCACACTCCGCTGCAGAGTGAAAATCTCATTCTGGAAACATCCCCCAGGCTGTGGCCAAGCCATGTCTCCGCAATATCCTTTCTTTCAGGAGTGCTAGTTCTGCAAGGTTCGCAGGAGAGCTTCTGTAAAGTTTGGAAGGTAGGAGACGACATACTGGCAGAATTAAAGCTGTGAGGACCGGGCGTGAGTCGTGCTTCGGTAGCTCAGATGGTAGAGCATTTGCCCGCGAAAGGAAAAGGTCCCGAGTTCCAGTCTCGGTCGGGCACACAGTTTTAATCTGCCAGGAAGTTTCATACCAGCGCACAGTCCGCTGCAGAGTGAAAATCTCATTCTCTACTTCGCTACTAGTTTCGACGTTGCGTCAACGCCATTTTCACGTCCTTACACTGTAATGAAATTAGCTGTGTGTGGCTGTCTAGAATTCCGCGGTGAGACCAAGACGTGCTCCACATGGATGGCCGGCAGTAACTAATTATTTAACGACCGATTTTGTAACCTAGAAGGTTAAATATGGCAAATCATGATATTAAAACGCAACGTGGATGGGACTGAACAGTCCTTCTCTGTGAACAAATGACTGTATATGGTACACTGGAGCATCCAAGCCGTATTATGATGAAAGTGCAAACACGAAACCAGTTGTGGTGCTTTTTCAGTAAAGTAAATCAAAAATCAAATTGACCTTCTAATTGTGTCATTTATTCATAGACAAAGAATGCTTGGCCCCGTCCATGTTGCTACCCAGTCTCACGATACATCATGATGAGGCTTCTAGGCTATGAAACCGGTCGTTAAATAATTTTTTTACAACAGCACCCACACTGTTATTATTCAGCAACTCTACTTCCTATATGTTTTACTAATTTCCGCGCCACTGTGAAGTGGGTCAGCGCGCATTCATTCCTGTCAGGACAATATTATTTCCGTTTCAACCACATTTTTATATTTCCCTGGCACATCAGTAACAAACCAGGATTTTTATTTCTTTATTGTTGTATCCCCCTCGCCCCATATGGGCGTCGGGGGACAGTGCTGCAATCGACCTGCTCTTCAGCCAAAGGTTATATGACATACACAAAGACGAAAAACATTAATTTAGAAGGTGAGATACTTAACGATTTTAAAATATGTGAGGACGGATTTAATGAAAGTTTTCCATAAACTAAATTTGATTTTCTTCGTTTCTTTTTAAATTTAAAACAGAAAATCTGATTGGTAAAACGAAAATGATAAGAACAGATTTGAAACACGCTTTAAAACAGTGACAGAAATGAAGCACTGTACTGTCACTGAAAATTGAAAACCATGGTTTGAGAAAAATAATTTGTTGTTCAATGGGGAAGTGTTTGGTTGTTTGGTGTGTAGTATGGTAGCAGGGTAGACGTATGGAGGACTGATGCGTAGTATCATTGGAGACATTGGATAGTCAGGAAACAAGTTGTTAGCAGTGTCTCGACGATCACAAAAGAAAAGGAGCGGGGAAAGATACTGAGGGAGGCAGAGCAAAGCCAGAATTCTTTCTTGCCTGTAAAAAGGCCGTAGAATGTCACTAAGAAGAGAACAGTACGTCAACCAGGCATTACAGCATGCATTTACGCAACCTACTACCCTCATCTTTCTTAGTATAAGGGGCGATCAAAAAGCTTTCTTTTCAAGGCGTTCCTTCAGCGATTACGCAACGTAGCGCGACTTCTACGCGGGTATACAAGCACTGACATACGGGCAAGGGATTACTGTGGCGTTCGTGTCTTTGCGACTTGCATGCGGTAAGAGCAGACAGTGAACTTTGGCGACTTAATTATCAAACGAATCCAAAGAGGACCAACATGTTGTTACTCTTTCCTTGGCTGCCGACGGACAAACACCGGTAGACATCCATCGCAAAGTGAAGGAATTGTATGGATTGAGTAACTACCGTCGTGGCATGGTGCACCAAGTTCATGATAACGCCCGTTCCCTTATTGCAGATTTCGTAATGCAGAAGTTACCCTAACTAAAGTGGGAGACACTCGAGAAACCTGCCATTAGTCCTGATCTCGCCCCATGCGATTATCACGCCTCCGGTCCCTCAAAAAACGCCTTCACCAAGTCTGCAAGCCTCAAACACCACATTCATCTCCCTCCAACGGTTACCCCTTGTCATCTAGAGGGCAGTGGTTAATCACATTTTATAAGTAATATAGAGAAAGGTAGGAGACATACAGCAGTCTTGTCTTAACCTTTTCCCTAGTTCCATTCAGTTAGAACCTTCACTGTCATTGGCACATTTTTACTTTAAATATAATGAGTTTATAAATCGTCTGGTTTTACAATTCACTCTCTTTTCTCTAGTTATAGTTGTAAGCTTACTCCGAGCCATATTATGAAATGCGTGAGTTTTCGAGTACAATACGCGTAGTATAAAAAGTAAAATTCGAGAGGACTTACGAAGAGTCAATGTGCGTACCATTTCTGACTGGAACAGGAAAGGGAGAATTTAATATTGGAGCTCTGAGTACTGTCTATCACATGGCTCGCATAGTGTGGATGTAGAAGGACTTGTAGGCTGATACTGTAGACGTTGGGTTGACGTTTCCGACCTTCGTCATCTTCACGCTATCGTAGTACAGATGTAGAAGGACATATAGGTGATACCATAGACACTGGGCTGACGTTTCCGACCTTCTTCTTCCTCAGGCTATTGTAGTCCTGGCTCTGGCCACCGTGGCGTTTGCTGAGGAGGAGAAGAAGCAGGAGAAGCGAGGCCTGCTGGGTCTGGGATACGGAGGCTACGGAGGTTATGGAGGTTATGGAGGCTACGGAGGCTACGGACACGGCCTGGCCCTGGCCGCCGCCCCCGCAGCCATCGCCGCCCCCGCCATCGCGCACGCCCCCGCAGTCGCCGTCGCCGCCGCCCCCGCCATCGCTCACGCCCCCGCAGTGGCTGTCGCTCCAGCCATTGCCCACGCTCCCGCTGCCGTCTCAACTGTCTCACAGGTACGTTTTCTCCTCCATCTACTCACCACAGGTACTAGAACCATATACGTGGCCAACGAAGGTAGCTCTGTGCTCACCACACCAAACTATCACCACACCGAGCTACAAATTCTTAAATGACAAGCACTGCACATGGCTTTGTGTACCCGTCTATTTTTTCCCAAATATCGGGTGAGTAAAATAAAACTGTCTCGGAAAATATTTCATGCGCCTTCAGACAGGCAACCAAACTTACATCATTCACATCTGGGCTTTCTTACCGTAAGGTAATTGAAATATTTTCTGAGCCAGCTTTATTTTGTCAACGCTGTATACCCTACATTCTGCGCCACCTTTCCTCATAGCCAAATGCTGAACTCAGTCTTCCATTAACTTGACTCCCTGCAGCGCACTGTATCGCCTCCATCCTCTTCACCCATCCTTGAGGACTCCTCCTACGGCCCCATCCACTTGTACTGTGGGATGTCGGCATTCACCAGTTCTTTGGGTTTACCTCACAGATATCTTTATCTGTACATATTGTCTTCATTTTTGAACTCTTTTATATTTTAGGAATATTTTTATTATATTGGTTGCAGTTACCTTCAACACAGTATACCCGACCACTTCACTCCGGGGTTACGACGAATCTTACCTCCTCACACAGTGAATAGCTTATGATAAGAAACCCTGTAGTGTACCAGTCTGAAAACAGATCTTTACGATAGTATGGACAAGTTGTGTCCTTTCTTCTTTGAAAATCATTTCCGTTTCCTCATATGGACTGTCCTGCCTGCCAGGTAGGATTTCAGCAGCAATATGTGCTACATGGGGACTCCCTGTCTGTATTTCTAATAGTTTAAACATCAGCCCTTCGTGCAACATGGAGCCGAGAGCTCTGAGGATGTCCTTGAATACTGTGCCTAGATACTCTCGGGCATTACAAGACGTCTACAGCTTCCTCCACCAATCACAGTAGTTGTTAGGCTATTGTATGAGCGCTTCTGAATCCGAACTGGAGGTATAGAAGCAGATGTGTTGCTTTGACGTTGTGTGATAGGCCCACAGATCATAGTCTCTCAAAACACTGACATGTCGTCACGCTTGTAACAGCTCACCCAGTCTTCCTTTCTCCCTCAAGGACTTCAATTTCTAGCCCTCAAAAATTTTCAGCCACCTGCCCTTTCCTAAGCCACCATTTGTGAGATTCACGTGTCCTACCAATTAAATTGTATAGTTTTACGAAACTGTGTGCTAAACAAGGATTAGTAGTCACAGTCTTGACTGTAACAGCCAAAGTTCTTCGGCTAGAGAACTGCCTTTCAAACTCAAGAGTTAGAGTCCGTGCCTTGCGTGCCGTTTCATTTTGCCAGAAAGTTTCAAAAACAGCCTCTTCATCTCCGTTTAACTACTGCAACCATCATCCATTTGAATGTGCTAACTATAATCAAGCCAAACTGCCCTCCGGATGTATATTATTAACCAATCCCTCCATTTAGTCAAACTGTGATATTAATTCTTGTTGACTTCGAATTCGATTCAGTACCCCCTCATTTGTTATCACATCAGCCTATCAAATTTTCAGCACCATCCTCTAACACCAAACTTCAACAGATTCTACAGTCTTTGTGTCTAAACTGTTTGTCATTTACGTTTCTCTTCTACACATGGCTGTACTCCAAACAAACACTTGCTGAAAAAACTTTCTAAAATTAAAATCTGTGTACAACGACAGCAAATTTCTCTTTTCCAGAACTGCTGGTATCGATTTTATATCCTCTATACATCAAACAGCTTCAGTTATTTTGGTGCCTAAATAACAAAATTCATCTACCACTTTTAGTGTCTCGTTTTCTTGATCTAATCCCCTTACCTTCGCCTGATGTAATTTGACTACACTCTATTACCCCTACATTATTGATATTGGGCTTACAATTTGTCTTAAATAAACAATTTCTTCCATTCAAATGCTCATCCAATAACTTTAGTGCCACTTTCAGAAGTACGGCGTCATCGGCAAACTCTAAGTTTTTATTTAGTTACCCGGAACTTTTATTTTCTGTTCCAAACGTCTCCTGAGTTTCGTTGAATACAATGTACGAGATAAGATTGGTGGAGCATGGGACTCGTGTTTCTGACCCGTTACAATCTTTGTGTTTATGGTGAAATATCCTCAGGTTATCAGGCGAGTCGTGGCGTCGTGCTGTCGCAACTTTCTTGCTCACCATCTTCAGGTGAAGATGAAGATGTCGAGTTGGAAACTTGTCGGAACATTGAGACAGCACGACACCACGACACAAACGACAACTGGAGAAGATACCAGTGAAATTTGCCAAGGAAGCGTGCATTCCCATAGAGCATTTCCATTTGTGATATGAAAATGATCGCTACCCTGTAGATGATGTGGATGATTATTGTGCAAAGATGCCTGACATCCTGCTGCTGCGTGATCACCCGGCGATGCTTTAACATTCTTCCTCTGCCCAGGTGAGCTACGGCACCACCCACTACGCCCCCGCAGTGGCTAAGGTGGCTGCTGCCCCCGTCGCTGTGGCCGCCCCCGCCATCGCAGCCGCCCCCGCTGTCGGCCTCGGCTACGGACACGGACTGAGCCTGGGATACGGCCACGGGCTGGGCTACGGATACGGACAGGGACTGGGATACGGACACGGTCTCGGTTTGGGATACGCCGCCGCCGCCCCCGCAGTCAGCCTGGGATACGGAGGATACGGACACGGTCTGAGCCTCGGCTACGGACACCATTAGGACCTCAAAGAGTGGAGACGACATCGCCCCACAATCACCACCGTCGACGTTCATTGCCCATCATCACAGCGCTCAACATGGCCACACATGTATCGCCTTCGACAGTCACTGTGCATCACCCCAAAGTTAATAAAAGTATTATTTTGAATACACGTTAAACGAATGAGTCTGTTTACTTCTTCTCTTGATTACCTTGTCCTTTACTGTATGGATAAATGATGATGGCGTCCTCTTGGGTAAAGTATTCCGGAGGTAAAATAGTCCCCCATTCGGATCCCCGGGCGGGGACTACCCAGGAAGATGTCGTTATCAGGAGAAAGAAAACTGGCGTTCTACAGATCGGAGCGTAGAATGTCAGATCCCTTAATCGGGCAGGTGGGTTAGAAAATTTAAAAAGGAAAATGGATAGGTTAAAGTTGGATGTTGTTCAATCTCTATATTGAGCAAGCAGTAGGACACAAAAGAAAAATTCAGAGTAGGTATTAAAATCCATGGAGAAGAACTAAAAACTTTGAGGTTCGCCGATGACATTGTAATTCTGTCAGAGACAGCAAAGGACTTGGAAGAGCAGTTGAACGGAATGGACAGTGTCTTGAAAGGAGGATATAAGATGAACATCAACAAAAGCAAAACGATGATAATGGAATGTAGTCGAATTAATTCGGGTGATACTGAGGGAATTAGATTAGGAAATGAGACAAAGTAGTAAAGGAGTATTGCTATTTGGGGAGCAAAATAACTGATGATGGTAGAAGTAGAGAGAATATAAAATGTAGACTGGCAATGGCAAGGAAAGCGTTTCTGAAGAAGAGAAATTTGTTAACATCGAGTATAGATTTAAGTGTCAGGAAGTCGTTTCTGAAGTATTTGTATGGAGTGTAGCCATGTATGGAAGTGAAACATGGACGATAAATAGTTTGGACAAGAAGAGAATAGAAGCTTTCGAAATGTGGTGCTACAGAAGAATGCTGAAGATTAGATGGGTAGATCACATAACTAATGATGAAGTATTGAATAGAATTGGAGAGAAGAGGAGTATGTGGCACAACTTGACAAAAAGAAGGGACCGGTTAGTAGGACATGTTCTCAGGCATCAAGGGATCACAAATTTAGTATTGGAGGGCAGCATGAAGGGTAAAAATCGTAGAGGGAGCCCAGCAGAGGAATACACTAAGTAGATTCAGAATGATGTAGGTTGCAGTATGTACTGGGAGATGGAGCAGCTTGCACAGGATAGGGTAGAATGGAGAGCTGCATCAAACAAGTCTCAGGAGTGAAGACCACAACAACAACAACAACATGAAAAAAGTATGTTTTTGGAGGTGTACGGATACTTTAGATCACATAGTGTAGTTGCCCTAACATCTGACACTGAGATAGTGAAGCGAAGCCTTGGTAGAATGTTCTACATAACTCGCTGATTAATTTAAAACCATTTTCTAAGAAAGGGCACGTAGATCTGTGGACCCTCTTTCCGGATAATGATTCAGTTATGTATCATCTGTCATATATTCTGATAATGGGCTACGCCTTAAACGCAACAAGAAATATGATTCTAGTTTTGAACCTAAGTCGGTAATAATGGAACCCTTATAGGATTACTCTGTTTACCGTCTGTTCGTCTGTCTGTCCGTGCGTCTGTCTATTCGTTAAGACTTCTTATTCTCGCGAAGGAGTAGAAGTATCAAGTTGAAATTTATATTATTTACTAAAGTCTAAGGAGGCAAGTTGGCGTAAAAGTCCATGCAATCAAAAGGTACGGCTATTTATGTCACATATTTTTAGTCTCGCCAACTCACTCATCAAAACCTATAGGGTAGTTCCGTTTATCTAGAATCATTAAATTTGGCAAGAAGGAAGCCTTCTCGATACATGCAAGGGGAAAGAATTCGAAAATAGATAATCTGGAACTATATCACACGAAAAAAGTTCTCGACGTCTTAGAATTACCGGGACCGATATCTTGCCAGTATCGATATCGATAACAGGCAAAAACAGCCGAGACTCCCGACTCCAGGGATGCATGAACTATCTATATACACACATGTTCAGAAAAAAATCACTTTTAACGACTGGAGATAGGACGTTCATATTCACAGGACATGTACATTACTATGTTCTGCATTCGAAACACGTCGGTCCACAGGTTCAAGGTCAACGTGGATATCGCGGCTCAAAACCACCTACCGGTAAAATGTGCCTGAGGCTCTAGTTGTCGCTATAAACCGAAGGTAACGGATCACAGTCACTTGAGCAGATGTGCCGGATGCCTCACAGAAGTATGCGATAACCGTAACGACAAACCAGCGAGTTTGGATGAGGGCGCATACTTGGTATGGGAGAAAGTGATGCATGCATTCGGGAAATTGCTGCTCATGTGGGGCGAAGTGTTCCAGTAGTGCAACAGGTGTGTGCAGAATGGTTCAATGAAGAGCGTAGACGGGTCAGGTCGCACCACTCAGACCCCCCCCCCGCCAGAGGAGGTCGACACCTCATCCGAATTGCATTGAAGGACAGATATGCGTTTCCTCGAATCTGGCGCAACTGTGCAACAGTGAAACACATCGTAAACTATCTGGGGTTACAGCCCGTACATACGTGTTACGGCTTGGCTAACGTGCGCGTTGTCCACTTCTCCGCCTACGTTTGATAAATGTGCGGAAACATGCAAAACGTTGCTGGGGACAGGAACGGCGTCCGATAATGTTTTTTGACGAACCCAGGTACTCTGTTTGAAAATGATGGCCGGCCGGTGTGGCCGAGCGTTCTACACGCTTCAGTTTGGAACCGCGCGACCACTGCGGTCGCAGGTTCGAATCCTGCCTCGGGCATGGATGTGTTTGATGTCCTTAGATTAGTTAGTTTTGTAGTTCTAAGTTTTAGGGGACTGATGACCTCAGATGTTAAGTCCCATAGACCTCAGGGCTATTTGAACCATTTGAAAATGATGGCCGCAGTTTGGTTCGCCACAGATAGGGGGAGCGGCGTCACAGTGACATCAAACGACGTATAGCGCCAACTGCACGCCTTATGGTGTGGGGTGGCATTGGGTAAAACCACAAAATCACAGTTGGTGCGTGTCCAGGGCACTGTGACCAGTGTGACGTACGTGAACGACATCTTGCGACCCATATACATATCCTTTCTGCACAACATCCCAGACGCCGTTTTTCAGCAGGACAATGCACGTCCACACGTAGCTGCTCGAACACGTGCCTTCTCGGTGTCACAGGATGTCAGCCCTTTGCCCTGGTCCAGTAGATCACCAGACTTGTCACCAATCTAAATTATGTGGGACAGACGACATATTTCGACCCAGATTCACATCCTTTCTGCACAACATCCCAGACGCCATTTTTCAGCAGGACAATGCACGACCACACGTAGCTGCTCGAACACGTGCGTTCTCGGTGTCACAGGATGTCAGCCTTTTGCCCTGGCCCAGCAGATCACCCGACTTGTCACCAATATAAATTATGTGGGACACTGTGAAAATGGTTCAAATGGCTCTAAGCACTGTGGGACTTAACATCTGAGGTCATCAATCCCCTAGACTTCGAACTACTTAAACGTAACTAACCTAAGGACATCACACACATCGATGCCCGAGGCAGCATTCGAACCAGTGCCCGTAGCAGCAGCGCAGTTCCGGACTGAAGCGCCTAGAACCGCTCGGTCTCAGCGGCCGGTGACACTGTGAAATGACGGGTGGAGTACTACGACCCAAAGTCAAACACCACAGATGAGTTTTTGAACCAGGTGAATGTTGCATGGATATCTATACCACAGGACGCCATTCGCGCCTTGTGCGTGTCGATACCATCACGCATGGAACAAGTTATGGGGCCCCATGCGGACAAACACCACAGGTGAGTTTTTGAACCAGGTGAATGTTGCATGGATATCTATACCACAGGACGCCATTCGCGCCTTGTGCGTGTCGATACCACCACGCATGGAACAAGTTATGGGGCCCCATGTGGACAAACACCACAGGTGAGTTTTTGAACCAGGTGAATGTTGCATGGATATCTATACCACAGGACGCCATTCGCGCCTTGTGCGTGTCGATACCATCACGCATGGAACAAGTTATGGGGCCCCATGTGGACAAACACCACAGGTGAGTTTTTGAACCAGGTGAATGTTGCATAGATATCTATACCACAGGACGCCATTCGTGCCTTGTGCGTGTCAATACCATCACGCATGGAACAAGTTATGGGGCCCCATGCGGACCTTGTGCCTACTAGGCAAAGGGACACACACTGAACCGAGGTGACTAAAATGCTAATCGCTTTTGCGGAACAAATTAATCTACATATTCTGTGAATATGAACGTCCTGTCTGTAGTCGTTCAAGGTGGTTTGTTTTCTCTTTTGAGCATGAGTATTGTGGTGTCACCGCCAGACACCACACTTGCTAGGTGGTAGCCTTCAAATCGGCCGCGGTCCGCTAGCATACGTCGGACCGCGTGTCACCACTATCAGTGATTGCAGACCGAGCGCCGCCACACGGCAGGTCTAGTCTAGAGAGACTCCCTAGCACTCGCCCCAGTTATACAGCCAACTTTGCTAGCAATGGTTCACTGACTACATACGCTCTCATTTGCAGAGACGACAGTTTAGCATAGCCTTCAGCTACGTCATTTGCTACGACCTAGCAAGGCGCCATATTCAGTTACTATAATGTGAACAGATAATATTGTGAATCATGTACCGTCAAGAGCGACGTTCATCATTAATGGATTAAAGTTAAGTATGAAACTAATTACGTCCGCTTTCTGAATTCTCATTCCTTGTCATGTTCCAGACCTCACGTCGGTATAGTTCTTCCCCCCCTCACGCCAGCCTGCGTGAGCTAAAACGGGTGCATTTCGGCCTCCTCTAGTAAAACGGTGTTGGCTCTTCAGCCAACACAACAAGTATACATAATTCAATTTGTACGGAAGCCTCGTAGCGGGAGGCCTACTTACACTTGGCCGATTTTTATAGGTTTTAACAAGTAATCTGGTGAATTTCGCAATCTGCTAATGCAGTGATATAAGACGAGTCGAGAGTTTGTAACAACAACAACGCTATAATCTTTTACTTATAATAAATTTTTCCCCTGAATTTCAATAAATTAGCCTAATCGATGTGCTGATTTCATTTCTTTTTTGTTTCATACCATTAAGTTAAAGCAACTGTAAACAATTTTCGATGTGAATCTTAATGTTTATGTTCAATTTCAAGTAATGTTGTAATCGAAGGGAAGTGGAACTAAGGTTGAAACTATTGTAAGATGTGAAAGTTGTAATTGTACGCCTGGTCCATACGTAGGAAATATAATAGGACATGTGGAATGCAAAACCTTTGGTGAATACCCTGTCTGTAGGGGAGCGGTAAAAGGTGGAGGCAGGTGAGCGCGGGAAAATGCACACGGGCACGGTACGGAATAACGGGCTCAGTAGTAGTAGTAGTCGGAGTTGGGCATCGGTCTGAGAAACACGTCCTGGACCGAGGAGGCTCTCATGGAAAACGTGGTTTAGTTGAGCCTCGGATGCGCCGTTTCCGACGCCTATACAGCATGGCAATATTCCATAGGCACTAAATGGAAAAGCATTGCGACGCTATGAAGAAGTAAAGTGCCGATATTTCATGAGCCATTGCTGTAATTGCACGTGTGCTTTGTGCCTCGCCATCTCGCCGTCTGCCGACCGCCTCATCGATACGAACAGGTTGAAACTTTTAGTACTGTATTCGTGTGGACCAGTGCTACTTTTGCTACATACTGTTCAATAACAACTTAAATTTTACCAGAACTGTCCTATCAATTAATTATCCTCACAACTAACCTAGACAGGGTCCTTTCCACATGTTGTGCAATCCGAGTGTCCCAAGATGAAGATTTAAAGTTTATGTTAATAATAATTACCTGCAGACCTATGAATGTTAGAATGATGTTTAAAGAACTTTGTTGTTAATGAATACTGGACGAATAATATAACAAAGTTGGAAGATAATGCTGAAATTGGTTTAGTAATGAAGTTTATTTAAATTGAGACCAAAATAACGGTAGTTAAATGAGCAGGAAATAAGGCAAAAAAAGTGGTAACGCATATATTGGAAATCTTGAATGCTTAATGTTTTCAATGATCAATCTTTCACTACAGTGATCATAACAGTTTCAGGGTGTCCTCCCCCCCTTTTTCCTTTTCTATTCATTTGAATTCTGAAGTGTACTGAACTGATTTGGCCAGTAAAATTAAAGTCAATATAAAACCTAAATTTATTAATGTTTTACCCTTCTTAAAATTAACATTGTATGTGTGTTTCAAAAGTGCTATTTCTAGGGTAACCTATGCCCGATTTCTGTCGGATCAATAGACAAAATGCAGTTTGTAGTAAACATTATAGTGTAATGTTGTGTATTTATAGCTAGCCCAAATTAGTACAGATAGTGAAAATATTAGTTCAGTAGATTTTTCTGGTTCTAAAATTTACCATATAATGCAGTATTACTACGTGTTGTTATGCTTGCACGTACATCCACTTGTACAGGGAAAAAACTCAGTTACTGCCTAATTAGGTTGGCGACCGTATTATTAACAATCGGTAGCACCTGCTGTGTATGTTTCTTGCCCGTCCTAACGTGTAGTTGCACTTTAGACTTGCTTGACGTATCATTGTTTTTACTGAGTGGGTGTACGTCCGATTTTGCCTCCATTCAGGTACACGCGGTCAACATATTTACTAAAATCCTTTCTTACAAGGTGAAGCCCGTCAAGTTACCATAGTACAGGCTCTAAAGAGTTAACGTACGCCCGAGCGTAGACGTTACAAGTTTACATAATGGTCAGAGGCAACCTGCTCGACTTCATGTCGCAACTTTAGAGAGAGAGAGAGAAAGGCAGTAGCCGGCTGCCGCAGGCGTGCGGCTCCTGAAAGGAAACCGCCGGCCGTGACTCGGGAGCTCCAGACCCGAGGGCAAGGTTTTTCCGGCGCCTGCGCTGCTCGGTCAGGAGAACGGCTGAACCACCAGTCCGTTGTTCTGCTCCACAGCTGCTCCATGTACGTAGCTGCAGCGGGCGGTACCACGAATTTGGCTACACTACTGGCCATTAAAATTGCTACATCACGAAGATGACGTGCTACAGATGCGAAATTTAACCGACAGGAAGAAGATGCTGTGATATGCAAATAATTAGCTTTTCAGAACATCCACACGATGTTGGCGCCGGTAGCAACACCTACAACGTGCTGACATGAGGAAAGTTTCCATCCGATTTCTCATACACAAATAGCAGTTGACCGGCGTTGCCTGGTGAAACGTTGTTGTGATACCTCGTGTAAGGAGGAAAAATGCGTACCATTACGTTTCCGACTTTGATAAAGGTCGGATTGTAGCCTATTACGATTGCGGTTTATCGTATCGCGACATTGCTGGTCGCGTTGGTCGAGATCCAATGACTGTTAGCAGAATATGGAATCGGTGGGTTCAGGAGGGTATCACGGAACGCCGTCCTGGATCCCAACGGCCTCGTATCACTAGCAGTCGAGATGGCACGCATCTTATCCGCATGGCTGTAACGGATCGTGCAGCCACGTCTCGATCCGTGAGTCAGCAGATGGGGACGTTTCAAGACAACAACCATCTGCACGAACAGTTCGACGACGTTTGCAGCAGCATCCACTATCATCTCGGAAACCATGGTCGCGGTTATCCTTGACGCTGCATCACAGACGGGTTCGCCTGTGATGGTGTACTCAACGACGAACATGGGTGCACGAATGGCAGAACGTTATTTTTCCGGATGAATCCAGTTTCTGTTTACAGCACCATGATGGTCGCATCCGTGTTTAGCGACATTGCGGTGAACCCACATTGGAAGCGTGTATTCGTCATCGCCACACTGGCATCACCCGGCGTTATGGTATGGGGTGCCATTCGTTACACGTCTCGGTCACCTCTTGTTCGCACTGACGGCGCTTTGAACAGTGGACGTTACATTTTAGATGTGTTACGAGCCGTGGCTCTACCCTTCATTGGATCCCTGCGAAACCCTACATTTCAGCAGGATAATGCACGACCGCATGTTGCAGGTCCTGTACGGCCCTTTATGGATACAGAAAATGTTCTACTGCTGTACTGGCCAGCACATTCTCCAGATCTCTCACCAACTGAAAACGTCTGGTCTATGCTGGCCGAGCAACTGGTTCGTCACAATACGCCAGTCACTACTGTTGATGCACTGTGTTATCGTGTTGAAGCTGCATGGGCAGCTGTACCTGTACACGCTCTCTTTGACTCAATGCCCAGGCGTATTAAGGCCGTTATTACGGCCAGAGGTGGTTCTTCTGGGTACAGATTTTTCAGGATCTATGCACCCAAATTGCGTGAAAATGTAATCACATGTCAGTTCCAATATAATATATCTGTTCAACGAATACCCGTTTATCATCTGCATTTCTTCTTGGTGTAGCAATTTTAATCTCCAGTAGCGTACATCCTCAAATATGCCCGTTGGATGCGGTCTCTCACGTGACAACTTAGCACTCCTCCCTTACATACATAAGCGTCGATACCTTGGTATCATTTTCGCCTCTGCTGTCATCTACCTTCGGCGTACCCTCCAAGATCGTCCACAGGTGTTTTCATTGCCATTTAAGTACCGGACGCAGCCCTCATGGCGGGTTCGGATACTTTCTTACGGCCTGTACGCTACTCTGCATCTGCGTGATTACTCTGATATTGACGGTAAAGTGCCTGGCAGAGGGTTCAACGAACCACCTTCAACCTGTCTCTCTACCGTTCCACTCTCGAAAGGCGTGCAATAAAAACGAGCACTTAAATTTTTCTGTGCGAGCCCTGATTTCTCTTATTTTATCGCGATGAATCGAGGGACATGAAAGAGAAGCAGTGATTGGGAAGGGAGTGAGACAGGGATTTAGTCTTTCCCCCATGTTATTCAATCTGTATATTGAGCAAGGAGTAAAGGAAACAAAGAAAAATTCGGAGTAGGTATTAAAATCCATGGAGAAGAAATAAATACTTTTATGTTCGCCGAAGACATTGTAATTCTGTCAGAGACGGCAAAGGACTTGGAAGAGCAGTTGAACGGAATGGACAGTGTTTTGAAAGGAGGATATAATATGAACATCAACAAAAGCAAAACAAGAATAATCGACTGTAGTCGAATTAAATCGGGTGATGCTGCGGGAATTAAATTAGGAAATGAGACGCTTAAAGTAGTAAATGAGTTTTTCTATTTGGGGAGCAAAATAACTGATGATGGCCGAAGCAGAGAGGATATAAAATGTAGACTGGCAATGGCAAGGAAAGCGTTTCTGAAGAAGAGGAATTTGTTGAAGTCGAGTATAGATTTAAGTGTCAGGGAGTCGTTTCTGAAAGTATTTGTATGGAGTGTAGCCATGTATGGAAGTGAAACATGGACGATAAATAGTTTAGACAAGAAGAGAATAGAAGCTTTCGAAATGTGATGCTACAGAAGAATGCTGAAGATTAGATGGGTAGATCACATAACTAATGAGGAGGTACTGAATAGTTGGGGAGGAGTTTCTGGCACAACTTGACTAGAAGAAGGGATCGGTTGGTAGTGTAATAACATAGGCATTCTGGAGATCAAGGGAAACAAAGATAGCAGAGCGACGGGAGTTAAGTTGGAGGGAAAGGAGATTGGTAAGGTTAAGGAGCTAGTCGTCGGCAGAGAAGGAAGGCCGGAAGCCACATTGGGTAAGAGGAAGGAGGCGGTGCTGGTTAAGGTGGCGGTGGATACGGCGAGAGAGGATGGCCTCAAAGACCTTACTGAACACGGAGGTTAGGCAGATGGGCCGATAGGAAGTGGTAGCAGAAGGGGGTTTGTTAGGTTTAGGGAACAGCAGGACACGGGAAGTCTTCCACAGGTCAGGGTAAAATCCAGTGGAGAGGAGGACATTGTACAGGGTAGCAAGGACAGACAGGAAGGAGGGAGGGGATTCCTTGAGGTGACGGTAGGTGACGCCATCATGACCAGGGGCGGTGTTGCGTTTGGAGCGGAGGACGAGTGTGATGTCTTGCGTGGTGATGGGAGTGTTGATGTCTGAGGGGGGTAACCGATCCAAGTACTGGAAGCTAGGGGCGAGCGGGGGGACAGAGGTGTCAGTGCGGTCAAGGACGATGGGGAAGAGAGAGTAATCAAAATGGGGATCGTCAGGAATGGAGAAGACCTCGTATAGGTGGGAATCAAAATGGTTAGCCTTACTGAGGTTGTCAGGAAAGGGTCGATCGTCATGGAGGATGGGGTAATGCGGGGTAGGATGGCTACCAGTAAGGCGGTGGAAGGCTGACCAGTACTTGGAGGAGTTGACAGGGAGGGTGGAGTTGAGGCGTGTGCATGTCTGACGACAGTCCCGGCGTTTCTTTGCTGTAAGGAGATTCCCGTCAACTTACCATAGTACAGGCTTTAATAAGTATCGTGTGCCCCCGTGCGCGCGTTACAGGTATCTCCCGGTGACAGGACATCCAGTTGTTGTCGGTCACAAATTAATGTGAATATCGAACAGTGGATGTTCAGTGGCACGAATAGCAATAATATTACGTCAAGTACGGTGGAGAGGTGTAATTTGCGTTCAGTATGGACAAGAATGTAGACACGGTAGATGTGCCGAGCGTAATGAAAGATGCGCATGGCAATGACAAGAGTGTACGCGGCCAGATAACAGATGGCGTTAGCGGAAGACAATTGGCGTACATTCAATACCACGAACATGTTGACGAACAGATTTAAATGTCGAGATTTCCTCGAACACACCAAGGAATAAAACAAGCAGTAGAGGATGACTTTGTAGATGATAGTTGGTATGTGAACGAATCCAGTGACATGTTTGATTCTCCACAGGTAAAGAAAGAATCGAAAGAAAATTTGGAGGTAGGATCGGAACGCACCGATTCCGTAGAACAAGACAGTGTGAAAATTTTAAGCATGAACGACTTATTTGAACAATTAACCAAACAAATTGCATGGCAGAATGATCAGCTTCAAAGACAAGTCGGTAATCAGGTTAGTCAGCTTAAAACACACGTTGACGAGCAGCTCAAAACACAGAATGATCAGCTTAAAAAACACGTTGATCAGCAGCTCAAAACACAAAGTAGTCAGCTCAAAACACAGAATGATCAGCTTAAAACACACGTTGGTCAGCTTAAAGCACAGGTCGAAGAACAAGGAATTAAAATTAGTAAACAAATAGAACAGGTAGAACAAAAAGTGGGTAATTTAAGCTCTGTAGTAAATACTATCAAGTTTGAAATTGACACAATTAATAAAAATATGGATACTATGCAGGGGGAAATCGACAACATTAACCGTGGGTTTGATGTTGAAATTCTCAACATCCAAGAGAAAGTAGAGCCTCTAGTTGAAACAAAAGTAGACGAAAAAGTTTTCGGTCTTAAAACTGAGATCGTAAACGAATGTCAACACGGAATCTCACAGTTGAAAAAGGCAGTTTCAGACACTGAAAGAGATTTAGACGAGAAAGTTACCGGATGTGTACAAAAGTGTGAACAAAATACATCGAAAATTCAAGGCAAAATTTTCGATCTCGAGAGTAAAATCAAAGATAGGCTTAGTGTTGTCTGTAATGGCACGCCACTTACGAAGCTGTTGGAAGGTGAGGAACGCTTCGATCCCGCCAAGAAACATAACGGATGGCATCCGTTGGATTTCATCAAAAATTGCGAGAGGATATTCCCTGAACACTTGTCTGGTCAGGAAAAGATAAACGTAGTAATTAGCGCCTTAGCAGGTGATGCTAAGCGCTGGGGTATTAACTTGAATACCGAACAAATGACGTTCGAAGAATTTAAACAAAAGTTTACGAAAGTATATTGGTCCGAACAAAAACAGGATCATTTGTGGCGCGAGTTTATCATGGCCAAACTTCATGATCACAGGGGCAGGAATTCTTTGAAAGATTTCTGCGAATATTGGAACCGAAAGTTGACGCATTTAAGAGGAAGAAGATCCGATTCAGAAATCATATGGGAGCTATATAAAAAGCTTCCAGAAGATTCGAAGAGATACGTGGGAAGCAATCATCGTAGCTTCCAAGCGTTTCTCGAAAGGGTCGAAGACGAAGACCATTGGCGCGAAAATCGTGCCAATTATCAGAATTTTAGTAACAGGAATAATTGCAATAATGACGAAAGAAATGACGGCGATGGATTTCGCGTCAACCTGATACAGAGAGGTGTAGGCAGAGGAAGAGGAAGAGGGAGTTATCTAGGTAGCGGTAGAGGGCACACCGTGCAAAATAATAAAGACGCGGGAAACTGATTTCCGCAAACGTTGCGGGCCAAATGGAAGCGGACAGGCGGACAGTACATACCGGCCCCGGGTGCATACATTACGAGTGGTAATTCCGTGGCGAAGGAAATAGTAGATGAAACAGTGGATTCACAGAGAGGTGCGGTTAGCAGTGTTAGCAATAAAGTAAATGGCGAGAATGAATTAGCAGAAGTAACTGATTGGCGTGTGCAGATCGACGATCTGTACAAGGGCCTCAAGCAATGTGAGTGGGAGGATTTTAAGAAGAAATATGAGGCAAGGAGGTTAATTAGTGAAAAAGGAGATAATAGGGACGTCGATAAGGTGACGTGGCCCAAATTTGAAGAGGAGAGAGTAAATAGCGCCACGCAAAGTATGCGTGCTGCCGATAGGACGAAGGTTAAAGATAGGAAGGAATTGGAGGATGAAATCCTAAGCATTGACGAGGAAGTAACTTCTGTTAACGATCCGCCAACAGTACAAGCTGCTACCGAAACGCACCGTGGGGAAGGGGCAGGTAATTACCTAAGAGTAACCGAAGTCCACGAGGATTACACTAAATATGAAGTAACAGTGGATGTGAGTAAAGCTGATAATGAGGTCGTTTTGCCAAAAGAGGATACTGAGTTAAAATCAAAGCCTGACGAAAATGCAGAGGGAGAACTGTCTCAGAAAAGCTTTTATGTTAGAACCTGAAAGCGATCCAGAATGGTCGGATTCGGACGATAGTTCAGATGACGAGTATTTCGGTACTAGTGAAAGTAATGGGAATACAGCTAATTGCGATATTGTACCTACTAATGACGAAGTTTTAAAACAAAACCCAGACGTTGAGACTGAACACAGAAAGAAAGAGCCACCTGACGACTCAATGTATATTATGCAAAGAGTTCAAGTAAGCAAAGACTTTCAGCTCCAGAAACCTAGAAAGCCACCAGATATAAATGGTTCACAGGCCAGAAACGTATCTTGGGATGATATCACAGTCGACCAAGGACTGGAAAAAACAGAAAGGGGCATGATTTAGAGCCTGGGGCAGGTTTATATCGGACTTTGAGAATGTCATGAACACCTTACATCATGAAACTACTGGGTTCCCACCGGAAGAAATTTTGTTAGGCAGCAGAAGTAAAAGTTTAATTGAGGAAAAACTAGAGTTTCCGCCTTGTACAAGCTTGGGGTTGAGTCAAAAGGAAGAATTAGTCAGAAAAAGGGCAAAGCAAAAAGCTGAATCTAGATCTAAAAGACATGATAAAAATCTGAAAGTTTCAGAATTTAAAATAGGGGATTATGTTCTTTTAAAAACCCACGAAAAATCTAGTGAACTGAACCATGAAATTTCCAAATTTAAATATATTTATAATAGACCGTATATAATACAGAATATTCCACACGATAATGCTTACTACCTGATCTACCCAAAATCCAAAAGACCTTTAGGTGTAAGAAACGTTGTGGACAAACTGTATGTTCCTAGGAGTGAGTGACCTAAGTACAATCAGAAAGCAATTTGCAGTAAATGTGCTGTATTTTATGCTGAAACTAATTTATTTCAAATGTAACAAATCTTTGTAAATATATGTATACCAATATCAGTGTGCTAATGTACTTATGTGAGTTTCAGATTACCAAATGTACTATAAATGTAAAGATGTATGGAGAAAAGGGCTGGAAAGAAAAAGCAAATGCTGTAAGCCAGATACAAGATGGGACTGCCAAAAATCAAAATGGGCAGTATATGAGTCATAATATAAAGGACTGCCAAAAATCAAAGAGGGTAGATAAATAGTCAAAGGAGAATTGCAAGTGTGGCACAAGTGATGTGATAAAATGATGTGAAATGGACTGCCCAAATCTGAATAATAGGCAGCAAATATGTGTAGTATTTTTCCTAAATGTTATTGTGTGTTTATTAGTAACTAAGGAAATGGACTGCCATTCAATGCAAGCAACAGCAAATTGTCTTATAGTGTATATAGGTATTTGTATCTGCTTTTGTAGTTAAGTGTTTGTGTTTCAGCTTTTGAATTTTATTTTTCTGAGAAATTTAATAATGATAAGTAATTTGCTACTTAAATAATGTTGTGATAGGAGGATGGACTGTGCCAAAGGCATTTAAGTAAATGATAGGTAAATGTTCTCGATATATTAAAAAAGTATAGACCTATATAATGTGAATGAAAGGAAGTTGTGGTATAAACTTTTATGATGGCACATTCATGCAAAGATTCAGAATTCCTGTATAAATACAAAGTTCAGTGTTCCCAGCAAATTTGCACTTAGTGAAATTTACTGTAAACATGGGCATGTGTAACAACAACAATGCTGTACTACTGTACATATAAATAATATTTTTTTTACATCTGAATTTTCGATAAATTAGTGTAATCGATATTCTGATTTCATTTCTTTTTTGTTTCATGCCATTATGTTAAGGAAACTGTAAACAATTTTCAATGTGAATATTAATGTTTATGTCAAATTTCAAGCAATATTGTAATAGAATTGAAGTGTAACAAATGTTGAGACTGTTGTAAGATGTTAAAGTTGTAATTGTGCGTCTGGTCCATACGTAGGCAATATGTAGAATGTAAAACCTCGGGTGAATACCCTGTCTGTAAGGGAGCGGTAAAAGGTGGATGGCAGGCGAGCGCGGGAAAATGCGCACGGGCGCTGCACGGCATAACGGGCTCAGCAGTAATAGTCGGAGTTGGGCATTGGTCTGAGCAACACATTCTGGAGCGAGGAGGCTCTCCTGGAAGACGCAGTTTCATTGAGCCTCGGATATGCCGTTCCTACGCCCATACAGCATGGCAAAATTCCATAGGCACTAAATGGAAAGCATTGCGACGCTAAGAAGAAGTAAAGTGCCGATACATCAAGAGCCATAGCTGTGATTGTATGTGTGCTCTGTGCCTCGCCATCTCGCCGCCCGCCAACCGCCGCATCGATACGAACAGGTTGAAACTTTTAGTACTGTATTCGTGTGGACCAGTGTTACTTTTGTTCCATACTGTTCAATAACAACTTAAATTTTACCAGAACTGTCCTATCATTTAATTATCCTCACAACTAACCTAGACAGGGTCCTTTCCAAATGTTGTGCAATCCGAGTGTCCCGAAATGAAGAATTAAAGTTTGTGTTAATAATAATTACCTGCAGACCTAGCTATGTTAGAATGATGTTTAAAGAACTGTTTTGTTAATGAACCAAAAGAGGAACAACGAAGGTCTGACAAAGTTGGAAGATAACTTTGATATTGATTTAGTAACGACGTTTAATTATTTCGAGACAGATATAATGATATTTAAATGAGCAGGAAATAAGATGAAAAGAGTAGTAACTCATATATTGGAAATCTTGAGCATATAATGATTTCAGTAATCAAAATTTTAATACAGTGATCATAACAGTTTCAGGGTCCCCTCCCCCCTTTTTTTATTCATTTGAATTCTGAAGTGTTCTAAACTGATTTGACCAGCAAAAAATATAAAAGCCAAAATTTATCAGTGTTTTATCATTAACAAAATTGACATTTTGTTTGTGGCTCAAAATTACTATTTCTAGGGTAACCTATGCCCGATTTTAATCAGATCAATAGACAGTACGAAATTTTGTAGTAAACATTATAGTGTAGTGTTATGTATTTATGGTTTATCCATATCAGTACAGAAAGTGAAATTATCAGTTCAATAGATTTTTTGGTTCTAAAATTTACCATATTATGCAGTGTTACTACGTGTTGTTTTCTATGAACGTACATCAACTTGTACAGGGAAGAATCTCAGTTAATGCCTAATTAGGCCCGCGACCGTATTATTAACAAATTGGTAGCATCTTCTGTGTTGTTTCTTGTCCATCCTGACGTGTAGTTGCATTTCGGACTTGCTTGACGTACCATTGTTATTACAGAGTGGGTGTAAGTCTGATTTGCCTCCATTCAGGAACACGCGGTCAATTTCTATACAAAATTCCTTTCTCATAAGGTGAAGCCCGTCAACTTACCATAGTACAGGCTTTAATAAGTATCGTGTGCCCCGTGCGCGCGTTACAGTAGGACATGTTCTGAGGCATCAAGGGATCACCAATTTAGTATTGGAGGGCAGCGTGGAGGGTAAAAATCGTAGAGGGAGACCAAGAGATGAATACACTAAGCAAGTTCAGAAGGATGTAGGCTGCAGTACGTACTGGGAGATGAAGCAGCTTCCACAGGATAGAGTAGCATGGAGAGTTGCATCAAACCAGCCTCAGGACTGAAGACCATAACAACAACGATTATTTCTCCCTATGTAGGTGGGTGCCATCAGAATGTTTTCGCAATGGGAGTAGAAAACTGGTGATTGAAATTTGATGAGAAGATCCCGTCGCAACGAAAAACGCCTTTGTTTTAATGATTGCCACTTCAATTCACGTATCATGTCTGTGGCACTATCTCCTCTACTTCGCGATAACACAAAACAAGCTGCCCTTCTTTGAACATTTTCGATGTCATCCGTCAGTCCCACCTGATACGGATCCCACATCGCACAGCAGTACTCTAGAAAAGGGCGGACAAGCGTGGTGTAAGTAGTCTCTTTAGCAGACCTGTTGCACCATCCAAATGTTCTGCCAGTGAATCGCAGTCTTTGGTTTGTTCTACCCACAACATTATCTATGTGACTGTTCAAAAATTGTGATCCCGAAGTATTTAGTTGATTTTACAGCCTTCAGATTTGTGTAACTTATCACGTGATTGAAATTTAGCGGATTTCTTCTGGTACTCATGTGAATAACTTCACACTTTTCCTTATTCAGGGTCAATTGCCACTTTTAGCACCACAGAAATATCTTATCTAAATCATTTCGCAATTCGTTTTGGTCATCTGACGACTTTACAAGTCGGTAAATGACAGCATCATCTGCAAAAAATCTAAGAGGGCTACTCAGATAGTCTCCTATGTCATTAATACAGATCAGGAACAATAGAGGGCGTATAACACTTCCTTGGGGAAAGCCGGATTTTACTTCTGTTTCACTCTATGACTTACCGTCTGTTACTACAAACTGTGACATTTCTGACAGGAAATCACGAATCCAGTCTCACAGCTGAGGCGATATTCCATAGGCACACAGTTTGGTTAGAAGGCGCTTGTCAGGAACGGTGTCGAAAGCCTTCTGGAAATCTAAACATATGGAATCAATTTGACATCCCCTGTCGACAGCATTCATTACTTCGTGAGTGTTAACACCTAGCTGTGTGTGTGTGTCCGCCGCTCGTGGTCTCGCGGTAGCGTTCTCGCTTCCCAAGCACGGGGTCCCGGGTTCGATTCCCGGCGGGGTCAGGGATTTTCCCCGGCCTCGAGATGACTGGGTGTTTGTGTTGTCCTCATCATTTCATCATCATCCAGGAAAGTGGCGAAATTGGACTGAGCAAAGATTGGATAATTGTAAGGGCGCTGATAACCACGCAGTTGAGCGCCCCACAAACCAAACATCACCATCCACCTAGCTGTGTTTCTGAAGAGCGATATTTTCTGAATCCGTGCTGACTGTGTGTCAATAAATGTTTTTCTTTTTTTTTTTAAGGTAATTTATGATGTTCGAACAAAGTATATGTTCCAAAACCCTACCGCTAATCGGTTAGTGACATGGTCCTGTAATTCAGCGCATTACTCCTATTTCCCTTTTTGGGTATTGGTGTGAGTTGAGCAATTTTCCGGTCTTTAGGTACAGATCTTTCTGTAAGCCAGGGGTTGTATATGATTGCTGCATATCGAGCTTTTGTGTCAGCATGCTCTGAAAGGAAAGTGACTGGTATACAATCTCGACCGCGGCCTTTGCCTTTGAGCTTGTTTGCTACACCGAGGATATCTACTTCTATGTTTCTCACGTTGGCAGTTGTTCTTGATTGGACTTCAGGAATATTTACTTCGCCTTCTTTTGTGAATGTGTTTCGGAAAACCGTGTACAGTATCTCTGTTGTAGCGGCACTGTCATCAGCGACTGCACCGTTGTTATCGCGCAGTGAAGCAGATGGAGTGACTTCCTTATGTACTAGACTTGGCCACTGTTTCTATGTTTCGATACAGTGTATCGATACCTGGAACTGTTTCAGTGTTTCGGAACGGCTATGGTTCACTGTTTCGAAACAGTGGTGTTTCATTCCGCCCTTGTCCCGGATCTCGAGCCAGACACAGAAACTGTATCGTTGTTTCAAAATAAGACTGTTTCAGTCCACCTGCGCCTGGAACGGACTAATTGTATCGAAACAGTGATGTTTCATTCCGCTCTGTGCCGGACGAGATTCGGGCTCGGCACAGGTACTGAAACACAACATACCACTTCATGAAACACTTTCAAGAGTGTCGAAATCTTTTGACAAGCAATAGCATGAAGCTCAAGATATCCGAAAATAAAGCTTCGTTTCTAGCTGACTGTCCTACTCCGAAATGGCGTAACATCTTCTTTTTAAACACTAACCAAACAATAAAACAACGCATACTATTCGCCTTCAAAATAGTAAATATGTGAAAATCATTCAGTTACATTACACTTTTTTTAATAACATACGCTTCTCTGTTCATGTACAGTAATCATATTAAGAAACGCAAGTAAGACTACAAAATTAAAAAAAAAAAAAAGGCGTAGAGTGACAGTTATTAGACATGTATATAAATTTGATGCAGGTATAATTGCAAGCAATCTGTTTGACATATCACTGATAGTGTAATGGTGAACGGGAAGCATCGTAAATTCATAGTAACCGTTCGAAACACCTTGAAACACAATTTTTTTTCTTCTATATTTTGTTATTTATTCGAATTATTTGTGAGTCTATAGTCACTGTGTCTATTATCCACAATGATTCCCTTTGTGTGCATGGAAATTATCAGGATGGGTATATTAGCCATACTAATGGCATGTGGGAATCCCAGTAGTATATCTGTTGTTTCTGCAGTTTGCTCCCATCTCCAGTTCCGTTCATGGTGGTTCTTCTGTCTTCAGCTAAGGCTTTCCTCAGCCAATTGAAAAGTATGAAAGTCACATGACACAAAAGCAGCGCATTTGCTGCAGGAAATACGAAACTGCCAAGACGCCTAAGTGATAGTTTCATACTTTCTGCGATATGATTAGCGCTCTCGCACCTCATTTGTGTTTATATGGACATACTTACACAGTAGACATTCAAGATGATAAAATGTGTAGGTTTATTAGATTACAAAACAAACTGTTTCACTGTTTCGAAACACCGTATCGAAACATTACATTGTACTGTTTCATTTATTTCGAAACATTTACGTGTTTGAGTTTGCCCATCTCTATTATGTACATTTAGTCCGACGATGTATAAGATACTGTAGTAACGTATATTTCACAATATTCTTGCTTAATGCCAGCGGAGCGCTGAACTAATATTATTGTAATATTCCGGCTGCGAGTACCAGTGATTTTGCGCTACCGTAATTGAGATGACAACGCTTTTTGCTGTGAAAAAAGGAGCATCTGTGCTTTTTGTAATTTTGGAGATAAGGAATGCCTATTGGACATTGTTTTTTGGGGTCAGATACGTAGTTTCCATATAGACGTAATTTTAAGTGCAGAGGAGATATAAACTGTAATCGGAATTATCAAGAATAAAAAACTTATCTTGTGAAAAAGAAGGTAAATATCGCCTACGAACTTTTATTCGATGTTGGATACTCGGTCGTTCATAAAACGATTAGTGTGTTTAGCAATCCAGTGCATAGTGATTTCTTCGCAAATTAACAACACTGGGCGAGTATGCTACTATCACGGTCCGAACGACGCGCAATATTTCACCCTCGGCTTGTGTGTTGAAGACGTTAGCTAAGCGACCGGTTTGTTAGAAGATATCATACTGCCGCTGTTTTTGAACCTTCCCATTCTGAAAGTGTTTCCAGAAAATCTTACCGCGACTGTGAGTACTTTAGCTGCTACGAGCGACTGATTTTTAACGCGATTCGTAACAGTTTTCTCCGTCTTCGCCTGGCGTTCTCTGAGAACCGGAGAAACGGAAACCTCCGACCGCCAACTCATCCTGTACCTAACCCGTTCTCTCCTTACAGCAGCCACGAAGAAAACATATTCATCTATAGACAAATTTTTTCACAGATTTTTATATTAGACAGGTCAAAATTTTAAAATCTATGCAACTAGGCGAAAAATCAAAAGAGTGTTTAAACGCAGGACCTGTCTTATCTGTGTCAGAGTCAAAGGTCACGTTAATTCATTTTTGTTTACGACGTAGCAGTTCATTAAAGCCGGTAGCCACAAAACGCGCCATGTGGCGCATATTTCTGAATTCATCGTCGACTTCAGGTACGGTCTCACTCACTTACTGAGCACACGACTACGTCGAACCAAAGTGAGCAGCTTCCTTCTTTCAAATCTGCCGCCGTCATGCGCTAGAGGTTCCCCGCCTCAGAAAGCGCCTTCTAACAAGGGAATGGTCAGACTTGTCATGCCGAAACATGTATTGTTTTTTTTAGCACTGTCATTTAACTGTGCAAAAGGTCCGTATGCAAAATTGTAGCTGCTGACATGAACTGGATGTCACCTAAAAAATCACGAACATGGCTGTGTTTCCTGCTTGGCGCTTGCAGTGACGGCTAGCCACCCCTGGAAATGGCGAGTCGCGAGCGCATGGTCGGGGAGTGCGGCCGTCTTATCGCGGCGTTCACTAAAGAGGAATATCGCTGCAGGGTTTTGGTGGAAAGGGGAAACAAATATTCGTTTCTGTCGCATGCTCGTCCTTTTAATTTCTGGTACGTATTTCGAAACATACCGTCCTGAAACTGGTTAGATATGTGAAAGATGTTCTGTGCATGTTCATCTATACTCCGCAAGCCACTTTGCGGTGAACATTCAATCTCCCCTCACAGGTGATGGCGAACCCTGTAAATGTTTTGCTGCTTGCCATGGAGATATACCACAGACGCCAAATGAAGCAATCAACAGAAAACACGCGTGAAGACAATGTGTTGTGCGACATGGTTGTTAAACTTCTAGACGAGCATGTAAATGGCGCAGACATGTGGCTAGAAGCAACTGAAACACTCGATATTGCAGACTGTGAATCTACAGACGGCGAAGACACCGACGGAAGTTGCACTCATGAAGACTCTTCGAGTGATAGTGCCACGTACCATCATCGATTATCTCCGACAGTAACACCAGCAACTACAATTACCTTATCAGACAAAGAAAAAGCGGTGACGTATTGATAGAACGAAAGTGATAAGAAACGCCTACGTGTCAGTACTGTTCAAAATAAATATCACTTTATCCGTTCTGAACGTGAATTGTATATATGTAAAAAGGAAGTCGCTGGACGACGTAAGAGTCGACTGGAAATTACGACGGAGACAAATGCGCGACTTTTTGAGGTATTTACCGATGTCAGACAACAGTCATTTAGTGTCAGCGATACAACTTTGCGTGACTGGGCGTTAGAGATTGCCAACGCGATAGGCGCTAAACAATTTACAGCTAGCTTCTCAAAGTTGGATTAGTCGCTTCACAAGATCACATAAAATTGTGGCAATAAAAATAACAAAATTTGTATCGAGAAACAGGTCGGGAAATGAAGTGTCACAAATCGAAATGATAGAAGCTTTTCTTACGAATGCAAAAAATAAGATCGCTAGTTTTAGTGAATCGTACGTGTACAATGCAGATCAGTCACGTTTTCAAAAAGAAATGCGTGCGAAAAGAGCACTGTCATTCAAAGAGGAAATACATATTGAGGCGATTGCGCAATCCACGACTGCACTCACCCATTCATACACTGTAATGCCCATAATTAGTCTGGATGGTTCATTGCTTCCTAAAATATAAGTGTGTCTTCAAGAACCAACTGGACGTTTTGGACCACGTGTCAAAAGAACAATGTTCTACGCAAACAATCTTCTCTAGACGCATCGAAGTCTGGAAAAATGGGAAATGAAAACGTTACACTTTTCATGCGTCATGCTTTTCTTCCGTTCTGCGGGAACAAATCTCTTCTCCTTCTAGATTCGTGGTCAGGTCATAAAAGGTCTGATTCATTAAAAGCTGTATTTCGAGCCCACCCTGACAAAGAAGTAGAGATACTTCAGATTCCATCCGGCACGACGAACGTAATTCAACCTTTAGACACAGTATTTTTCCGTCAGTGGAAGGCATTTTACAGAAAACTAACAGAGAAAATTATTGTGCGCAGATCACTGCAATTTACTGTCTATCAACGTGACAATATTCTCAAGCTGCAATCAGTAGTACATCATTAATTTTCCTCCCCACGGTTTCAGAATTTGATTAAATATGCTTGGCACACATCGAAATATACTGATAATAGGCCTGATTCATTCCTAACACCAGCCCAGTTTTGTCACGGACATCTAACAACGTCTGTGATTCGCAGAGCTGTCATATGTCGTCTTTGCTTGTATGTTCTTTGTGCACAAAAAAACCTATGTTTTGAACACTGTATCAAAATGTCGCATTTTTGCGGTAATTACAAGAAATAAAATTTGGACGTGTTGTAAATCGTATATTTATTTGTGTCTTTTTCATAGCTATTTGGAAAGAATGTTGTAGATAACATATCAGTCATATTTGTCAACGAATGTTAAATTATCATACGATCGCTTTCACTGGGGAATCAGCTCTCTCACTGCTGTGGCAAGAGAGCGGCGCATAGCTAACGCCACCTTGTCCCTAGATGGCGTTGGTATAACGTAGCGAGAGAGGTCAGGGTTGTACAAGAGGCAGTTATAAGCTCGGAAACAATGCGACAATAATGTCTTACTTCATAAAATTGTTTACAGACTTCCAGGTCATGTCAGCAGCTAAAATTCTGCATACAGACTTCTTGCAATGTTAACTCACAGTGGTAAAAAAAGCAACACAGGTTTCGACATGACAAGTCTGACCATTCCCTTGTAAGTAGCGGTCGGGCGGTTGCTGTCGGCTGCGGTGTGGGGTCTGTGGCATCTAGTCGGACTCCGGTCCGCTGCAAACGATGCGCTATGTTGGGCCCCAGTTTGGTCACGTCGCCCGTCAGTATTTGGTATGAGGCTTGTTGCCACAGCCGTTCCCTGACGTTAGTGTCTAGTGCGCATTATTGTAAGCGATCTTGGCCCTATGTGGTTCTAGAGCGCCAGAATTTATTTCCTTTGTATATTCTAGTCATTTTCCTCTGTTTTGGGGATTCCGTTTGTATGAATCTCTGTGCGGAGAGTCTGGTACTTTGAAGACTCTGATTCGTTAGGTGCTTTGGCCTTCGAAGGGTGATGCTACCCAAAAAGCCAGAGGAATTTCACTCGAAAATGGACACAAAGTCCTTACAACTGTGCTGCTAAACTGAATGAAACCACTGGCTGAAGGAATTGTAGGCACGTATCAATGTGGCTTCGTCCCCGGACGGTGTACCATGGACCACATATTTACTTTGAGGCAGCTGATAGAAAAATTCTGTGAGTTCAGTCGGGAACTACACCTCATCTTCATCGATCTTTGGCAAGCTTATGACAACACTGACCGCGTCACATTATGGGATACATAATTGCAGCTTGCTACTCCCAGTCTACTTGGCAACAAACTATGACCACCTTTCACTATCCAAAATGGATTGAGACAAGGAGATCCATGTTGTTGTTGTTGTTGTGGTCTTCAGTTCAGAGACAAGTTTGATGCAGCTCTCCATGCTACTCTGTAAGCTTCTTCATCTCCCAGTACCTACTGCAACCTACATCCATCTGAATCTGTTTAGTGTACTCATCTCTTGGTCTCCCTCTACGATTTTTACCCTCCGCACTGCCCTCCAATACTTAATTGGTGATCCCTTGATGCCTCAGAATATGTCCTACCAACTGATCCCTTCTTCTAGTCAAGTTGTGCCACAAATTTCTCTTCTCCCCAATTCTATTCAATGCCTCTTCATTAGTTATGTGATCTACCCATCTAACCTTCAGCATTCTTCTGTAGCACGACATTTTGAAAGCTTCTATTCTCTTTCTGTCTAAACTATTTATCGTCCACGTCTCACTTCCATACATGGCTACACTCCATACATACACTTCCAGAAACGACTTCCTGACACTTAAATCTATACTCGATGTTAACAAATTTCTCTTTTTCAGAAACGCTTTCCTTGCCACTGCCAGTCTACATTTTATATCCTCTCTACTTCGACCATCATCAGTTATTTTTCTCCCCAAATAGCAAAATTCCTTTGCTACTTTAAGTGTCTCATTTCCTAATCTAATTCCCTCGGCATTACCTGACTTAATTCGACTACATCCCATTATCTTCGTTTTGCTTTTGTCGATGTTCATCTTATATCCTTCTTTCAAGACACCATCCATTCCGTTCAACTGCTCTTCCAAGTCCTTTGCTGTCTCTGACAGAATTACAATGTCATCGGCGAACCTCAAAGTTTTTATTTCTTCTCCATGGATTTTAATTCCTACTCCGAATTTTTCTTTTGTTTCCTTTACTGCTTGCTCAATATACAGATTGAATAACATAGGGGAGAGGCTACAACCCTGTCTTACTCCTTTCCCAACCACTGCTTCCCTTTCATGCCCCTCGACTCTTATAATTCCCATCTGGTTTCTGTACAAATTGTAAATAGCCTTTCGCTCCCTGTATTTTACCCCTGCCACCTTCAGAATTTGAAAGAGAGTATTCCAGTTAACATTGTCAAAAGCTTTCTCTAAGTCTACAGATGCTAGAAACGTAGGTTTGCCTTTCCTTAATCTAGCTTCTAAGATAAGTCGTAGGGTCAGTATTGCCTCACGTGTTCCAACATTTCTACGGAATCCAAACTGATCTTCCCAGAGGTTGGCTTCTACCAGTTTTTCCTTTCGCCTGTAAAGAATTCGTATTAGTATTTTGCAGCTGCGACGTATTAAACTGATAGTTCGGTAATTTTCACATCTGTCAACACCTGCTTTCTTTGGTATTGGAATTATTATATTCTCCTTGAAGTCTGTGGGTATTTCGCCTGTCTCATACATCTTGCTCACCAGATGGTAGAGTTTTGTCTCGGGCTGGCTCTCCCAAAGCTGTCAGTAGTTCTAATGGAATGCTGTCTACTCCCGGGGCCTTATTTCGAATTAGGTCTTACAGTGCTCTGTCAAACTCTTCACGCACTATCATATCTCCCATTTCATCTTCAGCTACATCCTCTTCAATGTCCATAATATTGTCCTCAAGAACATGGTTCTTGTGTAGACCCTCTATGTCCTCCTTCCATCTTTCTGCTTTCCCTTCTTTGCTCAGAGCTGGGTTTCCATCTGTGCTCTTGATATTCATGCAAGTGGTTTTCTTTTCTCCAAAGGTCTCTTTACTTTTCCTGTAGGCAGTATCTATCTTAGCCCTAGTGATATATGCCTCTGCATCGTTACATTTGTCTTCTAGCCATCCCTGCTTAGCCATTTTGCACTTCCTGTGGATCTCATTTTTGAGACGCTTGTATTCCTTTTTGCCTACTTCATTTACTACATTTTTGTATTTTCTGCTTTCATAAATCAAATTCAGTATCTCTTCTATTACCCAAGGATTTCTATTAGCCGTCGTCTTTTTACCTACTTGATCCTCTGTTGCCTTCACTATTTCATCTCTCAAAGCTACCCATTCTTCTTCTACTGTATTTCTTTCCCCCATTCTTGTCAATAGTTCCCTAACGCGCTCCCTGAAACTCTGTACAACCTCTGGTTTAGTCAGTTTAACCAGGCTCCAGCCCCTTAAATTCCCACCTTTTTGCAGTTTCTTTAGTTTTAATCTACATTTTATAACCAATTGATTGTGGTCAGGGTCCACAGCTGCCCCTGGAAATGTCTTACAATTCAAAACCTGGTTCCTAAATCTGTGTGTTACCCCATTGTATAATGTATCTGAGACCTTCCAGTATCTCCAGGCTTCTTCCATGTATACAACCTTCTTTTATGGTTCTTGAACCAAGTGTTAGCTATGATTAAGTTCTGCCCTGTGCAAAATTCTACCAGGCGGCTTCCTCTTTCATTCCTCACCCCCATTCCACATTCACCTACTACGTTTCCTTCTCTTCCTTTTCCTACTATCGAATTCCAGTCACGCATGACTATTAAATGTTCGTCTCCCTTCACTATTTGAATAATTTCCTTTATCTCATCATACATTTCATCAATCTCTTCATCACATGCGGAGCTAGTCGGTAGGTGTGGGCTTCGTGTCTATCTTGGCCACAATAATGCGTTCACTTTGCTGTTTATAGTAGCTTACCCGGATTCCTATTTTTTATTAATTGGCGCAAATATTAAACTTGCCCTTGGAAAAAGTAAGCCGTGGCACTTGCCAAACCAGAGAAATGGTGGTGATGGGAGCAGACACAGTTCTGGCATTTTCTGACGATATTGTGATCCTTGACGACACTATAGAGCAAATGTGTGCTGATACTTCCCGATTCCTCCAAAATGCAAAGGAAACTTGACTGGAGGTGAACGAGGACAAAACTAAATACCTTGGACTACCACGTCGTCGAGTTCTCCCTCCTTCCGTCGAACGAGTTGAAGAGTTCAAGTACCTGGGCTCAATGTTAACCAAAAATGTGAAGTGAGTGACGAAAGAAGTACATCAACGCATAACAAGTGTTGATCTCGTGTTCTTTAGTCTGAACAATCTTTTTAAATCTCGTCTGGTATCTCAGAAGAACAAAGTGCATCTGTACACGACACTGGTGAGGCAAGTACTTTTTTACGGCTGTGAAACTTGGGCGACATCAGTAACGACAGAAGATTCAATATGTGCGTTTGAAAGAAAGGTACTTCGGAAGATCTATGGACCCGTGTACAATAACATGGAAGTTAAATGGGAAAGAAGAAAGAAGACCTGTACCAAACATTGGACAAATATTGGGTCAGAGGCGACTATAGTGGTTTGACCATATCTTACGTGCCTGCAGCAAATACCTCCTCTCTTGTGATCGACAGACATTCCTTTTATTGAGGTTTTTGTGTTTGTAATGTTTTTTTCTGTTGATCTTCTGTTGTAGGCCTCAAAGGCCCGTTAACGCAATAAATTATGATGATGATAGAAGATTTCATTATGTGCTCAGTAAAAGCATAAATAACTGACTGTATAATAGTCGTCTTGAATGCGAGTGTATTTCAGTAAAGCAGAAGTGGTTGTCAAGTCAGGAGTACATTACCCCTTCGTAAGTTTTAGAAAATGACACAAAAACTGACATTGGGTGTTAGTTACTGACATTGTGGAGTTAACTTTGTTACATACAGGCCTAACAGTCACATATTTCAGTCTGCCTGGGAAAATATCCTGATTATGCCCCACATAAGCGACTAAGAACATTGTAGGGCCACAACGTTTTAGTTTGTTATTCGAGATATTAAACACCACACATTAACTTTTACTTTTTACAGGTGTGAAGATCTTCCCAACTTCTGATAGGTCGTGAGATCGTTTGAATTTCACTAAATGTTCTCTGTTTTGCTTCTTAGTTCACTGTTCCGGCTTGTCTTCTCAGCTCTTTGTAGCAACTTGCTCGCCTACTCCTAGAAAATAATTGTTATTTATAAATTTTCTCTTCAGTTCTAGTACTTCCAATAACAACATAATGCGTGGTTTTCACTATTATTCAATAATCTCACAGGACACACATCAGTGCACTGTTTGTTTTATCTCTGCGTCGAATTGTCTTCCCACAACATGTCACAAACTTTACTACCTGGTGTCCTCCGCATGGTAGTAGCTGCATCACTAAGTGGACTATAGCTGTCAGTATAGACTAACAGATTTGCATCCACATGTCCACACTTCAACACCTGACCTGCCGCCCAGGCTCTTCCCACATGTACTTGTGGGTACTAATCAACCTAACAAGATGAAACTTCGAATAGCTGTAAATATTAGTATGAAAATAACGTAAATATTGATGTGTTTTTGTTCAGTACACCGTCCTCAGTCACCATGAGAAATATCCGCATCTACACCCGTCACATCCTGTATGGAGGATGGTCCATTGATAGTGACCGAGCGAAATATCTCACGAAATAAGCACCAAATGAAAAAACTACAAAGAACGAAACTTGTCTAGCTTGAAGGGGGAAACCAGATGGCGCTCTGGTTGGCCCGCTAGATGCGGCTGCCATAGGTCAAACGGATATCAACTGCGTTTTTTTAAAATAGGAAGCCCCATTTTTTATTTCATATTCGTGTAGTACGGAAAGAAATATGAATGTTTTAGTTGGACCACTTTTTTCGCTTTGTGATAGATGGCGCTGTAATAGTCACAAACGTATAAGTACGTAGTATCACGTAACTTGCGGACGGTATTTGCTTCGTGATACATTACCCGTGTTAAAATGGACCAATTGCGGAAAAGGTCGATATCGTGTTGATGTATGGCTATTGTGATCAGAATGCCCAACGGGCGTGTGCTATGTATGCTGCTCGGTGTCCTGGATGACATCATCCAAGTGTCCGCACCGTTCGCCGGATAGTTACGTTATTTAAGGAAAAAGGAAGTGTTCAGCCACATGTGAAACATCAACCACGACCTGCAGCAAATGATGATGCCCAAGTAGGTGTTTTAGCTGCTTTCGCGGCTAATCCGCACATCAGCAGCAGACAAATTGCGCGAGAATCGGAAGTTTCAAAGACGTCGGTGTTGAGAATTCTACATCAACATCGATTGCACCCCTACCATTTTTCAATGCACCAGGAATAGCATGGTGGCGACTTTGAACGTCGCGTATAGTTCTGCCACTGGGCACAAGAAAAATTACGGGAGGATGACAAATTTTTTGCACGCGTTCAATTTAGCGACGAAGCGTCATTCACCAACAGCGGTAACGTAAACCGGCATAATATGCACTATTGGGCAACGGAAAATCCACGATGGCTGCGACAAGTGGAACATCAGTGATCTTGGCGGGTTAATGTATGGTGCGGTATTATGGGAGGAAGGATAATTGGCCCCCATTTTATCGATGGTGGCAATCAAAATGGTACAATGTATGCTGACTTCCTACGTAATGTTCTACCGATGTTACTACAAGTTATTTCACTGCATTGCAGAATGGCGATGTACTTCCAACATGATGGATGTGCAGCACATAGCTCGCGTGCGGTTGAAGCGGTATTGAATAGCATATTTCATGACAGGTGGATTGGTCATCGAAGCACCATACCATAGCCCACACGATCACCGGATCTGACGTCCCCGGATTTCTTTCTGTGGGGAAAGTTGAAGGATATTTACTATCGTGATCCATCGACAACGCCTGACAACATGCGTCAGCGCATTGTCAATGCATGTGCGAACATTACGGAAGGCGAACTACTCGCTATTGAGAGGAATGTCGTTACACGTATTGCCAAATGCACTGAGGTTTACGGACTTCATTTTGAGCATTTATTGCATTAATGTGGTATTGAAAGGTAATCACGCTGTAAAAGCATGCGTTCTCATAAATGATAAGTTCACAAAGGTACATATATCACATTGGAACAACCGAAATAAAATGTTCAAACGTACCTACGTTCTGTATTTTAATTTAAAAAATCTACCTGTTAACAACTGTTCGTATAAATTGTGAGCCATATGTTTGAGACTATTACAGCGCCATCTATTACAAAGTGAAAAAAGTAGTCCAACTAAAACATTCATATTTCTTTACGTACTACACGAATATGTAATAGAAATGGAGGTTCGTATTTTTAAAAAACGTAGTTGATATCCGTTTGACCTATGGCAGCGCCATCTAGCGGGCCACCCATAGCACAATCTGGTTTCCCCATTCAAGCTAGACAAGTTTCGTTCTTTGTAGTTTTTTCGTTTGACGCTTATTTCCGAGATACTTGGCCCGGTCATGATCAATGGACCACCCTGTATAAGGTGCAACAACCAAAGACCCATTCTTTCAGTGCGGCTGTATACCAAACCCAACCTCTTGCGATAATGAGAAAGGGCGAGTGAGTGGTTAAAGGGTAGGTGACGTGACGCTATGGTAGTAGCGTGTAACAGACTGGGAACTTGGGTCAGATGGGACGCAGTTAAGATGGCGGAGGTGGTTAAGTTGGTTTGTTGGTTGATTTGGGGGACGGGACGGAAGCCATCGGTTCCATCGGATTAGGGGAAGGATTGGAAAGGAAGCTGGGAGTGCCCTTTCAAAGGAACCATCGCGGTATTTGCCTGAAGTGGAAAACCTAAAACAAGTTGACAAGATGCGGGTTTGAATCGTCGTTCTCCAGAATGCGTCCACCTCACGCGGTACGTGGTTGAGGTGACCGCTTGCGTTGAGCAGGAGATCCGTGTTCAAGTCCGCGTTCCTACACAAATTTTAACTTTTTACCACTGATTCATTTCAATGTCTGAATTCATGACAATGGCCAAATGAGGTTAGCGTCATAAGGTTTTTTTAAGGTCTTCAGTAGTTTCCTCACTAATCAGACTCACTGATTTCTTTGAGTTTTTCTGAACTGTGCCTGGAGCTAAGTTATGTATTGTGACTAACTGTGCGTTGTGATATCTGACATTCCACCGGCCTGTGTGGCCGAGCGGTTCTAGGCGCTTCAGTCTGGAACTGCGCGGCCGCTACGGTCGCAGGTTCGAATCCTGCCTCCGGCATGGATGTGTGTGATGTCCTTAGGTTAGTTAGGTTTAAGTAGTTCTAAGTTCTAGGGGACTGATGACCTCAGATGTTAAGTCACTTAGTGCTCAGAGCCATTTGAACCATTTGTCCTTGTTTTATCCGTCATGTGTTATTTTACTTCCAAAGTAGCAGGGTGGCTTCACTTCACCTACTTCGTCATCCATAATTCTGGTGTTAAGCTTACCGCTAGTCGAATTTCTGCTAACCGTAAGCTGCGCGGAGTAGCCGCGAGGTCTGGGGCGACTTGTCACGGTTCGCGCGGCTCCCCTCGTCTGAGGTTCGAGTCCTCCCTCGGGCTTCGGTGCGTTTGTTGTTCTTAGTATAAGTTAGTTTAAGGGGCTCCGGAAAGGCTCAAAATCATGGAAAGTTCAATTTTTACTTTTTTCCGTTTTCTGAATCTGCAGACTATTACCTTTTAATAGATATATAATTTATTCAATTCCGAAGACTAAAACTATTTTTAAATTTTTTTTGAAATGTGTTCTACATTTGCGTGACCCACTGTGGCGCTGTTAAACTGCTGTCAAATGGTGTTATTATTAACGTCCGTGTTCATCAGGTACATTTTAGTGATGTGAGATAAAGTATGTGTTGTGGCTAACCTATTTTCAGAGACTTAGCAGCACCTGAACTGTTGAAAAAGTGTATTCACGGAAAAACTCAAAACCCCAATGAAAGTGTACATAGTGTTATATGGTCGAGAATCCCCAAGACTGTATTTGTTGGAATAGAAACACTTCACTTTGGTGTGTATGGTGCTGTTGCGACTTTCAATGATGGCAACATTGTAAGGTGCAAGGTATTTAGAAATATGGGAATGAAGATAGGTTCTAACATGGTACGAGCGATGCTTGCTTTAGACAAGGAACGCCTTCGGGCTGCAGACAGGGCTGTAAGGAGTCTAGAAAGACAAGCAAGAGTAAACAGGAGGAGGAACAAGAGGAAGCTGGAGGAGGAGTTTGCAGAGGATGAAGATAATCCATCCTATGGACCTGGAATGCACTAAAAAGTTAATCCAATCTTTGTCGCTCGATTCCCAAAACTTTTATTTTCTCATAGTAATTACATGTTTTCTAAGGATCTTCCAAACATATTTGTTTCAAACTTTCAGTAAATGTTACACAGTACCTTCTGCATAATTTAACACAGCCTTTTACCAAAAAACTGTATATTTTTTTAATATATGTAAATAAAAAATTGCAATAAAATGTTGTGAATTTTCATTACAATTGAAAAAAAATCGTCTTTAATAACTGAACTAAAATTTTGTAAAATCCCTGTGTTAAGTTGTAGCCCATATTCCAATAAATAATCTGTAAAAAGTTCAACTTCCTACCTCAAATAGTTTGTGAGGAAAGATGTAATTTAGAAGCGTTATTTTAACATTGCAAGTATAGGGCGTTCCGGAGTCCCTTAAGTTAGATTAAGTAGTGTGTAAGCTTAGGGACCGATGGCCTCAGCAATTTGGTCCCATAGACTTTACCACATATTTCTAAATTTTTTACTAATCGTAATTACTTTCTTATATCTTTGGTACAGCTTAAATCCACAGTGTATGAACACTACAGTTCTGTCAAAGTCCGCACCACGTTGGAAACACGGGTTCCCGTCAGTTCACAGCAGTTAAACACCATCGAGCGGGGCCATTACTTGGATGGATAACCGTCTGGGTGCAACGTGCGCTGTTCACAGTTATCCCTTTCCCTTCACGGCGGAGGGGACAAAAGAGGGGTGATCGTATGAAGTTCTTGATCACAAGACTTTGCGCCAATATCTAGAGTTAAAGTTTAAACCTCTCCGCGGCGTCTCATAAACTGAGGGGTTGTGACCGTGTTCATGGTAATCAGTCCTTCAGATGGGGACTTTCAGCTCTGTCCGCCACATTGGTGCTATTCCAGGAGGCTGGGTTAGAGCCGTGGTCTATGGGTAAAGTCTTAGCCTTATAATCAAAACCGTCTCGGTCCCGGGTTCGAACCGCATCCCCACGTACATTTTCAATAAAAGTAGTCAGCAATGATGGTCGAAGACCTCCGGCGTATGATACACCCCCCGCCTGCCAACGGCCCCGCGAAACTGACCCTAAACGGCGGAAATGTCAGCAATAATGAAAGGCATGAGGATGTAGAAGGCAATGGAAACCGCTGCATTAGAGACACATTAGATTAGATTAGTACATGTTCCATATATCATAAATACGACACTTCGTAATGATGTGGAACGTGTCAGATTAATAAAACGTGTCTATACAAGATATTACATTACACAAAATACATTACATGACAATATTTTTAATTTTTTTTCTGGTGGCGGTTGGGGAAATTACCCACTAACTATATCCAAAAATTGATCTAATGAGTAGGAGGAGTTGCCATTAAGAAATTCTTTTAATTTCCTTTTAAATGCTGTATGGCTATCTGTCAGACTTTTGATGCTATCAGGTAAGTGACCAAAGACTTTTGTGACAGCATTATTTATCCCCTTCTGAGCCAAAGTTAGATTTAACCTTGAGTATTGAAGATCATCCTTTCTCCTAGTGTTGTAGCCGTGTACACTGCTATTTCGTTTGAATTCGTTCGGATTGTTAATAACAAATTTCATAAGTGAATATATATATTGTGAGGCTACTGTGAAGATCCCTAGCTCTTTAAATAAGTGTCTGCAGGATGATCTTGGATGAGCTCCAGCAATTATTCTGATTACACGCTTTTGTGCAATGAACACTCTTCTACTCAGTGATGAGTTACCCCAGAATATGATGCCAGACGAAAGCAGAGAATGAAAATAGGCGTGGTAAGCTAATTTACTGAGATGTATATCGCCAAAATTTGCAATGACCCTAATAGCATAAGTAGCTGAACTAAAACGTTTCAGTAGATCTTCAGTGTGTTTTTTCCAGTTCAACCCCTCATCAATGCATACACCTAGAAATTTTGAATATTCTACCTTAGCTACCGATTTCTGATCGAAGTCTATATTTATTAATGGAGTCCTTACATTTACTGTGTGGAACTGTATATACTGTGTTTTGTCAAAGTTTAATGACAGCCCATTTGCAGAGAACCACTTAATGATTTTCTGAAAAACATCGTTTACAATTTCACCAGTTAATTCTTGTCTGTTGGGTGTGATAGCTATACTTGTATCATCGGCAAAAGTACTAGTTTTGCATCTTTGTGAATATAGAATGGCAAGCCATTAATATATATTAAGAACAGCAGAGGACTCAAGATAGAACCTTGCTGCACTCTATTCTTGATTGTTCCCCAGTTTGAGAAATCACCAATTTTTTGCATATTATGTGGACTGCTTATTTCAACTTTCTGTACTCTTCCAGTTAGGTATGATTTAAACCATTTGAGCGCTGTCCCATTCATACCACAATACTTGAGCTTATCTAGAAGTATTCCATGATCTACACAATCAAAAGCCTTTGAGAGACCACAAAGAATTCCAACAACATTATGTATGTCCACCGGACATGTAGCCTCTAAACGAAAAAAAGTGTCGTGATGATCATACCTCAATTGAAAAAGATCTCTGACTGGTTACAAGGCCGGCCGCGGTGGTATAGCGGTTCTAGGCGCGCAGTCCGGAACGGCGCGACTGCTACGGTCGCAGGTTCGAATCCTGCCTCGGGCACGGATGTGTGTGATGTCCTTAGGTTAGTTAGGTTTAAGTAGTTCTAAGTTCTAGGGGACTGATGACCACAGATGTTAAGTCCCATAGTGCTCAGAGCCATTTGAACCATTTGAACTGGTTACAAGAATCTCCCATTTCTAGTAAACCTCCAGAAATGTCTCAGTTTGGTTAGTGATTCCGTAAAGGATACCTTAAGACTCGTGCAGTATGACCGGCCGTGCTTTTCCATCCGAGTTTTATGGAGACAATTTGTCCTTGTACTATCTTAGTGAGTCATCGTGTAGAATTCTTGCCCCCTGTCTTTCCGAGAAGCTCTCGAAGTTTATCTCCCTCGCAGAAGCAGTATTACCGCCATCGGGTTCTCTGTAAAGTCCAATCCTACTTCCTGTGATTCTAACTGATGAAGCCGGAAGCCGTATTATTCGGAATAACATTCAAAACGGATGCCATTATGATGTATTGATATACTAAACACCATAAACTGATAATATCAACACAATTAATAACTATCAACTGAAAACTAACAATTTCATGAAGCATGGTCTTGCGACAGAGCTAGATCGGAAGCAGTCCTATCGGCGACTGACTACTATAGCGCGGAGCCTGTGCCTTGTACTTACTTACACTCGTGATATTTCGTAACGTTTCGTACATTTTCGTTACCTTAAACAGTAGCCATTTATTTATTAAGCTGATCGATTTCTGGCGTTGTCGTATTGTTGTAAGTACGTGCTCCCTATATCTGTATTAGAAAAAGCAGATTTTATTAGTAAATGGTTATTGAGCATGTTTGATTGTTTCGCGCCAGAATAACTGTGCTCTCCCTGCCTCGCTATTGACGTAAAAAGCGTTCTCATGTCCAGCCACGGCGCCTCACTCCAGCGCCCACTGTCGACGGCACGCGGTCCAGCGGCTCCTCCAGCCGGCGTGGGAACTGAAATCTCGGTCCCAACTGTGTGCGTTCTGCAGTACTGCTCTACTAACTGAATGCTACATAACATCTGTTGTAACACCGGAAATGCATATCCTCCTATTTCCATTTATTGTACTATAAATTTTTTTTTATTTTGTTACCTGAAGATATGACATCTCTGTGTCTTTATATATTGTAATTGTTCTATATTTATGCATTTATGTCGACGTATAATTGGTTTGCTTTGTAAATATTATTTGTACACTCCTGGAAATGGAAAAAAGAACACATTGACACCGGTGTGTCAGACCCACCATACTTGCTCCGGACACTGCGAGAGGGCTGTACAAGCAATGATCACACGCACGGCACAGCGGACACACCAGGAACCGCGGTGTTGGCCGTCGAATGGCGCTAGCTGCGCAGCATTTGTGCACCGCCGCCGTCAGTGTCAGCCAGTTTGCCGTGGCATACGGAGCTCCATCGCAGTCTTTAACACTGGTAGCATGCCGCGACAGCGTGGACGTGAACCGTATGTGCAGTTGACGGACTTTGAGCGAGGGCGTATAGTGGGCATGCGGGAGGCCGGGTGGACGTACCGCCGAAATGCTCAACACGTGGGGCGTGAGGTCTCCACAGTACATCGATGTTGTCGCCAGTGGTCGGCGGAAGGTGCACGTGCCCGTCGACCTGGGACCGGACCGCAGCGACGCACGGATGCACGCCAAGACCGTAGGATCCTACGCAGTGCCGTAGGGGACCGCACCGCCACTTCCCAGCAAATTAGGGACACTGTTGCTCCTGGGGTATCGGCGAGGACCATTCGCAACCGTCTCCATGAAGCTGGGCTACGGTCCCGCACACCGTTAGGCCGTCTTCCGCTCACGCCCCAACATCGTGCAGCCCGCCTCCAGTGGTGTCGCGACAGGCGTGAATGGAGGGACGAATGGAGACGTGTCGTCTTCAGCGATGAGAGTCGCTTCTGCCTTGGTGCCAATGATAGTCGTATGCGTGTTTGGCGCCGTGCAGGTGAGCGCCACAATCAGGACTGCATACGACCGAGGCACACAGGGCCAACACCCGGCATCATGGTGTGGGGAGCGATCTCCTACACTGGCCGTACACCACTGGTGATCGTCGAGGGGACACTGAATAGTGCACGGTACATCCAAACCGTCATCGAACCCATCGTTCTACCATTCCTAGACCGGCAAGGGAACTTGCTGTTCCAACAGGACAATGCATGTCCGCATGTATCCCGTGCCACCCAACGTGCTCTAGAAGGTGTAAGTCAACTACCCTGGCCAGCAAGATCTCCGGATCTGTCCCCTATTGAGCATGTTTGGGGCTGGATGAAGCGTCGTCTCACGCGGTCTGCACGTCCAGCACGAACGCTGGTACAACTGAGGCGCCAGGTGGAAATGGCATGGCAAGCCGTTCCACAGGACTACATCCAGCATCTCTACGATCGTCTCCATGGAAGAATAGCAGCCTGCATTGCTGCGAAAGGTGGATATACACTGTACTAGTGCCGACATTGTGCATGCTCTGTTGCCTGTGTCTATGTGCCTGTGGTTCTGTCAGTGTGATCATGTGATGTATCTGACCCCAGGAATGTGTCAATAAAGTTTCCCCTTCCTGGGACAATGAATTCACGGTGTTCTTATTTCAATTTCCAGGAGTGTACTTTTACGCTGGGTCTTGCCTAGGGAAAACTATGCTATCGAACGATTACATCGATAGGTCGTGTGGCGAACCAAAGTGTTTAGCATCTTTGGTAGCGTTAACTCTGCCGCGTGGAGCGCGGGCAGAGGGAGTCTGGCTGGAGTAGGGCGGTTGAGCAGGTGTGTTGTGCGACGCTCCCGCGAGTTGCCGCGCTTTCGGGGTGTGGCAGCATGTAATTGCGCTCGACTTGCTATGATAGTTTCTTGCACGGTGTCGCGGACGGGAAGCATTAGCTGGGGCACATCAAGAGCCCGTTTCGCCTGGTGACTGTGTCGAGAAGAAGGCGCGCCAACATCCAGCTTCTGCAACAGCGAATGCCGAAAATGAGTGACTGTCACCACCACCTCGACCGACGACTGCAAACCTTCAATCAACCAACAAGAAAGACTGGAAGCACGTAAAGTTTTAGATTTGTATGGCAGACCTCAGCTTTTCAAACTGTTGCATGACAAAATACAGCAACGTAGCATGAACCTTTGTTGCTCATTGTCCCAATTGCATTACCAAGCAGGGTCCCTTCCTTTTCTGGAATGAATCCGAGTGTCGTTGAAATTCATACACCAGCACTGAAGTAATATCATTCCATTTCACTGCTTAAATTTCAAAGTTCAGTTACAGTATTCATAGCTGGCTACAATATTTAGATTACACAAGCAGAAATTAAGAGTCCGAGTTTTGTTACCATATTTTAGCTTACCTGTGACTGCAGCTCAGCTTGGTACGTACTAAATTTTACTATTGTTAATTGTTCAGAATCATTTAATTCAAGTTCAAAGTTAAATCTCTTACTTCTAAACTGCGTAGATTCAAGTAGATTTTGAAATGATTGTTGAGGTAGCCCAAGACTAACCTTATTTTATTGAATGTCGTAGTGCTTCATAAACAAAGTTCATTATTAATTTCAGTCACTAAATTAACTTTCAATTTTCCGGTTTTATTAATTATTTTGCTAAATTAAGTCAGAGTGTAGCGAAATTTATTACTTCTGACAAACATTCAGTTTTAACACAGCACGTGCCAACCTTCAGTTGCCACGCTTTTAGTGCTAATTATATGTGCATTAATCTTTCATTTTCAATTATTATAGTAGCTGTCCATAGGACTTGCGACCGTAGTTTTCCCCAAATCTCAAATATGTAATTAACGCCAATTAATTGTTAACGTATCGACCGCACATTTACTTTCTTTATTAATTTCACCCTTTTCTCAAAATTAATTTCCACCAATTTCATTTGCATTTTTCCTTTCATTTAGACGTAACCCTTTCCTCCCTCTTTAGCGACAAATTAACTTCGGTGACGATTGCTTTTCCCAAATTTCCATTAGGTGTGCGCGTTTTAATTTTTCATTGTCATTAAGGTCGATAAATGAGGAGGAGGTTACACTGTACACGAAATATAAAATTGCGCAACTGGAAAGTGAAGAAATAAAATGTGGCTTGAACAGAACGGTTACCTTGAATGGCTCCCCATTCGAATATCTGTGAGAGGACTGCCAGGAGGGAGGTGACCATGTTCTATGAGAAGGGGCGTGGACTGTAAGAAGCCAGAAAATCTGAGTAAGGGAAATGTTAAGGCTCAGTGTAGATACGTTTGGGAGTCAGTGAAGTGAAATGGAAAGAAAACAAGGATATGTGATCAGACATGTATAGGGTAGTACCAACAGCAGCAGAAATGTGTATGACCAGAGTAGGATTCGTTATGAATAGGAAGGCAGAGTAGAGAATAAGTTCTGCGAACAGTTTATTGATAGAGTTCTGCTCATAAGAATCGACAGCAAACCAACACCGGCAACAATATGTCAGGTACACATGCTGACATCGCAAGAGAAAGTATATGAGCATATTGAAAGAGTAACAAAGTACGTAAAGGGAGATGAAATTCTAATAATCATGGGAGATTAAATGGGTTGTGGACGAAGGACTAGAAGGTTACGGAATAATATAGGCTTGACAGTGGGAACGGAGAGGAGGAAGACTGAGTTCTGCAAATAATTTCAGCTAGTAACAGCGATTACTCAGTTCAAGAATCACAAGAGGAAGATGTGTAGCAAAAAGGCAGGTAGATACGGAGAGATTCAAGTTAGGTTACATCAGGCTCAGCAAGAGCTACCAAAAATCATATATTGGAATTATAAGGCGTACCCAGGAGGATATCAGAATTTAGTAGTTTAAGAGAGTAGTCAAAAAGAAACAGTCCACAAAGAAGTGGGATATGGCACTGCTAAGGAATGAAGAGATGCACTTGAAGTTCAGTAACACTATAGACAGTGTGATACTAAATAGATCAATAGGTAGTGGAATGGATGTCTCCAAGAACGCAGAAGTTGGAAAGAAAAACTTAGGAACAAGGAAGGTAACTGCGAGGAAACCATGGGACAGCAGAAATGGTTCAAATGGCTCTGAGCACTATGGGACTTAACTGCTGAGGCCATCAGTCCCCTAGAATTTAGAACTACTTAAACCTAACTAACCTAAGGACATCACACACATCCATGCCCGAGGCAGGATTCTAACCTGCGTCAGTAGCGGTCGCGCAGTTCCATCTAGAACCACTCGGCCACTCTGTCCGGCGACAGCAGAAATACTTCAGCTGATCGATGAAAAAAGGAAATACAAAAATGCTCATGGAAATTCAGGAATACAGAAACATAAGTCACTTAGGAATGATGTAAACAGTAAAGGCAGGGAAGCTAAGGTGAAATGGCTGCATGAAAAATTTGAATAAATCGAAAAAGAAATGATTATCGGTAGGAGTGACTTACTATATGCAAAAACCAAGACAAGCATCGATAAAATTTAAGCAATGACGTTAACACTAAGAGTAAAATGTGAATTGCACTGTTACATGCATATGAGAGAGCAGATGGTTTGTGGTAGCCGAGCGGTGTGAGGCACCTTGTCACGGTCCGCACGGCATCCCCGTCGGAGGCTAGAGTCCTCCCTCGAGCATGGGCGTGTGTGTGGTCCTTAGTGTAAGTTAGTTTAGGTTAGAGCAAGCAATGTGTAAGCTTAGGGACCTATGATCCTTAGTGTAAGTTAGTTTAAGTTAGAGTAAGCAGTGTGTAAGCTTAGGGACTGATGACCTCAGCAGTTTGGTCCCATAGGACCTTACCACAAATTTCCAGATTGCAGATAGTTGGACAGTTGGAAAAAGTGCTCGGAAGTGAGAGGACTTGTTGATGGTGTGACAGAGGAAGAAAGTGGAGTCGATTGGGAACAGGTAGGTGATCTGGTATTAGAATTTAAGAGTGCTTTGGAGGACTTAAGATCAAATAAGGCACAAGGGAGAGATAACATTCCATTGGAATTTCTTCAATAATCGGGGGGAAGTGGCAACGAAACAATCATCCACGTTGGTGTGTAGAATGCATGAGACTAGTGATGTACCTTCAGACTTTCTGAAAATCATCATCCACACAATTCTGAAGATTGCAAGAACCGACAAGTACGAGAATCATCGCACAATCAGCTTACCACCTCAAGCATCCAAGTTTCTCACAAGAATTGCGTACAGAAGCATGGAAAAGAAAATTGACGATGTGTTGGACGACTATCAGATTGGCTTTAGGAAAGGTATAGGCAAGAGAGAGAGGAAGTTCTCTCCTTCGGATTGATAATGGAAGCAAGGCTGAAGAAAACACAAGACATCCTCATACGATTTGTCGATCTGCAAAAAGCGATCGGTTGTATCAAATCGTACAAGATGTTCGAAATTCTGTAAAATAGGAGTAAGCAAGAGGTAACGTCAGATGAAAGAAAATACCAGAGCTGTTAGGAAAGTGAGGAACGATCGGTCGCTAAATGGAAACCACTGTGAAAATCCGTCGAGGCTTTTCACAGACATTTTGGGCAGGGTCTCTATTATGCCCGTCGATCGCATCAAGACGCTCTTTTCAGTTGTGAGCGCACTGTGAGCGAGTAAAGTTGCCTGGAACAACAATGTCTCCCGCCAAGTAGGAGGGCCCACTGAGAGGCATCGCCTTAATGAATGCAGCCCACCCAACACAACTGCCACGCACTCCCTTCTTCATGGCGATTCTCAGCCGCACTCTGCAGGGGCAGTGAAGACGCTCCTGCAGCCTTTTCATTGGGAAGTGTTCGATCACCCACAACACAGCCCTAATTGGCTCGTCCTGAGTATCGTCTCCGTTCACATGAAACGCTGGCTACGAAGACAACACTTGTGCGCAGGCTACGCTCTATAGACCAGCGTAGAGAATTATCGGAAAGTACAGGCGACTGCCTTCTTTGACGATGGTGTTGTAAATTTGGTATAACGCTCCGACTAATGTCTAAGTCAGAGCGGCGACTATGTAGAGAAGTACCTGGAAGTTGTAGCTAAATGTGCAAAGAAAACAATTTGATTTTCACTATGGTTTCCGTTTCGTGACCGACCGTTCCTTACTTTCCGATCAGCCCTCGTATATACAAGAACCAAGAGGGAACAATAACATTTGAAGACCTGGAGAGAAGTGCTCCGATTACAAACTATATAAGCCAGGGGGTGCAGCCTTCAGCCCCTACTGTTCAGTCTGCACATCGAAGAAACAATGACGGAAGTAAAAGGAAATTTCAAGAGTAGGATTAAAATTCAAGATGAAAGATTATCAGATGATAGGATTCGTTGATAAAATTGTTAACTTCAGTGAAATTGAAGATTTACATGATCTGGTGAATGGAATGACCTGTCTAATGAGTATAGAATATGGGTTGAGAGTAAATCGAATAAAAACGAAAGTGTTGAGAAGTAGCAGAAATGAGAACAGCGAGAAACTTAACAGCCGAATTGGTTATAATGATACAATGGAAATGAGCGTTTGGCGTCATTGGCCGGGAGGCCCGTTGCTGGGCAGGTCCGGCCGCCTTGGTGCAGGTCTTATTACATCCGACATCACATTGGGCGACCTGCGCGCCGGATGGGGATGAAATAATGATGAAGACAACACCCCAGCCGCTGAGCGGAGAAAATCTCCGACCCAGCCGGAAATCGAACCCTGGCCCGTAGCACGGCAATCCGTCACACTGACCACATTTGTTTTTTTATCTCATTTTGCTCAATATTGGTCGATGAATTTGTTCGTGGCGGACGTCCGATGACAGCCGTTCAGGTTCTTTGTTGATCTGTTCACTCAGTTTTTTTATTACAGAGGGTAGCTAGCCCTCTGACCGAACACGCTTGAGCTACCGTGCCGGTTACCACGCAGCTATCGGGGCGGACATAACAATACAGATGAAGGTAAGGAATTTGGCTACCTAGGCTAAAGGTGGCAGGGGTAAAATACAGGGAGCGAAAGGCTATTTACAATTTGTACAGAAAGCAGATGGCAGTTATAAGAGTCGAGGGGCATGAAAGGGAAGCAGTGGTTGGGAAGGGAGTAAGACAGGGTTGTAGCCTCTCCCCGATGTTATTCAATCTGTATATTGAGCAAGCAGTAAAGGAAACAAAAGAAAAATTCGGAGTAGGTATTAAAATCCATGGAGAAGAAATAAAAACTTTGAGGTTCGCCGATGACATTGTAATTCTGTCAGAGACAGCAAAGGACTTGGAAGAGCAGTTGAACGGAATGGATGGTGTCTTAAAAGGAGGATATAAGATGAACATCAACAAAAGCAAAACTAGAATAATGGAAAGTAGTCGAATGAAATCGGGTGATGCTGCGGGAATTAGATTAGGAAATGAGACGCTTAAAGTAGTAAATGAGTTTTGCTATTTGGGGAGCAAAATAACTGATGATGGTCGAAGTAGAGAGGATATAAAATGTAGACTGGCAATGGCAAGGAAAGCGTTTCTGAAGAAGAGAAATTTGTTAACATCGAGTATAGATTTAAGTGTCAGGAAGTCATTTCTGAAAGTATTTGTATGGAGTGTAGCCATGTATGGAAGTGAAACATGGACGATAACTAGTTTGGACAAGAAGAGAATAGAAGCTTTCGAAATGTGGTGCTACAGAAGAATGCTGAAGATTAGATGGGTAGATCACATAACTAATGAGGAGGTACTGAATAGGATTGGGGAGAAGAGGAGTTTGTGGCACAACTTGACCAGAAGAAGGGATCGATTGGTAGGACATGTTCTGAGGCATCAAGGGATCACCAATTTAGTATTGGAGGGCAGCATGGAGGGTAAAAATCGTAGGGGGAGACCAAGAGATGAATACACTAAGCAGATTCAGAAGGATGTAGGTTGCAGTAGGTACTAGGAGATGAAGAAGCTTGAACAGGATAGAGTAGCATGGAGAGCTGCATCAAACCAGTCTCAGGACTGAAGACCACAACAACAATAGGCTGCAAAATAACCCGTGACAGACGGAGCAAAGGGGACTTAAAACGCAGACAGGCACCAGCAGAAAGGACAATCCTGGCCAAGCAAGTTTTGCAAGTATCAGGCATTGGCTGTAACGGGAGGAAGAGGTCTCTGAGAGCGTATGTTGGAGCACAGCATCGTATGATAAGGAAACATGATCTGTGAGAAACTCAGAACAGAAAAGAATCGAACGTAGTAATACGGTAGTGATACAGTAGAATGTTAAAAATTAGGCAGACTGATAAGATAAAAGGGCTCTCCAGAGATTCGGTGAGGAAGGAATGCATGGAAGACACTGCAGGAGAAGAGACAGGATATTGGACATTGTTAAGGCATCAGTGGATAACTTCCACACTACTACAGGGGGCTGTAGAGGACAAAACTATGAGGGAAGACATAGATTGGACTACATCTGGTTGCAATTGTTCGCTGAGATGAAGAGTTTGGCACAGGAGAAAAATTCGTGGTGGGTTACACTTAAACAACACGAAGCACTCACACTTCGCGAAGGATAGTTACGGCTCACCAGCCATTTGACCATCTTCTTCTGTGCAGATGCGTGGTGCCCGAACTCTTACGGGAATCGGTAGTAAAGCCGTGAGTAATGAGTATAGTGGGCAGGGGCATTATGAGAATAGTGCCGGACAATAAGTTGCTATTGTGGGTCTCACTGTAGGCGTGCCAGAGATAAGTCCCTGCAGTCGCACTGTCCTCTGTGACCTCGGTGGCTCAGATGGATAGCCGGAACGGTAGCTCAGCGTGTTCGGTCAGAGCGTTAGCTACTCTCTGTAATAAAAAACAAAGTGAACGGATCTACGAAGAACCTAAACGGGTATCATCGGATGTCAGCCTCAAACAAATTCCAACGAACAATAAAACAAAATGAGATTTTAAAAAAAAAACGGATAGAGCGTCTACTATGTAAGCAGGAGATCCCGGGTTCGAGTCCCGGTCGTGGCACACTTTTTCGACTTATATCAAAACCTGGAGGCGTCAATGTAATTTCATTCATTCTTATTGTTTCTTCCTTGATTCTTGCACTTATTGTATCTTATCCGTCTCTCGTTATAGCTTTCAACTTCTCGCGTCCGTCGGCCGTGGTTATTTAATATATTATTATTGTTATTATTTTTTGATTGTTGCCGACTTACGTGGTGGGCCTTAATAAAAATGATATTCCATTTAATTTTGATTTTTACGGTTAAATGCTTTCCTGAAGTTCTCCTTTTTAACAATATTAATCTCAAATTATTTGTTACGTTAATGAATGTTAGACTCCCTGCATCTTAAACCATGAGTATACAAGCTGAACAATATAATAAACTTTTCATATTAATTTCCTCGGCTAGTCAATTCACTTTAAAGCAAAAGATCTTTAGTTATTAATTACAATTGCGGCCCACACACGCGCGAGATTATTTTTTCTTATCTCCGTTAACCATTGTATTGTAGTCGGAGTCCTGGCTCTGGGTCTCGGCTATGGTACTGAAAATAAGAATCTTAAAGCTAAGTATTTTCTGCAACGTCGGGCGGCTGTGGAGAAAAATTAATATTATGTTAATAGCGGGTGAGTTTTCCGCTTCCGCTAATTTTTCATAAGTTAATATCGCCACGTAATGGCGTCGTTGGCTGCATCGGCCGCTGCGATTGTTGAGCTGTAAATTACTTGAATGCAGGTTAATTCAAGGAAGGCGGACATGAAATCGGGATCACCTCTTACAAATTAAAAGTGCACAATAATATTAAATCATTATATTATATGCTTAACTCATACAAATATGCTTACATTTGCCAGCACTCGAAAGATGTCCGTCGATACACAATCAAGACAAAAGAGGAACTGAAGTCGACTAAAAAAAATTAACAAAAGAGCGTATCTTGTCGGCTCTTTAGATCATTTTGTCATAAATTATTTCTTTGCAATCTAAACCTACACAGAGAAATTATTATTTTACGGCTACATGATAAAAATATATACTGTTTTTAAGTCTTTTCGTAATATGGCACTGGGGACGCTATAAACTATTTTCATCAGAATTTTGAACATTTTCGTCGAACAATTTTTCCAGTTTTGAAACGACGCTGTGCGGTACTCATTTAACGTACCTGTTTGTTGGTACTGTTAGTTTTAGTTGTGAAAGGTGATAGAGAAAAGTCATTCGATCACTCCGAACACTGCCTGTAATTCAGTAGAGCTCCTTGCGACATAAAATCGTGACGTAACTGCGTGCACGTCTCATTCGTGCGAGACGCGGGTAACCCAATATGTCCTGCCAGAGCTTCTGGAAGCGGCAGATTTGGTCTGCCGCCTTTCACCCCGGCCATTGCGACTAGAGGGGACGGAGTGTCACTTATACTCGTGTGTGTGTGTGTGTGTGTGTGTGTGTGTGTGTGTGTGTGTGTGTGTCACCACCACCACCTATGTATATATATCGGCCGACGAAAAAATGCCAGTTGGTGACGTCTGACAGCGCAGATCACACGGAGCAACATGAAAGTCGTGGTGAGTACTCTGGGGAAGAGAATAGCCCTAGCGTCGTAGCTTAGTGTTGTGGCCGGGGAACGACGTGATGTCCTATACTCGCTTTCTTTTTAAGTAGAAACTGTGTCGGTTGCAAAAGCAGAGCGAATACACCTAGATATGCCGAGTCAGGCATTCAAGTTGGTGTGGACAACATTGAAACAATTCTGTAACCGAGACAGTTTTCATTCATAAATGTTCATGACCCGTTGCTGCATCAAAGAGCTGAAGCAGAGTAGAACCAATATCATTCTACAGGGCTATTACAAATGATTGAAGCGATTTCATAAATTCACTGTAGCTCCATTCATTGACATATGGTCACGACACACCACGGATACGTAGAAAAACTCATAAAGTTTTGTTCGGCTGAAGCCGCACTTCAGGTTTCTGCCGTTAGAGCGCTCGAGAGCGCAGTGAATCAAAATGGCGACAGGAGCCGAGAAAGCGTATGTCGTGCTTGAAATGCACTCACATCAGTCAGTCATAACAGTACAACGACACTTCAGGACGAAGTTCAACAAAGATCCACCAACTGCTAACTCCATTCGGCAATGGTATGCGCAGTTTAAAGCTTCTGGATGCCTCTGTAAGGGGAAATCAACCGGTCGGCATGCAGTGAGCGAAGAAACGGTTGAACGCGGAAAATTGGCTCATGACACAACTGGAGACCGACAGCGCTGACTTCATCTTTCAACAGGATGGTGCTCCACCGCGCTTCCATCATGATATTCGGCATTTCTTAAACAGGAGATTGGAAAACCGATGGATCGGTCGTGGTGGAGATCATGATCAGCAATTCATGTCATGGCCTCCACGCTCTCCCGACTTAACCCCATGCGATTTCTTTCTGTGGGGTTATGTGAAAGATTCAGTGTTTAAACCTCCTCTACCAAGAAACGTGCCAGAACTGCGAGCTCGCATCAACGATGCTTTCGAACTCATTGATGGGGACATGCTGCGCCGAGTGTGGGAGGAACTTGATTATCGGCTTGATGTCTGCCGAATCACTAAAGGGGCACATATCGAACATTTGTGAATGCCTAAAAAGACTTTTTGAGTTTTTGTATGTGTGTGCAAAGCATTTTGAAAATATCTCAAATAATAAAGTTATTGTAGAGCTGTGAAATCGCTTCAATCATTTGTAATAACCCTGTACAATCGTTGATGGTCTAAAAAGTGTGTATCAACTGCAAATGAAAATTATTGTAACCTGTGTTGGAAAGCAAATATTTTCTCTTTTCGTACACAGACGTGGTTCGGTGGATTTTTACTATTGTCAGTGGGTTCATTTTATTTTCTGTCGTAAAAAGGGTGAAAATTGTGGTCAACATAGTCATTACATTTCAAAAAAGTGTACATTATTAGCAAATACTGGAGGATAGAAAGCTACTCGTACTTGATCATCATGTGCAGTTAAGACCTACATTTTATTAAAATGTTATAAATACAGTGATAGTAGATCAAAATATACAGATGTTGCTGCTGTTGAGATCTTCAGGCCAGTGATTGAAATGACGTAGCTCTTCACTTCGGTCTGTCTGTGAATGAAACTTATAACCATTTGAAGCTGCTGCCTCTTTTCATGCCTGGGGTTCACTATGCAATTTTTACAGCCCACACCTCTCTCGATTAAACTGCCCATGCGTGAATGCCTCAGGATGTTTCCTATCAAACGATTCCTTCTTTTTGTCAAGATGTACTACAAATTTCTTTTTTCCCAGTTCGATTCTGTACCTCCGCATTCGTTATTTGATATGCACATCTAATCTTCAGTATTCGCCTACAGAACCACATTTCAAAAGCTTCTACACTCTTCTTGTCTGGACTGACTGTCGGCCACATTTCATCTCCGTACAAGCTACTCCACCAAAAGCCGTTGGAAACGGCTTCCTAACGCTTAAATTTATATTAGATGTTAACAAATTCCTATTTTAAGAAATGACTTTCTTGTTGTTGCCTGTCTACATTTTATATCCTCTCCACTTCGGCCCTCATCAGTCGCCTTAACGCCCAGGTAACTGGACGTATCTAGCACGAGCGGGGTTCAGCAAATAATTAGACACATGTTTTTTTCTGAAAGTTTTGTGGTTTTATTCAAAGTTTCAATACGCCATTGTGAGGGGTTCATTGTGTAAGAGGTTCACTGTTCACCACCCTACTGGAGTAAATGTAAATTCGATGTATTGCTCACGTGCTGCCTGCGATATAAAACATCTCTGCTGCAATAGAATGGCAGGTCAGAGCAGTGTCGGCATCAGTAATAATCGCTCGGATAAGATACAATAAGTGCAAGAATCAAGAAAGGAACAATAAGAATGAATGAAATTACATTGACGCCTCCAGGCGTTGACATAGGTCAACGGGGACAATTGAAAATGTGTGCCCCGACCGGGACTCGAACCCGGGATCTCCTGCATATATGGTAGACGCTCTATCCGTTTTTTTTTATCTCATTTTGTTTTATTGTTCGGAATTTGTTTTAGGTTCTTCGTAGATCCGAACACATTGAGCTACCGTGCCGGCTATCCATCTGAGCCACCGGGGTCACATAGTGAGTCCGCAAGGACTTACCTCTGTGACCCCTCCAGTGAGACCCACATTCGCAACTTATTGTCCCGCACTATTTTCATAGCGCCCCTGCCCATTATACTCATTACTCGAGGCTTTACTATCGATTCCCGTAAGAGTTCGGGCACTGTTTATGCATCTGCACAGAAGAAGATGGTCAAATGGCCTGTGAGTACAGCTGCTGGCCGTGTAAGAGCAACAGCAGTCGCCGCTGGTGCAGCGCAGTTCATTGCCATGCAGTGCAAGGCAAACTTCATTATTCTGCATCGCTGTGTGCGTACTTGAATTTGTTGTCTGAGATGTCAATATGAATTTGTTTCAATCCTCTTGTGATTTGTCAGCACTAATTAAGTCAGACCTGTAATGTTCAATTTTTTATGTAATGGTTTGCAGAACTGTTTCCAATAATAAGGTTTTTCAGAACATAATTTTTTACCAGTCATTTACTTGAATTTAAATGTTTTACAAATTTTCCAGGATCATAGTCATGTTTAATAATCAGAGGACCAGCTATGCAGCTGTGTCAACAAGCAAAGTCGGTTCTTTTCTAATAATGCAAGTCTCTGACAAATGTTGTTCAGTCGTAGTAGATAGGCTACCATTCCACTAAGCTGTGCCATTTAGGAGCAGACATATAGAAAGCGTTATCTGGCGACTCCATTATGACGTAAGATTGATTCAAATGGCTCTGAGCACTATGGGACTCAACTGCTGTGGTCATAAGTCCCCTAGAACTTAGAACTACTTAAACCTAACTAACACATCCATGCCCGAGGCAGGATTCGAACCTGCGACCGTAGCGGTCGTGCGGTTCCAGACTGTAGCGCCTTTAACCGCTCGGCCACTCCGGCCAGCCTATGACGTAAGAGTCTTTGATATCACAGGGCCATGACGTAGCGCTGCTTACGTCCAAAATTTATCAGATTCAATTCTCAGTCAATTTTGGTACAGGAAATTTTTGTATACGGGAAGGTTACACTTGTTTTTTTATGTCCTCAAAAACATTGTTGAAAACATTTCTGCAAACCATTACATAAAAGAATTTAACATTACAAGTCTGACTTAATTAGTGCTGTCAAATTACAAAAGGATTGAAACAAATTCATATTGACATCTCAGACAACAAATTTAAGTACCCACGTGGCGATGAAGAATAATGAAGTTTACCTTACACCAGTGAAGTGCTCTGCAACATGGGCGACTGCTATTGCTCTTACATGGCTAGCTACTGTACTCTAGCGGTCGGCCTCTACGATTTCTCCGTAACAGCGAGCTACTGCTGTCAGAAGACTGGCGACTAAAAATACACTCCTGGAAATGGAAAAAAGAACACATTGACACCGGTGTGTCAGACCCACCATACTTGCTCCGGACACTGCGAGAGGGCTGTACAAGCAATGATCACACGCACGGCACAGCGGACACACCAGGAACCGCGGTGTTGGCCGTCGAATGGCGCTAGCTGCGCAGCATTTGTGCACCGCCGCCGTCAGTGTCAGCCAGTTTGCCGTGGCATACGGAGCTCCATCGCAGTCTTTAACACTGGTAGCATGCCGCGACAGCGTGGACGTGAACCGTATGTGCAGTTGACGGACTTTGAGCGAGGGCGTATAGTGGGCATGCGGGAGGCCGGGTGGACGTACCGCCGAGGTCTCCACAGTACATCCATGTTGTCGCCAGTGGTCGGCGGAAGGTGCACGTGCCCGTCGACCTGGGACCGGACCGCAGCGACGCACGGATGCACGCCAAGACCGTAGGATCCTACGCAGTGCCGTAGGGGACCGCACCGCCACTTCCCAGCAAATTAGGGACACTGTTGCTCCTGGGGTATCGGCGAGGACCATTCGCAACCGTCTCCATGAAGCTGGGCTACGGTCCCGCACACCGTTAGGCCGTCTTCCGCTCACGCCCCAACATCGTGCAGCCCGCCTCCAGTGGTGTCGCGACAGGCGTGAATGGAGGGACGAATGGAGACGTGTCGTCTTCAGCGATGAGAGTCGCTTCTGCCTTGGTGCCAATGATGGTCGTATGCGTGTTTGGCGCCGTGCAGGTGAGCGCCACAATCAGGACTGCATACGACCGAGGCACACAGGGCCAACACCCGGCATCATGGTGTGGGGAGGGATCTCCTACACTGGCCGTACACCACTGGTGATCGTCGAGGGGACACTGAATAGTGCACGGTACATCCAAACCGTCATCGAACCCATCGTTCTACCATTCCTAGACCGGCAAGGGAACTTGCTGTTCCAACAGGACAATGCACGTCCGCATGTATCCCGTGCCACCCAACGTGCTCTAGAAGGTGTCAGTCAACTACTCTGGCCAGCAAGATCTCCGGATCTGTCCCCCATTGAGCATGTTTGGGACTGGATGAAGCGTCGTCTCACGCGGTCTGCACGTCCAGCACGAACGCTGGTCCAACTGAGGCGCCAGGTGGAAATGGCATGGCAAGCAGTTCCACAGGACTACATCCAGCATCTCTACGATCGTCTCCATGGGAGAATAGCAGCCTGCATTGCTGCGAAAGGTGGATACACACTGTGCTAGTGCCGACATTGTGCATGCTCTGTTGCCTGTGTCTATGTGCCTGTGGTTCTGTCAGTGTGATCATGTGATGTATCTGACCCCAGGAATGTGTCAATAAAGTTTCCCCTTCCTGGGACAATGAATTCACGGTGTTCTTATTTCAATTTCCAGGAGTGTAATAAGAAGAATGCTTCAGACAAGTTAGTTAAGATTTTCGCATGTGCGACAAAGACCTTGGTATCATGTGCACACACCACCCTACCATCACCATTGTCATCTGTCCACAGGCCTTCATCGTCCTGGCTGTGGCCGCCGCCAGCTGGGCAGAGGAGCAGAAGAAGCCGGAGAAGAGGGGCCTGCTCGGTCTGGCCTACCCGGGGCTCAGCCTGGGTCTGGCCGCCGACCCCGCCCTGTCGCACGCCCCCACATTCACCCTCTCCCACGCCCCCACTCTCTCCGTTTCCCACGCCCCCACAATCACCGTCTCCCACGCTCCGGTCACCATCTCTAGCCCCTCCATCTCCCACGCGCCAACGCCGAGTGTGTCCGCTCCGACCGTAGCGCACGCGCCGTCTGTGGCCGTGGCCACCCCTGCCGTCGCCCATGCGCCCACTGTCTCGGTGGCCACCCCTGCTGTGTCTCACGGACCCCTCACCACCATCTCACAGGTACGTTGCCAGATCCCTGTGGCACAATGAGAATTGCACTACTGGTCATTAAAATTGCTGCACCAACAAGAGTTGCAGATGATAAACCGGTATTCATTGGACAAATATTTTACACTATAACTGACATGTGATTACATTTTCACGCAATTTGAGTGCACAGAACCTGAAAAATCAGTACCCGTAAAAACGGCCTGGGCATTGAGTGAAACAGAGCTTGGATGGCATGTACAGGGACAGCTGCCCACGCAGCTTCATCACGATACCACAGTTCATCAAGAGTAGTGACTGGCGTATTGTGAAGAGCCAGTTCCTCGACCACCATTGACCAGACGTTTTCAGTTGGTGAGAGATCTGAAGAATGTGCTGGCCAGGGCAGCAGTCGAACATTTTCTGTATCCAGAAATGCCCATACAGGACCTGCAACATGCGGACGTGCATTATCCTGCTGAAATATAGGGTTTCGCAGGGATCGAATGAACGGTAGAGCCACGGGTCGTAAAACATCTGAAATGTAACGTCCAGTGTTCAAAGTGCCGTCAATGCGAACAAGAGGTGACCGAGACATGTAACCAATGGCACCCCATACCATCACGCCGGGTGATACGCCAGTATGGCGATGACTAATACACACTTCCAATGTGCATTCACCGCGATGTCGCCAAACACGGATTCGACCATCATGATGCTGTAAACAGAACCTGGATTCATCGGAAAAAATGACGTTTTGCCATTCGTGCACCCAGGTTCGTCGCTGAGTACACCATCGCAGGCGCTCCTGTCTGTGATGCAACATCGAGGGTAACCACAGCGATGGTCTCCGAGCTGATAGCCCATGCTGCTTCAAACGTCGTCGAACTGTTCGTGCAGATGTGTGTTGTATTGCAAAACGTCCCCATCTGTTGACTCACGGGTAGAGACGTGGCTGCACAACCCGTTACAGCCACGCGGATAAGATGCCTGTCATCTCGACTGCTAGTGATACGAGGCCGTTGGGATCCAGCACGGCGTTCCGTATCGCGCTCCTGAACCCACCGATTCCATATTCTGCTAACAGTCATTGGATCTCGACCAACGCGAGCAGCAATGTCGCGATACGATAAACCGCAATCGCGATAGGCTACACTCCAACATTTATCAAAGTCGGAAACGTGATGGTACGCATTTCTCCTCCTTACACGTTTCACCAGGCAACTCCGGTCGAATGCTGTTTGTGTATGAGAAATCGGTTGGAAACTTTCCTCACGTAGGTGTTGTCATCGGCTCCAACCTTGTGTGAATGCTCTGCAAAGCTAATCATTTGCATATCACAGCATCTCCTTCCTGTCGGTTAAATTTCGCATCTGTAGCACGTCATCTTCGTGGTGTAGCAATTTTAAAGGCCAGTAGCGTAATTGTAGAAATTACTGCAGAATTTGTGGTTTAGCTGTAAAATCTTCTCAGTGTCAAATCAGACTTAAAACTGGAGCTTTCAAAGATTGTCGACATGTTATTTGTCAGGAGCATCATTTTATCTCTGATCTGAAGTGGTCTGAACACTGAGGAGATTAGGTACAGGATGCTGACACAAAAAAACTTCGATGTCATTTGCAAGCTAGGAATTTTAACGGGAGTATGCCCATCTCGGGGTAGGTCGAATATGTAGGACAACGTATTGTATCAAACATGAGCTGCTTCCAAATTCCAACATTAGCGATAGAATCTGTCACACCACTACACAAGGTGGTCCATTGATAGTGACTGGGCCAAGTATCTCACGAAATAGGCATCAAACGAAAAAATTACAAAGAACGAAACTCGTCTGCTTGAAGGGGGAAACAGGATGGCGCTATGATTGGCTTGCTAGATGGTGTTGCCATAGGTCAAACGGATATCAAATGCGTTTTTTTTTTTTTAAATAGGAACCCCCATTATTTATTACATACTCGAGAAGTACGTAAAGGAATATGAATGTTTTAGTTGGACCACTTTTCTCGCTTTGTGATAGATGGCGCTGTAATAGTCACAAACATATGGATCACAATTTTAGACGAACAGTTGGTAACAGGTAGGTTTTTTAAGTTAAAATACCGAACGTAGGTACGTTTGAACATTTTATTTCGGTTGTTACAATGTGATACATGTATCACGTAACATTCCGCCAGTGCGGACGGTATTTGCTTCGTGGTAGATTACCAGTCGTAAAATGGACCGTTTACCAATTGCGGGAAAGGTCGATATCGTGTTGATGTATGGCTATTGTGATCAAAATGCCCAACGGGCGTGTGCTATGTATACTGCTCGGTATCCTGGACGACATCATCCAAGTGTCCGAACCGTTTGCCGGATAGTTACCTTACTTAAGAAAACAGGAAGTGTTCAGCCACATGTGAAACGTCAACCACGACCTGCAACAAATGATGATGCCCAATTAGGTGTTTTAGCTGCTGTCGCGGCTAATCCGCACATCATTAGCAGACAAATTGTGCGAGAATCGGGAATCTCAAAAACGTCGGTGTTGAGAATGCTACATCAACACCTGTACCATATTTCTAAGCACCAGGAATTGCAGGGCGACGACTTTGAACGTCGTGTACAGTTCTGCATCTGGGCACAAGAGGAATTACGGGACGATGACAGATTTTTTGCACGCGTTCTATTTAGCGACGAAGCGTCATTCACCAACAGCGGTAACGTAAACCGGCATAATATGCACTATTGGGCAACGGAAAATCCACGATGGCTGTTACAAGTGGAACACCAGCGGCCTTGGCGGGTTAATGTATGGTGCGGCATTTCTGGAGGAAGGATAATTAGCCCCCATTTCATCGATGGCAATCTAAATGGTGCAATGTATGCTGATTTCCAACGTAATGTTTTACCGATGTTACTACAAGATGTTTCACTGAATGACAGATTGGCGATGTAGTTCCAACGTGACAGATGACCGGCACATAGTTCGCGTGCGGTTGAAGCAGCATTGAATAGCATATTTCATAACAGGTGGATTGGCCGTCGAAGCACCATACGATGGCCCGCACGTTCACCGGATCTGTCGTCCCCGGATTTCTTTCTGTAGAGAAAGTTGAAGGATATTTGCTATCGCGATCCACCGACAACGCCTGACAACATGCGTCAGTGCATTGTCAATGCATGTGCGAACATTACGGAAGGCAAACTACTCGCTGTTGAGAGGAATGTCGTTACACGTATTGCCAAATGCATTGAGGTTGACGGACATCATTTTGGGCATTTATTGCATTAATGTGGTATTTACAGGTAATCACGCTGTAACAGAATGCGTTCTCAGAAATGATAAGTTCACAAAGGTACGTGTATCACCTTGGGACAACCGAAATAAAATGTTAAAAAGTACCTACTTTCTGTATTTTAATTTAAAAAACCTACTTGTTACCAACTGTTAGTCTAAAATTGTGAGCCCTATGATTGTGACTATTACAGCGCCACCTATCACAAAGCGAAAAAAGTGGTCCAACTAAAACATTCATAGTTCTTTATGTACTGCACGAATATGTAACAGAAAATGGGGGTTCCTATTTAACGCAGTTGATATCCGTTTGACCTATGGCAGCGCCATCTAGCGGGCCAACCATAGCGCCATCTGTTTTCCCCCTTCTAGCTAGACAAGTTTCGTTCTTTGTAGTTTTTTCGTTTGACGCTTATTTCGTGAGATATTTGTCCTGGTCACGATCAATGGACCACCCTGTAGTGTGGACGATTGAAGAATAAGCAGATCGACCGCTTTCATTCAAATTAGTAGTGTGTATCGGAGTGTTAACAAGCTATCCGTTCCTATTCAGTTTTTGGATGCAGGAATCTAGCTTTGGAGTGTTGTGGCTTGTTTACCAATAATGGACACTAGTTTTTTCTTAATTATATTTTTGTCTATACTGGGCGTTCCAGAAACGTTACAACAAACGTCGAGGGGTTGTAGAGGCTGTCGTGAGGAATAAGTCGAGGATAGGAAACAGTGAACGGAAACGTAATCCAACGGCACTGCCGAGTGTCGAAGTTATAGGCGTCGGGGCCTGCCATTATGCCATCCCCTCGGCAGCAAACGTGACTTTGTACACTTATACCGTAGGCGGAACGTTGCTAGATGACACCCTAGGTGCCGTCGAGGAAACTTTCTAGAGCACGTTAGAAAAGTACCTTCTGAAATTCTGACAGCGAATCAGCCTGGTGACTGCTCTAACACCTGAGGTTTAGGCAACCCCTTCGATATACCTGGGGTGCTGTTCGTCACCTTGAGGTAACTTGCCAGTGAATGGCTGGGAAAACAGTAATAATTTTCATAAAGTTTATGAGGGTCTAACTACATGATGTGAACTCTGAATACAAACAAATTTTAGGACAATGAAAGTGTTTTGAGGATACATATTTTGGTATATGAATAATCAGAATAGCTTCGATATAAACTTTATCATATAAACATTTTCCTGCCAGTCAACGTTTGAAGTCTATAGACTTATCAACTACTTTTCTAGACGCTTAAAACTTTGTGTACACATTTATGACACTGTTATTTAAAAAGTAGACTACAATCAAATGATTTCAATCAATAGTTTTTATACTATAAATGCATAAATTAGACAATGAAAATTAAACAAATTTTTTATAATTAGTAAGGGTATTTTTTCCTCCTGGTGTCTGTAGTCTACTTTTCTCCAAGTGGTAGCCTGAAATATCACAAAAATTTCAGACCTCTAGCTCAAATAGTATTTTTTGCATTAAATAAACGTCAGAAAATTTGATTGTTGGGAAATTCAGTGTAAAGGTACATTTCATCTGTTACCTCTTGTTCTTAAAGCCCTGCAGTTGCAGTATGTTCTTGATTTGTGTGTTCCTCATCATCTCTCTTCCATTCCTTGCTTCTCTTGACTATTTCATCTGTTCTTCAACTCTGTTTTTCAAGCCCTCCTATTTACTCTGCTTGCTAGCTCTCGTTATAACGGGACAAGGCCAAACAAGTGACAGTGAGAGAATCGCATAAATTAGACACATCGCGAACGTATAAATTACCGTAACTCCTCACTGCCTTCACTTATAAGCTTCAAACGTTGACACCGCCAAGCGACCACCAACCTTAGTACGTGATATCAAATTTTCCCTGGGAAAAACGCTCTCAATGACGGAAATACAAACCGAAAAACGGATTAAAGGAATTCAGAGAAAAGCTGTTTTTTTATCTTATGTAATTACAAGTTAAACACTTTCAGTTAGTTTTCTTCAATTGCACTGTGGAACCTTGTTTCTTTCCGCTCTCACGCTCCTAGGTCAACGCAAATGATAATGGCGCCATTTGACATCCGACCGCAGTGGAAACACGGTCGTTACCGCATACCGACATATATTTAAATTTGTTTTTAAAGGTGTCCCCGATGTCTAAAACTATTCATTTAGCTACCGTTTTGTTCACAATACTCTAAATATTGATTTAAGATGGAAAAGAAAATCGAATTTTTCAAGCAGATTCACTAGCAAGTGACCTTAACGTGCTGGAGCATCCGCCCGTCTGTATTGGTGTCGAAGTCTTTGGCAGCTACATTTGTAACGTGCCCAGCGAAGTTGCGTGAGTGAGACTCAGCAGAACTGCGGAGGTCTCAGAAGGACGCGTTGTCGTTTTATTATGTCAAAGTAGCAGTTCCCATGATCACGCCAAAGGAAGCCAGAAAACATATAAGTTTTGTCCCATGCTTCGGTTCACGTTCAAATTTCACTGAATGATTTTGAATAATCACTAGTGGTTCCAGTCTGTATACGAGGGCGAAAATTGCGGTCGCACTACACTAAAAATGGGTGCAATCACGTTGAATGGGGATTCAGCCTCACAATGTCGACAGAGAAAGGTAGAAAAGAACGATGGTTCTCAGCAACGTCAAAGGTAGTCAAGAGCATCTGCCTCTTGCTCATCGCAATGCGAACTGTCGTCTTCGACCGCGAAATGTGTGGGAAACCAACACCCCAAGGAAATGGGTGGTTTCACTGACATCTTCATGCTGTCCACTGAGGATTTTTCACGCCGATTCTGAGCCGCGTCGTGCCTGAAATGTTTTCCACGGTCACTAATAAGCAAATCTCGTGTTTCTGACCTTCATCGCATAGACGTCAACAGGAGGGGCGTAATGTGTGTAAGACGGGATATAACGACCTTCCTGTGGTGTGTCATGTCCACGTCGCGCGGTCCGACTGTGACTTCGCAAGACGCGACGCTTTTGCACTATTACAGAGGAAAATTAAATGCGTTCGCCTTTGCGAACATGAATGACTATCATACGAGGGCAGTTCAATAAGTAATGCAACACATTTTTTTTCTGAAACAGGGGTTGTTTTATTCAGCATTGAAATACACCAGGTTATTCCCCAATCTTTTAGCTACACAACACTATTTTTCAACGTAATCTCCATTCAATGCTACGGCCTTACGCCACCTTGAAATGAGGGCCTGTATGCCTGCACGGTACCATTCCACTGGTCGATGTCGGAGCTAACGTCGTACTGCATCAATAACTTCTTCATCATCCGCGTAGTGCCTCCCACGGATTGCGTCCTTCATTGGGCCAAACATATGGAAATCCGACGGTGCGAGATCGGGGCTGTAAGGTGCGTGAGGAAGAACAGTCCACTGAAGTTTTGTGAGCTCCTCTCGGGTGCGAAGACTTGTGTGAGGTCTTGCGTTGTCATGAAGAAGGAGAAGTTCGTTCAGATTTTTGTGCCTACGAACACGCTGAAGTCGTTTCTTCAATTTCTGAAGAGTAGCACAATACACTTCAGAGTTGATCGTTTGACCATGGCGAAGGACATCGAACAGAATAACCCCTTCAGCGTCCCAGAAGACTGTAACCATGACTTTACCGGCTGAGGGTACGGCTTTAAACTTTTTCTTGGTAGGGGAGTGGGTGTGGCGCCACTGCATTGATTGCCGTTTTGTTTCAGGTTCGAAGTGATGAACCCATGTTTCATCGCCTATAACAATCTTTGACAAGAAATTGTCACCCTCAGCCACATGACGAGCAAGCAATTCCGCACAGATGGTTCTCCTTTGCTCTTTATGGTGTTCGGTTGGACAACGAGGGACCCAGCGGGAACAAACCTTTGAATATCCCAACTGGTGAACAATTGTGACAGCACTACCAACAGAGATGTCAAGTTGAGCACTGAGTTGTTTGATGGTGATCCGTCGATCATCTCGAACGAGTGTGTTCGCACGCTCCGCCATTGCAGGAGTCACAGCTGTGCACGGCCGACCCGCACGCGGGAGATCAGACAGTCTTGCTTGACCTTACAGCGATGATGACACACGCTTTGCCCAACGACTCACCGTGCTGTTGTCCACTGCCAGATCACCGTAGACATTCTGCAAGCGCCTATGAATATTTGAGATGCCCTGGTTTTCCGCCTAAAGAAACTCGATCACTGCCCGTTGTTTGCAACGCACATCCGTTACAGACGCCATTTTAACAGCTCCGTACAGCGCTGCCACCTGTCGGAAGTCAATGAAACTATACGAGACGAAGCGGGAATGTTTGAAAATATTCCACAAGAGATTTCCGGTTTTTTCAACCAAAATTGGCCGAGAAAAAAATGTGTTGCATTACTTATTGAACTGCCCTCGTATGTGTAATGGAATGACGACAATGAAACTTTATGCTGGACCGAGACTCGAACGCGGATTTCACACTTATCGCACGCGGTTGCCTTTACATTTGGCTATCCGACTCACTGCTCGACTCAAACTTCCATACATCATCGACCATGTGTCTACGACCTGTAGATTTCCGTACAGGGGACACATTTCACTTGAAAGGCGCTTGTCCGGTGTCGGTGGAAAAATGCGATAATGCAGTTCCTGCGTTATTTCGAATTGCGACGCAAACTACCTTCGAACATGCACGGCACTGCAATATCGTATTGGTCCGCCGACAGCGGTCAAACGACTTTCAAATAAAATGTCTTTCCTGCATGGGAACAAACACAGTGGATGTACAAGTCGTAGACGCAGGCATTTGGAAGCAGTGCACGGACAGTCAAATAGTAAGGTAATCTCTCGCGCCAAGCCCACGATCCGGGTTCGACTCTCGATGCGACAAAAATTTTGGTTGTCGTCTTTCCATTGTACAACTGATGGTCATTCATATTCGCATTACAGTAATGTAACGGCCCAAGGTAATTTGCGTCGTAATTCGGAATAACATAGGCGTTGCAATATCGTATTACAGATGAAGGCTGTAGGTACGTTTGAGCCAAATTTCAACTTATGCGTCGCAATGGGAGACAATTACGGGCTTTCTAAAAAGTGATCCTTTAATTTTGTTGTGCAGTGTTTTTCTGGGCATTATTTATTTTGCACGCCCTGTTTAAGGAACAGATGTGTACATAAGTAAAAAGCTAATGCTCACATAAATTGTTTAATGGCTACAGCAGTTTCGACTGTGTAGCCATTGTCAGCAGCATACAAACGCTTTCTGAGTAATTGCTCGATCACAGCATGCCAGAGGTCAACAATTTCATGACTCTTCTATTATAGCACTCTTCTAGGAGTACCATGGAAATGTTCGGCTACGGTACTAAGATGGCAGTGAAATTCTGAACGGTGCCTTCCCCCACAGGTGAGCTACGACACGACGCACTACACGCCAGTGCTGTCGCGGGCGTCGTCCGCCCCCGTGACGCTGTCCGTCGCCGCCCCCGCCGCCCCCGACGCCCACAGCCTGATCTACAGTCAGGACCTGGCACTGGGTTACGCCCCCACCGCCCCCGCCCTGGCGCTGGGCTACGGTCACGGGATCGACTACGGCTTCAGTCTCAACCAGCACTAGCGGCCAGCGTACCAGACAGAGGCGGCGGCAGTGCTGCCAACATTACCCAGCACAGCACCAAGTCATTCATTTACTGTAATTGCCTTTTGCTCTTGTCCGAAAATGCAATAAAACTGTCCGTTTCCCATCAAAAGGAATTTCATTTTCTCCATCCCTTTCTTCAACTCACAGATAGCCAGTTACGATGCCGATTCCGTAACACGGCCTAAAGATCTGAATAGTTTCACAATGATCTTGGCTTACTCTTGTGATTTACGTTATGTTTACTAATCGATAAAAATGTTATATAAAGACTTGCATTTATTGTGGGACACAACTCCTAGAAATAACTATAACATAAGTACGGGATTATAGTAGTATATAAGCAAGGAAAAGCAGATTTTATGTTAATTAATGAAAAGAAGATGACGGGTAGATTTAAACTGGTGTTACTGGCAACAGTGGACGTGGGAGAAACTGTGGTAGAGGGAGAGAAAGGGCATTGTGATAGAAGGACAAGTTCGAATGTTCAAATGTTTCTGAATTCCTAAACTGCTGAGGGTATCGGTCCCTAGACTTAGACTAACTTATGCTAAGAAGAAGACAGACACCCAGGCCGGAGGGAGGACTCGAACCTCCGGCGGGAGGGGCCCCGCAGTCAGTGGCATGGTGCCTCTAACCCCGCGGCCACTTCGCGCGGCGAAGGACAAGTGATGAAGAGAGGGGCAAAGAAAGAGACATTATTGATAGAGAAAGAAACGTTACTACGGGAAGATGGAGTCGTTCGCTTTTTCTGTTTGCCAGACAGAAAAGTGGCCAGTTGTGCTATTTTTTGGGGAAACGTTATGGTGCTGACGAAATTAAGTTTTTCAGGTTTCAGGTTTTTCTTAAATGTAGTTGGGAATTGAATTGTGTGTTGATTGCCAAGATCGCCGCCCATTACTGCTTAGTTCCCCCTGGGTAGCACATTAGGTATTGAAGTATGTCCGCGTGATACCTACATGGTTAATCTATACAGCAGGAATAGTCCATTCAGCGGTGAGGTGTATTGAAGAATGGACGCGTGATCCCTCAATGGTTGGTCTGTACAGATAGGCGTATTCCACTGTGGTGCAGTTACGACCACCAACTAGTTACATACAGGGTGTTTCAAAAATGACCGGTATATTTGAAACGGGAATAAAAACTAAAAGAGCAGCGATAGAAATACACCGTTTGTTGCAATATGCTTGGGACAACAGTACATTTTCAGGCGGACAAACTTTCGAAATTACAATAGTTACAATTTTCAACAACAGATGGCGCTGCAAGTGATGTGAAAGCTATAGAAGACAACGCAGTCTGTGGGTGCGCCATTCTGTACGTCGTCTTTCTGCTGTAAGCGTGTGCTGTTCACAACGTGCAAGTGTGCTGTAGACAACATGGTTTATTCCTTAGAACAGAGGATTTTTCTGGTTTTGGAATTCCACCGCCTAGAACACAGTGTTGTTGCAACAAGACGAAGTTTTCAACGGAGGTTTAATGTAACCAAAGGACCGAAAAGCGATACAATAAAGGATCTGTTTGAAAAATTTCAACGGACTGGGAACGTGACGGATGAACGTGCTGGAAAGGTAGAGCGACCGCGTACGGCAACCACAGAGGGCAACGCGCAGCTAGTGCAGCAGGTGATCCGACAGCGGCCTCGGGTTTCCGTTCGCCGTGTTGCAGCTGCGGTCCAAATGACGCCAACGTCCACGTATCGTCTCATGCGCCAGAGTTTACACCTCTATCCATACAAAATTCAAACGCGGCCACTCCTCAGCGCCGCTACCATTGCTGCACGATAGACATTCGCTAACGATATAGTGCACAGGATTGATGACGGCGATATGCATGTGGGCAGCATTTGGTTTACTGACGAAGCTTATTTTTACCTGGACAGCTTCGTCAATAAACAGAACTGGCGCATATGGGGAACCGAAAAGCCCCATGTTGCAGTCCCATCGTCCCTGCATCCTCAAAAAGTACTGGTCTGGGCCGCCATTTCTTCCAAAGGAATCATTGGCCCATTTTTCAGATCCGAAACGATTACTGCATCACGCTTTCTGGACATTCTTTGTGAATTTGTGGCGATACAAACTGCCTTAGACGACACTGCGAACACCTCGTGGTTTATGCAAGATGGTGCCCGGCCACATCGCACGGCGGACGTCTTTAATTTCCTGAATGAATATTTCGATGATCGTGTGATTGCTTTGGGCTATCCGAAACATACAGGAGGCGGCGTGGATTGGCCTCCCTATTCGCCAGACATGAACCCCTGTGACTTCTTTCTGTGGGGACACTTGAAAGACCAGGTGTACCGCCAGAATCCAGAAACAATTGAACAGCTGAAACAGTACATCTCATCTGCATGTGAAGCCATTCCACCAGACACGTTGTCAAAGGTTTCGGGTAATTTCATTCAGAGAATACGCCATATTATTGCTACGCATGGTGGATATGTGGAAAATATCGTACTATAGAGTTTCCCAGACCGCAGCGCCATCTGTTGTTGACAATTGTAACTACTGTAACTTCGAAAGTGTGTCTGCCTGAAAAAGTACTGTTGTCCCAAGCAAATTGCAACAAACGGTGTATTTCTATCGCTGCTCGTTTAGTTTTTATTACCGTTTCAAATATACCGGTCATTTTTGAAACAACCTGTATGTAACGTGTTCACGGGAAGATTGTTAGACGCAGAGAAAAAACAGCTAATACACTGGACTGGGTACATATTATGGTCCCAATTATCACAATATCTGTACCTATATCCTAATACCCTGCATATATACCTCGTGTCTCTCGTAAGAGTAGTCAGGCGCATTTTCTCTGGTGTTTCGGCAAATGTTTGCATTTTCGTTTTTGTATTGTGCAGCTGGAGTCAGCCCACACCCTGAGTCTCTTACAGCGTCTACTTTATTATTGACTTCGTCGATCCCTTCCTGATCGCTTCATTTATTGTGTCCGTATGGAGTTCATCTACTATTGTGGTGTACTTGCTGGAACCTAACATCCATCAAAGTATCATACATTGGAAAGTACCAGAGTTCCAGGGGGAAAGTACCAGAGCTCCAAAGGAAAAGTACCAGAGCTCCAAGAGAAAAGTACCAGAGCTCCAAGTGCTAATAGAAAGCACTGATGCTCAAATCGTTATAGGCACTGAAAGCTGGGTAATCCGGATATAAGCTAAGCCGAAATTTTTACGAAGAACCTAACGGTGTTCCGAAAGGATAGGTTAAACAAGGTTGGCGGTAGCATGTTTGTTGCTGTTAGAAGTAGTTTATCTTGTCGCGAAGTTGAAGTAGATAGTTCCTGTGAGTTAGTACGGGCAGAGGCTATTGTTGGCAACCGGAATACAATAATAACTGGATCCTTTTACCGACCTCCCAATTCAGATGATACAGCTGCTGAAAGATTCAAAGAAAACTTTAGTTTGGTTTCAAAGACGTACCAGACTCATACGATTATAGTTGGTAGTGACTTTAATTGACCCTTGATATGTTGGCGAAAATAAATGTTTAATTCCGGAGGTACGCATAGAACATCATCCGAAATTGTGCCAAACGCATTCTCTGAAAATAATTTCGAGCAGTTAGTTCATGAGCCCACGCGAATAGTAAACGGTTGTGAAAACTCACTTGACCTCTTAGCAACAAATAATCCTGAGTTAATAACGAGCATCAAAACCGATATAGGGATTAGTAAACACAGGGATGCCGTAGCGAGATTGAATACTGTAATCCCGATATCCTCCAAAAACAAACGAAAAATATATCTATTCAAAAAAGCAGATAAAAATTCACTTGACGTCTTCCTGAGAGACAATCTCCACTCCTTCCAAATTAATGGTATAAGTGTAGACCAGACGTAGCTTGAATTCAAAGAAATAGTACCGGCAGCAATTGAGAAATTTATACCAAATAAATTAAAAAACGACGGAGCCGATCCTCCTTGGTACACAAAACGGGTTAGAACACTGTTGCGGAAACGACGAAAGATAAATGCTAAATTTAAACAGAGGCAAAATACCCAGGATTGGCGATCTTTCACAGAAGCTCGAAATTAAGTGCGGACTTCAATGTGAGATGCTTGTAACAGTTTCCACAACGAACCTTTTGTCTCGAAACCTGGCACAAAACTCAAAGAGATTCTAGTCGTATCTGAAATACGTTAGCGGCAAGAAACAATAAGTGCCTTCTCTGTGCGATAGCAATGGAGATACTATCGAAGACAGTGCTGCCAAAGCAGAGTTACTAAACACAGACTTGCGAAATGCCTTCTCAAAAGAAGACGAAGTAAATATTCCAGAATTTGAATCAAGAATAGCTGCCAACACGAGTAAATATCCTCGAAGTAGTGAAGCAACTTAAATCACTTAATAAAAGCAAGTCTTGTGGTCCAGACTATAGCAATTAGGTTCCTTTCAGAGTATGCTGATGCATTAGCTCCATACTTAACAATCATATACAACCGTTCGCTCGATGAAAGATCTGTATCCAAAAACTGGAAAGTTGCATAGGCCACACCAGTATTCAAGAAAGGTACTAGGAGGAATCCACTTAATTAGAGACCCATATTACTAAAAGTCGATATGCAGCAGGATTTTGGAACATATATTGTGTTCGAATATTATTACCTCTAAGAAAATGGTCTATTGACACACAGTCAACATGGGTTTACAAAACACCGTTCTTGTGAAACACAACTAGCTCTTTGTTCGCATGAAGTGTTGAGTGTTATTGACAACAGATTTCGGAACGATTCCGTATTTCTGGATTTCCGGAAGGCTTTCGAACCTGTAACACACAAGTGGCTTATAGTGAAATTGCATGCTTATGGAATATCGTCTCAGTTATGTGACTGGATTGGTCGGCCGGGGTGGCCGAGTGGTTCTAGGCGCAACAGTCTGGAACCGCGTGACCGCTACATTCGCAGGTTCGAATCCTGCCTCGGGCATGGATGTGTGTGATGTCCTTAGGTTAGTTAGGTTTAAGTAGTTCTAAGTTCTAGTAGGAGACTGCAGCCCGTGGTCTAGGGGTAGCGCCTTTGACTCATATTCAAAACGTCTTCAGTTCCGGGTTCGATCCCCGCCACTGCCTAAATTTTAATAAATAATCAGCATTGGCGGCTGAAGACTTCCTGCATAAGAAGTCAGCCTCATTCTGCCAACGGCCTTGTCAAAGAGGGCGGAGGAGCGGATAGAGGTTCAGGGCACTCTCTTGTCCTAGGGGTGGGAAATTGCCCCTAAAGGCGGAAGAATCAGTAATGATCAACGACATGACGATGCAGAAGGCAATGGAAACCACTGCATTAAAGACACATAAAGTGTATCCACAGGACATGTGGCCTGTAATTGAAGAAGTGTCATGATGATCTCTCCATTGGCAAAAGATTCCGGAATAGTCCCTCATTCGGATCTCCGGGAGGGGACAGCCAAGGGGGAGGTTATCATGAGAAAAAGACTGAATAATCAACGAAAGGATAACGTTCTACGAGTCGGGGCGTAGAATGTCAGAAGCTTGAACGTGGTAGGGAAACTAGAAAATCTGAAAAGGGAAATGAAAAGGCTCAATCTAGAAATAGTAGGGGTCAGTGAAGTGAAGTGGAAGGAATACAAGGATTTCTGGTCAGATGAGTATCGGGTAATATCAACAGCAGCAGAAAATGGTATAACAGGTGTAGGATTCGTTTTGAATAGGAAGGTAGGGCAGAGGGTGTGTTACTGTGAACAGTTCAGTGACCGTGTTGTTCTAATCAGAATCGACAGCAGACCAACACCGACAACGATAGTTTAGGTGTCGGAAGGACAGACTTAGCATACAGGAAAGTCAAAACAACCTTTGGTGACATTACAAGCAACGGTGGTAACATTAAGAGTGCAACGGGAACTCCACTGTTAAATGCAGAGGAGAGAGCAGATAGGTGGAAAGAATACATTGAAAGCCTCTATGATGGTGAAGATTTGTCTGATGTGATAGAAGAAGAAACAGGAGTCGACTTAGAAGAGATAGGGGATCCAGTATTAGAATCGGAATTTAAAAGAGCTTTGGAGGACTTACGGTCAAACAAGGCAGAAGGGGTAGCTAACATACCATCAGAATTTCTAAAATCATTGAGGGAAGTGGCAAGAAAACGACTATACACGTTGGTTTGTAGAATATATGAGTCTGGCGATATACCATCTGACTTTCGGAAAAGCATCATCCACACAATTCTGAAGACGGCAAGAGCTGACAAGTGCGAGAATTATCGCACAATCAGCTTAACGGCTCATGCATCGAAGCTGCTTACAAGAATAATATACAGAAGAATGGAAAAGAAAATTGAGAATGCGCTAGGTGACGATCAGTTTGGCTTTAGGAAAAGTAAAGGGTCGAGAGAGGCAATTCTGACGTTACGGCTAATAATGGAAGCAAGGCTAAAGAAAAATCAAGACACTTTCATAGGATTTGTCGGCCTGGAAAAAGCGTTCGACAATATAAAATGGTGCAAGCTGTTCGAGATTCTGAAAAAAGTAGGGGAAGCTATAGGGAGAGACGGGTCATATACAATATGTACAACAACCAAGAGGGAATAATAAGAGTGGACGATCAAGAACGAAGTGCTCGTATTAAGAAGGGTGTAAGACAAGGCTGTAGCCTTTCGCCCCTACTCTTCAATCTGTACATCGAGGAAGCAATGATGGAAATAAAAGAAAGGTTCAGGAGTGGAATTAAAATACACAATTCGCTGATGACATTGCTATCCTGAGTGAAAGTGAAGAAGAATTAAATGATCTGCTGAACGGAATGAACAGTCTAATGAGTACACAGTATGGTTTGAGAGTAAATCAGAGAAAGACGAAGGTAATGAGAAGTAGTAGAAATGAGAACAGCGAGAAACTTAACGCCAGGATTGATGGTCACGAAGTCAATGAAGTTAAGGAATTCTGCTACCTAGGCAGTAAAATAACCAATGACGGACGGAGCAAGGATATCAATGATACGATTCGCTGATGACATTGCTATCCTGAGTGAAAGTGAAGAAGAATTAAATGATCTGCTGAACGGAATGAACAGTCTAATGAGTACACAGTATGGTTTGAGAGTAAATCAGAGAAAGACGAAGGTAATGAGAAGTAGTAGAAATGAGAACAGCGAGAAACTTAACGCCAGGATTGATGGTCACGAAGTCAATGAAGTTAAGGAATTCTGCTACCTAGGCAGTAAAATAACCAATGACGGACGGAGCAAGGAGGACATCAAAAGCAGACTCGCTATGGCAAAAAAGGCATTTCTGGCCAAGAGAAGTCTACTAATATCAAATACCAGCCTTAATTTGAGGAAGAAATTTCTGAGGATGTACATCTGGAGTACAGCATTGTATGGTAGTGAAACATGGACTGTGGGAAAACCGGAACAGAAGAGAATCGAAGCATTTGAGATGTGGTGTTATAGACGAATGTTGAAAATTAGGTGGACTGATAAGGTAAGGAATAAGGAGGTTCTACGCAGAATCGGAGAGGAAAGGAATATGTGGAAAACACTGATAAGGAGAAGGGACAGGATGATAGGACATCTGCTAAGACATGAGGGAATGACTTCCATGGTACTAGAGGGAGCTGTAGAGGGCAAAAACTGTAGAGGAAGACAGAGATTGGTATACGTCAAGCAAATAATTGAGGACGTAGGTTGCAAGTGCTACTCTGAGATGAAGAGGTTAGCACAGGAAAGGAATTCGTGGCGGGCCGCATCAAACCAATCAGTAGACTGATGACAAAAAAAAAGTTCCAGGGGACTGATGACCTCAGTCCCATAGTGCTCAGAGCCATTTGAACCATTTGTGACTGGATTTGTGATTTCCTGTCAGAGAGGTCACAGTTCGTAGTAATTGACGGAAAGTCATCGAGTAAAACAGAAGTGATTTCTGGCGTTCCCCAAGGTAGTATTATAGGCCCTTTACTGTTCCTTATCGATATAAACGATTTTAGAGACAATCTGAGCAGCCGTCTTAGGTTGTTTGCAGATGACGCTGTCGTTTATCGACTACTAAAGTCATCAGAAGACCAAAAGAAATTGCAAAATGATTTAGAAAAGGTATCTGAATGGTGCGGAAACTAGTAGTTGACCCTATATAAGGAAAAGTGTGAGGTCATCCACATGCTAAAAGGAATTCGTTAAACTTCGGTTACACGATAAATAAAAGAAAATGGTTCAAATGGCTCTGAGCACTATGGGACTAAACATCTGTGGTCATCAGTCCCCTAGAACTTAGAACTACTTAAACCTAACTAACCTAAGGGCATCACACACATCCATGCCCGAGGCAGGATTAGAACCTGCGACCGTAGCGGTCACGCGGTTCCAGACTGAAGTGCCTAGAACCGCACGGCCACACCGGCCGGCCACGATAAATCAGTCAGATCTGAAGGCCGTAAATTCAACTAAGTACCTAGGAATTACAATTACGAACAACTTAAATTGGAAGAACATAGAAAAAGTTGTGGGGAATTCTAACCAAAGTCTGCGTTTCATTGGCAGGACACTTAGAAAATCTAACAGACCTGCTAAGGAGACTGCTTACACTACGCTTGTTCGTCCTCTTTTAGAATACTGCCGCGCGGTGTGGGATCCTAACCAGATAGGCCTGACGGAGTACATCGAAAGAGTTAAAAGAAAGGCAGCACGTTTTGTATTATCGTGAAATGTGGGAGAGAGTGTCACTGAAATGTACAGGATTTGGACTGGACATTATTAAAAGAAAAGTGTTTTTCGTTGCGACGGAGTCTTCTCATGAAATTCCAATCATCAGCTTTGTCCTCCGTTTTCGAAAATATTTTGTTGACACCGACGTACACAGGGAGAAACGATCACATCGATTAAATAAGTGAAATCAGTGCTAGTACAGAAAGATCAGGTGGTCGTTCTTTTTGCTCGCTGTACGAGATTGGAATAATGGACAATTGCGAAGGTGGTTCGATGAACCCTTGTTCACTTAAATGTGATTTGCAGAGTGTCTATGTATATGTAGATATAGAAGAGCCAAAGAGACTGCTACACCTGCCTAATATCGTGTAGTTCCCACGAGAACACGCAGAAGTGCTGCAACACGTCGTGGATTGGACTCGACTGATGTCTGAAGTAGTGGTGGTGGGAATTGACGGTCTTACTCCTACAGGGCTGTCCATAAATCCGTAAGAGTATGGGGGAGGGGGAGGGGGGTTGGAAACCTCTTCTGAAGAGTACGATGCAAAGCATCCCAGATATTCCCAATAATGTTCATGTCTGGGGAGTTTGTGGCCAGCGAATGTGTTTGAACTCAGGAGAGTGTTCCTGGAGCCACTCTGTAGCATTTTTGAACGTGACTACGCGTAGACACGTTCAGAGTACCAGGTAGAAGGACTGGTGCGTGGCGTAAACACGTTCAGAGCACACAGGGACAGGTACAAAGGCGCGCGCGTTAACACGTCCAGAGCAGTTAAAGGGTTAACAGAGGTCATTTACAAAATCCCAAAGACAACTTCATACAGGGTAGAGATGTCAAAATTTTGCGGCAGCTTTTACCAGTATTAGAATTTAACCAAACAAAACTTTGACAGTATAGACGTTACAAAACATACACAACAGTGTGATTCAGTTCAGTATTACAGGTGTCAACTGCCAAACACACAGCTGATTTCAAGCATCTACTAAAATTCATGAATTAGTTTAGATGAGTGATTACCACGCGATCAAGCACCTATTAGAAAAAAAATTACTAAACAGATCACATAAAATTTATAAGTGAATAAATTTTTAAAAAATCCTCCACTGTGAATTTAGAGCAGACCAGAAACAGTTAATGGTAGAATAACTCTTTTAATAACTGTCCATACAAAATAATAAAGAAAGGAAAAAGTAACAAATGATAAAATTAATCCTTTAAAAGTAAACTGAAACATGATTTTTTAAAGCTGGGCTGATGGAACTAGTCAAACCAGAAAAAGGTTTTGTTTAAACAGACAAAGTACCAAATAGTGGTATTACTGTAGCTGTTCTATAGTAGTACTTGGCTTTTAGCAACAAGATTTACATGAGAAAACCGCCCCAGGCTCCAGTGACAAAGTGTGAGGCCATAAACCTTTGCCTCAAAGAATACGGAACTAATGCCTCAACAGTGACGCAAGTCAATATCTACAGAAATGTTACCAAGCAGTAGAAGACCTGAAGATAGCAATGAGCCTAATTCTGGTTCAGTAAAAGCAAATAAATGAAAGACAATTCAGTAAAGATACCTTAATTTGAGTCAACAGTGGCCGCCATCAACGGCAAGAACACACCAATAAATAAAATAGCTCCTACTCACTGAACGCATGAACAACTAGACGGAAACTCCATAAACAAGGGTTGAGAATAGACAGCAAGAACAGTCCCGTTTCATTCTGTAAGATAAAACAATATTAGAATTCAGTGCATGCATGGTATGTGCCACTTTCCAGCTTACCAATCAACCTTGAAGGTTTGAATTCCAAAGGTTATACTTTCATTGGCCACATTCAGCTGTATGTTGCATATTATCAGTCAAAGGCCACATTTGATTACACGTTCCGTAACGTGACAGAAACGAGCAAGGGACAACTTGAAATGCACAAAACGTGATTAGGTAATTCATACAACAGATAACACATAAGAGATGACGATAAATGGCTTAATGAATTGATGCAAAAATTCACTCAAGACAGGTCGCGTGACCAGAGCAAACACTTGAATCACATACCACAACTACTAAAATTTCTGCCACTTGCTGATCAATATTGAACAGAACAATGAATAACAGGTACTCATATGTGCAATAAGGTAAGGTACCCGCTTTAGCTAACAGTATAGGCAGACAATCAATTAGGCACTACGTAACCAGGGTGGTGAGTTACAATCCACACAAGAACTTGAGTTTACGACGTAAGCTGGTCACCGTGAACTTCAAACAGTGACAGTTAGCTACGATGCTGTCGTTGAAGTGGCTGAGTGTTCAGCACCTTTCAAACAGTAGCTACCACAACGACACGTACTGAACTCTGACACAGCTGCCACAATTCTACTAGATTCAACTCTGCTGCAAAAGAAACATTTAAAGACATTTTTTTCAGTCACTATCGCATTCAAAAATATTGACCAGTTTCGATGGGTACAACAGTCGTCTTCAGATATGTAACATTAAGCAATTACACATACAACAGCATTAATATTGTTAGATGGTACGAATGAGGAATTTACACTGAAGCGCCAAAGGAACTGGTATAGACACGCGTATTAAAATACAATGTAAACAGCCAGAATACGGCGCTGCGGTCGACAACGCCTATATAAGACAACAAGTGTCTGGTGCGATTTTTAGATCTCTTACAGCTGCTACAGTGGCAGGTTATCAGGATTTAAGTGAGTTTGAACGTGGTGTTACAGTCGGCGTACGTGAGAGGGGCACTGCATCTCTGAGGTAGCGATGAAGTGGGGATTTTCCTGTACGACCATTTCACGAAAGTACTGTGAATATCAGGAAACCGGTGAAACATCAGGTCGAATCAGTGCGGCCGGAGAAAGATCCTGCAAGAACGGGTCCGACGACGACTGGAGAGAATGGTTGAATGCGACAGACGTTCAACCCTTCCGCAAATTGCTGCAGATTTTAGTGCTGGGCCATCAACAAGTGTCAGCTTGCGAACCATTCGACGAAACATCGTGGATATGGGCTTTCAGAGCCGAAGGCCCACTCGTGCACCCTGGATGACTGCACGACACAAAGCTTTACGCCTCGCCTGAACCCGTCAACACCGACATTGGGCTGTTGATGACAGGAAACATATTGCCTGGTAGGACAAGCCTCGTTTCAGATTGTATCGAGCGGATGGATGTGTACAGGTATGGAGACAACCTCACGAATCCATGTCAGCAGGGTACTGTTCAAGCTAGTGGAAGCTTTATAACGGTGTGGTGCGTGTGCAGTTGGAGTGATGTGTGACCCCTCCTGATACGTCTAGATACGAGTCTGACAGGTGCCACGTACGAAGCATCCTGTCTGATCATCTGGATCCCTTCATGTCAATTGTGCATTCCGACGGACTTGGGCAATTTCAGCAGGACAATGCGACACCCCACACGTCCAGAATTGCTACAGAGTGGCCTCAGGAACACTCTTCTGAGTTTAAACATTTTCGCCGTCCACCAAACATCCCAGAAATTACTGAGCGTGTCTCGGATGCCTTGCACGTGCAGTTAAGAAGGGATCTCCACTTCCTCGTGCTCTTATGGATTTATGGACGGCCCTGCAGGATTCATGGTGTGAATTCCCTCCAACATTACTTCAGACATTATTCGAGTCCATACCACTCCGTTTCAGTGCACTTCTGCGTCCTCGATGAGGTCCTACACAATATTAGGCAGGTGTACCAGTTTCTTTGACTCTATAATGTAGAGACATTCAAAAACCTTTTTGTGTGTAATGTTTAATTGTGCGTTCATTACTCATTCCATGTTAACATTTTAGGGGTCTGTATATTTCACATTCCACACTCTCCATTTTCAGTGTTAATATGACGAGAGTAGTGAATGCACAATTTAACATGACATACAACCAAAAGAGTTTCTGAACGTATCTAGATGTATATTTCGCATTACCTCGTTTGTGCTGTCTAACAAAAATAACAATAGGTAACGTTCAAAGACGGTTCAAATGGCTCTAAGCACTATGGGGCTTAACATATGAGGTGATCAGTTCCCTAGACTTAGAACTACTTAAACCTAACTAACCTAAGGACGTCACACACATCCATGCCCGAGGCAGGATTCGAACCTGCGACTATAGCAGCAGCGCGGTTCCGGACTGAAGCGCCTAGAACCTATCGGCGACAGCGGCCGGCATAGGTGATGTAATATATGTAAATGAATAATGTTACAGATCTGAGGCTGACAGTTGTACCTGTCGGAAGTGGTCAGTCAAAAAGAGTTCTGAACGTGATCTCGAAGATAAGAAAGTTCTTTAAAGTGTATACAGATCGTTCCTTTCCATTTTTCATTATGATGAACTCCAACCATAATAAACACATCAATCACAGTCACAATCACCAAGTACTGCCTTCATACATCATGCAACATACTCCATTTGACCCAGAACCACAAGTTCTATACTCTTTCATCGGGTTTCTGCCTGCCTCTTTACCGACATGCCATGCCGCACCGCCCTCAGCTGTCGGGAGCGTCTACACAAATGCCAAGCGACCCATCAGAGAGTTTCCTGCCAAGCAGACTATATCGATAGCAAAGCAAGTACATGCACGGCATAATCACACTGGGCGTATGCATGCGTGTAGGACGTATGCCACAATCACATTGAAAGTATGGATGTGTGGAGACTCTGAAAGGAACGAACATTGTCAGATTGTGTTACAGATCATCATACTTGCCGGGTACATGGCATGACGATGGTGTGTGCCATTGGGCACGAAAGATGCTCACATCTCAGTGACATACTGTGCAGCAGCCATCACGCTTCTGTTGTGTTAAAGACGTTGGCTATGGCCAATCTTCAGTATCTCCTTCCGTTTTCTTCCAACAAAATAATGCAAGACCACATGCTGCCCGTGAATGCTTGACCATCGTTGACACAGAAGGTGTCTGACTGTTGCCGAGGGTGTCACACTCGCCACAACTCTAAGCACTATGAGACTTAACAGCTGAGGTCATCAGTCCCCTAGACATGGAACTATTTAAACCTAACTAACCTAAGGACATCACACCCAACCATGCCTGAGAGACTGGAACGCCAACTCTTACCAGTGACTATGACTGATCAACTTTGGCATAGAGTTCAAGTGGCATTCCCCATGAACAATGCCTTCCCCACGAACCATGGACCTTGCCGTTGGTGGGGAGGCTTGCGTGCCTCAGCGATAGAGATAGCCGTACCGTAGGTGCAACCACAGTGGAGGGGTATCTGCTGAGAGGCCAGACAAACGTGTGGTTCCTGAAGAGGGGCAGCAGCATTTTCAGTAGTTGCAGGGGCAACATTCTGGATGATTGACTGATCTGGCCTTGTAACACAAACCAAAACGGTCTTGCTATGCTGGTACTGCGAACGGCTGAAAGCAAGGGGAAACTACAGCCGTAATTTTTCCCGAGGGCATGCAGCTTTACTGTATGGTTAAATGATGATGGCGTCCTCTTGGGTAAAATATTCCGGAGGTAAAAAAGACCCCCATTCGGATCTCCGGGCGAGGACTACTCAAGAGGACGTCGTTATCAGGAGAAAGAAAACTGGCGTTCTGCGGATCGGAGCGTAGAATGTCAGATCCCTTAATCGGGCAGGTAGGTTAGAAAATTTAAAAAAGGAAATGGATAGGTTAAAGTTAGATATAGTGGGAATTAGTGAAGTTCGGTGGCAGGAGGAACAAGACTTCTGGTCAGGTGAATACAGGGTTACAAACACAAGGTCAAATAGGGGTAATGCAGGAGTAGGTTTAATTATGAATAGGAAAATAGGAATGTGGGTAAGCTACTACAAACAGCATAGTGAACGCATTATTGTGGCCAAGATAGATACGAAGCCCACGCCTACCACAGTACTACAAGTTTATGTGCCAACTAGCTCCGCAGATGACAAAGACATTGATGAAATGTATGATGAGATAAAAGAAATTATTGAGGTAGTGAAGGGAGACGAAAATTTAATTGTCATGGGTGACGAACTCGATGGTAGGAAAAGGACGAGAAGGAAACGTAGTAGGTGAATACGGAACGGGATTAAGGAAAGAAAGAGGAAGCCGCCTGGTAGAATTTTGCACAGAGCATAACTTAATCATAGCTAACACTTGGTTCAAGAATCATAAAAGAAGGCTGTATACCTAGAAGAACCCTGGAGATACTGGAGGGTCTCAGATAGATTATATAATGGTAATACAGAGATTCAGGAACCAGGTTTTAAACTGTAAGACATTACCAGGGGCAGACGTGGACTCTGACCACAATCTATTCGTTATGAACTGTAGATTAAAACTGAAGAAACTGCAAAAAGGTGGGAATTTGAGTAGATGGGACCTAGATAAACAAAGAACCAGAGGTTGTAGAGAGCTTCAAGGAGAGCATTAGGGAACGATTGACAAGAATGGGGGAAAGAAATACAGTAGAAGAAGAATGGGTAGCTTTGAGAGATGAAGTAGTGAAGGTAGCAGAGGGTCAAGTAGGTAAAAAGACGAGGGCTAGTAGAAATCCTTGGGTAGCAGAAGAGATATTGAATTTAATTGATGAATGGAGAAAATATAAAAATGCAGTAAATGAAGCAGGTAAAAAGGAATACAAACGTCTCAAAAATGAGATCGACATGAAGTGCAAAATGCTTAAGCAGGGATGGCTAGAGGACAAATGTAAGGATGTAGATGCGCATATCACTAGGGGTAAGATAGATACTGCCTACAGGAAAATTAAAGAGACCTTTGGAGAAAAGAGAGCCACTTGCATGAATATAAAGAGCTCAGACGGAAACCCAGTTCTAAGCAAAGAAGGGAAAGCAGAAAGGTGGAAGGAGTATATAGAGTGTCTATACAAGGGCGATGTTCTTGAGGACAATATTATAGAAATGGAAGAGAATGTAGATAAAGATGAGAGATGGTACTGCGTGAAGAGTTTGACAGAGCACTGAAAGACGTAAGTCGAAACAAGGTTCCGGGAGTAGGCAACATTCCATTAGAACTACTGACAGCCTTGGGAGAGCCAGGCCTAACAAAACTCTACCATCTGGTGAGCAAGATGTATGAGGTAGGCGAAATACCCTCAGACTTCAAGGAGAAAATAATAATTCTAATCCCAAAGAAAGCAGGTGTTGACAGATGTGAAAATTACCGATCTGTCAGTTTAATAAGCCACGGCTGCAAAATACTAACGCGAATTCTTTACAGACTAATGGAAAGACTGGTAGAAGCCTACCTCGGGGAAGATCAGTTTGGATTCCGTAGAAATGTTGGAACACGTGAGGCAATACTGACCCTACGACTTATCTTAGAAAATAGATTAAGGAATGGCAAACCTACGTTTCTATCGTTTGTAGACTTTGAGAAAGCTTTTTACAATGTTGACTGGAATACTCTTTCAAATTCTGAAAGTGGCAGGGTAAATTACAGGGCGCGAAAGGTTATTTACAATTTGAACAGAAACCAAATGGCAGTTATAAGAGTCGAGGGGCATGAAAGTCAAGCAGTGGTTGGGAAGGGAGTGAGACAGGGTTGTAGCCTCTCCCCGATGTTATTCAATCTGTATATTGAGCAAGCAGTAAAGGAAACAAAAGAAAAATTCGGAGTAGGAATTAAAATCCATGGAGAAGAAACGAAAACTTTGAGGTTCACCGATGACATTGTAATTCTGTCAGAGACAGCAAAGGACTTGGAAGAACAGTTGTACGGTATAACTGATGATGGTCGAAGTAGAGTGGATATAAAATGTAGACTGGCAATGGCAAGGGAAGCGTTTCTGAAGGACATAGCCATTTGAACCATATTTTAGTCATTTGATTTGTGTAATACAGCCAACTGGCTGCGACAAGATTTAACTTGACCAGGTTTCGGCACCGACTATGGGTATCTTCATCAAGAAAACCAAAAACAATTACGTATAAAGTGTTACGAAACCACTAACATATAGAAAAACCAAGAACAGATAGTTATCACACCGAACAGGTTTATGAGGTGACTATACGCACTTGTAGTGACAGATGAAAACAGATTTACTTCCAAAATGCTATCGTCATATAAAATAACTTCTTGAAATCGTATTCAAACCATATAAAGGTTTTGGAGCTGATGTAACTATGGTACTTGCCATACAGCTTGCGACAGATCAAAGGGCATCACTTATTCTTTATTCATTCTTTTAGTTCTTATTAGGTACGACTGCGGACACATCGCTTCACGTTTTACTCTGCTGGGCCAGTGTGTCTTTGTGTTGGAGCGCCGCGTCCTTCTGTAAAGGGCGGTGAAAAAGTTTCCATCTAAGGGTGTCGCTGCTTGCAACGTAGAGCCACATATATAAGCGCTGTTATGTATTTTGCAGGTAAATCTGTTTTCATCTGTCACTACAAGTTTTTCTATATGTTAGTGGTTTTGTAACCTTTTATAAGTAATTCTTTTTGGTTTTTCTGATGAAGATACCCATAGTCGGTGCCGAAACCAGGTCAAGTGAAATCTTGTCGCAGCCACTTTGCTGTATTACACAAATCAAATGACTCAAAAATGGTTCAAATGGCTCTAAGCACTATGGGAGTTAACATCTGAGGTCTTCAGTCCCCTAGACTTAGAACTACTTAAACCTAACTAACCTAAGAATATCACACACATCCATGCCCGAGGCAGGATTCGAACCTGCGACCGTAGCAGCCGCGCGGTACCGGACTGAAGCGACTGGAACAGCTCGGTCACAACGGCCGGCTAATCAAATTACTGTTGGTAGTAATAAAATAGTCTTCAATTTTCATAGTTACTGCAGTAAAATCAGGTTGGTGGTGGTAGTAACTGTGGTTTTTACAGGTCTTGAACGCCCAACGGTACCGACCGATCGTCGTGTCATCCCCAGCGCACAGGCGAGAAGAAGAAAGATTGACCGGTCGCTAGCAGGTTCCAAACAAACTTAATTTCGTGTGTAGACAATTCACCCATTCTGTTAAGCACCGCAAATTTAGTTCAATATTCAAAAATCTCCGAAGGTAAAAGATAAAAAAAATGGCAAGGTGCCAGCATGATTCGTGCTCACTGTTCCGTACAAACTTATGTACACAGACATCTCGTTCATTATGGTTATAGAGAATACCGACGATTTTTGCCTGTAATCTTCACTGATACTGACGAATAGCCGTCCCGGGGATTCCTAGACATTCGAGAACGATTTAATTTGAAGTTTGAAGTAGAATAACAAACGGCAAAGGAAAAATTTTTTTCGTGTGACGTAATTACAAACTAACAATTTTCTGAGTTTTTCTCTTTACTAGTACTGTGAAACGTTGTTTATTGCTAAATACCATCCTGGAAATTGAAATAAGAACAGCGTGAATTCATTGTCCCAAGAAGGGGAAACTTTATTGACACATTCCTGGGGTCAGATACATCACATGATCACACTGACAGAACCACAGGCACATAGACACAGGCAACAGAGCATGCACAATGTCGGCACTAGTACAGTGTATATCCACCTTTCGCAGCAATGCAGGCTGCTACTCTCCCATGGAGACGATCGTAGAGATGCTGGATGTAGTCCTGTGGAACGGCTTGCCATGCCATTTCCACCTGGCGCCTCAGTTGGACCAGCGTTCGTGCTGGACGTGCAGACCGCGTGAGACGACGCTTCATCCAGTCACAAACATGCTCAATGGGGGACAGATCCGGAGATCTTGCTGGCCAGGGTAGTTGACTTACACCTTCTAGAGCACGTTGGGTGGCACGGGATACATGCGGACGTGCATTGTCCTGTTGGAACAGCAAGTTCCCTTGCCGGTCTAGGAATGGTAGAACGGTGGGTTCGATGACGGTTTGGATGTACCGTGCACTATTCAGTGTCCCCTCGACGATCACCAGTGGTGTACGGCCAGTGTAGGAGATCGCTCCCCACACCATGATGCCGGGTGTTGGCCCTGTGTGCCTCGGTCGTATGCAGTCCTGATTGTGGCGCTCACCTGCACGGCGCCAAACACGCATACGACCATCATTGGCACCAAGGCAGAAGCGACTCTCATCGCTGAAGACGACACGTCTCCATTCGTCCCTCCATTCACGCCTGTCGCGACACCACTGGAGGCGGGCTGCACGATGTTGGGGCGTGAGCGGAAGACGGCCTAACGGTGTGCGGGACCGTAGCCCAGCTTCATGGAGACGGTTGCGAATGGTCCTCGCCGATACCCCAGGAGCAACAGTGTCCCTAATTTGCTGGGAAGTGGCGGTGCGGTCCCCTACGGCACTGCGTAGGATCCTACGGTCTTGGCGTGCATCAGTGCGTCGCTGCGGTCCGGTCCCAGGTCGACGGGCACGTGCACCTTCCGCCGACCACTGGCGACAACATCGATGTACTGTGGAGACCTCACGCCCCACGTGTTGAGCAATTCGGCGGTACGTCCACCCGGCCTCCCGCATGCCCACTATACGCCCTCGCTCAAAGTCCGTCAACTGCACATACGGTTCACGTCCACGCTGTCGCGGCATGCTACCAGTCTTAAAGAATGCGATGGAGCTCCGTATGCCACGGCAAACTGGCTGACACTGACGGCGGCGGTGCACAAATGCTGCGCAGCTAGCGCCATTCGACGGCCAACACCGCGGTTCCTGGTGTGTCCGCTGTGCCGTGCGTGTGATCATTGCTTGTACAGCCCTCTCGCAGTGTCCGGAGCAAGTATGGTGGGTCTGACACACCGGTGTCAATGTGTTCTTTTTTCCACTTCCAGGAGTGTATCATGATTCTATGTCAACGGGAAGTGCCTCATAGGTTTTGATAAGTCAATTTGTATCAAAATATGTGACATAAATGTCCTTATCTTGTGATTGCATGGCCTTAGAAACTTCAATTTTTTCTCCGCGCCGGCCAGTGTGGCCGAGCGGTTCTAGGCGCTACAGGTTGGAACCGCGCGACCACTACGGTCGCACGTTCGAATCCTGCCTCGGGCATGGGTGTGTGTGATGTCCTTAGGTTAGTTAGGTTTAAGTAGTTCTAAGTTCTAGGGGACTGATGACCTCAGAAGTTAGGTCCCATAGTGCTCAGAGCCATTTTTTACTCCGCATGCGACCGCAGACCTTAATATGTGAGACAAATTACTACTTTATACATCTACCCGTTCTGAGAAAAAGCGTTTTTAAACAGTTGGACGGACAGACAGACAGACGGACAGAAAAGTTATTCCTAACGGTTCCGATTTTACAAACTGAGGTATGGAACATTGAAAAGGGAAAGACTATTATAAAGTAAATACCTGACATTGTCAGAAGAACAGCGATTTCTAAATTAGTGTGAAAACGTTTCCAAAATAGAAGTTTTACTGCCCAGATTTCAGTTGATGCATATCCTGATTACTAGTTTCAGCAAAGTTACATTATCATTTTCAGATCTATGGGTGTTACAAATATGTCACAAGTTTTGTAATGATCTTACGTAATTCCAAAGAAATATTAGCTCTGTTTTACATACCATCGGATACGGGAATTACAAAGTCACTGTGCCACTGACATCTTGCCATTGAAAACATGGAGGAAAACTGCCAAATTCAAAGTATTTCGTAAAAGAAAGCTCTAAATAAGATTATTGTGACTCCACCGTCGTAGATTGAAGTAATGTTTACCTCACAGAAAATACGCCTCCATGCACATTCAGTACATTGCCACTGAAATCATGGTGGCAAACTGCGAAATTCAAGAAATTTGGTAAAAGAACGCTCTACATAAGTTTATTATGATTCCATCGTCATAGACTGAAGTAGTGTTTACCTCACAGAAAATACACTTCCATGCACACTCAGTACACTAAAATAAAATCCATACCCGCATCATCAAGGCACAAGGTGTCAAATAGACGAGACAGAACACATCCACTGCTGGTTTGATGTATGTGTGTTGACAACCGGCGCCCTGCTGCTGGAAACTTGTCAACAGTACTACATAATACTGCAGAGTACCACCAGATGGCTTCAGTCTCGCACGTTATAACGTGCAATGTAGGAACAACATGAAGCTATATAGAAAGTAAACCAATTTGTTTACATCAGCAACAAACTTACAAAATTATTGCAACGTTATAGAGGATGCTGTAGTTGTCTCCAGTCGTACTAAGCGAATAATATGGCCAGATGGCAATGTGACACACGTGGTAGTATTGTAATTCACCTATCCGATGGTGTATAAAACCGAGCTAACGTTTCTTCGAAATTACGATAAATATAAATCTCCTAACATATTTTAAACAATTACAGATCTGAAGATTGCAATGTATCTTTACTGAAACTAGTAATCAGGATACGCATTGATTGCGATCTGGGGGAATCTTTTCTACATTATTATAAAGATACACAAATGGTTCAAATAGCTCTGAGCACTATGCGACTTAACTTCTGAGGTCATCAGTCGCCTAGAACTTAGAACTAATTAATCCTAACCAACCTAAGGACATCACACACATCCATGCCCGAGGCAGGATTCGAACCTGCGACCGTAGCATTCACGCGGTTCCGGACTGAAGCGCCTAGAACCGCACGGCCACGTCGGCCGGCAAAGATACACAGAAATGTAGTTCTGTATGTAACGATCCCTATTCATCATCAGGAAAGTGGGCTAGAATAAATAAATAAATAAATAAGTAAATAAATAATAAATAAACAAAAATATGCAGGCAATTGCAAAATGCAGAAAACCTTACTCCATGTCGAATGGAGACACGAAAACGCCGTTTCCTCGTTAAGCTGCAGAGCTGCTACAGTGGGCAGCCGGTAAATGTTTGTCACCTAGTTAACCAACCGCACCGACGTGCTTATCATCATTAACGCAGGCACGTAGATTCCCTCTCTCTCCCTCTCTCGTAGAGAATGGGGTCTGGGCGGATGTTGCGTCGGCCACGAGGTGGGACGTGTTACTGCAACCTCTCTGCTTACGGCGATTTCTCTCTGGATGAATGGAGTTGTTTCGCGCTGACAGGAAATTGCGTGCGTTTTTGCCTGCCGCTCCCTTAACGTGCGTCGCATTTCTGCCTCAGGGAGGTAATTACTCTCGTGGGTGCGTTCGTCTGCCGTTTGAGAGAGAGCGGATAACCGGCCACACATCTGTGTCTGTTGAGTTGCCTACGCATCAGGGTCTCACCATTACGCTTAACGTCATTACAGCGGAGAAAAACTGTATATACAGGGTGAAGAAAAAATGCCGCATTTGGAGGTCGCCACGCGATCCCTCATCCAGATTCAAGACAAATGTTGAGCTAGCAAAATCAGATAGGATGAATTTTGAAAACACATGAATGAAAACGAGGACCTAGAAAAGCTGCCACATCCTGAAGCCACACTACCGCACCAGCTGTAGTAGCTCATTCAGTAGACTGTTGGCACATAAAACCCACATCCAGCATGGAGCTACAGCTCGAATCCTCGTCAGTTACCTTTTTTATTTCTTAGACGTCCGTTCTCTTGTTCTCGCCATTCAAAAGTAGGATATCATTTCGTCACACGTCAACAGCCTACCACATGAAGGTGGGATCCATGTATGTGTCTAGTAACAGCGCAGTGCACGACCCTAACTTGTCCTGTCAAGTTCGTGCAGGATGTCGGGTGGCTTCCCGATGGGCTACAGAAACGATGAATACGTCAGTATGCTTCTGGTACTGGGTGCATCCGATAACCAAGCTCCTGCTGCTGCTCGTGCGTATGCTGCAAGGTACCCTCAAAGACGCCATCCCGATTGTTTCTCGTAGTCTGGAGCAATGTCTTCAGGAAACCGATAATCTTCGTCCACAAGTAATGTACAGAGTTCGTTGAAGGACTATTTCTAGTGTGCCTCTTGTTAGAAATTGCAAAGGTGGTCCAGTCAGAGGCAATTTATTTGTGGTATAAAGGTAATGGTTTGTGTAGAACTGTAAATATCCTAAAATTTTGTAAGTGATCTGACTTTCTATTATCATAAATAAAGTTATGATCCTTTTTTTTTTAAATTAAAAAAGAAGCAAGGGATGCGATTTTTGAAACCGTTCACCAACCACGTTGGAAAAGCACACATGATATTGCAAGGCAGTTCCGGGTATCTCAAAGACTAGTTGGTTAAGTGTTGCACGCTGAAGAACTGCATCCATACCACTACACATTAACTCAGCACCAGTGGCCAGAATACCGCATTTGAGTACCGTTTTGTGAATGGTTTTTGCACCAGCTGGAAGATAACGGACATTTTATTAATAGCCTGATACGGGCTGAGAAATACGGCGTCACTCATAGAGGTATCTACATCTTCCGTAATAACCATTGCTGTTCGGAACACAACTCACATGTCAACCGTGAAGGTGGCTTTCAGATACACACGTCTGTTCGTTGTAATCGTGGGAGGAGTACTTTTGGGCCCTGAATGCGCACCCGTATCGTACGTTTCTTTGTAATAATTCGCCTGATGCATTAAAAAACGTTCCATTTGGTGTTAGGCAACAGCTATGGTTTCAGCATGATGGTGCACCGTTACATACTGGAATGAATGTGCGTAACTAAATAAATGGAGTGTTTCCAGGGAAATGGATTTGTGCTGGAGGTCCATTGCCCCGTCCTCCACGATTTCCAGAACACAATCCACTAGATTTTTATTTGTGGGTACAATTGAAGGTGTTTATATTGCTGTACTCACGGATGTACACCTCTTAGTACCTCGCATGTGTGCCACTACGGCTCTGGTGGATGCACGTGCGTTGCGTAGGGTCCAGCAAAGTATGATTCAGACAGTGGTGAAGTGTTTGAAAATGCAGAGTGGTCGCTTTGAACGTCTCTAAAGTGAACGTTGCTTGAACGTATACGAACCGGCTCTGTGAAGATAAGCCTGGACGTCAAACGCACAGAATGCAATTATTTTGCCCAGCGTAATATGCCATCTAGTATAGCCTACATATTGTGTATCCTGTACCTCATTGGATACAGACGATGATATTGTAACCACTATTATTTTCGATTGGCTTTATCTGTGTCATGGACGAAACAAAGAGGTCGTTTACGTCTGTAAGAAACTTATTTTATATCTTAATGTTTAAATAAAGGTAATAGTAACAGAAATAAATACTAAAGATACCGCATTGTGGAGGCGTAAACTGGATACAGTTAAATGCTTTAAGGAACTCCGGAAGGCCCTATCTTTCCAATGATAAACCACTATTGTGCAAATATGTTACATGTTTTCTCAGAAAGTATTTGAGCTAGGAAGTTAAACTTTTTACAGGTTATTTATTGGAGTATTGGCTACAACTTAAGGGTATACGGAACGCCCTATGCTTACAATGTCAAATTGAGCTAAAAGTTAGGAACATTTTCTCATTTGTTATTTGGACGATACTCTTGATTTTTTGACAGAACGCAGAGATACGTTCTGCTTTTATGCTGAATTATTAATTTTGAAAAAATAATGCATAGTTTTTCAGATATTTTATTTTTTGTAAATGTTAAAAAAGTTATACATTTTAACAAGTATTTTAAAATTAACATCCGTTAATACAAAATAATTTCACATATCTTTTAATTCAGATATATTATAAGGTCTTAAGGAACAACTACAGAAAATTTCATCTTTCTACTATAAATAGGCCCTGGGAAAATGTACCTTATACACAAAAAAACTAAAGTTACGGGAAATTAGCTTCAAAGTTTTTACTTCAGTACATGCCTGCTCCATAGCTTGTATCATCAGAATCGTCCAACAGCTTCCTCTTGATGGCTCTGCTGTGCTGTCTAGCCATCTTTGAATATACTTTTATGGCATTATCTGAAGACCCGAGCCGTTCCTTGTCCAAACAAAGCATAGCTGCGGCAGTTCATAGTCCTACATCATTTTACTGAGCGTTGATAAATACTTCTTACACCAGCAACTTCCATACCACCACTTGATCCATAGTAATTTGCCATGCACTCCTCTTCATGTTTATTTTTCATTTTCTCCTTGCATCGGCAATGCTTGGAAAGTATTGCCACATCAATTACCTTACCAGTGTCCACACTTGTAGCTGTTACTACACCATTCAGAGATGTGTGGCCTCTCTTCTGCCAGCTTCCATCAAAAGCTATGGACAAGTCTCTGCTATTATTATTTTCAACAACTGCTTCCTCAACAGCATCTTTCATGTTTTCCTGTGCCACATCTTCTACAGCAGAGCCTATTGCAATTATGTGTTTGTTAAATTTTGAAGGTGGAGGAGGGAGGTTCATCACACCACACAACATGGCACCTGCAGTCCTGCCCTTTCCTATACACCGTAATCCATAAACCAGTCTAATGTTTATATCGTATAGTTTACCTGTATCTGCAGTAACATGTGAGGAATTTAAGAAAGTAACACTGTGTTTGCAATAACTGCACATCAACTCTAATTCACAAGCAAGTCCTACATGTAAGTTTGTTTTCAATGAAACACCACATTTTCCACATTGCTTGCAGCACACATTGTTCTCCAAAACGTATGATAATAAAGAGACGTTAACTACCTCATAGTTTGTAGTCCCAGCTTTTAGTTTCTTGTATTCTTCTTCAATTCCAGCTAGTTTTCTTCTTGAAGCACTTTCCGGTGTAGTGGCAGCAGCATCACTCAATGTATCACTACCAGTGTTGAGTTTAGTCGCTACTGGGACATCAGATACTGATGACGATGAATCAGACGAATTTTTAGTACACTTTACTTTCTTGCGCCAATGTACACGCTTTCTAAATACCTTCAGACTAGGTCTTGGCATGTCGAAGGAAAGAAAACTCAATGACTTCTCCACATACGACTTTCACAACAATGACATGGATGTACTGACAAAGGAAAAAATACAAATGGTGCAGAATCTATTGTCAACTGTCTAGCAGTGTAGCCAACAGAAAAGCTAACTCTCTTGTGCTCAATTATATCTCTGGCAAGACTGTCTATATCAGGTATATTTCGAGTCTCATATACAAGGTGCGGAACATTGTGTGTCGAAATTATTTTAAAAAATTATTTAAAATAGTTCTATTCACGTCATCCAAATATTTTATACATGGTATTAAACGGGAGAGTCTAAATTTTTCAAAATGCATTTACCCAAAAATCGATTTTTTCATAGAAAAACTTATTCCGTAGACCCTTAACACAGGAATTTTTAAAAAATTGGATTCAGTTGTTAGACAATAATGTTTTCTGTTGTAATGAAAATTCACTACTATTTTGTGCCATTTTTTGTTTATAAATTCGACAATATAAAGGTTTTTGGAAAATGGCTGTGTTACGTTACGCAGAAGGGACTGTGTAACATCTCCTGAAAATTTGAAGCAAATAGATTTGGTAGATCCTGAGAAAACATGTAATTTGTATGAAAAAAATAAAACTTTTGGGAATCTAGCGACAAAGTTTGGATTACCTTTTTAGTGCATTCCAGATCCATAGGATGGGTTCTCTTCATCTTCTGCAAATTGCTCCTCCAGGTTCCTCTTTGTCCTCCTCCTGCTTACTATTACAGCCCTGTCAGCAGCCCGAAGAAGTTCCTTGTCTAAAGAAAGCATCAGTCATATCATCTTGAAACCTATCTTCATTCCCATATTTGAAAATACTTCACACCTCACATCGTTGCCATAATTGAAAGCAGCAACAACACCATCCACACCAAACTGAAGTGTTTCTATTCCAGTCTTGGGGATTCTTCACCATATGACACTATTTACATTTTCATTGTGGTTTTTAGCTTTTCCACGAACTCACTTTTTCAACAGTTCTGGTGCTTTTAAGTCTCTGAAAATAGGTCTTATCACCTCCTCTACTGCGTCAGGTAGACTACGTTTATGAGTGTACACTTCACCAATCAGCAGTCCCTTGTCGTACTTACACCGACTGTTATCACCTTTGTGACACAAGTAATGATGGGGACTTTCTTCGGTTAAAAAGGTATGAAAAAAAGACCAAATAGTCTTCTTCAGTTCATCGACACTTTACGTGTTTTGCCTAATAGGCACTCCATAATAATTCTGCGTTTTGTCAGTTAAACTGTTAGTTAACCTTCCCTTATCCAACCCTTTACCATCACAGAGTTTTTGTTTTTTGTACGAGGCTTTCAGTGGCCGAAGTCTTGATCCCATTCGTTTCTGTTCGTATCCATAGCACTCAGATTTCTGCACTACTACATCATCGCCATAGAGTTTCAGTTCTTGAATATGTTTGAAAATTTTAGAATCACCATCACTAGGGAAATTCACATATCGCACTTTATCACACGCAACAAAACGTTGAAATATACTAGCAGCACCAACCACTTCCATTCCTCCACTGCTGCCACTATAGATAGCTGTGCAATTATTTTCAAGTGTACCTTTATTTTTTTTGTGGACACTTACAATATTTAGATATTACTGCACTTATGGCAGCAGGTACTACACTATGAAGAGATGTGTGTCCCCGTTTATGCCAGGTACCATCGCATGCCGAGTCAAGTCTGTATTACCACTGTTCTCTCTTACTGCCTCTTACACAGTTTTCTTCATACAGGCGTCTTCTTCTTTAAACCCTATCCATCTATTATAGTTTGTAAACTTGGTTGGGGGATTTGGAAGATTCATCATGCCACAGAAAACTGCACCTGCAGTAGTACACTAATTATACACAAGGCATAAACAAGTCTAATGTTGTGTCCACAAATTTTGCTACCATTTTCTCCAAATGAATGATGACGATGTTTGATTTGCGGGGCGCTCATACAAAGTCCCACGTTTACACACTCCAATTTTTACACAGTCCAATCGAGCCACTATCACGAATGATGATGATGATGAAATGATGAGGACAACACAAACACCCAGTCCCCGGGCAGAGAAAAATACCAGTCCCTGCCGGGAATCGAACCCAGAACCCTGTGATCTAGAGGCAGCAAAGGCAGCCGCTAAACCACGAGCTGCGGACTCTTCATATGGAGTTTCTGCAACACTGTTCCAAAAGGTGGTAATGCATCAACACTTACTACAATTCATTTCCATTTCAATGGCAAGTCCTATGTGATGTTTTTATAGAGAGCTCTAGACCGACGTCACTAAACTGGGTACATCTTACACAGTTTGCGAAAATTCCGTTGTGAACTGGCATATCGAATATTATATTCTCATAATATTTGCCCATCAAATGTTCATACTTTACCCTAACTGAACCAAGAGTCCTCCGCGAAGTACTTTCATTCTCACTTTCATTGCAATGGGCAGATGTACCAGCAAGGTTAGGTTCACACCCTTGGTTATCGTCTTTATTGTTTATGCTAATAACACCTACCTTTGGCTTTCCAACATTTCTCCTTCTCTTAAAAGCCTTCAGAGGATTTCTAGTCACTTTAAGTTTACACATGATTAACCTTCAATAAAACAGAGACTTCAATGACCAGAGTTCATTATGAATACTAGGATTACAAAAGAGTAAATAAACATGAAACACACGACAATCGAGATAGCGATATGTGTCGAACTATCACAGGTTAGCCACAACACTTATTTTGTGACAGTTATATTCTCTCAAATCACTGAACTGTACATGATGAGCATGTAGCTTAATGAGTACAACATTTGACAGTTTAACAGCGCCACATTGGGTCACGCCCGGTTAGAACATATGTCAAAAATATTATAAAATAGTTGGTCTTCGGAACTGAATGAATGAATTATACTCATCAAAAAAATTTTTGCATCACCTCGATTCCGTGAATTACGGAACCTCCACAGAAAACTGGAATAGAGATCAACATAAATATCATTTCCGCTCTTTTTGTTGCTCATGGGAACCACACATTGCACGTTGTACCACCATACAGAGAGACCTTCACAGGTGGTGGTCCACATTGCTGTACGTACTGGTACCTTTAATATCCATTAGCACGTCCTCTTGCTTTGAGCCATGCCTGTATTCGTCGTGGTATACTATCCACAAGTTCATCAAGGCACTGTTGGTCCAGATTGTTCCACTGCTCAACGGTGATTCGGCGTAGATCGCTCAGAGTGGTTGGTGGGTTACATCGTAGACAAACAGCCCTTTTGAATCTATCCCAAGCATGTTCGATAGGGTTCATGTCTGGAGAAGATGCTACCCACTCTAGTCGACCGATGTCGTTATCCTGAAGGAAGTCATTCACAAGTCAAGCACGATGGGGGCGCGAATTGTCGTCCATGGAGACGAATGCCTCGCCAATATGATGCCGATATGGTTGCACTATCGGTCTGACGATGGCATTCAAGTAGCGTACAGCCGTTACGGCGCCTTCCATAAGCAACAGCGGCGTACGTCGGCATCACATAACGCCACGCCAAAACCACAGGGAACCTACACCTAGCTGCAGTCGCTGAACAATGTGTCTAAGGCATTCACCCTGACCGGGTTGCCTCCAAACAGGTCTCCAACGTTTGTGTGGTTGCAGGCATATGCGACACTCATCGGTGAAGAGAACGTGCTGGCAATCCTGAGCGGTCTATTCGGCATGTTGCTACGAAGTCTTTCGCGACGTATTTCCTGAGTAAAAATTTCTCGGTGTACATGCCGCGTCAAATCAGGATAAATCTCCAAGCTTTCGACCACTACCTCCATGGTCGTCGTCAGAGCTAAAACTGACTGTCGTGAACTAGCGAGGTTCCCACTTTTATATGCAAATGACGGCTTCTTATTGGCTGGAATACGTCAGCGATATGGCGCGTAGGGAAGTGGTGCCCTCTACTTCCATAGATGTAGTTGCTATCCCGCGTTGCTTGCAGAGCCATCCCTTAAATCAGGAGGTAAAGTGCGAGAAGTTTTTCTCTGCGATTTTTCTTTATCCAGTGCACTCTTCCAAGTGTTGCTAAGTGCATAGCCGTTGTCTCTGTTAAAGTTATTATCGCTAAGTCTAATTTCGACTGCTTCCCGGATCACAGAGTCCCAGTAATTCGATGTGTGGGCTATTACTCTGGTTTCTTCAAATAAAATCTTATGCTTGTTAAGCAGGCTATGTTCAGCCACCGCTGATTTTTCCAAATACCTGTATTTCAGGTGGCGCTGGTGCTCGATGCAGCGGTCGGCTACGGCTCTTACAGACTGGCCCACGTAATTCTTGCCGCATTCGCAAGGAATAGTATAAATTCCCGGCACTCTTAAGCCGAGACTATCTTTGACTGGTCTCAACATTTCCTTAATTTTCCTAGGTGGTCGGAAAACTGGTTTTATTCCTTGCCTCTTCAGGACTCTGGCTATCTTGCTCGTTGTAGCACCGTTGTAGCCAGAGTCCTGAAGAGGCAAGGAATAAAACCAGTTTTCCGACCACCTAGGAAAATTAAGGAAATGTTGAGACCAGTCAAAGATAGTCTCGGCTTAAGAGTGCCGGGAATTTATACTATTCCTTGCGAATGCGGCAAGAATTACGTGGGCCAGTCTGTAAGAGCCGTAGCCGACCGCTGCATCGAGCACCAGCGCCACCTGAAATACAGGTATTTGGAAAAATCAGCGGTGGCTGAACATAGCCTGCTTAACAAGCATAAGATTTTATTTGAAGAAACCAGAGTAATAGCCCACACATCGAATTACTGGGACTCTGTGATCCGGGAAGCAGTCGAAATTAGACTTAGCGATAATAACTTTAACAGAGACAACGGCTATGCACTTAGCAACACTTGGAAGAGTGCACTGGATAAAGAAAAATCGCAGAGAAAAACTTCTCGCACTTTACCTCCTGATTTAAGGGATGGCTCTGCAAGCAACGCGGGATAGCAACTACATCTATGGAAGTAGAGGGCACCACTTCCCTACGCGCCATATCGCTGACGTATTCCAGCCAATAAGAAGCCATTTGCATATAAAAGTGAGAACCTCGCTAGTTCACGACAGTCAGTTTTAGCCCTGACGACGACCATGGAGGTAGTGGTCGAAAGCTTGGAGATTTATCCTGATTTGACGCGGCATGTACACCGAGAAATTTTTATTCGGCATGTTGTTCGGCCCATCTGTACCGCGCTGCGTGGTGTCGTAGTTGCAAAGATTGAGCTCGCCATGGACGTCGAGAGTAATGTTGCGCATTAAGCAGCCTGCTGCGAACGGTATGAGCCATAACACGATGTCCTGTGGCTGCACGAAAAGCTTTATTCACATGGCGGCGTTGCTGAGTCATAAACCGTAGGTAGCGGTCATCGACTGCAGTATTAGCACTTGGGCGGCCTGAGCGAGGTATGTTATCGACAGTTCCTGTCTCTCCTCTGTACCTCCTCTATGTCCGAACAACATCGCTTTGGTTTACTCCGAGACGCTTGGACACTTCCCTCGTTGAGAGCCCTTTCTGGCACAAAGTAACTATGCGGACGCGATCTAACCTCGGTATTGACCGTCTAGGCGTGTTTGAACTACCTTCCTCGTGGAATGACTGGAAATGACCAACTGAAACGTCCCTTTAGAACAATTTATACTTATGAAACGTCCCCTTAGGAAAATTTATACACGACTGTGCTTAAACCTGACACACAATATTATTTAGCGCAACGCAATCTGACTATCAAAGATCCCTGCAAAAGAATGGCCCTGAGTAACATTAAACTATACCTTTCACAAATCACTTACCTCACAAAAATCTCCGTTACTCGAACTACTGCAATACAGCGAGCGCCACTACTGCCAGTTAAATAAAACATTCAAACTACGGAAGGCACTAACTACTGATAGAGATAGTTAGCAAATGAAAGATATTAATAGAGAACAAACAATGTATTTACCTTAATATCATCACAAGTCATAATATATGTAATTTCAAAACTCCGCCATCTCTCTCCTCACATCCACCACTGCTGGCGGCTCACTTCTAACTGCGCAACGCTACGCGCTGTTCACATCCAGCTGCCGCTGCCTAACACACAGACAACAATGCAAACTAGCCACAGACTGCACACAGCACAGCCAGTGATTTTCATACAGAGCGCTACGTAACGTTGCCAATAAGAAAACATAAACAGCAAACTTACATAGAGAAAACATAAACAGCCTACTTACACAACTGTCGCAGTCCCAGAGTGTAATAGGCGCTGCTCATGTATGATTTTTTACGTCTTTGGGCGGTTTTAGTGACATCTCTGAACAGTCAAAAGGAGTGTGTCTGTGATACAATATTCACAGTCAATGTCTATCTTCAGGAGTTCTGGGAACCAGGTTGATGCAAAACTTTTTTAATGTGTTTATATCAATTGAAAGGGGAAAGTCTGTAGATTTTTAAAATGAAAAACAAGTAAAAATTGAAAATTTCATGGTATTGAACCTTACCGAAGCCCCTTTACTGAAAATAAGAGCTTAGCGCGCGAATGCTTTTAGAGCTTCTGTGACTCTGCTTATCCGTTCCCTATATTGCCTAGGCTAATGGGACAACACCACAGCGCAGAATTCGTGTGTCATGCTACATGTTGTTCAGCAAGCTACATGCAGCTACCGCGTAGCCAGAGTCCCGTTTCTTTTCTTAAATTCACCTTTCCATTGCACCTACTGACGGGATTAGGCTTCGCTAGATACACTATTGTCTTTAATTTGGTTGAGGAGTCGCGTGACAAGCGGCAAGTGCGGTATTTTTTCTTCGTCCTTTGTATTAATCACACTCTTAAAAGAGCACACCGATCGCTTTGGAGCACTGTGGATGGTCACGTGACTCTCCACCGCTGACGTAAGCCGTGGCAGTGAAGTGGTGTGTATGTAACAGTCGGGCGAGGAAAATCAACACAGTACAATGGGTAGACGTGGCGACGTGTCCGAATGGCAGAAAGGAGCAATCGTGTATGGATGAGTGCATGACCACTCCAGGATGTAAGTTGGCCGATTTCATAGTGTATCAATGCGAACTGTCCAACGTGTGTTCAAGGCATGGAGTACCACTGCCACTCGTGCAACACAATGTACGAACAGTGACCGTAAAGAGACGGCAAGTGACGGGGACCGGAGACTCACGCCTTGTCAGTAACAGTGGGTTTCAAACCCGACAGGACTGATGCTGTCAGTGGTGCAGGTACTTCTGAACGAGTTTCAGAGCGAAAATTACGAAAGGAACTGCATTAAACGGACAACTGGAGTCGGATACTTCACAACACAGAAACTGGGCAGTAGCTGACTAGAATCATACGGTGCGAAGACTCGAGATTTGGACCGATTTTCAAACTACACACGGCAGTGTGCTGACTGACTGAATGAGTGACTCATCATCGCCCAGTCCAAACTGCTAAGGATAGAAACTTGAAATTTGGAGACGGTGTGGATCATATACTGTAGGCGTCGTTTAGGAAGGGAGTTTTCGAAATTCCAGCGTTAAAGAGGTGCAATGGGGAATGAAGAACTTTTTTTTAATGTCGCTATTAAGGCAAGTTTAAAGCTAGACCTGCGAAAATTGGTATTGGTTTCTGAGTCAGAAATAAAAAGATACGTGTTTCAATATTTTGGAAAATTAACGCGATGGTGTGAAAAAGTGGGTGAAAATCTATCATTATTAAAAAACTACTAAAGTATTTTTAAAGCTACATCTATGAACATTGGTACTTGCTCTCTCAGTTACAAATAAAAAAGTAGGAATTTCAGTCAGATGTTTTTTATTCCAGTCTTTGATCACCTTATCAATTCTTTTGACGATGACAGGTTGTAATATCTCCTTATATTCTACTAACTATCCCTGCACAATTCTATGAGTGAATTACGTTTCCTACTTGACCATCTATATACTCGCAGAATCGATGCGCAAAGTAGTAAAGCACTATTACTATTTCATGAGCGCATAATTACTCTTTGTAATATTCTCTCTGGAGTGTTGAGGGGACTTCTAGGATCTTCTCCGTGCCGAATAGCCGCATTGGATAATTGTAATTTTGCTATCGAGATTACTGGAAGAAGGAGATTGAAAATATATTGTATGCTACTCAAGAAAATACACTCCTGGAAATTGAAATAAGAACACCGTGAATTCATTGTCCCAGGAAGGGGAAACTTTATTGACACATTCCTGGGGTCAGATACATCACATGATCACACTGACAGAACCACAGGCACATAGACACAGGCAACAGAGCATGCACAATGTCGGCACTAGTACAGTGTATGTCCACCTTTCGCAGCAATGCAGGCTGCTATTCTCCCATGGAGACGATCGTAGAGATGCTGGATGTAGTCCTGTGGAACGGCTTGCCATGCCATTTCCACCTGGCGCCTCAGTTGGACCAGCGTTCGTGCTGGACGTGCAGACCGCGTGAGACGACGCTTCATCCAGTCCCAAACATGCTCAATGGGGGACAGATCCGGAGATCTTGCCGGCCAGGGTAGTTGACTTACACCTTCTAGAGCACGTTAGGTGGCACGGGATACATGCGGACGTGCATTGTCCTGTTGGAACAGCAAGTTCCCTTGCCGGTCTAGGAATGGTAGAACGATGGGTTCGATGACGGTTTGGATGTACCGTGCACTATTCAGTGTCCCCTCACACCATGATGCCGGGTGTTGGCCCTGTGTGCCTCGGTCGTATGCAGTCCTGATTGTGGCGCTCACCTGCACGGCGCCAAACACGCATACGACCATCATTGGCACCAAGGCAGAAGCGACTCTCATCGCTGAAGACGACACGTCTCCATTCGTCCCTCCATTCACGCCTGTCGCGACACCACTGGAGGCGGGCTGCACGATGTTGGGGCGTGAGCGGAAGACGGCCTAACGGTGTGCGGGACCGTAGCCCAGCTTCATGGAGACGGTTGCGAATGGTCCTCGCCGATACCCCAAGAGCAACAGTGTCCCTAATTTGCTGGGAAGTGGCGGTGCGGTCCCCTACGGCACTGCGTAGGATCCTACGGTCTTGGCGTGCATCCGTGCGTCGCTGCGGTCCGGTCCCAGGTCGACGGGCACGTGCACCACTGGCAACAACATCGATGTACTGTGGAGACCTCACGCCCCACGTGTTGAGCAATTCGGCGGTACGTCAACCCGGCTTCCCGCATGCCCACTATACGCCCTCGCTCAAAGTGCGTCAACTGCACATACGGTTCACGTCCGTGCTGTCGCGGCATACTACCAGTGTTAAAGACTGCGATGGAGCTCCGTATGCCACGGCAAACTGGCTGACACTGACGGCGGCGGTGCACAAATGCTGCGCAGCTAGCGCCATTCGACGGCCAACACCGCGGTTCCTGGTGTGTCCGCTGTGCCGTGCGTGTGATCATTGCTTGTACAGCCCTCTCGCAGTGTCCGGAGCAAGTATGGTGGGTCTGACACACCGGTGTCAATGTGTTCTTCTTTCCATTTCCGGGAGTGTATTTCATGAGCGCATAATTACTCTTTGTAATATTCTCTCTGGAGTGTTGTGGGGACTTCTAGGATCTTCTCCGTGCCGAATAGCCGCAATGGATAATTGTAATTTTGCTATCGAGATTACTGGAAGAAGGAGATTGAAAATATATTGTATGCTACTCAAGAAAATATATACTGAGCATTTACATCAAAGGTGTGTAAGGAATTTCATTACATATGCGTTTTCTAATTGGAATTGCACGGAGGTGTTCAAAAATGGCTCTGAGCACTGTGGGACTCAACATCTTAGGTCATAAGTCCCCTAGAACTTAGAACTACTTAAACCTAACTAACCTAAGGACATCACACACACCCATGACCGAGGCAGGATTCGAACCTGCGACCGTAGCAGTCCCGCGGTTCCGGACTGCATGGCCACCGCGGCCGGCGCACGGAGGTGTCGTTTCGTTGACAATCAGAAGGGAACTTCCGATGAATTGGAAACGAACCTGCAATTATTAGATCCAAGAGCTCCTTTATTTCATAGGATAATTAAACTCTGTCAAAGCAAACTTTCCGGTTGATCTGAGGTTCCCCAACCGACTACGCAACGCAAGAAAACCAAGACATTTTATTCACACAGGATTGCAGATCGCTTCGAATCATCGAGACTACCGACAAGGAGAGTCATCGTCCGATTCTGATTAAACAGGTAAAACTTAATTATAACTTTCTTGAGCGACTGTGATAAGTGTGATATGGCTGCTTATGAATGAGATCATTAATAAAATACTAATAACTAACTTTCCTCCTCACCAGCGACCAATATAGACAATATTAATTAAAATTATAAGATTTCAGTCAGTAATGACCACCCTCAGATCTTTTCTACACCATGTCCTAAAGTGATAAGGCCGTAATGGTGTAGTATTGGTATGTCCGAACACTTTTTAAATGAGGAGATAATTCAGAGGCTTCCTTTACCAGGATACAGGTTGGCTGGCTGCTTTTCGAGGAGCTCTTTGCGGTGTGGGGGAGTAGCCATGTATGTGAAAAACGGCATCGCATTTGAGTCAATTGATGTTTCAAAGTACTGCACTGAAAAGGTGTTTGAATGTTGTGCAGGTGTGGTTAAATTTAACGGAGCTAAACTTGTAACTGTTGTTATTTATAGATCCCCAGACTCCGATTTCACAACACTTTTGCTAAAGCTAGAGGAGGTTCTTCGTTCACTTTATAGGAAATACAAAAAGTTAGTTATATGTGGTGACTTCAATATTAATTGTATAAGTGATTGTACAAGGAAGACGATGCTGGTAGACCTCTTTAATTCATATAATCTTATGCAAACCGTATTCTTTCCAACGAGAGTGCAAGGGAACAGTAGAACAACCATAGACAACATTTTTGTTCATTCCTCATTACTAGAAGGGCTTTCTGTTAGCAAAAAGGTGAATGGCCTTTCAGATCATGATGCGCAAATTTTAACTTTAAAAGATTTTTATGCTGCAACACGTGTTAAACATAGTCATCAGCTGTTCAGGAAAGCTGATCCAGTTGCTGTAGAGACCTTTGTAAACCTTATAAAGGAACAAGAGTGGCAAGATGTTTATAGCGCTGATACAGTAGACAATAAATATAATGCTTTTCTCAAGACTTTTCTCATGCTCTTTGAAAGTTGCTTTCCGTTAGAACTTTTAAAACAGGGTACTAGCACAAACAGGCAGCCTGGGTGGCTGACTAGAGGGATAAGAATATCTTGTAGAACAAAGTGGCAATTATATCAAAACGTTAGAAACACTCAAAATCTAAATGCAGCAGCCCATTACAAACAGTATTGTAAGGTGCTTAAAAGTGTTATTGGGAAGGCAAAAAGTATGTGGTATGCAGATAGAATAGCTAAGTCTCAGGATAAAATTAAAACCATATGGTCAGTCGTAAAGGAAGTTGCTGGTCTGCAGAGACAGGTCGAGGATATAGAATCAGTGCGTAGTGGGAATGTCCGTGTTACTGATAAGTCGCATATATGTACAGTATTTAATAATCACTTTCTGAATATAGCAGGTGAACTAAATAGAAACCTAGTGCCAACAGGGAATCACATAGCGCTCTTAGAAAAAAGTGTTCCGAGACTGTTACCAGAAATGCTCCTCCATGATACTGACAAGAGGGAGATTGAGTTAATAATTAAATCACTAAAGACCAAGAACTCTCATGGATATGACGGGGTATCTAGCAGAATACTGAAGTATTGTTCTATGTATGTTAGCCCAGTTCTCAGCCATATCTGTAACTTTTCCTTTAGGAGTGGTCGGTTTCCTGACCGATTAAAGTACTCGGTAGTGAAGCCACTTTATAAAAAGGGAGACATTGATAATGTTGACAATTTTAGACCTATTTCTATGCCATCGGTGTTTGCTAAAGTTATCGAGAATGTTGTATATACAAGGTTACTGGAGCATTTAAATTCACATAATTTGCTGTCAAATGTTCAGTTTGGTTTTAGAAATGGTTTAACAACTGAAAATGCTATATTCTCTTTTCTCTGTGAGGTTTTGGACGGATTAAATAAAAGGTTGCGAACGCTAGGTGTTTTCTTTGATTTAACGAAGGCTTTTGACTGTGTTGACCACAAAATATTACTGCAGAAGTTGGACCATTATGGAGTAAGGGGAGTAGCTTACAATTGGTTCGCCTCTTACTTTAAGAACAGAAAGCAGAGGGTAATTCTCTGCAATATTGCGAGTGGTAGTGATGTTCAGTCCCAATGGGGCACTGTTAAGTGGGGCGTTCCCCAAGGGTCGGTGCTGGGGCCACTGCTGTTTCTTATTTATATAAATGATATGCCTTCTAGTATTAGAGGTGATTCAAAAATATTTCTGTTTGCTGATGACACCAGCTTGATAGTGAAGGATCTTGTGTGTAATATTGAAACAGTAACAAATAATGTAGTTCATGAAATAAGTTCGTGGCTTTTGGAAAATAATTTGATGCTAAATCACAGTAAGACTCAGTTTTTACAGTTTCTAACTCACAATTCAACAAGAACCGATATTTTGATCAGACAGAATGGGCATATTATAAGCGAGACGGAACAGTTCAAATTCCTAGGCGTTCGGATAGATAGTAAGCTGTTGTGGAAAGCCCATGTCCAGGATCTTGTTCAGAAGCTAAATGCTGCTTTATTTACCATTAGAACAGTATCTGAAATAAGTGACACTTCAACACGAAAAGTAGTCTACTTCGCATATTTTCATACGCTTATGTCGTATGGTATTATTTTTTGGGGGAATTCTTCTGATTCAAAAAGGGTATTTTTGGCTCAAAAACGGGCTGTTCGAGCTATATGTGGTGTAAGTTCGAGAACCTCTTGTCGACCCCTATTCAAAAATCTGGGAATTCTGACATTGCCCTCACAGTATATATTTTCTTTAATGTCGTTTGTTGTGAGCAATATTAGCCTATTCCCAAGAGTTAGCAGCTTTCACTCAGTTAATACTAGGCAGAAATCAAACCTGCATGTAGAATGCACTTCCTTGACTCTTGTGCAGAAAGGAGTGCAGTATTCTGCTGCATCCATTTTCAATAAGCTACCACAAGAACTCAAAAATCTTAGCAGTAGCCCAAACTCTTTTAAGTCTAAACTGAAGAGTTTCCTCATGGCTCACTCCTTATATTCTGTCGAGGAGCTCCTGGAAGAGCTAAAAAATTAAGCAAATTCCAGTGTTACATTGTTGATTGTCTTCATTTAAACTTACGACTTGTCACCTGAATATGTTTTTTTTTTATATTTCGTTTTATCTGTTTCTAATATCGTGTTATAATTTCATGTATTGACTCGTTCCATGACCATGGAGACTTCTCCTTAATTTGGTCCCACGGAAAAATAAAAAAATAAATAAATAAAAATAAATAGAAATGATCTGAGGATGGTCATTACTGACTGACACCGATCATAGTCAAAAGAATTGATATTGTGATCAAAGACTGGAATAAAAAACATTTGACAGTATTGGATCACTGTTCATATACGCGGCTATGTCGCAGCTGGTGAAACGTGTTTCAGTGTTTCTGTAAACTGAACAGCTAAGTGGATGAAACCTGGAACGACATTTTTTAATGAAAATACAGTGTGTTTCAAAATGATTATACGGGTTTTAAAGCTTTGTAGCATTTATCCCATTCAACTTACAATTGTAAATAATACATGAAATGAAAGAGGAAGTAAAACAATTTTTGTTTTTATACCTGTACACAAAGGGAAGAGTATGGAACGACTCTAGAGTGGTTGAATCACGTGGTGAATAACTGTGTGTATTTTATACACAGTCCCAAGAAATCAGTTCCGAAGGCTAGACATGAATTAGCATTTCCTATGACATCTGTATGGAGACTTCTAAGAAGTTACACCCTTGTCACCTGCAGGTTGTTACAAGCTCTAAGGCCTACAGACTACAGCTTAGGGGTCGAGTTGCAAAAATGTAATGTTGCTGCTCATGAATATTTTACGGATCATGCCACCTTCAGTGACGCATCGACATTTCATCTAAAGGGAAATGTGAACACACATAACGTGCGCATATCGCCACGAGACGGTACCGCTGCAAAGAGATTCTCCGCAATTGAATCGTTTTGAGTGCCATATCCCGGCAGAAAGTCTATGGACCTTCCTTTTTTGGTGAAGCAACTGTAGCATGTGTTTCTTATGTTAATGTGCTACAACTACGGATTTGTCTTGAACTGGAAGAAGCTGAACAACAGAACTTTACTTGGCAGCAAGACAGTGCGCCACCTAACAGAAGTAACTCAACACACAATTCGTTAAACAACATCAGACCCGACCACTGGGCTGGCTGCAAGGGGCTAGATGACAGAGCATGACTTCCATGTGCACTCATAGTCTGATGCCATGCAGTTTTTACCTTTGGGGGTTCATAAAGCGTCTTGTGTATGTGCCTCTGCTGCCAGGTGATCTACCTAACTTTAGAAACAGCATTGTTGCAACAATTACTCCAAGACACACTCATCAGGGTTGGGCAAGAACACGCCTATCGACTCAGTGCGTAATGATTAGTGCTCACATTGAACACTTGTACAAAAAACTATTTGAGTTGCTCTTTTATTTGCTACATTATGTACAATTGTAGGATGAATCTAATAAATGGTGCATAGTTTTAAAGCTCGTATATTCATTTTGAAACATCCTGAATCTAAATATATGAAAATTTGATTTTAGCTTCTCAGATAGAAATAAAAGGATACGTGCTTCGTTGCCTTTAGAAATTCAACCCCTGTATTGGTTAAACTGGGGTGAAAGTCTTTATGGAAATACTCACTATGCAAGCGTTTTTGAAGCTAAATCTGTGAAAATTTGTGTTTGGCTTCTCTGTTGGAAATAAAACATATGCATGTCACTGTTTTTGGAGATTCAACCCTAACGTCAGAATTGGGAACCACGAGGGAGATGGAGTGAAACAATTCTACTACCTAAGCAGGAAAATAATCCATGATGGATAGAGCTAGGAGGACATAAGAAGCAGAATGGCACCGTCAAAAAGGGAATTTATAGCCAAGAGTAGTATCCAATACAGTCCTTAATTTAAGAAAGAAATTTCTGAGAATATACGTCTGGAGCTCAGCACTGTCTGGTGGTGAAATACAGACTGTTTGCAAACCGGAAGAGAGGTGAATCGAAGCATTTGAGAAGCGGTGGTACAGAAAAATGTTGAAAATTAGGTGGATTGTTAAGGTGAGGAAGGAGGAGGTTCTCCACAGAATTGGCGAGGAAAGGAATACGTGGAAACGGTGATAAGGAGAAGGGACAGGATGATAGGACGTCTGTCAAGACATCAAGGAATAACTGATATGGTACTAAAGAGAGCAGGTAGTGATTGGTAGCATCCAGTAAATAATTATGGACGTAGTAACTGCTGCCCCATCTTTGGGGCTACGTCGTTGGTTTCCGGGTCGTGTGAGTGGGCCAGTTCAGTTGGGGACTCAGAAGGAGTCAGGTCCGGGCAGTGCCAGAACACACCGGGACCGCTGGCGGCATGCATGGACTGCCATGGACTGCCGGATGGAAGGGCTGCGGTCACGAGGGTGCACGACCTCGTCGCAAACCGGATCCAGCAAGCCTTAAGTTGAGTGCATTTCAATCCAAGTAGAGAAACCTCCACCATTGTGACATCTCGCGATTCTCCAGTGACTTGGGTTCGTGTTGCTGCTCGTAGTGTCGCCGAGGCGAAGAGCAGCGAGTGGAGTGCTTGGGGAAGGTGGATCTGATTAGCTTTCCTGTACTTCTTATTACAATTTACTGTGTTCAACTTGTTACCATTTGTTTTAAGTTCAACCAGCGGTAATTATTCTTGCCTGGTGGCCGCTAACGCCCCAGTTACCTGCCCTGGGGGTTCGTGTATGTAACGGCAGTGTACGTTTCCTCACCTTGGCGCTTCTGTCCGGTAAGGCGTTTAGTTTTGACAGCTTTCTTCATTGTAGGTCGATTGGTGATTCATCTACTCTGGTGGTACTGATTCCTTTCTCGTTTCGGGCGCTCTAAAGACAGTAGTTTGGGGACGTAGTGCAGACCGCCGGTTCCGGCTTTGGCGTATTGTTCCATCGTTGCATTTGGTTTATCGGACGTCAGGTAGCTTCAGCAAGATTATCATTAGTCATTCGTTAGACTGCCACTAGTCTGAGTTACCATCTTGTGAAGTGAATTCAACTCTTGGCTCCTATCCCAATGCTCGGGAAAGTGTTTGTTGCCGGACATTCTCAGAGGTCGATTCCTGGAGCACCGTCTGTGGCCCTCTGGTTCTTGTAAGACATGTGTCTTCTAAAAGGAGGTCTGATGGCCAGTAATTCAGTGTAATGCTCCTTCAGCCCACGCCTTCTGCGGGTATAATCTGCCTCAGTGCCCTTTAAGGGACTTATGTACTGGTTCTTGTGTTTTATTATTGCATTATTTATTACAATACCTTGTAATGCCTACATTAAAGGTTGTATACATCTAGTTAATAGTTCTGGTCGCCTTCTGGAATAAATCTAACAGTGTAATGTTCAGTGGATGTTAAAGGTTGTGTTACAAAGTTCACTATCATCTTATTTCACCCGTTTGGTGATCAGTTGCTTGTTTTTTAATAAACCTTTGGTATTGTATTTGCTGTTTTACAGCAGGTTTCTAAATTTTTTATATCATTGCCGTTCCTGCCGTGTAAGGTCTTCAGACGTGATTGTAGCCTTTTCCCTTAAAATCCTAATTTGGTATTTGTATTTTAACAGTAAACCTTAAAACCTTATTTACTGCAATTCCTGGCGTCTGATGCCTTCTGCTATGTTTGTGGCGGCTTACCTTCAATATTTCAATACCTGCAAGTTGTAAACTGCAGCGAGTTTTAAACAATTCCTAATTTATTGCCATGCCTGCCGTGTAAGACTTTCTGCCCAGATCACAGTGGCTTGCTTTTAAAATATTACCTGTTGTATCTGCGTTTAATGATGATTTGGTAAAGTGTAACTGACTGAAAACACTATTATTTACATAGTTGTTTATTCCTTCATTAATAACGTGTGATATTTTTATTTATTGTTGATTCTGGAATTACTGGTTTAAAAATAAATTGTGTGTAACTGTAAAGGGCAACCAAAAGTAACTGATTACGGCCCCGTTCACAATCGTAGCCGGATTCTGCCTTCCCTTGACTACCAGGTTTCAAGTACCTTTATGAATATTAATAGTTCATACGGCAAACCGCTACTAAGTAAATAAGGGAAGGATTGGAAAAAATGGTTCAAATGGCTCTGAGCACTATGGGACTTATCTGCTGAGATCATCAGTCCCCTAGAACTTAGAACTACTTAAACCTAACTAACCTAAGGACATCACACACATCCATGCAGGAGGCAGGATTCGAACCTGCGACCGTAGCAGTCGCGCGATTCCAGACTGTAGCGCCTAGAACCGCTCGGCCACCCCTGCCGGCGAAGATTAGGAGGTGGAATGAAGGCATGGAGAGTCTGTGTAAGTGAAACAAACTTGATGACAATTTATAGAAAGAGAAAAGCGAGTTAAGGAAGACACGAGAACTAGGGCTCAAACGGAGGCACGCGGATATTCGTTTTTCCCTCGCTCTATTTGCAAGTGGAACAGGAGAGGAAACGACTAATAGTGGCAGAAAGTACCCTCCGCAATGCACCATACTGTGGCTTCCAGAGTATGTACATGTAGATGCAGATGAATTACTCCACCTGGTATGCTTAATATCCTCTGACTTCAAGAATGATGTAATATTTTCTATTCTTCAGAAGACATGTGTGTGTATTACCAAACCTGCAGTTTAATCAGTCAAGATTGTGTTCTTCGACTAAGTGGGCCACATAGTAACTAATTATTCATGGTTAAGTTTGGGCAATTCAGGTATGTTAAATATGCAAAACTTATCTTAAATGATAGGCGATTATTTTTAAAAGTACTACAATAAGTGTGGTAAAACATTTTTCGGTTTTAGAAGCCGGCCGCTGTGACCGAGCGGTTCTAGGCACTTGACCGCAAAGGTCACAGGTTCGAATCCTGCCTCGGGCATGGATGTGTGTGATGTCCTTAGGTTAGTTAGGTTTGAGTAGTTCTAAGTTCTAACGGACTGATGACCTCCGATGTTAAGTCCCATAGTGTTCAGAGCCATTTGAACCGTTTGTTCTGTTTTGGAGCTCTAAAACTTTCCTGATCCCGTTTGACTTGAGTAAAACTAGTGGAACGACCGGTTGCGACCGATGTCGATTTTAGCTGCCAGCTGCGAGCAGGGCAAAATTTCTGATCTAAGCCTTGTCGTTCTTCGTAACCTGCGTCACTGGAAGTCTGTGCTAAGTTTAAATTCATCGAACGGTACAGTGTTTGTTCGAATTATTGCCTACTGTAAAACAGATTTTGGCATTACAAGGGCTAATTTGGCCTTTAAGATGTCTTGATGTTAAACTATCTTATTAGTGGTGACTTTTAAAATAACCTCTTGATATTACGTTGCATAATTTGGTCTTAGGTATTGTTTTAAGGTTTTTGAGGCCAAGTTATCCTTATACTGGCGCCTGTAAAGTAATTTGTTAACTGAGACTTCTAATCCAATTATTGGCGTTAGTTTAAAAACTTCTGAAGTTAAATTGCTTATTTCTGAACTTGGGGATATAAATAAATTTTAATGTCAGTTTGACGCTTTAATCAGTGTCGCTTTAAAGGTTGACTTGACTTTCACCCTATCAGATCTTTTATTAGCACCTATGAACTGTCATGCGTTAGTTACATTTTTGGTGTAATTTTGATTGGTGTAATTTGTTTTGGGTCCATTTAAATAATTATTCGATATTGTCACCAACTGACGCCTTTAAATTACTTTGTATCAATTGCGTTTTTACAGTAATTTGCAAGTGGTCTAATCTGTCTTGGGCGCATTTAAATAACTCCTTACCACATTTTGATTTTGGGAGCGTTACAGCGCAGTGATTCTATTGTTTCAACAAAGGTGCTCAGTTTTCCCAGTCTGTGCTCGATGTAAATTTGTGGTACTGAAGTAAAATTTTTTAATTTTTCTTCCGAGTCTGGGCCCAGTATTTTAGCACTCCTGGCCTCGTGCTTCCTATACCGTTTCAGCAGGCACAAACTCTGAGAGAGCGAGAAGCTGCAACTTTTACAGAAACCATATGCCGCTGTAAGAAAGGGCATGAAAGGGGAGATATAGTTGAGGAGTGAGTGAGTCAGGGCTCTTGCCTATCCTCGATGTTGTTCAACCTGTACATTGAGCAGGCAGTGAAGGAAACTAAGGACAAATTTGGAAAAGGAATTAAAGTTCAGAGAGAAGAAATAAAAAAAAAAAGAACTTGGCAGTGTCCCGATACCATTGCAGTTTCATCAGAGACGGCACTGTGCATGGATGAGCAATTGGACGGAATTAGTCGTGACTTGGAAAGCGATTAAAAGATGAACTTCAAGAATGCTAAAACAACGGTAGTGAAATTCAGTCCAGATAAATATAGGCGATTATGCGAGAATGAGATTAGGAAATGAGACGCTAAAAGTAATCGACGACTTTCGCTATTTGGGAAAAAAAAACTATTGATAATCCAAGTAGAGAAAACGTGAAATTCCAACTGGCAACAGAAAAAAGACGTTTCTGAAAAAGAGAAAATTGTTAACATCTAATATAGATTTAAGAATGTCTGCAGGGTTTCGTGGTCGCTGTCAAGGTGAAATCTTCTGGTTTGTTGGGACGCATCATATTTCTTCTATACAATCTCCGTTTCGACCTCTTAGATGAGATCTTCTTCAGGTTTTTGTGATGTCCACGACTAACTGATCACTGTGACAGAGCGGTGTCGCTTTCTCTCATAAAGGGAGATTTTTCCCGCTCTGATACTGGAGAAGTGAAATTAGTGGATAAAATTCCTGTGGTTACCACCGGTGGGCCCGCTATTGCAACTTACGTCCTCAATTATCCGGTCGATGTATTCCAGTCTCTATCTTCGTGTATAGTTTTTACCCCCTACAACACTCTCTAGTACACGGTTCCGCGGAACTCTGGTGCTTCGAGGAAAATGATTAACTCTTTCACGAAAAACAATTAATAACATGACGTCTTTCCCCACATTTTGGCGATATTTATTTTTTAAATTTTATTATGATTTCTGTGCTATTAGCTATCATTTAATTGAAGTAATCACTAGTTTTCCCTATTTTTTAAAATTTTATTAGCTTTCAAAGTAAAAACGGTTTCCATCGAAGTACGAGGATTCTCAAAGTGTTCCATCAGAGGAAAGGTTTGGAAACTCCTTACTCCAGTACCGTAGAAGTTATTCGCTGAAGGCTTAACACATGTCCTTCTTGTCAGTGTTGGTTGGTTGATGGGTTGGTTTGGGATAGGGTACCAAACAGCGGCGTCATCTCTCCCATCGAATTATAAAGGGAAGGGGAAGGAAGTCGGCCGTGCCCCTTCAAAGAAACCATCCCTGCATTTGCCTGAAGCAACTTAGGAAAATCACTGAAAACGTAAACCAGGATGGCTGGACGCGGGTTTGAACCGCCGTCTTCCCGAATGTGGTCAATGTTTCCCATATATTCCTTTCTTAGCCGATTCCGTCTAGAACCTCCTCGTTCCTTACCTTACTCCACGCAATTTTCAACATTCTTCCGTCGCACCACGTAAAATGCTTCGACTCTCTTCTGTTCCAGTTTTCGCACATTTCATGTTTCACTACCCTACAATGCTGTGCTCCAAACATTCACTCTCAGAAATTTTTTCCTTCGAATTAACGTCTATGTTTGATAGCAGTAGACTCCTCTCTGCCACGAATGCCCTTTTTGCTAGTGCTAGCCTTTTCTCCTTGCTCCGTCTGCGGTGGATTATTTTCCTACCTGGATCGCAGAATTCCGTAACTTCCTGTACTTCGTGATAACCAATCTGCTGTTAAGTTTCTCGTTGTTCTCATTTCTGCTACTTCTCATTACTTTCGTGTTTCTTCGATTCACTCTCAGTACATATTCCGTACTCATTAGACTATTGACACCATTCAACAGATCCTGTAATTTAATTCTTTTTCACTGTCGCTGAGGATAGAAATGTCATCAGCGAATATACTCATGTTGATAAATGAAAAGCACTAGTCTGCTTTTGTTCTAGAATACTACTTTTATTGTTAAGCGGTTTTCGGCTTACAAGGCCATCTTCAGACATTTACTGAGTATTATCACCAAAGAAGTTACAATGATTGCAAACAACATTGGAAGAGCAGTAACACGTCCAGACTGAAGTAGAAACATACAGTAAGTAACATCTTTGATAGTGTGGTGTTAACCCAATGAAAAAGTAAAAATTGAACAGTACATAAGTAACAGTAGAGCAGGCAGGAAAACCTTTAACTCAAAATAGGAATTCCATGCCCTCATAACAGTTTCTGTTAATAAACAAAACTAATAAAACGAAATAAAATTAGTTCTAGACAAGGCTACATCAGGATGTCACAATGCAGTACCACCACACTCTCAAAGATCGCATTTTCTGTAGGTTCCCTTAAAAGACTCCATTTTCATGCATTTATTTATTTCTGTTTATCTTACTGATATTACTTAAGTTCTTTTTGTATTCTGTAGTTACATTGATAGTTGTCTCATCTTTTAATTGGTTTGGCAATCACTCTCCATGTTTCATACCTCCTGACGTAGCCTTGTCTAGTACTAATTTTATTTTGTTTTACTAGTTTTGTTTATTAACAGAAACTGTTATGAGGGCATGGTATTCCAATTTTGAGTTAAAGGTTTTCCTGTTTCCTCTATTGTTATTTATGTACTGTTCAATTTTCACTTTTTCATTCCGTTACCACCACACTATCAAAGATGTTACTTACTGTATGTTTCTACTTCAGTCTGGAAATGTTACTTCTCTTCCAATGTTGTTTGCAAACATTGTAGCTTCTTTAGTGATAATACTCCGTAAATGTCTGAAGATGGCCTTGTAAGCCGGAAACCGGTTAACAATAAAAGTAATATTGTAGAACAAAAGCAAACTGGTGCTTTTCATTTATTATAATGATGTTCTACCAAGAACCGACGGAAGATTCTGTTAACATAAGCATGCTATCCTTTCACCTTGAATTTTAATTCCGCTAATGAACCTTTCTTCTACTTCCGTCATTGCTTCTTCGATGTATAGACTGAACATTAGGGCGGAAGACTACACCCCTGTGTTACACACTAACCCGAGCATTTCGTTCTTGCTCTTCCAGCTGTATTGTATGTTACCCGTGTTTATATTATTGGTTCAAATTCTTCATGCTGATACTGGTGGGCTGCCCTCATTGGACATAAGCGAAACGGGAATAACTAGAGAGCGGAACTGTTTATCAAAATTATTATTGTCCCGAAAGATGGCTTCCAGGAAGTTGTTTGTGTTGATCGCACACTGCGGCCGCGTATTCAGTTCTTTGATGGCGGGGAGCCACAAAGCCGGAAGCTTATACATGTCCTCTCTTCTTAAGTTCCATGCCTTCTTACAAATCGCTTCTCGGACTTCTCTTCTGTAAATGTTCGTTTCTTTAGCCATCACACGTAGGTCGTTGAAATCAGAGTCAAGGTCACAGTCCTCCTGAAGTTCCGCTATAGCAGGTTCCAGACTTTGGATTAGGTGCCTGTGGCGTGCGTGTTCCTTAACATGTTCTTTCGCAGTCCTTCCACTTCCGCCTGTACCTATTCTCCAGTTGAAGTGCGTGAAAAATCTATACAGTGATGAGGCCCACCAATGGTAACCACAAGAATTTAAGCCAATAACCACGTTTGTACACCACAAGTGCTGGAATATTTCACTTACTATTCAATGACGATTGCCCACCGGTGGTAGCGACAATAACTTTACCCATATTTCGTCTTCTCCAGCAATAACCGTGAGAAAACTCCCCCTTCATAAGAGAACGCGCCACTGGTCTCTTGCAGTGTTGAGTCAACCGTGGGCATCACAAGATCCTGAACAATATCCCTGCAGAGGAGTTGAAACGTCGATCGTATAGAACAAATATGACGCAGCCTAAGGGTCCACAAGATCTTAGCTTCATAATTTTAAGTGATATACAGGACATAAAATCCCGTCTCAGGCCTGCGATCACTTTTGTGTTAATAATTGGCAACCTTTGCTGTACAATCGCAATAAAGTCAAGAGGTGTTCAATTGACTCTTTTATTAGAACATGTTACGCGTTTCGGGATTACACCCATCTTCAGACATCACCAACTTCAACTCCTTCCTAACCAACCAGGAGTACAGCCTTGACAACTGTTGCTTGTGTCGCAGTTATAGTCATATGTTATTGGACACTTTCTTTGAGTTGTCAAGGCTATATGCCTGGTTGGTTAGGAAGGATTTGAAGTTTGTCATGTCTGAAGATGGGTGTAATCCCGAAACGCGTAGCATGTTCTAGTAAAAGAGTCAATTGAACAGCTCTTAACTTTATTGGGATTGTACAGCATTGGTTGCCAATTAATGATTTTAAGTTTCAGGAAGTCTTTTCTGAAGTAATTTGTCTGGAGTGTAGCGCTGTACGGGTGGGAAACATGGACGATAACAGTTCAGACAAGAAGAGAATAGGAGCTTTTGAAAAGTCGTGCTGCAGGACAATGTTGAAAATTACATGTTCTGATACGGAAGAGAAAAGAAATTTATAGCACAACCTGACTAAAAGAAGGGATCGGTTGATAGGATACGTAGTGAGGCATCAAGGAATTTCCAGTCTGGTAACGGAGACCTTTTTATTTTTTTTATTCGTACTGCATTTCTCCCTATAGAGAACTGCAGAGTTAGTAGATAATATAGAAGATGGATCAACGAGGAATGGCAACGGATGTGGAAGAGAACATGTGCTGATCATGAAGTGTATTCACTTTTTCAGTTACTTGAACCATCTCTTCAGCTCTGAGCGTAGACCCTACCTTTATATGGTTCAAATGGCTCTGAGCACTATGGGACTTATTTCTCACGTCATCAGTACCCTAGAACTTAGAACTACTTAAATCTAACCAACCGAAGGACATCACACACATCCATGCCCGAGGCAGGATTCGAACCTGCGACCGTAGCGGTCGCGCGGTTCCGGACTGAAGCGCCTAGAACCGCTCGGCCACCCCGCCCTACCTTTATATTTACGTATAATCCATATTACAGCTGTGTGTATGTGGCTGCGCGTGTGTGTTGGGAGGGGGGAAGAGAGGGGAAGGGACGCAGAGAAACAGTACACGCCATCACACATCACGTCACGATTCTGAACGCTACACACTTGCAGTCCACATACGCGGCGCTGCGGTCCGGAGAGTCGTGTGAAGCGTGGCCATTTGTTTGCAGACACCCACACGCACCCACATACATCACTGAAAGACGTGCAACACGATACGCCGGGGGCGACCATGTGTGCCGTTGCAAGGACGCGTCATTGCAAGCGCGGCGAAGGACGGCGACGCGTATGAGTAGAGCCACGGGAGATGAGGCCGTGATGGGTTACCCCGGACATTTGGCAGTTGTAGAGATCTGATGAGGCATAATACCTAGGATCCTTTCCCCGAAGCCTAATGACACAGAAACAGCAGCCGATCTTACATCATCGTTCTGCCCAGCTGAAACTCAGCTGCCACCCAATGGACCAGTAAAAGATCTAACGGAGTATCAGACACGTGACATGCTTCGTTGTTGTGTTGTACCCCTCAAAGTGAGCTCGGATAACAATTCGTCCACGGTCTGCTCGTCCTCTGTTGATCCGTCCGCATCATTCTGTGACTGGCAGCAAATGGGAAGGTCAAGTTTCAGGCTGCCAGCGGTTACATTGCTACTACGAGGCGTGTTTTTTAAGTAAGTCCCGTTTTGAAATTAAAAAAAAGACTTGCTAAGATATCTCAGTAATTTTATTTTTACATGAAAGCCTGTACCTTAATCTACTTTTCTACATAATTTTCGTCAATATTGAGGCACTTGACATAACGTTGTACCAGTTTTTGAATACCCTCCTCATAGAAGTCTGCCGCCTGACTTGTTAACCCCTGCATAACCACTGTTTTGACTTCGTCATCGTCTTGATGACGCTGACCGCCCAGATGTTTCTTCCAAGTTCAAATGGTTCAAATGGCTCTGAGTACTGTGGGACTTAACTTCTGAGCCCCTAGAACTTAAAACTACTTAAACCTAACTAACCTAAGGACATCACACACATGCATGCCCGAGGCAGGTTTCGAACCTGCGGCCGTAGCGGTTTCGCGGTTCGTGACTGTTGCGCCAAGAACAGCTCGGTCACTCCGGCCGGCTGTTTTTTCAAGTGCAGGAACAGATGGTAGTCACTGGGCGCAAGATCGGGGCTCTACGGAGGATTATCTAGAGTTTCCCATCGAAAATATGTGATGAGATCTTTGGTCTGATTCACCACAGGCGGACGGGCATTGTCTTGCAGCAAAACGATGCTCTTGCTCAACTTCCATAGACTGTTGCTTTGATTCAGGTGTGACGTAGGCTACCCATGTTTCATCGCCTGTAACAATTTGGCTTAAAAAAATCATCACCGCCGTTGTGGTACCGCTCAATGGAAGTCAATGCACTGTCTAAAGTCTAAACGATTGGTTTTGTGCACATCCGTCAAGATTTTCGGTACCCAACGTGGGCACAATTTTCGGTAGTTCAAGTGGTCGGTCACAGTGCCATGCAAAACACTACGAGAACCATTAGGAAAGTCATCTCGCAACGAGGAAATCGTAAAGTGTCTGTTTTCTCTCACCTTATTGTCCACTTCCTGCACCAAATTTTTACTAACGACCGAAGGACGCCCACTGCGTTCTTCATAATGCACATTTGTGCGGCCGTCTTTAAATGCTCTCACCCACTTTCTTACCATTCCACCACTCATATGTTTTCTCCTTAAACTGCGCAGATCTCAGGATGAATATCGATCGCTTTTAGGCCTTTAGCACTAAGAAATCTTATAACAGCCCGTACTTCATAGTCGGTGGAACTTACGATTATCGGAGGCATCTTAAACACTCTATACACAACGTAAACAAGGAAGATCCAGACAGTAATGGCGTCAGTGCGTAGATTAAGGTACAGGCTTTCATGTGAAAATAAAATTATTGAGATATTTTAGCATGTCTTTTTTAAAATTTCAAAACGGTACTTACTTTTAAAAAAAATCACGGCTCGTAGTTAAAGCTTCCTACACTCCTACTAGTGCCCATCATCAGTCAAGATGACGCATTCTCGGCCAGCTGAAAGGTTTTTCTATGTTTACACTGTTAAGGACGCAAATTATGTCAGCCACTGACTTGAAGAGAAAATAACTGGAGAAAAAGACAAAACCAAATGTATATATAGCATCGCATACATTGGCAATATATCGCAGAAGATTGCAAATATAGTTCAAAATCATAAAGCAAAAGTTTGGTTTTCTACATCTAATAAACTACAACAAAAACTAATACGTAATATAAAGCGTAATCGTAACCCATATTCAGACTCTATAATGTACAAAGTAACAGGCCAGGATTGCTCCATGCCATACCTAGGACAAACAGGCCGAAATTTCCAACATCAGGTTCACAGAGCTCAACAAAGCGCGCAAACACATCAGCAAAAGTCACAAACATACGTAATACAGGACACACACTTGGAAAAGTAGAGGAAAACGTCAAACTACTCCCCAAACTAGATAAAGGGCATAAAACGGATATGCTAGAAGAACTGGAAATATATTCACAGTACAGTAAATATGATGACAAAATGTTAAACGAAAAACTTGAAAGTGAATCGGTGAATTTCTTCAGATGGTTCGACAGTTTACTTAAATAAAAACAGGGGTGTTCAAGAAGTCTCTCTGGAGTGCCGCATGATTGTTAGCCGCGCGTGCCGTATGCCGCAGAGAATATACCGAAATGAAACTCAGTGAAACCCAAGTTATTAATTTATTGAGTATTCATTTTTATTTTCTAATTTTCACATTAAATGTTGAACGTGTCCCCCCTGCTGTCGCATACATAATTCAATTCGTCTAATCATGTTTCCAAACACAAGATGCAACATTTCTTCTATAACAGAAGCAGTGAAAAGTGGATATTGGACGGTTTTTATAGACAGTTGCTTTCGCTGCACCCCAGAAGAAAAAGTCAGTTGGTGTTAGGTCAAGCGATCGTGGAGGCCAAAGTCCCTGTGAAATCATGCGATCACCAAAAACATCAGCAAGCAGTGACGTTGAAACGCGAGCTGTATGTGCGGTTACTCCATTTTGTTGAAAATAACCGTTCAGTATTTCACTAAACACAAGTTCTCCTATGAATGGGTACAGAATATCACTGCAGTGTAGTTGTGCGTTTATTGTTTCGTTTGAAAATATGGGACCCACAATCCGACGTCTAGAAATTGCAATTCAAACTCCTATTTTCACAGAGTGAAGTGGTTACTCACGAATACACAACGGATTTGCAGTACTCCACGTACGAGATTTTTGCTAGTTCATGTACCCAGATGAATAAAACCGCGCCTCATCAGTGAAAAACGTTTCATTAAGAATATCCCTTCCATTATGTTGAACGAAATTTTTAAACGATTGACAATAATGCAATCTCTTGCCATGATCAGTATTTTTCAGTTGTGTCACTTTGTATGGGAAAAGTACTAATTTCTTCATTACAGCTGTGCAGGCCGTTCCGACACTAACATCGATTTCCTGGGCGAGTTTTCTTACAGATTGGTTCGGACTCACAGACATTGTATCGGAAATATCGAGTAGTTTAGCCACAGACAAAACGCCAGGACGACCACTTCTCGGTGCATCTGTCAGTGAACCCGTACTTCGAAATTTGTTAGTCAAATCTCGCACAGTATCGGGGTGTGGGAGTGTAGTCTCTGGGAAAACTAAATTAAATGTTTGACGAAGCGAAATTGTGTATTTACCACCAGCTTTGAACACTTGTTCGACTAAAAACACACGTTCTTCAGCGGTTAGTATTTTATTAGTGACAAAAACGAAAGAAATGAACAAAGGAACTAAACTTAAACGTTGACGTCAACACGTAACGACACACACCAACGATACTAATGGCGCTGGCTGAGATAAACGAAACAGTGGAACGTTGGGAGAGTCCACTTGAAGGGAAGTAACTCAGGCTAACAATCATACGGCACGCGCGGCTAACAATCGTACGGCACTGCTGAGGGACTTTTTGAATGCCCCGTAGCAACACTTACGAGAAATAGGCACCATTGTAAATAGATGTAACTAAATTATAATCCATATTGTTAAGATGAATACTTTACGTACAAAAGTATATCATACTCTGTGCAAGACCTGTAGGGTTGTCTGTCGGCTACATATAAAAGCATATTTGTAACTGTCTATTTACGTAAGTTATTGTCAGTATATGCTGTGCACTGAAAGATGTGTGTGATGTTTAACATGTGCGAGCCTACGCACAAAGGGACCATAATAAAACTGCAAGTACAAGTTCTTCCAAATTTCGCCACAAACTACATATGAAAATCGATAACTAACTAAAATTGTACGATCTTTATATATTGCAGTAAAGTCAAGAAAACAAAGCAAAACCTCACAAATCGAAAACATTACGTAAAGATGGCATAGTACAAAGATAAAACACACTCGAAAATGGGAATCATTTCCCGCAACTTCTACATCTACATCTACATCCATACTCCGCAAGCCACCTGACGGTGTGTGGCGGAGGGTACCTTGAGTACCTCAATCGGTTCTCCCTTCTATTCCAGTCTCATATTGTTCGTGGAAAGAAGTATTGTCGATATGCCTCTGTGTGGACTCTAATATCTCTGATTTTATCCTCATGGTCTCTTCGCGAGATATACGTAGGAGGGAGCAATATACTGCTTGACTCTTCGGTGAAGGTATGTACCGACCTACTGAGCGTCTCTCCTGCAGAGTCTTCCACTGGAGTTTATCTATTAACTCCGTAACGCATTCGCGATTACTGAATGATCCTGTAACGAAGCGCGCTGCTCTCCGTTGGATCTTCCTTATCTCTTCTATCAACCCTATCCCGCACCGCTGAGCAGTATTCAAGCAGCGGGCGGCAAGCGTACTGTAACCTACTTCCTTTGTTTTCGGATTGCATTTCCTTAGGATTCTTCCAATGAATCTGTCTGGCATCTGCTTTACCGATGATCAACTTTATATGATCATTCTATTTTAAATCACTCCTAATGCGTACTCCCAGATAATTTATGGTATTAACTGCTTCCAGTTGCTGACATGCTATATTGTAGCTAAATGATAAGGAATCTTTCTCTCTATGTGTTCGCAGCACATTACACTTGTCTACATTGAGATTCAATTGCCATTCCCTGCACCATGCGTCAATTCGCTGCAGATCCTCCTGCATTTCAGTACAATTTTCCATTGTTACAACCTCTCGATATACCACAGCATCATCCGCAAAAAGCCTCAGTGAACTTCCGATGTCATCCACAAGGTCATTTATGTATATTGTAAATAGCAACGGTCCTACGACATTACCCTGCAGCACGCCTGAAATCACTCTTACTTCGGAAGACTTCTCTCCATTGAGAATGACATGCTGCGTTCTGTTATCCAGGAACTCTTCAATCCAATCACACAGCTGGTCTGATAGTCCATATGCTCTTACTTTTTTCATTAAACGACTGTGGGGAACTGTATCGAACGCCTTGCGGAAGTCAAGAAACACGGCATCTACCTGGGAACCCGTGTCTATGGCCCTCTGAGTCTCGTGGACGAATAGCGCGAGCTGGGTTTCACACGATCGTCTTTTTCGAAACACATGCTGATTCCTACAGAGTAGATTTCTAGTCTCCAGAAAAGTCATTATACTCGAATATAATACGTGTTCCAAAATTCTACAACTGATCGACGTTAGAGATATAGGTCTATAGTTCTGCACATCTGTTCGACGTCCCTTCTTGAAAACGGGGGTGAACTGTGCCCTTTTCCAATCCCTTGGAACGCTACGCTCTTCTAGAGACCTACGGTACACCGCTGCAAGAAGGGGGGCAAGTTCGTTCGCGTACTCTGTGTAAAATTGAACTGGTATCCCATCAGGTCCAGTGGCCTTTCCTCTTTTGAGCGATTTTAATTGTTTCTCTATCCCTCTGTCGTCTATTTTGATATCTACCATTTTGTCATCTGTGCGACAATCTAGAGAAGGAACTACAGTGCAGTCTTCCTCTGTGAAACAGCTCTGGAAAAAGACATTTAGTATTTCGGCCTTTAGTTCAAATGGTTCAAATGGCTCTGAGCACTATGGGACTCAACTGCTGTGGTCATAAGTCCCCTAGAACTTAGAACTACTTAAACCTAACTAACCTAAGGACATCACACACATCCATGCCCGAGGCAGGATTCGAACCTGCGACGTAGCGGTCGTGCGGTTCCAGACTGTAGCGCCTTTAACCGCTCGGCCACTCCGGCCGGCTTGGCCTTTAGTCTGGTTCCTCTGTTTCAGTATCATTTTGGTCACAGAGTGTCTGGACATTTTGTTTTGATCCACCTACCGCTTTGACATAAATTTCTTAGGATTTTCTGCCAAGTCAGTACATAGAACTTTACTTGAACGCCTCTCGCATAGCCCTCCTCACACTACATTTCGCTTCGCGTAATTTTTGTTTGTCTGCAAGGCTTTGGCTATGTTCATGTTTGTTGTGAAGTTCCCTTTGCTTCCACAGTAGTTTTCTAACTAGGTTGTTGTACCACCGAGGCTCTTTTCCATCTCTTACGATCTTGCTTGGCACATACTCATCTAACGCATTGAACTTTGTCCACTGATCCTCAACACTATCTGTACTTGAGACAAAGCTTTTGTGTTGAGCCGTCAGGTACTCTGAAATCTGCCTTTTGTCACTTTTGCTAAAAAGAAAAATCTTCCTACCTTTTTAAATATTTATATTTACGGCTGAAATCATCGATGCAGTAACCGCCTAATGATAGCTGATTCCCTGTTCTGCGTTAACTGTTTCAAGTAGTTCTGGTCTGTTTGTCACCAGAAGGTCTAATACACTCCTTCAAATTGAAATAAGAACACCGTGAATTCATTGTCCCAGGAAGGGGAAACTTTATTGACACATTCCTGGGGTCAGATACATCACATGATCACAATGACAGAACCACAGGCACATAGACACAGGCAACAGAGCATGCACAATGTCGGCACTAGTACAGTGTATATCCACCTTTCGCAGCAATGCAGGCTGCTATTCTCCCATGGAGACGATCGTAGAGATGCTGGATGTAGTCCTGTGGAACGGCTTGCCATGCCATTTCCACCTGGCGCCTCAGTTGGACCAGCGTTCGTGCTGGACGTGCAGACCGCGTGAGACGACGCTTCATCCAGTCCCAAACATGCTCAATGAGGGGCAGATCCGGAGATCTTGCTGTCCAGGGTAGTTGACTTACACCTTCTAGAGCACGTTGGGTGGCACGGGATACATGCGGACGTGCATTGTCCTGTTGGAACAGCAAGTTCCCTTGCCGGTCTAGGAATGGTAGAACGATGGGTTCGATGACGGTTTGGATGTACCGTGCACTATTCAGTGTCCCCTCGACGATCACCAGTAGTGTACGGCCAGTGTAGGAAATCGCTCCCCACACTGTGATGCCGGGTGTTGGCGCTGTGTGCCTCGGTCGTATGCAGTCCTGATTGTGGCGCTCACCTGCACGGCGCCAAACACGCATACGACCATCATTGGCACCAAGGCAGAAGCGACTCTCATCGCTGAAGACGACACGTCTCCATTCGTCCCTCCATTCACGCCTGTCGCGACACCACTGGAGGCGGGCTGCACGATGTTGGGGCGTGAGCGGAAGACGGCCTAACGGTGTGCGGGACCGTAGCCCAGCTTCATGGAGACGGTTGCGAATGGTCCTCGCCGATACCCCAGGAGCAACAGTGTCCCTAATTTGCTGGGAAGTGGCGGTGCGGTCCCCTACGGCACTGCGTAGGATCCTACGGTCTTGGCGTGCATCCGTGCGTCGCTGCGGTCCGGTCCCAGGTCGACGGGCACGTGCACCTTCAGCCGACCACTGGCGACAACATCGATGTACTGTGGAGACCTCACGCCCCATGTGTTGAGCAATTCGGCGGTACGTCCACCCGACCTCCCGCGTGCCCACTATACGCCCTCGCTCAAAGTCCGCCAACTGCACATACGGTTCACGTCCACGCTGTCGCGGCATGCTACCAGTGTTAAAGACTGCGATGGAGCTCCGTATGCCACGGCAAACTGGCTGACACTGACGGCGGCGGTGCACAAATGCTGCGCAGCTAGCGCCATTCGACGGCCAACACCGCGGTTCCTGGTGTGTCCGTTGTGCCGTGCGTGTGATCATTGCTTGTACAGCCCTCTCGCAGTGTCCGGAGCAAATATGGTGTGTCTGACACACCGGTGTCAATGTGTTCTTTTTTCCATTTCCAGGAGTGTTTTTATCGCCACAAGTCGGTTCTCTGTTTAACTGCTCATTGTAGTTTTCAGATAAAGCACTTAAAAAAATTTCACTCGATTCTTTGTCCCTGCCACCCGTTATAAACGTTTGAGTCTCCCAGTCTATATCCGATAAATTATAATCTCCACCCAGAACTATAACTTGGTGGGGAAATCTATTCGAAATATTTTACAAATTATCCTTCAGGTGCTCAGCCACAATAGCTGCTGAGCCAGGGGGCCTATAGAGACATCCAATTGCCATGTCTGAGCCAGCTTTAACCGTGACCTTCACCCAAATTATTTCACATTTCGGATCTCCGTCAATTTCCTTCGATACTATTGCACTTCTTATCGCTATAAACACGCCTCCCCCTCCACTGTCCAGCCTGTCTCTGTGGTATACATTCCAATCTGAGTTTAGGATTTCATTACTGTTTACGTCTGGTTTCCGCCAATTTTCTGTCCCTAGTACTATGTGGGCATTGTGACCGTTTATTAATGAGAGCAGTTCTGGGACCTTTCTATAGACGCTCCTGCAGTTTACTATTAGCACATTAATATTGTTATTGCCTGTTGCATTTTGCCTACTCCTACCTTGCCGCGTCTCAGGAGGCGTCTTGTCGGGCATAGGGAGGGAATTCTCTAAACTAAAAAACCAACATATGCACTCCACACGTACTCCGCTACCCTTGTAGCCGCTTCCTGCGTATAGTGCACGTGTGGCCTATTCAGGCGGACCCTACATTTCTCCACCCGATAGCGGAGGTCGAGAAATTTGCACCCCAGATCTCCGTAGAATCGTCTGAACCTCCGGTTTACTCCTTATACTCGGCTCCATACAAAGAAGACCGCAATCGGTTCCGGGAACTACACTACAAATAGCTAACACTTGTCGTGCAAAATGTGAATAGAAGAAAATCGTGACTGGTAGCAGAAAATTTTAAAGAAAAACCATTTATAATGGACCACATCAGAACTTCTCGAGCCTTTTATTTACTTACTACGTCACAACCTGGCGTTGTCCGGGCATTCAATTTCGCAATTCTCTATTATAAACGAGACATTTTCTTTACTTCTGCAATAAAATCGGTGTGAGATGATCCCCAACAATGTCTGTACGTGGGAGCAAGTGCTTCGCGTGTCTACAACGCGGGCTTGTAAGCGTCTCTATGGCAACATCTCTTCATGTCTCTATAGATGGCTGCTGTTTTAGCCTACGTCCGTTTGCGCTTAATAGTTGAAATCTGTCAAAAGCACTGCCAGATGTCAAAGATTTCCTTAGGTTCACTCGACCGTAGTAGTAACTTTGTGGTATAGAATGAATGTATTGAAACTTCATGCGTGATGCGGTATATTTCCATGCATCTCAGTGTTTATGACGCCATATGAACTACGTGTCGCGCAGTAGTATACTTGTGTAGGTACTATCAGCGGCATATGTGGATACTGCCTGTGAAATATCTTGGGAACAGAGATAGTAGCAACGAAATAACAAATTTAACCGTCAAGCATAATGTGGCAGTTTTCATGCGTCTCAGTGTTTATGGTGTCATATTCCCGAACTTTGTGTGGAACTATGACATAATTTTGTAGCTACATTTAGAGGCATGCTGCTACGGTCGCAGGTTCGAATCCTGCCTCGGGCATGGATGTGTGTTATGTCCTTAGGTTAGTTAGGTTTAAGTAGTTCTAAGTCTAGGGGACTGAAGACCTCAGATGTTGAGTCCCATAGTGCTCAGAGCCATTTGAACCATTTGAACCTACGGATGTCCACGTCTTTGTCCCACAATACGTCAAGGAACTGTACCCCTGTAAGACGACGTATCCGCTCCCTCCAATCGGCATGATGAAGAAGGTATCGTGATTCATCAGACCATGAAACGCTCTGCCACTGCACCAACCTTCAGTGGCGATGATCACGTGCCAATTTCGGTTGTAGTTGCCAATCTCGTGATGTTAACATTGGCACATGCATGGTCGCCGGCTGCGGAGGTCCTTAGCTAGGAGTAAAATTGTTGGATGTTAGGTCCGCCAGTTATGCAAAACACCGTTTTCTCTCAGTACCCAAACATGTTTCGGCGCCACTGTGCCATCATCAGTGCGTTTTCGTTTTTATTTATTCTTCACAATAAAAACGAAACCCAATGATGATGGCGCAGTGGTGCCGAAACATGTTTGGGTACTGAGAAAAAACGGTTTTGCATAACTGGCGGACCTCACATCCAACAATTTTAATTGCAAAGACAGCCAATACAAGGAACTGTAAATCAAAATGATGAATATTAGCTAGGAGTGTTCGATGCACTGTGTGTTCGGACACACTGCCCAACGTCGATCAGCTGTAGAATTTTGGAACACGTATTATATTCGAGTATAATGACATTTCTGGAGACTAGAAATCTACTCTGTAGGAATCAGCATGGGTTTCGAAAAAGACGATCTTGTGAAACCCAGCTCGCGCTATTCATCCACGAGACTCAGAGGGCCATAGACACGGGTTCCCAGGTAGATGCCGTGTTTCTTGAGTTCCGGAAGGCGTTTGATACAGTTCCCCACAGTCGTTTAATGAAAAAAGTAAGAGCATATGGACTATCAGACCAATTGTGTGATTGGGTTGAAGAGTTCCTAGATAACAGAACGCAGCGTGTCATTCTCAATGGAGAGAAGTCTTCCGAAGTGATTTCAGGTGTGCAGCAGGGGAGTGTCGTAGGACCTTTGCTATTCACAATACACATTAATGACCTTGTGGATAACATCGGAAGTTCACTGAAGCTTTTTGCGGATTATGTTGTAGTATATCGAGAGGTTGTAACAATGGAAAATTGTAATGAAATGAAGTAGGATCTGTAACGAATTCACACATGGTGCAGGGAATGACGATTTAATCTCAATGTAGACAAGTGTAATGTGCTGCGAATACATAGAAAGAAAGATCCTTTATCATTTAGCTACAATATAGCAGGTCAGCAACAGGAAGCAGTTAATTCCATAAATTATCTGGAAGTGCGCATTAGGAGTGATTTAAAATGGAATGACCATATAAACTTAATGTCGGCCGGTGTGGCCGTGCGGTCCTAGGCGCTGCAGTCTGGGGCCGAGCGACCACTACGGTCGCAGGTTCGAATCCTGCCTCGGGCACGGATGTGTGTGACGTCCTTAGGTTAGTTAGATTTAATTAGTTCTAAGTTCTAGGCGACTGATGACCTCCGAAGTTAAGTCGCATATTGCTCAGAGTCATTTGAACCCATTTAAACTTAATCGTCGGTAAAGCAGATGCGAGACCGAGATTCATTGGAAGAATCGTAATGAAATGCAGTCCGAAGACAAAGGAAGTACGTTAAGTACGCTTGTTCGCCCACTGCTCGAATACTGCTCACCGTTGTGGGATCCTTACCAGATAGAGTTGATAGAACAGGTAGAGAAGATCCAACGGAGAGCAGCGCGCTTCGTTACAGGATCATTTAGTAATCGCGAAAGCGTTACGGAGATGATAGATAAACTCCAGTGGAAGATTCTGCAAGAGAGACGCTCAGTAGCTCGGTACGGGCTTTTGTTGAAGTTTCGAGAACATACCTTCACCGAGGAGTTCAAAAAATGGTTGAAATGGCTCTGAGCACTATGGGACTCAACTGCTGTGTTCATCAGTGTGGCCGGCCGATCCCGCGACGTCTGGCCCTTGTCTCAACTTGCTTTCGCCACGTGTTGAAGACACTCACCATAGCATTCCTCGAACACCCGAAAAGTCTTACAGTTCCTGAATTGCTCCTGCCGAGCCTCTGGGCCACCGCATTCTGCCCTGTGAAACTCAGATAGATTGAGTTTTTTTTTCTTTATTGATTTTCAATTCCCCCGGCCGGCAGCAGCTTACTACGCTGCTCTACAGCCTACAGACTTTTTGTAAATAAAGGAAGAAGAAAGAAACAAGGAAAAACAGGCGATAAAATGGCGATTTAAAGTGAAAAATGGCGTAAAATTGCGGAAAGTTAAAACACAAAGCAAAGGGGGTGGCAATGTAGATAAAAGACACAGGAATCAGACAAGTAACACAGTAGACACACAATTAAAAAACATGGCGACAGTCTGGTTTCTGTTCGCAGTAATAAAAAGCACACCTAGAGACAGTATGATGGCTGTTCGCTACACTTCCCAAAAGACACAACACAGAGCACGCACTGGAAAAACGCACTGGAAAACACTGCACAAAAAAGGCGGCACAAAGATGGCACTCCCGACCCAAGGCAGATGGGGGGGGGGGACCTGGAGTAGGGGGAAAAACAAGGAGGGAGGAGAGGAAAAAACGAAAAGGGGGGGGAAACCAAGGAGGGAGAGGACTAATAAAGGGGGAGAAGGGCAGACGCGAGAGGGAATGAGAGAAGGCAGAGGAGGGAAATGTAAAAGGACGTGGCGAAGAGAAGGGGGCAAAGAGAGGGGAGGTGGGGAAGAAAGAGGATGGAAGGGGGGGGGGAGAGGGAGCTCGGGAAAAGGACAGAGGAAAGGAGGGGGAGTATGGATCAGAGTTGATAGGAGGGATAAATGGAGGGAGAGAGGGCATCATCCGGGAGGGGGAGTTGATGGAAGCCACCTTGGGAAAGGAGATGTAGGGTGTAGAGATGGAGGGTAGGGGGGACACAACGGTGAAATCGTGGCAGAGGGCAGGGATGGGAGAGGAGAGGAGCAACCAGGGGGTGAGGGGGTTCAAGACGGCGGGAGGTGTAGAGGATGCGGATATGTTCGAGGAATAGGAGCAGATGGGGGAAAGGAATGAGATCATAGAGGATCCGCGTGGGGGACGGGAGGCATATACGGAAGGCGAGGCGGAGTGCATGACGCTCAAGGAGTTGGAGGGACTTATAGAATTTGGAGGGGGGGGGGCAGATATCCAGGCAGGACTGGCATAACAGAGGATGGGATGGATTAAGGATTTGTAGGTGTGGAGGATGGTAGAGGGGTGCAACCCCCACGTCCGGCCAGAGAGGAGTTTGAGGAGTCAGAGGCAGTTGTGGGCTTTGGATTGGATGGAGTGGAGATGAGGGATCCAGGTGAGGTGACGGTCAATGGTGAGGCCAAGGTAGGTGAGGGTGGGGGTGAGGCGGACAGGACGTGCGCAGACAGTAAGGGAGAAATAGATTGAGCACCTTCCCAATTTTATATACGGCCAGCATGCTCTCTAACACTACGTGAAACGCGCGTGCGTCCGAGCAGCAGTCACTCCTCGCCAGGTGACGCTGCTGTCGCCTGGACTGCTTTATATCGACAGTAGGTCGGTGGCCATAACGTTCTGGCTGATGAGTGTATAGCACTGTTAATCTGCAGATATCAGGATCGAAAAATCTATCCGTGACCGAACTGAACAACTCCGAACGCAGACTTGACGGTGAAGAATATCGTGTGTAATACTGTTCTCAACAGCAGTCACTGTAAGTGAACAGAACATGTTCGTTTACAAACAACACAGTGCAAACCACCCCTTCCTTCTGCCTCCTTGATTTCTATCTCACCGTCTATGGCCGTCCTATCGCCCTCACTCCCACCCTTAAGTACCTTGGCGTCACCCTCGACCGTCGCCTCTCCTGGACTCCCCACCTCCGGACAATCCAAGCCAAGACACGCTCCCGCCTCCGTCTCCTCAAGCTCCTCTCCGGCCGTACGTGGGGTCTGGACCCCTCCACAATCCTCCACACCTATAAATCCCTCATCCGCCCTATCCATTGTTACGCCCATCCAGCCTGGATCTCCACCACCCCTACCTTTTATAAATCCCTCCAAATCCTTGTACGCCATGCTCTCTGCCTCGCCTATCGCATCCATCTCCCCTCCCCCACGCGGATCCTGTATGATCTCCTCCCCTTCCCCCACCTCCTCCTTTTCCTTGAAAGGATACGAATCCTGTACACCTCCTGTAAACTTGATCCTCCTCACCTGCTCGTCTCCCCGATCCTCTCGCACCCCCGCCCGCTGCCGCACCTATATTCCCATGTCCCATGCGGTCTCCATCTCTCCACCCTCCTTACCCTCTCCCAAGGTGGCTTCCGCCAGCTCCCCTTTCCTGATGATGACCTCCTCCCCTCCATCTACCCCTCCTATCAACTTTGAACCTTCCCCCCCACTTCCTGTGTCCTTTCCTTTAGGCACCCTCCCCCCTCCCTTCCCATCCCTTCCCTTTCCTCTCCCCCTTCCTCCTCCCCTCTTCCCCTGGACTTCCCCTCCCCCTTCCCTCCCCCTCTCTCCTCTGCCCATGGCATCTCTCCTCTCTTCTCTCCCCTCTCCCATTCCCCTCCTCCTCCTCCTCCACTCTTGGCAGGTCCCAGGACTCGTACACACTCAGTGGACTTTCGCGCGCCGGAGATCATCGCCATCTGTGTGCTGTGTGTGTGCCTCGATTTGTGTTTAGTGTTCTGTCACCGTCACGCCTCAACTGTTCACGTGTGCCGTCGCCGTCATCCGTGTTCTGTGCGCCGTGTCCCCAAGTGTTCCTGTTTTTTCGCGTCCAGCGTGAACGGCTTCTTGTTTATTGTTTTTTGTATCTCCTTTTTTTGCCCGCCGTTTTTACTGTCTTGTCTGTATCACCTATATGTCATGTTATTGTTCCACTTAAGGCTGAAGAGCAGCGTACCATGCTGCTGCCAGCCCGCCTGTATCAGGTGATTACAATTACAATAAAGGAAAAAAAAACACACAGTGCGTATAAACGGTACTTGCACTGTTCTACAGTGCAATATGGATGCAGAATTAAATCGGAGTAACAATTCAAACAAAACACAATTACTCTGAAACGAGCAACTGGAAACGGCTGGCCCTTCATAATAAAACTAGTAACGTCGCCCACCCCCCACTCCCTTTTCACTCAGCATTCTCCAAAGAATCAACATACCATGTACAACGCCGCTTCAAACGCCTGATTACTATACAAATGAGTTAACATGTTAATTTCTGACGTTAACCGCCTAAAAACTGTGTGGCTGAAGACTCAAACCCTAATAATGTTGTTCAATTAGCTTCAGCTTATTCACCCTTCTTAAAAATACAAAATGAAAAATTGTGAGCCAAAAATGTGATAGCCCTTTTATAAGTTCATGTAAGACCTTTCTCTAAAATAGTGCGTATTGTCAAGCCATTTATTGTAGACTAGTTCATGGAAAAGTAAGTTATAAAAGGAAGATTATTAAATTGCAATGTAACTTCGTGCATATATTTACGGTACCAATTTTGCAATTAACGTGATTGGTATGTTGCAAAATAAAAATTGATTCAAAGCACCTTTGATGTAAATAAGCAAAGTAAAAAATGTTTTTAACTCATATCTCCTATAATACCTGTCGCAAAATGAAATTATTTTGCAGGTGCATTAAAAGGTATATGTCGACATTGTCTGCAAATTTTGTTGTGGATAGAGTCAGTAGTAAACAAGTAATAAATTAAAACGTCATGCCTCATGCTTAAGTTTTGATGCATGAAAAGCGGACATGTGTGAACGATAAGCGTTTCCCGTCCCATCATTTTGTGTGGTGCGTGGGAGGGGGGGGGGGGGAGGACGTGGTGAGAGAGGAGTGTAAACCAGAAAAGTTTTCGGAAACGTTTGAAATTAGGTAGGTATAAAGTCTCTTGGAAGCCGCTAAGTACACTTACTCTCAAATACATGAACAATAAATTCTGTGTAATTTTCACTCCATTAGTTACACTGTCTTAACCCATACACACGGATTCTAACTAAAAACTTTTAAGGTAATGATATTAATGTGAGCACGATATTAATGTGACCACCTATGAAAAAAACTGAATAACCACCTTTTGCGATGAAGGCGTGCAATAAGAGTGTCAGTTATGTTCCTGGAAGGTACCGACAGGAATGTGGAGCTGTGGTCACTCCAGTTCCGTAGCCAGCGGCGCTAGGTTTCTTGATTGAAAATCCATGGCGCGAACAGCCCAATCGATATGCTACCACAAATTCTGGGTTAGATTTAACTCCGAGGGAATTTGGTGGCCAGGGGAGTACGGTAAACTAATCCTTGGGTTCTTTGAACTACACACGAGCGCTCTCTCTTTCCGAGCATTAATCCCGACGATGCGGAGTTGGCTGTTATGGTTACATGGAACGTGGAATGTTAATGTTAAGGGGTGGGCAGATGCCCTTCTTATCGTCACCCCCGTACCTCCAGGGACGGAATAAGTGGACCCCAGCTGTCTGCATCTAGAGTAAGCCACGGAAGAGTACAAACATTTTCAAATGTCTGTGAGTTGTGTAACTGAGGCAGAACGTAGGGACCAGCCCAGTATTCACCAAGTGAGATGTGGAAAACCGCCTAAAAACCACATCCAGGCTGGTCGCCACACTGGCCCTCGTCGTCCGTCCCCCGGGCGGATTCGATCCGAGGCCAGTGCGACTACCTGAGTGCAGGAAGCAGCGCGTTTGCGCTTTGAGCTACCCGAGCAGGTGAACTACGAATGAGCGCTACAAGGTGTGTAACACGCTGCATTATCCTGCTGGCAGGTGCCATGTTGATGAGTAAATAACAGGTTGAATGTGGGGGTGGAGACGGTCGCCAATGACAGATGTATAGTTGTGCTGATCCGCTATGCCTTTCAGAATGACGAGATCACCAGGAGAATGCCACAAAACCATTCCATAGACCACAACACTCCCTGCTCTGGCGTGGGCCCCTCTGATGCTCGTTACAGGGCCGTACATACCAACAGCTATCTGCCCAATGGAGCGTAAAACATGATTACTCTGAAAAGGCCACCTGTTGCCACTCAGTGGAATCCAGCTGCGGTAGTGGCTTGCAAATTCCAGCCCTAGTCGCCAGAGAGCAGCAGTCAGCATGGGTGCGTGAACCAGGCACCTGCTGTGGAGGCAGTACGCAACAATGTTTGCTGAATGGTGTTGAGGAGACACTGTTGGTAGCCCTGTGGTTCACCTGGGCGGTCAGTTGCTCAGTGGTTGCACGTCTATTCGCCGCACACATCTCAGTAACCGTCTTCACTCCTTCCTCTTCACTCCAGTCGCCTCAGCGCTATTTTTAGAGAGTGCCGTTTTACCATGCACGGTATGCTTAAGTAACTGTGGCATGCAAATAGTTTCTAAATTTAGTTGTTTAGAAAATTCTTCCACTCAAGGCTGGAAACCCAATGATGAAGTCAGATAAATCACTTGGTTTCTGCATGACAGCTGCACCATTTTCAACGTGCTGCATCCTCCTGCCACTGACATGCTTTATGTACCCTCCACTGCTAGTGCTACCTCCTGCCGTCCTTGGGCGGTTATTGCATATCGACGTTGAACACAGGTGCTGGTCACATTAATGTGACTGGACTATGTACCTCGTAATGAGTACTATAACAGCACCACAGCTTAAGATAGGAAGGTTAGATTCGATGCAACATTCCTGAGCGCACAAGTTACAGCCAGGCGCAGGCCTGTTGACAGTAAGTTACACTGACCAGCGGTTGCAAAGTGGAATGGAGGCCACAGGGCTGTTGAACCTCTGAAAAGACTAAACGCAATGGTTTGCATGTCGCAAGTTACAGGCAGAAGGGGCCCAATGGCACAACCCAGCTGTTGTGAATACGTGACTTGGAGCAGTGCGTTAGCAAAAGAGAGGCGCACAGCCGTGTGTAAATAGGCACCAGTTTTCTAATAAGGCATTCAAGGTTGGCAGCTCTCCTGGACAGCAGGGCGTGTCACACTACCAGTTACACGCAGCAGCAGATGGGGTGCCAGCGTTCCAGTCCATGGCGGGTCATTGATTCGACCCCTGAGGCTGATGCAGGGTGTGTAGCTGGCCAGCCAGGGGTGGGCCACTCCACAGCTTGCTACTGTGGGCACTCATCTTGGCTTCCAACACACGCTGGAGGCATTCTGAGCCGAGGGCCGCAGATTCAGACGCAGGATGTGGTCGCCGCGATCTCAGTTACACCGGCGAGGAAGGACACAGCAGGCCTCTCGGCGGCTCCCAGCAGAGCAGCGCCGAGTCAGCGGGGAAGAAGGCAGCTGAGCCAGCTGCAGTGCAGCGGTCCTACAAGGCCGACATACAGCAGTGCACTGCACTGGGTCGGTTGGGTGGTGGCCTCAGCATTGTGGGACCCTGTGACGTGGACTGAGGTGAATGGGGCACTGTAGTGGAAACTAATAAATGATTTGGAAACCTAGGACGACTTTTAATACAGCACCATCTGGATCTCCACCCACTACATCTGGCACCCCCAGGCACCCATCCAATACAGGACATTGTCTCGTCATCTAAAATTTTCACTTCAGTCAAGAGTTATAAGAAATAATACAAATCAAATTTTGATTGTCGCTGCGAGCTGTTAAATAGGCCACCTGTAAATAAGATGGTGAGACAGTTTTATGCGCTGGCTGGAGTGGCTGTGCGGTTCTAGGCGCTACAGTCTGGAGCCGAGCGACCGCTATGGTCGCAGGTTCGAATCCTGCATCAGGTATGGATGTGTGTGATGTCCTTAGGTTAGTTAGGTTTAATTAACTATATATATGACGGTAGTATCTGTTCCCGAAAGAACAGTTACCATCAATGACCATGCAGCTTTGCTAGAAATGAAATGATAATTAATTATGATTTCATTTCTAGCAAAGCTGCATGGTCATTGACGGTAACTGTTCTTTCGGGAACAGATACTACCGTCATATATATAGTTAAAATATGGGTTCCCGGCCTTTGACCTTCTTGTGCGAACGCACACGCTATGCCCGAACTCGTACGGGACTTGGTAGATTAATATGCCACGAGTAATGAGTATGATGGGCAAACATCTATTAGGCGAACTACGAATGTAGTGTTGTGGACATGTTGGGAATGTGGATCTCACGGGGAGCGTGCAAGAGATAAGTCCCTGCATACGCACTATCCTCTGTGCCCGCGGTGGCTCAGATGGTTAGAGCGTCTGCCATGTAAGCACGAGATCCTGGGTTCGAGTCCCGGTCGGGGCACACATTTTCAACATGTCCCCAATAAAGTATATCAACGCCTGTTTGCAGCTAGGGTGTCTATTTAATTATCATTTCAGGTTTAATTAGTTCTAAGTTCTAGGTGACTGATGACTTCAGAAGTTAAGTTGCATAGTGCTCAGAGCCATTTGAACCATTTTGAACAGTTTTATGGTTTCAGTAAAATAGATAGAAAATACCCCTGGACAGTCTCCGAAATTTCGTCACTTGTTACTGCTTCCACTTGGAACACGATTGTCCTGTGGGAACAAATTAACGAATGAAGGCCCTGTGCACTCTATTAAAATTACAATCGAAGATTCTGTCATAGTAAAGCACCGTAAATTAGCCGCTTCCCGATAAAAACTTTATAGCCTTTTGCGCATTAAGGCGTTGAACTAATTGTAATTCCTGGTACGTTCATTTGCGATTGCACAAGAAAGCAGCGGCAGGTCTCGCTAAGCAGCAATTAAGCTTTTACCGCCGGAATAACAAGTACTTGTTATCCCCAGCCCCGAGCCGCCTTCGTCCGGCACAGAAGTGTAATGGCTCCAACTTTCTCGAGTGATTACGATAGTACGGATGGCGCAAGATTTCACATCTCGTTTAATTATAAATGAGTCATGCCGTAAATCGCGGGGGTGACAAAAAAATCAGAAGTCGAGCGTCCGTATAATGCTGTCCGCTTGGGAGAGGCAGTTATGGTGAGTTCACATTTATGACTCAACAGATACCAGAAAAAAGGGAAGGGTATTTAGTATTAGGGTTTGCGGTACACAACATAAGGGACGACATTAGCGTAGGGGCTAAAATTGTGAACCGCATTCCTAGGTCAGTGTGTCTACTAGAGAACTGCTCTCAGCCACGCTTTGTACACAGTGGCTCCCTGGTTTTTAAATTGCATAACAAGAAAACAAAGAACGAGAGTAGAATACAACAAACAATGTTATTACTGGGAAAGATGTAACAATTTTATGCGGAAGTTTCGAAATAGTAGCTGCAAAAGCTGCTAACGAATGATGCTGTACGATTTACATCTCGTACCAGCATGCAGCAAACACTCTTTGCAGTTACTCATCACAGTCTTTTGAAAATGTGCATCGCTCTCTGTACAGAAGTGGCACAAATAAAGAACGAAATTTGTAATCGCACCATGTAGAGCCTCAGCGGAAATGGATTCAGTTGTCACACAGAACGACGATACAAGCTCACCCGCTGTGGTGGCAAAGTTCACGTTGCGATATAAGTAATCGATTACCAATTACCGAACCACAGTCATTCACGACACATCGTAACAGACTCTTTGATCCTAATTTAAACTGATATTTCATGAATTATAATTTGTTATACACATAAGGCATGTTTTTAAAAACACCGCAACGTTGCCGATTGCTTGCTGATTTCGTAGATACAATGTAATGCTTCTCAAATCGTAATTTCAGATCCCTGTAATATTCCTGTAAGAAATATATACTTCTAATTTTGAATGCTAGGTAAGTCCATGTCCACCGATATTGCTACCATGAACTGAGGATAAATAACAACTGAAAATCACGACAGTTTTATCGGGAACCTACTCTTTTGGTTGATTACAGCGATGTATTACGCTTGACAAATTGGTCTGTCATGCAATATAAAAATTCAATTAAACCAAGTTTTCAAAAGTAAAGTTCGTCCGAATAATGTCAGAGGACGAAAGATAATGTTTTACACATACAACTGGAACCGAAACATATCAGGTGAATTAATCTCAATATTAAAATCTCCATTACTCTGGAAATACGGCTTTCTCGAAAAATCTAAGACCATTTCGGAATGAAAACAACAGTTCCTTCAAGACGAGACACTTTGTCCATCATTTTGCACTCATTGTAAACCTCGTATTGTTATTATTATTATTATTATCGTTAGTACCCCATTTAGGAGAGAGTTATAACACAATCAATTTTCATGGTACTTTTCTTTGTCTCTTTCTTTTCTCTTCCCAAAAATCTCTCATATATTCACTGTGTTTCTTCTGCCTCTGTTCTGTCCACTTCTTTCCTGGATTCTTCTCTTTTGATGTTTTCTTGAATTTCTATTTCCTTATTTTTTTCTGTGTGTTTCTCTCTGTTCGCTATTTCTTCTGTGGAGATATTTAGTTCCTTGAGGTCTTCCATGGTTTCCCTTTTTTCATAGTATTACTCATCAATATGTTAAAAACCATCTTGATCAGTCTATTTTTCGTTCATCCTATAAATGTGTCCATAGAATTTAGCCCTTCTTTATCTGATGTTGTCTGTCTCTGTTTGTACAGTTCTTTTGTCGGCCTCTTTATCCAGATCCACTGCCTCTGAACTGGCCCAAAGACCTTTCTCAGAAATTTCCTCTCTTGCTTTTACATTTCCTTGATTTTCGTTCATTCCCTGATTACTGTCGTTTGTGCATACAAGGCTTCTGGTAAGACTACTGTTTTTTAATGACTTAACTTAGCATTAACGGAAATATTTCTTTTGTTGTAGTGGTTTCATGTAAGTCTGTAAGCTTTTTGTAGCTTTGAAACTCTTTCTTCATTGGCTATCGAATTTAGCCCTCTTTTCTGTATAATCTCCCCCAGGTATTTGAAACTTTCTACTTGTGCTATCTTTCCAATGGGACTCTCTGTCTGTGGATTTTGTGTCCATCTTCTGGGTTTTTTCATACGGAATTTAGAGTCCTGTTCTGGCTGCGATTTCTTGTAATGTCTCTAGGGCTTCTTTGGCTTCTTTTCTGTTATTTGTTATTGAGCCGTGGTAAAAATTGCTGTTTTAAAGAGCGCGCCACAGCGCGTAGTGGGAAGCAGTCGCGGTGGCGCCGCTGTGGCATTCGCAGCTTTGGTGTCTCCCCCTGGTGAGAAAGGGTAAAGGTTGCCTGTTCACGTGCCTTTAAGGGGCGCAATGAGCTCGCCAGTCGGTCAGTCTGGGTCAGTTTCTTGTCCCCAGCTTGCTAGTCTGTCTCCCGTCCGCATTTGTTAGGCAGTTAGTGTCTGTCTGTCGTTCAGGGCGCTAGTATGTCTGTCGTTCGGATCAACCTTTAAAGCCGGCAAAATAAAAGTCTTTCCACTCCACCAGTTACAGAACTCAGCGAGTGGTCGCCCGGTTGGGGCTTAGTTCCTGCATCTGCGCGTTAGGCCGCCAGTCTGCTCGAGTTTGGTCAGGCAATGGTCATTGGCTGTTGGATCGATCGGTTGGTCGGTCGCACACTGAGACACAAGATGACTTGTCCGTCTTGAGCATCGGCGCATGTGAGGTCGCCACGTGAGTCCAGTGGGCCGCGGCGTATATCGAGGGATAGTGGCTTCGCGGTCGACACGAGAGCAACTGGAGTCAACCCACGACATCGGTCTGGCCGGTGCGAGCTGCGACGCCGTGAGACGGGAGATCGGCGCGCCTTCCTGCGTCCGTTGAAGCGGACGGTTCGGGAGAGTGCTGGGGGTGCTGTGCCAGCTCTTCTCGAGAAATCGCAGTTTATTAGAAGTTAAGTGATTGGTGATATGTTGTTAGATTTACTCTTGTAAAGTTCTACTTGTTTTCTTGGTGTGGTCACCAGCCGTTTTGCTTTGGGGTCGTCCCACCATTCTTCTCCGTTTGCCCACCCGCGGGGAGGTGGTTGTTTATAAATTGGGTGGCCTGTTTTTCCCTTGTGAAGTAGGGACGGGTTAGAGCAACCTGCGGTTCGGGTTGTTCAGTAATCTCCCTACCAGTCTCCCATACGTTAGTAGCTGCCTCTGTCATGTTTGTCGGATTTGGTGCGTTAACGAATTTATTGCTTGTAGTGTAACGGCCTAATACCTGAAGTATGTTTTGATCTTTGAAAACTCTGATATTATTGCCTATGATCTTGAGAGGCGGTATCTGTGTACTGTAGAGCATCTTAACTATTGTTTGGCCAACCTTGTAGAATTTTATATAAGATTGCATTTCATGGGCTCTTATTTAAATGATCATTTTAGTATATAAAGTTGTCACCATTTCACCGTAAGACTTTTCTTAGAAGTTAAAATCAAGTTGTACCTTCGGTGGCAAGGTTAATATTTTAATTGTTAGTGTATTTTACCATTCCCATCCCTCCTACAGGGGGTGCATAGTTTGTGTGCTGTGTAAATCGTTGAAACTCTTAGTTTAAAGTAATCTGGTGTGTTGCAGATTTGCACCAGTGAGGGCCTTTCAGAGACTGTTGTGAGCGGTCGTAACTACGGCCGTGTCAAAATGGAGTGGCAAGGTTCTCTGCCCGAAAGCTCATACAGTAAAAACTTGTTTCTATCTGTCTCTGAATAAATTGTAACTTTGATATGTAGAGGGTGCTTTCTGATTATAATTTTAAATCTGTTTCTTTTTAAAAAATGCTTTTAGGCACTATTAAGGTGAATAAAATTCCCATTTATTAAAAGGAATTTGGTTATGATTTCATCAGTTACTCCCTGGCAACTACTTCCATGGTTACATAGTGTCATTAAATGTGTTAATGTTCTTGAGGAATCGTTAGTAAATAAAATAAATTCTTAAGAATATTCTTTGAAAATAAATCACGGTCCAGTTATGATGGCTATATCATCAGGAAAGGCCAGACATTTTATGTTGATGGTTTTATTTTTGTGTCTCCCCATCTTTACCCATTGACTTCCTTGTCCCATCTCCTCATTATTGGCTGACAGGCCATCTCCCTGTCTCACTTCTGTTTTGATTTCGAACGGTTTTGAGATCTCTCCCATGAACTTCACTTTGGAACTTGTGTTTGTTTGTGTTTCCTGGATTAGATTCCTGGTCTTGTTGTATTTTTTAAGGTGGCAGACCGAGTATTAGAAGCAACAGCACTGAAATATTGTTGCGAACACATTCGTATACATTCCCACTGATTTAATACAAAAATGACAATCTCTTTTGGTCCTTGCCACCAGGCAGATTAATATTCTAGTATGAAATACATGTTTAGGCTATACCTGGGGTTTGTGACCTCATATCTCTTAAGTTGGGGTAAGAGGTACGTCTACACTACTGGCCACTTAAAAATGCTACACCAAGAAGAAATGCAGATGATAAATGGGTATTCATTGGACAAATATATTATACTAGAACTGACATGTGATTACGTTTTCACGCAATTTGGGTGCATAGATCCTGAGAAATCAGTACCCAGAACAACCACCTCTGGCCGTAATAACACGATACCACAGTTCATCAAGAGTAGTGATTGGCGTATTGTGACGAACCAGTTGCTCGGCCACCATTGACCAGACGTTTTCAATTGGTGAAAGATCTGGAGAATGTGCTAGCCAGGGTAGCAGTCGAACATTTTCTGTATCCAGGAAGGCCCGTACAGGACCTGCAACATGCGGTTGTGCATTATCCTGCTGAAATTTAGGGTATCGCAGCGATCGAATGAAGGGTAGAGCCACGGGTCGTAACACATCTGAAATGTAACGTCCACTGTTCAAAGTGCCGTCAATGCCAACAAGAGGTGACCGAGACGTGTAACCAATGGCACCCCATACCATCACGTCGGGTGATACGCCAGTATGGCGATGACGAATACACGCTTCCAATGGGCGTTCACCGCGATGTCGCCAAACACGGATGCGACCATCATGATGCTGTATACAGAACCTGGATTCATCTGAAAAAATAACGTTTTGCCATTCGTGCACCCAGGTTCGTTGTTGAGTACACCATCGCAGGCGCTCGTGTCTGTGATGCAGCGTCAAGAGTAACCGCAGCCATGGTCTCCGAGCTGCAAACGTGGTCGAACTGTTCGTGCAGATGGTTGTAGTATTGCAAACGTCCCCATCTGTTGAGTCAGGGATCGAGACGTGGCTGCACGATCCGTTACAGCCATGCGGATAAGATGCCTGTCATCTCGACTGCTAGTGATACGAGGCCGTTGGGATCCAGCACGGCGTTCCGTATTACCCTCCTGAACCCACCGATTCCATATTCTGCTAACAGTCATTGGATGTCGACCAAAGCGAGCAGCAATGTCGCGATACGATAAACCGCAATCGCGATAGGCTACAATCCGACCTTTATCAAAGTCGTAAACGTGACGGTACGCATTTCTCCTCCTTACAAGAGGCATCACAACAACGTTTCACCAGGCAACGCCGGTAGCTGTTGTTTGTGCATGAGAAATCGGTTGGAAACTTTCGTCATGTCAGCACATTGTAGGTGTCGCCACCGGCGCCAACGTTGTGTGAATGCTCTGAAAAGCTAATCATTTGCATATCACAGCATCTTCTTCCTGTCGGTTTAATTACGCGTCTGTAGCGCGTCATCTTCGTGGTGTAGCAATTTTAATGGCCAGTAGTGTATATATTGATTTTTAAGGGAAGCCACAGGCATTTCTGAATTGACGTTGAGGTAGTTAATTTTTGTGAAGGGGTAAAAAATTAAGTTGGAAACAGTGAAGAAACATGACTGGTGGTTGTTATTGTGAATTGTGAACTCTACGAAGTGAATTTCCTAGTAAACCACGGACTAAGAACAAATGAGTTGAATTATTATTTGACACGTGTGTGACGTTATCTAAGTTTATTCTGGTTCTGAGTAATTGCTTCATAAACAGTAGTCCACACCAGCGAACCAGCTGCGAGTTTACCTGATGTTTCTCGCACCTTAGGTAACTGGGCAGTGCACAGCTTTGTTTAAAAAGAGCAGTTCGATGTAGTCACAGGGTCGTGCCGCGCAGCTGCCTCACGGCTAATAATAATCTGCTTGTGATCCTGGAGTCTATGGATTGGCTAGAACTGTGAATTAATGAAATAAACAGGTATTTAAAATAAAAGTGACTAACTAATAAAAAAGAGTTCTATTCTAACGTATATAATTGATGAATACGACAGAGAATTATGTTGAACAACGTTTATTCAAGGAAATATATGTTAAATAAGCGGAAAGTGGTGCTACGACATCCGGTTAAAATACAGAGAGAAAATAACCTCATCAAATGCAGAAAAGTAGCGTTGAGAGCATTAGGTGAATGGTAGCAGAATCCTCAAGCTAAATTATCACCCAAGATGGGCGAAAAACTAAACCCACTTCGTAACCACAGTATAAGAAATATTCGTCAGTCTAAAACAGATCAGAGTTAAACATGGTGATTTACAAATTGTCACACGCCCAAGAAAACGAGGAGAGACTCATACTATGTCTATTCTCAATTCCGTAATGCAGTAGGAGAAAGTTAAAGTACTGGGTGATTCAAAAAGAATACCACAACTTTAGGAATTTAAAACTCTGCAACGACAAAAGGCAGAGCTAAGCACTATCTGTCGGCGAATTAAGGGAGCTATAAAGTTTCATTTAGTTGTACATATGTTCGCTTGAGGCGCTGTTGACTAGGCGTCAGCGTCAGTTGATGCTAAGATGGCGACCGCTCAACAGAAAGCTTTTTGTGTTATTGAGTACGGCAGAAGTGAATCGACGACAGTTGTTCAGCGTGCATTTCGAACGAAGTATGGTGTTAAACCTCCTGATAGGTGGTGTATTAAACGTTGGTATAAACAGTTTACAGAGAATGGGTGTTTGTGCAAAGGGAAAAGTTCTGGACGGCCGAGAACGAGTGATGAAAATGTAGCAAGCATCCAGCAAGCATTTGTTCGCAGCCCAGGAAAATCGACTCGCAGAGCTAGCAGAGAGCTGCAAATTCCACAATCAACTGTATGGAGAGTCCTACGAAAAAGGTTAGTTATGAAACCTGAACGTCAACTACCCGAGGCGATGGATCGGCCGCCAGGCAGCCCGTGACAGAGCACTTCATCACTGGCCTCCAAGAAGCCCTGATCTTACCCCCTGCGATTTTTTCTTATGGGGGTATGTTAAGGATATGGTGTTTCGGCCACCTCTCCCAGCCGCCGTCGATGATTTGAAACGAGAAATAACAGCAGCTATCCAAACTGTTACGCCTGATATGCTACAGAGAGTGTGGAACGAGTTGGAGTATCGGGTTGATATTGCTCGAGTGTCTGGAGGGGGCCATATTGAACATCTCTGAACTTGTTTTTGAGCGAAAAAAAACCTTTTTAAATACTATTTGTAATGATGTATAACAGAAGGTTATATTATGTTTCTTTCATTAAATACACATTTTTAAAGTTGTGGTATTCTTTTTGAATCACCCTGTATTATGGCGGCCATTCACCTCCCAGGATCAGTCATCTACAGGACCGAATAATTCACGTCGCCTCAATTTACGATACATTTACAATAAATATAAATAATAGTTTGTTTATAAATAAATAAGCTGGTATTCTTGCCCACTGCACTTACATTAAATGTGCAAGAAATTGTGGTTAAAGATTGTTTACATAATTATTTATGTCGGCTTGACAGAAGCATCTTTTGGCACTCCTTGCAATAGTGGTATCTGCTAACACATGTTGTTACGGTGCTCGCCTATTTCCAAGTCCGTATCGATCTTAGTGCTGAGTTTTCACTGAGACGGCGCTTTGGCGATAGGCGGTTGTTTCCGTGTGTGGTCGCTGGCCGCAGCTTAGCTGAAGGCGTGTGAGGAGGAAAGAGGTGTGGCTGCCTTGGGTGGAGACGGTTCGGCTCGGCTGGGGTTGTTTGCCTCTGGACGCCGAGTAGGACCCGATGGGAAGATCGGACCGTGATTTTACGGTTAATAGTGTGTGGACAGCGGCGTGGTGTGCCGTTTAACTAGATTCGCAAGGGGAGCAAACTCTCGCCTGTTGTAGTTTGTCGAGCCTGAGATTGAAATACCTTCCATGTGCGGCGGGATGTCATTTCGTCCTCCTGTCTCTCCGTCGCTGGGATTGCTATCCTCGTTTACCGTCCCATGCATGTATATCGATGGGCTACGCTGCTCTCCGTACTCTACTAGACGCTGGTGATGGAAGTGCGTCGTTCAGCGGCACGTTAGTCTGGGTGCTTTATGTTTGATCTTCAAGTGCATAGTCTTGGAGTGGCACTCCGTAGAGTTCGCCTTGCGCAGTTAGATTGGAGTTTATTTTGTCTCGTGGTGCTTCCGCTTTCCGTTAACGAAGCTTGATTCGGCACTCCGTACGACGCTTGGCACCTCAGCAGGCGGGTCGGAGCCACCTTCGTGACTAAACGGAAGCCTTTGGACCGAGAGGTCTTGTGTTTTGCATATTGTTCGTGAATTGTTGTTTTGGTATTAAGTTGGCTGAGGTATCTTATGGATTTCCCGGCATTTGGTCTGTAGTCCGGCCCGGGCTAGGTCTTGTTATTTTAAAAGTCGGTCCTTGTTTAGGCTTAGCACGATTTTGGTTTACTGTCCGGTGGTTCTGGTAGTACGCCGGGTCGCTGTGGTTGTGTTGCATTTTGTATGGGGCTGTGTGCTCGGAGCCGTGGAGTACCAGCTGTGTGAACTGCTTCACTGGGGAGTACTGATCGGGCCATTCTTGCTCCTCTGCTGTATTAAATTATTTTATTATTATTTTAAAGTAACATTATCACTTCAATGATTTAATTCTTCTTGGGATAATTGCAACTTGGGCACTGAAAAATTTAGTAGTGTAATTACGGAAGATTTAATAGTGGCACATGCCACTTTACCTGCTTCGTAATCTGTTAATTACCGAAAAACCTTAAGCTCATAGTCCTATGATGTGATTTTCTTAAATTATTGTATTTTTATGTCATGTTATTGTTTTTTTTTCTTAATTTGCTGATCACTGGTGTACTGTTCCAAGTATTAAAATGTTTCAGGTCGCTGTTACTTTTGTGGAGCGCGCGGAACCGCAACGGAGAGAGTAGTTGCGTGCCTTACGTGTCCGTTGTTGGCGAGGCCTGGTGTCCGTTGTTTGTTTTGGTGCACCTGAGTTAAGTATCGTGTTACCTCCTCCCTTGCGGCCCCGTCGTGATCTTCTCATAAACATTTCCTTCGAGGCATTTTAGTTAATTTTATGCCAGTATTATTTTAATTTCTTACATTGGTAAAATTGTGCGGGCCTTCGTTATGCACACTGTTTGTCATAGTGGAGTTGATGTGCCATTGTAATTTCTTACACTCCATTGTGTGTGCCCTTCGTGATACATATTGTTTGTCGTAATAGATTTAAGTATGCCAATTGTAATGTCTCATATATCATGATGGGCGTGTGTAATGGTGCAATAAATGGATGATTGTTATTTCTGTTTTTGGCGCCCTTCATGCCTCCTTTCTTGTCCCTATTGGTACGCTATCCTTGTACTTGTGTTGGTATACCACATCACATGTGACTGACCTCGTCTCAAATCACCATGATTTTGTATTAGTACCTATAATAGATAGTTAAATAAGTACGTGGCATAAATATAAATATATTCATTAAATAAATAGACAAGTATTAAAAGGTAATGTCTGTACAGAATAACGTCGCCATTAGATGTCTCTCTCTCTCTCTCTCTCTCTCTCTCTCTCATCTTTTGCTTTCCCCTCTTTGGGGAAGTGTGAGGGGGAGTCTGTAGCCTTTAGGCTTTTACTCCTCTGTGAAAGTGTGTGTGTGATTTTCTGTAGTTTTTGGTGTCTGTGAATTTTTGATGATTGTTGTGAGTGTGTCTGGTACTTGCCTGAGGTGGGCGAGAAGTTTGTTGTTATATGGGGAGGAACAGGATGATGGATTTGGTGTAGGGATTTTCTCTTCGACTTAGTCGTCGAAGATCGTCATAGCCATTAGATGTCCGTTCGGTGGGGCATGCTTGGGGAGAGCAGGCAGTAGTGGTGGGGGTTACAGGCAGGTGCTGTTGGGAAAAACCGAGCGCTGTAGGGGAAGTGCCATTCTGAACTGAAGCCAACACTCATTTTTTTGTAAATAGTAAGTGAGGTACCTCCACTTCCACACCCACATCTACATCTACACCTACAGCTACATGATTACTCTGCAATTCACATTTAAGTGCTTGGCAGAGGGTTCATCGAACCACAATCATACTATCTCCCTACCATTCCACTCCCGAACAGCGCGCGGGAAAAACGAATACCTAAACCTTTCTGTTCGAGCTCTGATTTCTCTTATTTTATTTTGATGATCATTCCTACCTAAGAGAAAGTTGGTGACTGAAATTTCGTAAATAGATCTCGCCGCGACGAAAAACGTCTTTGATTAATGGCTTCCATCCCAACTCGCGTATCATATCTGCCACACTCTACGTGATAATACAAAACGAGCTGCCCTTTTTTGCACCCTTTCGATGTCCTCCGTCAATCCCACCTGGTAAGGATCCCACACCGCGCAGCAATATTCTAACAGAGGACGAACGAATGTAGTGTAAGCTGTCTCTTTAGTGGACTTGTTGCATCTTCTAAGTGTCCTTCCAATGAAACGCAACCTTTGGCTCGCCTTCCCCACAATATTATCTATGTGGTCTTTCCAACTGAAGTTGTTCGTAATTTTAACACCCAGGTACTTAGTTGAATTGACAGCCTTGAGAATTGCTCTATTTATCGAGTAATCGAATTCCAACGGTTTTCTTTTGGAACTCGTGTGGATCACCTCACACTTTTCGTTATTTAGCGTCAACTGCCACCTGGCACACAATACAGCAATCTTTTCTAAATCGCTGTCCAACTGATACTGGTCTTCGGATGACCTTACTAGACGGTAAATTACAGCATCATCTGCGAACAACCTAAGAGAACTGCTCAAATTGTCACCCAGGTAATTTACATAGATCAGGAACAGCAGAGGTCCCAGGACGCTTCCCTGGGGAACACCTGATACCACTTCAGTTTTATTCGATGATTTGTCGTCTATTACTACGAACTGCGACCTTCCTGACTGGAAATCACGAATCCAGTCGCACAACTGAGACGATACCCCATAGGCTCGCAGCTTGATTAGAAGTCGCTTGTGAGGAACGGTGTCAAAAGCTTTCCGGAAATCTAGAAATACGGAATCAACTTGAGATCCCCAGTCGAAAGCGGCCATTACTTCGTGCGAATAAAGAGCTAGCTGCGTTGCACAAGAACGATGTTTTCTGAAACCATGCTGATTACGTATCAATAGATCGTTCCCTTCGAGATGATTCATAATGTTTGAATACAGTATATGCTCCAAAACCCTACTGCAAACCGACGTCAATGATATAGGTCTGTAGTTCGATAGATTACCCCTACTACCCTTCTCAAACACTGGTGCGACCTGCGCGATTTTCCAATCTGTAGGTACAGATCTATCGGTGAGCGAGCGGTTGTCTACATATTGACCACTCAGAAAGAACTCTCACCTCTCCTCTGATTAGTACTGTACCTAAAACAAACTCTGTTGAAAATACACGGACACGTCCATCCGCTCGATACAATTTGAAACGATACTCGTCCGACCAGGCAACATACTGTATTATGTTTAATCGAATATGACAAAAGGCACTGAAGCTAGACCGAAAGGTCAACCAACAAGAGCGAATGGAGCGGTTAAAATGGGTGGTAAGAGAGCCAAAAAATATTTTGAAAAATGTGAGGCAATGGATAACGTGCTACCCTGTCATTCATAGTAATTCTCTCATTCATATTCACATGGGATCGAGACTTGTCACTGCCAAAAATTTTTTTTAGTTTTTTAATTTTATATGATTTATCTATAATGTTTCTATAAGTTCTTTGCTGGGTTGCATTTTAAGTCTAGAACTTTCGAAACAGGTTAATGCTCGTGCTGTTTACGTAGGAGGTAAAACGGGAGATTTATTTGCTCACAAACATACTACGACCACAAATTATGGTCCGAAACACGCTGTTTCACCAGTGCGTTCATTTAATGTGTGCAGAGGTACGGTAAACTATATTACCAAAATGTTGTAGTGTGAAAAGTGTGAAATACTGCACAAATCCTAGAGGAAATTTGACTGATCGGCACTCATCGAGTACTCTCAGCTCCCCTGAATATAAAGGTACAGTTGAAGAGTTCGAAAATATCAGCCAGCTAGCTCCAAAACAAAGGTTTACAGGCCCTTAACCTTGGTTTCAATATTTCTAAAAATATCTTCTTCAGAAGGAGTCGGCCTTGTTACATCACGTGATGGTACATTAGATTAGCTGAAGCCATTGGCTTTTGTCATCTAATTTAATGTACCATCATGAGATGTAACAAGGCCGACTCCTTCTGACGAAGATATTTTTAGAAATATCGAAACCTAGGTCAAGGGCTAATAAACCTTTGTTTTGTAGCTGGCTGGCTGATTTTTCTCAACCTCTTCAGATTTACACAGCTTGAAACCTCCCCAAAAAATAAATTTTGTTAATAAATAGTGATATGAATATAATTCTAATTTTAGTGTAACCTCAGAACAAAGTTTCTTTCCCATTTAACGTGCCCACAAAATTCCTTTTTCATTTAATGTAAGCTCAAAACAGAAAAATTCTTAAACCTCTCAACAGTAAAAATTATAATTATGTCGTTCACTTTGAGTATAACATCCCAATAAAACAAAAATTAGTAACTTGGTAAAAAAACAATGTAACAAACATCTCAATTAAATTGTCGCTCACTTATGACTTTTCAATAATTGACTGTGAATTTAACCTGGTAAATTTTGGACGACAGCAGTGCTGCGTCATGGCCCTGAAAGATCATTCCGAATATAAAAAGGAAAAATTCTTACCTCAATGAAGTCGCCGGATATATCTGCTCTTACAATAAATTTTTCCGGCACAGCTCTGTGCAATGCTGGCCGACGTATCTGTCATTTATGAAAGAAAGCAACTGATTTTTCTAGTGCAATAATCGGGATGATCATGGATGGGAGAAATTAGTAAATTCTTTAAATTGAAATGAATGGTTGTTAAAAGTTACTTTTTATGAGGAAGATTATTATTACGAGAGTTTTAAAACAATTACATGCGACTTGATATAACATTACTAGATATGCGCGAGGCTGCTTTTTACCTTATACAATAATACTCAGGCTCCGGCATCGCTGCACCGCGACCGGCCCAGCCAACACGATACACCAGACCAGACCAGAGCAGACTCCAGACTAGCAACAACTTACTACTACAGCTACACAGTTCCTACTGCAGTCAACACTGCTCTCTGGTCAGAGACCTTGCATATCGCAGGCGGCGCATGAGCAACACATCGAAATTACATCTGCTCGGACCTCTTACAAGCTGCTATTTCGCAGCCATGTTTAAGATTTTGGGAGGTATAGTCTTTCTTGCTTGAGAGTTATGGTGAGCAGTTCTCGAGAGGTGGGGGTTGTCGTCTACACGAGAGATTTAAACGCGCAGAGCGCCACTATTTGAGATCTGATCCCACCGCGGATAGTCACGGCGAGTTGCCTCTCCGCGCTGTGTACACAACACCTATCACTAGCAAAAGCGTGTAGACTTAGCTTTAAAGTCGAATATTGTCTGCTGCGGGTTTACCCTGAGGGATTCCACCAGGGACCTAATCTGATGAATCTATGTTTTCGCACCATGTCCCTATCCCGGAGTGAATTTGGATGTAACGCATGCATTTGAACTGCCCTAGCAGCAGTTAGCACAATCGGACCGCACAACCCGATTTCCTTACAGCCTGAACTGGCGACAGCCTGTTTACAATTCCTCACGCTTGCTGCCAGACAAGAAAGTCACACACAACCCGTCATTAAGGTGCAATTAGCGATTAATTATCTTCGAAGCAAGTGATTTATAGGTGCAACTGTCCCCGTTTCTTAGGTACAAGATGATGGATAATACGGCGCGTCGTATGTCTGTAATTACCACGCACCATCGAGAGATGCTGAGCTCATAAAAACGACTGCCTCGGTCTCTTAGAGACGAGCTGCCGTGTAGCAGAGGCTTCCCAAAACACTTTCACGTCTTCTCAAGACGTCAACTAGACTGGAACGTATTTCTTTCGCCATCTATATATTCTTTTTCCGTAGAAACTAATATTTTATGGAGAACTAGTCGTCTTAACTCGAGGAAGTTGACGAAAATTTTCTGAGTACGGTACCGACTCATAACTATACTGGACAAACCAATGTTTTTGCAACGATTACAGTGGCCTCCTTTTGGGTCAGTGGACCCAGAAGAACGTTGGTTTCTCCAGTAAACTTTTTACATTATGACGCGGTACCGTAATGAGGGAACTTTTATGGAAACTGACTCTGGCTGCAGAAACCTACGCAGTTATATTCACAGGAGGAAATTCGGATGCAATCTTTATCGTAAACAAGAAAATAGAAAACAATATCACAGATACTGAAAGAATTTAACACTGTGGAGTAGCGAGACTTGATTTTAAGATAAAAAAAGATATGGTTCTTTAATATGTTCCTTAGAAATTGTTCAAAATATTTTGCAGTGTTGCATGTCCCATCTGATGATCAGTTACTTCCCTTACTGTGATATTATATTAAAGTTCGTTTATATTGTACAGTCATTGTATAAATTCCTCCCACCTTCCAGCGCTCCCTTCCTTTCATAGTATTGGCTTGTCGTCTAAGACTTTGATGTTCATTCAGTTACTTCTATTTTCTCGAAAGTTTTCTTAAATTTTCCCTCTGTCTTCCACATAATCACGCATAACTGAACAACTCTACTCCGTTTGGACGTTTACATTATCTTTTTGAGTCAAAAGTAATTGAACCGTGCTGCAGTTCACATTGGTGCTGTTTGTAGGTTTCCGTGCTCTGTTGGAGGCCAGACGTTATCGTTTAGTTGACCTGGTTGCAGTCGTTTGTGTCCTTCTAGTGTTGACTGGCGCCACTAGGATTCGCAATCGTTGCCGGTCCGGTAGTGGCAACAGCGGCGTTTATCGATATGTAGTAACTGTGGCCCTATCTTTAGGGCGACGTCGTCGTTTTTCCGGGTCGTTTGAGTGGGCCACTTCAGTTGGGGACTCAGAAGGAGCCAGATCCGTGCAGTGCGGGAACATGCTGGGACTGCTGGCGGCGCGCATGGACTGCCATATCGAAGGCCTGTGGTCACGAGGAAGCACGACCTCGTCGCTTTATGTTGAGTGCATTTGGATTCAAGTACAGAAACCTCCACCATTGTGATTGTGGTGTCACCGCCAGACACCACACTTGCTATGTGGTAGCTTTAAATCGGCCGCGGTCCATTAGTACATGTCGGACCCGCGTGTCGCCACTGCCAGTGATCGCAGACCGAGCGCCACCACACGGCAGGTCTTGAGAGACGTACGAGCACTCGCCCCAGTTGTACGACGACTTTGCTAGCGACTACACTGACGAAGCCTTTCTCTCATTTGCCGAGAGATAGTTAGAATAGCCTTCAGCTAAGTCCATGGCTACGACCTAGCAAGGCGCCATTAACCATTTCTATAGAGAGTCTCACTTGTATCATCAAGAATGCTGTATACAAATGATGGATTAAAGTTAAGTAGTACCGCAGCTACGTACTTTTCTTTATAGCATTCATTAAGTATCCTGTTTCAGACCTCACGCCAGCCGGCGTGTGTGTACGCGTGCATTTCGGCTACTTCCGAGTGGCGTGGCTGTCTTGCAACGCCACAACAGTGATATCTCGGGATTCTGCAGTGACTTGGGTTCGTGTTGCTGCTTGTAGTGTCGCCGAGGCGAAGAGCAGCGAGTGGTGTGTTTGAGGAAGGTGGATCTGATTAGTTTTCCCGGACTTCTAATTATTATTTATTGCGGTCAGTTTGTTACTATTTATCAAGTTCAACCAGCGGTATTTTTCACGCCTCATGGCCGCTAACGACCCAGTTACCGGCCCTGGGGTTTAGTATATGTAGTGGCAGCGTAAGTTTCCTCGCCTTGCCGCTGCTGTCCGGTGAGGCGTGTAGTTTTGACAGCTTTCTTAATTTAAGTTGGTTGGCGATTCTTCTACTCCGGTGGTAGTGATTTCTTTATCGTTCCGGGCGCTCTAAGCACAGTATTCTACAGACGAAGTCCAGACCACCAGTTCTGGCTTTGGTGTGTTTTTATATCTTTGAATTTGGTTTACTGGACGTCAGGTAGCCTCAGAAAGGTTATCATTAGACATTCGTTAGAGTGCCACTATTCTGAGTTATCATCTTGTGAAGTGAATGCAACTCTTGGCTGCCTATGTCATCGCTCGCGAAAGTGTTTTGCCGCACCTACTCAGAGGTCGATTCTGGGAGTACCGTCTGTGACTCGCCCGTGTGTTTTATCGTTGTATTATTTATTGCAATACCTTGAGTTCGCTAATAAATGAAAAGCACCAGTTTGCTTTTGTTCTACAATATTATTTTTATTGCTAACCGGTTACCACTTCTAGGTCAGGTATCACAGACTATAGCCAAAGCACTGAAATCCTGCAAGTATAGGGTTTCCTACTATGTCAGGAACTCTACAGCCCAGTGTGTTTTTAATAGCAAAGATAAGATCCAGTTATTAGCCAACACTGGGGTATACAAAGTCACCTGTTCTGATTGTGACAAATTTTACATTGGTCAGTCAGGCAGAGACATATCAACTAGGCTGGCTGAACATGAACGCAGCTGGAGGTTGCAGAATTCAGACTCTGCATTTGCTGAGCATGTACTGAGTGAGGGTCACAACTACCAGCCAGTGTCCCATGTACTTCACTTAGCAAACAAAGGCCATAAACTCAACCTGCTGGAAGCCCTGGAAATTAACAAACATCTTGCTCACAGTCCAGATCTCATCCTAAATGACCAGACACAGCTCAACACTTCCCCTCTCTTAAACTTCATATAATCATCTTTGTTGTTCATTACTTCCCACACTCTCTCTTCCTACATATTCCCATTTTCCCGTAGTCATTAAGTTGTTTTATTTGTTGCAGTTGTCTTTGTATTCCACATATGCTGTAGTTTCAATAGTTAAGGGTTTGCTTTTAACTTGTACTTGTATTACTGTCCATGTTTAACTCTCCTTGTAGTTGTCTCATCAAATACTGTTCATATTTTACTTTGCTCATTTATTTAATGTAAACTGGTATACAGCCACTGCTTTGATTATAATGTTAATGTTAAAATGCAGTATCACCACATTCTCAAACTGTAGGTTCCCTCAAACACCTCAATTTTCCTGCATTTATTAATTTCTGTTTATCGTATTGATATGGCTTAAGTTCCTCGTGTATTCTGTATTTACATTGACAACTGTCTCTTCTCTTTTTTAATTGGTTGTGTATCACTCTCCATGTTTCATACCTCTTGATGCAGCCTTGCTTAGTACTAATTTTATCTTATTTCAATAGTTTTGTTTATCAATAGAAACTGTTATGTAGGCATGCTATTCTTATTTTGTGCTAAAGGTTTTCCTGTCAACTCCATTGTTATTTATGTACTGTTCAGTTTTTACTATTTCATTGCAAAGATGTTACTCACTGTATGTTTCTACTTCACTCTAGATGTGTTACTTCTCTTCCAATGTTGTCTGCTAACATTTAACTTCTTGAGTTGGCTACTTTAAAGGTTATGTGTGTTTCTAAATTTTTTATATAATTGCCATTCTTGGCGTTACAGCAGGTTTAAATGGTTGCGCTACCAAATTTACCATCATTTTGTCTCACCTGTTTGGTGATCAGTTGCCTGTCTTTTTAAATTGACCTTTGCTGTTGCATTGCTGTTTTACAGTATGTTTGTTAAACGTTTTTATAATTGACATTCTGGGTATTAAAGGCATTCACCCGTGACTGTAGTTACTTGGCTTAAAAAATTCTAATTGGGATCACATTGGCTTGTTTTGAAGATATTATTTGCTGTGTCTGTATTTTATGCTCATTTGGTAAATTGTAATGCACTGAAAGCACTATTTATTACACAGTTGTTTATTCATTCATCAATAACGTGTGATATCTTTATTTATTGCTGAGTCTGGATATACCGTTTCAAAATAAATGTGTGTAATTGCAAAAGGGAACCAATAGTAACTTATTACGGCCCCATCCACAATCGTAACCGAATTCTGCCTTCCTTGACTACCAGGTTTCAGTGATTTTGCCAGCACCGTACACACAGTTCGGCCTGGAATCTCAATGAGTGGAGTAGAATTGTCTCCTGTGGTGAATTCCACTTCGAATTGAGCCCCTATCACCAGCGAAGCGGCCAGCCGTTGTGGCTGAGCCGTTCTAAGCGCTTCAGTTTGGCACCAGGCGACCGCTGCGGTCGTAGGTTCGAATCCTGCCTGGGGCATGGATGTGTGTGATGTCCTTAGGTTAGTTAGGTTTAAGTAGTTCTAAGTTCTAGGGGACTGATGACCTCAGAAGTTAAGTCCCATAGTGGTCAGAGCCATTTGAATCATTTTGAACCAGCGAAGACAGAAGCATTCCCGGACAGTGGTGCCGTACCTACCTGGCTGTCACTCGCCACACAACCCAGCAACCTGGAGTGACTGTCTGCGGTGCCATAGCAGCACTCCTTTCACTGTCGTCCACGGCACCCCCACAGCACAGCGACAAGCCGACGCATTCTACGTCCTGTTTTGTTGCCCTACAGGGCAAACCATCCTGGGCTTAGATTTCAGCAAGATAACGCCCGCACGCACACGGTGAGAGTTGTCTTCGTGTTTGTCAAACCCTACATTGGCCAGCAAGGTCGTCAGATTCCTCCCCAATTGGGAACACTGGAGCATTATTTTCAGACTGATGACCTCATAAGTTAAGTCGCATAGTGCTCAGAGCCATTATTTGCAGGGTCATCCGACCAGCTCGGGAATTTGATGGTCTGAAGCGTCAATTGGACAGAATTTACTACTGTATCCCTCAGGACGGTATTCAACAACTCTGTCAGTTAATGCCGAGCCAAATAACTGCTTTCATAAGGGCCAGAGGTGGCCCAACTCGTTATTGACTTGCACATTTTGTGAAGTTAGTTCTCTTGATTAAATAATGCATTTTTTCTTAAATTGTAATCGTTTGTCTGTGCATGCACGTCATATCTGCCGATTTGCGTCTTATTGGGATAATTCCTGCGTGGTTCATCGTACTCTCCATCAAAGTGTAGAAGAACGTCCAGCTGGTGGTCACAGCCAACATGTGGTCTACCGTTATCTTGTTGAAAGACGCCGTAATGGACTCCTTGGAGACGGCGCATAGCAATTCTTGGGTCATCTGATTTGATGCGGCCCGCCACGAATTCCTCTGCTGCGCCAACCTTTTCATCAGGTCGAATAGATTTTGTTGTTTTTTACAAAGTGCTACATTTGAATATACAGCCCGCGAATGTGCAATTACCAGCAAAAGAGGCTCTAATAAAAGTGTGGAAAAAACAATATATATAGTGCAATGCTTTCTCATGGCTAAAACAACGAAGAGAAACATAACCGCTCCTGTGTAGTGGCATGACAGACGCGATGCGACTACATGAGTATACTCAGTAATCGTTTTCCCTGTAATCAATCTTCCACGGCCGAGGGCGGGTGGACTTTTAATGAGCGACAGAACGCTGATGGCCGCTGCTTAATTCAGGTCTGATAGCACGACACAGCGGCTGCGTCCTCAATTACTGCAACCAGTGTGTCATGAAGCCGCCGCTCTCGTCCCGGGACTGGACTTAACTGTGATTACGAAACACGGCATAGCTGTTCTCTCTCGTCGCCTCACACAACACTGGCTCACCGGACACCGAAATTAGTTTCCCCCAGGAGGCATCGCACTGAGAAGGTGTAGTAGTGTCTCTTAGCTACAGAAAGACCAGTTCGGCTAGGAAGAGAATTTATTCCGCCGTGCCATAACCTGCGGACCTACAAAATTTCGAGAGCTTAATTGCTGCCTGTCTACCACTGTCCCAAATAGTCCCAGATGTACAGTACTTAACAATCATTTTCTGAGCATTGCTGGTGAATTAAACAAAAATTTAATTTCTACAGGAAATCATATAACTTTCTTGGCAAATGCCTTTCCGAGATTGATGTCTGAAATACTCGTGATAACAGACAAGAAGGAGATTGAGTCAGTAATTAAATCACTGAAGACTAATGACTCTCATGGTTATGATGGAGTGTCTTGCAGAATATTAAAGTACTGTGCTGCACATGTTAGCCCTGTATTTAGCCATATTTGTACACTCCTGGAAATTGAAATAAGAACACCGTGAATTCATTGTCCCAGGAAGGGGTAACTTTATTGACACATTCCTGGGGTCAGATACATCACATGATCACACTGACAGAACCACAGGCACATAGACACAGGCAACAGAGCATGCACAATGTCGGCACTAGTACAGTGTATATCCACCTTTCGCAGCAATGCAGGCTGCTATTCTCCCATGGAGACGATCGTAGAGAAACTGGATGTAGTCCTGTGGAACGGCTTGCCATGCCATTTCCACCTGGCGTCTCAGTTGGACCAGCGTTCGTGCTGGACGTACAGACCGCGTGAGACGACGCTTCATCCAGTCCCAAACATGCTCAATGGGGGACAGATCCGGAGATCTTGCTGGCCAGGGTAGTTGACTTACACCTTCTAGAGCACGTTGGGTGGCACGGGATACATGCGGACGTGCATTCTCCTGTTGGAACAGCAAGTTCCCTTGCCGGTCTAGGACTGGTAGAACGATGGGTTCGATGACGGTTTGGATGTACCGTGCACTATTCAGTGTCCCCTCGACGATCACCAGTGGTGTACGGCCAGTGTAGGAGATCGCTCCCCACACCATGATGCCGGGTGTTGGGCCTGTGTGCCTCGGTCGTATGCAGTCCTGATTGTGGCGCTCACCTGCACGGCGCCAAACACGCATACGACCATCATTGGCACCAAGGCAGAAGCGACTCTCATCGCTGAAGACGACACGTCTCCATTCGTCCCTCCATTCACGCCTGTCGCGACACCACTGGAGGCGCGCTGCACGATGTTGGGGCGTGAGCGGAAGACGGCCTAACGGTGTGCGGGACCGTAGCCCAGCTTCATGGAGACGGTTGCGAATGGTCCTCGCCGATACCCCAGGAGCAACAGTGTCCCTAATTTGCTGGGAAGTGGCGGTGCGATCCCCTACGGCACTGCGTAGGATCCTACGGTCTTGGCGTGCATCCGTGCGTCGCTGCGGTCCGGTCCCAGGTCGACGGGCACGTGCACCTTCCGCCGACCACTGGCGACAACATCGATGTACTGTGGAGACCTCACGCCCCATGTGTTGAGCAATTCGGCGGTACGTCCACCCGGCCTCCCGCATGCCCACTATACGCCCTCGCTCAAAGTCCGTCAACTGCACATACGGTTCACGTCCACGCTGTCGCGGCATGCTACCGGTGTTAAAGACTGCGATGGAGCTCCGTATGCCACGGCAAACTGGCTGACACTGACGGCGGCGGTGCACAAATGCTGCGCAGCTAGCGCCATTCGACGGCCAACACCGCGGTTCCTGGAGTGTCCGCTGTGCCGTGCGTGTGATCATTGCTTGTACAGCCCTCTCGCAGTGTCCGGAGCAAGTATGGTGGGTCTGACACACCGGTGTCAATGTGTTCTGTTTTCCATTTCCAGGAGTGTATTTGACTCAGACGTTGCGGCTCCGGTCGTGAAAACTGACAACGACCGGGAGAGCGGTCTGCTGACCCCTTGCCCCTCCTCCTCTGCACCCAATGACGCCTATGGGCTAAGAATGACACGGCGGTCGGTCAGTATCGTTGGGCCTTCCCTGGCCTGTTCGGACGGAGTAGTAGTAGTATATTCGTTCCTCAAGTGCTTACCTGTCTTGTCTGTTTTTAATAAGGGTCTCACCCCAACGGCTAAGTACCCTGATAAATTTTACGTTGTGTAAGCCAGGGGGAAAGAGTGTCACTTAGATTCTGGGGGAGGCTCGATATGGTGCAAAAGGCGAGTCGGCTCGTCTCGGTGTGTCCTGAACAGTCTCGAAATTCATGTAGCTGTACTTCAGAATCAGTGACCCTGACTTATCAAGGAGCACCAGTGCTTCGTAATTGGGTGGCTGAAAGATGGGCCTCTTACAAAGACTGAACACGTTGAGGAAGCGAAAGCGGACGCTTGACTGACACGACGTTCCGTGCTCACGAAACTCTCGTTCGCCAGAAGCTGTTGTCTGAGAGAATGCCGGACTCTGATTACAATGGACGGTGGCGAGAGGTCGAGGGGCGGGTCATGAGGAGTGAGAGGGTAGCGTGCCGTAGAGCCTGCGAAATTAATAGCGACCTCGGGCGCACGCTACCCGCGGGGTATCGATCACTCGGATCGTGACGAGGGTCGAGAGTCGAGAATCGGGGCCAAGGTCGACCCTGACGGCTGCACTCTCAACTTGCGGTCGGCAGCGCCAAATGCCAGCGAGGCTTCGGATCGTGTTTCCCGGCGCACAATCAGCAACAGACGATCACTGACCTCCCTGGTCCTGACATGAACGGCAGCTTTCGGCCGGTGAACTACGTGAACGATATCTGCTCCCTTTCTTTACTGGTACAGTCGGTACGTAAACGTCGTCGACATCTTCGTTGCTGTTGTGATATTCAATGCCAACCGCCGGCCGCTGGCCGCTGTGGCCGAGCAGTTCTAGGCGCTTCAGTCTGGAACCGCGTGACCGCTACGGTCGCAGGTTCGAATCCTGTTTCGGTCATGGATGTGTGCGATGTTCTCAGGTTTGTTAGGTTTAAGTAGTTCTAAGTTCTAGGGGACTGATGACATCAGATGTTAAGTCAACATCCATCCATGGTTGGTGGACAAAATAATCATTACATCATTGTGCATTTAGACGTTTAACGAATTATCCTCACCTTGCCGTACAGATGCAAGCTTATAGCAGTATGATGATCATTGTGGGTCCGTACCATGTGACATATCAGCAAGGAGATTTTTGGCGTTATCGAAGGTAATTATATTTCGACCTTCTGATTTCTAACTACGAGAGTACCAGAAGACTGTTAATAGCGCCGAAATTCCTGTATTAACGGACGTATTCACTGTGGTACATAAAATTTTAGGATCGAGACATACCATTCTTATCACAGCGAGCACTCTTGCGGAAAATGAATTCCACCCTATCGATGAATAGAAACGTTGCTGGCAGCAAAACTCTCCTCCATAGTCCTTGAAACTGTCTGTCATCCAAGAGAAGCGCCCTGGATGTGAGCAGTCTCTCGCAATTTGGACAACCCTCTATCTCATCCGAACAGACCATGGAAGATGTGCAGAGACACAAGTGGAGCAAATCTTCCCCATCTTGTGATCGTTGTCCGGAAGGAGAGACAGTTGCTAATGTGGCATCAAAGTGTTTCGCATCTCACGACAAGGGTCGTTGCGAAAATTTCCCGTCAGTGACGACTGGTGTGATAAATTCACTAACGACCTTGACATTCGCCTACAGCTATTGTTATTTTTTTTTTATATTACGCTGGAGAGCTGTGTTCAGATGTCGATATAATGTTGTGTACAAATCTTTTTATACACTGAAGCCCTAAAGAAACTGGGATACGCATGTGTATTCAAATACACAGATATATAAAACGGCGCTGCGGTCAACAAAGCCTATGTAAGAAAACAAGTGTCTGGCGCACATGTTAGAACAGTTTTTGCTGCTAGAATGACACGTTATCAAGATTTAAGCGAGTTTGAACATGGTGTTATAGTCGGCGCACGAGTGATGGGACACGGAGTCTCCTAGTTAGCGATCAAGTGGGGATTTTCCCGTACGAGCATTTCATGTGTGTACTGTGAATATCAAGAAACCGGTAAAACATCACTGAGGCCGGAGAAAAGATCCTGCAAGAACGGGACCAACGACGACTGAAGAGAAGAGTTCAATGTGACAGAAGTGCAACCCTTCCGCAAATAGCTGCAGATTTCAACGCTGGGCCATCAACAAGTATCAGCGTGTTAACCATTCAACGAAACAGCATCGATATGGGCTTTTGCAGCCAAAGGCTCACTCGTGTACCCTGAATGACTGCACAATACAAAGCTTTACACCTCGTCTGGGCCTGTCAACACCGATATTGGACCGATGACTGGAAACATGTTGCCTGGTCGGACGAGTCTCGTTTCGAATTATATCGAGCGGATGGACGTATACGGGTATGGAGACACCCTCATGAACCATGGACCCTGAATGTCAGCAGGACACTGTTCAAGCTGATGGAGGCTTTGAAATGGGCCTGTGAATACGTGTGAATACGTCTAGATACGAGTCAGACAGGTGACACGTATGTAAGCATCCTGTCTGATCACCTACATACATTCATGTCCATTGTGCATTCTGATGGACTTGTTCAATTCCAGCACGCCAATGTGAAACCCGTCACGTCCACAATGGCTACAGAGTGGCTCCAGGAACACTCTTCTGAGTTTAAACACTTCCGCTGGCCAACAGACTCCCCAGACATGAACATTATTGACCATATCTGGAATGCCTTGCAACCCGTCATACTCTGAAATTACAATGAAATGAACACCCTTAGCTGCTTACACGCGTTGACATACGTCAACGGAGACAGATGAAGATGTGTGCTCCGGTGGGGACTCGAACCCGGGATCTCCTGCCCCGGTCGGGGCATACATTTTCATCTGTCCCCGATGACGTATGCCAACGCGTGTAAGCAGCTAAGGGTGTTCATTTCATTGTAATTTCATCCTAACGAGCTGCTTGGTCACCGATGGTATCTGTTCTTTCAGACATGTCCAAAAAGAACAGATACCATCTCAGTAAGTATATAGTTCAGGCAAACCAGCCACTTGACCATCTTCTTCATCTGTGTGAATGCACAAACAGTGCCCGAACTCTTACGGGATTCGGCAACGCGCCGCGAGTAATGAATATAATGGGCAGGGGCACTACGAATGTAGTGCGGGACAATACGTTGAGAATGTGGGTTTCGCGAGAGACGTGCCAGAGATAAATCCCTGCAGTCGCGCTATCCTCTGTGTCCTCGGTGGCTCAGATGGATAGAGCGTCTGCCATGTAAGCAGGAGATCCCGGGTTCGAGTCCCGATCGGGGCACACTTTTTCATCTGTCCCCGTTGACGTATGTCAACGCGTATAAGCAGCTAAGGGTGTTCATTTCATTGTAATTTCATTCTAACGAGCTGCTTGCTCACCGATGGTATCTATTCTTTCAGGCATGTCCGAAAAGAACAGATACCATCTCAGTAAATATATAGTCATCCTCTTAGGTATTTATGGACAGCCCTGCGTGATTCATGATGTCCGATTAGGTACGTAAAGAGTCAGGGCACTATACGCAACTAGGGACCATCAGACCTATTAATAATGGAATTGGATGAGTCTTATTGTATGTTAAGGAGGGACCTGAGTACATAGCTAGCGTCTTTTTCATGCGACGGCCCCCAGTTTACGAGAAAATCGGTGTCGAAGTCTTATGAGTACCTCGTAAACTACGTGATCAAAAGTATCTGGACACCCCCAAAAATGTACGCCTTTCACATTAGATGCATCGTGCTGCCACCTACTGCCAGGTACTCCATATCAGCGACGTCAGTAGTCATGAGACATCGTGAGCCAGCAGAATGGGCCGCTCCGCGGAACTCACGGACTTCGAACGTGGTCAGGTGATTAGGTGTCACTGGTGTCATACACAAGATTTCCACACTCCTAAACATCCCTAGGTCCACCGTTTCCGATGTGATAGAAAAGTGGACACGTGAAGGGACATGTACAGCACAAAAGCGTACAGGCTGACCTCGTATGTTGACTGACAGAGACCGTCGACAGTTGAAGATGGTCGTAATGTGTAATAGGCAGACATCTATCCAGAACATCACACAGCAATTCCAAACTACATCGGGATCCACTGCAAGTGCTATGACAGTTAGGCGGGAGGTGGGAAAACTAGGATTTCATGGGCGAGCTGCTGTTCATAAGCCACACATCATGCCGGCAAATGCCAAACGACGCCTCGCTTGGTGTAAGGAGCGTAAACATTGGACGATTGAACAGTGGAAAAACATTGTGTGGAGTGACGAATCACGGTACACAATGTGGCGATCCGATGGCAGGGTGTGAGTGTGGCGAATGCCCGGTGAACGCCATTTGCCAGCGTGTGTATTGCCATCAGTAAAATTCGGAGGCGGTGGTATTTTGGTGTGGTCGTGTGTTTCGTGGAGGGGGCATGCAACCCTTATTGTTTTGCGTGGCACTATCACAGCATAGGCCTACAATGATGTTTTAAGCATCTTCTTGCTTCCCACTGTTGAAGAGCAATTCGGGGATGGCGGTTGCATCTTTCAACACGATCGAGCAACCGTTCATAATGAACAGGTTCAAATGGCTCTGAGCACTTCTGAGGTCATCAGTCCCCTAGAACTTAGAACTACGTAAACCTAACTAACCTAAGGACATCACACACACCCATGCCCGAGGCAGGATTTGAACCTGCGGCCGTAGTGGTCGCGCGGTTCCAGAACCGCTCGGCCACTCCGGCTGGCCATAATGCACAGGCTGTGGTGGAGTTGGTATACGACAATAATATCCCTCTAACGAACTGGCCTGCACAGAGTCCTGACCTGAATCCTACAGAACACCTTTAGGATGTTTTGGAACCCCGACTTCATGCCAGGCCTCATCGAGCGACATCGATACCTTTCGTCAGTGCAGTACTCTATGAAGAAGTTTCCCCAAGAAACCTTCCAGCAGATGAGTGAACGTATGCCTGCGAGAGTGGAAGCTATTATCAAGGCTAAGGGTGGGCCAACACCATACTGAATTCCAGCATTACCGATGGAGGGCACCACGAACTTGTAAGTCATTTCAGCCGTAAACTTTAAACGTTTTCCTACCGATGAAGCGTAGCGCAGGGCCTAACGTTCACGTCCACTACACATTTGTTGAATAGTATATATCATGGAAAATTATTGAAAATAATCATTTTCACTGTAGTAATTTTATTACTAAATCAATCATTTCAACATCGGTTTTTCAAAGTTTGTATTCCGTTTGTGATTCGATGCTAAAATTCCGAGTATTTGGACAACTTGTCACCCCTCATGGAAAGCCCTATAAAAATTTAACTAAACCTGTGCCAGACGTGGAAATGTGAACTGTAAAGAAAGAGTGAAACTGAATTTATTTCTAAACCTACACCAGACGTGTAAACGTGAAGTGTAAAGAAAGTAAAAAACTGAGTGTATTTCTGGCGATGAAGTCCATAGCTAATACGACAAATAACTATAAAACTTACGACTTGTTAATATGATATTTTTGTGTTAAAAATGTTAATAAAATATGTATGTTAGTATCAAAGAGTAACGATACAATGTAAAGACTTTCTTTGTAACCGTGGACATCTTACCTCATTAAGGTTAAAAAAGACTTTTCTCTGCCGTTGAGGAATTAAGTCGCTTAGCTGTTCTCACGCACTGAGTATTTGATGTACTCATTTTCTGTTACAATAAATGGTAAAAAGTATATTTCTCCTGTTATTATTCAAAACGTCCCCTTCCTGTGGAATTTTTTAAGTGAAAATAATCATTTAGAGTGTGTTGTGTAGAAGATTGCCCATCTGGCTTTTTTTTTGTCACAATGGCACACAGGCGGCCATTACGTGGAATTTAATTAAAATCTTAAATATCGGTCTTCAGACTGAAGTTAACATAATAAATACTTTGAATATTGATAATAATTTTCAAGCATTAATATTTGCTAAGTTCATTTTATCAGAATTTATACGGAAGTGCATGGCTATATTTAACTGCACTAGGCTACAAGGCTTAGGTTCGCTTCACGATATCTTTGAGTTTACAATTAAATTTATTTCTGGCATGTAAATGCTTAGCCAAACTGAAGTCAGTGTGACAGAAATGAAATTATTTATCGTGAGTACAAATCCTTCCACTACGTACGTGGTTATATCGCCTCTCTCTTAGCAGCAGTTAATTTATCGGGGAATAACAGTTAGTACCATGCTACTTCTGATTACCTTTGAGGTAGCCCCGAGTTTGGGTAACGTAATTAAACCGTTCCAAGCAAAACTGTATCCACTTTTACTAATATTTGTGCCTGAGTAGCAACCCTGATTATCGTCGGCGTATATGTAAGCCTCATTTACGATCGTGCAGAATATACGCAACGTCAACAGTGTATTAAATATCCTTCACCTTTTTTCCTACAATCCCGACCACATCTTACATTAAAATCAAAACATTTTAATGCCAAAGAAGAGAGAGAGGAACGATATAAGCCACAGAGAGTTCGCTGTGATGGACGAAATATTAGCAGCTGTGGAAGGATTCCAGATACATACGAAAGTACTCGTCCCTAATTTAGACGTCGATTATGTAATTAATGCAGATCGCCAGTACCAATCGACGTAAAACAGATCCCTTGTGAAACAAAGAGTGAAAACTGATTTCTACAAGATTAGTCGTTCTTTCACAGAGCAGTCAGCAAAGTTACTCCCTTACGTTTTCTTGTGCACGAAAGAACCATCCGGTAAATATAGTCAGACTGTTCAAAAGACAGTTGACAAGCTCACACACAAATTAAAAAATGTAGTACTACTGCGACATGGTCGAAATCAGGCGACTTCACGATAGTCCTGTACGAAGAGTTTTTAAAATCTGTCATTCTCCCGTACGTGGTACAACAAATATTTCGTTGCATTACTGACCTCTGGAAATGTCAGACTGATCAAACATTTTACAATCAAGTGTTTGTAGATGAAAAAAAGCATTCAGCTTCGCACTAAAAATTATCCGACTCAAACGTACTCCATTTTACAGAGAGGTTAAATTTTCATGGAAAAAATTCGGAATGTTGCTCATTTGCTAAAGACTTAATACTGAAATCGCTTAGAGGAAAATTTCCATAAAAATACATTCTTTAAGTTAATGATCACAAGATGGAACAGAGAACAAGCCATTCGGTATTCCGTTCTAGCACAGCAGGCGATAGCGAGTAAGTCGACTCTGTAACCGATTCTTTAACAAAATAAATGTACACTTGAAGGAAGTTTCGGTGTAACGATTGATTTATTAATGAAATTACTACGGCTAAAATGACTATTTGTGAACAGTTTTTCGTAATATTTACTATTTAATGACGTGCTGTACGACAAAATTGAAAAAAAAAAAAATTAACTACGCAAGCAGTATTTGAAACCGTACCACCAGCATAGTGTTCGTGAACTTTAGCTACCGCGCTACACTCTCTTGGTCGGAACACAACTAACATTACAGGTATGGTAGCTAAATGTAAATCATCAACAATTATTTTCTCGGAAACTAGAGTCAGTCGCGTGAAAATCCATAGCTAGGTACCTAGGACATGTCCCTTTACAACATACCTGAGACTCACCATTATTTTTGAGTAAGAGGTGTGATGGTCCCCTTGTCAGAAGTAATAAAGTATCGTTTCTGGCTGTAACTGCTAAACGTTAATAGTTGAAAGTTCGTAATTGCCCTAAGCAATATCGTGTACCAAGGCCCCTTTCTCTTGTGTACACAAAATGCAGCCGAGGACTGTTCAGTTTACTTCACTCTGAGAGCAATAATGGTTCCATGAACATTGCTGCAATGCGGATGTAATGCACGGCAGTACTACAGTATGGCCCGGCGTCTTTTTAAGACGCTACCAATTCTGCTCAACTGATCCTCCAGGCGCTTTGTCGTGTCTTGTCAGAACTGCAGTCTCATCAATAAAACTCATACTTCTACATCTTCACCACGAACTTTAATTTTCTCTCCAAATCTCTCCTTGGTTCCGTTAACTGCTTGGTCAGTTTTAGAGTTTGAATAGCATCCGGAATAGACTACATTCCTGTCTAACTTCCTTTTCAACTACTTCGTTTCTTTCACGCCTTTCGACTCTGCATTCTGGTTTCTGCATATTTTACAGATAAGCTTCCGATCTCTTTATTTTATAACTTCTACCTTAAGAATTTTGAAGAATATGTCTACTGAAAATTGTCATATCTACATCTACATCTACACTGATACTCTGCAAATCACATTTAAATATCTGGCAGAGGGTTCATCGAACAACCTTGACAATTCTCTATTATTCCAATTTCGTATAGCACGCGGAAATAACGAAAACCTATATCTTTCAGTACGAGCTCTGATTTCCCTTATTTTATCATGGTGACCGTTTCTCCTTATGTAGGTCGATCACAACAAAATATTTTTGCATTCGTAGGAGAAAGTGATTGGAATTTTGTAAGAAGATTCCGCCGTAACGAAAAACGCCTTTATTTTAAAGATGTCCACGCCAAATCCAGTATCATTTCAATATACTCTCTCCCTTATTTCGCTATAATACAAGACGGGCTGCCCTTCCTTGAACTTTTTCGATGTACTTAGTCAATCCTATCTGCTAAGTATCCCACACCGCGCAGCAGTATTGTAAAAGAGGACGGACAAGTGGAGTGTAGCCAGTCTCCTTAGTAGATCTGTTACATTTTCTAAGTGTCCTGCCAATAAAACGCAGTCATTGGTTAGCCTTCCCCACAACATTTTCTATGTGTGCTATGTGTTCCTTCCGATTTAAGTTGTTCATAATTATAATTCCTATATGTTTAGTTGAATTTACGGCCTTTAGATTTGACTGGTTTATCTTGTAAGCGAAGTTTAACAGATTACTTTTAGCACTCATGTGGATGACCTCACACTTTTCGTTATTTCGGCGAACTTCCAATTTTCGCACCATACAGATATCTTTTCTAAATCGGTTTCCAATTTGTATTGATTCTTCTGATGACGACAGCGTCATCTGCAAACAACCTAAGATGGCTGGTCAGATTGTCTCCCAAATCGTTTGTATAGATAAGGAACAGTAAAAACCCTATGACACTACCTTGGGGAATGCCAGAAATCACTTCTGTTTTACTCGATGACTTTCCGTCAATTACTTCGAACTGTGACTTCTCTGACAAGAAATTACAAATCCAGTCACATAACTGAGACGATATTCCATAGGCACGCAATTTTACTACAAGTCGCTTTTGTGGTACGGTGTCAAAAGCCTTCCGGAAATCCAGAAATTCGGAATCAATTTGAAACCCCTTGCCAATAGCACTCAACACTTCATGCGAATAAAGAGCTAGTTGTGTTGACTATATATCAATAGACCGTTTTCTTCGAGGTAATTCACATTATTCGAACACAATATATGTTCCAAAGTCTTGCTGCATATTGTACTGTATCTCCTGGGGTGGTCATGAATTTTAAGAATGCAAATGCTATGTATTGATAATTATTGTAAGAATAGCTGACGACTTATGCCAAAGAGTAAACAAATGCATTATGTTGCAACGTATGCATTTCTATGGACATGCGAGATTCTGTGACTGAACTTCCGTTTTTCTGCCTCCTTCTGTTCTTGGACTCGAAAAGGAAAGAACGATTATCTGAGGTTCATCTTGCTGTAACAGTCTATGTAAGTTGTAAACGACACTAAAATATAGTTGTTCATAACTTAAAATTTGAGTACGGTACCCAGTTATTTGTGAACCTAAACCTTGCTTGTCCTGAGTAGACGTGGCCTTAAAGGAACATTGACCATTGTTAGGCACCATACTAGAAAATAATTAGTAATTTTCTTTGAGCTCATCTTCGAGACGTGCCGCCGGTTAGGACACTAAACTTTTTTTTTCAGATTCCACGAGCTATGCGGATGCTACGAATAATTTAGTATCTTTCACTTTCAGATTTTCTCAAGGTTGTGAGGTAACATCCCAGGCAGAAAGGCCTGGTCACAGGATTCTAGTTCTAGTATAAGATTTCATCTGCAAAAGATTCTGCTTGTTATCTTATATTGGTATTCGAGACGAAACCACGATATGGAGTTACGGGTTTTATTACTTCGTATTGAACTGACAACACACGAAATATTATCTGGAGCTATAAGTACATGAGTTTTAACTATACTTTTGATATAGAGAGAGAGAGAGAGAGAGAGAGAGAGAGGGATATCTGTGACAATCCAAGAGAGAGACAATTATAAAAGATATCAGAGCATATATAAATTAAATTACATTCCAACAGCGACGTTAATGATATGGTCCTGAATTTAGTGGATTACTCCTACTACCTTTCTTGAATATTGGCGTGACCTGGCAACTTTCCAGTCTTTGGGTATGGATCTTTCGTTGAGCGAACGCTTGTATATGGTAGTTAAGTATGGAGCTATTACATCAACATACTCTGAAAGGAACCTAACTGGTATACAGTCTGGACCAGAAGACTTGCTTTTATTAAGTGATTTAAGGCGCTTCACTACTCCGAGGATATTTGCTTCTACGTTACTCATGTTGGCAGCTCTTCTTGACACGAATTCTGAAACATTTACTTCGTCTTCTTTTGTGAAGGCATTTCGGAAAGCTGTGTTTGGTAACTCTGCTTTGGCAGCACTGTCTTCTATAGTATCTCCATTGCTATCGCGCAGAGAAGGCACTGCTTGTGTCTTGCCGCTAACAGACTTCACATACGACCAGAACCTTTTTGGATTATCTGCCAGATTTCGAGACAAAGTTTCGTTGTGGAAACTGTTACAAGCATCTCGCATTGAAGTCCGCGCGAAATTTCGAGCTTCTCTAAAAGATCGCCAATCTTGGAGATTTTGCGTCTGTTTGAATTTGGCATGTTTCTTTCGTTGTTTCTGCAACAGTGTTCTAACTCGTTTTGTGTACCAAGGAGGATCAACTCCGTCGTTTATTAATTTATTTGGTATTAATCTCTCAATTGCTGCCGATACTACTTCTTTGAATTCAAGCCACATCTGGTCTACGCATACATTGTCGATTTGGAAGGAGTGGAGTTTGTCTCCCAGGAAGGCTTGTAAGGCAACAGAGATAATGTGCTGACCAAAATAGACCGGAAAATACTTGTTTAGTGTTTTGATGGGCGTTGTATTTCCGTTGTACAGTGTTTTTGTTTTCTATTAATTGCAACGAATTATAAAAGTGTGGTGATAAATGTATAAAATTATATAATGTATTTAGATTTAAGTATTTAAATATTATGAAATGCTGTAAACGAATTGTGGTCATGTTTAGGGATTATTTTGACTAGTGTGGTGTCATGTGACCCGACTCAGAACTGTGGATATGGGCGGGAAAACGAGGTCTTTTGTCGTTGGCCGTTGTGGTGGCGAGTTGGGAGCGGCAAAGTGCCGCGAGTGCAAGCGTGGACGCCAGTGTATGCGAAGGAACAAAGTGAAAGTGCTTGGGTGTGAGACAAACAGTGTACGAATTGCACCGATTATTATTTGTGAACTTAAAAATGCATGGCCACAACGTTATAGTGTTTGTTTTGAATAAATAAGTTTCAATCTGAACGTGTATAGTTCAATTCACTGCTGTTCAAAAGCCAGCCAATATCTGACTCAATAATAGGGGCGCAAATGCAACCGTTTACTACCAACCCACTTTGCAGATGAGCCAGGTGAAAAATAGGTAGTAAACGAGCCCGAGTTCAGTTGCAATTGGGAGCTGGTCCGGGATAGAACTTTCTTCCATATTCCACAGAGTTTCGGAATCAGCTGTCCGTCTGATGTTAGGCTTTTGAACAGTCAGTGTGGGGGCTCTGAGCTAAATCGGAGCATTAGCAGTACCGGAGTGTTTGTGCTGGACAAGATACGCGCTGCCCCGTGGTTACGCCGATATAAGGCCACCACGATTGTGAGGGAGTCATTTACACAGTCTGATGAGTCGACCACGTGCTGCCGCGGGTAAAACCGCCGTGCGTGCCGCGTCCACGTGTTGCCGCGAGTAAAACAGTCGTCCGTGCTGTGACCACGTGCTGCCGCGAGAAAAAACCATCGTCCGTGCCACGTCCATGTGTTGATACGTGTAAAGCAGTCGAAGCTGTATCCACGTGCTGCCGACGATCAACGCCGTCGTCCGTGCCACCGACCAACACGACTACATGCTGCCAGGGGCCTACGCAACGTGTTCTCGCTCCTGATCGAGTTTGCTGTATGTCCACGCCGCCGATTACGATTCATTGCATAGCTGTGCTGTGGAGCTCACTGCAGACGTCGCGTCACACGAGCATGTAAAAGATATAGCCAGCAGCTACATTGCAAAATTGTGTCCTTTCATTAGCCATGGCCGATGACACGCGTGAATCAAAAAGTGAAGGCGAATCAGTGGATGTTAGGAGTACCTGTAGTAGCCCTAGCATGCCAAAAGAAATAGGCTGGATACCAGGAAGTGACCTCAGTACATTTTTTGTAAAACTTACTAGTAAATTAGGAGAAATAGACTCGAAAATAGGGAATATAAAAACTGCAATAGTTGGAGAAATGGTTTCGAAAATAGGGGATATGGAATTAAGACTTAGTGATAAAATAAAGACAGTGAGTGAAAAATTTGATCAGCTAGATCTCAGATTCACTCAAATTACAGATAAAGTCGAAAACACAGTTAAAATTGTTGAGGGAATTATTGAGAGAGTTGATGAGGTTGAAAGAGGACTAGTAGCCAAGGTGGACAGTGTGCAAAGTAATCTTGTGGGGCAGATTAAAGTACAGGAACAGAAATGCACATTATTTCAAAAACAAACAGAGGCAGACATTTAATCCATTAAGATAGGAGTGCTGCATTGCCATAAGGGAATTACTGACAATAAGAAGGAATTAGAAGGGGAAATAAATGTCTTGAGGGAAACAGTTAATACTGTGGCAGCAGGGAATGAAAATGGGATATCCTCTGGGGCATGGATTTCAGTCAAAACCTTTTAGTGGGGAGAAAAAATACCACGCAGTTGACTTTCTAGTTGCGTGTAAGGATAACTTTGTGACAGGGATGAGTGAGCAGGCAAAAATTAAATATGTTAAGAGGCAGTTGGAAGGGGGAGCTCAAACCTGGGCAAACCAAAATGATGATAAATTTTGTGACTTTTAAAACCTTCGAAAACCTGTTCTTAAACAAATACTGGGGCCCAGCAAAACAATTAAGATTGCAAAACGATTTTTTGAATGGACCCAGTTACAAGAGTGGCAAGGAAAGTATGAGAGAGTTCTGTGTTAGAGAACTGAATAAATTATATCATCTGGATAGGCCACTGGGCGTTTTAACAGAAATAGCTACACTAAAAAGAAGATTACCAGAGCATTTTCAGTGGGATTTGATTCACAGTGCAACAGATTCAGTGGAAGAATTTCTTAATTTTGTGGATAATATGGACAGGGCATTGTGTTACAGACCTAAATACATAGAACATAGGGGGAGTGGAAGGTATCATGAAAGGGGAAACAGGATTAATTATGAGTACAGTAATAATCATAACAGGTGGAGAGAAGATAGAAGTGATCAGAATAATCAGGATAGAGATTGGAGAATCAGGCCACAAAGATATAACAGAAATTTTGGGGGGAGAAGAGACAATTTTGATCAGATGAGGAGTGATAGAGAAGGTATGAGAATAGGAATGCCAGATGCAAATGGACAGGGTAGGCAATCAAAAAACTAATTGATGCCTCACTTAAGGTCCACAGGGGGGCTGGTAATTATGCGAACAGGGCCAGACAAGGGCATGATTGGATGAGTAATAAAGTCAGCAAGGAAAATAGGGAAATCGGGATGTGTCATATGGATGCTGTCTTGGGAAATGAAAATCTATGGGGAGGTTTTAACAATTATAGAAATACAGATAAAAGGTGTAAGAGGAATAAATGGAACAGGGCTAATATCAGCAATGAACAGTGTGAGTTTAACATTGATGACATGTTTAAAAGGGAAGAGAAATTACAAGTAGAGGAGGACAATATTGGTTTGTGTGCAGCAAAATTCATTGAAAGATCAGAGACAGAGGTAATTTCATCAAAAGGGGAAACTGAAGTGGATAATGAATTAAGGGGCAACGTTCACTGTAATAATGGATGTGATGAATGGGTAGAGATGCCTGTTGGAAATAGTATGGAGAATTGTGGAAAAGGTGAGGAGAGGGTTATTCAGTGTGATGTAAAGGCTAATATGAGGGGTGTATTTGACAATGTGGAAAATGCTGGTAAATTACCTACTGATAATGTTACTGTGCTTGTGGGAGCAGGTGTTAACTGTGGTAATAATAATGACTTCAATGTGGATATGTAAATGTGTAATGATATGGAGAATGTTGCTGTAGGTTGCCCAGAAGATGAAATTGAAACCTATGTTTTCTTAACTGATGAGGATGCAAGCCTGAAAGATGTTAATTGTGGATGGTTAGGAAAGGAGGAGGCTGATTATGATCTGAGTGATTGGGTGTCCTATGCAAAATTACATAAAGCTTTGATGCCTGAAGAATGGGGTAAGAATAAAATTTGAAATTGCAAGAAAATTGGAAGAACTAAGTGAAGAAGAGAATGTTGAGTTGCTATTAAGGATCTGTTTGAAGGGGATACTGATATATGTTTTGGAGAAAGACCTAAAGATATTTACATTATGCAAGAGGAAAGCAGGAGTGAAGTAGAAAGAGATTTATTACAGGAATCAGGGCTGAATAGAGTAGAAATAGAGGTGATACAGCCAATAATTGATATCAATGTGGGAGGAGTTACAGATATAGCATTATCAGACTGTGGCTCAAGTTTATCTGCAATCTCTGAATCTTTCTGGCAGCAAATTAAAGGTTTAGGACTAATAGAATTACCAGTTACAGGAGCCAAAATTAGGACAGCAACTGGGACATGTAGCAAGCCCATCAGCAAAGAAGTATTACTGGAATTTAATAGTAATGAGTATTGTTTTGATATTAGTTGCTTTGTAGTATAGGGTTTGGCATTGAATGTAATTTTGGGTATGGACGTCTTGTACAAGTATGACTGTAGCATTTTTGTAAAGGACAGAGTGGTAGAATTTGATGCTGGTGGAAACAGACAAAGAATAAAATTTAAAGGAGATTAAAAGGAGGTGAGACAATGACTCATTTACAAAGGATAGATGAGGTAGGTGATGAAATGTGCACTGAACAGCAGATATATGACAAAGTAAATGAAACGGGACATTTAAATGAGGAACAAAAGGTGCAGCTTACAGATTTATTGTGTAAACATAAGCATGTGTTCTCTGACAGACCTGGAAAAGTTGTAGATTTCGGTTATGTTTCGAGGGTATTGCCACATGAAGTAATAAGGGCCAAACCTTATCCTATAGCAATAGCTAGTAGAGAGGATGTAAGGGCAAGGATAGAGATGATATTGAAGTGGGGCATACTGGAAATGGGGAGGAGTGAGTATTGTAATCCAATAGTAGTCGTGAAAAAGAGGGATGGTTCTATAAGAATAGTATTGGATGCCAGAAAGCTAAATAAAACAATAGTCAGAGAAAATGATCAGCCAGAGAACATGGATGAGCTGTTGCAAAAATTTTATAATGTTAAAATTCTGTCAAGTGTTGATTTGACTTCAGGGTTCTGGCAGGTGCAACTGGCTGAAGAGAGCAGAAAGTACACTGCTTCCTTATTTGAGGGCAAGACTTATATGTTTACAGTTGTGGCATTTGGTTTATTAATATCTGTAGCAGTTTTTGTAAGGGCTTTGTCATGTGTTGGATGATGAACTAATGAGAAAATTGACAATGTATGTAGATGACATTTTGATTATGAGTAGCAATTGGCAAGAGCACAGTCAGCTGTTGGAGGATGTATTCAAGGCTATATCTAAAGGGGGGATGACCCTTAAGTTAAGTAAGTGTGAATTTTTTCAAGCAACATTACTATTTCTCGGTCATCAGTTAACTCCTGATGGGATTCTGCCCAATAAAGAGAAAATCAAGGCTATTGTTGACTGCAAGGTGCCAACGAACAAGAAACAATTGAAATAATTTATAGGACTATGTTCATTCTACAGGAAGTATATAAGTGATTATAGCATGAATTCACCTAACTTATGTAGACTATTAAAGAAAAGTGTAACCTGGTGCTGGACATCTGAGTGTGACAGGGAATTTAAAGCCATCAAGACTAGCTTAAAAAATACCAAAATTTTATTCTATCCAGATTTGTCTTTGCCTTTCTGTATTGGGGCAGACAGCTCAGATTATGGGATAGGGGCAGTGCTATTTCAGGAGAGGGTAGTAGATGGGAAGACCGAGCACAGGGCAATCGCTTTTGCTAGCAGAATGCTGTCCAAACATGAATTAATGTATGGTATCTCAGAGAAGGTACTTTTAGCCATAGTTTTTGGATTTCAGAAGTTGAGGATATATGTGGAAGGTAGGAAAGTGATTGTTTACACAGACCGTAAGGCTCTGAGCTATTTGCAAGAATGTAAGCTGTTAAATAATAGACTCATGAGATGGGCCATGTTTCTGCTGCAGTTTAACTATGAGATAAGATATATTAAGGGCACAGACAACAATGTGTCTGATGCCTTATCAAGGTTACCTTTCATTGGAGAAGAACATGAAGGGAATGGAGACGAGAAAGAACTACAGATATTGTATATGAAAGGAGTGGGTGGAAAGAAAGAAATCAGATCCATCTGTAAGGACATGAGGCGACTTCAGAATGGGGACCAAACGTTGAAGTTTATCAAAACAAACTTTGGAAGTAAAGAACATGAAGAAACAGCTAAATATTATAGAATTTACAATGGTATTTTATTTAGACGAAGAAATTTGGACAAAGAGGAGTGGAAGGTATGTTTTCCAGATGAGCATGTGGAAAAATTAATCAATTACATCCACATTAGCCATGGGCATTATGGGGCTCAGAAATGTTTGGAAATACTGCAGGACTATGTTAGTCTTAACAACATGGCCAGGAGAGTAAAGAGACAGTTGGCTTCTGGTGACAAATGTCAAAAAGTGAAGTATAATACTATTGCAGTACAAGGAGATATGCAGAATATTGTTCCTAAAAGAAATGGTGAACTGCTGGCTATTGATTTATTTGGGAGGCTGCCAACAGGTCGAGGGGGTGTAAAGTATGTTCTTTTAGCTGTTGATGTATTCTCAAAGTTTGTAAGGCTGTATCCACTGAAAAAGGCCACTAGCCAGAATATAAGTCAGAGAAAGATTACTTTGTGAATGTTATAAAACCAGAGAATGTTCTGTCTGATAATGGAGCACAATTTGTATCTAGTGTGTGGGGAACGTTTATGCAAAGATCTGGGATAAAGCGTATAAGGATTTCAGTGTATCACCCTGCAGGAACCTGGCTGAGAGGTATATGAGGGAACTGGGTAGGCCATGTGGGACATATTGCAGTAAAAAGCATAGTACTTGGGCAGAATAATAACTGTGTTTGAGGATCTTATGAACACAGTGAAGGGTTGTGCGACAGGATTCTCACCCTGTGAGCTCATGAAAGATATCAAGCCAGACAATCTAATAGCAGAACACATAGATTTTTCTCCGTCTCTAGGTTTGACAAGTCAAGAGAAGATGCAGATGGCCAGACAGCAAATGTTAAAGAAAGGGCATGAGAGACAGAGGAGGCATGGAGAAAGGTATAAGACAACAAAGTTCAAGGAGGGAGATAAGGTGCTGGTGAGGAACAAGAAAAAATCCAGTGACATTTATGGCGAAATCAAAAAGTTATTTGAATTATACCATGGACCCTGTGAGATAACGGGTTGTCCATACCCTAATGCATATAGGTTGGTATATCCAGTGTCCAAAAAGCCATTTGGACTGAGAAATGTAACGGAGTTGAAAAAATATATGGTGAAGGAATAAAGGGTAAGGAAGTGAGATTGCCATGTATACTATTGTCTAGTAAAAAAAAATAGTTGAGATTTAATGTATCTGTGGCACCTGGTGTTGATACTGGTGCGTGGGGGTAGAATTGTTGCTGGGACAGTCATGTAGGGCAATCACTAAATATGCAAATTGTAGAGGCATATGGGAAATAATTAACTTGCTTATTATGTCTCCATGAAGTGAGGGAAAGAACACTAATGGCTAAGTGGATGCTTGTAAAAGTTTATGACCTTGGTGAGTTTGTTTGCTATTTATGATTGAATCTAGTTAGCCATGGAAATGGCATAAAAGAATGGGTTTCAAGATATTGCCAAATATTGTGTGAAAATTTATATAGGAATTCATGAAAAAAAATTGAGCGTATTTATGTACAGTGATATAGCTGTATGGATGCTTAAAAAAATATAAGAATCTGCATCTGGGAATAAATTCTCTTGGTGTGGGGGGTAGAAATGTTGCAGCTCCTGATCTGGGAACATTTGAAGGGTGAAATAGAATACATTTAAGAATGCCATGTTTGTGTTTGATTTGTGTGCATGTCTCTCATTTGTATAAACCTCAATAAGAACTGATCAGTGAACACAGGGTGTTCCAGGGAGTGTTTGGATAGCCTGACTCCTGGGAAATGTGGGTCTGCATGTCTAGCCAAGATTTATGAGGATTTGATTAAATTTAGATAGGGTGGCTTGGTTAACGAGAGAACGCACAGTACTGCTGGCTAACAAATTTGGAAAGCCTGCATTCCAATGTATAAACCTGTGAATACAAGGATCTGGTTACAACAACCTCGTGCAACTTACAGAAACAACTGTGTAAAAAGTGAAAGTGTTAATGTGCAGCGAGTGTACAACCTGCTTATAGACTAATATGGGCATTTATATAAGTTTCTTTGCATTTTGCCTGCCCAATCAGACTCAATAGGAGACTATCTAATTATATATTTGAGTTGGATACATTGTTGGATAATGTTTGTATGTTTTCCGATGACAGTACTTACACTGATTAACTCACCACTATAACACTGTTCTACATGTTTTGGTGCCATTATAGCTATAATTTAAAAGTTTAATATATAAAGTAATATGGGTTCGCTCCATTTGGTGTTACTTCATGTTACCATTACTGAGGTAATGCCTCCATGAAGTGCGGGTGTATAAGGCAACAGAGATAATATGCTGACCAAAATAGATCGGAAAATACTTGTTTTGTGTTTTGATGGGCGTTGTATTTCCGTTGGACAGTGTTTTGGTTTTCTATTAATTGCAACGAAGTATAAAAGTGTGGTGATAAATGTGTAAAATTATATAATGTATTTAGATTTAAGTATTTAAATATTATAAAATGCTGTAAACGAATTGTGGCCATGTTTAGGGATTACTTTGACTAGTGTGGTGTCATGTAACTCGATCAGAACTGTGGATATGGGCGGGAAAACGAGGTCTTTTGTCGTTGGCCGTTGTGGTGGCGAGTTGGGAGCGGCGAAGTGCTGCGAGTGCAAGCGTGGACGCCAGTGTATGCGAAGGAACAAAGTGGAAGTGCGTGGGTGTGAGACAAACAGTGTACGAATTACACCGATTATTATTTGTGAACTTAAAAATGCATGGCTACAACGTTAAAGTGTTTGTTTTGAATAAATAAGTTTCAATCTGAACGTGTATAGTTCAATTCACTGCTGATCAAAAGCCAGCCAATATCTGACTCAATAAAAAGGGGGCAAATGCAACCATTTACTAGCAACCCCCTTTGCAGATGATCCAGGTGAAAAATAGGTAGTAAACGAGCCCGAGTTCAGTTGCAGGCTTCGAGTGAATTTTTGTCTGCTGTTTTTGAATACGTATAATTTTCGTTTATTTTTGGAGGATTCAGGTGTTAAAATATTCAATTTCGCTACGACAACCCTATGTTCGCTAATCCTTGTATCAGTTTTGATACTTTCTATAAATCTACAAATCTTGAAAAGGTGGATTTTAAATTTCTTCAGCTATCTTCTAAGTTGTTGTATCAATATTGTGCCTTGGATGTTCCTGTATTTTTGCGGGATCCACACTGATCTTCTTCTGAGGTTGACTTCTACTGCTTTTTCCATTCTTTCTTATATATTACGTGTGTATATTTTGCAATGCAGCTATGAATTACTGAACTAATGGCTCCGTAATACATTTCATAACTGCCTTGTTTGGAATTGGAATTATTACAGTCTCTTGAAGGTATGTCGTTCGTCTTCCATATCATATAAAGTGATATATCTTCCAAGGATTGCAGCAATTCTATAACACTGTTATCTACTCGAGTTGCCTTGTTTCAACTCATTGTGTGGTTAATCTAGAATACATGTCCAACAAACAGAGGATGTATATTTATGACAACTATCCCGTTCTCCATTACTGAAATGATTTATACACTGTATGGTTTTAATGTCTGCGTAATATGCCCAAGTTAGTCATTTGAATCTCTCATAAGCTTTGCCCATCAGGAATCTGCTGCGAGAGAATCTGTAGGGTGCTCCATAACTTCATCTGATATGACAGGGGTCTGACTTGAGACTTACATAAGAAATCAATTTTTCTAATAGAAGATCATCTTTAACATCATATCACCATCGTCATCGACACTGTCATCTTGACCACTAGCATCATATCAATCAGCCACTTCACACTGACCAATAGATAAAAAGAACTCTAGTAATGATAGAGAACAACCGCCTTCAGCCACAAATCATGATTTTATTAAAATGCACGATGCATTTCCAGCCCTGGGGCTCATCTCCATGTGCTTTGACAGTGCACATCAACTTTGCATTTCGTTTAATTGTGGGGCTGCCAAGATTACATTGTTACATTACAAAATGCCACATTATGAAATATACGTTTATGAAACTATGAAAAATCGAAAAGTAGGTTACTGTTTCTAGTAGTAGGTGTATGGTTCTGGAGAATGTTTACGTACAAATACACACCTCCTATTAAACAGAATATCTGCAGAAACATTTGGACACAGCACATTTTCTAACACAATTCAAAACAAGTCAAAGAATTTCGGCCGTCAAGATGCTGCATTTTGAAAAATAAAACATACATTATTTATAAGGTGTTACGTTATTATTCACATAGGTGTCCTTAATTATACAAATATTTGTGACCGTGGTAAATGTGCCTATATTTTATGAAATGGTTGGATTATTAAATACTTGTTTCTGTAGGGAAAAAATAAACTTTTAAACTTACTGAAAAAATTGTGACTGCTAAACTCTGTTCATTCAACAAGTTTTCAGAAGCTTTTTGTTTATGTAACATTATTTATGATTGCTCTAGGAGATCAAGTTTTTTACCCTAGATTTTTGTGTGGATTACAGTTAAGCTGCTACGGATGTCAAAATGCTCAAATGTGTGTAAATTCCTAAGGGACCAAACTGCTGAGGACATAGCCCCTAGACTAAGACACTACTTAAACTAACTTATGATAAGAACACCACACACATCCATGCCCGAGAGAGTAGTCGAACTTCCGGCGAAAGGGGCCGCGCAATCCGTGACATGGCGCCACAAGCCGAGAGGCTGCTCCGCGCGGCTATGGATGTCACTTAGTCTGTATCTGTTAAAGATCTAGTACATAAATGTCGTGTGACTAGGGCCTCCCGACGGGTAGACCGTTTGCCAGGTGCAAGTCTTTCGATTTGACGCCACTCCGGCGACTTGCGGGTCGATGGTGATGAAATGATGATGATGAGGGGGACCCTTGTTTTTCACTAGCTGCTTATTTTGTATGACCCACAGTCTAATTTCTTATGGTGGGTCGTATGTTGCCACTTGGCCGCTGTGACTGGGTCCGGGGTCCGATACACCACAGCATCATCTGCAAAAAGCCTCAGTGAACTTCCGATGTCATCCACCAGGTCATTTATGTATATTGCGAATAGCAACGCTCCTATGACACTCCCCTGCGGCATACCTGAAATCACTCTTACTTCGGAAGACTTCTCTCCATTGAGAATGACATGCTGCGTCCTGTTATCTAGGAACTCTTCAATCCAATCACACAATTGGTCTGATAGTCCATATGCTCTTACTTTGCTCATTAAACGACTGTGGGGAACTGTATCGAACGTCTTGCGGAAGTCAAGAAACACGGCATCTACCTGTGCACCCGTGTCTATGGCCCTCTGAGTCTCGTGGACGAACAGCGCGAGCTGGGTTTCACACGACCGTCTTTTTCGAAACCCATGCTGATTCCTACAGAGTAGATTTCTAGTCTCCAGAAAAGTCATTATACTCGAATATAATACGTGTTCCAAAATTCTACAACTGATCGACGTTAGAGATATAGGTCTATAGTTTTGCACATCTGTTCGACGTCCCTTCTTGAAAACGGGGATGACCTGTGCCCTTTTCCAATCCTTTGGAACGCTACGCTCTTCTAGAGACCTACGGTACACCGCTGCAAGAAGGGGGGCAAGTTCCTTCGCGTACTCTGTGTAAAATTGAACTGGTATCCCATAGGTCCAGAGGCCTTTCCTCTTTTGAGCGATTTTAATTGTTTCTCTATCCCTCTGTCGTCTATTTTGATTTCTACCATTTTGTCATCCGTGCGACAATCTAGAGAAGGAACTACAGTGCAATCTTCCTCTGTGAAACAACTTTGGAAAAAGACATTTAGTATTTCGGCCTTTAGTCTGTCATCCTCTGTCTCAGTACCATTTTGGTCACAGAGTGTCTGGACATTTTGTCTTGATCCACCTACCGCTTTGACATAAGACCAAAATTTCTTAAGATTTTCTGCCAAGTCAGTACATAGAACTTTACTTTCGAATTCATTGAACGCCTCTCGCATAGCCCTCCTCACACTACATTTCGCTTCGCGTAGTTTTTGTTTGTCTGCAAGGCTTTGGCTATGCTTATGTTTGCTGTGAAGTTCCCTTTGCTTCCGCAGCAGTTTTATAACTCGGTTGTTGTACCACGGTGGCTCTTTTCCATCTCTTACGATCTTGCTTGGCACATACTCATCTAACGCATTATGTACGACGGTTATGAACTTTGCCCACTGATCCTCAACACTATCTGTACTTGAGACAAAACTTTTGTGTTGAGCCAACAGGTACTCTGAAATCTGCTTTTTGTCACTTTTTCTAAACAGAAAAATCTTGCTACCCTTTTTAATATTCCTATTTACGGCTGAAATCATCGATGCCGTAACCGCTTTATGATCGCTGATTCCCTGTTCTGCGTTAACTTTTTCAAATTGTTCGGGTCTGTTTGTCTCCAGAAGGTCTAATATGTTATCGCCACGAGTCGGTTCTCTGTTTAACTGCTGAAGGTAAAGCACTTAAAAAAATTTCACTTGATTCTTTGTCCCTGCCACCCCTTATGAACGTTTGAGTCTCCCAGTCTATATCCGGCAAATTAAAATCTCCACCTAGAACTATAACATGGTGGGGAAATCTACTCGAAATATTTTTCAAATTATCCTTCAGGTGCTCAGCCACAACAGCTGCTGAGCCAGGTGGCCTATAGAGACATCCAATTACCATGTCTGAGCCTGCTTCAACCGTGACCTTCACCCAAATCATTTCACATTTCGGATCTCCGTCAATTTCCTTCGATACTATTGCACGTCTTATCGCTATAAACACGCCTCCCCCTTCACTGTCCAGCCTGTCTCTGCGGTATACATTCCAATCAGAGTTTAGGATTTCATTACTGTTTACGTCTGGTTTCAGCCAACTTTCTGTCCCTAGTACTATACGGGCGTTGTGACCGTTTATTAATGAGAGCAGTTCTGGGACCTTTCTATAGACACTCCTGCAATTTACTATTAGCGCATTAATATTGTTATACCCTGTTGCATTTTGCCTACTCCTACCTTGCCGCGTCTCAGGAGGCGTCTTGTCGGGCCTAGGGAGGGGATTCTCTAACCTAAAAAACCCCCATGTGCACTCCACACGTATTCCGCTACCCTTGTAGCCGCTTCCGGCGTGTAGTACACGCCTGACCTATTCAGGGGGACCCTACATTTCTCCACCCGATAGCGGAGGTCGAGAAATTTGCACCCCAGATCTCCGCAGATTCGTCTGAGCCTCTGGTTTAAGCCTTCCACTCGGTTCCAAACCAGAGGACCGCGATCGGTTCTGGGAACGATACTACAAATAGTTAGCTCTGACTCCACCCCGCGAGCGAGGTTTTCCGCCTTCACCAATTCCGCCAGCCGCCTGTACGAACTGAGGATGACCTCTGAACCCAGACGGCAGGAGTCATTGGTGCCGACATGAGCAACAATTTGCAGTCGGGTGCACCCAGTGCTCTCTATCGCCGCCGGTAGGGCCTCCTCCACATCTCGGATGAGACCCCTCGGTATGCAGACAGAGTGAACACTGGCCTTCTTCCCCGACCTTCCCGCTATTTCCCTAAGGGGCTCCATCATCCGCCTAACGTTGGATCTCCCAATAACTAATAAACCCCTTCCCCCGTGTGCCTGCCCGGACCTTGCTGAAGGAGCAGCCACATGTCCACTCACAGGCATTGCGGGCGATGCCACACGGCCAGCCTCCACATTGACCCTCCGCCTCGTGCGCCGCGAACGCCGCTGAACCCGCCACTCCCCTTGGGGAGAGGGTGGCCCAACCGCGCCCGGTACCCTCGAAGATGTCTCGACAGCAGGGACAGTGGGTGAAGCATGTAACACCTGGGGTGTACGGTGTACCTTGAGACGCACTAGAATCCCCACTGCCGCTACACTCCGAGGCAGCAGCCTGAAGACGGCTGACCGCGGCCATCAACACGCTCAGCTGTTCGCGAACAGTGGCCAGCTCCTCCTGCGTCCGTACACAGCAGTCACACATCCTATCCATCCTAAGGCATCAATTTACTGAAGAGAGTTAATCAACCTTTAACTAGACTGCTAATTTACTAAAGGCGGCTGTTTTTTCACTAAACTGTTGTTGCTAGCCACTTCTTGTAGAAAACAATGAAAATAGCACTACCTGTCTCTGGACTGTATTTAAAACAAACACTAGCACTACTGGCACTATTGTTGACTGAAGGGATTCTCTCTGACTGTATTCAAAGCAAACACGAAATCTATGGAACTATTAATAGCACTCGACAATTAAAGCTTCCTAAAAGCAAATACACACGGAAGAAGAAGTGACAAGTAAGAAAAATACAGTTAATACTTAAATTATGGTAGCTCGCTGCACAGCAGACGTGAAGCGGACGGCAGTTACGACGACACTGACTCTACTGGCACTATGGCTGACTAAAGGGACTCTCTCTGACTGTATTCAAAACAAACACGAAATCTATGGAACACTATTAATAGCACCCGACAATTAAAGCTTCCTTAAAGCAAATACACACGGAAGAAGAAGTGACAAGTAAGAAAAATACAGTTAATACTTAAATTGACTTGGGTCCTTCCTCGGCTGTTGCAAAATGTGGTGGTCATCGGCTGTTGTAGCTGACGGTGGACGACCGTCTCCTCTCCTTTCGGCGGCAGTTGCATGTCGTTCGAAAGGATCGCCATGAACGTGGAACAGTGCTGTGAGCAACACAAAACTCCTGGGCTACACTTCGTCTTTCCTTCAATCTTCCGATCACTCTTACCAGTATGAAGTCATCCAAATGCCGTCTCTGGGCCACATGGTAATGAAATGCATCACCATAGTGCATCGTAACCGCTCTATGACTCACAAACACGCCGTCTTTTCCCGTCCCCTCAACTGTTGCGCGGATGGACCCATTTGGCGCTTTAGTCAAGCTGACCTCAAGCTGTATGACATCCAAGTCATTGTACACGACTGGGAGGGCTCTGGCAACATGCTCCCGCACTTAATTCATTTCCACTGAGTAGTTAGTATGTTATATTATCTACCCCGCCCTTTAGTTTTGCAGAGCAATTAACAAATAGCAGAGTAGTAGCAAGTACCTCGAAGGTAATGAAGGAGATATTCATCGCAGTCTAGGTCTGCTATAGTAATATGGGATTCAACCAATGGAGAACGAAAAATGTGGATGATAGGAAAGCACACAAGGAGGACACATCAAACTCCGTCAGGTGCCGATAAGGCTGCCTGACACGAGTATGTCGCATCTCTCAAAATTTGATTGTTCACTCCCCTTATATACTATACCAGGCCTGGTTACACCAGTAAGCTCGAACATACATCACTAACGCATTCAGTGACCGCTCTACCTGTGACAGAGAATTACGACTTTGTAATCATTTACTTAATCATCGGTGGAGTGGTAGTGTATGAAGTTACAAGACATCCCATGTCTTCCGAGTGCTTCAGTTTCTCTGTCTGGCACTGTATGAATGAACGACACATTTGCAGCCACTAAAATGCCGTACAAAATTTAGAAAATGGCAAGATACAGAGATGAGTTGTATGCCGCCTAGCTTCTTATTAAGTAAATATGGAGGAGGAATTTTCGTGTGCATATTAGTTTTCTTTTGTAGAGACAACGTATACCTAAGGATCGTGATACCTCACAATACGGGTTAGGATAATTTTAAGGAAAAACTTCTGGAAGATGGACATATTTCGTAAACGATTATTTTTGTGGAATACAATTTATTACTTCACAACAATTATTATGATTACAAATTAAAAAGCTTGCCACAAATGAGTAAAAACGCTCACAATAATTTAAATAAGTCGAACAGAATCCATTAAGCAATAAAATATACAATTCCCCAAAATACAAGAAAATGTGGGAAGGCATACGATTTTACTGTGACTCCCAGCTGGTTCATACCAGCAGAAACATTGAGAATGACCCTTAAATAAATGTACAACCCCCAAAATACAAGATGAGATCGGAACAGATGCAATTTAAATGTGACTCGCAACTGGTACACACTAGCAGAAAATTAACAGTGACCCTTAAGTAAGTATGTAGTTCCCCAAAATACAAGAAGAGGTGGAGAATTACAGCAGGCGGCTATCACAGACAACAGGCAACGAGCAGGCAAGTTTCGCAATGAATGGATTTCGCTAATGACTTTGAATAAGAAAGCAAAGGACCTTAAAACTTAACATGCACCAGATCTAGCAATAAGGGTGCAAGGTTTAAGGGGCTCCGGAAAGGCTCAAAATCATGAAAAGTTCAATTTTTACTTTTTTGCGTTTTCTGAATCTGCAGACTATTACCTTTTAATAGATATATAATTTATTCAATTCCGAAGACTACAACTATTTTTAAATTTTTTTCGAAATGTGTTCTACATGGGCCTGACCCACTGTGGCGCTGTTAAACTGCTGTCAAATGGTGTTATTATTAACGTCCGTGTTCATCAGGTACATTTTAGTGATGTGAGATAAAGTATGTGTTGTGGCTAACCTATTTTCAGAGACTTGGCAGCACCTGAACTGTTGAAAAAGTGTATTCACGGAAAAACTCAAAACCCCAATGAAAGTGTAAATAGTGTTATATGGTCGAGAATCCCCAAGACTGTATTTGTTGGAATAGAAACACTTCACTTTGGTGTGTATGATGCTGTTGCGACTTTCAATGATGGCAACATTGTAAGGTGCAAGGTATTTAGAAATATGGGAATGAAGATAGGTTCTAACATGGTACGAGCGATGCTTGCTTTAGACAAGGAACGCCTTCGGGCTGCAGACAGGGCTGTAAAGAGTCTAGAAATACAAGCAAGAGTAAACAGGAGGAGGAACAAGAGGAAGCAGGAGGAGGAGTTTGCAGAGGATGAAGATAATCCATCCTATGGACCTGGAATGCACTAAAAAGTTAATCCAATCTTTGTCGCTCGATTCCCAAAACTTTTATTTTCTCATACTAATTACATGTTTTCTAAGGATCTTCCAAATATATTTGTTTCAAACTTTCAGTAAATGTTACACAGTACCTTCTGCATAATTTAACACAGCCTTTTTCCAAAAAACTGTATATTTTTGAATATATAAATAAAAAATTGAGAAAAAATGTTGTGGATTTTAATTACAATTGAAAAAAAATCATCTTTAATAACTGAACTAAAATTTTGTAAAATCCCTTTGTTAAGTTGTAGCCCATATTCCAATAAATAATCTGTAAGAAGTTCAACTTACTACCTCAAATACTTTGTGAGGAAGGATGTAATTTATAAGCGTTATTTTAACATTGCAAGTATAGGGCGTTCCGGAGCCCCTTAAACAAGTAATTAAATAGCAAACGCTGTGATAAGGAACTTCGGACTTGCTGAACTCGCTTTAAGGCTTACCAGCTCGCTGATTTATCAATATTGAGTGTATCAAGAGTGCCAGAGTTAGTTGGCGACACTTCAAAATATTAAACTTACTTAATTTGAGCCAACACGAGGCGGCTGGTAGAGGCCCTGATTGCAAGCCAGCCTAGATGTCGTGCGACGACGGAAGTGCCGCCGCAGCAGAAGGGAAATACGTCTGTGGTCCGGGCCCAGCAAACATCACGCGTCGCCCGCTGCCAGAACTATCCTGCAAACACACATCAGAAGGTAATAGTAATCTGCCCAAATAAGGCTACAAACAAGAACGTCTAGAATGTTGGCAATATTAACTTATTCTGGTTGTGACTACCGTACAAGTTATAAGCTTACCACTCCTTAAAATTGCTTGAAAATTAACACGGTGTAATATCAGCGCCTGAGAACCCAATTAGTAGGGCACACTCTTCTATAAAAAAAGTGTCTTGCCTTATAATTTCAATTTCATGAGTTCGATTTACAGCAGAGAATGCTCGTACATTTGCACACCAGTATATGGCCTAGAACAGGGGCGGGCAGGAATCCTGCACATGTGCGGTGCACTTGGACGTGTGCAGTTAACAGGTGTTCCGCGTGCACACAGGGGCAAGCTGGCCACCCGCTTATCTCCCATCCCCACCATACCTTCTGTCCGCTCCTTCCTCTGTAATGCGTTTTGTTTCCTAGCTTGCTTTATTGAGTGAAGGACTAAGGTTAGTAGGAGTGCTTGAAAGAAATCATGGCTTGAAAGAGTACCTATTACCTACGATACGTTTTATTTAATTATCACAGGTGGAGTTTACAATACGTTTAATATCTGGAACAAAATGTCTGCATACAGACAAACACAAACAGTTACGTAAATTTTCATCATTGATGTTTGCTCTTAACCGAGACTTATTAATTCAGCAAATGGTTTTCCAGCTCTCGCTATATAAAGCGCAGTCTTATAACTTGCACATACCGCTGGGCTATTATTGTTGTCGTCCTGAAAACTTGAAAACAGTGCTCCATAAAATGTTAAATCAGTTAGATGAGAGACATGACGAGAGAAAGTCGTAGATCTCTCGTGACAAAAGCAACTACGACAAATTCAAATGGCTCTGAGCACAATGGGACTTAACTGCTGTGGTCATCAGTCCCCTAGAACTTAGAACGACTTAAACCTAACTAACCTAAGGACACCACACACATCCATGCCCGAGGCAGGATTCGAACCTGCGACCATAGCGGTCGCGCGGTTCCAGACTGTAGTGCCTAGAACCGCTCGGCCACTCCAGCCGGTCAACTACGACAGATTCATCATGTATCATCAGATCGCTCTTCTTAAGCTCAGTCAATTGCCCATCCGCTCAGAATCCGACAATAAATTGTACTCGTCCTTGTGAAATTTATTATAATGGCCTTCAATACTAAACTTCCGTTGACCAGCGAGAATACTACCACATATTAAACATTTCGAATTTTTACGTTTTTGCACAAAGAAAAAATGATTCTGCCATTACTTTTTAAAAGATAGCAAATCTCCACTTCTCCGTTTCTTGAAATACAACGTGCACTACATAGTGCTCGCTTCGCTTCAACGTCCGCATCTTAGCCTGGTACTACACTGCCGCAACCTGCCGGCTGTCGCCACAGCCCCTGTCGACGCCTGCACGCGAGCAGCACACGTGCAGCGCTGTGCGCTCTTGAGCCGCGTGCAACGTTTGCCCGCCCCTGGCCTAGAACAACAAACCATGATCAGTTGCAATGACCATTGACCACACCCACAATCACTCGGAGGCGCGTTAATATGACAGGTTCGAGTCCACATTAACATAGACGTGGCTTTACAGTAACAAGCAACACACTCAGGTGTGAAGGAGCCGTGACTTCCGGGATTCCAAGCACGGACGTTAATACCTGGAATCCGTACAGGTGATCTTCGAGGTACGTGTAATTCAAGCTTGCAGAGTTGGCCGGGAACGTGCTGACCAGCTTGCAAGTTGCGTCGGCTGCTCTTCACGCAACTCGCCGCCATCCATCCTTAATCCAGCCGGCGAAGCTCGCCTCCCGACGGATTTAACCACTCGCGGCTTCTCCAGTCCCGTACCGGACAGCAGGACTCCCCCAAAACTAACAACTTGCCAGCCACGTGCGCTCCACCTCACTGGTCCCAGAGCCCGCCAAAACCCAGCAACACACAAAGATACACTTCTCCACAGTCGTCTAATGAACAAAGTAAGAGCATATGGACTGTCAGACCAACTGTGTGATTGGATTGAAGAGATCCTAGATAACAGGACGCAGCATGTCATTCTCAATGGAGAGAAGTCTTCCGAAGTAAGAGTGATTTCAGGTGTGCCGCAGGGGAGTGTCGTAGGATCGTTGCTATTTACAATATACATACACTCCTGGAAATTGAAATAAGAACACCGTGAATTCATTGTCCCAGGAAGGGGAAACTTTATTGACACATTCCTGGGGTCAGATACATCACATGATCACACTGACAGAACCACAGGCACATAGACACAGGCAACAGAGCATGCACAATGTCGGCACTAGTACAGTGTATATCCACCTTTCGCAGCAATGCAGGCTGCTATTCTCCCATGGAGACGATCGTAGAGATGCTGGATGTAGTCCTGTGGAACGGCTTGCCATGCCATTTCCACCTGGCGCCTCAGTTGGACCAGCTTTCGTGCTGGACGTGCAGACCGCGTGAGACGACGCTTCATCCAGTCCCAAACATGCTCAATGGGGGACAGATCCGGAGATCTTGCTGGCCAGGGTAGTTGACTTACACCTTCTAGAGCACGTTGGGTGGCACGGGATACATGCGGACGTGCATTGTCCTGTTGGAACAGCAAGTTCCCTTGCCGGTCTAGGAATGGTAGAACGATGGGTTCGATGACGGTTTGGATGTACCGTGCACTATTCAGTGTCCCCTCGAAGATCACCAGTGGTGTACGGCCAGTGTAGGAGATCGCTCCCCACACCATGATGCCGGGTGTTGGCCCTGTGTGCCTCGGTCGTATGCAGTCCTGATTGTGGCGCTCACCTGCACGGCGCCAAACACGCATACGACCATCATTGGCACCAAGGCAGAAGCGACTCTCATCGCTGAAGGCGACACGCCTCCATTCGTCCCTCCATTCACGCCTGTCGCGACACCACTGGAGGCGGGATGCACGATGTTGGGGCGTGAGCGGAAGACGGCCTAACGGTGTGCGGGACCGTAGCCCAGCTTCATGGAGACGGTTGCGAATGGTCCTCGCCGATACCCCAGGAGCAACAGTGTCCCTAATTTGCTGGGACGTGGCGGAGCGGTCCCCTACGGCACTGCGTAGGATCCTACGGTCTTGGCGTGCATCCGTGCGTCGCTGCGGTCCGGTCCCAGGTCGACGGGCACGTGCACCTTCCGCCGACCACTGGCGACAACATCGATGTACTGTGGAGACCTCACGCCCCACGTGTTGAGCAATTCGGCGGTACGTCCACCCGGCCTCCCGCATGCCCACTATACGCCCTCGCTCAAAGTCCGTCAACTGCACATACGGTTCACGTCCACGCTGTCGCGGCATGCTACCAGTGTTAAAGACTGCGATGGAGCTCCGTATGCCACGGCAAACTGGCTGACACTGACGGCGGCGGTGCACAAATGCTGCGCAGCTAGCGCCATTCGACGGCCAACACCGCGGTTCCTGGTGTGTCCGCTGTGCCGTGCGTGTGATCATTGCTTGTACAGCGCTCTCGCAGTGTCCGGAGCAAGTATGGTGGGTCTGACACACCGGTGTCAATGTGTTCTTTTTTCCATTTCCAGGAGTGTAAATGACCTTGTGGATGACATCGGAAGTTCACTGAGGCTTTTTGCGGATGATGGTGTGGTATATCGAGAGGTTGTAACAATGGAAAATTGTACTGAAATGCAGGAGGATCTGCAGCGAATTGACGCATGGTGCAGGGAATGGCAATTGAATCTCGGATTCCAGGTATTAACGTCCGTGCTTGGAATCCCGGAAGTCACGGCTCCTTCACACCTGAGTGTGTTGCTTGTTACTGTAAAGCCACGTCTATGTTAATGTGGACTCGAACCTGTCATATTAACGCGCCTCCGAGTGATTGTGGGTGTGGTCAATGGTCATTGCAACTGATCATGGTTTGTTGTTCTAGGCCAGGGGCGGGCAAACGTTGCACGCGGCTCAAGAGCGCACAGCGCTGCACGTGTGCTGCTCGCGTGCAGGCGTCGACAGGGGCTGTGGCGACAGCCGGCAGGTTGCGGCAGTGTAGTACCAGGCTAAGATGCGGACGTTGAAGCGAAGCGAGCACTATGTAGTGCACGTTGTATTTCAAGAAACGGAGAAGTGGAGATTTGCTATCTTTTAAAAAGTAATGGCAGAATCATTTTTTCTTTGTGCAAAAACGTAAAAATTCGAAATGTTTAATATGTGGTAGTATTCTCGCTGGTCAACGGAAGTTTAGTATTGAAGGCCATTATAATAAATTTCACAAGGACGAGTACAATTTATTGTCGGATTCTGAGCGGATGGGCAATTGACTGAGCTTAAGAAGAGCGATCTGATGATACATGATGAATCTGTCGTAGTTGACCGGCTGGAGTGGCCGAGCGGTTCTAGGCACTACAGTCTGGAACCGCGCGACCGCTATGGTCGCAGGTTCGAATCCTGCCTCGGGCATGGATGTGTGTGGTGTCCTTAGGTTAGTTAGGTTTAAGTCGTTCTAAGTTCTAGGGGACTGATGACCACAGCAGTTAAGTCCCATTGTGCTCAGAGCCATTTGAATTTGTCGTAGTTGCTTTTGTCACGAGAGATCTACGACTTTCTCTCGTCATGTCTCTCATCTAACTGATTTAACATTTTATGGAGCACTGTTTTCAAGTTTTCAGGACGACAACAATAATAGCCCAGCGGTATGTGCAAGTTATAAGACTGCGCTTTATATAGCGAGAGCTGGAAAACCATTTGCTGAATTAATAAGTCTCGGTTAAGAGCAAACATCAATGATGAAAATTTACGTAACTGTTTGTGTTTGTCTGTATGCAGACATTTTGTTCCAGATATTAAACGTATTGTAAACTCCACCTGTGATAATTAAATAAAACGTATCGTAGGTAATAGGTACTCTTTCAAGCCATGATTTCTTTCAAGCACTCCTACTAACCTTAGTCCTTCACTCAATAAAGCAAGCTAGGAAACAAAACGCATTACAGAGGAAGGAGCGGACAGAAGGTATGGTGGGGATGGGAGATAAGCGGGTGGCCAGCTTGCCCCTGTGTGCACGCGGAACACCTGTTAACTGCACACGTCCAAGTGCACCGCACATGTGCAGGATTCCTGCCCGCCCCTGTTCTAGGCCATATACTGGTGTGCAAATGTACGAGCATTCTCTGCTGTAAATCGAACTCATGAAATTGAAATTATAAGGCAAGACACTTTTTTTATAGAAGAGTGTGCCCTACTAATTGGGTTCTCAGGCGCTGATATTACACCGTGTTAATTTTCAAGCAATTTTAAGGAGTGGTAAGCTTATAACTTGTACGGTAGTCACAACCAGAATAAGTTAATATTGCCAACATTCTAGACGTTCTTGTTTGTAGCCTTATTTGGGCAGATTACTATTACCTTCTGATGTGTGTTTGCAGGATAGTTCTGGCAGCGGGCGACGCGTGATGTTTGCTGGGCCCGGACCACAGACGTATTTCCCTTCTGCTGCGGCGGCACTTCCGTCGTCGCACGACATCTAGGCTGGCTTGCAATCAGGGCCTCTACCAGCCGCCTCGTGTTGGCTCAAATTAAGTAAGTTTAATATTTTGAAGTGTCGCCAACTAACTCTGGCACTCTTGATACACTCAATATTGATAAATCAGCGAGCTGGTAAGCCTTAAAGCGAGTTCAGCAAGTCCGAAGTTCCTTATCACAGCGTTTGCTATTTAATTACTTGTTTAAGGGGCTCCGGAACGCCCTATACTTGCAATGTTAAAATAACGCTTATAAATTACATCCTTCCTCACAAAGTATTTGAGGTAGTAAGTTGAACTTCTTACAGATTATTTATTGGAATATGGGCTACAACTTAACAAAGGGATTTTACAAAATTTTAGTTCAGTTATTAAAGATGATTTTTTTTCAATTGTAATTAAAATCCACAACATTTTTTCTCAATTTTTTATTTATATATTCAAAAATATACAGTTTTTTGGAAAAAGGCTGTGTTAAATTATGCAGAAGGTACTGTGTAACATTTACTGAAAGTTTGAAACAAATATATTTGGAAGATCCTTAGAAAACATGTAATTAGTATGAGAAAATAAAAGTTTTGGGAATCGAGCGACAAAGATTGGATTAACTTTTTAGTGCATTCCAGGTCCATAGGATGGATTATCTTCATCCTCTGCAAACTCCTCCTCCTGCTTCCTCTTGTTCCTCCTCCTGTTTACTCTTGCTTGTATTTCTAGACTCTTTACAGCCCTGTCTGCAGCCCGAAGGCGTTCCTTGTCTAAAGCAAGCATCGCTCGTACCATGTTAGAACCTATCTTCATTCCCATATTTCTAAATACCTTGCACCTTACAATGTTGCCATCATTGAAAGTCGCAACAGCATCATACACACCAAAGTGAAGTGTTTCTATTCCAACAAATACAGTCTTGGGGATTCTCGACCATATAACACTATTTACACTTTCATTGGGGTTTTGAGTTTTTCCGTGAATACACTTTTTCAACAGTTCAGGTGCTGCCAAGTCTCTGAAAATAGGTTAGCCACAACACATACTTTATCTCACATCACTAAAATGTACCTGATGAACACGGACGTTAATAATAACACCATTTGACAGCAGTTTAACAGCGCCACAGTGGGTCAGGCCCATGTAGAACACATTTCGAAAAAAATTTAAAAATAGTTGTAGTCTTCGGAATTGAATAAATTATATATCTATTAAAAGGTAATAGTCTGCAGATTCAGAAAACGCAAAAAAGTAAAAATTGAACTTTTCATGATTTTGAGCCTTTCCGGAGCCCCTTAAACCTTGCACCCTTATTGCTAGATCTGGTGCATGTTAAGTTTTAAGGTCCTTTGCTTTCTTATTCAAAGTCATTAGCGAAATCCATTCATTGCGAAACTTGCCTGCTCGTTGCCTGTTGTCTGTGATAGCCGCCTGCTGTAATTCTCCACCTCTTCTTGTATTTTGGGGAACTACATACTTACTTAAGGGTCACTGTTAATTTTCTGCTAGTGTGTACCAGTTGCGAGTCACATTTAAATTGCATCTGTTCCGATCTCATCTTGTATTTTGGGGGTTGTACATTTATTTAAGGGTCATTCTCAATGTTTCTGCTGGTATGAACCAGCTGGGAGTCACAGTAAAATCGTATGCCTTCCCACATTTTCTTGTATTTTGGGGAATTGTATATTTTATTGCTTAATGGATTCTGTTCGACTTATTTAAATTATTGTGAGCGTTTTTACTCATTTGTGGCAAGCTTTTTAATTTGTAATCATAATAATTGTTGTGAAGTAATAAATTGTATTCCACAAAAATAATCGTTTACGAAATATGTCCATCTTCCAGAAGTTTTTCCTTAAAATTATCCTAACCCGTATTGTGAGGTATCACGATCCTTAGGTATACGTTGTCTCTACAAAAGAAAACTAATATGCACACGAAAATTCCTCCTCCATATTTACTTAATAAGAAGCTAGGCGGCATACAACTCATCTCTGTATCTTGCCATTTTCTAAATTTTGTACGGCATTTTAGTGGCTGCAAATGTGTCGTTCATTCATACAGTGCCAGACAGAGAAACTGAAGCACTCGGAAGACATGGGATGTCTTGTAACTTCATACACTACCACTCCACCGATGATTAAGTAAATGATTACAAAGTCGTAATTCTCTGTCACAGGTAGAGCGGTCACTGAATGCGTTAGTGATGTATGTTCGAGCTTACTGGTGTAACCAGGCCTGGTATAGTATATAAGGGGAGTGAACAATCAAATTTTGAGAGATGCGACATACTCGTGTCAGGCAGCCTTATCGGCACCTGACGGAGTTTGATGTGTCCTCCTTGTGTGCTTTCCTATCATCCACATTTTTCGTTCTCCATTGGTTGAATCCCATATTACTATAGCAGACCTAGACTGCGATGAATATCTCCTTCATTACCTTCGAGGTACTTGCTACTACTCTGCTATTTGTTAATTGCTCTGCAAAACTAAAGGGCGGGGTAGATAATATAACATACTAACTACTCAGTGGAAATGAATTAAGTGCGGGAGCATGTTGCCAGAGCCCTCCCAGTCGTGTACAATGACTTGGATGTCATACAGCTTGAGGTCAGCTTGACTAAAGCGCCAAATGGGTCCATCCGCGCAACAGTTGAGGGGACGGGAAAAGACGGCGTGTTTGTGAGTCATAGAGCGGTTACGATGCACTATGGTGATGCATTTCATTACCATGTGGCCCAGAGACGGCATTTGGATGACTTCATACTGGTAAGAGTGATCGGAAGATTGAAGGAAAGACGAAGTGTAGCCCAGGAGTTTTGTGTTGCTCACAGCACTGTTCCACGTTCATGGCGATCCTTTCGAACGACATGCAACTGCCGCCGAAAGGAGAGGAGACGGTCGTCCACCGTCAGCTACAACAGCCGATGACCACCACATTTTGCAACAGCCGAGGAAGGACCCAAGTCAATTTAAGTATTAACTGTATTTTTCTTACTTGTCACTTCTTCTTCCGTGTGTATTTGCTTTAAGGAAGCTTTAATTGTCGGGTGCTATTAATAGTGTTCCATAGATTTCGTGTTTGTTTTGAATACAGTCAGAGAGAGTCCCTTTAGTCAGCCATAGTGCCAGTAGAGTCAGTGTCGTCGTAACTGCCGTCCGCTTCACGTCTGCTGTGCAGCGAGCTACCATAATTTAAGTATTAACTGTATTTTTCTTACTTGTCACTTCTTCTTCCGTGTGTATTTGCTTTTAGGAAGCTTTAATTGTCGAGTGCTATTAATAGTTCCATAGATTTCGTGTTTGCTTTGAATACAGTCAGAGAGAATCCCTTCAGTCAACAATAGTGCCAGTAGTGCTAGTGTTTGTTTTAAATACAGTCCAGAGACAGGTAGTGCTATTTTCATTGTTTTCTACAAGAAGTGGCTAGCAACAACAGTTTAGTGAAAAAACAGCCGCCTTTAGTAAATTAGCAGTCTAGTTAAAGGTTGATTAACTCTCTTCAGTAAATTGATGCCTTAGGATGGATAGGATGTGTGACTGCTGTGTACGGACGCAGGAGGAGCTGGCCACTGTTCGCGAACAGCTGAGCGTGTTGATGGCCGCGGTCAGCCGTCTTCAGGCTGCTGCCTCGGAGTGTAGCGGCAGTGGGGATTCTAGTGCGTCTCAAGGTACACCGTACACCCCAGGTGTTACATGCTTCACCCACTGTCCCTGCTGTCGAGACATCTTCGAGGGTACCGGGCGCGGTTGGGCCACCCTCTCCCCAAGGGGAGTGGCGGGTTCAGCGGCGTTCGCGGCGCACGAGGCGGAGGGTCAATGTGGAGGCTGGCCGTGTGGCATCGCCCGCAATGCCTGTGAGTGGACATGTGGCTGCTCCTTCAGCAAGGTCCGGGCAGGCACACGGGGGAAGGGGTTTATTAGTTATTGGGAGATCCAACGTTAGGCGGATGATGGAGCCCCTTAGGGAAATAGCGGGAAGGTCGGGGAAGAAGGCCAGTGTTCACTCTGTCTGCATACCGAGGGGTCTCATCCGAGATGTGGAGGAGGCCCTACCGGCGGCGATAGAGAGCACTGGGTGCACCCGACTGCAAATTGTTGCTCATGTCGGCACCAATGACTCCTGCCGTCTGGGTTCAGAGGTCATCCTCAGTTCGTACAGGCGGCTGGCGGAATTGGTGAAGGCGGAAAACCTCGCTCGCGGGGTGGAGTCAGAGCTAACTATTTGTAGTATCGTTCCCAGAACCGATCGCGGTCCTCTGGTTTGGAACCGAGTGGAAGGCTTAAACCAGAGGCTCAGACGAATCTGCGGAGATCTGGGGTGCAAATTTCTCGACCTCCGCTATCGGGTGGAGAAATGTAGGGTCCCCCTGAATAGGTCAGGCGTGTACTACACGCCGGAAGCGGCTACAAGGGTAGCGGAATACGTGTGGAGTGCACATGGGGGTTTTTTAGGTTAGAGAATCCCCTCCCTAGGCCCGACAAGACGCCTCCTGAGACGCGGCAAGGTAGGAGTAGGCAAAATGCAACAGGGTATAACAATATTAATGCGCTAATAGTAAATTGCAGGAGTGTCTATAGAAAGGTCCCAGAACTGCTCTCATTAATAAACGGTCACAACGCCCGTATAGTACTAGGGACAGAAAGTTGGCTGAAACCAGACGTAAACAGTAATGAAATCCTAAACTCTGATTGGAATGTATACCGCAGAGACAGGCTGGACAGTGAAGGGGGAGGCGTGTTTATAGCGATAAGACGTGCAATAGTATCGAAGGAAATTGACGGAGATCCGAAATGTGAAATGATTTGGGTGAAGGTCACGGTTGAAGCAGGCTCAGACATGGTAATTGGATGTCTCTATAGGCCACCTGGCTCAGCAGCTGTTGTGGCTGAGCACCTGAAGGATAATTTGAAAAATATTTCGAGTAGATTTCCCCACCATGTTATAGTTCTAGGTGGAGATTTTAATTTGCCGGATATAGACTGGGAGACTCAAACGTTCATAAGGGGTGGCAGGGACAAAGAATCAAGTGAAATTTTTTTAAGTGCTTTACCTTCAGCAGTTAAACAGAGAACCGACTCGTGGCGATAACATATTAGACCTTCTGGAGACAAACAGACCCGAACAATTTGAAAAAGTTAACGCAGAACAGGGAATCAGCGATCATAAAGCGGTTACGGCATCGATGATTTCAGCCGTAAATAGGAATATTAAAAAGGGTAGCAAGATTTTTCTGTTTAGAAAAAGTGACAAAAAGCAGATTTCAGAGTACCTGTTGGCTCAACACAAAAGTTTTGTCTCAAGTACAGATAGTGTTGAGGATCAGTGGGCAAAGTTCATAACCGTCGTACATAATGCGTTAGATGAGTATGTGCCAAGCAAGATCGTAAGAGATGGAAAAGAGCCACCGTGGTACAACAACCGAGTTATAAAACTGCTGCGGAAGCAAAGGGAACTTCACAGCAAACATAAGCATAGCCAAAGCCTTGCAGACAAACAAAAACTACGCGAAGCGAAATGTAGTGTGAGGAGGGCTATGCGAGAGGCGTTCAATGAATTCGAAAGTAAAGTTCTATGTACTGACTTGGCAGAAAATCTTAAGAAATTTTGGTCTTATGTCAAAGCGGTAGGTGGATCAAGACAAAATGTCCAGACACTCTGTGACCAAAATGGTACTGAGACAGAGGATGACAGACTAAAGGCCGAAATACTAAATGTCTTTTTCCAAAGTTGTTTCACAGAGGAAGATTGCACTGTAGTTCCTTCTCTAGATTGTCGCACGGATGACAAAATGGTAGAAATCAAAATAGACGACAGAGGGATAGAGAAACAATTAAAATCGCTCAAAAGAGGAAAGGCCTCTGGACCTATGGGATACCAGTTCAATTTTACACAGAGTACGCGAAGGAACTTGCCCCCCTTCTTGCAGCGGTGTACCGTAGGTCTCTAGAAGAGCGTAGCGTTCCAAAGGATTGGAAAAGGGCACAGGTCATCCCCGTTTTCAAGAAGGGACGTCGAACAGATGTGCAAAACTATAGACCTATATCTCTAACGTCGATCAGTTGTAGAATTTTGGAACACGTATTATATTCGAGTATAATGACTTTTCTGGAGACTAGAAATCTACTCTGTAGGAATCAGCATGGGTTTCGAAAAAGACGGTCGTGTGAAACCCAGCTCGCGCTGTTCGTCCACGAGACTCAGAGGGCCATAGACACGGGTGCACAGGTAGATGCCGTGTTTCTTGACTTCCGCAAGACGTTCGATACAGTTCCCCACAGTCGTTTAATGAGCAAAGTAAGAGCATATGGACTATCAGACCAATTGTGTGATTGGATTGAAGAGTTCCTAGATAACAGGACGCAGCATGTCATTCTCAATGGAGAGAAGTCTTCCGAAGTAAGAGTGATTTCAGGTATGCCGCAGGGGAGTGTCATAGGAGCGTTGCTATTCGCAATATACATAAATGACCTGGTGGATGACATCGGAAGTTCACTGAGGCTTTTTGCAGATGATGCTGTGGTGTATCGGACCCCGGACCCAGTCACAGCGGCCAAGTGGCAACATACGACCCACCATAAGAAATTAGACTGTGGGTCATACAAAATAAGCAGCTAGTGAAAAACAAGGGTCCCCCTCATCATCATCATTTCATCACCATCGACCCGCAAGTCGCCGGAGTGGCGTCAAATCGAAAGACTTGCACCTGGCAAACGGTCTACCCGTCGGGAGGCCCTAGTCACACGACATTTATGTACTAGATCTTTAACAGATACAGACTAAGTGACATCCATAGCCGCGCGGAGCAGCCTCTCGGCTTGTGGCGCCATGTCACGGATTGCGCGGCCCCTTTCGCCGGAAGTTCGACTACTCTCTCGGGCATGGATGTGTGTGGTGTTCTTATCATAAGTTAGTTTAAGTAGTGTCTTAGTCTAGGGGCTATGTCCTCAGCAGTTTGGTCCCTTAGGAATTTACACACATTTGAGCATTTTGACATCCGTAGCAGCTTAACTGTAATCCACACAAAAATCTAGGGTAAAAAACTTGATCTCCTAGAGCAATCATAAATAATGTTACATAAACAAAAAGCTTCTGAAAACTTGTTGAATGAACAGAGTTTAGCAGTCACAATTTTTTCAGTAAGTTTAAAAGTTTATTTTTTCCCTACAGAAACAAGTATTTAATAATCCAACCATTTCATAAAATATAGGCACATTTACCACGGTCACAAATATTTGTATAATTAAGGACACCTATGTGAATAATAACGTAACACCTTATAAATAATGTATGTTTTATTTTTCAAAATGCAGCATCTTGACGGCCGAAATTCTTTGACTTGTTTTGAATTGTGTTAGAAAATGTGCTGTGTCCAAATGTTTCTGCAGATATTCTGTTTAATAGGAGGTGTGTATTTGTACGTAAACATTCTCCAGAACCATACACCTACTACTAGAAACAGTAACCTACTTTTCGATTTTTCATAGTTTCATAAACGTATATTTCATAATGTGGCATTTTGTAATGTAACAATGTAATCTTGGCAGCCCCACAATTAAACGAAATGCAAAGTTGATGTGCACTGTCAAAGCACATGGAGATGAGCCCCAGGGCTGGAAATGCATCGTGCATTTTAATAAAATCATGATTTGTGGCTGAAGGCGGTTGTTCTCTATCATTACTAGAGTTCTTTTTATCTATTGGTCAGTGTGAAGTGGCTGATTGATATGATGCTAGTGGTCAAGATGACAGTGTCGATGACGATGGTGATATGATGTTAAAGATGATCTTCTATTAGAAAAATTGATTTCTTATGTAAGTCTCAAGTCAGACCCCTGTCATATCAGATGAAGTTATGGAGCACCCTACAGATTCTCTCGCAGCAGATTCCTGATGGGCAAAGCTTATGAGAGATTCAAATGACTAACTTGGGCATATTACGCAGACATTAAAACCATACAGTGTATAAATCATTTCAGTAATGGAGAACGGGATAGTTGTCATAAATATACATCCTCTGTTTGTTGGACATGTATTCTAGATTAACCACACAATGAGTTGAAACAAGGCAACTCGAGTAGATAACAGTGTTATAGAATTGCTGCAATCCTTGGAAGATATATCACTTTATATGATATGGAAGACGAACGACATACCTTCAAGAGACTGTAATAATTCCAATTCCAAACAAGGCAGTTATGAAATGTATTACGGAGCCATTAGTTCAGTAATTCATAGCTGCATTGCAAAATATACACACGTAATATATAAGAAAGAATGGAAAAAGCAGTAGAAGTCAACCTCAGAAGAAGATCAGTGTGGATCCCGCAAAAATACAGGAACATCCAAGGCACAATATTGATACAACAACTTAGAAGATAGCTGAAGAAATTTAAAATCCACCTTTTCAAGATTTGTAGATTTATAGAAAGTATCAAAACTGATACAAGGATTAGCGAACATAGGGTTGTCGTAGCGAAATTGAATATTTTAACACCTGAATCCTCCAAAAATAAACGAAAATTATACGTATTCAAAAACAGCAGACAAAAATTCACTCGAAGCCTGCAACTGAACTCGGGCTCGTTTACTACCTATTTTTCACCTGGATCATCTGCAAAGGGGGTTGCTAGTAAATGGTTGCATTTGCCCCCTTTTTATTGAGTCAGATATTGGCTGGCTTTTGATCAGCAGTGAATTGAACTATACACGTTCAGATTGAAACTTATTTATTCAAAACAAACACTTTAACGTTGTAGCCATGCATTTTTAAGTTCACAAATAATAATCGGTGTAATTCGTACACTGTTTGTCTCACACCCACGCACTTCCACTTTGTTCCTTCGCATACACTGGCGTCCACGCTTGCACTCGCAGCACTTCGCCGCTCCCAACTCGCCACCACAACGGCCAACGACAAAAGACCTCGTTTTCCCGCCCATATCCACAGTTCTGATCGAGTTACATGACACCACACTAGTCAAAGTAATCCCTAAACATGGCCACAATTCGTTTACAGCATTTTATAATATTTAAATACTTAAATCTAAATACATTATATAATTTTACACATTTATCACCACACTTTTATACTTCGTTGCAATTAATAGAAAACCAAAACACTGTCCAACGGAAATACAACGCCCATCAAAACACAAAACAAGTATTTTCCGATCTATTTTGGTCAGCATATTATCTCTGTTGCCTTATACACCCGCACTTCATGGAGGCATTACCTCAGTAATGGTAACATGAAGTAACACCAAATGGAGCGAACCCATATTACTTTATATATTAAACTTTTAAATTATAGCTATAATGGCACCAAAACATGTAGAACAGTGTTATAGTGGTGAGTTAATCAGTGTAAGTACTGTCATCGGAAAACATACAAACATTATCCAACAATGTATCCAACTCAAATATATAATTAGATAGTCTCCTATTGAGTCTGATTGGGCAGGCAAAATGCAAAGAAACTTATATAAATGCCCATATTAGTCTATAAGCAGGTTGTACACTCGCTGCACATTAACACTTTCACTTTTTACACAGTTGTTTCTGTAAGTTGCACGAGGTTGTTGTAACCAGATCCTTGTATTCACAGGTTTATACATTGGAATGCAGGCTTTCCAAATTTGTTAGCCAGCAGTACTGTGCGTTCTCTCGTTAACCAAGCCACCCTATCTAAATTTAATCAAATCCTCATAAATCTTGGCTAGACATGCAGACCCACATTTCCCAGGAGTCAGGCTATCCAAACACTCCCTGGAACACCCTGTGTTCACTGATCAGTTCTTATTGAGGTTTATACAAATGAGAGACATGCACACAAATCAAACACAAACATGGCATTCTTAAATGTATTCTATTTCACCCTTCAAATGTTCCCAGATCAGGAGCTGCAACATTTCTACCCCCCACACCAAGAGAATTTATTCCCAGATGCAGATTCTTATATTTTTTTAAGCATCCATACAGCTATATCACTGTACATAAATACGCTCAATTTTTTTTCATGAATTCCTATATAAATTTTCACACAATATTTGGCAATATCTTGAAACCCATTCTTTTATGCCATTTCCATGGCTAACTAGATTCAATCATAAATAGCAAACAAACTCACCAAGGTCATAAACTTTTACAAGCATCCACTTAGCCATTAGTGTTCTTTCCCTCACTTCATGGAGACATAATAAGCAAGTTAATTATTTCCCATATGCCTCTACAATTTGCATATTTAGTGATTGCCCTACATGACTGTCCCAGCAACAATTCTACCCCCACGCACCAGTATCAACACCAGGTGCCACAGATACATTAAATCTCAACTATTTTTTTTTACTAGACAATAGTATACATGGCAATCTCACTTCCTTACCCTTTATTCCTTCACCATATATTTTTTCAACTCCGTTACATTTCTCAGTCCAAATGGCTTTTTGGACACTGGATATACCAACCTATATGCATTAGGGTATGGACAACCCGTTATCTCACAGGGTCCATGGTATAATTCAAATAACTTTTTGATTTCGCCATAAATGTCACTGGATTTTTTCTTGTTCCTCACCAGCACCTTATCTCCCTCCTTGAACTTTGTTGTCTTATACCTTTCTCCATGCCTCCTCTGTCTCTCATGCCCTTTCTTTAACATTTGCTGTCTGGCCATCTGCATCTTCTCTTGACTTGTCAAACCTAGAGACGGAGAAAAATCTATGTGTTCTGCTATTAGATTGTCTGGCTTGATATCTTTCATGAGCTCACAGGGTGAGAATCCTGTCGCACAACCCTTCACTGTGTTCATAAGATCCTCAAACACAGTTATTATTCTGCCCAAGTACTATGCTTTTTACTGCAATATGTCCCACATGGCCTACCCAGTTCCCTCATATACCTCTCAGCCAGGTTCCTGCAGGGTGATACACTGAAATCCTTATACGCTTTATCCCAGATCTTTGCATAAACGTTCCCCACACACTAGATACAAATTGTGCTCCATTATCAGACAGAACATTCTCTGGTTTTATAACATTCACAAAGTAATCTTTCTCTGACTTATATTCTGGCTAGTGGCCTTTTTCAGTGGATACAGCCTTACAAACTTTGAGAATACATCAACAGCTAAAAGAACATACTTTACACCCCCTCGACCTGTTGGCAGCCTCCCAAATAAATCAATAGCCAGCAGTTCACCATTTCTTTTAGGAACAATATTCTGCATATCTCCTTGTACTGCAATAGTATTATACTTCACTTTTTGACATTTGTCACCAGAAGCCAACTGTCTCTTTACTCTCCTGGCCATGTTGTTAAGACTAACATAGTCCTGCAGTATTTCCAAACATTTCTGAGCCCCATAATGCCCATGGCTAATGTGGATGTAATTGATTAATTTTTCCACATGCTCATCTGGAAAACATACCTTCCACTCCTCTTTGTCCAAATTTCTTCGTCTAAATAAAATACCATTGTAAATTCTATAATATTTAGCTGTTTCTTCATGTTCTTTACTTCCAAAGTTTGTTTTGATAAACTTCAACGTTTGGTCCCCATTCTGAAGTCGCCTCATGTCCTTACAGATGGATCTGATTTCTTTCTTTCCACCCACTCCTTTCATATACAATATCTGTAGTTCTTTCTCGTCTCCATTCCCTTCATGTTCTTCTCCAATGAAAGGTAACCTTGATAAGGCATCAGACACATTGTTGTCTGTGCCCTTAATATATCTTATCTCATAGTTAAACTGCAGCAGAAACATGGCCCATCTCATGAGTCTATTATTTAACAGCTTACATTCTTGCAAATAGCTCAGAGCCTTACGGTCTGTGTAAACAATCACTTTCCTACCTTCCACATATATCCTCAACTTCTGAAATCCAAAAACTATGGCTAAAAGTACCTTCTCTGAGATACCATACATTAATTCATGTTTGGACAGCATTCTGCTAGCAAAAGCGATTGCCCTGTGCTCGGTCTTCCCATCTACTACCCTCTCCTGAAATAGCACTGCCCCTATCCCATAATCTGAGCTGTCTGCCCCAATACAGAAAGGCAAAGACAAATCTGGATAGAATAAAATTTTGGTATTTTTTAAGCTAGTCTTGATGGCTTTAAATTCCCTGTCACACTCAGATGTCCAGCACCAGGTTACACTTTTCTTTAATAGTCTACATAAGTTAGGTGAATTCATGCTATAATCACTTATATACTTCCTGTAGAATGAACATAGTCCTATAAATTATTTCAATTGTTTCTTGTTCGTTGGCACCTTGCAGTCAACAATAGCCTTGATTTTCTCTTTATTGGGCAGAATCCCATCAGGAGTTAACTGATGACCGAGAAATAGTAATGTTGCTTGAAAAAATTCACACTTACTTAACTTAAGGGTCATCCCCCCTTTAGATATAGCCTTGAATACATCCTCCAACAGCTGACTGTGCTCTTGCCAATTGCTACTCATAATCAAAATGTCATCTACATACATTGTCAATTTTCTCATTAGTTCATCATCCAACACATGACAAAGCCCTTACAAAAACTGCTACAGATATTAATAAACCAAATGCCACAACTGTAAACATATAAGTCTTGCCCTCAAATAAGGAAGCAGTGTACTTTCTGCTCTCTTCAGCCAGTTGCACCTGCCAGAACCCTGAAGTCAAATCAACACTTGACAGAATTTTAACATTATAAAATTTTTGCAACAGCTCATCCATGTTCTCTGGCTGATCATTTTCTCTGACTATTGTTTTATTTAGCTTTCTGGCATCCAATACTATTCTTATAGAACCATCCCTCTTTTTCACGACTACTATTGGATTACAATACTCACTCCTCCCCATTTCCAGTATGCCCCACTTCAATATCATCTCTATCCTTGCCCTTACATCCTCTCTACTAGCTATTGCTATAGGATAAGGTTTGGCCCTTATTACTTCATGTGGCAATACCCTCGAAACATAACCGAAATCTACAACTTTTCCAGGTCTGTCAGAGAACACATGCTTATGTTTACACAATAAATCTGTAAGCTGCACCTTTTGTTCCTCATTTAAATGTCCCGTTTCATTTACTTTGTCATATATCTGCTGTTCAGTGCACATTTCATCACCTACCTCATCTATCCTTTGTAAATGAGTCATTGTCTCACCTCCTTTTAATCTCCTTTAAATTTTATTCTTTGTCTGTTTCCACCAGCATCAAATTCTACCACTCTGTCCTTTACAAAAATGCTACAGTCATACTTGTACAAGACGTCCATACCCAAAATTACATTCAATGCCAAACCCTATACTACAAAGCAACTAATATCAAAACAATACTCATTACTATTAAATTCCAGTAATACTTCTTTGCTGATGGGCTTGCTACATGTCCCAGTTGCTGTCCTAATTTTGGCTCCTGTAACTGGTAATTCTATTAGTCCTAAACCTTTAATTTGCTGCCAGAAAGATTCAGAGATTGCAGATAAACTTGAGCCACAGTCTGATAATGCTATATCTGTAACTCCTCCCACATTGATATCAATTATTGGCTGTATCACCTCTATTTCTACTCTATTCAGCCCTGATTCCTGTAATAAATCTCTTTCTACTTCACTCCTGCTTTCCTCTTGCATAATGTAAATATCTTTAGGTCTTTCTCCAAAACATATATCAGTATCCCCTTCAAACAGATCCTTAATAGCAACTCAACATTCTCTTCTTCACTTAGTTCTTCCAATTTTCTTGCAATTTCAAATTTTATTCTTACCCCATTCTTCAGGCATCAAAGCTTTATGTAATTTTGCATAGGACACCCAATCACTCAGATCATAATCAGCCTCCTCCTTTCCTAACCATCCACAATTAACATCTTTCAGGCTTGCATCCTCATCAGTTAAGAAAACATAGGTTTCAATTTCATCTTCTGGGCAACCTACAGCAACATTCTCCATATCATTACACATTTACATATCCACATTGAAGTCATTATTATTACCACAGTTAACACCTGCTCCCACAAGCACAGTAACATTATCAGTAGGTAATTTACCAGCATTTTCCACATTGTCAAATACACCCCTCATATTAGCCTTTACATCACACTGAATAACCCTCTCCTCACCTTTTCCACAATTCTCCATACTATTTCCAACAGGCATCTCTACCCATTCATCACATCCATTATTACAGTGAACGTTGCCCCTTAATTCATTATCCACTTCAGTTTCCCCTTTTGATGAAATTACCTCTGTCTCTGATCTTTCAATGAATTTTGCTGCACACAAACCAATATTGTCCTCCTCTACTTGTAATTTCTCTTCCCTTTTAAACATGTCATCAATGTTAAACTCACACTGTTCATTGCTGATATTAGCCCTGTTCCATTTATTCCTCTTACACCTTTTATCTGTATTTCTATAATTGTTAAAACCTCCCCATAGATTTTCATTTCCCAAGACAGCATCCATATGACACATCCCGATTTCCCTATTTTCCTTGCTGACTTTATTACTCATCCAATCATGCCCTTGTCTGGCCCTGTTCGCATAATTACCAGCCCCCCTGTGGACCTTAAGTGAGGCATCAATTAGTTTTTTGATTGCCTACCCTGTCCATTTGCATCTGGCATTCCTATTCTCATACCTTCTCTATCACTCCTCATCTGATCAAAATTGTCTCTTCTCCCCCCAAAATTTCTGTTATATCTTTGTGGCCTGATTCTCCAATCTCTATCCTGATTATTCTGATCACTTCTATCTTCTCTCCACCTGTTATGATTATTACTGTACTCATAATTAATCCTGTTTCCCCTTTCATGATACCTTCCACTCCCCCTATGTTCTATGTATTTAGGTCTGTAACACAATGCCCTGTCCATATTATCCACAAAATTAAGAAATTCTTCCACTGAATCTGTTGCACTGTGAATCAAATCCCACTGAAAATGCTCTGGTAATCTTCTTTTTAGTGTAGCTATTTCTGTTAAAACGCCCAGTGGCCTATCCAGATGATATAATTTATTCAGTTCTCTAACACAGAACTCTCTCATACTTTCCTTGCCACTCTTGTAACTGGGTCCATTCAAAAAATCGTTTTGCAATCTTAATTGTTTTGCTGGGCCCCAGTATTTGTTTAAGAACAGGTTTTCGAAGGTTTTAAAAGTCACAAAATTTATCATCATTTTGGTTTGCCCAGGTTTGAGCTCCCCCTTCCAACTGCCTCTTAACATATTTAATTTTTGCCTGCTCACTCATCCCTGTCACAAAGTTATCCTTACACGCAACTAGAAAGTCAACTGCGTGGTATTTTTTCTCCCCACTAAAAGGTTTTGACTGAAATCCATGCCCCAGAGGATATCCCATTTTCATTCCCTGCTGCCACAGTATTAACTGTTTCCCTCAAGACATTTATTTCCCCTTCTAATTCCTTCTTATTGTCAGTAATTCCCTTATGGCAATGCAGCACTCCTATCTTAATGGATTAAATGTCTGCCTCTGTTTGTTTTTGAAATAATGTGCATTTCTGTTCCTGTACTTTAATCTGCCCCACAAGATTACTTTGCACACTGTCCACCTTGGCTACTAGTCCTCTTTCAACCTCATCAACTCTCTCAATAATTCCCTCAACAATTTTAACTGTGTTTTCGACTTTATCTGTAATTTGAGTGAATCTGAGATCTAGCTGATCAAATTTTTCACTCACTGTCTTTATTTTATCACTAAGTCTTAATTCCATATCCCCTATTTTCGAAACCATTTCTCCAACTATTGCAGTTTTTATATTCCCTATTTTCGAGTCTATTTCTCCTAATTTACTAGTAAGTTTTACAAAAAATGTACTGAGGTCACTTCCTGGTATCCAGCCTATTTCTTTTGGCATGCTAGGGCTACTACAGGTACTCCTAACATCCACTGATTCGCCTTCACTTTTTGATTCACGCGTGTCATCGGCCATGGCTAATGAAAGGACACAATTTTGCAATGTAGCTGCTGGCTATATCTTTTACATGCTCGTGTGACGCGACGTCTGCAGTGAGCTCCACAGCACAGCTATGCAATGAATCGTAATCGGCGGCGTGGACATACAGCAAACTCGATCAGGAGCGAGAACACGTTGCGTAGGCCCCTGGCAGCATGTAGTCGTGTTGGTCGGTGGCACGGACGACGGCGTTGATCGTCGGCAGCACGTGGATACAGCTTCGACTGCTTTACACGTATCAACACATGGACGTGGCACGGACGATGGTTTTTTCTCGCGGCAGCACGTGGTCACAGCACGGACGACTGTTTTACTCGCGGCAACACGTGGACGCGGCACGCACGGCGGTTTTACCCGCGGCAGCACGTGGTCGACTCATCAGACTGTGTAAATGACTCCCTCACAATCGTGGTGGCCTTATATCGGCGTAACCACGGGGCAGCGCGTATCTTGTCCAGCACAAACACTCCGGTACTGCTAATGCTCCGATTTAGCTCAGAGCCCCCACACTGACTGTTCAAAAGCCTAACATCAGACGGACAGCTGATTCCGAAACTCTGTGGAATATGGAAGAAAGTTCTATCCCGGACCAGCTCCCAATTGCAACTGAACTCGGGCTCGTTTACTACCTATTTTTCACCTGGCTCATCTGCAAAGTGGGTTGGTAGTAAACGGTTGCATTTGCGCCCCTATTATTGAGTCAGATATTGGCTGGCTTTTGAACAGCAGTGAATTGAACTATACACGTTCAGATTGAAACTTATTTATTCAAAACAAACACTATAACGTTGTGGCCATGCATTTTTAAGTTCACAAATAATAATCGGTGCAATTCGTACACTGTTTGTCTCACACCCAAGCACTTTCACTTTGTTCCTTCGCATACACTGGCGTCCACGCTTGCACTCGCGGCACTTTGCCGCTCCCAACTCGCCACCACAACGGCCAACGACAAAAGACCTCGTTTTCCCGCCCATATCCACAGTTCTGAGTCGGGTCACATGACACCACACTAGTCAAAATAATCCCTAAACATGACCACAATTCGTTTACAGCATTTCATAATATTTAAATACTTAAATCTAAATACATTATATAATTTTATACATTTATCACCACACTTTTATAATTCGTTGCAATTAATAGAAAACAAAAACACTGTACAACGGAAATACAACGCCCATCAAAACACTAAACAAGTATTTTCCGGTCTATTTTGGTCAGCACATTATCTCTGTTGCCTTACAAGCCTTCCTGGGAGACAAACTCCACTCCTTCCAAATCGACAATGTATGCGTAGACCAGATGTGGCTTGAATTCAAAGAAGTAGTATCGGCAGCAATTGAGAGATTAATACCAAATAAATTAATAAACGACGGAGTTGATCCTCCTTGGTACACAAAACGAGTTAGAACACTGTTGCAGAAACAACGAAAGAAACATGCCAAATTCAAACAGACGCAAAATCTCCAAGATTGGCGATCTTTTAGAGAAGCTCGAAATTTCGCGCGGACTTCAATGCGAGATGCTTGTAACAGTTTCCACAACGAAACTTTGTCTCGAAATCTGGCAGATAATCCAAAAAGGTTCTGGTCGTATGTGAAGTCTGTTAGCGGCAAGACACAAGCAGTGCCTTCTCTGCGCGATAGCAATGGAGATACTATAGAAGACAGTGCTGCCAAAGCAGAGTTACCAAACACAGCTTTCCGAAATGCCTTCACAAAAGAAGACGAAGTAAATGTTTCAGAATTCGTGTCAAGAAGAGCTGCCAACATGAGTAACGTAGAAGCAAATATCCTCGGAGTAGTGAAGCGCCTTAAATCACTTAATAAAAGCAAGTCTTCTGGTCCAGACTGTATACCAGTTAGGTTCCTTTCAGAGTATGTTGATGTAATAGCTCCATACTTAACTACCATATACAAGCGTTCGCTCAACGAAAGATCCATACCCAAAGACTGGAAAGTTGCCAGGTCACGCCAATATTCAAGAAAGGTAGTAGGAGTAATCCACTAAATTCAGGACCATATCATTAACGTCGCTGTTGGAATGTAATTTAATTTATATATGCTCTGATATCTTTTATAATTGTCTCTCTCTTGGATTGTCACAGATATCCCTCTCTCTCTCTCTCTCTCTCTCTCTCTCTATATCAAAAGTATAGTTAAAACTCATGTACTTATAGCTCCAGATAATATTTCGTGTGTTGTCAGTTCAATACGAAGTAATAAAACCCGTAACTCCATATCGTGGTTTCGTCTCGAATACCAATATAAGATAACAAGCAGAATCTTTTGCAGATGAAATCTTATACTAGAACTAGAATCCTGTGACCAGGCCTTTCTGCCTGGGATGTTACCTCACAACCTTGAGAAAATCTGAAAGTGAAAGATACTAAATTATTCGTAGCATCCGCATAGCTCGTGGAATCTGAAAAAAAAAGTTTAGTGTCCTAACCGGCGGCACGTCTCGAAGATGAGCTCAAAGAAAATTACTAATTATTTTCTAGTATGGTGCCTAACAATGGTCAATGTTCCTTTAAGGCCACGTCTACTCAGGACAAGCAAGGTTTAGGTTCACAAATAACTGGGTACCGTACTCAAATTTTAAGTTATGAACAACTATATTTTAGTGTCGTTTACAACTTACATAGACTGTTACAGCAAGATGAACCTCAGATAATCGTTCTTTCCTTTTCGAGTCCAAGAACAGAAGGAGGCAGAAAAACGGAAGTTCAGTCACAGAATCTCGCATGTCCATAGAAATGCATACGTTGCAACATAATGCATTTGTTTACTCTTTGGCATAAGTCGTCAGCTATTCTTACAATAATTATCAATACATAGCATTTGCATTCTTAAAATTCATGACCACCCCAGGAGATACAGTACAATATGCAGCAAGACTTTGGAACATATATTGTGTTCGAATAATGTGAATTACCTCGAAGAAAACGGTCTATTGATATATAGTCAACACAACTAGCTCTTTATTCGCATGAAGTGTTGAGTGCTATTGGCAAGGGGTTTCAAATTGATTCCGAATTTCTGGATTTCCGGAAGGCTTTTGACACCGTACCACAAAAGCGACTTGTAGTAAAATTGCGTGCCTATGGAATATCGTCTCAGTTATGTGACTGGATTTGTAATTTCTTGTCAGAGAAGTCACAGTTCGAAGTAATTGACGGAAAGTCATCGAGTAAAACAGAAGTGATTTCTGGCATTCCCCAAGGTAGTGTCATAGGGTTTTTACTGTTCCTTATCTATACAAACGATTTGGGAGACAATCTGACCAGCCATCTTAGGTTGTTTGCAGATGACGCTGTCGTCATCAGAAGAATCAATACAAATTGGAAACCGATTTAGAAAAGATATCTGTATGGTGCGAAAATTGGAAGTTCGCCGAAATAACGAAAAGTGTGAGGTCATCCACATGAGTGCTAAAAGTAATCTGTTAAACTTCGCTTACAAGATAAACCAGTCAAATCTAAAGGCCGTAAATTCAACTAAACATATAGGAATTATAATTATGAACAACTTAAATCGGAAGGAACACATAGCACACATAGAAAATGTTGTGGGGAAGGCTAACCAATGACTGCGTTTTATTGGCAGGACACTTAGAAAATGTAACAGATCTACTAAGGAGACTGGCTACACTCCACTTGTCCGTCCTCTTTTACAATACTGCTGCGCGGTGTGGGATACTTAGCAGATAGGATTGACTAAGTACATCGAAAAAGTTCAAGGAAGGGCAGCCCGTCTTGTATTATAGCGAAATAAGGGAGAGAGTATATTGAAATGATACTGGATTTGGCGTGGACATCTTTAAAATAAAGGCGTTTTTCGTTACGGCGGAATCTTCTTACAAAATTCCAATCACTTTCTCCTACGAATGCAAAAATATTTTGTTGTGATCGACCTACATAAGGAGAAACGGTCACCATGATAAAATAAGGGAAATCAGAGCTCGTACTGAAAGATATAGGTTTTCGTTATTTCCGCGTGCTATACGAAATTGGAATAATAGAGAATTGTCAAGGTTGTTCGATGAACCCTCTGCCAGATATTTAAATGTGATTTGCAGAGTATCAGTGTAGATGTAGATGTAGATATGACAATTTTCAGTAGACATATTCTTCAAAATTCTTAAGGTAGAAGTTATAAAATAAAGAGATCGGAAGCTTATCTGTAAAATATGCAGAAACCAGAATGCAGAGTCGAAAGGCGTGAAAGAAACGAAGTAGTTGAAAAGGAAGTTAGACAGGAATGTAGTCTATTCCGGATGCTATTCAAACTCTAAAACTGACCAAGCAGTTAACGGAACCAAGGAGAGATTTGGAGAGAAAATTAAAGTTCGTGGTGAAGATGTAGAAGTATGAGTTTTATTGATGAGACTGCAGTTCTGACAAGACACGACAAAGCGCCTGGAGGATCAGTTGAGCAGAATTGGTAGCGTCTTAAAAAGACGCCGGGCCATACTGTAGTACTGCCGTGCATTACATCCGCATTGCAGCAATGTTCATGGAACCATTATTGCTCTCAGAGTGAAGTAAACTGAACAGTCCTCGGCTGCATTTTGTGTACACAAGAGAAAGGGGCCTTGGTACACGATATTGCTTAGGGCAATTACGAACTTTCAACTATTAACGTTTAGCAGTTACAGCCAGAAACGATACTTTATTACTTCTGACAAGGGGACCATCACACCTCTTACTCAAAAATAATGGTGAGTCTCAGGTATGTTGTAAAGGGACATGTCCTAGGTACCTAGCTATGGATTTTCACGCGACTGACTCTAGTTTCCGAGAAAATAATTGTTGATGATTTACATTTAGCTACCATACCTGTAATGTTAGTTGTGTTCCGACCAAGAGAGTGTAGCGCGGTAGCTAAAGTTCACGAACACTATGCTGGTGGTACGGTTTCAAATACTGCTTGCGTAGTTAATTTTTTTTTTTTTCAATTTTGTCGTACAGCACGTCATTAAATAGTAAATATTACGAAAAACTGTTCACAAATAGTCATTTTAGCCGTAGTAATTTCATTAATAAATCAATCGTTACACCGAAACTTCCTTCAAGTGTACATTTATTTTGTTAAAGAATCGGTTACAGAGTCGACTTACTCGCTATCGCCTGCTGTGCTAGAACGGAATACCGAATGGCTTGTTCTCTGTTCCATCTTGTGATCATTAACTTAAAGAATGTATTTTTATGGAAATTTTCCTCTAAGCGATTTCAGTATTAAGTCTTTAGCAAATGAGCAACATTCCGAATTTTTTCCATGAAAATTTAACCTCTCTGTAAAATGGAGTACGTTTGAGTCGGATAATTTTTAGTGCGAAGCTGAATGCTTTTTTTCATCTACAAACACTTGATTGTAAAATGTTTGATCAGTCTGACATTTCCAGAGGTCAGTAATGCAACGAAATATTTGTTGTACCACGTACGGGAGAATGACAGATTTTAAAAACTCTTCGTACAGGACTATCGTGAAGTCGCCTGATTTCGACCATGTCGCAGTAGTACTACATTTTTTAATTTGTGTGTGAGCTTGTCAACTGTCTTTTGAACAGTCTGACTATATTTACCGGATGGTTCTTTCGTGCACAAGAAAACGTAAGGGAGTAACTTTGCTGACTGCTCTGTGAAAGAACGACTAATCTTGTAGAAATCAGTTTTCACTCTTTGTTTCACAAGGGATCTGTTTTACGTCGATTGGTACTGGCGATCTGCATTAATTACATAATCGACGTCTAAATTAGGGACGAGTACTTTCGTATGTATCTGGAATCCTTCCACAGCTGCTAATATTTCGTCCATCACAGCGAACTCTCTGTGGCTTATATCGTTCCTCTCTCTCTTCTTTGGCATTAAAATGTTTTGATTTTAATGTAAGATGTGGTCGGGATTGTAGGAAAAAAGGTGAAGGATATTTAATACACTGTTGACGTTGCGTATATTCTGCACGATCGTAAATGAGGCTTACATATACGCCGACGATAATCAGGGTTGCTACTCAGGCACAAATATTAGTAAAAGTGGATACAGTTTTGCTTGGAACGGTTTAATTACGTTACCCAAACTCGGGGCTACCTCAAAGGTAATCAGAAGTAGCATGGTACTAACTGTTATTCCCCGATAAATTAACTGCTGCTAAGAGAGAGGCGATATAACCACGTACGTAGTGGAAGGATTTGTACTCACGATAAATAATTTCATTTCTGTCACACTGACTTCAGTTTGGCTAAGCATTTACATGCCAGAAATAAATTTAATTGTAAACTCAAAGATATCGTGAAGCGAACCTAAGCCTTGTAGCCTAGTGCAGTTAAATATAGCCATGCACTTCCGTATAAATTCTGATAAAATGAACTTAGCAAATATTAATGCTTGAAAATTATTATCAATATTCAAAGTATTTATTATGTTAACTTCAGTCTGAAGACCGATATTTAAGATTTTAATTAAATTCCACGTAATGGCCGCCTGTGTGCCATTGTGACAAAAAAAAAGCCAGATGGGCAATCTTCTACACAACACACTCTAAATGATTATTTTCACTTAAAAAATTCCACAGGAAGGGGACGTTTTGAATAATAACAGGAGAAATATACTTTTTACCATTTATTGTAACAGAAAATGAGTACATCAAATACTCAGTGCGTGAGAACAGCTAAGCGACTTAATTCCTCAACGGCAGAGAAAAGTCTTTTTTAACCTTAATGAGGTAAGATGTCCACGGTTACAAAGAAAGTCTTTACATTGTATCGTTACTCTTTGATACTAACATACATATTTTATTAACATTTTTAACACAAAAATATCATATTAACAAGTCGTAAGTTTTATAGTTATTTGTCGTATTAGCTATGGACTTCATCGCCAGAAATACACTCAGTTTTTTACTTTCTTTACACTTCACGTTTACACGTCTGGTGTAGGTTTAGAAATAAATTCAGTTTCACTCTTTCTTTACAGTTCACATTTCCACGTCTGGCACAGGTTTAGTTAAATTTTTATAGGGCTTTCCATGAGGGGTGACAAGTTGTCCAAATACTCGGAATTTTAGCATCGAATCACAAACGGAATACAAACTTTGAAAAACCGATGTTGAAATGATTGATTTAGTAATAAAATTACTACAGTGAAAATGATTATTTTCAATAATTTTCCATGATATATACTATTCAACAAATGTGTAGTGGACGTGAACGTTAGGCCCTGCGCTACGCTTCATCGGTAGGAAAACGTTTAAAGTTTACGGCTGAAATGACTTACAAGTTCGTGGTGCCCTCCATCGGTAATGCTGGAATTCAGTATGGTGTTGGCCCACCCTTAGCCTTGATAATAGCTTCCACTCTCGCAGGCATACGTTCACTCATCTGCTGGAAGGTTTCTTGGGGAAACTTCTTCATAGAGTACTGCACTGACGAAAGGTATCGATGTCGCTCGATGAGGCCTGGCATGAAGTCGGGGTTCCAAAACATCCTAAAGGTGTTCTGTAGGATTCAGGTCAGGACTCTGTGCAGGCCAGTTCGTTAGAGGGATATTATTGTCGTATACCAACTCCACCACAGCCTGTGCATTATGGCCAGCCGGAGTGGCCGAGCGGTTCTGGAACCGCGCGACCACTACGGCCGCAGGTTCAAATCCTGCCTCGGGCATGGGTGTGTGTGATGTCCTTAGGTTAGTTAGGTTTACGTAGTTCTAAGTTCTAGGGGACTGATGACCTCAGAAGTGCTCAGAGCCATTTGAACCTGTTCATTATGAACGGTTGCTCGATCGTGTTGAAAGATGCAACCGCCATCCCCGAATTGCTCTTCAACAGTGGGAAGCAAGAAGATGCTTAAAACATCATTGTAGGCCTATGCTGTGATAGTGCCACGCAAAACAATAAGGGTTGCATGCCCCCTCCACGAAACACACGACCACACCAAAATACCACCGCCTCCGAATTTTACTGATGGCAATACACACGCTGGCAAATGGCGTTCACCGGGCATTCGCCACACTCACACCCTGCCATCGGATCGCCACATTGTGTACCGTGATTCGTCACTCCACACAATGTTTTTCCACTGTTCAATCGTCCAATGTTTACGCTCCTTACACCAAGCGAGGCGTCGTTTGGCATTTGCCGGCATGATGTGTGGCTTATGAACAGCAGCTCGCCCATGAAATCCTAGTTTTCCCACCTCCCGCCTAACTGTCATAGCACTTGCAGTGGATCCCGATGTAGTTTGGAATTGCTGTGTGATGTTCTGGATAGATGTCTGCCTATTACACATTACGACCATCTTCAACTGTCGACGGTCTCTGTCAGTCAACATACGAGGTCAGCCTGTACGCTTTTGTGCTGTACATGTCCCTTCACGTGTCCACTTTTCTATCACATCGGAAACGGTGGACCTAGGGATGTTTAGGAGTGTGGAAATCTTGTGTATGACACCAGTGACACCTAATCACCTGACCACGTTCGAAGTCCGTGAGTTCCGCGGAGCGGCCCATTCTGCTGGCTCACGATGTCTCATGACTACTGACGTCGCTGATATGGAGTACCTGGCAGTAGGTGGCAGCACGATGCATCTAATGTGAAAGGCGTACATTTTTGGGGGTGTCCAGATACTTTTGATCACGTAGTTTACGAGGTACTCATAAGACTTCGACACCGATTTTCTCGTAAACTGGGGGCCGTCGCATGAAAAAGACGCTAGCTATGTACTCAGGTCCCTCCTTAACATACAATAAGACTCATCCAATTCCATTATTAATAGGTCTGATGGTCCCTAGTTGCGTATAGTGCCCTGACTCTTTACGTACCTAATCGGACATCATGAATCACGCAGGGCTGTCCATAAATACCTAAGAGGATGACTATATATTTACTGAGATGGTATCTGTTCTTTTCGGACATGCCTGAAAGAATAGATACCATCGGTGAGCAAGCAGCTCGTTAGAATGAAATTACAATGAAATGAACACCCTTAGCTGCTTATACGCGTTGACATACGTCAACGGGGACAGATGAAAAAGTGTGCCCCGATCGGGACTCGAACCCGGGATCTCCTGCTTACATGGCAGACGCTCTATCCATCTGAGCCACCGAGGACACAGAGGATAGCGCGACTGCAGGGATTTATCTCTGGCACGTCTCTCGCGAAACCCACATTCTCAACGTATTGTCCCGCACTACATTCGTAGTGCCCCTGCCCATTATATTCATTACTCGCGGCGCGTTGCCGAATCCCGTAAGAGTTCGGGCACTGTTTGTGCATTCACACAGATGAAGAAGATGGTCAAGTGGCTGGTTTGCCTGAACTATATACTTACTGAGATGGTATCTGTTCTTTTTGGACATGTCTGAAAGAACAGATACCATCGGTGACCAAGCAGCTCGTTAGGATGAAATTACAATGAAATGAACACCCTTAGCTGCTTACACGCGTTGGCATACGTCATCGGGGACAGATGAAAATGTATGCCCCGACCGGGGCAGGAGATCCCGGGTTCGAGTCCCCACCGGAGCACACATCTTCATCTGTCTCCGTTGACGTATGTCAACGCGTGTAAGCAGCTAAGGGTGTTCATTTCATTGTAATTTCAGAGTATGACGGGTTGCAAGGCATTCCAGATATGGTCAATAATGTTCATGTCTGGGGAGTCTGTTGGCCAGCGGAAGTGTTTAAACTCAGAAGAGTGTTCCTGGAGCCACTCTGTAGCCATTGTGGACGTGACGGGTTTCACATTGGCGTGCTGGAATTGAACAAGTCCATCAGAATGCACAATGGACATGAATGTATGTAGGTGATCAGACAGGATGCTTACATACGTGTCACCTGTCTGACTCGTATCTAGACGTATTCACACGTATTCACAGGCCCATTTCAAAGCCTCCATCAGCTTGAACAGTGTCCTGCTGACATTCAGGGTCCATGGTTCATGAGGGTGTCTCCATACCCGTATACGTCCATCCGCTCGATATAATTCGAAACGAGACTCGTCCGACCAGGCAACATGTTTCCAGTCATCGGTCCAATATCGGTGTTGACAGGCCCAGACGAGGTGTAAAGCTTTGTATTGTGCAGTCATTCAGGGTACACGAGTGAGCCTTTGGCTGCAAAAGCCCATATCGATGCTGTTTCGTTGAATGGTTAACACGCTGATACTTGTTGATGGCCCAGCGTTGAAATCTGCAGCTATTTGCGGAAGGGTTGCACTTCTGTCACATTGAACTCTTCTCTTCAGTCGTCGTTGGTCCCGTTCTTGCAGGATCTTTTCTCCGGCCTCAGTGATGTTTTACCGGTTTCTTGATATTCACAGTACACACATGAAATGCTCGTACGGGAAAATCCCCACTTGATCGCTAACTAGGAGACTCCGTGTCCCATCACTCGTGCGCCGACTATAACACCATGTTCAAACTCGCTTAAATCTTGATAACGTGTCATTCTAGCAGCAAAAACTGTTCTAACATGTGCGCCAGACACTTGTTTTCTTACATAGGCTTTGTTGACCGCAGCGCCGTTTTATATATCTGTGTATTTGAATACACATGCGTATCCCAGTTTCTTTAGGGCTTCAGTGTATAAAAAGATTTGTACACAACATTATATCGACATCTGAACACAGCTCTCCAGCGTAATATAAAAAAAAAATAACAATAGCTGTAGGCGAATGTCAAGGTCGTTAGTGAATTTATCACACCAGTCGTCACTGACGGGAAATTTTCGCAACGACCCTTGTCGTGAGATGCGAAACACTTTGATGCCACATTAGCAACTGTCTCTCCTTCCGGACAACGATCACAAGATGGGGAAGATTTGCTCCACTTGTGTCTCTGCACATCTTCCATGGTCTGTTCGGATGAGATAGAGGGTTGTCCAAATTGCGAGAGACTGCTCACATCCAGGGCGCTTCTCTTGGATGACAGACAGTTTCAAGGACTATGGAGGAGAGTTTTGCTGCCAGCAACGTTTCTATTCATCGATAGGGTGGAATTCATTTTCCGCAAGAGTGCTCGCTGTGATAAGAATGGTATGTCTCGATCCTAAAATTTTATGTACCACAGTGAATACGTCCGTTAATACAGGAATTTCGGCGCTATTAACAGTCTTCTGGTACTCTCGTAGTTAGAAATCAGAAGGTCGAAATATAATTACCTTCGATAACGCCAAAAATCTCCTTGCTGATATGTCACATGGTACGGACCCACAATGATCATCATACTGCTATAAGCTTGCATCTGTACGGCAAGGTGAGGATAATTCGTTAAACGTCTAAATGCACAATGATGTAATGATTATTTTGTCCACCAACCATGGATGGATGTTGACTTAACATCTGATGTCATCAGTCCCCTAGAACTTAGAACTACTTAAACCTAACAAACCTGAGAACATCGCACACATCCATGACCGAAACAGGATTCGAACCTGCGACCGTAGCGGTCACGCGGTTCCAGACTGAAGCGCCTAGAACTGCTCGGCCACAGCGGCCAGCGGCCGGCGGTTGGCATTGAATATCACAACAGCAACGAAGATGTCGACGACGTTTACGTACCGACTGTACCAGTAAAGAAAGGGAGCAGATATCGTTCACGTAGTTCACCGGCCGAAAGCTGCCGTTCATGTCAGGACCAGGGAGGTCAGTGATCGTCTGTTGCTGATTGTGCGCCGGGAAACACGATCCGAAGCCTCGCTGGCATTTGGCGCTGCCGACCGCAAGTTGAGAGTGCAGCCGTCAGGGTCGACCTTGGCCCCGATTCTCGACTCTCGACCCTCGTCACGATCCGAGTGATCGATACCCCGCGGGTAGCGTGCGCCCGAGGTCGCTATTAATTTCGCAGGCTCTACGGCACGCTACCCTCTCACTCCTCATGACCCGCCCCTCGACCTCTCGCCACCGTCCATTGTAATCAGAGTCCGGCATTCTCTCAGACAACAGCTTCTGGCGAACGAGAGTTTCGTGAGCACGGAACGTCGTGTCAGTCAAGCGTCCGCTTTCGCTTCCTCAACGTGTTCAGTCTTTGTAAGAGGCCCATCTTTCAGCCACCCAATTACGAAGCACTGGTGCTCCTTGATAAGTCAGGGTCACTGATTCTGAAGTACAGCTACATGAATTTCGAGACTGTTCAGGACACACCGAGACGAGCCGACTCGCCTTTTGCACCATATCGAGCCTCCCCCAGAATCTAAGTGACACTCTTTCCCCCTGGCTTACACAACGTAAAATTTATCAGGGTACTTAGCCGTTGGGGTGAGACCCTTATTAAAAACAGACAAGACAGGTAAGCACTTGAGGAACGAATATACTACTACTACTCCGTCCGAACAGGCCAGGGAAGGCCCAACGATACTGACCGACCGCCGTGTCATTCTTAGCCCATAGGCGTCATTGGGTGCAGAGGAGGAGGGGCAAGGGGTCAGCAGACCGCTCTCCCGGTCGTTGTCAGTTTTCACGACCGGAGCCGCAACGTCTGAGTCAAATACACTCCTGGAAATGGAAAACAGAACACATTGACACCGGTGTGTCAGACCCACCATACTTGCTCCGGACACTGCGAGAGGGCTGTACAAGCAATGATCACACGCACGGCACAGCGGACACTCCAGGAACCGCGGTGTTGGCCGTCGAATGGCGCTAGCTGCGCAGCATTTGTGCACCGCCGCCGTCAGTGTCAGCCAGTTTGCCGTGGCATACGGAGCTCCATCGCAGTCTTTAACACCGGTAGCATGCCGCGACAGCGTGGACGTGAACCGTATGTGCAGTTGACGGACTTTGAGCGAGGGCGTATAGTGGGCATGCGGGAGGCCGGGTGGACGTACCGCCGAATTGCTCAACACATGGGGCGTGAGGTCTCCACAGTACATCGATGTTGTCGCCAGTGGTCGGCGGAAGGTGCACGTGCCCGTCGACCTGGGACCGGACCGCAGCGACGCACGGATGCACGCCAAGACCGTAGGATCCTACGCAGTGCCGTAGGGGATCGCACCGCCACTTCCCAGCAAATTAGGGACACTGTTGCTCCTGGGGTATCGGCGAGGACCATTCGCAACCGTCTCCATGAAGCTGGGCTACGGTCCCGCACACCGTTAGGCCGTCTTCCGCTCACGCCCCAACATCGTGCAGCGCGCCTCCAGTGGTGTCGCGACAGGCGTGAATGGAGGGACGAATGGAGACGTGTCGTCTTCAGCGATGAGAGTCGCTTCTGCCTTGGTGCCAATGATGGTCGTATGCGTGTTTGGCGCCGTGCAGGTGAGCGCCACAATCAGGACTGCATACGACCGAGGCACACAGGCCCAACACCCGGCATCATGGTGTGGGGAGCGATCTCCTACACTGGCCGTACACCACTGGTGATCGTCGAGGGGACACTGAATAGTGCACGGTACATCCAAACCGTCATCGAACCCATCGTTCTACCAGTCCTAGACCGGCAAGGGAACTTGCTGTTCCAACAGGAGAATGCACGTCCGCATGTATCCCGTGCCACCCAACGTGCTCTAGAAGGTGTAAGTCAACTACCCTGGCCAGCAAGATCTCCGGATCTGTCCCCCATTGAGCATGTTTGGGACTGGATGAAGCGTCGTCTCACGCGGTCTGTACGTCCAGCACGAACGCTGGTCCAACTGAGACGCCAGGTGGAAATGGCATGGCAAGCCGTTCCACAGGACTACATCCAGTTTCTCTACGATCGTCTCCATGGGAGAATAGCAGCCTGCATTGCTGCGAAAGGTGGATATACACTGTACTAGTGCCGACATTGTGCATGCTCTGTTGCCTGTGTCTATGTGCCTGTGGTTCTGTCAGTGTGATCATGTGATGTATCTGACCCCAGGAATGTGTCAATAAAGTTACCCCTTCCTGGGACAATGAATTCACGGTGTTCTTATTTCAATTTCCAGGAGTGTACAAATATGGCTAAATACAGGGCTAACATGTGCAGCACAGTACTTTAATATTCTGCAAGACACTCCATCATAACCATGAGAGTCATTAGTCTTCAGTGATTTAATTACTGACTCAATCTCCTTCTTGTCTGTTATCACGAGTATTTCAGACATCAATCTCGGAAAGGCATTTGCCAAGAAAGTTATATGATTTCCTGTAGAAATTAAATTTTTGTTTAATTCACCAGCAATGCTCAGAAAATGATTGTTAAGTACTGTACATCTGGGACTATTTGGGACAGTGGTAGACAGGCAGCAATTAAGCTCTCGAAATTTTGTAGGTCCGCAGGTTATGGCACGGCGGAATAAATTCTCTTCCTAGCCGAACTGGTCTTTCTGTAGCTAAGAGACACTACTACACCTTCTCAGTGCGATGCCTCCTGGGGGAAACTAATTTCGGTGTCCGGTGAGCCAGTGTTGTGTGAGGCGACGAGAGAGAACAGCTATGCCGTGTTTCGTAATCACAGTTAAGTCCAGTCCCGGGACGAGAGCGGCGGCTTCATGACACACTGGTTGCAGTAATTGAGGACGCAGCCGCTGTGTCGTGCTATCAGACCTGAATTAAGCAGCGGCCATCAGCGTTCTGTCGCTCATTAAAAGTCCACCCGCCCTCGGCCGTGGAAGATTGATTACAGGGAAAACGATTACTGAGTATACTCATGTAGTCGCATCGCGTCTGTCATGCCACTACACAGGAGCGGTTATGTTTCTCTTCGTTGTTTTAGCCATGAGAAAGCATTGCACTATATATATTGTTTTTTCCACACTTTTATTAGAGCCTCTTTTGCTGGTAATTGCACATTCGCGGGCTGTATATTCAAATGTAGCACTTTGTAAAAAACAACAAAATCTATTCGACCTGATGAAAAGGTTGGCGCAGCAGAGGAATTCGTGGCGGGCCGCATCAAATCAGATGACCCAAGAATTGCTATGCGCCGTCTCCAAGGAGTCCATTACGGCGTCTTTCAACAAGATAACGGTAGACCACATGTTGGCTGTGACCACCAGCTGGACGTTCTTCTACACTTTGATGGAGAGTACGATGAACCACGCAGGAATTATCCCAATAAGACGCAAATCGGCAGATATGACGTGCATGCACAGACAAACGATTACAATTTAAGAAAAAATGCATTATTTAATCAAGAGAACTAACTTCACAAAATGTGCAAGTCAATAACGAGTTGGGCCACCTCTGGCCCTTATGAAAGCAGTTATTTGGCTCGGCATTAACTGACAGAGTTGTTGAATACCGTCCTGAGGGATACAGTAGTAAATTCTGTCCAATTGACGCTTCAGACCATCAAATTCCCGAGCTGGTCGGATGACCCTGCAAATAATGGCTCTGAGCACTATGCGACTTAACTTATGAGGTCATCAGTCTGAAAATAATGCTCCAGTGTTCCCAATTGGGGAGGAATCTGACGACCTTGCTGGCCAATGTAGGGTTTGACAAACACGAAGACAACTCTCACCGTGTGCGTGCGGGCGTTATCTTGCTGAAATCTAAGCCCAGGATGGTTTGCCCTGTAGGGCAACAAAACAGGACGTAGAATGCGTCGGCTTGTCGCTGTGCTGTGGGGGTGCCGTGGACGACAGTGAAAGGAGTGCTGCTATGGCACCGCAGACAGTCACTCCAGGTTGCTGGGTTGTGTGGCGAGTGACAGCCAGGTAGGTACGGCACCACTGTCCGGGAATGCTTCTGTCTTCGCTGGTTCAAAATGATTCAAATGGCTCTGACCACTATGGGACTTAACTTCTGAGGTCATCAGTCCCCTAGAACTTAGAACTACTTAAACCTAACTAACCTAAGGACATCACACACATCCATGCCCCAGGCAGGATTCGAACCTACGACCGCAGCGGTCGCCTGGTGCCAAACTGAAGCGCTTAGAACGGCTCAGCCACAACGGCTGGCCGCTTCGCTGGTGATAGGGGCTCAATTCGAAGTGGAATTCACCACAGGAGACAATTCTACTCCACTCATTGAGATTCCAGGCCGAACTGTGTGTACGGTGCTGGCAAAATCACTGAAACCTGGTAGTCAAGGAAGGCAGAATTCGGTTACGATTGTGGATGGGGCCGTAATAAGTTACTATTGGTTCCCTTTTGCAATTACACACATTTATTTTGAAACGGTATATCCAGACTCAGCAATAAATAAAGATATCACACGTTATTGATGAATGAATAAACAACTGTGTAATAAATAGTGCTTTCAGTGCATTACAATTTACCAAATGAGCATAAAATACAGACACAGCAAATAATATCTTCAAAACAAGCCAATGTGATCCCAATTAGAATTTTTTAAGCCAAGTAACTACAGTCACGGGTGAATGCCTTTAATACCCAGAATGTCAATTATAAAAACGTTTAACAAACATACTGTAAAACAGCAATGCAACAGCAAAGGTCAATTTAAAAAGACAGGCAACTGATCACCAAACAGGTGAGACAAAATGATGGTAAATTTGGTAGCGCAACCATTTAAACCTGCTGTAACGCCAAGAATGGCAATTATATAAAAAATTTAGAAACACACATAACCTTTAAAGTAGCCAACTCAAGAAGTTAAATGTTAGCAGACAACATTGGAAGAGAAGTAACACATCTAGAGTGAAGTAGAAACATACAGTGAGTAACATCTTTGCAATGAAATAGTAAAAACTGAACAGTACATAAATAACAATGGAGTTGACAGGAAAACCTTTAGCACAAAATAAGAATAGCATGCCTACATAACAGTTTCTATTGATAAACAAAACTATTGAAATAAGATAAAATTAGTACTAAGCAAGGCTGCATCAAGAGGTATGAAACATGGAGAGTGATACACAACCAATTAAAAAAGAGAAGAGACAGTTGTCAATGTAAATACAGAATACACGAGGAACTTAAGCCATATCAATACGATAAACAGAAATTAATAAATGCAGGAAAATTGAGGTGTTTGAGGGAACCTACAGTTTGAGAATGTGGTGATACTGCATTTTAACATTAACATTATAATCAAAGCAGTGGCTGTATACCAGTTTACATTAAATAAATGAGCAAAGTAAAATATGAACAGTATTTGATGAGACAACTACAAGGAGAGTTAAACATGGACAGTAATACAAGTACAAGTTAAAAGCAAACCCTTAACTATTGAAACTACAGCATATGTGGAATACAAAGACAACTGCAACAAATAAAACAACTTAATGACTACGGGAAAATGGGAATATGTAGGAAGAGAGAGTGTGGGAAGTAATGAACAACAAAGATGATTATATGAAGTTTAAGAGAGGGGAAGTGTTGAGCTGTGTCTGGTCATTTAGGATGAGATCTGGACTGTGAGCAAGATGTTTGTTAATTTCCAGGGCTTCCAGCAGGTTGAGTTTATGGCCTTTGTTTGCTAAGTGAAGTACATGGGACACTGGCTGGTAGTTGTGACCCTCACTCAGTACATGCTCAGCAAATGCAGAGTCTGAATTCTGCAACCTCCAGCTGCGTTCATGTTCAGCCAGCCTAGTTGATATGTCTCTGCCTGACTGACCAATGTAAAATTTGTCACAATCAGAACAGGTGACTTTGTATACCCCAGTGTTGGCTAATAACTGGATCTTATCTTTGCTATTAAAAACACACTGGGCTGTAGAGTTCCTGACATAGTAGGAAACCCTATACTTGCAGGATTTCAGTGCTTTGGCTATAGTCTGTGATACCTGACCTAGAAGTGGTAACCGGTTAGCAATAAAAATAATATTGTAGAACAAAAGCAAACTGGTGCTTTTCATTTATTAGCGAACTCAAGGTATTGCAATAAATAATACAACGATAAAACACACGGGCGAGTCACAGACGGTACTCCCAGAATCGACCTCTGAGTAGGTGCGGCAAAACACTTTCGCGAGCGATGACATAGGCAGCCAAGAGTTGCATTCACTTCACAAGATGATAACTCAGAATAGTGGCACTCTAACGAATGTCTAATGATAACCTTTCTGAGGCTACCTGACGTCCAGTAAACCAAATTCAAAGATATAAAAACACACCAAAGCCAGAACTGGTGGTCTGGACTTCGTCTGTAGAATACTGTGCTTAGAGCGCCCGGAACGATAAAGAAATCACTACCACCGGAGTAGAAGAATCGCCAACCAACTTAAATTAAGAAAGCTGTCAAAACTACACGCCTCACCGGACAGCAGCGGCAAGGCGAGGAAACTTACGCTGCCACTACATATACTAAACCCCAGGGCCGGTAACTGGGTCGTTAGCGGCCATGAGGCGTGAAAAATACCGCTGGTTGAACTTGATAAATAGTAACAAACTGACCGCAATAAATAATAATTAGAAGTCCGGGAAAACTAATCAGATCCACCTTCCTCAAACACACCACTCGCTGCTCTTCGCCTCGGCGACACTACAAGCAGCAACACGAACCCAAGTCACTGCAGAATCCCGAGATATCACTGTTGTGGCGTTGCAAGACAGCCACGCCACTCGGAAGTAGCCGAAATGCACGCGTACACACACGCCGGCTGGCGTGAGGTCTGAAACAGGATACTTAATGAATGCTATAAAGAAAAGTACGTAGCTGCGGTACTACTTAACTTTAATCCATCATTTGTATACAGCATTCTTGATGATACAAGTGAGACTCTCTATAGAAATGGTTAATGGCGCCTTGCTAGGTCGTAGCCATGGACTTAGCTGAAGGCTATTCTAACTATCTCTCGGCAAATGAGAGAAAGGCTTCGTCAGTGTAGTCGCTAGCAAAGTCGTCGTACAACTGGGGCGAGTGCTCGTACGTCTCTCAAGACCTGCCGTGTGGTGGCGCTCGGTCTGCGATCACTGGCAGTGGCGACACGCGGGTCCGACATGTACTAATGGACCGCGGCCGATTTAAAGCTACCACATAGCAAGTGTGGTGTCTGGCGGTGACACCACAATCACAATGGTGGAGGTTTCTGTACTTGAATCCAAATGCACTCAACATAAAGCGACGAGGTCGTGCTTCCTCGTGACCACAGGCCTTCGATATGGCAGTCCATGCGCGCCGCCAGCAGTCCCAGCATGTTCCCGCACTGCACGGATCTGGCTCCTTCTGAGTCCCCAACTGAAGTGGCCCACTCAAACGACCCGGAAAAACGACGACGTCGCCCTAAAGATAGGGCCACAGTTACTACATATCGATAAACGCCGCTGTTGCCACTACCGGACCGGCAACGATTGCGAATCCTAGTGGCGCCAGTCAACACTAGAAGGACACAAACGACTGCAACCAGGTCAACTAAACGATAACGTCTGGCCTCCAACAGAGCACGGAAACCTACAAACAGCACCAATGTGAACTGCAGCACGGTTCAATTACTTTTGACTCAAAAAGATAATGTAAACGTCCAAACGGAGTAGAGTTGTTCAGTTATGCGTGATTATGTGGAAGACAGAGGGAAAATTTAAGAAAACTTTCGAGAAAATAGAAGTAACTGAATGAACATCAAAGTCTTAGACGACAAGCCAATACTATGAAAGGAAGGGAGCGCTGGAAGGTGGGAGGAATTTATACAATGACTGTACAATATAAACGAACTTTAATATAATATCACAGTAAGGGAAGTAACTGATCATCAGATGGGACATGCAACACTGCAAAATATTTTGAACAATTTCTAAGGAACATATTAAAGAACCATATCTTTTTTTATCTTAAAATCAAGTCTCGCTACTCCACAGTGTTAAATTCTTTCAGTATCTGTGATATTGTTTTCTATTTTCTTGTTTACGATAAAGATTGCATCCGAATTTCCTCCTGTGAATATAACTGCGTAGGTTTCTGCAGCCAGAGTCAGTTTCCATAAAAGTTCCCTCATTACGGTACCGCGTCATAATGTAAAAAGTTTACTGGAGAAACCAACGTTCTTCTGGGTCCACTGACCCAAAAGGAGGCCACTGTAATCGTTGCAAAAACATTGGTTTGTCCAGTATAGTTATGAGTCGGTACCGTACTCAGAAAATTTTCGTCAACTTCCTCGAGTTAAGACGACTAGTTCTCCATAAAATATTAGTTTCTACGGAAAAAGAATATATAGATGGCGAAAGAAATACGTTCCAGTCTAGTTGACGTCTTGAGAAGACGTGAAAGTGTTTTGGGAAGCCTCTGCTACACGGCAGCTCGTCTCTAAGAGACCGAGGCAGTCGTTTTTATGAGCTCAGCATCTCTCGATGGTGCGTGGTAATTACAGACATACGACGCGCCGTATTATCCATCATCTTGTACCTAAGAAACGGGGACAGTTGCACCTATAAATCACTTGCTTCGAAGATAATTAATCGCTAATTGCACCTTAATGACGGGTTGTGTGTGACTTTCTTGTCTGGCAGCAAGCGTGAGGAATTGTAAACAGGCTGTCGCCAGTTCAGGCTGTAAGGAAATCGGGTTGTGCGGTCCGATTGTGCTAACTGCTGCTAGGGCAGTTCAAATGCATGCGTTACATCCAAATTCACTCCGGGATAGGGACATGGTGCGAAAACATAGATTCATCAGATTAGGTCCCTGGTGGAATCCCTCAGGGTAAACCCGCAGCAGACAATATTCGACTTTAAAGCTAAGTCTACACGCTTTTGCTAGTGATAGGTGTTGTGTACACAGCGCGGAGAGGCAACTCGCCGTGACTATCCGCGGTGGGATCAGATCTCAAATAGTGGCGCTCTGCGCGTTTAAATCTCTCGTGTAGACGACAACCCCCACCTCTCGAGAACTGCTCACCATAACTCTCAAGCAAGAAAGACTATACCTCCCAAAATCTTAAACATGGCTGCGAAATAGCAGCTTGTAAGAGGTCCGAGCAGATGTAATTTCGATGTGTTGCTCATGCGCCGCCTGCGATATGCAAGGTCTCTGACCAGAGAGCAGTGTTGACTGCAGTAGGAACTGTGTAGCTGTAGTAGTAAGTTGTTGCTAGTCTGGAGTCTGCTCTGGTCTGGTCTGGTGTATCGTGTTGGCTGGGCCGGTCGCGGTGCAGCGATGCCGGAGCCTGAGTATTATTGTATAAGGTAAAAAGCAGCCTCGCGCATATCTAGTAATGTTATATCAAGTCGCATGTAATTGTTTTAAAACTCTCGTAATAATAATCTTCCTCATAAAAAGTAACTTTTAACAACCATTCATTTCAATTTAAAGAATTTACTAATTTCTCCCATCCATGATCATCCCGATTATTGCACTAGAAAAATCAGTTGCTTTCTTTCATAAATGACAGATACGTCGGCCAGCATTGCACAGAGCTGTGCCGGAAAAATTTATTGTAAGAGCAGATATATCCGGCGACTTCATTGAGGTAAGAATTTTTCCTTTTTATATTCGGAATGATCTTTCAGGGCCATGACGCAGCACTGCTGTCGTCCAAAATTTACCAGGTTAAATTCACAGTCAATTATTGAAAAGTCATAAGTGAGCGACAATTTAATTGAGATGTTTGTTACATTGTTTTTTTACCAAGTTACTAATTTTTGTTTTATTGGGATGTTATACTCAAAGTGAACGACATAATTATAATTTTTACTGTTGAGAGGTTTAAGAATTTTTCTGTTTTGAGCTTACATTAAATGAAAAAGGAATTTTGTGGGCACGTTAAATGGGAAAGAAACTTTGTTCTGAGGTTACACTAAAATTAGAATTATATTCATATCACTATTTATTAACAAAATTTATTTTTTGGGGAGGTTTCAAGCTGTGTAAATCTGAAGAGGTTGAGAAAAATCAGCCAGCCAGCTACAAAACAAAGGTTTATTAGCCCTTGACCTAGGTTTCGATATTTCTAAAAATATCTTCGTCAGAAGGAGTCGGCCTTGTTACATCTCATGATGGTACATTAAATTAGATGACAAAAGCCAATGGCTTCAGCTAATCTAATGTACCATCACGTGATGTAACAAGGCCGACTCCTTCTGAAGAAGATATTTTTAGAAATATTGAAACCAAGGTTAAGGGCCTGTAAACCTTTGTTTTGGAGCTAGCTGGCTGATATTTTCGAACTCTTCAACTGTACCTTTATATTCAGGGGAGCTGAGAGTACTCGATGAGTGCCGATCAGTCAAATTTCCTCTAGGATTTGTGCAGTATTTCACACTTTTCACACTACAACATTTTGGTAATATAGTTTACCGTACCTCTGCACACATTAAATGAACGCACTGGTGAAACAGCGTGTTTCGGACCATAATTTGTGGTCGTAGTATGTTTGTGAGCAAATAAATCTCCCGTTTTACCTCCTACGTAAACAGCACGAGCATTAACCTGTTTCGAAAGTTCTAGACTTAAAATGCAACCCAGCAAAGAACTTATAGAAACATTATAGATAAATCATATAAAATTAAAAAACTAAAAAAAATTTTTGGCAGTGACAAGTCTCGATCCCATGTGAATATGAATGAGAGAATTACTATGAATGACAGGGTAGCACGTTATCCATTGCCTCACATTTTTCAAAATATTTTTTGGCTCTCTTACCACCCATTTTAACCGCTCCATTCGCTCTTGTTGGTTGACCTTTCGGTCTAGCTTCAGTGCCTTTTGTCATATTCGATTAAACATAATACAGTATGTTGCCTGGTCGGACGAGTATCGTTTCAAATTGTATCGAGCGGATGGACGTGTCCGTGTATTTTCAACAGAGTTTGTTTTAGGTACAGTACTAATCAGAGGAGAGGTGAGAGTTCTTTCTGAGTGGTCAATATGTAGACAACCGCTCGCTCACCGATAGATCTGTACCTACAGATTGGAAAATCGCGCAGGTCGCACCAGTGTTTGAGAAGGGTAGTAGGGGTAATCTATCGAACTACAGACCTATATCATTGACGTCGGTTTGCAGTAGGGTTTTGGAGCATATACTGTATTCAAACATTATGAATCATCTCGAAGGGAACGATCTATTGATACGTAATCAGCATGGTTTCAGAAAACATCGTTCTTGTGCAACGCAGCTAGCTCTTTATTCGCACGAAGTAATGGCCGCTTTCGACTGGGGATCTCAAGTTGATTCCGTATTTCTAGATTTCCGGAAAGCTTTTGACACCGTTCCTCACAAGCGACTTCTAATCAAGCTGCGAGCCTATGGGGTATCGTCTCAGTTGTGCGACTGGATTCGTGATTTCCAGTCAGGAAGGTCGCAGTTCGTAGTAATAGACGACAAATCATCGAATAAAACTGAAGTGGTATCAGGTGTTCCCCAGGGAAGCGTCCTGGGACCTCTGCTGTTCCTGATCTATGTAAATTACCTGGGTGACAATTTGAGCAGTTCTCTTAGGTTGTTCGCAGATGATGCTGTAATTTACCGTCTAGTAAGGTCATCCGAAGACCAGTATCAGTTGGACAGCGATTTAGAAAAGATTGCTGTATTGTGTGCCAGGTGGCAGTTGACGCTAAATAACGAAAAGTGTGAGGTGATCCACACGAGTTCCAAAAGAAAACCGTTGGAATTCGATTACTCGATAAATAGAGCAATTCTCAAGGCTGTCAATTCAACTAAGTACCTGGGTGTTAAAATTACGAACAACTTCAGTTGGAAAGACCACATAGATAATATTGTGGGGAAGGCGAGCCAAAGGTTGCGTTTCATTGGAAGGACACTTAGAAGATGCAACAAGTCCACTAAAGAGACAGCTTACACTACATTCGTTCGTCCTCTGTTAGAATATTGCTGCGCGGTGTGGGATCCTTACCAGGTGGGATTGACGGAGGACATCGAAAGGGTGCAAAAAAGGGCAGCTCGTTTTGTATTATCACGTAGAGTGTGGCAGATATGATACGCGAGTTGGGATGGAAGCCATTAATCAAAGACGTTTTTCGTCGCGGCGAGATCTATTTACGAAATTTCAGTCACCAACTTTCTCTTAGGTAGGAATGATCATCAAAATAAAATAAGAGAAATCAGAGCTCGAACAGAAAGGTTTAGGTATTCGTTTTTCCCGCGCGCTGTTCGGGAGTGGAATGGTAGGGAGATAGTATGATTGTGGTTCGATGAACCCTCTGCCAAGCACTTAAATGTGAATTGCAGAGTAATCATGTAGCTGTAGGTGTAGATGTAGATGTGGGTGTGGAAGTGGAGGTACCTCACTTACTATTTACAAAAAAATGAGTGTTGGCTTCAGTTCAGAATGGCACTTCCCCTACAGCGCTCGGTTTTTCCCAACAGCACCTGCCTGTAACCCCCACCACTACTGCCTGCTCTCCCCAAGCATGCCCCACCGAACGGACATCTAATGGCTATGACGATCTTCGACGACTAAGTCGAAGAGAAAATCCCTACACCAAATCCATCATCCTGTTCCTCCCCATATAACAACAAACTTCTCGCCCACCTCAGGCAAGTACCAGACACACTCACAACAATCATCAAAAATTCACAGACACCAAAAACTACAGAAAATCACACACACACTTTCACAGAGGAGTAAAAGCCTAAAGGCTACAGACTCCCCCTCACACTTCCCCAAAGAGGGGAAAGCAAAAGATGAGAGAGAGAGAGAGAGAGAGAGAGAGAGAGACATCTAATGGCGACGTTATTCTGTACAGACATTACCTTTTAATACTTGTCTATTTATTTAATGAATATATTTATATTTATGCCACGTACTTATTTAACTATCTATTATAGGTACTAATACAAAATCATGGTGATTTGAGACGAGGTCAGTCACATGTGATGTGGTATACCAACACAAGTACAAGGATAGCGTACCAATAGGGACAAGAAAGGAGGCATGAAGGGCGCCAAAAACAGAAATAACAATCATCCATTTATTGCACCATTACACACGCCCATCATGATATATGAGACATTACAATTGGCATACTTAAATCTATTACGACAAACAATATGTATCACGAAGGGCACACACAATGGAGTGTAAGAAATTACAATGGCACATCAACTCCACTATGACAAACAGTGTGCATAACGAAGGCCCGCACAATTTTACCAATGTAAGAAATTAAAATAATACTGGCATAAAATTAACTAAAATGCCTCGAAGGAAATGTTTATGAGAAGATCACGACGGGGCCGCAAGGGAGGAGGTAACACGATACTTAACTCAGGTGCACCAAAACAAACAACGGACACCAGGCCTCGCCAACAACGGACACGTAAGGCACGCAACTACTCTCTCCGTTGCGGTTCCGCGCGCTCCACAAAAGTAACAGCGACCTGAAACATTTTAATACTTGGAACAGTACACCAGTGATCAGCAAATTAAGAAAAAAAAACAATAACATGACATAAAAATACAATAATTTAAGAAAATCACATCATAGGACTATGAGCTTAAGGTTTTTCGGTAATTAACAGATTACGAAGCAGGTAAAGTGGCATGTGCCACTATTAAATCTTCCGTAATTACACTACTAAATTTTTCAGTGCCCAAGTTGCAATTATCCCAAGAAGAATTAAATCATTGAAGTGATAATGTTACTTTAAAATAATAATAAAATAATTTAATACAGCAGAGGAGCAAGAATGGCCCGATCAGTACTCCCCAGTGAAGCAGTTCACACAGCTGGTACTCCACGGCTCCGAGCACACAGCCCCATACAAAATGCAACACAACCACAGCGACCCGGCGTACTACCAGAACCACCGGACAGTAAACCAAAATCGTGCTAAGCCTAAACAAGGACCGACTTTTAAAATAACAAGACCTAGCCCGGGCCGGACTACAGACCAAATGCCGGGAAATCCATAAGATACCTCAGCCAACTTAATACCAAAACAACAATTCACGAACAATATGCAAAACACAAGACCTCTCGGTCCAAAGGCTTCCGTTTAGTCACGAAGGTGGCTCCGACCCGCCTGCTGAGGTGCCAAGCGTCGTACGGAGTGCCGAATCAAGCTTCGTTAACGGAAAGCGGAAGCACCACGAGACAAAATAAACTCCAATCTAACTGCGCAAGGCGAACTCTACGGAGTGCCACTCCAAGACTATGCACTTGAAGATCAAACATAAAGCACCCAGACTAACGTGCCGCTGAACGACGCACTTCCATCACCAGCGTCTAGTAGAGTACGGAGAGCAGCGTAGCCCATCGATATACATGCATGGGACGGTAAACGAGGATAGCAATCCCAGCGACGGAGAGACAGGAGGACGAAATGACATCCCGCCGCACATGGAAGGTATTTCAATCTCAGGCTCGACAAACTACAACAGGCGAGAGTTTGCTCCCCTTGCGAATCTAGTTAAACGGCACACCACGCCGCTGTCCACACACTATTAACCGTAAAATCACGGTCCGATCTTCCCATCGGGTCCTACTCGGCGTCCAGAGGCAAACAACCCCAGCCGAGCCGAACCGTCTCCACCCAAGGCAGCCACACCTCTTTCCTCCTCACACGCCTTCAGCTAAGCTGCGGCCAGCGACCACACACGGAAACAACCGCCTATCGCCAAAGCGCCGTCTCAGTGAAAACTCAGCACTAAGATCGATACGGACTTGGAAATAGGCGAGCACCGTAACAACATGTGTTAGCAGATACCACTATTGCAAGGAGTGCCAAAAGATGCTTCTGTCAAGCCGACATAAATAATTATGTAAACAATCTTTAACCACAATTTCTTGCACATTTAATGTAAGTGCAGTGGGCAAGAATACCAGCTTATTTATTTATAAACAAACTATTATTTATATTTATTGTAAATGTATCGTAAATTGAGGCGACGTGAATTATTCGGTCCTGTAGATGACTGATCCTGGGAGGTGAATGGCCGCCATAATACAGGGTGATTCAAAAAGAATACCACAACTTTAAAAATGTGTATTTAATGAAAGAAACATAATATAACCTTCTGTTATACATCATTACAAATAGTATTTAAAAAGGTTTTTTTTCGCTCAAAAACAAGTTCAGAGATGTTCAATATGGCCCCCTCCAGACACTCGAGCAATATCAACCCGATACTCCAACTCGTTCCACACTCTCTGTAGCATATCAGGCGTAACAGTTTGGATAGCTGCTGTTATTTCTCGTTTCAAATCATCGACGGCGGCTGGGAGAGGTGGCCGAAACACCATATCCTTAACATACCCCCATAAGAAAAAATCGCAGGGGGTAAGATCAGGGCTTCTTGGAGGCCAGTGATGAAGTGCTCTGTCACGGGCTGCCTGGCGGCCGATCCATCGCCTCGGGTAGTTGACGTTCAGGTTTCATAACTAACCTTTTTCGTAGGACTCTCCATACAGTTGATTGTGGAATTTGCAGCTCTCTGCTAGCTCTGCGAGTCGATTTTCCTGGGCTGCGAACAAATGCTTGCTGGATGCTTGCTACATTTTCATCACTCGTTCTCGGCCGTCCAGAACTTTTCCCTTTGCACAAACACCCATTCTCTGTAAACTGTTTATACCAACGTTTAATACACCACCTATCAGGAGGTTTAACACCATACTTCGTTCGAAATGCACGCTGAACAACTGTCGTCGATTCACTTCTGCCGTACTCAATAACACAAAAAGCTTTCTGTTGAGCGGTCGCCATCTTAGCATCAACTGACGCTGACGCCTAGTCAACAGCGCCTCAAGCGAACATATGTACAACTAAATGAAACTTTATAGCTCCCTTAATTCGCCGACAGATAGTGCTTAGCTCTGCCTTTTGTCGTTGCAGAGTTTTAAATTCCTAAAGTTGTGGTATTCTTTTTGAATCACCCAGTACTTTAACTTTCTCCTACTGCATTACGGAATTGAGAATAGACATAGTATGAGTCTCTCCTCGTTTTCTTGGGCGTGTGACAATTTGTAAATCACCATGTTTAACTCTGATCTGTTTTAGACTGACGAATATTTCTTATACTGTGGTTACGAAGTGGGTTTAGTTTTTCGCCCATCTTGGGTGATAATTTAGCTTGAGGATTCTGCTACCATTCACCTAATGCTCTCAACGCTACTTTTCTGCATTTGATGAGGTTATTTTCTCTCTGTATTTTAACCGGATGTCGTAGCACCACTTTCCGCTTATTTAACATATATTTCCTTGAATAAACGTTGTTCAACATAATTCTCTGTCGTATTCATCAATTATATACGTTAGAATAGAACTCTTTTTTATTAGTTAGTCACTTTTATTTTAAATACCTGTTTATTTCATTAATTCACAGTTCTAGCCAATCCATAGACTCCAGGATCACAAGCAGATTATTATTAGCCGTGAGGCAGCTGCGCGGCACGACCCTGTGACTACATCGAACTGCTCTTTTTAAACAAAGCTGTGCACTGCCCAGTTACCTAAGGTGCGAGAAACATCAGGTAAACTCGCAGCTGGTTCGCTGGTGTGGACTACTGTTTATGAAGCAATTACTCAGAACCAGAATAAACTTAGATAACGTCACACACGTGTCAAATAATAATTCAACTCATTTGTTCTTAGTCCGTGGTTTACTAGGAAATTCACTTCGTAGAGTTCACAATTCACAATAACAACCACCAGTCATGTTTCTTCACTGTTTCCAACTTAATTTTTTACCCCTTCACAAAAATTAACTACCTCAACGTCAATTCAGAAATGCCTGTGGCTTCCCTTAAAAATCAATATATACACTACTGGCCATTAAAATTGCTACACCACGAAGATGACGCGCTACAGACGCGTAATTAAACCGACAGGAAGAAGATGCTGTGATATGCAAATGATTAGCTTTTCAGAGCATTCACACAACGTTGGCGCCGGTGGCGACACCTACAATGTGCTGACATGACGAAAGTTTCCAACCGATTTCTCATGCACAAACAACAGCTACCGGCGTTGCCTGGTGAAACGTTGTTGTGATGCCTCTTGTAAGGAGGAGAAATGCGTACCGTCACGTTTACGACTTTGATAAAGGTCGGATTGTAGCCTATCGCGATTGCGGTTTATCGTATCGCGACATTGCTGCTCGCTTTGGTCGACATCCAATGACTGTTAGCAGAATATGGAATCGGTGGGTTCAGGAGGGTAATACGGAACGCCGTGCTGGATCCCAACGGCCTCGTATCACTAGCAGTCGAGATGACAGGCATCTTATCCGCATGGCTGTAACGGATCGTGCAGCCACGTCTCGATCCCTGACTCAACAGATGGGGACGTTTGCAATACTACAACCATCTGCACGAACAGTTCGACCACGTTTGCAGCTCGGAGACCATGGCTGCGGTTACTCTTGACGCTGCATCACAGACACGAGCGCCTGCGATGGTGTACTCAACAACGAACCTGGGTGCACGAATGGCAAAACGTTATTTTTTCAGATGAATCCAGGTTCTGTATACAGCATCATGATGGTCGCATCCGTGTTTGGCGACATCGCGGTGAACGCCCATTGGAAGCGTGTATTCGTCATCGCCATACTGGCGTATCACCCGACGTGATGGTATGGGGTGCCATTGGTTACACGTCTCGGTCACCTCTTGTTGGCATTGACGGCACTTTGAACAGTGGACGTTACATTTCAGATGTGTTACGACCCGTGGCTCTACCCTTCATTCGATCGCTGCGATACCCTAAATTTCAGCAGGATAATGCACAACCGCATGTTGCAGGTCCTGTACGGGCCTTCCTGGATACAGAAAATGTTCGACTGCTACCCTGGCTAGCACATTCTCCAGATCTTTCACCAATTGAAAACGTCTGGTCAATGGTGGCCGAGCAACTGGTTCGTCACAATACGCCAATCACTACTCTTGATGAACTGTGGTATCGTGTTATTACGGCCAGAGGTGGTTGTTCTGGGTACTGATTTCTCAGGATCTATGCACCCAAATTGCGTGAAAACGTAATCACATGTCAGTTCTAGTATAATATATTTGTCCAATGAATACCCATTTATCATCTGCATTTCTTCTTGGTGTAGCATTTTTAAGTGGCCAGTAGTGTAGACGTACCTCTTACCCCAACTTAAGAGATATGAGGTCACAAACCCCAGGTATAGCCTAAACATGTATTTCATACTAGAATATTAATCTGCCTGGTGGCAAGGACCAAAAGAGATTGTCATTTTTGTATTAAATCAGTGGGAATGTATACGAATGTGTTCGCAACAATATTTCAGTGCTGTTGCTTCTAATACTCGGTCTGCCACCTTAAAAAATACAACAAGACCAGGAATCTAATCCAGGAAACACAAACAAACACAAGTTCCAAAGTGAAGTTCATGGGAGAGATCTCAAAACCGTTCGAAATCAAAACAGAAGTGAGACAGGGAGATGGCCTGTCAGCCAATAATGAGGAGATGGGACAAGGAAGTCAATGGGTAAAGATGGGGAGACACAAAAATAAAACCATCAACATAAAATGTCTGGCCTTTCCTGATGATATAGCCATCATAACTGGACCGTGATTTATTTTCAAAGAATATTCTTAAGAATTTATTTTATTTACTAACGATTCCTCAAGAACATTAACACATTTAATGACACTATGTAACCATGGAAGTAGTTGCCAGGGAGTAACTGATGAAATCATAACCAAATTCCTTTTAATAAATGGGAATTTTATTCACCTTAATAGTGCCTAAAAGCATTTTTTAAAAAGAAACAGATTTAAAATTATAATCAGAAAGCACCCTCTACATATCAAAGTTACAATTTATTCAGAGACAGATAGAAACAAGTTTTTACTGTATGAGCTTTCGGGCAGAGAACCTTGCCACTCCATTTTGACACGGCCGTAGTTACGACCGCTCACAACAGTCTCTGAAAGGCCCTCACTGGTGCAAATCTGCAACACACCAGATTACTTTAAACTAAGAGTTTCAACGATTTACACAGCACACAAACTATGCACCCCCTGTAGGAGGGATGGGAATGGTAAAATACACTAACAATTAAAATATTAACCTTGCCACCGAAGGTACAACTTGATTTTAACTTCTAAGAAAAGTCTTACGGTGAAATGGTGACAACTTTATATACTAAAATGATCATTTAAATAAGAGCCCATGAAATGCAATCTTATATAAAATTCTACAAGGTTGGCCAAACAATAGTTAAGATGCTCTACAGTACACAGATACCGCCTCTCAAGATCATAGGCAATAATATCAGAGTTTTCAAAGATCAAAACATACTTCAGGTATTAGGCCGTTACACTACAAGCAATAAATTCGTTAACGCACCAAATCCGACAAACATGACAGAGGCAGCTACTAACGTATGGGAGACTGGTAGGGAGATTACTGAACAACCCGAACCGCAGGTTGCTCTAACCCGTCCCTACTTCACAAGGGAAAAACAGGCCACCCAATTTATAAACAACCACCTCCCCGCGGGTGGGCAAACGGAGAAGAATGGTGGGACGACCCCAAAGCAAAACGGCTGGTGACCACACCAAGAAAACAAGTAGAACTTTACAAGAGTAAATCTAACAACATATCACCAATCACTTAACTTCTAATAAACTGCGATTTCTCGAGAAGAGCTGGCACAGCACCCCCAGCACTCTCCCGAACCGTCCGCTTCAACGGACGCAGGAAGGCGCGCCGATCTCCCGTCTCACGGCGTCGCAGCTCGCACCGGCCAGACCGATGTCGTGGGTTGACTCCAGTTGCTCTCGTGTCGACCGCGAAGCCACTATCCCTCGATATACGCCGCGGCCCACTGGACTCACGTGGCGACCTCACATGCGCCGATGCTCAAGACGGACAAGTCATCTTGTGTCTCAGTGTGCGACCGACCAACCGATCGATCCAACAGCCAATGACCATTGCCTGACCAAACTCGAGCAGACTGGCGGCCTAACGCGCAGATGCAGGAACTAAGCCCCAACCGGGCGACCACTCGCTGAGTTCTGTAACTGGTGGAGTGGAAAGACTTTTATTTTGCCGGCTTTAAAGGTTGATCCGAACGACAGACATACTAGCGCCCTGAACGACAGACAGACACTAACTGCCTAACAAATGCGGACGGGAGACAGACTAGCAAGCTGGGGACAAGAAACTGACCCAGACTGACCGACTGGCGAGCTCATTGCGCCCCTTAAAGGCACGTGAACAGGCAACCTTTACCCTTTCTCACCAGGGGGAGACACCAAAGCTGCGAATGCCACAGCGGCGCCACCGCGACTGCTTCCCACTACGCGCTGTGGCGCGCTCTTTAAAACAGCAATTTTTACCACGGCTCAATAACAAATAACAGAAAAGAAGCCAAAGAAGCCCTAGAGACATTACAAGAAATCGCAGCCAGAACAGGACTCTAAATTCCGTATGAAAAAACCCAGAAGATGGACACAAAATCCACAGACAGAGAGTCCCATTGGAAAGATAGCACAAGTAGAAAGTTTCAAATACCTGGGGGAGATTATACAGAAAAGAGGGCTAAATTCGATAGCCAATGAAGAAAGAGTTTCAAAGCTACAAAAAGCTTACAGACTTACATGAAACCACTACAACAAAAGAAATATTTCCGTTAATGCTAAGTTAAGTCATTAAAAAACAGTAGTCTTACCAGAAGCCTTGTATGCACAAACGACAGTAATCAGGGAATGAACGAAAATCAAGGAAATGTAAAAGCAAGAGAGGAAATTTCTGAGAAAGGTCTTTGGGCCAGTTCAGAGGCAGTGGATCTGGATAAAGAGGCCGACAAAAGAACTGTACAAACAGAGACAGACAACATCAGATAAAGAAGGGCTAAATTCTATGGACACATTTATAGGATGAACGAAAAATAGACTGATCAAGATGGTTTTTAACATATTGATGAGTAATACTATGAAAAAAGGGAAACCATGGAAGACCTCAAGGAACTAAATATCTCCACAGAAGAAATAGCGAACAGAGAGAAACACACAGAAAAAAATAAGGAAATAGAAATTCAAGAAAACATCAAAAGAGAAGAATCCAGGAAAGAAGTGGACAGAACAGAGGCAGAAGAAACACAGTGAATATATGAGAGATTTTTGGGAAGAGAAAAGAAAGAGACAAAGAAAAGTACCATGAAAATTGATTGTGTTATAACTCTCTCCTAAATGGGGTACTAACGATAATAATAATAATAATAACAATACGAGGTTTACAATGAGTGCAAAATGATGGACAAAGTGTCTCGTCTTGAAGGAACTGTTGTTTTCATTCCGAAATGGTCTTAGATTTTTCGAGAAAGCCGTATTTCCAGAGTAATGGAGATTTTAATATTGAGATTAATTCACCTGATATGTTTCGGTTCCAGTTGTATGTGTAAAACATTATCTTTCGTCCTCTGACATTATTCGGACGAACTTTACTTTTGAAAACTTGGTTTAATTGAATTTTTATATTGCATGACAGACCAATTTGTCAAGCGTAATACATCGCTGTAATCAACCAAAAGAGTAGGTTCCCGATAAAACTGTCGTGATTTTCAGTTGTTATTTATCCTCAGTTCATGGTAGCAATATCGGTGGACATGGACTTACCTAGCATTCAAAATTAGAAGTATATATTTCTTACAGGAATATTACAGGGATCTGAAATTACGATTTGAGAAGCATTACATTGTATCTACGAAATCAGCAAGCAATCGGCAACGTTGCGGTGTTTTTAAAAACATGCCTTATGTGTATAACAAATTATAATTCATGAAATATCAGTTTAAATTAGGATCAAAGAGTCTGTTACGATGTGTCGTGAATGACTGTGGTTCGGTAATTGGTAATCGATTACTTATATCGCAACGTGAACTTTGCCACCACAGCGGGTGAGCTTGTATCGTCGTTCTGTGTGACAACTGAATCCATTTCCGCTGAGGCTCTACATGGTGCGATTACAAATTTCGTTCTTTATTTGTGCCACTTCTGTACAGAGAGCGATGCACATTTTCAAAAGACTGTGATGAGTAACTGCAAAGAGTGTTTGCTGCATGCTGGTACGAGATGTAAATCGTACAGCATCATTCGTTAGCAGCTTTTGCAGCTACTATTTCGAAACTTCCGCATAAAATTGTTACATCTTTCCCAGTAATAACATTGTTTGTTGTATTCTACTCTCGTTCTTTGTTTTCTTGTTATGCAATTTAAAAACCAGGGAGCCACTGTGTACAAAGCGTGGCTGAGAGCAGTTCTCTAGTAGACACACTGACCTAGGAATGCGGTTCACAATTTTAGCCCCTACGCTAATGTCGTCCCTTATGTTGTGTACCGCAAACCCTAATACTAAATACCCTTCCCTTTTTTCTGGTATCTGTTGAGTCATAAATGTGAACTCACCATAACTGCCTCTCCCAAGCGGACAGCATTATACGGACGCTCGACTTCTGATTTTTTTGTCACCCCCGCGATTTACGGCATGACTCATTTATAATTAAACGAGATGTGAAATCTTGCGCCATCCGTACTATCGTAATCACTCGAGAAAGTTGGAGCCATTACACTTCTGTGCCGGACGAAGGCGGCTCGGGGCTGGGGATAACAAGTACTTGTTATTCCGGCGGTAAAAGCTTAATTGCTGCTTAGCGAGACCTGCCGCTGCTTTCTTGTGCAATCGCAAATGAACGTACCAGGAATTACAATTAGTTCAACGCCTTAATGCGCAAAAGGCTATAAAGTTTTTATCGGGAAGCGGCTAATTTACGGTGCTTTACTATGACAGAATCTTCGATTGTAATTTTAATAGAGTGCACAGGGCCTTCATTCGTTAATTTGTTCCCACAGGACAATCGTGTTCCAAGTGGAAGCAGTAACAAGTGACGAAATTTCGGAGACTGTCCAGGGGTATTTTCTATCTATTTTACTGAAACCATAAAACTGTTCAAAATGGTTCAAATGGCTCTGAGCACTATGCAACTTAACTTCTGAAGTCATCAGTCACCTAGAACTTAGAACTAATTAAACCTGAAATGATAATTAAATAGACACCCTAGCTGCAAACAGGCGTTGATATACTTTATTGGGGACATGTTGAAAATGTGTGCCCCGACCGGGACTCGAACCCAGGATCTCGTGCTTACATGGCAGACGCTCTAACCATCTGAGCCACCGCGGGCACAGAGGATAGTGCGTATGCAGGGACTTATCTCTTGCACGCTCCCCGTGAGATCCACATTCCCAACATGTCCACAACACTACATTCGTAGTTCGCCTAATAGATGTTTGCCCATCATACTCATTACTCGTGGCATATTAATCTACCAAGTCCCGTACGAGTTCGGGCATAGCGTGTGCGTTCGCACAAGAAGGTCAAAGGCCGGGAACCCATATTTTAACTATATATATGACGGTAGTATCTGTTCCCGAAAGAACAGTTACCGTCAATGACCATGCAGCTTTGCTAGAAATGAAATCATAATTAATTATCATTTCATTTCTAGCAAAGCTGCATGGTCATTGATGGTAACTGTTCTTTCGGGAACAGATACTACCGTCATATATATAGTTAATTAAACCTAACTAACCTAAGGACATCACACACATCCATACCTGATGCAGGATTCGAACCTGCGACCATAGCGGTCGCTCGGCTCCAGACTGTAGCGCCTAGAACCGCACAGCCACTCCAGCCAGCGCATAAAACTGTCTCACCATCTTATTTACAGGTGGCCTATTTAACAGCTCGCAGCGACAATCAAAATTTGATTTGTATTATTTCTTATAACTCTTGACTGAAGTGAAAATTTTAGATGACGAGACAATGTCCTGTATTGGATGGGTGCCTGGGGGTGCCAGATGTAGTGGGTGGAGATCCAGATGGTGCTGTATTAAAAGTCGTCCTAGGTTTCCAAATCATTTATTAGTTTCCACTACAGTGCCCCATTCACCTCAGTCCACGTCACAGGGTCCCACAATGCTGAGGCCACCACCCAACCGACCCAGTGCAGTGCACTGCTGTATGTCGGCCTTGTAGGACCGCTGCACTGCAGCTGGCTCAGCTGCCTTCTTCCCCGCTGACTCGGCGCTGCTCTGCTGGGAGCCGCCGAGAGGCCTGCTGTGTCCTTCCTCGCCGGTGTAACTGAGATCGCGGCGACCACATCCTGCGTCTGAATCTGCGGCCCTCGGCTCAGAATGCCTCCAGCGTGTGTTGGAAGCCAAGATGAGTGCCCACAGTAGCAAGCTGTGGAGTGGCCCACCCCTGGCTGGCCAGCTACACACCCTGCATCAGCCTCAGGGGTCGAATCAATGACCCGCCATGGACTGGAACGCTGGCACCCCATCTGCTGCTGCGTGTAACTGGTAGTGTGACACGCCCTGCTGTCCAGGAGAGCTGCCAACCTTGAATGCCTTATTAGAAAACTGGTGCCTATTTACACACGGCTGTGCGCCTCTCTTTTGCTAACGCACTGCTCCAAGTCACGTATTCACAACAGCTGGGTTGTGCCATTGGGCCCCTTCTGCCTGTAACTTGCGACATGCAAACCATTGCGTTTAGTCTTTTCAGAGGTTCAACAGCCCTGTGGCCTCCATTCCACTTTGCAACCGCTGGTCAGTGTAACTTACTGTCAACAGGCCTGCGCCTGGCTGTAACTTGTGCGCTCAGGAATGTTGCATCGAATCTAACCTTCCTATCTTAAGCTGTGGTGCTGTTATAGTACTCATTACGAGGTACATAGTCCAGTCACATTAATGTGACCAGCACCTGTGTTCAACGTCGATATGCAATAACCGCCCAAGGACGGCAGGAGGTAGCACTAGCAGTGGAGGGTACATAAAGCATGTCAGTGGCAGGAGGATGCAGCACGTTGAAAATGGTGCAGCTGTCATGCAGAAACCAAGTGATTTATCTGACTTCATCATTGGGTTTCCAGCCTTGAGTGGAAGAATTTTCTAAACAACTAAATTTAGAAACTATTTGCATGCCACAGTTACTTAAGCATACCGTGCATGGTAAAACGGCACTCTCTAAAAATAGCGCTGAGGCGACTGGAGTGAAGAGGAAGGAGTGAAGACGGTTACTGAGATGTGTGCGGCGAATAGACGTGCAACCACTGAGCAACTGACCGCCCAGGTGAACCACAGGGCTACCAACAGTGTCTCCTCAACACCATTCAGCAAACATTGTTGCGTACTGCCTCCACAGCAGGTGCCTGGTTCACGCACCCATGCTGACTGCTGCTCTCTGGCGACTAGGGCTGGAATTTGCAAGCCACTACCGCAGCTGGATTCCACTGAGTGGCAACAGGTGGCCTTTTCAGAGTAATCATGTTTTACGCTCCATTGGGCAGATAGCTGTTGGTATGTACGGCCCTGTAACGAGCATCAGAGGGGCCCACGCCAGAGCAGGGAGTGTTGTGGTCTATGGAATGGTTTTGTGGCATTCTCCTGGTGATCTCGTCATTCTGAAAGGCATAGCGGATCAGCACAACTATACATCTGTCATTGGCGACCGTCTCCACCCCCACATTCAACCTGTTATTTACTCATCAACATGGCACCTGCCAGCAGGATAATGCAGCGTGTTACACACCTTGTAGCGCTCATTCGTAGTTCACCTGCTCGGGTAGCTCAAAGCGCAAACGCGCTGCTTCCTGCACTCAGGTAGTCGCACTGGCCTCGGATCGAATCCGCCCGGGGGACGGACGACGAGGGCCAGTGTGGCGACCAGCCTGGATGTGGTTTTTAGGCGGTTTTCCACATCTCACTTGGTGAATACTGGGCTGGTCCCTACGTTCTGCCTCAGTTACACAACTCACAGACATTTGAAAATGTTTGTACTCTTCCGTGGCTTACTCTAGATGCAGACAGCTGGGGTCCACTTATTCCGTCCCTGGAGGTACGGGGGTGACGATAAGAAGGGCATCTGCCCACCCCTTAACATTAACATTCCACGTTCCATGTAACCATAACAGCCAACTCCGCATCGTCGGGATTAATGCTCGGAAAGAGAGAGCGCTCGTGTGTAGTTCAAAGAACCCAAGGATTAGTTTACCGTACTCCCCTGGCCACCAAATTCCCTCGGAGTTAAATCTAACCCAGAATTTGTGGTAGCATATCGATTGGGCTGTTCGCGCCATGGATTTTCAATCAAGAAACCTAGCGCCGCTGGCTACGGAACTGGAGTGACCACAGCTCCACATTCCTGTCGGTACCTTCCAGGAACATAACTGACACTCTTATTGCACGCCTTCATCGCAAAAGGTGGTTATTCAGTTTTTTTCATAGGTGGTCACATTAATATCGTGCTCACATTAATATCATTACCTTAAAAGTTTTTAGTTAGAATCCGTGTGTATGGGTTAAGACAGTGTAACTAATGGAGTGAAAATTACACAGAATTTATTGTTCATGTATTTGAGAGTAAGTGTACTTAGCGGCTTCCAAGAGACTTTATACCTACCTAATTTCAAACGTTTCCGAAAACTTTTCTGGTTTACACTCCTCTCTCACCACGTCCTCCCCCCCCCCCCCTCCCACGCACCACACAAAATGATGGGACGGGAAACGCTTATCGTTCACACATGTCCGCTTTTCATGCATCAAAACTTAAGCATGAGGCATGACGTTTTAATTTATTACTTGTTTACTACTGACTCTATCCACAACAAAATTTGCAGACAATGTCGACATATACCTTTTAATGCACCTGCAAAATAATTTCATTTTGCGACAGGTATTATAGGAGATATGAGTTAAAAACATTTTTTACTTTGCTTATTTACATCAAAGGTGCTTTGAATCAATTTTTATTTTGCAACATACCAATCACGTTAATTGCAAAATTGGTACCGTAAATATATGCACGAAGTTACATTGCAATTTAATAATCTTCCTTTTATAACTTACTTTTCCATGAACTAGTCTACAATAAATGGCTTGACAATACGCACTATTTTAGAGAAAGGTCTTACATGAACTTATAAAAGGGCTATCACATTTTTGGCTCACAATTTTTCATTTTGTATTTTTAAGAAGGGTGAATAAGCTGAAGCTAATTGAACAACATTATTAGGGTTTGAGTCTTCAGCCACACAGTTTTTAGGCGGTTAACGTCAGAAATTAACATGTTAACTCATTTGTATAGTAATCAGGCGTTTGAAGCGGCGTTGTACATGGTATGTTGATTCTTTGGAGAATGCTGAGTGAAAAGGGAGTGGGGGGTGGGCGACGTTACTAGTTTTATTATGAAGGGCCAGCCGTTTCCAGTTGCTCGTTTCAGAGTAATTGTGTTTTGTTTGAATTGTTACTCCGATTTAATTCTGCATCCATATTGCACTGTAGAACAGTGCAAGTACCGTTTATACGCACTGTGTGTTTTTTTTTCCTTTATTGTAATTGTAATCACCTGATACAGGCGGGCTGGCAGCAGCATGGTACGCTGCTCTTCAGCCTTAAGTGGAACAATAACATGACATATAGGTGATACAGACAAGACAGTAAAAACGGCGGGCAAAAAAAGGAGATACAAAAAACAATAAACAAGAAGCCGTTCACGCTGGACGCGAAAAAACAGGAACACTTGGGGACACGGCGCACAGAACACGGATGACGGCGACGGCACACGTGAACAGTTGAGGCGTGACGGTGACAGAACACTAAACACAAATCGAGGCACACACACAGCACACAGATGGCGATGATCTCCGGCGCGCGAAAGTCCACTGAGTGTGTACGAGTCCTGGGACCTGCCAAGAGTGGAGGAGGAGGAGGAGGGGAATGGGAGAGGGGAGAGAAGAGAGGAGAGATGCCATGGGCAGAGGAGAGAGGGGGAGGGAAGGGGGAGGGGAAGTCCAGGGGAAGAGGGGAGGAGGAAGGGGGAGAGGAAAGGGAAGGGATGGGAAGGGAGGGGGGAGGGTGCCTAAAGGAAAGGACACAGGAAGTGGGGGGGAAGGTTCAAAGTTGATAGGAGGGGTAGATGGAGGGGAGGAGGTCATCATCAGGAAAGGGGAGCTGGCGGAAGCCACCTTGGGAGAGGGTAAGGAGGGTGGAGAGATGGAGACCGCATGGGACATGGGAATATAGGTGCGGCAGCGGGCGGGGGTGCGAGAGGATCGGGGAGACGAGCAGGTGAGGAGGATCAAGTTTACAGGAGGTGTACAGGATTCGTATCCTTTCAAGGAAAAGGAGGAGGTGGGGGAAGGGGAGGAGATCATACAGGATCCGCGTGGGGGAGGGGAGATGGATGCGATAGGCGAGGCAGAGAGCATGGCGTACAAGGATTTGGAGGGATTTATAAAAGGTAGGGGTGGTGGAGATCCAGGCTGGATGGGCGTAACAATGGATAGGGCGGATGAGGGATTTATAGGTGTGGAGGATTGTGGAGGGGTCCAGACCCCACGTACGGCCGGAGAGGAGCTTGAGGAGACGGAGGCGGGAGCGTGTCTTGGCTTGGATTGTCCGGAGGTGGGGAGTCCAGGAGAGGCGACGGTCGAGGGTGACGCCAAGGTACTTAAGGGTGGGAGTGAGGGCGATAGGACGGCCATAGACGGTGAGATAGAAATCAAGGAGGCAGAAGGAAGGGGTGGTTTGCACTGTGTTGTTTGTAAACGAACATGTTCTGTTCACTTACAGTGACTGCTGTTGAGAACAGTATTACACACGATATTCTTCACCGTCAAGTCTGCGTTCGGAGTTGTTCAGTTCGGTCACGGATAGATTTTTCGATCCTGATATCTGCAGATTAACAGTGCTATACACTCATCAGCCAGAACGTTATGGCCACCGACCTACTGTCGATATAAAGCAGTCCAGGCGACAGCAGCGTCACCTGGCGAGGAGTGACTGCTGCTCGGACGCACGCGCGTTTCACGTAGTGTTAGAGAGCATGCTGGCCGTATATAAAATTGGGAAGGTGCTCAATCTATTTCTCCCTTACTGTCTGCGCACGTCCTGTCCGCCTCACCCCCACCCTCACCTACCTTGGCCTCACCATTGACCGTCACCTCACCTGGATCCCTCATCTCCACTCCATCCAATCCAAAGCCCACAACTGCCTCTGACTCCTCAAACTCCTCTCTGGCCGGACGTGGGGGTTGCACCCCTCTACCATCCTCCACACCTACAAATCCTTAATCCATCCCATCCTCTGTTATGCCAGTCCTGCCTGGATATCTGCCCCCCCCCCTCCAAATTCTATAAGTCCCTCCAACTCCTTGAGCGTCATGCACTCCGCCTCGCCTTCCGTATATGCCTCCCGTCCCCCACGCGGATCCTCTATGATCTCATTCCTTTCCCCCATCTGCTCCTATTCCTCGAACATATCCGCATCCTCTACACCTCCCGCCGTCTTGAACCCCCTCACCCCCTGGTTGCTCCTCTCCTCTCCCATCCCTGCCCTCTGCCACGATTTCACCGTTGTGTCCCCCCTACCCTCCATCTCTACACCCTACATCTCCTTTCCCAAGGTGGCTTCCATCAACTCCCCCTCCCGGATGATGCCCTCTCTCCCTCCATTTATCCCTCCTATCAACTCTGATCCATACTCCCCCTCCTTTCCTCTGTCCTTTTCCCGAGCTCCCTCTCCCCCCCCCCTTCCATCCTCTTTCTTCCCCACCTCCCCTCTCTTTGCCCCCTTCTCTTCGCCACGTCCTTTTACATTTCCCTCCTCTGCCTTCTCTCATTCCCTCTCGCGTCTGCCCTTCTCCCCCTTTATTAGTCCTCTCCCTCCTTGGTTTCCCCCCCCTTTTCGTTTTTTCCTCTCCTCCCTCCTTGTTTTTCCCCCTACTCCAGGTCCCCCCCCCCCATCTGCCTTGGGTCGGGAGTGCCATCTTTGTGCCGCCTTTTTTGTGCAGTGTTTTCCAGTGCGTTTTTCCAGTGCGTGCTCTGTGTTGTGTCTTTTGGGAAGTGTAGCGAACAGCCATCATACTGTCTCTAGGTGTGCTTTTTATTACTGCGAACAGAAACCAGACTGTCGCCATGTTTTTTAATTGTGTGTCTACTGTGTTACTTGTCTGATTCCTGTGTCTTTTATCTACATTGCCACCCCCTTTGCTTTGTGTTTTAACTTTCCGCAATTTTACGCCATTTTTCACTTTAAATCGCCATTTTATCGCCTGTTTTTCCTTGTTTCTTTCTTCTTCCTTTATTTACAAAAAGTCTGTAGGCTGTAGAGCAGCGTAGTAAGCTGCTGCCGGCCGGGGGAATTGAAAATCAATAAAGAAAAAAAAACTCAATCTATCTGAGTTTCACAGGGCAGAATGCGGTGGCCCAGAGGCTCGGCAGGAGCAATTCAGGAACTGTAAGACTTTTCGGGTGTTCGAGGAATGCTATGGTGAGTGTCTTCAACACGTGGCGAAAGCAAGTTGAGACAAGGGCCAGACGTCGCGGGATCGGCCGGCCACACTGATGAACACAGCAGTTGAGTCCCATAGTGCTCAGAGCCATTTCAACCATTTTTTGAACTCCTCGGTGAAGGTATGTTCTCGAAACTTCAACAAAAGCCCGTACCGAGCTACTGAGCGTCTCTCTTGCAGAATCTTCCACTGGAGTTTATCTATCATCTCCGTAACGCTTTCGCGATTACTAAATGATCCTGTAACGAAGCGCGCTGCTCTCCGTTGGATCTTCTCTACCTGTTCTATCAACTCTATCTGGTAAGGATCCCACAACGGTGAGCAGTATTCGAGCAGTGGGCGAACAAGCGTACTTAACGTACTTCCTTTGTCTTCGGACTGCATTTCATTACGATTCTTCCAATGAATCTCGGTCTCGCATCTGCTTTACCGACGATTAAGTTTAAATGGGTTCAAATGACTCTGAGCAATATGCGACTTAACTTCGGAGGTCATCAGTCGCCTAGAACTTAGAACTAATTAAATCTAACTAACCTAAGGACGTCACACACATCCGTGCCCGAGGCAGGATTCGAACCTGCGACCGTAGTGGTCGCTCGGCCCCAGACTGCAGCGCCTAGGACCGCACGGCCACACCGGCCGACATTAAGTTTATATGGTCATTCCATTTTAAATCACTCCTAATGCGCACTTCCAGATAATTTATGGAATTAACTGCTTCCTGTTGCTGACCTGCTATATTGTAGCTAAATGATAAAGGATCTTTCTTTCTATGTATTCGCAGCACATTACACTTGTCTACATTGAGATTAAATCGTCATTCCCTGCACCATGTGTGAATTCGTTACAGATCCTACTTCATTTCATTACAATTTTCCATTGTTACAACCTCTCGATATACTACAACATAATCCGCAAAAAGCTTCAGTGAACTTCCGATGTTATCCACAAGGTCATTAATGTGTATTGTGAATAGCAAAGGTCCTACGACACTCCCCTGCTGCACACCTGAAATCACTTCGGAAGACTTCTCTCCATTGAGAATGACACGCTGCGTTCTGTTATCTAGGAACTCTTCAACCCAATCACACAATTGGTCTGATAGTCCATATGCTCTTACTTTTTTCATTAAACGACTGTGGGGAACTGTATCAAACGCCTTCCGGAACTCAAGAAACACGGCATCTACCTGGGAACCCGTGTCTATGGCCCTCTGAGTCTCGTGGATGAATAGCGCGAGCTGGGTTTCACAAGATCGTCTTTTTCGAAACCCATGCTGATTCCTACAGAGTAGATTTCTAGTCTCCAGAAATGTCATTATACTCGAATATAATACGTGTTCCAAAATTCTACAGCTGATCGACGTTGGGCAGTGTGTCCGAACACACAGTGCATCGAACACTCCTAGCTAATATTCATCATTTTGATTTACAGTTCCTTGTATTGGCTGTCTTTGCAATTAAAATTGTTGGATGTGAGGTCCGCCAGTTATGCAAAACCGTTTTTTCTCAGTACCCAAACATGTTTCGGCACCACTGCGCCATCATCATTGGGTTTCGTTTTTATTGTGAAGAATAAATAAAAACGAAAACGCACTGATGATGGCACAGTGGCGCCGAAACATGTTTGGGTACTGAGAGAAAACGGTGTTTTGCATAACTGGCGGACCTAACATCCAACAATTTTACTCCTAGCTAAGGACCTCCGCAGCCGGCGACCATGCATGTGCCAATGTTAACATCACGAGATTGGCAACTACAACCGAAATTGGCACGTGATCATCGCCACTGAAGGTTGGTGCAGTGGCAGAGCGTTTCATGGTCTGATGAATCACGATACCTTCTTCATCATGCCGATTGGAGGGAGCGGATACGTCGTCTTACAGGGGTACAGTTCCTTGACGTATTGTGGGACAAAGACGTGGACATCCGTAGGTTCAAATGGTTCAAATGGCTCTGAGCACTATGGGACTCAACATCTGAGGTCTTCAGTCCCCTAGACTTAGAACTACTTAAACCTAACTAACCTAAGGACATAACACACATCCATGCCCGAGGCAGGATTCGAACCTGCGACCGTAGCAGCATGCCTCTAAATGTAGCTACAAAATTATGTCATAGTTCCACACAAAGTTCGGGAATATGACACCATAAACACTGAGACGCATGAAAACTGCCACATTATGCTTGACGGTTAAATTTGTTATTTCGTTGCTACTATCTCTGTTCCCAAGATATTTCACAGGCAGTATCCACATATGCCGCTGATAGTACCTACACAAGTATACTACTGCGCGACACGTAGTTCATATGGCGTCATAAACACTGAGATGCATGGAAATATACCGCATCACGCATGAAGTTTCAATACATTCATTCTATACCACAAAGTTACTACTACGGTCGAGTGAACCTAAGGAAATCTTTGACATCTGGCAGTGCTTTTGACAGATTTCAACTATTAAGCGCAAACGGACGTAGGCTAAAACAGCAGCCATCTATAGAGACATGAAGAGATGTTGCCATAGAGACGCTTACAAGCCCGCGTTGTAGACACGCGAAGCACTTGCTCCCACGTACAGACATTGTTGGGGATCATCTCACACCGATTTTATTGCAGAAGTAAAGAAAATGTCTCGTTTATAATAGAGAATTGCGAAATTGAATGCCCGGACAACGCCAGGTTGTGACGTAGTAAGTAAATAAAAGGCTCGAGAAGTTCTGATGTGGTCCATTATAAATGGTTTTTCTTTAAAATTTTCTGCTACCAGTCACGATTTTCTTCTATTCACATTTTGCACGACAAGTGTTAGCTATTTGTAGTGTAGTTCCCGGAACCGATTGCGGTCTTCTTTGTATGGAGCCGAGTATAAGGAGTAAACCGGAGGTTCAGACGATTCTACGGAGATCTGGGGTGCAAATTTCTCGACCTCCGCTATCGGGTGGAGAAATGTAGGGTCCGCCTGAATAGGCCACACGTGCACTATACGCAGGAAGCGGCTACAAGGGTAGCGGAGTACGTGTGGAGTGCATATGTTGGTTTTTTAGTTTAGAGAATTCCCTCCCTATGCCCGACAAGACGCCTCCTGAGACGCGGCAAGGTAGGAGTAGGCAAAATGCAACAGGCAATAACAATATTAATGTGCTAATAGTAAACTGCAGGAGCGTCTATAGAAAGGTCCCAGAACTGCTCTCATTAATAAACGGTCACAATGCCCACATAGTACTAGGGACAGAAAATTGGCGGAAACCAGACGTAAACAGTAATGAAATCCTAAACTCAGATTGGAATGTATACCACAGAGACAGGCTGGACAGTGGAGGGGGAGGCGTGTTTATAGCGATAAGAAGTGCAATAGTATCGAAGGAAATTGACGGAGATCCGAAATGTGAAATAATTTGGGTGAAGGTCACGGTTAAAGCTGGCTCAGACATGGCAATTGGATGTCTCTATAGGCCCCCTGGCTCAGCAGCTATTGTGGCTGAGCACCTGAAGGATAATTTGTAAAATATTTCGAATAGATTTCCCCACCAAGTTATAGTTCTGGGTGGAGATTATAATTTATCGGATATAGACTGGGAGACTCAAACGTTTATAACGGGTGGCAGGGACAAAGAATCGAGTGAAATTTTTTTAAGTGCTTTATCTGAAAACTACAATGAGCAGTTAAACAGAGAACCGACTTGTGGCGATAAAAACACTCCTGGAAATGGAAAAAAGAACACATTGACACCGGTGTGTCAGACACACCATATTTGCTCCGGACACTGCGAGAGGGCTGTACAAGCAATGATCACACGCACGGCACAACGGACACACCAGGAACCGCGGTGTTGGCCGTCGAATGGCGCTAGCTGCGCAGCATTTGTGCACCGCCGCCGTCAGTGTCAGCCAGTTTGCCGTGGCATACGGAGCTCCATCGCAGTCTTTAACACTGGTAGCATGCCGCGACAGCGTGGACGTGAACCGTATGTGCAGTTGGCGGACTTTGAGCGAGGGCGTATAGTGGGCACGCGGGAGGTCGGGTGGACGTACCGCCGAATTGCTCAACACATGGGGCGTGAGGTCTCCACAGTACATCGATGTTGTCGCCAGTGGTCGGCTGAAGGTGCACGTGCCCGTCGACCTGGGACCGGACCGCAGCGACGCACGGATGCACGCCAAGACCGTAGGATCCTACGCAGTGCCGTAGGGGACCGCACCGCCACTTCCCAGCAAATTAGGGACACTGTTGCTCCTGGGGTATCGGCGAGGACCATTCGCAACCGTCTCCATGAAGCTGGGCTACGGTCCCGCACACCGTTAGGCCGTCTTCCGCTCACGCCCCAACATCGTGCAGCCCGCCTCCAGTGGTGTCGCGACAGGCGTGAATGGAGGGACGAATGGAGACGTGTCGTCTTCAGCGATGAGAGTCGCTTCTGCCTTGGTGCCAATGATGGTCGTATGCGTGTTTGGCGCCGTGCAGGTGAGCGCCACAATCAGGACTGCATACGACCGAGGCACACAGCGCCAACACCCGGCATCACAGTGTGGGGAGCGATTTCCTACACTGGCCGTACACTACTGGTGATCGTCGAGGGGACACTGAATAGTGCACGGTACATCCAAACCGTCATCGAACCCATCGTTCTACCATTCCTAGACCGGCAAGGGAACTTGCTGTTCCAACAGGACAATGCACGTCCGCATGTATCCCGTGCCACCCAACGTGCTCTAGAAGGTGTAAGTCAACTACCCTGGACAGCAAGATCTCCGGATCTGCCCCTCATTGAGCATGTTTGGGACTGGATGAAGCGTCGTCTCACGCGGTCTGCACGTCCAGCACGAACGCTGGTCCAACTGAGGCGCCAGGTGGAAATGGCATGGCAAGCCGTTCCACAGGACTACATCCAGCATCTCTACGATCGTCTCCATGGGAGAATAGCAGCCTGCATTGCTGCGAAAGGTGGATATACACTGTACTAGTGCCGACATTGTGCATGCTCTGTTGCCTGTGTCTATGTGCCTGTGGTTCTGTCATTGTGATCATGTGATGTATCTGACCCCAGGAATGTGTCAATAAAGTTTCCCCTTCCTGGGACAATGAATTCACGGTGTTCTTATTTCAATTTGAAGGAGTGTATTAGACCTTCTGGTGACAAACAGACCAGAACTACTTGAAACAGTTAACGCAGAACAGGGAATCAGCTATCATTAGGCGGTTACTGCATCGATGATTTCAGCCGTAAATATAAATATTTAAAAAGGTAGGAAGATTTTTCTTTTTAGCAAAAGTGACAAAAGGCAGATTTCAGAGTACCTGACGGCTCAACACAAAAGCTTTGTCTCAAGTACAGATAGTGTTGAGGATCAGTGGACAAAGTTCAATGCGTTAGATGAGTATGTGCCAAGCAAGATCGTAAGAGATGGAAAAGAGCCTCGGTGGTACAACAACCTAGTTAGAAAACTACTGTGGAAGCAAAGGGAACTTCACAACAAACATGAACATAGCCAAAGCCTTGCAGACAAACAAAAATTACGCGAAGCGAAATGTAGTGTGAGGAGGGCTATGCGAGAGGCGTTCAAGTAAAGTTCTATGTACTGACTTGGCAGAAAATCCTAAGAAATTTATGTCAAAGCGGTAGGTGGATCAAAACAAAATGTCCAGACACTCTGTGACCAAAATGATACTGAAACAGAGGAACCAGACTAAAGGCCAAGCCGGCCGGAGTGGCCGAGCGGTTAAAGGCGCTACAGTCTGGAACCGCACGACCGCTACGTCGCAGGTTCGAATCCTGCCTCGGGCATGGATGTGTGTGATGTCCTTAGGTTAGTTAGGTTTAAGTAGTTCTAAGTTCTAGGGGACTTATGACCACAGCAGTTGAGTCCCATAGTGCTCAGAGCCATTTGAACCATTTGAACTAAAGGCCGAAATACTAAATGTCTTTTTCCAGAGCTGTTTCACAGAGGAAGACTGCACTGTAGTTCCTTCTCTAGATTGTCGCACAGATGACAAAATGGTAGATATCAAAATAGACGACAGAGGGATAGAGAAACAATTAAAATCGCTCAAAAGAGGAAAGGCCACTGGACCTGATGGGATACCAGTTCAATTTTACACAGAGTACGCGAACGAACTTGCCCCCCTTCTTGCAGCGGTGTACCGTAGGTCTCTAGAAGAGCGTAGCGTTCCAAGGGATTGGAAAAGGGCACAGTTCACCCCCGTTTTCAAGAAGGGACGTCGAACAGATGTGCAGAACTATAGACCTATATCTCTAACGTCGATCAGTTGTAGAATTTTGGAACACGTATTATATTCGAGTATAATGACTTTTCTGGAGACTAGAAATCTACTCTGTAGGAATCAGCATGTGTTTCGAAAAAGACGATCGTGTGAAACCCAGCTCGCGCTATTCGTCCACGAGACTCAGAGGGCCATAGACACGGGTTCCCAGGTAGATGCCGTGTTTCTTGACTTCCGCAAGGCGTTCGATACAGTTCCCCACAGTCGTTTAATGAAAAAAGTAAGAGCATATGGACTATCAGACCAGCTGTGTGATTGGATTGAAGAGTTCCTGGATAACAGAACGCAGCATGTCATTCTCAATGGAGAGAAGTCTTCCGAAGTAAGAGTGATTTCAGGCGTGCTGCAGGGTAATGTCGTAGGACCGTTGCTATTTACAATATACATAAATGACCTTGTGGATGACATCGGAAGTTCACTGAGGCTTTTTGCGGATGATGCTGTGGTATATCGAGAGGTTGTAACAATGGAAAATTGTACTGAAATGCAGGAGGATCTGCAGCGAATTGACGCATGGTGCAGGGAATGGCAATTGAATCTCAATGTAGACAAGTGTAATGTGCTGCGAACACATAGAGAGAAAGATTCCTTATCATTTAGCTACAATATAGCATGTCAGCAACTGGAAGCAGTTAATACCATAAATTATCTGGGAGTACGCATTAGGAGTGATTTAAAATAGAATGATCATATAAAGTTGATCATCGGTAAAGCAGATGCCAGACAGATTCATTGGAAGAATCCTAAGGAAATGCAATCCGAAAACAAAGGAAGTAGGTTACAGTACGCTTGCCGCCCGCTGCTTGAATACTGCTCAGCGGTGCGGGATAGGGTTGATAGAAGAGATAAGGAAGATCCAACGGAGAGCAGCGCGCTTCGTTACAGGATCATTCAGTAATCGCGAATGCGTTACGGAGTTAATAGATAAACTCCAGTGGAAGACTCTGCAGGAGAGACGCTCAGTAGGTCGGTACATACCTTCACCGAAGAGTCAAGCAGTATATTGCTCCCTCCTACGTATATCTCGCGAAGAGACCATGAGGATAAAATCAGAGATATTAGAGTCCACACAGAGGCATATCGACAATACTTCTTTCCACGAACAATATGAGACTGGAATAGAAGGGAGAACCGATTGAGGTACTCAAGGTACCCTCCGCCACACACCGTCAGGTGGCTTGCGGAGTATGGATGTAGATGTAGATGTAGAAGTTGCGGGAAATGATTCCCATTTTCGAGTGTGTTTTATCTTTGTACTATGCCATCTTTACGTAATGTTTTCGATTTGTGAGGTTTTGCTTTGTTTTCTTGACTTTACTGCAATATATAAAGATCGTACAATTTTAGTTAGTTATCGATTTTCATATGTAGTTTGTGGCGAAATTTGGAAGAACTTGTACTTGCAGTTTTATTATGGTCCCTTTGTGCGTAGGCTCGCACATGTTAAACATCACACACATCTTTCAGTGCACAGCATATACTGACAATAACTTACGTAAATAGACAGTTACAAATATGCTTTTATATGTAGCCGACAGACAACCCTACAGGTCTTGCACAGAGTATGATATACTTTTGTACGTAAAGTATTCATCTTAACAATATGGATTATAATTTAGTTACATCTATTTACAATGGTGCCTATTTCTCGTAAGTGTTGCTACGGGGCATTCAAAAAGTCCCTCAGCAGTGCCGTACGATTGTTAGCCGCGCGTGCCGTATGATTGTTAGCCTGAGTTACTTCCCTTCAAGTGGACTCTCCCAACGTTCCACTGTTTCGTTTATCTCAGCCAGCGCCATTAGTATCGTTGGTGTGTGTCGTTACGTGTTGACGTCAACGTTTAAGTTTAGTTCCTTTGTTCATTTCTTTCGTTTTTGTCACTAATAAAATACTAACCGCTGAAGAACGTGTGTTTTTAGTCGAACAAGTGTTCAAAGCTGGTGGTAAATACACAATTTCGCTTCGTCAAACATTTAATTTAGTTTTCCCAGAGACTACACTCCCACACCCCGATACTGTGCGAGATTTGACTAACAAATTTCGAAGTACGGGTTCACTGACAGATGCACCGAGAAGTGGTCGTCCTGGCGTTTTGTCTGTGGCTAAACTACTCGATATTTCCGATACAATGTCTGTGAGTCCGAACCAATCTGTAAGAAAACTCGCCCAGGAAATCGATGTTAGTGTCGGAACGGCCTGCACAGCTGTAATGAAGAAATTAGTACTTTTCCCATACAAAGTGACACAACTGAAAAATACTGATCATGGCAAGAGATTGCATTATTGTCAATCGTTTAAAAATTTCGTTCAACATAATGGAAGGGATATTCTTAATGAAACGTTTTTCACTGATGAGGCGCGGTTTTATTCATCTGGGTACATGAACTAGCAAAAATCTCGTACGTGGAGTACTGCAAATCCGTTGTGTATTCGTGAGTAACCACTTCACTCTGTGAAAATAGGAGTTTGAATTGCAATTTCTAGACGTCGGATTGTGGGTCCCATATTTTCAAACGAAACAATAAACGCACAACTACACTGCAGTGATATTCTGTACCCATTCATAGGAGAACTTGTGTTTAGTGAAATACTGAACGGTTATTTTCAACAAAATGGAGTAACCGCACATACAGCTCGCGTTTCAACGTCACTGCTTGCTGATGTTTTTGGTGATCGCATGATTTCACAGGGACTTTGGCCTCCACGATCGCTTGACCTAACACCAACTGACTTTTTCTTCTGGGGTGCAGCGAAAGCAACTGTCTATAAAAACCGTCCAATATCCACTTTTCACTGCTTCTGTTATAGAAGAAATGTTGCATCTTGTGTTTGGAAACATGATTAGACGAATTGAATTATGTATGCGACAGCAGGGGGGACACGTTCAACATTTAATGTGAAAATTAGAAAATAAAAATGAATACTCAATAAATTAATAACTTGGGTTTCACTGAGTTTCATTTCGGTATATTCTCTGCGGCATACGGCACGCGCGGCTAACAATCATGCGGCACTCCAGAGAGACTTCTTGAACACCCCTGTTTTTATTTAAGTAAACTGTCGAACCATCTGAAGAAATTCACCGATTCACTTTCAAGTTTTTCGTTTAACATTTTGTCATCATATTTACTGTACTGTGAATATATTTCCAGTTCTTCTAGCATATCCGTTTTATGCCCTTTATCTAGTTTGGGGAGTAGTTTGACGTTTTCCTCTACTTTTCCAAGTGTGTGTCCTGTATTACGTATGTTTGTGACTTTTGCTGATGTGTTTGCGCGCTTTGTTGAGCTCTGTGAACCTGATGTTGGAAATTTCGGCCTGTTTGTCCTAGGTATGGCATGGAGCAATCCTGGCCTGTTACTTTGTACATTATAGAGTCTGAATATGGGTTACGATTACGCTTTATATTACGTATTAGTTTTTGTTGTAGTTTATTAGATGTAGAAAACCAAACTTTTGCTTTATGATTTTGAACTATATTTGCAATCTTCTGCGATATATTGCCAATGTATGCGATGCTATATATACATTTGGTTTTGTCTTTTTCTCCAGTTATTTTCTCTTCAAGTCAGTGGCTGACATAATTTGCGTCCTTAACAGTGTAAACATAGAAAAACCTTTCAGCTGGCCGAGAATGCGTCATCTTGACTGATGATGGGCACTAGTAGGAGTGTAGGAAGCTTTAACTACGAGCCGTGATTTTTTTTAAAAGTAAGTACCGTTTTGAAATTTTAAAAAAGACATGCTAAAATATCTCAATAATTTTATTTTCACATGAAAGCCTGTACCTTAATCTACGCACTGACGCCATTACTGTCTGGATCTTCCTTGTTTACGTTGTGTATAGAGTGTTTAAGATGCCTCCGATAATCGTAAGTTCCACCGACTATGAAGTACGGGCTGTTATAAGATTTCTTAGTGCTAAAGGCCTAAAAGCGATCGATATTCATCCTGAGATCTGCGCAGTTTAAGGAGAAAACATATGAGTGGTGGAATGGTAAGAAAGTGGGTGAGAGCATTTAAAGACGGCCGCACAAATGTGCATTATGAAGAACGCAGTGGGCGTCCTTCGGTCGTTAGTAAAAATTTGGTGCAGGAAGTGGACAATAAGGTGAGAGAAAACAGACACTTTACGATTTCCTCGTTGCGAGATGACTTTCCTAATGGTTCTCGTAGTGTTTTGCATGGCACTGTGACCGACCACTTGAACTACCGAAAATTGTGCCCACGTTGGGTACCGAAAATCTTGACGGATGTGCACAAAACCAATCGTTTAGACTTTAGACAGTGCATTGACTTCCATTGAGCGGTACCACAACGGCGGTGATGATTTTTTTAAGCCAAATTGTTACAGGCGATGAAACATGGGTAGCCTACGTCACACCTGAATCAAAGCAACAGTCTATGGAAGTTGAGCAAGAGCATCGTTTTGCTGCAAGACAATGCCCGTCCGCCTGTGGTGAATCAGACCAAAGATCTCATCACATATTTTCGATGGGAAACTCTAGATAATCCTCCGTAGAGCCCCGATCTTGCGCCCAGTGACTACCATCTGTTCCTGCACTTGAAAAAACAGCCGGCCGGAGTGACCGAGCTGTTCTTGGCGCAACAGTCACGAACCGCGAAACCGCTACGGCCGCAGGTTCGAAACCTGCCTCGGGCATGCATGTGTGTGATGTCCTTAGGTTAGTTAGGTTTAAGTAGTTTTAAGTTCTAGGGGCTCAGAAGTTAAGTCCCACAGTACTCAGAGCCATTTGAACCATTTGAACTTGGAAGAAACATCTGGGCGGTCAGCGTCATCAAGACGATGACGAAGTCAAAACAGTGGTTATGCAGGGGTTAACAAGTCAGGCGGCAGACTTCTATGAGGAGGGTATTCAAAAACTGGTACAACGTTATGTCAAGTGCCTCAATATTGACGAAAATTATGTAGAAAAGTAGATTAAGGTACAGGCTTTCATGTAAAAATAAAATTACTGAGATATCTTAGCAAGTCTTTTTTTTAATTTCAAAACGGGACTTACTTAAAAAACACGCCTCGTAGTAGCAATGTAACCGCTGGCAGCCTGAAACTTGACCTTCCCATTTGCTGCCAGTCACAGAATGATGCGGACGGATCAACAGAGGACGAGCAGACCGTGGACGAATTGTTATCCGAGCTCACTTTGAGGGGTACAACACAACAACGAAGCATGTCACGTGTCTGATACTCCGTTAGATCTTTTACTGGTCCATTGGGTGGCAGCTGAGTTTCAGCTGGGCAGAACGATGATGTAAGATCGGCTGCTGTTTCTGTGTCATTAGGCTTCGGGGAAAGGATCCTAGGTATTATGCCTCATCAGATCTCTACAACTGCCAAATGTCCGGGGTAACCCATCACGGCCTCATCTCCCGTGGCTCTACTCATACGCGTCGCCGTCCTTCGCCGCGCTTGCAATGACGCGTCCTTGCAACGGCACACATGGTCGCCCCCGGCGTATCGTGTTGCACGTCTTTCAGTGATGTATGTGGGTGCGTGTGGGTGTCTGCAAACAAATGGCCACGCTTCACACGACTCTCCGGACCGCAGCGCCGCGTATGTGGACTGCAAGTGTGTAGCGTTCAGAATCGTGACGTGATGTGTGATGGCGTGTACTGTTTCTCTGCGTCCCTTCCCCTCTCTTCCCCCCTCCCAACACACACGCGCAGCCACATACACACAGCTGTAATATGGATTATACGTAAATATAAAGGTAGGGCGGGGTGGCCGAGCGGTTCTAGGCGCTTCAGTCCGGAACCGCGCGACCGCTACGGTCGCAGGTTCGAATCCTGCCTCGGGCATGGATGTGTGTGATGTCCTTCGGTTGGTTAGATTTAAGTAGTTCTAAGTTCTAGGGTACTGATGACGTGAGAAATAAGTCCCATAGTGCTCAGAGCCATTTGAACCATATAAAGGTAGGGTCTACGCTCAGAGCTGAAGAGATGGTTCAAGTAACTGAAAAAGTGAATACACTTCATGATCAGCACATGTTCTCTTCCACATCCGTTGCCATTCCTCGTTGATCCATCTTCTATATTATCTACTAACTCTGCAGTTCTCTATAGGGAGAAATGCAGTACGAATAAAAAAAATAAAAAGGTCTCCGTTACCAGACTGGAAATTCCTTGATGCCTCACTACGTATCCTATCAACCGATCCCTTCTTTTAGTCAGGTTGTGCTATAAATTTCTTTTCTCTTCCGTATCAGAACATGTAATTTTCAACATTGTCCTGCAGCACGACTTTTCAAAAGCTCCTATTCTCTTCTTGTCTGTCTTGTCATCTGCACGTACAGGCTGACTCAGGAAATGCTGTATGAACTTTGTTCCAGTTTTCGGTAATAGATACACTGACTCACGAGGAAAGTTTTTGTTCATTATTTGTAAATATTTCGTACAATTTGCCTGAATTCTGATGAATTAAAAATACGTTGTGAAAACGATGCAACTGCCACCTAGCAAACAACTGCCATTATTCGAAATACGAGCAGTTCCTTGAAGTAGCAGAAAGCATTTTGTCTGACGTTCTACTGGTAGAACACTTGACTAGAAAAGAAAATCTTCGAGGATCGAATTGCACCCGGGCCGTTTTTGTTTGCCTGTAAACCTAGTGTTCACCTCTCAGAGATATGGAGAGTCCCTAGAAAAGAAATGTGGCTCGCATTCCATGGTACACTGCAGCTCTCCTTTCCCTGGTTGCATAACTGATCATGCACATGTAAGTCGGCTAAATCGTATCCAGCTGATTTCAGTCATTTCAGAATAACTGCGTGGCTGAAAAACATGACAGCCCGAAACCTGTATTTTTAAATTATTTATGCATCAATTAAAATTCAGTGTAGTACGCTTTTTAATTCGTTTGTACACGGTCTGGTCACATTATGTGACCAACGTCTATGTTCAGCGTCACCGTACAGTAACCACTCCCACACCGCAGATGGCAGCACTAGCAGTGGAGGGTATGGAAAGCTGGTCGGATGAACGCGGAATACAGTGCAGTCGTTGTGGTAGTGCGGAAACAGAGTGATGTATCTGGCGTCCATAAAAGGGTGACCATTGGCTTTGGGCCAAGAGTAGCCGCCGGCCGCTGTGGTCGAGCGGTTCTAGGCGCTTCAGTCCGGAACCGCGCTGCTGCTAGGGTCGCAGGTTGGAATCCTGCGTCGGGCATAGATGTGTGTGGTATCCTTAGGTTAGTTAGGTTTAAGTAGTTCTAAGTTGTAGGGGACTGATGACCTCAGATGTCCCGTAGTGCTTAAAGACATTTGAACCATTCCGAACCGAAACGGCTAAGTTTGTAAACTGTTTACGTGCCGCAGAGCTTGAAGTATACTGTGGATGGGAAAATGGCTCCATCCAAAGCTGGTGCCGAGTCAACCGGTCCACCACCGGCCATGGATGACAGGGGTGAACGGCAGCTGTGGAGATGTGTGTGTGTGAATAGACGTGTAACTGGTGAGAAACTGATTGGCCAGATGATCCAAAGAGCTACCAGGAGTGTCTCCTCAGCGACCGTTGAGTGAGCACTGCTGCGCTTGGGCCTCTGCAGCTCTCGCCTGCTTCATGCATCCATGCTGACTGCTGGTCACCGACGAGGAAGGCTAGAAACTGCACGCCAGAACTGCAATAGACGTCAACTGAGTCGCGACAGGAGGTCAACTGAGTCCCTGAGAAGCTAGTTTGCTTTTCCTCGGAACGATGCTATTGAGACTCCCCGCTTAAACCACAGGACAGGATAGGTAGTTTAAATTGTGGAAATGGGCCAAAATAAGGGGCTGTCAGTTACACTCGAACATACAACTTTATTATTTGGTCAAACGTTACAAGAGCCTAAAAAAAATTTTTTTTAAACACACAGCTTTAATCTTTGGGACTTAATTACCAGCTGAAACCCACTTTAATTTAAAAACGGCTGAACGGCAATAACTTAAAACGGAAGCATAATCAGAAATTTAAAAGGCAAGCCTTGTCTTGCAACAGTTATTTGTTTAGGCTGAAGGCCCAAAAAATCTGATTTTCAGCGCAAACAATTTGAATTCAAAATCGGTTGAAAGCCCAGCACTTCAGGCTAAGTCCGCAGCTCGTGGTCGTGCGGTAGCGTTCTCGCTCCCCGCGCCCGGGTTCCCGGGTTCGATTCCCGGCGGGGTCAGGGATTTTCTCTGCCTCGTGATGACTGGGTATTGTGTGATGTCCTTAGGTTAGTTAGGTTTAAGTAGTTCTAAGTTCTAGGGGACTGATGACCATAGATGTTAAGCCCCATAGTGCTCAGAGCCATTTTGAACTTGAAGCTAAATAACAGTTATTTTAAAAAAAAAACAAAGCCTTACGTAAAACAGTTCTTAATTAGGCAAAACTCAACCAAAACACAAATTTAAAAGGTAAAGCCTTATCTTTAAACAGTTCTTTAGTTAGTCTGAAGTCCCAAAAGATCAGACACTTGAAGGGCAAACAAACTAAATTCAAATTGGCTGAAGGCCTAACACTTAAAACTCCGTAACATTAATTTTTTTAAATACGAAAGCCATTACGTGCAACAATTCTTTAATTTGCCGTAAGAACAAACAACTCAAACTCGAAACGGCTGAAGGCCCAACACTTAAAATTCAACTACATTAAAATTTTTAAAAAGCCAAAGGCCTTGCGTGAAACAGTTCTTTAAATTAGGCTGAAGGCCTAAAGAATCTTACGCTTTAAGGGCAAAACAACCTTAATTTAATGCCATACAAGTACAAACAACAAGAACAAATAAAAAAAGGCAGTGCACCCAGGGCGCTCAGATGTTCGAGGGTGGGCCTGGAATTCAAACACTAACGCTCGCTTAGGTGACACAGCAGTCGAGCCAACCATTCACGATCCGACGACAACCCAAACCGACACACAGTCAACGGACCAAGCGACAGGATAACTAATTCAAACGACGCAATGTGACCAGTTGGGGGTGACTGGTAGATTAAGTAAAGACTCAAACTTCGTGTCCTGTATCGGTGAGCCACGGACCTCGTAGCAATGGGAACAGCAACACAAACTCAGACCGCGTGTGAACGTCGCCAGGCCTCGGCCAGAAACGACGGACCACGGAGATTTCCTTGCTGCTCCACGCCAACCGACCAACTCCCAGGCCCGGAAACGGTGGAAGTACCAAATATACGTCGGCCGATGACCAACCGACGGTCGTTCCGCTCCAGCCTCCCTCCGTCGGAAACTTCATGTGTGCCGCCAGCGGTCGGCGAGCACTGGCTGTCGGCGCCTCACCGGCGCTCCGTCCCCCGGCTCCACTGCTGCTGCGTCCCGACTGCACGGCTGGTCCGTCCCCAACCAATTGCCAGACACACGACGCCCCGGAAATACAGGGTGATTCAAAAAGAATACCACAACTTTAGGAATTTAAAACTCTGCAACGACAAAAGGCAGAGCTAAGCACTATCTGTCGGCGAATTAAGGGAGCTATAAAGTTTCATTTAGTTGTACATTTGTTCGCTTGAGGCGCTGTTGACTAGGCGTCAGCGTCAGTTGATGCTAAGATGGCGACCGCTCAACAGAAAGCTTTTTGTGTTATTGAGTACGGCAGAAGTGAATCGACGACAGTTGTTCAGCGTGCATTTCGAACGAAGTATGGTGTTAAACCTCCTGATAGGTGGTGTATTGAACGTTGGTATAAACAGTTCACAGAGAATGGGTGTTTGTGCAAAGGGAAAAGTTCTGGACGGCCGAGAACGTGACAGAGCACTTCATCACTGGCCTCCAAGAAGCCCTGATCTTACCCCCTGCGATTTTTTCGTATGGGGGTATGTTAAGGATATGGTGTTTCGGCCACCTCTCCCAGCCACCATTAATGATTTGAAACGAGAAATAACAGCAGCTATCCAAACTGTTACGCCTGATATGCTACAGAGAGTGTGGAACGAGTTGGAGTGTCGGGTTGATATTGCTCGAGTGTCTGGAGGGGGCCATATTGAACATCTCTGAACTTGTTATTGAGTGAAAAAAACCTTTTTAAATACTCTTTGTAATGATGTATAACAGAAGGTTATATTATGTTTCTTTAATTAAATACACATTTTTAAAGTTGTGGGATTCTTTTTGAATCAGCCTGTACTATCGGTCGCTCCACAAGAGATGGTACGACAGTGCTCTTGTCGATACGCGCTGTTGCTGCCTCTCACCGGCAACTAAGGCAGGAAGTTAGTGACGCCAGTAAATGGAATAAGAAAACGAGGCGGCAGTACCGTAATACGAGGTGCATTCAAGTTCTAAGGCCTCGGATTTTTTTTTTTCTAAAAGGGGAGCCAACGAAAGCCGAAATCGATGAAACTGGCGTTACTTCTCGACGTAATCGCCCTGCAGGCGTACACATTTTTCACAACGCTGACGCCATGATTCCATGGCAGCGGCGAAGGCTTCTTTAGGAGTCTGTTTTGACCACTGGAAAATCGCTGAGGCAATAGCAGCACGGCTGGTGAATGTGAGGCCACGGAGAGTGTCTTTCATTGTTGGAAAAAGCCAAAAGTCACTAGGAGCCAGGTCAGGTGAGTAGGGAGCATGAGGAATCACTTAAAAGTTGTTATCACGAAAAAACTGTTGCGTAACGTTAGCTCGATGTGCGGGTGCGTTGTCTTGGTGAAACAGCACACGTGCAGCCCTTCCCGGACGTTTTTGTTGCAGTGCAGGAAGGAATTTGTTCTTCAAAACATTTTCGTAGGATGTACCTGTTACCGTAGTGCCCTTTGGAACGCAATGGGTAAGAATTACGCCCTCGCTGTCCCCGAACATGGACACCATCATTTTTTCAGCACTGGCGATTACCCGAAATTTTTTTGGTGGCGGTGAATCTGTGTGCTTCCATTGCGCTGACTGGCGCTTTGTTTCTGGATTGAAAAATGGCATCCACGTCTCATCCATTGTCACAACCGACGAAAAGGAAGTCCCATTCGTGCTGTCGTTGTGCGTCAACATTGCTTGGCAACATGCCACACGGGCAGCCGTGTGGTCGTCCGTCAGCATTCGTGGCACCCACCTGGATGACACTTTTCGCATTTTCAGGTCGTCGCGCAGGATTGTGTGCACAGAACCCACAGAAATGCCAACTCTGGAGGCGATATGTTCAACAGTCATTCGGCAATCACCCAAAACAATTCTCTCCACTTTCTCGATCATGTCGTCAGACCGGCTTGTGCGAGCCCGAGGTTGTTTCGGTTTGTTGTCACACGATGTTCTGCCTTCATTAAACTGTCGCACCCACGAACGCACTTTCGACACATCCATAACTCCATCACCACATGTCTCCTTCAACTGTCGATGAATTTCAATTGGTTTCACACCACGCAAATTCAGAAAACGAATGATTGCACACTGTTCAAGTAAGGAAAACGTCGCCATTTTAAGTATTTAAAATAGTTCTCATTCTCGCCGCTGGCGGTAAAATTCCGTCTGCCGTACGGTGCTGCCATCTCTGGGACGTATTGACAATGAACGCGGCCTCATTTTAAAACAATGCGCATGTTTCTATCTCTTTCCAGTCCGGAGAAAAAAAATCGGAGGCCTTAGAACTTGAATGCACCTCGTAGAAGGTGACAAACAATAAATGGGATAAACGTGAGCCGTGCAAGGCTCAGTTATGTATCAGCATAACGCAGCTAGAAGTGTACCTTGATGTTTAGAAGAGCGCCAAGGTGTTTGCCGTACCCCTCCGGCCGGCAAAGTCTCCGGATATAAACCCAGTCAGGACCACTTCGATCGGGTTCTACGCGCCATGGTGACATGGATTCTCAACCGGTAAACCTAACGCATTTGACTACGGCACTGGAGTCGGGATGGCTCTACATTCCTGTCGGTACCTTCCGGAACCTCAGTTTCTTCCTGCACGTCACGTACTGGCACGCGCTGCAAACGCGATTATTTATGCTTTTGTCAGGCAGTCACATTTGTGTCATTGGGGATAATTCTGTACCATCACCTAGACTGGACTGAACATACAATCTCACTCTTTAAGAAAGTGTCAGCGTCACTTCACTCACTACCGAAACATAAAGAAGTGTTTCCTTTCGAGCTCAAAAAGAACCTTTAAGAGTCACTTACACTTACACCACATAATCGACTATGGTGGTGCTGATCTCCAACCACTTTCATATGGAAGCTCACGCAGGCCGGAACTCGTGAAGAATACTTGTGCACGATACATTTGTGACATTCGTTTTTTCGACCATATCACTCCTGCCTACAAACAATTATCATAGCTACGTGCCGATAAGCCTAGAGACTGTCATATCCTATACTTGCTCTATGGTCTTCTCGATCACTGCACCCCTCTTATCTATCGTCAGCTTTTACAGTTGCATCTGAACAGCAAAGGAGAAACATCCGCTCTCGACACAGTAAAATCCTCTTTGTACCAGCACATGACACTGCCATATTCTCCGAATCATTCTCCGTATCAGGAACCCCACACTGGACCAGTCTTCTACAATTATCAGAGAAACCAAATCCCTTCCAAACTTCAAAAGGCGGCTAATGGCCCACCTATTATCACAATAGCCATCTATCCAATACTTAGAATCGCAGCTTAGTCTCAGAAATTCCCTTCACCCCCTTCACCCCCCCTCGCCCCCCCCCCCAATCTTGTCAGCAGAGTTCTCTATTTGTATTTCATCTTCTACTGTCACAATCATTTCAATCTTCTCCTTCATCTATTCTCTTTTCACTCCTGAATACTCTAATCGTAGACTCTAATGTACTAAAATATTTTATACAATTCCTTAAGCCATTCATTGCTGTTATTGTTACTATCATTATCGTTATTGTTGTTATTATTATTGTTAGTATCAACTACTACTAATATCATTGTTAATATTATTATGAGTGTTATTATTGTGAACTTTTTTGTGAAATCCTTGGCATGTGTTTTCCCTGGTCAGACGTAAGAGAGTGCCTTAAGGCCATAGTCCGGTCAGGCTACATAAGGAATAAAATACAGTCTTGCAGTAGTGCAGTAGGTGACTCAGCTTTCAGCTTTCTGCTATCCTCGACTCAAACACAGACGCGAACGCGATTCTCTGCGCGTTGGGGTAAAGGATATTTGATGTTTGTACACTTTCAAAGTTTACAGAAGTCTGGTAAACGAATCACTATTCGTAAGAAAGAAATATGGAGCTTATAAACATCATAAAGAGGTGGACACGATCGTATTAAATGAGATTCAGGATTCAGAAATTTCTTGCGGATGAGCATGTAAGATTCAGAAATACGAGTACTTCTGCAGATGGTTGAATGACGAATTTCCAAATATGACAATTTCAGACTGTCAGATTCGATTTCCTTCAGATTAGCAATCGCAATTTGCACTCTTAACTCACTGCAAATTCTTCGAACAACGTGTAGTGAGATAATCAGCTCTGAAGTATCGTAATAAATATGACTAATAACGGAAAGAAACTGACTAATAACGAAAAGAAACCACCTCTTCCTCAGGCTGTGATGTGACACAATTTGAAATAATCAAATATCTTTAACAATAGTTGCCCTGTAGTCGTTTGAGAATATTTGCGTGTGTTAATTTTTTATGCTTCAGGCAGAACGTTTTTCCTAAAAAGGCCTTCAGTAACTTTGCTTCGTTGACATACACCCCATACAGTAACTTCCTTCAGCAGAGTAGCGGGTGACTCAACTTCCAGTCCTCAGCTATCCTTGAATGGCAACTAGATGTGGACGTGGTTCTTTGCTTGGCACGGCAAAGAAGTCTGTGCCAATGTGTCCACGACAAAGAATTCTAGCGATGAACGTCAACAAATGCATCAGAAACGTCACATGTGGAGTTCTGCAACACGAGCTGAACGTGAAGATCAAGCGTGTTTCTTCTTTTATTTGTACTTCGTCAGATACTCTCCCATACGTATTAAATCACTCACACGCACATACTACCATGATTATCACGCAATATTTACATTGATTTTTAACATGTTACTTGCGTCGTGAAGTGCTCCCGTCATTGCCATGAGCCAGTCAAGGCTGTGACCGTAGATGCTTATTGCTACCCGTGCAGAGCTGGGTTGGGTCACTCAAATGAGTCAGTTGGTAGTTGATGGTGTAAGTAGGCTGTTTAGCTTTTTATATTGGTAACGCCACGTAGCGCTCTGTATGAAGATCACTGGCTGTCCTGCGTGCAGTCTGTGGCTGGTTTGCATTGTTGGAAGTCGCTATTGTAGTGTTGGGCAGTTGGATGTGAACAGCGCGTAGCGTCCGCCGCTCGTGGTCTCGCGGTAGCGTTCTCGCTTCCCGAGCACGGGGTCCCGGGTTCGATTCCCGGCGGGGTCAGGGATTTTCACCTGCCTCGAGATGACTGGGTGTTTGTGTTGCCCTCATCATTTCATCATCATCCAGGAAAGTGGCAAATTTGGACTGAGCAAAGATTGGGTAATTATACGGGCGCTGATAACCGCGCAGTTGAGCACCCCCCCAAACCAAACATCATCATCATCATCATCAGCGCGTAGCGTTGCGCAGTTGGAGGTGAGCCGCCAGCAGTGGTGGATGTGGGGAGAGAGATGGCGGAGTTTTGAGAGCGGATGATCTGGACGTGTGTCCATCAGACACAGTAAATTTGTAAGACTGGATGTCATGAACTGATATAATTAAATACATTGTTTGTTCTTTATCAAAATCTTTCATTTGCTTAGTATGCCTATCAGTAGTTAGTGCCTTCAGTAGTTTGAATCTTTTATTTAGCTGGCAGTAGTGGCGCTCGCTGTATTGCAGTAGTTCAAGTAACGAAGATTTTTGGGAGGTAAGTGATTCATGAAAGGTATAGGTTATTGTTAGTCAGGGCCATTCTTTTGTAGGGATTTTTTGAAAGTCAGATTGCGTTGCGCTAAAAATATTGTGTGTCAGTTTGAGCATAGTCATTTATAATTTTTCTAAGGGGACGTTTTAATGCTTGTAGACAGAATGTCGTTGTTACAGTCTACGGAAACATGTTCATAGTTCTGGCCGCTGATGGCATCGTGTACACTATTGTAGTAACCCTCTTAGCGCCGGTTAAGGCCTGAAGAAGGTGCATTGGATCACCGAAACTGGTGGCTATATAATAAATAGCATCAAAAGGACGGCTGTAGATGTTCAATTTTATTACATAAGTGAACGGCCAAAGTCCCTCAAACCTTCAATAAGAAGGATGGACATACAGAAAAAAAAAGTTAACTCTGTTTATCCTAGCAGTAATGGACGGGCGCACTACGTAACAGCTGAAACTGTCAGAAATTTATCACGATTTGCGTGGAGAAGAGGTAAGAGTATGGACGATAGGCTACAGACTAGGTTTATTTAGTAGTTACTTTGAGATGTAAACGTTAGGAGGACAGCACTAAAGCAGGCGGAAATCCGGCTGAAAAGGCAGACGTCCAGAGGTGCTGACTTGCGTACAACCGGTTCCGGCCACAAACCGGTACGAGCACGCAGCTCGACCCACAAACCGTGAACCGCGTGCGGCTGCAACACAAGCTACTTGCTGGCACCCACGTGGTCCTGCCGTCAGACAATGCTGCCCGTTTGCCGGCGGACAATGCCTGCCAGCAGAGGTCGGTTTCTCTGGCGCTGAAGCAACGCTGTGTTGTGGCCAGGCCGGGCTGCGGTAGTAGCGGGCCGTTATCCCGTGGGAAGATCGGGAGGAAACGGAGTCAGGGTCGCCGCGGCTTGCCTTGCCTCCCCTTTCCTCCCCTTCCCGCGTCCTACAAAGGTTGCCCAACGCCCGAGTCCCAGCGGCGCAAGATCCTGCGAGGAGAGGAGGCGACGTGGTGTGGCAAGTCCGTGATGAAGAGCAGGGCAAGGCCACGCACGCGTTCGTCTGTGTGTGGAGGACTGTTTTGTTGTCATAAGAAACACCCAGGTTGGCTGGGAAAAACAGGAGCTGTAGAAGTTTGCAGACATGTTTTCAGTGCACCAGGAAGTGTGTGGGAATTACAGTAAGATTTATTCTACGTAGACTTGTATGATAATTTTCAGATTTTATTTGCATGTTTGCTTTTGACAACAAAATTTGACAAATGGATATGGCAAGAAGCAAAATATTCCAAAAATTAATCTGATGAATTCAATAATTAGTGACAAAAAATAAGAGGTTGCGGGAAAGAGAGATGGAATGCAAAGAAACATAGAAAAATAAATAGGAACATAAACAAAAAAAGAGGAGAATGAAAGAAATAAAAATAAGAGAGACAGCAAAATGAAAGTAGAGGAGTAGGAAAAGTAGAAAGAGAGGCAACTGAAAAAAATATTGAAGTAAAAAGTAGAGGAACAGTTTTGATGCCCTTAGAAGTATTAGATAGGCCGAGAGAAACGAAGCTGTGGAAATTTGCACAAATATCCTCCGGGGGCCTGTGTGTATGTGGGAATTAAATAAATTATGATACCTTCAATCGGATAACAATTTTATAGTGTATATTAGGAACAAAAGAGAAACCAGAACCTGGAAAACAGGAAATAATTGAGAACTGGTATGGAAAAAAAATCAAAGCATTACAAAGAAAAAACAGATTAATCTATTAATTTAATCCACTGTAGTTGCCTTTTATGTTGTAGCTTTCTTTTCATTATGGTGTGTTGTGCTTTTATGTGCACTTGAAAAAGTACCATGCTCCAAACATGTAGTACTGAGTAAAGTACATTTTTAAAATACAGCCATATGGGATGACGTCTTCCCCAAATATCATAACTATTGGTGAAATATAGAAGTTATGAGAAAGAGAATAGTGATGCACAGAAGCAGAGCATAGTAAGGAACAGAAAAAAGCAGGGAATCATAAGGAACAAAAAAGTGAAAAGTAGGAAAAAGGGAAGAAAGAAAAGATAGACAGAAAGGAAAGAGAGATAAAATGAAAAAAGTGAAGAAAACGGTGCTGGAATACGCAGAAAAAATATTTTATTGCCATAAGAAGCATACAAATGGGCTGGGGAAAATAGATGTAGAATGATGCAAAAAGATAGTCATAGTTGCCTAAGTATTGTTGTTTGTTCAGTAGGTGAGCAGTTTAAGGTTAATACTCATCTTAGAACCAACCAAGGTCACCGCCAAAATAGCGTTAAATAACGCTGATACAAAAATGTCTGGACCCATGAGAACATCGCTTGTGCTCGTTAACGAAAAATTGAGGAAGTTAAGAATTAGTGATGAAGTTCAAGAAGTCATGGGAAATAGAAAAATAACACAGAACCAGAAAAAGGAAAGGAATGAAACAGACATAACAAAAAGAGAAGAAACAAAACTGAGGAGAGCAGGGAAACAAAGCAATGAAAAGTACACAAAAAGGGAAATTTAAAAATACAGTAATGAAAAATAATAAGAAAAGAAAGTGAAGGAAAACAGAAAGCAAGTGCAGAAGAAGAAAAACAGCAGACATACAGAAATCAGAGAAGTGCAGAAATAAAAGAAGTGAAAGCAGATGGGGAAACAGTAAACAGAAGCAAAGGAAAATACAGAAAGGTGGAAAACATAGAAAGAAAAAGCAAGAGAATAGAGAGAGTAAAATAAGTAGAATAAAACCAGGAAAAATAGAACGAATGAGTACAAGAAAATAACAAAATAGTAAGTGGAAGCAAACAAATCAAAAAGAAAGAAATGAAGGAAAAGAATGAAATATCATATAGTCAATTAAAAATCTGAAGGGGTCAGAATGAAAACTCCCAGTAGGAATTGACTTTTGTGGGAGAAACAAGTGCGTGGGAAAAATGCAGGACAGAAAAAAATAGTGCCTTTGAAAAGCAGTGGGGGGAGAAACATACGATACGTAACTGGAGATAAAGGAAAGGAAAAGTACACTTTTTTTAATGTCTTTCGTGTACTGTTAATTTTATGTAATTCTTCCACCTGTTTCTATCTTGTCTAATTTCCTTCGCATCTGTATACTTATTCGATAATCTGTTTTGCACGTTTTCATCCTGATGGAAGAAGTAGCGAGGAAGTTCTTTGCTGGATTACAACACTGAAATGACAATTTAATGAAGGACAGAGAACGACGTCAGAACATATCTACACTGTACAACAAAATTAAAGGATGAATTTTTCGAAACGTCGTAACTCTCTCCCATTGGAGTGCAAAACTTTGAAATTTGGCTTACAGGTGCCTATAATCCTCCTCTGTAAAGGTCAAAAGTATGGCGCCCTACAACACCAACCTCAGTGTTCGGCCGTTTCAAACAGCAAGGAGTCGGCAGATGCCAAAAAAAGGCCACATTTCAGAATTTCGTGTGAACCGCAAGATGAGTTAATGATGTTGCATGGGCACCGAGTTTCACCTCAATTTTGCCCGAAGCCACCGTACACATGGTACACCATGGGAAGGTCGCCAAAATCCGTGTTACCCATATTTCGTCCCTTCTTTTGACACCTCTGCGATGCAGGTCAGAACCGCGATACCAAGAGCTGCAATAAAACAGTTTTGTTATAGGTGGCCGAGGAAAACATTTCAGACACACAACCACTCACAATCGATAGTAAAATGCCTAAGGGGATGGCAAAAAGGGCATCTTTGAAATCACTTCTTCCCTTGCGGCGTTGATTCCCACACATTTCGCGGTCGAAAACTACAGTTCGATGTGCGATGAACAAGATGACGTTCTTGTCACTGGAAAAAGACAAGATTTTGTCAATGGAGTGCGTGATTGATACTCTTGTAAAAAATTTTTGTTTATTTATAGACACAATCACATGTTTATGACACAGTCATGACCGGTTTCGGCCATACAAAGACCATCTTCAGATGCTAAATGCGGCATACACTGAACACAGATTCATACGTTCTTGTCATATCTGCCCACTACTGCACCGGACAACAACCCCACTGATCGTGATCTCACACCTTTCGAGTGAAGCGTGACAGCAATTTTTGCTGTGACATACGGAGTGGAACTACGATCAACCTTTCAAAACCATTCGACGAAATGTGAACTTGATCCGAAGCAGAAAAGGGCTTTTATACTTTTTTATCCCACCTTTTTCGCGGTGAAATATGGCGTAATCACGGGAGGGCGTGGCATTGCCACATGGGTGAAAAATGGAAATGAAGTCCCATGCTTCTTTACAGAGCGTAGGGGAACGATGCGGGAGACCCGCACTGCTTTACTAGGCAAGGTCCTAGAGGAGGTTGTTTGCCATTGCCTTCCTCCGACCGTGATGGGGATGAATGATGATGATGAAGACGACACAACAACGCCCAGTCGTCTCGAGGCAGGAAAATACCATGACACCGCCGGGAATCGAACCCGGGACCCCGTGCTCGGCAAGCGAGAACGCTACCGCGAGACCACGAGCAGCGCCACATAGTTGAATAAAATAGCAAATTGTGCCTCTAAGACTACCCTGTTCGGCAGCACCCTAGATGCCACCCATGCACCTTTCTTGAGCACGTGAAAAGTGCTTCTATCGGAAACTTGGACACCAATTCAGTCTGTCCCCTGCTCTAACGCCTGAAGGTAGGCAGACTCCAAGTAAGGTAGTTGAAGTGGTTGCCTAACCCTCAGGTGTTAGAGCACACACCTGGCTTAATTGGTGTCGAAGTTTCTCATACGCCATTTTTAAAATGCCCATGAAAGGTGTGTGGGTGGCATCGAGAGTGTTGTCAAACTGGACTTTGCCATTTTATTCACACATGTGTCAATGTTACCATCCCATGATCACGCCATACATGGGGACGGAGAAGGTGGAATGAAAAAACATAACACTTTATTGCTTTGTATCACGTTGATGTTGTGATTTGGCAAGACAGCCAAGTCACTATGCGAGGAAGCCGAAAAGCACGCGTTAAGCTCACGCAGACTGGCGTGAGGTCTGGAACAGTAAAGTAGTTGAGTCTAGTAAGAAAAGAACGTAGTTGCTGGAATACTTAACTTTAATGCATAATTGTAGAACATCGCTCTTGATGATACACAATTTGAATCTCAATATAAACGGGTAATGGCGCCTTCCTAGGTCGTAGCAAATGACGTAGCTGAAGGCTATGCTAACTATCGTCTCGGCAAATGAGAGCGTATTTGTCAGTGTAGCTTCGCTAGCAAAGTAGGCTGTACAACTGGGGCTAGTGCTAGTACGTCTCTCTAGAATGCCGTGTGGCGGCGCTCGGTCTGCCATCACTGACAGTGGCGACACGCGGGTCCGTCGTATACTAGCGGACCGCGGCCGATTTAAAAGCTACCACCTAGTAAGTGTGGTGTCTGGCGGTGACACCACAGTTGACATTTCGTCAAATGGTTTTGAACGATCCTTGGTGGTTCCATTCTGTAAGGCACATGAAAAATTGCTGTCACGCTACAAGCGAGAGGGTTGAGAATACGATCAGTGGGGCTGCAGCCCCTTAAGAGCAGGGTTGAAACGCCCATGGGGTGACAGCGGTGGCCATATTTGTCAAGAACGTCGTTCTGTTGCTCCTCGCACTGTAAACTGTCGTTTCCGACTGCGAAACGTGCGGGAATCCGCCGGTGTGTCTGAAATATTTTCCTCGGCCAGCCATAGAAAGCCGTGTGATTTCAACGCTGTGCATCGCGGTTCCGACCTCCATCGCAGAGGCGTCAAAAGAAGGTGTGAAATTTGAGTAAGAGGACGTGTGGCGACCTTCCCATACTGTGACTCGTCCACGGTGGAATTGGGCAGAATTGTGATAAAATTTGGTGACTAAGTAACGTTACTAACCCACCTGAAAGTTCATATGAACTTTTTAGATGTATTTTTTTTTTTCGCAAGAGTCTATACCTTCTTGTTTGAAGCATCGCTGAGCCGGTGGTTGAAGTTGTAGGGCGCCACGCTCTTGCAACATTACAGAGGAAAGTGACAGGCAGCTTTGAGACGAATTCAAACTTATGGGCCGCAATGGGTGACAATCAAGGGGTTTCAAAAAAGTGATCCTTCAATTTTTTTGCGCAGTTTAGCAGCAACGTGACTGCGCACAGATGAGGGGTCTACCACACTGATAAATCTACAGGAGGCATTCACCCACTAGCGGAAGTCAAATGGCCGACGTTGACGAAGATTGCAATTGGTGAATTCGTGGACACTATTGCCGAAAACACGCGGACGTCCAGGACTCTTCTCTTTACATACACATACTGTGTTTACAAACTGTCGATATCATCTGCGAATGTTCCCTCTATTCGGAGGACCGGTTTCGTACCTGAAACGTCTTTGTACTGTAATTACGGTATTACACTTCACAAACTCGAGAACACAAATGATTTCTGCTGCGTTATAGTCATTTTTCAACATGTAACGGTAACCAAGGAAAGAGAATACAACAGATATCTAGTAGCAATGAATATAAACTGGACAGTATATTTGTTCTGGTAGTTTTGACAACATAATACTTTGTAATACGTGTATTGTTTCTGAAGCACCCTGTGCTGTTGATATCGGCTACTAATCATGGAGCTGAATGCCATCGTGACCTGTCCCTTTGTTACAGACGTTAGCTCGGATTAATCCACTCAGGATTTTAATCAGTCTGGCTCCGTAGACTGCCATGCGGAGGGCCTGCGTTCGATTTTCGATACTATCCGGGATGTTTCCTTTGCGAGACGTCTGGGACGGGGTGCGGTGCAATCAGCCTCGCGATTCCAATATTGAGGAGCTACTTGAATGAGAAGTAGCGTCTCCAAGATTTGGAAAGCCGAAAACGACCGGAAGAGTAGGGTCCTCATACCATTTCCCTCCCCCCCCCCCCCCTCCTCAATCAAATCAGGCCACTGGCAGAGGGTGACACGACGGTCGGTCGGTATCGCTCGTTTATCTGAACGCGGCGTTTAGTTTTCGTACTTTATTTATTTAGAAAAGATTTCTGCTGTCCTTACGACTGTCCTTACGAGATGCGAGCAGATGTGTAATCAGAAAATGTTAAATGATGATTGTTCTCTGTACTAATAGTTTATTGACAAATTTTATCTTTGTTGTTGAACACGAGCCATATAGAGGGTGATTGGGTGATTCAAAAAGAATACCACAAGTTTAGGAATTTAAAACTCTGCAACGACAAAAGGCAGAGCTAAGCACTATGTGTCGGCGAATTAAGGGAGCTATAAAGTTTCATTTAGTTGTACATTTGTTCGCTTGAGGCGCTGTTGACTAGGCGTCAGCGTCAGTTGATGCTAAGATGGCGACCACTCAACAGAAAGCTTTTTGTGTTATTGAGTACGGCAGAAGTGAATCGACGACAGTTGTTCAGCGTGCATTTCGAACGAAGTATGGTGTTAAACCTCCTGATAGGTGGTGTATTAAACGTTGGTATAAACAGTTTACAGAGAATGGGTGTTTGTGCAAAGGGAAAAGTTCTGGACGGCCGAGAACGAGTGATGAAAATGTAGCACGCATCCAGCAAGCATTTGTTCGCAGCCCAGGAAAATCGACTCGCAGAGCTAGCAGAGAGCTGCAAATTCCACAATCAACTGTATGGAGAGTCTTACGAAAAAGGTTAGTTATGAAACCTTATCGTCTGAAACTGGTTCAAGCACTACCTGAACGTCAACTACCCGAGGCGATGGATCGGCCGCCAGGCAGCCCGTGACAGAGCACTTCATCACTGGCCTCCAAGAAGCCCTGATCTTACCCCCTGCGATTTTTTCTTATGGGGGTATGTTAAGGATATGGTGTTTCGGCCACCTCTCCCAGCCACCATTGATGATTTGAAACGAGAAATAACAGCAGCTATCCAAACTCTTACGCCTGATATGCTACAGAGAGTGTGGAACGAGTTGGAGTATCGGGTTGATATTGCTCGAGTGTCTGGAGGGGGCCATATTGAACGTCTCTGAACTTGTTTTTGAGTGAAAAAAAACCCTTCTTAAATACTCTTTGTAATGATGTATAACAGAATGTTTCTTTCATTAAATACACATTTTTAAAGTTGTGGTATTCTTTTTGAATCACCCTGTATTATGCTTCTCTGACATACTGTGATAATGCAGTATAACTCTTTTACGACCCAGCGACAAGAGAAAGTTTATTGCAGTGGAAGGTGTTTAATTAACAGGTGGAGATTATGAGACGCGACGCTGAACAGACTAGGCAGTTCTGATGTTCTTGTTGTGACCATCTGACCGGAGACTGATACGAAGCAGCTCCGCACGTTAGCCTGTACTACGCATGCTTCTTCACATCCGAAGTAACTACTGAAACCTACTTCCATTTGGACCTGGTTACTATATTCGAGCCTTCGCCTCTGCACAATTTTCCCCTATAACAGCCCCCTTCTTACGTCTCCTGGAAAGCCCTACAAAAATTAAACCAAACCTATACCAGACGTTAAATCTGTAATGTAAAGAAAGTACAAAACTGAGTGTACTTCTGTCGATAAAAACCGTAGCTAATACGACAGATAATTATAAAACCTACAACTCGTTAATATGATATTCTTTGTGTTAATAATGTTAGAAAAATGTGTACTTTTAGTATCAAAAAATAGCTACACAATGTAAAGACATTCTTTCTAACGATGGAAATCCCATTCATTAATGCTAAAAATACTTTATTTAAAGATCTAATAATAAATTTCGCAGCTAATCTGTTTTGACGCGCTAAGTATTTGATGTACGTATTTTCAGTTACAATATGTAGTAAAACATGAATGTCTCCCGTTCTTGTTCAAAACCTCTCCCTCCCTGTGCAAATATTTAAGTGAAAATAATTATTTAAAGTGTGCTTTGTAGAAGATTGCCCGTCTGGCTTTCATTTGTCGTAATGGTGGACAGGCGGCCATTACGTGGAGTTTAATTGAAATATTACGTACTGGGCTAACCAACAAGTTAACATGATAAATACTCTGAATGTGTGATAATAATTTTCGGGCATTAATATTTGCGAAGTTCATTTTATCAGAATTTGCACGGAATTACATAGATAAATTTAACTGCGGTAGGCAACAAGGCTCAGGTTTACTTCACAATATCTTCCAGTTTACAATTACATTTATTTCCGTCAAGTAAATGTTTAACTAAACTAAAACCAGCGAACGGTTGAAAGCAAGGGGAAACTACAGCCGTAATTTTTCCCGAGGGCATGCAGCTCTACTGTATGGTTAAATAATGATGACGTCCTCTTGGATAAAAAATTCCGAAGGTAAAATAGTCCCCCATTCGGATCTCCGGGCGAGGACTACTCAAGAGGACGTCGTTATCAGGAGAAAGAAAACTGGCGTTTACGGATCGGAGCGTCGAATGTCAGATCCCTTAATCGGGCAGGTAGGTTAGAAAATTTAAAGAGGGAAATGCATAGGTTAAAGTTAGATATAGTGGGAATTAGTGAAGTTCGTAGGCAGGAGGAACAAGACTTTTGGTCAGACGAATACAGGGTTATAAATACAAAGTCAAATAGGGGTAATGCAGGAGTAGGTTTCATAATGAATAAAAAAAATAGGAATGCGGGTAAGCTACCACAAACAGCATAGTGAACGTATTATTGTGAGCAAGATAGACTCGAAGCCCACGCCTACTACAGTAGTACAAGTTTATATTCCAACTAGCTCTGCAGATGACGAAGAAATTGAAGAAACGTACGATGAAACAAAAGAAATTATTCAGATAGTGAAAGGAGACGAAAATTTAATAGTCATGGGTGACTGGAATTCGGTAGTAGGAAAAGGGAGAGAAGGAAACGTAGTAGGTGAATATGGATTGGGGGTAAGAAATGAAAGAGGAAGCCACCTGGTAGAATTTTGCACAGAGCACAACTTAATAATAGCTAACACTTGGTTTAAGAATCATGATAGAAGGTTGTATACATGGAAGAACCCTGGAGATACTAGAAGGTATCAGATAGATTAATTAATGGTAAGACAGAGATTTAGGAACCAGGTTTTAAATTGTAAGACATTACCAGGGGCAGATGTGGACTCTGACCACAATCTATTGGTTATGAACTGTAGATTAAAACTGAAGAAACTGCAAAAAGATGGGAAGTTGATGAGATGGGACCTGGATAAACTGACCAAACCAGAGGTTGTACAGAGTTTCAGGGAGAGCGTAAGGGAACAAATGGCAGGAATTGGGGAAAGAAATACAGTAGAAGAAGAATGGGTAGTTTTGAGGGATGAAGTAGTGAAGGCAGCAGAGCACCAAGTAGGTAAAAAGGGGAGGGCTAGTAGAAATCCTTGGGTAACAGAAGAAATATTGAATTTAATTGATGAAAGGAGAAAATACAAAAATGCAGTAAATGGAGCAGGCAAAAAGGAATACAAACGTCTCAAAAATGAGATCGACAGGAAGTGAAAAATGGCTAAGCAGGGATGGCTAGAGGATAAATGTAAGGATGTAGAGGCTTATCTCGCTAGGGGTAAGATAGATACTGCCTACAGGAAAATAAATTGACCTTTGGAGAAAAGAGAACCACTTGTATGAATATCAAGAACTCAGATGGAAACCCAGTTCTAAGTAAAGAAGGGAAAGCAGAAAGGTGGAAGGAGTATATAGAGGGTCTATACAAGGGCAATGTACGTGTGGACAATATTATGGAAATGGAAGAGGAGGCAGATGAAGATGAAATGGGAGATATGATACTGCGTGAAGAGTTTGACAGAGCACTGGAAGACCTGAGTCGAAACAAGGCCCCGGGAGTAGACAACATTCCATTGGAACTACTGACGGCCTTGGGAGAGCCAGTCCTGACAAAACTCTACCATCTGGTGAGCAAGATGTATGAGACAGGCGAAATACCCTCAGACTTCAAGAAGAATATAATAATTCCAATCCCAAAGAAAGCAGGTGTTGACAGATGTGAAAATTTCCGAACTATCAGTTTAATAAGTCACGGCTGCAAAATACTAACGCGAATTCTTTACAGACGAATGGAAAAACTAGTAGAAGCCGACCTTGGGGAAGATCAGTTTGGATTCCGTAGAAATATTGGAACACGTGAGGCAATACTGACCCTACGGCTTATCTTAGGAGCTAGACTAAGGAAAGGCAAACCTTCGATTCTAGCATTTGTAGACTTAGAGAAAGCTTTTGACAATGTTGACTGGAATACTCTCTTTCAAACTCTGAATGTGGCAGGGGTAAAAAATAGGGAGCGAAAGGCTATTTACAATTTGTATAGAAACCAAATGGCAGTTATAAGAGTTGAAGGGCATGAAAGTTAAGCCGTGGTTGGGAAGGGAGTGAGACAGGGTTGTAGCCTCTCCCCGGTGTTATTCAATCTGTATATTGAGCAAGCAGTGAAGGAAACAAAAGAAAAATTTGGAGGTAGTATTAAAATCCATGGAGAAGAAATAAAATCTTTGAGGTTCGCCGAGGACATTGTAATTCTGTCAGAGACAGCAAAGGACTTGGAAGAGCAGTTGAACGGAATGGATAGTGTCTTGAAGGTAGGATATAAGTTGAACTTCAACAAAAGCAAAACGAGGATAATGGAATGTAGTCGAATTAAGTCGGGTGATGTTGAGGGTATTAGATTAGGAAATGAGACACTTAAAGTAGTAGAGGAGTTTTGATATTTGGGGAGCAAAATAACCGATGATGGTCGAAGTAGAGAGGATATAAAATGTAGACTGGCAATGCGAAGGAAAGCGTTTCTGAAGAAGAGAAATTTGTTAACATCGAGTATAGATTTAAGTGTCAGGAAGTCGTTTCTGAAAGTATTTGTATGGAGTGTAGCCATGTATGGAAGTGAAACGTGGACGATAAATAGTTTAGACAAGAAGAGAATAGAAGCTTTCGAAATGTGGTGCTACAGAAGAATGCTGAAGATTAGATGGGTAGATCACATAACTAATGAGGAGGTGTTGAATAGGATTGGGGCTAAGAGAAGTTTGTGGCACAACCTGACTAGAAGAAGGGATCGGTTGGTAGGACATGTTCTGAGGCATCAAGGGATTTTAGTATTGGAGGGCAGCGTGGAGGGTAAAAATCGTGGAGGGAGACCAAGAGATGAATACACCAAGCAGATTCAGAAGGATGTAGGTTGCAGTAGGTACTGGGAGATGAAGCAGCTTGCACAGGATAGAGTAGCATGGAGAGCTGCATCAAACCAGTCTCAGGACAACAACAACATAGCAACTTTGATCATCGTTGACGTATATGTAAGCCACATTTACGACCATGCAGAATAAACGCAACGTCAGTAGTGTATTAAATATGTTTTGCCCTTTTCCAAGCAATCCCGAACCATCTTACATTAAAATCAAAGCACTTTAATACCAAAGAAGAGCGAAAGACGATTTACCATTGCAAAACTATTCCTTTATACCGCAAGGTGCGTCATGTCACTATATCACTATTTTAATTCTCCCGTCGACCTCATTCGTCCTAAGTTATATTCAGTACATTTTCATCAGCTGTCTCATCTACTCGTATTGTGAGTTTTTCGTATATTTTCTGCCACTGTAAACAATTTACCTTTTCTGTACTGTGACAAAGATGAACGGGCGCGCTGCATGAGTAGTGAACAAGATCCTTGACTCTGTGTTTAACTTCATATGTGGCTCTTGTTTTGTCAATAAAATCACCTTTTCCTGCTGCCACTTAATTTATCTATCTCAGACTCGTTTCGCCTTTTTCATGTTCTAAGGCATCATCAGTGGGATCTATAACGATACAGTTTTGTTATTTTTAGGTTATTAAACAGTTCACGTCGCGATTTAGATGTAAAAAAAGTAATTACTTACGATTTACTGATCTGTGTTTCCTCTCATCTGGTCTGGAGGTCGCACTATCACTTTATTGCTGAAATATTGTTCTTTTGCCACTCGATATAACTATTTCGTCGGACACAGGACAGTGGAAAAAGAACAATAGTACACCACAAAAAAGAAGAAGGAAAATGGTGAACAGTGTGAAAAAGGTCAGATCGCAAAATTGTGCTTATATATCAGTCATGAAGTGGTAGTGCAACCTTCAGACCAAATGAGAGGAAACTCAGATCAGCAAATCGTAAGCAATTACCTTTTTACATAAAAATCGCAAAGTGAACTGTTCAATAATCTAAAAGTAACAAAACTGTATCGTTATAGACCCCACTGATGGTGCCTTAGAACAAGAAAAAGGCATGACGCGTCTGGAAAGAATAAATTAAGTGGCAGCTGGAAAAGGCGGTTTTATTTACAAAACAAGTATTTCTATGCTTGTTGCGGAGGATGGCCACGCAAACAGACTTAGTGTCTGTGCTTCCCTTGCTCGCTTGTCAGTTGCGCAGCGCTGGGCATTCTTATTTGAGGCATAATAGCGAGCAGTTGAGGTTTTAGAGAAGGAGATTAGACATTTGTGAATTTGAGAGAAATTATATGGAATACTTAATTGTGGAGATGAAAACTTGCTTGTAAATATATTTAATTGATTCTACTGATGGGGAAGACTTTTTGGAGAATGTTTAAAGGCATTGGAAAGAATGAAATGTTCGTATGTCAGAATTATTAATTAAAGGAAATCTTTGTCCCTCAGATTACTAATTAACATTCATGATTAGTGACAGTGTGGCTTATTTGTTTTCATTATGTCACAAATAACGTAAATGGTTTATAATGAAAGAATTCCGTAATTTTTAGTGTCTTCATTGGTCGTAGAGGTCTTTTTTTAAAATTTTTAAATGAGAGTTTAATTTCTCACGAACGACTTTATTTAAAGTACATAATGTGAACGACAATCAAACAATTTAAAATCAGAGATGGTAAAATTGTCTATATTAAACTGAGTGACAGTCCAAATTCACAGCAGGTGTTTATTGTATTTTGACTGTAGGATGACCTGTTTCATACCACGAAGGTACATATTCAGGTCAAATAGAACTAATACTTCACGTGCCACAACTTCCAAGGTGCAAGTGGGCACAAAACATGTCACTTCTTGGTAAAACCTTGGATGAAATGGGAGATGAGCATCCGATCCGAACCATGCAAGATCACTAAAACACCTCCAACGCAGTGTCAGAAGACAAGCCCAGACAGCACATAACAATCCACATATGAGACGGTCAAAATCCACAGAGGAAACAAAGAGTTAAAAGACACTCAGTCCTCAACAGTCCTCAACATACTAAAATATAATGGCACATTACAGTGCTAGCCACACACTAAATACTGTCTTTAAAGTAAGAACCTCCTCCATCATTATTAGTAAAGCTTTGAATATTCTGTCATGAGCGCATTGCATCTTACTCTACGCGAAGTCACATATTGTGGGTGACAAGCAAAAAAAGATATTTTCTAGTGAGTTGTTTATTTTTTCTGCTGCATCTGCTGACTTCTATTTCCTTTCGAGAACATCAGTATGCCACATACAATACAATATGCTCAATATGAGGTAAGTTACTTTTATTTCAAGGAAGATCACACTTTGCATTATCATGAGCAAACTTAACTGTCGGTTTTATCGGGTGTTGTACTAAATCAGCAGATCAGTTTATAGTGAACAGTGTAGGTAATCTCAGAAGTTATTTTTTTGTGAGTAGAATAGCATTTTATTTTTCGGACATTTCAAGTCAGGAATTGCAGTTCATCTCACACAACTGTCGTAATGTAGTTCGGTATTCAGTTTCAGATGAATAGTTTTTACTAAGTACACAATTAGTTAGTTCGGCATTTAATGACATTAGTTTCCATTATTTAAAATTCAGTATTTCACTAAGTCTAATGTTCTATTTTACGATATTGTTAAATGTGCAACACTGTGCCATCCAACAGTCAGTTTTGCTCAGCAGTTGAATACGATATCTACAACACCCGTGATACGAGGGGAGAAAAGAATATTCAGTATTTCCATTCAGGTAAATTTTTATCGAAGCTTGTAATGTAGTCTTCAATATTCTTCTTCTCATTTTCTCTGTAATCTTTATAGTCTACATTTCACTTTAATGTAAGGCTACTCTTCAAACCAAAACATTCAAAGAGGACTGTTTGATATTCAGATTTGTATTCTAAGTTAACATACCCGCATTTCCCTTATTCAGGAATTTTTTTTTCATTTTTCCCGGCTTTAGTTTATATTCTCTTTACTACTGCTGTCGTCAACTATTTTGTTGCCCAAATATAGTAAGACTCCTATTCTCATTGACTTGTTTTGTAATTGAACTTTCTCAGCATTGCCTGTTTCATTTCGATTGCACTCCATTATCCACATTTTTCATTCATTGATCTTCGTCTTATAACGTGTTTTCGAGACACTATTCACCCACTTCAACTGATCCTCCCAGTCTTTCGCCACCTCTAACAGAACTAACAGAATTAAAAGACGTCAACAAATTTTACATTTTTTGTTTCTTCTCTCTGACTACCTCCCCAAATTCGTCTGGCTTCGTTTTGCTTGCTCTAAGTAGAGACTGAATATCATAGATGTAGGTTGCAATCCAATCTCACTCTATTCCCAATGCTGCCTCCCTGAAATGTCACATTTGTGACTACAATCTGATTTCTATGTAAGTTGTAGTCAGCCTTTCGCTCCCCTTATTTTATCGCTGATAGCTGGAGAATTCCAAAGAATTTATTCCAGTCAATACGGTCCAAAGCTTAGGTAGGTGTGTGTGTGTGTATGTGTGTGTGTTTGTGACCGAAAATATGGACAGGTGAAGGCATAATTACTATTCGGTTAGCGTCACTTAAGTAGCTACACACTGAACGTAGTAAACGAGTAGTGATACTACGTAGTTAACCATTGCTATTATTTTTTACTCCTTGGTCAGTACACAGACTAGATAATGTTGGGAGGTATTGGGATGGCTGTAGTCCTGTTTCACTCCCTTCTACATCTACATCTACATCCATACTCCGCAAGCCACCTGACGGTGTGTGGCGGAGGGTACCTTGAGTACCTCTATCGGTTCTCCCTTCTATTCCAGTCTCGTATTGTTCGTGGAAAGAAGGATTGTCGGTATGCCTCTGTGTGGGCTCTAATCTCTCTGATTTTATCCTCATGGTCTCTTCGCGAGATATACGTAGGAGGGAGCAATATACTGCTTGACTCTTCGGTGAAGGTATGTTCTCGAAACTTTGACAAAAGCCCGTACCGAGCTACTGAGCGTCTCTCCTGCAGAGTCTTCCACTGGAGTTTATCTATCATCTCCGTAACGCTTTCGCGATTACTAAATGATCCTGTAACGAAGCGCGCTGCTCTCCGTTGGATCTTCTCTATATCTTCTATCAACCCTATCTGGTACGGATCCCACACTGCTGAGCAGTATTCAAGCAGTGGGCGAACAAGCGTACTGTAACCTACTTCCTTTGTTTTCGGATTGCATTTCCTTAGGATTCTTCCAATGAATCTCAGTCTGCTGGTGAGTACTGTCCCTACTTCTTGCCTTTCATCTCTTCAAACTGCATGCTGGTTTCTGTAGAAGTTAGTGATGACGTTCCAATACCGGAATTTTACTCGTGATAATATCAGACATTCAGTCAACTTAGTGAAAAGCACATGCTATAAATGCAGATATGGTCCGTACACGTATCTCCTTTGTCTGCTAACAAAATGTTAATGGTAATTGCTTTCCGAGTTAACTGCTGATGGAACAGTTTTATGGTTATTCCTCCGATGTATTGTGATAACCCAGTTTACGACTAAGGAAAGTTTTTTACAGTAGCAGATCTTTAATAAGAAGGACATGATTATTAGTAGCGGCCCTGAGTAGACTAAGCCGTCTCATATCTACAATGGTATACGTTCAGGGCATAACTCCGTATCAGTGTAAAGTATAACGCGCTACTGTGCCAGATGGGATGGCACTCTTACGAGAGGAGAACGGCCACTGTGGTGAACGGAAGGACACTGGAGGATACTTTCCAGTGCTGGAGCCACCTGTTCCCTTGGCTGTTACGTCATGTGGGCCCTCGTCCAGGGCCACCCAGAGAGTAGGCCTATAATGGGGCGTGCTGGAGGCGTGTCCAGCAATTTGGTTCCTCTCCAGCGTCCAGACGGCCTCGGTTCGGCATCGTCTGAAGTGGCCACTCGTGAGGCAGTCGTCGATAAACGGGCTGCGCTAACACGTATCCAGCCTCGCCTGTGTAAAGCTGCCTATCGGCAGATTGATCTGCTCACGGTAGCTTCGTAAAACGCCTTTAGGAGTGATTTATTTTTGTTCCGGGCGGTTGCCGTTGAGAGCTGAGAGATTCCCACACTCCACATTGGACCTTTTGCATGCGGAGGGGGAGGAATGTGTGACTGGGCATGTGTCTTGACGTAGAATCTGGCGTACAGACTTTTATTCATTACTTAATTCTTATGCATTTCTAGAAGTAATTATCTAAACTTTAGATTGGTCTCTATCCAGTGGAAAGAAAAGCAGTGTGGCTCTAGCAGACAACAGATGTGGCCGAGCGGTTCTAGGCGCTACAGTCTGGAACCACGCGACCGCTACGGTCGCAGGTTCGAATGCTGCCTCGGGCATGGATGTGTGTGATGTCCTTAGGTTAGTTAGGTTTAAGTAGTTCTAAGTTCTAGGGGACTGATGACCTCAGAAGTTAAGTCCCATAGTGCTCAGAGCCGTTTGAACCATTTGAACCAACAGTCCGTGAAACTTAGTTTCCAATAATTGCTATAGTTCTGCCCATATTGATAATATACTACAGAAGAATAGAATGCGTAAAAAATTACACCACTTAGAGGCGCTGCCCAACAGGAACCGTTCAGTAGTAACTAAAACTAGTGAATTATTCCATATAGGAACAAATTCTAGAGAATCACGCAAAAAATTTAAAGTCTTGCAACTATAGACCCGCTTTTTATAATAACAACAGCATAACAAAAATTTTATTCAATGTTAATAAAGAACTGCAATCGTTGTCACACAGGAGTGTGTATAAAAATTGCATGCAAGTACTGTGAAAAAATACTTGATCATTCAAGCAGAGCAGTGGCAATCACTTTATGTGAAAATGAGAGAAGCTGCAGATTAAGAAAGAAAGACTCAGCTTAAACAGGAAACCACACAGATGATGTAGATGGTCAAGTTTCAAATCTCTTAAGAACGTGTTGTTTTTGCTGTGGTCTTCAGTCCAAAGACTGATTTGAAACAGCTTCCCTTCTATCCTGTACAAGCCTCTTCATCTCCGAGCAACTACTGCAACCCACATGTTTCTAAATCTGCTTACTGTATTCAGCGCTTGGTCTCCCTCTACAATTTTTACCCGCCACACTTCTCTCCAATACCACATTGGTGAGCCCTTGATGTCTCAGAATCCCTTCTTTTAGTCAAGTTGCACCACAAATTTCTTGTCCCTACAATTTGTTTCTGTACCTCCTAATTGGTTACGTGTTCAGCCCATTTGATCTTCACCATTCTTCGGCAGTACACATCTCAATAGCCTCCATTCTCTTCTGGTCTAAACTGTTTATTGCCCATGTTTCATTCCCATACTTAACTTCTCTCCGGACGAATACAACCATAAAACATTTCGAATCACTTAAATCGATATTCGATATTAACAAATTTCTCGACTTCAGAAGCACTGTCCTTGCATTGTCTGTCTACATTTTACGAGGGTTGTTCTATAAGTAATGCCCCCACATTTTTTCTCAGAACATTGTTTTTGTTCAGAGTCAGAATTTGGTGACAATATACACTCCTGGAAATTGAAATAAGAACACCGTGAATTCATTGTCCCAGGAAGGGGAAACTTTATTGACACATTCCTGGGGTCAGATACATCACATGATCACACTGACAGAACCACAGGCACATAGACACAGGCAACAGAGCATGCACAATGTCGGCACTAGTACAGTGTATATCCACCTTTCGCAGCAATGCAGGCTGCTATTCTCCCATGGAGACGATCGTAGAGATGCTGGATGTAGTCCTGTGGAAGGGCTTGCCATGCCATTTCCACCTGGCGCCTCAGTTGGACCAGCGTTCGTGCTGGACGTGCAGACCGCGTGAGACGACGCTTCATCCAGTCCCAAACATGCTCAATGGGGGACAGATCCGGAGATCTTGCTGGCCAGAGTAGTTGACTTACACCTTCTAGAGCACGTTGGGTGGCACGGGATACATGCGGACGTGCATTGTCCTGTTGGAACAGCAAGTTCCCTTGCCGGCCTAGGAATGGTAGAACGATGGGTTCGATGACGGTTTGGATGTACCGTGCACTATTCAGTGTCCCCTCGACGATCACCAGTGGTGTACGGCCAGTGTAGGAGATCGCTCCCCACACCATGATGCCGGGTGTTGGCCCTGTGTGCCTCGGTCGTATGCAGTCCTGATTGTGGCGCTCACCTGCACGGCGCCAAACACGCATACGACCATCATTGGCACCAAGGCAGAAGCGACTCTCATCGCTGAAGACGACACGTCTCCATTCGTCCCTCCATTCACGCCTGTCGCGACACCACTGGAGGCGGGCTGCACGATGTTGGGGCGTGAGCGGAAGACGGCCTAACGGTGTGCGGGACCGTAGCCCGGCTTCATGGAGACGGTTGCGAATGGTCCTCGCCGATACCCCAGGAGCAACAGTGTCCCTAATTTGCTGGGAAGTGGCGGTGCGTAGGATCCTACGGTCTTGGCGTGCATCCGTGCGTCGCTGCGGTCCGGTCCCAGGTCGACGGGCACGTGCACCTTCCGCCGACCACTGGTGACAACATCGATGTACTGTGGAGACCTCACGCCCCACGTGTTGAGCAATTCGGCGGTACGTCCACCCGGCCTCCCGCATGCCCACTATACGCCCTCGCTCAAAGTCCGTCAACTGCACATACGGTTCACGTCCACGCTGTCGCGGCATGCTACCAGTGTTAAAGACTGCGATGGAGCTCCGTATGCCACGGAAAACAGGCTGACACTGACGGCGGCGGTGCACAAATGCTGCGCAGCTAGCGCCATTCGACGGCCAACACCGCGGTTCCTGGTGTGTCCGCTGTGCCGTGCGTGTGATCATTGCTTGTACAGCCCTCTCGCAGTGTCCGGAGCAAGTATGGTGGGTCTGACACACCTGTGTCAATGTGTTCTTTTTTCCATTTCCAGGAGTGTACATCAACATGTACTGTTCACGTCCAATTTTTCTATGTAGTCTCCATGACTTTCTATGGCCGTACGCAAACGTTGTGGAAGAGCATGTATTCCCTGCTGGTAAAAGCTCTTGTCCTGTAGGCGTAGTCATGTTTTCACTGCGTGGCTGACACTCTCGTCATCTTCAAAGTGTGTTACCCATCTTTAAGCCGCCCAAAGAGATGGAAGTCTGAGTACGCCAGGCCTCGACTGTAGGGTGGATGATGCAATAATGTCCAACTCAATTTGATTCTGGTCGTGCATTATCGTGTTGGAGCAAGATTTCTGCTGGATTCTTATCCGATCGAACACGTCAGAAACGATTCTACAGTGTATTCAGAGTCTTCACGTACGCCTCTAAATTCACAGTTCACTCTCTTGGCATCACATCCTCGAGAATGACACCATTACCATCCCAGAAGACTGTCACCATGACTTTCCCGCCAGAGGGGGTTGTCTTGAATTTCTTCTTTTGTGGTGAATGAGGATGATGCCACTCCATGACTGCATTTTTGTTTCCGGCGCAAAGTGGTGCACCCAGCTGTCGTGCCCCGTAACAATCCGCGGCAGAAAGGCCTCTCCGTCGGTCTCGAAACGCTGCTACAATTCAGATGAAATGGCCTTCCCTTGTATCTTGCGGTCGTCTGTGAGTATTCGAGGAACTCATCCCGAGCACCCCTCTGAATATCGGAGGGTCTCGCTCACTGCAGACGCACTCCCAATGCTGACCGACAACCGTACAGCCAATTGTCGAGTTGTGATGCGCCGGTCTGCACGAATAATGGCATCCGCACGATTTGCCATCTTTAGTCTGTAACCAAATACGCTTTGTTAAAAGCTATAACATTGCAACTAATAACAATTTTCTTTCACTGTCTAATTACTTCCATACTGAATCGCGGAACTGTCGCTTTCTTATAATCTTATTGCTGCATAGGACATTTCCAACTGCAGCCAGATTTTTAAATATTTAACTTAATTCTGTCTGTTAATTGTTGTTATTCGCAAGTATAAGCTAGGTGTTTTATCGCTTGTGTGTAACGTTGTGGTTTTGACACGATTGACAGCTAATCCAACGATGCTGTATGGTTACAATTTGTTTAATCACTTGTGTATGTATCGTAATACCTGTTGTTGTTGTTGTGGTCTTCAGTCCTGAGACTGGTTTGATGCAGCTCTCCATGCTACTCTATCCTGTGCAAGCTTCTCCATCTCCCAGTACCTACTGCAACCTACATCCTTCTGAATCTGCTTAGTGTATTCAGCTCTTGGTCTCCCTCCACGATTTCTACCCTTCACGCTGCCCTCCAATACTAAATTGGTGATCCCTTGATGCCTCAGAACATGTCCTACCAACCGATCCCTTCTTCTAGTCAGGTTGTGCCACAAAATTCTCTTCTCCCCAATCCTATTCAACACTTCCTCATTAGTTTTGTGATCTACCCATCTAATCTTCAGCATTCTTCTGTAGCACCACATTTCGAAAACTTCTATTCTCTTCTTGTCTAAGGTATTTATCGTCCACGTTTCACTTCCATACATGGCTACACTCCATACAAATACTTTCAGAAACGACTTCCTGACACTTAAATCTATACTCGATGTTAACAAATTTCTCTTCTTCAGAAACGCTTTCTTTCCAATTACCAGTCTACATTTTATATCCTCTCTACTTCGACTATCATCGGTTATTTTGCTCCCCAAAGAGCAAAACTCCTTCACTACTTTAAGTGTCTCATTTCCTAATCCAATACCCTCAACATCACCCGACTTAATTCGACTACATTCCATTATCCTCGTTTTGCTTTCGTTGATGTTCATCTTATATCCTCCCTTCAAGACACCATCCATTCCGTTCAACTGCTCTTACAAGTCCTTTGCTGTCTCTGACAGAATTACAATGTCATCGGCTTGCTCAATACACAGATTGAATAACATCGGGGAGAGGCTACAACCCTGTCTTACTCCCTTCCCAACCACTGCTTCCCTTTCATGCCCCTCGACTCTTATAACTGTCATCCGGTTTCTGTACAAATTGTACATAGCCTTTAGCTCCCTGTATTTTACCCCTGCCACCTTTACAATTTGAAAGAGAGTATTCCAGTCAACATTGTCAAAAGCTTTCTCTAAGTCTACAAATGCTAGAAACGTAGGTTTGCCTTTCCTTAATCTTTCGGCTAAGATAAGTCGTAAGGTCAGTATTGCCTCACGTGTTCCAGTATTTCTACGGAATCCAAACTGATCTTCCCCGAGGTCGGCTTCTACTAGTTTTTCCATTCGTTTGTAAAGAATTCGTGTTAGTATTTTGCAGCTGTGGCTTATTAAACTGATTGTTCGGTAATTTTCACATCTGTCAACACCTGCTTTCTTTGGGATTGGAATTATTATATTCTTCTTGAAGTCTGAGGGTATTTCGCCTATGGTGTGGTATTACAAACTCTTTATGTTTTTGTAGTGTGTATATATCTGTGTTTTATTTTATTAAGACAGATCATACAGTTCGATTCGCATCAGTCGAATAAAATAGAAACACCACATAACAAAGATTATAATACCACACCACAGATAGTTATGTTACACAGATAAATGAATAAAGAGATCGTAACTATTTAGCATTACTGGATTAGCTGTCAATCATAGCTGTCATACACAACACTATATACAAGTGATAAAAGACCTAGCTTAGATTTGCGAATTACAGCAATTAATGGAGAAAAATAACTTAAATGTTTGAAAATTTGGCTGCAGTTGAAAGCACCCTACGCAGCAATAAGATTGTAAGACAGCGACAGCGCCACGATGCAATATGGTACTAGCACACAGTAAAACAAAATAGTAATTAGTTATAATGTTACAACTTTTAACAAAGCGTATTTGTTTGCTCATAGCCTGAACTATGATGTCACTGTAAGACATCTACCACGCTGCGGGCACAAGAGAAAATAAATTATTTCTCACGAACTACGCTATACACAGCAGTGCGGTTTGTTGCAAACGGTGGTTTAACTCATAAAGTTTTTATGGACACACTTCAATATGTGCCCTGTTTGTTGCCAACAGAACGTCTAGACTGCCCTCAATTTTTCTCCGTATCTTTGCGACATCTGTTCCACCACCTCCTATGTAGCTCATAATCGTGTTGTGACAGCTTGGAAATAAGGAAGTGGTGAACTGAAGACTTCATCCGCAACGTAACCACACAAAAAGTCAAGAAGAGATATGCGTGGTGAACGTGGTAGCCATGATGTTGGACTGTCTCTGCGTATCCATCTATCCGGAAATGTGCCATCCAAGAACTGGCGAACAAATTATGTCCGTCGTGGCGATGCAGTATCTTGTCGAAACACTACCCACAATTGAATGAAAATTTTCACTCTACAGTGGAGTGTGCGCTGATATGAAACTTCCTGGCAGATTAAAACTGTGCGCCGGACCGAGACTCGAACTCGGGACCTTTGGCTTTCGCGAGCAAGTGCTCTACCAACTGAGCTACCCAAGCACGACTCAACCCCCAGGCTGTGGCTAAGCTATGTCTCTGAAATATCCTTTCTTCGAGGAGTGCTAGTCCTGCAAGGTTCGCAGGAGAGCTTCTGTGAAGTTTGGAAGGTAGGAGACGAGGTACGGACGGAGCGTGAGTCGTGCTTGGGTAGCTCAGATGGTAGAGCACTTGCCCGCGAAAGGTAAAGGTCCCGAGTTCGAGTCTCGGTCCGGCACACAGTTTTAATCTGCCAGGAAGTTTCACTACCCACAGTTGTAATTCCTGTAACTGATGCTGTCTAGCACATGCGGAAGTGTATCGGTTAAAATTCCTCGAATTAACATTTGCAAAAAAGAAAAACAAACGCATATAATATTGGTAGTGTATCCATTAAAAAATTCTGGAATTACGCTAATATTTGCAAAAAAACCGCTTTGTTGTATGTAGCATAGTTCCTTAGAAATAAATTATTGTAAACGAGGAACGACTTCGTGCTCATCCTGTATGTTGCAATTTAGGAAACGATTACATGACATTTGTGTGTCGAGTTGCATGAATCATTAGTTGTATTGAGAGTCGTATTTCTCATGTAACATCTCCGTCGTGTGCAGAAGTCGGCAGCGGCTATTTAACACCTGTTCCAGTTGCCGCCAGCTTGTGTTAGTCGTAACTGAAGTAACGCGCCGCTGTGTGTGCCTTCACCTGAGAAAGATGTAGAACAGGTTCATGTAACAGCGATGGTGATGGGGCGCTGCGTTAAGAAGTAATGCGCGCCTGCCGCGTCGGACGCAGGTGTAGAACGAGTAGTAGCGGTCCCTGTCTTGTGCCGCGGGGGACACCGCGATAAATCAGACGCACCCAGCCTCTTCCCCACGTGGTCGCCTCCTCAGCCACAACCGGGTTGCGTCACCTGCACCGCGTCGGGCCTGCGTTACGCAGGCACGCACTGGCCCTGGAAATTACCCGGACCGCTGGAGAAAGTGGCTGGACAGCACTGGAAGCTCTCGCGGAGGGTGGACACTCGACTCCGCTTCAAATCTGATCCTGCGCCGTCCCCGATGATGTAAGACGGCAGATTGACGATGGAGACGGTGTAGTTGCACCTCAAGTCGGAACGACAGATGCGAGGGGCGTTTGAAAAGTCCGTGCAAAAATAAAAACTACTCACGTGTCTGCGGTAAACCTTTTTTATTTTTCAACATACTCTCCTTTCAGACTGTTCTAATTTGTTGATCCCTTTCAAGCCCGCGTCTCGTGGTCGTGCGGTAGCGTTCTCGCTTCCCACGCCCGTGTTCCCGGGTTCGATTCCCGGCGGGGTCAGGGATTTTCTCTGCCTCATGATGGCTGGGTGTTGTGTTCTGTCCTTAGGTTAGTTAGGTTTAAGTAGTTCTAAGTTCTAGGGGACTGATGACCATAGATGTTAAGTCCCATAGTGCTCAGAGCCATTTGGACCATTTGATCCCTTTCAAACAATATGAATTGTCGAAGTCTGCAAAATAGGTATTAGTTGCTGCAATCACCTCCTCGTCTGAATAAAATCTTTGTCCTGCCAGCCATTTCCTCAAATTGGGGAACAAATAGTAGTCCGAGGGAGTCAAGTCTGGAGAATAGGGAGGTTGTGAAACGAGTTGGAATCCTATTTCCATTCATTTTGCGACCACAACTGCGGGTTGTGTGCTGGTGCATTGTATTGATGGAGAAGGACTTTTTGCGGTCCTATCGCCGGCAGTTTTCTTGCAGCCCGGTTTTCAAACGGTCCAATAACGATGAATAATATTCACTTTTAATAGTTTTACCCTTTTCCAGATAGTCGATGATGATTATCCGTAGCGAATCCCAAAAGACAGCCGCCATAACCTTTGCGGCCGAATGAACGGTCTTCGCCTTTTTTCGTGGAGATTCTCCCTTGGTAACCCATTGTTTAGATTGTTGTTTGGTCTCAGGAGTATAGTAATGCGTCCATGTTTCATCCACAGTGACGAAACGAGGCTTAAAGTCCTGCGGATTCTTCCTCTCAACAGCTCCAAACCATCATTTCAACACTTCACACGATTCCGTATTTGGTCAATCGTGACCAGTCGCGGGATAGCTTTCTCATGTCTAAATGTTTCTGCAAAATATTATGTGCCCGTTCATTCGAGATACCCACAGCACTAGCAATCTCACGCACCTTAACTCTTCTGTCATCCATCACCATATCATAGATTTTATCAATGATTTCTGGAGTCGTGACCTCCACAGGGCGTCCAGAACGTTCCGCATCACTTGTGCCTATATGGCCACTCTGAAAAATTTGAAACCACTTATAAACTGTTCTCATCGAAGGTGCAGGGTCACCGTAATGTTTATCAAGCTTCTCTTTAGTCTCCTGAGGCGTTTTGTATTTCATAAAGTCACGTTTAATCACCATACGAAATTCTTTTTCGTCCATTTCTTGACAATCGCACGACTTCCTTGATTCACGCGACTGCCAAACACAAAGAAATAGACCAATACGGCTGAAACTTGGTGTGCGTCCTTTCCAAAGATGCTACTAACTAAACGTGACCTCGATACGTGCCGGTGGTGGCACCTCTCTGACTTTCCACGGACTTTATGACGAACCGGCACGCAGATTTATTGTTCTGCCACTTGTTTCGAAAGCACCATCTTGCAAACTTCACAATTTTAAAATGGTTCGTACTGCACTTCCGTAATTTTAAAATATGTTATACAGCTACCTAAATTTCACACGTTCGACCACGTCCTTTCCAAAGATGCTAGTAACTAAACGTGACCTCGATACGTGCCGGTGATGGCACCTCTCTGACTTTCCACGGACTTTATGACGAACTGGCACGCAGATTTATTGTTCTGCCACTTGTTTCGAAAGCACCATCTTGCAGACTTCAGAATCTTAAAATGGTTTGTACTGCACTTCCGTAATTTTAAAATATGTTATATAGCTACCAAAATTTCACACGTTCGACCGCGTCTTTTCCAAAGATGCTACTAACTAAACGTGACCTCGATACATGCCAGTGGTGGCACATCTCTGACTTTCCACGGACTTTATGACGAACTGGCACGCAGATTTATTGTTCTGCCACTTGTTTCGAAAGCACCATCTTGCAGACTTCAGAATTTTAAAATGGTTTGTACTGCACTTCCGTAATTTTAAAATATGTTATACAGCTACCAAAATTTCACACGTTCGACCGCGTCCTTTCCAAAGATGCTACTAACTAAACGTGACCTCGATACGTGCCGGTGGTGGCACCTCTCTGACTTTCCACGGACTTTATGACGGATTTATTGTTCTGCCACTTGTTTCGAAAGCACCATCTTGCACACTTCAGAATCTTAAAATGGTTTGTACTGCACTTCCGTAATTTTAAAATATGTTATACAGCTACCAAAATTTCACACGTTCGACCGCGTCCTTTCCAAAGATGCTACTAACTAAACGTGACCTCGATACGTGCCGGTGGTGGCACCTCTCTGACTTTCCACGGACTTTATGACGGATTTATTGTTCTGCCACTTGTTTCGAAAGTAGCATCTTGCAGACTACAGAATTTTAAAATGGTTTGTACTGCACTTCCGTACTTTTAAAATATGTTATACAGCTACCAAAATTTCACACGTTCGACCACGTCCTTTCAAAAGATGCTACTAACTAAAAGTGACCTCGATACATGCCGGTGGTGGCACCTCTCTGACTTTCCACGGACTTTATGACGAAGCGGCACGCAGATTTATTGTTCTGCCACTTGTTTCGAAAGTACCATCTTGCAGACTTCAGAATTTTAAAATGGTTTGTACTGCACTTCCGTAATTTTAAAATACGTTATACAGCTACCAAAGTTTCACACGTTCGACCGTGTGCGCTTATGTCACATATTCACTGAGTGACAAAAGCCGCGGGATAGAGATATGCACACACACACTTATGGCGGCAATATCACGTAAACAACGTATTAAAAGGGCAGTGCATTGGAAGAGCTATCATTTGCACTCAAGTGATTCATGTGAAAAAGTTTTCGACACAATTATGGCCGCACGATGGGAATTAACAGACCTGCAACGCGAAATGGTAGTTGGAACGACGCATGGGACATTCCATTTCGTATGTCGTTAGGGAATTCAATATTCCGAAATCCACAGAGTCAAGAGCGTGACGAGACTACGACAACGCAGTGGCTGACGGCCTTCACGTAACTACCGAGAGCTGCGGCATTTCCGTAGAGCTCTCAATGCTAACGGACAAGCAGCACTGTGGGAAATAACCTCAGAAATCAATGTGGGACTTACGACGAACGTATCCATTAGCACAGCGCTGCGGAAGTTGGCGTTAATGCGCTATGGCAGCAGACGACCTACGCGAGTGCCCTTGCTAAGAGCACATCACCTGCAGCGCCTCTCCTGGTTCAAAATGGTCCAAATGTGTCTGAGCACTATGGTACTTAACTGCTGAGGTCATCAGTCCCCTAGAACTTAGAATTACTTAAACCTAACTAACCTAAGGACATCATACAAAACCATGCCCGAGGCAGGATTCGAACCTGCGACCGTAGCAGCAGCGCGGTTCCAGTCTGTAGCGCCTAGAACCGCACGGCCAGCGCCTCTCCTGGGCGCGTGACAATATCGGTTGGATCCTACACGACTTGAAAACCGTGGAATGGTTAGGTAAGTTAAAATGGTTCAAATGGCTCTGAGCACTATGGGACTTAACATCTATGGTCATCAGTCCCCTAGAACTTAGAACTACTTAAACCTAACTAACCTAAGGACAGCACACAACACCCAACCATCACGAGGCAGAGAAAATCCCTGACCCCGCCGGGAATCGAACCCGGGAACCCGGGCGTGGGAAGCGAGAACGCTACCGCACGACCACGAGATGCGGGCGTTCTCAATGAAGTGTGACAAGACAACAATTTTGGCCACAGCAACATCCTTTTGGGACTCATAAACGAATCAGTGAAAATTCGCATGACAGACAATCTTATCAATCGTGACAATGGCTACCAGCTAGATAATGCGTGGAACCCCGTCATCTCTAAGATCTGCTCCAGACGAAGACGTCAGAGTTCTCCGATGGCTTCGGCAATTGACAACGCCGAAGACAGCTGAGTTCTGCAGCTCCACCAGCGAGGCCGCTGCTGGCGGGCGGTGTGGTTCGTCTCTCCATATGATTTTGACGCATTGCAGAATACTCGCTGCACGCTATATATTACGGAACGGAGGGCGTCTTCGTCAGTCTTCGATGGCTCACTTGAGGATGGCTGGCAGTTGTCCAGCCGAAATATCGTGGGTGGAAGCTAACGACGACCGGCTGCAAGCCCGAAATCTTTTTGAATGTTTAGTTCGCCGGGAAAATTTTATATTTCTCAAGGGCTTTGAATGTAACAGGCTGAGGGCCTTAGCTTAAAACATTTCATACAACTCGGCTGAAGGCCTCATACTAAAGAATAACAATCTTATGACTTAAGGGCAAGACAAAGTTTTGAATTTTCAGTTTAAGAGACTATAAAACTCGTCTGAAAGCCACACACCATGGAGAAACAATTTCACGGCTTAAGGCCTAAAGAGAAAAAAAAAGCTTACAATTTTAATAAGCTAAAACTCGGCTGAAAGCCACACAGGGTACTTAAGACCAAAAGGAAATCACTATGTAAAACACAAGGAGCGGCGCTCAGAAGGTTCCAAGGAAGGTAACACTAGCGCACGTTTAGGTGAGACAGGCAGCGAGACCGACAGCCTCTTAATCGGAAGGCAACACAACCTAGAGACGACTGTTGAAAATTAAGTGGAATGATAAGGCAAGGAACGAGGAAGTTCTGCACAGAATCGGAGAGGAAAGGAGTATGTGGAAAACACTGACAAGGAGAAGGAACAAGGTACAGGACCACTGTCAAGATATCAAGGAATGACTCTCATGGTACTAGAGAGAGCTGTAGAGGGCAAAAACTGCACAGAAAGACAGAGATTGGAATATACAGGGTGTTTCAAAAATGACCGGTATACTTGAAACGGCAACAAAAACTAAACGAGCAGCGGTAGAAATACACCGTTTGTTGCAATATGCTTGGGACAGCAGTACATTTTCGGGCAGACAAACTTTCGAAATTACAGTAGTTACAATTTTCAACAACAGATGGCGCTGCGGTCTGGGAAACTCTATAGTACGATATTTTCCACATATCCACCATGCGTAGCAATAATATGGCGTAGTCTCTGAATGAAATTACCCGAAACCTTTGACAAGGTGTCTGGTGGAATGGCTTCACATGCAGATGAGATGTACTGCTTCAGCTGTTCAATTGTTTCTGGATTCTGGCGGTACACCTGGTCTTTCAAGTGTCCGCACAGAAAGAAGTCACAGGGGTTCATGTCTGGCGAATAGGGAGGCCAATCCACGCCGCCTCCTGTATGTTTCGGATAGCCCAAAGCAATCACACGATCATCGAAATATTCATTCAGGAAATTAAAGACGTCGGCCGTGCGATGTGGCCGGGCACCATCTTGCATAAGCCACGAGGTGTTCGCAGTGTCGTCTAAGGCAGTTTGTAGCGCCACAAATTCACGAAGAATGTCCAGATAGCGTGATGCAGTAATCGTTTCGGATCTGAACAATGGGCCAATGATTCCTTTGGAAGAAATGGCGGCCCGGACCAGTACTTTTTGAGGATGCAGGGACGATGGGACTGCAACATGGGGCTTTTCGGTTCCCCATATGCGCCAGTTCCGTTTATTGACGAAGCCGTCCAGGTAAAAATAAGCTTCGTCAGTAAACCAAATGCTGCCCACATGCATATCGCCGTCATCAATCCTGTGCACTATATCGTTAGCGAATGTCTCTCGTGCAGCAATGGTAGCGGCGCCGAGGGGTTGCCGCGTTTGAATTTTGTATGTATAGAGGTGTAAACTCTGGCGCATGAGACGATACGTGGACGTTGGCGTTATTTGGACCGCAGCTGCAACACGGCGAACGGAAACCCGAGGCCACTGTCGGATCACCTGCTGCACTAGCTGCGTGTTGCCCTCTGTGGTTGCCGTACGCGGTCGCCCTACCTTTCCAGCATGTTCATCCGTCACGTTCCCAGTCCGTTGAAATTTTTCAAACAGATCCTTTATTGTATCGCTTTTCGGTCCTTTGGTTACATTAAACCTCCGTTGAAAACTTCGTCTTGTTGCAACAACACTGTGTTCTAGGCGGTGGAATTCCATCACCAGAAAAATCCTCTGTTCTAAGGAATAAACCATGTTGTCCACAGCACACTTGCACGTTGTGAACAGCACACGCTTACAGCAGAAAGACGACGTACAGAATGGCGCACCCACAGACTGCGTTGTCTTCTATATCTTTCACATCACTTGCAGCGCCATCTCTTGTTGAAAATTGTAACTACTGTTATTTCGAAAGTTTGTCCGCCTGAAAATGTACTGTTGTCCCAAGCACATTGCAACAAGCGGTGTATTTCTATCGCTGCTCGTTTAGTTTTTATTGCCGTTTCAAATATACCGGTCATTTTTGAAACACCCTGTATCTAGCAAGTAATTGAGGACGTAGTTTGCAGATGCTACTCAGAAAACAAACTAATAGCGAAAGTGGTCGTACTTAGAGTTACTGTTACTCTCGAGCGCATATCCATTTGACAGAGTCCAATCAATCACAATCTCATCTCCAAAAGTTAGAGTTCACACCAGGTGCGCGGCTGCTTCCCGCTCAGAGTCCTGCGACACCACACAACGCGAAATTTTCCAAGTCGTCTCACTTCCTAGCTGCCTAGAGACGGACTGTCCTCGTTCGTGTCTCAATCCGAACTGTGCCCTTTGGTGTCTCCAGCCAAACTGTCCGCTTCCGTGTCTCCTCCAGCACTGCCCATCTGTCCGTCCCCGGCCGGGTTTCCCGCGCGCTGAATGTCCTCGCTCAGCTGACTAGTGCAGTTCCCTTTCCTCAAGCCGCCCATCTGACTGACTACAGCTTATACTACATTATTTTACAGTTTAAAATATTTAAATAATCAAAGCTTGACCACTTTCATGTTCTAAATAATGTAACAACAATATCCATTACATAATAAACGTTAAATACTTTTACATAAAACCAATACAACTTCCTCCTTAGCTTTGAAATCCACGGCCGGCCCCTGTGGCCCAGCGGTTCTAGGTGCTTCAGTCCGGAACCGCGGTGCTGCTACGGTCGCAGGTTCGAATCCTGCCTCGGGCATGGATGTGTGTGATGTCCTTAGGTTAGTTAGGTTTAAGTAGTTCTTAGTCTAGGTGATTGATGGCCTCAGATGTTAGGTCCCATAGTGCTCAGAGCCATTTGAACCATTTTTTGAATACCACGGCCAATAGCCTTGCACCAATGTACTTTTTGATAAATAAGTAAAAGTGACTATTATGCACTAAACTTTACAACAAATATTCTATTACGTTATGATTCCATAAGGTGTCATGCTGCATCGTTCAACGTGTTTTGTGTGGAGGAAATGATGATCTGATGCTTAACTGTAAGTACTGATAATTTAAATTTACTACATCTTTTAGACAAATAAAGTTACAGAGTTGATATTTACAACATTTGTCATTTTAATAATCCCCTTCTATATTAAATGCCGACCGTTAAGATCGACGAAAGCGTTCAGATTTTAGCATTCAGATCTTTGTTACAAAACTTGTTAATTCCACTTAAACAGAAAATCCTAAACTGTTATAGATACGATCAGTATTCAAGTTTTATTGGGATCACCATGAAAATTTATGGAGGATGGCAGAATAAAATTACTGTTTTTTTGGTTTTCTGTGGTTTCCCATTTTCAATTTAGGCAAATGCCGTAGTTCGTCCTCTATAACAGGCCACGACCAATTCCTTCCGAATACGTTTCTTTCCTGAAAGGTTCGTTCCCTTAAAGATGCAGCGTCCTGTGTGTAAATGAGCTGAATCAAAGGCGAGGCAAGTGTTTGTTTGGAGACTCTCATGATTAAAATGCATATGATAAATAAATTATAATACAAATTATCGCCAATCAGGGTCATGCCATTGTCTGCAGGGAAATTCTTTAATGCAGCAAATGGTCTTTCTTACAGTGCAAGAAGTGATAGATGCATACTTAAATGAGGAAATTTGGGAAACTGTAAGGTTGAATACTTCTGAATTCCTTGCATTTTCGCCACCAAAAATTGTTATAACTCCCCTGTCGAACAGAATACAGGGTGAGTCACCTAACGTTACCGCTGGATATATTTCGTAAACCACATCAAATACTGACGAACCGATTCCACAGACCGAACGTGAGGAGAGGGGCTAGTGTCATTGTGTAATACAAACCATACAAAAATGCACGGAAGTATGTTTTTTAACACAAACCTACGTTTTTTTAAAAAGGAACCCCGTTAGTTTTGTTAGCACATCTGAACATATAAACAAATACGTAATCAGTGCCATTTGTTGCATTGTAAAATGTTAATTATATCCGGAGATATTGTAACCTAAAGTTGACGCTTGAGTACCACTCCTTCACTGTTCGATCGTGTGTATCGGAGAGCACTGCAACATACATCGCGTTTCTACAGAATGATCTGCCAACGTTGCTCGAAAATGTCCTACTGGAAGCGCGTCGACGTATGTGGTATCAGCATGATGGTGCACCTGCACATTCCGCAATTAACACTAGGTTGACGCTTGACAGGATGTTCAACGGGCGTTTCATAGGACGTAATAAGAAAACATCAAGTCGTCCAGTTGCTAAACACTAAATATGATTTCAACTAAGTGAGAAAAATTATAAGTATTGGATCCGCATAGAGCGGAAAGAGAGAAACTATGCTTTTTTTGCATTCCGTCGCGTAGCTGAGGCGTTGGTGTCAAACCTCGATACGACATAGACAGGTTCTCTCGGCAGACAGTCTGTATCTATGGTCTAAGGAAATTCAGCCGTGTGGCATGAACGCTGCCCCGGAGAAAAGCTGCAAAATACACTCGTGCTCATAAATTAAGGAAAATGCTGATACATGGTGAAACAACGCTCTGGTGTGTGGTTTGCGGGTTTAAATCACTTCGTGGTATGACCATGCGGTGCATTTGACCTGCGGTCGTCGCACGGTGGCGCTGGCAGCAGTCCACATACGCAGAGGTGTGTTGGTGCATGTCAGAGTACGGTGCAGCGAGTAAGTGTGCAGACGTTTTCAGATGTGATAATGGTGACTGTGTGTTGAAAATGGCTCGAAGAACACATATTGATGGCGTTGTGAGGGGTAGAGTGCTAGGGCGACTGAAGGCTGGTCAAACGCAGCTGGTCGCAGCACAGGCCCTCCATCTGCCACAAAGTGTGATCTCAAGATTATGGGAACGATTCCAGCAGACAGGAAACGTGTCCAGGCGCTACAGTACGGGACGTCCACAGTGTACAACACCACAAGGAGACTGGTATCTCACAATCAGAGCCCGCAGACGGCCACGGAGTACTGCAGGTAGCCTTGCTCGGGTACTTACCGCAGCCACTGGAACAGTTGTCTCCAAACACACAGTCTACAGACGACTGAACAGACTTGGTTTATTCGCATGGAGACCTGCAATTTGCATTTCACTGACCCTTGGAACAGGAGAGGCCATAAATCCTGGTTTCAAGAGCACAGTACATGGTCACTGGACCCAGGTTATGTTGACGGACGAGTCCAGGTATGGTCTGAACAGTGATTCTCGCCGGGTTTTTATCTCGCGTGAACTAGGAACCAGATGCAAACCCCTTAATGTCCTTGAAAGGGAACTGTATGGAAAGCGTGGTTTGATGGTGTGGGTTGGGATTATGATTTATGCACGTACGCCCCTGCATATCTTTGACAGAGGAACTGTAACAGGTCAGGTGTATCGGGACGTCATTTTGCATCAGAATGTCCGCCTTTTCAGGGGTGCAGTGGGTCCCACCTTCCTCCTGATGGATGATAACGCACGGCCCCACCGAGCTGCCATCGTGGAGGAGTACCTTGAAACAGAAGCTATCAGGCGAATGAAGTGGCCTGCCTGTTCTCCAGACCTAAACCCCATCGAGCACGTCTGGGATGCTCTCGCTCCACGTATGGCTGCACGTCTTCGAACACCTACGACACTTCAGGAGCTACTACAGGCACTGGTGCAAGAATGGGAGGCTATACCCCAGCAGCTGCTCGACCACCTGATCCGCAGTATGCCAATCCGTTATGCGGCCTGTGTATGTGTGCATGGTGATCATACCCCATATTGATGTCGGGGTACATGCGCAGGAAACAGTGGGGTTTTGTAGCACATGTGTTTCGGGACGGTTTTCCCAACGTATCACCAATACCGCGGACTTACAGATCTGTGTCATGTGTATTCCCTATGTGCCCATGTTATTAGTGCCCGTTTTGTGTAGTCAAGTTGTGTGGCACCACATTCAGCTATTATCCTTAATTTATGAGCATGAGTGTACATCGGGTCGCTGCAGATCTGGTTTCAGACCTGAGTAACACAAATAAGAGATAGGTAGATTGCGCTTATGAAGTCTGAGACGCAGGGTAGGGTAGGTTGAGCTGAGAAATTTGATATGTTGCGACGTTTCTGAATTAACTGGCGTTGAAGATAGGCAATCAGGCCGCTGCGCCCGTTAATTCAAGCGGTGTGTCTGAGTTTGTTGACGGGGCCACTACCCTACGTATGCTTGCTTCGCAGCTTTACTACGAAACTGAAGTCCTGAAGGTGCGTTGAATCCAAGGCGTCGTATTGTTGCAGATGTCGCAGCGCTTGTGAGTGGTTCGGCATTGTCATGTTGAAAGAGGGCTTGCTCCACGTGTGGACGAACTCTTCGTATTTGAAACTCGATTACAGCACCCTCTTTCTGACCCACCAACATAGTTTCATTACACACAGACATGGTACCCGCTACAATTCTGATTCCTGTAGGGGCAGAGGGATAGAAACATGTGAACATGAAGAATAAAGGTGTATAATGTTTATAACGTTTGCTTTATTTAAAAAACTTTAACTATTTTCTCGTAAAAAGGTCAGGGGCTAACTTTTCAGCACGTCCTCATTAACAGCTTGGCGCACGAAATGTGTTACCATTTTGTTTTTGAATATAAACTTTATTGTCAATACAATGTGAAAGGAACATATACTACAATGAAGAGCCGTCCATGAAGATTTGTTCTAACTCAGCACATGCTCAATATGTCCACCATTTCGTTTCCTAACTTCCTTCAAACGAACACTGAAGTTAGTGATTACCCTAAGGCACATGTATTCCGTAATTTCACTGCAAGCTTGAAGAATAAATCTTCTGAGCTCCGTTAAATCACGTGGACGTTTCGGGAAAATTTTTTCCTTTAGGTATCCCCAAAGAAATAAGTCACATAGATTGAGGTCTGGACTATTGGGGGGCCGATTTTGTCCGTCATTGAAGCGACCTGGAAACCTGAGTGAAATTACCCTCATGTCGAAATGCTCGTGTAAAAACTCCAACACAGTGTTTACAGTATGTGGCCTTGCTCCATCTTGCATGAAGCACTGCGTGTTGAAGGGCAAGGCAGTAGCAAGAAGCTGTGGAATGAAGCTATTGCGAAGCATGCTCAAATAACGCTCGCTGTTCACAGTTTCTTCAAAGAAAAAGGGTCCAATAAGTCCGGGACTGGAAATTGCCGCCCACGCTGTAATCCTCGGAGCATATTGTTGTCGTTCATGAAGCACTTGTGAATTTTCAGTAGCCCAAAAGCGTACATTTTGTTTGTTAACGACACCATCTAAATGAAAATGCGCCTCGTTGAAAACCAAACGTTGCTGAGAGTTTGTTCCCTATCCTCCGCTCACTGAGCAAACAGTAGTCTCTGCTGCTTGTGTTCTTCAATGAGCTTCTGTGCACAGGTCACCTTGTATGGGTACATGTGGAGGTCACTTTTAAGAATGCGTTGAACGGAGCGTCTGGATATTCCCAGTTGCACTGCTGCCTTTCTACACGATTTCCCGGGACTTCTCTCTACAGTATCTCGTAACTTCAATATTCTCCGGCGAACAAACGGGCTTAGACCGAGGTCGCTTCGCTTCCAATACTGTTCCTTCCTGTACAAATTTGTCGTACAACCTGTGGATGGTCTTCTTGCAAGGGACCCATCGTGCGTTAGACTGTTGTCGAAAACGCCTCTGAGTCACAAGCCGGCCGGTGTGGCCGTGCGGTTCTAGGCGCGTCAGTCTGGAACCGCGTAACCGCTACGGTCGCAGGTTCGAATCCTGCCTCGGGCATGGATGTGTGTGTCGTCCTTAGGTTAGTTATGTTTAAGTAGTTCTAAGTTCTAGGGGACTGATGACCTCCGAAGTTAAGTCCCATAGTACTCAGAGCCATTTGAGTCACAACAAGGCTTTTCGTTTCATGAAAAAGTAACACAATTGCCGATCGTTGCTGTGTCGTCAGTCTTCCATTGTCAGCCATTGCTGCTTACTAGTCTCCTAGCGGCAGTATCGTGAATTACACGTCATTTCGTAACTCATTTGTTTTTCCAAGCTCTGCTGAAACTGCTGTAGAGATCCCAGCGGGATATCTAATGTGCGTCGTAAATTGTGAAAGAAACAATTGGTAACACATATCGTGCGCCACCCTGTGAGTGTCAGTATAAAACCTGGGCAGTTATAGATGTTAAAATTTAGTTCTGAACGGAAGAGAATTTGTACCTTAACACAAAGTGTGTTGCATAATTCTTTCCTAAACAGCGGTCGTTAGATAGTGCAGTTACAAGGAAGATATGTAGATTATTCGCTTATTTGACCTGCGACAGATCGGCAAGAACAAAAAAAAACTTGTAACTGGCTCGTTCTGCTTCATGATCTACTCGGCAAAATCTGGAGTCAGTGCGGATGTTAGTTCAGAAAAAAACCGCCCCCTTGCCACAACTAGGATTAAAGTGGTAATCTCTGGGGCTGCCGCAGCTACGGTGTAGCGGAAATTGTCTTCATCAGCCACTGGACCGATGCGAGGACGTCATGGGCAGCGTCACGCACTATCATTAGATTATCTAGGCGCCGCAGGCCACGTTTCGCTTCATTAGGCGAGACATCAATCACTGACGTCGACTACCTGGTGCAGCCGGCCAGCGTCAGCGCATCCCCGACATGAACACGGTTGTCTATTTTAGGTGGAGTGTTAGGTGTCTGCACCCCTCCTAGTGAGGGTACAGATCTATGACGCATGTCTGGTTTATTAATTGTAGAGGGACGGGAACAAAAATTTGCTCTTGACACCAAGAAAAATAAAGTTACATACTTAATATTTTGTGTGTTTGTAGAAAAGTGACTGCAGCTCTCGCAGATACTGAAATCCCGACGCCTCGGTTCCCTACCACTCCGTTAGATGAGCCAAAACCCAATGGACCCAGTCCACTGATAAAAAGGAGTACCTTGCGCTAATTTGTAGCCTCCATTCTAAAGAGAAACGACGCTGTAACAACCAGTTCCAAGGTAGTGGAAGTGTGCAGAAACAGTACACTATCCTACGAAACAGTGGTTAGATTGGACAGAAATTTCTAGTGTTTCTAGAATGAAATTTTCACTCTGCAGCGGAGTGTGCGCTGATACGAAACTTCCCGGTAGATTAAAACTGTGTGCGGGGCCTAGACTCGAACTTGGGACCTTTGCCTTTTGCGGGCAAGTGCTCTACCATCTGAGCTACCCAAGCACGACTCACGCCCCGTCCTCACAGCTTTACTTCTGCCAGTATCTCGTCTTCTACCTTCCAAACCTTGCAGAAGCTCTCCTGCGAACCTTGCAGAGGTACTGGCGGAATTAAAGCTGTGATGACGTGGCGTGAGTCGTGCTTGGGTAGCTCAGTTGGTAGGGCACTTGCCCGTGAAGGGCAAAGGTCCCGAGTTCGAGTCTCGGTCCGGCACACAGCTTTAATCTGCCAGGAAGTTTTATTTCTTCATTTCTGGTTTTGTCAAACAAGCCCGTACGACGAAGAACAAAGTGGCAGATCATCTCTTTGCGAAGAGCTGGGAATCGCAAGGGAAATGGAGGCTCTGTTGCCCAAAGACTGTCTAGGTGATGGTGGGTCTGTTTTCAGTATCTTGTACAACATGAATAACGTTCACTGCCCTCTGGGTTCCGTGATTACCCACAGCAATTCAAAAAGCGCGTCGAGCCGAGAGGCAGCAGAGGAAATGTTACAGCTGTGTCGAGGCGGTCATAAAGGGATTCAGCTGCCCCTACCTTTGGGTTTTATGCAACCCGCAACACCTCCAAAACCCCTGCACGAGATTTTCTCTCACTCACTACATGTGAACTATTAGTCCTGCGAAAACAAGGTGTTTTTAATATAGTTCCATTTTGTACTGGGATACATTTTCGTTGAAGACCACAGTTTTCTAAGTATGAAAGAAAAAGGAAATGAGGACCACTTTTGAATGTTTTTCTAGAATAATTCGAAAACTATGACCCCTATCAAAGATGTATTCCAGTGCAGAATTTAACTACATTAAATTTTGTACAAAAAGGTCCTGGTAATTTTTTCTGTAGGACAAACAGTCCCTCCTGGCAACTGAGAGAATGTGAAGCTCATGCTTGTGGAAATTGAAGGTGTTGCAGGTTGCATAAGACCAACAGGTAGGAACATATGACTCATCCTGTATATAGCTGCTCAGATTAGCAAACATCTATAAAGCATCACTCTCATGAAATTAACCTTGCTTTTTCTCACATGATTTCCTGCGGATCATGGAGGAAGGGCAACAGGCAGATTCCATTTTCCTACATTTCCAGAAACTGTTTGACATTGTGCCGTACCGAAGACTTTTGACTAAAGTCGGAGCATATGGATTTGGGTCGCAGATACATGAGAAGCTTGAAGAATCCTCCACTAGCAGAACCCAGTATTTATCCTCGACAGTGATCATTCATCAGAAAGAAGGGTACCATCAGAATTGCAATAGGGAAGTAAAATAGGGCTGCTCTTCTTCTCTGTACACAAAAACGATATGATAGACAGGGTGAGAAGCTATTGTAGCTGTTTGTTGGTCATGCTCTGGTATATAGGAGGGTGTGATGATTGAGTTTCTATAAGAGGATGACTTAGACAGAATTTCTAGTTGATGAGATGAGTGATAGTTACCTCTAAATGCGCCCGCCCGGTTGGCCGTGCTGTCTAACGCACGGCTTTCCGGGAGGGAAGGAGCGCCTGGTCCCCGGCACGAATCCGCCCGCCTCATTTGTGTCGAGGTCTGGTGAACCGGCCAGTCTGTGGATGAATTTTAGGCGGTTTTCCATCTGCCTCGGCGAATGCGGGCTGGTTCCCCTTATTCCGCCTCAATTACACTATGTCGGTGATTGCCGCGCAAGCAAGTTCTCCACGTACGCGTACACCACCATTACTCTACCACGCAAACATAGGGCCTACACTCATCTGGTGTGAGACGTTCTCTGGGGAGGGGGGGGGGTCCACCGGGGGCCGAACCGCACAGTAACCCTGGGTTCGGTGTGGTGCGGCGGAGGGGTGAAGTGAACAGCGGTAGTCGTCGTGGGGTTGCGGACCACTGCGGCTGCAGCGGGGATGGAGCCTCTCCGTCGTTTCTAGATTCCCAGTTAATATACAATGCAATACACCTAAATGCAGAAAAATGTGAGTTAATATGAATGAGCAGGTAAAACAATCCCTTAACGCCTGACCATAGCATTGCCAGTGTACAGCTTGGGGCACTTACATCGATTAAATATCTAGTTCATACCAAGCGATATGAACTTACCTGAATAAACATCAGGGTGCTAGCAGAGAAGGCGAATGTTCAACTCCATTTTACTGGCAGAATTTTGGGAAAGTGTAGCTCGTCCACAATTGAGACGGCGTAAAGCACGCTGGTATGACCCCTTCTTGAGTACTGTTCGAATGTTAAGGATTCAAACCAGGTCGAATTAAAGGAAGACATAGAAGCAGTTCAGAGGTTTCCTGCTAAATTTGTTACTGGTAGGTTAGATCAGCACGCAAGTATTATGTAGATGCTTCATGAGCTAAAATGGAAATTCCTGGAGGGAAGAAAACTTGCTTTTCGCGGCGCAATATTGAGAAAATTTAGAGAACTGGCAATTGAGAGCAACAGCAGAACGATTCTACTGCCGCCAGCGTACATTTTGGGTAAGGACCAAGAAAACAAAACAGAACAGACGAAGTTTGTACAGATGCATACAGACAGTCGTTTTTCCTTCGCTCTGCTTGCGAGTGTTGTGGGAAAGGAAACGATTAGTTGTGGTACATGGTAACCCCTACTCCACACTATATGGTGGCTTGCAGAGTATGTCGGCATAGATGTAGATGTGGATGTAGCTGCAGATATAGCTACTCACCATGGATGAGTGTCGAGTGTATCAGTATGATGCTGAGTCACAGGAGCAAAGCAATCAGAGGAAACATGTGGATTCACCAATACCGAAGAAGTTCAAGAAGCAACCATCAAGTAGTTGATGAGCATTTTCTGGGACTCTGGGACTCCCATGGTATGGCACTAACAGAATATGCTCGCAAGGGTGGAAAACATTACAGAGGTATGGTGTGGCGCTAAAATATTGCACTCTTATGCATGGAAACTAACACTTGGTTTAAGAATCACGATAGAAGGTTGTATACATGGAAGAACCCTGGAGATACTAAAAGGTATCAGATAGATTATATAATGGTAAGACAGAGATTTAGGAACCAGGTTTTAAATTGTAAGACATTTCCAGGGGCAGATGTGGACTCTGACCACAATCTATTGGTTATGACATGTAGATTAAAACTGAAGAAACTGCAAAAAGGTGGGAATTTAAGGAGATGGGACCTGGATAAACTGAAAGAACCAGAGGTTGTACAGAGTTTTAGGGAGAGCATAAGGGAACAATTGACAGGAATGGGGGAAAGAAATACAGTAGAAGAAGAATGGGTAGCTTTGAGGGATGAAGTAGTAAAGGCAGCAGAGGATCAAGTAGGTAAAAAGACCAGGGCTCTTAGAAATCCTTGGGTAACAGAAGAAATATTGAATTTAATTGATGAAAGGAGAAAATATAAAAATTCAGTTAATGAAGCAGGCAAAAAGGAATACAAACGTCTCAAAAAACAGATCGACAGGAAGTGCAAAATGGCTAAGCAGGGATGGCTAGAGGACAAATGTATGGATGTAGAGGCTTATCTCACTAGGGGTAAGATAGATACTGCCTACAGGAAAATTAAAGAGACCTTTGGAGATAAGAGAACCACTTGTATGAACATCAAGAGCTCAGATGGAAACCCAGTTCTAAGCAAAGAAGGGAAAGCAGAAAGTTGGAAGGAGTATATAGAGGGTCTATTCAAGGGCGATGTACTTGAGGACAATATTATGGAAATGGAAGAGAATGTAGATGAAGATGAAATGGGAGATACAATACTGCGTGAAGAGTTTGACAGAGCACTGAAAGACCTGAGTCGAAACAAGGCCCCCGGAGTAGACAACATTCCATTGGAACTACTGACGGCCTTGGGAGAGCCAGTCCTGACAAAACTCTACCAGCTGGTGAGCAAGATGTATGAAACAGGCGAAGTACCCTCGGACTTCAAGAAGAATATAATAATTCCAATCCCAAAGAAAGCAGGTGTTGACAGATGTGAAAATTACCGAACAATCAGTTTAATAAGCCACAGCTGCAAAGTACTAACACGAATTCTTTACAGACGAATGGAAAAACTAGTAGAAGCCGACCTCGGAGAAGATCAGTTTGGATTCCGTAGAAATACTGGAACACGTGAGGCAATACTGACCTTACGACTTATCTTAGAAGAAAGATTAAGGAAAGGCAAACCTACGTTTCTAGCATTTGTAGACTTAGAGAAAGCTTTTGACAATGTTGACTGGAATACTCTCTTTCAAATTCTAAAGGTGGCAGGGGTAAAATACAGGGAGCGAAAGGCTATTTACAATTTGTACAGAAACCAGATGGCAGTTATAAGAGTCGAGGGACATGAAAGGGAAGCAGTGGTTGGGAAGGGAGTAAGACAGGGTTGTAGCCTCTCCCCGATGTTATTCAATCTGTATATTGAGCAAGCAGTAAAGGAAACAAAAGAAAAATTCGGGGTAGGTATTAAAATCCATGGAGAAGAAAGAAAAACATTGAGGTTTGCCGATGACATTGTAATTCTGTCAGAGACAGCAAAGGACTTGGAAGAGCAGTTGAACGGAATGGACAGTGTCTTGAAAGGAGGATGTAAGATGAACATCAACAAAAGCAAAAGGAGGATAATGGAATGTAGTCGAATTAAGTCGGGTGATGCTGAGGGAATTAGATTAGGAAATGAGACACTTAAAGTAGTAAATGTTCTGAGGCATCATGGGATCACCAATTTAATATTGGAGGGCAGCGTGGAGGGTAAAAATTGTAGGGGGAGACCAAGAGATGAATACACTAAGCAGATTCAGAAGCAAGTAGGTTGCAGTAGGTACTGGGAGTTGAAGAAGCTTGCTTAGGATAGAGTAGCATGGAGAGCTGCATCAAACCAGTCTCAGGACTGAAGACCACAACAACAACAACATGCATGGAAACCTTCACAGGGGCGTGGTGTGGCGTTAACAGATTATGCCTTTAAGGGCGGAAACCATCTTAGAGGCAAACTACCGAAATCTCTTAACGAGGATAGGGAGGCTGTCAAGGTGGAATGTCGTGGGAATCTGTCCAAGGGTGTGTTTTTGCTCTCTGACAAACCCCAGCTTATCCTCCACATAGCACCGAGCGAGGTGGCGCAGTGGTTAGCACACTGGACTCGCGTTCGGGAGGACGACGGTTCAATCCCGCGTCCGGCCATCCTGATTTAGGTTTCCGTGATTTCCCTAAATCGCTCCAGACAAATGCAGGGATAGTTCCTTTGAAAGGGGACGGCCGAGTTCCTTCCCCGTCCTTCCCTAATCCGATGAGACTGATGACCTCGCTGTCTGGTCTCCTCTCCCAAACAACCCCCCTCCCCTCCCCCAACCCCCTACACATGGCACAGCCACACCTGACGCATATTTGGGCTATTAAATTTTGTCACATCCCTCGCTTTCTCGTGAGATGGCAACCACTGAATTCTTCCTCTTTCCTCGAACGAAAAACCATCAGTTAGCAGGCATTTTGGTGGATGACAACTACGTACCTATCGAGTTGGAACGTTCACGAGCTGCCACACTGCAGAGTTCCCAGTACAGCTATCTCTGAAAAAAATATGTCGCATTAAAGGGTAAAAATTCAGAGAGGGACTGATTAAGTCGAGGTTGTAAATAAACCTTTATTCCTCGTAGCAATGATTAACGTCTCTGCTCCACTGGACACAACTGATTTCTTAACAAAATCGTTTTCGACTTTGGTCATAGTTACTGCAAGAGAAGGCTGTAAGAGTTTTTTTTTTTTTAAGTCATCACTCCTCTAACTAATCTGATGCTGCCCGCCATGAAATCCTCTCCTGTGCCACCCTTTTCATCCCAGAGTAGCACTTGTACCCTACGTCCTCAATTACTGTATTTGCTGGGTGTATTCCGATCGCTGTCTTCCTCTACAGTTTTTGCCCTCTACAGATCCCTCCAGTACCATGGAAGTTATTAACTGATGCGTTAATATGTCCTATTATCAAGTTCGTTCTTCTTCCACTGTGTTCCACATGTTCCTTTCTTCACCGATTCCGCGAAAAATATCCTTATTCTTTACCCATCCACCTGACTTTCAATATGCTTATGTAACACCACATCTCAAGTGCTTCGATTCTATTCCATTTAAGTTTTCCCACTGCTCGTCATTCACTGGAATACAATGCTGCGCTCCAAACGTACATTATCACAAATTGAGTCCTCTTTTTAAGGCCTATGTTTGATACCAGTAGATTTCTATTGGCCAGAGATGTCCTCTTTGCCTTTGTTAAGCTCCTGTTTAGGCCTTCATTACTTCGTCCGTCATGGGTTGCTTTGCTATCAAGGTAGCCTAGTTCTTTAACTTCATCTACTTCGTGAGCAGCAATTTTGGTGTTCAGCTTCTGTAATTCCCTTTTCTGTTGCTTCTCATCCTGTACTCGTTAGACTGATCATTCCATTCAATCGATCTTGTAATTCTTCTTCACTTTCACTGGGGATAGCAATGTGAGAGAATCTTATCGTTTTATTTCCACCCTTGAATCCTTTTTTTGTGTTAATTTCCGTCATTGCATTTACAATGTATAGATGGAAGAGTAGGGGGAAAATGCTGCATCGCTGTCTTACACACTTTTTAATTGGACTAACTCGTTCTTGGTCTTCCAGTTTAATTTTTCTATCTTGGTTCAAATGGGTCTGAGCGCTATGGGAATTAACTTCTGAGGTCATCAGTCCCCTAGAACTTAGAACTACTTGAACCTAACTAACCTAAGGACATCACACACATCCATGCCCAAGGCAGGATTTCAGACTGTAGCGCCTAGAACCGCTCGGCGACACAGGCCAACTTTCTGTCTTGTTTCTTGTTCACACCGTTTATTACGTCGTTCCCTATAACTTGTTCTTATTTTTTTCAGAATTTCGGACGTATTGCCCCATTTTACATTATCGAAAAATCCTATGAGCTTTCTTGATTTTTCTTGACTTACTTCCATTATCAGACTGGTCAAAACCGCCTTTCTGTTGCCTTTACCTTTCCTAAAGCCAAACTCATCGTTCTGTAAATAATCCTCAGTTTTCTTTTCATTCTTGTTAGCATCTTGAATTCATGAGCTATTAATCTCATTGTACGCTAATTCTCGCACTTATTCGCCTTTACTATCTTCTAAACTGTGAGTATGACGTTTCTCCGAAAGACTGAATGTATATCGCCGCTTTCGTATATTCTACATACAAAACCGACTAATCTATTCGCTGCCACTTCCCCAAGTGGTGTAGGAATTCTGATGGAATGTTTCATCTTATTTGATGGACTATTCTAGAGTGGAAACAGGAAACGAATTTTGAAGCTGCTAGCACTAAAACTAGTGCGGCTTACAGGTGTTCCTGTCCTGAAGTAAGACCATGTTGTCAGCCGTGCTTTCGTATGTACAGGGAGTGGGAGAGGGAGGGGAATTCATCGGGTAAGAGCTGCTCCTACCTCAGACATTGCTATACCATTAGCATTTACGTTATTATATAAAACTCGCAATTTTTCAGCTAAGATATTGACATTCAGGTCCACCTATTATGCAAACTGTTCTTTCGATTCCCAAACATGTTTCAGCACCTTAGCGCCATCATCAATGGCACTTTTTCATCCTCGTGCTCACAAAACCAGTCCTGGACCATGGGAGTTACGTGAACAGGGCAAGGATGGACATGGCTTCACCATTCAGGAACAAACATTTTACCATGAGGTGTACTTGAAAGTCAAAATAGTCACGTAATCCTTGGCAGTAATGCTACTCTGCACAGTACCCATGTCAAAGAATACTACGTAATGGTTACTAAATCAACACTGACTCCAAGCCAAGTTTCATTCTTGGAATGTAAACTCGACCAGAAGTTGAAAGCAGTGTGAAACAGGACTCATCCGACCAAAAGACATTTTTCGAATGCTACATACTTCAATTTTTATAAGTACAGTAATACACTCCTGGAAATTGAAATAAGAACACCGTGAATTCATTGTCCCAGGAAGGGGAAACTTTATTGACACATTCCTGGGGTCAGATACATCACATGATCACACTGACAGAACCACAGGCACATAGACACAGGCAACAGAGCATGCACAATGTCGGCACTAATACAGTGTATATCCACCTTTCGCAGCAATGCAGGCTGCTATTCCCTCATGGAGACGATCGTACAGATGCTGGATGTAGTCCTGTGGAACGGCTTGCCATGCCATTTCCACCTGGCGCCTCAGTTCGACCAGCGTTCGTGCTGGACGTGCAGACCGCGTGAGACGACGCTTCATCCAGTCCCAAACATGCTCAATGGGGGACAGATCCGGAGATCTTGCTGGCCAGGGTACTTGACTTACACCTTCTAGAGCACGTTGGGTGGCACGGGATACATGCGGACGTGCATTGTCCTGTTGGAACAGCAAGTTCCCTGGCCGGTCTAGGAATGGTAGAACGATGGGTTCGATGACGGTTTGGATGTACCGTGCACTATTCAGTGTCCCCTCGACGATCACCAGTGGAGTACGGCCAGTGTAGGAGATCGCTCCCCACACCATGATGCCGGGTGTTGGCCCTGTGTGCCTCGGTCGTATGCAGTCCTGTTTGTGGCGCTCACCTGCACGGCGCCAAACACGCATACGACCATCATTGGCACCAAGGCAGAAGCGACTCTCATCGCTGAAGACGACACGTCTCCATTCGTCTCTCCATTCACGCCTGTCGCGACACCACTGGAGGCGGGCTGCACGATGTTGGGGCGTGAGCGGAAGACGGCCTAACGGTGTGCGGGACCGTAGCCCAGCTTCATGGAGACGGTTGCGAATGGTCCTCGCCGATACCCCAGGAGCAACAGTGTCCCTAATTTGCTGGGAAGTGGCGGTGCGGTCCCCTACGGCACTGCGTAGGATCCTACGGTCTTGGCGTGCATCCGTGCGTCGCTGCGGTCCGGTCCCAGGTCGACGGGCACGTGCACCTTCCGCCGACCACTGGCGACAACATCGATGTACTGTGGAGACCTCACGCCCCACGTGTTGAGCAATTCGGCGGTACGTCCACCCGGCCTCCCGCATGCCCACTATACGCCCTCGCTCAAAGTCCGTCAACTGCACATACGGTTCACGTCCACGCTGTCGCGGCATGCTAGCAGTGTTAAAGACTGCGATGGAGCTCCGTATGCCACGGCAAACTGGCTGACACTGACGGCGGCGGTGCACAAATGCTGCGCAGCTAGCGCCATTCGACGGCCAACACCGCGGTTCCTGGTGTGACCGCTGTGCCGTGCGTGTGATCATTGCTTGTACAGCCCTCTCGCAGTGTCCGGAGCAAGTATGGTGGGTCTGACACACCGGTGTCAATGTGTTCTTTTTTCCATTTCCAGGAGTGTATATTGTCCTGTAACTAATGAGTGGTTCTGTATTTCCAGCACATCTTTACGTCCCCATCTTATGGAGCTCCCTTCGCGTTGTTCTGGTGCTGACTGGGTTGGATAGTGCTACATTCGGTTCTGCAGTGTCTTTTGCAGCTACAGTCCTGTTATTTTTGTCCTCTATCCTCTTCGATGACCGTCTGTCATTACCACTCAACACAATCCGATGTGAGTTGACCGATGGTGTATGCGGTATGTGGTATAAACGTTCGATACGGTGCCTCTCGAAACACCAAACATTTCGATTCCCTTGGTTACGGAAGCACCCACTACACAGGCATCAACAATTTTCCCATGTTCGACGTGCTGCACTCAACACCACGGAAACGTTTTCTGACCAGACTGGCATTTGCCATGTATTGGGCACTGTACAGGTGCCTATCGCAGTCAAATACAACAACTCAACCTAGAGTGTGTGCTATTATCTGCTTTTATGAAACTTTTCTGGAATAATGTTACTTAAAATCCGTCTTGAATGCAAAAAAAAAAAAAATTATTATTCATATGACCGGTTTCGGTTCATTTAGAACCATCTTCAGATCTGATATTTCAGTTACAGGAGTAACCCGTCCAAATCCAGCAACTTTCACATGCTACGTCACATCACGTAGCATGTGAAAGTTGCTGGATTTGGACGGGTTACTCCTGTAACTGAAATATCAGAGCTGAAGATGGTTCTAAATGAACCGAAACCGGTCATATGAATAATAAAAAAAATTTTTTTTTGCAATCAAGACGGATTTTATGTAACATTATAAAATCACTGATTGCTGTTATCCCATAAGACATTATGTCTGTTTTTGCAAACTTTCCTGGAAGATTAAAACTGTGTGCCGGACCGAAACTCGAACTTGCGACCTTTGTCTTTCGGTCCCGAGTCTCCTCGGTCCGGCACACAGTTTTAATCTGCAAGGAAAGTTTCATATCAGCGCACACCTCACTGCAGGGTGAAAATCTCATTCTGGCATCTGCTTTTATGTTCAGGCATGTAGGAAAAAAATAGAATTTAACGAAAATACTAACAATAGATGGCACTGTAAACGTCAGAATATGCACACCAACACACGCGCGGCACATGACTGTTTCTCAGTTTGCGTCCGAAAACCCATCTTGACTGCCTCCATGAAGGATCGCAGGCTGTGTAACACCATAGCTCTAATGCTCTACTGATTTATTTTGCTTTTGTTTTGGTTTAATGTTATAACATTGAGTATCTGTAGAGGTTGTTGGGTTGAATCGATATCATGAGAGTGTTCATTCTTTTCTGTGTAAAAAACTTTGATGTCATGGTTTGATTCTATGCAATGTAGTGTACCTGTCATTTAAATTATTTGTCTCAATTGGAGGGAGACAAAACTTACTGTATATATTTGGAATTTGTTTAAATAACTTTCTGTAGAACTACCAGTATATGCAAATGTTCTGTTTTATTTAAAATGTTTGTTTGCTGTTATGTAAACTGCTGACCTTCACTTAGGATTCTTAGTTATTCTGTGTATAAGAGGTAGTGTGGTTCCCTTGGGAACGGAACTGTGTAGCGCGCGCAAATTGTGGTTGGCCTAGGTGGAAAAGGTGGAACAAGAGTCAGTCGGGGACGAGCTACCAAACTGTGCACTGCCCATGTAAAAGTTGTATATTGTGCTGGTTCCGAGAGAGGCTTTTCCTGCCGCTTACCAATGCCTCGGATGGATTGATAAATAGCTGGAACTATTCTGGAATTGGTATCTATCATCGCCACCAAGAAGGGACAGAGTCCAGCAATCCTGTCTGCAAATCCACCTACCAACATGCAGTTGCCACCACATTGCGCAATCACTGTAACGGAATACTATAATAGTGTACAGTGAAGGATCAGCTTATTGGATGTGTCAGTGGGTGCTAAAATATAAGGTAACTTATAATTGAATTCATGTACCTGCCTTGATTTTTTCCCTATCACAACACCTTTCAGGTTCCTCTCTGTGGAAAAAATGAAAGCCTCCTAGTGATGGAAACAGTCCAATTTAAAGTTTTTTTTTGGAGTGTCAAAGTCACCTATTTAATCATTTACTTGAAAGTAGAAGACTGTGGTAATAAAGACAATTTGCTGTTTCTTTTAAAAATTAAAAGTTCTTAAAACTGAGGCTTATAAAATTTTGTTTAGTTAATGATCATAGTGCTGCCTGTAGTAAATTTTAAAAGGTGAGGCAGTTTCTTGTAAATTTGTCAACATTGTGTCTTACTGCAGCAAAAGTCGTGAATTGCAGTTGTGGAAAGTTATATTTGTTTGCTAAGCAATGTGTTTCTTTCGGGTATTGAAAGTGCACATTAATAGTGCAATAAGATCCACAGGTTGTCCTTTACCACTACTTAGGAAAACAATAATTTCTTTATTCAAAAGACAGTAAGAAGTAACCTATTAGTGAATTCCAATTAACTTTCATTTTAAATAGTAAAGTATTTAACTGAGAGAGACTTAACCTGTCATCAGCTTATAATTTTGTGTGAACTACATTTACAATTTTATGTCAGCTAGGAAAATGTGTGAAAAGTAATATTGAACCTATGGCCAATCTATGATCCTACAGTGAATATTAATAGTAATGTTATAAAGACCATTGAGTTTGAATAAGCCCTGAAAGTAATAGTGTGTATTGTTATCTGTTATATTTATGCAAATAGTTTGTTCCGCTCTGTCAGCTTCCAATCTTAACCGTGAACATATGCAGGTATCAGAGTTCAATGCATTCGCGTGTGGCAAAATATATGTTGTGTTTGCCCGTTAAAGTTACTAATAACTGTTTTCTTAAACAAGGATGTTAATCATTCTCTTGTCTAATTAGGCTGGCGACCGTTTTCTTTATTCTTTCAACAGTGTAGATAGGCAAAAATATTGTTTGTACTGCTTAAATATTTACGTAATTCTGACTTTCACTTCCGATAAGCCACCTCCGTTAGATACAACACGGTCGACATAACAAAATTCCTCTCAGAGGGTAACACTGCTCTGCTTCTTTATACCACAATTATTTTAACAAGATAGTTTTATTTCATGACCTGCCTCCAACTCTGAGGTTATGGTATAGCAGTAGCGGACAGCAGTGTTATAGCTGCTTGTAAAACTCTTTCACAAGAACAGTGTATGTGCGCCAGGAGCCCTGCAGAAATTCCGGACACTCAGGGGTATGAAAAAATGCGTTGGTCTGATGTCTACTACTGGTCTGGAGAAAATGATTAGAAATAGCGAAAAGACAGGTTCTTTTGAAATGAAATGTCGAAGAGGGAGGAAGGTAACTGATCGAATGTCTGTCGAAGGTATGGCCACAGCGCTGCAGGAGGATCCGTGCGGTGGTGTGTAACCATGCAGTGCCTGGGGAATTGCCGGAACGTCGGCCACGCCTGCGAACACGGTGAATCATCCTTCATTGCTATTCAGACAAAATCACCGACGTTAGCGTGTTGCCTTCAGATCATCTGACAGCAAGAAAAACGTCCGCTCTGGAATTTCTTTGTAGGATCGAAGTGGACAGTGACTGGCATGGAACATTCTGTCGACCGACGAAGTCCATTTCATCTACATCTACGTGATTACTCTGCGATTCACTTTAAAGTGCCTGGTAAAGGGTTCAATCAACCACTTTCAAGCTGTCTCTCTACCGTTCCACTCTCTAACGGCGCGCGGAAAAAACGAGCGCTTAAATTTTGCTGTGCAAGCGTTGATTTATTTTATCGTAACGATCATTTCTTCCTATGTAGGTGGGTGCCAACAGAATGTTTTCGTAGTCGGAGGAGAAAATTAGAGAGTAAAAACGTAAACGTCGTGTGACTAGGGCCTCCCGTCGGGTAGACAGTTCGCCGGGGCCAAGCCTTTCGGTTTGACGCCACTTCGGCGACTTGCTCGTCGATGGGGATGAAATGATGATAATTAGGACAACTCAACACCCAGTCCCTGAGCGGAAAAAAAAATCTTCGACTCAGCCGGGAATCGAACCCGGGCCCTCAGCAAAAATGGTTCAAATGGCTCTGAGCACTATGGGACTTAACATCTATGGTCTTCAGTCCCCTAGAACTTAGAACTACTTAAACCTAACTAACCTAAGGACATCACACAACACTCAGTCATCACGAGGCAGAGAAAATCCCTGACCCCGCCGGGAATCGAACCCGGAAACCCGGGCGTGGGAAGCGAGAACGCTACCGCACGACCACGAGCTGCGGACTGGAGTCCTCAGCATTGTCATTCTGTTGCGTTGACCACTCTTTTTTTTTCATTTTGCTCGTTGTTGATCGTTGTGTTTGGTCGTTGTGGACGTCACATGGCATCCGTTTAAGTTCGTTTATTTATCCGTCCACTCAGTTTATTTATTACAGAGGCCAACCAGCTCTCTGATCGAACACGCTGAGCTACCGTACCGGCTAAACCACTCAGCTACCGGGGTCGGACAACTGGAGAATGAAATTTCATGAGAAGATCCCGTCGCAATGTAAAACGCCTTTGTTTCAATGATTGCCACTCCAATTCAGGTATCATGATCTGTAGCTCTATCTCCCCTATTTCGCGATAATTCAAAACGAGCTGATCTTCTTTGAACTTTTTCGATGTCATTCGTCAGACCCACCTGATGAGGGATCCCACACTTCACAGCAGTACTCCAGAACAGGGCGGACAAGCGTGGTGTAAGCAGTCTCTTTAGTAGACCTGTTGCATGTTCTAAGTGTTCTGCCAGTGAATCAGAGTCTTTGGTTTTCTCTACCTACAACATTACCTGCGTGATCGGTCCAATTTAGGTTATTTGTAATTGTAATCCCTAATTAATTAGTTGTGGTCCAAGCTAGATACTAACTCCTCCCAAAATTTGGAATGCAAAGCTATGCCACTCTGGTGCTAACGGCTGCTCAAATTGCTGCTGCAGATGCAGTACAACGCGACAGAGCCGGACGCAATTTTAAAAAAAAATACAGTACCGAAGATCAATTTAGATGGGCAGATCACATAACTAATGAGGAGGTCTTGGTTAGAACTGGAGAGAAGAGGAGTTTGTGTCACAACTTGACTTGAACAATTGATCGGTTGGTAGGACATGTTCTGAGGCATCAAGGGATCACCAGTTCAGTATTGGAGGGCAGCGTGGAGGGTAAAAATCGAAAAGGGAGACCAAGAAATGAATACACTAAGCAGATTCAGAAGGATGTAGGCTGCAGTAAGTACTGGGAGATGAAGAAGCTTGCCCAGGATAGAGTAGCATGCAGAGCTGCATCAAACCAGTCTCAGGACTGAAGACCACAACAACAACAACCGAAGATGAACTAGTACTGACAAAGGAAATACATATTGGAGCAGCACATATACGTTATTTCTTGGCAGGTGGCAGGCTATATAATCACACAATAGCAGAGACCACCTGGATTTTACCGAGCTAGTGGCGCAGTGGTTAGCACCTCCATTCTTCCCGAACTCGACGGGACTGATGACATCGCTGTTTGGTCCCCTCGCCCAGATCAGTCAATCAACGGGATTGCTGAGCACTGTGGCACAGGGATTCGAATGGATGCCAGGACTATAGACAAACGGAAAATTAAGTAAGTAATATAATTCTTTTCCGGATGGTAATTGAAACCTCATCTCTACACCTCGAATGTAGTTGCAGCAGTTCTGTAGAGATAAAGATACTTGCGCAGGATAGAGAACCGCGCAGAGCTGCATCAGATCGATCTTCGGACTGAAAATAACAACAAAAACATGAAACATAGAGTCCATTTGGCGGTTATAGGGCAGAGATGTATGAAACAGGCGAAATACCCTCAGACTTCAAGAAGAATATAATAATTCCAATCCCAAAGAAAGCAGGTGTTGACAGATGTGAAAATTACCGAACAATCAGTTTAATAAGCCACAGCTGCAAAGTACTAACACGAATTCTTTACAGACGAATGGAAAAACTAGTAGAAGCCGACCTCGGGGAAGATCAGTTTGGATTCCGTAAAAATACTGGAACACATGAGGCAATACTGACCTTACGACTTATCTTCGAAGAAAGATTAAGGAAAGGCAAACCTACGTTTCTAGCATTTGTAGACTTAGAGAAAGCTTTTGACAATGTTGACTGGAATACTGTCTTTCAAATTCTAAAGATGGCAGGGGTAAAATACAGGGAGCGAAAGGCTATTTACAATTTGCACAGAAACCAGATGGCAGTTATAAGAGTCGAGGGACATGAAAGGGAAGCAGTGGTTGGGAAGGGAGTAAGACAGGGTTGTAGCCTCTCCCCGATGTTATGCAATCTCTATATTGAGCAAGCAGTAAAGGAAACAAAAGAAAAATTTGGAGTAGGTATTAAAATCCATGGAGAAGAAATAAAAACATTGAGGTTCGCCGATGACATTGTAATTATGTCAGAGACAGCAAAGGACTTGGAAGAGCAGTTGAACGGAATGGATGGTGTCTTGAAGGGAGGATATAAGATGAACATCAACAAAAGCAAAACGCGGATATTGGAATGTAGTCGAATTAAGTCGGGTGATGCTGAGGGTATTAGATTAGGAAATGAGACACTTAAAGTAGTAAAGGAGTTTTGCTATTTGGGGAGCAAAATAACTGATGATGGTCGAAGTAGAGAGGATATAAAATGTAGACTGGCAATGGCAAGGAAAGTGTTTCTGAAGAAGAGAAATTTGTTAACATCAGGTATAGATATAAGTGTCAGGAAGTTTCTGAAAGTATTTGTATGGAGTGTAGCCATGTATGGAAGTGAAACATGGACGGTAAATAGTTCGGACAAGAAGAGAATAGAAGCTATCGAAATGTGGTGCTACAGAAGAATGCTGAAGATTAGATGGGTAGATCACATAACTAATGAGGAAGTATTGAATAGGATTGAGGAGAAGAGAAGTTTGTGGCACAACTTGACCAGAAGAAGGGATCGGTTGGTAGGGCATGTTCTGAGGCATCAAGGGATCACCAATTTAGTATTGGAGGGCAGCGTGGAGGGTAAAAATCATAGGGGGAGACCAAGAGATGAATACAGTAAGCAGATTCAGAAGGATGTAGGTTGCAGTAGGTACTGGGAGATGAAGAAGCTTGCACAGGATAGAGTAGCATGGAGAGCTGCATCAAACCAGTCCCTGGACTGAAGACCACAACAACAACAACAGGGCAGAGAACGAAGATAACCTGCGCGGTCGGGCAGTTTTGTCGCGCGTCCGTTTCGAACAGATGGCATTTATGCCTGCCCACAAGGCGGACACTGGAGAACGCTCTCCATAAATAGGTCCTAGAGGCCACGAAGCCACTCCTCTGCTGGACAAACACCAGCGACCCCCACCGGCCGTTCTATTGCCGCCTGCCAGCTGTCGTGTTGTCGATAACGTTCCGAGACAACACTTCTTTGCATCGTACTCGTCGACACCCAGGAACACTTGCACTCTTAGCCGAGTGTCTCGTTTCCTAACACGTTATGTCACACCCTGGGACTTTCTGCTCCAGCCGCTGTTGTGTGCAACGAAGCAGGTCAGTGTCTACATTTATTTTGACTTACACGACGTATTCTGACGGAAAGTAATCGCAACACCAAGAAGGAGCTGTGCGACACAAACCGAAGTCGGTAGCAGTATTCCTAAATCTGAAAGATGAAGTCTGTTCAGATTTCACTCTGAAACATCCCTTAGAAAAATCTGTAAATGACGGTGTCAGGAAACCTCTTACGTTATTTGATTTTCAAACAGATGAGCAAAACCGAACGTACTCAGACAGTTTCCTCTTTACTCATCACTAAACTGACACACAATAGTTTTAGCGCAACGCAATCTGACTTTCGATAATCGCTACAAAAGAATGACCGTGACTAACAATAACCTATACCTTTCATGAATCACTTACCTCACAAAAATCTTAGTTACTCGAACTTCTGCAATACAGCGAGCGCTAATACTGCCAGATAAATAAAAGATTCTAACTACTGAAGGCACTAACTACTGATAGGCATAGTTCAAAAATGGTTCAAATGGCTCTGAGCACTATGGGACTCAACATCTTAGGTCATAAGTCCCCTAGAACTGAGAACTATTTAAACCTGACTAACCTAAGGACGTCACACACACCCATGCCCGAAGCAGGATTCGAACCTGCGACCGTAGCAGCCTTGCGGTTCCGGACTGCAGCGCCAGAACCGCACGGCCACCGCGGCCGGCTGATAGGCATAGTTATGTATTTACCCTAATAGTGTTCAAAAGTCATAATATATATATCAGTTCATGACATCCAGTCTTACAAATTTTGTTTTTCTGGCGGACACACGCCCAGATCGTCCGCTCTCAAAACTCTGCCATCTCTCTCCCCACATCCACCACTGCTGGCGGCTCATATCCAACTGCGCAACACTACACGCTGTTAACATCCAGCTGCCCAACACTACAACAACAAATATTCCAGCAATGCACACCAGCCACAGACTGCACACAGCACAGTCAGTGATTTTCATACAGAGCGCTACGTGGCGTTACCAACATAAAAAGCTAAACAGCCTACTTACAACTCCAGTCGCGTAAAATTGGAGATAGTAGAGCCACTGCGAAGATGCGAATCAGGTTTGATTTAAATACACGCTGTAACGATCGTGAACGTTAGATACCTTTGAGATGGCACTTGGTTACTTGATGTTAGAATGCCTTCGAGGTGACAAAAAACTCCATTATCAACACCTCACTGAGTTTGAACGAGGTAGTGTAATAGAGCTAGGAGAAGTTGGATGTTCGTTCTGCGGTACTGCAGAAAGACTTGGCGGGAATGTAGCACTGTACAAGACTGCTGGCAGAGGTCGACACGAGAATGTACGGTCGCAAGAACACCGGGCTCTAGGTGGCCATGTGTCTCTACCGTCAGGGAAGACTACCGTGCCGGCCGCGGTGGCCGAGCGGTTCTAGGCACTTGAGTCTGGAACCGCGCGACTGCTACGATCGCAAGTTCGAATCCTGCCTCGGGCATAGGTGTGTGTGATGTCCTTAGGTTAGTTAGGTTTAAGTAGTTCTAAGTCTAGGGGACTGATGACCTCAGATGTTAAGTCCCATAGTGCTCAGAGCCATCTGAACCATTTTGAAGACTACCGTGTTCGGCGTATGGATCTGTCGCGTCGTACCGCCTGTGCAGCAGAATTAGAGCAGTAGCACCACAGTGCCACAACGAAATGTTACAAGTCGGTTACTTCAAAGACAGCTCTGGGCCAGACGCCTGTAGCGTGCATTCCATCGACCCGAAACCACCGCCATTTGTGACATCAGTTGCGTAAAACGAGAGCACGTTGGAGGGCAGGGTAGACATCTGTTGTGTTTTCTGGTCAATACTGGTCTCCGTGCCAGAGATGACTGTCTGTTGGTTAGAAGGAGGACATCCAACCAAACCGTTTGCGTACTCAACATACCGACCCTGGACATGGGGTTGTAATGTGGGATGCGATTTCGTACAACAGGACTGTACTCGTTCTTCCACGCACCTTCACTGCAGATCTGTACGTCAGTCTGATGATAGGAAGTGTTCTGCTACCATTCATGATCAGCATTTTAGGGGGCGTTTTCCAACAGGATAACGCTCTCCCACATACCGCTCTTGTAACCAGCCATGCTTTACAGAGTGTCTACATGTTGGCTTGGCCTAGTCGATCACCAAACGTGTCTCCAGTCGATCGCATATGAAACATCATCGGACGAGAACTCTAGCGTCATCCACAAACCCGCATTACCTGGTAACCGTCCCTGTATTGATCGATCAGTGCAAAAGGCATCCCACAAACTGACACGTGGCACCTGTATACTACCACACATTCATGTCTGCATCCTCGAATTCAACGTTTTCGTTGTTACACTGGTTACTGATGTACCGGCGTTTCACACTTTCAATGGCTTGTCTAGGGTCTACATTACCCTGTAATCGTGCGCTGTTAATCGCTGAAAGATATTACCTAGGCAAATGTACTTAGAAATTTCATTTCTCTGCATTAACTACTATTCGGTGCTACCTCTTTTCCCGTAATTGTATGATAACTCGAGATGAAACAGACAGCTGATTGGCCGGATAGCGGATGATCGGCCATTCCATAATATCGCCGTAGCAGTGGTGCCGACATCGGGGATTTCCGCCGACGACCCATATCGACCGAAGACGGCCGATCTTTTCAAATCAGTACACTAGCAAGTATACTGTCTCATTGAATATCATCTCAACAGCCGAACATACAGATTTCGAACGAAGGTCTTAGGAATTGTAATCAGTTCGTTTTTTCGATCGAATCGGCCGACGTTACACCACACAGAACACGCTTGAGAAACGTTTTAGGACAAAAAATGAGTTTCTGGTATTCTAAGGGTGAGAAAGATAATAGTAGGTTTATGTATCGGAATCTATGGTCTGAAATCGCTACTTTAATAGAAACTATAAGTCTCGAACAACTTAAAAATTTCACAATACTTTACTGAAAGTTACCTTATACTACCTTATGCACGTTTTGTGGCGGTCTAGCAATTTCAGCCTCATGTGCGTACACAAATCAAAAAAATTTGCATCACCCCGGTTCCGAGAACTCCTGAAGATAGACGTTGGCTGTTGGTATTGTCTCACAATAACAGTCCCTTTGACTGTTCAGAGATACCACTAAACCCGCCAAAAGATGTAGACAACCATGCATGAGCAGCGCCTATTAGACGGAGGGGCTCCGACAGCCGATCAGTTCCAGTCATTCCACCAGGAAGGAGGTACACGACTCGTATTGTCTGTAAATCAACCATGCCTAGACGGTCAATACCGTAGTTTGATCGCGTCCCCATTGTTACTTTGTGTCACGAAGGGCTCTGAACAAGGGGAGTGTTCAGTCGTCTCGGAGTGAACCACAGCGAACTCTTCGAACATGGAGGAGACACAGAGAGACAAGAGCTGTCGATTTCATGCCTCGCTCAGGCTGCCCAATGGCTACTACTGCAGTCGATGACCGCTACCTACGGTTTATGGCTCAGCAACGCCGCCATGTTGAATAGTGCTTTTCGTGCAGCCACAGAACGTCGTGTTACGACTCATACCGTGCGCAATAGGCTGCATGATGCGCAACATTACTCCCGACGTCCATGGCGAGGTGCATCTTTGCAAACACGACACCATGCAGCGCCGTACACATGGGCCAAACAACATGCCGAATGGACCGCGCAGGGTCCGCATCATGTTCTCTTCACCGATGAATGTCGTATATGCCTTCAACCAGAAAATCGTCAGAGACGTGTTTGGAGGCAACACGGTCAGGCTTAACACTGTCCAGCGAGTGCAGCAAGGTTGAGGTTCCCTGCTGTTTTGGGGTGGCATTATATGGGGCCGACGTACGCCGCTGGTGGTCATGAGCAGCGCCGTAACGGCTGTACGACACGTGAACGCCATCCTCCGACAGATAGTGCAACCATATCAGCAGCATACTGGCGATGCATTCGTCTTCATGAACGACAATTGCGCCCCCATCGTACACGTCCTGTGAATGACTCCTTCAGGACAACGAAATCGCTCGACTAGAGTGACCATGTTCTCCAGACATGAACCCTAACGAACACGCCTGGGATAGTCTGAAAATTGCTGTTTATGGACAACGTGACCCATCAACCACTTTGAGGGGTCTACGCCGAATCGCCGTTGAGGAGTGGGACAATCTGGACCAACAGTGCCTTGATGAACAGGTGGGCAGTATGCCACCACGAATACCGGTATGCATCAGTGCAAGAAGACGTGCTACTGGGTATTAGAGCTACCGGTGTGTACAGCACCACCTCTGAAGGTCTCACTGTATGGTGTTACAACATACAATGTGTTGTTTTCATGAGCAATAAAAAGGGCGGAAATGATGTTTATGTTGATCTCTATTCCAGTTTTCTCTACAGGTCCCGGAACTTTGGGAATCGAGGTGATGCAGACTTTTTTTGATGTGTAGTATAATATTTTAGACTTTTCCAATAAAAATTTCGGAGGCATGAGTTTTCAGCACGATCTCGTATATTCTTCTATGAGCAACATTATATTCTCCTTGGAGTACTCTATCGCACACGCAACTCACGTCAAAAATGACAGAACTAGACAATAGCAGACGGAAATTTTCCGTGCTGTTAGCGCTGAAGCAGTTGAACGGAATGGATGGTGTCTTGAAGGGAGGATATAAGATGAACATAAACAAAAGCAAAACGAGGATAATGGAATGTAGTCGAACTAAGTCGGGTGATGTTGAGGGTATTAGATTAGGAAATGAGACACTTAAAGTAGTAAAGGAGTTTTGCTATTTGGAGAGCAAAAAAACATGATGGTCGAAGTAGAGAGGATATAAAATGTAGACTGGCAATGGCAAGGAAAGCGTTTCTGAAGAAGAGAAATTTGTTAACATCGAGTATAGATTTAAGTGTCAGGAAGTCATTTCTGAAAGTATTTGTATGGAGTGTAGCCACGTATGGAAGTGAAACATGGACGGTAAATAGTTTGGATAAGAAGAGAATAGAAGCTTTTGAAATATGGTGCTACAGAAGAATGCTGAAGATTAGATGGGTAGATCACATAACTAATGAGGAAGTATTGAATAGGATTGGGGAGAAGAGAAGTTTGTGGCACAACTTGACCAGAAGAAGGGATCGGTTGGTAGGACATGTTCTGAGGCATCAAGGGATCACCAATTTAGTATTGGAGGGCAGCGTGGAGGGTAAAAATCGTAGGGGGAGACCAAGAGATGAATACACTAAGCAGATTCAGAAGGATGTAGGATGCAGTAGGTACTGGGAGATGAAGAAGCTTGCACAGGATAGAGAAGCATGGAGAGCTGCATCAAACCAGTCTCAGGACTGAAGACCACAACAACAACAACAGCGCTGAAGCGAAGTGGGCGCGAACTTCCCTGAACGTTTGCTAACGGACTGACAGGCAGCGAATGCGAACTCGAACGGAACACGACCGAAGACCGTTAGCCCACGTGCGCCTAGCGTTTTCACGAGAGAGAATTTTCGTTCGCCACTGCACGTTCGCTTGTTAGCTTCGGTGTAAAGGAGGCTTCTGACATAATATATCGTGCACAGAGGCATTTGAACATTCTTACATACTCCACAGGTGACTGAGGCAGCACGGAAACTCAGTACGTGCTACAACTATATAATTAGTCTGCAATTCACAATTAATTGCCTGGCAGAAGATTTATCGGACCACCTTTCTCACGTGCAAGAGAAATGAACACTTAAGGGGACCACACCCTGCTTATCTAACCCAAATTAATTAAGGCAAGAATTTGACCCATTTCTGAAAAAAACTATTTAATCCAGGACCTTAATATTTTTACTGTATGTTACATGATGATAATAGAGTAAACTGTACTAAAATCTACTTTATCCATTTTATAGTTTTTAAGAAATAGTTTTTTAAATTTATTAATAAAAAATATTAAGTTTTTTCTGTAGAAAATATTTTTGTGACCTTCCTAAAGGGGGAATATTAATTAATGTTGTACCAGAGGTGTCGTTTTATGTTATGCAGTCTCTGAAAATTTCATTATTTTTCTATGATAGTTTCTGATATAATGGGGAATATGTACTGAAAATTTTAGTTTGTGGGAAATTGATTTTAAAGAAAAAACGTTTGAAATTTGTTACTTACAGTTAATTAAAACTGTCCTGCAGTATATGATGGCCCTTCTTTGGCCTCTAGCAGGTCTTCCAGCTTCTTTTTCACCTTCCTGGATGTTTGTCTTTCTTTCTTGGCCATATTAGATGCAGACCTGCCTGCATCGGCTATCCTCATTTTATTGCAGTATTGCAGCCCAGTAATCATATTTTTACCAGTATTAATTCCCAATTTTCTCAGTACCCAACACTTTCCAGTATTACCACAATTGAATGTAATAACAGCATCATGAACTCCTAGTTTCACTGCATGCATGCCTATAAACACAGTTTTACGAAGGCAGTTCCAAATTACGCTGTTGAAACATTCATTTGGGTTCTGTGTCTGCCCGTGCAGAAGGTCAGAATGAGCCAAGTCTCTGAAAATAGTTTTAATTGCTGTAATAACAGCAGCAGGAAGAGAATGCTGGTGAGAATAAGATTCTCCAGTTTCCTGAGCCCTATTGTATTTGCACCACGAATTTTCTCCTAATGGACACAATCCATGAGATGGCTTATTGTCAGTAGAGGAGTTATGGAAGAGTATTGCCCAAACATCTCTCTTAATTGCCTCCAGATTTTCTTTATTTCTCCTAATTGCCTGCCCATGGTATACCTACTTCTATTCAGCCTTAGTTAACCGACCCTGTCCGGTCAATAATTTTCCATCTTCTAATTTTTTTCCTCTCATATCAGCAGTTAGTTTTCTCAGCCTTGTTCCCAAATGTTTTTGAAAATGGCCTACACATTCTATTTTGCTAATAATGGCATCTCCATATGGCTTAGAGTTCACCACATTGTTGTATGCCTTGCTGTCACCATCGCCCAAATATCTGGTGTACCGAATGCCTGTTGTTTCTATGCAGCTATGAATTATTTGTTGTACTCCATGAACTTCCATACCAGCACTTCTTCCTCTAAAATTAGCCACACAGTTGTGTTCTTTATGTTCATGGACTTTACAGCATTTGCAATATTTTGACATTATCTCCACAATCTCCACATCTACCAGTGTCTACACTCGTGGCAGTCACTACTCCATTCAGAGAAGTATGCCCACATTTCTACCAACTTCCATCAACTGCAACTGCAATATCCGAACATCCATCATTTTCTTCCACTGCCTCCCTAGCAGCAAGTTTCATGCTTTGCTCACTGACCGCACATTCAGTTTTTCTAATATTGCAGTCAGTTTTTGAAATTTATTTGGTGGCTGATGTAAGTTCATCACTGAACAAAATGTTCTCCCTGCAGCCATGGCCTTGCCAATGTATCGTAAGGCATAAACTAATCTGGTATTGATTTCGTAAGGGCCACTTGCATCTGGTTTTGAAGAACTCATAAATGAAATCACAGCTGAGCATTTAGTCCAAATCAAATCCAGAGCAAATGGTAGGCCTTTTCTCCTACTGGCACTCTCATAAATTTTCGCACTCTGTGACTCACCATACTGTCTACATTGTACAAATTTAGAAACTGCATCTGATAATATTCTCAAATTTATAATAATGTTACTGCACCCCTTGTCACTTACAGTAAATTCGTTGTAACCCTCTTGAAATGGTGAGAGCGTCTTTGATGTTACACTTGTTGAAGAATTACAATTAAAAACATCGTTTCCAGGTGACATAACGTCTTGTACAGAAAGCTTCCTAAACTTGTTTCCTTTAAACTGTCGTTTCTTGAAAATGCCTTTACGTTTCGTCATCTTCAATAAACACAACGAAACACACGTAAACAAGCACTGCAAACGTAAGTGTAACAACTACTCGCAGTCACACTTGAACAAAACTAACAGCGTGTTTGAAAGCGTGTTGTTTACAAACAGCAAAAGCAAAAGAATACCGATCGTTGCATTCCAAGGATAGCCAACACACTCGGGAGTAAAAAAAATCCCTAACGTGTAATGTAGGGGATATAAAGATCTAAAATATGTGCAGGAAAGTGGGTGACAGAAAAGTGGGCGCGGCACATAAACACACATAGTAGGAAAATGCTCTTTAAATGCTCGAAAAATTTTTTTTCAGCAAAATAATTTTCAGAGTACTTAAATAAAACCTTAATCTATCGAAATATGATGAAAACCGAAAATCGATTTTTTTCGACCTGAACCACAGTGTGGTCCCCTTAAATCTCTCCCGGCAGCTCTGAGTTCTCTTACTTTTTTTATAACGATCAATTTTCCATTTGTAGTTGGACGTCTTTCGCATTCAGAGGAGAAAGTTGACGATTGAAATTTCATATGGAGAGCCTGCCACAACGAAAACCGCCTATGTTTTGATGATTCTGACTCCAAAACGCTAATCATATCTGTGCACTTTCTTCCCTGTTTCGCAACAATACGAAAGAGCTTCCCCTCTTTGGATTTTTCGATGTTCCCCGGCAATCTTATCTGATATCTTACCGTGCAGCGCGATACTGCAGAAGAGGGCGGACCAGCATAGTGTGGGCAGTCTGTTTAGAACAGCTGTTGCATTTTCTAAGTGTTCTGCTAATAAATCGCAGTCGCTGGTTCACTTTCCCCACAACATTAGGTGATCGTCCCAATTTAAATTGTTCATAGTTTAATCTCTAAGTATTTGTTTGAATTCACAGTTTTTTCGTTTCTATGATGTTTCGCTTCATCGAAATTTAAAACATTCCATTTAGGACTCATGTGGATGACACACTTTTCCTTGTTTAGAGTCAGTTGCCATTTCGCATCATAGAGATACACTCCTGGAAATTGAAATAAGAACACCGTGAATTCATTGTCCCAGGAAGGGGAAACTTTATTGACACATTCCTGGGGTCAGATATATCACATGATCACACTGACAGAACCACAGGCACATAGACACAGGCAACAGAGCATGCACAATGTCGGCACTAGTACAGTGTATATCCACCTTCCGTAGCAATGCAGGCTGCTGTTCTCCCATGGAGACGATCGTAGAGATGCTGGATGTAGTCCTGTGGAACGGCTTGCCATGCCATTTCCACCTGGCGCCTCAGCTGGACCAGCGTTCGTGCTGGACGTGCAGACCGCGTGAGACGACGCTTCATCCAGTCCCAAACATGCTCAATGGGGGACAGATCCGGAGATCTTGCTGGCCAGGGTAGTTGACTTACACCTTCTAGAGCACGTTGGGTGGCACGGGATACATGCGGACGTGCATTGTCCTGTTGGAACAGCAAGTTCCCTTGCCGGTCTAGGAATGGTAGAACGATGGGTTCGATGACGGTTTGGATGTACCGTGCACTATTCAGTGTCCCCTCGACGATCACCAGTGGTGTACGGCCAGTGTAGGAGATCGCTCCCCACACCATGATGCCGGGTGTTGGCCGTGTGTGCCTCGGTCGTATGCAGCCCTGATTGTGGCGCTCACCTGCACGGCGCCAAACACGCATACGACCATCATTGGCACCAAGGCAGAAGCGACTCTCATCGCTGAAGACGACACGTCTCCATTCGTCCCTCCATTCACGCCTGTCGCGACACCACTGGAGGCGGGCTGCACGATGTTGGGGCGTGAGCGGAAGACGGCCTAACGGTGTGCGGGACCGTAGCCCAGCTTCATGGAGACGGTTGCGAATGGTCCTCGCCGATACCCCAGGAGCAACAGCGTCCCTAATTTGCTGGGAAGTGGCGGTGCGGTCCCCTACGGCACTGCGTAGGATCCTACGGTCTTGGCGTGCATCCGTGCGTCGCTGCGGTCCGGTCCCAGGTCGACGGGCACGTGCACCTTCCGCCGACCACTGGCGCCAACATCGATGTACTGTGGAGACCTCACGCCCCACGTGTTGAGCAATTCGGCGGTACGTCCACCCGGCCTCCCGCATGCCCACTATACACCCTCGCTCAGAGTCCGTCAACTGCACATACGGTTCACGCCCACGCTGTCGCGGCATGCTACCAGTGTTAAAGACTGCGATGGAGCTCCGTATGCCACGGCAAACTGGCTGACACTGACGGCGGCGGTGCACAAATGCTGCGCAGCTAGCGCCATTCGACGGCCAACACCGCGGTTCCTGGTGTGTCCGCTGTGCCGTGCGTGTGATCATTGCTTGTACAGCCCTCTCGCAGTGTCCGGAGCAAGTATGGTGGGTCTGACACACCGGTGTCAATGTGTTCTTTTTTCCATTTGCAGGAGTGTATTTTGTCTAAGTCATTTTGCGATTGATTCTCATCATCTAATGACTTCGCAAGACGGTAAAAGACAGCATCATTTGAAGAGAAGCTGAGAATGCTGCTCAGATTGTCTCCCAAATCGTTTCTGTAGCTCAGGAACAGCAGAAGGCCTGTGACACTTCCCCGGCGAACGGCAGATATCACTTCTGTTTTACTCGACGAATTTCCCATAGAAAATCACAAGTCCAGTCACACAACTGACACGATTCTGCGTAGGTTCGCAATTTCATTACAAGTCACTTGTGAGGAAAAGTGTAAAAAAGTTTCTGGAAATATGAAAATATGTCGACAGCGCTCATTACTTCGCGAGAATAAAGAGCTAGTTGTATTTCGCAAGAATGATATTAACTGAATCTGAATTTGCTATTTGTCACTACATCATTTTGTTCGATGTAGTTCATATGTCGAACACAGTGTAGGCCTACGTTCCAAAATCATAGTGTAAATCTGTTAGTGATATGGGTCTCTAATCCAGTGCAATACTCGTATTTCCAGCCTCCAGTACTAAAGAGGCGTTGGTGGGAGGTACCCTTTGTCATGTACTTTACAGTGATTTGCAGAGTATTCGATGTGGATGTACAGGGTGACAGTTATTGAAATATATGAAATAAAATCAACATAACTTCTGAACGGTTTGCGTTAGGACGTTCACACTGCACGGTTGGCGTGTGGACATGTTGGGAATCAGTATGCTCCTTGTTTTGCGACGAAGCCCACTTTCATTTGGATGATTTCGTCAACAAACAAACAAAACTGGCGCTTTCCGGCAGTCGTTCTTCCCGCGAACCGTACGCGACTGGAACAGGAAAGGGAGGTAATGACAGTGGCACGTAAAGTGACCTCCACTACACACCGTTGGGTGGCTTGCGGAGTATAAATGTTGATGTAGATGTAGAACTTATAACGGTACTTTGCGGGCAGGCGTGTCAATTAGCATTATATTAATTAAAATCGGGGAAGAATTAAAAATGGGAAAGTAATACGAAATTTTAATAACTGCACAGTATTACTAAGAAGCAATATAATGAAAAGTAATAAAAAGCAAAGTAGCAAAGACCAAGCAGGACAGAAAGATATCGGGGAGCGCTTGTTTTTTAATATGTGTAAAAGAACATGTAGCACATTATTGAGCTCTCTACCTTCAGTTATCGCGATCGGGCTGGTCGATGAAAAAGTGGTACGCGACTGCGAAATCCTCTAAGGAGATTATTTAAAGACTCTTCAAGCACTTTTAAAATACATTACGTGTGGCGAAGTGATCAGAGACGTTTATTGTCGGGTGAAGTGAAAATGAGTCCGACAACATAATTCGAACTTTGTGTTAGCTGGGAAAAATACTCTTTTGAAACTATTATGGTTGTGGATCCCACGAAAGTTGTGCGCAACAGAAAGCTATAGTTTACGTAATTCTGCATTTTATAAAATGGTGAAACGCGTGTACGCGGAACATTAATAGAATCTTATCCTTGGACGATTGCGGGGGTAACTGATACAAACAACGCGCCAGCATAAAAAATAGTTCACTTATTAACTACCAGATATTAATTAACGGGGACCTAAAATGCTAAAAAACAAGGACAGGATCATCACCTCCAATCCCGATTCATATTTCATATTTAATTAATGAAAAGAGAGGTGTTAATAAACAAACTACATTTCAATTTTATCCATAATTTTGGCTTCATTACGTAGTCTTGACTACATGATAAACAATATCTGTGGATGTTGTATGCAACGTATCGTCATAATATTTAGCCAACCAATATTGTGGGACACCAAAAATGTAAATGCATGAAATTGTTCTTACAGTGGATGTATAATGTGTGAGTGCGACGAACTATATTGAGAAACTGAACATACATTACGTACTTGCATGTTTATCTGCGAAAATGGTCCTTTTCCGTTCATCATCATCATTTAAGAGTGATTATGTCTTTCAGCGTTCAGTCTGGAGCATAGCCCCCCTTATACAGTTCCTTAATGACCCCCTATTCAGTGCTAACATTGGTGCCTCTTCTGATGTTAAACCTATTACTTCAAAATCATTCTTAACCGAATCCAGGTACCTTCTCCTCGGTCTGCCCCGACTCCTCCTACCACTATACTGCTGAATCCATGAGTCTCTTGGGTAACCTTGCTTCTCCCATGCGTGTAACATGACCCCACCATCCAAGTCTGTTCGCCCTGACTGCTACATCTATAGAGTTCATTCCCAGTTTTTCTTTGATTTCCTCATTGTGGACACCCTCGTGCCATTGTTCCCATCTACTAGTACCTGCAATCATCCTAGCTACTTTCATATCCGTAACCTCAACGTTGTTGATAAGGTAACCTGAATCCACCCAGCTTTCGCTCCCATACAACAAAGTTGGTCGAAAGATTGAACGGTGCACAGATAACTTAGTCTTGGTACTGACTTCCTTCTTGCAGTAGAGAGTAGATCGTAGCTGAGCACTCACTGCATTAGCTTTGCTACACCTCGCTTCCAGTTCTTTCACTATGTTGCCATCCTGTGAGAATATGCATCCTAAGTACTTGAAACCGTCCACCTGTTCTAACTTTGTTCCTCCTATTTGGCACTCAATCCGTTTATATCTCTTTCCCACTGACATTACTTTCGTTTTGGAGATGCTGATCTTCATACCATAGTCCTTACATTTCTGATCTAGCTCTGAAATATTACTTTGCAAACTTTCAATCGAATCTGCCATCACAACTAAGTAATCCGCATATGCAAGACTGCTTATTTTGTGTTCACATATCTTAATCTCACCCAGCCAGTCCATTGTTTTCAACATATGATCCATAAATAATATGAACAACAGCGGTGACAGGTTGCAGCCTTGTCTCACCCCTGAAACTATTCTGAACCATGAACTCAGTTTACCGTCAACTCTAACTGCTGCCTGACTATCCATGTAAAGACCTTTAATTGCTTGCAAATGTTTGCCTCCTATTCCATAATCTCGTAGAACAGACAATAACATCCTCCTAGGAACCCAGTCATATGCCTTTTCTAGATCTATAAAGCACAGATACAATTCCGTGTTACACTCATGACACTTCTCCATTATTTTGCCGTAAGCTAAAGATCTGGTCCTGACAACCTCTAAAAGGCCTATACCCACACTGATTTTCATCCAATTGGTCCTCAACTAATACTCGCACTTTCCTTTCAACAATACCTGAGACGATTTTATCCACAACGCTGATTAAAGAGATACCTCTGTAGTTGTTGCCAGTATCATGTTTAAAGTACCAGGGAAGCAGGTTGCTACCCTTACTTGCCCCGAGTCCCATTGAGTTTTACCCCTAACGGTTGAGGGACGAACCGGTGGATTTGGTAGTCTTTGCCGTATGAGCACAAAGGTGAGCACGACTCAGAATATGTCCGAGATGCCCAGCCTTATTCCAAAGAAGCTGGTATCCCGACTGTCGGGACCACTTACTTGGCCACTCATACGTTGCCCGTGGTTCATGAGCTGGGACATAACAACAGGAACCCACACCATGAACCATCAGCATAGAGTTCGAATAGAATCGCTGGAACATTGCAAACCATTCAGATTAATCGAACTTCTAAACACGCATAATGCTCGTACGACCAGGTTGTGTTCTTTCTCCTCACCCCCGTGGCAGTAATTGAATTAAGAGTCAAATTTTCAAACGTCCACTGCCATGTATGAAGGCGTGTGACACCACGAGACATCGAAATAGACGACAGAGGGATAGAGAAACAATTAAAATCGCTCAAAAGAGGAAAGGCCTCTGGACCTGATGGGATACCAGTTCAATTCTACACAGAGTACGCGAAGGAACTTGCCCCCCTTCTTGCAGCGGTGTACCGTAGGTCTCTAGAAGAGCGTAGCGTTCCAAAGGATTGGAAAAGGGCACAGGTCATCCCCGTTTTCAAGAAGGGACGTCGAACCGATGTGCAGAACTATAGACCTATATCTCTAACGTCGATCAGTTGTAGAATTTTGGAACACGTATTGTGTTCGAGTATAATGACTTTTCTGGAGACTAGAAATCTACTCTGTAGGAATCAGCATGGGTTTCGAAAAAGACGGTCATGTGAAACCCAGCTCGTGCTATTCGTCCACGAGACTCAGCCATAGACACGGGTTCACAGGTAGATGCCGTGTTTCTTGACTTCCGCAAGGCGTTCGATACAGTTCCCCACAGTCGTTTAATGAACAAAATAAGAGCATATGGACTATCAGATCAATTATGTGATTGGATTGAGGAGTTCCTAGATAACAGGACGCAGCATGTCATTCTCAATGGAGAGAAGTCTTCCGAAGTAAGAGTGATTTCAGGTGTGCCGCAGGGGAGTGTCATAGGACCGTTGCTATTCATAATATACATAAGTGACCTTGTGGATGACATCGGAAGTTCACTGAGGCTTTTTGCAGATGATGCTGTGGTGTATCGAGAGGTTGTAACAATGGAAAATTGTACTGAAATGCAGGAGGATCTGCAGCGAATTGACGCATGGTGCAGGGAATGGCAATTGAATCTCAATGTAGACAAGTGTAATGTGCTGAGAATACACACAAAGATAAATCCTTTATCATTTAGCTACAAAATAGCAGGTCAGCAACTGGAAGCAGTTAATAGCATAAATTATCTGGGAGTACGCATTAGGAGTGGTTTAAAATGGAATGATCATATAATGTTGATCGTCGGTAAAGCAGATGCCAGACTGAGATTCATTGGAAGAATCCTAAGGAAATGCAATCCGAAAACAAAGGAAGTATGTTACAGTACGCTTGTTCGCCCACTGCTTGAATACTGCTCAGCAGTGTGGGATCCGTACCAGATAGGGTTGATAGAAGATATAGAGAAGATCCAACGGAGAGCAGCGCGCTTCGTTACAGGATCATTTAGTAATCGCGAAAGCGTTACGGAGATGATAGATAAACCCCAGTGGAAGACTCTGCAGGAGAGACGCTCAGTAGCTCGGTACGGGCATTTGTCAAAGTTTCGGGAACATACCTTCACCGAGGAGTCGAGCAGTATATTGCTCCCTCCTACGTATATCTCGCGAAGAGACCATGAGGATAAAATCAGAGAGATTAGAGCCCACACAGAGGCACACCGACAATCCTTCTTCCCACGAACAATACGAGACTGGAATAGAAGGGAGAACCGATAGAGGTACATCTACATCTACATCCATACTCCGCAAGCCACCTGACGGTGTGTGGCGGAGGGTACCTTCAGTACCTCTATCGGTTCTCCCTTCCATTCCAGTCTCGTATTGTTCGTGGAAAGAAGGATTGTCGGTATGCCTCTGTGTGGGCTCTAATCTCTCTGATTTTATACTCATGGTCTCTTCGCGAGATATACGTAGGAGGGAGCAATATACTGATTGACTCTTCGGTGAAGGTATGTTCTCGAAACTTTGACAAAAGCCCGTACCGAGCTACTGAGCGTCTCTCCTGCAGAGTCTTCCACTGAAGTTTATCTATCATCTCCGTAACGCTTTCGCGATTACTAAATGAACCTGTAACGAAGCGCGCTGCTCTCCGTTGGATCTTCTCTATGTCTTGTATCAACCCTATCTGGTACGGATCCCACACTGCTGAGCAGTATTCAAGCAGTGGGCGAACAAGCGTACTGTAACCTACTTCCTTTGTTTTCGGATTGCATTTCCTTAGGATTCTTCCAATGAATCTCAGTCTGGCATCTGCTTTACCGACAATCAACATTATATGATCATTCCATTTTAAATCACTCCTAATGCGTACTCCCAGATAATTTATGGTATTAACTGCTTCCAGTTGCTGACCTGCTATTTTGTAGCTAAATGATAAAGGATCTATCTTTCTGTGTATTCGCAGCACATTATTCTTGTCTACATTGAGATTCAGTTGCCATTCCCTGCACCATGCGTCAATTCGCTGCAGATCCTCCTGCATTTCAGTACAATTTTCCATTGTTACAACCTCTCGATACACCACAGCATCATCTGCAAAAAGCCTCAGTGAACTTCCGATGTCAGCCACCAGGTCATTTACGTATATTGTGAATAGCAACGGTCCTATGACACTCCCCTGCGGCACTCCTGAAATTACTCTTACTTCGGAAGACTTCTCTCCATTGAGAATAACATGCTGCGTCCTGTTATCTAGGAACTCCTCAATCGAATCACACAATTGATCTGATAGTCCATATGCTCTTACTTTGTTCATTAAACGACTGTGGGGAACTGTATCGAACGCCTTGCGGAAGTCAAGAAACACGGCATCTACCTGTGAACCCGTATCTATGGCCCTCTGAGTCTCGTGGACGAATAGCGCGAGCTGGGTTTCACATGACCGTCTTTTTCGAAACCCATGCTGATTCCTACAGAGTAGATTTCTAGTCTCCAGAAAAGTCATTATACTCGAACACAATACGTGTTCCAAAATTCTACAACTGATCGACGTTAGAGATATAGGTCTATAGTTCTGCACATCTGTTCGACGTCCCTTCTTGAAAAGGGGGATGACCTGTGCCCTTTTCCAATCCTTTGGAACGCTACGCTCTTCTAGAGACCTACGGTACACCGCTACAAGAAGGGGGGCAAGTTCCTTCGCGTACTCTGTGTAAAATTGAACTGGTATCCCATCAGGTCCAGAGGCCTTTCCTCTTTTGAGCGATTTTAATTGTTTCTCTATCCCTCTGTCGTCTATTTCGATATCTACCATTTTGTCATCTGTGCGACAATCTAGAGAAGGAACTACAGTGCAATCTTCCTCTGTGAAACAACTTTGGAAAAAGACATTTAGTATTTCGGCCTTTAGTCTGTCATCCTCTGTTTCAGTACCATTTTGGTCACAGAGTGTCTGGACATTTTGTTTTGATCCACCTACCGCTTTGACATAAGACCAAAATTTCTTAGGATTATCTGCCAAGTCAGTACATAGAACTTTACTTTCGAATTCATTGAACGCCTCTCGCATAGCTCTCTTCACACTACATTTCGCTTCGCGTAATTTTTGTTTGTCTGCAAGGCTTTGGCTATGTTTATGTTTGCTGTGAAGTTCCCTTTGCTTCCGCAGCAGTTTTTTAACTCGGTTGTTGTACCACGGTGGCTCTTTTCCATCTCTTACGATCTTGCTTGGCACATACTCATCTAACGCATATTGTACGATGGTTTTGAACTTTGTCCACTGATCCTCAACACTATCTATACTTGAGACAAAACTTTTGTGTTGAGCCAACAGGTACTCTGAAATCTGCTTTTTGTCACTTTTTCTAAACAGAAAAATCTTCCTACCCTTTTTAATATTCCTATTTACGGCTGAAATCATCGATGCCGTAACCGCTTTATGATCGCTGATTCCCTGTTCTGCGTTAACTTTTTCAAATAGTTCGGGTCTGTTTGTCACCAGAAGGTCTAATATGTTATCGCCACGAGTCGGTTCTCTGTTTAACTGCTCAAGGTAGTTTTCAGATAAAGCACTTAAAAAAATTTCACTGGATTCTTTGTCCCTGCCACCCGTTATGAACGTCTGAGTCTCCCAGTCTATATCCGGCAAATTAAAATCTCCACCAGAACTATAACATGGTGGGGAAATCTACTCGAAATATTTTCCAAATTATCCTTCAGGTGCTCAGCCACAACAGCTGCTGAGCCAGGGGGCCTATAGAGACATCCAATTACCATGTCTGAGCCTGCTTTAACCGCGACCTTCTCAAGGTACCCTCCGCCACACACCGTCAGGTGGCTTGCGGAGTATGTATGTAGATGTAGATGTAGATGAGTGTTAACGTCGATCAAGGGGTGTCGTCGTGGTCGTATTGAATGACACTGGGCGGTTACAAACTGTACCCAGCGTCCGTTTCTTCCAGACGGAGTGAATGAGCTGCCTGGTGGTCAGGCACCGGCCTGCCACAGAGGCCTGCGAGTACAGACACGTGCCGGAGGTGGGAACGCGGCGTCCATTCACCGCGGACTGGACCCCCCTGTTACCCAACGGCCGGCGGCAGCGACGGGCTCGGCACAGACCGGACCATTGTGCGGGCTGGTACCCACGCCCCCAGTGGAGGCAGGTGGACGGCGGCGCCGCCGTCTTTACGAGCGCTCGTAACGGGCGGACTACTTTCACGCCGCGTGGCGGAGTCACACAGCGCCGGCCGGCCAGCCGTCTGCGGGATTAGAGAAAGGCTACAGACTAGACCAGGGGGGGGGGGGCTGCAGTCTTTACCTGCCCTATTACGTCCGACCGCATTAAGACGAACTCGGGCGTTAGAAAATGTCAAAATTGTTATTAGGTATAACTACGCATGCGCGTAATTTTGTAAGTGGGGTGCACTTTGAATGACCGGCAGTGCTGCTGAAATTTTCATATTAACATAAAACAGCCTCGGGCTGTAATGCCACATTTTCTACAGGTGGCGGAATACATTAAACAACGAATCGAAAGAATCACTCCTGGAAATGGAAAAAAGAACACATTGACACCGGTGTGTCAGACCCACCATACTTGCTCCGGACACTGCGAGAGGGCTGTACAAGCAATGATCACACGCACGGCACAGCGGACACACCAGGAACCGCGGTGTTGGCCGTCGAATGGCGCTAGCTGCGCAGCATTTGTGCACCGCCGCCGTCAGTGTCAGCCAGTTTGCCGTGGCATACGGACCTCCATCGCAGTCTTTAACACTGGTAGCATGCCGCGACGGCGTGGACGTGAACCGTATGTGCAGTTGACGGACTTTGAGCGAGGGCGTATAGTGGGCATGCGGGAGGCCGGGTGGACGTACCGCCGAATTGCTCAACACGTGGGGCGTGAGGTCTCCACAGTACATCGATGTTGTCGCCAGTGGTCGGTGGAAGGTGCACGTGCCCGTCGACCTGGGACCGGACCGCAGCGACGCACGGATGCACGCCAAGACCGTAGGATCCTACGCAGTGCCGTAGGGGACCGCACCGCCACTTCCCAGCAAATTAGGGACACTGTTGCTCCTGGGGTATCGGCGCAACCGTCTCCATGAAGCTGGGCTACGGTCCCGCACACCGTTAGGCCGTCTTCCGCTCACGCCCCAACATCGTGCAGCCCGCCTCCAGTGGTGTCGCGACAGGCGTGAATGGAGGGACGAATGGAGACGTGTCGTCTTCAGCGATGAGAGTCGCTTCTGCCTTGGTGCCAATGATGGTCGTATGCGTGTTTGGCGCCGTGCAGGTGAGCGCCAGAATCAGGACTGCATACGACCGAGGCACACAGGGCCAACACCCGGCATCATGGTGTGGGGAGCGATCTCCTACACTGGCCGTACACCACTGGTGATCGTCGAGGGGACACTGAATAGTGCACGGTACATCCAAACCGTCATCGAACCCATCGTTCTACCATTCCTAGACCGGCAAGGGAACTTGCTGTTCCAACAGGACAATGCACGTCCGCATGTATCCCGTGCCACCCAACGTGCTCTAGAAGGTGTAAGTCAACTACCCTGGCCAGCAAGATCTCCGGATCTGTCCCCCATTGAGCATGTTTGGGACTGGATGAAGCGTCGTCTCACGCGGTCTGCACGTCCAGCACGAATGCTGGTCCAACTGAGGCGCCAGGTGGAAATGGCATGGCAAGCCGTTTCACAGGACTACATCCAGCATCTCTACGATCGTCTCCATGGGAGAATAGCAGCCTGCATTGCTGCGAAAGGTGGATATACACTGTACTAGTGCCGACATTGTGCTTGCTCTGTTGCCTGTGTCTATGTGCCTGTGGTTCTGTCAGTGTGATCATGTGATGTATCTGACCCCAGGAATGTGTCAATAAACTTTCCCCTTCCTGGGACAATGAATTCACGGTGTTCTTATTTCAATTTCCAGGAGTGTATTAACAAAGTGCATGTATCCAGAATGAAATTATCATTTTGCAGCGGAGTATGCGCTGTTATGAAACCTCCTGGAAGATTAAAACTGTGTGACTGGCCCAGACTCGAACTCGGGACTTTTGCGTTTCGCGGGCAAGTCCTCCACCGTATGTATGAACCGGGTGATCAAAAAGTCAGTACAAATTTGAAAACTTAATAAACCACGGAACAATGTAGATAGAGAGGTAAAAATTGACACACACACGCTTGGAATGACGTGCGGTGCCGACCGTAGTGGCCGAGCGGTTCTAGGCGCAACAGTCTGGAACCGCGCGACCGTTACGGTCGCAGGTGCGAATCCTGCCTCGGGCATGGATGTGTGTGGTGTCCTTAGGTTAGTTACGTTTAAGTGGTTCTAAGTTCTAGGGGACTGATGACCTCAGATGTTAAGTCCCATAGTGCTCAAAGCCATTTGAACCATTTTAATAGAACCAAAAAAACAAACAAAGTTCACAAAATGTCTGACAGATGGCGCTGGACAGAAAAACGTCAGTGACTGCGCATGACAATCGTGTATAAAAGGAGCTGTAATGAGAGAAAGAATTAGATGCGCCAGCAGTCGCAGCATGTTGACATTACCTGAAAAGGCGCTTTTAGTGAAGCTGTATTATCAGAATGGGGAATGTGCTATTTCAGCGCTACGATCCTATCGCCATAGGAAGAGGATTCGAAAGGGTAAGGATCCGTTGACAAATGCAGCTGTGGCGAGAATGATTTCGAAGTTCGAAGCCACTGGTTGTTTAGACGATAGACCCCGTAGTGGCCGACCGAGCATAAGGCGTAATGTTGCTGAGACAGTTCAGGAAGAAATGGAGACTGTAGCGGGTTCGTCTGTGCACGGGGAAGTCAGCGCTCGTGCAGTCGCACGTCGCACAGGCATTCCATACACTACTGTTTGGTCGGCATTGAGGCGTACCCTCCGATGCTATCCGTACAAAATCCGTCGGCATCATGAACTGTTACCTGGCGACTTAGTGAAGCGGAGGGCATTTGCGGTGTGGGCGTTTCAAAAGATGGCGGAAGATGACGATTGGTTGAGTAACGTGTTGTGGACCGACGAAGCTCATTTCACCTCCGAGGGCCTGTCAACGCCAACAACTGCAGAATTTGGGCTACCGAAAATCCTAGAACTGTCGTGGAAACTCTATTGCACGACGAGAAAGTCACGGTATGGGTTGGATTTACCACATCTACCGTTATTGGGCCTTTTTTCTTCGAGGAAATGCGTGATTTTGGTTTTGTAACTACTACCGTGACGGGTGAGAGGTTCGCCGATATGTTACAGAATCGCATTATCCCCAGCCTGGCTGAGAAACACCTGCTGGAACGTACGATGTTTATGCAGGATGGCGCTCCGTCCTATATTGCTAGGCGCGTGAAAGATCTTGGTCGTTTGGTGATGATCGTGTGCTCAGCCACCACTTTCGTTATGCTTCGCCTCCCAGGTCCCCAGACCTCAGTCCTTGCGATTATTGGCTTTGGGGTTACCTGAAGTCGCAACTGTATCGTGATCGACCAACATCTCTAGGGATGCTGAAAGACAACATCCGACGCCAATGCCTCACCATAACTCCGGACATGCTTTACAGTGCTGTTCACAACATTAGTCTTCGACTACAGCTGTTGCTGAGGAATGATGGTGGACATGTTGAGCATTTCCTGTAAAGAACATCATCTTTGCTTTGTCTTACTTTGTTATGCTAATTATTGCTATTCTGATCAGGTGAAGCGCCATCTGTCGGACATTTTTTGAACTTTTGTATTTTTTTGGTTCTAATAAAACCCCATGTCATTCAAAGCATGTGTGTCATTTTTTACCTCTCTGTCTACATTATTCCGTGATTTATACAGTTTTCAAATTTGTACTGACTTTTTGATCACCCGGTATGTAGGCCTGTATGTTCCACATCTCCTCCTAACACGCTGGATCAACTCAACTAAACTTCGTACACATATTACTTACCATGTGAACAAAAATAGTATCGAAACAAGAACCACCTATCTCTGTTAGGGGTGGAGATAAAAAGTGGTTACCATAGAAGCGCAACTCAGAAGCGTGTCGAACTGTTTGAACCAAATTATCTGCTTACGTAACGCTTTATATTTATATCACCATTAGTATAAAAATGCGACGAGATTATGACATGTCTATCACTCCTAAGTGTAAGTGTGAGAATCCCTTACAGGAAAAATATATTCGATCATCATCATAAACTAGAGGCTATGCCTTGTCGATTTAGCCACGTCCCTCTCTCCATTGTCATCCTCTTCAGTTCTTCATAGGATTTTATCCCCACATCTTCTTCTTCTGCTTCAGTAACGCTACAGCCCTTGGTGAGCCTTGGCCTCTTCAAAAATCTTCCTCCACACTTCTCGGTTATTTGCTGCTCTTTTCCACCCCCGGACTCCCATATTGGTGATATCCATTTTTACGTCGTCGATCCATCTTCTTCTACCTCTTCGCCTAACTGAATGGATCATACCTTTCATCATTTTCTTTGGAATTATGTTCTCTGCCATTCTCTCGAAGTGTCCTAGCCATCGTATTCGCTGTGATTTCACAAATTTTACTATGTCCCTGCCTTGTATTAACTCTTGTAATTCGGCATTGTAGCGTATTCTCCAGCCTTCTTCCCCCCTTATTGGCCCATAGATTTTGCGTAGTATTTTCCGCTCAATGCTTCTTAGTGCATTTTTATCTGAGCCGTATGTGATAACTGGGCGGACTAGGGAATTATATATTAGCAGTTTAGTTTTTCTTGTAACAAGGCTATTTTTGAAAAGCTGCATATATGCATAGTAAGCTCTGTTTCCTGCTTGTATTCTTTCCCTTATAGCCTTTACAATACTGTTATCATTTGTTATTAGGGCTCCCAAGTAGTTAAAAGAGGACACACCATTGAAGAATTTCCCCTTGATTTTTAGGTTTTTATGGGTTCTTCTGGCTTCAGATTGTGACATTATCATATATTTTATTTTGTTTTCATTTACTATGAGGCCAATTTTTAAGGCTTCTGTTTCCATTGCCCGGTATGTTTCTAGGAGTGTATCGGTATTTCTTCCTACTATAGCAATGTCATCAGCGTATGCACACATCTGACTAGTTTTCATAAATATGGTGCCTCTTTTGTTGATTTTATTTACTACACTATGCAGGGCTATATTGAATAGGACAGTGGAGAGACTATCCCCTTGCTTCACATCTTTATTAAAGTCGAACCTTTCACTTGTTCTGCTAAGAACCATATCTTCTTCGATGTTATTAAAATACGTTGCTCTTGGCCTGCCTCTTGGTTTTTCCCCTACAACTTTTCCTTCAAATACATCTTTTAGAAACTGGTTGTGACTCATTATGTGCCCTATCACTTTTGATTTTCTTCTTCCTATATAATTTAGCAGCATTCTTTTCTGATTCACTTTCCTTAAGACCTGTTCATTACTTTTTCTATCTTTGTTATCGTCATTCTTATCCATATCCACATTTCCATTGCTTCCAGTCTCTCTTCCTCTGCCTTTTCCAGAGCCCACGATTCACATCCGTATGTTAAGACACTCCAGACAAAAGTTTTGGCAAACTTTTTACTACTTTCTAGGCTTATGTGATTGGCTGTTAGTAAATTCATTTTATTTTGAAAAGCTTGCTTTTCAAAGGCTATTCTTCTCTTTATATCTGTGATACATTTATTGTCGATAACGACACAAATTAGTACAGACCCATTATAGCATCGAATACAAGGTCACTAGGCTCGCTGGTAATCTGACGACATTTCACCTCTAGAGGTGGCAGCGGCAGGAAGTGGGTGAGGGGGACAAGATACTGACGTATCATCATATCTCTGCAACGTCCGAAGCAATATCTACCAAAAGTGGAACACGTATCTAGTGCTGTACCGAAAAAGTCAATATCACTCCACTGCCTAACGAAGGTGACATAAAATTGCTATGAATTAATGTTGCTGTGATCCTCGTTGATGAGGATTAGAGAGAAAGAAGCTGATATAAAATTGATGTATCACAAAATTAGTGTGACCCCTATTCATGAGGATGAGGGTGGAAAAATATGACAAAAATTTTTTGCGACACGAATTACTGTGACCACTATAGGTGAGGAACGGGGTGAGAAACATTTACATAAAATTTCTGCAACACAAAATTACTGTGATCCCGTGGGTGAGGGTGGAAGTGAAAATGACTGATACAAAATTAATGTGACTTAAAGCTACTGTGACTTCTATCGGTGAATATGAAGGTGGAAAAGCCTGAAATGAATTGTGTGATATAAAATTATAGTGACTCCTATGAGTAAGAATGACGATGAAAGAGACTGACATAAAATTAATGTGAAGGAAAAGTACTGCGAGCGCTAGGGCTGATGTTGAAAGTGAAAATGGCTGACATGAAATTACTGACGCAAAATAACTATAGCCCCTATGGGTGAGAATGATGGTGAAGACGCTGACTTAATATTACTGTGACAGGAAACTACTGTGACTCCTATCGATGAGCATGAGGCTGAGAAAGTTTGACAGGAAATTACTCTAACACGAGATTACTGTGACCCCTATGGATGATGATGACGATGAAGAAGACTGACATAAAATTAATTATGACATGAAGGTACCATGACCCCTAAGGAGAGGTGAAAAAGACTGACATAAAAGCATAAATCAGGAATGCCTGAGATAACTTCAACCAATTTGGTAACCCGTGACTCCTTATCTGTACAAAATATACTGTGGGAGTAAGATATCCGTACCACCCTTCGGAAACAGATGGGGATGAGAAGGTGTTACATGTAGAAATGTTCGGAAACCATGTGTTGGTACTTCTTTCCTGTGCTGGTTGACTTGGAATACTGCAAACGTACGAAGCGCTGTTCCGAATTGGGGAAAAAGAAATTAGTGGCACTGTCTCACTAAACGAAGGGAACGGTTGAAAAGAAAAGTCCCGAGGCAACAAGCAATGTCAATTTGGTACTGGTGGAATCCGTGAGCTACGGTCGCAGGTTCGAATCCTGCCTCGGGCTTGGGTGTGTGTGGTGACCTTAGGTTAGTTAGGTTTAAGTAGTTCTAAGTTCTAGGGGACTTATGACCTAAGATGTTGAGTCCCATAGTGCTCAGAGCCATTTTTTGGAATCCGTGAGGAACGAAAACTGTGGAGGGATATTAAGACCCGATACAGAAAGGATGTTGAAGCGGATGAAAGATGCAGAAGTTATGCAGACTCGAACACCACAAAAATAATGTAATTACAATTTATTGTCATTGTTACCTCAGTTACTTTTCTTTCTGTGAAAATCCCTTCACAACAGTAAAAGAACCAATAAAATCCAGTTACTATAAGGTAGAATGCAAAACACAGACTAATGCAACAAACCTCAGATGCAAAGTTAGTGTGATGCGGTTCCCTTCTCTGGGAGAACAGCTCAGCATACATCGTTATACAAGTTGTGTAGGTACATGATGAGGGACACCCAGGATACCGTACAGTTAATATTTATTTTAAAAAAATTGAAACACCGATCGATCATAACCATTGGCAAAGACGTTAATTCTGAATGCGTGGTGGGGTGCAGACAAATCAAGGGACTTTCATTCAATTATCTGTATATGATTTTGTTTTTTAGGCAGTCTCAGGCAGGCTCTCTAGTATGTAGAAGTTTTTGTTGCGCTGTACTGCTCGGAGTATGATGGGCAACGAGTCTTTTGTATCATACGTGTTTCCGAGTAAGGGAAGACTTAATAAAAGTGTTAAGCATTTTTATTAAAGTGAAATAGAACCAAGTCAAGAAAAATTCCTTCATATTTTGCTACATCTTGGGAGTCACGGGTGTCCCCTGGAGTCGGCTGCCTGCATCTACAATTGAAATGCAGGAAAAGAAGTCCGCGGTCATATTTTCGTAAAATTAACAGAAGGTTTTGCTACAGCAATAAGAAATGCAGTTGATAAACGGGTATTCATCGGACAAATATATTATACTAGAACTGACATGTGATTACATTTTCACGCAATTTGGGTGCATAGACCCTGAGAAATCAGTACCTAGAACAACCACCTCTGGCCGTAATAACGGCCTTGATACGCCTGGGCATTGAGTCAGACAGAGCTTGGATGGCGTGTACAGGTACAGCTGCCCATGCAACCCGATACCACAGTTCATCAAGAGTAGTGACTGGGGTATTGTGACGAGCCAGTTGCTTGCCCACCATTGACTAGACGTTTTCAATTGGTGAGAGATCTGGACAATGAGCTGGCAAGGGCAGCAGTCGAACATCTCCTGTATCCAGAAAGGCCCGTACAGTACCTGCAACACGCGGTCGTGCATTATCCTGCTGAAATTTAGGGTTTCGCATGGATCGAATGACGGGTAGAGCCACGGGTCGTTACACATCTGAAATGTAACGTCCACTGTTCAAAGTGCCTTCAATGTGCACAAGAGGTGACCGAGACGTGTAACCAATGGCACCCCATACCATCACGCCGGGTGATACGACAGTAAGGCGATGACGAATAGACGCTTCCAATGTGCGTTCACCGCGATGTCGCCAAACACGGATGCGACCATCATGATGCTGTAAACAGAACCTGGATTCATCCGAAAAAATGACGTTTTGCCATTCGTGCACCGAGGTTCGTCGTCGAGTACACCATCGCAGGCCCTCCTGTCTGTGATGCAGCGTCCAGGGGTACCGCAGCAATGGTCTCCGAGCTGATAGTCCATGCTGCTGCAAACCTCGTCGAACTGTTGGAGCAGATGGTGGTTGTCTTACAAACGTCCCCATCTGTTGACTCAGGGATCGAGACGTGGCTGCACGATCCGTTACAGCCATGCGGATACGATGCCTGTCATCTCGACTGCTAGTGATACGAGGCCGTTAGGATCCAGCACGGCGTTCCGTGTTACCCTCCTGAACCCACCGACTCAATATTCTGCTAACAGTCACTGGATCTCGACCAACGCGAGCAGCAATGTCGCGATACGATAAACCGCAATCGCGATAGGCTACAATCCGACCTTTATGAAAGTCGGAAACGTGATGGTACGCATTTCTCCTCCTTACACGAGGCATCACAACAATGTTTCACCAGGCAACGCCGGTCAACTGCTGTTTGTGTATGAGATATCGGTTGGAAACTTTCCTCATGTCAGCACGTTGTACTTGTCGCCAACGGCGCCAACCTTGTATGAATGCTCTGAAACGCTCATCATTTGCGTATCACAGCACCTTCTTCCTGTCGGTTTAATTTCGCGTCTGTAGCACGTCACCTTAATGGCTAGTATATATATACTGACACAGAAAAAGAAACGATGCATGGTAAAGTGAATGAACAATAGCAGAGTTTTGTACACGCAGAACATTTCATAATAATGCAATTGTCCTAATATTCTCTCTTCATTGGAATCGAAAGGACAATTACCAATCAATTTCTTTCATTCCTTTTCCTTTAAATTTTTAAAATTATTTTTTATTATATTTCAAAGTGAACCGATACACGATGAAACCATTGACTAACTTTTGATCAGGCAACCTAATCATAGTACGCGGTGCATCTTTGCTAGTGCGCAAGTAACAGTGCCAGAAAACAGATACCTCGACTGAACCGAGCAGTGCTGAATGCAAGTTTCAGGTTATAAAGTAAAATATCGTGATACCAAGGCCCACGGATAAATGGAACAAGTTTGGTTGTACGATATCAGACGAACTTCACCAGCGTGTAACAGTTGGAAACCCAAACGCACGTTTCCGACAGACACCGATAGCCGACGGGCGGGAACCCGGGGGATCCAACGACGCGCGCCCGCTGCGCCACACCTTCAATGGCTCTGTCTGCGACCGCCCTCTGCTGGCAAGATACAGGATGACCGGCGGCAGCTGTTAAGTCCTAGCCTCAGTCGCCGTCTTCTGCAGTCTTCAGCCTTAGTCAGTCTCTGACAGTTTGCTCGTGCATTAGCAGTGGGAGCCTCACACTGCAGGTAATAAGCACTCCCTCTTCCAGCCTCAAGTGGCCCATCGGTACCATCCGACCGCCGTGGCATCCCCAGAGCAGGATACGGATAAGAGGGCCGTGTGGTCAGCACACCGCTCTCCTGGTCGTTATGGTAATATTCTTGGCGAAGCCGCTGCTATTCGGTCGAGTAGCTCCTCAACTGGCATCGCGAGGCTGAGTGCACCCAGAAAAATGGCAACAGCGCATGGCGGCCTTGATGGTCACCCATCCGAGAGCCGACCACGCCTGACAGCGCTTAACTTCGGTGATCTCACGGGAACCGGCGACACTGCGTGTAACAGCTGGACTTTATTCCTGTTTGTTATTTTGTAAAGTTTTTTTCGTAACACTTGGAGGCGGATACTGTGGTGTCACCGCCAGACACCACACTTGCTAGGTGGTAGCTTTAAATCGGCCGCGGTCCATTAGTACATGTCGGACTCGCGTGTCGCCACTGTCAGTAACTGCAGACCGAGCGCCACCACACGGCAGGTCTAGAGAGACAAACTAGGACTCGTCCCCAGTTGTACGACGACTTTGCTAGCGACTACACTGACGAAGCCTTTCTCTCATTTGCCGAGAGACAGTTAGAATAGCCTTCAGCTAAGTCCAGGGCTACGACCTAGCAAGGCGCCATTAACCATTTCTAGAGAGAGTCTCACTTGTATCATCAAGAATGCTGTATACAAATGATGGATTAAAGTTAAGTATTCCAAGAACTACGTACTTTTCTTTATAGCATTCATTACGTATCCTGTTTCAGACCTAAAGCAAGCCTGCGTGAGTTGACGCGTGCATTTCGGCCTCCTCTCTAAATTAGTGCGTTGTGTTGGCTAATCTGCCGACACAACAAATACAATTTAAGTACATTTATATTTACTGTATTTACATATTCGCTATCATTTGTGGTCTTGTCCAACTTCGCTACGATACCAGTCGCTGCAGTAATCTGTAGCCCATATCTCCTCGCTTTTGTGTAACAAACACACGTCAGTTTCCAGGCAAGGCACACAGTGCACACCATTGCAAGGTTGAACTGATATGCAGTGATTTTCAGGGTAATATAAGTCCAAATATAAACGAGAGTGAAACCTCAGATGCAATGAAGTTCCTTTGTAAAGAGCTGAGGAAAACCATAAATTGCAGGCTAGAACACACGAACGTTTAGAGCAGTATTACATTATACATAATGGCGTCCTCTTTCACAGAAGAGATCGACGAATGGATAAGTGGTGTGTGTGCATACCTCAGGAATACGTGGAAAACTTAATTCAACACACGCACCGCACATGGGGGCACTATGGAGTGCTAAAGTGTGCCGCCAATATTTCTACGTATTGTTATTTCCCTAATATGAGGTGACGTATAGAGCAAGTAATCACACGCTGTGCGGTGTGTCAAGAGGTCAAACATCAGAATAAGACATGTCTTAACGAACTAAACCCAGTAATACCAAAGCAACCAAGAGATCTTGTATCTATTGACGCCGCAGGACCTTATCCCCAAGCCCGCGGCGGAGTTAAATACATCGTAGCCCTGTATGATGTATCCCTTAAACGTCTCTGAACAAACTCGGCTATTTGGTTGATGAATTTTGGGTTCCCTGTAATTCAAATGCAGCCACTACCTTGCAATAAAGAGGGTGCATGAATCCTCTCCTCTTAGGGGGCGACGTCAAACACTAGAGGGTGCGAGAGTACGACAGGTTTCCTTCGAGTGCTCTTACAGTAAAAGTGTTCCTATTATAGAGCCGACCCTGTTGTGGTGTCCCTCACTGCCTCAACGTCAATTTATGTATTTTTGGTTTAATTAATGTACCTCAGTTATAATACGTATAGCCTTCGTCAAAAGTGGGTTAACTCACTAATTATACGATTCCATTTTATCTCTGTTCCTGTTTGCGCTCCCCCTAGCTGTGCTAGTGGCCAGTACGAAATTTGAAACTTCCTGGCAGATTAAAACTGTGTGCCGGACCGAGACTCCAACTCGGGACCTTTGCCTTTCGCGGGCAAGTGCTCTACCATCTGAGCTACCCAAGCACGACTCACACCCCGTCCTCACAGCTTTACTTCTGCCAGTACTTCGTGTCCTACTTTACAAACTTTACAGAAGCTCTCCTGCGAACCTTGCAGAACTAGCACACCTGAAAGAAAGGATATTGCGGAGACATGGCTTAGCCACAGCCTGGGGGATGTTTCCAGAATGAGATTGTCACTCTGCAGCGGAGTGTGTGCCGATATGAAACTTCCTGGCATATTAAAACTGTGTGCCGAACCGAGACTCGAACTCGGGACCTTTGCCTTTCCCGGGCAACTGCTCTACCATCTGGAGTAAAGCTGTGAGGACGGGGTGTGAGTCGTGCTTGGGAAGCTCGGATGGTAGAGCACTTGTCCGCTAAAGGCAAAGGTCCCGAGTTCGAGTCTCAGTCCGGCGCACAGTTTTAATCTGCCAGGTAGTTTCATATCAGCGCACACTCCGCTGCAGAGTGAAAATCTCGTTCTGCAGTACGAAAGTTGTCTGCTCCCGTAATCGCACACATCTTTAAACATACGTCATCGTTTGCATTGCAGCGTCAGGTATTGAATCTTACACCCATTACACGACGATTAATGATTTTTAATAAACTAAAGTCTACATCTACATCGACACACTCCTCAAGCAACCATGCAGGGAAGGACGGGTAGTACCACTTGCGACTACTTGTCGTACTTCTTTCCTGTTCAGTTCTCAAACAGAGCGAGCGAAAACCACTGCTCAAAAAGCTTCCGTACTAGTCATAATTTCTCACTTCTTCTCTTCCTGATCTTAACGCGAAATGCTCATTAGCGGCGGTAGAATCTCTCTGCAGTCGTCCTCAAATGCTGGATCTCTAAATATCCGCTATAGTATCTGGCGAAAAGAGCGTGACTGTGGGAAACATTTCTTCCATACTACCGGTAACAAATCAAGCACCACGCGCCTCAATTGCTTCGATGTTCTCTTTAATCCTACCCGTTAGAGATCCCAAACACTTGAACAGTACTAAAGTAAGGGTGGCACTAGCGTTCTACACGTCGTCTCCTTTATGGACGTACTAAGTTTTCGCATAATTCTCCCAATAAAATGAAATCGAGCGGCCGCCCTCCCTCCTACCAAACTGATGCGCGCATTCTATTTCATATCGCTTTGCGTCTATACATCTAGATATTTACTCGATATAGGGTACGGTGGGGTAAATCCGACCGGGTGGGTTAATCAGATCGCCTTCTATTTGTAAGAAACGGCAAACCAGAGCGATTTCGCATTAGCGTTACCATATAGAGCATTAGAAATAAAGAAAATGTCACCTTGGCAGCTTTGCCGCATTAGACATTTAGACACTCAAAAGACAACAAGTGTGTTTTCGATTGTTTCAATTTAATTTTTGTGAAAATTGCATCACTAGATTTACCTTATTAAATAAAACGATCACAAAACAAACGGTAAGTGATTTTGTAGTGCATTTAGTGACTTATTCAGTGTATGTATCGTTTTTGTTGGAAATTTCGTGTAAATTGTTTCTATGTGTGTTAAATGAAAAATGACGCGGTGGAGTAAATCCGACTGCTAAATGGTGGAGTAAATCCGACCGCACATTTTTTAACATTTATCTGTATGCAATTAATTGTTTGAAGAAACAAAGTGTTTTTCTCTTATTTTTAGGAAAATGGTACGAAATAACAAACGAAAAACGAAAAAACGCAGTCAAAACGATATTCGCCGAGCTGTTGCTGCAGTTCAAATGGGAATGTCTTTACGAGTCGTGATATTAACATTACCAGATCGACATTGCTGTTGCACCGCCGTGCAATGAAGTCATCTTTTTCCAATTAAAATTTACGTTCATTTAACTTTCAGTATATTTAGTACTCTAAACATTGTTATTTTTGAGTACATTTTGTTCATTTATGTAAAAAACAATATTGCTTATAATTATTTCCCAAAAAACGTTCATTTAGGCCTATTTCTGTGCAAACTCAGCCAAACAAATGGGGGGGTCGGATTTACTCCACCATTTTTGGAAATGGGAAAAATGGACATTTCTTAAAATACGGATATCTCAAAAATTATTGATGGTATAACAAAAATATTTTGCAAACAGTTGCACCTTTATATTACCCGTAATTTAACGTATATAACGTTAAGATCCGACCTCGGATAAGCGTTTTATAGCCAAAAGAAGTTACTAGGTCAGATTTACCCCACCTTACCCTATCTGTATGAAGCAGCACGCTACTAATGCTGTATTCGAATATTTAATCGGCGTGACAGTATCAAGGAGTACGCTACTATTGCTGTGTTCGAACGTTGCAGGGTTGTTTCTTCTATTCATTCGCTTTAACTTGCTGTTTTTTACACTTTGAGCAAGCTGTAAATCATCACACCATCTGGAAAATTCAACACCTTCTCATGCGCAACAGTGACATCAGGAACCAGCCATCAATTGATGCTCATCCTGTCAGTCTTATCATTTATGTATTCGGAGAATAAGTCCACCCCACAAGGAGACGGGTGGGGATGTAGGGGCGTGCGCAGCAAGCAAAGCGGGGGGACTCGCTGGGAGCACTATGGGAAGATGGGAGTGCGGCTTAAGCTAGGACGGGTCCGTGTTTCGGTGTGCAGAACATAGCTGGAAGGCAGCGGCCTAGACCGTGGACTGTTTTAGGCGCCATCACGATTGGTGGAATTAAGCTATCAGCTACTTTACCACTGGAGGGCGCATTACTGCTCGGTTAACAACTGCACGCCTATATTTCGAACTTTATGCCGAGTCCTTTTCTGTATCACGCAACTATTTTGTTCTTAACTGACGTGTGACCGACTGAATCCTGATTCTTGCGGATGTAGCTGGTATTTGTCGTCTTTCCTCCGATATTGCGCTACTGGGCATTAAAACTGCTACACCAAGAAGAAATGCAGATGATAGACGGGTATTAATTGGACAAATATATTATACTAGAACTGACATGTGACTACATTTTCACGAAATTTGGGTGCATAAATCCTGAGAAATCAGTACCAAGAACAACCACCTCTGGCCGTGATAGCGTCCTTGATACGCTTGGGCATTGAGTCAAAAAGAGCTTGGATGGCGTGTACAGGTACAGCTGCCCATTCAGATTCAACACGATACCACAGTTCATCAACAGTAGTGACTGGCGTATTGTCACGAGGCAGTTGCTCGGCCACCATTGACCAGACGTTTTCAATTGATGAGAGATCTGGAGAATGTGCTGGCCAGGACAGCAGTCGAACATTTTCTGTATCCAGAAAGGCCCGTACAGTACCTGCAACATGCGGTCGTGCATTATGCTGCTGAAACGTAGGGTTTCTCAGGAATCGAATGAAGGATAGAGCCACGGTCGTAACACATCTGAAATGTAACGTCCACTGTTCAAAGTGCCTTCAATGCGAACAAGAGGTGACCGAGACGTGGAACCAGTGGCATCCCATACCATCACGCCGGGTGATACGCCAGTATGGCGATGACGAATACACGCTTCCAATGTGCGTTCACCGCGATGTCGCCAAACACGGTTGCGCCCATCATGATGCTGTAAACAGAATCTGGATTCATCCGAAAAAGTGACGTTTTGCCATTAGTGCACCCAGGTTCGTCGTCGAGTACAGCATCGCTGGCGCTCTTGTCTGTGATGCTGCGTCAAGGGTAACAGCAGCCACGGTCTCCGAGCTGATACTCCATGTTGCTTCAAACGTCGAACTGTTCGTGCAAATGGTTGTTGTCTTGCAACGCCCCCGTCTGTTGACTCAGGGATCGAGACGTGCCTGCACAAACCATTACAGCCATGCGGATAAGGTGCCTGTCATCTCGACTGCTGTCCGCCCCAGTAGCTGCGTGGTCAGCGTGACGGATTGCCGTCCTCCGGGCCCGGGTTCGATTCCCGGCTGGGTCGGAGATTTTCTCCGCTCAGGGACTGGGTGTTGTGTTGTGTTCATCATCATTTCATCCCCATCCGGCGTGCAGGTCGCCCAATGTGGCGCCGAATGTAATAAGACCTGCGCCAAGGCGGCCGGACCTGCCCCGCGAGGGGCCTCCCGGCCAATGACGCCAAACGCTCATTTCCATTTTTTTCCATCTCGACTGCTGGTGATACGAGGCCGTTGGGATCCAGCACGGCGTTTCGTATTAACCTCCTGCACCCACCGATTCCATATTCTGCTAACAGTCATTGGATCTCACCCGACGTGAGCAGCAATGTCGCGATACGATAAACCGCAATCGCGATAGGCTACAATCCGACCTTTATCAAAGTCGGAAACGTGATAATACGCATTTCTCCTCCTCACACGAGGCATCACAACAACGTTTCACCAGGCAATGCCGGTCAACTGCTGTTTGTGTATGAGAAATCGGTTGTCGGTTGGAAACTATCCTCATGTCAGCACGTTGCAGGTGTCGCCATCGGCGCTAACCTTGTTTGAATGCTCTGAGAAGCTAATCATTTGCATATCACAGCATCTCCTTCCTGTCGGTTAAATTTCGCGTCTGTAGCACTTCTTCGTGGTGTAGCAATTTTAATGGCCATTAGTGTATCTTGTGAGTGTATCTTATGCCAGACAAGTAGACATTACTCTCAACGAAAGCTGCAGGTTGATCACAGGTTGCTTAAGACCTACCCCAACTGATAAGCTCTACTGCCTGGCTGGAATAGCGACATCATGGATACGCAGAACAGTGGCTGCCAACAAGGAGAGACTGAAAGTGGAACAGGACAGTGCCCATCCACTGCATGGACATAATCCACCACAGCAACGGCTGAGATCGCGAAAGAGCTTCCTGAGAACATCCGAGAAGCTCACCATTTCACCAGAGAAGGCGAGGCTGGAGTTATGGAGGAAGTCGACGCCTCACCTGTATACGCCAGTAGCTTAAGAACTGCCACCTGGACACAACGAGAGCTGGCTGGTGTGGAAATCTTTAAACAGACTACGATCAGGAGTTGGACTATCCAGAGACGACGTGAAGAGATTGGGTTTCATAACAGAAGATACGTCCTGTGATTGTGGACAAGAACAAACCACAAGTCGCATGATCTAGTGCCTTTTGTGCCCTACATCCTGCACGAAGATTGATCTCCTGCAAGCCACTCCAAGCGCCTTGGAGGTTGCAAAGTACTGGGCACATGTAATATAAATACACTCCTGGAAATTGAAATAAGAACACCGTGAAGTCATTGTCCCAGGAAGGGGAAACTTTATTGACACATTCCTGGGGTCAGATACATCACATGATCACACTGACAGAACCACAGGCACATAGACACAGGCAACAGAGCATGCACAATGTCGGCACTAGTACAGTGTATATCCACCTTTCGCAGCAATGCAGGCTGCTATTCTCCCATGGAGACGATCGTAGAGATGCTGGATGTAGTCCTGTGGAACGGCTTGCCATGCCATTTCCACCTGGCGCCTCAGTTGGACCAGCGTTCGTGCTGGACGTGCAGACCGCGTGAGACGACGCTTCATCCAGTCCCAAACATGCTCAATGGGGGACAGATCCGGAGATCTTGCTGGCCAGGGTAGTTGACTTACACCTTCTAGAGCACGTTGGGTGGCACGGGATACATGCGGACGTGCATTGTCCTGTTGGAACAGCAAGTTCCCTTGCCGGTCTAGGAATGGTAGAACGATGGGTTCGATGACGGTTTGGATGTACCGTGCACTATTCAGTGTCCCCTCGACGATCACCAGTGGTGTACGGCCAGTGTAGGAGATCGCTCCCCACACCATGATGCCGGGTGTTGGCCCTGTGTGCCTCGGTCGTATGCAGTCCTGATTGTGGCGCTCACCTGCACGGCGCCAAACACGCATACGACCATCATTGGCACCAAGGCAGAAGCTGAAGACGACACGTCTCCATTCGTCCCTCCATTCACGCCTGTCGCGACACCACTGGAGGCGGGCTGCATGATGTTGGGGCGTGAGCGGAAGACGGCCTAACGGTGTGCGGGACCGTAGCCCAGCTTCATGGAGACGGTTGCGAATGGTCCTCGCCGATACCCCAGGAGCAACAGTATCCCTAATTTGCTGGGAAGTGGCGGTGCGGTCCCCTACGGCACTGTGTAGGATCCTACGGTCTTGGCGTGCATCCGTGCGTCGCTACGGTCCGGTCCCAGGTCGACGGGCACGTGCACCTTCCGCCGACCATTGGCGACAACATCGATGTACTGTGGAGACCTCACGCCCCACGTGTTGAGCAATTCGGCGGTACGTCCACCCGGCCTCCCGCATGCCCACTATACGCCCTCGCTCAAAGTCCGTCAACTGCACATACGGTTCACGTCCACGCTGTCGCGGCATGCTACCAGTGTTAAAGACTGCGATGGAGCTCCGTATGCCACGGCAAACTGGCTGACACTGACGGCGGCGGTGCACAAATGGTGCGCAGCTAGCGCCATTCGACGGCCAACACCGCGGTTCCTGGTGTGTCCGCTGTGCCGTGCGTGTGATCATTGCTTGTACAGCCCTCTCGCAGTGTCCGGAGCAAGTATGGTGGGTCTGACACACCGGTGTCAATGTGTTCTTTTTTCCATTTCCAGGAGTGTACAATTTGTGTATATATGTATGGCAACTGTAAATTTGTATGTTTCTGACTCGAGAATAAATAAAGTGTAGTAACTGTAATATGTTGTATTCATTGTTTGCCGTTTCTTCCCATCGGACTTAGGTAATTCTTTCAGTGTATTTGATCAGCTACCGATATTGTTTTCCTACCTGTAATCACTTCGACTAAGTGTTTGTCTTGCTTTTGCGCTCTGTATATTGTTTGTATGTGATGCCCGCCAGGGAGGCCTATACATTTATGAATAGTTTGCCTTATGATATACTACAGCTGATACCTTCTAAATAACACTTCAGTAAATCTAAGCAACTCCGTCTAAAGGCGCGTTTTAGTGCAAATTTTATTCGGTCTTTGCTGAGTCCTATATGCCGTGGAGGTCTCACAAATTTCACGCTTTGTGTTTTGTGTCTAGTGTTTTTGATCGGCCATTGCGCCTTAAGCTTTGTGTGTGTGTGAGTGTGTGTGTGTGTGTGTGTGTGTGAGCCATCAGTCTTCTGAATGTTTTGTTGGTGCCCGGCACGAATTTCTCGTCAGTGCCAACGTTTTCATCTCGTAGTGGCACTTGCCACATTCGTGTTCTGCACGGAAATTGGATTTCCGGTCAATGTACAACCACATCAGCGATGACGTCACAGGGCACCTATCAAATGGGGTAGTGTTTCCCGGATAGTCCCACATCCACAATCGCTGTGTATACGAGGTGCATTCAAGTTCTAAGGCCTCCTCCGATTTTTTTTCTCCGTACTGGAAAGAGATAGAAACATGCGCATTGTTTTAAAATGAGGCCGCGTTCATTGTCAATACGTCCCAGAGATGGCAGCACCATATGGCAGATGGAATTTTACCGCCAGCAGCGAGAATGAGAACTGTTTTAAATAGTTAAAATGGCGACGTTTTCCTTACTTGAACAGCGTGCAATCATTCGTTTTCTGAATTTGCGTTGTGTGAAACCAATCGAAATCCATCGACAGTTGAAGGGAACATGTGGTGATGGAGTTATGGGTGTGTTGAAAGTGCTTTCGTGGGTGCGACAGTTTAATGAAGGCAGAACATCGTGTAACAACAAACCGAAACAACCTCGGGCTGGCACAAGCCGGTCTGACGACATGATCGAGAATGTGGAGAGAACTGTTTTGGGTGATCGCCGAATGACTGTTGAACAGATCGCCTCCAGAGCTGGCATTTCTGTGGGTTCTGGGCACACAATCCTGCATGACGACCTGAAAATGCGAAAAGTGTCATCCAGGTGGGTGCCACGAATGCTGACGGACGACCACACGGCTGCCCGCGTGGCATGTTGCCAAGCAATGTTGACGCGCAACGACAGCACTAATGGGACTTTCTTTTCGTCGGTTGTGACAATGGATGAGACGTGGATGCCATTTTTCAATCCAGAAACAAAGCGCCAGTCAGATAAATGGAAGCACACAGATTCACCGCCACCATAAAAATTTCGGGTAACTGCTAGTGCTGAAAAGAGGATGGTGTCCATGTTCTGGGACAGCGAGGGCGTAATCCTTACCCATTGCGTTCCAAAGGGCACTACGGTAACAGGTGCATCCTACGAAAATGTTTTGAAGAACAAATTCCTTCCTGCACTGCAACAAAAACGTCTGGGAAGGGCTGTGCGTGTGCTGTTTCACCAAGACAACGCACCCGCACATCGAGCTAACGTTACGCAACAGTTTCTTCGTGATAACAACTTTGAAGTGATTCCTCATGCTCCCTACTCACCTAACCTGCTCCTAGTGACTTTTGGCTTTTTCCAACAATGAAAGACACTCTCTGCGGCCGAACATTCACCAGCCATGCTGCTATTGCCTCAGCGATTTTCCAGTGGTCAAAACAGACTCCTAAAGAAGCGTTCGCCGCTGCCATGGAATCATGGCGTCAGCGTTGTGAAAAATGTGTACGTCTGCAGGGCGATTACGTCGAGAAGTAACGCCAGTTTCATCGATTTCGGGTGAGTAGTTAATTAGGAAAAAAATCGGAGGCCTTAGAACTTGAATGCACCTCGTAAAATCACAGACGGTGGAGTATGGCACAAAGAAGACACCTACCAGACTGTGTGCTGTGGATGGCCATAAGAGAGCATGGAAGCAAGACAGTCGCAAAATGATTTGGTCCGAAGGCTTAATGTGAATCATTCAGTTGTTTCTCGGATGTGCGCATTATAGCAAAAAGAGAGAACCATTATTTGGGCATAAGGTCACGACGGTACCGCCTTAGTAGTGCACGGCAGCTGACATCTGACCTCGCAGCATCCACTGGACGTGTTGTGTGGAGACAAACGGTGTACAGAAGGCTTCGGCAACCTAGCCTTTATTGCCGGAGACCTTCTGTATGTGTACCTCTGATGCGTATTCACAGAAGGGAACGTCTTGAGTGGAGCAGTCAACATGCTGCCTGGACGGTCGAGTAGTGGGCAAAAGTTCTTTTCACAGATGAGTCCCTATTTGGTCTGGAGACTGATTATCGACGGGTCCTATCTGGAGGGAACGTGGAACACGATTTCGGAATCCAGACACTATGGAAAGGGACCGGTATCGAGGAGGATCCTCAATCGTGTGGGCAGCGATTATGTTGAACACTCGAACACCTCTTCATGAAATTGTACGGCTGAATCGCCAACGTGTAACTGTTGCCAAATAGTGTGACGAGATCTTGTGCGGTTTTTGCGATGTGTTGTGTGCCCAGACTTCGTATTGATGGAAGATAATATTCGACCTCATACAGCACTTGTGGTCGATGCTTCCTAGGAAACGGAAGACACTTCACATATGGCATGACCTGCTTGCTCCTCTGATCTGAATCCCTTAGAGCATGCCTGGAATAATCTAGAGAGAAAATTGCATCACGTCAGCATCCACCAACCACTCTGCAAGACTTGCAAGCTGCTCTGCAGGGAGAATGAACGTTATTGGCACAGCATGAGAGTGATGACATTACTCACAGCATGCCCAGTCGTTGTGAGGCCTAAACTGCAAAAAAAAAAATAAAAAATAAAATATATATATATTTTCATTTGTAACAGCCCTGTATATATATATATATATATATATATATATATATATATATATATATATATATATATACAGGGCTGTTACAAATGATTGAAGCGATTTCATTAATTCACTGTAGCTCTATTAATTGACATATGGTCACGACACACTACAGATACGTAGAAAAACTCGTAAAGTTTTGTTTGGCTGAAGCCGCACTTCAGGTTTCTGCCGCCAGAGCGCTCGAGAGCGCAGTGAGACAAAATGGCAACAGGAGCCGAGAAAGCGTATGTCGTGCTTGAAATGCACTCACATCAGTCAGTCATAACAGTGCAACGACACTTCAGGACGAAGTTCAACAAAGATCCACCAACTGCTAACTCCATTCGGCGATGGTATGCGCAGTTTAAAGCTTCTGGATGCCTCTGTAAGGGGAAATCAACGGGTCGGCCTGCAGTGAGCGAAGAAACGGTTGAACGTGTGCGGGCAAGTTTCACGCGTAGCCCGCGGAAAATTGGCTCATGCCAGAACTGGAGACCGACAGCGCCGACTTCATCTTTCAACAGGATGGTGCTCCACCGCACTTCCATCATGATGTTCGGCATTTCTTAAACAGGAGATTGGAAAACCGATGGATCGGTCGTGGTGGAGATCATGATCAGCAATTCATGTCATGGCCTCCACGCTCTCCCCACTTAACCCCATGCGATTTCTTTCTGTGGGGTTATGTGAAAGATTCAGTGTTTAAACATCCTCTACCAAGAAACGTGCCAGAACTGCGAGCTCGCATCAACGATGCTTTCGAAATCATTGATGGGGACATGCTGCGCCGAGTGTGGGAGGAACTTGATTATCGGCTTGATGTCTGGCGAATCACTAAAGGGGCACATATCGAACATTTGTGAATGCCTAAAAAAACTTTTTGAGTTTTTGTATGTGTGTGCAAAGCATTGTGAAAATTCTCAAATAATAAAGTTATTGTAGAGCTGTGAAATCGCTTCAATCATTTGTGATAACACTATATATATATATATATATATATATATATATATATATATATATATATATATATATATATATATATATATATATATATTATCCTAAGGACGAACACACACACACCCATGCCCGAGAGAGGACTTGAACCTCCGCCGGGACCAGCCGCACAGTACATGACTGCAGCGCATTAGACCGCTTTTTCTTTTTTTTTAAATCTCATTTTGTTCGCTTTTGTTAGTCGTAACTGCTCGGGGCGGACGTCGTAAGACACCCTTTTAAGTTCGTTGTTGATCGATTAACTTAGTTTTTTTTATTACAGAGGGCAGCTACCCCTCTGACCGAACATCCGCTCGGCTAATCCGGCGCGGCCCTGTATTGCAGCCAATGTGGTAACACGCCACTCTCAGCACATTAACCAGTTCTCGGAATATGTGTGCAAATTCGTTAAATTGGAAAATAAACGCAGGCCATTTATGTCTACCGATATGCATGTTGCAGTTATTTAAGTTTTGTGTTATTTGTATTGTTTACACTGTTTTGTGGCAAAATAAACGCAATCTTGCAAAATTTCAGTTTGTTGCTTTAATGTTGCACACCAATATATATTACCCTTCTATCCCTACAGCTTACCCCTGTTTTTCTCAGAATTTCGGACATCTTGCGCCATTTCACTTGGTCGAACGCTTTTTTCAGGTAGATAAATCTTATGAACGTGTCTTGATTTTTTTTAGTCTTGCTTGCTTTGTCAAGTGGAACATCAGAACTGCGTCTCTGGTGCATTTACCTTTCCTAAAGCCAACCTGGTCATCATGTAACAGATCCTCAATTTTATTTTCCATTCAGCTGTATATTGTTTTTGTAAGCAATTTGGATGCATGAACTGTTAAACCGATTGTGATATAATACTTGAACTTGTCGGCTCTTTCAATCTTCGGAACTGTGTGAATGACGTTTCTCCCGGAAGTCTGATGATATATCGCCAGAATCATACATTCCACACCAACGTCGTTTTGTTGCCACTTCCCCTAATGACTTTAGAAATTCTGATGGAAAGTTGTCTCTTCTGCCTTGTTTCATCTTAAGTCTCCGAAGATCTTTCAAATCCTGATTCTAATACTGGATCCTCTATCACTTTCATGTCGACTCCCGTTCGACGACGTTTGCAGTAGCATGGACTATCGGCTCGGAGACCGTGGCTGCGGATAACCTTGACGCTGCATCACAGACAGGAGCGCCTGCGATGGTGTACTCAACGACGAACCTGTGTGCACGAATGGCGAAACGTCATTTTTCCGGATGGAACCAGGTTCTGTATACAGCATCCGTGTTTGGCGACATCGCCGTGAACGCCCATTGGAAGCGTGTATTCGTCATCGCCATACTGACGTATCACCCCACGCGATGGTATGGGGTGCCATTGGTTACACGTCTCGGTCACCTCTTGTTCGCATTGCCGGCATTTTAAACAGTGGATGTTACATTTCAGATGTGTTACGACCCATGGCTCTATGCTACATTCGATCCCTGCGAAACCCTACATTTCAGCAGGATAATGCACGACCGCATGTTGCAGGTCCTCTACGGGCTTTTCTGGATACAGAAAATGTTCGACAGCTGCCCTGACCAGCAATCTTCCAGATCTCTAACCAATTGAAGACGTGTGGTCAATGATGACCGAGCAACTGGCTCGTCACAATACGCCAGTCTCTACTCTTGATGAACTGTGGTATCGTGTTGAAGCTGCATGGGCAGCTGTACCTGTACACGCCTCCAAGCTCTGTCTGACTCAATGCGCAGGCGTATCAAGGCCGTTATTACGGCCAGAGGTGGTTGTTCTGGGTACTGATTTCTCAGGACCTATGCATCCACATTGCGTCAAAATGTAATCACATGTCAGTTCTAGTATAATGTATTTGTCCAATGAATACCCGTTTATCATCTGCATTTCTTCTTGATGTAGCGATTTTAATGGCCAATAGTGTAGTTACGTTACAGACCGCGATGCTATACACCACAAATTTGACCGTCTAGTGGCAGAGGGCTACACAGAATGTTACACATTTTTATTTTATTTAAAAAGCTTCAGAGTTTTCACATTACAAAGTCTGAGGCATTAATTTTCTGAATGCTCTCGTAGAATTTTTAAGCTCCTCATTTTAATAAAACAGTTTAATATAAATAACGTACCTTTGTCACTTTTTTAACCACCACCAGATATGGGCAGTTAATGGATTTTTATTCTAGTTCTGTTGTATAAAATGTGGGTGATTACTTTCTGTCCCTCTTGTACAACAACCGCGTACGAGAATTTTATTTTATCATTATTTTATGATACTAAATGTATTTTACATGTGACATCTTAACTTTTCACTTCTAATTTTTACTTTTAGATCTTAATATGTCTGTCTGAGACGATCGAAACTGCTGAATCTGTAAAGTTAACTGTGATTTTGTCGGAAAATTGTTGTTGGGAGCTGGCGATGGCAATGAACCATTGTATGACTCAGGGTTTCGGTGGAGCAGAGAGAGTGTGCTGAAAAAAAGTCTGAGTAACGGAGAACAAGGTGGCAGACAATCTCTCCCTGCAGAGCCAATAATCACAAGTGAAACTAAGACCCTTGTCCCTGAAAACCAGCGTGTCACTATCGATGCATTAGTGGAAAAAGTGGATCAGTTTTCAGTATCTTGCATGACACCTGACGGGTCTCGCTAACGCTGGCACCGTTCAGAAACGTCCGTCCAACTAGTGGAGCAGCAGAGATGTTGCAGCTCTGTCAGGCCGATATAGGTGACTCTTTTAATCCCCCCAATCACCGTGGACGAAGATCTCGAGCAGCATAATAAAACTGAGGAGTGGTTACACGTCGATTCACCGTCAACGCCGGAAAAGCTGAAGAACCGACTATCATCTGAAATCTGGTTGATCAGGACAGAGCAGATCTCGTTGTGGAAAGGGGCCCAAATCATTTGCTGTTAGTTACACGAACATACAAACTTTATTTTGCTAAAACATTTAATAAGACTGAAACTTCCTGGGAGATTAAAACTGTGTGCCCGACCGAGACTCGAACTCGGGACCTTTGCCTTTCGCGGCCAAGTGCTCTACCAAGGTTCGCAGGAGATCTTCTGTATAGTTTGGAAGGTAGGAGACGAGGTACTGACAGAAGTAAAGCTGTGAGTACCGAGCGTGAGTCGTGCTTCAGTAGCTCAGTTGGTAGAGCACTTGCCCGCGAAAGGCAAAGGTCCCGAGTTCGAGTCTCGGTCGGGCACACAGTTTTAATCTGCCAGGAAGTTTCATATCAGCGCACACTCCGCTGCAGAGTGAAAATCTCATTCTGGATTTAATAAGACTGTTTGCCAGTGCTCTTTTTCACGGAAAAATATGCAGTTCACTCATTGGGCTCCAATAGTACACTGTAACAGTAATTTCTGTGTGTATGCAATGCATGCGGATTGTGGAATTTAGTGGTGCTCTCTCTTCCACTTCTGTATACAATATGCCTGACCTAAACGGGCCCTTTATCATTACAGGCCCTGGGCAGTGCAACATCATACTGACAACAGTAATGTGCTTATACTGACAGCCTCACTGTTCGTTTTAGCTGACTTTGTAATCGTTTAGCCGGCCGAAGTGGCCGTGCGGTTCTAGGCGCTGCAGTCTGGAACCGCGAGACCGCTACGTTCGCAGGTTCCAATCCTGCCTCGGGCATGGATGTGTGTGGTGTCCTTAGGTTAGGTTTAACTAGTTCTAAGTTCTAGGGGACTCATGACCTCAGAAGTTGAGTCCCATAGCGCTCAGAGTCATTTTTTTGTAATCGTTTAAATAGAACAACATGACCTTCCAGTTGGAGACATTTCGTCCCCCTTTTCCTTGTGTGAAATTTGTCAGTAAGCTTTTTGCCTGCCAACCAACGAAATGCGGCAGAGCGCAGCCAGTAAACGATTCACAAACCACGATTTAGTGCCGTTAAGACGATTTCTTTAAACATTGTCGTAGCTGAAGGAATTAAGTTTCTTCTTAAATCGTCTTATGCAGCAACGTTCACAGATATCTCAAATAGGAAAAGCTCTTTATCCAGGTACGAAGGCTGTGAGACAAATTTCCCACAGTTTGACTCAGGTTGATCTTTTCGTCTGGTAGCACTGCATAAGTATTTTGTCTAAGAGGTATCACAAGTAGTGTTCTTGTAGCTGTGGGAATCATTGGTTGAACACGAGTTTAACGCCAATGGGTACAGTACTGCCTAATATTCAAAATGATTATCAACCTAAGTCTGAGTTTATCCACAAACTCGAGGCGTATATATAATACGGTAGCTAGACTGTGTATCCTTGTCTTCTTTGAGTGGGCATTGGAAGACATTTACACAGACGTATACACTACTATGAATACTTCGAACGCTGTAGTTGTCGTTGCTCTCAAATCTAATTTTAGTAGATGGGAGGATACAAAGAAACAGTCAGACTCAAGCGTGTGGACAGAAACTAAAGGGCAGATGCGGACACTGGGCAGATCTGCGCTTTTTCTTCTTCCGATCTATACCAATAATGAACAGGGCTATTACAAATGATTGAAGCGATTTCATAAATTCACTGTAGCTCCATTCATCGACATATGGTCACGACACACTACAGATACATAGAAAAATTCATAAAGTTTTGTTCGGCTGAAGCCGCACTTCAGGTTTCTGCCGTCAGAGCGCTCGAGAGCGCAGTGAGACAAAATGGCGACAGGAGCCGAGAAAGCGTATGTCGTGCTTGAAATGCACTCACATCAGTCAGTCATAACAGTGCAACGACACTTCAGGACGAAGTTCAACAAAGATCCACCAACTGCTAACTCCATTCGGCGATGGTATGCGCAGTTTAAAGCTTCTGGATGCCTCTGTAAGGGGAAATCAACGGGTCGGCCTGCAGTGAGCGAAGAAACGGTTGAACGCGTGCGGGCAAGTTTCACGCGTAGCCCGCGGAAGTCGGCGAATAAAGCAAGCAGTGTGATGTGATGTGTTGGCATAAGAGCCAACACCGTATAGCTAGAGGAGGCCGAAATGCACGCGTTAAAGCTCACGCAGGCTGGCGTGAGGTCTGGAAAATGACAAGGAATTATAGTAGCCAAAAATAGTACATAGCTTCTGGAATATTTAACTTTAATCCACAATTGGTGAACATCGCTCTTTATGATACATTATATAATCTCAATATAAACTGGTCATGGCGCTTTGCTAGGTCGTAGCAAATGACGTAGCTGAAGGCTATGCTAACTATCGTCTCGGCAAATGAGAGCGTATTTGTCAGTGTAGCTTCGCTAGCAAAGTCGGCTGTACAACTGGGGCGAGTGCTAGGATCCGTCTCTAGACCTGCCGTGTGGCGGCGCTCGGTCTGCAATCACCCACAGTGGCGACACGCGGGTCCGACGTAATACACTCCTGGAAATTGAAATAAGAACACCGTGAATTCATTGTCCCAGGAAGGGGAAACTTTATTGACACATTCCTGGGGTCAGATACATCACATGATCACACTGACAGAACCACAGGCACATAGACACAGGCAACAGAGCATGCACAATGTCGGCACTAGTACAGTGTATATCCACCTTTCGCAGCAATGCAGGCTGCTATTCTCCCATGGAGACGATCGTAGAGATGCTGATGTAGTCCTGTGGAACGGCTTGCCATGCCATTCCACCTGGCGCCTCAGTTGGACCAGCGTTCGTGCTGGACGTGCAGACCGCGTGAGACGACGCTTCATCCAGTCCCAAACATGCTCAATGGGGGACAGATCCGGAGATCTTGCTGGCCAGGGTAGTTGACTTACACCTTCTAGAGCACGTTGGGTGGCACGGGATACATGCGGACGTGCATTGTCCTGTTGGAACAGCAAGTTCCCTTGCCGGTCTAGGAATGGTAGAACGATGGGTTCGATGACGGTTTGGATGTACCGTGCACTATTCAGTGTCCCCTCGACGATCGCCAGTGGTGTACGGCCAGTGTAGGAGATCGCTCCCCACACCATGATGCCGGGTGTTGGCCCTGTGTGCCTCGGTCGTATGCAGTCCTGATTGTGGCGCTCACCTGCACGGCGCCAAACACGCATACGACCATCATTGGCACCAAGGCAGAAGCGACTCTCATCGCTGAAGACGACACGTCTCCATTCGTCCCTCCATTCACGCCTGTCGCGACACCACTGGAGGCGGGCTGCACGATGTTTGGGCGTGAGCGGAAGGCGGCCTAACGGTGTGCGGGATCGTAGCCCAGCTTCATGGAGACGGTTGCGAATAGTCCTCGCCGATACCCCAGGAGCAACAGTGTCCCTAATTTGCTGGGAAGTGGCGGTGCGGTCCCCTACGGCACTGCGTAGGATCCTACGGTCTTGGCGTGCATCCGTGCGTCGCTGCGGTCCGGTCCCAGGTCGACGGGCACGTGCACCTTCCGCCGACCACTGGCGACAACATCGATGTACTGTGGAGACCTCACGCCCCACGTGTTGAGCAATTCGGCGGTACGTCCACCCGGCCTCCCGCATGCCCACTATACGCCCTCGCTCAAAGTCCGTCAACTGCACATACAGTTCACGTCCACACTGTCGCGGCATGCTACCAGTGTTAAAGACTGCGAGGGAGCTCCGTATGCCACGGCAAACTGGCTGACACTGACGGCGGCGGTGCACAAATGCTGCGCAGCTAGCGCCATTCGACGGCCAACACCGCGGTTCCTGGTGTGTCCGCTGTGCCGTGCGTGTGATCATTGCTTGTACAGCCCTCTCGCAGTGTCCGGAGCAAGTATGGTGGGTCTGACACACCGGTGTCAATGTGTTCTTTTTTCCATTTCCAGGAGTGTACTAACGGACCGCGGCCGATTTAAAAGCTACCACCTAGCAAGTGTGGTGTCTGGCGGTGACACCACATTTTGTCACAAAGTAACAAGGTAAGTGTTTTATTTGTATATATTTTATGGGAAACTGTAATCGTGATGGTGGAAGATTATTCACCTGAATGTTCGACACAACTGGTAGGAGAAAACGCTGCATATTAACCAAACCACACGCCTCCTCTCCGTATCCTGCTATGACATGAGCGCAGGATTCTCCTCACATACCGCTACAGAGCTGTTCCACAGCTGAGAATTGGCAACACCGTCACAAACATTTGGCAACACTGTGACAGTGCAATCACTTCCACGTATGGTACTGAATTGACTCGCTAAATTCGCTTGATATTCCCTTTTCATTTGAATGACTGGTGCTATATAATCCTCATGTAAACTAAGACACTGAGACTGAAAACTCCACTTTTTGGCTAAAGAAATGCTGTTGTTCACATAAGTGGCAACTTTTATTATCTTTCACGATGTGTTATGAGGCAGAGTGACCAATACCATGATGAGAGTGGAGTACTTGCAGCAGTGTGCCCGTAGCCCCGGGGTACAGCCCGTGTCTCCTGTCGCAATGGCTCAATGAATCGTCAGTTCTAACCGTGGTAGGAGCCAGCGTGTGCGCGCTTTTTTTTCTGATTTATTTTATGGAGCTACGAATTTCCATAACAAATTCTATAACGAAATCGGAAGAAAAACCTTTACACTTCAAGTCCTCTTCGTAACTCGGCCCAGTAAGTTGTGTTAATGGTCATAGATCTATGGCTTTCTGACCGTCAAACCGCTTCACAAAACAAGCATCTCTGAAGAAATTGAATCGACCGTCAACGATACGAATTTCAATCTTGTTCGTCACATGAGACTCACATGCCAGGGTGATAAGTATGAAAGGAATGAACCTGTTGATTACTGTAGGATCTCTATGCTAAATTTCCACAGTAGCAGTTAGGAACTCTCTCCAGACATTTACTGACAGCCGCTCTAGCGACTTACTTTTTCTCTGGGTAGCTTCAAATATGGGCAATTTTGTCGCCTTAAATCCAATTGAATATTTTAAATATCACTTCTAAACAGCGTTCACTTCTCCATTAATTAATGTATAGACCTCAAAACAAGCAATATGCCTGAGTAGCTATGTAGCAGGTTCTGAAAGGTACTGACACTATGTTTTGCATCCATTTACCAAAGGGAATCAAAGAAAGGATCCAAACACATTACACTGCATTTACTCTCTGTGCCTTGACTAACGCATATGAATCCTTGACAAAAATAAATTATTTGAAGAATCTCTTGTGAAAGGAAAAAGAACAGGATATGACACTTTATTTATAGCGAGCGCACTGGATCACAATGAAATTAAATCTGTGCCACATTGATGTATTGCATACTAGTGTAATAAAATACTCACCAAATAAAAACGGTTTTGTGCCTCCGTTGCAGTAGAGTGTGAAACACAAATTGTAGACAGATGTTACGGGTCACCACTCAACAACTTTAAAGCATTTCACATCGTCGAGAGTGAGGAGTGGGGCAGACGTTGCCGGCAGAAGGCAGCGCAGTGCCTCAGTCCCCACCGGTGGGCAGCAAACGGGCCCCGGAGAACGCAGACGCATGCGATGTTCAGAGGCGGATGGTCGGCCAAGAAATCTCTCGCTAAAATATTGTTGAACCAAATTGTTATTACCAATGTGACAGAAAGCGAAATATTTTGTAGATACGCTTGAAATACACTCATAGCTTCAGCACCGAGAGGAAAGGGGCGACAAAAATTAGGTCGACGTGTGCTCGCGGTTGCCAGATGTCGTAGTAGCTAGTCCTGCGGTTTACCTCAAGACTACAGTCGCAGTGGAAAATGACGCATTCAGACTGCACTGAAGACTTCCTCCAGGAAGTGACGCAGTCTACAACGTAGCCAGATCGAGCATATTGCCGGACATAGAATTCTGATGGCAGCACGTCTGTATTGTCCACCTTACGGACAATTTTTTTGTTTAAGACTGTATTTACAACACATATTACACGTCGAACACCCAGAAAAATTAACAAAACCAAATTATTTTATGAGAGCAACGTTAACTACAGCGTTCGAAATACACTCCTGGAAATGGAAAAAGGAACACATTGACACCGGTGTGTCAGACCCACCATACTTGCTCCGCACACTGCGAGAGGGCTGTACAAGCAATGATCACACGCACGGCACAGCGGACACACCAGGAACCGCGGTGTTGGCCGTCGAATGGCGCTAGCTGCGCAGCATTTGTGCACCGCCGCCGTCAGTGTCAGCCAGTTTGCCGTGGCATACGGAGCTCCATCGCAGTCTTTAACACTGGTAGCATGCCGCGACAGCGTGGACGTGAACCGTATGTGCAGTTGACGCACTTTGAGCGAGGGCGTATAGTGAGCATGCGGGAGGCCGGGTGGACGTACCGCCGAATTGCTCAACACGTGGGGCGTGAGGTCTCCACAGTACATCGATGTTGTCGCCAGTGGTCGGCGGAAGGTGCACGTGCCCGTCGACCTGGGACCGGACCGCAGCGACGCGCGGATGCACGCCAAGACCGTAGGATCCTACGCAGTGCCGTAGGGGACCGCACCGCCACTTCCCAGCAAATTAGGGACACTGTTGCTCCTGGGGTATCGGCGAGGACCATTCGCAACCGTCTCCATGAAGCTGGGCTACGGTCCCGCACACCGTTAGGCCGTCTTCCGCTCACGCCCCAACATCGTGCAGCCCGCCTCCAGTGGTGTCGCGACAGGCGTGAATGGAGGGACGAATGGAGACGTGTCGTCTTCAGCGATGAGAGTCGCTTCTGCCTTGGTGCCAATGATGGTCGTATGCGTGTTTGGCGCCGTGCAGGTGAGCGCCACAATCAGGACTGCATACGACAGAGGCACACAGGGCCAACACCCGGCATCATGGTGTGGGGAGCGATCTCCTACACTGGCCGTACACCACTGGTGATCGTCGAGGGGACACTGAATAGTGCACGGTACATCCAAACCGTCATCGAACCCATCGTTCTACCATTCCTAGACCGGCAAGGGAACTTGCTGTTCCAACAGGACAATGTACGTCCGCATGTATCCCGTGCCACCCAACGTGCTCTAGAAGGTGTAAGTCAACTACCCTGGCCAGCAAGATCTCCGGATCTGTCCCCCATTGAGCATGTTTGGGACTGGATGAAGCGTCGTCTCACGCGGTCTGCACGTCCAGCACGAACGCTGGTCCAACTGAGGCGCCAGGTGGAAATGGCATGGAAAGCCGTTCCACAGGACTACATCCAGCATCTCTACGATCGTCTCCATGGGAGAATAGCAGCCTGCATTGCTGCGAAAGGTGGATATACACTGTACTAGTGCCGACATTGTGCATGCTCTGTTGCCTGTGTCTATGTGCCTGTGGTTCTGTCAGTGTGATCATGTGATGTATCTGACCCCAGGAATGTGTCAATAAAGTTTCCCCTTCCTGGGACAGTGAATTCACGGTGTTCTTATTTCAATTTCCAGGAGTGTATTAATAGTATTGTATACGTGTGTGTAATGCCCACTCAAGGAAGACAAGGATACACAGTCTAGCTACCGCATTATAAATACGCCTCAGTTTGTGGATGAACTCAGACAGGTTGATAATCATTTTGAATGTTTGGCAGTACTGTGCCCATTGGCGTTAAACTCGTTTTCAACCACAGCTACAGGAACACTACTTGTGATACCTCTTAGACAAAATACTTATGCAGTGCTATAAGACGAAAAGATCGACCTGACAAACTGTGGGAAGATTGTCTCGCTACCTTCGTACCTGGATAAAGAGCTTTTCCCATTTGAGGTATCTATGAACGTTGCTGCATAAGACGATTTGAGAAGAAACTTAATTCCTTCAGCTACGACAATGTTTAAAGAAATCGTCTTAACGGCACTAAATCGTGGTTTGTGAATCGTTTACTGGCTGTACTCTGCCGCATTTCGTTGGTTGGAAGACAAAAAGCTTACTGACAAATTTCACACAAGGAAAAGGGGGACGAAATGTCTCCCACTGGAAGGTCATGTTGTTTTCTTTAAATGATTACAAAGTCAGCTAAAACGAACAGTGAGGCTGTCAGTATAAGCACATTACTGTTGTCAGTATGATGTTGCACTGCCCAGGGCCTGTAATGATAAAGGGCCCGTTTAGGTCAGGCATATTGTATACAGAAGTGGAAGAGAGAGCACCACTAAATTCCACAATCCGCATGCACTGCATACACACAGAAATTACTGTTACAGTGTACTATTGGAGCCCAGTGAGTGAATTGCATATTTTCCGGTGAAAAAGAGCACTGGCAAACAGTCTTCGTTACATTAGGTTACTTAAACTGGTGTCACTCTGAGCTAGAATTTATGGTCAGCGACTAAGTACAAGGTCAGTGAGCCGAATGCGGGTTTTGCAACTGTGAAATACTTTCCTACATTATAGAAGTGAAAATTAAATCTGAACTAATAATGCGAAAAATTTTGAACTTAGATAGCTTACAATGAAAAGCTTTCTGTTTATTGCAAAGGAAAACAATTGATTTTCTAAAACATTCTGTGCCATACACAACTTGAAACAGGCGCGTCGACCAAATCTTGTGGAAGAACTGACAGCGACGTATAACGGAAGGCAGTAAGATCCCTTGACTTTTGGTTTGGCCGTATTCGACAGCCATTTCTAGTCGCAAGTAAATTAAGAAAGGCAGCGCGTTTTTCTTATCAAGTAACATCTTCATCAATTACTTTAGTTTTAATGTAATCTGCGAGTAATTGCTGATGTGTGATATTAACATGAAAAGGACTCCCTAGACAGGGAAAGAACCTCTTCTTGGGCAACTACTTCTATAATGCCCAAAAGGCAATAAATGATCTTCAAGCACATGTGTTCCAGCAACGGCATGAAGAAAATGATAGTAACAATGATGGTAATAATTGAATTATCCTTTAACTTCACACTTGACAGTGGATTTTCTCGAACTAAGAAATTTGCTGAATTGGTGAATATTTCAAAATGGCTTTACAACGAGGCTATGATGCCTAGAAGAGTCTTTACATCCTGCTGACACGAGAATAGCATAATCTCCACGTCAGAAGATTGCTTCTACTTAACCATTTAACAGACTCGCATTTTTTCCACCGTGACTAATTTTGTAAGCTAAGCACATCATTCGTTACAGCACACTCCTGGGGATGGGAAATGTGGCCACAATGGTCTGGTGGAACGAACTATCACAGGCACAAAGCGTGGGTTCAGGCATTTACTTTTAAGAGGCACAAACAGATTTACTTTACCTGCGGTAACCTCAAGAGAAAGACGTTATAATCCAGAATCCGCATTAAACATCACGTTCCTTCATTACCAATTGGGCAGAGCCGGTTTACGTTGGGAAATGACTTAGGCGGAAATCATGTTAAACAGAAATACTGTCTCCAGTAAACTTACTTACATTAGAAAATTTTATTTTATTTGATGAAACGATAGCCATTTAAAGGAACAGGGCTCTTATTTTTCTTGTACTCGATTGAACTAGAGACGTTGAAAAATTTAGTGCTGGACGGTGATTCGAATTCGTATCTCATCTTTCGAGGATCTGAATCTCTCTGAACAGTATAGTTCAATCATTTCGTTCCTTTTCCCAAGACTGCAATCTTCTCTAGGTCTCCTCCAAAGGGAAGTATGTGGGTCCGAATCCTGATCCAGTACAAAAATATTCATAATTTTATTTCAAGCCCTGTCTCGTGCATACTAGTCTGCTAGTGAAAATTAACGTGCATTTTTAATGTCTGTTCATGTGTTGCCAACAATAGCAATAGGTGTCGTTATTATTGGTCAAACACGTACACATCTTACTGTTGGTGAGTAAGCAAGTGTTACTTAAGCTAGGTTCGTGGATGATAAAGAAGACGGTAGGTGTGCGGTTCGATGTCACTCAAGCACAAAAATTTGTATCCTTATTTTAGATTCAAACATCTAGCAGCTGGTAAGAAAAACCGATACGTAACATTTAACAATCCGATTGCGTGGTGGGTTCGTATCTCCGTCACAGAACTTTACATCATGCGCTTCACCTTTAAATGCATGAACATTTTGTTCATTCTGAATGGAGGTATATCACACATCTAGTGGATAGTTAACAGGGACGAAAGGGTCTTTACAGGAGTCCCGGTTTATTACAAAACTGTCGTCTTTTATTTTTAAGTTTAGATTTGGTTACTGATATTGGCGAAAATTTCTGTTATTCGTGCCTCTTGATGACTAGTCAGCAATATGATATGATTAGATTAGATTAGATTAATACTTGTTCCATAGATCATGAATACGACATTTCGTAATGATGTAGAACGTGTCATTTTAATGAAAGATTTCTTTACATACCATGATTCAGTTTCTTTGCAACAATGTTTTACTCTCTCTCTCTCATTCTTTTTTATTTTTATCTCTCTCCCTCACTCTCTCTTCTCTCTCTCTCTCTGTCTCTGTCTCTCTCTCTCTCTCTCTCTCTCTCTCTCTCTCACACACACACACACACACAGTCTTTTTTTTTATTTGTTTGTTGTGCACGACTATCGGCGAGGAACGGAAACGTTCGTCAATGATTTTCTTAGTTTTGAGTACACTTACGAAAGATATATAACAACTATGAAAGTTACTGATTCATGAAGCTTAGTTTGCAGTCAGTTCTGAGTATTATTAGTAACTACGCTCCAGTCCCTAAACCCAGTTACAGAAATGTGACTCGGGCGGATTACGTATTCCAGGCCGTAGCAGCCGCGTCTTTGAGACGTCAGCTATGGTCACTTCCCAGCCCACTGTAGGATCACATCGGTTCGTCTTCTTCCTGCTGATAATGTAACTGAGATTTGGCAACAAGGCAAGGTATATTTGGCAACTCTGTGATCGACGAGTTACTTCCTGGTGTGCACGGAATTAAGCCTCAAAGTTCACTTGATTTCCGTTGAATAATCTGAGCTATTATTAGCGCTTGAGCTGTAGCAAAAGATTATAAATTTACGGTTTTCTGCCCAGGAAAGTCGTTGCACGTGCAAATCGCATCTAATCTCGTCCTTTAAATAGCGGCCGGCCGGTGTGGCCGTGCGGTTCTAGGCGCTACAGTCTGGAGCCGAGAGGCCGCTACGGTCGCAGGCTCAAATCCTGCCTCGGGCATGGATGTGTGTGATGTCCTTAGGTTAGTTAGGTTTAATTAGTTCTAAGTTCTAGGCGACTGATGACCTCAGAAGTTAAGTCGCATAGTGCTCAGAGCTATTTGAACCATTTAAATAGCGGTTTACGAGTTCTAGTCACTACTGGTCACGTAAGAGCAGACCTAGACGCATGCCTCTTCCCTAGCGCTGTGGAAACGTGCTAACCTGAGAGAAAACGTCTGTTATGGTTTGCGGTTCCAGTCTTGCTGACTGTAACGTTTTTATCCCTTCTGTGAAAGAGCTACAAGCAGTCAGATCACACATCGATAAGGAAATCGCAAGAAAATACTTTCGGCTCATATTGCAATGGTGAAAAACTTACAATGCTGCACAACAGGTAACGCCTCTTTCCGCTTCTGACAAACAAATTTTGGGTTTCTAGGAATACATAACTTTATTTATGAAATGCCACATTTGCATACCACTTGAGTATGACACAGCATACCAATCAAACACAGACCCAATCGAAATCTAAGTGATCAGTATTTTACTAATTCGTGCTGATAGAGGCACGCTTGTGTACAGACACTCAGTTTTATTGAAACAGACATTCGTCGTAAGGTTACAGTGGGTAGCTTTATTTCATTTCTTGTAATACAGTGCACAATTTTCGTACGGTTTCTGTTAGTGTTGTTAAAACATTAGTTACCATGAGAGAGAAATTAATCATCAACGATATATGCGAATTCTCTGATGTTATCTATAACAGTCTGACAATGCACATGCAGTTTATTGACTACATGCATGCAGAAAACTTGTTCTGAGTTAAAGCTGTCAAACAAGGTTTTATGAAGAACAAAGTGCCACTGCCACACGACAGCTAATGTAGAAAATACTTTTCTGACGTATTTTGGCTCGATGCGCTCTCCCCATACATAATACAAAAGTTTCGAGATGCATCTGCAGCCTGGCCATCTATTAAACCTGAAAAGAACAAAATGTCGCAGAAGTTAGCCCTTTTTCCACATGCGACTATTTTGGGTTGAGAAGTGAAGGGAATTATGTTCAAACTTCCATTGAATCGATAACTTCAGCAGAAAGCAGTGTGGCGTTTTAAAAAATGTAGCAGTGAATGTACCCAAACTCGCGACGCTTGCCGTTACGCTACTAGCTGACACATAGCTACAACACCTCCGGAACTCAACAACAATTCCTCCAGAACTTGCGCATTGCACAGTGCTGTGAGATAATGCATATGGCCGGATCTAGACTTCTGAGAGACAGACATTTACAGCTTTTCTTTTGCACTGCAACAAACAGATAGCGCAATAGAGTAGCTCAAGTAGAAAGGAACACTTCCTGTTTAAATTTCTGCATCCTACACTGTTGGCAGTTCTGTGTAGATATCAATTACGTGATTTTATTTCGGTCATTACAAAATAGAGTCGAATGTATGCACTGGGTAGCCGAGGCAGCTAGTTCATGGCGATTCGGTCAACCAAGTAAATGAATGTACTGAACATGCTGCAAACCACTAAAGGGAGTCTGTGTGTCAGAATTCTCATCCACTGTGGCGCAACATTGTTGTGATAGAAAAATGAGAGATAGGGAAGAGAATTTGGTGGTCTCTTGGATTGATGCTAGGTTCATATACTTATGGTCTGTGTTGATTCCAACTTCTGCTGATGATTTTTGATAAGGAGAGACAGATTCTGTTCTCTTATGGCTACGCCAAGTGAAGAAGGTATAATGACATTGTGGTCTGACATTCATGTTAAACATGATATTCCTTCTCTACCAAGTAGACGTTAGCTTGAACCACAGTAAAGTCAGGAGTCGCGACACGTAGAAACTCTATCAACAGTAACCTTTCTTATACTAGTTATTTATTTCTAGTGACGAAACAAACGCTATGTAGTGTCACAGGACACTTATTCCATCTTTTATTTGAGCTACAGTATGTCGATAAAATTGGTTCTGATCTGGTAATGCAACTCAGACCGCCCTTAACGCGGAATTTGATCCCTTCGTGACAATACAGCTCGACTGAAATTTGTTGTTTGTTCAAAGCTGCATATTCCTCAACGTCTCCACATATTGCGCGTGAAAGGGTTCGAAACCGGGCCTGGCACTAAAGCTTTCATTATGTATTATGAAGCTCTAGCATGAGAACACCTATCTGCTGGTGGGTAATAATTTTGATTTTTAATGTATTTTCATTCGTTGTCAACACTAACGGTATCTGACGTTTTTGAGTCCCAGTGAGATACAGAACTGTTTGCGAAATCATTGTAAATTGAAGGATGTTGTTCCGAGCTGCCGGTGGAGAAAAATTCGGTAGCTGACGTCTCTTTGTGTGCAGTCAACAACGATATGTGTGGGGCTCGATTCCCAGTCAGCACTGAACTCTTCATCATATTATTTCTAGTTCAAACATGATCACATGTCGCTGATGGTGTAACAAACCCATTTTAACGTTTGTTTTCTCTAGAATATAACAGCGATAGGTGCCAGATTGGAGTCCTGGGAAAGAAAAAATTAATGTTTCGTCATTTCAGTTAAAACATCTAGCTACTGCCGAGAAAATCCGATATGTCACAGTTGATTGTTCTTCGGTGACAATCCAATTAGGTTCTGGGTTCGAATCCCTGTCCAACACAAAGCTTTACGTCACGGCATTTCAAGTAAGTTACTTGTGAAGAGGCAATATTTAACATCTCTCGTAGTTCGTTAACAAGGACAATAGATGCTGGGTAGGAATTCGCGTCCGTTAACAATGTTTACGTTATGCAATTTAAAGTTGATATTTGCTAACTGATACTGTCTAAAATCGAGGTATATCACTCTCTGTATGCCTTGTCAGGAATGACTGTTAGTTTCCGTCAGTCACGAAGTCTTTGCTTAGTCTGCATGACCTGGGTTTGAATCCATATGCAGAACGAGACGGTTCGTCGTGTCATTTGAAATTCATACATATTCTCAACTAGCTGCTCGTGAATAACTTAAATTTTTAATGTCATTTTGTGTTAAATAATAAGTACGGTATGTTATTTTGAAGAGGAAATCATGAATATGACGAACTTACTACGTGAATTACCTATCTGACGTAATAATGAGAGTGGTAACATTTCATGTATGTGGGCCGGCCGCGGTGGCCGTGCGGTTCTGGCGCTGCAGTCCGGAACCGCGAGGCTGCTACGGTCGCGGGTTCGAATCCTGCCTCGGGCATGGGTGTGTGTGATGTCCTTAGGTTAGTTAGGTTTAAGTAGTTCTAAGTTCTAGGGGACTTCTGACCTAAGATGTTGAGTCCCATAGTGCTCAGAGCCATTCCATTTCATGTATGTCATTTATTGTAATAATGAGCTTACAAGCCTGAAGAACCGTCTTATCTGTCATAAGATGTTCCCTGATATTTGTAGTACCTTGGTATTACTTTACATCTTGAGTTATTGCGATGCAGAGCAGTGTTTTCTAGTGGTGACTTGTTGGAACCATTTTCAATAGTCAAACGACTGTACCGAGGGGCGATTAGATGACCTGCTAGACAGCTGCGCTATGTGGATTGCATTCGAATCAGGCGAAATGCAATTCAGGTCGTTCGGATACTTTTGAGCACGACTGTACATAAGGGCGAACACAATCATCAACTTTGACGGCCGCAGTAGCTTCAAGTTTTAGCGATGGTAATTGAAACTTGATGACAGGTGGCTACCGATCACATTACCTATTACCTATTACACTGACATCTGTCGCAAGAAGTTGAGAAAATTGCATGAAAACGGGTGGCAGTCTGAAATCAGATCGTTGCTCCTATGTCCGTACTGGGCCACTTTCACTGTTTCACCGGGACCCGTGAACGAGCTATTACTCCCAAATCCTTCCGTTATTAAAAATTTTATTACTTTTGTCTTGCGTAACGGGGCCAAGAACGAAGCGGTGGGCGACTAAATTTAACCCAGCCGCCCGTGGCTTAACGACACGCTAGCTAAACGAGATCACTTCCCCCGTTTACTTTTTTCGCTTTCCCCGGCTAGTAAGCCGTTTTATGGTAGATATATATGTATTTAGACCAATGCCACTGTGTCCTTTTCCATCCAACGAGAAAACACGTTTCTGTAGAAGGCTCCGAAGATGTTTTAGCCTTCCCGAGTGGTTGTCGCGAAGGACCGCTCAACAGCTTAATACAGAATATAAGGAAGGAATGCAAGTTATTGTTAATATTTGCTGTCAGAACAAAATTTTCACTCTGCACCTAAGTGTGCCCTGATTTGAAACTTCTTGGGAGACTAATACTGTGTGCCGGACGGAGACTCGAACTCAGGACCTTTGCCTTTCTTCCAGTAGTGTTAGTCCTGCAAGTTTCGCAGGAGAACTTCTGTGAACTTTGGAAGGTAGGCGACGAGGTACTTGCGGTAGTACAATTGTGAGGACTGGTCGCGACGCGTGCTTGGGTAGCTCAGTTGGTAGAGCACTTGCCCGCGAGAGGCAAAGGTCCCGAGTTCGAGTCTCGGTCCGACAAACGGTAATCATCTGCCAGGAAGTTTCAAATTCGCTGTCAGTCTTCCGTAGTTGCTACTTCAATTATTCTTGGAGATGTGGTCCGTCTATGCCAATAAACAAATAGCTTTATGTGTTGCACCATACGCGTTTCTCAATGTTTTATTTATGCATCATATTCAAAGACCTGAAATACTAACTTTTGTGTATACTGTATAATAATCGCATTATAAAATGATTCCGGATACGGTAGTACATTTCAGTTTTTCATTCTGTTATTGCTAGGTGTGCAACAACTTTCTGAAGGGCAAGTCCGGTTAGGTCGAATTACTGTTAGATTCCACTTGGGATTTCATAATCTTACTACTCAAAATGTGACGATCAGTCATGTTAAATAAGAATAAAATAAATATTCGGGTGCAAGTCAACATTTATTTTGTTTCCAACCAAACATGTTCCATCTATTTGTATTACACATGACAGATAGCCTATAATTAAAAGTAAACTGTTTAAATGTACAGTGATTAATGTAAATTCTTTAAATGTAAACTCTTCGAACGTAAACTGTTTAAATGGAAATTGTTTAAATGTACACCATCTAGTGATTCTACGAAGCTTATTTAGCCTGACCAGACCAGGTTATTTTACTAACTCAAGAACTGGGAGTCATGAGACGCATATAGACTATGCAGAGCACCTTCAATCAAAAATGGTGTCAAGAAGAGCTGAACATGTTCACAAACATAGCGCAAAGCGATGGATGCAACACCAGGATAGGACAATATGAGAGAGTGCACAAGTGCATACATCCGCCTGCCAGAGACCCAAATGGTGCTAAGTAGATTTTTTGCAAGATCTACATCTACATCTACAACAATACTCTGCAGTGCTTGGCAAAAGCAACATGCACTTACCCCCTCTCACCTCTCTTTCTCACTTATTTTTGCTCACTTTCTGTCCCTCCTCCTCTCCTACCTACGAGGGCAGTTCAATAAGTAATGCAACACATTTTTTTCTGAAACAGGGGTTGTTTTATTCAGCATTGAAATACACCAGGTTATTCCCCAATCTTTTAGCTACACAACACTATTTTTCAACATAATCTCCATTCAATGCTACGGCCTTACGCCACCTTGAACTGAGGGCCTGTATGCCTGCACGGTACCATTCCACTGGTCGATGTCGGAGCCAACGTCGTACTGCATCAATAACTTCTTCATCATCCGCGTAGTGCCTCCCACGGATTGCGTCCTTCATTGGGCCAAACATTTGGAAATCCGACGGTGCGAGATCGGGGCTGTAGGGTGCATGAGGAAGAACAGTCCACTGAAGTTTTGTGAGCTCCTCTCGGGTGCGAAGACTTGTGTGAGGTCTTGCGTTGTCATGAAGAAGGAGAAGTTCGTTCAGATTTTTGTGCCTACGAACATGCTGAAGTCGTTTCTTCAATTTCTGAAGAGTAGCACAATACACTTCAGAGTTGATCGTTTGACCATGGGGAAGGACGTCGAACAGAATAACCCCTTCAGCGTCCCAGAAGACTGTAACCATGACTTTACCGGCTGAGGGTATGGCTTTAAACTTTTTCTTGGTAGGGGAGTGGGTGTGGCGCCACTCCATTGATTGATGTTTTGTTTCAGGTTCGAAGTGATGAACCCATGTTTCATCGCCTGTAACAATCTTTGACAAGAAATTGTCACCCTCAGCCACATGACGAGCAAGCAATTCCGCACAGATGGTTCTCCTTTGCTCTTTATGGTGTTCGGTTAGACAACGAGGGACCCAGCGGGAACAAACCTTTGAATATCCCAACTGGTGAACAATTGTGACAGCACTACCAACAGAGATGTCAAGTTGAGCACCGAGTTGTTTGATGGTGATCTGTCGATCATCTCGAACGAGTGTGTTCGCACGCTCCGCCATTGCAGGAGTCACAGCTGTGCACGGCCGGCCCGTACGCGGGAGATCAGACAGTCTTGCTTGACCTTGCGGCGATGATGACACACGCTTTGCCCAACGACTCACCGTGCTTTTGTCCACTGCCAGATCACCGTAGACATTCTGCAAGCGCCTATGAATATCTGAGATTCCCTGGTTTTCCGCCAAAAGAAACTCGATCACTGCCCGTTGTTTGCAACGCACATCCGTTACAGACGCCATTTTAACAGCTCCGTACAGCGCTGCCACCTGTCGGAAGTCAATGAAACTATACGAGACGAAGCGGGGATGTTTGAAAATATTCCACAAGAAATTCCCGTTTTTTTCAACCAAAATTGGCCGAGAAAAAAAATGTGTTGCATTACTTATTGAACTGCCCTCGTACTTTCTTGTTCTTGCTAAAACAGTATATTTTTGAAGCGGACTAATGAGTTTTAAAATGAATGTAGATAACATGTTTTTACAGTGTCCACTTTCCACAGCACTTGTTTTTATAACAATTATAATTTGACTTTTGCCGGTTTCGCCACGCTGTATTTGATAACAGTGGTACACCAGACGCGATTCGCTTTTATTGACAAAGCTTCATCAGTGATGGTTCTTTAACTATAGCGTAAGTGACATAACAGGTTTTTACGTTTTGCTGAAGAAAGTGATATGGTAGAAAAATTTCTATGATGCCAACTAATGTGAAATTTTAGAAAATTTAACTTACACTAAAAGGAAAGAGCTGCTAAAAGCTGAACAACACGAATAGCGAGAGTGGCAGCAAGCTTTTAGGATAAACAACAACTGCTAGCAACGAAAGGACAAATATGCTGACCAAACAGAATTGTACAAAACAGTAACAAGATCTATAAGCAGCATGTGCACACCGTTCGTAAGCAAAACAAATAACAAAAATCAGTGTGAACAGACAATAATTACGCAATTACTACTGATATTATCTTGGAAATGAAAGCACATCGCGTCTGGTGTAAGACTCTCTTAAATTGTAGTACGCTTATAAAATAAAAGAAAAAAGCCTTCAATAAAGGCAATGTAAGAAAATGAAGAAAAGAGGGTACTCAATCGATTTTATAAAACCTTAAGGAGCCCATATGGAAACACAAAAATGAGATAAAGTAGAAATGGAGGGCTTGTAGCATCTTCAGTCACTAACAGCGGGTAAAACAAGCGATAGCCTTTATACATAGGCCTGTTTGCAATCGCTGTTACCAGCTTCTACAGGAGGAAGAGAGAACTTAATACATAGTTTCGATAAGGAAGCCACATTTAGAAATGTGCCGTTTCGATACACACTGAGGCGTCAAAGAAACTGATATAGACATGCGTTCAAATGAAGAGATACGTAAACAGGCTGAATACGGCGCTACGGTCGGTAACGCCTACATAAGACAACAATTGTCCGGCGTAGTTCTTAGATCTGTTACTGCAGCCACAATGACAGGTTATCAAGGTTGAAGTGAGTTTCAACGTGGTGTTATTTTCGGCGCATGAGCGATGGGACACAGCATCTCCGAGATAGCGACGAAGTGGGTATTTTCCCGTACGATCATTTCACGAGCGAACCGCGAATATCAGGAATCCGGTAACACATCAAATCTCCGACATCGATGCGGACGGAAAAAGATCTAGCAAGAACGGGACCACGACGACTGAAGACAATCGTTCAACGTGAGAGAAGTGCAATCCTTCTGCAAATTGCTGCAGTTTTCTATGCTGCACCTTCAGCAAGTGCCAGCGTGCGAACCATTCAACGAAACATCGTCGATATTGGCTTTCGGAGCCGAAGGCCCATTCGTGTACCAAATGATAGTGACAAACATATTACCCAACGCCACGTACGAGAAAAGTTCTGAGCTATGTTGACCGTTTCAGTTCTCTAGCTCATCGGGAAGTTAGTCTAAAGTCAACTGCAAAATTTGTACCACACAAACAGTAAAAATCCACCTAACGAAAACGCGTTAAGACAAATAAATTTTTATTTAGTAATGGCTGTCCCTCAGAGTCCTACAAAAGTGAGTCATGTTTTGTTTACAAACAAGAATAGACAGCCGGAATGGCGTATCTTAGGCCTGGGAAAGGCTGTACCAGAATAGACAGATTGAAAACCAGCGACATTTTGAAGGAACTAAACATATTTAATCTAGGAAACGAAAGTGAAGACAACAGACGAAAATGGAGTGAAAATCTCGACAGAATGAACTGCGCCAGACTGCCTTACAAAGACAGGAATTATAACCCGATAGATGATGAATTATGAGAAAGCCCAGGGAAGAGATGGGCACCATAACAGCCAGTGGCCTCACACAGGACGTGCAGAAGTAGAATATATGCAATTTTATGTGAACATAAGGTCCGTTTTATAGTGCAGGTAACTGGCAGAAAGAAAACAGCAAACAGATAAATTCATTTTTGTGTACTTGTCCTGGAGACAATGTCTGCAGGGTCTCCTTTCGCTTTATCTGTATCTGCGTGTGTGATCAAACCCGAAGTAAAACAATAGCGGTGGTTGCGTATTGTTGCCACAGCACGACTGTCCCGCCTCGTGAATTACCGGTGGTGAGACACTCGCCTCTCTATGTGCTGCATACGATTTAGAAACTGCTGTTAACCTGGATATCAGCAAACGCCAACACAGGCCCCTCCCTCTCCAGGATACCTGAAGTATCTGTGCCAATGGCTGATCTGATCGAAGAGCGAGATCTGTTAGAAATTTGAAGTATTTTCTGAAAGCATTGTTATGAAGACGGTGTGATAGCAGAAAATACTAGAATGTGTTACGTTTATTAACAATACTCTCAGTACTGGGACTCAAATTTATTATTTTTCGTCTTTATTGGTCACATTGCATCATTTGAGTAGCTGTAAATTCACTTTTTTTTTTTTTTTTTTTTTTTTTTTTTTTGAAGGTTGTACTGCTTGGTTCCTTGTGGTCCACACAGTACACTTTCATTCTTCCCGGGCACGATTTTCTCAATTCGTCCGAAGCCTCTATAGCCTTTCTATGTGTCATTTCTGCTGAGAATATATGGTTCTCAAGATGGACGCTCTTTTTGTATCTGCGTTCTCTGCATCTACTGTCTCGAATTGCACTGCTTTGGGACTTTGTTGGATTTCTCGGATCAATTATCCTCCCATCTTATTTCCGATATTTCTCATCATTAGTTGTCGTAAGATCCTGTTTTCTTGCCGCGCAAGAAGTGAAACAAATAAAAGATAGTTTTCTTGATCATCGTACCGCTGACTGTATTGATCGCACTGTAAACGGGGAAGAATGCAAGACAGTAGGTTAACAAATAATATTTTCAATTATTTGTGGGATAAGAAGTCCACAACAAGCTTTTTTTATTTTTATTTTTTATTTGTTCGGGTTCTTCTGATTCTTCTTTCAGTTTATAGAAGCTGATAAGTTCTTTTTTCGTTTTTAATTTGAACAGGGTTTAGCAAACGAAAGTGATTTCTGGGAACGTTACGGTTTTATTATGTTGAATCTTAATGTCTTTTCAATTCTTCGTTCTTGGTTCTTTTCTTTCGTTCCAGTATGCCTTTATCTGTTCTCTATATTGCTTCTTTCTGTATTCAGGCCATCCATTTTGAGCCAGTCTTTTTAGCTACCCTGTCTTGAAATACTTCCATTTTCAATACTTTTTCCGAAAGGTTTCTCTGTTGTTTATACACTCTATTTTTATATTGTTTCTTTCTAAATCTTTTTTTACTTCGTTGACCCAGCTTGTTGTGGACTTCTTACCCCACAAATAAATGAAAATATTATTTGTTAACCTACTGTCTTGCATTCGAAATAGATATCCAATAAACAACAGTCTTCTTTTTGCCATTATGTCTGAATATTTTCCATATTTTGGTGTATTTCCTGTTTTATTTTTACTAAGCTAAAAATTAAACCTATTTCATAATGTTTTGCTTTCCCTCTTAGAATGCGTGTGATGAATTTCCCAGAGAGTGAAATAGCAAAACTTCGTTAATTTTCTAGTCATCTAAGGGGACTTTATTTACACACAAGGATTTCATACGCGTTATCTCAGTTTTCTCCAGTCGAATTTTGGGCGACTTTTCATAGACTTATAATCTGGGCAAGAATTTCTTACATGTTGAGAGCTAAGAGAAAAAGATCGTCTGTAAACATCAGGATCTTCATTTTGTCAAATTTTCATGATGCTATCGGGGGCTACATTTGAAACTCAGCTTTCAAAGCTATTATCCATAGCTTTCTCCGAGGCCGGTTGCTGATGCGAAAACTTGTGGGATCACCTCCTCCGAAATCACCTCCTCCGAACCTCACCTTGGTATATGGACTGATTCTTGTTCGATGTTCATCTTATTAATTTGGGATGGAGACTGAATACTCTGAGGGTTTTTAAAAATGTGATAGTGGGCAGAGTATAGCAGATCGTCTTAAAGATGTTATGAATGGGATAAAGAGTTATTTATATCCTGACTTGCAGTATTCCATTGCTAGTTTCATGCTATAAATTTGGTATGGGTGGTTCCCATATGGGCGAAACACCTCCATATATTCTAAAAGTTGTCGTTCCAGACTCTTTTTCATCCAGTGATAAATTATTTATTACTGACATAAACAGACGAAACAAAATTTCTATTGCTCATTGTTAAGTAAAATCATCGTCTCATGGTTTAGTGGTCACTGAAGCAGTATCTGACCTCAGTACTTTTCTGTTACTTACGTTTTCTTAAATGACGTAAACTGCATTATGAATCGCAGATTCCACTATCTATTTTGCTCATTTCGATAATGTTAACAACTGCTGTTTTTTCATTGCTAGAGCCTCTTTTTTGTGAATTGTCCATCCTGATTTTCCACTGATGCAGCTTAAAACACGTATCTTTTTTGTCAGTAGACTGTCTTCGTGGAAATTATATTACACTGCCTGACAAAAATAAGTGGAGCACGCAGAAGACATCGTAGAACGTCAGTGTAGCTCCGTACACGTACAGGCCAGCGGTGGTTTTGTAAATGATTCTTTGTGGCAGGTAGTACGGCAACCAGCTTGCATTTGGTTTTTCGTGTTTAGAGGTGTTACCACGCCTGGTATGGCATATAGACAGCATGAACTGCGTGAGATGTTGAGTGGCCGCAGTGATAACACCGGTTCCCGTCAGATCACCTAAGTTAAGTGCTATCGGGTTAGGCTAGAAATTGGGTGGGTCACAGTCCATGTCTGCCAAGCGCTGTTGGCAGGCGTGGTGCACTAAACCTTTGTGAGGCCGACTGAGGAGCTACACTCCTGGAAATTGAAATAAGAACACCGTGAATTCATTGTCCCAGGAAGGGGAAACTTTATTGACACATTCCTGGGGTCAGATACATCACATGATCACACTGACAGAACCACAGGCACATAGACACAGGCAACAGAGCATGCACAATGTCGGCACTAGTACAGTGTATATCCACCTTTCGCAGCAATGCAGGCTGCTATTCTCCCATGGAGACGATCGTAGAGATGCTGGATGTAGTCCTGTGGAACGGCTTGCCATGCCATTTCCACCTGGCGCCTCAGTTGGACCAGCGTTCGTGCTGGACGTGCAGACCGCGTGAGACGACGCTTCATCCAGTCCCAAACATGCTCAATGGGGGACAGATCCGGAGATCTTGCTGGCCAGGGTAGTTGACTTACACCTTCTAGAGCACGTTGGGTGGCACGGGATACATGCGGACGTGCATTGTCCTGTTGGAACAGCAAGTTCCCTTGCCGGTCTAGGAATGGTAGAACGATGGGTTCGATGACGGTTTGGATGTACCGTGCACTATTCAGTGTCACCTCGACAATCATCAGTGTACAGCCAGTGTAGGACATCGCTCCCCACACCATGATGCCGGATGTTGGCCCTGTGTGCCCCGGTCGTATGCAGTCCTGATTGTGGCGCTCACCTGCACGGCGCCAAACACGCATACGACCATCATTGGCACCAAGGCAGAAGCGACTCTCATCGCTGAAGACGACACGTCTCCATTCGTCCCTCCATTCACGCCTGTCGCGACACCACTGGAGGCGGGCTGCACGATGTTGGGGCGTGAGCGGAAGACGGCCTAACGGTGTGCGGGACCGTAGCCCAGCTTCATGGAGACGGTTGCGAATGGTCCTCGCCGATACCCCAGGAGCAACAGTGTCCCTAATTTGCTGGTAAGTGGCGGTGCGGTCCCCTACGGCACTGCGTAGGATCCTACGGTCTTGGCGTGCATCCGTGCGTCGCTGCGGTCCGGTCCCAGGTCGACGGGCACGTGCACCTTCCGCCGACCACTGGCGACAACATCGATGTACTGTGGAGACCTCACGCCCCACGTGTTGAGCAATTCGGCGGTACGTCCACCCGGCCTCCCGCATGCCCACTATACGCCCTCGCTCAAAGTCCGTCAACTGCACATACGGTTCACGTCCACGCTGTCGCGGCATGCTACCAGTGTTAAAGACTGCGATGGAGCTCCGTATGCCACGGCAAACTGCGAAAGCAAAGAGAGCTTCACTCCAAGTTTAAACGCAGCCAAAACCTCTCAGACAAACAGAAGCTAAACGATGTCAAAGTTAGCGTAAGGAGGGCTATGCGTGAAGCGTTCAGTGAATTCGAAAGTAAAATACTAGGTACCGACTTGACAGAAAATCCTAGGAAGTTCTGGTCTTACGTTAAATCAGTAAGTGGCTCGAAACATCATGTCCAGACACTCTGGGATGATGATGGCATTGAAACAGAGGATGACAAGCGTAAAGCTGAAATACTAAACACCTTTTTCCAAAGCTGTTTCACAGAGGAAGACCGCACTGCAGTTCCTTCTCTAAATCCTCGCACCAACGAAAAAATGGCTGACATTGAAATAAGTGTCCAAGGAATAGAAAAGCAACTGGAATCACTCAACAGAGGAAAGTCCACTGGACCTGACGGGATACCAATTCGATTCTACACAGAGTACGCGAAAGAACTTGCCCCCCTTCTAACAGCCGTGTACCGCAAGTCTCTAGAGGAACAGAAGGTTCCAAATGATTGGAAAAGAGCACAGGTAGTCCCAGTCTTCAAGAAGGGTCGTCGAGCAGATGCGCAAAACTATAGACCTATCTCTCTGACGTCGATCTGTTGTAGAATTTTAGAACATGTCTTTTGCTCGAGTATCATGTCGTTTTTGGAAACTCAGAATCTACTATGTAGGAATCAACATGGATTCCGGAAACAGCGATCGTGTGAAACCCAACTCGCATTATTTGTTCATGAAACCCAGAAAATATTAGATACAGGCTCCCAGGTAGATGCCATTTTCCTTGACTTCCGGAAGGCGTTCGATACAGTTCCGCACTGTCGTCTGATAAACAAAGTAAGAGCCTACGGAATATCAGACCAGCTGTGTGGCTGGATTGAAGAGTTTTTAGCAAACAGAACACAGCATGTTGTTCTCAATGGAGAGACATCTACAGACGTTAAAGTAAACTCTGGCGTGCCACAGGGGAGTGTTATGGGACCATTGCTTTTCACAATATATATAAATGACCTAGTAGATAGTGTCGGAAGTTCCATGCGGCTTTTCGCGGATGATGCTGTAGTATACAGAGAAGTTGCAGCATTAGAAAATTGTAGCGAAATGCAGGAAGATCTGCAGCGGATAGGCACTTGGTGCAGGGAGTGGCAACTGACCCTTAACATAGACAAATGTAATGTATTGCGAATACATAGAAAGAAGGATCCTTTATTGTATGATTATATGATAGCGGAACAAACACTGGTAGCAGTTACTTCTGTAAAATATCTGGGAGTATGCGTGCGGAACGATTTGAAGTGGAATGATCATATAAAATTAATTGTTGGTAAGGCGGGTACCAGGTTGAGATTCATTGGGAGAGTCCTTAGAAAATGTAGTCCATCAACAAAGGAGGTGGCTTACAAAACACTCGTTCGACCTATACTTGAGTATTGCTCATCAGTGTGGGATCCGTACCAGATCGGGTTGACGGAGGAGATAGAGAAGATCCAAAGAAGAGCGGCGCGTTTCGTCACAGGGTTATTTGGTAACCGTGATAGCGTTACGGAGATGTTTAACAAACTCAAGTGGCAGACTCTGCAAGAGAGGCGCTCTGCATCGCGGTGTAGCTTGCTCGCCAGGTTTCGAGAGGGTGCGTTTCTGGATGAGATATCGAATATATTGCTTCCCCCTACTTATACCTCCCGAGGAGATCACGAATGTAAAATTAGAGAGATTAGAGCGCGCACAGAGGCTTTCAGACAGTCGTTCTTCCCGCGAACCATACGCGACTGGAACAGGAAAGGGAGATAATGACAGTGGCACGTAAAGTGCCCTCCGCCACACACCGTTGGGTGGCTTGCGGAGTATAAATGTAGATGTAGATGAAACTGGCTGACACTGACGGCGGCGGTGCACAAATGCTGCGCAGCTAGCGCCATTCGACGGCCAACACCGCGGTTCCTGGTGTGTCCGCTGTGCCGTGCGTGTGATCATAGCTTGTACAGCCCTCTCGCAGTGTTCGGAGCAAGTATGGTGGGTCTGACACACCGGTGTCAATGTGTTCTTTTTTCCATTTCCAGGGGTGTATTTGACTGACAGGTAGCGGCTCCGGTCACGAAAACTGACGGGAGGATGGTCTGCTGAACATATGCCCCTCCTTATCCGCGTCCAATGACACCTACGGGATGAGGATGACACGGCGGACGGTCGGTGCCGTTGTGAAATGAGGCCTGTCCAGAGGGAGCTTAGGTTTAGGTGCCAGTAAAGGACACGTCGCGTACTTGTGTGTGATGGCATTATCAGCGTCTCACAGAGTTTGAAAGGGGCGTCACTGCCGATCTCCATTTGGTTGGCTGGTGGAATAACTCAGTACATAGATTTGTGAGGGATCGGGATGCGAAAAGTTTAACTGCATGGGAACATGAGGGGATGCATGCTCGTCGACAAGGTTCCAGTCCTTTGCTGTACCTTCTGATATTCTGTAGATAGTCTGCATAAACAAGTTGGCCACGATGCAGCGTATATATAGATCGCGATAACCCCTTCAGCATCAGCTAAGGCCTGAAGATGGCGCATTGAAGTACCGAAACTTGTAGCTACACAATAAATTAGATCATAAGGACGGCTGTAGGCAGCAGTGAACGGCCGTGGTCCCCGAGACGTTCAGTCAAAAGGAGTGACATATAAGAACTCACATGGCTGCATTTGGAGTTTGCCATTACGGGGAAGTTTGGATTGCCGATGAATGGCGTCGCATTCCGTTCACTGATGAATGACCATTCTACAGGCATCCGAACCACCATCGTTGGCGTGTACTGTGGGACCCTGCAATATCTTGGAGAGACACAGCGGTGGCATTCCTGGTATCACTATATGGGCAGTCATCGGGTACAACTTCAGGTCATGGATGATAGTGACTGAACGAAATCTGACGGTATACGAGGTGCGACAATAAAGTAATGAAACTGATTTTCTTTGCAAGATGCGGCATCCCTGAAGGCTTGCTTAGGCACAATATCTTTTACCTTGGTCTATAAGTTGCTTCTAGTACAAGCGGCACATCGATGCAACTGCTCAATCGTGAGTTGTGCTGTAGTACGTTAACACTTGTTTGTGTCTCTCGTCTCGGAAATGGAACCGCATAATATTGCGCAACGGTATGCCATTTCTTTTTGCGTTAATTTGGGTGAAAACGCGATGACAACTTACGGTAAGCTTCAGAAGGCTTTTGGAGAGGAGGTTATGTCAAGAGTTCAATATTTTCGTTGGCATAAAATGTTTAGTGAAGGCAGAACGAATGCTGAAGATGAAGACGGCAGTGGACGACAATCAACCTCACGGACGGTTGTCAACTTGGCCAGGTTGCGTGAACTCGTACGATCTGATCGAAGGTTATCAGTGAAAATGATTGCGAAGGAACTGAACATCAATCGAGAAACGGTGCGTCTAATAATAACAGAAGATCTTGGTATGAGAAAGATTTGTGGAAAAATGGTCCCCAGAAATCTCACACCACAACAGCGAGAAACACGGAAAAATGTGACAGCCGATCTGTTAGAGCAAACGGTTATCAATCCAGAATTGTTGAGCCGTGTTATCACTGGTGATGAGAGTTGTTATTTTTTTTTTCAGTACGATCCAGAGACAAAACGCCAAAGATATCACCCAGAACAAAAAAAGCTCGCATGTCAAAGTCAAAAGTGAAATGCATGCTTGTGTGCTTCTTCGATTCCAAGGGAATTGTTCATAAAGAGTGGGTGCCCCCTGGACACACAGTTAACCAATATTACTACAATGAAATTTTTGAAAGGTTTCGTAAAACAGTTCTTCGTGTCCGTGCCAGCATTGTTGATAATTGGATTCTGCATCACGATAATGCGCCATCCCATACTGCTCTGTCAGTTCAGCAGTTTTTAACGTCAAAACAAATTTCAGTACCACCACAGCCACCTTATTCACCAGATATCACTCCGTGCGGCTTTTTTCTATTTCCAAGTGTCAAAACGGCGGTCAAAAGACACCACTTTCAAAGATCACAAGATGTCCAAAAAGCTGTGACGGGGGTATTGGGGAATATTACAGAAGATGAGTCCAGAAATCATAACGTCATTGGCAGAAGATCTGAAAAGAGTGTGTGCGATCAGAAGGGAACTACTTTGAAGGAGATAACACTAAACTTGACTAAAACGGTAAGCAACATTTCTTTTCACATCAGTCTCATTATTGTTGCACCTTGTAGGGGTACGTCACGGACACTGTATGTCCTCATGTGTTACCTCTCATGCGAGAGTACTATGGCGTCATTTTTCAACATCGCCGGCCGGGGTGGGCGAGCGGTTCTAGGCGCTACAGTCTGGAATCGCACGACCGCTACGGTCGCGAGTTCGAATCCTGCCTCGGGCATGGGTGTGTGTGATGTCCTTAGGTTAGTTAGGTTTAAGTAGTTCTAAGATCTAGGGGACAGATGACCTCAGAAGTTAAGTCCCATAGTGCTCAGAGCCATTTGAGCCATTTGAGCCATTTTTCAACATGGCAATGCTAGCTAACATATGGCACTTGCCTTTAAGAACTGTGTGCGTGATGTGAAGGTACTCCCATGGCCCGCTAGATCACCAAGCCTGTCCGTGACAGAACATGTATGGGATCAGCTAGGACGCCAACTCCGCCCCATTGGCATTATTCGGGATCTCAAGGACCAGTTACAACACCTGTAGGTCTGCGTGCCTCAGGAGAGTGCTTCACGGAGCTTCACAACCGAATCAGTGTATGCATCCAGGCGAAAGGATATACAACGTGATACTCGCAAGTTGGCTCATACTGCCAAGTTCTTTGCAAATTTCGTTCGAAGTCGTAATCCCTGAAATTTTGGGTTGGTGCATAAGTTCACAGCGTTTTTCCATAAATTTAATGGACACAACTGACACAGATAACTGTGGTGTGCGTACTGTAAGACCCTCAGTACACACACCATCAGATTATTTGACTTGTCGCTCTAACGAAGTAGGCGAGTGTCAGCATTATGTCTCGTGGTCTTATCGTGGCGTGTTTATCTTCTGCCATTAGGTCAGACGATAGAAATGCCACTTGGACGCTTAGAGTAGCAGATTGATGGTGACCAACTTTAAACAGAGCTTGATTAATTTTCACACACATTTATTAAAATAATAACAAGCATAAAATTACTTAACTCGATTCTGGATGCTATTTACAATTGACAATCTGCAGTTCCTTTGCTCTTGGTACGTTAATCTTATTCTCAGATATCTCTGATTCTTGACAAAGTGCCTATACATTTATCTTCATGGCTATGTACAGGTATATGATAATCTTATTAGGCGCAGACTGAAACTTGACTATAGACTGGTACAGACTAATGCAGACTGGTACAGACTGGTGCAGACAAATGCAGACTGACTGATCGGAGGTCTGTACACTCGTTATAATACCTCGAGCGTTCAGGTATCACTGCACGAGTGTGATCTGCGAGGAGAAATGGTTCTACGTTAGCAGCAATCTCATTGGCTGCGTTACTTATTAATACGCAGATCGGCGGAAGCAGAATTTGGTCCGTCTCTAAGGCAGCGCCATCTCGTAGTGCGGAGACGGACGAGCGCTGCGCCTGCGCTGTTGTGCTTAGCGGGGTGCGCTCTAGTGGGAAAGTTGTGTACGCGCTGAGTACATGGAACTATGTACACAACAATAACAATAACGATATATGCTCCGTCATTATTTGCAGCAGTCTGCCAACGTTGGGGTAACTCTTCGATCCGCGAATATAGAAATCGCGTGGTTTTGAGGCGAAGAACTTGTCGAGCCATGTTCGGAGCGCATTTTAATCAGGAAAGAAAGTCCCTTGAAGATTGTTCGATAAAGGGCGGAAAGGTGAGGGCGCAAGATCAGGTGAATATAGTGGGTGGAAAACGAGTTCCCAACCCAACTCCTGTACAGAGTTTTTCCTCAGTCTAGCAGAATGCAGGCGGCCGTTATCGTGGAGTAGCATCACTTCACGCAGTCTTCCGGGTCGTTGTTCTTAGACTGTGTTTGTAAGGCATCTGAGTTGTTGACAACAAATGTCAGCAGTGATGGTTACAACCCGCTGAAACGATTCGTAGTACACCACACTGTCACTGTTCCACTAGATGTATAACATCATCTTTTGTACATTTGTACAGGTGCTTGTATGGGCAGTTGCTGCTTTCTTTGGGCTCAACCATTCCTTTTCCTTATGTTAGGATAAAGACACTATTTGTCGTCACCAGTAAAGATGCAGGATATTAATGGTCGGTCTCGTTCACGAGCCAATTGATGACGAGCGAGCAGAGATGCAAATATGGCTGGCCTCCTGCTGATTTTGCCTTAGAGACGTGCCGGCCGGAGTGGCCGAGTGGTTAAAGGTGCTACAGTCTGGAACCGCACGACCGCTACGGTCGCAGGTTCGAGTCCTGCCTCGGGCATGGATGTGTGTGATGTCCTTAGGTTAGTTAGGTTTAAGTAGTTCTAAGTTCTAGGGGACTTATGACCACAGCAGTTGAGTCCCATAGTGCTCAGAGCCATTTGAACCTTAGAGACGTGGTACCCGTACACCCGATTTTTGAACCTTCCCCATTGCATGCAAATGTCGCACTATGCTAGAATCATGACAGTTCATCATATTTTCCAATTCTAATGTACGCTGGGCGTGTATCATTGAGGATCATCGCGTTTCAACTATCTTCATCACACCCCGAAGGTCTTACTGAACGTGGAGAGTCACTAATGTCAAAACTATCCTCCTTACAACGAGAAAACCTTTATCATGCTGTGCACTGACCAGTAGCATTATGCCCGAACAAGGCAGAAATGTTTCTGGCTGCCTCTGCTGCTCTGTCGAACTCAGACAAAAAAATATGTCGGAAATGTTCCAATTTCTCCACTTGACACTCCACTTTCTACCGATCACAGCTCCACTCGCTATCTCAAAATGAAAAAATAAGAATATTTAAACTCTAATAGCAACGTTGAACTACAAATAAAAAATGACAAACGATGAATAAACCCGTAGTAACTGGAATACCAACATGCAAAAAAAAAAAAAAAAAACTCTACGAACTTATGCACCAACTTACCAACATCACGTATCTCATCGTATAAAGTTTTATTGCGTACCCTCCTTGTTTCAAGATTCTGCCCTTTTGTTGTCAGGCGACTAAGTAATACAGAGTGTGTGGTACAAATAACTTTATTTAAGAAGTTCACAGGAAATGTAATACGACAAAAATACAACTCTACTTGTTTCGTGACACTGCGACTTGGTTATAAATTAGAAAATTTGCAAGACAAATTTACGAGGATTGGAACTTGAACAGTGGAAACTATTTACGTACAGCTCGTACAAAATAGATACATGTTCGTGTGGTGTCACCGCCAGACACCACACTTGCTTTAAATCGGCCGCGGTCCGTTAGTATACGTCGGACCCGCGTGTCGCCACTGCAGTGATTGCACACAGAGCGCCGCCACACGGCAGGTCTAGACACACTTCCTAGCACTCGCCCCAGTTGTACAGCCGACTTTGCTAGCGAAGCAACACTGACAAATACGCTCTCATTTGCCGAGACGATAGTTAGCATAGCCTTCAGCTACGTCATTTGCTACGACCTAGCAAGGCGCCATTACCAGTTTATATTGAGATTATATAATGTATCAACAAGAGCGATGTTCACCAATTGTGGATTAAAGTTAAGTATTCTACCAGTTACTCTTGTTTGACTAGTCTTATTTCTCTGCCCTCTTCCAGACCTCACGCCATCCTGCGTGAGCTTAAAAGCGTGCATTTCGGCCTCCTCTAGCAACACGGTGTTGGCTCTTCTGCCAACACTACATTTTGAAGTTTTACTGACCTCCAAAGTAGTCACCAGCATTGTGTATAACCCGTTGCCACCGATGCGGAAGTCGTAGGATACTCTTAGCAGTGACTGTTGTGTTGACAGTTCGAACGGCACGGCCTATTGACCGACGAATTTGTAACAGTTCTGAAGCGAATGCCATGAAGTGCTTCCTTCAGTTTATAAATCGAGCTGAACTCATGAGGGCTTAAGTCAGGCGAGTGCAGTAGGTGGTATAGTACTTAGCAGCTCCATCAGTCAACAATTCAGCAACAGCTAGCACCGTACGTGCTTGACCATTGTCCTGCAAAATGATGGCCAGGTCCTGCAGAAAGTGTCATCACTTCTGTCTCTATGCCGTTCATTTTTGAAATACAACCTACGACCATTTTATTGTATTTCCCTTCTCTCTCCTCCTTATAGCCTTTGATAATTCCATGAAGTTTCAGGGTTGCAACTGGGTAACATAAATGCTTGCATGTGTCTACGCAACTGCTACACGCATTCGCGCATGTGCCTCCGTGTCAATTTTGGTACGAAGTTACCGATGTGAACTACGACGTCTATTCGGAAAGTGAGGAACGAAATGGAAACCACTGTGAAAATACGACCAAGCATTTCACAGACGTTTTGGGCAGTGTCTCTAGTATGCCCGTCGATTGCATCGAGACGCTCTTTTCAGTTGTGAGCGCACTGTGAGCGAGTAAAGTTGCCTGGAACAACAATGTCTCCCGCCAAGTAGAAGGGGCCGCTGAGAGGCTCCGCCTTAATGAATGCAGCCCACCCAACACTACTGCCATGCACTTCCTTCTTCATGGCAATTCTCAGAGGCACTCTGTAGGGGCAGTGAAGACACTCCTGCATCCTTTTCGATGGGAAGTGTTCGATCACCCACAATACTGCCCTAATTGGTTCTTCCTGACTAGCATCTCTGTTCACATGAAACGCGGATTACGAAAACAACACTTGGGCGCAGGCTATGCGCTATAGACCAGCGCAGAGAATTATCAGAAAGTACAGGTGGCTGCCTTCTATGAAGATGGTGATGGAAATATGGTATATGTTAACTACGACGTCCATTCGGAAAGTGAGGAACGAAATGGAAACCACTGTGAAAATACGACCAAGCATTTCACAGACGTTTTGGGCAGTGTCTCTAGTATGCCCGTCGATTGCATCGAGACGCTCTTTTCAGTTGTGAGCGCACTGTGAGCGAGTAAAGTTGCCTGGAACAACAATGTCTCCCGCCAAGTAGAAGGGGCCGCTGAGGAGCTTCGCCTTATTGAATGCTGCCCACCCAACACAACTGCCACGCATTTCCTTCTTCATGACAATTCTCAGAGGCACTCTGTAGGGGCAGTGAAGACACTCCTGCATCCTTTTCGATGGGAAGTGTTCGATCACCCACAATACTGCCCTAATTGGTTCTTCCTGACTAGCATCTCTGTTCACATGAAACGCGGATTACGGAAACAACACTTGGGCGCAGGCTACGCGCTATAGACCAGCGCAGAGAATTATCAGAAAGTACAGGTGGCTGCCTTCTATGAAAATGGTGATGGAAATATGGTATATGTTAACTGCGACGTCCATTCGGAAAGTGAGGAACGAAATGGAAACCACTGTGAAAATACGACCAAGCATTTCACAGACGTTTTGGGCAGTGTCTTTAGTATGCCCGTCGATTGCATCGAGACGCTCTTTTCAGTTGTGAGCGCACTGTGAGCGAGTAAAGTTGCCTGGAACAACAATGTCTCCCGCCAAGTAGAAGGGGCCGCTGAGAGGCTTCGCCTTAATGAATGCAGTCCACCCAACACAACTGCCACGCACTTCCTTCTTCATGACAATTCTCAGAGGCACTCTGTAGGGGCAGTGAAGAGACTCCTGCATCCTTTTCGATGGGAAGTGTTCGATCACCCACAATACTGCCCTAATTGGTTCTTCCTGACTAGCATCTCTGTTCACATGAAACGCGGATTACGAAAACAACACTTGGGCGCAGGCTATGCGCTATAGACCAGCGCAGAGAATTATCAGAAAGTACAGGTGGCTGCCTTCTATGAAGATGGTGATGGAAATATGGTATATGTTAACTACGACGTCCATTCGCAAAGTGAGGAACGAAATGGAAACCACTGTGAAAATACGACCAAGCATTTCACAGACGTTTTGGGCAGTGTCTCTAGTATGCCCGTCGATTGCATCGAGACGCTCTTTTCAGTTGTGAGCGCACTGCGAGCGAGTAAAGTTGCCTGGAACAACAATGTCTCCCGCCAAGTAGAAGGGGCCGCTGAGAGGCTTCGCCTTAATGAATGCAGTCCACCCAACACAACTGCCACGCACTTCCTTCTTCATGACAATTCTCAGAGGCACTCTGTAGGGGCAGTGAAGACACTCCTGCATCCTTTTCGATGGGAAGTGTTCGATCACCCACAATACTGCCCTAATTGGTTCTTCCTGACTAGCATCTCTGTTCACATGAAACGCGGATTACGAAAACAACACTTGGGCGCAGGCTACGCGCTATAGACCAGCGCAGAGAATTATCAGAAAGTACAGGTGGCTGCCTTCTATGAAGATGGTGATGGAAATATGGTATATGTTAACTACGACGTCCATTCGGAAAGTGAGGAACGAAATGGAAACCACTGTGAAAATACGACCAAGCATTTCACAGACGTTTTGGGCAGTGTCTCTAGTATGCCCGTCGATTGCATCGAGACGCTCTTTTCAGTTGTGAGCGCACTGTGAGCGAGTAAATTTGGCTGGAACAACAATGTCTCCCGCCAAGTAGAAGGGGCCGCTGAGAGGCTTCGCCTTAATGAATGCAGTCCACCCAACACAACTGCCACGCACTTCCTTCTTCATGACAATTCTCAGAGGCACTCTGTAGGGGCAGTGAAGACACTCCTGCATCCTTTTCGATGGGAAGTGTTCGATCACCCACAATACTGCCCTAATTGGTTCTTCCTGACTAGCATCTCTGTTCACATGAAACGCGGATTACGAAAACAACACTTGGGCGCAGGCTACGCGCTATAGACCAGCGCAGAGAATTATCAGAAAGTACAGGTGGCTGCCTTCTATGAAGATGGTGATGGAAATATGGTATATGTCAACTACGACGTCCATTCGGAAAGTGAGGAACGAAATGGAAACCACTGTGAAAATACGACCAAGCATTTCACAGACGTTTTGGGCAGTGTCTCTAGTATGCCCGTCGATTGCATCGAGACGCTCTTTTCAGTTGTGAGCGCACTGTGAGCGAGTAAAGTTGCCTGGAACAACAATGTCTCCCGCCAAGTAGAAGGGGCCACTGAGAGGCTTCGCCTTAATGAATGCAGTCCACCCAACACAACTGCCACGCACTTCCTTCTTCATGACAATTCTCAGAGGCACTCTGTAGGGGCAGTGAAGACACTCCTGCATCCTTTTCTATGGGAAGTGTTCGATCACCCACAATACTGCCCTAATTGGTTCTTCCTGACTAGCATCTCTGTTCACATGAAACGCGGATTACGAAAACAACACTTGGGCGCAGGCTACGCGCTATAGACCAGCGCAGAGAATTATCAGAAAGTACAGGTGGCTGCCTTCTATGAAGATGGTGATGGAAATATGGTATATGTTAACTACGACGTCCATTCGGAAAGTGAGGAACGAAATGGAAACCACTGTGAAAATACGACCAAGCATTTCACAGACGTTTTGGGCAGTGTCCCTAGTATGCCCGTCGATTGCATCGAGACGCTCTTTTCAGTTGTGAGCGCACTGTGAGCAAGTAAAGTTGCCTGGAACAACAATGTCTCCCGCCAAGTAGAAGGGGCCGCTGAGAGGCATCGCCTTAATGAATGCAGTCCACCCAACACAACTGCCACGCACTTCCTTCTTCATGACAATTCTCAGAGGCACTCTGTAGGGGCAGTGAAGACACTCCTGCATCCTTTTCGATGGGAAGTGTTCGATCACCCACAATACTGCCCTAATTGGTTCTTCCTGACTAGCATCTCTGTTCACATGGAACGCGGATTACGAAAACAACACTTGGGCGCAGGCTACGCGCTATAGACCAGCGCAGAGAATTATCAGAAAGTACAGGTGGCTGCCTTCTATGAAGATGGTGATGGAAATATGGTATATGTTAACTACGACGTCCATTCGGAAAGTGAGGAACGAAATGGAAACCACTGTGAAAATACGACCAAGCATTTCACAGACGTTTTGGGCAGTGTCTCTAGTATGCCCGTCGATTGCATCGAGACGCTCTTTTCAGTTGTGAGCGCACTGTGAGCAAGTAAAGTTGCCTGGAACAACAATGTCTCCCGCCAAGTAGAAGGGGCCGCTGAGAGGCATCGCCTTAATGAATGCAGTCCACCCAACACAACTGCCACGCACTTCCTTCTTCATGACAATTCTCAGAGGCACTCTGTAGGGGCAGTGAAGACACTCCTGCATCCTTTTCGATGGGAAGTGTTCGATCACCCACAATACTGCCCTAATTGGTTCTTCCTGACTAGCATCTCTGTTCACATGGAACGCGGATTACGAAAACAACACTTGGGCGCAGGCTACGCGCTATAGACCAGCGCAGAGAATTATCAGAAGGTACAGGTGGCTGCCTTCTATGAAGATGGTGATGGAAATATGGTATATGTTAACTACGACGTCCATTCGGAAAGTGAGGAACGAAATGGAAACCACTGTGAAAATACGACCAAGCATTTCACAGACGTTTTGGGCAGTGTCTCTAGTATGCCCGTCGATTGCATCGAGACGCTCTTTTCAGTTGTGAGCGCACTGTGAGCAAGTAAAGTTGCCTGGAACAACAATGTCTCCCGCCAAGTAGAAGGGGCCGCTGAGAGGCATCGCCTTAATGAATGCAGTCCACCCAACACAACTGCCACGCACTTCCTTCTTCATGACAATTCTCAGAGGCACTCTGTAGGGGCAGTGAAGACACTCCTGCATCCTTTTCGATGGGAAGTGTTCGATCACCCACAATACTGCCCTAATTGGTTCTTCCTGACTAGCATCTCTGTTCATATGGAACGCGGATTACGAAAACAACACTTGGGCGCAGGCTACGCGCTATAGACCAGCGCAGAGAATTATCAGAAAGTACAGGTGGCTGCCTTCTATGAAGATGGTGATCGAAATATGGTATATGTTAACTACGACGTCCATTCGGAAAGTGAGGAACGAAATGGAAACCACTGTGAAAATACGACCAAGCATTTCACAGACGTTTTGGGCAGTGTCTCTAGTATGCCCGTCGATTGCATCGAGACGCTCTTTTCAGTTGTGAGCGCACTGTGAGCGAGTAAAGTTGCCTGGAACAACAATGTCTCCCGCCAAGTAGAAGGGGCCGCTGAGGAGCTTCGCCTTAATGAATGCTGCCCACCCAACACAACTGCCACGCACTTCCTTCTTCATGACAATTCTCAGAGGCACTCTGTAGGGGCAGTGAAGACACTCCTGCATCCTTTTCGATGGGAAGTGTTCGATCACCCACAATACTGCCCTAATTGGTTCTTCCTGACTAGCATCTCTGTTCACATGAAACGCAGATTACGAAAACAACACTTGGGCGCAGGCTACGCGCTATAGACCAGCGCAGAGAATTATCAGAAAGTACAGGTGGCTGCCTTCTATGAAGATGGTGATGGAAATATGGTATATGTTAACTACGACGTCCATTCGGAAAGTGAGGAACGAAATGGAAACCACTGTGAAAATACGACCAAGCATTTCACAGACGTTTTGGGCAGTGTCTCTAGTATGCCCGTCGATTGCATCGAGACGCTCTTTTCAGTTGTGAGCGCACTGTGAGCGAGTAAAGTTGCCTGGAACAACAATGTCTCCCGCCAAGTAGAAGGGGCCGCTGAGGAGCTTCGCCTTAATGAATGCTGCCCACCCAACACAACTGCCACGCACTTCCTTCTTCATGACAATTCTCAGAGGCACTCTGTAGGGGCAGTGAAGACACTCCTGCATCCTTTCCGATGGGAAGTGTTCGATCACCCACAATACTGCCCTAATTGGTTCTTCCTGACTAGCATCTCTGTTCACATGAAATGCGGATTACGAAAACAACACTTGGGCGCAGGCTACGCGCTATAGACCAGCGCAGAGAATTATCAGAAAGTACAGGTGGCTGCCTTCTATGAAGATGGTGATGGAAATATGGTATATGTTAACTACGACGTCCATTCGGAAAGTGAGGAACGAAATGGAAACCACTGTGAAAATACGACCAAGCATTTCACAGACGTTTTGGGCAGTGTCTCTAGTAAGCCCGTCGCTTGCATCGAGACGCTCTTTTCAGTTGTGAGCGCACTGTGAGCGAGTAAAGTTGCCTGGAACAACAATGTCTCCCGCCAAGTAGAAGGGGCCACTGAGAGGCTTCGCCTTAATGAATGCAGTCCACCCAACACAACTGCCACGCACTTCCTTCTTCATGACAATTCTCAGAGGCACTCTGTAGGGGCAGTGAAGACACTCCTGCATCCTTTTTGATGGGAAGTGTTCGATCACCCACAATACTGCCCTAATTGGTTCTTCCTGACTAGCATCTCTGTTCACATGAAACGCGGATTACGAAAACAACACTTGGGCGCAGGCTACGCGCTATAGACCAGCGCAGAGAATTATCAGAAAGTACAGGTGGCTGTCTTCTATGAAGATGGTGATGGAAATATGGTATATGTTAACTACGACGTCCATTCGGAAAGTGAGGAACGAAATGGAAACCACTGTGAAAATACGACCAAGCATTTCACAGACGTTTTGGGCAGTGTCTCTAGTATGCCCGTCGATTGCATCGAGACGCTCTTTTCAGTTGTGAGCGCACTGTGAGCGAGTAAATTTGCCTGGAACAACAATGTCTCCCGCCAAGTAGAAGGGGCCGCTGAGGAGCTTCGCCTTAATGAATGCTGCCCACCCAACACAACTGCCACGCACTTCCTTCTTCATGACAATTGTCAGAGGCACTCTGTAGGGGCAGTGAAGACACTCCTGCATCCTTTCCGATGGGAAGTGTTCGATCACCCACAATACTGCCCTAATTGGTTCTTCCTGACTAGCATCTCTGTTCACATGAAACGCGGATTACGAAAACAACACTTGGGCGCAGGCTACGCGCTATAGACCAGCGCAGAGAATTATCAGAAAGTACAGGTGCCTGCCTTCTACGAAGATGGTGATGGAAATATGGTATATGTTAATTACGACGTCCATTCGGAAAGTGAGGAACGAAATGGAAACCACTGTGAAAATACGACCAAGCATTTCACAGACGTTTTGGGCAGTGTCTCTAGTATGCCCGTCGATTGCATCGAGACGCTCTTTTCAGTTGTGAGCGCACTGTGAGCGAGTAAAGTTGCCTGGAACAACAATGTCTCCCGCCAAGTAGAAGGGGCCGCTGAGGAGCTTCGCCTTAATGAATGCTGCCCACCCAACACAACTGCCACGCACTTCCTTCTTCATGACAATTCTCAGAGGCACTCTGTAGGGGCAGTGAAGACACTCCTGCATCCTTTCCGATGGGAAGTGTTCGATCACCCACAATACTGCCCTAATTGCTTCTTCCTGACTAGCATCTCTGTTCACATGAAACGCGGATTACGAAAACAACACTTGGGCGCAGGCTACGCGCTATAGACCAGCGCAGAGAATTATCAGAAAGTACAGGTGGCTGCCTTCTACGAAGATGGTGATGGAAATATGGTATATGTTAACTACGACGTCCATTCGGAAAGTGAGGAACGAAATGAAAACCACTGTGAAAATACGACCAAGCATTTCACAGACGTTTTGGGCAGTGTCTCTAGTATGCCCGTCGATTGCATCGAGACGCTCTTTTCAGTTGTGAGCGCACTGTGAGCGAGTAAAGTTGCCTGGAACAACAATGTCTCCCGCCAAGTAGAAGGGGCCGCTGAGAGGCTTCGCCTTAATGAATGCAGCCCACCCAACACTACTGCCATGCACTTCCTTCTTCATGGCAATTCTCAGAGGCACTCTGTAGGGGCAGTGAAGACACTCCTGCATCCTTTTCGATGGGAAGTGTTCGATCACCCACAATACTGCCCTAATTGGTTCTTCCTGACTAGCATCTCCGTTCACATGAAACGCGGATTACGAAAACAACACTTGGGAGCAGGCTACGCGCTATAGACCAGCGCAGAGAATTATCAGAAAGTACAGGTGGCTGCCTTCTATGAAGATGGTGATGGAAATATGGTATATGTTAACTACGACGTCCATTCGGAAAGTGAGGAACGAAATGGAAACCACTGTGAAAATACGACCAAGCATTTCACAGACGTTTTGGGCAGTGTCTCTAGTATGCCCGTCGATTGCATCGAGACGCTCTTTTCAGTTGTGAGCGCACTGTGAGCGAGTAAAGTTGCCTGGAACAACAATGTCTCCCGCCAAGTAGAAGGGGCCGCTGAGGAGCTTCGCCTTAATGAATGCTGCCCACCCAACACAACTGCCACGCTCTTCCTTCTTCATGACAATTGTCAGAGGCACTCTGTAGGGGCAGTGAAGACACTCCTGCATCCTTTTCGATGGGAAGTGTTCGATCACCCACAATACTGCCCTAATTGGTTCTTCCTGACTAGCATCTCTGTTCACATGAAACGCAGATTACGAAAACAACACTTGGGCGCAGGCTACGCGCTATAGACCAGCGCAGAGAATTATCAGAAAGTACAGGTGGCTGCCTTCTATGAAGATGGTGATGGAAATATGGTATATGTTAACTACGACGTCCATTCGGAAAGTGAGGTACGAAATGGAAACCACTGTGAAAATACGACCAAGCATTTCACAGACGTTTTGGGCAGTGTCTCTAGTAAGCCCGTCGCTTGCATCGAGACGCTCTTTTCAGTTGTGAGCGCACTGTGAGCGAGTAAAGTTGCCTGGAACAACAATGTCTCCCGCCAAGTAGAAGGGGCCACTGAGAGGCTTCGCCTTAATGAATGCAGTCCACCCAACACAACTGCCACGCACTTCCTTCTTCATGACAATTCTCAGAGGCACTCTGTAGGGGCAGTGAAGACACTCCTGCATCCTTTTTGATGGGAAGTGTTCGATCACCCACAATACTGCCCTAATTGGTTCTTCCTGACTAGCATCTCTGTTCACATGAAACGCGGATTACGAAAACAACACTTGGGCGCAGGCTACGCGCTATAGACCAGCGCAGAGAATTATCAGAAAGTACAGGTGGCTGTCTTCTATGAAGATGGTGATGGAAATATGGTATATGTTAACTACGACGTCCATTCGGAAAGTGAGGAACGAAATGGAAACCACTGTGAAAATACGACCAAGCATTTCACAGACGTTTTGGGCAGTGTCTCTAGTATGCCCGTCGATTGCATCGAGACGCTCTTTTCAGTTGTGAGCGCACTGTGAGCGAGTAAATTTGCCTGGAACAACAATGTCTCCCGCCAAGTAGAAGGGGCCGCTGAGGAGCTTCGCCTTAATGAATGCTGCCCACCCAACACAACTGCCACGCACTTCCTTCTTCATGACAATTGTCAGAGGCACTCTGTAGGGGCAGTGAAGACACTCCTGCATCCTTTCCGATGGGAAGTGTTCGATCACCCACAATACTGCCCTAATTGCTTCTTCCTGACTAGCATCTCTGTTCACATGAAACGCGGATTACGAAAACAACACTTGGGCGCAGGCTACGCGCTATAGACCAGCGCAGAGAATTATCAGAAAGTACAGGTGCCTGCCTTCTACGAAGATGGTGATGGAAATATGGTATATGTTAACTACGACGTCCATTCGGAAAGTGAGGAACGAAATGAAAACCACTGTGAAAATACGACCAAGCATTTCACAGACGTTTTGGGCAGTGTCTCTAGTATGCCCGTCGATTGCATCGAGACGCTCTTTTCAGTTGTGAGCGCACTGTGAGCGAGTAAAGTTGCCTGGAACAACAATGTCTCCCGCCAAGTAGAAGGGGCCGCTGAGGAGCTTCGCCTTAATGAATGCTGCCCACCCAACACAACTGCCACGCTCTTCCTTCTTCATGACAATTGTCAGAGGCACTCTGTAGGGGCAGTGAAGACACTCCTGCATCCTTTTCGATGGGAAGTGTTCGATCACCCACAATACTGCCCTAATTGGTTCTTCCTGACTAGCATCTCTGTTCACATGAAACGCAGATTACGAAAACAACACTTGGGCGCAGGCTACGCGCTATAGACCAGCGCAGAGAATTATCAGAAAGTACAGGTGGCTGCCTTCTATGAAGATGGTGATGGAAATATGGTATATGTTAACTACGACGTCCATTCGGAAAGTGAGGTACGAAATGGAAACCACTGTGAAAATACGACCAAGCATTTCACAGACGTTTTGGGCAGTGTCTCTAGTAAGCCCGTCGCTTGCATCGAGACGCTCTTTTCAGTTGTGAGCGCACTGTGAGCGAGTAAAGTTGCCTGGAACAACAATGTCTCCCGCCAAGTAGAAGGGGCCACTGAGAGGCTTCGCCTTAATGAATGCAGTCCACCCAACACAACTGCCACGCACTTCCTTCTTCATGACAATTCTCAGAGGCACTCTGTAGGGGCAGTGAAGACACTCCTGCATCCTTTTTGATGGGAAGTGTTCGATCACCCACAATACTGCCCTAATTGGTTCTTCCTGACTAGCATCTCTGTTCACATGAAACGCGGATTACGAAAACAACACTTGGGCGCAGGCTACGCGCTATAGACCAGCGCAGAGAATTATCAGAAAGTACAGGTGGCTGCCTTCTATGAAGATGGTGATGGAAATATGGTATATGTTAACTACGACGTCCATTCGGAAAGTGAGGTACGAAATGGAAACCACTGTGAAAATACGACCAAGCATTTCACAGACGTTTTGGGCAGTGTCTCTAGTATGCCCGTCGATTGCATCGAGACGCTCTTTTCAGTTGTGAGCGCACTGTGAGCGAGTAAAGTTGCCTGGAACAACAATGTCTCCCGCCAAGTAGAAGGGGCCGCTGAGGAGCTTCGCCTTAATGAATGCTGCCCACCCAACACAACTGCCACGCACTTCCTTCTTCATGACAATTCTCAGAGGCACTCTGTAGGGGCAGTGAAGACACTCCTGCATCCTTTCCGATGGGAAGTGTTCGATCACCCACAATACTGCCCTAATTGCTTCTTCCTGACTAGCATCTCTGTTCACATGAAACGCGGATTACGAAAACAACACTTGGGCGCAGGCTACGCGCTATAGACCAGCGCAGAGAATTATCAGAAAGTACAGGTGGCTGCCTTCTACGAAGATGGTGATGGAAATATGGTATATGTTAACTACGACGTCCATTCGGAAAGTGAGGAACGAAATGAAAACCACTGTGAAAATACGACCAAGCATTTCACAGACGTTTTGGGCAGTGTCTCTAGTATGCCCGTCGATTGCATCGAGACGCTCTTTTCAGTTGTGAGCGCACTGTGAGCGAGTAAAGTTGCCTGGAACAACAATGTCTCCCGCCAAGTAGAAGGGGCCGCTGAGAGGCTTCGCCTTAATGAATGCAGCCCACCCAACACTACTGCCATGCACTTCCTTCTTCATGGCAATTCTCAGAGGCACTCTGTAGGGGCAGTGAAGACACTCCTGCATCCTTTTCGATGGGAAGTGTTCGATCACCCACAATACTGCCCTAATTGGTTCTTCCTGACTAGCATCTCCGTTCACATGAAACGCGGATTACGAAAACAACACTTGGGCGCAGGCTACGCGCTATAGACCAGCGCAGAGAATTATCAGAAAGTACAGGTGGCTGCCTTCTATGAAGATGGTGATGGAAATATGGTATATGTTAACTACGACGTCCATTCGGAAAGTGAGGAACGAAATGGAAACCACTGTGAAAATACGACCAAGCATTTCACAGACGTTTTGGGCAGTGTCTCTAGTATGCCCGTCGATTGCATCGAGACGCTCTTTTCAGTTGTGAGCGCACTGTGAGGGAGTAAAGTTGCCTGGAACAACAATGTCTCCCGCCAAGTAGAAGGGGCCGCTGAGGAGCTTCGCCTTAATGAATGCTGCCCACCCAACACAACTGCCACGCTCTTCCTTCTTCATGACAATTGTCAGAGGCACTCTGTAGGGGCAGTGAAGACACTCCTGCATCCTTTTCGATGGGAAGTGTTCGATCACCCACAATACTGCCCTAATTGGTTCTTCCTGACTAGCATCTCTGTTCACATGAAACGCAGATTACGAAAACAACACTTGGGCGCAGGCTACGCGCTATAGACCAGCGCAGAGAATTATCAGAAAGTACAGGTGGCTGCCTTCTATGAAGATGGTGATGGAAATATGGTATATGTTAACTACGACGTCCATTCGGAAAGTGAGGTACGAAATGGAAACCACTGTGAAAATACGACCAAGCATTTCACAGACGTTTTGGGCAGTGTCTCTAGTATGCCCGTCGATTGCATCGAGACGCTCTTTTCAGTTGTGAGCGCACTGTAAGCGAGTGAAGTTGGCTGGAACAACAATGTCTCCCGCCAAGTAGAAGGGGCCGCTGAGGAGCTTCGCCTTAATGAATGCTGCCCACCCAACACAACTGCCACGCACTTCCTTCTTCATGACAATTGTCAGAGGCACTCTGTAGGGGCAGTGAAGACACTCCTGCATCCTTTTCGATGGGAAGTGTTGGATCACCCACAATACTGCCCTAATAGGTTCTTCCTGACTAGCATCTCTGTTCACATGAAACGCGGATTACGAAAACAACACTTGGGCGCAGGCTACGCGCTATAGACCAGCGCAGAGAATTATCAGAAAGTACAGGTGGCTGCCTTCTATGAAGATGGTGATGGAAATATGGTATATGTTAACTACGACGTCCATTCGGAAAGTGAGGAACGAAATGGAAACCACTGTGAAAATACGACCAAGCATTTCACAGACGTTTTGGGCAGTGTCTCTAGTATGCCCGTCGATACCATCGAGACGCTCTTTTCAGTTGTGAGCGCACTGTGAGCGAGTAAAGTTGCCTGGAACAACAATGTCTCCCGCCAAGTAGAAGGGGCCGCTGAGGAGCTTCGCCTTAATGAATGCTGCCCACCCAACACAACTGCCACGCACTTCCTTCTTCATGACAATTGTCAGAGGCACTCTGTAGGGGCAGTGAAGACACTCCTGCATCCTTTTCGATGGGAAGTGTTCGATCACCCACAATACTGCCCTAATAGGTTCTTCCTGACTAGCATCTCTGTTCACATGAAACGCGGATTACGAAAACAACACTTGGGCGCAGGCTACGCGCTATAGACCAGCGCAGAGAATTATCAGAAAGTACAGGTGGCTGCCTTCTATGAAGATGGTGATGGAAATATGGTATATGTTAACTACGACGTCCATTCGGAAAGTGAGGTACGAAATGGAAACCACTGTGAAAATACGACCAAGCGTTTCACAGACGTTTTGGGCAGTGTCTCTAGTATGCCCGTCGATTGCATCGAGACGCTCTTTTCAGTTGTGAGCGCACTGTGAGCGAGTAAAGTTGCCTGGAACAACAATGTCTCCCGCCAAGTAGAAGGGGCCGCTGAGAGGCTCCGCCTTAATGAATGCAGCCCACCCAACACTACTGCCATGCCCTTCCTTCTTCATGGAAATTCTCAGAGGCACTCTGTAGGGGCAGTGAAGACACTCCTGCATCCTTTTCGATGGGAAGTGTTCGATCACCCACAATACTGCCCTAATTGGTTCTTCCTGACTAGCATCTCTGTTCACATGAAACGCGGATTACGAAAACAACACTTGGGCGCAGGCTACGCGCTATAGACCAGCGCAGAGAATTATCAGAAAGTACAGGTGGCTGCCTTCTATGAAGATGGTGATGTAAATATGGTATATGTTAACTACGACGTCCATTCGGAAAGTGAGGAACGAAATGGAAACCACTGTGAAAATACGACCAAGCATTTCACAGACGTTTTGGGCAGTGTCTCTAGTATGCCCGTCGATTGCATCGAGACGCTCTTTTCAGTTGTGAGCGCACTGTGAGCGAGTAAAGTTGCCTGGAACAACAATGTCTCCCGCCAAGTAGAAGGGGCCGCTGAGAGGCTCCGCCTTAATGAAAGCAGCCCACCCAACACTACTGCCATGCACTTCCTTCTTCATGGCAATTCTCAGAGGCACTCTGTAGGGGTAGTGAAGACACTCCTGCATCCTTTTCGATGGGAAGTGTTCGATCACCCACAATACTGCCCTAATTGGTTCTTCCTGACTAGCATCTCTGTTCACATGAAACGCGGATTACGAAAACAACACTTGGGCGCAGGCTACGCGCTATAGACCAGCGCAGAGAATTATCAGAAAGTACAGGTGGCTGCCTTCTATGAAGATGGTGATGGAAATATGGTATATGTTAACTACGACGTCCATTCGGAAAGTGAGGAACGAAATGGAAACCACTGTGAAAATACGACCAAGCATTTCACAGACGTTTTGGGCAGTGTCTCTAGTATGCCCGTCGATTGCATCGAGACGCTCTTTTCAGTTGTGAGCGCACTGTGAGAGAGTAAAGTTGCCTGGAACAACAATGTCTCCCGCCAAGTAGAAGGGGCCGCTGATGAGCTTCGCCTTAATGAATGCTGCCCACCCAACACAACTGCCACGCACTTCCTTCTTCATGACAATTGTCAGAGGCACTCTGTAGGGGCAGTGAAGACACTCCTGCATCCTTTTCGATGGGAAGTGTTCGATCACCCACAATACTGCCCTAATTGGTTCTTCCTGACTAGCATCTCCGTTCACATGAAACGCGGATTACGAAAACAACACTTGGGCGCAGGCTACGCGCTATAGACCAGCGCAGAGAATTATCAGAAAGTACAGGTGGCTGCCTTCTATGAAGATGGTGATGGAAATATGGTATATGTTAACTACGACGTCTATTCGGAAAGTGAGGAACGAAATGGAAACCACTGTGAAAATACGACCAAGCATTTCACAGACGTTTTGGGCAGTGTCTCTAGTATGCCCGTCGATTGCATCGAGACGCTCTTTTCAGTTGTGAGCGCACTGTGAGCGAGTAAAGTTGCCTGGAACAACAATGTCTCCCGCCAAGTAGAAGGGGCCGCTGAGAGGCTCCGCCTTAATGAATGCAGCCCACCCAACACTACTGCCATGCACTTCCTTCTTCATGGCAATTCTCAGAGGCACTCTGTAGGGGCAGTGAAGACACTCCTGCATCCTTTTCGATGGGAAGTGTTCGATCACCCACAATACTGCCCTAATTGGTTCCTCCTGACTAGCATCTCCGTTCACATGAAACGCGGATTACGAAAACAACACTTGGGCGCAGGCTACACGCTATAGACCAGCGCAGAGAATTATCAGAAAGTACAGGTGGCTGCCTTCTATGAAGATGGTGATGGAAATATGGTATATGTTAACTACGACGTCCATTCGGAAAGTGAGGAACGAAATGGAAACCACTGTGAAAATACGACCAAGCATTTCACAGGCGTTTTGGGCAGTGTCTCTAGTAAGCCCGTCGCTTGCATCGAGACGCTCTTTTCAGTTGTGAGCGCACTGTGAGCGAGTAAAGTTGCCTGGAACAACAATGTCTCCCGCCAAGTAGAAGGGGCCGCTGAGGAGCTTCGCCTTAATGAATGCTGCCCACCCAACACAACTGCCACGCACTTCCTTCTTCATGGCAATTCTCAGAGGCACTCTGTAGGGGCAGTGAAGACACTCCTGCATCCTTTTCGATGGGAAGTGTTCGATCACCCACAATACTGCCCTAATTGGTTCTTCCTGACTGGCATCTCTGTTCACATGAAACGCAGATTACGAAAACAACACTTGGGCGCAGGCTACGCGCTATAGACCAGCGCAGAGAATTATCAGAAAGTACAGGTGGCTGCCTTCTATGAAGATGGTGATGGAAATATGGTATATGTTAACTACGACGTCCATTCGGAAAGTGAGGTACGAAATGGAAACCACTGTGAAAATACGACCAAGCATTTCACAGACGTTTTGGGCAGTGTCTCTAGTATGCCCGTCGATTGCATCGAGACGCTCTTTTCAGTTGTGAGCGCACTGTGAGCGAGTAAAGTTGCCTGGAACAACAATGTCTCCCGCCAAGTAGAAGGGGCCGCTGAGGAGCTTCGCCTTAATGAATGCTGCCCACCCAACACAACTGCCACGCACTTCCTTCTTCATGACAATTCTCAGAGGCACTCTGAAGGGGCAGTGAAGACACTCCTGCATCCTTTTCGATGGGAAGTGTTCGATCACCCACAATACTGCCCTAATTGGTTCTTCCTGACTAGCATCTCTGTTCACATGAAACGCGGATTACGAAAACAACACTTGGGCGCAGGCTACGCGCTATAGACCAGCGCAGAGAATTATCAGAAAGTACAGGTGGCTGCCTTCTATGAAGATGGTGATGGAAATATGGTATATGTTAACTACGACGTCCATTTGGAAAGTGAGGAACGAAATGGAAACCACTGTGAAAATACGACCAAGCGTTTCACAGACGTTTTGGGCAGTGTCTCTAGTATGCCCATCGATTGCATCGAGACGCTCTTTTCAGTTGTGAGCGCACTGTGAGCGAGTAAAGTTGCCTGGAACAACAATGTCTCCCGCCAAGTAGAAGGGGCCGCTGAGAGGCTCCTTCTTAATGAATGCAGCCCACCCAACACTACTGCCATGCCCTTCCTTCTTCATGGCAATTCTCAGAGGCACTCTGTAGGGGCAGTGAAGACACTCCTGCATCCTTTTCGATATGAAGTGTTCGATCACCCACAATACTGCCCTAATTGGTTCTTCCTGACTAGCATCTCTGTTCACATGAAACGCGGATTACGAAAACAACACTTGGGCGCAGGCTACGCGCTATAGACCAGCGCAGAGAACTATCAGAAAGTACAGGTGGCTGCCTTCTATGAAGATGGTGATGGAAATATGGTATATGTTAACTACGACGTCCATTCGGAAAGTGAGGAACGAAATGGAAACCACTGTGAAAATACGACCAAGCATTTCACAGACGTTTTGGGCAGTGTCTCTAGTATGCCCGTCGATTGCATCGAGACGCTCTTTTCAGTTGTGAGCGCACTGTGAGCGAGTAAAGTTGCCTGGAACAACAATGTCTCCCGCCAAGTAGAAGGGGCCGCTGAGAGGCTTCGCCTTAATGAATGCAGTCCACCCAACACAACTGCCACGCACTTCCTTCTTCATGACAATTCTCAGAGGCACTCTGTAGGGGCAGTGAAGACACTCCTGCATCCTTTTCGATGGGAAGTGTTCGATCACCCACAATACTGCCCTAATTGGTTCTTCCTGACTAGCATCTCTGTTCACATGAAACGCGGATTACGAAAACAACACTTGGGCGCAGGCTACGCGCTATAGACCAGCGCAGAGAATTATCAGAAAGTACAGGTGGCTGCCTTCTATGAAGATGGTGATGGAAATATGGTATATGTTAACTACGACGTCTATTCGGAAAGTGAGGAACGAAATGGATACCACTGTGAAAATATGATCAAGCATTTCACAGACGTTTTGGGCAGTGTCTGTAGTATGCCCGTCGATCGCATCAAGACGCTCTTTTCAGTTGTGAGCGCACTGTGAGCGAGTAAAGTTGCCTGGAACAACAATGTCTCCTGCCAAGTAGTAGGGGCCGCTGAGAGGGTTCGCCTTAATGAATGCTGCCCACCCAACACAACAGCCACGCACTTCCTTCTTCATGGCAATTCCCAGAGGCACTCTGCAGGGGCAGTGAAGACACTCCTGCATCCTTTTCGATGGGAACTGTTCGATCACCCACAATACAGCCCTAATTGGTTCTTCCTGACTAGCATCTCTGTTCACATGAAACGCGGATTACGAAAACAACACTTTGGCGCAGGCTACGCGCTATAGACCAGCGCAGAGAATTATCAGAAAGTACAGGTGGCTGCCTTCTATGAAGGTGGTGATGGAAATATGGTATATGTAACTACGACGTCCATTCGGAAAGTGAGGAACGAAATGGAAACCACTGTGAAAATATGATCAAGCATTTCACAGACGTTTTGGGCAGTGTCTGTAGTATGCCCGTCGATCGCATCAAGACGCTCTTTTCAGTTGTGAGCGCACTGTGAGCGAGTAAAGTTGCCTGGAACAACAATGTCTCCCGCCAAGTAGTAGGGGCCGCTGAGAGGGTTCGCCTTAATGAATGCTGCCCACCCAACACAACAGCCACGCACTTCCTTCTTCATGGCAATTCCCAGAGGCACTCTGCAGGGGCAGTGAAGACACTCCTGCATCCTTTTCGATGGGAACTGTTCGATCACCCACAATACAGCCCTAATTGGTTCTTCCTGACTAGCATCTCTGTTCACATGAAACGCGGATTACGAAAACAACACTTTGGCGCAGGCTACGCGCTATAGACCAGCGCAGAGAATTATCAGAAAGTACAGGTGGCTGCCTTCTATGAAGGTGGTGATGGAAATATGGTATATGTAACTACGACGTCCATTCGGAAAGTGAGGAACGAAATGGAAACCACTGTGAAAATATGATCAAGCATTTCACAGACGTTTTGGGCAGTGTCTGTTGTATGCCCGTCGATCGCATCAAGACGCTCTTTTCAGTTGTGAGCGCACTGTGAGCGAGTAAAGTTGCTTGGAACAACAATTTCTCCCGCCAAGTAGAAGGGGCCGCTGAGAGGCTTCGCCTTAATGAATGCAGCCCACCCAACACAACTGCCACGCACTTCCTTCTTCATGACAATTCTCAGAGGCACTCTGTGGGGGCAGTAAAGACACTTCTGCATCCTTTTCGACGGGAAGTGTTCGATCATCCCCAATACTGCCTTAATTGGTTCTTCCTGAATAGCATCTCTGTTCACATGAAACGCTGGATACGAAGAGAACACTTGGGCGCAGGCTACGCGCTATAGACCAGCGCAGAGAATTATCAGAAAGTACAGATGGCTGCCTTCTATGAAGATGGTAATGGAAATATGGTATATGTGAATGACGTCGTCTATTCGGAAAGTGAGGAACGAAATGGAAACCACTGTGAAAATACGACCAAGCATTTCACAGACGTTTTGGGCAGTGTCTGTAGTATACCCATCGATCGCATCAAAACGCTCTTTTCAGTTGTGAGCGCATTGTGAGCGAGTAAAGTTGCCTGGAACAACAATGTCTCCCGCCAAGTAGAAGGTCCCCCTGAGAGGCTTCGCCTTAATGAATGCAGCCCACCCAACACAACTGCCACGCACTTCCTTCTTCATGGCAATTCTCAGAGGAACTCTGCAGGGGCAGTGAAGACACTCCTGCATCCTTTTAGATGGGAACTGTTCGATCACCCACAATACTGCCCTAATTGGTTCTTCCTGACTAGCATCTCTGTTCACATGAAATGCGGGATACGAAGAGAACGCTTGGGCGCAGGCTACGCGCTATAGACCAGTGCAGAGAATTAACAGAAAAAACAGGTGGCTGCCTTCTATGAAGATGGTGATGGAAATATGGTATATGTGAACTACGTCGTCTATTCGGAAAGTGAGGATCGAAATGGAAACCACTGTGAAAATACGACCAGGGATTTCACAGACGTTTTGAGCAGTGTCTGTAGTATGCCTGTCGATCGCATCAAGACGCTCTTTTCAGTTGTGTGCGCACTGTGAGCGAGTAAAATTGACTGGAACTACAATGTCTCCCGCCAAGAAGAAGGAGCCGCTGAGAGGCTTCGCCTTAATGATTGCAGCCCACCCAACACAACTGCCACCCACTTCCTTCTTCATGGCATTCCTCAGAGGCACTCAGCAGGGGCAGTGAAGACACTCCTGCATCCTTTTCGATGGGAAGTGTTCGATCACCCACAATACTGCCCTAATTGGCTCTTCCTGACTAGCATCTCTGTTCACATGAAATGCGGGATACGAATACAACACTTGGGCGCAGGCTACGCGCTATAGACCAGCGCAGAGAATTATCAGAAAGTACAGGTGGCTGCCTTCTATGAGGATGGTGATGGAAATATGGTATATGTGAACTACGTCGTCTATTCGGAAAGTGAGGAACGAAAAGGAAACCACTGTGAAAATACGACCAGGGATTTCACAGACGTTTTGGGCAGTGTCTGTAGTATGCCTGTCGATCGCATCAAGACGCTCTTTACAGTTGTGAGCGCACTGTGAGCGAGTGAAATTGCCTGGAACAACAATGTCACCCGCCAAGTAGAAGGTCCCGCTGAGAGGCTTTGCCTTAATGAATGCAGCCCACCCAACACAACTGCCACGCACTTCCTTCTTCATGGCAATTCTCAGAGGCACCCTGCAAGGGCAGTGAAGACACTCCTGCATCCTTTTCGATGGGAAATGTTCGATGACCCACGATACTGCCCTAATTGGTTCTTCCTGACTAGCATCTCTGTTCACATGAAATGCGGGATACGAAGAGAACACTTGGGCGCAAGCTACGCGCTATAGACCACCGCAGAGAATTATCAGAAAGTACAAGTGCCTGCCTTCTATGAAGATGGTGATGGAAATATGGTATATGTGAACTACGTCGTCTATTCGGAAAGAGAGGAACGAAATGTAAACCACTGTGAAAATACGACCAAGGATTTCACAGCCGTTTTGGGCAGTGTCTGTATTATGCCTGTCGATCGCATCAAGACGCTCTTTTCAGTTGTGAGCGCACTGTGAGCGAGTAAAGTTGCCTGGAACAACAATGTCTCCCGCCAAGTAGAAGGGGCCGCTGAGGAGCTTCGCCTTAATGAATGCTGCCCACCCAACACAACTGCCACGCACTTCCTTCTTCATGACAATTCTCAGAGGCACTCTGTAGGGGCAGTGAAGACACTCCTGCATCCTTTTCGATGGGAAGTGTTCGATCACCCACAATACTGCCCTAATTGGTTCTTCCTGACTAGCATCTCTGTTCACATGAAACGCGGATTACGAAAACAACACTTGGGCGCAGGCTACGCGCTATAGACCAGCGCAGAGAATTATCAGAAAGTACAGGTGGCTGCCTTCTATGAAGATGGTGATGGAAATATGGTATATGTTAACTACGACGTCCATTCGGAAAGTGAGGAACGAAATGGAAACCACTGTGAAAATACGACCAAGCATTTCACAGACGTTTTGGGCAGTGTCTCTAGTATGCCCGTCGATTGCATCGAGACGCTCTTTTCAGTTGTGAGCGCACTGTGAGCGAGTAAAGTTGCCTGGTACAACAATGTCTCCCGCCAAGTAGAAGGGGCCGCTGAGAGGCTCCGCCTTAATGAATGCAGCCCACCCAACACTACTGCCATGCACTTCCTTCTTCATGGCAATTCTCAGAGGCACTCTGTAGGGGCAGTGAAGACACTCCTGCATCCTTTTCGATGGGAAGTGTTCGATCACCCACAATACTGCCCTAATTGGTTCTTCCTGACTAGCATCTCTGTTCACATGAAACGCGGATTACGAAAACAACACTTGGGCGCAGGCTACGCGCTATAGACCAGCGCAGAGAATTATCAGAAAGTGCAGGTGGCTGCCTACTATGAAGATGGTGATGGAAATATGGTATATGTTAACTACGACGTCCATTCGGAAAGTGAGGAACGAAATGGAAACCACTGTGAAAATACGACCAAGCATTTCACAGACGTTTTGGGCAGTGTCTCTAGTATGCCCGTCGATTGCATCGAGACGCTCTTTTCAGTTGTGAGCGCACTGTGAGCGAGTAAAGTTGCCTGGAACAACAATGTCTCCCGCCAAGTAGAAGGGGCCGCTGAGAGGCTCCGCCTTAATGAAAGCAGCCCACCCAACACTACTGCCATGCACTTCCTTCTTCATGGCAATTCTCAGAGGCACTCTGTAGGGGCAGTGAAGACACTCCTGCATCCTTTTCGATGGGAAGTGTTCGATCACCCACAATACTGCCCTAATTGGTTCTTCCTGACTAGCATCTCTGTTCACATGAAACGCGGATTACGAAAACAACACTTGGGCGCAGGCTACGCGCTATAGACCAGCGCAGAGAATTATCAGAAAGTACAGGTGGCTGCCTTCTATGAAGATGGTGATGGAAATATGGTATATGTTAACTACGACGTCCATTCGGAAAGTGAGGAACGAAATGGAAACCACTGTGAAAATACGACCAAGCATTTCACAGACGTTTTGGGCAGTGTCTCTAGTATGCCCGTCGATTGCATCGAGACGCTCTTTTCAGTTGTGAGCGCACTGTGAGCGAGTAAAGTTGCCTGGAACAACAATGTCTCCCGCCAAGTAGAAGGGGCCGCTGAGAGGCTCCGCCTTAATGAATGCAGCCCACCCAACACTACTGCCATGCACTTCCTTCTTCATGGCAATTCTCAGAGGCACTCTGTAGGGGCAGTGAAGACACTCCTGCATCCTTTTCGATGGGAAGTGTTCGATCACCCACAATACTGCCCTAATTGGTTCTTCCTGACTAGCATCTCTGTTCACATGAAACGCGGATCACGAAAACAACACTTGGGCGCAGGCTACGCGCTATAGACCAGCGCAGAGAATTATCAGAAAGTACAGGTGGCTGTCTTCTATGAAGATGGTGATGGAAATATGGTATATGTTAACTACGACGTCTATTCGGAAAGTGAGGAACGAAATGGATACCACTGTGAAAATATGATCAAGCATTTCACAGACGTTTTGGGCAGTGTCTGTAGTATGCCCGTCGATCGCATCAAGACGCTCTTTTCAGTTGTGAGCGCACTGTGAGCGAGTAAAGTTGCCTGGAACAACAATGTCTCCCGCCAAGAAGAAGGAGCCGCTGAGAGGCTTCGCCTTAATGAATGCAGCCCACCCAACACAACTGCCACCCACTTCCTTCTTCATGGCAATCCTCAGAGGCACTCAGCAGGGGCAGTGAAGACACTCCTGCATCCTTTTCGATGGGAAGTGTTCGATCACCCACAATACTGCCCTAATTGGCTCTTCCTGACTAGCATCTCTGTTCACATGAAATGCGGGATACGAATACAACACTTGGGCGCAGGCTACGCGCTATAGACCAGCGCAGAGAATTATCAGAAAGTACAGGTGGCTGCCTTCTATGAGGATGGTGATGGAAATATGGTATATGTGAACTACGTCGTCTATTCGGAAAGTGAGGAACGAAATGGAAACCACTGTGAAAATACGACCAGGGATTTCACAGACGTTTTGGGCAGTGTCTGTAGTATGCCTGTCGATCGCATCAAGACGCTCTTTACAGTTGTGAGCGCACTGTGAGCGAGTGAAATTGCCTGGAACAACAATGTCACCCGCCAAGTAGAAGGTCCCGCTGAGAGGCTTTGCCTTAATGAATGCAGCCCACCCAACACAACTGCCACGCACTTCCTTCTTCATGGCAATTCTCAGAGGCACCCTGCAAGGGCAGTGAAGACACTCCTGCATCCTTTTCGATGGGAAATGTTCGATGACCCACGATACTGCCCTAATTGGTTCTTCCTGACTAGCATCTCTGTTCACATGAAATGCGGGATACGAAGAGAACACTTGGGCGCAAGCTACGCGCTATAGACCACCGCAGAGAATTATCAGAAAGTACAAGTGCCTGCCTTATATGAAGATGGTGATGGAAATATGGTATATGTGAACTACGTCGTCTATTCGGAAAGTGAGGAACGAAATGGAAACCACTGTGAAAATACGACCAAGGATTTCACAGCCGTTTTGGGCAGTGTCTGTATTATGCCTGTCGATCGCATCAAGACGCTCTTTTCAGTTGTGAGCGCACTGTGAGCGAGTAAAGTTGCCTGGAACAGCAATGTCTGCCGCCAAGTAGAAGGGGCCGCTGAGAGGCTTCGCCTTAATGAATGCAGCCCACCCAACACAACTGCCACGCACTTCCTTCTTCATGGCAATTCTCAGAGGCACTCTGCAGGGGCAGTGAAGACACTCCTGCATCCTTTTCGATGGGAAGTGTTCGATCACCCACAATAATGCCCTAATTGGTGCTTCCTGACCAGCATCTCTGTTCACATGAAATGCGGGATACGAAGAGAACACTAGGGCGCAGGCTACGCGCTATAGACCAGCGCAGAGAATTATCAGAAAGTACAGGTGGCTGCCTTCTATGAAGATGGTGATGGAAATATGGTATATGTGAACTACGTCGTCTATTCGGAAAGTGAGGAACGAAATGAAAACCACTGTGAAAATACGACCAGGGATTTCACAGACGTTTTGGTCAGTGTCTGTAGTATGCCTGTCGATCGCATCAAGACGCTCTTTTCAGTTGTGAGCGCACTGTGAGCGAGTAAAATAGCCTGGAACAACAATGTCTCCCGCGAAGTAGAAGGCCCGCTGAGAGACTTCGCCTTAATGAATGCAGCCCACCCAACACAACTGCCACGCACTTCCTTCTTCATGGCAATTCTCAGAGGCACTCTGCAGGGGCAGTGAAGACACTCCTGCATCCTTTTCGATGGGAAGTGTTCGATCACCCACAATAATGCCCTAATTGGTGCTTCCTCACCAGCATCTCTGTTCACATGAAATGCGGGATACGAAGAGAACACTAGGGCGCAGGCTACGCGCTATAGACCAGCGCAGAGAATTATCAGAAAGTACAGGTGGCTGCCTACTATGAAGATGGTGATGGAAATATGGTATATGTGAACTACGTCGTCTATTCGGAAAGTGAGGAACGAAATGAAAACCACTGTGAAAATACGACCAGGGATTTCACAGACGTTTTGGTCAGTGTCTGTGGTATGCCTGTCGATCGCATCAAGACGCTCTTTTCAGTTGTGAGCGCACTGTGAGCGAGTAAAATAGCCTGGAACAACAATGTCTCCCGCGAAGTAGAAGGGGCCGCTGAGAGACTTCGCCTTAATGAATGCAGCCCACCCAACACAACTGCCACGCACTTCCTTCTTCATGGCAATTCTCAGAGGCACTCTGCAGGGGCAGTGAAGACACTCCTGCATCCGTTTCGATGGGAACTGTTCGATGACCCACAATATTGCCCTAATTGGTTCTTCCTGACTAGCATCTCTGTTCACATGAAATGCGGGATACGAAGACTACACTTGGGCGCAGGCTACGCACTATAGACCAGCGCAGAGAATTATCAGAAAGTACAGGTGGCTGCCTTCTATGAAGATGGTGATGGAAATATGGTATATGTTAACTACGTCGTCCATTCGGAAAGTGAGGAACGAAATGGAAACCACTGTGAAAATACGACCATGCATTTCACAGACGTTTTGGGCAGTGTCTGTAGTACGCCCGTCGATCGCATCAAGACGCTCTTTTCAGTTGTGAGCGCACTGTGAGCGAGTAAATTTTCCTGGAACAAGAATGTGTCCCGCCAAGTAGAAGGTCCCGCTGAGAGGCTTCGCCTTAATGAATGCAGCCCACCCAACACAACAGCCACGCACGTCCTTCTTCATGACAATTCTCAGAGGAACTCTGCAGGGGCTGTGAAGACACTCCTGCATCTTTTCGATGGGAAGTGTTCGATCACCCACAATACTGCCCTAATTGGTTCTTCCTGACTAGCATCTCTGTTCACATGAAATGCGGGATACGAAGACTACACTTGGGCGCAGGCTACGCGCTATAGACCAGCGCAGAGAATTATCAGAAAGTACAGGTGGCTGCCTTCTATGGAGATGGTGATGGAAATATGGTATATGTGAACTACGTCGTCTATTCGGAAAGTGAGGAACGAAATGGAAACCACTGTGAAAATACGACCAAGCATTTCACAGACGTTTTGGGCAGTGTCTGTAGTATGCCCATCGATCGCATCAAGACGCTGTTTTCAGTTGTGAGCGCACTGTGAGCGAGTAAATTTGCCTGGAACAACAATGTCTCCCCCCAAGTAGGAGGTCCCGCTGAGAGGCTTCGCCTTAATGAATGTAGCCCACCCAACACCACTGCCATGCACTTCCTTCTTCATGGCAATTCTCAGAGGCACTCTGAAGGGGCAGTGAAGGCACTCCTGCATCCTTTTCGATGGGAAGTGTTCGATCACTCACAATACTGCCCTAATTGATTCTTCCTGACTAGCATCTCTGTTCACATGAATGCGGGATACGAAGAGAACACTTGGGCGCAGGCTACGCGCTATAGACCAGCGCAGAGAATTATCAGAAAGTAAAGGTGGCTGCCTTCTATGAGGATGGTGATGGAAATATGGTATATGTGAACTACGTCGTCTATTCGGAAAGTGAGGAACGAAATGGAAACCACTGTGAAAATACGACCAGGGATTTCACAGACGTTTTGGGCAGTGTCTGTAGTACGCCCGTCGATCGCATCAAGACGCTCTTTTCAGTTGTGAGTGCACTGTGAGCGAGTAAAATTGCCTGGAACAACAATGTCTTCCACCAAGTACAAGGGGCCGCTGAGAGGCTTCGCCTTAATGAATGCTGCCCACCCAACACTACTGCCATGCACTTCCTTCTTCATGCCAATTCTCAAAGGCACTCTGCAGGGGCAGTGAAGACACTCCTGCAGCCTTTTCGATGGGAAGTGTTCGACCACCCACAATACTGCCCTAATTGGTTCTTCCTGACTAGCATCTCTGTTTACATGAAATGCTGGTTACGAAGACAACACTTGGGCGCAGGCTACGCGCTATAGACCAGCGCAGAGAATTATCAGAAAGTACAGGTGGCTGCCTTCTATGAGGATGGTGATGGAAATATGGTATAACTCTCCGTCAAATGTCTAAGTCGAAGCGGCGACTATGTAGAGAAGTACCTGGAAGGTGTAGCTAAATGTGCAAAGGAAACAGTTTTGTTTTTCACTGTGGTTTCCATTTCGCGACCGAGCGTTCTTTACTTTCCGAAGAACACTCGTAGAAATCACCAGTGCAAAACACTCACGAGAAGTTGGCTGGATGGCTGTCAGCCGAAATATCGTGTCTGAAAGTCGACGTCATCCGTCTGCTATCCCGAAACTTCATGGAATACTCTTTCTGCCAGAAAAGTTTCAGGAATCTGCTTTCGGAAATTTTTAATTAAGATAAGTTTCTTCTTCATCGAAAAATTGTTTGCTGGAAATCTCGTTAAAGTGACACGTAGTACTCTCCACCCGTGGTGGTATGCCAGCGGCCATGGAAGAGTCTCTTCGTGACTCTGACGTCATGATGAAAGCGTACACCGTGTCCTTCACTGACAACATCCTGCATCTGAGGGGAAACATCAAGATGATTGTTCAAAAAGTGAAACTCGAGGCTAATCAACGTGACTGCTGGAACTTGTTCAGTATGATGGCCACCACATGAATATGGTGTATGCCCACTTGGTTGCTGAGAATGCGCGAATGATGTCCAGGTATCTCTCTCGTCCATATCATTTTTTGATTCAGAGCTGTAATCTGGCATCATCTTTTGAATCACAGATGTAGCAAAGGCCTCTTCTTTCAGGTTCTCTTGTGATATGTGAGGAAACACTTCCCCGAGATTTTTGGATATTCCCCATCTTTGGGCAGGATTTTCCCGAACTGTTTTATTATTGCCAATTTAGTGCGTAGAGGTGGTAATATAGTCTTTGATCTCGGATCCCCCAGGTTCTTGTGCATAAAAGGAGAAGAGATTGTTACAGAAATTACGTTGTATAATGGACAGTGCAGTCAATAGCATCGTCGTTTCGATTGGGTACCATTATTAATTGAAGTAGTGTATCAAGCATATAGGGAGCGTTTCATATGCTTTTCTCTGTAGCTTACAATATAATAAGCAAAAGCAACATTTAATACCGCTGTATCGATGCTTACGATCAGGATGTCTCTTTCGCAATACTGACAAGGAAAACACCCTATCACATCCCCCTTAGATTTTATAGTAAGATAGCCCTGTCGATAGCTCGTCAAAAAATGAAAACAGATAAACTATGAAAACAGGAAGAAGGTGTACTGAACTACGAAAAAAAGCAAAATAGAAGCAGTGACCGGTCCAAGCTCAAGATGTGGAACATCGCACGTAATTGTAGAGCCAGGCCGTCAAGGTAGTGGACTGGGAAGGGTGAGATCACATCTCCCTCGTGCCCCATATATTGCCGTGTCTGGTAGCTGTCTTGAAATTTATTTCTGTGACGTGGAGTGACATAAAAAAAACTGAGTAAAGGAATCAGCGAACAGCTTGAACGGATGTCTTGCTATGTCCGCCCAGACCAAACGCAACGAACAATACTAAACAAAATAAAAAAAAGGAAAAAAAAGAAAGAAAAAAAAGGTCAGCGCGTCAGAATGGCCGCCGCAGTGGCTGAGCGGTTCTAGGTGCTTCAGTCCAGAACCGCGCGGCTGCTACGATCGCAAGTTCGAATCCTGCCTCGGGCATAGATGTGTGTGATGTCCTTAGGTTTAAGTAGTTCTGAGTTCTATGGGACTGATGACCTCCGATGTTAAGTCCCATAGTGGTCAGAGCCATTTGTCCCATTTGCGACAGAATCTCAATCGCAAGGGCCCGGGTTCGATTCCCGGCTGGGTCGGAGATTTTCTCCGCTCAGAGACTGGGTGCCTGTTGTCCTAATCATCATCATTTCATCTCTATCGATGCGGACGTCGCCCAAGTGGCGTCAAATCGAAAGACTTGCACCCGGCGAAAGGCGTACCCGGGAAGAGGTCCTAGTCGCACGACATTTTTGTTTGTTCACCCAAATACATTTTATGTCTTTTACGTTCCGGTTTTGGGCTTCCGTCTCTTGAATTACTTTGTCGTACCATACTTGACACTCGTTTATTTGTTGATTTCATTTCTGTGAGCGGTCTGTGCGGCATCTCGCCTGCTCTCACTATTCATCGCATTTGCTTGCGACGGTAATACATCCTTAACACCTGACTCATATTCTATAACCAATGTACAGTACGACAGGGCCAAGACTACAGAAGGCGAACAGACTCGTCAATGACCGGACGGAAAGTTCATAATGTTGTGAAAAAAAAAAGCCCTCCGACCTCACAGGTTAACACCGTATCCACACAACTCCGACGCCGTTATTCTTGCCTTTCTCTCGACGTCGCGTATCTTGCGGTTGGACCGTTCTCTGTCTCTGTTTTGCTTCTTTTTTCACAGTTTAGTACACCTTCTTGTTTTCATGCTTGGTGAATGTTCAGCTTTTGATGGGCTGTCCACTGGGCCATTTTACCCCTAAATCTGGGGGGAGGGGGTGGTGGGGAGTTTCCTTTGTGAGTTCCGGGTTCCATGACGGGAGGACGCCTTATGAAGATGTGAGGAAATTGAAGGGCCAGCGCACCCTCTGGGCGGAGAGGATGATGATACTGAGCGAGGTGCCAGTGGAGGGACGCCTCATGACGTCAGCGGGCAGAACAGGGGAAAGTGTAGGGAGCAAAATGGCTCAAATGGCTCTGAGCACTATGCGACTTAACTGCTGAGGTCATCAGTCGCCTAGAACTTAGAACTACTTAAACCTAACTAACCTAAGGACATCACACACATCCATGCCCGAGGCAGAATTCGAACCTGCGACCGGAGCGGTCGCTCGGGTCCAGACTGTAGCGCCTAGAACCGCACGGCCACTCCGGCCGGCCAGTAAAGAGCAGCTAGCTGTTTTGTGCACAGGGAAGCCGTGTTACGGGAACACACGAGGATTGTCGCTGATCATGACGCGTCTGGTCGCGATCGAGCAAGTGTGTGTGTGTGTGTGTGTGTGTGTCTGTGTCTGTGTGCCTATTCATCTACATCTACATCTACATTTATACTCCGCAAGCCACCCAACGGTGTGTGGCGGAGGGCACTTTACGTGCCACTGTCATTACCTCCCTTTCCTGTTCCAGTCGCGTATGGTTCGCGGGAAGAACGACTGTCTGAAAGCCTCTGTGCGCGCTCTAATCTCTCTAATTTTACATTCGTGATCTCCTCGGGAAGTATAAGTAGGGGGAAGCAATATATTCGATACCTCATCCAGAAACGCACCCTCTCGAAACCTGGCGAGCAAGCTACACCGCGATGCAGAGCGCCTCTCTTGCAGAGTCTGCCACTTGAGTTTGTTAAACATCTCCGTAACGCTATCACGGTTACCAAATAACCCTGTGACGAAACGCGCCGCTCTTCTTTGGATCTTCTCTATCTCCTCCGTCAACCCGATCTGGTACGGATCCCACACTGATGCGCAATACTCAAGTATAGGTCTAACGACTGTTTTGTAAGCCACCTCCTTTGTTGATGGACTACATTTTCTAAGGACTCTCCCAATGAATCTCAACCTGGTACCCGCCTTACCAACAATTAATTTTATATGATCATTCCACTTCAAATCGTTCCGCACGCGTACTCCCAGATATTTTACAGTAACTGCTACCAGTGTTTGTTCCGCTATCATATAATCATACAATAAAGGATCCTTCTTTCTATGTATTCTCAATACATTACATTTGTCTATGTTAAGGGTCAGTTGCCACTCCCTGCACCAAGTGCCTATCCGCTGCAGATCTTCCTGCATTTCGCTACAATTTTCTAATGCTGCAACTTCTCTGTATACTACAGCATCATCCGCGAAAAGCCGCATGGAACTTCCGACACTATCTACTAGGTCATTTATATATATTGTGAAAAGCAATGGTCCCATAACACTCCCCTGTGGCACGCCAGAGGTTACTTTAACGTCTGTAGACGTCTCTCCGTTGATAACAACATGCTGTGTTCTGTTTGCTAAAAACTCTTCAATCCAGCCACACAGCTGGTCTGATATTCCGTAGGCTCTTACTTTGTTTATCAGGCGACAGTGCGGAACTGTATCGAACGCCTTCCGGAAGTCAAGAAAAATAGCATCTACCTGGGAGCCTGTATCTAATATTTTCTGGGTCTCATGAACAAATAGAGCGAGTTGGGTCTCACACGATCGCTGTTTGCGGAATCCATGTTGATTCCTACATAGTAGATTCTGAGTTTCCAAAAACGACATGATACTCGAGCAAAAAACATGTTCCAAAATTCTACAACAATCGACGTCAGAGATATAGGTGTATAGCCTTGCGCATCTGCTCGACGACACTTCTTGAAGACTGGGACTACCTGTGCTCTTTTCCAATCACTTGGAACCTTCTGTTCCTCTAGAGACTTGCGGTACACGGCTGTTAGAAGGGGGGCAAGTTCTTTCGCGTACTCTGTGTATTCCCTGTTGCTCACCTACAGGTGCGTCAGCAGATATGGGCTTCAGTTTTTGCAGCAGTGAGCAGCCTTGTTAAACTGTGCTCCAAATTTCTTGGCAGTGTGATAAGTGGTGTGAATGACGTGCGGTTGTGATGCATTTTGTCAAATGACGTTGCCGTCATTCCGCCCTTGCTGGTAGTTAAAGTGTGCTAAGCCAGGGTAACGATCTGTTGAGGCTAATTAATGGTTTATGTTTCTGAAAGGCGGTTAGTTTAAGACGTTCATTCCCTGGCGTTGTTCGTTACGTTTTTAAAGATGAAGGGTTTCTTATCAGGTTACCGGGTGACAGAATATTGTGCTAATGTTCTCAGAGAAGGGTAATGGTAGTTGTAAGGCAAGCTGCTTTCCGGTAACCAAGTTAATTAATCAGTTCCTTCTTCGTGCTGTGAATGATTGTGGTTTTTGGGCTAATCAGTGCTCTTGTTTTCTAAAGGCAAGGCACTCGCCGCTCGGAATATTTACTGTGTGGTATTTCATCTCATGAACTCAATAGTTGTACTCGTGTAATTAATGATATCATTCAAAGCAAAGGCAAAATGCAGGCTGTTAGTAAATGTCATGGTCATAATGGGCTATTTTTTAATGATGCCTGTGATGTTTGGACTTTAAACGTAAAGATTACACTTTGGATGTTGAACGTACTGCAGTCGTGTAAAGATTTATCTAAAACTTTTGGTGTTGACCCTATTAACTAAGTGGTGATGGTTGCTACAAAGCAACCCTGCAATCATCAGAAAGGATTGATAATAAATTAATATGTATGCAAGGATGTAAAATTTTAAAGCTCATTGTGACTTGTTGCTTTCTCTGAAATGTATGCTGCTTCAGCTTTACATTATCAAGAGTACTTACTGCTAGTGAGAACGCAATAATTGTAATTGTTGTGAGAAATAAAATTTTTTTGTCATACGTGCTTCCAGGGACTTAGTGGTTTCCACTCCCGGTTCCCATGTCCTGTTATGATACACAGACTGCGAAACATAAGGAACGTTACCCTTTGTACATAGTTTATTGAGTCAGATTTTAGAGGGTCACAGCAATGAACTATAGTTTTTTTATGTCACGTAGTTGAAGTATTTAAGCCTACTACGTATTAAACAACTTTGTTGGGAATTAGAGACGTTCAGTATTTTAGGAATCGGTACAATATGTTGCGCATAAGTGTCTGAGTTTGGGGGGATTTGCTGGTGGTGGAATGTTCATTTCAGTAAGATGTTCGAACGAGTGCCCACTTTCCCGACTTCATGTCAACATACCCACAAAAAAAAAAAATGTTCAAAAGTTTCTGAGCACTATGGGACTTAACATCTGAGGTCATCAGTCCCCTAGAACTTAGAACTACTTAAACCTAACTAACCTAAGGACATCACACATATCCATGCCCGAGGCGGGATTCGAACCTGCGACCGTAGCGGTCGCGCGGTTCCAGACTGTAGCGCCTAGAACCGCTCGGCCACACCGGCCGGCAACGACATACCCACAACCTCAGATGAGTTCAAACAACACATTGCGGAAGTGTCTCGCTCTGTGTCACCAGCAACTGCAGTTCTCGTCCATAAGTCGTTTAGAAGACTGAGTGAGTTATGCATTAACGAAAATGGGCAGTGTTTTGAACACCTCACTTAAATGAACAGCGGAACTCACATGTGAACACACCACACACGCATATACACCGAGGTGGCAAAAGCCGTCAGATAGCAATAAGCACATTTACAGATGGAGATACTATCAAGAACGCTACGTACAAAAGGGCAGTGCATTGGCGCAACTGTCATTTGTACTCAAGTGATTCGTGTGCAAAGCTGTCCGACGTGATAAGGGCCACACGACAGGAATTAACTGATGCAAACGCGGAAAGATAGCTATAGTTCGACGCAGAAGGGAAGTCAATACGCCGAGAATACCACATTTCAGGCACTACCTCTCACCATGGACAACGCAGTAGCAGCTGGCCTTCACTTAAGGGGCTCCGGAAAGGCTCAAAATCATGAAAAGTTCAATTTTTACTTTTTTGCGTTTTCTGAATCTGCAGACTATTACCTTTTAATAGATATATAATTTATTCAATTCCGAAGACTAAAACTATTTTTAAATTTTTTTTGAAATGTTTTCTACATGGGCGTGACCCACTGTTGCGCTGTTAAACTGCTGTCAAATGGTGTTATTATTAACGTCCGTGTTCATCAGGTACATTTTAGTGATGTGAGATAAAGTATGTGTTGTGACTAACCTATTTTCAGAGACTTAGCAGCACCTGAACTGTTGAAAAAGTGTATTCACGGAAAAACTCAAAACCCCAATGAAAGTGTAAATAGTGTTATATGATCGAGAATCCCCAAGACTGTATTTGTTGGAATAGAAACACTTCACTTTGGTGTGTATCATGCTGTTGCGACTTTCAATGATGGCAACATTGTAAGGTGCAAGGTATTTAGAAATATGGGAATGAAGATAGGTTCTAACATGGTACGAGCGATGCTTGCTTTAGACAAGGAACACCTTCGGGCTGCAGACAGGGCTGTAAAGAGTCTAGAAATACAAGCAAGAGTAAACAGGAGGAGGAACAAGAGGAAGCTGGAGGAGGAGTTTGCAGAGGATAAAGATAATCCATCCTATGGACCCGGAATGCACTAAAAAGTTAATTCAATCTTTGTCGCTCGATTCCCAAAACTTTTATTTTCTCATACTAATTACATGTTTTCTAAGGATCTTCCAAACATATTTGTTTCAAACTTTCAGTAAATGTTACACAGTACCTTCTGCATAATTTAACACAGCCTTTTTCCAAAAAACTGTATATTTTTGAATATATAAATAAAAAATTGCAAAAAAATGTTGTGAATTTTCATTACAATTGAAAAAAAATCATCTTTAATAACTGAACTACAATTTTGTAAAATCCCTGTGTTAAGTTGTAGCCCATATTCCAATAAATAATCTGCAAAAAGTTCAACTTCCTACCTCAAATACTTTGTGAGGAAAGATGTAAATTATAAGCGTTATTTTAACATTGCAAGTATAGGGCGTTCCTGAGCCCCTTAAAGACCGAGAGCAGCGGAGTTTATCTACAGTTGTCAGTGCTGTTAGACAAGCATCACTGCGTGAAATAACCGCAGACATCTATGTGGGACGTACGACGAACGTATCCGTTACGACAGGGCGGCGAAATCTGGCGTTAATGGGCTATGGCAGCAGACGACCAACGCGAGTGCCTTTGCTAACAGCGCGACGCCGCCTGCAGGGGCTCTCCTGGGTTCGTGACCAAATCGGTTGGATCCAAGACGATTGGAAAACCATGGTCTGGTCAGAAAAGTCCCGATGTCGCTTGGTAAGACCTAATGGTAGGGTTCGAGTGTGGCGCAGACCCCATGAAGCCATGGACCCAAGTTCTCAACATTGCACTGTGCAAGCTGGTGGTGGCTCCATATTGCCATAATGACGTGGAGTGTGTTTACATGGAATGGATAAATGAACAGCGCAGAGTGCATGCTGCCTGTTCTTGGCGAAGCTGCACGCAGTTACAGCGTAGCCAGAGCCTCGTTTTCTAAATCGCATTTCTGTATTGGTGATGACGATGATGATGATGTTTGGCTTGTGGGGCGCTCAAATGCGCGGTCATCAGCGCCCGTACAGAGTCCCAGTTTGTACACAGTCAAATTTTTTTGCACAGTCCAGTCTAGCCACTGTCACCAATCATGATGACAATGATGAAATGATGAGGACAGCACAAACACCCACTCCCCAGGTAGAGAAAATCCCCAAACCGGCCGGGAATCGAACCCGGGCCCCCGTGATCCAGACGCAGCAACGCCAGCCACTAGACCACGAGTTGCGGACAAACGTACTGGTGAGACTAGGTTTTGCTAGATACGCTTTTGGCTCAAACTGGATGAAAACTCGTATGCCTCACGGAAAGGTAACGGACGCAGAAGAGAATGAGGAGACGAAATAGAAGATGGGTTGATAGCCTATGCAATATTATTTCAGTAATTACAAAACGGAGCCAAATTTACAAAGACTTTGCAGTATGAGCCCAGTATCAATACAAATATGCATCTGGCTCTCGTCTGGATGGATGCACTGATTCCGTTGGTATGGGTGTCCTAAAGCCTTTGTATCCTGTCCTGAAGCAAGCTGGCCCACAGATGTTGTAACTCGTCCTTGACATCACGAACGTCGGAGCGGTTTTCACTCATGTCCTGTCGGCGATAGATCTGGAGAGTACCTGGACATCCTGCAGACAATTCATGGAGACACCTGACATGGGTGGGCGTGCATTGTTCTATTGAAAAATGGCACCACAATACTCTCGCATGAGATGTGACACATGACATGTTGTCAGACTTACTTCATTTACTATCGGCCATGATCTGACTGCGCCGTGCCGTATGTTGAGAACAATTTCAACTCCTCTCTGTCTGAATAATGTAAGCCCAGTAATAACATTTGATCATAGTGATTAAGATTCTACTGGGTATTATGCATGGGACACGGGACACGGACGTATGTGCACAAACAGCTGTAGAGCAACTGTCAGTCCACTTCCGCGCATACCAGGAGGAAAACTTACTGAGCAGAAACCGAACGCTGATTGGCGGACAGCTACCAATCGTTGACGACATGGACATCCACGAATAGCCTCTTTCTTTCCATCTTCTCTTACGTCATGACTAGGCAATCGTATTAGAGGGCCAATTAAAAGTTTTACAACAGCGACGACAGACATCGACAGTCTGTAATACACTCCTGGAAATTGAAATAAGAACACCGTGAATTCATTGTACCAGGAAGGGGAAACTTTATTGACACATTCCTGGGGTCAGATACATCACATGATCACACTGACAGAACCACAGGCACATAGACACAGGCAACAGAGCATGCACCAGGTCGGCACTAGTACAGTGTATATCCACCTTTCGCAGCAATGCAGGCTGCTATTCTCCCATGGAGACGATCGTAGAGATGCTGGATGTAGTCCTGTGGAACGGCTTGCCATGCCATTTCCACCTGGCGCCTCAGTTGGACCAGCGTTCGTGCTGGACGTGCAGACCGCGTGAGACGACGCTTCATCCAGTCCCAAACATGCTCAATGGGGGACAGATCTGGAGATCTTGCTGGCCAGGGTAGTTGACTTACACCTTCTAGAGCACGTTGGGTGGCACGGGATACATGCGGACGTGCATTGTCCTGTTGGAACAGCAAGTTCCCTTGCCGGTCTAGGAATGGTAGAACGATGGGTTCGATGACGGTTTGGATGTACCGTGCACTATTCAGTGTCCCCTCGACGATCACCAGTGGTGTACGGCCAGTGTAGGAGATCGCTCCCCACACCATGATGCCGGGTGTTGGCCCTGTGTGCCTCGGTCGTATGCAGTCCTGATTGTGGCGCTCACCTGCACGGCGCCAAACACGCATACGACCATCATTGGCACCAAGGCAGAAGCGACTCTCATCGCTGAAGACGACACGTCTCCATTCGTCCCTCCATTCACGCCTGTCGCGACACCACTGGAGGCGGGCTGCACGATGTTGGGGCGTGAGCGGAAGACGGCCTAACGGTGTGCGGGACCGTAGCCCAGCTTCATGGAGACGGTTGCGAATGGTCCTCGCCGATACCCCAGGAGCAACAGTGTCCCTAATTTGCTGGGAAGTGGCAGTGCGGTCCCCTACGGCACTGCGTAGGATCCTACGGTCTTGGCGTGCATCCGTGCGTCGCTGCGGTCCGGTCCCAGGTCGACGGGCACGTGCACCTTCCGCCGACCACTGGCGACAACATCGATGTACTGTGGAGACGTCACGCCCCACGTGTTGAGCAATTCGGCGGTACGTCCACCCGGCCTCCCGCATGCCCACTATACGCCCTCGCTCAAAGTCCGTCAACTGCACATACGGTTCACGTCCACGCTGTCGCGGCATGCTACCAGTGTTAAAGACTGCGATGGAGCTCCGTATGCCACGGCAAACTGGCTGACACTGACGGCGGCGGTGCACAAATGCTGCGCAGCTAGCGCCATTCGACGGCCAACACCGCGGTTCCTGGTGTGTCCGCTGTGCCGTGCGTGTGATCATTGCTTGTACAGCCCTCTCGCAGTGTCCGGAGCAAGTATGGTGGGTCTGACACACCGGTGTCAATGTGTTCTTTTTTCCATTTCCAGGAGTGTAAATAGAAGCACCTATCCCGATACAAAACCAGTCGTGCCCTGAGGAAGGCCGTTGCAATTCGGCCGAAACATCGGTTTTAGTTTATTGTTGTTAGTTTTTAGCAATGACGCGGCATAATACTCAGAAGCATCTTAATCACTATGACATCGGCCGCGGAAGCTACGTTCTCGTATTTGACCAGTTTTTATACAAGACTACACCGTTCTGCTACGCGAAACTGTCAATAACGAGAAAAATATCTTTTAGGACGATGCTTAAAAATCTTGATTAGGTACACTAAAAAAAAAGTAACAAATACTGTTGTCTTAAGCGCTTTACTTTCAGTGAGGATTGACGTAAGTAAAAGACAGCACTTCCCAATTAAAAAACGAAGGGCTCTTAGCACGACGCACAAATATCAGATTATACTCTATGAATGAGTTTTCTAGATTACATTATTCTCATAGTCATTTTCGCACAGAAATGTTTACGTTACTGCCAGCAGTATTACATCCCTCCGGAATAGTACGTAAGTGCCGGATGCGAAACTCATTTGACCACTTCAGGAAGTAAACGACAATGCAAAGCCAGCAGTATTGTTAAAGCGTGGATTATGGTTGCTGCAGTTGGCTTTCTGGAAGCAGGTTAGCGAACAGAAAGCCGGAAACGTTCACACTTCGGGACAATCCAACGTATCTGGTTTCTATAGCGGTGACGTTTGCTACAATGGTGTATCTGTCCTTTGACGGTCACCAGGCTGCGAGGTAGTAAGACGGGGAGCCGTTACTTTCCCGTCACCAGCGGACACACTGCAGTGTACCTCAGAACGCTAACTCATGCTGAGGCAGGAAATACCGAGGGCTGACAGCTCACATAATGACTCAGCCTTGAAGAAAGGTGGCATTCATAAGCACGTAAAATTCGGGACACAATTGCCAGTGTTATGATGCAATTAATCGACATGAGACAATGCCAATATTTATTGAATCTGGGTCTAAATCTACGTTACATTACGCAAGTCACTGTATATTGCGAGGTGGAGGATTCTTCACATTTTACGTCCTTTTCCATTTGAGTACTGAAGGAAGGGAAATCTCTGTATATGTGTCTTTAATACTCTCCATAATAACTCATATGTTACAATTCTGCCAATTTGAGGTACTCGATGGTGGTAGCAGAGTAGTGTTTTTCGAATATCAGTCTTCTAAATTTTCCAACAGGGTTTTCTGAGGGCAACACTTGTTTTCTTCAAAAGACTCCCAGTCAAGTTCCGTGCTTATCTCTGTTACTCTTTCGTATGGAATATACCAACAACCAGCGTCCACAGAGATTAATACGAGATGAGGAAGAGTTTAAAGACGTTTCTGCCTCAAAACCCATATTTGACGAGAAATACACAAAACGTATTGCGTCTCTAAAGATTGTTAGTTACCTACATAATATTTTTAAACTATATTAATTGCTAATCTAAATGTAAATCATATCTCAATATTATATGCAAAGTACATGTTTTATGTTATTAATACAGACGTGGATGCCACCTGTTTGATTCAATGATCTGAAATTGCAGCCTGATACGATTAAAACCAGGGTAACCAGTGGGATATGAAACAAAGCTAGAAAACATTCAGAAAATAAGTATGGATACTTCCATAATGTTGGTTAAAACTGAAAATTTAAAATTTGAAATACGAAGAAGAGGGTCAGATGGCTTAGAAAATACTGCTGTATATCAACATATACGTCACATTAACACTCCTCATAGTGGAGAAACAGGGAGTGAACTTTGAAAAAGCCACGTTCAACTTTCACTCTTCTTCAACACATTTTTTACTCATAAAACTTCATATATGGATTTATTGTATTAATTTCACGATTTACATTTTTAAGTGATGACTGTCATAACTGAAGTTATGTGTTTCGTAAGCAACGTTTTACTATGGTTCGTTAGGTGAAATGTAGCACACAAACGTTGAAATGAATGTGGGAAACCTTCGGAAACCACGCTACATTAGCCAGCAGAAACAAGTTTTAGCAGCGTAGAACTACACAAATGTGATCTTCGCCTCTCCAGGTCGTCCCATTGTTGTTCACCATGGCAACTGTAATGCAGATTTCGTAGCTCTGACACTGAATGGGACACTGTGTATCGCCAGTCGTGGAGAGACATTTTAAAAACGTTGGCACTGCATGTTTCTGCCGCTCTTGGTGCAGATAATTGAGTTAGCTTTTTCTCGATTGGTGTATTTGGTATCGCAGATAAAAGACAGCTGTACAAATCTATTGAACAGCATGACCATGCTGCTCTGAGTGTACTATAATAGCCCTGTTGTGTGGATCTGTATGTGCAGGGTGACAATTATTGAACTATATGAAAAAGAAACGTAAATTAGTTATTAACTACGGTGTGCACACACTTTGCACACACTTTATCCAACATGTAAACGTCACTAGAGATGAAACTTCCAGGTAGGTTAAGACTGTGTGCCGGACCGAGACTCGTACTCGGGACCTTTGCCTTTCACGGGCAAGAGCTCTACCAACGGAGCTACCCAACCACGACTGACCGCCGTCCTCAGAATTTTATTCCGCATTACCTCGTCTCCTACGTGCTTGGGTAGCTCAGTTGGTAAAGCACTTGCCCGCGAAAGGCAAAGGTCCCGAGTTCGAGTGTCGGTCCGGCATACAGTTTTAATCTGCCAGGATGTTTCAAATCAGCGCACACTCCGCTGCAGAGCGAAAATTTTATTCTGGTCACAACAGATATTTGGATTTAGGTTTTGATATGTTCGATATGCCTGCTACCATAAGCGATGGTGGTGATGCAGATGAATAACAAAATTTTGCATGACTCGCTAAGGTGTCAGAACATCGATGCTGTCGATGACCTTCTCAATGGCTGTTTTCAGCTCAGCCATAGTTTTGAGGTTACTGCTGTACACCTCGTCTTTAACATAGCTCTCCTGCTTCGACGGGGCCGAGCTCTATCTTTAATGAACCACATTTTGTCGAAATCAGGTTCACTTCAGATAATGGAGATGAAATCAGCTTCCAAAACCTTCACGTACCTTTCATTAGTCACCGTGCCAAATGTTTTTTATTCCAGTCTTTGATCACAATATAAATTCGTTCGACGAAACCGGTTTCAGTCAGTGCTGACCATCTTCAGATCTAAATATAAAAAATATGCAACTAGTGAGCAGTCTGTCTATGAAAACAATACAATATTTCATATCACGATACACTCTCATTCAAACTGGGAATGTACAGATAAAATAAGCTCAAGCGTACCTGTTCTACACCACGTCCTGATGTGATCAAGCCGTAATGACGTCGTCAAAACATATAAATACACTCAGCAAAGCATCGTCACGTAGAATTAAAATATGGTGTAAAATAGGTCACATCGTCCACACAGTCATTTTGCAACTGGCGTTACTGTACAAAACATACTGAAGTCAGTATCTACCAGAGACACGTTTTGTAGGGAGCACATTGTGCTCATGTGGGAGCGATCTATATGGTAGCCAATAAACTGGTAGCCAAGATATCAGGAATTCTTTTTATTCCATGATTACCGATGATGGCGGCTTTAATTTCACCGAAACCGGTAATCATGGAATAAAAAGAATTCTGTGGTCTTGGCTGCCAGTTTATTGTTTTAGGAATATATTTGCCTATATGCTCACAGATGTCGCTACTGTGGGCTTAGATGTATTTTTCAAAGCAAGAACCATAATATGATCAAAATACAGTAGGTAAAATACATGTGGCAGGCTTTTAAATTTTGATAACTATTATAGGAACCAATTGTGATAAAATAAAAGACGAATGCAGTTAAACATGCAAGATTATTTAAAGGAAATATATAAAGATAATATGTCTGACACTTTTATGGTGAATTTATGGTAAAAAATAAAATATACGTAATACACAACAGAGGGGCGCTGATCATTGATCTGTCTATTGTTCCATACAGTTATTTTGTCATTTAGACATTTTATCTTTCATAGTCCTCCCCCCCCCCCCCGAACCATGGACCCTTCCGTTGGTGGGGAGGCTTGTGTGCCTCAGAGATACAGATGGACGTACCGTAGGTGCAGCCACAACGGAGGGGTATCTGTTGAGAGGCCAGACAAACGTGTGGTTCCTGAAGAGGATCAGCAGCTTTTCAGTAGTTGCAGGGCAACAGTCTGGATGATTGACTGATCTGGCCTTGTAACACTAACCAAAACGGCCTTGCTGTGCAGGTACTGCGAACGGCTGAAAGCAAGGGGAAACTACAGCCGTAATTTTTCTGGAGGGCATGCAGCTTTACTGTATGATTTGTATGGAGTGTAGCCATGTATGGAACTGAAACATGGACGATAAAAAGTTTGGACAAGAAGAGAATAGAAGCTTTCGAAATGTGGTGTTACAGAAGAATCCTGAAGATTAAATGGGTAGATCACATAACTAATGAGGAGGTATTGCATAGAATTGGGGAGAAGAGGAGTTTGTGGCACAAGAAGGGACCGGTTGGTAAGACATGTTCTGAGGCATCAAGGGATCACAAATTCAGCATTGGAGGGCAGCGTGGAGGGTAAAAATCGTAGAGGGAGACCAACAGATGAATACACTAAGCAGATTCAGGTTGCAGTAAGCACTGGGAGATGAAGAAGCTTGCACAGGATAGAGTAGAATGGAGAGGTGCATCAAACAAATCTCAGGAGTGAAGACCACAACAACAACAACAACAACAACAATAACAACAACACCTTTCATAGATAATTTATAGGTTGCTATAGGTAGTGTATATAAGTATACTGTTCCAGAGACATTACCAAATCTCAGACAACTGGGATGTATATTTGCAGATTGAAGCAACGAATGAAAATTTGTACCGAGGCCGGATTTCGAACTCGGACGTCCTGCTCACTCGGTGGATTCCCTAACCACTACGTCACCCTGGTACAGAGAAGCTGAGACACGGGTCTGAATCCTCGCCTTGGCACTAATTTTCTTCCTTCGCTTCATTGAGATATTGTTTCACTGAATGCAAAATCGAGTCAAATTTATAAAAGACTTGATGGTATGACCCCAATTGTCAGTATGATGTTGAAGGCCTGAAGTTATACCTGAAAGGTGGCTACACTGAGCCACAGCGCCAGAGAGCGCGCCAGAGAGTATTGTTCCGCCGCCTCCACTGGCAGTGATTATTGAAAAGTAGCGGCAGGCAGTTCTTGCCGAGAAGTTGTGGTGGACACTGCTTGTCGCTGAAGTTGGAGTGAAATGGGGTAGTAGAGAGTGTTTGTTCCATGTTTTATGCAGCTATTTGATGGGAGAGATAGCAGATGTTATTCTAATGGAGACATTGTAATGATCAGAGTGCATTTCGTCAATATAAATTAAGGTAACAAACTACTTTTATTTTTCTCTCTCATTATTTCAGTGACCTAAATAATGCATCATTACAGGTTCAGTCAACAAAGCATCTGGCTTGTGTTCTTGTATTAGAGTGTAATTTTGGTTTTCTTGCACAATTATAGTATTTCTAATTTTCTTTTATCATGTCAGTATAATTGGTATTTAAAAATTCTTGTCTTGTTGAAGAAGAACTGTGCCAGATGTGCATTGAGTCATACTACCACATACAGAACAGCTACACTTGTGCTTTGTTGGTTTCGTAGGTTTTATAGTTGCTGGGGACTTAATTAATTAATTGTATTAACTGAAATTTTCATTTCATTCTTTGTTGTTCTATGCAGTCAGATTGTGTACTAATACTAGTCAGGGCCAGCCGTTTACGAAACAGCGTAATCGGACATACAGCGACAGAAAATTAAAAAGTATTTGCATTGCATTCTTGTATCTTTATATAAATTAAGCCCCCATGCAAGTGGCGACCCTGCCAGGATCGTCCCTTGGAATCTTCTGATTGCAAAAATAGTAGACAGTAGTATTGTAGTAGTAATTTGTAGTTTAGTAATTGTAGTCTATTTTGCATGTGTAGATTTGGTAATTAGCATTCTTCTAATGGTATTTTTCAAAATTTAATTTTTATTGCCTTGTATACGCATTTGATGATTTGGTGCAATTATTTCAATTGTTCGATTAATCGTGTTTGAGGGAAATATTTCGTTGGAATGGTATTGTTGAAGATGAGGAGTCATTGTGTGTAATTTTCGTACAGTGACGAATTTTTTATGTTTTGTAAATGATTACGCGATCGATGAAAAAGGCAAAAATGATGGATAGTGAGAATGGCGAAATTGTTAACATGGCGAACTCGCCAACAGAGGAAAACAGTGTGATGAATAATGAAGTGGAAAACAATGTAATAAGTCGGGAAAATAGTCCGGAAACAGTTCAAAATTTTTCACAATCGAAAAATTCTCAGAATACGAGATTAACGACAGAAGATATGCAGCGGTTGATAAGTGCAATATTAGATTTGGGGTCACAGATAGACTCAATGGGATCTGAATTAAGTGCAATAATAAGAGGGTTAGGCTCACAAATAGTAACAAGTAAAATCGAGATGGAAACAATGGAAACACAGTTAGACTCACGAACAGGGACATGTTTCAAAAACATGAAAGATGAACCAAAGAAAGAAATTAGAGAAGAAGTACAACCGATTTTGAATGCTCACAACAATAGTTTAATTGCAGTAGAGATTAGACAAGAGGAACAGGACAGAGAACAGGAAGAAAAAGATCGCGTGATAGTACAGAAATTTTCAGAGTTAAATTTACAACGTGAAAACGATAAGGAAGAAATATTTGAGAGAATCAAGGAATCCGTACCAAATGACAGAATAAATAACGTAACACAACAATGTGAACAATTAACTACCAAATGTGTTAATACTGAAACCCGAGTCGCGACACTTACGGAAGACGTAAATAAACAGAAAGAACAAATAGGTGATTTATCGGAAAGAGTTGAGGAGATTTCAGACAAATTGACAAGTCTTAGTTTAAATGGGGACAGAGATTCAGATGATACAGCACCATTGCCATTTGCAGAAACCGAAGAGTACCAGAACATAAATAAGCATGTTGAAAATCAGGGAAAATTTAATGAACGCGTGAAAAGGGAATTTGAGGCATTAGAAAAGCAAGTCAAACAAATTGAAGGCGAAATCGTAGGAAAAGACAGCAGAAGAAATCTAGAATCACAGATAGCAGAGGGCTTTGAAGAAAATAATTTGTTTCATTTACGGGATGCAAAAAGAGAGCGCCAGGCGCGCGAACTTTACAATAATCGACATTCGGACTGGGACAGACGCGGTAGGTCTTTGTCGCCACGAGGCGAAAACTTTGACTATAAACACTTTTTGACTGTTCGGAAATTTAAGATCTTCCGCAACTCGAAGAATGACATACATCCATGTGCATGGTTAGATCAATTTACGTACGCACTTCCGCTAAAATTGCCACTAAGTCACAAACTGAAAATTATGTGCAGCTATTAAAGTCCTCAGGGGATTCACTACACTAAGTGAATATGTGCCGTAGCGAGCATAGGGCCCCGAGCTGTAGTGGTGCTATTTCTCTTTTAGTTTTCTGTACCGCTGCCTACTCTTTTACTATTCTTTGCATCTGTCAAAACAACTCTTCGACTATCAATATATCTAGAGAGTAAGTAAACAATAACCAGATATGACTATTTTACCCAAATGTGATTTCGGAAATTACCGTTTGGACTTACTGTATCTTCGGCAGCATTCATTCGTAGCTTAAACGAAATTTTACCTGTTTATCTTCGTGACAACATTACTTCATATGTTGACGATATTCTTATTGCTAAACATTCTTGGAGTGAGCACAACAAAATTTTGGATTCATTATTACGTATTTTTGCAAGAGTTGGCATTACAATGAACTTGGAAAAATCTGAATTTGGTCGTCCACAGGTGAAATTTGTTGGTCACATTATTTCTATAGAAGGTATTCTTCTTGATCCAGAGAAATTAGACGCTATTCGTAATTATGCTGTTCCTACCACAAAACGTGATGTTCGTAGTTTTCTTGGTGTCTGTAATTTTCTTAGACGCTTCGTTACATTGGACAATTTGGCCACACCTCGTTTTTGCGATCTATCTGGAAAGTTCTTTTTAAACGAAAATCGGTCGACAACTCTGTTTGGTTAGTTTGTATTCCTGATGAGTGGGTTAATAAGCTTATTTGGTATACGCATTTCAGTTATGCACACTTTGGTCTCAGAAAATGCTTTCATAAATTACGAGAAAATTGCTACTTCAATAATATGGAGAAACGTATTCGATTTGTTCTTGCCAAATGCAAATTATGTCAAAAGGCTAAGCCGCCAACAAATTCTCATAGAGCACCGTTGTTTCCTATCATTCCAGCAAAATTAAAGGACATGGCTGCAGTTGATTTGTTCGGTCCAGTGGTTCGTTCTACTAATGGTTTTGCGTACATTTTCGTAGCAGTGGAGTTGACATCAAAATATGTGTGTTTTACACCTTTACGCAAAGCAACAGCTCGTTCAGTATCTAACGCTTTCATCAAACATTTTCTTAAAGAAGTTGGTCATGTTGATAAGGTTATATCAGATAATGGATCACAGTTTTGTTCTAAAATTTGGCTTCGTACTCTATGGCGTCGTACGATTAAACCAATTTTCATTTCACTTTTTCACCCTCAATCTAACGCTTCAGAGAGATGGATGAAGGAAATCAATAAATTGTGTCGTCTTTATTGTCATCAGAATCACAGAACTTGGGATCAGTATCTTCATATTTTCCAAAACATTCTGAATGAACTTCCAAATGACTCAACTTCTTTACCACCTATACTGATATTAAAAAATAAAGCACCGACAAATCGCATTTCTGAAATCGTTCCTTTTCCGCCTTCACGGAAACTGCGGCATTCTGAAGTTGTGAATCTGGCTCTACAAAATATTGCATCTGCGGCTGCTAGAAGAGAGAAATCAGCTAAGCGTCCTGGTCGTTCAAAAATCTTGTCAGTTGGTCAGAAGGTGTTAATTAAGTCTCATCGTTTGTCTTACAAAGGAAAAGGCTTGTGTCGCAAATTTTTTCTGCTTTATAATGGCCCATATAGAATTCGCAAAATTATTCATGATAACACTGTAGAAGTAGAAACTCTTAAATCACGACGCTCTAAGGGAATACATCATATATCTAACGTTAAAATTTTTGTGAAATGATATACTTTTGAAAAATTTTTGTAGAATGACATACTTGTGAGAAACTAACAGCTACATGTAAACATGCGGAGAGTACAAGGATACCGCGCTGTGTTTTAGCGGCGGCATATTCTCAAAGCAACAGTCAAGTCTGCGCGCCGCACAGGGCAGTCGTTGACCGCAAACAATCACTTCCTACGTCACGCGCCTACAGCTGATCGAGCGCTCAGTGCGAATGCACTGACAGCCGTAAATAAATACACAGTCTAATTTCTCCGACTAAATTCAGTATAAAGCTATAGTGACTTGATGAATTCTGTTATTAATATTCAGTATTTTTCAGGGTTCTATAAAATATTTAAGAACTTCAGGTAAATTCTGTGCGTGTCCGACGTTAAGACGACTTGCTACCGAGAAAATTTCAGGAAAAATGTCATTTCGAAGAAGAAAGTAATAAACTAAAAAGGTAATTATTAATTGAGTTTATTTTTCAGGTAACATATTTCCACTTAGGTACGTACTTTAGACGTAATTTACTGCTCGCGATTACGTGATTCATACTTTGTACTAATTTCATGTTCTATGAATTTACTTGTGAAGCGACGTGCTTGCGTACGTTAACTGATTTTGACAATGATTATTAATGAACTGGGTTGTAACTTGTGTATATTATGCATCGCTTGACTGCACTGCTTTTTCACTGATGTCATATTTTTTTTATTATGTGCCTGCTGTGCTTATTTATTTAAATTATAATTGTCACCTGATTAATTGTGCTGATGTGGTTAGGTATGTAAGTTATACTTTGTGATTTATCTGCTTGTGCCTTCATGTTTATTTATTAAGATTACATATGAACATTTATTTGCTTAGGCTGATATGATGCTACTGACCTGTTTATTACGTAAGATATATGTTTACTGCTATGCGTATGAATTGCATATTTATACATTTATGTTTGTCATCACAACCACTCTTTAATTTGGTATATAGCAATGCTGATGTACAGTGTACGAACATAGAGTTTAGGTTACACTATGGTATTAGTTACAGATTGTTTGCTTGGCAGAGCCTTGTTGTAAGAATTGTGCTGCATCCACTTGTTGACATTCTGTTCTCTACTGGTATATTTACTCGCTATTGCTTGTTTTGCTTACGCTCAGTGCCTTATATTTTTAAGATAAGAAAATGAGCTGCTATAATTCGACGAATGACATTAGTACAAGAAATTTCATAGAAGTCACATGAGCTGGAGGTTTTATGAAAGCTGTATAAATGTATGCCAATAGGAAGGAAGCTAACGACATGACATACCAACACAGTTATTACACTGCATTTTTCGTGAGCAATTGAAATAGGAAGTGACACTTGACACAAGAAATACTCCACATGTTTGCTTCTGTTTGCCATAATTCTTGAAGTGGTGTACACACTGTGAAATATTAGGATCATTCACACTCCGTAATCGTACTTAATTACTGAGAGTTATTCGAACTAAGTCTGTTAGAGGTCATGTATGCATTCTTTGTTTATAATTCATAATGAGTGGAAGATTTGAGTCAGATGGATTACACAGAGGTTGTGTGTTGACAGTGTGTCTTCGGATTGTATGGGATGTGGAGGTTTGCATTAGGATTTTATCTGTACTTGTTCGAGGAGATTGACTAGAGGAAAGAGTTGTTATGGAAGTGAAATGATACTGGCAATAAGGTTTATATGTATCGACGTATTGAAGAGGTATTATTGAGGTATTGAGATTATATGAAGTTGATTGGAGTTTTGGTGTATAAGAGGTAAAATAAGTGAGGTGCATTTTTTTTTTGGTTGGTCTATATGGAACAAGGAGGATGAAGATAGCAGACTAGAACACTAAAATGGAAGGAAGATTGTCTACACACACTTTGTTAAATCACTAAGCAGTATGTACTTTTTTTTGGAGAGAGGAAGTTGCATATCTTGGCACACTGACAGTTGTTCAGCAACCGTACATTTTTATTTGGCTTGGCAAACATTGGTCTTGACGTGATGACTATGACGCTGACTTAACTATTATTGACTGTTATACATTGCTGCCACTACTACTTGATACACAAGTTGAACATAAAATTTTGACAGAATTGAATTTACACAGTTAACACTATTCAATTACACAGTAGTACTTAATGTGGATGAAAGATGAGTGAGTGTGTTTTGTGTGTTTTCCTTTCCTAATCCTACCCACCTATCTCCTAAATATTATTTTATTTGTTTGTAGTGGCTTGCACTGACACTCATAAATATTATAGGTTTACTGATATTTGAGTATTTGTAATAGTAATATGACAATTATCTGATATCATTTGTGTGTTTATTAGAATTTGTATGTTTAGTGTAAGAGCATTGTAAAAGCATTTGTATGTGTATTCAAACTATTGTTCATGCTTGAACTGTCTGAGTAGTGATGGTGAATATTATGAACTGTTACCTGCACTTTTCAACATGATGTGTGACACTTAGAAATGTTTAATTTCTGCTGATGAACTGTGTGATCAGTGATAGTAAATATTATGGACTGTTACTTGTACTTTTTCTACATGATTGGTGCCACTAGGACATGTTTAATTTCTGCTGATGAACTGTGTGATCAGTGATAGTGAATATGATGGACTGCTCTCTGCACCTGCTCATCATTGCTGGGTGCCACTGATGGACTGTTTCTACTGAAATGATGTCACCTGTTGGAGTCTGCACCTATTCCACAATGCTGGGTGCCACTGATGGACTGCTTCTACTGAAATGACGTAACCTGATGGTGTCTGCACCGACTCAACATTGCTGGGTGCCACTGATGGACTGCTTCTACTGAAATGATGTCACCTGATGGAGTCTGCACCTGTTCCACAATGCTGGGTGCCACTGATGGACTGCTTCTACTGAAATGATGTCACCTGTTGGAGTCTGCACCTGTTCCACAATGCTGGGTGCCACTGATGGACTGCTTCTACTGAAATGATGTCACCTGTTGGAGTCTGCACCTACTCAACATTGCTGGGTGCCACTGATGGACTGCTTCTACTGAAATGATGTCACCTGTTGGAGTCTGCACCTGTTCCACAATGCTGGGTGCCACTGATGGACTGCTTCTACTGTAGTGATGTCACCTGATGGTGTCTGCACCTACTCAACATTGCTGGGTGCTACTGCTGGAACTGTCAACTACCTGTTAGGAAAGCATTTTATGTGAATATTGTATAAACTGATTTTTTGTGTATTACTGTTTGTGAAAAGTTATGAGACTCTTACCTGTACATATTCCTCATTGCTGACGCCATTGATTGAACTGTTTAACCACATAATACTTGTGTAAACTATTATGTAAAGTCATATGTATGAAAGAATTTGTATTCCTTACTGTATTTTATATATTAGGCTATTGAAAGGTCAGTGCAAAGCCAAAATTTTATCTAGTTATATGATATTTACGTATTAATATTATCTTTTATTTTGTCTGTATTTTTTTTTTTTGACGAATTTGGTGGTATTTTCACCACCAATGCTGGCAAAAATACCATCAAATTCTAGCCCGTGGAGGAAGGGCATATGTCGCCACGTGCATGGGGGCTTAATTTATATAAAGATACAAGAATGCAATGCAAATACTTTTTAATTTTCTGTCGCTGTATGTCCGATTACGCTGTTTCGTAAACGGCTGGCCCTGACTAGTATTAGTACGCAATCTGACTGCATAGAACAACAACAAAGAATGAAATGAAAATTTCAGTTAATACAATTAATTAATTAAGTCCCCAGCAACTATAAAACCTACGAAACCAACAAAGCACAAGTGTAGCTGTTCTGTATGTGGTATGACTCAACGCACATCTGGCACGGTTCTTCTTCAACAAGACAAGAATTTTTAAATACCAATTATACTGACGTGATAAAAGAAAATTAGAAATACTATAATTGTGCAAGAAAACCAAAATTACACTCTAATACAAGAACACAAGCCAGATGCTTTGTTGACTGAACCTGTAATGATGCATTATTTAGGTCACTGAAATAATGAGAGAGAAAAATAAAAGTAGTTTGTTACCTTAATTTATATTGACGAAATGCACTCTGATCATTACAATGTCTCCATTAGAATAACATCTGCTATCTCTCCCATCAAATAGCTGCATAAAACATGGAACAAACACTCTCTACTACCCCATCTCACTCCAACTTCAGCGACAAGCAGTGTCCTCCACAACTTCTCGGCAAGAACTGCCTGCCGCTACTTTTCAATAATCACTGCCAGTGGAGGCGGCGGAACAATACTCTCTGGCGCTCTCTCTGGCGCTGCGGCTCAGTGTAGCCACCTTTCATTCCCTATGACTCCCAATACTATGATGTCAGGTCTAACAGCGCTATGCCTCTCCAAAACACTGCAGGAATGGGATCTCTCCCCAGGTACTTGCTGACAATGGGTATCCAGGTTAGTGCAGAACTGTGATTCATTGCTCTTCACAATGTGATACCGTCTATCATCAGTCCATGCTTCCTGCTCACACACACACTCCAAAATTATTCGTTTATGTTATGGTCTTGATGGAAACCTATGTATGGAGTAGCAATACCATAGTACACTTGCTGCTAGTCTCCAATCAGTTTTGCAGGATGACATGGAGTGTGGCAGGGACTCCATTACTTGTTCTCAGATAGCAGCAGCACAAGTGAAGTGTGTGTCTGGTGGAAAAAAAAAAAACAGCGATCTTCCCTTGAGGTGGTGAGACGTGTACTAGACCCTTGATCACGAGTCTGTCTGCTCTCAGATTCCTGTACAGTCCATCATCGAGCGTCGGTCACATCAGAATATCCCATAAGTCTGTATATTGAACGATTTGACCAACCGACTACATGGACACCCTCTTTCAAACTCTGTCAGCTGCTGATAATACCGTCTGACACGAGTATGCATCATCTCCGTCTCCTGCACAGCAATCACACGTCTGATGCAGTTCACACATTTTATTTACCTAACAATTTAATAACAACACCAATAATGCACTACAGTAGCCACTTGACTGTCACAGGCATTTGTAGCTCTGATCATTTACATATGCACTGCTGATGTATATTTTGCACTGTTACGCCGACATTCGAACATGTCTTCAAGGGGTTTCACTTTTTTTAGTCAAGCAGTGTACATTAATAAAGAATTGGCATCTAAGTAAAAAAAACATACACATTTACATTAGTAGTAAATGGGTATGTGGGGTGCACTCAGGATGTTTTTAAATCCCAACCCTTTTTTGAAAGAATTAACTAGTTTCTAATTTTGATTAGTTTAAACAGCTACTTCTTTCAAAAGAGGGTTGGACTTTTAAAAATCTCCAGAGTGCATTCAGCACACTCACTTAGTACAAATTTTCTCTTGGACTTTGGGTGCACTAGGAATTAGTTTTAATATCCAATAATTTTTTGCCTCTCAGTGCACAGCACCTACAATTCCATACAGAATAAAAAATTTTAGGAATCCACTTACTTTAAATAAAAAAATTCGAAATCATGAAATTCATTACCATTATTTTCACATTCTTTTATATCTCTGTTTTATATTTATAACTTCAAAATATTGAAAATCCAAAGTAATAATTATTTTCATACATCTATCAGGCAAAATAATTTGAAATTCACTATCAAGCTCTGAACATATTTTATCTTCATATCGAGTATCAAAATATTCACAGCCTGTAATGTTACATAAGACATTTACTTGTAGCTCACTGATCTTTTTAAACATACTAGTATTACAAACATTGTTGAGCTTTTTCTGAAATGCTTCAATTTACATAGAATAAAATTTACATAGAATTAAAACTGATTAATATTTGTATGTTATTGTACTATAATTTTCAAGAACAATTCCTTTATGATATTGAAATGAGATCTTTTTGCATTGTTTGTTGACTAAATTTTTAGAATTTTCATCTCTAGTTATTTGGTTGTACTCTAATGGTATTTTATTCTTCACTTTATCCTCAGTTAATCTTAGCATAGATTCACCATTCAATATTTGAGGATTTTTGTAGTTTAAATAGAATCTTTTTACCTTCATATCTGTTTTTCCATCTTTTTCTCATAATAATAAATTTTAGGTCCTGTTAAAGCCCAATTTGTAATCTACTTATTATCTCCTAACTCATCTGTCCATTCACCTATCATACAACTTTATTCCTCAGTATTTTAAACATTATTAACCTATACTACACTGTCTGTATCAAAATATACAACTGCCTCGTAAAGTCTATGTAACATATTATACAACCTAAGCCTGCCATTTAATGTAGTGAATGCTGCTATAAAGATATTTGAAGTTGTGTTATTTTTCTTATGGTCGTCGTATTTCTGTGATAAATGTTATAAACCATATAACAGGAAGAAGAAACATCAGTGCAAAACTAAAGAAAAAGTATGTACAACGCATCCTTCATGGCTTAAAAATAAAAACTTTACGTATTAGTGTTGTTCAGCAAACAAAAGAAGCGGATAAGTGTAAGCATACACATTACTGTAATTGGTTGCTGGAAAATGTTGCTGGGTGACATCTTGATCCTTTCCTCCTTTTTTCGGCAGATGAAGCTTGGTTCAATCTGTTGGGTTACGCTAATTCACAAAACACAAGACACTGGGCTACAGAGAATCCCTATGGAATACTGCAAAAGCCGTTACACGATTTAAAAATTGCTGTATGGTGTGCGGTATCTGGTAACAGAATTATCTGGCCATTTTTCTTCAACGAAACTGTCAATACACATGTTTACTTGCAACTCTACAGTGAATTTTCGGCTCTGTTAACTGCAAACGAAAAATCTTGTGCATATTTCCAGCAATATGGGGCAGCCTCTCATACATTGAATTTGTCCTTAGCTCATATACATACTGATTTTACAGAAGAGAGGACCATTAGTAAGGACTTGTAGCTGTCTTTCCAAAATGGTCAAGGCGTTTTATTCTCATCTTCAGGAGAGCTGTTTGCCATCTTAAGACACTTCTCAGTCTTTTTTTCTGGTCTAGAACCGAGGGCCTTCAGTATGTTTTGAATCTGCAGGGTAGATGTTTTTGTTGCACTGACTTCACTTTTGCAAGCACACTCCGTGCTCATGGGGCGTTTTCCTGTTCACTTGATTGATGGTTCTCTCTTGTAATGAGGATTTGACTTTGCACTCTGCTGTGAGAGAATGAATGAAGACCGTGTTTGCTCAGCAGTCTACGCCCCACGAAGTGAAGAAGAAGTTGTGTTCTGGGAAACTGGCATTATTCTTTCTATAAAGCTCTTAATAGTCATACCTCAAATGAAAATGTACCTCTTCAATAAGGGATAATTAATCTTATTATTGGTGATAAAAATGATCTAAAAATTGCAACAAAAACTGTAAATTCTATATGTAGTTGTCCAACTGCCGTTATTAAAAGGAATACACCCAAGTAGCGTACCGTTAAGAGCATATGTAAGTTACATGTAACGAAGTCGTAGGGTAATATCAATTACTTCCGGTTTTACCCGATTGCTCCTGCTAGGCTTTACCCCAACTGTACATTATGTGCAATATGCCATCGACGATGGAAATGTTACCGATGATTGTGCCACTAAAGCGGAGTTACAAAATACAGTTTCCCGTAATTCCTTCACGAAAGAAGACGAAGTAAATATTCCAGAATTCGAAACCAGAATAGCTGTTAGCATAGTGACATAGAAGTAGATATCTTAGGTGTTGCGAAACAACTAAAATCATTTAAGAAAGGCAAGTCTTCCGGTATACCAGTCAGGTTCCTTTCAGAGTATGCAGACACAATAGCGCCTTTCTTAGCAATCATATACAACCACTCACTTCACGAAAGGTCTGTTCCTAAAGACTGAAAAGTAGCACAGGTGACAGGTCACACCAATATTCAAGAAAGGAAATAAGTGTAAACCGTTGAATTACAGACCCATATCACTGACCTCAATTTGCAGTAGGATTTTGGAGCATATACTGTACTCGAACATTATGAATCACCTTGAAGAAAATGGCTTATTAATACATAACCATCACGAATTCAGAAAATGTAGTTGTTGTGCAACGCAGCTAGCTCTTTATTCCCATGAAGTAATGAGTACTGTCGACAAGGGATCTCAGACCGATTCCATATTCCTAGATTTCCAGAAGGCTTTTGATACCGTTCCTCACAAGCGACTATTAATCATTTTGCGTGCGTATGGAGTATCGTCTCAGCTGTGTGACTGGATTCGTGATTTCCTCTCAGAGGGGTCACAGTTCGTAGCGATAGACGGTAAATCATCCAGTAGAAGTGATATCTGGCGTTCCGCAAGGTAGTGTCATAGGCCCTCTGCTATTCCTGATTTATATAAATGATCTAGGTGATAATCTGAGCAGCCCCCTTAGATTCTTTGCAGGTGACGCTGTAATTTACCTCTAGTAAAATCATTAGACGCTCAATTCCAATTAAAAAATGATCTAGGGAGAATTTCTGTATGGTGCGAAAAATAGCAATTGGCATTAAACAAAGAAAAGTGCGAGGTCATCCACATGGGTACTAAAAGAAATCCGATACATTTTGGGTATAAGATAAATCGCACAAATCTAAGGGCTGTCAATTCGACTAAATACCTAGGCATTACAATTACGAGCAACTTAAATTTGAAAGAGCACATAGATAATATTGTGGGAAGGCGAAACAAAGACTGCGCTTTGTTGGCAGAACACTTAGAAGATGCGGCAAACCCACTAAAGAGACAGCCTACATTACACTTTTCGGTCCTCTGCTGGAGTATTGCTGCGCGGTGTGGGATCCTTACAAGGTAGGATTGACGGAGGTCATCAAAAAAGTGCAAAGAAGGGCAGCTCGTTTCGTGTTATCGCGCAACAGGGGTGAGAGTGTCACAGATATGATACGCGAGTTAGGGTGGCAGTCACTGAAAGAAAGGCGGTCTTCTTTGCGGCGAGATCTGTTTACGAAATTTCAATCACCAACTTTCTCTTCCGAATGTGAAAATATTTTGTTGACATCCACCTACGTAGGGAGAAATGACCATCATAATAAAACAAGAGAAATCAGGGTTCGAAAGGAAAGATTTAGGTGTGCCTTTTTCCCACGCACCATTCGAGAGTGGAATGGTAGAGAAGTAGTATGAAAACGGTTCGATGAACCCTCTGCCAGGCACTTATGTGTGAACTCAAGGGACTATGTAGATGTAGATGTAGATGTAGATGAGGTGATGAATCACTTAACATGGAATATGTTCGTATGGTCTGTTAAAAATATTATTAGTTGCATTACTAGTATCGACTCTTAATAAGACGGTATAAGTTTCTCATTGTACACAAAATACCGCATAGTACGTCACACAACAATGCGTCAGACCCTACCAAGCCTCATGTCAGTACTGAAATTGCCAGCTGTCTTCACCATCTAACGGCCAAAAAACAACGTTACCCACTCGTAAAGAGATATATGACGGTTCCCGGTTTCACTCCCATTCCCGATTCTTCACTTCCCCTACAACAGGACCTGACACGAGAAAAACCGCTTTAAATCAAGATCATCCACACTGCAAACTGATGATAAGATGTTTCCCTATGAACAGAAAGCTGGTTGATAATCCACACATACCAACAAACAGCTTTAACTTTTCGATAAGAGCATGAACTACCCTAATTTGTATAAGGACAGCCGTCGGAAGATGTAGGGAGATGATGACATGGGGCGTCTCGAAAGACACTTAGTGCAAGTGTGGACTTTACTTGATCGCACTCTTTCATTGCCAAACGCGTGGGATCAACCTGGGGATGTGATGCAAATATCTTGCCAACTACAGATTTGGCTGTGGTACATATACAGGGTGGTCCATTGATCGTGACCGGGCCAAATATCTCACGAAATAACCGTCGAATGAAAAAACTACAAAGAACTAAACTTGTCTAGCTTGAAGGGGGAAACCAGATGGCGTTAGATGGCGCTGCCAAAGGCCAAATGGGTATCAACTAGGTTTTTTTTTTTTTAAATAGGAGCCCCCATTTTTTATTACATATTATGTAGTACGTGAAGGAATATGAATGTTTTAATTGGACCACTTCTTTCCCTTTGTGACAGATGGCGCTGTAATAGTCACAAGCATATGGCTCACAATTTTAGACGAACAGCTGGTAACAGGTAGGTTTTTTAAATTAAAATACAGAACGTAGGTACGTTTGAGAATTTTATTTCGGTTGTTCCAATGTGATACACGCACCTTTGTGAACTTATCATTTCTGAGAACACATGCTGTTACAGCTTGATTACCTGTAAATATCACATTAATGGAATAAATGCTCAAAATGTTGTCCGTCAACCTCTCAACAGCGAGTAGTTCGCCTTCCGTAATGTTCGCACATGCATTGACAATGCGCTGACGCATGTTGTCAGGCGTTGTCGGTGGATCACGATAGCAAATATCCTTCAACATTCTCCACAGAAAGAAATCCGGGGACGTCATATCGGGTGAACGTGCGGGCCATGATATGGTGCTTCGACGACGAATCCACCTGTCATGAAATATGTTATTCAATACCGCTTCAACCTCACGCGAGCTATGTGCCGGACATCCATCATGTTGGAAGTGCATTGCCATTTCGTCATGCAGTGAAACATCTTGTAGTAACATCGGTAGAATATTACTTAGGAAATCAGCATACATTGCACCATTTAGATTGCCATCGAGAAAATGGGGGCCAATTATCCTTCCTCCCATAATGCCGCACCATGCATTAACCCGCCAAGATGTTCCACTTCTCGCATCATTCCGTTACCCAATAGTGCATATTATGCCGGTTTACGTTACCGCTGTTGGTGAATGACGCTTCGTCCCTAAATAGAACGCATGCAAAAAATCTGTCATCGTCCCATAATTTCTCTTGTGCCCAGTGGCAGAACTGCACACGACGTTCAAAGTCGTCGCCATGCAATTCCTGGTGCATAGAAATATGGTACGGGTGTACTCGATGTTGACGTAGCATTCTCAACACCGACGTTTCTGAGATTCCCGATTCTCGCGCAATTTGTCTGCTACTGATGTGCGGATTAGCCGCGACAGCAGCTAAAACACCTACTTGGGCATCATCATTTGTTGCAGGTCGTGGTTGACGTTTCACATCTGGCTGAACACTTCCTGTTTCCTTAAATAACGTAACTATCCGGCGAACGGTCCGGACACTTGGATGATGTCGTCCATGATACCGAGCAGCATACATAGCAGACGCCCGTTGGGCATTTTGATCACAATAGCCATACATCAACACGATATCGACCTTTTCCGCAATTGGTAAACGGTCCATTTTAACACCAGTAATGTATCACGAAGAAAATGCCGTATGCACTGGCGGAATGTTACGTGATACCACGTACTTATACGTTTGTGACTATTACAGCGCCATCTATCACAAAGCGAAAAATGTGGTCCAACTAAAACATTCATATTTCTTTAGGTACTAGAAGAATATGTAATAAAAATGGGGGTTCCTATTTAAAAAAACGCATTTGATATCCGTTTGACATCTAGCGGCCCAACCATAGCGCCATCTGGTTTCCCCCTTCAAGCTAGACAAGTTTCGTTCTTTGTAGTTTTTTCGTGTGTCGACTATTTTTCGTGAGATATTTGGCCCGGTCACGATCAATAGACCACTGTGTATAGCGTGAAAGAGTATTGTGCGCCTTTAAGATCCAGAAGTGCTCATGTATGAAAAATCGACACTCATCTAAGATAATCAATGAGAACTCTCAGATTCACATCTATTCATTGGCTCCCAATACTATCTAATACAGCACCACCTGAAATAAGAAGAAATCAGTTACTATTCAGAGAATATAGTAAAATACTGTCGGACCCAAATCCTCCTATAGACAAATACAAGACACCAACGACCCGCTTGAATCAAGGTCACCTCTATTGCAAACAGCCGAAGAGCTGTTTCCCTACGATCCAGGAAAGGAATAGAAAAAATTGACGAGTAGAAGCAAAAATCAAGAACAGAATTTTTTAAAAATAATGCATAGCAAACCACCAGCTGTACCAACATAATTTTATTGCTCAATCGGTTTCGGTTGACAGAACCATCATTACTGGCGAACGATAACAACGCAATAAACACAGTGTGGACGCACAGAGAAATACAGAAAAACTGTTCTGTAAACTTATAACTGTAACGTTACTTACAAAGCTGGACACGTGATTTACATACACACTATGAAGTTGACTCTGTTTTGGCCCGCATAGTATTTGATAATCTCTGCAACAACTTATGCAAGAACATCAGGGTTACAAAATTAAAATAACGTAACCGTACTTGTCAGGTTACGTCTTACATCACTGTCAAGTGCCGGAGATAGTGTAAACAGAACTCAAGAAAACGTATGACCATGAAACACCAAAGTGTGTGGGATAGAAGCATCGTAGACCGTACAGTCTGCTACTCTATGTCAAAAAATGGCTTATACATATCTTATACGATCTTGACGTTTGAATGGTTTTTATATATTAATCTGGCCATTTTTCCTTCTAAAACAAGTGAATAAAGAAAGAAAAATTTTCCACACCCGGTCATAACCTACAATAACCTCTTCTGTGAGTTCTGTTTATGCTGACTTTGGCACTTGGCCATGATATAAAACGTAACCTGACAAATACTATAATAATATTATATCCTGACAAATACGATTGTAATGTTTGATGCTTTTTATCGAGATCTTCTGATATAAGTTATTGTAATCATCAGCAAATATCATATGTTTTTGAGTTCTGTTTATGCTATCTTTGCCACTTGACCACGGTAAAGATGTAACCTGCCAAGTACGCTTACCTTTTTTTGAGCTTGTGCTCGTGACCTTCTGACACAATTTGCTGTAATCATTAGCCAACATTATGTGAGCCAAGACAGGCAAATTTTGAGGCAAGTGCCGTTGTACCAATATGCAAGTGAAAATCACCAATGTGCTGCTATGTAAGTAGCCTTGCAACTATAAGTTTTCAGAGCATTTTCTTCTTTATTGGTCTGTGTACTCTACATTGTGTTTATTGTATTGTTATAGATATCCAGCGATGATCGTTTTATAAAGAGAAACTGATAGAGTTGTGTTGGTACTGCTGGTGGTTTGTAATTCATTATTTCAGGTACTTGACAGCTATAGGTTGTTACTTCAATAGAATCAAGAACAGAAGCCTGGTTGGTATTCCAGACATACCAACAGAGGACTTTAACCTTTAGACAAGAGCGTAGACAACCGTAAACCGTGTGAGGCTTGTATCGGAAGATGAGGGGAGGTGACGACAACATGAAGCTGCAGAACGACTCTCTGTGCGAGAGTGGACTAAACCAATCGATGGACAACCTGATCGAATGCACTGTGCATAACTTTAGTGGCGAATCAGAGGACGTACGTAAACTCACAGAAAATGCCGTTGACTGACTTAGAAAAATTACTCTTACTCTATAATATTTTGTATCATGTAACGGTACATGTATCTTATTTTATGGTATAATCCTTTGTTTAATATTCGCCTTTTAAATGCCGAAAGAATAAATAGTAACCTGTGAAGTTACATTTCGTTTCCTACTCAACTTCTAGGTTGTATCTATATGTGTTTTTTTTCCGTGCAGTGTAGTAGTCACTGTTCACTGACGTTGAAAATAACAAATAAATATAAAATATTTTAAACAAGAAAATTGGCAGCATCGATTGTAAGAGGTTTGTATTCATTAATTACAGAAAATTGGTATCAGGCGCTGTGTGACTATCTTCAGTGTTAAAACAGTATAAGATGTAAAAACAGACATGCTGACCATATTATATAATACAGGCCTAAGTCACATCGAGTACATTACAATTTTAAAGTACAGGGTGATTCAAAAAGAATACCACAACTTTAGGAATTTAAAACTCTGCAACGACAAAAGGCAGAGCTAAGCACTATCTGTCGGCGAATTAAGGGAGTTATAAAGTTTCATTTAGTTGTACATTTGTTCGCTTGAGGCGCTGTTGACTAGGCGTCAGCGTCAGTTGATGCTGAGATGGCGACCGCTCAACAGAAAGCTTTTTGTGTTATTGAGTACGGCAGAAGTGAATCGACGACAGTTGTTCAGCGTGCATTTCGAACGAAGTATGGTGTTAAACCTCCTGATAGGTGGTGTATTAAACGTTGGTATAAACAGTTTACAGAGAATGGGTGTTTGTGCAAAGGGAAAAGTTCTGGACGGCCGAGAACGAGTGATGAAAATGTAGCACGCATCCAGCAAGCATTTGTTCGCAGCCCAGGAAAATCGACTCGCAGAACTAGCAGAGAGCTGCAAATTCCACAATCAACTGTATGGAGAGTCCTACGAAAACGGTTAGTTATGAAACCTGAACGTCAACTACCCGAGGCGATGGATCGGCCGCCAGGCAGCCCGTGACAGAGCACTTCATCACTGGCCTCCAAGAAGCCCTGATCTTACCCCCTCCGATTTTATCTTATGGGGGTATGTTAAGGATATGGTGTTTCGGCCACCTCTCCCAGCCACCATTGATGATTTGAAACGAGAAATAATAGCAGCTATCCAAACTGTTACGCCTGATATGCTACAGAGAGTGTGGAACGAGTTGGAGTATCGGGTTGAAATTGCTTGAGTGTCTGGAGGGGGCCATATTGAACATCTCTGAACTTGTTTTCGAGTGAAAAAAAAACCTTTTTAAATACTCTTTGTAATGATGTATAACAGAAGGTTATATTATGTTTCTATCATTAAATACACATTTTTAAAGTTGTGGTATTCTTTTTGAATCACCCTGTATAGTACATACCAAATATTAAAGTCTTGAAGAGTAATGTAATAAAATTACGTATTACAACTTCAGCATCGCATCATTAGAGAAGAGCATAACAGTTGCCGAAAAAAAATTGTAATCAGCTCGCAGCTTACAACCACATGTAGCAGAGCTCGAACATGAGGTGTGCGTCACAGTTCCCTCTTTACTCAAATGACACAATACGCACGATGTGTTTTTTTAAAAAAAGGGATCAAGGTTCCATACAAAAGAACAGTAAGAAACAAGTAAAAATTAAAAACACATTGTATGTAACCATACAAATAACATAAAAATACAACAATGAGAGAAGTTACGCCCTCTGATGAACGATTCATAAAACCGTCAGAAGGCATTAACAGTGTTTATATGACTCTAGTTAAATCAATAACTGAAGACATTTCAATAAGTTACAAAGGTTTACACACCACTATTTTATTTTAATATTTATGTTTGCTTCACTTGTAAATGATGACTTCTAAACCAAACAAATACATTTAGCGACTGCAGTGCACTTCATAGAAAAATACAATAACTGTCCATAATTATACATAAGAAACCTGTGAGTGGAACGAACAATCGCATAGTTCCGTTTTATGAAACGTATAGAACAAGATGCAAAAGAAAATTATTAGAGGAGCAACTTAACAAATCGATTGTACTCGTATCGTGAGTAATAGTGTGGCACTGTGTAAGAGCTCACTTTAAGATGCTAAAGTTTTACATAAAATTGCCAAACGAGTTTTAAAAGTCAACAATATTTTTCATCTACATGTATTTTACAAAACGTCATTTATTGTCACTTATTTTTACGTAAAAATCGTCACTATCGCCATCCTACGTATCTTTTACAAAGTCATCTGTTATTGTCACCTTTTATATGACTTACGTATTTTTAAATACACTCTTTGTCACCTTTGGATGAAGAGTGGTTTTTGCTTGCTACCATTTCACTCCAGTTGTAGATAATTGAAATAATAATAAAGAAATAAATGTTGAACTTTGACCTCTCTCCAACCACAATTACTCCCACCGTCTGCATTCCTTTCCCCTCCTTCCTGTCATCTCCATAGTATCCCCACCTAATAGACGCCTGCCTATTTACCCACACCCCTCAACCTCTGTGGAACATAATCTCTCCTCGTACACTACTTCTTAGCCAGTGCAGGTCCTTCAGACGTTAAGTGAAAGTACAGCGCTCCAGTGCTTTTTTCATAGAAGAATATCACCCCATTGCAACTGTGTTTTTTTTTTAAAATATTGTATACATTTTTCCTTGCTTTAGCTGTTCGTCATTAATGTTTTTAATTTAAAACAGTCGACATATTTTTTTCTATCGCCCTTGTTATAAATTTAAGAATGCTCTTGGCTGAAGAGCTGAGTATTGTACCTCTGACAGCCCATCCCTTGCCCATATGGCGTGTGGGACATGAAATAAGGAGAAAAAAACAAGTCGAAGTATGACACACACTGCCAATTTTCTTCTGTTGTTGTTGTTGTGGTCTTCAGTCCTGAGACTGGTTTGATGCAGCTCTCCATGCTACTCTATCCTGTGCAAGCTTCTTCATCTCCCAGAACCTACTGCAGCCCACATCCTTCTGAATCTGCTTAGTGTATTCATCTCTTGGTCTCCCTTTACGATTTTTACCCTCCACGCTGCCCTCCAATACTAAATTGGTGATCCCTTGATGCCTCAGAACATGTCCTACCAACTGAAACCTTCTTCTAGTCAAGTTGTGCCACAAACTCCTCTTCTCCCCAATCCTATTCAATACCTCCTCATTAGTTATCTGATCTACCCATTTAATCTTCAGCATTCTTCTGTAGCACCACAGTTCGAAAGCTTCTATTCTCTTCTTGTCCAAACTATATATCGTCCATGTTTCAATTCCATACATGGCTACACTCCATACAAATACTTTCAGAAACGACTTCCTGACACTTAAATCTATACTCGATGTTAACAAATTTCTCTTCTTCAGAAACGCTTTCCTTGCCATTGCCAGTCTACATTTTGTATCCTCCCTACTTCAACCATCATCAGTTATTTTGCTCCCCAAATAGCAAAACTCTTTTACTACTTTAAGGGTCTCATTTCCTAATCTAATTTCCTCAGCATCACCTGACTTAATTCGCCTACATTCCATTATCCTCGTTTTGCTTTTGTTGACGTTCATCTTATATCCTGCCTTCAAGACACTGTCCATTCCGTTGAACTGCTCTTCCAAGTCCTTCGCTGTCTCTGAGAAAATTACAATGTCATCGGCGAACCTCAAAGTTTTTACTTTTTCTCCATGGATTTTAATACCTACTCCGAATTTTTCTTTTGTTTCCTTTACTGCTTGCTCAATATACAGATTGAATAACAGCGGGATAGGCTATAACCCTGTCTCACTACTTTCCCAACCTCTGCTTCCCTTACATGTCCCTCGACTCTCATTACGGCCATTTGGTTTCTGTACAAATTGTAAATAGCCTTTCGCTCCCTGTAATTAACCCCTGCCATCTTCAGAATTTGAAAGAGAGTGTTCCACTCAATATTGTTAAAAATGAGTGTGAGCACTATGGGACTTAACATCTGTGGTCATCAGTCGCCTAGAACTTAGGACTACTTAAACTTGACTAACCTAAGGGCATCACACACATCCATGCCCGAGGCAGGATTCGAACCTGCGACCGTAGCGGTCACGCGGTTCCAGACTGAAAGGCCTAGAACCGCACAGCCACACCGCCGGCCAGTCAACATTGTCAAAAGCTTTCTCCAAGTCTGCAAATGCTACTATAGGATAATAATATTTAGTAATAGAGCACATGGTTCTAGTGGAATTCAGTTTCAAACAAATTTAGGCTGGAAGGCTTATCGTGCTATTGGACGAGACAGAAGACTGTCCAGGAACTGTTTACTAATTAGCCTGCCTTGTGGTTCCGACGATAGGCGAGCCCGTAACTAGCTTCTCACCTGGCCACGAATTGACGAGGCTGCTTTGTGGCTCCTCACCTGGGCCTGGGGAGAAAGTAGCCCGCCTTTCCCACGCCACCTCTTGATGACTGCAATCTTGCGCCTCCAGCTCCAGGACTTCCTCTACGTGGGCCTCATTTCGGCAGACCTCGCGCTGTAGAATCAGATCTGCCGGCGGATAACCCCCTGTTTGAAAACCACCGCGGAAGTACTCGGCATGAACCGTGCTCTGTTGCTGTGTGGCGTTGTGGTACGATCATTACGACCAATATTCGGTACCTGCGGGGAAAGGATGGCGGCGTCTTGTAATCTTCACGCCTGAGATTACTGTAAAGCCTATTTTTCACCGAGGCCAATGGAAGCGAACACAAGCTGGTGCGCAACTGCAAGATAATTCGCCAGTGCTCACTACCATTCGCTTCTATCAATAAACATGCGTCTACAAAGGAAATGGAGAAGAACCCAGAGAACATAAACTATGAATACTATCTCTTTTGGTGGACCCGAGTTCGACTCTAGGCCCGGCACACAGTTTTATCTGCCAGGGAGTTTCATATCAGCGCACACTCCGCTGCAGAGAGATAATCTCATTCTGTATACTTGCACTTGTTTTCATCCAAGGAAATTTATTGTGGTTTCCGTGACTAATAAAACGAATACAAAAGCTTGTGTTTATTCATTCTGTTCCGACCTGATGCAAGTGTGTAACGAATTTATCGTGTATCATAGTCCCCTGTAGGATCTTTGAGTCCTTCAGCAATTTACAACCAATCATATTTCTTCTTACAAATCACTTGGTATAAGGCGCAACCACAGCTGTGATAATACATTTCAATTGGTGAAAACTGCAACAGCTGCGTCGAAATGATTTATTGGTCATGACTAATTTGATGACATTGTAGGCACATCTCCAGCTGATAAGCTTTAGCACTAAAGAAGGTAGAAAAAGTGTAATTAAATCTTGTACCAGGATCTGCTTAACTGATACAGTGTTGATTGGTAAGTAAGGAATGCGGATCTTTCAATTCATAATGTCCCTAAAATTTCCGTTAGGTTAAATGATAGAAGTCCTTCCTGCAAAAAGCTCATACCGCGTTTTCAGCAGTATAAATTATTTTATGATTTACGGCATTTTAAAGATACAATTAATCTCCAGTTACTTACGGTAGAAATGGATTTATCCACTTTGCTTGCATATCATTCTCCATTTCTTTTCACAGCTTATGTGATACATAAAACGTGGATTAGACACTAAGGTGATAAAAGTCATGGGACAGCGACATGCACATATACAAATTGAGGTAGTATTGCATACACAAGGTGTATAAGGAGGGTACATTGATTTGAGGTGTCATTTTTACTCAGGTGATTCATGTGGAAAGTTTCCTGACTTGATTATGGCCGCATGGCAGGAATTAACAGGCTATGAACGCGGAATGGTAGTTCGAGCTACACGCATTGGACATGCCATTTCGAAAATAGTTAGGGAATTAAATATTCCGAGATCCAAAGTGTCAAGAGTGGGCCGAGGATACCAAATTTCCGGCATTACCTCTCACCAGGGACAACGATGTGGCCAACGGTCTTCACTTAAGGGGCTCCGGAACGCCCTATACTTGCAATGTTAAAATAACGCTTATAAATTACATCTTTCCTCACAAAGTATTTGAGGTAGGAAGTTGAACTTTTTACAGATTATTTATTGGAATATGGGCTACAACTTAATACAGGGATTTTACAAAATTTTAGTTCAGTAATTAAAGATGATTTTTTTTCAATTGTAATGAAAATTCACAACATTTTTTTGCAATTTTTTATTTATATATTCAAAAATATACATTTTTTTGGAAAAAGGCTGTGTTAAATTATGCAGAAGGTAATGTGTAACATTTACTGAAAGTTTGAAACAAATATGTTTGGAAGATCCTTAGAAAACATGTAATTAGTATGAGAAAATAAAAGTTTTGGGAATCGAGCGACAAAGATTGGATTAACTTTTTAGTGCTTTATTGACACATTCCTGGGGTCAGATACATCACACGATCACACTGACAGAACCACAGGCACATAGACACAGGAAACAGAGCATGCACAATGTCGGCACTAGTACAGTGTATATCCACCTTTCGCAGCAATGCAGGCTGCTATTCTCCCATGGAGACGATCGTAGAGATGCTGGATGTAGTCCTGTGGAACGGCTTGCCATGCCATTCCACCTGGCGCCTCAGTTGGACCAGCGTTCGTGCTGGACGTGCAGACCGCGTGAGACGACGCTTCATCCAGTCCCAAACATGCTCAATGGGGGACAGATCCGGAGATCTTGCTGGCCAGGGTAGTTGACTTACACCTTCTAGAGCACGTTGGGTGGCACGGGATACATGCGGACGTGCATTGTCCTGTTGGAACAGCAAGTTCCCTTGCCGGTCTAGGAATGGTAGAACGATGGGTTCGATGACGGTTTGGATGTACCGTGCACTATTCAGTGTCCCCTCGACGATCACCAGTGGTATACGGCCAGTGTAGGAGATCGCTCCCTACACCATGATGCCGGGTGTTGGCCCTGTGTGCCTCGGTCGTATGCAGTCCTGATTGTGGCGCTCACCTGCACGGCGCCAAACACGCATACGACCATCATTGGCACCAAGGCAGAAGCGACTCTCATCGCTGAAGACGACACGTCTCCATTCGTCCCTCCATTCACGCCTGTCGCGACACCACTGGAGGCGGGCTGCACGATGTTGGGGCGTGAGCGGAAGACGGCCTAACGGTGTGCGGGACCGTAGCCCAGCTTCATGGAGACGGTTGCGAATGGTCCTCGCCGATACCCCAGGAGCAACAGTGTCCCTAATTTGCTGGGAAATGGCGGTGCGGTCCCCTACGGCACTGCGTAGGATCCTACGGTCTCGGCGTGCATCCGTGCGTCGCTGCGGTCCGGTCCCAGGTCGACGGGCACGTGCACCTTCCGCCGACCACTGGCGACAACATCGATGTACTGTGGAGACCTCACGCCCCACGTGTTGAGCAATTCGGCGGTACGTCCACCCGGCCTCCCGCATGGCCACTATACGCCCTCGCTCAAAGTCCGTCAACTGCACATACGGTTCACGTCCACGCTGTCGCGGCATGCTACCAGTGTTAAAGACTGCGATGGAGCTCCGTATGCCACGGCAAACTGGCTGACACTGACGGCGGCGGTGCACAAATGCTGCGCAGCTAGCGCCATTCGACGGCCAACACCGCGGTTCCTGGTGTGTCCGCTGTGCCGTGCGTGTGATCATTGCTTGTACAGCCCTCTCGCAGTGTCCGGAGCAAGTATGGTGGGTCTGACACACCGGTGTCAATGTGTTCTTTTTTCCATTTGCAGGAGTGTATTTCATTCAACTCGGACATTATTCGGGCAGGTTAAGTTGTGCATATAACGTATTATTTCTAGTTTTTTTAAAAAAATTACAGTTTCTCTTCCCTCTTTATGTTGTATTGGTTCCGCCTCCTCATTGTTGATACTTCCCGTTTTTCCAGTTTAAACGCTTCACAAATCACGTATTTGTTTTATACAGCGCTTGAGATGTGGGTCGTGGGGGTCTTATTACTCACGGCCAGTACTTACTATTACATAGTTTTCTCACTTTAACATAGTTTTCCTGTTTGTGATCCTGGTTTCACGTAGCTGGTGAAAGACGTCTATGCAATATATGTGAGTAATTCCACGCAATATGCGATCTCTCTTCTCTCTTTCCCTTTCTTTATTGCATTTTACATTTTTTAAGAATCCGGTGACTTTCGGCGTCCCAACGTCATGTTAGTTTGCTCGCATTTTTCTAGGTCCCCCATTTTAATCTTTTGACACAGAACACTTGGTTCCATGACAACAGTGCATTGAAGATGACCTCATATGGTTAGTTGTTGTTGTTTGTAAGTAGCGTTTTGTTCTCTCTTTTTACTTATTTTAATTCGTTTTAGACATTTTGGCAGCATACGTCCTTATGTGACATTTGAGACTTGATAATGCCCTCCTACTCTTCTCTCACACCATGTTTTCATTATTATAGTTGACACCGATGATGGAACTTTAAGTGTTCCGAAACCGGTAGTGTTGTGTGGTTTCTTCATTTTACAAAATTTATGGAAGTCTTTCATACTGTGTTGATACGTTCTTTCCATGTGTGTTTCCCACGATTAATGTGTTGAAGAGTTGGCGAAACTGATCTCTGCCATAAATCTGGCGCTGCAGTCCGGAACCGCGGGACTGCTACGGTCGCAGGTTCGAATCCTGCCTCGGGCATGGGTGTGTGTGATGTCCTTAGGTTAGTTAGGTTTAAGTAGTTCTAAGTTCTAGGGGACTTATGACCTAAGATGTTGAGTCCCATAGTGCTCAGAGCCATTTGAACCATCTGCCATAAAATAAAACACGTCCGGACGCCTTTTACATGTAACATATTTTCTTCCTCCACGTGTGAGAAACGTTTGCTGAAAGTTTGGCCGTACCTTTTTGTTATGCGCTGTTTTCATTTGATATTTTGGCTTCCAGGATTTTGATGAAAACGTCCGCCCCTCGCCCCCCCCCCCCCCCCCCCCCGCCTTTCCCTGGGAAGACTTTATCGGTTGTGATCTTTAAAACGACATCTGTCTGCACTCTATTTCACTACACCGCAATAACACAGCTTCCTCTCCCTTCAGGTTGCCTCACTCGGGTAGGCGATGCGAGGTTCCATCCGGTCCGCCAACTGCAGACCGGCGCGTAGATGGTTATGAGCGCAGGCGCGTCGTTTTGAGTCCAGGAAGAGAAACCGGTTGGTCGGTCGCTCTGGAATGGGAAGAAATCGCGAACGCGCCAACATTCCGCTGCTGGTACCGCACCGCGCTGCGACCGGTCCGTGATTAGTGCGGCTGAGTTTGGGCGGGAAATGACGTCATTTCCGGCGTTGCCCGCGAAAATACCGAAGTCCAGCACGGACCGGACGACGTATTGCTCTGCAATGCGGACGCAAAAGTGGACGTCCACCACTTTCTCTGCTCGAACAGTGCACGTGAAATGGCCTATCGTCTCACCAGCTTCTCGCTACATGACAGCACGTATCACAGAACGTATTAGAACCACATTCATTTACTGAGTACTGTCCTACATTCCTACACATTCAACTGCTTTCTAGAATGCCGCCATCGTAAGCCATTCGAATATCTGCAGCAGACGAGCTATATTTTGTGTGAATAGGAAAGAACAGTGTATTAAGCTGTACCTTATCATACAGCTCGGAACCGATGACATGAGGTGTTCCACAAGGTTCCGTCTTAGGGCCCTTACACTTCTTTGCCACATATTAATAAGCTATCCTCAGAAACATTACCAGATGCTATGAGATGTATACAAAAAGTAAAATTTGGTATCAGTCCGATTCTGGTGGTGTTTTAACATGGATGTGGTGGTAAACATGTACGAGGGCAGTTCAATAAGTAATGCAACACATTTTTTTCTGAAACAGGGGTTGTTTTCTTCAGCATTGAAATACACCAGGTTATTCCCCAATCTTTTAGCTACACAACACTATTTTTCAACGTAATCTCCATTCAATGCTACGGCCTTACGCCACCTTGAAATGAGGGCCTGTATGCCTGCACGGTACCATTCCACTGGTCGATGTCGGAGCCAACGTCGTACTGCATCAATAACTTCTTCATCATCCGCGTAGTGCCTCCCACGGATTGCGTCCTTCATTGGGCCAAACATATGGAAATCCGACGGTGCGAGATTGGGGCTGTAGGGTGCATGAGGAAGAACAGTCCACTGAAGTTTTGTGAGCTCCTCTCGGGTGCGAAGACTTGTGTGAGGTCTTGCGTTGTCATAAAGAAGGAGAAGTTCGTTCAGATTTTTGTGCCTACAAACACGCTGAAGTCGTTTCTTCAATTTCTGAAGAGTAGCACAATACACTTTAGAGTTGATCGTTTGACCATGGGGAAGGACGTCGAACAGAATAACCCCTTCAGCGTCCCAGAAGACTGTAACCATGACTTTACCGGCTGAGGGTATGGCTTTAAACTTTTTCTTGGTAGGGGAGTGGGTGTGGCGCCACTCCATTGATTGCCGTTTTGTTTCAGGTTCGAAGTGATGAACCCATGTTTCATCGCCTGTAACAATCTTTGACAAGAAATTGTCACCCTCAGCCACAGCTGTGCACGGCCGGCCCGCACGCGGGAGATCAGACAGTCTTGCTTGACCTTGCGGCGATGATGACACACGCTTTGCCCAACGACTCACCGTGCTTTTGTCCACTGCCAGATCACCGTAGACATTCTGCAAGCGCCTATGAATATCTGGGATGCCCTGGTTTTCCGCCAAAAGAAACTCGATCACTGCCCGTTGTTTGCAACGCACATCCGTTACAGACGCCATTTTAACAGCTCCGTACAGCGCTGCCACCTGTCGGAAGTGAATGAAACTATACGAGACGAAGCGGGAATGTTTGAAAATATTCCACAAGAAATTTCCGGTTTTTTCAACCAAAATTGGCCGAGAAAAAAAATGTGTTGCATTACTTATTGAACTGCCCTCGTATGACAACTGTGTGGACAGTGTTAGCTACATAGGTTACGTAGTCTGCTGTTAGCCGTCGAAAAGGTTAAATGTATTTCGTTTCTAACTACGGTTATTTATTAAGTAGAAAATGGATGAGAGAATTTCCATCAGATTTTATTGTAAGAATGGCAAAATGCAGGAAAGTCTTAGAAGTGTTAAATTTTGCTTTTGGTGAGATAGCAACGAGTAGAACAAGGAATTACGAAGCGCTATAAGCATTACGAAGAACCCCATAAAGACGTCGAAGTTAAGGCCATACCATCAACCGCGGGGAATCGTGGAAAAGGCCAAATAAATGATTATGAAAGATTTCCGAATCATAAGGAAAAGTGTGGTGGCTGATGAGATCGGCAAGTCAGCGGCCTCGTCTCCTTTATTCGGGGTATCAAACGTGTGACTGTTAAAACTGTTCCGAAATTGTTGAATATCTAACAAATACATTCATGACGGATTGTATGTATTGTGGGTGCCCACACTGAAACTGGTGTTAGTGACGGTGAGGCAGTTTCAGCAAAAATGACTATCAAAGTATAAAAAGGTCATGCGTCACCTGTGCGTAGATATTCGCTTCCACATACCTCCGGAAACTTAGCTAGAACATGACTAGTCCACGTGCCACTGAAACGCTGGTGTATCATGAACCAAAGGTAGTCCAATACGCTGTTAAGGAGCAAATCGTAATGTTTTGGCTACTTTGTATCTAGCTTCTGTCCAATTGTTATTTGTGCATAGAATTTATAAACAGGTTAACGATTAATATCAAAACTGTGGTGTCACCGCCAGACACCACACTTGCTAGGTAGTAGCTTTAAATCGGCCGCGGTCCATTAGTACATATCGGACCCGCGTGTCGCCACTGTCAGTGATCGCAGACTGAGCGCCACCACACGGCAGGTCTAGAGAGACGTACTAGCACTCGCCCCAGTTGTACGGACGACTTTGCTAGCGACTACACTGACGAAGCCTTTCTCTCATTTGCCGAGAGACAATTAGAATAGCCTTCAGCTAAGTCCATGGCTACGACCTAGCAAGGCGCCATTAGCCTTACAGTACTTGTAATTAAAGAGTCTCATTTGTATCGTCAAGAGCGATGTACCACAATGATGGATTAAAGTTAAGTATTACAGCAGCTACGTACTTTTCTTTATAGCATTCATTACGTATCCTGTTTCAGACCTCACGCGAGCCAGCGTGTGTAACGCGTGCATTTCGGCTACTTCCGAGTGGCGTGGCTGTCTTGTTACGCCACAACAAAAACATTTCTGGTGCACACACACACACACACACACACACACACACACACACACACACACACACACACACGCCCTTTTGGATGATATAAATAACTTCTTCATATGTTCCTATCTGCATATCTGAAAAACTGCGTCACTGTACCATCAAATGTGAATGAGATGTTGACTTGTGCAAAATGAAATGTGTTTAGCATAAAACCTTCACGAACCCTGCGAACAACATTTTACGCTGGGATGCACTATATTTCGACTGTATGATGCAGGGTGGCAGTGGTGTTTATTGTTAATATATGATTTTTTATGGTTTCGTATCCCAATCGGTAGAAACCGAACTCTTATAGGAAAATTTTCTTGTCCGCATGTCCGACTGTTAAAACTCCCTTTTTTCAGTAACTGGTAGAGGTAGCAAGCTGTAGTTTTGGCCACATTCAAAAGTCTATGGTCCGATGGCGGCGAAACAAACTGAAGTTTCTGAGTCGGTGCAATAAAATACACGGCCATTTATGTCACATATTTAGACGCTGCAGATTCACTCATCGAGACATGAAGGGTACTTCCCATTGATCTAGAATCATGGAAATTGACAGGTAACAAGCATTCATATTAAAAGTAAAGGAAGATATCCACAATTTGCTAGGCTGCAACACTACCCTATCGAAAATCTTTTTGTCATACGTTTTATGTCGGCCTATTAACCCCTTTTCCCATGAATGGTTAGACATATCAAGTTGAAATTTTTATGTCATGTACAAAGGTGTATAGTCCCTTGGTAGTGTAAAAAGTTAAACTTGTAAGTCAGTGCAATCAAAAGACAGGGCTATTTATGTCACAGTCTCTCTCAGTAAAACCTACTGCGTACTTCCCGTTAACCTAGAATCATAAATTAAGAAACAAGCAAGGTTTCGCAGTACAAGTTCGGGAAAAAAAATCAGAAAATTGTTAATCTGTTATTACATCGCACAAAAAATATTTCTTTTGTCATTTGTTAGCCGTCTTCAAACTTAAAATTAATCCATTCTCTAAAGTATCTGAATCTCCTCGACTAATATCTTGACAGTATCTAGACGATTCTCGATTATCGAGAGGGAATAACTTTTTATAGTTTCTACGCATCCTCGAAGCGCGAATCCGACTTGCTCTTGTACAGTTTTTTTTAAATGATCCTATCTCTACAGCCTTCAAATAGCCACTGTCTGTGCAGTAAGTACGACGTGTGTTCAAAAGAGAACTGGAATGTTTGCTTTTTAGAAATAATTATATTTATTCATCTACATCAAAGTAATCCCCACCACATATCATATACTTATGCCACTGAATTTTGCAGTCCCCAAAACACTTGCCACTCGATCTTCGGAATACCTTTTAGCACTGTCAGGGATGTGTTTTTAATCCTATCTACTCTCGTAAAACGACATTTTAATATTTTCTAAATGAGAACATAATAAAATCGAATATCTGGGGAACAAGGGTTATGCTGTTAAAGCAACCTCAACGAAGTGTGAGCAAGTGCACTGCAGTGGAGCAAAAGCCTTGATTTGGTCCGCCAGAATTTGAAACACTACAGTGAAGGAATCTTCATGTGTCACAATGTCTCTTTTTGCATTTTTTAATTTTCCTTGTGAATGCTAACTAATTGTAATATTGTGAGGTAATGTCCTTGCTCGCTGCTGAAAACAATTTTGTAAATGATGTAACTAGACGCGCTGGAAATGTCGATGACTATACTTTGCATAGTACTCAAAGACGCAGTTTGAAAGGTATTACTCAACAGAGTGAATCAGGAGTTAACAGTGAGCATTCCAGACACATGTGACTGCACGAGCATGCATAAATAAATACATGTAGATGGCGTGGTGACAAAGCGTATAACCGCCATTTTGGAACTGAGGGGCATGAGCAGCGATGGCCACATTGCAATGTTTGTCAAGAAGCTGTTTCAAGAATATTGGGAAAAGCAGAGTGCTGTGTGGCAAACTTTGCCCATAACTGGAAGGAGAGCCTTTGCCTAAATAACTCATGGTTGCAAAACAATTACGTCGCAAAAACAACACATTCATCGCAAAGTAAGACTGTACTATTTGAGGCGCTTACAAATGTAGAGGACTTACCAGAAACGTGGAATCACTTCAACGAACTTTTGCGTATAAAATTTTAATCCTTAGCTTGTGTTCACGATTTTCCCGTGGCATTATTAACGACGCTAGGATCCCTTTCCTATCACTACAATAACCAGGTGGCACATTACGAAAAGAGAAAGAAAAATTTATGTCAAGTCCTTCAGCTTTATATCATCAATACATTCATAGACTTCTTTGGGAAGCAATTTCATTTAGTAAGTGACTCATTAACTCCAGAAAACTACAGTAAAACTTCATACACTGATTCAAAATTATTATCCAGTTACACGTATTTATGGATTTTCCGTGTCGATCTTGGCTTTTCTATTTTTGGCGTTAGCTTTTCTAATCATGCTTAACTACTGTATTTCCTGATAATGAATTTTGATCATCAGAAATACATAGTTAGTAAGACATAGTGAGAGTGAACATTATTATGAGGAAACGTTTCTCAATCGTTACTGCATCATATGCTGCAATTATGAGTAGTAACTCAGTTTTGGTTTTATATGATTCTTGTTTTAGACGATTCTTAAGAGTTTGATGGAATTAACCTGCTAAAATCGTATAATAATTTCCAAATTCAGCTGAGGTCTCACGTGTATAACGACCGTTGTCACCCACTTGCGTTTCACTTTCAATCCAGCACAATTAGTTTGCTGACTATTCTCTTTAAACGGACTGGCAACCGTAAATTTCATCTAATAATTACTGTTTCATTGGATTTCAGTTTCAAAGTTAATAACTAATTCGGCAAACATACCAAAATTACTCAGCACAGTCACACAATTTTCTTCCCAAATGTTATTAATGCAGTAAATTTTTTGTCATTATAATAGTCAGTAGTACACTTCTGGCATTCTATCAGCTCATATTCTTTGGAACTGAAATTTTATCCGAAATTAGGCACATTTTAATCTCAGTCGATTGCCAACATACCAAAGAGTACAGGCGGATTACGCATGCCGTTATCTTGACATAACATAAGCTGTATCTGGTGCTCATCAGTCGACAGGACATCATTTATTGGTGTTCTCAGCTTCCAAAAAACAAAGTTCCTAATTTAGTTCCAGTTCACGAAGTTTGGTGTCCATTCTCAAACAATAGCTAGAGGGTGTGTCAAATGTGACGATAGCTGTGGGGCAGTTCTAGGAAGGTACATAGCGAGTGTATAAATATTTAGAAGAGAGCAAAGATAACAACTGTGCCAGAAATAATCCCGTGGTTATGGAAGACGTAAATTACATTATGGTAAAATAAGAGATCACAGAGTTCCATCAGAAATATTTAATATCAAAAAGAGTCTTGATCACAATTTATTTATTACGGTGACCGGTTTCGACCACTAGTGATTTATCACCAGGAGGTTCTTACTCATTGGTCTGAAGATGACCACAGTAGTGGTCGAAACCGGTCACCGTATTAAATAAATTGTGATCAAGACGGTTTTTGATAAAAAAATATTTGTAACACATTGGCACTGTTCTCTCCCACAATGTATTCAGAAATAATTTCCATCAGAAAGGTTAAGGAGAGATAGTCACCACTTGTACGCACAAGCATGAAACAAAAACAGAACTGTGAAAGGAAACCGACTGGGACACAATAAATGAAGATGTTTGAAACAGTGAATAGTCAATTGGCAAGTATTTCAACCAACCAGATGGGAAACATGGATAGTAGGATGAAAAATTAATTAGATAAAGAAGTAGACTCTTTGGGGAAATAAGTGGGTGGGTAAGGTGAATAATAAAATAGATTTGTTGAAGAAATAATTGAGCAATAAACTAAATAGTAGAACAGATTCTATGGACGAATCAATGAGCAACAAGCTCGACAAGAAAATAAATTCTTTGAATGAATCAATGAACATGAAGATTGAAGAAATTAATGACAAACTGGATGGAAAACTCAAGAAGCTGTCTACCGTAACATTAAGGAAAAAGTAGAGCGCCAAATTAAGATGTTTAATGAAACGTAAGAAAATATAAATAATGAGAATCGTTCTGAACCGAATCAGTCTGTAGCGATTCCGAAGGGATAGAATGTGAAATTTCAAACCAACACGGAAATGCTTCCTAGGTAGTAGTTAATAACAAATTGATCAGTACTCTAACAGCATTTAATACAGATGTTCATGGTAAAAACAAAATATGGAACAGTAACAACCCAACAGATCGCGGAAATTAAAGACAAAGAGGTAAAAAATTTGAAATCAGCAACTTCATTTATTAATGAGCCTACTGAATGATTAAAATGTTTTAAAAGGCTTGCAGTCGTTATCACGTTGAAGAGGGGTATGCCATAGCCAAGTGAGTGCCGAAATAGAAAAAAAGGGCACAAATTGAAAAATTTATCCGGTAACGTTTATGGTAGCGCGCAGGAAATTAATACGACCAGCAGCAGATTTGAGACTCAGTTCTTGTCACACAATAAACGGATTGAAAATATATCAGGAGTTCCTGAACGCTCCTCCGTAAAGACCAGGTGGAGTATCAGATCTTACTATGAAGAACTGTACCGGAAAGTTGATAAATAAGTGCTACCTAAAAACAATTACATCGCAACAACAGCAGCACCAACTCAAAATAACACTGTACCATTTGAGACGCTTGGAAATAGACAGCGTCGTTGAATAATTTTATCGAACATTACGTTGTGTGTATAAGACTTTAACCCTTATCCTGTGTTAACGATTTTCTCACATTGTTAGGGGTAGGGGACCAACCAGCGAGGTCATCGGTCCCACTGGATTAGGGAAGGAAGTCAGACGTGACATTTCGAACGAACCATGCCGACATTTGCCTGAAGTGATTTAGGGAAATCACGGAAAACCTAAATCAGGATGGCCGGACGCGGGTTCGAACACCCACTCTACCGAATGCGAGTCCAGTGTACTCACCACGGCGCTACCTCGCTCGGTCTTCCACTATAGTAGTGGAGTGTCATTAAAAGAGAAAGAGATTTTCACCCAAAATTCTGGAATCTGTCAAAAAGTAAATCTTAAATTTTGTTTTTCAAAATGGCTCTGAGCACTATGGGACTTAACATCTGAGGTCATCAGTCCCCTAGAACAGAACTACTTAAACCTAACTAACATAAGGACATCACACACATCCATGCCCTAGGCAGGATTCGAACCTGCGACCGTAGCGGTCGCGCGGTTCCAGACTGAAGCGCCTAGAACCGCTCGGTCACTCCGGCCGGCCTTTTGTTTTTCCAATGAAAACATAAGTTTTACTAGTTGACTGAAAAATTATGTCAATTTTATTTTATAACTACATTCGTATTTCTGGGAATTATCTCATTAAGTGAACAATTAATTAATTCTGGCAAAAATCAGCAAACATTTATTCAAGTATATGTATTTGCCTATTCTAATTGCTTTGATGTTTTTCTCCCGTAACTACTATATTTCTTGGCAATGATTTCTGGTCATTAGAAGGAAATGGTCCGCCGCTCGTGGTCTCGAGGTAGCGTTCTCGCTTCCCCAGCACGGGGTCCCGGGTTCGATTCCCGGCGAGGTCAGGGATTTTCACCTGCCCCCCAAGATGACTGGGTGTTGTTGTGTTGTCATCATCATCATCATCATCATCCATCTCCATTACGGTCGGAGGAAGGCAACGGCAAACCACCTCCATTAGGACCTTGCCTAGTACGGCAGTGCTGGTCTCCCACATCGTTCCCCTACGTTCTGTCACGCAGCAGGGGACTTTATTTCCAGTTTACAGAAGTAAATGCTTATTAAAAAAATTGTGACTGTGAGCATAACTATAACGTAACGCTCCTCAATCGATACAAAACCGAATTGCTTCACGAAAACTGCGTTGAACGTGTTAGTAATAGACCTCACTGGTCGTTCGATCTTACTGGTGAGAACTCGTGGCGCACTCTGCGGCTACGACCGAAGTCCGCAGTGAACATAGCCTTCATACCTAACCACAACTGCCGAGTTTTTTTCCGACTTGGTGAATCAGATGTTTCCGCTGGGACGACTGGAATTTAGGGCAAATATTATATCCGTAACCATTGATCCATCATCTCTTACGACACGTTTCAGCAGCTCAGCATCGTTGCTGAATTCATCTAGCGACTTCTAGGAACTTGCATTTGCCACTGCAACAGAGACGCTCATTAGCTCGGTACGGGCTTTTGTTGAGGTTTCGAGAACAAACCTTCACCGAGGAGTCAAGCAGTATACTGCTCCCTCCTAGGTATATCTCGCGAAGTGACCCTGAGGATAAAATCAGAGAGATTAGAGCCCACAGAGAGGCATACCGACAATCTTTCTTTCCACGAACAATACGAGACTGGAATAGAAGGGAGAACCGATAGAGGTACTCAAGGTACCCTCCGCCACACACCGTCAGGTGGCCTGCGGAGTATGGATGTAGATGTAGATTTCTTCGATATTCAACAATTTTGTAAAAAATTTACTGTCATGTATTCCACACTGAAAAGAAAATTACTTTGCATGAGCCAATAAACATACCAACGTCATCAGCGTCTTCTCCGATAGTGATTTGGTGATGATTCAGAATCATTTCTTTCACTTTACGCACGATTTAATCGGTTGACGATGTGCTGGGGCGTCCACAACGTCTACACGGCCTTCTTCGAAATGTTTGTACCGCTTGTAAATCCTTGTCTTAGAGATTCCGCAAAAGCATTATTCAGTATTTGTAGTACATTCCTTCACTTTGTTCCATTTTTATTGCAAAAGTGAATACAAATTATATCGTTCAATTTGTACAAAATAAGCAAATCCCCAATACTATCAAAATCCATGTAACCTTTGTGACATGCACAACAGATTTAGTATATAACACAATGCCGATACTTTTCACACACAGCAACGAAAAAATCACGGAAATCGGACTAGTAAAGAAAGCGCTATATTACAAAATTTGTGGTCTTTTTTGGTCTCTGATTATATAAGGTATATATGTCGAAACACATTTTAAATTTTTGACATCTATTTATCTCTTTTATCTCCTCGGGCAATTTCCTGAATGTGTTATTCCCTGTTGCAAAAATAGAGTTCTGTGTTTTTTGTTGATGTCTTCTCGCTAAACGAAGATTAAGCCTAGCGCTTGTTTCACAATTCAGTCAGTGTCCTGTTGTTAATTGAGTAACTGCTGATGAATTTTTGACGAAAGAATTGTGGTTAATTCGTCGCAAAATTAGCAAGTTACGCTCTGCTTATCTCGGGTAATACCAGTGTAGGTTATGATGCGTTGCTGTCAATTTATGGAGGTACATCTTCGGTAACGATACCGACCGTACTCCGATCGCCTATTCCCATGGTAAGTACGGCGTCTTAAAAATGTAATGCTCAGTATTTTCGCGGGAGAAAGGCAGCTGAAAGAGATTCACTCCGTTAATGGCGTGTAATCTGAGGTACCTTTCTCCGAAACCAGTGCACTAGCCGTCGATAAAGTTTTATATCTGCGTTACAGACTGTAGCGAAGTGTAACAACAAGCTAATAACGCAGCTTTCACAGTGCTTGTATTATTCATCGTGAGGATAATGACATCGGCTGCAGCGCAAATCTGTAACCGTGCGGTTTCCTGACTCTCGTCCTACACCGGACAAAATCAAAATTTCATCGTAGTCAGCATACTGCATTTAATCCGTTCATTTGAGTGTGCAATAGTATAAGTAATTGACTGGCTCTGTGGAGGAACAGATTTCAGATTCCCGTTTGGCCATCCAGATGCACATTCCCTACATTTCTACTACATCACGTGAGAAGTATGTTACTGTTGTGGTCTTGAGTCCAAAGACTGGTTTGATGCAGTTGTCCAAGCTACTCCATCCCGTGCAGGCTTCTATTACTGTAATCGACAAACATTTGAAAGAGTTTACTATAATCAAGCACCCCTTCCATCCCCCATACCACCACTTTTGTTCCAATACGCAACTGCCAATTTTTTTATGTGTCAGAATGTGTACTATCTACCGATACCTCCTCTAAGTCAAGTTGTGCGACAAATTTGTCCTGGCGGAGGTTCGAGTCCTCCCTTGGGCATGGATGTGTGTGTTTGTGCTTAGGATAATTTAAGTTAAGTAGTGCGTAAGCTTAGGGATTGATGGCCTTAGCAGTTAAGTCCCTTAAGATTTCACACACATTTGAACTTTTTTTTTTGACAAATTTGTTTTCCCCCTGTTCGTTCCGCACTTGCTCATTCATTATTCTATTTACATAATTTTCAACGTTCTTCTGTAGCACCACTATACAAAAGCTTCTATTCCCTTCTTGTCTTAACTGAGTATTTTCAACGTTTCACTTTCGCACGAGGCTACACTTCAGACAAATATCTGCAGAAGGGACTTCCTAACATGTAAGTCCGTATTCTGCTAGTTGCGCACCTGGCGTTGCCTATGAATTTATTTATTCCAGCATTATGTTAGTCCACCTCTTTCTGTCCGTATCTTCCTTTTCCCCCATTCTCTGTCCATCTCCTCCTTCATCCACTCTCTATACATCTTCTCCTCACCCTGTCTCTGCTCATCTCCTCCTCATCCATTCCCCATGCATCTAATCCTCTTCCCTTTCTTTTGGCCCATTTTCTCCTACCTCTTTTTTCTTCCCATCTCTTCCTCAACCCACTCTCTCCAACCTCTTCTCTCTAACCCGCTGTCTGTACCACCAAGTCATAACCCCACCCAGTACAAGGCTAGTTGTTCTTAATCCCACATTATGTCTTTACAGTGTCTCTGCTTGGGAGTATGTGGGTGGCAACCACACGGGCCCTTAGCTAAGTCTGGCATTGCTTCCACTTACTTGTGTCAGACTTCTGCTTTCTTCTTTTCTGTCGACCTCTCTTGGTCAACTCCTGCTGCTTCGTCCCCGACGCTATTAACTTGCGAGGCCCGAGGGTGTCTTTCATTTTCATTTCCTTTTCTAACACATGGCTGTTAACCAAATGGCTCCCGGTATAAGGAGACCAACCTTACCAAGTGTCAACGGCCAGTAAGGGGTGGATGAGCGGGTAAGGAAGGGGCACCCCCTTGTCCCAGTGATGAGAAATTGTCCCTAAAGGCGGAGACCATTAACATGGTCAACGGCAGGAGGATGCAGAAGGTAACGGGAAGCTCCATTAACGATCCCATACAGGATTCCCAAATAGAAATATGGCTACGTCTAATTCAAAATTTTCCGGAGTTTCAATTCCCCCATTCGGATCTCGGGGGGGGGGGGGGTATGTCTTGGGAAAGGTTGTAAGGAGTAAAGGAATAAAAGAACAGATGAGAATTGGAACATGGAATGTCAGAACCCTATTAAAAGCTGGGAAACTAGAAGAGGTGAAGATGCTGATGGAAAAGTCACAGATGGACATATTAGATTCAAAATGGCTGTGAGCACTATGGGACTTAACTTCTAGGGTCATCAGTCCCCTAGAACTTAGAACTAGTTAAACCTAACTAACCTAAGGACATCACACACATCCATGCCCGAGGCAGGACTCGAACCTGGGACCGTAGCGGTCGCGCCATTCCAGACTGTAGCGCCTAGAACCGCTCGGCCACCCGGGCCGGCAGGAACATATTAGGAATCTGTGAAATTAAATGGGGCGGTAACTGTGATTTTATCTCAGGGAATTTCAGGATCATTCACAGTGGTAGCGCTCGAACAGGAAGAAATGGCGTCGCTGTAATTTTCCGAGGAAAACTGAAGAACAACGTGTTGAACACATACCACTGCAGTGACAGGATAACGATGATGAAAATTAAAGCACAACCCACGGATTTGTTTGCAATTGCAGTTTGCTTACCAACAACAAATAGCAATGATGAGGGAGTAGAAGTAGTAAATGAGGAAATTGATGACTTAATGAAACTGGTTAAAGAAAAGGACAATCTTATCATAATTGGCGGTTTCACTGCATCGATTGGTGAAATTAACAAGGGATTATGGAATGGCAAGTTCGAGCTAGAAAAAATGATTGCTAGAGGAGAAAGGTTGCTAGATTTCTGTGAACAGTATGAGATGATAGTCACCAACACGTGTTTTGTAATGCCCAAGAGAAATATGCATGGAAAAGTCCAGCAGATGGCAAAAGTTATCAGATAGATTATATCCTAGTCAAGAAGAAATTTATGAATCAGTTAAAGTCTAGACACTCATACCCTGGATATGGTAGCAGACTTTGGTAGCAGATTTAAGAAATATAAAAGAACTAACCAACACAGATGGTTTGTAGAAAAACTTAAGGAAACCGTCTAAGGCGCTGCAGTCGTGGACTGTGCGGCTGGTCCCGGCGGAGGTTCGAGTCCTCCCTCGGGCATGGGTGTGTGTGTTTGTCCTTACGATAATTTAGGTTAAGTAGTGTGTAAGCTTAGGGACTCAAGACCTTAGCAGTTAAGTCCCATAAGATTTCACACTCACTTAAGGAAAAGCAAGTAGCTGCGGACATGAAAGAATTGACCGATAACTTGATAGGTAACAAGGAAGGATGGGAAGGATTCAAAGAGACCGTAGAAGTAGCTGCTAAAGAACTAATAGGATTAAGGAAACTAGAACCGAGGAAACGATGGATGACCAAGGAAATACTAGACCTTATTGAAGAACGAAACAGGCGGAGGAAAAAACATCGATAAGTACAAAAGAGTAAAAAATGCAATTACACAGAAATGTAGATTTGAAAAAGAAAAGTGGATGCACGACAAACATAAGGAAATCCAACAAGATCTAAGTGGAGGTCAAACTGATAGAGCCTACTCTAAAATTAAATCAATTCAGATAAAGCCAAGAACAAAAACACATATGGTCAAGAATAAAAACCTACTTTTCGAATTAGAGGATGTATGCGAAAGATGGAAAGAATGTATTGAGGAAATACATGAAAGAGAAGATATTGCTAATGAGGGGGAAATTCTTGAAGAAGAGAGCAGTGTGGATATCGACATGAGAGGGCCACCTAAAAGAGGAATTGAACAGTGCCTTCAATTATCTAAGTAATGGCAAAGCAACAGGCACAGATAACATCCCAGCAGAAATACTGAAGGGAATTGGAGAATCAACAAAAGAGTACTTACATAAACTTATTAAAGAGTACTATGAAGATGGAAAAGAACCACCTACAGATTTGCTTAACAACAAAACAGTAATAATCACAAAAAAGGAAATGCTCTGGACTGTGAGAACTATAGAACTATCTCCTTACTATCCCACACTTCCAGAATAATGTTAAACATAATAAAAAATCGAATAAAAAAATAAAAAATAAAATTGAGGCAAACCTAGGAGAAGACCAAGTTGGTTTCAGATCCGGAAAAGGAACTTGAGAGGCAGTACTAGCTCTGAGAATGGTATTAGAAAGACGAATTGGAGTTAATAGGAAAACCTACTTGACCTTTATAGATTTACAAAAAGCATCTTATGTTGCTAAAATTTGCCAAAATCCTAAGAGAATTTAATCTAAAAATAAATAACAAGAAAACAAAAACTATGGTAGTAGTATTATTAAACACAGTTCCTGCGTTTTCGTCAGGGTCTACAGTAGAGTTGCGCAGCACATGCCGATAGTCCGTTTACCCGCATAGTTTAGTTTCTAGGTCCGCAATCGGTCATGTCGACTATGCTGCAAATGGTCAGCTCTGCTTTCATGTTGCAAGCGAGACTGGCAGCCTTTACCACTTCTGTTAGAAACCAGAGAGAATCTCTTCTGAACGAAAGTGACACACATCATTGGTACCGACGTTAGCAACCACCTGCAGTAGGCTTCACCCTATGCTCTTCATGGCATCCGGGAGGACCCTTTCCACATATGGAATGACTCCATCCGGTATGCACACGGAGTGCACATTCATTTTCTTTCTCTTCTTGTCAGCCAAGTCCCTAAGGAACCCCTTAACGCGCCTAACGTTGGAGCTCCCAACTACCAGTAACCCCAGCCTCAACGATTGCCCGGATCTTGCAGGCTGGTTTCCTCTGAAACAGGACAGGCGACGGCATCTGGCTCAGCAACAGTGTCAGCCACAGACAGCACCTGAAACCTATTTGTCAGACAAACCAGGGAGACCTTACGCGCGGCCGCCTGGGAAGTCTTTCGCCGCCTGCTTGGCCCCGGGGCGACTTCCCACTCGACTACAGGTGAGGGGTCAGCCTCAGTGCGAGCAGTAACTGGGTTGGCCACCGATGAGGACCGATCGGAGGACTCTGACGTGCTGGACGTTCGTTGGATCCACACGGCCGGTCCAAAACAGTGGTGCCCATCCTCTGCAGCCTCAAGCTGTGTAACCGAAGCCATCACAGCCTGAAGCTGAGTGCGAAGTGTCACCAAATCGGCTCGCATCAGCACGCAACAATCGCATTTCCTGTCCATACCGAAGACCGTGGAAAACTAAACTACGCAGATAAACGGGCTATCGGCACGTGCTGCTCAACTCTACTGTAGACCCCAACGAAAACGCGGGAACTGTGTCTAATAATACGCAGATATTCAAAAACCTAACAACCGAAGCACTCAGGTGAGACTAAATAATTCGCCCCTGATTAGGAACTTGTAATATATCACAAAATCGGTTTACTTTCCGACGCAAACGGAAACGCGACAACAGAGGCTATTAGATATTAAATTTCTACGCAGATACTCAAGAAACTAAACTATTAAAGAACACAGATGATATAATAAAATTGGCTCCTGGTTAGGAACTCGTAAATGTCACGAAAGCGGTTACTTCCCTGTTGCTGCGTCTGTCTCGGTCGGCTACTACTGTCAGATGACATTTTATTTACTGTTTCGATTTTGGCCCATTAAAAAAAACATTGAGTCCTGCCTAGTTTTATATACCGAATCTAGTCACAGAGGGTCCATTTGAATACTCCATTTGATTGTCAAATATTTGCTTTCACACTAACATGGAGTCTGCAGGCACAAGACCGTTTCCCAGAATTTGGAGGGATGGTACCCATTGGATTAAAGGCTTAAATCTTCAGACGAAAATGATTTCGTTTGGATTTGGTAAGCACTGGGAGTCATTTTGAATTCACACTTACCAGATATTTCGAATTTACACATACCTGATATGGCCTACATTTATGGTACGTTCCTAAGAAAAGTTATGAACCATTACGATAGATAATTACGTGACCAGCCGTTGTGGGGAGTTTTGCGGTCTGTTACTTCATCCAAGTTACGCAACTGTGTCGTTTGCTGGCTACAGACGGCTATTTGGTGGCGAATAATGGACTCATAAACTGGTCGCTGCGGAGGTGACATTAAGGCGGTCTTGACCGCGACACAGGTACAGCTGTTTATCAGATCCTAGTGTATACCGAAGTATTTTTTACGTGGGGCAATTTGTTACATCACGCGTCTTGACAAGAGTTTGCAACGGCGATGAATGAAGTCAGTATGTAGTACTGTCCTTTTTACGATCTTCAGTCCAGAGACTGGTTTGATGCAGATCTCCATGCTACTCTATAATGTGCAAGCTTCTTCATCTCCCAGTACCTACTGCAATCTATATCCTTCTGAATCTGCCTTGCGTATTCATCTCTTGATCACACTCTACGATTTTTACCCTCCAAGCTGCCCTGCAATACTAAATTGATGATCCCTTGAGGCCTCAGAACATGTCCTGCCAACCGATCCCTTCTTCCAGTCAAGTTGTGCTACAAATTTCTCTTCTCCCCAATTCTATTCAGTATCTCCACATTAGTTACGTGATCTACCCATCTAATCTTCAGAATTCTTCTGTAGAACCACATTTCGAAATCTTCTATTCCCTTCATGTCTAAAGAGTTTGTCGTCCATGTTTCATTTCCATACATGGCTATACTCCATACTAATACTTTCAGAAAAAACTTCCTGACACTTAAATCTATACTCGATTAGAACCCCTTCCTTGCCAATGACTTCTTTTGCTTTTGTTGATGTTAATCTTATATCCTCCTTTCAAGACACTGTCCATTCCGTTCAACTGCTCTACCAGGTCCTTTGCTGTCTCTGACAGAATTACAGTGTCATCGGCAAACCTCTAAGTTTTGATTTCTTCCCAACAACTACTTCCCTTTCCTGCCCCTCGACTCTTATAATTGCCATTGGGTTTCTGTACAAATTGTATTTTACCCCTGCCACCTTCAGAATTTGAAAGAGAGTATTCCAGTCAACATTGTCAAAAGCTTACACTAAATCCACAAATGCTAGAAACGTAGGTTTGCCTCTACTTAATCTATCTTCTAAGGTAAGTCATAGTATTGCCTCACGTGTTCCAACATTTCTACGGAATCCAAACTGATCTTCCCCGAGGTCGGCTTCTATCAGGTTTTCCATTCGTCCGTAACTAATTCGTGTTAGTATTTTGCAGTTGTGGCTTATTAAACTGATAGTTCGGTAATTTTCACATCTGTCAACATCTGCTTTCTTTGGGGTTGGAATTATTATGTTCTTGTTGTAGTCTGAGGGTATTTCACCTGTCTCATATGTCCTGCACACCAGATGGTAGAGTTTTGTCAGGGTTCTCCCAAGGCTGTCAGTAGTTCTAATGGAATGTTGACTTCTCCCGGGGGTTTGTTGCGACTTAGGTCTTCCAGTGAACTGTCGAATTCTTCAAGCCTTTCATTTTCATCTACGTCCTCTACTATTTCTATAATACTGTCCTCAAGTACATCGCCCTTGTATAGACCCCATTATACTCCTTCCACATTTCTTCTTTCCCTCATTTGCTTAGAGCTGGGTTTCCTTCTGAGCTCTTGATATTCGTACAAATGGTTCTCTTTTCTAAAAAAGTTCTTTTTGTTTTACCTGTAGGCAGTATCTCTCTCTTACTCCCAGTGATATATGCCTCTACTTCCTTACATTTCTCCTCTAGCCGTCCTTGCTTAGCCACTTTGCACTTCCTGTCGATCTCATTTTTGGGACGTTTGATTTCCTTTTTGCCTGAATTTTTATATTTTTTTTCATCAATTAAATTCAATATTCATTCTGTTACCTAAGGATTTGTACTAGCCCTCGTCTTTTTACTTACTTGATCCTCTGCTGCCTTAACTTAACTATTTCATCTCTCAAAGCTACCCATTCTTCTTCTACTGTGTTTCTTTCCCCCGTTCTTGTCAATCGTTCCCTAATGCTCTCTCTGAAACTCTCTAGAACCTCTCATTCTTGAAGTTTAACCCCGTCCCATCTCCTTAAATTCCTACCTTTTTGCAGTTTCTTCAGTTTTAATCTACCATTCATAACCATTAGATTGTGGTTAGAGTCCACTTCTGCCCCTGGAAATGTCTTACAATTTAAAACCTGGTTCCTAAATCTCTGTCTTATCAGTATATAATTTATCTGAAACCTTCCAGTGTCTCCAGGCCTCTTCCACGTATACAACCTTCTTTCATGATTCTTGAACCAAGTGTTAGATATGATTAAGTCATGCTCTGTGCAAAATTGTACCTGGCGGCTTCCCCTTGCATTCCTTGAACGCATTCCATATTCAACTAATAATTTTCCTTCTCTTCCTTTTCCTACTATCGAATTCCAGTCACCCGTGACTATTAAATTTTCGTCTCACTTCACTGTCTGAATAATTTCTTTTATCTCATCATACATTTTATCATCTGCCAAGCTAGTTGGCATATAAACTTGTACTACTGTCATAGGCGTGGGCTTCGTGTCTATCTTGGCTACAATAATACGATCGCTATGCTGATCATAGTAGCTTACCCGCACTCCTATTCTTTCATTCATTATTAAACCTACTCCTGCATTACCCCTACTTGATTTTGAACTTCACCAACTCCCGCCATATATAATTTTCGTCTATCCATTTCCGTTTTTAAATTTTCTTACCTACCTGCCCGATTAAGGAGTCTGAAAGTCCACGCTCCGATAAGTAGAACGCCAGTTTTCTTTCTCCTGGTATCGACATCCTCCTGAGTAGTCCCAGCCCGGAGATCTGAATGGGGGACTATTTTGCCTCCGGAATATTTTACCCAAGAGCAGGCCATCATCATTTAATCATACAGTAAAACTGCATGCCCTCGGGAAAAATTACGGCTGTAGTTTCCCCTTGCTTTCAGCCGTTCGCAGTACCAGCACAGCACGGCCGTTTTGGCTAATGTTACAAGGCAAGATCAGACAGTCATCCAGACTGTATCTCCTTCAACCGTTCAAAAGGCTGCTGCCACTCTTCAGGAGCCACACGTTTTTCTGGCCTCTCAACAGATACCCCTCCCCTTCGGTTCACTTACGGTACGGCTATCTGTGTCGCTGAGGCGCGCAAGCCTCCCCACCAACGGCAAGGTCCATGGCTCAAGGACGGGACAGTACTGGTTCAAATGGCTCTGAGGGCTATGGGACTTAACAGCTGAGGTCATCGGTCCCCTAGAACTTAAAACTACTTAAACCTATTCAACCTAGGAAAATCACACACATCCTTGCCCGAGGCAGGATTCGAACCTGCGACCGTAGCGGTCGCGCGGTTCCAGACTGAAGCGCCTAGAACCGCTCGCCCACAACGTATTGCTTAATCGCCTCTTTAGGCCACCTCGCATTTTGAAAAGTCCTACTAAATTCTCAATGTGTGGATGGATGTCAGGTGCAGTGCCAGACTGACGCAAGCAGTTAGTAGGCGTTGATTTACACTGAAATGACAAAAGTCAAGGGATAGCTCCTGATATCGTGTCGGACCATCTCCTGCTGGGGTAGTGCAGCATGTCGACGTGGCATGGACTCAATAAATCGTTAGAGGTCCTCTGCAGAAATATTCAGCCGTACTGCCGCTATAGCTGTCAATAACTGCAAAGCGTTCTCGGTGCAGGATTTTGTGCATTATATGTCAATAAATGTTCAGTGGGATTCATGTTGGGTGATCTGTGTGACGAAATCACTTGGTGTAATTGACCAGAACGTCCGTCAAACCAACTGCAAACAGTTGGGGCCCTGTTAAACGGTGCATTGTCATCCATCAAAACTCCATCCTTGTTTGCTGCATATGGTCTCCACGCAGCCGAATACGTCCATTTCCAGTATATGATCGGTTCAGTTGGCCCAGAGGACCCTGTCCATTCCAAGCAAACACAGTCCACACCATTATGCAGCAACCATCACCTTGCACACTGTCTTGTTGACAACTTGGGTCCATGAATTCGTAGGGTCTGCACTTCACTCGAACCTTACGAATTGAAATCGGGACTCATCTAACCAGGCCACTGTTGTCCAGTCATCTAGGGTCCAACTGATATGTTTATGGGACCGGGACAGGTGCTGCAGCCGATGTCGTTCTGTTGGTAAAGGCACTCTGGTCGGTCGTTTGCCGTCATAGGCCTTCAACGCCAAATTTCGCCGCACTGTCTTAAGAGGTACGTTCATCTTACAGGGTGTTTAAAAAATGACCGGTATATTTGAAACGGCAATAAAAACTAAACGAGCATTGATAGAAATACACCGTTTGTTGCAATATGCTTGGGACAACAGTACATTTTCAGGCGGACAAACTTTCGAAATTACAGTAGTTACAATTTTCAACAACATATGGCGCAGCAAGTGATGTGAAAGATATAGAAGACAACGCAGTCTGTGGGTGCGCCATTCTGTACGTCGTCTTTCTGCTGTAAGCGTGTGCTGTTCACAACGTGCAAGTGTGCTGTAGACAACATGGTTTATTCCTTAGAACAGAGGATTTTTCTGGTGTTGGAATTCCACCGTCTAGAACACAGTGTTGTTGCAACAAGACGAAGTTTTCAACGGAGGTTTAATGTAACCAAAGGACCGAAAAGCGATACAATAAGGGATCTGTTTGAAAAATTTCAACGGACTGGGAACGTGACGGATGAACGTGCTGGAAAGGTAGGGCGACCGCGTACGGCAACCACAGAGGGCAACGCGCAGCTAGTGCAGCAGGTGATCTGACAGCGGCCACGGGTTTCCGTTCGCCGTGTTGCAGCTGCGGTCCAGATGACGCCAACGTCCACGTATCGTCTCATGCGCCAGAATTTACACCTCTATCCCTACAAAATTCAAATGCGGCAACCCCTCAGCGCCGCTACCATTGCTGCACGAGAGACATTCGCTAACGATATAGTGCACAGGATTGATGACGGCGATATGCATGTGGGCAGCATTTGGTTTACTGACGAAGCTTATTTTTACCTGGACGGCTTCGTCAATAAACAGAACTGGCGCATATGGGGAGCCGAAAAGCCCCATGTTGCAGTCCCATCGTCCCTGCATCCTCAAAAAGTACTGGTCTGGGCCGCCATTTCTTCCAAAGGAATCATTGGCCCATGTTTCAGATCCGAAACGATTACTGCATCACGCTATCTGGACATTCTTCGTGAATTTGTGGCGGTACAAACTGCCTCAGACGACACTGCGAACACCTCGTGGTTTATGCAAGATGGTGCCCGGCCACATCGCACGGCCGACGTCTTTAATTTCCTGAATGAATATTTCGATGATCGTGTGATTGCTTTGGGCTATCCGAAACATACAGGAGGCGGCGTGGATTGGCCTCCCTATTCGTCAGACATGAACCCCTGTGACTTCTTTCTGTGGGGACACTTGAAAGATCAGGTGTACCGCCAGAATCCAGAAACAATTGAACAGCTGAAGCAGTACATCTCATCTGCATGTGAAGCCATTCCACCAGACACGTTGTCAAAGGTTTCGGGTAATTTCATTCAGAGACTACGCCATATTATTGCTACGCATGGTGGATATGTGGAAAATATCGTACTATAGAGTTTCCCAGACCGCAGCGCCATCTGTTGTTGAAAATTGTAACTACTGTAATTTCGAAAGTTTGTCTGCCTGAAAATGTACTGTTGTCCCAAGCATACTGCAACAAACGGTGTATTTCTATCGCTGATCGTTTAGTTTTTATTGCCGTTTCAAATATACCGGTCATTTTTGAAACACCCTGTACATCCCACATTGATTTCTGCTGTTATCTCACTCAGTGTTGCTTGTCTTCTGTCAACGACAACTGTAAGCAAACGTCGTTACTCTCGGTCGTTAAGTGAAGGCCGTCTGGCATGGCGTTGTTTCAGGTGAGAGATAATACCTACAATTTGATATTCCCGGCACACTCTCGACATTGTGACTCTCGGAATATTGAATGTCCCATGCGTCTAGCTCCAACTACCATTCCGCATTCAAAGTCAGTTAATAACCCTCGTGCGCCCATAAAGAAATCGGAAACCCTTTCACATGCCTAACCCGAGTAGCAACAACAGCTCCGCTAATGCATTGTGCCCTTTTATACCTTACGTACGCAATACGACTGCTAGCAGTGCACTTGCATGACGCTGGCCTATGACTTTCAGCTCATAGTATTGAACAAGTTAGCAGCAACGTGAGAAACTACACCGTAAAGTGGGCAAATCAGTGGTTCTGAATATAATTAGACTATTCAGACTGAACGTTAGTTAATACTCAGCTACATTCATAGACTTGTGCAGCAAAATCTGAAATTCAGACTGAGTCGTTCTTGACGTCCAAGATGCTACTCCAACGGGTGTAAAATGAATGTGCGCAACGGAAAATAATAAACCCTAAAAGGAAGATTTGGCTCTGCCTGACCACCCTATGAAGCAGATCTCAGGATCTCTTAATTCTACAAATTACAATCTAAACATATACGCATGATGAAGGCAACTAATCCTGTTGTGTCTAGACAAGACAGCCTAGACACAATGAGAGGAAGCCGAAAGGCACGCGCTTACACTCACACAGGCTGGCGTGAGGTCTGAAACAGGATACGTAATGAATGCTATAAAGAAAAGTACGTAGCTTCTGGAATACTTAACTCTAATCCACATTTGTAGAACATCGCTCTTGATGATACATTAATAGAATCTCAATATCAATGGAATACGGCGCCTTGCTAGGTCGTAGCAAAAGTAGCTGAAGGCTATGCTAACTATCGTCTCAGCAAATGAGAGCGTAGTTGTCAGTGAACCGTTCCTTGCAAAGTCGGCTGTACAACTGGGGCGAGTGCTAGTACGTCTCTCTAGACCTGCCGTGTGACGGCGCTCGGTCTGCCATCACTGACAGTGGCGACACGCGGGTCCGTCGTATACTAGCGGACCGCGGCCGATTTAAAAGCTACCACCTAGCAAGTGTGGTGTCTGGCGGTGACACCACAAATCCTACTAAATTTTAAACGTTGTTCCTGCTTATATATTTATTGTAGATCAAAAAAACTTTTATATTACAAAAGTATACATTTCATAATTAAAGTTACTAATTAATTGACCAACTCTGCCTCTTATTATGACTGCGCGATCTTATATGAAATGACTGACATCCTCCATGTACCAATCACTAGAAGACACTACTTTCGCAGTTGATCTGTTCCAACAAAGCTGATGCTAAGTTACCGTCACATACGGGCGCTCACAACGGAAGACCACGTCTCTCCACCGCTGGCTCTATTAAGACCCACTTACCGCCAAATTCCGAAAACGAATCATATTCCCGAAACCACGGAATCTTGTCCCTCTCTACAGATTCTTCCGAACGCCGACCAACCAGATTTTAGTCTTTTGTCATCCAGCACGGAAACGTTTCGAGGAAAAACCTACACTCGTACAATGGTACGCTTCTGAGTGGAAATCCTTACAAATAACCCAGCCTGCGTGGTTTCCGAGGTGTCGCTTCTTCGTTCCTCTCACCTGCATCCAAGATTTGCAGAGTTCCAGGTTATCCTTCCGGTCCTGCTACAATAGCGGCCGGCCGTCACCCTATTATGCTCCAGAGCTCAGGTGCCACGACGTCGGTCTAGCTACTTCCTGTGTTTAAGCTGGACCAACACCTATGCGGGCCTTCCACCCAGAGCTTGAGTTCTGCCTGCCGTTTCATCTCCACTAGTGTTCCAGCCTCTACTAGTACAGGCAAGCATTCACTATGCCTTTCTGATAAAAAGCAGCCGGCCGGAGTGGCCGAGCGGTTAAAGGCGCTACAGTCTGGAACCGCACGACCGCTACGGTCGCAGGTTCAAATCCTGCCTCGGGCATGGATGTGTGTGATGTCCTTAGGTTAGTTATGTTTAAGTAGTTCTAAGTTCTAGGGGACTTATGACCAAAGCAGTTGAGTCCCATAGTGCTCAGAGCCATTTTGATAAAAAGACTCTCCGTCACCTTTCAATTAACAATTCGTTAACAATTATTTATAAGGTATACGTGACAAGTCAGTCTCCTTTAAATATTCATATATACGATGTACAACCTATCAAATGATATCTAATTGTGACCACCTTACTGTAGATCGATTACGTCTATTAAGGGAATTATTGATGGTCCTATTACATTACCTTGGGAACATTTGAGAGTAAAATTTACTATTAAATTTTGATAAAATTTGGTAATTGGAATAGAAAAATATTTAAAATAGTTTTATTTCATGCCAGTTACATTTTTTGAGCCATGGTGAAACTTTACTGAAAACCTGCCACGTTACACTGATTTTTATTATAATTTCACTTTAACGCAATTTATAGAGGAAACATGTTTGAACAAACCTTATACGAAGGTAAAGATATAGCGACATGGGCAGCCACAGAGGCCATAGCTTAGATATAAATATAAAATGGTGCGAAAGCTTAATGGTGAAATTAATTTTCGCATGATGTGTCACTGCCAGTAACATAATCTGATGAAACTTGAAACACATAGAAAGAAATATTACAGTGTAGCACAGAAGTTAAGGCAAAGAAGTAGGCTATGAGGCGAAAACAAATGAGACACTTAAAGTAGTATATAAGTTGTGCCGTTTGGGGAGAAAAATAACTGATGAAGGTCAAAGTATGGAGGATACAAAATATAGACAGCCAATTGCAGGAAAAGCATTTCTGAAGAAGAGAAATTTGTTAACATCGAGAATAGATTTAAATGCCAGAAAGTCCTTTCTCAAAGTATTTTTATAGAGTGTAGTGATGCATGGAAGTGAAACATGGACGATAAATAGTTTAGACAAGAAGAGAACAGAAGCATTGAAATGTGGCATAGATGTGGGATAGATGGACATACTGAATAGATATGGGAAGAGGAGAAATTTGTGGTAAAACCTGACTAAAACAGGGGATCGGTTGGTAGGCCACATTTTGAGGCATCAAAGGATCACCAGTTTAGTGCTGGAGGGAAGCGTAGGGGATAAAAGTGGTAGAGGGAGACCACGAGATGAATATAAGAAAAAGATTCTGAATGTTGTAGATTGCAGTTGTAACTTGGAGAAAAGAGGACACTTTGAAGGCTACTGATAGCACCGGCGCCTATCGGAACTTCATGAAACCATAGGAGCTGATACGAGAATATTCCACAACGTTCCACAACAAATTCCGCATTTTTTCGACCGAAATTGGCCAAGAAATAAGAACTTTATTACTTACTCAACGACCCTTGCACTATGCTTTTGCAGTAGGTTGTCCTAGCTTTAGAATGCTGCTACGAGCATCGTGCTTGACTTGCGGGACACCTTGTGTGCAGTGTGTGTCCAATCGTGATAGGTCAATAATAGGCGCGGCCGGCGTTTCTTACAGCACGACCGCTCGCCGTCGTCAGGATGACGGTACAGATCAGCAGCTATAGCGGCCAGCGTGCGGCTGCGGCGCAAAAAGCCGGTAGTGGCTGAAAAAGCGTCCACTGTCTGGCGACCTTGCCGCGCCGGACACGTAACCGCCACGGATCGCGCTCCGGAGCGCAAACAGCCGCAAAAACGAGCCGTCTTTCGCCGGTCACTGCGCCACCGCCCACGCTAGGGTACCAGCCTGATGACGGAGCCAAGGGCGGCGGCAGAAACGGCAGGCCGGCTCGATAACGGCTCGCAGTGCTCAGCCGAGCGAGTCGCGCGAATAATCCAGGTACAGGTCCCGAAGTAATGCACGGTTCAACATTTCTCCATGAAAATTATTCCGTGATACACCCGTCATCCCGTAGATCCGCCAGGGGTTGCTTCCTGGACTCGGGTGGGCTCGCCGGCCCCGGATCGAATCCGCCCGGCGGATTAACGACGACGGCCGGTGTGCCGGCCAGCCTGGATGTGGTTTTTAGGTGGTTTTCCACATCCTACTAGGTGAATACCGAGATGGTCCCCACATCCCACCTTAGTTACATGACTCGCAGACATTTTCAACACATTCACACTATTTCACGATTTACACTAGACGCAGATAGCTGGGGTACACTAATTCCGTCCCGGGGGTGCGGGGTGGCGGCAGGAAGGGCATCGGCCACCCCTAAAAACTTAACCGTGCCAAATCCGCACTGCCGACCCTGCGAACACCCGTCATCCCATCAACGCCCTAGTATGTGAACCAAAAGGTGTCTAGAGGCTTTTACACAACCACTGCACGACTGAAATTCAGTCAAGGTCGTCAAGATAAATAAATAAATATATATAAAAAAGAATTGTTAACATGTTGCTGCCCTGTCAGCAACTGTGATAAATTAATATGTCAAAAATCCGCCTCAGTTGCGAAATGTTACTGGTCTCTAACCAGGTTTCAGCTAGAGTAATGTAGCCTTCTTCAGAAGCATAAAATAAACTAATACATGCCAGAATAAGGCATGGTCAAACATAAAAAGCTAAAGTACCGTGGTACCATGTCATGTATTGGTTTATTTTATGCTTCTGAAGAAGGCTAGATTACTCTAACTAAAACCTGGGTAAAGACCAGCAACATTTCGCAACTGGGGCGGATTTTTGACATATTTATATAAAAAAAAAAGCATTTCCATTTCCAGGGAAGAAGAAGCCATGAATCGTATAATACACTGATAGAGAAAGAGTGGCAACATCGAGACAGAGTTGTGAGATATCGATACAAACGATAGTTGGTACGCATGTTTGTACATCAGACAGATGGTTTTCATTCAAATTTCGCACCAGTCGCATAACAGTGCTGCTGGTACCGCTACTATGAGGATTCAAATCAGGTTTACTTCACACAAACTCTAATTTTCCTAAAAACACTTAATCACACATCCCCTTAAAAAGGTTTCAAAACAATACGGCTAAAGCCCGAACAGTTGCTTTAAAGAATACAAGCGGCTGAAGGCCTTACATAAAATATTCCACGTAAAAGTTCTGCTGAAGGCCACATACTGAACATAGAACAACTCAAGGCTAAAGGCCTGGATAATAAGGATTTACAATGCAGCAAAAATCCCCCTTTTTTTTAAAAAAACTAATTAAAGCTAGAATCTTCAAAGCTAGAATCCCAAAGAAAGCAGGTGTTGACAGATGTGAAAAATACCGAACAATCAGTTTAATAAGCCACAGCTGCAAAATACTAACACGAATTCTTTACAGACGAATGGAAAAACTAGTAGAAGCCGACCTCGGCGAAGATCAGTTTGGATTCCGTAGAAATACTGGAACACGTGAGGCAATACTGACCTTACGACTTATCTTAGAAGAAAGATTAAGGAAAGGCAAACCTACGTTTCTAGCATTTGTAGACTTAGAGAAAGCTTTAGACAATGTTGACTGGAATACTCTCTTTCAAATTCTAAAGGTGGCAGGGGTAAAATACAGGGAGCGAAAGGCTATTTACAATTTGTACAGAAACCAGATGGCAGTTATAAGAGTCGAGGGGCATGAGAGGGAAGCAGCGGTTGGGAAGGGAGTGAGACAGGGTTGCAACCTCTCCCCAATGTTATTCAATCTGTATATTGAGCAAGCAGTAAAGGAAACAAAAGAAAAATTTGGAGTAGGTATTAAAATCCATGGAGAAGAAATAAAAACTTTGAGGTTCGCCGATGACGTTGTAATTCTGTCAGAGACAGCAAAGGACTTGGAAGAGCAGTTGAACGGAATGGATGGTGTCTTGAAGGGATGATATAAGATGAACATCAACAAAAGCAAAACGAGGATAATGGAATGTAGTCGAATTAAGTCGGGTGATGCTGAGGGTATTAGATTAGGAAATGAGACACTTAAAGTAGTAAAGGAGTTTTGCTATTTGGGGAGCATAATAACTGATGATGGTCGAAGTAGAGAGGATATAAAATGTAGACTGGCAATGGCAAGGAAAGCGTTTCTGAAGAAGAGAAATTTGTTAATATCGAGTATAGATTTAAGTGTCAGGAAGTCATTTCTGAAAGTATTTGTATGGAGTGTAGCCATGTATGGAAGTGAAACATGGACGGTAAATAGTTGAGACAAGAAGAGAATAGAAGCTTTTGAAATGTGGTGCTACAGAAGAATGCTGAAGATTAGATGGGTAGATCACATAACTAATGAGGAAGTATTGAATAGGATTGGGGAGAAGAGAAGTTTGTGGCACAACTTGACCAGAAGAAGGGATCGGTTGGTAGGACATGTTCTGAGGCATCAAGGGATCACCAATTTAGTATTGGAAGGCAGCGTGGAGGGTAAAAATCGTAGGGGGAGACCAAGAGATGAATACACTAAGCAGATTCAGAAGGATGTAGGTTGCAGTAGGTACTGGGAGATGAAGAAGCTTGCACAGGATAGAGTAGCATGGAGAGCTGCAACAAACCAGTCTCAGGACTGAAGACAACAACAACAACAACATCTTCAAAGTTTTAAGACGGCTGACGGCCTCATTTTGAACATAAACTAAATTAATAGACAGCTGAAGGCCTCGCACAGTACTTCAGACTAAAATGAAAATCACAATCTAAAACGAACAGAACAGTGGTGCTCAGAAGTGTTCCAAGGTTCGACCTGAGAAGGTGGCTCAAACGTAAGGTGAGGTGAGAAAGGCAGCCAAGAATTGAAGTTAAATAATCGAATGGCAACCCAAACTAGGGACGACCCAAGGACTGACCAACAATTTAGCCAGTTCCCTTCCGTCCTTCCAATGGCGAAGGAGAATGTCGGCCGACGACGAGGATACGAACAGCACTACATCTTCAGAAACTGGCGTCTAATAACAGCCCAGGGAGCAACAGCCCGCAAATGGACGAAGAGATGTCACAATAGTGGAGGTTTCATAACAGGTTCATCTAAATCTACATTTATACTCCGCAAGCCACCCAACGGTGCGTGGCGGAGGGCACTTTACGTGCCACTGACGTTACCTCCCTTCCCTGTTCCAGTCGCGTATGGTTCGCGGGAAGAACGACTGCCGGAAAGCCTCCCTGCGCGCTCGAATCTGTCTAATTTTACGTTCGTGATCTCCTCGCGAATTAGGGGGAAGCAATATATTCAATACCTCATCCAGAAAAGCACCCTCTCGAAACCTGGACAGCAAGCTACACCGCGATGCAGAGCACCTCTCTTGCAGCGTCTGCCACTTGAGTTTGCTAAACATCTCCGTAACGCTATCACGCTTACCAATTAACCCTGTGACGAAACGCGCCGCTCTTCTTTGGATCTTCTCTGTCTCCTCTGTCAACCAGACATGGTACGGAGCCCACACTGATGAGCAATACTCGTTTAACTGTTCACTCAACTTCAATGTCCAGCAACGAACTTTGCCGCTCTCGCAGCTAGCGCCTCATGATCCAACAGTGGGTGCACGCAGCCAGCGGTCCGTGCCTGGGCTCGCGCCACGGAGACTTCCTCGCTGCTCCGTTCCAATCGACTGACCGCCTACAGCACGCAGACAGCATTAAAATAGCTGCTCATTCAAACCACACAAGCTACACACGGTTCCACGAAACGCTTCCACAACCAACTCGAACAATACTAAAACCAGTGACTGTGGAACACACTGGCCAGGGTGGCTAAGCGGCTCTAGACACTACAGTCTGGAACCGCGTGACCGCTATGGTCGCAGGTTCGAATCCTGCCTCGGGCATGGATGTGTGTGATGTCCTTAAGTTAGTTAGGCTGAAGCAGTTCTAAGTTCTAGGGGACTGATGACCTCAGAAGTTAAGTCCCATAGTGCTCAGAGCCATTTGAGCCATTTTTGACTGTGCAACAACAAGCACGAATCACAAGCCATCACACACGGACAACCCAGAAGCGGTCTGCGACCAAATAGTTGTCGTCCTATGAAACCAAACGACCAACCAAGGTCGTGCCCGCTGAAGTCATTTATGTCGGCGACGGTCGGGAGAGTCATAGACGTCCGGACCTCACTGCTGCTCCTTCCCCGGCTCCGTCAGTGTCCATTCGCAACTCGGACACACGACTACCTGGGGACACTGGCTCGGACCCAACCATGTAGAGGGAACACTGGCCCATTGGCCACCCGACAACTTTGCACAAGGAAGGAACCGTCCCAAGTCCCACAAGATTGTAACAACACTAACGTTATCCTGCTGTATTTGTAATAATTTTTTTTCTTCTGAATTTCAATAAATTAGTATAATCGATGTTCTGATTTCATTTCTTTTTTGTTTCATGTCATTATGTTGAAGAAGCTATAAACAATTTTCGATGTAAATTTTAATATTTATGTCAAATTTCAAGCAATGTTGTAATCGAAGGGAAGTGTACCTAATGTTCAAACTATTGTAAGATGTGAAAGTTGTATTTGTACGCCTGGTCCATACGTAGGCAATGTATTAGAATATGTGGAATGTAAAACCTTTAATGAATACCCTGCCTGTAGGGGAGCGGTAAAAGGTGGAGGCAGGCGAGCGGGGGAAAATGCACACGGGCGCTGCACGGCACAACGGGCTCAGCAGTAGTAGTCGGAGTTGGGCATCGATCTGAGAAACACGTGCTGCATCGAGGAGGCTCTCCTGGAAAAAGTGGTTTCGTTGAGCCTCGGATGCGCCGTTTCCGACGCCTATACAGCATGGCAATATTCCGTAGGCACTAAATGGAAAAGTATTGCGACGCTATGAAGAACTGAAGTGCCAATATTTCAAGAGCCATTGCTGTAATTGCATGTGTGCTTTGTGCCTCGCCATCTCGCCGCCTGCGGACCGCCTCATCGATACGAACAGGTTGAAACTTTCAGTACTGTATTCGTGTGGACCAGTGTCACTTTTACTACATTCTGTTCAATAATAACTTAAATTTTACCAGAACTGTCCTATCAATTAATTATCCTCACAACTAACCTAGACAGGGTCCTTTCCACATGTTGTGCAATCCGAGTGTCCCAAGATGAAGATTTAAAGTTTATGTTAATAATAATTACGTGCAGACCTATCTATATTAGAATGATGTTTAAAGAACTTTATTGTTAATGAAATACTGGACGAATAATATAGGTCTGACCAAGTTGGAAGATAATGTTGAAATTGGTTTAGTAATGAAGTTTATTTAAATTGAGACGAAAATAACGATAGTTAAATGAGCAGGAAATAAGACAAAAAGAGTGGTAAATCATATATTGGAAATCTAGAATGCTTAAGGCTCTCAATGATCGAACTTTCACTACAGTGATCATAACAGTTTCAGGGTACCCCCCCCCCCCTTCTCCTTTCATTCTTTTCTATTCATTTTAATCCTGAAGTGTACTGAACTGCTTTGACCAGCAAAGTTAAAGTCAATGTAAAACCTAAATTTATCAGTGTTTTACCCTTCTTAAAATTGACATTGTATGTGTGTTTCAAAAGTGCTTTTTCTAGGGTAACCTATGCCCGATTTCAGTCGGATCAATAGACAAAACGCAGTTTGTAGTAATCATTATAGTGTAATGTTGAGTATTTATAGCTTGTCCAAATTAGTACAGAAAGTGAAAATACTAGTTCAGTAGATTTTTCTGGTTCTAAAATTTACCATTTAATGCAGTATTACTACGTGTTGTTATGCTTGTACATACATCCACTTGTACAAGGAAAAAACTCACTTAATGCCTAATTAGGCTGGCGACCGTATTATTAACAATTGGTAGCATCTGCTGTGTATATTTCTTGCCCGTCCTAACGTGTAGTTGCACTCTAGACTTGCTTGACGTATCATTGTTGTTACTGAGTGGGTGTAAGTCTGATTTTGCCTCCATTCAGGTACACGCGGTCAACATATTTACTTAAATCATTTCTTACAAGGTGAAGCCCGTCAACTTACCATAGTACAGGCTTTAAAGAGTCAACGTACTCCCTAGCGTAGACGTTACAAGATGACCAATTGAAGGGGCCCAGAAGCGGCCAGAAGATCAAATATACGTCGCCTGATGAGGCGACCGACCGAACGACCAACCAACGGTCGTCCCAGCTCAAGTCTCCTTCCCCCCGCTCAAGTGCATGTGCGTCGCCAGCGGTCGGCGAGTACTGGCTGTGCAGACCTTACTGGAGCTCCATTACAACTCCCGACACACTACGGCGCGGAAATACTAGCGGTCGCTCCAAAGATAGTACGACAGTGCTCTTAACGATAAGCGCTGCTGCTGCCACTCATGGGCAGGCAAGCCAGCAACTTAGAGCCGCATCGAATAAGAACGGGTCGGCAGTAAGGCAAAGACAAGACGTCAAGTAATAAATGGCACGAACACGAGCCGCGCACTGCTCATACATGATTTCTGGTAGCGGTGGTCACGATAATGTTTGGTCGCGAGAAGACTGGGCTCTGAAAGGCCGCGTGTGGGACCGAGAGGGAAGAGCATCGTGTTCGATGTGTGGCTCTGGCGCATCTGCATCTACAACAGCAATCTGAGCAGCAGTTTGCACCACAGTGGCACAAAGAACTGTTACAAATAGGTTACTTGAGGGACAGCTCCCAGCCAGACTCGCTGTAGCGTGCATCCTACTGACCGGACACCAGTGCCACTTCTGATTTCTGCGGTGTCAACTGAGAGGTCATTCAAGGGGAGGATGGAAGTCGTGTTTTCTGATGAAAGTCGGTTCTGCCTCGGTGCCAGTGATGGCCCTTGGTTGGTTCGAAGGAGGCCAGTTGAGAACCCACAACCAGTTATCCGTGTGCTTCACTGGACCTACATCTGGAGTTATGGTCTGTGGGTGTGATTTCGTATGACAGCGGGAATACTCTGTGGTTGTCTCACGCACACTGACCGAAAATTTGTATGTTAGTCTGGTGTTTCGACCAGTAGTGTTGCCATTCACGAACAGCGTTCCAGCAGGTGATTTCCAGCTGGATAACGTTCGACCAGTAGTGTTGCCATTCACGAACAGCGTTCCAGCAGGTGATTTCCAGTTGGATAACGTTCGACCAGTAGTGTTGCCATTTACGAACAGCGTTCCAGCAGGTGTTATCCAACAGGATAACGTTCGACCAGTAGTGTTGCCATTTACGAACAGCGTTCCAGCGGGTGTTTTCCAACAGGATAGCGTTCGACCAGTACTGTGTCCATTTACGAACAGTGTTCCAGCATGTGTTTTCCAATGGGATAACGTTTGACCGGTAGTGTTGCCATTTACTAACAACGTTCCAGCAGGTGTTTTCCAACAGTATAACGCTCGCCCACATACCGCTCTTGTAACCCTACATGCTCAACGGAGTGTCGACATGTTGCCTTGACCTGTTCAACCATCAGATTCATTTCAGATTTAGCACGTATTGGACATAATCGGACAGCTTCAGTGTTATTCACAAACAGCATTAACCGTCCCTGTACTGACCGAATAACTGCAAGAGGCATGTAAATCCATCCCACGAGCTGATATACGGCATCTGTACAACACAATGCATGCTTGAATTCAACATTCTGGCCGTTACACCTGTTATTAATGTATCACCATCATACATTTGGAATGGCGTATCTCGCCCTTACATTATCCTGTGATTTTGCAATGTTTATCACTTAAGTAAGTTACCCTGAAAAATTTATTCCAGAAATTTCAATACTCTATGGTAATTATTTTTTGGTGTTGCTATTGCTTACCCGTCAGTGAACTTAAATTCGGTCAATGTTGTTTTTGTGGTCTTCAGTCCTGAGACTGGTTTGATGCAGCTCTCCATGCTACTCTATCCTGTGCAAGCTGCTTCATCTCCCAGTAGCTACTGCTACTTATATCCTTCTGAACCTGCTTAGTGTATTCATCTCTTGGTCTCTCTCTCTACGATTTTTACCATCCAATCTGCCTTCCAATACTTGATGCCTCAGAACATGTCCTACCAACCGATCCCTTGTTCTAGTCAAGATGTGCCACAAACTCCTCTTCTCCCCAAATCTGTTCAATACCTCCTCATTAGTTATGTGATCTACCCATCTAATCTTCAGCATTCTTCTCACCACATTTCGAAAGTTTTTATTCTCTTCTTGTCTAAACACTTATCGTCCATGTTTCACTTCCATACATGGCTATACTCCATACAAATACTTTCCGAAACGACTTCCTGACACTTAAATCTATACTAGATGTTAATAAATTTCTCTTCTTCAGAAACGCTTTTCTTTCCATTGTCAGTCTACATTTTATATCTTCTTTACTTCGACCATCACCAGTTATTTTGCTCCACAAGTAGCAAAACTCGTTTAGTACTTTGTCTCATTTCCTAATCTAATTCCCTCAGCATCACCCGACTTAATTCGACTACATTCCATTATCCTCGTTTTGCTTTTGTTGATGTTCATGTTATGTCCTCCTTTCAATACACTGTCCATTCTGTTTAACCGCTCTTCCAAGTCATTTGCTGTTTCTGACAGAATTACAATGTCATCGCCGAATCTCAAAGTTTTTATTTTTTCTCCATGGATTTTAATAGGTACTCCGAATTTTTCTTTTGTTTCTTTTACTGCATGCTCAATATACAGATTGAATAACATCGGGGATAGACTACAATCCTGTCTCACTCCCTTCCCAACCACTGCTCCCCTTTCATGCCCGTAGACTCTTATAACTGCCATTTGGTTTCTGTACAAATTGTAAATAGCCTTTCGCTTCCTGTATTTTACCCCTGCCAGCTTCAGAATTCTGTCAAAAACTACATGAAATTTTGAAAACAAAATTTTTGTTGCTCCTAGAAGCTGTTAGATAGGCAACCTGCAACTGAGACTGGGTTCATATCAGCCGTTTAATAATATAGATAAGTGTGCTACGCGATTCGCGCCTTTCGTTGATTCCGTGTCGTCTTTAATCCTACACAGTGGGGATCCCAAGCGCTAGAACACTATGGGTCGCTCTAGTGCTCTTCTTTCCTAACTTCTCCCAAGTAACCGAAGTCAAACAAACGCCTTCTTATTACAATTCTTGCATTCTCATTCCATTTCATACCGCTTTTCAACGTTTCGCCCACATATTTAACCGACGCGACCGTGTCAACAAACTGCTAATGATTATTAGGACACTACGCGATTGTTTTTCTACTCATTTGCATTAAATTGCATTGGTCTACACTTAGAACTACCTTACCATTCATCATACACACTATGAATTTGAGTCTTTTGTATCCTCCTATCACACCTTTCCACACAGCACAGTATCATCAGCAAACAGACTGCAGGTTACCCTGCCTCTGTCACTGCAATCCACAAGCTGCCTTACAGCCGTAAGCAGAGACGCTAACATTTAGATCCACATCAACGTCCACATATACAGCTATGTTACAAGATTCGAAAACAGTAGCTGAAAAGGGACCGAGACGCGGTTGCAGCCTATCCCCGTTGTAATTTAATCAATACAACGAGCAAACTGTGACGGGCGCCAAGGAGAAATTTGGAAATGGGAATTAAAGTTCAGGGGTAAGAAACGGAGGTTAGCGAACGATATTTTAATGCTGCCAGAGACGGCGAAAGGCTGTGAAGAGCAGCTGAACGGAATAGATAAACCTTTAAAAAGAGGTTTTAAGATGAAGATCAACGAAAATTAAATGTAATGGATTGTAGTAGAATTAAATGATACTGAGCGCAGGGAGGTTGCACCTGCACCTTTTACTACTAACTAAACGTGTATCGTTTTATGATCTAACACGACCCCTACTTTAATTTGAATGAAAATCATCAACCATAGCGGTCGAAGACTTCCGGTGTAAGAAGTCACCGTGATTCATCCAACTATCTGGTCGAAGAGGGTGGAGGAGTAGGCAGAGGTTCAAGGTAATCTCTTGCCCTTGTCATGGGAAAATGATCAGACGTACATAACGTAATATCAACAGCAGCAATAAACAATACTACACGAGTGAGATACGTTATGAATAGGAATATATGGCAGAGAATGAGCTACTATGAGCAATTCAGTGACAGGATTTTTCTCATCAGAATCGACAGCAAACCGGCACCTACTACAATATTCATGTACACGTGCCGACGTCAACAGCAGATCATGAAGATATAGAGAAAGATATGAGGATATTGAACCGGTAACTCAGTACGTAAAGGTAGAGGAAAATATAATACTGATGGGGGATTGGAATGCAGTTGTAGGAGAGGGAGTAGAAGAAAGGGTGACGGGAGGATTTGGGCTTGGTCGTAGGAATGTGAGAGGTGAAATATCAGTGATAACAGCGAATACTCTCTTCAAGAATCACAAGAGGAAGAGGTACACTTGGGAATGTCCGAGAGATACGGGAAGGTTCCAGTTAGATTACACCATCGTCAGGCAGAGATTTTGAAATCAAATATTTGATTGAAAGGCATAAACTGGACCTGATATATACTCAAATCTTAATGTAGTAATGATGAAGAGTAGGCTGTAGTTGAAGAGATTAGTCACGGAGAAGTAATGTGCAAAGAAGTGGGATATCTCAGTACGCAGTTCACCTGAAGAGGGACGGACGTCTCTTAAAAGGGCAATGACAGAAGTTGGAAAGAAATAGGTAAAAGGAATGTAGCTGCGAAGAAACCATCGCTAACAGTTCATCAAGAAAGAAGGAAGTTCAAAAATGTTCAGGGAAGTTCAGAAACACGGAAATACAAGTCACTTAGGAACGAAATAAATGGGCAGGGAAGCTAGTGCGGAATCGCTGTATGACAAATGCGAAGATATTGGAAAAGAAATGATTATCGGAAGGACTATCTCAGAGTATAGAAAAGTCAAGACGATCTTTGATGAAAGGGCAAGGGCGATAACATTAAGACTGTGATGGGGTTCTACAGCTAAATGCAAGGGAGAGAGCAGATCGAAACAATATGTAGAAGGCACTCGTGAGGAGGAAGGTCTTGATGGAAGAATAAAATGTAGTCCACAGAGGAGACAGCATCGCAATTTAAAAGAACTTAAAATCAAATAAGGCCGAAGAAAGATAACATTCCACAGGAATTCCTAAAATCAGTGAGGGAAGTGACAAAAAGCGACTACTCATGTTGGCTTGTAGAATGCATGAAACTGACGATATAGTATCTGCATTTGAAAAAAAACACTCTTCACACACTTCGGAACACAGCAACAGACGTAAAGAGCGAGAATTACAGCATAGATGTTTTAAAACCTCACATATCCAAGTTGCTGACACGAATAATATACAAAATAATAGAAAAGAAAATTGAAGATCTGTTGGATGACGCTGCTGCTGATAACGTTCGACGAGGATAACGTTCAAGAACGTAAAATAGTGCAAGAAGTTCGAAATTCTGAGTAAAATTGGGTTTAGCTATAGGAAAAGATGGATAATACACGATATGGACAAGTATCAGGAGGGAACAATAAGACTGTCAAACCAAGATCTGAGCGCTTGGTTAATACTGGGGTAAGACAGGAGGTAGTCTATGTACATCGTAGAATTGTGACGCAAAAACAAGAGAAAGCTACAAGAGTGGAATATAAGTTAAATGTGTAAGGACATCAATGAGAAGATTCACTGACGACATTGCTATGCTCAGTGAAAGTGAAGGAGGCTTACCGTAGCTGTAATAAGACTAGTATTAAGGTTAGAAACACTGTACGTGTCTTGAAGCATCATAACTCACTGTGCGCAAACTCCGAGATTTTATTCAAGAGCTATTTGTGAATCAGAGCCAGTACCTCGTCTCCTACCTTCCAAACTTAACAGAAGCTCTCCTGCGAACCATGCTGAACTAGCACTCCTGAAAGAAAGGATATTGCAGAGACATGGCTTACCCACAGCCTGGGGGATGTTTCCAGAATGAGATTTTCACTCTGCAGCGGAGTGTGCGCTGATATGAAATTTACTGGCAGATTCTGCAAGATTCGCAGGAGAGCTTCTGTGAAGTTTGGAAGGCCCTAGACGAGGTACTGGCAGAAGTAAAGCTGTGAGGACGGGGACTGAGTCGTTCTTGGGTAGCTCAGATGGTAGAGCACTTGCCCGCGAAAGGCAAAGGTCCCGAGTTCGAGTCTCCGTCCGCCACACAGTTTTAATCTGCCAGGAAGTTTCATATGGTTCAAATGGCTCTGAGCACTATGGGACTTAACTTCTGAGGTAATTAGTCCATTAGAACATAGAACTACTTAAACCTAACTAACCTAAGGACAGCACACACATCGACGCCCAAGGCAGGATTCGAACCTGCGACCGTAGCGGTCACGCGGTTCCAGACTGTAGCGCCTAGAACCGCTCGGCCACCACGGCCGGCAGACACTGATATAGCACACGAGAAACCTTTACTGCATCTTCAAAGCGATAAGGTTAGATTTATGCAGCGTAACATGATTTTCCAAAGGGACATCGGTATTTAGAATAGTGTTCTCGACTACGCTTACGCACTGAATCTGTGGAGACTACCTACGAAACTTTTGTGGACCAAGCGGTCCTGCTTCTTCGCATACTCTGTGACGTTGTCTGCTCGTGTCCAGATACCCATCACAAGAAACCGGTTACGCCCGTCGTTGTGCGATATGAGTCGATAACAGGTGGAAACGCGACTGTTACACGGCAGCCAAGTAACCTAATTCCAAGTCTTAGGCAATGTTTACGTCACATTCTGTGCTCAGCCAGGTCTACACTTTCTAACCGCACAGTTGTAAAATTATTTGTTACTGCACGATTGTCCACCTCTCTCTTTTTCGGCGGTGACGAATTAGAGCGGTGTGACTGACCACTGTCATTTATCTCTTGTCCCACTTTTTTTAAATTTTCTTTTGTTTTTGTTATACACTTGGAGATGAAATTCTAAGGCATTCAAATGAGTCAATGGGAAATGAATGGGAGCAATAGTATTGGATGTCACTTAAAAGTTCTCTCTAAAATAATAAAAATAATAGTGAAAGATATCCTCTAAATAATTAAAAATATGACTCAAGTACTCCTTCTACATCTCCATCTAAATGGTTACTCTCCAATTCACACTTAAGTGCCTGGCAGAGGGTTCATCGAACCATTTTCGTACTACTTCTATACCACTCCACTCTCGAATGGCTCTGATTTTTCTTATTTTACTATGATTATTATTTCTCCCTACGTAGGTGGGTGTCAACAAAATATTTTCGCATTCGGAAGAGAAAGTTGGTGATTGAAGTTTCGTAGATAGATCTCGCCGCAAAGAAAACCGCCTTTGTTTCAGGTGACTGCCACCCCAACTCGCGTATCATATCAGTGACACTCTTACCGCTATTGCGCGATAACACGAAATGAGCTGCCCTTCTTTGTACTTTTTCGATGTCCTCCTCCAATCCTGCCTGGTAAGGATCAAACACCGCACAGCAATATTCCAGCAGCGAACGGACAAGTGCAATGTAGGCTGTCTCTTAAGTGGGTTTGTCGCGTCTTTCTGATCGTAAGCTCTGAGCTGTAGTAATAAATGAACTGTCCCAATGAAACTTGTATTGTTGTAATGTGAAATCAAAGCTGCACTATAAAAATAATTAATTGTCGTAATGAAAAGGGAAGTACTTCATACTGTAAAAGTTATCAATCTGACTGCAAGAGTTTTGAACAATATAAACTGCCTGGATAATGAACTTTGACATGAAACCTAGAGAAATTGGTTTTGCAAAATTGATCACAAAAACTGTCTGTGAATAAAATAAGTTGACCCTGATTGAATAAATAAAACAAATCAAAATATTTTCTCCTTACATCTATTCTGCCCAAATCTGGGTAACGCTTTTCAGTACTGCTCTGTCTTGCGCGCCGCTATGCTAAAGCTGCAAGTTACTGTATTTATACAGAAACACTCGAGTGATTCAGTAAGTTCTCCGTTAATTGCAAATCTAACTGTTTTCCGAACGTACTTGATTGCATGATCCATTAAAATTGTAAGTGAAGGGTTGCTAAGAAAATTATAACATTAAGTTTTTTATATACTGCGAAAAAATTGCTCAAGGCAGATTTTAAATTTAATGGAGTTCTTAACATCCAAACAATACACTTTTCTATCTCTCAAATCTAGCAACTTTCCGTAGAATAACCAAGTTAGTCCGATGACGGGGCAATAACGGAAAAAAGTAACATAATTATAATATTTACCTTGGATATTGCATTAGACTTCCTTCTTCACATGTTGATTGAACAAATTGATAACCTGAGACTGTAAATTTGAAATATAATATTACCGTTGCTTCGCCACTTTAACACAGCTTAACATTGTCTGCCTCCTCACTCAAACACAGCCAAAGATAATCTGCTCGTACTTCCTCACTCCAACACCGCTTAACATTATCTGCTTTCCTCTCTCAAACACAGCTAAACATACAGCTTTACAACATCGCTGCTCGCTCACAATCGATTCAGATACCAAAACTGTACATGAGACCTATGACACTAAAACACAAAAGCAAACTTTTTGTTTTCTGTTATTTGAAAATACTCGTACACCGTTGGCCATTTAAATAGCGGCACAGGGACACATCACACTGAAGGGTGAATATATAGGGAAAGATTACACTATCTCTTGTGGTCACAGTCTTATTTTCACCGAGGAAATAACACTTCATGACTATCCTTTCTAAGAACCTTCATTGTCGTTCTGTATCATTGGCTATAGGCCGCTATTTTAAATGTTTTCTTTTCTTTTCCGAAATTTGTACATCCACCTACTTTACTTGTCTATACAAGGTGTCACAATAAAAACGGATATATCACCGGAAAACGAAAATTCCTCTTCCATTTTACATTTCATAGAGCTGTACACAAATTCGACAACCGATAACCAAACCTTCTTGTGTACTTATGGTGGGATCGGCTTTCACAGCCTAAGCAGGAAAGAAGGGCTAGTTACCGGACATCGATTTCATGTAGCACTGTAACATACGTAAAATGCTCAATACCCAGTACCCACATGATGACTGAAAGGGCCGGAACATATGGTATTCGAAATTACAACCTTTAAATACAGCTGAAGGTCTCCTCCTTATTATGTAAAAATGAATCACCATATTAGCTTCATGAAGAGAATAATGAAAATGTAATTAATATTTTAAGGAGCTGGTACATAATGAATAAATTCGTAGCTTTCTTGTAGAAAAATACTTCTCGAACAGAATTCCACCCTCATTTACTCCTTAACACTATTAATCCTTACGTTCTGCTTTCAACTTTATGACCTTCAGGTAAAATAAAAAAAATTAGCAAAATTTCGGTATTTTTAAAACTTCCCACACTATGCGACGAAATATTACTTCCGTGCAGCCAATTGCAGCATCAGTCTACAAAGCGATTAACAAAAACGTTTGGGTGAGTAAAAATTACAACGAGGATACGTGTTACTCCATAACACGACCATGAGTGATATCGACTCATTAACTGAGCGTGAGTTCAGTTTCAGTATCAAACAATGCACGGTCGCTCTTATCGTAGCTCTGAGATAGGAAAAGTACAGTAGACTGGTGTTGGCAGAGCTACAGACAGAGAATCCCTGTGCAACGAAAAATAGCTCTGAGCACTATGGGACTTAACATCTGAGGTCATCAGTCCCCTAGACACAGAACTACTTAGACCTAGCTAACCTAAGGACATCACACACATCCATGCCCGAGGCAGGATTCGAACCTGCGACCGTAGCAGCAGCGCGGTTCCGGACTGAAGCGCCTAGAACCACTCGGCCACAGCGGCCGACCCCGTGCAACGAAATGAGCCTCTTATTCCATGCAACACGCAGTGCTACATCGGCAACTGCAGTTAACGCTGCAATTTGCTATTATGTGATTCATATCAAAGATACTAAACTGCGAATTTTAACTGTAATTTTACGTTCACACAGAGCTACAGTACGCAACACAATTCAGGCCATCAAAATCGCATCACCCGGACGGATATCAAGCGGAATTGTAATTGTTCTGCATATACACTCGTTAGTTGTACCGGGGGGCGTCCAATAAGTAATGCAAGACATTTTTCTCTCTAAACACTTTGGTTTTATTCAGTATTTCAATTCACCACATCATTCGCCACTCTTTTGGCTAAACAACCATTGTTTTCAACATTTTCTCGGCCTGACGCCAACTTACTGGGAGGACCTTTAGGCCCACCTGGTACTACCACAGGGTATAAATTTTAAGTTGACAAACCAGAATAACTCGAAAAATAAGCTCCACACGAAAAAATGTGTAGAATTCAAAGTTGATTATTTTCAAGGGGGACATCTGCTGGTGCTAAAATTAGCCCGCCACCCCAGTCACCTGAGGGTGGTGCTGGAGACAACTTTAAAATTTCTAATGGGAACCCCCATTTTTTTATTGCAGAATCAGACTGAACATAAACTACGTACATTTTGTATTAAACATTTGTTTTCAATTCTTGATAGTTGGCGCTGTAATTCAATAAAATCCATGTTCTCATTGTCGCGTGGAAAATGGTTACGGCTGAATAAAAAATACTTATTTACTACGAAAATTTTGATTCGCTAAAACTAAACATCTCCCTCTCTCCCCATTAAAAGTTGTGTGGCCTCATGACCACGAAACAAACGAAACTTATCCTAATCTGCGGAAAAAATTAATATTTGGGTCAACATTTGTAAAATTCTAATTCCTCTCTCTCAGACCCCACCCTGTGGGGAGGTTTGTGTTAAAAAACATACTTCCGTGCATTTTTGTATGGTTTGTGTTAAACAATTACACTAGCCCCTCTCCTCACGTTCGGTCTGTGGAATCGGTTCGTCAGTATTTGATGTGTTGTACGAAATATATCCAGCGGTAACGTTAGGTGACTCACCCTGTATACTTACGTCATTCCATACTGCTTCAATTATGAGCCAGATTTCATCGATAGTGGTGGCTGGCAAATAGTTGCGTGACGATCTCCCAGCAACCTATTACATGTTTTCACCTGTGAGATTTCTGAACACTTGGCTGGAGCAACAGTCAAATACCTTCTGCTTACGTAGGTCAGTGCAGAATGGACCACTTTGCTTTGTCGTGCAGGAAAATGACCTCGCGAACTTTTCAGAGAGATGGCTCAGGTGGCGGCCTGCAAATGTCATTTAAACACCTGTCGTCTAAATTATTGACTGTGAGAAACAGAGGTTATCATGTTGTGTATCCGATGGCGCTGACAGTGATGAATCTAATCTGTCAACATTCGGTCTCCTCGGAACCTCTAGACACAGATGCGTCCATTGTGATCCTGTACGTAGGACTGGGGCTCCTACCATGTCAAGGAAAGCTGCTGGCAGTGGCCACCATGCTGACAGTCCGTGGTGCTGCAGACGTCGTCGCACTGCCCATGTGGATACTTGTCCTCCTGGGAACAAGACCACTTCCAGCCTCAAGATGGATGATGCGAAAGCATGATTCTGCAAGTCTAAGGAGCAACATGTCTGTCCTCTTAGGCGTTACACGTGTAGGGCCATTGTGATGCTGGATGGTGTTGATTATTGCCCTCCTGAAATAACCCTTTTGAAAATGGGCTCCTGATCATCACGATTATCAGTATCGCAGAACGAGGAACTGCTGTCTCAATGGCCCATGATCCTACCTCTGCCTACTTCTGATGCACGCTAGTAAATACTTCCTCTTTTAGACGAAGGATAACATTATTTTCTCACAAACAGCAAAAATACCAATGCGATGTCTGCGTGAGAAGCCCATTGTATCTTCATCTGATTGGGAATTAATTACGTGTGGTATTCCTCAAGGTTCCATCTTGGGTCCATTGCTTTTTCTTGTGTACATTTATGACCTGTCAGACGAGATGCTAAGCTTGTTTTGTTTGCAGATGATACAAACATTGCAATAAGTAGCAAGTCAAGTGCAGATTTACAGATAGCTAATGAAATTTTCACTGACTTTAATAAATGTTTTAAAGCTAATTAACTTAATTAAACTTTGAGAAGACCCGCTATATGCAGATCAGAACCTGTAAGAGATGTCCTTCCAGCATGTGTATAACATATGAAGACATGCAGGTCGAAGAGGTTGACTGTGTTAAATTTCCGGGATTACAACTCGATAATAAATTGAGTTGCGAAGGGCATACCACGGAATTGCTAAAGCGCCTAAATAAGACTGTATTTGCAGTGAGATTGATGTCAGATGTAGGAGATATAAATATAAAACAACTTGCATACTTTGCTTACTTTCATTCTATTATGTCATACATCATCATATTCTGGGGTAGCTCATAAAACCAAGCAGAACTGTTTAGGGTGCAAAAGCGTGTGATAAGAATAATTTTTGGTGTAAATTCAAGAACATCATGTAGAAACCTCTTCAAGGAACTTCGTATTCTAGCCATTGGTTCTCAGTATATTTATTCCTTAATGAAATTTGTTGCAAGTAATATATCTTTATTTCCAACCAATATCTCAATATTAGGAATAAGAACAATCTACATAAAAGTTACATACCTCCCTACAAAAAGTGGTCCAGTATTCAGGAAAATACAGTTTAAAAAAATTTCCGGCATCCATTAAAAATTTTGTTTTAGATAAAGCACCGTTTAAACATAGTTTGAAGGACTTCTTGATAGGCACAACCTTCTCCTCTATAGATGAATATCTTAACAGAGACTGTTAAGCCAGCTTAAGTAAAAATGTCTCTTAGATTTCAGTTTTTACAGCACTTGGTCACAGCAGTCAAGATTAAGTATTTTGTGTATGATAAATTTGTTAATAGTGCATAACATTGTTTCATTCTGACATCGTGTTATTTCTGTAAAGATTAGCTGTTACAGGTTACCGCCTCCTATTCACCTATTTCGACAGTCTCCCGTCAAATGATCAGGGTATTATATTCGAATGTTTTACGTGTTTATGTCATACCTTTATGAGACTTACCTCATTTTTTGGGTCTATGAAACGAGTACTGAATCTAATCTAATCTAATAATTATTTTAAAAATGTATATATCGCCAGTATTTTTATATGCAACGAAAAATAGAAAAGCCCTTACATAAGATACATTACCACCGGTTTTCATTTATGATTTTCTATTACATGTTTACATTGTTGTCACCATAGGTTTTTCAAGATATTCAGATGAGATTACAACCTCATTTTGCAAGCTATTCAAAAGAAAGGGATTAAGAACACTGCTAGTTGATGTGAAAGATAATCGGAAATACAAATAGCAGTAGTATAAATTATCAAACTAAAAAGAAATTTTTACCTTTTGTCCATATTAATTTTTTTCCAATTTCACTACTCAATATCTACATCTACATGAATACTCTGCAAATCACATTTAAGTGCCTGGCAGAGGGTTCATCGAAACACCTCCACAATTATCCATTATTCCAATCTCGTACAGGGCGCGGGAAGAATGAACACCTATATCTTTCCGTATTAGCTTTGATTTTATCTTGGTGATCGTCCCTCCCTATGTAAGTCGGTGTCAACAAAATATTTTCGCATTCGGAGGAGAAAGTTGGTGATTCGAATTTCGTGAGAAGATTCTGTTGCAACGAAAAACGCCTTTCTTTTAATAATGTCCATCCCAAATCCTGTATCATTTCTGGGACACTTTCTCCCACATTTCGCAATAAAACAAAACATGCTGCCTTTCTTTGAACTTTTTCGATGTACTCAGTCAGTCCTATCTGGTAAGGATCCCACTCCGCGCAATAGTATTCTAAAAGTGGACGGACAAGCGTGGTGTTGGCAGTTTCTCTCGTAGGTCTGTTACATTTTGTAAGTGTCCTGCCAATAAAACGCAGTCTTTGCTTCGCCTTCCCTACAACATTTTTTTATGAATTCCTTCCAATTTAAGTTGTTCGTAATTGTAATACCTAGGTATTTAGTTGAATTTATGGCTTTTAGATTAGACTGATTCATCGTGTAACCGAAGTTTAACGCGTTCCTTTTAGCACACATGTGGATGACCTCACACTTTTCGTTATTTAAGGTCAACTGCCACTTTCCGCACCATTCAGGTATTTCTTCTAAATCGTTTTGCAGTTTGTTTTGATCTTCTGATGACTTTATTAGTCGATAAACGACAGCGTCATCTGCAAACAACCGAGGACGGTTGCTCGGATTGTCCCTCAAATCGTTTATACAGATGAGGAACAGCAAAGAGCCTATAACACTGCCTTGGGGATCGCCAGAAATCACTTCTGATTTACTCGATGACTTTCCGTCAATTAAAACGAACTGTGACCTCTCTGACAGAAAATCAGAGATCCAGTCACCTAACTGATATCCCATAAGCACGCAATTTCACTACGAGCCGCTTGTGTGGTACAGTGTCAAAAGCCTTCTGGAAATCCTGAAATACGGAATCAATCTGAAATCCCTTATGAATAGCACCCAGCACTTCATGTGAATAAAGAGCTAGTTGTGCTTCACAGGAACGATGTTTTCTAAATCCATGTTGACTGTGTGTCAATAGACCGTTTTCTTCGAGGTAATTCATTATGTTCGAACACAATTTACGTTCTAAAATCCTGCTGCATATCGACGTTAACTATATGGGCATGTGATTTAGTGGATTACTCCTACTACTTTTCTTGAATTTTGGTGTGACCTCTGCAGTCTTTGGGAACGGATCTTTCGTCGAGCGGACGGTTGTATATGATTGTTAAGTATGGAGCTAATGCATCAGCATACTCCGACAGGAACCTAATTGTTATACAGTCTAGACCAGAAGACTTGCTTTTATTAAGTGATTTAAGTTGCTTCACTACTCCGAGGATATTTACTTCTACGTTACTCAGCTGTTGGCAGCTGTTCTCGATTCGAATTCTGGAATATTTACTTCGTATTCATTTGTGAAGGCATTTCGGAAGGCTGTGTTTCGTAACTCTGCTTTGGCAGCACTGTCTTCGATAGTATCTCCATTGCTATCGCGCAGAGAAGGCACTAATTGTTTCTTGCCGCTAACGCACTTCACATTATATTTACATCGAAAAGTGCAGAGACGTTTCTTTGAATTTGTTTAGTTGCTCCATAGCTCCTTACTATTATGCCTCGGTTGTTTTTCTCGTGTTTCATCTTGCCGTTATAAGCTTTTACGAACAGCTACGAATAGCTTTTACTAATAGTTACTACCTTAGTCGCATTTTATTACGCTATTCACAGTTTTAACGGCTTAGGCATTCCGTCATCATAGTTTTTGAAGCCAAATGGAAGTATCTTAACGTAACAATAAAAGCATCAATTGGCAGAAGGCCAAGCCTGCAGAAAGAAATCCCAGTCTAGTTAATAAAGCACCTTTAAGAGTATCTTGATAGGCATATCAGCATCTACATTTAGACTCCGCAAGCCACTCAACGGTATGTGGCGGAGAGCACTGTACGTGCCACTGTCATTAACTCCCTTTCCTGTTGCAGTCGCGTATGGTTCGCGGCAAGAACGACTGCCGGGAAGTCTCCCTGCGCGTTCTAATCTCTCTGATTTTACATTCGTGATCTCCTCGGCAGGTATAAGTAGGGGGAAGCAATATATTCGATACCTCATCCAGAAACGCACCCTCTCGAAACCTGGCGAGCAAGCTACACCGCGATGCAGAGCGCCTCTCTTGCAGAGTCTGCCACTCGAGTTTGTTAAACATCTCCGTAACGCTATCACGGTTACCAAATAACCCAGTGACGAAACGCGTCGCTCTTCTTTGGATCTTCTCTATCTCCTCTGTCAACCCGACCTGGTACGGATCCCACACTGATGAGCAATACTATTGATCTGCGTTCGGAAAATTCCCCGTGCACTGCATGTTTTCACACCACAGCTCGACTCCTTCTGCAACGCCGTGGCCACATCTTCAACGGACGTGGGATCCACTGCTTTCCTCCATCTGCCACATTCAATTCGAAAGAAACTATCATTTCGAATTATGTAACCATTTTCTCCAGATGCTCAGCAAAAATCGGATCAATGCCTTTTTTCATACCCTTCCTGTCTGGAACTTCTACAAGGCTTCTGGCTCACAGTCACCATTAGCTTTACCAACAGTGCGTGATCCTTCACAAAGACATTCGTAAGGCGTCTCGGACGAAAACTGAGGATTAGCGCCGGCCCTTGGTGGCCGAGCGGTTCTAGGCGCTTCAGTCCGGCTGCTATGGTCGCAGGTTCGAATCCTGCCTCGAGCATCGATGTGTGTGATGTTGTTAGGTTAGTTAGGTTTAAGTCTGGGGCGGGCAAACGTTGCACGCGACTCATGAGCGCACAGCGCTGCACGTGTGCTGCTCGCGTGCAATCGTCGAATGGGGCAGTGGCGACAGCCAGCAGGTTGCGGCAGTGTAGTACCAGGCTAAGCTGCGGACGTTGAAGCGAAGCGACCACTACGTAGTGAACGTTGTATTTCAATAACCGGAAAATGCAGAGTGAATCAAGGAAACGGAGAATTGGAGTTTTGCTATCTTTTAAAAAGGAATGGGAGAATCATTTTTTTCTCTGTGCAAAAACGTGAAAATTGGAAATGTATAATATGTGACAGTATTCTGGCTGGTCAGCGGAAGTTTAATATTGAACGCCATTATAATAAATTTCAGTATGTTGCCCTTCTTGGTACAACAAAAGAGGAATTTCTCAAGCGATTTGGGGATATATCTTACTTATCACAAGGTTTTGAATAGTTCTCGAGACAATCTGCTGTTTCTGTAGATGATATTCATCCCAGTTTGCAAATGGAATTAATAGAGCTACAGCGTAATTCTCGTATGAGAGACAAGTTCCTTTTGGCAAGACGTGTAATAGATTTTTATCACGACTTTCCACAGCAAGAGTTTCCTCGTCTCCATCGTGAAGCCATGAAGATAATGTCAGTGTTTCGCTCGACATACGTTTGTGAGAGATTTTTTTCTGTTATGAAAGTCTCGGTTAAAAGCAAACATCAGTAATGAAAATTTACGTAACTGTTTGCGTCTGTCTGTATGTAGAAATTTTGTTGCAGACATTAAACGCATTGTAAACTCCACCTGTGATAATTGAATAAAACGTATCGTAGGTAATAGGTACTCTTTCAAACGACGATCACTTTCAAGCACTCCTACTAACCTTATTCCTTCATTCAATAAAGCAGGCCAGGAAACAAAACGCATTACAGAGGAAGAAGCGTTGAGACGGTATGGCGGGGAGGGGAGAGAAGCGGGTGGCCAGATTGCCCCTGTGTGCGCGCAGAACACCTGTTAACTGCACACGTGCATGTGCACCGCACACGTGCAGAATTCCTGCCCGCCCCTGGTTTAAGTAGTTCTAAGTCTAGGGATCTGATGACCTCAGATATTAAGTCCCACGGTGCACAGAGCCATTTGCCAATGCCCGCACGGTACCACTGTACTGGTCGACGTCGCAGCCAACGTCTTACTGCATCAGTAACCTCCGCGTCTTCCAATTATTGCTCCTCGGTGAGCACCCTTATCATACGGCCAGAGTGGTGGAAGTCGGGAGATGTGACATCGGGAATGTAGAGTTGGTTAGGAAGAGCTCCCCTCGGGTGCGCCGACAGGTATCACACCTTGAATTGTCATGGAGAAGAACAAGTTCGTTTGAATTTTTGTGGCACCTCGAATGAGGGTGTCTGCACGCATCAACACTGCAGGAGGTAGAGCTGTGTGCGCCAGTCGGCGCGCGGTAGATCGGACGTTGTTGCGATGATGACAAACGCCTCGCCCAACGACTCACCGTGCTTTTGATCACTGCCAGCTCTCCGTAGACATTCTGCGAGCGCCTATCAATGTCTGCGATACTTTTTTTCCCACCAAAAGAAACTCAATGACAGCTCTCTGCTTGGAACGCAATTCCGTTACAGACTTAAAGGCTACGTATAGCGTTGCCGCCTATGGGGACTTCATGAAACTACAGCTGCTCGAGCAAGAATGTTCCAAGACGTTCCACACGAAGCTCTGCAACTTTTTCAGACTCATCTGACTGACAAAAAGAAAAGTGTTGTATTACTTATTGAACACCCCTCGTAGATTGTGCAAGTAGGTATACCAACAAGTGCTAGCGATAGCCAGTGCGCTTCCTAAACTTACACTACTGGCCATTAAAATTGCTAGACCACTACGATGACGTGCTACAGACGCGAAATTTAACCGACAGGGAGAAGATGCTGTGATATGTAAATGATTAGCTTTCCAGAGCATTCACACAAGGTTGGTGCCGGTGGCGAAACCTACAACGTGGTGACAAGAGGAAAGTTTGCAACCGATTTCTCATACACAAACAGCGGTTGACCGGCGTTGCCTGGTGAAACGCTGTTGTGATGCCTCGTGTAAGGAGGAGACATGCGTACCATCACGTTTCCGACTTTGATAAAGGACGGATTGTACCCTATCGCGATTGCGGTTTAGCGTACTGCGACATTGCTGCTCGCGTTGGTCGAGATCCAATGACTGTTAGCATAATATGGAATCGGTGGGTTCAGGAGGGTAATACGGAACGCCATGCTGGATCCCAACGGCCTCGTATCACTAGCAGTCGAGATGACAGGCATCTTATCCGCATGGCTGTAACGGATCGTGCAACCACGTCTCGATCCCTGAGTCAACAGAGGGGGACGTTTTCAAGACAATAAACATCTGCACGAACAGTTCGACGACGTTTGGAGCAGCATGGACTATCAACTCGGAGACCGTTGCTGCGGTTACCCCTGACGCTGCGTCACAGACAGGAGCGCTTACGATGGTGTACTCAACGACGAACCTGGGTGCACGAATGGCAAAACGTCATTTTTTCGGATGAATCCAGGTTGTGTATACAGCATAATGTTGGTCGCATCCGTGTTTGGCGACATCGCGGTGAACGCACATTGGAAGCGTGTATTCGTCATCGCCGTACTGGCGTATCATCCGGCGTGATGGTATAGGGTGCCATTGGTTACACGTCTCGGTCACCTCTTATTCGCATTGACGGCACTTTGAACAGTGGACGCTGCATTTCAGATGTGTTACGACCCTCGGCTCTACCCTTCATTCGATCCCTGCGAAACCCTACATTTCAGCAGGACAATGCACGATCGCATGTTGCAGGTCCTGTACGGGCCTTTCTGGATACAGAAAATGTTCGACTGCTGCCCTGGCCAGATCTCTCACCAATTGAAAAGGTCTGGTCAATGGTGGCCGAGCAACTGGCTCGTCACAATACGCCAGTCACTACTCTTGATGAACTGTGATATCGTGTTGAAGCTGCATGGGCAGCTGTACCTGTACACGCCATTCAAGATCTGTTTGACTCAGTGCCCAGGCGTATCAAGGCCGTTATTACGGCCATAGGTGGCTGTTCTGGGTACGGATTTCTCAGGATCTAATATTATCACATGTCTGTTCTAGTATAATATATTTGTCCAATGAATACCCGTTTATCATCTGCATTTCTTCTTGGTGTAGCAATTTTAATAGCCAGTAGTGTATGCAAATATCACCTATAATCGGTTGGCAGCATTGGTGACCATGTAACTCAAGTGACCGCATTTTATTAATCAGCCGGATCATCCACTTCGCCTGCTCTTTCGAATAGACACTGAAATATGAAACAGAAAGAAAGAAACTGGAAGTAAAGGTGTTTAAACAGTGACGATTTGAGCTAATAGCTGTCACGCCGTCACGATACCTTGTATCTAGCAACACGTTAACAGATAAAATATTTTGGAACCAGTAGCGGAACGGCGGTTTGTATTGGCCGACGTACGGTTCAAAATGGTTCAAATGGCTCTGAGCACTATGGGGCTTAACATCTATGGCCATCAGTCCCCTAGAACTTAGAACTACTAAAACCTAACGAACCTAAAGACATCACACAACACCCAATCATCACGAGGCAGAGAAAATCCCTGACCCCGCCGGGAATCGAACCCGGGGCCGACGTACGGGGCACTTGGTGTTTCCCACGTTTCTTGCAAACTAACTGAAGCGTGCAGTGCAATGGATAAAGCCCAGACACCACTCCCCAATTTGCTAGAACTTGAGTGATGTAGCTGTTGAGTTCGTGTCGCAACTAAATTTCATTTGTTTTTGAGTGTGGCTCTGAGCACTATGGGACTCAACATCTTAGGTCATAAGTCCCCTAGAACTTAGAACTACTTAAACCTAATTAACCTAAGGACTTCACACACACCCATGCCCGAGGCAGGATTCGAACCTGCGACCGTAGCAGACCCGCGGTTCCGGACTGCAGCGCCGAAACCGCTAGACCACCGCGGCCGGCTTTTTGAGTGTCAATGCTGGTAATTTTCGACGTCGGTTTATGCATTTAAGGGCAAGAGGTAATATTATCAGATTAGTATTAATATTTAAGTAGTATAGACTGTAACGTAATATTAAAATTCCGCTTCCACAAGCTTGTTTCTATTTCCGCCATGTTCTGATGCGCAATGTCGTTCGGGAATGTTGGCCACACGAAAGTCGGGTATTATGGGCCACATAACTAAATTTTTCTTTGGTTTTAGAGCGCGATGCCAAGGTTCAAGAAGCAGTGTGGCGTAAAGTGATCTGTGACTGTAAGGAAGTGAGCGGTTTCCAGTGGAAGGCGAAATGAGTAAAAGGTATGTTGCTGATCGTTTCAGTGTTCCCAGAACTACACTCCAAAAGGAGATTAAACTCATTGCAACGAATCGTCAGACATCTATAACACATCACGGGGGGTTTTTGCAAACCAAAATTCGAAAAAAAATCCAGGAAATGCTTCTAACACATGTGAGACATTTCAGTTCCACGTTAATGCCGGTAGTGTCGAATTTCAAAAACTAGCTTACGACCTGGCTGAAAATTTCAAACGGTCTCCTAGATTTAACAAAGATATTGGGAGTTAAAGTTTTCTATAGAAACTTCATGAAGAAACACCCAGAACGGTATTACAAAAGACCTCAATCACAAGTTTAATTTGATGTATCAGTTCCAATCGACCACAAGTTGAAACGATTTTAACCAATCGCTTTTTTATCATTCTTTTGATATATAAGGAAAGTAATTTGTTTGTGAATCACAGACACAACTTTTCTTTTATTTACAAACCTTTGGCTTGTTGGATACGCCACACTATCCGACACCTTTATTAAGATCTCTGGTTGTAAGTCATAGAAAATCTGTTCTAGCTGTACGTCATTTTCGGCAGAAATCTTTATTTCATCATTTATACCAGAACAACATTCAAGTAAAGGATTTTTCCAGTTGTACCTGATTCCAAAACAGCAACAAAAATTTCATACGAATTTTGGATTCTAATCACCGTTCTGATAGTAAACTAACAAGATGCAACATTAAAATTGTAATTAGTGGAAACTGTCGTATTTTGTAAAATGTATTTCAAGACCGCTGTGTATTTCAGAACTGCCAAGAGCTGCAGGAAACAAATAAATATTTTCCATAATATTACGCCTTCGAAGTCGTTTCAAATAAAACGAAAACCCATTCACTATCACTGCTGTCAGTAGTAACAGTTATTATATAGTCAATAGCACAATTCTATAGTTTCTTGTAGGAAGTGTATGGCACGAAGATTTATAGGGGAATAGCGGTAAAGACCCCAGTGTGATACAAGCCCGCACCGAGTTTTTGAACTTAGCGCTATCGGTTAGAGTTGACCAGGTCAATATATATGTTACTACAGTAACCACACTGCCGGCTTTCACCCCATTTTGTGGGGCAAAATTCCGTAATCTTTGTTTTAGCTAAATTGTAAATTTCTCTGCAATTAATAATCAGAGGGATCTGGAATTTGGATGGGGTACAGATAACAACACGACCTTTTAATCTGAATGAGAAGTCAACTGTCGTATTCTCAGCGCTCCAAGCGTAAAGCCGATTTCACACACGGAAACAAAAGTGTTGCCACAACTAGTGGCGTACTGCAGTTACAATGCAGTTGCATTTGTGAACTCCCAGTTTTTAGTGGCGCAAATTCAGAGAAGCAACTTCTGTCATGTCACACAAAGTTCGTCTTGGTAGTACGTTGTGGAGCCATTGTCCTTCCACCACTGCTCCCTGGTGGCACTATTTCGAAATACGAGCATTCTGTTGCAGTTATCGTGCAGTAATTGCTGCTGTACTTCCTTTATTACTGATAAAAGTGAAAACGTTGCTTCCTGACGTACACTTTCGCAGCTTCTGAAACTAGATGAACAACAATCTACGTTTGATCTTTTGCAGCAGTGTGCGTGTGCGTCTATCTCTGTGTGTGTGTGTGTGTGTGTGTGTGTGTGTGTGTGTGTGTGTGTGTGTGTGTGTATGTGTTGTTGTGGGTTGGCAGGAGAGCCAACACCGTATTATTAGAGGAAGCCGAAAGGCACGCGTTTTAGCTCACGCAGGCTGGCATGAGGTCTGGAACAGGACAAGGAAATTAGACATTATAAAACGGACGTAGCTGGTGGAATACTTAACTTTAATCCATTAATGATGAGCGTCGCTCTTGACTGCACATGCTCAGTATCAATAGTAACTGGTAATGGCGCCTTTGCTAGGTCGTAGCAAATGACGTAGCTGAAGGCTATGCTAACTATCGTCTCGGCAAATGAGAGCGTATTTTGTCAGTGAACCATCGCTAGCAAAGTCGGTTGTACAACTGGGGCGAGTGCTAGGAAGTCTCTCTAGACCTGCCGTGTGGCGGCGCTCGGTCTGCAATCACTGACAGTGGCGACACGCGGGTCCGACGTATACTAACGGACCGCGGCCGATTTAAAGGCTACCACCTGGCAAGTGTGGTGTCTGGCGGTGACACCACATGTTGTCCTTAGGGTAAGTTAGTTTAAGTTAGATTAAGTGGTGCCTAAGCCTAGGGACCGATGACCTCAGCAGTTTGGTCCCATAAGACCTTACCACAAATTTCCAAATTTCGAAATTGTAATCTACAAATAGCAAAATGTAGGAAAGTATTGTGTGTACAATATTAACGGGATGATCACTGAAGATATAAACACAAGTGGAACGCTTCTGGTGAAAAACACTCCTAAACTCTAGCAATTTTAACCTGCAAAAAAAAAAAAAAAAATAATTGATATACAGGGTATCCCATTTGTCTTGAACATCCCAAATAAATTTTTTCCCAGAAGAAAAATAAAAGACGCACTAACAATGTTGTCACCTGCCAATAGTACCTTTGTCCGTTACGTAGATATGAATAGCTGTACGTCTTGTTTAAATTTTTATCGGAGTAATCCACAGCCTCTCCTCAAGATCTCTTCAAAAACATCACATTAACATATAAATTGGGGAACACAAAGTAGACGTAGGCAGCAAAATAACCCATGACGCAAGCAGCAAGGACATCAGAAGCACACTAGCACTGTCAAAAAGGCCATTCGTGGCCAAGACAAGTCTAGTAGTATCAAAAATAAGCCTTAATTTGAGTTTTTCAGAATGTGCGTTTGGGGCAGAGCATTGTATGGCAGTGAAACATGGACTGTGGGAAAACCGGAACTGAAGAAAATCAAAACATTAAATATGTGGTGGTACAGAAGAATGTTGAAAATTAGTTGGACTGATAACGTAAGGAATGAGGAGGTTCTCTGCAGAATCAGCAAAGAAAGGAAGTAATGGAAAACCATGACAAGAAAAAGGGAAAGGGTGGTAGAACATGTATTAAGACGTCAAGGAATGACTTCCATGGTACTAGATAGACAGCTGTAGAAGGTAAAAATAGTAGAGGAAAACAGAGATTACATTACGTCCAGCGAATAATTAAAGACGTAGGTTGCAAGTGCCACTCTGAGATGATTAGGTTGGCCCATAAGAGGAATTAGAAGAGTGCCGCATCACACCAGACAGAAAATTCGTAACGCATAAACGTGTACCATTCTCGTAAAAACGACGTTACTAAAAACTTAAAAACAAGACTGATTCATGTATTGTGACACTGCCCAGGTACCTACGTTAACGTAACTCTTCAATATCTGGAGTTGAAAATAAACATATGGAAGCATGATGAAAATGCGCCTTGGTCATTCTGTTAATCGTTTTCAGCTGAAGTTTTGAGTACATTGTACACCGAGGAAGATAATGCAGAAACTCTACTCAGCTATGGAGTATCTAAGTTAGCACAAAAAAATGGTAATAATTTACAACTGTGCCTCCAGTACCGTACAGCAGTTATCTAACAAAAACAAAAAAAATCAAAAATGTAGCTTTTCTACCTTCTCTCCGCTGGTGCACGATGTACTCACGTAAACCTTGAACCGAAGACTATTGACTGTATTTTCCTTGTCTTTGTGTTTGCTTACTGTCAACTCGAGCAAGTGCAGGAGTCGCTACCCGACCACGATATCACAGTAATTGGTCTCCCATGGCCATTGTCAAAAACACACAGTGACGTCACAGTAAACAGGTACAGTGCTGACTAAGGAAAACCAATCACACTGTGGATGATTTTAATACAGTAGGCGTATACCACCACGCGGTTTAGAGTGTCTTCGTGAGAATCACGATAAAAACTCACGATAAGCCGACCGAAGCGGAGTCATTCCTAGGTGCAACAATAATGTGGTACAATAATAATTTACTCCTGGTACCAGCACTGCGTAACATATTTTACAGGATAAAATCAATATTTCGGCGGTCTACCCTCAATGTCAGAAATTATAATCCAATAGCCCGTTAAACCACTGGTATGCCAAGGAAGACGCGGGCATAGTAACAGTCAAACATCTGGCATTTGAAGTGCAGAAGAAGAAAAGAAGGAGAATCTTGTTGAATTTTGTAAATGCACCCTGGTCATTCAGTCAATCGCCTTCAGTTGAAGTTTTGAGTACAATGTACGCCGAGGAAATAAGGTGGATATTCTACTCAGTTGTGGAGTATGTAAGACAGTACAAAAATAATGGCAATAATGTTTACGAATTTTAAGCATGTGTGCATGTAGTACCGTACTGTAGTAATAAAAAGAAAAAGAAAAAAGAAAAGATAAGTAGCTCTTCTACCTTCTCTTCATTGGAGCACGATGTATTCACACAAACTTTGAACTGACGACTATTGACTGTGTATTTTCCTTGTCTTTGTGTTTATTTACTGTCTACTCTAGCACGTGGAGCAGGTACTACCCGACCACGATATCACAGTAATTGGTCTCCCATGACCATTGTCAGATGCACTCAGTGGCGTCACAGTAAACAAGTACAGTGGTGACTAAGGAAAACCCATCACACTGTGGATGGTTTTAATACAGTAGCGGATGCACTATCATGTGGTATAGCGTGTCTTCGTGAGGTATCACGATAAAAACTCACGATAAGCTGACCGAAGCGGAGTCATTCCTAGGTGCAACAATAATGTCGTACAATAATAAAAACTGATGATGGTCGAAGTAGAGAGGATATAAAATGTAGACTGGCAATGGCAAGGAAAGCGTAGAAAATGTTCAAATGTCTCTGAGCACTATGGGACTTAACTTCTGAGGTCATCAGTCCCCTAGAACTTAGAACTACTTAGACCTAACTAACCTAAGGCCATCACACACATCCATGCCCGAGGCAGGATTCGAACCTGCGACCGCAGCGGTCACGCGGTTCCAAACTGAAGCGCTTAGAACCGCACGGCCAGACCGGCCGGCGAAAGCGTAGAAATATGTTAACCTCGAGTATAAATTTAAGTGTCAGGAAGTCGTTTCTGAAAGTATTTGTGTGGAGTGCAGCCATGTATGGAAGTGAAACGTGGACGATAAATAGTCTGGACAAGAAGAGAATAGAAGCTTTCGAAATGTGGTGCTACAGAAGAATGCTGAAGATTAGATGGGTAGATTACATAACTAATGAGGAGGTATTGAATAGAATTGGGGAGAAGAGGAGCTTGTGTCACAATTTGACTAGAAGAAGGGATCGGTTGTTAGGACACGTTCTGAGGCATCAAGGGATCAGCAATTTAGTACTGGAGGGCAGCGTGGAGGGTAAAAATCGTATAGGGAGACCAAGAGATGAATACACTAAGCAGATTCAGAAGGATGTAGGCTGCAGTACGTACTGGGAGATGAAGAAGCTTGCACAGGATAGAGTAGCATGGAGAGCTGCATCAAACCAGGCTCAGGACTAAAGACCACCACAAGAACAACATACTATCATGCGGTTTAGCGCGTCTTCGTGATCACGATGAAAACGACCGAAGCGGAGTCATTCGTAGGTGCTACAATAATGTGGTACAATACTAATTCACTCCTGGTACCAGCACTGTGTAACATATTTAACAGGAGAAAATGAATATTTCGACGCAATGAATTGCGCCAGACTACCCTACAAACTCAGAAATTATATTCCAAATAGGCCGATAAACCACTGGGACGCCAAGGAAGACGTGGGCAGAGTAACAGTCTAACATTCGATATCTGAAGTGCAGAAGGAGAAAAGAAGGAGAATTTTGTTCGTTTTCGTACGTTTCGAGTACTGTTACGAGCACTTCCGTTGAACACTTTTCGCGCTTTCGGAACTCAGCGGAACTCAGGCGACGCACGATGAAGTTCCACAGGTGGCCGGCAGCGGCTAGCCGGTTAGCGGGTGCTTCGTCCCGAGAGCGTACTCCGCCGGAGGACCCCGCGTGTCCTTCGAGGAGCAGGTGGACGCTGGCACGGGAGGAAAGGACTGCGTGGTGACACGGCTCCTGGCCCCTCAGGATCTAGGAGAGGCCGCCAGCCGCCAGGAGGAAGGAAAGGAGAGAAGGAGGGGGCGTCCGGCAGAGGAGGTGGTGGGAGCGGCGCGAGGCAGCGGCTATTGTTGCTGTCAGCGTATATAAGGCCGCGCTGGACGCTGGCCGGCACAGTTCCTTCCAGCAGCAAGGCAACCACCAACTCCAGCAGCCGCCATGAAATTCTTCGTGAGTATCTGGTCGCAGGCAGCAGCTCTAGGGTCGGTTAGGCCGAGGTGCGACAGCGCGAGCGGCCGGACGAGATCTGGCTCTTAAACTGCTCAGTACGTACCTGGGTGCCTGATGTGTTGGCAAATGTGCCAACACCTTGTTGATAGAGGAGGCCGAAATGCAGGCTATAATCTAACGCAGACGGGCGTGAGGTATGAAACAGGCTACGTTATGAATGCTATAAAGAAAAGTACGTAGTTGCGGTTATACTTAACTTTAATCCATCATTTGCATACAGCATTCTTGATGATACAAGTGAGACTCTCTATAGAAATGGTTAATGCCGCCTTGCTAGGTCGTAGCCATGGACTTAGCTGAAGGCTATTCTAACTGTCTCTCGGCAAATGAGAGAAAGGCTTCGTCAGTGTAGTCGCTAGCAAAGTCGTCGTACAACTGGGACGAGTCCTAGTACGTCTCTCTAGACCTGCCGTGTGGTGGCGCTCGGTCTGCAACTACTGACAGTGGCGACACGCGGGTCCGCCATGTACTAATGGACCGCGGCCGATTTAAAGCTACCACCTAGCAAGTGCGGTGTCTGGCGGTGACACCACAGTGCCGACACCTCTGTGTGCGTATTGGTCTGTTTACACGCCATTTATAGTATCGTAACCGGCCTTTCGTTCACAGTATATTTCTGACGTAACGGCAAGGTCCTGAATCAAATTGTGCCAGACCGCGACTCGATCCCGGGAGCTTTAGCGTGACACAGGAGAGTTACTCTACCGACTGTGCTATCTGTGGTGTCACCGCCAGACACCACACTTGCTAGGTGGTAGCCTTTAAATCGGCCGCGGTCCGCTAGTATACGTCGGACCCGCGTGTTGCCACTATCAGTGATTGCAGACCGAGCGCCGCCACACGGCAGGTCTAATCCAGACTCCCCTAGCACTCGCCCCAGTTGTACAGCCGACTTTGCTAGCGATGGTTCACTGACTACATACGCTCTCAATTGCAGAGGCGACAGTTTGGCATAGCCTTCAGCTACGTCATTTGCTACGACCTAGCAAGGCGCCATATTCAGTAGTTAGAATGAATTCTGAACAGACAATATTGTGAATCATGTACCGTCATGAGCGACTTTCATCATTAATGGATTAAAGTTAAGTATCGAACTAATTACGTCCGCTTTCTGAATTGTAATTCCTTGTCATGTTCCAGACCTCACGTCAGTATAGTTCTTCCCTCCTCACACCAGCGTGCGTGAGCTAAAACGCGTGCATTTCGGCGTCCTCTAGTAACACGGTGTTGGCACTTCTGCCAATACAACACTATCCAGGCGCTATTTCTGACCCATCGCAGCTCATCTTCCAACCAGTGTTCACCTGGGATTCAAACTTCACAGAAATTCTCTTGCTTAGCCAGCAGGCTTGCTTACAGGTGCACTACTCCAGCAAGGTAAGAAGGAGGGCTTCTGTGAAGTTTGGAATGTAGGAGATGAAGTACTGGCGGAAGTACAGCTGTGACGGAGGCTCGTGAATCGTGCTTGGACTGCTCACTGCAGGCAAAGCTCCCAGATTCGAGTCCCGTCCGGTGCACAGTTTTAGTCTGCCAGAAAGATTAACAATGGCGCACACTCCACTGCAGAGTGGAAATTTCATTCTCTGTGTGCCTAAGCCAGACTGTGGCTAAGCCACCAACCCGCAGTATGCAATTTTCCAGGAGTGATTGCTAGTCGGGTGAGCTTCTCAAGAGAAATTTGGAAGGTAGGAGACGAGGTACTAGCGGAAGAAAAGCTGTTAGGGCAGATCACAATTCGTGCTTGGGGAGCTCAGTTAGCAGAAGACTTTAGGGCGATAGCATTAGAGTCGGACTGCAGTAAAATTTTACCGCCGCCAACTTACATTTCGCGGAAAGACCACAAAGATAAGATAAGAGAGATTAGGGCTCGTACAGAGGCATATAGGCAGTTACTTTTCCCTCGTTCTGTTTGGGAGTGGGGGAAAGAAGATGCTAGTTGTGGTACGAGGTACCGTCCGCCACGCACCGTATGGTGGATTGCGGAGTATGTATGTAGATGTAGATGTAGAAGTTCCTAGGTTAGAGTCCCGGTCGGCATACACTATTAAACTGCCAGGAAGTTTCATATCAGCGCTCACTCCTCTGCAAAGTGAATGTTTCTTTAATAAAACATCCTCTGGGCTTCGGCTAAGCCATGTACCCCGCGGTATCCGATCTTCCATGAATACTAGTCCCGCAAGATATGCGAGAGAGCCTCTGTGAATTTTGGAAGGTAGGAACCGAAATAAGGCTGTGAGGAGGGCTCGTTAGTCTTGCTTGGGTAGCTCAGTAGGTAGAGCACTTGTCTGCGGAAAGAAAAGGTTTCGAGTTCTAGTCCTGGTCCGGCGTAGGGTTGTAATCTGTCACGAAGTTTAAATCGCTGTGTACTCCACTGTAGAGCGAACATTCATTGTTACTGAAGCTCTAAAGTTTTGGCTGAAATATATCGTCTACGAGCAAGTGAACGAGATCTGCGATGTAAACTGAGCAGCATGCGCGCACACGCTGAATGGGTGTGAGATCATTGGGCAGTTCCGACGCCGGGTGTAGTATGTCATCCCGCTTGCGTTGCATACCATATATCGGGCATCAGATAAGGGGAAACTCTATTTAGTCTGTAATAAATGATGTGGCGGAAGCCTGTAGCTGTTTTGTTTGTTGTAAACTAACATTTGCTGCTGTCACTCTTTGTTTTATGCCCAACACGTTTCGGTCAATAATTGACATTATCATTGCGGCTTTTGTGTATTCTTTCCCGCCCGGAACGTGTCTTGCGAAAAATGAAGAACTTTGACCACTGCAGCTAACAGCATTTTATAGCAAACAGTACCGTATTTGGGGAAATTATGATCCAAATACACCGTGAAGAGCCTGCAGATATGCCGCGTAAATTGACCAATGGGCGTGCAGGTGTTTACCAACGGTGTGTGTTCACTGACCTCTTTTACACGGCAGGTGTAACATGTTAGTCAGTCAAGTCATGAGGGACCTAATAACCAGAGCGAGTACTATGGGTCAGCATGCCTCTAAATGAGCCCAAATTTCGCTGATTTTAGCCTCGTAATCATTATGCTAGATGAAATTTGGAGGGGACACTCTGTTCCTTGATCCATTTTGGAAACAAGGCTCTTAAAATATTCTTAATAACGCTGTCCCTCGATGCTTAACGCCTTTCTTGTTACGGCTGCCATTGCATCTCTGCGCGTCTCTGACACTGAGATCTTGCTACCAATGGTACTGCTCCGTCAGTGACGAACAGTACTCAACCAAGACTTTGTGGAATTAAGATCCTGGAAATAACCACTTTTGTGAGTACTTCATGTATGATTGCATGCTGTGGACGCACTAATAGCAGCTACGCGTACAGCAACATCAACGGCCACTGTTTTCGGACATATATTTGTGGCACACGAGTGTTATCACGGGCTAAGCCTACGAAATTCGCCGAAAGCGAGGTAATCAACGTGACTGCGGTTCCCCTCATTTGCTTCCACAAAGAAGAAAGCCAGAAGAAAAGAAATCAGGCTTTGTGGATGTCGTCCTCTTTAAGCAGGCAAAATGCTTCCGATAATTCGTGAACTAATGCTAGATATATATTTCTTCTAGATCGCTGAAAATCGATTTTGATTATACCCTTTAAAATCAATTTGTCAGAGAACTGGTAAGACAGTTTACGATAAAAATGTCTGTATACCAGTTTGAAGCACACTGGCAACTATATTTCAGTTTTTATCAACTGGTGGTGCATCTCTCCAAAGAAAACTTCTCATCGATATGCGTGTACCATCACCGACGCGCAAATCGCCCAATGTGCGTGACCTGAAATATGACTTGCAACCCTTTTTTACGAGATAACTGAAGGGCGGAAAGAGTGGTGCTCTTACTGAACTGATGAGTCCCAATAAAACATGAACGTAAACTGCTGGTAACGTTAATGTTTTACTGAGGTTCATCAGAACAGTGAGAGGACCATTAACATTAAAAAATGTGGTAATGAAATGTAGGTATGGCACTTACGGCCCATAGTTCTCTTCTTGTGACCTCGGCTGTCTGGTCCAAGTGTCTTTACTGGACACCACTAAGGCACCTTCGGCGTCGATGATGATGAAATGATGATGGCAACACACCCAACCAGTCCCGCGCGGTGAAAAATCTCCAACTAGCCACTCTGCGGTAGACAGTCGGCAACGGTAACCACAAGTTCAGGAGCTGGTGACGTGGGGCGTGGAAAGTTAAGCAGACAGAAACCATGACGAGAAAAAAATAATAAAAAATTTAAAACAGGTGGCATACTTCTACTCATGAACCATAAATGGCGAAGGTTTAGAAAAAATTTAGACGTCTTCAAAACCTTTGTAGAATGAAATTATGGTTCACTACTGAAGATGTATCTAAGTGGGTAGGAGCGAAAATATCCTGTTTCAGATTTCGGTCTCTGTGTGTATTACTTTTTCTGTTCAATAGCAAATGTGCGTGTCATACTCACGGATTTCATGGCTGACTCGCTTTCCTACTTCATCAGAACTGTAGGAAAAAGACAAAGTGCCTTTGCTTGCGCGCGCAAAGTTTCGGACTGAAACGAAATAATGTCAGAATGAGATTTTCACTCTTCAGCGGAGTGTGCGCTGTTATGAAACTTACCTGGCAGATTAGAACTGTGTGCCGGACCGAGACTCGAACTCGGGACCTTTGACTTTCGCGGGAAAGTGTTCTGCCATCTGAGCTACCCAAGCACGACTCACGCGCCGTCCTCACAGCTTTAGTTCCCGGCAAAGGTCCCGAGTTCGAGTCTCGGTACGGCACACTGTTTTAATCTGCCAGGAAAAAATGGTTCAAATGGCTCTGAGCACTATGGGACTCAACTGCTGTGGTCATAAGTCCCCTAGAACTTAGAACTACTTAAACCTAACTAACCTAAGGACATCACACACATCCATGCCGAGGCAGGATTCGAACCTGCGACCGTAGCGGTCGTGCGGTTCCAGACCGTAGCGCCTTTAACCGCTCGGCCACTCCGGCCGGCAATCTGCCAGGAAAGTTTCACGAAATAATGTCGTTTCACATGACTTGGCACTGCATTGCTGTCGGCGTGACAAAGACGAAGCAAGGCGCTGAGTGGAAGGAAAGCAGAAATAGACAAGGATAGAGACTGATATAGCCCCGCCATACTAAATATTGTCCACCCTTTGCGGACAACGCCGTCAACGCCACGGCTGTACGTTGGCAACTACCTGCAACAGCCTGTCCCATCAGCAATGTTCCCCGGCCATACCGCAGCACTGCCATGTACTGCTCCCACTTTGCAGCAATGTTGATGACAACATTATTTTATTGCCGTAAAATACGGCGCGTGTGAAAGCAGCGTGATTCTCCCAATAAATTTGCTTCCCCTATATGTCTTCACGACGGCTAGATTTGTCGTCGGACACTAAGTCAATCTGGACTATTACTACCAGATAGTTGAAGATTTGGGTATCAGCACCTTTTGACTATCTACATGCATTATATTACAGATTTATCCCATATCGTTGTGTCACTTTTTTGTCAAATGTTGCATTCAGATGCGAAGGTGTACGATATACCTTTAGTTAGACATAATGAACCAACCTGGATAGCATTTGATGCAGGCGTTAATTCAGTAGCCAATTAACAACGCTGAATCACTGGATGCTCATATACGATTACGGCAGAGTAGTTACTGGTATCTCATGAGGTTATCGGAAACAGACAATAAATATGTACAGCAAATAAACAAACAAGTGGGTAGGAAGAACAGTGCTGCATAGTGCCAACGACCCGTTTCACTGCCACGGAGGGCAATTTCAATCGCATTCGTCCGTCCGCATCGGTAAGAGCGGCGATTAAAATCACGGCATTCAGCGGAATTACTGCCGGCAGTGGAGATAGTTCGGCCCGCAGATAACTGCCGAATGGAAACGGGCGCCTCGTTATGTTAGGACCGCGCGGCGCGCGCTGTGTGCGGCGGTAATGCACCCGCGTTAAATGGCCCACCGCTCCCCGTAACGACTGTTTCGCCGGTGATACTGTTAGCACCTGCGTATCAATCCATTTGGTCGGCACGCGAATTTGCCGAGCGGTGTGAAGTGCCCGCCGGCTCTGTCGGACACTTCTGGCGTGAAAGTGGTGCACTTCGTGGCCCACCGAAACATCATATCGCTTATCATGCAGATATGTACCAGATGTTATGTTCCACAGGGTACTATGTTAAGACCAAAACCACTTAGCTTCTTTAAAACTACCAGTCTCAGAGTGTGTCACATGGCACTGTGTTAGAAGAAAAATTATTCATCTTTAAAACTGGCAGTCAGGAAACACTTTCCCGGGTACTACGATATGACTGAATTATTCGGCTTCATTAAAACTGGCGGTCTAAGGACGTGTTGCAGGGCATTATGTCATGCCCAAAGTTATTATTCATCTTCTGTAACTAACGGTCCAGGCTACAACGCGAGAATCAAAATTATTTAGCTTTTTAAAAACTGGCAGTTTGAGGGTGTGTCCCAGGGTTCTGTGTTAGGCCCAAAATTATTAGTCAGTTTTATTAAAACTAGCAGTCTGAGAATATATCCCAGCGTACAATGTGAGGACCTTAGCTTTTTTAAAAACTGGCAGTCTGAGGACACGTCCCAGGGTACTGTGATAACCAAAATTATTCAGCTTCCTTAAAGCTGGCACTGTGTGGTGTGTTCCAAGGGACTATGTTAGGACCAATATTATTTCTATTGTTCGTTTTAAAACTTCTAGTCTGGAGGAAGAAACTTAGGATGTAATGTCCCATCAACGAAGAAGGTTGTTAGAGATGGAGCGCGAATGTGGAACCATCACAGCATTTGCCTTGCGATTTAGAAATACTACCAAAAGCAAGATGGCCATATGGGGGATGTGAAACACTGTGCTTTTCAATGCAAATTGGCAGATATTAAAAGTACCTGAGGCATTTAGCTGTTCATATGATGACACACAGTATAGAGCTTATTCTTCTTTAAGTTCGATCGAGAACAGAGATTTAAACACTGTAGACACGGATGAAAGGATAACTTCTGTTAAAACTTCTGGGCCTGGTCAAAAAATCGAACTGTAAATTATTAGTGAAGAGTTTTATTCGTGGATCAAGGTCCCTGAGTCAGGAAGTTTCAACAACTTTAACCACTAATTCTGAAGACTTCATCATATTGGAAGTATAATTCTACGTCATGCCTACTAATTGTGCCACATTGGCCTAGTAAGAAAGTAATACACTTCATAGAAGAGAAATTGTTTGTTGCCACATCAAAGTTCGCTTTCGTAGCTTCCGATGTTCCCCAGGGGACTACTTTGGGATTAGTAACATTAATTTGCATCTTTCAAAACTGGCAGAATGAAAGAAGGAACATTAGGACTCCACGTCCCCATAGGTCGTTAGTGTCCTCTCAAAAGAACTGTTCCTTAATTTTGCCTTACCGTATTGAAAATACTTAAATGTGGTTGATACGGTTATTTTACCTGCCTTCCTCCAGAAGAAGAGTCCTGTGTTTGCGCCTAGCTTCGTAGGTCAAACTGGCAGATATTAATGCTAGCTGAATCTTTAGACTGTTCACAAGATGAGTTGTTTGATTAACATCCATCTGAGGAGAGACTTATTAAGGATAACGTTCCACTATTCTGTAGGAAGTAGCAGACAGTTCTGAACTAAGAAAAGCTGCAGATTAGTTCTTTTCAGCTATGAAAAACAAGGAAGTAGCTCCCAAATAAGAAGATAATGAATCGAAGTTTGTGTAAGTGATTCCACAGATGTTAAGTAATTACATAGCTGGGTACGATCTTCGATGATACATATCAAGTTAACGATAGATTTCATATGCCTGCTCAGGATAGCCGGCCGTGATGGCCGAGTTGTTCTAGGTGCTTCAGTCCGGAACCGCGCGACTGCTACGGTCGCAGGTTCGAATCCAGCCTAGGGCATGGATGTGTGTGATGTCTTTAGGTTAGTTAGGTTTAAGTAGTTCTAAGTTCTAGGGGACTCATGACCTCATGTTAAGTCCCGTAGTGCTCAGAGCCATTTGAACTATTTGAACATACTCAGGATACAGATCCGGTATTTTCAAATTACAGTGCACCTACCACGATGGAGTCTGTGCTGGCCGAAATCGTAGTAATGTTACAAAAAAAAAAAAAAAAAATATTACGAACTTTTGTCAACCAGAGCAGGAGATCAAATGTTTCGCAGATGTATAGGCTGCGTCAGTCGTTGAAATGACCACCATTGCTGGCATTTGTTGGTGGTATTCAACAAAATGAACCGTAGATACCTCGGCTCGTAGAGCGCTTAATGGAGCGTGGGTCGGAACAGAGCAATCTGCACTTTTGAAAGCTCAAGCGTGAAGGTAGTGTTCATGGGGACAGTGAAGTCTGATCGGCCTGACACACCATTCTGCATAGTGTTCTCCACTCTGTGATGCGTTATAAACTAAGTTCAAAGAAACCACACACGTGGAGGACGTATTGTCCTTACCGTACTTTATCAATTTCCTTGTGATCCAGCTCGTTTCCTTGAAACCTTCCTCTTCGTACACATTCTCTTATTGGATCAATTTCTGTTGGTTTCCCTTGATTCTTCAGTTTCCATTCTTTCTTCTTAGTCCTTTTCCAGTCTGATATGGTTCACGCTAAAAATTTCCGGTATTACATCTCATTTCGCTTCTTACCTTCTTTCGTTTGTTCATAGTCTTGCTCCTATTCGTTCTGTTTGTTCGCTTTCGTTGTTCAGTTATTTTCCCTCTTCTCCTCATTCCCTTCTCTGACGTTTCCCTAATTTCCTATGCTGTACCTCATGTTTGCACTTACTTCGTTTCCTTATAAATATGCTTCTATTCGTCCTTTATCTTTTGGTTCCTCTTACTTCCCCAGTTTCCTTCCTTTCCTTTTCTTTTTCTTTCTTAGGTCTTATACGATTCATGTCTCACATTGCTATGTTCCATCTTACGTTCCTTCTCACTTTCATTCGCTCCTGAATATACATACTTCCTCTCGTCCTTTAGGCTCTCTTAGTTCTCCAACTTCATTTGTGTCTTTATCTGTTTATTCTTCATCTTCCTAACATTGCACTTACATTCTTCCTTCTCCCGTACTTTTATCACGTCACAGATGTTTCTCTTCGCTCATTCTCGTATGTTGCTCTCATTTAACTGAGTTCCATTTTTCCTCGTGCCATTGTGATTGCGATTTTCTGCAGTTTACCGGAATAATTTCCCGTAAATACCACCTGAATCGATTGGCGAATGTAAAAACATTCATCTTCTTACGATATTAACGACCTGACTTTGTATTATTGACAGCACAAAACAACGTCTGCTATTCTCTTGACAACATGTAACAAATTTGTAGCTCCTAATAACCGAGATACGACGACATTTCGCGTATCAGTCTTCATTATTAGAAAAGTTACTTCCCTTCCCCTTTGACATTCTTGTCAAGACCAGTCCCATGCTAGACTCCTAACGGCGAAGATATCGACACATACCGGATTTCTAGTACTACCGCTAGAAGCTGAAGATGGTTATTATCTGCAGAAATTCAGCGCTAATCCATGGCAGCACCTCCACTGCGAACCGAATGCGCAGTTGTTTGAGTCACGCGAAGATGACGCTGAGAATGCCATTTATCTCTCTTCAGAAGAAACGGCTCGCGGCTGCCTCGGTGGCAGGGCAGGAAGCGGGCGGTGCATAACTGTGCGTTACGTCAGACGCGCGGAGGTCGCCGGGAAGACTTTCTTTCGGCGGCTCGGCTCAAACAACACCAGTGCCGGAATGAGTCTTTCTCTCCGCAGCGCTTGCCTCCGCCGTTGTGAAACTTGCTAATAGGCTAAAATTCTGTTCCAATTTCTGTTCCCGACCGGGTCTTGCGGATAAAGCTCCTAGTGAGAGATTCCCCCATTCTCCCAACCCCCATTGTAGTCCTCAGCAACAATGACCTCTGTGCGTGGATCAACAGTGATGAAATATTCTCGGATAACCAGCCGAGTCGTGGCGTCATGTTGTCGCAACGTTTCGACGAATTTTCTTTTCGTCATCTTCAAACGAAGTGTCGTATTCATATCCACTTCGTTCCTTTATAGCCTTTGACGGCAGACAGGCGGTCTTAGGGCTTATCGGTAGGGAAAAACCTAGAAAGGTAGTCTACATCGCAAAAAATACTTACGTCTCCTGGTAACTTGTTTCAGTTAAGATAACCATTTTGAGGCAACAAATTCCTTGGTGACGTGCAGAGCCCATACACGGAGCTGTTGTATGTACCAAAAGGTACCAATCAAAACCTGATTATTGGAAAATGGTTCAAATGGTTCTGAGCACTATGGGACTTAACAGCTGAGGTCATCAGTCCCCTAGAACTTAGAACTACTTAAGTCTAACTAACCTAAGGACAGCACACATATCCACGCCCGAGGCAAGATTCGAACCTGCGACCGTAGCACCAGTGCGGTTCCAGACTGCAGCGTCTAGAACCGCTCGGTCACAACGGCCGGCAGCTGATTATTCTCAGTCGATATTCTGTACTCATTCGGCTGTACATTCCATTCAACAGGTCCTGCAGTTCTTCCTCAGTATCAGTGAGGATGGCGAAGTCGTCAGCATATCTTATCACTGGTATCCTTTCACCCTACATTTTAATCCCACTCCTCAACCGATCTTTTATTTCGGACATTGATTTTTAGACTGAACAGTAGCGGCGTACGATTACTTGCCTGTCTTATATCACTGTTAATTCGAGAACTTCGTTCTTAAACTTCCTAGAGGATTAAAACTGTGTGCCGGAGCGAGATTCGAACTCGGAACCTTTGCCTTTCGTGGGAAAGAGCTCTACCATCTGAGCTACCCAAGCACGACCCCACTCCCTCCCTGATTAACTTCTGGCAGTTCCTCGTCTCCTATCTAGCAAACTTTACAGAAGCTCTCCTGCGAACCATTGTGGAAACTTCGTTCTTGTCTTCCATTATTATGAGATGAATTTGCTGGGAAGGTTTATTCGTCTGTCGTAGCAGTACCAGTAATACTTAGCACGATTCATCATCTCGTAATGAAGCATTGCTTTTTAGTACCCTGCAAGAACTTCCGAGCTGACGCAAAGAAATAGCTCGAGTGGTCCTTAAAATGTCATGATATGCTATTGGTATTTCTCCCTCTCGACAGACGCACTAAATTCGGCAGGAAGTAAATGTACCACCTGTTTAATCGTGGCTGGCATCTTTAATCTGACGGACAGAGAATTTTGCGCGCACCGCCAGCTAATTCGATCTCGGAACAGCTGTGGAAGTTGAGAGGACAGCAGGTATGCACAAATACAAATCAACCTCATCTTCAGAAAGCGTACCTTACCACTTACTGGGTATCCTATCAAAAACTGATACAGTTGGCTTTCTCTGTCACTTCATCATATTAACTCACAGTTGCGAAGTGTGATACGACCCACTTCTACTTCTTCCGTTCTGTTCGTGGAATAGGTGATTTCACCTGTTCGTACCAAAAGGATGCAGTTATCTCTTCCATTGTCTTCAGCTGTGTCTCGTCGTTCAAGGTTTGCAGCCAAGGTTTTGTTTTTGAAGTCCATTTTTATGCGTTCTATCTTATTGTTCCCGCCATCTGTAACTGTTTTGGGTGTATTGTCTTGTGCACTGAATCAACTTATAAGTCGTTTCTAGCGTTTTCATTCGTCTGAAGCGATCTTTTCTTGTGCACGCTTTAACAGTTCGGAGAAATCTCATTTCCACAAACTGGACCTTGCTCATATCCTTTTGCGCGGAAACCCAGCTTTCAGATTGGTGGATCATGGTAGGTATTATCACGGCTTTGCAAAACATCATTGTGTCTTCCGCGGCTTGTTTTTGTAGCGTACTTCTAACTGTTTCACAGACGGCGTTAAATTTTAGGACCTTATTTGTTAATTGCACTGTCGAAATTTGGTCCTTTGCCACAGCCGAGATCTTGAAAGTGAGTTATCTATTCCAATTTTACGTTATTAGGTATAATTCTAGGTCTTCTAGGAAATTTGAGTCTGTAACCTTTGATTTACTAATGGAAATCCTGATGCTCTATTTAGAAGCCAAAAAATTAAGGTGACAGACGGCTCTTTGAAGATTACCTCAATTTTCATGAACAATTATTTAATCATATGCGTGTACTAGAGTATTAAAATATTCTTCCCTCTTGATCTTTCTGCTGTAGGTGATATTTTGTTTCCAGGAAGTGATTAGGTCATCTTTGTAGATGCTGAATAGAGTTCGAGACAGGTCACAACCTTATCTAACTCCACGTATTGTTGTTAATTTGTTTAGACAATTCTTCTCCGTTTTAGGTAGTCTCCTTCTAAAGAGCTTTTACAGAGCTAATAAGATTAGTTCACATGTATCTTTTGTCATAATTTCCCACATTAAGTGTCTACTGAGTTTGTAAAAAGGTTTTTCATAATCCACAAATGCCATGTGATTCTTTAAGTTAATTTCTTTTTTTCCTTTTATCCACCAGATATTGGCTAGAAGCAGTGCAGAATCGTCTTTTTTTTTAAACCTATTTTGTTTGTCTAATAAAATAATGTGGGAGATAGGGCTGCAGTCTCTTATTTAAGAAATATCTATGGATTTTACTCCCCGTCTGAAAACTGCTAATATTGCTCTACAATTTTTTGTGTCGCTTCTGTTGCCTTTCTTTAAAGTGACCGTGCGAAGTGGCGCAATGGACTCGCATTGAGGATGACGACGGTTCAAAACCCCGACCTGCCATCCAAATTTATGTGCTCCGTGATTTCTGTCAGTGCCGAAATGGTTCCTTTGAAAGGGCATTGCCTGTATGCTTCTCCATCTTCTCGTAATCCTAGCTTGTTCTTCTTCTCTAATGACCGCGGTGTCGACGGGACGTTAAACTCTAAATCGTCTTTCCCTCTTTCCCTCCTTTGAATATGGAGAAAACTTCGAGTCATAACGAACCTTATTTGTTAAAATGAAATAATATAATGTTACGAGATAGAAAGAGATCAACCACAACTAATGGGGAATCTAAGGCAACATCTTCTGAGTTACTGGGCCGCGTCCAGTTCCACTTCAGTTACTTCCATCCGATCGACATTTTGGCCCCTCTGCTAGGTACTTTTTCAGGACGTTCTTGTGTTCACGGTCAGCTGAAGACTGGTATATACTCCAAGACGCGTCACAAAGCCACCCATTTCATTTCTGTCTCTGCTCTGAGCACCCTCTCATTTGGTTCCTAGCGCCACACTCTTGTGAAAACTTAATGCAGGCTGCGTGGGTTGCGCCGCTACGAGTCGCCTTCTTCTCACTTCCTGGCCGTCCCTGCGAAACGAAATGCCGCGGTGTTGGTATTCACTGCACGCAGGCTTAAGTCAGTGTGTCCACTTTCGCGCTGGCCGCAGTCTTAAGGTACTATTTTACAGGAACATCTGACTGTCTGCACACAGGGGGAAAAGAGTTTCTTTTACATTTTGCAGACTAGTATGCTACGATTTTCTATGGACATGCAGTGAAGTAGTGGTGGTCGTCATGTGTTCTAAATGCTCAAATGGATCTGAGCACTATGGGACTTAACATCTGAGGTCATCAGTCCCCTAGAACTTGGGAACTACTTAAACCTAATTAACCTAAGGACATCACACATACATTCCCGAGGCAGGATTCGAGCCTGCGACCCTAGCAGTCTCGCGGTTTCGGACTGAAGGGTCTAGAACCGCTCGGCCACCGCGGCCGGGTGTCGTCATGTGTACGTTTGATGATGATGATGATGTTTCGTTTGTAGGGCGTTTAACTGTGCAGTCATCAGCACCCGTACACATTCCCAATCTGTTCACAGTCAAGCATAGCCACTTTCATGAATGATGATGGAATGATGAGGACCATACAAACACTCAGTTCCAGGGCGTAGAAAATACGCAACCCGGCCGGGAATCGAATCCGGGACCCCGTGATCCAGAGGTAGCAACGCTAGCCACTAGACAGCGAGCTGCGGAGGTGAACGTTCGAGGCCAGTAGTTACGTCCCGGAGAAATTAGACCAAGATGGAAAAGCAAGACAAGCGTCCAATATTAGTTGGGAACCTGCTGCAATGGCTGTTAGACGAAGTTAAGGGTCCCAGGAAGGAACGAAAGTAGAATCTTATGTCCCATCTACATCGAGTTTGTTAGAGATGAAACACCTCCACTTATTGGTTAAGGCCGAGGAAATAAATCGGCTGCGGCATTGTTCTAGGAATGTACTGGCAAGAGTGTCAGATGATTTAGAGAACGCTCTGGTAGCCTAAATGTGGGCTGATGCGCTAGTAGTTGTCTCTCACAACCCGACACATCCCAAATTCAACCCCACAGCCTTAACCGCGACGTTGTTTCTATAGATGATAAGAAATTAGTATTAACGATCCAACATTGCACTGCGCTGGTTGTAAGCTGCCTCTAGACTGTCGCATGAGTTGTTTCAGTCTGCATTTTTTGTGTATGAAAATTACTAGCTGCAGCCTATGCCTCACTGTTGTAACTCGATATACGATGTATGGCTGTGTAATAGCACAACATCATTAGAAAAAGACACGCGTTCACACATCTGAGGTTGTTGCTCAAGGTTGACAGATTATCCATCTCATAATGAATATTATTGGTTAGAGTATCTTTCCATTCTTCCAGAAAATTTTGGGTTGTATTTGAGAAAGTCGCCATGTTTGTAGGGTGATACTCCCAGTTGTCAAGCAATGCTTCTTTTTAATCACACAAGTGGGAGGGAGTACCTTGTTCACAGTGAACGACCAAAAATCTGTTTTCCGCTACGTAGTAATGAAGAGCTGACAGGTGCACTACATTTCTATTTTTGTGTAGTATTCATGTGGTTGGAGGTTTGCGCTTTGCGTCGTGATGAGTATAACATACTGACGAGACGTGTCTGCCATTGTTAAGATTAATAGAGGTTACAGTATTCTTCCTTGTAGAACGCACCAAATTTCTGCCATTCTCAGGAAACGGTCATCAAGCATATTGCATATTGGCCTTACCTGCCAAGTAATGCTTATATCTAGTTGTATTTTTAGAAGCGGCTGCCATATCCTCATGTCTAGTCAAAAACAGACCTAAAGAACAGTTTTTCCATAATGAAACGAACAGTTTATTTGTGCACCATGTTTTTGTGTTCCTATACTATTGGTATGGTTGGAGCCTTGTGTGACGAGGGGTGTACCATAGCGCCAATATGTTTCGAAAATCAGACGTCCGCCACTGTTATAGGTACAACTCTCCTTGTGGGACATACGAACTTTCATTTTTGTGAAACACTCGTATTGGCCTTAACTGACAAACAAGGATTATATGTACTCATGTATTTTGAAACATGTTCTATAATCCGTCAGTAAACAAAGACAGATCACAAAGAACACCTCCAAAAATGGCTCTGAGCACCATCGGACTTAACATCTGAGGTCATCAGTCCCCTAGAACTTAGAACTACTTAAACCTAAGTAACCTAAGGACATCACACACAACCATGCCCGAGGCAGGATTCGAACCTGCGACCGTAGTGGTCTCGCGGTTCCAGACTGAAGGGCCTATAACACCTCCATAATGTAGTAACAAAGTCTACTTTTGTACCAGGCTGGGAGCCTTACAGTTTGCGTAGTATTTTTATCTCTTGAGAGGTGTAAAATAGTAAACGAATGACATAGAAACGAATGACCATTAAGAGCCCAGCACCTTAAGTACCTGCCACTGAAGGGAACAGAACTTGTCACAGCATTCTTCCTTGTGGAACACATGCAAAATTTCTTCCATACTTGGAAAATATTTGTCGAACACTTTGCGAAAAATGAAATGTGTGTGAAATCGTATGAGACTTAACTGCTAACGTCATGAGTCCCTAAGCTTACACACTACTTAACCTAAATTATCCTAAGGACAAACACGCACCCATGTCCGAGGGCAGACTCGAACCTCCGCGGGACCAGCCGCACAGTCCATGACTGCAGCGCATGAGACCGCACGGCTAATCCCGCGCGGCGAACACTTTGCGTTTTGGGTTTAGCTGTCAAGGAGTTCTCATCTGTCTGGCATGGTGCAAAGCAATCTGACTGTCAGTTAACGAACACAAAAACACTTTAACATAACGTAATAATAAGCATTTACTTGTCCAGCGGGTTTCGAGCTTTTTTGTTAGTGGAATGAGGGCTATTTATAGAAGCACAGATATCATTTTGGCCGTGAGGTGTCCCCCATTCTGCTTGTTTCGTGTTTTGCGAAGACTCACCACACGCATATAGTTTTGGTCGTAGCTCGCCGGAAATGTTTCTTAATAATCACAAATCTGAGAGTGTCAGTCAACAACGAATTGTTAAGATCTTTTTACATAGTGGAGTAAGCAAGGTTCGCAGTGCGCCACAGGCTTCAAACTTTTGTGTCGGAGTGAGTGTGTGATGCAAGCAGAGACAGTGATGAGACGTTTCGGCCGGCAGGTGTCCGCCATCGTCCTGGCCCTGGCCGTGTGCGCCTTCGCCGAAGAGCAGGCCGCCGACGAGAAGAAGCAGGAGAAGCGAGGCCTGCTGGGTCTGGGCTACGGAGGCTACGGATACGGAGGCTACGGACACGGTCTGGGATACGGATACGGACTGGGATATGGCCACGGCCTCGCCTACGCCGCCGCCCCCGCCGTCGTCGCCGCCCCCGCAGTCGCCAAGGTCGCCGCCCCCATCAGCTACGGATACAGCCACGGCCTGGGATATGCCGCCCCCGCTGTGGTCGCAGCTCCAGCTGTCGCCAAGGTATGTATGTGACTACTTTGAATGTCATCCTACTACTGTCTTGTCCAGCACAAGATCTTCTGAATAGTCTGATTTCACGGTGATTAAATATTGACAAAGTCGTTATCGAGCGCCAAACTTCTTCACTGCCACGCAATTCAAACCGTCTGCTGGGATTTTCTCCACGATTCCCACTGACGACCCTGAACGGCTGAGTATATTGTCCATATATCCAGGGATACCAGTGGGAATCGTAAAGAAAATTCCAGGAGACGCATTGAAACGCATAGCAGTGAAACAGCTTGAAGGGGAATATGACCACATAACGACTCAGAAGACAAAGTAGTATGCCGTGTACATATAGATGTAGAGCATTGGCATCTCATGTGTGATGTACCACACAACTGGTGTTAGGTATTAATCATAATGATCACCTCTACCTTGGCTATGTGCTCAAAAGTGACAAGTTAGCTTTTATGCTTGAGAAAAACTGGACCAAGCATAGGAGCCTGAGGACTACCCCAAGCTAAAAAGTACAAACCAAAATGAAGTCCATTCCTTATCTTCCACAGAGCTCTCCAAAGTCACAAGTCATTCATATTTGCTTGGAGAAAAAGAGCTGAGAGGAATAGAACAAGGTAGAAAGTACAAGGGAAAGAATTCTATTCCTTACTTTCCACTGTGCTCTCCAAAGAAGTTGTTTACGTATACTCAGAGAAAAAGATTAGATCAGGTACTGAACCCTGGGAACTACATAAAGTTACAGAACCAAAGATAGAAAGAAGTCAGTTCCATGTCGCCTGCTAGACTGTCCAGAATCACAAGTCATTTATGTATGCTTGGAAAGAAAGGATAGACCATGTATTGAACCCTGAGGAACAGCTCAATTTAGAGACGCCATCTTAGGAAGAAATCTATTTCTCACTCTCCACTGCACTATCCAAAGCGTCAAGCCATTTACATACATTTGGATAAAAAGTTTAGGCCAAGTATGAAACCCTGAGGAACATCCAAAGTCACAGTGCCCCAGCTACAGATAAGTTCCTTCCTTGTAACGTAACAGTTCTCCTCTCGCCTACCACAGCTTTGTTCTCTCCAGCATTAAACAGAGTTGGATCAGACTGTCCCAATTCAATAACTTCGCTCTTTGGCAAACTAAACTCGAGTCATTACTCCTTTGTATACTAACATTCTGCCTCTTATTCTTTCCAGGTGGCCTACGCTGCCCCCGCAGTGAGCTACGCTAAGGTGGCCGCCCCCGCCATCTCGTACGCTGCCCCCGCTCTGGGCTACGGATATGGATACGGCCACGGACTGGGATATGGAGGCTACGGATACGCCGCCCCCGCCATCGCCAAGGTCGGCTACGCAGGTCTGGGATACGGCTACCACGGATGGCATTAAGTTTCACGTCGTCCGACACCAAACCAACACGGCCGGACACCCTTCTTCACTCGCACTCACCCTAGCACCAGCATGAAAGACGCCAGGAGCTATACCTATGGTGGACAGTTGCCCCTCTGCACACAGAAGATCTGAAGATAACCCAGTTCTCCTCTCGCCTACCACGGCTCTGTTTTCTCTGGCATTAAACAGAACTGGATCAGGCTGTCCAAACACAGAACTTCGCTCCTTGGCAAGCTAAACTCGACTCAACGCTCCTTTGTATCCCCCTCTTCAACTCATCACGTTTTCCTGATTATTATGTCACTTCACTACCACTTCATACCACTGCCTGGATTCGACTCTTTGGCAGTTCTACGTGCAATATGTTTGTCTGTAATTTATTGTAATATTGACTGATGTGAAGGAAGAAAATCTGATGAATTTTGACTCTGTACGATATAAAGGTCATGAGTTTTGAATAAAATATTTGTAAATCATCATTATTTAGTCTCAAGTCGCCTTTTCTTTCTGGAAACCATTATGTGCTTACTTCCTGTACTGATCCTATCACACCATCATTCTCCTCCTCGTCCTCAACAACTGTTCCACATTCACTGCAGTATAAACGCCCATATAGAATATCCATTTATTCTAGCTTTTACATACAGTTAGTTAGTTGTATGTTACATAGATCACATGCATGAACTATGTGTATCGAAACGACTAGGAATGAATAACTTTCTACAGAATGTACACGTGATCTCGTTGACTGCTTGACATCATTTTCGTTTTTCATTAAACATCTTAAGTTATTTAAAAGGAGACATTTGGGAAGTTTATGTTTCAACATCAGGTCCCACAGCTTGTATCATTAGAGCTACAGACGTATCACTGAGTAACCAGCAGATGTTTTGTTTAGTAAGAAAAGAGAAAGGAATAGAAAAATTCTAGGAAACTAAATTACATATCAAGTTAATTTTTATGCACAACTGTGTGTCCTTGAATACAATACTTAGAAACCCTTCAACAGTGAAAGATTGAGAGCGAGGAACAAGGAGACGATGTGCCAGGCTAGGAAAATGTGTCTTTCAAAGAAACAAATTATTTTAATTTTCAAAGCCAGTACCGCACCAAAACAATAAAATCTGCACTAGATTATTCCTTTAAGGCGAGGAGTTAATCACGTGCCAAAGTGACACTTTGAGAAGTTATAACAACACATTTTAATGCATGCGATACACAGTCTGGTGTCAGTCCCTGTCACCAAGACTGAATGCGCACTCTGCCTGGCACATTTGGAAATTCCCTCTAGTAAACTATCCTGACATGGTAACTACAACATCGAAATACAATTCTCATTAGACTTGGAAAAGAGCAAAAAATACACAAAAATATATTAAAACAGACGCTTCACGTTACACGTAGAACATGTAAAACCTCCAAGTTTTTCAGAGCTCTGATTAAGTATTTATGAAAATCTGCCAACATTTAAGTGGAAGAACCATAAACATTTCAAACTCATGTGACAGGAAATAATTAATACCGATAACAAGGCATACTTAACGCATTGTTTGGCGTTGAATACGTACAGTAAAACCCGTTAATTCAGTTTTCGACAGTCCGGTACTTCCAATAATCTGGCTCCGCTTCATACATGTGGAATATTTTGGACTTTTCAGCGGAATCTGGTCCAAACCGGCTACGGTCAACAATTTAGAGTCGTGTAGTGCCAATAACAGATTCATTCACCTATGGTGCACCAATGGTCTACAACGATTAAAAGAGAGTGCTTTATAGTGTAATAATGATTAGTGGTGCTCTATGTGGCAATTACAGAAGGGCTGCGTAATATTGTGAGAATGTTTTTTCAAGCAAGCATCTCTCGAAACAAAGTGGAAGTGACAAGAAATCATGTTACGCTTACACACACACACACACACACACACACACACACACACACACACACACACACACACACAAATCATGAATCGCACTGAGAAAGGTGAGAACAGAAATGAGATAATCGAAGAATATAAAGTTAGTTCTTTAGCAATCTACGGTATTAAAGAACAACTTCAAAAGTTTGCCTTACAGACAGTTGCAGTAAAAGACACTGAATCACTGACAACTTTGAAAACCGAAAACTAGATCCTTCCTTATACTGGCCACACAAACCGCAGCCGGTTCTTGGCCTCTCAGTCCAGCCTTTCACACTTTCATATCATCTGCATCTTCATCTCCCAGACCCAGTGTCTGCATGTCTCCCATGGTATTATCTTTCCACCTCATTCTCGGCCGTCCCAGTGGTCTCTTTCCCTCAGCATCCTTAACAGCCTTTATTACCGTGTTCTCCTCTCTTCTCCATAAATGTCCGTACCATCTTAACCTCTTAATTTTCACACTCGCTACGACGTCAGACAGTGTGTACAATTGCAGACTTCTCCGTTTTTCTTTATTCTCCACTGTTTATTTTCTTTCACTGGTCCATATATTTTTCTCATTACTTTATTTTCAAAAGTGATGAGTTCTTTATCTGTTTTCTTTGTCAGGTTTCATGTCTCAATTGCATAGCACGCTACTGGCTTGATGATGGACTGATATATTCTTATTTTCGCCTACCTAGACAGTAACTTCGATCTTACATATCTTCCCCCAGCTTGAAATCTTTTTACTATCTCTTATTCTATAAGATTTTGTTGGTTGATGTTGACACCGAAGTAATTGAATGTGTCTGTCTTCTGTATTGTTAGATTTCCGATTTTTAGATTGTTTGGTCCTAGATGAGCCCTTCTTCCTACTACCATGAACTTTGCTTTACTTTCTTCTTCTTCTTCTTCTTCTTCGCGGATGGATCACTTAGCACCACGCATAATCAACATTTGTTGGCCTTCCTTTCCGCCCATTACTTCACACGCAACGAATGGGCTAGTTTCCGTTGCGCAGACCACGTATGTCGGTTAAATTTTCTCTCTTCTTCCTCAAAACCCCGTATGTTTGTGATTTTTCTGATTTCATTTCTGTCATGTAGGTTTGGAAACTCTAATTCTCTCAGGTCTTTTCCTGTCTGTTTGAACTAGTTCGGTCTGTTATATTCTATAAAAATGTATGGATTTTGTGAGTTAACCTGTTTGAGTCCATTCTTTCTAAATGCCCCATGAATTGCATTTTCCTCATGCGCATTTCTGCACTGGGTTTTGGATAATCCACACTATCTTTAGTTCTTGGTCCTAGGATTTTCCTCATTATTTTACGTTCTTTCACTTCTAATTCCCCTTCTTCTGTGTTGAAGATTTAGTGTCTCAGATGCGCAGAGAACTTCGGGTGTAATTACTGTTGTATAGGGTCGTATTTTACAGTTCCACGAGAGACTCTTTTTCTTGTGAAAGTTTTTTGCTAGCTGAAACGTCGTCTCCATTTTATGGACTCTTGATCTGACAGACTTCCTTTCATTACAATTTTCTGCAATCCATTCACCTAAATATTTAAATTCTTTTACTCGAGAGATGTAGTTATTACCAATTTTGAGGACAGAAGGTGCATCTTTGCAGTCAGTCATAAATTTTGTTTTCTCAAATGAAATTTCTGATCCTGTTTTTGCTGCCTGCTCTTGTAATAATTCTAGCTGTTTTACTTTCGTTTATACTTAGATCTACTTTCTTAACTTACGGTCCCCATTTTCTGCAGGACTTCTATGTTCTTTCCTATCAGCACAATATCATCCGCAAAAGGCAGGACATTTATCTTTTTTCCCATGGTGACTCCTGAACTTTTACATGTTACTCTCTTCAGCGTGTCGTTGAGTGCCAAATTGAGCAGAGCTGGTGATATAATATCTTCCTGTCTCTCTACTGTTTTTACTTTAAATGCTTCTGAGAACTCCCTCTGTTCTAGATCAGTTGATGAAATTTTGTGCAGTTTGTTCCGTGTCGAAAGATTTGAAGGAAAACCTGTAACTGGGCCTATGATTATGGAAAAAAGTAAGTAGCCACACTTGGAGGTCGGCATGCGATTTCTCATTCAGACTCAAGACAAAAGTTTAGGCAGAAAAATCAGGTTGGGTGCATTTCGAAAACACATGCACGAAAACGAAGAGTTTGTAGCACTGTCACATAGTGCAGAGTATCTAATTGTACAGATTCAAATGATTCAAATGGCTCTAAGCACTATGGGACTTAACGTCTGAGGTCGTCAGTCCCATAGACTTAGAACTACTTAAATCTAACTAACCTAAGGACATCACACATATCCATGCCCGAGGCAGGATTCGAACCTGCGACCGTAGCAGCAGCGCGGTTCCGGACTGAGGCGCCTAGAACCGCTCGGCCACAGCGGCCGGGCAATTGTACAGAGAAACGTGCATCACCCCACATTACCGAACCAGCCATCGTATTTTGCAGACGTCTGTTCCGTAGTTCTCAAAGTTTATAGGCAGAATATCATCTTGTCACATGCAGGGGTACATTAAGCTACATGGACACATGGGTGTGTCTACTAACTGCACAGTGCACAGTCACGACTGGTCCTGTCAAGTTGATGTAGGTCTACTCCCCGATGGAACACAGAAACGATAAATACGCCGATACTCTTTTGGTCCTGGATGCTGCTGTTCGTGTGTATGCTGTACGGTATCCTCAAAGTCGGCGATAATAATAGTTTTCATCGCCTGGAGCACCGCCTTCGAGAAAGCGATAATCTTAGTAAGCAAGTACAGAAGACGCGATTCTGGAAATCATTCGCCAGCCACCTCGACGAGGTAGTCGTGATATTGCAAGACAGTTCCACGTATCACAAAGACTGGTTGTTGGAGTGTCGTACTCATACATATCAACACACGTTAACTCAATACCAGCGGCCAGGAGACTGCATCCGACGAGTACAGTTCTGTGAATGGCCTTAGTACCAAGTGAAAGCGAACATATCATAAATTGCCGGCCGCTGTGGCCGAGCGGTTCTAGGCGGTTCAGTCCGGAATCGCGCTGCTGCTCCGTCGCAGGTTTGAATCCTGCCTCGGGCATGGATGTGTGTGGTGTCCTTACGTTAGTTAGGCTTAGGTAGTTCCTAGTCTAGGGGACTGATGACCTCAGATGTTATAGTGCTTGGAGCCATTTGAACGATATTATAAATTACGTGATACTAACTGAAGAATATACACTCCTGGAAATTGAAATACGAACACCGTGAATTCATTGTCCCAGGAAGGGGAAACTTTATTGACACATTCCTGGGGTCAGATACATCACATGATCACACTGACAGAACTACAGGCACATAGACACAGGCAACAGAGCATGCACAATGTCGGCACTAGTACAGTGTATATCCACCTTTCGCAGCAATGCAGGCTGCTATTCTCCCATGGAGACGATCGTAGAGATGCTGGATGTAGTCCTGTGGAACGGCTTGCCATGCCATTTCCACCTGGCGCCTCAGTTGGACCAGCGTTCGTGCTGGACGTGCAGACCGCGTGAGACGACGCTTCATCCAGTCCCAAACATGCTCAATGGGGGACAGATCCGGAGATCTTGCTGGCCAGGGTAGTTAACTTACACCTTCTAGAGCACGTTGGGTGGCACGGGATACATGCGGACGTGCATTGTCCTGTTGGAACAGCAAGTTCCCTTGCCGGTCTAGGAATGGTAGAACGATGGGTTCGATGACGGTTTGGATGTACCGTGCACTATTCAGCGTCCCCTCGACGATCACCAGAGGTGTACGGCCAGTGTAGGAGATCGCTCCCCACACCATGATGCCGGGTGTTGGCCCTGTGTGCCTCGGTCGTATGCAGTCCTGATTGTGGCGCTCACCTGCACGGCGCCAGACACGCATACGACCATCATTGGCACCAAGGCAGAAGCGACTCTCATCGCTGAAGACGACACGTCTCCATTCGTCCCTCCATTCACGCCTGTCGCGACACCACTGGAGGCGGGCTGCACGATGTTGGGGCGTGAGCGGAAGACGCTCTAACGGTGTGCGGGACCGTAGCCCAGCTTCATGGAGACGGTTGCGAATGGTCCTCGCCGATACCCCAGGAGCAACAGTGTCCCTAATTTGCTGGGAAGTGGCGGTGCGGTCCCCTACGGCACTGCGTAGGATCCTACGGTCTTGGCGTGCATCCGTTCGTCGCAGCGGTCCGGTCCCAGGTCGACGGGCACGTGCACCTTCCGCCGACCACTGGCGACAACATCGATGTACTGTGGAGACCTCACGCCCCACGTGTTGAGCAATTCGGCGGTACGTCCACTCGGCCTCCCGCATGCCCACTATACGCCCTCGCTCAAAGTCCGTCAACTGCACATACGGTTCACGTCCACGCTGTCGCGGCATGCTACCAGTGTTAAAGACTGCGATGGAGCTCCGTATGCCACGGAAAACTGGCTGACACTGACGGCGGCGGTGCACAAATGCTGCGCAGCTAGCGCCATTCGACGGCCAACACCGCGGTTCCTGGTGTGTCCGCTGTGCCGTGCGTGTGATCATTGCTTGTACAGCCCTCTCGCAGTGTCCGGAGCAAGTATGGTGGGTCTGACACACCGGTGTCAATGTGTTCTATTTTCCATTTCCAGGAGTGTAGCTTCACTCGTGAAGGTTTTTTCAACCTCCCCGAGAGCCATAATTGGTTGGAAAACAACCCACGGCTCACGCGTGAACGTGTATTTCGGGCACGCTTTGGCATAAACCTGGTGTCTGGAATCGCGGGAGTGGTGCTTTTGGGTCCTTACCTGTCGCCGCACAATTTGAATGTGCCCCTGTATCGTACGTTTCTTTGCGATACTTTGCCTGATGTGTTAGAAAACATTCCACTTGTTAGGCGTCAATTATGGTTTCAGCATGATTGTGTACAGGCGCACTTTGGAATGAATATACGTATCTGCTTATCTACGGATCAAAAGAGATTTAAATGAAGCGTTTCCAGGGTAATGAATTGGTTGCGGAAGTGCAGTGTTGAGGCCTCCATGTTTCAAAGTGGTTCAAATGGCTCTGAGCACTATGGGACTTAACATCTGTGGTCATCAGTCCCCTAGAACTTAGAGCTACTTAAGGGGCTCCGGAACGCCATATACTTGCAATGTTAAAATAACGCTTATAAATTACATCTTTCCTCACAAAGTATTTGAGGTAGGAAGTTGAACTTTTTACAGATTATTTATTGGAATATGGGCTACAACTTAACACAGGGATTTTACAAAATTTTAGTTCAGTTATTAAAGATGATTTTTTTTCAATTGTAATGAAAATTCACAACATTTTTTTGCAATTTTTATTTATATATTCAAAAATATACAGTTTTTTGGAAAAAGGCTGTGTTAAATTATGCAGAAGGTACTGTGTAACATTTACTGAAAGTTTGAAACAAATATGTTTCGAAGATCCTTAGAAAACATGTAATTAGTATGAGAAAATAAAAGTTTTGGGAGTCGAGCGGCAAAGACTGGATTAACTTTCTAGTGGATTCCAGGTCCATAGGATGGATTATCTTCATCCTCTGCAAACTCCTCCTCCAGCTTCCTCTTGCTCCTCCTCCTATTTACTCTTGCTTGTATTTCTAGACTCTTTACAGCCCTGTCTGCAGCCCGAAGGCGTTCCTTGTCTAAAGCAAGCATCGCTCGTACTATCTTAGAACCTATCTTCATTCCCATATTTCTAAATACCTTGCACCTTACAATGTTGCCATCATCGAAAGTCGCAACAGCATCATACACACCAAAGTGAAGTGTTTCTATTCCAACAAATACAGTCTTGGGGATTCTCGACCATATAACACTATTTACACTTTCATGGGGGTTTTGAGTTTTTCCGTGAATACACTTTTTCAACAGTTCAGGTGCTGCTAAGTCTCTAAAATTAGGTTAGCCACAACACATACTTTATCTCACATCACTAAAATGTACCTGATGAACACGGACGTTAATAATAACACCATTTGACAGCAGTTTAACAGCGCCACAGTGGGTCACGCCCATGTAGAACACATTTCAAAAAAAAAAAATTTAAAAATATTTGTAGTCTTCGGAATTGAATAAATTATATATCTATTAAAAGGTAATAAGTCTGTAGATTCAAAAAAAAAGTAAAAATTGAACTTTTCATGATTTTGAGCCTTTCCGGAGCCCCTTAAACCTAACTAACCTAAGGAAATCACACACATCCATGCCCGAGGCAGGATTCGAACCTGCGACCGTAGCAATCGCGTGGTTCCGGACTGAGCGCCTAGAACCACTAGACCACCGCGGCCGGCCCTCCGTGTTTCCTGGAGTTTAATTCACTAGATTATTATTTGTGGGGACACTTAAAAGAACAAGTTTATAGTGCTCCATCCATGGATATATACGATCTAATAGCTTTCCTGCATGCGGCTTCGGCAATGGTGAATGTAGACGTGTTGCGCAGGGTCGAGCAAAGTATGATACAGCGAGTGGCTAATTGCTTGCAAATACAAGGTGGTCACTTTGAACAACGGCTCTAAAGTGAATGTTCCACGTATGTGTCAATACCGGTTCTGTGAAGATTAGGCTGGATGCTAAACGTATAGAATGAAATTATTGTCCATACTGTAATGTGAAATCTAATGTAGCCTGCCTATTGTGCTTGGATTCAGACGATGTTACTGTATAAACTATAATTTTCTATTGGCTTTCTCTGTGTCATGGGCGAAAGAAAATCATAAGTTTAAATAAAGATAATAGTAAAAGGATACCGCATTATAGAGGAGTAAGTCTGATACAGTTTGATGCTTTTTGGCGCAAACTCGACTCGAACACCGGTGCGCCTCTATATTCATTCCGCAAGGTGTTGGTTTGTCTCACTGAGCTAAACGCACAACTTCCTCAAAACACAGAGTTCGTGCAAGCTGTTGTTGGTCACGCTGCATAGAGTCAGATTTGACAGAGCCTCGTTTTTTAAGTCGCTTTTCTATTAAACCTACTGGGAAAGGGGGGGGGATTTTGATAGATTCACTTTTGTGTTGAATCGCTATGAGGAATAGAAAGCCGACCGCCAATTGTGGATGTTGTTTCCTTCACCCTATATTTCCTTACTGTTAAACTCGTCATGGAATTCGGAAGCTTGATGTAGGGTGGGAGTTACGATCGGCAGATCAAAATGTAACTGAAGAGTACAAAAAAACTTTTTCCAATTTGGTTTTAAACACCATAACTGAGCTTTTAGCCAAATATATACAATGTCGGAGAAACGGGCCTAGTTTGGCGTTGTTTGTGTATTTAAGCCTTGGCAGATAGAAATGGGAAAAGAGGTCAATTGACAGTTTTATTGTGTTGAAATGATTCAGGTCACAACATGGGAACTGATTCCAGTCGGGATGATTATAATTAAAGTTAAACTTTCAAAACGCTGTAGAAATAACACCACTGGTCAGAATGACGTCAAATTGCAACGGAATATTATCGGAGAAGGGGGAAAACGTGTGACAGAAGAAAAAAAAATATTGTGAAAATTGGTCAATAGATGGCGGTGTATGTGTCAGAATACGTAAATGGAAACGTCATGATCACAACCCACTGAGCCGGCCGCTGTGGCCGAGCGGTTCTAGGCGCTTCAGTTCGGAACCGCACTGCTGCTACGGTTTCAGGTTCGAATCTTGCCTCGGGCATGGATGTGTGTGATTATATATATATATATGCTTTGGCTGAGCAGAGCAGAGCAGGCTGTACGAGGAGCATTCAGTAAGTAATGCAACGCATCTTTTCTCCTGTGAGCAGGTTGTATTTACTCAGGGTTCCAATACACTGTATTACTCCCCACTCTTCTGACTACAAAACCTTGCTTTCAACATAATCTTCTTTCAATGCGACGGCAGTATGTCATCTTACTGGGACGGGGTGTATGCCCGCATGACATCATCCTATTGATCGGCATCAGAGCTCACGTCTTGCTGCATAAATAATCTCCCCATCATCCACTTACTGTTTCCTGTCGAGTGCATCGCTCGTTGGGATGATGACAGATTCCTCGGCCAACGACTCACCGCGCTTTTGTTCCCTGCCAGGTCTCCGCTTCTGAACACCTGCGATGCTCTGGTTGTCCGGTAAAAGAAACTCAAAGACAGATCACTGCTTGGGCAGCATGTCCGTTACAGTCGCCATTTTGAAGGCTACGTATAGCGCCGCCATCTTTCATGCAACTACAGTGGCTGAAACGGAAATTTGGACGATGAGACACAAAAAATTCCACATTTTTCAACCTAAATTGGCCGAGGAAAAAAGGTCTCGCATTAGTTATTGAACGCCCCACGTAATGTTGCTAGATAACTATGCAGCCAACCCTCTAGCGTCTGAACTTACCTCAAGCGATATATTCGCCTCTTATTTTGCAGAAAACGTTGCTTTCCTGTTTCGGCCAACGGACCAAGGAGTAATTCAAAACTGCAAATTTTTTTACAGAACTTCTTTTCTTCAGGAGGTAATTAATTCAGACTCATTTTACTAAGTATTGAAGCTCCTCTTGATGTTCTTCGGTGTTTGCGAATTTAAAATTGGGTTTTTATGAAAATCCGCCTTATGCAGACACAATTAGTTTTCATTCATTCATTCATTCATTCATTTCGTAAATACCATCTTTGGATTACGTTATTTCAGTTGTGTCGCTTTACGTGTTCTGATGTTTGCCCAGTGAGCGGTGTTGCTTCTTCCTCTCTCGGGTCCAAGCCTTTCTTGTTTTTATTTTTGGCTTTTCTTGGAAACCCTGCCACGCCATCAATTTCTCCTTGAGTGGGACACGCTCCAAGACGTCATCATGGGTGATCCCCACTTCTTTTTCTCCACCTCTGTGAACTAGGCCCATTTTGTTTTCTTGTCCTGAAAATAGGTGATCATACGAGTGGTGAGTTTTCCAGGGCTCATTCGGGTCATATGTCCATAAAACATAATCCTTCTTTTCCGGATGGAATCGGTTATCTTCTTTATGTGGGAATACAGTTCATGATTATGACGTCTTCTGCGTTCCCCATTCTCTTTGATGGGACCTAAGATCCTTCTCAAAATCTTCCTTTCCTTGCCCTCCAGTTTTTCGATTAGGCCTTTTTTTTGTTCACTACTAGGCATCCAGAAGCGTACAAGACCTCCGGACGAATAACACTGCAGTAATGCTTTAGCTTTGCATTGAACGATACTGATCTACTGTAGATGTTTTTGGTTAAATGGAATGCCATTTCCGTTTTGTTCATGCGTGATATGAAGGCTTCTTTCTCTGAAAAGGTGACTGTTATCCATTCTCCGAGATATTTCAATTTTTCAACTCGCATAATTTAGCCTTGATGGTGAATTTATGTTCGTTATAAACTCGGTTTCCTCAAATGAAATTTGGAGGCCAGTCTTTTGTGCTTGTACGTTAAGCTCATTAATCTGTCCCTCAGCTGTTTCTATGGAACCAGAAAAAGTTGCAAGATCATTTGTAAAAGTGAGACAATCGATTTCAAGATTTTGTTTTTGTAACCCAGCCTGACAACATTTTTAATTACTTGGTTTTCCAGTCCTTTGCGCCACTCACGAATCATCTTCTCGAGGGCACAGTTGAAGAGCAGAGGCGAGAGCCCATCTACATCTACATCCATACTCCGCAAGCCACCTGACGGTGTGTGGCGGAGGGTACCTTGAGTACCTCTATCGGTCCTCCCTTCTATTCCAGTCTCGTATTGTTCGTGGAAAGAAGGATTGTCGGTATGCCTCTGTGTGGGCTCTAATCTCTATGATTTTATTCTCATGGTCTCTTCGCGAGATATACGTAGGAGGGAGCAATATACTGCTTGACTCCTCGGTGAAGGTATGTTCTCGAAACTTTGACAAAAGCCCGTACCGAGCTACTGAGCGTCTCTCCTGCAGAGTCTTCCACTGGAGTTTATGAATCATCTCCGTAACGCTTTTGCAATTACTAAGTGATCCTGTACCGAAGCGCGCTGCTCTCCGTTGGATCTTCTCTCTCTCTCTCTTCTATCAACCCTATCTGGTACGGATCCTACACTGCTGAGCAGTATTCAAGCAGTGGGCGAACAAGCGTACTGTAACCTACTTCCTTTGTTTTTATATTGCATTTCCTTAGGATTCTTCCAATGAATCTGAGTCTGGCATCTGCTTTACCGACGATCAACTTTATATGATCATTCCATTTTAAATCACTCCTAATGCGTACTCCCAGATAATTTATGGAAGTAACTGCTTCCAGTTGCTGACCTGCTATATTGTAGCTAAATGATAAGGGATCTTTCTTTCTATGTATTCGCAGCACATCACACTTGTCTACATTGAGATTCAATTGCCATTCACTGCACCATACGTCAATTCGCTGCAGATCCTCCTGCATTTCAGTACAGTTTTCCATTGTTACAACCTCTCGATACACCACAGCATCATCCGCAAAAAGCCTCAGTGAACTTCCGATGTCATCCACAAGGTCATTTATGTATATTGTGAATAGCAACGGTCCTACGACACTCCCCTGCGGCACACCTGAAATCACACCTACTTCGGAAGACTTCTCTCCATTGAGAATGACGTGCTGCGTTCTGTTATCTAGGAACTCTTCAATCCAATCACACAATTGGTCTGATAGTCCATATGCTCTTACTTTGTTCATTAAACGTCTGTGGGGAACTGTATCGAACGCCTTTCGGAAGGCAAGAAACACAGCATCTACCTGGGAACCCGTCTAAATGGCCCTCTGAGTCTCGTGGACGAATAGCGCTAGCTGGGTTTCACACCATCGTCTTTTTAGAAACCCATGCTGATTCCCACAGAGTAGATTTCTAGTCTCCTTGCCTCACTCCAGACTTCATTTCAAAAGCTTCTGATGTTTCTCCTCTAAATTTCACTTCTGAGGTTGTGTGAGTTTGTGTTTGCTGGATTATCGGTTTGGTCTTTCTTGTCTAGGCCAAGTTCTTCTAGAATTATGATGAGGGTTTTACGATCAATCGAGTCGTATGCCTTTTTGAAATCCATAAACGTCACACTAAAATTTTTATTCCTGAGCTTGAGGTACGAAAGAGTAGACTTGAGGTTCATTAACTTTTCGACCCATGACCACCCCATCGTGAACCCTCCTTGATACTCTCCCAGCTGTGGGTCTCCCTGTTCTTCTGTCCTAGTTTTCAGAGCTTTCGACAGAATCTTATAGGTTGTTGGTATGAGAGAGATACCACGATAGTTACTTACATCTGTTCTGTCGCCTTTCTTATGGAGAGGATGAATTAGAGCAGAATTCCAGCCATGTGGGAGTCTTTCAGTTTCCCAAATCTGCCTGATAATTTAGATTAGTTTTCCTACTGCCTTATCCCCTGCATACTTCTAAAGCTCAGCAATTATAGAACATTCAAAAATGGTTCAAATGGCTCTGAGCACTATGGGACTTAACATCTGTGGTCATCAGTCCCCTAGAACTTAGAACTACTTAAACCTAACTAACCTAAGGACATCACACAACACCCAGTCATCACGAGGCAGAGAAAATCCCTGACCCTGCCGGGAATTGAACCCGGGAACCCGAAAACGCTACCGCACGCCCACGAGCTGCGAACATGGAACCTTCCCCTGCTATTTTGTTCTTTTTAAGCGAGTGAATAATTAGCTTGATTTCTTCTTTCGTGGGTGGTGATGGATCTGGGTATACTTCTACATAGTTGGTGAGGCAGCGCTCCACGGACGCAGTGTGGTGGTAGTAATATTTTGCTACTGCAGACTTTCTCCTGCCTTTGCACGGGATCTGCGATAGTAATGGAAGACACGCTGACAGGAAACTAACCATCTGTATCCCTTCATGCTTGATGTCTTTCCAGACGGCAATGTCATCTTTCAGCGGCATGTCTGCGACTCGGAGCCACAATCGTGCTACAGTGGTTTGCGGAACTCAAGTTGATGTCTCGGTGACCAAATTCGCCTGATGCAAATTCCTTGGCTGCCATCTGGGTCGCTATCGGGAGCCATCACCGTGTATGCAAAAGAGCGGCTCCTCATTTACGCAGTTTACATGGCCTGTGCGTAGACGTCTAAAGCCGCATACCTCCACAAACCTACTAACAAAAAATCAGATCCCTGAGACGCAGCTGTTGTTGTGGTCTTCAGTCCTGAGACTGGTTTTATGCCGCTCTCTATGCTACTCTATCCTGTGTAAGCTTCTTCATCTCCAAGTACTTACTGCAACCTACATCCTTCTGAGTCTGTCTAGTATATTCATCTCTTGGTCTCCCACTACGATTTTTACCCTCCACCCTGTCCTCCAATACCAAATTGGTGATCCCTTGATGCCTCAGAATATGTCCTACCAAGCGATCCCTTCTTCTAGTCAAGTTGTGCCACAAATTCAATGCCTCCTCATTAGTTACACGATCTACCCATCTAACCTTCAGCATTCTTCTGTAGCACCACATTTCGAAAGCTTCTATTCTCTTCTTGTCTTAACTATTTATCGTCCACGTTTCACTTCCATACATGGCTACACTCCATACAAATACTTTCAGAAACGTCTGACACTTAAATCTATACTTGATGTTAACAAATTTCTCTTCTTCAGAAACACTTTCCTTGCCATTGCCAGTCTACATTTTATATCCCCTCTACTTCGACCATCATCAGTTATTTTGCTCCCCAAATAGTAAAACTCATTTACTACTTTAAGCATCTCATTTACTAATCTAATTCCCTCAGCATCACCCGATTTAATTCGAGTACATACCATTATCTTCGTTTTGCTTTTGTTGATGTTCATATTATATCCTCCTTTCAAGACACTGTCCATTCCGTTCAGCTGCTCTTCCAGGTCCTTTCCTGTCTCTGACAGAGTTACAGTGTCTCTCCATGGATTTTATTTCCTACTCCGAATTTTTCTTTTGTTTCCTTTACTGCTTGCTCAATATACAGATTGAATAACATCGGGGATAGGCTACAATCCTGTCTCACTCCCTTCCCAACCACTGCTTCCCTTTCATGCCCCTCGACTCTTATAACTGCCATCTGAAAGAGTGATGTATTTCGTTCCAAAGACGGACAAACAAACTATTAATCAGGTGATGATAACATTTTGGCTCATCACTGTATGTGGCTGTAGAAAGAAATAACAAACAACTGTTAAAATTGTTAATCTTGTAAAAACATGTTTGTGTAATAAAACTAGTTTCTTTCAATAGCGTACTTGTTAATTTTGTGTAAATAGCGTAATATCCATGATCTGTCACTGTTGCACGTTAACACTGTTTGAATTACTGCTTATTTACTTTATATTACCTTCATAATACATTCGTATTATTACATTAACACTGATGTATTCATTTGTGTTACTACTAACATATATGTGTACAGGTTTAACGTAGATTATAGAACAATATATAACCACGGGCTATTCTAATTACTGCTCCCTTTAATTATATTCTTGCATGATGAGGGATAAATTGCGTTCTTTGACGACTGTTCACGTAACGTGTTGTGTATATTTGATGTTTTTATGCATGTTTAGGGTGTCTTTGGCCATGTCAGTGTTGCCAATGTCACTCGTTTCATCATCAGTACTGGAACTAGTCGAACTATACATGGCATACTGTCTTCGTCCTCTGCGCCTTCTGTATAAATGGATCTATTGATATATGCCATGTTCTGCTTTTGGAATGTTGTTAGCGATTGCGTTCAGCTGTGTCATCGTATATGGCTTCCTCAGTGTTTCGTATAGTGTAATTTCCATTATTTGTTTCATGTTGAAGGAGGCACTGCAAGTATTTAAAAAAAAAATCGTGAAGTTACTCATTTCTGCAGCATGAGGCACTGCTTATAACAGCAGTTTGTACAGCGCTTCGTGCTTAGCACGTCATTGGTCGTAAAAGACAGTATAGCGCCCCGTACTGCTAATATCCGGAGACACACAAGCGAAATTGAAGCACATGAACCACACAAATAACGTGAAATATCATTAAAGTTTTGAATAAGAGGCAGTTCGCATCGGCAGCTGAACTGTTCCATATGTAATTCTTACAAAAATGAAACAGACGAACATTGCTCGTCAATCTGGGCTGTGCGCGAGATAAGATCGACAGCGGAAATAGGAAAGATCCAGAGAAGAGTGGCGTGTTTCGTCACAGGTTCATTTAGTACTCGCGAAAGCGTCACAGAGATGCTCACGCAACTACAGTGGCAGACGCTACAAAAGAGGCGTTCTGGATAATAGAGTTGTGTACTGGTCATATATCAAGAGCGTATGTTCCTAGAAGGGTCAACCATTATATTGCTTCCTATTACATATAGCTACTGAAAGACCATGAAAATGAAGTCAGATTCAAACTGCCATAGAGGCTTACGAACAATCGGCCAACCCGTGCACTACTCCGTACTGGAATAGGGCAGAAGGAAGTCACAGTGGTACACGCAGTAACCTCCTCAACACAACTGAAGGTGGCTTGCGGAATATAGATGTAAGTGTAGATGCAGAATATACAATAAAGCGTAATATGGAAAGATCATAAAGAATAACTACGTATACCGAAGGCAAAACTGCGTATCGATAAATGCAGAACTAGTGCAATACAACACGTGAGTGAAATCAGTAGTGCAACGCCCGCTAAACCCGCACGGCACGACAGGTGATTAGGATTGTGGAAAGGGCCAAATATGGCGTCGGTCAGGTTCACTCAAAATTGTAATTTATCGTAATTTAATAACACCTTTAAACCAAAACGGCACATAGCCGAACCTTTAGAACTACGAGTTTCAAAAAGGCAATTATTTCACGGCTGACGGCCACGAAGCAAGAATCTTAAGGTAGCAAGATAAATCTCAAGTGGTAAAAACATACAGTTAAAATTGCAAATAAAATAATTAACACACACACACACACACACACACACACACACACACACACACACACATATATATATATATATATATATATATATATATATATACGAGGGTCGGTCAAAAAGTAATGCCTCCCATTTTTTTTCTACTTAAAGAAATTAAGTTAAGTGAAAAATTTGAATTTGGCGCCATTCCTCAAACCTTCTTCTGCAATCCACTGCAGTAGTAACTTTCTGTGTCAACAGGTGGCAGCACAGCAGAAGTTTGTAAGATGGCCGACATCGATGTTCGTTTGAGACAGCGTTGTGTGATTGAATTCTTGAATGCAGAAGGTGAAACGCCCATACGCATTCATGAAAGACTGAAGAAGGTGTATGGTGTTGTGACAGTGGATGTCAGCACTGTTAGACGATGGGTTCGTCGTTGTAAGGAAGCTGAAGGGCAAACACCGTTGACTGACGAAAAGCGGAGCGGCAGGCCGGTGAGTGCAGTGACTCCGCACAACATTCAGCAAGTTGATGACATCATTCGTGGTGACCGTCGGGTGACTGCAGATGAAGTGTGTCGCATTATTTCTCTTAGTAAAGGCAGTGTGATCACGATTATTAAACAATTGGGGTACTCAAAAGTTTGTGCACGGTGGGTTCCAAGAATGTTAACCGATCAGAATAAAGAGGCAAGGAAAACAATAGCCTCCCAACACTTGCAGCGCTTCCGTTTGGAGGGAGATGAGTTTCTGAAAAAAATTGTGACCGGGGACGAAACATGGGTGCATTTTTTTGAACCCGAATCAAAGAGGCAGTCAATGGAGTGGCGTCACACAAGCTCGCCGAGGAAGAAAAAATTCAAAACTGTGCGATCGGCAGGGAAAGTTATGGCAACAGTTTTCTGGGATACAGAGGGTGTGATTCTGGTTGATTTTTTGGAGCAGGGATGCACAATAAATTCTGTTCAATACGTCACAACCCTCAACAAACTTAAAGCACGTCTTCAGCGAGTTCGCCCAACAAAATCAATGGCAGATGTTCTTCTTTTGCATGACAATGCAAGACCACACACCAGTCGTCACACCTCTGACGAGATTGTCAAAATTGGATGGGAAGTTTTGCCTCATCCCCCATATAGCCCTGACCTGGCACCATCAGACTTCCATCTGTTCGGGCCACTAAAAGAAGCTCATCGTGGGATTCATTTTGAAGATGAGGAGGCCGTCAAAACATCCGTGCGTCAATGGCTTAGGAAGCAGAGCTGTGATTTTTACCGTGCTGGGATACATGCCCTTGTTCAAAGATGGACCAAAACTGTAGAGATGGGAGGAGATTACATTGAAAAATGACAAAATGATCCTCAATGTTGTGGTTTTCAACCTATGTAATTGCATTTAAATTTCCTGACAATTAAACGTAGAAAAAAAAATAGGAGGCATTACTTTTTGACTGACCCTCGTATATATACATATACAGCGAGGCTGAGGGCCTCAAGGCAAGGGTGAAGAGACAAACATAAACAAGATGCAATACAAATGGCTGAAGACCCACAATAAATATTTCAAAATTTTAAAATAAATTACCTTAACCTTTCAAAGACAGAAGTTCACAATGTTTTTTTTTCTCTTAGAATAAGCATTTAAGTGGCTGAAGGCCCACAATTGATTTTCCAAGTTTCAAAAATACATAAAATCCTGTAAAAACAAGAAGTTTTTTAATCATTGGCTATGATAGATTATAAACAGACAATTACACAGGTGAGGAGAATGATAAAGAAAACGGCACTCACAAGCCTCCAGGGAGGTCGGTCTGGCCTTGTTGACTTAGGTGAGACAGGTGGTGAGCCCAACTACACTTGATCCGTCAGAACCCAACCACGGGACAGCCACGGACCGACCGACACAACGACTTGCTTGCCACTAACCGGTACATGAGAACTCAAGTACAAAAGGTTACGAACGTGATTATCCACAATGAAATACGTATTAGCTGTCAAAACTACACACCATGTAGCACACTGACAACAGGTGAGGAAAGGACGCTACCTGAAATTACGTTAGTGACCAGGGCAGGCAACCGGAACACTAACGGCCACAAGGCAGAAAATTCAGCTGGTACACTTGAATTTGAAATACAGTAATATAGTTAACTTCACCCAACAGGAACACTGCCTGAATTTACGTCAGTGGCCTGGGCAGGTAACCAAACCACTAACGGCCACAAGGCAGAAAATTCCGGTGGTGGACTTGAATCGTATCAACCAATATAATTAATAGCGCCTCATGGCGGCTAAATTTCAGGAATAGAAACACTCGGTGTTGCTCACAGGAAAACCTCCCCAACAGCGAACCACCGAAACGAACCACACAACATGAATTGACGTGACTTGGGTAGTTGAAACTACTGCTCAACCTTTACGTGCTGGGTCGGTTAACCATGAAGCTCGTAGTGATGGGACAGACAGCTCCACACACGCTCCGACACTGCGCAGGGACCGCGAGCACACACAGCCGACTGCTCCGTACGGAGATAACTTCCCTGCTCCACAGCAACCGACCGACTCACTGCAGACCCCCTATCCGGAAACTACACTCCTGGAAATTGAAATAAGAACACCGTGAAGGGGAAACTTTATTGACACATTCCTGGGGTCAGATACATCACATGATCACACTGACAGAACCACAGGCACATACACACAGGCAACAGAGCATGCACAATGTCGGCACTAGTACAGTTTATATCCACCTTTCGCAGCAATGCAGGCTGCTATTCTCCCATGGAGACGATCGTAGAGATGCTGTATGTAGTCCTGTGGTACGGCTTGCCATGCCATTTCCACCTAGCGCCTCAGTTGGACCAGCGTTCGTGCTGGACGTGCAGACCGCGTGAGACGACGCTTCATCCAGTCCCAAACATGCTCAAAAGGGGACAGATCCGGAGATCTTGCTGGCCAGGGTAGTTGACTTACACCTTCTAGAGCACGTGGGGTGGCATGGGATACATGCGGACGTGCATTGTCCTGTTGGAACAGCAAGTTCCCTTGCCGGTCTAGGAATGGTAGAACGATGGGTTCGATGACGGTTTGGATGTACCGTGCACTATTCAGTGTCCCCTCGACGATCACCAGTGGTGTACGGCCAGTGTAGGAGATCGCTCCCCACACCATGATGCCGGGTGTTGGCCCTGTGTGCCTCGGTCGTATGCAGTCCTGATTGTGGCGCTCACCTGCACGGAGCCAAACACGCATACGACCATCATTGGCACCAAGGCAGAAGCGACTCTCATCGCTGAAGACGTCACGTCTCCATTCGTCCCTCCCTTCACGCCTGTCGCGACACCACTGGAGGCGGGCTGCACGATGTTGGGGCGTGAGCGGAAGACGGCCTAACGGTGTGCGGGACCGTAGCCCAGCTTCATGGAGACGGTTGCGAATGGTCCTCGCCGATACCCCAGGAGCAACAGTGTCCCTAATTTGCTGGGAAGTGGCGGTGCGGTCCCCTACGGCACTGCGTAGGATCCTACGGTCTTGGCGTGCATCCGTTCGTCGCTGCGGTCCGGTCCCAGGTCGACGGGCACGTGCACCTTCCGCCGACCACTGGCGACAACATCGATGTACTGTGGAGACCTCACGCCCCACGTGTTGAGCAATTCGGCGGTACGTCCACCCGGCCTCCCGCATGCCCACTATACGCCCTCGCTCAAAGTCCGTCAACTGCACGTAAGGTTCACGTCCACGCTGTCGCGGCATGCTACCAGTGTTAAAGACTGCGATGGAGCTCCGTATGCCACGGCAAACTGGCTGACACTGACGGCGGCGGTGCACAAATGCTGCGCAGCTAGCGCCATTCGACTGCCAACACCGCGGTTCCTGGTGTGTCCGCTGTGCCGTGCGTGTGATCATTGCTTGTACAGCCCTCTCGCAATGTCCGGATCAAGTATGGTGGGTCTGACACACCGGTGTCAATGTGTTCTTTTTTCCACTTCCAGGAGTGTATATGCACAAAACCAAAGATGGTACACGGTGCAATTATCGATATACGTCGCTGCTGTAACACGTATAAGGAAGAAGAACCACAACGTAATCGCAACCTTGGCGGAAAAGCAAACACAGACAGATAGCGAAGTTCACGAAACGCACGGCTCAAGTAGGCCTCCGTACTTTTTCATGAGAATGCACAGCACTTCAAAGTTTTTACTCACTCCACTACCGAAAGTATTCTTGTCTCATGAAATCTTCGACATCCTGGAAGATGACCTCACTATGGACCTAGGGGACGAGAAGTAAGACGATTTAGAAAAAGACAGGAATCTTAGCTTTTTGGAAAGAATTTTATTTACAGTGAAGCGCCAGAGAAACTGGTATAGGCATGATATTCGCTACAGAGATACGCTAACGGGCAGAAAACGATGCTGCGGTCGGCAGCGCCATTTTAAGACAAAAACTGTCTGGCGCAGTTCTTATATCAGTTACAGCTGCTACAATGACAGATTATCGCGATTTAACTGAGTTTGAACTTGCCGTTGCAGTCGGCACACCAGCGATGAGTTGTTCAAATGTGTGTGAAATCTTAAGGGACTCAACTGCTAATGTCATCAGTCCCTAAACTTATACACTATTAAACCTAAATTATCCTAAGGACAAACCCACACAACCATGCCCGAGGGAGGACTCGAACCTCCACCGGGACCAGCCGCGAGCGATGAGATACAGCATCTCCGAGGGGATTTTCCCGTAAGATCATTTCACGAGTTTACCGTGAATATCAGGAAACCGGTAAAACATCAAATCACTGACATCGCTGCGACGGGAAAAAGATCCTGCAAGAACGGGACCAATGACGACTGAAGAGAATCGTCCAACGTGACAGAAGTGCAACTCTTCCGCAAATTGTAGCAGATTTCAATGCGGGGCCATCAACAAGTGTCAGCGTGCGAACCATTCAACGAAACGTCATCGATATGGCCTTCTGGGCCGAGGGCCCACTATTGTACCCTTGGTGATTCCACGATAGAAAGCTTTATACCTCGTCTGGGCCCGTCAACACAGATATTGGACTGTTGATGACTGGAAAAACGTTACCTGGTCGTATGCGTCTCGTTTCACATCGTATCGAGCGGATGGACCTGTACGAGTATGGAGACAACCTCATGAATCCATGGACCCTGCATCGCAGCACGGGCTATCCAAGCTGGTGGAGGGTCCGCAACTGTGTGAGGCGTGTGTCCTTGGAGTGATATGGAAGCGCTGATATGACTAGGTACGAGTATAATAGGTGACACGTACGTAAGCATCCTGTCTGACCACCCGCATCCATTCATGTCCATTGTGCATTCCTATGGACTTGCTCGATTCCTGCAGGACAATGCGACACTCCACACGTCCAGAATTGCTACAGAGTGCCTCCAGGAACACTCTTCTGAGTTTAAACACTTTCGCTTGCTACCGAACTCCCCAGACACAAACATTATTGTGCATATCTGGGATGCCTTGCAACGTGGTGTTCAGAAGAGATTTCCATCTCCTCGTACTCTTACGGATTTGTGGATAGCCATGGTGTCAATTCCCTGCAGCGATGCTTCAGACATCAGTCGAGTCTATGTCGCGTCGTATTGTGGCACTTTCTTGGCTCTTGAGTGTATTTGTCAATCTAGTGTTATCCACTTGAATAATAATCTACATTAGATACTATGCACTTACACCACATATTTACCCACTCCCCGAAGCCTGGGACGCAATTTTCGAGATGTCTTTTAGCTCTCTCATCCATGCGTTTTTAATCACAAATATTCTTGTTAAAGGACGTCTCATTGAAGTTTCTTTATTTTTGCAGACAAAGTCACGTAGGGCCACGTCTGATGGGTATCGAGGATGCTACATCATTACAGCACTTTTTTTCACAAGAAATTCACGAACACGAAACGAACTTCAGTAGGTACATTACAGTAGTGTAACAACTATGAATTGTTGTGTCACGAATCAAGGCTTTTTTTTTTTTAGAACTGCTTCACGCAGATCCCGCTGAATTTGTAACTCAAAGGTCGAGTAATTAACGTGGCCACCGCCAATTTTCGACATCAGCGTGTAATAACGACTCACAGACAACAGGTAGCAACACTGGCAGTGAAGGTTGTAACGGAACTGAAATGATGGTGGGCTGACGGTAATTTGGAGCCCGCGCGTCTGAAACGGGCGCGCTTGTGTGAGACTGCCAGGGAGTGCACCCTGATGCCATCTATTGGCGAAACTGGGAATAGCGCTGCCTGTCAGACAATGCACTAAGCTCTCAGAGTCAAATGTATTCTTTTTCTTGGTAATTATAAGTTATTACTGTATAATTTAATGTAGTAAAGCGCTAGTAGTAAATTATTATGACTGGTATGAACTCCAGGGCAGTAAATATAAATATTCTTAAATACTAAATGATTTCGGTAAAAAGGTGGTAGGGGAACGCCCCCACTCTTGGTGATACGAGCGTAGCTAGAGGTAGCTGGAGACACAGGGACTGAACAACAAAATGGCCTGGGGAGTGTTGACGTGATCGGACGTGCGTAACTGTGCTCACGCAAAAGTGATTGTGCAACAGCGAAGAGGCGAATATCGTCGCCGTTTGTGGAGTAGAACGCGACGAATGGTTGTCGAAGCCACCTCTATGCCACTGGGGCTGATTGTAAGAGTTCCTGCGCCCAGAATTTATGGCGGACGTGCAGTAGCTTATACGAGTGCTACAGCTCGTAGTTCCAGCCGCCATTAAGGGCATGAGGCGTGAAGAGCTGCGTTAGCCACGTGCATCTCACCACCAGCACCGACACGTCTACCCAAGGCAAGACTGCTTGCAATTGTTAAGTCGAACTTTGTATACATGTAAAAGGAGAATACCAGTTTTCTTTTATGCAAGTGCAGAGGACAGAATATAGTAATAAGTAAAATTACGACGCATGTTGTTCATTGTAAAGTGTAGTAACCTCAAACATAGTATAGTGAAATCAGACTGAGGCCACCATTGCCTCTTTCATTTACAATTCTTTTGTAGAATACTTTAGCGTATAAGAATGTTGAAAAGAGCAATGGTCACACCAGAATGAGTCGCCTATTTACAGTTACTTAAATTTTTCTGAGCAACCTTTCAAGTAAAGTCACTTAACTGATTCTGTATCAATGGTCCAAAGAGTAATATCCAAAATCATTAAATAAGTTGAAGGATAGAATTTTGTTAACCGAAGTTGCATAACCTGTCTTGGTAGTAATTACCAAGCCACCTCACAGAAATTGAGAGAGTATTTGCTTTGTAGAATCATCTAGAATGATCAGAAATAGTAATATTCAGAATTAAGTTTAAATTCAACTCAAGCCATTTCACTTTGAAACGAGCCCAAAAATTGATTTATTCTTTTGCTCCTTCAGAGCTGGCGACTGTAGTTATAATTATTTTCAGGAGGATTCGCTGCTCTCGTCGTGCTGATAGGATTATCCACTGCTGCTAGCAGTGGTGATTGGATACATAAGCTCACTACCAAGTTAAGTGGGTCAGGTAGGCAGTGTTACCGTGTGAACTGTAGGGCACTGTAGGCCGTGGATCGAACCCGTTCAATCATCACAGCTCTTAGGGAAATAGTCCGGTTAGGAGTGTACTAATCATTAGGTAAATACTGGTGAGTAACGGTCAAAAATGTATATGCAAGTGAATTTAGCAAGGTCCACGTAGCACCTAGATAATGTGGTGCAATGGCGAGGGTAGGAGTGGAGTAAAAGTGAGCTGAGCTTGTGGCAGCTGTGCTGGATTCAAATATTAACTACGTGAATTCACTACTGCCTCTTACCATTGGGACTGAGCTATTTACAGTTAAAATACGTAGCAGTAAGCGCAAAGGCGTGACAGCTACAAGTCCGTATTGGTTTTGTACATACGGAATTGGGAAGTGGGTCATTCCGTCAGTGGAGGGGGTTAAAACAACCGAGTCAGTGGAGAACATACCCCATTTACTGATGGAAAGATTCAGCGGTTCGGTCGCAAGGTGTACAAAACTTGTCGGGTGCGTTGAAAAAGGTGCAGTCATTGTCGTAATACGGAAACGGGCCAAGTTATCTGATGGCCAAAAGGACATCATTGGCTTCCGAGCCAAGGATGGAAGCATTTCCAAAACAGCTGTGTATGTGAACTGCCCGCGTGTACCGTGGTTGAGGTATACGTTGCACGATAAAATGGGGCCGAGGCAATAGTGGTGCACCGCTGGCCATAGACAACAGGGGTGAATTTGCACGCCCATGTCGCAATTGGACGTCGGCTGAGTGACACCAGATGGCCTTTCCTGATGAATCACGTTTTATTCTCCATAAAGCGTGTAACGTTTGAAAGCAACCACCCCGCAAAATCGACTAAAGGTTCCAGGCCGGAGGGAGCGTTGTTGTCTGGAGAATTTTTCTGTGGCATTCCCTTGGTGATATCGTCGTTGTGGAAGACGCAATGAATGGACACAAATATACATCTATTCCTGGGGACAATGACGACCCCCACATGGACTTTGTTTCTCCTCGTCACGATGACATTTTCCAGCAGGACAATGCAACGTGTCACACAGCTTGTAGTGCCCACGCGTGGATCGAAAAAGACCAGGATAAGTTTACCGTTTTCCCCTGGCCACCAAACTCCACGGATTTTAACCCCGTCGACAGTATGTTGGTTTACCCCGAATGGGCTCTTCCCACATGGGCAACCGAGAAACATAGCGCAGTTTGCCACTACAGTGAAGTCGGCACGGCTCGGCAGCTCTACCTTTCAGAACCTGATTGACTGTTTTCCTGCACGGCTCGCAGCGATTCGCGCTAAAAATGGTTTTTGTTCAGGGTTTTGTCAGGTGATCGCATTAATGTGACTGGACATTAAAGGACTCCTCATCGATGATTCGACCTTGTGGCATGCCATGTCCACAATATTAAAGAACATAGATAGCATAGTGTTAATATTAAGCCTCCATATGAACCCTAATTTCACGTGTCTTCACGATCCTTACGGGAGATGTAGGGCCGACATAGGGCCGTTCTGCAGTCCGTCACAAATGTCGATTTCCTAAACCTCCTTAATAGTGTTTCTCGAAAAGTTTGCATTTTCAAAGCATCTCCCAAATATCCGCTTGTTGATCCGTCCTTTTTTTTTTTTTTTTTTTTTTGTTCGTCAGTCTTCTGACTGGTTTTATGTGGCCTGCTATGGTTTCATCTCCTGTGCCAAGTCCTTCATCTCACTGTAGCACGGCAACCTACGTCTTCAGTTATGTGCAGGATGTATTCTTGCGCTCTACAGCTGCCACTGGTACCATGGATGTCATTCCCTCATGTCTTAACAGAAGTCCTGTAATACTGTCCCTTTTCCTTATCAGTGTTTTCCACATGTTCCTCTCTTCTCCGTTTCTGTGCAGAACTTCCTCCTTCCTTACGTTATCAATCCAACTAATTTTCAACATTCGTTCGTTGCACGACATCTCAAATGCTTCGATTCTCTCCTGTTCCGGTTTTCCAACAGTCCATGTTTCAACATGCTGTGCTCCAGATGTACATTCTCAAAAATATCTTCCTGAAATGAAGGACTATGTTTGATACTAATACACTCCTCTTGGCCAGCAATACCGTTTTTGCCATTGCCAGTCTGCTTCTGATGTCCTCCTTACTCCGCCCGTCATTCGTTATTTTACTGCCCAGGTAGCAGAATTCCTTAACTTTATCTACTTCGTGACAGTCAATCCTGATGTTAATTTTCTCACTGTTCTCATTTCTGCTACTTCTCATTACTTTCGTCTTTGTTCGATTAGCTTTCAATCTACACTCCTGGAAATGGAAAAAAGAACACATTGACACCGGTGTGTCAGACCCACCATACTTGCTCCGGACACTGCGAGAGGGCTGTACAAGCAATGATCACACGCACGGCACAGCGGACACACCAGGAACCGCGGTGTTGGCCGTCGAATGGCGCTAGCTGCGCAGCATTTGTGCACCGCCGCCGTCAGTGTCAGCCAGTTTGCCGTGGCATACGGAGCTCCATCGCAGTCTTTAACACTGGTAGCATGCCGCGACAGCGTGGACGTGAACCGTATGTGCAGTTGACGGACTTTGAGCGAGGGCGTATATTGGGCATGCGGGAGGCCGGGTGGACGTACCGCCGAATTGCTCAACACGTGGGGCGTGAGGTCTCCACAGTACATCGATGTTGTCGCCAGTGGTCGGCGGAAGGTGCACGTGCCCGTCGACCTGGGACCGGACCGCAGCGACGCACGGATGCACGCCAAGACCGTAGGATCCTACGCAGTGCCGTAGGGGACCGCACCGCCACTTCCCAGCAAATTAGGGACACTGTTGCTCCTGGGGTATCGGCGAGGACCATTCGCAACCGTCTCCATGAAGCTGGGCTACGGTCCCGCACACCGTTAGGCCGTCTTCCGCTCACGCCCCAACATCGTGCAGCCCGCCTCCAGTGGTGTCGCGACAGGCGTGAATGGAGGGACGAATGGAGACGTGTCGTCTTCAGCGATGAGAGTCGCTTCTGCCTTGGTGCCAATGATGGTCGTATGCGTGTTTGGCGCCGTGCAGGTGAGCGCCACAATCAGGACTGCATACGACCGAGGCACACAGGGCCAACACCCGGCATCATGGTGTGGGGAGCGATCTCCTACACTGGCCGTACACCACTGGTGATCGTCGAGGGGACACTGAATAGTGCACGGTACATCCAAACCGTCATCGAACCCATCGTTCTACCATTCCTAGACCGGCAAGGGAACTTGCTGTTCCAACAGGACAATGCACGTCCGCATGTATCCCGTGCCACCCAACGTGCTCTAGAAGGTGTAAGTCAACTACCCTGGCCAGCAAGATCTCCGGATCTGTCCGCCATTGAGCATGTTTGGGACTGGATGAAGCGTCGTCTCACGCGGTCTGCACGTCCAGCACGAACGCTGGTCCAACTGAGGCGCCAGGTGGAAATGTCATGGCAAGCCGTTCCACAGGACTACATCCAGCATCTCTACGATCGTCTCCATGGGAGAATAGCAGCCTGCATTGCTGCGAAAGGTGGATATACACTGTACTAGTGCCGACATTGTGCATGCTCTGTTGCTTGTGTCTATGTGCCTGTAGTTCTGTCAGTGTGATCATGTGATGTATCTGACCCCAGGAATGTGTCAATAAAGTTTCCCCTTCCTGGGACGATGAATTCACGGTGTTCTTATTTCAATTTCTAGGAGTGTATATTCTGTACTAAGTAAAATTGTTCATTACATTCAGCAGGTCATGTAATTCTTCTTCATTTTCACTCAGGATAGCAATGCCTTCAGCGAATCGTATCACTGATATTCTTTCACCTTGAATTTCAATTCGACTGCTGAACTTTTCTTTTGTTTCCATCATTGCTTCTTCGATGTACATATTGAATAGTAGGGCGAAAGACTACATTCATGTCTCACAACCTTTTTAACGTTTCTTGGTCGTCCACTCTTATTATTCTCTCTCGGCTATTGTACATACTATATATCACCCGTCTCTCCCTATAGCTTACCCCCTTTTTCTCATAATTTCGAACATCTTGCACCATTTTACACTCTCGAATGCTTTTTCCAGGTCGGCAAATCCCTTGAATGTGTCTTGATTTTTCTTTAGTCCTGCTTCCATTATCAAACGCAACGTCAGAATTGCCTCTCTTGTGTTACCTTTTCTAAAGCCAAACTGATCGTCATCTGGTACATCCTCAATTTTCTTTTCCATTCTTCTGTATATTATCCTTGTCAGCAACTTGGATGCATGAGTTGCTAAACTTACTGTGCGATAATTATCGCTTTTGTCAGCTCTTGCCGTCTTCGGAATTCTGTGGACGATATTTTTCCGAAAGCAGATTGTTTGTCACCAGAGTCACACATTCTACACACCAACGTGAATAGTCGTTTTGTTGCCACTAACCCCAATGAATTTAGAAATTCTGATGGAATGGTATCTATGCCTTCTGTCTTATTTGATCTTTTAAATTCTGATTCTAATACTGGATCCCCTATCTCCTCTAAATCGACTCCTGTTTCCTCTTCTATCACGTCGTACAAATCTCCCCCCTCATAGAAGCTCTCAATGTAATCTTTCGACCTATCTGCTCTCTCCTCTGCATTCAGCAGTGGAATTCCCTTTGCACATTTAATGTTACCACCCTTGCTTTTAATGTCACCGAAGGTTGCTTTGACTTTCCTCTATGCTGAGTCAGTCCTTCCGGCAGTCATTTCTTTTCCGATTTATTCATATTTTTCATGCAGCCATTTCGTATTAGCTTCCCTGCACTTCTTCTTTATTTTATTTCTCAGCGACTTGTATTTCTGTATTCCTGAGTTTGCCGGAACCTTTTTGTATTTCCTCCTTGCGTCGATAGAACCTACGGATAAGATATCTAGTGGCACGCCCCTGAATTGCTTTGATGTTTTCCTTTAATCTGAAATGGTTGGGAATGCCAACGCTCGAGAATTTCTGAAAAATGAGACGCACTAGTGATCCATACTCGGGCGCTTTCTAGACGTGCTACACTTTCCCAAAATTCTCCCAGTAAACCGAAGTCGACCATTCACGTTTCCATCCTACCGCATTGGTCACGTTTTTCTCGGTCTTGGGAATCCAGAATCTTTCGTCTGCAACGACTGAGACTTAGTTTCGCCGTTTACATCCGTAAACCCGTGTTTCATCACCTGGTACGAAACATTTGAGTACTTATGAATCGTTAATGACTTTATGCAACTTGCATATGCCGCTGTTTTTTTTTTTTTTTTTTTTTTTTTTTTTTTTACTCCAAGATCACCATCGAGTGCTCTGAATGTGAGTCTAAGATCGTTTACAATTATTTTTTCCACGTTTTCTAGTTCTTCATCGGTTAGCTGGGGTTCCAGAACTCTTGTCCAGTACCTATACCACTCGTTCAAATGGTTCAAATGGCTCTGAGCACTATGCGACTCACCTTCTGAGGTCATCAGTCACCTAGAACTTAGGAATACTTAAAACTAACTAACCTAAGGACATCACACACATCCATGCCCGAGGCAGGAATCGAACCTGCGACCGTAGCGGTCTCGCGGTTCCAGACTGTAGCGCCTAGAACCGCACGTCCACTCCGGCCGGCCTATTTTATTCATGCAAGTCTGATCAAAAGTTGTACTTAACATCCCTAAAACTTTCGTGCAGTTTATGCTGTCTTTAAAGCAAAACTCAGTGTAAAGTTTGTGGTCCATTTTTATACCAAACTAGCGACCCTTCCGGCTTCGGACGAGTAGCGCCAAATGGCTGTGGCCTGATACAAAGCTCCTCCTTATGTTTTACCATAGCAAATTATAATATTATAATACCAAAATTTATTGTTTATTAGTGATAAATACTATTAATACAATTTATTTAGTCGATGTTTAAGGAGAGAACTCTAGGATGATGTGAAATTTTTTACTTAAATTTCAGTTGGCGTCATTGTCCAGAAGTTGTAATGTCTGAATTACCTTCCCAAAAAAAAAAAAAAAACAGTCATGGATTTTTCAACAGAATAGGCTGAAGTATTTTGCTTAATTTTTCGCATATCCACCATTTGTTTTCAGTTCTTGTCGTTCATTAAGCACAAAGTAACAATGAGTCTTTAGATCCAGTGAAGTTCACAGAATAGTTACAAGACATAACGCGTAGTCTTTGACTGATATGTAGCAAACGACTTCATGCACTCCTCATCAGCACTGTCGGAGTACAGAGGGGGCTGGTTGATTTGGGGAAGGGGATCAAACAGCGTGTTCGTCGGTCCCATCGGATTAAGGAAGGATGGGGAAAGACGTCGGCCGTGCCCTTTCAGAGGAACCATCCCAGAATTTGCCTGAAGCGGTTTAGGAAAATAATGGAGGACCTGAATCAGAATGGTCGGACGTGGGTTAGAACCGCTGTCCTCCCGAATTGGAGTACAAGTGACTAAGTGATGCCTTTGGCACCAAATCCGTAAGGTATATCAGTTACGGTTTGTATCAGAAGCTTCTACAACAACCGGTGAGTCAATAATTTATAAACTTCCGTTTTTTTTTTTAGGCTTAACATAATTACTAATTAGGAGTTGTAATTTTTACATGTATATTCTTTGAAAGTATTACGAAAATGAAGGACATAGACAATGGTGTCCAAAAAATTGAATACTTCTAAAATTACAGATCTTATGCCATATAACATGGTTTGACAAATTAGTCAAAAATTGTGGCATTTATCTTGAATAACGTTGAATAGGAATAAGTAATAAACATGTTTTTCATGCTTATAATATTATTTATAGAAAAGCTAATTTTCATGGTATGCTCTGGTATCGTATGAAATTATTAACAGATAGTTGTTAAAATATATATAAGCCATAACTTCGCCAGTATGCTAATAAACTTTGTAAACGTCACAAAAATGAACCAAGTACTTTACAACCATAATTAGGAATAAAAATGGTTAACAAGGAGTGGTCTCTTGGATTTCCGTACTTATTCCATTAAATCCTCAATAAGTACATGGACAACTTGTTTATGACATATATTATTGCGAGGTGTGTGAGAAAAGTAATGAGACATTTTTTATTCACCAAAGCTTTAAATTTCTTTCAAAGAACTGTATTGTCCCCTTCAAAGTAATTGCTTTCGGCAGCTGCACATCTACAGAGTCGTTGCTCCCACGCATGGTAGCAGCGCTGAGTGGCTTCGTGTAGTCGCATTATTTCGAATGTTTCCTGGTGTCCCTAAAATGACACCCTTTTAAAACGTTCTCAATTTAGCGAAAGGGAAAAAGTCACAATGACTCAGATCAGATGAATAGGGCGGGCTGTGGAACAATAGGGATGCCATTTGTGGTAAAAAAATTCCGTGACGGAAGTGGCCGTGTGACTTGGGGCGTTGTCACGATCCAGCATCCACTTGTCTGCAGTGTCTGCTCTCACTCGATTGACCCTTTTACTGAGCCTTTACAAAAAAATGTCGTGGAGGAACAAATTCTCTGTGCACGATACTCCCCGTTGGAAATGAAGCAAGTCAGTATTCTTTTGATCTTTTATTTGCTCATTCGGGCTTTTTCCAGTCGCGAAGATGTCTCAATGTGTCATTTCTCACTTTACTGCTTTTTCTCAGGATTGTACTAAAAAAATCATGTGTTGTTATCACACGACTACACCATTCGTGGTCATTAGCATTTCGCTCCAGAAGATCAATCCACACGTTTCTTCAATTGTCCTACTTATTCATGAGGTTTTTTGGCACCATTGTAGGACCAACGTTTCGTACATGCAAAATTTCGCTCAAAATTTGACGTACGGTGAAGGTTAACATATCACCCACCATTCCTATTGTTAATTGTCGACCTCATCTGACAATAGGGGTTGGACGTCCGACGTTTCCGTCTGTTTTTGTGACTGCAGGTCTCCCTCAGCGATGTTTACCGTCAACGATTTCTCAGCGTTCCATAAATGATACGTGCCAGCGAGACATTTATGCTCTTTATAATTAAGCTTCTCCACAGGCCTGTATCAGCTTTTCAAATTTCACACGAGAGCATTCAGATCGATTCCGTATTTCTGGATTTCCGGAAGGCTTTTGACACTGTACCACACAAGCGGCTCGTAGTGAAATTGCGTGCTTATGGAATATCGTCTCAGTTATGTGACTGGATTTGGGATTTCTTGTCAGAGAGGACACAGTTCGTAGGAATTGACGGAAAGTCATCGAGTAAAACAGAAGTGATTTCAGGCGTTCCCCAAGGTAGTGTAATAGGCCCTTTGCTGTTCCTTATTTATATAAACGATTTCGGAAACAATCTGAGCAGCCGTCTTCGGTTGTTGGCAGATGACGCTGTCGTTTATAGACTAATAAAGTCATCAGAACATCAAAAGAAACTGCGAAACGATTTAGAAAAAATACCTGAATGGTGCGAAAAGTGGCAGTTGACCTTAAATAACGAAAAGTGTGAGGTCATCCACATGAGTGCTAAAAGGAACTCGTTAAACTTCGGTTACACGATCAATCAGTCTAATCTAAAAGCCATAAATTCAACTAAATACCTAGGTATTACAATTACGAACAACTTAAATTGGAAAGAACACATAGAAAATGTTGTGGGGATGGCTAACCAAAGGCTGCGTTGGGGCAGGACACTTAGAAAATGTAACAGACCTACTAAGGAGACTGCCTACACTACGCTTGTCCTTGTCCGTCCTCTTTTAGAATACTGCTGCGCGGTGTGGGATCCTTACCGTTTAGGACTGACGGAGTACATCGAAAAAGTTCAATGAAAGGCAGCACGTTTTGTATTATCGCGGAATATGGGAGAGGTTGTCGCAGAAATGATACAGGATTTGGGATGGACACCATTAAAAGAAAGGCGTTTTTCGTTGCGACGGAATCTTATCTCGCAAATTCCAATCACCAACTTCCTTCTCCGAATGCGAAAATATTTTGTTGACACCGACCTACATAGGGCGGAACGATCACCAAGATAAAATAAGGCAAATCAGAGCTCGTACGGAAAGATGTAGGTGTTTATTCTTTCCGCGCGGTATACGAGATTGGAATAATAGAGAATTGTGAAGGTGGTTCGATGAACCCTCTGCCTGGCACTTAAGTGTGATTTGCAGAGTATCCATGTAGATGTAGATGTAGATTCTCCAAGTTTAACACAAAACTTGATGGTATAGCGTTGCTCTACATCCCTCTGGTTCGTTTTCATAAAACACAACAAATGCACAACTTCACAAGTTCTTTCAAAAATCACGTGATGGCTGTACGGAGCTGAAACTCTGGAAGGGATGAACACAACAGTCTGCATAAGTAGAAAAAAACTAGCGTTGCCAGAGCGCCCGTGGTATTGTCAGTCTGATTTCTTTCTCGTACACTTCGCATACACAAACGTTCCTCGTGAAGGAGTCTGTTAGTGATAACCGTATAAAAATTGACAGTAGTTACTGAACTAGCCTTCATATGCGGACAGAAAAACGCAGCGAGGGACTTTACTACATAATATATGTAGATAAAGAGTCACCGAAACTACCAAATCACTCGTTATCCTTTTGACAGCTGACAGCAGATTACGTATCCGATAATCGTATCATTGTACAGCTATTTGCAAACATGTTTACCAACGAAAAAGTCGCGCGAAGCAAACTAATGCGACACACGAAATTACGAAATTCACCGATTTTTTTCATTTCATATTGTATATGTAGCTACAAGTTTCACGCCGTGCCCTATTTAAGACACTGATAGACACAGTTCCCCTGGACCAGTGATCTTCAGTAGGCTGTCGCCATTAATGAAACCTGTAACATGGCCGACAGTAATTTTTATACAAATGTTAACTGCGTTCTGCGCTGTCAAGCGAATTGCTAAAGTCGGAAAGTAAAAATAATCCGTACGTGACATGGAACACTTAGAACAATTTTGCTAAACTGAACGAACGCCAGAAACTTTGCGCGGTAAAGTAGTAACAGAGATAGAATTGTTTAAACTGCAGGAAAGTTATTTCGATTCCTCGAAGCATCACACTGTGTCAGATGTCAAACAGTGTGTTTGTCGCAGCGGTTTATTTGCACTAAGAATATATTCAGTGTATCCACGCGCATGCCGCACAGACAGATACGAATACAGACACACATACATTTCGAATGGAATGACATCCTCCATGTCTCTGAACTGCGAAAACCTCGAGCATGTGAACCTCAATTTACCCTTCTCTCGTACGATATCCTGAAAGCCATGGTCCATAACAGACAGGTAGAAGTTAAGAAACGTCCCCTTTAAACAATTATATAAGACCGTGCTTAAACTGACACACAATATTTTTTAGCGCAACGCAATCTGACTTTCAGAAATCCCTACAAAGGAATGGCCCTGACTAACATTAACCTGTACCTGTCACAAATCACTTACCTCACCAAAAATCTTCGTTACTCGAACTACTGCAATACAGCGAGCGCCACTACTGCCAGCTAAATAAAAGATTCAAACTACTGAAGGCACTAACTACTGATAGGCATAGTTAGCAAATGAAATAACTTATATCTAAACATGACATAGCTCAAGCAGAAAAAAAACATTACACTAAAAACAATAATGCAGACAAGGGAAATGTATATTCACATCTTAATGTCTATGTAATTAAAGTGGTGCACCAGAAATTATTCTACAAAAGAAATTACCAAGTACTTGAAAAGAAAGTTATGTATGCAGTTACTGTTATTAGTCCCTTCTTATTGTTCTTTCCATTCCAAGAGCTTCTTTTTCGAAGAATGTGGATCAGAACATAATTATTTAATAGATCTGTTGACGAAAGTGTTCACATTAGCAGATGCATTTAAGTTTATTTTATAAAACCAATGCTGCAACACAGCTGGAAAACAGATATCAAATGAAATAAGCAACTATGAAAGGCAAAGCATAAAAATATCATTCAAGTCATGTGACATTTCATAAGTTAGTAGAAATTCTCTCAACTCTCATAGAAAGACGCTTGTCATAATCAGGTGTGCAGATGTAAGTATCTTTCCAAGTAATGAGCATGTCGTATTTGCGATGCTTTCTACAAAGGAATGTCAATAGTGAGGATAATGGCCCCCCCTTTTTTTACCTGTGCCTCTGAAAAGACACACACTAATGGCTTTTTCTCCAGGCGTCTGACACAGCTGGCCGCTCAAGACGCATTACGTCAAGGTCACTTGGCTTTCTTACCGAAATATTTACGACACCAGTTTGCAATACAGTGACAGTCTCATATAAAAAATTTGACAGGTCTAGAATTTGCGTTACAAATCTGTAGAAACAAAATCCTGTAAATATAATAGTGTACAACAAATTTTCGTCGGCATTGTGGTACATTCACGCATTTACACACATTTCATAACTCTTAAAGTACGATTCTTGGTTTCCAACATCCTTTTCCACAAATCAGAGTCCCTAACCACTTACTCATTATTCCTTACCTTATTATACATATACATATTCGTCGACACTTCTTCAATATTTCATCATAAGAAATACGTAGCATAATCAAATTCCTCATATACGGTAGCATCATCTTATTGATCATAAACATATTTCAACAGCATAATACACATCGTCGTCCTAATAATATAATAAAATCTCAGTCAATACTCAAAATCGTCGTAGCTTCCTCCAATAATTTCAAAACCTAAAAAAAATTCTCTGCTCATTTCAACAGTGTCATCTACCTCAAACGTAATTTAAAATCATACTCCCTTACCAAATACATCATTCAAAGCTCTCATAGTATCACAATGGTTCTGAAAAAATGTGAACAAAGTACAGACAAAATACAATTTCATAAGTGTGAAGTTATTCAACTGTGTAATTACGTAAACATTTGTCACTGATGTAATAAAAAAATGTTTATCTTTCAGTTAAATGATCAGGTAGCTGTGTAATTATGTGTTAGAGAAATATGGTACGTATGTGTAAAGTTGTGTAAGGAAATACCATATTAGCTAGGGCTCCTTGTGCTTGCCAAACACATGATACACAAAGCAAGCGTGTACGCCCCTGAGGATTAATGTAATTATACCCTCAGGTGTTACAGATTACAGCAATGGAATGAAATGTATTACGGAAAACCTTTGTGTCATTGTACTTCAAATATCTTTAAAAATAAATGATTTAAGTACAAAATTAAGCACTCAAATACGTGTCCTGTAGCGCTAAATGTGCGTCTTGCTGTAAGATAATCTCTGTGGAAGTGTCGTAGTTATTGTCCTCCGAAAGCTAAGTTCTGCAGAAGTCAATGTACTTACCTCATGATAAACAAAAGTGAAATGCTTTGCGTATAGGTATCTTAGTTATTACACTTATTGTTGTGATGAAGAAAGTACTGTGCTGTAACGTATTGTTGTGCTACGAAAGAGGCTGTCTCATTGTAGCTATACCACAAAAGTTACTACTAAAACTGTCTCACTTTACAGAAGAATTCAGAAAAAACTGTGCAGATATAAAACAGATACACCGCAAAAGCAACATTGTAAATTGTCATTCATTAGTAACGTCGTGATATAATCGTGTAGCTGTCAAATAAACTAACCACTGTGTCATCTGGTATCTCTCAGAAAGTACTTTAAATCCAGAATGTATTTTCAAGTAAACCAAAATGTTGTACTAAAATCTCATTAGCAGTGCCGGTATATGTTCCAAGTATGTGAGCCTCATACTCGTTATGCGATCGTGCAACTAACAAGCAAGAATGTACACACACAGTAACACTGTGTCCTCTGTTCACTATCACAATGCAGTGGTAATTACTGTCTAAATATGTACCTTAGGTTCTAGACTGGATAGTTAACTTCAAAACATAGTTGCATGATAACAGTTTCTAAGTGTGACAATGCATACTAGAAATGTGAAGCGAAACGTTTTATGGCAAAGACAAAGTTAAAAAGCAGATTATTGTTCAATAAACGGTTTTACATGTGAAATGTGGTGTAAACCTTTACTCTTCCTAGTACGCAGAGTTTCAACTTCAACGCAATTATCATGTGGTATACGTCGGATTCTGTAAGGTTCATTGTAAACTAGAAAGAATTTGTGACTCAAGTGTTTCTTCTTATGTGACAATGAATGAACTTTAATGAGAACTTTCTGACCAAGATATAAGTTATTTCATTTGCTGCTGCTGTTTGCCAGGCATAGTGCTACTAAATTTCACTTTGTATTACTCTGTTAAGCTAGTTTTACTACTGATTTATTTTTGTTGTTTGCTGCACATTGCCTTATATTAGTTGTAATATTGCAATTGCTTTGCTAATTTCTATAATGCTACTTGCTTCGCAAATCTGCATTTTTTTCATTGCTGTTTCTGTTAATTGCTTTGTGCTGCTGCATTGCCTTGTCCCTTAGTTTAGCATCTGAGCTCAGTAGATTTAAGTTAGCTTAAGAGGGGGTAGCCTATAAGAGAATGAGTTGCGATGAATTTGAAGAAATGCACTGAGAGTTTATACGAGAAAAATACAGAAAGCATGCTTGGATAGGATTTCTTTGGCTGGTGCAAATGCCAAAATAAGAGGAATGAAGTTTTGGGTTGGACTGCAGTACCAAACGTTACACTGAAAACAAACCCTGCCCTTTCCTTTTGTGTTATCCCACTATGCGTTTGTGTACCCTTGTGTATTTATGTTCTTCCTGTCTTTATATGTTTATCTGATAAGACTTATGTTGTAGAATTTTTCTAATACTCAGCTACATGAACTATGATGAGGAATACTGTTATCCTCAAATATAATTTGCATTAATAATATGTTGTTTACTTTGTTAAGATGTTAGACATTATTTATTCTGTTTTGTTTTAATGCTCATGTGTGAAGTTGATGTTTCGAAAGTTATTCTGATCGTTTATGTATGTACTTATGTCATAATTCCTGAAACACTGATGTATATGTTATTTCTATTCTTCTGTAAAGCCTGCATTACTACAAATGTTACCTGTATTGCTATGTTTTTAATGATGTATTTTGTACCTTTGTAATTGTATTCTGATGTTATAATATTGTAATTGACACCAGTTCATCACATTAAGTAACTTGTAAGCATTCATTTCACTGCACACGTTTCTGTTGGTCATAGTATATGAACAATATGTGAGATGTAGGGACTGATAGTGTTTGCACGTGTGTTAATAATTCAGCAAGGGACTGGTTAACAGCATTGCTGGTTCTAAGGATAATTAGAAAAAAAACTTTGTGAGTGCACAAGTGGTGGTTTATGGACTTGCTATATTCTCCGAAAGACTCTTCGATGGTGATTGTGCACCTGCACAGTCACAACAGATGGCTGCTGGCCATCTCTACAAGGACTATAGTGGGTCTGCATCTTCGATGGCCCACCAATACCATTATCTCTACAAGGAATACAGTGGGTCTGCATCTTTGATGGCCCACCAATACCATTATTTCTACAAGGACTGCACTGGGTCTGCACCTCTGGTGGCCCAACAATACCGTGATGACCTACCTACCAATATTCTTCAAAACGTCGAATGACTCTGCTGTGGGTTTGCTCTGTTGTGGCCCATTACCTGTCAGCATGTCAAGAGTCAGCGTTGTCTTTCCGTTGGAAGGACAACACTAGTTCTTCAAGACTGCATGGAAATCCACTACTTCCTAGAGATGGGCAAAACTGTGTTCTTTTCAGAGATTGGATCAGAACTGTTCACTCCCTGAAATGAATTAGCTCTTTTTCATGAGTCACCACTCATTTACAATAGAAAATAAATGGAAGGCACATTGCCCTTTAAACTTGGTTTATTCCAGTACTATACCTGTATTTTGATCTTATTTGATCCTATTTTGAAGTAACACAGATAATGAGTAAGAATTTTGTATTGTTTATTGAAATTTCCACGATATGACAAAGTTTTTGATTATTGATTTATTTTGCACTATCGTGGTTTTTTGGGTGATCGGAAAATGTTGTAACTTGAGATTTACATTAACAATATATTTGGCTATAATGTATTAAAGTTTCATAAACCTCATACAAATACATCGCAAGCCATATATTTTTAAAGTGAACGTTTCCTTTCGAAGACGCCTAAACTCGCAAAATCCGTACCAGAATAAGTAAAAAAATATAAATTTGACTGTAAAACGAAAGTGCTGCATATAGCCTTACGCAGAATAAAACAAGGAAAATATTGGTGTATCACAATTTGTGATACGTTTATCGGTTCGCTCGTAATTAAAGCGTAAATTCGAGTGTCCATAATAAAAATCCTATAGTAAGAGGAGTCATCAGGAACCTAATCTAATCAGTTTAAACAAATAAAAATAAAATAAAAACAAATGATGTATACATAACATAATAATGTAATATACATAGCGGTATTACTATGAAGAACAATATCCAGTAGGGACGAACTCCGATGCAGAGGTGCTGAGTCGAGCAGGTCGAGCCGCGAGCTGTATTACTGCATGAGCTAAGACCGCAGAGACCAGAGTGACACCTGAGTTGCTTTGCTCGACGCTCTGGCTAGAGTCGAGACGATGGGGTGAGCGTTGAGCGGGCGAGTTCCGAGGGTGGGGGGGAGCGGTGAACTCATCCGCTCCGAGACAAATCGTCCATTCCATTGCGAGCAGGTTTTTGCAAGTAGTTCCTATGTTACCCCGCTAGGTGGCTCTCTGTCCTGTTGCTTGCATCAACTGCCCAGAGGGCAGGACGTGCGACTGAAACGATCGCCGACAGAGTGCGATGCGAAGTTAAGCTGCGCCAGACACTGCAAGCGGTAGACGACGCACAGAGACGGCACGGCATATGTGAAACACAAAATCCAATGGGGCACTGCACAATGCAGGCAGCCAAGGTAGAAGCAGGGCAGAGGCTGGCGCTGGCTGTGTTGTGTGGCGTGCACTGTGCTCTGACCAGCAGAGGCGCTGCTGATATGCTCCGTCTCTCTCTCTCTCTCTCTCTCTCTCTCTCTCTCTCTCTCTCTGCCGTGGGAAACGTTTGGAGCTACCGTTCTTTTTTTCTGAATCACTGATTGTTCACTCATTTGAAAGATTGAACTCTATGAATTAGTTCAAGAGCGGATCCCCCATCTCTACTACATCCGTGTGCATTGTCTTTTACTGCTTAGACTTTGAGAAAAGAAACGGCAGTTTTACTGTGATGAATGATCAGGACTGTCTTTATGGACTGTGAGAAAATTTTAGCCTTTGACCAACATTGTATTACTAAGTGCGTGCATTTGATATCTCTGTTACTGTAATTATGAAAAATTTTATCAAATCATTATTGGCCACTGCCCAAAACAATTTGTAAAATTTTTTGTGGGGAGCATGGGGGCTATGTAAGTAGGCTGTTCAGGTTTTTATATTGGTAACGCCACGTAGCGCTCTGTATGAAAATTACTGGCTGTGCTGTGTGCAGCCTGTGGCTAGTTTGCATTGTTGTCTGCCATTGTAGTGTTGGGCAGCTGGATATTAACAGCGCGTAGCGTTGCGCAGTAAGAGGTGAGCCGCCAGCAGTGGTGGATGTGGGGAGAGACATGGCGGAGATTTGAAATTTGTAAGACTGAATGGCATATATATTATAATTATTAAGGTAAATACATTGTTTGTTCTCTATTAAAATCTTTCATTTGCTAAATATGCCTATCAGTAGTTAGTGCCTTCCGTAGTTTGAATCTTTTATTTAGCTGGCAGTAGTGGCGCTCGCTGTATTGCAGTAGTTCGAGTAACGAAGATTTTTGGTGAGGTAAGTGATTTGTGAAAGGTACAGGTTAATGTTAGTCAGGGCCATTCCTTTGTAGGGATTTCTGAAAGTCAGATTGCGTTGCGCTAAAAAATATTGTGTGTCAGTTTAAGCACAGTCTTATATAATTGTTTAAAGGGGACGTTTCAGTTATATTTTTTGACTTCCCAGAAACGTGTTTTAGTTGATACTACCCATACGCTTATAATCGAGAGTACTATCGTATGCGATACCAAACGAAGTTTCTGAGGGAATTGAGGAATTCTTAGTAGGAAGGACACAAAATGTTATGTTGGATGGAGAGTCATCGACAGACATACGTACATGTAAATCAGGTAAGGACCAGGTAAGTACACTGAAGAACCAAAGAAACTGGTACGCCAGCCTAATATCGTGTAGGTCCCAGCGAGCAAGCAGAGGACGTGGCATGGACACGACTAATGTCTGAAGTAATGCTGGAGGGAACTGACACCTTGGCTCCAGCAGGGCTATCGATAAATCCGTAAGAGTGCGAGGAGATGGATATCTCTTCTGAAAAGCACGTTGCAAAGCATTCCAAATATGCTTAACAATGTTCATATCTGGGGGGTTTGGTGGTCAACGGAAGTGTTCAAATTCCGAAGAGTGTTCCTGTAGGCATTCTGTAGCAATTCTGGACGTGTGGGGTGTCGCATTGTCCTGCTAGAATTGCCCAAGTCCGTCGGAATGCACTATGGACATGCATGAGTGTGAGTGATCAGACGGAAAGCTTACGTACGTGTCACCTATCAGAGTCGTATGTGACGTATAAGGAATCGCGTATCACACCAATTGCACACGCTCCACACCATTGCAGAGCCTCCACCAGCTTGAACAGTCCACTGGTACACGTCCATCTGCACGATACAATGTGAAATGAGACTCGTCCGACTAGCCATCACGTTTCCAGTCAGCAACAGTCCAATGTCGGTGTTGACTGGCCCAGTCGAGGCGTAAAGCTTTGTGTCTCGCAGCCCTCAATGGTACAAGAGTGGGCCTTTGTCTCTGTAAGCCCATATCGATGAATGGTTCTCGTGGTGGCACTTGTTGATGGCTCAGCATTGAAATCTGCAGCAATTTGCAGAAGGGTTGCACTTCTGTCACGTTGAACGATTCTCTTCAGCCGTCGTTGGTCCATTTCTTGATGAATCTTCTTCCGGCCGCAACGAAGTCGGAGACTTGATGTTTTACCCGATTTCTGATGTTCACGGTACACTCGTCAAATGATCTTAGGGAAGATCTCCACTTCATCGCTATGTCGGAGATGCTGTGTCCTATTGCTCGTGCTCTAATGCCACTTTCAAACTCTATTAAATCTTGATAACTTGCGATTGTAGCACCAGTAACGATGTAACAACTGCGCCAGACTCTTGTTGCCGTATATAGGCGTTGCCGACCACAGCGCCGTATTCTGCCTATTAAAATATCTCCGTATTTGAATTCCCATGCCTATACCAGTTTCTCTGGCACTTCAGTGTATTTTGAGACCTTTGCTCTTAATGTTGTGTTTTGATGACCTTGCAGATAATATTAATAATATCATCAGAGATTTGATATGGTGGTCTATAAGAAGTACTGTCTTAAAAATTCTGCACAAGCAAAGCTTGGTAAGATTTTAATGTGGTGCACATTTTGGCAGTTGCTTTAAATACACAGAAATGTAAAATAGTTCACTTCACAAAAAGAAAAATTCATAGTATCTGTAGTTGGACGCGAAATTGAAGCGTCACCCATCCACCAGTGTCAGCCCAGTTTGCAGGTAAATATAAGTTTAATTTAGTGTTTTGTTTATGTATTTTGTAATATTCGTAATGGTTGTGAATTATCTAAAGTTTTGTATTGATTTTTATGTTTCATGTACGGAGAGGGCGGCGCAACGAACGGAGACAGCATCTTCACTGCCGGGACCAGAGAGAAAATTGCTGGCCACTATACATCGCGGGTCGACAGCCAAAGAGGAACAGAAGATCCTGAAACCGAGTTGTTGCGTCGTGCTTCTAAAAACTGAAAAAATAAGAATTTGTAATGTTTCTACAACAATGACGTCATAGAAAGATTAATCATGTTGTAAATGTTCAGTCCTATCTTGTCAAGGCTCAGGTTCACGTCTATATGTAGTATATAGGAAGATAATAAACTAGTGTATACTACAAAAGTTTAAATACGTGTTCCGAGAATTTATTTATGAAGAATTATGTTAAGGAAGAAGTATTACTAATTCATTTTACAAGATTATTAATTTTTGACAACGTTCACAGCGAGTTTGAGTCTTGAAAGTTTATTCAATGTGGTTTTAATATTTATTAAAGCAGATAACTTGCATTAATATAATTTCTGAGAAGAAACCAACGACATCTAAATTGAAAAAAGTTTGCGCAAACCAATTGGACTGAGTGACGTAATTCTGCGCATACGACTCAAATGATGATGTTTTAATTACAGTTTCGTTCAAGAACCATCCAGAGACAACTTTAGAAAGAGCTTAAATAATTTTGAAGTGTTTTGTAACTGACGTAGGTGACGAAGTCTGCACATGGTCATGTGTCAAAAGAAAATCATTTATACAAACGTATGTCGTTACACTACGTATCCCATGACTACAACATGAATGAGTTACAGTATAAATTGATTAACTCATAAAAATACATGTATGTAACAATTTGTAGGGGTATGAAGTGGAATGATCTTTTAGGCTCACTCGCGGTTGAAGTCGATGTGGAATATTGTTCAAGCGTGTGGGACTCGTACTAAATAATGCTAACAAGCGATACTGAACGTATAGAGAGGGTCACATGTTTGCTTTACCCATGTGTGAGTGTCATGGAGATGCTAAAGAAACTGAGAGCTAAGAGGCGCTTGAAGGCCAACGGAAACTCTTCCGCTAAAGTCTACTTAAAAGTTTCTAGAACCAACTTCAAGTGATGAATCTAGAGATGTAGTAGATCCCATACGTATCATTCACATGCGGATCACGAGGATAAGATTTGACTAATTACAGTACCCACAAAAGTGTTTCAACAAATCATTCTGCCCACGCCCCGTACGTGAGTGGAAAGGAAAGAAGCGTTGATCACTAGTATAACGGGACGTACCCTCTGTCACGCACATTTCAGAGTACGGATGTAGATGCAGACGTAGATATAGACATACGCATTCCAACTGGTCCAAAAAGTTTCGAAACGGGATCAAAAATTATAATTGTGGTCTTAATACTTCAAGTGTTCTACATGCCCTCTCCCCCCTCCCCTCCCCCCCCTCCCAAGTTTAGTACAATGCACAGAACCTTTGTACAACCACGTGAATTGTAAGAAAAGTTGTACTGTGGAATGTTGCTCAAGTAGCGTGTCATTTTGGCTTGAAAGTTGGTTATATCGTCAAAGTGAATTTGGAAATTTTTGGTAAGGTCTATGGGACCAAACTGCTGAGGTCATTGGGCCCTAGGCTTACACACTACTTAACATAACTTAAACTAACTTACGCTAACGACAACGCGCCCACCCATGCGCAAGGGAAGAACCGAACCAGACGGGGGGAGCCGCGCGAACCGTGGAAAGGTGCATACGACCGCTCGGCTACCCCGAGCGGCTTCATGTGAATTTCCGCAGTACACGATTTTGTGGTAGGTTCTTAGCGATTTGTTTCCAGGAAACAATTTTCCGCATTTTGCATTACGTGGCAGGACTTCACACGTTCTTGTTTTTGATCGGGAGTCTAGATGTGCTTAATTTTAGAGATGTTCAGTTTGTTACTGTATCGCAGTTGGTGACACAACAAGGCTAACACACTAGAATAGGACGTTCGCTAATTGACAATGACTGATCACATCTGGGTGGTTGCATGCACATGTGTTGTTTACATTTGATAGTTCGATATGCCATCTTAGTTACTGAGTTGTGAATAAATGTAATAAATTACACAGCCTTGAGACGCCAGTATTTCTCACGATATTATTGAGCTCTTAAGATTTCAAGTCCACGTCGTACTTTCGTCATTTGGAATTTGGTACCCTACAGAATAGTAACCGCTTGAAAATGGGACAGCAAAGAGGCCGAAACCTGTAGCGAACCAAGGAGAGTTCTCCGTAGCAACTGGGGCGGATTTTCGTTAATTAAATAAACAGTTGAGGTATCAGCACTTGGGGATGTAAAAAGACTAGCTAACATGAAGAAGTAGGATGTGTGCCTATGCCCTTGGAAAATGAGCTGGTTCCTTGAAGTCGTGGAGAACAATTACCATCCTCGTCTGTGATAAGCTATTATTTGAACACTAGCGCCTCCCCTTATCTTGCGATTCACAGCTCTTCCCTGAGTGATATGGTCAGCCACTTCGTTGTTCTTCATTCTGACCACACAGGAAACGTCCGTACCACCTCACCACTGTTTACAGGTAGTAAAAAATGACTTAACTGATAGAAATAACAAGTTACTGAGAAGTAGCAGCATATCGCGTCAGTCACATAAGAGTGGTGTTAGTTGCGGCCTTACGAGGTTCCAAATCACGTTACCTTCAAGAACATGCTGCAGCGGTCGTGAACATTAGTTACCTTTGATATTGGACGTGATGAGTGGATGTTAGCGGATGTTAGCCAAGGATGCCTTTAAGACAAAAAAGGACGTCATTCTCAACACGTCACGAAGTCGTGCAATAGCGCTGCGAGAAGGTGGATGTCCCTTCCGCAGGAAGACTTTGCAAGAATATAGCCACTGTACATGACTGCTGGCAGCGGTGATCACGAGACTGTACGGTCACAAGAAGACCGGGCTCCGTACAGCCATGTGGCACTGCCAAGGGGGAAGATCATCGTGTTCGGCGTATGGCTGTGGTGCATCATAATGCATCTTCATCAGCAATTTGAACGGCATTTGCGACTTCAGACACACAAGTGACTGTTACAAATCGGTAACTTCAAGGACAGCTGCGTGCTAGGCGCCCTGTAGCGTACATTTCACTGACTCAAACCACCGCCACTTGCAACTTCAGTGGTGTCAACCAAGGGCTCGTTGGAGGGCAGTGTGGAGGTCTATTGTGTTTTCCAATGAAAGCTTGTTCTGCCTCGTTGCCAGTGATGGTCGTATGTTGGTTAGAAGGAGACGAGTTGAGGGCCAACACCCAACATGTCTGCATGATAGACACACTGGACCTCCACCTGGAGTTATGGTCTGGGATGCGGTCTCGTATCGCAGCAGGAACACTCTCGTGGCTATCTTACGCAACCTAACCCCAAATGTTTCGCCAATCTGGTGATTCAATCTGATGTGGTGCCATTCATGGAGAGCATTCTACGTGATGTTTTCCAGCAGGATAACACTCGCTCACTTCCCGCTACAGATGGCTGAGCGGGGACATCTCTGCGTGAATCCGGACAGCTGTTGTGAACGGCTGAAGCGTCTTCGACGCTAGTAGTTATTAGAGTTCACTTATTTATTCACAGTATTGACAAGTCTCCGTTCTTTGGTACCTGCCTCGGCTGTTGCTCGTTCAGCCGTTTGATGGATTTCAGCTGACGTCCGTCGAGACAGCTCAGTGGTTGCACGCCCAGTAGAAGATCTCAGCGACCCTGGTGCCACGGAGGGCTCCCGTCGGGCAGGCGCAGTCGTTTCGGGCTACCCTCTGGAGTGTACTCGATTCCACTCCAAATTCTATAATTGTGGTGTCACCGCCAGACACCACACTTGCTAGGTGGTAGCTTTTAAATCGGCCGCGGTCCGCTAGTATACGACGGACCCGCGTGTCGCCACTGTCAGTAATTGCAGACCGAGCGCCACCACACGGCAGGTCTAGAGAGACGTACTAGCACTCGCCCCAGTTGTACAGCCGACTTTGCAAGGAACGGTTCACTGACAACTACGCTCTCATTTGCCGAGACGATAGTTAGCATAGCCTTCAGCTACATTTGCTACAACCTAGCAAGGCGCCGTATTCAATTGATATTGAGATTCTATTAATGTGTCATCAAGAGCGATGTTCTACAAATGTGGATAAAAGTTAAGTATTCCACAAGCTACGTAGTTTTCTTTATAGCATTCATTACGTATCCTGTTTCAGACCTCACGCCAGCCTGCGTGAGTTTAAGCGCGTGCCTTTCGGCTTCCTCTCATTGTGTCTAGGCTGTCTTGTCTAGACACAACAATAATGATCCTTGATAAACCATCCCAATCTACCTGATACCGATAGTAGTGTGGTCGGAGGATCTCCTCCTACCACCCGAGCACGGGACCCATGGTTCAATTCCCGACAGGGTCTGGGATTTTCACCTGCCTCGAGATGACTGGGTATTTGTGCTGTCCTTATCATTTCAATTAAATCATGAAAATTGCAAGATTGGACTGAGGAAAGGTTGGGAATTTGTACGGGTGCTGATAACCGCGCAGTTGAGAACACCACAAACCAAACCATCATCACCTTCCTCCTATCACTGTTAGGTTTCAGGACCCAAACGCGCCTGAACGTTGAACAGGTACGTGGGCCCAGGATGCCCTCTTGTTGGCTCCTGCGTTTAAGACCGGTATTCTGCGATGTGGAGTCGTAGGTGGAGAGTCAGCAGCTGGCAGCGGATGAATAGCATAAATTTCATCTGGTCAAAGCCATCATCTTGACTGCACCTTCCGCTAGTTCTTAGACTGTGCTGGAGCATCCATGACATAGATTCACTTCAGTATCGCAGTCATGGAATCGAGAGCTATTACAGTGAATGCTATCAATTCCATTGCTTAACTCATGATGAGAGCTGCAGAGGTGGGGTATTTAATGAGAGATAGCCCGAGGCTACGACGCAACGCTCGGTTCGTAATGACAGAATGTGTCCTCGTTATTCTGCTACACTCCGTTAACAAGTTGGTAACTGCTGTGTCGGTCCCTCGCTATGTGCCCTTATGAGATAGGTACTGTTTCTTGAAACGTGGCCTAAGCACTAACGAATATGCTTGTCTCGCTTCCTTTGGTACATTGTCACAGTCTACTTTCTGCTGAATGGGCGTCTTTGCTTTTCAGATAGTGTCGTCGACCTAACCGACTTGCGACATACTGGCTTGCTTCCTGCTTCCGCCTTTTGTGCCTGCCATAACCTCAATTAACCTGTGGCAAAGTGAGTGGATTTTAATAAAAATTTTGTAATTTCAACCCCTCACAATTCAGTGCTATAACAGAACACAACATGTTCTACAGAGCGTCGACATGTTGTAGTGTCCTGACATAGGTAGGAGATGGAAAAAAGGGGTTACTGGTCAGTCTGCGATCCCGAGCGGTACAGAGCAGAAGGCAGAAGGACATTTCACAGTGAACGCATTTGATTGTTTCTTCTGTCTGAGCCAACACAATATACATAAATGACCTTGTGGATGACATCGGAAGTTCACTGAGGCTTTTTGCAGATGATGCTGTGGTGTATCGAGAGGTTGTAACAATGGAAAACTGTACAGAAATGCAGGAGGATCTGCAGCGAATTGACGCATGGTGCAGGGAATGGCAATTGAATCTCAATGTAGACAAGTGTAATGTGCTGCGAATACATAGAAAGATAGATCCCTTATTACAAAATAGGTCAGCAACTCGAAGCAGTTAATTCCATAAATTATCTGGGAGTACGCATTAGGAGTGATTTAAAATGGAATGATCATATAAAGTTGATCGTCGGTAAAGCAGATGCTAGACGGATATTCATTGGAAGAATCCTAAGGAAATGCAGTCCGAAAACAAAGAAAGTAGGTTACAGTACGCTTGTTCGCCCTCTGCTTGAATACTGCTCAGCAGTGTGGGATCCGTACCAGATAGGGTTGATAGAAGAGATAGAGAAGATCCAACGGAGAGCAGCACGCTTCGTTACAGGATCATTTAGTAATCGCGAAAGCGTTACGGAGATGATAGATAATCTCCAGTGGAAGACTCTGCAGGAGAGACGCTCAGTAGCTCGGTACGGGCTTTTGTTAAAGTTTAGAGAACATACCTTCACCGAAGAGTCCAGCATCATATTGCTCCCTCCCACGTATATCTCGCGAAGAGACCATGAGGATAAAATCAGAGAGATTAGAGCCCACACAGAAGCATACCGACAATCCTTCTTTCCACGAACAATACGACACTGGAATAGAAGGGAGAACCGATAGAGGTACTCAGGGTACCCTCCGCCACACACCGTCAGGTGGCTTGCGGAGTATGGATGTAGATGTAGATGTAGAACACTGGTACAGGCATTTACTAGAAATGCAGGTGGTGAGACTCGGTAGAGAACTCGTTGTGGAGACTCTTGGATAAACAAAGTTTTTTAAATAGTTGTTTATTCCAGGCAGGACTAACTAATACAAGGGCGGCTAGTTCTAGGGTTAGAAAAAGCATGAGTAACAGTGTTGTAACAGAAGCCAGTGCAGAAATCCCAGGAGTGGATGCTAACCACAGTAGCAAACACTAGCAGCACCTTAAAGCAACAACTTAGTTGCAAAACAAACATACTGAATGTGACACTGTTCACTGAGGCACTCCAAGTGAGAGAGCAGACTTACTCGGAGCTCGACCGAGGCTGGAGTCGACGGACGCAGACTTGGCGCCCTGATCGTCTGACTCAGAACACCGCCAAAATGCGGAATCTAGCGGTTTTAAAGAGTCACGTGGGGACACTGATTTTCCCACTTAAGGCCACCCAGTCAATCCCGTAGGCGCCAGCCAATCACTGTTTAGTTAGGTCCCCTCTACTGCTCCTAACGCTGGGATGTTAATGCAGTTGCACGAACTAAGTCCGTATTTGGTATCAACATTGTTCAGCTGAAAGCTAAACGTAACTCGTCTGCCAATTAAGGCTTGCAACATTATTGTTATACGTCATTTAGTCCCGCCCCTCACATTTCCCAGAGTAGGGACTGCTAGGTCAACAGTTTTTGGCGTTTTCGCTCTCTTTGTAACCCTCGTGAGCCTACTGACGTTGCTGTTCTCAGGGCTGGTATCAAGCTTAATACGCTAGTACGTGCCTCTTGGTTACAATTTTCTGCTGGGTTCCAGGGCACATAGGGATTCCTGGAACTGAACTTGCAGATGCGGCTGCCAAGGAGGCTTGCTCCATCCCACCTCCTGCTCGCTGTTCCGTCCCCCTGCAGGCCATTACGTCTTTCGTGACTCGGAAGGTCATGCATTGGTGGGAGGCTCAGTGGCTGGACGTGAGGGATAATAAGTTGCGAGCGGTGAAGGATTCTGTCCGACCGTGGCTCACCTCCTTCCGACAACGACGCGCTGAGGAAGTAGCCCTTACACGGCTTAGAATAGGACATTGTCCTTTGACACATAGTTTTCTGTTACGTCGTGAGGAGCCACCAACGTGTCAGACATGTGGGACACAGCTGTCGATACGACATATTTTAACTGAGTGTGTTTTATATGCGGATTTGAGGGAAGATTTCAGTTTCTCACCAGACCTACCCTCTCTTTTAACTAATAATGAGGCGAGTGTCGCTAGAGTTTTACGTTTTTGTGTGATGTCAGGCCTGCTTCCCAAAATATTGGGATTGAAGTCTTAATGTGCTGTCCAGTGGCTTGCTCACCCATTATTTGTAAGTGGTCACTCAGCCACCGTTAATTATTTTTATCTGTTTGTACTGCTATTTTAATTTTAGTTTTATCTCCCTGTTTTGATGTGCTGTGTCCAATCTTGCCATTTGAACGATACCAATTCCCTCACAATTTGGCTCTGAATCGAACTTTTGGGAACGGGCGCTGATAACCTCGCCCTAAAACACTAATCATCATCATCATCATTGGTTACAAAGTTCTACGGTGGCAACCTACCACAGCTTCCAGACGGCATATGAAGTTACATGTTAATTCCTTGAAGAGTAACTAGCGCCGTGGGACCGCGTCTGGGGGCGTCTGCATTTTCGCAAGGCTCTCCCCTTACCGGGGAGATCAGTTTGGATTCCGTAGAAATGTTGGAACACGTGAGGCAATACTGACCTTACGACTTATCTTAGAAGAAAGATTAAGAAAAGGCAAACCTACATTTCTAGCATTTGTAGACTTAGAGAAAGCTTTTGACAATGTTAACTGGAATACTCTCTTTCAAATTCTGAAGGTGGCAGGGGTAAAATACAGGGAGCGAAAGGCTATTTACAGTTTGTACAGAAACCAGATGGCAGTTATAAGAGTCGAGGGGCATGAAAGGGAAGCAGTGGTTGGGAAAGGAGTTAAGACAGGGTTGTAGCCTCTCCCCGATGTTATTCAATCTGTATATTGAGCAAGCAGTAAAGGAAACAAAAGAAAAATTCGGAGTAGGTATTAAAATTCATGGAGAAGAAGTAAAAACTTTGAGGTTCGCCGATGACATTGTAATTCTGTCAGAGACAGCAAAGGACTTGGAAGAGCAGTTGAACGGAATGGACGGTGTCTTGAAAGGAGGATATAAGATGAACATCAACAAAAGCAAAACGAGGATAATGGAATGTAGTCAAATTAAGTCGGGTGATGCTGAGGGAATTAGATTAGGAAATGAGACACTCAAAGTAGTAAAGGAGTTTTGCTATTTAGGGAGTAAAATAACCGATGATGGTCGAAGTAGAGAGGATATAAAATGTAGACTGGCAATGGCAAGGAAAGCGTTTCTCAAGAAGAGGAATTTGTTAACATCGAGTATAGATTTAAGTGTCAGTAAGTCGCTTCTGAAAGTATTTGTATGGAGTATAGCCATGTATGGAAGTGAAACATGGACGATAACTTGTTTGGACAAGAAGAGAATAGAAGCTTTCGAAATGTGGTGCTACAGAAGAATGCTGAAGATAGGGTGGGTAGATCACATAACTAATGAGGAGGTATTGAATAGGATTGGGGAGAAGAGAAGTTTGTGGCACAACTTGACTAGAAGAAGGGATCGGTTGGTAGGACATGTTTTGAGGCATCAAGGGATCACAAATTTAGCATTGGAGGGCAGTGTGGAGGGTAAAAATCGTAGAGGGAGACCAAGAGATGAATACACTAAGCAGATTCAGAAAGACGTAGGTTGCTGTAGATACTGGGAGATGAAGAAGCTTGCGCAGGATAGAGTAGCATGGAGAGCTGCATCAAACCAGTCTCAGGACTGAAGACCCCAACAACAACAACACCCCCCTTACGGTTTACTTCCTGTAACAATGTCTCTCCTAGTTTCTTATGCCCTCAGAATCGTCTGCTTCCGTGCCTTGGAGCGCCTGTCCTCCATTCTCACAGGTTCAAGATAACACTACAGTAGCAAGGAATAATCAGTATATTGCAATGTTGCCTTGGACTACTCGATCACCACAACTGTCTCCAGTCGAGCGCACACGGGACACCATCGGACAACAGTTCCAGCGTCAACCACAACCACTATTTACCGTCTCTGTGTTGACCGACCGAATGCAACAGACATGGAACTCCATCCCACGAACTGACACACCGCACCGGTGTAACACAATGCATGCACGTTTGCATGCTTTCATTCAACATTCTGGCGGTTACACTGGTTATTAATGTACCAGCATTTCACATTTTCGTTGGCTTATTTAATGGTTGCAGTAACCCGTGATCTCGCAAAATTGATCAGTAAAATATATTCCCGAGATTTTATCACTCTACATTAATTAGTCTTCGGTGCTGCAATTTATTTCTCCGCCAGTGTATTTCAACATCTGATAGAGCATGTCACGTACACGGTGTATGTATCTGCTTAATTCAGTATTAAAACCCAATAACATTACTTACTTCGCTTATAATACACGTTGTATACACAAAATACGTTCACGAGAAAAAATTAATACAGTCGCACGTTACTAGCACAAAGAAACCGACTAAAAGAGAAGTAACGTGGTGTTTCAAGAATGCACAATAAATTGTTACGTAATAAATACCGTTTGAGAAAAAAATCCAGCAATCGGCATTGCTTCAAACGAAGGCATGAGTAGTTTTAGTTGCAATTTGACCGATGAAAGATATGTGGGCTACAGGAAAAGATGTCAGAGAAAGTAATGCTAGATGAACAGTTAAATATGTTTAAAATACAGTTCAAGACAAAAACTAACCAGGAAGGAGTTATTGAAATGGGACAGGTGTCCCTAGACGTGATGTACATGTGCAAACAAATAATTAATTACAATTTCAGAAAAAAAATGAATGATTTATTCAAGAGAGAGAGAAATGTTCAAATGTGTGTGAAATATTATGGGACTTAACTGCTAAGGTCATCAGTCCCTAAGCTTACACACTACTTAACCTAAATTATCCTAAGGGCAAACACACACACCCATGCCCGAGGGAGGACTCGAACCTCCGCCGGGACCAGCCGCGCAGCCCATGACTGCAGCGCCATAGACCGCTCGGCTAATACCGCGCGGCCAAGAGAGAGAGCTTCGCAAATAGAGTAAGTCAATAACGACTTCCTCTACCTATGGCTCATACGCAACAGGTTGGTCGGCTTGGCACTGGATTTGTTGGATGTCCTCCTGAGGGATGCATGGGACTTAACATCTGAGGTCATCATCCCCTAGAACTTAGAACTGCTTAAACCTAACTAACCTAAGGACATCACGCACATCCATGCCAGAGGTAGGACTCGAACCTGCGATCGTAGCGGTCGCGCGGTTCCAGACTGAAGCGTCTAGAACCGCTCGACCACAACGGCCGGCCCTCAGGGATGTACTGCTAAATTATGTTCAATTGGCGCATTAGATTGTCAAAATCCCGAGCTGGGCCTGTCAGTATACTCCAAACGTTCTCAGTAGAAGAGACATCAGGCAACATTGCTGGCGAAGGTAGGGTTAGGCAAGCACTAATCTCTCGCCTTGTGTAAGTGGCCATTATCTTGGTGAAATGTAATTCCATGTTGGCTTGATAGGAATGGCAACAAAATGGGGCGCAGAAAACCGTCAACGTACCACTGTGCTTTAGGAATGCCATGGATGATAACCAGAAACGACCTGCTATGAAAATAAATGGCACCCAAGACCATCACTTCTGGTTGTCGGGCTGTATGGTGAGCGACAATCAGTATGGTATACCACCATAGTCCAGGGCGTTTACAGACATGTTTTCGCCGGTCATCGGGGCTAAATTCTGGAAATTATGGAAACTTGTGGTAACTTCCTATGGGACCTATCTCCTGAGGTCATCGGTCCCTAGGGTTACACACTACTGAATCTTAAACTGACTTACGCTAAGGGCAACACACACACCCAAGCTCGAGGGAGGACTCGAACCTCCGACGGGGACAGACGAGTGAACTGTAGCAAGGCCGTCACACCTCGCAGCTACACAGCGCGGCGGCTCAGTTCTAAGTGAGGCCCATCACCGAAGAAAATCGCACTCCAGTAATAATATTCCAAGCCGAGGCGCATCTGGAGATGCCCCGGACAGTGGTGGGACAACAATCTGACTACCGTCCGCCATACGGCCTGATAGGAAGAGTGTTGCTGCAGGGTACCATTTCATTTCATAACTGGACCCCTTTGATTGTCTAGAGCACTTTTACAGCACAGCAATATGTATATTACATTCTACACCCTGTCTTGTTGCCTTTCATGACAAGCAATCGTGGGCTTAAATTTCTGCAAGATAATCTCCGACCGCACACGGGGCCACGCGGGATTAGCCGAGCGGTCTCGGGCGCTGCAGTCATGGACTGTGCGGCTGGTCCCGGCTGAGGTTTGAGTCCTCCTTCGGGCGTGGGTGTGTGTGTTTATCCTTAGGATAATTTAGGTTACGTAGTGTGTAAGCTTAGGGACTGATGACCATAGCAGTTAAGTCCCATAAGATTTCACACACCTTTGAACATTTGAACCGCACACGGCGAGAGTTTCTACTGCTCGTCTTCGTGCTTGCCAAACCCTACCTTGGCCAACAAGGTAACTGGATCTCTCCCAGTTGAGAGCTGGGCAGGACCCTCAAACCATCTCGGAATTTTGACCATCTAATGCGCTAATTGGACAGAATTTGGCACGATATACCTGACTACGACATTCAACAACTCTTTCAATCAATGAGAATCCGAATAACCGCACGCTTAATGGCCAGAGGTGGGACAGTGCGTAACTGACTTGGTCAGTTGCGGAAGCTCTTTCTCCTAACCAGATTATCTATTTTTGTCTGAAATTTTAATTATTTCTTCGCCTATTCGTGTACATGATACCCACTAATTTCTGTCCCATTCGGATAATTATTTCATGGTGCGTCGATGTTCCTTTTTTTTTCTCAGGGCGTATATCGAAATATTTCAGTAAGATCAAGATTTTTGCCTCCAGCACGGATTGAGGCGAACATTTTCCAGATTATGTGGGTGGACGCAACCATTTCTTCGTTACAACATTACGCTAATTCCTACATTGTGTCCTCCGTTATAGGCAAGTTTGCGGAGTAATGGCCATTTAAGCGTCGATGGAGCCGTTTCGCCCAGTTCTGAACGTCGGCAGCCGGGTTTTGATGACAAGCTCGATTACTTTGTAAGTGCCGGTCCCCTGACGCAACAGCCCACTTTGCATAAATTAAGGTGCCGACGAGATTAAACGCCGCTCTGTGATTTGATCCACCGAAACATGATGCTGTGGATACCTCACACTGGTGTTGCCCCTTTCTTTCTGAAGATGGTCTCACGAAAATGTATGTACAGGACTATTAAAAATGTGTAGCGACTACAAATGGCTATTACTATTTAATATATAGCGATACATCGATAAGATTAAATGTAAAAGAACCTTAAAATTTTCTTACGTGTTTCATACACGCTGCATATACAGTCAGAGTTTTTAGAGGAGATGTAAAGAAACACCTTTGTTAGGCGCCAAAAATGTCGCAGGCCACCGTTTTCTCTCTAGAGATCTACGACCCTAGTGATGTTACGGGATGGTGCTCCAACTACCGTCTGACGAGTATTCTTTTAGATTTGCTTATGAAAAACTCGTCCGTTTACATTAATGTAGAACTGATACGGGCATGCAAGATTGCAGCCAGGTGTTTCAAGAATACTGGATTCAGCTTCAGTCAAGCGGGCAACTAGCTCTTCAGGTGTGTCTCGTACAGCAAATGCTTCGTCTCACCCCTACAAAAATAAAGCCACACAGTTGAGGTCGAGAGAAAATGGTGGCTGCAGTACTAACCCAACTACCCAAAATGAACAGTTGGGGTAAAAATTATCAAGATAATGTAAAAAAATGAGAAAATCTTTTTTTCAAAATCATTTTAATTAGCAATGTCACGTACGTGTATAGTAAAATATGAATATTTCTTCCGTAAGAAGAATTACAAATGCTACACTCAGTTAACAGGTTTTTAACTGCTGTGCCGGTCCCTCGCTACGCGCTCTTATGAGATAGGTACTGTTTCTTGAAACATGGCCTATGCATTAACGAATATGCTTGTCTCGCTTCCTTTGGTTTTCTGTCACAGTCTACTTTCCACTTTTGCCACAGTCTACTTTCTACTCCTTACTTTTCAGACAGTGTCGTCTACCTAATCGACTTGCAACATACTGAATTGTCTACTGCTACCGCCTTTAGTGCCTGACATAACCTGAATTAGCTGTGGCAACGTGAGTGGATTTTAATAAAAAATTTACAATTTCAACCTCTCACTATTCAGTGCCGTAACAGAACCCAACATGCTCCACAGAGCGTCGACATTTTGCCTTGCGCTGCTCGATCTCCAGATCTGTCTCCAGTGGAGCACACATGGGAAACCATCGGACAACAGCTCCAGCTCCAGCGGCATCCACAACCAGTATTAACCAGCTCTGTGTTGACCGACCGAATGCAACATACATGGAACACCATCCATCAAAGTGCCATACGGCATGTGTATTACACAATGCATGCTCGTTTGCATACTTTCATTCAACATGAGTCACTTATTTTGCCACTGCGCGTTTCGATGTTTCCCACAATCTTCAGATCGAGAATTATTTCCATAGCTGGTGTTGATGAAGATTACAGAAGTCTTTTCGCAATAAAAATCAAGAGCAGTGTAGCTTACTCTCCGTCTTTTGCTGATGATAAGAAATGCTTATTTAGAAAAAGCGCCTTTAAGTTTAAAAACAATTCAGTATCAGAAATTCATGTTTTTAACATGAAAAATGCCTTTTCCCAATAAACAACTTTTATTATTAGCAACAGTCGCAAAATAACATACATTGCCATTCGTCTGCTAGTGTGAATACAAGTCTGTGCTCTTCATCAACATCACCCATTCAAATAAACAGTTAACCACGAGAAGGAGATGGTGTGAACCATCGGAATGTGCAGTGTCGAAATAAACAAGTGACTGACTCAGAAACTGCTTGATCTGTATAGTTCAAGTATGATGAATGAGTGTTTCAGTTGTCAATAGAACCACCATCATATCGTACACGTATTGGACAGAGGCTGAAAAAAAAAACAGCTGGATATATTATTAGTAAACACTTGATGGAATAAACTGCACTTGTGTCAGAGGTGAGTTAACAAAAGAAAGCAACAAGAAAACTGAGACCGGTTGTGTAGCATGGTCGTATGAGATGCAGGTTGAACAAAAGCTAGACATACCTGCGATAACCATATCATGAAATAACGTGCGCTGGTACGAGAGGCGTGTACAGAGAAAAACAAATTTGGTTCTAACAACACATTAAATTTGAGGCTGGTTCTACACCATCGGTAATAAAATCATAGTCAAACGTAAAATATAAAACGGAGATCTTTAGAGTGTGCAAGTTGTCGCTAGCAAAATAAAATGTTTGTAGTCTACTCGGAAAAACTTAACTAATACCCATTCAAAGTCATAACATAAAATTACACAAAATTCAAGCATAGCTAACATTGTGTCTTTCACGAAATTTTATCCTATCTCGCGTCGTACTTGACCTAAGCGTCGTGTCTTCAACAAGTTACAACGGACCTTCCGGGAATAAAATTATATGTTACGATACCTCACGATAAATGATCTCAAGAGTTGACATGTTTAGTAATATTTCATGATTTAAATGGTTTCCTTTCATTCATGAACATTACATTAATTTTGTCCATACTGTAATTTTTTGTGGCAAACAAATAATTGTATGTAAATAAAATTAAACGTATTAGTCAAATTCTGACTTGGGTGGTGCTGATGAGAGCTTAAGTAATTTATGAACGAATTGGAGCTTCCATTACGTCATATTACTGACAGTGACCACTTGTAGCTACTTGTATTATCAACAAATATGATAGAAATGATATGATTCTCTATAATTTTCCGAAATACTCGTGTTGTAGTTGTGGTCTTCAGTCCTGAGACTGGTTTGATGCAGCCCTCCATTCTACTCTATCCTGTGCAAGCTTCTTCATCTCCCAGTACCTACTGCAGCCTACATTCTTCTGAATCTGCTTAGTGTATTCATCTCTTGATCTCCCTCTGCGATTTTTACCCTCCACGCTGCCCTTCAATGCCAAATTTGTGATCCCTTGATGCCTCAGAACATGTCCTACCAACCGGTCGCCTCTTTTTGTCAAGTTGTACCACAAACTCCTCCCCAATTCTATTCAATACCTCCTCATTAGTTATGTGATTTACCCATCTAATCTTCAGCATTATTCTGTAGCGCCACATTTCGAAAGCTTGTATTCTCTTCCTGTCTAAACTACCTATCCTCCATGTTTCACTTCCACACATGGCCGCACTCCATACGAATACTTTCAGAAACGACTTCCTGACACTGAAATCAATACTCGATATTAACACAATTTCTCTTCCTCAGAAACGCCTTCCTTGCCATTGAGATTCTACATTTAATATCCTCTCTACTTCGACCATCATCAGTTATTTTGCTCCCAAAATAGCAAAACTCCTTTACCACCTTAAGGAGTTTTGCTATTTGGGGAGCATACTCATAAAATATACAATGGTGAACCAGTTTTCGAACAATACGAAACTTTAAATGCAAGACGATAATTAGAACAGACCACGAGAAACGATAATTCTTAGCATATTGGGTTACAATCATCATACAAAATTACTGGAAATGTTAAGTTTTCTATGGAATATGTGTAACAGAATTTTGGAATGCGTTTTATTTACGTCTTACAGATGAAGCTACTGATAGTTTTTGCAAGTAGATAATAACAAAAAATGTAAGGAAGCGCCAGAGTTCTCAGAAAACTGAAATATGTCACTATAGTATAAATGAAGTGTTGTTACTTCTGTCAAAATTATCTCTTTTGAGATAAGTCTTCTAACTCAAAACAACCACAAATAATGTACAGTTTCATTACAATTTCTACGATCTTGCTGGAATTCGACGTAGAACTACTGAAGGTGTCCGAGGAATTTCTTGTTTCGTAACTCTGTCAACAATTGTGGGCACCGTGTAGTCATCAAAAAATATGAAATAATATCTACACAATTGCTCTACAATTCACGCTTAAGTGTTTAGTAGAAGGTCCGCAACCGTTTTCAACTGTATCTTGACTGTTGCGCTCTCGAAGAGTACATGCGAAAAATTATCACATAAATCTTTCCGTGCGAGATCTTATGGTGTCTTACTCTATTACGTCATTCACTTATGACTATACAGATGGAAGTATAGCTTTTTTTCTTTTTCATTCAGTAGAAAAAGTTGGTTTGTTTTAGTGATTCCCACCGCAAATCGCTTACCGTGTCAGTGAAACTCTCTCCTCTAGTTCGCGATAAGGCAAAACAAGCTGCGATTCTTTCGACTTTTTCGATGTCCTCCGTCAGTCTTTGCTGGTAAGGATCTCATACCGCGAAGAAATAAGAGTACCCAAGTATATGTAGACTTCTGCCAAACTGAAACTTGAAACTTCCTGGCAGATTAAAACTGTGTGCCCGACCGAGACTCGAACTCGGGACATTTGTCTTTCGAGTCTCGGTCGGGCACACAGTTTTAATCTGCCAGGAAGTTTCATATCAGCGCACACTCCGCTGCAGAGTGAAAATCTCATTCTGCAAACATCCCCCAGGCTGTGGCGAAGCCATGTCTCCGCAATATCCTTTCTTTCAGGAGTGCTAGTTCTGCAAGGTTCGCAGGAGAGCTTCTGTAAAGTTTGGAAGGTAGGAGACGAGGTACTGGCAGAAGTAAAGCTGTGAGTACCGGGCGTGATTCGTGCTTCGGTAGCTCAGATGGTAGAGCACTTGCCCGCGAAAGGCAAAGGTCCCGAGTTCGAGTCTCGGTCGGGCACACAGTTTTAATCTGCCAGGAAGTTTCATGTCAGCGCACACTCCGCTGAAGAGTGAAATTCTGCCAAACTGTTTCTATTTAATGGTTCGAATTTATGTTGTTTGTATTTGTACAATTTTATTCTTCTGGCACATGACTTATCGCCATTCACCTTTGTTTGTAATTTTTATCCAAGCTATCCAAGTTAAATCGATAATCTTTAAATTAATGTAACTTATTGTGTGATTTCGTACTTCTTATTTTTTGGGTCAGTTGACACTGTTAACATGATGCACGTATCTTGTATAAATCATTTTGCGTTTCGTTTTGCCTTCTGATGACTTGACTCGATATCAAACAACATCATCCGCAAACAACGTAAAATGAGTGTTCAGATTTTCTCCTGTATCTCTTACTCATATGAATATGGTAGAGGGCCTATGACGCTCTACTGGGAAACCTCCATTTAACTTCCACTTAAATAGATGATGTTCCTTTCAGGTACTACGAAGTGAGACGTTTTTGGCAGGAACTCGTGGTGGCAGTAGCAAAACTGAGGAGATAGCTACGAAATTTGATTACAAGGCGCTTGTGAGGCATGGAGTCAAATAATTACTTTGTGTAAACAAAATGGCAGTTGTGTTCCACAAAAACGAAACCTTCTAAGTCTATGTTGATTCTGTCTGTAAATCGATTCCTTCGATTTGTTTCTTAGTCTTCAAGCACAGTACACATTCCAAAATCCTACCACAAATAGATGCCAATGACATGGGTCCATATTTGAGTGGATCACTTCTAATCCCATTTTTGTCTGTTAGTGTGAGTTGTATAGCTTTGACAGACCTTTCGTCGTATGAGCAGTTTTATATGATTTCTAAAAATGGAACTATTTCATCAATATGTCTAGAAAAAAAATTGATATACGCTGTAGACAGGAAGAGTTCTATAATTGCCAAAAGTGTCTTCGGTGCAACAAGAGTGTCTACTTGAAAAGTATGCATATCAGCGGCTTTTCTTTTTCTTTTTCTTTTTCCACTCTTTTAACTGCTAATTGACCTCTTCTTTCTGTCTTCAGACCAATTTGAAACTGTTTTTTTTCTTTTTTGTAAGCTAGCTAATCTGTCTGTCTCTTTTTCCACTCTTTTAACTGCTAATTGACCTCTTCTTTCTGTCTTCAGACCAATTTGAAACTGTTTTTTTTCTTTTTTGTAAGCTAGCTAATCTGTCTGTCTTGGAATCCTTCCATTTTCAATAATTTGTTGCGAAAGGCTTCTGTGCTGTTTATTCTTCTGTTTTTTCATTGTTTCTTTCTAAATCCTTGTTCACTTCGTTGACCCAGCCTGTTGCGGACTTCTTACCCCACAAACATTTGAAAATCTTATTAGTTAATCTACTGCCTTGCGTTGGAAATAATGTATAAAAAACATGAGTCTCCTTCCCATTGCGTTTGAAATATTTTCTATATTTTGGTACATTTCTGCATTACTTCATAATATCCAGTCTTCTGCTGTGTTTTGTGGGCCTAATATTTTACTCCTCATTTGCCTTTCTAGTTATCATAATTTATCTAAATTATAGTTTAATATCACGCACTCACTTGCGTATAGGCATTCTGACATCATTACTGTGTTGTAATGCCTTATTTTTGCATTTTCGCATAGGCACTTTTTACTGTAGAGGTCTTTGGTGATACCATATGCTCTCCCCATTTTATGCAACCTTTTCACTGTTGCAGATTTTTCCAAAGCATTTTCTTCGATTATCTCCCCTAGATATTTGAATTCTTTTATCCTATTTGGCCAATATCTGTTCCCGGGAATTTTGGAGCATCCTCAACGTTTGTTATAAATTTTGTTTTTTCTGCAGAAATTCTTCAGCCGGTTCTGATGGCTACTTCTTCCAGGAGATTTATTTGCGTTATAGCAGATGAAACACTTTCGGAAAGTATTGCAAAATCATCCGCAAATGCAAGACAGTTGATTTCGATCTTTGTGCTTCCTCTCCCAAACCTTATATTGGAGATGTTGAGTTGAATAAGTCTTTCTTTCCAAATTGTCATTGTTTTCTCTAACGCACTATAAAAAGACCCTTGTCGTACACCTGTTTCTATTCTGAAAGACTGTGAAATTTCTCCCATAAATTTTGCTATAGAGACATTAAAAGTGTTTCAGGAATTAGGTTTGCCAGTATAGACTATACGCAAAATTCTCGACTTATTTTATCTATAGTTTCTCTGTTAACAGAGTCGAAAGTCTTTTTGAAATCTACAAACGTAATTACAATTTCCTTAGAATTAAGTAATCTGTGGCGAATTGCAGACTTGAGACTATTTTTTTTAAATTTTTTATTCGTTTTCTAGAACATATATTGCATCTCTCTTGGGAAAGAAATTTCCGAAAATTGTGTTCAGTATTCCCGTTTAGTGGCGCCATGATTAGCAACATTACCATTGCATTCTAACTTTTAAACGCAAGTGTTATAGTAAACTGAATTGCGTCGTTACTGTGGGGGACGCTAAATTATCGGAGAAGCTGAGATGAGCTGCCACCAGGGTGTCGGCTCATTAGCAGAGTTTGCCCTGGTGTTTAACTTGTCTTGTTGTTGTTGTTGGTTGGCTGTTGTTGTGGAGCGGTGCCAGAGGAGTCGAGCAGTCGGCGTCTGCTTCCGCATATTCCGGAAGTCCGTCTTCCGTCCCAGCCGAAAGCGCCTAATCTGCTCCGCTTCTTAGTGGCTTCGGCGTAGTTAATGAAGGCGCGACTGCATTTGGGGGCTTAGCCGAGAAACCGGCTCTTAAAGTGGGCGCTGTCCGCATCCACTGGAGAGCAGCCGCGAATCACTTGTCTCTGGCCTCAGCGGTTGCTGCGTGCGATACGGAAACGAGCCAAACACGCGTTCCTGCAACGCAACGGCATTCTTGAAACAACTTACAATGCGTCACCCCCGTCCGTTAAATTTACAGTCTTCAGTTTTTTATTTGTCATCAGTATTCAGCCTGGTTTGATGGCGCCCGCCACCAATTCCTCGCCTGTGCCAACCTCTTCATCTCAGAGTAGCACTTGCAACCTACATCCTCAATTATTAGCTGGACATCTGTCTTCCTCTTCAGTTTTCGCATAATTTGCTGTCAAATGTACAGTTTGGTTTTAGAAATGGTTTAACAACTGAAAATGCTATATTCTCATTTCTCTGTGAGGTTTAGGACGGATTAAATAAAAGGTTTGTTTTAACGAAGGATTTTGACTGTGTTGACCATAAAATATTACTGCAGAAGTTGTACCATTATGGAGTAATGGGAGTGGCTTACAATTGGTTCGCCTCTTACTTTAAGAACAGAAAGCAGAAGGTAATTCTCCGCAATATTGAGAGTAGTATTGATGTTCAGTCCCAATGGGGCACTGTTAAGTGGGGTGTTCCCCAAGGGTCGGTGCTGGGGCCACTACTGTTTCTTATTTATATAAATGATTTGCCATCTAGTATTACAGGTGATTCAAAAATATTTCTGTTTGCTGGTGACACCAGCTTGGTAGTGAAGGATCTTGTGTGTAATATTGAAACATTATCAAATAATGTAGTTCATGAAATAAGTTCGTGGCTTGTGGAAAATAATTTGATGCTAAATCACAGTTAAGACTCAGTTTTTACAGTTTCTAACTCACAATTCAACAAGAACTGATATTTTGATCAGACAGAATGGGCATATTATAAGCGAGAGAGAACAGTTCAAGTTCCTAGGCGTTCGGATAGATAGTAAGCTGTTGTGGAAAGCCCATGTTCAGGATCTTGTTCAGAAACTAAACGCTGCTTTATTTACCATTAGAACAGTATCTGAAATAAGTGACACTTCAACACGAAAAGTAGTCTACTTCGCATATTTTCATACGCTTATGTCATATGGCATTATTTTTTGGGGTAATTCTTCTGATTCAAAAAGGGTATTTTTGGCTCAAAAACGGGCTGTTAGAGCTATATGTGGTGTAAGTTCGAGAACCTCTTGTCGACCCCTATTCAATAGTCTGGGAATTCTGACATTGCCCTCACAGTACATATTTTCTTTAATGTCGTTTGTTGTTAGCAATACTAGCTTATTCCAAAGAGTTAGCAGCTTTCACTCAGTTAATCCTAGTCAGAAATCAAATCTGCATGTGGAATGCACTTCCTTGACTCTTGTGCAGAAAGGAGTGCACTATTCTGCTGCATCCATTTTCAATAAGCTACCACAAGAACTCAAATATCTTAGCTGTAGACCAAAAGCTTTTATGTCCAAACTGAAGAGTTTCCTCATGGCTCACTCCTTCTATTCTGTCGAGGAGCTCGTGGAAGAGCTGAAAAATTAAGCAAAATCCAGAGTTACATTGTTGACTTTCTTTATTTAAACTTACGAATTGTCGCCTGAATACGTTTCTTGTATTTCATTTTATCTGTTTCTACTATCGTGTTATAATTTCATGTATTGACTCTTTCCATGACCATGGAGACTTCTCCTTAATTCAGTCCCACGGAACAATAAATAAATAAATAAATGAAATAAATAGAGCTCCCTCTAATAAGATGTAAGTTATTCCCTCATGTCTTAACAAAATTCCTATCATCCTGTCCCTTCTCGTTATCAGTGTCTCCTATATATTCCTTTCCTCCCCGACTCTGTGCAGAACCTCCTTATTCCTCACCACATCAGTCCACCTAATTTTCAACATTCGTCAGTAGCGCCACATCTCAAATGCTTCGATTCTCTTCTGTTCCGGTTTTTCAGTCCATGTTTCACTACCATGCAATACTGGGCTCCTAAAGTACATTCTCAGAAATTTCTCCGTCAAATTATGTTTCGTACTAGTAGACTTCTCTTGACCAGGAATGCCCTTTTTGCCAGTTTGATGTCGTCCTTGCTCTGTACGTAATAGGTTATTTTGCTGCCTATGTAGTAGAATGCCTCACCTTATCTACTTCGTGACCAGGAATGCTGATGTTTCTCGCTCTTCTCATTTCTACTACTTTTCATTACTTTCATCTTTCTTCGATTTACTCTCAGTCCATATTCTTTACTTATTAGACTGTTCATTCCATTCAGCAGATCATGTAATTTTTCTTCACTTTCACTCAGGATAGTAATGTCATCAGCGAATCATATCATTGATATCCTTTCACCTTGAACTTTAATTCCACTTCTGACTCTTTCTTTCATATCCATTATTGTTTCTAGGATGTACAGATTAAACACTAGGGGCGAAAAACTACAACCCTGTCTTACACTCTTTTTAATCCGAGCACTTCGTTGTTGGTCGTTCACTCTTATCATTCCCTCTTGTCTCTTGTGCCACCCGTCTCTCTCGTATATACACTCCTGGAAATGGAAAAAAGAACACATTGACACCGGTGTGTCAGACCCACCATACTTGCTCCGGACACTGCGAGAGGGCTGTACAAGCAATGATCACACGCACGGCACAGCGGACACACCAGGAACCGCGGTGTTGGCCGTCGAATGGCGCTAGCGGACTTTGAGCGAGGGCGTATAGTGGGCATGCGGGAGGCCGGGTGGACGTACCGCCGAATTGCTCAACACGTGGGGCGTGAGGTCTCCACAGTACATCGATGTTGTCGCCAGTGGTCGGCGGAAGGTGCACGTGCCCGTCGACCTGGGACCGGACCGCAGCGACGCACGGTTGCACGCCAAGACCGTAGGATCCTACGCAGTGCCGTAGGGGACCGCACCGCCACTTCCCAGCAAATTAGGGACACTGTTGCTCCTGGGGTATCGGCGAGGACCATTCGCAACCGTCTCCATGAAGCTGGGCTACGATCCCGCACACCGTTAGGCCGTCTTCCGCTCACGCCCCAACATCGTGCAGCCCGCCTCCAGTGGTGTCGCGACAGGCGTGAATGGAGGGACGAATGGAGACGTGTCGTCTTCAGCGATGAGAGTCGCTTCTGCCTTGGTGCCAATGATGGTCGTATGCGTGTTTGGCTCCGTGCAGGTGAGCGACACAATCAGGACTGCATACGACCGAGGCACACAGGGCCAACACCTGGCATCATGGTGTGGGGAGCGATCTCCTACACTGGCCGTACACCACTGGTGATCGTCGAGGAGACACTGAATAGTGCACGGTACATCCAAACCGTCATCGAACCCATCGTTCTACCATTCCTAGACCGGCAAGGGAACTTGCTGTTCCAACAGGACAATGCACGTCCGCATGTATCCCGTGCCACCCAACGTGCTCTAGAAGGTGTAAGTCAACTACCCTGGCCAGCAAGATCTCCGGATCTGTCCCCCATTGAGCATGTTTGGGACTGGATGAAGCGTCGTCTCACGCGGTCTGCACGTCCAGCACGAACGCTGGTCCAACTGAGGCGCCAGGTGGAAATGGCATGGCAAGCCGTTCCACAGGACTACATCCAGCATCTCTACGATCGTCTCCATGGGAGAATAGCAGCCTGCATTGCTGCGAAAGGTGGATATACACTGTACTAGTGCCGACATTGTGCATGCTCTGTTGCCTGTGTCTATGTGCCTGTAGTTCTGTCAGTGTGATCATGTGATGTATCTGACCCCAGGAATGTGTCAATAAAGTTTCCCCTTCCTTGGACAATGAATTCACGGTGTTCTTATTTCAATTTCCAGGAGTGTATTTTATTCTAACCGTTTCTCCTTATAACCCCCATTTTTCTCATAACATAGAACGCTTTGCACCATTTTACATTGTCGACCGCTTTTTTGAGGTTAGCATCCTATGAAGGTGCCTTGACTTGCTCTCATTGTCAACCACAACGACAGTATTGCCTGTCTGGTGCCTTTACCTTTCGTAAAGCAAACTGTTCGTCATCTAACACATTCTCAATTTTCTTTTCTATGTTCATTTATCGGTCGCAAATTCAAATACTGTCGGAAGGTATTCAGTTGAGGGAGATGAGCTGGATAAGCAAGAGCCTTTGATGTCATCCTTCTCGGCTTTGAGCAATGACGTCATAACAAGCCGCAAGATGCAACACGAATATCATTTCAATATGGTGACAAGCAACTTCAGTGCGGGATTTCCACTTCATTGCGTGTTGGTACAGGAAGCACCATGCAGAACGAGGCAACAGCAAGAGTCTCAGTTGCAGAATTGACTTCATTGCTTTATGTGGCATCTTCAAATTGACCATTACAGTGTTGGTAAGTGGGTTTTGGGTGCCACAATTAAGCCATCGGAAAAAATAGACTGCCGTCGTCATATATAGTAAAATAAATCGAAGCAATACGGGTTCTATGGTTTTACAATTGTAACGTATAACGTATGGAGTGAGCACGTACTTGCTTCGTTTTATTTTATTGTGTACGACTAGGGCTGTCTATTTCTGTCAACGCCTTAATCATGGCATCAGAACCCACTTACCAAAACTATACTGGTCAATCTGAAGACACCTTGTGTTAGACGAAATAAGAGTCATGTAGAAATCAAACTGTAGAATCAATTCTGTAACCAAGACTGCTATTTTCATCACAATTTCTTAGTAATAAGTATTGAAGTTAACGGTACAGGTGCAGAAAAATTTGGGCTTTCGGCGGTGAAAAATCTAAGAAAACCGGAACATCCTGAGAATAGCAAAATATACGAACGAGCCGGGCAAAAAGTGGAGAATACAATGATTAGTTTCAAAAATGAAAGCACGAAATTAGTGCGGTACGACTAAAACTTCTATGGAAAGCTGCGCTTGACCTGTGTAGCTCAGCTTAAAACTTTATTATGAATCCAAAAACCCATAGCAGTGCAAGAAGCCAAAACGCAGTACCAATACACATAACCAAAAATTGCGAGAAGTAACAAAACACAGTATAAAAAATATCACTTAACCTATACAGTTCAACATAACAAGCTGACATCAGTACATAAACCAATGGAAAAAGCCAAAATGCAATAAAAGTACAGATACGCAAAAATCACGGCAATTCACGAAACATGGCGTTGTAATAAAAGAAAGGATTTAGAGTTTAACATCGCTATATCACAGAGACTGAACCTTGCTCTATGAGCAAATAACTCACGGACCAGGAATTTTAGATTCGAAAGGACAATGTATTCATGAACTACTCCAAGTTGACACAAATTCGCTAGTTACTGGGACAACCAAAAATAACATTTAATATCTGATCGATTAGGAGCGTAAGCTCTGGAGAATGAGCTGGCAAGGGCAGCAGTCGAACATTTTCTGTATACAGAAAGGCCCGCACAGGACCTCCAACGTGCGGTCGTGCATTATCCTGCTGAAAAGTAGGAGGTTGGGTTGTTTTCGGAAGGAGACCAGCCAGCGAGGTCATCGGTCTCATCGGATTAGGGAAGGATGGGGAAGGAAGTCGGTGTGCCGTTTCAAAGGAACCATTCCGGCATTTGCCTGGAGCGATTTAGGGAAATCACGGAAAACCTAAATCAGGGTGGCCGGACGCGGGATTGAACCGTCGTCCTCCCGAATGCGAGTCCAGTGTGCTAGCCCCACTGCGCCACCGCGCTCGGTGAAAAGTAGGGTTTCGCAGGGATCTGAAATGTAACGTCCACTGTTCAAAGTGCCGTCAATGTGAACAAGAGGTAACCGAGACGTGTAACCAATGGTACCCTCATACCATCACGCGGGGTGATACGTCACTATGGCGATGACGAATACACGCTTCCAATGTGCGTTCACCGCGATGTCGCCAAGCAGGTATGGGACCATCATGATGCTGCAAACAGATCCTAGATTCATCCGAAAAAATGACATTTTACCATTCGTCGTTGAGTACACCACCGTCGGCGCTCCTGTCTGTGATGGAGCGTCGAGTGTAACCGCAGCCATGGTGTCCGAGCTGATAGTCCATGCTGCTGCAAACGTCGTCGAACTGTTCGTGCAGATGGTTGTTCTCTTGCAAACTTCCCCATCTGTTGACTTAGGATTCGAGACGTGGCTGCACGATCAGTTACAGCCATGCGGGTAAAATGCCTGTCATATCATGTCGACTGCTAGTGATACGAAGCCGTTGGGATGCAGCATGACGTTCCGTATTACCCTCCTGAACCCACCGATTTCAAAAAATGTTCAAATGTGTGTGAAATCTTATGGGACTTGGATCTGGACCAACGCGAGCAGCAATGTCGCGATACGATAAACCGCAATCGCGATAGGTGCAATCCGACCTTTATCAAAGTCGGAAACGTGATGGTACGCATTTCTCCTCCTTACACGAGGCATCACAACAACGTTTGACTAGGCAACGCCGGTCAACTGCTGTTTGTGTATGAGAAATCGGTTGGAAACTTTCCTCATGTCAGGACGTTGTAGGTGTCGCCACCGGTGCTAAACTTGTGTGAATGCTCTAAAAAAAAAAAAAAAAAAAAAAAAAGCTAATCATTTGCATATCACAGCATCTTCTTCGTGTCGGTTAAATTTCGCGTCTGTAGCACGTCATCTTCGTGGAGTAGCAATTCTAATCTCCAGTAGTGTAATAATTAATAAGAAGCACTTGCGGTTATAGTCTTTACTCATTGGACAACGTAATGGCAAACACGGCATTTATTATTCTTTTCGCCAATTATCTATTAGAAACAAAAAAAGTAACTGTGTACTGCAATAACCTGAACGGTTTCTGGACGCTAGTTGCAGATGCTTCGCATACGTGATTTTGTAAACGTATCTATGGCAACGTATCTTCGTAGCCCTACAGATGGCAACTGTTTTCATTACAGCCGTTCGTACTTCGAAATTGAAGGCTGTTAAAAGCACTGCCAGAAGTCACTGATTTGCTTAACTTTATTCCACCGTAGGAGTGTCATAGTAGTAAAGAATAGATTTATTAAAATTTCATGCATCGTGCCTCAGTTTTTAGCTCATCTCAATGTTTACATCATATTTCCTGAACTACATCAAGACATAATTTTGTAGCTGAATTTAGCTGCATGTGTGGATCACATCTGCAAAATTTATAGCTAATGCAGTTGGTAGTATAGAAGCCATACATGATATGGCAGTTTCTCACGTTTTTAAGTGGTTATAACGTCATGTCTCCTAAACTGTGGTAGTTACGTAGTTCTTATATCCACAGCAATTGTTGCCAGATAGCAGTCAATATCTTTACGAGCTTTGATTGAGATCAGTTCAGTGGTTTAGGAGGAGATGTGGAAAAGACACGCGCGCACACTCACACAGGCACACTTCCATTGTTATAATATGTACGGATTACAAACTAACAATACTACAGTTGGTACTGACACCCGACAGTACAATACTGTCTTCTTTCCAGTTAGCGCTACTCTGGAATATTCCTCATGAAAGTTATTGAAGCTTATAATGACCACTTTTTAGGAAAATTACCATATATCACGCTTGCGAAATTGTGAATGTTAAATACACGAGGCACTTGATCCAGCGCTACGGTCGCAGGTTCGAATCCTGCCTCGGGCACGGATGTGTGTGATGTCCTTAGGTTAGTTAGGTTTAAGTAGTTCTAAGTTCTAGGGGGACTGATGACCTCAGAAGTTAAGTCCCATAGAGCTCAGAGCCATTTGAACCATTTTGAACTTGATCCAGACGTAACTTCCGTCATAACTTCTTATTATACCTTCCCCTAAATTTTGGAATTAATACAGTTCTTTTCATCACACATCCATTTGTAACATTATTTTTCTAGTCACTTGGAATCATCAGACTTCTAACCGCTTTGATGCACCCTGCCACGAATTGCACTCTTTGCCTACCTCTTAATTTCAGAGCATCACTTGCAACCTTCGTCCTCAATTATTTGCTGAATGTATTCCAGTCTCTGCCTTCCCATACAGTTCTTACCCTCTGTAATTTCCTCTATACCAAGAAACTTCTTCCCTGATGTCTTCATATAAAAATTAGCATCCTATACCTTCATCGTGTTAGCATTTTCCATATTTTGCTTTTTTCGCCGATTCTTCGGAGAATTTCCTTATTCTCTATCTTATCAGTTCACCAGATTTTCGTCATATCATCAAACGCTTAGATTCTCTTCTTTTCCTGTTTTTCCACAGTCCGTGATTCGCTACGATTCTATGCTGGGCACCAAACGTACATTCTCAGTAATTTCTCCTTAAGACCAACGCCGGTGTTTGATTCTAAGAGACTCCTGTTGTCCAAGATACATGGTTCTAAGCACTATCGGACTTAACATCTGAGGTTCAAATAGTACAAATGGCTCTGAGCACTATGGGACTTAACATCTGAGGTCATCTGTCCCCTAGAACTTAGAACTGATTAAACCTAACCTAAGGACATCACATACATCCATGCCCAAGGCAGGATTCAAACCTGCGACCGTAGCAGTCGCGCGGTTCCAGACTGACGCGCCTAGAACGGCTCGGCCACCGTGGCCGGCAACGTGTGAGGTCATCAGTCGCCTAGACCTTAGAACTAATTAAACCTAACTAACCTAAAGACATTACACACATCCATGCCCGTGGCAGGATTCGAACCTGCGACCGTAGAAGCAACGCGGTTCCGGACTGAAGCGCCCTGAACCGCTCGGCCACAACGGCCAGCTGTTGTCCAAGATTCCCCACTTTGTTTTGCTAATATGCTATTTATTACCTCCCAGCTTCGTCTGTCGTGCGTTACTTTGCTTCATAGGTAGCACAATTCATTATCTCCGATTTGGTCGTGCTCTTCAGTTTTCGTTTTTATTCTATCGCTATTGTCAGTTGTGCTAATTCTCCTTACTTCCGTCTTCATTCGGTTTTCTCTCAATTCGTATGCTATACTATCCATTCCATTACACGGATCCTGTAATTGTTCTACACTTTCACTGATGATAAAAATGTCATCAGCGAACCTTATCATTGATATCCTTTCACCCTTTATTTTAATCCCATTCTTGATCCTTTCTTTTACTTTCGTCATTGCTTCTTCGAAGTGCAGATTGAACAGCAGTGCGACAGAGCACGTCCCAATCTTACACCTTTTTAATCCGAGACATTCGTTCCTGGTGCTCCATTCATATTATTCACTCTTCGTTTTTGTACATATTATATATTGCTCGTCGTTCCATACAGCTTTCTCTGAATTTCGAAAGTCTTTTGTCATTTCACACTGTAGAAAGCTTTTTCTTTGCCGACAAATGCAACGATCGTATTTTGATTTTGTTTAAGTCTTGATCGCATTATCAATCGCATTCTCAGCAGTCCGAAAGCTCAACTTGTCGTCTTCTAATACAATCTCAATTTTATTTTTGATTCTCCCTCATATTATTCTTGTCAAACCTTGGACGTGTCGAAATTTTCCTTTCAGATGCCAGGATTGTAATATAACATTGTAATCTCACCAGGACCAGAATTAATATAAATATGGAAAAATAATCGATGTAGACTGTGAAAGCAACTGAAGATGAGCCCTCAGAGCTGGAAATGCATCGTGCATCGAAATAAAATCATGATTGTGACTGAAGAAGCCTGTTCTTTATTTTACTGGACAGCTAATTTTCCTATTATCAGAACGTGTTTGCAGACCCCTATAAAGATTTCACATCTTATATTAGTAATAATAAATAAAACTTGTAGGTGCTCATTTATTTTTCCAGGGTGCTTTTCGCGAATGGAAGTGTCGAGAAATTGTCTAAATAGTGATTCTATGAACCCTTTACCAAACACGTAAGTGTGAAATATAGAGAGATGCTGGCGCTGCGCGAACAGATAAAAGTAGTGTCATTGCCCCTCTCTTCCACAGCATTCAGTGGCTCCATGCATGTGGTGCATATCAGATAACTCTGCATCTGCAAACCTATCCATTGTGATGGAGTTGATGTGAAACGGTTACCGTTGATGCTAATAATGGTGATCATCTTGATGAAATAAAGTGTAAGACAAATGTGTAACGGTAGCTGTCCTCTAACAGTATGCTTTTATCGGCACAAAACCGGAACAAGAGATTACGGTGTATTAACGACGTGCTTGTACTGCAACGGGAACAGTTTGTAGCTCGATCTGTGGATGACGCCTCGATTACTCGCTGCCCGCTAACTTGTGCTGTATTGTTGGTTACCTATAGCACAGGGGATGACGTACGCAGTCACGGTTTGTTGGCAACGCCAGTCGTAACGGACCTCCTCTTATTTCGATACTGTTTTACCACTATTAAAAATTCTTTTTACATCGAAACCAAATTAGCCAATGGACAAAAGCATGACACGATTCTCATGTCGTTGTTGTCGTCCTCTTCAATCCAAAATCTAAGACGCTGCCCTCTGCCCCTCTCTACGCCAGTCCAACCAATGGAAGTCTCTTCATCTTTGCTTAACTGATGCAACATACATTCATTTCAACCTGTTTAGTATAATCAAACCTAGTTCTCACTAACTTTAACCCCTCCAATCTCTAGTAGCACTTGCACTCTACGTCCTCAATTATTGATTGGCTGTATTCAAATCTGTGCCTTTACACTCTACAACGCCCTTTAGTCACATAGACTTTCTTTCATTATATCGAAAGAAATATCTTACCATCCTGTCCCATCCTCTTCTCACTGTTTTCCATGTGTCCGTTTCTTCGCCGATTCTGTGGACAACTTCCTCACCCTGTACCTTATTAGTCCATTTAATTTTCAATGTCCTTCTGTAGCATGACATCTCAAAAGCGTCTGTTTTCTTTTGTTCCATTTCTCCCACAGTTCATGATTCACTACCATATCATGCTGTGCTCCAAACGTACGTTCTCTGAAATTTCTTCCCCAGATTAAGGCCTGTGTTTGATGCCAGTAGACTTCTCTTGGCCAGGAATGCCCTCCTTCCTGTGCTAGTCTCCTTCTAATGTTCTTCTTGCTTCGTCCGTTATGGGTAATTTTGCGTCCAAGATAACAGAATTCCTTAACTGCGTCTACTTCGTGATCACCAAGTTGGTGTTAAGTTTCGCACTGTTCTCATTGTGGTACATCTCTTTACAATTATGTATTTCCGATTCCTGTGATCCATAGCATGTATTTATTAGATTCTCATCCAACAGATCCCGTAATTCTTCTTCACATTCACTGAGGATAGCAGGGTCATCACCGAATCCTACAACTGATATCCTTTCACCCTGAATTTTAATGCCATTCTTGCATCATTATTTTATTCCCGTCCTTCCTTTTTTGACGTATAGAATTAATTGTAAGGGGGAAAGGCTGTATCTCTGTAACATGCTTCGTGCTTGATCTTCCAATCTTGTCGCCCCCTCTTGGTTCTCGTGCAAATTGTATATTCTCCGTCTTTCCCTACAGCTTACTCCTATTTCCCTCAGAATGTCGAATATCTGGTTCATTTTACACTGTCGAGCCCTTTCTGCAGGACGACGTGTCGTATGAAGGTATCTCGATGTTTCTTCATTCTTGCTTTCGTTTTTTAGGCCTAATGTGACAATCGCCTCTTCGACGCTTGATACGTGGTACTTTCTGGAATTAAGGAAAAATTGGAAGCGAGGACCCACTAATATCACTTTCCTTTCACACAACCTGACTGTTTAACAATATATAAACTGTGTTTTACAGGTAATCGAAGCATTAAATCACAAAATCTTCTTTAACAAAATGAATAAATTTGCAAATTATTTGAAGTTAAGCCTTAACTCGAATAGGCTTTTAATCTTTGCATGACAGCAAACAACATGACAATGATTATAAGACGGCCGGACGTACAACCCCCCCCGTTATCGGATGAAACAACACTGTTTACTATAGCACTGGACACAGTCTATCTTATTTAACGCCTTTCTGCAACACATTAAAACTGTATAAGCGAAACTGATGGTCCGCAGCTCATGGTAGCGTTCTCGCTTCCCGCGCCCGTGTTCGATTCCCGGCGGGGTCAGGGATTTTCTCTGCCTCGTGATGACTGGGTGTTGTGTGTTGTCCTTAGGCTACTTAGGTTTAAGTAGTTCTAAGTTCTAGGGGACTGATGACCATAGCTGTTAAGTCGAGCCATTTGAACGGTTTTGAAAGTGATGACAAAAGTGATTCATTTACTCAAAACTGATGTAATTTGAAACCTGTATGTCGAAAGGTTCGTGGTTAAGGTGCGCACCTGTGCTTAAAGATTAAACAGATTAGCAAACAATTATGACAATGATAAGGCCTACTTCAAAGCAACCAACCTCTTAATTTCAATCGGCAACCAACCCGTCCCTCCTGACAATTTTGTTTCGACTACAGCCCTGGTGACAGTTGGCTGTTAATAGTTTCAATGTTAAGGTGATTGTCAGTTCTTAAGAGCGCTCTGAAGGAACGTCTTAAAACATTACTTGTGAACACTTATTAAAAGAGAACTCACTCGGCGGAACCACAAGATCCAGCTAAAATTCACCAATAATGACCATGTATTTCAAACACAGAAATGAACAGCTTAGTACAACAGGTTGGTCAGATTATAGCTAATGACTGAGAAATACAATTACAATTAAAGAACTGAACCGGTTAACAGCTAAATCTAACCACAAGGTCCCTCATTTATTTAACGGCAACCTGTGCCTCAGTACAATCGTTCTCGCTGTATTTGCGACCAAGAGCTGATTAATTAGAACATTAATGGTAGGGTACCAAACAGAAAGGAAGGCTATATAATAACGGGACAAATTTTCAAACGACAACTAGTGCCTTAGTATAATACTATGCCTATATATACGACCAAACAGCCGACAGAGTAAAACTCTGAGGGTCGGAAGACAAGGAAACAAATCACCACAAGGATTACAGAATGTTGCTCCCCTTTATCAGCAGCCAGGCCAGGACACGAATGTTGCCAGCCAACCGACGGGATGTCAGGCTGCTTGCTGTTTGTAGTCGACGCTGCCCCCGGCGAAGTACTCCGGTATCTTCGCTCTGCGCAGGCCTCCTTGCGGACCTCGGGACCGCCTTTTGTCGCGAAGCTACCGCCAATCCCCAAACTTCGTGCCTCCTACCTTGGACCAGCGAACCCCGTACATACACTACTGGCCATTAAAATTGCTACACCACGAAGATGACGTGCTACAGACGCGAAATTTAACTGACACGAAGAAGATGCTGGGATATGCAAATGGTTAGCTTTTCAGAGCATTCACACAAGGCTGGCGCCGGTGGCGACACCTACAACGTGCTGACATCAGGAAAGTTTCCAACCGATTTATCATACACAAACAGCGGTTGACCGGCGTTGCCTGGTGAAACGTTGTTGTGATGCATCGTGTAAGAAGGAGAAATGCGTACCATCACGTTTTCGACTTTGATAAGGCTCGGATTGTAGCCTATCGCGATTGCGATTTATTGTATCGCGACATTGCTGCTCGCGTTGGTCGAGATACAATGACTGTTAGCAGAATGTGGAATCGGTGGGTTCAGGAGGGTAATACGGAACGCCGCGCTAGATTCCAACGGCCTCTTATCACTAGCAGTCGAGATGACAGGCATATTATCCGCATTTCTGTAAAGGATCGTGCAGCCACGTCTCGATCCCTGAGTCAACAGATGGGGACGTTTGCAAGACAACAACCGTCTGCACGAATAGTTCGACGACGTTTACAGCAGCATTGACTATCGGCTCGGAGACCATGACTGCGGTTACCCTTGACGCTGCATCACAGACAGGAGCGCCTGCGATGGTGTACTCAACGACGAACCTGGGAGCACGAATGGCAAACCGTCATTTTTTCGAAAGAATCCAGGTTCTGTTTACAGCATCATTATGGTCACATCCGTGTTTGGCGACATCGCGGTGAAAGCACATTGGAAGCGTGTATTCGTCATCGCCATACTGGCGTATCACCCGGCGTGATGGCATGGGGTGCCATTGGTTGCACGTCTCGGTCACCTCTTGTTCGCATTGACGGCACTTTGAACTGTGGACGTTACATTTCAGATGTGTTACGACCCGTGGCTCTACCCTTCATTCGATCCCTGCGAAACCCTACATTTCAGCAGGATAATGCACGACTGCATGTTGCAGGCACTGTACGGGCCTCTCTGGATACAGAAAATGTTTGACTGCTGCCCTGACCAGCACATTTTACAGATCTCTCACCAATTGAAAACGTCTGGTGAATGGTGGCCGAGTAACTGGCTCGTCACCATAAGCGAGTCACTACTCTTGATGAACTGTGGTATCGTGTTGAAGCTGCATGGGCAGCTGTAACTGTACACGCTATCCAAGCTCTGTTTCACTCAATGCCCAGGCGTATCAAGGCCGTTATTACGGCCAGAGGTGGTTGTTTTGGGTACTGATGTCTCAGGAGCTATGCATCCAAATTGCGTCAAAATGTAGTCACATGTCAGTTATAGTTTAATATATTTGTCCAATGAATAGCCGTTTATCATCTGCATCTCTTCTTGGTGTAGCAATTTTAATGGCCAGTAGTGTATATCAGCAAGCAGAGACCTTCTAAGGACACAACCGTCAGGTACCAACTCTTCCTCACAGATATTGGCAATGGAGCCGCAAGAGGGACAGTCGATACTACCCTGAGCTATTGGCGCCAGAAAGAACAGCCTACTAATTTAATGGCGCCACGGCTCATTGCCTTTACCTTCCCTAAAGATAAACTGATCGTTATCTAACTGATCCTCAATTTTGTTTTCCATTCTTCCGTGTATTTTCCACAGAAATGCTGCTCGACCTGTTTAGATATGAAGCTTATTTACGGATCTAAGGCTGCAGTAAGGCTAGCTCATTCCTGCCATGATTTTTCAGCCACTGTGACCCATTCTGTGAGAAGTGGAGCTGGAAAAATGAATAAACATACATAAAACGTATGTCATTTCAGTAGATACAAGTAAGCCCACGATTCTTTAAAGTATCGAACCCTTAAGTACAAAACAGGCTATAGATACTGTGATAAGGAATAGCTCAATAGGCTGTTCAGTTGAAGAGGAATGTACATCTCTAAAAAGGGAGAGCATGAAAGTTACAGAGAAAAACATAGGAAAAGAGGAGAGAAAAGTGAAGAAACCAGGGTAACAGAAGGAATACTAAGTTTTATCGACGAAAGGAGGAAGTACAGAAATGTTTAGGGAAATTGAGGGATACTGGAATACAAGACACATAGGAATGAATTAACAGGAAATGTAGGGAAGCTAAGGCGAGATGGCTATGTGAAAAATTTGAAGAAATCGAAAAAGAAATTATTATCTGAAGGACTGACTCAGCATTTAGAAAAGTAAAGAATAACCTTCAGTAAAATTAAAAGCGAGGCCGGTAAGATTAAGAGCTCTCTAGGAAGACCACTGATAAATGCAGGGGAGAGAAGACTTAGGTGGAATGAGTACATCAGAGTCCTCTATGAGGGAAAGATCTTTCTCGTAACGTGATAGAGGAAGAAATAGGAGACGATAGGGGAGAGATAAGCGATTTGTTATTAGAATCAAAATTTAAAAGACTTTGGATGACTTAAGGTCAAATAAGGCAGAAGGGATAAAGGATTTGTTGACCTGGTAAAAGCGTTCGACAGTGTAAAATGGTACAAGATTTTCGAAATTCTGAGATAAATTAGGGTAAGCTGTAGGTAATGAAGGGGGATATACAAACTATACAAGAATTAAGAGGGAAGAATAAGACTGGAACACGAAGAAAAAAGTGCCCGGATTGAAAAGGGTGTAAGGCCGGAATGTAATCTATCGCCCTTACTGTGAATTTAAACAGCGAAGAAGCAATGACGGAAATAATAGAAAGGTTTAAGAGTGGGATTACAATTGGGGGGAAAGGATGTAAATGATAAGATTTGCTGATGACATTGCTATGCTGAGTGAAAACGAAAACAGAAATAAGGGATTTTCTGAATGGAATGAGAAGTCTAATGAGTACGGTATAAGTACTGATTGTACATCGAAGAAACACGAAACTAAAAGTTACAGAAATGAGAATAGCGAGGAACTTAACATCAGAATTGGGGAGCACAAAATAGACAAAGTTAAGGAATGCTGCTACCGACTTAGCAAAGTAAACGATAACAGATAGAGTAAATAGGACATGAAAAGCGGACTAGCACTGGAAAAAAGGGCAATTCTGGTCAAAAGAAGTCTACTAGTATCAAATATGGGCCTTAATTTGAGGAAGAAATTTTTGAAAATGTACGTTGTGAGCACAGTATTTAGCGATAGTGAAACATACACTCCTGGAAATTGAAATAAGAACACCGTGAATGCATTGTCCCAGGAAGGGGAAACTTTATTGACACATTCCTGGGGCCAGATACATCACATGATCACACTGACAGAACCACAGGCACATAGACACAGGCAACAGAGCATGCACAATGTCGGCACTAGTACAGTGTATATCCACCTTTCGCAGCAATGCAGGCTGCTATTCTCCCATGGAGACGATCGTAGAGATGCTGGATGTAGTCCTGTGGAACGGCTTGCCATGCCATTTCCACCTGGCGCCTCAGTTGGACCAGCGTTCGTGCTGGACGTGCAGACCGCGTCAGACGACGCTTCATCCAGTCCCAAACATGCTCAATGGGGGACAGATCCGGAGATCTTGCTGGCCAGGGTAGTTGACTTACACCTTCTAGAGCACGTTGGGTGGCACGGGATACATGCGGACGTGCATTGTCCTGTTGGAACAGCAAGTTCCCTTGCCGGTCTAGGAATGGTAGAACGATGGGTTCGATGACGGTTTGGATGTACGGTGCACTATTCAGTGTCCCCTCGACGATCACCAGTGGTGTACGGCCAGTGTAGGAGATCGCTCCCCACACCATGATGCCGGGTGTTGGCCCTGTGTGCCTCGGTCGTATGCAGTCCTGATTGTGGCGCTCACCTGCACGGCGCCAAACACGCATACGACCATCATTGGCACCAAGGCAGAAGCGACTCTCATCGCTGAAGACGACACGTCTCCATTCGTCCCTCCATTCACGCCTGTCGCGACACCACTGGAGGCGGGCTGCACGATGTTGGGGCGTGAGCGGAAGACGACCTAACGGTGTGCGGGACCGTAGCCCAGCTTCATGGAGACGGTTGCGAATGGTCCTCGCCGATACCCCAGGAGCAACAGTGTCCCTAATTTGCTGGGAAGTGGCGGTGCGGTTCCCTACGGCACTGCGTAGGATCCTATGGTCTTGGCGTGCATCCGTGCGTCGCTGCGGTCCGGTCCCAGGTCGACGGGCACGTGCACCGTCCGCCGACCACTGGCGACAACATCGATGTACTGTGGAGACCTCTCGCCCCACGTGTTGAGCAATTCGGCGGTACGTCCACCCGGCCTCCCGCATGCCCACTATACGCCCTCGCTCAAAGTCCGTCAACTGCACATACGGTTCACGTCCACGCTGTCGCGGCATGCTACCAGTGTTAAAGACTGCGATGGAGGTCCGTATGCCACGGCAAACTGGCTGACACTGACGGCGGCGGTGCACAAATGCTGCGCAGCTAGCGCCGTTCGACGGCCAACACCGCGGTTCCTGGTGTGTCCGCTGTGCCGTGCGTGTGATCATTGCTTGTACAGCCCTCTCGCAGTGTCCGGAGGAAGTATGGTGGGTCTGACACACCGGTGTCAATGTGTTCTTTTTTTCATTTCCAGGAGTATAGATTGTGGGAGAACCGGAACAGAAGAGAATCGAAGCATTTGAGATGTGGTGCTACAGAAGAATGCAGAGATTTAGGTGGACTGATAATGTAAGGAAAGAGGAGGTTCTGAGCAGAATCGCACAGGAAGTCAATAAAAGGAATACAGGAGAAGGGACAGGGTGATAGGACGTATAGTAAGACATCAGGGTATGGTACTAGAGGGAGCTGTAGCGCGTGTAGAGAAGACAGAGACTGGAACACAAGTAACTGAGGACGTGGGCTGCAAGTATTGTTGTGAGACGGTTAGCACTGGAAGTGGAAGTGAATGGAATTGCTGGAGCATGTTGTCAGAGGTCTCCCTGTCGTGTACAGAAAGTTGGACATCTTATGGTCCGAGGTCAGCTTAGCTACTGCACCAGATGGTGCTGGTCTCACAGCACGAGGCAGTTGAAGGAACTGGGAAAGACTGTGAGTCAGTGAGCTGTTACGGTGGAGTGTGGTGACGTTCTTCACTATGAAAAAAACCGGAGAAATATTTGGATGACATCATGTGAGGAGGAATCTTCGCGAAACCCTAAGATGGACGAAGCGTGACGAGTGTAGCCAAGGAGTCAGGTGCCGCTCCCAGCATCGTTTGACGTACAGAGGGAGGACCACAGAGACTGCCGCCTGAAGGAAAGAAGGAGGTCGACCACAGTCAGGTACGGAAGCAGGTGACCGCTACATCCTGCAGCAAGAAAGGACGGATCCAGAATGAGATTTTCACTCTGGTAGATTAGAACTGTCTGTCAGAGCGAGACTCGAACTCGGGAACTTTGCCTTTCGCGGGCAAGTGCTCTACCATCTGAGCTACACAAGCACGACTCACGAACTGCCCGTGAAAGGTAAAGGTCCCAAGTTCGAGTCTCGGTCCGGGAGATTGGTTGGTTGGTTGGTTGGTTTGGGGAAGGAGACCAGACAGCGTGGTCATCGGTCTCATCGGATTAGGGAAGGAAGTCGGCCGTGCCCTTTCAGAGGAACCATCCCGGCATTTGCCTGGAGTGATTTAGGGAAATCACGGAAAACCTAAATCAGGATGGCCGGACGCGGGATTGAACCGTCGTCCTCCTGAATGCGAGTCCAGTGTCTAACCACTGCGCCACCTCGCTCGGTGGTCCGGGAGACAGTTTTAATCTGCCAAGAAGTTTCAAGGAGGGATCCAGGTTAAACAGAGGGTGGATATTCAGATATAACAGGACGGTAAATGCACACAGTATCACGCTCCACAGTGGTTTGTCGACTACATAGGCGTGGTGTCTTTGTCTGATACGCGCACATCTGAGGGATCGTTTGATGGTGCCAAGAGCACAATGACCCGACGTTACTAGAGGGGTCAAATACTCTTCTCTGATGAGAGCAGATAGAATCTGAGTAGATACTGTGCATGTATGGCGAGAGCGCGTAATGCATCCAGAAAACTCGTCGAACATGATTGTTTTAGTGGTCTGGGTGCTATGGTGGTGACGTAGTACTTCTTCACCATGTGAGTCTTTTCAGGAGTACATTTGGTCCTGCCTTCATTTTCGTGGCTGGAAATGCACGACCGCATCGAACAGCGCACATAAAAGATCTGTTGGACTGAAAAGGTACTCAAATACATGTTTTGTATCTCCTAAAACGACTAGGTCCAGCAACTTTTGCAATAAGAATAGTTGCCAGTTTGGAGGATATTGAAATTAGTAAGCTAACATACTTTGTATACTTTCATTCTCTGATGTCATACGGAATAATATTTTGGGGCAACTCAGCACTTAGGCAAAAAGTATTCAATGTTCAACAGAAAGCGGTTAGAATAATGTGTGGGGCTCATAGGCGAACATCGTGTAGGCATCTGTTTAAAAGGTTATTAATTCTTACAACCGCCTCACAGTACACTTACTCAGTTTTCAGCAACACGGACCGGTCTACAAAGAACAGTGACATTCATGATTATAATACCAGGAGAAAGAAAGACTTACACTGTCCTCTACTTAACCTACCTCTGGCACAGAAAGGGGTAAAATATGCTGCTGTAAAACTTTTCGGTCAATTACCAGACGAAACAAAATATGTAACAGAGAGCAGTAATAGTGTCAAAACTAAATTGAAATCATATCTTCTTGACAAACTCCTTGTATACCACAGATGAATTCTTGAAAAGGAACGAATGAATCTGTGGGTACAATACTCGTATATGGATTTTGTTCCATTAAAGGGAATGAGGTAGGTATTAAAAATGTTAAGACTCTTTTTTTTAAAAAAAAGAGTAATCCATGTGTGCATTTCTTATGCACTTGATACCTTCCACATCATAACGTTCACCGTGAGATTGATCTATGGAAAACGTAACTAACTAACTAACAAAAAGTAGACTGGTCTACCCCTTCCCTACCGACTTAATCCACGGGACACGGGTGGGATGCGTTGCGGAAACGACCATCCATCAGTTGTCAACCTCAGTGGTAGAGGAATGGAACGAACTGCCGCAAAATCCCCTTCCCAACCTCGTGGCCAGTATGGGACCACGTTGCAGAGCAGGTATTGCTGTCCGTGGTGATGAAGATCTTTGGTTTGTGGGGCGCTCAACTACGAGGTTATCAGCGTCCGTACAAAGTACCAATTTTTTCACATTACAATATAACCACTGTCATGGATGATGATGATGATGATGATGAAATGATGAGGACAACACAAACACCCAGACCACGGCCAGAGAAAATCCCCAACCTGGCTGGGAATCGAACCCAGGACCCCATAAACGAGGCCGTCCGTGGTAATCACACGCCCAGTTAAAAACCTTGTCCCACACTGTGTAAAGTCGAGGGGACCATCATAAATCGCGGTGATTTCAGTGCAGATATTTTCTCTTTGTCACCTTCTCAAATGTTCTGTAGCAGTTCTTTCTAGGTATGTTCCAAGTACTGTCGAGCTATGTTACTCCGCGATTACACATCATGCGAAAGTTTCTTTCGTCCTTGACTTCAGTGTGTATGATTTAAAAGCCGAAGTGCACACCCATCAAAAACAGTTTTGCATCACCTCGGTTCCGAGTGTTCCGGGACCTGTACAGAAAATTGGATTAGAGATCAACATACACATCCGTCCTTTTTATTGTTCATGAAAACCACACATTGCATGTTGTACCACCATACAGCGAGACCTTCGGAGGTGGTGGTCCAGATTTCTGTACAAACCGATACCTCTAATACCCAGTAGCAGGTCCTCTTGCACTGATGCATGCCTGTATTCGTAGTGGCATACTGTTCACAAGTTCATCAAGCCACTGTTGGTCCAGATTGTCCCACTCCTCAACGGCGATTCTGCGTAGATCACTCAGAGTGGTTTTTCGGTCACGTCGTCCATAAACAGCCCTTTTCAATCTATGTCAGGCATGTCCGATAGGGTTCATGTCTGGAGAACATGATGGCCACTATAGTCAAGCGATGTCGTTACCCTAAAGGAAACCATTCACAAGATGTACACGATGGAGGCGCGAAATGTCGTCCATGAAGACGAATGCCTCCATAATATGCTGTCGATATGGTTGCACTTTCGGTCGGAGGATGGCAGTCCACAGCTCGTGGTCGTGCGGTAGCGTTCTCGCTTACCGCGCCCGGGTTCGATTCCCGGCGGGGTCAGGGATTTTCTCTGCCTTGTGATGATTGGGTGTTGTGTGATGTCCTTAGGTTAGTTAGGTTTAAGTAGTTGTAAGTTCCAGAGGACTGATGACCATAGATGTTAAGTCCCATAGATTTTTTTTTTTTTTTTTTTTTTTTTTTTTTTTTTGAGTATTGCATTCACGTATCGTACAGCTGTTACTGCGCCTTCCATAACCATCAGCGGCCTACGTCGCCCCCACATAACACATAATGCCAGCCCAAAACAGCAGGGAACCTCCACCTTGCTGCACTCGCTGGACATTGTGTCTACGGCGTTCAGCCTGACCGGGTTGCCTCCAAACACGTCTCCGACGATTGTCTGGTTGAAGGTATATGCGACACACATCGGTGAAGAGAAAGTGATGTCAATCGTGAGCGGTCCATTCGACATGTTGTTGGGCCCATCTGTGCCGCGCTGCATGGTGTCGTGGTTGCAAAGATGGACCTCGCCATGGACGTCGGTAGTGAAGTTGCGCATCATGCAGCCTATTGCGCAGAGTTTGAGTCGTAACACGACGTCCTGTGGCTGCACGAAAAGCATTATTCCACGTGGTTGCTGTCAGGGTGCCTCCGAGCCATAATCCGTAGGTAGCGGTCATTCACTTCAGTAGTAGCCATTGGGTGACATGAGTGAGGCATGTCATCGACAGTTCCTGTCTCCCTGTATCTCCTCCATGTCCGAACAACATCGCTTTGGTTCATTCCGAGACGCCTGGACACTTCCCTTGTTGAGAGTCCTTCCAGGCACTAACAATGGGAACGCGATTGAACCGCGGTATTGACCGTCTAGGCATGGTTGAACTACAGACAACACAAGCCGTGTGCCTCCTTCGTGGTGGAATGACTGGAACTGATCGGCTGTCGGACCCCTCCGTCTAATAGGCTGTGCTCATGCATGGTAGTGGGTATAGTGACATATCTGAACAGTCAGAGGGACTACGTAGGCTTTCCCGGCGTAAGTCTCTTCGGGTGTGCTGCCGGATCCTAAAATCAACTTGACTAGATATTTCGGCGATCCAGCTGTTCGCCATCTTCAGGAAAATGCTGCCTCTGCTGAGAACTGAGCCCAGCCTACCGTTTAGTACACGGCGCATGCGCCGCCACCACGGTTGCTGCCCTCCAAGACGGGGAGGTGGCGCCGCCCTTTCTTCCCTATGCTGGAGGCTTACGTTTAAGATTGGACGAATTTTGAGGAATTTCAACGTTAAGAGTGTGTTCCGTCCACCTTCCAAGATTAGGGCACTGCTCGGCTCTGTGAAAGATGATTTGGGGCTTAGGAAACCCGGGGTGTACAAAATTCCGTTCGATTCGCACAGTGCATGACAGGAGTGTGGAACATCGCCGTTATACGAGGCTACAACAGCCGGAAAAAACGGCAGTAGCAGAACACTGCTTAAATGAAGGACACAGTATGAAATTTGATGAAACTGTGGTAGTTGCCAACATTTCCGGTTTTTGGAACAGTATGTATAAAGAGGCGATTGAAATTAGGTTGGCGGATAATTTAATCAACAGAGACAATGGGTTTCCTCTTAGCAAGACGTGGAAACCTGAACGTACTTCGGTGCGGCCCTGAGTGCGATATATCGTTGCCAGCAGTGTTCTCAGCGGGACTCATCAGCAGAGGCAGCATTTTCCTGAAGATGGCGAACAGTTGGATCGCCGAAATATCGAGTCAAGTTGAGTTTAGGATCCGGCAGCACACCCGAAGAGACTTTCAAGAGTCAGAGGGACTGTCTCTGTGATACAGTGTCCACGGTCAACGTCTATGTTCAGGAGTTCTGGGAACCGGGGTGATGCAAAACGTTTTTTGATGTTTGTAAATTGCATGCTACAGCTGTACGGATAAACTGACAAACTGGCATTTGTGCTAGAATATGTTAAACGACAGCTGAAAAATGCCGCTATTGATATTCTGCCCACAAAGGACGCACACTGAAAAAGAAAAGAAGACGCTACCAATGTGTACAGTGTCTGCTACCTTCCGCTCCGAAACAAATAACGTAAACATTGGCGGCAAAACAGAAACACACAAACACCCCCCCCCCCACACACACACACATATTCACATACAATCAACGTGTTTTCGTTACAAGAAGAGGAAAGACAGTAAGTGTCGGGCAAAAAAGTGACAGCGACGGATTATGGAGGGCTGAATAGCTCTGCGGCGACAAAGCGCCGCTGGAACGGTTCGCTTTGTGTGCGCAAGTGGGGTCGGGGAGTGGGGGAGAACGTCTCCCAATTTGTTGACTGTCAAGGCGGGCCGAGACGACGGGTTGGCACACGGGGAATGTATCGGAAATGTTGTCGCGTTCCACCACACACTCGCTTTCTCTCTCTCTCTCTCTCTCTCTCTCTCTCTCTCTCTCTCTCTGGCAAACCAGACCACCGTTTGAGGAGTAAAGGAAAACTAGGTTGGCGTTTCTCCGACAACGCATCACAAAGGGCGTTTCCAGTTCATTTGCGGGCGAAAATGCACGATACGATCATACTCTACATCTTCTGAGATACGCCATCGGCTCGACGAATGTTCGCGTAATAAAACACATTTAGTCTTACTGTATGGGATATGTGTGATCAGGCGTGCCGCGACGAAACGTATTCAGACCTCTGAATCTTTCAATATGCGTGGTGGACATGAATACCACCGACACTGTTAAGTTTCTTGGGAATATATTACATCCATAGTTTAGAGATGTAGATAAGATTTGCATCATCGTCATGATGGTACCTGTAACACGTCATGTGTCCTACGATTGTTTACCATTTCCTATGCCTGTCGCACTTCATTATAAAATAGCGGTATCCCACGTAGTTACTGTAGTAAATCTACTCACTTCATCTCGTGTTTTATATTGGCACATCTTGTCATTCACTTTCACGCTAGATGTACTTAGTCGACTTACCAAAACATGGGTTTTATCATTTTCGGTATTAGGTATTACATATGTTTACACAAATTTTTAGAAAATTGTATAGCAAAACTCCTGATATAAGGTTGATTAAACGCGTAAACTGCTAAAATTGTAATTTACATGTAATGATGCTTTACATACCACGAAGATATTTCGGTCACAGTACGTTACTCTAAACGAGGTACCATACATAAACTGAAACCTCCTGGCAGAGTAAAACAATGTACCAGGCAGCGGCTCGAACTCGGTACCTTTGCCTTTAGCGGCCGTGCCTAGTAGCTCAGTTGGTAGAGCACTTGCCCGCGTAAAGCTAAGGTCACGAGTTAAGAGTTACCGCATGGCAGTCTGTTTTACTCTGCTCCGAAGTTTCATGTCAGCGCCCTCTCCGCTGTAAAGTGACAATTTCATTCTGGCATGTACAGATTGATTTTCAAACTACATGTAGTTTCCAGAATGAGATTTTCACTCTGCAGCTGTGTGTGCGCTGATATGAAACTTCCTGGCAGATTAAAACTGTGTTTTGCAAAAGAGCTTCTGTGAAGATTGGAAGGTAGGAGAGGAGGTACTGGCAGAACTGAAGCTGTGGGGACGTGTCGCGAGTCGTGATTGGCTAGCTCAGATGGTAACCAGCACGGTAGCTCAGCGTGTTCGTCCAGAGGGTTAGCTGTCCGCTGTAACAAAAAAACTGAGTCAACGGATCAACAAACAACCTGAACGGGTGCCAAGAGACGTCCGCCCTGAGAGAAAAAAAAAAAAAAAAAAAAGATGATAGAGCACTTGCCCGCGAATGGCAACGGTCCCGAGTTCGAGTCTCCGTCCCGCACACAGTTTTAACATGCCAGGAAGTTTCATATCAAGGCACACTCTGCTGCAAAGTGAAAATCTCATTCTGGAAACATTCCCGAGGCTGTGGCTAAGCTATGTATCCGCAGTATCTTTTCTTCCAGGAGCGCTAGTTCTGCAAGGTTTGCAGAAGAGCTTTTGTGAAGTTTGGAAGGTAGGAGACGAGGTAATGGCAAAACTGAAGCTGTGGGTGGGGTCGCGACTCATGCTTGGATACCGCAGATGGTAGAGCACTTGCCCGCAAGTGGCAAAGATCCCGAGTTCGAGTCTCGGTCCGGCACATAGTTTTAACCTACCAGGAAATTACATGTAGTTTATTTAAGCGAGTGACGCATCATAGTTCTGTTCTTTTGTCATACCATGGATAATGCCGTTTTCCTATGCCTAGTGGATAATATGTGTACCTTGTAATATGTCGTACAGAATGTGAAATGACATTATGAAGGACTATTTGTAATATGACAAGGGAATTTGTATCGAGTTAATGCATGTAACTCAGACTCTTTATTTAAGTTATAATCAACAGCCCAGATCGCAATAAAATTTATTTATTTACCGGTTTCGGTTTATGCAAAAGCCATCTTCAGAAACGTACGATCGTGGTATCACGAGACAACTGAGGAGCCGCAAGAACCGGCATAGAGGGCCAAAAATTTTGAAGATGGCTTTTACATCAGCCGAAACCGGTAAATGTACAAACATTATTGGGATACTGACCGTTCATTCTAACTTGAATATAGCAACAGGTCGCTGTTCTCCATAGATTATGTTGTTCAAATTCATATAACTCAGTTTTATTATGATGGTGATGGTGAAATAAGGGAAATATATTTTTTGCGACCAAAATAAGTTTTATCAGTTGTGTGAAGGAATATTTTCTGAATATTTTGGTATGAGGGACCTGTTGTTATCGGTGGTACACTACAGAGTAATGATGTAATTGTCGTAGCACTATCTACGCGGGCAGAAGAGTTTGCGAGCTTCAGCGAAGCTGAGAGCTACACCGGTGGTAGTTTAGCTACTGAGAGTGCCGATCTAGCTGGAAATGTCTGTACAGAAGACGCAGGCAAAGTGTGCTTCACAACCACCTGTCTTCCCTAGTTTCCATTCCTTATCCGTCCTGTGTTCTTTACCCCATAGGTCAGTGTTTAGCTCCTGAGGTGCAGTGAAACCTATCCCTCTAGGGCACACTGTACAAAATATTGAGCGCCACGACTGCGACAGAGTCTACAGCGATGTATCATCAACTGTGTCACACGCTGAAGAATCACATAAGTTCGTCGAACTACTTACACGGCGGAAATACTAGCAACCAGGTCCATGTGAGTATCTAATAGACTGCAGGGTATCCCCATGTGAGCCGGCTGGGAGAGACAGACCCACGCCCGTGCTGTCCGTGCTCGCCTGTACCGAACGCATGCGTGCACGCGGTATATCGGAAACAATAATTTGATCAATCCGGAATTTGACGTTGAAATTGAGTTTTTAAAAGTACTATTGACCTCCTAAATTGATTCTCTCCGCTACATTTGGAAGCTAGGATCTTCAGAAGACCGAGATGACCATGAAACGGAACATTGGTGAACAGTCCATTGTCCTCCAAACTGTAGATGAATGTGGTATCTGTAACGCTAACGTCGATTGTCCACCACGCTCCTCCGTACTGTGAACAGAGAAATGCAGGCTTCAAAAGAAAAAAAAAGGTGTAGACGTTTTCTGACAGCGGAAACAGTATGGAGAACGAAAATTCGTCGAAGAAAGGCACCAGTGTATGAAGAGCAGTGCGTCTACGTTGCTAGGGTCAATGCGTGGCTCAAGCTATTCAGGGAACGGCGATCTGGAACATCACACCCCAATACCGATGACATTGTCAAGCAGATAGTTGTCCTCTTTATTCAAGATCGGCGAGTTACCCCCAGTAGAGGCAGGATTGAGCGTCATTAAGGACAGACTGAAATTTCGAATGGCTACCTCATGGTTCGGAAGGGAGTGAGACAGGGTTGTAGCCTATCCCCGATGTTGTTCAATCTGTATATTGTGCAAGCAGTAAAGGAAACAAAAGAAAAGTTCGGAGTAGGTATTAAAATACATGGAGAAGAAATAAAAACTTTGAGGTTCGCCGATGACATTGTAATTCTGTCAGAGACAGCAAAGGACTTGGAAGAGCAGTTGAACGGAATGGACAGTGTCTTGAAAGGAGGGTATAAGATAAACATCAACGAAAGCAAAACGAGGATAATGAAATGTAGTCAAATTAAGTCGGGTGATGCTGAGGCAATTAGATTAGGAAATGAGACACTTAAAATAATAAAGGAGTTTTGCTATTTCGGGAGCAAAATAACTGATGATGGTCGAAGTAGAGAGGATATAAAATGTAGACTGGCAGTGACAAGGAAAGCGTTTCTGAAGAAGAAAAAATTGTTAACATCGAGTTTAGATTTAAATGTCAGGAAGTCGTTCCTGAAAGTATTTGTATGGAGAGTAGCCATGTATGGAAGTGAAAAGTGGACGATAAATAGTTTAGACAAGAAGAGAATAGAAGTTTCGAAATGTGGTGCTACAGAAGAATGGTGAAGATTAGTTGGGTAGATCACATAACTAATGAGGAGGTATTGAATAGAACTGGAGAGAAGAGAAATTTGTGGCATAACTTCACCAGAAGAAGGGATCGATTTGTAGGGCATATTCTGAGGCATCAAGGGATCACCAATTTAGTATTGGAGGGTAGCGTGGAGGGTAAAAATCGTAGAGAGAGACCAAGGGATGAGTACACTGAACAGATTCAGAAGGATGTAGGTTGCAGTAGGTACCGGGAGATGAAGAAGCTTGCACAGGATAGAGTAGCATGGAGAGCTGCATCAAACCAGTCTCTGGACTGAAGACCACAACAACAACAACCTCATAGTCTTCAAGCAGTAGAAGAAGCAGATCTAACGGCACTCTCTTCTCTCTCTCTCTCTCTCTCTCTCTGCCTCTCCTCCCTGTCTTTCTATCTAGAACATTTGCAGTAGTATTCCAAGAAAGGAATAGGTTCAAGTCACGAGTGGTCGCTGGAGTCAAGGTGTAATGGCACTTCGAACCTGGATCAAGATGACGACCCGTATAGTGGAAGCACGCAGGGCTTCTGTTGTGGATTGGCAGGAGAGCCAACACCGTTTTTGAGAGGAAGCCGAAAAGCACGGGTTTTAGCTCACGCAGGCTGGCGTGAGGTCTGGAACAAGTCAAGGAAATTAGACTTTAGCAAAAAACGTACGTAGCTGTAGGGATACTTAACTTTAATCCATAATTGGTGAACATCGCTCTTGATGGTACATTATTCATAATCTCAATAATTACTGGCAATGGCGCCTTGCTAGGTCGTAGCAAATGACGTAGCCGAAGGCTATGCTAACTATCGTCTTGGCAACTAGCGTAATTTGTCAGTGAACCCTCGCTAGCAAAGTCGGCTGTACAACTGGGCGAGTGCTAGGAAATCTCTCTAGACCTGCCGTGTGGCGGCGCTCGGTCTGCAATCACTGATAGTGGCGACACGAGGATCCGACGTATACTAACGGACCGCGGCCGATTTAAAGCTACCACCTAGCAAGTGTGGTGTCTGGCGGTGACACCACAGCTTCGACACCCGAAATGCAGTACATCACATTGCCCCTTTTCTGAAGCTTCCATTTCTCTGTTTTCGGGAGTGATGAGTCCAGTCGATGATCCACGCTTACTAAAGTTCACTCTGTCTTCATGTGGATGTACGCCCATGTACCTCTAGATGCGAGTTTTGGACCTCTGCGTTCTTTTAGGAAATTTGTTGGAAATTTGTAGTAAGGCGTTCTATGGGACCAAACTGCTGAGGTCATCGGTCCCTAAGCTTACACACAAATTAAACTAACTTACGCTAAAGATGACACACACACCCACGTCCGAGGGAAGACTCGAACCTCCGGCCGGGGGCGCCGCGCGAACCGTGACAAGGCGCCTGGGACCACAAGGCTATCCCGAGCGGCGCTCTTTTAGGAACAACACCTTTTTCTGCAGGCAATGATATTACGATCCCTTCTGTGGTTTTCATTTTACAACCTCTGGGTCGTTTCTTTTTCTGGATACACGTTATAAAGTCGAATAAAATGTGAGGGCACCTTCTTGAAATCACATAAGGTAACGAATTCTTAGCGCATATTGATATGTGTCTCTTTTACAGCTTCCACACGGTTCATTGATACACTGACATAACGCTGTCCTCTCTCAACCATAAGTGGCTCTTTTTTTTTTGTCATCAGTCTACTGACTGGTTTGATGCGGCCCGCCACGAATTCCTTTCCTGTTCTAACCTCTTCATCTCAGAGTAGCACTTGCAACCTACGTCCTCAATTATTTGCTTGACGTATTCCAATCTCTGTCTTCCTCTACAGTTTTTGCCCTCTACAGCTCCCTCTAGTACCATGGAAGTCATTCCCTCATGTCTTAGCAGATGTCCTATCATCCTGCCCCTTCTCCTTATCAGTGTTTTCCACATATTCCTTTCCTCTCCGATTCTGCGTAGAACCTCCTCATTCCTTACCTTATCAGTCCACCTAATTTTCAACATGTCCTCCTTGCTCCGTCCGTCATTGGTTATTTTACTGCCTAGGTAGCAGAATTCCTCAACTTCATTGACTTCGTGACCATCAATCCTGATGTTAAGTTTCTCGCTGTTCTCATTTCTACTACTTCTCATTACCTTCGTATTTCTGCGATTTACTCTCAAACCATACTGTGTACTCATTAGACTGTTCATTCCGTTCAGCAGATCATTTAATTCTTCTTCACTTTCACTCAGGATAGCAATGTCATCAGCGAATCGTATCATTGATATCCTTTCACCTTGTATTTTAATTCCACTCCTGAACCTTTCTTTTATTTCCATCATTGCTTCCTCGATGTACAGATTGAAGAGTAGGGGCGAGAGGCTACAGCCTTGTCTTACAACCTTCTTAATACGAGCACTTCGTTCTTGATCGTCCACTCTTATTATTCCCTCTTGGTTGTTGTACATATTGTATATGACCCGTCTCTCCCTACAGCTTACCCCTACTTTTTTCAGAATATCGAACAGCTTGCACAATTTTATATTGTCGAACGGTTTTTCCAGGTCGACAAATCCTATGAAAGTGTCTTGATTTTTCTTTAGCCTTGCTTCCATTATTAGCCGTAACTTCAGAATTGCCTCTCTCGTCCATTTACTTTTCCTAAAGCCAAACTGATCGTCACCTAGCGCATTCTCAATTTTCTTTTCCATTCTTCTGTATATAATTCTTGTAAGCAGCTTCGATGCATGAGCTGTTAAGCTGATTGTGCGATAATTCTCGCACTTGTCAGCTCTTGCCGTCTTCGGAATTGTGTGGATGATGCTTTTCCGAAAGTCAGATGGTATATCGCCAGACTCATACATTCTACACACCAACGTGAATAGTCGTTTTGTTGCCACTTCCCCGAATGATTTTAGAAATTCTGATGGAATGTTATCTATCCCTTCTGCCTTATTTGACCGTAAGTCCTCCAAAGCTCTTTTAAATTCCTATTTTAATACTGGATCCCCTATCTCTTCTAAATCGACTCCTGTTTCTTCTTCTATCGCACCCTCATAGAGGCTTTCAATGTATTCTTTCCACCTATCTGCTCTCTCCTCTGCATTTAACAGTGGAATTCCCGTTGCACTCTTAATGTTACCACCGTTGCTTTTAATGTCACCAAAGGTTGTTTTGACTTTCCTGTATGCTGAGTCTGTCCTTCCGACAATCATATCTTTTTCGATGTCTTCACATTTTTCCTGCAGCCATTTCGTCTTAGCTTCCCTGCAGTTCCTATTTATTTCATTCTTCAGCGACTTGTATTTCTGTATTCCTGATTTTCACGGAACATGTTTGCACTTCCTCCTTTCATCAATCAACTGAAATGTTTCTTCTGTTGCCCATGGTTTCTTCTCAGCTACCCTCTTTGTACCTATGTTTTCTTTCCCAACTTCTGTGATGGCCCTTTTTAGAGATGACCATTCCTCTTGAACTGTACTGCCTACTGCGCTATTTCTTATTGCTCTATCTATAGCGTTAGAGAACTTCAAACGTATCTCGTCATTCCTTAGTATGTCCGTATCCCACTTCCTTGCGTATTGATTCTTCCTGACTAATGTCTTGAACTTCAGCCTACTCTTCATCACTACTATATTGTGATCTGAGTCTATATCTGCTCCTGGGTACGCCTTACAATCCAGTATCTGATTTCGGAATCTCTGTCTGACCATGATGTAATCTAATTGAAATCTTCGCGTATCTCCCGGCCTTTTCCAAGTGGCTCTTATGGCTATTTTTTGTGATACTTGAGCTGTGTCATACAGTAGAAAAAGCATACGTTACTGCACAGAATTATCTTGCTGCAGCTTTGTATACAAATCAGCAGGCAGCAGCTGGAGAGAGTGGTCGACATATGGCTGTGAGTCAGGGCGTCAGCTGCTCATTGGAGAGGTCGGCTGTGTACAGTAGGGCCTTACCCAGCAGTCTCCAACCTTGGGAGACAACAGAGTGTTCGACGGGAGTGAAGATAAGAAAAACAGACATCCACTTTTGTCTTACCGTCATATCAGAAGTGTATTGCAAATATAATATCTAACGTTTAGCCTATGACAACCGTTGTAACGTCATTCTGGTCCTCACACAAATCATGTGTTGGACAATATAGCTGGGCGGCCAGGTGAAACGACAAGTAGGTGATGTGTGGAATGAATTGTTGTATAAAATGTGTGGCGACGGTTTGCAGTATTCGCAGGCACTAGAGCTTCGCGACGTTGCTACTGCTGAGCAACAAAAGAAAATGAGTACTGTTAAACACCAGTCTTGCTCTTATATATCCGACTGCCTGGCGTATTTATATTTCACATGACCAGTGTTCTGTACAGTGTAATGCAGAAATTAGTTTGAAGTGAAACAGTTAAGAATGGATACGGAAATACACGGCACATTGTGTGTAACACACGGCGCATTGTGTGTAACTTTGATTTGAAGAATACATGTGTGAAGTGCATTTCATTGCTTATCTGGTTGCTCTTGGTAGTTTTAAATTAGTTGTGTGAAAATAAGGAACTCTAATACTGGTTTGAACAATAAGCTAGTCCAGGTAGAATGGCAGAAATCTCAATTTTGTAATAACGAGTCGTACGTTGTGCCTGTCTGCGGACAACTGAAGTAATAATGGCTCTGAGCACTATGGGACTCAACATCTTAGGTCATAAGTCCCCTAGAACTTAGAACTACTTAAACCTAACTAACCTAAGGACATCACACACATCCATGCCCGAGGCAGGATTCGAACCTGCGACCGTAGCAATCCCGCGGTTCCGGACTGCAGCGCCAGAACCGCTAGACCACCGCGGCCGGCAACTGAAGTAATACTCTCCACAGATCTGCCACAGATCTTTTTTCTCTCCTGTGTCAACCTCTTCATGTCAGTGTAGCAGTGGCAACCTACGTCCTCAATTACATGCTGGATGTACTTCAATCTCTGTCTTCCTAGGTGCTACAACCTGGAACCGCGCGACCTTTACGGTCGCAGGTTCGAATCCTGCCTCGGGCATGGATGTGTGTGATGTCCTCAGCTTAGTTAGGTTTAAGTAGTTCTAAGTTCTAGGGGACTGATGACCTTAGAATTTGTCCCATAGTGCTCAGAGCCATTTGAACCATTTCTGTCTTCCTCTACCATTTCCTATCATCCTGTCCCTTCGCCTTATCAGTGTTTCCCACATATTCCTTCCCTCTACGATTCTGCTCAGAAACTCCTCATTCCTTATCTTATAAGTCCACCTAATTTTCAACATTCGTCTGTAGCACCGCATCTCAAATGCTTCAATTCTCTTCTGGTTTTCCCACAGCCGACTAGCTTCGCCATTTTTCGAGATGCTCGTTCCCAGACAGTTGGTCATAACAATATGTCCTTTACCAAAGTAGCTTATATCACTTAGAACTCGTTGGTATTGTGTGACGCGACAGTTCCATATCACTGAGCAATATTTGATTATTTTTCTGCTTTTATTTTTCTTCTCATTTCTTGGCTATTTTTGGAAAAAAAAATCAGACTTGCTAACTCAGGAAGATATTTGAAATTATTTTTGTTAAGAAACGAGCAGACCCAGACCTGGCTTTACCACAGGACGTCAGTCACAGGCAGTAGATCTTCAGGTCACTGCAGCTGTGGTAAGCGCCCTCATGCACAAGGTTACCAGTCAGCTTATTCCCTTGCCGAGTAGGTCTGCCCCGACCTACGGGGGTTGAACTGGAGGGACAGGAGGTGAACAAGGTTGAGGAGTTGGTCTTCAGCAGAGAAGGAGGGTCGGAAGCCACACTGGGTTAGGGGGAGGAGGTGGTGTTGAGCAAGGTGCTGATGGATACGGTGGGAGAGGATGGATTCAAGGACCCACTCACCTTTGGATGGGCGACTTTATAGCGATTAGGCTCGTGGTCCAGTTGTGTCGGTTTGTTGGTGGACCACTACCTGTTTGCCCCGACCACTAACTGCCATCTGTCAGTGTAGACAGGGGTGTCCACCATGCAGTGTGAGTGTGCCCACACACAGTCAGATGGGTCAGCGACTCGCATAGCGTGTTGATGGGGAGAGGGAGGGATCGGCCGAACAGTCGGCTGGGGACTCAGCGGCTGTGAGAAGATCCGTTGCTTTTTACTCCAGATCGTGTTATTCAATCAAATGAGTCTTGCCCACTACCACACTTAGGCGCAGAGGACTCGACCAATGACTGGATCATGGCTAACAGCTGACACAAATTGAAACGTCCCCTTAGAAAAATTAATTAATTACTGTGCTGAAAAACCTCTTACATTACTTGATTTTCAAACAGCTGAGCAGAACTGAACGCACTCAGACATTTCGCTCTTTACCTGTTCTGATCAACACTAAACTGACACACAATATTTTTAGCGCAACGCAATCTGACTTTCAAAAATCCCTAAAAAAGAATGGCCCTGACTAACATTAACCAATACCTTTCACAAATCACTTACCTCACCAAAAATCTTCGTTACTCGAACTACTGCAATACAGCGAGCGCCACTACTGCCAGCTAAATAAAAGATTCAAACTACTGAAGGCACTAACTACTGATAGGCATAGTTAGCAAATGGAAGATTTTGATAGAGAACAAACAATGTATTTACCTTAGTAGTGTTCAATAGTCATAATATATATAGCAGTTCATGACATCCAGTCTTACAAATTTCAAAACTCCGCCATTTCTCTCCCCACATCCACCACTGCTGGCGGCTCACCTCCAACTGCGCAACGCTACGCGCTGTTAACATCCAACTGCCCAACACTACAATGGCAGACAACAATGCAAACTAGCCACAGACTGCACACAGCACAGTCAGTGATTTTCATACAGAGCGCTACGTGGCGTTACCAATATAAAAACCTAAACAGCCAACTTACAAAATGTCTTGCACGTTATGATTTGTCCTGTAAGCCAAGAAAGCGACCTTACTGCAGAGTCCCGTTGCATTCGCATAAATAAGGCAGGCCACGTTGGCAATGGCTGGGAATCCTCCCTTCCATTTAGAAGAAGGAAGTCTGGAGGTAGGTTCAGAGGAGAATAATTTGGAGCACTCGCCATCCTGCGGCAGGAAGACAGAGACTTGCGGTCCCGCCACACAAAAGAGACAAACTGCTGTTCCAAGTGTGGACTGAGGCGAACTTTTGCCGAACTTGAATAAATGTCGCATTTCCCATTAGCGCTATCCACTTCCTCAGCGTTTCGCAATGTGTGGGATTTGCTACATAAATTGGGTTGTGTGATTAACAATATTGCTTAATGGTTCATGGAACTGTTTGCTTTGCATGTGCGATCTGCACAGATTAGGAAATCTGTTAGCGTTTCTCAAGCAGTTTTCCATATAGATGAGGCACCTCCCCACACATTCTTGGTTAAGTTGGGATTCTAGAGAGGTTTGTTTTTTCGGTATTTTTAGATGCCTCTCTGCTCGTTGTAGAACAGTTTCTCAGCCAACATTACGAGACTTTATGTTAATTTCTTTAGAAATTTATTCTCTGTCAGTGTGGTACGAGTTGAGACCTTGAGGAAATAAACGACTTATTGAAGTCGGAGTTGCCCTGAATCTTATAACCAACCCTTTGTCCTACAAGTGACCTTCGTTAAGCGAACCCTAAAAAAGAAGTATGATCGCTGATTACTTAATTTTACTGTCTCGCTGTGACGGAGTTCCATTGCACGGCAGGTGCGAATCCTTTCTGTGTAAATATTAAACATGAGTGTATTTCGGTCTGTGGTTGTGACGTGATTTATGAACGTTGCATTGTGCTATAGGGCCGGTCGATGTGGCCGAGCGGTTCTAGGCGCTTCATTCGGGAACTGCGCGACCGCTACGGTCGCAGGTTCGAATCCTGCCTCGGGCATTGATGCGCGTGATGTCCTTAGGTTAGTTAGGTTTAAGTAGTTCTAAGTTCTAGGCAACTGATGGCCTCAGAAGTTAAGTCGCGTAGTGCTCAGAGCCATTTGAAACATTTTGATTTGTGCTATAGGCAGGCGGACGGAAGACAGGAAAGCCAGTTGTGTCCATGTCGACCCTGATCAAGGATAACATAATGTTAGCGATTGACTTGTTAACGTTAGTCTTTGCTTGTTCCTCTATAAGCTACAACAGTGTGAGTCCTTGTCACCACACAACACGAAGTGCGTAAGCACCTTTCCCCCTTCCTGCAGACGTTTGTTTTGTGTCATGTTGGCTTCTGTACAACGTAAATATGTCTTAATGAAGGTACTCGCTCAACAAAACCATTTTGAATAATGGTAGTCTTCCTTTCACTAATAATTTACTTCAACATCTACATATACATACATGTCTTGGATAAAAATCACAGTCAACGCTACAATAACATGAAGGATGTGCGTCACATGGCATGCCCGTTGTCTGCAACTGACAGCAGGAGGTGAGTTGAAGTATCGCGGTGAGCGGCGACGATTGTATTTGATTTCGTTCTTGCATGTACTGTCCGAAAGTACGGGAGGCCAGATCCAGGACCAAAACAGAATACACTACTGGCCGTTAAAATTGCCACACCACAAAGATGACTTGCTACAGATGCGAAATTTAACCGACAGGAAGAAGATGCTGTGATATGCAAACGATTAGCTTTTCAGAGCATTCACACAAAGTTGGCGCCGATAGCGTCACCTACAACGTGCTGACATGACGAAAGTTTCCAACCGATTTCCCATACACAAACAGCAGTTGACCGGCGTTGCCTGCTGAAACGTTGTTGTGATGCCTCGTGTAAGGAGGAGAAATGCGTACCTTCATGTTTCCGACTTTGATAAAGGTCGGATTGTAGCCTATCGCGATTGCGGTTTATCGTATCGCGACATTGCTGCTCGCGTTGGTCGAGATCCAGTGACTGTTAGCCGAATATGGAATCGTTAGGTTCAGGAGAGTAATACGGAACGCCGTGCTGGTTCCCAACGGCCTCGTATCACTAGCAGTCGAGATGACAGGCATCTTTTTCGCGTGACTGTAACGGATCATGCAGCCACGTCTCGATCCCTGAGTCAACGGATGGGGACGTTTGCAAGACGAAAACCATCTGCACGAACAGTTTGACGACGTTTGCAGCAGCATGGAGTATCAGCTCGGAAACCACGGCTGCGGTTACCCTTGACGCTGCATCACAGACACGAGCGCCTGCGATGGTGTACTCAACAACGAACCTGGGTGCACGAATGGCAAAACGTCATTTTTTCGGATGAATCCAGGTTTTGTTTACAGCATCATGATGGTCGCATCCCTGTTTGGTGACATCACGGTGAACGCACATTGGAAGCGTGTATTCGTCATCGCCATACTGGCGTATCACCCGGCGTGATGGTATGGGGTGCCATTGGTTACACGTCTCGGTCACCTCTTGTTCGCAATGACGGCACTTTGAACAGTGGACGTTACATTTCAGATGTGTTACGACCCGTGGCTCTACCCTTCATTCGATCCCTGCGAAACCCTACATTTCAGCAGGATAATGCACGACCGTAAGTTGCAGGTCCTGTACGGGCCTTTCTGGATACAGAAAATGTTCGACTGCTGCCCTGAGCAGCACATTCTACAGATGTCTCACCAATTGAAAACGTCTGGTCAAGGTTGGCGAGCAACTGGTTCGTCACAATACGCCAGTCACTACTCTGGATGAACTGTGGTATCGTGTTGAAGATGCATGGGTAGCTGTACCTGTACACGCCATCCAAGCTCTGTTTGACTCAATGCCCAGGCGTATCAAGGCCGTTATTACGGCCGGAGGTGCTTGTTCTGAGTACTGATTTCTCAGGACCTTTGCACCCAATTTGCGTGGAAATGTAATCACATGTCAGTCGTAGTATAATACATTTGTCCAATGAATACCCGTTTATCATCCGCATTTCTTCTTGGTGCAGCAATTTTAGTGGCCGGTAGTGTTTCTAGAAAACATGAACAACGTGAGTGGGCCAAGATCGAAATGGAACGTGGTCGGAGTGCACAAAAATGTTTCTTTACGCCATCCCACAATCCTTCACGACAGTGCACGGTGCCACATGATGAATCCCACACGGGAGTTCCTGCGTGCGTGGGATGGGAGATGCTGTAACACCTACTGTGTTCAACCGATACAGGACTGTGCTATAACTACCTGTTTCTGCAAAATGCCCGTGGAACACCCTACATCACAGAAGAAAACATCATCTGTTCTTGAGGGTGGTCCTCGCGAAACCTCGGCAGAGGTGGATGCGCTGAGGTGGATGGGCTGACTGCGTGCGACCCTCCCATGTGTGTAGGGGAAGGTGACAGAGATGACTGGCAATTATATTGTGGGTATATAACACCGTGAAGGTCTGTCAGTAAAGTCTGGTATGAATTAAGAACGTATTGCCACTACCTTTTTATCCAAGCCATGTGCAGGGCTATTACAAATGATTGAAGCGATTTCATAAATTCACTGTAGCTCCATTCATTGACATATGGTCACGATACACTACAGATACGTAGAAAAACTCATAAAGTTTACTTCGGCTGAAGCCGCGCTTCCGGTTTCTGCCGCCAGAGCGCTCGAGAGCGCAGTGAGACAAAATGGCGACAGGAGCCGAGAAAGCGTATGTCGTGCTTGAAATGCACTCACATCAGTCAGCCATAACAGTGCAACGACACTTCAGGACGAAGTTCAACAAAGATCCACCAACTGCTAACTCCATTCGGCGATGGTATGCGCAGTTTAAAGCTTCTGGACGCCTCTGTACGGGGAAATCAACGGGTCGGCCTGCAGTGAGCGAAGAAACGGTTGAACGCGTGCGAGCAAGTTTCACGCGTAGCCCGCGGAAGTCGACGAATAAAGCAAGCAGGGAGCTAAACGTACCACAGCCGATGGTTTGGAAAATCTTACGGAAAAGGCTAAAGCAGAAGCCTTACCGTTTACGATTGCTACAAGCCCTGACACCCGATGACAAAGTCAAACGCTTTGAATTTTCGGCGCGGTTGCAACAGCTCATGGAAGAGGATGCGTTCAGTGCGAAACTTGTTTTCAGTGATGAAGCAACATTTTTTCTTAATGGTGAAGTGAACAGACACAATGTGCGAATCTGGGCGGTAGAGAATCCTTACGCATTCGTGCAGAAAATTCGCAATTCACCAAAAGTTAACGTGTTTTGTGCAATCTCACGGTTTAAAGTTTACGGCCCCTTTTTCTTCTGCGAAAAAAACGTTACAGGACACGTGTATCTGGACATGCTGGAAAATTGGCTCATGCCACAACTGGAGACCGACAGCGCCGACTTCATCTTTCAACGGGATGGTGCTCCACCGCACTTCCATCGTGGCGTTCGGCATTTCTTAAACAGGAGATTGGAAAACCGATGGATCGGTCGTGGTGGAGATCACGATCAGCAATTCGTGTCAAGGCCTCCACGCTCTCCCGACTTAACCCCATGCGATTTCCTTCTGTGGGGTTATGTGAAAGATCCAGTGTTTAAACCTCCTCTACCAAGAAACGTGCCAGAACTGCGAGCTCGCATCAACGATGCTTTCGAACTCATTGATGGGGACATGCTGCGCCGAGTGTGGGAGGAACTTGATTATCGGCTTGATGTCTGCCGGATCACTAAAGGGGCACATATCGAACATTTGTGAATGCCTAAAAAAACTTTTTGAGTTTTTGTATGTGTGTGCAAAGCATTGTGAGAATATCTCAAATAATAAAGTTATTGTAGAGCTGTGAAATCGCTTTAATCATTTGTAATAACCCTGTACATATTGTGCAAGCCATCATAGTGCGGCTACTAGTCACTTCTTTTACTGTTTCACTCACAAATAGCGGCGAGCCCTCATCTCACTAACCTTATCTTTGTGGTTCTTGTGCGAAACGTACGTTGGCGGCAGCAGCATCGTTCTACAGTCAGCCTCAAGGGCCGGTTCTGTGAATTTTCTCAACAGTGTTCCTCGAAAAGAACGTCGCCTTCCTTGCCGTTTAAGTTCCCGAAGCACACCCTTAATGCTGGCCTTTTGTTCGAACCACCGGTAACAGATGCAGCAACCCGCCTCTGAAACCTGGCACCCTCCTTTAATCCGACCTGGTGCAGATCCCAAACACTCGAACGGTACTTTTTCTGCTGTGGGGTGCCACAATTAATAGCGAAAACCGACAGGGGTGAAAGTAAACGGTAATATGACGGAAAACGCTCCATATAAACACGGAACATAAAGTGAGGCGTCCGCGAGATGATTAGAAATGTGTGGTCGCGAGCTGCTATAGATTTCGGTAAGAAACTCTGTTATAGTCATTACAATTGTATTGACACAGTAAAATTTTCGATTAAATTTCCAGTATTAGTTGAGGACCAATTGGATGAAAATCAGTGTGGGTTTAGGCCTCTTAGAGGTTGTCAGGACCAGATCTTTAGCTTACGGCAAATAATGGAGAAGTATTATGAGTGGAACAGGGAATTGTATCTATGCTTTATAGATCTAGAAAAGGCATACGACCGGGTTCCTAGGAGGAAGTTATTGTCTGTTCTACAAGATTATGGAATAGGAGGCCAACTTTTGCAAGCAATTAAAGGTCTTTACATGGATAGTCAGGCAGCAGTTAGAGTTGACGGTAAATTGAGTTCATGGTTCAAAGTAGTTTCAGGGGGAAGACAAGGCTGCAACCTGTCTCCACTGTTGTTCATATTATTTATGGATCATATGTTGAAAACAATAGACTGGCTTGGTGAGATTGAGATATGTGAACACAAAATAAGAAGTCTTGCATATGCGGATGACTTAGTTGTGATGGCAGATTCGATTGAAAGTTTGCAAAGTAATATTTTAGAGCTAGATCAGAAATGTAAGGACTATGGTATGAAGATTAGCATCTCCAAAACAAAAGTAATGTCAGTGGGAAGGAGATATAAACGGATTGAGTGTCAAATAGGAGGAACAAAGTTAGAACAGGTGGACGGTTTCAAGTACTTAGGATGCATATTCTCACAGGATGGCAACATAGTGAAAGAACTGGAAGCGAGGTGTAGCAAAGCTAATGCAGTGAGCGCTCAGCTACGATCTACTCTCTTCTGCAAGAAGGAAGTCAGTACCAAGACTAAGTTATCTGTGCACCGTTCAATCTTTCGACCAACTTTGTTGTATGGGAGCGAAAGCTGGGTGGATTCAGGTTACCTTATCAACAAGGTTGAGGTTACGGATATGAAAGTAGCTAGGATGATTGAAGGTACTAGTAGATGGGAACAATGGCAGGAGGGTGTCCACAATGAGGAAATCAAAGAAAAACTGGGAATGAACTCTATAGATGTAGCAGTCAGGGCGGACAGGTTTAGATGGTGGGGTCATGTTACACGCATGGGAGAAGCAAGGTTACCCAAGAGACACATGGATTCAGCAGTAGAGGGTAGGAGGAGTCGGGGAAGACCGAGGAGAAGGTACCTGGATTCGGTTAAGAATGATTTTGAAGTAATAGGTTTAACATCAGAAGAGGCACCAATGTTAGCACTGAATAGGGGATCATGGAGGAACTGTATAAGGGGACTATGCTCCAGACTGAACGCTGAAAGGCATAATCAGTCTTAAATGATGAAGATGATGATGATGATGATGAAATTTCCATCTAAATAGGCTAAAATATTTCCCATGGGAATGTACTACATGTATGCTGGAGGACTGGCACATTTTGTTACTAAGTCGAGACATCTAACGTGCCATATGGTTCAGAGTCGCACGGGTCAAGCAGCTGCTGTACAATGTCGCCCACGATCACCTGAATTCATTGACACTGACCTTTTTCTCTGGGGTCATCATAAATGCGAAGTGGACAGTCCTATTGATTCGGTCCACTGTAAATCAAGATGTAGTCTACTATACGTGGACATAAAGTGGAGTCACTTTGAGTTACTTTTCCGTTTCTGTTGAACTGCTATTTTAGATTTTCTCTTCTCTGATTCCTTAAGAAGTCCTGTTTGGTTATTAGCCAACCCATGTTCCCTAGTTTGTTGCACATTCCGAACTCTTTATACTCTTTCTTGACCAGTTGTCTCAGCTGTTCCCCTTCTGGCTTATTTCTTAAGAAGCTTTCTAGTAAAAAATGTCTTCTTTGATGGAGGTACGGGCCCTATGCGGGGACAGTCTGATGGTGGGGCTGCCACTTAATCGTCATCAGGCTTGGAGGATTTTTAATCAGGGTTTCCAGCCTAGAGAAATTGACTTCGAATGATCGCTTAGGCTAGAATGAAGAGAAAAAGACAGTCTCGAGGCTCTTAAGCTAATATTGTTTCGGTCGAAAACCAAGAGTTAGGCAAGGGAGTCTGACAGACAAGTACATAGCAGAAGCCCGACACAAGTTAGTAGCCAGCCCGCATCTCGTGGTCGTGCGGTAGCGTTCTCGCTTCCCACGCCCGGGTTCCCGGGTTAGATTCCCGGCGGGGTCAGGGATTTTCTCTGCCTCGTGATGGCTGAGTGTTGCGTGCTGTACTTAGGTTAGTTAGGTTTAAGTAGTTCTAAGTTGTAGGGGACTGCTGACCATAGATGTTAAGTCCCATAGTGCTCAGAGCCATTTGAACCATTTGAACAAGTCAGTAGCCCGGCCGGGGTGGCCGTGCGGTTCTGGCGCTGCAGTCCGGAACCGCGGGACTGCTACGGTCGCAGGTTCGAATCCTGCCTCGGGCATGGGTGTGTGTGATGTCCTTAGGTTAGTTAGGATTAATTAGTTCTAAGTTCTAGGGGACTTATGACCTAAGATGTTGAGTCCCATAGTGCTCAGAGCCATTTGAACCAAGCCAAGTTAGTAGAAACAACGTCAAACTTAGTTAAAGTACCATGTGGTCGTCACCCACATATTCTGAAAATTAAATTTTCCCCGAGACATTTAAGTTTCACCTTTACCGACGATGATGGTGGAAGAAATGAATTAAAATTTCTGCCACAGCCGGGACTCGAACGCGGGCCTCCTTGGTTACTAGACAGAAATGCTGACCATTACAGCCCCGCAGCCCTATGGCTAACAGTGCTACGTGGACAAACCACGTCCAATCCCCAACACAAACTTCAGTTCTTATCTTCAGCTTATTTTCCCCCTAAATCGTCACTGTTGCCAAGGCTCTTCAGAATTGGGGAAAATTTAATTGTAAGACCTATAAGATCACCTTACGTCCAACGCTGGGGTGCGATTTCAATGCCGGAGAGCCATGGCAACATTGACGATTTACGGAGAAAATGAGCTGAAGATAAGGGAGGGCAGTGGAGGTAGGTAGGTAGGTCGTGCAGTGGTGTTGCCCAGGGTGGTGTACTGAAGAGCATTTCTACCTAGAAAGCAAGAATACCGGGTTCGAGTCCCGGCCGCGGCACAAATTTTAATATATTTCCTCAGCTTCCACCATAGATTAGTGTTCAACGTCCTGTCGACAACGAGGTCATTACGGATCTTCCACCCTTATTATGTTTGAAATATGACTATATCCTATGATTCAAGAACAAGTGGATGTCTAGGATATTGGACTGTTCACTGTTTACATCTGAAGATTTCTGCCGGTTGAGAAATGCTGGAAACTCTTCATTCCAGCTGTACACTTGGTCCGATATTCAGTACCCTCGTAATTCGCTCACCTTTTGAAGTCCTGTCGTCCTCCGTTGCGTGTAATGTTACGGTATATTGATAATTTTTACTTTTTGAACGTCTAATTAAAACTGAATGGAACACAATTTGCGTGCCATATGCGAATCGTCTTTGTTCTTTGTAACGCATCTTCAGTGACGTGGAATATGTACACATTTTCGTTTATATTATTTACTTTACATTTTGGGACGCTGTATGTATAGATTATAAACATTTCTTCTGGTTTACTTTTCTATGATGTAGTAATAATTTCAAATTCTACTTACAGCTTCCAAGGATGTTGTTCTATTTGTTGTGTTTTTGTTCCATTTTTGGCGCTGTACTTCTTCTTATGATTACTATTTCAAATTTTTTTTGTCATATTGACAGCACTTGGAACTAGACACTTGTTTCGATGGTGTGTTTTGGTTGATGTTGCTGACTATCAAAATGGTTCAAATGGCTCTGAGCACTGTGGGACTTAACATCTATGGTCATCAGTTCCCTAGAACTTAGAACTACTTAAACCTAACTAACCTAAGGACATCACACAACACCCAGTCATCACGAGGCAGAGAAAATCCCTGACCCCGCCGGGAATCGAACCCGGGAACCCGGGCGTGGGAAGCGAGAACGCTACCGCACGACCACGAGCTGCGGACTGACTTTCAAATGTTATTGACAGAGATCGAATATTGTTGTCAGCTATTTACTTAATATTGCAATACCCGTCATCTATTTGTGTTATGTGTGCGTGCGTGCGCGCGCGCGCGCGTGTGTGTGTGTGTGTGTGTGTGTGTGTGTGTGTGTGTGTGTGTGCGTATGTTTGTAAGTGCAGTTCTACTTGTTTTGGTATGATTTTTTTGTATCAATAAAAAGTCGTAACTTACACATGTTGTTGGGGCGGTCTCTGTATATACATGCAATGAAAAATTCGTAATGGAATGCAACAAAAATGAAAAGGATAGTTTGCTACTCACCATACAGCGGAAAAGCTGAGTCGTAGAAAGGCACAACAACAAGACTGTGTTTTGTTGTTCGTTTCTGCGACTCAGCTTCTCCGCTGTATGGTGAGTAGCAAACTTCATTACACACAAATACAGAAAGGTAACAGACATAACAAAATTACTGTCATTAGTTGACAGTCTTTGGAAATCACATTCCACAGTGGGCAACAACAACCAAAATATAGCATCAAAACGAGTATTCAGTTCATAGTGCAGTGAAGTCGGAAAAACAAAATTTCAGACGACCGTTATAGGAAGAACAACAGAGCCAGGAATAGAACAAAAACACGACATGTAGAGTAGCGCTTCCCAACCTGGGGGTAAACCACACCCTGAGGGGTAAAATTACTTTTTCTAAGGAGTAAAAAACAAAAAGGGTCCATAATGTTTGAATTACGGAACGAATTTTTTTAACAATGTGACGGAAGTTACAGCGGTGAAACGAAAACAGTATACGAACAACATCTTCGTCACATAACCCCTCCACTACACAGAAAACACAGGACATAGATAACAGTAAAACTGAGACGTGTATGTCATATATGCTTAGATGTTTCATGAAAATCCGTTCTTCGAGTTGTAGGTCGTTCCCGAAATGGATCATAAATTGTTTGGTTATTGATTTCACAGCAATAAAAGAATTGTTAGCATAGCAGTAACTACGTAATGGGTGTACTTGAAAAAAGAGACAGCATTGGTCATATATTTTTTACTATCGCAAAATCGATTTTCTGTCACTGAGTGACCATCTTCAGTGCTAGAAGTTAAAAATTTTTTCACATTACGATCAGAGAGTACAACATAGAAAATCACAATTACATCTTCATATGAACATAACACTTGTTAGAAACAAACCTATATTGTATAACTTAAATTAGGATGCACTGTTGTCACTAAGCTTACGGCAATCACATAGACTGAGGTCGCTGTTTACCTGCACTTGCTCAGCAGACCTCGGTGTGACGGGGCTTGACACGCCCTCTATGTGACATGTGTCACGTGAAGACATAGTATTACTGGTTTTGCGAATTATTAACAATAAATAACTCTTGTACTTTTGTGAATGGTGTAGTACTTCAAATTTAAAATGTACGTACAACACATAGCAGACGCAGGGGAATATCTAAAATACATGGGCGTATTGTTTTTTATAAACTATAAAACATAAAATAGATCGATGATAAGTTGTTAGAGTGCAGAACATATAAAAAGCAAAAGGTAATGCAAAAGAATAATAAATGAATAACATAAAAAGAGGCGTAACACAGGTTGACACAAAATAATACGAACCGGTTATCACTTTACGTAATTATTTTTAATGTATGTTAACAATTCCTTTGCTATTTGAATAAGTGCTGGATATCGTGCATAATCTATGTTTAATTTCTCTAAAGTACGATGTATATTTTGGTATAAGTGACACTATTACTTGTCCTTCCTCATGATGGTTTCTAGATGATTGATGTATACTACTTCTTCGCACCTTATATTTACACGGCATTTTAATTATTAAGTAACGGCAGTTTCGTACTGTTATTATTTTTTTATATATTTGACCCTTTGGTATTAACGTTATTATTTTTATATATTTGACTCCTTGGTATTAACGTTTGTTACATAAATCACGAACGTTGTACTTCTGACTTCCCACGCCAGATGGTAGGTATTATGTTTTTTAAAAAACCTGTGTTACGCCTCTTTTTATGTTATTCATTTATTATTCTTTTGCATTATCTTTTGCTTTTTATATGTTCTGCACTCTAACAACTTATCATCGATCTATTTTATGTTTTATAGTTTATAAAAAACAATACGCCAATGCATTTTAGATATTCCCCTGCGTCTGCTATGTGTTGTACGTACATTTTAAATTTGAAGTACTACACCATTCACAAAAGTACAAGAGTTATTTATAGTTAATAATTCGCAAAACCAGTAATACTATGTCTTCACGTGACACATGTCATATAGAGGGCGTGTCAAGCCCCGTCACATCGAGGTCTGCTGAACAAGTGCAGGTAAACAGTGACCTCAGTCTATGTGATTGCCGTAAGCTTAGTAACAACAGTGCATCCTAATTTAAGTTATACAATATAGGTTTGTTTCTAACAAGTGTTATGTTCATATGAAGATGTAATTGTGATTTTCTATGTTGTACTCTCTGATCGTAATGTGAAAAAATTTTTAACTTCTAGCACTGAAGATGGTCACTCAGTGAGAGAAAATCGATTTTGCGATAGTAAAAAATATACGACCAATGCTGTCTCTTTTTTCAAGTATACCTGTTATCTGGTCGTAGTGTACAAGACAACATGGAGTCGCTAATCAACTACGTAATGGTTACAACACTGCCAATGGATACACTCAGTACTATTACGTATAGCGCTGAATAACTAAAGTTTTCTGAAAACTGGTTGGTTTTGTTCAGGAGTCTAGTACACCATACAGTTCCCCACTCTTCTTGGCTACAAAATCCTATTTTTCAAAGTAATGTCCCTTCAGTGGGACGGCCTTACGCCACCTCACTGGGAGTGCCTGTATGCCCACCAGGCACGGCTCTGCAGATCGCCGTCGGTGTCAACGTCTTGGTGCATCAGTAGCCGCCACGTCACTCACGCACTGCTTCCCGCTGAGAGCATCCTTGATTGTGGCAAACAGATGGAAGTCGGAAGGCGTGAGGTCCGGGCTGCAGGCTGGGTGAGGAAGAACAGTCCAATGAAGTTTTGTCAGCTTCTCTTGCGTGCGCCGACTTCCGCGAGGCCTTGCACTTTCAATCCCGCGTCCGGCCATCCTGATTTAGGTTTTCCGTGATTTCCCTAAATCGCTCCGGGCAAATGCTGGGATGGTTCCTTTGAAAGGGCACGGCCGACTTCTTTCCCCGTTCTTCCCTAATCCGATGAGACCGATGACCTCGCTGTTTGGTCTCTTCCGCCAAAACAACCCAACCCCAACCCCTTGCACTTTCGCGGAGAAAATAAAAAGTTCTGAAATGATAATTAAATGGACACCCTAGCTGCAAACAGGCGTTGATGTACTTCATTGGGGACATGTTGAAAATGTGTGCCCCGACCGGGACTCGAACCCGGGTCGGTCGGGGCACACATTTTAAACATGTCCCCAATGAAGTACATCAACGCCTGTTTGCAGCTAGGGTGTCCATTTAATTATCATTTGATTTCTAGCAAAGCTGCATGGTCATCCACGGTAACTGTCCTTTCGGGAACGGATACTACCGTCATATATAGATAAAATATGGCTTCCCGGCCATTGACCTTCTAGTGCGAACGCACACGCTATGCCCGAACTCGTACGGGACTTGGTAGATTAATCTGCCACGAGTAATGAGTATGACGGGCAAACATCTATTAGGCGCACTACGAATGTAGTGGTGTGGACATGTTGGGAATGTGGATCTCACGGGGAGCGTGCAAGGGATAAGTCCCTGCAGACGCACTATCCTCTGTGCCCGCGGTGGGTCAGATGGATAGAGCGCCTGCCATGTAAGCAGGAGATCCCAGGTTCGAGTCCCGGTCGGGGCACACATTTTCAACATGTCCCCAATGAAGTACATCAACGCCTGTTTGCAGCTAGGGTGTCCATTTAATTATCATTTGATTTCTAGCAAAGCTGCATGGTCATCCACGGTAACTGTCCTTTCGGGAACGGATACTACCGTCATATATAAAGAGAAGTTCGTTTGTATTTATGTGGCGATGAACACGCTGAAATCGTTTTTTCGATCCATTGAGGATAGCACAATACACTTCATCCCGATCGTTGCACCATGAGGGATTGCATCAAACAGAATAACCCCTTCAAGTCTGAGAAGACCGTCGCCATTACTTTACCGACTGAGGATGCGGCTTTGAACTTTTTCTTCGGAGGGGAGATGATGTGGGGCTACTCCATGAATTGACCTTTTCTTTCTGGTTCAAAGTCATGAGCCCCTGTTTCATGGCTTGAGACGATGTTCGACGAAACATTGTTGAACCGTGATTTATTTTCAAAAAATATTCTTAAGAATTTATTTTATTTACTAGCGATTCATCAGGAACATTAACACATTTAATCACACTATGTGAGCGTGGAAGTAGTTGCCAGGGAGTAACTGATGAAACCATAAGCAAATTCCTTTTTAACAAATGGTAATTTATTCACTTTAATGGTGCCTAAAGCATTTTTGGTTGGTTGGTTGGTTTGGGGAAGGAGACCAGACAGCGTGGTCGTCGGTCTCATCGGATTAGGGAAGGATTGGGAAGGAAGTCGGCCGTGCCCTTTCAGAGGAACCATCCCGGCATTTGCCTGGAGTGATTTAGGGAAATCACGGAAAACCTAAATCAGGAGGGCCGGACGCGGGATTGAACCGTCGTCCTCCCGAATGCGAGTCCAGTGTTTAACCACTGCGCCACCCCGCTCGGTCTAAAGCATTTTTTAAAAGAAACAGATTTAAAATTATAATCAGAAAGCACCCTCTAAATATCAAGTTACAATTTATTCAGAGGCAGAAAGAAACAAATTTTTGACTGTATGAGTTTTCGGGCTGAGATCCTTGCCGCCCCCTTTTGACATGACCGTAGTTACGACCGCTCACAACAGCCTCTGAGAGACTACACTGGTGCAAATCTGCAACACACCAGATTACTTTAAACTAAAAGCTTTAACAATTCACACAAGCACACAAACTATACACCCCCGTATGAGGGATGGAAATGGTACAAAACACTAAAACTTAAAATATTAACTTTGCCACCGAAGGTGCAACTTGATTTTAACTTCAATGAAAAGTCTTACGGTGAAAGGGTGGCAACTTTATATACTAAAATGATCATTTAAATAAAAGCCCATGAAAGGCAATCTTATATAAAATTATCCACGGTTGGCCAAACAAGATGCTCTACAGTACACAAATACCGCCTCTCAAGATCATAGTCAAGGTCGAAACATATTTCAGGTATTAGGCCGTTACAATCCAAGCATTAAATTTGTTAACACACCAAATCCGACAAACATGACAGAGGCAGCTCCGAACGACAGACAGACACTGACTGCCTAACAAATGCGGACGAGAGACAGACGAGCAAGCTGTGGACGAGAGGACAGACCAAGAAAACAAGTAGAATTTACAAGAGTAAATCACACAACATATCACCAATCACTTAACTTCTGATAAACTGCGATTTCTCGAGAAGACCTGGCGCAGCACCCCAAATCGCTCTCCCGTATCGTCCACTGTCGGCTGCTCCAACGGACGCAGGAAGGCGCGGCGATCTCCCATCTCTGCTGGTCCACACCAACCGACCGGCTGCCCGCTGCTCCGTCCGCGACTGCTGCTCCGTCGCGACTGCACTGCTGGTGAGTCTTCCAATTGCTTCCAGACACACGACGGCGGAAATACTGGCTCTGACCCAACCATGCAGACGAAACACGCCCACTGGCAAAACGACATCCCCGCACCAGGAAAGGACCGAGCCAAGCTCCACGAGATGGTAGCTCAAAGGGCCCAGAAGCGCTCAGAGAACCAGTTACACCACGGCGTCGCAGCTCGCACCGGCCAGACTGATGTCGTCGGTTGACTCCTGTTGCTCTCGTGTCGACTGCGAAGCCACTCACTACCCCTCGCTATACACCGCGGCCCACTGAACTCACGTGGCGACCTCACCTGCGCCGACGCTCAAGACGGACAAGTCATCTTGTGTCTCACTGCGCCACCGACCAACCGATCGATCCAACCGCCAATGAACATTGCCTGAACAAACTCGAGCAGACTGGCGGCCTAACGCGCAGACTCAGATGCAGGAACTAAGTCCCGACCGGGCGACCACTCGCTGAGTTCTCTTACTGGCGAAGTGGAAAGACTGTCATTTTGCCGGCTTTAAAGGTTGATCCGAACGACAGACATACTGGCACAGACGGACACTAAATGCCGAACAAATGCGGACGAGAGACAGACTAGCAAGCTGGGGACGAGAGGCTGACCCAGACTGACCGAGTGGCGAGCTTATGCAGCCCCTTGAAAGCACGTGAAAAGGCTACCTTTCCCCTTTCCCACCAGAGGGAGACACCAAAGCTGCGATTGCCACAGCGGCGCCACCGCCAGAAACGGAGGGCGACTGCTTCACACTACGCGCTGCGGCGCGCTCTTCAAAACAGCAATTTTTACCACGGCTCAGTTGCCACTATTCAGCTTGGTAAAGGGCAAGTAATTCCGCACAGATGGCCCTTCGTTGCTCTTTATGGTTTCTGATAGGCTGTGAGGAACCCAGCGGGTATACATCTCTGAGTACCCCAACTGGTGGACGAGTGCGTCGCTTCTGTCTTTAGTGACGTTTTCACACAGACGCCTGTCCGAAGGTCTCACCGTGCTTTTCTTCACTATCTGGTCTCCCTACAGATTCTGCGAGCCTCTCTGAATATCTGCGATGCTCTTGTTTTTTGCCGAAAGAAACTCAATCACAGTTCTGCACTTGAAACGAACCTCCCTTAAAAGACGACTTCTGGAAGACTGCGTACTACGCCGCCAGCTATCGAACGGAGAAGAATGTGTAGCATTTCTTATTGAACGCTCCTCGCATATTATCACTGTTGGTGGCAATGGTTGGACACAACCCACAGGCGGACAAAAGTCTTCCAATTTCTGCTATTCCAGAAGTAAGGAGCCCAACATTTAAGTGATTTACAAACACTTACTGATTTACAAACACTTACTGATTTACAAACAGTACGTATAGTGCACATATTTTGGGCAGAAGAATGTTTTGTAACAAGTGACAAGGAGTCGTAGTTAGCGCTTATAGCTTACTGAGAATTATTTCAGGTATTGAAGGGCGATGTGTTTTAACTGTTAAAAACCATTCAAAAGCCACGATCGCACAAAATATTTTGTATTCAAGACAATCGGTTTCAGCTGTCGTAGCGGTCGTCTTCAGGTATTAAACTTTTTATTTGTAGTAAAACGTGTTCATTCTATGCCGAAGCTCATCTTTTGTTCATTTTATGCTGAACCTTATCTTGTGCCGAACTTCATCCCATGTTCATTTTACGCTGAACCACATCTTATGCATGAGGTTAAGCATAAAACAAATTCGTTTTGTTACGAAAAATGTTTAAGACTAGACGATGACAGCTAAGGCTGTTAAAGCTGTCTTGAATATAAAGTATTTTGTGCGATCTTGACTTTTGAATGGTTTCTAACATTAAAAGGAGCGTTACAAATAAGTTATGCCAATTGTTTTACTGGCTGAGTAGTTCGTGATTTAATAAAACTCTTACAAAAACTAAATACATTTTGCATTTTAAAAATAAAGATGATGTGTTGGCAGATGTGCCAACACCTTGTAGTTAGAGGAGGCCAAAATGCACGCTATAATCTAACGCAGACTGGCGTGAGGTCTGGAACAGGATACGTAATGAATGCTATAAAGAAAAGTACGTAGCTGCTGGAATACTTAACTTTAATCCATCATTTGTATACAGCATTCTTAATGATACAAGTGAGACTCTCTCTAGAAATTATTAATGGCGCCATGCTAGGTCGTAGCCATGGACTTAGCTGAAGGCTGTTCTAACTGTCTCTCGGCAAATGAGAGAAAGGCTTCGTCAGTGTAGTCGCTAGCAAAGTCGTCGTACAACTGGGGACGAGTCCTAGTCCGTCTCTCTAGACCTGCCGTGTGGTGGCGCTCGGTCTGCGATCACTGACAGTGGCGACACGCGGGTCCGACATGTACTAATGGACCGCGGCCGATTTAAAGCTACCACCTAGGAAGTGTGGTGTCTCGCGGTGACACCACAAAGATGTTCAAAGAAAATTCTTTTTCATTCCGTTAGCGGCTAATGTTGATAAAGGAAGGGAAATGCTATCTATTATCTACTTTCACACAGAGGTAACAACAGCCCCAGGAAGGTTGGGAACCCATGATGTAGAATAACATCCATGGAATCTGGAAGTAGAATTTTAAACTATTATAGATCACAGAGAAGCCAACCAGAAGAATTGTTTGTTCAAATGTTCAGATGTGTGTGAAAATCATATGGGACTTAACTGCTAAGGTAATCATTCCCTAAGCTTACACACTACTTAACCTAAATTATCCTAAGGACACACACACACGAACCTCCGCCGAAAGTAGTCGTACAGTCCATGACTGCAGCGCCCTAGACCGCTCGGCTAATCCCGCGTGGCGAGAAATGTTTATAACTTATATATACAGGGTGGTCCATTGATCGTGAGTGGGCCAAATATCTCACGAAATAAGCGTCAAACGAAAAAACTACAAAGAACGAAACTTGTCTAGCTTGAAGGGGGAAACCAGATGGCTATATGGTTGGCCCGCAAGATGGCGCTCCCATAGGTCAAACAGATATCAACTGCGTTTTTTTAAAATAGGAACTCCCATTTTTTGTTACATATTCGTGTAGTACGTAAAGAAATATGAATGTTTTAGTTGGACCACTTTTTTCGCTTTGTGATACATGGCGCTGTAATAGTCATAAACATATGGCTCACAATTTTACACGAACAGTTAGTAACAGGTAGGTTTTTTAAACTAGAATACAGAACGTAGGTACGTTTGAACATTTTATTTCGGTTGTTCCAATGTGATACATGTACCTTTGGGAAGTTATCATTTTTACAGCGTGATTACCTGTAAATACCACATTAATGCAATAAATGTTCAAAATGATGTCCGTGAACCTCAATGCATTTGGCAGTACTTGTAACGACATTCCTCTCAACAACGAGTAGTTCTCCTTCTGTAATGTTCGCACATCCACTGACAATGCGCTGACGCATGTTGTCAGGCGTTGTCGGTGGATCACGATAGCAAATATCCTTCAACTTTCCCCACAGAAAGAAATCCCGGGACGTCAGATCCGGTGAACGTGCGGGACATGGTATGGTGCTTCGACGACTAATCCACCTGTCATGAAATGTGCTATTCAGTACCGCTTCAACCGCACGCGAGCTATGTGCTGGACATCCATCATGTTGGAAGTACATCGCCATTCTGTCACGCAGTGAAACGCCTTGAAGTAACATCGGTAGAACATTACGTAGGAAATCAGCATACATTGCACCGTTTAGATTGCCATCGATAAAATGGGAGCCAATTATCCTTCCTCCCATAATGCCGCAACATACATTAACCCGCCAAGTTCGCTAAGGTTCCACTTCTCGCAGCCATCGTGGATTTCCCGTTGCCCAGTAGTGCATATTATGCCGGCTTACGTTGCTGCTGTTGGTGAATGACGCTTTGTCGCTAAATAGAAGGCGTGCAAAAAATATGTCATCGTCCTGTAATTTCCCTTGTGCGCAGTGGCAGAACTGTACACGACGTTCAAAGTCGTCGCCATGCAATTCCTGGTGCATGGAAATATGGTACGAGTGCAATCGATGTTGATGTAGCATTCTCAACACCGACGTTTTTGAGATTCCCGATTCTCGCGCAATTTGTCTGCTTCTGATGTGCGGATTAGCCGCGACAGCAGCTAAAACTCCTACTTGGGCATCATTGTTTGTCGCAGGTCGTGGTTGACGTTTCACACGTGGCTAGGACACCGAGCAGCATACATAGCACACGCCCGTTGGGCATTTTGATCACAATAGCCATACATCAACACAATATCGACCTTTTCCGTCCATTTTAACACGGGTAATGTATCACGAAGCAAATACTGTCTACACTGGCGGAATGTTGCGTGATACCAACTACTTATACGATTGCGACTATTACGGCGCCATCTATCACAAAGCGAAAATAGTGATCCAACTAAAACATTCATATTTCTTTACGTACTACACGAATATCTAATAAAAATTGGGGATCCTATTTAAAAAACGCAGTTGATATCTGTTTGACCTATGGCTGCGCCACCTAGCGGGCCAACCATAGCGCCATCTGGTTTCCACCTTCAAGCTAGACGAGTTTCGTTCTTTGTAGTTTTTTCGTTTGATACTTATTTCGTGAGATAATTGGCCGGTCAGTATCAATGGACTGCCCTGTATATCGTTCCAAAATGTAAACTAAATAATGAACCCGACAATCGGGACTCATGGGAAACGGGAAGGACCAGGCCCAAAAATAAACTGGTTATTATTTCTGGCAAATAACAATTTATTGGTAAGTTATAATTTAACTTAAAATCAAAGAAATAAATACTGCGATTTAAATCCTAAGACTACATTTTAAAATAAATATAACATGCTTTTAATAATAATAATAATAAAAGGGCCAGTTAAGACAAATTTAAGGTGAAATTTGCAATTTAAATCTTGAAGCCACACTATAGCATGCTTTTGATAATAATAATAATATGAAGAAAAGAGCCACCTATGTAATATTTACGGTGAAATTTGCAATTTAAATCGTAAGGCCACAGTTTGTAGAAATGTGACCACACGGTCACTCTTCTCAGCCCACTGTGGTCAAACCAAGCCACACTTAGCAGTCATCTTGTGCAAGGTGTCGGCGCTGCATGGATGCAAGGGGTGCCTTGAGATGGTAATTTTTAAATAATCGAATGTCGTATTCGGCAGATCGGCCGAGGGTGAAGCAGACGGACCAGGCTGAGAGCAACGTGAAGCGGCAGTCCGTGCAACGCGCTGAATTGCTGTGTCACTAACCAACGAGCGAACGACCACAGTGTTTCCCCTTTCCACAGCCGGAGGCCCGCACTAGCTGGCGCACGAGAGGAAGGCAGACCCCACCAACCGACCGACTCGCCCCACACAACACTCGTCCAACAGCCAATTTCCTGTGTCTGACGGATGCGGCTTTGGCAGACCAACTTGGCTCAAACAACCCACCTCAGCTGTCACATAGGAACCCGACGTCACAAACAACTCGGCTCTAGCGAGCAACTCTGCTGCCTCAGACCGACCCAGAGACACACCACACCGTCAGCACTTCCTTCTAAGGACCGCAGCTCGTGGTCCGGTGGCTAGCATTGCTGCCGCTGGATCCCGGGGTCCCGGGTTCGATTCCCAGCCGGGTTGGGAATTTTCTCTGCCCGGGGACTGGCTGTTTGTATTTTCATCATCATCATCATCATCATTTGTGAACGTGGTTAAAATTGGACTGTGTAAAGATTGGGACATTGTGCGGGCGCTGATGACAGCGCAATTAAGTGCCCCACAAACCAAACATCAATATACTTCCTCCCAGGCCCCCTTCGACCAAAGATGCTTACTAAACAAATAGTAAATCGATGGCGGCGGTAGCCGTGCGGTCCTAGACGCTACAGTCCGGAACCGTGGGACTGCTGCGGACGCAGGTTCGAATCCTGCCTCGGGCATGGATGTGTGTGATATCCTTAGGTTAGTTAGGTATAAGTAGTTCTAAGTTCTAGGGGACTGATGACCTCAGATGGTAAGTCCCATAGTGCTCAGAGCCATTTGAACCATCCGAACCAGTAAATCGATGGCCAACTCTTGCCAATGGCGCTAGACAAGACCCACGGCTCAAATAGTATAAACAAAAATATGTACATATTCGAGGCCATATCACTGTATAAATGTATATTTTTATTTTTATAATTATATGCCGGCCGGTGTGGCCGTGCGGTTCTAGGAGCTTCAGTCTGGAAACGCGCGACCGCTACGGTCGCAGGTTCGAATCCTGCCTCGGGCATGGATGTGTGTGATGTCCTTAGGTTAGTTAGGTTTAAGTAGTCCTAACTCTAGGGGACTGATGACCTCAGATGTTAAGTCCCATAGTGCCCAGAGCCATTTATAATTATATATTTTATGATTCTGGTTGGGGTGGTTTTAAATATTGTGGGCTAGAATGAGACTTCTAATTAACTTATACCGCGATAACACTCATACGGACATCTGCTGCCCCGAAGTACGTAAGATACAATATTTTTTAAACACAGCGCGCGACTCACCGCCTTCTAATAAATAGTTTGCGTGAGCGCTGCTACTTAGAAAAGAAAATATTCGTATTCTTACGCAAACTGTAATTATTAACATGGGTCTCAGGGCCTACTGGTTATTTATGTACCAAATTACATAAAGATGAACTGAGATATTGCGGAATGTAATGATTTTGAATATTCTTATTCATTATTTGCAAGGAAAAACTGGAGAGAATCTCGTCTGCCGTTAGGGGTCCGAAATGAAACATACTGAACTCACTCAGTATTCTAAATATTAATAAACGAAATCTATTTTGACTCTCTTTAACTTTGAAATTAATGAAAGATCAAAATTGAGAAGTCTCTCGCATTTTCATTTATTATTATGACATGAAATTTTAGTTAAATGATACAACCGAAGGCCGGAGTGGCCGAGCGGTTCTAGGCGCTACACTCTGGAACCGCGCGACCACTACGGTCGGAGGTTCGAATCCTGCCTCGGGCATCGATGTGTGTCATGTCCTTAGGTTAGTTAGGTTTAAGTAGTTCTAAGTTCTAGGTGACTGATGACCTCAGAAATTAAGTCCCATGGTACTGAGAGCCATTTGAACATTTGATACAATCAGCGTAATGGCCGACTAAATCCTGCTAGGGGAGATGAACTCCCTGCACTACGAAATTCTGTAAACATTTTGTTAATTGTAATTAATGGTTGCAATCATGCGAGGTGACAATTAAGCCAATAATACACACTTTCTAATAATTTCTATTACATTTTTAAAAAATACTGATAAAACGTAAGTTAATTATCAGACAGCACTACAATGGCGGTTGTAACACCATACCTCTTCTGCTGTACAGATTTATTTTGCTTTTGTTTTATTTAATGTTATAACATTGAGTATCAGTAAATGTGTTTGATTGAACAGATAACACAAAATTGTATACTCTTTTCTTTGTTAAACCTTTGATGTCGTGCTTTGATTCTATGCAAAGTAGTGTATCTGTAATTTAAATTCTTTGTCCCATTTTGAGGGAACAAAACTTACTGTATATGATTGTAATTTTGTGTGAATAATTTTTTGTAGAAGTGTCAATATGTGAAAATGTTCTGTTTTATTTAATGTGTTTCTTTACTGTTATGTAAACTGCTGACCTTCACTTAGGGTTCTTAGTTAATTTGTATGTAAAAGGTGTAGTGGTTCCCCTCGGGAACGTAACTGTGTAGCGTGCACAAATTGTGGTTGGCCTAGGTAGAAAAGGTGGAACTGATAGTCAGTCGGGGACGAGCCAGCAGTCGGGGACGAGCTACGAGTCCGTGCACTGCCATGTAAAAGATGCATATGGTGCTGATTCCGAGAGAGGCTTTTCCTGCTTCTTTCCAAGGCCTCGGATGGATGGATAAATAGCTGGAACTATTCTGGAGTTTGTATCTATCATCGCCACCAAGAAATGACAGAGTCCAGCAATTCTGCCTACAATTCCACCTACCAACATGCAGTTGCTACCACATTGCGCAATCATTGCAACGTGTACAGTGAAGGATCAGCTTAATGGACGTGCTAATGTGCTGAAATATAAGGTAATTTGTATCTGAATTTATGTACCTACCTTGATTTTTCTCCTCATCATAACACCTCTCAGGTTCCTCTCCGTTTGAGTTAAGTGATATCCGAGTGTCCTTACTAAAAGAAATTAAAGCCTAGAGTTTTGCTAATTAATGCCTCTTGAACTTAGTAAAAAGAAAGTTAAAGTTAATGTGGCAATAGAGCGAGTTAAAGTAAATGTTATTTGCTCAAAATAATTTTCCTATTAAAACCGCTATTTAAAGTGCTGTTGCTAACTTCAAAATTAAAAGTTCTTAAGACTGAGGCTTATAAAACAAATGATCACATTGTTGTCTGTAGTAATTTGTAAAAGGTGAGTCAGTTTCTTGCAATTTGGTCAGTATTGTGTTTCGCTATAGTAAAAGTGAGAAAGCTGCAGTTGTGAAACATTATATCTTCTTGTTTGCTAAGTGTTTGTGTATCTTGTGTATTAGAAGTGCATGTTAATAGTAATGTTATAAAGACCATTCACTTTATGTAAGCCTGAAAGTAATAGGGTGTTTCGGTATCTCTTATAATTTTGCAAATAGTTTGTGCTGCTCCAGTTGTTAGCTTCAATCTTAAAACATATGTGTGTCAGAGTTCATTCCATTCGCGTGTGGCCGAGTCTAGGTTGTGCCAGTCCGTTATAGTTGCTTGTATCTACTTTCTTATACGAGAATGTTAATCATTCTCTTGCCTAGTTAGGCTGGCGACCGTTTTCTTTATACGTTAAACAGTGCAGATAGGCAAAAATCTTGTTTGTTACCATTCGAATATTTACGTAATTCTGACTTTCATTTCCGATAAGCCACCTCAGTTAGGTACAACACGGTCAACATAACAAAATTCCTCTCAGAGGGTAACAGTGCTCTGTTGCTTTGTGCCATAGTTGCTTTTACAAAATAGTCTTATGTCACAACCTGTTTCTAGCATTGAGGTTATGGTACAGTAGTAGCAGGTGGAAGTGTTATACGGTCTACCGCTAGATGAAACAAAACAGAAGAGATAGTTCAATCAAAGCATTGTCTCTGATCTTCATGGCCTATGTTATACAGAGATTATACCAAAACAGCTGTGTTTTGTTAATTACATCGATATTTGTGTTTTGATAATAGTAACTTACGTTCTTTACTATTTGTTATACATCGCGCACACGTACATAGTTTTGAAATAATTTATAATTCACACGTCTCATAACAAAAATTTCCCTTCCCTTTCTCCAAGTGTCCATTTATCCAAAATGGTTCAAATGGCTCTGAGCACTATGGGAGTTAACATCTGAGGTCATCAGTCCCCTAGAACTTAGAACTACTTAAACCTAACTAACCTAAGGACATCACACACATCCACGCCCGAGGCAGGATTCGAACCTGCGACCGTAGCGGTCTCGCGGTTCCAGACTGTAGCGCCTAGAACCGCACGGTGTCCATTTATGTGACGTACCGTCACAGCCACTGAAGATGCCTTGCGAAGTATAAAGGCAAAACGCGTATGGCACGAACATTGATTCAGTTGTGATTAGACGGTCCAAAAGCAAAAACCGAGTACGCCCGTAGTTTGCTCATTAGATACTGTGGTGTCACCGCCAGACACCACACTTGCTAGGTGGTAGCTTTAAATCGGCCGCGGTCCATTAGTACATGTCGGACCCGCGTGTCGCCACAGTCAGGAATTGCAGACCGAGCGCCACCACACGGCAGGTCTAGAGAGACGTACTAGGACTCGTCCCAGTTGTACGACGACTTTGCTAGCGACTACACTGACGAAGCCTTTCTCTCATTTGCCGAGAGACAGAAAGTCCATGGCTACGACCTAGCAAGGCGCCATTAACCAATTCAAGAGAGAGTCTCACTTGTATCATCAAGAATGCTGTATACAAATGATGGATTAAAGTTAAGTATTCCAGCAGCTACGTACTTTTCTTTATAGCATTCATTACGTATCCTGTTTCAGACCTAAGCAAACCTGCGTGAGTTGACGCGTGCATTTCGGCCTCCTCTTGCCCCACAGTGTTGGCTCTTCTGCCAACACTACAGATACCAGGGCAGAACCGTATCGAACGCGCTCCGGAAGTCGAGGTGAGACGGACCCCAGCCGGTGTGTCCCGACCTTGCGCTGTTCCACCGGTGGCCGTGGGAGGCACGTTCTCGGCACACTCCAGCACAGACCGCTGCGGCGCGTCGGCCTTGCAGATGGCTCCGTCTGCCCGCCCGTACCAGGAACGGCTCAGCTCGCCCGCCTCTTTGTCCCCGGCGCCGGCTACTGCCCTCGCAGCCGGTCACGCCCACCTCAAGGGCGTGGTCTTTCCCGTGGGACGCGCCGGGTCGCGGTCACGGGACCTCTGCTTGGAGCGCCCAGCCTTGGCGTGGCCAGAGGTTGCAGGTCGGCGCCCACATCGAGAAACCTGACAAAGAGTATCGCTAAATTACGTCACTCTCGCTACTTGCGCGCGGGAACGGACTGTTGGCGGTTTCGCGCCGCGTACTATTTTCCCACAGTTCCGAAAACACCACTCATAAAAATTATACATGACTGTGTTTAAACTGACACACGATATTTTTAGCGCAACGCAATCTGACTTTCACCAATCCCTACAAAAGAATGGCCCTGACTAACATTAACCTATACGTTTCACACATCACTTACCTCACAAAAATCTTGGTTACTCGAACTACTACAATACAGCGAGCGCCACTACTGCCAGCTAAATAAAAGATTCAAACTACGGAAGGCACTAACTACTAGTAGGCATAGTTACCAAATGAAAGATTTTAATAGAGAACAAACAATGTATTTACCTTAATAGTCATAACAAATATAGCAGTTCATAACATCCATTCTTACAAATATCAAAACTCCGCCATTTCTCTCCCCACATCCACCACTGCTGGCGGCTCACCTCCAACTGCGCAACGCTACGCGCTGTTCACATCCAGCTGCCCAACACTACAATGGCAGACAACAATGAAAACTAGCACACAGAGCGCTACATAACGTTGCCAATAAGAAAACATAAACAGCCTACTTACACCTTACTACACGCATCCATTAGCATTTTGTCTTATCGTAAGGCAAACACCAAGTCGGAAAACTCTAGATTCGAATACTGAACCACTGTGTACATAGATGTATCGCATCCACTTCAAGGCGAGTCAGCAAGGCAACTAACATTAACCTATACGTTTCACAAATCACTTACCTCACAGAAATCTTGGTTACTCGAACTACTACAATACAGCGAGCGCCACTACTGCCAGCTACATAAAAGATTCGAACTACGGAAGGCACTAACTACTAATAGGCATAGCTAGTAAATGAAAGATTTTGATAGAGAACAAACAATGTATTTACCTTACTAGTGTTCAAAAGTCACAATATATATAGCAGTTCATGACAGATTACAAAACTCCGCCATCTCTCTCCCCACATCGACCACTGCTGGCGGCTCGCCTCCAACTGCGCAACGCTACGCGCTGTTCACATCCAGCTGCCCAACACTACAATGGCAGACAACAATGCAAACTAGCTACAGACTGCACACAGCACAGCCAGTGATTTTCATACAGAGCGCTACGTGGCGTTACCAATATAAAAACCTAAACAGCCTACTTAAAATTGCAACGGCCTATTATGTTTCTCACTGTCATATCAATATGAAATATACGAGGGCGAGTCAAATGAAAACCTTAAATATTTTTTTAAATATTATTTACTGCGCAGAAGTGGTACAAAGCTCTATCACTTTTCAACATAATCTCCCCCACGCTCAACTCAAGTCCTCCAGCGCTTACAAAATGCATAATTTCCTTTAGTCCGCGCAACTGCTCATGCACCGCGTGGCGTACCTCTTCATCAGAACGGAACTCCTTTCCTCCCATTACGTCTTTGAGTGGTCCAAACATAAGGAAATCACTTGGGACAATGTCTGGTCAGTATGGTGGATGAGAAAGACACTCATAATGCAGGCCTCTGACTGTTGCAACTGTTGCACGGGCAGTGTGGGGCCTAGCATTGCCATGTTGCAAAAGCACACCTGCTGACAGCAATCCACGTCGCTTTGATTTGATTGCAGGACGCAGATGATTTTTTCGGGAGATCTGTGTATGATGCACTGGTGACAGTGGTCCCTCTACGCATGTCATGCTCCAAAATGACGCCTTTTTCGTCCCAAAAGGGAGTCAGCATAACCTTCCCTGCTGATGGTTCTGTTCGAAACTTCTATGGTTTTGCTGATGAGCAATCGCACCATTCCTTGCTCGCTCTCTTCGTTTCCAGTTGGTGGAAGTGAACCCAGTTTTCGTCCCCAGTAACGATTCTTGCAAGGAAGCTATCATCTTCTCGTTCAGAGCACCGAAGAAGTTCTTCACAAGCATCAACACGTGGTTCTCTCATTTCAGGAGTCAGTTGCCGTGGCACCCGCCTTGCAGACACTGTGTGAAACTGAAGCACATCGTGCACAATGTGGTGTGCTGACCCATGACTAATCTGTAAACAGGCTGCAATCTCATTCAGTGTCACTCGGCGATTTTCATTCACAGTGGCTTCAACTGCTGCAATGGTCTGTGGAGTCACAACTCGTTGTGCCTGACCTGGACGAGGAGCATCTTCCACTGTAGTCGCACCATCTGCGAACTTCCTAATCCATTCATAGACTTGCTGCTGTGACAGATATGCGTCACCGTACTGAACCTTCATTCGTCGATGAATTTCAGTAGGTTTCACACCTTCACTACGCAAAAACCGAATAACAGAACGCTGTTTTTCCCTGGTGCAAGTCACGAGTGGGGCGGCCATCTTTATACTGATACGGCGACGGTATGTGTGCACCTGCACTTTGCTGCCACCTACAGGCCATTCTGCACGCTATTTGTAGGACGCTTACCAACTTACAGGACAACGGCGAGAAATTTCGATTTGTTATTACAAATTTAAGGTTTTCATTTGACTCATTCTCGTATGTGTCATCGTCTTCCATCTAAAGACTGGTTTGGAGCGTCACTCCGTGCTACTGTATCCTCTGCCAGTCGCTTCATCTGCCAGTAACCACTGAAACGGAGCTAGCCCATCGAGTCAGAAGGCAATATGGAATGCACCAAAGTTTTGGGTGTATGTATTGACGAAACTTCAACTGGAAGTAGCATATTACCGAGCTTCTCAAACAATTAATTTCAGCCACTTTTGCTCTTCTTCTAATTGCTAATATTGTAAACAAACGAATTTACCTCCTGATGTATTTTACATATTTCCACTCAACAATGTCTTATCGAATCATTTTCTAGCGCAACTCACCACTCAGGAAGAAAACACTGAATGGACAAAAGCGATCAGTAAGAGTAATTTGTGGTGGTCACCCCTGGTCTCATATGGGTGTATCGTCAGGGAGGTAGGTACTTTAACTGGGCCGTCACAATACATACACTCATGTTCAGAAAAACCGGAAGAACTTGAGCGACTAGAGATATGACGTTCATATTCACAGGAAATACATCGGCCCGCGTGTTCAACATCAATTCTGCGGAGATACATCAGCTACCGGTGGATGTGCCTGCGGCTCTCGTTGTCGCTATAAACCGGGGGGTAATGGAAGAGTGTGATTTGAGCAGACGTGCAGGATGCCTCGCTGACGAAACCGTTTCATTAGTGAGTTTGACAGAGAGTGCATTACTGGCGTGAGAGAATGTGACCAACCCGTCTGGGAAACAGCTGCTCAACGCGGTACAAGGCGTTTCGGCAGTGCAACGGGTGTGTGCAGAACGATTCAAGGAAGGCCGTAGGACACTACGAGATAAGTCAGGTCGCATCACCCAGTCCAACCCCCGAGAAGGTTGACACCTGATTCGAATGGCATTGCAGGACAGATCTGAGACCCCATCGGCCCCCATGCGACCTCACTGACGCAACAGTGGAACAGTGTAAACCCTCCAGGTGAACGCAGCTGGCTATACCACAGGACGCAATTCGTACCGTATACGCGTCGATGTCATTAGTTACTTATCAGGCCGCATGGTGGACCCTGTGCCTACTAGGCAACAGGGCACATGCTCAACCGAGGTGACTAAAATGTTGATCATTTCTACAGAACATACTAATGTTCATGTCCAGGCGCGCGGGGTAGCCGTGCGGTTTGGGGCGACTTGTCACGATTCGTGCGGCTCCCCCCGTCGGAGGTTTGAGTCCTCCCTCGGGCATCGGTGTGCGTGTGTTGTCCTTAGCGTAAGTTAGTTTAAGTTAGATTAAGGGGCTCCGGAACGCCCTATACTTGCAATGTTAAAATAACGCTTATAAATTACATCTTTCCTCACAAAGTATTTGAGGTAGGAAGTTGAACTTTTTACAGACAATTTATTGGAATATGGGCTACAACTTAACACAGGGATTTTACAAAATTTTAGTTCAGTTATTAAAGATGATTTTTTTTCAATTGTAATGAAATTTCACAACATTTTTTTGCAATTTTTTATTTATATATTCAAAAATATACAGTTTTTTGGAAAAAGGCTGTGTTAAATTATGCAGAAGGTACTGTGTAACATTTACTGAAAGTTTGAAACAAATATGTTTGGAAGATCCTTAGAAAACACATAATTAGTATGAGAAAATAAAAGTTTTGGGAATCGAGCGACAAAGATTGGATTAACTTTTTAGTGCATTACAGGTCCATAGGATGGATTATCTTCATCCTCTGCAAACTACTCCTCCTCCAGCTTCCTCTTGTTCCTCCTCCTGTTTACTCTTGCTTGTATTTCTAGACTCTTTACAGCCCTGTCTGCAGCCCGAAGGCGTTCCTTGTCTAAAGCAAGCATCGCTCGTACCATGTTAGAACCTATCTTCATTCCCATATTTCTAAATACCTTGCACCTTACAATGTTGCCATCATGGAAAGTCGCAACAACATCATACATACCAAAGTGAAGTGTTTCTATTCCAACAAATACAGTCTTGGTGATTCTCGACCATATAACACTATTTACACTTTCATTGGGGTTTTGAGTTTTTCCGTGAATACACTTTTTCAACAGTTCTGTTGCTGCTAAGTCTCTGAAAATTGGTTTTATCACCTCCATTATTGCATCAGGCAGACTATGCTTATGAGTGTACACTTCACCAGTTAGCAATCCTTTGTTATATTTACACCAACTGTCTTCTTCTTTGGGACACAAGCTATGTTGGGGATTTTCATCTGTTGAAGAAGTATGAAAAAAAAAGAGCCCAAACAGCCTTCTTCATTTCGTCGACACTATGTGTATTTTGCTTAATAGCCATTCCATAATAGTTCTGTATTTTGTCAATTACACTGTCAGTTAACCTTCCCTTCCCATCCAACCCTTTACCATCACTGAGTTTTTGTTTTTTGTACGAAGCTTTCAGTCGCCGAAGTCTTGTTCCCATTCGCTTCTGTACGTGTCCAATACACTCAAATTTCTGCACTACAACATCATCACCATAGGGCTTCAGTCCTTGAACATGTTTGAAACTTTTAGAATCACCGTCACCAAGGTAATTAACATATCGCACAGCGCCACAGTGGGTCACGCCCATGTAGAACACATTTCAAAAAAAAATTTGAAAATAGTTGTAGTCTTCGGAATTGAATAAATTATATATCTATTAAAAGGTAATAGTCTGCAGATTCAGAAAACGCAAAAAAGTAAAAATTGAACTTTTCATGATTTTGAGCCTTTCCGGAGCCCCTTAAGTAGGGCGTAAGCCTAGGGACCGATGACCTCAGCAGTTTGGTCTCATAGGAACTTACCACAAATTTCCAAATTGTTCATGTCCTGCGAATATCAACGTCCTATCTCTCGTCATTGAACATGAGTGTGTATTCGTTAATGAAATGTGCCATTAATAACCAATCACAATTAGAACATAGGGAAGTCTGTATCTACGGTACTATAGGGGAAAGTCACATTCATTATCCACTATTAAAGCTGGCTGTGGCTCGTAAAGGAGTTCAGTAAGCAGCAACAAAAATCTTTCGTCATTTGCCCATTAACATAAAATGACTGACACGTAGCAAAAGAAATTTAGATCTAACGTAAAATCATTTTTCATTCTGTCTTCTATTCCATGCCCTGTTTAATTGCATTCGATAGCTCTTGAGAAGACACAGTGATACAACGTTTGTTAACGTTGACGTTGAAACCTGTCGTGAAAAATTTCGAGAAATATCCCAGAATGTGAAAGCACGATGGCCGGAAACGGCATCTGCGGTGCTAACTCTTCTAAGCAGGTGTCTCGGACCAGGCTGATACTGTAAGGCAGATCTGCGCTACGAGAGTAAAGATTTATTTTCCCTTGAACAAACTTACGACCTAGATGCAGGTTCTCCTACGAATGTTGTATATGGAAATACGACATAGGCTAAAATCTAGCGTATGACAAAAGTCGTAGGAAAATTATATCACGTTTGTCTATCCTCCCAGATTTACGTGAGCTAAAAGAGTGAAATCAACTGTTCATACTTCAAAAATAAAGAGGTCTAAACCGCTGCAAAAAGCAGTTACAGTATTAAATGTCTAAATGTTAGAAGGTAGGTTTGACCTATATTTTCCAGTGCGTGGGCGTGTGCTTCTTAGATGTAAAACACATGCTGTCGGACAACTGTCTGTAACTACACTGCTCTAACTTATATCATAAGGGATACGTTCGTTGACTTGAGCATTACTTTTCAGTTGTGCTCTACAATACGTGATGAGGGAATGGTACAAAGAAAATAGTGGAAACGTAAATACAGGAACAAAGGAAGATCAAATAAACTTAGGTTCGATGAGATTCACCCATTACATAGCGTTACTAGCTAATAATATTCAAGAAATCGTAAATCAAATAACAAACCTTCAAAATATAGCACAAAATATAATTCGGAAAGACTGAGATAATAAAAGCAGATCCACTAGTAATCAACCACATACAGTAAATAACAGGAAAGTAAAAAAAAGTGATCAGTTTAAATACTTAGGGGATGTTATAACGTACAACTTGGACAAGGAACCGGCATCACGAGAAAGAACTAACAAAATGATAATAACTCAAAAATTAACATGGTCCACATACAATAAAAAATCTGTCAGTGAGAACTAAATTAACACATTACAAAGCGGTGGTTCCCAGAGGTGACATACGGAACTGACATTCTTTTCAAATTCACTCCGATAAACAGACCCGAAAAAATCCTAAAAGTAGTGAGACGAATAGCTAGAACATGCCTAAATAAGAAATGTCTAAGAGATGGACAACGGCGAATAGTGTCAATTGAAGAGGTGTACGCTGACCTGAGCCCATAACAGATACTACGTGGAAAAAAAGCGTCGATTTTTTTGGTTCCATTCTGAAGACAACGAAAAACATAACCAAGAATAAATATGCAAACAAAAAGAAATGGCTCTGAACACTATGGGACTTAACTTCTGAGGTCATCAGTCCCCTAGGACTTGGAACTAACTAAACCTAACTAACCTAAGGAGATCAGACACATCCATGCCCGAGGCAGGATTCGAACCTGCGACCGTGGCTGTCGCGCGGTTCCAGAGTGTAACGCCTTGAACCGCTCGGCCACTCCGGCCGGCTAAATATGCAAACATCAAAAAAATTTTGCATCACCTCGGTTCACCGCTACGGTCGCAGGTTCGGATCCTGCCTCGGGCATGGATCTGTGTGATGTCCTTCGGTTAGTTAGGTTTAAGTAGTTCTAAGTACTAGGAGACTGATGACCTCGGAAGTTAAGTCTCATAGTGTTCAGAGCCATTTGAACCATTTCACCTCGGTTCCCAGAATTACTGAAGATAGACTTTGACTGTGGATATTGTATCACAGACACAGTACCTTTGACTCTTCAGAGATGTCACTAAACCCACCAAAAGATGTAAACAACTATGCTTGAGCACCGCCTGTTAGACGGAGGGGTCCGACAGCCAATGAGTTCCAGTCATTCCACCAGGAAGGAGGTACACGTCTCGCATTGTCTGTAGTTCAACCATGCCTTCACGATCAATACCGCGGTTCGATCGCGCCCGCATTGTTACTTTGTGCCAGAAAGGGCTCTCAACAAGGGAAGTGTCCAGGCGTCTCGCAGTGAAACAAAGCAATGTTTTTCGGACATGGAGGAGATACAGAGAGACAGGAACACGCCTCGGTCAGGCCGCCCAAGGGCTACTACTGCGGTGGATGACCACTACCTACTGATTATAACTCGGAGGAACCCTGACAGGATGGCCACCATGTTGAATAACTCTTTAAGGTGCAGCTGCAGGACGTCCTGTTACGACTCAAACTGTGCGCAAAAGGCTACATGATGCTTAACTTCACTCCATGGCGAGGTAGATCTTTACAACCATGACACCATGCATAGCGGTACAGATGGTCCCAACAACATGGCGAATGGACCGCTCAGGATGGCATTGCGTTCGCTTCGCCGATGAGTGTCGTATATGCCTGGAACCAGGCAATCGTCGGAGACGTGTTTGGAGGCAACCCGGTCAGGCTGAACGCCTCAGACACACTGTCCAGCGAGTGCAGCGAGGTGGAGGTTCCCTACTGTTTTGGGGTGGTATTATGAGGAACAGACGTACGCCGCTGGCGGTCGTGGAAGGCGCCTTAACGGCTGTATGTGAATGTCATCCTCCGACCATATCGGCAGCATATTGGCGAGGCATTCGTCTTCATGGACGATAGTTCGCGCGCCCATCTTGCACCGACTTCCATCGGGGTAACGACATCGCTCGAACAGAGAGGCCAGAATGTTCTACAGACATGATCCCTATCGAACATGCCTGGGACAGGTTGGAAAGTAATGTTTATGGACGACTTGACCCATCAACCACTCTGAGTGACCTACGCAGAGTCGCCGTTAAGGAGTGGGACTATCTGGACCAACAGTGACTTGATGAACTTGCGGATAGTATGCCACGACGAATACAGGCATGCATCAATGCAAGAGGACGTGCTACTGGGTACTAGAGGTACCGTTGTGTACAGCAATCTATAACACCAGCTCTGAAGGTCTTTCTGTATGGTGGTACAACGGGCAACGTACGGTTTTCATGAGCAATAAAAACGGCGGAAATGATGTTTATATTGAAATCTACTTCAGTTTTCTGAAGAAGAAAAATTTGCTAACATCGAGTATAGATTTAAATGTCAGGAAGTCGTTTCTGAAAGTATTTGTATGGAGTGTAGCCATGTATGGAAGTGAAACGTGGACGATAAATAGTTTAAACAAGAAGAGAATAGAAGCTTTCGAAATGTGCTGCTACAGAAGAATGCTGAAGATTAGATGAGCAGATCGCATGACTAATGAGGACGTATTGAATAGAATTGGGGAGAAGAGAAATTTGTGGCACAACTTGACTAGAAGAAGGGGTCGCTTGGTAGGCATCAAGGGATCACCAGTTTACTATTGGAGGGAAGCGTGGAGGGTAAAAATCGTAGAGGGAGACCAAGAGATGAATACACTAAGCAGATTCAGAAGGATGCAGGCTGCAGTAGGTACTGGGAGATGAAGTAGCTTCCACTAGATAGAGTAGCATGGAGAGCTGCATCAAACCAGTCTCAGGACTGAAGACCACAACAACAACAACTCCAGTTTTCTGTACAGGTTCCGGAACTCTCAGAACCGAGATGATGAAGAACTTTATTTGATGTGTTTATGTGTGTAGAGAAGCTCTGGAGATGAATAAAGAAGTAGGATGGATGAAGCAAATCAGGGAAAATATGAAAGCGTTAGAATCAACCCTGGAAGGTGTTCAAAACAAAACAGAAAATTTTAAGAAACTCAAAAACGTAAAAATAAGGCGTATATCAAAAATAGGCAAACGGGAAACAACAAAAACGGTGAAACTTCCTGGCAGATCAAAACTGTATGCTGAACCGAGACTCGAACTCGTGACCTTTGCCTTTCGCGGTCAAGTGCTCTACCAACTGAGCTACCCAAGCACGACTCGCGCCTCGTCCTCGCAGCTTTTCTTCTGTCAGTTTCATATCAGCGCACACTCCGCTGCAGAGTGAAAATCTCATTCTGGAAACATCCCCAGGCTTTGGCTAAGGCCGGTATTACACTATCAAATTTCTTTGTTAAAGATTTGATCAAAGATGTGATCAAATATTCCGTCAAATATATTTGACAAAGATATTTGACGTAGCGCTAAAAGGGGTATTACACTGTCATCATATTTTTCGTCAAAGTTCAAAATGGCTGACAACAACTTGTTATCAACCGCAGCAGTTGCATGTACTACAATTGCACTGTGTGCATATGCGGAAGAGATGCGGGGGGGAAAAAAGGAAACATACCTGTGTGAAGCCGTGAGTTTTACGACGACACGATAAAAGCATTCAACAAAACTTCTTACGTGAGCTTATAGTGGAGGACGTAAAGTCGTACATCAATTACTTAAGAATGAATGAGCATACATTTCTGTATGTGCTCAATGAAGTGTATCCTCATATCACAAAGCACAGTATTCACTTAAGAATTGCTACATCTGCAGAAGACAGGCTCACTGTAACACTCCGATTCCTTGCTACAGGAGAGGGTTGGGTTAGGTTAGTTTAGGTCAGGTCTCCAATCTTCGTAATCTATTTTTGTATTCAGCGTGCCTCACGTTGTAAAGCGCCTCATCAGCTTCATACATCTCTATTAATTTTGTAGTTGTCAGCACACACCAATTGTATTTACCCGGAATGTTTATAAAAACACTACAGACGACAGAATGTAGCGATGCTAGCGCTCCATGTGGTAGCATGTCACATTGGAGTGAACAGAGGATAACCGACTTCTTTGATCAAATCTACAACGAGGCCCTAGGTTTGATCAAATATTGGACGACATTTGACAAAGTTCCCTATTACACCATCAAATATCTTTGACAAAGATATTGGACAAAGATATCTGACTAAGAAATTTGATAGTGTAATACCGGCCTAAGCCATGTCTCCGCAATACCTTTTCTTTCAGGAGTGCTAGTTCTGCAAGGTTCGCAGGAGAGCTTCTGCAAAGTTTGGAAGGTAGGAGACGAGGTACTGGCAGAAATAAAGCTGTGAGGACGGGGCGTGAGTCGTGCTTGGGTAGCTCAGATGGTAGAGCACTTGCCCGCGAAAGGCAAAGGTCCCGAGTTCGAGTCTCGGTCCGGCACACGATTCTGATCTGCCAGCAAGTTTAATATCAGCGCACACTCCGCTGCAGGGTGAAAATTTCATTCTGGAAACATCCCCAGGCTGTGGCTAAGCCATATCTGCGCAATATCCTTCCTTTCAGGAGTGCTAGTTCTGCAAGGTTCGCTGGAGAGCTTCTGCAAAGTTTGGAAGTTAGGAGACGAGGTACTGGTGGAAGTGAAGCTGTGAGGACGGGGCGTGAGTCGTGCTTGGGTAGCTCAGTTGGTAGAGCACTTGCCCGCGAAAGGCAAAAGTCCCGAGTTCGGGTCTCGGTCCAGCACACAGTTTTAATCTGCTAGGAAGTTTCATATCAGCGCACACTTCGCTGCAGAGTGAAAATCTCATTCTGGAAACATCCCCCAGGCTGTGGCTAAGCCAAGTCTCCGCAATATCCTTTCTTCCAGGAGTACTAGTTCTGCAGGTTCGCAGGAGAGCTTCTGTGAAGTTTGGAAGGAAGGAGACGAGGTACTGGCGGAAGTAAAGCTGTGAGGACGGGGCGTGAGTCGTGCTTGGGTAGCTCAGTTGGTAGAGCACTTGCCCGCGAAAGGCAAAAGTCCCGAGTTCGGGTCTCGGTCCAGCACACAGTTTTAATCTGCCAGGAAGTTTCATATCAGCGCACACTTCGCTGCAGAGTGAAAATCTCATTCTGGAAACATCCCCCAGGCTGTGGCTAAGCCATGTCTCCACAATACCCTTTCTTTCAGGTATACTAGTTCTGCAAGGTTCGCAGGAGAGCTTCTGTAAAGTTTGGAAGGTAGGAGACGAGGTACTGGCGGAAGTAAAGCTGTGAGGACGGGGCGTGAGTCTTGCTTGGGTAGCTCAGTTGGTAGAGCATTTGAGTACTTGCCCGCGAAAGGCAAAGGTCCCGAGTTCGAGTCTCGATCCAGCTTACAGTTTTGATCTGCCAGGATGTTTCATGTCAGCGCACACTCCGCTGCACAGTGAAAATCTCATTCTGGGAACAAAAATGGTATTTACAGATGAGGAACGAGAATAGAGCTAATGAAAGATACTGGTGGTTCAGAGAGAAAACCTTTTGAAGAAGATGACCACAAAATAAGTGATGTGGTCCAGTGAGAGAGAGAGAGAGAGAGGGAGAGAGGGGGAGGAACAGAGAGGTCTGTAATACCAAAATCAGGACGAGATCGAAACTGTGGTGCGTGGGAGAGTTTCGTCAGAGGGACCGCTGTGGCACACACGGAGGCGAGGCTGTGTAACGCGAGCGCCGACCGACAGTGGCGACACGCAGCGGCGTACGGCCGCAACTGGACCGCACCGGACCTCTTGCTGCGGCCACATTTGCGTCAGCTGTCCTGCCCGTAACCCGGATCCCGGGTAAGGCCGGCTCCCACAGACTGCCTGATGCAACTCCGCCCACCGTAAAGTACGTTTCAAAGTGCCCTGTTACACTTCCTCTCTGCGTCCCATTCTCCAAGGAATTGGTTCGAACGTGTGTCACCCACCCTACATCTACATCCAGTTAACCTCTCCGCTGCTGCAGACATTCAGTGCTGTGGGCGGCTTTTGTTGAAGCTGTACTGCTCGCCAAACGCCGTTGCCTGTGTTGAGAGATAGCATTCCGGCTAAAAAGTGTCACGTGACTAGGGCCTCCCGTAGGATAGACCGTTCGCCGGATACAAGTCTTTCGATTTGACCAACACCACCTAGATTACAGGCCTGCGCGCACACTTGTGACGTCACATACTGATGACCGGGTCTGTATCGGAACGCTCCTGGTAAGCACTCTACAGCTATACGAACTTTACGAGTTTTAGAGCTGAGACCGCATAGGGATTCTCGTGCTTTCCTCTTCTACGTAGCCTTGTAATGAAAGTACGGAAATTTATATCACTGCGTAAAGTAACTGAACAAAACCGTCCTATGATATTTCAAGATGTAAAATTATTTTGACGATTTGCCTTAAACACGCGTTTCTAGGCTCGAATAAAAACCGTAATTTTAAATTCTGTCTTTTACCTCAGGAGCTAGGTTTTCTTGCAGTAAAAAATCGGCAATATGCAATAACAAGCAGACGTTTTCGGCTTTAAATAAAGCAACTGGAGCTCTTACAGAATTTAAGCATTTGTTTCCCTGGTTATTTTCGTAAATTTTCCTCTCCACTTCAAAATTTGCTGAACTCACACGAAACTCAAATCATTCGACGAAATGGAGCACCTCCTGACGTAATGTTTGATAAATCAGAAAACCCGAACAAATATTTTATTTCCCTGTTCCTCCAGAACTTTAGACCTTAAACATGGAAAGGTTGTTTCTCCTATATCCTTGAATGTAATTCGTGTCACAGAGTGCTGTTAATTTAATCACGATGCACTTACATCGAAATTCTGCTTTCTATACTGCTTAATCTGCCGAACACTGAATTCGTTAAAGCAATTTTCTAAGGTAGTTTACTCAGATTGAAATTATTTCCGAATAGCTGTTTGTATATGTAAAACTGAATAAAATCATTCTGTAGCTCTTCCAAATAGAAGTACTGGGAACTCAATAATCTGGTAGGAATGATAAGGAATACTAAACATTTTCGAGCCACACTAATTAGTATAACTATTCTGTGTGACAATAGTTGCTTCCTATTAACCTCGCAGCAATAGTCCAGAATTAAGAAAGAAACTGCACTGGTACATGATACTGTTTTTAAAACAATTGGCAAATGTGGTGCAATGGAAACAAATAACACGCTATAATTCTTTTTCATTTACTTACCGTTGAATGATGCGTAGACGCAAATTCCTGTCTGCTAATAGCTGCAATCCACCAATTTCTGAACTTAACACATTTGGGAAATCGAAACATGTCTACTTTCATGCCTTTTTGGGATTTATAATTTCCCTGGCAAAAGGGAACGCAGCACTTGTATCCCATACTTCGAAGAACTGTTAGCGAATACTTTATGAAATATATATCACTTTCGCGTGGCACACACTTTCAACACAACAGGACTGCCGACTACAGATAAGATGGCCAACAGTTTGTGACGTCACGTGCCAATACGGCCGCTGTGCGTAGGCCTTGTATTTAGAAGGCTTTGATTTGACGCCACTTTTTTTTTTCGTTGCTGATTGTGTTTGGTTGTTGCGGACGTCGCATGACATTCGGTCAAGTTCGTTTGTTGATCCTTCCATTCAGTTTTTTATTACAGAGGTCAACCAGCCCTCTGACCGAACACGCTGACCTACTGTGCCGTAATTCGGCGAGTTCCGCGTCGATGGGGATGAAATGATGATGATTGGGACAACACAACACCCAGTTCCTGAGCGGAGAAAATATCCGACCCAGCTAGGAATCGAACCCGGGCCCTTATGATTGATATTCTGTCGCGCTGACCACTTGGCTACCGGGGCCGGACAGCATATTCCGGCTGATATGAAATATTTACCATCAGATTTTTCGAAAACCATTGGGTAAAAAAAAATTCACATCATACAGACTGATATCTTCATTCGATGAAAAAATTCTTCTCGTTCTCCGTCATACTTACTGCACTGCATCAAATTAAGTAAAATTTTGCGCGAAATTTTTAAAATTTTGCAGAGGTGAAAACCCACTGTGTAAACTTTGCGCGTGGTTGATTTTAGCTCGTACATTGCAGTGAGAGAAATGTAGATAAGATATCGAAATTTTATTTAAAACTGAGAGCAGAACGATATGTCATTTCCTTCTCGCGTTATTGGGTTTCATATTTGACGGACGTTCGGGAGCAATGTGCCAATTCATATCCTTGTGCATCGCGAATCATGTGGTCAAAACAATCGTTGCCACGTACATGATTTAAGGTATCGAAACGGACATTTTGCAAATGATAGCACGCAATGAGGCACACATATTATGTAATAAGTGCTTGAAACTTTTTCAGTCATTCAGACATGGAATTAACTCGTCCGCAGCTGTGAGAAATCGGCGGCTCAGGACGTACGGAAACATAAGCTGCAAGCGTGTAACCTCCCCCCGTCATTTATCGACCTTAATGACAGTGAAAAATTAAACCGCGTGTACCTAATGGAAATTTGGGAAAAGCAATCGTCACCGAAGTTAATCTGCCGGTAAAGAGGGAGGAATGGGTTACATCTAAATGAAAGGAAAAATGCAAATGAAGTTGTTGGAAATTAATTTTGAAAAAGGGTAAAGTTAATAAAGGAAGTAAATGTACGGTCGTTACATTAACAATTACCTGGCGTTAATTAGATATTTGAGATTTGGGGAAAATTACGGTCGCCGGTCCTATGCACAACTACCAAGATAACTGAAAAAGAAAGGTTAATGCACATATAATCAAAACTAAAAGCGTGGCAACTGAAGGTTGACACGTGTTGTGTGAAAACTGAATGTTTGAAAAAAGTAATAAATTTCGCTACATTCTGACTTAATTCAGCAAAATAATTAATAAACCCGGAAAATTGAAAGTTAATTTAGTGACTGAAATTAATAGTGAACTTTGTTTCTGAAGCACTACGAAATTAAATAAAATAAGGTTAGTCTTGGGCTACCTCAAAAGCAACTTGAATCTACGCAATTTAGAAATAAGAGATTTAACTTTGAACTTGAATTAAATGATTTTGAACAATTAACAATAGTAAAATTTAGTACGTACCAAGCTGAGCTGCAGTCACAGGTGAGCTAAAATATGGTAACAAAACTCGCTTGTGTAATCTAAAGATAGTTCTGTTTGGTTATTGTAGTCAACTATGAAGACTTTAATTGAAGTTTGAAATTAAAGCAGTGAAATGGAATGTTATTACTTTAATGCTGGCATTTGAATTTCACCGACACTCGGGTTCATTTCGGAGGATTAAGGGATCCTGCTTGGTAATGCAATTGGGACAATGAGCAACAAAGGTTCATGCTAAGTTGCTGTATTTTAGCGATCCAAATGGAACAGTTTGAAAAGCTGAGGTCTGCAATACAGTTCTAAAACTTTACGTGCTTTCAGTCTTCCTTGTTGGCTGATTGAAGGTTTGAAGTCGTCGATTTAGGAGCTGGTGACAGTCACTCATTGTCGGCCGTCGCTGTTGCAGAAACTGGATGTTGGCGCGCCTTTTTATCGACACGGTCACCAGGCGAAATGGGCGCTTGCTGTGTGCCAGCTAATGCTTCCCGTCCGCGACACCGTGCCAGAAACTATCTTAGGAAGGCGAGCGCAATTCCATGCTGCCAAACCCCGAAAGCGCGGCAACTCGCGGGAACGTCACTCAACACACCCGCTCCACCGCCCTACTCCAGCCAGACTCTGCTCTGCCCGCACTCTACGCGGCAGAGTTAACACTACCCAAGGTCCTAAATGCTTTGGTTCTCCACATGACCTATCCATGTAATCGTTCGATAGCATAATTTTCCATAGGCAAGACCCAGCGTAAAAATACAAATAGTATTTACGAAACAAACCAATTATACATCGACACACACACACACACACACACACACACACACACACACACACACACATATATATATATATATATATATATATATATATATATATATATATATATATATATATATATATATATATATTGTAAAACAATTACAATATACTGGGTGATCAGAAAGTCAGTATTAATATGAAAACTTAATAAACCACGCAATAATGTAGATAGAGAGGTAAAAATTGACACACATGCTTGTAATGAGAGGCGTCACTGGATGCGGATATGGAGGGGTATGTAAACACACCGCTCTCCCGGCCGTATGTCAGTTTCCGAGACCGGAGCCGATACTTCTCAATCAAGTTCAAATGGTTCAAATGGCTCTGAGCACTATGGGACTCAACTGCTGTGGTCATAAGTCCCCTAGAACTCAGAACTACTTAAACCTAACTAACCTAAGGACATCACACACATCCATGCCCGAGACAGGATTCGAACCTGCGACCGTAGCGGTTGTGCGGTTCCAGACTGGAGCGCCTTGAACCGCGCGGCCACTCCGGCCGGATCTCAATCAAGTATCTCCTCAGTTTGCCTCACAAGGGCTGAGTGCACCCCGCTCGCCAACAACGCTCGGCAGACCGGATGATCACCCATCCAAGTGCTAGCCCAGCCCGACAGCGCTTAACTTCGGTGATATGAAGGGAACCAGTATTACCACTGCGGCAAGGCCATTGGCCATTATGTATCTGATAGTCAACAAATTAATTCCGCATTCAGGGGAGAAAGTTAAGTGTCAGAAATTTCGTGAAAATATATCTCCCAAAGAAAAAGTTTAATGACTTAATGATTGCAGTCCCAACTCGCTTTCACACCTGTGACCTTCTCTCCCCTATTTCGCGTTAATACAACCCCTGGTCTTGGGGTAGCGTCTTTGATTCATAATCAAAACGTATTTGGTCCCGTGTCTGAATCCCACTGCTGCCCAAACTTTGATTGATTATCAGCATTGGCGGCTGAAGACTTCCGGCGTAAGAAGTCAGCCCTCACTCTGCCAACGGCCTTGTCAAAGAGGGCGGAGGAGCGTACAGAAATTCAGGGCACTCACTTGTCCTAAGGGTAGGAAACTCCTGCCCCTGAAAGCGGAAGAATCAGCAATGATCAACGCCTTGAGGATGCAGAAGGCAATGGAAACTACTGCATTAAAGACGCGTAACGTGCATCCACAGACCATGTCGTCCGTAATTGAAGAAGTGTCATGATGATTTCTCCTTTGGCAGAAGATTCTGGAATAGTCCTACATTCGGATCTCCGGGAGGGGACTGCGAAGAGGGAGGTTACCACGAGATTTCCCTTATTTTATTATGCTGATCGTTGCTCCATGCATAGGTCGGTGCCAACAAAATATTTACGCATTCGGAGGAGAAAGTTAGTGATAGAAATTTCGTGACAAGATTCCGCCGCAACGAAAAACGCTTTTATTTTAATGATGTCCACTCGAAATTCTGTACCATTTCAGTGACACTTTCTCACCTATTCTGCTATAGAGCAGCACAGCGCCATCTGCAAATTTCAGCTATCCATTTATGTATACTTATATGTATGCATATGTATATACAAATAATAAATATGTAACACTGTCGTGTCTGTTTGAGCACGCTTCTCCAAAACAACTAAAAAAAGTTTCATGGGGTTTTCACAGGCAGCTTCAGCAGGGCTTGGGGCGCCGTATGGGCTTTCTTTTACCAAAATCGGATCACAAAAAGAAATCAGGACACAAAGTTTAAACGAAAACCCTCGTATATGTCTTTTTGTCTGTCTGAACACGCTAATCATCATAACAAGTAGACGAATTTTAATGGTGCTTTCACAGGTAAGTTGAGCACAGCTTGGGATACTGTAAAGCCCTTTCTTATCAATTTCTCATTAAGGAAAATAGGAGATATTGTGATTTAGAGCTGTATTTAAAATCGTTGTGTCTCTCAGTTTGTCTGTCAGAACACGCTGAACTCTTTCCCGGAGTTTTCACAGGTAACTAGGGCATAGCCTGTGGCACTGTAAAGACTGGGTCAGGGTAGAAAAGATATTGTAATTGAAAATTGAGGCATACTAATATTGAAATGGGAAAGTAAACCCGCCTGTTACGTTTTAACGGCCAATTCGCAAAATTTGATTGACATAGCTTGAACACTGAAGAACATCAAGGTTTGCTTTAGAAAGTGTGTAAGTCAGGATTTGAAGAGTATTACGCGAGTCAAACAAAAACAATTACTCTCAGAGAAAGTTGCTTACGCTTCGACTTTTTATCTTTATCATATCTGTGAAAATGCTTTTATTGAGTGCGGTAACGCTCGTTTCACAACGCTTCCCGCAAACGTGACGTCATTCTGACGTCACGGACAGTACGGTCGATCGCATGATCGGCAATCGACTTTCGTTGTCCTTCGATACGAACCTCTCGCAAGACTTATTGCGTGCGTACCGGAGATTTCCAGAAATCGTCACTTTTGGAACGATTTATTATACTTATTTCTAGAACAGAATATCACATATGACTTATCGGCGGTTAATGCCTTCATATAAATGTGTTATGTCAGGGGTGAGTTATTCTAGTGAATAATTTACAAATTAAGAATGAAACACACTTGTTTTGTAATTTGCAATATACCATTTCAAGGTAATGGAGTACTAAAACAAACAATTCACTATTATCCTTAATAGCAACATAATAACTCGTCAACGACATAACCCCTCAAGACAGAAGATGATAACCAAGACGCAATGAAAATATCAGATGATTAAGAGCTACTACTGTAATGGATAACGTCGTGGTTTCTTGAGTCGAAAGTTCTGGGTTCGTATTCTGTCCCATGCAATTTCTTTTTTTCCACGTTCACATTGTTAACACATTCTACGAGTTTTTTATGAATGTAATACAGATACGTTCTACAACATTCGACATTATTTGCATTCAGTCGGGCCTGAGAACGAAGGGCGAAATAATTACTTAGCGATTTTAGAGTATGTGGTTAGGCAGGAACGTAAGAGGAGAGCTTAAATTGCTGCTTCTGGAACGAGCAACAATAAAATTCATATTTTTCCTTCTCAAAAGTATTTGGCTCTTTATTTCCGAACATTTGCCGCCTTTCGAGTGTGTTGTCGGGCGGGAACCGAAGAAGACGGTTTCCATTCATGCGAGTGAAACGATGAATATTAACATTCATATTCTTCCTCGTCAGATATGGTTCAAATGGCTCTGAGCACTATGGGACTCAACTGCTGAGGTCATTAGTCCCCTAGAACTTAGAACTAGCTAAACCTAACTAACCTAAGGACATCACAAACATCCATGCCCGAGGCAGGATTCGAACCTGCGACCGTAGCGGTCTTGCGGTTCCAGACTGCAGCGCCTTTAACCGCACGGCCACTTCGGCCGGCCCTCGTCAGATATATTTCGCTGTTAGCGATTTGCACATATACGGATGGCAGTAGAATCGTTTGCATAAGGTATGAAAGGGCGGTGCATGGGCATGAGTGGAGCTGTCATTTGTAATCTGGTGATTCATGTGAAAAGATTTCCGACGTGATTGTGGCCGCACGACGGAAATTAACTGACCTCGATCTCGGAGCAGAAGCTGAAAGAAAATTTAGTAATACACATCTATATGAGATTTCAAGAAATAGATGTTTCGGAACGAGAGGCAGGAAAACAGTAAAAAATAAAAGTACCAAAAATCGGTGTATAGTGGATTAAAGCCATTGAAAAAAAAACTTCTTATGTAATTGTAAATGTTCGTTGAGGATGAGGCCATCGTTCTGACAAATAAGCTTCAAAATGATCAGCTCTTCGAGTACGTCGAGTCCGTGACCCAGCTTTTCTCTATGGAAGATGGAAATTTCTTCAACACTTTTCGGTTTGTGACCCGAAATTAACAGATGGTCAGCGAAAGTGGAATTATGTTCCGATACATCTTTTTCTTTAAATCTCATATATATGTTATTACATTTTTCATCTAGGTTAATGTTTCTGTCAAAATTATTTTTCTGTGTATTGTCAGGACCAGATCTTTAGCTTACGGCAAATAATGGAGAAGTGTTATGAGTGGAACAGGGAATTGTATCTATGCTTTATAGATCTAGAAAAGGCATATGACCGGGTTCCTAGGAGGAAGTTATTGTCTGTTCTACAAGATTATGGAATAGGAGGCAAACTTTTGCAAGCAATTAAAGGTCTTTACATGGATAGTCAGGCAGCAGTTAGAGTTGACGGTAAATTGAGTTCATGGTTCAGAGTAGTTTCAGGGGTAAGACAAGGCTGCAACCTGTCTCCACTGTTGTTCATATTATTTATGGCTCACATGTTGAAAACAATAGACTGGCTGGGTGAGATTAAGATATGTGAACACAAAATAAGCAGTCTTGCATATGCGGATTACTTAGTTGTGATGGCAGAGTCGATTGAAAGTTTGCAAAGTAATATTTCAGAGCTAGATCAGAAATGTAAGGACTATGGTATGAAGATTAGCATCTCCAAAACGAAAGTAATGTCAGTGGGAAAGAAATATAAACGGATTGAGTGCCAAATAGGAGGAACAAAGTTAGAACAGGTGGACGGTTTCAAGTACTTAGGATGCATATTCTCACAGGATGGCAACATAGTGAAAGAACTGGAAGCGAGGTGTAGCAAAGCTAATGCAGTGAGCGCTCAGCTACGACCTACTCTCTTCTGCAAGAAGGAAGTCAGTACCGAGACTAAGTTATCTGTGCACCGTTCAATCTTTCGAGCAACTTTGTTGTATGGGAGCGAAAGCTGGGTGGATTCAGGTTACCTTATCAACAAGGTTGAGGTTACGGGTATGAAAGTAACTAGGATGATTCCAGGTACTAGTAGATGGGAACAATGGCAGGAGGGTGTCCACAATGAAGAAATCAAAGAAAAACTGGGAATGAACTCTATAGATGTAGCAGTCAGGGCGAACAGGCTTAGATGCCTGCCGCCGTTGGATAAGCAGCTGCAGCAGCAACTCGTATACTCCTAGCTCACTCATTTGTTACATAGTTTAATTCTTAATTTATTTGCGTGTTTTTGGTACTTGCATTGTTAAATTCATAAATTTCGGGCGTATTATAGTATTTGAGAGTTGTAGCATCGCGTTTTAGTACCTGAATAGTGTAAATTCGCGTAGTCTCCTTCCGCCGCCGAGCAGTGTGTCAGCAGTGCACAAGTTACTGCATTTACTAGGCAATCTCGTATTTTAATAACCGTTTAAATTTTGTGTCGATTTGTTTTCGCTCTGTGTAGATTAGTTCAGACGTTCTTTGCACAAGTTTTTAGCATGGATAGGGACTGCAACTGCTGTGTTCGGATGCAGGCTGAGTTGGCATCCCTTCGCTCCCAGCTTCAGGCAGTGTTGGCTTCGGTCACACAGCTTGAGGCTGTTGCCAATGGGCATCACTGTGGGGGTCCGGATGGGAGTTTGTCGGGGACGGCCAGCTCGTCCCACGCATCCCCCGATCGGGCTACGACTGTGGTTGCCCGGGATACTGCCCGCATTGAGGCAGATCCCTCACCTGTGGTAGAGTGGGAGGTCGTCTCAAGGTGTGGCAGGGGGCGAAAGACATTCCGGAGGGCTGAACGGAAGGCCTCTCCAGTTTGTCTGACGAACCGGTTTCAGGCTCTGTCTCTGGCTGATACTCAGGCTGATACTGATCTTCGGCCTGACATGGCTGCCTGTCCTGTTCCAGAGGTTGCCCCTCAGTCTGCAAGATCCGGGCGGTCGCAGAGGGTGGGCTTACTGGTAGTTGGGAGCTCCAACGTCAGGCGCGTAATGGGGCCCCTTAGGGATATGGCAGCAAGGGAGGGGAAGAAGACCAAAGTGCACTCCGTGTGCATACCGGGGGGAGTCATTCCAGATGTGGAAAGGGTCCTTCCGGATGCCATGAAGGGTACAGGGTGCACCCATCTGCAGGTGGTCGCTCATGTCGGCACCAATGATGTGTGTCGCTATGGATCGGAGGAAATCCTCTCTGGCTTCCGGCGGCTATCTGATTTGGTGAAGACTGCCAGTCTCGCTAACGGGATGAAAGCAGAGCTCACCATCTGCAGCATCGTCGACAGGACTGACTGCGGACCTTTGGTACAGAGCCGAGTGGAGGGTCTGAATCAGAGGCTGAGACGGTTCTGCGACCTTGTGGGCTGCAGATTCCTCGACTTGCGCCATAGGGTGGTGGGGTTTCGGGTTCCGCTGGATAGGTCAGGAGTCCACTACACGCAACAAGCGGCTACACGGGTAGCAGGGGTTGTGTGGCGTGGGCTGGGCGGTTTTTTAGGTTAGATGGCCTCGGGCAAGTACAGAAAGGGCAACAGCCTCAACGGGTGCGGGGCAAAGTCAGAACATGCGGGGACCAAGCAGCAATCGGTATTGTAGTTGTAAACTGTCGAAGCTGCGTTGGTAAAGTACCGGAACTTCAAGCGCTGATAGAAAGCACTGAAGCTGAAATCGTTATAGGTACAGAAAGCTGGCTGAAGCCAGAGATAAATTCTGCCGAAATTTTTACAAAGGTACAGACGGTGTTTAGAAAGGATAGATTGCATGCAACCGGTGGTGGAGTGTTCGTCGCTGTTAGTAGTAGTTTATCCTGTAGTGAAGTAGAAGTGGATAGTTCCTGTGAATTATTATGGGTGGAGGTTACACTCAACAACCGAGCTAGGTTAATAATTGGCTCCTTTTACCGACCCCCCGACTCAGCAGCATTAGTGGCAGAACAACTGAGAGAAAATTTGGAATACATTTCACATAAATTTTCTCAGCATGTTATAGTCTTAGGTGGAGATTTCAATTTACCAGATATAGACTGGGACACTCAGATGTTTAGGACGGGTGGTAGGGACAGAGCATCGAGTGACATTATACTGAGTGCACTATCCGAAAATTACCTCGAGCAATTAAACAGAGAACCGACTCGTGGAGATAACATCTTGGACCTACTGGTAACAAACAGACCCGAACTTTTCGACTCTGTAAGTGCAGAACAGGGAATCAGTGATCATAAGGCCGTTGCAGCATCCCTGAATTTGGAAGTTAATAGGAATATAAAAAAAGGGCGGAAGGTTTATCTGTTTAGCAAGAGTAATAGAAGGCAGATTTCAGACTACCTAACAGATCAAAACGAAAATTTCTGTTCCGACACTGACAATGTTGAGTGTTTATGGAAAAAGTTCAAGGCAATCGTAAAATGCGTTTTAGACAGGTACGTGCCGAGTAAAACTGTGAGGGACGGGAAAAACCCACCGTGGTACAACAACAAAGTTAGGAAACTACTGCGAAAGCAAAGAGAGCTTCACTGCAAGTTTAAACGCAGCCAAAACCTCTCAGACAAACAGAAGCTAAACGATGTCAAAGTTAGCGTAAGGAGGGCTATGCGTGAAGCGTTCGGTGAATTCGAAAGTAAAATTCTATGTACCGACTTGACAGAAAATCCTAGGAAGTTCTGGTCTTACGTTAAATCAGTAAGTGGCTCGAAACAGCATATCCAGACACTCCGGGATGATGATGGCATTGAAACAGAGGATGACAAGCGTAAAGCTGAAATACTAAACACCTTTTTCCAAAGCTGTTTCACAGAGGAAGACCGCACTGCAGTTCCTTCTCTAAATCCTCGCACAAACGAAAAAATGGCTGACATCGAAATAAATGTCCAAGGAATAGAAAAGCAACTGGAATCACTCAACAGAGGAAAGTCCACTGGACCTGACGGGATACCAATTCGATTCTACACAGAGTACGCGAAAGAACTTGCCCCCCTTCTAACAGCCGTGTACCGCAAGTCTCTAGAGGAACGGAAGGTTCCAAATGATTGGAAAAGAGCACAGGTAGTCCCAGTCTTCAAGAAGGGTCGTCGAGCAGATGCGCAAAACTATAGACCTATATCTCTGACGTCGATCTGTTGTAGAATTTTAGAACATGTTTTTTGCTCGAATGTCATGTCGTTTTTGGAAACTCAGAATCTACTATGTAGGAATCAACATGGATTCCGGAAACAGCGATCGTGTGAGACCCAACTCGCTTTATTTGTTCATGAGACCCAGAAAATATTAGATACAGGCTCCCAGGTAGATGCTATTTTTCTTGACTTCCGGAAGGCGTTCGATACAGTTCCGCACTGTCGCCTGATAAACAAAGTAAGAGCCTACGGAATATCAGACCAGCTGTGTGGCTGGATTGAAGAGTTTTTAGCAAACAGAACGCAGCATGTTGTTATCAACGGAGAGACGTCTACAGACGTTAAAGTAACCTCTGGTGTGCCACAGGGGAGTGTTATGGGACCATTGCTTTTCACAATATAAATAAATGACCTAGTAGATAGTGTCGGAAGTTCCATGCGGCTTTTCGCGGATGATGCTGTAGTATACAGAGAAGTTGCAGCATTAGAAAATTGTAGCGAAATGCAGGAAGATCTGCAGCGGATAGGCACTTGGTGCAGGGAGTGGCAACTGACCCTTAACATAGACAAATGTAATGTATTGCGAATACATAGAAAGAAGGATCCTTTATTGTATGATTATATGATAGCGGAACAAACACTGGTAGCAGTTACTTCTGTAAAATATCTGGGAGTATGCGTGCGGAACGATTTGAAGTGGAATGATCATATAAAATTAATTGTTGGTAAGGCGGGTACCAGGTTGAGATTCATTGGGAGAGTCCTTAGAAAATGTAGTCCATCAACAAAGGAGGTGGCTTACAAAACACTCGTTCGACCTATACTTGAGTATTGCTCATCAGTGTGGGATCCGTACCAGATCGGGTTGACGGAGGAGATAGAGAAGATTCAAAGAAGAGCGGCGCGTTTCGTCACAGGGTTATTTGGTAACCGTGATAGCGTTACGGAGATGTTTAACAAACTCAAGTGGCGGACTCTGCAAGAGAGGCGCTCTGCTTCGCGGTGTAGCTTGCTCGCCAGGTTTCGAGAGGGTGCGTTTCTGGATGAGGTATCGAATATATTGCTTCCCCCTACTTATACCTCCCGAGGAGATCACGAATGTAAAATTAGAGAGATTAGAGCGCGCACAGAGGCTTTCAGACAGTCGTTCTTCCCGCGAACCATACGCGACTGGAACAGGAAAGGGAGGTAATGACAGTGGCACGTAAAGTGCCCTCCGCCACACACCGTTGGGTGGCTTGCGGAGTATAAATGTAGATGTAGATGTAGATGTAGATGGTGGGGTCATGTTACACGCATGGGAGAAGCAAGGTTACCCAAGAGACACATGGATTCAGCAGTAGAGGGTAGGAGGAGTCGGGGCAGACCGAGGGGAAGGTACCTGGATTCGGTTAAGAATGATTTTGAAGTAATAGGTTTAACATCAGAAGAGGCACCAATGTTAGCACTGAATAGGGGATCATGGAGGAACTGTATAAGGGGGGCTATGCTCCAGACTGAACGCTGAAAGGCATAATCAGTCTTAAATGATGATGATGATGATGATGATGATTGTTCTAGAGGGCTTTTAAATTTTCATTCTGATGAAGACATCCTCCGAAGTGTCGAAACCTAGGTAAATGTGTTAAACAATTATTTACCACTGATTCTCCCTGTTTTTTCTCCTTTGAAAGGTAAGTATATTTAATTGCGAATATTTCTTAATTACAAGTGTAATGAGCTTACGTTTCAATTGGTGAGGATCGTATTTCTTAAAAGTTGTATTTTTTTTAATCTTATATTTTCTGGTTATGTCCATGGCGCACAATGGATCTGAAAAATGGTTAAATAAATGTTATTTAATGTGATTTTTTGTAATTTTCGCCAAGTTGAGCTTAAAACCATTTCATAACCCGCTCCCTGCCATTTCAACAACCATAACACGAAGTAATCAGGTTTCGAACTCAACTGAAGTACCTGTCAATGCAGTTACTAATTTATACCTGCTTTTTAAAAAAGAATTGTCCTCGGGGTAGGTGGATGGCGAAATTGAACGTAGTTCTACCAATTAGCTCAAGGATATGTTTTTAATCACACGGAACTTCTGGCAAAAATCCATGTTCACCATGGGAGGAAAAAAACGCACTTCTCTCTACACGTCTGACCGGTGCAATGACATCATACATGACTACCGGCCCTTAGTAAATTGGCCTCGCCTATAAAAGCCTGGCAGACAGTTTCGTACCGGAACGGTTGCTGCAGGGTGTGTTGAAAGTACACGTGGTCAGGCTATGTGGGACATTCTTCTGAGGTTCATGAACCAATGGCCAGCCGATGTCGATACCGCACTTACGTGGCTCACTGGGTTGTAAAATTAAGATCAAGGCGGAGATAAGTATGTGATAAAACTTAACAAGGTCAACCGCCCGGCACCTGCTCCAAGACTGTCAAGAGTGCAATATTTCAGAGCAGCAACCTGTTTCTCTTCACGGAGCACTTAGACACTCCCACTCGTTTCATTTGGGATTACGCACATAGAATCCATGAGAAATGAACACTCGCCTAATTCGACGTAGGAGCAAATCCAGCTGGATTTTTTTTCGGGCATTGATGAATATACAAGCTGCATGGACTTTTCTCTGTCGTCTCAATGGTTCGTTGCAGCTAGCCAGGAAAACTTCTCCTAAGCCAACTTCTTAGAATAGCACTTGAAGCCGACGTCCCCAATTACTTTTTGTACATATTCCAATCTCTCTCGTCCCCTATAGTTTTTACTCTGTGGTGGTGGTGGTGGTGGTGGTTAGTGTTCAACGTCCCGTCGACAACGAGGTCATTAGAGACGGAGCGCAAGCTCGGATTAGGGAAGGATTGGGAAGGAAATCGGCCGTGTCCTTTCAAAGGAACCATCCCGGCATTTGCCTGAAACGATTTAGGGAAATCACGGAATACCTAAATCAGGATGGCTGGAGACGGGATTGAACCGTCGTCCTCCCGAATGCGAGTCCAGTGTGCTAACCACTACGCCACCTCGCTCGGTCTCTCCATGTGGTGCTATGAAATTTACCTCCTAATGCATTAACACATATCCAATCATCCTGCCCCTTCTTTTTGCTAGAGTTTTCTACATGTTCCTCTCCTCACAGATTGTTCACATGCTCTCCTAATTTCTTATCAGTGTTCGTAATTTTCAACATCCTTGTATAGCACCACATCTCAGACGCCTGAGCCGTCTTCTTTTCTTGTATTACCACAGTCCATGATCACTGGTTCTGTTGATTACAAGACATTATCGAGAAAGTTGGACAATTGTGGTACAAGAGAGGCTAGTCACAGTTGCTTCCTCATATATTTTAAGAACAGACAGTAAAAGGTTGTTTCACAATGGTAATAACGGCCATGATGTGAAGTTGGTCACAGTTTAATGGGTGTACCTCAGTGGTGTGATCACTTCTGTTTCTTACATATATAAATTACATTCCTTCTAATACGATATGTGGTTCTAAAATATTTCTGTTGGCTGATAACGTTAGGTTGGTAGCGATTGATGTTGAGTGCAACATAATCAGTATATCAAATAGCGCAGTTCTGTTTCTAACACAGAATTCAACTGGCATTTTGATTACACAGAAGGGGCATTTGATAACTGAGTGTGAACAATTCAATCCGTAGGTGTTCAGATAGAGGATAAGCTACCACGGAAATTCCGTGATCAGAATCTTGCTCAAAAACTGAATGCTGCCCTTACGAGAACTAGTGAACTTTGCTTATTTGCATTGTCTTATAACATATGGCATTATATTCTTGGGTAACTCCTACAGTTCAAAAAGGTTGTTATCGGCTCAGAACTTGTTCGAGTGACGTGTGGTGCAAGTTCGCAAACTACCTGTTGACCTCTGTTCGAGTGTTTGGGAATTCTGTCGTTAGACTCTCAATATGTATTTTCCTTAATGCCGTTTGTTATTAATAAAATGAGCTTATTCTGAAGAATTAGCACGTGGCACTTAGATAACAGTAGCCAGAAATCCAATATGCATTTGGATCACAACTCCTTGACCATTGTGCACAAAGGTTTGCATTATTTTTCTGCATCCATTTTCAACAAGCTACAATAATAGTTAGTCTTAGGAGTAATCCGCGTACTTTCAAGTCAAAACTGAAGAATTTCTTCATGGGTAACTCCTTCTGTTCTGCCGGGATTCCTGTGTTAAATTGTTAGTTATGGTAGTATACACTCAGCAGGTTATTGTCTTCATATGATTTGTGTATATTTCATTTATCTATTATTGACTTTTCTGTTAATTTCATGTACTGACTGGCTCCATGACTTCGCAGAGTCGCTCCTCACTTTAGTCCTACGGAAATAGACGTGTAAAAGTAAAAGATCCAAATTTGATCTACACATCCCAATATCCATTATGCATACAAGCAGAGGAAGATTTGTTTAGTTGCGAATGATGGTGGTGTTCTTACTGTAACACTTTCCGTCACTTTTTTTAAAACAAATGCGTTTCAATAGAAGTTGGACAAAATTAAACTATATCTTACCTCATCGAAAGAGATTTCTAATGTTATTAGCTCATTTAAAAACAAATGTTTCAGTGGTTATGATGAAATCAGCATTACCATAATTAAATGTTGCTCCTCAGAACTTTGTGACATACTGAGTTACTTACTTAATAAATCCTTCCACAGTGGTACTTTTCCAGATAGGCTTAAAATTTGCTATTGTTAAACTATTACACAGAATATGAGACAAATCATCAGTGGAGAACTTCTATCCCATTTTATTATTGGCAATATTTTCAAAAGTGTTTGAAAGGGTTATGTATAATAGACTTTATAAACATTTAGTGCAGAAAAATATTCTCATTCGCAATCAGTTTGGATCTTGGAAAGGATTGTCAACTGATTAAGCTATATACACTTTTACATATGATATATTAGAATCAATAAATCAAAAGTTATAACCACTTGGAATATTCTGTGATCTGGCTAAAGCTTCTGATTATGTTAAGCATGATATCCTTATACAAAAGTTATAAAATTATTGGATAACAGGAGTAGCAGGCTCATGGTTCTCATCCTATCTCTTTAATAGAAAACAGTGTGTGTCTGTACCAGGCTTATCACATAACAAAAGTCATTCAAAATATGAAACCATCAGACAAGGGGTGCCTCTGGGCTCTATTTTAGGTCCCTTGTTGTTCCTGTTATATATTAATGATCACAATTTGCATCACAGGATGCAAATTTTGTATTATTTGCAGATGAGCACGTATTGATATAAAAAACAGTACGTGTGGTATCACTGAGCAATCAGCTAATGAAATATTTCTAAGTAGCAATGCCTGGTTCACAGCAAACGAATTATCACTGATTTTTGACAAGACCCAGTACATACAGTTTAGTACCTCACAAAGAATACCTGACTATATAAGTATAATGTATTCAAACAATGAAATTAAAGCTGTAGACAGTGTCACATTTTTAGGGCTACAAACTGACCATAACCTAAATTGGAAAACTCACACTCTTGACTTAATGAAAATATGGTGTCAGTCCTAGATCATCATGCAGGGGCCTATTCAAGAAACTTGGTATACTAATTACTACTTCTCAGTACGTATACTCACTGATGTCCTTTGTCATTTCCAACATGTCTCTTTTTACACAAAATAGTGCAAAACATGATTATAATACCAGAACCAAAAACAATCTGTATAAGGACTAAAAAAGCTTAACATTAGTACAAAAGGTAGTCAAATACATCGGTACTCATATATTCAATAACTTACTATAGCAAAGGCCTTGTAAGTGAAAAAGATCGGTTCCAGAGTGAATTAAAGAACTTCCTGTTGGCTAACTCCTTCTACTCCATCGATGAATATCTTCACGAGGATTATAGCTCATAGCTCTGTCTGCATTGGAGTCGTACTATATCCATGTATCTGAGTACAAAAAAACGTGCCATCATTAGAATTATACAATATCCATGTATCTGAGTAAAAAAAGTAAAATAACATAAAAATAAAATAAAAACTTTTAACTATTTCCACGTCCCAGAGACTCCTCTCCAAGAGATCCATGGAAAACGATAAATGTAATGTAATATGTGCATACAATGCAAAATGATGATTTTTGACAAATTATCAAGATAGTTGTCTTAATTTCAAATAATTACAAGCAGTAACTAATTATTACCAGGAAAGAGACTGTCTATGAAAGTTTGTTACTGTGAGTGTAACATGACACTTATATACCAGGTGGTTATAATTAAACTTTCCTATTTAACACGTTATAGCACGGAAATGCAGAATCAATTCAATAGAAACACTTTTAATGTGGTGCTACGGTACATAATACCATTACATCCCAGCAAAATTACTGTTACAAAAGGGGCTCAATATGGCCCCCGTTAGTATTCTGCGCAGAAGAAGGAATCATGTCCTTAGGCATGATGGCTTCCCCTCTTGATCAGCACATGTGTGAATATTCCGCTGGTAAACTCTGTCCTTCAGAGACCCCCACAACCAGGATTGACAGGGAGTATGATCATGTGATCGTGCCAGCCAAGCATGATCGGCTGATAATTCGATCGTTTCCAAATGGTTTCGGAGAAGCTGGTGAACGTCAATAGTGATATGTTGTGGGGAACCATATTGCATTGAAATTTTGACTTCAGTGAATCTCTCTTCTGCAGGGCGGGTATGACATACTGGCGAAGCATATCGCAGTAACGCTGGCCAGTCACACTGCACGTCTTTGGTCCTTGAGCGCGAACCAGTTCAAAAGCTGTGAAGCCACACCTTGAAGAGGAACTTCATACACAGTGACTGCAGGTGGAGATCCACACACTCGGCAATTCTGTGTGTTCACCTCACCCATCACAGAAAAATCAGCTTCATCTGTCCACAGGATTCTCCAGAGCCAGACACGTGCTATGGTGAGACACTGCCAGGCCAGCAATAGCACGGATATTTTCATAAGGTAATCACACACATTCATTTATACTAATGGAAAAAAAGCCTTAACACGGAGAAGGAGTTGAGAGACAAAACCAGCCCTCGTCAACTTCAGTCCTTGCGAGAAATTGGAGAGCGTCCTGTGGTGCAAACTGCTGTACGATATGGATCTTGTACCATTTGAGAATGGTTCGAAGCACCTTCTATACAGTGGACCATGGGATGTTTCACTGCCGTGATACAGCACAAACTCTGCCTGACGATCGGGAATTGCAAGCAGAGTTGTCTGCCATAGCTACAGCGCTTTCGTCCACCACCTATGGTGCAACATGTCGTCGACCTCTCCCCAGAGCGACGCCCAGTTCTCCAGTTGATTCGAACCTCTTCATGCTCCGCACAGCAGGTGGATGAAGAGGACCTTGCGTAAGTTTTTCAGCGGAAGATATCCTCGAAGTGCAACTGCAGTATTACCGTTGTTTTGAAAACAGACCGCCGGCCGGAGTGGCCGTGCGGTTCTGGGCGCTACAGTCTGGAGCCGAGCGACCGCTACGGTCGCAGGTTTGAATCCTGCCTCGGGCATGGATGTGTGTGATGTCCTTAGGTTAGTTAGGTTTAATTAGTTCTAAGTTCTGGGCGGCTGATGACCTCAGAAGTTAAGTCGCATTGTGCTCAGAGCCATTTTTTTGAAAACAGACCTTTACCAATAACGCCATGCTCCTTTTGCCAAAGCTCATGTTGACACGTCAACAAGAGCACTGCGACTGGTCAGGTGTGTGAGGCTATGAATCACGGTAACTGATCAGGGCACCTGGTGGCCATAGTCGGAACTGGACGCTAGCGCTATGACGTATGGAAATCGTGCACCCCATACTCTGGATGTTAATGTTACCAAGTTCGAAACTCGTACGTTAATTAGTTTCCGTGCTATAACGTGTTAAGGGGCTCCGGAAAGGCTCAAAATCATGAAAAGTTCAATTTTTACTTTTTTGCGTTTTCTGGCTATGCAGACTATTACCTTTTAATAGATATATAATTTATTCAATTCCGAAGACTACAACTATTTTTAAATTTTTTTTGAAATGTGTTCTACATGGGGGTGACCCACTGTGGCGCTGTTAAACTGCTGTCTAATGGTGTTATTATTAACGTCCGTGTTCATCAGGTACATTTTAGTGATGTGAGATAAAGTATGTGTTGTGGCTAACCTGTGATGGTTCAATATATATCGCTGGTGTGATTGTCGATTGTTTCATGTTTATTTACTCTGTCGTTATCTCGAAAATATTCGTAATTAATTCTGTCTCTTGAGTCTCTGTTTTGTTGAAGTATAATAATGAGTAAAAGTAAAGTTGCTGTTGCGATTTTCAATGATGGCAACATTGTAAGGTGAAAAGTATTTAGAAATATGGGAATGAAGATTAAAATTATGCGGCGGATTCTCCTGTGGCACGTTGGTCGCGTTCCGAGAGAATAACTCGTCCGGAGATAGTAGTGTGTGATCAAGTTGCTAACTATTTGTCTGGAGGTTTCAAAGGACTAGAACTAGGTACCAGTTCTTATCCTTGTAGAAAGACTGACAGTTGTTCTGTGCTAACGCCCATTGAAGTTCACATTTAACTGTAATGCCTACAGGATAAATCCTCCTCAGGGCTCTGTGCTTCGTCCCTTTTCACCACGTTCACCAGTCTACTGCCTGGCGTGCACAGCCATACCAAACCACAAGGCTGCGGCCACGCATGCATCATGAATACGAGTGCGCTTCAGACACAGTACGAGCTTGCGAAGCGTCGCAAAGGAGAATGACACCAGGGTCAGTGAGAAGGCATTCGTCTACTCTGTATGTGAAGGCTCAGGAAACCTTTCACTGTTCATTTTATCACTTTCCTGGAAGGAGATAATTAGACAACGAAGGAATGCTTGCTATTTGAGGTCGCAATAGACCTGTTAAAAAATGGTTCAAATGGCTCTTAGCACTATGGGACTTTTGTGGTCATCAGTCCCCTAGAACTTAGAACTACTTAAACCTAACTAACCTAAGGACATCAGACACATCCATGCCCGAGGCAGGATTCGAACCTGCGACCGTAGCAGTCGCGCGGTTCCGGACTGAGCGCCTTAACCGCGAGACCACCGCGGCCAGCAATAGACCTGTTACTATAGGATAAGTAGCAGGGGAAAAGTTGCTCCGTTGACAAATTTAGTAACATAAGATAGTCTGTGCTAGTTCAGGCGTAAAGTCAAGCGCCAGCACGCCGGTCAGGAACGTTACAGCAGAGAGGGCTGTAGTAGCCAATAGTACGCGGAGCGACCCCTCTCTAGGACGACAACGACACAGCGGCGGACTGTACGAGAAGAGGACATAAGCGCCGCGACGCCTGGTGGTAGCCCAGTTGAAGGTTAGCCGTTCTAAGAGCTCTACAGCAGCGACTTAGGAACTGTATAATTTCACTTGTGTGAAATTGATGAGATTTTTTATTTTGTCTGTCGCCCATTGCTTGCGACACATCATTGTAAATTCTCATAGTTAGGTATTGTCTTTTATCTAACTGTAATAAAATTCACTAATACGATTTGCTTCAATTCTTGTCTAGAAGCCGGCCGTTGTGGCCGAGCGGTTCTAAGCGCTTCAGTCCGGAACCGCGCTGCTGTTACGGTCGCAGGTTCGAATCCATTCCACTCGAGCAACACTCAAGAATAGGTCAACTAACGTCCTATATGCGGCCAGCCTCTGTGGCCGAGCGGATCTAGGCGCTTCAGTCTGAAGCCACGCGACCGCTACGGTCGTAGGTTCGAGTCCTGCCACGGCATGGATGTGTGTGATTTTCTTAGGTTAGTTAGGTTTAAGTAGTTCTAAGTCTAGGGGACTGATGACCTCAGATGTTAAGTCCCATAGTGCTCAGAGCCATTTGAACCATTTGTCGTCTAGCGATCCGAGAGAGCGGTTTCCCTAGGCACTCCATATTGGACGAGGGGGCAGGACACAGCAGTACCAAATGCAATACAAAGCACAGCTGAAGCTTAGCGGCGTTCTGTGAGACCTCTTACAAAAATGCCAGGTGATAAAAAAATCACGGTTATGACATGAACATAACGCGTATGAGACTCACGTGGCAATAGCATACTGTGGTATGTAGGCACCAGAAACAAATCACATAAAAACTGCTATAGAATAGGAAAACTAAAATAGCAATAAAGTATTAATAGTCAATAAAGCGAAGTTTGGAGGAAAATAGATACAAGCAAACAGAGTAACGAAAAAATGCTAAAAAATGTAAGAAGGGCAGTATTAAGGACTTGTCGCAATGTGAAACTCCGTAGTCACTGTGGTGTCACCGCCAGACACCACACTTGCTAGGTGGTAGCCTTTAAATCGGCCGCGGTCCGTTAGTATACGTCGGACCCGCGTGTCGCCACTATCAGTGATTGCAGACCGAGCGCCGCCACACGGCAGGTCTAGAGAGACTCCCTAGCACTCGCCCCAGTTGTACAGCCGACTTTGCTAGAGATGGTTCACTGACAAATTACGCTCTCATTTGCCGAGACGGTAGTTAGCATAGCCTTCAGCTACGTCATTTGCTACGACCTAGCAAGGCGCCTTTATCATTTGCTATTTATCTTGTGATGCATGTACTGTCAAGAGCGATGTTCACCAATTATGGATTAAAGTTAAGTATTCCAGAAGCTCCGTACTTTTTTTACTAGACTCCTTTAACTGTTCCAGACCTCACGCCAGCCTGCTTGAGCTTAAACGCGTGCCTTTCGGCTTCCTCATAGTGGCTTGGCTGTCTTGCCAAGTCACAACAGTCACTTTGTCTGCTCCGTAGCTCAGACGTCCGATCGATTCCCTGACAGGCTGGAGATTTTATCCACTCTGGGACTGGATATCATTTCATCATCATCCAGACAGAAGTAACCAAAGTGGCGTCAACTTCCACCAGACGCTCCAGACGGCCCGCCCAGTTATGCAATACGATCATTTCAGCAGCCATGTAGCCATACGAAACACAGGCGGGAGCCGTTGTGACAGTGTGCGCGCAGGGGCAAGGAACCGTCTGGAAAGGATAGAGTGCAAAGGCTAGGTAATAAGCGACACCGCGCGAGCGCGCCAGAAACCATACTTTTAAATTATATGAATGAATGGTCCAGAGGAATTTGGGTGGCTCCTGACGCAGATGATTCATGCAAAGATGAAAAAAAAAACATAATGAAACTTGGAACATCAAATAATCTTGATAGAAAATAATAGTAAATACAGCTGATAATTGTCAGCTTACAATAATGATGAAAACTAGTACTTAAAGAAAGCGAGAGATGTAAAGAAATGGCTCTGAGCACTATGGGACTTTACATCTATGGTCATCAGTCCCCTAGAACTTAGAACTACTTAAACCTAACTAACCGAAGGACATCACACACATCCATGCCCGAGGCAGGATTCGAACCTGCGACCGTAGCGGCCGCGCGATTCCAGACTGTAGCGCCTTTAACCGCTTCCCTATCTGGTACGGATCCCACACCGCTGAGCAGTATTCAAGCAGTGGGCGAACAAGCGTACTGTAACCTACTTCCTTTGTTTTCGGATTGCATTTGCTTATGATTCTTCCAATGAATCTCAGTCTGGCATCTGCTTTACCGACGATCAACTTTATATGATCATTCCATTTTAAATCACTCCTAATGCGTACTCCCAGATAATTAATGGAATTGACTGCTTCCAGTTGCTGACCTGCTATTTTGTAGCTAAATGATAAGGGATCTATATTTCTATGTATTCGCAGCACATTACACTTGTCTACATTGAGATTCAATTGCCATTCCCTGCACCATGCGTCAATTCGCTGCAGATCCTCCTGCATTTCAGTACAGTTTTCCATTGTTACAATCTCTCGATACACCACAGCATCACCCGCAAAAAGCCTCAGTGAACTTCCGATGTCATCCACCAGGTCATTTATGTATATCGTGAACAGCAACGGTCCCATGACACTCCCCTGTGGCACACCTGAAATCACTCTTACTTCGGGAAGACTTCTCTCCATTGAGAATGACATGCTGAGTTCTGTTATCTAGAAACTCCTCAATCCAATCACACAATTGGTCTGATAGTCCATATGCTCTTACTTTGTTCATTAAACGACTGTGGGGAACTGTATCGAACGCCTTGCGGAAGTCAAGAAACACGGCATCTACCTGTGAACCCGTGTCTATGGCCCTCTGAGTCTCGTGGACGAATAGCGCGAGCTGGGTTATACACGACCGTCTTTTTCGAAACCCATGCTGATTCCTACAGAGTAGATTTCTAGTCTCCAGGAAAGTCATTATACTCGAACATAATACGTGTTCCAAAATTCTACAACTGATCGACGTTAGAGATATAGGTCTATAGTTCTGCACATCTGTTCGACGTCCCTTCTTGAAAACGGGGATGACCTGTGCCCTTTTCCAATCCTTTGGAACGCTACGCTCTTATAGAGACCTACGGTACACCGCTGCAAGACGGAGGGCAAGTTCCTTCGTGTACTCTGTGTAAAATAGAACTGGTATCCCATCAAGTCCAGCGGCCTTTCCTCTTTTGAGCGATTTTAATTGTTTCTCTATCCCTCTGTCGTCTATTTCGATATCTACCAATTTGTCATCTGTGCGACAATCTAGAGAAGGAACTACAGTGCAGTCTTCCTCTGTGAAACAGCTTTGGAAAAAGACCTTTCGCATTTCGGCCTTACAATAATGATGAAAACTATTACTTAAAGAAAGTGAGAGATGTAAAGAAATGGCTCTGAGCACTATGGTACTTAACACCTATGGTCATCAGTCCCCTAGAACTTAGAACTACTTAAACCTAACTAACCTAAGGACATCACACACATCCATGCCCGAGGCAGGATTCGAACCTGCGACCGTAGCAGTCGCGCGGTTCCGGACTGAGCGCCTAGAACCGCTAGACCACCGCGGCCGGCAGATGTAAACGGGATCGTACAAAGAGAGGAGGTGGACCGAACGGAAACTGGTCTTTTCAACGAAGGATTATTTAACAGCTGTTGCGGTTCTTCATTTACCAAGATGTGTTTTCGCAGACCAAAGTCTTCTAATCTTCATTACCTTCGGTATTTCTTCGGTTTACCCTCAATCTCTTTAGACCATTGTTTTCATTCAAAAGGTCCTGTATTTCAGCATCCTAAAGATTGTTGTATGCCAGCCTTGTATAGGACAGTAAAATCGGGTAAAATTTTCCATATCCCAGAGCAAAGCTGTCTCGCTATATTACGACAAAGCCGCAATTAAGAAGTTTCGCCACTGAGACTGGTACAGGGTAAACACTTCTGCAGAGTGTAGTGGGACAAAGGAGGCAATCAGAGTGAGTCACCATCGTTATGTGACGAAAGAAAAGCTAAGGTGAACGCGACAAATGGTGCCAAGACCTCTTACAAACCAGTTCAACACTAATCAGAAGCGCCAAAGAAACTGGTATAGGCATGCGTATTTAAATAAAGAGATATGTAAACAGGCAGAATTCGGCGTTTTCGTTGGCAACGCCTGTATAAAACAAGTGTCTGGAGCACTTGTTATATCGGTTACTGCTGTTGCAATGGCAGGTTGTCAACATTTAAGTGAGTTGGCGCACGAGCGATGGGACACAGCATCTCGGAGGTAGCGACTAAGTGGGGATTTTCCCGTCGACCGTTTCACGAGCGAACCGTGAATATCAGGAATCCGGTAGAACATCAAATATCCGACATCGATGCGGCCTGAAGAAGATCCTGCAAGAATGGGGCCAACTACGACTGAAGAGAATCGTTCAATGTGACAGAAGGGCAACCCTTCCGCAGATTTCTGCAGATTTCAATGCTGGGCCATGAACAAGTGCCAGCGTGCGAACCATCCAACGAAACATGAACGTTATGGGCTTTCGGAGCCGAAAGCCCACTCGTGTACCCTTGAAGACTGCACCACACAAAGATTTACGCCTCACCTGGGCCCGTCAACACCGACATTGGATTGTTGATGACTGGAAACATGTGGCGTGGTCGGACGAGTTTCGTTTCGAATTGTATCGACCGGATGGACGTGCACGGGTATGGAGACAACCTCTTGAATCCATGGACCCTGCATGTCAGCAGGGGACTGTTCAAGCTGGTGGAGGCTCTCTAATGGGGCTTGTGTAGTAGGAGTGATACGTCCAGATATGACACTGACAGGTGACACGTACGTAAGAATACTGTCTGTTCACCTGCATCCGTTCACATCCATTGTGCATTCCGGCGGATTCGGGCAATTCCAGCAGGACAATGCGGCACCCCAAAAATTCCTACAGAGCGTCTCCAGGAACACTGTTCTGAGTTTAAACACTTCCGCTGGGCACCAAGCTCCCGAGACATGAACATTATTGAGAATATCTGAGATGCCGTGCGTCGTGCTGTTCAGAAGAGATCTCCACCCCTTCGTTCTGTCATGGATTTACGGACGGCCTAGAAGGATTCATGGTGTCAATTACCTCCAGCACTAATTCCGACATTAGTCTAGTCCACGGCACGTCGTGTTGCAACACTTCGGCGTGTTCGCGGGGCCTTGTACGGTATTAGGCACGTGTGCCAGTTTGTTTGGCTTTTCAGTGTATAATAAACTCGTTAAGGGGCTCCGGAACGCCCTATACTTGCAATATTAAAATAACGCTTATAAATTACATCTTTCCTCACAAAGTATTTGAGGTAGGAAGTTGAACTTTTTACACATTATTTATTGGAATATGGGCTACAACTTAACAGAGGGATTTCACAAAATTTTGGTTCAGTTATTAAAGATGATTTTTTTTCAATTGTAATGAAAATTCACAACATTTTTTTGCAATTTTTTATTTATATATTCAAAAATATACAGTTTTTTGGAAAAAGGCTGTGTTAAATTATGCAGAAGGTACTGTGTAACATTTACTGAAAGTTTGAAACAAATATGTTTGGAAGATCCTTAGAAAATATGTAATTAGTATGAGAAAATAAAAGTTTTGGGAATCGAGCGACAAAGATTGTATTAACTTTTTAGTGCCTTCCAGGTCCATAGGATGGATTATCTTCATCCTCTGCAAACTCCTCCTCCAGCTTCCTCTTGTTCCTCCTCCTGTTTACTCTTGCTTGTATTTCTAGACTCTTTACAGCCCTGTCTGCAGCCCGAAGGCGTTCCTTGTCTAAAGCAAGCATCATTCGTACCATGTTAGAATGTTATTATTTACAGTAATAACACATACCTTTGGCTTTCCAACATTTCTCCTTTTCTTAAAAGCCTTCAGAGGATTTCTAATAACTTTACTTTTACTCATTATTATACTTCAACAAAACAGAGACTCAAGAAACAGAATTAATTACGAATATTTTCGAGATAACGACAGAGTAAATAAACATGAAACAATCGACAATCACACCAGCGATATATATTGAACCATCACAGGTTAGCCACAACACATACTTTATCTCACATCACTAAAATGTACCTGATGAACACGGACGTTAATAATAAGACCATTTGACAGCAGTTTAACAGCGCCACAGTGGTTCACGCCCATGTAGAACACATTTCAAAAAAAATTTAAAAATAGTTGTAGTCTTCGGAATTGAATAAATTATATATCTATTAAAAGGTAATAGTCTGCAGATTCAGAAAACGCAAAAAAGTAAAAATTGAACTTTTCATGATTTTCAGCCTTTCCGGAGCCCCTTAAGGGGGGTAGGACGTCAAACGGGCTGACTTGGACCAGCAGAGGCACCACAGGACGTTTTAATTTCCACTGTCTATACTTTTACAAATAAATTCATAAATTTTACCAGCATGACCACGAAGGATTCAGGATTCATACTCATAGCAGTGGAAGCTCAAAAACTTAACAAAACACATTTTTTTTACATGTGAAATTTCATCATTTTTTTCACTTACTACTGGCTGCATTTGTTGCTATAGGTACACTTTTCTTCCTAAGTAAGAGAGATTCTTCGATGAATTTTGCACAGCATACAAACTATAGTTACATGTGTATGAAACTCTAGAGTTTATTTAATTTATGAAGAAATGAATGAACTGTTACATTTTAAACTTCATGTTTAGAAAAAACTGAAATTTTATAAGAAAATTATAAACAGCCGACCAGTTGCAATGGATAAAGAGATCTTTACCTAGGTTTCAACAAATTTAAATTTGTCTTCTTCAGAAGGTGGCAATTTTACATTAGTGAGTCGCTTGTGAGCTCTGCAACATCCATGTACTAATTTACATTTACATGACAAACCCTATTTTCAGGGCTATATTTTAATTTGGACAAATGGATCTATGCAGATATTTGTAAAAACGACGGTGATACATCAGTCCATACTAATGTAAAATTGCCACCTTCTGAAGAAGACAAATTTAAATTTGTTGAAACCTAGGTAAAGATCTCTTTATCCATTGCAACTGGTCGGCTGTTTATAATTTTATTACGTGCAACCGTTGCTGTTGTGCAGCTATGTTTAAAATACTGAAATTTTATAGTTAATTATCTCAATTTTTACCACAGTTTTTTTATAGATTTGCAAAATTCTAGAGTTTCGTACACCTGTAAGTACTGTTTGTATGCTATGAAAAATTCATGGGAGAATCTCTCTTACTTAGGAAGAAAAGTGTACCTATAGCAACAAACGCAGCCAGCATTAAGTGAAAAAAATGATGAAATTTCACATGTAAAAAAAGGTATTTTGCTACGTTTTTGAACTTCCACTGCGATGAGTGTGAGTCCTCAATCATTCCTGGTCATGGTGACAAAGTATTATGAATGTATTCGTAAAATTAAAATGTCCTGTGGTGACTCTCCTGCTCCAAGTCGGCCCGTTTGACGTCCTACCCCACCTTAAAGAAGCACCGTGGAGGGGAACCCGCTGATACCTTCGTAATACCGAACCCTACGCAGTCATGACGAATGACATCGGGTAAACGTTAGACAACACTTCGCTCCATGAATACCCCAGCAGTTTAGATCGTAAGGAAGTCCGTCAGACGGATCTATAGGGTACATGTTCTTTGCACTCGATTCCCTCATTGCAGCAAAGTGACGTCTGGCACAATCTGTTGTAGATTTCCCGCACGCTACGGACGACCACAGACGCTACTGGGAGCGATGGTTGCCTCGCCGCAATCACAAGTCGCAGGGATCAACAGACTGGAGGGCTTGGAGGTCCTTCCGTCCCGTCAGACTCAGGACGCCAGCGCTCTTGACACTCCGGCGGACTAAACAGGGCCTACGTAGGTTGCAGGCCAATATCGTCGAACTCCACGGCTACACGGCAACCACGACTGACGACAAAGAATGGTGGTGATTGGCACCCGACAGATCACTTCCCAAGCTGGGGGGTGTAATATACACTCCTGGAAATTGAAATAAGAACACCGTGAATTCATTGTCCCAGGAAGGGGAAACTTTATTGACACATTCCTGGGGTCAGATACATCACATGATCACACTGACAGAACCACAGGCACATAGACACAGGCAACAGAGCATGCACAATGTCGGCACTAGTACAGTGTATATCCACCTTTCGCAGCAATGCAGGCTGCTATTCTCCCACGGAGACGATCGTAGAGATGCTGGATGTAGTCCTGTGGAACGGCTTGCCATGCCATTTCCACCTGGCGCCTCAGTTGGACCAGCGTTCGTGCTGGACGTGCAGACCGCGTGAGACGACGCTGCATCCAGTCCCAAACATGCTCAATGGGGGACAGATCCGGAGATCTTGCTGGCCAGGGTAGTTGACTTACACCTTCTAGAGCACGTTGGGTGGCACGGGATACATGCGGACGTGCAATGTCCTGTTGGAACAGCAAGTTCCCTTGCCGGTCTAGGAATGGTAGAACGATGGGTTCGATGACGGTTTGGAAGTAGCGTGCGCTATTCAGTGTCCCCTCGACGATCACCAGTGGTGTACGGCCAGTGTAGGAGATCGCTCCCCACACCATGATGCCGGGTGTTGGCCCTGTGTGCCTCGGTCGTATGCAGTCCTGATTGTGGCGCTCACCTGCACGGCGCCAAACACGCATACGACCATCATTGGCACCAAGGCAGAAGCGACTCTCATCGCTGAAGACGACACGTCTCCATTCGTCCCTCCATTCACGCCTGTCGCGACACCACTGGAGGCGGGCTGCACGATGTTGGGGCGTGAGCGGAAGACGGCCTAACGGTGTGCGGACCGTAGCCCAGCTTCATGGAGACGGTTGCGAATGGTCCTCGCCGATACCCCAGGAGCAACAGTGTCCCTAATTTGCTGGGAAGTGGCGGTGCGGTCCCCTCCGGCACTGCGTAGGATCCTACGGTCTTGGCGTGCATCCGTGCGTCGCTGCGGTCCGGTCCCAGGTCGACGGGCACGTGCACCTTCCGCCGACCACTGGCGACAACATCGATGTACTGTGGAGACCTCACGCCCCACGTGTTGAGCAATTCGGCGGTACGTCCACCCGGCCTCCCGCATGCCCACTATATGCCCTCGCTCAAAGTCCGTCAACTGCACATACGGTTCACGTCCACGCTGTCGCGGCATGCTACCAGTGTTAAAGACTGCGATGGAGCTCCGTATGCCACGGCAAACTGGCTGACACTGACGGCGGCGGTGCACAAATGCTGCGCCGCTAGCGCCATTCGACGGCCAACACCGCGGTTCCTGGTGTGTCCGCTGTGCCGTGCGTGTGATCATTGCTTGTACAGCCCTCTCGCAGTGTCCGGAGCAAGTATGGTGGGTCTGACACACCGGTGTCAATGTTTTCTTTTTTCCATTTCCAGGAGTGTAATTGCGTAGGCTTCCGCGGCTAGAGTCAGTCGACATAAAAGTTTTCTGGGTTTGGTACCGCGTCATAATGTAAAAACTACTGCTGCTATAGAAAAGCCAACGTTTCGGCCACGATTGCAGCGGCCTTCTTCAGGGTCTAATGAAACGTTGGCTTTTCTATAGCAGCAGTAGTTTTTACATTATGACGCGGTACCAAACCCAGAAAACTTTTATGTCGACTGGAGAGTGTAAGTTCAATACACGCCTCGCCGTCACCGACTATCGAGGGGTCGCGGCACAGCCCTAGACGGGGCCACCGCAAGCGGCGAACCGCCAGTGCAGCAGCCGGCTGGAACCACGTTTGCGGAGCCGGCGGGCTGAAGGCCACCTACGAGGTGCATTCAAGTTCTGAGGCCTCCGATTTTTTTTTCTAATTAACTACTCACCCGAAATCGATGAAACTGGCGTTACTTCTCGACGTAATTGCCCTGCAGACGTACACATTTTTCACAACGCTGACGCCACGATTCCATGGCAGCGGCGAAGGCTTCTTTAGGAGTCTGTTTTGACCACTGGAAAATCGCTGAGGCAACAGCAGCTCGGCTGGTGAATGTGCGGCCACGGAGAGTGTCCTTCATTGTTGGAAAAAGCCAAAAGTCACTAGGAGCCAGGTCAGGTGAGTAGGGACCATGAGGAATCACTGCAAAGTTGTTATCACGAAGAAACTGTTGCGTAACGTTAGCTCGATGTGCGGGTGCGTTGTCTTGGTGAAACAGCACACGCGCAGCCCTTCCCGGACGTTTTTGTTGCAGTGCAGGAAGGAATTTGTTCTTCAAAACATTTTCGTAGGATGCACCTGTTACCGTAGTGCCCTTTGGAACGCAATGGGTAAGGATTACGCCTTCGCTGTCCCAGAACTGGGACACCGTCATTTTTTCAGCACTGGCGGTTACACGAAATTTTTTTGGTGGCGGTGAATCTGTGTGCTCCCATTGAGCTGCCTGGCGCTTTGTTTCTGGATTAAAAAACGGCATCCACGTCTCATCCATTGTCACAACCGACGAAAAGAAAGTCCCATTCGTGCTGTCGTTGGGCGTCAACATTGCTTGGTAACATGCCACACGGGCAGCCGTGTGGTCGTCCGTCAGCATTCGTGACACCCACCTGGATGACACTTTTCGCATTTTCAGGTCGTCATGCAGAATTGTGTGTACAGAACCCACAGAAATGCCTACTCTGGAGGCGATCTGTTCAACAGTCATTCGGCGATCCCCCAAAACAATTCTCTCGACTTTCTCGATCATGTCGTCAGACCGGCTTGTGCGAGCCCGAGGTTGTTTCGGTTTGTTGTCACACGATGTTCTGCCTTCATTAAACTGTCGCACCCACGAACGCACTTTCGACACATCCATAACTCCATCACCACATGTCTCCTTCAACTGTTGATGAATTTCAATGGGTTTCACACCACGCAAATTCAGAAAACGAATGATTGCACGCTGTTCAAGTAAGGAAAACTTCGCCATTTTAAGTATTTAAAACAGTTCTCATTCTCGCCGATGGCGGTAAAATCCCATCTGCCGTACGGTGCTGCCAACTCTGGGACTTATTGACAATGAACGCGGCCACATTTTAAAACAATGCGAATGTTTCTATACCTTTCTAGTCCGGAGAAAAAAAAATCGGAAGCCTTAGAACTTGAATGCACCTCGTATGACGCGGTTCCTGAGCGGGCACTTACAGACGATCCCCACCTCGAGTAGAGACGCCACCCATATTTTTATGGAGACAAATAACTAAATCTGAATCTTCTTTCACTGTACCTACCGGCGACCACAACTCTCTACCATTCTTTCGAAGAAAACTGACAAGGAGCTAACTGGAGAGCGCCTCCTGACACTCATTCAACTCACGTTCTCCCAATTGTTGCCTCTTACAATACATTTGAACTTGCTTACTTTTGTCAGATTTGATTCTCCCTCTTCAATTCTATCTTCCTTCCTTCTCTCCATCGCCGGACTGCCAATTTCCTGATGCTAACGATACTTTTCTTCCTTCATTTTACAAACAGGATTAAACACAATTTCTTTCCAACGTAAATTTTAGTCGCATGCCTAACTACACTGCTATCACATCTACGCCATGGAGAAGAATGTCCAAAGGATAGAGGTGCACTGCATCGAGTTGAAAACGGAACGCTGGCAAACTCAGTTCATTTACGCTGGGCGTTGCCCCAGGTGCGTGCGTGCAATTAATGTCATCATGAGTGTAACAAACGCGAACAACAGTAACAAAACAACAACAAAAAAAAGAGAGGCAGACGAATGTAAACCAGCGTAATTAAAGTCTGGATTACCACGGTGTGCATCAGGCCTCCCCAATCACTGGCTCAACCGCGCTCCCTCCTAATCCTCTAATTTGCCCGCAAAATGCAATAAAATGTCGCCATAAAACCAGATGAACAATCGTACAGAATTCCAGCAAAATATCCCTGTGTCCCTCCATGGGCGACTGGACCACTCCGAACAGCCGCACAGCACTCCCCTCAGAATTAGTTCATTTACGAAATAAGTTTGGAGTTTTTGGCCCGGCAGTATACTTTCATCTTGCAACAATATGAATTGCCGTGAATTTTATGTCCAGTTCGACTAAGTACTTCTTCGCTCTTCTACTTGTGATATTATTCCAAATATCTGTTAGCTTTAGGTGTAGGACACCGTCTTCAATAGCTGGGTACTGGAGGGTACAATCATGAGGAATTGCAGCAAGCATGAGCCAGCCGCGGTGACCGAGCGGTTCTAGGCGCTTCAGTCCGGAACCGCGCGACCGCTACGGTCGCAGGTTCGAATACTGCCTCGGGCATGGATGTGTGTGATGTCCTTGGTTTAGTTAGGTTTAACTAGTTCTAAGTCTAGGGGACTGATGACCTCAGATGTTAAGTCCCATAGTGCTCATAGCCATTTGAACCATTTTTGCACCAAGCATGTTGCAACAAACACGGGTCTTGTGTCTTTGTCATTGTGATGATGCATAATTTTTTTTCAAAGATTGTGAAGAGTGTCATTACATCAGGAACATTCTGTGTACACTTGAAAGGAACGTATTTTCCAACCGTTCCATAATCTTACACGAATCTCAGGTGTCCATATACCTATATTGGATGAGTTGTCTTCTCGGGAAGCTATTTATCCAATACAGAGAATAGGGAAACAAACTGGACTGGAAAGTATATCGTGCACCTTAAGATACGCAGCAGACCCTACACCCTAGGCCAACGATGTAAACTCGGTTGCCTATCTTAAGGTTATAACGCACACTATCACTGCTGCCTCGAAAATTTTGTCGTAATATTGTACTTGGTGTTTACATTTGGCTCTTTACAAGGCGATGCAACCGTTCAGAAGTTTTAGCTTCAGATCACGATTTGTTGACTGTATACACCTGGTTGGGCCAGTAAATATCACAGTTTAAAGATATGCTTCACTTGATTCAAACTCTGCCCCTACTTTACAGACACCAAGAAACCCGTGCTGGGGCACCTCGCCTACCTCTGCTGCTTGCTCCAGAGAGAAAATTTTCTTCTTCTCAAAGTACAGCTAAATATACCAACTTCACACATTCTGGCATTCTAAGATATTCTTAAATGTTAAGTTTTGTTGTTAAAAACGAAGTGCAATTATTCTGTTCTGCTCAGAGGGAAAATTCGCCACAATGCACATAATCACGCTCAGTTTGCGAACAGCGCGAATACAGTAGCGAGGGCACATATTTCGATTCTAGTAGATGTTAGTCACTTCGCCAGTCATCTGCATCTCTTGTAAATACCATAACAGTCTCTAATCTCTAACATGTTTTTATTCACATGCAAGTCCAATGAATATGACCATATATCGACTGATGTGAAAAAGAGAAAATGTGTATAGTTATGAAAAAAGTACGAAACAGTAGACTATGTGCTGTTACAGGTATATCGTGATACACGTAGTCTTGAAAGTTAGCAAATATACTTGTCTTCACGCAGCTAATAAGGTACGCAAATAAAGCGTATAGCCATATATGGCATCATCACAGACAATGTCAAGAAACTAGCTTTTATAATTGTAAATAACATGCCACTGTGATCCCTTTGTTTAATCTTTAGAGATTTTATTAATTGTATTTCTTTCTGATTCTGTCTATTTGCATTATGTCTTCGCCTCACACCGCCAGTACTTTCATCATTCTGTTTTGGTATGCCTACTGCGCCTGTGACTTTTTCGTGGTTTAATTTGCTGCTGTCAATTAAATTTGTTATATTCCATATTTCACAGGCGCCTAGCGACAGCTACCTTCTAAAATTTAAACTATTACTTCTCTTTGGACCCCTGTTAAAAGTCTAACTCTTCCTTTAACTGCATTCTGAACTATCCGATTAAGTGTAATGCAGAAAGTCTAAGATATGTTTCTGACTTCGTCTGACGCCTTTGCGAACTGCCTTTGGCCAGTGACGTCTAGCGGCTGCGCTTGCCTCAGCTTTCTGTACTGTAGTTGTAAGGATAGCACGCCTGGACGATCCAACATTACGCACTATGCTTTTTTACTATTTTATCTCGATTTTACTCTATGTGACGATCTGTATAGCTACATATCTTATTTGCCTACTCTTAACTTCACGGAGACTTGTATGTTTGCTAACCTCCCAGATTATATATATATATATATATATATATATATATATATATATATATATATATATATAATACACCACTATAATGGCTGTAACTTCTGAGAGCCTACTACTACAAATTTTTCATAAGTATGCACATTTCTCTTTTTAGATCAATATGAGGATCATCAAAATGTTTGAAAACGGTAACTGAATAAACAAATTAAGTATGGAATACTTCCGTTACTCCTTGGTAGAGAAATTCCATATTTACAGTTGAATAACATGTACACTGCTTTTTTTTGTACTGATTAATGATAATTTCAAACTTGTTTTCGGATTATTATGCCATCTTCAGGAAACAATTGTCTGTGTCTGAAAACGACACTAGTTCTTAGGTAACGAAACATTACAAGCAAAGATACAATCATTTGCATAGAGTGTTGTGCATCAAATTTATTTCTTAGCGTTGAAACTACAGTCTGCACAACGGACAATCTTAAGCACTATAAATAATTAAATTACACAATATTACAGATTAAATGGCTAAAATGATAAATTTTATGAGGTATTGACCATGGCTGATAGGCTATTAAACTGAGCACTCTTTGTGGTGTGTGTACTGTAATACCTTCGGTACACACACCACCAGATTATTTGACTTGTCGCTCTAACGAAGTAGTCGAGTGTCAGCAATATGTCTGGTGGTCTTATGGTGGCGTGTTTATCTTCTGCCGTCAGGTCAGACGATAGAAATGCCACTTGCATGCTTAGAGTAGCAGGTTCACGGTGACCAACTTTAAACAGAACTTGATAATTTTTCACACACATTTATTAAAATAATAAAAAGCAAAGACATTACGTAACTTGATTTTAGATGCTGTTTACAATTGACAATCTGAAGTTCCTTTGGTCTTGGTACGTTGATCTTATTCTCACATATCTCTGATACTTGACAAAGTGTCTATTCATTTATCTTCATGGCTATGTACAAGAATATGATAATCTTATTAGGTGCAGTCTGAAACTTGACTCTAGACTGGTACAGACTAATGCAGACTGGTACAGACTGGTGCAGACAAATGCAGACTAATGCAGACTGACTAATTGGAGGTCTGTACACTCGTTATAATACCTTGCACGTTCAGGTATCACTGCGCAATTGTGATCCGCGAGGAGAAAAGGTTCTACATTAGCAGCAATCTCATTGACTGCGTTACATATTAATACGTGGATCAGCGGAAGCAGAATTTGGTACGTCTCTAAGGCAGCGCCATCTGGTAGTGTGGAGATGGTCGAGCGCTGTGCCTGCGCTGTTGTGATTAGCGGGGCGCGCTCTAGTGGGAAAGTTGTGTACGCGCTGACTATGCTGAACTATGTACACAACACTCTTCATCTATGTTCTGCATCAAACACGTCTTTTAACATAGTAAAGTAAACTTTATGCAGTGGACAATAGTATACACATTAATTAAATTAAGATTAGGTTATAGGGTTGCAGCTACACAGTTATGATGCCGTCACACTGTAAGATTATGTTTCTTGTTATTGTTTATAATATTGTCCATAGCCTAATTTTAGTTTACAAAGTTAAAAAACGTGTTTGTTTCAGAAAATGAATGAGGAGTGCTTAGTTTAACAGTCCCTTAGGCAATGCCATGACCTCCCAAACTTTAGCGTTGTAGCCATTTAACCTGTAACATGGTATAGTCTAATTATTTATTGCGCTTAACACTGTCCATTGGGTAAAGAGTAAATTTAACGATAAGAAAAAAAATTGATGCACGACACTCTATTCAAGTGATTGTATCTTTGCCTAAAATGTTTGGTGACCTCAGAACTAGTATGCCTCTCAGACGGTAGTTAGTTGTTTCCTGAAGATGGTCTAAAAAGCCGAAAACTAGTTTGAAATGAACAAAAATCATTGGAACAAAGACAGTATATACGATACTCAACTCTAAAAATTGAGAAATTAAAATTTGATATCATGGACAGTTGTGGTATGTACAAAATTTCATAACATTAGATAGACGTCACCTTCATAGCGACTATGTTTCATCTCATCCACACCTACATCTACATTCATACTCCGCAAGCAATCCTACGGTGCATGACAGCAGGTACCAATACTAGCAATTTTCTTTCCTGTTCCACTCGCAAACAGAGCGAGGGAAGAAATGACTGTCTGTTAGCCTCCACAACAGTCCTAATTCCTCGTATCTTCGTTCAAAAGGTTCAAATAGCTGTGTGCACTATGCGACTTTACATCTGAGTCATCAGTCCTCTAGACAGGACTACTTAAACCTAGCTAAAGGACATCACACACATCCATGCCCGAGGCAGGATTCGAACCTGTGACCGTAGCGGTCGCGGGGTTCCAGACAAGCGCCTAGAACCGCTCGGCCACACTGGCCGGCCTGTAGCACCACATCTCAAACGCTTCGAGTCTGTTCTGTTTCCATTTCCCCACAGTGCATGTGTCACCACCATACAATTCTGTGCTCGAAACACACATTGTCGGAAAATTCTTCCCCAAATTAAGGCTAATGTTTGATACTAGAGGAGGTCTTCTGGCTAGAAATGTCCTCTTTCCCAGTGCTAATCTGATTTTTATATCCTCTTTTCGTGATGTGTTAGTTTGCTTCTTAGATAACACAGTACCGTAACTTCGTCCATTTCGTGATCCCCAATTCCGATGTTAAGTCCATGGCTGTTCTCATTGTGTGCGTTCAAATGGCTCTGAGCACTATGGGACAACATCTGAGGTCATCAGTCCCCTAGAACTACTTAACTAACCTAAGGACATCACAAACATCCATGCTCGAGGCAGGATTCGAACCTGCGACAGAAGCGGTCGCGCGGTTCCAGACTGAAGCGCCTAGAACCACTCGGCCCCAATGGTCGGCCAATGTTTGCGACTTGGAGGTCATCTTCATTCTTCTGAGTAATAGAAATAGCACATTCATATTTTTCTTATTAATTATCTTAATTCCTTTGTTTAGCCTACATTTTATACGCAAATATTAAAAAGGGTAGGTGGTAGTATTCACCCTTGCCGTAGACGCCGGTTAATAACTTCTTCTTGTAATTGATTCCTAACTGTGTTAATTACAATGTGTGTATTTCTGTAAAGACTATTTAGTATCTCTGTTAGGAAATACTGCGTTTATAATTTAGAAGTATTTGATGCAAATTGGTTGAACTATGATGACCTGAAGTCCGGCACTGAAGATTTACCGCACACCTCTGGACTATTGTAGTAATTACAGTAGAGATTTTGATACTGTTGTCACTAATAGACAGGCTGATTCACGAGGACGACATGTGTAAATACGTTTACACCGCTACGGCAGACAAATAGTACAGTCTTAGCTATTTACTATCTCTGCAAAGTCATGCTGGGGTCGCAAATTGTGTATAGTTGAATATGAGCGATAGTAATGTCTAAAAAATTTTGGTAACAAATTAAATGCGTTGCTTTTCTGGCTTTTGTGTGAAACAAATACTGCATTTTGTGATGAAAATCACGCCACTTGATCTTTCGGCTAATGTTTACAGTAACCTCTTGAGACGTTCAAGAAATAACACGTGATATCAGTTGCAAAATGATTTTTTATTTATTTATTTTTTGATGCGTTTCACTCTCATAGGACGTCATCAGACATCGACTATAAACGCTCGAGAGCCACTGACAAGTTTGCAGAAAGTACCACAGTCATCAAAAATGGCACGTCATCCAATAAAATTGACAGGCTGGTTGCCAGTGGTACTCAAATGTTTTCATCCGGGGATGTGTTCTGTGAATTTTATTGGATGACGTGCCATTTTTGGTGACTGCGGGACTTCTTGTACACTTATCAGTGGTCCTCGAGCGTTTTTACCCGATTTCTGATGATACGCCTGTGCGAGTGGAACGCATCACAAATTAAATATATAAAAAACCATTTTGCAACCGAGACTGCCTATTCTTTCTTGAGCATTTTTAATAGCCTGTAAAGCCGTCCTGTCAAGATGCTGATTTGATGGTACCTTTGTCTACGCTAGGCAATCCCGTACGTGACATTCATACAGCAAGGCAACGGTATCGCGGTCTAGGTTGATCGACTGACGTCTGATTGGATGGCTGCCGCATATGTGTGCGGTGTGTAGGAGCGCTTCAAAGCCACGTCGAAACGAATCATACTTTCAGAATGCAGCTACCATGCTGGAAACGTTACTGTTCCAGCTGCCGCATGTAGTAATGAGATTCTGGAAACACAGGTACTGTTTTCGAAATATGATCGCCTTCTCACAGAACAAGGCAGCGAGCGCAATACCTGTATGATTTGAATGGGAGAGTAGCCTGTTCGGTATTGTCTGGATTCGAAGTTACTTTTACCTCCTCATTTATCACATCAATCACGCAGCAACGCGGCACATTTGCGGACGTCGATGCAATATCCGCACCCAGCAGACATCACGCTAATACCACAGTCTAACACATAAGGTCGCCACACTCTCTGCTGGAAAAGTTTTTACCGTTTAACCGCTGGAGCGACACTAGCGCTCCCAGCGGTGAAAAAAAATTTACATAAAAAATTTATATGATTAGGAAAAAAAATAATGACTTCTTTTTCCTAACTGACGTTTTGAAGTGGCTGTAGAGCAGTACATTCACAGAACATAAGAAAACATGTTATAAAAATGTCATATTTATATACTCAGCTATTTCTGATATAACAGGACATGGCTACGGTCCTGTTACCACCGGCAATTTGAAGGCCAATATAAAAGGGATTAATACCTTGAAACAACTTACTTTTAGCTCGACACTGCGTTTCCAAATCTGTCCACGATTTTACTTTTGATATATCAGCACTTGTCTCGGGTTTGGAATACGTTACAAACTTAAATCTATTTTTTCTACTATATCTACGCCATGGTACACCAGAGGAACGTTCGGGATTAAGACTAAATCCACCAATCTTATTACTACATGCTATACGCACTTTCTCCAAAGCACCTTGACCCTCAAATATATTTTATTAGATCTATCATCCAATGAGGCTCTAATAATTGTACCACAATGGCCCTATAAAGTCCCTGTCTAAAATAAAAGTACCTATTAGCACACCTTATACCATTGGGCATGAAAACCCACTCTCTGTATGAGTCCGTAAAGATTCATGCGTCGGCGTATCCAACGCTTCGAGCGTGCAGCGCGAACCCTGCGTTACTTCCTCATGCGACAATATACAGAAAACCCCTTCCGGGCCTGCTCGCGGCCTTGAAGGAGTGACGTAATCCGTACAACGCGGAATCGTGCCACTAGTAATACTAGGTGGCAACGATTGACTTCGTTGTGTATTGTCGCATGAGGATGTAACGCAGGGTTCGCGCTGCACGCTCGAGGCGTTGGATACGCCGACGCATGAATCTTTACGGACTCATACAGAGAGTGTGTTTTCATGCCCAATGGTATAAGGTGTGCTAATAGGTACTTTTATTTTAGACAGGGACTTTATAGGCCATTGTGGTACAATTATTAGAGCCTTCAGCCAATTTAACATTTGTCAGGATAGGATGTTACGACTCCCTGCATGCTACCCACTAATGATTACACCTTGCAGAGATGTCAGACTGCGGATATGTTGACTATCGCTGTCAGAGACAACTGCAGAATTCCCTATGGGATGAAGATGATGTGATTTAGCGAGCCATTAGAAGTACTAAAGGGAGCATCTGTACTCTCAGAACGAGCAACGTATACATCTTGGAAGATAGGACGAGATGGGTGGATTTGTGTTTAGGGCTAAGGAATCTGCGTCACTACCCTAGATACAGTTTCCATATCACATGAGTATGGCTAAATAATGTGATACGAGACGCACATTTAAAGCTGTACATGTTGACCAGTGCGCGGCTCGTGTTCATGCGGTTTATCGTTTGTCACCTTCTCTTACGGTACTGCCACCTCGTTTTCTTATTCCATTTACTGGAGTGACTAACTTCCTGCCTTACCTGCCGTGAGTGGCAGCAGCAGCGGTTATCGATAAGTGCACTGTCGTACCATCTCTGGAGCGACAGATAGTGTTTCCGGGTCGTCGTGTGTCTGGAGTTCAGTCAGAGACGGACCAGCAGTGCAGTCGGAGACGGACCAGCAGTGAAGTTGGACCAGGGGTGGAGTCGGGACGCAGCAGCAGTGAAGTTGTGGATGGAGGGCCAGTAAGGCTCTCTGACGGAAGGAGACTGGAGCGGGAACGAGCGATGGTTGGTCATTCGGTCGGTCGTCTCATCGGCCGACGTGTATTTGGCGCTTCACCGTCTCCGAGCACAGGCACACGGTCGGTGGGGGCAGAGCAGCAAGGAAGACTCCATGACGTGTGTCTGGAGTTCAGTAAGAGACGGACCAGCAGTGCAGTCGGAGACGGACCAGCAGTGAAGTTGGACCAGGGGTGGAGTCGGGACGCAGCAGAAGTGAAGTTGTGGATGGAGGGCCAGTAAGGCTCTCCGACGGAAGGAGACTGGAGCGGGAACGAGCGATGGTTGGTCATTCGGTCGGTCGTCTCATCGGCCGACTTGTATTTGGCGCTTCACCGTCTCCGAGCACAGGCAGACGGTCGGTTGGGGCAGAGCAGCAAGGAAGACTCCATGACGTGTGTCTGGAGTTCAGTCAGAGACAGACCAGCAGTGCAGTTGGAGACGGACCAGCAGTGAAGTTGGACCAGGGGTGGAGTCGGGACGCAGCAGCAGTGAAGTTGTGGATGGAGGGCCAGTAAGGCTCTCCGACGGAAGGAGATTGGAGCGGGAACGAGCGATGGTTGATCATTCGGTCGGTCGTCTCATCGGCCGACGTGTATTTGGCGCTTCACCGTCTCCGAGCACAGGCAGACGGTTGGTTGGGGCAGAGCAGCAAGGAAGACTCCATGACGTGTGTCTGGAGTTCAGTCAGAGACGGACCAGCAGTGCAGTCGGAGACGGACCAGCAGTGAAGTTGGACCAGGGGTGGAGTCGGGACGCAGCAGCAGTGAAGTTGTGGATGGAGGGCCAGTAAGGCTCTCCGACGGAAGGAGAATGGAGTGGGAACGAGCGATGGTTGGTCATTCGGTCGGTCGTCTCATCGGCCGACGTGTATTTGGCGCTTCACCGTCTCCAAGCATAGGCAGACGGTCGGTTGGGGCAGAGCAGCAAGGAAGACTCCATGACGCGTTGTCAGGTTGGAGCCGCTGGCGGTGTGTGCACGCACGTTTGGAGTCGTGAGGCGCTTCTTGCAAGGGTCACGAAGTTCGTCGCCAACCTATCCTTGGAATATTCTGAGCGCCACTCGTGTTCTACATAGTGATTTCCTTTTTAGTCTCAAGTACAGGGTTATTACAAATGATTGAAGCGATTTCACAGATCTACAATGACTTTATTATTTGAGATATTTTCACAATGCTTTGCACACACATACAAAAACTCAAAAAGTTTTTTTAGGCATTCACAAATGTTCGATATGTGCCCCTTTAGTGATTCGGCAGATATCAAGCCGACAATCAAGTTCCTCCCACACTCGGCGCAGCATGTCCCCATCAATGAGTTCGAAAGCATCGTTGATGCGAGCTCGCAGTTCTGGCACGTTTCTTGATAGAGGAGGTTTAAACACTGAATCTTTAACATAACCCCACAGAAAGATATCGCATGAGGTTAAGACGGGAGAGCGTGGAGGCCATGACACGAATTGCTGATCATGATCTCCACCACGACCGATCCATCGGTTTTTTAATCTCCTGTTCAAGAAATGCCGAACATCATGATGGAAGTGCGGTGGAGCACCATCCTGTTGAAAGATGAAGTCGGCGCTGTCGGTCTTCAGTTGTGGCATGAGCCAATTTTCCGCGGGCTACGCGTGAAACTTGCCCGCACGCGTTCAACCGTTTCTTCGCTCACTGCAGGCCGACCCGTTGATTTCCCCTTACAGAGGCATCCAGAAGCTTTAAACTGCGCATACCATCGCCGAATGGAGTTAGCAGTTGGTGGATCTTTGTTGAACTTCGTCCTGAAGTGTCGTTGCACTGTTATGACTGACTGATGTGAGTGCATTTCAAGCACGACATACGCTTTCTCGGCTCCTGTCGCCATTTTGTCTCACTGCGCTCTCGAGCGCTCTGGCGGCAGAAACCTGAAGTGTGGCTTCAGCCGAACAAAACTTTATGAGTTTTTCTACGTTATCTGTAGTGTGTCGTGACCATATGTCAATGAATGGAGCTACAGTGAATTTATGAAATCGTTTCAATCATTTGTAATAGCCCTGTACTCTGTGTGGCCTTCAGCCAAGTTTTAGATTATTAAAATTGCAAGGCTTTTCTTCTTAGGCCTTAAACCGTAAAAAAAAAAGATTGTTTCTTGCTTGGTATGTGGCCTTCAGCCGAGTTTCAGCCTTTCAAAATTAAAATGGAAAATTCCTTGTGCCATAGATTGGTTTCAAGTTGGTATGTGGCCTTCAGCCAAGTTTTCAGCCTTTTCAGATCCAAAGTTGAAAATTTTGTCTAGGCCTTAAGCCGCAAGAAATATTTTCTAGTTTTTATGTGGCCTTTAGCCGAGTTTCCAGCTTAAATTAAAATTTGGAAATTTCTTTGTCTCGGCTTTAAGCTATGAGATTCTTTGGGTTTCGTACGTGGCCTTCAGCCGAGAGTTATGTGAAGCATTTTAGGATAAAGCCTTTAGCCTAATTTAGTTGAAATTTTGAAGCTCTTCTCTTTAGGCGTTAAGCCATGAAATTGTTTTCTGCATGGTGTGGGGCCGAGTTTTAATCTCTCTTAAATTAAAAATTAAAAATCCTTGTCTTGCTATTCTTTAGTACGAGGCCTTCAGTCGAGTTTTACACGAGGTATTTTAAGATAAGGCCTTCAGCCGTTTCAAGTTGAAAGCTCTTCTTCCTAGGTCTTAAGTCATTAAAGTTTTTTTGTTGATATGCTGCCTTCAGCCGAGTTTTCAGCCTATTTACATTAAACTTTGTAAATCTTTGTCTCGACCTTAAGCCGTAACACTGTTCTTGATTAATGTGAGGCCTTCAGCGGAGTTCTATGGGAAAAAAGTTTAATTTTCTAAAGAAGTGGAACCTCCACAACTATTCCTGTACCTCAGTTCCTTGCTCAGGCCTTGTGCCTTGGATTTTCGATGTGGCCTTCAGCCAATCTAAATTAAATCAAAGGAGGTTTGTAGTTAAAACCTTGAGAGTTTCGATTCTTGGTTGTGCGATTGTGTGTTTTAAGAAATAAAGTTTATATGTTGAGTGCAACTGACAGTAGCTTATTTTGTCCCCTTTCCACAAATATAGCCGCATCCGCTCTGTCCTGATAGCCCAGGGATTCCACATGTATATGCTAAAATCGTACGAAAGATATACCGGGTGCCCCAAAATATACTTCAGTGCTTCAGTGTAATTAACTTAGAGAAAAAAAGTAGTTTGTCCGATACACAAACCCAAAAATCTTGTTTTCTGATTCCAGTATGTACGTTATGTTTATTAACGCTCTGACATATCATAAAATGTTGACTCGTAACTCAAAAACTATTAGTCGCTATCTACATGTGCGATTATGTCCTGAATGTATGCAGCACCATCTGGCTTATCAACTGCTTTGATTTCCTATACCGGTTGCCGTTTGTACGGAAACAGATGAAGATGCTTTCGGAGTAACTAGTGAATTGTCGTACGAGGGACTCGCAATGTTTTCAATGCCTTACGAACAGACTTCTGTGGTGAACGTGGAAATCTTGTCGTATTATCTCCGTACCTTCGTCACTTCTCCTTGGCTTGCCTTCATGGCGCTTAAATCCACACTCCGTGAAGTTCCTAGGCCACTTTTTCATGGATGGCCGAGAGGGTGATGATCCTGTATCACGTTGTGTTAATTCTCTAGGCTTTGGCGTCTGACTTCGTTTCAATGAACCAAGCCTCATACCGTACATTTTCCTGTGCAGACCACATTGTTCTATTCATTTAATGTTCTCACACCATTCTGAAACAATAAAGAAAAAACTTTCTTTTTCAGTAAAGTTTCTCTTGCCACTCGAAAAGACAAACCGTCTAATCGTTTTCTTACGTAAGGAAAGCGAGTTGGTACATCAGGCAAACTTTACCTTTTTTCTCTAAATTAATTACAAGCCGAATTATATCACATTGAACTTGTAAAGAAGTTTTGGGACAGCATGTATTTTGTTTAAAATTCCTATAAAAGGGTCGTAAGAAATTATCAGAGGCATTAAAATTTTCTTAATGATAACTAACTGATAAATGAAACTCTTACTAATGAAGCATAAAATTCTAGAAAACGGAGTAAAATATTCTGAGTTCGCATCCTTCGAACATCACTAAGAAATCTACATTAACGAGGTTATATTACTGCATCCTGCTTTCGCCTAGCAGTTTGGGTAGGTGCTTCAGACAAAGTACAAAACTGGATTTTTGGGATATTCAGCTTATTTTTTTTACAATAGTTGGTAGGTCACTATCAAGACCAATTTCTGCTGTTTCTCTTGCATAGAGAAAGCAAGCAGTCAGGACGTAGCTTACTGTGATTGGCATATCACAAACATTAATTAGTTAGTTAGATAGGTACATGTTTCATCCATAGTTTGAACGGTTCTTTTACGAAGATAATGTGAAACGGACTAGTTTACAAATGATATTGTTAACATTAATGAACACATCGGCATTTGTCCTACATGTGCAGTTACATCTGTAACTAATGGTTTTTCTTTAGTCTTTCCGTTTTCAAATAGAAATTTGTCCGTAGAATAGAAGAAGTTGTCCTGGAGAATTGATTTTAGGCTAGATTTCCAACTCCTTGCTACCTGTCCGATATTTCACGTTATTTGTAAAAATGATCAAATATTTTTATTGCTGTATGTTGAACACCTTTTTGAGCCACTGACAGCTTGAATTATAGGTAATAAAGGCCAATTTTTCCTCCAGTGTTATAGGTACGGGCCTCACCGTTCCTCCCAAATTGTGATGGGCCATTCATCACGAATTTATTTCATTAGCGTAAACGGAAGTCGCGACGGTGGCAAACTTGTTGAAAAAATACTTACGTTGGTGAGTCAAATGAAAACCTTAAATTTGTAATAACAAAACGAAATTTCGCGCCGTTATCCTGTAAGTTGGTAAGCGTGCTATAAACAGCGTGCAGAATGGCCCGTAGGTGGCAGCATAGTGCAGATACACACATACCGTCGCAGTATGTCCGCAGCTCGTGGTCGTGCGGAAGCGTTCTCGCTTCCCGCGCCCGAGTTCCCGGCTTCGATTCCCGGCGGGATCAGGGATTTTCTCTGCCTCGTGATGACTGGGTGTTGTGTGATGTCCTTAGGTTAGTTAGGTTTAAGTATTTCTAAGTTCTAGGGGACTGACGACCATAGCTGTTACGTCCCATAGTGCTCAGAGCCATTTGAACCATTTTAGTATCAGTATAAAGATGGCCGCCCCACTTGCAACTTGCACCAGGGAAGAACAGCGTTCTGTTATTCGGTTTTTGCGTAGTGAAGGTGTGAAACCTATTGAAATTCATCAACGAATGAAGGTTCAGTACGGTGATATATACAGGGTGCTTCAAAAATGACCGGTATATTTGAAACGGCAATAAAAACTAAACGAGCAGCGATAGAAATACACCGTTTGTTGCAATATGCTTGGGACAACAGTACATTTTCAGGCAGACAAACTTTCGAAATTACAGTAGTTACAATTTTCAACAACAGATGGTGCTGCGGTCTGGGAAACTCTATAGTACGATATTTTCCACATATTCACCATGCGTAGCAATAATATGGCGTAGTCTCTGAATGAAATTACCCGAAACCTTTGACAACGTGTCTGGCGGAGTGGCTTCACATGAAGATGAGATGTACTGCTTCAGCTGTTCAATTGTTTCTGGATTCTGGCGGTACACCTGGTCTTTCAAGTGTCCCCACAGAAAGAAGTCACAGGGGTTCATGTCTGGCGAATAGGGAGGCCAATCCACGCCGCCTCCTGTATGTTTCGGATAGCCCAAAGCAATCACACGATCATCGAAATATTCATTCAGGAAATTAAAGACGTCGGCCGTGCGATGTGGCCGGGCACCATCTTGCATAAACCACGAGGTGTTCGCAGTGTCGTCTAAGGCAGTTTGTACTGCCACCAATTCACTAAGAATGTCCAGATAGCGTGATGCAGTAATCGTTTCGGATCTGAAAAACGGGCCAATGATTCCTTTGGAAGAAATGGCGGCCCAGACCAGTACTTTTTGTGGATGCAGGGACGATGGGACTGCAACATGGGGCTTTTCGGTTCCCCATATGCGCCAGTTCTGTTTATTGACGAAGCCGGCCAGGTAAAAATAAGCTTCGTCAGTAAACCAAACGCTGCCCACATGCATATCGCCGTCATCAATCCTGTGCACTATATCGTTAGCGAATGTCTCTCGTGCAGCAATGGTTGCGGCGCTGAGGGGTTGCCGCGTTTGAATTTTGTATGGATAGAGGTGTAAACTCTGGCGCATGAGACGATACGTGGACGTTGGCGTCATTTGGACCGCAGCTGCAACACGGCGAACGGAAACCCAAGGCCACTGTTGGATCACCTACTGCACTAGCTGCGCGTTGCCCTCTGTGGTTGCCGTACGCGGTCGCCCTACCTTTAAAGCACGTTCATCCGTCACGTTCCCAGTCCGTTGAAATTTTTCAAACAGATCCTTTATTGTATCGCTTTTCGGTCCTTTGGTTACATTAAACCTCCGTTGAAAAATTCGTCTTGTTGCAACAACACTGTGTTCTAGGCGGTGGAATTCCAACACCAGAAAAATCCTCTGTTCTAAGGAATAAACCATGTTGTCTACAGCACACTTGCACGTTGTGAACAGCACACGCTTACAGCAGAAAGACGACGTACAGAATGGGGCACTCACAGACTGCGTTATCTTCTATATCTTTCACATCACTTGCAGTGCCATCTGTTGTTGAAAATTGTAACTACTGTAATTTCGAAAGTTTGTCCGCCTGAAAATGTACTGTTGTCCCAAGCATATTGCAAGAAACGGTGTATTTCTATCGCTGCTCGTTTATTGCCGTTTCAAATATACCGGTCATTTTTGAAACGCCCTGTATTTGGCACAGCAGCAATACTACGAATGGAGTAGGAAGTTCGCAAATGGAGCGACTTCAGTAGAAGGTGCTCCTCGTCCAGGTCAGGCACAACGAGTTGTGACTCCACAGAACATTGCAGCAGTTGAAGCTATAGTAAAGGAAAACCCCCGAGTGACACTGAATGACATTGCAGCATGTTTACAGCTTAGTCATGGATCAGCACTCCACATTGTGCATGATGTGCTCCAGTTTCACAAGTGTCTGCAAGATGGGTGACACGGCAACTGACTCCTGAAATGAGAGAACGACGTGTTGATGCTTGTGAAGAACTTCTTCGGCGCTATGAACGAGAAGGTGTTGGCTTCCTTGCAATAATCGTTACTGGGGACGAAACCTGGATTTACTTCCACCAACCAGAAACGAATAAAGCGAGCAAGGTATGGCGCCATTCCTCATCATCAAAATCAAAGCAGTTTCGAACAGAACCATCAGCAGGGAAGGATATGCTGAGTCTCTTTTGGGACGAAAATGGCGCCATTTTGGATCATTACATGCCTAGAGGGACCACTGTCACCAGTGAATCAGACACAGATGTCCTAAAAAATGATCTGCGGCCTGCAATCAGCAGGGGTCCTTTTGCAACATGACAATGGAAGGCACCACACTGCCCTTACAATAGTTGAAACAATCACAGACCTGCATTCTGAGTGCCTACCTCATCCACCATACTCACCAGACCTTGCCCCAAGTGATTTCCATATGTCTGGACCACTCAGAGACGTAATGGGAAGAAAGAAGTTACGATGAAGAGGTACGCCAAGCGGTGCATGAGTGGTTGCGCGGACTACCAAACGAACTTTTTTTCTAAAGGAATTTATGCACTTTGTAAGCGCTGGAGGACTTGCATTGAGCGTGGGGGAGATTATGTTGAAAAGTGATACAGCATTGTACCACTTCTGCACAATAAATAATATTTTTAAAAAATATTTAAGGTTTTCATTTGACTCACCCTCGTACATTCCGACCACGGGTGAACGAGCACGTTATTCTTACTGCTCGCTTTTGTACTGTTTCTAATTGGAGGGTTACCCAAGAAAATTATTCCGTAAGACATTACTGAGTGAAACGGGGCGAATCTTTCCTCTCGGTAGAAGGTAGCTGTGTGTTATAGATGCATTGTCCTATTGTTTTGTTAATGCCAGTTCTGTCCAGCTAAATGATTGCAGTAATGTCTCGCATGACCTTCTTGCAAGTGGAAGACGGGAGCATCCACAGTTTACACATTATGCGAATGTAAAAGAAAGGACATCACTTGGTCACCGAGAATGTGAAGCTAAACATTGTAGTTAATGTCGACTTCTATGAGACAGTCGAAGACCCCAATAACATCACAGAAAGACGTTGAACCTGAGATACACACTCCACCCGCAGCGGCTTAAACGCCTCACTGGGTCACTCGCATTCGCGCCATTTTAAAAGGGACAAAATGGATACTCATCAAACTGCACTACTCGCCTTTAAGGTAGATACTGTGTTGTATGGCCCGCTGAAGGCGTGCAGCTTTCTGTGTCGCTGTGAGAAATGACCCTTCGCAAGGTACTTGACTCCAAGAGCCCATTGCATGCATTTTTTTTTGCAGTGATGCCTCAGAAACCGGATGCACCTGTGTTCAATAAGAGAAGCGACTCCTGAGAGGATGTGCAGTCATCTTCCATCTTTTTGCGATCTTTTTAGGATAAATGATCTTACACGGCTACATGGAACCTGAACTGGAAAAATATTTATTGACACAGTTATAACGAAAGTGCACAGTTATGAGCCTTTAGCTAAAAATTAACAATGACATAAAGAAATACTTCTTTCAAAACTAATCAACGAACATCATAAAAAGTAAACAATTCTTCAGAAATTTTACTTTCACCTGCCGCAGTGGTTACACCAGTTCCCGTGAGATCACCTAAGTTGAGCGCTGTCGGGAGTGGTCGGCACTTGGATGGGTGACCATCCAGGTCACCATGTGCTGTTGCCATTTTTCGGGGTGCACTCAGCCTCGTGATGCCAATTGAGGAGTTACTCGACCGAATAGTAGCGGCTTCGGTCAAGAATACCATCATAACGACCGGGAGAGCGGTGTGCTGACCCCACGCCCCCCCCTATCTGCATTCTCCCCTGAGGATGACACGGCGGTCGGATGGTCCCGGTAGGCCAGTCGTGGACTAAAGACGGAGTGCCTTAAGAAGAGCCGTTATTGAACACTGTAATAAATAACATAGTTTTACAAAACGTCAATAACTGGAAAAGAAATAACCTAGTCAGTTGCTGGACGTTGTAAGTTCTGAAAAGCCGCTGCGGAGCAGAGTTACCGTAACACTAAGTCTGTGATGAGCACGAGTAATGATAACGTTGATGCTCCTAGCTATTATCACCCCAATGATGACAGAGTCCAGACCCGCAGAACTGGAAGAGTCCGGTCCCTGGGAGAGTAATGTCTTGACTGAAGAGCAGCGGTGGATGGTGGACTGGATGCAGCAAGCGGCGGGCGCTCTGGTGAAGTTCATCGGCACTGGACTGGCTATGACACTGCCTTCTGCTACCCCGGAAGGAGCTTAAGGGGCTCCGGAACGCCCTATACTTGCAATGTTAAAATAACGCTTATAAATTACATCTTTCCTCACAAAGTATTTGAGGTAGGAAGTTGAACATTTTACAGATTATTTATTGGAATATGGGCTACAACTTAACACAGGGATTTTACAAAATTTTAGTTCAGTTATTAAAGATGATTTTTTTCAATTGTAATGAAAATTCACAACATTCTTTGCAATTTTTTATTTATATATTCAAAAATATACAGTTTTTTGGAAAAAGGCTGTGTTAAATAATGCAGAAGGTACTGTGTAACATTTACTGAAAGTTTGAAACAAATATGTTTGGAAGATCCTTAGAAAACATGTAATTAGTATGAGAAAATAAAAGTCTTGGGAATCGAGCGACAAAGATTGGATTAACTTTTTAGTGCATTCCAGGTCCATAGGATGGATTATCTTCATCGTCTGCAAACTCCTCCTCCAGCTTCCTCATGTTCCTCCTCCTGTTTACTCTTGCTTGTATTTCTAGACTCTTTACAACCCTGTCTGCAGCCCGAAGGCGTTCCTTGTCTAAAGCAAGCATCGCTCGTACCATGTTAGAACCTATCTTCATTCCCATATTTCTAAATACCTTGCACCTTACAATGTTGCCACCATTGAAAGTCGCAACAGCATCATACACACCAAAGTGAAGTGTTTCTATTCCAACAAATACAGTCTTGGGGATTCTCGACCATGTAACACTATTTACAATTTCATTGGGGTTTTGAGTTTTTCCGTGAATACACTTTTTCAACAGTTCAGGTGCTGCTAAGTCTCTGAAAATAGGTTAGCCACAACACACACTTTATCTCACATCACTAAAATGTACCTGATGAACACGGACGTTAATAATAACACCATTTGAACAGCACTTTAACAGCGCCACAGTGGGTCACGCCCATGTAGAACACATTTCAAGAAAAATTTAAAACTAGTTGTAGTCTTCGGAATTGAATTATTATATATCTATTGAAAGGTAGTATTCTGGAGATTCAGAAAACGCAAAAAAGTAAAAATTGAACTTTTCACGATTTTGAGCCTTTCCGGAGCCCCTTAAGCCATAATTGGAGAACATCGGTCTGAAGGTACAGGCATGACTAGTTAAATATCTATTGATAATGGCGCCTTGCTAGGTCGTAGCAAATGACGTAGCTGAAGGCTATGCTAACTATCGTCTCGGCAAATGAGAGCGTATTTGTCAGTGTAACTTCGCTAGAGTCGTCCGTAGAACTGGGGCTAGTGCTAGGATCTCTCTATAGACCTGCCGTGTGGCGGCGCTCGGTCTGCAATCACTGACAGTGGCGACACGCGGGTCCGACGTATACTAGCGGACCGCGGCCGATTTAAAGGCTACCACCTAGCAAGTGTGGTGTCTGGCGGTGGCACCACACTAGATGCGCGTGACAATTGATATTTGGGCGCAGCCCCCGGCGTGGCTCTTTGACGGTCTACTCGCTGACTTCTGGGCAGTGCCGCGGTTCAAGTGGAGCCGCAGTTGTCTGAATGGTGACGGGGAGCCATTCGACAGCCGACGCTCCGTGTTAGACGCGGCACAAGGATGCGAGGATGCGAGAGGTACACCATTCCTTGTGGACACGTTGGCCAGACTCCAGTGCACTGAGCACCTTCATTAACGGCGTAGTCACGGCCATGTCGCAGCATGTCAGCTCATCATCATCATTCTGTCACGTCTCAGCGTCGACCCATCTTATTGCGTTGCATTATTTCTTGATTGCCGAATAGCGTTTGACCACATCCAAACCTATTGTAAAATGTACGCTCATGTACATCGAGATGTACCTCAGCATCTACATACACTGCTGCCCATTAAAATTGCTACGCCAAGAAGAAATGCAAATTATAAACGGTTATTCACTGGACAAATATATTATACTGGAACTAGCATGAGAGTACATTTTCACGTAATTTGGGGGCATAGATCCTGACAAATCAGTACACAGAACAACCCTCCTCTGGCCGTAATAACATCCTTGATACGCCTGGGCATTGAGTCAAACACATCTTGTATGGCGTGTACAGGTGCAGCTGCCCATGCAGCTTCAACACCATACCACATTTCATCAAGAGTAGTGACTGGCGTATTACGACGAGTCAGTTGCGCGGCCACCATTGACCAGACGTTTTCAATTGCTGAGAGATCTGGAGAATGTGCTGGCGAGGGCAGCAGACGAACATTTTCTGTATGCAGAAAAGCCCGTACAGGACCTGCAACATTATCCTGCTGAAATGTAGGGTTTCGCAGGGATCGAATAGACGGTGGAGCCAAGAGTCGTAACACATTTGATATGTAACGTCCACTGTTGAAAGTGCTGTCAATGTGAACAAGAGGTGACCAAGATGTGTAACCAATGGCACCCCATACCATCACGCCGGGTGACACGCCAGTATGGCGGTGACGAATACACGCTTCCAATGTGCGTTCACCGCGATGTCACCAAACACGGATGCGACCATCATGATGCTGTAAACAGAACCTGGATGCACCCGAAAAAATTACGTTTTGCAATTCGTGCACCAAGGTTCATCATTGAGTACACCATCGCAGGCGTTCCTGTCTGTGATGCAGCGTCAAGGGTAACCGCAGCCATGGTCTCCGAGCTGATAGTCCATGCTGCTGCAAACGTCGTTGAACTGTTCGTGCACATGGTTGTTGTCTTGCAAACGTCCCCATCTGTTGACTCAGGCATCGAGACGTGGCTGCACGATCCGTTACAGCCATGCGGATAAGATGCCTGCCATCTCGACTGCTAGTGATACGAGGCCGTTGGGATCCAGCACAGCGTTCCGTATTACCCTCCTGAACCCACCGATTCCATATTCTGCTAACAGTCATTGGATCTCGACCAACGCGAGCAGCAATGTCGCGATACGATAAACCGCAATCGTGATAGGCTACAATCCGACCTTTATCAAAGTCTGAAACGTGGTGGTACGCATTTGTCCTCCTTACACGAGGCATCACAACAACGTTTCACCAGGCAACGCCGGTCTACTGCTGTTTGTGTATGAGAAATCGATTGGAAACTTTCCTCATGTCAGCACGTTGTAGGTTTCGCCACCGGCGCCAACTTTGTGTGAATGCTCTGAAAAGCTAATCATTTGCCTATCACAGCATCTTCTTCCTTTCGGTTAAATTTCGCGTCTGTAGTACGTCATCTTGGTGGTGTAGCAATTTTAGTGGCCAGTAGTGTAGTTACTCCGCAAGCCGCTACACGGTGCGTAGAGAAGTGTGAGGATACCCTGCACCTCTACCAGCTATTTCCTTTCCTGTTCAGTTCGCAAACAGGAAAAGGAAAAACGACTTCCTATATGCCTTGTGCAAATTAATATTAAAAAAAAAGATAAAATAATTAATTGGACAAATTGATTTTTTCGCACTTTTTATCATTTTAATTCCTTACAGATCTTTAAGCGAGTGCAATGTCCTTCACTTTTAACTTACATCGATTCCTATATTTGCTATGCTCTTGATATTTACACAAGTTGGTCATAAGGTTCTTCTTCTTCCGCCATAATTAGTTCTCATTCTTGACCGTGTGTACAGTACTGATTCTTAATCGGACTTCTTCTTCTGATGCAAGCAGCTACAGTAACATGGCATTGGGATAATGCGCGGAAGAAAAGAAAACTTTCGTGGTTTTTCACAAAAACGAACTCTCAGACTTCATATTTTCATATAATTGTTATTCAGACAACATACTGTATCACAAGAAACACGTCTTCTCGCCACGAGAACTTAAGACAGAGTCTCTGTAATAATTGTCAAAAAAATGAAAAAAGTTTCCATCATTTGTCTTTCGCCGTCCGGCGTAGCAAAATATCTCTCTGCCGACGCTAACAGTGGCCGCGCTAGTGTTTATTGTCATTGGTAATAACTTTTATCGTAGCGTGTACGGGCTTTTAATTATGTATTAATACAGCCTCCAAGTGACTCCTAGTTTCTCCAATCTTATCTTCGAGGCCCTTATGCACAATGTACATTGACGGCAGTAGAATCATTTGGCAGTCAGCTTCAAATGTCCATTCTCTACATTTTCCCAATAGCGTTTCTCGACAGCCGCCTTTCCCCCAAGGATTTCCATTTGAGTTCTCGAACGTTCTTCGCAACACTTACATGTTGTTCGAACCTAACAGTAACAAATCTAGAAACCATTCTCTGAATTGCTTTGATGTCTTCCTTCAAGACGACCTGGTACGGAGCCCAAACACTTGAACAATGCTAAATAATAGATCACACCAGCATTCTAAACGCGGCTACTATACAGATGAACCACTCTTTCCTAAAAATCTCCCAATAATCCGAAGTCGACTACTTTCCCTACCACAGTTCAATAAAAGCTCGTTCCACCTCTTAATTCTTCATTTCTTATTATTCTCCATTCCATGTTACTTTCGTCGTATACAGGCCCAAAAATTTTCCTTTGTACTTTTCTTTCGAATATTAACAGTTTTTCTTCATCTTTCTTTCTAATGTTTCACATCGATATAGCATCACAGGTATAATGGTAGATTGATATAAGCGGATTTTGAAGTTACTGCTATGTGATCTTTTTCTTAGTAATTTTGATGAAACTAAAAAGTGTCTTGTTTGCTGTTGATAAACGGGCATGTATTTCTACATCTGTTCTGTTGTTAGTACTAAAAAGACTTCCTAGGTACTTGAAGTGGTCAACAGTCTTGAAATTGAATCCATTTAAAGTCAGAGGTGCATCTTTTCTGGTTTTCTTACTTATGGGCAGGTAGTCTGTCTTTTCTTCATTAACATGTAATCCTGTTTTCTCAGAAATTTTGTAGTAATTTTGCATCATTCTGATTAATTCTGTTTTGAAACTACTTAATAGTGCTACATCATCTGCATAGGCAAGTATTGTAATGTTCACATCCTGTAGCTGAATCCCTTGTGGACTGGTTTTAGAAAATTTTCTATCGATCTTCTCCAGGACAAGGTTGAATAAAATAGGTGAAATGGCATCTCCTCGTCTCAGTCCAGTGTACAACTTAAACTCTTTAGTTTCTCCTACTGGTGTCTTAATGCGACATAAATTTGCGTCTATACACATTTTAACTAATCTGATTAATTTTGATGGTATTTTAAATTACTTCATTATATTTAGGAGTGTCTGTCCGTGTATGCTATCAAAGACCTTTTTAAAATCTACGAATAATATGTGGACATCTACATTGAATTTCCACGCCTTCTCAGTTACAGAAACGGTCTGGATACTCAACGCCACACTCGGAAACCATTGATCACACGAATTAGAAATTTTGTCTGTCTTGTATCTTCCTACATCTACATTTATACTCCGCAAGCCACCCAACGGTGTGTGGTTCGCGGGAAGAACGACTGTCTGAAAGCCTCCGTGCGCGCTCGAATCTCTCTAATTTTACATTCGTGATCTCCTCGGGAGGTATAAGTAGGGGGAAGCAATATGTTCGATACCTTATCCAGAAACGCACCCTCTTGAAACCTGGCGAGCAAGCTACGCCGGGATGCAGAGCGCCTCTCTTGCAGAGTCTGCCACTTGAGTTTGCTAAACATCTCCGTAACGGTTACCAAATAACCCAGTGACGAAACGCGATGCTCTTTTTTGGATCTTCTCTATCTCCTCCGCCAACCCGATCTGGTACGGATCCCACACTGATGAGCAATAAGTATAGGTCGAACAAGCGTTTTGTAAGCCATCTCCTTTGTTGATGGACTACATTTTCTAAGGACTCTCCCAATGAATCTCAACCCGGTACCCGCCTTACCAACAATTAATTTTATGTGATCAATCCACTTCAAATTGTTCCGTACGCATACTCCCAGATATTTTACAGAAGTAACTGCTACCAGTGTTTGTTCCGCTATCATACAATCACGCAATAAAGGATCCTTTTTTCTATGTATTTGCAATACATTACATTTGTCTATGTTAAGGGTCAGTTGCCAATCCCTGCACCAAGTGCCTATCTGCTGCAGACCTTCCTGCATTTCGCTACAATTTCCTAATGCTGCAACTTCTCTGTATACTACAGCATCATCCGCGAAAAGCCGCATGGAACTTCCGACACTATCTACTAGGCGACCTACAGTGGCTTAACTTCGACACTTCACCGTAAACCATAGCATCATTAATAAACAACCGCAGACTGCTGCCCACCCTCTCCGCCAAATCATTTATGTATGCAGAGAACAACAGCATCCAAAGACACTTCCCTGGGGCACCCCTGGCGTTACTCTTGTCTCTTATGAACTTCTGCCGTCGGGGACAACATTCTGGGTTCTGTTACTTAAGAAGCCTGCGAGCCAGACACATATTTGCAAATTTATTCCATGTGCTCGTACCTCCGTTAACAGCCTGCAACGGGGCACCGCGTCAAATGCTTTCCGGAAATGGAGGAATATGGAATCTGCGTTGCTCTCCAGCCGTATTTCGCAGTATATTCTGTGAGAAAAGAGGAAGCTGACTCGTACGAGCGGAACTTTCTAAAACCATCCTGATTCGTGTACACAATCTTCTCAGTCTCAAGAAAGTTTATTATACACTCCTGGAAATTGAAATAACAACACCGTGAATTCATTGTCCCAGGAAGGGGAAACTTTATTGACACATTCCTGGGGTCAGATACATCACATGATCACACTGACACAACCACAGGCACATAGACACAGGCAACAGAGCATGCACAATGTCGGCACTAGTACAGTGTATATCCACCTTTCGCAGCAATGCAGGCTGCTATTCTCCCATGGAGACGATCGTAGAGATGCTGGATGTAGTCCTGTGGAACGGCTTGCCATGCCATTTCCACCTGGCGCCTCAGTTGGACCAGCGTTCGTGCTGGACGTGCAGACCGCGTGAGACGACGCTTCATCCAGTCCCAAACATGCTCAATGGGGGACAGATCCGGAGATCTTGCTGGCCAGGGTAGTGGACTTACACCTTCTAGAGCACGTTGGGTGGCACGGGATACATGCGGACGTGCATTGTCCTGTTGGAACAGCAAGTTCCCTTGCCGGTCTAGGAATGGTAGAACGGTGGGTTCGATGACGGTTTGGATGTACCGTGCACTATTAAGTGTCCCCTCGACGATCACCAGTGGTGTACGGCCAGCTCCCCACACCATGATGCCGGGTGTTGGCCCTGTGTGCCTCGGTGGTATGCAGTCCTGATTGTGGCGCTCACCTGCACGGCGCCAAACACGCATACGACCATCATTGGCACCAAGGCAGAAGCGACTCTCATCGCTGAAGACGACACGTCTCCATTCGTCCCTCCATTCACTCCTGTCGCGACACCACTGGAGGCGGGCTGCACGATGTTGGGGCGTGAGCGGAAGACTGCCTAACGGTGTGCGGGACCGTAGCCCAGCTTCATGGAGACGGTTGCGAATGGTCCTCGCCGATACCCCAGGAGCAACAGTGTCCCTAATTTGCTGGGAAGTGGCGGTGCGGACCCCTACGGCACTGCGTAGGATCCTACGGTCTTGGCGTGCATCCGTGCGTCGCTGCGGTCCGGTCCCAGGTCGACGGGCACGTGCACCTTCCGCCGACCACTGGCGACAACATCGATGTACTGTGGAGACCTCACGCCCCACGTGTTGAGCAATTCGGCTGTACGTCCACCCGGCCTCCCGCATGTCCACTATACGCCCTCGCTCAAAGTCCGTCAACTGCACATACGGTTCACGTCCACGCTGTCGCGGCATGCTACCAGTGTTAAAGACTGCGATGGAGCTCCGTATGCCACGGCAAACTGGCTGACACTGACGGCGGCGGTGCACAAATGCTGCGCAGCTAGCGCCATTCGACGGCCAACACCGCGGTTCCTGGTGTGTCCGCTGTGCCGTCCGTCTGATCATTGCTTGTACAGCCCTCTCGCAGTGTCCGGAGCAAGTATGGTGGGTCTGACACACCGGTGTCAATGTGTTCTTTTTTCCATTTCCAGGAGTGTATTATAACTGAGAATATATTCAAGGGATCTGCAGCAAACCGGTTAGGGAGTTTTTCTGTAATTTTGCGGGTCTGTTCCTTTATCCTTCTCATATATTGAGTCACCTACGCTTCCTTCCACTCACTTGGGACTTTCTGCTGCGTGAGAGATTCATGATAATTGCAAGCTAGATAAGGGGCCAATGCCGTAGAGTACTATTTGTGGAGAGCTTGGATTCCATCCGGACCTAGTCATTTATTTCTACACCAGGAATGGTTCTTACTATGTCGTCCATACTACAATCTGTACGATAGTCTAATGACGGTATGTTTGTACGTTTCTCATTTGTGAGCGATTTCTTGAACGCGAAATTTAACGCTTCGGCTTCCGTCTTGCTGCCTTCAGCTGCCACACCGGGATGATCAGCATGGGATATCATGTAGGGTATCAAGCGAAAGCTGGAACTGGATTGATAATTTCCTGGATGGAGAGTAGTCGTTAGATGCAGATGTAACTTTTGGGTGTATCCCAGCGAAATATGTTCGGACCATTGGTGTTAATGTTGTGTATTAGTGACAGAAGCTGCATAAATATCTTGATAAGATGTCAAATTACTGCAAAGATGGGCAACTTGTTCTAAATGTTCAGGAATGTAAAACTGTGCACTTCACAAAACGAAAAAATGTAACAACTTTTTACAACTAATTTAAATTCACACAGTAATGATCACATTTAAGTTGCTCATTTTTAGTTTTAGATGACCATTTTAGATCTTTTAAGACATCATCTTCAGCTCATACATTCCTTGATGACCGTAGGAACAGTAGGCGTGGAGCAGGTCCATTTGTGCAGGCGTGGAGAACAGTGGAAAGCAGTGTTCGCCACCATCCTCAAGGAGTGTAAGAACTGAAGACGATCACTTAGAAGATCGAAAGCGGTCATCTAAAAATAAAAATAAACATACTAAATACGACCACGACTATATATTGAAATAAATTACAATATTCTAAAAATTGCTGTGTTTCCTATAACACCCTTATAAAACAATTACGTAGTATCCTTTGACTAAGATATCAATGAATCAGCTTTCTAATCGGTTAACGCATTCTAATATCTGGGTGTAGCAATACGGATATGAATTGGAACAGTCACATTTGCTCCGTAGTGAGTAAAACAGGTCGTAGACTTTCGTTTATTCGTAGAATACTGGGGAAATGTGATGAGTCTACAAAGAAAATTGCTTACAAATCGGCTGTGCGATGTATCCGAGATTATTGCTCGTGTGTATGGGGCCTGTACCAAATAGGAGTAACATCGAATATTGAACATATACAGAGAAGGGCAACACGAATGGTGGCTGGCTTGTTTCATCTGTTGGAGAGTGTCACAGAGATGCTGAAAAAACTGGACTGGCAAATTCCTGAAGACGGCCTATTTCCAATGTTTCAAGACTCTGCTTTAAACGATGACTGCAGGAGTATGCCACAACCCCATACGTATCACTCACTTAGGTATCGTGAAGAAAAGTTTAGAATAATTCCAGCAAGAACAGAAGCGTTTAAATAGTAATTATTCGTCCGCTCCATTCGTGAATGGAACGGGAAGAAACTCTAATAACTGGAATAATAGAACGTACCCACTGCCATGCTCATCGCAATGGTTTGCCGAGTATAGATGTATATGCAGAAACAGCCGACGGGCGCATACACACCACTACATCACCATAACTTATCAACGGTCTATTGACACACAGTCAACATGGGTTTAGAAAACATCGTTCCTGTGATACACAAATAGCTCTTTATTCGCATGACGTGTTGAGTGTTACTGACAAGGGATTTCAGATCGATGCCGTATTTCTGGATTTCCGGAAGGCTTTTGACACTGTACGACACAAGCGGTTCGTAGTGAAATTGCGTGCTTATGGAATATCGTCTCATTTATGTGACTGGATTTGTGATTTCCTGTCACAGAGGTCACAGTTCGTAGTAACTGACGGAAAGTCATCAAGTAAAAGAGAAGTGATTCCTGGCGCTCCCCAAGGTAGTGTTGTAGGCCCTTTGCTCTTCCTTATCTACATAAACGATTTGGGAGACAATCTGAGCAGCCGTCTTCGGTTGTTTGCAGATGACGCTGTCGTTTATCGCCTAATAAAGTCACCAGAAGATCAAATCAAGTTGCTAATCGATTTAGAAAAGATATCTGAATGGTGCGAAAATTGGCAGTTACCCTAAATAACGAAAAGTTCGAGGTCATCCACATGACCGCTAAAAGGAACTCCTTAAACTTCGGTTACACTAAAAATCAGTCTAGTCTAAAAGACGTAAATTCAACTAAGTACCTAGGTATTACAATTATGAACAACTTAAATTGGAAAGAACACATAGAAAATGTTGTGGGGAAGGCTAACCAAAGACTACGTTTTATTGGCAGGACACATAGAAAATGTAACAGACCTACTAAGGAGACTGCCTACACTACGCTTGTCCGTCCACTTTTAGAATACTGCTGCGTGGTGTGGGATCCTTACCAGATAGGACTGATGGAGTACACCGAAAAAGTTCAAAGAAAGGCAGCTCGTTTTGTATTAATGTCAAATATGAGAGAGAGTGTCACAGAAATCATACAGGATTTGGGCTGGACGTTATTAAAACAAAGGTGTTTTTCGTTGCGACGGAATCTTCTCACGAAATTCCAATCACCAACTTGCTCCTCCGAATACGAAAATATTTTGTTGACACCGACCTACCTAGGGAGGAACGATCACCACGGTAAAATAAGGGAAATGAGAGCTCGTACCGAAGGATATGGGTGTTCATTCTTTCCGAGCGCTATACGAGATTGGAATAATAGAGAATGGTGAAGGTGGTTCGATGAACCCACTGCCAGGCACTTGAATGTGGTTTGCAGAGTATCCATGTAGAAAATGGGTCAAATGGCTTTGAGCACTATCGGACTTAACATCTGAGGTCATCAGTCCCCTAGAACTTTGAACTACTTAAACCAAACTAACCTAAGGACATCACACACATCCATGCCCGAGGCAGGATTCGAACCTGCGACCGTAGTAGTCGCGCGGTTCCGGACTGAAGCGCCTAGAACCGTTTGGCCACCGTGGCCGGCATCCACGTAGATGTAGATGTAGATGTAGAACGGCAGAACGCCTCAAGACCGTCGGGTACCAGTCCTCTGAAGCGACCACTGTGCTATTTCAAGGAGCGACCCGTATTTTATCGAGTGAACCTATCATCTAGGTCATAATCAACGAATGATACTCTATGGTAGTGTGTTGGGACCGCCTCCTATCTTTAATGTACCGGGTGATCAAAAAGTGAGTATAAATTTGAAAACTGAATAAATCACGGAATAATGTAGATAGAGAGGTACAAATTGACACACATGTTTGGAATGACATGGGGTTTTATTAGAACAAAAAAAAATGCAAACGTTCAGAAAATGTCCAACAGATGGCGCTTCATCTGATCAGAATAGCAATAATTAGCATAACAAAGTAAGACAAAGCAAAGATGATGTTCTTTACAGGAAATGCTCAATATGTCCTTCATCATTCCTCAACAATAGCTGTAGTCGAGGAATCATGTTGTGAACAGCACTGTAAAGCATGTCCGGCATTGGTGGAGGATGTTGTCTTTCAGCATCCCTAGAGATGTCGGTCGATCACGATACACTTGCGACTTCAGGTAACCCCAAAGCCAATAATCGCATGGACAGCGGTCTGGGGACCTGGGAGGCCAAGCATGACGTAAGTGGCGGCTGAGCACACGATCATCACCAAACGACACGCGCAAGAGATCTTTCACGCGTCTAGCAATATTGTTTTTTTTTTTTTTTTTGTTCTAATAAACTCCATGTCATTCTAAGCATGTGTGTCAATTTTTGCCTCTCTATCTACATTATTCCGTGGTTTATTAAGTTTTCAAATTTATACTGACTTTTTGATCACCCGGTACTTGTAACTAAATGGAATGGTCAGATTTCGTAACTCGCTGTGTGTGCAATCGCGGCCATGGCTCCCATTGATCGCCCGTTGGAACCTTGACCACAAACGGCAGCCGACCCGGCGAGTGTTCGGATCTCTACTCTCACCGAGGGCCGTAAATTTCTTCGGCCGTCGGTGGACAGGGCGCGTACAGCATCGTTGCATAAATTTTGACACTGGGCGCAAAAAAATAAATTGGAGCGGGAGGCGAGTTTTCATTAACCAAAACGGACGGGACCGGTTTGTGCGGCCAGGCCGCGTCGCAGGGTAATTACCGCGATGTAGTGCGCTCGCCCGCATGCGTGTCAAGGAACCACACACAGCTGCTGGCGCGTTGCCTGTCTGGGCGGCATAACACGGGACGGATGCAGCGCACGCGCGCCGCGCACCTGAGAGAACCTGCTGGTTTCCACGGCTTCAGATCCGCCGACGTGTATAACCAATGTGCGAAGTATTCCATCTTCTGTGCTTGTAATAAAGTATTACACTACTGGCCATTAAAATTGCTACACCACGGAGATGACGTGCTACAGACGCGAAATTTAACCGACAGGAAGAAGATGCTGTGATATGCAAATCGCACAAGCCTGGCGCCGGTGGCGACACCTACAACGTGCTGACATGAGGAAAGTTTCCAACCGATTTCTCATACACAAACAGCAGTTGACCGGCATTGCCTGGTGAAACGTTGTTGTGATGCCTCGTGTAAGGAGGAGAAATGCGTACCGTCACGTTTCTTTGATACAGGTCGGATTGTAGCCTATCGCGATTGCGGTTTATCGTGTCGCGACATTGCTGCTCGCGTCGGACGAGATCCAATGACTGTTAGCAGAATATCGAATCGGTGGCTTCAGGAGGGTAATACGGAAAGCCGTGCTGGATCCCAACGGCCTCGTATCACAAGCAGTCGAGATGACAAGCATCTTATCCGCATGGCTGCAACGAATTGTGCAGCCACGTCTCGATCCCTGAGTCAAGAGATGGGGACTTTTGCAAGACAACAACCGTCTGCACGAACAGTTCGACGAAGTTTGCAGCAGCATGGGCTATCAGCTTGGAGAGCGTGGCTGCGGTTGCCGGCCGCTGTGGCCGAGCGGTTCAAGGTGCTTCAGTCGGGAACCGCTCGACCGCTGCGGTCGCAGGTTCGAATCCTGCCACGGGCACGGATCTGTGTGATGTCCTTAGGTTAGTTAGGTTTAAGTAGTTCTAAGTTCCAGGGGACTGATGACCTCAGAAGTTTTTTTATGATGGAAGAGGGTTGTTGTGGGGCGCAGTCAAGAGGCGGCTGGAGGGGGGGGGGGGCAGGGGGGGTGTCCCAGGGATCAATTCTGGGGCTAATCATGTTTGTTATTTATTATAAATGGTACGCCCTCTAGTGTCACAGGTAATTCTAAATTGCTTCTATTTGCTGATGACGTTAGCTTGGTGGTAAAGGACGTTGTGTGAAACGTAGGCAATGTTTCAAACAGTGCGGTGCAGGACCTAAGTTCATGACTTGTAGAAAATAAACTGACGCTGAATCGTAGTAAGACTCAGTTTTTACAGTTTGAAACACACAATTCAACAATACCTGACGTATTAATTTCACAGAATGGGCGTATGAAACTGAACGTCTCAAATTTGTAGGTTTTCGGATAGATACCAAACTGTTGTGGATAACCCATGATCAGGACCTTGTTCAAAAACTTAATCCTGGCATTTTTACTATTAGAACGGTATCTGAAGTAAGTGATAGTTGGACACGAAAAGTAGTCCACTTTGCTTATTTTCATTGGTTTATGACGTATGGTATTACATTCTGAGGTTGCTGCCCCTCCCGCCGGAGGTTCGAGTCCTCCCTCGGGCCGGCCGGAGTGGCCGTGCGGTTCTAGGCGCTACAGTCTGGAGATGAGCGACCGCTACGGTCGCAGATTCGAATCCGGACCTCGGGCATGGATGTGTGTGATATCCTTAGGTTAGTTAGGTTTAATTAGTTCTAAGTTCTAGGCGACTGATGACCTCAGAAGTTAAGTCGCATAGTGCTCAGAGCCATTTGAACCATTCCTCCCTCGAGCATGGGTGTGTGTGTTGTTCTTAGCTTAAGTTAGTTTAAGTAGTGTGTAAGTCTAGTGAGCGTTGACCTCAGCAGTTTGGTCCCTTAGGAATTCACATGCATTTGAACTTTTTTTTTTCAGTAACCCTCCCCATTCTCGAAGTGTATTTTTGGCTCAGAAACCGGCGGTTCGGGCAATATGTGGGTAATTTCGCGAACCTCTTGTCGACTCCTGTTCATAAGTCTGTGTGTTCTGACATTACCCTCTCAGTATATAGGGTGTATCATAATTAGTGTCGTAAACGCATACAGTTGAAAGTACACATACTAGAAGCAAAGAAGTCTTAGTAAACACAGGGTCGAAAATGCATACCTTACGAGCTACGACAAATTTTTCATCTTCGATACTGTGAAACAAATCCCTTCTACTGCAAGTTCTTTGCTTTCCATATTTTGGGAACTGGTAGTATCGACCAAAACAAGAGAAAAATGTCCAGTAAACAAGTGCTCTAAATTGCATTTCTTAAGAGCTATGAGCACTTGTTCATCTTTACTACTTCGAAACACAACTCTTCTAATGATCAAGTACTCGTAACTTTTAACATGGCTCTGAGCACTATGGGACTTAACATCTGAGGTCATCAGTCCCCTAGACTTAGAACTACTTAAACCTATCTAACCTAGGGACATCACACACATCCATGCCCGAGGCAGGATTCGAACTTGCGACCGTAGCAGTCGCGCGGTTCCGTACTGAAGCGACTAGAACCGCTCGGCCACCGCGGTCGGCTCGTAACTTTTAAGTTTTGCGTTTTAGTGCGAAAGTTTGCTGTATTTTTTCTTCTTATTTTCGCCCATACTACCACTTCTCAAAATGTGTAAAGCAAAGAACTTGCAGTAGAAGAGACTTGTTTCACATATCGAAGATGAAAAATTGCTCGTAGCTCTTAACGTATGCTTTTCGACCCTATGTTTACTGAGACATTTTTGCTTCTAGTAGTGTGTACTTTCAATTGTATGCGTTAACGCCATTAATTGTGATACACCCTGTATGTATTCTTTCCCTGTCAGCTTACTCCCAAGAATTAGCAGCTTTCACTCAGTTAATACATGGCAGAAATCGAGTCTGCTTTTGGACCGCACTTTCTTGAATTTTGTGCAGGAAAGCGTGCAGTACAGTGCTGCATCCATTTTCATAAGCTACCACAAAAGTGCTAGAAATAATCTATGCGCTTTCAAGTCTAAACTGAAGACTTTCCTCATGGGTCACTCTTTCTTTTCTGTTGAGGAGCTCCTTGAAAAATTAAGCAGATTCCTGTGTTACATTGTTTTTTGCGTTTACATAAACTTATGGCTTTTCGTTTTTTATGCATAAACGTTTTATCTGTTATTACTGTTTTTTTTATAATTTCATATCATTACACGTTCCATGACCTTGGAGAATTGCTCCTTAATTTGGTTCTACGGGACTAGCAACGTAAAATAAAAAAATAAAGAAAGTGGCGTCCTACGTTATTTCCACGTGTCCTTTTACACAAAGTCGTTCGATTTCTAGCACCTCACACTGCACTGATAGCGTGATTCAGTTGCCCCTACATATAGGTTTTATGCATCCAAAACGCCTTCAAAACTCACACCCAAGATTATCATATTCCCTCACTCACTACGCAAGCACTGTTAGTCCTACAGAAATAAATATGCAGGGCATCCAAATTATCGTGTCCTGTTCCCGCAGTCAGTCGTCCATCTGCCAGACCGTCGGCCCCGGTCGGGTTGTCCGATCGCCGTACGCATCAAGGAGCTTCTCTGCGGGCTTGGGTTTTTCCCAGTTCCACCTCCTTTCCGGGCGCCTCTGCGTACACCCCCGTGGTGTGTTTCTCGCCCTTGCCTTCGGCTCGACTTGGCACAGGGCTCGAAGGATTCGGTCCCTCCAGAGGCCTTCCGCCGCCGCTTTTATTCCATCCTGGCGACGTATCAGGGCTCTGGAATTATTTACACCGACGGTTCGATGGTTGCTGGTCGTGTCGGGTATGCGCTAACTCTAGGGGACCATTCCGAACAACGGTCCTTGGCGGCTGGCTGCAGCGTTTACACTGCTGAGCTAGTCGCCATCTTTCGAGCCCTAGAGTATATCCGCTCCTGCTCAGGTGAGTCCTTCGTTATCTGTAGCGATTCCCTGAGCGGTTTACGAGCTCTCGACCAGTGTTTTCCTCGTTCTCGTCTGGTGATGGCTATCCATGAGTCCCTGCATACTCTTGCGCGTTGCGGCCGCTCTGTGGTCTTTGTGTGGACCCCCGGTCATGTCGGTATCCCGGGCAATGAACATGTTGACCGCCTGGCGAAAGAGGCCACGAGTAAACCATCTCTGGATGTTGGCCTCCCAGAGGCTGATTTGCGGGCAGTCCTCCGCCGAAAAGTTTTTGCGCTTTGGGACGCTGAATGGCGCGATCGGATTACACCCAATAAACTCCGTGCCATTAAGGAGACGACGTCTGTGTGGCGGTCCTCCATGCGAGCCAACCGCAGGGACTCAGTCGTCCTTTGTCGGCTCCGCATTGGCCACTCCCGGCTAACACACAGCTATTTACTGCGCCGGGTGGACCCTCCTGTATGTCGCTGCGGGGCGGCTTTGACGGTGGCCCACATTCTGTTGGCCTGCCCCCTTTTAGCTGTGGTCAGGCAGACATTTGCGCTGCCTGATACGCTCCCTGCCGTTTTATCTGATGACCCTGTTATGGCTGCCTTAGTTTTACGTTTTATTAGGGCAGGGAGTTTTTATTCTTTCATCTGAGTGTTTCTGTTTTATTTTATTTTTTGTGTTGATTCTGGCCTTTGGCCTATGATTTTAAACTGATCTTTTAATGTGTTTCTAAGTGGTTGGCTTTTCCTTTTTTATTTCTATGGTCGGCCAACCACTGTCACACTCTGTGTGGTTTTAGTTCGTTTTGTCTTGTCTTTGTCTCAGTTTCTCTTGTTCTGTATCGTCTGTGATCTATTCTGTTCCTCGTTTTTAGTCTCTGTGGGTGTTCTTTGTATTTGGAAAAAGGGACCGATGACCGTAGCAGTCTGGTCCCTTTCATCCCCCAAACCAACCAACCAACTTACGTTTTATCTGGAGGTCACAATTTTCGAATTATCCAAGATAAACGCATGTGACTGTCACTTTTGTACGTATTTCTCGAATAATTCGAAAAATAAGGCTTCTACCGAAAACGTATTGAAGTGAGAAACTTAAACTGCATCAAATGTGCTACAAAAAGTTCATGTTCATTTTTACTGTAGGACTAATAGTTTGCACATAGCAAGCGAGAGAATATGAAAATAAGGGGTTGCGTAAAAGCCATACGTAGGGGCAGCTTTATCATCCTGCATTTTTTTCTTTTTTGGGTAATGACTATTCTGGTTTGATGCGGTCTGTTACGATTTCCTCTTCATCTCAGAGTAGCACTTGCTACCTACGTCCTCCATTATTTGCAGGATATATTCTAGTGACTGTCTTGCTCTGCAGTTTTTGCCTCTACAGCTCCTTCTAGTACCATGTAAGTCATCCTACTACAGGAAAATTAAAGAGATCTTTGGAGAAAAGAGAGCCACTTGTATGAATATCAAGAGCTCAGATGGAAACCCAGTTCTAAGCAAATGAGGGAAAGCAGAAAGATGGAAGGAGTATATAGAGGGTCTATACAAGGGCGATGGTCTATACAAGGGCGATGTACTTGAGGACAATACTATGGAAATGGAAGAGGATGTAGAAGAAGATGAAATGGGAGATACGATACTGCGTGAAGACTTTGACAGAGCACTGAAAGACCTGAGTCGAAACAAGGTCCCGGGAGTAGGCATCATTCCATTGGAACTACTGACGGCCTTGGGAGAGCCAGTCCTGACAAAACTCTACCATCTGGTGAGCAAGATGTATGAGACAGGCGAAATAACCTCAGACTTCAAGAAGAATATAATAATTCCAGTCCCAAAGAAATCAGGTGTTGACAGATGTGAAAATTACCGAACTACCAATTTAATAAGCTGCAAAATACTAACGCGTATTCTTTACAGACGAATGGAAAAACTGGTAGAAGCCGACCTCGGGGAAGATCAGTTTGGATTCCGCAGAAATGTTCGAACACGTGAGGCAATACTGACCCTACGACTTATCTTAGAAAATAGATTAAGGAAAGGTAAACCTACATTTCTAGCATTTGTAGACTTAGAGAAAGCTTTTGACAATGTTGACTGGAGTACTCTCTTTCAAATTCTAAAGGTGGCATGGCTAAAATACAGGGGGCGAAAGGCTATTTACAATTTGTACAGAAACCAGATGGCAGTTATAAGAGTCGAGGGGCATGAAAGGGAGGCAGCGGTTGGGAAGGGAGTGAGACAGGGGCAGCCCCGATGTTATTCAATCTGTATATTGAGCAAGCAGTATAGGAAACAAAAGAAAAATTCGGAGTGGGTACTAAAGTCCGGGGAGAAGAAATAAAAACTTTGAGGTTCGCCGATGACATTGTAATTCTGTCAGAGACACCAAAGTACTTGGAAGAGCAGTTGAACGGAATGGACAGTGTCTTGAAAGGAGGATATAAGATGAACATCAACAAAAGCAAAACGAGGATAATGGAATGTAGTCAATTTAAGTCGGGTGATGCTGAGGGAATTAGATTAGGAAATGAGACGCTTAAAGTAGTAAAGGAGTTTTGCTATTTGGGAAGCAAAATAACTGATGATGGTCGAAGTAGAGAGGATATAAAATGTAGACTGACAATGGCAAGGAAAGCGTTTCTGAAGAAGAGAAATTTGTTAACATCGAGTATAGATTTAATTGTCAGGAAGTCGATTCTGGAAGTATTTGTATGGAGTGTAGCCATGTATGGAAGTGAAACGTAGACGATAAATAGTTTGGACAAGAAGAGAATAGAAGCTCCGAATTTTTCTTCTTTTTTCTTTACTGCTTGCTCAATATACTGATTGAATAACATCGGGGATAGGCTACAACCCTGTCTCACTCTCTTCCCAACCACTGCTTCCCTTTCATGCCCCTCTATCTCTTTTCTGCATAGAGGATAGTTTACACTAAAGTGAGGTCTCGCATGATGTGGGTACTGCGATGTTTGCGCATGTCTAGTTAAAGTTAACCAGTAATACGCGCTCATCTGGAGACAGGTTGGCTCGAAAGTTGAACGAATGGTAGCTGTTTGAAGGACAGAGGAAAAAAATTCCAAGGCAAGTGTCAAGGGAAGAAGCGGTGTCATTGCTGCCTGTGACAGGTAGTGCAAGGGTAGGCTTTGTTAGCAATGGGTATCACGCCGGTCGATACCTCTGACTTTGTGCGGTGCTGTCACTCGGCGGCTGCCGCTGGGTGACGGTGTTGATTTCTCGGATCAGCGTCGTTTTCTGTCCGATAGGTCGTATATCAGATTATATAAATGAAGATGGAAGTGTTCGAAAGAACAGATACCATCTTCATATATATATATATATATATATATATATATATATATATATATATATATATATATATATATATTGAAGATGGTGGACCATTGATAGTGACCGGGCCAAATATCTCACGAAATAAGCATCAAACGACAAAACTACAAAGAACGAAACTTGTCTAGCTTGAAGAGGGAAACCAGATGACGCTGTGGTTGGCCCGCTAGATGGCGCTGCCATAGGTCAAACGGACATCAACAGCGTTATTAAAATAAGAAACCCCATTTTTATTACATATTCGTGTAGTACGAAAAGAAATATGAGTGTTTTAGTTGGACCACTTTTTTCGGTTTGTGATAGATGGCGCTGTAATAGTCACAAACATACGGCTCACAATTTTAGACGAACAGTTGGTAACAGGTAGGTTTTTTAAATTAAAATACAGAGCGTTTGAACATTTTATTTCCGTTGTTCCAAAGTGATACATGTGCCTTTGTGAACTCATCATTTCTGAGGACGCATGCTGTTACAACGTGATTATCTGTAAATACCACATTAATGCAATAAATGCTCAAAATGATGTCCGTCAACCTCAATGCATTTGGCAATACGTGTAACGACATTCCTCTCAACAGTGAGTAGTTCGCCTTCCGTAATGTTCGCACATGCATTGACAACGCGCTGACGGATGTTGTCAGGCGTTGTCGGTGGATCACGATAGCAAATATTCTTCAACTTTACCCACAGAAAGAAATCCGGGGACGTCAGATCCGGTGAATGTGCGGGCCATGGTATGGTGCTTAGACGACCAATCCACCTGTGATGAAATATGCTATTCAATACCACTTCAACCACACGCGATGTGCCGGACATCCATCATGTTGGAAGTGCGTCGCCATTCTGTCATGCAGTGAAACATCTCGTAGTAAGATCGGTAGAGAATTACGTATAAAATCAGCATACATTGCACCATTTAGACTGCCATCGATAAAACGGGGGCCAATTATTCTTCCTCCCATAATTCCGCACCATACATTAACCCGCCAAGGTCGCTTATGTTCCACTTGTCGCAGCCATCGTGGATTTTTCGTTGCCCAATAGTGCATATTATGCCGGTTTACGTTACCGCTGTCGGTGAATGACGCTACGACGCTAAATATAGCACAAGCAAAAAATCTGTCATCGTCCCTTAATTTCTCTTGTGCCCAGTGGCAGGACTGTACACGACGTTCAAAGTCGTCACCATGCAATTCCTGATGTATAGAAATATGGTACGGGTGCAATCGATGTTGATATAGCATTCTCAACACCGACGTTTTGAGATTCCCGACTCTCGCGGAATTTGTCTGCTACTGATGTGCGGATTAGCCGCAACAGCAGCTAGAACACCTACTTGGGCATCATCATTTGTTGCAGGTCGTGGTTGACGTTTCACATGTGGCTGAACACTTCCTCTTTCCATAAATAATGTAACTATCCGGCGAACGGTCCGGACACTTGGATGATGTCGTCCAGGATACCCAGCAGCATACATAGCAGACGCACGTTGGGCATTTTGATCACAATAGCCATACATCAACACGATATCGACCTTTTCCGCAATTGTAAACGGTCCTTTTTAACATGGGTAATGTATCACGAAGCAAATACCGTCCGCACTGGCGGAATGTTTCGTGATACCATGTACTTATACGTTTGTGACTATTCCAGCGACATCTATCACAAAGCGAAAAATGTGGTCCAACTAAAACATTCATATTTCTTCACGTGCTACACGAATATGTCATAAAAAATGGGGGTCCGTATTTTAAAAAATCAGTTGATATCCGTGTTACCTATGGCAGCACCATCTAGCGGGCTAACCATAGCGTAATCTGGTTTCCCCCTTCAAGCTAGACTGTTTCGTTCTTTGTAGTTTTTTCGTGAGATATTTGGCCCGGTCGCTATCAATGGACCACCCTGTATATATATTGTTAAGGCTCACCAGCAATTTGACCATCTTCATCTGTGCGGATTCACGAACAGCGCCCGAACTCTTACGGGAATCGGCGGAAAAGCAGCGAGTAATGAGTTGATGGGCAGGGGCACTATGGATGTAGTGCGGGAGACGTGCCAGAGATAAGCATCTCCGGCGGTAATCCGGAAGGATACCGCCCTTCGATTGGCCTTTCGGTTCTAATCGAGGTGTTAGGTATATTGCAGGTGCCAGCCACCCTGCAGCAGTACAGCCAGCAGCCAGCAGCGGTTCCTGCCAGCATCCAGCAGCCAGCAGAGGTTCCTGCCAGCAACCAGCGTCCAGCAGCGGTCCCAGCCAGCGTCCAACAGCCTGCAGCGGTCTAGCGAGCAGCGGTTCCTGCAAGCAGCCAGCAGCGGTTCCTACCAGCAGCCAGCGGCGGTTCCTGCCAGCATCCAGCAGCCAGCGTCCAGCGTCCAGCAGAGGTCCCAACCAGCGTCCAGCAGCCAGCCCTCAGCAGCAGCAACAGCAGCAGAGGCCCCACCGGCCAGCCAGCCAGGTCGCCTCCCCCGCCAGCAGCAGCAGGGTGGGGCTTCAGCCCCAGTCTCCTTCATTGTTCTCCGTCCCATTTACTCTATGTCTCTTGTCGCCTTGCCCATCCCTCGTTTGCTTCTTTGTCCTGTCCTGTGTCTTTCCCCTTCTCGTAATGTCGACCCCCACCACCACCACCACTACTGCCACCACCACTGCCATCATATACACATCCCCCTCCGCCGCCGCCACCACTGTCACGTGGTGTGCTGCATCACTCCCCTCTCAGTCCATCCCCCCACTCCTCAGTCTCCCATCTCCCTCACTATTTGTCGCCCCATCCCTGGCTCCTCCATCCCGCGCCTCCTCTGATCCCTTCCCTCCACTCCCTCCCTCTGCTCCTTCCGTTAGTGCGGGCCCCGCTAGGGTGGTCGTCTTGAGGGCTAAAGCCCACGCTCAACTCTCCCCTTCGCCTTCATCATCTTCATCTTCACCGTTGCCTTCGCCATCGCCCTCGCCATCTCCGGCGCCGACTCTAGCACCAGGACCTGCCACTCGCCGCCACATTCCAGTCCCTCCCATCCCCGACTCCTCCTCCACCGCCGTCAAGCACCCCAGTGGCACCCCTGCCTCCTCTACTGCCAGAAAGGTTCCCCCTTCCCCAGCCCATGATGCCATGGATGTCTCCCCACCTGTCCCTGCCCCCTCCTCCTCCTCCTCCTCCTCCACCCCCTCCTCCTCCACCTGCTCCTCCTCCACCCCCTCCTCCTACTGCTACCTCTTCTCCCATCCTGATCCCTCCCTTCTTGAGGCCCGGAACCTCACCCTCTTCCTTCGTCAGAATTTTCCTGGTGCCCCCATCTCCCTCCTCACTCCTCTCCGTGATTCGGTGCTCATCTCCTCCCCCAGCCCTACCCTCCACACAGATCTCGTTTCCCACATCCCTGTCACCCACTTTGGCCCTAATGCCTCCCTCACCCCTGCTCCTCCCCCAACTCCCTACCACCAACTCCAACCCCCCCGTCGCCCGCCGACCCTCACCACTGTGATCACTCGGCTTTGTCCGGCGATCACGGAGGAGGAGGTGTTGGCGGAGCTCAAGGCGCAGCCCCATCTGGAGGTGCGTGCAGTTCACCACATCCACTACTCAGCCGGCCCTTCCCGCCTTATGCGGGTCTTTTCCGAACACGCCCCCTCCATAGACCGTCTCCTGAAGGAGGGTGCCCTTCTTTTTCACCAACGCTTTCCTGTTGACCCTTCCCATTCCCCTCCGCAATCCCTCCACTGCCAGAGGTGCTTGCAGTATAATGCACACACGACATCTGAGTGCCGCGAGGCCCCCACCTGCCCGCACTGTAGACAAGCCCACTTATGGCAGTGCCCCAATCTCCAGTCCGCCCCCCCCCTCCTGTAATACCTGTAACCTCCCTCATCCTACTTACTCCCAGAAATGTAAGGCCCGACCCCCTCCTGCCACTCCTGAATTCACCGTTCCTGTCCGCCCTCTGGACGCACCCACCCCTCCCGGCAATTACCTTCGCCCTACCGCTGAGGACATCATCAGATTCCTCACCATCGTCCTTCAGAATGTTCATCCTTTTCAGCGCCCCCAAACCCTCCAACAGATATCCCTCGCTGCCCATTCCGTTTTCCACCTAAAAATGTACGCCAACTACTCCAACAACCAGGCCCATTTCACCTTCTCCCGTCTTGACACCCTCATCTAAATCCCTGTCATGCTGCCACTGGTCACTACCGTCAGATCCCCGTTCGGCTCCAACCTCTCCTTCCCGACCCCACCAAACACCTGATCCTTAGTCTCTTCTTCCCCGGCCTTACCGTCACCTACGCCACCATCTATGTACGCCCTAACGCCCCTCTTCCCTTTCTCTCCCACATTGACCGTACTTTCTCCTCCTACATGATCGCCGGCATCCTCAACATCCATAGTCGTTCTGCCGCACAGTTACGGCGGTGGCATCGGTTCCTATCCTCCCTTCAAGGCGACCTCATTCCCATCCCCCAGCACACCCGTCCCGAATTCAACTCCACTCCCGATGTTATCCCTTCCTCCCCTAACCTCCTTGGCCGCATAACAGTGGATGTCCTGGAGCCTATTGGTAGTGACCATCTCCCTGTGCTCCTCACCATTTCAGACGGTCGTCGTCCCCGCCCTGACCCTCATAATGACCCTCCCCCCAAGTACGTCCATGACTATTCCCACGCCAACTACCGGGATACCCTCTCCACCTACGTCGATAGCCACCCCTTCACATACCACCACCCTAACGATGTAACCCATGCCGCCTCCTTTCTCCAGCAGACCTTGTCTGAAGCCTGGAGGCCCACATCACTACTGTCACCATCCACCCCCACCGTCCTACCTTACCCCCACAGGCCATCCTCCTCCTCTGTGAATCCCACCGTCGCTACTGTGCCTTACTTCACACGCATGACCCAGACACACTACGACGCCACCGGCAACTACAGCAATACGTTCGTAATTTGCTCGTGGCTAAAAAACGTCGGGACTGGCGACAGACACGCACCCGTTTAAATGCTACCCTACCTATGAACTCGTCCAAGTTCTGGTCAGCCTTCCATAGCCTTACCGGAACTAAACCCTCCCCCTACTATCCTCTTCTCCATGATGATCACCCCTTCCCTGACACCCTTAGTAAGGCAAATCACTTTGCCTCCTACCTCTCCGATGTGTTTTCTATCCCCGACGATCCCCAGTTCGATTACTCCCTCTTCCTGGATGTCCATGATCGAACTGACACCTCTGTCCCTCCCCTCGCACCCGGTTTCCAGTACTTGGACAACACTAAACACATGGAACTCAATGCCCCTATCGCTACACAGGATCACATTGCTACACTCCACACAAAATGCAACACCGCTCCTGGTCACGATCGTGTCACCTACCGTCACCTTTGTGAAGCTCCTGTCTCTTTCCTCTCCACCCTGACCAGGCTCTACAATGTAGTCCTGTCCACCGGTTACTACCCCAACCTGTGGAAAACCTGCAGTATCCTAATGTTACTTAAACCTGGTAAACCGCCGTCCGCCGTCTCCTCCTACCGTCCCATCAGCCTTACCTCGGTCTTCAGCAAGGTCCTGGAATCCATCATTACCCGCCGCATCCACCAGCATCTCCGCCAACCCCGCCTCCTTCTTGTTATCCAGTGTGGCTTTCGGCCGTTCTTCTCTTCCGACGACCTTCTCCTTCACCTCACTCATCTCCTTTCCAAACATCTTAATTCCTGGCACTCCGCAATCTTCCTCTCCCTGGACCTCAAATGTGCTTATGACTGCGTATGGTATTCCGGTCTCCTCTTCAAGCTCCAAACCTTCGCCCTTCCCATTAACTACGTCCGTCTGATCAGCTCCTTTCTCTCCTACCGTCCTTCCTACGTCACCATCCATAACATGGATTCCTCTACCTTTTTCCCTCTGCCGGTGTGCCCCAAGGCTCCGTCCTCTCACCCCTTCTGTACCTTTTGTACACACCTGACATGCCGCCGCCGTCACCGCCCGTCCACCTTCTCCAGTTTGCCGATGACACCGCCTTCCTTGCCCTCGCCCCCACCCTGCAGCGCTCCCAACACCTTCACCAATCCCATCTTGACCAGTTCACCGCTTGGTGCAACCAGTGGTTCCTCAAGGTCAATCCCTCCAAAACCCAGGCGGTCATTGTAGGCAAAACCACCCCTTCCTTCCGCCTCCTTGATCTCACCGTCTATGGCCATCCTATCGCCCTCAACCCCACCCTCAAGTACCTTGGAGTCACCCTCAACCACCCTGGACGCCGCATCTCCAGACAATCCAAGCCAAGGCATGCTCCCGACTCGGTCTCCTCAAGCTCCTTTCCGGCCATATGTGGGGTCTGGACCCCTCCACCATCCTCCACACCTATAAATCCCTCATCCGCCCTATCCTCTGTTATGCCCATCCCGCCTGGATCTCCGCCCCCCTACCTTTTATAAATCCGTTCAAATCCTTGAACGCCATGCTCTCTGCCTCGCCTATAACATCCGTCTCTCCTCCCCCACGTGGATCCTGTACGATCTCATTCCATTCCCCCACCTCCTCCTTTTACTTGAAAGGATACGGATCCTGTACACCTCCCACAAACTCGATCCTCCTTACCCACTTGTCTCGCCCATCCTCTCCGACCCCCGCCCGCTGCAGCGCCTGTATTCCCACGTCTCCACCCTCCTTACCCTCTCCTGAGGTGGCTTCCGCCAGCTCCCCCTCCCTGATGATGTCCTCCTCCCGTCCAGCTACCCCTCCTATCAACTTTGATCCTCCCCCCCTCACTTCCTGTGTCCTTTCCTTTAGGCACCCTCCCTCCCTACTCTTTCCCCTTCCACCACCCTCTTCCCTCGGGCTTCCGCTCCCCCTTCCTCCCTTCCCCCTATCTCCCCTGCCTATGGCATCTGCTCTCCCCTCTCGCCCCCCCCCCCTTCTTACTATCTTGGCAGGTCCTCGGACTTGTACACGGTTAGTGAACATTCGCGCGCCGGAGATTAACGCCTCGTGTTTCTGTGTGTGCCGTCGTTTTGTGCTTAAGTGGTTCAGTGTTATTCGTTTTGTGCACCTACGTTCACGTGTGACAATTTTCGTCTATGTAGGCGTCCGATGCTCGTCCGTGAACGGCTCCATGTATTTTAAAAAGTGTTTGTCTCCGTTTCTATGTCCACCATATTTTTTTCTCTCTAATTGTCGTCATTTGTATCTTTTGTGTTTCTCTGCGGCCAAAGAGCGGCGTAGTATGCTGCTGCTGGCCTGCCTGTAAACAGGTTTAAAAATAACAATAAAGGAAAAAAAACAGAGATAAGTCCCTGCAATCACACAATCTTTTGTGGCTTCGGTGGCTCAGCTATAGCGTGTGCCATATAAGTAGGAGATCCTGGGTTCGAGTCCCGGTCAGGGCACACATTTTCAACTGTCCCCATTATATCAACGCTTGTATGCAGCTAAGGGTATTCATTTCTTTTTAATTTCATATATCAGACTCACAGTGCAGGGCAATGTTGGCTGTTTGTGCGTCTGTGTGCGAGCTCGTCGGTTTCCCTGCTGTAGCCTGTTGGTCGACTATCCGTACCAGATAGGGTTGATAGAAGAGATAGAGAAGATCCAACGGAGAGCAGCACGCTTCGTTACAGGATCATTTAATAATCGCGAAAATGTTACGAAGATGATAGATAAACTCCAGTGGAAGACTCTGCAGGAGAGACGCTCAGTAGCTCGGTACAGGCTTTTGTTGAAATTTCGAGAACATACCTTCACCGAGAAGTCAAGCAGTATATTGCTCTCTCCTACGTATATCTCGCGAAGAGACCATGAGGATAAAATCAGAGAGATTAGAGCCCACACAGAGGCATACCGACACTCTTTCTTTCCACGAACAATACGAGATTGGAATAGAAGGGAGAACCAATAGAGGTACTCAAGGTACCCTCCGCCACACACCGTCAGGTGGCTTGCGGAGTATGGATGTAGATGTAGATGTAATAGCAGCTGGCATGTCTAGTGAACGTTGCTGTTATGCAGGTGCTTGCCGATGTTGTCGCTTGTGTATGTATGTTAGCTTGCCAGAGGTGCTTATGCCCTAGCTATGCCGCTTATGCTACAGAGGTGGACTCAGTTCGTATATTAATATAATTTGGTATGATCGGTTTTTTTTGTTTTGCTGTTGGGGCTCCTGCAGTGTCTGCTATTCTGTATATTTGCATGTATCCGCTACGTATCCAATTCTCTCTCTCTCTCTCTCTCTCTCTGTGTGTGTGTGTGTGTGTGTGTGTGTGTGTGTGTGTGTGTGTGTGTGTGTGTACATGCGTATACTGTATACTGAGAGTAATTATAATGATACATTCGTTAGTAGAGCCACTCTAGACGGGAAAGTATTTATCGGATACATGCACAACTTTATACAGGGAAAATGTTCGGAATGTGTACTATATCATTTGCGTTGTTAGTATTGTTAGCATCGTTACCTGCCGTTACGGTGACGTAAAGTTGAAACTGAAGCATCACTGTGTATTAGAGTTGGAGACTGTCAACATGGGTCTGGACAAGGTGAGGAGGCCTCTAGTGGTAAGGTTGTTTTATCAAACAACAGGAACAGTGCTGCTACTCTTAGCGAGCATCGACGTATCAAAGAAATACAGATGTCCTCTTTCCACAGTGGGGTTGAAGAACATGATTACGAATTTCGAATTAACTGGCGATTTGGGATTGCTCCTGGGACAGGCCGACAAACTGTAACACAAATTGTTGAAAAAGTTACTGTTGTCATGCCTGAGAATGGTGGACGTCTTCAAGCACCAGACACACCAGACGGCTGAACGTTCCACAGTCCAACGATCGAAAAATACTGTGAATGATGGTGAAATGGTATCTCTAGGGCGGCTCCACGGTCTCTTGGATGCAGATGGTCATCACACTGAGCAAAGTGTGTGTAATCTGGAACATAAACGGGGTTCCAGATTAACTTAAGTTACTCTGTCATATAAAAGTTAAAAAGTATTTCCTTCTAGTGTCTATGGGCTATTTCCCTTCCGCATGTCCTCACAAATGTTTACCCAAATTTTCATAGTAATACGAACACTAGTTTCTCATCGTGCCCCTCTCAAGTAGCAATAGTTAAATTATAACCAGCCTGTTTAATAACTGTCTGACATAAAAAGCAAAGTATCTAGAATACATGGCCGGATGTCAGTGTAACTATTTATGGGTATACATCATCAGTAGATGCGTAATTATTATGGTTGCAGTTCTCTGTGACATGTAGATAACCACCAGAGGGCAATAGCGTGCTTAGCGTAGAGTATTGTCACCGGCAAATGAACCATGGACCTTGCCGTTGGAGAGGCTTGCGTGCCTCAGCGATACAGATAGTCGTACCGTAGGTGCAACCACAACGGTAGGGTATCTACTGAGAGGCCAAACACGTGATTCCTGAAGAGGGGCAGCAGGCTTTCAGTAACTGCAGGGGCAACAATAAGGATAACTGGTAGATCTGACCTTGTAACGTCAACCAAAACGGTCTTACAGTGCTGGTACTGCAAATGGCTGAAAGCAAGGGGAAGCTACAGCCGAAATTTTTCTCTAGGGAATGCTCCTCTAATACATAGTTAAATGAAGATGGCATCCTCTTGGGTAAAATATTCCGCAGGAAAAAAGTCTCCCATTCGGATCACTTATAAGGAGGGTGTTATGATCAGCAAAAACAAAACTGGAGTTCTACGTGTTGGAAAGTGGAATGTCAGACCCCTTAATTGAGCAGGTAGGTTAGAACCTTCAAAAAAAGGAAATGGATAAGTTAACGTTAGATATACTGAGAGTTAGTGAAGTTCAGTGGCAGGAGGAACAGGACTTCTTGTCAGGTGAATACAGGGTTATAAATACAAAATAATGTAGCGGTAATGGAAGAGGAAGTTTAATAATGAATAAAAAAATTGGAACTGGATAAGCTACTATGAACAGTTCTGTGAAAACGTTATTCTAGCCAAGACACAAAGTCCACACCCACCACCGTAGTACAAGTTTATAAGCCAACTAGCTCCGCAGTTTATGAAGAGTTTGAAAAAACGACGATGACTCTCCTCGGAGTCTTTCTCGACGGCATACAGGAATAAAACGTCCTCGGTTTTCAAGCCGCGTCAATTCGAATAAAATCCTCGAGCTTTCGATGACCATCCCCGCCATCGTGGAAATGGTTATCAAAAGCTCGAGGATTTTATCCGAATTGACGCGGCTTGAAAACCGACAAAATTTTATTCATGAACGATGAGATAAAAGGAATTATTCAGATAGTTACGAGCGACGAAAATTTAGTAGTCATGGGGGACTGGAATTAGATAGTTCAGTTTAATAAGTCGTGGTTACAAAATAATAACAGGAATTCTTTACAGGAGAATGGAAAAAATGGTAGAAGCCGACCTCGGGGAAGATCAATTTGGATTCTGGAGAAATTCAGAAACACGTGAGTCAATACTGACTCTGCGGCTTCTCATAGAAGACAGGTTAAGGAAAGGAAAACCTACGTTTATAGAATTTGTAGACTTACACAAAGCTTTTGACACTGTTGACTGGAATACTCTCTTTTAGATTCTGAAGGTGGCAGGTGTAAAACACAGGGAGCGAAAGGCTGCTTAAAATTTATACGGAAACCAGATGGCAGTTGTAAGAGTCGAGCGGGATGAAAGGGAAATGGTGGTTGAGAAGGGAGTGTGTCAGGGTTGTAGCCCATCTCTAATGTTATTCAATATTTAGCAAACAATAAAAGAAACAAAAGAAAAATTTGGACTAAGAGTTTAAGTCTAGGGAGAAGGAATAAAAACTTTGAGGTTTGCCGATGGTATTGTAATTCTCTCAGAAACAGCAAAAGACTTCGTGTAGCAGTTGAATGGAATGAACAGTGCCCTGAAGGGAGGATATAAGATAAACATCAACAATAGCATTATGAGGATAATGGAATGTAGTCGAATTAAGTTAGATGATGCTCATGGAATTATAGAAGGAAATGATACACTTAAACTAGTAGACGATTTTTTCTATTTGGCAAGCAAAGTAAGTGATGGTGGTCGATGTGGAGAGGATATAAAATGTAGACTGTCAATGGCAAGAAAAGCGTTGCTGAAGAAGAGAAATTTGTTAACATTGAATAAAGATGAAAGCGTCAGGAAGCATTTTCTGAAAGTATTTGTATGGAGTGTAGCCATGTATGGAAGTGAAACTGAACGATAAACAGTTTGGTCAAAAAGAGAATTTCTATTAAAATGTTGAAGATAGGATGGGTAGATCACGTAACTAACGGGGAGGGACTGAACGGAATTGGAGAGAAAAGAATTTTGTTGCACAACCTGACTAGAAGAAGGGGTCGTTTTGTAGGACACATCCAGAGACGTGAAGTGATCACCAGTTTAGTACTGGAGGGAAGTGTGAGGAGCAAAAATCGTAGAGAGAGACCAAGAAATGAATACAGTAAACAGATTCAAAAGGATGTATGTCGCGGAAGGTACCCGGAGAGGAATAGGCTTGCACAGGATAGAGTAGCAAAATCTACAACAAACCAGTCTCCCGAGTGAAGAACACAACAACAAGGGGTCTGGACAGCGCCAGACGTTCAGCGATCAGTGTGGAGAACCGAAGCCACTTACCCGTGTGACACGGCATTACCTGCAACTGACAGTGAAGGGGACCTCATAGGGGATCTCCAAAAGGCAGGCTGGTCGAATCGCGAACCATCCGGATTTGCAGTCCATTCAGATGAAACAGTGATTTGATGTTGCACTGTGTGGAAGCCTGAGGGCGGACATATCTTCGACAAGATACCGGTGGACCAAGCCTGACAACCACAAGGGAGATTCACCATAATACACAATGGACACAGCTCATTCACAACTGCGCCTGGCATACAACCACAAGTAGTGGATTGCCAGTAATGTTCTATGGCAGCCCGCAACATCACAGCAAAAGCGGCTGTGATTGTAGTGTAGTCATGATCAGGAAGGATTCACTTGTGACGAAAGGCGTCACACTGCATTCAGCGACGAGTCGCTATTTTGCACTACCCTGGATGAGTATTGTCGGGGAGTACGGCGGTGGTAAGAAGAGGGGTCCCGTATTTCAATTGAGGGAACTGTGACGGCGCTATGGTACGACGTCCCAATGTGTTACAACTTTAGCGACAGTATCGTGGTGCTATTTTAAAGAGAACAACGCTCGTCCACACAGTCGTTTGTGTCTGCAAACTGTTTGCGTGATGTCGAGGTGTTCACGTGCAGGCTATTCATAACTAACAATTATAATGTCGACAATTTCAAACGAAAATAAAACTGACTAAGCGAATTTCGTAATAAATACAAAACGTGGGGAAAAAATCAGTTTTTGGAAAGTCTTAAAATTAATACGAGGGTTGGAACTTTAATAGTGGCAACTTTTTATTTACAGCTCGCACAAAATCGATACGTGTTTCAAAGTTTTACTGACCTTCAAAGTAGTCACCAGCATTGTTGTATAACCTGTTGCCAGAGATGGGGGAGTCGTAGGATACTCTTAGCTCTGTCAGTTGCGTTGACAGTTGGAGCAGCTTTTTAGCAGTTCTGAAGTGAATGCCGTGAAGTGTTTCCTTCAGTTTAGAAATCGAGTTGAACTTACTAGGGCTTAAATCAGGGGAGTGCAGTAAGTGGTATAGCACTTAGCAGCCCCAGTTAAACAAATCAGTAACAGTTCGCACTGTACGTGCTTGGGCACTGACCTGCAAAATGATGGTCAGGTCCCGCAGAAAGTGTCATCACTTCTGTCTCTATGATGTTCATTTTTGGAATACAACTTATGACCAGCTTAGAGACAGAAGTGATGACACTTTCCGCACGAACCGACCATCATTTTGCAGCACAATGCTCAAGCACATACAGTGTGAACTGTTACTGATTTGTTTGACTGATTGGTGAAAGGATACTGTCATGGGTTGAATTTGACCCATATTTCTGAAATCAATAAAATTGTAATATTTCTGGCCAAGTAGAGTCTACTAGTATCATACATAGTCCTTAATTGGAGGGTGAAATTTTTGAGACTGTACGTTTGGAGCACAGCATTGTATGCCAGTGAAACATGGACTGTGGGTAAACCATGGAAAAAGGAAGTAGAAGTGTCGAGATGTGGTGCTATAAAAGAATGTTGGAAATTAGTTGCCCTGAAGAGATATAAAACGAGGAAGTTCATTGCTGAATCGGAGAGCATAGGGACATATGCAGAATATTGGGGAGAAGATCAGACAGCATGACTGGATATATGTTAAGACATCAGGGAATAACTTTCGCGGTACTAAAGGGATGCGCAGAAGCTAAAAACTTTCCATATAGAGATTCAAGTACATTGATTAGGTATAACATTATGGCCTAACAGCCGGTATGTCCACACTTGCCACCGATAACAGTGGTCGTTGCATAGAAGCAGTGAGGCTTTGGAGGTTCGCTGGAGGGAGTTCGCACCTCATCTGCACACACAGGTTGCCTAATTCCTGTAAATTCCTGGGAGGCTGCCGACGAGCTCTGACACCACGTTCAATGACATCCCAGATGTGTTCGATCGGGTTCAGATCTAGTGGGTGAGGGGACTCCAGCATATTAATTGGAATTCCCCAGTGTGCTCCTCGAACCCCTCCATCACACTATTGGCCTTCAGACACGGAGCATTATGTTGCTGAAGAATGCTATTGCTGTGATGGAACATAATCGTAACGGAGGGGTGTTCGTGGTCTGCAACCAGTGTACGATATTCGTTGACCATCGTGGTGCCTTGCACGAGGTCCACTGGACCAATGGGTGCCCACTTCAATGTTCCCCTACAGCATGATAGAGATGCCGCCAGATTGTCTTCGTCGAGCAGTGAAGGTGTCAAGGAGCTGTGTCCTTATTATTCGACGCATTCGCGCCCTCGCGTCAGCATGATGAGAAGGTATCCGGAATTCATCAGACAATGCAACGCTCTGCCACTGCGCCAACGTCCAGTACTGATGGCTACGAGCCCATTTCAGTCGTAGGTACCGATATCAGATATTATTATTGGCACATGAATGGGTCGTCGGCTGTGGTGGTCCTTCGTTACGAATATTCGGTGCACTTTGTGTTCAGGCACACTTGTACTCGGCTCGGCATTAAAGTCTGATGTTAGTCCAAACACAGTTCGCCGTCTGACTTCTTTTACCATCCTACCCAGCCTACGACGTCTGCAATGGGTTGTCGCCCAACCTCTGACATCTGGGTGGTTTCACCTATGGTCAGCCACGTGTTGAAGACACTCACCACAACATTCCCCGAACACCCGACAGGTCGTCGAGTTTCCAAAATGCTCGTTCTGAGCCTCTGGGCCATCACAATCTGCCCTCAGTCAAACTCAGAAAGATCGCGCGTCTTCCCCATTCTACACGGCTTCCAAATGGTGCAACGATCTGTGCTACCCTCAGGAAACTCAAGAAACGACATCATAGTTTTTGTCGCCGCAAAAATACAAACGAACTTATCCTTCTCCGTGACAACGCAAGACGTCAACGTTCAGGCACCCAATAGGAGCTCACAAAACTGCATTGGACTGTTCTTCCTCATCCACCATACAGACCTGATATCGCGCCTTACGATTTACATATGTTTGGTCTAGTGGAGGATGCAGTCCACGGTGTGCAGTGCGTGGATGATGGTGAGGTTACAGACGTACCAAGACCTTGGCTTCGACGTCGACCAGTAGAGTGGCACAATGTGGGCTTAGAGGCCCTCCCAGTAAGATAGTGTAAGGCCGTCGTATTGAACACAGATTACGTTGAAAAATAGTATTTTGTAGACAAAATACCGGAGGAATAATATGTTGGATTGGGGTCCTGAATAACAGCGAAGTACTTTCAGAAAAATAGTGTGTTGCATTCCAGAATGAGATTTTCACTCTGCAGCGGAGTGTGCGCTGATATGAAACTTCCTGGCAGATTAAAACTGTGTGCCCGACCGAGACTCGAACTCGGGACCTTTGCCTTTCGCGGGCAAGTGCTCTAACAACTGAGCTACCGAAGCACGACTCACGTTCGGTACTCACAGCTATACTTCTGCCTGTACCTCGTCTCCTATTTGAACTTCACAGAAGCTCTCCTGCGAACCTTACAGAACTAGCACTCCTGGAAGAAAGGATATTACGGAGATATGGCTTAGCCACAGCCTGGGAAATGTTTCTAGAACGAAAAAAAAGCTGTGAGGACCTGGTGTGAGTCGTGCTTCGGTAGCTCAGATGGTAGAGCACTTGCCCGCGAAAGGCAAAGGTCCCGAGTTCGAGTCTCGGTCGGGTACACAGTTTTAATCTGCCAGGAAGTTTCAGTTTGTTGCATTACTTACTGAATGTCGCCCGTAGTAACTAGGCTTGGAAATGTTTAATCATGTATTTGCTCACTTAGTGTAATTTGTGTCAATGAATGCTTTTTACAATAAATATGACTGTCAACTTGTTGTGTATGCCAACAGTTTTGGAAATATATTTCTTCATTCTTCAGCCCATGTATGCGCCAGAGGACACGAGAGATTTGCCTAAAACTGTCACACAGAGTGTGCGGTGCCTGTTGTGTAATCAGAACTCAGTTGTACTGAGGAGAGGTGTACTTGGAGAGAGAGAGAGAGAGAGAGAGAGAGAGAGAGAGAGAGCAGCGCCGTACGGTAATAGGCGGTCCGCCCGTGGCCGGCACACAGCAATTACGAGGGCGGGGGTCAGCGAGGCGACGCTGCTACACGGGAGAGAACGGTCAGTCCACCCGGCCTTCAGCTGTCTCCCTCCCCCCCCCCCCCCCCCCGAGTCGGTGGAGACCACGCCCTGGACAGTGGTCATCTCCTCAGCCATCATGTGTGGGTCAGCCTAGCGTCTCTCTTCTCCGTTCTCTAAGGAACCGAAACTCGTTGTGAGTTACGTACCGAGTTAGTGCAATGGTGAGTCATGAGACTAGCACGTACCCTGACCAGCCAATCATATGTATTATATATGTAGTTTTCCTATATTACTTAGAGTAAGGTGAAGTAATATTTTTAACGGCCAATCCACCCGGCCTTCAGCTGTCCCGCGCTCCCCCTCCCTCCCCGAGTCGGTGTAGACCACGCCATGGGCAGTGGCCGTCGCCTCAGCCATCATGTGTGGGTCACTCTAGTGTCTGTCTTCTCCGTTCTCTAAGGAACTCAAACTCGTGGTGAGTTACGTACCAAGTTAGTGCAATGGTGAGTCATGAGACTAGCACGAACCCTGACCAGCCATTCATATGTATTATGTATGTAGTTTTCCTATATTACTTAGAGTAAGGTGAAGTAACATTTTTAACAGTCATTGGTGACGATCTTACGGCTGCACTTTCTTTCTTTCTTTCTCGGGGCCGTTATCCTGCTCCAACGCAGGGTCGGCTCTGTTATTACGGCTTTGGCAGTGTTAATTACAGAGGGTGGCAGGATACCCTTCCTGACGCCACCCCGAACCCCCTAGGACGGAAGTAGGGTACCCCAGCATCTAGTGTAAGTCATGAAATAGTGCGAACATTTTCAAATGTCTGTGAGTCGTGTAACTAAGGCGGAAAGGGGGGCCCCAGCCCAGTATTCACCTCGCGGGAAGTGGAAAACCGCCTAAAAACGACATCCAGGCTGGCCGGCATACCGATCCTCGTCGTTAATCCGTCGGGCAGATTCGATCCGGGCTGGCGCGCCAACCCGGGTCCAGAAAGGAGCGCATTAGCGCTCTCGGCTAACCTGGCGAGTCATCTTACGGCTGCACTGTGTCTATGAAATTTATTCGCAGTTGCGGCATATTTCTAACATTAGGTTGATTAGTTATAAAGATATTATTCATTTGTGAGACTCGAAAATTTGTGCTGGACCCGTGCTTGTACCACTCACTGTCTTATCAGAGCAAGGTGCCTGATATTTTTCAACTATACGCTACTTCTCTACTGCCCGGTAAACGGCCATAGCTTAATCTGTTCTACAAAGTGTTGGGATTTGAGGGACTCCCAGCAACAGTTCCTTGCTCTGAGAGGTTACTAGTAATGCGAGTCTATCTACCGTTTTAAAACCTTTGAGGGCTGGCAGCAACTTTCAGTCTCAGTGCAACACAAATTATTGGCAGTCATTTAGATTAAATTTGTGCTGACTTTTTGCTTCTCTAAATTTTTTTCTGTGGCGGTGTAGGAAAGATGTTCGATTTATAATCAAGCTTAGCATTCCATCCCTGAAAGGTTCTTCAGAAGCCATTAATATGTAAACACCGTTCATATGATTAATTTTGCACCTACCGAAATCCTTAGAGAGATGAGGAGTAAAAAACCCCCGTGTACCTTGAGTTTTCGCTACGGTTTTTACCGTTGACGATATATGCCAAATGACGGCACAAAGATTTTCTCTGCCGTCACTACTATCACCTCCACGCATTCTTGATGTGGAACGATCACTTTCCGATGTAGTAATGTCGCAAATAGCAAAATGTGCACACGTCCCTTTTCTTCTGATATTAAGTGTTGCAGTTCGTTTCTGTGCTTTTCCTTCATTGCGTTTTAGTTCATGATTGACACCAGCAATGAAGCCAGGTCGCCCTTCCTGGCTTCCAAGCGTTAAAAATTTCATATCTTATTCACGTTTCGCTTATCCCAAAGCGTCAGAATGGGCTATGTCAGATCTTCCACGGTTTCTTTTCCTTTTCCTGAACTTCTAATCAAATTTTTCTGTAGAACTTTCCATTTATCACACAGGCTGAGTAACCGTTCAGTGCAGTGGTCTGCTCTTCTAGTAGGAATTCGTAATTTTTGGCAAAAGAATGGAAGCTTCCTGAATCTCCAGTACTGCTCTTTCCGTAGTCCCATAGATTTACAACTCTTACATTATAGAAGAAAGCGCTTAGAGCTTTGCTTGTCTGAAGGTACTTTGCATCCAATAATTTGTTTGGAAACAGAACCAACAACAGAGCTACTGAAATGTTTTCTTAACGTCCATAATGAAAAAAAATGGCTCTGAGCACTATGGGACTTAACATCTATGGTCATCAGTCCCCTAGAACTTAGAACTACTTAAACCTAACTAACCTAAGGACAGTCATCACGAGGCAGAGAAAATCCCTGACCCCGCCGGGAATCGAACCCGGGAACCCGGGCGTGGGAAGCGAGAACGCTACCGCACGACCACGAGCTGCGGACGAACCCAAGTTCCATAACAAGTGAAAATTTAGTGGAGGAAGTGATCACCTTCTCTCTCATAATGTTCCTTTATCTTGTTTCCTTGTGCAACCGCATCGACTCCTTTGGCATTCATCTTGCACATGTTTTGCGGTACCTCAGCTTGTTACTGATAGTATTATGAGCTGTACCAGTACTAACTTGAACCTTTTCAACTATCGTTTATACAGTCATATTGCTGTCGACACGAATAATGTCATCAATTGGACTTTCAAGTGAGGGAATTGAAACTGCAACTGGTCGGCCGGAACGGTGGTCGTCAGCCACTGAGTCGCAACCATTTTAAAACTTCTCTGCCCATTTATCAAAATTTGCACGATTCATATAATCTTTACCATAAACGTCAGACATTCTACAGTAGACATTCACTGGTTTCTCGCCTTCAGCAAGTAGAAAACGAATAACAGAACGTTATTCAACTAATGTGGACGTTTCAAGCGGACTCGCCATCTTAAAAGTATTTTTACAGTTATAAACAAAACAAATTAGATTCATCAGCTTGTCCTAGTAACAGTTTTTCCCCTGACCAGTTTGTCTCTTTAATTATTGAATGACCCTCGTATGATACTTGTTACACGTTAGAACACTAGATGTATGCAGCCTCGCTTAGATGTGGGTGGGCGTTCTTGATCTTTGTTTTATGTTACAAAACTAGATGTACTCGGCCATGTTTTGCAGCGACTCAGTCTGCATAAATGGAAAAGAAGTACAAGAAAGGTACACGTTTCTAATGTGTGTGAGAATTGGATTTACTTTCTACTCTTCTTCCCTGTCTCTGTAAATCAGCCCCTGCCCCTCTGTATGTCCATCTCTTCCTCCATCACCTCGACCCCTTCTCTCTGTCCGTCTTCTCCCCCACCCCTCTCACCGTGACCCTAGTCCACTGTTACTGCAAATTCAGATTCTCTAGTAGTATTCTAATCACAAACCAGGAAGCCATAACCACAAGTTTCCTGTTTGCTAACAACGTTTCCATATATATATAAAATTTTTTAGCCTATCTGTGTCTAAACTTTTATTACAATAAAGAGTAAAAAATTTGAAGAAAATGGGAAAGGTACATTTTGAGATTTTTGGTTACGGTGTCTACCCTTCATATACTACACGTATATACCAATATGTTTTTAAATTATATGTATTAAATAAGTACATACGTTGAAGAATTAGTTACCTAAACACGCCCGTATTAGAATTCAATGTTACATCAAAATTTCAAAGAAATAGGACAAAAACTTCCAGAAATTAACGATTTGAAGAAACCAACATTTACATTTTTATAACTTTTCCCCTTTTGAAACTGCCTGGGGGATGTTTCCAGAACGAGATTTTCACTCTGCAGCGGAGTGTGCGCTGATATGAAACTTCCTGACAGATTAAAACTGTGTGCCCGACCGAGACTCGAACTCGGGACCTTTGCCTTTCGCGGGCAAGTGCTCTACCATTTGAGCTACCGAAGCACGGCTCACGTCCGCTACTCACAGCTTTACTTCTGCCAGTATCTCGTCTCCTACCTTCCAAACTTTACAGAAGCTCTCCTGCGAAACTTGCAGAACTAGCACTCCTGAAAGAAAGGATATAGCGGAGACATGGCTTAGCCACAGCCTGGGGGATGTTTCCAGAATGAGATTTTCACTCTGCAGCTCAGATGGTAGAGCACTTGCCCGCGAAAGGCAAAGGTCCCGAGTTCGAGTCTCGGTCGGGCACACAGTTTCAATCTGTCAGGAAGTTTCATATCAGCGCACACTCCGCTGCAGAGTGAAAATCTCATTCTGGAAACTTTCCCCTTTTATTACATACACTGAAGAGCCGAAGAAACTGGTACACCTGTCTAATATCGTGTATGGACCCCGCGAGCACGCCGAAGTGCCACTACACGACGAGGCATGGACTCGACTAATGTCTGAAGCACTGCTGCAGGCAACTGACACCATGAATCCTGCCGGGCTGTCCATAAATCCGTAAGAGTGCGAGGGCTTGAAAATCTCTTCTGAACAGCATTTTGCAAGGCATCCCAGTTGTGCTCAATAATGTCGCTGTCTGGGGAGTCTGGTAGACAGTGTAAATAATTAAGCTCAGAAGAGATTTCCTAGAGCTACTCTGTAGCAGCTGTAGATGTGTGAGGTGTCCCATTGTCCTGCTGGAATTGCCCAAGTCCGTCGGAATGCACAATGGACATGAATGGAAGCAGGTCATCAGACAGCATGCTTACGTACGTGTCACCTGTCGGAGTCGTATCTAGACGTATCGGAAGTCCCGCATCATTCCAACTGCACACGCCCCACACCGTTACAGAGCCTCCACTAACTCGAACATCCCTGCTGACATGCAGGATCCATGAATTCATGAGGTTGTCTCCATACCCGTACGCGTCCATCATCTCGACACAATTTAAGGGGCTCCGGAAAGGCTCAAAATCATGAAAATTTCAAATTTTACTTTTTTGCGTTTTCTGAATCTGCAGACTATTACCTTTTAATAGATATATAATTTATTCAATTCCGAAGACTACAACTATTTTTAAATTTTTTTTTTGAAATGTGTTCTACATGGGCGTGACCCACTGTGGCGCTGTTAAACTGCTGTCAAATGGTGTTATTATTAACGTCCGTGTTCATCAGGTACATAATGGAGGTGATAAAACCTATTTTCAGAGACTTAGCAGCACCTGAACTGTTGAAAAAGTGTATTCACGGAAAAACTCAAAACCCCAATGAAAGTGTAAAATAGTGTTATATGGTCGAGAATCCCCAAGACTGTATTTGTTGGAATAGAAACACTTCACTTTGGTGTGTATGATGCTGTTGCGACTTTCAATGATGGCAACATTGTAAGGTGCAAGTTATTTAGAAATATGGAAATGAAGATAGGTTCTAACATGGTACGAGCGATGCTTGCTTTAGACAAGGAACGCCTTCGGGCTGCAGACAGGGCTGTAAAGAGTCTAGAAATACAAGCAAAAGTAAACAGGAGGAGGAACAAGAGGAAGCTGGAGGAGGAGTTTGCAGAGGATGAAGATAATCCATCCTATGGACCGGGAATGCACTAAAAAGTTAATCCAATCTTTGTCGCTCGATTCCCAAAACTTTTATTTTCTCATACTAATTACATGTTTTCTAAGGATCTTCCAAACATACTTGTTTCAAACTTTCAGTAAATGTTACACAGTACCTTCCGCATAATTTAACACAGCCTTTTTCCAAAAAACTATATTTTTGAATATATAAATAAAAAATTGCACAAAAATGTTGTGAATTTTCATTACAATTGAAAAAAAAATCATCTTTAATAACTGGACTAAAATTTTGTAAAATCCCTGTGTTAAGTTGTAGCCCATATTCCAATAAATATTCTGTAAAAAGTTCAACTTCCTACCTCAAATACTTTGTGAGGAAAGATGTAATTTATAAGCGTTATTTTAACATTGCAAGTATAGGGCGTTCCGGAGCCCCTTAAAACGAGACTCGTCCGACCACGCAATACGTTTCCAGTCATCAACAGTCCAATGTTGGTTTTGAAAGGCCCAGGCGGGGTGTGAAGCTTTCTGTCATGCAGTCATCGAGGGTGGGTCTTCTGCTCCGATAGCCCATAACGATGACGTTTCGTAGAATGGTTCTCACGCTGACACTTGTTGATGGCCCAGCATTGAAATCTGTAGCAATTTGTGGAAGAGTTGCACTTTTGTCACGTTGAACGATTGTCTTCAGTCTTCTTTGGTCCCGTTCTTCCAGGATCTTCTTCCTGCCGCAGCGATGTCGAAGATTTGATGTTTTGTCGGATTCCTGACATTCACGATACACTCGTCAAATAGTCGTACGGGAATATGTCCACTTCATCGTTACGTCGCAGATGCTGTGTCCCACTGATTGTGCTCTGTCTATAATACCACGTACCAATTCACCTAAATCCTGATAACATGCCATTGTAGCATCAGTATCCGATCTAACAAGAGCAACAGACACTTTGTATCCTATATGGGTGTTGCCGACTGCAGCACCGTATTTTGCATGTTTACATATCTCTTTATCTGAATACGCAAGCCTGTACCAGTTTGTTTGGCGCTTCAGTATATACAACAAACATAGATCAGATTCTGTTTCAATAGACATATGAGAAGACAGAGTACTGGAATGCAGCGTTGTTGTCATTATTTCTAAGCAGTCCATGAAGAACTTTTGGAGACCTGGAATTTTGATGGAACGAATTTTTTTTTTCCTTTATTGAATTTCGATTACCCCCAAAGGGGGAGGGCTGGCAGCAGCTTATTACGCTGGTTTGCAGCCTACAGACTTTTTTAAAACGTAAGAAGAAGATAAGAAACAATAAAAGCAGGCGATAAAACGGTGACTTAAATTGTAAAACGGCGGAAAATTGTGGAAAGTCAAAACATAAAGCAAAGGGTTGGCAAAGCTAATAAAATACACAGGAAGCAGACAGGTAAGATAGTAGACAGACAATTAAAAAACATGGCGACAGTCTGGTTTCGGTTCACAAGAGATAGAAAAAATCAAACACTGCACTTAAATGTTGGCACAAAGATAACACACCATAGCCAAGGGCAGTTGGGGGGGGGGGGGGAGTGACCTGGGCAGATACGGGGGGGGGAGAAGGAGGGAGGAGAGGGAAAACGAAAGGGGGGGAACCAAAGGAGGGAGAGGACTCATAATGGGGGGAGGGGCAGGGCAGACACGAGAGGCAATGGGAAAACGCAGAGGAGGGAAATGCAAAAGGACTCGGGGGTGAGGAGGGGGGCAGAGAGAGAGGGTAGGTGGGGAAAAAAGAGGATGGAAGGGGGGGAAGAGGGAGCCCAGGAAAAGGACGGAGGAAAGGAGTGGGGTGAGGATCAGAGTTGACAGGAGGGATAAATGGAGGGAGAGAAGGCATCATCCGGGAGGGGGAGTTGATGGAAGCCACCTTGGGAAAGGAGATGAAGGGTGTGGAGATGGAGGGTAGGGGGGACACAACAGTGAAGGCGTGGCAGGGGGTGGGGACGGGAGAGGAGAGGAGCAACCAGGGGATGACGGGGATCAAGGTGGCGGGAGGTGTAGAGGATGCGGATATGTTCGAGGAACAGGAGCAGATGGGGGAAAGGAATGACGTCATAGACGATCTGTGTGGGGGACGGGAGGTGTAGAGGAAACGAAAGTCTACGTTTCTACTTATACAGAAATTGGAGATGGTTTTAATCGCAGATCTCCGAAAGTTTTTGACAGATTGCTTCTAAATTTTGACAGTTTTGCACTGGTATACGTGAATGATTTTATGTACCTAATTTTTTAAGCTATACTTGGTACACAAACCATTTTGTAAAAAAATAACAGGGAAGCGCTTGAACCGTGTCGTTTGCCACGGTTCCTGTTTTTTTTCCCTCGGTTTACTTCTGTTTGGAGTTTCCGCGCTTTCCTAGAGGGCGTTGCAGAGCCTCCTTGAGCGCGCTACTAGCGCGCCGGCTGGGAGGAGGTGCTGTGTGCCGTGCCGGGGGCGGAGGAGGCAGTTGAGACGAGTGTTTGGCCCTGGACGACCGTTCTGCAGCGGGACGCGCGGTCCCTCTAGGCTAAGTGTGGATGGGCCCAAAAACACGGGGCGTGAGGACACAAGAGGTCGCACATCTGTGGACAACGTTGGTTTCCGTTCATGGGCTGGGGAAGCTATGAAGTCCGTCTGCGGCTGCCAATAACCTCCAGAAGGTGGTGTCGTCATGGAAAGTAAGATTTTTCATCTAGTTAGTGCAACGGTAGTCGTCTGGCGGGGCCAATCTCCCGGTGTTGACGGAGCTATTAATAACTGTGTGGCAACGTTTCTCTGCTTTGAGTTTGTGATCGGAAATTGCCTTGCGTGTGTGTTACTGCCCCCCCGCATGAGCGTGCATTTGAACGCCATGCTGACTTACTAAAGGCGCCCGTCGTAATGAAAGAAAAAAAAGAAATATTTTTTAGCTGAGGACCATTTGCAAGCCGTTGTTTTCCCATGGACAGTGTAGGTCATCGTTTGGATAAGCACATTGTAAAATGTTTAATTAACCTTCTGCCAGACAGATAGAGTGAACTATAGCCAATTAATTTTATACAAATGCAAAAAACTTCCACATCCAGAAAGCCATAGCAGAAAACAAACATGTGATAAATGAACAAACACACATTACCACAGGCTCCCTTCTACATTTAATAAAAGAAATGATAACATAAAACAAAAAACTCTTCCCCACACCATCTGAATACACACACACACACACACACACACACACACACACACACACACACATACACACATACACACACACACACACACAGCCCACCTTAAAATAAAATTATACCACACAAAAACACACACACACACACACACACACACACACACACACACACACACACACAAACACAGCACAAACGCACACACAAATGCATACACGAACAGATCACTGATACTTCAATAATTACACTCGAAAGTTTGGCAATAACATTCGATCTTTAGCAATAACATTTGACAGTCGGCAACAGAAGCCAAAACATTGTATTCAAACAAGTGTTCAGTTCATAGTGCTGTGGAATGTGGGGGAAAAAACCGCGAATTGGCATTCATAAGAAGAACAACAACACCAAAAATGCAACAGGAGCGTAATATGTAGGAAATTGTTCACGCAACCTGTGAATACAGTTCGAAACATTACTACTTAATAGGAAATACCAACCACCAGAACTGTTTATAACCTATAGGCACAGTGACAAAAATGTAAATTATATTGCTAACGTATGTACATATTCCAGGCCACTGATGATGCCTTACAGAAAATAAAGGCGAAACGCGTATGACACTAAAATTGTGTTTTATTCAGTTGCTGTCAGACGGTCCATAAGTAAAAATTATCAATATACCGTAATTTTATGGATGTCTGAAATGCGAGGTTGTGTTAATGTTCCCTAATATCTGTTGTGCTCTAGTACATAGGCATATTTGTGTACATATTTTTATGTTAAGGAGTCTGGTCCCAGTGGCATTTAAGTGCTCTATGTCGTTATATTTAAGGCAGTGCTAGAGTTTCTATTTGGTAATCCTCCTAGCCACGACTGATGTCGGTTGCTCGATCTGTCTGAAATGTTGGGCCTATTGGGTAGAGGTCGTTGTTGACTTGCTCTCTTCAGTCCCAAATTCCCGTATTGAAACTTCGGCGGTAGTTCTGCCGTAATCTCATTTGCGGAAGTTATCAACTCTTGTCAGCACAAATAAAGCTACCTTTGCCTTTGTAATTTTCGTCAGCTGGCCAGCAAGCTATGGGTAATAATTAAAAATCGCCAACTGGTCTTCGTCCAACCTAGTGGCTGGTGTTAGACGAGTTCCCTTTCCAGTTCGGGTAAATGTTTCCTCCTCCTGGTGGAGCCGTCCTCTTCCCCGAGCCACGTTGGGGTACTAGTCGCCCGAGCGTCTATTGCCGCTCAGTGGTCCAGGAGAATGAAGTAAGAGGTTAATTATCTACTTCACCATTGGGCCCAAGAAAGGCGAATTAGAGTAGTTCTGAATAACCTAAGGATTGTACACTATTAAGATAGTTCTAGGTGTGAAGTACTTGCTGTTTGGTAAAATTTAGCCTTCTGTTTCGGTAGTCTGGCGTATTCTACGATCGAACATTGTTATAGAACTGAAAGACTTGGTTTTGATGCATTTGCTGAGACGTGACTTAATTATTTGCTATTGATGTTAATTGCTTTAGATGAATTTGCTTTAATCTGTGGTTATAATTCTTAATGATTGATCGTCCTTAACGGTGTAACACTTAATATACGTCTGATTGTCCCATATGTCACCTACCGACTTCATTCAGAGACTAAAAAGGTGATCCTTGCTCTTGTACTATGGGACTTTATTAACCGTTGATCCGTATCGTTTATAGTCTTAAATACATGTTTGTTTAAAGGAGTAATCATAGATTGCTACTGTTTATTAAGTAATTCTTAAGTTAAATACCAAATATTACGAGTGCAAATATTCTCTCATTGTTACACTTGCGTGTTCTGTGGTTTACACTGAAGGGTGTGACAATAAATGCAAAATCTAAAGTGAAGCGTTGGGGCGAATTAATCTTTTCCATTATAACTGATTGTTTGTCGCTTGTTATTGAAACTGGTTGGGAGAATATTTATTGATTGACCCTGTAGAAAGAATATATCTACATCTACATCTACATCGATACTCCGAAGGCCACCTGACGGTGTGTGGCGGAGGGTACCTTGAGTACTCTATCGGTTCTCCCTTCTATTCCAGTCTCGTATTGTTCGTGGAAAGAAGGATTGTCGGTATGCCTCTGTGTGGGCTCTTATCTCTCTGATTTTATCCTCATGGTCTCTTCGCGAGATATACGTAAGAGGGAGCAATATACTGCTTGACTCTTCGGTGAAGGTATGTTCTCGAAACTTTGACAAAAGCCCATACCGAGCTACTGAGCATCTCTCCTGCAGAGTCTTCCACTGGAGTTTATCTATCATCTCCGTAACGCTTTCGCGATTGCTAAATGATCCTGTAACGAAGCGCGCTGCTCTCCGTTGGATTTTCTCTATATCTTCTATCAACCCTGTCTGGTACGGATCCCACACTGGTGAGCAGTATTCAAGCAGTGGGCGAACAAGCGTACTGTAACCTATTCCTTTGTTTTCGGATTGCATTTCCTTAGGATTCTTCCAATGAATCTCAGTCTGGCATCTGCTTTACCGACGATCAAAATTATATGATCATTCCATTTTAAATCACTCCTAATGCGTACTCCCAGATAATTTATGGTATTAACTGCTTCCAGTTGCTGACCTGCTATTTTGTAGCTAAATGATAAAGGATCTATCTTTCTGTGTATTCGCAGCACATTACACTTGTCTACATTGAGATTCAATTGCCATTCCCTGCACCATGCGTCAATTCGCTGCAGATCCTCCTGCATTTCAGTACAATTTTCCATTGTTACAACCTCTCGATACACCACAGCATCATCTGCAAAAAGCCTCAGTGAACTTCCGATGTCATCCACCAGGTCATTTATGTATATTGTGAATAGCAACGGTCCTATGACACTCCCCTGCGGCACACCTGAAATCACTCTTACGTCGGAAGACTTCTCTCCATTGAGAATGACATGCTGCGTCCTGTTATCTAGGAACTCCTCAATCCAATCACACAATTGGTCTGATAGTCCATATGCTCTTACTTTGTTCATTAAACGACTGTGGGGAACTGTATCGAACGCCTTGCGGAAGTCAAGAAACACGGCATCTACCTGGGAACACGTGTCTATGGCCCTCTGAGTCTCGTGGACGAATAGCGCGAGCTGGGTTTCACATGACCGTCCTTTTCGAAACCCATGCTGATTCCTACAGAGTAGATTTCTAGTCTCCAGAAAAGTCATTATACTCGAACACAATACGTGTTCCAAAATTCTACAACTGATCGACGTTAGAGATATAGGTCTATAGTTCTGCACATCTGTTCGACGTCCCTTCTTGAAAACGGGGATGACCTGCGCCCTTTTCGAATCCTTTGGAACGCTACGCTCTTCTAGAGACCTACGGTACACCGCTGCAAGAAGGGGGGCAAGTTCATTCGCGTACTCTGTGTAAAATTGAACTGGTATCCCATCAGGTCCAGAGGCCTTTCCACCTTTGAGCGATTTTAATTGTTTCTCTATCCCTCTGTCGTCTATTTCGATATCTACCATTCTGTCATCTGTGCGACAATCTAGAGAAGGAACTACAGTGCAATCTTCCTCTGTGAAACAACTTTGGAAAAAGACATTTAGTATTTCGGCCTTTAGTCTGTCATCCTCTGTTTCAGTACCATTTTGGTCACAGAGTGTCTGGACATTTTGTTTTGATCCACCTACCGCTTTGACATAAGACCAACGTTGTTACAAAAAAATCTCAAAAAGTTACACACGCACAATATGTAAATGTACCTGAAAACGCGCCTGTATTAGAATGCAACGTTCTATCAAAATTTCAAAGCAATCTGTGAAGAACTTTCAGATATACGTCTACACGATTGCGAACAAACGAAACTTTACAGTTTCTAATAAAAGTTAGTAAATAATGATAATAAAAAAACTCTGTAAGAAAATTTACACTTCAAAATTTGGACAATTTGTGCTGGATGATGGACGTCTTGTAGTTGAGCAACATGCTAAAATTTTGTACATGTAGATCATTTTTATGTTTGGATGAAAACAAGGAGGGCTGGGAGCTAAACTTTTACAAAACTGAAAAATAGGGGTCACCCTGATGACCAGTGTTTACAGCCACCTTCCACGGGAAACACGTCGTTCGGAGCTGTGCTTAATGATCGCACTCCGTGGTGTCCGCTCACGTAATGAGAGCAGTGGGAAATTGGGCTGCACTGTACAGGGATTACACTTTTAGTGATTGCCCTGGCACTTACGGTTAGGCCGAGGTACTTGATATTGGCTCCTGTAATGATGAACCAAATTTCGCATCTTGAATGATAGGGAAAAAAATATGTGAATAAATATGGAATGGTCCCTCTACAAAAAAATATCAGTATGAATACGGAGTAAGAACTGTCTGAAAGTCAGGAGAAATTCCGCAAGCGTTCACAGTATCAACGTCGATTAATTATCTGTCTCCCACAGAAGTACTCCTCAGATCCATAAATAATAGAGCCACAATACCAATGTCCATTAATTGCCTGTACCCCACAGAAGGACTCTTCAGATTGGTGCCTTATAGGGCCACAATATCAATGACCATTAATTGTTTGTACCTCTGAAAGCCAGGAGAAATTCCGCAAGCGTTCACAGTATCAACGTCGATTAATTATCTGTCTCCCACAGAAGTACTCCTCAGATCCATAAATAATAGAGCCACAATACCAATGTCCATTAATTGCCTGTACCCCACAGAAGGACTCTTCAGATTGGTGCCTTATAGGGCCACAATATCAATGACCATTAATTGTTTGTACCTCTGAAAGTCAGGAGAAATTCCGCAAGCGTTCACAGTATCAACGTCGAATAATTATCTGTCTCCCACAGAAGTACTCCTCAGATTCATAAATAATAGAGCCACAATACTAATGTCCACTAATTGCCCGTACCCCACAGAAGGCTTTATAGGGCCACAATACCAATGACCATTAATTGTCTGTATCTCATAGAAGGACTCCTCAGGTTGGTAACTAGTAGAGCTACTAAAATGTGTGGATTCTGGCTGTGAACTTGTCCGGTAAAAATTTCACGAGGATACTGGCGAAGCGATGCCTCAAGCACTAGGGGGATAAGCGCCGAAGCTGTTAGAGAAAGCAGCTGGGTCCCCGCCGTTGAAAATATTCCAGTGTGCCTCACCTGGGTTGCGACTAGTACTCGCCACAGCTCCTCGTCGCGAGAACTGTGCAAGTTAGGACACACGAAACAAGTTCAAAGCGTCGTCCGGATGCAAATTCAGGGTCTCCAAAGCCCGTCCGCTGCGGCAGAATTATGCAAATTGGGGTCCCGGGTCCCGCGACAGCTGTTGCCCGAGGGGAAAAACTCTAATGGACGCGACCTGTCAAAAAAATTCTGCTTCGCAGTCTTTTTACGACGTAGCATTACATGTGTAATAACTGGCAGGGCTGCGCAGCGGGTAAAGTGCCTCGGTCCCAAATTACAGAAATTCTTGCGTCCCCACAAATTTCCACCGCGGTTGAGAAACAGTGTGATACGTTAGCGGAGAGAGTGTAATGGTGGTGCAACCAGAAGCCATCGTCTACACTATTAAGAAATACAGAGTGCTTATAAACTAGTTATACAAAAGTAACCTTTAATTCTGAGAAAGATAAATAACTTGCAGGAATATTTGATAGGCCACTGAATGCAGTATATCTTCAGGTCTTATTCCTGCCTGAAGCTGTTAGTTCCAACGTTCCCGCTATTTGTCATATCTTTTGTGTAGAAATGCTTAGCAAAATGCAAAGAGGTAATGATTTTCTCAATGAAATTGTGCTCAGTGACGAAGCCATCTTTCATACCTACTGTAAAGTGAATCAGTGTAATCTTCGGATATGGGGTGAACAGAAACCTAACAAGTAAACAGTTATGTACGTTACTCGCGTGAGGTAAATGGTTTTTGCGCTGTAAGCTGTAAAAATTACGGTGCTCTCTTTTTTGCCTGGGAAACGGCCTTGCCGCAGTGGATACAACGGTTCCCGTTAGATCACCGAAGTTAAGCGCTGTCCGGTATGGCCTGCACTTGGATGGGTGACCATCCGGGCCGCCATGCGCTGTTGAAATTTTTCGGGGTGCACTCAGCCTCGTGATACCAACTGAGGAGCTATTCGAGCGAATAGTAGCGGCTCCGGTCAAAGAAAACCATCATAACGACCGGGAGAGTGGTGTGCTGACCACACGCCCCTCCTATCCACATCCTCAGCTGAGGATGACACGGCGGTCGGATGGTCACGATGGGCCACTTGTGGACACCACCATCGCCTAATTTAACCACAATGGACTTCTGTGTTTGGAGTTACATCAAAGACATCGTTTGTTCCTCAGCCTCTGGGAAACGTCACCAAGCGGCGACGACGGACAACACTAAAAGTTTCCACCATGCATTAAGGCTTGTACCATAGCATTTGCTCGGAAAGTGATTATAGATGGGACATTTCTCTTGTTGCAAAAGGTAGCCACAGTGAACATTTCTAAATAAAACCTGGAGAAGTACTGCATTCAGTCCTTATATTTCTGTAATTTACACTGCTGGCCATACAAATTGTTACACCACGAAGAAATGCAGGTGATAAACGGGTATTCATTGGACAAATATATTATACTAGAACTGACATAAGATTACATTTTCACACAATTTGGGTGCATAAATCCTGAGAAATCAGTACCCAGAACAACCACCTCTGGCCGTAATACGGGTCTTGATACGCCTGGGCATTGAGTCAAACAGAGCTTGCATGGCGTGTACAGGGATAGCTGCCCATGTAGCTTCAACACGATACCACAGTTCATCAAGAGTAGTGACTGGCGTATTGCGACGAGCCAGTTGCTCGGCCACCATTGACCAGATGTTTTGAGTTGGTGAGAGATCTGGAGAATGTGCTGGCCAGGGCAGCACTCGAACATTTTCTGTATCCAGAAAGGCCCGTAGAGGATCTGCAATATGCTGAAACGTTGGGTTTCGCAGGGATCGAATGAAGGGTATGGCCACGGGTCGTAACACATCTGAAATGTATTTTCCACTGTTCAAAGTGCCGTCAATGCGAACAAGAGGTTACCGAGACGTGTAACAAATGGCACCCCATACATCACGCCGGGTGACACGCCAGTATGGCGGTGATGAATACATGCTTCGAATGTGCGTTCATAGCGATGTCGCCAAACACGGATGCGACCATCATGATGCTGTAAACAGATCCTGGATTCAGGGTAACCGCAGCCATGGTCTCCGAGCTGATAGCCCATGCTGCTGCAAACGTCGTCGAACTGTTCGTGCTGATGGTTGTTGTCTTGCAAACGTCCCCATCTGTTGACTCAGGGATCGAGGCGTGGCTGCCCGATCTGTTACATCCATGTGGATAAGATGCCTATCACCTCGATTGCTAGTGATACGAGGCCTTTGGGATCCAGCACGGCGTTCCGTATTAGCCTCCTGAACCCACCGATTCCATATTCTGCTAACAGTCATTGGATCTCGACAAACGCGAGCAGCAATGTCGCGATACGATAAACCGCAATCGGGATAGGCTACAATCCCACCTTTATCAAAGTCGGAAACGTGATGGTAGGCATTTCTCCTCCTTACACGAAGCATCACAACAACGTTTCACCAGGCAACGCCGGTCAACTGCTGTTTGTGTATGAGAAATCGGTTGGAAACTTTCCTCATGTCAGCAAGTTGTAGGTGTCGCCACCGGCGCCAACGTTGCTTGCGTGCTGTGAAAAGCTAATAATTTGAATATCACAGCCTCTTCTTCCTGTCGGTTAAATTTCGCGTCTGTAGCACGTCATCTTCGTGGTGTAGCAATTTTAATGACCAGTAGTGTATTCACCTTTTTCACAATTAACTGTGTCCTCGTAGTGTTTTGCGACGGCATACATGAATAAAACGTTGTCGGTTTTCACGCCACATCAGTTCGAGTAAAATCCTCTCCGCCATCGTGGTGCAGGCCGGTGTGGCCGAGTGGTTCTAGGCGCTTCAGTCTGGAACCGCGCGACTGCTACCGTCGCAGGTTCGAATCCTGCCTCGGGCATGGATGTGTGTGATGTCCTTAGGTTAGTTAGGTTTAAGTAGTTCTAAGTTCTAGGGGACTGACGACCTCAGATGCCATTTGAACCAATTTGAGCCATCGTGGTCAGGAGTTCACTGACTGCCGGGGCTGCTTCGGTTTCTCGCTTATAGAGGCATGATGACATCATCAGCAGCCATCAGATGCACCCAATGGGGCGCACGCGCATAAGTCGAGCCGGGCAGCTAGCAGAGCTATTGCCCGTGTCAGCACCTGTGACGTCAATTATCGCCAGGGGCAGGCGCCACGTTCGAAACTGCCGCTCCCGCGTCGCGAATCTGTTTTTCTTTCGATGTCCAACGCCTGCCCCGATGCCCTGCTCAGTGTGTATCCCTGGTTAATTTATTAACACCCTATATATGTACAGGGTGTTTCAAAAATGACCGGTATATTTGAAACGGCAATAAAAACTAAACGAGCAGCGATAGAAATACACCGTTTGTTGCAATATGTTTGGGACAACAGTACATTTTCAGGCGGACAAACTTTCGAAATTACAGTAGTTGCAATTTTCATCAACAGATGGCGCTGCAAGTGATGTGAAAGATATAGAAGACAACGCAATCTGTGGGTGCGCCATTCTGTACGTCGTCTTTCTGCTGTAAGCGTGTGCTGTTCACAACGTGCAAGTGTGCTGTAGACAACATGGTTTATTCCTTAGAACAGAGGATTTTTCTGGTGTTGGAATTCCACCGCCTAGAACACAGTGTTGTTGCAACAAGACGAAGTTTTCAACGGAGGTTTAATGTAACCAAAGGACCGAAAAGCGATTCAATAAAGGATCTGTTTGAAAAATTTCAACGTACTGGGAACGTGACGGATGAACGTGCTGGAAAGGTAGGGCGACCGCGTACGGCAACCACAGAGGGCAACGCACAGCTAGTGCAGCAGGTGATCCGACAGCGGCCTCGGGTTTCCGTTCGCCGTGTTGCAGCTGCGGTCCAAATGACGCCAACGTCCACGTATCGTCTCATGCGCCAGAGTTTACACCTCTATCCGTACAAAATTCAAACGCGGCAACCCCTCAGCGCCGCTACCATTGCTGCACGAGAGACATTCACTAACGATATAGTGCACAGGATTGATGACGGCGATATGCATGTGGGCAGCATTTGGTTTACTGACGAAGCTTATTTTTACCTGGACGGCTTCGTCAATAAACAGAACTGGCGCATATGGGGAACCGAAAAGCCCCATGTTGCAGTCCCATCGTCCCTGCATCCTCAAAAAGTACTGGTCTGGGCTGCCATTTCTTCCAAAGGAATCATTGGCCCATTTTTCAGATCCGAAACGATTACTGCATCACGCGATCTGGACATTCTTCGTGAATTTGTGGCGGTACAAACTGCCTTAGACGACACTGGGAACACCTCGTGGTTTATGCAAGATGGTGCCCGGCCACATCGCACGGCCGACGTCTTTAATTTCCTGAATGAATATTTCGATGATCGTGTGATTGCTTTGGGCTATCCGAAACATACAGGAGGCGGCGTGGATTGGCCTCCCTATTCGCCAGACATGAACCCCTGTGACTTCTTTCTGTGGGGACACTTGAAAGACCAGGTGTACCGCCAGAATCCAGAAATAATTGAACAGCTGAAGCAGTACATCTCATCTGCATGTGAAGCCATTCCGCCAGACACGTTGTCAAAGGTTTCGGGTAATTTCATTCAGAGACTACGCCATATTATTGCTACGCATGGTGGATATGTGGAAAATATCGTACTATAGAGTTTCCCAGACCGCAGCGCCATCTGTTGTTGAAAATTGTAACTACTGTAATTTCGAAGGTTTGCCTGCCTGAAAATGTACTGTTGTCCCAAGCATATTGCAACAAACGGTGTATTTCTATCGCTGCTCGTTTAGTTTTTATTGCCGTTTCAAATATACCGGTCATTTTTGAAACACCCTGTATATACGTAGGATGCTGCAGTAAGCAACAGGCATGTAACTAGACAGAGCTGGCTGAAAATAGGAGAGATGTGTTAAAATTTGCTGTATCATTATTAATAGCAAAAAGGTGTCATGGATGGAAGAATGTGATGATAGAAAAGAAATTTTTCTAGTAAACAGAGTTTCATAAACGAAAATTTCGCGAAGTAAAAGAAAATGTCTGTTCACGACTCGCCACTGATTTGAGAACGAAATATTATCCTGGTCAGTACAAACGTGTTTGAATGTAAGCTTCTCAATTAAATCCCCTCTAATTTAGCTCAAATTTAATCTCTGGCCTACCTTCCGAAGAAATACGCCACCGCTTCAGGACGTTTACTGAACGCTCGTACTTGTTAAAAAAGTTTGGAAGATCTAATCCCTGGTTAATGGATCCAATTTGTAGTAATACAAGAATATTCGTTTTGTCGCAGGATAACAAGTAAAACCAGATCTTACACATGCAAGATGAACGAGTGCAGTGTTCCTTGCTTACAGAAAATAATTAAATCGTCCTAGTGGTTGAACACTATGTACAAGGCCAATGCCGAAATAGTGAACCGTACCAGCCGGATATAAAAAAACATTATATTTATGTTCTTATGCGTCACGTAATCACGACACGTTGTTGGACACGGTATAGGACCTTGAAATCTAAGTCAAGGGTGAGCGTAGCTGCTACTTATTTGCTCAGATCATTGAAATGATTCACAATGATATTAACAAAGAGCAAAGGTCTGTAAAATTCAGATCAAATTGGAAAATGAGGCTAAGACAGCGAGGAGGTACCAAAAGTGGGAAGACGGCGTGAAGTAAACGTTTCAGTTTCTTTCCAATTGTGGAAGAAATTCTGTGGCTAGCTAGTGGAAAAAAAATGTCGGCTTATATGATGAGGAATGGAAAGATGGAGGAGAATGGGGCGACTGAAGAAAATGAGAAGATTGCAATCAAAACACTCAGGGACAACAAAGAAAGGACAGATCAGAATTACAGCAGAATTAATGAAACAGGGAGGTGAGACAATGCACTTTCGGATATATAAACTGATCCAGCTGATACGGGAGAATGAGAAATTGCTAGAAGAATCTAAATTGGCCATAGAATTCTCGATATACACACATAAAAAGAAAATTTTGCATCAACCCGGTTCCCAGAACTCCTGAAGATAGATTTTGACTGTGGATATTGTATCACAGACATAATCCCTTTGACTGTTTAGAGATGTCACTAAACCCACCAAATTCTCTGCCTCGTGGTGACTGGGTGCTGTGTGATGTCCTTAGGTTAGTTAGGTTTAAGTAGTTCTAAGTTCTAGGGGACTGATGACCATAGATGTTAAGTCCCATAGTGCTCAGAGCCATTTGAACCATCTGAAACCCACGAAAATATGTAAATAACCATACATGAGCAGCGCCTATTAGACGGAGGGGGTCCGACAGCAGGTCGGTTCCGGTCATTCCACCAGGAAGGAAGTAAACAGCTCGTGTTGTCTGCTGTTCAACCATGCTTAGACGGCGAATACCGCGGTTCGATCGCGTCCAAATTGTTACTTTGTGCCAGGAAGGGCTCTCACAATACAAGGGTCTAGGCGTCTCGGAGTAAACCAAAGCGACGGATGTGGAGGAGATGCAGAGAACAGGATCTATCGAGAGCTTCTGTGAAGTTTGGAAAGTAGGAGACGAGGTACTGGCGGAATTAAAGCTGTGAGGACGGGGCGTGCGTCGTGCTTGGGTAGCTCAGTCGGTAGAGCACTTGCCAGCGAAAGGCAAAGGTTCCGAGTTCGAGTCTTGGTCCGGCACACAGTTTAAATCTGCAAGGAAGTTTCAGGATCTATCGATGACATGCCTCTCTCAGGCCGCCCAAGGGCTACTACTGTAGTGGATGACCGCTACCTACGGATTGCGTCTATGAGGAACCATGACAGCAACGCCAACATGTTGAATAATGCTTTTCGTGCAGCCACAGGACGTCGTGTTACGACTCAAACTGTGCGCAATAGGCTGCATAATGGGCAATTTCACTGCAGGCGTCCATGGCGAGGTCCATCTTTGGAACTACGACACCATGCAGCGCCGTACAGATGGACCCAACAACATGCCGAATGGACCGCTCAGGATTGGCGTCACGTTCTCTTCACTGATGAGTATCGCTTATGTTTCAACTAGACAGTCATCGGAGACGTGTTTGGAGGAAACCCGGTCAGGCTTAACGCCTTAGACACACTGTCCAGAAAGTGCAGCAAGGTGGAGATTCCCTGCTTTTTTTGGGTGGCATTATGTGGGGCTGACGTACACCGCTGGTGGTCATGGATCATAACGGCTGTATGATACGTGAATGCCGTCCTCCGACCGATAGTACAGTCATATCGGCAGCATATTGGCGAGGCATTCGTCCTTATGGACAACAATTCGCGTCCCCATAGTGCACATCTGGTGAATGACTTCCTTCAGGATAACGACATCGCTGGACAAGAGTGGCCAGCATATACTCCAGACATGAACCCTATCTAACATGTCTGGGATAGATTCAAAAGGGCTGTTTATGGACGACGTGAGCCACCGACCACTCTGAGGGATCTACGCCGAATCGCCATTGAGGAGTGGAATAATCTGGACCAACAGAGTCTTGATGAACTTGTGGATAGTATGCCACGAAGAATACAGGCATGCATCAGTGTAAGAGGACGTGCTACTGGGTATTAGAAGTAGCGGTGTGTACAGCAGTCTCGACCACCACCTCTGAATATCTCGCTATATGGTGGTACAACATGCAATGTGTGGTTTTCATGTGCAATAAAAAGGGCAGAAAAAATTATGTTGATCTCTATTCCAATTTTCTGTACGGGTTCCGGAACTCTCGGAACCGAGGTGATTCGAAACGTGTGTACGTATGTAATGTCTAATACGAATGAAAGCAATACAGGGCGATTTTTTCCACCGCATACAAACTATAGGGATTGATAGAAGAGAGTATTTGAAACAAAAAAGATCTAATGAACTTAAGTCCGGAAAAGCATGGTTTCCATGCTAGACACCATTTATTCACATTATTGTAACCTGCAACCGCAGTTACAGTATGCATGGTTGCCTCCTAGAGCGTAGTACTGTTCCTCATATGTCAAGTCCTAGCGCCCTCTGCTGTCATGTTGTGTCTGATTCAGTTCCCTTGCTGACTCGCCATATAGTAGATGTGATACATCGATGTACACAGTGGTTCAGTATTCGAATCTAGAGTTTTCCGACTTGGTGTTTGCCTTACGGTAAGACAAAGTGCTAATGGACGCGTGTAGTAAGGTTGTATCAGGAGACCTATCACCGGCGACAACAACCACAGCATTCAACGTTTGCAACAGTGCTTCCCCGTTTGTGTGAGAGTGGATCGTTTCAGGAATTGATGGAGGACGCATTGGAAATGTTCGAACGCCAGAAATGGAGGGAAATGTGATCAACACTGTGGAAGGCGTCCACTGTGTCAGTACTGGGCAGTGGGCCTGCTAGTACATGGTAAGCCAGACGACCGCATGGAACATTCCCCATGACGATTGTTACTGCCCCTATCACTCACAGCTTGCTAGCGTCAGACATTCCACACCGGGAGTAGTTTTGTCACTGATTTCTTCACCAGACAACCACGATCTCGGAATTAGTGTTGTCCGTCGTATTCACAGATGAGGCACGTTTACGTGCAGTATGATCTTCATATTTCATAACAGTCATCTGTTGGAAAGGATGCTGTGCCATTTCTCTGCCGCGTTGCGTATCCGGTGTTCCTGAATAAATGGTCATCGACCAATCCCTAGAGTTTGTTCAAATGTTCAAATGTGTGTGAAATCTTATGGGACCTAACAGCTAAGGTCATCAGTCCCTAAGCTTACACACTACTTAACCTAAATTATCCTAAGGACAGACACACACACACACCCATGCCCGAGGGAGGACTCGAACCTCCGCCGCCTTAGACCGCTCGGCCTACAGTTCCCGCACGGTGGAAAAAGACATCGTGTATTAACAAAACCGTAAAGAAGAAATGGATAAGTTTTAGCTAATCTACGTTAAGCTGCTGCTTCATTATGTTCCACTGTTGAATACTTATGTTCGTAAAATAACAAAAAATATGTAAAACACATTCTTTGATGTGTTAATACGCATATTGTGTGGAGTAGAACACACACACACACACATACACGGAAAATCTTTGGCACGGCTTTATCTATGATACTGACATCTTTGTACACAGTGTGTGTGTGTGTGTGTGTGTGTGTGTGTGTGTGTGTGTTTTTTTTTCTCTCCGATATATCGATATTTTACGTCAAAAATATGGTTTCTATATTGTTGACTATTTGTGAACACAAAAAATGGTTCAAATGGCTCTGAGCTCTATGGGAGTTAATATCTGAGGTCATCAGTCCCCTAGAACTTAGAACTACTTAAACCGAACTAACGTAAGGACATCACACACATCCACGCCCGAGGCAGGATTCGAACCAGCGACCGTAGCGGTCTCGTGGTTCCAGACTGAAGCGCCTTGAACCGCTCTGCCACTCCGGCCGGCTCGTGAACGCAAGCAGCGAACAGTGCAACATAATGATTCAGCAATTTCGAGGTGGTAAACCACTACTAATCTACATCTACCTTAAAGATTTCTTTATACGGTTTTCATTTATAACTAGGTACAGTTACAGCTACATGGGCCGTTTCTCATATCTTTCCTGTCGTAGGGCTTTCAGCAGAATTGGGAAAAAACAGCCGACAGCTAATGCAAACGAAAACAAACGTAATCTATATGTGAACGGCCATCTGAAGATAAACCTGTCGGTTCGAAACTGGTAATGGCATTGTCTCTGTAAACAAATAACATTGTTGACAGCGGTTGGTTACTTTTTTATTCTTTACGCGGATCATCTTATGTTTTCTACACAACTGCGAACTCAAAATGTCAGTTTTTCGCAAAACAGCATTAAATTCGTTGACACTCGACACATAGCGAATTGACGCATGGTGCATGGAATGGCAATTGAATCTCAATGTAGACAAGTGTAATGTGCTGCGAATACACAGAAAGATAGATGCTTTATCATTTAGCTACAAAATAGCAGGTCAGCAACTGGAAGCAGTTAATACCATAAATTATCTGGGAGTACGCATTAGGAGTGATTTAAAATGGAATGACCATATAATGTTGATCGTCGGTAAAGCAGATGCCTGACTGAGATTCATTGGAAGAATCCTAAGGAAATGCAATCCGAAAACAAAGGAAGTAGGTTACAGTACGCTTGTTCGCCCACTGCTTGAATACTGCTCAGCAATGTGGGATCCATACTAGATAGGGTTGATACAAGACATAGAGAAGATCCAACGGAGAAGAGCGCGCTTCGTTACAGGATCATTTAGTAATCGCGAAAGCGTTACGGAGATGATAGATAAACTCCAGTGGAAGACTCTGCAGGAGAGACGCTCAGTAGCTCGGTACGGGCTTTTGTCAAAGTTTCGAGAACATACCTTCACCGAAGAGTCAAGCAGTATATTGCTCCCTCCTACGTATATCTCGCGAAGAGACCATGAGGATAAAATCAGAGAGATTAGAGCCCACACAGAGGCATACCGACAATCCTTCTTTCCACGAACAATACGAGACTGGAATAGAAGGGAGAACCGATAGAGGTACTGAAGGTGCCCTCCGCCACACACCGTCGGGTGGCTTGCGGAGTATGGATGTAGATGTAGATGTAGATGTAGGGTGTTACCGTAAGCGCGTGCAGAAATGTAACAGTACATAGAGAATGGTCCTCAAAACAATTTGAGGTATGAAACATTGGGAAGGAGAAGCCAGTTTTAAGATATTTGAAAGTAAACCTGTCTACCGCTTTGTCTATCATTACTGTTTCCAGCTTATTCACAACTCACATGCGTACAAGTGTGTACGTACTGTGCTGTTTATTTAGAAGTACATTATTTATTTCCTGCAAGGAAACAAGGAGGATGAGCATGATTACGAGGTTGTCATGATGCAGGTTTTGTTTACTTTACTTGTCCATAAGGTGGCTGTCGTATCGTATTTACATTGTCCCACGACAGAACGTGCTACGAATGAATGACAGACAATTTATAACTCTGTGCTATTCAGATACATACAATACAATACGATGCAGCACTACCGGTAGAGTATTTCCTGTTCGCTGGATTGGAAGGTGTGGGCTTATACCAAGGCCGGCGCAGTCACGTTCTGTGGTGAGGGTGTGGGTGCTATTCTGTCATTCTGCGCAGTGGATTAATCTGAGATGTACCCTTTACCCTGTGGCTCCTGCAAGATGCAATTTCCACCCCCACACTACTACAGAAGTCAGACAGACGCTCCTAACGTTGTAAAGAGAAATGCCTGGAAAACTTTCAGCAATAAATATCTTCTGGAGTCGTCCTCTATAAGGAAATGACACAAAATTTCTTACGTAACTAGTGGGATACTTGGGTACTGGAGTAGTGCTGGTTAGTGTAAGAAAAACATGAAACTAACGAAAATAATTTTTTTTTTTTTTTGCAAAAATACTGAGAAATCAGAATGGCACTTTTATTTATGAACTGAACAACTTATTTCCGGGTTCTTTTCGGAATGTGAAGTTGCCTCTTAAGAATAGGATTCGCTAATGAAATTTCTATACAAAGTTTAAGATGGTTATTGACTTGGCAGAACGGCTGAGAGCCGCACCTACTCAACTTGAATAATTATCCGTTAGAATGTTGCTAGGTACGGTCGAGGCTGTCGCGTGTGAAATGCAGTGAAGTGTACTGCTGTGGAGGAAATATGGGGATCGCAATAGCTGTAGTGCACAATACCGTAAGCTGCGATGACTGCTGTCTGCGCCGCTCGCTGCTGACAAATAAAATAACTCTCGTTCTACCTGGATTGACCTTCGCCAAACTCTCCCCTAGTCTTAACTATTGGCGTGGTACACCGGTCAGATAACAAGTCCACCGCGATGCCACTCAAAAATTCGCTTGCAGGCGTTTAACTATAACTCTGTCTGTTCACACCACACAATAAGTGTGGCGGCCAACACAGTGAACAATGCTTAATCGCAAGGACTCCATATAGAGTCGCACTATGATTCACTCTCGACAGAGATGCTCTCCCAGTGAAGTACTAAGGAGAGACTTGTTCCTTGCTCTTTGAGTACACATACGAGCGCACACTCTCTCGTTACAAGTTCTCGCTCCAAGAGCGACAACGGAACAGACCCTCTCCATGCCGGACATGAAGGGGTATATCTTTCGGTCTCTTCCATTACTCCTTCAGCTCAAGACGTCAGGAATATCGTCTGCCAATCGGCATTGCTCTTCTAAAACGGGAGAATGACGTTTCATTTAAGGCGACCAATCCAGAAATCTGTAGCATCGGCTGTCTCCCTGTGAAAACCTCTGAAACTGCGTGCTATGTTTGTAAACAATGTGTAGGCTATGTCCTGTTACATTTTTGCACGTTGTTGCGGAAACATCCACTATATTTTTTACATCTACATCTACATTTATACTCTGCAAGGCACCCAACGGTGTGTGGCGGAGGGCACTTTATGTGCCATTGTCATTACCTCCATTTCCTGTTCCAGTCGCGTATGGTTCGCGGGAAGAACGACTGCTGGAAAGTCTCCGTGCACGTTCGAATCCATCTAATTTTACATTCGTGATCTCCTCAGGAGGTATAAGTAGGGGGAAGCAATATATTCGATACCTCATCCAGAAACGCACCCTCTCGACACCTGAACAGCGAGCTACACCGCGATGCAGAGCGCCTCTCTAGCAGAGTCTGCCACTTGAGTTTGCTAAACGTCTCCGTAACGCTATCACGCTTACCAAATAACCCTGTGACGAAACGCGCCGCTCTTCTTTGGATCTTCTCTATCTCCTCTGTCAACCCGACCTGGTGGTATGGATCCCACACAGATGAGCAATACTCAAGTATAGGTCGAACGAGTGTTTTGTAAGCCACCTCCTTTGTTGATGGACTACATTTTCTAAGGACTCTCCCAATGAATCTCAACCTGGTACCTGCCTTACCAACTTTTAATTTTATATGATCATTCCACTTCAAATCGTTCCCTACGCATACTCCCAGATATTTTACAGAAGTAACTGCTACCAGTGTAGTTCTGCCATCACATAATCGTACAAAAAAGGATCCTTCTTTCTATGTATTCGCAATACATTACATCTGTCTGTGTTAAGGGTCAGTTGCCACTCCCTGCACCAAGTGCCTATCCACTGCAGATCTTCATCCATTTCGCTGCAATTTTCTAATTCTGCAACTTCTCTGTATACTACAGCATCATCTGCGGAAGTCGCATGGAACTTCCGACGCTATCTACTAGGTCATTTATATATATTGTGAAAAGAAATGGTCCCATAACACTTTGCTTTAACGTCTGTAGACGTCTCTCCATTGAGAACAACATGCTGTGTTCTGTTTGCTAAAAGCTTTTCAATCCAGCCACACAGCTGGTCTGGTATACCGTAGGCTCTTACTTTGTTTATCAGGCGACAGTGCGGAACTGTATAAATCGCCTTCCGGAAGTCAAGGAAAATGGCATCTACCTGGGAGCCTGTATCTAATATTTTCTGGGTCTCATGAACAATTAAAGCGGGTTGGGTCTCACACAATCGCTGTTTCCGGAATCCATGTTGATTCCTACAGAGTAGATTCTGGGTTTGTAGAAATGACATGATACGCGAGCAAAAAACGTTCTACAATTTTTTAGTTGCACTAGTTTTTAATTATTCCTTCAGTTATGCAGGGTGAAAACTATTTAAACTCTGGGAGGCCGTAGGGCACATCAAAAGAGATATATTTCTCTAATGTAATTTTTTCCTATGGAAAGATTTCTCTGGCGGCAAATTAATTAAACCAACAAGCACGTTTCCATTTTTTATGACTAGGAGACCACACATTAACATAACCCAATTTCAATTACAGTAAATTTTCAAAAATACCACCATTGACACGTAAACAAAGGTTACACTGTCGGATCATCTTCTGTCTGACACGGGGAAAAACCCCAGGAGTATCCTGAATTGTTCATGCTGGTGCTGCTACTATACGGGCAACCAGATCCTCTTCTGATGCAACAGGAGTTGCGTAAGCAAGGTTGCGCATCTCTCTGCACACAAAAAAGTCCAGAGGGGACAAATGGTTCAAAAGGCTCTGAGCAGTATGGGACATAACTTCTGAGGTCAACAGTCCCCTAGAACCTAGAACTACTTAAACCTAACTAACTTAAGGCCATCACAAACATCCATGCGCGAGGCAGGATTCGAACCTGCGACCGTAGCGGTCGCGCAGTTCTAGATTGTAGCGCCTAGAACCGCTCGGCTACTCCGGCTGGCTCCAGAGGGGACATCTGGGGATCGAGCAGGCCATGGTATAGGACCACCTCTGCCAATCCTCATTTCTGGGAACCATCGGTCCAGGAATCGACGCACACGACGACTGAAATGTGCTGGCGACCCCTCATGTTGGAACCGGATGCGTTGTCTTGTATGGAGCGGGACATTTAATGGCCTAGGTAGCAGATACGGCCCAATTCAACAGTCCCCAACAACACCGACCCACACATTAATGGAGAGCCGCACTTGATGGGCGCTAGTAACTGTGCCATGTGGGTTATCCTCACTTCAAACATGCGAATTATGCATGTTGAAGACACCATCACGCCCGAACGTTGCTTCATCGGTAAACAACACAGAGGATGGAAATGTAGGATCCATTTCACACTGTTCCAGGTACTACTGCGAAAACTGTGCTCTGGGTGTATAGTCAACTGTTTGCAGGTTGTGGACATACTGTAAGTGAAATGGACGTAACAATTGCTCTCGAAGGACTGTTCTTACATTCGTCTGATTCGTCCCCATGTTACGTTTAATTGCACGAGTGCTGATTGAAGGATCCCGCTTCACATGCTGCAAGACAGCTCCCTCAAATTGCAGCGTTCTTACCGTGAGACGGCGTCCCTGTCCAGGTAATCCGCTAAATGACACGGTCTCACGCAGACATTGGTACACAGCAGCAAAGGTCGTATGGTGCGGGATACGGCGATTAGGATATTGTTGTTGATAAACCCGCTGTGCAGCTCGTCCGTTATGGTGCGCTACGTAGCATGCACCAACCACATCAGTGTACTCACTGCAGGTGTATCGCTCTATTAGTAAACAGAGACACTGCCTACAACTGAAGAGTGTAACACGCCCTCTAACAACTGAAGTTCGTAATACGGCCTCTAACAACTGAGGAGCGTAATACGGCCTCCACCGGTTTAAATGATCCTCATAGGAAAAAATGGCATTAGGGAAAAGTATTTGTTTTGATGTTCCCTATAACCTCCCAGAGTTTGTAGATTTAAATACTTTTCTCCCTGTATAAGCTGAAACGTCCCCTTTGAACAATTATACAAGACTGTGCTTAAACTGCCACACAATATTTTTAGCGCAACGCAATCTGACTATCAAAGATCCCTGCAAAAGAATGTCCCTGAGTAACATTAAACTATACCTTTCAGAAATCACTTACCTCACAAAAATCTTCATTACTCGAACTACTGCAATACAGCGAGCGCCACTACTGCCAGCTAAATAAAAGATTCAAACTACGGAAGGCACTAACTACTGACCTCAGTCAAATCTCAAAAACGTCGTAACTTTCTGCAATAATTTCAAAACCTAAAGAAAATTCTCTGCTCGTTTCAGTAGTGTCATCTACCTCAAACGTACTTTAAAAATCATGATCTCATACCAAATACATCATTCAAAGCTCTCATAGTATCACAATGGGTCCGAAAAAATATGAACAGTTCACAAAGTACAGACAAAATACAATTTCGTAAGTGTGAAGTTATCCAACGGTGTAATTGCGTAAACATGTGTCACTGACGTAATAAAAAAGTTTGTCTCTCTCAGTTAAATGACCAGATAGCTGTGTAATTTGTGTTAGAGAAATATTGTACCGATGTGTAAAGTTGTATAAGCAAATACCATATTAGCTAGGGCCCCCTGTGCTTGCCAAACACATGGTACACAAAGTAAGTGTGTACCCCCCTGAGGATTAATGTTACTCAGGGCCATTCTTTTGCAGGGATCTTTGATAGTCAGATTGCGTTGCGCTAAAAATATTGTGTGGCAGTTTAAGCACAGTCTTGTATAATTGTTCAAAGGGGACGTTTCAAAGCAAGTGTAGTTACAAAGCTGGATCGTATCTTAGGTGTTCAGGAACGGTTGCTACAAGCAGTATGACAAATTGGAGAGCTAGGGTCGGCGGCCACTTATGGGAAAGAATTACCCACACGTGTGCCACGCTGGGGGCCTTTCGCCTGTTGTTCCGCAGTCCAGGCTCCTAGCGGCCGGCATGGACGAGGTACGTGGGTGGGGGCGGCGACTTGAAAGGCGAGGCAGCCCGCTCGCGGAGTCGCTTATCTGTCGGAAAGGCCGGTGCCTGCGGGCAAAGGCACTCGCCGGCCGGTTGAGAAACCACGTCGCGCGAGCGGTCAGTCGAACGAGCTCCGTCAACGCAAGGGGTGTACGTACTGCGAGGTCCACCCTCGCGTCACGACTTGTCACCTTGGTTCATGGTGTGCTTTCCAATGTACAGCCGACTTTATGATGTTTCGGCCATCGTTCGTTCCGTCATCTTCAGGTGCTGCGAGTTTCACCTTGGTTCATGGTGTGCTTTCCAATGTACAGCCGACTTTATGATGTTTCGGCCATCGATCGTGTCGTCATCTTCAGGTGCTGCGAGTTTTGCCGCTATGTGCACTCGCTGTCTGGTGGCCAAAACAGTGTGCACGATCCGGAGCAAACGCAACAGAACACAAGCGAACGAGAGTCGCGCCGTACGGGAATTCTCTCTTGCGTAAACGGTAGGCCGGGCGAGCTGCATTCGTTCGTGCTCGTCTCGCCTTCACTAGTGTTCGCCGGAGTTCCGTTGGTTGCCCTCTTTCATCAAACCATCAAAGGAAATTCGTATATTCATGACTTCAGGCGTAGCAATAAAGAAAGCTTTCGTGTGTTATCTTGTATACTTCTATAGTTGAGTTGAGCAGCGTGGAGGACTCTGCAGGAGAGACGCTCAGTAGCTCGGTACGGGCTTTTGTAAAGTTTCGAGAGCATACCTTCACCGAGGAGTCAAGCAGTATGTTACTGCCTCCTACGTATATCTCTCGAAGAGACCATGAGGATAAAATCAGAGAGATTAGAGCCCACACAGAGCCATACCGACAATCTTTCTTTCCACGAACAATACCAGACTGGACTAGAAGGGAGAACCGATGGAGGTACTCAACGTACCCTCCGCCACACACCGTCAAGTGGCTTGCGGAGTATGGATGTAGATGTATATGTGGATGTGAGCTATGGATTAGTCCGAAGAGAATATAATATTGCTGACAGATGAATATAGATATCGTAAGTGCTTCTGGGATCCGACAGGATCAGAGCACAAATGCCGAAGGGGAAAAAATGTATGGCAGGCAGTTGCCGAAGCACTCAAAAGTGTATCTGCAGAATTGACAAACACGATAAATTTATTAGATGCTTGCATTAGCCGCAAACAGAGTGGACAAGCAGTATCTTTTGTATTTTTTGTTTAGAAGAAAACAAAGTTCCCTGTAAGCAAAAAATTGCAAATATGTATCCATTAAGCTGATCAAAATTAAAAACACCCGCACAATCTTATCTTTCTCGTTGCTAACGTGCATGGTATGTGTAATTATACGGCTTACGTGTTTCTGCTATGTTAGAGATTCTTTATGACAAATAAAGAGGGTTTACCCATGATCACGCTCTCTGCCCTCCTATATTTGCTACAGTGGGTGGACAGAAACATCTGGAAAGCTTGTAAGCGTGTTTCAGGGTAGCTTTCGCTTAAAAATGGCTCAAATGGCTCTAAGAACTATGAGACTTAGCATCTGAGGTCATCAATCCCTTGACGTAGAACTACTTAAACCTAACTAACCTAACGACATCACACACATCCATGCCCGAGGCGGGATTCGAGCCTGCGACCGTAGCAGCCGTGTGGTTCCTGACTGAAGCGCCTAGAACCGCTCGGCCACAGCAGCCGGCTTAGATTTTGCTGATGAAATAATTGTTAAGGGAAAAAAATCCGATACACTGCGTGGTTCTCAAGCTAATTAGCATTGACGTTAGCCAATCAGGCCGTTGCATGCCATATACAATTAGTGTCAGTTCTTCTCATAGCGGATAGTGCTCGGGTTCGATCCTTACTACCGTCCCATTTACAATTCTTGTATTGCTCTGTGGCACACACTTGGCGTAACCGTCCTGGTGCGCAGCCTCAATTTGCGCTCGCAATGGCCTTATTTCCTAACTTTGTAGCTAATTGACGCCCAAACGCCGCAACGCATCGAAACTTTTCCCTTAAAAATAATTTCTTAGGATACTCTACCTTGCAGCATTCTTTCAAACTTTTCAGACTGTTTCTGCCCATTCAGTATAGCAGGAAAACGGGGCAGCCACGCGGTCTTGGGCGCGTTGCCACGGTTCGGTCGGCTACCCCCCTCGGAGGTTCGAGTTCTCTCTCGGACATGTGTGTGTGTGTGTGTTGTTCAAAATGGTTCAAATGGCTCTGAGCACTATGGGACTTAACATCTATGGTCATCAGTCCCCTAGAACTTAGAACTACTTAAACCTAACTAACCTAAGAACAGCACATGACACCCAGCCATCACGAGGCAGAGAAAATCCCTGACCCCGCCGGGAATCGAACCCGGGAACCCGGGCGTGGGAAGCGAGAACGCTACCGCACGACCACGAGATGCGGGCTGTGTGTGTTGTTTTTAGTGTAAGTTAGTTTAAGTTAGATTAAGTAATGTGTAAGCTTATGGACCGATGACCTGAGCAGTTAGGTCCCATAAGACCTTACCATAAATTTCCAAATATAACATGGCAGATTTTTTTCTGAACAATTATTTTTCAGCACAACGTACCCTGAAGCATCTTTACAAGCATTTTTCCGGATGTTACTTACTATCCTGTATAGAGGGTTTAACAAAAATGTACAGTACAAATTGCAGCCCACATTTCTCATACGTATACGAAGAAATTATGTTAATTATATGAACATAGGCATGGAAACGCCCTGTTTCCGTGTTACAACTCAGTTTCTTCAACTCATTAATCATGGTAAACACAAAAGAACAGAAAGATTTTTACTCGTCCCTGTAGCTATGCAACTTACGTCATTGCTTGTTTACAGGTAACGTTAAAGACATGTAACGTTTATCCAAAGGACATGTGGCCTGTAATTGAAGAACTGTCATGAGGATCTCTCCATTGGAAAAAGATTTCGGAATGGTCCCCCTTTTCGGATCTCCAGGAGGGGACTGCCAAGGGGGAGGTTACCATGAGAAGAAGATTAAATAATCAACGAAAGGGTAAAGTTCTACGAGTCGGGCCGTGGAATGTCAGAAACTTGAACGTGGTAGGGAAACTAGAAAATCTGAAAAGGGAAATGCAAAGGCTCAGTCTAGATATAGCAGGGGTCAGTGAAGTGAAGTGGTAAGAAGACAAGGCTTTCTGGTCAGATGAGTATTGTGTTATAGCAACAGCAGCAGAAAATGGTATAACAGGAGTAGGATTCATTATGAATAGGAAGGAAAGGCAGAGAATGTGTTTCTGTGAAGGGTTCAGTGACCGGGTTGTGCTAATCAGAAATCGACAGCAGACCAACACCGACAACGATAGTTCAGGTATACATGCCGACGTCGCAAGCTGAAGATGATGACATAGAGAAAGCGTATGAGGGTACTGAAAGGGTAATACAGTATGTAAATGGGGATGAAAATCTAATAGTCATGGGAGACTGGAATGCAGTTGTAGGGGAAGGATTAGAAGAAAACGTTATAGGAGGATATGGATTTGAGACAAGGAACGAGAGAGGAGAAAGTCTGAAATCTGTAACAAGTTTCAGGTCGTAACAGGGAATACGCTGTTCAAGAATCAGGAGAGAGGAGGTATACTTGGAAAAGGGGAGATTTGTTTGATTACATCATGTCCGCCCCGATAGCTGAGTGGTCAGCACGACGGATTGCCATCCTAGGGGCCCGGGTTCGATTCCCGGCTGGGTAGGGAATTTTCTCCGCTCAGGTACTGGGTGTTGTGCTGCCTTCATCATCATTTCTCCCCCATCCGGCGCGCAGGTCGCCCAATGTGGCGTCGAATGTAGTTAAGAACTGCACCAAGGCGGCCGGACCTTACAGTAATGATGAAGAGACGGTTGGAGTTCAAGACATTAGTCAGGAAGAATCAATATTCGTAGGAGTGCGATACGGAAGTACTGAGGAATGAAGAGATACAGTTGAAGTTCTCTAAGGCTATAGAAAGAGCAATATGGAATAGCTCAGTACGGAGTACAGTTGAAGAGGAAGGGACATCTCTGAAAAGGGCCATCGCAGAAGTTGGAAAGGAAAACAAAGGTACAAAGAAGGTAACTGCGGAGGAACCATTGGTAACACAAGAATTACTTCAATTGATCGATGAAAGGAGGAAGTACAAAAATGTTCCGGGAAACTCAGGGATACAGAGATACAAGTCCCTGATAAATGAAAAAAATAGGAGTTGCAGGGAAGCTAAGACGAAATGGCTGCAGGAAAAATGTGAAGACATCGACAAAGAAATGACTGTCAGAAGGACAGACCTAGCATAGAGGAAAGACAAAACAACCTTTGGTAACATTAAAAGTAAGGATGGTAACATTAAGAGTGCGACGGGAATTCCACTGTTAAATGCAGAGGAGAGAGTGGATAGGTGGAAAGAATACATTGAAAGCCTCTATGAGGGGGAAGATTAGTCTGATGTGATAGAAGAAGAAACAGGAGTAGATTTAGAAGAGATGGGGGATCCAGTGTTACAGCAATGGAGGACGTAAGATCAAATAAGGCAGAAGAGATAGATAACAGTCTTTCAGAATTTCTAAAATAGTTGGGAGAAGTGACAACAAAACGACTATTCACGTTGGTGTGTAGAATGTATGAGTCTGACAACATACAATCTAACTTTCGGAAAAGCATCATCCACACATTTCCGAAGACGGAAAGAGCTGACAAGTGAGAGAATTATCGCAAATCAGCTTAACAGCTCATGCTTCCAAGTTACTTACAAGCATAATATACAGAAAAACAGGAAAAGAAACTGAGGATGTGCTAGACGACGATCACCGTGGCTTTAGGAAAGGTAAAGGCAGGAGAGAGGCAATTCTGACGTTGCAGTTAATAATGGAAGCAACACTAAAGAAAAATTAGGACACGTTCATAAGGTTTGTCGACCTGGAAAAAGCTTTCGACAATGTAAAATGGTGCAAGACGTTCGAAATTCTGAAAGTAATTAGGGGTAAACTATAGGGAGAGACGGCTCATATAGATTATGTACAACAACCAAGAGGGGATAATAAGGCTGGATGACCAAGAATGCTCGTATTAAAAACGGTGTAAGACAAAGATGTAGTGTTTCTCCCCTACTGTTCAATGAGTACATCGAGTAAGCAATGATGGAAATAGAACAAAAGTTCAGAGTGGAATTAAAATACAAGGTGAAATGATACCAATGATACGATTCGCTGATGACATTGCTATACTGAGTGAAAGTCAAGAAGAACTACATGATGTGCCGAACGGAATGAACAGGCTAATCAGTGAACAGTATGGATTGAGAATAGAAGGAAGAAAGACGAGGATAATGAGAAGTACTAAAAATGAGAACAGCGAGAAACGTAACATCAGGATTGATGTTCACGAACTAGATGTAGTTAACGAATTGTGCTATCTAGGCAGTAAAATAACCTATGACGGACGGGGCAGGGAGGACATCAAAAGCAGACTAGCAAAAGCATAAAGGGCATTCCTGGCCAAGAGAAGTCTACTAATATCAAATATCGGCCTCAATTTCAGGAAGAAATTTCTGAGAATGTACGTCTAGAGTATAGCATTGCGTGTTAGTGAAACACGGACTCTGGAAGGAGTGGAACAGAAGAGAATCGAAGCTTCTGAGATGTGGTGTCACAGACGAATGTTGAAAATTAGGTGGACTGGTAAGACAAGGAATGAGGTAGTTCTACGCAGAATCGGAAAGGGATATGTGGACAACACTGATAAGGAGAAGGGACAGGATGATAGGACACCTTTTAAGACTTGAAGTAATGAATTCCACGGCTTTAGATGAACCTGTATAGAGAAAAACCGGAAAGGCAGGAATACTGAGGACGTAGGTTGCAAGTGCTACTCTGATACGAAGAGGTTAGCGCAGGAGAGGAATTTGTGTCGTGCCGCAACAAACCAATCAGAAGCTTGATGACAAAAGAAAAGTAGGTTACGGAAGCATTTGTTGTGGTGTTAAGTCCAGAGACTGGTTTGATGCAGCTCTCCATGCTACTCTATCCTGTGCAAGCTTCTTCATCTCGCAGTACCTACTGCAACCTACATCCTTTTGAATCTGTTCAGTGTATTCATATCTTGGTCTTCCTCTACAGTTTTCACCCTCCACGGTGCCCTCCCGTTCTAAATTGGTGATCCCTTGATGCCTCAGAATGTGTCCTACCAAGCTATCCCTTCTTCTAGTCAAGGTGTGAAGCAAATTTCTCTTCTCCCCAGTTGTATGCAATACCTCATTATTTATGTGATCTACCCATTAAATCTTCAGCATTCTTCTGTAGCACCACATTCGAAAGCTTCTATTCTCTTCTTGTCTAAACTATTTATCGACCACGTTTCACTCACATACATGGATACACTCCATACAAACACTTCTAGAAACAGCTTCCTGACACTAAGATCCATACTAGATTTTAACAAATTTCTCTTCTTCAGAAACGCCTTCCTTGCCATTGCCAGTCTATATTTTACATCCTCTCTACTTCGACGATCATCAGTTATTTTGCTACCCAGATAGCAAAACTACTTTACTTCTTTAAGCGTCTCATTTTCTAATTTAATTCCTTCATCATCACCCTATTTAATTCGACCACATTCCATTATGCGCGTTTGGATATTATATCCTCCTTTCAAGACACTGTCCATTCCGTTCAGCTGCTCTTCCAGGTTCATTGCTGTCTCTGGCAGAATTACAATGTCATCGGCGAACCTCAAAGCTTTTATTTCTTCATCATGGATTTTAATTCCTACTCCGAATTTTTCATTTGTTTTCTTTACTCCTTGCTCAATTTGCATATTGAATAACATCGGGGATAGGCTACAGCCCTGTCTCACTCCCATCACAACCACTGCTTCCCCTTCATGTCCCTCGACTCTGATAGTTGTCATCTGGTTTCTGTACAAATTGTAAATAGCCTTTCGCTCCCTATATTTTACTCCTGCCACCTTCAGAATTTGAAATGGAGTATTCCAGTGAGCACTGTCAAAAGCTTTCCCTAAGTCTACAAGTGCAAGAAACGTAGGTTTGCCTTTCCTTAATCTATTTTGTAAGATACGTCGTAGGGTGAGTATTGTCTCACGTGTTCCAACATTTTTACGGAATCCAGAGTGATCTTCCCCGAGGTTGGCTTCTACCAGGTTTTCCATTCGTCTGTAACGAATTTACGTTAGTATTTTGCAGCCGTGACTTATTAAACAGATTGTTCGGTAATTTTCACATCTGTGAACACCTGCTTTCTTTGGGATTGGAATTATTATATTCTTCTTGAAGTCTGAGGTTATTTCGCCTGTCCCATACATCTTGCTCACTAGATGGTAGACTGTTGTCAGGACTGGTTCTCCTAAGGCCGTCAGTAGTTCTAATGGAATGTTGTCTACTCCGGCGGCCTTGTTTCGACTCGGGTCTTTCAGTGCTCTGTCAAACTCTTCACGCAGTATCGTATCTCCCATTTCATCTTCATCTACATCCTCTTCCATTTCCATAATATTGTCCTCAAGTACATCGCTCTTTTATGGACCCTCTATATACTCCTTCCACCTTTCTGCTTTCCCATCTTAGCTTAGAACTGGGTTTCCATCTGAGCTCTTGGTATTCATGCAAGTGGTTCTCTAGCCTCCAAAGATCTCTTTAATTTTCCTGTAGGTAGTATCTATCCTATCCCTAGTGATAAACGCCTCCATATCCTTACATTTGTCCTCTAGCCATGCCTTGCACTTCCTGTCGATCTCATTTTTGAGACGTTTGTATTCCTCTTTGCCTGCTTCATTTACTGCATTTTTGTATTTTCTACTTTCATCAATTAAATTCAATGTATCTTCTGTTAGCCAAGGATTTCTATTAGCCGTTGTCTTTTTGCCTACTCGATCCTCTGCTGCCTTCACTATTTCATCTCTCAAAGCTACCCATTCTTCTTCTACTGTATTTCTTTCCCCCATTCTTGTCAATCGTTCCCTAATGCTCTCCCTGAAACTCTCTATAACTTCCGGTTGTTTCAGTTTATCCAGGACCCATTTCCTCAAATTCCCACCTGTTTGCAGTTTCTTCAGTTTTAATCTACGGCCTCGGAAGCATTTAAAAAATTTTAAATTCCGTCAGTTGTTGATTATGTGAAATCCAGCAACTCAAACGTTAGTTACCCCTGGAAGTCGTCAGACAGGCAACCTGTAAAAGGAAACATGCTACCGTTTCGTCCTCTTATCAGTACAAATAATGAAAATAGAATTCGGGATAGACGTTTCTTCAAAGAGCGTCTTCCCCGATGCAGATCTGATTTTTACGTGTTGCTACGATCAAAAGTTGATGGCTGAGTCGAAGTTCAGTGACGGTAATCGTCAGCTTTATCACGCTGCGAACGCTACGGGCCGCTACCGTATCTTGCGACTTTGCTGAACAGGAGTCTGGAAGTTCGCCTCTCCCACGATACGCCAGCAGCGTCGGTCCATAGTACCGCCGTCTTTGCCACCCCTTTAGCCGAGTAATCGCAAAGTAACGCGCCGGGGAGACCAATACATAGGGCTCCGCTCCGCCGTCTGGGAGACAGGTGCTGAGTGGAGGTGCTGGTATCTGCCGCGGGAATCTGCTCGCCATATCCCGAAGCCCTGGCCCGCTCGCTGGCAGCTCATACTCCCTTCATGGTTATTACAGCCGTCGTGTTCGCTATCTCTCCAAGGCAGCCAAATTAGAATCGACGGCGCTGCGCGAAGTTGGTTGCTTGTCCTACTTTCAGATTAGAGCGCATAACGAAGGGTGTCTTAGATTGCGAACTCACTACCAAGACGCACCGGAAACCTGCTACACCACTGGCCATTAAAATTGCTACACCAAGAAGAAATGCAGATGATAAACGGGTATTCATAGGACAAATGTATTATACTAGAACTGACATGTGCTTACAATTTGGGGGCATAGATCCTGAGAAATCAGTACCCAGAACAACCACATCTGGCCGTAATAACGGCCTTGATACGCCTGGGCATTGAGTCAAACAAGGCTTGGATGGCGTGTACAGTTACAGCTGCCCATGCAACTTCAACACAATACCACAGTTCATCAAGAGTAGTGACTGGCGTATTGTGACGAGCCAGTTGCTCGGCCATCATTGACCAGACGTTTTCAATTGGTGAGAGATCTGAAGAATGTGCTGGTCACGGCAGCAGTCTAACATTTTGTGTATCCAGAAAGGCTTGTACAGGACCTGCAACATGCGGTCGTGCATTATCCTGCTGAAATGTAGGGTTTCGCAGGGATCGAATGAATGGTAGAGCCGCGGATCGTAACACATCTGAAATGTAACGTCCACTGTTCAAAGTGCCGTCAATGTGAACAAGAGGTACCGAGACGTGTAACCAACGGCACCCCATACAATCACGCCGGGTGATACGGCAGTATGGCGATGACGAATACACACTTCCAATGTGCGTCCACCGCGACGTCGCCACACACGGATGCGACCATCATGATGCTGTAAACAGAACTTGGATTCATCCGAAAAAATGACGTTTTGCTATTCGTGCAGCCAGGTTCGTCGTCGAGAACACCATCGCAGGCGCTCCTGTCTGTGATGCAGCGTCAGGGGTAACCCCGTCCACGGTCTCCAAGCTGATAGTCCATGCCGCTGCAAATGTCGTCGAACGGTTCGTGCAGATGGTTGTTGTCTTGCAAACGTCCCCGTCTGTTGACTCAGGGATCGAGACGTGGCTGCACGATCCGTTACAGCCATGCGGATAAGATGCCTGTCATCTCGACTGTTAGTGATACGAGGCCGTTGGGATCCAGCACGGCGTTCCGTATTGCCTCCTGAACCCACCGATTCCATATTCTGCTAACAGCCATTGGATCTCGACCAACGCGAGCAGCAATGTCGCGATACGATAAACCGCAATCACGATAGGGTACAATCCGACCTTTATCAAAGTCGGAAACGTGATGGTACACATTTCTCCTCCTTACACGAGGCATCACAACAACCTTTCACAAGGGAAGGGCGCTCAACTGCTGTTTGTGTATGAGAAATCGGTTTGAAACTTTCCTCATGTCAGCACGTTGTAAGTGTCACCACGGGCGCCAACCTAGTGTAAATGCTGTGAAAAGCTAATCATTTGCATATCACAGCGTCTTCTTCCTGTCGGTTTAATTTCGCGTCCGTAGCACGTCATCTTGGTGGTGTAGCAATTTTAATGGCCAGTAGTGTAGTTTGCGAGGAAAAAATAAGTTGCATGTTTTCATCTCAACGACTAATCAATGAATTATAATGTGAAGTGATACGACAAGTACAGGGACAGGATGAAAGTATGTGAACATCACACGCTCAGCAGATTACCATGCCTAATATGGTGTAAGAAAAGCGTTGCATTTAAAACAACTTCTAGTCATCTCGGAATGTCTAAATACAGGTCCCGTGTGCTTTTCCAGGCAATATCAAACGTACTTCTTGCGAAGTAGTGGAAGGTGAAGGCAGCGATGTGGTGGTGGATAGTGATCATGGGACGTTCTCTTCGAAGTAGGTCCCAAAGGCACAGTAATATTGAGATCTGACGAGTGTGGTGAACAGGGTTAAAACTCCCCTTAGAAAAATTCATGAATTACTGTGCTGGTTAACCCCTTATGTTATTTGATTTTCAAACAGCTGAGCAAAACTGAACGTAGTCAGATATTTCTCTCTTTACTTATTCTGATCATCACTAAACTGACACACAATATTTTTTTTTAGCGCAACACAATCTGACTTTCAATAATCCCCTGACTAACAATAACCTATACCTTTCATGAGTCGCTTACCTCACAAAAATCTTCGTTACTCAACCTACTGCAATACAGCGAGCGCCAGTACTGCGAGCTAAATAAAAGATTCTAACTACTGAAGGCACTAACTACTGTTTTTTATATTTAGCAAATGAAAGATTTTGATAGAGAAGAAACAATGTATTTACCTTAATAATCTTCAAATAGTCATCAGTTCATGATATCCACTATTACACACTGATGGACACACGTCCAGATCGTCGCTCTCAAAATTCTGCCATTTCTCTCACCACATCCACCACTGCTGGCGGCTCACATCCAACTGCGCAACGCTACGCGCTGTTCACATCCAACTGCCCAACACTACAATAGCAAATATTCCGACAATGGAAACCAGCCACAGACTTCACACAGCACAGTCAGTGATTTTCATATAGAGCACTACGTGGCGTTACCAACATAAAAACTTAAACTGTGGTGTCACCGCCAGACACCACACTTGCTAGGTGGCAGCCTTTAAATCGGCCGCGGTCCGCTAGTATACGTCGGACCCGCGTGTCGCCACTGTCAGTGATTGCAGACCGAGCGCCGCCACACGGCAGGTCTAGAGAGACGTCCTAGCACTCGTCCCAGTTGTACAGCCGACTTTGCTAGCGAAGCTACACTGACAAATACGCTCTCATTTGCCGAGACGATAGTTAGCATAGCCTTCAGCTACCTCATTTGCTACGACCTAGCAAGGTGCTATGACCAGTTATATTGAGATTATATAATGTATCAACAAGAGCAATGTTCACCAGTTGTGGATTAAAGTTAAGTATTACATCAACTACGTACTTTATTTATTAGACTCAACTCCTTTAATTGTTCCAGACCTCACGCCAGTCTGCGTGAGCTTAAACGCGTGCATTTCGGCCTCCTCTAGCAACACGGTGTTGGCTCTTCTGCCAACACATCATAAACAGCCTACTTAAAATGGGAGATGCACCAATTCGTTATCGTTCTCAATAAGTCAGTCGTGCACGATGTGAAGAGGGACATTGTACTACGGGAGGGACCTGATCAGCCAAAATGTCCACATAACCCTTGGCAGCATTACCACCTTGCAGAGTAATCGTTGAGTCCATAGAATACGACCGTGGGCGCTGGGAAAGGGGCGTGATCCAGGAACGCATTGACTCTTTTGTGCATTTGATTACAGGTCCCGATGGTTTGCAACGTCGCCAACAGAACCAAGTTCTTGCGTGTCATTTTTCCCATGATTCTGCTGCTTTTCTCCCCCAGATTCATGGCCTCACGGGACCACATGGCCTTCGCAGTCCCCCCGCCGATGACACCAGGGCACCCTGGGACGAGCGGATGGACGATGCGCCGTCCCTCTCGCAGACCAGATGGACGTGGACCCGTCGTCGCTGTCGCCATCGACGTCAATGACCCAGGACACGCCCTCAGGCTTGGACATGTGTCCAAGCAGCAGCAGCTTACTGTTGCCTCGTAAGCCAGTTGGCAGGGTATGGTCGGGAGCACCGCGTCTTCCACAGTCGCAGCTCCCGGCCCATCCAGCGCCCTGCCTCCTCTCCCCCTCCCCCGCAACCCCCCCCCCATCTCACCACCACGAAGTCATTCGCATCCTTCACACTCGACGACGGTGCAGCATTTTGGTGAGAGTAATGTGCTGGTGTAAGCTGTCTACAGAACACCGGTCGGCAAATATGAACCCGCAAAGATCGATTAGTAGACACTGGCCGGCCGCTGTGGCCGAGCGGCTCTAGGCGCTTCAGTCTGGAACCACGGGGCTTCTAATGTCGCAGGTTCGAATCCTGCCTCGGGCATGGATGTGTGTGATGTCCTTAGGTTAGTTAGGTTTAAGTAGCTCTAAGTCTAGGGGACTGATGACCTCTGATGCTTAGTCCCATAGTGCTTAGAGCCATTTGAACCACTTTTTTAGTAGACACTGGATCAAGCACGCCTTTCTCAAGAGAGGCCAGAGACACGCCATACAGCAACATGCCGCCAACTTCCTCCCGACGGAATGTATTTTCGCCATCTCGCTGATCGGAGAGCTCCACTCAGTCACTCACTCAGTCATCCAGTTGGCGTCTGTTAGTCTACTCGCAGAGCGGCTTTAGTTCGTCACAGGCTACGACAATAAACAGCGACCAGATTAGCGGAACTAGTACTTTACATCAGTCTGCAAGAGGACTATTACTGATGAGCTTGTACCACCAAACATGGACTCTATTCAAGTTAAGTAAACCTTCCAGTTTGTGTAAATGAAGAACCGTATTAATCCTCGTGTGCATTTGTGAAAGAGAATAGCGGCCAGCTATAACAACATCCTCTCCCTCGCTTCCTTCTGGTACAGGACTCTACACTTACCAGTATAAGGCCTATACTTTCCGTAATAAAGACAACAGAGGTAGTTTTGGAAAAAAAAATTGCCATTAAAATGATAAATGTTCACTGAAAACGTGTTTTTCCCACTTTGTTAATTTTTTCCAGGTTATTTTTCGGTATATTCCATCCGTCATTTTTAATTTTTGAATTTGCGTATTAAAATTGTCATCAGAAGGGTAAGGGACCATATTATACCTATTTTTGGCCACATTGGACGAGAATTTTGGAATTTTGATCAGATTTTCAGGATTTAGGCCCACTGTGCGTTGGATCAGTCGCCGTGGATTTCTCTCTTGGTTACAGAGGTCAACGGATCTTACCCCATCAGATTCATTTTTGTGAAGTTGGCTTAAGAGCAAAGTCTAAAAGTGAATTGTTTTTTTGTGTCCATCAGTCTTCTGACTGGTTTGAGGTGGCCCGCCACGAATTCCTCTCCTGTGCTAATCTCTTCATCACAGAGTAGCACTTGCAAACTACGTCCTCAATCATTTGCTGGATGTATTCCAGTCTCTGTCTTCCTCCACAGTTTTTACCCTCTACAGCTCCCTGTAGTACCACGGAAGTCAGTCGAAAGTCTTAACAGTTGTCCTATCATCCGGTCCCTTCCCCTTCTCAGTGTTTTCCACATATTCCTTTCCTCTCCGATTCTGCGCAGAGCCTCCTCATCCCTTCCCTTATCAGTCCACCTAATTTTCGACATTCATCTGTAGCGCCACATATTAAATGCTTCGATTCTCTTCTGTTCCGGTTTTCCCACAGACCATGTTTCAATGCTATACAATTCTGTACTCTAGACGTACATTCTCAGAAATTTCTTCGTCAAATTAAGGCCGATATCTGATATTAGTAGATTTCTCTCGGCCAGGAATGCCTTTTTTCCCATAGCTAGTCTGCTTTTGATGTCCTCCTTGCTCCGTCCATCATTGATTTTTATACGGCTTTGATAGCAGAATTCCTTAACTTCATCTACTTCGTGACCATCAATCCTGATGTCAAGTTTCTCGTTGTTCTCACTTCTATTACTTCTCGTTAACTTCGTATTTCTTCGATTTACTCTCAATCAATACTCTGTACTCATTAGATTGTCAATTACGTTCAGCAGATCACGTAATTCTTCTTCACTCAGGAAGCAATGTCATCAGCGAACCCTTTCACCTTGAATTTTAATTCCATTTCCGAATCTTTCTTTTATTTTCATTATTGATTCCTCGATGTACAGATTAAACAGTAGGGGCAAAAAGCATCTTTGTCTTACACCCCTTTTCATATGAGCACTTCGTTATTATTATTCCTTCTCGGCTGTTGTACATATTGTATATTACCCGTCTCTCCCTATAGCTTACCCCTACTTCTCTCAAAATTTCGAACATTTTACAATGTCGAACTCTTTTTCTATATCGATAAATCCAATGAATGTGTCTTGATTTTTCTTTAGTCTTGCTTCCATTATTAACTGCAATTGCCTCCGTCGTGCCTTTGCCTTTCCTAAAGCCAAACTGATCGTCATCTAGCGCGTCCCCAATTTTCTTTCCATTCTTCTATATATTAATCTTGTAAGCAACTTGGATGCATGAGCAATTAAGCTGATTGTGCGGTAATTCTCGCTCTTGTCAGCTCTTGCAGTCTTCGGAACTGTATGGGTGGTGCTTTTCCGAAAGTCAGATGGCATGTCCCCAGACTCATACATTCTGCACACCAACGTGTATAGTCGTTTTGTTGCCACGTCACCCAATGATTTTAGAATCTCTGATGGAATGTTATCTATCCTTTTCGACGCGCAGGTCGCCGAAGTGGCGTCAAATCGAAAGACCTGCACCAGGCGAACGGTCTACCCGACGGGAGGCCCTAGCCACACGACATTTCATTTCATTTCATCTATCCTTTCTGCCTTATTTGATCTTAAGTCCTGCAAAGCTCTTCTAAATTATGATTCTGATACTGGATCCCCTATTTCTTCTGAATCGACCTCTGTTTCTTCTTCTATCACATCAGACAAATGTTCTCTTCATAGAGGTTTTCAATGTATAATTTCACCAATCCCCTCTCTCCTCTGCAATTAACAGTGGCATTTCCGTTGCACTCTTAACGTTATCACCCTTGCTTTTAATGTCACCGAAGGTTGTTTTGACTTTCCTGTAAGCTGAGTCTGTCCTTCCGACAATCATTTCTGTTTCGATGTCTTCACATATTTCCTGCAGCCTTTTCTTCTTAGCTTCCCTGTACTTCCTATTTATTTCATTCCTCAGGGACTTCTATTTCTGTATACCTGAGTTTCCCGGAACATTTTTGTACTTCCTCCATTCATCGATCATTTGAAGTATTTCTTCTGTTACGCATGGTTTCTTCGCAGTTACATTCTTAGTACCTATGTTTTCATTCCCAAGTTCTGCGATGGCCCTTCTTAGAGATGTCCATTCCTCTTCAACTGTACTGCCTACTGCGTTATTCCTTATTACTATATCTATAGCGTTAGAGAACTTGAACTGTATCTCATAATTCCTTAGTACTTCCGTAGCTCACTTCTTTGCGTATTGATTCTAGCTGACTAATGTCTTAAACTTCAGCCACTCATCAACACTAATATATTGTCATCTTAGCCTATGTCTGTTCCTGGATACGCTTTAAAATCCAGTATCTGATTTTGTAAAATCTGTCTGACCATGATGTAATCAAACTAAAATGTTCCCGTATCACCCGGCACAAGTATATCACCTCTTCTTGTGATTCTTGAACAGGGTATTCGCTATTACTAGCTGAAACTTGTTACAGAATTCAGTAAGTCTTTGTCCTCTCTTATTCCTTGTCCCGAGCCCATATTCTCATGTAACTTTTTGTTCTACTCCTTCCCCTACAACTAGATTCCAGTCTCCCATGACTATTAGATTGTCATACTGTATTACGTGCTGTATTATTCTTTCAATATTCTCATACACTTTCTCTACATCTTCAGCTTGCAATGTCGGCATGTATACCTGAACTATCGTTTGGCGGTGTTTGTTTGCTGTAGATTCTGATAAGAACAACCCTGTCAGTGAAATGTTCACAGTAACACACTCTCTGCCATACCTTCCTGTTCATAAATAATTCTACTCCCGTCGTACCATTTTCTGCTGCTGTTGATATTACCCATAGTCATCTGTCAATAAATCCTTGTTTCCTTTCCACTTGACTTCACTGACCCTCACTATATCTAGATTGAGCCTCTGCATTTCCCTTTTCAGATTTGCTAGTTTCCCAGGCACGTTCAAGCTTCTGACATTCCACGCCCCGAGACGTAGAACGATATTTTTCCGTTGATTATTCAATCTTTTTCTCATGGTAGCCTCCCCTTTGGCAGTCCCATCCCGGAGGTCCGAATGGGGGACTATTCCGGAATCTTTTGCCAGTGGAGAGATGATCATGACACTTCTTCATTACAGGCCACATTACCAGTGGATACACGTTACGTGTCCTTAATGCAATGGTTTCCATTGGCTTCTCCATCCTCATGCTGTTTATCACCGCCAAGTCTCCCGCCGTTGGGGGCAGTTTCCCAGCCTTAAGACAAGAGAATGCCCTGAACCTCTGTCCGCTCCTTCGCCCTCTTCGACAAGGCCATTGGCCGAATGAGGATGACTTCTTATGCCGGAAGTCTTCGGCCCCCTACGCTGATTATTAATTTAAATTTAAGCAGCGGTGGGATTCGAACCTAAGATATGAATATGAATCAAAGACGCTATCCCTATACCACGGCGAATAGTGGACACAAAGGAGGAACCTCTCGCTCGCATTTTATAAGTGTGTGGCCAAGTAGAAAACTGTATGAATGAGATCAGATCAGGAAATGTACACAATTAGACAAACTATTACATCACAATGTTTCATTTATTGTCACTTGCATTTGTTGTTACCGATTGTTTTTATTAGTTTCCTCGGAAACTGTTAAGAGCAGGGCATATGTTTATATGACGTTTTTTGTTCAGAATCAAATGGGTCAAATGGCTCTGAGCACTATGGGACTCAACTGCTGTGGTCATAAGTCCCCTAGAACTTAGAACTACTTAAACCTAACTAACCTAAGGACATCACACACATCCATGCCCGAGGCAGGATTCGAACCTGCGACTGTAGCGGTCGTGCGGTTCCAGACTGTAGCGCTTTTAACCGCTCGGCCACTCTGGCCGGCTGTTCAGAATCACTAATACTTTCACCCATCAAAAAACGTACCTTTCTTCCTGACTCGTTCTTATATACCGTGCGCTCTGCAAGATGCTAGCGAGTTTTTCACGCTTGGTGATGCTTCTGTAGCTTATGACACATGAAAAGCTTGTTTCTTGTGTTCTGGTCGCATTCAGCTGTTAAACATGTATTTGATACATTTTATCAGCGAGATACCGTTCTTTGAGAATATTTTTCTCGGGATGTGTTATAGATATCAATATCAAATTTGTTCGAAATGTTTGTTGATATTTCCTCTACAATCTGGAATTTTTTTTTTCAACCGGTAATGTCGAGGAGCAAAGGCGGAAGTGTCGTCGGAACGAAACAAAATTTCGATGTAGACCTCCACGCGCGGTATGTCACGCTCGTCTGAAATCGAAATTGAGTTGACGTTAGCGAAGTATATAAGATTCTTTAGGAGTTGTACCTCGCTCACGTTATTTGGACCATAACAAAATGGCGGCCATTTGAAAAAAATAGGATTTTTTCATCGATTTTTCGACTTCGACGGCCAAGTAAACATATTTATAGTTAATGGATCGGAAGAAAAGTGGTATAACTCCTAGACAATTTAGTTAGCTTCGTCGGAAACAGAGAATCGTGCCAATCGGTTCAGTAGATTTGAAGTTACCACAGCGCGCGATAAAAGAAAGTCATTTCGAGAAAAACACGTTTCAAGTTTTGACTACATGTAAATGCAATATTATGCAACGTACGTTCAATCTGCTATTCCGGGTCCATAAACTAGTCCTTCCTCTTCCTCATAGAGGGCGTTCTGCTCGATGTTGGCCATCCTGCGCTGCTCCAGAGCCGCTCGCACGGCCGGTGACAAGCGGTTTTCGGCCGCTCGAATCCGGTGGTCGTCCGAATGCCTGGCGAACTGCGTCGAATAGAGTCCCAGGGTGACGTCCATCGTTGTCACGGTCTTCAGAATTTCTGAATACCCTTCGTTGAAGCTGCTCACTGCTAGGAAAATCGCTATCTCCACAGTCTTCGCACCAGAATGCTAATGCTTGGGGGAAAACTTCCAAACACACGCGTTCAAACTTTCATTTGAATTTTCTGTGTTTCCTCTCAAGCACCGGTACAATAACTCGTCCTCCGAAAGAAAAAAACTGGTGCGTGAAAAAGGCCGATTTCAGGCAGGTTCATTTTTCTTGTTCAATCGCGAATAACAAACATTTCCATTCTGTATTCGGAAAAACCGTTTCAGGGGTTGATTCTAAACACTTTTATGGATCCAAAAATACAATTTAGAAAAATCGGTTTTTTGAACCAAAAGATAGTAAACCTCCGCTTAATGGAATGTGAATACGCCGGAGGCATAGGAACTGCGTGTCGTGACTGTGCCGGACATTCAGTTCCTTCCGGAAGTATGTTCTGATGGTTGGGGCGCCATTTCAAGATTTTCAGTTTTAATGGTGTACTGTTATCCCCTCACGAAAAAGTTTGTATATGTTTCATGTGCTACATGAGCTGTAGAGATTCAACACTTTCGAGTACACACTTTATATCACTACCGTCTGCTACTGTTATACTATAACCTCAAAGCTGGCGGCAGTTCGTTTAATGAAATTATTTTCATTCAAGCAATTACAGTATAAAGAAGCAGAGCAGTGTTACCCTCTTCGAGGAATTTTGTAATGTTGACCGTGTTGTACTTAACGGAGGTGGCTTATCGGAAGTGAAAGTCAAAGTTACGTAAATATTTAAACGGTAACAAACAATATTTTACCTATCCACGCTGTTCAAAGAATAAAGAAAACGGTCGCCAGCCTAATTAGGCAAGAGAATGATTGACATTCTTGTTCAAGAAAATAGGTATGAGTAACTTTAACGCACAAACACAACATATATTTTGCCACACGCGAGTGCAATGAACTCTGGCACCTGAATACAGTGTGTTCACGTCAAGGTTGGAGCTAACAGATCAGAACAAACTATTTGCATAAATGTAACACATAACAAAAATCATTATTAACTAGAGGACTTAGTCAAACTGAATGGTCTCGATAACATTACTATTAATATTCACTGAGGAGTCATAAAATGGACATAGGTTCAATACTACTTTTCAAACATTTTCTTATCTGACAAAAAATTAAAAATGTAGTTCACTGCCAAATTATGAACTGGTCATAGGTTAAGTCTCTCTCAGATAAATACTTTTCTATTTAGAATGAAAGTTAAATATTTCACAAACTAATAATTTTCACTGAATTTTGAATAAAAGAAGTTCTTGTTTTCATAGATAATGGTCTTTCTGTTAATAGTTATTTATCATGAGCATAAAGGACACACTGTGGATCCTATTACACTATTAATATGCACTCTTAATACACAAGAGAAACCCAATATTGTACAGAATTTCACTTGAATAGCAAGAATAATTGAAACTTTCTATATCTAAGTACGTTTGTGCATTTAAACTACTTTCAATGGAGGGGGGCCTTAATCCTGACCACTGTTGTAGAGAAAACTAAACACACTTTGAATATACCAAAGAAACAAGCTCTTAACGAGTATGAACATACAACTTTTAACCGTAATAGTCCTCAACTTTTACTGCAGTAGAACACAACTTCACATATCTGTAAGAAACTGACTCACCTTTTGCGATTTACAACAAGCAGCAATGTGATCATTTAGTAAGCAAAACTTTACAAGCCTCAGTTTTAAGAACTTTTAATTTTGAAGTTGGCAACAACATATTAATAAGCAGTTTTAATAGAAAGATTATTTTCAACAAGCATCATTTACTGTATTACTCAGTTCCGCTACATAGACTTTTTCTTTTTACTATGTTCAAGTGGCATTAATTAGTAAAACACTGGGCTTTCCTATTTTCACAATATGGACACTCGGTTAGCATTTTTGACATGGGAAGGGCCCTAAGCGGTTGTGTGACTAGGGATAAAAAATCAAGGTAGGTATAAGAGCACAAGTACGTTGTATTTGCGCACACTAAAACATCCAATGAGCTGATCCTTCACATTACATGTTTACAATTCCTTGGTTCCTTTTTCAGTGATTGCGCAATGTGGTGGCGATTACATGTTGGTAGGTGGATTTGCGGATAGAATTGCTGGACTCTGTCATTTCTTGGTGGCGATGATAGATATCAATTCCAGAATAGTACCAGCTCTTTATCCATCCATCAGAGACATTGGAAAGCGGCACGGGAAGCCTCTCTCGGCACCAGCACATTACACAACTTTTACAAGAGCAGTTGACAGTTTGGTAGCTCGTCCCCCACTGACTCTCTTTCCACCTTTCTACCTAGGCCAACCACAATTTGCGCGCGTTACTCAGTTCCGATCCCGAGGGGAACCACAATACCTTTTAAATACAAATTAACTAAGAACCGTAAGTGGAGGTCAGCATTTTACATAACGGCAAACAGATATTTTAAATAAAACAGAACATTTGCATATATTGGTAGGTCTACACAAAATTATTTAAATAAAATTATTTAATTTTAAAGATAACCTGTCCAGGACAGGTCAGGAAAACTGCTGGTGAATCCTGTGGATGCCTTGGGCAGATGGAGGGAATATTTTGAAGAGTTGTTCAATGTAGGTGAAAATGCGATCAGTAATGTTTCAGATTTCGAGGTAGAATGGGATAAGAATGATGATGGAAATAGGATCACATTTGAGGAAGTGGAAAAAATGGTCAATAGATTGCAGTGCAATAAAGCGGCTGGGGTGGATGAAATTAAGTCGGAACTCATCAAATACAGTGGAATGTCAGGTCTTAAATGGCTACACAGGATAATTGAAATGGCCTAGGAGTCGGGACAGGTTCCATCAGACTGGACAAAAGCAGTAATCACACCAATCTTCAAACATGGAAACAGAAAAGATTGTAACAACTACAGAGGTATCTCTTTAATCAGCGTTGTGGGTAAAATCTTCTCAGGTATTGTTGAAAGGAAAGTGCGAGTATTAGTTGAGGACCAATTGGATGAAAATCAGTGTAGGTTTAGGTCTCTTAGAGGTTGTCAGGACCAGATCTTTAGCTTACGGCAAATAATGGAGAAGTGTTATGAGTGGAACAGGGAATTGTATCTATGCTTTATAGATCTAGAAAAGGCATATGACCGGGTTCCTAGGAGGACGTTATTGTCTGTTCTACAAGATTATGGAATAGGAGGCAAACTTTTGCAAGCAATTAAAGGTCTTTACATGGATAGTCAGGCAGCAGTTAGAGTTGACGGTAAATTGAGTTCATGGTTCAGAGTAGTTTCAGGGGGAAGACAAGGCTGCAACCTGTCTCCACTGTTGTTCATATTATTTATGGATCATATGTTGAAAACAATGGACTGGCTGGGTGAGATTAAGATATGTGAACACAAAATAAGCAGTCTTGCATATGCGGATGACTTAGTTGTGATGGCAGATTCGATTGAAAGTTTGCAAAGTAATATTTCAGAGCTAGATCAGAAATTTAAGGACTATGGTATGAAGATTAGCATCTCCAAAACGAAAGTAATGTCAGTGGGAAAGAAATATAAACGGATTGAGTGGCAAATAGGAGGAACAAAGTTAGAACAGGTGGACGGTTTCAAGTACTTAGGATGCATATTCTCACAGGATGGCAACATAGTGAAAGAACTGGAAGCGAGGTGTAGCAAAGCTAATGCAGTGAGCGCTCAGCTACGATCTACTCTCTTCTGCAAGAAGGAAGTCAGTACCAAGACTAAGTTATCTGTGCACCGTTCAATCTTTCGACCAACTTTGTTGTATGGGAGCGAAAGCTGGGTGGATTCAGGTTACCTTATCAACAAGGTTGAGGTTACGGATATGAAAGTAGTTAGGATTATTGCAGGTACTAGTAGATGGGAACAATGGCAGGAGGGTGTCCACAATGAGGAAATCAAAGAAAAACTGGGAATGAACTCTATAGATGTAGCAGTCAGGGCGAACAGACTTAGATAGTGGGGTCATGTTACACGCATGGGAGAAGCAAGGTTACCAAAGAGACTCATGGATTCAGCAGTAGAGGGTAGGAGGAGTCGGGGCAGACCGAGGAGAAGGTACCTGGATTCGGTTTAGAATGATTTTGAAGTAATAGGTGTAACATCAGAACAGGCACCAATGTTAGCACTGAATAGGGGATCATGGAGGAACTGTATAAGGGGGGCTATGCTCCAGACTGAACGCTGAAAGGCATAATCAGTCTTAAATGATGATGATGATGATGATGATTTAAAGATAACCAAAGAGATTATACGAGGAAGACAAAATATCATTACAGAGATTATACTTCATTACAGTATCGAATTAATCGTACACTAATTACAGAAGTTCAGCGATGGGATGTTGAATGAAATAGAAAGCTAAATGAATCAACAAAAGGTATGTCTAAGCTATGGTGTCACAACTTCATTACAGAGGCATTTGCCTGATTTAAACTACTCAGATGTATCCGCCTTCTGTGTGTGTTATTACCGACACTTCATTAAAATGTGTGCAATGCATGCTTATGTATTTCTTAGTTCATAATATGGTCGTGCGTGGTGCATGGGTCACTGCAACTTTGTAGCCGTTGTTTCTATCATTGGCCCGTTTCAGGTACACTATGAGACATTGTTTTCTACCGTGGCCGCGGGAACGATTACTATTTTATGCCGCTCTGTCACGTTCTTGGACGTTCTTACATTTATCCGTGCTTTAGAACAATCTGGCGGTAATATAGATGTTTCACTGATTGCAGCTGACTTATGCTCACGTACAGGCAATGCGTATGTGGTAGAATACTTAACTCGATCTTTGCGCCGGATGTAAAGGATAAACGACTCATCTGTGAGTGCACACTGGGGTGAGTAACTTTGGTCAGTGACCTAGTTTTATGATTTTGTTTACATCTGTAGTTCATCAGACGCAGAAATCAGTCGTCAGTTGCACAAGAAAACTTTTATTTGGTTCACGTCACGGGTTTCGACAGTTTAAACTGTCATCTTCAGAAGTGAAATAGGCTCAAATCATTAGTAAGTCAGAGTCAAAATAAGAATTAGGCAGTGGTGTCCTTTGCTACAGAATCAATAAAACAGTGACGTCACTAAAATGATTTCAGCCTCTTCCACTTCCGAAGATGATAGTTTAAACCGTCGAAACTGGTAAAGTGATGCTAATAAAGAGTTTCTTATTCAGCTAACGACTGACTTTTCTACTTTTAGTGAACTTGTTTTAGTTCAGATCTAGTCCTAAAAGTCAAGAGACACGGAAAGTGCAGTCTTTTCATACTTCGTAATTTAAGCACAGAGTTCACATCGGTAGAAGCATTTTATAGTTATTCTGATCATATAAGACCACCTTGCAAGGGGAGCAAGGCTAGCGGAATGTAAGGAAAGAGATTTGCATAAGACACGCGCAATCACATGCTGGAAACAGGGCTTTAGTCACGCTGGCGAAAAGTGCCCTTTCTCTTTTGAGTTAGAAACCGGATCTCCGTGACTCAGAACTGAACAGTCCTTAGACTATCTCTCTGTTACACTTAATCATTGGCAGACTCACTCTTAAAAGCAATCTCCAAAGACAGCAAGATACCTGTCCGCATTCCAGTGTGAATTGCTGCCTTCCGTCCCACGCCGTGTCCGTCGCACAGTAGCGGGAATTCTGAGTCACAACAGTACCCTAGAATCTAGTAACTGCCAAGTCACACGCAGGGCGTCTACATAGTTGTGGGAAAAATGCATAAGGTGGGCATGCCATTTTGATTTTTGTATGTAATCGATGTGCACGTCAGAGAGAGGGCAAGTTGTGATACAGTTAAATAGTCTTTTGTCATACTGCAGCACAGTCTTTGCCTCTGCACAGTCCGATACATTCTTAGTTGGAATGTGGTAGGATCAGTAGTGATATGTTGACTTTGTGGTGTCACCGCCAGACACCACACTTGCTAGGTGGTAGCTTTCAAATCGGCCGCGGTCCGCTAGTATACGTCGGACACGCGTGTCGCCACTGTCAGTAATTGCAGACCGAGCGCCACCACACGGCAGGTCTAGAGAGACGTACTAGCACTCGCCCCAGTTGTCCGACGACTTTGCTAGCGACTACACTGACGAAGCCTTTCTCTCATTAGCCGAGAGATAGTTAGAATAGCCTTCAGCTAAGTCCATGGCTACGACCTAGCAAGGCGCCATTAACCATTTCTAGAGAGAGTCTCACTTGTATCATCCAGAATTTATACAAATGATGGATTAAAGTTAAGTATTCCAGCAGCTGCGTACTTTTCTTTATAACATTCATTACGTATCCTGTTTCAGACCTAAGCAAGCCTGCGTGAATTAAACGCGTGCCTTTCGGTTACCCGTCACTGTGGACTGGCTGTCTTGTCAGTCCACAACAGACTTATAATTGTATCTGTAGAGATGAAGAAAAATTTATTGTAAAGGACAGCAAGGGTGAATATGATGCATATACTGAAAGGCAAAAAGACCATAAATTTACGTTATTTTATTGAAGAGATGAATGTGAGGTATTACTGCAGATCTGAGCAAGTTGTTTGCCGCAATGATTGCAGTTAGTTAGTTATCTGTGTTCACTTCTTCAGAGCTGACCTACGTTTTTTCATATTAGGTGCATTGTGCTGCTAGGTGTTCCATATCAGCAACCTCAGTAGTCATTAGGCATCGTGAGAGAGCAGAGAGAGGCGCTACCCGTAACTCACGGACTTCGAACGTGGTCAGGTGATTGGATGTCACTTGTGTCACGTGTCTGCATGTGAGATTTCCACACTTCTAAACATCCCTAGGTCCAGTGTTTCCGATGTGACAGTGAAGTGGAAACGTGAAGGGACACGTACAGCACAAAAGCGTACAGGCCGACATCGTCTCTTGACTGACAGAGACTGCCGAAAGTTAACGAGGGTCGTAATGTACGAGGTGCATTCAAGTTCTAAGGCCTCCGATTTTTTTCTAATTAACTACTCACCCGAAAGCGATGAAACTGGCGTTACTTCTCGACGTAATCGCCCTGCAGACTTACACATTTTTCACAACGCTGACGCCATGATTCCATGGCAGCGGCGGAGGCTTCTTTAGGAGTCTATTTTGACCACTGGAAAATCGCTGAGGCAATAGCAGCACGGCTGGTGAATGTGTGGCCACGGAGAGTGTCTTTCATTGTTGGAAAAAGCCAAAAGTCACTAGGTGCCAGGTCGGGTGAGTAGGGAGCATGAGGAATCACTTCAAAGTTGTTATCACGAAGAAACTGTTGCGTAACGTTAGCTCGATGTGCGGGTGCGTTGTCTTGGTGAAACAGCACACGCGCAGCCCTTCCCGGACGTTTTTGTTGCAGTGCAGGAAGGGATTTGTTCTTCAAAATATTTTCGTAGGATGGACCTGTTACCGTAGTGCCCTTTGGAACGCAATGGGTAAGGATTACGCCCTCGCTGTCCCAGAACATGGACACCATCATTTTTTCAGCACTGGCGGTTACTCGAAATTTTTTTGATGGCGGTGAATCTGTGTGCTTCCATTGAGCTGACTGGCGCTTTGTTTCTGGATTGAAAAATGGCATACACGTCTCATCCATTGTCACAACCGTCGAAAAGAAAGTCCCATTCATGCTGTCGTTGCGCGTCAACATTGCTTGGCAACATGCCACACGGGCAGCCGTGTCGTCGTCCGTCAGCATTCGTGGCACCCACCCGGATGACACTTGTCGCATTTTCAGGTCGTCATGCAGGATTGTGTGCACAGAACCCACAGAAATGCCAACTCTGGAGGCGATCTATTCAACAGTCATTCGGCGATCCCCCAAAACAATTATTTCCACTTTCGCGATCATGTCGTCAGACAGGCTTGTGCAAGCCCGAAGTTGTTTCGGTTTGTTGTCACACGATGTTCTGCCTTCATTAAACTGTCGCACCCACGAACGCACTTTCGACACATCCATAACTCCATCACCACATGTCTCCTTCAACTGTCGATGAATTTCAATTGGTTTCACACCACGCAAATTCAGAAAACGAATGATTGCACGCTGTTCAAGTAAGGAAAACGTCGCCATTTTAAGTATTTAAAACAGTTCTCATTCTCGCCGCTGGTGGTGAAATTCCATCTGTCGTACGCTGCCATCTCTGGGACGTATTGACAATGAACGCGGCCTCATTTTAAAACAATTCGCATGTTTCTATCTCTTTCCAGTCCGGAGAAAAAAAAATCGGAGGCCTTTGAACTTGAATGTACCTCGTATAATAGGTAATCATTCCAGACCATCATACAGGAATTCCAAACTGCCTCAGGATCCACTGCAGGTACTGTAACAGGCGGGAGGTGAGAAAACTTGGATGTCATGGTCGTACAGCTGCTCATAAGCCACACATCACGCCGGTAAATGCCAAACGACGCCTCGCTTGGAGTAAGGAGACTAAACATAGGACGATTAAACAGTGGAAAAACGTTCTGTGGAGTGACGAATCACGATACACAATCTGGCGATCCGACGGCAGGGTGTGGGTATGGAGACTGCCCAGTGAACGTCATCTGCCAGCGTGAGTACTGCCAACAGTAAATTTCGGAGGCGGTGGTGTTATGGTGTGGTCGTGTTTTTCATGGAGGGGGCTTGCACCCGTTGTTGTTTTGTGAGGCACTATGACAGCAGAGGTCTACATCGATGTTTTAAGCACCTTCATGCTTCCCACTGTACAAGATCAATTCGGGGTGGCAAATGCATCTTTCAACACTATCGAGCAACTGTTCATAATTCACGGCCTGTGGCGGAGTGGTGACAATACAATAACATCCCTGTAATGGACTGGCCTGCACAGAGTCCTCACGTGAATCCCTACAGAACAACTTTGGTTTGATTTGGAACGCCGACTTCGTGCCAGGCCTCATCGACCGACATCGATGCCTCACCTCAGTGCAACACTCCGTGAAGAATGGGCTGCCATTCGCCAAGAAACCTTTCAGCACCTGATTGAATGTATGCCTGCGAGAGTGAAAGCTGTCATCTAGACTAAGGGTGGGCCAACACCATATGGAGTTCCAACTTCACCGGTGGAGGGCACCACGAACTTGTGAGTCATTTTCAGCCAGGTGTCCGCATACTTTTGATCACATAGTGTAGTAACTGATAGGGCTGTTGAGTTTACATAGAAATTCTCTGCTAGCATTGTACACTTTTTAATCATCCTTCACCTCGTTAGGTATAGTATTGATCATACCAGTCTTATGCGTAAAGACAATGCGAAGATTTTCTGTCTTCTTTGAATACATATTTCATTCTACAATCGTTGTCGTGGAATATCATGCCAGAGAAATAGTTACAGTCCTCATCCCACTCTTTGAAGAAGGTTTGTCAGTAAGCTTTACCACATTGCACCAGATGATATGCAACAGTTTCAATATATTTTGGAAATTTTACTTAAAAAAATAAAATCAAGCTTAGCCGCCGTCTGCTTGGTGTTGTGCTTTCGAGAAATCTCAACATTTTCCAAAACGGTTCAAATTGCTCTGAGCACTATGGGACTTAATATCTGAGGTCATCAATCCCCTAGAACGTAGACCTACTTAAACCTAACTAACCTAAGAACATCACACACATAAATACCCGAGGCAGGAGTCGAACCTGTGACCGTAGCGGTAACTCGGTTCCAGACTGAAGCGCCTAGAACCGCTCGACCACACCAGCCGGCTTGCAACATTGTTGCCAAGACGTGTGATAAGTGGAAATTTTTACTAGGGCCAGATAATTGCTTTAATTCAGAGGCGTATTTTATATAACTACAATGTATTCAGACCGATTACAGTTCAATTTACATTAGGTTGTGTTTAGCCAAAGTCAATCTTACGAGTTTTTCTATAACAGCTCGTGTATATATACACTCCTGGAAATTGAAATAAGAACACCGTGAATTCATTGTCCCAGGAAGGGGAAACTTTATTGACACATTCCTGGGGTCAGATACATCACATGATCACACTGACAGAACCACAGGCACATAGACACAACCAACAGAGCATGCACAATGTCGGCACTAGTACAGTGTATATCCACCTTTCGCAGCAATGCAGGCTGCTATTCTCCCATGGAGACGATCGTAGAGATGCTGGATGTAGTCCTGTGGAACGGCTTGCCATGCCATTTCCACCTGGCGCCTCAGTTGGACCAGCGTTCGTGCTGGACGTGCAGACCGCGTGAGACGACGCTTCATCCAGTCCCAAACATGCTCAATGGGGGACAGATCCGGAGATCTTGCTGGCCAGGGTAGTTGACTTACACCTTCTAGAGCACGTTGGGTGGCACGGGATACATGCGGACGTGCATTGCCTGTTGGAACAGCAAGTTCCCTTGCCGGTCTAGGAATGGTAGAACGATGGGTTCGATGACGGTTTGGATGTACCGTGCACTATTCAGTGTCCCCTCGACGATCACCAGTGGTGTACGGCTAGTGTAGGAGATCGCTCCCCACACCATGATGCCGGGTGTTGGCCCTGTGTGCCTCGGTCGTATGCAGTCCTGATTGTGGCGCTCACCTGCACGGCGCCAAACACGCATACGACCATCATTGGCACCAAGGCAGAAGCGACTCTCATCGCTGAAGACGACACGTCTCCATTCGTCCCTCCATTCACGCCTGTCGCGACACCACTGGAGGCGGGCTGCACGATGTTGGGGCGTGAGCGGAAGACGGCCTAACGGTGTGCGGGACCGTAGCCCAGCTTCATGGAGACGGTTGCGAATGGTCCTCGCCGATACCCCAGGAGCAACAGTGTCCCTAATTTGCTGGGAAGTGGCGGTGCGGTCCCCTACGGCACTGCGTAGGATCCTACGGTCTTGGCGTGCATCCGTGCGTCGCTGCGGTCCGGTCCCAGGTCGACGGGCACGTGCACCTTCCGCCGACCACTGGCGACAACATCGATGTACTGTGGAGACCTCACGCCCCACGTGTTGAGCAATTCGGTGGTACGTCCACCCGGCCTCCCGCATGCCCACTATACGCCCTCGCTCAAAGTCCGTCAGCTGCAAATACGGTTCACGTCCACGCTGTTGCGGCATGCTACCAGTGTTAAAGACTGCGATGGAGCTCCGTATGCCACGGCAAACTGGCTGACACTGACGGCGGCGGTGCACAAATGCTGCGCAGCTAGCGCCATTCGACGGCCAACACCGCGGTTCCTGGTGTGTCCGCTGTGCCGTGCGTGTGATCATTGCTTGTACAGCCCTCTCGCAGTGTCCGGAGCAAGTATGGTGGGTCTGACACACCGGTGTCAATGTGTTCTTTTTTCCATTTCCAGGAGTGTAGTTTTGATAATAAGTAGACCTTTTATAGAGTGGGCGTCAGTTACGTATCGGCAATCCATAAGTCGTCTCGTAATTTGAAGGGAAACGTACAGAGAGAAATGTGTAGGAGAGAGTCTTGTACAGTTGGGACACTTTTCAGACTCTCATCTGTAGCCAACTCCTTAATGCAAATTTAATATATTTTCTTATTCCATTTTGAAACGATAGCATACCCTTTCTGTATGATGCAGTCTTTTTCCGAAATTACAAATATTACTCCAAAAAAGTAAGATTGTCTCCAAATATGAAATACTGTTCTTAAGTACAACACAATCATGTACCTAGGAACGAATGTTCTGTTGAAATTTAAAAGCATTACAGTCGAGAATCTCTCGTCTATACTGTATTTAATACACTGTCTGTTGCATTATTACTCTACTACATATCTATAAGTAAGAAGTGAATTCAAATTAAGGAGTGTAACCAAAATTCAGTAAGTTAATAATATTTTTGGGTAAAAGCTACTGTCAAAAAACACAATTTTTGTTTATAATACAAGGAAAATTTTAAGGCAATAAGGAAACTAGAGATATTTCTGAATATCACATGTTTCTTGCAGAGGACATTTTCACGTTTTAATGGGGCGTGACCGACGAAGTATAGCTTAACCGTTCTCACGTTGCATAACTAGTTTTGAAAATATAAGGAGAGATCAAAAAGTTTCAATTCGAAGGCCGTACGGTCCAGAAGCCTTATGACAATGAGGTAAAATCTGCGTGAGCATTGAGGTTATCAACCCACCGACGCACCAGATTATGCAACGATTCCAGCAGACAGGAAACGTGTCCAGGCGCTACAGTACGGGACGTCTACAGTGTACAACACCACAAGAAGACCGATATCTCACCATCAGTGCCCGCAGACGGCCACGGAGTACTGCAGGTAGCGTTGCTCGGGACCTTACCGCAGCCACTGGAACAGTTGTCTTCAGACACAGAGTCTACAGACGACTAAACAGACATGGTTTATTCGCGTGGAGACCTGCAAGGTGCATTCCACTCACCCCTGGTCACAGAAGAGCCTGTAAAGCCTGGTGTCAAGAACACAGTACACGGTCACTGGAACAGTGGTCCCTGGATATGTTCACGGACGAGTCCAGGTATAGTCTGAACAGTGATTCTCGCCGGTTTCTCATCTGGCGTGAACCAGGAACCAGGTACCAACCCCGTAATGTCCTTGAACGGGACCTGTATGGAGGTTGTGGTTTGATGGTGTGGGGTAGGATTATGATTGGTGCACATATACCCCTGCATGTCTTTGACAGAGGAACTGTAACAGGTCAGGTGTATCGGGACGTCATTTTGCACCAGTACGTCCGCCTTTTCAGGGGTGCAGTGGGTTTTACCTTCCTCCTGATGCATGATAACGCGCGGCCCCACCGAGCTGCCATCATGAAGGAGTACAATGAAACAGAATATATCAGGCGAATGGAGTGGCCTGCCTGTTCTCCAGACCTAAACCCCATCGAGCACGTCTCGGATGCTCTCGGTCGACGTATCGCTGCACGTCCAGACCCCCAGGACACTTCAGGAGCTCCGACAGGCGCTGGTGCAAGAATGGGAGGCTATACCCCAGCAGCTGCTCGACCACCTGATCCAGAGTATGCCAACCCGTTGTGTGGCCTGTGTACGTGTGCATAGTGATCATATCCAATATTGACGTCGGGGTACATGCGCAGGAAACAGTGGCGTTTTGTAGCACATGTGTTTCGGGACGGTTTTCTCAACTTATCACCAATGCCGTGGACCCACAGATCTGTGTCGTGTGTGTTCCCTATGTGCCTATGCTATTAGCGCCAGTTTTGTGCAGTGCCACGTTGTGCGGCACCACATTCTGCAATTATCCTTAATGTATGAGCATGAGTGTACTTTTAAGGGAGCAAGGTGTTTGAAAAAAAAAAAAAGACTTTGATGCATAAAAAAATCAATCTCATCAGTTTCCTCACACACCTCGTACATAACGAACGACTATCAGGTAGAGACACGTCACTAAGCAAACAAAAGACGACCGAAAAACACGCTGTGACAGTATGCAACCCCATAAGCAGTTGAATTTATGATTCCGTGTTAAGTATTGCGGTCGATGTCATGCAGAAATGGACGATTATACTATAGCTCACTGCAGTGCCTTACATCACGGAACACTGAAATGAAGCATAGAGTAAAGAGATTGAGGATTAACCCCACTCTGCATCTGCATCTACATCTTGACGAGCCACCTGTTTCTGTGTGGCAGAGGGACTTGTGTAACTTCCTCCTCTTCCTGTTCAATTTGTGAATGGATTATGAGAAGAACTGTTGTTGTTGAGTCTCAACGTGAGCTCGAACCTCTCCAGTTTTACATTTATGGTCATTTCGAGACACAGTAGTTGACGACTGTAGGAACGTACGCTATCCGAATTTTAACACCGTGATGCCAATGCCATTGCAGTTCGTTGAGTGTCATCGTTACACTTTCACACGTAGAACAGCGACCTGTAACAAAACGTCATTGTATTGGTCGAACGATGATTTTGTAAGCTACCTCCTTTTTGGGTAGACTACACTTGCTGAGGATTCTTCCAGCGAATCCAGTCTCGCATCTATCCAACCTGCCATTCCCTTTACGTGCACGTTCCATTTCAAATAATTCAGTCTCCCGGCATTTCTTTGGCCTGGAATCACATTTCCTGGAGTAGAATCGTCTTCAGCAATGAGTCTCGCTGCCAACTGAACCAGCCAAGATGTGTCCAGAGACGCCCCGGGGATACCAACCTGACGGCCTGATTGTCTGAGGTGCCGTTCCTTATCGTAGCAGGATGCCTTTAATTGTCATCACCGAAACCCTTAAAGCGCAGCGGTAAGTCGACGATATTATAAGCTCCGTTTTGTTGCCGTTCATAGCATGCCTCTCTGGCTTACATTTCAGCAATATAATGCCCATCCACACATGGCAAGAGCTTGTATTGCTTGTCTTCGTGCTTACGAAACCCAGGTTGGCCAGCGAGGTCACCGGATATCTCCTCCTAATCGGGAACGTTTGGAGCGTGGATGGGGAGGGCCATCCAGGTAGCTCGAGATTTTGACGATCTAATACACCAACTGGAATTCGGCACGATGTCTTCCTGGAGGTCATCCAACAACTTTACAATTTTACGCATAACTACCAAGTCGAAGAGCAGATTGCTTAAGAGCCTGGTCTGGTCTGGTTGAGAGACTGATGTTGAGCAACTTCAGTCTAGTTGTAATCTTCCCATAGATTACATCAAACCAAGAGGATCTGACATCTGTCGGTAGGAACTTCGCACATGGCCAAATCCTGCTCTAATCAGTCTACGCGTATCTCCTGTAAATCGGATGTACTGGTGGGCAATGGAATATTTGTTCAATAAAAAATATCTGTCGAGCAGTGGAAGGATTCTTCCCCTAAGTAGCGTCTGGACATAATGTGGCCGAATTTCTGTTTCAAGTATTAATATTGGCGGAAACATATTGACTTGTCTAGAGGTTTTCTCCCACAATTTCTAGTAACTACTAAGAAACTTGGAATAGTTCTGAGGTATACAAGGTGCATTCAAGTTCTAAGGCCTCCGATTGTTTTTCTCCGGACTGGAAAGAGATAGAAACATCCGCATTGTTTTAAAATGAGGCCGCGTTCATTGTCAATACGTCGCAGAGATGGCAGCACTGTACGGTAGATGGAATTTTACGGCCAGCGGCCTGAATGAGAACTGTTTTAGATACTTAAAATTGGCGACGTTTTCCTTACTTGAACAGTGTGCAATCATTTGTTTTCTGAATTTGCGTGATGTGAAACAAATTGAAATTCATCGACAGTTGAAGGAGGCATGTGGTGATGGAGTTATCGATGTGCGAAAGTGCGTTCATGGGTGCGACAGTTTAATGAAGGCAGAACATCGTGTGACAACAAACCGAAACAACCTCAGGCTCGTACAAGCCGGTCAGACGACATGATCGAGAAAGTGGAGAGAATTGTTTTGGGGGATCACCGAATGACTGTTGAACAGATCGCCTCCAGAGATTGCATATCTGTAGGTTCTGTGACGACCTGAAAATGCGAAAAGTGTCATCCGGGTGGGTGCCACGAATGCTGACGGACGACCACATGGCTGCCTGTGTGGCATGTTGCCAAGCAATGTTAACGCGCAACGACAGCATGAATGGGACTTTCTTTTCGACGGTTGTGACAATGGATGAGACGTGGATGCCATTTTTCAATCCAGAAACAAAGCGCCAGTCAGCTCAATGGAAGCACACAGATTCACCGCCATCAAAAAAATTTCGGGTAAGCGCCAGTGCTGAAAAAATGATGATGTACATGTTCTGGGACAGCTAGGGCGTAATCCTTACCCATTGCGTTCCAAAGGGCACTACGGGAACATGTGCATCCTACGAAAATGTTTTGAAGAACAAATTTCTTCCTGAACTGCAACAAAAAAGTCCGGGGAGGGCTGCTCGTGTGCTGTTTCACCAAGACAATGCACCCGCACATCGAGCTAACGTTACGCAACAGTTTCTTCGTGATAACAACTTTGAAGTGATTCCTCATGCTCCATACTCACCTGACCTGGCTCCTAGTGACTTTTGGCTTTTTCCAACAATGAAAGACCCTCTCCGTGGCCGCACATTCACCAGCTGTGCTGCTATGGCCTCAGCGATTTTCCAGTTGTCAAAACAGACTCCTAAAGAAGCCTTCGCCGCTGCCATGGAATCACGGCGTCAGCGTTGTGAAAAATGTGTACGTCTGCAGGGCGATTACGTCGAGAAGTAACGCCAGTTTCATCGATTTCGGGTGAGTAGTTAATTAGAAAAAAAATCGGAGGCCTTAGAGCTTGAATGCACCTCGTATATTGCTGAACTGCACTAGACGAGTGGACAAACCCAGGGAAGGTAACCTGAAGATGTTAGATGAGTGGACTGCCCAACCAGCGGCAGCCACAGTTTGCCACGCTCTATTGGTCGGATAGAGGTAAATGAGGTGACGTACTGGAGCTCACGTAAGGCGTTGGTATCAACGAAATCGACCGTTTCCAATCAGTCGAAATGCTGCAATCAGCGTTCTTATAAGGTTATCGAAAGGAATTGTACATCGTTCATTCAGTGGAAAATATATCCTTGGTGTTGGCTCAGATGTCTAAACTGAGTTGCTTCCCTATCTGGACATCTGGCCGCGCGTGGTAGCCACACCAGCTAAGGCGCCTTGTCACGGTTCGCATGGCTCCCCCCATCGGAGGTTCGAGTCCTGCCTCGGGCATAGATGAGTGTGTCGTCCTTTGCGTAAGTTATTTTAAGTTAAATTAAGTAGTGTGCAAGGCCAGGGGTTGATGACCTCAACAGTTTGGTCCGGTAGGAACTTACCACAAATTTCCAAATTTTTGGGCATCTGGGAGACATAGCAATTGGTGCATGGATTGTTCATGGCCCACCTGAAGCAGGGCCGATTTTTACCAGTTGAGGATAGCGTCGCTTTTGTCTTCATATTCCATTGTTGCGTAAGACCAAGATCTGCTTCGCCAGCAAAGATGGCTCTGAAGTCATCTACATTTGTCTGAACACATTTATGTTCGAGTATAGAAATATCGCAATAGGCATTTCAGTTTAAGAGGAGTGGACACCACTAAAAAGGGCAAACAAGGATTTTGGACAGTCAGACTTCGTAGAAGGAAGGCATCTACGAAAACATCTCTAGTACCAGAAGAAATACTACAGCTGATTGACGAAGGGAGGAAGTACAAATACGTTCAGGTTCAAAAATGGCTCTGAGCACTATGGGACTTAACTTCTGAGCTCATCAGTGCCCTAGAACTTGAACCTACTAAAACCTAACTAACCTAAGGACATCACACACATCCAAGCCTGAGGCAGGATTCGTACCTGCGACCGTGTTGGTCGCGCGGTTCCAGACTGCAAACATTCAGGAAAAGCCAAGAATGACAGCAATGAAAATTATTTAAGAATAAAATAAGTGGGAGGTGCAGGACAGCTAAGATGAAATGGTTGCTGGCAAAATTTGAAGGAAACAGAAAATAAATGATCGTCGGGTAGACTGACACCCCATATAGACAAGTAAAATCAACCTTCTGTCAAATTAAAAGAGAGATAACATTAAGACAGAAATGGGAATCCCACTGTCAAACACAGAAGAAAGTGCGGATAGGTGGAAGAGTACGTAGGACTCTACGGAAAGGGTGGTGAAATGGGGAGAGAAATTGTCTGATGACTTGATAGAAGGAAAAACTGGTTTCGATAATAATGGCATAAAGGATCAAGTATTAGAAATGAAAAGAGCTCTGGAACACTTGCCCTCAAATAAACTGGAAGGATAGATAACGCAGCATCGTAATTTCTACAATCATTGTAGGGAATGACAGCCATCTATGAGACTTTCGGACAAATTTCATTTATACAATTCCGAAGATAGCAAAGACAGATACATTCGGGGACCATTGTAAAACCGGCATAACATCTGATACATCGAAACTGCTGATACGAGTAATATGCAGAAAAATGGAAAAGGAAATGGAAGATCTGCTGCATGGCCATCAATTTATATTTAGGAAAGATAAAGGCGCCAGAGAGGCAATTATGACCTTGCGCGAGATAATGGAAGCAAGGCCGAAGAAAAATCAAGTTACGCTCACAGCATTCGTCTACCCAGAAATATCGTTCCAAAATTTGGATTGGTGCAATATGTTAGAAATTCTGAGAAAAATGGGGGTAAGCTATATGGAGAGGCGGATGATACATAATATTTATCAGAAACGTTAGGAACCCATAAGGTATGAGACAGGCGAAATAACTTCAGACTTCAAGAAGAATATAATCCTTCTAATTCCAACGGAAGTTCGTGCTGAAAGGTGTGAATATTACCGACTCATCAGTTTACTAACAAGGGAACCTCCCCATCGCACCCCCCTCAGATCTAGTTATAAATTGGCACAGTGGATGGGCCTTGAAAAACGGAACACAGATCAATCGAGAAAACAGGAAGAAGTTGTGTGGAACTATGAAAAAAATAAGCAAAATGTACAAACTGAGTAGTCGATAGGCAAGATAGGAAAGATCAAGGAGAACGTAAGCTCAGGAGCGCCGTGGTCCCGTGGTTAGCGTGAGCAGCTGCGAAGCGAGAGGTTATTGGTTCAAGTCTCCCCTTGAGTGAAAAGTTTACTTTCTTTATTTTGGCAATGTCCGTTCGTTCATTGAGATCTCTGTTCACTGTAATAAGTTTAGTGCCTGTGTTTTGCGACCGCGCGGCAAAACCGTGCAATTAGTAGACGAAAGGACGTGCTTCTCCAATGGGAACCAAAAATATTTGATTGCAAGGTCATAGGTCAACCGATTCTTCCACAGGAAAACATGTCTGATATATTCTATACGACACTGGTGACGGCATGTGCGTCACACGACAGGAATATGTTGTCGACCCACCTAACTTGTACAATTGTCGACTGGGTAAAAAGATTCTTCTACCTTGCCCGATTTAGGTTTTCTTGTGGATGTGATAATCACTCCCAAAAAAGTGGTGAAAACATAACGGACGGACAGATAATAATTGTCTGAAAATGAAAAAATTAAGATTTTGAAACAAGGGAAGAATCGAACCAAAGACCTCTCGCTCCGCTGCTGCTCACGCTAAGCACGGGACCACGACGCTCCTGAACTCACGCTCTCCTTGATGTTACATATGTTGCGTATGGACTACTTAGTTTGTATATTTTGTTTATTTTTTTCATACTTCCACACAACTTCTTCCTGTTTTCTCGATTGATCTGTGTTCAGTTTTTCAAGGCCTATCCACTGTGCCAACTTATAACTAAATCTGAGGGGGGTGCGTTGGAGAGGTTCCCTTGTAAGTCATGACTGCACGTGAAAGATCCGTTTTGATTCTGGAGAAATGTGGGCAAACGCGAGGAGGTACTGGCACTACGATGTATTTTGAAGACAGGTTAAAGAAAGATAAAACTACGTTCATAGCATGTGTAGTCTTAGAGGAAGCTATTGAGAATGTTGACCGGAATACTCTCTTTGAAATTCGTAAGGTAACAACGGTTTGCTGGTAATTGGGAGCCCCAACGTTAGGCGCGTAATGGGGCCCATAGGAACACGGCTGCCAGGGTGGGGAAGGAAGCCAGTGTGCACTCCGTATGCATACCGGGAGGAGTCATTCCGGAAGTGGAAAGGGTGCTTCCAGATGCCAGGGTGCGGCAAACTGCAGGTGATGACTCATGTCAGTACCAATGACGTGTATCGCTTTGGATCGGAGGAGATTCTCTCTGGTTTCAGGCGGCTAGCAGAAATCGTAGACTGTCAGTCTTGCTTGCGAGATTAAGGCGGAGCACACAATCTGCAGCATCGTCGACAGAATCGACTGTGGTCCACTGATGCAGAGCTGAGTGGAGGGCCTGAATCATAGGTTCTTTGACCGTGTAAGTTGCAGATTCCTTGACTTGCGCCATCAGGTGGTGGGTTCTCACGTTCTGCTTAAGGGGCTCCGGAAAGGCTCAAAATCATGAAAAGTTCAATTTTTACTTTTTTACGTTTTCTGAATCTGCAGACTATTAACTTTTAATAGATATATAATTTATTCAATTCCGAAGACTACAAATATTTTTAAATTTTTTTTGAAATGTGTTCTACATTGGCGTGACCCACTGTGGCGCTGTTAAACTGCTGTCAAATGGTGCTATTATTAACGTCCGTGTTCATCAGGTACATTTTAGTGATATGAGATAAAGTATGTGTTGTGGCTAACCTGTGATGTTTCAATATATATCGCTGGTGGAAAAACTCAAAACCCCAATGAAAGTGTAAATAGTGTTATATGGTCGAGAATCCCCAAGACTGTATTTGTTGGAATAGAAACACTTCACTTTGGTGTGTATGATGCTGTTGCGACTTTCAATGATGGCAACATTGTAAGGTGCAAGGTATTTAGAAATATGGGAATGAAGATAGGTTCTAACATGGTACGAGCGATGCTTGCTTTAGACAAGGAACGCCTTCGGGCTGCAGACAGGGCTATAAAGAGTCTAGAAATACAAGCAAGAGCAAACAGGAGGAGGAACAAGAGGAAGCTGGAGGAGGAGTTTGCAGAGGATGAAGATAATCCATCCTATGGACCTGGAATGCACTAAAAAGTTAATCCAATCTTTGTCGCTCGACTCCCAAAACTTTTATTTTCTCATACTAATTACATGTTTTCCAAGGATCTTCCAAACATATTTGTTTCAAACTTTCAGTAAATGTTACACAGTACCTTCTGCATAATTTAACACAGCCTTTTTCCAAAAAAAACTGTGTATTTATGAATATATAAATAAAAAATTGCAAAAAAATGTTCTGAATTTTCATTACAATTGAAAAATATCATCGTTAATAACTGAACTAAAATTTTGTAAAATCCCTGTGTTAAGTTGTAGCCCATATTCCAATAAATAATCTGTAAAATGTTCAACTTCCTACCTCAAATACTTTGTGAGGAAAGATGTAATTTATAAGCGTTATTTTAACATTGCAAGTATAGGGCGTTCCGGAGCCCCTTAACAGATCAGGTGTCCACTATACATAGGAAGCGGCTACACGGGTAGCGGGTGCTGTGTGGAAGGGATTGGGCGCTTTGTTTTTGTTAGAGGTTCTCTGGAAACCACAGAAAGGGCATCCGTCTAAATTGGGGCAGGTGAAACGCATTAAGGTAGTTGTAGTAACAATAGGTATTGTAGTTGTAAATTGTCGTTGCTGTGTTGGGAAGGAACCAGAGTTCCAAGCCCTAATAGAAAGCACTGAGGCTCAAATAGTTGCAGGTACGGAAAGCCGACTAAAGACGGAAATAAGTTCAGCGGAAATTATTTCAAGCGACCTAACAGTAGTCAGAAAAGGATAGATTAAATACAGTTGGTAGTGGAGTATTTATTGCTCTCAGTAGTAGTATACCTTGTAGTGAAATTGAAGTACACTCCTGGAAATGAAAAAAAGAACACATTGACACCGGTGTGTCAGACCCACCATACTTGCTCCGGACACTGCGAGAGGGCTGTACAAGCAATGATCACACGCACGGCACAGCGGACACACCAGGAACCGCGGTGTTGGCCGTCGAATGGCGCTAGCTGCGCAGCATCTGTGCACCGCCGCCGTCAGTGTCAGCCAGTTTGCCGTGGCATACGGAGCTCCATCGCAGTCTTTAACACTGGTAGCATGCCGCGACAGCGTGGACGTGAACCGTATGTGCAGTTGACGGACTTTGAGCGAGGGCGTATAGTGGGCATGCGGGAGTCCGGGTGGACGTACCGCCGAATTGCTCAACACGTGGGGCGTGAGGTCTCCACAGTACATCGATGTTGTCGCCAGTGGTCGGCGGAAGGTGCACGTGCCCGTCGACCTGGGACCGGACCGCAGCGACGCACGGATGCACGCCAAGACTGTAGGATCCTACGCAGTGCACCGCCACTTCCCAGCAAATTAGGGACACTGTTGCTCCTGGGGTATCGGCGAGGACCATTCGCAACCGTCTCCATGAAGCTGGGCTACGGTCCCGCACACCGTTAGGCCGTCTTCCGCTCACGCCCCAACATCGTGCAGCCCGCCTCCAGTGGTGTCGCGACAGGCGTGAATGGAGGGACGAATGGAGACGTGTCGTCTTCAGCGATGAGAGTCGCTTCTGCCTTGGTGCCAATGATGGTCGTATGCGTGTTTGGCGCCGTGCAGATGAGCGCCACAATCAGGACTGCATACGACCGAGGCACACAGGGCCAACACCCGGCTTCATGGTGTGGGGAGCGATCTCCTACACTGGCCGTACACCACTGGTGATCGTCGAGGGGACACTGAATAGTGCACGGTACATCCAAACCGTCATCGAACCCATCGTTCTACCATTCCTAGACCGGCAAGGGAACTTGCTGTTCCAACAGGACAATGCACGTCCGCATGTATCCCGTGCCACCCAACGTGCTCTAGAAGGTGTAAGTCAACTACCCTGGCCAGCAAGATCTCCGGAGCTGTCCCCCATTGAGCATGTTTGGGACTGGATGAAGCGTCGTCTCACGCGGTCTGCACGTCCAGCACGAACGCTGGTCCAACTGAGGCGCCAGGTGGAAATGGCATGGCAAGCCGTTCCACAGGACTACATCCAGCATCTCTACGATCGTCTCCATGGGAGAATAGCAGCCTGCATTGCTGCGAAAGGTGGATATACACTGTACTAGTGCCGACATTGTGCATGCTCTGTTGCCTGTGTCTATGTGCCTGTGGTTCTGTCAGTGTGATCATGTGATGTATCTGACCCCAGTAATGTGTCAATAAAGTTTCCCCTTCCTGGGACAATGAATTCACGGTGTTCTTATTTCAATTTCCAGGAGTGTAGTATGGGCAGGGGTTATACTTGACAATCGGACTAAACTATTAATTGGACCGCTTTACCGAGCCCCGACTCAGAAGCTGGTCTGAGAAGCCCTCTTAGACTGTTTGCAGATGATGCTGTCATTTACCGTCTTGTAAAGTCATTAGATGGCCAAAACGAATTGCAAAATATTTTGCATAAGATATTCGTAAGGTGTGAAAAGTGGCAGTTGACCCTAAATAAAGAAACGTGTGAAGTCATTCACAAGAGTACTAAAAGAAATAGGCCAAATTTCGATTACGCGATAAGTCACACGAGTCTGAAGGCTGTAAATTCAACTAAATTCTTAGGGATTACAATTACAAATAACCTAATTGGAACGATCACATAGATAATAATGTGCGCAGAGCAAACCAAAGACTGCGATTCGGTACCAGAACACATAGGAGGTGCAACAGGTCTACTAAAGAGACTGCTTACACCACGCTTGTCCGCCCTATTCTGGAGTACTGCTGTGCGGTTTGGGATCCGCGTCAGGTCGGACTGACGGATGACATCGAAAAAGTACAAAGAAGAACAGCTCGTTTTGTATTATCGCGAGTTAGGGAAGGTAATGCCACAGACATGATGCGTGAATTGGAGTGGCAATGATTAAAACAAAGGCGTTTTCTCGTTGCAGCGGGATCTTCCCATGAAATTTCAATCGCCAGTTTTTTCCTCCGCCTACGAAAACATTCTGTTGGAAGCCACCTACACAGGGAGAAATGATCATCACGATAAAATAAGAGAAATCAAGGCTCGCCCAGAAAAGTTTAAGTGTTGGTTTTTCCCGCACGCTGTTCGAGTGTGGAACGGTAGAGAGTTTGAAGGTGGTTCATCGAACCCTTTGCCAGGCACTTTATTGTGAATAGCAGAGTAATGACGTAGACATAGTACCACACGTCAGTTGTAAGAGTCGAGCGGCATGAAAGCTGTGGTTGTTATTCAATCTATACATTAAGCGCACAGTAAACAAAACAAAAAAAAATGTTGGAGCAGAAATTAAAGTGAAGGGAGAAGAAATAAAAACATTGAGGTTTGCCAATGACATTGTAATTCTGTCAGATACAGCAAAGGACTTCAAAGAATAGTTGAACGGAATGGACAGTGTCTTGAAAGGTGGATATAAGATGAATATCAACAAAAGCAAAACTAGAATAATGGCATGTAGTCTAATTAAATCAGGTGAGGCTGGGGGAATTAGATTACGAAACGAGGCCCTTAAAGTAGTAGATGAGTTTCTATATTTGAGAAGATGATGGCCGAATTAGAGAGGATATAAAATGTAGACTGGCAATGGCAAGGAAAGCGTTTCTGAGGAAGAGAAATTTGTTAATATCGAATATAGATTAAAGTGTTAGGAAGTCTTTTCGGAAAGTATTTTTATGGAGTGGACCCATGTATGGAAGAGAAACACAGACGATGACCAGGTTAGACTAGAAGAGAATAAAAGAATGGTGAAGATTAGATGGGTAAATCACGTAACTAATTTGGAGGAACTCAATGGAATTGGGGCAACCTGAGTGGAAGAAGGGATCTGTTGACAAGACACACTGTAAAACATCAAGGGATCGCCAACTTAGTGTTGGAGGGAGGTGTGGAAAGTAAAAACCTTAAAGAGAGAGCAAGAGATGAATGCAGTAAGCAGATTCAGAATGGTGTAGATTTTTGCAGTTATTCGGAAATGAAGAGGTTTGCGCAGGGTAGAGTGGCATAAAACCAGTCTTTGGACTGAAAACCACAACAACAACAAATGACTGCAAGACCAAGAACGAATTGTTGGGATTATAATGGGTGTACGACAGAGATGCAGTCTTCAGCTTCTGCTGTTCAATGCGGAAGCCAATGAAGAATAAAGTTGAAAAGTGGGATAAAAATGCAGGGTGGAAGGATGGCAGTGATAAGATTCGCTGATAACATTGCTATCCTCAATGAATATGGTAAAGAATTACAGGATATGTTGAGTGGAATAAGGAGTCTAATGAGTACAGGGTATGGATGGGAAGTAAATGCAAAAAAGACAGAGGTAATGAGAGGTAGAAGAAATAAGAGTAACGAAAAGTTGACTTCGAGTTTGGCTATCACGAAATAGGCGAAGTTAACTAATTTTGCTACGATTGATCAAACGAAAGACAACAGAGAAAGCAGACTAGTACAGGCAAAGATGGCATTCCCGGAAAAGAGACCTCTTTTGTTATTAACTATGGGCCTTAATTTGAGGGGGAAATTTCTGAAAATGTACTCTTGGAGCACAGCATTTTATGGCAGTGAAACACTGACAATGGGAAAACCGGAACAGAAGAGAATCGAAGGCTTTCAGATTTGGTGCTACAGAAGCATGTTGAAAATTAGCATGAAGAGTCTCCGCAAAACCGGTGAAGAGAGGAATATATGGAAAAAGTGAAATGAAGGAGGGTTAGAAGGACAAGACATGTGTTAAGACATCAGGGAATAATTTCTGCATTACTAGAGGGAGCTGTAGAGAGTAAAAACTGTGCGGTTAGTCGTAGTTGGAACACATAGCAAATAATTGAGGACGTAGGATATACATTCTGCTCTGATACTAAGAGGCAGGCACAGGGAAACTGTGGCGGGCTGCAACAGACTATAGTTCAATTCTTTTATCTTCGCGGTTCGCGCATGCCCGCCCAGACGCGAGAGATTGCTGCGTTGCCAGTTGTGTGCGCCAAGAGAAGCAGCGCCATAGCATAGTTCGCAAACTTACGTTTAGGGGGGAGCGCGCAGTTTATGAAGTAAAGCCACCACGGCCGCATTAACCCTTTCGCTGCTACAGAGACGTGCTCCCCGCATTCCGCGATGTGCGCGATTTTGTCATCACTGCACTGCTCACCTGTGCAGACACATGGTGTTTCGACTGCTTTGACACACTTTATCATTCGATTTCACAAAAACTGTTTGGCCCAAAAATTTTTATTTTTACACATCTTCTTGACTGATACCTTCCCCCCCATAAATGACTTAATTTTGTTTCGATGTTCAACGCAGTTATTGTGCAGCATTAGCTGTAGTAATCCATTGCACGAAATTTTGAAGAGTTTGCAGAGGTAAAAGTCCATAGCGCGTACTTTCTGTATGGTCGATTTTAGTTGCCGCTAGAAATTTCAAAAAATTACATTCAAACGAATAAAATTCATGAAGTAAGACACTTCGAAATTGTTTTTATATAAAGAAAATTTAAAGCACAGAACAATGTTCGAACTCAGAACCTCTTGCTTAGCAGCCAAACGCTTTAACCATTACACTAACGCAGCTCATCGTTCAACGTCGTTCCTGGAGACTTTAAACATATCTCGCAAAATACCGACAAACATTGTTGATATGACTATGAATTACGCACGTTTCGTCAAAGTACAATAGGAAACAAACAATTACCACCTTTATTGCGAAAAAGCGGTAGTGAGAGTGATACAAACGCCTTCCCTTGCTATCGCCTGAATTAGGAGGCTTATTGGTTGTTTTGTTTAATTAATTAATAGAATATGAAGCAATTGGTATGAAGAATGCTTTTTCCAAACTGTCTATAAAAGAAAGTCTGCTATCAAAACATAGCGCCGGCCGCGGTGGTCTAGCGGTTCTGGCGCTGCAGTCCGGAACCGCGGGATTGCTACGGTCGCAGGTTCGAATCCTGCCTCGGCCATGGGCGTGTGTGATGTCCTTAGGTTAGTTAGGTTTAAGTAGTTCTAAGTTCTAGGGGACTTATGACCTAAGATGTTGAGTCCCATAGAGCTCAGAGCCATTTGAACCAATCAAGACATTGCTTTTGTTCAATTGCTTTATTTATGACTAAACGTTTCTAAAACTGAAGACACTCGTCCGTGCTTTGCACTGCAGTCGAGCTCTGGCAACGTCGTTCTCTGTTTATTGGCTGACTGTGTTTTGTGACATCTGATGCGCATAACGAACCTAAACTCGGCCGTCATCGTAAGTGACGCGCACTTTAGTCAGAAGACTGATTACCCCCACCCTCCAAGGGGAAAAAGAAAAAAAAAAGTAATGAACACACATTTCGTTGATATTGGGCATCCCTGCCTCAGACCTCTGTGGTAGGTTACGAGGGAATTGTAAGACTTATTGTTGTGTGCAAGATGCATCCCATTGTAGTCTGCGTTTTTTAAGTGTGAAGGTGTCAAGAGCAACGAAATGTTCGCATATTTTTTGATGCAACATCCCTGGATGGTGCAAAAACCTCTCCCACAGACTGCTCCAACATTGCACTAGTATGACACTCAACGAGTATTAGGGGAGTGACTGTCCGCAGTCGTGGGTCCAACGCCCAGTTGTACAGCCTGAACCCAGCGTTAAGGTTCGTGATGGGCAAAACTGCTGTAACACTCTAGGTTTGGTTTTCTTGATTAAAAGAACGGTGATCTGTTCAGTGAGAGTCTCTATTACTGAAGTGCCATCTAGAACCTCGTTAAAGATCTCTGGGAGATGTGGGCCAAATAAGAGCCAAAGTCTGTAATAAAACTACATGATGGTCTACCTGCTTCAGTCGCCTTTTTGGCTGGAGTCTGTTGTCAGATCTGCTTCCGTTGTTCTAGGTCTAAATGTTGAGAAAGTGTCAGGTTTCTTCTGAATATGGTCAGGAGTCCGAACAAGCCATGGCAGAATGCATATCACAAGGGAATTTACGCTGGTGTGCAGTTCTTGATAATGCTGGGTAGTGTAAGGTTAAACTGCCTTTTGTGGATTATGAACCTGGTGCTGTGGGTCCACCAAGGTGGGTGATGGACGAGAGCATTTATTTTTTCTTTACAATTCTGTAGCACTGCTTCAAGAAAGTGACCTACATGTCGATAAGTGTGAAGATATTCGGAGAAGGCTAGTGCGTCAGTTCCCCAAGTAAGGCGGCGGCGGCGGCGGCGGTGGTGGTGGTGGTAATTTCCTATTGGACCAAACTGCTGAGGTCATAGGTCCCTAGGCAGACACACTACTTAATCTGACATAAGCTAACCTACTAACGCGCAATAATTAAGACAATGCCAACATTCTAGCTGATCACTTCAAAGAATTACTAAATACTGAGGAACCAAAAGAATATCTAGATTTCGAACCTCATCCAAAAAACAAAACACATCCAGAGAAGATTACACCACCAGATCTCAGTGAAATGTTCGAAGCAACTAGGTGGATCAAGAACTGCAAAACAGCAGGGGAGAATCAACTGGTAACAGAGCTTGGAAGAACGCAATAAACACTTTGGAACCTCCATAAACACATAGTAGACATCTGGAATTCTGGAAAAATGCCACAAGAGTGGAATACAGTTATAACCCACCCAGTACACAAAAGGGTGAGAGATCGGATTCAAACATCTGTCAGGGGATTTCGCTGCTTGATGATACATATAAGATCTTGTCTAGGATTGTCTTTACAAGAATTCAGGAACAGCTCGACCAAGAACTTGGAGAATATCCAGGAGCATTTCGTCCTGGAAGGAGCTGTCCAGATCAAACTGCCTTAAGTGGATCATGAAACATCAAAGAGTGAGAAACAAGAAGTTGGTCACCACTTTTGTTGAGTTCAAGAAACCATATGACAGTATCCACCTTGAGTCATTACTTAAAATCCGCGCGGAATTTGGATTGCACCTGAAACCCGTTAATCTTATTGGACTCACCCTAAAGAATACTAAATCAAAAGTTAAATTCAGAGGGGAACTATCTGAACCATTTGAAATCCGCACCGTCCCTGTCTCTCACCACTAGTACAGTATTTAACTGCGCTCTGGAGAAAGTCATGCGAGAGTGAAGTAAAAAATCCCAAACAAACATCAAGATTGGCAGAAATATCAAACTCAATTTACTGGCCAGTGCTGATGATCTAGCGCTGCTTACAAATAGCGTGGAAGAGGCTAAACACCAAATTGGAGAACTCGAAAAAATAGCAGCAAAAGTCGGACTACGGATCTCTTTTCAAAAGACAGAAATGATGCCACCCTCCGAGGTTTAAACACCAGCCATTACACTGAATGATGACAAACAAATTAAAATTTTAAGTAAATTCAAATATCTTGGGGAGGTTATAATCTGGAATTCAAACGAGAAAATGTCAATAGAAAGCAGAATAACTAAACTGAAACAAGCGCAGCACATCACCTGGCCAACATATAAGAAGAAATGTCTCTCGATAAATACAAAGCCCAGACACTACCACTCTGCTATTAAATTGAAGCAACCTACGCTAGTGAGACACTGTTCAAGATGAACACCAAATCAGCCACAGACAAACTACAGAAGGCAGACAGATGAATCCTTAGAACAATTATAAACAAAAAATACCAAGTAGAGGGACAGTGGGGACTATTACCTGACGAAGTTGTATATTAAGAAACTGAATCAATAACTGACACAATGCGGGAAAGGAGGGTTGCTTTTTTCTGCCACATTTCCAGACTACCAGAAACCAGGATACTGAAACAACTATTCACCTACTTTTGGAAAAGTAAGACCAAGGACAAATGGTTCAAAGAAGTTCAAGATGATTAAGACGAGTTAGGCTTCACAAAGCAAGAAATTGAAGGCAGAGAAGAGAAGAAGATACTGAAACACAGTGATACCAGATATAAACTAAAGACATTTACACGCAAAAAATACACAATAACTGATGAAGAAGGGGCAGCCAGGTCGGAAATGATGAAGAAGTTTTGGTAGCAGAAAAGTAAAGCCAAATCAACAACTGGTATTAAGACTTATATGTATATGGATTGAATAAAGCGCTACAATGTGGGCGTAAAATATGTAAATAAATAAATAAACTAACCTACGGTAAGGGCAACACGCAAACCCATGCCAGAGGGAGGACTCGAACCTACGACGGGGTGAGAAGAGCGAACCACTTCAAGGCGTCTGAGTCCACGTGGGAACCTCGCGCGGCTGCCCAAGCGAGCTAACAAAAATGACACACTTGTTTGGATTGGGTATGAAAGTGACTGTAGTTTTCTTCAAGAGAATTAACCGGTATCAGCGTTAGGGGGCTTAGGAAAATGACAGAGAACGTTAATGTTGGATAGCTAGGATTTATAAAATGGTTCAAATGGATCTGAGCACTATGGGACTCAACATCTTAGGTCATAAGTCCCCTAGAACTTAGAACTACTTAAACCTAACTAACCTAAGGACATCACACACAGCCATGCCCGAGGCAGGATTCGAACCTGCGACTGTAGCAGTCCCGCGGCTCCGGACTGCAGCGCCAGAACCGCTAGACCACCGCGGCCGGCTAGGATTTATATCGAATCCACTTGCCGAGTGGCAAACACTGCGCTAGCGCGATCAGCCTTTGCAGTTCCGTCCGTTCTGGGCCTAGGTGTTCCCGCCGTGTGTGTGTTTCAGACCTCTTTCTGGCGGCGACCATTGCGCTGCTGGTTGGCTGCCCCTGTGGGCGTCACTCGCAGAACCGGTCCAACGCCACCAACCGCCGTTACGTCACCACAAGTGGGCCGCTCTCGCAAGGGCAGCCCCAACAGGCGAACGCTCACTGCCCTGTACCGTTGCGCGCTGCGGCATCAAGCAAGAGAGGACCGCTGACTCTTTCTTTTTCCTCTGCTACCTCCTCAGCTCACCAGAGGAAAATAATTGAGACAGTGTCACACTGCAGACTGTAAATAAAGGAACGGATTCTCACATATACCAGTGGCTCGAGGACCTTTTAAATAGAACATAGTGCGCTCTCCTAATCGTTGAGTATTGATAAGAGACGAAGGTATCGACGGGAGTGTCCCAGGAAACTGTGATGGGACCGCTCCGGTTCTAGTGTATAAGGAATATCTTGGATTGAGCGAGCACTGTTTTCTCATGACGCTGTAGTGTCTTGGAAAGTGTCCTCGTTGACTGGCTATAGCACGCTACAGGACAACTCGGACAGAATTTCTGTTCAGTGTGATGAATGGCATCTAATTCAAATTAATAGCAAACAATCGTGTAATATTGCATTAGATATTTGTGGTCTGCTGTCGGACACAGTCACGTATTTAGGGGTAAAGTAGCAAAGCGACATGAACGAGGATGTAAGACCCGTTGTAGGGAAGCCGAAAGATCGACTTCGGTTTATTGGGAGAATTTAAAAAACTGTAGGTCTTCTACAAAGGACACCGCGTATAGAACACTTGTGCGACCAATACTCGAGGGTTTGGGATCCCCACCACTTGGGTTAGAGGAAGACATCGAAGCAATTCAGGGGCAGGTTTGACCAACACGCAATATGTGAATGCTCTGTCAACTCAGTTGCGAATTGCTGTTGGCAATACGAAGTTTTGAGAAACTTTTGGAATCGGCATTTATACCTGACTGCAGAAGGATTGCACTGCTACCAACGTACGTTTCCTGTGAGGACCACGATGACAAGACCAATCAGGTGTGGCGTCTCTTTTCTAGATTTTTTCTATTTTTGTTCATATTTCCTTTCTTATGAACAAGAAATTATAATTAACAAAGAGGCAAACTGCCTGAGATAACAAAGAAATCTAAATCAATCAGAGACGTGACGCAGAATATGTCATAATAAACACTGTAAAATCATTCATTGCTCTTGCGATTCCTGTTGAGGTTGCTAGTCTTACGGCTCGTTACTGATCCAGACAAGTGTATTCAAGTTGAAAATATAATTTCAAAGCAATGTATTACTGAGAGCTATGTGCAGTATTCAGAGATCCTGAGTCATGTTTCATTTTCAGATAATCAGTAATAGCAGCCTTCATCGTAGTACTAATTGGATCTTCCGCCGGAGAAACTTTTTATTGGTTTAACAGACAAGCAGTGAGTAAATTTTATCTTCAAAACGAGATCTGCATCTCTACTAAACTACGTTAAAGTAGTCTGATATTGACATCTTGGATATTCGGGAATCCAGGCGGTAGCACCTGAAGAAGACAGCGAGGCACGCTGTTGAAATATCGTGCGAGAACGACGCGAACATCCGGCTGGATTCCCGAATATCAAAGATGTCAACAGATCGCCGGGAAAGAATGAAGAATTAGTCTGATATTATTTCTACATGCGACATGGCGATTCTTCGTTTTGTAATTTCAAAGAAATCACACAAGCCGAGGTTTCTCAAACTTGGGTTTGGAGTGGAATTGTTATGAATAACACAAAATTACCTTCGTAACTCAGTTTATGAAAATACGTTTTGAAAGCATGTGCCAGTATTCAGATTTGACAAACGTTTTTTGCTTCAGTGAGGTTTTAGGTATCCCGAGATCTCGTTTATACGTTAAACAGTTTTGCGCTTCACAGAAAAAGTTAGCATTTCTAAACCTGCAGTCTCCCAACACGTAACATGTTTAAGAAGCTATACAGCAGTATATTTCATTTTGATTCATTTAGTTATACGAGGCAATACGGAGGCATATAGAGAACTGTTATACCCTGGCTGCATTTGCGGGTGGAGCAGCAAAGAAAATGATTGGTAGTGGTACAAAGTATCCTCCACCATGCACCGTATGATGCATCGCTCAGTATCTATGTAGATAGGAGATGAATGTCAAAATCCTAAAAGATGCAAAAGGACGTCCGCAGCTCGTGGTCGTGCGGTAGCGTTTTCGCTTCCCACGCCCGGGTTCCCGGGTTCGATTCTCGGCGGGGTCAGGGATTTTCTCTGCCTCGTGATGACTGGGTGTTGTGTGCTGTCCTTAGGTTAGTTAGGTTTAAGTAGTTCTAAGTTCTAGGGGACTGATGACCATAGCTCTTAAGTCCCATCGTGCTCAGAGCCATTTGAACCATTTTTTTTTTTTTGCAAGAGGACGGTTCAATAAGGTTTCAAAAGCTCTCACCCATTTGTATAAACCTCATGCAAATTAAGCTATATGTCCATAAATATAGAAGAGGTTCTGGAAGCTCTCAAACGTGGTTGGTACATGGAAATGGCTGTAAGTAACATGCCATTGGTTTGCGTAGCTGACGCGTGACAGAGTCGTAATTGCGTTCCGTCTGGTTAATATCACGTGAAATTAGTCGCCAAGGCATCACCATGAGTTCAATGTCACGCTCCTCATATAAAAAGAGCACTGTGGTGGCCTTGTCACATGGACAGTTATACCAATGGAAGACGCCATCGCCATCGGAGAAGACATCAAACATGGAGGGAAGCAGGTGATCTGCAATAATATTCGGAACGTCCACAACAGTCATGGTGCTTTTGATGAATATCACAGGTTCCATGGAAGCACAATGGAAAACTCCCCGTAGCATGATACGGCACCATCCAGCACGAATTCACGCTGCGGAGCAGGTATTATACACTCCAGGAAATGGAAAAAAGAACACATTGAGACCGGTGTGTCAGACCCACCATACTTGCTCCGGACACTGCGAGAGGGCTGTACAAGCAATGATCACACGCACGGCACAGCGGACACACCAGGAACCGCGGTGTTGGCCGCCGAATGGCGCTAGCTGCGCAGCATTTGTGCACCGTCGCCGTCAGTGTCAGCCAGTTTGCCGTGGCATACGGAGCTCCATCGCAGTCTTTAACACTGGTAGCATGCCGCGACAGCGTGGACGTGAACCATATGTGCAGTTGACGGACTTTGAGCGAGGGCGTATAGTGGGCATGCGGGAGGCCGGGTGGACGTACCGCCGAATTGCTCAACACGTGGGGCGTGAGGTCTCCACAGTACATCGATGTTGTCGCCAGTGGTCGGTGGAAGGTGCACGTGCCCGTCGACCTGGGACCGGACCGCAGCGACGCACGGATGCACGCCAAGACCGTAGGATCCTACGCAGTGCCGTAGGGGACCGCACCGCCACTTCCCAGCAAATTAGGGACACTGTTGCTCCTGGGGTATCGGCGAGGACCATTCGCAACCGTCTCCATGAAGCTGGGCTACGGTCCCGCACACCGTTAGGCCGTCTTCCGCTCACGCCCCAACATCGTGCAGCCCGCCTCCAGTGGTGTCGCGACAGGCGTGAATGGAGGGACGAATGGAGACGTGTCGTCTTCAGCGATGAGAGTCGCTTCTGCCTTGGTGCCAATGATGGTCGTATGCGTGTTTGGCGCCGTGCAGGTGAGCGCCACAATCAGGACTGCATACGACCGAGGCACACAGGGCCAACACCCGGCATCATGGTGTGGGGAGCGATCTCCTACACTGGCCGTACACCACTGGTGATCGTCGAGGGGACACTGAATAGTGCACGGTACATCCAAACCGTCATCGAACCCATCGTTCTACCATTCCTAGACCGGCAAGGGAACTTGCTGTTCCAACAGGACAATGCACGTCCGCATGTATCCCGTGCCACCCAACGTGCTCTAGAAGGTGTAAGTCAACTACCCTGGCCAGCAAGATCTCCGGATCTGTCCCCCATTGAGCATGTTTGGGACTGGATGAAGCGTCGTCTCACGCGGTCTGCTCGTCCAGCACGAACGCTGGTCCAGCTGAGGTGCCAGGTGGAAATGGCATGGCAAGCCGTTCCACAGGACTACATCCAGCATCTCTACGATCGTCTCCATGGGAGAATAGCAGCCTGCATTGCTGCGAAAGGTGGATATACACTGTACTAGTGCCGACATTGTGCATGCTCTGTTGCCTGTGTCTATGTGCCTGTGGTTCTGTCAGTGTGATCATGTGATGTATCTGACCCCAGGAATGTGTCAATAAAGTTTCCGCTTCCCGGGGTCAATGAATTCACGGTGATCTTATTTCAATTTCCAGGAGTGTACATGTGTTCGCATGGACGGTAGCGTACCTGAACGCGACCATCGACCTAATATAAGAATAAACGTCATTCATCCGACCAGGGAGCACGTTCCCACTGATCCACGTCACGAACTCAAGGACACACTACTCATAGCCCCTGTAATTGTCGATGTCGTTGAGTCAACGCTGGAGTCCTCTGCAACAGAGAAACAAGTTTACTGTACTCAGTATGCAAGACGTGTGTTCAGTTTTTAAATACAGGACTTAGCATTGTAATGGAAGTACTACGGCATGGTAAATAAGCAGGTATTACTAAAGGACGCTCCACGACACGTTCAGTTTTTATTCTACACCATATAAGACAAAAATGCAGAGAATATATTCAAGAAACACACATTGACTTTGACATGTAAATAGGCAGAAACTTTGGAAGATAACAGCGAATCGCTGATGTACAAAACGTCTAATAACTGCGATAAGATGTTTTCATCACAGCACGACTATTACTCTAGGTATCAATGGTTTCAAATGGTTCAGATGGCTCTGATCACTATGCGACTTAACTTCTGAGGTCATCAGTCCACTATAACTTAGAACTACCTAAACCTAACTAACCTAAGGGCGTCACACACATCCATGCCTGAGGCAGGATTCGAACCTGCGACCGTAGCGGTCGCGCGGTTCCAGACTTTAGCGCGTAGAACCGCTCGGCACTTCCGGCCGGCTATCAATGGGAAAATGGCTAATGAGGTTCCAAAGGAGTGTATCAAATCTGCTGTATCACTTCATCCTAGATCAACGTTTACGTACATGGAATAATGCTTATGTGGGGGACAGAATTTCAAAAAGTTATACACATAAATAGAACTCTTTTAAATAACGATCTCCATGTTGACGATATCCATGCTGACGATGCAGTGATACTAACATATCAAGGAGAGGACTTCCGGAAAGGCATTTACTCGCTGAAACAAATAGGTACAGAAGTCTGACATGGAGATCTGTACAGAAGAAACTAAGACAACGGCCATAAAGGGTAAAAAACATACCAGAAGATCTTACAACAAGTAAACCATTTCACTTACCTGGAATCTGAGGTGACATGTGCTACAGCAAAGATACATCAATTAAGCTAAAAGAAACCTTAAAAACAAAACTAGGAAAGACACTCAAATTCTACGAAACTTTTGCAGACCCCACACTGCTCTACGGAAGCGAGACATGGGTGAATACCAAACCCGAGAATTGGTTGCACAATAGAAGACATACTAAGGAATCAAGATATTACCGTAGGACTACGAATTTTGGTCTAAGAAATGAAATTCTGGAGTATAGAAGAAAATGGAACGAACATCTAGAAAGAGTCGGGAGTGAGGGACTCCCCTAAAACGCTAGAAATTAGAAGTGCCAATGAAGAAAAGCTAGATGAAGACCCGAAAAAGACTAGTGATACAACAGGAATTTTTGCATAATACCAGAAGAGAAAAAGAAGGAGAAAGAGAAGTTTGCCCTGCTCGTGGAACACCTGCCGCGACTTGAGTGGAGCACAAAACGTAAATGTATCTGGAAAAAGTCATAATGGGGGAGGAGACTTGGTAGTTCCAGAATGAGATTTTTACTTTGCAGCGGAATGTGCGCTGATATGAAACTTCCTGGCAGATTAAAACTGTGTGCCGGACCGAGACTCGAGCTCGAGACCTTTGCCTTTCGCGGGCAAGTGCTCTACCAAGTGAGCTATCCAAGCATGACTCACGCCCTATGCTCACAGCTTTACTTCTGCCAGTACCTCGTCTCCTAGCTTCCAAGTTTCTTATCAGCGCACACTCCGCTCTAGAGTGAAAATCTCATTCAGGAAACATCCCCCAGGCTGTGTCTCCGCAATATCCTTTCTTTCAGGAGTGCTAGTTCTGCAAGGTTCGCAGGAGAGCTTCTGTAAAGTTTGGAAGGTAGGAGACGAGGTACTGGCAGAAGTAAAGCTGTGAGAAGGGGGCATGAGTCGTGGTTGGGTAGCTCAGTTGGTAGAGCACTTGCCCGCGATAGGCAAAGGTCCGGAGTTCGAGTCTCGGTCTGCCACACATTTTTAATCTGCCAGGAGGTTTCAGAGTTGGTATTATCTATACAGACCTATCACAAAATGGTGAAGTGCGGATATTCACGTGAAGAATCTACCCTTTGGCGACGTAAACGACATTCAAGCCTATGTGACGTGCGAGCTGAAGAGCATTCCAAAGATGGACTTTTCTTTAAGTTTTTATATTGTTGTATGAACATTCCCTGCGCTGTATTCAACTGGGGGCACACTGGATAGATTACTTGAAGCATTAATACCACCAATTTATTTCTCTATTTTTCTTTCCTGATCTATTCTCGCAACTTTTTGGACGGGTGATGTATCATTACGGATGGAACATCACCTATCTTTTTCCATCTGACTTAGACCTACTTTTATGAAAGTGTCCAAGGTCTTGTACCGTTTGAAACTGTCTAGGTCAACAACAACACAACAGTGTTTTACTTCATAAAAGGTAACTGTCCGGCTTTTTTAGGACCACTGACCGAAGAAAAATTAAGTATGACAACAACATGGCCCCTGTCATCAGTGTGTAACGGACACATGCCTTATAGTTACATATTGTTACACGACAAATAAGAAAGGAAACACGAGAGAGATATTTTGTAAATTCGAACAGCCGGCGTTAATCGTGCAGAAGCAACAATAGCTGCTAGCCAGAAAGCATAAACGTTTCAACCGTCAGGAAAACTGCAATCTCGACACTCTTGAGCGAGACTACGAGCGAGCCCAGCAGAAAATCGTCAGTAGAGCGCAGACCGAACTGCCTTCATTTCTCTCGTAATTTATGTAATAGCAACTAGGTAGCACGCAACACGCCTAGCAGGGGTTTCACTATACAGTAAACACAGTGAAACAAATTCGTTAAGCAAATGTAGCGGAACTGAAGACCACTGATGATTCGAGAAGACCTGAAGTGATTCGGTCAGTACGAATAGTGTCTAGAGTGGAGCCTCTGCTCGAAAACATGAGTACTTCGCCCACACTAACCTAGAGCACACGGGCATTTTGACCCGATCTCTGGTTCTGGTGTGGTAACATCTTGTGTGTGAGACTGCTCCAATGTAGGTCTTACACTTGCTGCCTTACGAGAAGATCACTACCCATAGCCATGGATAATGATGTACAGCATTCATCACTGAAGCCAGAACAGCAGTCAGAACTGATGGGTAGTCCATGAGTCTACCAACAATGCTCCAGCCCAGGGCAGAAGCTGCACTAAAACTCCAGATTCGTACGAATCTGATGGCCTAAGTTACTGGCGGGACAGTTCAGCTTATAGAATGACAGGGCATCCTACTTCGCGGTCCACGTTATGGAACAACATGGGCAGTGATCTGATATGGATGGAGTACGGTGTGTGAATTAAGCTCACACCTCGCCGTCATCGCCACCTCCAAGCAGCCGGCCGGGGTGGCCGAGCGGTTCTAGGCGCTCAGTCCGGAACCGCGTGACTGCTACGGTCGCAGGTTCGAATCCTGCCTCGGGCATGGATGTGTGTGATGTCCTTAGGTTAGTTAGGTTTAAGTAGTTCTAAGGTCTAGGGGACTGATGACCTCAGATGTTGAGTCCCATAGTGCTCAGAGCCATTTGAACCATTTTTTTTTGAACCTCCAAGCAGACCTACCGGCTGTGCGTGACTTCTTTGCCAGCAGTCAGCAAACCGCCACGTCAGGGTGTCATCGACCTCAGATCCGAGCTGATGCAGCGTTTTCGGCAGCCTCGAGTTCGCTGCTGGATTCAGCAGATTCCTCTCCGGATATGTAGCCTCTAACTGTCACAGAAGACACGGCAACGACTTTTTCTCTGGTTAATAAATGGAATAATTCTGAATATTGTTTTTTGCATCTAACAACGGTACACAGGTCCTCGACCTGCACCTTGATACAGCAGTAGGGGTTTTCAGCCCAGCACTGGGCTGTAAAGATCTGTTTAAACCGCTGTGGTTTTCTGACTGCAACATGTGAGTACATTTACCAATCAGTTATGCACACCAAGATAAAGATCAGTGCATAAAACTCCCAAACAGCAGCATCCGTGGTAATAGAACAACACTCAGACTATCAGCAGAATTTTTCACTATGGAGTTAAGGTGTACAATAAGGTGCCTAACGAGATTAAAGAGTCAGCTGAAATATAAACATTGAGACAGTCAGGTACCGCACACTTCTTAAATAATTCATACTAACAGATCAAGGATTAATTAGATAATACAGTTGGGGGAATGGGATAAAATTACATCATTTGACACTAATTAATAATAGAGATCAGTCTTTCTACTACAGACTGTCATAGTTTAATACTGAAAAATCGTATGCCCAGGATATGTGGTAGATAATTCTAAGCTCTTTCCATTTTATGGACCCAACACCTCATTCATGGTGGTGAGGTGCTGTCTCGGCTTTTCCAGGAGAACCAACAGGACAATACGGAGAATTCAACAGAAGGTCGGAAGCATCAACATGGAAGTGACAGGGAATAGGCCCTAGTACTAGGTGCTAAGCGGACGACGAGCGATCACTATTTCCCTCTTTGGGATTCATATTTCTGCTGTTTCGCACTCGTCTAATAATAGCTTCATACAACAGTTGTCTCTTATTGACTGAATAGTGTGCACCTGCGACTGATAAGTACCAGTTTGCAAATCCGAGGTCACGTCTGTAGGTAGGTGTCAACTAACCTGCTCCATTCCATATCTCGTTTATCTACACCAACAATTATATAATTTGTATACTAGTTTTCACTTCAAGAATACCATACCTTGTAGTTAATTTTACATTGTGAGTATTGTTAGTGATATATTGACGATTTTAGAGTTACCAAAATTTATGTAATTTTGTAGGGGAGAGTGAATCCACGATACTTCCTGGATGGTGTCTACATTTAGTCACCCATTTCGGAATCAGTTTTCAGTATTTTCATTCTCGTTGAAGACATGAGGTGCGTTTTTGAACAGCTTTTGCAAATATTTTGAATGCTACCTGCTTAAGTGGCGTATAACACTTAAAAGCTATTTGAAAGATTCTGTTAATATTTCAGGTACAGGATTTGGGGAAGGCGAAATTCTACAAATTTTTAATACCAGATGTATAATATATGTAGGTGTAGGCCATACTTGCACCTTGAAATGCATGAAGGTCTTTTACCATGTAACATGTGATATTTGCAAATGAATGGATTTCTGTAGTTTTTTCTCAGTGTCACATTTCTCTAAAATCAAAATTTGTCTTAATGCTCAGTAGCTTCTGTTTCCAAAAAATGTAACTCATAACTGTTTTTCGATAATTAGTTCTCACTGCATGGTGGTGTGTAGTAAATATTGTAGTAGACAGACTGTTAAATCCATTACTGACAAGATTTTCTTGACCGCAAGTCTTTCAAATTTCAAGAGAATATTTGTTCCTGGGTTCATCACGAAATAGTACCTAGAAGCATCTTCCCACGTTTGGAGAAATCTTAAGTTTATGCTGTAATTTTTGTAATTTTAGAAAAACACTTCAGTAAAGAAAGAGTGAGTGCCATCATTTAGTAATGGAATAAGGAAATGTAATAAACTACAGGCGAAAACAGAAAAGTATTCCAAGGTATAACATCCTCTTAAACTGTAATATTAAGTTCCACCTGTCAGTGGCCGCATATGCTAAAATTCCGGCTCTCCTCCACTCATGTTCAGTTGACGAGTTACTGCATGATGTGCTCAGTTGCACACAGAAGTTAATTTGATTTGTCACATAGCATTTCTGTATCAACATTCCCCCCTTTTTTTAACGATTCATCCGATGGTTACTAATCTTTTTCATGTGTATATGAGGAAGAGCGTATGTGTGAGTGTATTTCTGAGATCTGCTCCAAAACCACTGGATTGATATCAGCCCAAAATTGGCACAGATACAGTAGGTCATATTTAAATTGCACAGTGGCGTTTATAACGATCTAGCTCAGATACAGGCAGAGACAGTGGCAAATAAATTGTTTACAGCCCCTGGTACATAGGCTCACCTACATGACAAGGATGTTAAGTGGGAATGGTATTGGACTGCCAGATGAAGATACTGACAGGGGCGGAGCTGGAGGTGGGAGGATGAGGTGGACAGACAGAGGGAGGAAGTGTCGGTTACAAAGAGGATGAGGTGTGTTCAATGTATGTGTCAAATGCATACATGGGCAAAGCCATGTGGAAAAAGCTAGTAATAAATAAAAAAACGCTGTTCACAGCACTTGTGGAACGTTAGGCTGAAACACACTGAAGAGCCAAAACATTATGACCACTGCCTTGAGACAATGCTGGTTGGTTACATTACAAGTGTGATGGCCTTGCACACCTTTTAACCAGGCTAATACGTTGGTAGTTAGTAGGACTGGACCAGACAACAAGGAACAGCATTCACAGCTGACTACACCAATGGTATTTTATTCAATAGAACAATAACACAAATTCTTTTGTTCCTTTTCACAGAGCACTTAACAAAAGAAAATTTCTCAAAAAACTAAAACCTGCCCTTTAAGTTATAAAACTTTACCAGTGACATAAAATTCATATTTTTTAAAGACTTCAAAATTTCTTGAATTGAATTTGTATACAAAATTTAAACAATGCCATTAAAATTCACCACAAACTAGTAGTAAATATACAACAAATATGTTCTGCTCATTGAAGATGTAAGTTTAGAGTACATTTAAAACCCCATAACAGGTACTGATAATCCAATGGACGGGATGGATGGTTCAAAATGTGTGTGAAATCGTATGGGACTTAACTGCTAAGGTCATCAGTCCCTAAGCTTACACACTACTTAACCTAAATTATCCTAAGGACAAAGACACACACCCATGCCCAAGGGAGGACTCGAACCTCCGCCAGAACCAGCTGCACAGTGGGATGGATGGTGCAGCCTCGCCACCCATTGCTATGTTGCTAGATGGACAGGTACCTTACAAGGTCAAGTACAGTAGAGTAAAGTCTAATCTTAAAAAGTAATAACAGTGCACTGTTTTCACCATAAAGGAAGGGCACTTTCTGGTACATAACAACTAAGGCATTTGACTGTGTTGATCCCATAAATGTTGGTCCAGAAGTTGGACCGTTACAGAATAAGGGGAGTAGCTCACCATTGGTTCACCTCTTACTTTAGCAACAGGCAGCAAAAGGTCATTATTCACAATGTTGATAACGGCTGTGATGTGGGATCTGAGTGGGATACTGTCAAGTGGGGGGTGCTCCAGGGATCAGTGTTAGGGCCACTCATGTTCCTTATTTATATAAATGATATGCCCTCTAGTATTATCGGTAACTCTAAAATATTTCTGTTTGCTGATGACACTAGCTTGGTAGTAAAGGATGTTGTGTGCAACATTGACTCGGTTTTAAATTGTGCAGGACATGACCTCAGTTCATGATTTGTAGAAAATAAACTAACGTTAAATCACAGTAAGACTCAATTTATACAGTTTCTGACACACAATTCAACAAACCTGACGTTTTAATCTCACATAACGGGCATATGATTAGTGAAACTGAATAGTTCAAATTTCTAGGTGTTCAGATAGATAGTAAGCTGACTTGGAAAGAACACGTTCAGGATCATGTTCAAAGACTTAATACTGCCATTTTTACTGTTCGAACGGTATCAAAAGTGAGTGATACTTCGACATGTAAATTAGTATACTTTGCTTATTTCCATTCACTTATGTCGTATGGTATTATATTTTGGGGTAACTCTTCCCATTCTAGAAGGATATTTTTGGCTCAGAAACAGGAGGTTCGGCCAATAAGTGGTGTGAGTTCACGAACCTCTTGTCGATCTCTGTTCACGAGCTGGGTTCTTTGACATTGGCCTCTCAATATGTATATTCCTTATTGTCGTTTCTTGTTACCAATATTAGTTTATTCCCAAGAATAAGCAGCTTTCACTCGGTTAATACTCGGCAGAAATCTAACCTACATTTGGATAGGACTTCCTTAACTCTTGTGCAAAAAGGTGTGCAGTATATTGCTGCATCCATTTACAATAAGCTGCCACTCGAATTCAAAAATCTTAGGAGTAATCCACGCGGTTTCAAATCGAAACTGAAGAGTTTCCTCATGGGTCACTCATTCTGTTATGTCGAGGAGTTCCTTGAAAAATTAAGGTGATTCTTATTGTATTGCTGATAGCGTTTACTTAAACTTATGGACTGACTTTTTTTCAGGTTCATGAACATTTATTTTTATCTGTTATTACTTTTATGTTGTAAGTTCATGTACTGACACGTTCCATGACCTTGGAGATTTGCTCCTCAATTTGGTCCCACGGAACTTGACGTGTAAATAATTAAATAAACAACTTACAACCCCAACATAAATTGGTCAAACATCTGCCCAATGACAACATATAGTGATAAGCAAACTATCAGTAAATGCCACTCACTATTACAACGGCCAATACAATAATTAATAACTGTGTAACACCAGAATTACAGTAATGGGAGACGAGACAAGGCTTCAACACCCAAAATGATTTTACCAAATGATTGCCAATAATAACTGCACTGAAAAGACTAACTCTCATTAAAATAAAATTCGCTACTTTTACTAGCAGAGCAGACAACCTTTCATGCCCAAATAGCCTTTCCATATTCTTGCTCCTAATAATTGCAGTGAAAAGTGCTGCTCTCATCAGAACATCACTGTTTTTATACTGCAGTCCAGGCAAAATTGCAATCACCACAATTGTTTTACAATTAGTTCTCCATAATATGTGCAATTAAAAGGGCAGCTCTTATTAAAGTGAACTTCATTGTGTAATAAAACAAATGAGACAAAATTTCAACGCCTAAAATTGTTTTACAAACGTTTGCCCATAATAATTTTAGTGGAAACAGTAGCTCCTAGTAAAATAAATTTCACTGCTCTAAAATACCGGAGAAGAACAAGTTTCATTCCCCATTTTCTTTTGCAAATATTTGCCCATAATAATTGCATTGAAAGAGGCAGCTCTTGTTAAAGGAAGCTTCACCATTGAAATATGCTCCACTTCTTTTGGAATGAACCCAACTCAGCAATACGACTAAGGGGAAAATGGTTTGAGAATCACGACGTTCATGTTGCAAGCACACAGTTTGCAGTCACAAGCACATCTGATGAATCAGTAGCGAAGGAGCACTAAAATCACAGTCTTCGTTCAAATCTCCATCCGCCCAGACAGAGTTTAATATGTCAGCGCTAAACGGCGGTAGACCGTCCTCGCTCCCTGAGGTGCACTTTGTGCCTTCGCCAACAGTCATCAACACTCTACCCATTGCTGGTCACAGAGCGTGGCACGACGAACCGTCAAAGATTCTGCAAGACTATCGCCATCGAGCGATCGATTCGAGCCGGCATAGCTCAACGGCCACTTGATGTGTAAAAGGAGCAGAGACGGATGGAGAATCATTGTAGCGACGACAGTGGTCACAAATTGACAAAGGGGGAATGTTATCTACTGTATGGAACGTGATACAAGGACGGCGGAACCATGAGCAGGTGGCAAGGCGTTGGCCGTTCACGCCTCACCACAGGACTTTCAGATTAGAGGCTTGCCCCCTCTGTAAATTGAGATATGGGTCGGTGTGTGGCAGTTACGACAATAGATTACAGTGCTGGTGGAGGTCTGTTGTGTTTTGGTACCCGCTGTTGGGCTCACATTGTTGAACATGGTGTTCCATACCAAGCTGCCCATACGTGTTACCGTATTGACTCAACAAAATCGTCAATTGCGATCATCATCGAGATTTTACGGTAGTTCAATGAAAACGTGTCGCTCGTATGAATAAACTTTATAGTTACCTCAGATGAATTTTGTACCCGAACACACCTTGGAGGGGACAGTTATGCACTGTGAGAGACATTTACCAAGGCGTCCATGGATTCTGTGGTAGTAGTCGAAGGTACCACGGCAGCTGTTGTCTGTGTGTACGTTTCGTGTACCACCTGCATTCCTGTAAAACATTATATCTTCCACGACGACGGTAGCATCTTCCAACAGGATCACTCTCTGTTTCACGATATCAGAATTGTGCTAGAGTGGTTTGAGGGGCACAACAGCAAACTCACGTTACCTTGGAAGGGACAGTTATGCACTGTGAGAGACATTTACCAAGGCGTCCATGGATTCTGTGGTAGTAGTCGAAGGTACCACGGCAGCTGTTGTCTGTGTGTACGTTTCGTGATCCACCTGCATTCCTGTAAAACATTATATCTTCCACGACGACGGTAGCATCTTCCAACAGGATCACTCTCTGTTTCACGATATCAGAATTGTGCTAGAGTGGTTTGAGGGGCACAACAGCAAACTCACGTTACCTTGTAGGGGACAGTTATATACTGTGAGAGACATTTACCAAGGCGTCCATGGATTCTGTGGTAGTAGTCGAAGGTACCACGGCAGCTGTCGTCTGTGTGTACGTTTCGTGATCCACCTGCATCCCTGCAAACATTATATGTTCCACGACGACGGTGGCATCTTCCAACAGGATCACTCTCTGTTTCACGATATCAGAATTGTGCTAGAGTGGTTTGAGGGGCACAACAGCTAACTCACGTTACCTTGGAAGGGACAGTTATGCACTGTGAGAGACATTTACCAAGGCGTCCATGGATTCTGTGGTAGTAGTCGAAGGTACCACGGCAGCTGTTGTCTGTGTGTACGTTTCGTAGTCCACCTGCATCCCTGCAAACATTATATGTTCCACGACGACGGTGGCATCTTCCAACAGGATCACTCTCTGTTTCACGATATCAGAATTGGGCTAGAGTGGTTTGAGGGGCACAACAGCAAACTCACGTTACCTTGGAGGGAACAGTTATATACTGTGAGAGACATTTACCAAGGCGTCCATGGATTCTGTGGTAGTAGTCGAAGGTACCACGGCAGCTGTTGTCTGTGTGTACGTTTCGTGATCCACCTGCATCCCTGCAAACATTATATGTTCCACGACGACGGTGGCATCTTCCAACAGGATCACTCTCTGTTTCACGATATCAGAATTGTGCTAGAGTGGTTTGAGGGGCACAACAGCAAACTCACGTTACCTTGGAGGGGACAGTTATATACTGTGAGAGACATTTACCAAGGCGTCCATGGATTCTGTGGTAGTAGTCGAAGGTACCACGGCAGCTGTTGTCTGTGTGTACGTTTCGTGATCCACCTGCATCCCTGCAAACATTATATGTTCCACGACGACGGTGGCATCTTCCAACAGGATCACTCTCTGTTTCACGATATCAGAATTGTGCTAGAGTGGTTTGAGGGGCACAACAGCAAACTCACGTTACCTTGGAGGGAACAGTTATATACTGTGAGAGACATTTACCAAGGCGTCCATGGATTCTGTGGTAGTAGTCGAAGGTACCACGGCAGCTGTTGTTTGTGTGTACGTTTCGTCATCCACCTGCATCCCTGCAAACATTATATGTTCCACGACGACGGTGGCATCTTCCAACAGGATCACTCTCTGTTTCACGATATCAGAATTGTGCTAGAGTGGTTTGAGGGGCACAACAGCTAACTCACGTTACCTTGGAGGGGACAGTTATATACTGTGAGAGACATTTACCAAGGCGTCCATGGATTCTGTGGTAGTAGTCGAAGGTACCACGGCAGCTGTTGTCTGTGTGTACGTTTCGTGATCCACCTGCATCCCTGCAAACATTATATGTTCCACGTCGACGGTGGCATCTTCCAACAGTATCACTCTCTGTTTCACGATATCAGAATTGTGCTAGAGTGGTTTGAGGGGCACAACAGCAAACTCACGTTACCTTGGAGGGGACAGTTATGCACTGTGAGAGACATTTACCAAGGCGTCCATGGATTCTGTGGTAGTAGTCGAAGGTACCACGGCAGCTGTTGTCTGTGTGTACGTTTCGTGATCCACCTGCATCCCTGCAAACATTATATCTTCCACGACGACGGTAGCATCTTCCAACAGGATCACTCCCTGTTTCACGATATCAGAATTGTGCTAGAGTGGTTTGAGGGGCACAACAGCTAACTCACGTTACCTTGGAGGGGACAGTTATGTACTGTGAGAGACATTTACCAAGGCGTCCATGGATTCTGTGGTAGTAGTCGAAGGTACCACGGCAGCTGTTGTCTGTGTGTACGTTTCGTGATCCACCTGCATCCCTGCAAACCTTATATCTTCCACGACGACGGTAGCATCTTCCAACAGGATCACTCTCTGTTTCACGATATCAGAATTGTGCTAGAGTGGTTTGAGGGGCACAACAGCTAACTCACGTTACCTTGGAGGGGACAGTTATGCACTGTGAGAGACATTTACCAAGGCGTCCATGGATTCTGTGGTAGTAGTCGAAGGTACCACGGCAGCTGTTGTCTGTGTGTACGTTTCGTGATCCACCTGCATCCCTGCAAACATTATATGTTCCACGACGACGGTAGCATCTTCCAACAGGATCACTCCCTGTTTCACGATATCAGAATTGTGCTATAGTGGTTTGAGGGGCACAACAGTAACTCACGTTACCTTGGAGGGGACAGTTATGCACTGTGAGAGACATTTACCAAGGCGTCCATGGATTCTGTGGTAGTAGTCGAAGGTACCACGGCAGCTGTTGTCTGTGTGTACGTTTCGTGATCCACCTGCATCCCTGCAAACATTATATCTTCCACGACGACGGTAGCAGCTTCCAACAGGATCATGTAATTTCTAACAAATTCGCCTGATCTGAACCCCAAGACCCACATGTGGGACGGTGTCGAGAGCGTAATTTGTAGATATCTGGGGCTACATACCACTGGAAACTACCAAGGACTTTTCAAATCCGTGTCACTCATAATAGCTGCTGTATTGCATTTCAAACAGGCTATGAAGGAAATGATCATAGTCTTTTGGTCCATTAATGCATTGAAAAAAGTACGAAACGGTCACTGTGTTTCCTTAAGACCGTATGCTCTGCTAAATTTTTTGTGTTGACTGGGATACGATGTTGGTGGGCAGAGTCTCTAACCGCTGAGCTGTGGAAAACGTTAGAGAGTCGTTCAGTAAGTAATGCATCACGTTTTATATCGGCCAATTTCCGCTGTGGGACATAGTGGAATAGCCCTGCTTCAGCCACTGATTTGTAGTAGTGCTACAAGTAGCCTTCAAAATGGCGTCTGTAATGGAGATGCGATACAAGCAGACAGCTGTCACTAAGCTTCTTTTCGCGGAAAACCAGAGCATCGCAGATATTCGTAGGTGCTTGCAGAATGTCTACGCAGACCTAGCAGTGAACAAAAGCACGGTGAGTCGTTGGGTGACACGTCTATTACTAAAATGTAGACTTTCACGGCTGGAAATATCATGTCCATTATAATTATCCGGGCTGTTATGCCGTGGTCGGTTGATGAATTCTGTGGTGATTCCCAACGTTTCGTCTCCGACTGCAGGAGACATCTTCAAGGGGGTCCGTAGCTCGATGGAAGGTCCAACACACACACTGGCTCGCTACTGACTGCCGCTAAATTCCGTGTCCGTCTCCACAATTCACTTACGAAGAACGGATATTCGTCCGCCGAAATAAAACGTGCGTTGAGGCAGCCACGCAGAAATCATACTGACGTACAGGCTACTGCAAAATCTAAGGTTTTCCTGCCGTTTGTTAAAAATGTAACGGAAAGAATAGAGAGGATCTTAACGAACCGGAATATTACCGTAATTTACAAGCCCACCAGGAAGATACAGGAATACCTTAGGCCTGCTAAGGACGCTCGCAAACCATTGGAAAAATCTGGAGTGTATAGGATCCCATAAAGCTGTGGTGATGTTTATGTGGGTACCACTAAAAGAACTGTTTCTAAACGTTTGGAAGAGAACAAGGGAAATTGTAGAAGAGGAGAAACGGAACGATCAGCTGTTGCGGAGCATGCTTTCCAGCCAGGGAACCACAATATTCGTTTCGAGGGGACGCAAGTACTAGCGGCCACGAGCGGATATTACGAAAGGCTCTACAGGGAGGCAATCGAAATCGCTAAACACCCAAATAATTTCAACCGAAAGGAGGAGGGCGTCAAATTAAACGGTATATGGATGCCGGTGTTAAAGAAGATGTGTACCACCCGTCCACTACTGGGTGATGGCAACGGCGATCGACGGCGACGGACAGCGGGGAATTGCGCTGACGTTTTCAAAACACGTGACGTCACGCCGCGGCGCGGGGGCGCGCGGACACGGAATTTAGCGGCAGTCAGTAGCGAGCCAGTGTGTGTGTTGGACCTTCCATCGAGCTACGGACCCCCTTGAAGATGTCTCCCGCAGTCGGAGACGAAACGTTGGGAATCACCACAGAATTCATCAACCGACCACGGCATAACAGCCCGGATAATTATAATGGACATGACACGTCTGTTGTTATCTTCGAAACACTGTTTGCGCAAAACTGTCTGATCTGCCCCGTGCCGGCCGGCTGCTCACAGGTGTGACTCCTGCAATGTTGGAACATGCAGACACTCTCATTCGAGTTGCTCGATGGATCGCAATCACATACCTCACTGCAAAACTGGACGCCTCTGTTGGTAGTGCTTATATACTTGTCCACACTCAACTGTGTGCGCCTGCTAAATTCCTCGCCGCCTAACAGACGACCATAAAGAGAAACGAAAGCCATCTGTGGGGAATCGCATGCGCGTTACGAGACTGATCGCGACACCTTTTTGTTAAACTTCGTCATAGTTGATGAAATATGGGTTCATCATTTAGAACCGGAAACAAAATGGCAGTCCATGGAGTGGCAGCACACCATTTTTACTCTGAAGAGAAAGCTCGAAGCCGCGCCATTAACCGGAAAAGTAATGGTGATGGTCTTCTGCGTCTCTGAACGGATTATTCTGTTTGATTTCCGCCCTCATGGTGCAACGGTCAACTCTGCTACTCTCAAGAAATTGAAGAAAGTACGTCAGCGTGTTCGCCGCCACAAAAATGCAAACGAACGTGTCCTTTTTCAAGACAAAGCAAGGTCTCACACGAGTTTGCGCGCCTGAGGAGCCCACCAAACTTCACTGAGCTGTTCTTCCTCATGCACCCTGGTGCCCGCATATCGCACCTTCCTTCTTCCAAAAAGAAATGGCTCTGAGCACTATGGGACTTAACATCTGTGGTCATCAGTCCCCTAAAACTTGAAACTACTTAAGGGGCTCCGGAAAGGCTCAAAATCATGAAAAGTTCAATTTTTACTTTTTTGCGTTTTCTGAATCTGCAGACTATTACCTTTTAATAGATATATAATTTATTCAATTCCGAAGACTACAACTATTTTTAAATTTTTTTAAAAATGTGTTCTACATGGGCGTGACCCACTGTGGCGCTGTTAAACTGCTGTCAAATGGTGTTATTATTAACGTCCGTGTTCATCAGGAACATTTTAGTGATGTGAGATAAAGTATGTGTTGTGGCTAACCTGTGATGGTTCAATATATATCGCTGGTGCGATTGTCGATTGTTTCATGTTTATTTACTCTGTCGTTATCTCGAAAATATTCGTAATTAACTGACAGTGTAATTGACAAAATACAGAACTATTATGGAATGGCTATTAGGCAACATACACAAAGTGTCGACGAAATGAAGAAGGCTGTTTGGGCTCTTTTTTTTCATACTTCTTCAACCGATGAAGATCCCCACATAGCTTGTGTCCCAAAGAAGAAGACAGTTGGTGTAAATACAACAAAGGATTGCTAACTGGCGAAGTGTACACTCATGAGCATAGTCTGCCTCATGCAATAATGGAGGTGATAAAACCTATTTTCAGAGACTTAGCAGCACCTGAACTGTTGAAAAAGTGTATTCACGGAAAACTCAAAACCCCAATGAAAGTGTAAATAGTGTTATATGGTCGAGAATCCCCAAGACTGTATTTGTTGGAATAGAAACACTTCACTTTGGTGTGTATGATGCTGTTGCGACTTTCAATGATGGCAACATTGTAAGGTGCAAGGTATTTAGAAATATGGGAATGAAGATATGTCCTAACATGGTACGAGCGATGCTTGCTTTAGACAAGGAACGCATTCGGGCTGCAGACAGGGCTGTAAAGAGTCTAGAAATACAAGCAAGAGTAAACAGGAGGAGGTACGAGAGGAAGCTGGAGGAGGAGTTTGCAGAGGATGAAGATAATCCATCCTATGGACCTGGAATGCACTAAAAAGTTAATCCAATCTTTGTCGCTCGATTCACAAAACTTTTATTTTCTCATACTAATTACATGTTTTCTAAGGATCTTCCAAACATATTTGTTTCAAACTTTCAGTAAATGTTACGCAGTACCTTCTGCATAATTTAACACAGCCTTTTCCAAAAAACTGTATATTTTTGAATATATAAATAAAAAATTGCAAAAAAATGTTGTGAATTTTCATTACAATTGAAAAAAAATCATCTTTAATAACTGAACTAAAATTTTGTAAAATCCCTGTGCTAAGTTGTAACCCATATTCCAATAAATAATCTGTAAAAAGTTCAACTTCCTACCTCAAATACTTTGTGAGGAAAGATGTAATTTATAAGCGTTATTTTAACATTGCAAGTATAGGGCGTTCCGGAGCCCCTTAAATCTAACCAACCTAAGGACATCACGCGGTTCTAGACTGAAGCGCCTAGAACCGCACGGCCACAACGGCCGGCTCCTTCTTCCATCTGTTAGGCCTAATGGAGGAGGCACTCCGCGGGAAACAGTACGTGGATCGTGGGGAGGTTACTAATGCAGCCAGACGCTGACTTCGACGTCGACCAGTAGAGCTGTATCATGTCGCCATGCAGGCCCTCCTGGCAAGGTGGCGTAAGGCCGTTGAACCGAGATTATGTTGGAAGATAGGTTTCTGTAGCTAAAAGAACGGAGAATAATATGGAGTACTTACTTTACTTTACTTTACACGTGGCAAAGGTCTTATCGACCATACGCCTGCTCTATGAGCCTCTTGTCCAATGCGCTGTTTGTCCAGTTTCTGTTGCTGTTCATCCTAGTTGTGTCCTCCCTAGTGTTATCCCCCCATCTGTTTCTGGGTCTTCCTCTCCCTCTCGTTCCAATTATTGTTTTGCTGAATGCCATTCTAGGTAGTCTATTCTCTGTCATTCTTGCTATATGGTCTGCCCAATTTATCCTTCTCCTCTTGAGCACTTCGACGGTGTATGTACAGCCCTCTTAATTCTTAATTTCTTCTTATTCTCCATTCCATGTTACTTTCGTCGTAAACAGGTCCAAAAATTTTCCTTAGTACTTTTCTTTCAAATATTAACAGTTTTTCTTCATCTTTCTTTCTAAATATTAATGTTTCACATCCATATAACATCACAGGTATAATGGTCGATTAATATAAGCGGATTTTGAAGTTACTGCTGAGTGATCTTTTTCTTAGAATTTTGATGAAACAAAAAAGTGTCTTGCTTGCTGTTGATAAACGGGCATCTATTTCTATATCTGTTCTGTTGTTACCACTAAAAAACCTTCCTAGATACTTGAAGTCGTCAATAATCTTGAAATTGAATCCCTTTACAGTCAAAAGTAAATCTTTTTTGGTTTTCTTACGTATGGGCAGGTATTTCGTCTTTCCTTCATTAACATGTAATCCTGCTTTCTCAGCAACTTTGTAGTAATTATGCATCATTCTCATGACTTCTGTTTTGAAACTACATATTAGTGCTACATCATCTGCATGGCAAGTGTTGTAATGTTCACATCCTATAGGTGGATCCCTTTTGAACTGGTTTTAGAAAATTATCTGTCGATCTCCTCTAGGACAAGGTTGAATAAAATACGTGAAATGGCATCCCCTTGTCTCTGTCCATTGTACACTTTAAAATCTTCAGTTTCTCCTACTGGTGTCTTAAGGCGACATAAAGTTGCGTCTATACACGTTTTAACTAATCTGATTAATTTCGATGGCACTATAAATTTCTTCATTTTATTTAGGAGTGTCTGTCGGTGTATGCTATCAAAGGCCTCTTTAAAATCTACAAATAATATGTGGACATCTACACTCAGTTCCCACGCCTTCTCAGTTACTTGTCATAGGGTCAATAAGGGATCTAATGTGGATCCGTTTCTGCGGAAACCGCACTGGTAGCCCCAATTCAATTCATCTGTTATTGGAATCAGCCTGTTTAAGAGGCAGTTCGATAAGATTTTGTAGGTGGCATCCAGTAAGGCAATTCCTCTGTAGTTATCACAAACAAGTGGATCATTCTCCTTAAATATGATGCACACAACTGCAGTTTTCCAGTCTGCAGGAATGTTTTCTGTCTTCCAAATTGTTTCTATTAACGCCTGTATGGAAGACAGAAAACATTCCTGCAGATTCGAAAACAGTCTTCCAAATTGTTTCTATTAATGCCTGTATTTGACTGGAATATTCTCTTTCACTTTCTGAAGGTGGCAGGGGTAAACTACAGGGAGCGAAAGGCTATTTACAATTTGTACTGAAACCAGATGGCAGTTGTAAGAGTCGAGGGACATGAAAGGGAAGAAGTGGTTGGGAATGGAGTGAGACAGGGTTGTAGCCTCTCCCCGATGTTATTCAATCAGCATATTGATCAAGCAGTACAGGTAACAAAAGAAAAATTCGGAGTAGGAATTAAAATCCATAGAGAAGAGATAAAAACTCTGAGGTTCGCCGATGGCATTGTAATTCTGTCAGAGACAGCAACGGACTTGGAAGGGCAGTTGAAAGGAATGAACAGTGTCTTGAAAGGAGGATATAAGATGAACATCAACAAAAGCAAAACGAGGATAATGGAATGTAGTCGAATTAAATCGTGTGATGTTGAGGGTATTAGATTAGGAAATAAGACACTTAAAGTAGTAAATGAGTTTTGCTATTTGGGGAGCAAAATAACTGATGATGGTCGAAGTAGAGAGGATATAAAATGTAAACTGTCAATGGCAACGAAAGCGTTTCTGAAGAAGGGAAATTTGTTAACATCGAGTATAGATTTAAGTGTCAGGAAGTCGTTTCAGAAAGTATTTGTATTGGGTGTAGCCATGTATGGAAGTGAAACGTGGACAATAAATAGTTTGGACAAGAAGATAATAGAAGCCTTCGAAATGTGGTGCTACAGAAGAATGCTGAAGATTAGATGGGTAGACCATGTAACTAATGAGGATGTATTGAATCGAATTGGGGAGAAGAGGAGTTTGTGGCACAAGTTGACTAGAAGAAGGGATCGGTTGGTAGGACATGTTGTGGGGCATCAATGAATCACGAATTTAGTATTGGAGGGTAGCGTGGAGGGTAGAAGTCGTACAGGGGGACCAAGAGATAAATACTCTAAGCAGATTCAGAACGATGTAGGTTGCAGTAACTACTGGGAGATGAAGAAGGTTGCACAGGATAGAGTAGCATGGAGAGCTGCATCAAACCAGTCTCAGGACTGAATACTACACAACAACAACACAACAACTCCTGTATTACTAATTCCAGTTGTGGACCTCCATTCTGTAATAACTAAGCGCCTATCTGGTTTTCTCCACAAGCCTTGTTATATGGTGTACTAGGATCCAAAATAGAACCAACATGCTTCCAGGAAAAAAAATGTGCTTCTTTACTTATTCATCCCTTCTGGTAGTTTCTAAGCAAATTTTAACAATGTAATGATGCGGAATTCGTGGCGGGCCGCATCAAACCAGTATAATGATGACTGAGAAAAAAAAGATGCGCGATAACCTCTAGTCTAGGCGACTACCATTTTTCCACTCCTGCAGCCTAAGTAATCCGGAGTGGGCCGTTAGGACAAATCTCTTAGCCCCGTTGCGATCGATAATATCTTAGTGTAGGCACGTGATCGGCATCAGCTCAGCGCAGAGGGGCAGTGCTCTGTAGCACCTGCCGTTGCCTGGGGCCCTGCCCCAGTAAGCCAGTCCACTGCCACGCCTTGCGGTTGATATTGTTGCACTTTTCCGACTCAAACTGGTTTAGTTCAGCATTCCACGCAAGTTTGTCTTGTGCAAGGCCCTTCGTTTCTACAGAACTACTGCGACCCACACCCTCATCTTACTTCTTGATGTACTCAAGCCGTGGTTGTCTGTCTACAAGTTTTAGCTCTCGCAGTACCTCGCATTACCAAATTAGCCATTCTCTGATGCCTGAGGTTTTGTTGTGACATAATTTTATTTAATTGTCATCGTTGTTAGACAGTCTAAGGTCGACTGCAAACTCTCGACCAGCATTTAATTTCACCTGTTTCAGATGTACGCGTCTTTGTAAACAATAACCTAAAATGTTACGTAATAAAAGTGTTACGTAATGAAAATGGACTGTGATGCAAAAGAACTTACACTTTCGGTAGATATACAGGTAGGTGTGTAAATGTGGAAGCGTGTGGGTACTGTGGAAACGTCTAGTATCTGGCCTGCAGAGTGTTGCACTGCAGTGGGGCAGCCAGAAATTGTTGCAATAGTTCCTATTTGCCACGTTAGAGGGTTAGCAGTCAGTTGAATAACAGAAAAATGGTTCAATTGGCTCTGAGCACTATGGGACTCAACATCTGAGGTCATCAGTCCCCTATAACTTAGAACTACTTAAACCTAAGTAACCTAAGGACATCACACACAGGATTCGAACCTGCGACCGTAGCGGTCACGCGGTTCCAGACTGAAGCGCCTAGAACCGCACGGCCACACCGGCCGGCTGAGTAACAGACACAGTGACAGTGAAGCAATTTACGTTCGCGCATTTTCTAAACCTTTTTCAAGGAAAGTTGTGGTATTATATTTATCTACATAGTTTGTAACTGTCTTTCTTTACGTCTGATAGCTTATAAAGGGAGATGCATAGAAGGTTTTAGCAGTCCTTTGTCAACCTTAAATGGATAGTAGCTTAATGTAATCTACCGAAATTTGAAATGGTCATAGTGTAGGTAATGTGGAAGCATACATACGATGGCACAGTGGAAACGTTTCCACAATACCAACATCAAATACATTACTTTTAATACGTTTTGCGTCTGTTTCTATATGTTACGAAAGCTAATTGATCGGAAACCAAGCGCTGTTGTGAAGAAGTGGCATTCTGGAAGCGTGATTAAGACTATAACAGCCTTAAGGGAAAAGCAGACGGGGTCGAGAAGAGCAGTAAAAGCTTTCAGTGTACCTCAGACGACACTTCAAAGGTTTGTACAAAGTGATATGTGAAACGTCCCCTTACAAAAATTTATGAATGACTGTGCTGATAAACCTCTTACATTATTTGCTTTTCAAACAGCTGAGCAAAACTGAACGTATTCAGACATTACTCTCTTTACTTATTCTGATCTACACTAAACTGACACACAACATTTTTAGCGCAACGCAATCTGACTTTTAATAATCTCTTCAAAAGAATGGCCCTGACTAACAATAACCTATACCTTTCATAAATCACTTACCTCACAAAAATCTTCGTTACTCAAACTACTGCAATACAGCGAGCGCCAATACTGCCAGCTAAATAAAAGATTCTAAAGATTCTAACTACTGAAGTCACTAACTACTGATAGGCATAGTTAGCAAGTGAAAGATTTTGATAAAGAACAAACAATGTATTTACCTTAATAGTGTTCAAAAGTCATTATATATATATATATATATATATATATATATATATATATATATATATATATATATACACTCCTGGAAATGGAAAAAAGAACACATTGACACGGGTGTGTCAGACCCACCATACTTGCTCCGGACACTGCGAGAGGGCTGTACAAGCAATGATCACACGCACGGCACAGCGGACACACCAGGAACCGCGGTGTTGGCCGTCGAATGGCGCTAGCTGCGCAGCATTTGTGCACCGCCGCCGTCAGTGTCAGCCAGTTTGCCGTGGCATACGGAGCTCCATCGCAGTCTTTAACACTGGTAGCATGCCGCGACAGCGTGGACGTGAACCGTATGTGCAGTTGACGGACTTTGAGCGAGGGCGTATAGTGGGCATGCGGGAGGCCGGGTGGACGTACCGCCGAATTGCTCAACACGTGGGGCGTGAGGTCTCCACAGTACATCGATGTTGTCGCCAGTGGTCGGCGGAAGGTGCACGTGCCCGTCGACCTGGGACCGGACCGCAGCGACGCACGGATGCACGCCAAGACCGTAGGATCCTACGCAGTGCCGTAGGGGACCGCACCACCACTTCCCAGCAAATTAGGGACACTGTTGCTCCTGGGGTATCGGCGAGGACCATTCGCAACCGTCTCCATGAAGCTGGGCTACGGTCCCGCACACCGTTAGGCCGTCTTCCGCTCACGCCTCAACATCGTGCAGCCCGCCTCCAGTGGTGTCGCGACAGGCGTGAATGGAGGGACGAATGGAGACGTGTCGTCTTCAGCGATGAGAGTCGCTTCTGCCTTGGTGCCAATGATGGTCGTAAGCGTGTTTGGCGCCGTGCAGGTGAGCGCCACAATCAGGACTGCATACGACCGAGGCACACAGGGCCAACACCCGGCATCATGGTGTGGGGAGCGATCTCCTACACTGGCCGTACACCACTGGTGATCGTCGAGGGGACACTGAATAGTGCACGGTACATCCAAACCGTCATAGAACCCATCGTTCTACCATTCCTAGACCGGCAAGGGAACTTGCTGTTCCAACAGGACAATGCACGTCCGCATGCATCCCGTGCCACCCAACGTGCTCTAGAAGGTGTAAGTCAACTACCCTGGCCAGCAAGATCTCCGGATCTGTCCCCCATTGAGCATGTTTGGGACTGGATGAAGCGTCGTCTCACGCGGTCTGCACGTCCAGCACGAACGCTGGTCCAACTGAGGCGCCAGGTGGAAATGGCATGGCAAGCCGTTCCACAGGACTACATCCAGCATCTCTACGATCGTCTCCATGGGAGAATAGCAGCCTGCATTGCTGCGAAAGATGGATATACACTGTACTAGTGCCGACATTGTGCATGCTCTGTTGCCTGTGTCTATGTGCCTGTGGTTCTGTCAGTGTGATCATGTGATGTATCTGACCCCAGGAATGTGTCAATAAAGTTTCCCCTTCCTGGGACAATGAATTCACGGTGTTCTTATTTCAATTTCCAGGAGTGTATATATATATATATATATACTGTCTCTGATGGACACACGTCAAGATCATCCGCTCTCAAAGCTCCGCCATCTCTCTCCCCACATCCACCACTGCAGGCGGCTCACCTCCAACTGCGCAACGCTACGCGCTGGTAACAGCCAACAGCCCAACACTACAATAGCGAATATTACAACAATGCTAACCAGCCACAGACTACACACAGCACAGCCAGTGATTTTAATACAGACCGCTACGTGGCGTTACCAATATAAAAACCTAAACAGCCTACTTACATATGTCACTTGAAGAATGTGTTTCTTTGAGACTTGGACTTAAGCCTGTACTACCTGATGCTATTGAGAAACAGTTTGTACAGTATCTCACTGAAATGAATAATCGCTCCTATGGCCTTCCCAGATTAGATGGGAATAGAATAGGGTATCAGCTAGCGGAAAGAAATAATATTAATTATCCTTTTACTTCAAATGATGCAGGTAGAGCATGGTTTGACCTTTTTCTTAGACGACACAGAAATAAACTCACAATCCACAAAACCTATGGGGACCTCATTTTCGAGAGCAAACGGGTTCAACAAAGAAGCTGTAGACAAGCACAGCAGCTGGCCCTTAGGACCATATGACATATCTGAGTTGTTTGGGAAAAGCCTACCTAAAGTGCCAGACTGGCTCTATTGCTGCGAAAGGATTTTTGGTGACTGAAATTTTTCCGTGTGGCAGGACTGGTTTTGCAGAAATTGACTTTATAGCTGCAACGTCAACTTTATATGATGCCAGAAGTCTGAGGGGAGCTTATGATAATCCAACATCTCCTGGTTAGAAAAGAAAACAGTCAAAATGCATTCAGACATGTAACAACTGACAGCCCAAAAATGGTTCTAGTGCCTCTGAGCACTATGGGACTTAACCTCTGATGTGATCCGTCCCATATAACTTAGAACAACTTAAACCTAACTAATCTAAGGTCATCACACACATCCATGCCCGAGGCAGGATTCGAACCTGCGACCGTAGCGGTCACGCAGTTCCAGACTGTAGAGCCTAGAACCGCTCGGCCACACTGGCCGGCTGAGAGCCCAAGTGAAGATGGCCACGTGTCTCCACAAGATATCTCGGCCAATCTCTCCTCCAAAGAAGAAGGTTTCCAGAAGAGGTCGTAAGCCAGGTTCATCAGCTGTTTTGACATCTTCGCCTTATAAAAACGCCTTGAAGACTCCTTACTGAAGGGTAAACAGAAGCTTCCTAAGGCACCTGCCAAAACAAAAAAAAAAAAAAAAAAAAACGTGAAGCTCCTCCTAGAAAACCATGCAAAAAATGGCTTAAGTTATCTGAGGATTCAGATGAAGTGCCCAATGCACCAATTGTCTCTTCAGGCGAATCAGATTTAGCTCTCCCAGTTGGGGAAGAAAAACCTAATGAAGAAGATGCCATTTGTATTTTTTGTGGAGGCGCATTTTCCAAAGACGTTTGGGAAGAATCGTGGATTAAGTGTGTAGTGTGTGAGGAGTGGAGTCACTCTTTGTGTACCGGAAATGAAGGAGATATTTACATATGCTATTTTTGCAACTGAACTTCGCTTATGAAGCATTTTTCTATAACAGTTGCGTTTCAAAATGTATTTTGTGTAATTTAAATTTAGTACAAAATAAAATAGTTTCTAACATTTGTAATAGTTTTCGTATGAAGTAGTCAGTTACCCACGTTTTAAGGTGTTTCCACATTACCCGCACTTCTTGAAAAATTAAGGAGTTGTTGTACAACCAGAAATTGTTTTTTAATTTTAAACATATTTAGTTTTTGTGTTTCATAATATTACATTTATTGCTAAAGCATTATGAATTAGCTTTGGCTAATTTTTGAAGCAGAAAGAGAAGTAAACATTTCTTTTATACAGAAAAAAAACAAACTGGGTTTCCACATTTACACCCCTACCTCTATGAAATTGCCTGAAATTACACGACCGCTTCTATGTCGTTCTTTTTACCTGTACTTATTTTATCAGCTTTTTTCATGTAGTTCAAAGTTTTCATAAAGGTTCTCTTTTAGAAATATCCCCAACTTTACTGACATATGTTACAAGTAAGAGTCAAATCAAAGATGGTTTGATAATTTTCATAAAAAAATGTTTGGTAAACAACTCACCTTACTTACCGACAAAGTCGTACTTGAGATATCTAGGCCTACACTTGGGCAAGCGATCGTCCAACTTTTTCATTCCATCGGAAAAACAAGTTATGTCGAACTTTGTAAAATAATCGTTGACTGCAACTATCACTTCCCCATTTCCTTAAAATTTTCCGAGCAAACCAAAGTGTCAACTTAGGATGAATTCACTTGGGTCTACGTCTGGTAAATAGGGTGGATGGGGAACCAGTTTAAAGCCCAATTCGTGCATTTCCGCCATTGTTAACGCTGATGTGAGAGTTGGTGCACAACACCGGTTGAACAGCAACACTGAAGCACAATAGGGTACAGCTATGGTTCTGCCTTCTTCCAAGTAATCTATGCGAACTATTTGCTGAGAATACCAGTAAAAACTGTTAGCATCTCCTTACCAACTGACCAAATGGTCTTTGACATCTTCGGTACACTTTGACTAGTCGTTTTCACTTTTCTGACTGCCGTTTTTCACTCTGGTGGATAATGATGGGTCCGGGTTTCATCAACAGTCAAAAGTCGGGGAAAAAGTGTTGCGGACTGAGGATAAACATGGCCAGACATTCTGTTGAAATGCTGTGCCGGATGTGCTTTTGCTCGACTGAGCAATCGCGGCACCCACCTCTGACACAGTTTCTTCATAGTCAATTGTATTACGCGCTCGCTCAGCTGAGATGCATATAGTCTGAGAAATCTCACGAACTTACATTACCATATCATGGCTTTCGTCAATGCTTTCCGTTATGGTGACAAAATCAAATAGAGGTAATGCAAGAGTAGGTTTAATAATGAATAAAAAAATAGGAGTGCGGTTTAGCTACTACAAACAGCATAGTGAACGCATTATTGTGGCCAAGATAGACACAAAGCCCAAAACTATCAGTTTAATAAGTCACAGCTGCAAAATAGTAACGCGAATTCTTTACAGACGAATGGAAAAACTGGTAGAAGCGGACCACGGGGAAGATCAGTTTGGATTCCGTAGAAATGTTGGAACACGTGAGGCAATACTAACCTTACGACTTATCTTAAAAGAAAGATTAAGAAAAGGCAAACCTACGTTTCTAGGATTTGTAGACTTAGAGAAAGCTTTTGACAATGTTGACTGGAATACTCTCTTCCACATTCTAAAGGTGGCAAGGGTAAAATACAGGGGGCGAAAGGATATTTACAATTTGTACAGAAACCAGATGGCAGTTATAAGAGTCGAGGGGCATGAAAGGGAAGCAGTGGTTGGGAAAGGAGTGAGACAGGGTTGTAGCCTATCCCCGATGTTATTCAATCTGTATATTGAGCAAGCAGTAAAAGAACCAAAAGAAAAATTCGGAGTAGGTATTAAAATTCATGGAGAAGAAGTAAAAACTTTGAGGTTCGCCGATGACATTGTAATTCTGTCAGAGACAGCAAAGGACTTGGAAGAACAGTTGAATGGAATGGACAGTGTCTTGAAAGGAGGATATAAGATGAACATCAACAAAAGTAAAACAAGGATAATGGAATGTAGTCGAATTAAGTCGGGTGATGCTGAGGGAATTAGATTAGGAAATGAGACACTTAAAGTAGTAAAGGAGTTTTGCTATTTGGGGAGTAAAATAACTGATGATGGTCGAAGTAGAGAGGATATAAAATGTAGACTGGCAATGGCAAGGAAAGCGTTTCTGAAGAAGAGAAATTAGTTAACATCGAGTATCGATTTAAGTGTCAGGAAGTCGTTTCTGAAAGTATTTGTATGGAGTGTAGCCATGTATGGAAGTGAAACATGGACGATAACTAGTATGGATAAGAAGAGAATAGAAGCTTGCGAAATATGGTGCTACAGAAGAATGCTGAAGATAAGGTGGGTAGATCACGTAACTAATGAGGAGGTATTGAATAGGATTGGGGAGAAGAGAAGTTTGTGGCACAACTTGACTAGAAGAAGGGATCGGTTGGTAGGACATGTTTCGAGGCATCAAGGGATCACAAATTTAGCATTGGAGGGCAGCGTGGAGGGTAAAAATCGTAGAGGGAGACCAAGAGATGAATACACTAAGCAGATTCAGAAGGATGTAGGTTGCAGTAGGTACTGGGAGTTGAAGAAGCTTGCACTGGATAGAGTAGAATGGAGAGCTGCATGAAACCAGTCTCAGGACTGAAGACCACAACAACATGGTGACCTTACTTGGATGTCGAGCACGCTTCGTCTTCGGGGGTTGTGCGACCACGTTTAAATTTATTAATCGAAAAAAAAATGGTCTTCAGTGATGGTGCAGAGTCTGCGTGAACTTCATCCAGTTCTGTTTTGATTTGTGTGACACTCCAACTCTTCAAATGAAAATGTTTACTAACAGCACGAGTATCGATTTTCTCCATTTTCAATCGCAGTTAACATACTGAGCATTTCAGACGGCTCTCAACAACGATTTGTACGCTGTACACTGTGGAAATGGAGGATGGTTGGAATAATCAAGCTTACCAACCATGTAGACGCTTCGGTGTTCCAGTCTTTCCTGGAAACTTACCATTCTTCTCAAACTAACGTCGTATTTTCAATGACATAGTACGTTATGCAGGGGAAAGCTTCAATGAAATAATCGTGCTACCCTAATTAGTTCTGGTGCTCTTGAAAGCAACTGAGGTATTTCAATCGAGGCACTGACATGCGCATCCACAAGGGGTGGCAGGGAAGGGAATTTTCCCCTCTGGAAGTTGGGTACAGTCTTTTATTCATCTTGTAATTGCCTCGAATTTTAGACAATCATTGTATGTTATTCCCTGAACTGCGGATTTAACATTGCCGACTGTTGCACGAAAAGTACTTCAGCATGAACAATCACTATACGTGTTGGATGTTCTTAGTTGTCATTCTGTTCCATACAAATTATGCAGGTTCCTTGGGGTGGCTCAGGATTCGGCGCTGATCTGCATTCAAGAGGGACACGAACCTTTGCACAGCCTTGCCTAATTAATGTTGTCAGTGTGCGGATGTTATGTTGACGAGTTGGGCAACGGATTGATCGGACAAGTATCCTTTGGCCCGTGCAAGAAGCAATTTCCACCCCCACACTACTACAGATGTCAGACAGACGCTCCTAACGTACCAGAAAGAAATGCCTGAAAAACTTTCAGCAATAAATATCTTCTGGAGTCGTTCACTGTAAGGAAAAGACACAAAAATATTCTATTTTCTTACGTAAGCAGTGGGATACTTGGCTACTGGAGTATTGTTAGTTAGTGTAAGAAAAACATTAAACAAACGGAAAACATTATTTATTGCAAAATTTAAGAAAATCAAGTGAAACTTTTATTTATAAACCGATACATAAATTTCCAGGTTCTTTTCAGAATAAGAGATTATCTCTTATGGATAGGAATCCTGTTAATGACATTTATATACAAAGTGTGGGAAAGCTCTTCTATCCATTTTCTTTAAGAATGTTATTTACTCGACAGAATGGCTGAGAGCTGCGCCTACTCAACTTGAATAATTATCTGATTGAATTTGTCTAAGTACGGTTGTGGCTGTCGAGTGAGAAATGTAATGGAGTGACATGAATGAAGTATGTTACTTCTAACGGAGGAAAGATGGGGCTTGCCTACGCTGTAGCGCACAATACCATGAGCTGCGACGACTGCTCCCTGCGTCGTTTGCTGCTGAAAAATAATAAAACTATCTCTTTCTATCTGGATTGACCTTCACCAATCGAACTCTCACTACGCCTTGATGAAGTCAAAGACTCCTATCTGCCCCTAGTCTAACTATTGGCGTGGTACACCGGACAGATAACCAGTCCACCGTGATGGCACACAATGTTCGCTCACAAGGCACTAACTGTCTGTTTTCACACCGCACATTAAGTGTCGCGGCCAACACAGTGAACAAATGCTTAATCACGAACACCTCATATAGAGTATCACTCCGATTAGCTAGCGACAGATGTGCTCTCTCAGTGCAGTACTGAGTAGAGACTTTGTTCCTCGCTCTCTGCATACATGCGTGTGCGCACTCGCTCCCGCTACGTGTTCCCGCTACAAGAGCGTCACCGGAATGACTTCCCTCCACACGAAAAGCGAAAGGGTGTATCATCCGCTGTATTTTCCTCACTCCTCCAGCTCATTGCGGCAGGAATAGTCCACCAATTAGCGTTACTCTTAGAAACAGGAGAATGGCGCTCCTTTTAAGCCGACTAATCTGGAAATATATAGCATCTGCATTAGGCATTTGCCGTCCACCTGTGAGAACTCTGAAACTGCGCACTATGTCTGTCAAAATATGCATATGCTGGGGCTCTACCAAACAATACAGCAGGTTTTGCTTTTAAGGTGAACAAGCAGGCAATTATCCCTTTTCTCTCGCAAAAACTATTTTGGTCCATGGGCGGCCAGCAGGTTTTGCTTTTAATGTGAACAAGCAGGCAATTGTCCCTTTTCTCTCGCAAAAACTATTTTGGTCCATGGGCGCCCAGCTGGCCGGCGCAGCTGCGTGCTGACTCACCCTCCTACAGACTTTCCAGCGGGCTGGTTGCCTCTACACAAAAACTCCAGTGGCCATCGTGTCTTGAATGTTTGTGTACGCCAGCCTCGACTTTTTAATCTCGGTGTGCACTTGTGATTTATTTATTAGATTTGCATATCGATTAAATGGAAATACACTCCTGGAAATGGAAAAAAGAACACATTGACACCGGTGTGTCAGACCCACCATACTTGCTCCGGACACTGCGAGAGGGCTGTACAAGCAATGATCACACGCACGGCACAGCGGACACACCAGGAACCGCGGTGTTGGCCGTCGAATGGCGCTAGCTGCGCAGCATTTGTGCACCGCCGCCGTCAGTGTCAGCCAGTTTGCCGTGGCATACGGAGCTCCATCGCAGTCTTTAACACTGGTAGCATGCCGCGACAGCGTGGACGTGAACCGTATGTGCAGTTGACGGACTTTGAGCGAGGGCGTATAGTGGGCATGCGGGAGGCCGAGTGGACGTACCGCCGAATTGCTCAACACGTGGGGAGTGAGGTCTCAACAGTACATCGATGTTGTCGCCAGTGGTTGGCGGAAGGTGCACGTGCCCATCGACCTGGGACCGGACCGCAGCGACGCACGGATGCACGCCAAGACCGTAGGACCCTACGCAGTGCCGTAGGGGACCGCACCGCCACTTCCCAGCAAATTAGGGACACTGTTGCTCCTGGGGTATCGGCGAGGACCATGCGCAACCGTCTCCATGAAGCTGGGCTACGGTCCCGCACACCGTTAGGCCGTCTTCCGCTCACGCCCCAACATCGTGCAGCCCGCCTCCAGTGGTGTCGCGACAGGCGTGAATGGAGGGACGAATGGAGACGTGTCGTCTTCAGCGATGAGAGTCGCGTCTGCCTTGGTGCCAATGATGGTCGTATGCGTGTTTGGCGCCGTGCAGGTGAGCGCCACAATCAGGACTGCATACGACCGAGGCACACAGGGCCAACACCCGGCATCAGGGTGTGGGGAGCGATCTCCTACACTGGCCATACACCACTGGTGATCGTCGAGGGGACACTGAATAGTGCACGGTACATCCAAACCGTCATCGAACCCATCGTTCTACCATTCCTAGACCGGCAAGGGAACTTGCTGTTCCAACAGGACAATGCACGTCCGCATGTATCCCGTGCCACCCAACGTGCTCTAGAAGGTGTAAGTCAACTACCCTGGCCAGCAAGATCTCCGGATCTGTCCCCCATTGAGCATGTTTGGGACTGGATGAAGCGTCGTCTCACGCGGTCTGCACGTCCAGCACGAACGCTGGTCCAACTGAGGCGCCAGGTGGAAATGGCATGGCAAGCCGTTCCACAGGACTACATCCAGTATCTCTACGATCGTCTCCATGGGAGAATAGCAGCCTGCATTGCTGCGAAAGGTGGATATACACTGTACTAGTGCCGACATTGTGCATGCTCTGTTGCCTGTGTCTATGTGCCTGTGGTTCTGTCAGTGTGATCATGTGATGTATCTGACCCCAGGAATGTGTCAATAAAGTTTCCCCTTCTTGGGACAATGAATTCACGGTGTTCTTATTTCAATTTCCAGGAGTGTATGTAAGATTGACTCTATCCTATCGAGTTTGGGCTCGATTGAAACATCTTGATACACAGAATATGATGGTGAGGTCGGAATATGTAAGAAATGAATGTCAGGAGACCATGCCACCTTACAATGTCTGCACTCTTTTTCTGTCGTTTTCTCATTCAGATTTGCTCATAGTAATAACACCAGGGCGCACGTATTTCGTCGCAGATCGTCTACAAATGAACAGGAATGAAGTACAGAAGCCAGTCATCTATTACCTGATTTCAAATGAGTGGCTGTCCATTTGGTGCAAATCGATATCACAGCAGTAGTTTAGCTTGTTGCAAAATGTTACCATAAAAGTAGTCTATCGTCTGTCTGAGCAAATGGAAAACTCATGAGGGCTTTCTCACTACGCATTCAGTTCTAAACGACAGAGGTATTGTCGTGTCCCAAATGTGAGTGTTGTCCAGGACTAAGCGACAGGGGTTGGCTAGGAGTGAATGAGCCTGTTGACGCATTCTTGACTTAGCTGTTCCTCTGTGCAAAATAAAATAAGGACTGGAAGGTATTTCAGAACGACCTCCACAAAAAGTGCGCTACAATTTTGAGCTTACTTCCTGAAATGTGTTCTCTTCTACTACTCCTACTGGATGGGACTCGTAGCTATAAAGAAAATGCTAACTCATATCCATAACTCAGCTGACTTAATTTATATACTGGGGGATCTGCATCCAAGATGTTCTGACTGTTTGGTTAGCTTTGATGTGGTATCACTTTTTACAAAAGGCCCTTTCGCAGATTCTTTAGCAGTAATTGGCAAAACGTTTCAGCCGGACAACACTACTTTGTTTACATGCTCTGTCCACACCCTAATTTATGTTCAACCAATAATATTTTGAACAGACCGACGGCGTCGCCGGGGGCAGCCCTCTGTCTCCGTTGGTGGCCAACCTGTGGATGGAGGATTTCGAGGAGAAAGGGCTTGAATCAGCTGTCCTGAAAGTAACAGCATTTTGGAGGTATGTGGACGATACTTCCATAGTGTGGCCTGATGGAGAAGATAAATTGATGGAGTTTTTTCCCCACCTTAGCTCCATTCATATCAACATTCAGTTCACCATGTAAATAAAGGAATATGGTTGTCTGCCTTTCTTGGATGTTTTGGTTAGACGAACGAATGATTGCTCCCTGGGGCGTAACCCCACTGATTTTGAAACCTTCCCGTCGAATACAATTAAAGAAATAATGATTGAATTTAATGCGTTTGGACGATAACCTTCCCATCTAGAATAAAGTAATTTAACTTATTTTCCCTCTAATGAAAGAAAGAAATACAATTGAACTTTTGGTGCCTTGCAGCTTTCTTATCTGGACTTGCTTTCGTCAACGTGTCTGATATGATAGTCTTTACTGTACACAATGTTGTACACCTCGTGCCTTTATTGGTGGCGGTATTAATGTGACTAATCAAAAGGGGATTATTTCGCCGTGAACACATAAGCTTACGCCGTGGCCCTTATTACTGGTTGTCTATGCAGTGAACCTGAAAACAAACATACAGGGCTATTACAAATGATTGAAGCGATTTCATAAATTCACTGTAGCTCCATTCATTGACATATGGTCACGACACACTACAGATACGTAGAAAAACTCATAAAGTTTTGTTCGGCTGAAGCCCCACTTTATGTTTCTGCCGCTAGAGCGCTCGAGAGCGCAGTGAGACAAAATGGCGACAGGAGCCGAGAAAGCGTATGTCGTGCTTGAAATGCACGCACATCAGTCAGTCATAACAGAACAACGACACTTCAGGACGAAGTTCAACAAAGATCCACGAACTGCTAACTCCATTCGGCGATGGTATGCGCAGTTTAAAGCTTCTGGATGCCTCTGTAAGGGGAAATCAACGGGTCGGCCTGCAGTGAGCGAAGAAACGGTTGAACGCGTGCGGGCAAGTTTCACGCGTAGCCCGCGGAAGTCGACGAATAAATTGGCTCATGCCACAACTGGAGACCGACAGCGCCGACTTCATCTTTCAACAGGATGGTGCTCCACCGCACTTCCATCATGATGTTCGGCATTTCTTAAACAGGAGATGGGAAAACCGATGGATCGGTCGTGGTGGAGATCATGATCAGCAATTCATGTCATGGCCTCCACGCTCTCCCGACTTAACCCCATGCGATTTCTTTCTGTGGGGTTATGTGAAAGATTCAGTGTTTAAACCTCCTCTACCAAGAAACGTGCCAGAACTGCGATCTCGCGTCAACGATGCTTTCGAACTCATTGATGGGGACATGCTGCGCCGAGTGTGGGAGGAACTTGATTATCGGCTTGATGTCTGCCGAATCACTAAAGGGGCACGTATCGAAGATTTGTGAATGCCTAAAAAAACTTATTGAGTTTTTGTATGTGTGTGCAAAGCATTGTGAAAATATCTCAAATAAATAAGTTATTGTAGAGCTGTGAAATCGCTTCAAACATTTGTAATAACCCTGTATATATCTTCCGTACCTTTTATTTAACTGAGTCGCCTCTGGATAACGTCATCTTACCGCATGTCTCAATGTACTCAATCGGATCTATTGTTGATAATTATTTGGGTTGGCATTTGAAAATATATGAGCTAAAACTGTACTTATTATTCATTTGCTTTTCTGACTGAAGTTACTGGTGCAAAATTCAACGTCATTATTAAATAAAAAATTGAGAAAACTCAACAATAGTTAAATCTTGTGGTTACTGCGTTCAATGAAAAATAATACGATATTGACTGAGATAAACTGATCTGTTCTGACAATGATTGACTATAAATTTTTAACTCTTTATACTCATTCAGTTCAAAAAACTTTAGTTTGGGGATCGTTTACATAAAACAGATAAAAAGTGTAACAACGAACTTACAATATGCATTTAGCGCTTAAATACCTTTGATGTCTTGATAACGTCGATTTTTAATAATTCATAAATAATTACCCAATATATAATTATGGTATTCTTCAAGTAATATACAGCTGGTGGCGAACAGGCACACCACCCTGTCTCCACACGCAACTTATCTGCACAAAGCTTGACTCAAGTGTGTTCTGTCGACAATGCTGTGCACATCTCGCCACGCTCTCTATGTATCAATGCGCCGGCTCTCCCGCCAGCAAAGAGCTTGATGCGGATACTTCATTGTCACCATCGATATGCCAAGAACTTAAATAAATTTAACGAAACATTTTTCTTAACATTTTTATTACACACTGCAATTGTCATTTACATATTTCTTAGCTTATAAATATTTTTCGTGGCTTGTTTGATTTTCTACTGACGTATTTCATTTTGTATTTGAAAGTGTCAAGTTGTCATCACCTATCACAAACCATGAGCACGCTTAAATTACTCGTAAACGAAGTTCACACTGTCTCAGATCTAGATAGTTTGCCTGAAGAGCTCTACCACCTAAGGACAGAGTTTGGAAAAAAATGGAAATTACCTCCAGCAGAGCAACAGGGCACTGTAAGATAAAGAATCAGGAAGTGGATAACGAAGAGAATACGCCGGCAAAGTCTTCAGCTTTTGTTCCTTTTGTGAGCAACATTCTATTTAAGTTAACATGAATCTTCTACAAATTACAAGTGAAAGTGATTTTTCGTCCAGCATCTAAGATTGCAGGCGTTTTTGGATCGGTGAAGGACGATACTGCGGAAGGCATAAATTTACAAAGCGCACTGTCAGTGTCTTGTGGCTTACATAGGAAATACCACACGCACTGTGAAAGATCGCTGCATTGGGCATGAACGTTGCACTTGCCTTTTGCAACCAAAAAAGTCCGCTGTTGCAGAACACTGCATTTCCACTGGACATTCAATGGAGTATCATAGAAAGATGATTCTAACCCCAACAACATTTTTTTTAGTACTTCACTGTTTAATTATCCGTGGAAATACACCTGGCGGAAAATCTCATCAACCCTGATAATGGCTAGCAGTTGGGCAGTGCGGGGAGCTCCATCGTCTCCAATATTTGTTCCGATCGATGGGGACAGAGCGCGCCAACGGCCGCGGCGAGCGGTAACAGAGGATACCTACAGGGTGTTTCAGAAATGACCGGTATATTTGAAACGGCAATAAAAACTAAACGAGCAGCGATAGAAATACACCGTTTGTTGCAATATGCTTGGGACAACAGTACATTTTCAGGCGGACAAACTTTCGAAATTACAGTAGTTACAATTTTTACCTGGACGGCTTCGTCAATAAACAGAACTGGCGCATATGGGGAACCGAGAAGCCCCATGTTAGAGTCCCATCGTCCCTGCATCCTCAAAAAGTACTCGTCTGGGCCGCCATTTCTTTCAAAGGAATCATTGTCCATTTTTCAGATCCGAAACGATTACTGCATCACGCTATCTGGACATTCTTCGTGAATTTGTGGCGGTACAAACTGCCTTAGACGACACTGCGAACACCTCGTGGTTTATGCAAGATGGTGCCCGGCCACATCGCACGGCCGACGTCTTTAATTTCCTGAATGAATATTTCGATGATCGTGTGATTGCTTTGGGCTATCCGAAACATACAGGTGGCGGCGTGGATTGGCCTCCCTATTCGCCAGACATGAACCCCTGTGACTTCTTTCTGTGGGGACACTTGAAAGACCAGGTGTACCGCCAGAATCCAGAAACAATTGAACAGCTGAAGCAGTACATCTCATCTGCATGTGAAGCCATTCCGCCAGACACGTTGTCAAAGGTTTCGGGTAATTTCATTCAGATACTACGCCATATTATTGCTACGCATGGTGGATATGTGGAAAATATCGTACTATAGAGTTTCCCAGACCGCAGCGCCATCTGTTGTTGAAAATTTTAACTACTGTAATTTCGAAAGATTGTCTGCCTGAAAATGTACTGTTGTCCCAAGCATATTGCAACAAACGGTGTATTTCTATCGCTGCTCGTTTAGTTTTTATTGCCGTTTCAAATATACCGGTCATTTTTGAAACACCATGTAGGTTTCGCGGTTCCACCAGCGAGGGCACTGCCTTCCGGCAGTGTGGTCCGTCTGCCATTTTGAAATCTGAATCGTGCTCGGAATACTCGCACTGAGCTTTGTAGGGCGGAACGAAGCAAAACTTCGCGTCTTCGATGGCTCGCCTGAAGATGACTGGCAGCTGCCTACTCGATACATCGTCAATTAAGCGACGACTAGTTGGTAGCCCGAAATTTGTTTCAACATCTACTAATGTGTGTATACAGATAGAAGCGAAGAGTGAAAATCTGTACCGAATCAGGGACTGCAGGTGACCCAGGTTCTAATCTTGGCATTGCCACAGCTTTTCATTCGTCACTTCAGCCTCAACGTATACATCAGAGTTATTTCACCCCTGAAAATATCTTTGGAACGATACACTTTCATTTGAGTAAATAGCCTATTCCCCTGTTTCGTTCAAAGCTGCGGTGCTATTCCAGAAGATTTGGCGATAATCTTGAATGGTGTTCGAGTTAGGAGGAATATAAAGTGGGCTGAGACGGGAATGGGAATTTAAATTGAGTAGGGACACATAATTGAATAGTCCGTGCCATTGTCCAAAGCCAGTGCATGGGAGGCGTAGCGGTTAGCGCATCTGCTTAGTGACTGGGGGGGACCTCGGTTCAAATCCCATTCTAGGTACAAACTTTCATTCGTCACTTCACTGTGCATGTACAGGGTGGTCCATTGATAGTGACTGGGCCAAATATCTCACGAAATAAGCATTAAACGAAAAAACTACAAAGAACGAAACTCGTCTAGCTTGAAGGGGGAAACCAGATGGCGCTATGGTTGACCCAATAGATGTCGCTGCCATAGGTCAAACGGATATCAACTACGTTTTTTTTAATAGGAACCGCCACTTTTAATTACATATTCGTGTAGTACGTAAAGAAATATGAATGTTTTAGTTGGCCCACTTTTTTCGCTTTGTGATAGATGGTGCTGTAATAGTCACAAACGTACGTGGTATCACGTATTTACTTCGTGATACATTACCCGTGTTAAATTGAACCGTTTACCAATTGCGGAAAATGTCGATATCGTGTTGATGTATGGCTATTGTGATCAAAATGTCCAATGGGCGTGTGCTATGTATGCTGCTCGGTCTCCTGGACGACATCATCCAAGTTTCCGGACCGTTCGCCGGATAGCTACATTATTTAAGAAAACAGGAAGTGTTCAACCACATGTGAAACGTCAACCACGACGTGCAACAAATGATGATGCCTAATTAGGTGTTTTAGCTGCTGTCGCGGCTAATCCGCACATCATTAGCAGACAAATTGTGCGAGAATCGGGAATCTCAAAAACGTCGGTGTTGAGAATGGTACATCAACACCCGTACCATATTTCTAAGCACCAGGAATTTCATGGCGACGACTTTGAACGTCGTGTACAGTTCTGCCACTGGGCACCAGAGAAATTACGGGACGATGACAGATTTTTTGCACGCGTTCTATTTAGCGACGAAGCGTCATTCACCAACAGCGGTAACGTAAACCGGAATAATATGCACTATTGGGCAACGGGAAATGCACGATGGCTGCGACAAGTGGAACAGCATCGACCTTGGCGGGTGAATGTATGGTGCGGCATTATGGGAGGAAGGATAATTAGCTCCCATTTTATCGATGGCAATCTAAATGGTGCAATGTACGCTGATTTCGTACGTAGTGTTGTACCGATGTTACTACACGATGTTTCACTGCATGACAGAATGGTGATGTACTTCCAACATGATGGACGTCCGGCGCATAGCTCGCGCGCGGTTGAAGCGGTATTGAACAGCATATTTCATGACAGGTTGATTGGTCGTCGAAGCGCCGTACCGTGGCCATCACGTTCGCCGGATCTGACGTCGCCGGATTTCTTTCTGTGGGGAAAGTTGAAGGATATTTGCTATCGTGATCCACCGACAACGCCTGACAACATGCCTCAGCGCATTGTCAATGTACGTGCGAACATTACGGAAGAACTAACCGTTGTTGAGAGGAATGTCGTTACATGTATTGCCAAATGCATTTAGGTTGACGGACATCATTTTGAGCATTTATTGCATTAATGTGGTATTTACAGGTAATCATGCTGTAATAGCATGCGTTCTCAGAAATGATAAGTTCGCGAAGGTATATGAATCACATTGGAACAACCGAAATAAAATATTCAACCTACCTGTTACCAACTGTTCGTCTAAAATTGTGAGCCACATGTTTGTGACTATTACAGCGCCATCTATCACAAAGCGAAAAGTGGTCCAACTAAAACATTCATATTTCTTTACGTGCTAGCATGTAATAAAAAATGGGGGTTCGTATTTAAAAAAAAACGCAGTTGATATCAATGTGACCTACGGCAACGCCATCTAGCGGGCCAACCATAGCGCCATCTGGTTTCACCCTTCAAGCTAGAGAAGTTTCGTTCTTTGTAGTTTTTTCGTTTGACGCTTATTTCGTGAGATATTTGGCCCGGTCACGATCAATGGACCACCCTGTATACATCACAGACATACGAGACTTGAGAAGGTGTCTGGAACCATATATCTTGATTACATATATTTTTGTAAAAATATTAAATATCTAGCACCATTTTTAACCGTCGACAAATCCTATGGCAATGCATAACTTGACAAAAAATTAGCTTTTACGATTTTATTTGGAAATTTCGTGAGAGAAAAGTTACCTGTTGGTTTTTCGAAGCTATTTTATTGAGTGCTGTGAACCTCGCAAATTCGTCGCTAACAGTATCGCCTAACTCCCATTTTCTATATGTATTCGTCGCAGCACTGCTTCTCAGGCTACTGTCCCCGTTCCCGATGTGACCTTAATGACGGTAGGACGTCACTGAACGCCTGGCAGAACGGGCAACATGCAGGATCGGCGAGCCCTCGCTTCGGCGGGTACTGGTGTGCCGCACCAGCGATTTTTGCGGATGCAAATCGAGACTAAACCAAAAAAAAATTGCAACCGTCTCTCGCTCCAGTAATTCTCGGCAATTCGTCTGACGACGCTGTATCGACAGGGTGCGATCTGGACCACGCCCCATCTCTCTCTCTCTCTCTCTCTCTCTCTCTCTCTTTCTCTTTCTCTGTTACGCAAATAATTCCGTGGAACATTGCTAAGCCAAGCGAGGTTCCTTCCAGCGAAGCGTTCCGGTGAAAGGTTCCCAGTGTTCCGACAGAGATTATTAATCACTCGCCTGTGGCTCTTATACTGGCAAGGCATTTCACTTCTTCCCTTTGCCTCCTTGAGGTTCACACGGGCGGAAATGTTAAGTGATGGAGATGGTCATCACATAATGGATATTTAATGATTGAACTTTCGTTATTTTACGTGACCAGTCTTCTCTGAAAGTGTCCCCAATATATTTTAGAATTTTTTATGCTCATTTCCCTCGATCAAACAGTCGATTACTGACGGTGAGTACAGTAATTACTATCGAGAGTCTGTACCTCCAGTGACTATGTAAGGTTTGCTACCCTTACTACGTACCCTCACCTCACAAAAAAGTTTTATAGTTCATTCGGTCAGGATGAATAGCGTTTTGAAATAAAATATTGTTCTTTTCAGACTTAGTTTATTACAAATCGAACATGTGCATTCTTAGAACTAAGACACTGATCAAATCACAAAAAACAAGAACGAAACAAAATACACAGTGACAGATGGTTGAGCCGCGCTGCGGCTCGCGTTGGTGCTGTTTGTAGGTTTCCGCCCTCTGTTGGAGGCCAGACAGTATCGTTTGGTTGGCATGGTTGCTGTTGTTTGTCCTCTTCTCGTGCTGACTGGCGCCACTCGCAAGCGTTGCCTGTCCGCTAGTGGCAGCAGCGACGGTCATCGATATGTAGTGTGGCCTGAGCTCCCAGTTGGTGCACATCGACAGCGCAGAAAGATACGTATATAGCTTCTTTTCTGTGTTTACTTCGTAGATTCTTACTTAAGTTGAGTGTGAGTTTCGTATAGCACGTGTAATTTCGAGTTTTAGTTACTGTAATCGTAAATTCAGGCAGATTGTAGCGCAGTCGAAAGCATTTGTACAGGTTAGTTCATACATTCTTAGCGTGTTTCCCTTGCGTTAACTAGGCACAGACTCATGTTTCAGTAACTGTTGTTCAACATCGATTACAATGGACAGGGACTGTGATTGCTGTGTTCGGATGAGGGCTGAGTTGGCATCCCTTCGCTCACAGCTGCAGGCGGCGCTGACTTCGGTCTGCTTGAGGCTGTTGCCAATGGGCACCACTGTGGGGAGTCGGAATTGGGTATCACGGGGATGTCAACCTCGTTTCGTCTGTCCCCAGATCGGTCTGCCACTGTGGTTGCCCCGGTTGCTGCTCGCCTTTGGGCTGAGCCCTCGCCTGAGGTTGATTGGGAGGTCGTTCCAAGGCATGGCAGGCAGCGAAAGACGTCCCCAGAGGCTGATCAGAAAGGTTTCAGGTACTATCTTTGGCTGAGCCAGATGCAGCTGCCTGCCCTGTTTCAGAGGATGATTCTCAGCCTTCAAGGTCAGGGCAATCACAGAGGGTGGGCTTACTGGTAATTTGGAGCTCCAATATTAGGCACATAATGGGGCCCCTTAGGGATATGGCGGCTAAGGAGGAGAAGAAATCCAGTGTGCACTCCGTGTGCATTCTGGGTGGAGTCATTCCTGATGTGGAAGGGGTCCTTCCAGATGCCATGAAGAGCACAGGGTGCAGCCAGCTGCAGGTGGTGGCACATGTCGGCACTAATGACGTGTGTCGCTTTGGATCTGAGGAAATTCTCTCTGGATTCCAGCGGCTATCTGATTTGGTGCAGGCTGCCAGTCTTGCTTACGAGATGAAGGCAGAGCTCACCATCTGCAACATCGTTGACAGAACCGACTGCGGACCTTTGGTGCAGAGCCGGGTGGAGGGTCTGAATCAGAGGCTCAGACTGTTTTGCGATCGTGTTGGCTTCAGATTCCATGACTTGCGCCATAGGGTGGTGGGGTTTCGGGATCCGCTGAATAGGTCAGGAGTTCACTACACTCAGCTGGCGGCTACACGGGTAGCTGAGGCTGTGTGGCGTGGACTGGGCGGTTTTTTAGGTTAGAAGGCCTCGGGAAAGTACGGGGTGGGCAGCAAACTTAAAGGGTGCATGGCAAATAAAGGACGTGCTTGGATCAAGGAACAGTCGGAACTGTAGTTGTAAATTGTTGTAGTTGTGCTGGGAAAGTCCCTGAGCATCAAGCGCTAATAGAAAGCACAGAAGCTGAAATCGTTATAGGTACAGAAAGCTCGCTAAAGCCTGAAATAAGTTCTGCAGAAATTTTTACGAAGTCTCAGACGGTGTTCAGGAAAGATAGATTAGGCAGAATTGGTGATGGAGTGTTTGTGTCTGTCAGTAGCGGTTTATCTTGTAGTGAAGTCGAAGTAGATACTCCGTGCGAATTGGTATGGGTGGAGGTTATACTTAACAGCCGAACTAAGTTGATAATTGGCTCCTTCTAGCGACCCCCAGATTCCGATGATATAGTTGCTGAACAGTTCAGCGGAAATTTGAGTCTCGTAACAAATAAATACCCAAACTCATACGGTTATAGTTGGTGGGGGCATCAACCTTCCCTCGATATGTTGGCAAAAATACTTGTTCAAAACCGGTGGTAGGCAGAAAACATCTTCCGAGATTGTCCTAAATGCTTTCTCCGAAAATTATTTCGAGCAGTTAGTCCACGAACCCAAGCGAATTGTAAATGGTTGCGAAAACACACTTGACCTCTTAGCCACAAACAATCCAGAGCTAATAGAGAGCATCATGACTGATACAAGGATTAGTGATCACATGGTAGTTGTAGCTAGGCTCAATACCGTTTCTTCGAAATCCACCAGAAACAAACGCAAAATAATTTTATTTAAAAAAGCGGATAAAGTGTCACTAGAAGCCTTCTTAAGAGACAATCTCCATTCCTTCCGAACTGACTATGCAAATGTAGACGAAATGTGGCTCAAATCAAAGATATAGTAGCATACCACATAAATTGGTAAGAGATTGAACTGGTCCCCCATGGTACACAAAACAGGTCCGAAAGCTGTTGCAGAGGCAACGGAAAAAGCATGCGAAGTTCAGAAGAACGCGAAATTCCGAAGATTGGCTAAAATTTACAGACGCGCGAAATTTGGCACGGACTTCAATGTGAGATGCCTTTAATAGGTTCCACAACGAAAATTGTCTCGAAATTTGGTAGAAAATCCGAAGAAATTCTGGTCGTATGTAAAGTACACAAGCGGCAAGATGCAGTCAATACCTTCGCTGCGCAGTGCCGATGGTACTGTTACAGACGACTGTGCCGCTAAAGCGGAGTTATTGAACGCAGTTTTCCGAAATTCCTTCACCAGGGAAGACGAATGGAATATTCCAGAATTTGAAACACGGACAGCTGCTAGCATGAGTTTCTTAGAAGTAGTTACCTTAGGGATTGCGAAGCAACTCAAATCGCTTGATATGGGCAAGTCTTCAGGTCTAGGTTGTATACCGATTAGGTTCCTTTCAGATTACGCTGATACAATAGCTCCCTACTTAGAAATCATATATAACCGCTCGCTCACCGATAGATCTGTACCTGCAGATTGGAAAATTGCGCAGGTCGCACCAGTGTTTAAGAAGGGTAGTAGGAGTAATCCCTCGACCTACAGACCTATATCATTGACGTCAGTTAGCGGTAGTGTTTGGGAGCATATACTGTATTCAAACATTATGAATCACCTCGAAGGGAACGATCTATTGATACGCAATCAGCATGGTTTCAGAAAACATCGTTCTTGTGCAACGCAGATAGCTCTTTATTCACACTAATGGCCGCTATCGACAGGGGATCTCAAGTTGATTCCGTATTTCTAGATTTCCGGAAAGCTTTTGACACCGTTCCTCACAAGCGACTTCGAATCAAGCTGCGGGTCTATGTGGTATCGTCTCAGTTGTGCGACTGGATTCGTGATTTCCTGTCAGGAAGGTCGCAGTTCGTAGTAATAGACGGCAAATCATCGAGTAAAACTGAAGTGATATCAGGTGTTCGCCAGGGAAGCGTCCTGGGACCTTTGCTGTTCCTGATCTGTATAAATGACCTGGGCGATAATATGAGCAGTTCTCTTAGGTTGTTCGCAAATGATGCTGTATTTACCGTCTAGTAAGGTCATCGGAGGACCAGTTTTTTTTTTTTTTGGTCATCAGTCTACTGACTGGTTTGATGCGGCCCGCCACGAATTCCTTTCCTGTGCTAACCTCTTCATCTCAGAGTAGCACTTGCAACCTACGACGTCCTCAATTATTTGCTTGACGTATTCCAATCTCTGTCTTCCTCTACAGTTTTTGCCCTCTACAGCTCCCTCTAATACCATGGAAGTCATTCCCTCATGTCGTAGCAGATGTCCTATCATCCTGTCTCTTCTCCTTATCAGTGTTTTCCACATATTCCTTTCCGATTATGCGTAGAACCTCCTCATTCCTTACTTATCAGTTCACCTAACTTCCAACATTCGTCTATAGCACCACATCTCAAATGCTTCGATTCTCTTCTGTTCCGGTTTTCCCACAGTCCATGTTTCACAACCATACAATGCTGTACTCCAGACGTACATCCTCAGAAATTTCTTCCTCAAATTAAGGCCGGTATTTGATATTAGTAGACTTTTCTTGGCCAGAAATGCCTTTTTTCCTACTGCGAGTCTGCTTTTGATGTCCTCCTTGCTCCGTCCGTCATTGGTTATTTTACTGCCTAGGTAGCAGAATTCCTTAACTTCATTGACTTCGTGGCCATGAATCCTGATGTTAAGATTCTCGCTGTTCTCATTTCTACTACTTCTCATTACCTTCGTCTTTCTCCGATTTACTCTCAAACCATACTGTGTACTCATTAGACTGTTCATTCCGTTCAGCAGATCATTTAATTCTTCTTCACTTTCACTCAGGATAGCAATGTAATCAGCGAATCGTATCATTGATATCCTTTCGCCTTGTATTTTAATTCCACTCCTGAACCTTTCTTTTATTTCCATCATTGCTTCCTCGAAGTACAGATTGATGAGTAGGGTCGAAAGGCTACAGCCTTATCTTACACCCTTCTTAATACGAGCACTTCGTTCTTGATCGTCCACTCTTATTATTCCCTCTTGGTTGTACATATTGTATATGACCCGTCTCTCCCTACAGCTTACCCCTACTTTTTTCAGAATCTCGAACAGCTTGCACCATTTAATATTGTCGAACGCTTTTTCCAGGTCGACAAATCCTATGAAAGTGTCTTGATTTTTCGTTAGCCTTGCTTCCATTATTAGCCGTAACGTCAGAATTGCCTCTCTCGTCCATTTACTTTTCCTAAAGCCAAACTGATTGTCACCTAGCGCATTCTCAACTTCCTATTCCATTCTTCTGTATATTATTCTTGTAAGCAGCTTCGATGCATGAGCTGTTAAGCTCTTGTCAGCTCTTGCCGTCTTCGGAATTGTGTGGATGATGCTTTTCCGAAAGTCAGATGGTATATCGCCAGACTGATATATTCTACACACCAACGTGAATAGTCGTTTTGTTGCCACTTCCCCCAATGATTTTAGAAATTCTGATGGAATGTTATCTATCCCTTCTGCCTTATTTGACCGTAAGTCCTCCAAAGCTCTTTTAAATTCCGATTCTAATACTGGATCCCCTATCTCTTCTAAATCGACTCCAGTTTCTTCTTCTATCACATCAGACAAATCTTCACCCTCATAGAGGCTTTCAACGTGTTCTTTCCACCTATCTGCTCTCTCCTCGGCATTTAACAGTGGAACTCCCGTTGCACTCTTAATGTTACCACCGTTTCTTTTAATGTCACCAAAGGTTGTTTTGACCTTCCTGTATGCTGAGTCTGTCCTTCCGACAATCATATCTTTTTCGATGTCTTCACATTTTTCCTGCTGCCATTTGGTCTTAGCTTCCGTGCACTTCCTATTTATTTCATTCCTCAGCGACTTGTATTTCTGTATTCCTGATTTTCCCGGAACATGTTTGTACTTCCTCCTTTCATCAATCATCTGAAGGATTTCTTCTGTTACCCATGGTTTCTTCGCAGCTACCTTCTTTGTACCTATGTTTTCCTTCCCAACTTCTGTGATGGCCCTTTTTAGAGATGTCCATTCCTCTTCAACTGTACTGCCTACTGCGCTGTTCCTTATTGCTGTATCTATAGCGTTAGAGAGCTTCAAACGTATCTCGTCATTCCTTAGTACTTCCGTATCCCACTTCTTTGCGTATTGATTCTTCCTGACTAATGTCTTGAACTTCAGCCTACTCTTCGTCACTACTATATTGTGATCTGAGTCTATATCTGCTCCTGGGTACGCCTTACAATCCAGTATCTGATTTCGGAACCTCTGTCTGACCTTGATGTAATCTAATTGAAATCTTCTCGTATCTCCCGGCCTTTTCCAAGTATACCTCCTCCTCTTGTGATTCTTGAACAGGGTATTCGCTATTACTAGCTGAAACTTATTACAGAACGCAATTAGTCTTTCTCCTCTTTCATTCCTTGTCCCAAGCCCATATTCTCCTGTAACCTTTTCTTCTACTCCTTCCCCTACAACTGCATTCCAGTCGCCCATGACTATTAGATTTTCGTCCCCCTTTACATACTGCATTACCCTTTCAGTATCCTCATACATTTCTCTATCTGAAACTTCCTGGCAGATTAAAACTGTGTGCCCGACCGAGACTCGAACTCGGGACCTTTGCCTTTCGCGGGCAAGTGCTCTACCAACTGAGCTACCGAAGCACGACTCACGCCCGGTACTCACAGCTTTACTTCTGCCAGTACCTCGTCTCCTACCTTCCAAACTTTACAAAAGCTCTCGCAGGAGAGCTTCTGTAAAGTTTGGAAGGTAGGAGACGAGGTACTGGCAGAAGTAAAGCTGTGAGTACCGGGCGTGAGTCGTGCTTCGGTAGCTCAGTTGGTAGAGCACTTGCCCGCGAAAGGCAAAGGTCCCGAGTTCGAGTCTCGGTCGGGCACACAGTTTTAATCTGCCAGGAAGTTTCAGATCAGCGCACACTCCGCTGCAGAGTGAAAATCTCATTCTGGATTTCTCTATCTGTTCATCTTCAGCTTGCGACGTCGGCATGTATACCTGAACTATCGTTGTCGGTGTTGGTCTGCTGTCGATTCTGATTAGAACAACCCGGTCACTGAACTGTTCACAGTAACACACCCTCTGCCCTACCTTTCTATTCATAACGAATCGTACACCTGTTATACCATTTTCTGCTGCTGTTGATATTACCCGATACTCATCTGACCAGAAATCCTTGTCTTCCTTCCACTTCACTTCACTGACCCCTACTATATCTAGATTGAGCCTTTGCATTTCCCTTTTCAGATTTTCTAGTTTCCCTACCACGTTCAAGCTTCTGACATTCCACGCCCCGACTCGTAGAACGTTATCCTTTCGTTGATATTGAATCTTTTTCTCATGGTAACCTCCCCCTTGGCAGTCCCCTCCCGGAGATCCGAATGGGGGACTATTCCGGAATCTTTTGCCAATGGAGAGATCATCATGACACTTCTTCAATTACAGGCCACATGTCCTGCGGATACACGTTACGTGTCTTTAATGCAGTGGTTTCCATTGCCTTCTGCATCCTCATGTCGTTGATCATTGCTGATTCTTTCGCCTTTAGGGGCAATTTCCCACCCCTAGGACAAGAGAGTGCCCTGAACATCTATCCACTCCTCCGCCCTCTTTGACAATGCTGATTATTTATCAAAATTTAGACTGTGGCAGGGATCGAACCCAGGACCGAAGACGTTTTGATAATGAATCAAAGACGCTACCCCTGGACCACGGGTAACAGTATCAGCCGAAAAGCGATTTAGAAAAGATTGCTATATGGTGTGGCAGGTGGTAGTTGGCGCTATATAACAAAAAGTGTGAGGTGATCTACATGAGTTCCAAAATAAATCCGTTGGAATTCGATTACTCGATAAATAGTACAATTCTCAAGGCTGTCAATTCAACTAAGTAGCTGGGTGTGTTTCAACTTCAGTTGGAAAGACCACATAGATAATATTGTGGTGAAGGCGAGCCAAAGGTTGCGTTTCATTGGCAGGACACTTACAAGGGAACCTCCCCATCGCAGCCCCCTCAGATTTAGTTATAAGTTGGCACAGTGGATAGGCCTTGAAAAACTGAACACAGACCAATCGACAAAACAGGAAGAAGTTGTGAAGAACTATGAAAAAAACAAGCAAAATGTACAAACGGAGTAACCCATGTGCAACATAAGCAAGATCAAGGACCGAATGGGCAGAGGAGTGCCGTAGTCCTAGCCAGCGCGGTGACTCAGCGTGTTCGGTCAGAGGGTTAACTGCCCTCTGTAATAAAACAAACTGGGTTCATCGATCAATAACGAACTCAAACAGATGTCTTACGACGTCCGCCCCGAGCAGATGTAACGAACAAAAGCGAACAAGATGAGTTAAAAAAAATAGTCCCGTGGTTAGAGTGACAAGCTGCGGGGTAGGAGGTCCTTGGTTCAAGCCTTCCGATATGTGAAAATTTTAATTTTTTATTTTCAGACAATTATTATCTGCCCGTCCGTCCGTCCGATGCGAGGTAACTGCGCCGTAGTATGGGGACGTTACACCTAAGCAAAAATCGAAACACACATCAGTCGACTACAGCGTACGGAAGAGAGAGTATTCCTGCTAAAGAGGCTCCCTGGCTGGCAGTTGCATTCATTTGTTGCAGTTTGTGAGACAAACTCTTATGTTTTCATCACTTTTTTTGGGAGTGATTATCACATCCACAAGAAAACATAAATCGGGCAAGGTAGAAGAATCTTTTTAGCCATTCGCCAAGTGTACAAGTTAGGTGGGTCGACAACATATTCCTGTCATGTGACGCACATGCCGTCACCAGTGTCGTATAGGATATATCAGACGTGTTTTCCTGTGGAGGAATCGGTTGACCTATGACCTTGCGATCAAATGTTTTCCGCTCCCATTGGAGAGGCACGTCCTTTCGTCTACTAATCGCACGGTTTTGCGATGCGGTCGCAAAACACAGGCACTAAACTTATTACAGTGAACAAAGACGTCAATGAACGAACGGACAGATCATAACTTTGCGAAAATAAAGAAAGGGAACTTTTCACTAAAGGGAAGACTTGAACCAAGGACCTCTCGTTCCGCAGCTGCTCGCGCTAACCACGGGACCACGGCTCTCCTGCGCTCACATTCTCCTTGATGTTGCTTATCTTGCGCATGGACTACTTCGTTTGTATATTTTGCTTACTTTTTTCATAGTTCCACACAACTTCTGCCTGTTTTCTCGATTGATCTGTGTTCAATTTTTCAAGGCCTATCCACTGTGCCAACTTATAACTAAATCTGAGGGGGCTGCGATGGGGAGGTTCCCTTGTTAGAAGATGCAACAAGTCCACTAAAGAGACAGGTTACACTACCCTCGTTCGTCCTCTGTTACAATATCGCTGCGCGGTGTGGGATCCTTACGGAAGACATCGGAAGGGTGCAGAAAAGGGCAGCTCGTTTTGTATTATCACGTAATAGAGGAAAGAGTGTGGCAGATATGATACGCGAGTTGGAATGGAAGTCATTAAAGCAAAGACTTTTTCGTCGTAGCGAGATCTATTTGCGAAATTTCAGTCAACGACTTTCTCTTCCGAAAGCGAAAATATTTTGTTGAGCCCAACCTACACAGGTAGGAATGATCATCAAAATAAAATAAGAGAAATCAGAGCTGGAACAGAAAGATTTTGGTGTTCGTTTTTTCGGCGCGCTGTTCGGGAGTGGAATGGTGGGGAGATAGCATGATTTTGGTTCGATGAACCTTCTGCCAGGCACTTAAATGTGAATTGCGGAGTAATCATGTAGATGTAGATGTAGATGTAGTAACTGTTGCCCTATCTTTGGGGCAACGTCGTTGTTTCTCCAGGTCGTGTGAGTGGGCCAGGTGGGTTGGGAACTCAGGAGGAGCGAGGTCCGCACAGTGCAAGAACACATCGGGACCGCTGGCAGTGCTCATGGACTGCCGGATGGAAGGGCTGTGGTCACGAAGGTGCACGACCTCGTCGTAAACCGGATCCAGCAAGCTTAGAGGTGAGTGCATTTGATTCCAAGTAGAGAAACATCCACCATTGTGATATCCCGCTATTCTCCAGTGACCTGGGTTCTTGTTGCTGCTCGTAGTGTCGCTGAGGCGAAGAGCATCGAGTGGAGGGCTTTGGGAAGGCGGATCTGATTAGCTTTCCCCGACTTCTTATTACTATTTACTGTTTTCAACTTGTTATAATTTGTTAAGTTCAACCAGCGGTAATTTTTCTTCCCTGGTGGCCGCTAACACCCCAGTTACCTGCCCTGGGGGTAAGTGTATGTAATGGCAGTGTACGTTTCCTTCCCGTGCTGCTGCTGTCCGGTAAGGCGTGTAGTTTTGACAGCTTTCTTGATTATAGGCGGGTTGGTGAAACTTCTAGTCTGATGGTGGTGATCCTTTCTCGTTCTGGGCGATCTAAACACGATGTTCTGGGGACGTAGTGCAGAGCGCCGGTTCCGGATTTGAAGTATTGTTCCATTACTCCATTTGGCTTATTGGACGGCAGGTAGCTTCAGCGAGATTATCATTAGTCATTCGTTCGACTGCCACTTGTCTGAGTTAGCATCTTGTGAAGTGAATGTAACTATTGGCTGCCTACCTCATCACTCGCGAAAGTGTTTGTTGCCGGACCTTCTCAGAGGTCGATTTCTGGTGCACCGTCTGTGGCCCCTTGTTTTTTATAAGACATGTGTGTTTTAAAGGAGGTCTGATGTCCAGTAGTTCAGTGTAACGCTCGTTCAGACCACGCCTTCTACGAGTCAAATCTGCCTTAGTAACCTTTAAGGAACGTTTGTAATGGTCCTTGTATTTTGTTATTGTACTACTCATTACAATAAAGGTTATATACTTCTAGTTAACAGTTCCGGTCGCCTTCTGGAATAAATCTAGCAGTGTAGCGTCCTGTGGATGTTAAGGGTTGTGTTACAAAGTTTACCATCATATTATTTCACCCGTTTGGTGAACAGTTGCTTGTTTTCTAATTAAACTTTGCAACTGCATTTGTTGTTTTACAGCAGGTTTCTAAATTTTTTTATATTATTGCCGTTCCTGGCGTGTAAGGTCTTCAGCAGTGATTGTGGTCATCTGCCTTAAGATTCTAATTTGGCTTTTGTATTTTAGCAGTAAGCTTTAAAATCTTATTTACTGCCATTCCTGGCGTCTGATACCTTCTGTTGTGTTTGTGGCGACTTACCTTTAATATTTCAATACCTGTAAGTTGTAAATTGCAGCGAGTTCTTAAGCAATTCTTAATTTATTGCCATTCCTGGCGTGTAAGGCCTTCTGTCCATATGATAGTGGCTTGCTTTTAAAACATTATCTGCTGAATGTGTATATAATGGTGATTTGCTAATTTGTAACTCACTGAAAACACTATTTTTTACTCAGTTGTTTATTCCTTCATTAATAACGTGTGGTATATTTATTTACTGTTGGGTCTGGAATTACTGGTTTAAAATAAATTGTGTGTAACTGTAAAAGACAGCCAATAGTAACTGATTATGGTCCAGTCCACAAGCGTAACCTAGACACTGGACTCGCATTCGGAAGGACGACGGCTCAATCCCGCGTCCGGCCATCCTGATTTAGGTTTTCCGTGATTTCCCTAAATCGCTCCAGGCAAATGCCGGGATGGTTCCTTTGAAAGGGCACGATCGACTTCCTTCCCCGTCCTTCCCTAATCCGATGAGACCGATGACCTCGCTGTCTGGTCTCCTTCCCCAAAACAACCCAACCTAACAAGCGTAACCGAATATGATGTTGATGACTGGCAAAGCTATTAAAACGGAAGGGTGTCAATCTAAAACGATGCCTCCCTCAACATCGCTTTCTGAGTGTGTGTGAGGTACTGACCGAGATTGTGAACCGCTAGCTGAACATCAGTACGACATAGGCTGCTTGTAATACAGAGCTGCAGGTCAGACGGACTCACTGCAGTGAAGACTAAGTCCTCAGACATGAACTGTTAATAGGCCAGGGCTGCCGATATGCTCACCACTTAACTAACTACCCAACGGGTGACGTGCAGAGTGGTCATAGGTGGCCGTTGGCGCATCCTCACCCCGAGATCTGCAGAGAATCTCGGCTGACGCACTGAAAAATGTAAGACTGTCCTCTGTGGCGGCTCCCTGTCAGTTTGCCAAGGGTACAACGTACCTCTGCCAAACTGCCCAGGCTATCCTGTATGGTGGACATCCACCGAATGCTTTGAAAATCTCCCCTCTCCCCTCTCGTCGACACCAAATGTTCTTTGAGTCGCCAAAAATTGTCCTCTCTAATGGCCAAGCTGTCCTCTCAAATTGTGCCAATGCCATGCTGAAAAGACCCCGCCAGAACTTCACCTAGACACGGCATTTACTCCTCCAATGAGAAAGTTTGCCGACAAAATGTATGCCCTTGCATGCTAAACTGTCCGCAAACACATCTCAGAATTTTTTATGCTCATTCCACACTTGCAGCGGTCAATGACCACCTTCCTAGAACGAATCATAAAGCTCTGTTGGTCGTACACCCGAGCCGCACAATAGCCTCTGGAATGCAGGTTGCTGGCTGTTGGCCTGTTAAAGACTGGGCCGCCCTCATGGGCAGACTTTACGGCGCGGTGCCCATACATGTGCTCACAAGCAAAGTAGTCACGCTTATCTAGAAAACGATTTCCTGGAACGGCCTATGGCTGTATCTTTTGCTTCTCCCGCTCTGGCCAGGTCTTCCTGCCTCCTCACCGACACCGAAAAATCTAGTGCCACAACTATTGCTGCTTTTTTTAAATTTTGGCCATCAGTCTTTTGACTGATTTGATGTGGTCCGCCACGAGTTCCTCTCCTGTGCTAACCATTTCACCTAAGAGTAGCACTTGAAACCTACGTCCTCAATTATTTGCGGGATATATTCCAATCTCTGTCTTCCTCTACACTTTTTGTCCTCTACAGCTCCCTCTAGTACCATGCAAACCATTCCCTCATGTCGTATCAGAGGTTCTCTCATCCTGTCCCTTCTCCTTATCAATGTTTCCCACATATTCCTTTCCTCTCGCTGATCGTCATCTAGCGCATCCACAATTTCCTTCCCCATTCTTCGGTGTATTATTCTTGTCAGCAACTTGGATGCATGAGCTGTTAAGCTGATTGTGCGATAATTCTCGGACTTGTCAGCTCTTGCCATGTTCGGAAGTGTGCGGATGATGCTCTTCCGAAAGTAAGATGATATGTCGCCAGAGTCATGCATTCTACACACCAACATGAGTAGTAGTTTTGTTGCCACTTCCCTCAACGATTTTAGATATTTTGGTGGAATGTTATCTATCCCTTCTGCGTTATTTGATCTTAAGTCTTCCAAAGCTCTTTTAAATTTTGATTCTAATACCGCATCGCCTATCCCTTCTAAATCGACTACTGTTTCTTATTCTATCACAACAGACAAATCTTGCCACTCATAGAGGCTTTCAGTGTATTCTTTCCACCTATCCGCTCTCTCCTCTGGATTTAACAGTGGATTTCCCGTTGCACTGTTAATGTTATCACCCTCGCTTTTAATGCCACTGAAGGTTGTTTTGACTATGCTGTATGCTTAATCTGACTTTTCCGACAGTCATTTACTTATCCATATCTTCACATTTTTTCCTGCAGCCATTTCGTCTTAACTTCCCTGCACTTTCTATTCATTTCATTCCTCGTTGACTACTGTTACTGTATTCCTGAGTTTCCCCGAACATTTTTGTACTTCCTCCTTTTATCAATCAATTGAAGTATTTCTACTGTTGCCCATTGTTTCTTCGCATTTACCTTCTTTGTACCTATGTTTTCCTTGCCAACTTGTGTGATCGTCCTTTTTAGCTAGCAGCCAACAACATCTGTCATTCCCTGTCATATCTGCAATTACTGGTTCTATTGGCTCAGTATTTATCTGAGATGTCAAGAACTATATAATAACAAGGGGTGAAAGACGGCGTACCCAAGTGGCGGCAAGCTTCCAATTGCTCTTTTTATTGTTTTCTGCTCACTTCTCTTGTTAATCATATTGCATTATCTGCGATTTTACCATGTGCTCTGCAACGTTCTTCAGATCTACACATGCTGCGATCGACAGCTGTATGAAATACAAGAAACGTATTGCGATTTCCAGCAGGATCAGGCGTCATATGCCCAATGTATTAGTGACCATGAAGTCCGTGCTGGATTTCCCGCTTTACACGAGAGGTCACCTTAACGCCTCGGCGATACTAGCACGCCGCCGGTGCTCAACTAAACCTGCATATGTTATCGTGTGTCCACATCCGGTACTCGCACAATTGCTGTGGTATCCGCACAGGGATGTACTTCTGATTACTGTGGCGGCTTTGCCGTGTCATGCATCTATGAAGGACATGTGCAGAATACAGCATAAAAACCCGGGCACTACGAATTATTGGTTGAAAATACACGACTGGCCATTAAAATTGCTACACTAAGATGAATTCTACAAACGCTAAATTTAACCGACAGGAAAAAGATGCTATGATATGCAAATGATTAGTTTTTCAGAGCATTCACACAAGGTTGGCGCCGGTGGCGACTCCTACAACGTGCAGACACGAGGTAGGTTGTAAGTAGGCTGTTTATGTTTTCTTATTGGCAACGTTACTTAGCGCTCTGTATGAAAATCACTGGCTGTGCTGTGTGCAGTCTGTGGCTAGTTTGCATTGTTGTCTGCCATTGTAGTGTTGGGCAGCGGCAGCTGGATGTGAATAGCGCATAGCGTTGCGCAGTTGGAGGTGAGCCGCCAGCAGTGCTAGATGTGGGGAGAGAGATGGCGGAGTTTTGAAATTTGTAAGACTGGATGTCATAAACTGCTATGTATATTATGCTTTTTCAACACTATTAAGGTAAATACATTGTTTGTTCTCTATTAAAATCTTTCATTTGCTAACTATGCCTATCAGTAGTTAGTGACTTCCGTAGTTTGAATCTTTTATTTAGCTGGCAGTAGTGGCGCTCGCTGTATTGCAGTAGTTCGAGTAATGAGGATTTTTGTGAGGTAAGTGATTTGTGAAAGGTATAGTTTAATGTTAGTCAAGGCCATTCTTTTGTAGGGATTCTTGATAGTCAGATTGCGTTGCGCTAAAAATATTGTGTGTCAATTTAAGCACAGTCATGTATAATTTTTCTAAGGGGACGTTTCATATGTCGACCCTTAGCCGAGGATACCTCACTGGAATCTTCTGATTTTTTCTTGTAGTTTGTGTTATTAGTGTAGCTTTTGTTTATTGCTAGCACGTAATTGTAGAGAGAATCTCCTTTGTTGTTGCAGCCTTTCATTGTTGTACAGTAAAACAGTTGTGGCATGCATGTAGATTTGCACCAAGTATTTCGCAGCTGCGCTTGCAATTAACGAGATATTATTTTCAGTGCTATTTTAATGTGTTCTCTTATTGTTGCTCTTCAAATTGTGCTTTTCTGTGTTATCGTGTGAAATATTGTGACAATAATGGCGTGTGAAAAACGTAATACTAGGCTCCAAAGTAAACTGAGACATGACAGTGAAGACGAAAGCAATGTGTTAGCGCCACCGTGTAATGAATTAACAAATGTTCAAAGTAGTAATTTGGTAATTGTGCATAGGAAAATGGAGCGGGCTGCAAATAATGGTGTAGTCAGTGAAACAATTAGTGAACAGGGAAGCATTATCGATCGATCGGTCGGCAACAGCTCGCCTCAGGAATCCGAAATGACAGAACACAATATTGCAAATACTGTAGATTCAGGTTTTGGGGCCTCACCGTTTTCTCAAACAAGTCAAAACACATTTTCTGCTTATCAAAATGTGAATGCTGCCGGTGCAAATGCACTGCCGAAATGCGTAGAGGAACAGATTCCAGACACTAATACATTATTACTGCAATTAATGCAGCAAATGAAACAAAATCAGAGACAAACACAGCAACAGTTAGACACAATGGTACAAAATCTTCAAAAGTTAGACACAATGGAACAAAATCAGAGACAAACACAGCAAAAGCTTCAAAAGTTAGACACAATGGAACAAAATCTTCGGAAGTTAGACACCACGCTTGAACAAACACGTGAAGATTTAACTACTGACTTACATAACATTGAATCGAAATGTCAAAAAGTCTGTAATGACGTAAAAACACAAATTTGTGAGCATTTTCAACCTATTTTATCGCGGCATGAAAATGCATTACAGACTCACGAAGCAGCCATAAAAGAACTGCAAACCATTGTTCATGAAAATCTTGAGACCTTGTGGGCTAAAATTGACTCAGTTGCATCTACCGATTCGGTTATGCAACTTGCAAAAACTCAGGAAAACTTAAAGGACACAGTAGATTCGATTTCAACACAAATGGACACTCTGAAACTTGGTTCAGAAAAACACACTGAGGAAATGTGTTCACTATCGGAGAAAGTAGCCGAACTTTCGGATCAGGTCACTAACTTATCTACAAAGGTAGATGATGATCTGAATGACACAAGACCCGTAGCCTTCACTGACACAGAAGAGTATGAACAAAATAGAAAATTCAAACAAAATCAAAATTTAATCAATACACAGTACAAATGAGAAATCCGGGAACTACAAGATCAGTTGACGCAGGTAATACAAGAATTACATATTTCAGAGGACACTCGCGCTCCAGTACGGGAAGAGGGCCATAGAAATACGGAACAACCACAAAATAATAACACAGGACACTTCGGAAATTATGAAAGAAATTGGCAAGGCGCATTGGATTTTGAAATGGCGCATTGGATTTTGAAATGGAACCGCCGAAACGACGTAACAATGACCGATATGCGACTCGCCAACATGATGATTTTGACTATAAGCTGTTCATTACTACACGTAAATTTAAAACATTTAAGAATTCTGGCAACGACATTCATCCACAAGCGTGGCTCCATAAATTCTCTCATTGTTTTCCTCCCAACTGGTCATTAGAGCACAGGTTAGAATTTATGTGTGGCTACTTGGAGAATGAACCAGCTGTAAGAATGCGATCGGTCATTCACGATTGTCACAGTGAAGGAGAATTTTACCATGCGTTCCTCTCAGCATATTGGTCACAAGCTACACAAGACCAAGTAAAACATAGCATCATGATGATGAAACACTTTGAACAATCTGAATTTTCCAGTCTTGTGAAATATTTTGAAGACATGTTGCACAAGAATCAGTACCTGTCAAACCAATACAGACCCTCAGAACTCATCCGCATTTGCTTAATCAAATTACCTGAACATTTACGGCATATTATTTTGGCAGGACGTTGCAAAGACGACATTGAAGCTTTTCAGGGACTCTTACAAGAATTAGAAATTGACACTGACAGTCGCGGGATGTGAAAACAGGAAAACAATCACTACAGGTCACATCCGTCACAATTCCGTGACGACAGAAACAATAACTGGACACGACAAGCCTATTCTTACAACGTAAATCGTGACCAAAACAGACAACACCCGTATGACAACCACTGGCGGAGTAATAGTTACAGAGAAAGATCGCATTTCCGTAATAATGAATATGACAGAGACACTCATAGAAACAGACAATTTGGCAACCAGAACAATTATTATCACGGGAGACAGAATAACTTCAGCCGCAACGGTCCACCGTGCAGTGATAATTCAGGGAGAAATTCTCCACCACTTAACCGACAAGAAAGAAACTACAGGAACTACCGACATGACGACAAACGATGTGATCGTAACGACTGACGTGAATTTCATCAGAACTGGCAGGATTTCAACAGGGCTGGGCCCTCTCGGCAAGGCGAATTTGTAGAAGTTAGGTCTCCTAATCCCAATAGCGACGTGCGCCAACAAAGAAACAGACAATGACTAGCACCGCAGGCAGCCTCTTGCGCCCACTGGGTCAGGGAAAAATAACATTGACGCTATCCTTGAGCAAAATTCCAGTATCCTTTACCAACGTGTACTGCATGATAATTGCGTTCAAGCTGAAACTCTGAGTACTTTGAAGAGTAAAAGATTGTACCACATTTCAAATGTAAAACCGTTTATTAAAAGATAATCTGCTTTTTAACTTTGTCTTTGCCATAAAACTTTTCAATTCACGCTACTAGTATGCTTTGTCACACTGAGAAACTTTTAACATGCAACAATGTTTTGAAGTTAAATATCCAATCAAGAACCAAGAGAATTTATTTAAACAGAAATTACGAATGCATTGTTATAGTGAACAGACGACACAATGTTCTTATTTGTACATTCTTGCTTGTTAGTTGCACGATTACGTAACGACTATAAGACTCACATACTTAGAACATTTACCAGTACTGCTAATGAGATTCTAATGCAACATTTTGGTTTACTTGAAAATACATTCTGTATTTAAGGCACTGATAATTGCGTTCAAGCTGAAACTCTGAGTACTTTGAAGAGTAAAAGATTGTACCACATTTCAAATGTAAAACCGTTTATTAAAAGATAATCTGCTTTTTAACTTTGTCTTTGCCATAAAACTTTTCAATTCACGCTACTAGTATGCTTTGTCACACTGAGAAACTTTTAACATGCAACAATGTTTTGAAGTTAAATATCCAATCAAGAACCAAGAGAATTTATTTAAACAGAAATTACGAATGCATTGTTATAGTGAACAGACGACACAATGTTCTTATTTGTACATTCTTGCTTGTTAGTTGCACGATTACGTAACGACTATAAGACTCACATACTTAGAACATTTACCAGTACTGCTAATGAGATTCTAATGCAACATTTTGGTTTACTTGAAAATACATTCTGTATTTAAGGCACTTTCTGTGAGATATCAGATGAGATAGTGGTTAGTTTATGTGACAGCTACACGATTTTATCACGACGCTACTAATGAGTGACAATTTACAATGTTGCTTTTGCGGTGTTTCTGTTTCATATCTGCACAGTTTTTCTGTATTATTCTGGAAAGTAAACTAGTTTTAGTAGCAACTTTTGTGGTATAGCTAAAATGAGACAGCCTTTTCCGTAGCACAACAATACGTTACAGCACAGTAATTTCTTCATCACAACAATAAGTGTAATAACTAAGATATCTATACGCAAAGCATTTCACTTTTGTTTATCATGAGGTAAGTACATTGACTTCTGCAGAACTTAGCTTTCGGAGGACAATAACTACGACACTTCCACAGAGATTATCTTACAGCAAGACGCACATTTAGCGCTACAGGAAACGTATTTGAGTGATTAATTTTGTACTTAAAACATTTATTTTTAAAGTTATTTGAAGTACAATGTTACAAAGGTTTTCCGTGATACATTTCATTCCATTGCTGTAATCTGTAACACCTGAGGGTATAATTACATTAATCCTCAGGGGGGTACATGCTTACTTTGTGTACCATGTGTTTGACAAGCACAAGGAGCCTTAGCTAATATGGTATTTGCTTATACAACTTTACACATCGGTACCATATTCCTCTAACACATAAATTACATAGCTATCTGATCATTTAACTGAGAGAGACAAACTTTTTTACTATGGCAGTGACACATGTTTACGTAATTACACTGTTGGATAACTTCACACTTACGAAATAGCATTTTGTCTGTACTTTGTGAACTGTTCATATATTTTCAGAACCATTGTGATACTATGAGAGCTTTGAATGATGTATTTGGTATGGGATCATGATTTTTAAAGTACGTTTGAGGTAGATGACACTATTGAAAAGAGCAGAGAATTTTTTTAAGTTTTGACATTATTGCAGAAAGCTATGACGTTTTTGAGATTTGACTGAGGTGTTATGATGTTATTTTTAGGACGACGATGTGTATTATGCTGTTGCAGTATGTTTATGATCAATAAGCTGTTATGATGAAATATTGAAGAAGTGTCGACGAATAGTGGTTAGGGACTGTGACTTGTGAAAAAGGATGTTGGAAACCAAGAATCGTACTTTAAGAGTTATGAAATATGTGTAAATGCGTGAATGTATCACAATGCTGGCGAAAATTTTTTGGACTCTGTTATATTCATAAGATTTTGTTTCTACACATTTGCAACACAAATTCTCGACCCGTGAAATTTTGTATATGAGACTGTCACTGTAGCGGAAACTGCTGTCATAAATATTTCTGTAAGAAAGTTAAGTGACCACCTGCACGTAATGCGTCGTGGGCACCCAGCTGCGTCAGACGCCTGGAGAAAAAGCCATTAGTGTGTGCGTTTTCAGAGGCACAGGTAGAAAAAAAGAAAGGGGAGGCCATTATCCTCGCTATTGACATTTCCTTGTTGAAAGCATACTGTGGAACTCGTAATTTATGATATTTACTAAAATGCCTAATGAAATGATGAGAAACATTTTACATCTGTTGTCTTTGTAGTTGAGAGATTGCTCATTTTGTTTAATATCTGGTTTCCAGCTGTGTTGCAGCATTAGTTTTATAAAATAAACTTAGATGCATTTGCTAATGTGAACACTTTCTGTCAACAGATCTATTAAATAATTATTTTCTGATCCACATTCTTCGAAAAAGGAGCTCTTGGAATGGAAAGAACAATAAGAAGGGACTAATAACAATAACTGCATATATAATTTTCTTTTCAAGTACTTGGTAATTTCTTTTGTAGAATAAGTTGTGATGCACCACTTTAATTACATAGACATTAAGATGTGAACATACATTTCCCTTGTCTGCATTATTGTCTTTAGTGTAATGTTTTTTTCTGCTTGAGCTATGTCATGTTTAGGTATAAGTTATAGCATTTGCTGCTGCTGTTTGCCAGGCATAGTGTTACTGAATTTGACTTTGTATTACGCTGTTAAGCCAGTTTTACTAGGGATTTATTTTCCTTGTTTGCTGCACAGTGCCTTATATTAGTTGTAATATTGCAATTGCTTTGCCAATGTGAATTTTTTTTCATTCCTGTTTGTGTTACTTATTTTGTGCTGCTGCATTGCCTCGTCCCTTAGTTTAGCATCTGAGCTCAGTAGATTTAAGTTAGCTTAAGAGGGGGTAGCCTATAAGAGAATGAGTTGCAATGAATTTGAAGAAATGCACTGAGAAGTTATACAAATAAAGTACAGGTATAGGTAGGATTTTCTTGGAAATAAATAATGAGGTAAGAAATATGTGAAATAAATACAGAAAGCATGCTTGGATAGGATTTTTTTGGTGGAAGCAAAGGTTGAAATAAGACGAAAGATCTATGGAACGAAGTTTTGGGTTGGACTGTTAAACTGAAAACAAACCCTGACCTTTCCTTTTGTATTATTCCGCTATATCTTTGTGTACCCTTGTGTATTTATGTTTTTCCTGTGTTTATATGTTTATCTGATAAGACTTATGTTGTAGAATTTTTCTAATACACAGCTACATGAATTATGATGAGGAATACTGTTATCCTCAAATATAATTTGCATTAATAATATGTTATTTACTTTGTAAAGATGTTTAGACATTATTTATTCTGTTTTGTTTTAATGCTCATGTGTAAAGTTGATGTTTCAAAAGTTATTCTGATCTTTTGTGTATGTACTCATGTCATAATTCCTGTAACACTGATGTATATGTTATTTTGATTCTTTTGTAAAGCTTGTACTACAAATGTTATCTGTATTGTTATGTTTTTAATTATGTATTTTGTACCTTGTAATTGTATTCTTATGTTATAAAATTGTAATTGACACCAGTTCATCATATTATTAACTTGTAAGTTCCATTTCACTGCACACGTTTCTGTTGGTCATAGTATATAGACAATATGTGAGAAGTAGGGACTGTTAGTGTTTGCACATGTGTTAATAATTCAGCAAGGGACTGGATAACAGCGTTGCTGGTTCTAAGGACAGTTCCAAGAGATTTGTGAGTGCACAAGTGGTGGTTATGGACTTGCTATATTATCCGCAAGACTCTTCAGTGGAGATTGTGCACCTGCACAGTCACAACAGATGGCTGCTGGCCATATCTACAAGGACTACAGTGGGTCTGCATCTTTGGTGACCCACCAGTACCATTATTTCTACAAGGACTGCAGTGGGTCTGCACCTCTTGTGGCCCACCAATACCGTAATCTCTACCAGGACTACAGTTGGTCTGCTCTGTGATGACCTACCTACCAATATTCTTCAAAACGTCGAATGACTCTGCTGTGAGTTTGCTCTGTTGTGGCCCAATACCTGTCAGCATGTCAAGAGTCCGCACTGTCTTTCCGTTGGAAGGACAACACTACTTCTTCAAGACGGCATGGAAATCCACTACTTCCGTGTGCAATGTCTTTTACTGCTCAGACTTTGAGAAAAGAAACGGCAGTTTTACTGTGATGAATGATCAGGACTGTCTTTATGGACTGTGAGAAAATTTTAGCTTTTGACCAACATTGTATTAATAAGTGTGTGCATTTTATATCTTTCTTACTGTAATTATGAAAAATTTTTTCAAATCTGTATTGGCCAGTGCCCAAAACAATTTGTAAAATTTTTTGTGGGGAGCATGGGGGCTATGTAAGTAGGCTGTTTATGTTTTCTTATTGGCAACGTTACTTAGCGCTCTGTATGAAAATCACTGGCTGTGCTGTGTGCAGACTGTGGCTAGTTTGCATTGTTGTCTGCCATTGTAGTGTTGGGCAGCGGCAGCTGGATGTGAACAGCGCATAGCGTTGCGCAGTTGGAGGTGAGCCGCCAGCAGTACTGGATGTGGGGAGAGAGATGGCGGAGTTTTGAAATTTGTAAGACTGGATGTCATAGACTGCTATGTATGTTATGCTTTTTCAACACTATTAAGGTAAATACATTGTTTGTTCTCTATTAAAATCTTTCATTTGCTAACTATGCATATCAGTAGTTAGTGCCTTCCGTAGTTTAAATCTTTTATTTAGCTGGCAGTAGTGGCGCTCGCTGGATTGCAGTAGTTCGAGTAATGAGGATTTTTGTGAGGTAAGTGATTTGTGAAAGGTATAGTTTAATGTTAGTCAAGGCCATTCTTTTGTAGGGATTTTTGATAGTCAGATTGCGTTGCGCTAAAAATATTGTGTGTCAGTTTAAGCACAGTCATGTATAATTTTTCTAAGGGGACGTTTCATGGTTTCCAACCGATTTCTCATACACAAAAAGCAGTTGATCGGCATTGCCTGGTGAAACGTTGATGCCTCGTGTAAGGAGGAGAAATGGGTACCATCACGTTTCCGACTTTGATAAAGGTCGGGTTGTAGCCTATCGCGATTGCGGTTTATCGTATCGCTACATTGCTGCTCGTGTTGGTCGAGATACTATGACTGTTAGCATAAGGTGGGTTCAGGATGGTAATACGGAACGCCGTGCTGGATCCCAACGGCCTCGTATCACTAGCAGTCGAGATGACAGGCATCTTATCCGCATGGCTGTAACGGATCGTGCAGCCACGTCTCGATCCCTGAGTCAACAGATGGGGACGTATGCAAGACGACAACCATCTCCACGAACAGTTCGACGACGTTTGCAGCAGCGTGGACTATCAGCCCGGAGACCATGGCTGCGGTTACCCTAGATGCTGCATCACAGACAGGAGCGCCTGCGATGGTGTACTCAACGACGAACCTAGGTGCAAAACTTCATTTTTTCGGATGAATCCAGGTTCTGTTTAGAGCATCATGATGGTCGCATCCGTGTTTGGCGACGTCGTGGTGAACGCACATTGGAAGCGTATATTCGTAATCGCCATACTGGCGTGATGATATGGGGTACCATTGGTTACACGTCTCAGTCACCTCTTGTTCGTATTGGCGGCACTTTGAACAGTGGACGTTACATTGCAGATGTGTTACGACCCGTGGCTCTACCCTTCATTAGATCCCTGCGAAACCCTACATTTCAGGAAGATAATGCACGACCGTATGTTGCAGGTCCTGTAGGGGCCTTTCTGGATACAGAATGTGTTCGACTGCTGCCCAGGCCAGCACATTCCCCAGATCTCTCACCAACTGCAAATGTCTGGTCAATGGTGGCCGAGCAACTGGCTCGTCACAATACGCCAGTCACTACTGTTGATTAACCGTGGTATCGTGTTGAAACTGCATGGGCAGCTGTATCTGTACACGCCTATCATGCTCACTCAATGCCCAGGCGTATCAAGGCCAGAGGTGGTTGTTCTGGGTACTGATTTCTCAGGATCTAAGCACCCAAACTGTGTGAAAATGTAATCACATGTCAGTTCTAGTATAATATATTTGTGCAATGAATACCAGTTTATCATCTGCATTTCTTGTTGGTGTAGTAATTTTAATGGCCTGTAGTGTAGAAAGAAACCCGCAAGAGTACCAGATCGTCCAACACCTTTATTTAAAGTTCTTTGGACGGAACTCGTAGTCTTTGCCTTTGGTTGCCGGCGAGTTCGTGGTCTGCGAAAAAACAGTCAGGTTACAGAGAGACTCCATATCCAAGTTCAGTGACACCTATCGGGTGAGGATGAGAGGGCGATCGGTCGGTACCGTTGGGTTTTCCGAGGTTTATTTGGTCGGGCTTTAAGTTTTGAGACTTATCACAGTAGTAAGCTGCAATGTCAGCATTTACGAATGGTGCAGGCATAAAACAATAGTCGATGGAAAACTTGTCACTCTCGTGGAAAATTATGAACGTGTATGTAATGGAATTATCAGTGAAGAGAGAATATGTGGTAAAAGAGAGCAGTAACAACCGTACTGCAAGCCACTATACGACGGATAATAGAGTATACTACACTCCTGGAAATTGAAATAAGAACACCGTGAATTCATTGTCCCAGGAAGGGGAAACTTTATTGACACATTCCTGGGGTCAGATACATCACATGATCACACTGACAGAACCACAGGCACATAGACACAGGCAACAGAGCATGCACAATGTCGGCACTAGTACAGTGTATATCCACCTTTCACAGCAATGCAGGCTGCTATTCTCCCATGGAGACGATCGTAGAGATGCTGGATGTAATCCTGTGGAACGGCTTGGCATGCCATTTCCACCTGGCGCCTCAGTTGGACCAGCGTTCGTGCTGGACGTGCAGACCGCGTGAGACGACGCTTCATCCAGTCCCAAACATGCTCAATGGGGGACAGATCCGGAGATCTTGCTGGCCAGGGTAGTTGACTTACACCTTCTAGAGCACGTTGGGTGGCACGGGATACATGCGGACGTGCATTGTCCTGTTGGAACAGCAAGTTCCCTTGCCGGTCTAGGAATGGTAGAACGATGGGTTCGATGACGGTTTGGATGTACCGTGCACTATTCAGTGTCCCCTCGACGATCACCAGTGGTTTACGGCCAGTGTAGGAGATCGCTCCCCACACCATGATGCCGGGTGTTGGCCCTGTGTGCCTCGGTCGTATGCAGTCCTGATTGTGGCGCTCACCTGCACGGCGCCAAACACGCATACGACCATAATTGGCACCAAGGCAGAAGCGACTCTCATCGCTGAAGACGACACGTCTCCATTCGTCCCTCCATTCACGCCTGTCGCGACACCACTGGAGGCGGGCTGCACGATGTTGGGGCGTGAGCGGAAGACGGCCTAACGGTGCGCGGGACAGTAGCCCAGCTTCATGGAGACGGTTGCGAATGGTCCTCGCCGATACCCCAGGAGCAACAGTGTCCTTAATTTGCTGGGAAGTGGCGGTGCGGTCCCCTACGGCACTGCGTAGGATCCTACGGTCTTGGCGTGCATCCGTGCGTCGCTGCGGTCCGGTCCCAGGTCGACGGGCACGTGCACCTTCCGCCGACCACTGGCGACAACATCGATGTACTGTGGAGACCTCACGCCCCACGTGTTGAGCAATTCGGCGGTACGTCCACCCGGCCTCCCGCATGCCCACTATACGCCCTCGCTCAAAGTCCGTCAACTGCACATACGGTTCACGTCCACGCTGTCGCGGCATGCTACCAGTGTTAAAGACTGCGATGGAGCTCCGTATGCCACGGCAAACTGGCTGACACTGACGGCGGCGGTGCACAAATGCTGCGCAGCTAGCGCCATTCGACGGCCAACACCGCGGTTCCTGGTGTGTCCGCTGTGCCGTGCGTGTGATCGTTGCTTGTACAGCCCTCTCGCAGTGTCCGGAGCAAGTATGGTGGGTCTGACACACCGGTGTCAATGTGTTCTTTTTTCCATTTCCAGGAGTGTATGAACCAATATTATAGTCTGCTGTGGACTTTGTGTTGCCAGGATGGCGTGTAATGGAGTGCGCCGGTGAGGCACTAATAAGACGTTGTTGTCAGAACATACACACTCAGACTGAGGTTACAGCAGATATGGAATACTTCCTAATACTGTGTCAGACCTACTTTCGCTCGGTGTCGAGCAGCAACCCGAGCTGGCATGGACTCATCAAGTCGTTGGAAGTCTCCCGCACACGTACTGAGCCATGCTGCCTCTGTACCATCCACAATGAAGAAAGTGTTGTCAGTGCAGGATTTTGTGCAAGAACTGACCTCTTGCTTATATCTTCAATGGGTTTCATGTCGGGCGATCTCGGTGAACAAATCATTCGCTCAAACTGTCCAGAATGTTCTTGAAACAAATCTCGAACAACTGCGGTCCCTTGTAATGGCGCACTGTCGTGAATAAAAATTCCATCATTGTTTGGGAACATGTAGTCCATGAATGGCTGCAAATGGTCTCCAAGTAACTTAAAATAGCCAAATACCCAGTCCACTCCACTAAACACAGCCCACACTATTATGGAGCCGTCACCAGCTTGTACATTGTTGATAACCTGGGCCCATATCTCTTGGGGTCTGAGCCACACTCGAACGCTACTAACAGCTCTTACCAGCTGTAATCGGGACTTGTCTGGCCAGGATACGGATTTACAGTCGTCTAGGGTCTAAACGTTATGGTCAGGAGTCCAGCAGACGCGCTCCAGGCACTTTCCGGCTGTTACCAAAGGCACTCGCGTTTGTAATCTGCTTCCACAGCCCATTAACACAAAATTTCTCTGCACTGTCGTAACACACACGTTTTTCGTATTGTCCACATTGATTTCTGCGGTTGTTTCACGCAGTGTTACTTACTTGTTAAGCCCGTCTCACACGGAGCAAGGTTCGCCGCAAGTTTGCGAGATGGCGTGCATGCCTGCCGGCTTGCAGGGAGAGGAACCGGCTATCTTCCATGCCGAAGCTCTCCCACGGTGGAAGATCGGCAGCTGGTTGTGTCGTGATCGTCTGCCAGGTTGTATCGAACGAAGATGGATGCTTCAGGTACAGATGTTCAGAGCAAACTGGCGTTATTAGCTGTTCCGGTGCTAAGCGATGCAGAAATGCATGCTAACGAGAGAAGAAGAAAGAAAGAATGGACAAAAAACTGGATTAAGAGGAGAAACGCTGGAAAAGGTGTGCTCTCCATGCTTCATATATAGTTGTGGTTAGTTCGCATAACACCTAGTTTTGTTTCAAAAGTATCACCATTTCATTACTGTTTGACTTTATAAATATACCAATAATGACTATTGTATACGACTTTATTTTATAGGATAGAAGATCGTACATCCTTTGCAAATTTTATACGAATGGATGTATTGGTATTTGAAGAACTGCTTTGTATGGTTTCGCCTCTGATTCAGAAGAAAGACACGGTGATGCGTCAGGCAATTCATCCCAGCGCTACTGCTTTTCGATGATTTTACTTTGGCGTTCTCCACTTTCAATTGAGTACGTAAATTGTGCATTTTGCTGTAGCACTCCTTGCTCGTCGTATACGGTCGAACAAGACACATGGCACTTGCAACTCTTTCGAGTGCTTCTGCACGCAAGTGTTTATTGTAATAGTTTGCGTTTTTCACCACGTACTGTTCTTCCCTATAAGTACATATCAATGCTTCAATGGCTTCCTTGGACCACTGCGGTGCCATTATTTAATAATTATAAGAACTTCCTACCGCACCTCACAACAGCAGAAAAGCGACTATCAACAAATGCTTCTCTCCCAAGCTTTCCGCGTCTGACGTCACCGACATCTAATATTTGGCCAATGCAGGTAGCACGCAGGGAACCTTACAACAAAAATAGCACCGGACCTATCCTGGAAATCTTACAAGGTTCCCAGCAAGGTAACCCGCTAGCAAACGACGGAGCCCGCAAGGTAGCCGTCGCGCGAGCCAACTTACAGCGAATATTGCTCCGTGTGAGACGGACATTAGTGGAATGCCTGGGCTAGCAGGACAGGGCGGACTATGTTGTGGAAAAAAAAAAGTGTTGTCTCCGTTGCACTCAAATGGTTCAAATGGCTCTCAGCACTATGGGACTTAACTTCTGAGGTCATCAGTCCTCTAGAACTTAGAACTACTTAAACCTAACTAATCCAAACAGTTGAGGCTCGATAGTAGGTTAAGTGAGGACTCAACTTTCATGTCCGAGATCGGTGGGCGAAGAACTTGGTAGCACCCGCAGGCAGCACCGCGCGTGCAGACCGCCAGCGGCCACAGCCAGAGTACTCGGGACGGAGACTTGCTTGCTGCTCCACGCCAACCGACCGACAGGTCACACACCGGCCAGCCGGAAACTATATCCGCCACACCAAAGATAGTACAGCAGTACTAGTATCGAAACACGCTGTTGCTGCCACTCATGGAGAGGACAGCAACATTATGGCGATAACCGCAGGAGAAATAAAACCACAGGACTGCAACCAAGGTTTAACCCAAGACAAGCATGACTCGAGCCAGCCACGGCTCAGTTAGCACTGACTTCTCTACACAGACATTGCTGATCTCAGTCGTTAAGTGAAGACCATTGACGACTGCATTGTCCATAGTGAGAGATAATATTCGGTGTTCTTAGCACACTCTTGATACTGTGGATATCGGAATATGGTGTTCCCTAACTTCCAAAATAGAATGTCTCATGTGTCTAGTTCCAACCACCATTCTGCATTCAATGAATGTTAATACCCACAGTGTGAACGTATGTTGGGAGCCTTTCGACATGAATCACCATTGCACTACTCTTTAATATCTTGTGTATGTGATACTACTGACATTTGTATATGTGCATGTCATTATCCCATGACTGTCATGTGTATACCATTCTGCATTCAAGGTATGTTAATACCCACAGTGTGGCCATATGTTGGGAGCCTTTCCACATGAATCACCATTGCAGTGCTCTTTAATATCTTGTGAATGTGATACTACTGCCATCTGTATATGTGCATGTCAGTTTCCCATGACTGTCATGTGTATACAGTTGCTTTCCTTCATGGCACCCATTAGGTGGACGATCAGAAGCACAATAGCCATGCTGGTATGCGCTGACACCAGCACATCTCACAGTCTCAGCTACTATGGGGAGAGAGGCATCTACTCTACATTGTTGTCAGCACGTTGCAGTTTGGTCAGTGTTTCCTGTGCTGCCTCTTTTTTTTTTTTTTTTTTTTTTCCACGTCTCTGGGATGGAGAACGTGTGGCTGTTGTTGCGCGATATAATCCGCTTTTCAGCCATGGAGGTTGGAATGTAATGCTGTTTTGACACAGTTTATTTCAATTAAATGGGGATTGTTTTTCCTTTTGTTAGGATTCATTCCGTTTCATCTTGGGTGAATTCTTTCTGAATATTCAATACCTTATTTTATTTTATTTTTTGGTGGGAATACTCGCCCTGGCATTCGCCTTACAGCTTGAGGGAAACCACCAAAACCTCAGCTAGGGCGGAACGAATATTCAGCTTTGTGATAAATTTTATTCTGTTCTTGTAAGATATGTTCTTAACCTGATTTACTAGCCTAGTTTACTAACTCAATTCTATCTATATTGAGATCTTTCTATAGCTTACGGTCCTAGTCTCTTATCCTATCCTAGTTTACTAGTCTTGTCCTGCGTAAATTTGTATAATCTGATTTTGTCCCTAATCTGATTTACTAGCCTAATTTACTATCGTAATTCTAACTATTTTAAGTTCTTTCTATTGTTTACTGTCCTAGACTCTTATCCTAACCTGGTTTGCGTGTCTTATTCTACGTAATTTTGTCTGTTTGGTGTTCTTTAAGTGTAGTTTTGTCCTTTTCTTTTTCGTGTCTCTGATATCTTAGCCTTCTATTTCTTGTATGAGGTGTAGAACTGGTGTGATATGCTCTGGTATGTTTTCTTGAATACATTTGGCTATTGTGTAAGCTGGGAGTGGGTATTGGAAGTGGGGGTACCTAAATTTCCAGTGTTTATTTGTTAGTATGTCCTTTATAGGTCCATCTGATATAAGTCTTTGCGATCCATAGTTTGCTATCTGGAAGCGGCATCTTTCTGATATTGGGATGGTGTTTGTTATGGCGTGAATGTCAGTGCATGCGGTGTTAGGATTTAGACGACCTGCATAGCGAAGATTACGTCTGTCGTGTGCCTGTATCCTCTCGGTTTGCGCTTCTGAGTTCAGCCATGTAATTGCCGCGTACTCGAGTACTGGTCTGACGAAGCAGCTATACGTGTGGATGGCGACCCAGGAGGGGGCGCCGTAGAATTTCCCTTTTATAAGTTTTATTAAATTCATACGGGCGCGCGCTTTGTCGATGATGAGGGAGGTGTGGGGTTGCCAACTTAGAGTGTAGTCCAGAGTGATACCCAGATATAGGGCTGTGTTCTTCGGGTAGATTTCTTTGTTCCACAGGGTTACCTTAAGGGAGTCTGTGGTCTGGTTACGTTTTTGGCAGCCAGCAGATTCTCAGGATGTAGACTGCGCCCTGGAAAGACAGCAGACTGTTCTGCATGAGGTGGCTGTAGTCATGAAGTGTTATATCATGGCTCCTCAGTGGGAGAATGACTAATGACACCCGTGTCCATTCACAGATCCAAATCAGGGGACCTTCGAGTTGGTGATAATTTGGCAGCTCGTCTGGTGGTAGGAGACTCCCAAGATTCCTCATAATGAAGGCGGAAGCGAGGCAGATAAGTCGTGGCTGAGCTGGATTTTGCATCACAGATGATGATAATATAGGCAGGTCATGGACATAATGTGACAGGTCCCACATCGGTAACAGCTCTTTGCAAACTGAGAACTAAGTTGCAGAAGTCAGGGTATTTGTACCCGTCACTCGACACTGATGACATTATATCATGGCAAGAATGAATGTGCCCTAGTAGTCTTCTCATGTCTGCACTCTGTAGCCCTTCATGGTGTCAGACTTCCACTATTCAGACTTTCGATGCAGTTCAAGTGTTGAAATGTGTGGGAATTATTAACAGACGAAACTGCTGAGGTTATCAGTCTCTAGACTTACACACTACTTGAACTAACTTAAACTAACTTATGCTAAGAACAACACATACACCCATGCCCAAGGGAGGACTTGAACCTCCGGCGGGAGGGGCCACGCAGTCCGTGCCATGGCGTCTCAAACCGCGCTGCCACTCTGCGCAGCTCGATGCGGTTAATTCTGAGGCATCTATGTGCTGAAACTCAGTCTTGTGTATGACGTATATGTTTTTGCTTCACTGTACATAGTCAGCATAGCTAAATTACGTTCTCTGATCCATGAGGTCATTTTACAGCATGGTTATCTTGGTTATCCAGCTCAGGTGGTATGTGGCTGTCAGCTTGGTGATGGGCAGTCATGCTGCATGCAATATCGATTGTCCTTGCAGGTTGATATTCCAATCTAGATATTTTGTACTAGCTCTTTTGACTTCTGCTCTTGCTCTGACATTGGCTTGGAAAACTTTGAAAGTTTACACATTTGCCCAAAATACCGTTCTGAGGCATAACATTATTATCAAATTTCTTTTCTATTTCATCTGAGCATTAGGCAAGAGAAGAACAAATAACTATACTCCTCTGTATGCATAGCAGCCCCTGTGATTGTCGTTATCAATATATGAGATATACAATGATAGAAGCATAATTGCCACACGGTCCTCAAATACTGTTTCTCAGAATTTTGCGAAAACTTCACTATTTTCCTTCCATAGATTTTTCAGCATCGCTTTGTGAGACTGTTTATCTTACTTGTCGACAACGTACGTGGAATTTTTTGGCAGTCGATACTGTACATGTTGAAGTCATAATTTACATCTCTGTCTTTTTTCCCTAATATCGAGTTTGGGCTATCTTAATACTCTACAACCGATGTGTCTGAATCTGATGGTTACAGCGGTTGATGCCTTAAAACCCAAAGAGTGGTTTGACGCAGTTCTGCATGCTACTCTACCGTGTGGAAGCCTCTTCATCTCCTAATAACTACTGTAACTTATATACTCCTGAATCTGCCTTCTGTATTCATCTCTTAGTCTCCGTCTACAATTTTTACCCCCCAACACTTCCCTCCAGTACCAATCTGGTGGTACCTCTATGTCTCAGAATGTGTCCTATCAACCGATCCCTCCTTCTAGTCAGGTTGTGGCACAAATTTCTTTTCTACCCAATTGTACTCAGTATCTCTTCATTAGCTATGTGATCCACCACTCTTCTGTAGCGCCACACTTGAAGAGCTTCTATTCTCTTCTTGTCTAAACTATTTATCATCCATGTTTCAATCCCATACATGACTACAGTCCATACAAATACTTCAGAAAAGTCTTCCTAACACTTGCATCTATATTCGCGTTAATCAATGTCTCTTCTTCAGAAACCCTTTCCTTGCTAGTATCATTCTACATTTTGTGTCTTCTTTACTTCTGCCAACATAAGATATTTTGGATTCCGTAGAAATACTGGAACACGTGAGGCAATACTGACCTTGCGACTTATCTTAGGAGAAAGATTAAGGAAAGGCAAACCTACGTTTTTAGCATTTGTAGACTTAGAGAAAGCTTTTGACAATGTTGACTGGAATACTCTCTTTCAAATTCTAAAGCTGGCAGGGGTAAAATACAGGGATCGAAAGGCTATTTAAAATTTGTACAGAAACCAGATGGCAGTTATAAGAGTCGAGGGACATGAAAGGGAAGCAGTGGTTGGGAAGGGAGTAAGACAGGGTTGTAGCCTCTCCCCGATGTTATTCAATCTGTATATTGAGCAAGCAGTAAAGGAAACAAAAGAAAAATTCGGAGTAGGTATCAAAATCCATGGAGAAGAAATAAAAACGTTGAGGTTCGCCGACGACATTGTAATTCTGTCAGAGACAGCAAAGGACTTGGAAGAGCAGTTGAACGGAATGGATGGTGTCTTGAAGGGAGGATATAAGATGAACATCAACAAAAGCAAATCGAGGATAATGGAATGTAGTGGAATTAAGTCGGGTGATGTTGAGGGTATTAGGAAATGAGACACTTAAAGTAGTAAAGGAGTTTTGCTATTTGGGGAGCAAAATAACTGATGATGGTCGAAGTAGAGAGGATATAAAATGTAGACTGGCAATGGCAAGGAAAGCGTTTCTGAAGAAGAGAAATTTGTTAACATCGAGTATAGATTTAAGTGTCAGGAAGTCATTTCTGAAAGTACACTCCTGGAAATGGAAAAAAGAACACATTGACACCGGTGTGTCAGACCCACCATACTTGCTCCGGACACTGCGAGAGGGCTGTACAAGCAATGATCACACGCACGGCACAGCGGACACACCAGGAACCGCGGTGTTGGCCGTCGAATGGCGCTAGCTGCGCAGCATTTGTGCACCGCCGCCGTCAGTGTCAGCCAGTTTGCCGTGGCATACGGAGCTCCATCGCAGTCTTTAACACTGGTAGCATGCCGCGACAGCGTGGATGTGAACCGTATGTGCAGCTGACGGACTTTGAGCGAGGGCGTATAGTGGGCATGCGGGAGGCCGGGTGGACGTACCGCCGAATTGCTCAACACGTGGGGCGTGAGGTCTCCACAGTACATCGATGTTGTCGCCAGTGGTCGGCGGAAGGTGCACGTGCCCGTCGACCTGGGACCGGACCGCAGCGACGCACGGATGCACGCCAAGACCGTAGGATCCTACGCAGTGCCGTAGGGGACCGCACCGCCACTTCCCAGCAAATTAGGGACACTGTTGCTCCTGGGGTATCGGCGAGGACCATTCGCAACCGTCTCCATGAAGCTGGGCTACGGTCCCGCACACCGTTAGGCCGTCTTCCGCTCACGCCCCAACATCGTGCAGCCCGCCTCCAGTGGTGTCGCGACAGGCGTGAATGGAGGGACGAATGGAGACGTGTCGTCTTCAGCGATGAGAGTCGCTTCTGTCTTGGTGCCAATGATGGTCGTATGCGTGTTTGGCGCCGTGCAGGTGAGCGCCACAATCAGGACTGCATACGACCGAGGCACACAGGGCCAACACCCGGCATCATGGTGTGGGGAGCGATCTCCTACACTGGCCGTACACCACTGGTGATCGTCGAGGGGACACTGAATAGTGCACGGTACATCCAAACCGTCATCGAACCCATCGTTCTACCATTCCTAGACCGGCAAGGGAACTTGCTGTTCCAACAGGACAATGCACGTCCGCATGTATCCCGTGCCACCCAACGTGCTCTAGAAGGTGTAAGTCAACTACCCTGGCCAGCAAGATCTCCGGATCTGTTCCCCATTGAGCATGTTTGGGACTGGATGAAGCGTCGTCTCATGCGGTCTGCACGTCCAGCACGAACGCTGGTCCAACTGAGGCGCCAGGTGGAAATGGCATGGCAAGTCGTTCCACAGGACTACATCCAGCATCTCTACGATCGTCTCCATGGGAGAATAGCAGCCTGCATTGCTGCGAAAGGTGGATATACACTGTACTTGTGCCGACATTGTGCATGCTCTGTTGCCTGTGTCTATGTGCCTGTGGTTCTGTCAGTGTGATCATGTGATGTATCTGACCCCAGGAATGTGTCAATAAAGTTTCCCCTTCCTGGGACAATGAATTCACGGTGTTCTTATTTCAATTTCCAGGAGTGTATTTGTATGGAGTGTAGCCATGTAAGGAAGTGAAACATGGACGGTAAATAGTTTGGACAAGAAGAGAATAGAAGCTTTCGAAATGTGGTGCTACAGAAGAATGCTGAAGATTAGATGGGTAGATCACATAACTAATGAGGAAGTATTGAATATGATTGGGGAGAAGAAAAGTTTTTGGCGCAACTTGACCAGAAGAAGGGATCGGTTGGTAGGACATGTTCTGAGGCATCAAGGGATCACCAATTTAGTATTGGAGGGCAGCGTGGATGGTAAAAATCGTAGGGGGAGACCAAGAGATGAATACACTAAGCAGATTCAGAAGGATGTAGGTTGCAGTAGGTACTGGGAGATGAAGAAGCTTGCAAAGGATAGAGTAGCATGGAGAGCTGCATCAAACCATTCTCAGGACTGAAGACCGCAACAACAACAACAAGATATTTTGCTGCTCAAACACAAAAACTCACTTATTACTTTGTCTCGTTTCCTAATCTCAGCATCACGTGGCTTAATTCTTCTACATTCCATTATCCTTGTTTTGCTTTTGATGATATTCCTCTCACATCCTCCTTTCAAGCCCGTTCCGTTCAAACCTTCTTCCAAGTTTTTTATTGGCTGTGATACAGTTGCATAGCCATCAGCAAACCTTATAGATTTTATTTCTTCTCCCTCAACTTTAATTCCTACCCCAATCTTTTCTCTGGCTGAAGTATCCGATAATTAATCGAAGTCGATTGATTCATTTTGCTATTGCCCATATTATGTGGCAATTGGATTAATTTTGGACCCAATGCTTTTACTTGTTGCGATAAATACTCCTCATTCTGTTGGGTTCACCTACCTTTCCGGCGTAAGTTCCATATGGAAAATTTCCCCATTTTCTTGGTTTTGACAATGTCTCAGTTCCTTTTACGGTTTGTAAGGAACTACTCTGTGGGGGAGACGTTAGCTCTGGGAGTTTACAGCGAATACCGCGGCAGTTAACAGCTAAACGAGACGGAAGGTTGATGACTTAAAATAAAAAAAAAGAAAAGTGCAGATAATTTGTTGATCATCGAGTTGAAGGACGGCGACATCTCCAGCCAGCCCTCGTTGAAGTGCCAGATGAAAGTGACCGCTCTTAAGCAGTGGCGGCGTCCATCTCCGGCCCGAGGCGTGTGGGAACCACCACTAGCAGCGGTCGCAGGCCATGCCGAAGCTCTGGAGACAAATGCCAAGGGCGGCGGGTCTGGAGGCGACGGCGCGGTTGGTTCCCGCAGACAGGGGCAGGTGGGCCGAACGCTTGCCGGCGTCCAGCTGGCGGCTGGAGTGAGATATGGCCCTCAACAGGTGGCCGGATCCAGGGGAGGCAACTGGCTGCGAAGCCGCTAGTCCGACCGCTGCGCGTACGTCACGCGACTCGGGCGGTGTGGGCATCTGCGGTGTTACGCAAGGAGGGCGCGTATGGGTGTAGCGGATCGGGTGACTTTTGGAAATGAAAAACGGTTCTACTCATGGAAAATAATGGCCCTCAGACAACTCGAAGAGCCAGGTTTCGGTTCTGGAATATAATGTTCCCCAGTGTATATGAATTTTGGTGAGTATCGGACACTTCACCTGTCTTCACTACTTGGTATCGGTTAATTCACTGTATCATTTTAGTGTCGTTGGATTTAGTTTCATCATTTTAGACTTCTTTTCGAGTAATTTTTGGCTAAATAACCTCAATACATGTGTTTTGGTCGCATTTACTTCTATGGTCAATGAAATGGCTCAAATGGCTCTGAGCACTATGGGACTTAACGTCTGAGGTCATCAGTCCCCTAGAACTTAGAACTACTTAAACCTAACTAACCTAAGGACATCACACACATCCATGCCCGAGGCAGGATTCGAACCTGCGACCGTAGCGGACACGCGGTTCCAAAGTGAAGCGCTTAGAACCGCACGGCCACACCGGCCGGCTATGGTCAATGAAACACTGTGAATCGTGTGGTAGGGGGTATAGCACACTGTACCACAGAAAAGGTGACCATTGGAAAAAGGTGGAATAACCCGGGAAAGGATAACGTTCTGCGACTCAAAGCTTGGAATGTCAGACGTTTGAACCTGGTAGGAAAGCTAGAAAATCTGAAAAGGGAAATACAGAGGTTCAATCTTGATAGATTAGAGGTTAGTGAAGTGAAATGGAGAGAAGGCAAGGATTTCTGGTCAGATGAGTATAGACTAATATCAACAGCAGCTGGAAATCGTATAACAGAGCAGTTGAGTAATAGGGGTATTCTTATCAGATGCAGCAGTAAACCAACACCGACGTCGATAGTTCAGGGATACACGAAGAGATCGCAAACTGAAGATGAAGAGACAGAGAGTATATCAGGATACTGGAAGGGTAACACAGTACGTAAACGGAGATGAAAAGCTAATAGTCATAGGCGACTGGAATGCAGTTGTAGTGGAAGGAGTTGAAGAAAAGGTTCTAGGACAAGAGGTGAGAGAGGAGAAAGGCTAATTGAGTTCTATAATAAATTCCAGCTCGTAATAGCGAATAATCTGTTCAAGAATCACAAGAGCAGGAGGTATATTTGGAATTGGCCGGGCGTTACGAGAAGATTTCAGTTAAATTACGTCATGGTCAGACAGAGATTCCGATATCAGATTGTAAGACGCACCCAAGAGCAGATATAGGCTCAGACCACAGTGTAGTAATGATGAAGAGTAGGTTGAAGTTTAAGAGATTATTCGAGAGGAATCAACAATACACAAAGGAGTGGGATTACGAGATACCCTTGAAATTTTTAAGGGTATAAATACAGCAATAAAGAATAACTCAGTAGGCAGTACAGTTGAAAAGGAATGGACATCTCTAAATAAGGCAATCACACAAATTGCAAAGAAAAACGTAGGTACAAAGAAGATAAATGCGAAGAAACCATGAGTACTGGACAAATACTTCAGTTGTTCTATGAAAGAAGGAAGTACAAGAATGTTCAGGGAAATTCAGGAACACAGAAATACATGTCGCTGAGGAATGAAATTAATAGGAAGTGCAGAGAAGCTAAGACGAAATGGCTGCATGAAAAGTGTGAGGAAATCGAAAAAGAAATTACTATCGGAAGGACTGACTCAGCATAAAGTCAAAACAACCTTCGGTGAAATTAAGAGGAGGGATGGTAACATTAAAAGTGCAACGCCAATTCCTCTGTTAAAGGGAGCAGATAGGCGGAAACAATACATTGAAAGCCTGTATGAGTGGGAAGATTTGTCTGATGTGGTAGAAGAAGAAACAGGAGTCGATTCAGTAGGGATAGGTGATGCAGTATTAGAATCAGAATTTAAAAGAGCCTTGGAGGACTTAAGATCAAATAAGGGATAAGGGATAGATAACATTCCATCAGAGTATATAAAATCATTGGGGGAAGTGGCAACGAAACGACTGCTCACGTTGGTGTGTAGAATGTATGAGTCTGGCGACATACCATCTGACTTTCGGAAAAGCATCATCCACACAATTCCGAAGACGGGAAGAGGTGACATGTGCGAGAATCATCGCACACTCAGCTTAACAGCTCATGAATCCCAGTTGTTAGAAGAATAATATACAGAATAATGGAAAATAAAATTGAGGATGCGCTAGCTGACGTCAGTTTGGCTTTAGGAAAAGTGAAGGCACGAGAGACGCAATTATGACGTTGCTGTTAATAATGGAACAAAACTAAAGAAAAATCAAGACACGTTCATAGGATCTGTCGACATGGGAAAAGCGTTCGACAATATAAAATAATGCAAGATGTTCGGAAGGCTGAAAAAAGTGGGGGCACGCTATAGGCAGAGACTGGTCATATATAATACGTACAAGAATCATGAGGGAATAATAAGAGTGGACGACCAAGAACGAAGTGCTCGTAAGATAAAGGGTGTAAGAAACTATATAGCCTTTCTCCCCTACTGTTCAGTCGGTACATCGAGGAAGCAATGATCGAAATAAAAGAAAGATTCAGTAGTGGAATTAAAATGAAAGGATATCATTGATACGATTCGCTGATAAATTTAAAAGAGCTTTGGAGGAGTTACGATCAAATAAGGCAGAAGAGATACATAAAATTCCATTAAAATTTCTAAAATCATTGGTGGAAGTGGCAACAAAACGACTATTCAACTTGATGTGTAGAATGTATGAGACTGGCGACATACTACCTGACTTTCTGAAAAATATCATCCACAGAATTCCGAAAACGGCAAGAGCGGACAAGTCCGAGAATTATTGCACAATCAACTTAACAGCTCATGTAACCAAATTGCTTACAAGGATGGTATACAAAGAATGGAAAAGAAATTTGAGGATGTGGTGGATGACGATGACTTTGGCATTAGGCAGGGTAAAGACACAACAGAGGCAATTCTATAGTCACGATTAATAATGGAAGAGAGACTAAGGAAAAATCGAGACACATTCATAGGATTTGTCGACCTTGAAAACGCCTTCGACGGTGTAAAATTGTGCAAGATGTTCTAAAACTTGAGAGAAAAAGGAGTAAGATATAGGGAGAGACGGGTCATATACAATATGTACAACAGCCAAGAGGGAATAATAAGAGTGGACGACCAAGGAAGAAGTACTCGGATTAAAAAGGGTGTATGACAGGGATCTAGTCTTTCGCGCCTACTATTCAGTCTGTACATCAAAGAAGTAATGACGGAAGTGAAAGAAAGATTCAGTAGTGGAATTGAAAGTCAACATGAAAGGATATCATTGATACGATTCGCTGATAACTTTGCAATCCTGAGTAAAAGTGAAGAAGAATTAGATGATCTGCTGAATGGAATGAACAATCTGATGAGTACAGAATACGGATTAAGAAAAAATTGAAGAATAACGAATGTAATGAGAAGTTGCAGAAATGAGAACAGCGAGAAACCTACCATCAGGATTGATGGTTACGAAGTAGATGAAGTTAAGGAATTCTACTACCTAGGCAGTAAAATAACCAGTGACTGACGGGGCAAGGTGGACATCAAAAGCAGACTAGCACTGGCAAAAAGGTCATTCCTAGACAGGAGAAGTCTACTGGTATCAAACGTAGGCCTTTGTTTGAGGAAGAAAATAATGGGAAAGTACACATGGAGCACAACATCGTATGGTAGTGAAACATGGACTGTGGGACAACCGGAACAGAAGAGAATCGAAGCACTTGAGATGTGGTGCTACAGAAGAATATTGAAAATTTGATGGACTGATAAGGTGTACCGTAGGTCTCTAGAAGAGCGTAGCGTTCCAAAGGATTGGAAAAGGGCACAGGTCATCCCCGTTTTCAAGAAGGGACGTCGAACAGATGTGCAGAACTATAGACCTATATCTCTAACGTCGATCAGTTGTAGAATTTTGGAACACGTATTGTGTTCGAGTATAATGACTTTTCTGGAGACTAGAAATCTACTCTGTAGGAATCAGCATGGGTTTCGAAAAAGAAGGTCATGTGAAACCCAGCTCGCGCTATTCGTCCACGAGACTCAGAGGGCCATAGACACGGGTTCACAGGTAGATGCCGTGTTTCTTGACTTCCGCAAGGCGTTCGATACAGTTCCCCACAGTCGTTTATTGAACAAAGTAAGAGCATATGGAGTATCAGACCAATTGTGTGATTGGATTGAGGAGTTCCTAGATAAGAGGTCGCAGCATGCTATTCTCAATGGAGAGAAGTCTTCCGAAGTAAGAGTAATTTCAGGTGTGCCGCAGGGGAGTGTCATAGGACCGTTGCTGTTCACAATATACATAAATGACCTGGTGGATGACATCGGAAGTTCACTGAGGCTTCTCGCAGATGATGCTGTGGTATATCGAGAGGTTGTAACAATGGAAAATTGTACTGAAATGCAGGAGGATCTGCAGCGAATTGACGCATGGTGCAGGGAATGGCAACTGCTACGGATACACAGAAAGATAGATCCTTTATCATTTAGCTACAAAATAGCAGGTCAGCAACTGGAAGCAGTTAATACCATAAATTATCTGGGAGTACGCATTAGGAGTGATTTAAAATGGAATGATCATATAATGTTGATTGTCGGTAAAGCAGATGGTTCAAATGGCTCTGAGCACTATGGGACTCAACTGCTGTGGTCATAAGTCCCCTAGAACTTAGAACTACTTAAACCTAACTAACCTAAGGACAGCACACAACACCCAGCCATCACGAGGCAGAGAAAATCCCTGACCCCGCCGGGAATCGAACCCGGGAACCCGGGCGTGGGAAGCGAGAACGCTACCGCACGACCACGAGATGCGGGCGGTAAAGCAGATGCCAGACTGAGATTCATTGGAAGAATCCTAAGCAAATGCAATCCGAAAACAAAGGAAGTAGGTTACAGTACGCTTGTTCGCCCACTGCTTGAATACTGCTCAGCAGTGTGGGATCCGTACCAGATAGGGTTGATACAAGACATAGAGAAGATCCAACGGAGAGCAGCGCGCTTCGTTACAGGATCATTTAGTAATCGCGAAAGCGTTACGGAGATGATAGATAAACTCCAGTGGAAGACTCTGCAGGAGAGACGCTCAGTAGCTCGGTACGGGCTTTTGTCAAAGTTTCGAAAACATACCTTCACCGAAGAGTCAAGCAGTATATTGCTCCCTCTTACGTATATCTCGCGAAGAGACCATGAGGATAAAATCAGAGAGATTAGAGCCCACACAGAGGCATACCGACAATCCTTCTTTCCACGAACAATACGAGACTGGAATAGAAGGGAGAACCGATAGAGGTACTGAAGGTACCCTCCGCCACACACCGTCAGGTGGCTTGCGGAGTATGGATGTAGATGTAGATGTAGGAATGAGGGGGTTCTGCGCCGAATGGGAGAGGAAATGAATATGTGGAAAACACTAACAAGGAGAAGGGACAGGATCAGAGGACATCTGTTAAGACATCAGAGAGCTGTAGAAGGCGAAAACTGTAGAGGAAGATAGAGATTAGAATAAATTCAGCAAATATTTGAGGATGTAGTACGCAAGTGCTACTCAGAGATGAAGAGGTTGGCACAGGAGAGAAATTCGTGGCGGGCCGCTTCAAACCACTCAGAAGAAGACTGAAAAATCTTTTTTATTCAAATTACCATTGTGCATCGTCCCTCCCCAACTGGCGTCAGCTACAGGCTGCCTGCGACGAATTTATCGAATGCTGAGGACTTTTATTTCTCGTATATGTTCTGTTGTCAGTGAGTGTCATCACGCCACTGGTGAAATCATAGTATAACCATGACACAGAGGAAACCGCAAAAAATATTCGTGTAAGTCAAATCTTCTTCTATATAGATACTTTTCTAGTACAGCATATCTTTTCAAAAGAATTATGCTCGAGGGAAAAGTTCGCGATATTGTGGAACAGACGAATACTCGATACATCGATGTTTGAAATGAATAGCTGACGTCGATACCATTTAGTGCACTTCGTTATTAGAATATATATAGAAGTAATTATTAATGTCAGCTATAAATCGCAGTTGCAGATAACACGCTGACTGATAATCGATATAACGCTTGAGAAATTATCACGCCGTTATTAACTGGAATTGGCTTGCAAGAAACCACTAACTTAAAAAAGTCACAATGACATCGTATAAGTTCTTCAACAGAGCCTAAGTGTCATTAATAATTCTATACAGCTCACTCCGCGTAACACACATACACTGACTTCACAACCATCGTAAAACAGTTCATTTACTTCTATTGTACTATCTTCACTATGAGGCGTGTTAGACGATCATTAACGGTTCGGAAGGCTTCCTTAGAGTTTCGTATGCATTGATTACTGAGAATGCAAAGTAGTCAGTCTAAATCTTCGCATTATTGGTTGCCAGAGATATAATTACATTTTCGAGCCTGTAAAATGCGTAAGAACATATACTGTCATTTGAACTTCAGTTTAAGCTTTCATTTACTTGTTCTGAGCTATAAGAATGTCCACTCAGAGTTGTTTGACTAATCTTCCTTCAACTCGGAAACCTCAAAATGAAAGACTGACGTATTAAGTGATCCTCACAAAATGGGTATCTCAATTTATCTTCTGAGCACTTATTACGTGGAATAGCTCAAACGCAAAAGTGAGCACAATTAATTAATTCATTTGTAATAATTAAATTAAGTCTCGAGAGTTTCTTCCAGGTCGTTTGCCGCGTGCTGGGCGTCGGTTGGACTTCAAAACCACTCGGTACATCCGATGGCGCGTCCTCAAACAATGCTGGAAAACCTTGCCGAACTCGTTAGTGGATCATGAAACAGACACAAAACAAACGTTTTTAGTACATAAATTCATACAAAATCACTAATAGAAAATTTTAACACTCATTGCTATTTGCCTGGCGTCGCTAGGCAGAAACCAGCAGTGTTTGTCATGATACATCGTAAACGCTAAAACCGGCTGTAGAAACCTATGATGTTATAAGGTAGTCAACTTCTGGTTGATGTAGCTGTCCTTACTGTCCGTGCTCGCTAAAAAAAAAAAAAAAAAAAAAAAAAAAAAAAAAAAAAAAAAAAAAAAGAGTCAAGTCAACATTCCTTGAAGAACACATTCTCTCAGCATTTTCCTGCTCCGGTGGATGTGACTGCCAACGACATTTTCACTAATTATATACCGGTCCCCAAGCCTTGTTTGGACTGAAACCGCTGTCCCTGTTTGGTAGATTGTCAGACATGTTTATTCCACTGCGATCTCTCAAAAACAAGGATATGAATGAGCTTAGTGGGCGTCGGAAATCGAAATCAGAATCAGCTATAAATAACAGAGTGAGACCAATGAATAGTGCACAGTGCGATTAAGAGACCAGGCGTCGAGTAAGCAACTGAAGATGACGATTGGGTCGGTCTTAGACATATTGAGCGAAAACAGAAATTCAAACTCGGTTTAATACCCGGAAGTAAAAAGTCAACAAAATGTGGTCGTTGTTCATGATAAAAAATGGTTCAAATGGCTCTGAGCACTATGGGACTTAACATCTGAGGTCATCAGTCCCCTAGAACTACTTTAACCTAACTAACCCAAGGACATCACACACGTCCATGCCCGAGGCAGGATTCGAACCTGCGACCGTAGCGGTCGATTGGTTCCAGACTGAAGTGCCTAGAACCGCTCGGCCACCCCGGCCGGCGTTGTTCATGATAACTGTTCAATATCGCAAAACGTGACTGCAAAAGTAATAACAGAAAATTTATCCTTCGCTGAAGTATTGGCAACGCACCTTCAGACAAATTGCGTAGGCGCACTAGCTTTTTGCAATGCGTTCGCAATTCGTTCAGGGCGCTAGCCCAAGGCACTGAACCAGTTAGTTCTCAAAGGTTGACGACTCAAGCCCACTGATTGCAGGTGTAATTCTGCGATCGGGTTTCCCTCTGTCCCAATTACGGCGCAAGACAGCTTTTTCTTTCCGTCGGACTCGTGAAACTCTCAGACGTTCCGCACTCGTAAAATGAACTGCAGTGGGTGTCATGTTGAAAATAAGAATGGCGTCACATAACATATTTAATCCATAGCCTGTAAATATTTGAAGTAGTTTTGATGTTGGGATGTTGTAAAATGTCATACGGTTCCGTTATGGATGGAGAAATCTCCTCCATAAGCATTTCATGACACCTGACAAGTTATTCTCAAAAAAATCAAAAATTCAGATGAGGAAGGTGTCATTGTGGGAAGCAATGGAGATTATCACGAAATGGAGGGCCGGGGAGGGGGGGAGAGAGGGGCAGAAGTACTGTGGACTATCGTAATGGTGACGTTTTGTGATGAGAACGAGCCTTTTTAGACCTGAAAAAAATACTCAGAAACAGTTGTTTGGCCCTGCTCTGTATCCAAATTTCCTTCGTTCTTATGCCATGAATTTTTTTCCTTGTTTCAGACCGTAATGCTCTGGTCTTCTTGTTCGGTTTGTCGTTCTGTTAAATTTTTCTCTTCCTCGTCGACTAAGAAAATCTAGTTTTATTTGCTTGATGAGCCTGTAAAATTATAAGTTTTCTAGTGCTACGCAGAAGGCCCGTCTACTGTTCGATCTCCCAATTGAATTTTAACTTTCAGTGATTTCACGTTCACTTTCTAAGATATATCTTAAATTATTTTACGTTCTATTTTTTCAATGTTTTCGGTATCTGATTACTACCTAAAAATTAGTGTGTCAGTATAGTGTGATTGATGATGCCATTCTTGTAGTAGGCATTCTGTGGGCGATGACATATTTCCATTTCAGTTAATCAGCTTATCACTTTCAGTCAGTATAGTGTGACTGATGATGCCATTCTTGTATTAGGCATTCTGTGGGCGATGGCATATTTCCATTTCTTTTTATCACTTATCACTTTCATTAGTTGCAATTACTTCAATTATTTCATCGAATTATTTAATTTCGTGGAGTGGCCTTATTTTCTCGTAGTTTGTTTTGATGTCATTTGATGCTCGTTTATTACAAGCAGTATGTCAATCTTCCTGGTTTTTTTAATTTTTATTTTCTTTCTTCCAGTAAAAATCTAGAAACTCACTTATCCGGAATTTTAAGATTCCAACCGTTTTCAAGACTGTTGTGATGTCACAAGCCAAGACACATTCTACTGTTCCTGAGCCTCTGCCTAATTTGACTGTACTGTTGATTTTTAAGGACATGCCTTTACTTGTGCCACTCCTATTACTAAAGTGTCCACATTCAGTCTCCAGATCGTTTATTTCACTGCCGTGAGCTTTCAATTCCATACTCGAAAGGTTACTCTTTAACTGTAACAAATGGTCTGAAGACGGGAAGCTGCCCCAGAACCGATTATATTGAAATAAGGGAAAGCAAACTCGAGACTGAATTTGTACACTGTTTTTATAAGTAACGATCGCGGTAGCTCCATTATAACGAGTATGTCTAGTTTTGATGCATTTTCTTATCACTTTCTCAATCACTCCTTTGGATGATAATGCAGGATGCCTGAAAGGTTGTGAAATTCTCCCATCAGTGCTGCTTATGATTTCGTATTATTCACTGTCTGTTTTATGACTGGTGCAAGGGCTCTGTGGTTTATACTTTGACGCACCAAGTTTGGATAAAATGATGTAAGTTTCTTTTAATCAGAAAATGTGCTCGATAGAGTAGTTTCACCGAGCCTTCAATGTCTTACGATTATCTCTAACTGCTAGCGTTTTTGGTTAACCTTGACGAGGAGCGCAACTACTGTAACTTAGTACTCGTGTTATTCTTCCACAATGCCATTTGGAGGGCCATACACCGCTGGGCATTAAAATTACGACTCCAGGAAGAATAAGAAATCTGGAGAACATCCTAGGCAGATCAACCTTTTAACAGCCTGTATGTAGATAGCAGAGGCACTATGAGGTCTTACGCTATGTTGTTGAAAAGTAACTTAACAAGCCTCCTGTAGAAATTATCAACTACGAAATTCAGAGGTGACTGTGTTGTGTTGAGTAACGCCCGTTGTATGCAATCTGAAAAAAGAAAATACGAAAATCGTTTCTGACTAAATTATGTCGGACCGACTCATTAACGAATCGTGGTTTCGGATCACATAAAATGCTTCTTTTATCTGCGTGAGAGAAGACTGTATTTAAATCGTTCATTACAGATGCCTTAAGACAAAATACCTTCCTCTCAGCCTGTAAATTAGTTGGTCCCGCCGGAGGTTCGAGTCCTCCCTCGGGCTTGGGTGTGTGTGTTTGTCCTTAGGATAATTTAGGTTAAGTAGTGTGTAAGTTTAGGGACTGATGACCTCAGCAGTTAAGTCCCATGAGATTTTACACACATTTGAACATTTTTTTTATTTTGTAAATTAGTAAACTGAAAACGAAGTATTTTCATTTGAACTAACAGGCTTGGCTAAAAAAAAAAAAAAAAAAAAAAAAAAAAACAGAATGGCCGTGACATTCAAATCTGCGTGTGAAATAATTTCTGTTCGCTCTAGCAGATCAGGCTTCCTCAATACAGGATGGTTCAAATGGCTCTGAGCACTATGGGACTTAACATCTGTGGTCATCAGTCCCCTAGAACTTAGAACTACTTAAACCTAACTAACATAAGGACATCACACGACACCCATGCCCGAGGCAGGGTTCGAACCTGCGACCGTAGCAGTCGCGCGGTTCCGGACTGAGCGCCTAGAACCGCTAGACCACCGCGGCCGGCCTCAATACAGGAGAAGCATGTTTTGTGTAATGTACGAGGGTCACTCCAAAAGAAATGCACACTATTTTCTTAATCCATCTTTTATTCTACATGTTTGAAAGTTTTACAGTGTGTAGATACATCCTTTAGGAACAATATTTTCTTTTCTCCACATAATTTCCATCCCTCTCAACTGCCTTACGCCATCTTGGAACCAGCGCCTGTATACCCGCACGGTAAAATTCTGGGCCAACCTGTTGGAGCCACTGTTTGGCAGCGTGCACAAGGGAGTCATCATCTTCGAACCTTGTTCCACGAAGAGAGTCTTTCAGTTTCCCAAAGAGTTGACAGTCACATGGAGCCAGGTCATGACTGTAAGGCGGGTGTTTCAGTGTTGTCCATCCGAGTTTTGTGATCGCTTCCATGGTTTTTTGACTGACATGTTGACGTCCATTGCCGTGCAACAGCAAAACGTCCTGCTTTTTGCCGATGTAGTCGAACACGACTCAATTGGGCTTAAAGTTTCTTCAGTGTCGTCACATATGCATCACAATTTATGGTGGTTCCACTTGGCACGATGTCCACAAGCAAGAGTCCTTCGGAATCGAAAAACACCGTAGCCATAACGTTTCCAGTAGAAGGTGTGGTTTTGAATTTTTTTTCTTGGGTGAATTTGCATGATGCCACTCCATTGATTGCCTCTTCGTCTCTGGTGATAAATGATGGAGCAATGTTTCATCACCTGTCACAATTCTTCCAAGAAATTCATCTTCATCATTGTCGTACTGTTCCAAAAGTTTGCTGCATACCGTTTTCTTGTTTCTTTCTCAACCACTGTCAACATCCTGGGAACCCACCTGGAACAAACCTTCCTTAACGCCAACTTCCAGTATTCTGCAAACACTTCCTTCCCCTATTCCAACGTAGCGTGACAATTCGTTCACTGTGATGTGTCTGTCAGCAGCCACCAATTCGTTAACTCTCTGCAAATTGTCTGGAGTGTGTGCAGTGCGAGGCCCGCCGTTGTGAGGACAATCCTCAATTTTGCCGTGCCAGCTTTCATCACATAACCTGCTTTCCCACTGACTAACTGTATTGCGATCGACAGAAGCATCTCGATACACCTTTTTCAACCTCTTGTGGATGTTGCCCACTGTTTCATTTTAACAGCACAGGAATTCTATGACAGCACTTTGCTTCTGACGAATGTCAAGTGTAGCAGCCATCTTGAAGACATGCTGTGATGGCGCCAGTCGCGGGAACAGGTTGAACTAATTTTGAAAACAAGCTTGAAAGATGTATCTAAACAATAAAATATTTCACATATGCAGAATGAAAACTGTATTTTTACAAAAAATAGTGTGCATTTCTTTAGGAGTGACCCTCGTATGTAAGTTATAATTATCTTAAATGGGTGCAATAATTACTGAAAGGATCCTAACCAAACCGCTAATTTTGACGACAAAAACACACCAGTTGTCTCTTGAGACGAGCTACTAAATGTAATAATGTGATTAGAATGATAGACCACAGTGCAAGAGATTCAGTTTCACCTTATTATTCAATAAGATGACTTAAAGTGAGGTGACAAAAGCCATGGATAGTCATAATCCCATGTCGGACCTCGTTTTGCTCGCTGTAGTGCAGCAACTCGACTCTACAAGTCGTTGGAAGCCCCGTGCAGAAATTATGCTTCCTCTGTACCCGGTAATAATTGCGAAAGAGTTGCCGGTGCAGGATATTTTTGCACAAAGTGACATCTCGATTACGTGTCCGTAACTGATCGATGGATTCATGTCGGGAGATGTGCGTGGCCAAACCATTCTCTCGAATTGTCGGGAAAGTTCTTCAAACCATGCGCTAACAATTGGGCATAGCGTATTGTCATCTATAAAAATTCCATCGTTGTTGGGCAACATGAAGTCCGTGGACTTCTAGTCTTCTAGTTTCCTAGTAGCTGAATATAACCTTTTACAGTCATTGGCCGGCCAGAGTGGCCGAGCGGTTAAAGGCGCTACAGTCTGGAACCGCACGACCGCTACGGTCGCAGGTTCGAATCCTGTCTCGGGCATGGATGTGTGTGATGTCCTTAGGTTAGTTAGGTTTAAGTAGTTCTAAGTTCTAGGGGACTTATGACCACAGCATTTGAGTCCCATAGTGCTCAGAGCCATTTGAACCATTTGAACAGTCATTGATCGGTTCAATTGGACCCTCTCCATTCCATGTAAACACAACCCATACCATTGTGTAGCCACCACCAGCTTCCGTAGTGCCTTGTTGACAACTTGGGTCCATGGATTCGTGGGGTGTGTGGCACCCGCGAACCCTACCGTCAGCTCTCACCAACTAAAACAGGGACTCATGTGACCAGGTCACAGTTTTCCGGTAGTGTGGCGTCAGGCGCTGGACGCGATGTCGTGACGTCAGCAAATTCACTCGTGACGGTCGTCCGTTCCCACAGCCCATGAACGTCAAATTTCGCCGCGCTGTCTTAAGGGGCTCCGGAAAGGCTCAATATCATGAGAAGTTCAATTTTTACTTTTTTGCGTTTTCTGAATCTGCAGACTACTACCTTTTAATAGATATATAATTTATTCAATTCCGAAGACTACAACTATTTTTAATTTTTTTTTTGACATGTGTTCTACATGGGCGTGACCCACTGTGGCGCTGTTAAACTGCTGTCAAATGGTGTTATTATTAACGTCCGTGTTCATCAGGTACATTTTAGTGATGTGAGATAAAGTATGTGTTGTGGCTAACCTGTGATGGTTCAATATATATCGCTGTTGAAAAAGTGTATTCACGGAAAAACTCAAAACCCCAATGAAAGTGTAAATAGTGTTATATGGTCGAGAATCTCCAAGACTGTATTTGTTGGAATAGAAACACTTCACTTTTCGGGCTGCAGACAGGGCTGTAAAGAGTCTAGAAATACAAGCAAGAGTAAACAGGAGGAGGAACAAGAGGAAGCTGGAGGAGGAGTTTGCAGAGGATGAAGATAATCCATCCTATGGACCTGGAATGCACTAAAAAGTTAATCCAATCTTTGTCGCTCGATTCCCAAAACTTTTATTTTCTCATACTAATTACATGTTTTCTAAGGATCTTCCAAACATATTTGTTTCAAACTTTCAGTAAATGTTACACAGTACCTTCTGCATAATTTAACACAGCCTTTTTCCAAAAAACTGTATATTTTTGAATATATAAATAAAAAATTGCAAAAAATGTTGTGAATTTTCATTACAATTGAAAAAAATCATCTTTAATAACTGAACTAAAATTTTGTAAAATCCCTGTGTTAAGTTGTAGCCCATATTCCAATAAATAATCTGTAAAAAGTTCAACTTCCTACCTCAAACACTTTGTGAGGAAAGATGTAATTTATAAGCGTTATTTTAACATTGCAAGTATAGGGCGTTCCGGAGCCCCTTAACGGACACGTTCGTCGTACGTCCCATATTGATTTTTGCTGTCATTTCACGCAGTATTGGTTGACTGTTGTCACTGAGAGCTCTACGCAAACGTTGCTGCTCTCGGTCGTCAAGTAAAGGCCGTCTGCCACTTCGATGTCCACGAATTTCCCAGCGATTTCCGAAATGGAATATCCCATATGTCTAGCTCCACATATCAGTACGCGTACAAAGCCTGTTAATTCTCGTCGCGCCCCCGTAATAACGCCGGAAATATTTTCACATGAATCGTATCAGTACAATCCACTGGTAATTTACATATTGCGTACGCAATTCTACCGCAATCTGCACTCTGATGATCCAAAACATTATGACCGCCCATTTAATAGCATGTTGGCCCACTTTTCAAACACAGCATAGCAGTGGCTCTACTTGGCAGAGATTCTAATCTTTGATAGGTTTCCAGAAGCATGACCCGCCAGGGTAGCCGATGGCGCTAACGCGCTGCTTCCTGGACTCGGGTAGGCGCGCTGGCCCCGGATCGAATCCGCCCGGCGGATTAACGAAGAGGGCCGATGTGCCAGCCAGCCTGGATGTGGTTTTTAGGCGGTTTTCCACATCCCGCTAGGTGAATACTGGGCTAGTCCCCATGTTCTGTCTCAGTTACACGGCTCGACATCTGAACACTTTCGGACTATCCCATGGATTACACTCGACGCAGACAGTTGTGGTACACTAGTTCCGTTCCGGGGGGTACTGGGGTGGCGGCAGGATGAACGTCAAATTTCGCCGCGCTGTCTTAACGGACACGTTCGTCGTACGTCCCACATTGATTTTTGCTGTCATTTCACGCGGTATTGGTTGACTGATGACACTGAGAGCTCTACGCAAACGTTGCTGCTCTCGGTCGTCACGTAAAGGCCATCTGCCACTTCCATGTCCACGAATTTCCCAGCGATTTCCGAAATGGAATATCCCATATGTCTAGCTCCACATATCAGTACGCATTCAAAGGCTGTTAATTCTCGTCGTGCCCCCGTAATAACGCCAGAAACATTTTCACATGAATCATATCAGTACAATGCACTGGTAATTTACATATTGCGTACGCAATTCTACCGCAGTCTGCACTCTGATGATCCAAAACATTATGACCGCCCATTTAATAGCATGTTGGCCCACTTTTGAAACACAGCATAGCAGTGGTTCTACTTGGCAGAGATTCTAATCTTTGATAGGTTTCCAGAAGCATGACCCGCCAGGGTAGCTGATGGCGCTAACGCGCTGCTTCCTGGACTCGGGTAGGCGCGCTGGCCCCGGATGGAATCCGCCCGGCGGATTAACGAAGAGGGCCGATGTGCCAGCCAGCCTGGATGTGGTTTTCAGGCGGATTTCCACATCCCGCTAGGTGAATACTGGGCTAGTCCCCATGTTCTGCCTCAGTTACACGGCTCGACATCTGAACACTTTCGGACTATCCCATGGATTACACTCGACGCAGACAGTTGTGGTACACTAATTCCGTCCCGCGGGGTACTGGGGTGGCGGCAGGAAAGGCATCCGGCCACCCCTTAAACATTAACATGCCAAATCCGATTAACGATGGCTGACCCTGCATAACTGCAGGACACGGCTCAAGCGATAGATAGAATAGGTTTCCAGAAGCATGTGGTACCAGACGTCTACTCACTTGGCACCAAATTTCCGCAAGTGATTGGACGGTAGTTTGTAACAGAACGTCTTGGCATTCGTCCGTGGTCTACTTGACAGGTACGCCGGAACAACCCTCTGGAACTTGTCGTCTTGTTGTTTTCTGTGTGATTTCCCTTAGACATGAACTGCACGTTCCAAGAACACATCCAAGAAATATAAGTACTCCACTCGCGTTTCATAAAACTGATTCCTCATGATCTCCTGTTTTTGTGTACCTTCCTAGTTCTTGTAGGTGTGATCTCCAGTCCAAAGACTGGATTGATGTAAAACTTCACGCTAAGCTACCCTGTGCAAGTCTTTTTGTCTGAATAACTGCTGCAACCTCCAGCCGTATGAACCTGTTTACTGTATTCAGGCTACTGTTCAAGCTACAACTTTCCCTCCATTACGTATTTGACTATTTTTTATTGATTTTTCAGGATTCGCCGTATCAGCCGATTACCTCATTTAGTCTCAATTTTTCTTAGTTCGGTTCAGTACCTCGCACTAATTAATCTACCCTTATTATCTTCCGCATTTTTCTGTAAAAACCACATTTCAAAACCTTCTTATCTGATTTGCTTATCGCTCACGCTCGACTTCCTTACGAATCTATACTCAAAATTATCGCAGGAATAAAATACTCTTTTACAGAAATTCTTGTGTGTGTATTGGAATTACTCATTTTATCTCTGTTTCAGCCATCGTCTGTCATTCTGCTGCCTAAACAGGAAAACCCACAATTCCTAACTCAGTTCCCTAGGCCCCGCCTGATTAAATTCGATTTTCTTCATCAGCCATATTTTGCTCTTGTTCCTCTACAATCTTTTTTCATGAAATGTAATCCCGTTCGACAATAAGCCCTTCGCATTCTGTGTCAGAATCACAACTTTATCGTCAAAACTTAAAAATTTCATTTCCTCCCCATTAACTGTAATTTCCTTTACAAATTTGTCCTTGGTTTCCCTTATTGATTGGTCAGTGTGCAGAACGAGTAACACGGGATCAGCTATAACCCTGTTCCACTCTCTTCACAGCCACTGCGCCCCTGCCACGTCCCCTGCAGTCTGGCTTCTGTGCAAGTTTTAAACAACCTTTGGCTCAATATTTTATCCTCGCTAATCTCAATACTTCGAAGAGTGGTAACACAATCAATGGCTTTCTCTCAGTCTGAAAATTTCCTAAACGCAGCTTTGACTTCCTTTAATCTAAGTACTAAGATAAGTCGCAGTGTGGCCTCGCGTCTTCGGACATTTCTTTGGAACCGAAATTTATCGTCCCTGAAAGCCGGCTTGTATCGGGTTTTCCGTTCTTCTGTAGACAATTCGTTTCAGTTATATGCACTGCGGGGAGTGGCCGCGCGGTTTCAGGCGCCATGTTACGGACTGTGCGGCCCTCCCGCCGCAGGTTCGAGTCCTCTGTAGGGCATAGGTGTGTGTGTTGTTCTTAACATGAGTTAGTTTAAGTAGTGTGTAAGGCTAGGGACCGATGGCCTCAACACTTTGGTTTGTATGCAGCCATGGTAATTGTTGTGACTTGGCAAGACAGCCAAGCCACTATGATTGGTAGCCGAAAGGCACGCGTTAAGCTCACGCAGGCTGGCGTGAGGTCTGGAACATTTAAGGAAGTTAGACTTTAGCAAAAAAGGTCGTAGCTGTTGGAATACTTAACTTTAATCCATAGTTGGTGAACATCGGTCTGATGGTACATGCATCACAAGGTAAATAGCAAATGATAATGGCGCCTTGCTAGGTCGTAGCAAATGACGTAGCTGAAGGCTAGGCTAACTATCGTCTCGGCAAATGAGAGCGTAATTTGTCAGTGAACCATCGCTAGCAAATCGGTTGTACAACTGGGACGAGTGCTAGGAAGTGTCTCTAGACCTTCCGTGTGGCGGCGCTCGGTCTGCAATCACTGACAGTAGCGGCACGCGGGTCCGACGTATACTAGCGGACCGCGGCCGATTTAATGGCTACCACCTAGTAAGTGTGGTGTCTGGCGGTGACACCACAGTAATAATTGACGGTTCGCTAAGATTCACATCTTTTAGCTTCTGTCCTCATTGAAACTGGAATTACTACATGTTTAAAGTCAGAGGGTTATTTGACTGTCCCATATATCTTTGCACACCAGATGCGATAGTTTCGTCTCTCTCATCGATCCCCTTAATTCTGAGGGAATGTCGTCTACTCTGGAGACTTTCAATGATCTGCCAAATTTTTGTCCCAGTATCGTCTCTACCATCTCACCTTCATTTACAACCTCTTCCCTTTCTATAACACTGTCTTCAAGTTCATTTCCCTTAGATAACCCTGCTGCATATTCTTTTCACTTTTGAGTTGATCCTCCTTTGCTTAGTACTGGCATGCCATCTGAGCTATTGATATTCATAGAGCTTCTTCTCTTTTCTCAACAGGTGTATTTAATTGTCTTGCAGGCAGCCTCAATTTATTCCCTAGTTATGTTTCTATCAAAAACATTTATTCCCTAGCAAATAGTTCTTAGGTATTTGGGAATTTATGCCAAGCTTATTTCTTTGTATGTCTGTATCCGTTTACTACATTTGTATACATTGTAAGAAGAAAAATGACGTACCACGAAGGATTCATCCAAATGGGAAAAATATCTGTACAATTTCAGAAAATTGGATCATTTATTCAGGTGAAAGCACTCCACAAACTGAGCAAGTCCACGTCTGGCCCTTATGCAAGCAGTTTTCGGCTTGTTACAGATTGACAGTCCGCATCTCGTGATCTTGCGGTAGAGTTCTCGGTTCCCGCGCATGAGGGCCTGGTTTCGATTCCCGGCGGGGTCACCGATTTTTCCTGCCTCGAGATGACTGGGTGTTGTTGTGTCGTCTCCATTATCTTCATTCATCCCCATTGCGGTCGGAGGAAGGAAATGGGAAACCACTTCTACTAGGACCTTGCGTAGTACAGCGGTGCGTGTCTCCCGCATCGTTTTTATGCTCCTCGGAGTATGGGACCTCATCATCATCATTATCACTGATTGACACAGTTGTTGGATGTGTTCCTAGGGATATCGCGCCAAATTCTGTCTACATGGGGCGTTAGATCCCCAAAATCCCAGTGTGGTTGAAGAGCCCTGCCCAAAATAATCCAAACGTTCCTAATTGGAAGATGTCCGATGATCTTGGTGGCCAAGGTAGGGTTTGGCAATCACGAAGACAAGATGTAGAAACTATCGCCGAGCGGAGTGGGCCTTATCTTGCTGAAACGTAAGCCTACGATGGCTTGCCTTGAAGGGCAACAAAACAGAGCGTAGAATACCGTCTATGTACGACTGTGCAGTGAGGATGCAGTGGATGATAACCATAGGTGTCCATCTCCACAAACAAATGCCAACCCAGATCACCAGTATTGGCTGTCACACTGTATGACTGGTAGCATTCAGGTTCGTATCCCACACTGACTGGGATGTCTACAGACACGTCTTCGCTGATCATCAGGACAGTTCGAAGTGGGGCTCATCACTGGAGAGCTATTCCATTCCATTAGATTCGAAGCCGAGGACGTGTCTGTAGACGCCCCAGATATCAGTGTCATGCCAACCTCACTGTAGTTCGCTTTAAAGCCTGACAACCAGGAGTGATCGTCTAGGCTGCCATTTTCTTCGTATCAGAAGCTGTTTGGGTGTGGTCTGCGGCATCCTTACAACACATCCTTGGCCATCAAGGTTGCCAGATCTCTCTGTGGATGAGAACGTTTCGAGTATTACGGGCAGGGCCCTTCACCAGCTCGTATGATCTAACGCGCCAACTGGACAGAATTCGGAACAGAATCCCTGAGGAACAGTATCAATCAGTAGCAAGTGGAAAACTGTTTGCGTGAAGGTCAGATGTGGACCAGCGCGTTACTGACTTGCTTAATTTGTGAAGCTCTTTCTCTTGAATAAATCATCCAATTTCCTGAAACTGCAATCATTTGTTTGCCTGTACATGTACGTTACATCTACGATATACATCCAGTTGGGAAAGTTCTTTTGTGGTGCGTCGTTCCCTTTTTGCTCCTTAGAGTGTGTCTCCAGCTCTTGTCAGGTAAGTGTGATATCTCCCGAGTTTCCAAAGACTTTTACCAAACTTTGTCTTTCCACCGGTTTGATACTCTGCTTCATTCGCTATTTCATCTCTCAAATCTGCCTATCTGTCTTCTGTTATATTAATTTACCATGTTTTCATCAAATGTTGCCCTAACGCTTCCTCTGAAACATTCAATAACATCTAGATCCTTCTCTCTATACATGACGTCTCTCCTTCACTTCCTAACTAGTCTGCAGTCTGTAACCAAGAAATTATGATCAATGTCCACATCTGCTCCTTCGAAATCTGGCTTACAAATCTCTGTCTTGTCAATTTAAACACAAGAGTCTGAAACTTTTCTGTGTGTCTAGGTCTCTTCTACATGTACAGCCATCTTCCATTATTCATAAACTAAGTTTGAGAGGTCATTATCGCTAAGTACTTTGTAAATTATTATAAGCATAATTTTGGTGTTCAAGATGTAATTAACTAAACAAACACTGTCTTTGCCTTGTTTCACAAAATTTATAATGGTTACTGCACAGTCTAGGTGTCCGGTTATAAGCCCATTTTCAAGAACATTACTGATTACAAAGATGATGCTGTGTATTGGTACAGATACTTTGTTGTTATGCTTTATATGTGGAAAGATTCTCATACATAACTGCACAAACTGGTGAAAAATATCAACCGCTGGAACACTGATATAGAGGCCAGCATGGAGACTCAGCATAAATTTCCTGGACATTAGCTTACAGATAGAAGACAGTATCTATAAATTTAAAATTTATCGAAAAACCTCCTTCACTGACACATTCATACCAGCTTGCTCCCAACATTTCACATCCTATAAACATGCAGCAGTCCATCACATGATCCACCGTCTCCTTTCCATCTCCATGTCCCAAGGAGACTTTCACAGGGAACTTAATACAATAAAAATAATGGCCACAAACAATGAATCTGACTCCAACATTCTTGACAAAATTCTAAGTATAAACATGAAGAACCAAGCGAGGTCCCTACTGTCCCCAATGAACAACACAGACAAAACACGAACAGCCAGTCATCACAAAAAGTTGAGTTTATAAGTTCATATGCTGGGAATGTCAGCCTTGCTACATTGGAGAGACTGGGAGGTGAATCTGCACCAAAAGAACACCATAGAAGCACGAGAATGAAGAAACGTGATTAAAGCTTTTGGAACATTGGCTTATCGAAAACCACAAATACATAACAGATGTAGAAGTCCTACAGACAAAGGGAAAAGGGGGAAAAGCCCAGTCAGTTACAAATTGTAGAAATTAAAATAAAAGATGTGTTATCCACACACCTATTACTAAATGAGCAAACCCAATTCAATTATTAACCTCCTTTAGATGGTGTCACAACTCCTAGATAGAAGCAAAACTTTGGGCTACAGTCCATGACTAGATAAAAAGTTCTAAACTGACGCACAACTTTACTCCCAGGTATGTTTCGACCTTTTTGTGTAATGCTGAATTGTGTAATTCTGAATGTAATTTGTCAAAAAATTGTCACTGAAATAAATTTTACTCTAAGCCAAGGATCGATATAGTAAGATATTGAAATATTTATCTTTGCCTTATTATAGAGTTTATATTGCTTTATCATATTTGAACTCTGTAATGTACTTCAGAATGGGACTATAACCCGAAACTTAGATGGTGCAGCAACCATAATAAAATTTTTGAAACAAAAAATGTCTGTTTATGCAGTTAAGTTAAATTGTTTCATGAATAATTCACAGTTGATTAAATTAAAAAGCGGTGTAAGTTCCATTTTCATTCAGAGCGCCATATTTCACACGTATATGCTGGATATTTTTCATACAGGGGTTTTAGATAGTCGATATTTTACGCCTCATTATTTCTGCGTACAACCAATGTGATCTTTGATTGTCTGTAGTGCTGTCGTTGCACTAAGTATTGTAAGTGAAGTTAGTGAGGGAAGCAGGTGTTGGCTGTGCTACTGAAGTAGCTTGCACAGCACAGAGGTAAAGACACACAGAGGATAATGAATCGTGGTATATGATTTGGTAAAGACTAACAGGACAAGTGAAGATTTTGAGGTAAAGTTACTGCTGCATTGCTTTCTTGCACTTAACTGATGTGCTTGAAAAACGGAACGTTTTAGTGAATTTTCTTCTGTATTAGATTGTGTTCACTGTTCAGACCAAAATTAAGTGGAGTTATAGGTTCACATGGCTTGCACTCAGATGTTTACTATTTGCAGTAATTAATATTGGTTTGTGAAGGTGATTGTAATAATTAGGCAATGAGTTTCAGTTTTTGAAAATAAATTTATTTCCATTTAATTATTTTCCACGTTCGAAATGCATCACCGTCTCCCTACGGAAGAATTTAATGTTTTCTTATTATTTGTGTCGTCGCATTGCGCATTGTGGAACACAGTGATTATAGTGTAATCTGTTTAGAATAGTTGCGTGTCCTTACATTACACTGTTCAAGGTTTCGTTTTTCCTATTTTGCTTGTTTGTTGCTGCGCTGCATGTTTTACGTTCGCAATAAAAATTTGTTATATCCAGTTACGGCACAGTCAGAACACAGTAAGATCGTACAGAGGTAGGCAATGCTTTTCGAAATTCATTATCAGGTGAGTTTAAGCAAAGCTCAGTTGAAACTTTGTTTCTTATGCTGACAGTTTTATTTTCACAGTACAGTGTTATATTTGCGTCTGCATTATTCTGTGTCTGGAATTTTGTTTTGTTGGATTGCGTACGTAAATTGGCAGTGCATTTTTTTAAAAAGTTTTTGTTGATTCATGCTTTCAAAATTCATTTAGTAATTGTCTGTAGCATTTTCATTTTGTTAACTTTATGTGTTGAAATTGCGAGCAGCGTACTTTGACGTCACGCCTTAGCTTATTTAGTCTAGAGTTTTGGTTATCTATCGACCTTGGCGAAGTTAATTAAAATACGCTACAGGCAGTTTCAGTTAAGGCGACTCATTTATCAGATAGTGTTTCCATAACAACGCCACTGACATTGATTAGGATTACAACACATATAAACGAGTTATAAAGAACAGCAAGTCAGTTTACTCAAATTTCTGTTCAGAATTTTTAAACATGGAAGAGGTACAATCTATACGACATGACTTACTAAGATGTTTACCACTAACGTTGTCAGCACATATTCTACGTTTGTTTCTCCTTGTTGCAGGTATTATCTCACATTTATCCACATGTTAAGAGAGTTGCTGATCGTAAAGCCAAGCGGAAATATTTTCCGAGTCTGTCTGCAAATTCCTTAATATCGTTCAGTTACTATACTTACGTCCACACACCAACGTAGTCAGAACATAATCTTACAGTGCTGCTGACAGTATCTGTTAAATCGTTTACGTCCTTTAACATTGGCGAAATAGGGCCTCAGTTCTGCCCTTAGGGACGCAGTAGAGGAAGGTGTTACCCAGTTGGTTGTGTATCGGCAGTGGCTACCCTGATGAGCTGGAAGAACTCGTTTCCGTAGTGCGGTCACGTAACTCCCCAGGCGTGGTGTTGCGCCGTTCCTACCACGATCTGTTCTGAACAGGCGAAGCGTGGCACACGAACGTCACGTGGCCAATTAGCACTCACACATCGTCTGACGCATTGCGCCTTGACGTGCTGAATGAGTAATTTCTCCCGTCACGAGCTCGCTCGACGGAAATAACTGGTTAATATTGCGCTACAGTCAACTCCTACGAGAACCAGGACAAGATACGACCACCTACAATGATCGCGGTATCGCTAGATATTCCAGGGCTGGTATTAACGGTGTTTCGGCTCTACGTTTCACCCCAGATCACGTAAGAAACAGATTGCCCAATCGCTTGGTCTAACAGGCAACCCTTGTCAGGGAACAGCCACCGGGCGGCAACAGCGTCACACCCTTACTTGTGGCACCGACCACTAGATGGCACTCCGTTGTGTGAAATATGTGGCAACATCGTCTGAACGCATGCAGCTTTCCACCATTTGGCGTCTGTGAAGTACAGCTGTTTCTGACATACTAGTGGTAGTGTATCGAGTCGTCATGCCGAGGGCCTGCGAGTATATCAACTGTGGAAGGAGTAGACGTACCAACCCTGAACTAAAAATGTTCAGATTTCCCGTCAAAGATAAAGAAAGGCTATGGGAGTGGATTATAATTCAGGTAAATCAATAAATTAGTTACGAGTAAGAATTAATAAAGAGCCCTAAGCATTCGATCCTATCTAAATTTTGTCGATCTTATATTCTGATATAACGTGTCAACCCTTCCTGTACAAGAATCATATCATACAATTTTTAAATGAAATCTTTGCTGCGATTTGGACTTTTTTAAACTGTTTATTCACCCACTATTGCAATTTTAGCTGTAGAGGCATTTTTGTGTGTAATGTGAAAACTGAAACCAATATAAGATATGGATAACAGAATGCAAAGCATAGTGTGGTAACATTTGGTAAACAATTTAAGAAGCATTACCTTACAAGACCTTTCCCTTGGTACCTGAAAATGGCTCTAGAGCTGAAATCGCAACAGTGAAATAAATGAATAATAGCCGTCATCTAACTGCTAGGTCTTCGGTCCCTCTAAATCCTGGTATATACTAGAGCGAACGAAGTGAACGAGTGTAAAACCTCGTTTACACTGCAGCGAACGAGTATTCATAGATAATTCGGCAATGTCCACTGCCATTCGTTTATACTTGTTAACATGCGTTTATACTGGAATGAAGGGAGGAGAATAGAAGAGACCGAGGATAACATGCAAACTATAGACGCTGCCTATTTTAATTTATTTTTTATCTGTGCGCTAATAATCTTCACACAGCTTTCACTTGAAAACTACACTCTTTACACTAACAGGTCTGCGCGAGTGCGGATATCCCCAGTAATAACTGTGTTGCAGATAAAAGCGTACGTCTGTTGTTAATACACTCCTGGAAATTGAAATAAGAACACCGTGAATTCATTGTCCCAGGAAGGGGAAACTTTATTGACACATTCCTGGGGTCAGATACATCACATGATCACACTGACAGAACCACAGGCACATAGACACAGGCAACAGAGCATGCACAATGTCGGCACTAGTACAGTGTATATCCACCTTTCGCAGCAATGCAGGCTGCTATTCTCCCATGGAGACGATCGTAGAGATGCTGGATGTAGTCCTGTGGAACGGCTTGCCATGCCATTTCCACCTGGCGCCTCAGTTGGACCAGCGTTCGTGCTGGACGTGCAGACCGCGTGAGACGACGCTTCATCCAGTCCCAAACATGCTCAATGGGGGACAGATCCGGAGATGTTGCTGGCCAGGGTAGTTGACTTACACCTTCTAGAGCACGTTGGGTGGCACGGGATACATGCGGACGTGCATTGTCCTGTTGGAACAGCAAGTTCCCTTGCCGTTCTAGGAATGGTAGAACGATGGGTTCGATGACGGTTTGGATGTACCGTGCACTATTCAGTGTCCCCTCGACGATCACCAGTGGTGTAGGGCCAGTGTAGGAGATCGCTCCCCACACCATGATGCCGGGTGTTGGCCCTGTGTGCCTCGGTCTTATGCAGTCCTGATTGTGGCGCTCACCTGCACGGCGCCAAACACGCATACGACCATCATTGGCACCAAGGCAGAAGCGACTCTCATCGCTGAAGACGACACGTCTCCATTCGTCCTTCCATTCACGCCTGTCGCGACACCACTGGAGGTGGGCTGCACGATGTTGGGGCGTGAGCGGAAGACGGCCTAACGGTGTGCGGGACCGTAGCCCAGCTTCATGGAGACGGTTGCGAATGGTCCTCGCCGATACCCCAGGAGCAACAGTGTCCCTAATTTGCTGGGAAGTGGCGGTGCGGTCCCCTACGGCACTGCGTAGGATCCTACGGTCTTGGCGTGCATCCGTGCGTCGCTGCGGTCCGGTCCCAGGTAGACGGGCACGTGCACCTTCCGTCGACCACTGGCGACAACATCGATGTACTGTGGAGACCTCACGCCGCACGTGTTGAGCAATTCGGCGGTACGTCCACCCGGCCTCCCGCATGCCCACTATACGCCCTCGCTCAAAGTCCGTCAACTGCACATACGGTTCACGTCCACGCTGTCGTGGCATGCTACCAGTGTTAAAGACTGCGATGGAGCTCCGTATGCCACGGCAAACTGGCTGACACTGACGGCGGCGGTGCACAAATGCTGCGCAGCTAGCGCCATTCGATGGCCAACACCGCGGTTCCTGGTGTGTCCGCTGTGCCGTGCGTGTGATCATTGCTTGTAGAGCCCTCTCGCAGTGTCCGGAGCAAGTATGGTGGGTCTGACACACCGGTGTCAATGTGTTCTTTTTTCCATTTCCAGGAGTGTATTTGCGGGTTATCTTTAAAATGTACAAAGTAAATTTTTAACATAATTATGGTTTGCAATCTGTGGCTCTTCAAAGTTGACACCGCCAAAATATGCTCCAAAAACACGCTTTCACTTGTATATTACCGCGTTTGCAGCTCCCTTTCAACAACAATCCAAAATTCATCGTTATGTGCCAATCTTATATCATTTACGATAAGTTACATGCAAAGTAAAAGAATTTAACATAATGGAGTACGGATTTTGAAAACTATCTAGTGTTAACCAGCACGTGGAGATCTTTTTTACCACCATAATCCGTATGAGAAGAGCTGTATAGCAAAGAGGAAATAGACGGCATGGAAGGCGAATGTAAAACCTACGTGACTGCAATACAGTCTGCATTTAAACAGTAACTCGTGACAAATGTTTGTGTGTTACTCTTCATTTATTTCATTTCGCATATGATTGTGAGAAATAATCTACATTCTTAGATTGAAAACTCGGGAAAAACCACAGCCGATCATGAGCTACAGTCAGCCGTGTGACTAATTCATTTCGCGCGCAGCGCTCTAGTCGAACGCAAATCAGCGTCATTCACGTCACCGAAGATACAGCGTTGCCAATTCCGCGACATGGACAGGTCAGTTAGCATTGTAGCGCGCCTGCGACATCTGTCGACCGATGGGAAAACTATTTTTTTGGTTGCCTGTTCTGCCGTAAGGACGGTCAATCTGTTTCTTACGTGATCTGGGGTTTCACCCTTTCAGAATTTTATCACTACGATCAACGCAGCTCTTCGTCTTGTCGACCACGAGTTCATTGGGGATGGAGTACAAGTTCAGAGAAGGGAAAGATGGGGGAAGAAATCGGCCGTGCTGTTTCAAAGGAATCATCCTTGACATTCGTCTTACCCACGTTAGGAAAACCACGGAAAATCTGAATCTGGTTGGCCGAACGAGAAAATTAAGTTTGTTCCCGCGTATACACTATCTAAGCAAAAATACCTGCACAGGTATCACTTGCCATTGATGTAGGGTATTTCGCTTTTATGACGGAGTGAAACCTGCTGGGGACACTTTCAGTAAGGTGCCTGACTGTCTGTGCAGGAATGGTAGCCCAATGTTCCTCAAGAAACGAAAACGGGAAAAAGTCTGGTGCGAAGTGGACATTCCCATTCATCCCAAATGTGTTCAAATAATTTATTCATGTAAGGTGTAAATGAAATAACCATTTAATGCGTGCCCGCCCAGTTGGCCGAACGGTCTAACGCACGGCTTTCCGGGCGGGAAGGAGCGCCTGGTCCCCGGCACGAATCCACCCGGCGGACTTGTGTCGAGCTCCGGTGAGTCGGCCAGTCTGTGGATGGTTTTTAGGCGGTTTTCCATCTGCCTCGGCGAATGAGGGCTGGTTCCCCTTATTCCACGTCAGTTACACTATGTCGGCGATTGTTGCGCACGTACATTCTCCACGTACGCGTACACCACGCAAACATAGGGGTTACACTCGTCTGGTGTGAGACATTCCCTGGGGGTTCCAAAGGGGGCCGAACCGCACAATAACCCTGAGTTCGGTGTGGGGCGGCGGAGGGGTGAAGTGGACTGCGGTAGTCGTCGTTGGGTTGTGGACCACTGCGGCTGCGGCGGGGACGGAGCCCCTCCGTCGTTTCTAGATCCCCGGTTAACATACAATACAATAAAAGGGTTTTGCTTGCGTTACGTATTGTCGGAACTGTGCTTGTAAGCTGATGGGTATGTGCAGTGCTGTATTTATATCATACAACAGACGCGAGCGAGCGCGCGCGCGTCTGTGTGTGTGTCTGTGTGTGTGTGTGTGTGTGTGTGTGTGAACTTACCTGTCCTGTGACAACATAAAACAAACTTTTACATTTGGCACACACATCATCAGTACAATACATCTTAAAACTGCCTAATGTTCAAACGCCCGTATGTAATTTACTTACTTAACATGCCCCGCAGGCGTTAGCTGGGATAGATACCAGAGAAACAGCGCCGGAAGACCAATGCTTTGAATACGTGGTGGGGGATGAGGGCAGGCACCGTTTCTCTGATAAATGCCCTTTTTATTTTTAAAATTTTGCTTCAATAACTTTATTTTAAAATGTTGAGTGAACATTCGTTATCATGAACTACAAGATCCTCAATATATTTGGTTAATGAAAGTTCCTGAAGTATTATTTTGACAGATCAAAGAACAGCTCATAGAATCAATTTTCAACGCTTAAAACTCAAAATCCTTTTTTTAAGCAAAGGAAAAATTACAAATTGCATAATGCAAGGTTAAATAAAAGATTCTAACGCGTCATGGAAAATACCAAAGTTTTCGTAGATATCAGCCGTGATGTCTAAAGGGAATAAACTATTGATCACAAAATTTTTAATTTAAACTTAAATGCAATAAAATCTGATTTGTGTCAACGTACACTGAAACCCCGCAGCCTCTACGGTGCGCACCGTAGCACAAAATATTTTCCTTCCTTTTAAAAACATTAGACCATAAACACCCTTACATGTGATGCATACTACAGCCAACAAATTATGACAAATGATATAATTAACTAGGTATGTAAAACTTTCCCTTTTCAAAATCCAAAAACACAAATCAACTCCTAAGCTCAGTGGTTACATCCGTTAAAAAAGTATACGCTACACATCTTTTGATTTCGTCGTGATCATGCGCTTTTGTGCACCGTGCTCTCCTTCAGGATCACATGCGGCACCGGAAAACTTTTCTACAATGTACAGAACGTTAACAGCGCGCAACCAACTTAAACAAATTGCATACTGGGATCATAAGTCGATGTGGATGCGGCTCGAAAATCTTAAAACGGGCGAGGGAGTAGATGCGGTACTACTTAACACTTCGACTATACCGCACCGCACCAAACCAGTACGGTGGGGTAGACAAGAGACAAATCAATAAGTGTTGCAATGCAACCTCAACAAGGCAGTAAGTAAGTATTTGGGCTTTAAACTCTTGGGAGGGCCACACCAAACTACAGAATGACGTCCCAAGCTAAATTATGAAAATACTATCGGCGATTTCGCGACGAAAAGTAGAACCGTAAAATACCATAGTAAGTGAACTGCAATCAACACGATTCATAAGCGTCCGACTGAAAAGAGCCACAATCAATTTTTCCCTTACCACAAACACTTAACAGTACCTCCAAAGTTGCCGGTCGGAGTGGCCGAGCGGTTCTAGGCGCTTCAGTCTGCAACCGCGCGACCGCTACGGTCACAGGTTGGAATCTTGCCTCGGGCATGGATGTGTATGACGTCCTTAGGTTAGTTAGGTTTAAGTAGTTCTATGTTCCAGGGGACTGATGACCACAGTCCTTAAGTACCATAGTGCTCAGAGCCATTTGAACCTCCAAAGTTCACTCGTGGACACTACCAGAGTGTCAATTACTCTTTATAACTGTAGATAACAGAGTTTAACACACTGAGGGCCGACTTAGGTTTGCTAACCAGAAAACCAATGATTCGGTCCTTCGCTTGGATCCACCTTCGATCCAAAACAGTTACCGTAAAGGAGCTAACTAGATGACAGTGCCGATATCAGTGCTCTCCTACCAAGCAGCGCTCTAACTGGAGACTGCAGTACCGAAGCTTACACCACTCACAAATCTGATACACGAACCACAAACGTGCACCTTTTTAGAACTCTAATGTTCATCTCATAAACCAAACTTGGCGTAATTCTTCGTCGGTATCCAAGGCCGCTAGCAATAAATCACTTTTCAGCCCTTGAATCACCATCGGGACAACACCGGCCCACGGCGTTCCGTCCCCAACCGACCCCTGCTTCTGCCCCCCCCCCCCCCCCCTTGACCACTGATTTGACTCTTGGAATGAGAAAAAAGTCGCACGGAGCGATATCTGGTGAATAAGGTGGCTGTGGTAGTACTGACATTTGTTTTGAGGTTAAAAATTGCTGTGCTGACAGAGCAGTATGGGATGGCGCATTATCGTGATGCAGAATCCAATTATCAGCAATGTCGGCACGGACATGAAGAACTCTTTTACGAAGTCTTTCTAAAATTTCTTTGTTGTAATACTTGTTAACTGTTTGTTCCAGGAGGCACCCACTCTTTATGAACAATTCCCTTGGAATCAAAGAAGCACATAAGCGTGAATTTCACTATTGACTTTAACATGCGAGTTTTTTTTTTTGTCTGGGTGATCCCTTTGAGCACCATTGCGAACTTTGGCGTTTTGTCTCTGGATCGTACTGAAAAAACCAACTTTCATCACCACTGATAACACGGCTCAACAATTCTGGATTGTGTAAGCCTGCAGGCTTTCGTGGCCGTTGTCACAGAAGTTAAAATCTTCTGGGTTATTTCTTCTAAAATGTTCGACGTTTCGACCCCTCTACTGCCATCATCCTCAGCATATTTTGGTGTCCACTAGTGTCGGTGTTCTAGCAGTAGTGGACACCAAAAAATCCTGAGGATGATCCCAGCAGAGGGGTCGAAACGTCGAACATTTTAGAAGAAACATGACGCGGCCTAATAACCCAGAAGATTTTAACTTCAATTCTGGATTGGTTTCCGTTTGCTCTAACAGATCAGCTGCCCATTTCTACGTGTTTCTTCCTGTCGTGGTGTCAGATTTTTGAGGACCATTTTTTCACAAATCTTTCTCATACCAAGATCTTCAGTTATTAGACGAACCGTTTCTCGATTGATGTTCAGTTCTTCTGCAATCATTTTCACGGATAATCTTCGACCAGATCGTACTAGTTCACGCACTCTGGCCAAGTTGACATCCGTCCGTGAGGTTGATGGTCGTCCACTGCGGTCTTCATCTTCAACATTCTTTCTGCCTTCACTAAACAATTTATGCCAACGAAAAACTTGAGCTCTTGACATAACCTCCTCTCCAAAAGCCTTCTGAAACTTACCGTAAGTTGTCGTTGCGTTTTCACCCAATTTAACGCTAATGCTGTTCCATTTCCGTGGCGAGAGACACAAACACGTGTTAACTTATTACAGCACAACTCGCGACTTAGCAGTTGCATTGACGTGCCACTTGGACTAGAAACAGCTTATAGGCCAAGGTCAAAGACATTTTGCCTATGCAATCCTGCAGGGTTGCCACATCTTGCAAAGAAAATCAGTCTCATTGTCGCACTTCGTATGCAGCTAACAGAGACTCAAATATAATCTCGATATTGACATTGCAGCGAGTACTGAAAAGGCAGGTGGTTTCAAAAAACAAAACAAAAAATTAAATAGCGATCCGTACTGGCTCAGTACATAGAGCGTTTAAGTAGTAAAAATGACAGTCTATGGTGGTGAAAATAGTTCCATCATTTAGACCTAGTGTGTTCCATCCGATTCCGGTCGGGACGCTGGGTAGGGAACCACATTTCAGGAATGTTGTTGTCCACAAAACGTTGACTGACAAATGCTGCTTTACTGTTGGGTGCACCGTCACGCTGATACAATCAACCATCGTCCACCTGCTTAGCTGGGTGGTAACGTGCTCGCCTCCCATTCAAGCGGGCCCGAGTTCGATTCCCGGCCGAGTTGCCGATTTTCTCCGCTCATGGAGCGGGTGTTATGTTGTCCTCATCATCATCTCATCCTCACTTGCGGCACACCAGTCGCCCAATGTGGCGTCGACTGAAGTAAGACTTGCACTCGGTAGCCAAACTTACCCGGATAGGGGTCTCCCAGCCAGCAATGCCATACGATCACTTCATTTCATTTTTTCAGTCAATTATCGTCTCCGCGTTGTTCCCCTTCCCTACGCAATACAGAATTCTGTAAAATGTGTTCGTATTCTTCCACATTCAGGGTTCTATACATACTAAAAAAAGTTTTACATCACTTCGGTTCCGAGAGTTCCAGAACCTCTACATAAAATTGAAATAGAGATCAACATAAACATCATTTCCGCCCATTTTATTGCTCATGAAAACCACACATAGCATGTTGTACCACAATACAGCGAGACCTTCAAAGGTGGTGGTCCAGATTGCTGTACACACCGTTGCCTCTGATACTCAGTTAACACGTCCTCTTACATTGACACATGCCTGTATTCGTCGTGGCATACTATCCGCAAGTTCATCAATCTATTGTTTGTCCAGATTGTCCCACTCCTCAAAGGTGATTCGGCGTAGATCCTTCAGAGTGGTTGTTGTGTCACGTTGTTCATAAACAGCCCTTTCCATTCCGAGGCATGTTCGATAGGGTTCATGTCTGCAGAACATGCTGGCCCTCTAGTCGAGCGATGTCGTTATCCTGTAGGAAGTCATTCACAAGATGTGCACCGTGGGAGCGGGAATAGTCGCCCATGAAGACGAATGCCAATATGCTGCCGATATGGTTGCACAAGTAGCCGGAGGATGCCGTTCACGTATCGTACAGCCGTTACGGCGCCTTCAGTGACCAACAGAGGCGTACGTCTGCCCCTCTTAATGCCACCCCAAAACAGCAGGGAAGATCCACCTTGCTGCACTCGCTGGACACCTTGCTGCACTCTAGGGCGTTCAGCCTGACTGGATTGCCTCCAAACACGCCTCCGACTATTGTCTGGTTGAAGGCATATGCATCACTCATCGGTGAAGAGAACGTGATGCCAATGCTGAGCGGTCTATTCGGCATGTTGTTGGGCCCATCTGTACCGCGCTGCGTGGTGTCGTGGTTGCATGGATCTCACCATGGACGTCGGGAGCGAAGTTGCGCATCATGCAGACTATTGCGCACAGTTTGAGTTGTAACACGACGTCCTGTGGCTACACGAAAAGCATTACTCAACATGGGGGCGTTGCTGTCAGGGTTCCTCCGAACCGTAATCCGTAGGTAGCGGTCATCCACTGCAGTAGTAGCCCTCGGGCGGCCTGAGAGAGGCATGTCATCGGTAGATCCTGTCTGTCTGTATCTCCTCCATGTTCATCGCTTTGGTTCACTACGAGACGCCTGGACACTTCCCTTGTTGAGAGCCCTTCCTGGCACAAAGCAGCAATGCGGACGCGACAGAACCGCGGTATTGACCGTCTAGGCTTGGTTGAATTACAGACAACACGAGCCGCGTCCTTCCTTCCTGGTGGCATGACTTGGTAATCATCGGCTGTCGGACCCTCTGCTTGTAATAGGCGCTGCTCATGCATGGTTGTTTACATCTTTGGGGCGGGTTTAGTGACATCTCTCAACAGTCAAAGTGACTGTGTCTGTGATACAATATCCACAGTCAACGTCTGTCTTCAGGAGTTCTGGGAACCTGGGTGATGCAAAAGTTTTTTAGATGTGTGTGTAATACGCTCCACATCTGTCGAAGGTGATCCAAATAATGAACGGTCCAAAACTGCAATCAAAGATTTCTTGCAGACTTAGTGCTTAAGAAGTGAAGTTTGAATTGTTCCAGCCAGCACCCCCCCCCCCTCTTCTCTGACTAAGAATTTCGTCAGGTATGCGTTCGAATCAAGACAGACGCTGGCATTGGGAACTGACTTCCAAATGTTCCCAATGGAGCCACCCTTTGTCACGGTGGTCGGCTCTTTTACATATGTCAAATTACCGCGACAAGAAACGCAGCCGAATTAGAGCTAACTTAGAGGGTCGTCGACAGATTTTCTTCCATTGTAACATTCTTGGATCGAACGGGGAAGGAACACAGCCTACGCCCGCATCTCGTGGTCGTGCGGTAGCGTTCTCGCTTCCCACGCCCGGGTTCCCGGGTTCGATTCCCGGCGGGGTCAGGGATTTTCTCTACCTCGTGATGGCTGGGTGTTGTGTGCTGTCCTTCGGTTAGTTAGGTTTAAGTAGTTCTAAGTTCTAGAGGACTTATGACCACAGCAGTTGAGTCCCATAGTGCTCAGAGCCATTTGAACCATTTTTGAACACAGCCTACGCCACACACCATAATGTCGTTTGCGCAGTATCTATATACACTGCGGGGGAAAAACTTAGTGCACTTGGAAAACTTCGTAGCTTTTCGTCTGGTGATGGAGTATGCCATCTGCGGGATAGCAGATGCACTGATAATGGACTTAATTTCGTCCGCCAACAGGTAGCGCAGTGGCTTAGCTGCAGAAGTGTCGTCTGTGCCTACCCCTTTAATAGGGAATACTGGCAGCCAGAAAGCGCAGTGCAGCCCAGACGTGTGAAACAATCAGGCAACCAGGCTATGGGGCTGCAAAAAAAAATGGTTCACATGGCTCTGAGCACTATGGGACTTAACTGGTGAGGTAATCAGTCCCCTAGAACTGAGAACTACTTAAACCTAACTAACCTATGGACATCACACACATCCACGCCCGAGGCAGGATTCGAACCTGCGACCGTAGCGGTCTCGCGGTTCCAGACTGTAGCTCCTAGAACCGCTCGGCCACTCCGGCCGGCCTACGGGGCTGCACTTCTGTTTCCTACAGCCAAATGAGACAGTTTGAAAGGAGTCAGATTGTGGCCTTCCGACTGGCGGATCGTTCCATTCGGATAATTTCCACACAAGTAGGATGTGCTGCGTCCTTTGTGCAACGATGTCCGTATCAGTGATCACGTGGATATTCTCACACCCGTAGATGAGGCTTTGGACGTCGATGGAGCGATGACACCCGCCAGGATTGACGTATGGTAAGGGCATCAGTGGCAGACTGTACAACTAGCAAAGCACAGATAATTAAGAGCGCTTGTGTGTCCAGACGTGTCAACACGAACTGTTGAGAACCGGTTATTAGCACTAGGACTACGAGCACGCACGCCTCTAGTCCGTCTACCTCTCATGTCTCAGCACCGATATGCACGGCTCGACTGGTGCCGTCAGAGGATGACTCGGGAAGGCGAGGCACGGGCTTAAGCGACCAGAACAGGATCTACCTGCACGAAAGTGAGTGGAAAAAAGCGACTGGAAAAAAGCGCAGGTGACGCCTGTATACAGGGTGTTACAAAAAGGTACGGCCAAACTTTCAGGAAACATTCCTCACACACAAATAAAGAAAAGCTGTTATGTGGACATGTGTCCGGAAACACTTAATTTCCATGTTAGAGCTCATTTTAGTTTCGTCAGTATGTACTGTACTTCCTCGATTCACCACCAGTTGGCCCAATTGAAGGACGGTAATGTTGACTTCGGTGCTTGTGTTGACATGCGACTCATTGCTCTACAGTACTAGCATCAAGCACATCAGTACGTAGCATCAACAGGTTAGTGTTCATCACGAACGTGGTTTTGCAGTCAGTGCAATGTTTACAAATGCAAAGTTGGCAGATGCCCATTTAATTTATGGATTAGTACGGGGCAATAGCCGTGGCGCGGTACGTTTGTATCGAGGCAGATTTCCAGAACGAAGGTGTCCCGACAGGAAGACGTTCGAAGCAATTGATCGGCGTCTTAGGGAGCACGGAACATTCCAGCCTATCACTCGCGACTGGGGAAGACCTAGAACGACGAGGACTCCTGCAATGGACGAGGCAATTCTTCGTGCAGTTGACGATAACCCTAATGTCAGCGTCAGAGAAGTTGCTGCTGTACAAGGTAACGTTGACCACGTCACTGTATGGAGAGTGCTACGGAAGAACCAGTTGTTTCCGTACAATGTATAGCGTGTGCAGGCACTATCAGCAGCTGATTGGCCTCCACGGGTACACTTCTGCGAATGGTTCATCCAACAATGTGTCAATCCTCATTTCAGTGCAAATGTCCTCTTTGCGGATGAAGCTTCATTCCAAAGTGATCAAATTGTAAATTTTGACAATCGACATGTGTGGGCTGACGAGAATCCGCACGCAATTGTGCAATCACGTCATCAACACAGATTTTCTGTGTACGTTTGGGCAGGCATTGTTGGTGATGTCTTGATTGGGCCCCATGTTCTTCCACCTACGCTCAATGGAGCACGTTATCATGATTTCATAAGGGGTACTCTACCTGTGCTGCTAGAACATGTGCCTTTACAAGTACGACACAACATGTGGTTGATGCACGATGGAGCTCCTGCACGTTTCAGTCGAAGTGTTCGTACGCTTCTCAACAACAGATTCGGTGACCGATGGATTGGTAGAAGCGGACCAATTTCATGGCCTCCACGCTCTCCTGACCTCAACTCTCTTAACTTTCATTTATGGGGGCATTTGAAAGCTCTTGTCTACGCAACCCGGTACCAAATGTAGAGACTCTTCGTGCTCGTATTGTGGACGGCTGTGATACAATACGCCATTCTCCAGGGCTGCATCAGCGCATCAGGGATTCCAATCGACGGAGGGTGGATGCATGTATCCTCGCTAACGGAGGACATTTTGAACATTTCCTGTAACAAAGTGTTTGAAGTCACGCTGGTACGTTCTGTTGCTGTGTGTTTCCATTGCATGATTAATGTGATTTGAAGAGAAGTAATAAAATAAGCTCTAACATGGAAAGTAAGCGTCTCCGGTCCACTTAACATATTTTCTTTCTTTGTGTGTGAGGAATGTTTCCTGAAAGTTTGGCCGTACCTTTTTGTAACACCCTGTATAAGAAGGGTAGAAGGACGGATCCGCAAAATTACACACCAATAGCCTTAACATCGGTTTGTTGCAGGATTCTCGAACATATTCTCGTTTCGAATATAATGAATTTCCTAGAGACAGAGAAGTTTCTGTCCATGCATCAGCACGGCTTTAGAAAGCATCGCTCCTGCGAAACGCAACTGGCCCTTTTATCACATGATATCTTGAGAACCATGGATGAAGGGTATCAGACGGATTCCGTAATCCTTGACTTCCGGAAAGCGTTTGACTCGGTGCCCCACTGCAGACTCCTAAAGTACGAGCATATGAGATTGGTTCCCAAGTATGTGAGTGGATCGAAGACTTCTTCAGTAATAGAACCCAGTACGTTGTCCTCGATGGTGAGTGTTCATCGGAGGTGAGGTGGTAGGTCCGCTGTTGTTTTCTATCTACATAAATGATCTTTTGGATAGGGTGGATAGTAATGTGCGGCTGTTTGCTGATGATGATGTTGTGTAAGGGAAGGTGTCGTCGTTGAGTGACTGTAGGAGGATAGAAGATGTCTTGGACAGGGTTTATGATTAGTGTAAAGAATGGCAGCTAACTTTAAATATAGGTAAATGTAAATTAATGCAGATGAATAGGAAAAAGAATCCCGTAATGTTTGAATACTCCATTAGTAGTGTAGCGCTTGACACAGTCACGTCGATTAAATATTTGAGCGTAACATTGCAGAGCGATATGAGGTGGGACAAGCATGTAATGGCAGTTGTGGGGAAGGCGGATCGTCGTCTTCGGTTCATTGGTAGAATTTTGGGCAGATGTGGTTCATCTGTAAAGGAGATCGCTCATAAAACACTAATACGACCTATTCTTGAGTACTGCTCGAGCGTTTGGGTTCCCTATCAGGTCGGATTGAGGGAGGACATAGAAGCAATTCAAAGGCGGACTGCTAGATTTGTTACTGGTAGGTTTGATCATCACGCGAGTGTTACGGAAATCTTCAGGAACTCGATTGGGAGTCTCTAGAGTAAAGGAGGCTTTCTTTTCGTGAATCGCTACTGAGGAAATTTAGAGAACCAGCATTTGAGGCTGACTGCAGTACAATTTTATTGCCACCAACTTACATTTCGCAGAAAGACCACAAACATAAGAGTGATTAGGGCTCGCACAGAGGCATATAGGCAGTCATTTTCCCCTCGTTTTGTTTGGGAGTGGAACAGGGAGAGAAGAAGCTAGTTGTGGTACGAGGTACCCTCCGCCACGCACCGTATGGTGGATTGCGGAGTATGTATTTAGATGTAGATGTATGAGGGTCACTTCAAAAGAAATGCACACTATTTTTTTTAAATAAATCTTTTATTCTACATGTTTGAAAGTTTTACAGTGTGTATATCCATCCTTTAGGAACAATATTTTATTTCTCCATATAATTTACATCCCTCTCAACTGCCCTACGCCATCTTGGAACCAGCGGCTGTATACCCGCACGGTAAAATTCTGGACCAATCTGTTGGAGCCACTGTTTGGCAGCGTGCACAAGGGAGTCATCATCTTCAAACCTTGTTCCACGAAGATAGTCTTTCAGTTTCCCAAAGAGACGATAGTCACACGCAGCCAGGTCATGACTGTAAGGCGGGTGTTTCAGTGTTGTCCATCCGAGTTTTTTGATCTCTTCCATGGTTTTTTCACTGATATGTGGCTGTGCATTGTCGTGCAACAGCAAAACATCCAGCTTTGGTCGATGTGGTCGAACACAACTAAGTCGAGCTTTAAGTTTCTTCAGTGTCGTCACATATGCACCAGAATTTATGGTGGTTCCACTTGGCATGATGTCCACAAGCAACACTCCTTTGATTGCCTCTTCGTCTCTGGTGTAAAATGGTGGAGACATGTTTCATCACCTGTCACAATTCTTCCAAGAAATTCATCTCCACCATTCTCGTACTGTTCCAAGAGTTCGCTGCATACCGTTTTTCTTGTTTTTTTGTGAGCCATTGTCAGCATCCTGGGAAACCACATGGCAGAAACCTTATCTAACGCCAACACTTTCAGTATTCTGCAAACACTTCCTCCCCTATCCCAAAGTAGCATGACAATTCGTTCAGTGTGATGCGTCTGTCAGCAGTCAGAAGTTCGTTAACTCTCTGCACATTGTCTGGAGTGTGTGCAGTACGAGGCCTGCCGCTTCGAGGACAATCCTCAATATTGCCGTGCCCGCTTTCATCACGTAACCGGCTTGCCCACCGACTAACTGTTCTGCGGTCGACAGAAGCATCCCCATACACCTTTTTCAACCTCTTGTGGGTGTTTCCCACTGTCTCCTTTTCAGAGCACAAGAATTCTATGACAGCACGTTACTTCTGACGAACCTCAAGTGTAGCAGCCAACTTGAAGACATGCTGTGACGGCGCCACTCACGGGAACAAGTTGAACTAAGTTTGAAAAGAAGTGGGAAGGATGTATTTACACACTGTAAGACTTTCACACATGCAGAATGAAAACTGTATTATTACAAAAATAGTGTGCATTTCTTTTGGAGTGACCCTCGTAGTTCCAACGCACAAAGCAGACCTACTGAACACTCTCTTGTAAAGTGCAGTCGTCTAAGACCCTATCCCAGGCCGAATTGTCTGGGGCGCGATAAGCTACAACTCACGGTCACATTTGTGTTCTGGAGGGGACGCTATTGTGTACTGGGCACGTGATGAATGTTGTTAGACCCGTTCTTTTATCGAACTTGCGAGAGGAAGGTGATGTGTTATTTTTAACAGCATAAAGTTCGTCCACACATTGTCAGTGAAACTCAACGCGCCCTGGAAGACGTGCATTAACTTCCCTCTCCAGCACTATCTTTCGACTTGTCTCCCATCGAGCACGTGTGGCATATGATGGGACGAGAAGTGGCTCATGTCACTCGTCAACCAGCAACTGTTACAGATGCATAACGCGTCACAGAACAGTATTTTCCGTCTGTGTAATCAAACTGATGACAGAGTCAGCGCCTGAACTGCCTCCGTGAAGACTAGACCATAAGTTAATATGTTTCAGCAAAAGTCGAGACCTAGTACCTCAGAACCGCTCGTGCTATTTATCTGTAAATGTACACTACTGGCCGTTAAAATTGCTACACCACGATGATGACGTGCTACAGACGCGTGGTTTAACCGACAGGAAGAAGATGCTGTGATATGCAAATGATTAGCTTTTCAGAGCATTCACACAAGGTTGGCGCCGGTGGCGACACCTACAACGTGCTGACACGAGGAAAGTTTCCAACCGATTTCTCATACACAAACAGCACTTCACCGGCGTTGCCCGGCGAAACGTCGTTGTGATACCTCGTGTAAGGAGGAGAAATGCGTGCCATCACGTTTCCGACTTTGATAAAGGTCGGATTGCAGCCTATAGCGAATGCGGTTTATCGTATTGGGACATTGCTGCTCGCGTTGGTCGAGATCCAATGACTGTTAGCAGATTATGGAATCGATGGGTTCTGGAGGGCAATACGGAACGTCATGCTGGATCCCAATAGCCTCGTATCACTAGCAGTCGAGATGACAGGCATCTTATCAGCATGGCTGTAACGGATCGTGCAGCCACGTCTCGAACCCAGAGTCAACAGATGGGGACGTTTGCAAGACAACAACCATGTGCACGAACACTTCGACGACGTTTGCAGCAGCATGGACTATCAGCTCGGAGACCATGGCTGCGGTTACCCTTGACGCTGCATCACAGACAGGAACGCCTGCGATGGTGTACTCAACGACGAACCTGGGTGCACGAATGGCAAAACGTCATTTTTTCGGGTGCATCCAAGTTCTGTTTACAGCATCATGATGGTCGCATCCGTGTTTGGTGACATCGCGGTGAACGCACATTAGAAGCGTGTATTCGTCATCGCCATACTGTCGTATCACCCGGCGTGATGGTATGAGGTGCCATTGGTTACACGTCACGGTAACCCCTTGTTCACATTGACGGCACTCTGAACTTTGGACGTTACATTTCAGATGTGTTACGACCCGTGGCTCTACCGTTCATTCGATCCCTGTGAAACCCTACATTTTAGCAGGATAATGCATGACCGCATGTTGCAGGTCCTATAGGGGCCTTTTTGGATACAGAAAAAGATCGACTGCTGCCCTGTCCAGCACATTCTCAAGATCTCTCACCAACTGAAAACGTCTGGTCAATGGTGCCCGAGCAACTGGCTCGTCACAATACGCCAGTCACTACTCTTGATGAACTGTGGTATGTTGAAGCTGCATGGGCAGCTGCACCTGTACACCCCACAAGCATTGTTTGACTCAATGCCCAGGCGTATCAAGGTCGTTATTACGGCCAGAGGTGGTTGTCCTGGGTACTGATTTCTCGGGATCCACCCAAATTGCGTGAAAATGTAATCACGTGTCTGTTCTAGTATAATATATTTGTCCAATGAATATCCGTTTATCATCTGCATTTCTTCTTGGCATAGCAATTTTAATTACTAGTAGTGTAATCGGTTCATTTCTTCCATATGCAATGTGCAACAATAAAGCTTGATTAAATTGGAAACCTCTAAAATGGTGTAGTAATTTATTTTTTACGGCAGCATAGATATAGAATACCGGCTGGTAACTTGAAGCGCCAAATTAATGGTTGCGAGGAAATCATATCTCAGAGTGAAGCGCTTGATTTTATTCAGGCTAAAAGGCAATATCGACTCGTCCTACTGCATTACATCCAAAAGCTGGTTCGTTTTTACCTTGCCTTGAGGCAAGCGTTCCAGCCAGTCATATTTACGCGATATTACTTGAACAGTTACGAAAATATTTATTTGGAATACGTTACACAAGAACCGCCTGTGCTTTGCTGCAATTAAAACAAATAATATTGACAGAAATACATCCGCAACATTAAACAAATTCTCTGTTGCTAAGATAACACACGAAATTTCTACGTTACGCCATATATCAAGACGTGTAAATATTTAAATGGAAACATCACGCGGTATTAAAATTTTTTCTCTGGTTTCGAATTAGTTTCAAATTATAAAAGTGTGTGAGCGGCAGTTATTGAATTAACGGCAATGTATCTTCGTAAATGTGCTCTTTCCATCGTCATCATGACGGGTATGTCGCCGGCCGCAGTGCCCGAGCGGTACTGGGCGTTTCAGTCTGGAACCGCGCGACCGCTACGGTCGCAGGTTCGAATCCTGCCTTGGGCATGGATGTGTGTGATGTCCTTAGATTCGTTGGGACTGATGACCTCAGATGATAAGTCCCACAGTGCTCAGAGCCATTTGAACCATTTTTAACGGGTGTGTGTACTTCGCGTAATACACATGTCATTCTTTTGATGCCGTCAGCTTGTTGGACTAATTCAGTCTTCTACATATTTATAAAATTTGGTGCATGTACGTATGTCCATTCCACACTTCCTCCTAGAGACCTGGATGGGTTCCAACCAAACTTGGTACACTGTGGGGACAAGGGCTGTTTTCTTCCCTAGTGGTGATAGAGTAAAACGAATGACGTAGAAGCTTAACTCAAGCTTTTCTGGAGCAGTTTAAATCACATTTTCTATATGTACGGTTTTTAAAGTGTTGTTATTTTTGCTGTAGTTGTTGTTACTGTCTTTAATCGGAATCATTAGTTTGATGCAGCTCTCCATGCTATTCTGCCCTGTGCAAATCTCTTCATTTGAGAATAACTACTGCAACCTACTCCATTCTGAATCTGCTTAACGTATACAACTCTTCGTCCCTCTCTGCGATTTTTGCATCTGACTCTTCCCTCCAATACTGATCTGGTGGTTTCTTCATGTCTCAGAATGTTTTCTATCAACCGATCCCTTCTTCTAGTCAGGTTGTGTCGCAAATCTTTTTTCTCCCAGTCCTACTCAGTACTCCCTCATTAGTTATGTGATCTACCCCTCTAATCTTTAGCATTCATCTGTAGCCCCCCGCTGCAAGAGTTTTTATTTTCTTCTTGTCTAAACAGTTTATTGCCGATGTTACACTTCGATTCACTGCTACAATCCAGACAAATACTTCAGAATAGCCTTTCTAACACATACATCTCTATTCTACGTTAACAACATTTCTCTTCTTCAGAAACACTTTTCTTGCCACTGCCAGTCTACATTTTACATCTTCTCTACTTTAGCCAGCATCAGTTAATCTGCTGCGCAAAGAGCAAACCTCATCTGATACGTTGTGTCTCGTATCCTAGTCTCAGCATCATCTCATTTAATTCGACTATATTCTTTTGCTTTGTTTTTAAGCATATTCATCTTATATGCTCCTTTCGAGACAATTTCCATTCCATTCAACTATTCTTTGCTGCCTGTGACAGAATTACTATGTCACTGGCAACCTCAAAGCAGTTCTTAGCATCTTCTCTCTGGACTTCAATTCCTACTCGCCGTGCGAAGTGGAGCAGTGGTTAGCACACTGGACTCGCACTCGGGAGGACGATGGTTCGAACCCGCGTCCGACCATCCAGATTTCTTTGTATCGTGATTTCCCTAAATCGTTTCAAGCAAATGTCGGGATAGTTCCTTTCAAAGGGGACTACTGACTTCCTTACCCACTCTTGACACAGTCCGGGCATGTTCTCAGTTTCTAATGACAGCGATTTCGACAGGACGTTAAACCCAATTTTCCTTCCTTTCCTTTTCTTAAATCCTATTCTAAATTTTTCATTGGTTTCCTTTACTGTTTACTCAATGCAGTGAGTGAACAACACGGGGGATAGGTTACAACCCAGTCTCACTCCCATCTCAACCACTGTTTCCCTTCCACGCTCGGCGACTCTTATAACTGCCATCTCCTTTCTGCACACGTTGGAAACGGCCTTTCTATCCCCGTATTTTAGTCCTGATTCCTTCAGAATTTCAAAGAGATTATTCCAGTCAGCATTATCAAAAGCTTTCTCTAAGTCTACAAATGATACGAAAGGTAGTTTTGCCTTTCCTCATCCTATTTTGTAAGAGATGACGTAGGATCATAATTGAGTCACATGTTCCTACATTTCTTCGGAATCCAGACTAATCTTTCACGATGTCGACACCTACCATTTTTCCAGTCATCTATAAAGAATTCCTGTTGGTACTTTGTAGCTATGACTTATTAAACTGATAGCTCGGTAATATTCACACCTGTGAACGCCTGCTTTCTTTGGAATTGGAATTATTATCTTCTTCCTGAAATCTGAAGGTATTTCGCCTATCTGATACATCTTGTACACCAGGTGGAAGAGTTTTCTCATGGATAACTCTCCGAAGAATGCCAGTAGTTCAGTAGGATTATCGTCTACTTCCAGAAACTTGTTTCGACTTTGGTCTTTCAGTGCTCTGGCAAATTCTTCTCGCAGTATCATATACCCCACCTCATTTTCGTCCACCACCTCTTCCATTTCTGTAATATTGCGTTCAAGTACATATCCCTTGTATAGCTCTATATACTCCTTCCACCTTTCAGCTTTCCCTTCTTTGTTAAGGAATGGATTTCCATCTGAGTTTTAATATTCATACAGCTGTTTCCGTTTTCTTGAAAAAGCCTCTTTAGTTTTTTTGTATGATACCTACCTTTCTCCTAGTGATATATGCTTCTAAATCCTCATATTAAACATCTAATTGTTCTTGCTTAGCTATTTTGCAGTTTCCTGTCAATCTCATTTTTTAGATGTTAGTATGCCCTTTTGCCTGCTTCATGTAGCCCATTTTTATATTTTCTCCTTTCATCGATTAAATTCAATACCTGCTGTGTTATCCAAGGCTTTCTACTGGACCTAGTGTTTTTATCTAGTTGATTTCCTGCTGCCTTCACTATTTTATCCCTCTAAAGCCGTGAACCATGAACCTTTCCTTCCTACAACGAAATTGGAGGGGTATCTGTTGAGAGGTCAGACAAACGTGTGGTTCCTGAACCTCTTCAGCAGTTGCAGGGTCAACTCTCTGAAGGACTGACTTATCTCGTTTTATAGCGAGCCTTGCTGTGCTGGTACTGCGAGCCGTTGAAAGCAATGAGAAACTATGTCTGTATTTTTTCCCTAGGGCATGCAGTTCTACTGTACGGTTAAAGACGATGGCATCCTCTTGGGTGAAATATTCCAGAGGTAAAATAGATCCCATACGGATCTCCTTGTGGGGGCGACTCAGGAATATGTCGTCATCAGGAGGAACAAAACTGGCGTTCTACGGATCGGAGTGTGGAATATTAGGTACCTCTTTCGGTTAAAGAGACCTTTGGAGAAAAGAGAACCTCTTGTATGAATATAAAGAGCTGAGATGGAAACCCAGTTCTAAGCAAAGAAGGGAAAGCAGAAAGGTGGAAGGAGTATATAGAGGGTCTATACAAGGGCGATGCACTTGACAATATTATGGAAATGGAAAAGGATGTAGATGAAGGTGATATGGGAGATACGATACTGCGTGAAGAGTTTGACAGAGCACTGAAAGACCTGAGTCGAAACAAAGACAAGGCCCCCGGAGTAGACAACATTCCATTGGAACTACTGACGGCCTTGGGAGAGCCAGTCCTGAGAAAACTCTACCATCTGGTGAGCAAGATGTTTGAAACAGGTGAAATACCCTCAGACTTCAAGAAAAATATAATAATTCCAATCCCAAAGAAAGCAGGTGTTGACAGATGTGAAAATTACCGAACAATCAGTTTAATAAGCCACAGCTGCAAAATACTAACACGAATTCTTTACGAATTAAGTCAGGTGATGTTGAGGGTATTAGATTAGGAAATGAGACACTTAAAGTAGTAAAGGAGTTTTGCTATTTGGGGAGCAAAATAACTGATGATGGTCGAAGTAGAGAGGATATAAAATGTAGACTGGCAACGGCAAGGAAAGCGTTTCTGAAGAAGAGAAATTTGTTAACATCGAGTATAGATTTAAGTGTCAGGAAGTCGTTTCTGAAAGTATTTGTGTGGAGTGTAGCCATGTATGGAAGTGAAACATGGACGGTAAATAGTTTGGACAAGAAGAGAATAGCAGCTTTCGAAATGTGGTGCTACAGAAGAATGCTGAAGATTAGATGGGTAGATCACATAACTAATGAGGAAGTATTGAATAGGATTGGGGAGAAGAGAAGTTTGTGGCACAACTTGACCAGAAGAAGGGATCGGTTGGTAGGACATGTTCTGAGGCATCAAGGGATCACCAATTTAGTATTGGAGGCCAGCGTGGAGGGTAAAAATCGTAGGGGGAGACCAAGAGATGAATACACTAAGCAGATTCAGAAGGATGTAGGTTGCAGTACGTGCTGGGAGATGAAGAGGCTTGCACAGGATAGAGTAGCATGGAGAGCTGCATCAAATCAGTCTCAGGACTGAAGACCACAACAACAACAACAACAAAAGGGGAATGGATAAGATACAGTTTGATATAGTGGGAATTAATGAAGTTCGGCAGCAGCAGGAGCAGGGATTCTGGTCAGGGGAATAAAATTAAAACTAAACTCCTCCCGCACAGGCCATGAAGTCCCAAAGGAACCGACTGGCGCCGTGTGATACTCAGCCCACACGCGTCACTGGATGCGGATATGGAGGGACATGTGGTCGGCACACCGCTCTCCCCGCCGTATGTCAGTTTCCGAGTCCAGAGCCGCTACTTCTCAATCAAGTAGCTCCTCAGATTGCCTTACAACGACGCTCGGCAGACCAGATGGTGACCCATCCAAGTGCTAGCCTAGCCCGACAGTACTTAACTTCAGTGATATGACGGGAACCGGTGTTACCACTGTGGCAAGGCTGTTGGCGGTCAGGAGAATATGGGGTTATAAATATAAAATCAAAATGGGTTAACGAAAGAGTAGGTTCAACAATGAATAAGAAAATAGGAATGTGAGTAAGCTACTATGAAGAGCACAGTGAACGCACTATCGTAGCCAATTCAGACATGAAGCCCACATCCCCCACTGTAGTGTAAGTTTATAAGCCGACTACTGGTAGCTCCATAGATGACGAAGAGATTGAAGAAATATATGACTAGATAAAAGAAATACTTAAGATAAACTAAATTAAATTCCGTCCGAACAGGTCTCGAAAGGCCCAACGATACTGATCCTCAGACGATAGGCGCCACTGGACGAGTCCATGAAGGGGCATGTGGTCAGCACACCGCTGTGCTGGATGGTATCAGTTTTCGTGACCGGAGTCGCTACTAATCAGTCAAGTAGCTCCTCAATTGGCCCCACAAGGGCTGAGTACATTCTGCTTGCGAACAGCGCTTGGCAGATTCAGACGGTCAGCCATCCAATTACTAGCTAGGACGAGCGGGTAATTTTACGGGAACCATGTCACCACTGTGGCAAGGCCGACGGCATTGCGATAGTTAAGGAAGACGAAGGTTTAGTGGTGATTGGAGACTGGAATTCGTTAGTAGGAAAATATGGCTTGGGGGAAAGGAATGAAAGAGGTATGCCTGGTAGAATTTGCACATACCACTCACTGCAGGTTAAGATCCATTAATCGTGTGCTGTTCAAACACACGGCGAACTACGGTAAGCAAATGGCACAGAGAGATGGGGAGGAACATTATTTGCTGTTGGTGTAAGTACCTGAGGGCCTCATCGAACTTGTGGGAGAGACTACTCGCGCATTGTGGCAGCCATTGAGGGAACAGAGCGAAATTAACTACGAGTTGTGGCATACGATGGAACAAACAACAGCTGCAGTGTGGGCCCTGGAGTCATACTTGGATGATTCCAGTTGCTGGTAGGGAAAGTTGAGACCATCCTTGCCCGTGGAGGTTGACTGATTATCATAAGTTTTCAGCGTTGTCCCGAGAACTGACTGTGGCGCCCTGGTTCCGAGTGGAAGGATTGAACCGGAGATTTCGAGAGTTCTGTGACAAGCTAGGCTGCTACTTCCCGGACTTGCGCAAGTGGGGTGAGCATTGTAAGTTCACCCTAAATGGGTCAGGAGTACACTACACAACAGTCACTACTATGTGTGGTGTGCAAACAAAGCTTCTTTTCTTTTTTCTTTAGATTGTGCAATTGTCCGTCCAGGCCAGATAATGATATATGCAAGAGACCCGAAAGTGTCCGTGTTAACTCCAAAGAAATACCCAATTCTCAGCGAGAGTATTAAATTCCTACTGATTAAATGTTGAATGATTTGCAAACGAATGAAATTCACGTTATACTAGATACAGAAAGCTGGTTAAACCCGGACATTGAAAATATATTATTATACACTCCTGGAAATTGAAATAAGAACACCGTGAATTCATTGTCCCAGGAAGGGGAAACTTTATTGACACATTCCTGGGGTCAGATACATCACATGATCACACTGAAAGAACCACAGGCACATAGACACAGGCAACAGAGCATGCACAGTGTCGGCACTAGTACAGTGTATATCCACCTTTCGCAGCAATGCAGGCTGCTATTCTCCCATGGAGACAATCGTAGAGATGCTGGATGTAGTCCTGTGGAACGGCTTGCCGTGCCATTTCCACCTGGCGCCTCAGTTGGACCAGCGTTCGTGCTGGACGTGCAGACCGCGTGAGACGACGCTTCATCCAGTCCCAAACATGCTCAATGGGGGACAGATCCGGAGATCTTGCTGGCCAGGGTAGTTGACTTACACGTTCTAGAGCACGTTGGGTGGCACGGGATACATGCGGACGTGCATTGTCCTGTTGGAACAGCAAGTTCCCTTGCCGGTCTAGGAATGGTAGAACGATGGGTTCGATGACGGTTTGGATGTACCGTGCACAATTTCAGTGTCCCCTCGACGATCAACAGTGGTGTACAGCCAGTGTAGGAGATCGCTCCCCACACAATGATGCCGGGTGTTGGCCCTGTGTGCCTCGGTCGTATGCAGTCCTGATTGTGGCGCTCACCTGCACGGCGCCAAACACGCATACGACCATCATTGGTTGGTTGGTTGGTTTGGGGAAGGAGACCAGACAGCGTGGTCATCGGTCTCATCGGATTAGGGAAGGATTGGGAAGGAAGTCGGCCGTGCCCTTTCAGAGGAACCATCCCGGCATTTGCCTGGAGTGATTTAGGGAAATCACGGAAAACCTAAATCAGGATGGCCGGACGCGGGATTGAACCGTCGTCCTCCCGAATGCGAGTCCAGTATCTAACCACTGCGCCACCTCGCTCGGTGACCATCATTGGCACCAAGGCAGAAGCGACTCTCATCGCTGAAGACGACACGTCTCCATTCGTCCCTCCATTCACGCCTGTCGCGACACCGCTGGAGGCGGGCTGCAAGATGTTGGGGCGTGAGCGGAAGACGGCCTAACGGTGTGCGGGACCGTAGCCCAGCTTCATGGAGACGGTTGCGAATGGTCCTCGCCGATACCCCAGGAGCAACAGTGTCCCTAATTTGCTGGGAAGTGGCGGTGCGGTCCCCTACGGCACTGCGTAGGATCCTACGGTCTTGGCGTGCATCCGTGCGTCGCTGCGGTCCGGTCCCAGGTCGACGGGCACGTGCACCTTCCGCCGACCACTGGCGACAACATCGATGTACTGTGGAGACCTCACGCCCCACGTGTTGAGCAATTCGGCGGTACGTCCACCCGGCCTCCCGCATGCCCACTATACGCCCTCGCTCAAAATCCGTGAACTGCACATACGGTTCACGTCCACGCTGTCGCGGCATGCTACCAGTGTTAAAGACTGCGATGGAGCTCCGTATGCCACGGCAAACTGGCTGACACTGACGGCGGCGGTGCACAAATGCTGCGCAGCTAGCGCCATTCGACGGCCAACACCGCGGTTCCTGGTGTGTCCGTTGTGCCGTGCGTGTGATCATTGCTTGTACAGCCCTCTCGCAGTGTCCGGAGCAAGTATGGTGGGTCTGACACACCGGTGTCAATGTGTTCTTTTTTCCATTTCCAGGAGTGTATTTTAATTAATTAACTAATTAATTTAAGAAATTTGTCCAAGAAAATCCCCTGCTTCTTATTTATTCTCCGGCATCACTCTTTCACAATTACATCGTCACCGTCCTCTCCCTCTTCCGTTCTCACGAGCCCCACCACTCCTCAGTACTCACTTAAACGCTCTCCCTAGCCTCGGTTACATACAGTCCACGACTGATAGTCCACTGACGGAGAAGAGAGCAAGAACATACTGTCACATACACAAAAGGCGGCGGGAGTGATGACCACAGATGTTAAGTCCCATAGTGCTCAGAGCCATTTGAACAAAAGGCGGCGCAAAAGCCGCTGCAATACTGACAGTGCTGTGCCCTGGTACCTAAAGCCTTGCACGTAGCAAAAGTGTCACCTGAACAGAAAAATAAGAGAGAAACAGTCGCAGACGTGGAATATATTTTCCTTTATCCGCACTGACCTCCTTCTTTGTACCCGGTGATCTCAGTACCGCGTCGCTCCTATTAGCAGTTACTCAACCTAAACTCCGTCGTAAAAGGCGTCTGCTGCACGGTACAGTTTCAAGGCCCGCTAGCGACTGTAACGGTGCTCTGCTGCTTATATTATACAGACCGTGACACGAGGACAGTTATGGATACCCAGCGAGAGCCAACTTTTTTGAAACGTAGATACTTGTGGAACAAGTTGATGTTGCAACTGATACAAACTACGAATTCAGTATGACACCATTAGTCGGGGGGCTGAGACTCCAAGAAGTACAAGTGCTTGCTGAAGCATACTGAGCAAATGACGGCCAAAGTTAATGGTCAATTGATAAATTATGAGATTTACTACAGAAACATCAAATATTTTTACCCAACAATCACATTGTGTATAGTTGTAGGTATCGCCAGAGATAGTAGTGTTTTAGTGCTTCTGCATTATTTTTTACAATATACTAAAAATACTTGTAGTTCTTGCGCCTTAAAACATTTTAGAATGAAACAGGTCCAAATGAAAAAAACATTTTATTTACTGTGCTGTATGTTGAAGATTTTTTGGTACGACGCACACTGTACAGCGTGTTTATAAATGAATATCGGAGTTTTAACACTTTATAAAATTTATTCCTCCCCCCCCCCCCCCCATCAACCATGGACCTTGCCGTTGGTGGGTAGGCTTACGTGCCTCAACGATACAGATAGCCGTACCATAGGTGCAACCACAACGGAGGGGTATCTGTTGAGAGGCCAGCCAAACGTGTGGTTCCTGAAGAGGGGCAGCAGCCTTTCCAGTAGTTGCACGGGCAACAGTCTGGATGATTGACTGACCTGGCCTTTTAACACTAACCAAAACGGCCATGCTGTGCTGGTACTGTGAAAGGCTGTAATTTTTCCCGAGGGCATGCAGCTTTACTGTATGATTAAATGATGATGACGTCTTCTTGGGTAAAATAATCCGGAGGTAAAATAGTCCCCCATTCGGATCTGCGGACGGGGACTACTCAAGAGGACGCCGTTATCGGGAGGAAAAAAAACTGGCGTTCAACGGATGGGAGCGTGCAATGTCAGATCCCTTAATCGGGCAGGTAGGTTAGAAAATTTAAAAAGGGAAATGGATAGGTTAAAGTTAGATATAGTGGGAATTAGTGAAGTTCGGTGGCAGGAGGAACAAGACATTTGGACAGGTGAATACAGGGTTAAAAACACAAAATCAATAGGGGTAATGCAGGAGTAGGTTTAATAATGAATAAAAAATAGGAGTGCGGGTAAGCTACTACAAACAGCATAGTGAACGCATTATTGTGCCCAAGATAGACACGAAGCTCACACCTACTACAGTAGTACAAGTTTATATGCCAACTAGCTCTGCAGATGATGAAGAAATTCATGAAATGTATGATGAGATAAAAGAAATTATTCAGGTAGTGAAGGGAGACGAAAATTTAAAAGTCATGGGTGACTGGAATTCGACAGTAGGAAAAGTAAGAGAAGTAAACGTAGTAAGTGAATATGGATTGGGGCTCAGAAATGCAAGAGGAAGCCGCCTGGTAGAATTTTGCACAGAGCAAAACTTAATCATAGCTAACACTTGGTTCAAGAATCATGAAAGAAGGTTGTATACATGGAAGAAACCTGGAGATACTAAAAGGTTTGAGATAGAGTATAAAATGGTAAGAAAGAGATTTAGGAACCAGTTTTTAAATTGTAAGACATTTCCATGGGCAGATGTGGACTCTGACCACACTCTATTGGTTATGAACTGTAGATTGAAACTGAAGAAACTGCAAAAAGGTGGGAATTTAAGGAGATGGGACCTGGATAAACTGTAAGAACCAGAGGTTGTACGGAGTTTCAGGGAGAGCATAAGGGAACAATTGACAGGAATGGGGGAAAGAAATACAGTAGAAGAAGAATGGGTAGCTTTGAGGAATGAAATAGTGAAGGCAACTTAGGATCAAGTAGGTAAAAAGACAAGGGCTAGTAGAAATCCTTGGGTAACAGAAGAGATACTGAATTTAATTGATGAAAGCAGAAAATAGAAAAATGCAGTAAGTGAAGCAGGCAAAATGGAGTACAAACGCCCAAAAATGAGATCGACAGGAAGTGCAAAATGGCTAAGCAGTTATGGCTAAAGGACAAATGTAAAGATGTAGAGGCTTATCTCACGACGGGTAAGATAGATACAGCCTACACGAAAATTAAAGAGACCTTTGGAGAAAAGAGAACCACTTGCATGAATATCAAGTTCTCTGATGGAAACCCAGTTCTATGCAATGAAGGGAAAGCAGAAAGGTGGAAGCAGTATATAGAGGGTCTATACAGGGGCGATGTTCTTGAGGACAATATTATGGAAATCATAACGCGAATTCATTACAGACGAATGGAAAAATTGGTAGAAGCCGACCTCGGGGAAGATCAGTTTGGATTCCGAAGAGATGTTGGAACACGTGAGACAATACTGACCCTACGACTTATCTTAGAAGAAAGATTAAGGAAAGGCAAACCTACGTTTCTAGCATTTGTAGAATTAAAGAAAGCTTTTGACAATGTTGACTGGAATACTCTCTTTCAAATTCTGAAGGTGTCAGGGGTAAAATACAGGGAGCGAAAGGCTTTTCACAATTTGTACAGAAAGCAGATAGCAGTTATAAGAGTCGAGGGACATGAAAGGGAAGCAGTGGTTGGGAAGGGAGTGAGACAGTGTTGTAGCCTCTCCTAGATGTTATTCAATCTGTATATTGAGCAAGCATTAAAGGAAACAAAAGAAAAGTTCGGAGTAGGTATTAAAATCAACGGCGAATAAATAAAACTTTGAGGTTCGCCGATGACATTGTAATTCTGTCAGAGACAGCAAAGGACTTAGAAGAGCAGTTGAACGGACAATGTCTTGAAAGGAGAGTATAAGATGAGCAACAACAAAAGCAAAACAAGGATAATGGAACGTAGTCGAATTAAGTCGGGTGATGCTGAGGGAATTAGATCAGGAAATGAGACACTTAGAGTAGTAAAGGAGTTTTGCTATTTGGGGAGCAAAACAACTGATGATGGTCGAAGTAGAAAGAATATAAAATGTAGGCTGGCAATGGCAAGGAAAGCGTTTCTGAAGAAGAGAAATTTGTTAACATCGAGTATAGATTTAAGTGTCAGGAAGTCGTTTCTGAAAGTATTTGTATGGAGTGTAGCCATGCATGGAAGTGAAACATGGACGATAAATAGTTTAGACAAGAAGAGAATAGAAGCTTTTGAAATGTGGTGCTGCAGAAGAATGCTGAAAATTAGATGGGTAGATCACATAACTAATGAGGAGGTATTGAAAAGAATTGGGGAGAAGAGGAGTTTGTGGCACAACTTAACTAGAAGAAGGGATCGGTTTGTAGGACATGTTCTGTGGCATCAAGGGATCACCAGTTTAGTAGAGGGAGACCAAGAGATGAATACACTTAGCAGATTCAGAAGGATGTAGGCTGCAGTAGGTAATGGGAGATGAAGAAGTTTGCACAGGATAGAGTAGCATGGAGAGCTGCATCAAACCAGTCTTAGGCCTGAAGACCATAACAACAACAACAATATTTATTACATTAAACTTACAGGTATAAATGATATGTAAAATGAAAGAGCAACTCAAACAGTTGTGTATGGAACCAGTGTGCATGTGCAGTGCGCAATATTTCCGCCGCAATCCGCTAGACAGCGGTAGTAGCGAAGATGGCGACCAATGAACAGAAAGCGTTTTGTGTTTTGCTGTTTGCAAAGACCGAATCTGTAGTTACTGTGCAACGTGCGCTCCGGCTGAAGTTCGGTTGTAATCCTCCAAGTGATAATAACATTTGTAGATGGTATCATCAGTTTGAAGATACGGCCTGCCTTGGTAAAGGGAAGAGCATAGCACGACCAAGAGTTATGAAGAGACTTTTGAGCGAGAAAGAGAGTCGTTCACTCATAGCCCAAGGAAATCAGTCCAGAAGGCTAGTCGTGAATTACAAGTTCCCGTGTCGACTGTTTGTAAAGTTTTAAGAAAATGCATACAAGTATATCCTTATCGTGTACAGTTGTTAAAGGCTTCAAAGCCGGCAGACCATGGATTACGTTCCAACTTCGCAAAAGAAATGATGTTTCATGACGATGAAGATTTTCTGGATTATGTTGTTTTCTGGGATGAATCGACCTTCGTGGACATGTTAACACTCACAATGTGCGCATCTGGGGCTCAGAAAATCCTCACGAGGTAGTCCAAATGCAACGACATTACCCTAAAGTGGTTTTTGTGCCGTATCCCGGCAGAAAGTTTATGGGCCTCTCTTTTTTGGTGAACCTACTGTAACTGGGATTTCTTACCTTGATACACTAGAGAAATGGCTCTTCCCTCAGTTGGAAGGAGATAAGCCAGATAACTTCTTTTTCAAGCAAGATGGTGGCCCACCTCACTGGCATAGCGAAGCGCACGATTGGTTGAACTTCACTGTAGCCGAGCACCGGACAGGCCACAAGGGGCCCAAAAACAGGGCTTGCTTTCTATGGCCTCCACGTTCGCCCGACCTAACGCCATGCGATTTTTTCCTTTGGGGATTCATCAAGGATCGCGTGTACGTGCCTCTACTACATCTACATCCATACTCCGCAAGCAACCTGACGGTGTGTGGCGGAGGGTACCTTGAGTACCTCTATCGGTTCTCCCTTCTATTCCAGTCTCGTATTGTTCGTGGAAAGAAGGATTGTCGGTATGCCTCTGTGTGGGCTCTAATCTCTCTGATTTTATCCTCATGATCTCTTCGCGAGATATACGTAGGAGGGAGCAATATACTGCTTGACTCTTCGGTGAAGGTATGTTCTCGAAACTTTGACAAAAGCCCGTACCGAGCTACTGAGCGTCTCTCCTGCAGAGTCTTCCACTGGAGTTTATCTATCATCTCCGTAACGCTTTCGCGATTACTAAATGATCCTGTAACGAAGCGCGCTGCTCTCCGTTGGATCTTCTCTATATCTTCTATCAAGCCTATCTGGTACGGATCCCACACTGCTGAGCAGTATTCAAGCAGTGGGCGAACAAGCGTACTGTAACCTACTTCCTTTGTTTTCGGATTGCATTTCCTTAGGATTCTTCCAATGAATCTCAGTCTGGTATCTGCTTTACCGACGAACAACATTATATGATCATTCCATTTTAAATCACTCCTAATGCGTACTCCCAGATAATTTATGGTATTAATTGCTTCCAGTTGCTGACCTGCTATTTTGTAGCTAAATGATAAAGGATCTATCTAGCAGCAGACCTCCCTGAATTAAGAAACCGCATTGAAGAAGCCGTTGCTACAATCACTGAAGACACACTTATCAACGTTTGGGAAGAACTCGGCAATAGACTTTATGTGTGCCGTGTGACAAGTAGTGCTCACATTGAACATTTGTAAGGTTCTTGGTAGAACTGTTTTAGTTCCTCTTTCATTTGACATATCATTTATAACTGTGAGTTTATTATAATAAATATTATAAAGCGTTAAAACCCCAATATTCATTTATAAACACAATGTCTATATAGTACAATACAAGCTCATTATAAAACGAGGATATGTGAATAATTTATATGTGGTTATTCAAACAGATAGAATGGATTTCAGTTGCTGATTACAGACAAATTATGAAAGAGAAACATTGCACTGAATAAAGGGAAGTTCACAATTTTATGTTCGCACAAAGACTGTACCATATATTTAACACGAACACAATGCGTTGCTCGAGAAGCATTAAAATAGTAGTCAATTTCATTCGAGAAACTAATCAATAGGTCCGTATTTATTGAATCGACAAGTTTAACAGTTCCATTTCTCAACTTTTGAAGAGCAGCTGCCGTAGGTGGGACACACAGTCCGCCTTCTATGTGCATTCAAAAAATAAATAAATAAAAATAAAAATTAGAAAAGTAAAAGAAATCTCAAAGTTTGGGGTCTTGTGATCTGGAAAGCCAGGAGCCACGAACAAGATCTTGTTGTACATCTCTTCCAATTCAACGTTGTCGGATGGTGTTGTTAAGGCAACAGCGCACCTCAAGGTGAAAGTGAGAGTATTGGTGGGGAGAGGGGGGTGCGAGCGGGGGTTGTTCAAACGGTTCAAATGGCTCTGAGCACTATGGGACTTAACTTCTGAGGTCACCAGTGCCCTAGAACTTAGAACTACTTAAACCTAGCTAACCTAAGGACATCACACGCATCCTTGCCCGAGGCAGGATTCGAACCTGCGACCGCAGCGGTCACGCGGCTCCAGACTTTAGCGCCTAGAACCGCTCGGCCACTCCGGCCGGCCGCGGGGGGTATCATCATGTATGAAAATGAAGTCATTGGAATCTTCGTGATGCTGAGGAAGCAACAGTTTTGCAGCATGTTGAAGTATGACATTCCTGTCACATTTTCCTCTGAACAAAAATAAAAGAAAATTGAAAGAATAGCGTTGTGTAAACTTTGTGAACAGGAACGGCGCAAATCAGATACAATTTCGGTGAGTCTCTTTCATGTTCAAGGACGATGCCAAGCTTTGGTAACCCTCAAATTCTTTCGTTATGGGGGCTACTTTATCCGATAGATGGAACATCGATTCATCCGAAAAGATGCATCGTTCGAAAAAAGTGCCCTCTGCCATATCCTTGAGAACTGAAATGCAAAATTCTACCTTCTTTTGTGGCCACTGGACGTAACTGCTGCATTAATACTGAACTGTGTCGCACCGTTGTTTGGCGATGCTATTGTTCCTGGCCTGGTAGTTTTGTGGACTTTGGAGGGCTCCATGTGAACGCATCTCGGATACGCTCGACTTTTTCAACAGACGTGAGTGGTCGACCAGTGATTTGTCCTTTCCGTATGAAACCAACTTGCAAGAATTTTGTGTGCCAGTCATAAATCTGCTTGTGCAGATTCAACGGTCAAATTCACATTGCATTTCTGGGATGGAATGATTTCTAGCCAGTTGCATCACACAAAATAATTCCTCTTGCAGCGTAGTCGTTATCTTGCTACACGAAAATTTCAACATTCCTCCAGCCGCAGTGCGTTTCTACCTGCAATAAATAACTGAAAACTGTTCTTTCTTTTTGAATTACTCGTTACATCAAGCTGAAAAGCAATAGGTAAATAACATTTAAAATTAAATTACCTAAACGAAATTTTTTTGATGTGGTTTCAACATATAAGAGAGGTTATTCGCAGTCCATTTCTATAATTTCCTCGCACTCAGCGTGCATAGAATCATAATCATTGCTTCCTGTGGTATCTCTTGGAGAATGACCTTCTTGGGCAGCACTCGTGATTCTGTACCAATGTGTTGTGGATTTTCCAGTCTTTCTCGTCCCCTTCTTTGACTACACCCTGTTCTTTCTCCACTTTTTGTTCCTACACTCATGATAACTGCCCCCTGGAATGGGATATGTTGTTACAGTACTTCTGATAAATTGGAGGGATGCAATTCCTCATCTCCTGAATATTTTTGCATTTCTCAGATTCTGTTTCAAACTCATTTTGATGCTTTTTGCATTGCTCAGATTCTGTTTCAAACTCATCTTGATGCAAAGACTGCAAAAGAATAAAGGATGGGGCCGACCTAAAATCTGATTCTACAGACTCAAGACCACGATTTAGTGAATAATTGAACTGCGTTGCTGGAGGATTTTCTATTCTGATTCAGGTCCACCTGGTATTACTCCGTGTTATTTTGTTTCCACCGATGACTTTAGTGACTGTATCCTCTGCTATGACGTCCATGGCTGTAAGTGGAGGAAAATTTTCAGTTATCACGCCCGGCAGCTGCGGCTGAGCGGTTCTAGGCACTTCAGTCCGGAACGGCGCGACTACTACGGTCGCAGGTTCGAATCCTGCCTCGTTCATGGATGTGTGTGATGTTCTTAGGTTAGTTAGGTTTAAGTAGTTCTAAGTGTAGGGGACTGATGACCTCAGATGTTAAGTCTCATAGTGCTTAGAGCCATTTGAACCATTTATCACACTGGACTCGCGTTCGGGAGGACGACGGTCCAATCCCGCGTCCGGCCATCCTGATTTAGGTTTTCCGTGATTTCCCTAAATCACTCCAGGCAAATGCCGTGATGGTTCCTCTGAAAGGGCACGGCCGACTTCCTTCCTCATCCTTCCCTAATCCGATGAGACCGATGACCACGCTGTCTGGTCTCCTTCTCCAAACAACCAACCAACCAACCAACCAACCATTTATCTGTTGTCTCTTCGGCATCAGAAATCTTTCTGTGGACCTGTTTCAGTGCCTCCGTCCTGTCTTGTTGAACAAACACATTCTCAATGCACTATCATTTTTCATCAATGCAATTAATGCCTGTTGGTCGGGCTTCATACGCAGTCCATTCAAAGAACTGTTGATGAAGCCCGACCAACAGGCATTACATGCATCACTCAAAAGTGATAGTGCATTGAGAATGTCTAGTTTCTAGCAGAAATCTAGATCTGCCAACAAAATTTCAAAAGGACGGCTGAAAGCTGAAATCTATTATTTACAAGTCAATATAACAGTCGCTGCGTGCAACAGCCTTCTGAATGCAGGGTAACCTGATGAAAACTCGACATGTTTACAGGTTTGAATCAGCTATCACTGTATGGAACATCGGTTACTGTGTGTTGACATTCGTTGTCAGCCATTACAAGAAGCAGATGGCGCTGCAGACGCGGTCTCACGTAAGGTTCTGTATAGGGAGAGTACGGCCGACTTGTCAATGGCCGCCAGGTTGGTACCACTGCGCCACAGGTGATACATGTATCACCAGCTGCGCAGTGGGCCCAAAATGGCAGTCACTGGCAAGTTGGTAGTACTTTCACTATACAGAGCCCTAGGTCCCACAGACTCTACACTGACGGCTACCACCGTCTATAGGAAAATTTCGGTTTCATACTTCCACACCTGATGTATTGAAAACTTCCTATTTGATCGGAAAACAAAATTTTGTAGTGGTCAATCTGCTGGTTGGCTTAATTGCGGCCCACCAGTTCCTCTCCAGTGCTAACATTTCTATCTCATACTAACATTTGCACCCTACGTCCTCAGTTATTTGTGTTGTGGGTTGACAGGAGAGCCAACACCGGTTTTGAGAGGAAGCCGAATGGCACGCGTTTTAGCTCACGCAGGCTGGCGTGAGGTCTGGAACAGGACAAGGGAATTAGACTTTAGCAAAAAACGTACGTAGCTGCTGGAATACTTAACTTTAATCCGTAAATGGTGAACATCGCTCTTGAGGGTACATTATTCATAATCTCAATAGTAACTGGTAATGGAGCCTTGCTAGGTCGTAGCAAATGACGTAGCTGAAGGCTATGGTTGAAATGGCTCTGAGCACTATGGGACATAACATCTGTGGTCATCAGTCCCCTAGAACTTAGAACTACTTAAACCTAACTAATCTAATGACATCACACACATCCATGCCCGAGGCAGGATTCGAACCTGCGACCGTAGCAGTCGCGCGGTGCCGGACTGCGCGCCTAGAACAGCTAGACCACCGCGGCCGGCCAGCTGAAGGCTATGCTAACTATCGTCTCGGCAAATAAGAGCGTATTTTGTCAGTGAACCATCGCTAGCAAAGTCGGGGCGAGTGCTAGGAAGTCACTCTAGACCTGCCGTGTGGCGGCGCTCACTCTGCAATCACTGATAGTGGCGACACGCGGGTCCGACGTATACTAACGGACCGCGGCCGATTTGAAGGCTACCACCTAGTAAGTGTGGTGTCTGGCGGTGACACCACATTCCTCCCCAGCAAATCGACGCACGGTTGTGGCATAAGGCTTCCGCCCGCCGTGGGGAGGACCCCATGTTGACGTATGCGACGAGGTGGGGAGCCTAAGAACAAGCGAGGCTGTGCCACCAGCAACCTGCCATTCGGACCGAGGGGAGCTAGGAAACACCTGAAAACCTGCTCCATGCGGTGTATGCGCCCGTAGAGAGACAGGAGGGGCCGAAGGGTCGACCTCCATCGGGCCGCGGCACCCGACGGGCGAAGACGACATATGGTCCGGAGCGGGCAAGAGTTCCATGTCGGAGGACAACTGGTCACGGGAAGCGATCGGCGGCGCGTGACCTAGGGAGGCGCCCGGCGGTTGTAGCGACGCGTCCACTGCAGGCGTTGCCTGCGGAAGAACAGGCGGCGGCGGCGCGTCGCCATGGGGCAAATTGGGAGGCAGCGTTGGTAACACCTGGGGCTGAGACGAGCCAGTAGATGGGTCCCCAGGGCGCTGACCGGACGGCACCGTCGCTGAAAGCAGACGGGGAGCAGCAGATCCCGTGCGACGAATGAGGCGCAGCTGATTGAGATGCCGACAACCTCACCAGAGGCCCCCAGAACCAGATACATCGCGCGGCCGAGGCAGCGAAGAATGCGCCCTTCGAGCCAACGCCGTGAACCACGATAGTTGCGGTAGTAGACAACGTCGTCTGGAGCAAAAGCAGTTGTCTGCCGCTGCACAGGAACCTGATGCGGCGGATGTAGCAAAGACATCAAGGTGCGATGAGGGCGATCGTGGTGCAACTCAGCTGGCGAGCGACCATCTCGGGGCTGAGAGTGGTACGAGGACAGAAAGAGCAATAACGCGTCCTCCCGAGAATGCGACTCTTTCAACTTCAACATCTGTGACTTGAAAGTCCTGATCAATCGTTCAGCGGCACCGTTTGACTGTGGCGAAAACGGCGCGGACGTCAGATGTTGAATAACATTGGCCTTGCAGAATGACTGAAATTCTGCAGACATGAATTGTGGACCATTGTGGGAAACAATAGTCTGTGGAAGACTTTCAATGCAAAAGATAGCAGATAACGCATGGATGGTGGCAGATGACGTCGTGGAAGACATCCGGACAAGAAAAGGAAAATTACTGAATGAATCTACCACAACCAACCATCGAGCATTCCAGAAGGGACCAGCAAAATCGATGTGTAAGCGTTGCCAAGGGGAAGTGGCTTTTGGCCATGCAAAGAATTTCCGCGGTGGTGCTGACTGTTGTTCGGCACACACCATGCAATAAGAGCACATATTCGTAATCGCGGCATCGATTCCGAACCAAGTACAGTGCTGACGAGCAAGTTGTTTCGTTCTCACTATACCCCAATGTCCTTGGTGAAGAAGCTGTACGACAGAGGACTGTAACGAACGTGGGACCACAACCCTGGACTGATCATTATCAGAAGGCAACAGCAAAACACCACGTCGTACAAAAAGTCTCCCCTTGTCAGCAAAAAATCGGCGAACCAGCGGATCCCCGATCCGTGACTTTGACAAGGGCCATTGCGTAGCAACAAAACGCAGAACGGTAGCAAGGACAGGGCCGGCTGCTGTGGCTGTAGCTACACGACGAAAATCAATCGGAAACGATTCGACCACGTCATCGGTTTCCGAATCAATGAACATGCAAGCAAGTTCGGAGGAATCGAATGCTCTATCCTCAGCAACAGGCAAACGGGACAACGCCTCGGCGTTTCCGTGCTTAGCAGTGGACCGATACAAGATATCGTAGCGGTACTGCGAGAGGAAAATAGACCAGCGAATGAATTTCTGCACTGTACGTGGAGGTACAGGCTTAGTCGGATGAAAAAGCGATGTCAAAGGTTTGTGGTCTGTGATGATGGTAAAGTGACGACCATACAAGAAATCATGAAACTTTGTAACACCAAATACGAGAGCCAATGCTTCTTTCTCGATCTGTGAATAATTTCTTTGCGCAGACGAGAGCAATTTGGACGCAAAGTCAATAGGGCGATCGTGGGAACCATCTTTGTGCGCAAGCACAGCACCGATCCCGAAATCCTATGCATCCACCATCAACAAAAGGGGCTTCCGGGGATCGAATGGCGTAAGGCAAGTATTGGAAATCAACGCCGATTTCAACTGGCGAAAGGTGCGTACGCATTCCGTCGTCCAGACGAACGGAACACTTTTACGGCGTAAGCGATGAAGCGGAGCTGAAATGGAAGAGGCGTGTGGGATATAACGGTTATAATAATTAATTTTTCCCAGCACGCTCTGTAGCTGCTTCAAACTCTGCGGCGAAGGCAAGTCTTGTATGGCACGAAGGTGCTCTGGACTGGGATGTATGCCTTGGGCATTGAGTACATATCCCAGATAGGGTAAGTCACGAGCAAAAACACACATTTGTCCTTCCGCAAGCGAAGACCATTTTGTCGCAAGACCTGAAATAATGTTCTGAGATTGGCTAAATGTTCTTCTTCCGTCTTTCCGGAGATCACAATATCATCCAGATAGTTTGCTGCAGTAGGGACCGACGCACAAACAGTTTGTAGATATTGCTGAAACAATGCAGGGGCGGATGCACACCCGAATGGCAGTCGTTTGAATCGATACAAACCAAGATGCGTGTTAACCACCAAAAGGCGCTGGGATTCTTCGTCCACCTGTATTTGCAAGTACGGATCTGCTAGGTCCAACTTCGAAAAATATTTACCCGGGCACAGTTTGTCAAAAAGATCTTCCGGGCGGGGTAAAGGAAAAGTTGCAGTCACTAGTTGTGGATTCACTGTTGCCTTGAAGTCCACACAAAATCTCAATTTTCCGGAAGGTTTTTGCAAAATTACTAAGGGTGATGCCCAGAGAGAAGCCTGCACACGTTCAATTACACCTTGTGATTCCAAATCGTGTAATGTTTTTGCGACCTCATCACGCAATGCGTGGGGAACATTGCGCGCTCTGAAAAATTTCGGTTGCGCGTTTACTTTCTGTTCCAACTGTGATTTATAGTTCTTAGCGCAACCGAGGCCCGGTGCAAAAATGTCTGCAAATTCTTCACATAGACGAGAAACATTGTCTGAAGGCACAGTCTGGTTCACTGATAGGACATGATTGACTATAGGCAAGTTAAGCAACTGAAATAAATCGAAACCAAACAAGTTCACTGCAGAAGAAGAACGATGGACATAAAATGATACAAGTTTTGTTTGTCCCTTTTATGTTGCAAGAAGGCTGCACTGTCCTAACACAGGGATCACTTGACCTAAATAGGTACTTAACATTGGCGGCACGCAACGGAGGTGTTCCCAGCAGTTTGTAAGTGTCTTGATTGAGCAGTGAAACTGCAGCCCCGGTATGAAGCTGGAATAGTATCACTTTGCCGTTAATGTCCAAGTCCACAAAAAGTTTATTGTCCTGCTGGCAACAAGAGCGACTGTCTCGTGCAACGTGAACTGACACCGAAACAAAATCACTTGCGACTTGACGGGAGTTCTGGCGATGTCGACGCACACTATTTGTGGGACGAACAGAGTCATTGTTAGAGAGAGTGGCACTGGGCGGAGTGGAATGAACTACATGAATTTCCATGGGCGAAGTGTCTTGAGCCTGAGTATCCTTGGTTCGATTCCATTTCCGGCGCGAAGCAAAGGGCCTGGAATGGTTTTGAGCTTCCGATCAGAGCTTTTTCTGGCAAACACTTTGAACATGTCCTTTTTTATTACAGTAAAAGCAAATAGCTTGGCGTGACATGCAATTCTCACGCGAATGTCTAGTAGCACACTGCGGGCATGATTTTAGCACTGCATTTGCTTGCCGGCGCGGTACACGTGGCTGAGAGCCTAGCGGCTTTGGCGTGGCCAGGCGCAAGGACTGTTTACTGTTCTGTGCAGTTCGCCCGGCGGGCCAGTTAACCTGACACAGGGGTGGCGAAGTTTCAAATGATTCCTCAGCAAAGTCAAATGTGTCCTGCTGATCCAATATGTCCATCACTTGTTGAAGGGAGGGATTGACTGGTTTCAAAATATGTTCCCATATACAAACATCAGAAACGTTCTGTGCAATTGCATCACGCACCATAGTATCTGAATAAGGGAGTCCACATTGACACTCAAAAGCACAATCCCTAGTAAGGCCTTGCAAGATTGCAACCCACTCCCGATTAGTCTGACCTGCCGTACGTTTTGTACGAAAGAAGGTATACCGTTTGGCCACTACATTGACTGATGCTTTGAAATATGCATCTAATGCAGACAAAATTTCGTCGTAGGACAGAGTTGCTACGTCGCGTCAGGGAAATAATTTGACTATCACACGGTACGTGGCCACCCCGACGGAAGATAATAAAAAAGGCTGCCGCTCGTTACCTTGAATTCTGTAGGCGGCGAGATGGAATCCAAATTGGCGTGACTACTCCGTCCAGCTTTCCATTGCAGCATCAAAAGGACGAAAAGTTGGTGCAACTGCGTGTTGTGGTTGTGTTAGCGTTGGAGCGGCGGCTGCTGCATTGTTTTGCATTGCACGTTGACCCTGGACGAGCTGTCCAAGGGCTTCCAGTAAGGCCTGCGTCTGCTGATTCTGTAAGCGATAAAATTCGGACAGTACATCTGGAGATGGTGGCGAAGCCATTGCACAAGTAAATCAGGGCAGTATAGTTACGAACGCGGTGTGGCCTCGTCGTCAAATGTTGTGGGTTGGCAGGAGAGCCAACACCGGTTTTGAGAGGAAGCCAAAAGGCACGCGTTTTAGCTCATGCAGGCTGGCGTGAGGTCTGGAACAGGACAAGGAAATTAGACTTTAGTAAAAAACGTACGTAGCTGCTGGAATACTTAACTTCAATCCATAAATGGTGAACATCGCTCTTGAGGGTACATTATTCACAATATCAATAGTAACTGCACATGGCGCCTTGCTAGGTTGTAGCAAATGACGTAGCTGAAGGTTATGCTAACTATCGTCTTGGCAAATGAGAGCGTATTTTGTCAGTGAACCATCGCTAGCAAAGTCGGTCGTACCACTGGAGCGAGTGCTAGGAAGTCACTCTAGACCTGCCGTGTGGCGGCGCTCGGTCTGCAATCACTGATAGTGGCGACACGCGGGTCCGACGTATACTAACGGACCGCGGCCGATTTGAAGGCTACCACCTAGCAACTGTGGTGTCTGGTGGTGACACCACAATTTGCTGGATCTATTCCAGTCTCTGTCTTCCTCTACAGTTTCTGCCCTCTTCAGTTCGCTCTAGTACCATGGAGGTTACTCTACGATGTCATAACGCGTATCCCATTATCCTGTCCCTTCCTCTTGCAGTACAATCCTTTCTTCACCGATTCTGCGGAAAAATTCTTCTTTCTTTACCTCATCAGTGCAACTAACTTTCAATATTAGTCTGTAGCACCAGAGTCTTCTGTTCCGGGTTTCCCAACATACAGTGCTGTGCTCCAAACGTACAGTCACATAAATTTCTTTCTAAATGTAAAGCCTATATTTGTGTCCAGTAGACATCTCTTCCCCAACACTAGCCCTTTCGCCAGTGCGAGACTGCTTCTTATTCCCGCCTTCCTTCATCTGCCATGGGTTATTTTGCTTCCACGGTGGAAGAATTCCTTAAATTCGTTTACTTCGTAACTTCCAACTTTGATGTTAAGTTTCTCTCTTATGCCATCTCTGCTACATCTCATTACATTTGCCTTTTTCCCGTTTACTCTCAATCCACATTCTGTGCTCATTAGACTGTTCATTTCGTTCAACAGATTCTATAATTCTTCTTCACTTGCAATTAGCAGTGTCGTCAGCGACTGTTATCATTGAAATCTTGGCACTTCGTCATTAGTCTTCGAGTATTTAGTTCTTGTACATATTGTGTAAGAGTAGTCTTCCCCTTTAGCTTCCTACTATTTATCTAGGGATTTCGAACACCATTCCACAATTAAGCTTCCTGGCAGATTAAAACTGTGTGCCGGACCGAGACTCTAACTCAGGACCTTTGCCTTTCGCGGACAAGAGTCTCCACCAACTGAGCTACCCAAGCACGACTCACGACCCGTCCTCACAGCTTTAATTCCGTGAGTACCTCGTCTCCTACCTTCAAAACTTCACAGAAGCTCTCCTGCATACCTTGCAGAACTAACAGTCCTGGAAGAAAGGATATTGCGGAGACATGGCTTAGCCACAGCCTGGTGGTTGTTTCTAGAATGAGATTTTTATTATGTAGCGGAGTGTGCGCTGATATGAAACTTCCTGGCAAATTAAAACTGACATTCTAAAATGTCTTACAACTTTGCCAGGTCGACAATCGAGAACGTTTCTTGATTTTTCTTCGTCTTGCCTCCATTATGATGGGAAACGTAAGAACTGATTCTCTCGTGCCTTTAACTTTTCAAACTGATTGTTGTCTAACATAATTTTCTTCCGTTCTTCTGTAATTATTCTTGTTAATTCTTTGGAAGCTTGAGCTGTTAAGCTAATTGTGAGTTTTCGCACTTATCTTTCCTTGCTATCTCCGGAATTGTGTGGATGTTATTCTTCCGAAAGTCTGGTGGTGCGTCGCCTGTCTCACAGATTCCACGCACCGATTTGAATGGCCATTAGGTTGCCGTTTCCCCCAATGATTTTAGAAATTCCGATGGAATGTTATCTGTCCTTCTACCTTACTTGATCTCAGTTCTTCCGGAGACCTTTTAAACTCTGGTTCTAATACTGGATACGCTATGCGTTCCATATCGGCACCAGTTTCCTGTTCTGTCCTGTAATCAGCAAATTCCTCCCCCCATGGAGTCCATCATTGCACTTTTTCCACCTATCTGCTCCCTTTTCTGTTTTGAGCCCTGGAGTTCCCCTTGTTCTCTCAATGTTACCGTCCATGCTGAAACGTCCCCTTTGAACAGTTATAAATGACTGTGCTTAAACTGACACACAATAATTTTAGCGCAACGCAATCTGACTTTCAAAAATCCCTACAAAAGAATGGCCCTGACAAACATTAAACTATACCTTTCACAAATCACTTACCTCACAAAAATCTTCATTACTCGAACTACTGCAATACAGCGAGCGCCACTACTGCCAGCTAAATAAAAGATTCAAACTACGGAAGGCACTAACTACTGATACGCATAGTTAGCAATTGAAAGATGATAATAGAGAACAAACAATGTATTTACCTTAACAGTCATAATATATATAGTAGTTCATAATTACAAATTTTCAAATTCCCGCCATCTCTCTCCCCACATCCACCACTGCTGGCGGCTCACCTCCAACTGCGAACGCTACGCGCTGTTCACATCTAGCTGCCGCTGCCCAACACTACAATGGCAGACAACAATGCAAACTAGCCACAGACTGCACACATTTTCATACAGAGCGCTACGTGGCGTTACCAATATAAGAAAACATAAACAGCCTACTTACAATGCTTTTAGTGCCACCGAAGGTTGTTTTGACTTTTACTTGCTGAGTACTCACGACGACCATTTCGTTTTTGATTTCCTCACATGATTCCTGCAGTTCTTTCCGGTAGACTAAGTGAAATGGCTACAACTTATTCTCTTGTGCAATGTAAGATGAGGATTGAATTCTATAACATGTTTATCATCAGTTTGAATATATCTTTATTCTGACAGTACTATTCAACAGCCTGCCGGGGTGCCCGAGCGGTTCTAGGCACTTCGGTGTGGATCCGCGCGACCGCTACGGTCGCAGGTTTGAATCCTGCTTTGGGCATGAATGTGTGTGATGTCCTTAGCTTAGTTAGGTTTAAGTAGTTCTAAGTTCTAGGCGACTGATGACCTTAGAAGTTAAGTCCCATAGTGGTCAGAGCCATTTGAACCATTTTTGAACTATTCAACGAACATTTAAGATGGAAGTTTAAATTTTAGCTTTTCAACATCTTTCGTGACATCTGTAGATACTGCTGTAAACAGATTCATCCAAATTATTTTCGTATTTTTTGCGTGAAGGGGAAATAATTTTTTTTAGTTAGTATTCCACAGTAAAGGGCAAGACAAGAACTCCCCTCATGGAGTCCGTCATCGCAATTGTTCCACCTATCTGCTCCGTTTCCTGTTTTAGCGTTCCCCTTGTACCCTCAATGTTGCCCCCTCAATGTTAAAGAGCAAAATCATTATTGTAATGTGAAGTTAATTCGTTGATGTACTTTTCTAAGGAATCAGTTACTGAAGAAATTTACTCACTGAAATTTTTGGTTGAATATTACAAATAGCTTCTTCGCTAACATGTGTGTCCGATTTGGACTGGTGACGGTGCAGCTCGTAACAATAGCTTTGTTTGAGCTAACTCAAACGTTTCATATTCTGCATTAGCTTTAGTCCGATAGCTGGAACATACTGCTAGTAACATAGTCTTGGTGAAAGTTTAGTAAAATAACACCATGCGAGTTATATACTATACTCAGATAAGATACTGTGAAATCCATACATGTTACAAAAATAGATTTGTATATATATTCTCCTAAACGACTGGACCGATTTCAGCCGACCGGGTTGGCCGAGCGGTTCTTGGCGCTACAGTCTGGAACTGCGCGACCGCTACGGTCGCAGGTTCGAATCCTGCCTCGGGCATGGATGTGTGTGATGTCCTTAGGTTAGTTAGGTTTAAGTAGTTCTGAGTTCTAGGGGACTGATGACCTCAGCAGTTAAGTCCCATAGCGCTCAGAGCCAGTTTTGAACCGATTTCAGCCGAACTTGATAAACACATCACTTAGTGTCTGGCAAGAATCGTCGTCGGGATAATAACTACCTACCTAAGGGGTAGTGGTAGTCGAGGTGGTGGTGGTGGTGGTAAAGAAGCAGTGTAATTAATGACGCGCGAATACCCATAATTTATTCATCCAGTATTTGAGAATGAGTGCACTTAGTGATTTAGTGATTTCCAACAAACTTTACACATAATTTCTAATCCTTAGGAAACGTTTTCTCGCCGACACCCTAAAAATGATTTTCGCTTCCAATAAAACAGCCGCACGCTGCACGAAATTCAGATTTATTACTTCTTTACTACTAACTTCGTTCGCGACACTTCTGCAGAGGTTCCACATATACCTCTCAATGTACCAGCAAAACTATACAACCGTATGAAACTTCCTGACAGATTAAAACTGTGTGCCGGACCGAGACTCGAACTCGGGACCATTGCCTTTCGCGGGCAAGCGCTTGCCCGACGAGGTACTGGCAGAATTACAGCTGTGAGGACAGGGCGTGAGTCGTGCTTGGGCTGCTCAGTTGGTAGAGCGCTTGCCTGCGAAAGGCAAAGGTCCCGAGTTCGAGTCTCGGTCCGGCACACAGTTTTAATCTGCCACTTAGTTTCATGTCAGCGCACATTCCGCTGCAGAGTGAAAATCTCATTCTATATTGAGTTATTGTTTACACCTCTAAGGAAAAAATGGAACTTATGTAAAGGTGTCCGTCATGAACACACACTCCAGTGAAAAAGTCATAATGAAATATTCATAAATCTCTCGTATCTCATAAACGGTCTGAGATATCAAACAAGATTTGGCAAAGGATAGCAAGTAAAGAGGAGAGTAATTTTCCTTATGATTAATATTCGAAGCCTCCATGTGTACCGCGATATTCAAAAAACTACAGATTTTTTAAAAATGAAATAATTTGGTTTTTAAGGACCATAATTTATATATGAAACGAGAATTGCTGTAGGTTTTACAACAATATAACTGAAGAATTGGCACATTTATTCTTGTACCGAGAATAGGCTAGATTAATAATATGCTATTTTACGATTCTGCCACCCTTTCAAATGCGTTAGTTTATTAGTGAGACGTATATCTGTAAATTCTGCTGTGCTTAAGCTAAAGAAGCAGATTTTAACACAGCAACAAGAAAAGTTAAGCTTTACTCAAAATTCGACACAGTCCTTCATGAATCCATTGTATGGAGCCTGTCATGAAGCAGCTTTTGTGAGGCAATTATTTTGCTGGAATGGACTGCCCTACCCAGAGTCCCAACATGAACCGCTTCCCTGGTTTCGGTTGCTGTTCCTTCGCAGACTTTCAAACACCTCAGTTGTTCTGTTCCCATCACAGTAAAGCCATCTTTAAGGTACTGCGCATTATCCGTTACTATTGTCGAGTTCGGAGGCATATTTTTCAGCAATATGTTATCTTCACAGGCAGTGAACGTGTCCTTGGATGACCACTTTTATTGTGAATCTCTAATGCAGTACCAACACGAAACACTCGTTCACAATACCTGATGACTGTAGAACACTTCAGCACCTGAAAATATCAATTTACAACGAGAACTAATGAACGTAGGTGCCTCTAATGGGGGACACTACGTAGTACTATTTATCCGTGGCGTGGCAACATGGGCGCTTAACCAACTGAACGTGTTAGGGAAAGCCGGCTCGCTATTGGTGTTACCTGGGCAACAGCGTCATGTCCCATCTGGAGAGCGAAACGTCAACTTTTAAACGCACTATATTTATGATCTGGAAAGAAATGCTGTGGTAGTAAGGACCACCAGCGTTCTACTGGGGTCAGGGTGATAACCTGGTTAATGCAGGGGGTCAGAAGAAGGTAAACAGACAAGGGGAGGGGAGGGGGAGGAGGAAATCCACATTCATGGTAGTTCTGGACCTTCTGACACCGTTGGGTGGCTTGCGGAGTATAAATGTAGATGTAGATGTAGATAGTGGACATTAATACGCGGGGTGTCCACCATTCGCCTTAAAGATGGCTTTACTGTGATGGGAACAGAATAACTGAGGTGTTTGAAAGTCTGCGAAGGAACAGCAACCGAAACCAGGGAAGCGGTTCATGTTGTGACTCTGGGTAGGGCAGTCCGTTCCAGCAAAATAATTGCCTCACAAAAGCTGCTTCATGACAGGCTCCATACAATCATCGTCTCTGGTCTGTCCCTCTACCGTACCACTACACAGTGCTGTAAAATTTGTTTGTATACTTCCACACTTAGCGTTTTCTTAACCACAATAACGGGGCCACCCCCAAACGGCGACACCACCTCTTCCATACTTGACTGTTGGTACTACACATGATAGCAGATACACACATTCCCATTAACTTGTTTAATGGTGCAGCTTTACTTATTGCTCAAAATCAATGTTTTCCCAGTAATAGACTGTCCAGAGACATCGTTACTTACACAGCATCTAGTGTCGCTTAGCGTTGCCTGCAGAAATGTGCGTCTCACGAGGAGTTGCTCGTATATGTACCTCATTCTTTTTAACTCTTTGTGCAGAGTCACTTTGCTAGCTGGACTGCTGCTAGCACTTTGGAACTGACCAGTGATTTCCTGTAATTGTATGTATGTATATACAGGGCTATTACAAATGATTGAAGCGATTTCATAAATTCACTGTAGCTCCATTCATTGACATATGGTCACGACACACTACAGATACGTAGAAAAACTCAAAGTTTTGTTCAGCTGAAGCCCCACTTCAGGTTTTTGCCGGCAGAGCGCTCGAGAGCGCAGTGAGACAAAATGGCGACAGGAGCCGAGAAAGCGTGTGTCGTGCTTGAAATGCACTCACATCAGTTAGTCATAACAGTGCAACGACACTTCAGGACGAAGTTCAACAAAACTCCACCAACTGCTAACTCCATTCGGCGATGGTATGCGCAGTTTAAAGCTTCTGGATGCCTCTGTAAGGGGAAATCAACGGGTCGGCCTGCAGTGAGCGAAGAAACGGTTGAACGCGTGCGGGCAAGTTTCACGCGTAGCCCGCGGAAAATTGGCTCATGCCACAACTGGAGACCGACAGCGCCGACTTCATCTTTCAGCAGGATGGTGCTCCACCGCACTTCCATCATGATGTTCGGCATTTCTTAAACAGGAGATTGGAAAACCGATGGATCGGTCGTGGTGGAGATCATGATCAGCAATTCATGTCATGGCCTTCACGCTCTCCCGACTTAACCCCATGCGATTTCTTTCTGTGGGGTTATGTGAAAGATTCAGTGTTTAAACCTCCTCTACCAAGAAACGTGCCAGAACTGCGAGCTCGCATCAACGATGCTTTCGAACTCATTGATGGGGACATGCTGCGCCGAGTGTGGGAGGAACTTGATTATCGGCTTGATGTCTGCCGAATCAGTATCAAACACTCGTGAATGCCTAAAAAAACTTTTTGAGTTTTTGTATGTGTGTGTAAAGCATGTTGAAAATATGTCAAATAATAAAGTTATTGTAGAGCTGTGAAATCGCTTCAATCATTTGTAATAACCCGTATGTATGTATTAAACCGGGGAGCTGGAAACGACAGACAGGCTTCGTCTCGCCATAGCCCTCATTGGTTGACAACCCCACAACAGGCCATAGCTGCCCGCCCACCCCACCACCGCCCCACACCGAACCCAGTGTTGCCCCCGGGAACGTCTCATACCAGACAAACGTAATCCCTAATGTTCGTGTGGTAGAATAATTATCATGTACGTGTACGTGGAAATGGTGTTTGCACAGCAACAAACAACACAGTTTAACTGAGGCGGAAGAAGGGGAAGCAGCCCGCAATCGCCGAGGCAGATGGAAAACCGCCTAAAAACCATCCACGGGCTGGCCGGCACACCGGACCTCGACACTAATGCGCCGGGCGGATTCGTGCCGGGGACCAGGCGTTCCTTCCCGCCCGGAAAGCCGTGCGTTAGACCGCACGCCCAACCTGGCGGGCTTGACTGTGGTAACTTCATTAAGCTTCCGTATGCTTAAGATTACTTCTTAATCGTTGCTAGGGACGCTGCTGTGTCATCTGTAGAAGCTAAAAAACTCAAAGTTACTTTTGTTTTGGAGACAACTTCTTATATATCGATCGTCTTATTTTTTCCGTTTCTTAATTGCTTTGCTCATAAACGATTCGAACAGTAATAGGAGTGGGCCTGTACGTCTTGTAATACCTGTCATGGTTCCTGACAGCTTAAGGGGCTCCGGAAAGGCTCAAAATCATGAAAAGTTCAATTTTTACTTTTTTGCGTTTTCTGAATCTGCAGACTATTACCTTTTAATATATATATATAATTTATTCAATTCCGAAGACTACAACTATTTTTAATTTTTTTTTGAAATGTGTTCTACATGGGCGTGACCCACTGTGGCGCTGTTAAACTGCTGTCAAATGGTGTTATTATTAACGTCCGTGTTCATCAGGTACATTTTAGTGATGTGAGATAAAGTATGTGTTGTGGCTAACCTGTGATGGTTCAATATATATCGCTGGTGTGATTGTCGATTGTTTCATGTTTATTTACTCTGTCGTTATCTCGAAAATATTCGTAATTAATTCTGTTTCTCGAGTCTCTGTTTTGTTGAAGTGTAATAATGAGTAAAAGTAAAGTTATTAGAAATCCTTTCAATGATGGCAACATTGTAAGGTGCAAGGTATTTAGAAATATGGGAATGAAGATAGGTTCTAACATGGTACGAGCGATGCTTGCTTTAGACAAGGAACGCCTTCGGGCTGCAGACAGGGCTGTAAAGAGTCTAGAAATACAAGCAAGAGTAAAGAGGAGGAGGACCAAGAGGAAGCTGGAGGAGGAGTTTGCAGAGGATGAAGATAATCCATCCTATGGACCTGGACTGCACTAAAAAGCTAATCCAATCTTTGTCGCTCGATTCCCAAAACTTTTATTTTCTCATACTAATTACATGTTTTCTAAGGATCTTCCAAACATATTTGTTTCAAACTTTCAGTAAATGTTACACAGTACCTTCTGCATAATTTAACACAGCCTTTTTCCAAAAAACTGTATATTTTTGAATATATAAATAAAAAATTGCAAAAAAATGTTGTGAATTTTCATTACAATTGAAAAAAAATCATCTTTAATAACTGAACTAAAATTTTGTAAAATCCCTGTGTTAAGTTGTAGCCCATATTCCAATAAATAATCCGTAAAAAGTTCAACTTCCTACCTCAAATACTTTGTGAGGAAAGATGTAATTTATAAGCGTTATTTTAACATTGCAAGTATAGGGCGTTCCGGAGCCCCTTAAACATTTCTACGTATATTTAACTTACAATGTAGTTTCAGTCAATATTCCAAATATTTTTATCGCCTTGAAATTAGCGAAGCTCCTAAAACAATACAATTCTGTCATGAGAAATCGTATGCATTCTTAATTTTTTTTGGGTTTAACTGATCTGAGGAATGGTAGAGGTACACAGTGGTTGCCAATATGTGAAGTTATGATTACTAAAACCAACGAAAACAAAGGAAAACACCCAACATCATTAGAGCTATTTCGTAGTCACATTTGTACCTTCTTGCACACGGACACGTAAGCAGTTTGTTTTTACACTGTCCTCTCACCTCCTATTTCATCACTAATCTCATTAGGTTCAATTCTCCACACTCCTTTCAGTAATTTTCCGTTATAATTGTTTTGTTGTCTTACGATCTCTCCTTTCTTAACACCTTCTCTTCCTTTCGTTCTGATTTTTCCCCTATAAGCTAACAGTTTTTTTTCTCTACCCTCACCCAACTTGCGTGTTGCAGTATAAGGCACATTCATTTAACCTTATTTTGTACATTTCTGTACCACTTTGCAATTACATCATCTGCCGCAATGAATAAGAAAGTACTTCAAGTTCTCCTAGGTAATTAAACGTGCCATAGACATATAGTAGATAGATTATTTCCGTAGCATCCCTTTCAATTGTGTAACACCTGTGGGATTGACCTGTCTGGCGTTTCTGCTTCGTAACAGAATAACAAACAGCTTCTATACGGTGGAGCGAGATCAGAATCGTTAATGACCTGCATGAGGCAACTTACATTCACAGTCTAATGACCTCATCGCGTCCGGCGTTTCTTCTACCTCTTTGTGCCTGAGTATGAATTGTTCGGCCAGCAACCAGTTAGTGTTTGCCCCCACTAAAACATGGCCATTGACCTTCTATTTTCCCAGAAAACACCTGAATAACGCTGTGGCTTAATAACTAGGGCAGTGGAAATCCCTACGGTAACGCAAAAGAATATAAATAAAAATTGAATCACCTCGTGGCTTGTGACAGCATGTTTTTAGAAGTTATGTCAGTACTTTTCGTGACTTTCGGTAACGAAGATTCTCTTGTGTATATATATATATATATATATATATATATATATATAATACGTAGCCTACTTACGTCTACATGTTCATGAGAGTATCATGTAAAAGTGTGAAGTACATCGGTATAGTACTTTTTGACATTTTTGGTAAAAACTTTAAACGACATCTCCTTGTACATTAGATTAGTTCATAAGTTTTTGTTTTTCTTTGGTATTCCTCTCGTTATGGGATTACTTATGGATTGTAATTTTTTATTTGTGGCTCACTGTTGCTGTTTGAGTTTACAAGTTGCCATCTTCTCATTTGGAGATAGTTAGTGGCAGCTGTAGACGCTAGAAAATTGAGTGCCAAGTGGAGGAATCGGAACATTTCCCACATATTCCTCTGTTTGAATTCAGTAGACGGGTAACATCATGGGGAGACAGGCAGAAACATTTTCGCACTGGGTGGGATAATGCCGTAGAATAGAGCACGGCAAGAAAATGATTTTCTCGTTTGAAGAAGGATCATTTTTACGTTAGTTACTCTCCATCGTCAGGAAGACCTTCAGGGACTGATGAACGCATTAATCCACAAATATCCATGTCAGGGTACGCGAGGACTGTCACAGCATGGGAGGTAATGTTCAGAACGCCATGGACCAATGAGAGAAATTCAGTTTCTCATAAACTTCTCTTTATAGCGATCATGTAATAGATGCTAACATTTGGGCTGCGCTGACTCTTGCTTTGAGTCGGATAGGGCCCACTAGCCGTGGGTTTGACATCCTTGCTGTAGACAGGTGGGTTCGATCGTTACCTTTGGCCAGCAAGTTCTGTTATACCTAAACCACTGAAAATACACTGTGTGATCAAAAGTATCTGGACACATGACTTAGAAGTCCGTGGTGCCCTCCATCGGTAATACTGGAATTCAGTACAGTGTTGGCCCACACTTAGCCTTGAGGACAACTTCCACTCTCTTAGGCATACGCTCAATCAGGTGCTGGAAGGTTTCTTGGGGAATGGCAGCCCATTTCTCACGGAGTGCTGCGCTGAGGTGATTTATCGATGTCGGTCGGTGAAGCCTGGCACGAAGTCGGCGTTCCAAAACATCCCAAAGGTTTTCTATAGCTCAGGACTGTGTACAGGTCAGTCCATTAAAGGGATGTTATTGTCGTGCAGCCACTCCGCCACCGGCCGTGAATTATGAATAGGTGCTCGATCGTGTTGAAAGATGCAGTCGCCATCCCCGAATTGCTCTTCAACAGTTGTTGTTGTTGTTGTGGTCTTCAGTCCTGAGACTGGTTTGATGCAGCTCTCCATGCTACTCTATCCTGTGCAAGCTTCTTCATCCCCCAGTACCTACTGCAACCTACATGCTTCTGAATCTGCTTAGTGTATTCATCTCTTGGTCTCCCCCTACAATTTTTACCCTCCACGCTGACCTCCAATACTAAATTGGTGATCCCTTGATGCCTCAGAACATGTCCTAAGAACCGATCCCTTCTTCTGGTCAAGTTGTGCCACAAATTTCTCTTCTCCCCAATCGTATTCAATACTTCCTCATTAGTTATGTGATCTACCCATCTAATCTTCAGCATTCTTCTGTAGCACCACATTTCGAAAGCCTCTATTCTCTTCTGGTCCAAACTATTTACCGTCCATGTTTCACTTCCATACATGGCTACACTCCATACAAATACTTTCATAAATGACTTCCTGACACTTAAATCAATACTCGATGTTAACAAATTTCTCTTCTTCAGAAACGCTTTCCTTGCCATTGTCAGTCTACATTTTATATCCTCTCTACTTCGACCATCATCAGTTATTTTGCTCCCCAAATAGCAAAACTCCTTTACCACTTTAAGTGTCTCATTTCCTAATCTAATACCCTCAACATCACCCGACTTAATTCGACTACATTCCATTATCCTTGTTTTGCTTTTGTTGTTGCTCATCTTATTCCCTCCTTTCAAGACACTGTCCGTTCAACTGCTCTTCCAAGTCCTTTGCTGTCTCTGACAGAATTACAATGTCATCGGCGAACCTCAAAGTTTTTATTTCTTCTCCATGGATTTTAATCCAGTGGGAAGCAAGAATGTGCTTAAAACATCAATGTTGGCCTGTTCTGTGATAGTGCCACGGAAAACAACAAGACGTCCAAGCCCCCTCCATCAAAAACATGACCACCCCATAACACCACCGCTTGTGAATTTTGCTGTTGGCATTACACACACTTCCACATGACGTTCACTGGGCATTCGCCATACCTACACCGTGCTATCGTATAGCAACATTGTGTACCATAATTCTCCACTCCACACAACGTTTCTCCATTGTTCAATAGTCCAATGTTTACGCTCGATACACCAAGTGAGGCGTCGTTTGGCATTTATCGGCGTGATGTGTGGTTTATGAGCAGCCGCTCGGCCATGAAATCCAAGTGTTCTCACCTCCTGCCTAACTGTCATAGTACTTGCAGTGGATCCTGATGCAGTTTGGAATTCCTGTGTGATGGTCTGGACAGATGTCTGCCTATTACACATTACGACACTCTTCAACTGTCGGCGGTCTGTTTCAGTCAACATACGAGGTCCGCCGGTACGTTTTTGTGCTGTACGTCTCCCTTCATGTTTCCACTCCACTACCACATCGGAAATAGTGGACCTAGGGATATTTAGGGGGGTGGAAATCTCGGGTACAGACTTATGAAACAAGTGACAGCCAATCGCCTGACAATGTTCGAAGTCCGTGGGTTCCGTGGAGCGCCCCATTCAGCTCTCTCACGATGTCTAATGACTACTGAGGTCACTGATATGGTATACCTGGCAGTAGGGGGCAGCTCAATAGACATCATCATCATCATCATCATCATCATCATCATCATTTAAGACTGATTATGCCTTTCAGCATTCAGTCTGGAGCATAGCCCCCCTTATACAGTTCCTCCATGATCCCCTATTCAGTGCTAACATTGGTGCCTCTTCTGATGTTACACCTATTACATCAAAATCATTCTTAACCGAATCCAGGTACCTTCTCCTCGGTCTGCCCCGACTCCTCCTACCCTCTACTGCTGAATCCATGAGTCTCTTGGGTAACCTTGCTTCTCCCATGCGTGTAACATGACCCCACCATCTAAGCCTGTTTGCCCTGACTGCTACATCTATAGAGTTCATTCCCAGTTTTTCATAATAGACATAATATGAAAAACGTATGTTTTTGGGACGTGTCCGGATACTTTTGATCACATGGTGCATGTGCTGATAGTCCGCCGGGGTACTAGAAAGGCACCACTTCCAGCCCTGTGCCGTAGAGTAAGTAGTATGGAATGAATTGCCCGTGCCGCTGATCGAAGCTTTTTAAGACTCGATGCCCAACAGCAGAATGGCAGAAGTAATAATTCTGTGTACTAAATTTCACACTCTGTACACCCCCGAAACACGTCCGCATTGAATCATGTATGCTTCCTGCTTCGCTACATCCCAGGAATAATTTGTTCAGTATCCTTCCTAGTGTTGCAGTAGCGCTGGGCAGCAGTATAGTGTCAAAAGGTATTCGATTCTTATTTTGAGACTACTACATTATAACCCACTCATCAAGTAATTAGCTACGAACATAAACATTTTTCATACAACCGCTGAGTTCTACCTTCATCAGGGATGGTGAGTGTGGTGTCACCGCCAGACACCACACTTGCTAGGTGGTAGCTTTAAATCGGCCGCGGTCCATTAGTACATGTCGGACCCGCGTGTCGACACTGTCAGTAATTGCAGACCGAGCGCCACCACACGGCAGGTCTAGAGAGACGTACTAGGACTCGTCCCAGTTGTACGACGACTTTGCTAGCGACTACACTGACGAAGCCTTTCTCTCATTTGCCGAGAGATAGAATAGCCTTCAGCAAAGTCCATGGCTACGACCTACCAAGGCGCCATTAACCATTTCTAGAGAGAGTCTCACTTGTATCATCAAGAATGCTGTATACAAATGATGGATTAAAGGTAAGTATTCCAGCAGCTACGTAATTTTCTTTATAGCATTCATTATGTATCCTGTTTCAGACCTACCGCCCACCTGCGTGAGTTGACGCGTGCAATTCGGCCTCCTCTTGCAACACAGTGTTGGCTCTTCTGCCAACACTACAGTGAGGTAGGATCAGTCGTAGGTTTAAGAGACGCCTATTGTTATGCGAAACATTTTACTTGCCGTGTATTCGTGCATGCAATGACAGACATTTGCCTGCCTGGAACACCTGCAGCAGACGCTGGGGTGCTACCTCTATGGGTGGAAATTGCATGGTTCGTCTTGGGGGATCGTGCGAGTTCAGACGTGTGCATTAAATGGCGAAGCTAGATGACAGAAATAAGTTGTCGAAAGAAAGGAAACACCGTCAAGGATAAGTCCACTTTACTGTCAAGTGCTGTGACAGGTAGTTCATCATGGTAGGAGTACATGATAACAAATTCAGACCAAATAAAACGCACAAGTCACAATAAGCCCAAAAAGTTGAGTCAGTACATATGTACCCTCATCTCGCGGCAACGCAGGGGTGTATTCTCACATGCAAACGATCACACAGGTGCCGAATGTCATCCTGCGATAGACTGTCGCTAGGCACTCTTCGCCTTGTGTTGCAGTTCGGCACACAGCCGTCCGAAATGCTTTCACAAAAGAAGACGAAGTAAATATTCCAGAATTCGAATCAAGAACAGCTGCCAGCATGAGTAACATAGAAGTAAATATCCCTGGAGTAGTGAAGTAACGTAAGTCACTACACAAAAGCAAGTCTGTATACCAATTAGGTTCCTTTCAGAGTGTGCTGATGGAATAGCTTAATAATTAGCAATCATATACAACAATTTCCTCGACGAAAGATCCGTAGCCAAACACTAGAAAGTAGCACAGGTCACACCAATATTCAAGAAAGGTAATATGAGTAATACACTATATTACAGGCCCATCTCATTAACGTCGATATGCAGCAGGATTCAGGAACAGATACTGTGTTCGAACGTTATATATTACCTCGAAGAAAACGGTTTATTGACACACAGTCAACATGGATTTAGAAAACATCGTTCTTGTGAAACACAACTAGCTCTTTACTCGCATGAAGAGCTGAGTGCTATTGATAATGAATATCAGACTGATTCCTTATTTCTGGATTTCCAGAACACTTTTGACAATGTTACACACAAGCGGCTTGTAGTGAAATTGCGTGCTTATGGAATATCGTCTCAGTTATGTGACTGGATTTGTGATTTCCTGTCAGAGAGGTCACAGTTCGTAGTAACTGACGGAAAGTCAACGAGTAAAACAGAAGTGATTTCTGGCGTTCCCCAAGGTAGTGTTATAGGTCCTTTGCTGTTCCTTATCAATATACACGATATGGGAGACAATCTGAGCAGCCCTCTTAGGTTGTTTGCAGATGAAGCTATCGTTTATTGACTAATAAAGTCATCAGAAGATCAAAAGAAAATGCAAAACGATTTAGAAAAGATATCTGTATAGTGCGAAAATTGGCAGTTGACCCTAAATAACGAAAAGTGTGAGGTCATCGGCATGAGTGCTAAAAGGAAACGGTTAAAGTTGGCTAGACTATAAATCAGCCTAATCTGAAGGCCGTAAATTCAACCAAATACTTAGGTATTACAATTACGAACAACTTAAATTGAAACGAAGTCATAGAAAATGTTGTGGGGACTGCTAACCAAAGACTGCGCTATATTGGCTGGAGACTTAGAAAAAGGAACAGATCTACTAAGGAGACTGCCTACACTACGCTCGTTCGTCCTCTTTTTAGAAGACTGGTGCGCGGCGTGGAATCCCTACCGGACACGATTCACGGAGTACAGGGTGATCAAAAAGTCAGTATAAATTTGAAAACTGAATAAACCACGGAATAATGTAGATAGAGAGGTACATATTGAAACACATGCTTGGAATGACACGAGGTTTTATTAAAACCGAAAAAATACTAAAGTTCAAAAAATGTCCGACAGATGGCGCTTCATCTGATCAGAATAGCAATATTTAGCATAACAAAGTAAGACAAAGCAAAGATGATGTTCTTTACAGGAAATGCTCAATAGATCGCCATCATTCCTCAACAATAGCTGTAGTCGAGGAATAATGTTGTGAACAGCACTGTAGAGCATGTCCGGAGTTATGGTGAGGCATTGGCGTCGGACGTTGTCTTTCAGTATTCCTAGAGATGTCGGTCGATCACGATACACTTGCGACTTCAGGTAACCGCAAAGCCAATAATCGCACGGACTGAGGTCTGGGGTCCTGGGAGGCTAAGCATGACGAAAGTGGCGGCTGAGCACACGGTCATCACCAAACGACGCGCGCAGGAGATCTTTCACGCGTCTGGCAATACGGGGTGGAGCGCCATCCTGCATAAACATCGTACGCTCCAGCAGGTGTTTAATAGCCAGGCTGGGGATGATGCGATTCTGTAACATATCGGGGTACCTCTCACCTGTCACGGTAGACGTTAGCTGCTGTCCAGCGCCATGTGTTGGACATTTTTTGAACTTCGTTTTTTTTGTTCTAATAAAACCCCATTTCATTCCAAGCGTGTGTGTCAATTTTTACCTCTCTATCTACATTACTCCGTGGTTTATTAAGTTTTCAAATTTATACTAACTTTTTATCACCCGGTGCATCGAAAGAGTTCAAAGAAAGGCAGCACTTTGGCACTATCGTGAAGTAGGGGATATGGTGTCACTGAAATGACACATGATTTGGCGTGAACATAATTAAAACAAATGCTTTTTTCGTTGCAGTAGTATCTTCTGACGAAATTCCAATCAGCAACTTTCTCCTCCAAATGCCAAAACAAAATTACACCGACAATATGGAGAAACGATCACCATGATAAAATGAGGAAAATCAGAGCTCATACGGAAAGGTATAGGTGTTCGTTCTTTCCGCCCGCTATACGAGACTGGTATAATACAGAATTGTGAAGATGGTTCGATGAGCCCTCTGCCAGGCACTTAAATGTGATTTTCAGAGTATCCATGTAGATGTAGGTGCAGAATGGGTTTTGTAGGTTATGGAAAAGGAGTGAGATCCCATACGGGTGCCATTGCCGAGTGATCTTCTGATCTTGCTGAGCCGGCCTGAGGGACCGATCTGTCCTAGGCGGTGCAGTCTGGAGCCTCGCGACCGCTACGGTCGCAGGTTCGAATCCTGCCTCGGGCATGGATGTGTGTGATGTCCTTAGGTTAGTTGGGTTTAAGTGGTTCGAAGTTCTAGGGGACTGATGACCTCAGAAGTTAAGTCACATAGTGCTCAGAGGCCATTTGAACCATTTTGATCTTGAAACTTCCTGGCAGGTTAAAACTGTGTGCCCGACCGAGACTCGAACTCGGGAGTTAAGCTGTGAGGACCTGGCGTGAGTCGTGCTTCGGTAGCTCAGATGGTAGAGCACTTGCCCGCGAAAGGCAAAGGTCCCGATTTCGAGTCTCGGTCGGGCACACAGTTTTAATCATCCAGGAAGTTTCATATCAGCGCACACTCCACTGCAGAGTGAAAATCTCATTCCATTTTGACCTTGGTGACCACGGTCGTTGTTGTACGCAGTGGTGAGCGCGATGCACGGCAGCAGCAGCCGTATGTGCACGTGCAATGTCCCTCCGAAAATGTACATAACGTTTCTGTCGCAGAAATGCCAGTAACACGTGGATTACAAGCTGTGCAGTGTAATGACCTCTGGTTACTTTACCCTGATTGAAATGTCCGAACATAGGTTGGACAAACGGTAGGAGATGTGAATGGGCAAAACCTAGGTGAGCACATAATTTTTCCTTAAGAAATTACAAATATATTTCAAAATATGCCAACAATCAGAATGATAGTTAAAAACCCCTTGCACCAGATATACAGGGTGTAAATTTTATGTTGACATACCATAATAACTCGAAAATTAAGTTTCACGCGAAAAAATGTGTAGAATCCAAAGTTGATTATTTTCGAGGGGGCATCTACTGGTGCTAAAACTAGCCCGCCACCCCAGCCCCCAAGGGGTGGGGCGGGAGGCTACTTTAAAGTTTAAAATGGGAACCCCCATTTATTATTGTATAATCAGATTCTACATAAACTACGTACATTTTGTCTTAAACATTTGTTTTGATTTTGGTAGTTGGTGCTGTAATTCAAGAATCTCCATGTTCTCATTTTTTCTCGGAAAATGTTGTCCGATAAATAAAAAATACTTATTCATTTCGCAAAATTTTGATTCGATAAAACTGAAACTCTCCCTCTGTCCGTATAGGGTGCGGTTTGAGAGAGAGGTTCAAACGGTTCAAATGGCTCTGAGCACTATGCGACTTAATTTCTGAGGTCATCAGTCGCCTAGAACTTAGAACTAATTAAACCTAACTAACCTAAGGACATCACACACATCCATGCCCGAGGCTGGATTCGAACCTGCGACAGTAGCGACGCTCGGTTCCAGACTGTAGCGCCTAGAACCGCATGGCCACTTCTGCCGGCTGAGACGGAGGAATTAATGCTTTACAAATGTTGACCCAAATACTAATTGTTTACGAAGATTAGGATAAGTTTTTTGTTTCGAGGTCATGAGGTCACACAACTTTTAATTATCAAACAAATCATCTGACTAGCTAACTAACCAAACATGCTACTTACTAACTAGTGAACTCATTTTTTATTTATCCGTAACCATTTTCCACTCAAAAATGAGAACATGGATTTTCTTGAATTACAACGCCAACTACCAAGAATCAAAACAAATGATTAAGACAAAACATACGTTGTTTTTATAAGTATAATCTGATTGTGCAATAAAAAATAGGGGTTCCCATTTGAAATTTTAAAGTTGCCTCCCGCCCCATCCCCCAGGGGGCTGGGGTGATGTGCTGATTTTAGCACCAGTAGACGTCCCCCTCGAAAACAATCAACTTTGGATTCTACATATTTTTTCATGTGAAGCTTATTTTTCGAGTAATTCTGATTTGTCAGCTTATTTTTTACACCCTGTATGCTAATGAACAGCAAGTCTCTCTTACATAGACATTCTTTAACACAACAGAAAAATCAGTTTAAATAACAAGCTTGACTTACACAACCAAATTAAAATCGGAGAAACAATAACATAAATAACTACTGTTTATCACAGTAAGTAGGCCGAAGCCACCCAAACCCTCGCAGAGGCCAATCTTAAAACTCAGTAGAAAACAACTCAGAGTATGACAAATTTTGAAACGGCAGTGAGGCCCTTAAATAATACCCACACCATTCTAACAGTGGAATTAAGTAAAAGTTCTTAAACTAAATTACACAACAGCAAAGGACAAGAATGTATCCACAGAGAAATGACAAATTTAGAACTTTAAGCCTGGTAATCTTCCAATGAATTAAAAAGAAATATGCAACCAAGTTAGTCCAAGCTATCATGAGCTGTGAATTACAAATGGAATTTAAACGCTTAGAAACTTAAGTACAGTAAATGTTCGTAAACTGAAATACAGAAAATAGATTCTTTGGTTCGTTACGATAGATCAAGAGACAAGGCAAGCTCGAAAAGGCAGTTACTTACAAATAAAATATCCAGAAAACTTTACTTGTTTAGCAGCTGCAATTGAAATCAAAACCCCAGTGAAAGCTAACGTCCAACAGACGCCGTCCGGGTTCGTGGCCAGGCCGAAGTATATTCGCGCAAACACAGTTGACACTCGGCACGGTGGCTCATGGGAGCGACTGTAAATGGAAAATGCCTTTACGGTCGCTCCGAACAGCCACCGCCCCGAGTGTCAACTTCGTTTGCGGTTGTAATACAGGAGTACACACACGCTGTCGACCTATGTGTCGATTAAAATGTCACGATTTAGAAACCAAGGCTCTCAACAGATAGCGTACACATTATGACACTAAAGTCAAGAGTTCCGGCAATAAGGTCTTCAGATCTTCCAAGACTCAATAAAGCCCTTAAAGTAACGCAACGTTCGCTAAGCAATTACTTAACTATAAGTTATGTGAATAAGGCTTAAACATTTTAATTGTAAGCAGAAATATCAACTACTGTACTAGAACTGCTAATATAAAACGATAAGAGAATTGCAATAACCAATAGCAGATTTACCGCTGGCCGCTGTGGCCGAGCGGTTACAGGCGCTTCAGTCTGAAACCGCGCGACCGCTACGGTCACAGGTTCGGATCCTGCCTTGGGCATGGATGTGTGTGATGTCCTTGGGTTAGTTGGGTTTAAGTAGTTCTAGTTCTAGGGGACTGATGACCTCAGATGTTAAGTCTCATAGTGCTCAGAGGCATTTGAACCGTTTGAGCAGATTAACCAACAGACATAGAATGCTCTTTTGAAACTACAGAATAATAAATACTAACTTACCCGTCTGGCACGGACTTCATAGTTAATATTGAGTTCGCAGACACTCGAGATTTATACCATCTAAAACAAATTTAAATGAACATTAGTTGCAACATCAAAAGCTGATTCAACATTGCTCAAAACTTACAACAGACAAGGAATTACCTAAAGCTAACGAAAAAAAAAATTGAAACACTAGTGCACATTACGTACCTCTGGTAGAAACGGAGCAGAACAATTCAGGAACACATTTACCGCTTAAGTCGGTGGCTTATCTAAGTAAACATTTACGTTAACCGAGAACAACTCGGAGATCTAACAGACCAGCAGCCCGTATAACACTTCTAATGCAAGCATGAATAGAAATCACTAAGCAAATCAGCAAAGCTACACTTGCGTCTTAAAATAGGTTACAGTAATTGCAGGAAAACCTCATTTTTCAAACCCCACAGTCGAGGTTCACAGAGGTAATAAACACAATACGCACCATACCTGCTTTAGTATATCATATGCCGTCATTAAAAATACTATTCTGGCCTACAAAATCCAAACTGCACATGGAGAGAACATTCCAGAAGGCAGGTTGCTGGTGCACTTTCTCCGGAAACCCCAGAAACCAGCCACCATGGATGCTGCGTGCATACGGCTCCGAATGCGCCAATGGCTACAATGTCAACAAACGGGGCCCTCAGCATGTACCTTATCCGCCGTGTACCAACTCGGCACTTAGGCACAGGCCCGGCTATTTCCTCACTCGCAAACAGCGGCAAACCAAATGAGTCAGTGCGACACTCGTGCCTCCTACTGGGACTCCAGCCAATCAGAGCATCCAAAGATAACACAACGCAGTCACAGTTCACTGCTGAAAATGCAGTTGTTACCCTTATCTGTAACTTATGGCCCCCCAAACTGTGGAGCCTGGGATGGGACTTTCGTGTCGTGGGCGAATACACTCCAGAACAGGCTGCTCACCAGGTCTACACCATACACGAGTAGGACCACCACTCTCTCACAGACAGATCCTACTATCGTCACAACCTCCTACTGTGACGCCAGTCAATCAGAGGTTCCAAATATAACACAACGCCGCCACAGCCACTGAAACCTAATTGTGGCCGTGACTCGTAACTGATGGCCCTGCAAACCATGGAGCCTAGTTTGGGGATTTTGTGTTATGGGCGAATACACTCCAGAACAGCCTGCCCACCAGGTCTATGCCATATATGTGTATGTCCATGACTCACTCACACACAGATCGTACTCTCGTCAAATGGTTCAAATGGCCCTGAGCACTATATGTTACTCTCATCACTAACACGTGTTGGGATGCCAGTAGATCAGAGGATTCAAAGACAACACCATGCTGCCACAGCACACTGCAGAAACTCCAATTGTGACTGTCAGTTGGAACAGATGCCCCCCCCCCCCCCCAATTGTGACTGTCAGTTGGAACACATGCCCCCCCCCCCCAAACCATGGAGCCTGGGATAGGATCTGAGGTCATCAGTCGCCTAGAACTTAGAACTAATTAAACCTAACTAACCTAAGGACATCACACACATCCATGCCCAAGGCAGGATTCGATCCTGCTACCGTAGTGGTCGCTCGGTTCCAGACTGTAGCGCCTAGAACCACACGGCCACTCCGGCCGGCCTACTCTCATCACTACCAACCAAAGACAACAGTACGCCGGCACAGCTCACTGGTGTAACTCCAGCTGTGACCGTGAGTTGTAAGTGATGGCCCCTGAGACCATGGAGGCTGGGATGGGACTTTTGATTTTGGGTGAATACAGTCCAGAACAGGCTGCTCACCAGTTCTACACCATACACATGTACGTCCGTCACTCACTCACAGACAGATCTATCTCTCATCACTACCTCCTGTTGGGATGCCAGACAATCAGAGGATGCAAAGACAACACAACGCCGCCACAGGTCACTGCAGAGACTCCAATTTGGACTGTGAGTTATAACTCATGGATTCCCAAACCATTGGGCCTGAGATGGGACTTTTGCATCGTGGGCAAATACTCTCCAGAACAGGCTGCTCACAAGGTCTACACTGTACACATGTATGTCCGTCACTGACTTACAGACAGACCCAACTCTCATCACTACCACGTGTTGGGATGCCGGTAGATCAGAGGATCCAAATATAACACCATGCTGCCACAGCACACTGCAGAAACTCCAATTGTGACTGTCAGTTGGAACAGATGCCCCCCCCCCCCCCCCAAACCATGGAGCCTGGGATAGGATTTTGCTTCGTGGGCGAAGACACTACAGAACAGGCTTCTCACCAGGGTTACAGTGCACACGTGTACGTCCATCACTCACTTACAGACAGATCCTATTCTCATCACTGAAGGCGACAGAGTGCGATTCCGCTCTCCAGTCGACTCCTGCACGACACCAGAACAGCACTGCTTGGCAGTCTCGCGGTGATAGCCTGACCAGACGTATACGTGATCTGATCTTGTTGCAATCAGGTGCACCAAGTGTCCTGATTTCGTCTGTGGAGGATGTTCGGTCGACTTCTGCTGCTCTTACAACGTGTCCATTCTGACGTGTGTTTGTGCTACGCGAACGCTTAGAAGGTCGCCTACAGCTGTGAAAATGTTCCACAGACCGGTGGTGAAAGTAGTGCACATCACTGATTGTGCTCAACATGGGCAGCAACCCAGTGATACACCTGTGGAGCTTCCACCAGGCCGATACTGCGATCCCCTGGAAATGGCCGAAGTTATTCAACAAGAGTTCATAGTAGTTGTCGGGGCATGGTCTTACGCTATCGCAGGGTACGATGAATGTGGGTCACACTGTTCATCTCTAAACTCAGCATGGTTAGTGCTGGAGAGTCAAAGCAGAGGGCGAACATAAGGGTCTCCAGAGTGCCATCTGATAGTCGATGACAGTGACAAATGATCCACTAACACTACAACCCCTTGACATCCACAAGGCTGTGGTATCACTGAATACAGTCCTTCAGGGAGCTGCATTTTTTTCTTGTAGTCGGCACACCAAGAGACTATCTTCACCCTGCTGTCGTGATGATGACGTGCCGATCTGACTAGTATTATAGACGCTTTTATCACTAAATCAGCACACTCGTCTGACTTCCTTCTGGTTTGTGACGACATTGTGCTGGATTTGCATATTGTCTCACCTTTTAAGTGACTGTATGTTTAGTGGATCTTCAGAGTGAGGAGCATTAGATTTCATTCTTCAATAATTTTTGTAGTCGTTCGGAACACTTGGGTATCAATTACCAATTTCATATGGTGATTAACGGTTTCAAGGGGCTTATCTGATTGCTCTTGGAATGTTTCAAGTGTTAATACCAATATATGGTGACTTTCTCTTGTCTACTGTAACCAGTGGCAATGTAAAGACTCATGGTCCACTGATTTGTATTTGCATATGATGTATGTTATCTTGTACTCAGATACTGGTAATTAGATTTCGTTCAGCGTAACTTTGATTTTCGGAGCTTATTATCACTTTCTCTGGTCGTCATTCGAGTTAATCTACGATACTTTCCATTCTGCACATATGTACACTCAAGAACAACCTTCTGAAAGTGTTACATATTCATTTTAATTACAAACGGTGAGTGCATGTTTATTAAACAATATTTTCATCTATGCAGGTAATTGTGTGCTGCTGCTGAAGCTGGAGAAATAGAGATCCTTCTGGTACCACATTAGCTCATGGTTTTCGGATTATTATTACATGATGAAGCGCATAATTTTCAAAAGCATTTGCATTGCACAAATTGTATCTGTTGATACAATTCCCTCACATTAATTGTTAATAACTACATTGGGTCTTGTAATGGTACTTGAATTACGTAACCATTGCGGCACCTCACCTCAACCTCTCGATACCAGCAATATTCTACTGTGTTTCTGTAAAACAGTTAATATATTTCTGTGACAACATTCAGATTTGATTTCATTAACGTAGAGGTACTTCGATACATCGATATGTATCTATTGCAATAATATTATTCTTACGTGTATTCTTTCTTTTGTCACTACGATCTCTGACGTAGTTGTAACTCTGATTTTTGGGCGCGTAAGCGGTTATTTGAGTCAAGCTTTGGTCGTCACGTTAAAAAGACGCAAATTGTAGTCAGTTTATGAAATGTGAACTTTAACAGTGAGGAAGATATTTTCAAGTATATTGTGAAGTGATGTTTTGGAACGAGGTACGTGATACTGCAACAAAAGCAATAAAAAAGAAGTGTAACTTTAATTTGGAGTGCTGATTACTTTTTTACATCACCATTTTCCTAACTTGCAAAAGTTTAATCTTCAAGAATGGTTTATGAAACACATCTATAAAACTTCTGAATATCGCAGAATAACACCCAGGCCTCTTTGCATCCGAGCTTGGAATCATCACTACCTAGATTTTCGACGATTGAGCCATGAGTTCACAATGAGACCAGCGTGGGAAACACGGAAAGATGAGTGCCTAGTTTATCCATTATTTCAAAAAATGACTTTGTTAACTGTGCTTTGATGACACCTGCCACATAATATAACTTTGTTGTTGCCAGAAAATGCAATATTTAGCAGCGTGAGCAACACTACAATCATAATTAATTTTTGACCTTTGTTGTGGTAGGGTTGTTAGAGTCTGCAGGGAGAATTCTAATATCAGTTTCATTTTGGTACAGTAGGGTTTTATTATGTTTCTTTGCACTTACCGAACCAATGAATGTGATGGCTAAATTGTTGCGTTCTATTTGGTGGGCCTACAGATAGTAACTGATTTGTATAGCTTTGTAAATAATGACCAGATAAACAAGACATCGTACTCTGTACTAAAGGTTCTCAGCTCTATCTTTACTTGAGTGAAAAAATGTAAGGCAGAAAATTTACTAACTTGTTAGGAAAGCGCATCAGACAGAACTGCAGTGCTAGAGCCTACTACGATTTGCTTCATTCTTTTACTCTGAAATATTATTTAATACTGAAGATTTTCTAGTTATCGTCAATTACTGATACTTCCAAAGATCTTAATTTCATGTTAGGTTGTATACGAATGATTCATGAGAGATATAAGAATAACAAAATTAATTTCATAGAAGCACCATATTATGACTCCAGCCGAAAATTGTGAGTTACATTAGACATCAAAGTTGACTATCGAGCATGTTGGAAAAGAAAAAAAGGACAACATAATTATTAATTTCTTTTATAAATTATAGAGTGCAGCAATCAGTCGTCCTTTTTTAGATTTTATTACGCAAATCCAGATTTCGGCTAGTGGCTAGCCGTTCTCAATGCAGTATTTTCTATTCTCGATGCATGTAAGTCCCTGTTGTTCGGGCGTCAGTCACATTTCTTAGAATACGTATTGCGTGCTTGCCCTAACGAACACTGCATCGAACTGTTAAATACAGACTATGCACTAATGTATTTCATGCCAAAACCAAGGCAATCTGACGAGAAAACTAAATAAGTCTCTTCCTATGATCTCCCTGTGTTCTCCCTTTACTATGGTTAGCAGACATTGGGACAAATTTCATTTTGAGTCTGTCCACGATGCATACGATAGCCAAAGCAGTTAATGTGACCGCTCGCGTGAAGCGTGAAATCCAGATTTGAGTGCCAGTCCGACACAAATTTTCATTTGTTTCCAGTAGATTATACATCAGTGGAGATACTATATTCGTAATCTGCAAATACATTTCGTAATTACATTTCAGTTATTCATATACTTTCTATTACACTGGTAATTCCGTCTGACCCTCTTTTTTTATTATTGTATTGCTCCTTGGGATCGTCCTGCAGCACCTAAGAATAAATAATGTCAGTTTGATTACATAATTACGTTTCAGTTATTCGTATACGTTCTATTACACCGGGTAACTCTGACTGACCACATTTTCTATTACTCCATTGCGCTTTGCGATCGTCCTGCCACTACTCAACTTAAATAATGCCTGTCTGACTGCGTTTATGCACCTGTGGTTTGAAACGTAACAGGTCATTCTTCATATTATTCCAACAACTGATTTAGGTCATATTTCACACGACACTAAAGCTAATGGAGGTTGGTTAATTAACTGTTATATCATTAGGCAGCATCCATGTTGGTAAATTCACCTTTGAACACCGAAATGCAATTTTCAATAACATTATGTCAAAGTACTTGTCACTGTTACTTCCATCTGTTTCTAGAAACGTGTACAACAAAGTAGTCTAATTACAACTAGTACTGTTCAGTTAGAAAAATCAAATAATCAAAGAGTCACCAAAAATCCTGCTTTTATAATGTTTGAAACCTGTAACATCTCCGATTATTATACTTAAGTAATTACTTAGTAATTACTGAAAATAAAAACGATATGTTATTGACGATATAAACAAAGCCATTATTGGGAGTGCTGTAATATTTACTGAAATTCCCTTTGCGTCAAGAAATTTGAAGCCAGAAACATGTTAGGAAGATTTGGGTTGACTAGCTTCCGAATGATTAACAAAAATGAAATCAGTAATGTGTGTATTTCACCTTGTATCCTGTTTCATGCAACCATACGATGACAAAAGTTTTTGAAATTCTGAACAACTTAAGTGATTGTAATCAACGATATTACTAGGTGTAAAAAATGTTCTGATGGTCAGCAAATGTGTATAAGACCCACGAGGAATTACAGGCTGTCACTCGCTTTAATCATAAATATCTGTCTGAGGGAAGCTACTCGTATACCACAGTAAAATAAAATCAGTGAATAGTAGAGAGAGTATGAATGAGAACAATGGAGAATTTAAGTTTCAAAAATAGGGTCGAGTTTTATTAAATCATTAGTAACTACAGCTAGCTGATAAATGTTACACAAAAATGTAAAGTACCGATCAGTTAGTATTTGATAGGTAAAGCATACATTGGGTGGAAGCTATACAAATTCTCCCCTGAATTAATTCTTTTTACAATACAGTCTGACTTCTTTTACATCAATACATTGTGAGACCAGTTCAGAAGGAATCAACTAGTATCAACTATACCACAAACTGTAGTTCGGCTGAGAATAGGGAGCAATGAATATCATTTAAGAACCCTACCCCAGTGCAAAAGTACTCTACTATTTCACCTTGATTCAGGCGGCAGAAGAAAACGGCACGCTGTGAATGAGGAGTGGTAACGTTCTTACCTGTACACGAAAATATGAGAACTACGTCGTCTGGCGTTCTAATTATCTGGATGCGTGATACTTCCCAATCAGATCTTTGAAATCCTGGCAGATTTCACTGTGAGCTGCACCTGTTCACCGGTCTGGCCAAACTAGTTTGACTCATAAACATGACGGAGCATGCTAGAATTGTCAGAGGTCGGACGGAAGACTCGGGACGAATATGTCGACCCACAGCACACACGACATGTCGGTAAAGTTGGATATTCCCACAGGGTCTTAGTCCACCACACGATACAGACCACAACTCTCACCCACTACGGAAAGACATGAAGTTCTCCATCAGGGGTGAGCCAGAAGACGAAGACAACAAGGATCACAACCATTCTCCACCAAGTTTCGGTACAGGAGACCAGTTACCAAAACCTAACTGCCCCCACATAGCACAAATCAACTAAACCGTATTCTACTCATTCAGTTTCCCATTGGCCTGCTGCGCTGGTAACCAATCAAGACCTGAGGGACCACCTTTTTCCGTTATGAAATCATATTTAGTCTATGAAGTATTTTCCCAACAAAAACGAACTGAAAGTACGTTATATCATACAACAAATGTTCAACACACGGCTTTGTAATGCAGAAATACAGTTGGGAAAACAGTGATTGGTAACAATAAACTTGTTGCTTCATTTAATGTTAACAACAGTCACTGTAAAGCTTTTCTCCAATCTTCACATTAAAAAATAAATCTACCTAGATGGCTCCACAGTCGCTCATCTGGAGAGTCATCTAATCTTTCTGGACCAACCACTTCCAATTTCTGAGAGAAATCTGTTAAGCTTCGGAGAAGGGGTGTTACCTCTGCTAGACATGTACGATAGCTGCTCTACCCTTATCGCCCCAGCTTCGAATATGAGAATGCATGGTGTTTTACGACCTTCCCATCATTTGCACAAAAGCTCAGTTTACAGCAGTCTCTCTCCACCCAGTTTCAGCCATCTGGCCGCCTTCTGCAATAGACTGGAGCCTAGCCTAGGTGAAATGTTTTAAGAAACAGCCCCTCCTGCCTGACTCTAAGCATGAGGAGGAGAGAGATTCGGTCACAAGCCTTCTGCAGGTAAGAATGACTGAATACTGTTCCCCAGACTGCACTCAGCATTTATGGCCCCCAATTCATCTCACTCCATGTCCTTGGCTGCCTCTGCTACAGTCCTCTAGGTGTAAGTTCTCTACAGGTTACACATGTAGCTACAAGAACGTTCTGCCTACAGTTTTGTCATGTACAAAAAAGTCATTAAACACACACAGGGAATGTTGTACTGGGAAGATCAAGATCATGCCCTAAAATATGATGTTAATCTGACAAAGTTGTTGAATTGAAAGAGCGTGATGACACCTCTCACTATCTCCAAGTTACTCAATAATTTTTGCATGGGGAGTGTCATAATTAAATAAGGAGGTTAGTGTGACATGTTGTTGTTGTGGTCTTCAGTCCTGAGACTGGTTTGATGCAGCTCTCCATGCTACTCTATCCTGTGCAAGTTTCTTCATCTCCCAGTACCTACTGCAACCTACATCCTTCTGAATCTGCTTAGTGTATTCATCTCTTGGCCTCCCCCTACGATTTTTACCCTCCACGCTGCCCTCCAATACTAAATTGGTGATCCCTTGACGCCTCAGAACATGTCCTACCAACCGATCCCTTCTTCTGGTCAAGTTGTGCCACAAACTTCTCTTCTCCCCAATCCTATTCAATACTTCCTCATTAGTTATGTGATCTACCCATCTAATCTTCAGCATTCTTCTGTAGCACCACATTTCGAAAGCTTCTATTCTCTTCTTGTCCAAACTACTTATCGTCCATGTTTCACTTCCATACATGGCTACACTCCATACAAATACTTTCAGAAACGACTTCCTGACACTTAAATCTATACTCGATGTTAACAAATTTCTCTTCTTCAGAAACGCTTTCCTTGCCATTGCCAGTCTACATTTTATATCCTCTCCACTTCGACCATCGTCAGTTATTTTGCTCCCCAAATAGCAAAACTCCTTTACTACTTTAAGTGTCTCATTTCCTAATCTAATACCCTCAACATCACCCGACTTAATTCGACTACATTCCATTATTCTCGTTTTGTTTTTGTTGATGTTCATCTTATATCCTCCCTTCAAGACACCATCCATTCCGTTCAACTGCTCTTCCAAGTCCTTTGCTGTCTCTCACAGAATTACAATGTCATCGGCGAACCTCAAAGTTTTTATTTCTTCTCCATGGATCTTAATACCTACCCCGAATTTTTCTTTTGTTTCCTTTACTGCTTGCTCAATATACAGATTGAATAACATCGGGGAGAGGATACAACCCTGTCTCACTCCCTTCCCAACCACTGCTTCCCTTTCATGTCCCTCGACTCTTATAACTGCCATCTGGTTTCTGTACAAATTGTAAATAGCCTTTCGCTCCCTGTATTTTACCCCTGCCACCTTTAGAATTTGAAAGAGAGTATTCCAGTCAACATTGTCAAAAGCTTTCTCTAAGTCTACAAATGCTAGAAACGTAGGTTTGCCTTTCCTTAATCTTTCTTCTAAGATAAGTCGTAAGGTCAGTAGTGCCTCACGTGTTCCAACATTTCTACGGAATCCAAACTGATCTTCCCCGAGGTCGGCTTCTACTAGTTTTTCCATTCGTCTGTAAAGAATTCGTGTTAGTATTTTGCAGCTGTGGCTTATTAAACTGATTGTTCGGTAATTTTCACATCTGTCAACACCTGCTTTCTTTGGGATTGGAATTATTATATTCTTCTTGAAGTCTGAGGGTATTTCGCCTGTTTCATACATCTTGCTCACCAGATGGTAGAGTTTTGTCAGGACTGGCTCTCCCAAGGCCGTCAGTAGTTCCTATGGAATGTTGTCTACTCCGGGGGCCTTGTTTCGACTCAGGTCTTTCAGTGCTCTGTCAAACTCTTCACGCAGTATCGTATCTCCCATTTCATCTTCATCTACATCCTCTTCCATTTCCATAATATTGTCCTCAAGTGCATCGCCCTTGTATAGACCCTCTATGTACTCCTTCCACCTTTCTGCTTTTCCTTCTTTGCTTAGAACTGGGTTTCCATCTGAGCTCTTGATGTTCATACAAGTGATTCTCTTATCTCCAAAAGTCTCTTTAATTTTCCTGTAGGCAGTATCTATCTTACCCCTAGTGAGATACGCCTCTACATCCTTACATTTGTCCTCTAGCCATCCCCGCTTAGCCATTTTGCACTTCCTGTCGATCTCATTTTTTAGACGTTTGTATTCCTTTTTGCCTGCTTCATTTACTGCATTTTTATATTTTCTCCTTTCATCAATTAAATTCAATATTTCTTCTGTTACCCAAGGATTTCTACTAGCCCTCGTCTTTTTACCTACTTGATCCTCTGCTGCCTTCACTACTTCATCCCTCAAAGCTACCCATTCTCCTTCTACTGTATTTCTTTCCCCCATTCCTGTCAATTGTTCCCTTATGCTCTCCCTGAAACTCTGTACAACCTCTGGTTCTTTCAGTTTATCCAGGTCCCATCTCCTTCAATTCCCACCTTTTTGCAGTTTCTTCAGTTTTAATCTACAGGTCATAACCAATAGATTGTGGTCAGAGTCCACATCTGCCCCTGGAAATGTCTTACAATTTAAAACCTGGTTCCTAAATCTCTGTCTTACCATTATATAATCTATCTGATACCTTTTAGTGTCTCCAGGGTTCTTCCATGTATACAACCTTCTATCGTGATTCTTAAACCAAGTGTTAGCTATGATTAAGTTGTGCTCTGTGCAAAATTCTACCAGGCGGCTTCCTCTTTCATTTCTTAGCCCCAATCCATATTCACCTACTACGTTTCCTTCTCTCCCTTTTCCTACACTCGAATTCCAGTCACCCATGACTATTAAATTTTCGTCTCCCTTCACTATCTGAATAATTTCTTTTATTTCATCATACATTTCTTCAATTTCTTCGTCATCTGCAGAGCTAGTTGGCATATAAACTTGTACTACTGTAGTAGGTGTGGGCTTCGTATCTATCTTGGCCACAATAATGCGTTCACTATGCTGTTTGTAGTAGCTTACCCGCATTCCTATTTTCCTATTCATTATTAAACCTACTCCTGCATTACCCCTATTTGACTTTGTGTTTATAACCCTGTATTCACCTGACCAGAAGTCTTGTTCCTCCTGCCAGCGAACTTCACTAATTCCCACTATATCTAACTTTAACCTATCCATTTCCCTTTTTAAATTTTCTAACCTACCTGCCCGATTAAGGGATCTGACATTCCACGCTCCGATCCGTAGAACGCCAGTTTTCTTTCTGCTGATAACGACATCCTCTTGAGTAGTCCCCGCCCGGAGATCCGAATGGGGGACTATTTTACCTCCGGAATATTTTACCCAAGAGGACGCCATCATCATTTAATCATACAGTAAAGCTGCATGCCCTCGGGAAAAATTACGGCCGTAGTTTCCCCTTGCTTTCAGCCGTTCGCAGTACCAGCACAGCAAGGCCGTTTTGGTTATTGTTACAAGGCTAGATCAGTCAATCATCCAGACTGTTGCCCTTGTAACTACTGAAAAGGCTGCTGCCCCTCTTCAGGAACCACACGTTTGTCTGGCCTCTCAACAGATACCCCTCCGTTGTGGTTGTACCTACGGTACGGCCATCTGTATCGCTGAGGCACGCAAGCCTCCCCACCAACGGCAAGGTCCATGGTTCATGGGGGGGACAATGTGACATGAGCAGAAGAAATTATGACACTTCAACTGTTTCTTCAATAACACAATAACAACATGCCAGATCTTGACGGCTTTGCCAACCAAATATACCACACCCTGTTTCCTCCTCATTCAGCTAGCTGTCATACAGAAACACACACACACACAGCCACACACACACACACACACACACACACACACACACACACACACACACACCGGTACATACATACTGCTGCATGACTGCAAACGTTTTTTTGATTTTTGGGATGTTAAAATTGTTCTTGTAGACTCTTACGTCTTTCACATACATCCCCTGACTCTAAATACAATGATTCAATGGCTAAAACGTCACGTAGACATTTAACTAACCAATTAACACCGAAACTGAGGTGAGAGGTGACCTTCCTAAACCACTATACAGTATCGTTGAACATTGAGCATTCTCTTCAATCAGAGATTTTGTTCCTCCTGCCCAAGGATTCACAGTGATTCAATCATCCATAGAGAGAAATGACATGATAATTTATATCCAAGCATTCAGTAAATCTAGGAAAGTTAGATGTGTGTTCTTGCTACATGTATCACCAGTTAACATTATTTCATAGTAAGGTGTCTTTCAGTTCCTTCAGTTCAATGGTGTAACATAATATAAACTACATTTTAGTATCATGTGAACCGTAGTGAGACTTTACACAAATGCCAGAGACGAAATTGAAATACTAGTCTTTTTCTAATATTAGTTTGAAAATTAGAGTATTTGGTGTGTGTTATATTTTGTCAGTCTTGTATTTTAGATGAGAGTGGCCTTTTACCACAGTACACATCTGAAAATGGTGTTGCCGCTCATGACACACGTAGTAGGAATGAAAAGTGAAAAATTACATTCAAACTAATAAAGTAAATACAACAAGGTACACAAAAATGAGAGTAGAAAAAACGAAAAGATATTTTAAGTTTCCTACTGCTGTCACTCAAGGGCCTTTACGTAGTCCAAAAGTTAACGTTACTTTAGTCTGATGAGGTGTGTAACATAGCAACAGTAGGGGGTGAGTTGGTGCTCAGATAAGGGTAGCCCCTATATTTAACTTATCTGTGGTGGCAAGGGTGTCTGTGCCACGATCTTTCTGCAGTCGATGGCAGCACCAACTGGCATATAGACTACTGACGCTCAAAAGTTGGGGCAGCAGTTGGCAGACTATCATTCCTGTTGAAGAGAGTCCTGCAGGAGCAGTTATCAGTCAGAAACTATATTATGTCCCTGGTAACCTCTGCTGTTGAAGGGCGTGATGTTAGGAAGAACTCTGCTTACAGCTGGTAAAATTTTTGTTGACTAAAACAAGAGCGATTTCGTGACATTAAAACACACCAAAAGGTAAGGTGAACCTAGGTGGTAAAAAGCAAAGTACAGTGTCACCAGGCCCGGCGTAGCTCCGTCTACGTTTGTCTCAATGTTTTTAGTTTTGACAGACATAATATTATGATTATGCTTCTTCGTTATGTTTTAATTTTATTCCGTGACATGGCTAACGTTTGGCCCTCAAAATAATTTAATTTTTGTTCTAGAGAAGATACCATTATTGGCATCGAAACCTAAGTAAACTAATAAAATTCTACCTTGCAACTGAAGGCTAAATTTCTTATTTTCTGAGCAATTCACGGTTGCTGAAGCGCTGCATTATGTTAAAGATGGTAAATAGTGAAAAGAATTTGTGATTATATTCCCTTTTTATCTGGTCCCATTCGCCATTTCCTTCCTACTCATCGAAAAACGTACCTTGACTCGCACTTCAAGATCTCAAGCCACGTAATACAAAACTGCGATGATGACGCGCTTGTGACGCTGGCGATCCACAATCGAAATACCTCAAGGCAAACATCATCACACCATGAGAGATAATCCATAACCGTAACCACACTCGAGAACCACCAACGAGAACACACCGCTGCACTGGCGATAACCCTAATCGGAACACAGCGTCCACTGGCGTGGACAACCCCTGTCCATCCCGCAAGATAGCCCCACTGACATAGGTGGTACTGTCAAAATCACACAAACATCCATTATCGGATCGCCATTCAACTGAAGTGGCACCACCATCGCCTCTCCGCTACGAATGATGGGACAGGCCGTTCATTTGCTCCATTGGCAATGAACACAGTATCAACAGAAGAAACGGTTGGCAAATTCCAAGAAGAATTCTGAGAAGAAATGTGTCTCGAAGACTTATTTCTGTCCCAACGCATTCCTTTGCTGTGGTTTGAGAAGCTACGTGTTTTAAGCTACACAGTATCAACGGAAGAAACCGTTGATAATTCCAAAATGAATTCTGAGAAGAGATGTGTCTGGAAGACTTGTACAATTTCTGTCCCAACACATTCCTTTGCTGTGGCTTGAGAAGCTACTAATATAGCAAAGCTCAAGTATTAAACCAACTAGTTTTTTTATAAACCCAAGAGTTTTCCAGTCATTTCTTTCCACGAAATAACTTTAAATCTCTGAAACATGAGAGGATACAAGTACGTCTAAAATTTGCGGCAAATTATCAAAGTGCTTGTGCTGCACAGAGAACTACGAAGTCCTAACTCATTGGTCAGATGTCACAGGACAGGATCGTATCTGCTAATTATAACAATAAACCATCCAAAAAGTATAAGGGCACAGTACAGTAAATTACATAAATTAATTGGAAAAACATGAACCTTAACGCTAACTAGATTTATTTAATCGTGTCAGAAGCATCGCACATAAAATCAGAATAATTAACGCATACATATCAAGTATACAGGGTGAGTCACCTAACGTTACCGCTGGATATATTTCGTAAACCACATCAAATACTGACGAACCGAATCCACAGACCGAACGTGAGGAGATGGGCTAGGGTAATTGTTTAATACAAACCATACAAAAATGCACGGAAGTATCATTTTTAACACAAACCTACGTTTTTTTTAAATGGAACCACGTTAGTTTTGTTAGCACATCTGAACATATAAACAAATACGTAATCAGTGCCGTTTTGTTGCATTGTAAAATGTTAATTACATCCGGAGATATTGTAACCTACAGTTGACGCTTGACTACCACTCCTTCGCTGTTCGATCGTGTGTATCGGAGAGCACCGAATTACGTAGGGATCCAAAGGGAACGGTGATGGACCTTAGCTACAGAATAGACTGGAACAGCACATTACGTCCACATGCTAACACATTTTTATTGGTTTTTTTCACTGACGCACATGTACATTACCATGAGGGGTGAGGTACACGTACACACGTGGTTTCCGTTTTCAATTACGGAGTGGAATAGAGTGTGTCCCGACATGTCAGGCCAATAGATGTTCAATGTGGTGGCCATCATTTGCTACACACAATTGCAATCTCTGGTGTAATGAATGTCGTACACGCCGCAGTACATCTGGTGTAATGTCGCCGCAGGCTGCCACAATACGTTGTTTCATATCCTCTGGGGCTGTAGGCACATCACGGGACACATTCTCCTTTAACGTACCCCACAGAAAGAAGTCCAGAGGTGCAAGATCAGGAGAACGGGCTGGCCAATTTATGCGTCTTCCACGTCCTATGAAACGCCCGTCGAACATCCTGTCAAGGGTCAGCCTAGTGTTAATTGCGGAATGTGCAGGTGCACCATCATGCTGATACCACATACGTCGACGCGTTTCCAGTGGGACATTTTCGAGCAACGTTGGCAGATCATTCTATAGAAACGCGATGTATGTTGCAGTGCTCTCCGATACACACGATCGAACAGCGGAGGAGTGGTACTCAAGCGTCAACTTTAGGTTACAATATCTCTGGATGCAATTAACATTTTACAATGCAACAAACGGCACCGATTACGTATTTGTTTATATGTTCAGATGTGCTAACAAAACTAACGGGGTTCCATTTTAAAAAAAACGTAGGTTTGTGTTAAAAACCATACTTCCGTGCATTTTTTTATAGTTTGTATTAACCAGTTACACTAGCCCCTCTCCTCACGTTCGATCTGTGGAATCGATTCGTCAGTATTTGATGTGGTTTACGAAATATATCCAGCGGTGATGTTAGGTGACTCACCCTGTATAACAAATACAAGAAGAGTATAAAAGTATACAGATATATAAGCAGGGTCAAGTAGTTTTTTATTTTATGAAGTCTTGGACCAGAACCTGGCCGCGTCCAGCGCTTCCGGGGTGGCGTTCATCAAATCCTTCATGGTGCAGGTGCTTGGGCACAGCACACACTGAGTGAGGTGGGTGGTGGTTCGAGTGTGTCCACAGTCAAACAGCGCCGGTTCGTTTGAGAGGCCCATTTGCGCACATTCTCTTTGGATCGTGTGACACCATAGCGCAACCTATTAAGAGATTTCCATGCCGTCCATCCTTCCATATGGCCGGGAGGCAGTTCTTCGTTTGGGACTAACCATTCCTCGAGGTGCGCGTTTTCTTCTCGCCACATTGCCAGCCTCGTTTTCTGCGGTGTCCCGACGATGTTTTGTGCTGTGTGCAGGAAGCTTTTTCTAGATTTTAGTCGACTGCGGGCTGGCTGGTGTTTGTACAGCGGGTGGGCTGGTGAGGTCAACGCCTTTGTCTTTTCCTTCCTGGCCGCTACTTTCCTTCTAACATCTGGTGGGGCCACGCCTGTTATCAGTCGGGGTTGGTCTCAGACAGCCTTTGATGATGCGGCAGGATTCCTTAAGCGGTACGTCCACTTGCTTGACGTGGCTAGAATTGTACCACACTGGGCACGCGTACTCCGCTGTTGAACAGCACAAAGGAAGAGCTGTGGTTCTCACTATTCCAGCCTGTGCCCCCCATGTGGTGCCCGTTAGTATGAGCACAATGTTGTTTCTCGCGGCTACTTTGTGTTTAGTGTTCATGCAGTGCTTTTTATAGGTGAGTGCTCTATCCAAGGTGACGCCTAAATATTGTGGTGTTTCGCAATGTTCCAGGGGCACTCCTTCTCAGTTAAGTTGTAGTCTTCTTGCAGGTTCTCTGTTCTTTAGTTGGAAGACGCAGGCTTGGGTTTTCCCTGGGTTGAGTTTGAGATGGTTCCGCTTATAGTAGGTGGCAAGCTGTTCGAGGGACTCTGACAGAATCTGTTCAACAGTTTCAAAGCTGTCTGCTTGAGCGATAATGGCGCAATCATCTGCATATATGAAGCTTTCGGTGCCTTGGGGGAGGGGTTGGTCATTAGTATATATATTAAAAAGTGTTGGGGCCAGTACGCTTCCTTGGGGTAGGCCATTTTTCTGTATCCTCCACAGACTAACTTGATGGTATAAGTGTACAAGTTTGCCCGTTCCAATATTACGTTTTGGACTGAGGCTGTCGCGGCCGATTGTCGATTCCTACGTGGACTTCTGCGGCCGTTTATGTTTGAGGGACGAGGTGATCTAATTTCCACCACGTCGTTCCGGTGATCGTGTTGTGGACTTGGCCTACCAATCCCTTCATTAATCCTAGTTTGTCCTGAGTTCCAGACCGGCTGAATGAGTTGGTTAGTAGCCCGCCGGGGTAGCCGAGCGGTTCTAGGCGCTACAGTCTGGATCCGCGTGACCGCTACGGTCACAGGTTCGAATCCTGCCTCAGGCATGGATGTGTGTGATGTCCTTAGGTTAGTTAGGTTCCTGTAGTTCTAGGTTCTAGGGGACTGATGACCTCAGAAGTTAAGTCCCATAGTGCTCAGAGCCAATTGAACCATTTTTTTGAACTGGTTAGTATTTTGCATGTCCCTCATATTGGCGTTTCTGTGTCCTTAAAAGTTACCACCACACGTCGGCCGCCTCGTTCTATCATTCCACTGAAGCTCTCTATTAAATCTTTGGCCTTGTCATTGGTTTCTTGTTCATCTGTTTCTGTTTGTGTTTTTCCCGTCATTATTCCCACCAGTTGTACCTTGCGTTATTACATTTGCCAATGACCAGTTCGGATCTTGTTGACAAGCGTCTCGAAAACCGTCACCAGACTGCGGGACACCCCGATGCGTCGCAAGCCTCGCCTAACATAAAGAAAAGAGCAGATATATTCTTGGTAGCGCTCTCTTCGACCTTTGTCCAGCGCTGCCTAATCTCGAGAATTTGGGCATTTCTTCGAGCATCTCGTACTTCTGGCAGTCCTAATCCTCACGTTTGAACTTCACTGCTACTTAAAGCGTCTTATCTGACGTTTTCCTAATGTCTTCAACCTCTCCTTTCACACCTTTAATTTCATTCCTCACCTGATTTAAGTCTTCGACAAACTCATCAGCCATCCTTTGAATTGCTTTAATTTCTTTCATCACTTCATTCAGTCTCTTTTCCACTTTGTCTTGTCGCTTCTGCATTTCCCTAATTTCTTTAATGAGTGTCATGTGTCTCTAGCTTTCTTCCTGCCGCCATCTCTTCTCTGCCTCTTGCATAAACTGAATGATCGATTCTAATTGTATACTGCCAGTAAAGTACCCGGCACTAGCTGCACGCGACTTAGCTGCTTTATAACGCCTTGTCCGCGAAATTGGACTGTTCGTTTCCCTGATTGAACCTCTTTAGGTATTTGCATGACCACCCCAACATCAATTTTACTTTCACTTCCTGACTGGACTGAATCTTTATCATCGGAATATTCTGGATCTGACATTCGCGCCCTGTTTTCAGAATGATTTAAGCGAACTTCTGCTTTTCTACCTTGTTCTGCATCGCTGGCTGGCTCGTGTTCCATTTTGGACATTAGTGTGCAACCTTTATCACTATACGAACAAGTTTTGCCTTTCGTAAGTATTCAAATCCAGTTCGTCAAGTTACCGACTCTAACGCATCACTCCCCACAACTCTAATCGTTTAAATAATGTACACATTTATGCCTACGCCAACGGAACAAAACCTACTCTAAAATATCGTACTCACCCTCATAATCAAATTTCTTCCACAAGAACTTCCACAAACGACCCAACATCAGACAAAAATTTACTGACAAGACACAACAAAAAAGTCACAAACAATATATACACTGAAGTAAAATCACTACAACAAATTAGAAATTGTTGAGATACAATACGTACTGTCAAGCCCGAGTCTAAAATGTTCACAGTGCACCATAATCTCACTCTGATAAAAAAAAAGGAAGACAATGCCCCTGTTCCGCAAGGTAACGCACTAACTACCTCAAAAATTTGCCATTATTCGAGATCCTGGTCAAGGGACGACGATTGCAAGCATTCGCGTGCTTTAATCATAAATGTATTTGTGAGTGAAGCTGCTCATATACCACCTCACTATTTAAAAAACAGTGATTAATAGAGGCAGTATGGATGCGAACAGTGGCGTATTTAAGTCTGCAAAGTACTGACAAGTTTTATTAAAACTTTAGTAACTACAAGTAGCTAATAAATCTTACACAAAAATGACAAACACAATTCAGATAAGGAATGATGTTTGACAGGCAAAGCATAGACTGAGTGCAAGCTTTACAAATTATCCCTTTATATTAATCCCTTTTACAACGGAATCTATCTTTATTTATAAGAATCCAGTGAGCGGCCAAACTCTACTCAAATGGAATCAAATACAATCAGTTGAGCCACAGACTATGGTTCACCTGAGTACAGGGAGCTGCGAGTATTTTCTCAGAACCCTACTTCAGTGCAGCAATGCTGCACCCTTTTATCTGTCTATATGGGACTACAGTCCCTAATTTACAGAGCGATGTAATCTTTCCAGGCCGACCATTTCATAATTCTTGAAGAAGCCTGTTAAGCTTCCATACAGCTGTGCCCGAGAAATACATATTTTCTTCCACTCATTTAGAGCTTCTAACATGAAAATGCACGGGGTTTTATGACCTTCCCACCGTTTGCACAAAAGCACATTTTACAGCAGTCTGTCTTAAATGGCTTCTTCCACCCACCCTCAGCCACCAGGTTGTTCTTTGCGATTGACTGGCGACTGGCCCAGGAAAAAGGTTTTGTGAACTGGTTCCCTTCTGTCTGACCCTAACTGGAAGGAGGAGAGAGATTTGGCCAGGAGTCCCTCAGCAAATAAGAAGTGCTGAACAATGTTTTCCAGAATGATTTGCATGACCAGGTCACTGCGGTCAGCATTTTTGGCCACCAATTCATCTCGCTCCTTTTTCTTGGTCGGCTCCTCTGCAGCACCCTGTGTAAAGCTCTCTACAAGTTTCACATGCAGCTACAAGAACACTCTGCCCACAATTTCCTCATGTAGAAAAATTCATTAATCTCCTATAGCAAATGTAGTACTAGGAAAGTCGGAGCTGATGACCTCAATTATGAATGTTAATCTGACTGACAATGTTGTCAAAGTGAGGGGAAGGCGTGTCACCTATCAAAATCACACGAGATTCCCAGTGTTGTTGTTGTTGTGGTCTTCAGTCCTGGTTTGATTCAGCTCTCCATGCTACTCTATCCTGTGCAAGCTTCTTATTCTCCCAGTACCTACTGCAACCTACATCGATTTGAATCTGCTCAGTGTATTCATCTCTTGGTCTCCCTCTACGATTTTTACCCTCCACGCTGCCCTCCACTACTAAATTGGTGATCCCTTGATGCCTCAGAACATGTTCTACCAACCGATCCCTTCTTCTATTCAAGTTGTGCCACAAACTTCTTTTCTCCCCAATCCTATTCAATACCTCCTCATTAGTTATGTGATGTACCCATCTAATCTTCAGCATTCTTCCGTAACACCACATTTCGGAAGCTTCTATTCTCTTCCTATCCAAACTATTTATCGTCCATGTTTCACTTCCATACACGGCTACACTCCATACAAATTCTTTCAGAAACGACTTCCTGACATTTAAATATATACTCGATCTTAACAAATTTCTCTTCATCAGGAACGCTTTCCTTGCCATTGCCAGTCTACATTTTATATCCTCTCTACTTCGACCATCATCAGTTGTTTTGCTCCCCAAATAGCAAAACTCCTTTACTACTTTAAGTGTCTCATTTCCTAATCTAATACCCTCAGCATCACCCGACTTAATTCGACTACATTCCATTATCCTTGTTTTGATTTTGTTGATGTTGATGTTATATCCTCCTTTTAAGACACTGTCCATTCCGTTCAACTGCTCTTCCAAGTCCTTTGCTGTCTCTGACAGAATTACAATGTCATCGGCAAACCTCAAAGTTTTAATTTCTTTTCCATGGATTTTAATACCTACTCCGAAATTTTCTTTTGTTTCCTTTACTGCTTGCTCAGTATACCGATTGCATGACATCGGGGACAGGCTATAGCCCAGTCCCACTCCCTTCCCAACCACTGCTTCCCTTTCATGTCCCAGTATAATGAAAAATTTCGATAAGAACGTGCATGTGAAGTATCTTTGTCTTTACGTGATTATTGATTACCATGCAATTCTCTGGCCCATTTTCACTTAACAAACTTCCGGGACGCAACATCTGCAGTGAAGCCGCAGGAGCATCAAGAGCAAGATAAGTTGACTATATTGATTATTATGATTCAGAAGATACTGGATGACACCAACCAAATCACGAGAACTTTATTTACAGCTACCACGATCAACTCTCAGTTTATTTTCTGTTTGGGATGAAATGCCTTCATGCCTAGTGCTGTGGTTACACCGCAGAATCACCGTTAACTTGAAGGACCAAAAATCCATAAGCCAGGTACACAGTCTCTTTTTAATTACAAAGCTAAAGACCTATATGGACGGGTTTTCAACGTTGGGGCCGGTAGCTAAATCAAGGGCTGCCCAGGATATAGCAAATTTATCAAAGCAAAAACTCTCTGTGCAACCTGTCTTCCGACGTAAATCTTCTGTGGCGTCTGCACAGCCTGCAGGTAAAGTAGGGGCAAAAGCAAAGTGCATAGTAGCTAGGGAGCGGTGGTGGTGGTGGTGGGGGGGAGGTTGTTCATCAACATGTGTGAAAGTACCACGCTTGTTTCTTGTGAATGTTCACTTGCTCAGATAAACTTTCCCTTCGTTAACGCACCAAGTGCTTGTCTCCTCTCTCAACAGGTGGCGCGCTGTGTCCTGGCGGCAACAGAAAGGTGTGTCCACTCCATTGGAGGAGGGTCAGCTCTGGCCGGCTGCTGACATTTGGCTGGCTGGCCGCTCTGAGTGAAGGGAGGCCGAGACCGCACCGCAGCGCGACGCCAGCTGCGTCCATGTGGACTGCCGATAGCGCATCAGTGAAAGGCAGGCCGCTTCCACGCAGCTCTGGGCTGGGCGAGCACACCGGCGCCTAATCGCAGCTGTCGCCATGCTCTCGACTACAACCACGGGCATCATGGACGCCCAGGCGAATAATGTCACGCCATAACGTAAAACTGCCCCGTCCCCCACCACACTTCGACTGGATGACAACGTATCTGGATACAACCTAATGTAATATGAAACGTGATCCATTCGACCACGTGACACATTCACGCTGATCCACTGTCCAATCTCGATGGGCCCCCAAACACTGCAATCGGAATTGGCGAAGATTAGAATTGTGAGGGATAAGCTGCCCATCATAGTGTTATATCCTAGCCAGTAATGCCAACCGAGCCCGCTGCCAAAAGGTTGGCAGCATCAAAGTCCGGACGCCGTCCGCATAAGCAGCGCCAGCGATACAGGAAATCGCCGGAAGTCTGGGCGCGCCACCGCTGGCTTCTGGCTTCTTAAGCGCTGGAGTCGCGAGCGCTAGGACTCCAGCAGACCTTGTCTGAGGCCGTGGAGGCCCACGTCCCTACTGTTGCCATCCACCCCCACCGTCCTACCTTACCGCCACAGGCCGTCCTCCTCCTCCGTGAATCCCGTCGTCTCTACCGTGCCTTCCTCCGCACGCGTGACCCGGACACACTACGACGCCACCGGCAACTACAGCGACACGTTCGAAATTTGCTCGCGGCTAAGAAACGCCGGGACTGGCGACAGACATGCATCCGTTTAAATGCTACCCTCCCTATAAACTCGTCCAAGTTCTGGACCGCCTTCCGTCGCCTTACCGGAACTAAACCCTCCCCCTACTATCCTCTTCTCCACGATGATCACCCCTTCCCTGACGCCCTTAGTAAGGCCAATCACTTTGCCTCCTACCTGTCCGATGTGTTTTCCATCCCTGATGATCCCCAGTTCGATTACTCCCTCTTCCCAGATATCCGCGATCGAACTGACACCTCTGTCCCTCCCCTCGCTCCTGGTTTCCAGTACTTGGACAACATTCCACACACAGACCTTAATGCCCCCATCACCACACAGGATCTCATCACTACACTCCGCACCAAACGCAACACCGCTCCTGGTCACGATCGTGTCACCTACCGTCACCTTCGTGAAGCTCCTGTCTCTTTTCTCTCCACCCTGGCCAGGCTCTACAATGTAGTCCTGTCCACTGGTTACTACCCCGACCTGTGGAAAACTTCCCGTATCCTCATGTTCCTCAAACCTGGCAAACCGCCGTCCGCCGTCTCCTCCTACCGTCCCATCAGCCTTACCTCGGTCTTCAGCAAGGTCCTGGAATCTATCCTCACCCGCCGCATCCACCAGCATCTCCGCCAGCACCGCCTCCTCCCCGTTACCCAGTGTGGCTTTCGGCCGTCCTTCTCTTCCGACGATCTTCTCCTTCACCTCACTCATCTCCTTTCCGAACAGCTCAATTCCCGTCGCTCCGCAATCTTCCTCTCTCTTGACCTCGAACGCGCATATGACCGCGTATGGCATTCCGGTCTCCTCTTCAAGCTCCAAACCTTCGCCCTTCCCATTAACTACGTTCGTCTGATCGGTTCCTTTCTCTCCCGCCGTCCTTCCCATGTCACCATCCATAACACCGATTCCTACACCTTTTTCCCCTCCGCCGGTGTGCCCCAAGGCTCCGTCCTCTCCCCCCTTCTGTACTTGTTGTACACGGCGGACATGCCGCCGCCGTCACCCCCCGTCCACCTTCTCCAGTTTGCCGATGACACCGCCTTCCTTGCCCTTGCCCCCCCACCCTGCGACGCTCCCAACACCTTCTCCAATCCCATCTTGACCGGTTCACCGCTTGGTGCAACCAGTGGTTGCTCAAGGTCAATCCTTCCAAAACCCAGGCGATCATTGTAGGCAAAACCACTCCCTCCTTCCGCCTCCTTGATTTCTATCTCACCGTTTATGGCCGTCCCATCGCTCTCACCCCCACCCTTAAGTACCTTGGCGTCACCCTCGACCGTCGCCTCTCCTGGACTCCCCATCTCCAGACAATCCAAGCCAAGGCACGTTCCCGACTCCGTCTCCTCAAGCTCCTTTCCGGCCGAACGTGGGGTCTGGACCCCTCCACCATCCTCCACACCTATAAGTCCCTCATCCGCCCTATCCTCTGTTACGCCCATCCCGCCTGGATCTCCGCCCCCCCTTCCTTTTATAAATCCCTCCAAATCCTTGAACGCCATGCTCTCCGCCTTGCCTATCGCATCCGTCTCCCGTCCCCCACGCGGATCCTGTATGACCTTATCCCCTTCCCCCACCTCCTCCTCTTCCTCGAAAGGATACGAATCCTATACACCTCCCGTAAACTCGATCCTCCTCACCCGCTCGTCTCCCCGATCCTCTCCCACCCCCGCCCGCTGCCGCGCCTGTACTCCCATGTCCCACCTGGTCTCCATCTCTCCACCCTCCATACCCTCTCCCAAGGTGGCTTCCGCCAGCTACCCCTCCCTGATGATGTCCTCCTCCCCTGCATCTACCCCTCCTATCAACTTTGATCCTTCCCCCCCCCTCCTGTGTCCTTTCCTTTAGGCACCCTCCCTCCCTCCCCCCCTTTCCCTTCCCTTCTCTTTCCTTTCCCCCTCCCTCCTACCCTCTCCTCCGGGCTTCCCCTCCCCCTTCCTCCCTCCCCCTCTCTCCTTTGCCCGTGGCATCTCTGCTCTCCCCTCTCCCATCTCCCCTTCCTCCTCCTCCACCCCCCTCTTGGCAGGTCCCCGGACTCGTACACGCTCAGTGAACATTCGCGCGCCGGCGACCATCGCCCCCAGTGTTCAGTGTGTGTGCATCGTTTTGTGTTTCGTACAGTTCCGACTCAACTGTTCACATGTGCCGTTGCCGTTCTCCGTGCTTTGTGCGCCATGTTTCCAAGTGTTCGTGTTTTTTCGTCCAACGTGAACGGCTTCTTGTTTTCTTGTATTTTTTGTATCTCCGTTTTTTTGCCCGCCGTTTTTTTTTGTATTGTATCTCTCACCTCTTTATCATGTTGTTTGTTCCACTTAAGGCTGAAGAGCGGCGAACCATGCTGCTGCCAGCCCACCTGTATAGGTGTTTAAAATTACAATAAAGGAAAAAAAAAAAGAGCGCTAGGACAGTTCTGTATTCGCCGCTCAGTTGTATACTCGCCACCGATTTGTGTACTTGCTAGTCAGTTGTGTGTTCATCGCAGCAGAGTTGTTGTTTGTCGTCAGCCGACGCTGACCTAGCCGCTCCGACTCGAACTAGACAGATTTCTGTAGACACGGAGTTCACTACTGTGTTTCTGTATCTTCGTTAATAAAGATAAGTACCGACTTTTATTTAATCAGAGTGTTTGGGTTTTCATCTTTCTGTTCACTCTTCCAGCGGACCGGTCGGCCCGCTATTAAAAGTGTGGCGGTGACTTCGTAAGCCGTTTCTACAGCGAAGTGTTTGTCGCTACGAACGCCGCCACAAAACATAGAAATAAAAGATTCGTTCAGTGAAATGGAACAGTGGAGGGTAAATATGCCAAGAACATCTCCGTCGTTTCTTCTGTGTCACCAGTTGAATGAAGTTCCACTGTCAGCGATGCTGAAAGAACTCCTGGCGATGTTGGACTACATGGACGTCATGCCTTTTGCAGTCTTTCTACAACATAATTACATTTATTACACATATGTGACAGCTTAATATACCGGGTGATCAAAAAGTCAGTATAAATTTGAAAACTGAATAAATCACGGAATAATGTAGATAGAGAGGTTCAAATTGACAGACATGCTTGGAATGACATGGGGTTTTATTAGAACCAAAAAAATACAAATGTTCAAAAAATGTCCGACAGATGGCGTTTCATCTGATCAGAATAGCAATAATTAGCATAACAAAGAAAGTCAAAGCAAAGATGATGTTCTTTACAGGAAATGCTCAATATGTCCACAATCATTCCTCAACAATAGCTGTACTCGAGGAATAATGTTGTGAACAGCACTGTACAGCATGTCCGGAGTTATGGTGAGGGAATGGCGTCGGATGTTGTCTTTCAGCATCCCTAGAGATGTTGGTCGATCACGATACACTTGCGACTTCAGGTAACCCCAAAGCCAATAATAGCACAGACTGAGGTCTGGCAACCTGGTAAGCCAAGCATGACGAAAGTGGCGGCTGAGCACACGATCATCAGAAAACGACGGGCGCAAGAGATCTGTCGGGCATTTTGTGAACTTTTTTTTTGTTCTAATGAAACCCCAAGTCATTCCAGGAATGTGTGTCAGTTTTTACTTCTCTATCTACATTATTACGTGGTTTATTAAGTTTTCAAATTTATACTGACTTTTTGATCACCCGGTATTTCCAGAATGAGATTTTCACTCTGCAGCGGAGTGTGCGCTGATATGAAACTTCCTGGCAGATTAAAATTGTGTGCCCGACTGAGACTCAAACTCGGGACCTTTGCCTTTCGCGGGCAAGTGCTCTACCAACTGAGCTACCGAAGCACGACTCACGCCCGGTACTCACAGCTTTACTTCTACCAGTACCTCGTCTCCTACCTTCCAAACTTTACAGAAGCTCTCCTGCGAACCTTGCAGAACTAGCACTCCTGAAAGAAAGGATATTGCGGAGACATGGCTTAGCCACAGCCTGGGGGATGTTTCCAGAATGAGATTTTCACTCTGCAGCGGAGTATTAGTTCTGCAAGGTTCGCAGGAGAGTTTCTGTAAAGTTTGGAGGGTAGGAGACGAGGTACTGGTAGAAGTAAAGCTGTGAGTACCGGGCGTGAGTCGTGCTTCGGTAGCTCAGTTGGTAGAGCACTTGCCCGCGAAAGGCAAAGGTCCCGAGTTCGAGTCTCGGTCGGGCACACAGTTTTAATCTGCCAGGAAGTTTCACCCGGTATTTGTTTGGTTTATTTGCAGGGTCTGTTACCATTTTGTAAATAAAGCTCAATATTTCGTACTGTCAAATCAGTTTTTTGATTTGTATTCAAATTTGCTTCTCATGACTTACTTCTTTCCCCGTGTCAACTATTCACCTCTCCGTGGTCTGAACGGCAAGCGGCTACGGGTAAACTGTATTTTCTCGTGTTCACTCGTGTTCCGCTGAAATGAAATTCAGCGCTAGGAGCACGGAAAGCTCTCGTCTGCTACCTTGTCTGCTTCTGTCGTTGACATGAGATGCGGGATGTATGAGGTGGTCTGAAAAGAATGTAATGTTGCTGATTAGGGTCCAGTCATAGTAATATAACCACCGCCCATGTTCGATGTCAGGGTGCACTCAGCCTCGTGATGCCAACCGAGGAGCTACTCGACCGAATAGTAGAGGCTCCAGTCAAAGAAAACCATCATAACTACTGGGAAAGCGGTGTGCTGACCAAACGCCCCTCCTATCCGCATCGACAGCTGAGGATGACACGGCGGTCGGACGGTCCCGATGGGCCACTTGTGGCCTCAAGACGGAATGCGATGTTCGATGACAACCAGCAATAACCACTCACAGACGGTAGGTAGCAGTACTAGCAGTGGAGGATATACAGGATGGTCAGAAAATGTGTGAAGTGCTTGTAGGGATGTTACAGGGCAGGTTGTACTGAGACATAAATGTTTAGAAAGAAATTCGATACGTTGCTCCGTTTCCGAGTTATTTAGCATAGAATTTAGCCAATCGGGGCGTCGCGCGCTCGCATTCAAGCGGCCTGCCAGGGGCAGTGTTGCCCAACGAGTGCTTTGTCTCGTTAGCTGAAACTTGAATTTACGCGCGCGACGATCTGATTGGCTAACTTCAATGCTAAATAACTCAGAAACGGCGCAACGTATCGAATATTTTTATTTTGTAACATTCATATCTCAGTACAACCTACCCTGCAACATCCCTACAAGCGTTTCAGACATTTTATGACCACACTGTATATAGCTTCTCGGGATGGGGCTGTGGAAAAACAGTACACTCGTTCTCGTAGTGTAGAAATGGATCGATTAAACTGACTGGTAAAAAGGGTATGACCATTGGTTTTCGAGACAAGAGAGGAAGCGCTTCCGAAACGGCTCAGTTTGTAATGTGTTCGCGTGCCGCACTGGTTAAACTATACCGTGCATGGCAAAATGGCGTTATTCATAAACGTCACCGAGGCAACTGTGGTGCACCACGCACCGTAGATGACAGGGATGAATGACGAGCAACAGTTGAGCAAGTGACCGCACAGATGAACCAAGCGGCTACCGACAGGGTCTCCTCAATGACCGTTCAGCAAACGTATCTGCGTATGCCCCTCAGAAAGCAGGCGCCGGGCTCTTGCACCAATGTTGTGATAATTCTTCCGGGTTACAAGGCCGTGGTCCATGGAATTCTTCAATTCCTAACGTTTCGTTCAATACTACGTTAGACATCTGGATACGGAACTGAATCATCTGAAACAGGCCTTCGAAAAGAATGGCTACTCAAACAAAGAAATTAATAGAGTTTTAAGACCTAATTACAGCAGGCCAAAGGACAAGAATGGCACACAGCAATGGAAGAACACGGTGTCTTTACCTTTCATTAGCGAGGTTACAGATCGAATCGGCAAAATTTTGTTGAAACATAAAGTGAAACCGGTATTCAAACCTACCAGAAAAATAGGACAAGTACTTCGTTCTGTTAAAGGTAGAAGACCACCATTATCATCTAGCGGTGTGTATAAAATTCCGTGTACTTGTCGCAAGGTCTACTATATTGCTACTACGAAAAGAAGTGTGAATACGAGGATAAAGGAGCATAAAAGTTTTTGCTGACTGGGAAAAATAGGTAAATCGGCCGTTGCGGAACATACACTTCAGTCAGGTGACCATGTAGTTAAGTTTTCTGACGCTACAGTTTTAAGTGCTACCACGAACTATTATCCACGACTGTATAGGGAGGCTATTGAAATTTATAAACATGAAGATAATTTTAATAGAAAAGAAGAGGCCTTGAAATTAAGCGAGATATGGACAGTGGCGTTACAGAATCGATAAGTGATTTTTATCTATGAGGGACTATTATCGATAGTTACATTTTATCTTTGACTAGTTTTCTCTCTGCTACGATGTGCAAGCTAGACCACGCCCACTTTCCTCGGTATTTAGGCCGCTCTCTGACGCCCCGACTCGTCGCCGACCTCCAGCGGTGGCATCAGTTTCTCACCACTCTCCAGGGAGACCTGGTTCACCTGCTTCAGCACACCCGACCCGAATCCAACACCACTCCTGATGTGGTCTTACCTCTCAAAACCTCCTTGGGCGCATCACCGCAGATGTCCTTGACCTTATTGGCAGTGACCATGCTCCTGTTCTCCTCACTATCTCTAATGGTCGCCATTCCCGCAACGCTCCTCGCCCTGACGTCCCTCCTAAACTTGTCCATGATTACTCCCGTGCCATTTGGGATGCCTACCGGGAGTCCATTCACACCCAGGTTGACGGCCACGACCTTACCCTCCAATCTCCTGATGACATCTCTCGCACTGCTGCCTTCCTGCACCAGACCTTGTCTGACGCCGTCGCCACCCATATCCCCACCAAAGCCGTCCACCCTCACCGCCCCGCCCTGCCTCCAAAGGCCGTCCTTCCCCTTCGAGAGTCCCGCCGCCTCTACCGCTCTTTTCTCCGTACTCGTGACCGGGATACACTTACCCGCCACCGGCAATTACAACGACACATCCGCAACCTGCTTACTGCGAAGAAACGCCGTGCCTGGCGCCAGACATGTACACAACTCAACACAACGCTCCCCATAAACTCTTCCAAGTATTGATCTGCTTTCCACCGCCTTACTGGGAACCGCCCCACCCCCCAGTACCCTCTCCTCCTTAATGACCGTCCCTTTCCTGACAACCTCAGTAAGGCCAACCACTTTGCCTCCCACCTCTCTGATGTTTTTTCCATCCCAGATGATCCCCACTTTGATTATTCCCTCTTCCCTGATGTCATGGACTGTACGAATACCTCTGTTCCTCCCCTTGCTCCTAGCTTCCAGTACTTGGGTCACACCCCACCATCTGCACTTAACACTCCCATCACTATGCAGGACATCAGCCTCACACTCCGCACTAAACGCAACACTGCTCCCGGCCATGACTGCGTTACCTACCGCCACCTCAAAAACTGCCCTCCATCCTTCCTTTCAATCCTTGCCACCCTCTACAATGTCATCCTTGCCACTGGCTTCTATCCCGACCTGTGGAAAACCTCCCATATCCTGATGTTCTCCAAGCCCAACAAGCCTCCATCTGATGCCTCTTCCTATCGTCCTATCTGTCTCACATCGGTGTTCAGCAAGCTCTTGGAATCCATCCTTTCCCGGCGCATCCATCACCACCTCCACCGAAACCACCTCCTCCCAAACACCCAATGTGGCTTTCGACCTTCCTTCTCTGCTGATGACCAACTCCTCCGCCTCTCTCATCTCCTCTCCTCCAGCTTAACTCCCGTCGCTCCGCCATTTTTGTCTCCCTTGACCTCAAAAAGGCCTATGACCTTGTCTGGCATCCTGGTCTCCTGTTTAAACTCCAAACCTACGCCCTTCGTATCAACTACATCTGTCTGGTGGCCTCCTTCCTCTCCCACCGCCCCTCCTATGTTACCATCCATAATGCCAATTCCCACACCTTCTACCCCTCTGCAGGTGTGCCACAGGGCTCTGTCCTCTCCATCCTCCCCTGGTACACGGCAGATATGACCCAACCCCCCCCCCTCCAGTACACCACTTGCAATATGCTGATGACACCGCATTCCTAGCCCTCGCTCCGACCCTCCACCGGTCCCAACACCTTCTCCAGAATCACCTTGACCTTTTTGCTGCATGGTGTAACCAGTGGCTCCTGAAACTCAACCCTTCCAAGACCCAGGCCATCATCGTAGGTCGTACCACTCGCTCTTTCCGGCTCCTGGATTTCTCCCTTACTGTCTGCGCCCATCCTGTCTGCCTCACTCCCACCCTCACCTACCTTGGCCTCACCATTGACCGTCACCTCACCTGGATCCCTCATCTCCGCTCCATCCAATCTAAAGCCCACAACCGCCTCCGACTCCTCAAACTCCACTCTGGCCGGACATGGGGGTTGCACCCCTCTACCATCCTCCATACCTACACATCCTTAATCTGTCCCATTCTCTGTTATGCCAGTCCTGCCTGGATATATGCGACCCCAAAATTCTATAAGTCCCTCCAAATCCTTGAGCGTTTTGCACTCCACCTCATCTTCCGTATACGCCTCCCGTCCCCCATGCGGATCCCCTACGATCTCATTCCTTTCCCCCATCTGCTCCTATTCCTCGAACATATCCGCATCCTCTACACCTCCCGCCGTCTTGAACCCCCTCACCCCCTGGTTGCTCCTCTCCTCTCCCATCCCCGCCCCCTGCCACATCTTCACCGTTGTGTCCCCCCTACCCTCCATCTCTACACCCTACATCTCCTTTCCCAAGGTGGCTTCCATCAACTCCCCCTTACGGATGATGCCCTCTCTCCCTCCATTTATCCTTCCTATCAACTCTGATCCTCACCCCCTCCTTTCCTCTGTCCTTTCCCTGGGCTCCCTCTTCCTCCCCCCTTCCATCCTGCGTTTTCTCCCCGCCTATCCTCTCCCTATCTCCTTTCTCCAACCCCCCCTCCCCCACCCGAGTCATTTTGTACTCCCTGCCTCTGCCTTCCCCACTCCCTGGCACGTCTGCTCAGCACCTCCCAACCCTCTTATGGATCCTCCACTTCCATTGGCTCCTTTCCCCCCTCCCCCTTCACTTTCCCTCTCCTTCCCCCCCCCCCTCTTTTTCCCGTCATCTGACCAGTTTCCCCCCACCTGCTCTCGGGTGTGGTATGTCATATTTGTGCCAACTTTTAGTGCAGTGTTTAAGTGAGTGCGTCCTTCCATAGTATTGCGAACAGAAGTCATGCTGTCGCTGGGTGTGCTTTTTATATCTCTTGCGAACAGAACCCAGACTGTCGTTGTTTTTTTCTAATTGTCTGTCTATTATTTTTCTGGTTCCTGTGTATTTTATTAGCATCATCCACCCAGTGTTTTATGTTTTAAGCTCCAGAATTTTCTGCCATTTTACCTTTAAGTCACCGATTTTATCGCCAACTGTTATTATTTTTTTATTACCTTCATCTTTTTAAAACAAATTCTGTGGGCTGAAGACCGGCGTAATAAGCTGCTGCCAGCCCGCCCCCTTTAGGGGGAATCGAAACGCAATAAAGGAAAAAAAAAACCGACTCGTCAGTCGGCAGGACTCAGCAGGACCAGCCATACCTCTGAAGATGTCCAACGTAGTAGTGGACGAAACATTAGGAATTGAAGAATTCCATGGACCATGGACCATGGCCTATTATCAACAACAGTACCATCCGGTAGTGAAAGCCTTCATTGTATTTCTTGCACCAATGCTGCCTGCTGTTCATGGGCGATAAAGGCTGGAATTTACACCCCAGTACCGCAACTGGACGTGACTGAACGGCGACAGGGGGACCTTTGAGGTAAATCATGTTTTTGCTCCCTCCGACAGACGACTGTTCACGTGTACAGCTCTGCAACAATCATTGAAAGAGTACAGACCGGAGGAGGGAGCATTGTGATCCGGGATGTTTCCGTGCTCTTTAAAGAGTTATCACGCCGTTTTGGAAGCCACAATGGATCAACACAACTATTCGTCTGTCCTAGATCTACTAGCAGGACGAACAACGTGTCATACTGGGTGCGTGTGTCGAACTGCATCAGGAGGTGTTTATTGTATCCCCATGGCCACCAAATTTCATGGACTGAAACCGAACTGAGAATCTTTGGGACCTGATTCTCCAACAGAAAGAGGTTCCTACTCAATGGTCTGAAGATGAGCACAGTAGTGGTCGAAACCGGTCACCTTGATAAATAAATCTTGATCAAGACTGATTTTAATAGTAAATCTTTGGGACCACCTCGATCGGTATCCTCACGCAAATTGATCCTCAACCGAGAAACCTAGCGCAGCTGGCCAATGTACTGGAGCTGGCATGGCTCCACACTCCTGTTGGTGCCTTCCAGAACCTCACTGACTCTCTTACTGCCCGTCCACGCTGCAAAGGGTACTTATTTAGGGTTCTGACAGGTGGTCCCATTAATCTCACTGGATCGTTTAGAAGAATATAGATATCACAATACTGACACTACGACGTATCTTAGAAAATAGATTAAGGAAAGGCAAACCTACGTTTCTAGCATTTATATACTTAGAGAAAGCTTTCCACAATGTTGACTGGAATACTCTCTTTCAAAATCTGAAGGTGGCAGGGGAGCGAAAAGCAATTTACTATTTATACTGTCGAGTGGTACTTAAGATAGGTAAATATATTAGTGAAATCAATGTGAAGTAGAAATTAGAAAATAAATGAAAAACTTAGTTTAGTTTAGAAGAGTTACACACTGGCAAATAACGGGCAGAGCAGAAGAGGCAATGACCGTGAAGTCAGCACGTTGAGGAGAAGTCATCGCCCTCCCCACATAAGCGGAAGCTGTCGATTCAGCCGTCAGGGCATCGCCCGTCCGGCTCATGTGTTTCTCAGTTGTCACATGTGATCAAAGGTCCTCGCGTAGATTCCAAGAGCCAGTGACCGACGTTAAGAAGATTCTTCAAGAAGCTTTTCAACGTGACAGAAGAGGCAATGACCCTGAAGTCGTTCACCTCCAGTGAACTGATGTAAATAAATAGCGAGACGCAGAGGGCCCGACAGAAGTTTTCAGTTCAGTTCAGTTCCAGTACAGTTAAGTCGGTGCTGAAGACCATCGTGCAGGAAGAGACTACATCGTACACAGAAGCACCGAGTCCGCCGCTGTAATGGAATAGAAAGCAGCAGCCTCGCCGCCAGAAGACAGAAGTTAGAAGGTATTTGAAGACTGATTTTTACGTACCCGGGTGACTCGTGAGGACGGGAAGGAGACGGCCTCACATCAGCAGTCACCTGTGAGCTGGGATGAAGATCTGACAGCCGAAGACTGGGAAGCTGGAGTCCGTTGTCTGTGTGCGGGACACTGGCCTACCCCCGTCGGGCCGCTCCGCTGACCGACGCACAACACTGACACACGCGGCCGCATAGAGAAGAGAAACAATGGGACGCCACATCCAAGGTATCACTAACCGATTCACGACTTCGTTCACAATAATTAAACGGGCCACCTCACGAGGCGCGTCTCCAGTTAACTGGGCGAAACAGCGACACGAGATACACACCACCAGGCGTAATCAGACGCCGCCGCTCACGCAGCAGAAGCTTCGCAAACGACACAGCTGCCGCTCTCCCAGCCAGAACACTCCAGTAAGGAAACCGTTGTACAAATATTTCAATAAAAGTTGTCTTATGTGAAAATGCTGTTTCATTCTACCTCATACCCGAGCCAAGGAAGAACCCACTCTGCCCACTTGTCGTTAAGAGGCAAAAAGTAATTTATTTGGTGTTTTTCACCCTGACATCATGCTTTAGAATCAAATGCCCTTTGTAGTAATGCTCATCCTGACAACTGACTAGCATCAAAACAAAAAACCCAGGTACACTACAGAAACGAGATTGCAGTTATAAGAGTCGAGGGGCATGAGAGGGAAGCAGTGGTTGGGAAGAAAGTGAGACTGGGGTTGTAGCCTATTGCTGATTTATTCAATCTGTGTATTGAGCAAGCAGTAAAGGAAACCAAAGAAAAATTCGGAGTAGGAATTAAAATCCATGGAGGAGAAATTAAAACTTTGAGGTTCGCCGATGACATTGTAATTCTGTCAGAGACAGCAAAGGACTCGGAAGAGCAGTTGAACGGAATGGACAGTGTCTTGAAAGAAGGATATAAGATGAACATCAACACAAGCAAAACTAGAATAATGGAAAGTAGTCGAATGAAATCGGGTGATGCTGCGGGAATTAGATTAGGAAATGAGACGCTTAAAGTAGTAAATGAGTTTTGCTATTTGGGGAGCAAAATAACTGATGATGGTCGAAGTAGAGAGGATATAAAATGTAGTCTGGCAATGGCAAGGAAAGCGTGTGTCTGTGTTAGGGCTTATGGGCGCTCAACGTCGAGGTCATCGGCGCCCTGACACGCATTAAAGGGAACGAATGTGGACAGCCCTAATAAAACTGAAACACACAAGCAAAGAAAGCAGGACGAGAAGGAAAATGCGACATAAGAAAGTAGAACGTAAGGAAAGGGAAAACGTAGCAACAAGAATGCCACAGTAAATTGTCATTGGCTAGTCACAAAAAATATGGGCGAGCTTGTCATACAGTGACGAAATTAAGATCCTCTCCCTAAAAACTTTGTAAAAACATTTGACATGGCACAGAACTTTAAAACTTTAACTACATTCGGCTGAGTGTTGCCTAAAAGAGCGTTTCTGAAGAAGAGAAATTTGTTAACATCGAGTATAGATTTTAGTGTCAGGAAGCCTTTTCTGAAAGTATTTGTATGGTGTGTAGCCATGTATGGAAGTGAAACATGGACGACAAATAGTTTGGACAAGAAGAGAACCTTTCCAAATGTGGTGCTACAGAAGAATGCTGAAGATTAGATGGGTAGATCACATATACACTCCTGGAAATGGAAAAAAGAACACATTGACACCGTTGTGTCAGACCCACCATACTTGCTCCGGACACTGCGAGAGGGCTGTACAAGCAATGATCACACGCACGGCACAGCGGACACACCAGGAACCGCGGTGTTGGCCGTCGAATGGCGCTAGCTGCGCAGCATTTGAGCACCGCCGCCGTCAGTGTCAGCCAGTTTGTCGTGGCATACGGAGCTCCAACGCAGTCTTTAACACTGGTAGCATGCCGCGACAGCGTGGACGTGAACCGTATGTGCAGTTGACGGACTTTGAGCGAGGGCGTATAGTGGGCATGCGGGAGGCCGGGTGGACGTACCGCCGAAGTGCTCAACACGTGGGGCGTGAGGTCTCCACAGTACATCGATGTTGTCGCCAGTGGTCGGCGGAAGGTGCACGTGCCCGTCGACCTGGGACCGGACCGCAGCGACGCACGGATGCACGCCAAGACCGTAGGATCCTACGCAGTGCCGTAGGGGACCGCACCGCCACTTCCCAGCAAATTAGGGACACTGTTGCTCCTGGGGTATCGGCGAGGACCATTCGCAACCGTCTCCATGAAGCTTGGCTACGGTCCCGCACACCGTTAGGCCGTCTTCCGCTCACGCCCCAACATCGTGCAGCCCGCCTCCAGTGGTGTCGCGACAGGCGTGAATGGAGGGACGAATGGAGACGTGTCGTCTTCAGCGATGAGAGTCGCTTCTGCCTTGGTGCTAATGATGGTCGTATGCGTGTTTGGCGCCGTGCAGGTGAGCGCCACAATCAGGACTGCATACGACCGAGGCACACAGGGCCAACACCCGGCATCATGGTGTGGGGAGCGATCTCCTACACTGGCCGTACACCACTGGTGATCGTCGAGGGGACACTGAATGGTGCACAGTACATCCAAACCGTCACCGAACCCATCGTTCTACCATTCCTAGACCGGCAAGGGAACTTGCTGTTCCAACAGGACAATGCACGTCCGCATGTATCCCGTGCCACCCAACATGCTCTAGAAGGTGTAAGTCAACTACCCTGGCCAGCAAGATCTCCGGATCTGTCCCCCATTGAGCATGTTTGGGACTGGATGAAGCGTCGTCTCACGCGGTCTGCACGTCCAGCACGAACGCTGGTCCAACTGAGGCGCCAGGTGGAAATGGCATGGCAAGCCATTCCACAGGACTACATCCAGCATCACTACGATCGTCTCCATGGTAGAATAGCAGCCTGCATTGCTGCGAAGGGTGGATATACACTGTACTAGTGCCGACATTGTGCATGCTCTGTTGCTTGTGTCTATGTGCCTGTGGTTCTGTCAGTGTGATCATGTGATGTATCTGGCCCCAGGAATGTGTCAATAAAGTTTCCCCTTCCTGGGACAATGAATTCACGGTGTTCTTATTTCAATTTCCAGGAGTGTATAATGAGGTGATATTGAATAGAATTGAGGAGAAGAGAAATTTGTGGCACAACTTGACTAGAAGAAGTTATTGGTTGGTAAGAAATATTTCGAGGCAACAAGGGATCATTGAAGGGCAGCGTGGAGTGTAAAAATCGTAGAGGGAGACCAGGAGATGAATACAGTAAACAGATTCAGAAGGATGTAGGTGTAGGTACTGGAAGATGAAGGTTTCACAGGATAGAGTGCATGGAGAGCTGCATCAAACCAGTCTCTGAAGACCACAACAACAGATATCACAAATGTGTCACGGATCAAAGAGATCCACAGCAGAAATGCCGAAGGAAAAGAAGTATGATTGACAATAGAAGGGGACATCAGGCGTGAACAGATTTAATTATCAACATCCTTTTACTTTAGGTTATAAAAAAAAATTACAAATTTCCTTTAAAGTAACCAGGCGCGAATAAGTTTCTATTATGATGGTAAAAATTAAAAAATATGCGCCGCGCGGGATAGCCGTGCTGTCTTAGGTGCCTTGCCGCAGTTCGCGCGGCTTCCCCCGGTGGGGGTTCGAGTCCTTCCTCGGGCATGGGTATGTGTGTTGCCCTCCGCGTACGCTAGTTTCAGTTGATTCAGTACCATGTAATCCTATGGACTGATGACCTCAGCAGTTTAACCCCTTAGGAACTTACCACAAATTTTCAGAAATAGGCGAAAACCGTGATCATTCTCATTGCTTAAGCTCATAATTGATGTGTCACTGTTACACTGAGACTTTTGATGAAAAAGAAAATAGTTTAACTGTGGCACAGCAGTCTGCCATATAACTAACACAAAAGCAGATTTTTCTAGCACTATAGTACGTACCCGTACCTTTTACATTTCATGATGATGATGATGATGATGATGATGATGATGTTTGGTTTGTGGGGCGCTCAACTACGTGGTTATCAGCGCCCGTACAATTATCCAATCTTTGCTCAGTCCAATTTCGCCACTTTCCTGGATGATGATGAAATGATGAGGACAACACAAACACCCAGTCATCTCGAGGCAGGAGAAAATCCCTGACCCCGCCAGGAATCGAACCCGGGACCCCGTGCTCGGGAAGCGAGAACGCTACCGCGAGACCACGAGCGGCGGACTTTTGCATTTCATCAATTACGTTGTATTGACAGTATTTTCCTGAAACGTACTTTCATAAAATTCTTGTCACTGCACTGTATCAAAAGTGTACCGCGAATAGCATATTTCAGGCACTACTTCCCACCATCGACAACGCAGTGACTGGCGGCCTTCACTTATCGATCACACAATTCTGTGTGAAATAGCCTCAGAAACCAATGCTGAACGTGCAACGAACGTATCCATTAGGACTGTGGCGGAGGGGGGGGGGGGGGAGGGGGAATTTGGAGTTAATGAGCCATCACCCACAGCCCTTTTCCCAGTCACGTGACCATATCGGTTGGACCCTAGAGGACTGTAGCATCTTAGCCCGTTCATATGAGTCCCGATTTCCGTTGCTAAGAGCTGATGCCAGACCTCTAGTGTGCCTCAGGTTCCACAGAACTTGGACGCAAGTTTCAGCATGGTGCTGTGCAAGATGGTGGTGGGCTCAAAAGGTGCCGTCTTTGTTTACGTCGAATTGAGCGGGTGGTGTGTCCCAGATGAACTGATCATCCAGTGGAAAAGGTTATCTTGGATTACTTGGGTACTACTTTCAGCCATTGAAGGAATTCATGCCAACGGGCTCGGCGCAGTGGTAACACCGGTTCCCGTCAGATCACCGAAGTTAAGCGCTGTCGGGCTGGGCTACAACTTGGATGGGTGACCATCCAGTCTGCCGAGCGCTGTTGGCAAGCGGGGTGCACTCAAGCCCTTCTGAGGAAAACTGAGGAGTTACTTAATTGAGAAGTAGCGGCTCTGGTCTCGGAAACTGACATACTGCCGGGGCAGCAATGTGCTGACCACATGCCCCTTCATATACGCATCCAGTGACGCCTGTGGGTGAGGATGACACGGCGGCCGGTCGGTAACTTTGGCCCTTCATGGGCTGTTCGGGAGGAGTTTGTGTGTGTGTGTGTGTGTGTGTGTGTGTGTGTGTGTGTGTGTGAAGCACTTCATGGTGTCCAACAACGATGGAATGTTTATAGTTGACAATGCGCCATGTTACTGGACCACAAAAACGTTCTGAACACTTCGGGCGAATGATCTGGCTACCCAGATCGCCCGACATGAATCCCAACGAACAGTAATTGGCTGTAATCGAGAGGTCAGTTCGTGTACGAAATCGTGCGCTGGGAACGCTCTCGCTATTATGGACGGCTGTAGAGGCAGCACATTTCAGCAGGCTACTTCCAAGTACTTCTTGGCTCCATGGCACTTCGCCGGCCGCGGTGGCCGTGCGGTTCTAGGCGCTCCAGTCCGGAGCCGCGCTGCTGCTACGGTCGCAGGTTCGAATCCTGCCTCGGGCATGGATGTGTGTGATGTCCTTAGGTTAGGTAGGTTTAAGTAGTTCTAAGTTCTAGGGGACTGATGACCACAGCAGTTGAGTCCCATAGTGCTCAGAGCCATTTGAACCATTTTCCATGGCACTTCGATGTGTTGCACTGCGCCCGGAAAAAGGAGGTCCCACACGAGATTGGGAGGTATCCCATGACTTTACTCTCGTCAGTGTACAGCAGCTTTTAGAATGCGAAACAATCATTACAGTTGTGACTAAGGAAGTCGAGATGAGGGGTACACTTAGCACGGAAGGACAAGGCCCCAATGACATCACTCCTCAACAGCTACCAAATCAATAAATTAACAAATTATTCAAAGACTGGAAGGGTGGTCTGATCATTTAATATTAAAAGGCTACGACCAAGGTGTGGACGGGGCCAAGGAATTGACATATTAGACGTGATTTAACACATAAATAATTTATTCATAACATATAATACATAACACCAACTACGTAAAGCCTGCTTCAATGCTTACAATTGCCCAAAATGGAGGGCCACCACTTTCGAATTGGAAAGGCTTTAATATAAGAAATTAGAACGCCTAATACAATTTTTTAAAAATAATAATAATACAACACATAAGTAAGCGCTAAGTGAACGCACTCTTAAATCCTTAATTGTTAATCACAAAGCGTGGGTTTACCACATTTAAATTCTCATTGCAATATAAAACATAAATACATGAATTCTCAACACAGCATGGCTTCAAATTTCTACCTGGACAACCTATGGTCCTAAAACCTTCGTATTACATTCCAGCCAATCACATTAATAACTTACATACACTGTTGGTCAAATTCAAACGTTTGCGCTATAATGAATTTTAATAATCCACAATCACTCAAAAAAACAACATCAGAAGTTCGTTACGGAGCATGTAAGCCTGTTTATACAATCTTTTGGACCAAAATAGGCACGAGGGCCACCATAACAGAAGTGCGCTAATTGCTTTAGGATAGGTGCTCCCATTAGCTTAATCACTGAGCAGACATTTACTTAAGCGACAGGTAAGATAGTTAATGCAAATAGAAGGTATTTCTAAAGTTGTTTTTTTCCTCCCTTTTAAGAAGGGGGTTTTACTAAGGTGTAAATTACACTTTGAGGAGACGCAATAGCAATCTAGCGGGCACGCCTTCACGAGGATGCCATGCCACTACACACGTACTAAACTAGCCGCGTGTCCGCTGCTCAAGCCAAACATTAATAACACAGTTCCATATTCCTGACACGCAAATAGTCGGGATCAAAACAAAACCAAAAATACCAATAGCGCAAGATCCAGCATATCTTCAGAACAGATCTTACTTCATGCGGTTGCCTTCACAAATACAGGTATCGAAATGAAAACAAGAACGTGTAACAACATTCCCAAATCAGCACAATGTACTTCTTTAGGTCCCGGTAGCGCTAGACAACGCTAACATGCCAATGTTAACAAACCTCTAAGGCAACACCAACTGACAAGCCGAAACCAATGCGACCCCTTATCAGCTCCATGACAGGACTCGAACCCCCAACTACTGTCAGTGCAACTCACTTAGAATAAATACAGCGCAGATACTATGGCAGACACATACACAGGGATTGACAGAACGCTAGACTGAACTAGAATTTACCTTAATAATACAGCACTAGATCTTGAGAGACAAGGAACTAACTCCCCACCCGAAATTCTGCAACCACAGGGCGGGAGGTTGAACTACCAAAACCTAGAAGTGCAAACATCCACAAATAACTACCAAAATACACCACTACACCGGTTAGCAATGACGCGTGGAGCAATCTGCACTGTCAGAATTGCACCAGTGAACAGAACAGAGGATTGTCACCGGCGGTGGCCACAAGGCGGGAAAGACGACTGGATGAACTCACTCCCAAAGGACGATCAACTTGAAACATTCACACTTAACTTCTTTTCTCCTTTCCCTCGGCGCACTTCGTCGTTTGTCCGGGACTGCTGTGCACAATTCTGAGCCGTCCCCAGTCGTCCCGGCAGACACGAACCCAGCCGAACTGCTCCAGGACTCAAACCCTCGCCGAACGGCGGCTACACCGCCCCATGATGGTTACTGTTTGTTTGCCTTTGTCGACGTAGGCGATGATTAGACTGCCATCCGCCTCCCGTGGACAACCAGTGAAGAGCGGACAGAGGGGCCTCAACCAGGCCGACGTTCCTCCACGGGTAGAAGTGCGGGTTCGATAACAACACCCGTACGCGGAAGGCAGGATGTCGACGTCACCAGAGCAGACACGAAGGCTACTGCGCGACAACCTCCTCCAGCACCACCAGCAGCAGTAGTCCGCCGCTCGTGGTCTCGCGGTAGCGTTCTCGCTTCCCGAGCACGGGGTCCCGGGTTCGATTCCCGGCGGGGTCAGGGATTTTCACCTGCCTCGAGATGACTGGGTGTTTGTGTTGTCTTCATCATTTCATCATCATCCAGGAAAGTGGCGAAATTGGACTGAGCAAAGATTGGGTAATTGTACGGGCGCTGATAACCACGCAGTTGAGCGCCCCACAAACCAAACATCATCATCATAACCTCCTCCAGCAACCGCGCTCGCCTATAAATAGTACAGGCCAAAGAGTCTGCTTGCAGTAAACACGTGAGTCGGTCGTGTAACCAACCTACGGTTTCTAGCTACACCAAAGACAGAACTCGCAATCGATAGTGGGCACACTACGGGCGGCAGCTCAACGAAAGAGCGTTATAAAAGACCAGCCCTGAACAACCGCGGATAAACGAAATAGAAGCGAAGCAATAAACGACAGCAACGAGATGCTAGAGCCCGATCGCGCCCAAAAATATTGGCTCCACATGACGCTCAGGAAACGAGCCGTGGAAAGATGGAAGTACGGCTTAGACAATATTTATAAAACATCTGAGAGACAATCAACACGTGGCCATCTTTAAGACGATAATAAAATATCACAGATAACTTGCTCCTCAAGCAAGGCAGCAAATTACAATTAACAAAACTGATTTAAAGAGACGAGCCACAGACATTTCAATGCATAAAAATGCTTCAAATGGCTCTGAGCACTACGGGACCTAACATCTATGGTCATCAGTCCCCTAGAACTTAGAACTACTTAAACCTAACTACACTCCTGGAAATTGAAATAAGAACACCGTGAATTCATTGTCCCAGGAAGGGGAAACTTTATTGACACATTCCTGGGGTCAGATACATCACATGATCACACTGACACAACCACAGGCACATAGACACAGGCAACAGAGCATGCACAATGTCGGCACTAGTACAGTGTATATCCACCTTTCGCAGCAATGCAGGCTGCTATTCTCCCATGGAGACGATCGTAGAGATGCTGGATGTAGTCCTGTGGAACGGCTTGCCATGCCATTTCCACCTGGCGCCTCAGTTGGACCAGCGTTCGTGCTGGACGTGCAGACCGCGTGAGACGACGCTTCATCCAGTCCCAAACATGCTCAATGGGGGACAGATCCGGAGATCTTGCTGGCCAGGGTAGTTGACTTACACCTTCTAGAGCACGTTGGGTGGCACGGGATACATGCGGACGTGCATTGTCCTGTTGGAACAGCAAGTTCCCTTGCCGGTCTAGGAATGGTAGAGCGATGGGTTCGATGACGGTTTGGATTTACCGTGCACTATGCAGTGTCCCCTCGACGATCACCAGTGGTGTACGGCCAGTGTAGGAGATCGTTCCCCACACCATGATGCCGGGTGTTGGCCCTGTGTGCCTCGGTCGTATGCAGTCCTGATTGTGGCGCTCACCTGCACGGCGCCAAACACGCATACGACCATCATTGGCACCAAGGCAGAAGCGACTCTCATCGCTGAAGACGACACGTCTCCATTCGTCTCTCCATTCACGCCTGTCGCGACACCACTGGAGGCGGGCTGCACGATGTTGGGGCGTGAGCGGAAGACGGCCTAACGGTGTGCGGGACCGTAGCCCAGCTTCATGGAGACGGTTGCGAATGGTCCTCGCCGATACCCCAGGAGCAACAGCGTCCCTAATTTGCTGGGAAGTGGCGGTGCGGTCCCCTACGGCACTGCGTAGGATCCTACGGTCTTGGCGTGCATCCGTGCGTCGCTGCGGTCCGGTCCCAGGTCGACGGGCACGTGCACCTTCCGCCGACCACTGGCGACAACATCGATGTACTGTGGAGACCTCACGCCCCACGTGTTGAGCAATTCGGCGGTACGTCCACCCGGCCTCCCGCATGCCCACTATACGCCCTCGCTCAAAGTCCGTCAACTGCACATACGGTTCACGTCCACGCTGTCGCGGCATGCTACCAGTGTTAAAGACTGCGTTGGAGCTCCGTATGCCACGACAAACTGGCTGACACTGACGGCGGCGGTGCACAAATGCTGCGCAGCTAGCGCCATTCGACGGCCAACACCGCGGTTCCTGGTGTGTCCGCTGTGCCGTGCGTGTGATGATTGCTTGTACAGCCCTCTCGCAGTGTCCGGAGCAAGTATGGTGGGTCTGACACACCGGTGTCAATGTGTTCTTTTTTCCATTTCCAGGAGTGTATATCATGTCCTACAGCAGACGCGCCCACTAAACATCGTGGAGACCAAAAGCCCTCAGGTTAATAGGAAGGTTGGTGTGGAAGACGGTTCACGCGATTCCACTGGACACAGCCTCCGTTCCACATGGTACATCACAGTCAATGGTAAACAGATCACCCGATCACGCCTCCACACGATAAACATGGCGGAATCGCCTCTCTGCGTAGACTGCGGGATACCAGACACGGACGAACACCGTCTCACATGTGGCGCGGCAGAAGACGTATGATGCTTGGTGCGACAAATTTTGTCGTATTTTCTACGAGTGACTCCGGAACGCATTACACCCCGGTTTCTACTATTTCCGGATCAACAATATTTCCCGCGCGCCAAGACCAGCGCTGTCACGTGGATCCGTGCGCATGCGGTACACTACTTATTTCACGATGGACCTAAAGATGTATTAGACTTTTGGAACTACCTACAAGAACGTCATTGCAAGATCGTACGGAACCCAAAATACAGACAGTATTTTTCTAATTACTTAGGGAGTGCCATACGCGACCCTCCACGCAGCTGGATCATCAACAGGTAGGAGAAGATACCCATTGAGTGAGCTGACATGACTAAGTTCGATTCTCGGTGGAACAACATGATATACGTGAAGACGTACCTGGATGATGAAGCGTAAGGAGAGTAGCGACACACCCTTCTGCATCCTTTATGAAGCACTTTTTTTTCGTTTTCCCCATATACATCACCTCGGTGTAGGAACGTGCCGAGATATTGTTTTCTTTTTCTCAGAGCACGATGCGGTGCTAGATACATTTATTTTTGTTGTAGTATAAAGTAAAACCACATTGAGAATGTATTAAAAACAGTAAATAAAAATACATAAATCATTAAAAATTCCCAAAAAAAGGGGTTAGCGTCTTCGATTTATAATCAAAACGTCTTCGGTTCCGGGTTCGATCCCCGCCACTGCCTCAATTTTGATAAATAATTAGCATTGGCGGCCGAAGACTTCCGGCATAAGAATTCAGCCTCATTCTGCCAACAGCCTTTTCAAAGAGGGCGGAGGAGCGGATAGAGATTCAGGGCACTCTCTTGTCCTAGGAGTGGGAAATTGCCCCTGAAGGCGGAAGAATCAGCAATGATCAACGACATGAGGATGCAGAAGGCAATGGAAACCACCGCATTAAAGACACGTAACGTGTATCCACAGGACATGTGGCCTGTAACTGAAGAAGTGTCATGAAGATCTCTACATTGCCAAAAGATTCCGGAATAGTTCCCCATTCGGATCTCTGGGAGGGGACTGCCAAGGGGGAGGTTACCATGAGAAAAAGATTGAATAATCAACGAAAGGATAACGTTCTAAGAGTCGGGGCGTTGAATGTCAGAAGCTTGAATGTGGTAGGGAAACTAGAAAATCTGAAAAGGGAAATGCAAAGGCTCAATCTAGATATAGTAGGGGTCAGTGAAGTGGAAGGAAGACAAGGATTTCTGATCAGATGAGTATCGAGTAATATCAACAGCAGCAGAAAATGGGATAACAGGTGTAGAATTCGTTATGAATAGGAAGGTAGGGCAGAAGGTGTGTTACTGTGAACAGTTCAGTGACCGGGTTGTTCTAATCAGAATCGACAGCAGACCAACACCGACAACGATAGTTCAGGTATACATGCCGACGTCACAAGCTGAAGATGAACAGATAGAGAAAGTGTATGAGGATATTGAAAGGGTAATGCAGTATGTAAAGGGGGACGAAAATCTAATAGTCATGGGCGACTGGAATGCAGTTGTAGGGGAAGGAGTAGAAGAAAAGGTTACAGGAGAATATGGGCTTGGGACAAGGAATGAAAGAGGAGAAAGACTAATTGAGTTCTGTAACAAGTTTCAGCTAGTAATAGCGAATACCCTGTTCAATAATCACAAGAGGAGGAGGTATACTTGGAAAAGGCCGGGAGATACGGGAAGATTTCAATTAGATTACATCATCGTCAGACAGAGATTCCGAAATCAGATACTGGATTGTAAGGCGTACCCAGGAGCGGATATAGACTCAGATCACAATATAGTAGTGATGAAGAGTAGGCTGAAGTTCAAGACATTAGTCAGGAAGAATCACTACGCAAAGAACTGGGATACGGAAGTACTAAGGAATGAGGAGATACGTTCTCTAACGCTATAGATACAGCAATAAGGAATAGCGCAGTAGGCAGTACAGTTGAAGAGGAATGGACATCTCTAAAAAGGGCCATCACAGAAGTTGGTAAGGAAAACATAGGTACAAAGAAGGTAGCTGCGAAGAAACCATGGGTAACAGAAGAAATACTTCAGTTGATTGATGAAAGGAGGAAGTACAAACATGTTCCGGGAAAATCAGGAATACAGAAATACAAGTCGCTGAGGAATGAAATAAATAGGACGTGCAGGGAAGCTAAGACGAAATGGTTGCAGGAAAAATGTGAAGACATCGAAAGAGATATGACTGTCGGAAGGACAGACTCAGCATACAGGAAAGTCAAAACAACCTTTGGTGACATTAAAAGCAACGGTGGTAACATTAAGAGTGCAACGGGAATTCCACTGTTAAATACAGAGGAGAGAGCAGATAGATGGAAAGAATACATTGAAAGCCTCTATGAGAGTGAATATTTGTCTGATGTGATAGAAGAAAAAACAGGAGTCGATTTAGAAGAGATAGGGGATCCAGTATTAGAATCGGAATTTAAAAGAGCTTTGGAGGACTTACGGTCAAATAAGGCAGAAGGGATAGATAACATTCTGTGGTGTCACCGCCAGACACCACACTTGCTAGGTGGTAGCTTTAAATCGGCCGCGGTCCATTAGTACATGCCGGACCCATGTGTCGCCACTGTCAGTAATTGCAGACCGAGCGCCACCACACGGCAGGTCTAGAGAGACGTACTAGCAGTCGCCCCAGTTGTACGACGACTTTCCACTAAGTAATGCTTGTATCCTAGCCAATATAGTACAAATAATGAAAAAAAACTGGTAGTACTACCGGGCATGCTTTAGACACTGATTTGGCTGCGAACATGGTGAGAAACACTTTGTATGACTGATTTCACTAAGAACAAACACTTTATACTACTATACTCTATTTGTGGCGAGAGGAGAAATCACTTTATCTTTTCTGTTGCACATATTCACTATCACTGCACACGTTCTTCTCGTGGTGAGTGTGGTCAGGTGGCTGGTGGCGGTGCTGAGGGTCACCGGCTGGGGAGGACTCTGGCGATCGCTGTCTGCTGTGGAATCTACAGGAAGCTTCTGAAGTTCTCGCGGTATCGCCTGTGCTGCTGGGCCGCCTTGTTCTCCTCCCAGAGGTCTATCAGGGAGGCCAGCTGGTCGGTCTGCCTCCGCGCTACGATGGCGTGTGCCGTCATGGCGAGGATCCAGAGAGTCGCCAGTCGCTTGGGTCGTGGAAGTGGGTTGCAGTCTGGGGCGGTGATCGCTTCCACTGTGATGCTTCCCGGCGACGTTCTGTTGATGTGGGCCACCATCTGCTGGCACGCTTCCCGTATGGTGGTGGCATTCCCGCAGGTAAAACGGTGGTCGATGATGTCGGTAATGGCGCATACGTCACACTTGTCACTCGCGACAAGTTTCATCTCCGCCAGTCTTTGGTCGGGCGGTGGTCTAGCGGTTCTGGCGCTGCAGTCCGGAACCGCGGGACTGCTACGGTCGCAGGTTCGAATCCTGCCTCGGGCATGGGTGTGTGTGATGTCCTTAGGTTAGTTAGGTTTAAGTGGGTCTAAGTTCTAGGGGACTTATGACCTAAGATGTTGAGTCCCATAGTGCTCAGAGCCATTTGAACCATCTTTGGTCGGTTGGTACCGTTCTGTTAACTGTTTTGAACCATGTCTCCTTCGCATGTTTAGGCAACACGTTTTCCGAGACGTTTCCACATATTTGTTTCCAATTGTATTGGTTCTAATGGTTCTGAGCACTATGCGACTTAACTTCTGAGGCCATCAATCGCCTAGAACTTAGAACTAATTAAACCCAACTAACCTAAGGACATCACACACATCCATGCCCCAGGCAGGATTCGAACCTGCGACCGTAGCGGTCACGCGGTTCCAGACTGAAGCGTCTAAACCCCACGGCCACACCGGCTGGCTCCAATTGTATTGCGGGAGTTTGTGTTCTGTGGTGTGCGTACTGTAAGACCTTCGGTACACACACCATCAGATTACTTGACTTGTCACTCTAGCGAAGTAGGCGAGTGTCAGCAATATGTCTCGTGGTCTTATCGTGGCGTGTTTATCTTCTGCCGTTAGGTCAGACGATAGAAATGCCACTTGCACACTTAGAGTAGCAGATTGACGGTGACCAACTTTAAACAGAACTCGATTAATTTTCACACACATTTATTAAAATAAAAGCATAGATACCATGTAACTTGATGCTGGATGCTGTTTACAACTGACAATCTAAAGTTCCTTTGGTCTTGGTACGTTAATCTTATTCTCATATATCTCTGATACTTGACAAAGTGTCTATACATTTATCTTCACGGCTATGTGCAGGAATATGATAATCTTATTAGGCACAGACTGAAACTTGACTATAGACTGGTACAGACTAATGCAGACTGATGCAGACTAATGCAGACTGACTAATCGGAGGTCTGTACGCTCGTTACAACACCTCGAGCGTTCAGGTATCACTGCGCGAGTGTGATCCACAAGGAGAAAAGGTTCTACGTTAGCAGCAATCTCATTGGCTGCGTTACATACTAATACGCGGATCGGCGGAAGCAGAATTTTGTCCGTCTCTATGGCAGCGCCATCTCATAGAGCGGAGACGGACGAGCGCTGCGCCTGCTCTGTTGTGCTTAGTGGGGCGCGCTCTAGTGGGAAAGTTGTGTACGCGCTGACTACACGGGACTTTGTACACAACATGTTCAATTTTGTTTTTTGCCGGCTTCCCCCTGAGAGCCCAGTATTCTATTGGCTGTTCTGTGGCTGGGTATCGCCACGGTGTCCAGAACGTAACTTTTGTTGGCGTAGTGCAGCGTGACGTGTCGCATTCTGAAGGGAATGTGCCTCGTGTTGACCGGCGCTTCTTCTGATGCGGGCCTGTATCCTCCAATTACCTTGGCTGTGACGCTGTCAGGGTATTTGTCCTGGATGGCGAGCGTTCATTTTAGAAGAAGGACTGCACATTTGGTCTTTTTACTCGGGACCTCAAGCTCGGGAAGAGAGAACGCTACCGCGAGACTACGAGCTGTGGACTGGTCAGATGATTCCCGATTTCAGTTGGTAAGAGCTGATTGTAGGGGTCCAATGTAGCGCAGACGCCATGAAGACGTGGATGCAAGTTTTCAATAAGGCACTGTGCGAGCTGGTGGTGACTACATAAAGTTGTCGGCTGCAGCTACGTGGAGTAGAATGAGTCCAGCTGGCCCTTATACTGGGTATAGTGTTTCAGCCTGTGTGCAGACGATTTGTGCCAAAAACGCAATAACGCTGGGTTCATAAGCTATGCCCAAACTTCGTGTTGCATTCCGTTCCATGTAGTGTAAGCGTCACTTCTAGGATTTAGGAGGAGGATAAAAATATGTAATCTCAAAAACACATTGGTATGCCTAATACTCAGCAGGAATAGCGTTGGCATTCTAATCAGCTTCCAATCGCCTTGTAATGGATAAAATAAGAGTCGTGTATGGTTTTCAAGGGAATATTACTCTATTCTTGCTGAAAGATAGAGGCGAGGTCCGGTAAGGCTGATGGAGGTCTATCTCGATCACGCACCCTTCTCTCCATACTAAACCAGGAAAGCTATTACTGACAAGGGAACCTCCCCATCGCACCCCCCTCAGATTTAGTTATAAGTTGGCACAGTGGACAGGCCTTGAAAAACTGAACACAGATCAATCGAGAAAACAGGAAGAAGTTGTGTGGAACTATGAGAAAATAAGCAAAATATACAAACTGAGTAGCCCATGCGCAAGATAGGCAACATCAAGGATAGTGTGAGCTCAAGAGCGCCGTGGTCCCGTGGTTGGCGTGAGCAGCTGCGGAGCGAGAGGGCCGTGGTTCAAGTCTTCCCTCGAGTGAAAAGTTTCCTTCCTTTATTTTCGCAAAGATATGATCTGTCCGTTCGTCCATTGACGTCTCTGTTCACTGTAATGAGTTTAGTGTCTGTGTTTTGCGACCGCACCGCAAAACCGTGCGATCAGTACACGAAAGGACGTGCCTCTCCAATGGGAAACGAAAACATTTGATCGCAAGGTCATACGTCAACCGATTCCTCCACAAGCAAACACGTCTGATATATTCTATACGACACTGGTCACGTCATGTGCGTCACATGACAGGAACATGTTGTCGACCCACCTAACTTGTACACCTAGCGAATGGGTAAAAAGATTCTTCTACCTTGCCAGATTTAGGTTTTCTTGTGGATGTGATAATCACTCCCAAAAAAGTGATGAATTTATCACATAAACTGAAAATGAAAAATTAAACTCTTCACTCGAGGGACGACTTGAACCAAGCAAGGTCCTCTCGTTCCGCAGCTGCTCACGCTTACCAAGGGACCACGGCGCTCTTGGGCTCAAACCCTCCTTGATGTTGCCTATCTTGCGTATGGACTACTCAGTTTGTATATTTTGCTTATTTTTTCATAGATCCACACCAATTCTTCTTGTTTGCCAACTTATAACTAAATCCGAGGGGGGTGCGACGGGGAGGTTCCCTTGTGAGATCTGGTGACTGTTGTGGTCACTGGAGACGAGACAATTCATCCTCGAGGTCACCAAACGATTTTTGACGATGCGAACCCTATGAGCAGGGTCCCTGTCCTTTTGGAACACAGCGTCACTACTGGGGAACAAACATTGTACAATGAGGTGGACTTGATCAGCCCGTATGGGCGCAAAATTTTTGGGAGTAATGCGACCTTCCAGCGTAACCATGGGACCTGAGAATAGGACTATGTGGGTGTTCAGGTCATCACCGTACCCGCGCCACACTTCACACTTGTGGCGTCAAGTGGACCAGATGTGCAACAAGAATCATCCGAGCAAATGATTTCTTCCATTGCTCCATAGCGCAGGTTACTTGGCTTCGGCGCCTCTGTTCCTGTTACGTACTCTTGTATAATCGATTGTGTGGTTCTGAAATTTCAGTTCGCTCTAAAATTCCCTGATTATGAAGCTGCTTCGCGTCTTTTTGATACTGACACTGCTCGTGAGTGAGAAACGTAGTTCGGCAGTGGCTTTCCCAGTCGTGGTACCCTCATTTTTTCGTCACAATTCCCTTTAATCAAGATGTCCTACAACAATAGTCTGCCGCCACAACTGAAGAAACACTTCAGACTGCGCTGTCGCTTAGTTGAGGATTTTTTCCGCTTTCCATCAATGAGATATCGTTCATCGATATGATCTCCCTTGAAGCGCCAAAGACTTTGGCTACCTTAAGCAAGCACCCACCATAAAAGAACGAACGCTTCTCCCACGTTGAAATTCACTAATTCCGAGGTGATGCACTCACAACTACGCAGAACTTTGTACTGACGACTAATTACACGTGAAACGTATTGTGGACGTTGTAGACGTGCAGCTCGTGACCACATATAACAATACAACCTGCTAAATAATTGTCGTGTGACTAGAGCCTCCAGTCGGGTAGGCCGTTCGCAAGTCTTTCGATTTGACGCCACTTCGGCGGGGGATGAAATGATGATGATCAGGACAACACGACACCCAGTCCCTGAGCGGAGGATATCTCCGACCCAGCCGGGAATCGAACCCGGCATCTTAGGATTTACATTCTGTCGTGCTGACCACTCAGCTACCAGAGAGGTACAGGTTCTGCTAGCATCAGCATTTACGTTAAACCATGGATTTCTCGCTGTGTTTTCATATGTTTGTCCAGCCTCTGTATAAGCGAATGGCAGCGAAACCCGGAGCATTGTCTGCGATTGCTCGTTGTGTGGCTGTCGTTCGCTCTGGTATAAAGCAGGATTTACCATGCTGATTGTTAAAACAGCGTCAATCGCTGTTTCGGTGACGTACGGTTATCCTCGTGCTACAAACCGCCGCGACCGCGGGACGTAAGAGTTGTGAATACGACAGCGTGGTATGAAGAGCAGGATCAAAGCCACGACCTGTGTTGACTACGCCGAATGACAAACGTAGCATCAATGACGAACCGAACGTTCACATCCAGAGTTACGCCGCCGGGCACTAGATTGGCGAATACTGCGCGTATTTTACAGCTCACGGAAGTGATCATTAAAATAAGGAAACAACAAAAGCACGACTAACCACCCGACAATTTATGTTAATGCCTCTGAGGTTGTGTTTGTGCTTTTCGTTCATTTGAAATATTTTCGGGGCCAGTGTTTCGTTATCTTGCTTCCGTTATCAGGTGCCACTTCACAACCGCCTCTCTGGTGTCCTTGCCTCTCTGATCGCCATCTAAGGGATCCCCCATTGCCCTCTTTTCCTTTCCATTGTTCCTTAGCTTGGTCCCTGCTAAATACTGCGTTCTCAACAATTTATACCAATGCACTGATATCTGATCAGAGTGTGGGAAGAGCTCTAGGCCGCGCAAGAACCTTACTCGGTGCAGGAAGGGGTCACAGAACAGGGCAGGGGTCGTGCGAACGTGTCGCTCTCCCACGATACTGCCTACTTGCCAGAGCCTGACTCACGCTCTATGTAACCGCCTAGTTTGCCATATTGAGGTGATGTACCTATTCTGCACTATCTGATCTAAAGTGAACATTAATGTGGGGTGTTACTATCCTTCGCCTTTATGACGGCTCCAACTCTGCTGGGCACACATTCAATGAAATGTCTGGATCTCAGTGGAAGAATGGCAGCCCATTTATCCTCAAGAGCAGAAATCAGAGTGGCGAAGTTGGACGCTGGGTTCTGGATCGTCGACGCTGTAATTAATCCCTAAGGTTTGGTTCAGGTGAGAAGTCTGGGAAGACGAGTCCATTTCAGTAACGTTATTGTCCACAAACCACTGCGTCACAGATGTTGTACCATGACAGGCTGCATAGTATACTGTGCGGTAAAATGTCTACAAATTGGGCCACATGATCCAGATGAGTAACAGCGATCTGGTGATCCAACAGCCATGAAACAACAGTCTAGATCGCAATAATATTTTATTAATGACCGGTTTCAACTTCATATAGAAGTGATCTTCAGAATATGAGCACTGTCGAACAGGTATAGCAGAGTTACGGGAGGTCTGATCAGTACGGTGTCAGAGGAAACTACAATGAAATAGCGATACAGCATTTACACCTCTGGCCCTCGTGCTGACAGATCTGACTGTCATGCTGCCAGCAAGTGTAGCAAAAATAAAATTATTTTGTTCTTTTGATTACTGGTTGGAAACTATTAAGAAGACCTACCAATACCACTAGGTGGCACTTCGTCATCTATCAGTCTCTAAACTTATTAATTTTGATATAAATGACACTATTTATTGGTTGGTTGATTTCATCTACATCTACACCTACTTGAATACTCTGCAACTCACATTTAAGTGCTTGGCAGAGGGTTCATCGAACCACAGTGATACTATCTCCCTACCATTCCACTATCGAACAGCACGCGGGAAAAACGAACACCTAAACCTTTCTGTTAGAGCTCTGATTTCTCTTATTTTATTTTGATAATCATTCCTCCCTATGTAGGTTGGGCTCAACAAAATATTTTCGCATTCGGAAGAGCAAGTTGGTGACTGAAATTTCGTAAATAGATCTCGCCGCGACGAAAAACGTCTTTGATTTAATGACTTCCATCCCAACTCGCGTACCATATGTGCCACACTCTGTCCCCTATTACGTGATAATACAAAACGAGCTGCCCTTTTTTGCACCCTTTCGACGTCCTCCGTCAATCTCACCTGGTAAGGATCCCACACCGCGCAGCAATATTCTAACAGAGGACGAACGAGTGTAGTGTAAGCTGTCTCTTTGGTGGACTTGTTGCATCTTCTAAGTGTCCTGCCAATGAAACGCAACCTTTGGCTCACCTTCCCCACAATATTATCTATGTGGTCTTTCCAACTGAAGTTGTTTGTAATTTTAACACCCAGGTAGTTAGTTGAATTGACAGCCTTGAGAATTGTACTATTTATCGAGTAATCGAATTCCAACGGATTTGTTTTGGAACTCATGTGGATCACCTCACACTTTTCGTTATTTAGCGTCAACTGCCAACTGCTACGCCATACAGCAATCGTTTCTAAATCGCTGTGCAACTGATACTGGTCTTCGGATGACATTACTAGACGGTAAATTGCAGCATCATCTGCGAACAACCTAAGACAACTGCTCAGATTGTCACCCAGGTCATTTATATAGATCAGGAATAGCAGAGGTCCTTGGGGAACACCTGATATCACTTCAGTTTTACTCGATGATTTGCCATTACTACGAACTGCGACCTTCCTGACAGGAAATCACGAATCCAGTCGCACGACTGAGACGATACCACACAGGCCCGCAGCTTTGGTGGAAAGGGACCAAGCAGTGAGGTCATCGGTGTCATCACATTGGGGAAGGATGGGGAAGGAAGTCGGCCGTAACCTTTCAAAGGAACCATCCCGGTGTCTACCTCAAGTGAATTAGGGGAACCAAGAAAAACCTAAATCTGGATGGATGGACGCGGATTTGAACCGTCGTCCTCCCGAATGCCCGTCAAATGTGCTAACCACTACGCCTCCTCGCTCAGTAACACTATTTGTCTCATGATCTGTAACTGTTTATATCTTCGTACCAGTTTACGATAACTTATTTTGTAAATTCCATATGAATATCTCACATTTTGTGAATTGTTTACTGTTGGCAGTGGCTGACGTAATCAGTTTTCGGTATGAAATTACTATACCATTGAAACCGTAGCGCCGTCCCCTGTGGCCGAGCGGTTCTACATCTACATCCATACTCCGCAAGCCACTTGACGGTGTGTGGCGGAGGGTACTTTGAGTACCTCTATCGGTTCTCCCTTCTATTCCAGTCTCGTATTGTTCGTGGAAAGAAGGATTGTCGGTATGCCTCTGTGTGGGCTCTAATCTCTCTGATTTTATCCTCATGGTCTCTTCGCGAGATATACGTAGGAGGGAGCAATATACTGCTTGACTCCTCGGTGAAGGTATGTTCTCGAAACTTCAACAAAGCCCGTACCGAGCTACTGAGCGTCTCTCCTCCAGAGTCTTCCACTGGAGTTTATCTATCAACTCCGTAACGCTTTCGCGATTACTAAATGATCCTGTAACGAAGTGCACTGCTCTCCGTTGGATCTTCTCTGTCTCTTCTATCAACCTTATCTGTTACGGATCCCACACTGCTGAGCAGTATTCAAGCAGCGGGCGGACAAGCGTACTGTAACCTACATCCTTTGTTTTCGGATTGCATTTCCTTAGGATTCTTCCAATGAATCTCAATCTGGCATCTGCTTTACCCACGATCAACTTTATATAATCATTCCATTTTACATCACTCCTAATGCGTACTCCCAGATAATTTATAGCATTAACTGCTTCCAGTTGCTGAACTGCTATATTGTAGCTAAATGATAAGGGATCTATCTTTCTATGTATTCGCAGCACATTACACTTGTCTACATTGAAATTCAATTGTCGTTCCCTGCAACATGCGTCAATTCGCTGCAGATCATCCTGCATTTCAGTACAATTTTCCATTGTTACAACCCTTCGACGTACCACAGCATCATCCGCAAAAAGCCTCAGTGAACTTCCGATGTCATCCACGAGGTCATTTATGTATATTGTGAATAGCAACGGTCCTACGACACTCCCCTTCGGCACACCTGAAATCACTCTTACTTCGGAAGACTTCTCTCCATTGAGAATGACATGCTGCGTTCTGTTATCTAGGAACTCTTCAATCCAATCACACAATTGGTCTGATAGCCCATATGCTCTTACTTTGTTCATTAAACGACTGTGAGGAACTGTATCGAACGCCTTGCGGAAGTCAAGAAACACAGCATCTATCTGTGAACCCGTGTCTATGGCCCTCTGAGTCTCGTGGACGAATAGCGCGAGCTGGGTTTCACACGACCGTCTTTTTGGAAACCCATGCTGATTCCTACAGAGTAGATTTCTAGTCTCCAGAAAAGTCATTATACTCGAACATAATACGTGTTCCAAAATTGTACAACTGATCGACGTTAGAGATATAGGTCTGTAGTTCTGCACCTCTGTTCGACGTCCCTTCTTGAAAACGGGGATGACCTGTGCCCTTTTCCAATCCTTTGGAACGCTACGCTCTTCTAGAGACCTACGGTACACCGCGTTTCAGTGTGGAACCGCACTGCTGCTACGGTCCCAGGTTCGAATTCAGCCTCGGGCATGGATGTGTGTGGTGTCTTAGGTTAGTTAGGTGTAAGTAGTTCTAAGTTCTAGGGGACTGATGACTTCAGATGTTAAATCCCATAGTGCTTAGTGCCATTTGAAGCATTTTTTTGAAACCGTAGCTCTAGACCCGTCAGTCGGCAGATTACAGATCGTGATACTGCGTGAGTATCCGAGATGCAATCAGCAGCAGCCACTTGGGTGAATCCTACATCGCTACATCATTGCATTTCTTTCTGATGAAATAATTTTCTAACTCTTCTGATCTTGTTCCTACAACGCTCTTTTCCTGAAGATGACTTCTACAGTAGGTCGAACAAAGTCATTAGTAAAATACCATTTGCCATCTAGAATGTTGTTTCAATCCACGTGTAAAATGTGTGCATATACGCTGAAGAGCCAAACAAACTTGTACACCTACCTAATGTCGTGTAGGCCCCCCCCGCGAGCACGCGGAAGTGTCACAACACGACGTGGTACTGACTCGACTAATGTCTGTAGTAATGCTGCAGGCAATTGACATCATGAGTCCTGCTGTCCATAAATCCGTAAGAGTACGAGGTGGTGGCGATCTCTTCTGAACAGCACGTTGCAAGGCATCCCAGATATGCTCAATAATCCGTAGATGGTATCTGTTCTTTCGGACATGTCCGAATGAGCAGATACCATCTCCATATAGTTAAGGCTAACGGGCCATTGACCTTCTTCCTCTGTGCTGGATGCACACGCGTTGCCCGAACTCTTTCAGGCCTCGGTAAGATTGTCTGCCGCGGGTAATGAGTGTAATGGGCAGGGGCACTACGAATGTAGTGTGTGGACATTAAGTTGGGAATGTGGGTCTCACGGGGAGCGTGCAAGGGATAAGTCCCTGCAGTCGCACTGTCCGCTGTGCCCTCGGTGGCTCAGATGGATGGAGCGTTTGCCATGAGAGCAGGAGATCCTGGGTTCGATTTCCGGTCGCGGACACACATTTTGAACTGTCCCTGTTGATGTATATCAACGCATATCGACAGCTTAGGCTCAATAACGTTTTTGTCTGGTGAGTTTGGTGGCCAGAAGAAGTGTTTAATAAATGAAAAGCACTAGTTTGCTTTCGTTCTACAGTATTACTTTTATTTTCTTAACCGATTTTCGGCTTACAAGGCCATATTCAGACATTTACTGAATATTGTCACGAAAGAAGTAACAATGTTTGTAAACAACATTGGAAGAGAAGTTACACGTCTATATTAAAGCAGAAACATACAGTCAGTAACATCTTGACAGTGTGGTGGTAATGCAATGAAAAAATTAACAATTGAACCGTAAATAAATAAAAACGGAGTGTACAGGAAAAACATTAACCCAAAATAGGAACATTAGGACTACAGAACAGTTTCTGTTAATGAACGAAACTAATAAAATAAAATAAAATTAGTACTTCACAAAGCTACTTCAGAAGGTACAAAATATAGAGAGTGATACACAAACCAATTAAAAGAAGAAACATTTATCAATGTAGCTACAGAATACATAAGGAACTTAAGCAGTATCCATAAGATACACAGAAATAGATAAATGCAGGTAAATTGAGGAGTAAATGCCATCTTTGACAGTGCGGTGGTACCGCATTTTAAAGGAAAAAATACTGAACAATACACAAATACAAAAGGAGCAAACAGTAAAAACTTTAACATTATATTCAAACCTGTGGCTACGTAACAGTTTGCATTACATGAATGAACCAAGTAAAATGTAAACAATATTTGATCAGACACCTACAAGAGGTATTAAACAAGCACCAGTTAAAAGAAAGCCCCAACAATTGAAAATACTGTCTATGTGGAATACGTAGACAACTTCAATAAAATGAAAGAACTTAATGTGTACAGGAAAATGGGAATATGTAGGATCAGACAGTGTGGGAAGTAATGACCAACAGAGATGATTATATGAATTTTAGGAGAAGGTAAGTGTTGAGCTGTATCAGGTCATTTAGGATTAGATCTGGACTGTGAGCAATATGTTCGTTAATTTCCAGGTCTTCCAGCAGATTGAGTTTATGGCCTTTGTTTGCTAAGTGAAGTACATGGGACACTGGCTGGTAGTTGTGACCCTCACTCGGTACATGTCCAGCAAATGCTGAGTCAGAATTCTGCAACCTCCAGCTGCGTTCATGTTCAGCCAGCCTAGTTGCTATATTTCTGCCTGACTCACTAATGTAAAACTTGTCACAATCAGAAGAGCTATTTTTGTATACCCCACTGTTGGCTAACAACTGAATCTTATCTGGATCTTGAAAATACACAGGTCTGTCATGTTCTTAACATAGTAGGAAAGCTTGTACGTGCAAGATTTCAATGCTTGGGCTACAATGTGTGATACCTCTCCTAGATACGGTAGTATACACCATTTCTTGCAGACAGTGGATGGGGAAGCACATGGGGTATAGAGGAGGGGTATAGTACTCAGTTTTTGTTTCCACTGCAAGATGTGGTCAATAAGATATGGACCGTAGCCATTGGGTGTGGCAATAAATTTTATTCTATCTAACTCTGATTCAAATTCATCACTGGACGTACGTTCAAATGGTTCAAATGGCTCTGAGCACAATGGGACTTAACATCTGAGGTCATCAGTCCCCTAGAACTTAGAACTACTTAAACCTAACTAACCTAAGGACATCACACACATCCATGCCCCAGGCAGTATTAGAACCTGCGACCGTAGCGGTCGCGTGGCTCCAGACTGTAGCGCCTAGAACCGCTCGGCCACTTCGGCCGGCCTCTCTGGACGTAGGGACAGATATAAGACAGTGTACCATTGAATGGAAAGCTGCATGTTTGTGAGCTATGGAGTGTTGTGAGCAAGAAGGTATTACTGTGTCTGTAGTTGTTGTTTTTCTATAAATTTTGTAATAATGGGTGTGTGTACTGATGTCGATGGTGAGATCTAAGAAGTTTATTTACACTCCTGGAAATGGAAAAAAGAACACATTGACACCGGTGTGTCAGACCCACCATACTTGCTCCGGACACTGCGAGAGGGCTGTACAAGCAATGATCACACGCACGGCACAGCGGACACACCAGGAACCGCGGTGTTGGCCGTCGAATGGCGCTAGCTGCGCAGCATTTGTGCACCGCCGCCGTCAGTGTCAGCCAGTTTGCCGTGGCATACGGAGCTCCATCGCAGTCTTTAACACTGGTAGCATGCCGCGACAGCGTGGTCGTGAACCGTATGTGCAGTTGACGGACTTTGAGCGAGGGCGTATAGTGGGCATGCGGGAGGCCGGCTGGACGTACCGCCGAATTGCTCAACACGTGGGGCGTGAGGTCTCCACAGTACATCGATGTTGTCGCCAGTGGTCGGCGGAAGGTGCACGTGCCCGTCGACCTGGGACCGGACCGCAGCGACGCACGGATGCACGCCAAGACCGTAGGATCCTACGCAGTGCCGTAGGGGACCGCACCGCCACTTCCCAGCAAATTAGGGACACTGTTGCTCCTGGGGTATCGGCGAGGACCATTCGCAACCGTCTCCATGAAGCTGGGCTACGGTCCCGCACACCGTTAGGCCGTCTTCCGCTCACGCCCCAACATCGTGCAGCCCGCCTCCAGTGGTGTCGCGACAGGCGTGAATGGAGGGACGAATGGAGACGTGTCGTCTTCAGCGATGAGAGTCGCTTCTGCCTTGGTGCCAATGATGGTCGTATGCGTGTTTGGCATCGTGCAGGTGAGCGCCACAATCAGGACTGCATACGACCGAGGCACACAGGGCCAACACCCGGCATCATGGTGTGGGGCGCGATCTCCTACACTGGCCGTACACCACTGGTGATCGTCGAGGGGACACTGAATAGTGCACGGTACATCCAAACCGTCATCGAACCCATCATTCTAACATTCCTAGACCGGCAAGGGAACTTGCTGTTCCAACAGGACAATGCACGTCCGCATGTATCCCGTGCTACCCAACGTGCTCTAGAAGGTGTAAGTCAACTACCCTGGCCAGCAAGATCTCCGGATCTGTCCCCCATTGAGCATGTTTGGGACTGGATGAAGCGTCGTCTCACGCGGTCTTCACGTCCAGCACGAACGCTGGTCCAACTGAGGCGCCAGGTGGAAATGGCATGGCAAGCCGTTCCACAGGACTACATCCAGCATCTCTACGATCGTCTCCATGGGAGAATAGCAGCCTGCGTAGCTGCGAAAGGTGGATATACACTGTACTAGTGCAGACATTGTGCATGCTCTGTTGCCTGTGTCTATGTGCCTGTGGCTCTGTCAGTGTGATCATGTGATGTATCTGACCCCAGGAGTGTGTCAATAAAGTTTCCCCTTCCTGGGACAATGAATTCACGGTGTTCTTATTTCAATTTCCAGGAGTGTATTTATTGTTAATCTCCATTGTGAATTGAATACTTTTATGCTGACTGTCTAGGTTTTTCAAACATGTGTTGAGTTGTCTTGTAGTACCCGTTCACATACACAGGACATAATCCACATGTGTAAACCAGTATTTGATATTTGTACTCAGAGGTTGTTTTTTCCGAAACTTTTGTTGAAAATGACCCACAAATATTTCAGCCAACAGTAGACTAAAGGGGGAACCCATAGCTAAGCCATCTAACTGTTTATAAAGAGTCCCTTGAAACTGGACATAGTTCTGTGCCAAGCACGTCTGAGAGGCCAGTCTCAAGTCTTTCAATTCCACAGGGTTGACATTAGACTTGTGCATCAACTCTGTCAGAATATCAATGCATTCCACCACTGGTGTACTGGAAAACACTCTGCAGACATCAAAGGATACTAATTTATGACTGTGTGACACAGATATACCTTTTATCTTATTTACTAGGTCCACAGAATTTGAAATACCATGCTTTGGTTTGAATTTAGTCTTGCTCTTAATTAAAGCAACCAGTTTACTAGTTAGTTTGTAAGATGGAACAATGAATGATGATACAACTGGACGAATAGTAACATATCGTTTATGCAGTTTAGGAAGCCCATTCATTATAGGAGGCGCTGGGTTCATATTAGTTTTGCTTCAAAAAAAGGAACATGTTTTTGCATGAATTGAGTGCATATTTAACATCGTCTCAGAATAATTTAATAGGGTCTTTAGGAAGGACTTGGGAGCCTGTGGCATTCAGGAAATCATTAGCTTTATCTACATAATCACATTTGTTCAAAAGTACAATACTGTTGCCTTTATCAGATTTTGTGTCTATGATATCAGGTTGTAGTAATTTCTGTTTTAAGTCCGTGGGATATTATCAGATTTTGTGTCTATGATATCATGTTGTTGTAAGTTCTGTTTTAAGTCCGTGGGATGTTACCCTCGAATCTGGTTTCTTTCTTTAGTGCGTTGGGAACTAAATATTTAGCAGTGGTGTCTTTCGTTATAGCATATTCAGTATTAACTTCAGAAGAGTGTTCCTGGAGCCGCTCTGTAGCAATTCTGGACGTGTTAGGCGTCACATTGTCCTGATGGAATTGCCCAAGTCCATCAGATTGCACACGGACATGAATGGATGCTGGTGATCAAATAGGATGCTTAAGTACGTGTAACCTCTCAGAGCCGTATCTAGACGTATCAAGGGTCCCATATCTCTCCAACTGCACACGCCCCACACCATTACCGAGCCTTCACCAGCTTACAAGATCCCCTGCTCACATTCAGGGTCCTTTGATTCATGGGCTTCACTCCATACCCGTGCACGTCCATCCACTCGATACAATCTGAAACGAGACTCGTCCGACCAGCAAACATATTTCCAGTCATCAAGAGTCCAGTGTCGGTGCTGATGGACCCAGATGAAGCGTAAAGCTTCGTGCTGTGCAGTCATCAAGGGTACACGAATGGGCCTTCGACTCCGAAAACCCTTATCGACGATGTTTCGTCGAATGATTCGCACGCTGACACTTGCTAATGGTCCAGCTTTGAAATCTGCAGCAATCTGCGAAAGGTTTGCACTTCTGTCACGTTGAATACTTCTCTTCAATCGTCGTCGGTCCCGTTCTTCCAGGACGTTCTCCCAGTCGCAGCTATGTCAGAGAACTGAAGTTTGACCGGATTCCTGATATTCACAGTACACTCGTGAAATGGGCATACCCGAAAATCCCCACTTCATCGCTGCCTCGGAGACGGTGTGTCGCATCGCTCGGGTGCCGACTATAACACGACGTTCAAACTCACTTATGTCTTGATAATCTGCCATTGTAACACCAGTAACCGATCTACTAAATGCGCCAGACAGTTGTTGTCTTATATAAGCGTTGTCGACGCAGTGCCCTTTTCTGCCTGTTTTCATATCTCAGTATTTGAATACGCATACCTATACCAGTTTTTCTGGCACTTCAGCGTACAATATTGGACTATATTGTGATCACAAACTGAACCACAGTAAGAAATGTGCAACGTGGGTTCCCCGAGAGTTTACTGTTCATCACAAGGAACAAATTTTTCATTTCCACAAAACACAAAAATCAATAAGGAAAGCATTGCTTAGAAAACATTGTCTGCCCTGAATAGAAAACGTTCAGAATGGCGAAGGAAAGTCGTCTTTCGCATTTTAATGTGTTTGAGGTCCGCCCCCGGTAGCTGAGTGGTCAGCGCGACGGAATGTCAATCCTAAGGGCCCGGGTTCGATTCGCGGCTGGGTCGGAGATTTTCTCCGCTCATGGACTGGGTGTTGTGTTGTCCTAATCATCATCATTCCATCCCCGTCGACGCGCAAGTCGCCAAACTGGCGTCAAATCGAAAGACTTGCACGGTCTACCAGACGGGAGGCCCTAGTCACACGATATTATTATTATTATTACAATGTGTTTGATCAGAAGAAAGAAGTTTTTCCATGCAATAAAGTATTGTTCGGCGAGGGGCTAGGACGAATCTGAAGAACATGAGACAAGAGCAAAAATTATGTAGAAAAAAAAAACTGTGGATTTAATAAATCGTTTCTGTAGTGAATCTGTTTGTTCACTTACTTAACTGAGAGGCTGAGAGTACAAGTGGTGCTAGTACTTCATGAACCAAACGAAATAAATGACTGGCAAAGTGAAATGGTAATTTATAAATATGTGAGTTTATATCGAAATATCGGATACTTCTTCCTCACGGTCAGTTAATCTGTGTGTATTTGTGGTACAGATGCTAGTGCGCCTGCATTATTTTTTTACAATATACTAAAATGCTTACACTCCTTGCATCTTAAAAGTTTTTAAAGTAAAACAGGAACAAGTGAAAAACATTTTATTTACAGTTCCATATTTGAACAATATACAATTATAATTATGGTACAATAAATGTTCATCATAAAAAAAGGATATTTGAATAATTAAAGAGAAATTAATGTGACTGGCACAAAAGCAATAGATAAATAGCAAACAAAATTAAAACACCAGAACGAGAATGTGGCGGTGCGATACATACGAGAGATTTTACGTAATTTCTACACTGAAGCGCCTAAGACACGGGCATACAGAGAGATGTAAACAGACAGAATACGGCGTTGCGGTCCGGACCTCCTATATAATTCAGCAAGTATCTGGCGCAGTTGTTAGATCGGTTACTGCGGCTACAGTGGCAGGTTATCAAGATTTAAGTCAGTTTCAACGTCGTGTTATACTAGGCGCACGAGTGTTGGGACACAGCATCTCCAAGGTAAAAAAAAGTAGGAATTTGTCCGTACGACCATTTCACGAGTATACCGTGAATATCAGAAAACCGGTAAAACATTAGACCGAAATGGCTCGGAGCACTATTCGACTTAACTTCTGAGGTCATCAGTCGCCTAGAACTCAGAACTAATTAAACCTAACTACCCTAAGGACATCACACACATCCATGGCCGAGGCAGGATTCGAACCTGCGACCGTAGCGGTCGCTCGGTTCCAGACTGTAGCGCCTAGAACAGCACGGCCACTCCGGCCTGCAAAACATTAGACCGCCTACATCGCTGCGGCGGAAAAACATCCTGAAAGAACGGGAGCAACGACGACAGAAGAGAATCGTTCAACGTGACAGAGGCACGAAATTTCCGCCAACTACTGAAAATTTCAATGCTGGGCCATCAACAAGTGTCAGCTTCCGAACCATTCAAAGACACATCATGGATGTGGGCATTTTGAGCCGAAGTCTCAATCGTGTACCCTTGATGACTGCACGGCACAAAGCTTTACGCCTCGTCTGGGTCGTCATCACCGATACTGGACTGTTGATGACTGGAAACATGTTACCTCGTCGGACGAGTCTTGTTTCAAACTGTATTGAGCGGATGGACATGTACGGATGTGGAGACAACCTCATGAATCCATGGACCCTGCATGTCAGGAGGGGACTGTTCAAGATGGTGGAAGTCCTGTAATGGTGTGGGGCGTGTGCAGTTTGAGCGATGGTCCCTGATATGTCTAAATACGAATCTGACAGGTGACACGTACGTAAGCATTTTATTTGATCACCTCCATCCATTCATGTCCATTGTGCAATCCCATGGACTTGGGCAATTCCAGCAGGACAATGCGACACCCCACACTTCCATAACTGCTATAGAGTCATTCCAGGAACAGGCTTCTGAGTTCAAACACTTCCGCTGGCCATCAAACTCCCCAACTACGAACATTACTGAGCATATGTGGGATATCTTGCAACGTGCTTTCAAAAGATATCTCCACGCCCTCGTACTCTTAAGGGTTTATGGACAGCCCTGCAGGATTCATGGTGTCAGTTCCCTCCAGCACTACTTCGACATTAGTCAAGACCAGGCCACGTCGTGTTGCGGCACCTCTGCTTGTTAGCAGGGGTCCTGCACGATATTAGGCAGGTGTTCCAATCCCTTTGCCTCTTCAGTGTATAATCCGTCACTGTCAGAGTCTATGCAATCATAATCATTTTCTTGTGTCGCAAGTCTTAAAGAACATTCTTCCTGGACAACACGTGTGATTTCACACCAGTGTGTTGTTTCTTTTGCAGTCTCTCTCGTTCCTTTCTTTGACTACAACCTCTCGTTTCTCCAATCCCTCTTCTTCAATCCATGGTAACTGCTGTCTGGGACATACAGTGTTATTCAACTAATGATAAAGTTGTGGGAAATAGTTGCTCATCTCTTCATCTGCTAAAGATTTTTTTCAATTTTCAAACTCTACTTGGCGCAAAGGGTGCCGACGGGGCTACGTTGTGAATCCTGAAATCAGCGTCTATAAACTCAACATTACAGTTTATTGAATGTCAGGACTTCATTGTTAGAGGATTTTCTTTGCTGATTCAGATAGACCTCTACTGTACTTTGCTTCCTCCCGTGCTCCCTTCTGCGTTTTTAGCAACTTCAAGATTTGCTATGGCATCCGTGGTTCTAATTGAATAGAAAACTTTTCTGTTTTCATTTCCACTAAGAAAAAACAATGAAATATCAGCTATTGAATTAACAGGGCTTGATATCACCAATAAATCAATCATTTTGTGTGTGTGTGTGTATAGATCTCCCAGTGGTAATGTGGACATTCTTTTCAATAAATTAACAGTAGTAATAGATAAAGTGTCAAGTACAAAGGTCAACATAATTCTGTGTGGGGAAATTAACACCAACACTAATATCATACATGAATCCAGCAGCATCCTCATAAATATCCTTCAGAGTTCTGGCATGCCCTTATCGGAAAACAGTGCAAGAAGGGCCACTACAATAACTGCATCAGTAATTGACCATGCAGCCACATATATCGACAGGGAAAAATGTGACACATCTGTAATAGATCTCGGACTATCAGACCATCTCTGTCAAATAGCAACAGTAAAATCAGGCGTAGAATCATTCCATAAACTACAAGCCTACAAACGACCTCTCTCAGGTATCACAATAAAAGATATTTCAAAAGAACTAGCGAAACAAAGCTTGGATGCGGTGTGTAAGGAGATCAATGAGAATATGACATTCTCTAAATTCTCCACATTATTGAAATTGAACTTTGGAAAGGCATTTGCAAACGTATGCATGTCTGTATCACCATTTCACAAAAACAGATGGATAAGAGCAGGTATAAGAAATCCTCCCAAGCACTTAAATACCTCAGTTCCATGAAAAAGAGCCGCAATGATCCAGAATTCTTCAATTTTTTATCCTAGATACAAAAAGGTCGATAGGAAGGTGCAGATTGTAATTTAATGACATAATAATATATAATGCAGAGAAGAGACCGGGATGTTATAAAAAAGGAAACGGGGAGAAGCAAACAAACGGAGATTAACGTACTGCTAAGGGAGACGGATAAGGTAATAAATGGTCCACAACACTTCGCAAACTATATAAACTAGCATTTTTCAAGTACTGCAAAGAAGTTACAGCAAAAATTCCTCAAAACAAATGTAACAACTGCAAAATAATATTGCACTAAATACAATGATGTTATTTCCAACCACAGAGAATGAAGTCAATGAAAGTGTTCAGAAACTAAAAAATAAAACGTCAGTAGGCTTCGATGAAGTACGAGTGTGTGTACTGAAACAAAGCATAGAGATTATACAACGCCCCTTAAAACAAATGTAATAAACTGATCCTTCACATCAGGGACATTTAGAGAGCAGTTAAAACAGGCAAGCGTTGTACCTTTGCTTATGAAAGGTAATGCAGAAGACATAGAAAATTACTGCCCCATTTCCCTGCTGTCACCAGTCTCAAAAATAATAGAAGCAATTGTGAAACACGGATTAATGAATTACCTGAATGAAAACAATATTTTAAGCGAGTCACAGTTTGGTTTCTGAACTGCCAAAAATACGGAGTCAGCCTTAGTAGAATTCACAAAAGTTGTACTTGATGCTCTTGACAGAGACAAGTGGGTCACGGGCACATTTTTGGATCAACCTAAGGCCTTTGATACAGTCAACCACAAGACTCTATTAAATAGAAGCATTAGGAATAAGAGGGGTAGCTTATGACTGGTTTCGATCATACCTGGCAGACAGGGTACAAAGAGTAGAGATAACACATACTTCAAATAGATCCAAACATTTCGTAAAACACTTATCAGAACCAAAACACATTAATATAGGGGTTCCACAAGGTAGGATATTAGGATCAATATTATTCCCGATATACATCCGAGAGTTTCCCAGTAGTGTTACTCATAGTGAAAAAATTTTCTTCGCTGATAACTGTAATATTATAAACACTGAGAAAACAAGACAACCCCTTGTAGAGAAAGCAAATGAAACTCACAATTGGTTAGTAAGCAACAAAGTGACATTCAGCACAAACAAAACTAATGCCATGAATTTCAGTTTAAAGAAGGAAAAAGACAATGTTAAATTAAATGTAGATGGCACCTCTATAGACTGTGTACGAAATGCAAAATTTCTCATCATCATCATCATCATCATCATCATTTAAGACTGATTATGCCTTTCAGCGTTCAGTCTGGAGCATAGCCCCCCTTATACAGTTCCTCCATGATCCCCTATCCAGTGCTAACATTGGTGCCTCTTCTGATGTTAAACCTATTACTTCAAAATCATTCTTAACCGAATCCAGGTACCTTCTCCTCGGTCTGCCCCGACTCCTCCTACCCTCTACTGCTGAATCCATGAGTCTCTTGGGTAACCTTGCTTCTCCCATGCGTGTAACATGACCCCACCATCTAAGCCTGTTCGCCCTGACTGCTACATCTATAGAGTTCATTCCCAGTTTTTCTTTGATTTCCTCATTGTGGACATCCTCCTGCCATTGTTCCCATCTACTAGTACCTGCAATCATCCTAGCTACTTTCATATCCGTAACCTCAACCTTGTTGATAAGGTAACCTGAATCCACCCAGCTTTCGCTCCCATACAACAAAGTTGGTCGAAAGATCGAACGGTGCACAGATAACTTAGTCTTGGTACTGACTTCCTTCTTGCAGAAGAGAGTAGATCGTAGCTGAGCGCTCACTGCATTAGCTTTGCTACACCTCGCTTCCAGTTCTTTCACTATGTTGCCATCCTGTGAGAATATGCATCCTAAGTACTTGAAACCGTCCACCTGTTCTAACTTTGTTCCTCCTATTTGGCACTCAATCCGTTTATATTTCTTTCCCACTGACATTACTTTCGTTTTGGAGATGCTAATCTTCATACCATAGTCCTTACATTTCTGATCTAGCTCTGAAATATTACTTTGCAAACTTTCAATCGAATCTGCCATCACAACTAAGTCATCCGCATATGCAAGACTGCTTATTTTGTGTTCACATATCTTAATCTCACGCAGCCAGTCTATTGTTTTCAATATATGATCCATATACAAAATTTCTAGGATTGATTATTGATTCTCAGTTGAAGTGGCGAGAACACACAAAGGTACTTGCAAACAGAATGTTATCAGCATGTTATACCCTTAGAATCCTATCATCAGTGTGTAACATACTGTGTCTTTTAGTTACATACTATTCATATGTACACTCAGTTTCTATCTATGGCATTCTTTTTTGGGGAACAAATGCACAAAATATGAACACAATGTTCAAACTCCAGAAAAGAGCCATAAGAATAACAACAAAAAATAGTAGTCGAGCTCATTGTAAAGATCTGTTCAAACCACTGGGGATTTCAAATGCTCAAAGTGATTACATTTACGAGTGAGTTGTACACATGAAAAATAACATTGATAATTATTGCAAAAACAGCGGCCATGGAACAAGAGATAAACTCAACTTACAAGAAAAGATAAACATAAAACTCACAAAGCATTTTCTACCAAGTAATAAAACTGTACAATAAATTACCGAAAGAGATTAAAGAAACTGCAAAAATACACTTATTTAAAAAAGCAGCTAAATAATACCTATTTTGCAATATATTTTATACATTGAAGGATTGCTTGGAGTAGGGGTTTGGTAAAAAGAAGTTATAGAAATTAATAATAGTTATAATGATTTTAAAAAACCCAACATTCCATATAACACCTTCACACTATGTTCTTTTCCTTCTATTTTTCCTTTTCTAGAAAAACTTACCGCAAGCTATGCATTGCATAATACTAACACCACTTCCTCTTTCTGAACACAACACCTCACTTATTATAGAGGGATACTGACTCAGTTTTTCAGAATAGCAAATGGGAAGTTGCGGTACAGAAAATGGCCCAGAGATCACCAGTGTGTGTGTGTGTTTGTATGTGAAGTATTGTGAAACAATGTGTGTATAGTGTGTACAGTGACTGATAGTGAACAGTGTGGCATTACATTATGTAATAATTAATTTGTAAAGGAATTATTGTATACTAGGAGTAAACCTAATGATAGTTTCTAACTAGAAGTCTGTAGATGTATGTGTATACGAATTAGCTTATTCTAAATTGGTCTAAAGTTGTAAATACTTTGACATGTTCTACATCCTTGTAAAAAAAAGGTATACGGATGAATAAAGCTACTACTACTACTACTACTACTACTACTACTACTACTATTGCTGCTACCACTGTACTTTCAAAAAATACGTACCTGAACCTTCATTAAAGATAAGAGCAATTCTCTTCTCGTTCGTCATTTCACTTATGCTAGTTGTATTCTAAATGCAGTCCAGGTATTGACTAATAGCTTAAATTTTATCATCACAGAGTGCGGCAGTCTGCATGAAATCACTTGTACTTTTTTTGCTCAGAAGAGATCCAAGCTTGAGCTTCCCAGCTGTTCATAGTAAGGGGATTTAAACTCTCTCCTCAACCTCAATAGAGGATGGAGTTTAAGATAACAAAAACCGAGATTTTGTAACAAACGTCTTTCGACCACTCTGTTTTGTAATGAATTTCAGTAATGGCCCTCCACCTAGAACAGCATACGGGAATGTTAAGTGACCGCTTTAGTCAAATATCTGATCGGGTTTCAAGCAAGCGCTTGGCCTTTTCGTAAGTGATAGTGCGGCACTGTTTCACAAGGTGTCCTAAAGTGTAGAGGGAAACCGCATTCACTGGAGGTCTGATGTCTACAGAGTTCTGTATCTTGTCAACAAATAGCTCTTCGTGAGCTGCGTTCGGAACGACTTTTAGTCCAGAACACGTTTTTGATTGTGGCCGAGTGATTTAGTAAGTAGTTTTCATACCATTTTCTTCACTGAGACTCTTGACATTTGTCACAGGGCACTCATGCATTGTGTTGTTATTAGCATTAAATACTCAGCCTTCATAAGACATACACTTCTACAGTCAAAACTAAGCACGCACTCTCGTGAGAAACTGTCAGTGCATGGCGGAAGGTACTTCATAACCAGTATTAGCTTTTTCTATGCTATTTCATTCATGAGCTAACTGAGGGAAAAATGGTTGTCTATATGCCTCTGTGTGGATTTATTCTGACTATTCCTATCCGAGGTAAACGATGGATGGATCGGAAGTCTCAGGCAATGTTCCTTGAATTTCAGTTATGGAAATTTATCCAACTAGGGTGCACGAGAATATATTGTTTTCTTTCCAGAATTCCGGTAAAAGTTATCGGAACGTTTCCATGACACTGTCAGATGGGCTATACTGATCTGTCACAAACTTAGCAGCGCATCTCTGGATTCATTCGACGTCTCTCAAAGTAGTCTACAGGATCTCAGTGAAATGTAGCTATAAAATCCGAGTGGATGTAAGAGGTGTCTAGAGGAACAAATCCAGAACATTAACGCATGTTCAAAAACGTTATCCAACGACGTTACAGAGTGTCGTAGATATAGGTGCTGGCTCCTGCCTCTAGGCTACCCCTATGGCAGCAAACGTGACTTTGCACACTGACAGACCGTAGGCGGAATGTCTCGCATTCTTGTTTGTTGTTCAGTGATTGCGACTGCTCGCCACGATCACCAGAGGAGAAGATGGAGCTACTGGTCAGTAGACGGGCCTTTCTCCTATGAATGCAATGCTCTGTTACCTTAGTGGGTGACAGTTTCCACCTGCAGTTAATTTTTGCCCTGTACAGCGAAAACATCGGAGGTTTCAGAGGGTTCTAGGAGAAAAATAAATGTTGTATGGAAACCCGTGTCCCAAACTTTCGTACACAGAAGCAACAGAGCATTGCATTCATAGGAGACAGAGCCTGTATATGCAGCAGCTAGTTCCATCATCTCCAATGTCGATCGTAGCGATCAGTCGCGATCACTGAATAACGAACAGCACTTTGAGATCCTCTACCTACAGTCCGTCAGTGTAGAAAGTCACATTTTGCTGCCGAATGAGTAGCCTAGTGGCAGGCGCTGTTGGCTGTAATTTCGGCACTCTACAGCATCGTTTGATGGTGTTTCCAGAAACGGGTTGCCGTCCTCGATTTATTCCTCAAGACGCCCTCTACAACCCAACGAAATGTTTGCAACATTTCTGGATCAGCCTGTACGTTAGTAAATGGATAGAATGGCCACACAGATCAATTGCATGTTAACTATTTAACGGCTTTCAGTGGCAACAAATATATGACTTTCAGTACTTCATGTAATTACTGAACGAATTTGTTGGTTGTTGGTTGGTTGTTTTTGGGGAAGGAGACCAGACAGCGAGGTCATCGGTCTCATCGGATTAGGGAAGGACGGGGAAGGAAGTCGGCCGTGCCCTTTGAAAGGAACCATCCCGGCATTTGCCTGGAGCGATTTAGGGAAATCACGGAAAACCCAAATCAGGATGGCCGGACGCGGGATTGAACCGTCCTCCTTCCGAATGCGAGTCCAGTGTTTAACCACTGCGCCACCTCGCTCGGTTGAACGAATTTAAAAACCTTAAATTCTGTCATAATCTACTCATTAGCAGGTTTTATCATACGTTAAAGCAACAAGGTGGTAAATCAAGTATTATGTTTAGAAACTATGTGTATGTCCTGCGGAGGCATAACTCCTCACTTGCAAATTACACAGACAATACTCATCCAGTATTTTATAGTGATAGAAAAAAGTGTCTTCCAGCAAACTTAACATATAATTTCAAATCTTCGCGAAATTTTTTCTCACTCGCACCCTCCCCTTAGTAAATGTGGTATTGTACAGAGATCGGGTGACAGAAACAAAGGTGGCAACACGAATTGATACCACAGTCATTAGCGAGTGCTGACTGCAACCTGCATTGACGTATGGGAGTCACTTCAGGCGGTCACGCCTCCCTCTGAGCAACAGCAGCACACACAATATAGTGTCAAGTTATCAAGTGTTCCGCCACAGTTCTTGACCTCATCTGAAGAAACCAACTTCATGTCATAGGACCAGTGTGAAGGTTAAAGCTTCTGACGGTTTTTTTCATATAAATGTGTAACATTCCACTGCAAGAGAACAGTTTGTTATTCTGTAAACCAAATGATACTACAACAGTCAATAAGAGCTGTAACGTATCAAGAAATCCTGTGCCTAAGATGTGCCGACAGTTGTGGCCGGACGAAAGCAGTTTCGTCGGACCACAACACGAAATATTCCTTATTACGAGGTAAAACTTCACCATCAAGCATGAAGTTTCATCATTTCGTAGACAATATCCACCCTTACCCTCCTAATACTCAGAGAATTATGTCACTACACGGCACATACCAGGGAAAAGACTATCTATTCAGGGTCTATACCGCACTAGGTGAAAACGGAATCCTTATACGATCGCTTAGTTCGCCGTATTTCTGTATGTGTGTCCGACCGTTTGGACAATTTTTTCTCGTGAACGGTTAGACGTATCAAGCTGAATTATATTTCGCATAACGAGGGCTACGATCTCTTGGCGGATAAGATATTAATTGAATGTAGTCAAAAGATACGGCCATTTATGTGACATATTTTGACACTCGAAACTCACTTATGAGAACGTATGGAGCATTTCTCGTTGACGGAGGATCGTGAGGTTTGGGAAGAATCAAGAATTTACAGTATAGGTAAATGAAAAAAATCCTGAATTGTTAATCTGTAATTAGATCACACGAAAAAATAGTGTTCCCTATTCATCAGGAAAGGTATCAAGTGTTAATTTTGTCACATACTTAGGTCTACGATTCTTGGCACTGCAAATAATGTAATTTTCTAAGTAGTTGCAATCAGAAGATACGGTCAGTTATGTCACATTCTTTGATACTCACAGATTCCCTCATCAAAAGCCATAGTGTACTGTCCGTTGACCTAAAATCATGAAATGTGACAGTAAGCAAGATTTCACAGTACATTTAAGGAAAAAAATCCAAACATTTTGTCATAACTGAGCTCGAAAGACCTTGAATTCTCGGGTCCGCTTTTATGTCAGTACCGATACCGATAAGGTGCAAAAATCGTCGATATCCTTGAGCCTCAGAATATATAATGTTGTACGGAAACCTCGCTGCACGGTTCCTACTCCCACTTACTGGAACATTTTTTTATAAAAATGTCAATACTTTTAATATAGCTTGTATAAATTTTTTGTAGTATTAAAATGTTGGTAGATACTTCCTTTTTGTTTTCTTTCAGTCATCAGTCTTCTGACTTGTTTGATGTGTCCCGCCACAAATTCCCCTCCTATACCAAACTCTTCATCTCAGAGTAGCACTTGCAACCTGTGTCCTCAATTATTTGCTGGATGTATTCGAATTTCTGCCTTGCTTCAGAGGAATCACTAGCTTTTTACCGTTTTAACCCAGTGCAGCGGTACCGTGGAAGTTATTCCGCGATGTCTTAGCACATGCCGTACCACCCTGTCTCTTCTCCTTGTCAGTGTTTTCCACATATTCGTTTCCTCGTCGAGAACCTCCTCATTCCTTATCACATCAGTCCACCTAATTTTCAACATTCTTCTGTAGCACCACATCTCAAATCCCTCGATTCCCTTCTTTTCCGGTTTCCTCTGATACCATGTTTCACTGATATACAATAAAGCTCTCGAAATACTCTTTAACGTCTTCTTCAGATTAAGGCCAATGTCTGATACGATTAGACTTTTGTTGGCGAGGAATGCCCTTTTTCCCAACGCTAGTTTGTATTTTATGTCGTCCTTGCTCCGTCCGTCATAGGTTATTTTACTGCCTAGATTGAAGAATTCCATAACTTTGTCTATTTCGAAATCTCCTATTCTGATGTTAAGTTTCTCGCTATTCTCATTTGTTCTCCATTTCTACTCTTTCTTCGATTCACTGTCAATCTAAATTCTGTACTCATTAGACTGTTTATTCCTTTCAACGTATGCTGTCATTCTTTTTCACTTTCCCTGAGGACAGCGTCATCAGCGAATGTTATCATCGACATTCTTTCACCTTGAATTTTATTTCCACTCTCGAACATTTCTTCTATGTCCATCATTGCTTCTTCGAAGTATTGAGCAGCGCAGGTGAGAGACTACAACCCTGCCTTACACTGTTTTTGATCCGAGTACCTCGTTTTTAGTCTTCAACTCTTATTATTCCCCTTTCGCTCCTGAACATATCATGTATTACCCATGTCTCCTTATACCTAATCCATATTTTCCTCCGATAGTGCTTAGAGCCATTTGAACCGTATTTTCCTCAGAAGTTCGGATGTCTTGCACCACCTGACATTACTCAACGCTTTCCCAGGTCGACAAGTCAGAATTGCCTGTCTGGCGGCTTTACCTTTCCTAAGGCCAACGGATCATCGTCTAATAGATACTCAGTCAGTATTAATTTACCATACATGACCTATTGTTCTACCTTTCTACCTCATTCTAGGGACAGGAATGATGATGGAAATAGGATCACATTTGAGGAAGTGGAAAAAATGGTCAATAGATTGCAGTGCAATAAAGCAGATGGGGTGGGCGAAATTAAGTCGGAACTCATCAAATACAGTGGAATGTCAGGTCTTAAATGGCTACACAGGATAACTGAAATGGCCTGGGAGTTGGGACAAGTTCCATCAGACAGGACAAAAGCAGTAATCACACCAATCTTTAAACATGGAAACAGAAAAGATTGTAACAACTACAGAGGTGTCTCTTTAATCAGCGTTGTGGGTAAAATCTTCTCAGATATTGTTGAAAGGAAAGTGCGAGTATTAGTTGAGGACCAATTGGATGAAAATCAGTGTGGGTTTAGCCCTCTTAGAGGTTGTCAGGACCAGATCTTTAGCTTACGGCAAATAACGGAGAGGTGTTATGAGTGGAACAGGGAATTGAATCTATGCTTTATAGATCTAGAAAAGGCATATGACCGGGTTCCTAGGAGGAAGTTATTGCCTGTTCTACAAGATTATGGAATAGGAGGCAAACTTTTGCAAGCAATTAAAGGTCTTCACATGGATAGTCAGGCAGCAGTTTGAGTTGACGGTAAATTGAGTTCATGGTTCAGAGTAGTTTCAGGGGTAAGACAAGGCTGCAACCTGCCTCCACTGTTGTTCATATTATTTATGGATCATATGTTGAAAACAATAGACTGGCTGGGTGAGATTAAGATATGTGAACACAAAATAAGCAGTCTTGCATATGCGGATGACTTAGTTGTGATGGCAGATTCAATTGAAAGTTTGCAAAGTAATATTTCAGAGCTAGATCAGAAATGTAAGGACTATGGTATGAAGATTAGCATCTCCAAAACGAAAGTAATGTCAGTGGGAAAGAAATATAAACGGATTGAGTGCCAAATAGGAGGAACAAAGTTAGAACAGGTGGACGGTTTCAAGTACTTAGGATGCATATTCTCACAGGATGGCAACATAGTGAAAGAACTGGAAGCGAGGTGTAGCAAAGCTAATGCAGTGAGCATTCAGTTACGATCTACTCTCTTCTGCAAGAAGGAAGTCAGTAGCAAGACTAAGTTATCTGTGCACCGTTCAATCTTTCGACCAACTTTGTTGTATGGGAGTGAAAGCTGGGTGGATTCAGGTTACCTTATCAACAAGGTTGAGGTTACGGATATGAAAGTAGCTAGGATGATTGCAGGTAATAGTAGATGGGAACAATGGCAGGAGGGTGTCCACAATGAGGAAATCAAAGAAAAACTGGGAATGAACTCTATAGACGTAGAGTCAGGGCGAACAGGCTTAGATGGTGGGGTCATGTTACACGCATGGGAGAAGCAAGGTTACCCAAGAGACTCATGGATTCAGCAGTAGAGGGTAGGAGGAGTCGGGGCAGACCGAGGAGAAGGTACCTGGATTCGGTTAAGAATGATTTTGAAGTAATAGGTTTAACATCAGAAGAGGCACCAATGTTAGCACTGAATAGAGGATCATGGAGGAACTGTATAAGGGGGGCTATGCTCCAGACTGAACGCTGAAAAGCATAATCAGTCTTAAATGATGATGATGATGATGATGACCTATTGTTACCGAATTTGGAAACGGTTAAAGGTGGCTGCTGTGATGGAACCACAATCCTCCCTCTCCCAATGTCGTGACATACAGGCAAGCCAGTAGCACGCCATGGGCCTTACCTCTTTGTTTTGACTTCGCACTGAAATATTTGACCCTATTGATGCATTTACCAAAGAGCTAACATAAGTTATCACTTGTGAGGTCCCGCGCGGGATTAGCCGAGCGGTCTAGGGCGCTACAGTCATGGACTGTGCGGCTGGTTCCGGCGGAGGTTAGAGTCCACCCTCGGGCATGGGTGTGTGTGTTCGTCCTTAGGATAATTTAGCTTAAGTAGTGTGTAAGCTTAGGTACTGATGACCTTAGCAGTTAAGTCCCATAAGATTTCACACACATTTGAACTTGTGAGGGAATTTTTGTTATTTCCGAACAATTTAACGTTTAGGGTACCTCATCATTTGTAACGGAGTTGTCACTATTTACGATCGTTTCATCCTAAAATTGCTAGCGAGTAATTGTAACAAGTAACACATGCGTCGGGTTCTACCAGTTACGAAAATCACCCGTACCGGCTTCGAAAGCAGGTTTCTCATGCTCACCGTGAAATATTAACACTTTTACTTATTTGTGAAGTAGTAAGATATTTGAAGCTGTTTTGTGCGTGGGAGTTCATGTCTGTAAAGAATCTGGGGCACGAGGAGGACCAAGAGGAGCGGATGGGGGGTTCTCCGGGTCTGTAGAGTTCGTCGCAGTAACTATTTGTTTGATATATCCTTCATACATGCACTACACATTCCAAAAACTTGTTGAAACCAGTCGAGGTCCAGCAGTCGCTTTCCAAAGTGAACACAATACGTGATCATCCCATTTCATACATCTTTGTAGTATCATCCAGAAATACTTGTACGATGTAAGGGGCTCAAGATGTTAGCTTTCCATCCTATGCAGATAATGACTGCTATTGGGGAACCATGAGAATATGTGTTAAACCCACCCACGGGGCAACCCACGCTCTTACAGATGGGCACAAACGGTTTAAATTTAAAATTCTAGTGATCAACTGAGGAATAGTTCCCTATGAAGTCCCACAGTTCGAAGCAATCCTAAGAAGCCGTGAAAATGAAATACAGGGCAATTCAAAAGGAAAAAAAGACAGATATGAGTAGTTTATTAGAGACAAACTATAATAACCAGAAAAATATGGCGCATGTTACTGGATAGAGGAAGGATCGAAGTTTTATATTCGTATACCACTGTACTATACGATCAACATGAGAACCATGCTTTGGTCTAGAAACATCAAAATGGTAGTCGATCTCATTCTATACACGAATTAACAAATCCCTGGTTATTGAATCGTCATAGATGGGACAAAGTATATCTTTTGTGTACCCCCACTGCAAAAAATCGCAAGACGTGTGGTCTGGTGACCATAGAGGTCAAAAGCAATTAACAGGATCAAATTGTCCACCTCTTTGAACCCAAAGTCGTGTAACGATGTTAATATAAAGCCACACCTCGAGGTGACACTGTGGAGGATCACCGTAATGCATAAAAATGAAATCATTGGAATCTTCGTGAAGATGTGAAGATGAGGAAATAGCCAATATGGCTGTGTGCACGGGAAAGACACTGGTGTCGCAGTTCCCTCCGCAACAAAAAGCTCCATAAACTGTGTGACGCCTAAATTCTTAGGTTATAGCGGTTTACATTACCTTTTATACAGGGCTGTTACAAATGATTGAAGCGATTTCATAAATTCACTGTAGCTCCATTCATTGACATATGGTCACGACACACTACAGATACGTAGAAAAACTCATAAAGTTTTGTTCGGCTGAAGCTGCACTTCAGGTTTCTGCCGCCAGAGCGCTCGAGAGCGCAGTGAGACAAAATGGCGCCAGGAGCCGAGAAAGCGTATGTCGTGCTTGAAATGCACTCACATCAGTCAGTCATAACAGTGCAACGACACTATAGGACGAAGTTCAACAAACATCCACCAACTGCTAACTCCATTCGGCGATGGTATGCGCAGTTTAAAGCTTCTGGATGCCTCTGTAAGGGGAAATCAACGGGTCGACCTGCAGTGAGCGAAGAAACGGTTGAACGCGTGCGGGCAAGTTTCACGCGTACCCCGCGGGGAGACCGACAGCGCCGACTTCATCTTTCAACAGGATGGTGCTCCACCGCACTTCCATCATGATGTTCGGCATTTCTTAAACAGGAGATTGGAAAACCGATGGATCGGTCGTGGTGGAGATCATGATCAGCAATTCATGTCATGGCCTCCACGCTCTCCCGACTTAATCCCATGCGATGGGGTTATGTGAAAGATTCAGTGTTCAAACCTCCTCTACCAAGAAACGTGCCAGAACTGCGTGCTCGCATCAACGATGCTTTCGAACTCATTGGTGGGGACATGCTGCGCCGAGTGTGGGAGGAACGTGATTATCGGCTTGATGTCTGCCGAATCACTAAAGGGGCCCATATCGAACATTTGTGAATGCCTAAAATTTTTTTTTGAGTTTTTGTATGTGTGTGCAAAGCATAGTGAAAATATCTCAAATAATAAAGTTATTGTAGAGCTGTGAAATCGCTTCAGTCATTTGTAATAACCCTGTATATGAGACGCCGAATGTCCGAAAGGATAGGTCTTTCGGGAAAGAAAAGGTCCTGTGCTATATCCTGGAGCACTGAAATGCAATATTCGTACTTTCTGTTACGCATGCCGGGACTCAATTGCTGCAGTACTGCAACTTCTATAGCTTCATATTCAGTGGTCTTTCTGTAACTCGCCACGCTTTGGCTTGAGGACCTCGGATACGCTCGACATTTTCAGCTGACGTGCTTAGCCGACTAGTGTCCCTCCCTATGCATAACCAAACAGCCTCCAAGAATTTTGTATGCCAGTCATAAATCTGCTTGTACTGAGGCGGCGAAATGCAGATTGCACTAGAGCAATGGATTGACTTCCCGCAATTTCCAATACACAAAAGATTTCCCTTGTGGTGTAGTCTCCGTGTTGCTACAAACAAACAACAGCGCAGGTGTGTCAAAACTTTGAAGCTTTCTCTATCCAGTGACACATACAGTGTGTTTCTATCTTTTATAGCTTGTATGCAATAAATAATTGAACTCTGTTCTTTCTTCCCGAATCACCTGGTAATACTAAGCACAGAAAGTAGACTAAAACTGATATTGACAGTAATGAGATTTTGGGGATAAATTTAAGTGTGAGAAGCAGCAATCCATCTCGCATGCTCCTTTTCATTTAATACCAAAATAACACCCTCTTGTTGTTGTGGTCTTCAGTCCTGAGATTGGTTTGATGCAGCTCTCCATGCTACTCTATCCTGTGCCAGCTCCTTCATCTCCCAGTACCTACTGCAGCCTACATCCTTCTGAATATGTTTAGTGTATTCATCTCTTGGTCTCCCTCTACGACTTTTACCCTCCACGTTGCCCTCCAATACTAAATTGGTGATCCCTTGATGCCTCAGAAGATGTCCTACCAACCGATACCTTCTTCTAGTCAAGTTGTGCCACAAACTTCTCTTCTCCCCAATCCTATTCAATACTTCCTCATTAGCATTCTTCTGTAGCACCACATTTCGAAAGCTTCTATTCTCTTCTTGTCCAAACTATTTATCGTCCATGTTTAACTTCCATACATAGCTACACTCCATACAAATACTTTCAGAAACGACTTCCTGGCACTTAAATCTATACTCGATGTTAACAAATTTCTCTTTTTCAGAAACGCTATCCTTGCCATTGCCGATCTACATTTTGTATTCTCTCTACTTCGACCATCATCAGTTATTTTGCTCGCCAAATAGCAAAACTCCTTTACTACTTTAGGTGTCTCATTTCCTAATCTAATTCCCTCAGCATCATCCGACTTAATTCGACTACATTCCATTATCCTCGTTTTGCTCTTGTTGATGTTCATCTTATATCCTCCTGTCCATTCTGTTCAACTGCTCTTCCAAGTCCTCTGCTGTCTCTGACAGAACTACAACGTCATCGGCAAACCTCAAAGTTTTTATTTCTTCTCCATGGATTTTAATACCTACCCCGAATTATTCTTTTGTTTCCTTCACTGCTTTCTCAATATAGAGATTGAATAACATCGGGGAGGGGCTACAACCCAGACTCACTCCCTTCCCAACCACTGCTTCCCTTTGATGTCCCTCGACTCTTATAACTGCCATCTGGTTTCTGCACAAATTGTGAATAGCTTTGCGCTCCATGTATTTTACCCCTGCCACCTTCCGAATTTGAAAGATAGTATTCCAGTCAACACTGTCAAAAGGTTCCTCTAAGTCTACAAATGCCAGAAACGTACGTTAGCCTTTCCTTAATCTAGCTTCTAATTAGAGGATGATGGCAGAGCGTAATATGTTAATAATATTTTATTGAAGTGAATTTGTTTCCAGTCACTTCTAACTAACATATAACATGCTGCAGGTCCTCCTTGCTTTTCTCCATGCTTTCCGCGAGTGAGTTGGAAGTCGAAGCACTCTGCACCTGGGAGAAGCCAGCCAGTGACCGTCTTAACGGAAAAAGAAGCCCTCTGGCATTGGCGCAGGCTTCTGGTGTTGACGCCATGAAAGTGGCCATGCTGCATGCTGTGACAGCCACGGTGGAGTTGGGTGGGGGGGAGGGGGAAGGGGAAGGGTTTTCAGCCACTGTGACCGAGACCTGCCTTGCAGAGTGAAAGTTTCATTGTGGAAATGTTTGTGATGTCGTATAGACAGAGTAGAAGCAGCAGCTTTTTGAAAGAAGAAGGGCAAATCGAAAAGTCATTGTCATTTCACTGTGTCGCGCTTTTCTTGAAGGGATTCTTGCGCATGAAGGAACCATGCCGTTGGCCGGCTGAATGTACATGTTCTGTGATTCGCGGACTTGTCCTGTTGTACGTGGAAGTAATAGCAGGTCATACGGTTAAGGCAAAGTAAAAGTTCGCTCAGGGGGAGGGAGGTTTGCGCATCTTGTGAACATTAGTTGAATTTGCTTGGAGACGGGGAGGTGTCGGCTTCTTGTGCACATCTATGGCGTTGTAGGACGAGCAGGGGTCCAGAATTTGCACCGATGGAAGCTCGTCCTTCGTCCTGTTTCGCGGCGCCACACAACCACACACAAAAGGGCGACATTCCGCACATCTCATGCTGGTTAATTATAGTGAGCATAATTTGTAGCACCGGCATTGTAGGAGAACTTTTCGTCTGCTTTTGCTCAAGTTACTGTGATCGTCAGTCTCAAGTGGAGCATCGCTGGAGTGAATGCGTCAGTTCCTCAGTAACTATTAGGCCAGATCTGTATTTGTTTAGGTAGGAGCTCATGAGCAATTTTCACAAAACTGGTTGCCTCTAACAGGCATGCTTCCTTATTCATTGAAGTAACGCTGAAAACTAGTAAGTTTGCTTTGTAGAATTCGCATGTGGGATATCTGTAAAATCTATTGACGTTCCTTCATAGCCAAATCCGTTTAATGCCTGTTTTAACTGAATAAATTAATCTGTTAATTCAAAGCCTGTTTCTGTTAACATCTGCCACTTACATCACATTTATTCCTTTGTGATTCTGTGCTTTAGGATCTATAGCCAGGACGGTGAATTTTTCCTGTTATCCATTGCAATGTCCACAATAATTACAGGTTGACCCGGGCTCTTAATTAACTTTCCAGATCAGGGTGACAAGTTTCACACGCAAAGACATTTACAAGTGAATTTCGAAAGTATAGCCTAATGGGACATAGAAGCGACGTATCTGTCACAGTAGACAAGATTTCAGATCCATTACGACAGGAACTGAACCTGTATCGAACATTGTCTGGGCCATATTGAGAGTCAAGAGTGCCCATAAATTTATAATCAGGTTTCCTTCAACTTAAAAACGATTTATTGATCGAGTCGAAAATTGAAATTTCTTTCTTATGGTCTTTTTCAAGAGGAGCACTGCGAAAATTGAGATCAGCATATGTCGAAACTAAAAAATCTCTGAGAGGTATTTATACTGGTGGACCATAACCTCATGACCAACGACATTTAATGTCGCCTGCCGGTGTTACGGGCATGTGACACGGTTGCAAATGTACAGAAGTGAGGAAAGCTTAAGTAAGGCAGTAACTTCCATGTGATGCGTTATTGTCAACTAACATAGCTCTATGAAACTGGGACCATATTTAGAAAGACGTGGTACATTATAGTACAGAAGGTAACTGTAATAAATAGGCAATGCGAGGAACAGTAATGACACTTAATGATTTTACTTTGGTGTGGAGCCAGTCATATAAAACTTTTTCAAAGACATATCCGGCATTTGACTGTACAAAAGTTTCCTTCCACAATTAACATTTTAAAGTGTTGCTGGTATCAAGTATGAAGGACCAAGTACAAAATTCTGCTAAAGAGTTTTCATACTTGCAGCATTTCAAAATATGGTTTGTAGAATAAAACTTGTTCTGCACTGAAATCTTTCAAAACGAACTGGCACTTTTACCCAAAGACTATGAATGAGTATTCGTAATACAACTATCGAACATGAACGTTTCGATTGCCCGGATGTTGCAGTGTGGGGAGGCATAAAGTTGTGTGGGACCTATATACGTTGCTGCAGTCAACCTGTGTATTAAGGCGTCATTATGATTTACTGCTGGGTCTCTTGGCATTTTTATCTGGAAGGGCTAGTGTTTTGGCCGGCCGCGGTGGTCTAGCGGTTCTGGCGCTGCAGTCCGGAACCGCGGGACTGCTACGGTCGCAGGTTCGAATCCTGCCTCGGGCATGGGTGTGTGTGATGTCCTTAGGTTAGTTAGGTTTAAGTAGTTCTAAGTTCTAGGGGACTTATGACCTAAGATGTTGAGTCCCATAGTGCTCAGAGCCATTTGAACCATTTGGCTAGTGTTTTGATCATCGTGATCATTAACTTGAAGTGCATGCGCCAGGTTGTAAATATTTGATTAACGATTTCACTTCTACAATATATATGGAGAGGGTTATTTCCCTGTACCAGGAAGCGAACGTCGTTGGCCTAATCAACAGTCCCGCATCCCTAATGCTTCATTTTGCAGAGGCTCTAGGAGTGGCCACATATTCGTATCACTGTAGACAAATACCATGTCAGGATATCTGTGACAATCTGTATTACTAAATGATGAGGGACACATATCGAAATATCTCAGTACTTATATTTCAATCAAAATGTTAAAAACAGTATTACATGGCAAGAATGGAATTACATATATCTCGAACAATGTAAAATTGAAGAATATGGAAGGAAGCTGATGGGAACACTTGTTTCGTTTAGAAGGAGCCACTTCCATGTTATGGCATATGAGCAGGTAATATTTGTAACATCTTGATCGCCGATTACATCTGCTCTACAAAAGCTGTCAGTAAGAGCAGTTAGATATTTCTATCAAAAGACAACGCTTCAGACTGGTGCGATTGGAAATAGGAATACAGCACAAACAGGATTTTTCAACACGCAAATCACATACAACTTATTTAAATAACAAAAAATGACAATAAAAATTGCTTAAAAACGACGGTGTATCACAGTCACACTTTCAACCAATCTACTGAGAAACTATAGTTCATCACAGTCAAAAAACTAAACATAGCTCCTCCCGAACAAACCATGAAGGCCCAGCGGTACCGACTGGCCGCCGTGTCATCATCAACACACAGGCGTCACTTGATGCAGACATGGAGGGCCATGTGGTTAGGTTAGGTTAGGTTAGGTTAGGTTAGGTTAGGTTAGGTTAGCATATCGCTCCCCGGGCCGTATGTCACTTTACAAGACCGGAGCCTCTACTTCTGAATCAAGCAACGCCTCAGTTTGCCTCACAGGGGCTGAGTGCACCCCGCTTGCCAACAGCGTTCGACAGACCGGAAGGTCACCCATCCAAGTGCTAGCCAAGCCCCACAGCGCTTAAGGGGCTCCGGAAAGGCTCAAAATAATGAAAAGTTCAATTTTTACTTTTTTGCGTTTTCTGAATCTGCAGACTATTACCTTTTAATAGATATATAATTTATTCAATTCCGAAGACTACAACTATTTTTAAATTTTTTTTGAAATGTGTTCTACATGGGCGTGACCCACTGTGGCGCTGTTAAACTGCTGTCAAATGGTGTTATTATTAACGTCCGTGTTCATCAGGTACATTTTAGTGATGTGAGATAAAGTATGTGTTGTGGCTAACCTGTGATGGTTCAATATATATCGCTGGTGTGATTGTCGATTGTTTCATGTTTATTTACTCTGTCGTTATCTCGAAAATATTCGTAATTAATTCTGTTTCTTGAGTCTCTGTTTTGTTGAAGTATAATAATGAGTAAAAGTAAAGTTGCTGTTGCGACTTTCAATGATGGCAACATTGTAAGGTGCAAGGTATTAGAAATATGGGAATGAAGATAGGTTCTAACATGGTACGAGCGATGCTTGCTTCAGACAAGGAACGCCTTCGGGCTGCAGACAGGGCTGTAAAGAGTCTAGAAATACAAGCAAGAGTAAACAGGAGGAGGAACAAGGGGAAGCTGGAGGAGGAGTTTGCAGAGGATGAAGATAATCCATCCTATGGACCTGGAATGCACTAAAAAGTTAATCCAATCTTTGTCGCTCGATTCCCAAAACTTTTATTTTCTCATACTAATTACATGTTTTCTAAGGATCTTCCAAACATATTTGTTTCAAACTTTCAGTAAATGTTACACAGTACCTTCTGCATAATTTAACACAGCCTTTTTCCAAAAAACTGTATATTTTTGATTATATAAATAAAAAATTGCAAAAAAATGTTGTGAATTTTCATTACAATTGAAAAAAAATCATCTTTAATAACTGAACTAAAATTTTGTAAAATCTCTGTGTTAAGTTGTAGCCCATATTCCAATAAATAATCTGTAAAAAGGTCAACTTCCTACCTCAAATACTTTGTGTGGAAAGATGTAATTTATGAGCGTTATTTTAACATTGCAAGTATAGGGCGTTCCGGAGCCCCTTAACTTCGATGATCTGTCGGCACCCGGTGGTACTACTGCAGGAAGGCCGTTTGATAGACGGCAGAAGGTGCAGAATAAAACTTCATTCTTACCACAAAACATACTGTCCCCTGGGGGCACCCTCCAAATATCATGTTTTGGCGAAACCAAGGTAGGGCAGTTTCGCATGATGCATTGTTAGAATTTGCTGCTGCGGAAGATGTGTAAGACAGGCAGTACAATCTGACAGCACAGTTAGATTGCAGCGCCCTTTTTTGTACGACGTAACCAGCTGTTGGCCTACTTCGGTGGGGAAATTTTGGCCTTGTGTGCCGATTGCGGTTACAGTTTTTCGGAGTCACTGCCGTATGTTTCATGCAGTTTTTCCCAGTTTTTGCCAGTTACCGCAACTGCAGCTATGAAAGAGTCCGTCGTCCCGGACGAGGCGGTAGCGACCGAGCCTTGCCGAGACACTAGCTTGGAACGCTGGAGCCGGACTACGTCATCTGGAGAACCCGTTACCGGGCAACCGGTTCCAGCTCGTCGTCCAGCTGGCGAGCTTTTGTCTGACGTGTCCTGTTCCGTCACACAGCAGGAGGGAGGGGGAACTCTGGACAAAGGCCGGGTTGCGTCACTCCGACAACTGGAACGCCGTGCGTAAGAATTACGCTGGAGAAACGGCACCCACAGCCAGCCATTCAAGAACGCTTCTAAGTCCCAAACTGCTCGCTACTGTAGAGGCACAATCCGGCGTCTATGTCTGGGTGTTTGTTCCGTACGAAATAAGCTCTATACCGATAATTCAACGGCCTTCATTTAGAATGAATCTTTTGATACATAAATATAGACCTCGTTTACATGCCGCAGAACTAATGAAAACTGCTCCCGTAATCAAATATCGTACCCCAATAAATTCCAAGCGAATTTTATCGCGTAATGGATGCAGTTGAACTCTATGACTGTTCCTTTAAAGGGTGTACAATAATAACCACTACCAGCCAAAATAGAAATTGACTTTATTTAATACACGGCCGGTTTCGGGCTTGTACCCATCATCGATTACATGTCTCAGTGCTCGATGTTCGAGATGTTTAAATAAAAAAAATCATTTGATGATGACTAAATACAGTAGTGGCCATTAAAATTGCTACACCACGAAGATGAATTGCTACAGACGCGTAATTTAACAGACAGGAAGAAGATGCTGTGACATGCAAATGATTAGCTTTTCAGAGCATTCACACAAGGTTGGCGCCGGTGGCGACCCTTACAACGTGCTAACTTGAGGAAAGTTTCCAACCGATTTCTCATACAGAAACAGCAGTTGACCGGCATTGCCTGGTGAAACGTTATGTGATGCCTCCTGTAAGGAGGAGAAATGCGTACCATCACGGTTAAGATTTTTTTAACACCTCGAACGCCCTCCTGCTTCCCCCTGCTTACGAAGTCACTGTCACTCATGAGGATGAAACTGCAACGTTAGTGATAATTACCACGGTGACTAAGTAGAAATACATTTCGAGTAAAACAACTAGAGCCTGGAAAACCAATATCTAGCGAGTGTAGAATAATAACCTCTACGCGTCACAATACGAGGTGATTTTGTTTATTTCGAGCTTGTATCCATCTTCAGACGGTTTTACACTCAATTAAAGGTTTCAGTGCTCAGTATTTGAGATCACTGTTTAAATAAGAAACAAATAATGTAGTGATGAGTAAAGAGATGCAGCTGAAACAGTTCCAGATCGCTAATAGTAATTTTTTGTAAAGAATTACAGTACTTACGTACAATTGGAGTATCGACATCGTTTCCACTACAGAATTTTTAAAAACTGAAACTTTGACTCATTCGCCCTCACAACTAGTAAAAAAATGAAAACTATATAATTTGCCAGTAACCATTATAAATGACAGTGTGGTTCCATAATCATGTAACGATTTTATTTTTGTAATATTTATATCTGTTATATTTCATTACATCATTACGGGCGTGAATGAAACATAACAGACATATATATATATGACAGTGTAATTCCATAATGATGTAACTATTTCATTTTTATAATTCCATTTTCATAATCTGCTACCCTACTCTCTGACCGAGTGGTTCTAGGCGCTTCAGTCCGGAACCACGCTGCTGCTACCGTCGCAGGTTCGAATCCTGCCTCGGGCATGGATGTCTGTGATGTCCTTAGGTTAGTTAGGTTTAAGTAGTTATACGTCTAGGGGACTAATGACCTCAGATGTCAAGTCCCATAGTGCTTAGAGCCAATTTTTGTTACGCTTCTGTATGCGTTACGTCTTTGAACTTCTTAGATCCAAGGTCCATAACTTTAGTTTTTTGTTTAGAGAAGAAGAGAATTGAGGCTTTGGAAATGTGGTGCTACAGAAGAATGCTGAAGATTAGACGGACAGATCACGTAACTAATGAAGTGGTACTGAATAGAATTGGGGAGAAGAGGAATTAGTGGCACTGCTTGACTAGAAGAAGGGATCAGTTGGCAGGACATGTTCTGAGGCATCAAGGGATCACCAGTTTAGTATTGGAGGGCAGCGTGGAGGGTAAAAATCGTAGAGGGTGACCAAGAGATGAATACAATAAGCAGATTCATAAGAATGTAGGTTGCAATAGTTACTTGGAGATGGAGAAGCTTGTACAGGATAGGGTAGCATGGGGAGCTACATCAAACCAGTTTCTCGACTGAAGAACACAACAACAACATTATTCACTAGAACACCCGGCAGATAATCCTCGTCACATCCGATATTAATATACTTGTAAATAAAATGGAAATGCCGAAGACGTAAATTAAGTAAACACCACTTGCGGATTCGGCCCTAAACCTATTTCGACTGGCCGACTGATGCCTACAGAGTGGAACCTATAAACGGTATGTTGTCAGTAGCGGACAGGGTGGTTTGGGGGGGGGGGGGTAAAGGGACTAAACTGTCGCCAGTCCCAACAACTGTTGTCACCTGCAGATGAATCCTGAGGGTGCCGCTGCTCCTTTATTCAAGCAGCTCCCCATATAGACTCACAAGTGCTGAGCTCACACTGTGCCACAGCTCGCTAACTCAGAAAAATATCAGAGGAGCTACCAGAATCGAACCCAGGTCCTGCCACACTAAATACAGCAAAACGTGTCGTCCCAATAAATATTAGTAAAAAAGTGACTGAAGCAGTAAAAATTATGCCATAAACTTATAACCTATTGATTCCTGATATTTAAAAAATTCACAGAAATATTTTCTTTTCATATTTTCCAACAAATCAACTCACAAGCATGACACAAATGCAAAAGAAATACCTTTTAGATGATTCACCAGGGTGTAAATGGAGGACCACGTGTGTGGATCTCAAATCTCATTAGTCGTGGAACTGTAGTAGCCTTTGATTTCTATTTCCTCTTCCTGGTCTACAGAAAAACATAATTTACTGTAAAACATTTCTTGTGTTTAGAACAGTTAAAGGCACAGACTAATGCATATAGAAAATAGGCTTCTTAATGTTAACTTTTGCGAAGTATATGGTTTTAAATTCAGTTTTTTGTCGATGATCTGAAACAGCTTTGTGATTGCAAGGAAATAAGAATCATACAATAATTGGTGCCCTAACATTTTTTTTATTTGATGTAGGCTTCAAAACGGTTATTTTCCACAATATATAAATAAATTTCCCATTAGACGCACAAGACTCTTGTCTTAGAACTGCAGCTACGTTTCCTGAATTTTGAAACATTCTTTGTGTCCAGATGTTTTGGTACTTAATCAAAGTTTGCAAAGCTTACTTCTGAAACCGGTTCTAAAAGAGCTCGCCTTGGCTTTTTATTCAGATTTCCTATATCATCTACATCTAAACTGCTACATATTAGGGTTGTTCGGAAAGTAAGGGACGATAGGTCGCGAAATGGAGACCACAGTGAAAATCAAAACTGTTTTCTGTCTACATTTAGCTACACCTTCCAGGTACTTCTCTACATAGCCGCCGCTCCGACTGAGACATTTGTCGGAGCGTTATACCAAATTTCCAACATCATCGTCATAGAAGGCAGCTGTCTGTGCTTTCTGATAAATCTGTACGTTGGTCTATAGGGCATAGCCTGCAGCCAAGTGTTGTCTTCGCATCCAGCGTTTCACGGGAACAGAAATGATACTCAGGACGAGCCAATTAGGACTGTGTTGTGAGTGATCGAACACTTTCCTTCGAAAAGGCTGCAGGAGCGTCGTCTTCACCACCCCTGCAGAGTGCAGCTGAGAATTGTGTTAGGTGGGCTGCATTCATTATTTATTTATTTATTTATTTATGCATTTATTTTACCTGGCAAGATTAGGGCCTTCAGGCCCTCTCTTACACCTAACCAGGCATACTCAGTTTCAACAAATTTCAGTTTCTACAGAACATTAAGGACATATAACATGTTATACAATATGAATGTTACAGAAAAAAAAAATGGTTCAAATGGCTCTGAGCACTATGGGACTTAACATCTTAGGTCATCAGTCCCCTAGAACTTAGAACTACTTAAACCTAACTAACCTACGGACATCACACAACACCCAGCCATCACGAGGCAGAGAAAATCCCTGACCCCGCCGGGAATCGAACCCGGGAACCCGGGCGTGGGAAGCGAGAACGCTACCGCACGACCACGAGATGCGGGCACAGAAAAAATTAGAGATTATAAAAGTAGTACAATGATAATTATAATAATCAAAAAATAATTATAATAATCAAGAATAATAATAATAGTAATGACTATGTATAGGAAAGTAAACATATTTTTTCTTTTATGAATGTCGGTCCTATTGCTAGTTGGGAATTTTCTCGTTATATTCTTGCAGTTTGTGAGTTATTCTCATCAAGCAGAGACATAAGACGATAGAATGGGGTGAAAGAGATATAGAAGAGGTAGATAGGTTAGAGGAAGAGAAATAGAATTGTAAAATTCGAAGCTATGATGGAGAGGAGAAAGAAAAAGATGAGAGTAGCACGACAATGGTGGCTATACCGTCCCTAATATGTAAGTCTTGAGTTCCCTCTTGAATGTTAAGTGGTTCTGGATAAGACACAGATCACAGGAGAGCGCGTTTCATAGTCGTATGGCTGAGATGGAGAATGACACAGAGAAAGATTTTGTGTTGCGTAAAGGTACAGCCAAGATGCTAGACGTATCCGATCTGGTATTGCGGTTGTGGAATGATGATAGGTGTTTAATGTGAGAAGATAAGTATTGGGGGCACCAGTGGCTAAGAAATCGATGAAGTAAGCACATCGTGTGGAGATCACGTGCCTTATGTGGGCGTATCCAACCTAGCTGGGAGTATGAAGGACTGATATGATCATACAACCGTATACTGCATACGTATCTAACGCAAGCATTCATCACTAGCTCGAGGCATCTCGAATTTTCACTATTTGTGCCGTGTTGAACTACATCACAGTAGTAAAGATTAGGCAAGACTAGTGTTTGGACTAATTTTTGTTTAACATGGGTTGGAAATATTTTTCTAAATTTTTGAATTGCATGTAGGGAGGAGAGCGATTTCCGGCAAGCTGTTTGTTCTTCCCAGTTTAGGTGTTCATCCAAGATTATTCCAAGGTCTTTTACTGTTTTTTTTTTCATTAAGGCGAAGTCCCTGACTAGGCCCTCCTACTTGGAGGGAGACATTGATGTTCTAGGCACCTTTACTCGCTCACAGTGCGCTCACAACTGAAAAGAGCGTCTTGATGCGATCGACGGGCATTCTAGAGACACTGCCCAAAGCGTCTGTGAAAAGCCTCGTCGGCTTTTCACTATGGTTTCCATTTCGTGACCGATCGGACCTCACTTTCCGAATAGCCCTCGTAAATTCAATGCACAAGAATGTCCTCTCCTCGTAGCATCTAACTTGACATATTTGTAATTAATTATAGCTTTGTGAACATATATTTGAGAGCCAATGAGCGGCTACCTTCTTTGTTCAGCTGTGTGATTAAGTACCATCTGTGCTACATCACTCAATAATTGGCAGTAATGTGGTCTATAAAATGACTAAAAATTCTTACCTGGTATTTTCTTGTGCGACTGTAATATGTGTAACATGTTAAAAATCAGTCACTAACATGAACATCTCCCAAGTTCTCATTATAGAGTTTCTGTGTCATTGGTAGTGGAACATAAAACTTCATTTTATCCAACTGCATTATGACCTGAGGACGTTCAGAGAGCGTGTTATTTCATAGTTGTGAACTAACTTTAAGCACATATAAACTATACCTCACCATCTAGAATACTTAGCGAAATTGAGCTAAAAACAAAAATTCTCAGTCAACTACACTCCTGGAAATTGAAATAAGAACACCGTGAATTCATTGTCCCAGGAAGGGGAAACTTTATTGACACATTCCTGGGGTCAGATACATCACATGATCACACTGACAGAACCAGAGGCACATAGACACAGACAACAGAGCATGCACAATGTCGGCACTAGTACAGTGTATATCCACCTTTCGCAGCAATGCAGGCTGCTATTCTCCCATGGAGACGATCGTAGAGATGCTGGATGTAGTCCTGTGGAACGGCTTGCCATGCCATTCCCACCTGGCGCCTCAGTTGGACCAGCGTTCGTGCTGGACGTGCAGACCGCGTGAGACGACGCTTCATCCAGTCCCAAACATGCTCAATGGGGGACAGATCCGGAGATCTTGCTGGCCAGGGTAGTTGACTTACACCTTCTAGAGCACGTTGGGTGGCACGGGATACATGCGGACGTGCATTGTCCTGTTGGAACAGCAAGTTCCCTTGCCGGTCTAGGAATGGTAGAACGATGGGTTCGATGACGGTTTGGATGTACCGTGCACTATTCAGTGTCCCCTCGACGATCACCAGTGGTGTATGGCCAGTGTAGGAGATCGCTCCCCACACCATGAAGCCGTGTGTTGGCCCTGTGTGCCTCGGTCGTATGCAGTCCTGATTGTGGCGCTCACCTGCACGGCGCCAAACACGCCCACGACCATCATTGGCACCAAGGCAGAAGCGACTCTCATCGCTGAAGACGACACGTCTCCATTCGTCCCTCCATTCACGCCTGTCGCGACACCACTGGAGGCGGGCTGCACGATGTTGGGGCGTGAGCGGAAGACGGCCTAACGGTGTGCGGGACCGTAGCCCAGCTTCATAGAGACGGTTGCGAATGGTCCTCGCCGATACCCCAGGAGCAACATTGTCCCTAATTTGCTGGGAAGTGGCGGTGCGGTCCCCTACGGCACTGCGTAGGATCCTACGGTCTTGGCGTGCATCCGTGCGTCGCTGCGGTCCGGTCCCAGGTCGACGGGCACGTGCAACTTCCGCCGGCCACTGGCGACAACATCGATGTACTGTGGAGACCTCACGCCCCACGTGTTGAGCAATTCGGCGGTACGTCCACCCGGCCTCCCGCATGCCCACTATACGCCCTCGCTCAAAGTCCGTCAACTGCACATACGGTTCACGTCCACGCTGTCGCGGCATGCTACCAGTGTTAAAGACTGCGATGGAGCTCCGTATGCCACGGCAAACTGGCTGACACTGACGGCGGCAGTGCACAAATGCTGCGCAGCTAGCGCCATTCGACGGCCAACACCGCGGTTCCTGGTGTGTCCGCTGTGCCGTGCGTGTGATCATTCCTTGTACAGCCCTCTCGCAGTGTCCGGAGCAAGTATGGTGGGTCTGACACATCGGTGTCAATGTGTTCTTTTTTCCATTTCCAGGAGTGTATTTTGGCATAGCAAAAATTTATAAATCTTTCCGATTTGTATAAGTATCATACGACCAGCTCTAACTAACTCACGAACCATTATTTGCATAAATGCTGCGCTCTAGTGTTAAAACTAAGAATTAAAACTTGTGGACCATCTTTCCATAAGTGAAAAACAACTAGTATTTGTCGAGGGAAAAAAAATAACGTGCGAAGGTCCACATTTGTGGACAGAGATAACGAAGAGGATAATACGGTTTCTGAGTTGAGCCATAGCCATACAACATGGATAAATTTAGGTTTATTTTATTGCATCTGCCCAAGTCAGGCATGTCATGTGAGGAAAAGTTCGGAATGATCATTGCTGGCATCTCTGAATGATTAAGGACACACTCCAAATCCCTACGTACAGAATTGGACAACGTTATGTCAGGGGCTACAAAAGAGTAAGCGTTTACAAGAGTTTATAAAAGAAATTAGCGCAACTGCGCAGGATATAAGATAATTATGTTGCTGTTCACTGTAATTCATCTAAGATATCGTCGTATACAGAGCTTACCGTAGTTAATAGCGAAGCAAAGACGTGTGTGAGTACACTACAACAGACGTAAAAAGATTTCGGGTCCGCTAATAACCCGTTGGCGAGACTGCGAATGTGTGGGTTACGAGCTGCCACTGGAATTCGTGTCAGGTGATGTCACATGTTATTGCAGCTGCATCTGAAACGTAAACATCACCATTAAGTTTCAGTCCAATTAGGATCAAATTCATCCCATGGCCAGCCTCAACAAGATTTTGTACTACTTCAGCATGTTATATACTGCAATTTCTGTACTGCTGTACCTGATAAAACTCTGTTCTGCTGTATCTGTTGATCCACAAATCGTTCTCAACATTGGTTGCAGTCCTGCAGTCCTCTCTCTGGTGTGTTACGAATTCTTTCGAAGATCTCCGGATCATGTCGTAAGCAGACTGTAGGGTTTATCCCGCCAAAACTTCAACAATATCGGAAGGAGTGCTCTGAGCCTCAATCTTGGGAAGACTCCCGACAGGTCGAGATCCAGTGACCTTGGAGGCCAAGGTCACTGCAGCAATATGTGCTGGTACCATATGAAGCCTGTACCACACTCCCTAAATTATGACCATAGTTGAAATTCGAGGTAAGTCAAAGACATTTGCACTAAACACAACAATACTTCGTATTCAAGTGGGTGACTTTTTTGTGGTAAGTCTTCCGTTTGATTGAAGCGGACCCCAACGAATCCCTCTCCTTACCGTCTTCATCTCAGAGTATCATTCGAAATTTACGTTCTCAACTATTTTTTGGATGTATTCAAACCTACCCCTACAATTTTTAACCTTACAGCACGCTCTAATACCAGGAGAGTATTCTACATCTACATCTACATCTACATCCATACTCCGCAAGCCACCTGACGGTTTGTGGCGGAGGGTACCTTGAGCACCTTCTCCCTTCTATTCCAGTCTCGTATTGTTCGTGGAAAGAAGGATTGTCGGTATGCCTCTGTATCGGCTCTAATCTCTCTGATTTTATCCTCATGGTCTCTTCGCGAGATATACGTAGGAGGGAGCAATATACTGTTTGACTCCTCGGTGAAGGTATGTTCTCGAAACTTCAACCAAAGCACGTACCGAGCTACTGAGCGTCTCTCCTGCAGAGTCTTCCACTGGAGTTTATCTATCACCTCCGTAACGCTTTCGCTATTTCTAAATGATACTGTAACGAAGCGCGTTGCTCTCCATTGGATCTTTTCTATCTCTTCCATCAACCCTATCTGGTACGGAACCCACACTGGTGAGCAATATTCAAGCAGTGGGCGAACAAGTGTACTGTAACCTACTTCCTTTGTTTTCGGATTGCATTTCCTTAGGATTCTTCCAATGAATCTCAGTCTGGCATCTGCTTTACCGACGATCAACTTTAAATGAACATTCCATGTTAAATCACTCCTAATGCCTACTCCCAGATAATTTATGGAATTAATTGGTTCCAGTTGCTGACCTGCTATATTGTAGCTGAATGATAAAGGATCTTTCTTCCTATGTATTCGCAGCACATTACACTTGTCTACATTGAGATTCAATTGCCATTCCCTGCACCATGCGTCAAATCGCTGCAGATCCTCTTGCATTTCAGTACAATTTTACATTGTTACAACCTCTCGATATACCACAGCATCATTCGCAAAAAACGTCAGTGAACTTCCGATATCATCCACAAGGTCTCTTATGTATATTGTGAACAGCAACGAACCCACGACTCTCTCCTGCGGCACACCTGAAATCACTCATACTTCGGAAGACTTCTCTCCATTGAGAATGATACGCTGCGTTCTGTTATCTAGAAACTCTTCAATCCAATTACACAATTGGTCTGATAGTCCATATGCTCTTACTTTGTTCATTAAACGACTGTGGGGAACTGTATCGAACGCCTTGCGGAAGTCAAGAAACACGGCATGTACCTGGGAACCCGTGGCTAAGGCACTCTGAGTCTCGTGGACGAATAGTGCGAGCTGGGTTTCACACGATCTTCTTTTTCGAAACCCATGCTGATTCCTACAGAGTAGTTATGTGTAAGCCGATGTTTATCATCCCGTCCCCTCTTCTTGTCAGTGACTTCCGTATGTTCTTTCCTACGCCGATTCTGCGGAATACATCCACATTCCTTATCTTCTCAGTCCACCTGATTTTCATCTTTCACTTCTGGCACTACATTCTCAGAAATACCTTCCTCAGCATCTTTCACTTCTGGCACTACGTTCTCAGAAATACCTTCCTCAGATTAAGGCCTATGTTTGACACTAGTAGACTTTTCTTGCCAAGAACGCCCTCTTAGTGCTATTTGGCTTTTCATTTCCAGCTTGCGTCTTCCCTCGTGACGAATTCTTTTTTTTTATTTTTTATTTTTTTTTATTTACGTAGGTACCAGAACTCCTTAATATCTTCTACTTTCTGATCCGCAGTTTTGATGTTCAGTTAGAAAGACTGAGATTCATTGGCAGAACACTTAGAATAAGCAACAGGTCCACTAAAGAGACTGCTTACACCATGCTTGTCCGTCCTATTCTTGAGTATTGCTGTGCGGTGTGGGATCCGCATCAGGTGGGACTGACGGATGACATCGAAAAAGTACAAAGAAGGGCAGCTCGTTTTTTATTATCGCGAAATAGGGGAGAGAGTGTCACAGACATGATACGTCAATTGGAGTGTCAATCATTAAAACAAAGGCGTTTTTTGTTGCTACGGGATCTTCTCATGAAATTTCAATCACCAGTTTTCGCCTCAGATTGCGAAAACATTCTGTTGGCACCCATCTACACAGGGAGAAATGATCATCACGATAAAATAAGAGAACTCAGGGCTCGCACAGAAAAATTTAGGTGCTCGTTCGAGAGTGGAACGGTAGAGAGACAACTTGAAGGCAGTTCATTGAACCCTCTGCCAGGCACTTTATTGTGAATAGCAGAGCAATCACATAAATGTAGGCGTAGATGTATTCTCTGGTTTATTCTCAACCTATAGTCTGTGCTCCGACTCTTCATTCCATTCAACAGTTCTTCTCCAGATTCAGTGAGTGTAGCAATGTCATCAGCGAATCTTATCGTTGATGTTATTCCACTATTAATATTAATCCCATCCTTCAACCTTTCTTTCATTTTCGTCATTAAACAGTATGGGTGAAAGACTGCCTCCCTGTGTTAACCGTTTTCAATCCGATCACTTCGTTCTTGGTCGTCCTCTCTTATTACTCCCTCTTGGCTCTTGTACATATTGTATGTTACCCGTCGCTCCCTGTAACTTACACTCTATTTTTCTCAGAATTTCGAGCATCTTCCACTACTTTACATAGTCGGACGCTTTCTCCGGGTCAATGATTACAACGAGCCTGCCTTGAATTTTCTTTCTCCTTGCATCCATTATTAACCGGAACGTAATACCTAACTCTCTTCTACCTTCACCTTTCCCAAAGCCAAACCGATCGTCAACTAACTGATCATCAATTTCCATTTTTCTGTACATGTTTGCTGTCTTCGGCGTGGATTCTGTGAATGGTAGCTCACAACAAAATATACAGAATTATCTCAGAAACGTTTCGATTGCTTATATATACACCTCCATCAATTTTTCTATTAATTATGATAATCTCTGCATAAAACGACATTACTTAATTGTGTGGCTACAACCAAACTTCCCTTAGCGGTGAATCAAAGCTTCGACATGATGAACTAAGAAAATGTGTGTCCTGCTTCTTAATTCCTTCCACTTTGAGCTTTTTATTTTCTATTGAAAGCGCTATTCAGTTATAGTCAACCAGTTTTGAAAACCCATTGCTCTGTAAATGACTCAATCGTCTATAAAACTGTGTCACTACATGAATAATTCTCCTTTAGAAGTCTTACTACACGATTCAGTTATCTCTCGTGAGGTATAGTAATCGGCCAACATTGCGAGCTTTCGGTAGGACTGACAAACCGGGTTTTCCAGTAAAGGAAAAGAGGTACAAATAACATGAAGCGATCTGGTGGGATTTAATTGCTGGCGATTATAGCGTGAGGCGTAGGGCCATGTAGGTACTGCACAGAAGCGGGACCTTGGAACGATCGTGAATTACGGCGCTTGTACGAATCGCCACGGCAGACTGCAATCCTGAGAACTCTGGTGAAAGGTCCATGTCCGGGTCTGATTCCCAGAAAAACACGCACTTCAGGCTGTTCTTGCAGATTATGTATACTATCATCAGTAAATCATTTGAACTGCTACTAGAGATACACCAGAGCGATTTGATCGGATCTCATAATGGCTGGTTGCTTACTAGGGTACCATGCTGAAAAGTATCTTGTGTTGGGTGGGACTGTGGGAGTTGTGGGGATGGAGGCATAGGTAAATTTCCGTTACTGCGGTAGTCGATAATAATGCTTATAAAAGCTCTGGGTGCCATATAAATTATGCGATACAAACATAGACACAAGTAACTGTGCCATTCAGCGTGTTTTGTTAACTAATAGAAGAATTTCTTTTGAGCTGTAGTCAAATACAACACGCATGTTTGGGATGTGTTAATAAACGGTTCTGGTCACATCATTTATCTCAAAGTAAAGAAAGTAGTCATAAACAACAGGGGGAGTTAATGATCCAAATGATATTCAATATTTCTTTTATATTATGTATTTAATTCGTAATGTTCAATCAATATGTTCCAAAAATTGTCTACATTTTATTATTATTCATTATTATTCATTATTTAGTTACTAGTCTCCTGCCTGTAGCAGTGTAATTAGTTTTATCAAAAACATTTTATATAAAGAAATGTGTTAAAATTATGGTATATACAAAGTAAGTATTGCCGAAATTGCTGTATGGGTGAAAGTTATTTGTATTAGGTTTGACATACCTCAGTTCAGTCCTCCATTGCCATACTTCTGAAAGAATTATTTTGTTTTCTCGGAAATTGTTGAAAAGCTACTGAAGATAAAAAGTTTTTCATTTTAGAATATTTTTTTGTAAACTTGATGGTAATTTCGATACTTTCAACCCGAACATTTTAGGTTAGGCTTTATCGTAACTGTTATTAATATCGAAGGAGACAACGAGTTCATTGTTGCCAGTAGCTGTTTCCTTATATCCACCAAGCGTTTCGAAGGTTTAAGGCTACATCATAAGCTGCCTTTACATGTGTTAGTGTGAAATATGGGTGTGTTAAGATTTTCGCGTAATTTTTGGCACTGTCTCCAAAGATCACAAGTTCCTTTCTCTTCCGTAATACATCACATCTGATCTGTCATATCTTGTGGACAAAGATAATGCTTGTTTACAATTTAACATGTGATGCGTTTCTACAGAGAAAGGCACCTGTTTTCACTGGAGCTACTGCGACAAGTTATCCCAAAATCGTAACTCAACACGCACATATGAGGTACTAACTGAGCTGTGGCGCCATTGAATTAGTAGGCTATTCTGTAGGGCGTCACTAGTTCAGGTGTAGTGTCGACTATCCCTCTCGCGGCCCCACTGTCAATATCTATGATGAAAAGTTGGTTTCTGTGGCTTGTGTCCTTACAAGGTAAGAATTTTCAACGTGGTGCAGCCCTGTCAGCAACTGTGATAACTGAACATGTAACACGTCAGCCTCAGTTGCAAATAGAAACCTAGCTTTACCCAGGTTTCAGCCAGAATAATTTGTCCTTCTTCAAGAAGCGAGTGACACTAAACTACTGCCAAACTTCGGCATGCGGTAGCTTAGTGTTACTCGCATCTGAGGAAGGCCAAATTATTCTGGCTGAAACCTGGGTAAAGCTTGGTTTCTATTTGCAACTGAGGCTGACGTGTTACAAGTTCCTTAGAAGATTTTTGCTTGCCAATATATACAGGGCTATTACAAATGATTGAAGCGATTTCATAAATTCACTGTAGCTCCACTCATTGATATATGGTCACGACACACTACAGATACGTAGAAAAACTCATAAAGTTTTGTTCGGCTGAAGCCGGACTTCAGGTTTCTGCCGTCAGAGTGCTCGAGAGCGCAGTGAGACAATATGGCGACAGGAGCCGAGAAAGCGTATGTCGTGCTTGAAATGCACTCACATCAGTCAGTCATAACAGTGCAACGACACTTCAGGACGAAGTTCAACAAAGATCCACCAACTGCTAACTCCATTCGGCGATGGTATGCGCAGTTTAAAGCTTCTGGATGCATCTGTAGGGAAATCAACGGGTCGGCGTGCAGAGAGCGAAGAAACGGTTGAACGCGTGCGGGCAAGTTTCACGCGTAGCCCGCGGAAAATTGGCTCATGCCACAACTGGAGACCAACAGCGCCGACTTCTTCTTTCAACAGGATGGTGCTCCATCGCACTTCGATCATGATGTTCGGCATTTCTTAAACAGGAGATTGGAAAACCGATGGATCGGTCGTGGTGGAGATCATGATCAGCAATTCATGTCATGGCCTCCACGCTCTCCCGACTTAGCCCCATGCGATTTCTTTCTGTGGGGTTATGTGAAAGATTCAGTGTTCAAACCTCCTCTACCAAGAGACGTGCCAGAACTGCGAGCTCGCATCAACGATGCTTTCGAACTCATTGATGGGGACATACTGCGCCGAGTGTGGGAAGAACTTGATTATCGGCTTGATGTCTGCCGAATCACTAAAGGGGCACATATCGAACATTTGTGAATGCCTAAAAAAACTTTTTGAGTTATTGTATGTGTGTGCCAAGCATTGTGAAAATATCTCAAATAATAAAGTTATTGTAGAGCTGTGAAATCGCTTCAATCATTTGTAATAACCCTATATATATATATCATCATTTAAGACTGATTATGCCTTTCAGCGTTCAGTCTGGAGCATAGCCCCCCTTATACGGTTCCTCCATGATCCCCTATTCAGTGCTAACATTGGTGCCTGATGTTAAACCTATTACTTCAAAATCATTCTTAACCGAATCCAGGTACCTTCTGCTCGGTCTGCCCCGACTCCTCCTACCCTCTACTGCTGAATCCATGAGTCTTTTGGGTAACCTTGCTTCTCTCATGCGTGTAACTTGACCCCACCACCTAAGCCTGTTCGCCCTGACTGCTACATCTATAGAGTTCATTCCCAGTTGTTCTTTGATTTCCTCATTGTGGACACCCTCCTGCCATTGTTCCCATCTACTAGGACCTGCAATCATCCTAGCTACTTTCATATCCGTGACCTCAACCTTGTTGATAAGGTAACCTGAATCCACCCAGCTTTCGCTCCCATACAACAAAGTTGGTCGAAAGATTGAACGGTGCACAGATAACTTAGTCTCGGTACTGACTTCCTTCTTGCAGAAGAGAGTAGATCGTAGCTGAGCGCTCACTGCATTAGCTTTGCTACACCTCGCTTCCAGTTCTTTCACCATGTTGCCATCCTGTGAGAATATGCGTCCTAAGTACTTGAAACCGTCCACCTGTTCTAACTTTGTTCCTCCTATTTGGCACTCAATCCGTTTATATTTCTTTCCCACTGACATTACTTTCGTTTTGGAGATGCTAATCTTCATACCATAGTCCTTACATTTCTGATCTAACTCTGAAATATTACTTTGCAAACTTTCAATCGAATCTGCCATCACAACTAAGTCATCCGTATATGCAAGACTGCTTATTTTGTGTTCACATATCTTAATCTCACCCAGCCAGTCTATTGTTTTCAACATATGATCCATAAATAATATGAACAACAGCGGAGACAGGTTGCAGCCTTGTCTTACTCCTTGTCTTATATATATATATATATATATAAGCAGCAGACATAAGAAGGCGAAGATTAAAATTTTATGGACATGTCACTAGACTTCCCCCCACACGACTCACCAACAGAATTCTCACTTACATAGAAAAAGTCAAATCAACAACACCATGGATTAGCCAAGTAAAATTAGATTTACAAAAAGCAAATATTGAACTTAAAGATGTCAAAGACAGAAAAACTTTTAGAAATAAGGTGGAAAAGTGGATTGTATTGTCGGAGAAGGAAGCACTAAAGAGACCAGGAACAAAATGGACAGAAGAAAGAAAAAGAAAACATGGAGAACGGATGAAAGAAGTATGGAAGAAACGACGTCAGAAAGCTTTGCGTGATCCTTCTGGGTCCATTCGCGATAAGTAAGTAAGTATATATATATACAGGGTGTTTCAAAAATGACCGGTATATTTGAAACGGCAATAAAAACTAAACGAGCAGCGATAGAAATACACCGTTTGTTGCAATATGCTTGGGACAACAGTACATTTTCAGGCAGACAAACTTTCGAAATTACAGTAGTTACAATTTTCAACAACAGATGGCGCTGCGGCCTCGGAAACTCTATAGTACGATATTTTCCACATATCCACCATGCGTAGCAATAATGTGGCGTAGTCTCTGAATGAAATTACCCGAAACCTTTGACAACGTGTCTGGCGGAATGGCTTCACATGCAGATGAGATGTACTGCTTCAGCTGTTCAATTGTTTCTGGATCCTATCGGTACACCTGGTCTTTCAAGTGTCCCCACAGAAAGAAGTCACAGGGGTTCATGTCTGGCGAATAGGGAGGCCAATCCACGCCGCCTCCTGTATGTTTCGGATAGCCCAAAGCAATCGGCCGTGCGATGTGGCCGGGCACCATCTTGCATAAACCACGAAGTTTTCGCAGTGTCGTCTAAGGCCACCGCCACAAATTCACGAAGAATGTCCAGATAGCGTGATGCAGTAATCATGTCGGATCTGAAAAATGGGCCAATGATTCCTTTGGAAGAAATGGCGGCCCAGACCAGTACTTTTTGAGGATGCAGGGACGATGGTACTGCAACATGGGGCTTTTCGGTTCCCCATATGCGGCAGTTCTGTTTATTGACGAAGCCGTCCAGATAAAAATAAACTTCGCCAGTAAACCAAATGCTGCCCACATGCATATCGCCGTCATCAATCCTGTGCACTATATCGTTAGCGAATGTCTCTCGTGCAGCAATGGTAGCGGCGCTGAGGGGTTGCCACGTTTGAATTTTGTATGGATAGAGACGATACGTGGACGTTGGCGTCATTTGGACCGCAGCTGCAACACGGCGAACGGAAACCCGAGGCCGCTGTCGGATCACCTGCTGCACTAGCTGCGCGTTGCCCTCTGTGGTTGCCGTACGCGGTCGCCCTACCTTTCCAGCACGTCCATCCATCACGTTCCCAGTCCGTTGAAATTTTTCAAACAGATCCTTTATTGTATCGCTTTTCGGTCCTTTGGTTACATTAAACCTCCGTTGAAAACTTCGTCTTGTTGCAACAACAGTGTGTTCTAGGCGGTGGAATTCCAACACCAGAAAAATCCTCTGTTCTAAGGAATAAACTATGTTGTCTACAGCACACTTGCACGTTGTGAACAGCACACGCTTACAGCAGAAAGACGACGTACAGAATGGCGCACCCACAGACTGCGTTGTCTTCTATATCTTTCACATCACTTGCAGCGCCATCTGTTGTTGAAAATTGTAACTACTGTAATTTCGAAAGTTTGTCCGCCTGAAAATGTACTGTTGTCCCAAGCATATTGCAACAAACGGTGTATTTCTATCGATGCTCGTTTAGTTTTTATTGCCGTTTCAAATATACCGGTCATTTTTGAAACACCCTGTATATATACTTCTTGCCACGACGCTACTGCCAGTTCCCAAACTTCGTGCCTCCCCATAGGGTCAGCGAACCCCGAGGGGGAGGCTCGAAGTTTGGTAACTGGCAGCAGCGCCGTGACAAGAGGTGGTAATGAGGTCCGAGCGGCCGAAGCGACGAGCTGCGCAAGGAGCGCCTGCACAGAGCGAACATACCGGAGTACTTGACCGGGGTGAGCGTCGGCTACAAACAGCAAGCAGCCTGACATCCCGTCGGTTGGCTGGCAACATTCGTGTCGTGGCCTGGCTGCCGTCTTCTACCTGGTTTTCATTGCCATCACTCAGTAACCGCCGCCGGGCTCCTTGTATCCGTGGAACTGCTTGATAATAAAGGGGAGTAACATTCTGGAATCCTCATGGTAATTTGTTTCATTGTCTACCTGCCCTCCTTGCTATTTTATTGTTTGTACCTTATCATTAATGTTCTGATTAATCAGCTCTTGGTCGTAAATACTGCCGGAACAATTTTACTAAGGCACAGATTACTGTTAAGGGGCTCCGGAACGCCCTATACTTGCAATGTTAAAATAACGCTTATAAATTACATCTTTCCTCACAAAGTATTTGAGGTAGGAAGTTGAACTTTTTACAGGTTATTTATTAGAATATGGGCTACAACTTAACACAGGGATTTTACAAAATTTTAGTTCAGTTATTAAAGTTATTAAAGTTATTTTTTTTCAATTGTAATGAAAATTCACAACATTTTTTGCAATTTTTTATTTGTATATTCAAAAATATACAGTTTTTTGGAAAAAGGCTGTGTTAAATTATGCAGAAGGTACTGTGTAACATTTACTGAAAGTTTGAAACAAATATGTTTGGAAGATCCTTAGAAAACATGTAATTAGTATGAGAAAATAAAAGTTTTGGGAATCGAGCGACAAAGATTGGATTAACTTTTTAGTGCATTCCAGGTCCACAGGATGGATTATCTTCATCCTCTGCAAACTCCTCCTCCAGCTTCCTCTTATTCCTCCTCCTGTTTACTCTTGCTTGTATTTCTAGACTCTTTACAGCCCTGTCTGCAACCCGAAGGCGTTCCTTGTCTAAAGCAAGCATCGCTAGTATCATGTTAGAACCTATCTTCATTCCCATATTTCTAAATACCTTGCACCTTACAATGTTGCCATCATTGAAAGTCGCAACAGCATCATACACACCAAAGTGAAGTGTTTCTATTCCAACAAATACAGTCTTGGGGATTCTCGACCATATAACACTATTTACACTTTCATTGGGGTTTTGAGTTTTTCCGTGAATACTCTTCTTCAACAGTTCAGGTGCTGCTAAGTCTCTGAAAATAGGTTAGCCACAACATATACTTTATCTCACATCACTAAAATGTACCTGATGGACACGGACGTTAATAATAACACCATTTGACAGCAGTTTAACAGCGCCACTGTGGGTCACGCCCATGTAGAACACATTTTAAAAAAAAATTAAAAAGTAGTTGTAGTCTTCGGAATTGAATAAATTATATATCTATTAAAAGGTAATAGTCTGCAGATTCAGAAAACGCAAAAAAGTCAAAATTGAACTTTTCATGATTTTGAGCCTTTCCGGAGCCCCTTAAACAAAAGAGGGGCCATTTGGTCAGATTCAGCTGTTGACCGGTTCAGTTCTTTGATTGTAATTGCATTTCTCAGTCAATAGTTATAATCTGAACAACCCATTATACTAAGCTGTTAGTCTCTGTGTTCGAAAGACAGAGTCATTATTAGCGTATTTTACCTGGATCTCGTGGTTCCGCTGAGTGAGTGTTTACAAGTAATTTTGTAAAATATTCCACCAGAGCGGTCTTAATAACTGACCATCAGTTTAACTTTGAAAATATTAACAGACAACTGCCACCAGCGGTTTATTCAAAATAAAATTGCCAGAAGGGACGGGTTTGGGGTCCATTCGCACCTTGGTTGCTGATTGCAATTAAGAGGGTGGTTGCTTAGAAGTATCATTGTCATATTATTTGCTAATGTGTTTAGCCTTTAAGCACAGGTGCGCATCTTAACCCCGAACCTTTCGACTTACAGCTTTCAAATCAGTTGGTAGGTCATTTTTTTCGAGTAACTGAATCACTCTTAACATCAATGGTGCTTATATAGTGTTCATGTGTTGCAGAAGGGCCTTTAATAAGGGAGACCGTGGCCAGTGCGGTAGTAAACACCGCTGTTTCACCCGACAACGGCCGGTGTGCAGGTCCGGCCGTCTTGTAACCATTCTCATATTGTTTGCTGTTTTACAATACAGCACTTCAGATTCCTTTTGCAAATATTAAAAGTTTATTCAATATTTGCAAATTTGTTCATTTTGCTAAAGAAAATTTTATCGTTAAATGCTTCGATTATGTGTAAAATACAGTTTATTCTTAATAAACATGTTTTGCGAAAAGTGATTCCGCAGAAATGTTGGAACACGTGAAGCAATTCTGACCGTACTACTTATCTTAGAAAATAGATTAAGGAAAGGCAACCCTACATTTCTAGCATTTGTAGACTTAGAGCAAGCTCTTGACAATGTTGACTGGAATACTCTCTCTCAAATTCTAAAGGTGGCAGGGGTAAAATATAGGGAGCGAAAGGCTGTTTACAATTTGTACAGAAACCAGATGGCAGTTCTCAGAGTCGAGGGGCAGGAAAGGGAAGCAGTGGTTGGGAAGGGAGTGAGACAGGGTTGTAGCCTCTCCCCGATGTTATTCAATCTGTATATTGAGCAAGCAGTAAAGGAAACAAAAGAAAAATTCGGAGTAGGTATTAAAATCCATGGAGAAGAAATAAAAACGTTGAGGTTCGCCGATGACATTGTAATTCTGTCACAGACAGCATAGGACTTGGAAGAGCAGTTGAAAGGAATGGACAGTGTCTTGAAAGGAGGATATAAGAGGAACATTAACGAAAGCAAAACGAGGATAATGGAATGTAGTGGAATTAAGTCGGGTGATGCTGAGGGAATTAGATTAGGAAATGAGACACTTAAAGTAGTAAAGGAGTTTTGCTATTTGGGGAGCAAAATAGCCAATGATATAAAATGTAGACTGTCAATGGTAAGGAAAGCGTTTCTGAAGAAGAGAAATTTGTTAATATCGAGTATAGATTTAAGTGTCAGGAAGTCGTTTCTGAAAGTATTTGTATGGAGTGTAGCCATGTATGGAAGTGAAACATGGACGATAAATACTTTGGGCAAAAAGAGAATAGAAGCTTTCGAAATGTGGCGCTACAGAAGAATGCTGAAGATCAGATGAGTAGATCACATAATTAATGAGGAGGTATTGAATGGAACTGGGGAGAAGAGGAGTTTGTTGCACAACTTGACAAGAAGAAGTGATCGGTTGGTAAGACATGTTCTGAGACATCGAGGGATCACAAATTTAGCGTTGGAGGGCAGCGTGGAGGGTAAAAATCGTAGAGGGAGACCAAGAGATGAATACACTAAGCAGATTCAGAAGGATGTAGGTTGCAGTAAGTACTGGGAGATGGAGAAGCTTGCACAGGATAGAATAGCATGGAGAACTGCATCAAACCAGTCTCAGGACTGAAGACAACAACAACAACAACGTGAAAAGAGAGTTATATTGGTGAATCCTCCCTTCCATGTTTTCCTAAATTCCGGTAAGTACCATGTATCACTAATACATATAAAACCACCGGATAATGGAGGTTTAAGCCTTCGAAACGCGTCGTGAGTACAAATAAGCAGCGACTAGTAACAGCAAGCTTGTTGTGTCACTTGTAGGTTTCAATAACGATTATTACGAGGGCTATTCGGAAATTAAGTTCCGATCACTCGCGAAATGGAAACCACTGTAAAAATCGGACGAAGCTTTGCATCGACGCGTTGGGCAGTGTCTCTAGTACGCCCATCGATCGCTTCAAGTCGCTCTTTTAAGGTGTGAGCGCACTGTGAGCGCGTAAACATGCCTATAAAATTGTATCTCCCGCCAAGTACGAGGCCCCGGTTAATAATTTACCCCGAAGCTATGCAACCCACATAACATAATTGTCATGAGTTTCCCCTTTCAAAACAATTGTCAGTCGCATTCTTCATGAGCAATGAAGATGCTCCTGCAGCGCTTTCGATTGCAAATGTTTAATCGCCCACAATACAGCCCATAATTGGCTCCCTCTTTGTTTCATCTCTCCTAACATGAATCAGTGGTTGTGAAGACAACATTTTGGCACAGACAGCAGGCTGTTGACCAGTGTAGAGAATTGGCGGCAAGCGCTGGCGGCTGCCTTCTATAACGAGAGAATTGAAAAGCTGGTACAACGCTATTACGAATGTCTAATTCGGAGAGGCTACTATGCACATTAGTTTGTAGAAGGTGTAGCTAACTGTTGCAGATATAACATTTTTGATTTTCACATTGGTTTACATTTCGCAGCCGATCGGAACTTACTTTCCGAACATCTCTTGAACGTTACTTCTCTGGTTTCTGAACCTGTACGCTTTTGTGAAACTGATATGCTACTTTTGGTAAACATTAGCGGAAACAGTGATCAATAGAGTATTATATTTTAAGTGAAGTTCAGTCTTGATCACAACACATATGTCTCAATAACATAAGTGTGGTGATCAAGACTGAACTTTAGTTAAAATATGTAAAGATAATGATAAACTTACTGAAATTAAATGTCTCTATTTCAAGAAAATTTACGCATGAAACTAAATATCATAAATTCGGGTACTGCACGTCAATTCTTTGTCACTCTGTGTTCAGATTTCGACCTTTAACACATTATACCAGTTAGTTTGTAATTAACTTATTACTTCAAAGATACTATAGCACCCTTCTGAAGATGATTGTCATTCCTCTCACTTCTCTAAGGACGTTGTGTCATGAACAGATGACGTTAGTAAATAACGAAAACGGTGGAGACATGTGTTTCAGTCAACACAAAGTCAACACAAAGCACACCTTAAACAATGGACAAGAAAGAAGACAGAAATGTAAGTAAAACTGAATTTTGTTCGTAATTATTTCTTCCCATTGATATCTAAATAATGCAAGAACGGTGAATATTGACACCTAAAATGCACTTGCTTTCCAACATTTTTCAATAAAAACATCTTTGCATATTGCACGTTCATTTTTCATGTTTCTAGTAAACTCCTGCAATTTATGCACAGCTGCTACGAAACTGAGTACCACTCAAATTTGTTGCACTTCCTTTGTTTGATGTTCAGATTTCTTACTTTCCGAGCAGGACAGAATATTACAATGGTGGACTCAGTTTCCAGACCCGTCTTCAACCGTGTAACGGATACTCCTTAATAAACTCAGTGCCTACTGTAACGTGTTCGGCAGTATAGACGAAATGTTTGAACTTTCGCACCTATTTGTATTGTTTAGAGACATAAGTAATATTTGATCGCACGAACATATAAGACAGCAAAATGGTTCAAATGGCTCTGAGCACAATGGGACTTAACTTTTAAGGTCATCAGTCCCCTAGAACTTAGAACTACTTAAACCTAACTAACCTAAGGGCATCACACACATCCATGCCCGAGGCAGGATTCGAACCTGCGACCGTAGCGGTCGCGCGGTTCCAGACTGTAGCGCCTTTAACCGCTTGGCCACCCCGGCCGGCTATAAGACAGCATCAGTCTTATCTCATTAAGACACAGTGGCTAACCATATGAAGTCAAAAGACTGAAATTTACACGTGATGTAATTCCTAATTCTTCTGGGCACGCAACATCTTGGAGGCCGACAGTGAACTTCTCCATTGCATACTATTACACTCCTGAAGCGGCTGAAGTTTGGCTAAGATATCCGTAACATTCTCGTCACTAATAAACGAATACACTAAAACGTGCCTTTCTTCTTTGGGTCTTCAGCAGTTCTACCTCGTGAGGGTAGCAGACTGGCAAGAAATACTCAGGGATCGGTCTAACGATGGTTCCATAGGCTCTTGCCTGGCGTCTTTCCCCCGCACAACATCATCACCCGCATAGATACTCCAACAGGTTACATTTATCCATAAAGAAGAGCGATAATCACATCACTTCCCTTACAGTTGCTTCTGGAATTGCTACTTGAGAGAGAGGAAAGGAAAAGTGTCAAGAAGTGAGAGGAAAATTGTTTCGATGATGGAGCCATGTGGCATCACTATAAACTGCCCCAAGATTTAATGCGTTGTAGACATTTCTTCACTCTGGGTGTAACTTTCGCTAATTTTGAGGTCCTGTATCAACATCATCACCTGCAAATATCCTCAGAGAAATTATAGCTCTATCCGTACTTGTGCTAAAATTACTTTAATGTCGGACTGTTCTAACCTGTTAAAATCCATGTATGATATCTGTTTGCTAGAAAGCTATTAATGAGGCCAACTGCCGGTTTGGTATCTCGCAATCTCAAATAATTCTCACTAAGTGATCGAGCGGATCTTTTTGAGATGCTGTCGAGATGTAAGGGAAAACAGAATCAACACAGGAGCCAGTATCTACAACACCGTGCATCTCATACATCCGAAGTTGAATTAGCAACATTCTAAAAATCAAAAGAACTGAGAATTTCGTGGAATATTGATATGAAACAGGGACCTTGCCGTTGGTGGAGGGGCTTGCGTACCTCAGCGATACAGATAGCCCTACCGTAGGTACAACCCAAACGGAGAGGTATCTGTTGAGAGGCCAGACAAACTTGTGGTTCCTGAAGAGGGGCAGCAGCCTTTTCAGTAGTTGCAGGGGCAATAGTCTGGATGATTGACTGATCTGGCCTTGTAACAATAACCAAAACGGCCTTTCTGTGCTGGAACTGCGAACGGCTGAAAGCAAGGGGAAACTACAGCCGTTATTTTTCCCGAGGGCATGCAGCTTTACTGTATGGTTAAATGATGATGGCGTCCTCTTGGGTAAAATATTCTGGAGGTAAAATAGTCCCCCATTCGGACCTCCGGGTGGGGACTACTTAGAAAGACATCTTTATGAGGATAAAGAAAACTGGCGTTCTAAGGATAGGAGCGTGGAATGTCAGATAACTTAATCGGCAGGTATGTTAGAAAATTTAAAAAGGGAAATGGATAGGTTCAATTTAGATATGGTGGGAATTAGTGAAGTCAGGTGGCAGGAGGAACAAGACTTCTGGTCAGGTGAATACAGGGCTATAAACGCAAAATCAAATAGGGTAATGCCGCAGTAGGTATGATAATGAATAAAAAATAGGAGCGCGGGTAAGCTGCTACAAACAGCATAGTGAACACATTATTGTGGCCAAGATAGACACTAAGCCCACGCCTACCACTGTAGTACAAGTTTATATGCCAACTAGCTGCACAGATTACGAAGAGATTGATGAAATGTATGATGAGATAAAAGAAATTATTCAGATAGTGAAGGGAGACGAAAAATTTAATAGTCATGGGTGACAGGAATTGGGTAGTAAGAAAAGGAAGAGAAGGAAACATAGTAGGTGAATATTGATTGGGGGTAAGGAATGAAAGAGGGAGCCACCTGGTAGAATTTTGAACAGAGTATAACTTAATCATAGCTAACACTTGGTTCAAGATTCGTAAAAGAAGGTTGTATACATTGAAGAGGCCTGGAGATACTCGAAGGTTTTAGATAGACTATATAATTGTAAGACAGAGATTTATGAACCAGGTTTTAAATTGTAAGACATTTCCAGGGGCAGATGTGGACTCTGACCACAATCTATTGGTTATGAACTGTAGATTAAAACTGAAGAAACTGCAAAAAGGTGGGAATTTAAGGAGATGGGATCTGGATAAACTGAAAGAACCAGAGGTTGTACAGAGTTTCAGGGAGAGAATTAGGGAACGATTGAGAGGAAGGGGGAAAGAAATACACTAGAAGAAGAACGAGTAGCTTTGAGGGATGAAATAGTGAAGGCAGCAGAGGATCAAGTAGGTAAAAAGACGAGGGCTAGAAGAAATCCTTGGGTGACAGAAGAAATATTGAATTTAGCTGATGAAAGGAGAAAATATAAAAATGCAGTAAATAAAGCAGGTAAAAAGGAAAACAAACGTTTCAAGAATGAGATTGACAGGAAGTGCAAAATGGCTAAGCAGGGGTTGCTAGAGGACAAATGTAAGGATGTAGAGGCATATATCACTAGGGGTAAGATAGATACTGCCTATAGGAAAATAAAGAGACTTTTGGAGAAAAGAGAACCACTTATATGAATACCAAGAGCTCAGATGGAAACCCAGTTCTAAGCAAAGAAAGCAGGAAGGTGGAAGGAGTATATAGAGGGACTATACAAGGGGGATGTATTTGAGCACAATACTATGGAAATGGAAGAGGATGTAGATGAAGAAGAAATGGGAGATATGAAACAGCGTGAAGAGACTGAACACTAAAAGGCCTAAGCCGAAACAAGGCTCTGAGAATAGACAACATTCCTTTAGAGCTACTGATAGCCGTGGGAGGACCAGCCCTCACAAAACTCTACCATCTGGTGTGTAAAATTTATGAGACAGGCAAAATATCCTCAGACTTCAAGAATAACGTAATAATTTCAGTCCCAAAGAAAGATGTGAAAATTACCGAACTATCAGTTTAATAAGCCACGGCTACAAAATACTTACACGAATAAGTATAGACGAATGGAAAAATCAAGTAGAACCTGACCTCGGGGAAGATCAGTCTGGCTTCCGTAGAAATGTTGGAACACGTGAGGCAATACTGACCCTACGACTTACCTTATAAAATAGATTAAGGAAAGGCAAACCTACGTTTCTAGCATTTGTAGACTTAGAGAAAGCTTTTCACAATGTTGACTGGAATACTCTCTTTTAAATTCTGAAGATGACACGGGTAAAATACAGGGAGCAAAAGGCCATTTACAATTAGTACAGATACCAGATGGCAGTTATGAGGGTCGAGGGGCATGAAAGGGAAGCAGCGGTTGGGAAGGGAGTGAGACAGGGTTGTAGTCTCTCCCTGATGTTATTCAATCTGTATAATGAGGAAGCAGTAAAGGAAACAAAACAAAAATTCGGAGTAGGAATTAAGATCCATGGAGGAGAAATAAAAACTTTGAGGTTCGCCGATGACATTGTAATTCGGTCAGAGATATCAAAGGACCTGGAAGAGCAGCTGAATGGAATGGACAGTGTTTTGAAAGTCGGATGAACATCAACGAAAGCAAAACGAGGATAATGGAATGTAGTAGAAAAAAATCGGGTGAAGCTGAGGGTATTAGATTAGGAAATGTCACGCTTAAAGTAGTAAATGAGTTTTGCTATTTGGGGAACAAAAAATGATGATGATCGAAGTAGAGAGGATTAAAATGTAGACTAGCAATGGCAAGGAAAGCGTTTCTGAAGAACAGAAATTTGTTAACACCGAGTATAGATTTAAGTGTCAGGAAGTTGTTTCTGAAAGTATTTGTATGAAGTGTGGCCATGTATGGAAGCGAGACGTGGACGATAAATAGTTTAGACAAGGAGAGAATAGAAGATTTCGAAATGTGGTGCTACAGAAGAATGCTGAAGATTAAATGGGTAGATCACGTAACTAATGAGGAGGTATTGAACAGAATTAGGGAGAAAAGAAATTTGTGGCACACCTTGACTAGGGATCGATTGGTAGGGCATGTTGTGAGGCACCAAGGCATCACCAATTTTGTATTGTAAGGTAGCATGGAGGGCAAAATTCGTAGAGGGAGACCAAGAGATGAATACACTAAGCAGATTCAGAAGGATTTAGGGTGCAGTAGGTACAGGGAGATGAAAATCTTGCACAGGATAGAGTGGCTTGGAGAGCTGCATAAAACCAGTCTCTGGGCTGAAGACCACAACAACAGCAACTGATATGAGAGCGGTACCCTGTGGTAGCTGTGGGGCGTACACCAATATATGATCTGTCACAGATGTGAATGCTGTTTTCTCCTATGTGGCGATCCTACATACAACAGCATTATCCTCAAATATGCTGAGAGACATGCCAGTGCTATCGACCAGTGCAGAAGCTGTCTTTGAAGACTTTTATGATTATTTCAGCATTTCTCTGCTTTGTGGATGTGTTACGTGTAGATTCCGCACCGTATGGTGAGTCAAATCACCCTTTCCCTGCTCCAGCAGGCAAAGTTCCGCTGGAATAACGATTGCTGGTAAACCTCCATGTCAGACCAAATCTCTCTAAATATACCTTTTTTGTCTTCACTCTAAACATACCTCGATTGTCTTTGTGCGAGATATACATAGGAGCAAGCAACATAGTAATTCTCTAAGTTCTTTACTTTAACAGTAAACCAAACAGTGACGTGGACAGAGTCTATTGCAGCGTCAGGGTATGTTGTTAACTGAGCACCTCCTTGATGTTTTCGTTCTTAGTGAATGAACTTGCAACGAGAAGCGCTTTTCTTTTTTGATTCTTCTCTATTTCCCCAGTGAATACCGCCTGGTAGAAGTCCCAGACTGGGGAGCAATATTCAGGTATTGGTTGAGTGAGGGTTTTATAAGCTACCTCCTTTGTGGATGTGTTGCCTTTGTGGAGGATTCTTCCAATGCATTTCATTGGGTAATTTGCTTTGGTGTGATTAGTCTTATATGATCGTTATACTTTAAAGCACTCCGTAAGCATACTCCTAGACATTTTATGGGTGTGACTACTTTCAGCGTTTGTTCCGGAATCACGCAATAACAAGTCTCTCTCTGCCTATTTTGTTGTTCTTGTTGTGGTCTTCAGTCCTGAGACTGGTTTGATGCAGCTCTCCATTCTACTCTGTCCTGTGCATGACCTGACTTAATTCGACTACATTCCATTATCCTCGTTTTGCTTTTGTTGATGTTCATCTTATATCCTCCTTTCAAGACACTGTCCATTCCTGTCATGCTCTTGCATGTCCTTTGCTATCTCTGACACAATAACAATGTCATCGGCGAACCTCAAAGTTTTTATTTCTTCCCCATGGATTTTAATGCCTACACCGAACTATTCTTTCGTTTCCTTTACTGCTTGCTCAATTTGCAGATTGAGTTTTACCCTTTTGAAAACGACGCTTTGATGTCTTTTCGCAAGGAAGTTCTCAACGAGTTCACACTGCACACGCTTTTCACAAGACGACTGACTGATTCAAAAATGGTTGAAATGGCTCTGAGCACTATGTGACTTAACATCTATGGTCATCAGTCTCCTAGAACTTAGAACTACTTAAACCTAACTAACCTAAGGACATCACACAACACCCAGTCATCACGAGGCAGAGAAAATCCCTGACCCCGCCGGGAATAGAACCCGGGAACCCGGGCGTGGGGAGCGAGAACGCTACCGCGCGACCACGAGCTGCGGACGACGACTGACTGAATCTGCTTTAAATTCCTGCTGTCAAGTAGCGCGGAATCAGCCGTGGAGCCTTTATATACTTCACCCTGGGTGTAATGAAAAAGAAAATTGTAAGCTTGAGAGGGAAATTGTAAGGGGACATGGAACTGTGAGAAAAACTGGTCCGAGCACGGAGCCCTGTGGTAGGTGTGGAGCACGTGCAGCGCGCGCAGACTGCAGGCGGCGTCAGAGTAGCGCCTGAGGCAGATCACTCCAGACGTCGCTCCCGAACTGGCGAGCGGACAGCGCCGCAGACTTTCGCCTTTTGGTGCCGCCGCCGCTGCCGCCGCGTCGGCCTGGAGAAAGCAATCAGCGCGGCTCGCCCACACACAGAACAACACAACGCAGCGGCACACAACATGCGGCCGGCCACGCCTGTGCGCCGCGCGACAATCGAATTAAGACGGCGCGCTCGCACGCCGGCACTCGTGACGCAACGCAATCGCTAGCGTCTGGGCCGGCGTTGCATCACTGTGGGCGTCGCACGGAGTCGGCGTGGCTGCATATTTACACGGGCGAGCGACAGGTCTGTAGCGCTTCTGTAGGCGCCCCAGGACAAATACAGCGAATAGGTGTGGGCGCCACGCTCGAGGCACTGTACGGTGCCACGCTCCCCGTGGGTGCAAAACTACACTGCCTGAGGAACAAGCGAAGCACCTTGAAGGGGAGGAGTGAACGAAATGTAACTTCACGGGCCGGGAGGGAACGTGAGGCCAATTTACAAAAAAACTTTGGCAGTATGTGCGCACGTGCGAGTGGGGGATCTTGCTCGTTATGGAAGAACCTCGATTGCACACAGACAGTTCCGAGAGGCACGTGCCGTTTGTGGACGAGTATTGTCCTACTGGAAAATGGTACCATCGCACTATCTTACGAGAGGTAGCACATGAGGGCCGTTGTGCCGTGCTCTCTCCCAGTGTAACATCCACGTGATAAATTTTTGGCTACAGTGCGACGAGAGGAAATTATGCCTCTAACAGTTATAAACATTATGTATTCGACGTATGAAAAAACAGTGAAAACGTATAAAAATTAATTATTTATATAATATTCTATGATGTAATTAGACATATCGATGTGTGTCATACAAAGACAATGATAATTGTAAATTCATTTCATGATCTGCGTTTGTCTTCCTTTGTTTTTACCTTTTGTTGGTTGCCTTTTATAGATTGCGGACGCACATCAAACTGAGGTCTGTTAAGAACTTGTAATTATTTGTTAATTATTACTCGAAAATAGAGTTCATTATTATTATAAATATGAGTGAATAATTATTTGTAACTTTAATTCCTCTCTCAGTAAGCAATATCTGTGTTAATTATTTCCTTCCGCTGCAACGAGCGCAGCCATTGATGATAGCGATTTGTATCGCGTTTTTGTCTGCGTTTTCCTTAGAAACAAGTCAAATGTTTGCTTGATGAGGTCTAAATAGTGCACAATATGAAAGTATAGTTTATAGAGTTTAATAACCATTTCAAATACTTACTTATTTGGTCTGACAATAGAAAGTCTCTATCAATTGTCTGCCGCCATCTGAACAATTATCTCAGCGGCAAATTCAAATTACGGAACTCTGCAGACATAAATGCCGAACGTAATACAAATGTGTAAAAATAAATGTGCACCGGTGGTTCTGAACTCATTTTAATGAAAACGATTCGAATCAGATTGGTTCTTTAAAAACAGTGATCATAGCACGATTGTTATAACAAACTCTTCTAGCTGATGTGTGTTGCCGAAATTAATTACTCACGAGTTGCGAAGAATATTGTTTCGGGTAACATGCGTCAGTGTTGTGCGCGGCTGATATTCGATGGTTTTAACGATCATTTTGCTGAAGATAACTGCTTCCATCTTAATCAATAGTTGTAAGGAATCTGTTGTAAGAACTGTGATTTAGTGACACTTACAGAACTTATAGACAACACTTTAACACGACGTTAACTTGGACTTCTTTAGCAACTTGATCAAATCTTTAGCCGGGAGAAAAATTATTTAGTAATTACTCAATGTAATAAAATAAGATTATCATTTCCATTTACAAATTAGTTAAATACCAAACCACTGAATAACCCAGCGAACGCCACACCAACTATGGGTTTTCGTGAACTTGGCTGTCTATCTGTGTTTGTTTTCCCACCCTTGTCGTGGTTACGTCGTGGTTCTTCTACGTGTGGCAGTAGTGGTGTGTAGCGATATTTGCGCCGTGTACCATTTTTGGTTTGGTGCATATAGCTTCCGGCAAGGGGGTCTGGAGCAGTCGGTCGGTTATTGCGGACGAATGAAGTTACCTCCGCGCGGTGCAGTCGGCTGGGGCCTCTGGCAGTCCCTGCACAGTGTCGGAGCGTGTGTGGAGCTGTCCGATCGCTACGAGCTTCGTCGTTCACCGACCCAGGACGTCAGTGGTTTCAATTACCCAAGCCACGTCTATTCATGTAGCGGTGGTTCGCTTCGGAGGTTTGTTGTTGTGGAGGTATTCCACACTTCGAAGAGCAGTTGAACGCAATGGACAGTGTCTTGAAAAGAGGATATAACATGAACATCAACAAAAGCAAAACGAGGATAATGGACTGTAGTCGAATTAAATCGGGTGATGCTGCTGGAATTAGACTAGGAGATGGGACACTTAAAGTAGTAAATTAGTTTTGCTATTTGGGGAGCAAAATAACTGATGATGGTCGAAGTAGAGACGATATAAAATGTAGACTGGCAATGGCAAGGAAAGCGTTTCTGAAGAAGAGAAATTTGTTAATATCGAGTATAGATTTAAGTGTCAGGAAGTCGTTTCTGAAAGTATTTGTATGGAGTGTTGCCATGTATGGAAGTGAAACGTGGAGGATAAATAGTTTAGACAAGAAGAGAATTGAGGCTTTCGAAATGTGGTGCTACAGAAGAATGCTGAAGATTGGATGGGTAGATCACGTTACTTAGGAGGAGGTATCGAATAGAATTGGGTAGAAGAGGAGTTTGAGCCACAACTTGACAAAAAGAAGGGACTGGTTGGTAGGACATGTTCTGAGGCATCAAGGGATCACCAATTTAGTATTGGAGGGCAGCGTGGAGAGTAAAAATCGTAGAGGGGGAACAAGAGATGAATACACTAAGCAGATTCAGAAGGATGTATGTTGCAGTAAGTACTGGGAGATGAAGAAGCTTGTACAGAATAGAGTAGCATGGAGAGCTGCATCAAACCAGTCTCAGGACTGAAGACCACAACAACAACAACAACTGATGGGCTGACAGTGGACTACATGGGAGGGGTACTCGTCATCAAAGGTTCTGTTCGACCATACTGTCGTAAGGCTGCACATCTGCTCCTGGCAACCCGGAGCAAGTAATGGATTCCTCGTTATATTCAGCACTACTCCAATGGGGGCTAACTGCAGGTGGAGTTGGGCATTAGCACCCCATGCATAAACTGCCACTAAAACCGCAACACAGAGGGATTCTTTGGGACTGGCATCTAAGGCGCTACAGTCATGGACTGTGCGGCTGGACCCGACGGAGGTTCGAGTCCTCCCTCGGGCATGCGTGTGTGTGTTTGTCCTTAGGATAATTTAGGTTAAGTAGTGTGTAAGCTTAGGGACTGATGACCTTAGCAGTTAAGTCGCATAAGATTTCACACACATTTGAACATTTTTTTATTTTATTTGGAAGTGGCACCGGGACCAAGAATCATGGACTCGGTTCAGTAATGAATCGCGATTCCGCACTAACTGCTAGTATTGCGGTGCGCTCGAGAAAGTCCCGTTCATCTGATGTTTTAGAGGCGTACAGCGGTGCTACTCCTGCCGTCATGGCCACGGACAAGTCATGGCTGGTAGTGTTTGACAGAACTCTGACAGCACAACAGTACATCGTGGACGTCTAGGGGTGCTACGCCCGGTAAACCCGCTGGGCAGAACAGGTAATATGATTGTGGAAAGGGCCGAGGTTCGAGGTCAGTTTCTGCTTCTAATTGTCATTTATTGTAATTTAATAACCTTTACAACCAAAACGGCACATAGCCGAATCTTTACCGAATGCAACTCTTTCACAGCTAAAGGCCTCCAAAATGGTTCAAATGGCTCTGATCACTATGGGACTTAACAGCTGAGGTCATCAGTCCCCTAGAACTTAGAACTACTTAAACCTAACGAACCTATGGACGTCACACACAACCATGCCCGAGGCAGGATTCGAACCTGCGACCGTAGCAGTCCCGCGGTTCCGGACTGAAGCACATAGAACCGCACGGCCGCCGCGGCCTGCGAAAGGCCTCCAACAAGAAATCTTAACAACATAAAAATTCAGATAAAATAGCAATAAAATAATTTAAAGGTGCAACATAAGCAAGGTGCAACACCAAAGGCTGAGAGCCACTGTAAAACTTCAAAATTTTAAAATATATTACCATAATTTTTAAAGGCAGAAGGCCGCAGTGCTAGAGCTTGAAAGATAAATTTAGAAATGAATTTTGCAAAATTATAAGAAAACCAACAAATAACCATAAGCCTAAAATTTAAAATAGCTGACAACAGATAATTAAAGGCTGGTGGCACTCAGAATTCCTCCAGGGAGGTCGGTCTGCCCTCTTTCACTTAGGCGAGACAGGTGGTGAGCCCAACTACACTTGGTCCAGCGGAACCCAACCACGGGACAGCCACGGACCGACCGACACAACGATTTCCTTACCCTTAAATCAGTACATGAGAACTGAAACCGGCAATGTTACAAACGTGATAATTCACAATGGAGTTTGTATTTGCTGTCAAATTTACACACCATGTTGGACAGCGACAACGGGTGAGGAAAGGATGCTGCCTGAAATTACGTTAATGGCCAGGGCAGGTATCCGGAACACTAACGGCGACTAGGCAGAAAATTCCGCTGGTACCCTTGAATTTGAAACACGATAATAGTTAACTTCGCTTAAAAGAACACTGCGATAATTTACGTGAGTGCCCAGGTCAGGCACCCAGAACACCAACGGCCACAAGACAGAAAATTCCACTGGTGCACTCAAATCGTGTTGTTGTTGGTGTGGTCTTCAGTCCTGAGACTGGTTGGATGCAGCTCTCCATGCTACTCTATTCTGTGCAAGCTTATTCATCTCCCAGTACCTACTGCAACCTACATCCTTCTGAATATGTTTAGTGTATTCATCTCTTGGTCTCCCTTTACGATTTTTACCCTCCAATGCTGCCCTCCAGTACTAAATTGGTGATCCCTTGATGCCTTAGAACATGTGCTACCAACCGGTCCCTTCTTCTAGTCAAGTTGTGCCACAAGCTCCTCTTCTCCCCAAATCTATTCAACACCTCCTCATTACTTACGTGATCTACCCATCTAATCTTCAGCATTCTTCTGTAGCACCACATTTCGAAAGCCTCTATTCTCTTCTTGTCCAAACTAGTTATCGTTCATGTTTCACTTCCATACATGGCTACGCTCCACACAAATACTTTCAGAAACGACTTCCTGACACTTAAATCTATACTCGATGTTAACAAATTTCTCTTAATCAGAAACGCTTCCCTTGCCATTGCCAGTCTACATTTTATGTCCTCTCTACTTCGACCATCATTGGCTATTTTGCTCCCCAAATAGCAAAACTCATTTACTACTTTAAGCGTCTCATTTCCTAATCTATTTCCTACAGCATCACCCGACTTAATTCGACCACATTCCATTATCCTCGTTTTGCTTTTGTTGAAGTTCATCTTATATCCTCCTTCCAAGACACTATACATTCCGTTCAACTGCTCTTCCAGGTCCTTTGCTGACCTGACAGAATTACAATGTCGTCGGCGAACCTCAAAGTTTTTATTTCTTCTCCATGCATTTTAATACCTACTCCGAATTTTTCTTTTGTTTCCTTCACTGCTTGCTCAATATACAGATTGAATAACATCGGGGATAGGCTACAACCCTGTCTTACTCGCTTCCCAACCACTGCTTCCCTTTCATGCCCGTCGACTCTTATAACTGCCATCTGGTTTCTGTACAAATTGTAAATAGCCTTTCGCTCCCTGTGTTTTACCCCTGCCACCTTTATAATTTGAGAGACAGTATTCCAGTCAACATTGTCAAAAGCTTTCCCGAAGTCTACAAATGCTAGAAACGTAGGTTTGCCTTTCCTTCATCTTTCCTCTAACGTAAGTCGTAAGGTCAGTATTGCCTCACGTGTTCCAGTATTTCTACGGAATCCAAACTGATCTTCCCCGAGGTCGGCTTCTACCAGTTTTTCCATTCGTCTGTAAAGAATTCGCGTTGGTATTTTGCACCTGTGACTTATTAAACAGGGAGTTCGATAATTTTCACATCTGTCAACACCTGCTTTCTTTGGGATTGGAATTATTATATTATATATCAGCCCATCAGAACACCCCACAAATCTGGATGTTTCACGATTCGACCAAATGTCTAAATGGAGTCCCACAATGAGGACCATTCCTACCTCCGCGATTTGCCGATAACGCTGCATCACACTATTTCGTGGCATCTCTGAGTCCTTCACAGTATTCGCTCGACATCTTAAGCTGTTCACATCCCTTACATCCACTACCAGACCCGACATCAGTACTAAGCACAAACGACACTAGTGGACCGTGGTGGCCGTTTGGTCTATAACAGAAGTTTCCAACTCGAATCATTGGCATACTCGCTGATGGTCTGCGTGTCTGCGAAGCTAAATTGACATCCGACCATTCTGCTGAGAGCTTCACTTTCTTTGAGAAGTCTATGTATTGCCGCCACGTCTGGATTAACGTGGTTACACTTTAACAAACTTTTGGCGCTATTTCTTTTTACTGTAATTAATATTGAAAGGAGTCTACTGGGGCATATTTGTATGTGGCTCCCGAATATGATACTATAAAAGATATATATCTCAGATAGGCTTGATAATACGAATCGCTGACTGTGCACGACCGCAGAGCCAAAGACACTGTTTTTGGTCTGAGATTATTATAGTGTTGGTGGAAGAGAGCGCTCGGCGCACAGTTGTATGTAGCTGTCTGTGAGGGAAAGACGACGGAGTAGGCAGTTTTTGTGGTGTGCTGTGTGAAGCCACCAAGTATTAGAGTAATTTAGGTATGTCAGTATTGTTGAACATGATGTCTTTCAAAGAAGTCGTCATGCAAGCAAGGTAAAGATGTAAAATAACTAAGCCCTCGCAAGTTCAACTCGATTTGTAAACTAAAGGAAACATTTCACGGCATTCGCTTCAGAACTGCTACAAATTCGTCGGGCAATAGACCGCGCCACTCGAACTGTCAACACAACTGACACTCAATTTTTTAAACATAGCTGCACAACAGCAACGGTTCCACGTTAATAAAATTATAACCAGCCGACTAGTTGCAATGGATAAAGAAATTCTTTACCTAGGATTCGACAGATATAAATTTGTCTTCTTCATAACGTAGCAATTTTACATTAGTAAGGACTAATGTACCATTGCCGTTTTTAAATTGTCGGCACAGATCCATTTGTCACAAATGAAAGATAGCCCTAGAATTAGGATTTGTCACGTAAATACAGAATAATTCATGGATATTGCAGAGCTCACAACCGACTGAGTGTAATCGGCGAGCGTAGTTACTCTGAAACCAGGGCAGGTGGCGCTCCTGCCGAGAAACATGTCCCAAATGGCCATATATGTCATAGTGAAAACTTGCGTCTGGACCCTGTATGCGCCTATTACAAGGTGCTAATTCGAGACGGTGATAATTGTGATGTGACATTTGATGGTGTGACTTAGAACGTGATTCTGTTCTACGGTCCTGCCTCGGGCATGGATGTGTGTGATGTCCTTAGGTCAGTTAGGTTTAAGTAGTTCTAAGTACTAGGGGACTGACGACCTTAGAAGTTAAGTCCCATAGTACTAAGAGCCATTTGAACCATTTTTTTGTTCTACGGTAACCACGAAACAATTTTTAAGCGAGGAAGCTCCTTCATCCTCCAAGGATGCACTTAAAAAACCTAAACGACCACCTAACCTAGTTACTTATGTGTGTCTAATTTCTGCCGTTCATGGTAGCTAATCAGCACGACGCAAAAACCGCACCTGTGTTGTGATCACTGAGCTAGATGACTAAACTTATTACCCCTGTACCGTTCCTGTACCCTGTGGTAGTCGTCGCTCTTTTCTCTGAATATACTCGATCGACATAACCATCTGATATCTGACTGCAACATATTGGCTGAAGATGGATAAACCTGAGAGAGAGTTGCAAATCACTGGGCAAAACATAGAAGATAGGCGTCAACTGAAAGATTTGACGTGTGAACACTCGGCAAAAAGAGTGGAACGAGAGTGACAAGAGCCGTCGACTCAATTCATTTTTTCCAAAGTATCAGGGAACTGTTACGGTTGCGCCATGTCAAACCCGGCAGAGGAATGGTTCATATCGTGACTGGACGTGGTCCGTATTCCACGCACTTGCAACTCACGTCGGTTTCAGAAAGCAATCGTTGCACATGCGGGGAAATTAGTTCCACAGAACATTTTCTTTTGAAATGCACTCGATATAGGCACTTACGTGATAACATAGAACACGCAACGGAAACAAAACTATACGATGCACTGAGAAACCCAGATACATGGGCACAGTTGAACACAATCGCGAACAACATCTCAAAACGTGACATGTACGAACTGACTCATCAATACAGAAGGCGAGTAAGACGAAGACAGGTCAATATACGAGAGTTGTCCAGAAAGTAAGTTGCGATCTGTTGCTAAATGGAAGCCACAGCGAAAATCAGAAACATTTGATTCCAGAATGAGATTTTCACTCTGCAGCGGAGTGTGCGCTGATATGAAACTTCCTGGCAGATTAAAACTGTGTGCCCGACCGAGACTCGAACTCGGGACCTTTGCCTTTCGCGGGCAAGTGCTCTACCAACTGAGCTACCGAAGCACGACTCACGCCCGGTACTCACAGCTTTACTTCTGCCAGTACCTCGTCTCCTACCTTCCAAGCTTCTCTCCGCGAAAGGCAAAGGTCCCGAGTTCGAGTCTCGGTCGAGCACACAGTTTTAATCTGCCAGGAAGTTTCATATCAGCGCACACTCCGCTGCAGAGTGAAAATCTCATTCTGAAAACATCCCCCAGGCTGTGGCTAAGCCATGTCTCCGCAATATCCTTTCTTTCAGGAGTGCTAGTTCTGCAAGGTTCGCAGGAGAGCTTCTGTAAAGTTTGGAAGGTAGGAGACGAGGTACTGGCAGAAGTAAAGCTGTGAGTACCGGGCGTGAGTCGTGCTTCGGTAGCTCAGTTGGTAGAGCACTTGCCCGCGAAAGGCAAAGGTCCCGAGTTCGAGTCTCGGTCGGGCACACAGTTTTAATCTGCCAGGAAGTTTCAGAAACATTTGATTTGCAAGAGTTAGCTACACTTTCGAGATACTTCTCTACGTAGTCGCCGCTCCGACTTAGACATTTGTTGGAGCGTTGTACCAAATTTCCAAAACCATCGTCATAGAAGGCAGCCGCCTGTGTTTTCCGATGATACTCTATGCTGGTCTATAGCGCGTAGCCTGCGCCCAAGTGTTGTCTTCGTATCCAGCACTTCATGTGAACAGAGATGATGCAGAGGGCTCTGTGGTGGATGATCGAACACTTCCCATCGAAATGGCTCCGGGAGCATCTTCACTGCCCCTGCAGAGTGCGGCTGAGAACTGCCATGAAGAGGAAAGTGCGTGGCAGTTGTGTTAGGTGGGCTGCATTCATTAAGGCGAAGCCGCTCAGTGGACCCTACTACTTGGCGGGAGACATTGTTGCTCTGGGCACCTTTACTCGCTCGCAGTGCGCTCACAACTGAAAAGAGCGTCTTGATACGATCGACGGTAATACTAGAGGCGCTACCCAACACGTCTGTGCAAAGCTTCATCGGGTTTTCACTGTGGTGTCCATTTCGCAACCGATGGGAACTTACTTTCTAGACAACCCTCGTAGATAGCTCGAGTAGCTCAAATACTGACATAACAAAGACACACAAAATATACATAATATAAAACAAATAAAACACGCACAACTGCTCTAGTCAATATTAATCAAAGATTGCAATTTATATTTTATTATGAATAAATCAAACTAAAAGTAGAAGTAATTAGAATAGTGCATGGCTAGATATCGTTCTACAATCCACCTTAAACGTGTACCAAACATTGTTAAGTAGTTACATAGATGCACACATAATTGTAAATGCAGTAATATGAATGTAATATAATTTTTTACATAAAGTATGAAAGCAAGATCAAACAGTGTAAGTATACAACAGAAACAGACAATGCATATTATGCAATTACAGAAAGTTAACTGTTCCACTATTTTAGAACTAACATTATTCTACAAATTTTGTTTACAAAATTAATGATAGGTTAGTCATGGCCTGTTATTTCTCCTAAAGCCATGTAGGCACACTATATAACTTAATTAGATTACACTGAAGCACGCTATTGTTCCAAAGCCATGCAGGATTTCGTTACTAACTAACCTAGTGATAGTAGTTTTTATGCAACCTAAGCAACACCAATCACACAGCACTATAAGAAACAACACAAACATAGATTAGATCCTTATGGACTGAACAAATAGCCTTCCGCACCAGCCGACAGACCTGTACCTGCCTCAGGGTTCATTGAAAAGTAAACAAACTATAGCGGCACGACCAAATTTCTAAAAACGTCAAGTGGTACACAGTGACAAAAAGGCTGGAAAACGCCGGCCAAGATATTCTACGGGTAACAAACTGAACACACTTGGAACTTTATCCTTAAAAACTTGTTGGAGTTGAACTACCATTCACGACAAACCGCTTAGTTGTGTGTACAGTTTAGTTACTAAAGAATAAAATTTTGATCAGGGCAGTAAATTACGATCAGCGGTAACACCATTGGCATTCCGTAAATAGTAATTTAAGGGGATTGCGTAATATAAACTGCATCCATGAAGTATATACATTATGTCTGCAACCAGATTGGTTCAAATGGCTCTGAGCACTATGGGACTTAACTTCTGAGGTCATCAGTCCCCTAGAACTTAGAACTATTTAAACCTAACTAACCTAAGGACATCACACACATCCATTCCCGAGGCAGGATTCGAACCTGCGACCGTAGCGGTCACGCGGTTCCAGACTGAAGCGCTTAGAACCGCACGGCCACATCGGCCGGCAGCCGGATTGTTTGTGAAAGTATTTGACATGTTACAGTGTGTTGAACGAAACAATGCTCCGATCGAGACATAGACAACTGTAGGTTGTCGATGAAATACACTCCTGGAAATTGAAATAAGAACACCGTGAATTCATTGTCCCAGGAAGGGGAAACTTTATTGACACATTCCTGGGGTCAGATACATCACATGATCACACTGACAGAACCACAGGCACATAGACACAGGCAACAGAGCATGCACAATGTCGGCACTAGTACAGTGTATATCCACCTTTCGCAGCAATGCAGGCTGCTATTCTCCCATGGAGACGATCGTAGAGATGCTGGATGTAGTCCTGTGGAACGGCTTGCCATGCCATTTCCACCGGGCGCCTCAGTTGGACCAGCGTTCGTGCTGGACGTGCAGACCGCGTGAGACGACGCTTCATCCAGTCCCAAACATGCTCAATGGGGTACAGATCCGGGGATCTTGCTGGCCAGGGTAGTTGACTTACACCTTCTAGAGCGCGTTGGGTGGCACGGGATACATGCGGACGTGCATTGTCCTGTTGGAACACCAAGCTCCCTTGCCGGTCTAGGAATGGTAGAACGATGGGTTCGATGACGGTTTGGATGTACCGTGCACTATTCAGTGTCCCCTCGACGATCACCAGTGGTGTACGGCCAGTGTAGGAGATCTCTCCCCACACCATGATGCCGGGTGTTGGCCCTGTGTGCCTCGGTCGTATGCAGTCCTGATTGTGGCGCTCACCTGCACTGCGCCAAACACGCATACGACCATCATTGGCACCAAGGCAGAAGCGACTCTCATCGCTGAAGACGACACGTCTCCATTCGTCCCTCCATTCACGCCTGTCGCGACACCACTGGAGGCGGGCTGCACGATGTTGGGGCGTGAGCGGAAGACGGCCTAACGGTGTGCGGGACCGTAGCCCAGCTTCATGGAGACGGTTGCGAATGGTCCTCGCCGATACCCCAGGAGCAACAGTGTCCCTAATTTGCTGGGACGTGGCGGTGCGGTCCCCTACGGCACTGCGTAGGATCCTACGGTCTTGGCGTGCATCCGTGCGTCGCTGCGGTCCGGTCCCAGGTCGACGGGCACGTGCACCTTCCGCCGACCACTGGCGACAACATCGATGTACTGTGGAGACCTCACGCCCCACGTGTTGAGCAATTCGGCGGTACGTCCACCCGGCCTCCCGCATGCCCACTATACGCCCTCGCTCAAAGTCCGTCAACTGCACATACGGTTCACGTCCACGCTGTCGCGGCATGCTACCAGTGTTAAAGACTGCGATGGAGCTCCGTATGCCACGGCAAACTGGCTGACACTGACGGCGGCGGTGCACAAATGCTGCGCAGCTAGCGCCATTCGACGGCCAACACCGCGGTTCCTGGTATGTCCGCTGTGCCGTGCGTGTGATCATTGCTTGTACAGCCCTCTCGCAGTGTCCGGAGCAAGTATGGTGGGTCTGACACACCGGTGTCAATGTGTTCTTTTTTCCATTTCCAGGAGTGTAGATCAAGAAAAGATTGGTAAAACATATAAATTTTTCTCCAAAGAAGATTTGCTTAAAAGATGCACAGAGGTGCCAGTACGTAAAATGACAACGAGATCTCCAGCGCAGCAGGATGTACAGTGTGGTCGCATATACTCTAAGAAGCTTTTAGGGTGTTGCAGATAGGTTCCGCTGAGAAGTAACTGTTAAGAAAAAATTAGATACATTGGACCGTTTCCGAGTTAAAGAATCGGTCCACTGCGCGCGCAAATTCAGGCGGCCCGCTAGAGACGGTGTCGCCAAAAGTGTCTTTTGTTTGTTTCCTTAAAACCGAGCAAGACAGCGACACAAAAATTGGACACGGGACGATTGTAATGATCCTGCCCGAGCCAAAGAATGAGCAGTCTTGTGTGCTGCCATCTATGAGAAAAACTGACACTAAAGGTGTCTCGTGGTCCACTCGAATTTTCCCGCGCTACGTCCGGATTTTCTAGCTTCAGTGCTAATGAAATCGGAAACGGCGCAACGTATCGAATTTTTTTCTAAGTGCAATCCACTCTGCAGCATTCCTCTCCTTGTTCAGCTACCGATATGTTCAATGACGGTTATTCATCTAATCTGAAGAGCATGAACGTATTAGCCGGCCGGAGTGGCCGAGCGGTTCTAGGTGCTTCAGTCTGGAACCGCGCGACCGCTACGTTCGCAGGTTCGAATCCTGCTTCGGGCATGGATGTGTGTGATGTCCTTAGGTTAGTCAGGTTTAAGTAGTTCTAAGTTCTAGGGGACTGATGACCTCAGAAGTCAAGTCCCATAGTGCTCAGAGCCATTTGAACCATTGTTTAAATGAACGTATTAGGAATTGTCGTAGGGACGAACAGCAAAACTTTGACGGAGCTATGTGACAGGAAACGCATAGTCGCCACGGAGCAGGGAATGTTTCAGTTCGTTGAAAGAGCTGTGGCTGAAGAAATACAGCAGAAAATACAGAACCTGAGCGTGATTGAGGAAGATGAAGGTTGCCTGTGTGGTCTGCAATAGCAGTTTAACCATATGATTGGAAACAACTTTTTTTTCTCCAAACTATAAATGTGCTCTTCTTGAAATAACTTTTTTAAGCGCATGATGCGATGTAGGGCCTCGACGGATTAATCTACTCAGTTTATTTATTAAATGAGAGATAATTAAATTTTGGGGCGTTAGCGAGAGATTTCTTTAATTCAAATTTTAATTTCATTAATGCAAAAATGCACTACGATTGTAAAAATTACTTATTTCTAGAAAGGACAGCTCAACACGGTTTTAGGACCTGTGTCCCATCTTCAGCTGCATTTTAAAATGTGAGCCCATAAAGGTTGCATAACTGACGTTAAAAAAGCTCTACTTTAATATATGTTCAAAAAATCGTTCAAATGGCTCTTAGCACTATGGGACTTAACAGCTGAGGTCATCAGTACCCTAGAACGTAGAACTACTTAAACCTAACTAACCTAAGGACATCACACAAATCCAACCCGAGGCAGGATTCGAACCTGCGACCGTAGCGGTCGCGCGGTTCCAGACTCAAGCGCCTAGAACCTCTCGGCCACCACGGCCGGCTAATATATGTTAACCTATTTTCACCTCAGTTGTGCATCCTTTATCGACTCCCATTTTAATATGCACCTGAAGATGAGACACAGGTCCTGAAACCGGGGTGTATTTTGCTACTCAAAAATATTTAATTTTTACAACTCTATCGTATTTTATCGTTGGTGATGAATAAGTGGAGGATGTCGCGTAAAGAGAAACGTGTATCGAATTTTCAACATTATATTCAAACATTCTAACTTATAAAGACATTTCAATAAATCGATAAAATTTCAAACAGGTGCCACTTTTTTTTCTTTTGAGGACTTTTCCTGAACCCCATCGTGATGACCACGCAACTTTATTCTGACTTCAATTGTATCTTTTTTTATGGGTTTCAGATACAGTCAGGAGCCTACACAACGTTTCGCAAAACTCCAGGATGTGCCAGAGGCGCTTAATTTGACATGGACTACAACTGCTCTTTTCCATTTGTTACGAGACAAAAAAATGTTTCGTACAAGAATATATGTATAATAACGCGGTAAAACGCCATTTTAACAAAAACAATCCTTGTGTGAAAAAATTCCGAACTTTTACCTATTTTTCGTGCCCCTCGAAGAGAGCACGTAGCGAATGGACATGTGCAGGGGTGAATGACAACGGGGTCTGGTGCCGACTTGAGACTTTCCCTCAGGCTGCATCTGACACCGTCCCCTTTTGCACAACGTCGCCAAACTGTGTGTCCACTTACCACTTTTTCGCAGAGAACACCATCTGGTCCCAGTTGCGAAATGAGAGCTCAGGTTGCCCCGCCGTCGGATGCGGTAAGGGGGAGGGGGGCGGGTTCTGAGGAGGGGGTGGTAAGTGGACCTCAGGCGAACGCAATGCTGCCTGCTGTGCCGAAGAGGTGATGGCGAGGGGTGGGGGGGGGGTGGGGGGGAGACAGCGCAGAAGGCGAGCGACCTTGGCCGGTGAGAGGTGACACCTCCACAGACCTTGCCGTCAGCCGAGAGTCGCGTGACCAATACCGTAGTAGCGTGTCCAGCAGCCTCACAAACGGACACTTGCACACCCCAGGGCTAATCGGGTATGCTCACCTTTCGCGACGACTTACGCTATGTGATCAAAAGTATCCGGACAGGCCCAAAAACATACGTTTTTCATATTAGGCGCATTGTGCTACTACCTACTGACAGCTACTCCATATCAGACATCGTGAGAGAGTAGAATGGGGCGCTCAACGGAACTCACGGGCTTCGTTCGTCGCCAAGTGATTGACTGTCACTTGTGTCATATGGCTCTAAGCGAGATTTCCACACTCCTAAGCATCCCTAGGTCCAATGTTTCCGATGTGATAGTGTAGTGGAAACGTGAAGGGACACGTACAGCACAAAAGAGTACAGGCCGACCTCGTCTGTTGACTGACAGAGACCGGCGTCAGTTGGAGAGGGTCGTCTACATCTACATCTACATCTACGTCTACATGATTACTGTGCAATTCACATTGAAGTGCTTGGCAGAGCCTTCATCGAACCACAATCATACTATCTCTCTACAATTCCACTCCCGAACAGCGCCCGGGAAAAACGAACACCTGAACCTTCCTGTTCGAGCTCTGATTTCTCTTATTTTATTTTGATGATCATTCCTACCTATGTAGGTTGGGATCAACAAAATATTTTCGCATTCGGAAGAGAAAGTCGGTCACTGAAATTTCGTAAATAGATCTCGCCGCGACGAAAACGGTCTTTGCTTTAATGACTTCCATCCCAACTCGCGTATCATATCTGCCACACTCTGTCCCCTATTACGTGATAATACAAAAGGAGCTGCCCTTTTTTGCACCCTTTCGATGACCTCCGTCAATCCCACCTGGTAAGGATTCCACACCACGCAGCAATATTCTAACAGAGGACGAACGAGTGTAGTGTAAGCTGTCTCTTTAGTGGACTTGCTGCATCTTCTAAGTGTCCTGCCAATGTAACGCAACCTTTGGCTCGCCTTCCCCAGAATATTATCTATGTTGTCTTTCCAACTGAAGTTGTTCATAATTTTTACACCCAGGTACTTAGTTGAATTGACAGCCTTGAGAATTGTACTATTTATCGAGTAATCGAATTCCAACGGATTTCTTTTGGGACTCATGTGGATCACATCACACTTTTCGTTATTTAGCGTCAACTGCCACCTGCCACGCCATACAGCAATCTTTCCTAAACCGCTTTGCAACTGAGACAGGTCTTCGGATGACCTTACTAGACGGTAAATTACAGCACCATCTGCGAACAACCTAAGACAACTGCTCAGATTGTCACCCAGGTCATTTATATAGATCAGGAACAGCAGAGGTCCCAGGACACTTCCATGGGGAACATCTGATATCACTTCAGTTTTACTCGATGATTTGCCGTCTATTACTACGAACTGCGACCTTCCTGACAGAAAATCACGAATCCAGTCGCACAACTGAGACGATACCCCATAGGCTCGCAGCTTGATTAGAAGTCGCTTGTGAGGAACGGTGTCAAAAGCTTTCCGGAAATCTATAAACACGGAATCAACTTGAGATCCCCTGTCGATAGCGAATATTACTTCGTGCGAATAAAGAGCTAGCTGCGTTGCACAAGAACGATGTTTTCTGAAACCATGCTGATTACGTATCAGTAGATCGTTTCATTCGAGGTGATTCATAATGTGTAATGGACAGACATTTACGCAGACCATCATACAGGTATTCAAAACTGCATTAGGATCCACTGCAAGTACTATGACAGTTAGGCGGAAGGTGGGAAAGCATGGATGTCATGATCGAGCGGCTTCTCATAAGCCACACATCACGCGGGTAAATGCCGAACGACACCTCGCTCGGTGTAAGGAGCTTAAATTCTGGACGATTGAACGGTGGAAAAACGTTATGTGGAGTGATGAATCACGGTACACAATGTGGCGATCCGATGGCAGGGTGTGGATCTGGTGAATGCCCGGTGAGTGTCATTTCCCAGCATGCGTAGTTTCAACAGTAAAATTCTGAGTGAGGCGGTGGTGTTATGTTGTGGTCGTGTCTTTCATGGAGGAGGCTTGCACCCCTTGTTGATTTGCGTGGCAATATCACAGCACAAGCCTACATTGATGTTTTAAGCACCTTCTTGCCTCCCTCTGTTGAAGAGCAATCCGGGGATGGCGATTGTATCTTTCAAGTGAGCAGCTGTTCATAATGCACGGCCTGTTGCGGAGTGGTTGCACGAAAATAACATCCCTGTAATGGACTGGCCTGCACAGAGGCCTGACCTGAATTCTACAGATCACCTTTTTGGATATTTTGGAACGCCGACTTCGTGCCAGGGCTCACCGACCGACATCGATACCTCTCCTCAGTGCCCCAGTGCCGTTCCCCAAGAAACCCTCCAGCACTTCATTGAACGTATGCCTGCGACAGTGGAAGCTGTATTCAAGGCTAAGTGTGGGCCAAGACCATATTAAATTCCAGCAGCCGGCCGGAGTGGCCGAGTGGTTCTAGGCGCTTCAGTCTGGAACCGCGCGGCCGCTACGGTCGCAGGTTCGAATCCTGCTTCGGGTATGGATGTGTGTGATGTCCTTAGGTTAGTTAGGTTTAAGTAGTTCTAAGTTCTAGGGGACTGATGACCTCAGCTGGTAAGTCCCATAGTGCTCCGAGCCATTTGAACCATTTCTCCAGCATTACGGAAGGAGGGCGCCACGAACTTGTAAGTCATATTCAGACAGGTGTCCGGATACTTTTGATCGCATAGTGTATTTGTCACTCATGTTCGAGTATAGTCAGCCTGTACGTATAAAGATGACATCACTCGGAGTACCCCCATGGGAGTGTAATAGGAGCACTCTTACTATCTATATACATTTTTACATGCCGCAGCAAGTCTAGACTACAGGTATACACTTTTTAGACAACGGAAACGGCGAAGAGGATTCCACAACGTGACACACTCTAAGAAAGAAAAAAGCGACGTACCACGATGGAGGTGTCCGAATGAGAGGCAGATCGGTAGATGTGATGCACACGCACAGACAAACAAAAGATTAGAGTTCGGGAAAATATGGACGGTCTATTCAAGAGAAAGAGATCCACAAACTGAGCAAGCCACTAGCGCGTTGGACCACCTCCGGAACTTGTGAAAGCAGTTATTCGGCGTGGCACATGTTATTGGTGGTCCTTCTGAGATATATGGTGCCGAATGCTTGTCAGTTGGGGAGTAAATCTCGAAATGGTTTCGAGAGACCTGCCAATAATGCTCCAAATGTTCTCGGTCGGGGAGATATGCCGGCCAAGGTAGAGCTTGGCAACAGCGAAGACGTAAATTAGAAGTTCTTGCCGAATGTGGGCGGGCATTATCTTGCTGAAATGTAAGCGCAGGATGGCCCGTCATGAAGGGCAACAAAACGGGACGTAGAATATCGTCGACGTGCCGCTGTGCCTTGAGGGTGCGGCGGATGGCAACCTAAAGGAGTCATGAAACGGCTTTCCAGACCATCACTCCTCGTTGTCGAGCCGCATGTCGCGTTGCAGGCAGGTTGGTTTCGCACTGCTGTCGGGGGCGTGTCTAGACACGCATTCTCTGGTCATGAGGGCCACTTCGAAGCAGGACGTGTCACTGAACATAATTCTACTCCAATCAATGAGATTCCAGGTCGAAGACGTGTCTGAAGGTGCCCCAGAGAGCTGTGACGTACCAGCCTGTCGCCTGCCATATATCCGGACAGTCAGGGATGATGGTCTAGTTGTTGTCGTTGTTGTGGTGATGGTGTTCAGTCCAGAGACTGGTTTGATGCAGCTCTCCATGCTACTCTATCCTGCGCCAGCTTCTTCATCTCCCAGTACCTACTGCAGCCTACATCCTTCTGAATCTGCTTAGTGCATTCATCTCATGGTCTCCCTCTACGATTTTTTCCCTCCACGCTGCCCTCCAATACCAAATTCGTGATCCCTCGATGCCTCAGAATATGCCCTACCAACCGATCCCTTCTTCTAGTCGAGTTGTATCACAAATTTCTCTTCACTCCGATTCTATTCATTTCCTCATTTGTTATGTGATCTACCCATCTAATCTTCAGCACTCTTCTGTAGCACCACATTTCGAAAGCTACTATTCTCTTCTTGTCTAAACTATTTATCGTCCATGTTTCACTTCCATACATGGCTACACTCCATACAAATACTTTCAGAAACTACTTCCTGACATTTAAATGTATACTCGATGTTAACAAATTTCTCTTCTTCAGAAACGCTTTCCTTGCCATTGCCATTCTACATTTTATATCCTCTCTACTTCGACCATCATCAGTTATTTTGCTCCCCAAATAACAAAACTCCTTTACTACTTTAAGTGGCCCATTTCCTAATCTAATTCCCTCAGCATCACCCGATTTAATTCGTTTACATTCCATTATCCTCGTTTTCAATTTGTTGATGTTCATCTTACACCCTCCTTTCATGACACTGTCCATACCGTTCAGCTGCTCTTCCAAGTCCTTTGCTGTCTCTGACAGAATTACAATGTCATCGGCGAACCTCAAAGTTTTTATTTCTTCTCCATGGATTTTAATACCTACTCCAGAATTTTTCTTTTGTTGCCTTTATTGCTTGCTGAATATACAGATTGAATAACATCGGGGATAGGCTACATCCCTGTAGACTGCGGTCTAGTACGCCAATTCATTTCGTGGCCGGACCGCTTTGGTTGTTACTTGCGGCACCCTTACAGGGTTTGTTGTTCTTCATGGCAAGCCATCTTTTGCTTCCATTTCACCAAGACAATGCCAACCCGCACTCGGCGAGGGCTTCGACTGCTTGTCTTTGTGCTTTTTTTTTTGAGTGAGTGAGGAGTTTTTAATGTGCGGTGCTGAAGGTATCATCAGACTTACGAACGTGAAAGCATCTACTTCCTCTTTACGCTTACGTACACACATGATTTTTTCTTTGTTCACATTTTTGGCAAGGTACCTTTCGAATTATGTAAGTTTCATTCGCTTCCTTGAACAATTGTTAAAAATCGGTATTCCAATTTTCATGCTCACGTATTAACGGTATGATGCTGTGAGCAAATGACGTAAATGATGTACGGCCTCACTACATTTAGTATGCAGTAGGTTGAGAATTTCGGTCGGCTGGTAAGGATGCTCGGATTGTCGGAAGCAATTAAGGTGACTGCTCGCGTAAAACAGGAAATCCGGTATCGAGTCCCAGTCTAGCAAAAATTTTCAACTGTCGCCACTGAATTATTTCAATCCCTGATTCCATCTAACGTCGGTATTTCCCTTTAAATATTCATATTTACGACTGCTGTATCAAAAAACAGTTGTATCTGTTCCGCAGGACATGTCCGTCAGAACAGGCACCAGACACATGCAGGGTGCGGAAGAACAATTTGGCCAAAAGTCTAGGGCATAAACACAGCATCAAACGAATTAATTTGAGCATAGGAACTAGAAGTCGCAATGGAAAACATACGGTGCCATGCCAACGTGAAATCGCTGGTCAGTTTGAACATTGGTTACGACATGCTTACGTTGGTTAAGTGTTGGCAAATAGTGTACAAAAGCATCTCATTTTTCCTGTATTTCACCTCCCTATGACGTATTGACAGAGGAAACATGGACATGCGAATCCTCTTATTTCTAAAAAAAGTGCTGTGTGGTACACCAGGAAAGCACGATACTCGTGTATGTGTTGCTTTAATTTTCCTTGCTCTCATCGTGACGATTGTTAATCGACATTTCTTGTTTACGTATACATTTTGTTGTGTCGGCAGATTAGCCAACACAACGCACACTAATTTAGAGAGGAGGCCGAAATGCACGCGTCAACTCACGCAGGCTGGCGTTAGGTCTGAAACAGGATACGTAATGAATGCTATAAAGAAAAGTACGTAGCTGCTGGAATACTTAATTTTAATCATTTGTATACAGCGTTCTTGATGATACAAGTGAGACTCTCTCTAGAAATTGTTAATGGCGCCTTGCTAGGTCGTAGCCATGGACTTAGCTGAAAGCTATTCTATCTCTCGGCAAATGAGAGAAAGGCTTCGTCAGTGTAGTCGCTAGCAAAGTCGTCCGTACAACTGGGGCGAGTGCTAGTACGTCTCTCTAGACCTACCGTGTGGTGGCGCTCGGTCTGCAATTACTGACAGTGGCGACACGTGGGTCCGACATGTACTAATGGACCACGGCCGATTTAAAGCTACCACCTAGCAAGTGTGGTGTCTGGCGGTGACACCACACATTTTCTGCTAATTATAGTTCTTTCTGAGTAAACCTTTCCATATGCCATGTTTCAGTTCCGTTCCTGTAGAGCCCAAAATATGCAACTGCGACCTATAGTTCCTATACTCAAATCCCTTTGTGTCACGCTGTATTTCTGGCCTACACTTTTAGTCAAATTTTTCTTCTGTATCCTGTATAGAGGATTAAATTATTTTCTTTTATGATTTAGTGAGCGTTGTCAACGAGGAAAAGTTTCGTGAAAGTTTGAAATTACTTGTAAAATTTGTTTAAATCACTAAGTACTCTGTTTTCCAAATATTGGATGAATACGGTACGTATATTCGCGCGTCATGGACGACATTGTTTTTCTACCCGCAGATCCACCCATCTCATAGGTATTTCTTAGTCGCACAGCGCTTCTTTCCAAAGTGAGAAGTGGGTACCAAGTTTGGTTAAAATCGGTTCAGTAGTTTAGGATATGTGGAACATACATAAACATATAAGTACATCTATTTTATAATATAAAATGTACGGAGTATGCATATACAGGATGTAAATTTTAAGTTGACAAACAAGAATAATTCGAAAAATAAGCTTCACACGAAAAAATGTGTAGAATACAAAGTTGATATTTTCGAGGGGGACATCTGCTGGTGCTAAAATTACCCCGCCACCCCCCAGCCCCCTGGCGGTGGGACGGGAGATGGGAACCCCCATTTTTATTGCAGAATCAGATTCTACATAAAATACTACGTACATTTTGTCTTAAACATTTGTTTTGATTCTTGGTTGTTGGCGCTGTAATTCAAGAAAATTCATATTCTCTTTTTTGCGTGGAAATTGGTTACGGATAAATAAAAAATACTTATTTACTTCGTAAATTTTGATTCGCTAGAACTAAAACTCTCTCTTCTCATAGGGTGGGGTTTGAGACAGAGGAATTAGACAAATGTTGACAAACAAAATTTATCCGAATCTGCGGAAAAAATAAATATGTGGGACAACATTTGTAAAACTCTAATTCCTCTCTCTCAAACCCCACCCTATGGGGAGAGAGGGAGACTTCTAGTTTTAGCGGATCAAAATTTACGAAGTAAATAAGTATATTTTATTAATCCGTATCCTTTTTCGACGCAAAAATGAGAACATGTATTTTCTTGTATTACAGCGTCGACTACCATGAATCAAAACAAATAAGACAAAATGTACGTAGTTTTTATGTAGAATATGATTCTGCAATAAAAAATGGAGGTCCTCATTTGAAATTTTAAAGTTGCCTATCGCCCCACCCCTATGGGGCTGGGGTGGCGAGCTAATTTTAGCACCATCGGATAACCTCCTGGAAAATAATCAACTTTGGATTCTACACTTTTTTCGTGTGAAGCTTATTTTTCGAGTTATTCTGGTTTGTCAACTTAAAATTTACACCCTGTATATGAAGGAGCACCGCCTGTGTTATTAAGAAGCACGATGCAGTTTTACTTCGGGGACATGTGGATGTTAGAAGCAACAGGTGATGCAGAGATTAGACCCGTCAAGAAATATATGGAATGTATTAGCAGATGCGAATATGATCCACCTTCATCTGTATGTTGGAATGACGACACTGAAAACTTTTAGAGGCCGTGACTCGAAACAGGATTTCCAACTTAACACTAGTAGTCATCTCAACAGCTTCGGCCATCCGTGCACAAATAACGGCCAGACACGAACTTCCATATTTTGTCGTCATTATGTCGCAACTTTCACTCGTACGTAACATATATTCTCGTCCACCAAGGACAAATTAGTTGAGAATTGAGAGCCTGGTATCAGTGAATAAATACGAAATAGGAGTGCCTGAGTTATTAAGAAGTACGATACAATGTTCCTTCGATCATGCACGCATTCCGCATTTATTCGCCAATACCAGGTTCTCATTTCCCAATAAATATGTCCTTGCTGGACGGGAATATAGGTAAAGTGTGAAATCAGGCTGCGACACATGGATGGCGACGTACAGAAGTTTCGGCCTGGTCGTGATTCGCCCGCGGATAGCCGAAGCAGTTAAGGCAATCCATTATGTAAATAGGGAAGTATGGGTTTGTGTTCGGATCCAGCACAGATTTTCATTATCATCATTGCAATATACAGCCGATGCCGGTTCATATTCAGAACTATGAATACATTTCTAGTGTGGATATGGCTCTGAGCACTATGGGACTTAACATCTATAGTCATAAGTCCTCTAGAACTTAGAACTACTTAAACCTAACGAACCTAAGGACATCACACAACACCCAGTCATCACGAGGCAGAGAAAATCCCTGACGTCGCCGGGAATCGAACCCGGGAACCCGGGCGCGGGAAGCGAGAACGCTACCGCACGACCACGAGCTGCGGACTAGTGTGGATATTTAATAAACATAATGTTAAAAGAAATTTTACACTGCAGTTCTCCGCTAGTAACGTGGCGAACGTGAGCAAATAATCGAGGATTTTTATTCCCTCGAAACAACTGCAGTAGGGCCCACAATGTCAGTAGTAGTAGTAGTAGTAGTAGTAGTAGTAGAAGGGTTTTGTGGGCGCACGACAGCATGGTCTTCAGCGCCCGTTCAGTATCATAGTGAGACGGGGGTCAAGAAAGAAACTCAGAACATTTACATCAAACGGAACATAAAACGCGGGGAACAATCATGGAAAAATATGTGCTCATCCACACCGAAGCGTGGGATGAAGCAGGGCGTCAGCAGTAAAACATGGACAACACAGGAAGAAAAAGGTAGAGGGAGCTAAAACAATGGAGCAGATGGAAGTGGCTGGCTGACCGCAAGGAAAAAAGGGAGGAGTCAGCCACTCTGCAATACACTAAAACCGCCAGCCTAAAAGTTTAGGCCAGAGTCCAGACACATCACAAAACTTAAAAACCCTAGACACACACGTCTCATCGTTAGCTAAAACACAGGGCAGATCCTCATCAACTTGTGCTTCTGCCCTTGCATCACGGTATAAAACGCAGTCTGTTAAAATGTGCCGGACAGAGATGTGCACACCACAAGCATCACAAAACGGAGGATCCTCCCGCCGTAATAAATAGCTATGTGTCAGAGGACAGTGCCCGATCCGAAGACGTGTGAGCGCCACCTCTTCCCGCCTGAGCAGCCGGCAGGAGGAACGCCACGGCCGAGTGGTCGACTTTACCGACCGCAGTTTATTGGCCGTCACCGCCAGCCATTCGTCCTCCCACAACTCCATGCACTTCCTGTGGAGTGCAGCAATGACTGACTGCAAGGGGATAGGACACTGGACCACATCCTGCTCTCTGCAGGCCTCCTTGGCAGGCCGATCAGCCTGTTCATTGCCCCATATGCCGACATGACCAGGCACCCAGCAGAAGGATACCTCTTTACCCCGCCGTTGGAGCAAGTACAGTCGGTCATGTATCAGTTGGACCATCTCCTCAGTCGGGTACAGGTTCTGCAGTGACTGTAAGACACTAAGAGAATCGGAGCAGAGAAGAAATCGATCGCCCCGAGCACGATGCATCTGCTCCAGTGCCGTCAGGATCGCGTGGAGCTCCGCTGCGAAAACGGTATATTCAGCAGGGAGGCGAATCCGGGTAACATGATCAGGGAACACCACAGAACAGCCAAGGAAAGTCTCCTGTTTGGAGCCATCAGTATAAACGACAGTGAAACCGTGATGCACATCTAAAATGTTAAAAAAACAGAGACTGGAACGTAAAATCTGGTGTGCCAGCTTTCTTAAAATTAGTCAAATCTAAAATAAGTTTGGGTCTCCGGAGGAGCCAAGGTGGAGATCTGCTCCAACCGCGACGTAAAACACGAAGACCAGCCATAGACATCGCACCGAGGCAATCCTGTGCGCGAATCCCATAGGGCTGCGTCGCACGTTCCCGGTTATGAAACAATCGTGCCAGAGGAGGCTGAGCAACGGTATGGTATGCAGGAGTGTATGGTGTGGACAAAGTTTTATACGCCTGGCGCACTGTAAGTAGCCAGACCCACAATGGCAGTAAACAGTTGTGGTACCAAAAGAAACCCCCACTACACAACGCAAGCGTTTACCAGGTGTATGTGGACGTGGCGGATCTGGTCGAGGCCGCCTGAACGTGTCCTGAGAGAAGAAGGCGTGCGTGCGGCCTCGGACAGCGTCCCTGCCAGAGGGCAGACTTCGCCCCGTGCCTCACGCTAAGCTGCGTTGTTCGCCCGGTATTGGGGAGAGCGGTCGGACACGTCAGAACGCTAAGTGCCGCTGTGACTCGCTCGGTCGGCCGTTACGGAGACACAAGGACGCCCGGCCCAATCACAGTCCAGAAAGCGTGCTGCACTTCCACTTCTCGGCAGGTCTAATCGCCGCAATTACCTCGCAGTGGGCGGGTGACGTGCACGACGGATCCGCTGCTGACCGTCTGTTTTTTCTTTTTATGTGGCCTGCTGGATTACGACAATGCGTCGTAATTGTGGCGGTCAGGGTGGCCTGGTCGACAGATCCGGTTAACTGATGACCAAATCGAAGTTTCTGCCTACTAAAACTAGACTACAGGGGAGACCACGGCATGTTTATACACAGCTAGAGATGTACAACTACCGTAGGCTACTGTAGACTACCGTAAGCAAGTTCAAAAATCGTTCAAATGAAATTTTCTCTCTACAGCGGAGTGTGCGCTTGTATGAAACTTCCTGACAGATTAAAACTGTGTGCCGGACCGACACTCGAACTCGGTACCTTTGCCTTTCACGGGCAAGTGCTCTACCAACTGAGCTACCCAAGCATGACTCAGGCCCCGTCCTCACAGCTTTACTTCTGCCAGTACCTCGTCTCCTATTTGAACTTCACAGAAGTTCTCCTGCGAACCTTACAGAACTAGACCTCCTGGAAGAAAGGATATTACGGATATATGGCTTAGCCACAGCCTGGGGAATGTTTATAGAACGAAAACAAAGTGTAGAAGGTAGGAGACGAGGTACTGGCGGAAATAAAGCAGTGAGGACGGCGCGTGAGCCGTGCTTGGGTAGATCAGTTGGTAGAGTACTTGCCCGCGCAAGGCAAAGGTCCCTAGTTCGACTCTCGGTCCGGCACACAGTTTTAATCTGCCAGGAAGTTTCATGGTTCAAATGGCTCTGAGCACTATGGGACTTAACATCTGAGGTCATCAGTTCCCTAGAGCTTAGAACTACTTAAGTAGTTCTGAGGACATCACACACATCCATGCCAGGGGCAGGATTCGAACCTGCGACCGTAGCGGTCGTGCGGTTCCAGACTGAAGTGCCTGGAACCACTCAGCCACAGCGGCCGACCGTAAGCAAGTGTAAACTACCGTAAGCAAGTGTAAACAACCGTAGCTCTCCTAGTGCTTTGGCCAATTAAGGCTGCACCCACATTAGCTACACATTATGCGTGTTGAGTAGCTATTAGGCGTTATGTCATAAAGATCGGTTTCCTTACATATGGGATCAGCGTCTTACTAGATTCCCCTAAAAACTGTAGGTGGTGAACTGTCTAGAAACTATCTGAGGATATGTGTAATGGGCCAGGTAACCTATGGAACATTTTTGTTCTACATAGTCCTGTCTGTCACTTAAAAATAAACCGTATTTATAGCAAAAGGGAAACTCTCATTATTCAGTTAAGGTATTATTTGAAAACTATTAATTTGTAGCTTGAAACAGAGGTATGTTGTAGTAAAAATAAATAAAATAATACAGATATATCACATAGCGTCAGGAAACGCTATTTCCTGAAAAAAACGTAAAATAAAGGAAAAACACAAAACAAAATTTAACAAACACCAGTTCAATACTCCATCGTAGCTAAGTAAAACATATTTATGTTACTTATGAACAACTTTCGCATTTATCAATAGTAATATGAAACGGTTGCCTTTGGTCATGATGAGGAACATTCTGTGCAGTATAAAATAGCAACAATAATTATAGACTTTTTCGGTTTGTGTTTGTAAACTGTACTGAAATGATTGCTTTAGTTACTAAGAAGCACAGAAGTTAAACGATCAACTAATTTTCAATGTTTATAAAAATGTAATCTGTATTATGTAAGGATAGAAAATACGCAATCGACTAAAACAAGATGATGTGCAGTTCTAATTATGTGCAAAAACAAAAAAAGCCTGCAGTAAACTACCGAGGGCTCTCACCAGTTGTGTGAGCATCTTAGCGTGAAGAACATATTTGTGCAGGACCAGTAAATTTTGCTACTAAATATCGAAGCACCTAGGGAGCATACTGTTTACAAATGAGAGTAGATAAATATATGATAGTTCTACGTCACAAAGTAAATCTGTACAATTGAAATGTGAAACTTACAACTGTAGTTTCGAAACTAATTCAAAGATGGCGATGGGTCAAGTTTATGCAGTTTTGTTAGGGCACGTTCATGTACTGTTTTCCATTAACATCCTGATAATCCAGTCAAGGAAACATTAACACAACAACAGTTGGAAACGCAGTCTACAAGAATTAAAACCACATGAAAATAACGGGTAAAAACTGCTAAAAATACTACTTGAACATAATGAATCTGAAGCAGAATGAGTAAATTCTATGTGGCAAGGACTCATATGGGCAAAGAATTCTAACAGCAAGAACAAAGAAAATGTATGTGTGTCTTATGTTATGTTACGTTAACCGGAGTCCTAGAAATGACGGAGGGGCTCCGTCCCCGCCGCAGCCGCAGTGGTCCACAACCCCACGACGACTACCGCTGTCCACTTCACCCCTCCACCGCCCCACACCGAACCCAGGGTTATTGTGCGGTTCGGCCCCCGGTGGACCCCCCAGGGAATGTCTCACACCAGACGAGTGTAGCCCATATGTTTTGCGTGGTAGAGTAATGGTGGTGAAGAACTTGTTTGCGCAGCAATCGCCGACATAGTGTAGCTGAGGCGGAATAAGGGGAACCAGCCCGCATTCGCCAAGGCAGATGGAAAACCGCCTAAAAACCATCCACACACTGGCCGGCACACCGGACCTCGACACAAATCCGCCGGGCGGATTCGTGCCGGGGACCAGGCGCTCCTTCCCGCCCGGAAAGTCGTGCGTTAGACCGCACGGCTAACCGGGAGGGCTATGTGTGTCTATTTCTGATGTCATCATTACTATTCTGCCCAAACGCAGGATTTCGCTTGGTAACTCGCTACGCTCTTCTGTCTTTTCACATATTCTTCATTACCACGTAATTTCCACTTCCTTTTGCGTTGTCCATCTTCTTTTATGTCTTCCTGCCCCTCAATCTCCTCCGACTATATAGTGCCTCCAAAGCGTCTATTAGTAAGCTCTTTCGTCTCAGCGAATGTCCCATCCAGTTCTTCTTCCTTTCACTTATAACTTGCAGCAATCTTGTGAAGAAGATTAAAATTGCCTTTGTATTTACTGCTTAAAACGGTACAACCAATCGAGAGGAAATCAAGAATAGGTCCAGCACCTTAGTTGTAAAAAATGGTCAGATGTTTGTGCCACAGGAAGCCCATTTTTTTTCGTATGTACAATTGCGGCTTGAACTATGATCATGAATAGGCTTTTAATTAACACTGAACTTTTATGTAGGCCATATTGTGCTAACAGGTGATTGTTCGTCAAAAACGTGTTTACGACAGTATAATTTTTGTATCTCACCATGTTAGTTGGTGGAACTAATTGTGTAGTTTTGTTCACTGCGAATACAATGTATTTTGAAAACATAAGTAGCGTGGTTTATTTACTCATTATTGCGTTCTATTATATGTGTGAACGTGCACTCACACATGTGTAAACTCGCCCCACGCCCGGAAAACGTTTATGCACTCGACTGGGGCCTATGTAAAGTTTTGTAGCATTCTTTAAAATGACATTATAATAGCAATGGAACAAGATAACAATTTCAAAACGATAAATCTAACGACAGAAATTTAAAAAATGCCGGAATTACGAGCAATCCACGTGAATGTGCTCTAGTCTCCACTAAAACATAAACATCTGGGAGTCAATAATTTGACGTACAAGCAGCATTGCGAGAATATGAGAGTGAAGGTGGACACCAGAAATAACATCCTAAGCAACATCACTGAGAACATGATGTGGTGCTGCAGAGTACACTTTCAGGGAACGTAGCTGACGAGTTGCTAAACGAAACGCCTCTGCCTCTCACGCGCTGTGTGAAACCATCGCCATTTGTATATCTCTACCACGGAGCCTCAATTTACAGTTATTCCGGCACAACTTAGGCACCTCCAGGTGGCGGTCATGAAGCATATACACTCCTGGAAATTGAAATAAGAACACCGTGAATTCATTGTCCCAGGAAGGGGAAACTTTATTGACACATTCCTGGGGTCAGATACATCACATGATCACACTGACAGAACCACAGGCACATAGACACAGGAAACAGAGCATGCACAATGTCGGCACTAGTACAGTGTATATCCACCTTTCGCAGCAATGCAGGCTGCTATTCTCCCATGGAGACGATCGTAGAGATGCTGGATGTAGTCCTGTGGAACGGCTTGCCATGCCATTTCCGCCTGGCGCCTCAGTTGGACCAGCGTTCGTGCTGGACGTGCAGACCGCGTGAGACGACGCTTCATCCAGTCCCAAACATGCTCAATGGGGGACAGATCCGGAGATCTTGCTGGCCAGGGTAGTTGACTTACACCTTCTAGAGCACGTTGGGTGGCACGGGATACATGCGGACGTGCATTGTCCTGTTGGAACAGCAAGTTCCCTTGCCGGTCTAGGAATGGTAGAACGATGGGTTCGATGACGGTTTGGATGTACCGTGCACTATTCAGTGTCCCCTCGACGATCACCAGTGGTGTACGGCCAGTGTAGGAGATCGCTCCCCACACCATGATGCCGGGTGTTGGCCCTGTGTGCCTCGGTCGTATGCAGTCCTGATTGTGGCGCTCACCTGCACGGCGCCAAACACGCATACGACCATCATTGGCACCAAGGCAGAAGCGACTCTCATCGCTGAAGACGACACGTCTCCATTCGTCCCTCCATTCACGCCTGTCGCGACACCACTGGAGGCGAGCTGCACGATGTTGGGGCGTGAGCGGAAGACGGCCTAACGGTGTGCGGGACCGTAGCCCAGCTTCATGGAGACGGTTGCGAATGGTCTTCGCCGATAACCCAGGAGCAACAGTGTCCCTAATTTGCTGGGAAGTGGCGGTGCGGTCCCCTACGGCACTGCGTAGGATCCTACAGTCTTGGCGTGCAGCCGTGCGTCGCTGCGGTCCGGTCCCAGGTCGACGGGCACGTGCACCTTCCGCCGACCACTGGCGACAACATCGATGTACTGTGGAGACCTCACGCCCCACGTGTTGAGCAATTCGGCGGTACGTCCACCCGGCCTCCCGCATGCCCACTATACGCCCTCGCTCAAAGTCCGTCAACTGCACATACGGTTCACGTCCACGCTGTCGCGGCATGCTACCAGTGTTAAAGACTGCGATGGAGCTCCGTATGCCACGGCAAACTGGCTGACACTGACGGCGGCGGTGCACAAATGCTGCGCAGCTAGCGCCATTCGACGGCCAACACCGCGGTTCCTGGTGTGTCCGCTGTGCCGTGCGTGTGATCATTGCTTGTACAGCCCTCTCGCAGTGTCCGGAACAAGTATGGTGGGTCTGACACACCGGTGTCAATGTGTTCTTTTTTCCATTTCCAATAGTGTACAAGGCGTCCTACCTAGCTCTGACACCTCATACATTTCTGAAATGAAATCAATGTCAAAAATACAGTTGGCCACAGGTGCAGGTATGTAATGGGCTCACACAATGGGCAGGAATGGACAATCCGTAAATGTAAAATAAATAAATAAATAAATAAATAAATCACTTTCACATAAAGTTAAGATTAAAAAAAACACATTTAACTAAACAAGCTTGGGTTTAGAGCACCTTAGGATGAACACCAAATAATGAGACGTGAATTGCTCAGTTACAAAATGTGACTACATAATTCAAAGATTGATCTGCAGCATTACTGCTACCTCAGTGGGTCTACAGTGCTGTAAGCGTGCAGTCACGTTTTATTTCAGACTTAAATCCTGCATACACATCTTGGCGATAAATTATTCGTATCATTAAATTTGTATGACGAGACCTGAAAAATAAATCTTCTACCACCGATCCCACAAATACGCACAACACAAATGGCGTTCAGCAGGCAGACTCAAACAACCCTTACAACATTAATAAACCTTCACGAGCTGTTGAATAGTGGATCCACTCAGCTTCGCATGGAATGAACAAGTAGGAGTCCGTAAATGTAACCAGGATGCAGCGGCAGTGCTGTAAAGACTGTATAGAACTTTCAGCTTTGCTTTGACCGACAGTCTCCTCCAGATAACGGATACAGGATGCGAAAGCGTAGACACCGTCCATTGTCAACACGTCTACGAAGAGCCGTACAGTGCGAACAGCGAACAGAGTGTTCGTTTCAGACAAACGGCCCTCAACCCCAACAAGGCCACGGTATCCCACCAGATCCATGCGTTCTCCGATACAAAAGTGTTCCCAACACCGGCGCGCCTCGGCACTTTCCTCGTGCTTCTGCTAACCCAAAATCCTCTTGGTTGACCCGCACGGGTCGCTTAGTGGACCACCTACAGACAAAAGTTACTCTCTGACAAAGAGAGTCTGTACCACCACCGACTTCACCAGAGAGGCACAACGTCGGGCAATACAAAATAAGTGCCAGGAGAGTTTCGTGCGTGGCACAATCCCCTCCCCACTTCCCCTTCCCCCCCCCCCATACACACAATCCTTTAAACCAATTCTCGACCGCTCTCCTGGTTGCTTACCACCTTGGAAGGAGTAATGTGTGACCTTATCGATTTATTGCAGTATTTTTCACAAAACAGAAAGGTAACTGGGAAAGGAAAAAGGTGGCATCTTTTCAGGTGCGGTTTTATCAGCATCCTTACTCTGTGCCCAAAAATTTTCCAAATGAACCTCACTGCCAACGCTCGAAGTGAAGGAATGCCTACTCTTGTTGTAGCGCGCAGCCTGCCCTCTATGCGCAAGCAGATTGCCGAAACTTCCTGACAGATTAAAACTCTGTGCCGGACCGAGACGCGAACTCGGGACCTTTGCCTTTCGTGAGCAAGTGCTCTACCAACTGAGCTACCCAAGCACGACTCAAGCCCAGTCCTCACAGCTTTACTTATGCCAGTATCTCGTCTCCTACCTTCCAAACTTTACAGAAGCTCTCCTGCGAACCTTACAGAACTAGCACTCCTGAAAGAAAGGACATTGCGGAGACATGGCTTAGCCACAGCCTGGGGGATGTTTCCAGAATGAGATTTTCACTCTTCAGCGGAGTGTGCACTGGTATGAAACTTCCTGGCAGATTGAAACTGTGTGCTGGACCAAGACTAGAACTCAGAACCTTTGCCTTTCGCGGGCAAGTGCTCTACCAACTAAGCTACCCAAGCACGACTCACGCCCCGTCCTCACAGCTTTACTTCCGCCAGTACCTCGTCTCCTACCTTCCAAACTTTACAGAATCTCTCCTGCGAACCTTGGAGAACTAGCACTCCTGAAAGCAAGGATACTGCGGAGACATGGCTGGGGGATGTTTTCAGAATGAATTCTGGAGTTACCAAGAGTAGATCCATGAGTCTGATGGTGCTTAGTATTCAACAAAAAGGTCAGGCACCTTATCGACTGGTCCTATCGAGTCTGAGCCTTCGGATCATGTAAGATAAGGGCAGACGTCAAATTGCTATTAACGCGCTCTGCATACGGCGACTGCGTTTGGTATGGCGTAGTATGTACATGGCGGATGGCGTCGCCAAAACAAATCATCTTAAGCTCCCTCAGTTAAAGGGCTTTAGTATTACTACTTTTGCACCCTAGTTGCTCAAAAAATGGAGAAACATTAAGAACAAATAGTGGTCCCATCTGTACTCGCTCTATTCGAAAACAACCTAACGAAAAGAGAGAACGCATCTACCACAACCAGTAAATAATTGTTCCACTGCCGAGTGTGTGGGAGTGGACCTACGTAGTCAACAAAAAGCTTTACATTTCTTGGAAATAGGTTTAGGCTTAGCATAAGGCGCTCTTGACATTGACTTACCAACCACCTTAGTTGTTCGGCCTCTCTAAGTTTTCCCTAATTTTCATAAGAGCCTTAAATATATCTAAATTCCCCCCACAGAGGTTACGGGATTCATGAAAATAGTTAAATATAGCCGGAAGCCAATTGTATGGTAGGCAATGGGTAACATAATACAAAATCCACTTATTGACAAGATCCCCGGGAACATATTCCCACTTTTAAACAGCCCATATTAGCACCTGATCGTGGGTTATTGACTTGCCTTGTACGCTGATTATCAAATACTGTATGTGATCAAAAGTATCCGGTCACTCCCAAAATCATACATTTTTCATATTAGGTGGATTGTGCTGCCACCTACTGCCAGGTACTCCATATCAGCGACGTCAGTAGTCATTAGACATCGTGAGAAAGCAGAATGGGGCGCTCTGCAGAGCTCACGGACTTCGAACGTGGTCAGGCGATTACCCAATCACTTGTGTCATACGTCTGTATGCGAGATTTCCAAACTCCTAAACATCCCTAGGTCCATTGTTTAGGTGAAAACGTGTGTAGTGCAAACAGTAAAATTTGGAGGCGGTGGTGTTATGGTGTGGTCGTGTTTCTCATGGGGAGGGGGAGGCTTGCACCCCTTGTTGTTTTGCGTGGCACTATCACAACACAGGCCTACACTGATGTTTTAAACACCTTCTTGCTTCCCACTGCTGAAGAGCAATTCAGGGATGGCAATTGCATCTTTCAACATGATCGAGCACCTGTTCATAATGCACGCCCTCTTGCGGAGTGGTTAACGACAATAATATACCTGTAATAGACTGGCCTGCTCAGAGTTCTGACCTGAATCCTATAGAACACCTTTGATATGTTTCGGAACGCCGACAGTGTCCAGTCTCACCGACCAACATTACTACCTCTCCTCAGTGCAGCACTCGGTGAAGAATGGGCTGCCATTCCCCAAGAAACCTTCCAGCACCTGACTGAACGTATGTCTGCGAGAGTGGAAGCTGTCATCAAGGCTAAGCGTGGGCCAACACCATATTGAATTCCAGCATTACCAATGGATTGTGCCACGAACTTGTAAATCGTTTTCACCCAGATTTCCAGATTATTTTGATCACATAGTGTATATACTGCAAAATCTGATGCACTTGCAAACAGATTATAAGCCAGTTTACTATAGATCTGCCAACCGCGTGTACCATTGTCCACTCTACTACAATCTCTGACCATTCCACTTGCCAGACCAGAACCGCTCGTGCCTTCACTCTCTTCATTACGTTGCCAGGTTAGCAAAGTACTTTGCATCTGTACTTTATTAATTTATTACAAGTTCTGGACAACAGATTTCTTTTTAAAGTCAGCAGCTTAACCCATTAGCGCCGGAATTATTTTTTTCGTAACTTTTTTTTAAAAAACTTGCATTATTATGTCTGTAAAAGGCATAAATTACACAACAGATTTGTTTCGACGAAAGTCATTACCGCCATTAGCGAGATATTTGATGTTGCCATATGGCAACGCTAGGCGGTTTCACTACCTAAATTTATATGGATTACAACTTCAAGTAAAATAAGTAGGTTATTGAAATTTCTTATTACATATACAAGTTTTGTGCAAATTTATTATTCAGTCTTCATCGTACAGTTGATACTTTATAACACAGTACAATTAATAATCAAAAATCAAACCTTGAACTCAGCATTATTAGTACATGAAATGGAATGAAACAATCAATACACAATCCCACTTTATACTTTGAATACATTGTTCTCACAATAGATTTACAGTCCTTGTGTGCACACCTTTTCTTCTTCTTTCCTTCTGTGTGCGGGACGAGGTGGTCAGTCTTATCAAACCTAATTGAATCTGATATGCGGCTGTCGGAACATGCCCTTGATGCAGGTCTCCCGTCTCCTTTTGGTAAAGCTTGGTGTCTTTGCAAGTACGCTGTTGCTACTACTCTCTCTGAAATCAAGCTGATCAATAGTTTGGTTTCTTGCTTTATTATACAAAATCCAACTGTTCTGTATGACGACATCTAACATCCATGTAAAGAAACACCAATACCATTTCTTGCTTCTTATTGCAATGCGATAGCATGCTAAATTCTGATCCATCTGATCAGTACCTCCCATTGTTGTTGTTGTTGTGGTCTTCAGTCCTGAGACTGGTTTGATACAGCTCTCCATGCTACTCTATCCTGTGCAAGCTTCTTCATCTCCCAGTACATACTGCAACCTACATCCTTCTGAATCTGCTAAGTATATTCATCTCTTGGTCTCCCTCTACGATTTTCACCCTCCACACTGCCCTCAAATGCTAAATTTGTGATTCCCTTACGCCTCAGAACATATCCTACCAACCGGTCCCTTCTTCTTGTCAAGTTGTGCCACAAACTCCTCTTCTCCCCAATTCTATTCAATACCTCCTCATTAGTTATGTGATCTACCAACCTAATCTTCAGCATTCTTCTGTAGCACCACATTTCGAAAGCTTCTATTCTCATCTTGTCCAAACTATTTATCGTCCATGTTTCACTTCCATACATGGGTACTCTCCATACAAATACTTTCAGAAACGACTTCCTGACACTTAAATCTATACGCGATGTTAACAAATTTCTCTTCTTCAGAAACTCTTTCCTTGCCATTATGTATTATATTTTGCTACCAGTTTTGCTCTGGGAATCATTATATTTCGCTTTTTTAGTTCCGAGAATCTCTTGACTTGGCCAACTTCTTCTGCACCACACGAAGAAGAGATCATTGTGACAACTGAGTTGTCCAGCCACCACACATACAATAATCCATCATTCTTCTCTATTCGGATCTGGGGGTTCAAGAAACACATCACCTTCAATATCGTCATTATAAAGAATCTCCAACGCCTCAGAAAGCGAGAAACCTCTTCTAAAACAAAAAAGAGAAAATTCATCCTTTTACTGAGTACAAGCGCAAATTTCCGAGCTTAACTATCGACTGAATATGTCACACAATCTTATGGCTTAAGGGCGCAACCTCTCTCATTTTTGAAACGGCTGAATGCCCATGATTTAAAACCCGACTACATAAATTTTGAAAAGGCAGAAAGCGCAAGGTCTTATCCTTAAATAATATTTCAATGTGGTTGAAGGCCCAAACAATCTAACACTATCAAGTAAGGAATTTTAATTTTAAAACGGCTGAAGGCCATTATTTAAAAACACCACTTCAATAAATTTTCAAAACGCAGAAGGCCCAAAGCTTTATCCATAAATAGTTTTTAAAAAGGTAGCTAAAGACCCAAACAATCTAAGACTAAAGAATAAGGAAGTTTACTTTTAAAACGACTGAAGGCCTATGATTCAGAACACAACGACAATAAAATTTTACAGGGCTAGAAAGCCCAAAGTTCTATCCTCAAATATTTTTTAAATGAGGCTGAAGGCCCAAACTACTTAAGATTTGACAAGTAAGGAATTTTAATTTTAAAACGGCTGAAGGCTCCTTATTTAAAATCCAACTAAGAGCATACGTATTCAAACCATCGCCTGTGAGCCATTAAAATACACAATCAAACCCAAATAAGAAAAGGTAGTACACCCAGCGGCGCTCAGAAGTTTCCGGGGGTCGGTCTGCACTTGAAATATTAACGTTCGCTTAGGGGAGACAGGTAGTCGGCCCAACTATATCCGATCCGCCAGCAACCCAATCAAGAGACAGTCAACAGACCCACCGACAAGACGACTTGCTTTCCACCCGACCAGTACACAAGGAACTCCAAACCCAAAAACGTAAAAGGCGTAGCCGCCCACAACCAAGTAGGCGTAAGCTGTCAAAACTAGACACACGTGTTGGGCAGCGACAACACGGTGAGGAGAGGACACTGCCTAAATTTCACGTCAGCGGGCAGGGCAGGTAACCGGAACACTAACGGCCACAAGGCAGAAAATTCCGCTGGTGCACTTGGACTTCAAATAACAAAAATACAGTTGAAATCCACTGGATGGTGGTCAATTTTTCGCCAACTCGAACACTCGCCGTTGCTCACGGGAATACCCCCAACAGCCAACCATGAAAAACAATGGCACAAAGTGAACAGACTCGCTTCGGTAATTAAATCACGGCTCAACTTCGATGTCCTGAGTCGGTGAGCCACGAAGCTCGTAGCAATCGGAACAGCTCCCACACACTCCGACGCTGCACACAGACCGCCCATGCACTGCGCAGAGATATCCTGGCTGATCCACACCAACCGACCGACCGCCGCACACTGGCTAACCAGAAACTATAAGCACCAGACCAAAGAAAGTGCAAGCTGCAAATATCGATACACACCACTGGTGCTACATGTAGAAAGAGGAAGAACAGTGGCATAACCGCAATAACCGCGGGAAACCAAGCGCAGAGTAACAGTCAAGGTTTAAACCAACGCATAAGCCGGGGCCAGCAATGCTCACTACGTCCTCAATTATTTGCTGGATGTATAACAATCTCTGTCTTCCTCTACTGTTTTTCACCTCTACAGCTCCCTCTAATACCATGGAAGTCATTCACTGATGTCCTGTTGTCCTGTCTCTTCTCCTTATCAGTGTTTTCCACATGTTCCTTTCCCCTCTGATTCTGCGCAGAACCTCCTCATTCCTTATTTGTCAGCCCATCTAATTTTCAACATTCGTCTGTGGCACCACATCTCCAATGCTTCGATTCTCTTCTCTTCCGGTTTTCCCACAGTCCATATTTCACTACCAACAATGCTGTTCTCCTCTTGTGATTCTTGAACAGGGTATTCGCTATTACCAGCTGAAACTTGATACAAAACTCAATTAGTTTTTCTCCTCTCTCAGTCCTAGTCCCAAGCCCATATTCTCCTGTAACCTTTTCTTCTACTCCCCCTACAACTGCATTCCTGTCCCCCATAATTATTAGATTTTCTTCTCCCTTTACCTACTGTATTACACTTTCAATCCTCATTCACTTTCTCTATCTCTTCATCTACAGCTTGCGACGTCGGCATGTATACCCATTGTTGTCGGTGTTGGTTTGCTGTCGATTCTGATAAGAACAACCCTGTCACAGAACTGTACACAGTAACACACTCTCTGCCGTACGTTCCCATTCATAACGAATCCTACTCCCGTTATAACATTTTCTGCTGCTGTTGATATTACCCTATACTCATCTGGCCAGAAATCCTTCTCTTCTTTCCACTTCACTTCACTGACGCCTCTAGATTGAGCCTTTGCATTTCCCTTTTCAGATTTTCTATTTTCCCTACCACGTTCAAGCTTCTGACATTCCACGACCCGACTCGTAGAACGTCATCCTTTCGTCGATTATTTAATTTTTCTCTCATGGTAACTTCCCCCTAGGCAGTCCCCTCACAGAGATCCGAATGGGAGACTATTCCGGAATCTTTTTCCAATGGAGAGATCATCATGACAACTCTTCATTACAAGCCACATGTCCTGTGGATACACGTTACGCGTTCTTTAATGCAGTGGTTTCCGTTGCCTTCTTCATCCTCATGCCGTTGGTCATTGCTGGTTCTTGTGCCTTTAGGGGCAGTTTCCCACCCCTAGGACAAGAGAGTGCCTTGAACCTTTGCCCGCTCCTCCGCCCTCTGAAAAGGCCGTTGGCAGAATAAGGGTTACTTCTTATACAAGAAGTCTTCGGCCATAAATGCTGATTATTAATCAAAATTTAGGCAATGGCGGGATTCGAAACCGATATTGAAAACGTTTCGGTTATGAATCAAAGACGCTACTCCCACAACACGAGCGCTTACACCAACTGCCCTCTATATCATAAACATTCGTTTTTTCTCTTTTTTTGTCTTTTAATCAGACTGAGTGACAGGAACGCGTGGATGGGTACAGCTAGTCTTGAATAAAGACTGTGGCAGTCTACGGCATGTATTTAAAATGGTTTTAATATCCATAAATTACGCCGTGGCTCTTGATCTAAACATGAAGAAACTAGTGGACCTAAGTGCGAATTGCAGAGAAACATGTAGCAGTAAAGTTGATTTTCATTCGAAGTAGTTAGGGTACGCGATTGAGTAGGTGGAAAAAAGCGCAGGTGACGCTTGTATATAAGAAGGGTAGAAGGACGGATTCTCAAAATTACACACCAATATCCTTAACATCGGTTTTTTGCAGGATTCTCGAACATATTCTCAGTTCGAATATAATGAATTTCCTTGAGACAGAGAAGTTGCTGTCCATGCATCAGCGCGGCATTAGAAAACATCGCTCCTGCGAAACGCAACTCGTCCTTTTTTCACATGATATCTTGCGAATCATGGATGAAGGGTATCAGATGGATGCAATATTCCTTGACTTCCGGAAAGCGTTTGACTGGGTGCCCCACTGAAGACTCCTAACTAAGGTTCGAGTATATGGGATTGGTTCGCAAGAATGTGAGTGGCTCGAAGACTTGTTAAGTAATAGAACCCAGTACGTTGTCCTAGATGGTGAGTGTTCACCGGAGGTGATGATATCATCTGGAGTGCCCCAGGGAAGTGTGGTAGGTCCGCTGTTGTTTTCTGTCTACATAGATGATGTTTTGGATAGGGTGGATAGCAATGTGCGGCTGTTTGCTGAGAATGTTGTGGTTTACGGGAAGGTGTCGTCGTTGAGTGACTGTAGAAGGATACAAGATGACTGGGACAGGATTTGTGATTGGTGTAAAGAATGGCAGCAAACTCTAAATATTGATAAATAGAAAATAAATGCAGATAAATAGGAAAAAGAATCCCGCAATGTTTGAATACTCCATTAGTAGTGTAGCGCTTGACACAGTCACGTCGATTACATATTTGGGCGTAACATTGCAGAGCGATATGAGTTGGGACAAGCATGTAATGGCAGTTGTGGGTAAGGCGGATAATCGTCTTCGGGTCATTGGTAGAGTTTTGGGAAGATGTGGTTCATCTGTAAAGGAGACCGCTTATAAAACACTAATACGACCTATTCTGGAGTACTGCTCGAGCGTTTGGGATCCCTATCAGGTCGGATTGAGGGAGGACATGAAGCAATTCAGAGGCGGGCTGCTAGATTTGTCACTGGTAGGTTTGATCATCACGCGAGTGTTACGGAAATGCTTCAGGAACTCGGGTGGGAGTCTCTGGAGGAAAGGAGGCGTTCTTTTCGTGAATCGCTACTGAGGAAATATAGAGAACCAGCATTTGAGGCTGACTGCAGTACCATTTTACTGCCGCCAACTTACATTTCACGAAAAGACCACAAAGATAAGAGAGATTAGGGCTCGTACATCTACGTCTACATCCATACTCCGCCAGCCACCTGACGGTGTGTGGCGGAGGGTACCTTGAGTACCTCTATCGGTACTTCTTTCTATTCCAGTCTCGTATTGTTCGTGGAAAGAAGGATTGTCGGTATGCCTCTGTGTGGACTCTAATCTCTCTGACTTTATCCTCATGGTCTCTTCGCGAGATATACGTAGGAGGGAGCAATATACTGCTTCACTCCTCGGTGAAGGTATGTTCTCGAAACTTCAACAAAAGCCCGTACCGAGCTACTGAGCGTCTCTCTTGCAGAGTCTTCCACTCGAGTTTATCTGTCATCTCTGTAACGCTTTCGCGATTACTAAATGATCCTGTAACGAAGCGCGTTGCTCTCCGTTGGATCTTCTCTATCACTTCTATCAACCCTATCTGGTACGGATCCCACACTGCTGAGCAGTATTCAAGCAGTGGGCGAAAAAGCGTACTGTAACCTACTTCCTTTGTTTTCGGATTACATTTCCTTAGGATTCTTCCAATGAATCTCAGTCTGGCATCTGCTTTACCGACGATCAACTTTATGTGATCATTCCATTTTAAATCACTCCTAATGCGTACTCCCAGATAATATATGGAATTAACTGATTCCAGTTGCTGATCTGGTATTCTTTAGCTAAATGATAAGGGATCTATCTTTCTATGTATTCGCAGCACATTACACTTGTCTACATTGAGATTCAATTACCATTCCCTGCACCATGCGTCAAATCGCTGCAGATCCTCCTGCATTTCAGTACAATTTTCCATTGTTAAAACCTCTCGATATACCACAGCATCACCCGCAAAAAGCCTCAGTGAACTTCCGATGTCATACACAAGGTCATTTATGTATATTCTGAATAGCAACGGTCCTAGGACACTCTCCTGCGGCACACCTGAAATCGGAAGACTTCTCTCCACTGAGGATGACATGCTGCGTTCTGTTATCTACGAACTCTTCAATCCAATCACACAATTGGTCTGATAGTCCATATGCTCTTACTTTGTTTATTAAACGACTGTGGGGAGCTGTATCGAACGCCTTGCGGAAGTCAAGAAACACGGCATCTACCTGTGAACCCGTGTCTATGGCCCTCTAAGTCTCGTGGACGAATAGCGCGAGCTGGGTTTCACACGACCGTCTTTTTCGAAACCCATGCTGATTCCTACAGAGTAGATTTCTAGTCTCGAGAAAATTCAGTTTACTCGAACATAATACGTGTTCCAAAATTCTACAACTGATCGACGTTAGAGATATAGGTCTATAGTTCTGCACATCTGTTCGACGTCCCTGCTTGAAAACGGGGATGACCTGTGCCCTTTTCCGATCCTTTGGATCGCTACGATCTTCTGGAGACCTACGGTACACCGCTGCAAGAAGGGGGGCAAGTTCCTTCGCGTACTCTGTGTAAAATCGAACTGGTATCCCATCAGGTCCCTCGGCCTTTCCTCTCTATCCCTCTGCCTCGTGATGACTGGATGTTGTGTGATGTCCTTAGGTTAGTTAGGTTTAAGTAGTTCTAAGTTCTAGGGGACTGATGACCATAGATGATAAGTCCCATAATGCTCAGAGCCATTTGAACCATCTCCATCCCTCTGTCGTCTATTTTGATATCTACTATTTTGTCATCTGTGCGACAATCTAGAGAAGGAACTACAGTGCAGTATTCCTCTGTGAAACAGCTTTGGAAAAAGGCATTTAGTATTTCGGCCTTTAGTTTGTCATCCTCTGTTTCAGTAGCATTTTGGTCACAGAGTGTCTGGACATTTTGTTTTGATCCACCTACCGCTTTGACATAAGACCAAAATTTCTTAGGATTTTCTGCCATGTCAGTACATAGAACTTTACTTTCGAATTCATTGAACGACTCTCGCATAGCCCTCCTCACACTACATTTCGCTTCGCGTAATTTTTGTTTGTCTGCAAGGATTTGGCTGTGTTTATGTTTGCTGTGAAGTTCCCTTTGCTTCCGCAGCAGTTTTCTAACTCCGTTGTTGTGCCACGGTGGTACAGAGGCAGTCATTTTTCCTTCGTTGTTTTTGGGAGAGGTACAGGGAGAGAAGATGCTGGTCGTGGTACGCGGTACCCTCCGCCACACCCCGTATGGTGGATTGCGGAGTATGTATGTAGGTGCAGATGTACAGGGCTATTACAAATGATTGAAGCGATTTCATAAATTCACTGTAGCTCCATTCATTGGCATATGGTCACGACACACTACAGATGCGTAGAAAAACTCAGAAAGTTTTGTTCGGCTGAAGCCGCACTTCAGGTTTCTGCCGCCAGAGCGCTCGAGGGCGCAGTGAGACAAAATGCCGACAGGAGCCGAGAAAGCGTATTTCGTGCTTGAAATGCACTCACATCAGTCAATCATAACAGTGCAACGACACTTCAGGACGAAGTTCAACAAAGATGCACCACCTGCTAACTTCATTCGGCGATGGTATGCGCAGTTTAAAGCTTCTGGATGCCTCTGCAAGGGGAAATCAACGGGTCGGCCTGCAGTGAGCGAAGAAACGGTTGAACGCGTGCGGGCAAGTTTCACGCGTAGCCCGCGGAAGTCGACGAATAAAGCAAGCAGGGAGCTAAACGTACCACAGCCGACGGTTTGGAAAATCTTACGGAAAAGGCTAAAGCAGAAGCGTTTCTTAAACAGGGGATTGGAAAACCGATGGATCGGTCGTGGTGGAGATCATGATCAACAATTCATGTCATGGCCTCCACGCTCTCCCGACTTAACCCCATACGATTTCTTTCCGTGGGGTTATGTGAAAGATTCAGTGTTTAAACCTCCTCTACCAAGAAACGTGCCAGAACTGCGAGCTCGAATCAACGATGCTTTCGAACTCATTGATGGGCACATGCTGCGCCGAGTGTGGGAGGAACTTGATTATCGGCTTGATGACTGCCGAATCACTAAAGGGGCACATATCGAACATTTGTGAATGCCTTAAAAAAACTTTTTGAGTTTTTGTATGTGTGTGCAAAGCATTGTGAAAATATCTCAAATAATAAAGTTATTGTAGAGCTGTGAAATCGCTTCAATCATTTGTAATAACCCTGTAGATGGATGTTACGAGCTTAAGGGCCTAACAGTCTGCTGACTAAAGGTTCCGAGAAACGGGGAGAACAACCGGCGGTGTTGGCCGCGGCTACCGGGGCGACTTTCTCTCTGGCGCGCGTGCTCTCTCCATCCATCACACACGTGAGATAATGCGCGGATCGAGAGCGCGTGGACTGAGGCAGCGGCCACCAGTCAGGCTGCGGAGCCCGCGGGAACACAATGAAAGGCGGCTTTCCGTGAATTAGGAGCCTCTAGGCTAGGCGAGCGCGTGGCGCAACAGGGGTGAAAGGTTCGTCATAGCGTTCACGCAGAGAACTGGAGCAGACGATAGAATAGAGCGATAGGGAAGCGCTTGTGCAATTTGCTCTCTACTGCAGGGAATCGAAATCCGTACTTATGAAACAGAACTAGTACTCCACTTAAGCGAATCGGCGAAACCGGCCGCGGTGGCCGAGCGGTTCTAGAAGCTTCAGTCCGGAACCGCACGACTGCTACGGTCGCAGGTTCGAATCCTGCTCCGGGCACGGATGTGTGTGATGGCCTGAGGTTAGTTAGGTTTAAGTATTTATAGGTTCAAGGGGACTGATGACCCCAGATGTTAAGTCCCATAGTGCTCAGAGCAATTTGAACCATTTTAAATCGGAGAAGCTACAACCAATGAATGTAGTTGCTGCTTCTGATTTTCTCAGCGCGAACACGGGAGGTATCAAGGTCTTCATGAGAAGTTATCATGTGCAAGCCACTTTATCTCTTGATAGCTGCTGTAACACACACCCTTTCAAATTTTATACTGTACTCACATGAAATGTCGCCCTAAAGAAACCGTCCGACAGTGTAAAATGGAGAATAATAATAGAAACCTTCACGAAAAAAAAGTGCAAGTCGAGCTCGAGCATTGAGGTAGAAAAATATATACACTGGGTGATCTAAAAGTCACTATAAATTTGAAAACTGAATCAATCGCGGAATAATGTAGATAGAGAGGTACAAATTGACACACATGCTTGGAATGAAATTGAGTTTTATTAGAACCGAAAAAATACAAAAGTTCAAAAAATGTCCGACAGTTGGCGCTTCATCTGATCAGAATAGCAATAATTAGCATAACAAAGTAAGACAAAGCAAAGATGATGTTCTTTACAGGAAATGCTCAATATGTCCACCATCATCCCTCAACAATAGCTGTAGTCGAGGAATAATGTTGTGAACAGCACTGTAAAGCATGTCCGGAGTTATGGTGAGGAATTTGCGTCGGATGTTGTCTTTCACCATCCTTAGAGATGTCGGTCGATCACGATACACTTGTGACTTCAGGTAACCCCAAAGCCAATAATCGCACGGACTGAGGTCTGGGGACCTGGGAGGCCAAGCATGACGAAAGTGGCGGCTGAGCACACGATCATCACCAAACGACGCGCGCAAGAGATCTTCCACGCGTATAGCAACATTGGGTGGAGCGACATCCTGCATTAACATCGTACGTTACAGCAGGTGGTTATCGGCCAGGCTAGGGATGATGCGATTCTGTAACATATCGGCGTACCTCTCACCCGTCACGGTAGCAGTTACAAAACCAGAATCACGCGTTTCCTCGAAGAAAAAAGGCCCGATAACTTTTTTTTTCTGTTCTAATAAAACCCCACGTCATTCCAAGCATGTGTGTCAATTTGTACCTCTCTATATACATTATTCCGTGGTTTATTAAGTTTTCAAATTTATACTTTTTGATCACCCAGTATATCGAGTGGGTGTGTGTTCATCCATCCTCGGAACCGAGAATTTCAACGCTTATTGCTTCTTACCTTCTTTAGATACAGATACTGAGAGGATATGAGTCCCGCTAATTCCAACGCCGCATGCCCCGTGAGAAAATCTCTACAGTAGTTCCTCAGACTAACCCGGCCACACAAGCAGAAACGCAAAAGGAACTCCTCAGTTAATATATACCGAGGAATAAGAAAAACTGGTAGACCTGCCTAATGTCATGTAGAACTGCCGCATCACGACGTGGCATGGACTCGACTAATGTCTGAAGTAGTGCTGGAGGGAACGTGTTATTCACGGACGAATCGATGCTTGAGGCACCTGAAAGCCATGGCTGAATGTTTGCTCGTCAATGTAGGAATAATCAATGTATGACGCTAACGGTGAAATATCGTGGAGGGTCAGACAACGTGTGCGGATGTTTTTCAAGTGACAAAGTCGGTGATTTAGCGAGAATTAATGGGGCATTAGTGGAGGAAGGATATCACAGGGTCAACAATGTATCTAAGTCTGGCGAAAGACTTATTGGTCGGATTTGTTGTGCAACCGGATAATGAGCCCAGAATTATTGGTCGGATTTGTTGTGCAACCGGATAATGAGCCCAGAATTATTGGTCGGATTTGTTGTGCAGCCGGAAAATGATCCCAAACATTCTTCTAAACAGTGCAGATTGTAAGTCAACAGAAAGGAAAAATGTGGGGAACTAAAGTGTTGTGTCTAGACAAGACAGCCTAGACACAATGAGAGGAAGCCGAAAGGCACGCGCTTAAACTCACGCAGGCTGGCGTGAGGTCTGAAACAGGATACGTAATGAATGCTATAAAGAAAAGTACGTAGCTTCTGGAATACTTAACTTTAATCCACATTTGTAGAACATCGCTCTTGATGATACATTAATAGAATCTCAATATCTATACTGGTAATGGCGCCTTGCTAGGTCGTAGCAAATGTAGCTAAAGGCTATGCTAACTATCGTCTCGGCAAATGAGAGCGTAATTCTCAGTGAACCCTGGCTAGCAACGTCGGCTGTACAACTGGGGCGAGTGCTAGTACGTCTCTCTAGACCTGCCGTGTGGTGGAGCTCGGTCTGCAATTACTGACAGTGGCGACACGCTGGTCCGACGTATACTAGCGGACCGCGGCCGATTTAAAAGCTACCACCTAGCAAGTGTGGTGTCTGGCGGTGACACCACATAAAGAATATTATATTGCCACGTCAGTGACATGACTTACATGCCATTTAACTCTTACGAGACGAACTTGATAGCAAGGTCAGAAGGTCGAGGTCTTCTAATGTCAAAAATTCGTGGAATAAATTACAGATGTTGTGAGTTAACGAGTATTTCGCTCTCATTTAAGCATATGGCCGAAAGAGTCAGCCCTCAGGAATTGTGAAACGAACCCTGTCGTCCAGGACCGTGGGCCACAAAGAACTCAGATTCGCCACGAGATGGGGAAAGTCCACGGGTGTCTATTGTGCCGAACGAGGCCAGGCTGATAGGGTCTAAGAGCTGTAGTGTGCGTGTGAGACAGACGAGAACCTACGTCATAGGGAAACCCAGGCAAGCGTAGCAGTGTTAAATATGGCGGACCTAAGGTCGGCCATGAAGGCAAACATTTATGAAAACTATTTAGTCGAACTTAGCGATCGCCGGCCGGGGTGGCCGAGCGGTTCTAGACGCTACAGTCTGGAACTGCGCGACCGCTACGGTCGCAGGTTCGAATCCTACCTCGGGCTTGGGTGTGTGTGATGTCCTTAGGTCAGTTAGGTTTAAGTTGTTCTAAGTTCTAGGGTACTGATGACCTCAGAAGTTAAGTCCCATAGTGCTCAGAGGCATTTGATTTTTTTTGATCTTAACTATCAACATTTCATATAGAAGCGCATCATTACAATGGCAAATATGGTAAATATCTACTCGGTAACTTTATTTGTTTAAAAGATGTAGTACATTTCATTTATCAGTATTTTCAGTGAAGCATCAGATCATCATTTCCTCCACACAAAACAAATTGAACGATGACAGCATGACACGTTATTGAATCATTAGGTAACAGAATATTTGTTGTAAAGTTAAGTGCATAATAGTTCTTTTGTGCTTTATGTATTTATCAGAAAGCACGTTGGTGCAAGGTTCCTGGCCGTGACATTCAAAGTTAAGAAGGAAATTGTACTGGTTTTTATGCGAAAGAATTTAACAATGGTGGTTATTGTTACTTTATTTAGAAGGTGAAAGTGGTCAAATTTTGCCGGCCGGAGTGGCCGAGTGGTTCTAGGCGCTACAGTCTGGAACCGCGCGACCGCTACGGTCGCAGGTTCGAATCCTGCCTCGGGCATGGATGTGTGTGATGTCCTTAGGTTAGTTAGGTGTAAGTAGTTGTAAGTTCTAGGGGACTGATGACCTCAGTAGTTAAGCCCCATAGTGCTCAGAGCCATTTGAACCATTTGGTCAAGTTTTGATTATTTACATATGTTAAAATGTACAGTAATAAAGAATAAGATGTAGCCAGTCAGATGGGCGGCTTCAGGAAAGGGAACTTCCCTAGTCAGTTGAGCGACGATGTTCGCTGAGCGGGAAACGTGGCCGGGTACGGGCAGAGGGACAATGACCATGCAGAATGATCTCCACCTCTATATTTACACGAAAAGTTAGAGTTCACACCAGGCGAGCGGCCGTTCGACGCTCAGAGACTATGTGCCGCTACACCACACCGCGAAAGTTTGTAAGTCTTTTTCACTTCCTAACTGCCTAAAGGAAACAAAACAAAAATTCGGAGTAGGAATTAAAATCCATGAGAAGAAATGAAAACTTTGAGGTTCGCCGATGACATTGTAATTCTGTCAGAGACAGCAAAGGACCTGGAAGAGCAGGTGAACGGAATGGACGGTGTCTTGGAAGGAGGATATAAGATGAACATCAACAAAAGCAAAACGAGCATAGTGGGATGTAGTCGAATTAAATCGGGTGATGCTGCGGGAATTAGATTAGGAAATGAGACGCTTAAAGTAGTAAATGAGGTTTGCTATTTGGGGAGCAAAATAACTGATGATGGTCGAAATATAAAGAATATAAAGTGTAGACTGGCAATGGCAGGGAAAGCGTTTCTGAAGAAGAGAAATTTGTTAACATCGAGTATAAATTTGAGTGTCAGGAAGTCTTTTCTGTAAGTATTTGTATGGAGTGTAGCCATGTATGGAAGTCAAACGTGGACAATAAATAGTTTAGACAAAAAGAGAATAGAAGCTTTCGAAATGTGGTGCTACAGAAGAATGCTGAAGATTAGATGGATAGATCACATAACTATTGAGGAGGTATTGAATTGAACTGGGGAGAAGAGAAATTTGTGGCACAACTTGACTAGAAGAGCGGTCGGTAGGCCATATTCTGAGGCATCAAGGGATCATCAATTTAGTATTGGAGGGCAGCGCGGAGGATAAAAATCGAAAAGGGAGACCAAGAGATGAATATACTTAACAGATTCAGAAGGATGTAGGTTGCAGAAGGTACTGGGAGATGAAGAAGCTTGCACAGGTTACAGTAGCATGGAGAGCTGCATCAAACCAGTCTCTGGACTGAAGACCACAACAACAACAACCAAATCGCTACTCCTCTACTCTGTGGCCTACATCACTGATGGGTCGTCAATTTAGCTCCCGATATTATTATTATTGTTATTATATATTATATTAAGTTTGTATATCGCAAACTTGCGATCAGCGAGATAATTTAACCAAAGGGTCGCAAGTGAGTTGTTTAGGGTATGTAATGCGACACGTGCGGTTCAACCCCTAGACGAGTCTGAGCCAAGACATTTCGACGAAGAGGTACCACATGTGAGCCCGAACATCTTTGGGACGTTAGGTCGCAAAGTGTTTGACTTTTATATCTGCAAAAAACACTACGAAATCTTATCACCCGAATTGCTAATAAATTTGACAGTTTTTCGAAAGGTAAAGGGTCGATACTTTGAAGAGGGTAAAATGTAAACCATATTGTATTGTACTTAATGACAGAAAAAGTAATTTGTTGGTCAATTTTGCTTGTGCATTGTGTTGGTACATCGAAACAAAGCACACAGTTCTTATCAAGTGTCATCGAAAACTTCTGACCGACAGTGTAATTTTTGAAAATAAGTTTTTTTTATGTGTGACTGCAGGCTTTCTCGGTGTGCTGCAATGACGAAATCTTGTCCGGTGATCAGCGGAATGGTGCTGTTGTTTTATCGCGACGTTTCGATGAGTTTAGTACCCGTCATGCTCAAGCGAAGATGCTTTATTCCTCAGTCATTTACCTGTAAAATTTCCTCTGCCTACTGGTGCAATATTTCCGAGTGTTCGAAATGATTGGGTGCGAAACTCATCGAAACGTTGCGACAAGACGATACCACCATCCGTGCGCGGAGATTTCATATTATGTTCTTTTATAATACTAACATGTCACAATAGTCCAGGGAAACTGGTTTCTGCATAAAGAACGTAGTTTTATAGAGATGCATAACCTGGACGGAAGTCCCTCCGCAACGAAGAACTGTAGACAGAAATACAGAAGATGGTTGGGGGCAAAGGCCCGCAAGAAGTGCTTTCATCAGAAATAGACGGTGGTCAGCATCCCACCTGTTAACATTCTGTGTGTTGAATCAGGTTGGATTTGCAGCATTACCGGATTAAGCATGCCTCGGATGTGGATGTTTATTGGCTACTTCGTTGTGACATTTATTTGTTTACTCTGAACCATAAAAGTCCGGGGTCAAGGCAGCAATTCACTAATCCATTTTACATCAAGACCCTTGGTTGAGGGATTTTGCTTTAGCCACAACAGATCGTCAAAATTACCACTTTCAGTGGAAGAAAAAGTTTAGTACTGCGTTTGTTTACATAGTCCAGTAAGTTGCTTAACGACACTGATTTATTCTTTAGTCATTGACCTGTATAGGTTGCTCTTCCTGCTGATGAAAGATCTTCGAGTGTTCTAACTTACTGAACTTCAGAAACACTACTGTTTTACAAGCGTTTAGTAGCTTTGGTGGAGTTATAAACTTCCTCAAACGTTTAGTTAATCTTTTGGATGAAATACTCCACGTGATCGGCGAATTGAATTTCAAAAGAACGTGTGCAAAGAATATGGCCTAGTTACACTATCTGATTTTCTTCCTTTTTGCAAATTTTGGTTTCTATTGAAAGTAAGTGAATAGTATTGTGATTATAAGAAGCAATAATAGGTCATTACAGTTTGTGGCCTACTCAGTTATTATCTACCTTGCACGTTTGTGACAGTACCATTATTCATATACTTGTGTTTAAATGTGCATCTTTATTCTGTTTGATCAGAAGGGTTGTACTAAACCCAATCAGTATACAAAACAGTTTTGACGTCCTCCTCTCGCCGCTCCCCCATCCTCATAGCAAATGTTGAGCCAATAATTTAGTAATTCTTACAGTGAAAGTGCTTTTTAAACACGATAATCTTTGGAGAGAAATTTGTGTTCTCGTAATTATAACTGTCAACAATTTATTGACACCTTAACAGATTCAGTATCCCACATTGCACTTACGCTTTACACAGTGCAAAGACTTACATGTTCCACTTGAAAACGAATAATAATAATGTTAGCTATCACAACTCTTTGATAATCATTTTTATATTAACGTCTTTCGTTTGTAAAGCTTTAAATCCACATGGTGTCCAATTTAGCTGCACTCCTCACTTATTAAATGGGACTGTGTAACGAACATTATTTTTATTCCTCTGAAACAGACGGTGTTCGTTAGTGTCAACTTTTATCTGTGCTGCTCATGAACGGTAACCGCCAGACTGTTCAACTGTTTCGCGTCCAGTTTGCAATACAAATTTCTGTTCCAAGTAAAATCAGTTTTTTGATTAACAATACGTATATTTGGAATCACTTTGCCTAATTAGGCTGGCGACAGTTTTACATTTACACGACTACAGATTTACTTTAGAACTTGATTAACATTGGTATGATACCCTCTAGTATAACGACTGCTCTCTTTCAAAATGTAATCTTTCAGGTGACGAAGCTGTGTGCGATTAATGTCCATTAGATGACGACGTCAACTTTTAATTCCGGTAGTAGTAGTAACATTATCGGGAATTTGCTCACGCGTTAGTAACCGGAAGCGTTACACGTTTTACACGATTCGGCAATTTCGGCCGTAGATCCATTCTATAAATCAATAGTACCAATTACAAATGTAGTATATCTTCATTAAAAGATTTTGGTTTCCTGGCATAAAAAAATTTTCTAACTGAGGATAAAATTCAGACAGCCAGTACGCGAGAGAAACTTCTCAGATTGGGAAGGCACGCCATAATATTTACGTCAGCACAAAATCGAACCAGTACTTGAATAATGATAACAAAATCAGCGGCTGTATTTGACTCTAGCGTTGTTTATTCTTTTTAACTCATACTACCGGTGTCGACACCATACGGTCACATCATCAGGCCCCCAACGAAACCTGACATCCACAACCGTTTTCATGTGCAATGAACGGAATCGTAGGCAGCGGGCCAAAATTAACTGAATTCCGTATCCCAGCATGGTCAGATGACCATAGAACCCTCTTCAAGTGATTCTATACACGTAAATAATTTAGCGGAAAGGTTGTGCAGCAATCTGTGGCGTTTTGCTGATGATGCTTTGGTGTACGGTGAGGTGTCGAAGTGGAGTGACTGCAGGAAGATTCAAGATTACTTACAGAAAATTTCTAGCTCTACATGTGGAAGAATGTAATTTAATGAGGATGAGTAGGGGAAAAAAACTACAATGTTCGGATACAGTGTTATTAGTGTCCTGCTTGACACAGTCAAGTCGTTTAAATATCTGGGCGTAACGCTAAAACAGATATGAAATGGAAAAAGGTATGTGATAAATGTGGAAGGGGAGGCGAATGGTCGAGTTCCTTTTATTGAGAGAATTTTTGGAAAGAGTGGTTCACCTGTAAAGGAGACCGCCTATAGGACACTGGTGCAACCAGTTTTTGAGTACTGCTCCAGAAGTTTGGATCGGTACCAAGTCGGATTGAAGGAAGAAGTCGAAGCAATTCAGAGGCGGGCTGCTAGATTAGTTACTGGTAGGTTCGAACACGACGCAAGTGTTATGGAGATAGGCCGGCCGGTGTGGCCATGCGGTTCTAGGCGCTACAGTCTGGAGCCGGGCGACCGCTACGGTCGCAGGTTCAAATCCTGCCTCGGGCATGGATGTGTGTATGTCCTTAGGTTAGTTAGATTTAATTAGTTCTAAGTTCTAGGTGACTGATGACCACGAAACTAAGATTCGAGAAATTAGGGCTCATACGGCGACATGTACAATGCCGTTTTCCCTCGCTCTATTTGCGAGTGGGAGCGCAAAGGAAATGACTAACAGTGGTATTTGTTACCCTCCGCCAAGCACCATATGGTGACTTGCGGAATATCTACACTCCTGGAAATGGAAAAAAGAACACATTGACACCGGTGTGTCAGACCCACCATACTTGCTCCGGACACTGCGAGAGGGCTGTACAAGCAATGATCACACGCACGACACTGCGGACACACCAGGAACCGCGGTGTTGGCCGTCGAATGGCGCTAGCTGCGCAGCATTTGTGCACCGCCGCCGTCAGTGTCAGCCAGTTTGCCGTGGCATACGGAGCTCCATCGCAGTCTTTAACACTGGTAGCATGCCGCGACAGCGTGGACGTGGACCGTATATGCAGTTGACGGACTTTGAGCGAGGGCGTATAGTGGGCATGCGGGAGGCCGGGTGGACGTACCGCCGAATTGCTCAACACGTGGGGCGTGAGGTCTCCACAGTACATCGATGTTGTCGCCAGTGGTCGGCGGAAGGTGCACGTGCCCGTCGACCTGGAACCGGACCGCAGCGACGCACGGATGCACGCCAAGACCGTAGGATCCTACGCAGTGCCGTAGGGGACCGCACCGCCACTTCCCAGCAAATTAGGGACACTGTTGCTCCTGGGGTATCGGCGAGGACCATTCGCAACCGTCTCCATGAAGCTGGGCTACGGTCCCGCACACCGCTAGGCCGTCTTTCGCTCACGCCCCAACATCGTGCAGCCCGCCTCCAGTGGTGTCGCGACAGGCGTGAATGGAGGGACGAATGGAGACGTGTCGTCTTCAGCGATGAGTCGCTTCTGCCTTGGTGCCAATGATGGTCGTATGCGTGTTTGGCGCCGTGCAGGTGAGCGCCACAATCAGGACTGCATACGACCGAGGCACACAGAGCCAACACCCGGCAATATGGTGTGGGGAGCGATCTCCTACACTGGCCGTACACCACTGGTAATCGTCGAGGGGACACTGAATAGTGCACGGTACATCCAAACCGTCATCGAACCCATCGTTCTACCATTCCTAGACCGGCAAGGGAACTTGCTGTTCCAACAGGACAATGCACGTCCGCATGTATCCCGTGCCACCCAACGTGCTCTAGATGATGTAAGTCAACTACCCTGGCCAGCAATATCTCCGGATCTGTCCCCCATTGAGCATGTTTGGGACTGGATGAAGCGTCGTCTCACGCGGTCTGCACGTCCAGCACGAACGCTGGTCCAACTGAGGTGCCAGGTGGAAATGGCATGGCAAGCCGTTCCACAGGACTACATCCAGCATCTCTACGATCGTCTCCATGGGAGAATAGCAGCCTGCATTGCTGCGAAAGGGTGATATACACTGTACTAGTGCCGACATTGTGCATGCTCTGTTGCCTGTGTCTATGTGCCTGTGGTTCTGTCAGTGTGATCATGTGATGTATCTGACCCCAGGAGTGTGTCAATAAAGTTTCCCCTTCCTGGGACAATGAATTCACGGTGTTCTTATTTCAATTTCCAGGAGTGTATGTAAATGTAGATGTAAATGGTTCCAGACTCTGCCATTAGATCAATACACACTGACACTGTGGATATCAGAACACTGAATTACCTAACGATTCCCGAAGTGGAATGTCCTAAGCGTCTAGCTCCTACTACGTTTCCGAGTTCCAAACCTGTTAATTCCCGTCCGACGTCCTTTCACGTGAACGATCTGAGTAAAATGACAACTCCAACATTGTACTACCCTTTTATACATTGTGTAGACGACACTATCGCCATCTGTGTATGTGCATATCTCTAACCCACGACTCTTTGCCACACCAATGTAGGTAGAACACTGCAACCCCGCCAGAGACGGCGGAGACACCTATCGAATGCGCAAGTGTTTTATTCGAAGTGACACAGCTTTTACACTGAGACAATTTTAATGAAGCTTGCCACCATGGAAGACTCTGAGGACGCAGTATCCACGTGGGCCACAGAACCACTGCTTTGGTTCCCTAAAAATATATTATTGCAAGACACATAGATTAGCAGGTGTGACATTGTACACATTGAGATTGGTGAAAAACTTCCTCATGGTTACAGCACAGTGCAGGTTAATCGGACTGTCTTCATTATAATGAGAGCAGAACCACTTACAAGAAATTTTCGACATAGTATACACATCAAATAAAGTTTTGCATCGCCCTCGTTCGCAGATCTCCTAAAGATAGACGTTGACTGTGGATATACTATTGTAGACACAGTCCCTTGACTGTTCAGAGATGTCACTAAACCCGCCCAAATACGTAAACATCGATGCATGAGCAGCGCCTATCAGACGGAGGGAGTCCGATAACCGATTAGTTCCAGTCATTCCACCAGGAAGCGGGTACACGGCCAGTGTTGTCTGTAGTACAACCGTGCATAGACGGTCAATACCGCGGTTCGATCGCATCCACATTGTGCCAGGAAGGGCTCTCACCAAGGGAAGAGTCCAGGCGTGTCGGTGTGAACGAGATCGATGTTGTTCGGACATGGAGGAGACACGGAGAGACAATAACTGTAGATGGCATGCCTCGCAAGGGACGCCCAAGAGCTACTACAGCAGTGGATGACCGCTACCTACCGGATTATGGCTCAGAGGAACCCTGACAGCAACGCCACGGCATTGAATAATGTTTTTCGTGCAGCCACAGGACGTCGTGTTACGATTCAAACTCTGTGCAATATGCTGCATGATGCGCAACTTCACTCCCGACACCCATGGCTAGGTTCATCTTTGCAACCACGACACCATGTAGCGCGATACTGATGATCCCAACAACATGCCGAATGGACCGCTCAGGATCGGCATCACGTTCTCTTCACTGATTAGTGTAGCGTATGCCTTCGACCAGACAATCGTCGGAGACGTGTTTGGAGGTAACACGGTCAGGCTGAACGCCTTAGATACACTGTCCAGCGAGTGCAGCTAGGTGGAGGTTCCCTTCCATTTTGGGGTGGCATTATGTGGGGCCGACGTACGCCGCTGGTGGTCATGGAATGCGCCTTAACGGCTGTATGATACGTGAATGCCATCCTCCGATCGATAGTGCAACCATATCGGTAGCATACTGGCGAGACATTCGTCTCCGTCGACGAATCGTGCACATTTTGGGAATGACATCCTTCAGGATAACAACATCGCTCTACTAGAGTGGCCAGCATGTTCTCCAGACATGAACCCTAACGATTGCCTGCGATGGACTGTAGCATCCCACTCTGAAGGACTTCCCCGAGGTCGGCTTCTACTAGTTTTTCCATTCGTCAGTAAAGAATTCGTGTTAGTATTTTGCAGCTGTGGCTTATTAAACTGATTGTTCGGTAATTTTCACATCTGTCAACACCTGCTTTCTTTGGGATTGGAATTATTATATTCTTCTTGAAGTCTGAGGGTATTTCGCCTGTTTCATACATCTTGCTCACCAGATGGAAGAGTTTTGACAGGACTGGCTCTCCCAAGGCCGTCAGTAGTTCCAATGGAATGTTGTCTATTCCGGGGGCCTTGTTCCGACTCAGGTCTTTCAGTGCTCTGTCAAACTCTTCACGCAGTATCATATCTCGCATTTCATCTTCATCTACATCCTCTCCCATTTCCATAAAATTGTCCTCAAGTACATCGCCCTTGTATAGACCCTCTATATACTCCTTCCACCTTTCTGCTTTCCTTTCTTTGCTTAGAACTGGGTTTCCATCTGAGCTCTTGACGTTCATACAAGTGGTTTTCTTATCTCCAAAGGTATCTTTAATTTCCCTGTAGGCTGTATCTATCTTACCCTTAGTGAGATAAGCCTCTACATCCTTACATTTGTCACCTAGCCATCCCTGCTTAGCCATTTTGCACTTCCTGTGGATCTCATGTTTGTATTCATTTTTGCCTACTTCATTTACTGCATTTTTAAATTTTATCCTTTCATCAATAAATACAATATTTCTTCTGTTAGCCAAGGATTTCTACTAGCCCTCGTTTTTTACCTACTTGATCCTCTGCTGCCTTCACTACTTCATCCCTCAAAGCTACCCATTCCTCTTCTACTGTATTTCTTTTATGTCTCATAAAATGACCCCAGCGAGAAAATTCGGGACACTCGAGCTAATACAGAGGTTCCCCAACAAACATTCTTCCATTTTCCAATGGTACAGGGAAGGTGTGATCAGCCACTGATAGCAGAAGTACACCCCGCTAGACATAGTAGGGCGCCATATGGAGACAGCCGTGCGCATCCAACAGTAAGGTGTATTACAGAGTGTATATGTACCCATATAACAATAAGGTGGCTTACGGAGTATCGAATACTGTTTTTATGGTCTCGTGTCAAAACTGAACTGTGCAGCACTCCCACTGATGTAGCTCAAGAACTGGAGCACCGAATTTTACATTTGCGTGAAGCTTTATGAGATAATATGGGTTTTTTTGGTACAAATACGTCAACTCACTGCAGAAACTACAATTTTACACCCAAATACGGGAATGGCACATGGACACAATTCCTTTAACGGGTAGTATCTCGTACAATAAACTGTAGGTGGTAACGTGCTGTACTCCTTATTAACCTAGGAACTCAGTGCATTTGACACCAGTTGGACGGGACCTTAATCGGAAAATTCCTATTATATTCCTATTATACACTCCTGGAAATTGAAATAAGAACACCGTGAATTCATTGTCCCAGGAAGGGGAAACTTTATTGACACATTCCTGGGGTCAGATACATCACATGATCACACTGACAGAACCACAGGCACATAGACACAGGCAACAGAGCATGCACAATGTCGGCACTAGTACAGTGTATATCCACCTTTCGCAGCAATGCAGGCTGTTATCCTCCCATGGAGACGATCGTAGAGATGCTGGATGTAGTCCTGTGGAACGGCTTGCCATGCCATTTCCACCTGGCGCCTCAGTTGGACCAGCGTTCGTGCTGGACGTGCAGACCGCGTGAGACGACGCTTCATCCAGTCCCAAACATGCTCAATGGGGGACAGATCCGGAGATCTTGCTGGCCAGGGTAGTTGACTTACACCTTCTAGAGCACGTTGGGTGGCACGGGATACATGCGGACGTGCATTGTCCTGTTGGAACAGCAAGTTCCCTTGCCGGTCTAGGAATGGTAGAACGATGGGTTCGATGACGGTTTGGATGTACCGTGCACTATCCAGTGTCCCCTCGACGATCACCAGTGGTGTACGGCCAGTGTAGGAGATCGCTCCCCACACCATGATGGCGGGTGTTGGCCCTGTGTGCCTCGGTCGTATGCAGTCCTGATTGTGGCGCTCACCTGCACGGCGCCAAACACGCATACGACCATCATTGGCACCAAGGCAGAAGCGACTCTCATCGCTGAAGACGACACGTCTCCATTCGTCCCTCCACTCACGCCTGTCGCGACACCACTGGAGGCGGGCTGCACGATGTTGGGGCGTGAGCGGAAGACGGCCTAACGGTGTGCGGGACCGTAGCCCAGCTAAATGGAGACGGTTGCGAATGGTCCTCGCCGATACCCCAGGAGCAACAGTGTCCCTAATTTGCTGGGAAGTGGCGGTGCGGTCTCCTACGGCACTGCGTAGGATCCTACGGTCTTGGCGTGCATCCGTGCGTCGCTGCGGTCCGGTCCCAGGTCGACGGGCACGTGCACCTTCCGCCGACCACTGGCGACAACATCGATGTACTGTGGAGACCTCACGCCCCACGTGTTGAGCAATTCGGCGGTACGTCCACCCGGCCTCCCGCATGCCCACTATACGCCCTCGCTCAAAGTCCGTCAACTGCACATACGGCTCACGTCCACGCTGTCGCGGCATGCTACCAGTGTTAAAGACTGCGATGGAGCTCCGTATGCCACGGCAAACTGGCTGACACTGACGGCGGCGGTGCACAAATGCTGCGCAGCTAGCGCCATTCGACGGCCAACACCGCGGTTCCTGGTGTGTCCGCTGTGCCGTGCGTGTGATCATTGCTTGTACAGCCCTCTCGCAGTGTCCGGAGCAAGTATGGTGGGTCTGACACACCGGTGTCAATGTGTTCTCTTTTCCATTTCCAGGAGTGTATTTCACACTAAAGTTAACAGTGGCTTACAACCACAGAGCAATCTCGCAAATAGCTTCTGTGCACAGCCATGATTAACGGAAAGTTTTTGCTTTTACTACAGGGGGTAACAAAATTTGACCGAGTTCCTATTGATCTTAGTTATTCTATTGTATATATTTGTCTTAGACACGTTATTTTCAATATTTAGGCGTAATTTTAACACATTCACTTCGACTGAAAAAGCATCGACATCTATATTACGCGATTGCCATCCCCGAACTCGATACCATTTGCAGTGTTGAGGGCGACAAAAACTAGATTTTGAACATTTCTTTTAATTACTGACAGAATTTAAAAATTTAAAATGCGGTCATCATATTTTTAACAAGGACGACAATTTTGTGTTAAAAGCTTGACACAAGCATTAGGCTTAGAAACTGTGTGTTTGCCTTGAGACAGCGTATTGAGGGAATGAGAGCGCTTACAGCAATCTCTGCACACAATTTCAAACCTTTACGAGAAATTTTCCTGCAGATACCACCTACAAAATGATGAAAGCAAAAAAGTTTAACACTCACTACTTTTTGCTGTCCATGCAGCAAAAATGCAGCAAACCTTTAGCGTCAGGCAGAAAGTTTTAATTTATTACTTCTTCACTATTAACTCTATTCGTAACACTCAGTGCATACAGTTTCTACATACGAGATCTGTCCAAAAAATTCCGGAACGTTCCTAATTTTGTGCCAACGGTGTGTTACAGCGAAAAGCGGTTTGTCTCCCTTCACACCCCTGTGTTTAATGCGTAACTGCCGGAAGTTTCATAGGTGTATACCTGTTAGTTATTGTTTTGTGCTGTATTGAAAAAGAACGTTGTGTCGCACTGTTTGCGAATTTCTAGATGGCAGAGTTAGGGGAGCAACATGTCCGTATTAAATTTTTCGTGAAAGTCAAAAAAAACCTGTACAGAGACAGGTAAAATGACGCAGGAAGCCTACGGTGATGAAGTGCTCGAGCTGTACTCGATGTTACGAATGGTTCACACAGTTTAAAAATGGCCGGGCGGAAGTTAAAGATGACACTCGTTCAGGAAGCCCTTCATCGTCTACCGACGACGCTCATGTCACGAACGTCAACGAAATTGTGCGTGCCAATCGAAGACTGACTCTCGGGAAGATTGCAGAGAAATGTAACATTTCAGTTCGAGCTTACCATGAAATCCTGCCACAGCACCTTGGAATGCAGCGTGCTGCCGCCAAGTTCGTCGCACGGCTTGTGAGCCAAGACGAGTAAGACCCCAGCCTCGCTATCTGTGAAGGGCTTTTGGATCGCGCAGATGAGAACGAAATGTTCCTTAAGAGAATCATAAATGGTGATGAGACCTGGGTCTACGGTTATGGTCTTCAGACCGAGTCTTTACAATGGGTCGGAAAAGGTTCTCCAAGAACAAGAAAAGCTCCTCAGGTCAGGCCAAAAGTAAGAGTCACACTGATAGTTTTCTTCGTAAACTCTACACAACAGAAAAATCTTAAAATCAGTTTTGAATAAGCTAGAAAGCAGAGATAATCTGTGACAGTAACAAAAAACATGGAGATAATACTGATTAAAAAGGTGGCACAGGATATTATCTGGTAATTATCTACCAAACTAAATCAACGTGTTTTTTTATTCTACATGCCTTAAAAACCAGAATTATAAGTAATTGTAATTTTGGTAAAAAAAACTACGGTCATTTTCTCGTTTAAATTTATATAGGAAGTGTCGTGAAACCAACGTAAACAATTGCTTGTTACATAGTGTTATCGTATATTTTAATCCTTGTCAGTTTTCGCTATTAACTGTCATACGCAATATGAAGGTTGATCCGGCTGCCCCATCATCTTTCGTTTTATGGACCCCATAATGTTATATCTTGCCTCCAAAAACCACGCGTAAGATTTTGATATGCTCTCGCTCGCTACGCACAAATTGTTACTCCTACAGAAAAAAAATGGACAGAACCTTTGGTAGGAAATTCATTGTATTTAAATTTTATGCTGGGATCATTTTCTCTGCAGGCCACGGTTGTCGAGTTATTCAAGAAGAAAGTACAAAAATGGCCTTTAAAGGCACCTCCACCCCCACACTCATCCCTGACCAGTCAAGACTTTCAGCATGATGTTCGTGACGCTCCCTCCTACCACTGTACAAAAATTTCCGACTACCCGAACTATTCCAAATATTCGACTCTTTTGAGCTGTAGTTGTCTGTTTAGTTAACATTATTTTTAGACGTGCCAGTGAGGGTAACGAAATTTTGTAAACGTTACGCTGAAACTAATGACGTTGACAGTTCGCTCCAAAATTAACAGTTACAAGCACAGTTGTTACGTTGTCAGAAGACCTAACGAGTACAATTATTATTATCGTATGCATCAATTACAGTAATTCACATTTAGCAAAACAAAGAAATATATATAAAAATGAACATGTGAAATTATGTACAGTACACAATTTTTGAAACGGCTCAGACTACACTCGGATGTTGATGGACTCGATCCAGCGGAGTGCCTCGTGGGATGCTTGATGGAGCTTCTCAGTGCCGCCAGGGAAGCGTCTGATTGGACATTCATTCACAATGTGACTCATTGTTTGGGTGTCACCACAGTCACACACACTGTCACTTGAAAAGCCCCACTTATGCATGTTGTATTTGCACCTACCCTCTTCGGTCCGATATCTGTTTAACTGCACCCACACCTCCTTTGGTTGGTGGAAGCCTGGAACTGGAACTGTTGGACTGTCTACAAATTCGTGGTTTCGGGTTCTTGTAGCTCGCCACTCACGTTTAAACTCTGCATCCTGGTCGAATCCTGTGGATAGCATTTGGACTCCCATTTCATATGCTGGTCTTCTAGATTTGAGGCGTTTCCTGGGCAGTGATGGCAAATTGTCATGAAGAGGAATCGAGCTGTTTTCAGAAAGTTGCTGACAGGAGTTGTAAAGAGCAGCCTTTCGACGGAGGTCTGGTGGACAGATGTTTGAAAGCACTGGTAGCCAGCAAGTAGGTGTAGACCGGGCTGTACCACTAATTACTCTCATAACCGAATTGAGTTGGATGTCTACTTTCACTATGTGGGCGCTTCGGAGCCAAACTGGGGCATAGTATTCCGCTGCGGAGTACACCAGTGCAAGGGATGCTCCTCGGAGGACTGATGTAGTTGCTCCCCATGTACTGCCTGCCAGATGTCTCACAAGGTTCACTCGTGTTCTTATCTTCTTGGCCAAGTTGGAAAGGTATTTTTTCTTTGTTAAAGTTCTGTCCAGAGTGACTCCCCGGTATTTTGGGCTTTCAAATGGCTCTGAGCACTATGGGACTTAACATCTATGGTCATCAGTCCCCTAGAACTTAGAACTACTTAAACCTAACTAACCTAAGGACATCACACAACACCCAGTCATCACGAGGTAGAGAAAATCCCTGACCCCGCCGGGAATCGAACCCGGGAACCCGGGCGCGGGAAGCGAGAACGCTACCGCACGACCACGAGCTGCGGACATTTTGGGCTTTCGTTGTATCTGACTGTGCCCAGAGGGCCGAATTGTGGATCGATCTTTGCTGATGACAGGTGATTAGAGAGGTGGAACAAGGTTACCTCTGTTTTAGAAACATTTGGTCTCAGTCGCCATTTCAAAAAATACTCATAAAGTTTAGTAAGGCTGTTCGTTAGGTGCTCTTCACATTCAGAAAAGTTTTCACTCTGATATGAAATTGCCAGGTCATCTGAATATTGAAATTTTCGGCAAGTCAAATTCCGCAGGTCAGCTGTGTAGAGGTTGAATAACACTGGAGCAAGAACAGAGCCCTGAGGTAATCCGTCATTGAGTACATGCCATCTGCTTTTCTCTTCTCCCTGACGTAATTTAAACCGCCTATTGCTTAACATGTTACTGAAGAGGTTGCCTAGAGTTTTGCAAGGTATTGCTCTAAAAAATATGAAGGATAGCCCTCGCACTACACCGTGTAATAAGCTGCTGATAGGTTAATGAACACTATTCCACTTTTAAGTTTCTTTTGGTATGCAGATTCTATGTGAGTAGTCAAGGAGAGCACTTGTTCACAGCAGCTTCTATAAGGTCTGAATCCAGCTTGTTCAGGTGGTATCATAGCATTAATTTGGTCTTGCGTTCGGTTTAGAATCATTCTTTCCAATAGCTTGTAAGCACAGCTAAGTAGAGATATTGGGCGGAAGTGTTCTGCAGCTGTCGTTTCTTTCCCTCGCTCTTTGATACAGATAATTTTTGCTCTTTTAAATGTTTTTGGGTAACGTCGCTGTACGAAGAACTTCGTTAAAAAGGCAAACTAGCCGATTTCGCGTTAGCGACCCACTGTGCACCAAAACTTCAGGGTAAATACCATCTGCACTTGCAGCTTTTCCACATTTCGTATGCTTAAGGGCTGTCTCCAGTTCAGTGATTGTAAATGGAGAAGAGAATTCCGGGTTATGTTGCACAGATTTCTTGATTTCCGTAAGCTCTCTCTTTATTGCCGAAATTTGCTTTATCTGTTGGGACATTGGAAACTGTCACTAAGTGACTGGTGATTGAGTCGCATGAGACCGTTGAGTTTTCTTTGTTGTGGGAAGGGTCTTCTCCAAGTTCGTCAATAAACGTTCACGCTTTTCTACTGGAGTGTGTGAAATCGAGGTCCCTTGTTTCTTTATGCTATTTTTCGCTCCTTTGTTCATTCAAGGAATTCATAACGTTCGTAGCCGTTTCTTGGTCTCCACTTTCCTTCAAGGAAGGCGATTTAAAGATAATTCCAACAACAATTACGAAATTAACAACAATATGAAAACCTATACAAACGGCACTGTTAAGAGCCAACCCAAAACGAATATGTAAACTGAATGTTGAGGGACTGTCCAGAAATAAGGGCGAAATACTATCTAACATTTTGAGAGAGAATAGGGCGGACGTCTTAGCGCTGCGAGAGACTCATACTGAAGATGAAATCGCTCTGTGGAAGCGAGGGCGCCTCCCAGGCTATAAATTAGTGTCCCAAATTAAGCACCCTCAAAATGGAGTCCGCAACAACGTAAAAGATGTTATAACCGAGGAGAAATCAGACAAAGAAAACGTGATGGTAGTGGTGATCCAGATCGGAAATTTAAAAATAGCAAATATCTACAAACCGCTTGGCGCCAACAACTCCCAGTGCTAGAACAACCTTCAATATATGTAGGCGATTTTAACAGCCATAGTTATGAGTGGGGCTATGCCGAAGAGGATGAAAATGGTAAAAGTCTCGCAGAATGGATGGAAGCAAACAACTTAAAGCTCCATTATGATGCAAAGGGAAAGGCACATTCATTTCTGGAAGATAAGGTACAGAGAGCACACCTGACCTCTACCTGTCAACTATGGCCCCTTCGGAGAGTAGTGGCGGAACTATCAACAGAAAGGTCCTGAATGACATTCCCAGAAGCCAACATCGCCCCATTCTCATGTCCTACGGGCTACACACTCCCCCAGTGGGATCTGCTCCTGTATCCCGCTGGTACTTACAAAAAGCAGCTTGGGATTAATTTTCTAAATTGCTGGACGAGTCAATAACGCAGGTCCCTGCACTTCCAAAATCATACTCAAAGTTTTTAAACATCGTAATATCTACTGCCAAAAAGAGCATACCCTGAGGATGCCAGGAAGAATACATTCCTCGCTGGAATTAAGACATCAACCAGCTGTTAACCAATTCAAGGAAAGTGGAGACCAAGAAACGAGTACAATGATGTAATTGTTTCTCTTACGATGTTAAATTTCACAAAATAGTTAGGTAAAATTTACACAAACGTCAGTTTTACAATTTGTAGGCGCTCAGTTAAGTCGGTGGCGTAATAAGGCCAGTCAATGAAGATAAAGAAAAGTCTAATGTGGAAAATAATTTGTACAATTACAAATTTTTGTACAGTGATAGGTGGGAGTTCTAAGAACAACATAGTAGATACCCTGACCGGTGGGGGCTGAGTGTAATATTGGGGATGTGTTCGAAGGTCACTCGTAAGTTTCTATTGAATAACTTGAAAATTACGGCCTCTAGCGAAAATGTATCCCAGTACAAAATTTAACTACACTAAATTTCCTACAAAAATGTGTTCTCCATTTTTCAGTAGTTTTCGCGTAGCGAGTCAGAAGATATGAAAACGTGAGGAGATGCGCAGAGACAGCAGACGTGTTTCGAGTCGGAGCTAGATGCCTGCAGGAGGCAGCCGGGTCGTGACAGCATTAAAAGTAAGAATTGGCGCTACGCACATAATAAGCTATATATTGAGCGAAACTCGGCACATACCTTGGGAAACCAGGAAGAATAATTAATAAAATAGGTTTTCTTTGGTTAAATGATGTCTAAAAGCTAGATAGAAATCCCATTGTTGATGCTAAAAGCGTTTTGTCAAACCTTCTCGTAAATCCATGCTATAGAAGTTTTTTTTTTTTTTTAATTTTTCACATGTGCCTTAAAAGTTTGAACAATAAATATTTTTTTAGATAAAATTAGAGTTTCATCTCACACCTTATGTCGTTCTCCGCATCCTGTGCTTGCATTGAACCAAAAGGTACATTAAAGTAAAGTTCCCATGAGTAAGGCTAATAATTTCATTTATCAGAGTAAAATAATCTATATGCCATTGCACAGTTGGCAAATTATTCAGATCAGGACAGAATTTTCATTAAGTAACAAACAGGGCCAAAATGAGTAAAGTTATCTAGAACGACAATTTTATGCCGTTGCACTACGGCTGAGTTGAATATATGTTTTACTATCGGCTAAACGGGAAGGAGTGCGCGAGCTAAGTCCACAGACGCAGTCAGATGCAGGTTGGTGACTTTCATTTATTTTTACCACTAAACTTTCATGCAGTCAGATGTGTATTTTGAGTACTGATTTTCCAACAATATTTTCATGTAGTCAGATAAAGTTCAGTTCAGTTAAATACGCAGTCAGATGCAAGTTTTATTAAAGACTAAAGCAGTCACAAGCAGTTCAATATAGTTCAAATAGAGAAGTTTTATTAACAACACTTTCAACGTTAGCTGTCTGGGTATAATAATCTTTTACACAAAGAACAACTCTTTCCTGTAACGAACGATAAAAAAAAATCAGTTGTTTCATGGAGGGTGATGTCATCTACAGCGCCGAGACCATACTGTAATAATACACTACTGGCCATTAAAATTGCTACACCACGAAGATGACACGCTACAGACGCGAAATTTAACCGACAGGAAGAAGATGCTGTGATATGCAAATGCTTAGCTTTTCATACCATTCACACAAGGTTGGCGCCGGTGGCGACATCTACAACGTGCTGACATGAGGAAAGTTTGCAAACCGATTTCTCATACACAAACAGCAGTTCAACGGTATTGCCTGGTGAAACGTTGTTGTGATGCCTCGTGTAAGGAGGAGAAATGCGTACCATCACGTTTCCGACTTTGATAAAGGTCGGATTGTAGCCTATCGTGATTGCGGTTTAACGTATCGCGACATTGCTGCTCGGGTTGGTCGAGATCCAATGACTGTTAGCAGAATATGGAATCGGTGAATTCAGGAGGGTAATACGGAACGCCGTGCTTGATCCCAACAGCCTCGTATCACTAGCAGTCGAGATGGCAGGCATCTTTTCCGCATGGCTGCAACGGATCGTGTAGCTTCGTCTCGATCCCCGAGTTAAGAGATGGGGACGTTTGCAAGAAAACAACCATCTGCACGAACAGTTCGACGACGTTTGTAGCAGCGTAGACTATCAGTTCGGAGACCATGGTTTGCGGTTACCCTTGACGCTTCATCACAGACAGGAGCGCCTGCGATGGTGTACTCAACGACCAGTTTTCGGATGAATCCAGGTTCTGTTTACAGCGTCATGATGGTCCCATCCGTGTTTGACGACATCGCGGTCAACGCACATTGGAAGAGTGTATTCATCATCGCCTGACTAGCGTATAACCAGGCGAGATGGTATGGGGTGCCATTGGTTACACGTCTCGGTCACCTCTTGTTCGCGCTGACGCCTCTTTGAACAGTGGACGTTATATTTCAGATGTGTTACGAACCGTGGCTCTTCCTTTGATTCGATCCCTACGAAACCCTACATTTCAGAAGGATAATGCACGACCGCATGTTGCAGGTCCTGTACGGGCCTTTATGGATACAGAAAATGTTCGACTGCTGCCCTGCCTGAAGATCTCTCACCAGTTTAAAACGTCTGGTCAATGGTGGCCAAGCAACTGGCTCGCCACAATACGCCAGTCACTACTCTTGATGAACTGTGGTATCATGTTGAAGGTGCATGGGCAGCTGTACCTGTATACGCCATTGAAGCTCTGTTTGACTCGATGCCCAGGCGTATCAAGGCTGTTCTTACGGCCAAATGGTTCAAATGGCTCGGGGCACTATGGGACTTAACTGCTGAGGTCATCAGTCCCCTAGAACTTAGAACTACTTAAACCTAACTAACCTAAGGACATCACACATATCCATGCCCGAGGCAGGATTCGAACCTGCGACCGTAGCAGTCGCGCGGTTCCGGACTACAGCGCCTAGAACCGCTCGGCCACAGCGGCCGGCTATTACGGCCAGAGGTGGTTGTTCTGGGTACTGATTTCTCAGGATCTATGCACACAAATTACGTGAAAGTGTAATAACATGTCCGTTCTAGTGTAATATATTTGTCAAATGAATACTCGTTTATCATCTGCATTTCTTCTTGGTGTAGCAATTTTAATGACCAGTAGCGTACTTCTTAGGTAGTAGCAGTAGTAAGGGACTGAAGTTAGCAAGGAATGGTGAATGGAGACTCTTTTCCAGCGCTAGCCAACACTGCGAACCTGGCATTTGTCGTAAAAAAGCGCCAGGTACAGTTATGCGCGGGAATCAAGGACGTGCAGTGATCTGAGAAGAGCTGGATGACACGCAATTGTAGAGTCAGCCGCAAAGCCATATAGCGAGTTGTGTAGAATCGGGACCTTGGAGAGGGCGCGATATACGACGAGAGTTGTGGAAATGGCCAAGCCAGTCGGCGTGATGAGGGATGTGGTGAAAGGACGACATCCTGGTTTATACCCAGGACTGCACACACCTCCTTTAGCACATAACGTATATTATAGTCAGTTGGTGTTTGGAAAGTTCTATCGGGGTAACATCTGAGCTGCTTTAGCAGTGCTCTCAAGGTAAGGCGACGTCTTGAGGCAGATTATTACGGGCTATAGAAGTTTATATTGCCGACAGTGTAGCCCAGCAATAGTCACTATTTCCCAGCAGTGTTTGTGGCAGTATATTTCAGGACGGTAAGTTTTTTAGACGTGCCACACTAAGGCTAGGAGAGAATTTGTGCTAGGGAAAAGAGATAAGCAGTTGTTAGTATCCCTCTCATACGTCCACGTACGTATTTTTAATTTAATGACGACATTTACAGCGGAGCTACGGAGTAGCTGTGAGAAGTCAATAATCGTCCATAATCGACCATTTATTCAGAGAGGACTTCGAGGATACAGTACTGAGCTCTTTAGTTTTGCATCCAACTCTGGAGAAATGTTGACGATACTTTTTATTTACTTCCTCGTGGACGTGATGTTTTTAACCGAGTTTTGGATCACTTAGCTGGCTTCATCTCAGCATTAGATTTACCATGGAGGTCGAAAGGGACAGGCAGCTTCAATTCTTGGATATCACGGTTTAAGAAAAACATGATGATATTCTGGGACATTGTGTTCACCGAAAACCGGCACATACCGATAGTTTCTGCATGCTAAGGTCTGTCATCCACCGTACCAATGCAATGTCGTCCTTAAGACTCTGGTACACGGAGCTTATGCTACTTATGGCTCGAGCAGTTTAACCCAGGAAATTGTAGGCCGCACACCATACGACATAGCGTCCATATCATCATCATCATCATCATTTAAGACTGATTATGCCTTTCAGCATTCAGTCTGGTGCATAGCCCCCCTTATACAGTACCTCCATGATCCCTTATTCAGTGCTAACATTGGTGCCTCTTCTGATGTTAAACCTATTACTTCAAAATCATTCTTAACCGAATCCAGGTACCTTCTCCTCGGTCTGCCCCGACTCCTCCTACCCACTACTGCTGAATCCATGAGTCTCTTGGGTAACCTTGCTTCTCCCATGCGCGTAACATGACCCCACCATCTAAGCCTGTTCGCCCTGACTGCTACATCTATAGAGTTCATTCCCAGTTTTTCTTTGATTTCCTCATTGTGGACACCCTCCTGCCATTGTTCCCATCTACTAGTACCTGCAATCATCCTAGCTACTTTCATATCCATAACCTCAACCTTGTTGATAAGGTAACCTGAATCCACACAGCTTTCGCTCCCATACAACAAAGTTGGTCGAAAGATTGAACGGTGCACAGATAACTTAGTCTTGGTACTGACTTCCTTCTTGAAGAAGAGAGTAGATCGTAGCTGAGCGCTCACTGCATTAGCTTTGCTACACCTCGCTTCCAGTTCTTTCCCTATGTTGCCATCCTGTGAGAATATGCAGCCTAAGTACTTGAAACCGTCCACCTGTTATAACTTTGGCACTCAATCCGTTTATATTTCTTTCCTACTGACATTACTTTCGTTTTGGAGATGCTAATCTTCATACCATAGTCCTTACATTTCTGATCTAGCTCTTAAATATTACTTTGCAAACTTTCAATCGAATCTGCCATCACAACTAAGTCATCCGCATATGCAAGACTGCTTATTTTGTGTTCACATATCTTAATCTCACCCAGCCAGTCTATTGTTTTCAACATGTGATCCATAAAATATATGAACAACAGTGGAGACAGGTTGCAGCCTTGTCTTACCCCTGAAACTACTCTGAACCATGAACTCAATTTACCGTCAACTCTAACTGCTGCCTGACTATCCATGTAAAGACCTTTAATTGCTTGCAAAAGTTTGCCTCCTATTCCATAATCTTGTAGAACAGACAATAACTTCCTCCTAGGAACCCGGTCATATGCCTTTTCTAGATCTATAAAGCATAGATACAATTCCCATATAGATCAACTTTTTTTCTACCGTTTAAAGACTCTGAGGATTGATCGGTGAGAGGATACGGAACAAAAAAGGTCTAATGTACTTATGTCTCGAAATGCATGGTTTCCATAGTGGAGGCCATTTATTCAGTCGTATAGAGTCTGCGTTCTAATACGCATTATACCCTTCTAGAGGGTGGTACTGTTCTTCATACGTCATGATTTAGCGCCAAAGTAATTAGTAATGTTGTGTCTTATGCACCTTGTAGTGGATGAGATACAGCGTTATACACAATGGTTCCCTACTCGATCGGGACAAGTTGTTTAATTACGGGAAGGCAAATGGCAACGGGCGGAGGGTTGCACGGTTGTATCAGGAGACATATCCCCGACGACTACAACCACTCCATGCAACGTTTCCAGCAGATGATTCGCCTTTTGTCTGAGACCGGGTCGTTTCAGGAAGCAGAAATCATGAAGGACATTCCCGAAATGTTCGGACGCCAGACTTGGAGGAAAATGTGACCGCCGTATCACTTCCAGGCAGTTGGACCGCAACTACAGGGTAAGCTAGACAACTGCGTGGCACATTCTCCATGACAACTGTTACTATCATTATCACTCAAAGCGTACGCTGGGCTTACGAGCGACAGGCTTTCCACATCGGGAGCAGTTTCGTCACGGGTTTATTCACCAGGCAACGATTCCAGAATCTGCGTCATCCATCCCATTTCACAGTTGATGCCACCTTTACGCGGAGTGGTATCTTCAAACTTTCGTAACAGTCATCTGTGGGATAGTATCCAGAACCACCATGGCATGGTGACAGCGAATCATAAGCATCGGTGCAGCCTGAATGTGCGAACTGGGTTTATGGGCAACGTAATTTAGGAGCAGTCTTCCGTTCACGTCGCCTAACAGGCCGGAACTTTCGGCGTTCCTTGCGGGTGACCCTGCCTCCACTGGCGGAAGAAGTGTCGCTGATTATTCGAAACGTTAAGTGGCTGCTACATGATGGTGCTCCAGCCCACTTCGCCGTTAACGTCCGGAAGCTTTCCAATCGTGTCTTCCCTGGTCGATGGGTCGGACGAGGGGTCCCGTTGTATGGCCAGTTTGTTCACCAGATGTCAACCCGCACGATTTCTGGTTATGGGGACATCTCAGAAGTATAGTGCATACAGAGCCCAATTAAGGTGTATTCATGCTGCCGATGTGAACGTGTGAGACAGAACGTTCTAGGGCGCCCACACACGTACGTTAAGACACATGGTAATCATTCTCAACACATACAATAACTGTGGCTGCATGGTACAGCGGGTATTACACTCCTGGAAATTGAAATAAGAACACCGTGAATTCATTGTCCCAGGAAGGGGAAACTTTATTGACACATTCCTGGGGTCAGATACATCACATGATCACACTGACAGAACCACAGGCACATAGACACAGGCAACAGAGCATGCACAATGTCGGCACTAGTACAGTGTATATCCACCTTTCGCAGCAATGCAGGCTGCTATTCTCCCATGGAGACGATCGTAGAGATGCTGGATGTAGTCCTGTGGAACGGCTTTCCGTGCCATTTCCACCTGGCGCCTCAGTTGGACCAGCGTTCGTGCTGGACGTGCAGACCGCGTGAGACGACGCTTCATCCAGTCCCAAACAAGCTCAATGGGGGACAGATCCGGAGATCTTGCTGGCCAGGGTAGTTGACTTACACCTTCTAGAGCACGTTGGGTGGCACGGGATACATGCGGACGTGCATTGTCCTGTTGGAACAGCAAGTTCCCTTGCCGGTCTAGGAATGGTAGAACGATGGGTTTGATGACGGTTTGGATGTACCGTGCACTATTCAGTGTCCCCTCGACGATCACCAGTGGTGTACGGCCAGTGTAGGAGATCGCTCCCCACACCATGATGCCGGGTGTTGGCCCTGTGTGCCTCGGTCGTATGCAGTCCTGATTGTGGCGCTCACCTGCACGGCGCCAAACACGCATACGACCATCATTGGCACCAAGGCAGAAGCGACTCTCATCGCTGAAGACGACACGTCTCCATTCGTCCCTCCATTCACGCCTGTCGCGACACCACTGGAGGCGGGCTGCACGATGTTGGGGCGTGAGCGGAAGACGGCCTAACGGTGTGTGGGACCGTAGCCCAGCTTCATGGAGACAGTTGCGAATGGTCCTCGCCGATACCCCAGGAGCAACAGTGTCCCTAATTTGCTGGGAAGTGGCGGTGCGGTCCCCTACGGCACTGCGTAGGATCCTACGGTCTTGGCGTGCATCCGTGCGTCGCTGCGGTCCGGTCCCAGGTCGACGGGCACGTGCACCTTCCGCCGACCACTGGCGACAACATCGATGTACTGTGGAGACCTCACGCCCCATGTGTTGAGCAATTCGGCGGTAAGTCCACCCGGCCTCTCGCATGCCCACTATATGCCCTCACTCAAAGTCCGTCAACTGCACATACGGTTCACGTCCACGCTGTCGCGGCATGCTACCAGTGTTAAAGACTGCGATGGAGCTCCGTATGCCACGGCAAACTGGCTGACACTGACGGCGGCGGTGCACAAATGCTGCGCAGCTAGCCCGTTCGACGGCCAACACCGCGGTTCCTGGTGTGTCCGCTGTGCCGTGCGTGTGATCATTGCTTGTACAGCCCTCTCGCAGTGTCCGGAGCAAATATGGTGGGTCTGACACACCGGTGTCAATGTGTTCTTTTTTCCATTTCCAGGAGTGTAGATCACAGAATGATTGAAGAAATGGTCTCTAGCATGGAAACCAAGTATTTCCGCGCTTAAGTTCATTAGCACTTTTTTGTTCCGTACCCTCTAATCGATCAATTCCTAGAGTTTGTACACGGCGGAAAAAATCACCCTGTACACACCAGAAGATGCAAGTTAGAAGTTGTGAAACCAGTTGCGTGTGCCCTGTAATCGAATAAATATAGCTACACCGGAGTATTGGACTTCTCATTCAGTTTTATACATAATAGTTTTAAGACCTGTATTTAAATAACTGTTTACTGTCCGAATTTTCCATCAATCATCCACTACGTTTGACTACTGTCTATAAGGGAAAAGGTTTATTAAACATGATTTGGATGCATATAGTGCCGACTGTCTGTTAGGGCAAACCATAAAGTAAACCAACGTTCAGCCGTCATTAAGAACATATATAACTTAAATTCTTGTAGCCACCATGAAACCACTGTGACAATTAATCAGCTTACCATGTGAACTATCACGTTACGAACCACTGGTTATAAGAAACCAGCTCACCTGAGTGTGGATAGAGAGTGAAGTTTACAAAAAGTTGTGTTCCACGTGTGTCATAACCACAGCCGTTCCTATGATATTTCTTAATGTTAGCGATACTGATTGCAATCGTGGTTTAAATCATACTTAATTGAACGAATAAAGAAAGTTGTGCTGAATAACTGAAACTGTGTTTGAAGGAGAGAAATTTTTTTAACTGGTGAGAAACCGCATAAGTAGTCTCATTGTCTTTACTCTTCTTCTCTATTCTTGTTTATATTATACGCGTCAGTGGATGCATCAGTTGTTGAGAAAATTATGCGACAGTTCTAACAATTATCTGCTCTTGCGCTCTTTGGTTTTATGTTTATGATACTTTTCCGGCAGTCTTGTGGTATGTTTCGAAAACGATTAATTCTACGCATCAAATTGAACAATCTGTAAGGTAAATGTGAATGTATGCTTTCCCAGCGTATACAGCTGGCGAAGAGTTCTCGGGCTTCCAGTTGGGTGGCGGTGTCTTCAAACTGACTTCGCCGGAAGATGATGAGTATGTCACTCGCCGAAACGTCGCAGTTTGAAGACACCGCCACCCGACTGGAAGCCCGAGAACTCTTCGCCAATCTGTAAGGTGTCAGGAAAATCCAACACCTTCCATGAAAACCCTGACATGATAAGCAAATCCAGTAGTATGTCACACAGCTCCGAATAAATCGTGACATTAAATTAACCAAAGTAATACGAGTAACGAGTGAGCAAATGGAATACCACAGACTAACACAAGAATGCCTAAATGCATGTCATACCTTCCCACAGTGAGACAGACGCAGTTCCGAGAGGAGAAACGAGAACAGAAGCCGAGAGCAGAACCGTGTTAAGCTGGAAGGCCCTACGATAAGGGACAGACACCCACGTCTCCAGCTAACCGCTAGGACCACCCCCCAGCCCATGTTAAAAGCTCGAGCCCTCCAGAAGAACAATATAGATCTTACGATAACATTAGTGTGAGACTTTTTCGCGTCTCTGTTACGTCAGGACCACCCCCCAGCCCATGTTAAAAGATAGAGACCTCCAGAAGAACAGTATAGATCTTACGGTAACACTAAAAGGACCACACCAGCTGCAAGTTTTAGCGTGAGACTTTTTCGCGACTCTGTTACGTTGCAAACTTTAAAAACATTGCCCCACCACGAAAAGTATAATGTTTCTCATTAGATAGATAGAATTTTTGTAGGCGGAGAATAAGGTTAACATTGAGACCCTGACTGGTCAGATGAAAACACAGCCAGATAGTTTTTTTAAACCAACTTTGGTAAATTGTAGTAAGGAGAAGTCAGGAGAGAGTTGCTTCTGAGACGGCGAGGTGAGCGGAGCTGTGCTGCCCGCCGCCCCCTGACGAACACCGACAAGGTAATGAACGCATGCGATGCCGCATAACACCGCATAAAGCTTCACTCAGAACTGCAGAAGTCTCATCTGTTACACCCACTTTTTGCGTAATACTAGCGTCGATCGTCAATTAAAGCTCATGGTGTTCACATTTGCCACTTGAAGTAAAAATCTGAAACGCGATGATTTTTCTGTTGTATGGTTATTGAGAAGCCACATCAGCCACTGTAATTTACGACAAGTTAGATAAGTAATTAAAGATAATTAAGGGTCACTGTAGACCATTTTGATAGTTTTCTCTCTTGTGAAACTTAATTTAAACCTAGATTATAGATGTGATATGGCATAGGTCATCCTTCGATCCATTGTAGAACTTGGAAACCCATTCAGGGAATATTCGTTCACATTTTTGTTGAACGCAGTTGGTTTTTACCATCCTGTATTAAAACATTTCCTTTTATCAATAGTTCAACTTATAAACAATGTTTTGTGAGTAGAATAACATTTCCAATGGCAAAACTTAACTGCTTTCTCGCCGTTATTTTACCATCTGACTAAAAATAGGAAAGCGTAGAACCCCTTCCACTAAATTTAGTTAATATGAAGATTCTTTTACAGGGAGTGCTGTGGAGCTGACGCTGAAATCATGAAGTATTTGGTTATATCATCGCTAGTCTCACTGAACACTTCTGAACTCTACATGTCATGTGTGGTCTGGCGTCTCCTTACCAGCAACAGGTCCCAGGTTCAAACTAGTCAATTCCCTGAAAAACACGCCCAGAGCGTCGTTGCGCGAAAGTGGTAGGGAGACACGATATAGAACAAACAGATACCACGCAGAATGTTAGAAATCGTTTGATGGCTACTTTCCCCAACGATTTTTGTAAATTACGAGGGAATATTACTCGTATTTATGCCTTCGGTCTTATCTGACACGTTAAACCACCAGTTTTATACGTTAATACATCAATATCGTACAGATTTTCCAGGTCACTTTCAAATTTTTGAATCGTTCACCTACTGCAAGTCATGCTCTACACAACAACACGAACTCAACATGATACAGCGATTTCTCGTCCAACAGCAAAGCAAGAAGAAAATGATATACACACGTTAAACCCTGTAACTGACACTCATTGCTATGTAAAAGTTTGAAGTTCGGCTCAAAGGTGCCCACAACCTTCCTCCCTATAAAAATGTGGTGCCAACCGACCTCACAGTCGAGCCGGGCCACGCTTTAGATACCAAAGTGTCGACACATTTGACAGAAAGGCCAGAGCTCAGAGGTTAATGTTAGTTGTGGGACGGGTTAATGATCTAACAGTAGCAGCACAATTCAGTGCAATTCTGCCTAACGCCATCGTGGACGTGTCGGATGACGGGGAGGTTGTCGCACCCCCTCTCACCCACATTTCACGCCCTTCTTTTGATGCCCCCTCGATTGAGTTCAGAGCTGCGACGCCCAAGTCTTAAATCTCTATATTTTCTTATAGGTGTCCGAGGATAAGATTTCACACTACCGTTCAGAATCGACACGAAAAAGCCTCAGGTGGTGGTATAAATTGAATGAAAGCACCCATTTCCTTGGAGCATTGATTCCCACACATTTCGGAGTCGAGAAGTACAGTTCGCAAAATGTTGAGCAGCAGGACGAGGTCCTTGAGACCCTTTGACACTACTGGCACATCTCGGACGATTGAAACTTACACTAAGAACATTGCGGACCAGCAACCCCACTGATCGCGATCGCACACCTCTGGAGTGTAGACTGAACACATATTTTGGTCTGGGATGTGGGGTGGAGCCACTAGGAACGGTGCAAAACCATTAGACGAATTTTGAACATGATGCGAAGCAGTAAAGTTTCCACGTTTTTTCTAATCTTCCTGTTTCGCGCCCTCCTGTGGAGTGAGCACAGAGATGTGCACATTTCTACAAGCGTGAATCAAACAGCAAAGGGTTCACCTAAGACCGCAGTTTGTCAACACCCTCGGTGCCAACACCCCAAGTTTTCAGCACTTTAAAAACCTACCTGTAAAGAAAGAGCCTCTGACGGTGTCTTAGGGGCTTGCGGATAGGCAACTCTCAACACACGGCTCGGTTTCGGCATGCCTACTATCAGGCGCTAGAGCAGCAGCGTAGCCTGCCTGCAGGTGCATAGGACTCCAACACGGATTCTCTCTCTACAAGAAACATTTTTAAAGTGCTCAAGAAAGGCGGGCTGTTGGCACAGAAGGTGTTGCTAAACTTGGGGTCTTAGCTGGATACATTCCTGTTTTATTCACGCATAGGTCATATATTACTCTTTTGTGATCACAGCACAGGAGGCATGGGTCAGTATAACACAGTTTCGGCATCACGGCACAGGCGGGTGAGAAACTGAAGGGTCGAACAGATTTTGCACTCCGCACACCAGAGCAAACATTGCGGTCGTACTGGACTCCAAAGAGTGCGTCCACATTCAATTGGGTTGCTGGCCCACAGTGACTCTGCAGAAGGGCTGAATCCTTCAGGGCCGCGCGGGAACAGCCGAGCGGTCTATGCGCTGCAGTCGTGGACTGTGCGGCTGGTCCCGGCGGAGGTTCGAGACCTCCCTCGGGCATGGGTTCGTGTGTTTGTCCTTACAATAATTTAGGTTAAGTAGTGTGTAAGCTTAGGGACTGATGACCTTAGCAGTTAAGTCCCATAAGATTTCACACGCATTTGAACATTTGAACAATCCTTCAGGGGCAGGGGGGTCTCAGCAATGTTCCTGTTTCTTAAGAACGTCGTCCTGTTCCTCAACATACACCAAACTGTTGTTGTTATTGTTGATGTGGTCTTCAGTCCAGCGACTGGTCTGATGCAGCTCTCCATGCTTCCCTATCCTGTGCAAGCTTCTTCATCTCCCAGTACTTACTGCAACCTACATCCTTCTGAATCTGCTTAGTGTATTCATCTCTTGGTCTCCCTCTACGATTTTTACCATCCACGCTGCCCTCCAATACTAAATTGGTGATCCCTTCATGCCTCAGAACATGTCCTACCAACCGATCCCTTCTTCTAGTCAAGTTGTACCACAAATATCTCTTCTCCCCAGTTCAAATGGTTCAAATGGCTCTGAGCACTATGGGACTAAACATCTGTGGTCATCAGTCCCGTAGAACTTAGAACTACTTAAACCTAACTAACCTAAGGACATCACACACATCCATGCCCGAGGCAGGATTCGAACCTGCGACCGTAGCAGTCGCGCGGTTCCGGACTGAGCGCCTAGAACCGCTAGACCACCGCGGCCGGCCTCCCCAGTTCTTTTCAATTCCTCCTCATAAGTGATGTGATTTACCCATCTAATCTTCAGCACTCTTCTGTAGCACCACATTTCGAAAGGTTCTGTTCTCTTCTTGTCCAAACTATCTATCGTCCATGTTTCACTGCCATACATGTCCACACTCCATACAAATACTTACAGAAACGACTTCCTGACACTTAAATCTATGTCGCTATCGATCACGAAATGTGTGCGAATCAGTGTATTTTATGCCACCCCCTTAGGCAGTGTCGTGCTGAGCGTGATGTGTTTGGAATGTTTTCCTCAACCATCCATAACACGTGGTTTCGACGCTGGACGTGGCAGTTCTGACTTCAATCGGGAAGACGCCATAACAAGGGATAGAGTGTGGCTAAGAGATGATGCGACGACATTTGCATTACGTGACAGTCAACAGTGGCGGTGAGCAGAACTGTGATGAAATTTGATGCCAATCTCAGATCATTAACGCACGTTACACCTCATATGAAATTCGGCGTCCCTGCCTGTTTTCCCAAAGGTGTCGACACCCCGCTGTTTGAAGTGTTCCTGAACCTGACGCTAATGTCGCAGGGCGCCACGCTTCTGCACTATTACAGAGGAAGGTTGTAGGCACGTTTGAGCCAAATTTCAAACTTCCATATCGCGATGGGAGACATCTGTCGGGTTTCGAAAAAGTTTCCCGTAAATTAATTTGTGGAGTGCATATATCAGTAAAGAGAGAGAGAAAATTCGCTATCCACAAAGTCAGTAGTTATATTACTTGTCAGCATTTGTGAACTCTTGTTATCATGTTTCGTTATGTGGCGCTTGTCGGCGTTTGCTCTGAAAACGACTTGCAAATACTGGCTGGATGTGTGCAAAGTGTGAAGGTTACACAAAGGTGACGTGCTCATTGCAATTTCCGCCCGGATTCTCGGTGTTTAGCTGACGAAGTAGGTCGACCTGTGCCGACAGCCACAGTAGAAAAACCGTAGTATATCTTGTTAGATGCAGAACTTACTAGTAGTAACTGCTACCAAAGATTGTACGTTGGAAACGTTGTGAAATGAAGCAGTATAAACTATCTGCATCTACATCTATATTCACCGAAGTACCAATTAGTGTTAGCCGGAGGATATTTCATGTACCATTCTTATTCGCCCTCTTTTTATTTTATTTATTTAATTTTAAACTGCCTCGGGCAATGAATATACAACCAAGCACAAAATTCAAAAACCACGAGGCAAAATAAAATATTGCTCCGTTACTAATAAGACATAAGCAAATTTTTAAAATAAATGTTTCTATACTTTGCTATCATGAATATCAAGACCCTGCCTGAACATCGTCTCATACAATTTAAGCTTTTCCTTAAATAATCACAAAGGGTAACCAATCAAATTATTAGTACAAACTTGAGGACCGGTATCGTCAAAGATCCCGTGTAAATCTGTTTACATATTTAACAGTTCAGAGAAATGAGATCTCTCAGTAGCAAGAAGTAATCAACAGTTTTCAGTTCCTTGTATTTTGTTTCTCCCTTTGTTTTCTTTAAGACTCCAATGAAAATAGAGTATATTATCTTCAACAGTGTCCTCCCCTGGCAGCTGAGTGGTCAGCGCTACGGAATGTCATACCTAATGGTCCGGGTTCGATTCCCGGCTGGGTTGGAGATTTTCTCCGCTCAGGGATTGGGTGTTGTGTTGTCCTAATCATCATCATTTCTTCCCCATCGACACGCCAGTCGCCGAAGTGGCGTCAACTCGAAAGACTTGCACCCGGCGAACGGTCTACACGACGGGCGGCCCTAGCCACATGGCATTTATTTATCTTCAACAGTACAGTAATAATGATTCGAAGAGGATGTTAACTTTGGCAGGTGTTTTGTATTGCATTTAGCCATAAGACCTGCTTCTAATCTATCAACAGTGATAGTCTCTTTTGGATTAAAAACAACATTAAGATACAATGGTGTTTGAAGTGTATGGTTAAGATAGAAATAAGGGAACAGCAAAAATACAACACATTACATTACCTAATACAGTAGGCAAGGGATTCTTATAACATTGTTCCTGAAAAAAGGTGGCTAGGTTAGATAACGACGGTAGAGGTGGATAGCAAACACTTACCCTTCTCTACAAAAGCAGACCATACAAGAACATTAATATCGTGGTTTCGGGACTGTTGTGAACATGGAAGATGCTGCGATTCCTTCTTGTGCTTAAAAAAAAAAAAAAAGAAAAAGTCCTGGACGAAGAGAGCAGTGTGAACAGGGCCTATCGTGGAACACATGATAAGGGAAAAAAAAACACTTTACTATTGGATGAACCTTATCAGCGAAAATTGTCACATGATTCTTGGCACTAAGGCACTGCAGTGTAACAATGGGAGCCACTCTGTCACCGTGGCCAGCTCCTACAGGGTGTTTCAAAAATGACCGGTATATTTGAAACGGCAATAAAAACTAAACAAGCAGCGATAGAAATACACCGTTTGTTGCAATATGCTTGGGACAACAGTACATTTTCAGGCGGACAAACTTTCGAAATTACAGTAGTTACAATTTTCAACAACAGATGGCGCCGCAAGTGATGTGAAAGATATAGAAGACAACGCAGTCTGTGGGTGCGCCATTCTGTACGTCGTCTTTCTGCTGTAAGCGTGTGCTGTTCACAACGTGCAAGTGTGTTGTAGACGACATGGTTTATTCCTTAGAACAGAGGATTTTTCTGGTGTTGGAATTCCACCGCCTAGAACACAGTGTTGTTGCAACAAGCCGAAGTTTTCAACGGAGGTTTCATGTAACCAAGGGACCGAAAAGCGATACAATAAAGGATCTGTTTGAAAAATTTCAACGGACTAGGAACGTGACGGATGAACGTGCTGGAAAGGTAGGGCGACCACGTACGGCAACCACAGAGGGCAACGCGCAGCTAGTGCAGCAGGTGATCCAACAGCGGCCTCGGGTTTCCGTTCGCCGTGTTGCAGCTCGGTCCAAATGACGCCAACGTCCACGTATCGTCTCATGCGCCAGAGTTTCCACCTCTATCCACAAAAAATTCAAACGCGGCAACCCCTCAGCGCCGCTACCATTGCTGCACGAGAGACATTCGCTAACGATATAGTGCACAGGATTGATGACGGCGATATGCATGTGGGCAGCATTTGGTTTACTGACAAAGCTTATTTTTGCCTGGACGGCTTCGTCAATAAACAGAACTGGCGCATATGAGGAACCGAAAAGCCCCATGTTGCAGTCCCATCGTCCCTGCATCCTCAAAAAGTACTGGTATGGGCCGCCATTTCTTCCAAAGGAATCATTGGCCCATTTTTCAGATCCGAAACGATTACTGCATCACGCTATCTGGACATTCTTCGTGAATTTGTGGCGGTACAAACTGCCTTAGACGACACTGCGAACACATCGTGGTTTATGCAAGATGGTGCCCGGCCACATCGCACGGCCGACGTCTTTAATTTCCTAAATGAATATTTCGATGATCGTGTGATTGCTTTGGGCTATCCGAAACATACAGGAGGCGGCGTTGATTGGCCTCCCTATTCGCCAGACATGAACCCCTGTGACTTCTTTCTGTGGGGACACTTGAAAGACCAGGTGTACCGCCAGAATCCAGAAACAATTGAACAGCTGAAGCAGTACATCTCATCTGCATGTAAAGCCATTCCGCCAGACACGTTGTCAAAGGTTTCGGGTAATTTCATTCAGAGACTACGCCATATTATTGCTACGCATGGTGGATATGTGGAAAATATCGTACTATAGAGTTTCCCAGACCGCAGCGCCATCTGTTGTTGAAAATTGTAACTACTGTAATTTCGAAAGTTTGTCTGCCTGAAAATGTACTGTTGTCCCAAGCATATTGCAACAAACGGTGTATTTCTATCGCTGCTCGTTTAGTTTTTATTGCCGTTTCTAATATACCGGTCATTTTTGAAACACCCTGTAAATATTTCATCGTGATCAGTGTGGAGGTGTATTTTTCTTGCATAATGTATCTCAAAAATCTAAGAACAAATCACTACTGTACCTCGACTGGCCCACTAAGTAACCCAATCTTAATACTACAGAAAATTAGTGAAACTGTTTGGAATAAAGAGTGAAAAGTAGGAATGAACGTACCCGCTATTTGGTAGCTCTACAGTTTTTTATCGTCAGATTTGAGTTGCGTGTGGACTGCCTTCTTCGTCAAATTGTGGCCATGTTTGTGGCTACAGGAGTTATTAGCGTGGCGTTCCCTGAGAGCGACTAATTTGCTGTCCCGACGTCGTACTTTTTATGGTTGCATGATATTAGTGTTTTGTCTGCAGAAAGAGACCAACGTTTGTCCATATCCTTACAGAATTTCGCTATGAATTGTTTCACTATTTTTTTTAAAGTCATGACACTACACGAGAACGAAACAGGCTGTAGCCAAAATCCAATAAAACTAGTGGCGACGTCCAATTTACAGCTTAAATTTCTTTCTCTGAAATCTATGGCGATGAATAGAATATCGCACACGTAATTTCCGTATAAATAAACGTGGGTAATTAAATGGTAAAACTGAAATTAACAGTAACAGTAAATGAATATTATCCGTAATGGGGCAACCGAATTATCAGTCTCAAAACGATGGACCAATTAATTGCGGAGCATGATATAAAATTGCAAGTAATAACGTAAAGATAGCTAGATCTTTGTCATGAAGCGATGCAAGACTATAGTAAGTGAAAGAGCGACTTCGTTGCAGGAGTTAAATACAACGACAAGAACCAAAATTTTGTTCAAGTTGTATATTAATGACCATGCAGTCAGTACTAATAGTAACTTCAAACTTTTTCCAGATGCTGCAGTTATCTACAGTCATGTACAGTAAGAACGAAACTGCATAAATATTCATTGAGCTCTTGATAAAATCTTAAAGTAGTGCGATGATTGGCTACTTGATTTAAAAGTTGAGGAATGTGAAGCTCTACACTTTACAAAACGAGAAAGAGTAGTGTCCTACAACTTTATTATCAGTGAAATGGTGTCAGCCAACATACACAAATATCTGGGTGTAACATTTTGTGGAACCGCGTGACCGCTACGGTCGCAGGTTCGAATCCTGCCTCGGGCATGGATGTGTGTGATGTCCTTAGGTTGATCAGGTTTAAGTAGTTCTACGTTCTAGGGGACTGGTGGCCTCAGATGTTTAGCCCCATAGTGCTCAGAGCCATTTGAACCATTTGTAACACTTTGTAAGGATATGAAATGATCACATACACTCAGTAAAACAGGTGCTAGACTTCGGTTTATTGGTAGGATACAGGGGAAGTGTGATCAGTCCATAAAGTAGATCGCTTACAGAGCACTCGTGCGACTCATTCTAGACTATAGCTTGTGGGACCCGCACGAGATAGGTTGTACAGGGGATATTGAACGTATACTGAGAAGGGCAGCACGAATGTTAACAGATTTCTCTGATCTTGGGGGAGAGTGTCATAAAGATGCTGAAGAAACTGAACTGAGAGACTCTTGAGGATAGACGTAAACTACACCGAGAAAGCCTACTTACAAAGTTTCAAGAGCAGTCTCTAAATGATTAGTCTAGGAACCTACTGCAGCCGCCCTACATATGGCTCACATAGAGATCGTGAGGAGAAGATTAGATTAATTACATCAAGCACAGAGGCATTCAGACAATCAATCTTCCCTTACTCCATACGGAATGGAACGTGAAGAAACCCTAATAACTGGTACGCTGGGACGTAACAATCGACACGCACTTTACAGTGGTTTACGTTCTCATCCCGTCGTCTAATTGGCTGTTCATGGCATCCAGAAGTAGTTGGTGTGTGACGTACTACAAACATTCATCTTTAATCATCGTACTAAATCCCATCATCCCTCTGCCAAATGACGTTTCGGCCACACCGATTACACTCCTTAACTATCTGAACATCTGCAAGATTCATACAACATACTATACATCGCATATTGCCGACATACCGTCGGTAGGAACAGCGAGCTACACACAATCAGAAAAAAATTAAATTTTTCATTCTATAGTCACTATTTTTTTAATTTGCCTACATGCTACCGGTGTCGAAATACAATACCATCGTCAGGCTATCCTATGATCAAAAAATTTCCGTACGTACTTAGAATAAAAATGGCGGAGAAAATTTAAAAGAAATTATGTGTGATAGCAAACGTGTGGTGTAGAGTACAAGCTCAAAATGGACAAGTATTCTCTTACTCCTGACAGCTGGTCGAAGTCCCAAGCAGGTGAGTCAGATACTGAAAATACAGGTCTGTGTTGAGCTTTAAATAGATGAAATTTTCGGATGATATTGATAAGAATATCCCGATGTTCTGCGCCCAAGTTTTTACTTCTTAAAAAAGACTCGCAACGAAAGAGATATCTAAAATATAAAAATAACTCAAAACATTAAATTAAGAAAGTAAATAACAAAACAAGTAAGAAAACACTCCCGAATGTAATAATGAAGTATTAAAAGAAAAATAGCAGATTTATGTATTAATGTCTACATTTGCCATTTGTATACGTTTTATGTCACTATAAAACATCGATCTGACAATTAGTCGATCAGTCAGGCAAGGATCGTCATAAAAAATAACATCACAAAATACAAAATAATTTTACTGAAAAGAAATCGAGCATCCAGTGGGAGTAGTCGCGCTGTGCTGCTATATGTTATTCTGTTACGTTCTATAATCCTCCATTCACCTTCGCAGCGACAGACTTTAAATTTTCACATTTCAAATCGCTTATTACTGGTAGGTATATTTAAGAAATAAGGCGTCCTGCAGGTCTCCACCTCTAATCTTGCAACTGAATTCTAACACGTCATTCTTCACCATATAGACGTTTCACTCTAGCACTTTGGACAATCATTAGAAGCACTACTTGCCTGTGCGCCTATCGGCGCTACGGTCGCAGGTTCGAATCCTGCCTCGGGCATGGATGTGTGTGATGTCCTTAGGTTAGTTAGGTTTAAGTAGTTCTAAGTTCTAGGGGACTGATGACCTTAGAAGTTAAGTCCCATAGTGCTCAGAGCCATTTGAACCATTTTTTTGTGCGCCCATAGGAATTGTAAAACATACAATACAGCAGTTCTGGCACCATCAGAGTCTAACAGAACAGATACCACTCAGATACACACAGTTCTGAAATAAGGAGGGGGACGGCTCCCCGATGTTTGTTTCGGTGCTAGTGCACAAATATCTTTGAAACTTCTACGGCAATCGGGATATGAAAGTAGTGAGTATAATGCACGAGGGACGCTACTTCGCAGCGTGAAATAAGTTATAAAATTCAGTCGGTCAGTGCCTGTGACCAGATGTCCGAAGCGGTTAAGGAAACCTCGCACGAGAAGCGGTGAGTCCGGGTTCGAGTCTCCATTCGGCACAAATTGTCAGCTGTTGCCACTGCATTACCTCAATGCCATGTGCGGCTAGCCGTCACTATTATCTACCCATCCTTTCCTTTCTCCTTCCTTACATTTTATGTTTACATATTCGCTTTCTCTGCTACAGAATTTTAAGTGCTCGTCCTGTCTTTATATAATGTGTTAATATTACCCAGAATATTCAAGAGATACGACGTGCAGAAAATGTGCGGCACTAATCCTGTGATCAGACACCATAGCGTCCTCATTCTACCTCTCGACGTTTCGGTTTCACTGCTGTAATTATCTTAATGAACACCATACAAGACACTATACAGTGGCTGTAAATGTGGAGCAATCTAAGCTGTACTTTCGCTATACCTGCTGCAGGTATTAAGCCATTTATCCTGTGTCTTACTGCTCATTACTCCTAAATACTCATTACTAATTTTGTACTTAGATATTACCTCGTCCTTCTGCTGCGCGTCGTTTCAGATCGAATTCCTTTTTACGAGCACTCATCTGCACTGAACACTATAAAATGGTATACGGTTATTAGGTTATACACTCAGCCGTCTTACTAGTGATGTTTAATTGGCCAATTTGGTTCATAAATTATACTAGTTTGTTTTCTGATGTGCATGTGCCCGTCCAGCAGAGCCGAAAATTCGATGTACGTAAAGTGACCTGAGACGCAGCCACACCGAAAAGCAATAGCAGCGTACCGGTTTGCGACTCCTTAGGTGCACCCAGTGAGAAGGCCAAATACACAGTAGGGCAGGCATGAAACGTTGGTTACGGTATAGTGCCCTGACAGTGAATATTGGCGTTCCTGAAGTTTAAAGCCAACACACGGTCTGAAACATCGACGTGCAGAAGGAAGACGCGAGATTGATAACGTACGTCTGCAGCTGAATGACCCTAAGGTTTCCACCCTTGCAGTTAATACATCTACATCTACATGATTACTCTGCAATTCTCATCTAAGTGCTTGGCAGAGGGTTCATCGAACCACAATCTTACTATCCCTCTACCATTCCACTACCGAGCAGCGCGCGGGAAAAACGAACACCTAAACCTTTCTGTTTGAGCTCTGATTTCTCTTATTTTATTTTGATGATCATTCCTACCTATGTTGGTTGGGCTCAACAACGTATTTTCGCATTCGGAAGAGAAAATTGGTGACTGAAATTTCTTAAATAGATCTCGCTCCGACGAAAAAGCCTTTGCTTTAATGACTTCCATCTCAACTCGCGCATCACATCTGCCACACTCTCTCCCCTATTACGTGATAACACAAAACGAGCTGCACCCTTTCGATATCCTCCGTCAATCCCACTTGGTAAGGATCCCACACCGCGCAGCAATATTCTAACAGAGGACGAACGAGTGTAGTGTAAGCTGTCTCTTTAGTGGACTTGTTGCAACTTCTAAGTGTCCTGCCAATGAAACGCAACCTTTGGCTCGCCTTCCCCACAATATTATCTATGTGGTCTTTCCAACTGAAGTTATTCGTAATTTTAACACCCATGTACTTAGTTGAATTGACAGCCTTGGGAATTGTACTATTTATCGAGTAATCGAATGCCAACGGATTTCTTTTGGAACTCATGTGGATTATCTCACAGTTTTCGTTAAGTAGCGTCAACTGCCATCTGCCACACCATACAGTAATCTTTTCTGAATCGCTTTGCAACTGATACTGGTCTTCGGAGGACCTTACTAGACGGTAAATTACAGCATCATCTGCTAACATCCTAAGAGAACTGCTCAGATTGTCACCCAGGACATTTATATAGATCAGGAACAGCAGAGGTCCCAGGACGCTTCCCTGGGGAACAACTGATATCACTTCAGTTTTACTCCTTACTTGCAGCCAATGAGAAGGCTAAATATACTGTAGGGCAGTAGGACAGGCACGAAACGTTGGCTACAGTGTAGTGTTCTGACAGCGAATATTGGCGCTCCTGAAGATTAATCCCACCGGCCAGCGTGGCCGTGCGGTTCTAGGCGCTTCAGTCTGAACCGCATGACTGCTACGGTCGCAGGTTCGAATCCTGCCTCGGGCATGGATGTGTGTGATGTCCTTAGGTTACTTAGGTTTAAGTAGTTCTAAGTTCTAGGGGACTGATGACCACAGATGTTAAGTCCCATAGTGCTCAGAGCCATTTGAACCATTTGATTAATCCCAACACACGGTCTGAAACGTCGACGTGCAGAAGGAAGACGCGAGATTAGCAACGAACATCTGCAGCTGAACTACGCTAAGGTTTCAACCCTTGCAGTTAATTAACTCCTTACTTGCAGTCAATGAAAAGGCTAAATATATTGTAGCGTAGGCATGAAACGTTTGCTGCAGTGTAGTGTTCTGACAGTGAATATTGGCGCTCCTGAAGATGAATCCCAACACACGGTCTGAAACGTCCACGTGCAGAAGGAAGACGCGAGATTAGTAACGAACGTCTCCTGCTGAACGATCTTAAGGTTTCCATCCTTGCAGTTAATTCACTCCTTAGGTGCACCCAATGAGAATGCCAAATATACAGTAGGGCAGGCTTGAAACATCGTTTACGATAGTGTCCTTAGAGTGAATATTGGTTCTCCTGAAGATTAACCCCAACACACGGTCTGAAAGGTCCACGTGCAGAAGGAAGACGCGAGATTAGTAATGAACGCCCCCTGCTGAACGACCCTAAGGTTTCCATCCTTGCAGTTAATTCACTCCTTACTTGCAGCCAATGAGGAGGCTAAATATACTGTAGGGCGGTAGGGCAGGCATGAAACGTTGGCTACAGTGTAGTGTTCTGACAGTGAATATTGGCGCTCCTGAAGATGAATACCAACACACGGTCTGAAACGTCGACGTGCAGAAGGAAGACGCGAGATTAGTAACGAACGTCTGCAGCTCAACTACGCTACGGTTTCCATCCACACCAGAAGCTGTACAGCAGAACACAAAGCCCGCTAGCGGCTGCTCGCCGGTCGTACGTGCGTGGTCTCAGAGTAGACATTTCGCCTGTGCGTCCGCGCGGTGCCCTCGCAAAGGCAGCTGTTGCACTGACCGTGGCGAGGCCAGTCGGGCGGATGCCGAGTGACCGAGAGTGAGAGTGGAACGCCGCGCAGCAGTGGGCGTCGTCTCCGCCCCCCTGCCCCCCAGCGGCGGCCCCCCTTGCCACACCCGCCACAGTGTCCCGTAAGAGGCGATGGCCCGAGGGCAGCCGCCCCACTCTGCCCGCGTTCCGCGAGTATAAGAGCCCGCAGCGACCACCCTCAGCTACACACAAGTCTTCACAGCTTCATCCGTCCGCAGCTCTGCAGCAACAAAACCTATCCGCCAACATGAAGGTTCTGGTAAGTCACCGTTCACAAGCTCTTCGATACTTCTCCCGGCAGCAGATCACTAATCCGGCGTTTCGAACATTTCACCCATCGACGTCATCAGGCGAATAATGTTCTGAACATATACTCCGTGTGACTCGTCCATTTCATGCAGTCCTTTCGCATTATACAATAACGTTTACTTTAACTTCAAATTGTCAGGTGATACTATTTCATACGTTGCTACGACCTCTACCCCAATTGGTTTCTTAGAGTAGCTCTCCGAACAGCTCTCTTACCCGAGTCGAGAGCGTTTCAAACATATGACCAATCTCCATCTTCAGGCAAACAAAGCATTGAAAATCCACTTTAACTGGCATGTACATTTAATCCAGACTTCTACTGTCATGCTTCAATTTCACCCACATGAAAGATCTGAACACTGGAACTTGAGTTAGCAACAAACAGTACTTTTCTATGCACGGTTATAGTCTCTGCTCTACTTGTCTCTTAGAATAGCTTTCTGAATACCTGACAGCTATTAACTGGGACCGGAGCGTTTCAAACATATGACCAATCTCCATCTTCAGGCAACCAAAGTATTGAAAAACCATTTTAACTGACATGTACATTTATCCAGACTTCTACAGTCACGCTTCAATTTCACCCACATGAAACTGAACACTGGGACTTGAGTTAGAAAGAAACAGTACTTTTCTATGCACAGTTATAGTCTCTGCTCTACTTGACTCTTAGAACAGCTTTCTGAATACCTGACCGCTATTAACTGGGACCGGAGCGTTTCAGGTATCTGCCTCACCAATAGTTTGAACACTTGATCTGTGTCATCACCAGATAAAATTGTTCTGGTCTCTGCCAACAGGCCACTATTAAGTTAGACAGGAGCATTTCAAACATTTGACCAACTATTATCTTCAGGCAAACAAATTCCTGTTCATACACGTTTTCTAAATCGTACGTTTCATCCAGGACAGTCTCATTGTGCAATAATGTTACATCTACTTTAGCTAGACAAACGTTTCGCACTTTACAATCATTCTCATTATCAGGTGATACTTCTCTATATGTGGCTCCAAGCTCTGATGTACTTGCTTCACGTTCACTGTGTAACCATGAAGGTTACCAATAGGAAAGTATTCTTCGGTATAGTCTATACTTGATTCAGAGTAAGAACCAAGTTATTAAAAGTAAATAAGAGGCGCTTTGCAATGGGATATTAAATGTCAACGTTACATCTACTTTAGCTAGACAAACGTTTCGCACTTTAGAATCATTTTCATTATCAGGTGATACTTCTCTATATGTGGCTCCCACCTCTGATGTACTTGCTTCACGATCACTGTAAACATTGAGGTGAAAGTATACACCAATAGGAGAGTACACTTCGGTGTAGTCTATACTTGATTTAGAGTAAGAAGCAAGCCATGAAAACTAAATATGAGGCGCATTGAAGTGCGATAGTAAATGTCAACTGGCTATTGTGGGAAGTGTGAAACTTGTAAGAAGCACTTTGAACGACACAATATTCACTTTGTGAATTTACAAAAAATTAACAAACATCGTGACTTTCATGCCCGGCATCATAATCCAACAAAAATCCTCTGACATAAAAAACTACCGTTTCCTTTCATACTGCCTCTGAACAGATGTGTTTACGTAACATATCTGATATACTTGATACATCAGTAGCCTCTCCGCACTATTTTTTAAACTCATGTTGCACTCTAAATTTCGTCAGTCTTGTATCCCGTCATTCACCGTCGCATTTTAGTTTGAAGTTTCATTCTTCTGAGGAAGTTTCGTGTTTCCTCTTGAAACATGACGTGGCCATTTCCTTCAATGTTAACCAGCCCTCAACATGTTCATGTTTCTCAAGCGTCGTGATTCGCAAGCTGCAACCACATCATCTCCCATACTTGTAGCTGAGATACGAGAGCCGGCAAGAGTGGCCGAGCGGTTCTAGGCGCTCCAGTCTGGAGCCGCGCGACCGATGCGGTCGCAGGTTCGAATCCTGCCTCGGGCATGGATGTGTGTGATGTCCTTAGGTTAGTTAGGTTTAAGTAGTTCTAAGTTCTAGAGGACAGATGACCACAGAAGTTAAGTCCCATAGTGCTCAGAGCCATTTGTACCATTTTTGAGATACGAGAGAATTTGTCGGAGAGGTGTGCAAATCACTCTGCACTCCTACGTGGCCGTTGTCATTCGCATCTGCTGAGTTGTCGGGCCGCGTGATATTCCTCCCGAAACCTCTTGAGCACTCGGCGTTTCGAACCCTCTGCTTGAATCTTCTACTGGATTCCACTGGTGTCCCTGGCTGGCTGTTGTATAGGGAAAACCGTTCAGCCAACCAGGGGTACCGTTGGAATTCTGAAGAAGTTTCTACCAGAGGGTTCGAATCTTCGAGCGGTGAATAAGTTGAAATCAGACCCGGCCTAGCGATTCAGTAGATCATCAGATACGTAAATCGTCTGCATTTTTGATCCGTGGACTTTAAGAAGTCTTTCATTACGTCATGTTTGATGTATCGTAGTAGAAGAGGTTATTTTCGTTCTGCACATCACTTTTTCGCTCATTGCCCATCCCCACATAATCATATTTTGTAGTCACAGTTGTCTCATTCGAAAACAACAGGTACACAACTCGTGTAGCCCTGTAGTATATTCAGCACCATGCATGAAGTTTCAGTTTATTACTAGTTTATCCAATCAAACACATTTTGCAGAAAATATCCACTGAATGTGCCTGCAATATCATGTAACTGTACGATACATTATTCGGGAGATATGACATCATAAACAGCGAGCTTTCGATTTGAAATTTGTAGTAGTCTGTCGATGAATAACCCTAAACTAATAAAACCAACATAAAGGGACTTGTAGTCTTTAAGCATAAAGGTTTTACTCGCATGAAGTAAAATGTTTATCACTAGCTCAGACTTCTGAAGTTCTTATATACATGCGTGTTCGATTCCTTAATGAAACAGCTTGCAGGCTTAATGGTTTATGGAGATTCACCTACTTTCCTAATAGAAATACGACCAATGTGTGACTATGAAATTAAACCGAAAAGCAGAGGCGGAAACGAAACTTGACTGATTACTGTGCACGACGAAAATGTACAGAGATCACATTATGGTATCAGTCACACTTAGAAATCTTGGGACAGAGGCTACAAGAGTTTAGACGAATGTTTCAGTTCGAGCGACGGGTAGGAAGCTACGGATCGAGCTTGCGTTGCCGTGTGGGATACCACCAGCAATACGTGTGATACGTCATAAGCCCAGCACGTAGGCACGCTTCAGCACCTGGATCACAGCGGATTGGCGAGTCACGATAGGCTGTAACGCCTCATCACTATTCCGATGGCGAGTTAGCGCAAAGCGCGGCGGACTCGACCCATGTACCTATCGATGATGAGGCGATGCACTGCGCTTATGTGGGGGAAACAGACGGGGGTTGACGGGATCCGATGGACTAGTGACACCCACACAGTTCTTGCTCTACGTCCAGTGACGCGAAAAAGGCAGAGAGAACTGAGGTGCAGATCACTTACTAATCCTCGGAGATAAATAAAAGAATGGTAGATCTCAAACAGGTCTAGCCATCGCTACTCCTTTACAGATACTCTACTACAGGAGATGGGATTTATCTACATCCGCATTCCAAAGACGGAGAATGGCGGAGTGTACTTTATCCATATCGTATTGAACCTTTCCTGCTCTACTCTCGAATCGCATGTGGGAAGAAAAGTCAATCTTATCCGTCCATATTAGCCAGAATTTTGTTGTAAGTTATGGTCATTACACAGCAAGTATATTGGAGGGAGAGATGTTTGATGAATGATCACTGTAATGTAATCCTGTTTCTCGTAACATCTTCCGTTTTTGAAGGTAAAATATTCTAGGATGTTAGGCTACATGAAGTCCCTCTTCAGTTTCTACCTTACACAGTCGACGTTTCGCCATCTCTGCTGAGTTGTTCTTCTGGATCTGGTGTCCCTGGTCTAAAGACTGGGACGCAGGGGCCGAAACATCGACTATGTAAGGAAGAAGTTAAAGACGGCCATGAGGTTGCCTAACAGCCTATAAAATTTTACCTTCAATATCAACGACTATGAAAGCTGCCTGTATTACAATATGAGCCAACTAACCAACGACGAAGAGTGCATCTCACCTCTTGAATACTGTCTGCCTCTTCAGTCTGTTCCTCAAGGTAAGGATTCCAGATCGACAAACAATCTCAATAACTGATCGAACGAGGGTTTTGTGAGTTACGAAGGGTGATCAGAAACTAAGGTTACAAGACCCATATTCCTCGAATTTCGTCTGTTGTGGAGAAATTAGAAGTCGGCAGTGGCCAATCTAGCATGATGTCAACAGATTTGAACACAGCTCGATTGCAGGAGTTGTATCAGGACAACAGGGGGATTACCTAGGAAGCTGGACACTTGCTTTAGCCTAGGGAGATGAAACACATTGCGACAACGTCGCTGCAAACGCAAAGGCAGGATTTTTAGTAGGAGAGCATAGTCAAATTCGTCCTACAAAGCGATAAGTGCCTAAACCGTTATGGAGACTATGACGAAAAAAAAAACACCTGAAGTTCTATCGGTTTGCTGTATTTGTTGTACCAAATAAAATGTACATTTTTGGCTGCAGGTTTCTTAGCAATAGTTTGTGATTACCAAGCGTATCTTTCTCGAGCGTAATAACATCCCCTAAGGATTCTTCCAATACATCTGTGCCCTTACATTCGTTCCTACACGGCCAAAAAAGGGAAACTATGGCGAATTATGAACTGTGGTCAAAAGGATCATCTGCGACCTACACGAAACATTTTGCGAAATGAGAGTCACAGTCACTCCTACATGCGACCCGGCATCTAAATCGAAATCTTTGGTCTTGAAGGCTGAAATTACTGCAGAACCACCATACCATATATCCTAAAGAGATTCCAGTATGGAGATATCAAAACGAAGAAAAATGCAGGTGTCGCTAAAATAGGACAATAGGACATAAAGCATTCATCTCCGAGTATACCACAAGCCCCTATCGCCATGTGGCGGAGGGTTTTTGTTGTTCCATTATGGTTTATCCCATATTCCTTTTACAGTCACAAATTATGAGCGATAAGAAAGTCTGTTGGTATTTACCCGTCCGAGGTTCCCGGTTTTCCCCAGTAAAAGTAACTTTGCGAGATGTAAACCTCCTCAGTATCTACTATTAATACCATCTAATAGGGGGTCCACAATGGGGAGCGTTTTTTGAGTTATATATTCTGTACGTAGGACCATAAAAACTTTTTGTAGTGTGACTGGGCTCATCACAACCTAGATAAAATGGACGAGTTCTTAAAATATATTCTCAATATTTTTGGCTGTAGATGACGACCGATCGTATGTTTGAAACGCTCCAGTCTCACGTAAGAGAGTTCATCACAGAAAGTTGAACAGGAAACATGTAAATTTACCAAAATATCTTGCATCTTTTTAACACTTATCTTTTTGCGACGTTGGGATGTGATGCGAAATGGAATAGTCTATTTGAATCACGTGTTAAGAAAAGTGCAATGAGAAACCGCACTTCATGCCAGACTTAATAAGCGCTGTTTGGAAGGCAGGCTATTTCGCTGCATTTCACTGATTAAATATTCTAGGATCATCAACCAAGTCATAAGCGTCGTGTTGACGCAACCTTTATTCAGAACTCGCCTGAAGGTGACGAGTAGGAATCTCGTCGAAACACGATACACGATACCACGACCCGATTGATAACCCGACAATATTTCATCGGTTAACATGTGCTGTCTACCCGACAACACTTATCGCTGAAGATTTCTGAGCACCGTCTGTCGTGTGAGTGGTACACTGCTAAGACCCAGACCCACATTCAAGGGGACGGCTGTTAAAATCCGGACATGCGGACTCAGGTTTTTCCCTATTTTTTTTAATCGTTCAAGAAAAATACTCTAATGGTTCCACTGAAACGGCACGCACGATTTCCTACCCTACCTCGTACCCAAAGAGAGCTTTTGCTTCGACTCTTATTGCCTCGTTATCGATGGGACACTAAATTCTAAACTTGAGTGCTTACACAAAGTACACATCTCAGGAATAGAAGTCGCTTCTCCTACAACTTGTGCCACATCTGGCTAGCACACTTTACTACTTGTTCAGTACCTTGATAAAGTTTACCTACAAAGTTTTATTACTATGTCTATGGTACGGAAGACATTTTCTTTCTGATCAATATCATTTGTGGAATCAACAATCGACAGTAAATCGTGGTGCTAATTCGAGTTTGTACTGTGTTTGTTTGTGAGGCTTTCTCAGCGAGAGGACCACTTGCATAGGTGCAGCAGAGTACTTGTAACTAAGAGACGCCTTCTTGTTGCAGGCTATTGTCTTCCTCGCCCTCGCCGTAGTTGCCTACGCCGAAGAGGCCGCTGAGAAGAAGGAGGCCGCCCCCGAGGCCGTCGCCGAGGAGAAGAAGCAGGAGAAGCGCGGGCTCCTGGGTCTGGGCTACGGCGCCGCCCCCGCCATCGGCTACGCCGCCCACGGTATCGGCTACGCCGCCCCCGCTGTGAGCTACGCCGCCCCCGCCGTGAGCTACGCTGCCCCCGCCTACGCCGCCTACGCCGCTCCCGCCGTCGCTAAGGTCGCCGCCCCCGCCGTGGCCTACGCCGCCCCCGCTGTCGCCAGGGTTGCCGCTCCCGTCGCCAGGGTGTCCTACGCCGCCCCCGCCGTGAGCTACGCCGCCCCCGCCGTGAGCTACGCCGCTCCCGCTTACGCCGCCTACGCCGCCCCTGCCGTGGCTAAGGTCGCCGCCCCCGCCGTGGCCTACGCCGCCCCCGCCGTGGCTGCTGCCCCCGCCTACGCCGCCTACGCCGCTCCCGCCGTGGCTAAGGTCGCCGCCCCCGCTGTGGCCTACGCCGCCGCCCCCGCCGTGAGCTACGCCGCCCCCGCTTACGCCGCGTACGCCGCCCCCGCCATCGCTAAGGTGGCCGCCGCCCCCGCCCTCTCCTACGCCGCCTACGGCTACGGACACGGTCTGGCTTACCACTAAATGCACCACCAAGAACAGGATGTGCCACTTCACAGTTCAGGTGAGTTCAAAAAAGCGGACAATACGTGGAGAAATCATTCAGTCAGAGACCCACGAATTACATTACCATTTGCAAGTTATGATACTACCAGATGCTGTATGTCCTCACTTACCACTAACGAGGTAACAGTTTCATCAAATATGTACGTCACCATCACCTGCAGTTGCATTTTCCCAGGTGCTGAGTACAAACTCCTCCACATCTTCCTATGAAGTAATCTCCTGTAGTTGGTACCGTCGTCCAATTTTCAACATGTCCTTCTACATGACGTCAATACAGAGTATTCTAGGTCTCGTTATTAGCCGATCCCCCTAATTTCACTTTCCTGCTTTACTTGAGCCCTTCTTGGTGGTTCCAATTTGACATGTATCGTGTCTACCGAGTCTGGATATTTCGGATTTTCCTGCTAGTCCTATGTTAAAATCAGTCATCTCACTCACTGCTTCTCCGCTGGTCCACTTTTTTTTTGTGCCATGGACGTGAAGAATTCCATATGCGAAACCTGTAGTCCTATTTATAGTTTCATCGTCCAGTGTTCCTTCTATCAGCACAATGCCTTCTTTATAGCGTCCAACCAAAGTATTCTTGATCTTCCTGCCCACTGAATGTTTCCAACTTCTCTCTCCACATTTAATCCAGCTGTCCTCACGGGTACGATCCTCACCATGAGCCCAAACCTGTAGTGTCTGAATGTTTTTCCTCGTTCTACTAGTGCTGTCTTCAGAACAGCTGTCTCACCCTCATCTCTTCACTTCTCAATTGATCCAATTTTGTTTTGACTGTGGACCTGAAGAACTTGGTCTGCGACACCTTTAGTCGCGATGATTCACTTTTTCGAGGCTGGGCTACCTTTGAAAATCACTGGGTTTGCTTCTCCTCGCACCCTGGGACCTCATAAAAGTGATGTAACATTCTCGTAGATGCAAGAGCTCTTCTGTACCCTACTGGACAACTTCATTCAAGGCTACATTGTCATGAGAATTTACACTTTCAAACTACGCAGAGTTGTCCACATTCTGTAGGGGGCGGTCACCAGTTACCGAATCAGTGCCATTACTGCGGTTTTGGTTTCACTTATTTTGAGACATTATCTTATTTTCAGATTTTATCTTATTTTGTTTGTCCAGTCTCAGTACTAGCTCAATTTCTGTCGAGACCAAATACGTTGTGTTCCCAAATGGTCTGTATTAGCATTTTTCAGACAGACGAGTAAGTATAGCCAGAAAGTATTCTCAGAATAACTGAAAAAAGGGGGGGGGGCACATTATATTAGTTCAAACATCGGAAGAAACCAAGAGCGTACTACCTACAATGGGAACACGCTCAGTAAAGAAGTTCTGGTGTTCAGTATTCGAGATAACGACACCTTTAACTTTTTTATGAGTTAAAAATTGACTGAGACACAAATAGAATGTTTTGATAAATTTTATGTGCATTTACAAACACTCTTTCGTTGAATATGCAGACTGTTTCTTAGTCGTGGTTATCAAAGGATCCTCTCCAGCTCGTATTTTGGGAGTTTACTGGTTCGAATTGTTTAGTTTTATGTTTTACTCTATAAGTAAAACATATTCTCTTAGGGATGGCCATGTTTCTTTCAGATCTACTCAACTTTCAAGTTTCGAAAACAAATGTTGTTAACCAACATTCTTCATCTTTTGACACTCGATCCCTTCTCCCTTGACCCGACCCACTCTGCTGTTGAGTATCATACTTGTTTCACATAACGCTACTAACATTGCCAAAGATACACTGTGCGTACTAAGTAATTCTGAATTCTATGTTGCCTTCATGATGCTCTTTACCAGATATGTTTTACTACACTGATATTGGTAAGTTTCGAAGGATAACTATATACACTAGAAAACTTAAACTATCTTCAATAATTCACAGGAGAGGGAACAGGTCCAATTCAGTTAGCATACAAATGTAGTCCATTGCATAATATAAGCCTAAGTGATAACGAGCTGGTAGTGTTCTCTGAACGCAAAGATCATCGTAAGACTTTCCGATGTTAAGCCTGACGATTCCCTTTTGCTTTGTCCGCAGAGTCCGCAGTGCTGTTGGCAAACCGGATGGAGCCTCGACGCTGCCGCCACGGAGTGAACTCTCCACCAAACTCTTCCTTCACTTCTCACCAGTCGTCGTCAACGACTCCCTTCCATCAACTAATTTATTGATTCCATCGCTGCGCCCAATGAATAACAGTCACTCACTGTTGTGCACGCTTCTTCAAACCCCGTCGGTGGTCTTGCGACCTTCGACGCGATCTTTTTTCTAGAAATAAACTATATAAAAATATATATACTCCGTTTTGTTTTCTTTTCCCCTTGATTCTCCACCAACAGTACACAGCAAAGAAACTGCACACCCAATCTGACATGAAATACATATGCCGATGCTTGCACCAAAAAATTTTAATCAGTTATAAGTTGTCCACTCTAAGATAAAAGTATCGAACAGAGTTCACCTTAGTCTGGAAAGGGACTTTACTGTTGCGACAATATTTCTTATAATAAAACGATTGATCTATTTCAAACATCCAGTCACGAGGAACTGAATCGTATTGGTGAGATTAAAATTTCGTGGTTTAAACTGACAGAAAGAAGAAATAGAGTGAGAATTTGATGCGACACTGTTTGGAAATAGACAGTCTAGTAATGGAAGTGTGGCTGACGAAAATGGTAGAGGGAGACCAAGACTTGAATATAGTTGCTGTTTACAGTGAATATACAGTGATAAGCCCAAATATTACAACCACTGCCTACTGCGACATTTGTTAATATTACAACCACTGCCGACTGCGAGATAAGCGACTCGGCAGATTACACAGGTCTGCAAAAAAAATATTTTTTGAAAGTTATTTGATATTTGATAACTAACTTTTATGTACTTTTCAGCGATAATTTCAAAAATGCAATCAATTTTTTTCTATCACGTCAGGTTTTATCACAAAATTGCTTTCCGAATATAATAAAGAGGGATTTTACATGAAATTGTACCAATGACTACAGGTGACAGTTTACGTTTTGAATTTAGAGGGTTATTATTCTCAACAAGAATAAAATCTACAGGAAAACTTCTGAATAATTACTTAACGTAGGTATATAGACTTTGTGACAGTGGTAAACATACTCATTCTATTTTGGATTAAATTTTAAAAGGAACATAAAATTGGACTGAATTTCGTTAGTAGGCCTAGTTTTCAGTCCAGAAATACAACAAATAAGGTTTCACTTGGCAGATGAAGACTCTTTTTGGCGCTTCATGAGGCAATATCGAGCAAGGTTACACGTAATACCTTCTTTATACACTCCTGGAAATTGAAATAAGAACACCGTGAATTCATTGTCCCAGGAAGGGGAAACTTTATTGACACATTCCTGGGGTCAGATACATCACATGATCACACTGACAGAACCACAGGCACATAGACACAGGCAACAGAGCATGCACAATGTCGGCACTAGTGCAGTGTATATCCACCTTTCGCAGCAATGCAGGCTGCTATTCTCCCATGGAGACGATCGTAGAGATGCTGGATGTAGTCCTGTGGAACGGCTTGCCATGCCATTTCCACCTGGCGCCTCAGTTGGACCAGCGTTCGTGCTGGACGTGCAGACCGCGTGAGACGACGCTTCATCCAGTCCCAAACATGCTCAATGGGGGACAGATCCGGAGATCTTGCTGGCCAGGGTAGTTGACTTACACCTTCTAGAGCACGTTGGGTGGCACGGGATACATGCGGACGTGCATTGTCCTGTTGGAACAGCAAGTTCCCTTGCCGGTCTAGGAATGGTAGAACGATGGGTTCGATGACGGTTTGGATGTACCGTGCACTATTCAGTGTCCCCTCGACGATCACCAGTGGTGTACGGCCAGTGTAGGAGATCGCTCCCCACACCATGATGCCGGGTGTTGGCCCTGTGTGCCTCGGTCGTATGCAGTCCTGATTGTGGCACTCACCTGCACGGCGCCAAACACACATACGACCATCATTGGCACCAAGGCAGAAGCGACTCTCATCGCTGAAGACGACACGTCTCCATTCGTCCCTCCATTCACGCCTGTCGCGACACCACTGGAGGCGGGCTGCACGATGTTGGGGCGTGAGCGGAAGACGGCCTAACGGTGTGCGGGACCGTAGCCCAGCTTCATGGAGACGGTTGCGATTGGTCATCGCCGATACCCCAGGAGCAACAGTGTCCCTAATTTGCTGGGAAGTGGCGGTGCGGTCCCCTATGGCACTGCGTAGGATCCTACGGTCTTGGCGTGCATCCGTGCGTCGCTGCGGTCCGGTCCCAGGTCGACGGGCAGGTGCACCTTCCGCCGACCACTGGCGACAACATCGACGTACTGTGGAGACCTCACGCCCCACGTGTTGAGCAATTCGGCGGTACGTCCACCCGGCCTCCCGCATGCCCACTATACGCCCTCGCTCAAAGTCCGTCAACTGCACATACGGTTCACGTCCACGCTGTCGCGGCATGCTACCAGTGTTAAAGACTGCGATGGAGCTCCGTATGCCACGGCAAACTGGCTGACACTGACGGCGGCGGTGCACAAATGCTGCGCAGCTAGCGCCATTCGACGGCCAACACCGCGGTTCCTGGTGTGTCCGCTGTGCCGTGCGTGTGATCATTGCTTGTACAGCCCTCTCGCAGTGTCCGGAGCAAGTATGGTGGGTCTGACACACCGGTGTCAATGTGTTCTTTTTTCTATTTCCAGGAGTGTATGTGACAGGCTTCTCTATTTATCTTTCCTTTGTTTTCTTCGACCATGCAGTATTTAAGTTAGACGCTGATGACGCAAAACGTTGCGTGGACGTTACTTCATAGCTCGGCCATCTGTTGGTAAAATTATGAAGTATATCGAAGCTTTATTGCACGAGCGAGGCGAAGCGAGCGTAGCCTCGGCTGAGCGGCGAACTGGACAACTTCGCCAGGCTTCCGTACTTCATGAATGAACTACTTCATTTGAACGCTTCACGGCAAAGAGTGAAATGAATGTAGTACTTCACGGGAATGAACGAGTTCGACCCATCTCTAGTGTGAAGGCTGTGGTTGGTCTGCATTGTAGGAGTATATGCTATTGTAGTGTTGGGCAGTTAGCTGTTAACAGTGCGTAGCGTTGCGCAGTTGGAGGGGAGCCGCCAGCAGTGGTGGATGTGGGGAGAGAAATGGCGGAGTTTTGAGAGCGGATGATCTGGACAGTAAACTTGTGAGACTGGATGACATGAACTGCTATATATATATATATATATATATATATATATATATATATATATATATATATATATATATTATAACTTTTGAACACTATTAAGGTAAAATTCATTAATTTTTGTAAGGGGACGTTTCAATAATTATGCAGGGAATACGTTGGATACTTACAGTTGAATTCAATAGTATTTGCCGCTGAAACACTAATAACACTGGAGGGTGGAGATGAGTGGACAGACTAAAGAAAATACGTTCATTCATTTCTTCAAAAATGCACTGATCGAATCCGGTAGATGTGTTAGAGTTAACCGGTTTCGATAATAATGAGTAATCATCAGTACAAAAAATTCAACGACTCGTTAGGAAAGACACATGAAATTATACGAAATACCAGTTGACTGTTATATACCTTACCAAACACGTAACATTTGTGGTTGGAAGTATGAATTTCAAATAGACCTCATGATCCAGTTTGCCAATATCAGATCACAATCACAAAACGTAAAGAACTCAACCTATATATCGTTACAAAACGCGAAAAATTAAGGACTTTCATAGGAAAAACACGGTACAGTCGAAGATCGTAGATGACAAATAGTTCAAGAGCTGTCAGATTTAAGATATCTGAAATTCATATGAGCTCAGATTGTGATCCATTACCTGACTTATTAAAAACTGAAATACGCCCTACTGATGTTCCATAGTAATATTTACTGTTTTATGATTCGTTGTGAACCGGCTATCTGCTTTCTAGGACGACCTCACACAACGTAAGCCTGAAATGACAGTCCACACATCATCATTGAGAGTTTGCAGCTGTTTTCCTAAGACTGTGTGTCTAAGATATGTGGCTATACATCGATACGTGAAAAACTGAAATACATAAAGAAGCTATGAAGAAGTAAAACTGGCAGTACATTACACTTAAAGATCAAATGTACAGCAAAGGCCCCTCTACTACACAAGTGTGTGTTGGCAAAGACTACCATATGGACAAAATCATTGGTGAATGTTATAAAAAGACGAAAAACAATAGTGGTGTGGCCTTTGCATTCTTGTATTTGTAATCTTTGACTACAGTATAATGTAAGGTGTATTTGTTCATAGCTACTTCGTGTATTTCAATATGCTGGTGCTTCTCGTGAAGACAGGCAGTCGACAACGTCACGTACGTTGGGAAAAGCAATCTTTGTACAGCTACACGCTCTCACTGATGTTGTGTAGACTTTCTTTTTAGTCTTAAATGGTCCTAGAAAGCCGAAAATCAGTTCACAACCAACTATAAAATGAACCGTTATTGTGTAAGGTCAGTAAGGCGTATTTCAATTTTTAATAGGCCAATATTCCCCAAGCACCTTGATAAGTGCCACATGCGATAGCACTCGGTGATGTTGGTACATCGTTTTATAACATGGTGTGGGATGCGGCGTAGAAGAACTTTATTGAAATTTCCTCAGTGTTAAGTAAATTGAGTTACTTGGTGCAGATACTTCCACAGCCGCGCGGAGTGGCCGCGCGGTTTGAGGCGTCATGTGACGGACTGCGCGGCCCCTCCCGTCGGAGGTTCGAGTCCTCCCTCGGGCATGGGTGTGTGTGTGCGTGTGTGTTAGCATAAGCTACTTTAAGTTTATTTCATTACTATGTAAGACTAGAGATCGATGACCTTAGCAGTTTGGTCCCTTAGGAATTCACACACACACAGATACTTCCAGCGCCTGTTGATACAGCTGACAGTAACCAGTGTGCGCTGTGCTGGTTTATCAGGAGGGGAAATATTTTAAATATGACACCTTAACACTGCCAACAGTGAGGAGTGGTCTAATTCTAAGCCTCGCTGATGGAAGTGAAAAATGCAAATCTCTCCTGCTAAACCAAGAAACGGGAGCCATTGGATTACGAAGACCTTTACAAAGATACGGGAGTCAGTAAGCATGGAGAAGTCAGTCGATACAACAGCGATACAGAGACCTTTCCCACATCTTATCTGATACGTTTATCAAATTCAGCTACATTAACAAGAACAGCTGTCTGCAGCACACGTTGGTTCACAAAAATATCATTTTTTAATGAAGAACGGCAAGAAGAATCAGACAGAGGAAAATACTTCTGAGAGAATTGCATTGGACGGCAGAGGAAAACATCCAGAAAAATATTGAGGATGTTGATGGTAGTTGCTGCTCGGAAATGGTACAGGAGATCAATTCGTGGTGGATCGCATCAAACCATCCAGAAGACTGATGACTAAAAAAAAAGTGATTGGTACGCCTAGTCTGTAACAAGTAGAGTTGTTACAGACATGTCACTTTTCATGTGGGCACAGGAAAATCTGTAGTCACAGATTTGACGATTTCGTCTTGGGGATGTCAGAATTATTGCAGTTGTAGTTATTTTCTCTAAGCGAAAACGCACCGGTTTAAGTAACGGAATTACGCAGGTATCTTCCTTCCGTTGTAGTTTAGAACACCTTCAGTACGCAGCTGATTCTCCCTCTTCATCCTCGCAAGATAGTGGCGTATTGAAAAATCTACGGGACAGTTACCATCCTAGATACAACTCCTCATTGTCAGATGGGAAGGAGTCATCTGACATATCAAACAGATACATAATTACTCGAGGAATTTTGCGGGGTCTTCTATTTCTGCACAGCTTTAGTCAGTAATGAGTTCCGTCGTATTTCGTACATAACTAGAAAAATGCTGGTGACAACGCATAAAGGCTACATGACGTGCTGGACATACCGCACACCACGTAGTAACGTTGTTATCAGTTTCAAGCGTTTCTCACGGACTTTAACGGACGTGTGTACTGTAAAGCGAGAGCAAGCTCCAGCAAACTGCTCCCTGCAATGTGCAATGTTTCTGAATTTCGACGCATACAAAATTGCCTCTATATGGCTCCCACAGAAATCTAATGGACTGAAATCCGGGAAACGTAGCGCAACTCCACCTGCTCTGTAGGACATATTCGTGTCACCGAAAACTGGATATCCTGATATGTCCGGGCGGCTAGCCCATAATTAGACGGGGTAATGTTTACGAGGGATCTGCGCCTTGTGCTGCGCTTGCAATTCTTTCTCTGCCCACCTTACACACACTTTTCGCAAATTTAGCTATGGTGTAAGATGGAACACGCAGAAACATGACTGACATGCAAAGTACTGACAATTGGGTCCACTGTGATTCGTCTGTTGCTGACTTTGATGGCCTGCCCGATCTTTCCTCGTCACATTGAGAATTTCTTCCTTCTTCCTTCAGCTGTCACCATACTGAGCTTGGCTCTAAAATGGCTCTGAGCACTATGGGACTTAACATCTGTGGTCATCAGTCCCCTCGAACTTAGAACTACTTGAACCTATCTAACCTAAGGACATCACACACATCCATTCCCGAGGTAGGATTCGAACCTGCGACCGTAGCGGTCGCGCGGTTCCGGACTGTAGCGCCTACAACCGCTTGGCCACTCAGGCCGGCTCACTGACTTCATTTCTTCCTTGGTGTAGATCGGCAATGGAGCTGTCATGTTTATCGTGTGCTGCGATACAACGAATAACGCGGGAGTATGAACGGCACGCTGTATAGAATTGCTGCAGACGACAATACTTCAGTTCTGGATATTAACAGTGTTACCAAGCCCTGCAGCGACAAACTGCAAAAGTTCCTCTACTTTTCGACTTTCCTTCGTACTTGAGAGGCTTTAGATGTTATTTCTTTCTTGTTCTGGTCCATACTACCACTTCTCAATATACTGAAAGCAAATATCTTGCAGCAGAAGAGATTTGTTTCACAATACCGAAGAAGGCTTAAGGAACACATTTCAGAGCCCATGTTTACTAGCCATTTCATATTCCTGAGTACTGACCATTCCTCATGGGAAGCAAGTAACTGTAGGATACATGGGACAATGATATACCTAAGTTGGCGGGAGTGTTATACGCCCACTTATGATCATGATGTTTCTCTGTTCCGTATGGACTCATTTGGTGAGTAAGGGTTTCATCAAGACATTGCATTCTCTCTTAAGTACAGCTGACACACAACTGTTGTAACTTGTCCCTGATATCCCGAACAACGGCACTGGGACGCTCTTGGGTCCGAGCTAGTACCACACATATTTTATCGGGGACAAATCTGGGAATCTTGCTGGCCACTGGATCGCTTCAGCATCATGCAGACACTTCACAAAAACACGGGCCACGTGAGGACGAGCGTTATCCTGTTGAAATATGGCACCACAGTACTCTTGCATGAGGGGTAACACATGAGGATGCAAGACCTCCGCCATGACCGTTGAGTTCCCTCAGCCACCAGTCATAATCTGAAGTCTTACCGAAAGCGTTCCTCAGCATGACGCTAGTTGTAAACATTCGCAGAATGGGGCTCCCGCCTAGATTGCCGTCACACTCACTGACAGTGACCATCAGGCGTAGTCGTGCAAGACCACCATTCATCTCTGGACGCATCTTTCATCAGCAGTCCATGCTTTCCGGTCACTGCATCACTCCTTACTGATGCGCAGTGGTCGTCTTTTTATCTGTCACAAGGAATTGCAACTTAAATCACATACATACGAATACAAAGTCACGTTGATATCCGACCATGTCTTCTGTCTGCATAAAATGCTGTCTAACAGTCGGCTTCATCCGTAAATAGCACTACATAGGGGAAACGACGACATTTGTGAAGATTCCGTGTCATCCACTATGCAGAATGATCCCGACAAGTAAGGATCGCTCTCGATGAGGTGTTGCAGCACTAGTGGCGTAATTTTTTCATTTTATGTAATTATTTATTTTCTGAGTCAGCAGTATTCCCCTGTGCCAACCTTTTCATTTTAGAATAGCAATGGCCACTGAGGTCCCCATTTCTGCTGAATGCATTCTAATCATTGTCATTCTCCACAGCTCTTACCGTCTACTGCTTTTACGCTTTACAGCTCCTTTTAGTATCCTGGTATTTATTGCATGATGTCTTAACCCTAGGACACCTAAGCGGGGGGGGGGGGGGGGTTCGTTGAACCCATAATTTTTTTATGTCCCCTGCTTTTGCCCAAGTAACTTTCATTCTACATATTCCCTTTGAGTTACTGTTTGTTGGCTATTTTATGAAGCGTTAGTGTCAATACATTTTATAGAAAATTCCTGCTTTGAAAGAAAAAAAAAATAAAATTATTATGGGCCCAACAAACCCCCCCCCCCCCCCCCCCCACTTAGGCCTCCATTCTATAGAAAATTTTCCGTAGTAGGATTTCGTATTTCTCATCTCTACAACAATGCAAGTTAGTTTCTTGTTGGTTGGTATTCTTGGTATTTATAACAATCGGTTTACTTTCAGAGGAAGTGATTGTTGATGTCAGTCAGCTGTTATTTATCATGTAAACTTGCAGTGAGTTAGTGCAGTTCCCAACATGTAGGCCTCCAGTAACTTTGGTGTCCTACACAGCAAACGCGAAACCAAGTAAAAACTTACTGATGTTGTCAACAATGCACCAAGATAAAGGCACTGTTCGAGGAGAGAAGAATAAAACCGAGATAAATGCATATTATAATTCCACTAAAGGTGGAATTGATACCACTGATCAAATGGCACGTATGTACACCTGCAAGAGGGGAACAAAGAGATGGCCCCTCTCTGTATTTTACTCTCTCATCGACATTTGTGATATCAGTGCAACCCCCATATTAATCCAGCAACATCCAAGAGGGAATGAGAAGAAACACAACAAACGGAAACTTTATCTTCTGGAAGCTGGGATGGAACTAGTGAAATTGCAGGTAGAAGAAAGAAGTGCCAATGCAAGAGGGTTATCTAACCAAACTGTTCAATCAATGGAGACTATTCTACAAAAGAATATCAAAGAAGAGACAACAGAAGCACATCAGCCTCCAACAGGGAAAGGTCTGTGCCATATTTGTGTAAGAAAATCTAAAACAAAGAAGCAGAAGTACAACAATGTAAGTAAAGCAAAACAGTATTGTGGACAGTGTCATAAACATGTGTGTAACACACATTCAGAAAAAATTGTGAAGTGTCTCTCTTGCCTTGAAGTTGAGGACTCAGAGTAGTCTATTGTATATGAACACATTTGTATTTTGTATTGTAATATGTCAATTTTTTATTCACTCAATCCAATATTTATAACAATTAACAACATTATTAAACCGATGCCTTAGATAAAATACATAAACCATTGTGAAAGTTGTAATTTTTGGTCAGTAAACTTATTTAATACGTGTGGGCTCGCCGAACGCTTCCCCCCCCCCCCCCCCCTTAGGCATCCAAGTTAGGAAAAAAGGCTTGGGCGTCCTAGGGTTAAGAGATGTCCCATCATACCACCCTTCTTCTTGCTAGCGTTTTCCACATATACCTTTCCTCACCGATTCTGCGGAGAACTTCCTCATTCCTAGCTCTTATCAGTCCACCTAATTTTCAACATTCTTGTGTAGGACCACATGTCAAGTGCTTTGATTCTCTTCTGTTTTGCTTTTCCCACAGTCGACTGTGTTTCACTACCATACAAAGCTGTGCTCCAAACGTAAATTCTCAGATATTTCTTCCTCTGATAGATACTTTGACTTCGCTTAGTAAGAAAGCTCTTTTGCTAGTGCTAGTCTGTTTTTTAGGTCATCCTTGCTCCGTCCATCATTGGTTATTTTGCTGCCTAGGTAGCAGAACTGCTTAATTTCGTCTGCTGTGCGATCCCCAATTTTGATGTTAAGTTTCTCGCTGCTCTCATTTCTGCTACTTCTCATTACTTCCGCCTTTCTTACATTTACACTGGATCCTAATTCTGTACTCAATAGACTGTTGATTCCATTCAACACATTCTGTATTTCTTTTTCACTTTCACTAAGGATGTCAACTTCATCAGCGAATATTATCATTGATAACCTTTTACTTTGAATTTTAATACTGCTTCCTCTTATTCCGTCATTGTTTCTTCGATGTATAGAACAAACAGTAGGGGCGAAAGGCTACATCCCTCTTTTATACCGTTTTTAATCAGAGCACTTCGTACTTTGTCTTTTAACCTTGCTGTTCTCTTTTGGTTCTTGTGAATATTGTACATTACTTGTCTTTCCCTATATGGTTCAAATGGTTCTGAGCACTATGGGTCATCAGTTCCCTAGTCTTGGAACTACTTAAACTTAACTAAGAACATCACACATGGCCATGCCCGAGGCAGGATTCGAACCTGCGACCATAGCACTCGCAAGGATCCACACTGTAGTGCCTAGAACCGCTCGGTCACCGAGCTTACGCCTATTTTTGTCAGAATTTCGAACATCTTGCACCATCTGACAGCAATGAACGCTTTTTCCTAGTCGACATATACTACGAGCTTGTCTTGATTTCTCTTTAGTCTTGGTTCCATTTTCAACCAGAACGTGAGAACTGCCTCTCCCGTTTCTTTACTTTTCAGAAAGCCAAACAGTTCGTCATCTAGTAGATCCCCAGTTTTTTCCCATTCTTGTGTATTTCATTCTTCTCAGCATCTTGGATGCAAAAGCTATTTGTACCATTTGTGAGTGGTCAAATTTGACATTTTTGATGTACGATCGGTCTCATTTTCCTGTAACCTGCGGCGAGTACTAAAATGTGAACAAAGCGTTTGATGTAAGGAACGAGCTGCAATCACAACTCGAGAATAAACGAAGCTGTGCTCAAATGGAGGGCACTATAGTTTTTCTCATGTTTCTGTTTATCTGGCACATACGTCAAATGCGTAATTTTGCATTCAGAAAATTACGCGTTACATCAACACGGCGGCTTGGCGGCTTCCCTAATGGCGTCATGTTGATAACGAAGTCTGACAGGTTTCCCACTTCTCACCTCCACCCCCCCCCCCCCCCCCGCGTCTGACTCATGTTGCTTTAAATTTCAGTTTTTGTCTTTTATTGTTTTAAAGTGGTGATGTCAGACACATATTCACACCCACGGAAAGCCGTCCGTCTTAAATCGCTGCATAAAGCACGAGGAAGTGCTTCGGCCCTGGATGAAATTCGCCCAGCGAGTAAACGATGGAGGTCAGTGTGACATCCTGCCTGGATGTTGCTTTTAGGCGTTCTCTCAAAGGCCACGAGACGAATACTGGTCTGGTACCCAAGTCCCGCCAGAGTTACACGATTCTAAAGGTTTCGAAAACTTTCGTTCGCTGTCACATGAATAATACTACGTTCGGAGAGGTGCTCCGGCAACCTCTTAAATTAACCACGCCAAATCCGTTAATAACTTTGCCGACCCTGCGCCTACGCGGCACAAAGGCAGAAAAACAAGATGCCTCACATATGGACCAAACTATACAGAGCCCTTCAGATTACCGGCCGTTGTGGCCGAGCAGTTCTAGGCGCTTCAGTCTGGAAACGCGCGACCGCTACTGTCGCAGGTTCGAATCCTGCCTCGGCCATGGATATGTTTGATGTCCTAGGTTAGTTAGGTTTCAGTAGTTCTAAGTTCTAGGGGACTGATGACAGATGTTAAGTCCCACAGTGCTCAGAGCCATTTGAACCATTTGTTTGAACGCTTCAGGTTACTTATGGGAACATTATTCGAATGACAGAAAGTAAGTTTTCATTATCAGCTCGAAAGAAATAAAAATGGGTATTTAATTATTTATTTCTTTGCAAGTACACCTCTACAGTCCTGACACTTACTGAAATCCCTGCCCCATAATCACGTAATGCGCTGCTAGATGAATGACAACAAAATGGCGCAAACCGCATTGATTGAGTATCGTGTGGTGATTCGTTTTTTGTAACAGCGGAAACGTCGTAGCTGTGTCAAGCCAACCCACATTCCTTCTTTAAACGTAATTAATTACGTGACTTTACTTTTTCGAGCTGATAATGAAAGTAATTTTGATAACACTAGTACATTGTTTTTGGTAACATTTCATCTATAAATAATAATAATGAAGCAGCCATCTGGATTGGTCTGTTGCACGTCCCGATTAATGAGAAGTCATTTGTATTGAACTGTTTGCTGAGTTACGCATACACGCCGTTAGCTGCTACTTAACCCTGCTGTTCTGTTCGGGTCTATATGACCCGAAACGAATATGAACGTTATTTTACATTATGTAAATACCAATATATATTTATGAAACTTTGTGACTTTGTCTGAAAATGGATGAGCAGCATGTGTTTTAAAAGGTTTTAAAAAAGTTTAAGAAGTTTGGGCTTCAACTGTAATAGTTGCATATGTAATGTTCGGGTCATAATGACCCGACACAAATATGTTTAGTGTAACTCGTATTTATTTCTAAAATCTGGAAATGGCGAAAATTATTTTTGTTGTGTTGTGTGGGAATAGTGACTGCATCATTCCAACTTACTCTCAACAATCACCTAAAGCTCCATGCGTTCACAACAATGGGCTTGTTTGTTGCTTTCCCCAGGAAATAATAATTGGCAGTTCTCAATAATTGGAATGCTTTGTTTCTGCCCAGTTTGACTTGTGACACCATGGCGATGAGACCATTGAATGATCGTGAGTTGGAAGAAATAGTAAATGCCTCACCAGATGAAGGATCACTTTCTGAGTTTGAAGATCACATCAGCAATGCATCTGAAAGCGAGTGTTCCGATGACAGTTACGACAGTCCACAGCCCATACAAAATAGTGTAGAGACTTTTCTTTCTAAAAATGGGAATATAGAATGGCAGTTGCATCCACCAGCACAACATGGTCGCCTACCAGCTTCGAACATCATCAAGAGTACCCCAGGAGTTACCAGGTATGCAGTCAGCAGAATATCTGATGTAAAATGTTCATTTGAAGCAGTATTTCACACAGCGCTTCAAAATGAAATAATAGAGATGACAAATATTGAAGGGCAGCGAGTTTATGGTGAACAGTGGACAGATATTGATGGTTCTGTTTTCCATGCATACTTAGGACTCTTACTCCTAGCGGGTGTATATCGATCTCATGGGGAGTCTACAAAAAGTTTGTGGGATAAAGATACTGGGCGAAACATATTTCGAGCAACCATGTCTCATGAAACATTCTGTAAGATATCACGTGTCCTGCGATTTGACAAGAAATCTACTAGAGAGGAAAGACGACGTACTGACAAACTTGCCGCAATTCGTAGTATTTGGGAGAAGTGGGTAGAGGTCCTTCCTCAACTGTATAATCCAGGAGAAAATGTTACTGTTGACGAGCAGTTAGTAGCATTTAGAGGTCGCTGTCCATTCAAGCAGTATATCCCAAGTAAACCGGCAAAATATGGGATCAAAATATGGACCATGTGTGACAGCAAAACTTCATACGTACTGAAAGCCCAAATTTATACAGGAAAGGTGAGTGGAGCGGCACCAGAAAGAAATCAGGGAATGAGGGTGGTATCTGATCTCACTTCTGAGTTACGTGGTCAGAATATCACGTGTGACAACTTTTTTACGTCGTACAATTTGGGGCAGCTGCTTCTGAAAAGGAAATTGACTATGTTGGGAACTATACGGAAAAATAAGCCGGAGCTTCCACACAAAATGACCAACAAGGAGGTACACAGCTCTTCATTTTACTTCACAAATGACACTACTGTGGTTAATTATATTCCTAAGAGACACAAGAATGTTGTACTTATGAGCACTCTCCACCATGATGCGGAAATCAGTGACAGGGCTGATAAGAAGCCAAAAATGATTTTGGACTATAATTCAACCAAAGGTGCTGTAGACACGCTTGATCAGTTATTAGGTACATATACATGCAAACGAAAAAGTAATAGGTGGCCAATGATAGTTTTCTACAATATTCTTGATGTTTCTGCTTATAATGCATACGTTTTGTGGATTTCGGTTGACCCTAATTGGAATGCAAGCAAATTGACTAGAAGGAGAATATTCTTGGAGGAACTTGGAAAGTCACTGATAAAAGAACATATTGCATCAAGAACGCATTTCCCAAGAACAGAAGATTCTTTGAGAATGGTCACAAGCATCCAAAACCCGAATGATGTGGGTGGTGTGTCAGAATCGGTAACAACAAGAAAATCTACAAAACGTGCACGCTGTAAGTTCTGTCCATCAAGTAATGACAATAAAACAAACATGGTGTGTGGAAAATGTAGTAAACATATTTGCAAGAAACATGTAACCTACTTGTGTCCACAGTGCAAGCAGTAAGAAAAGAACTGTAGTATTTTATAAGATGATTGTATTGAAAATTCTGTTGTTTCAAATTTATGTGAATACTTGTGCCTAAACTACAATCAGTAAGAAGAGAGGATTCTAAAGTTGTAGTGCTTTCTATGTTGGAATGTAATAAAAAAACTGTAGTGTGTTCTGTACTGTAGTGTGCTCTAAGATGAATATCTGTAATGACAACTGTCTGTTGTTAGAAAATGTCAATACTTACGTCTAAACTGTCAACAATAAGAATAGAAGTATGGAAAAACTGTAGTGCTTTCTAAGTTGAATGCCTGTAATGGAAACTGTCTGTTGTTTCAAATTTATGTGCATATTTAAATGAAAAATATCCCTCAATAAAGTTGTATGCATTGTTATTATTATTATTATTACCATTATTATTATTATTATTATTATTATTATTATTACTAACAAGGTACTGGAATAGAACAACAATGTCGATAGCTAAAACTGTACCAAAATTTATGTTTCTAAAGCATTTTGATATGTCGGGTCATATTGACCCGAACAGTATATATGTCAAGTAAAAGTGAACAGAACAGCAGGGTTAAGTTAGGTGGCAACTCTTTGTGCTTATAAAAAATGGAAAATGGAAAAAAAAGAATTGCTTCATCCTCCAAAGGGAATCGAATTCCATTTCTGTAAATCATAAACAAATCAGGTCACAAAATAGAACGCTGTGATACACCATGTCTTACGGCGTCACATTCTGTGTGCACATTGGGATGCCATGGACATAATCATACACTATGTGATCAAAAGTATTCGGACACCACCAAAAACATTCTTTTTCCATATTAGGTGCATTGTGCTGCCACCTACAGCCAGGTACTCCATATCAGCGACCGGAGTAGTCATTAGCTATCGTGAGAGAGCAGAATGGGGCGCTCCGCAGAACTCACGGACTTCGAACGTGATCAGGTGATTGGATGTCACTTGTGTCACACGTCTGTACGCCAGATTTCCAGACTCCTAAACTTCCCTATGTCCACTGTTTCCGATGTGATAGTGAAGTGTACACGTGAAGGGACACACACACAGCACAAATGCGTACAGGCCAACCTCGTCTGTTGACTGACAGAGACCGTCGACAGTTGAAGAGACCATCACACAGGAATTCCAAACTGCATCTGGATCCACTGCAAGTACTATGACAGTTAGGTCGAGCTGCTTTTCATAAGTCACACATCACACCGGTAAATGCCAAACGACGCCACAGTTGGAATGACAAATTACGGTACACAATGTCGCGATCTGATGGCAGGGTGTGGGTATGGTGAATGTCCGGCGAACTTCATCTGCCAGCGTGTGTAGTGCCAACACTAAAATTCGGAATCGGTCGTGTTTTACATGAAGGGTGCTTGCAGCCCTGTTTTTCTGCGTGGCACTATCACAGCACAGGCCTACACTGATGTTTTAAGCACCTTCTTGCTTGCCACTATTGAAAACCAATTCGGGGTTGGCGATTGCATCTTTCAACACGATTGAGCAGCTGTTCATAAAGCACGGTTTGTGGCGTTGTGTTTACACGAGAATAACATCTCTGTGATAGACTGGGCTACACAGAGCCCTTACCTGACTCCTATAAAACACCTTTGGTATGTTTTGGAACGACGACTTCGTGCCAGGCCTCACCGACCGACATTGGTACTTCTCCTCAATGCAGCACTCCGTGAAGAGTGGGCTGCCATTCCCGAAGAAACCTTCCAGCTGACGGAACGTATGCCTGCGAGATTGAAAGCTGTCATCAAGGCTAAGGTTGGGCCAACACCATATTGAATTCCAGCATTACTGATGGATGATGGTTGTTGGGATGTTTAAGGGGGACTAAACAGCGAAGGTCATCAGTCCCCCATTCCAAAAACAAGTGAGACAAAGTCGCAGAGCAGATAAAACCCCAAGGGGAAGGAGACTGCCCCCCCCCCCCCAGGTGCTAAAGAACACAAATTAGGCAACGAACACTACAGAAAAGAAGAGTACGGACGAACACCAGACAGAAAGAAATAGAAGAGAAGAAGATGGCCGGAGACTGGTTGACTGACCACGACAACAAAAAAGGGAAAGAGTCAACCATCTCACGGCACACCAGAGCAGCAACAGACACAAGGACAAAAGACACAGAAAGGGAAAGGTGCAGGACCTCCCTAAATCGAACCATAAAACGGACTACCACGGATAAAATTTAAAACGTCATCAGCCATGGAGGCATCGTCAGATAAAACCAAAGCCAAAGTGCCTGGGAGATTAAAAGATTGCCGGAGTGTGCGCAGTCGAGGACACTCCAGCAAAATGTGGCCGACCGTCAGCCAGGACCCACACCGACACAAGGGGGGATCCTCCTGACGTAACAGATGGCCGTGCGTCAGGTATGTATGGCCGATGCGCAGCCGACACAGGACTACCGAGTCCCTGCGAGAAGCCCGCAGGGAGGAACGCCACACATCGGTCGTCCCCTTGACAGCCCGCAGTTTATTCGGGGCTGTCATGCCACGCCACTCAGCAGCCCACACCCCAATCAGCTTACGGCGCAACACCATCTGCTGGTCGCGAGCCGTAAGGCCGACCTCCAAAGCCGGGGCGTCGATCGCCCCTTTGGCCAGCCTGTCTACACGTTCGTTCCCTGGGATGCCAACATGACCGGGCGTCCAAACCAGGACCACCGAACGACCAGAACGGGCAATGGCGGAAACAGTCTCCTGAATGGAGGACACCAGAGGAGAGGAGGGATAGCAGCGGTCGATGGCCTGAAGGCTGCTCAGGGAGTCACTGCAGATGACGACGGACCTACCTGAGCAGAAACGCATATGCTCATGAGCGCGCAATATGGCCACCAGCTCTGCAGTAAAAACACTGCAGCCAGCCGGCAAGGAGCGCTGCTCAACATGAGCAGCATGAGCAAAAGAGTAGGCAGTGCGACCATCAACCAGGGAACCATCAGTGTAGACAGTCTCACAGTCCGAAAATGAGGCGAGGATAGCAAGAAAACGGCGACGGTGGGCCACAGGCGGAACCGAGTCCTTGGGTCCCTGTGCCAAGTCCAGACGGATGGACGGCCGGGACAAACACCAGGGAGGCGTAGGTGCACGGACCCGGAAGGGAGGCGGATGAGGGAATGAACCCAATTCCGACAGCAGGGACTGAACGCGGACAGCGACGGAAAGCCCAGACCTAGGTCGCCGTTCGGGCAGATGGAGGACCATAGCAGGGAAAAGCAGGCGACGATTGGGATGATCTGGCGAGCAATGAACGTGGACAGCATAGTCGACGAGCAGACGATGGCGGCGAATCCGCAGCGGGGGAACCCCGGCCTCCACCAGTAGACTATCCACGGGGCTGGTGCGAAAAGCGCCAGTGGCAAGCCTAACCCCACAGTGGTGTATGGGGTCTAACAACTTCAACACTGAGGGGGACGCAGACCCATACGCCAGGCTCCCATAATCAAGCCGGGACTGCACAAGGGCTCGGTACAACCGCAGCAGCTTGCAGCGATCTGCACCCCAAGACGTGTGGCTAAGGCAGCGGAGGGCGTTGAGGTGCCGCCAGCATTTTTGCTTCAGCTGAGTAACATGAGGAACCCATGTGAGCCGGGCATCAAACACGAGTCCCAAGAAGCGGCAAGTGTCCACCACTTCAAGCAGGTGGCCGTCGAGGTAAAGTTCAGGATGAGGGTGGACCGTCCGACGCCAGCAGAAGTGCATAACTCGAGTCTTGGGTGCAGAGAACTGAAAACCGTGAGTCAGAGCCCATGATGCTGCCTTGCGAACGGCGACTTGCAGCCTGCGTTCGGCGACTCCCGTAGTCGTGGAGCTAAATGAGATGCAGAAGTCGTCGGCATACGAAGAAGGAGACACCGACGACCCCACTGCTGCAGCCAGACCATTAATGGCCACTAAAAATAAGGAGACGCTCAACACCGAGCCCTGCGGGACCCCATTTTCCTGTATGTAAGAGGAACTAGAGGTGGCACCGACTTGCACCCGGAAAGAGCGGCGCAATAAAAAGCTTTGAATAAAAGCCAGGAGCCGACCACGAAGACCCCACTCATGCAATGTGGCGAGGATGTGATGCCTCCATGTGGTGTCATACGCCTTCCGCAGATCGAAAAACACAGCAACGAGATGCTGACGTCGGGCAAAGGCCGTACGGACAGCAGATTCCAGCCGCACCAAATTGTCCACTGCAGACCGGCCCCGACGGAAGCCACCCTGGGATGGAGCGAGGAGACCGCGCGACTCAAGGACCCAACACAAACGCCGCCCCACCATACGTTCGAGCAATTTGCACAAAACGTTGGTGAGGGTAATGGGACGATAGCTGTCCACCGCCAGTGGGTCCGCACCGGGCTTCAAGATGGGGACAATAACACCCTCTCGCCATTGCGACGGGAACACGCCTTCGCTCCAAATGCGATTAAATATCGCGAGAATGTGTCTCTGGCAGTCCCTGGAGAGATGCTTCAGCATCCGTGCGTGGATGCAGTCCGGTCCTGGTGCTGTATCAGGGCAATCGCCGAGGGCAGCGAGGAATTCCCTCTCGCTGAAAGGAGCATTGTAAGTTTCAGAACGACGCGTGTGGAACGAGAATGGCGTCTGCTCGGTCCGCTCCTTGTGAGAGCGAAAGGCGGGGGGATAAGTTGCAGTCGCAGAGCTCGTAGCGAAGTGCGCAGCAATATGTTCAGCAATGGCGGCAGCGCCCGTGCACACAGCGCCGTCCAAAGAGATCCCAGGGACACCCGTAGGGGTCTGGTGTCCATAAATCCGCCGTATCCGGGACCACATGAGCGAGGGGGAAACACGGGAGCCCAAGGAGGAAACATACCGCTCCCAGCACTCCTGCTTACGCCGTGCAATAAGACGGCGGGCGAAGGCACGGAGCCTCTTAAAGGCGATGAGGGTCTCCAGAGACGGGTGCCGCCTATGACGCTGGAGAGCCCGCCTACGGTCGCGAATAGCCTCAGCAATCTCCGGCGACCACCAGGGGACAGCCTTCCTCCGAGGGAGGCCAGAAGAACGGGGGATGGAAGCCTCGGCCGCTGAAATGATGGACGTGGTTAAAACACGAACCACCTCGTCAATGTCACCCTGTGGGGGAGACTCAATGGTTGCAGCGGAAGTAAAAGATGGCCAGTCAGCCCTGTGGAGAGCCCAGCGGGGCAAGCGCCCAGAAGAATGACACTGGGGCAGTGACAAATAGATGGGAAAATGGTCACTACCACACAGGTCAGGGTGCACTCTCCAGTGGAGGGATGGGACAAGGCCAGGGCTGCAAATAGAGAGATCGATGGCCGAGAACGAGCCATGGGCCACACTGAAATGCGTGGGAGCACCGGTGTTCAAGAGGTTAAGGTCGAGCTGAGCCAACACATGCTCCACGGCCCGACCGCGAACATCGGAGACAGTCCCACCCCATAGAGGGTTGTGGGCATTGAAATCACCCAGCAGCAAAAAAGGTGGCGGCAGTTCGGCTATCAGAGCAGCCAGGACATGCTGTGCGATAACACCATCAGGTGGAAGGTAAATACTGCAGACGGTGATAGCCTGTGGCGTCCACACCCGAACAGCGACAGCCTCTAAAGCTGTTTGTAGAGGTACAAACTCGCTGTGAAGAGAGTTAAGGACATAGATGCAGACGCCACCAGACACCCTTTCATAAGCTGCTCGGTTCTTAAAATAACCCCGATAGCCACGGAGGGCGGGGGTTCGCATTGCTGGAAACCAAGTTTCCTGCAGAGCAATGCAAAGGAAAGGATGACGGCTGAGAAGTTGGCGGAGCTCAGCTAGATGGTGGAAAAAACCGCTGCAGTTCCACTGGAGGATGGTATTAGCCATGGATGGGAAAGGCGTGAAGGGACTGGGGAGGCAGATTACGCCTCCGGGGCCCCTGCTGCTACTGAGTCACCACCTGGACAACAGCTATCTATTGCATCCGAGGGACTGGCGAGATCCATGTCCTCAGCGGACGCCAGGATCTCCATCTCATCTTCGGACGCAGAGGGAGAAGGGTGCGGTGGGACAGGTGCCACCGCAATTTCAGGATGCTTGGGAGCCTTTTTCTTCGACTGCTTTGCGCGCTGAGCCTTAGGTGGTTCTGGCTGGGAGGGCCTCACTGGGTCAGTCTCTGGGACTGAAGACGACCGTGACGCCCTACGACCAGCGACTGGTGGTTGTTTGACAAACTTGCGGGCGTCCGCTTTGGCACTGGGCAAAGCCTGGGATGGGAGGGCCCCAAGGGACCCCTTCCGAGCGAGTGGAGCCGAAGAAGGCTCACGCTTCTCCGGCTGTGAAGGGGGAACAGATGTCCCTGGTGGTTGGGGTGGTGTTGCTCCTGAAGTAGATGGAGCAGGAGCAACAGGGAGTGAAGTGCCCCCCACAACCAAGGGGGCCGAGCTGAGATCGAACTGGTGTTGCAGCAGCGGCATAACTAGTTGGCATTGGCACAGGATGTAGCCGCTCAAATTTCCGCCTTGCCTCAGTGTAGGACAGGCGGTCCAGGGTCTTATATTCCATTATCTTCCTTTCTTTCTGGAAGATCCTACAGTCCGGCGAGCAGGGGGAATGGTGTTCTCCGCAGTTAACACAGATAGGAGGCGGGGCACATGGAGTATCAGGATGCGAAGGACGTCCACAATCCCGACACGTGATGCTGGAAGTACAGCGAGATGACATGTGCCCGAACTTCCAGCATTTAAAACACCGCATCGGAGGAGGGATATATGGCTTCACATCACAACGGTAAACCATCACCTTAACCTTTTCGGGTAAGACATCACCCTCAAAGGCCAAGATGAAGGCACCGGTGGCTACCTGATTATCCCTCGGACCCCGATGGACGCGCCGGACGAAGTGAACACCTCGTCGTTCGAGGTTGGCGCGTAATTCATCGTCGGACTGCAGAAGAAGATCCCTGTGGAATATAATACCCTGGACCATGTTGAGACTCTTATGCGGCGTGATGTTAACTGAAACATCCCCCAACTTGTCACAATTGAGCAACCTCCGTGACTGGGCAGAGGATGCCGTTTTGATGAGCACAGAACCAGAGCGCATCTTGGACAAGCCCTCCACCTCCCCGAACTTGTCCTCTAAATGCTCCACAAAAAACTGGGGCTTGGTTGACATAAACGATTCCCCATCAACTCGCGTACACACAAGGAACCGGGGTGAATAGTCTCCACTGCCTTCTTTTGCCATACGTTCCTCCCATGGAGTGGCCAGGGAGGGAAAAGATCGTGGATCGTATTTCCTGCCGTTGAGGTTAGACCTCGATCGCTTAGAGACTGCTGGTGGTGGCCCACCAGCGAGAGATGATGTACCACGCTTCATTGCGGGTCATCCGCCCTGATGCCACCTACTCCGACCAAGGGCCCTCACCACGGGCGCCACCCAGCCACAGCAAAGGCCACCTGGCAGGATGGCCATTGCCGGGAGTCCCGATGCCCCGGGGCGATGGGCATCTACTCCTTGGCATACGTGGGGAGTTAACGGCGCAGGCATCAGTAGAGCGATCCCTGTGTTGTCAGGGGGCTACAACCAAGAGGGTACATGGCGGCCCCACCACAACGGACTGGCTACCGTGCTGGATCTTAGGTGCAAAAAATGGCCAAGGTCGTCGTCGCAGTTAAAAGAAACGCTGCAGAGTGCAGTGTGGTAATCGCCCAAGAGATCGAAAACGAGTGGGACACCATTGCAACGACGAGAAAGACGGCTAAAGGTCTAATTGCACGACGGATACAGTGCACCATGTAAGGCGCCCTTCCCCAATTGGCTCGCTCTTCGGAATAATTTAGAAAGATGGAGGTCAAACCCGAGAGGGGACCATCACATAAGGCCGAAACATGTGAGACTCCTTTTAGTCGCCTCTTACGACAGGCAGGAATACCGCGGGCCTATTCTAACCCCCGAACCCGCAGGGGGACATTACTGATGGAGGGCGCCACGAGCTTGTAAGCCATTTTCAGCCAGTTGTCCGGATACTTTTGATCACATAGTGTATAAACCGTGAGCGTACCCACAGAACTAGCGACAACTGTGCTACCAGTCTATTACTATACAGTGGTAATATCCACAGATACCATGAAAATGGGTGTATGTGTAGATGTTCCACATCTCCTCCTAAATCACTGGATTGATGTCAACCAAACGTGGTACATACATCCCTCACCCTGAAATGACAATCACTGTGTGGGTAAGAACTATCTACCTATCATAGTTCAGAAGATATGTCATAAACAATCACTGTCTGGGTAGGAACTATCTACCTATCATAGTTCAAGAGATATGACGTCATAAACAATCACTGTGTGGGTAAGAACTATCTATCATAGTTCAGGACATACTACGTCATAAATAAAAAGATGCTTGAAAAATTGGTGCATTTTGCACAACGTTTCAATGTTCGCAATCAATGTTGGAAGCTGTATGTACATATGACACTAAATAGTCATCCGAAAGTACATCATGGTGTCACACATAGTTTAAGAGATATATCGACAAAAAGAACTGAGATGCGTGAATAACTGCAGTATTGTGCTCGACGTTTAAATTTAATACTCATTTTCTAATAATTCTATTTGCAACACATTTTGCAGACGGCACTCACATATGTTTCTGAATGTACCTACAAAATTGCATCGTTGTATGACACATAGCTCATGTGATGTGACGTCATAAACACTGAGATCCGTGAAAAGCTGCTATATCCTCTACTATCCCAAGGTATCGTATATGACACCTCCAGGTTTCATTATTTTCTGGCTCGCGTTAGCAGCTGAACTATTTCTAACCTGTGGTATCATGTACAATAGACATCGCGTTCGCGTCATCTCACTTGGTCGTCCTTTTGCCAAGCACCATGATGTGTGAGCACTAACTGGAAACTTCGGATTCTTCGATTTCACAGCATGTCTCGGTGACATAAAGGTAAAGAGATAACTTTCCCTAATTACGTATGTTTTGACGTGCTTTAATATCATCTAGAAACTCTATAGACATCCCCCAGTTTGTAGCGAACTATGAATGAACGTTATAAAGGGTTTATAAGCTTTCAACTTTTGGGTATCACATATGATACCTGGGGACTCAATGCCGATTTTATTCATGTCACTTGAGGTGTAGTTATATGTTTTTTTTTCACTTGATTCCCAGAACTGAGTGCCGAAGAGATCATTCAGTTGGTCAACAGAATTAATCCAGATGAGTCCGACATAGGGACTGATGAATCTAGTGATGAAGATGACACTTTGATTCAATGCATCAGAAGAAGAAACAGTGCCTCTTACTCAAATTCGAGAAAGAAACGAGTTCTGGAAACATAAAAAGAAGTACGAATAAGTGTATTATTAAAATAAATACCGTTTTCCTATAGACAGTTTAAATTTATTACTTCTTGGCTACTAAATCTATTCGCCGTCAATTTCTCAGACATAATCCACATATTCCGCTGAATGAACCTACATAAACAGGTAATCGTGCAACACAATATTTCAAGAGCTACGCCGTCATGAACACTAAGATACGTGAAAAAATTCTGCACCATGTAAGAAGTTTTAATATATTTATACTTCAGTATTGATAAACTCCTTCAGTCGAGTCAGCTTACGGTAAACCCAGATACTTGGCGGTTCTGTTGATAGCTTTCAGTTGCGGAGCGCAAACGGCTGTGGGCGAAAACGAAAGCCGTCTGTGGAGGTATGAAGAGGCGTAGCCATTGAGACGTTTACCAAATAACACTGCAGACACGGTAAACAGCTGCGTCCGAAGTACAGAAACTTTCCGGGATCATGTTTCTTAATTTGGACGCGGTACTTGTACAGGGTGTTTCAAAAATGACCGGTATATTTGAAACGGCAATAAAAACTAAACGAGCAGCGATAGAAATACACCATTTGTTGCAATATGCTTGGGACAACAGTACATTTTCAGGCGGACAAACTTTCGAGATTACAGTAGTTACAATTTTCAACAACAGATGGCGCTGCAAGTGATGTGAAAGATATAGAAGACAACGCAGTCTGTGGGTGCACCATTCTGTACGTCGTCTTTCTGCTGTAGCCGTGTGCTGTTCACAACGTGCAAGTGTGCTGTGGACAACATGGTTTATTCCTTAGAACAGAGGATTTTTCTGGTGTTGGAATTCCACCGCCTAGAACACAGTGTTGTTGCAACAAGACGAAGTTTTCAACGGAGGTTTAATGTAACCAAAGGACCGAAAAGCGATACAATAAAGGATCTGCTTGACAAATTTCAACGGACCGGGAACGTGACGGATGAACGTGCTGGAAAGGTAGGGCGACCACGTACGGTAACCACAGAGGGCAACGCGCAGCTAGTGCAGCAGGTGATCCAACAGCGGCCTCGGGTTTCCGTTCGCCGTGTTGCAGCTGCGGTCCAAATGACGCCAACGTCCACGTACCGTCTCATGCGCCAGAGTTTACACCTCTATCCATACAAAATTCAAACGCGGCAACTCCTCAGCGCCGCTACCATTGCTGCACGAGAGACATTCGCTAACGATATAGTGCACAGGATTGATGACGGCGATATGCATGTGGGCAGATTTGGTTTACTGACGAAGCTTATTTTTACCTGGACGGCTTCGTCAATAAACAGAACTGGCGCATATGGGGAACCGAAAAGCCCCATGTTGCAGTCCCATCGTCCCTGCATCCTCAAAAAGTACTGGTCTGGGCCGCCATTTCTTCCAAAGGAATCATTGGTCCATTTTTCAGATCCGAAACGATTACTGCATCACGCTATCTGGACATTCTTCGTGAATTTGTGGCGGTACAAACTGCCTTAGACGACACAACGAACACCTCGTGGTTTATGCAAGATGGTGCCCGGCCACATCGCACGGCCGACGTCTTTAATTTCCTGAATGAATATTTCGATGATCGTGTGATTGCTTTGGGCTATCCGAAACATACAGGAGGCGGCGTGGATTGGCCTCCCTATTCGCCAGACATGAACCCCTGTGACTTCTTTCTGTGGGGACACTTGAAAGACCAGGTGTACCGCCAGAATCCAGAAACAATTGAACAACTGAAGCAGTACATCTCATCTGCATGTGAAGCCATTCCGCCAGACACATTGTCAAAGGTTTCGGGTAATTTCATTCAGAGACTACGCCATATTATTGCTACGCATGGTGGATATGTGGAAAATATCGTACTATAGAGTTTCCCAGACCGCAGCGCCATCTGTTGTTGACAATTGTAACTACTGTAATTTCGAAAGTTTGTCTGCCTGAAAATGTACTGTTGTCCCAAGCATATTGCAACAAACGGTGTATTTCTATCGCTGCTCGTTTAGTTTGTATTGCCGTTTCTAATATACCGGTCATTTTTGAAACACCCTGTACATTTGTACATTGTGCGTATTTCTCTATACGACTGTTTAAAATTTATAAAGACGTTTTCACGAATACATCTGAATGAATTTTTTCCGATACTCACCACAAACACAGTTCATTTTATAGAAAAACGAATACCCCGACAATGCCAGGTTTGTAAGCTAGTTCGAAAATAAATTTTTCGCTACGTCACCACAGCTCGCTGTTTGGCTAAAAGAAACGCATGACATTTGTTTCTAGTAACGAAAATCAGCCAGGTTATCTATAGACTGTATTCCTCTAACCAGTTTGTTAAATAAGGTCTGGAATGGTCCTTAAACGTCATCTCTTCCGATAGCGGTACTGTAATTGCGAAATTCGTATTCTCGAAAGAATCAGTTATTTTGTTTGGGGACTACGGTATCAGCTTCATAATACGCAAAGATTAGTGTTACATTACAGTGAGTTACCATTGTGTTTCTGTAAAAGCAGTGCAGTTCCCTAGAGCCATACAGAACTAGTCAGCAGCACACACCCTTCTGTTCTGCGCGCGTTCGTTATTATTCTACACAATGTGATAGTCTTCTGTTCTAGCACGTTATAGTTTCCACATCCTTTCGCATTGTGTAGGGTGGCGGGCTTTGTTTTGTTGTTGTTCGTCTGATATTGCGAACTTGTCATAAAATCAATATCTTTGGTCTAGCTTACCGAAGAACTGTATCGCAGTTCATTCTTCGCATAGCTAAGCAAATCACGAACACTGTTGTTTCTATGGGCTTTGAAAAATTACCAATCAGAGAGGGAGTATTCGATAGTGTTTAGTAGTATTGAATGCAATCCAAAGTTTAAAAAACCCGGTTTTTGACGATATTCATTTTATTATAAGCCTGACGCTTGAACTACGATAAGAGCCCATATTACACGAAGCAGACATTTGATTGCTTAGATACGTAGCTGACAATTTCATCAACTCTTCTGAGAATTAAAAACTTTTATAAATTTTTAAATTTAATGAAATAATCCGTTCAGTCTCGAGGTATCTGATATGATACCTCCAAGTTCCATATTTTACTCGCTCGCCTACGCAGCTGATCTTTTTCTGGTGTGTGGTACCTCGTACAGTAGACATCGCCCGTGCGTCAGCTCACTTCTTGGTCAGCACTGATTGGAAACATCGGATGCTGCAATTGCACAGCATGTCTTGGTGAAAAAAAAGTTAAGGACATGACTGTTTCTAATTACACGTGCCATCCCATGCTATAATATCGTGTAAAAACTGTAACGGTCTCCCTCAGTAGCAAACTACGAATTAACATTATAAAGGATTTATAAGCTATAGCCTTTTGGATATCACGTATGGTGCCTTGGGACACACTACCGACTTTGTTTACGCCAGTCGAAGTGTGATTATGATTTTTCCACTTGACTCCCACAGTTGACTGATGAAGAGATCATTTCGTTGGACAACAGAGTTAATCCAGACTGAGAGATTAATGAATTTGATAATGACGATAACAGTGCATCTGATGCAGTGCATCAGGAGAAGAAACGGTGGCTCTTGCTCATATTCGAGGAAGAAACGAGTTCTGGAAACATAATAATGAGTAAGAATAAGTACGTTATTAAACTAGTCATTTTTTTTCCTCCTAACAGTTTGCTTAGATAATTTTTGTTTCAGTATGGAGAATTATTTACTTACAGTTTCTAACAATACCACCACTTGCAAAGTAGGTTAGAAATCAGATTAACAATCCGTGAAATCTTCTCGGGTGATCAGCCGAGTAAAGGCGTCGTCTTCTCGCAACGTTTCGAAGGGTTTCGTACCCATCATCTTCGCTTGAAGATGATGGGTACGAAACCCTTCGAAACGTTGCGAGAAGACGACGCCTTTACTCGGCTGATCACCCGAGAAGATTTCACGAATGGAATACGCCGAGAAAGTCTCAAATCACAGATTAACAATGTTGCTCACACAACATATGTTCGCTTTGTCGGGCAACAACAAAGTTATTGACTGTGGATGGTATCGTCAGAATGGAAATACTGAAGTCACTGTAAAAAGTCATTAATTTTGGCATTTATCTTGAATGGATTCCCACGTAGATTTCGTCGAAGTTGTTATGGCTCATCTTGTTGATTCTAGGGTGATTCCACTTTGACTGCTAGAAGGTCCAGATCTGTAATTTAGCAATATTTGAAGACCTAACAAATGCGTTTTTCAGGAAATTCTTAATGATCAAACAAACCCATATCAGAACAATAGTATGGTAGAAATAACTTTTGACTTGGTGTTCACGATCCACATTTTTATTAGACTTCTTGTAAATTCACATATACTTCTTAATTGTCACATCATCAAGAAAACAGTTTCGTATCAATCTTCATACACACTCCTGGAAATTGAAATAAGAACACCGTGAATTCATTGTCCCAGGAAGGGGAAACTTTTTTGACACATTCCTGGGGTCAGATACATCACATGATCACACTGACAGAACCACAGGCACATAGACACAGGCAACAGAGCAAGCACAATGTCGGCACTAGTACAGTGTATATCCACCTTTCGCAGCAATGCAGGCTGTTATTCTCCCATGGAGACGATCGTAGAGATGCTGGATGTAGTCCTGTGGAACGGCTTGCCATGCCATTTCCACCTGGCGCCTCAGTTGGACCAGCGTTCGTGCTTGATGTGCAGACCGCGTGAGACGACGCTTCATCCAGTCCCAAACATGCTCAATGGGGGACAGATCCGGAGATCTTGCTGGCCAGGGTAGTTGACTTACACCTTCTAGAGCACGTTGGGTGGCACGGGATACATGCGGACGTGCATTGTCCTGTTGGAACAGCAAGTTCCCTTGCCGGTCTAGGAATGGTAGAACGATGGGTTCGATGACGGTTTGGATGTACCGTGCACTATTCAGTGTCCCCTCGACGATCACCAGTGGTGTACGGCCAGTGTAGGAGATCGCTCCCCACACCATGATGCCGGGTGTTGGCCCTGTGTGCCTCGGTCGTATGCAGTCCTGATTGTGGCGCTCACCTGCACGGCGCCAAACACGCATACGACCATCATTGGCACCAAGGCAGAAGCGACTCTCATCGCTGAAGACGACACGTCTCCATTCGTCCCTCCATTCACGCCTGTCGCGACACCACTGGAGGCGGGCTGCACGATGTTGGGGCGTGAGCGGAAGACGGCCTAACGGTGTGCGGGACCGTAGCCCAGCTTCATGGAGACGGTTGCGAATGGTCCTCGCCGATATCCCAGGAGCAACAGTGTCCCTAATTTGCTGGGAAGTGGCGGTGCGGTCCCCTACGGCACTGTAGGATCCTACGGTCTTGGCGTGCATCCGTGCGTCGCTGCGGTCCGGTCCCAGGTCGACGGGCACGTGCACCTTCCGCCGTCCACTGGCGACAACATCGATGTACTGTGGAGACCTCACGCCCCACGTGTTGAGAAATTCGGCGGTACGTCCACCCGGCCTCCCGCATGCCCACTATACGCCCTCGCTCAAAGTCCTTCAACTGCACATACGGTTCACGTCCACGCTGTCGCGGCATGCTACCAGTGTTAAAGACTGCGATGGAGCTCCGTATGCCACGGAAAACTGGCTGACACTGACCGCGGCGGTGCACAAATGCTGCGCAGCTAGCGCCATTCGACGGCCAACACCGCGGTTCCTGGTGTGTCCGCTGTGCCGTGCGTGTGATCATTGCTTGTACAGCCCTCTCGCAGTGTCCGGAGCAAGTATGGTGGGTCTGACACACCGGTGTCAATGTGTTCTTTTTTCCATTTCCAGGAGTGTATTTAATTTACACTTTAACCAAACACATGACTTGACTATTCTTTTACAAAGCGAAATAATAACTTAACTTCTGCAAAGTGAAGCAAAGGCTGCTCTGTGCGCATTCGCGCCAAAACGTTTACAAGCAAGTCAAAGATTATGACAGTCTCACAGAAATGAATACACACAGGAACCGTATCACTGTAATATATCGATAGATCGGAGTACCTGTACATTAATAAAACCAAATGTGAATATTGTCACAAAAATATGTGTGTTACTTCGCAGAAAAGTAGTACGATATTACTGGTATCGAGAACTGGGGTTGGAGTGACGTAATGGTCACGTAAATAAAGAACCATTACAAGTTGTTGAAATTTTTGTTGTTGCTTGACGTTAGATCAATCTATAGCAAATATGAACAGTACGTGCAACATTCATGACAATTTTTTTTTTGTAATAAAGCAACATGCCACTGTACAGTTGTGTGTATAATTGACCTGCTTAAGTCCGAATATATCATACACAGTGATGAGCCAAAACATTTCGACCATCTGCTTAATAGCTTGATTTTCCGTCTTTGCAACTTATTCTGCGTATTAGGGTTCCAGCAGTTTGTCAGTAGGCTTGTGGAGACATGTGGTATTACATGTCTTCGCACAGGTCATGTAATTCGCGTAAATAACGGGTCGCTGATTCCCGTACGTGGTGATTGCATCCGATAGCGTCCCAGACGGGTATCGTAGAAATTACATCAGTCGAATTCGGTAGCAGAGGTATCGCCATGAATTCGCTATAATTCTCCTTAAACCACTGTTGCATGGTTCTGGCTCCGAGACATGGACAACTACACTGCCGAAAGATAACTTAGCCATCAGGGAAGGCATCAAGCATGGAGGGATCAAGGTGGTTCGAGTTGTCAGCGTTACTTTGAGTACTACACGAAAACCCAAGAGAATGTCTTCCATACCATAATACTGCTGAAACCTGCTGCGTCCGTGGCGAGCTGCACGTTTCGAGCCTCCATTCACCTCAATGACAGCGTTTGTGGAGACAACCATCTAACTCGTGTAGCAAAAATGTGATTCACCGTAAGAGCCGACCCGTTCCCATTGATCAATGGCCCAATTCCGATGGTCCGGTACCCGCTGCAATCGTAACAAACGATATCATTGGGTCAACATGTGAACACGTAGGGGTCGTCTGCAGCGGAGATCCACGTTGGACAATATACGACGAACGGTGTGATCCGAAACACTTGTGCGTGCACCAGCATTGTGCTCATTTGGCAGTGATACCATGAATCAGCATCATGCTACTTTACAGACGAGACAAGCTTCCAGACCCCACGTTATGTGAATAGTCGTGGACGTCCAACCATGCAGCTACTAGTGGTGGTTTTACTGCCGTTCTACCTCTTTCTGCAGACGATCACAACAGTAGCACGTGAACATTCGACCAGCTTCGCCGTGATAATAGTCTGCCCTTTGTCAAATTCGCTTATCTGAATGAATTTTCCCATTGGCAGCCCGTATCTTCGCTGCGGTGATACCCGTCCGCGTCTCCTCGTCTTACATTCTTTTGTTACAGCGTGACGTGCCTGCAACGCAACAGGCGGTATCCAACGTCGCGGTGGGCATTCGTCATATTGTTTGGTGTGTGAACCACCCACAAAAAATTCACTATGGCTTCAAAAAACCTAATTCATTGTTAACTAGCATTAACAAAACGAAGTTATCGTAATTGTATCTCATTTGCACTTTTAATGTGTACTCGAGAGTGAACAGGATAAAGGCTCGACATTTGGAGTATAATCTCGTAAGTATCCCACAAGAGAGAATTCTGTTCCTACGGAATCATTGAAGAATTCAGCTACAAGCTGCAGAATGTTTAAAAAATTATGTTAAATGAGATAAAAAATAGACAATACAATTGCTACGTGATTGAAGTTGACATATCTCCAAAAAATCAAATTTAATCACTTTTGATCAAATAACCGATAAGTGTTACTGTTGCCAATCAAAGGAATAGATATATACTTGAGGCGTGGCTCATGCCCATAAATGTCTTATGAAAGTAGATAGCTTCATACGCCGGTGGGTCATAGTTCTACCTACGGTAACGTACATGCTCTTGTGCTCCAGCTATCAGCAAGTAGTAATGGCTGTGGCACAATGATGTCGCTATTATGAAGACGACGAAATTCCAAGTAATCAAAACCAAGTATTTTGCAAACGGAACTTTATTTTTTGTGAATATTATTATTTCTGGTAATTGTTGCTGACTTGATATTAGTAGATATTAGTGTGAATCAAGGTGTGAATGCCAAGTAAGATGATATATATCTATTAACTGAGTAAGAGGTACCGTGGGAATTGTGTCTGTACACGGAGAATCAATCAGACTCCGAGAGGGAATTTGTAATATATAATTCGACAGGTTACGGTACTGGACAAGGAAAAATCATTTTATGACAATTCAGTTATTTAGATTTTGCTGGATTTTGTAGCATAAATTTGCTATTTTAATAACTTTGTCATAAAAACTATTAAGTTGTGATTGGTCCAATGTAAAAGACGTACGATTGCACGGATATACACTATGTGATCAAAATTATCCGGACACTTGGCTGTAAATGACTTACAAGTTCGTGGCGCCCTCCATCTGTAATTTTGGAATTCAATATGGTGTGTTGGCCCAACCTTAGCACTGATGAAAGCTTCCACTCTCGCATGCATATGTTCAATCAGGTTCTGGAAGCGTTCTTGGGGAGTGGCAGCCCATTCTTCACAGAGTGCTGCACTGAGGAGAGGTACCGATGTCCGTCGGTGAGGCCTGGCAGAAAGTCGGTGTACCAAAACATGTTCTATAGGATTCAGTTCAGGACTCTGTGCAGGTCAGTGTATTACAGGGATGTTATTCTCGTGTAACCACTCGGCCACAGGCCGTGCATTATGAACAGGTGCTCGATCGTGTTGGAAGATGCAGTCGCCATCACCTAATTGCTCTTCAACAGTGGGAAGCAAGAAGGTGCTTACAACATCAGTGTAGATGTGTGCTGTGATAGTGCCAGGCAGAACAATAGGGCGTGCAAGCCCCCTTAATGAAAAACACGACCGCTTCCGAATTTTAGTGTTGGCACTACACACGCTGGCAGATGACGTTCACCAGGCATTCACCATATCCACACCCTACCATCGGCTAGCGACATTGTGTACCGTGATTTGCCACTCCGCACAACGTTTTTCCATTGTTCAATTGTCCAGTGTTTACGCTCCTTACACCGAGCGAGGCGTCGTTTGGCATTTACCGGCGTGATGTGTGGCTTATGAGCAACAGCTCGGCCATGAAATCCAAGTTTTCTCACATCCCGCATAACTACCACCGTACTTTCAGTGGATCCTGATGCAGTTCGGACTTCATGTGTGATTGTCTGAATAGACGACGTCTACCTGTTACTCATTACGACCCCCTTTAATTGTCGGCGGTCTCTGTCCATCAACAGACGGGATCAGCCTGTACGCTTTTGTGCTGTATGTGTCCCTTCTCGTTTCAACTTCACTATCACATCGGAACCAGTGGACCTAGGGATGTTTATGAGTGTGGAAATCTCGCGTTCACACCTATGACACAAGTGACACCCAGTCACCTGACCACGTTCGAAGTCCGTGCTCCATTTTGCTCTCTCACTACTACTGAGGCCTCTGATGGGGAGCACCGGGCAGTAGGTGGCAGCACAATGCATCTAATATGAAAAACGTATGTTTCAGGCGTGTCCGGATACATCTGATCTCATAGTGTTGAAACGTCCCCTTTGAACATGTATACAGGACTGTGCTTAAACTGCCACACAATATTTTTTAGCGCAACGCAATCTGACTTTCAGAAATCCCTACAAAGGAATGGCCCTGACTAACATTAACCTGTACCTTTCACAAATCACTTACCTCACCAAAAATCTTCGTTACTCGAACTACTGCAAAAGAGCGAGCGCCACTACTGCCAGCTGATTCAAACTACTGAAGGCACTAACTACTGATAGGCATAGTTAGCAAATGAAAGATCTTAATAGAGAACAAACAATGTATTTACCTTAATAATCATAATATATATAGCAGTTCATGCCATCCAGTATTACAAATTTCAAAACTCCGCCATCTCTCTCCCCACATCCACCACTGCTGGCGGCTCACCTCCAACTGCGCAACGCTACGCGCTGTTCACATCCAGCTGCCGCTGCCCAACACTACAATGGCAGACAACAATGCAAACTAGTCACAGACTGCACACAGCACAGCCAGTGATTTTCATACAGAGCGCTACGTGGCGTTACCAATAAGGAAACCTAAACAGCCTACTTACATAGCCTACTTACATAGCCCCCATGCCCCCACAAAAAATTTTTCAAATTGTTTTGGGCAGTGGCCAATAATGATTTGATAAAATTTTTCATAATTACAATAACAAAGATATCAAATGCACACACTTATTGATACAATGTTGGTCAAAAGCTAAAATTTTCTCACAGTCCATAAAGACAGTCCAGATTGTTTATCACTGTAAAATTGCAGTGTTTTTCTCAAAGTCTGAGCAGTAAAAGAAAATGCACACGGGAGTAGTGGATTTCCATGGAGTCTTGAAGAAGTAGTGTTGTCCTTCCAACGGAAAGACAGTGCTGACTCTTGACATGCTGATAGGTAATGGGCCACAACAGAGCAAACCCAGAGCAGAGTCACTCGAACTTTTGAAGAATATTGGTGGGTAGGTCATCACAGAGCAGACCCACTGTAGTCCTGGTAGAGAGTATGGTATTGGTGGGTCATCAAAGATGGAGACCCACTGTAGTCCTTCTAGAGACAGCCAGCAGCCATCTGTTGCGACTGTGCAGGTGCACATTCACCATCGAAGAGTCTTGCGGAGAATATAGCAAGTCCTTAACCATTACTTGTGTACTCACAAAGTTTTTGGAATTGTCCTTAGAAGTCTTGCAAACAATATAGCAAGTCCATAAACCACCACTTGTACACTCACGAAGTTTTTGGAATTGTCCTTAGAACCAGCAATGCTGTTATCCAGTCCCTTGCTGAATTAGTAACACACGTGCAAACACTAACAGTCCCAACTTCTCACATATTGCGCATTACTATGTGCTCCCTGCCGCCGTTGGATAAGCAGCTGCAGCAGCAAGTCGTATACTCCTAGCTCACTCATTTGTTACATAGTTTAATTCTTAATTTCTTTGCGTATTTTTGGTACTTGCATTGTTTAATTCATAAATTTCGGGCGTATTATAGTATTTGAGAGTTGTAGCATCGCGTTTTAGTACCTGAATAGTGTAAATTCGCGTAGTCGTCTGTCAACTGTTTTTGTTTTGAACGGCCAGTGTCGGTTGGTCACAGACAGTGTGCTCCCTGCCGCCGTTGGATAAGCAGCTGCAGCAGCAAGTCGTATACTCCTAGCTCACTCATTTGTTACATAGTTTAATTCTTAATTTCTTTGCGTGTTTTTGGTACTTGCATTGTTTAATTCATAAATTTCGGGCGTATTATAGTATTTGAGAGTTGTAGCATCGCGTTTTAGTACCTGAATAGTGTAAATTCGCGTAGTCGTCTGTCAACTGTTTTTGTTTTGAACGGCCAGTGTCGGTTGGTCACAGTCAGTGTGCTCCCTGCCGCCGTTGGATAAGCAGCTGCAGCAGCAAGTCGTATACTCCTAGCTCACTCATTTGTTACATAGTTTAATTCTTAATTTCTTTGCGTGTTTTTGGTACTTGCATTGTTTAATTCATAAATTTCGGGCGTATTATAGTATTTGAGAGTTGTAGCATCACGTTTTAGTACTCGAATAGTGTTAAATCGCGTAGTCTCCTTCCGCAGCCGAGCAGTGTGTCAGCAGTGCACAAGTGGCAGCATTACTGCATTTACTAGGCAATCTTGTATTTTAATAACCGCTTCAATTTTGTGTCGTTTTGTTTGCGCTCTCTGTAGATTAGTTCAGACGTTCTTTGCACAAGTTTTTAGCATGGATAGGGACTGCAACTGCTGTGTTCGGATGCAGGCTGAGTTGGCATCCCTTCGCTCCCAGCTTCAGGCAGTGTTGGCTTCGGTCACACAGCTTGAGGCTGTTGCCAATGGGCATCACTGTGGGGGTCCGGATGGGGGTTTGTCGGGGACGGCCAGCTCGTCCCACGCATCCCCCGATCGGACTACGACTGTGGTTGCCCGGGATACTGCCCGCATTGAGGCTGATCCCTCACCTGTGGTAGAGTGGGAGGTCGTCTCAAGGTGTGGCAGGGGGCGAAAGACATTCCGGAGGGCTGAACGGAAGGCCTCTCCAGTTTGTCTGACGAACCGGTTTCAGGCTCTGTCTCAGGCTGATACTGATCTTCAGCCTGACATGGCTGCTTGTCCTGTTCCAGAGGTTGCCCCTCAGTCTGCAAGATCCGGGCAGTCGCAGAGGGTGGGCTTACTGGTAGTTGGGAGCTCCAACGTCAGGCGCGTAATGGGGCCCCTTAGGGATATGGCAGCAAGGGAGGGGAAGAAAACCAAAGTGCACTCCGTGTGCATACCGGGGGGAGTCATTCCAGATGTGGAAAGGGTCCTTCCGGATGCCATGAAGGGTACAGGGTGCACCCATCTGCAGGTGGTCGCTCATGTCGGCACCAATGATGTGTGTCGCTATGGATCGGAGGAAATCCTCTCTGGCTTCCGGCGGCTATCTGATTTGGTGAAGACTGCCAGTCTCGCTAGCGGGATGAAAGCAGAGCTCACCATCTGCAGCATCGTCGACAGGACTGACTGCGGACCTTTGGTACAGAGCCGAGTGGAGGGTCTGAATCAGAGGTTGAGACGGTTCTGCGACCGTGTGGGCTGCAGATTCCTCGACTTGCGCCATAGGGTGGTGGGGTTTCGGGTTCCGCTGGATAGGTCAGGAGTCCACTACACGCAACAAGCGGCTACACGGGTAGCAGGGGTTGTGTGGCGTGGGCTGGGCGGTTTTTTAGGTTAGATGGCCTCGGGCAAGTGCAGAAAGGGCAACAGCCTCAACGGGTGCGGGGCAAAGTCAGGACATGCGGGGACCAAGCAGCAATCGGTATTGTAATTGTAAACTGTCGAAGCTGCGTTGGTAAAGTACCGGAACTTCAAGCGCTGATAGAAAGCACCGAAGCTGAAATCGTTATAGGTACAGAAAGCTGGCTGAAGCCAGAGATAAATTCTGCCGAAATTTTTACAAAGGCACAGACGGTGTTTAGAAAGGATAGATTGCATGCAACCGGTGGCGGAGTGTTCGTCGCTGTTAGTAGTAGTTTATCCTGTAGTGAAGTAGAAGTGGATAGTTCCTGTGAATTATTATGGGTGGAGGTTACACTCAACAACCGAGCTAGGTTAATAATTGGCTCCTTTTACCGACCCCCCGACTCAGCAGCATTAGTGGCAGAACAACTGAGAGAAAATTTGGAATACATTTCACATAAATTTTCTCAGCATGTTATGGTCTTAGGTGGAGATTTCAATTTACCAGATATAGACTGGGACACTCAGATGTTTAGGACGGGTGGTAGGGACAGAGCATCGAGTGACATTATACTGAGTGCACTATCCGAAAATTACCTCGAGCAATTAAACAGAGAACCGACTCGTGGAGATAACATCTTGGACCTACTGATAACAAACAGACCCGAACTTTTCGACTCTGTAAGTGCAGAACAGGGAATCAGTGATCATAAGGCCGTTGCAGCATCCCTGAATATGGAAGTTAATAGGAATATAAAAAAAGGGAGGTAGGTTTATCTGTTTAGCAAGAGTAATAGAAGGCAGATTTCAGACTACCTAACAGATCAAAACGAAAATTTCTGTTCAGATACTGACAATGTTGAGTGTTTATGGAAAAAGTTCAAGGCAATCGTAAAATGCGTTTTAGACAGGTACGTGCCGAGCAAAACTGTGAGGGACGGGAAAAACCCACCGTGGTACAACAACAAAGTTAGGAAACTACTGCGAAAGCAAAGAGAGCTTCACTCCAAGTTTAAACGCAGCCAAAACCTCTTAGACAAACAGAAGCTAAACGATGTCAAAGTTAGCGTAAGGAGGGCTATGCGTGAAGCGTTCAGTGAATTCGAAAGTAAAATACTAGGTACCGACTTGACAGAAAATCCTAGGAAGTTCTGGTCTTACGTTAAATCAGTAAGTGGCTCGAAACATCATGTCCAGACACTCCGGGATGATGATGGCATTGAAACAGAGGATGACAAGCGTAAAGCTGAAATACTAAACACCTTTTTCCAAAGCTGTTTCACAGAGGAAGACCGCACTGCAGTTCCTTCTCTAAATCCTCGCACCAACGAAAAAATGGCTGACATTGAAATAAGTGTCCAAGGAATAGAAAAGCAACTGGAATCACTCAACAGAGGAAAGTCCACTGGACCTGACGGGATACCAATTCGATTCTACACAGAGTACGCGAAAGAACTTTCCCCCCTTCTAACAGCCGTCTACCGCAAGTCTCTAGCGGAACGGAAGGTTCCAAATGATTGGAAAAGAGCACAGGTAGTCCCAGTCTTCAAGAAGGGTCGTCGAGCAGATGCGCAAAACTATAGACCTATCTCTCTGACGTCGATCTGTTGTAGAATTTTAGAACATGTCTTTTGCTCGAGTATCATGTCGTTTTTGGAAACTCAGAATCTACTATGTAGGAATCAACATGGATTCCGGAAACAGCGATCGTGTGAAACCCAACTCGCATTATTTGTTCATGAAACCCAGAAAATATTAGATACAGGCTCCCAGGTAGATGCCATTTTCCTTGACTTCCGGAAGGCGTTCGATACAGTTCCGCACTGTCGCCTGATAAACAAAGTAAGAGCCTACGGAATATCAGACCAGCTGTGTGGCTGGATTGAAGAGTTTTTAGCAAACAGAACACAGCATGTTGTTCTCAATGGAGAGACATCTACAGACGTTAAAGTAACCTCTGGCGTGCCACAGGGGAGTGTTATGGGACCATTGCTTTTCACAATATATATAAATGACCTAGTAGATAGTGTCGGAAGTTCCATGCGGCTTTTCGCGGATGATGCTGTAGTATACAGAGAAGTTGCAGCATTAGAAAATTGTAGCGAAATGCAGGAAGATCTGCAGCGGATAGGCACTTGGTGCAGGGAGTGGCAACTGACCCTTAACATAGACAAATGTAATGTATTGCGAATACATAGAAAGAAGGATCCTTTATTGTATGATTATATGATAGCGGAACAAACACTGGTAGCAGTTACTTCTGTAAAATATCTGGGAGTATGCGTGCGGAACGATTTGAAGTGGAATGATCATATAAAATTAATTGTTGGTAAGGCGGGTACCAGGTTGAGATTCATTGGGAGAGTCCTTAGAAAATGTAGTCCATCAACAAAGGAGGTGGCTTACAAAACACTCGTTCGACCTATACTTGAGTATTGCTCATCAGTGTGGGATCCGTACCAGATCGGGTTGACGGAGGAGATAGAGAAGATCCAAAGAAGAGCGGCGCGTTTCGTCACAGGGTTATTTGGTAACCGTGATAGCGTTACGGAGATGTTTAACAAACTCAAGTGGCAGACTCTGCAAGAGAGGCGCTCTGCATCGCGGTGTAGCTTGCTCGCCAGATTTCGAGAGGGTGCGTTTCTGGATGAGGTATCGAATATATTGCTTCCCCCTACTTATACCTCCCGAGGAGATCACGAATGTAAAATTAGAGAGATTAGAGCGCGCACAGAGGCTTTCAGACAGTCGTTCTTCCCGCGAACCATACGCGACTGGAACAGGAAAGGGAGATAATGACAGTGGCACGTAAAGTGCCCTCCGCCACACACCGTTGGGTGGCTTGCGGAGTATAAATGTAGATGTAGATGAACAGAAATGTGTGCAGTGAAATGAATGCTTACAAGTTACTTAATTTGATGAACTGGTGTCAATTACAATATTATAACATGAGAATACAATTAAAAAGGTACAAAATACATCATTAAAGAACATAACAATACAGATAACATTCGTAGTACAAGCTTTACAAAAGAATCGAAATAACATATACATCATAGCCTACTTACAGTGTATACTGACAGATCATTGGCTGTAAAGTTTCTCGTCCAGTAAGGAGACAGTACGTTCGTGCTTGTTATTGGGGCAGTGAAGTATAGATTCGGTTTGGACCTCAGCCTTCCTACTCAGATACGTTTAATGGAGCTCTGAATAGATGTGACAATTTTGCGGAATTATAAGTTTGATAGGGCAGTGTCACCGATTGAACGTAAACGAGTGAGAAAGACGAACGCACGGAATATCGGACTCTACGTGTTAAGCGTGTCTTTTGAATCAACTAAAATCCGAGTGGCATATTGTGCATGTTGGGACTGAGAACTGAAATTCGAAAGGGGGAGATCTGTGGAATATTAGGGCGAGGATTCTGACACAGACAGTCCTACTTCCAATCTTTCCGAAAACAAGTTTAGTTAAATACCGTGAGCTGGCTGTTATGAGTGGCTATAATTGCATGCGAGTGTCAAAACAGTAACTCTACACTAGTGCGAACTTGTGGGTGTTTTGCATCAAACATATTACGATCTACTGATATTTTCACTCAAAACCAGTTATTCCATTAATAGTGAAGTTAACCTGAAAGTAAAATATTTAATGCGAGTAATGCTATTGGCACTGTACAGATTCTCCAGTACGGTAGAAATACTCGTTTCCTATCAGGGCAGCCATGAGGAAAAGACTGCGGAAGCAAGGTGAATGAATAGTTTTCTGTAGCAAAAACTTTCATCCGCGGCGTCTGTAAAATAAACGCAGAGAAGTAAGTGTATAAAATACTGCATGGAAAACGTAACTTGCTAAAACAGACTCTTTTCACGTGAATCTATCAGATTACTGTCCTCTCGCAATATACGGTTCTCGACACAGCAACATCTATGGATACATCAGCAACTCCACTGCAACAGTGTTTTTACCGACTAGTAACACAGTAATAATTTAAAAAGCCATATGTTTCTAGAAAAAATTGCAGTACACTCATCATGAATTTGAAATCAGAATAATTTGAGGCTTCCATGGTTTGATGATGACGCAGATCCATCTCTTTTATCTTATGTGACCGATAGAAACCAGAGTGAATCAATTGCATGACTGTCGCATAGCTGCAGATACTCTGAATGTGGGAAACGTTCCTGATATACAGAAAGTAAATTTCCTTTCACTTGTTACGAGAATTTTGACCCTTTAGCAGATCTTAATACAGTAATAACGAATGTTAGAAGTCAATTTACTTAGAAAGCGCAGCTAACGACATACTCGAATAGCTTAGCAGATATTCAATACAAACAGATTATCGTGATATTTGGCCGAGACTAACACCACTCAGGAGCCGACGCCAAACAACCGTATCGTGAAGTCATTGCCAAGCGGCGATCGTATTATTGGTTCAAATGGCTCTGAGCACTATGGGACTTAACTTCTGAGGTCATCAGTCCCCTAGAACTTAGGACTACTTAAACCTAACTAACCTAAGGACGTCACACACATCTATGCCCGACGCAGGATTCGAACCTGCGACCGTAGCCGTCGCGCGGATCCAGACTGAAGCGCCTAGATTAGATTAGATTAGATTAGATTAGTACTTGTTCCATAGATCATGAATTAGACACTTCGTAATAATATGGAACGTGTCAGGTTAATAAAAGGTGTCTATGCAAGATATTACATTACACAAAATATTACGACACTTAATTTTTTTTTGTGGGGATTGAGGAAATTACCCACTTATGACATCCAAAAATTCCTCTAATGAGTTTTGGGCGCTAATGACCTTAGCAGTTTTGCGCCCTAAAACCACAAAACAAAAAAAAAAAAAACCTCTAATGAGTAGAAGAAGTTGCCATTAAGAATTTATTTTAATTTCCTTTTAAATGCTATATGGCTGTCAGACTTTTGATGCTATTAGGTAAGCGACCAAAGACTTTCGTGGCAGCATAATTTACCCCCTTCTGAGCCAAAGTTAGAATTAACCTTGAGTAGGGAAGGTCATCCTTTCTCCCAGTGTTGTAGCCGTGTACACTGCTATAACTGTTGAATTCGTTCGGATTGTTAATAACAAATTTCATAAATGAATATACACTCCTGGAAATTGAAATAAGAACACCGTGAATTCATTGTCCCAGGAAGGGGAAACTTTATTGACACATTCCTGGGGTCAGATACATCACATGATCACACTGACAGAACCACAGGCACATAGACACAGGCAACAGAGCATGCACAATGTCGGCACTAGTACAGTGTATATCCACCTTTCGCAGCAATGCAGGGTGCTATTCTCCCATGGAGACGATCGTAGAGATGCTGGATGTAGTCCTGTGGAACGGCTTGCCATGCCATTTCCACCTGGCGTCTCAGTTGGACCAGCGTTCGTGCTGGACGTGCAGACCGCGTGAGACGACGCTTCATCCAGTCCCAAACATGCTCAATGGGGGACAGATCCGGAGATCTTGCTGGCCAGGGTAGTTGACTTACACCTTCTAGTGCACGTTGGGTGGCACGGGATACATGCGGACGTGCATTGTCCTGTTGGAACAGCAAGTTCCCTTGCCGGTCTAGGAATGGTAGAACGATGGGTTCGATGACGGTTTGGATGTACCGTGCACTATTCAGTGTCCCCTCGACGATCACCAGTGGTGTACGGCCAGTGTAGGAGATCGCTTCCCACACCATGATGCCGGGTGTTGGCCCTGTGTGCCTCGGTCGTATGCAGTCCTGATTGTGGTGCTCACCTGCACGGCGCCAAACACGCATACGACCATCATTGGCACCAAGGCAGAAGCGACTCTCATCGCTGAAGACGACACGTCTCCATTCGTCCCTCCATTCACGCCTGTCGCGACACCACTGGAGGCGGGCTGCACGATGTTGGGGCGTGAGCGGAAGACGGCCTAACGGTGTGCGGGACCGTAGCCCAGCTTCATGGAGACGGTTGCGAATGGTCCTCGCCGATACCCCAGGAGCAACAGTGTCCCTAATTTGCTGGGAAGTGGCGGTGCGGTCCCCTACGGCACTGCGTAGGATCCTACGGTCTTGGCGTGCATCCGTGCGTCGCTGCGGTCCGGTCCCAGGTCGACGGGCACGTGCACTTTCCGCCGACCACTGGCGACAACATCGATGTACTGTGGAGACCTCACGCCCCACGTGTTGAGCAATTCGGCGGTACGTCCACCCGGCCTCCCGCATGCCCACTATACGCCCTCGCTCAAAGTCCGTCAACTGCACATACGGTTCACGTCCACGCTGTCGTAGCATGCTACCAGTGTTAAAGACTGCGATGGAGCTCCGTATGCCACGGCAAACTGGCTGACACTGACGGCGGCGGTGCACAAATGCTGCGCAGCTAGCGCCATTGGACGGCCAACACCGCGGTTCCTGGTGTGTCCGCTGTGCCGTGCGTGTGATCATTGCTTGTACAGCCCTCTCGCAGTGTCCGGAGCAAGTATGGTGGGTCTGACACACCGGTGTCAATGTGTTTTTTTTTCCATTTCCAGGAGTGTATGTATATTGTGAGGCTACAGTGAAGATCCCTAGCTCTTTAAATAAGTGTCTGCAGGATGATGTTGGATGAGCTCCAGCCATTATTCTGATTACACGCTTTTGTGCAATGAGCACTCTTTTACTCAATGATGAGTTACCTCAGAATACGATGCCATAGGAAAGCAGAGAATGAAAGTAGGCATGATAAGTTAATTTACTCAGATGTATATCGCCAAAATTTGCAATGATTCTAATAGCATAAGTAGCTGAACTCAAACGTTTCAGCACATCCTCAGTGTGTTTTTTCCAGTTCAACCCCTCATCAATGCATACACCTAGAAATTTTGGATATTCTACCTTAGCTACCGATTTATCAATGGTGTCATTCCATTTACTGTGTGGAACTGTATATACAGTGTTTTGTCAAATTTTAATGAGAGCCCATTTGCAGAGAACCACTTAATGATTTTCTGAAAAACATCGTTTACAATTTCACCAGTTAATTCTTGTCTGTTAGGGATTGATAGCTATACTTTTATCATAGACAAAAAGTACCAGGTTTGCATATTCGTGAATATAGAATGGCAAGTCAATAATATATATTAAGAACAGCAAAGGACCCAAGACCGAACCTGCGGCACCCCATTCTTGATTGTTCCCTAGTTTGAGAAATCACCAGTTTTTTGCATTTTATTTGAACTGCTTATTTCAACTTTCTGCACTCTTCCAGTTAGGTATGATTTAAACCATTGGAGCACTGTCCCATTCATACCACAGTACTTGAGATCTAGAAGTATTCCATGATTTACACAATCAAAAGCCTTTGATAGATCACAAAAAATCCGAACGGGTGACTTCCGGTTACTCCGGCTGGCGATCGTAACATTAGGCTGGTGCCTAAGTTCGTAGCACTTTTCTTTTGTTGTTGGTATTCCAGTATCCATGGATTTCTTTGTCGACTGTCATTTCTCGTTTATAGTTCACTGCTGCTATTTAAGTCTAAATTTGTCATTTTTCGTTTGGAGATAGCAATCGGAGCTATGGGCGCCAGAAAATAGAGTGACAATTTCCAACGTACTCTTCTGCCTGAGTTCAATAGAGAGGTGACGTCAGCGGAGGCCACCACAAACATTTTCGCCGGGTATGGGGATAATGTCATTGGACACAAGACGGCAAAAAAATGTTTTTCTCGATTTATGGAGGATCGTTTCCACATTAGCAACTATTCATCTTCAGATAATGCTTCGGGGTTTGATGAGTACTGTTTAAGCGCATTAATCCACTATAATCCACGTCAGTGCACTAGAGAACAGACAAATGTGGTGATCTGTGATCATTCCACCATCGCGCAGCATTTGCGTGCATTGTGGAAGGTTCCAAAATCGGATGTATGTGTACCGCATGCACCAATCCAAAATCAGAAGCGGGTGGCCTTATTTGCATCTCAGCTTGCTCGTCATCAACTGACCCGTGAATAACACCGGTTCCGCATCGTGACTGGTGACGAGAAATGATGTTTTTATGCTAGCATCAGGAGAGGATAGGAATGGTTGACCCCAACCAAAGCAGCAACTCCTCGCAGAAAGACCTGCGTGCATCCACTAAAGATAATACAGGGTGATTCAAAAAGAATACCACAAATTTAGGAATTTAAAACTCTGCAACGACAAAAGGCAGAGCTAAGCACTATCTGTCGGCGAATTAAGGGAGCTATAAAGTTTCATTTAGTTGTAAATTTGTTTGCTTGAGGCGCTGTTGACTAGGCGTCAGCGTCAGTTGATGCTAAGATGGCGACCGCTCAACAGAAAGCTTTTTGTGTTATTGAGTACGGCAGAAGTGAATCGACGACAGTTGTTCAGCGTGCATTTCGAACGAAGTATGGTGTTAAACCTCCTGATAGGTGGTGTATTAAACGTTGGTATAAACAGTTTACAGAGAATGGGTGTTTGTGCAAAGGGAAAAGTTCTGGACGGCCGAGAACGAGTGATGAAAATGTAGCACGCATCCAGCAAGCATTTGTTCGCAGCCCAGGAAAATCGACTCGCAGCGCTAGCAGAGAGCTGCAAATTCCACAATCAACTGTATGGAGAGTCCTACGAGAAAGGTTAGTTATGAAACCTGAACGTCAACTACCCGAGGCGATGGATCGGCCGCCAGGCAGCCCGTGACAGAGCACTTCATCACTGGCCTCCAAGAAGCCCTTATCTTACCCCCTGCGGTTTTTTCTTATGGGGGTGTGTTACGGATATGGTGTTTCGGCCACCTCTCCCAGCCACCATTGATGATTTGAAACGAGAAATAACAGCAGCTATCCAAACTGTTACGCCTGATATGCTACGGAGAGTATGGAACGAGTTGGAGTATCGGGTTGATATTGCTCGAGTGTCTGGAGGGGGCCATATTCAACATCTCTGAACTTGTTTTCGAGTGAAAAAAAAACCTTTTTAAATACTCTTCGTAATGATGTATAACAGAAGGTTATATTATGTCTCTTTCATTAAATACACATTTTTAAAGTTGTGGTATTCTTTTTGAATCACCCTGTATAACGCATCTGGTAGAACAGAGGCAGTGTTTTGTACTACGAATTGCTTCCCCGAGATGTGACCATCACTGCTGACATTCCCTGTCGGCAAATGAGACGTCTGGCAGACGCAGTCGCAGAACAACGACAAGGGAGACTGCGTGAAGCGATGCTACTCCACGATAAGGCGTCCGCATTTTGATAGATTGACAAAAACACTATACAGGAGTTGGGTTCGGAAGTAATTCCGCACACACCTTACTTACCTAACCTTGCGCACTCAGATTTTCATGTTTTTCGCTACCTGTCCAACAAAATGGTTCAAATGGCTCTGAGCACTATGGGACTTAACATCTATGGTAATCAGTCCCCTAGAACTTAGACCTACTTAAACCTAACTAACCTAAGGACAGCATACAACACCCAGCCATCACGAGGCAGAGAAAATTCGTGACCCCGCCGGGAATCGAACCCGGGAACCCAGGCGTGGGAAGCGAGAACGCTACCGCACGACCACGAGATGCGGGCCCTGTCCAACATTCTTGAAGGAACTTTCGACGAGTTCTTCGCCTCAGAACACGTGATTTCTGTAGTCGCGGAATCGAAAAGTATCCCCAGTGTTGAGGATACTGATGTAAATCGTGAAGAACCATACATTATTGATGACTAAAGTCTCTTTCATGTCCATCTGTTGCTTGCATTAAACTTACGCAAAAACTCTACGAGCCAACCAAATAGAAAACAGCCAACACCAAAAGAAATGTGCGGCTCGTAAAGTTAGCTACTTTTGAGTCGATACATCAATTACCTTAGTTAACACAGTAAACACATACAGTTGTCTATGTGGAAAAGGGGCAAAACCGTTTAAGAACGGATAACTGAGATTAAATATGTTCTTAGTGTGTACAGCATGACTAGCATATTTGTAAACATAGCTGATGACGTCTTAAAATGCGTTTATCGTGCATATGAACTGTTAGAAACACGGTTGGCATTTTTAATTGTACAACAGTTCCGTAGTAGAACATTCACACAATTCCAAATAACATGAGGTGTGAACATCACAGTAGGTTATATTCACACAATTTTCTGTTGCCAGTGCCACTTCAAGAAAAAATTAAGTGACTAGAATTAAACTACTCTTGGATACACTAACACTTCTCAATGAGAATCAGTCATAATATACGCTAATTAACAAGGTTGCATAGATCGATACACATAAAAATAATGCACTCTTTGCTCACGGTTTTCACTGAGTTCTTCTGTAAGGATAATACATTAACTTCATCCATCACTTCCTGAAGTCTGTTATATGAAATTCTTTTTAAATACTCGTTATTGCTGTGTGCACGAATCTTGATGCTTTCCTGCAATGCTGACCCATCCAGAGTGCTCTTTCTTCTTCTGGTCTCTCTCTGCATGGTTTTTCGGCTGAAGATATTTAGGCTGAACAGATCGTAAAAATGCCTGGCGAGAAGTTTGAGTCAAGCCGTGGTTCTGAAAATTGAGTTGTCTGTGGCAGTTACCTCCTAGATAATGCCGGTAGCTTTGAAATGCCTGGGGTCCACCTGAAAAATGACCTTTGAAGTACATCAATCGTAATACATTCAAGGCAAGTGACAGGGCAAATAATAATGCGCCACAATCTAAAACATGCAATAGTAAATTACATTCAAAACAAAACTTACCACTCATTATTAGTAATTCCGAGATCCTGTCTTGCAATTGAATGGAACCATTTCTCTCTCTTTACATGGCCTTTAGGAAATTTTAACACATGAATCTTGTTTACTGCTGTCTACTTTCCATAACCATCTGTTACGTAACACTTCATACAGAGTGTTTCGAAAATGACCGGTATATTTGAAACGGCAATAAAAACTAAACGAGCAGCGATAGAAATACACCTTTTGTTGCAATATGCTTGGGACAACAGTACATTTTCAGGCGGACAAACTTTCGAAATTACAGTAGTTACAATTTTCAACAGCAGATGGCGCTGCAAGTGATGTGAAAGATATAGAAGACAACGTAGTCTGTGAGTGCACCATTCTGTACGTCGTGCCGGCCGAAGTGGCCGTGCGGTTAAAGGCGCTGCAGTCTGGAACCGCAAGACCGCTACGGTCGCAGGTTCGAATCCTGCCTCGGGCATGGACATTTGTGATGTCCTTAGGTTAGTTAGGTTTAGCGTGTGCTGTTCACAACGTGCAAGTGTGCTGTAGACAACATGGTTTATTCCTTAGAACAGAGGATTTTTCTGGTGTTGGAATTCCACCGCCTAGAACACAGTGTTGTTGCAACAAGACGAAGTTTTCAACGGAGGTTTAATGTAATAAAAGGACCGAAAAGCGATACAATAAAGGATCTGTTTGAAAAATTTCAACGGACTGGGAACGTGATGGATGAACGTGCTGGAAAGGTAGGGCGACCGCGTACGGCAACCACAGAGGGCAACGCACAGCTAGTGCAGCAGGTGATCCAACAGCGGCCTCGGGTTTCCATTCGCCGTGTTGCAGCTGCGGTCCAAATGACGCCAACGTCCACGTATCATCTCATGCGCCAGAGTTTACACCTCTATCCATACAAAATTCAAATGCGGCAACCCCTCAGCGTCGCTACCATTGCTGCTCGAGAGATATTCGCTAACGATATAGTGCACAGGATTGATGACGGCGATATGCATGTGGGCAGCATTTGGTTTACTGACGAAGCTTATTTTTACCTGGACGGCTTCGTCAATAAATAGAACTGGCGCATATGGGGAACCGAAAAGCCCCATGTTGCAGTCCCATCGTCCCTGCAGCCTCAAAAAGTATTGGTCTGGGCCGCCATTTCTTCCAAAGGAATCATTGGCCCATTTTTCAGATCCGAAACGATTACTGCATCATGCTATCTGGACATTCTTCGTGAATTTGTGGCGGTACAAACTGCCTTAGACGACACTGCGAACACCTCGTGGTTTATGCAAGATGGTGCCCGGCCACATCGCACGGCCGACGTCTTTAATTTCCTGAATGAATATTTCGACGATCGTGTGATTGCTTTGGGCTATCCGAAACATACAGGAGGAGGCGTGGATTGGCCTCCCTATTCGCCAGACAAGAACCCCTGTGACTTCTTTCTGTGGGGACACTTGAAAGACCAGGTGTACCGCCAGAATCCAGAAACAATTGAACAGCTGAAGCAGTACATCTCATCTGCATGTGAAGCCATTCCGCCAGACACGTTGTCAAAGGTTTCGGGTAATTTCATTCAGAGACTACGGCATATTATTGCTACGCATGGTGGATATGTGCAAAATATCGTACTATAGAGTTTCCCAGACCGCAGCGCCATCTGTTGTGGAAAATTGTAACTACTGTAATTTCGAAAGTTTGTCTGCCTGAAAATGTACTGTTGTCCCAAGCATATTGCAACAAACGGTGTATTTCTATCGCTGCTCGTTTAGTTTTTATTGCCGTTTCAAATATACCCGTCATTTTTGAAACACCCTGTAACTGTAACAAGGACGAAACCGCATAAACGTGTATTACATCGCTTCAAATTCAAACAAACACAACTCATTAACGCACAATATGATTTCTGTGCACTTAAATAACGACCTCGTAGCGATTACAAAGCACATGAATTTTTTATATCCAACACGTTGCTGATACAACGAAAGACAACTGTTGGCTTTGGCCGCTTCTCGTTGACGATTTCGAGTTCTACCACTAGTTCGGCATTCCCATTTAGGGGGTGCTGACAGAATTCAGTGCAACGAATAAAGTGCTACTCACAAGCTATAACAGTGTCTACTCAAACAGTGAATTACAAGAAACAGTGCTACTTTCCTTTTACTAGACACAGATAAAAAACCTAAAAGAAGAACCTACAACGTCCAATTAGTGAAGGAAACAGCTTCGGCCATTAACATTTTCAGTACACGTGATTAGTACGATTACTGGTCTGGAAATGAGGAAACCAGTTTAATCTGGGCAATTCTATTCGGTAATGAGTTACGGATTACTTTTTTTGGAGAAATCAGTTGTGGCAGTATATTAAGGATACACAGGAAAGCTCTGGAGAAATCAAAGAACTTCGTATCTTGATAAAGTATAACTGTATAACTTATAATCATTAAAGTTTTTTATAGTTACCCGTGGTACACTTCTGTTAAAAAATACTCTAGTGCATGAACATAATTCTAGTGTCAAAAACAGCCTCCACAAAGACTTTAGGGACTAAGGATTAGAACAGAATAAACGTCTTATGCGTAATGCAGTAGTGTATGTGAGTGACTTTACGACTTTCCGTTCGGCGTCTCCTTCAATTCGGTTCAAGAGCATCTTCAAAGAACGCTTTAAAATCAATGTTTAAGGTTATACTGTTATCAATATGACTAATTATCCTATAATATTACAAGTCTAATTAATAATTATACTCCATTATTTTACTAGAAACATCTATAAAAAAAGAGAAATATTAAAGACAACAAGATCCAGTTAAGTACCAGATACTGAACAACAGAACGAGTGAATAGGTTCGAATACCTGGGTGAATGGGTTACATCCAACTTGAAACATACATGGCAATAAATACAAATTGCTTCCCAATGCCAAAAGAACCACTTACACAAAAAAATTCGTCATTACAAATTTTAAAATTCATGATTACAACTTTCTAAAAAAAACTGTGTGTCTGTATCCTTTCAATATCTTGACATCTTTTAGGGGTGTTTAGTGGCGGAAATCTCCTGGGCCCATATTATACACACGGGATCTACAGGAAAAAACCGAAAGAAGAAATACATTCTAAAATATGAGAAATTACGGAAGCAATGCGCTAATTTAGAGCATACATTTCTGGCCACTGAAGAAGTATGGATGTTTCCGAATGGACAAAACGCATTTTCAACGTTCCTGATTCAAAATCGAAAAGAAGGAAATCGTGCTTCGCGAAAGTCATAAAATATCTGGAAGAAACCAGCATAGATTCGGGGGAAATGTAAAAGCGTGTCGCCACCAGAAGGGCTGTATTGAGGTTGGGGATTTTCCGATACGAGATAGGAACAGCTGGCGCCAAATGGTAAGATGAACGCCGTTTTAGACACGTTGCACTGGCAGAAGAACAGACAGCAACCATCACAATAGTTGTAAGCTTATCGCCGCTCTTAGATGATCGAATATCGAAGTAAACAAATGAATTAAAGAAATTATTAATATTAGTAGCGTAATAAATTTTTTTTCGCAATGTTTAATCAAATCGTTGTTTTGCCTCTACATGAAATATAGTCATTTATATCTTTCCAGTTGCTTGGCAGGTTACAGGGAAGAGGACTTGCAGTGTAAAGCACAGCTATGGCACAGAATAAAGTCTATTCGCAATGGCTTTACAATACCTATCAAAGAAACTCGTCTCTAATCACACCTGTATAACAATACACGATCTTCTACTGCCGCACGAATGATGTGTGTTTCCAGTGTTTAGACCACCATCTCTAGGTCCGAGTAGCGCTACTGGGAACGGGACGTTACTTACGGTATTACACAGGTTGACGTTGACAAGTGTTTCAAGGTAAGTGGAGTGTAATTAGCATAGTGGACTGGGAAAACACGTTACTGTGCCGAGGATGCGAGGTTTACAGGGTACATTACACGTCAAGCGTAACTCATTAGCACGAAGTGCAACACGACAGAAATTTATCCTTTCACTTTAAAGGTCGTTCAGGCAGCTGTGCAGCTAAACCCTACTCATTTAGGTAAGTAGTCAGGCTGTAAGACAGAACCATACATGTCCTTAGGTTAGTTAGGTTTAAGTAGTTCTAAGTTCTAGGGGACTGATGACTTCGGAAGTTAAGTCCCATAGAGCTCAGAGCCATTTCGTAAGATTCGGAGCTATCATCTCATAGTTGCTAACATAACTGAAAATTTGCTATTGAATTTAATGATATTTGACTCAGTTATTATATACCTCTTCAGTGGAGCGCGAACTTCAATTTTTTCGAATTCATATACATCGAGTTGCAAGACATTGGAATCGGGTGTTTATGTTGGCCAATTGAGGTAATATACTGTGCCTGAGTGTTTGTACGCATGCAGACCTTTGAATATGGCATTGTCGTCTTGAAAGACGACTGTCCATAGCAAGCTCAGCATGAAAATGTAGAAGAAGGGCAACCTTGATCATGGCCAATATTGGAACAAACGTCCTAATTCTTGCTGACAGTGAACTGCATGAGTGGTCCCAAGTCATGATAAGAAAATCACTCCATAAACATCATCATACCACGTTGGGCCTTCCACACATTTCGGGTTAAACTCCTCATCGGATTGTCTCTACACTCCATAGTTTGATCCATTTAAAGGGATACAAACTGCGACTGATCTGTCGATGCTACACGCATCAAATCAGCTACTTTACAATCATTGTGTTATGTTCTTATTCACTCTTTCTGACTCCAAAATGCTGCGGGATGTAAAATTCCACGATGTGAAATCCAATTGGAGGACTCATTTCACGAGAGGCAGCAAACGTCTCCCAAGGGGGAGTCAGCCCACCAAACAAGAGGAGAAATATATTATTTCCGGACCCGGATAAATCCTCATCACTGTTACACCATTAATACAGTCTCAATAAATTCATCAACTGTTAGTAATTATGCCTTCGATTCTGATTATCCTTTATTTCCAGTATGATCTAATTTTAGATGTTATTGTCAATGTCAAGCGTTATTTGACGTATATGAGGGCAGGCCACCTGCTTTGCAAATACCAACATATGATGAGTAAACATAAATCTTCCAGGTAATTCGTACACGCAGCTACTTGTCATGCTGCAGGATGTTTCCCTTGTCTTATATATCATGTGGAGCACATCTGTCATGGCTGTTTCTCCCAGCGATCTCAGTAACTCTCAGGGCCCTGTTTGGACTTAGGTCCCTCAGAGCGCTCTTAAATACTTTTTCACATAATCATATCTTCCACCTTATTTTCATTTACTTCCTGTTTTGTTACAATATTTAAAAAAGTACAATAATCTTGTAAGGCCTAGACCACACTTGACATAAAACAGTTTAAATAAGGTAAGTAGCTAGTTTCGGCTGTAAGTAACAACCAACTTCAGATCTGTAAACAAGAAAAAAAGAGAAAGCATACCAAAAATCGCCTAAGTAAGAATCTGTTAAAGAAGTAAATATACAACATAAAAATACGTGAACTGGTTCAAATGGCTCTGAGCACTATGGGACTCAACTGCTGTGGTCATCAGTCCCCTAGAACTTAGAACTACTTAAACCTAACTAATCTAAGGACATCACACACATCCATGCCCGAGGCAGGATTCGAACCTGCGGCCGGAGCGGTCGTGCGGTTCCAGACTGTAGCGCCTTTAACCGCTCGGCCACTCCGGCCGGCCGTGAACTGGTACAAAATACAAAAGTGTACCCTGATTCTCTGGTAGAGTATGACATGACTTCGTGGGAGAAAACGTTTTTATGTGAAAATGAACCTGCTTCATAGTCGACTTTACAGCGTTGCTTTTAACGTAAACTACCATGCATATGTAAAATACAGATTGAACACAAACTGGAAATACCAGTAGTAATCTTCATACTGTAACATGCGTTCCTATAGAAAGTAACACAATAAGATATTTTTCTGAACAGCAACAACGAGGCTGAACCAGGTTGTACACCTGCAGAAATACACAAAAAGAATATCTTAGCAATAAATATTTTTGCTTTGACATAATCTAAATTTGAAGTAATTGTAGGAGACAACAGTGCGAAGTTGAGAACCTATTACTCCTAGCAAAGCGTCAACATTTTACATGTGGAACAAATATCCTGGATAACAGTCATTTGGAAACGAACGCAATCTTCCGGTGTTACACAGAAAAATTTAATAACATACCGTTTCTTCCCAGACGGAGGTTGAAAGTGCAGGCTGCAACGGTTAAAATCACATCAGTCACTACGTTGCGATTGTGTCAAAAGCAAATTCGGCGAAAAAAAAGGTTTTTATACAACTGAACCAAAGCTGAGAAAGGGTTAATACCTGTAACAAATGAACCAACCATCTTAGGTACTGTATAACACTTTAAAAAACTTGGTAATGGCACTTTGAAGCCTAAATCATGATTGTGTAAGTGTAAACGTAAAAGCCGGCCGGGGTGGCCCAGCGGTTCTAAGCGCTACACTCTGGAAGCGCGCGACCGCTGCGGTCGCAGGTTCGAATCCTGCCTCGGGCATGGATGTGTGTGATGTCCTTAGGTTAGTTAGGTTTAAGTAGTTCTAAGTTGTAGTTCTAAGTTCTAGGGGACTGATGACTTCAGAAGTTAAGTACCATAGAGCTCAGAGCCATTTCGTAAACGTAAAACTGCAAATAAACAACAGTCTAATGGTGGTACTGACATTAAAGAAATTATAGTAAATAGTCCATAATCAGATCTAATAGAATAAATAGTAATAAAAATGATAAAGCAGTGGTCACCATAAAATATAAAATGGTCATCGCTATATCACGTAATTCGTAGGTAACTAAATAAACTGTTAATATGTCCACCTAGGCTGACTTCTTTAACACCATTCGAACTGACGAGATAACGTCTACCCATGCATTCACACAGGCCCGACGGATGTAAATGGAACGGCAGGCGGCGCTCGAGTTCACGCATTTGCGTAGAATGATACCAGCAAATAATAAATCGTAACATAGATACAAATGCGTGTTAACTGGGAATTGTGAAGGAAAATAAAGTGAGTTACTCTTTTAATCTCATTCCGCAGAGAGATAACTATTGAGACAATGAACAGATGGAGTGAATATTAGAAATAAGAAATATTTCACACAAAAATAGGAGCAACACTGTTACTATGAGGATACAAAATTTACGATAGATTTCCGACTCATTAAATAACAATAATAAGTTATGAGCGTCGGTGACAGAATTGCTGGTGAAGGGACCCCCACTCAGGCGTCGTGGAAACGATCGCGCCTGCAGAAGTACGACCAGGTGCTACTAGATGGCGGATGGCGACTGCAGACACACTTAGCAGTCCAGCGGCCAGCAAATCTGCGGTCTCCGCCAATAAACGAGCCGACAACTCTGTGGAAACTCTTCAGACATACACAATAATAATAAATTTCATACAGCATAACACTTACCTCTATATACTAAAAATTATTCTTAACTACGCTCATTGTGTTACTTTTTTTTTTCTTTGACGTTTGAATTATACAGGGTGGTCCATTGATCGTGACCGGGCCAAATATCTCACGAAATAAGCGTCAACCGAAAAAACTACAAAGAACGAAACTTGTCTAGCTTGAAGTGTTCGAGTATAATGACTTTTCTGGAGACTAGAAATCTACTCTGTAGGAATCAGCATGGGTTTCGAAAAAGACGGTCATGTGAAACCCAGGTCGCGCTATTCGTCCACGAGACTCAGAGGGCCATAGACACGGGTTCACAGGTAGATGCCGTGTTTCTTGACTTCCGCAAGGCGTTCGATACAGTTTCCCACAGTCGTTTAATGAACAAAGTAAGAGCATATGGACTATCAGACCAATTGTGTGATTGGATTGAGGAGTTCTTAGATAACAGGACTCAGCATGTCATTCTCAATGGAGAGAAGTCTTCCAAAGTAAGAGTGATTTCAGGTGTACCGCAGGGGAGTGTCATAGGACCGTTGCTATTCACAATATACATAAATAACCTGGTGGATGACATCGGAAGTTCACTGAGGCTTTTTGCAGATGATGCTGTAGTGTATCGAGAGGTTGTAACAATGGAAAATTGTACTGAAATTCAGGTGGATCTGCAGCGAACTGACGCATGGTGCAGGGAATGGCAATTGAATCTCAAGGTAGACAAGTGTAATGTGCTGAGAATACACAGAAAGATAGATCCTTTATCATTTAGCTACAAAATAGCAGGTCAGCAACTGGAAGCAGTTAATACCATAAATTATCTGGGAGTACGCATTAGGAGTGATTTAAAATGGAATGATCATATAATGATGATCGTCGGTAAAGCAGATGCCAGACTGAGATTCAGTGGAAGAATCCTAAGGAAATGCAATCCGAAAACAAAGGAAGTAGGTTACAGTACGCTTGTTCGCCCACTGCTTGAATACTGCTCAGCAGTGTGGGATCCGTACCAGATAGGGTTGATAGAAGATATATAGAAGATCCAACGGAGAGCAGCGCGCTTCGTTACAGGATCATTTAGTAATCGCGAAAGCGTTACGGAGATGATAGATAAACTCCAGTGGAAGACTCTGCAGGAGGGACGCTCAGTAGCTCGGTACGGGCTTTTGTCAAAGTTTCGAGAACATACCTTCACCGAAGAGTCAAGCAGTATATTGCTCCCTCCTACGTATATCTCGCGAAGAGACCATGAGGATAAAATCAGAGAGATTAGAGCCCACACAGAGGCGTACCGACAATCCTTCTTTCCACGAACAATACGAGACTGGAATAGAAGGGAGAACCGATAGAGGTACTGAAGGTACCCTCCGCCACACACCGTCAGGTGGCTTGCGGAGTATGGATGTAGATGTAGATGTAGATGTAGAAGGGGGAAACCAGATGGCGCTATGGTTGGCCCGCTAGATGGCGCTGCCATAGGACGAACGGATATCAACTTCGCTTTTTTAAATAGTAACCCCAACTTTTTATTACATATTCGTGTAGTACGTAAAGAAATATAAATGTTTTAGTTGGACCACTTTTTTCGCTTTGTGATAGATGGCGCTGTAATAGTCACAAACATATGGCTCACAATTTTAGACAAACAGTTGGAAACAGTAGGTTTTTTAAATTAAAATACAGAACTTAGGTACGTTTGAAAATTATATTTCGGTTGTTCCAATGTGATACATGTAGCTTTGTGAACTTATCATTTCTGAGAACGCATTCTGTTACAGCGTGTTTACCTGTCAATACCACATTAATGCAATAAATGCTCAAAATGATGTCCGTCAACCTCAGTGCGTTTGGCAATACGTATAACGACATTCCTCTCAACAGCGAGTAGTTCGCCTTCCGTAATGTTCGCACATGCATTGACAATGCGCTGACGCATGTTGTCAGGCGTTGTCGGTGGAGCACGATAGCAAATATCCTCCAACTTTTCCCACACAAATAAATCCGGAGATGTCAGATCCGGTGAACGTGCGGGCCATGGTGTGGTGCATCGACGATCAATCCCACTGTCGTGAAATATGCTATTCAATACCGCTTCAACCGCACGTGAGCTATGTGCCGGACATTCATCGTGTTGGAAGTACATTGCCATTCTGTCATGCACGGAAACATCTTGTAGTAACATTGCACCATTTAGATTGCCATCGACAAAATGGTGGCCAGTTATCCTTCCTCCCACAATACCGCACCATACATTAACCCGCCAAGGTCGCTGATGTTCCACTTATCGCAGCCATCGAGGAATTTCCGTTGCCCAATAGTGCATAATATGCCGGTTTCCGTTACCGCAGTTGGTGAATGACGCTTTGTCACTAAATAGAACGCGTGCAAAAAGTCTTTCATCGTCCCGCAACTTTTCTTGTGCCGAGTGGCAGATCTGTACACAACGTTCAAAGTCGTCGCCATGCAATTCCTGGTGCATAGAAATATGATTCTGGTGCAATCGATGTTGATATAGCATTCCCAACACCGACGTTTTTGAGATTCCCGATTCTCGCGCAATTTGTCTGCTACTGATGTGCGGATTAACCGCGACAGCAGCTAAAACACCTACTTGGGCATCGTTTGTCGCAGGTCGTGGTTGACGTTTCACATGTGGCTGAACACGTCCTGTTTCCTTAAATAACGTAACTATCCGGCGAACGGTCCGGACACTTGGGTGATGTCGTCCAGGACACCGAGCAGCATACATAGCACACGCCTGTTTGGCATTTTGATCACAATAGCCATACATCAAGACGATATCGACCTTTTCCGCAATTGGTAAACGGTCCATTTTAACACCGATAATGTATCACGAAGCGAAAACCGTCCGCACTGGCGGAATGTTACGTGATACCACGTACTTAAAGGTTTGTGACTATTACAGCGCCATCTGTCACAAACCGAAGAAAGTGGTCCAACTTAAACATTCATTTTTCTTTACGTGCTACACGAATATGTAATAAGAAATGGTGGGTTCATATTTTTTTGAAAAAACGCAATTGATATCCGTTTGACCTACGGCAGCGCCATCTAGCGGCCCATCTGGTTTCCCCCTTCAACCTAGACGAGTTTCATCCTTTGTAGTTTTTTCGTTTGATGCTTATTTCGTGAGATATTTGGCCCGGTCACTATCAATGGCTCACCCTGTATAAATTATATTCTCATCAACTAGGTAGTAACAAATAACATGGAATCATTTTAACAATTGTTAAGCATTCCGTTCGCTGTAACCTAAAGAAATCTTTATATATTATGTTCTTTATATTATTTAAAAAAAAGCATTTACAACTGTATACCAATAACACTGTAACAATGAGAAGTCTTTGCTCTTAGATTCAGAAGCATCCAACACACCTTACATATCAAGGCGGTGGGTTACTCTGCACTGTTAATGAAAGAAATAAGTAATACTGCTTCTCTGCTCACAAAAACTTTACCAGGCCTTTCTTAATGAATTTCCTCAAGTATGTATAAATCGCTTTCTTCTTTATGGTACATAGTGCAAAACTCCTAGGCCCCTTCCATACCTGGCCTTGTGTGTCATTTAGTGATGAGGTGCGTGCCAAAGATTGTTCCTTTTTAGGAGTAAGTACATTCCCTGAAGAGTATATCAAAGAGAGTCCCGTTTAGGCGTTTGTCGCAGTAATTGCTTTCGCTCTTGTGTAGACCGAACGAGGTAGCTCAGTGATTAACACAATGGACTCTCATTCTGGAGGAAGCCGGTTCAAACCCGCGTCTGGCCTCCGTGATTTCCCTTAATTGTTTCAGGCAAACGCTGGGATGCTTGCTTTGAAAGAGCAGGGACGAATACCTTTCCCATTCTTTCCTAAATCTAGCTCCTGTTCTGTCTCTAATGGCCTTCTTGTCGATGGGACGTTAAACACTAGTTTCCTCGTCCTCCTCCTTGATACTGTACACTCCAGATGTATTTCATTTATTAGGCTTCGAGTCTATTCAGCGTGGTAAGCGTGCCCTCAGCGTGCTAGTTTTCTGATGACCAATCGTAGCGTCTGTCATGAGGAAGCACTATTCGATTTTTTGCGATACCTGACCATTGTGAGTGATACTTATATATTCAGTTTAAGTTATACGATCACAATTAAATTCAGAGGCGGTCTTATGAGTAATTGTTTCATTTTGATTTTTCTCCTGTTGTAACAAATCGTAATATCGAATGTTTCATGTCATAGGCCAACGAGAAATGTTTAAGGGACTCAATTTCTTTAACAATTTCACACCACTGTAACGGAAGCCGCAGTAAACAATGAATCACAGAATGTAAGAAACATACTTTACAACGTTGCGGGTACGATGAATGTGCATTAATAACCAGATCAGAGAATGTTTGTCTCCAGTGTAAGCCAAATATCTGCTTGCTACTTTTTCTAGTAACAAAAAAATGGCTCTGAGCACTATGGGACTTAATATCTGTGGTCATCACTCCCCTAGAACTTACAACTACTTAAACCTAACTAACCTAAGGACATCACACAACACCCAGTCATCAAGAGGCAGAGAAAATCCCTGGACCCGGGAACCCTGGAGTGGGAATTTCTAGTAACAGTCAAGTCTACATTGTCTATTGAGGAATCGTGTTCTCTTTACAAAGTTAAAACGAATTTAAAATGTACAGTAATCACTAGCAATGCAAAATTATATATGTAATCCTCTTTACCTATAAAAAGATGAAGGACATGATAGAGACACTGTTTATAATAAATTGTTTTCTCTTTTAATCCATTGTTTTTGTGGAAGAATATCAGTTCCAAACCTGCATTGAAAATTTCCACCGTGGTGCCAGCCGCGATATTTCTGACGATAAAATTTACCGTGAAATTCAAAATAGTTGTGAGATGATGACAAGTCAGGTAATTCAACGATATTTATAACTTCACCGGTACTTTGTTCTTTATGCGCCAGTATATTATTTTTTGTAATGTCAGTACACCGCCTAATGGGAACATTCATTTATAAATTAGCTATGTCCAAAAACGCTAGTTTAGCATTTTCCACTATGTTAATAGCAGCCAACATGTTACCAACTTAGTAACAATTTTTTACACTACATGAATTCTTGTTGCGTAGTCTTGGATAATTTAATCTTCACATGTGATTCGTTTCGCCCGTTGTAGGCATCATCAGACAGCATGGCTGTTACCTTCCAGTTCTATGAATACGTTACCACGCCTGGGATGCGATTATCAAGAATTTTTGACGGTAGGGGCTCAGTTGTGGCGCAATATTCTATGAGTTGAAATTTATTACCCGTCACCACCACCTGAAATGCAAATGTAGCAGTTTATACTAATGCCAGTTTTTAAATTCCCCAGATTATCTCATGGTGCCTAGTACAGGTGAAAAGTGTTACATGTGAAGATTAAAATAAACTTATCTCGGGCAACCAAGACTATTTTTACTGTTGCTAAGAGCCACTACGGTCGCTGCACCAGTGCCTCTGCGGCACTCCTGGAACAGAGTGATTTGAATCCAGAAAGAAGTAAAACTCTTTATGCTTCTTGTTCAGTACTTGTAATTGACGGATGTATTACACTACTGGCCATTAAAATTGCTACACCACGAAGATGACGTGCTACAGGCGCGAAATTCAACAGACTGGAAGAAGATGGCCTGATATGCAAATGATTAGCTTTTCAGAGCATTCTCAGAAGGTTGGCGCCGGTAGCGATACCTGCAACGTGCTCACATGAGGAAAGTTTCCAACCGATTTCTCATACACAAACAGCAGTTGACCGGCGTTGCCTGGTGAAACGTTGTTGTGATGCCTCGTGTAAGGAGGAGAAATGCGTAATATCACGTTTCCGACTTTGATAAAGGTGGGATTGTAGCCTTTCGCGATTGCGGTGTATCGTATCGCGACATTGCTGCTCGCTTTGGTCGACATCGAATGACTGTTAGCAGAATATGGAATCGGTGGGTTCAGGAGGGTAATACGGAACGCCGTGCTGGATCCCAACGGCCTCGTATCACTAGCAGTCGAGATGACAGGCATCTTATCCGCATGGCTGTAACGGATCGTGCAGCCACGTCTCGATCCCTGAGTCAAAAGATGGGGACGTTTGCAAGACAACAACCGTCTGCACGTACAGTTCGACGACGTTTGCAGCAGCATGGACTATCAGATCGGAGACCATGGCTGTGGTTACCCTTGACGCTGCATCACAGACAGGAGCGCCTGCGATGGTGTACTCAACAACGACCCTCGGTGCACGAATGGTAAATCTTCATTTTTTCCGATGAGCCCAGGTTCTGTTTACAGCATCATGATGGTCGCATCCGTGTTTGGCGACATCGCGGTGAACGTACGTCGGAAGCGTGTATTCGTCTTCGCTATACTCGCTATCACCCAGCGTGATGATATGGGGTGTCATTGGTTATACGTCTCGGTCACCTCCTGTTCGCATTGACGGCACTTTGAACAGTGGACATTACATTTCAAATGTGTTACGACTCGTGGCTCTATCCTTCATTCAATCCCTGCGAAACCCTACATTTCAGCAGGATAATGCACGACCGCATGTTGCAGGTCCTGTACGGGCCTTTCTGGATACAGAAACTGTTCGACTGCTGCCCTGGCCAGCACGTTCTTCAGGTCTCTCAACAATTGAAAACGTCTGGTCAATGGCGGCCGATCTACTGGCTCGTCATAATACGCCAGTCACTGCTCTTGATGAACTGTGGTATCGTGTTGAAGCTACATGGGCAGCTGTACCTGTACACGCCATCCAAGCTGTGTTTGTTCAATGCCCAGGCGTATCAAGGCCGTCACTACGGCCAGAGGTGGTTGTTATGGATACTGGTTTCTGAGGATCTACGCACCCAAATTGCGTGAAAATGTAATCAGATGTCAGTTCTAGTATAATATATTTGTCCAATGGATACCCGATTGTCATCTGGATTTCTTCTTGGTGTAGCCATTTTAATGGCCAGTAGTGTAGATGGGGTATTGCCACTGGAGCGAGCTGCACAGTGTCTAGTGGACTGTTACGCGGCCGTCCCTGGAGGTTTCCAGAGGGAGTTAGGCCTATCAGCTGGCACGCCCACGGGCTCGCGCCGTGACTCAGCCTTTATGTGGAGCAGGCGTGGCGTCTGCGTTGCGCCACGCGGACACTCTACTCCAGTGCTGGAGCACAGCTGGACCCGCGCCGCACACGGTCACACCGGGCGTGGCTGCCTTCTACCTTACCTGTCCAGACCGGCCTGAGTCACCGACCCACGGCGGGAACCGGCCGGCAGCTGTTAGCTTGCTGGTGCCTCCACTTTCACTGCTCACCGCCAGACTGCCAGATGCTGCGGCCAGGGCAGGCTGGCCGAAGTTGTGCTCTGCGTCACTGGCCTGATCACCGAAACGCAATACTGCGTTCGAAGAGTCGAGTCTCATCGTAGTGTTCACTCCATGTCGAGGCACTTCTGGTCTTGTCAGGCGTTTGTCCCATCAACATAAAAGTTGCGAGGTGCCGGGGCTAGCAGTGTATTTAACACTAAATTCTTGTAGAATCTACATATGTAAATGATGCTCTAAGCCCTCCCCCCATTCTAACTCCGACTTTTGCTGTTGCACAAGGATTAAAAAAAATACGCGAACTGACTCTAATCAACCCTGCCAGTGGGGTAGAAGAGAGTTTGGCACCTGCAATAATTTAATTTGATAAATAAGTTAAATAAACGAAGGTTTCAATAACATAGTGAGGAATGATAGGGTTGCTCTACCGATTAACAGAATGAAAGTTCTGTCCAAAATAACAATATGATTTATTAAGACTAAACACAAAATAATAAACAAAAACACATGAAACATTTACAATACATCAAATTGGCTCAAATTGGATACTCAAACAAACGCTGTGAATGTGAAGTTGTCCCTAAACTAGATTGTGAGGATTATGACGAAGTGGTATGTGGAGCCAATTCCTTGCAACTCAACTCTTAAGAGAAAACACATAGCCAACCCAACATTAATTGCTGCTACCCAAGACAGAACAAAGTTAGAAAAAGACGAACAGGCGCGCTCTGCTGACCTCTGATTATCACCTAGGAAAATCCCTGTCTGCCGGTGCTGTGGACATACCTTACCAATCTGTCTTCTTAACTGCAAGAACACGATTTGGCGTACCGGAGGCGATGGCTGGTTGCTTCGACGTCCTCGACCGAAAGGCGAGAGCCAACTACCTAGAGCACCCGTACAGGCCGAACACACAACATTCCCGCCCCCACGACAGTGGCCGTGGTTAAACGTTCCAATCAGCAACTCGAAAACTTGCGGAAAATTCCACTCTATTGCCAGAGCACTACCATTCCACCAATGGAGATTCTTGCCGCCAATTTCTGCGCTGATTTTGCTACGTCACGGAGCTATGCCCTGAGCAAGCCAATCACAGTTACTATTTTGCAGAAAGCGCGGGAATTTTCCCGCCACAACTGCCTGGGTACACAAGTCATTCCCACGCCTCGCTGGTAGCCCACCAGAAAGTGTTTTCGCTAAGTTTCTGCGAAGTAACGGAACCTCTAGCCCCGCAGCTACTTCAGACCCCTCCGGGCGTGTCTTTTGACAATGTCGGCGTCTGCAAAGCATTCACTCTACTTCCTCACACCCGTCGGCTTAACACTTTCCAGATCAGCAGAGCCTGCCTGTCACCGGCCACCCGGGTGACGAGAGAAGCTGCGTGGGAAGTCCGCGTGTGAAGGAATTGCGACTTTTCACTGAATGCAATTAGAGAGGAAAATCGTAAGATAGAAATATGAGAGGGATCTCATGCCACCTCTCAAAGTACGGGATTCTTTTCCACATTATCATGTCTCAGTCGGTGTATCGGATACTACAATATCAAATCAGTTCGTGTATCAGAGAGTAAAATACCTTTTGCCATGTATTGGGTACTGCAAATTATGTTTGCACTCTCCAGTGTCACCAGGTAGTAACTGTAGACGATTAAATACACGTCAGATTATTATCTCTTACATTTATATTGATACAGGATATCGCAGGACGAATTGTCAAGAGCAGGCTGGCCAGAGTTGAGCTCCGCGTCAGTGGCCTGATCACCGTAGCGCAATACCGCGTCCGTAGTGTCGAATCTCATTGTGGGGTACACCACCTGTCGAGGCACTTCTGGTCTTGTCAGGCACTTGTCTCATCAACATAAAAGTACCGTATTCTTTTGCACATTATCATGTCTCATACGGCGTATCGCATACTACAACATCAAAGCAGTTTGTGTATCAGAGAGTAAAATACTTTTAGCCATGTATTGGGTACTGCAAATTATGTTTGCACTCTCAAATGGCACCAGATGGAGAGAGAGAAAGAGGACGAAAGCGATCGAAGGGTAGAGGTTTGTAAGGGCAGACGGAGAAAAAGTGCCAAGACAAGCGCCTACGGAAAAAAAACCTCTGCGACAGTAGGACGGGTAGTAAGGGCAGTAGCGGCTTGCTAGCTGCGACAGTGCATGCGAGGTGAGGTTATATTGGTGCGAGGTATCGTGCATCGTTACCTTTGTCGTTGCGGGTGCTCCTTGTAGGACCTGCTGCAGTGGCTGCGTCCCTGTGACAGTCCGAGGTCGTCATACATTAGTGGGTGATCGGTCTCAGGTCGGCTCACAGTGTAGGGGGCGTGTGAGGCTGGTTTGCGGGTTGTGTACAGTACGGCTTCCCTGCGACTGCCTGTTTTCCGGCGGTTCGAGCATCTGGGGTTGCCAGTAGTAGCTGTGTTACAGGGGCTCGCCAGTACTGTTGTATTAGCGTGCTGTGGACCATAGATGTTTAGTTTCTTGCTAATAGTGTCTTCAGTCTATTATGTTTCCATCTATAGTTGTGGTCGTAGTTCCCCAGAGAGAGAATAAAGGAGTTACGCGAGTGTCTTGTGTTTCTGCTAAGTCTGGTACCGCGCGGCCGCTACGGTCGCAGGTTCGAATCCTGCCTCGGGCATGCATGTGTGTGATGTCCTTAGGTTACTTAGGTTTAAGTAGTTCTAAGTTCTAGGGGACTGATGACCTCAGATGTTAATTCCCATAGTGCTCACAGCCATTTGAACCATTTTTTTTCCTGCTAAAGTCGTGTGGAGAGTTTTTGGAATACCTGCAAGATGGTATATAGCCGATATTCCTAGTGGAGATCCGCAGTGCGTGTGTAACGCTGCTCGTTGCTTATTATTGTGAGTACTTAGTTCTGCATGATCTGCAGAAGACGCAGGCGTGTGGGCGCAGCGTATCCCCAGACGGGAGCAGCATACGTGATCAGGCTGGCCGGAGTTGAACTCTGCGTCAGTGGCCTGATTACCATAACGCAATACGGCGTCTGTAATGTCGAATCTCATTATGGGGTACACGGTCTGTCGAAGCGCTTCTGGTCTTCCAAGACACTTGCCTCATCGATATAAAAGTACAGTATCCACCTCCTTCGCACATTGCAAATTTCTTTACGTTGTATCGGATACTACAATATCAAATCAGGTCGTGTATCAGATAGTAAAATACTATTTTCCATGTACTGGGTACTACAAAATATGTTTGCACTATCTAACGTCATTGGATAGTAACTGCAGATGATTAAATACACTTCAGATTACTATCTTCTACATTTATACTTATACAGGCTATCAGAGGGCGAGTTTTCAAGGGGAGGCTGGCCGAAATCGCGCTCTGCGTGACTGGCCTCATTGCCGTAACGCAATACTGCGTCCGCAGTGTCGAGTCACATCGTTTGATACACCGTCTGTCGAGGCACTTCTCGTCTCCTGGTTGGTTGGTTGTTTTGGGGAAGTGTAAGTAGGCTGTTTATATTTTCTTATTGGCAACGTTACGTAGCGCTCTGTATGAAAATCACTGGCTGTGCTGTGTGCAGTCTGTGGCTAGTTAGCATTGTTGTCTGCCATTGTAGTGTTGGGCAGCTGGACGTGAACAGCGCGTAGCGTTGGGCAGTTGGAGGTGAGCCGCCAGCAGTGGTGGATGTGGGGAGAGAAATGGCGGAGTTTTGAAATTTGTAAGACTGGATGGCATATATATTATGATTATTAAGGTAAATGCATTGTTTGTTCTCTATTAAAATCTTTCATTTGCTAACTATGCCTATCAGTAGTTAGTGCCTTCCGTAGTTTGAATCTTTTATTTAGCTGGCAGTAGTGGCGCTCGCTGTATTGCAGTAGTTCGAGTAATGAAGATTTTTGTGAGGTAAGTGATTTGTGAAAGGTATAGGTTAATGTTAGTCAGGGCCATTCTTTTGTAGGGATTTTTGAAAGTCAGATTGCGTTGCGCTAAAAATATTGTGTGTCAGTTTAAGGACAGTCATGTATAATTTTTCAAAGGGGACGTTTCAGAAGAAGACCAGACAGGGTGGTCATCGGTCCCATAGGATTAGGGAAGGATGGGGAAGGAAGTCGGCCGTGCCCTTTCAGAGGAACCATCCCGGCATTTACCTGGAGTGATTTAGGGAAATCACGGAAAACCTAAATCAGGATGGCCGGACGCGGGATTGAACCGTCGTCATCCCGAATGCGAGTCCAGTGTGCTAACCACTGCACCACCTCACTCGGTCTCGTCTCCTGAGGCGATTGTCTCATGGACATAAAAGTACGGTACAAACCCGTTTTTGGTGCATTACTACGTCTCAGAGTATCAGATACTACAATATTAAATCAGGTCGTTTATCAGATAGTAAAATACTGGTTGCCATGTATTGGGCACTACAAAATATGTTTGCACTCTCGAATGTCACCAGATAGTAATCCCAGACGATAAAATACACTTCAGATTACTATGTTTTAAATTTATACTTATACAGGATACCTCAGGACGAATTGTGAAGGGGAAGCTGGCCGATGTCTCGCTCTGCATCACTGGCCTCATCTACGTACCGCAATACTGCGTCCGAAGTATCGAGTCTCATCGTAGGGCACACCACTCGTCGAGGCATTTCTGGTCTTCCCAGGCACTGTCTCATCAATACAAAAGTTCGATATCAGCCTCCTTTTGCCCATTATAACGTCTCAGACGGCGTATCGGATACTACAATACCGAATTGCGTTGTGTATCAGATAGTAAAATACTGTTTGCCATGAACTGCGTACTACAATGTAAGCCGGCACTCTCAAACGTTACCATATAGTAAATGTAGACCGATTAAGTACACATCATATTACTATCTTTGACGTTTATACTTCTTTGCGGCGAGATCTATTTACGAAATTTCAATCACCAACTTTCTATTCTGAATGCGAAAATATTTTGTTGACACCCACCAACGTAGGGAGAAAGATCATCGTAACAAAGTAAGAGAAATCAGAGCTCGAACGGAAATATTTAGGTGTTCCTTTTCCCCAGGCGCCATTCGAGAGTGGAATGTTAGAGAAGTAGTATGAAAACGGTTCGATGAACCCTCTGCCAGGCACTTAAGTTTGAACCATGTAGAAATAGATGTAGATGTAGATCCATCTGCATCATACATTAGAACATTTTTATGTTGTATCGGATACTACAATATCTAATCAGTTCGTGTATCAGATAGTAAAATACTATTTGCGGTGTACAGAATCTTGCACCGTCAACTGTCGGCAGATAGTCACATCACATTACTTTCCTTCAAATTTATGCAGGATATACCTTGAAGAATTATCAGTATTCATGGACATCACAGGAATGAACATTCGAAATGTCTAGAAAAACATGGACTTCAAGCTGCGTGCCTTAAAATCTAGGAGCACATCTTCATCGATACTGTCTATTGCAAGCTCCCTACTTTTTACAGTTTAAGATGTGGTGTTAGGCTATGAACCGCAACAAAGGAAAAGGTCCGGTAGGCACGGGCTCTAAAGTGCGTACATTAAGGAGGGATGCACGCGAAACCGTGTTACTGGAATTTCAATTCCTGAATATTACTTTGCAGTTCCACGCCTAAGTGTGATAAGAATTATAACTAAAAAAAGCTTCCATATAGCCAAGTCCCTTTGTTGTTCTGTATTTTCTCATTTTATTGGTTCCTGCGACGTTCTTTTTCAGTTATACGTAAACACAATGTGGGGAATATTTCGGTGTTTAGCAGATACAGAACTGTGCATTGGAAAACTCAAAATCCTAGTGAAAGTTACAATCATCATCATCATCATTTAAGACTGATTATGCCTTTCAGCGTTCAGTCTGCAGCATAGCCCCCCTTATACAGTTCCTCCATGATCCCCTATTCAGTGCTAACATTGGTGCCTCTTCTGATGTTAAACCTATTACTTCAAAATCATTCTTAACCGAATCCAGGTACCTTCTCCTCGGTCTGCCCCGACTCCTCCTACCCTCTACTGCTGAATCCATGAGTCTCTTGGGTAACCTTGCTTCTCCCATGCGTGTAACATGACCCCACCATCTAAGCCTGTTCGCCCTGACTGCTACATCTATATAGTTGACTCCCAGTTTCTCTTTGATTTCCTCATTGTGGACACCCTCCTGCCATTGTTCCCATCTACTAGTACCTGCAATCATCCTAGCTACTTTCATATCCGTAACCTGAACCTTGTTGATAAGGTAACCTGAATCCACCCAGCTTTCGCTCCCATACAACAAAGTTGGTCGGTGCACAGATAACTTAGTCTTGGTGTTGACTTCCTTTTTGCAGAAGAGAGTAGATCGTAGCTGAGCGCTCACTGCATTAGCTTTGCTACACCTCGCTTCCAGTTCTTTCACTATGTTGCCATCCTGTGAGAATATGCATCCTAAGTACTTGAAACCGTCTACCTGTTCTAACTTTGTACCTCCTATTTGGCACTCAATTCGTTTATATTTCTTTCCCACTGACATTACTTTCGTTTTGGAGATGCTAATCTTCATACCATAGTCCTTACATTTCTGATCTAGCTCTGAAATATTACTTTGCAAACTTTCAATCGAATCTGCCATCACAACTAAGTCATCCGCATATGCAAGACTGCTTATTTTTTGTTCACATATCTTAATCTCACCCAGCCAGTCTATTGTTTTCAACATATGATCCATAAATAATATGAACAACAGTGGAGACAGGTTGCAGCCTTGTCTTACCCCTGAAACTACTCTGAACCATGAACTCAATTTACCGTCAACTCTAACTGCTGCTTGACTATCCATGTAAAGACCGTTAATTGCTTGTAAAAGTTTGCCTCCTATTCCATAATCTTGTAGAACAGACAATAACTTCCTCCTAGGAACCCGGTCATATGCCTTTTCTAGATCTATAAAGCATAGATACAATTCCCTGTTCCACTCATAACACTTCTTCATTATTTGCCGTAAGCTAAAGATCTGGTCCCGACAACCTCTAAGAGGCCTAAACCCACACTGATTTTCATCCAATTGGTCCTCAACTAATACTCGCACTTTCCTTTCAACAATACCTGAGAAGATTTTACCCACAACGCTGATTAAAGAGATACCTCTGTAGTCGTTACAATCCTTTCTGTTCCCATGTTTAAAGATTGGTGTGATTACTGCTTTTGTCCAGTCTGATGGAACCTGTCCCAAGTCCCAGGCCATTTCAATTATCCTGTGTAGCCATTTAAGACCTGACATTCCACTGTATTTGATGAGTTCCGACTTAATTTCACCCACCCCAGCCACTTTATTGCACTGCAATCTATTGAAAGTTACAATTCTCAGATAAAAACATGCCCCAAGACAACATTTGTATCCAGAAATGACAAAATTACAGCTGAAGATGCTTGTTTAGGTTTTAACTGTGCTAATCATGTCATACTATTGACTCGACAGAGGGTAGGAGTTGATCAAGGACCTTAGACGCGGTCGATGTTGAACGAAATACATGAAACTGATGCGGCTGATATTATTGTTACTCAGTTCGCAAATCATATTAACCTAAGAGGGCAAGCAAAGAAAAGACAGCTTCAGGATGAAGAGGAAAATGCGTATGGTTTGCACTTACTCACCCACATGCAGTAAGATATAATACATACATTGTCAAATATTTGATTCAGGTTTCCAGTAACTTTCGTTTTGGCAACTTACTTTTCCTCACGAACCACTGACATTATAGTACTCAAACTTGGAATGCAATTAGTCAATAGTATAATAAAACATTCTGTGTGAGATATTTTCATTTACTACAGTAGTAAGACATTTATGTAAGAGAAATGCCGTAAGCACTCCGTCTTCAGGCCACAAGTGGCCCTTCGGGACCATCCGACAGCGGTGTCATCCTCATGGTGAGAATGCGGTATGGTGGTGCGTGTGGTCAGTACACCTCTCTCCCAATGGTTATGACGGTTTTCTTTGACCGGGGCCGCTACTGTTTGGTCGAGTAGCTCCTCAATGGGCATCACGAGGCTGAGTGCACCCCGAAAAATGGCAACAGCGCATGGCGGCTGGATGGTCACCCATCCAAGTGCCGGCCACGGCCAACAGCGCTTAACTTCAGTGATCTCACGGGATCCGGTGTATCCACTGTGGCAAGGCCGTTGCCGAAAAGTCGTAAGATTTAGTATATTTTTCACAGAGATTTGGAGGACTGTAAAAATCTATGAAAAGGAGATATCAAGTTTCGCCTCCACAGATATTTGTAATAACGGTGTATCGATTTTGAACAAAAATAAATTAATTTCGTTCTGACAGATTTTTCAAAAAAGGAACATTTGTGCCAACTGTGCTAAAAATTTCAATTGTTTGTACTTAAAAACATATTTCTTCGACAACATAAAAAATTACGTTTGTATCCGTGCCAAATTTAGTTACATTGCCTTCAAAAATGTGGACTTTTAAGTTTTTTTTTTTCAAAGTATTGTAACTCCGCCTTCCTCCCCTCTCTCCCCCCTTACGAGCTACTTCTTCATCTTCGATATTATTACACAAATCTCTTGTGATGCTACGTCTCTGCTTTCTACATTAGGGAGGAGGTAGTACGGACCAAAACCAGACTGTCTATTAAACATGGGATCTAAAACGTGTAACTTTAGAGCCGCAGGCACTTGTTCAGTACAAGAGATGGGTTTCACTATAAGCGAAGATGGACAAGTCCTTGTAGCTGTTAAAGTACTAGTTGTAGAGCTCATGTTTACTAGACTTTTTAGCTTCTAATGATCGTTCCTTCTGTATTCCTGAATATTATCCATTCCTACTGGGACACCCTGTACAATGTTACAGTGTTAAGTTTATATTCCCACGGATTAATAAAGAAGGGAAAAGTTGCTCACGAACGTTAATTACAGTCACGTCCGCGACATATACATATCCAAAATTCGTCAAACGATGCTTTCACTTCAGTTGGTTGAAACGCGTACATTTGAAACATGACTGAAATTACGGAACGTAACTGTTAGAATGGGAATGACATATGAATGTTTATTTTATGTGGTCGCTCGTGCCCTTCGCCCTGTACTTCACTTTTCTGACTGCGAGCATGTAAATTTAATTTAACTGCCAGAATGTAAACCATCAATAGCTTTAAGCCAAACCAAAACTTCATGAATTTACATAACACAAAAATTGAATCTGATGCAACACTATTGATTTGAAATTGGCCCTGGTAATAAAACAAAACTTGATCATATTGAAAATAATAGTTCCTGTGCTTAGTGAATGCTGTCCCGGAAATAATAAAATTTCGTGCCATTATTTGTGCAACGGTAACGCTCTTCGCACTGCTCTCTGTTAGTACTTTAAATTGTATAGTTGGCAAATAGCTAATGTACAAGGTTGTTGCTTAGCATACATTTTAATTAAATCGTATGTGACTCAGACAATAGCTTCTTGAGAAAAATAGTTAACCAAAGATGACATTGTTCTGGAAGTTGGTATTGGTTTGGGGCACTAACTTTAAAACTTGTATTTTGAGTATTTGAAAATTAATAATGCTCACAATTAAGGGGCTCCGGAAAGGCTCAAAATCATGAAAAGTTCAATTTTTACTTTTTTGCGTTTTCTGAATCTGCAGACTATTACCTTTTAATAGATATATAATTTATTCAATTCCGAAGACTACAACTATTTTTAAATTTTTTTTTGAAATGCGTTCTACATGGGCGTGACCCACTGTGGCGCTGATAAACTGCTGTCAAATGGTGTTATTATTAACGTCCGTGTTCATCAGGTACATTTTAGTGATGTGAGATAAAGTATGTGTTGTGGCTAACCTATTTTCAGAGACTTAGCAGCACCTGAGCTGTTGAAAAAGTGTATTCACGGAAAAACTCAAAACCCCAATGAAAGTGTAAATAGTGTTATATGGTCGAGAATCCCCAAGACTGTATTTGTTGGAATAGAAACACTTCACTTTGGTGTGTATGATGCTGTTGCGACTTTCAATGATGGCAACATTGTAAGGTGCAACGTATTTAGAAATATGGGAATGAAGATAGGTTCTAACATGGTACGAGCGATGCTTGCTTTAGACAAGGAACGCCTTCGGGCTGCAGACAGGGCTGTAAAGAGTCTAGAAATACAAGCAAGAGTAAACAGGAGGAGGAACAAGAGGAAGCTGGAGGAGGAGTTTGCAGAGGAGGAAGATAATCCATCCTATGGACCTGGAATGCACTAAAAAGTTAATCCAATCTTTGTCGCTCGATTCCCAAAACTTTTATTTTCTCATACTAATTACATGTTTTCTAAGGATCTTCCAAACATATTTGTTTCAAACTTTCAGTAAATGTTACACAGTACCATCTGCATAATTTAACACAGCCTTTTTCCAAAAAACTGTATATTTTTGAATATATAAATAAAAAATTGCAAAAAAATGTTGTGAATTTTCATTACAATTGAAAAAAATCATCTTTAATAACTGAACTAAAATTTTGTAAAATTCCTGTGTTAAGTTGTAGCCCATATTCCAATAAATAATCTGTAAAAAGTTCAACTTCCTACCTCAAATACTTTGTGAGGAAAGATGTAATTTATAAGCGTTATTTTAACATTGCAAGTATAGGGCGTTCCGGAGCCCCTTAACACACTCAATTGATGATAACAATTAGCTTTACAAGGTGAGTGCTATACATTGTCTAATTCATGACTTACGAATATGCGCATTGCATTAGTAACAAAACAACTTTCTTCACCTTAATTATATCCAACATCTGTTGAGATTCCTTTTACAGTTAACAAATACCATAGTACCTCGCAAATAAAAATGTCATTGCTACCCGGAGTGAGTAAGTATATACCCAGCACACATCAGATACGTGTTTGCACTTGAGAGTCCTCCACACACCACTCTATCTAAAGTTACTCTAACACATTTCCCATAACACCATGAGTCAGTGATCGCTGCTAAGCAGCGAAGCTACTACACAATCTATACTACATTTGACCATTTCTGGTTCAATATAATATTTCCTTACAAAACTTGAATTAATTTATCCTGTGTGTGTGCCTTTCAATATGTTTGTAATATCCTTCTTAGATGTGCTTATTATACATATCCTACTACTTGTAGTTAATTTTCGGGCCTCTTTTCCAAACTGCTCTATTATCTACTACTTCTACATCTACATTGATACTCTGCAAATCACATAAAAGTGCTGGCAGAGGGTTCATCGAACCCCCTTCACAATTCTCATTATTCCAATCTCGTATAGCTGGCGGAAAGAACGAACAGCTGTATCTTTCATTACGAGATCTTATTTCCCTTATTTTATCGAGGTGATCGTTTATCCCTATGTAGGTCGGTGTTAGCAAAATATTTTCGCATTCGGAGGAGAAAGACTGATTGGAATTTCGTGTGAAGATTCCGTCGCAACGAAAAACGCCTCTCTGTTAATGATGTCCAGCTAAAATCCTGTATCATTTCTGCGACACTCTCTCCCATACTTCGCGATAATACAAAACGTGCTGCCTTTCTTTGAACTTTTTCGATGTACTCCGTAAGTCATATCTGGTAAGGATACCACATCGCGCAGCAGTATTCTAAAAGAGGACGGACAAGCGTAGTTTAGGCAGTCTCCTTAGTAGGTCTGTTACATTTTCTGAGTGTCCTGCCAATAAGACGGAATCTTTGGTTAGCCTTCCCCACAACATTTGCTATGTGTTCCTTCCAATTTAAGTTGTTCGTAATTGTAATACCTAGGAATTAAGTTGAATTAACGGCTTTTACATTAGAATGGCTTATCGTGTAACCAAAGTTTAACGAGTTCCTTCTAGCAGTCATGTGGATGACCTCACACTTTTCGTTATTTATTGACAACTGCCAATTTTCGCACTATCCAGGTATCTTTTTTAAATCGTTTTGTAATTTGTTTTGATCTTCTGATGACTTTATTAGTCGTTTGTCGACAGTGTCATCTGCAAACAACCTGATGTGACTGCTCAGAATGTTCCCCAATCGTTTACATAAATAAGGAACAGCAAAGGACCTATAACACTACCTTGGGGAACGCCAGAAATCACTTCTGTTTTACTCGATGACATTCCGTCAGTTACTATGAACTGTGACCTCTCTAATAGGAAATCACAAATCCAGTCACATAAGTGAGACCATATACCATAAGCACGCAAGTTCACTACAAGCTGTTTGTGTGGTGCAGTGTCAAGAGCCTTCCGGAAATCGAAAAATGCGGAATCAATTTGTAATCCCTTGTCTATAGCACTCAACAGTTCGTGTGAGTAAAGAGCCAGTTGTGTTTGTTTATCATTAATCTGCTGAATAATTCAAATATTCATTTCGTTATTTATTACTTTGTTATTCAGCGTAAGATCTGTTTGTATTTGGTAATTTTCCTGTGAACGCAGGAGATTTTTTTATTGTAATCGTTTTCATAAGCTTCGTAGGTTGTTTGATGTCCGTTGAATGATTGCTGTACTGCGATAGGGCGGGAAAAGCTCAAACAGCATGACATGGTTTGTACACCTATGGAAATCAAGAGGTGCTGTTATAATAAAATATTCAGAAAAACTTTGACATATCCCGAAATCCAGAGAAGACTTGATCAAATCTATACATAGTTTAAAATAATTCTGAGATAGCTTTTCAATCGTATTTTGTTTAAGAACAAATGCTGGAGCGGAAACTTCTGCCACGTTCTTTCATCTACTGGCCCTTCTCCTGACTGTTGTTTCATTCTTTGATGTATATTTTATTCTGACTACAAATTAGATGAGATGCAAATGGCGCTTATTTAATGTTATAAACCTTTCGTTGTCCTAACCCGTTTTTATAAATATTTTTCCATTAGTTAATATTGACGTCAAAACATAGTAACGCGACTGATCAGCCGCCATTGTAGCAGTTTTAATCGTGCATCGCGAGATCGGTGTTAGAACCTTCCATCACTTACATTTTTTCTATGGAGTAAGACATTATTTCGAAGACTCATTTTTCTACTGAGACAATACTGACACTGAAATTCTTACTTGTCATTTCACTGTCACGCATCGCCTTATTACCGACGGAACGACTAACAAGAGTTACAACGATTTTTCCGCTCTCTTCAGTCATGTACTGGCTGTTCTGCCTCATTTTATTTTCTTGACTTAGTATCAAAAACATTCAATATTGTATAGTAGGAAGTAGAAAGGGTAAATTACAATACATGTCATCTTTTCTGTTTCCCATCTTTCCTTAGTTGCTTTAAAATTCGTGAAGGAATACGCCATCAATGCAACGAATAGAAGGCAGTTTATTTATTGCCATACGCGTTTCGCTTCTTTTATTTGTGAAGCAACTTCAGTGGCCTGTAACACTTGTGATTTAATACATATAATAAGCGTATTATGTGGCAGTTACAGTATTTTGCTATGTTGCATTCTGTCGTGTTCCGATTTTGCTTTTTAGGTTAGAACCAACTTTTGTAGCAGAAATTACGTGTTGTGAAAAAATCATTCGGTGTTACTTACGATTTCCAGAACCATGGAAGCTAACGAATACATCTCCAGGATCACACTGCATCACTTAACAGCTCTGGCATTGCGAAGCGAACTGTATGTCACGGGCATTTGTTATCGGGTACTCTGAGAATGGCCATTGTTCACAACGGGACACAAACTTGCCCATCTTCCATGTGGGAAACACGACAGACGCTGAGCAGAAGTTGACTTGAGCCGTGTAGTGTGGGTCTGGCGAGTCGCTATTTTGTCTTCTTCTTCTTCTTCTTCTCCTCTCTCTCGCTCTCTCTCTCTTTTTTGTTAATTATGTGAGGCATCGACCGCAACGACAACTCGACAAGCCGTGTAATCCTCGTAGAGGAGCTAGCTCAGGGTGTTGTATAATGTTTTTGGGATGTTTACCTTCCCAAGACATTCATTCAAGCTGATTGTGAACTTACCCAAGATGATTGTCTCAACATTTCCGTTGCTCAACGTTCATCAAAGTCTTCATGCGATAGACATTCGCGTCTTCTGAGACGTCAACAGTCGTATTCTCAGCGCTGCAAGCGTAAAGCCGATTTCACACACGGAAACAAAAGTGTTGCCACAACTAGTGGCGTACTGCAGTTGCAGTGCAGTTGCATTTGTGAACTTCCAGTTTTTAGTGGCGCAAATTCAGAGAAGCAACTTCTGTCATGTCACAGAAAGTTCGTCTTGGTTGTACTTTGTTGAGCCATTGTCCTTCCACCACTGCTCCCTGGTGGCACTATTTCGAAATACGAGCATTCTGTTGCAGTTATCGTGCAGTAATTGCTGCTGTACTTCCTTTATTACTGAAAAAAGTGAAAACGTTGCTTCCTCAGGTACACTTTCGCAACTTCTGAAACTAGATGAACAGCAATCTACGTTTGATTTTTTGCAGCAGTGTGCGTGTGCGTCTATCTGTGTGTGTGTGTGTGTGTGTGTGTGTGTTGTTGTGGGTTGGCAGGAGAGCCAACACCGTATTATTGAAGGAAGCCGAAAGGCACGCGTTTTAGCTCACGCAGGCTGGCATGAGGTCTGGAACAGAACAAGGAAATTAGACTTTAGAAAAACGTACGTAGCTGCTGGAATACTTAACTTCAATCCATAAATGGTGAACATCGCTCTTGAGGGTACATTATTCATAATCTCAATAGTAACTGGTAATGGCGCCTTGCTAGGTCGTAGCAAATGACGTAGCTGAAGGCTATGCTAACTATCGTCTCGGCAAATGAGAGCGTATTTTGTCAGTGAACCATCGCTAGCAAAGTCGTCTGTACAACTGGGGCGAGTGCTAGGAAGTCTCTCTAGACCTGCCGTGTGGCGGCGCTCGGTCTGCAGTCACTGATAGTGGCGACACGCGGTCCGACTTATACTAACGGACCGCGGCCGATTTAAAGGCTTGCACCTAGCGTGGCGATGACACCACATTCCTCCCAAGCAAATCGTCGCACGGTTGTGGCATAAGGCTTCTGCCCGCCGTGGGGAGGACCCCATGTTGACGTATGCGACGAGGTGGGGAGCCTAACAACAGGCGAGGCTGTGCCACCCGCACCCTGCCATTCGGACCGCGGGGAGCTAGGAAACGTCTGAAAACCTGCTCCAGGGTGCACGCCAACATGCGGTGTATGCGCCCGCAGAAAGACAGGAGGGGCCGAAGGGTCGACCTCCATCGGGCCGGGGCACCTGACGGGCGAAGACGACATATGGTCCGGAGAGGGCTAGAGTTCCATGGCGGAGGACAACTGGTCACGGGAAGCGATCGGCGGCGCGTGACCCAGGGAGGCGCCCGGCGGTAGCAGCAACGCGTCCACAGCGGGCGTCGCCGGCGGGAGAACAGGCGGCGGCGGCGCGTCGCCATGGGGCAAAATGGAAGGCAGCGTCGGTAACACCTGGAGCTGAGGCGAGCCAGTAGATGGGTCCCCAGGGCGCTGACCGGATGGCACCGTCGCTGAAAGCAGGCGGGGAGCGGCAGAACCCGGGCGACGACTGAGGCGCAGCTGATTGACATGCCGACGCACCTCACCAGAGGCCCCCAAAACCAGATACATAGCGCGGCCGAGGCAGCGAAGAACGCGCCCTTCGAGCCAACGCCGTGAACCTCGATAGTGGCGGTAGTAGACAACGTCGCCTGGGGCAAAAGCAGGTGCCTGCCGCTGCGCAGGAACCTGATGCGGCGGATGTAGCAAAGACATCAAGGTTCGATGAGGGCGACCGTGGAGCAACTCAGCCGGCGAGCGACCATCTCGGGGCTGAGAGCGGTACGAGGACAAAAAGAGCAATAACGCGTACTCCCGAGAATGCGACTCTTTCAACTTCAACATCTGTGACTTCAAAGTCCTGACCAATCGCTCAGCGGCACCGTTTGACTGTGGCGAAAACGGCGCGGACGTCAGATGTTGAATACCATTGGCCTTACAGAATGACTGAAATTCTGCGGACATGAATTGTGGGCCATTGTCGGAAACAATAGTCTGTGGAAGACCTTCAATGCAAAAGATAGCGGATAACGCTTGGATGGTGGCAGATGACGTCGTGGAAGACATCCGGACAACAAAACTAAAATTACTGAATGAATCTACCACAAACAACCATCGAGCATTCCAGAATGGACCAGCAAAATCGATGTGTTAGCGTTGCCAAGGGGAAGTGGCTTTTGGCCATGCAAACAATTTCCGCGGTGGTGCTGATTGTTGTTCGGCACACACCATGCAAGAAGAGCACATATTCATAATCGCGGCATCGATTCCGAACCAAGTACAATGCTGACGAGCAAGTTGTTTCGTTCTCACTATACCCCAATGTCCTTGGTGGAGAAGCTGTAAGACAGAGGACTGTAACGAACGTGGGACCACGACCCTGGACTGATCATTATCTTAACGCAACAGCAAAGCATCACGTCGTACAAAAAGTCTCTCCCAGTGAGCAAAAAATCGGCGAACCAACGTATCCCCGATCCGTGACTTTGAAAAGGGCCATTGCGTAACAACAAAATGCAGAACGGCAGCAAGGACAGTCGGCAGCTGTGGCTGTAGCTACACGACAAAAGTCAATCGGAAACGATTCGACCACGTCATCGGTTTCCGAATCAATGAACATGCAAGCAAGTTCGGGGGAATCGAATGCTCTATCCTCAGCAACAGGCAAACAGGACAACGCATTGGCGTTTCCGTGCTTAGCAGTGGACCGATACAAGATATCGTAGCGGTACTGCGAGAGGAAAATAGACCAGCGAATGAATTTCTGCGCAGTACGTGGAGGTACAGGCTTGGTCGGATGAAAGAGCGATGTCAAAGGTTTGTGGGCTGTGATGATGGTAAAGTGACGACCATACAAGAAGTCATGAAACTTTGTAACACCAAATACGAGAGCCAATGCTTCTTTCTCGATCTGTGAATAATTTCTTTGTGCAATTTGGACGCAAAGGCAATAGGGCAATCGCGCGAATCATCTTTGTGCGCAAGCACAGCACCGATCCCGAAATCCGATGCATCCACCATCAACAAAAGGGGCTTCCGGGGATCGAATGGCGTAAGGCAAGTATTGGAAAGCAACGCCGATTTCAACTGGCGAAAGGCGCGTTCGCATTCCGTCGTCCAGACGAACGGAACACCTTTACGGCGTAAGCGATGAAACGGAGCTGAAATGGAAGAGGCGTGTGGGCTATAACGGTTATAATAATTAATTTTTCCCAGCACACTCTGTAGCTGCTTCAAACTCTGCGGCGAAGGCAAGTCTTGTGTGGCACAGGGGGTGCTCTGGACTGGGATGTATGCCTTGGGCATTTACATGTCCCAGATAGGGTAAGTAACGAGCAAAAAACACACATTTGTCCTTCCGCAAGCGAAGACCATTTTGTCGCAAGACCTGAAATAATGTTCTGAGATTGGCTAAATGTTCTTCCGTCTTTCCGGAGATCACAATATCGTCCAGATAGTTTGCTGCAGTAGGGACCGTCGCACAAACAGTTTGTAGATATTGCTGAAACAATGCAGGGGCGGATGCACACCCAAATGGCAGTCGTTTGAATCGATACAAACCAAGACGTGTGTTAACCACCAAATCGCACTGGGATTCTCGTCCACCGGTATTTGCAAGTACGCATCTGCTAGGTCCAACTTCAAAAAATGTTTACCCGGGCACAGTTTGTCTAAAAGATCTTCCGGGCAGGATAAAGGAAAAGTTGCAATCACTAGTTGTGGATTCGCTGTTGCCTTGAAGTCCACACAAAGTCTCAATTATCCGGAAGGTTTTGGCAAAATTACTAAGGGTGATGCCCAGAGAGAAGCCTGCACACGTTCAATTAGACCTTGTGATTCCAAATCGTGTAATGTTTTTGCGACGTCATCACGCAATGCGTGGGGAACATTGCGCGCTCTGAAAAATTTCGTTTGCGCGTTTACTTTCAGTTCCAAATGTGCTTTATAGTTCTTAGCACAACCGAGGCCCGGTGCAAAAATGTCTGCAAATTCTTCACATAGAGGAGAAACACTGTCTGAAGGAACAGTCTGGGGCCGGCCGAAGTGGCCGTGCGGTTAAAGGCGCTGCAGTCTGGAACCGCAAGACCACTACGGTCGCAGGTTCGAATCCTGCCTCGGGCATGGATGTTTGTGATGTCCTTAGGTTAGTTAGGTTTAACTAGTTCTAAGTTCTAGGGGACTAATGACCTCAGCAGTTGAGTCCCATAGTGCTCAGAGCCATTTTTTTGAACAGTCTGGTTCACTGATAGGACCTGATTTAGTATAGACAAGTTAAACAACTGAAATAAATCGAAACCAAACAAGTTCACTGCAGAAGAAGAACGAAGGACATAAAATGACACAAGTTTTGTTTGTCCCTTGTATGTTGCAAGAAGGCTGCACTGTCCTAACACAGGGATCTGGTGGGCCGAATAGCTAGTTAACTTAACAGTTGCGGCACACAACGGAGGTGTTGTGATTGATCAGTGAAACTGCAGCCCCGGTATCGAGCTGGAATGGTATCACTTTGCCGTTAATGTCCAAGTCCACAAAAAGTTTATTGTCCTGCTGACGACAAGAGCGACTGTCTCGTGCAGCATGAACTGACACAGGTACAAAATCACTTGCGACTTGACGGGAGTTCCGGCGATGTCGACGCACACTATTTGTGGGACGAACACAGTCACTGTTAGAGAGAGTGGCACTGGGTGGAGTGGAATGAACTACATGAATTTCCATGGGCGAAGTTTTGCAAACTTGAGTATTTTTGGTTCGATTCCGATTCCGGCGCAAAGCAAAGGGCCTGGAATGGTTTTGAGCTTCCGATCAGAGCTTTTTCTGGCAAACACTTTGAACATGTCCTTTTTTATTACAGTAAAAGCAAATAGCTTGGTGTGACAGGCAATTCTCACGCGAATGTCTAGTAGCACACCGCGGGCATGATTTTAGCACTGCATTTGCTTGCCGGCGCGGAACACGTGGCTGAGAGCCTGGCAGCAGCGTCGCGGTCGGGTGCGAGGACTGTTTACTGTTCTGAGCAGCTCGCCCGGCGGGCCGGTTAACCTGACACACGGGTGGCGAAGTTTCAAATGATTACTGAGCAAAGTCAAGTGTGTCCTGCCGATCCAATATGTCCATCACTTGTTGAAGGGAGGGATTGACTAGTTTCAAAATATGTTCCCGTATACGAACATGAGAAACATTCTGCGCAATTGCATCACGTACCATAGTATCTGAATAAGGGAGTCCACATTGACACTCAAAAGCACAATCCCTAGTAAGGCCTTGCAAGGTAGCAACCCACTCCCTATTAGTCTGACCTGCCGTACGTTTTGTACGAAAGAAGGTATACCGTTTGGAAACTACATTGACTGATTCTTTGAAATATGCATCTAATGCAGACAAAATTTCGTCGTAGGACAGAGTTGCTACGTCGCGTCGGGGAAATAATTTGACTATCACAAGGTACGTATGCACCCCGACGGAGGACAATAAAAAAGGCTGCCGCTCGTTACCTTGAATTCTGTAGGCGGCGAGATGGAATCCAAATTGGTGTGACCACTCCGTCCAGCTTTCCAGTACAGCAGCAGAAGGACGAAAAGTTGGTGCCACTACATGTTGCGACTGCGTTAGCAGTGGAGCGGCGGCTGCCGCATCGTTTTGCATTGCACATTGACTCTGGATGAGCTGTCCAAGGGCATCCAGTAAGGCCTGCGTCTGCTGATTCTGTAAGCGATAAAATTCGGACAGTACATGTGGAGATGGTGGCGAAGCCATTACACATGTAAATCAGGGCTGTATAGTTACGAACGCGGTGTTGCCTCGTTGCCAATGTTGTGGGTTGGCAGGAGAGCCAACACCGTATTATTAGAGGAAGCCGAAAGTCACGCGTTTTAGGTCACGCAGGCTGGCGTGAGGTCTGGAATAGGACAAGGAAATTAGACTTTAGAAAAACGGACATAGCTGGTGGAACACTTAACTTTAATCCATTAATGATGAGCGTCGCTCTTGACTGTACATGACTCAGTATCAATAGTAACTGGTAATGGCGCCTTGCTAGGTCGTAGCAAATGACGTAGCTGAAAGCTATGCTAATTATCGTCTCGGCAAATGACAGCGTATTTTGTCAGTGAACCATCGCTAGCAGAGTCGGTTGTACAACTGGGCGAGTGCTAGGAAGTCTCTCTAGACCTGCCGTGTGGCGGCGCTCGGTCTGCAATCACTGATAGTGGCGACACGCGGTCCGACGTATACTAACGGACCGCGGCCGATTTAAAGGCTACCACCTAGCAAGTGTGGTGTCTGGCGGTGACACCACATGTGTGTGTGTGTGTGTGTGTGTGTGTGTGTGTGTGGGTGGTTAATATATGCAAACCAATGACGTTACCCACAATCTTAAAAAGGTTTTTGGATGAATAAATAAATCAACTTAGTATATGTAACCAAAAAAGCGAGCTGTATACAATTCGTGATTTGTGAGTCCGAGGATTATACAAAATGTGGATTACACGCAGGAAATGGTCCCCGAGTGTGATGCTGTAGCTGTTAAACAAAGAAGTGGTTCAAATGGCTCTAAGCACTATGGGACTTAACATCTTAGGTCATCAGTCCCATAGACTTAGAACTATTTAAATCTAACTAACCTAAGGAGATCACACACATCCATGCCCAAGGCAGGATTCGAACCTGCGACCGTAGCAGCCGCGTGGTTCCGAACTGAAGCACCTAGAATCAGTCGGCCACAGCGGCCAGCAGCTGTTAAACTAAACATTACTTTTTCAGAACGCCTATATCAGTGAAAAACATTTTGAATTCTTGGAAAAGTGGCGTGTCTGCAGTAGTTATTTAACTGCCAACTGTAGGATAGTTTGGCGGTGCAGACAGCATTTTGGTCTTCGAGTGTTATTTATTTCATAATTGTATTTTTGGTTCCTGGTTTATCTTTGTGCGAAATCTGTTTTCAGATCCGACACTTGCGTTTCTTCTTCCACGTATTCAACTCTTGTCACAGCGTTAACACCATAACCTGCAGTATAACATTCATGCTCGCTCGTATGATTTCAATTGACGCTATACTGAAGACTGCGCAACTACTTAGAATATGTAGCGTCCTATGTGGACGGTAGCTCACAATGCCAGTACAGAAAGCCACAAGTTGTGGCGCCATATTTGTTGTGTGTGTTAAGCCGGCTTAAGCTCTAGCATGACGACCGGGAACATGTAGCATTTCGACTGCACCGCTAAACCAACTGAACATGTCTGGGAATATTTTGAAGGGCGGGTGAAACGTAGCAATCAATAAATGCGTTGGCTGTACGGGATCTGATAGTCTATCAAACTTTAAAAAATTTCTAGACTCACCGTCGCGGAATTATCAAGCTGGATCCACAGCTGCATGGCTACCCTGTAATTCTGAATTAAGTGCCTGGCAGAGGGTTCAGCGAACCACCTTCAATCTATATCTCTGCCGTTCCACTCTTAAGCAACGCACTGGAGAGAAACGAAAACTTAAATATTTTCTTGTTAGCTCTGATTTCTCTTATTTTATTGTGGTAACTATTTATCTGACTGTAGCTGTGCGCCAGCAAAGCATTTTCGTATTCGGAAAAGAAAGCTGGTCACCGAAATTTCAGGAGAAGGTACCACAGCAATGAAAAACGCCATTGTTTTAACTGATTGCCACCCCAATTCGCGTATCATGTTCGTGCCACTCTTTCTCACAGTAACACAAGACAAGATGACTTTCCACGATATTTTTCGATGTCCTCCATCGATTCTATCTGATGGGGATCCAACACAGCACAGCAGTACTCCTGAAGAAAGTCGAACAAGCGTCGTATATGCAAATTTTTTAGTAGACCTGTTGCATGTTCTAAGTGTTCTGCCAATAAATCACAGTCTCCAATTCGCCTTCCCCACAAGACTTTTATGTGATCATTCCGATTTCAGTTATTCTTAATTAAAGTTGCCAGGTATGAAGTTGAATTCATAGCCTTCGGGTTTGAATGATCTATCGTGTAATCTAAATTTGGCACGTTCCTTGTAGTTCTTATTTTTAACTATTTAGAGTTATTTATCCCATTTCGCACCATAGAGATATGTTGTCGAAATCATTTCACAATTGGTTTTCAACATATGATGACTTTCAAAGGCGGTAAGTAACAGTTGTCTCCTAAATAGTTTATATACAACACGAACAGCTGGATTCCTACAACACTTTCAGAACGCTAGATATTACGTTTGTTTTGCTCGCTGACTTTCCGTCAGTTACTACAAAGCACGGTATCTCTAATATGAAATGATGTATCCAGTTGCACAACCGACACGATACTTGATAGACACGCTTCTGAAGAACGGAGTCAAAAAACCTTCTGGAAATCTAAAAATATGCAATCAATTTCACATCCCCTGCAAATACCGCTCATTACTTCGTGAGAATAAAAAGCCAGTTGCGGCTGTCAAGAGCGATATTTTCTGATTCCTTCTTGGATATATATCAATAAGCCGTTTTTCTCCGACGCAATTGACAATGTTTGAAGGAAGTACGTGTTCCAAAATCCTGCTGAAAATCGACGTGCGTGATATGGGTCCGCAATTCAGCGGGTTGCTCGCTAGAACTCGCTTGCAGTGGTGTTACATTGTGCTAGCATTTTATTTGCTGCGAGTGATGGATGAAAACGGAACCCTTGTAGTATCACTTTGTTGTCCGTCTCTTAAGACTCCTTCTTCTCAGGAACGGCTAGAGGCTTCAAGTTAAAACATGTCACATACTGAGATTTTATGCCCCCTCGGCCGTGTAAAAGTCTTAAGCTTCTAAGTCTATGCAGTCCCACGATATGGCCATTTATGTTACTCGCAAACTCAGTCATTAAACCCAAACCTGCATCCATAATTAAGTTTGTACAGAACACTCAGAGCGTCAGCTCTAAGCGCTCTTGTCAAGTTTTGGTTATACATTGTGCTTATTTGAGTACGTTAAATAGCGATATAAGTATTAGATGTAATAGCTTTACGGAATGGTCGGCGAAGGGCTTTTTACGAGGTGCATTCAAGTTCTAAGGCCTCCGATTTTTTTTCTCCGGACTGGAAAGAGATAGAAACATGCACATTGTTTTAAAATGAGGCCGCGTTCATTGTCAATACGTCCCAGAGATGGCAGCACCGTACAGAAGATGGAATTTTACCGCCAGCGGCGAGAATGAGAACTGTTTTAAATACTTAAAATGGCGACTTTTCCTTACTTGAACAGCGTGCAATCATTCGTTTTCTGAATTTGCGTGGTGTGAAACCAATTGGAATTCATCGACAGTTGAAGGAGACATGTGGTGATGGAGTTATGGATGTGTCGAAAGTGCGTTCATGGGTGCGACAGTTTAATGAAGGCAGAACATCGTGTGACAACAAACCGAAACAACCTCGGGCTGGCACAAGCCGGTCTGACGACATGATCGAGAAAGTGGAGAGAATTGTTTTGGGGGATCGCCGAATGACTGTTGAACAGATCGCCTCCAGAGTTGGCATTTCTGTGGGTTCTGTGCACACAATCCTGCATGACGACCTGAAAATGCGAAAAGTGTCATCCAGGTGGGTGCCACGAATGCTGACGGACGACCACACGGCTGCCCGTGTGGCATGTTGCCGAGCAATGTTGACGCGCAACGACAGCACGAATGAGACTTTCTTTTCGTCGGTTGTGACAATGGATGAGACGTGGATGCCATTTTTCAATCCAGAAACAAAGCGCCAGTCAGCTGAATGGAAGCACACAGATTCACCGCCACCAAAAAAATTTCGGGTAACCGCCAGTGCTGAAAAAATTATGGTGTCCATGTTCTGGGACAGCGAGGGCGTAATCTTACGGATTGCGTTCCAAAGGGCACTACGGTAACAGGTGCATCCTACGAAATTGTTTTGAAGAACAAATTCCTTCCTGCACTGCAACAAAAACGTCCGGAAAGGGCTGCGCGTGTGCTGTTTCACCAAGACAACGCACCCGCACATCGAGCTAACGTTACGCAACAGTTTCTTCGTGATAACAACTTTGAAGTGATTCCTCATGCTCCCTACTCACCTGACCTGGCTCCTAGTGACTTTTGGCTTTTTCCAACAATGAAAGACACTCTCCGTGGCCGCACATTCACCAGCCGTGCTGTTATTGCCTCAGCAATTTTCCAGTGGTCAAAACAGACTCCTAAAGAAGCCTTCACCGCTGCCATGGAATCGTGGCGTCAGCGTTGTGAAAAATGTGTACGTCTGCAGGGTGATTACATCTCGAAGTAACGCCAGTTTCATCGATTTCGGGTGAGTAGTTAATTAGAAAAAAAATCGGAGGCCTTAGAACTTGAATGCACCTCGTAGTGGGCAGCATCCACATACGCAGCGACAGAACGCAAGGGAAAGATGCTTGCAGTTCAACATCCCGTCGACTTCATAGTCATTAGTGTCGAAATTCAATCTACTAGGCCTATTATGGAAGGTAATCAGCAATGTCTTTTCCAGACGAACCATCCTGGCTTTTTCCTCAAGCGATTTTCGACGACCATAACAACTTCAGATTACACTCGTTATTACCTCCTAAAACTGCACACCTTAGCTCGGTGTAGCGACAGAGAAGCTAACAATAGGCCGGGTCACCTTGCGGGGTGAGTGAATGTTCTGAAGGCCTTGACCACCGTCCGGATTGGGAAGGTAATGGAGTGAGTGGGCTACGAACCCACGCTCTGCCGTCTGGTCTCTAGCACTTCGGGTCGCCGTAATGCGCAACTGTGGGCGAACAAGGGCGTCTAGACGAGCGTGGAACGGCATACTGGTCGGAGAGGGGAGGTTCGTTTCCTGGTCCATTCCAAATACTGACGGGTAATTAATGTTGAAGCTGATAATTACGCAAGTTTAAGTTTAGTACAATTAATGGCAGCGCCAATAAATGATTTAGGTAACATATGACAAAATAAATTAAGTAAAATAGTGCTGAGTAGCTCTAAAAGAGGGGAAATTTTTTATCACCATGCGGAAATAAAAATTTCAATTTATACAAGTTTAAATTTTGGATTCAATCTTATTTCTTATATGTGCGACTGACATCCAGAATTTGGTAACTAGAACAGTACAGAATCAAGCATCTCTGTTACAGAGGCAGCTTACCTTCTTATGGAAATAATGGAGTTGTAAAGAAACGACTTGAATCATGACAAAAAGAATGCAGTAAAACTGCGCTGAAGCGTTCAATTTTGGATCCATTTCTATTCCTCTTGTATCCTGATGAGTTCCAGCATGCTGGAAACAGAAGTGTGAAGTGTGCGCAGTGAACAGTACTGTCCAGACCAGTTCTGTTATATGTTACGTCCAGATAAGTATTGTGTGCTGCTTTCTTGTATACTGGCAAAAGCGCAGGTCCTAGAACATTGTTATTAGCCAGCCAGTGTAAACTGTTGGAAAATATTTTCAGTCCTTTGGCCTATTTGCGAACATTGAAGCCCTTAGATTGAAAGGAAGCAGCGTATGAACGAACAAGTTTAGTAACACGTGAAATAGATTTAAAAAAAAACATTCACAACATTGAAAGCTGTCCATGTTGGAATTATTTCTGCTGTTTTAGTTTTATGCAGTATTTCAGTCACCAATTATCGACTGGTCACAAAGTCATGACTCTGTGGCCTGGAGTAGTGTGTTTGGTATCATGCTTGGCTCCAAAAGGCTGGATATGTATACCTGCTCTGTGGCGCCTGAATTCTCTGAGCAGTGCTACATTCCAGAACCGCCATTCCAGAAGCGCTTATGCGGAAAGAGATATTATTTGATGTGCTGTGAATCTGTTGGGAACTAGTGTTTCATTTGTAGTTAACGAGCGCTGTAAGGTTTCCACTCATTTTCCCAGTGTCTTTCTTGCTACTTGAAGGCGTTGCTAGTGATAGGATATAAAAGCTGCGCTCTGTTTATCTCAGGAAATATTTCCTTTTATTTCTAGCGAATGGCATATATAGGAAGGGTCGGAAGGAAGGCAGGTTTTACGGGGTGGCAGAATCATAAATTTTAAAATGGTTGCAAAAGGACCAATTAAAAATGAAAGTTTTGTGTAAATGAAGAAGTCTGAGAATAACTTGTGTCTTGCTGGAAATTGTCAATGCTATTATGAAACAGGTGACAAAGGAATTGCTGCAGTTCGTTGCCTTGATTGCGGCTTTCAAAACAGCAAAGACAGCAGCTGACAGTGTTGACATTTCTGTTTCTGCCGTGCACCTACACAACACTTGGAATGTGCCAAAGCTTCAAAGCGCCTACACAAGGGAAAAACTTCCTAAAAGGGAAGCAAATATGAATGTCAGCATATGACGGCTTAACAATTCCTTAAATACGAGTAGTGTTATCACTGGGAAAAACACTTGGTCATATATATAGAGAAAGAATAAATGTAATTCCCTTCTGAATCCAGGTGCTCTGAGTAACGGGCGTTTACACGTGGAAGGATTTACGGCATCCCCCTCCCCAGCGTCTCATTTCTCCGTCTCCGTTGGATGTGCCATTAATACCATTTACATTGATCTTCTTCTTCTCATGGGCCTCTAAATTATTTTCTTCTGCTTTGTTTTCGTCTACGTCTACGTCCACGTGATTACTCTGCTATTCACAATAAAGTGCCTAGCAGAGGGCTCAATGAACCACTTTCATGCTCTCTCTCTACCGTTCCACTCTCGAACGGCACGCGGGAAAAACGAGCACTTAAATTTTTCTGTGCGAGCCCTGATTTCTCTTGTTTTATCGTGATGATCATTTCTCCCTATGTATGTGTGTGTCAACAGAATGTTTTCGCAATCGGAGGAGAAAACTGGTGATTGAAATTTCATGAGAAGATCCCGTCGCAACGAAAAAGCCTTTGTTTTAATGATTGCCACTCCAATTCACGTATCATGCCTGTGACACTATCTCCCCTATTTCGCGACAATCCAAAACGTGCTGCCCTTTTCTGTACTTTTTCGATGTCATCCGTCAGTCCCACCTGATGCGGATCCCACACCGCACTGCAGTACTCCAGAATAGGGCGGACAAGCGTGGTGTAAGCAGTCTCTTTGCTAGTCCTGTGGCGCCTTCTAAGTGTTCTTTGGTTTGCTCTACCCACAATTTTATATATGTGATCGTTCCAATTTAGGTTTTTTGTAATTGCAATCCCTAAGTATTTAGTTGAATTTACAGCCCTCAGATTTGTGTGACTTACCGCGTAATCGAAATTTAGCTGATTTCTTTTAGTAATCATGTAATTAACTTCGCACTTTCCTTTATTCAGGGTCAATTGCCACTTTTCACGCCATACAGTTATCTTATCTAAATGATTTTGCAAGTCGTTCTGATCATCTGATGACTTTACAAGACGTTAAATGACAGCATCATCTGCAAACAATCTAAGTCGGCTACACAGATTGCCTCCTATGTCGTTAATATAGATCACGAACAATAGGGGGCCTATAACACTTCCTTGGAGAACGCCGGATATTACTTCTGTTTTACTCGATGACTTTCCATCTATCACTACGAACTGTGACATTTCTGACAGGAAGTCACGAATCCAGTCGCACAACTGAGTCGATACTCCGTAGGCTCGCAGTTTGATTAGAAGACGCTTGTGAGGAACGGTGTCGAAAGCCTTCTGGAAATCTAAAAATATGGAATCAGTTTGACATCCCCTGTCGTTAGCACTTATTACTTCATGAGTATAAAGAGCTACTTGTGTTTCACAAGAACGATGTTTTCTGAATCCGTGATGATTATATGTCAATAAACCGTTTGCTTCGTTCTTTTATTTTTTCCCTCATTCCCTTTATTTTCTCGGTGCTGAAGCCACCCTTAGTAGATGTTAATATTTAATATAATACGGAAATAATCTGTCAAAACTTATTTTGGAATTGAAGGAACTAAAATGCTCGAACTGTTTAGTATGCTTTATCGTTTCTCATAATGTTTGCTTTCCAGCAACTTTATTTAGCATATAGCTGTTAGTTTTCGACAGAATTAATCGAAGTGCTTTAAAAACTACTTGTTTTGAACCATATATCATGGTCGTGGCATGTGGGGAAGTACACCTTCTTGATACTCGACAATAGCCATTTCTCTTTTATGTGTTATGCAGACGCAGTATAGGCACTGGTGATTTATAGTTTTTTCAACAAATAAAGCAGTTATTTTGAAGTCACTCACTGTCCTATGGCCTTTCATTTTGTACAGGAGAAGCGACAAGGATACCGTCGACAAAACAGTACTCATCTGTGCTCGTTACTACAGGTGTCGCACCGCACACTCCACTCTGCTCAGGGAAGGAGAAAAAGTGAAAAGACTTTAGTTGTATACTTTTGGAGTGAACTAATTTAGTTTTGATTGCACAGTTAACTTCGAAGTTGTAGCTCAAAATGTATAACACCATTAACTTTCTGTTTCGCTAACTGGTGCCCCATTCGTGGCTCTTGTCTTTAAGACGAATTACTGTCAAAAAGACATATGAGTAACTGTCGTATGTGAAATATGTGAAAATGAGTGACATTATGAAAAGATTGACTATGTTTGAAAATCGAAGGACTTGATGGGCCCAGGGTTGGTGGTTGGGGAAGTGGGGTTTAGAAGCGAACGATGGCATCTCAAAATTCCACACACGTAGGCAAAATCCCTGGAGCTAGCCCTGTAAATGAGCACTCGTGTATGTCACGCCATGGGGTTTTAAATCACATTAGACAGGAGCTTGAATAAATTTATCTTACACATTAATGCCTGGGTTTCTAAGACACTTTGTTTAGACCACGCACTGCTACACATCCTGCTAGTTTATTTTTGTGGGTGAATAGGAATTCAAGGCAGCTTACAGTGTTCTATTCCCATACACTTTGCATCCAACATATAAATGAGGCTAGATTACAACACCCCGACCACCGATAATAGCGCTATTATGAGGTGGATTGCTTGCATGCAACGACTGTAAAGCTCTGTTGGTGAGTCAAATAGGGTGAGGCGACAGTTTTGGCAGAAATACGATGGTAAGTCAATTATTATCCTCAAAGTGGCTATAAAATTTTATTGTAATGAAATAGGAAACTTTCAAGAACATCATTTTTCGACATAGACTCCTTGTGTTTCAACGCTCTTGGTATATCGTTGTACAATCTTCCTGATGCCCTCATAAAAGAAGGTACTCGGTTGAGCTGCGAGCCGGGAATTCACCGCTTCTTTCACTGTTTCATGCGAGGCAAATCGACGGCCCGTTAATGCCTGTTGGAGTGGACCAAACAAGTGATAGTCAGAAGGGGAAAGATCGGGACCATATGGAGTATGATCCAGTACCACAAATTGGAGTTTCTGGAGCGTCTCAGCGGTGTGGGCAGTAGTATGCGGACGTGCATTGTCGTGCAATAACACAACAGCTTTTGACAGCAATCCTCGGCGTTTGCTTCGAATTGCTGGCTTTAGCCTGGCAGTAAGCATCTCACTGTAACGGAGACTGTTTATTTTTGTGCCCCTTTCCCCAAAATGTTCTAGTACTGGACACTGTGCGTCCCAAAAAACCGTAAGCATCAGTTTTCCTGCGGACGGTGGGCGAATTTGGATGTTTCCATTCCATTCCCTGCCGTTTACTCACCTGCTCGTAATGATGGATCCACGTTTCGTACCAGTAATGATCCTGTCTAAGATGTTGTCCGTTTCGTTACCATAGCGATCCAAATGTTGTTTGCAGATCTCCAAGCGCGTTTGTTTGTGCAACAGTGTGAGTAGTTTTGGGACACATCTTGCACAAACTTTGTGAAACCCAAGTCTGTTGTGGATGATTTCGTAGGCAGAACCGTGGCTAATTTGCAGACGATGTGCCACTTCGTCAATAGTTAATCGTCCGTCTAAGGGAATTATTTCACGTGGACGATCAATGCTTTCCTCATTTGTGGCGGTAAACGGTCGTCCGGATCCTTCATCGTGCGTAACACTTGAGCGACCATTACGGAATTTTTCAATCCATTCGTAGACACTCCGTTGTGGGAAAATACTGTTCCCGTACTGTATCGAAAGTCTTCGATGAATTTTGGTCCCTGGTATGCCTCCCGGCCACGAAAAACGGACCACCGAACGTCGCTTTTCTTTGGTTCAAACAGACAGCGGAGCAGCCATGATTAACAGCACGGCAGCGATGACGAAACTAACCTTGCAGCTTGAAAACTGAACAAATAAACAAAGCGTGCGTCATTAACGATAAACGACAGTACTACCAAAATATAACTAAATTTCGGATAGTAATTTCATTTCCCTCCTACATTGGCCAGCCAGAACATTGGGACGACCAAAGTACGAGGGCAGTTCAATAAGTAATGTAACACATTTTTTTTCTCGGCCAATTTTGGTTGAAAAAACCGGAAATTTCTTGTGGAATATTTTCAAACATTCCTGCTTCGTCTCGTATAGTTTCATTGACTTCCGACAGGTGGCAGCGCTGTACGGAACTGTTAAAATGGCGTCTGTAACGGATGTGCGTTGCACACAACGGGCAGTGATCGAGTTTCTTTTGGCGGAAAACCAGGGCATCTCAGATATTCATAGGCGCTTGCAGAATGTCTACGGTGATCTGGCAGTGGACAAAAGCACGGTGAGTCGTTGGGCAAAGCGTGTGTCATCATCGCCGCAAGGTCAAGCAAGACTGTCTGATCTCCCGCGTGCGGGCCGGCCGTGCACAGCTGTGACTCCTGCAATGGCGGAGCGTGCGAACACACTCGTTCGAGATGATCGACGGATCACCATCAAACAACTCAGTGCTTAACTTGACATCTCTGTCACAATTGTTCACCAATTGGGATATTCAAAGGTTTGTTCCCGAACTTCTCCTTCTTCATGACAACGCAAGACCTCACACAAGTCTTCGCACCCGAGAGGAGCTCACAAAACTTCAGTGGACTGTTCTTCCTCATGCACCCTACAGCCCCGATCTCGCACCGTCAGATTTCCATATGTTTGGCTCAATGAAGGACGCAATCCGTGGGAGGCACTACGTGGATGATGAAGAAGTTATATGCAGTACGACGTTGGCTCCGACATCGACCAGTGGAATGGTACCGTGCAGGCATACAGGCCCTCATTTCAAGGTGGCGTAAGGCCGTAGCATTGTATGGAGATTACGTTGAAAAATAGTGTTGTGTAGCTAAAAGATTGTGGAATAACCTGGTGTATTTCAATGCTGAATAAAACAACCCCTGTTTGAGAAAAAAAGTGTGTTACATTACTTATTGAACTGCCCTCGTACTTTCGTTAGAGATCCGTCCAGGCGACAGCGGCGTCACTTGTCGAGGAATCACTGCTATCCAGACACACGCACAGTGAATGTAGTACCAGTGAGCGTGCTGCCCATGCGTAGAATGGGGAACGCACGCAATCTATCTGACTTTGATGTTATAGCCTGGAGTCTCGGTACGAGCATTTCCGAAACTACTTGATTTGTCGGGAGTGCTGTGATGAGAGTCTTCGACACTTGGCGAAACCAAGGTGAACCACGTCCAGACGCCGTGGGGTTCGCCGACCACCACTCATAACAAATGTCAGACGTTGTAGGCTGGGCAGAGTGGTGAAACTGCACTGTCATCGAACTATAGTGACTCTAACATCAGACTTTAATGCTGGACAGAGAAAAAATCTGTGTGAACACACAGTGGACTGAACAATCCTAACGGTCGTCCTCTGTAGGCGATGACCAATGTGCCAATGTTAATACCAAGACCTAGGCAACTAAGACCGATTTTTGGACAACATGGTTGTGGAGATGCAGCGATTAGTATGATTAATCAGTTATTCAAAAACAGTCTTAGAACAAGAATACAAAGAAAAGGAGGCTGAAGAACAAGCAGGTTTTAGAGCTGGAAGATCAACAATTGATCATATCTTTTGCCTACAACAAATTATTGAAAAAAAATGGTTCGGGCACAACCTATACATTTAGTATTCATAGATATAGAAAAAGCCTATGATAGTGTGCCTTTATCCAGTTTATGGAAAGCTTTAATATCAATAGGAATAAATCCAAGAATAATTAAAGCAATTCAAAATTTATATAAAAATTCTATTTCAAAAATAAAAATTGGTAAATATCTATCACATGGATTCCAAGTCACAAAAGGATTACGTCAAGGATGTAGCATCTCACCTACATTGTATAAAATATATACAGAAGTAACTTTACAGAATTGGAAGAAAAAATGTCACGCTATGGGAATACCAATAAATGATAGAACAATATACTCGTTACAATTTGCAGATGACCAACTGATTATAGCCCAAGACTATGAGGACATAGAGTATATGACCAGAAAATTGATTCAAGAATATAAAAAATCAGGTCTAAATGTAAACATGAATAAAACAAAGTACATGGTAATTGGTGGAGTGAATGGAGACTTAATATTAGAAGAAGGGATGGGAAAAATAACAGCTACTGAGGAATATAAATATTTAGGTGTGAAAATTACAAATGATGGGAAACAGAACAAAGAAATTAGATCAAGAATAAATTCTGGAAAGACGACAATCTCTTTATTGAATGGAATTCTATGGGACAAACACATAACAACTGATAACAAAACAAGGATTTTTAAAACAATAGTTAGGAGCATTATTACATATGGTTCAGAAGTGTGGACAACAAAATGGCAACTGAAATCAAAATTATTAGCCACAGAAATGGATTTCTGGAGACGTTCAGCAAGAATATCAAGACGAGAAAGAATAAGAAATGAAGTAATCAGAGACAAGATGAAATGTAAAAATTCAATTATTGATTTCATCGAGCACAAACAACTTAAATGGTATGGACACATCAGACGAATGGAACAGGAAAGGCTACCAAAATGCATAATCGACTGGGTACCAATTGGAAGAAGAAAAGGGGGACGACCACCTGATACATGGAAACAGGGAGTTCAGTCAGCAATGAGGAAGAACAACATTCCTGAAGATTTATGGACAAATAGAGAAGAGTGGAGAACAATAATTAGTGACTTACTGTAATCTAGAATAGGTGCTGGAAAAATCTACTCACATTGTAAATCCAGAATAATAATAAAGTCTTAGTCGCATAATTTATTATTATTATACCGCCAACCGGTTCCAATCCGACGTAGGGGTCATCTTCTGGGCGTTTACACCATTGGTCCACTGCTGGAGGTGTCACTCCTGTCTACATAACGGCAGGAAACTATCAGACAGGAGTGACACCACCAGCAGACGACCAATTGTGTAAACGCCCAGTAGATGACCCCTACGTCTGGTTGAAAACGGTTGGCGATATAATAATAATAAATTATGCGTTTAAGACATGTTTTTGAGTTGTTAATTAATTAATTAACTAAGACCGAAATGGGCATTTTAACATAGGCACTAGACGCTGGCGAGGTGGCAGAGCTTTGCGTGGTCTGATGAATCCCGACACATTCCATACGATCCCAATGGGAGGGCGTGAATCCGTCGCCCTCCAGGGCAGCAGCTACTTGACACCTGTACTGCTGGACGGCGACGAACTGGCGACGGCTCCATTACGGTCTGGGGACGTTCATGTGGGCATCCACGGGTCCAGTGGAGCTCGTGCGAGGCAGCATAAGGGCTAAGGAGCATCGCACACTGTCTGCAGACCATCCATGATGATCATGTTTCCCGATGAAAGTGGCAATTTTCAACAAGACAATGCGGCATGTCGTAAGGCTAAGAGCGTGATGGAGTGGTTCGAGTAACACACTGGCAACTTCCAATTGATGTGTTGGACACTCGAATTCGCCAGATCTGAACCCCGTCGAATGCATATGGGATGTGATTGTGGCGTCAGAGCGCATTGTCCTCTCCCCGGAATTTACGGGAATGTGTGTGCATACACCACGACGCATTGCTGCTCTTATCCGTGTCAAAGATTGGCAACCCGGCTATTAGTTAGGTGGTCATAATGTTCTCGCTGATCAGTATAAATAGCAAGATCGACTGCCAACAGCTGACAATTACACTCCTGGAAATTGAAATAAGAACACCGTGAATTCATTGTCCCAGGAAGGGGAAACTTTATTGACACATTCCTGGGGTCAGATACATCACATGATCACACTGACAGAACCACAGGCACATAGACACAGGCAACAGAGCATGCACAATGTCGGCACTAGTACAGTGTACATCCACCTTTCGCAGCAATGCAGGCTGCTATTCTCCCATGGAGACGATCGTAGAGATGCTGGATGTAGTCCTGTGGAACGGCTTGCCATGCCATTTCCACCTGGCGCCTCAGTTGGACCAGCATTCGTGCTGGACGTGCAGACCGCGTGAGACGACGCTTCATCCAGTCCCAAACATGCTCAATGAGGGACAGATCCGGAGATCTTGCTGGCCAGGGTAGTTGACTTACACCTTCTAGAGCACGTTGGGTGGCACGGAATACATGCGGACGTGCATTGTCCTGTTGGAACAGCAAGTTCCCTTGACGGTCTAGGAATGGTAGAACGATGGGTTCGATGACGGTTTGGATGTACCGTGCACTATTCAGTGTCCCCTCGACGATCACCAGTGGTGTACGGCCAGTGTAGGAGATCGCTCCCCACACCATGATGCCGGGTGTTGGCCCTGTGTGCCTCGGTCGTATGCAGTCCTGATTGTGGCGCTCACCTGCACGGCGCCAAACACGCATACGACCATCATTGGCACCAAGGCAGAAGCGACTCTCATCGCTGAAGACGACACGTCTCCATTCGTCCCTCCATTCACGCCTGTCGCGACACCACTGGAGGCGGGCTGCACGATGTTGGGGCGTGAGCGGAAGACGGCCTAACGCTGTGCGGGACCGTAGCCCAGCTTCATGGAGACGGTTGCGAATGGTCCTCGCCGATACCCCAGGAGCAACAGTGTCCCTAATTTGCTGGGAAGTGGCGGTGCGGTCCCCTACGGCACTGCGTAGGATCCTACGGTCTTGGCGTGCATCCGTGCGTCGCTGCGGTCCGGTCCCAGGTCGACGGGCACGTGCACCTTCCGCCGACCACTGGCGACAACATCGATGTACTGTGGAGACCTCACGCCCCACGTGTTGAGCAATTCGGCGGTACGTCCACCCGGGCTCCCGCATGCCCACTATACGCCCTCGCTCAAAGTCAGTCAACTGCACATACGGTTCACGTCCACGCTGTCGCGGCATGCTACCAGTGTTAAAGACTGCGATGGAGCTCCGTATGCCACGGCAAACTGGCTGACACTGACGGCGGCGGTGCACAAATGCTGCGCAGCTAGTGCCATTCGACGGCCAACACCGCGGTTCCTGGTGTGTCCGCTGTGCCGTGCGTGTGATCATTGCTTGTACAGCCCTCTCGCAGTGTCCGGAGCAAGTATGGTGGGTCTGACACACCGGTGTCAATGTGTTCTTTTTTCCATTTCCAGGAGTGTATTTATTCATAGGAGCATTTGCAGTACTTAACTGGAGTATGAAACTTGCGCGTGTTAATACTGTTCAAGGAACGTCTCTGCCATCGATATCAGAGACGCTTGCTGTGACTTCTGTGGGGCCAAAGACGTGTCGCAGCAGGTTAGATTAGGTTAGGTTAGTGCGGAACCTCAGAGACAGTCTGCTAGCGGACGAGGAAGACAACTAATAGACTGTCGGACGACTTGCATTGGAGAGCAGCCAACAGGTGTACGGATCCGCTGAGGTGCGACCAGTGGCCCAAATGGTTCAAATGGCTCTGAGCACTATGGGACTCAACTTCTGAGGTCAGCAGTCCCCTAGAACTTAGAACTACTTAAACCTAACTAGCCTAAGGACATGAGACACATCAAAGCCCGAGGCAGGATTCGAACCTGCGACCGTAGCGGTCGCGCGGTTCCAGACTGTACCTCCTAGAACCGCTCGGGCACCACAGCCGGCCCCAGTGGCCCACGTCGGACTGATGAGCTGCAGGCAACGTTGGCCGCTGGTGGTTTTTTGTCATTCTCTCGCGGCAGTGGATGGAGCACGGGGTCCTTTTGGATGGTGCACAGATACCGGCAAGTAATGCAGGCTGTATGCGTGTCAGTTTTCTATGTGTGTATAGACTACCGAGAGCGCATTCGTGGTCTAGGGATGTCGGCACAGTAGCTCAGCGTGTTCGGTCAGAGTGCAGACTGTCCTCTGTAGTAAAGAAACTGAGTAAAGTAATCGACGATCAACTTGAACGGATGTCATGTGACGTCCAGCCAGACCAAATGAAATGGACAATACCGAACAAAATTTAAAAAAAAAAGGGGGATAGCGTCTCTGATTAGTAATCAACACGTCCACCACCCTGGGTTACATTTTCCTTAATAATCAGCATTGGCGGCCAAAGATTTCCACCATAAGAAATCACCTTCGTTCTGCCAAAGGCCTTGTCAAAGAGGGCAGAGGAGCTGACTGTGATTCAGGGCACACGCTTGTGCTTAGGGAGGGAAACTTTCAAATGGTTCTAAGCACTACGGGACTTAACATCTGAGTTCATCAGTCTCCTAGACTTACAACTATTTAAAACTAACCAAGCTAAGGACATCACACACATCCATGCCAGATACAGGGTTCGAACCTGCGACCGTAGCGGCCTAGAACCGCTCGGCCAACGCGGCCGGCCCGGGAAATTTTCACTAAAGGTGGAAGGATGAGCAGTGTTCAACTGCATGAGGATGCATAAGGCAATGGAAACCACTGCATTAAAGACACGTAACATGAACCCACAGAATATGTGGCCTGTAATTGAAAAATTGTCATGATGGTTTCTCCATTGGCAAAAGATTGCGGAGTAGTCCCCCATTCGGATCTCCAGGAAGGGACGTCAAGGGGGAAATGACCATGAAAAAAAGACTGAATAATCAACAAAAGGATAACGAGTCGGGGAGTGGAATGTCAGAAGCTTGAAAGTAGTGGGGAAACTAAAATATCTGAGAAGGGAAATGGAAAGGCTCAATATAGATATAATAGGAGTCAGTGAAGTGAAATGGAAAGAAGACATGAATTTCCGGTCTGGTGAGTATAGGGAAATATCAACAGGAGCAGAAAATAGTATAACTGGAGTAGGATTCGTTATGAATAAGAAAGTGGAGCAGAGAATGTGTTGCTTTTAAAACTTCACTGACAGGGTTGTTCTTACCAGATTCGACAGCAAACCAACACCGACAACGATGGTTCATGTATACATGCCGACGTCGCTGGCTGAAGCTAAATAGATAGAGAAAGTGTATTAGGATATTGGAACGGTAATACAGTATATAAAGGGAGGTTAAAATCTAATAGTCGTCCGGAGTGACCGAGTGGTTCTAGGCGCTTCAGTCTGGAACCGCGCGACCGCTACGATCGCAGTTTCGAATCCTGCCTCGGGCATGGATCTGTATGATGCCCTTAGGTTAGTTAGGTTTAAGTAGTTCTAAGTCCTAGGGGACTGATGACCTCAGAAGTTACGTCTCATAGTGCTCAGAGCCATTTGAACCATTTGAAAGTCTAATAGTCTTGGAGGACTGGAATGCAGGGCTATTTCAAGCATTTCTGTGAAGTATTTTGCTTTAACTTTTTGTAATGTTTGTTTTAAAATGTGTACCCAAGCGTTTTCTGTTAAAAGCATGAAGGACTGAGTAGTAAATGCTGTTGGCGAGTGCCAAAATCAAAAATTTGTTTAAATTATTGACTAATGTGGCAAAATGCAGACATCGACTGAGTGTGTCGTCATTCACGGTTGTAAAATCGCTCTCGGTGCCAAATTTAATATGGTTATTACGTTTATTAATAAATAATAGCTTTAACCTTGACCAATGAAAACTCCCAGCACCTTCCACTCACCATCTTCACCGCTTGCACTTGATACAGCCACGTGTGTACTTAAATTCACGTTTGACGGACGGATGCCTACTTGGAAACTATTCGTGTGACGTAAGGCGGATATGTAACTTAGTTGTGTGTGCCGTTTTAAGAGTATAACATAAACTACGATGGCTAAAGTAAGGCCAGATCGGTAGTAGAATAGAAACAACAATTCAAATCAAATATGTTTTATTTGAAACTGTCAGCTACACCTTTCCGCTACTTCTCTACACAGTCGTCGCTCCAACCTAGACATACTTGGTGTCACAGTACCAGCTTTCCAGTACCCTCGTAACAGAACGCAGGTGCCTGTGCTGCCCGCCTATTCTCTACGCTAGTCTACACCTCGTTCTCTGTGCCAAATTTTTAATTTTATAGCTAGTGGTTTGTATGGGCAGAAATGACTAGCAAGGGCAGCCAATTACGGGCTGTATTGTGGGTGATTAGATTAGATTAGCACTTGTTCCACAGGTCATGAATACGACACTTCGTAATGATGTGGAACGTGTCAGGTTAATAAAAGGTGTCTATACAAGATATTACACTACATAAAATACACTCCTGGAAATGGAAAAAAGAACACATTGACACCGGTGTGTCAGACCCACCATACTTGCTCCGGACACTGCGAGAGGGCTGTACAAGCAATGATCACACGCACGGCACAGCAGACACACCAGGAACCGCGGTGTTGGCCGTCGAATGGCGCTAGCTGCGCAGCATTTGTGCACCGCCGCCGTCAGTGTCAGCCAGTTTGCCGTGGCATACGGAGCTCCATCGCAGTCTTTAACACTGGTAGCATGCCGCGACAGCGTGGACGTGAACCGTATGTGCAGTTGACGGACTTTGAGCGAGGGCGTATAGTGGGCATGCGGGAGGCCGGGTGGACGTACCGCCGAATTGCTCAACACGTGGGGCGTGAGGTCTCCACAGTACATCGATGTTGTCGCCAGTGGTCGGCGGAAGGTGCACGTGCCCGTCGACCTGGGACCGGACCGCAGCGACGCACGGATGCACGCCAAGACCGTAGGATCCTACGCAGTGCCGTAGGGGACCGCACCGCCACTTCCCAGCAAATTAGGGACACTGTTGCTCCTGGGGTATCGGCGAGGACCATTCGCAACCGTCTCCATGAAGCTGGGCTACGGTCCCGCACACAGTTAGGTCGTCTTCCGCTCACGCCCCAACATCGTGCAGCCCGCCTCCAGTGGTGTCGCGACAGGCGTGAATGGAGGGACGAATGGAGACGTGTCGTCTTCAGCGATGAGAGTCGCTTCTGCCTTGGTGCCAATGATGGTCGTATGCGTGTCTGGCGCCGTGCAGGTGAGCGCCACAATCAGGACTGCATACGACTGAGGCACACAGGGCCAACACCCGGCATCATGGTGTGGGGAGCGATCTCCTACACTGGCCGTACACCACTGGTGATCGTCGAGGGGACACTGAATAGTGCACGGTGCATCCAAACCGTCATCGAACCCATCGTTCTACCATTCCTAGACCGGCAAGGGAACTTGCTGTTCCAACAGGACAATGCACGTCCGCATGTATCCCGTGCCACCCAACGTGCTCTAGATGGTGTAAGTCAACTACCCTGGCCAGCAAGATCTCCGGATCTGTCCCCCATTGAGCATCTTTGGGACTGGATGAAGCGTCGTCTCACGCGGTCTGCACGTCCAGCACGAACGCTGGTCCAACTGAGGCGCCAGGTGGAAATGGCATGGCAAGCCGTTCCACAGGACTACATCCAGCATCTCTACGATCGTCTCCATGGGAGAATAGCAGCCTGCATTGCTGCGAAAGGTGGATATACACTGTACTAGTGCCGACATTGTGCATGCTCTGTTGCGTGTGTCTATGTGCCTGTGGTTCTGTCAGTGTGATCATGTGATGTATCTGACCCCAGGAATGTGTCAATAAAGTTTCCCCTTCCTGGGACAATGAATTCACGGTGTTCTTATTTCAATTTCCAGGAGTGTATTACATGACACTTAATATTTTTAATTTTTTTGTGGAGGTTGGGGAAATTACCCACTTACTGTATCCAAAAATTCATCTAATGAGTAGAACGATTCGCCATTAAGAAATTCTTTTAATTTCCTTTTAAATGCTGTATGGCTATCTGTCATACTTTTGATGCTATTAGGTAAGTGACCAAAGACTTTTGTGGTAGCATAATTTACCCCCTTCTGAGCCCAAGTTAGATTTAACCGTGAGTAGTGAAGACCATTCGTTCTCCTAGTGTTGTAGCCATGTACACTGCCATTACTTTTTAATTCGTTCGGATTGTTAACAACAAATTTCATAAGTGAATATAGATATTGTGAGGCTGCAGTGAAGATCTCTAGCTCTTTAAATAAGTGTTTGCAGGATGATCTTGGATGAGCTCCAGCAATTATTCTGATTACAAGCTTTTGGGCAATGAACAGTTTTTTACTCAGTGATGAGTTACCCCAGAATATGATGCCATACGAAAGCAGAGAATGAAAATAGGTGTGGTAAGCTAATTTACTCAGATGTATATCGCTAAAATTTGCAATGACCCTAATAGCATAATTAGCTGAACTCAAACGTTTCAGCACATCCTCAGTGTGTTTTTTCCAGTTCAACCCCTCACCAAGAAATTTTGAATATTCTACCTTAGATACCGATTTCTGATCGAAGTCTATATTATTATTATTATTATTATTATTATGTGCGATTGGACCCATACGGATCACGCAAAGCTTTTCCGATTCAATTTTTTAATTCTCCAAACTTCTCTCATTCTTTCCCCATGAATTCTCTTTCTTTCCTCTGTCCATTTTGTCCCCTGTCTCTTGCAAACTTCATTCTCGGGTTGTACTTTCCAACTATTGATTTTTTGCCTGTATACATTTCTGTTTATAACTTCTGAAGAATTTATTTGTGCATTTGCTAGATCTGTTTTGGTTTCTTTTATCCAGGGTATGGTTTTCAATTTTTCAATGTACATTAAAATTTTGTGGGAGAGTCTGGGTGTTGGGAGTCTGTGGATTTGACCGTAAAAAATTTTAGTCTTCTTTTCCGGATGTCTGCGGCGAGGTTAGATAATTTTTCTGTAGTTTTCCGAGACTGTAACCTGTATCCATCTTCAGTTCTTTTTGGGCCAAGAATATTTCTGATAATTTTGCGTTCCTCTTTCAGGATGCCTTCCAGGTCGCCTTTTCAATGGAGTGTGAGTGTTTCGCTGGCATATAGTGCTTCGGGCTTGATTACTGTATTGTAGTGTCGTAGTTTTGAGTGATTGGAGAGACACTTTTTATTGTAGATGTTGTGGGTTTTCCAGTATGCTCTTTTCAGTTTTTGCAGTCGAACTTTTCGTGCAGTTTTCTCTCCCCCTGTGGGTTCTAGAACCTCGCCTAAGTATTTAAAGAATGGAACTCTCTCAATTTGTCCATATTTTGAGTTTCAAATTTTGAGCAGATGAATTTGGTTTTTTGGAAGGAAATTTGTAGCCCAACTTTTTCGGCGCATTCTTTGAGAATGTCTATCTGTTTAATTGCTGTGGTTTCGTTTTCTGCTAGAATGGCCACGTCATCTGCAAATGCCAAGCATGAAATTTTAATACCATCTTTCGATCTTCCTAGTTGTATAAGCTTCCAGTAATTTTGATTCTTCAGTTCTTTTTCCCATTCTCGGATGACTTTGTCTAAGACAAGGTTGAAGAGGAGTGGAGACAAGCCGTCACCTTGTCTGACGCCGGTTTTGATCAGGAAGGGCTCTGATATTTCACCCAGGAATTTTATCTTAGAAGTTGTGTTTGTGAGCGTTTCTTTGATAAGGTTTAGGGTTTTCGGATCGAGTCCTAGCTCCTCAAGGATAATAAAGAGAGATTGCCTATCGATTGAATCATAAGCCTTTGCGAAATCAACAAAGGAACAAATGATCGGACTGTTTCTGACTGCTTTTTATTTTAGTGTTGTCTTCAAATTGAAAATTTGTTCTGCACAGGATCGGTGAGGGCGAAAGCCAGCTTGGTATTCACCAATACTGTGTTCGAGTTGTTCTTGTGTTCGTTGAAGAAGACAAGCTGAGAGGATTTTATAAGTGACTTGGAGAAGGGAGATTCCTCGATAGTTGTTTATATCTGCCATGTCTCCCTTTTTATTCAGTGGATGAATTAGGGCGCATTTCCAATCTTCTGGTAGTTTTTCTGTCTGCCAAATGTCTGTGATGATTTGAGTGAGTTCTTTGAGGGAATTTGGTCCAAGATTTTTAAGTAGTTCTGCAGTGATATTATCTTCTCCGGATGCCTTGTTGTTTTTCAGTCTATGAATATGTCTTTGGATCTCCTCTAGTGTAGGTGGTGGGGATTCTGGATTTGTGTAGACAGCAGTTTCTTGAGGGAATCTTGAAGAAGGTTCAGGGCAATTGAGGAGTCCGGAAAAGTATCTCGCCAGCTCCTCACAGTTTTCCCGATCTGTGAGCGCTAGTTTTCCATCTGGTTTTCTGAAACATAGATTTCGTGAGCCGTATCCATTGATTCTCCCAGCAAAGGTCGTATAGTAGTCTCGTACATTATAGTTACGGAAATTTTCTTCAATAGACTCACACTGTTCCTTGAGGTACTTCCTCTTGACTTGTCTGATTGTTTTTGCCACTTGTCTTCTGGTGTTGTGGAAGTGATCTAGATTTTCTGGGGATTTTTTACTGTTATACTTCAGAAAGGCTTTCTTTCTTTCTTCCAGCGCTTTTTCACATCCAGAGTCCCACCAGGGGTGTTTTGTGTTCTTTTTCAATGGGATCAGTTACTTTGCCTTCTTTGTAATTTTTGTTCGAAATTTTTCCCAAGAGTCAGCTGGTTCCTTTTCCCACTCCTCCTTCAGATTGGTTTCTTTGATTGTTCGTGTGTCAAATTTCATCATGTGTGTTTTCTTCGGATAGAATTTTTTTGGGGTGAATTTCACTTTAATGCGTGTTAAGTAGTGGTCTGAGTCAATGTTCGCCCCTCTGCGGACTTGGACATCATGGATCTCTTTCTGTACGAAATAGGAGATGGCAATGTGGTCAATCTGATATTCGCCGATCTTTTTTTCTCAAAGATGTAGACATTATTTTTAGATTATTTTGTTGGCTTAGTTCAATAAATCTCAGTCCGTTTGTGTTGGTGAATCTGTGTGCTGGATATTTTCCTACAGTTTTTTGGTGTTCTTTCTCTCTGCCAACTTGTGCATTGAAATCTCCCATTAAGATTTTGATATCATCCCGGGGAATTTTGGCCATGACATCTTCAAGTTTAGTCCATAATTTTTCAGTTTGTAGTTGGCGTTTTTTGTTGTCTATGTTTGTGGGTGCATGAACATTTATCAATGTGTATTTCTTGTTGGCGCACTGGATACGCATGGTCATGAGGCGATTATTTATGGAAGAGACCTCTCTAATTGAGCCTAATATATTTCTGTGCACCGCAAATGCCATGCCCTGGAGTGGCGTACCATTGGCAATTCGTTTGTCAGTCTTGCTCTTGAAGATGCGATAGTTTCCATAGTCTATTGTATTTTCATCCGTGAATCTAGTTTCTTGTAACGCTAAGATCTTAATTTTTTGTTGGTCTAGCTCTGTTACTAAGTTGTGTAATTTTCCAGGTTGAATTAGGGTCTGAATGTTAAAGGTACCAATGTACATGGGAACCTTGGGACGAAGTTTGCTTGAGTATTCTGATCGTGATGGCCCGGGTTCCCCAGAATCCGAAAACCCAGTTGTCGTCTGTCGACGAGTGGATTGGTTACCACCTGGGGTAATTCTGTCATTACTCTCACGAATCATGATAGCTTGTAAGTTTTGGTCCAGTCTATATTTATTAATGGTGTCATTCCATTTACTGTGTCGAACTGTATATACTGTGTTTTGTCAAAATTTAATGAGAGCCCATTTGCAGAGAACCACTTAATGATTTTCTGAAAAACATCCTTTACAATTTCACGAGTTAATTCTTGTCTGTTGGGTGTGGTAGCTATACTTGTCTCATCGGCACAAAGTACCAGCTTTGAATCTTCGTGAATATAGAATGGCAAGTGATCAAATACCTCCCTTCAAAAACGTTGCACGAGAATCTTCTTTGCCCCTGGAGAGTGCGGTAGAGAATTGTCATGCAGAAGGAGACGCATGGCAGTTATGTTATATGGGCTGCATGACATCAGGCGAAATTTCTTATCAGGCCTCAAACTTGTCGGGAAACTTCATTGTTCTAGAAGTCTTTACGTGCTTACTGTGCGCTCAGAACTGAGAAGAGCAACGTGACGCTATCGTCAGGCATACTAGAGCCATCGCCCAACACATCTGTGCAAAGATTCATCGGATTTCCATTGCGGTTTCCATTTCGCGCCGATCGGACCTTACTTTCCGAATATCCCTCGTATGTTACGCCTGAGCAGTAGGCAGCTCGGCGCTCTTCTACGTAGGTTGTATTCCGTGTCTTCTGCAGACCGCAGCATAAGCGTTGAGGCATCAGCGATGCTCCGTCAGTCCAGATGCGAGGTGAGAGTATTTCAGACAGAAATATCTACATTGAGATGGCCTCTGAATTCTACCTGTTTTCAGAATATACAGGGTGTTTCAAAAATGACCGGTATATTTGAAACGGCAATAAAAACTAAACGAGCAGCGACAGAAATACACCGTTTGTTGCAATATGATTGGGACAACAGTACATTTTCAGGCAGACAAACTTTCGAAATTACAGTAGTTACAATTTTCGACAACAGATGGCGCTGCGGTCTTGGAAACTCTATAGTACGATATTTTCCACATATCCACCATGCTAGCAATAATATGGCGTAGTCTCTGAATGAAATTACCCGAAACCTTTGACAACGTGTCTGGCGGAATGGCTTCACATGCAGATGAGATGTACTGCTTCAGCTGTTCAATTGTTTCTGGATTCTGGCGGTACACCTGGTCTTTCAAGTGTCCCCACAGAAAGAAGTCACAGGGGTTCATGTCTGGCGAATAGGGAGGCCAATCCACGCCGCCTCCTGTATGTTTCGGATAGCCCAAAGCAATCACACGATCATCGAAATATTAATTCAGGAAATTAAAGACGTCGGCCGTGCGATGTGGCCGGGCACCATCTTGCATAAACCACGAGGTGTTCGCAGTGTCGTCTAAGGCAGTTTGTACCGCCACAAATTCACGAAGAATGTCCAGATAGCGTGATGCAGTAATCGTTTCGGATCTGAAAAATGGGCCAATGATTCCTTTGGAAGAAATGGCTGCCCAGACCAGTACTTTTTGACGATGCAGGGACGATGGGACTGCAACATGGGGCTTTTCGGTTTCCCATATGCGCCAGTTCTGTTTATTGACGAAGCCGTCCAGGTAAAAATAGGCTTCGTCAGTAAACCAAATGCTGCCCACATGCATATCGCCGTCGTCAGTCCTGTGCACTATACCGTTAGCGAATGTCTCTCGTGCAGCAATGGTAGCGGCGCTGAGGGGTTGCCGTGTTTGAATTTTGTATGGATAGAGGTGTAAACTCTGGCGCATGAGACGATACGTGGACGTTAGCGTCATTTGGACCGCAGCTGCAACACGGCGAACGGAAACCCGCGGCCGCTGTCGGATCACCTGCTGCACTAGCTGCGCGTTGCCCTCTGTGGTTGCCGTACACGGTCGCCCTACCTTTCCGGCACGTTGATCCGTCACGTTCCCAGTCCGTTGAAATTTTTCAAACAGATCCTTTATTGTATCGCTTTTCGGTCCTTTGGTTACATTAAACGTCCGTTGAAAACTTCGTCTTGTTGCAACAACACTGTGTTCTAGGCGGTGGAATTCCAACACCAGAAAAATCCTCTGTTCTAAGGAATAAACCATGTTGTCTACAGCACACTTGCACGTTGTGAACAGTACACGCTTACAGCAGAAAGACGACGTACAGAATGGCGCACCCACAGACTGCGTTGTCTTCTATATCTTTCACATCACTTGCAGCGCAATCTGTTGTTGAAAATCGTAACTACTGTAATTTCGAAAGTTTGTCCACCTGAAAATGTACTGTTGTCCCAAGCATATTGCAACAAACGGTGTATTTCTATCGGTGCTATTTTAGTTTTTATTGCCGTTTCAAATATACCGGTCATTTTTGAAACACCCTGTATTTAGTGAGAAAGCGATCCTGCACACGAGTATATCAGAATAATTAACAGTCTGTTTAGGATTGACAGTTCTGCATGAGCATGTGGACGTGTAGAACAGGGTAGCCACGCCCCGCAATGAGGACACGCGTAATTCTACTACTCATTCAGGTCGCTCAAACTCGCAACATACTCACTATAAATGTGCATCATGTATCATTGTGATCTGGAAGAGCTGCATTATGGTGTCAATGTTACTTTGATTAGCGTAAAAAATTATTAAGACAACATATAGACAGTTTACGAAAATGCGTTTGCTAACAACGTTACCGAATTTGCGAACTGTAGGAAACTTTCGTGCTATTGAAGTTAGCAAATGAAATCTTAAGAATACATCAAATTTTCATCTACTCGAAAACGGAACTCTCTCAGAGTTTTCTAACAGCATATAACTTCAGTTAAATATGACGCTTAATGGGCCGCTCGCGCGGCAAGTACTAAGAGGTCGCCCGTATGGTTTTGTTACGAAAAACTGATCGATTGACGTACAGTTACCCCATTAATAAGTTTTATCATCCACATACTTGTTTGTAACATACAATTACATAAGGTATGTTTGCATTTATCGCGTTATCGGTAACCTAGCAGTACCAAGGGCATTTCGCATAACGCACTTTACGTCCGCACAAAAACAAAAATAAAAGAAGCAAAATTCGATACTCCTTGTTAAATTATATTAAAAACATACTTTTTGAAGAGATAATGATGTGTAAATAGTGTATAGAACCTGTAAATATATTTCAGCAGAATTTTGGCAGTATCGATCCACTTTCGATATCATATTTTACCGACTTCTCGACCAGCACGGACAAATTTAAAAAAATGCTAGCAATTGTTGTTGACTTTTACTCTTAACAAACTTTTCGAAGAGGTGTGTGTGTGTACATTAAACCCTGACTCACGAAATATTCAGTAATTCGTGGTTCAGAATAAGACATTCAATGGGGAGGCTGACGTCTGCTACGGAGACATGAATTGATGGGTTAAGTTTAATACAAAAATTTTAAATATGTATAGAATCTGGTAGAAGAATTAGTTAAAAAAATAAAGGTTTTTTCGGATTATTGGAATATAAAGGCTGGCATAAAGTACTCATGCCGCTCTTGGTATGATGAGTGTCAAATAGTGCAGCCAGTATTGGGAGAAAGAACAGAAGCAGTACAAGAACATTATGTCATTATGGCAACAATTATATTGTGAAGAGAATTATCTATTTTGCGTGATATGGATCGAATTACTGAGACGAACGTCATTTGGAGTTAGTTGTTGATCAGACTTTTTTATTAAACTGAGAAAACTTACGAAAATACAACTCTGTTATAAAGCTATTTAGAACTGTATATTGCGCACTTCACAAACATGAAGCTGAAACTTCTATACTTCGTTTCTATGGTGGTAACGCGAAAATTCCACTAACGTCACTCTCGATGCTATGGCGGATGCTTCAATTGTCGATGTTAACTGTGACTGTTTTTATTCAATGAAATGAAAAAAAAAAAGAAAACTGTTTGCGATTAGCTTGAAAAAGACGCGATTTCTTAATGGTGACCAATAACATACTGAGTGTCGGATTTTCCATTCTGTGATGATAATCATAAACATGGCGTATAATTGCATCCTCAGGAAATAAATGTATGTTGGTAATCCGGTTATGCGTATAACCTTTTTTCCCCGAGGTTTTCAGGCATCGATGTTATTCCAACTTTATTCTATTTATCGAGAATTTCCATACCGATCTCCACAATTACGTTTCTTTATTTGCAGAACTTCAGCAGTTCTATCGATACATTTTTAACTGAGATTAGGGGGGCCTCCATTAAGTTTTCCAGTCTCAAAATAGCACCATTTCTCTCGACTGATCTCATACGACGTGGAACTTTTCCACACATAACTTTCGACGAACTACTTGTGACACTATTCAGTATCGGACAACAAATAACAATAGCAACAAATAAAATAACTCTTGCAACTGCAAAGACGGCAACAAACAAAAGCAATGGCGCAGACACACGAGCTGCCTCAAACTCAAAGAGCGAGCAAGCTGGAAGTGTTGTGGTGGTGGGGTGAAGGTTTGGCAACACCGTGTGCTTGCAGCGGCTACAGCTATTGTGGGATTTGTTTTTATTTATTCATTTTTGCTTTTGATAACAAAGAACAAATGCTAACAACAGTTATAAAAGTCTGTTATTGGCATAATTGAAATTTCCGCAGTAGAACAATGAAAAGAGTTCAATGCACAGACGTAAGTTCTCAACGTAAATCAAAAACACTAATAGAAGAACACCACACACCAGAAGTAGTTACAACAATAAGAAGTTAACATTGATGCAGTTTTCACAACAGGCCAATGACAAGAGTAAAGATAAGTTCGTTATATTAATTAAAAAACACAAAACAGCGACCCACAGTTCAAAATAGGACGGTTCCAGAGGTGAATGATATCCATTCTAAGCTTGTAACAGAAATGTGGACAGTAGTGTCGTGTTCAGAGAAAAGTTATTTAAGGCGCAAAGAGACGTCCCAGTTTTCCAAACGGGCTGGTTCCATGGGAAGACAAGATACACACGACCTATAAGTCAAAGCTATATACCAGCGTCTTTTAAATACAAGGTGGATCAAAAAGAATTACTAGATTTAAAAAAAAGTGTAACTATTCTGTTATTTGAGAGCGTGTCCGCCTGCTTGGCCGAGTGGTTACGTTCTTGCCTCCCACACAGCGAGGTCGGGTTCGATGCCCGGACGGGTTGGAGATTTTCTCCGCTCATGTCCTGGGTTCGATTCCCGGCGGGGTCAGGGATTTTTCCTGCCTCGAGGTGACTAGGTGTTGTTGTGTCGTCCTCATCATCATCAGTCATCCCCATTACGGTCGGAGGAAGGCAATGGCAAACCACCTCCACTAGGACCTTGCCTAGTAAGGCGGCGTGGGTCTCCCGCGTCGCTCCCCTACTAGAGATGGGCAAAACTGTTCTTTTCAGAGATCGGATCAGAACTGTTCACTCCCTGAAATGAATTAGCTCTTTTTCATGACTCACCACTCATTTACAATAGAAAATGAATGGAAGGCACATTGCCCTTTAAACTTGGTTTATTCCAGTACTATACCTTATTTTGATCTTATTTGATCCTATTTTGAAGTAACACAGATAATGAGTAAGAATTTTGTATTGTTTATTGAAATTTCCACGATATGACAAAGTTTTTGATTATTGATTTATTTTGCACTATCGTGGTTTTTTGGGTGATCGGAAAATGTTGTAACTTGAGATTTACATTAACAATATATTTGGCTATAATGTATTAAAATTTCATTAACCTCATACAAATACATCGAAAGCCATATATTTTTAAAGTGAACGTTTCCTTCCAAAGACGCCTAAAATCGCAAAATCCGTACCAGAATAAGAAAAAAAATATAAATTTTACTGTAAAACGAAAGTGCCGCATATAGCCTTACGCAGAATAAAACAAGGAAAATATTGGTGTATCACATTTTGCGATACGTTTATCGGTTCGCTCGTAATTAAAGCGTAAATTCGAGTGTCCATAATAAAAATCCTGTAGTAAGAGAGTCGTCAGGAACCTAATCTGATCAGTTTAAACAAATAAAAATAAAATACAAACAAATGATGTATACATAACATAATAATGTAATATACAAAGCGGTATTACTACGAAGAACAATATCCAGTAGAGACGAACTCCGATGCAGAAGCACTGAGTCGAGCAGGTCGAGCCGCGAGCTGTACTACTGCGTGAGCTAAGACCGCAGAGACCAGAGTGACACCTGAGTTGCTTTGCTCTACGCTCTGGCTAGAGTCGAGAAGGGTGGGGTGAGCGTTGAGCGGGCGAGTTCCGAGGGTGGGGGGAGCGGTGAACGGTCACCCGTGCCAAGACAAATCGTCCGTTCTCTTGCGAGCAGGTTGTTGCAAGTAGTTCCTATGTTATCCGCTAGGTGGCTCTCTGTCCTGTTGCTCGCATCAACTGCCCAGAGGGCAGGACGTGCGACTGAAACGATCGCCGACAGAGTGCGATGCGAAGTTAAGCTGCGCCAGACACTGCACGTGGCAGACGACGCACAGAGATGGCACAGCATATGTGAAACACAAAATCCAATGGGGCACTGCACAATGCAGGCAGCCAAGGTAGAAGCAGGGCAGAGGCCGGCGCTGGCTGTGTTGTGTGGCGTGCACTGTGCTGTGACCAGCAGAGGCGCTGCTGACATGCTCCGTCTCTCTCTCTCTCTCTCTCTCTCTCTCTCTCTCTCTCTGCCATGGGAAACGTTTGGAGCTACCATTCTTTTTTTCTGAATCACTGATTGTTCACTCCTTTGAAAGATTCAACTCTATGAATCAGTTCAAGAGCGGATCCCCCAACTCTATCCCCTACGCTCTGTAAAGAGGTATGGGACTCATCACCATCATCACCATGAACTGAGTATTTCGCTGTCTTCATCCTCATCACCGGCACGTGAGAGCGAAGTGTGGTGTCAGCTGTAATAAGACCGGCACTCAGTGGCCGAACTTCCCCAGATGGGGCCTCCCGCCCATCAATGGCATACGATCATTTCATTTCAGTTGAGAGAGTGCGTGAACAATGGACTGCCGGAAAGAGCAGACTCTCGGGTTTTACACGGTTCCCGCTAGGTAGCAGCAGTGGCACCCACTTCAGTTCAAGTAAAAATGGTGTCGCGCCAGCGGAAAGCATTTTGTGTTACACGTTAAGTGCAGTGAGGGTCAGTAGTGACTGTTCAGTGTGGCTTTCGTACTGGGTATGGTGTGGGTCCTCCTGCTGCATAGAGCATTCGACGATGGCATGAACAATTTTTAAATCAAAGTATTATTGAATGATGGATCGGTCACACTGGACAAAATGATTCAGCGCTACATTACTGGCCCCCCAAGGTCGCCAGACTTGACTGTACTTGATTACTTCTTGTGGGAGTTTATAAAAGACTGACTGTTCATGTGCCTCCTTCAGCAACAGCAATGAAAGAACTGAGACAACGCACAATAGAAGCTGTGGTAGCTGTAACTCAAGACATGATCGCTGCAGCGTGGGACAGATTTGAATACCGCACTGACATATGTTGTACATCTCAATTGGACGGAGAGGGGGGAGGGAGGTGATGGGGGGGGGGGCATATTGAACACGTATGGAAAGATATGAAAAAAATGTTTTTGAATTTCCCGTTCACCAAAAAACAAAATTCATTGTATATTTTATTTAGTTTTTTGAATATAGGCGTACTAGATCAGATGATTCTTTTTGATACACCCTGCAGTTCTCGAACAAGTAATACTTAGATATATCGAACAGACGAAGCAATGCTGTAACACTTGTAGGGCGGGGGCAGCCCCTGGCAACCAAATTTTTCTACAAGACCGCCTGTGCAGCTGAGTACTTGGTACGCGCCAACATGATGGGGTTCAGACCCGTCACCACTGTTGTATCCTACTCACAGTTGTAACCTCCCCCGCACTTATCGACCTTAATGACAGTGAAAAATTAAACCGCGTGTACCTAATGGAAATTTGGGAAAAGCAATCGTCACCGAGGTTAATTTGTCGGTAAAGAGGGAGGAAAGGGTTACATCTAAATGAAAGGAAAAATGCTAATGAAACTGGTGGAAATTAATTTTGAAAAAGGGGTAAAGTTAATAAAGAAAGTAAATGTGCGGCCGTTACGTTAACAATCAACTAGCGGTAATTAGATATTTGAGATTTGGGGGAAATTACGGTCGCCAGTCCTAAGGACAATTACTATAGTAACTGAAAAAGAAAGATTATTACACATATAATTAGCACTAGAAGCGTGGCAACTGAAGGTTGATAAGTGTAGTGTGAAAATTGAAAGTTTGTTAGAAGTAATAAATTTCGCTACACTCTGACTTAATTTAGCAAAAGAATTAATAAAACCAGAAAATCGAAAGTTAATTTAGTGACTGAAGTTAATAGTGAGCTTTCTTTCTGAAGCACATCGAAATGCAGTAAAATACGGTTAGTCTTGGACTACCTCAACAATCATTTCAAAAGCTACTTGAATCTACGCAATTTAGGAATAAGAGATTTAACTTTGAACTCGAATTAAATGATTCTGAACAATTAACAATAGTAAAATTTAGTACGTACCAAGCTGAGCTGCAGTCACAGGTAAGCTAAAATACGGTAATAAAACTCGCACTCTTAATTCGTGCTTGTGTAATCTAAATATTGTAGCCAGCTATGAATACTTCAACTGAACTTTGAAATTAAAGCAGTGAAATGCTATAATATTACTTTAATGCTGGCGTTTGAATTACAACGACACTCGGGTTCATTCCGGAAAAGGAAGGGACCCTGCTTGGTAATGCAATTGGGACAATGAGCAATAAAGGTTCATGCTAAGTAGCTGTAATTTTGTGATGCAACAATTTTAAAAGTTTGAAAAGCTGAGGTCTGCCATACAGTTCTAAAACTTCCAGTCTTCCTTGTTGGTTGATTGAAGGTTTGAAGCCGTCGATCGAGGAGGTGGCGACAGTCACTCATTGTCGGCCGTCGCTGTTGCAGAAGCTGGATGCTGGCGCGCCTTCTTCTCGACACGGTCACCAGACGAAACGGGCTCTTGATGTGCGCCAGCTAACGCTTCCCGTCCGCGACACCATGTCAGAAACTATCATCGCAAGTCGAGCGCAATTACATGCTGCCAAACCCCGAAAGCGCGGCAACTCGCGGGAGCTTCACACAACACACCCGCTCCACTCGCTACTCCAGCCAGACTCTCCCTCTGCCCGCGCTCCACGCGACAGAGTTAACACTACCAAAGATCCTCAACACTTTGGTTCTCCACACGACCTATCGATGTATCCGTTCGATAGCATAGTTTTCCCTAGGCCAGACCCAGCGTATAAATACAAATAATATTCACAAAACAAACAAACATAAATGCATAAATATATATATATACAAACAGTAAAACAATTACAATATATAAAGAGACAGAAATGTCATATCTTGAGGTAACAAAGCAAGGAAAAAAAATTATAGTACAATAGATGGAAATAGGAGGATATACATTTCTGGCGTTACACATTGTCCAGAAGCGATTATTTTCAACCAGTGTAGTTGGGCTGGGTAAAACCCGTGTCTCAGCCACTCGCAGATGAGAGACGTCGCATGACGTCTGAAGAGCTTCACCGAGGTGAGCCGTGGCCGAAAGGAGTCGTTAGGTTGTACGGCCGCCCTTTTAGTACTGGCATACGTGCCACTCACAATTCCAGTAGCGACCACCGGGTTGAAATCCATATAAGGGTTTCGTGTTGGGCGGAACTGTAAGAGAGGCGGTCAACATTTTTATCATGCATTACTCTGTTTCTCAAATGACAAATGGTGTACTCTCTGCAAAGCACTTTCAGAGTCCGTGGTGTCATGGAACTGGATGATGATGCTGATGATAATGATGTTTGGTATGTGGGGCGCTCAACTGAGGGGTCATCAGCACCCGTACCGAGTCCCAATTTTTTCACAGTCCGATTTTCTTTTCACAGTCCAACCTAGCCACTGTCACGAATGATGAGGATAAAAATGAAATGATGTGGACAACGCAAACACCTTGACCCCAGGATGCGCTGCATGGGCTCCTCTCATACTACTCCACTTGTAGCTGTCCATCCTAAAGTAATTTTATACGTAGTACTGATGTGTTATTCCTTTCGACACTTCGAAATTAAACACATGACCAGTTTTCAGTTGCCATACACTTCTTTATTACAGTCACATGCTCTTAATGAAATTAACAGTAACAATGATTATAATAAAAGGCACCTGCGCTACAGAACCACCAGTAGGACTCAGATTGAAACATTAATTCCTTTTAGTCCGATAGACACAGATCTTTCAAAATTTACTCAACCAATTTTCACTAATTAAAACAATGTTCATAAAACCACCATTATTCAAATTTAACTGACATAACTGAATCGCACAATCCTTTTAAACATGCTTCACGACATACATAGAAACTGGCTGTCACATAACTCATGTTGTTGTTGTAGTCTTCAGTCCTGAGACTGGTTTGATGCAGCTCTCCATGCTACTCTATCCTGTGCAAGCTTCTTCATCTCCCAGTACCTACTGCAACCTACATCCTTCTGAATCTGCTTAGTGTATTCATCTCTTGGTCTCCCTCTACGATTTTTACCCTCCACGCTGCCCTCCAATACTAAATTGGTGATCCCTTGATGCCGCAGAACCTGTCCTACTAACCGATCCCTTCTTCTGGTCAAGTTGTGCCACAAACTTCTCTTCTCTCCAATCCTATTCAATACTTCCTCATTAGTTATGTGATCTACCCATCTAATCTTCAGCATTCTTCTGTAGCACCACATTTCGAAAGCTTCTATTCTCTTCTTGTCCAAACTATTTACCGTCCATGTTTCACTTCCATACATGGCTACACTCCATACAAATACTTTCAGAAATGACTTCCTGACACTTAAATCTATACTCGATGTTAACAAATTTCTCTTCTTCAGAAACGCTTTCCTTGCCATTGCCAGTCTACATTTTATATCCTATCTACTTCGACCATCATCAGTTATCTTGCTCCCCAAATAGCAAAACTCCTTTACTACTTCAAGTGTCTCATTTCCTAATCTAATTCCCTCAGCATCACCCGACTTAATTCGACTACATTCCATTATCCTCGTTTTGCTTTTGTTGATGTTCATCTTATATCCTCCTTTCAAGACTCTGTCCATTCCGTTCAACTGCACTTCCAGGTCCTTTGCTGTCTCTGACATATCTAATTCTAAAACTGCTTCCATCAACTAAGATATCTGCCATGGACTGATCTTAAGAAATTTCAACAAATTAAAAGTATTATCAGATTAATACACTCAACTAGGCTTCTCTTTAGTATTACTTACATTTCACCCCCAGAATAAAATAATAGCATATTAAATAGTCTTAAAATTGGGCCGTTTCAATTTTACGTTGAAAATTAGTGATGGACGCGAGCAGACCGAAAGTTTCTTACAGATACAGGAGATTCACGGACCAGACCAACTGGTTACAAATAAACCTTTAATTATGCACGGCACAAAATAAACCCAAACAAAACTAACCTACGTGACCATTTGCCCAGTAACGGATCTTAAAATTTCATTAGCCAATTCTCTAGAACAAATAAATAAAACAATAATACAGAAAAAGGAAATAGGGAAAATTATTTCGGCCCGCTCTCGAATGCTAGGCACAGACTTACGCACTATTTGGTGTGACCTCTAGCTACGCATTAAGCACGGCTTCATGTCTATTTGTTGTGTGTAGCTAGCACTTCCTTAAATGCCATCAACATATCAGGCGGTCAGACTAAATACAGTGACAAGTAACCGAAACAATCAAGATATGATAATTAAATCGAAACCTTTAGCTGCTGACAGGTGTTGTTGATATACATCAAAGGGGCAGCTGAAAATGTGTACACCGACCGGGACTCGAACTCGGGATCTCCTGATTACATGGCAGACGCTCTATTCAGCTGAGCCACCGAGGGCACAGAGAACAGCGCAGCTGCAGGGACTTACCCCTTGCACGCTTCCCGTGAGACGCACATTCCCAACTGTCCACAACCTACATTCATAGTGTTCCTAATAGATATTTGCCCATTCACTGAAACTCGCGCCAGACTTAGCTGACGAGTCCCGCAAGAGCTCGGGCAAAGCGTGCGCATTCGTACAGAAGAAAGTCAATGGCCGGGTAGCCTTTTAACTACAGGGCTATTACAAATGATTGAAGCGATTTCATAAATTTACTGTAGCTCCTTTCATTGACATATGGTCACGACACACAACAGATACGTAGAAAAACTCATAAAGTTTTGTTTGGCTGAAGCCGCACTTAGGGTTTCTGCCGCCAGAGCGCTCGAGAGCGCAGTGAGACAAAATGGCGACAGGAGCCGAGAAAGCGTATGTCGTGCTTGAAATGCACTCACATCAGTCAGTCATAACAGTGCAGCGACACTTCAGGACGAAGTTCAACAAAGATCCACCAACTGCTAACTCCATTCGGCGATGGTATGCGCAGTTTAAAGCTTTTGGATGCCTCTGTAAGGGGAAATCAACGGGTCGGCCTGCAGTGAGCGAAGAAACGGTTGAACGCGTGCGGGCAGGTTTCACGTGTATCTGACCATGCTGGAAAATTGGCTCATGCCAAAACTGGAGACCGACAGCGCCGACTTCATCTTTCAACAGGATGGTGCTCCACCGCACTTCCATCATGATGTTCAGCATTTCTTAAACAGGAGATCGGAAAACCGATGGATCGGTCGTGGTGGAGATCATGATCAACAATTCATGTCATGGCCTCCACGCTCTCCCGACTTAACCCCATGCGATTTCTTTCTGTGGGGTTATGTGAAAGATTCAGTGTTTAAACCTCCTCTACCAAGAAACGTGCCATAACTGCGAGGCTCGCATCAACGATGCTTTCGAACTCATTGATGGGGACATGCTGCGCCGAGTGTGGAAGGAAGTTGATTATCGGCTTGATGTCTGCCAAATCATTAAAGGGGCACATATCGAACATTTGTGAATGCCTAAAAAAACTTTTTGAGTTTTTGTACGTGTGTGCAAAGCATTGTGAAAATACCTCAAATAATAAAGTTATTGTAGAGCTGTGAAATCGCTTCAATCATTTGTAATGACCCTGTATATATGAAGATGGTATATGTTCTTTCGGGAACTGTAGGCTACGAAAGAGACAGGAATAAATTCAACATATAGAGTGTCCCAGAAAAGAGTTCTCGCTGTTTGAACTTTAGTAGATTTTTAAGCCACATAGGTCATGACAATATTCCTGATCATGTTTTACTGTTGAAGAAGTTCAATATGCCCTCCATCGGCAGCAACATGGGGTCTGTAAAGCTGCGAAACGGATCGACACACATGTGTTACGGTTGCCACTGGAAGGGATACGCAAGCAGTTACACTCGCCTCTCTTATTTAATCCACTATATATTGCTTTGTGACATAGACAGTATGCTTCAGTGTTCCACACAGAAAGAAGTCAAACTGCCTCTCATCTGGAGATCTGGATGGATACTCAGCACTTTCTCGTCGGCTTCATCAAATGTTTCAGGCCGCGGGTGGTATTCGCGCGGTCTAGGGCATCGTGACTCAGTCAGCGTGGCTCCCTCCGTCAGAGGTTCGAGTCCTACCTCGGGCATGTGTGTGTGTATGTTTGTGTGTGTGTGTGTGTGTGTGTGTGTATGTGTGTGTGCGTGAGTGTGGTCTTTAGCGTAAATGAGTTTAAGTTAGATTAAGTAGTGCGTAAGCTTAGGAATCGATGATCTCATCAGTTTGTTTCCATAAGACCTTACCACAAATTTCCAAATGTTTCACCCATCAATTGTCGCACGTCATGATGGTAGTGGGTACACTGTCTAGTTGAAAAAAATGTTCTATGGGATTCCGAGCTCCTTGTCTAGCGCATCTTTTGACCAGAAACGGCCTAGAAGCGCCATATCGGTACCCCCATAGTGTGTGGGTATAGCTAGAAACATTTCAGGACAATACGGTGTTAGTTTGGCGTCAGCATGCGTCAGTTCATCTACGAAAATGACAATTGAAACGCCTGGCCTAGCAGCCCAGAGCGGATTAGGTTGTGGAAAGGGGCCAAAATGAGTTACTGTCAGTTGCACTCGTCATACAAACTTTATTTATCAACACACAATATTATAACAAAGATGCCAAACACTCAAAACTTTAATCGACCTCCTTTCATTAACTTTAGATCGGCTGAAGGCCACATTCAAAATCCAAGACACAAGGCCTAAGCAAAATTGAAATACAAGGTTCTTCTGGAGGTTTCAGCCAAGAATATTTTCTAAATCTTCAATCTAATCGGCTGGAGGCCTTAGCAATTTAATTTTAATTGAACTAGGCTGGAGATCGCATATTAAGCAATAAGAAAAGTTTCAATGGAAATGCTGAAGGCCTTATCTTAAAACATCTGATAAAAACTTCGTCTGAAGGCCCCATATAAAAGACAACAACCTCATGCCTTAAGGGCAAGACAAGAAAATTAATTCATGATATATTAAAACCCGGCTGAAGGCCACACATGAACCAAAATACTAAAACTCAAACAGGAAAGTTACTGTGTAACAGACACGGAACGGCGCTCAGAAGTTTCCAAGGGTCGGCCTGGAATTGTAACTCTGAGCCCGTTTAGGCGAGACAGGCAGCCTGACCAACAATCTCTTAATCGGAAGGCAACCCAACAAACAGACAGCCGGCGAACCACCCAACTACCTGATTTCGGTCACCAGACCAACGGCACCACAACCAAAATGCCAGCGAGGCGAAGAGACCAGTATCACTTGTCCTCAAATATTGGTGTATTAATAAGCCAGGGCACAATAACTACTGACATACATGAACATCGAAACGGCTGTGGAGCTACACGCCGTAGCGGACAGCATCAGCAAGGAAAGAAAACACTCACTCGCTGCTCTGTCGCAACCGACCAACTGGCTACTGCAGTACGCAGACAGCATTACAGCATTTAAAGCATTGCTCAGTCGAACTGACACAGGGTACACAATGTTCCACGTAACGCGTAACACTGACTAACTTTCCAGAGCACCAAGATGTTTAAAGTCATGACAGCGTACCTACAACAGTGCCCATCTTTTTATTATGTAAGACGTAAAGCTGAAGTTGAAAAATTGTAAAGGAGTGTAAACAGTAAACACACTCTAACAACCGTGAGGTATCATGATTCTCAGGATCGTGAACTTAGGTGATAAAGATGGCAGTGTTTCCACAGTTGTGAAACTACTTTTGCCTTTATCTCAAAACATGTGTGACACTAGTTCAGAAATCAACTCCATCTTTCGCCGGGACCCAGGATATCAAGGACCTGCTACAAAAGTTGAGAGCCAGCTTGTCTCAGAAGAGGATACAACAGCGGTTGCAATGTAAAAACTGATAAATGGGCTCATACTGTGAAATTGTCACTTAATTTGGTAACCACTGAATACACATCCATGCCATCTCAACCTGTGAAGTATCATTTTGTTTTTCTCCTCTTCATCTGAGTGCTTCAATTTTTTTGTCCGGCAGTTAATTTTAACACATGAGCCTTTGAGCCAACCAAAATTAGTAAGTATATGCAAGCAATTTTATTGGGGATTTCGCACTCATCCTAATGACCACAGCAAAATGTTCCTCCCTGCGAGGGGTTTTCAAAAGTTTTGAAAGTGACTATCATATACAGGACAGCCACAAAGCAAACACGGGAAATGTCCTGTTCTTACATTAAAGAGCTGCACCACCATTTATATACTACCAGTTCGACGAAACTATTAATCAATGGAAATAACATATGGGATACATTGGTCATCAAACTGTCAGTGCAGTATTTTAGTGTGAACATGCTTAGCAAACGTTGCAGCACAATATGAGATACTCACTCAAAATTATTTATGTCGGTATGGATGATACCTCTCTCACTGCGGTGTCAAAAATTAAAATGAAGACCATTCGGGATGGCTGACGAGAAACTATTGTTAATTTTATTCACAGCTATCCTCGCTAATTTAGTTCAATAATCTCAAACTGTCTGGTGGTGGCCCCATTATGGCGTGGTCTGTGGACTGTGACTCGTAAAGCGAATCACTGATGAACAACTAGAACAAATCACCAGCGGACACACACACACAAAAAACCGAAAGATGGTCGGTGACGAAACACACGTCATCTGACCAGACGACCGATCAACAACTAACTGAGGTCGTTGCCACTCAAACCGTGTGTGTCAATAACGGTGGGGCGAATCTTGCCTATCCGGAGCTCACTGCAGCTCCAACCCGACTCAGCCCGATGTCCGTCCGGAACTGGGAGACACGGCGGTCCAGGCACACTGTCTCTGACCCAACCATGCAGAGTTAACTCTTGCCCGGTGGCTACGACGTCCCCGTACAAGAAGGAACCGACCCACGTCCAGCAAGATGACCCAGTGACGAGGCCCAGAAACGGTCAAAAAACCTAACTCATGTCGCCCAAAGAGGCGACCAACTGAACGACCGAAAGACGGTCGATCCCGCTGCCATCTCCGTCCGTCGGTCAGTTCATCCTGTGTCGCGAGCGTCGGCGAGTACTGGCTGTCCGCGCCTCCCTAGCGCTCCCTCCCCGACTGCTGCTACGTCCCGACTGCACTACTGCTGAGTTCCAACTAGTCCAGGTCCGAACTCCCCTACGCCACACGACGACTGGGAAGTAATAGCCGTCCAGCAAAGATAATACTACGGGGCTAATACCGATACACGCTGCTGCTGCCACTCACGGGCAGGCACGACAGCAGAGACGCCAGTAACTGAAACTAAAATGACGAGGCGGCAGTACGGTAAAAACAAGATACTAAATAATAGAAGAACACGAGCCGCGCACGGCTCAATAATTCTTTTATTTCGTGTCTTGATTATTGTGTGCACTATTGAGTTTTGATAGTGATATTGTATTTTACAGTTTTGACTCTCAAGTGAGAGTGAGTGGCAAGAAAGCGTACTCGGGCAGAAAACATCGTATCCAGTGTAGTGTCGAAGTTTATCATCAAAACGTCCAAAGAATAGATACGAAGGTAGGAGCAGATGGGAGGGAATCAGTGTCTCTGCTAAGAAATTGAAAGACACTGACCAAGATTCTGAAGTGAGTTATTAACTGAGCAATAGGATTATAAATTTTCTTACAGTATTTCCTGTTATTTGTCAACATCTGCAATGTGAAAAGCGCAATACAGACATCAAATTGCAAGAAAGGCTTCACAATAACTACCGTTCAACCAAATTGACCACAAATTGTTGTAGAAAGTTTGTATGGCACACATAAGAAATCAATAGTCGAATCCTCGTAGCAATGAGCCTGCTTGGAGTAGGGCTAAATGGAACTGTAAATTTTCTGAGAATCCTATATTTTCATTTATCACGTGTGTGTCACATTTCAAAACGTCAACGCTTTTTTCTCGGAGTATCATTCTTCAAAACGACACGCAGCGTAACTGCAGTAATATTCAATCATTTCTTTTGAAAAATTAACCACACATTTAGAAAAAACGTTACAAAATTGAATCTCTTAGGGGATTATCGACTAGTTAATTTAAACGACATTTGTTAACAAAGGGCTATCCTATTATTGATAGAAAATTTAACTTCATTCAGTACTCCCCAGTTACACAAAAATCAAAGTTTCCAAGATCCCCTGCGTAGTTCACTAGCTACACTTATGGACATTAAATGGTTTAAAAGGCTCTGAGCACTATGGCTCTGAGGTCATCAGTCACGTAGAACTTAGAACTACACTACTGGCCATTAAAATTGCTACACCACGAAGATGACGTGCTACGGACGCGAAATTTAACCAACAGGAAGAGTATGCTGCGATATGCAAATGATTAGCTTTTCAGAGCATTCACACAAGGCTGGCGCCGGTGGCGACACCCACAGCGTGCTGACACATGAGGAAAGTTTCCAACCGATTTTTGATACACAAATAGCAGTTGACCGGCGTTGCCTGGTGAAACGTTGTTGTGATGCCTCGTGTAAGGAGGAGAAATGCGTATCATAACGTTTCAGACTTTGATAAAGGTCGATTGTAGCCTATCGCGATTGCGGTTTATCGTGTCGCGACATTACTGCCCGCTTTGGTTAAGATCCACGGCTGCGGGTATCCTTGACGCTGCATCACAGACAGGAGCGCCTGCGATGGTGTACTCAACGACGAACCTGGGTGCACGAATGCCAAAACGTCATTTATTTTGGATGAATCCAGGTTCTGTTTACAGCATCATGATGGTCCCTCCGTGTTTGGCGACATCGCGGTGAACGGACATTGCAAGCGTCTATTCGTCATCGCCATACTGGCGTATCACCCGGCGTGATGTTATGGGGTGCCATTGGTTACACGTCTCGGTCAAATGACGGCACTTTGAACAGTGGACGTTACATTTCAGATGTTTTACGACCAGTGGCTCTACCCTTCATTCGATCCCTGCGAAACCCTATTTTTCAGCAGGATAATGCACGGCCGCATGTTGAAGGTCCTGTACGGGCCTTTCTGGATACAGGAAATGATCGACTGCTGCCCTGACCAGCACATTCTTCAGATCTCTCATCAACTGAAAACGTCTGGTCAATGGTGTGCGAGCAACTGGCTCGTCACAATACGCCAGTCACTACTCTTGATGAACTGTGGCATCGTGTTGAAGCTGCATGGGCAACTGTACCTGTATACGCCATCCAAGCTCTCTTTGACTCAATGACCAGGCGTATCAAGGCCGTTATTACGACCAGTGGTGGTTGTTCTGGGTACTGATTTCTCAGGATCTATGAACCCAAATTGCGTGAAAATGTAATCACATGTCAGTTCTAGTATGATATAATTGTCCAATGAATAACCGTTTATCATCTGCATTTCTTCTTGGTGTAGCAATTTTAATGGCCAGTAGTGCACTTAAACCTAAGGACATTACACACGGAAATGCTCGAGGCAGGATTCGAACCTGCGAACGTAGCGGTCCCGTGGTTCCAGACTAAAGCGCCCAGAACCGCTCGGCCACTACTGCCGGCTATGCACATTAGACAGATGTTTTTCTTCTTTCCTAAATCAAATTGGCATCAGTTACAGTAAGTGCCATAGATGGCCTCAAAATTCAACATGCCTTGGGAAAACCGCTGCAGTGATGCCATTTTCTAATATTTTCCGACAAACATTTTTTGTATCATACTGAAATACATGCTCAGTAAATGCCCTATCATTCAAACAAAAAAAAGTTTTAAAAGAACGCTTATGTAGGCCGTTACAGTACTTTTACCTCTGAAAAGTCGTCTCATCAGTCCCAGTTATGACATCAGTCAATTGTTCATTAACGCCAATACATTCACAAAACTAGAGGCGCCCATGCAGATCGTCCTCATTCATCGTGTGAGAGTTCCCACTTTTCGCGCTTTAAAATGCGGTTTATACCTGATCTGATTACACCTGATTCACACGGGGTTTGCCGTGTAGACCTTCTTTGGTGATCTTGCCGCAGTTAGTACCATTGCCTCCATCCCTCTTTCAACGGCTACCGCTTTCTTCCTGTCACAACGTCCCTTCTTCACATCACGCACACTTCCTTATCGCCGACCGGAGTGGCCGAGCGGTTCTAGGCGCTACAGTCTGGAACCACGTGACCGCTACGGTCGCAGGTTCGAATCCTGCCGCGGGCATGGATGTGTGTGATGTCCTTAGGTTAGTTAGGTTTAAGTAGTTGTAAGTTCTAGGGGACTGATGACCACAGCAGTTAAGTCCCATAGACCTCAGAGCCAGCCTTCCTTATCTCTCAAATTTGTAGCGTAATTTAACCATTGTTACACGTGACAGTGGCACACTACAAAACTCTATTCACCTTGTCGATGCATTTCTTGCTTGTTTTCACATTTCCAGTAACACTTAAAAGTACACCTTGTTCACTACAAGGACAAGTTTCCAGACATTTTGTTACATCGCTGATGTTACTGGCTCTTTGAAACAAACAAAAGAGAATCAAGTGAATGTCCTGTCATAATAGTTTTGAGGGCACCAAATAATTGCAAATCAATCAGATTATTGTTAGTCCGTTCAAACAATGTGAACCCTTTAGAGGGAAACGATGTGTAAGTGAGGACGCTGGATGCCACTGTGGGTTATGAGACTGGCACAGGGGACGAACTGGTGGCGGAACCTATAGAGCTACTCACTCCAAACCTCCAGATGCCCGACGTTCAAATCGATACCAAACGTTACATGCCAGTATCAACCAAACTCCGATTTAGTTCGAACTGTGTATTGTCGTCCAGCAGAACGGGCGTAGACGTTAATTAAAAGTGACAACAGAACTCCAAGAGCACTTGAAAACCGTATCTGTGAGTGCTGAATCTCGAAACGGTTTCCGTGGGTGAGTAAGTGGAGCGTAAGATCATCGCGTCCGCAGCTGGTGGTCTAGTGGCTAGCGTTGCTACCTCTGGATCATGGGGTTCCGAGTTCGCTTCCACTCCGGGTGTTAAAAAATGACGTACTTCCTCCAGCTGTATTAAGGTGTTGGTTTTATTGGCAACTAGTTTCGATGTTGCTACAACATCATCTTCAGGTCCTTACTTGTTGATAGTAACCGTATGTGTCTAACACTAGCAGGTACTGGTGAGATAAGCGTGAGATAGGTGTAACACGCCTATCTCACCACTAACTACTAGTGTTAGACACATACGGTTACTATGGGCCTGAAGATGATGTTGTAACAACATCGAAACTAGTTGCCAATAAAACCAACACCTTAATACAGCTGGAGGAATTACGTCATTTTTAACATATATTATACCAGATGACGTCCCAAGTCGTCCGTTTTAATTATGGATATATGAAGATTAAAATTTAAATGTCGTGTGACTAGGGCCTCCCGTCGGGTAGACCGTGCGCTGGGTGCACGTATTTCGATCTGACGCCACTGCGGTGATTTGTGCGTCGATGGGGTTGAAATGATGATGAGGACAACACCAAGGAAATCTGCGACCCAGCCGGGAATCGAACCCGAGCCCTTAGGATTGATATTCTCCCACGCTGACCACTCAGCTACTGGGGGCGGATTTCTATGCCTGTGGACTGGGTGTTTGGGTTGTCATCATTTCCTCATCTTTCTCATCATTCGTGACCGTGGTTATATTGGACTGTGAAGGAAATTGGACTATGAAAAAATTGGGACATTGTCCGGGCGCTGATGATCTCGCAATTGAACGCCCCGCAAACCAAACATCATCGTGCCCGTAAGATCATCGTACGGTGGAGCCCGGCTCAAATCTAAATACTGTAATTTTTTCAACTGTTTATGCATGAAACTGTTATATGTGACAGCATAATTATCACAGATACGCTGCTTTTCCTGTGCTCTGGTAGTTCTGGTTTTACTTTTAATTAACATTTACACCTGTTCTACTGGGTTACAGTACACAGTACGAACTAAATCGGAGATGTATTGATACTCTATGGCAGGGATTCCCAAGGGGTCGATATCGGTTTCCTAGGGGTCGACATAAACGAAAACTAATTTTGGGGGTCGACGACTAAACATAGGCCCCCTTATTCATAATAGTCTGCTAACTTAAAGCATTGCTAATTCTCACTCTGTCTTCTGCTATTGACCTAAGTCAGAATGAAAAATGACACTCTGTAGCAGCTGTTTTAAGTTAGCGGACCATTATGAATAAGGGGGTTGATCTTAAAAGGGGTAATTTGGCCATGGGGGCGTGAGGTAACAGTTCATTTTGGAAAAGGAGTCACTTGTCCAAAACAGTTTGGGGATCCCTGCTCTATGGTATCGATCTGAGTGTCCAACAGCTGGAGATTGGGGTGTCCGTACGCTGATGATTGGAAAGAAAAGCACGTGGTTGGGAAGAGTCTGTTGCGAAGGTCGTAGTGCAGCGTGGAGCGCTCGAGCGAAACTGGTAGCGGCGTCCCTTGACCCGGTGAAGAGGCGACCGCGACCTGGCTGGAACGCTGCTGCCCGCTGAAGGTGAAAGTCAAGGGAGCGCAGCGCGCCTCATCGCGAGGACCGGGGAACAGGTTGAGCTGACCTGGCCTCCAGGATGAGCTGGCAGTCTCGCCCAGCGTCGCCTTACGTAACACTCGTGTCGGTCCAGTGACCTTAACAACGGTACTCTTCTACACCACCACTGGGAATACTTGCACAATCTCCGCTGAAAGCACTAACAGAAAGGGGATAATTGGTGTTAACTCACCAATCCTACAGGGTCAAGAAAACTTGTGTCACGAAATTTTAACCCTAGATGTTGTGTAGGTCGACAACGCACCATTTTTAAACTACGGAAACTTGGCACCATGAGCGTAATGCGTAATAGGCAGACATCTATCCAGACATCACACAGGAATTCCAAACTCCATCAGGATTCACTGCAAGTTGTTACTTAAAATCCGTCTTGATTGCAAAAAAAATTTTTTTTTTATTATTCATATGAACGGTTTCGGTTCATTCAGAAGAATCTTCAGATCTGTAAAAATAATTATACTAATTTACTATTTCACGGAAGCAAAAGTTTTTCATCCTATCCAATCAACATCAAATGTACCAGAACGTACCTGATATTTCAGTTACAGGAGTAACCCGTTTAAATCCAGCAACTTTCACATGCTACGTCACATAAAAAATGGTTCAAATGGCTCTGAGCACTGTGGGACTCAACTGCTGTGGTCATCAGTCCCCTAGAACTTAGAACTACTTATACCTAACTAACCTAAGGACATCACACACATCCATGTCCGAGGCAGGATTCGAACCTGTGACCGTAGCAGTCACACGGTTCCGGACTGCGCGCCTTGAACTGCGAGACCACCGCGGCCGGCACGTCACATAAAATTGGTTGGCAGAGTGCACGTCATTTACATTAATTATAACACTATTATCGACAGGTGGCGTCTGGTGCATTTGTTACATTCCATTTGTACATACTGTATTCAGTAGATCTTTTTTACATTAAAAATATTTGGTTAAAATATGTAGATGTCAAAGTTAAAATCTGTACTTGTCAGGATTAAAAAACAGTAAATTTATCATTGTTATACGATCTAAAAGCATAGGGCGATTTATATATCTATGGTGCTGGTGTGAACTCGTTTTCCTCTACGGTCTGCTTCCGTGGTTCCCGCCATTTTGGTGTTGTGCCGCGGTGCGCTCAGTCGTCTGATGTCCATCGCCGCGGGCAAGAGGGCCGCACAGGAGGGCCCCGTCAACGACGCCAGGCGCTGCACGCGTCTTCCGGCTTTTCCACCGCGCACCATCTCTCATCCCTCGGCCTGGATCTCCACACGCAACAGTTGTCATCTTAGTAGGTCGTCATAAATGCTAAAATAGGCGTTATGATTGAATTCGTTTTGTACGTTGAGGATTAAATTCGGATCTTTATTTTTGTAGGTGTATATTTCGATCTCTTCCAAAATGTTAAGAAACCGCCCCTTATGAGCTCTATGCAGGATTTCTAAATTGTTTTCAATATTCGTGACTGAGTGCTTTGTCGCAGCCATATGCGCCCCAAAAGCTGTTTTGTTTTGAGAGTAGGTGTGCTCCCTGAATCTGGTTTCAAAGTTCCTACCAGTCTGTCCTATATATTGTTTACAGCAGTCATTACATTTGATCTTATATACACCTGAATCCTGAAATTTAGTCCTACTATTACATATTCTATGCCGGAGCTTCAATTTTAACGTGTTATTTGTTCGGAACCCTATTTTAACGTCGGATTTACGAAAGCATCTTTCAATTTTGTCTGCAATTCTTCCATTGTAAGTGAGAGCTACATATTTTTTCTTGTTGTTCCTCTTAACTGTTACTTGACTTCCTTCTGTTTGTTCCATTTGCCTCTTCTTTATCTTCCTATAAATATTCATCACCTGCTTACACGTATATCCGTTCGCTACGGCCACTTGTTTTAAAATACTTAACTCCTTTTCTACTTCCTGTTGGCTTAGTGGCAATCTTAGTAGCCTGTATACCAACGAAGTAAAATATGCCCATTTGTATCGCGGTGGGTGACAGGAGCGCTCATTGATAACTAGATCTGTACACGTAGGTTTTCTGAGTATGCTAAATTCATGCTTCCCATCTTTCTTTATTAGTGTTAAATCTAAGTAATCTATACTGCAAGTACTATGACAGTTAGGCGGGAGGTGACAAAACGTGGATATCATGGTCGACCAGATCTCGCAAGCCACACTTCACACCGTAAATGCCAACGAAGCATCACGTGGTGTAAGGAGCGTAAACGTTGGACGAGTAAACAGTGGAAAAACGTTGTGTGGAGTGACGAATCACGGTACACAGTGTGGCGATCCGAAGTCAGGGAGAGGGTCAAGCGAATACCCGGCGAACCTCACCCGCCAGCGTGTGTAGTGCCAACAGTAAGATTCGGAGACGGTGGTCTTATGGTGTGGTCGTGTTTCTCATCGAGGTGGCTTGCACGCCTTGTTTTTTTGCGTGGCACTATCACAAAACAGGCGTACATTGACGTTTTAAACACCTTCCTCCTTCTAAGTGTTGAGGAGCAATTCGAGGATGGGCATTGTATCTTTCCAACGCCTGTGGCGGAGCGGTTACACGACAATAAAAATCCTGAAATGGACTGGCCTGGACAGTCCTAATCTGAATCCTGTAGAACACCTGTGGGATATTTTGGAACGCCATCCAGGACTCACCGACCGACATCGGTACCTCTCCTTAGTGTAGCACTTCCTGAAGAATGGGATGTCATTCCCCAAGAAACCTTCCAGCACCTGATTGAACGTATGCCTGCGAGAGTGGAAGCTGGCATCAAGGCTAAGGGTGGGCCAACACCATACTGAATTGCACCATTACCTATGGAGGGCGCCACGAACGAAGTCACTTTCAGGCAGGTGTCCGGATACTTTTGATCATATACGGTATGATATAAAGGACGGGACCTAAAACCAAGGTTTGCGGGATTCTTGCGGCAATTGCCATATCAGTGTGGACTTGCCTCCGTTAATGTTACTGTAAGCAGGATGGATCTTTCCTTTGGTCATCGTTCTTTTACGGTTATACATATCTCATCCAGCCAGTCCAACTTTGCCGTTTCGCTGTGTAAATTCTGAAGAACTACGATGCACGTACCCTGTTATGTAAGGAGGCATACGTTTTGGATATTAGGAGCATTTTGCTGCCACCTGCTGTCGGGTACCCATATCAGAGACCTCAGTAGTTATTAAACGCCGGCCGGTGTGGTCGAGCGGTTCTAGGCGCTACAGTCTAGAACCGCGCGACCTGCCTCGGGCGTGAATATGTGTGATGTCCTTAGGTTAGTTAGGTTTAAGTAGTTCCAAGTTCTAGGGGACTGATGATCTCAGAACTTAAGTCCCATAGTGCTCAAAGCCATTTGAACCACTTAGTTATGAAACATCGAGCGAGGGAAGAACGGGGCGCTCCGCGGAACTCAGAGAATTCTAATGCTGTCAGGCGATTGGGTGTCACTTGTGACATACGTCTGTACGCGAGATTTCCACACTGCTAAACATCTCTAGGTCCACTGTTTCCGATGTGATGGTGAAGTGGAGACGTGAAAGGACACGTAAATCACAAAAGTGTAGAGGCCGACCTCGACTGACAGAGACCGCCAGTTGAAGAGGGTCATAATGTGTAATAGGCAGACATCTATCCAGACCATCAGACAGGAATTCCAAACTGCATGAGGATCCACTGCAAGTACTATGACAGCTAGGTGGCAGGTGACGAATCACGGTACACAGTGTGGCGATCCGAAGTCAGGGAGAGGGTCAAGCGAATACCCGGCGAACCTCACCTGCCAGCGTGTGTAGTGCCAACAGTAAGATTCGGAGACGGCGGTCTTATGGTGTGGTCGTGTTTCTCATCGAGGTGGCTTGCACGCCTTGTTATTTTGCGTGGCACTATCACAACACTTCGATTTCATAGTCTAGCAGCTGCTCATAAGCTACACGTCACACCGGTAAATGCCAAACGACGCGTCGCTTGGTGTAAGAAGCATTGGACTATTGAACAGTAGAAAAAAGTCGTGTGGAGTGACGAATCACGATACACAATGTGCCATTCCGATGGCAGGGTGTGGGTATGGCGAATGCCCGATGAACGTCATCTGCCAGCGTGTGTAGTGCCAACAGTAAAATTCGGAGGCGTTGGTTCATGGAGGGGGCTTGCACCTCTTGTTGTTTTACATGTCATTATCACAGCGCAGGCTTACATTGATGTTTTAAGCACCTTCTTGCTTCCCACTGTTGAAGATGGCGACTGCATCTTTGAACACGATTGAGAACCTGTTCATAATGCACGGCCTATGGCGGAGTGGTTACGACAGTAATATCCCTGTAATGGACTGGCCTGCACAGAGTCTTAATCCTACAGAACACCTTTGTGGTGTTTTGGACGCCGACTTTGTGCCAAGCCTCACCGGCCGACATCGATACCTCTCCTCAGTGCAGCACCCAGAAAAATAGGCTGCCACTCCCCAATAAACCATCTCGCACCTGTTTGAACGTATGCCTGCGAGAGTGGAAGCCATCACCAAGGCTAAGGACTGGCCAACACCATACTGAATTTCAGCATTACCGATGGAGGGTGCCACGAACTTGTAAGTCATTTTCAGCTAGGTGTCCCGATACTTTTGATCACACAGTGTACTTGTTTCACAGGGTTCTGAAACTGTTATCAATCGTGCTGATATGTGGTACGGAACTGGTGTTGTGTTGAAGGATATTCGGCCACAGATTTATTGACATATTTATTAGAAACACAGTTAAATGTAGGTATTAAAACAAAAAAAATTATGCAAGTGAATCTGAGCAGGTTCCTCCGGAATTAATTAAATTAATTTCCAACAACACAAGTGTTGGTAGATGTTACATAACTTCCAGAAATGACTGAATGGAATGTTATGTTTTGAGAAAAACATTAAACTAAAAACGTTTGATAGATGCTTAACACAGAGTTCTACCACATCACAAGTCTATAAAATTAACCTGCTTATTCCACATTACGCGTTTCAAAAACATATTGAAAATAGCTAACAGATCATTAACATGAGCCATCCACAATCACGTGACTGTTTGCACGTAATTAGAAGGAAGATCACTGGTTCCAATCAAGCGAAATAACCTGACAACATTATATTTATTGTAAGATTGCCGCGCGGGATTAGCCGAGCGGTCTAGGGCGCTGCAGTCATGGACGGTGCTGCTGATCCCGGCGGAGGTTCGAGTCCTCCCTCGGGCATGGGTGTGTGTGTTTGTCCTTAGGATAATTTAGGTTAAGTAGTGTGTAAGGGTAGGGACTGATGACCTTAGCAGTTAAGTTCAATAAGATTTCACACACATCTGAACATTTTTTTGAACGAAGTAAGATACAAGCGGCAGTTGCAGAGCCACGCAGTTTCTATTTCTTCACTTAAGGGGGGCCGTTAATGAAATTGACCAAAAATGTCATCTTTCGATTTATTATTTGTTAGTACAACTCATGGACAATAACGTACCAAAGTTTCAATATTGAAATCGTATTCGAAGTGCCGGAAAATTAATTAAATGTGTTTTGTGGCCTCCCTGCCACGCCCACGTTTTGCAGCAGCACTTTAATACCAGCTCAGTGAACAACGATTCTGTGTATTACTTTCAACCAAGCGTGTGCCGCATACATCTAGAAGGCCGTGATACATACTATTTGGTTTTATAGATAATTTTTGACTGTGTTCCGTATCTTATAAACTCATATGGAAACGATGCTCTAAAAACACATTAGCATATACTACAATTTTCATAATTGCAACTTATGATGCAGTTATTCTACTTAATGACGGGAACGTCGGGTGGATGAAGGTATTATGATGGATGGGCTTCAAGATTTTACTCAAGACATCCTAAGAAAAATAGATTTACAGCGCTTCTCTGCAGCTGTAAAGTCAGTTGAAGACCTGGTAAAGGAAAGAAGACAGACAACAGGAAACCAGAAGAGAATCCTTGAAGGGAAACATGACCCAGAGTGCAAATGTGGTGCCTTCTGAAGAAGTGACATAAGGGAAAACGTTAGGTTGAACTTTAAATTGCGTTTCCTGAAAAGTTTGTTGTTTGAAGATTATGTACCTTTTCCTCAGATTCTAATAATTCTAGAATTATGAAATTTTGTAGACATATTTCTGTAAACCTACTAAACGTTGTCACAAGAGCAAAGTTTGAAATTCTGACTGCAAGCTAGGTATGGGGGAAAGTGCTTGGAATTTTGCAGGAATTTAAAATTGTACTTGTGGAATTATAATTAAAAAATTAAGAAAATTCTCGTATTTGACCTATTCCAGAAACCTCATGAGAGAAGCTTACAACATATGTAGTTGTTGTGGTCTTCAGTCCTGAGACTGGTTTGATGCAGCTCTCCATGCTACTCTATCCTGTGCAAGCTTCTTCACCTCCCAGTACTTACTGCAACCTACATCCTTCTGAATCTGCTTAGTGTATTCATCTCTTGGTCTCCCCCTACGATTTTTACCCTCCACGCTGCCCTCCAATACTAAATTGGTGATCCCTTGATGCCTCAGAACATGTCCTACCAACCGATTCCTTCTTCTGGTCAAGTTGTGCCACAAACTTCTCTTCTCCCCAATCCTACTCAATACTTCCTCATTAGTTATGTGATCTACCCATCTAATCTTCAGCATTCTTCTGTAGCACCACATTTCGAAAGCTTCTATTCTCTTCTTGTCCAAACTATTTACCGTCCATGTTTCACATCCATACATGGTTACACTCCATACAAATACTTTCAGAAACGACTTCCTGACGCTTAAATCTATACTCGATGTTAACAAATTTCTCTTCTTCAGAAACGCTTTCCTTGCCATTGCCAGTCTACATTTTATATCCTCTCTACTTCGACCATCATCAGTTATTTTGCTCCCCAAATAGCAAAACTCTCTTATTACTTTAAGTGTCTCATTTCCTAATCTAATACCCTCAACATCACCCGACTTAATTCGACTACATTCCATTATCCTCGTTTTGCTTTTGTTGATGTTCATCTTATGTCCTCCCTTCAAGACACCATCCATTCCGTTCAACTGCTCTTCCAAGTCCTTTGCTGTCTCTGACAGAATTACAATGTCATCGGCGAACCTCAACGTTTTTATTTCTTCTCCATGGATTTTAATACCTACTCCGGATTTTTCTTTTGTTTCCTTTACTGCTTGCTCAATATACAGATTGAATAACATCGGGGAGAGGCTACAACCCTGTCTTACTCCCTTCCCAACCACTGCTTCCCTTTCATGTCCCCCGACTCTTATAACTGCCATCTGGTTTCTGTACAAATTGTAAATAGCCTATCGCTCTCTGTATTTTACCCCCGCCACCTTTAGAATTTGAAAGAGAGTATTCCAGTCAACATTGTCAAAAGCTTTCTCTAAGTCTACAAATGCTAGAAACGTAGGTTTGCCTTTCCTTAATCTTTCTTCTAAGATAAGTCGTAAGGTCAGTATTGCCTCACGTGTTCCAGTGTTTCTACGGAATCCAAACTGATCTTCCCCGAGGTCGGCTTCTACAACATATAAAGAGATGAAACAGAGAAATTTTTGTAGAAATCTCTTGAATACTTTCTGAGAAAAAGGAACATACTTTATTTTTTGAAAATAAAACATCAAATATCATTAAAAAAGTATAATATATGTAATCAAAGGATTTTATATGTGAATGCGTTACTTCCAAGTGAAGCGTGGTACGAAATTTCATTTCCATATCTCCAAAACTGTGGATTAGGTGCATTTTTGAAGTAGTTAGTGTTTTTCATCAACGTCCCCCCCTTAAATGTGAATGACGCTCGCCACTAGAGAGGCAGGGCCTCTCTCAGTAAAGGCATTTATCGTGCCCAGGCCTCTTTAGCTGGACCCACAATATAAACGGCAGATACATCAAGCTATCCTTTAACATACGAATCACTAACTAACAGTTTCCATTTACAACACAAATAGACACTGTATGTACACTTGGAAATGGTGAACGTTGGGCATACGGCACCTGGTATAAAAATAAACAACAAATGTTAACTATAGGCGCAATGAAAGTTAGTCATGTAGCTCGTGCCCTACATTCTCAGAAATGTAACCTGAGTGAGATGATTTAAAGTACCAGGATGTAGAGTTAGAATATCCGCTGAGCGACACAGCATAATCATGCACACGATAAATCGGCCGCCCACCATAATTTCATCCAGTTCGAGGCGTAAGTTAAGAAGCGCTGGAACAAGGGCTGCCGCCAAGAGTTTGCCAAGGATCAGGAATCAACGGATGCTGTCCACCAGATGGCCCTGCACCCCGTTCTTGAAACTGGCAGACCGGAATCCAACCCTGCACCACAGGCCTCTTGCAGCTGCAAATGCCTAGAACAAATCGAGTTCTGTTATTGGCGCAGAGACAGTTTCCTCAACGAGTAAACGTCACGGCCCCAGACGTCACTTTATCCCCACAGAAGCCGCAGTGACCAAAAACGCAACTTTTCACCTTGAGGCGAGGATACTGTCGGTCACGAGGTCACGACGTATACTTCCATTCGCTGTCAGTCACACCGCTCAACTGCCCGTCACTTCGAGAGACCCTCCTGCGCTTAAGGGGCTCCGGAACGCCCTATACTTGCAATGTTAAAATAACGCTTATAAATTACATCTTTCCTCACAAAGTATTTGAGGTAGGAAGTTGAAATTTTTACAGATTATTTATTGGAATATGGGCTACAACTTAACACAGGGATTTTACAAAATTTTAGTTTAGTTATTAAAGATGATTTTTTTTTCAATTGTAATGAAAATTCACAACATTTTTTGGCAATTTTTTATTTATATATTCAAAAATATACAGTTTTTTGGAAAAAGGCTGTGTTAAATTATGCAGAAGGTACTGTGTAACATTTACTGAAAGTTTGAAACAAATATGTTTGGAAGATCTTTAGAAAACATGTAATTAGTATGAGAAAATAAAAGTTTTGGGAATCGAGCGACAAAGATTGGATTAACTTTTAAGTGCATTCCAGGTCCATAGGATGGATTATCTTCATCCTCTGCAAACTCCTCCTCCAGCTTCCTCTTGTTCCTCCTCCTGTTTACTCTTGCTTGTATTTCTAGACTCTTTACAGCCCTGTCTGCAGCCCGAAGGCGTTCCTTGTCTAAAGCAAGCATCGTTCGTACCATGTTAGAACCTATCTTCATTCCCATATTTCTAAATACCTTGCACCTTACAATGTTGCCATCATTGAAAGTCGCAACAGCAACTTTACTTTTACTCATTATTATACTTCATCAAAACAGAGACTCAAGAAACAGAATTAATTACGAATATTTTCGAGATAACGACAGAGTAAATAAACATGAAACAATCGGCAATCACACCAGCGATATATATTGAACCATCACAGATTAGCCACAACATATACTTTATCTCACATCACTAAAATGTACCCGATGAACACGGACGTTAATAATAACACCATTAGACAGCAGTTTAACAGCGCCACAGTGGGTCACGCCCATGTAGAACACATTTCAAAAAAATTTAAAAATAGTTGTAGTCTTCGGAATTGAATAAATTATATTTCTATTAAAAGGTAATAGTCTGCAGATTCAGAAAACGCAAAAAAGTAAAAATTGATCTTTTCATGATTTTGAGCCTTTCCGGAGCCCCTTAAGTCCTGGCCCACAGACATGCCCTCTGCAGGCAACAAACCTCTCGAGACGAGACGCTGTTGCGGCCAGAGAGGCTAATAAGGAGCTGAAATTATCTATACCAAAGCTACCCTCACGGCGCACGTGCCTTCCGACGCAAACGGATTTCAATCCGCTAATAACTGACAAATTCGCAATCTCATTAGAGTCCAATGACTACTACTGCAGCCTTAATCAGAAATGGTACATATCGAAAGTAGCTCCTTACAGTTCACGAATGCCATGAGGATCACCAACATCAATCCGCAGAATCGGCAATCAGCGCAAAAGCTGCTAGCAAGAGCTGTGCAGCAGGTAAATCCGCTTAAATATACAACAAGCAAGATCTGCAGCAATATCAACCGTGCCAACAGATTTCATGGCTTATATGTGCGGCACTTAAAAGCCACTAATATTCACTGAGCAACTACAACAACTCAAACGGGCTCTACAGCTGTCCAGGTGATCTGGGCACCAGCTAAAACCAGTGGTAAATTTTAACAACAAACTGCTACAAAGCTAACGAACACAATGACTGTCCAACTGATCTGTGCAGCCCTTAAAAATCATGTGAAAATTTAATCACAACGGCCTCAACCCAGACGTACTCAACAGCTGCCCAGTTCATCCTTGAAACACTTAAAACCGCATTAACACTGCAACACAAGTCCCAAGTCACTCAAGATAACTCCAAAAGAGTTCGATTCAATGAAGTCAAAATCCAGTGCCACAAACTCAAGGCGGTCCACAGCACAAGGCCACCGAAGCAGTCTCTCCCATCTTCGTTTTGTCCTTAGATATAAGTATCTCATCCATTTATCTGGTGCTTAGGCCGCTCACTCCAGTTGCACAAAAACTGTTTAAGCACGGTAAATTTCTATGGGAGCAAACTGCTGAGGTCATCGGCCCCTAGGCTTACACACTACTTACTCTATCTTAAGCTGACTTACGCTTAGGACAACACACACACCAACGCCCGAACGAAGACTCCGAAGACTCGAACCTCCGGCGGGGAGAGCCGCGAGCACCATGGAAAGGCTACACTGCGCGGAAGATTATGCACTTAAGGTTAAACACTAGACTACACATATTACTAACGCTCCTGCATGATTAGTCTGTTTTGCTTATGTGTCTAAAATTACACTCGACTGTTCATACATTTCCTGCACTCTGCCTGCTTAATTTCTTTACCTTAGACGACCATCCTTTTGCGTCCGTTTCTCGTAGTGACTTAGTCTGTTCCTCGTCTTGGTGATAATATCCATCATTTATACCGTTGTTCGTTAGTGGTATCCTCTCACTTGGGAATATTACTCGTTGCATTACATATACCATTCGGACTGTTACCTCAACTTATTATATTGTTTGGTCTGTAATTGAAACTATCACCATTTTCTGACGTCCACATTTTCAACATTGACCTCACGAAAAGCTTCTCCGCCTCTTCTGCAGTCATCTTAGATCAGTCATTTCTCTCTATAACTTGTGATTTTAAGTTCTCCTACCCACGTCTAGAGTTAAATCACCTTACGACCACATCATTTGTCTGCCCTTTTTGATTTCCTATTCTATGCACTTACCTTGTTTCGATCACACTATTCAGATTGCGAATTGTCTTTCCGTTATTTGTAAGCCCCATAAAAAAGCTATTTCAAGTAACACTTTACATATGAAGTCTTACATTAGGTAGGCCGCTTTTATATTTCACAAATTCCACTACTTTCCGTTTCTCTACAGAAAGACAAAATGGCCACTCTTTACAGAGAGTTGACGCAGTGCCGAGTTGTAACCGTTTATTTGTGCAGGGCAGAATTTCATCGTAAATAAGTGGATCTTCAGAGGAAAGTTCGGGACTGTAAGTAACACAATTCTCTGAGTTAATAACGTATAAGGCGAACAGCACTACAGATGCGCTACAGACAATACTTCAGTAATTGCTGTCGAGTCTTCGACGACATAACGTTCTGTGTTCCCCTGACGAAAATTTTTGATCCTCTTACATATCCGATTAATGTACCGTACAACACATTTCGTTTACAAGATGTCTGCATGGTAATGAATCGGAGGTTATTCAAAAGTGTAGAAACTTCGTTCATCAGGTTTCCTCTATTTACAACACAGAGAATTTCGTGTGTGGCGAGGATGAGTTTCTCATGACCACAACTAGTGCTTATACAAAATAATTAGTACACTGCTTAACGTGGTATTACTTTCGACACGGCTGCAGGTATAGGATGAACTGTATACCGATTGTGGGTGTGGAACCGATAGACTACGACACAGATGGATAATTGTAGTCTCCAATGAAAAACAGCCCACAGTTGCACTAAATTATGTTTATTTTTTATTACTATAGCAGAAACCATGGTCAAGGTTTAAAATAAACATAATTTAGTGCAACTGTGGGCTATGTTTCGTTCGAGACAATTTCGTAATGCTGTTGTCGCTGCCATGATGACAATAATGAGATAATTGTAGCGCTTCGATCGAACGTTGCTCCGATAATAATGGGATGGTATTTCCGACTGTTGTCACCTTGGTTATTGGTGCGTCAATTGCGTAGTCTATGCTGTGAGGCTCGAAAGCTCAATTGGCAACGAGCGGTGCCTTGGATGACTGCGGATGTCTCTACGTGTTTAAGTTACAGACAGACGTAAATTTGCGAACGGCTGCAATTGACATCGCAAATGCTGGGATGGTAACTTAGGGTTAATCAGAGGGCGAAAACCCGTATGCTCTTGAGTAGAGCATTTAGGACAACCGCAACATACAATGAGTTGGATAAAAATCATCAGATACCTCCTGATATTGTGTATGATCTGGTTTTTCCTGGCATAGTGCAACAATTCGATGCTGCATGAACAAGTTGTTGGTGGTTCCCTGCAGAAATGTTGAGCTATGCTGCCTCCAAAGAGTCCACAACTGCGAAAGGGTTACAGGTGCAGGATTTTGTTCATGAACTGACCTCTCTAATGTGTCCCATAGCTGTTCGATGGGATTTATGTCGGGCGAACTGAAAGACCAGATCATTCGCTCGAATTGTCCATAGTCTTCTTCAAACACAACGCGAACAAATGGTTCAAATGGCTCTGAGCACTATGGGACTTAAACTGCTGTGGTCATCAGTCCCCTAGAACTTAGAACTACTGAAAGCAAACTAACCTATGGAAATCACACACATCCATGCCCGAGGCAGGATTCGAACCTGCTACCGTAGCGGTCGCGCGGTTCTAGACTGTAGCTCCTAGAACCGCTCGGCCACTCCGGCGGATTGTCATCCATGAAAATTCCGCCTTTTTTTTGGGAACATCACGAGTGGCTGGAAATGGTCTCCAACTAGCGGAAAATGACCACTTCCTGTCAATTATTAGTTCAGTAGAACCATAGGACCCAGTCCAATCCATGCAAACACAGTCCACAGCATAATGGGGCCACCACCAGAATGCTGGCTGCCTTGTTGACAACATGGGTCCATGGCTTAGTGCGGTCTGTGTCACAATAGAACCGTACTGTCAGCTCTTACTAAATGAAATCCGGACCCAACTACCCAGGCCACTGTTTTCCAGTAGTCTATGGTCCAACCGACACGGTCACGAGCCCTGGAGAAACACTGCAGGTGATGTCGTGCTGTTAATAGTGGCACTCGAATCCGTCGTCTGCTGCCGTAGCCCATTAACGCCAAATTTCGCCGCACTGTCCTAGTGAATATGTTCGTCGTACGTCCCATATTGATTTCTGCGGTTATTTCACACTGTGGTGTCACCGCCGGACACCACACTTGCTAGGTGGTAGCTTTAACCCTGCTGTTCTGTTCACTTTTACTTGACATATATACTGTTCGGGTCAATATGACCCGACATATCAAAATGCTTTAGAAACATAAATTTTGGTACAGTTTTAGCTATCGACATTGTTGTTCTATTCCAGTACCTTGTTAGTAATAATAATAATAATAATAATAATAATAATAATGGTAATAATAATAATAATAACAATGCATACAACTTTATTGAGGGATATTTTTCATTTAAATATGCACATAAATTTGAAACAACAGACAGTTTCCATTACAGGCATTCAACTTAGAAAGCACTACAGTTTTTCCATACTTCTATTCTTATTGTTGACAGTTTAGACGTAAGTATTGACATTTTCTAACAACAGACAGTTGTCATTACAGATATTCATCTTAGAGCACACTACAGTACAGAACACACTACAGTTTTTTTATTACATTCCAACATAGAAAGCACTACAACTTTAGAATCCTCTCTTCTTACTGATTGTAGTTTAGGCACAAGTATTCACATAAATTTGAAACAACAGAATTTTCAATACAATCATCTTATAAAATACTACAGTTCTTTTCTTACTGCTTGCACTGTGGACACAAGTAGGTTACATGTTTCTTGCAAATATGTTTACTACATTTTCCACACACCATGTTTGTTTTATTGTCATTACTTGATGGACAGAACTTACAGCGTGCACGTTTTGTAGATTTTCTTGTTGTTACCGATTCTGACACACCACCCACATCATTCGGGTTTTGGATGCTTGTGACCATTCTCAAAGAATCTTCTGTTCTTGGGAAATGCGTTCTTGATGCAATATGTTCTTTTATCAGTGACTTTCCAAGTTCCTCCAAGAATATTCTCCTTCTAGTCAATTTGCTTGCATTCCAATTAGGGTCAACCGAAATCCACAAAACGTATGCATTATAAGCAGAAACATCAAGAATATTGTAGAAAACTATCATTGGCCACCTATTACTTTTTCGTTTGCATGTATATGTACCTAATAACTGATCAAGCGTGTCTACAGCACCTTTGGTTGAATTATAGTCCAAAATCATTTTTGGCTTCTTATCAGCCCTGTCACTGATTTCCGCATCATGGTGGAGAGTGCTCATAAGTACAACATTCTTGTGTCTCTTAGGAATATAATTAACCACAGTAGTGTCATTTGTGAAGTAAAATGAAGAGCTGTGTACCTCCTTGTTGGTCATTTTGTGTGGAAGCTCCGGCTTATTTTTCCGTATAGTTCCCAACATAGTCAATTTCCTTTTCAGAAGCAGCTGCCCCAAATTGTACGACGTAAAAAAGTTGTCACACGTGATATTCTGACCACGTAACTCAGAAGTGAGATCAGATACCACCCTCATTCCCTGATTTCTTTCTGGTGCCGCTCCACTCACCTTTCCTGTATAAATTTGGGCTTTCAGTACGTATGAAGTTTTGCTGTCACACATGGTCCATATTTTGATCCCATATTTTGCCGGTTTACTTGGGATATACTGCTTGAATGGACAGCGACCTCTAAATGCTACTAACTGCTCGTCAACAGTAACATTTTCTCCTGGATTATACAGTTGAGGAAGGACCTCTACCCACTTCTCCCAAATACTACGAATTGCGGCAAGTTTGTCAGTACGTCGTCTTTCCTCTCTAGTAGATTTCTTGTCAAATCGCAGGACACGTGATATCTTACAGAATGTTTCATGAGACATGGTTGCTCGAAATATGTTTCGCCCAGTATCTTTATCCCACAAACTTTTTGTAGACTCCCCATGAGATCGATATACACCCGCTAGGAGTAAGAGTCCTAAGTATGCATGGAAAACAGAACCATCAATATCTGTCCACTGTTCACCATAAACTCGCTGCCCTTCAATATTTGTCATCTCTATTATTTCATTTTGAAGCGCTGTGTGAAATACTGCTTCAAATGAACATTTTACATCAGATATTCTGCTGACTGCATACCTGGTAACTCCTGGGGTACTCTTGATGATGTTCGAAGCTGGTAGGCGACCATGTTGTGCTGGTGGATGCAACTGCCATTCTATATTCCCATTTTTAGAAAGAAAAGTCTCTACACTATTTTGTATGGGCTGTGGACTGTCGTAACTGTCATCGGAACACTCGCTTTCAGATGCATTGCTGATGTGATCTTCAAACTCAGAAAGTGATCCTTCATCTGGTGAGGCATTTACTATTTCTTCCAACTCACGATCATTCAATGGTCTCATCGCCATGGTGTCACAAGTCAAACTGGGCAGAAACAAAGCATTCCAATTATTGAGAACTGCCAATTATTATTTCCTGGGGAAAGCAACAAACAAGCCCATTGTTGTGAACGCATGGAGCTTTAGGTGATTGTTGAGAGTAAGTTGGAATGATGCAGTCACTATTCCCACACAACACAACAAAAATAATTTTCGCCATTTCCAGATTTTAGAAATAAATACGAGTTACACTAAACATATTTGTGTCGGGTCATTATGACCCGAACATTACATATGCAACTATTACAGTTGAAGCCCAAACTTCTTAAACTTTTTTAAAACCTTTTAAAACACATGCTGCTCATCCATTTTCAGACAAAGTCACAAAGTTTCATAAATATATATTGGTATTTACATAATGTAAAATAACGTTCATATTCGTTTCGGGTCATATAGACCCGAACAGAACAGCAGGGTTAAATCGGCCGCGGTCCATTAGTACATGTCGGACCCGGGTGTCGCCACTGTCAGTAATTGCAGACCGAGCGCCACCACACGGCAGGTCTGGAGAGACGTACTAGCACTCGCCCCAGTTGTACGACGACGTTGCTAGCGACTACACTGACGAAGCCGTTCTCTCATTTGCCGAGAGACAGTTAGAATAGCCTTCAGCTAAGTCCATGGCTACGACCTAGCAAGGCGCCATTAGCCTTACAGTGCTTGTATTAAAGACTCTCAATTGTATCGTCAAGAGCGATGTACCACAATGATGGAATAAAGTTAAGTATTCGAGGAGCTACGTACTTTTCTCTATAGCATTCATAAAGTATCTTGTTTCAGACCTCACGCCAGCCGGCGTGTGTGTACGCGTGCATTTCGGTTACCCGTCACTGTGGCCTGGCTGTCTTGTCAGTCCACAACACACACAGTTTTGCATGTCTGTTATCACTGACAACGCAGCCGCAGGTGCTCTCCGTCGTTAAGCGTAGTCCGTGGTGAGAGGTAATGCCTGAAATTTGGTATTGTGGGTACTCTCTTGACAGTGTATATCTCTGAACAATGAAATCCCTGGCGATTTTTGAAGTGGAATGTCCTATGCGCGTAACTCCAACTGTCCCTCCGCATTCAAATTCAGTTCAATCCCATTGTGCGTCCGAAATCACGTCGGTAACTTCGTATTAATCACCCGAGTACAATCATGACCATCATCTAAGAAATCCTCAACTCTGTTCTAAATTTCCGTATTTTATTCTTATCGGCAGCTTGGATGCCTGAGCTGTTAAAGTGATTGTGCTATAATTCTCGCACTAGCCGGCTGCTAGAATCTTCTGAATTGTCAGTTCTGATTTTAATACTGGATCTTCTATCAACTCCCTAGCGACTGCTGTTCCTTCTGGCACAACATCAGGCAGTCCTGACCGTCATAGAAGCCTTTAATATACTCTTTCCACCTATACACTGTGTCCTCTGAATTGGACCGTTGGATTCTAATATCACTATATTGTTACCGTCCTTGCGTTTAATTTCTTTTGAATCAGTCCTTCTAACACTAACTTCTTTTTCTATTTGTTCACGTTTTCCGTGCACCCATTTCACTTTAACTTCCCAGCACCTCCTATAAATTTCATTCCAACGTGACTCGTATTGCTGTATTCCTGAATTTCCCTGAACGTTCTTGCACTCCCTTCTTTCGTGGATCATTTGAAGTATTTCTCCTGTTACCCGTGGTTTATTCGCAGCTACCTTACTTGAAACTATGGCTTTCTTTCCTACTTCCCTGAATGCTCTTTTTGTAGATGTCCATTCCTCCTCACCTAAACTGCCTACTGGCATCTTCCTTATCTCACTATCTACAGCTTCAGAGACGTACAAGTGTATTTCTTCATTCCTTAGTAACTCTCACTTCTTTGACCGTTGATTCTGCCTGTCTAATCTCTTAAACCTTAGCCCACTTATCATCATTCCTAACTTGTGGTCTGAGTATATATCTGTTAACGAGTACGCCTTACAATCTAGCATCTGATTTCAGGACCTATGCCTATCAACAACGTAATCTAACTGAAATTTTCCGGTACATCAAGGCCTTTTCCATGTATAGCACTTTCTGATTCTTGAACATAGTATTCTGCAATACTAGCTGCAATAACGCTGAGCTCAGTTAGACTTTCCCTGCCTCGGTCTACGGGCAGAGTCCTTGACTAGGAATCGAAACGTCCTCGGTCCCAGGTTCGAAACCAGCCACTGCTTGAATTCTGAATAAGAAACATCAGCAATTGAGGCCGAAGACTTCTGGCACAACGAACCATCATCATTCTCACTAGCACCCACTTGGATCTCAGGGAATGGACGCCCAAGGGGCATGTGATCGTGAGAAAAAGATTGAATAACCATCGAAAGGATGACGTTGTACAAGTAGGGGCGTGGAATTTCAGAATTTTGAACGGGACACGGAGCTAGAAGATCTGAAAAGCAAAATTCTGTGTCAGTCTAGTTACAGTGGAGGTCAGTGAAGTGAAATGGAATCAAGACAAGGTTCTCTGGTCAGATGAGTACAAGGTAATATCAACAGCAGCATAAAATGGCTGGAGTAGTATTCGTTATGAGTAGGAAGGTAGGAACAGAGTGTATTAGGGGTGTGAACATTTCACTTATTGGATCGTTCTCATCAGAAGCGACGGCAAACCAACACCGACTATGATATTTCAGGTATACATACCAGCACTGAAAGAAGATGATGAAGAGATAGATAAAGTATATGAGGATACTGAATGGGCAATACAGGACGTAAAGAGACATAGAAATCTAATAGTAATGGGGGACTGGAATGCGGTTGTAAGGAGTGCAAGAAAAAGGTAAGTTAGAATATGGGCTTCGTAGTAGGGATTGTCCCATACTGATGTTGAAAGGTGCAGTTTGTGGGCTTATTTCTTACCCGTTTCTTAAATACAGAGGTAACGGTTACCGTTAACCATGTATAGGGGATCCTCATCGTAAGCCAGCAGGTTTTTAATGGATGAAGAAGGCCAAGTCTGAGTAAGCGTCCTCCATTCTTTATGATTTCTAAGTTTCCGCCCCCTGGTCTTGGTAATGTTTTTGTTCTCTAACTCTTCTTAAGTAAGGAAGTCATCATCTATCACTAACTCTCCGGTCCTATTTTCAGGATTAGTAAAAATGTCTGTCTGAGGGTTGAACTACATAGTTTTATAACGTTCAATACATTCGTTGTATGTCATCTGTTCGTCCTTTGTCTTTTTCTGGTTTATTTAAAGTCTTTAATAATTGATAGGATAAGTCTTGTCTCCCGTATACATCTTGTTCTACGTAACTCATGAATTTTTCCCAACTGCTTCTATGCAGTCTTCATCAATTTTGCAATATTTGTAGCGTCTATATAATATCGTCCAGCTGATCTGGATTTAGCTGTAGGTAAGACTGATATGATGTATTATTAAACCTGAGAGCCTTTTCATCTTTCGATATCCTCCAACCTTTCCTTCGTTTCCATGTTTGCCCAATACTTCAACTGCTGTTGTGTTCATACCGTTCCTTATCCTCTGCCGTTCCTAATTAATACCTTTCTTTGTTTCCTTTTCTGTCAAATATCTGTTTAACCTTTGCGGATAGAGCTCTGCTAGTGATTTAATTTTCTACAGTTCAAATCTGTCTATTCCTCCAATTTTTTCTAGTACCAATTCGTTTCTTAGAATTCGACCATGTAGTTCTTAGTGTTAGAAGTATTATGGTCACCTACAGACGATGGTCGCTGTATATATCACCTCAACTGTATATTGCTACATATTTCGCTAGAGATATTCCTGTTCTATTAGCCACCACACAGAATATAGTTAATCTAGAACCTCTATCGCTTCGGGTGTACCTATAAATGTCTCTTTCCCTACAGAATGTATTAGTAACCTTCAATGCATTACAAGTGCAAAATGTTCGCACCTTCTCGCCGTTAGCGCTAATTTTGGCGTCCTCGAACTTTCCTACAGTGTTATTGATAGGAATGTTCTCGAGTTGGGCATTCCAGTCTCCACATAGGTTAGTATATCTTTGTTCTTTGTTGACAGATTGTAACTGTTCGTGGAATTTCTCCATCTCTTCGTCTCTTCCTCTTCCTGGGCTATACTCTCGTGCTACCGTCAAATGGTCTCTAGATATTTTAAAACGACCTGAGTCGCTTGTTATAAAAGGTCTCTGCTGTTATTTTTCTCCGTTTTTTGTCTACCATTATGGCCATTTCTGCTTGAGCTCTCATATTTTGTACCACTGCAATGCATAGTAATGTATATTTTTGCAGATTACTGTTTCCTTAATATCTTTTTTACGGCTACGTTTACCTTCTTCTTTTGTTGTTCGTTCTATAATTCAGCTTATTTCATGCACATACATCTGACATTCTATGTTGCTATTTGAGTATGTGCGCTACTTCAGAACGGTTTGCCTTATTCTTACCGAGGTTGTATCAGTTACATATGTCCTGGTTTCTTGATACTTGAGGTTCATGAGTGAAGTTCTTTTCATGTGGACGAGACAACAACCCAGATGCGCAACCCCAAACCTGAAGGACAGGGGCGATTTTTGTTCGGGCCTCTTACTCTTCTTCCTTAGGCTTGCGGGAGCCCTCTTCCCAGGTTATTTTCGGGGAGTCCTTCTCCACCCCACCCCCCACCCCTCCCCACTTAAAAAGAAACCATGGGGAGAGCTGCTAATGCCGCTCCTTCAGCCGCAGTGGTTATCGCATGGTTCCAACTCGCTGTCCAGATCGTTCCATCTTCCACGTAAACCTGGGAAAGAGATTCTTTCCAGATAGAGTCCAGGGAAGCAGAAGATGAAAAGGACTATGAAAACACCCTCGAGTCTCTGCACCAAGTTGAAAACTGCAAGAACTGGTCAATCCTCGTTGGTAGAAAACAGAAGAAGCCTGACCCAGATGAGCGGAAGTAATGTCAGACTTGGCTAAGGGCCTGTGACTACCTCCCACATACTCCCAAGAAGGAAATACCACATATTATTTGATTTAATAAAATTTTAAAATTTATAATAAAAATCTTTTAAAGCCCAGACCACATTTACGCAAAACATTTGCTGTAATATGACTACCTAGTAGCGATTATAAGTATCAACCATCTTTGGTGATGCACGCACAAAATCGAGGTTATACATGAACTGGATACACCAGTAGCAATCATCATGCGTTATTTTATACCGACGAGTTACGCGATGTAACGATGGCTATCCTATATTTTATGATCGAGTACTACTTCATCAACAAGGGTAGCCGGCCACGGTGGCCGTGCGGTTCTAGGCGCTCCAGTCCGGGGCCGCGCTGCTGCTACGGTCGCAGGTTCGAATCCTGCCTCGGGCATGGGTATGTGTGATGTCCTTGGGTTGGTTGGTTATGTAGTTCTCAGTTCTCTGGGACTGATGACCACAGCAGTTGAGTCCCATAGTGCTCAGAGCCATTTGAACCAACAAGGGTACTGAATTTTTCGAAATTCTTGTGCCGTTTCGAAAAAACACCTTATTTGCTGCACTTACCTTCCGTAGATTTGCAAGTTAATGATTAGTGTGATTTGTACTGATTCAGCCAGTTTGTTCAACATGTGACTCTAAAGCGATGGTGTGCAGCCAGGCTCGGTCTTGTTATTGCTTTCGACACCAACGTATGATGACTGTTGTTGATATATGCGGTTCGTGTACAACCTGAATTTTGTATATGCATGATCTGAAGATGGCTGTTACTTGCAACCGAAACGTGCTAGTAATACTATTTTAATTATTTTGTGTAAATGTGGTCTAGAGATCAAAAGATGATTGTTAAAAAAAGCTTTAATAGATTACATAAAGACCGCTTTCTCCATTTCTGACAATGTCAGGTATTGCTACATAGTATCTTTGTCCAACAAAATAAAGATAGAAAAATTAATGTTTCATCACTTCATGAGTCAAATCTTGCCGATTTTGTCTTAAGAAAAATGAATATGATAAAGAAAAGTTTTTAGTAGCTCTAGCTTTGTGATATACAATAGGTAGAAGTATATTTCATTTCAACAGATTGAGAAAGAACGGTACATTTAATTACATATACAAACAACACTTAAAGTCCATTTAAATTTTTTAAGGGCAGCTGCATTCCAAGTGTTGTAATTTGATGAAAGAGCACCCGATAGTTCTCTTTATGCGATCGTTGCCCTTTGGCTTGCGTCTTGTAAGTTAATTCCAAAATATGACTACAAAAGGACTAGCTATTGTGAAGTAGTACAGCTTTCTAATAAACTTGGAGAAGTCTTATAAATAACCTTCAATCACTTGGATAATGATTCAGATTCAAATATTTCATCAACCCACAGACGGCGCAGGGAAAATCAAGATCGTTTTTCTTCTAAAAAGAAATTAAAAAAAATAAAACGAATCTCATTCGAATATGTTTGTATTCTTCGAGGCCCTGACATCACGTCGGAGAAGATTCCTTTGCTGTCATGTTGATCCTGGAAGTTCTGCCTTCTCCTTTGACAAATCAAGATTTCGAAGGTAATGACTCAATTCCACTTAGTCTGTGAAGTTTGTTACCTTTTGCGTCAAAATCAGTGTCATCGGAAGTGGCAGGCTTGTAGGATTCTTCTTCATCCACGCACTCTTCGTAATTTTGGGGCGGATTAGGAACTGGTAAACTGAACGTGTTAGGGAAACTAGAAAATCTGAAAAGGGAAATGCAAAGGCTCAATCTAGATATAGTAGGGGTCAGTGAAGTGAAGTGGAAGGAAGACAAAGATTTCTGGTCAGATGAGTATCGGGTGATATCAACTGCAGCAGAAAATGGTAGAACAGGTGTAGGATTCGTTATGAATAGGAAGGTAGGGCAGAGGGTGTGTTACTGTGAACAGTTCAGTGACCGGGTTGTTCTAATCAGAATCGGCAACAGACCAACACCGACAACGATAGTTCAGGTATACATGCCGACGTCGCAAGCTGAGGATGAACAGATAGAGAAAGTGTGTGAGGATATTGAAAGGGTAATGCAGTATGAAAAAGGGGGACGAAAATCTAATAGTCATGGGCGACTGGAATGCAGTTGTAGGGGAAGGAGTAGACGAAAAGTTTACAGGAGAATATGGGCTTGGGACAAGGAATGAAAGAGGAGAAAGACTAATTGAGTTCTGTAACAAGTTTCAGCTAGTAATAGCGAATACCCTGTTCAAGAATCACAAGAGGATGAGGTATACTTGGAAAAGGCCGGGAGATACGGGAAGATTTCAATTAGATTACGTGATGGTCAGACAGAGATTCCGAAATCAGATACTGGATTGTAAGGCGTACCCAGGAGCAGACATAGACTCAGATCACAATATAGTAGTGATGAAGACATCAGGATTGATGGTCACGAAGTCAATGAAGTTAAGGAATTCTGCTACCTAGGCAGTAAAATAACCAATGACGGACGGAGCAAGGAGGACATCAAAAGCAGACTCGCTATGGCCAAAAATGCATTTCTGGCCAAGAGAAGTCATCTAATTTCAAATACCGGCCTTAATTTGAGGAAGAAATTTCTGAGGATGTACGTCTGGAGTACAGCATTGTATGGTAGTGAAACATGGACTGTGGGAAAATCGGAACAGAAGAGAATCGAAGCATTTGAGATGTGGTGCTATAGACGAATGTTAAAAATTAGGTGGGCTGATAAGGTAAGGAATGAGGAGGTTCTACGCAGAATCGAAGAGGAAAGGAATATGTGAAAAACACTGATAAGGAGAAGGGACAGGATGATAGGACATCTGCTAAGACATGAGGGAATGACTTCCATGGTACTAGAGGGAAGTGTAGAGGGAAAAAACTGTAGAGGAAGACAGAGATTGGAATACGTCAAGCAAATAATTGAGGACGTAGGTTGCAAATGCTACTCTGAGATGAAGAGATTAGCACAGGAAAGGAATTCGTGGCGAGCCGCATCAACCAGTCAGTAGACGGATGACAACAACAACAAAAAAAAAAAAAAAAAAAAAAAAAAAAAAAAAAAAAAAAAAAAAAACGCTATCTTAACAGGAAGTAGCTTGAATATCAGATTTTATTTAAGAAACACTGTCGCGATAGCATTTAAGTTATTAATTTTAGTTTTTGAGGTAACAGGTTTCAGTTTTCTATGAGATCATCATCAGACCTACATTCCTTGATAACAGTAGGAATCGCTGCCGTGAAGCAGGTCGGTTCGTGTTAGTGTGGAGATCACTGCTTGAGTACTGAATCAAAATCATCAGCAATAGCGGCCAAAGGAGTCACCCTCATTCTGACTGATCCCCCATTAGGATCTCAGGGAGAGAGAGAGGTTAGGCCAAGGAGGAGGTGATCATGAGAAAAAGATTGAATAACGAACGAAAGGAGCACTGTTTTCCACGGAAGTGTGGACGGACCTTTCCCACGCGGGCGATTTCCCCTGTGCATCTGACGGTGCTCTCATGAAAGATCGAAACTGGTCTTCTAAAAAATAAAAATTAACAGCTTAAAAGTGATCGCGATTTTGTTTCTTAATTAAGGTACAATATTAAACGACCGCTGTTTCTCTTGGAACAGTATTCCACAAAATTTCGAACAGCAGATTAGGGTACTGAACCATTCCTCTCTTCTTCATTGACGGTCCTGCCTTTATAGACGGAGTCGAACAAGAACACTTGTCTGTATGGTCTGCGGCTTCCCGCCAAACCAAAGGCACATCGTGGATCCATCCTTCTTTTCCTTTTTTGACATTCTCGCGGAATAAATGACAACAGCTGCAACGTATGTGCGGGTCTATGACCTGTCATGTTTCCCTACCATCATACCAAAACATGCTGACAGGCAGTCTCCATAAGAGGGGTCGTTTCGCTTTTCTGTAAGTAAAACGGTACATCACCACAACTGGAACAAATATTTTCACTGAATACACACATTTTATTGGCGTTTTGAATCAACACATGTTACACTTCAAAAGCACTCGAAATCCGCAAATTCTACATTAATTACAACACAAACAGTATGAAACTCGCATTCACAGCAACAGCAATAACATTTGTAAGCCACAAACAACTGGAGAATGTTTTGTTTTGTCTTTTAACAGGTGTGATAAATCCACATACATAATTACCCCCTAACCTAAAAATGTAGATCGGGAAAAGTGACGTCACTGCATCTCCAAACCAAGAGCTGATCGGAAATTTCACAGTGTTTTTTTTAATTCAGCGTAGGACTAAGCTATTTTTCAGCCCAAAACATTTCCTTTGATGCACCGTTTTGTTTGTCCAGCCATGAGAGAGCCAGTAAAAGCACTCGTATCAAACAATAGAAGAACAGGTAATACTCTCCTCCGTACCGCCTTTCTACGTTTATTGTGCAAAAGAACTGCAGTCACGGCATAGAAAAGCTCTTTTTCAAGTTCACATTCTCCTGGAGCCCTAGGAGACCATTCGAGAATTCAATGCAGCTTGCCGAGTTCTCCGTGTCAGTTTGCGGACAAACGACGGGTGCAGAAGATGCATTCAGTGTCTTCTTTTTTAGATTGTACATCTGAAGCACCGTCGTCACTTAAATTTGCATCAGACTCCCAATGACGGGAAAATCATATTTCTTGTGTTTTTCCCTTTTTATTGTTCAAGAACAAAAATTTCTCTTCTGACTCCTTTGATTCGACAACAGGTCTCTTCTCTTTGAAGTATTTCAAACTTTCCTTATATAGAGCCGATGTTAGCTACTGGCCATTCTACTGAAAATGGCGGCTACTGATGTGATTTTCTAGTAGTGAGAGCTGATCGGACGCCATTTCTATCAACATTTACTTCGTTCGTCGCATATTTTTTATCGTTATGCAAAATTTCTAAATATACACCTGTTACATGGAAAGAGTCCCGTTTTCCAATGACCTTTAAAGAGTTTTCCATTGTTAATGTTCTTAAGTAGGCCTCTCCAAGTAACCTGTCTCCAAAAATGAGACTAATATTTGACCTGGGTAATTTGACCATCAGGTTTTCATTTCGTGGGGCTACTGCTTTTAAAACGGTCTCATGAATTCCACACATGACTACATTTTTTGCGTGGAATGTGGTGATAAACAGATGATGGGGATATTTACTCTCTTGCCCTGTCCATCACAGACATGTGATGCGATATTGCGTTGGGTTGTTTTGGGGAAGGAGACCAGACAGCGAGGTCATAGGTATCATCGGATTAGGGAAGGACAGGGAAGGAAGTCGGCCGTGCCCTTTGATAGGAACCATGCCGGCATTTGCCTGGAGCGATTTAGGGAAGTCACGGAAAACCTAAATCAGGATGGCCGGACGCGGGATTGAACCGTCGTCCTCCCGAATGCGAGTCCAGTGTTTAACCACTGCACCACCTCGCTCGATGATGCGATATTCATCAAGTATTAGCACAGCAGGGTCGTCACCAAACGGCTCCACAAGAATTCACAAAATTGTCAAACCACTTACTGTAGTAAAAATATGAGTCTGAATCCAGCTTCTAGCGTGGCAAGCAGAAGTTATCCGGATATGAGATAACGCGTCCCAGTGTGCCATACCCGCCTGTGTCGGGATACTCACGTCATCACATATCAGGAATAAGCCATATTGCGCTAGAAATGTACTCTCATGACAACGCTGCTCGGTTTTAAGGACAAATCAGTACCGCAAATCAAACAGTATTTGACAAAGAATATAATCATCTGAATATTTTTACAAGTGCTGTTTGACTGAAGATAGTAAAGCCTCACAAGTTCGGTCACTTACAAAATTTTAAGTTAAACACTTTTAACATAAAAGATTCTCGAAACCGTCCGCCCGCTAATGTTTTTACAGCTCTATTCTAGAGCTGTGAGAACTAAGTAATGATACTTCACGCCAGTGTGAGCACTTACTTCAGTCACAAACTACACTGAAGCCCCAAAGCAACTGGTACGCGTATTCAAATACGGAGATATGTAAACCGGAAGAATATGCTACTGCTATCGGCAACGCCTATATAAAAGGAAAAGTATCTGGTGTAGTTGTTAGATCGTTTACTGTTGTTACAATGGCCGGTTATCTAAACATAAGTGAGTTTGAAAGTACTGTTATTGTCGGTGGTCAGCATAGCCGAGGTAGCGATGAAATGGGGGTTTTGAGATACGACCATTACACGATTGTACGGTGAATATCAGGAAGCCGGTAGAACATCAAATCTCGGACCACACTGTGGCCGGAAACACATCATGCAAGAAAGGTACCAACGACGACTGAAGAGAATCGTTCAATGTGTCAGAAGTACAACCCTTCCTTAAATTACTGCAGATTTCAATGTTGGGCCAACAACAAGTGTCAGTGAGCGAACTATTCAACGAAAATCATGGATATGGGCTTTCGGAGCCGAAGGCTCACTCGTCTGCCCTTGATGACTGCACCACACAAAGCTTTAGGTCTCACCTGGGACCGTGAACAACGACATTGGACTCTTGATGACTGGAAATATGTTGTCTGGTTGGACGAGTCTCGTTTCAAATTGTATAGAGCGTATGGACTTGTACGGGTATGGAACAACCTCGTGAATCCATGGATCCTGCGTGTCAGCAGGGGACTGTTCAAGCTGGCGGAGGTTATGTAACGGCATGAGGCGTGCGCAATTGGAGTGTTATGGGACCCCTGATACGTCTAGATACGGCTCTGATAGGTGGCACGTACGTGAGCATCGTGTCTGACCATCTGGATCCACTCATGTCCACTGCGCATTCCGACGGGCTTGAGCAACTACAGAATTGCTACAGAGTGGCTCCGGGAACACTCTTCTGAGTTTAAATGCTGCTGCTGCTGGACACCAGACTTCCCAGACATGAACGTTATTGAGCATATTTGGGATGTCATGCAACGTGCTGTTCAGAAAAGATCTCAACCCTTTCGCACTCTGACGGATTTATGGGCAGCCCTGCAGGATTCATGGTGTCAATTTCTTCCAGCACTACTTCAGACGTTAGTCGAGTCCATGCCACATCGTGTTGTGGCACTTCTGCGTGCTCGTAGGTGCCCTGCACCATATTAGGCGAGTGTACCAGTTTCTGTGGCTCTTCAGTGTAGTTGTACCATAACAGACACCTTTTCTCTTTAGCCAAAATCATGTTCTGCAATTAAAAGACTACTTCGGAAATTTAAAAACTATGTCAAACCAGGATATAAATAACTTTTATAAATTAATTTGTGTTTCGAGTAAGGCAAAGGTTGGTGCATTCTATCGTCTGGCGTTTATAGCTTAACACCCATAGACCATTGACATTCATTTCTGTTCTCCACGTAACTTAGATAGAAACCATAATTTCCGTTGGAACACTATACTCCCCGATTCTCTTGTCAGTGGGAAGGTGGAGCAATTTTGTACCTCTTTATCTTTTTTGTTACGCGTCTAACGGGATTATAGTATATGCTGTTTGACTGAGTTGAAGCGTCTCAATCACACAAATTACCCTGAATATTTCATCTTCTTTTTCCGAGCATGTTTGTAGTTTTTCTTCGAGACCAACATTTACGATTCTCTCTGACTCAGTTTCGTCTTAATTATTATTTTTATGCTGCACCTGCTTTCCCCTTCTGACTGGTACTGTGAATAGATTTACGCATGTAGGCAAAATTTTCTTCTCGGCAACTTGATTTGGACCTGACTGTTCCCGACATTGAGAGACATAGTGAATTTTACTGTTCCCGAATAAAAGGGCAAAAGGAATGCTGTTGAGTGTGGTGCATTCGTTTGACTGTCCAATTTGAAAAAAAAATTAAATCATTAGCAGAGTCATTCACCCCCAAAAGAATAATTATTCGAATGGCTACTCTCTTACATTTGAAATATTAGGTTCGTAAAATACAAAATTTTTACTGGAAATCTGATCTAAATTCACTTACCCCTCAAAATAGTAACATTCTCTCACTCCTACAAATTGAATGCCCTTAAAGTAACTTTGATGAAGTTTGTTGAAAATTTCCTGAGTTTCGTGACAGATTTAGTTAGCTCGTGCTGCAATTGTTTTCTTAATTACTAGAATTGATAATCAGCAGTGTGGTCCTCATCAAGAAGCTACCACAGAAATGACATCGGCTCCTATCACGATGGGGACATATAAAGTATTGAGCAGATGGGGAAACCGAACTCTGGTTCAGTGAGGGACGAGGATGCACTTTGACCACGACTTATCATTACATTTCGGTGTCCACATCCTGTACCTCTCTCTGTAATGTTTAATTATTACGAGTCCAACGTTGTCTACACTCTGTCTCGCTAGTACGACAATATGTTGCCGCTGTATCCCAATGCAGATATTAGCGGGGTTAAAATATCGCCACAATTTGTGGCGTGGCCTTACACGTCCAGAAAATCCGAAATGGTACAGCCATTTTCCGTTCGGACAGTTTCGTTTCGTCGACTGTGAGTTTTCAATGTTTACACAAAATAAAACAGAAAAATAATAGTTTGGACAAAAATTGCTTAAGATGCCATTAAATACACTCCTGGAAATGGAAAAAAGAACACATTGACACCGGTGTGTCAGACCCACCATACTCGCTCCGGACACTGCGAGAGGGCTGTACAAGCAATGATCACACGCACGGCACAGCGGACACACCAGGAACCGCGGTGTTGGCCGTCGAATGGCGCTAGCTGCGCAGCATTTGTGCACCGCCGCCGTCAGTGTCAGCCAGTTTGCCGTGGCATACGGAGCTCCATCGCAGTCTTTAACACTGGTAGCATGCCGCGACAGCGTGGACGTGAACCGTATGTGCAGTTGACGGACTTTGAGTGAGGGCGTATAGTGGGCATGCGGGAGGCCGGGTGGACGTACCGCCGAATTGCTCAACACGTGGGGCGTGAGGTCTCCACAGTACATCGATGTTGTCGCCAGTGGTCGGCGGAAGGTGCACGTGCCCGTCGACCTGGGACCGGACCGCAGCGACGCACGGATGCACGCCAAGACCGTAGGATCCTACGCAGTGCCGTAGGGGACCGCACCGCCACTTCCCAGCAAATTAGGGACACTGTTGCTCCTGGGGTATCGGCGAGGACCATTCGCAACCGTCTCCATGAAGCTGGGCTACGGTCCCGCACACCGTTAAGCCGTCTTCCGCTCACGCCCCAACATCGTGCAGCCCGCCTCCAGTGGTGTCGCGACAGGCGTGAATGGAGGGACGAATGGAGACGTGTCGTCTTCAGCGATGAGAGTCGCTTCTGCCTTGGTGCCAATGATGGTCGTATGCGTGTTTGGCGCCGTGCAGGTGAGCGCCACAATCAGGACTGCATACGACCGAGGCACACAGGGCCAACACCCGGCATCATGGTGTGGGGAGCGATCTCCTACACTGGCCGTACACCACTGGTGATCGTCGAGGGGACACTGAATAGTGCACGGTACATCCAAACCGTCATCGAACCCATCGTTCTACCATTCCTAGACCGGCAAGGGAACTTGCTGTTCCAACAGGACAATGCACGTCCGCATGTATCCCGTGCCACCCAACGTGCTCTAGAAGGTGTAAGTCAACTACCCTGGCCAGCAAGATCTCCGGATCTGTCCCCCATTGAGCATGTTTGGGACTGGATGAAGCGTCGTCTCACGCGGTCTGCACGTCCAGCACGAACGCTGGTCCAACTGAGGCGCCAGGTGGAAATGGCATGACAAGCCGTTCCACAGGACTACATCCAGCATCTCTACGATCGTCTCCATGGGAGAATAGCAGCCTGCATTGCTGCGAAAGGTGGATATAGACTGTACTAGTGCCGATATTGTGCATGCTCTGTTGCCTGTGTCTATGTGCCTGTGTTTCTGTCAGTGTGATCATGTGATGTATCTGACCCCAGGAATGTGTCAATAAAGTTTCCCCTTCCTGGGACAATGAATTCACGGTGTTCTTATTTCAATTTCCAGGAGTGTAGAACTAAAATCATGTTATTCCATGGAAAACACACAACACGAAACAAACTGTAGTTCAGGATCAGATTTTGAAACAAGTTCACCACTACATCAGAAAATCAATAAAAAAGTACCAGTAAGAGCCACAAAAATGAAATTATACAGGATGGTGGCTGTACCTGATCCACTGTACGGCAGCGGAACCTGGGTTGCGACTAGAAAAGATTCTGCGTTCAGGCGCGTGGTCACTTATTTCGGCATTACAGCCCACGCTACGTTGTCAGGTCTTGCCATGGTGGAACACACAAGTAGTTTTCAGCAATCTGAAAACAGGTGTTAGGGCCTGCAGAAAAGTAATGCCTCTGAAATTTTTATGTTAAAACTCATCAAGTTTTTTGAGAAACATCACCGGCAAGCGACAGTAATCGCCACAGCTCGGTGAAACATGCATACATGATTGTTTACGAAAGGATGTGGGATTTATATGGAGGAAGTGGATGTGGTATTTATGTGGAGGAAGTGTTTAACAGCTGGAAACGTATGACGAAAGTATCTAAGATTTTAGCCGAGCAAAAGGAAGATGAGTTGGAAGCTGAATCCGGTTGGGGATCTGTGAAATAGGATACAGTTGATAGAGCGGATGGGTTTCAGGTTCGTTACATCAGCGTGAAGGCAACTAAAATTACCCTTATGTCGTATGATATTATATTTTCGGGTAACTCTTCTCATTCTGAAAGGATATTTTTGGCTCAGAAACGGGCGGTTCGGGCAACAAGTGGTGTAAGTTCGCGAACCTCCCGTCGACCCTGTTCACCAGTCTGGTTATTTTGACATTGGTCTCTCAATATACATATTCTGTACTGTCGTTTCTTGTTAAATAATATCAGCTTATTCCCAAGAATCAGCAGCTTTCTCTCAGTTAATACTCGGCAGAAATACAGTCTGTATTTGAATCGCACTCCCTTAACTCTTGTGCAGAAAGGTGTTCGTATACTACTGCATCCATTTTCAATAAGCTACCACAAGAATTCAAAAATCTTAAGGGTAATCCACGATGTTTCAAATCGAAACTGAAGAGTTTTCCCATGGATCACTCTTTCTACTCTGCTGAGAAGTTCCTTGAAAAATTAAGCTGAATCTTGTGTTATATTGTTGATTGCGTTTACTTAAACTTATGGCTTGACGGGTTTTTGGGTTCATAAACATTTTGTTCTATCTGTTATTACTTTTATGTTGTAATTTCATGTATTGACACGTTCCATGACCTTGGCGATTTGTTCCTCAGTTTGGTCCTACGGAACTAGACTTGTAAATAAAAAAAAATTAAAAATAAATTTATTAACATTCTACGTTTATGTTCCTCATGTCTATATATTTATTTCTCAACATAGTCATCCTGGCGACGAACACATTTCACCCAGCGAGACACTAGTTTGTTGAAACCGTCGCTGTAGAGTGTTAGATTTTGTTGACAGAGCTACAGCCTCACCTCTGCTTCCACAACTCCAGCACTGTCAAAGTGAAAAGAGAGCAGGTGTTACTCAACTTGAAAAGAAGTGTCACTACGATTCAAAGGATGCCTCAAATTGGACAGATTTCGTAACGGAATCATCAAACAAGAACTGAATACGTTTTGCTGTAAATGAAATAACAGAAGAACATAAACGAAACTGGAAGGAAAATCTCGAACTAATGGAAAAAAAGGTTTCCAAAGACCACCATGAACTACTAATTAAACTGAAAGAAAGTCATAGGACGGCCAGTCAAGAGATGGAACCGGGACCGCAGCAGTTTGACGGGCCTTATCTGTGAAAAGCAGAAGAACAAGAGGAAGAAATACGTGTAAAAATTTGCTGTGGGGTTATATAACTGAATTTATTGGTAGTGGTTAAGGGTAAATACACTACTGGCCATTAAAATTGCTACACCACGAAGATGACGTGCTACGGACGCGAAATTTAACCGACAGGAAGAAGATGCTGAGATATGCAAATGATTACCTTTTCAGAGCATTCACACAAAGCTGGCGCCGGTGGCGACACCTACCACGTGGTGACATGACGAAAGTCTCCTACCGATTTCTCATACACAAAGGGCAGTTGTCCGCCGTTGCCTGCTGAAAAGTTGTTGTGATGTCTCGTGTGAGGAGGAGAAATGCGTACCATCACGTTTCCGACTTTGATAAAGGTCGGATTGCAGCCTATCGCGATTGCAGTTTATCGTATTGCGACATTGCTACTCGCGTTGGTCGAGATCCAATGACTGTTAGCAGAATATGGAATCGGTGGGTTCAGGAGGGTAATACGGAACGCCGTGCTGGATCCCAACGGCCTCGTATCACCAGCAGCCGAGATGACAGGCATCTTAACCGCATGGCTGCAACGGATCGTGCAACCACGTCTCGATCCGTGAGTCAACAGTTGGGGCGTTTGCAAGACAACAACCATGTGCACAAACAGTTCGACGACGTTTGCAGCAGCATGGACTATCAGCTCGGAGATCGTGGCTGCGGTTACACTTGGCGCTGCATCACAGACAGGAGCGCCTGCAATGATGTACTCAACGACATACCTGGGAGCACGAATAACAAAACGTTATTCTTTCGGATGAATCTAGGTTCTGTTTACAGAGTCATGATGGTCGCATCCGTGTTTGGGGTCATCGCGGTGAACGCACATTGGAAGCGTGTATTCGTCATCGCCATACTGGCGTAACACCCGGCGTGGTGGTATGGGGTGCCATTGGTTACACGTCTCGGTCACCTCTTGTTTGCATTGACGGCACTTTGAACTGCGGACGTTACATTTCAGATGTGTTACAACCCGTGGATCTACCCTTCATTCGATCTCTGTGAAACCCTACATTTCAGCAGGATAATGCACGACTGCATGTTGCAGGCCCTGTATGGGGCTTTCTGGATACAGGAAATGTTCGACTGCTGCCCTGGCCAGCACATTCTCGACATCTCTCACCAATTGAAAACGACTTGTCAATGATGGCCGAGCAACTGGCTCGTCACAATGCACCTGTAACTACTCTTGATGAACTGTGGTATCACGTTGAAGCTGTATGAGCATCTGTACCTGTACACGCCATCCAAGCTCTGTTTGACTCAATGCCCAGGCGTATCTAGGCCGTTATTACAGCCAGAGTTGGTTGTTCTAGGCACTGTTTTCTCAGGATCTATGCACCCATATTGTTTGAAAATGTAATCACATGTCAGTCCCAGTATAATATATTTGTCCAATGAATACCCGTTTATCATCTGCATTCCTTCTTGGTGTAGCATTTTAATGGCCAGTAGAGTATCTTCAGCTTGCCCCAATCTCTGCTCCATGCATACATAATTAAATACACTCCTGGAAATGGAAAAAAGAACACATTGACACCGGTGTGTCAGACCCACCATACTTGCTCCGGACACTGCGAGAGGGCTGTACAAGCAATGATCACACGCACGGCACAGCGGACACACCAGGAACCGCGGTGTTGGCCGTCGAATGGCGCTAGCTGCGCAGCATTTGTGCACCGCCGCCGTCAGTGTCAGCCAGTTTGCCGTGGCATACGGAGCTCCATCGCAGTCTTTAACACTGGTAGCATGCCGCGACAGCGTGGACGTGAACCGCATGTGCAGTTGACGGACTTTGAGCGAGGGCGTATAGTGGGCTTGCGGGAGGCCGGGTGGACGTACCGCCGAATTGCTCAACACGTGGGGCGTGAGGTCTCCACAGTACATCGATGTTGTCGCCAGTGGTCGGCGGAAGGTGCACGTGCCCGTCGACCTGGGACCGGACCGCAGCGACGCACGGATGCACGCCAAGACCGTAGGATCCTACGCAGTGCCGTAGGGGACCGCACCGCCACTTCCCAGCAAATTAGGGACACTGTTGCTCCTGGGGTATCGGCGAAGACCATTCGCAACCGTCTCCATGAAGCTGGGCTACGGTCCCGCACACCGTTAGGCCGTCTTCCGCTCACGCCCCAACATCGTGCAGCCCGCCTCCAGTGGTGAGGCGACAGGCGTGATTGGAGGGACGAATGGAGACGTGTCGTCTTCAGCGATGAGAGTCGCTTCTGCCTTGGTGCCAATGATGGTCGTATGCGTGTTTGGCGCCGTGCAGGTGAGCGCCACAATCAGGACTGCATACGACCGAGGCACACAGGGCCAACACCCGGCATCATGGTGTGGGGAGCGATCTCGTACACTGGACGTACACCACTGGTGATCGTCGAGGGGACACTGAATAGTGCACGGTACATCCAAACCGTCATCGAACTCATCGTTCTACCATTCCTCGACCGGCAAGGGAACTTGCTGTTCCAACAGGACAATGCACGTCCGCATGTATCCCGTGCCACCCAACGTGCTCTAGAAGGTGTAAGTCAACTATCCTGGCCAGCAAGATCTCCGGATCTGTCCCCCATTGAGCATGTTTGGGACTGGATGAAGCGTCGTCTCACGCGGTCTGCACGTCTAGCACGAACACTGGTCCAACTGAGGCGCCAGGTGGATATGGCATGGCAAGCCGTTCCACAGGACTACATCCAGCATCTCTACGATCGTCTCCATGGGAGAATAGCAGCCTGCATTGCTGCGAAAGGTGGATATACACTGTACTAGTGCCGACATTGTGCATGCTCTGTTGCCTGTGTCTATGTGCCTGTGGTTCTGTCAGTGTGATCATGTGATGTATCTGATCCCAGGAATGTGTCAATAAAGTTTCCCCTTCCTGGGACAATGAATTCACGGTGTTCTTATTTCAATTTCCACGAGTGTACATAAGTATATTTTTTTCGAAGTGATAATAAAAAGAGTGGCATCGATCAACGATAACGGTGTTATAACAGAGTCAGCAACTCCAGAAGGTAACGTTGTTCGCTACATATTGCAAAGACAACTAGTAGGCGCTGGCGAAGTCACAGCACGTCCCTCAGGGTCACAGCGCCTCGGCATGGAGGGCGAGGTACAGCCAAGCAGGGGGCCACACAAACTTCCCCTCATCGATTTGATTCATATTGACAGTGAACTTCACTTCTACATCTACATCTACATACATACTCCGCAATACACCATACGGTCCGTGGCGGACCACAACTAGGATCTTCTCTCCCTGTTCCACTCCCAAACAGGACGAGGGAAAAATGACTGCCTATATGCCTCTGTACGAGCCCTAATCTCTCTTATCTTATCTTTGTGGTCTATCTACCCTATCCAAGAGATCATTTATGTAGATAGAAAACAACAGCGGACCTACCACACTTCCCTGGGGCACTCCAGATGATACTCTCACCTCCGATGAATACTCACCATCGAGGACAACGTACTGGGTTTTATTACTTAAGATGTCTTCGAGCCACTCACATACTTGGGACCCAATCCCATATACTCATACCTTAGTTAGGAGTCCGCAGTGGGGCACCGAGTCAAACGCTTTCCGGAAGTCAAGGAATATGGCATCCGTCAGATACCCTTCATCCATGGTTCACAAGATATCATGTGAAAAGAGGGCGAGTTGCGTTTCGCAGGAGCGATGCTTTCTAAAGCCGTGGTGATGCATGGACAGCAGCTTCTCTGTCTCAAGGAAATTCCTTATAGTCGAACTGAGAATATGTTCGAGAATCCTGCAACAAACCCATGTTCACCTTTCTTATTCTCATTAACAGTACGTGCAGAGCACGAGTAGAACTTAAACGTAACATGTATACAGGAGCACGCAACTGTTAACCTTTTCCGGGAAGATTGAGTTTGAAAATTCGAGGTGTCCATATAAACTTCGTATTAGCGCTAGTCTACAAGGGGTCTCCCGCCGAGCGAAGTAGCCCTTAGTTTCAAAAGAGCGAGGTCTCGGATTGAATCTCGCTGCTGGTACTTATCCGTCATTCCCACGTAATTCTAACAACAGATTTATCACGACTGTGAAAATTATCAACAACTAATTAATTATTTGTTATTTTCTCTATTTTATCCTGAAACCTTTTTACCATTTCTGTAATAAAATGAAGAGCAGTATTTTAAACATAGCTGCGCAACAGCAACGGTTCCACGTAATAAGACTAAAAACAGCCGACCAGTTGCAATGGATAAAGTAATCTTTACCTAGGTTACGACAGATTTAAATCTGTCTTCTTCGAGCTTATGAGCTCTGCAACATCCATGTACTAATTTTTATTTACATGACAAATCCTATTTTCAGGGTTATATATTAATTTGGACTAATGGATCTATGCAGATATTTGTAAAAACGACGATGATACATCATTCCATATTAATGTAATACTGCCGCTTTCTGAAGAAGACAGATTTAAATCTGTCGAAACCTAGGTAAAGATTACTTTATCCATTGTAACTGGTCGGCTGTTTTTAGTCTCATTAAAATGAAGAGCAATCAGAGAATCCACCAGTTATATCGGTCGACTCTAGTTTCGTCGGGTCATAAAAATTACTTTCGCCTGACCTCAGAAGTTAAGTCCCATAGTTCTCAGAGCCATTTGAACCATTTTTTTGTTCATCCATCACCTGCATTTCTTTTTCCTTTTCCTATGTAGCTAATTATGTGGTTTTCCTCTAACTTTGTTGCTGCGTAATTACGTAACGTGTAAAAGCAATTAAAGAACAGTGGCGGAGATTTTTGGAATGAATAGGTGGGGAGGGAGAAGCAAAGATTAGTGGTTATAGGTGCATAGTAAAGTGTGATTGAGAGTGAGTTGGAGGAAAAGCTAAGGAGCAATATTAATTTAGACACTGAGCACCTGTTTATTTGACGTGTTCTTTATATTTTGTGTCAAATGTCCTGCCAGTCATCCCAGTGTAAATACATTTGGACGATTGGTAGGACATTTGGCACAAGATATATGGAACACATCAGAGCATTGAAATACGGTACATACCTTTCAGGATTTGCGGGTCATCTAATACAGGAATACCACAGTCTGATAAAGGTATGAACACTATAATAATTAGTAAAAAAAGACACCTTCTTCCTTTCCAACAAAATCCACACATACACAAAGCATTAACAACAACAACAAAAAGAAACAGTTGCTCAGTGTTCAAATAAATATTGGAAACCATACGTTATATAAGATAATTGAAGAAATCACATGTAAAAGAGGCTTTTATATTCTTCATCCTCTCCCACTCAACCCCCACCCCCCTTTCACCACTCCCTATCCCCAGTTTCATATCACTTCTTGCTCCTCACCTTTTCCTCCAACTTACTCTTCATCGCACTACTATGCACTTATGTCTACTCACATTTGCTTCTCCCTCCCCCACCTATTCACCACAAAGACTCCATCGCAATTCTTTCATTACTCTTAAACAGAATATAAACACACAGCAACATAATTAAATATAACAACATACATATAATTAACAAGAGGGGAAACGAAGAAAAAAGGGTAGCTCAGAGACAAATTACTACCAATGTTGGCAACACTACAAAACCCAATACACACTTACGTAAAAGTATACGAATAAACACTACAAGTGTCAGTGTCTAATAAAGGAAGGAAACAGGCATTTCCGGATGTAGACGAAAAACCAAGAAGAAATTACCGTAAGTAAAAAGCTACAGATTATTGAAGAACTGTTTTTCGATCGTAAAAACAAATCAAGTTCTTAATATCTTTAAATACAGACCACTGACAATGCTTTACTTGAGTTAACCGATAAGTGTCTGATAAGAAAAACGCACATTTTCTTGTAGTAGATAAAGAAGTAACAAAAATATCTACATACAATCGTTATATAACAACACACATATAATTAACTAGAGGGGAAACGGAGAAAAAAGGGTAGCTCAGAGACAAACTACTACCAATGTTGGCAACACTACAAAACCCAATACACACTTACGTAAAAGTATACGAATAAACACTACAAGTGTCAGTGTCTAATAAAGGAAGGAAACAGGCATTTCCGGATGTAGACGAAAAACCAAGGAGAAATTACCGTAAGTAAAAAGCAACAGATTATTTAAGAACTGTTTTTCGATCGTAAAAACAAATCAAGTTCTTAATATCTTTAAATACAGACCACTGACAATGCTTTACTTCAGTTAGGCGATAAGTGTCTGATAAGAAAAACGCACATTTTCTTGTAGTAGTAAAGAAGTAACAAAAATATCTAGATACAATCGTTTCATTGTTACTAAAAGTAGAACAACCCAAATGCGGTCAGGCGTTCTCGAAAGTATAATGTTACTTAAAATCCGTCTTGATTGCAAAAAATTTTATTATTATTCATATGACCGGTTTCGGTTCATTCAGAACCATCTACAGATATGATATTTTAGTTACAGGAGTAACCCGTCCAAATCCAGCAACTTTCACGTGCTACGTCACATGACGTGATGTAGTATGTGAAAGTTGCTGTATTTTGACGGGTTACTCCTGTAACTAAAATATCAGATCTGAAGATGGTTCTGAATGAACCGAAACCGGTCATATGAATAATAAAAAATTTTTTTGCAATCAAGACGGATTTTAAGTAACATTATAAAATCACTGATTGCTGTTATCTCATAAGACATTATGTCTGTTTTTGCAACGTTCTCGAAAGAGTGGATATCTTCGGGACACGTGGGTGGTGACCGTTCCAACGCTGACGCGGATAAGACGTGGTTTTCGCCGCCGAAGGCTAGAGGGTTAACTCTGCGGCGAGATCTGGAGTCGGGCCACGAATCGATATTCAGCAAGTGTGCTCGCACGAGCGGTGCGCTGCCAACTCGTGTCCGGTTAATGCGTCGGCGGAATTTCACTTTCGAGGAGGTCGTCCTTTCTGAGGAGGCCATTAAATCGCTGTCCACACTCCACACCTCAGCACGCCAGGAAGCCGCGTCTCGGGAACATGCTGGAAGAAATCGCCGACACGTTCACCCGGAACTGTATTCTGGCTGCGCGTTTCGTCGGCTTACAGGAAAGTGATGCCTCCTTGCATAACAGGGTACACCCAACTCGAGCACCGTACTTTTTCAGAATTTATACAGCGAACCGGGAAAAGTTGGACTGGCTGGATGAGAACTGTATAACCGTAAAAGAACAATGTCCAAAGGAAGGATCCATTCTGCTTACAGTAATATTACCGTTTGGAGGAGAGAGATGAACCTGCATGCAAAACAAACAAGCCATTGTAACCAAACCACCACACGAGCGAATCGTTTCAGGATACGTTGGGGAACGAGTTCTTACCGCTACGTAAGTGGTATACGCTGTTTCTATGTCTGCCACATCATTTACTGTCAAAGAGGTCACAGTTCGTAGTAACTGACGGAAAGTCATTGAGTAAAACAGAAACGATTTCAGGCGTTCCCCAAGGTAGTGTTATAGGCACTTTGCTGTTCCTAATCTATATAAACGATTTGGGAGACAATCTGAGCAGCCGTCTTCGGTTGTTTGCAGATGACGCTGTCGTTTATCGACTAATGGAGTCATCAGAAGATCAAAACAAATTGCATAACGATTTAGAAAAGATATATGTATGGTGCGAAAATTGGCAGTTGACCCTAAATAACGAAAAGTGTGAGGTCATCCAAATGAGTGCTGAAAGGAATCCTTTGAACTTCGGTTACGCGATAAATCAGTCCAAAAGCCGTAAATTCAACTAAATACCTAGGTATTACAATTACGAACAACTGACATTGGAAGGAACACATGGAAAATGTTGTGGGGAAGGCTAACCAAAGATTGCGTTTTATTGGAAGGACACTTAGAAAGTGTAACAGATCTACTAAGGAGACTGCATACACTATGCTTGTCCGTCTTTTTTTAGAATACTGCGCGGTGTGGGGTCCTTGCCAGATAGCACTCATGGAGTACATCGAAAAAGTATTTTTTTTTTTCTTTTTTGTCATCAGTCTTTTGACTGGTTTAGTGTGGCCCGCCTCTTGAATTTCAGTATTCTTTTTTTCTAAAAGCGGAAATGGAATTCAAATCGTTTCCAGAATGACATTTTCACTCTGCAGCGGAGTGTGCGCTGATACGAAACTTCCTGGCAGATTAAAACTGTGTGCCAGACCGAAACTCGAACTCGGGACCTTTGCCTTTCGCGGGCAAGTGCTCTTCCAACTGAGCTACCCAAGCACTACTGACGCCCCGTCCTCACAGCTTTACTTCTGCCAGTACCTCGTCTCCTACCTTCCAAACTTTACAGAAGCTCTCCTGCGAACCTTGCAGAACTAGCACTCCTGAAAGAAAGGATATTGCGGAGACATGGCTTAGCCACAGCCTGGGGGATGTTTCCAGAATCAGACTTTCACTCTGCAGCGGAGTGTGCGCTGATATTACGTGCCCGCGAAAGGCAAAGGTCCCGATGTCGAGTCTCGGTCCGGCACACAGTTTTAATCTGCCAGGAAGTTTCGAAATTCAAATAATTTGAACTCCCTCAAAAACGCTCAATTCGAGTCATGTGATGCCTGTGACGTCACTGGCTAATTTATTGCTCCTACTGTCAAAATGCTAAACCACGGTGATGTCCTGTTTTGGAATTTACGTTTTGGAAAATGGTGTGTAGCACAATATTGTACAAATACATCTACAAAAACTCATGAAAAATTGTTTTTCAGTGTTCCAGAGGATAAGAAGATGCGAAAAGTGTGGTCGTACTGTACCGGCAAATTGTCACCAGGTCGACATACATGTTCACTAACTTAACTGAAAAAGTCTTGCACTGTGAAATTAACATTAACTTCATCTCCGAGATACGGTCTCCCACTGTTAAACGAATGATAGCGTCATTGAACGAAATTAAACTCCTAGTGACAAATTTTTTACTTAACTTAACCTCAACTGTTCGGTATTGAGTTGTTAAAGCGATCAACCATCGAATTTTATAAGACGATGTCCACAGATCGCTGGTTCGAATCTAACACGAATGAGCATTTGTAAAACGATTCGACAGTCGTCTCATATGAAAACCAAATCACGATTACAAATCTTCACCACACCGATCAGAAAGAGAATACCATTGTGGTTTCCATGCTGTCTGCATGCGCTTACATTTTGCAATCACCGTTCACACACGTCACGTTCGAAAAAAAGTTTTCCAGTTGATGTGGGCACACACTTTTTACTTAATTATAAACTGTGTTTCTATCCTCGTACCGTCTAGCTAGGATACTTATTGTTTGAACATTGGCAGTTTCATCATCTTACATAAAGGTGAAGTAAGTCTGCTTCAGACGTTAACGAACGTTTACACTCACTAGGATCACGGCCCTAACTTTTGTGTTTTTTGAATGTTGTATACGCTTTATATCTCCTTGTATAACCTCGTCATACTACCCCTCGTTATACTGTGGACATATGGCTATCACCTTCACTATCAGCAGTGCTTCCTAAAAAGTGAATTGTTTATTCGCAAAGTAAATGCATTTATCCTCTGTTGTCCGACTCTCAGACTAATTGTAAGATTAGTGTGAAGCTATATATAATACATCCCACAATCGAAGCACCTGCTGCAATCAGTTATTGCTAACGTCATTTTTGTATTTCGTGTAAAACTCTTAGAAAGTATATAACCGTCCCAGGATTCAAACATGTGACGTCATGCACTACAGTCGTATGCACTATCCGTCTTCTAGACAGGAAATCAGCACTACGTTTTGCCAACAATATTTTTTGGTGCTTTTGGTTGTAGCTCATGACTGATAGGCGACAATCTAGTTATATAAGAGGCGTCCAAAGAGAAACAAGCCGGAGGCATAATTACAGAAACCAGTACCTGTATGTTAGAAGTAGTGACCATGGCTGTTGAGACACTTGTCCCACTGTGACACAAGGCGGTGAATGTCTTTCTCATAAAATCCCCGGAGCTGCGATGTTAACCAGTTCCGCACATACAGCTGGACGCCGTCGTCCGAGGTTAATCGTTTGCCCCCGAGAGCCTTTTTAAGGGGACCAAAAATGATTCACTTCTGATTCACTTCCTGCAACACGGGACTACAGTGAATGTCCAGCGTTACAAACCTTGACGACCCTTCTCCAAGCGATCAAATCAAAATGACCAGGAACTCTCACTCGCGGGCTCATTCTGTTCCACAACCATGCAAAGCCTCATACGGCCAATACAGTCGCTGCACTCCTGCAGAAATTCAAATTGGAGGTTCTCAGCCACACTCCAACAGTCCGGACTTCTCTCCCTGTGGTTACGCCATATTTGGTCCCCTTAAAAAGGCTCTGAGGGGTAAAAGATTGTCCTCGGACGACGACTTTTATGAGACAGCCATTCACCACCTTGTGTCACAGTGGGACAAGTGTCTCAACAGCCAAGTCAATTCTTCTAACATTCAGATACTGGTTCCTGTAATTATGCCACCGGCTCGTTTCATTTTGAACGCCCCTTACAATATACAGACCCATTTGCAAAAGTTTACAATTCCTTAGTTTTGAGCGAGTTTGATGATGTTTCAGGGAGCAGGGAAATTAACGTCCGTCGTTGCACGTATCGTCGCTGTAAACGGGTTGAGCATAAACGATCAACTTTTGCAAGGCTTCCACTATCAGCATTCACAAAATTCCCTTCTTTTGTTACTTAAAAGTTGTAACTGCGTTTTCCATCACTACACAGCTAAACTGTTCGCAGTAAAACTACGTAAAAACGTTTTAACTTCGCCTAATGCTCCTGTAACAAAAGTAGAGCTACATATTACTCCTAGCTTGTGAAGCCACGAGAGCGTCAACCAATAACATAGCGTTTTCGATCACTTGGCCAGATCTTTATATTTAATTCTTTTTAATCTTTGATTACATAAAAATGTAACATTTTGGGAAAGGTCATAAGGGAATGGGAGAGTGAGCTTAGAAAACGTGGCCTATGGAAACCAGAGAAGATTGGAAGGAAAACTGAACTCACCTGCGTAGCCTTTGCCGATGACCTTGCAATTTTTACAGATAACGAACAAAATGCAGTACATCAAATAGAAATACTCAAGGAATGCACCGAGAAGGTTGGCTTGCAAATTTCTTTTGAGAAAACAGAATTTATGTTTACTTTCTTAAACATACAGAATCTGACAAAAAATATGGACGGATAAACAGAGTTCCACATTTTCTACACCTGGGGGAAATTTTGGAACCCACTGGACTAGAAAAAAATCTCAATAAACTCGAGCACGGAAGCTAAAGAGAGCCTACGGTCGAACACACCAACTTTACAACATAAAAATGTGCATGTCGTTGCATGCAAAAATCAGGCACTACAGCACTGTCATTAAACCCGAGATGCTATATGCAGCAGTAAACTTGTCACTCCATAACAAGACGCTACTACAAAATCTACAAAATGAAGAACGAAAGATCTATAGGAAAATACTTGGACTACGAAAAACTGAAGCTGTATATAGACTGCAAACCGACGAAAATAGAGCAGAAATTTCAAATATTGCTGCTGACATTTAAAAAAAGACGCACATAGACAGACTCGCTGAGTATAGACTCACACGCAAGATAAGCACAGCCACTGAAAACCTTAAAGGTATGACATGGGCCGAACGAGTACGAAGAGACCTTACTGATGCTCAACTCACCATTCATGACACTGCGGACCGTAGCATCTACAGAAGCAATATAGACAAGCGGAAGTCCAGCCAGAGACAAGAGCGAAAAAGACCTGTATAAAGTTGACGGATGAAAGAAAAAAAAGCCGCGAGAGAGAAAATGAAGGCCGGCTCTGTAACCGAGTGGTTCTAGGCGCTTTAGTCTGGAACCATACTGCCCCTACGATCGCAGGTTCGAATCCTGCCTCGGCCATGGGTGTGTGTGATGCCCTTAGGTTAGTTAGGTTTAAGTAGTACTAAGTCTAGGGGACTTATGACCTCAGATGTTAAGTCCCACAGTGCTTAGAGCCATTTGAGAAAATGAAAGTCTCATGGGGAAACCGCAGGAATAACTGTAGAAGCTTCACGTGATCCACAAGTGGTCTAAGCATAAATAAGTAGTACCGTGCTTATTGCACTACTTGCTTACAATTCCATCTACCGGTACCAATGTAACATTTCTCTTGACGTACTTTATTGAATTCCAACTTGCACAAATGTAATTGTTTCTATAACCTGATATAGTAAACAGCAACACAAAAATTCAGAAGATTATCACATAAAATAATCGGCATATAATGTTATTGCTCTTTTAATACGAGAAACAGAACTCGGCTGCTAGAGTTTGACGGTCTAAGAAATCTAGCGCTTCTCCGTGGTGAGTATATTTCTTTGCTGTGTTAATATAATAAAGAGGCTCACTTTTGTCTTGAGGTTTGTTGAGAGAGTACGTGTATAGATGTTAGTATCAATTTGGATATTAAGGGTACTGTCGCCGGCAGACGATAAAGGTTGTCGCAAGTTAATTCAGTTTCAACGACGCAGATAGTGTCAGTAAACACTACGTCTCCAAAAATCACGTGAAGGACTCAAGAAAGTATTTCCTTAGTGAAAAACGTATAAAACAGCTTACTTCTTTCATCAGTGACTGGTTTATTATTATGACTTGAGAATAAACACATAGAATTTTCGGAACGATGTTTTCAGGAAGCTTCATCTGCCGAGTCTGCACGCAGGGTCATTTTACCTTTAAGTATTGTCCCGTTTTCTGATTTCTGAAATGCTCCGCTGCCGTACTCCCACCACACAACTCTAACTGCACCTATACTGACTGGACTCCATTCATTCTACGAGGACAGGTAAAACGTACGCTGAAGCACCAGAAGCTGGTATAGACACGTCTATTCCAATACAGAGATATGTAAACTGGCAGAATACGGCACTGAGGTCTGCAACGCCTATGTAAGACAACAAATGATTGGCGCAGTTTTTAGATCGGTTACTGCTGCTACAATGGCAGGTTATCAAGATTTAAGTGAGTTTCAACGTGGTGTTATAGTCAGTGAGGTAGTGATGGAGATTTTCTCGTATCTCTTCACGAGTTTTTGTTGTTGTTGTGGTCTTCAGTCCTGTGACTGGTTTGATGCAGCTCTCCATGCTACTCTATCCTGTGCAAGCTTCTTCATCTCCCAGTACCTACTGCAACCTACATCCTTCTGAATCTGTTTAGTGTATTCATCTCTTGGTCTCCCCCTACCATTTTTACCCTTCATGCTGCCCTCCAATACTAAATTGGTGATCCCTTGATGCCTCAGAACATGTCCTACCAAACGATCCCTTCTTCTGGTCAAGTTGTGCCATAAACTCCTCTTCTCCCCAATCCTATTCAGTACCTCCTCATTAGTTATGTGATCTACCCATCTAATCTTCAGCATTATTCTGTAGCACCACATTTCGAAAGCTTCTATTCTCTTCTTGTCCAAACTATTTATCGTCCATGTTTCACTTCCATACATGGCTACACTCCATACAAATACTTTCAGAAATGACTTCCTAACTCTTAAATCTATACTCGATGTTAACAAATTTCTCTTCTTGAGAAACGCTTTCCTTGCCATTGCCAGTCTACATTTTATATCCTCTCTACTTCGACCATCATCAGTTATTTTGCTCCCCAAATAGCAAAACTCCTTTACTACTTTAAGTGTCTCATTTCCTAATCTAATACCCTCAAAATCACCCGACTTAATTCGACTACATTCCATTATCCTCGTTTTGCTTTTGTTGATGTTCATCTTATATCCTCCCTTCAAGACACCATCCATTCCGTTCAACTGCTCTTCCAAGTCCTTTGCTGTCTCTGACAGAATTACAATGTCATCGGCGAACCTCAAAGTTTTTATTTCTCCTCCATGGATTTTAATACCTACTCCGTATTTTTCTTTTGTTTCCTTTACTGCTTGCTCAATATACAGAATGAATAACATCGGGGAGAGGCTACAACCCTGTCTTACTCCCTTCCCAACCACTGCTTCCCTTTCATGCCCCTCGACTCTTATAACTGCCATCTGCTTTCTGTACAAATTGTAAATAGCCTTTCCCTCCCTGTATTTTACCCCTGCCACCTTTAGAATTTGAAAGAGAGTATTCCAGTCAACATTGTCAAAAGCTTTCTCTAAGTCTACAAATGCTAGAAACGTAGGTTTGCCTTTCCTTAATCTTTCTTCTAAGATAAGTCGTAAGGTCAGTATAGCCTCACGTGTTCCAGTATTTCTACGGAATCCAAACTGATCTTCCCCGAGGTCGGCTTCTACTAGTTTTTCCATTCGTCTGTAAAGAATTCGTGTTAGTATTTTGCAGCTGTGGCTTATTCACACGAGTATTCTTCACGAGTGTATCGTGAATATCAGGAATCAGGAAAAACATCAAATCTCCAACATCGCCGCGGCCAGGAAAAGAACTTGCGAGAACGGGACCAACGACGACTGGCGAAAATAGATCAACGTGACAGAGGTGCAACCCTTCCGCAAACTGCTGCAGATTTCGTTGCTCGTCCGTTAACAAGTGTCAGCGTTCGAAACATTCAACGAAACATCAGCGATATGGAACTCGGAACCGAAGACCAATCGTGTACCCTCGATGACTGCACTTCACAATGGCTGACGTCTCCTCGCCTGGACTAGTCAACACCGACATTGGACTGGAAACATTTCGCCTAGTCGGACGAGTCTCGATTCAAAGTACAGCCCATATCATTACAGGCCCATATCATTAACGTCGATATGCAGCAGGATTCTGGAACATACATTGTGTTCGAAATTTTGAATTACCTCGAAGAAAACTATCTACACTCCTGGAAATTGAAATAAGAACACCGTGAATTCATTGTCCCAGGAAGGGGAAACTTTATTGACACATTCCTGGGGTCAGATACATCACATGATCACACTGACAGAACCACAGGCACATAGACACAGGCAACAGAGCATGCACAATGTCGGCACTAGTACAGTGTATATCCACCTTTCGCAGCAATGCAGGCTGCTATTCTCCCATGGAGACGATCGTAGAGATGCTGGATGTAGTCCTGTGGAACGGCTTGCCATGCCATTCCCACCTGGCGCCTCAGTTGGACCAGCGTTCGTGCTGGACGTGCAGACCGCGTGAGACGACGCTTCATCCAGTCCCAAACATGCTCAATGGGGGACAGATCTGGAGATCTTGCTGGCCAGGGTAGTTGACTTACACCTTCTAGAGCACGTTGGGTGGCACGGGATACATGCGGACGTGCATTGTCCTGTTGGAACAGCAAGTTTCCTTGTCAGTCTAGGAATGGTAGAACGATGGGTTCGATGACGGTTTGGATGTACCGTGCACTATTCAGTGTCCCCTCGACGATCACCAGTGGTGTACGGCCAGTGTAGGAGATCGCTCCCCACACCATGATGCCGGGTGTTGGCCCTGTGTGCCTCGGTCGTATGCAGTCCTGATTGTGGCGCTCACCTGCACGGCGCCAAACACGCATACGACCATCATTGGCACCAAGGCAGAAGCGACTCTCATCGCTGAAGACGACACGTCTTCATTCGTCCCTCCATTCACGCCTGTCGCGACACCACTGGAGGCGGGCTGCACGATGTTGGGGCGTGAGCGGAAGACGGCCTAACGGTGTGCGGGACCGTAGCCCAGCTTCATGGAGACGGTTGCGAATGGTCCTCGCCGATGCCCCAGGAGCAACAGTGTCCCTAATTTGCTGGGAAGTGGCGGTGCGGTCCCCTACGGCACTGCGTAGGATCCTACGGTCTTGGCGTGCATCCGTGCGTCGCTGCGGTCCGGTCCCAGGTCGACGGGCACGTGCACCTTCCGCCGACCACTGGCGACAACATCGATGTACTGTGGAGACTTCACGCCCCACGTGTTGAGCAATTCGGCGGTACGTCCACCCGGCCTCCCGCATGCCCACTATACGCCCTCGCTCAAAGTCCGTCAACTGCACATACGGTTCACGTCCACGCTGTCGCGGCATGCTACCAGTGTCAAAGACTGCGATGGAGCTCCGTATGCCACGGCAAACTGGCTGACACTGACGGCGGCGGTGCACAAATGCTGCGCAGCTAGCGCCATTCGACGGCCAACACCGCGGTTCCTGGTGTGTCCGCTGTGCCGTGCGTGTGATCATTGCTTGTACAGCCCTCTCGCAGTGTCCGGAGCAAGTATGGTGGGTCTGACACACCGGTGTCAATGTGTTCTTTTTTCCATTTCCAGGAGTGTATTTAAATACGTTCAGCGTGGGTTTAGAAAACATTGATCTTGTGAAATACAACTAGCTCTTCATCCGAATAAAGTGTTGAATGCTATTGACAAGTGGTTTCAGGACTTGCGGAAGGCTTTTGACACTATACCACACAAGCGGCTTGTAGTGAAATTGCGTCCTTATGGAATATCATCTCAGTTATGTGACTGGGTCTGTGATTTCCTGTCAGAGAGGTCACAGTTCGTAGTAATCAAAGGAATGTCATCGAGTAAAGCAGAAGTTATTTCTGGAGTTCCCTAAGGTAGTGTTAAGGGACCTTTACTATACCTTATCTATATAAATGATTTGGGAGACAATCTGATCAGCCGTCTTGGGTTGATTGCAGATGACGCAGTCGTTTATCTTCTAATAAAGTCATCAGAAGATCAGAACAAGTTGCAAAACGATTTAGAACAGATACCTGAATGGCGCGAAAGTTGGCAATTTTACCCTAAATAACGAAAAGTGTGAGGTCATCCACATGACTGCTAAAAGGAGTTTGTGGGACTTCAGTTACACGCTAAATCAGTCAAATCTAAGGACAGTAAATTCAACTAAATACAATTACAATTACGAACAATGTAAACTGGAAGTAACACATAGAAAATGTTGTGGAGAAGGCTAAACAAAAACAGCGTTTTGTTGGCGGCACACTTAGAAAATGTAATAGATCTACTAAGGAGATTGCCTTTACTACGGTTGTCCGTCCTCTTTTAGAATACTGCTGCGCTGTGTGGAGTCCTTACCACATACGACTGACGGGGTACATGGAAAAAGTTGAAAGAAGGGAAGCACGTTTTGTACTGTCGCGAAATATGGGAGACAGTGTCACTAAAATGATACAGGATATGGACTGGACATCATTAAAAGAAACACGTTTTTCGATGCGACGGAATCTTCTAAATGGTACAAATGGCTCTGAGCACTATGGTACTTAACATCTGAGGTCATTAGTCCCATAGACTTAGAACTACTTATGCCTAACTAACCTAAGGACATCACACACATCCATGCCCAAGGCAGGATCCGAACCTGCGACTGTAGCAGCACCGTGGTTTCGGGCTGAAGCGCCTAGAACCACTCGGCCACAACGGACGGCACGGAATCTTCTCAAGAAATTCCAATCATCAGCTTTCTCATCCGAATGCAAAAATAATTTGTTGACAGCGACCTACATAGAGAGATATGATCACCACCATAAAATAAGGTTCGAATCCTGCCTCGGGCATGGATGTGTGTGGTGTCCTTAGGTTAGTTAGGTTTAAGTAGTTCTAAGTTCTAGGGGACTGATGACCAAAGTAGTTAAGTCCCATAGTGCTCAGAGACATTTTTTTTTGCATGTGTTCTTTCTTCCCGCGCTATATGAGATTGGAATTATAAAGAATTCTGAGGGTGGTTCGATGAACCATCTGCCAGGCACTTAAATGAGAGTATCCATGTAGATGTCGATATAGATCTAGATATATCGAGCGGATGGACGGGTACGGGTGTGGAGACAACATCATGGATCCATGGACCCCTTAAGTCAGCAAGAGACCAAGTTGTTGGAGGCGCTGTAATGCTGCAGTGGGGCGTGTGCAGTTTGAGTGATATGGGACCCATGATACGTCTAGATATGACTGTGACAGGTGACACATACTTAAGCATCGTGTTTGGTCACCTGCATCCATTCATGTCCATTATGATTTCCGACGGACTTGGACAATTCCAGCAGGACAATGCGACACCACACACGTCCAGAATTCCTACAGAGTTGCTTCACGAACACTCTGTTCTGAAGAGATCTCCACCCCCCCCCCCCCCCACACACACACACACTCTTATGTTATGAACATCCCTGCTCCTGCTCGATACATGGTGTTGCCTCCATCACTACTTCAGACATTAGTGAGTCCATGCCATGTCGTGTTGCAACACTTCTGCGTACTCACTGTGGCACTGCTTGATATTAAGCAGGTGTACCAGTTTCTTTGGCTCTTCAGTGTGTTTCAGTGACATTATCACCATCATCAGCTGGTTTTTCTTTATTGTAGAATATGAAAAATTAGCACCGTTGTAAACATTACAGAACATTATTACACGTGTACCGTTTGGCACCGAACACTGTATTCTGTGAATAATTTCATGATACATTATTTTCCTTACGTCGCAGCATGGTTTCTACGTTTGTTACCGTTATTTCCGACGTACTTTTCCTGTCATACTGCCGTTTCTCGCGCATACTATATGCCACCAGCAACGGTAAGTGACTGTTATTAACAACTATGAAAAGGTGAACTTGTATACGTCAGCGTTAAACGATTGGGAATTGCGGTAGTGTTGAGAACACAGGTTCGGTGTGTACTAGGTTGTTAAGTAATCTGATATATCACAATCGTTGTCAGGCTTTTAGTTGCTTATAAACACAGAAAAACGTCACTTTTACAAAAATCGTCAAAACTCCCGCTGCAGTTTTCAAAATCTTCGTGCAAAATGCGATACATTGTCGCGACACACGCGAACAGCAGGATGGCGTGTTGATTTGAATTATGGCCAAGGTGTAAAAGTTATGTTTCCCTATGTTTGGAAGCAACCACAAGCCCACCAACGAACTTGAGTGTATGACAAACCGCGTAACAATTTAGTGTACACCTGAAGTGTATCCACAACACTAACACAGTTCCCAGTAGCATAACGCTGCCGTATATAAGTTCACTTTTTCATATTTGTTAATAACAGCCGCTTATTCAGTTGCAGGGACATGCTGTATTCCAGAGAAATGGCAACGAAACACTGCATACATGCCTAAAATAACGGCAACATACGTATAAAACATTTTGCAACGTAACTTAAATAAAGTATTATCAAACTATTAATAGAATACCGTATACGTGTAGTAAGGTTTTGTGATGTTAGTAACGAAGCTAATATTGCATGTTTTAGAGTAAACAAAACCCGGTGATGATGGCGGTACTGTCGACGAAACTACAAGGGTTATCTGAAAACTAAGGTCAGAAGGCATGTTGCTTTAGCACGGAATGACCGTGGGGGAAGTTGGTGTCACTGCTGTGTAGCGGGAAGCCACCGGAAGGAACGAGCATTCTCAACAATCAGTAGCTCGTTGATTAGTGTTGAGGCGATTGTTAGAAATGACCGTTCTCATTCCGGCTCCAGCCATGTGCGAAGTGTGAGGACATGAACACAGCCGTGATTCATCGCGAAATTGTTTCAGTTCATGGACTTAATGGCAAGGCAGCATATGACTAAATGGGTACGGAATTTCAGTTTTGGAAAAACGGGAATTCGCGATGAAGACAGAAGCAGAAGTGTCTCTGTTGTGACTGATGATGTGGTGCAGAAAATGGAAGAGTATCTTCTCTCTGATCGCCGTTCTACAATTGACGACCTGCATGCAGTTTGTCCAAATGTTTCACGAACTGATGTTCGCGAAACCGTAACTGATCGACTAAATTATCGCAAGCTGTGTTAGCGATGGCTGCCGTGGGTGCTTACCGAAGCACACAAAATTAATAGTGGGTTCCGCTCGCGAGTTCCTTGACCATTTTGAGACTAAAGGTGAAGCTTTTCTCAACTCTATAGTGACAGGAGATGGAACTTGCGCTTATCACCATACTCCAGATACCAAACGAGAGTCAATTCAGTGGCGCCACACTTATTCCCGTTCAGCCAAAAACTTCAAAACTCAGCAAACAGCGAGGAAAATCATTGTGTTAGTGTTTTGGTTCAGAAAAGGGGTTCTGCTCGTTGATATTTTTGGAAACAATAAATGCTGCAAGATATTGTGAAACCATGGTGGAACATCGCAGAGCCATACGAACCAAACGTCGCAGGATTCTGTCAACGGTAGTCTGTCCTTCATGACAACGCCCGTCTGCGCACCCCTCACGAAAGAAAAGAGTTGTTGACTTCCTTTGGTTGGGATGTTTTAACTTACCCTTCTCACAGCCCCGATTTCGTGCCTAGTGACTATCGTCTGTTCACTAAACTGAACACCTTCATGGAAAACACTTTTCCGGCGACGACGAGGTGAAAATTGAAGAACTGGCTGAAAAAAGCGGCGGGAGACGTCTATGAAACAGGAATCAAAAAGCGCGTCCCACCGATGATTAAGCTTATTGGGGTAAATGCTGATTATGTGGAAAAATAATGCAAGACCTGTACAACAATGCATGTAAATTTCATTGAATTAAATTAATTTCTTTTACTACAAAAATTTCTTGTAACCTTACATTCCGGATTAGCCTCGGAGCTTGGGAAAGAAAATCAATAAAATGAAATTGTTTTGCATCAAGGCGGACCCACAATCTTATACTGATGTTGCTTAGCTGTACGTGGATGTACAGGTCATGAAGGCTCTACGATGAAAGTGATCGGCTAGACTGATTGTTTTCGATATCGCAGTCACTGACATCGTTTTCAACCGTGCTTCGCTCGATTACGTCACCTTAAGCCTCTACACTTCAGTAGGTGGCACGTACAGTGGTGTCAGAGAAAGATGAATTCCCGCTTATGAACTAAGAGCATTAAGATGCGTTCCGGTCCGTTTTCTCCTCTTAAGCTAATGCACATGCCTTGTTCTGGAGTCTGCCATCTGTATTCGTGCAAATGTGGTCCCCGCAACACAGAGGGAAACTCTTCCTCTGCTGTTGACACGACAAGTCTCGCCCAGATAATGAAGATTTGGCAGGTTTTTAAAAGGACACGGGAGAGCACTACCAACACGAGAAGTTGTCGGTGTTTCGTAAAGGTCACTTTCCCCCGCGGGCCACGGCACCGGAACAGAATTTTCTTAAGTAAGCGGCGATCTCTTAGATGATGACCAGTTTGGATACGGGATAGGTAAAAGCCCTGGAGGGGTAAGTCTGTCGTAACCATTTCGCGTATTGATGTACGGAAAGCGTTTTATGAGGTAAAGAAGAGTAAGGAGTTCGAAACACCCAGAAAAATACGCACTAGCAGGAAACAGATAAGACACATTGTGTCGAAATCCAAGAGGTATCGCAAAGAAGGGAATACCGAGATAGAACTCGTTGGATTAAAGATGGCACAACAGCGCATCTTCGTCGTCTACTGTTCAGCATGTATATCGAAGAAGTAGTGAAAGCGGAAAAAAATTGTTCTGTGGCTGGATTGTAATGCATTGTGAAAGAGGCTTTTGTAGATTTAGAGAAAGCACTTGACAATATTTGTATTACACTCATTTGTATTTCAAAGGTATAAGGGATAAAATACAAAGAACAGAGGGTTATCTATAATTTGCAATGCTGTTATAACAGCCGAAGGACATGAAAGGGTAGCACTGGCTATTTAAAACAGCGGGTAAGATTTCTCAGGAAGACTTCCTGAGAGACAGCCGCCATTTCTTACAAACTATGTTGAGTGTAGACCAGATATGGTTAATACTTCAAACAGTATTGACTGCAATTGAGAGTTGTGTCAAGCAAATTAATAAGGCACGGAACAGTTCCCGCATGATACACAAAAGAGGTGAGAACAAAATTGTACTAACGCAGTATCTGAAATGCAGAGAAGTAATACAGATGCAGAAGAGTTAAGAAGAGAGGGTGACATGCTTGGAGCCTACGTCTGATGTTGTTGAATCTGCACTTTAAGAATACAGTAAAGGCAACGAGGAAGAAATTTGGAAAGTGAATTAAAATTTAGGGAGGAAAAATAAAACCTTTGAGATTTGCATATGGCATTGTAATCCCATAAAATTCGGTAAAGGACGTGAAAGAGCCATAAAACAGAATGGAAAATGTTTTGAAATGAGATTATAAGATGAACACGAACAAAAATAAAACAAGGGTGATGAATTACAATAGAAGTAAATCAGGTGGTGTAGATGGAATTAGATTCGGAAATAAGACGCTAAAAGCAATACATGAATTTAGCTATCAGGGCGAAAAAATTACTGTCGATGGTCGAAAGCGAGAGGACACAAAACGCAGGCTCGCAGTAGTTCGAAAAGTATTCCTGAAACAGAGGAATTTTTTAAAATCGAATATTAATTTAAGGGTTAGGAGATCTTTTCTGAAGATATTTCTCTGACTGGAACTTTGTAGAGAAGTGGAACGTGGAGGAGAAGCAGTTTGGACAAGAAGAGAATAGAATCTTTTGAAATGTAGTGTTATAGAAGAACGCTGAAGATTAGGAGGATAGATTGAATAACTAATGGAGAGGTACCAATCAAAATGGGAATAAAAGTAATTTATGGCTTAACTAGACTAAAAGAAGGGATCAGTTGATAAGAAACACGGAGAGGCATTAAGGAATCGTCAGGCTGTTAATTGAGGAAAGCGTGATACTTGAAAGTCCTAGAGGGAGACATATCCATGACTACAGTCAGCAGGTTCAGATGGAGCTGTAACAGTTAGAGATGGTGAGGCTTTACAGGGCAGAAGAGCGTGGCGAGCTGCTTTGATGTAGGCTGACTGAAGACGGCGAAGATCGCCACAGCAACAACAACAACAACAACGTCGTCAAGATTCACTGAAAACAACAAACGTAACATCAAGACAACGAAGTAGATGATTTGTAAGAATTCTCCTACCTCGGAAGCCTAATAAAGAACGGTGGACAAAGCACTGAGGCTGTAAGAAGCAGATTATAACAGGTCAAGAGAGCATTTTACTCGTACATCGTAGGAACCATAATACACTCCTGGAAATGGAAAAAAGAACACATTGACACCGGTGTGTCAGACCCACCATACTTGCTTCGGACACTGCGAGAGGGCTGTACAAGCAAGGATCACACGCACGGCACAGTGGACACACCAGGAACCGCGGCGTTGGCCGTCGAATGGCGCTAGCTGCGCAGCATTTGTGCACCGCCGCCGTCAGTGTCAGCCAGTTTGCAGTGGCATACGGAGCTCCATCGCAGTCTTTAACACTGGTAGCATGCCTCGACAGCCTGGACGTGAACCCTATGTGCAGTTGACGGACTTTGAGCGAGGGCTTATAGTGGGCATGCGGGAGGCCGGGTGGACGTACCGCCGAATTGCTCAACACGAGGGGCGTGAGGTCTCCACAGTACATCGATGTTGTCGCCAGTGGTCGGCGGAAGGTGCACGTGCCCGTCGACCTGGGACCGGACCGCAGCGACGCACGGATGCACGCCAAGACCGTAGGATCCTACGCAGTGCCGTAGGGGACCGAACCGCCACTTCCCAGCAAATTAGGGACACTGTTGCTCCTGGGGCATCGGCGAGGACCATTCGCAACCGTCTCCATGAAGCTGGGCTACGGTCCCGCACGCCGTTAGGCCATCTTCCGCTCACGCCCCAACATCGTGCAGCCCGCCTCCAGTGGTGCCGCGACAGGCGTGAATGGAGGGACGAATGGAGACGTGTCGTCTTCAGCGATGAGAGTCGCTTCTGCCTTGGTGCCAATGATGGTCGTATGCGTGTTTGGCGCCGTGCAGGTGAGCGCCACAAGCAGGACTGCATACGACCGAGGCACACAGGGCCAACACCCGGCATCATGGTGTGGGGAGCGATCTCCTACACTGGCCGTACACCACTGGTGATCGTCGAGGGGACACTGAATAGTGCACGGTACATCCAAACCGTCATCGAACCCATCGTTCTACCATTCCTAGACCGGCAAGGGAACTTGCAGTTCCAACAGGACAATGCACGTCCGCATGTATCCCGTGCCACCCAACGTGCTCTAGAAGGTGTAAGGCAACTACCCTGGCCAGCAAGATCTCCGGATCTGTCCCCCATTGAGCATGTTTGGGACTGGATGAAGCGTCGTCTCACGCGGTCTACACGTCCAGCACGAACGCTGGTCCAACTAGGCGCCAGGTGGAAATGGCATGGCAAGCCGTTCCATAGGACTACATCCAGCATCTCTACGATCGTCTCCATGGGAGAATAGCAGCCTGCATTGCTGCGAAAGGTGGATATACACTGTACTAGTGCCGACATTGTGCATGCTCTGTTGCCTGTGTCTATGTGCCTGTGGTTCTGTCAGTGTGATCATGTGATGTATCTGACCCCAGGAATGTGTCAATAAAGTTTCCCCTTCCTGGGACAATGAATTCACGGTGTTCTTATTTCAATTTCCAGGAGTGTAGTTTCAAACATAGCCCTGAAGTTGTGAGAGTAACATCCAACATCATACGACTGGAACACAGAAATGCATGGAAATTAATTATGGGCTATCGGAAAAGCACCTAAGAGACTCTAGATTTGGTATTAACAGAGGAGTGTCGAAAATTGGGGGGGGGGAGGAGGGGGGGCTGACAAGATAAGGTTCAAATGGCTCTGAGCACTATGGGACTTAACTTCTGAGGCCATCAGTCCCCTAGAACTTACAACTACTTAAACCTAAAAAAACCTAAGGACATCCATGCGCGAGGCAGGATTCGAACCTGCGACCGTAGTGGTCGCACGGTTCCTGACTGTAGCCCCTAGAACCGCTCGGCCACACCGGCCGGCGAAAAGATAAGGAAAGAAAACACTGGCTAGGACAGGGGCCAGGATCAAAGCACACGTGACAAGACATCAGGAAATGGAAGGTCCTTTAGAGCGTAAAATTTGTAGTGGAAGAGAGGCATTGGAAAGCATACAGTGAGCAGTCAGGACATAAACTGTTCCCTTCTAAATAATCTGGTAAAATTTGGTGACGATTTAAACAGTGTGAAGCACTAATAAAAAGTTTCATCACGGCTCACAGTACACTTTCTTCTAAATTTGTATTATATTTCAGGTGCGGTTGGACCATACCCGATTACACCAAGATTTTGGATTCAATTTTTTTTTCAGCGTAAGTATCCATTTTTTCTCCGTGAATTCTCTTTCTATCTGCACTCTGTCTGGTTACTACTAATATTTTGTAAGTAAGACTTGTTGCTAAGAGTCTATGGATACGTTCACAAAATTTGAATCTACTTTGCAGGATGTATGCCACGAGATACTACAACCTTTTTATTTTTATTACTTATTCGTTTATTAATTAATTTTGTAATTTTGGTCATTTAGTCCGTGCGCATCTTTCGGTACGTTTCGGCCTCGAATACATCTCACAAATCTGAGTGTCTGCAGGTCGTGGCCCAGTGGTTAGCGTTGCTGCCTCTGGGTCACAGGGTCCTGGGTTTGATTTCCGGCTGGGTCAGGAATTTTATTCCCCCGGGACTGGATATTTGTGTTGTCCTCATCATTTCATCAGTACTTGGGAAATGGCGAGACTGGAAAGGGGAAAAGATTGGGAATTTCTAAAAGCACTGTTGAGTGCTCCACAAACCAAAATCACCATCATCATCACCACTACCATTACAAATCTGAGTTGCTCTTTCAGAAAGTTTCCCGTGTCAACTTTTAAGTGAAATGTCTCTGGCTTCAGGACTTGTGATCTGTACACAATCTTATATGTACACAAAAAATCGAGAAAGTATTCTGACACCACAGAATTATGCTGCTCGCCTCACCACTGCGAAAAATCAACAAATTAGCAAATATATATTATAAAATAATACGTATTTTTTCTTCAGTCTGAGTTGCACTTTCTTTAAAATTAAATGAGATGTTTCGATCACTCTGAATCATCTTCAGATCTATGGAGCTGAGACAACAGCCTGTCTGATGCAAGTACTTAGACCTGAAGATGATCCAGAGTGTTCAAAACACATCATATGATTTTTACAAAAAAAATCTGGATGAGGGTGAAAAATACACTCCTGGAAATTGAAATAAGAACACCGTGAATTCATCGTCCCAGGAAGGGGAAACTTTATTGACACATTCCTGGGGTCAGATACAACACATGATCACACTGACAGAACCACAGGCACATAGACAAAGGCAACAGAGCATGCATAATGTCGGCACTAGTAGAGTGTATATCCACCTTTCGCAGCAATGCAGGCTGCTATTCTCCCATGGAGACGATCGTAGAGATGCTGGATGTAGTCCTGTGGAACGGCTTGCCATGCCATTTCCACCTGGCGCCTCAGTTGGACCAGCGTTCGTGCTGGACGTGCAGACCGCGTGAGACGACGCTTCATCCAGCTCCCAAACATGCTCAATGGGGGACAGATCCGGAGATCTTGCTGGCCAGGGTAGTTGACTTACACCTTCTAGAGCACGTTGGGTGGCACGGGATACATGCGGACGTGCATTGTCCTGTTGGAACTGCAAGTTCCCTTGCCGGTCTAGGAATGGTAGAACGATGGGTTCGATGACGGTTTGGATGTACCGTGCACTATTCAGTGTCCCCTCGACGATCACCAGTGGTGTACGGCCAGTGTAGGAGATCGCTCCCCACACCATGATGCCGGGTGTTGGCCCTGTGTGCCCCGGTCGTATGCAGTCCTGATTGTGGCGCTCACCTGCACGGCGCCAAACACGCATACGACCATCATTGGCACCAAGGCAGAAGCGACTCTCATCGCTGAAGACGACACGTCTCCATTCGTCCCTCCATTCACGCCTGTCGCGACACCACTGGAGGCGGGCTGCACGATGTTGGGGCGTGAGCGGAAGAAGGCCTAACGGTGTGCGGGACCGTAGCCCAGCTTCATGGAGACGGTTGCGAATGGTCCTCGCCGATACCCCAGGAGCAACAGTGTCCCTAATTTGCTGGGAAGTGGCGGTGCGGTCCCCTACGGCACTGCGTAGGATCCTACGGTCTTGGCGTGCATCCGTGCGTCGCTGCGGTCCGGTCCCAGGTCAACGGGCACGTGCACCTTCCGCCGACCACTGGCGACAACATCGATGTACTGTGGAGACCTCACGCCCCACGTGTTGAGCAATTCGGCGGTACGTCCACCCGGCCTCCCGCATGCCCACTATACGCCCTCGCTCAAAGTCCGTCAACTGCACATACGGTTCACGTCCACGCTGTCGCGGCATGCTACCAGTGTTAAAGACTGCGATGGAGCTCCGTATGCCACGGCAAACTGGCTGACACTGACGGCGGCGGCGCACAAATGCTGCGCAGCTAGCGCCATTCGACGGCTAACACCGCGGTTCCTGGTGTGTCCGCTGTGCCGTGCGTGTGATCATTGCTTGTACAGCCCTCTCGCAGTGTCCGGGGCAAGTATGGTGGGTCTGACACACCGGTGTCAATGTGTTCTTTTTTCCATTTCCAGGAGTGTAAATGAGAATTACCTTAAACATCAATATATTTGCTGATTCTTTCTAAACGAATCAAACGCGGCAACGCTTTGCAGTTGCCAAATATGTCTGTCCTAGTCTCCTTCTTTCCCCGATCTCTGTCCACCTCTTCCTCCCCCTCTCTTCACCCATCTCCTCTGACCCCTTTCAGTATTTCCCCTTTATACGAGGGTTGGAACTTTAACAGTGACGACTACTTATTTACAGCTCGAACAAAATAGATACGCTTTTCAAAGTTTTACTGACCTTCAAAGTAGTCACCAGCATTGTTTATCACCCATTGCCGGAGATGTGGAAGTCGTAGAATACTTTTAGCAGAGCCAATTGTACTGACAGTTCCAACGGCGCGGTCTGTTGCCCCGAGAATTTGTAGTAGTTCTGAAGCGAGTGCCGTGAAGTGTTTCCTTCAGTTTAGGAATCGAATTGAACTCAAGAGGGCTTAAGTCAGTGCAGTAGGTGTTATATCACTTAGCCGCTCCATCAGACAAACGAATCTGTAACAGCTTGCCCTGTACGTGCCTGAGCATTGTCCTGCAAAAAGGATGGTCAGGTCCTGCAGAAAGTGTCATCACTTCTGCCTCATTTTTGGAACACAACCTACGACCAGCTATGTGAACCTGACGTTCTTCTGCAGCAGTTACGGGTATGTGACATTTATGTGTAGATAAAAAATAACTATTAATTTTCTTTTAAAGTAACTAGGTTATCAGATCAGTGTCACACTGTACGTGGCTAAACAAGGAAGTCGCTAAAAGCCGTAATAAGTTAATAAATGAACAATCATTCCGAGAACAGTAGACCGATACGTTTACCTGACACATAAACAGTCCCAGGAAAATTACCTTACATTCGTTTTTGAAGAGGCTTTGCTGGAACAGGACGTAGTGGTGCGAGATAAGCAGCAATTTAGCAAACCTAGAGCTGTGCTCCTTATCTTCTCGGTGCCACACGGCTCGTGCTTACGTCATATCTGTGTTGGTCGGCCATAATTTTCTCTGTAATCGAGTAATATTTCATGAGGCTCCCATGCATTTTAAAACCCTCATCATCATATTATTCTCTGCACTGGTTTACTCAGTGTTTTGTGTAGTTTCCTGCACGTTGATAGTAGATATTCGGAGTAACAGTTCATAACGTCGAATCTGCAATGTTTAGAAAAATATAATACCCGGTTTCCACAAATTTTCAATTCGCTTTATCATTGGTTTCTTTATCTATTGTATATGCACATGATTAATATCAAAATTACACAGACCGGTGTTAGCGTAGCCTACAAAACATTCTTTTAGGTGTAAGATTACATGATCGCCATTTTCAAGTTCTAAATGCAGGTGAACCAAGAACAGAAATAGTTTTAATAAATAACGGTACGGCATTAGATTTTTTCAATACTTATGTTAATGACATTAAACTAAAGTGGATGCAGTGCATACAAAAGGTGTGAATATTAGAATTATTTTACTTTGTGGACAGTATGTCATGATATTGAAAGAAAAATAATAAAATTTACAATGTGCACTAGACCAATTGTATTGATTTTGTACACGATACAATCTTAAAGTCTCTAAACCCAACACTAAAGTGATAACGTTGCGCGGCAAACGTATGGTCCAGCCCAAAATTATTGTATAACAAGTGTCACACAGTAATGAATGTCTATAAGTGAAGTTGGTTCAGATGGCTCTGAGCACTATGGGACTTGACATCTGAAGTCCTCAGTACCCTAGAATTAGAACTACTTAAACCTAAGTAACCTAAGGACATCACACACATCCATGCCCGAGGCAGGATTTGAACCTACGACCGTAGCAGCAGTGCGGTTCCGGACTGAAGCGCCTAGAACCGCTTGGACACATCCGCCGGCTAAGTGAAGTTGGCTAAGTTCGAAAATATATGTGGCACTATTCATAATGTGTTTTCAAATAAGACCAAACAAGAAAAGAGCGTAAAATTTTATGAAACTATAGTCTTCCAGGACTTCCCCAGGGGAATAAATGCTGGATACCCCAAAAAAGCTTTAGGTAAAACACAGAGTGCAGAAACGAAGTTTCTAGTAACTAAAGACTACTCAAGAACCGACCAGACAAAAGTCGAAACAGTGCGAGAAGAACGAAAATTAGAGCCAACTGAATGAATGATAAGCAAATACGCAACATACGGTTCTAACATGTACACATCCAAATCTTGCTTTAATTTACAAACCGGCAGGAACAAGAGATTTGGCAAGATCTAAGAAGAGATGGACAGACGATTTGTGCAGATGGAACTGGCTCAGCGGCTAATTTATGAAGTCCAGAAGAAGGCTCTTTGATGCTACTTATCACACTTCAAAATATAACTACAAAAATGAGATTCTTATAGTTCCTGCATATGAAATAACCTAAGTGAAGGTGAGCCTTAAACGTGGGTCGAACAAGGTAAGTTTATAATTTTGCATAGCTTCAGCTTCAGCGCCGCCGGCCGTTATGGCCGAGTGGTTCTAGCTGCTTCAGTCCGGAACGGCGCTGCTGCTACCGTCCCAGGTTCGAATCCTGCCTCGGGCATGGATGTGTGTGATATCTTTAGGTTAGTTAGGTTTAAGTAGTTCTAAATCTAGGAGAATTATGACCTCAGATGTTAAGTGCCATAGTGCTCAGAGCCATCTAATTTGCCATAGTGCTCAGAGCTATTTGAACCATTTTTGCTTCAGGGGCCATAGCGACCGAGTGCGTCACAGAAAGCTTGAAGAATATCACGCGTAAGCAGCTGTGACATTTGCATTTGGCCAGCTATGGAATGGTATGTTGTATGTTAAAAAAATTTCGATCACACTGTCTTTGCCGCCTGAGCGACGTAAAGTAAATGTTCGTTTTAAAAGATGATTAAGGAGTTTTTATGCTGTTCCACACTGTGAAGTAACTACTAGATGTTACGTCTTACTTTCAGGTTGAACGAGGAGGTATCGGAGAAACACGGCTTGTTATACAGCGAGCTGACAGAAGTACTAAGGTACGTACGTGATCGAAGAGATATCGGCATTGCAACCGGTCGTCATAAACGTCATTCCACGATATTTCAACTGAACGCCTGCGTGGTCCATGGAACTCTTCTATCCCTGACGTTTCGTCCAAAGCTACGTTGGACATCTTCGGAGGTGCTCCTGGTTGTGCTGAGTCTAGCCGACTGATGAGTCGGACGTCGAAGAACGACCTAAATACCGTGGAAAGTGGGCGTGGTCTGGAATGCACGTCATAAGAGGGATAAACCCCGTCAAGGATAAAATATGACTATCGATCGTAGTACGTCAAAGATAAAAACTTATCGATTCTGTATCGTCACTGTTCATAAATCGCTGAGTTTCATAGTTCCTTCTTTTCTATTAAAATTATCCCCATGTTTATATATTTCGATGGCTTCTCTATATAGCTGTGGATAATAGTTCGGCATAGTACATAAAACTTCAGTTTCCGAAAATTTCACTACGTGATCACGCGACTGAACAGCTTGTTCGGCCACGGCTGACTTGTCTGTTTTCCCTAGTCGGCAAAGACTTTTATGTTCCTTCCACCGTGTATTAGAACTTCTCTTTGTAGTTCCGATGTAGACCTTACCACATGTACACGGAATCTCGTATACACCACTTGCAGGCAGAGGGGGACGTTTATCCTTAAGGGAACGAAGTGCTTGGCCCTATTTTCTTAGTTGGTCTCAAAATCGGTCGAACGTTATGTTTCCTTAAAATCTTGCTGATTTGATCCGCTACTTTTTTATGAAGGGTAGACAATTCGTGTTCTTCCATCGCTGTGTCCTATCGTTGTCCTCAGGCCTCCTGTTATTCGGTCGCAAAACTCTATTTCTTTCCTTATTTGAGTATGAAACTACCGCTTTTTGAACATTTATACACGACTGTGCTTAAACTGACACACAATATTTTTAGCGCAACGCAATCTGACTTTCAAAAATCCCTACAAAAGAATGGCCCTGACTAACATTAAACTATACCTTTCAGAAATCACTTACCTCACAAAAATCTTCATTACTCGAACTACTGCAATACAGCGAGCGCCACTACTGCCAGCTAAATAAAAGATTCAAACTACTGAAGGCACTAACTACTGATAGGCATAGTTAGCAAATGAAAGATTTTAATAGAGAACAAACAATGTATTTACCTTAATAGTCATAATATATATAGCAGTTCATGATATCCAGTATAACAAATTTCAAAACTCCGCCATTTCTCTCCCCACATCCACCACTGCTGGCAGCTCACCTCCTACTCCGCAACGCTACGCGCTGTTAACATCCAGCTGCCCAACACTACACTGGCAGACAACAATGCAAACTAGCCACAGACTGCACACAGCACAGCCAGTGATTTTCATACAGAGCGCTACGTAACGTTGCCAATAAGAAAACATAAACAGCCTACTTACATAGCCTACTTACATAGCCCCCATGCTCCCCACAAAAAATTTTACAAATTGTTTTGGGCAGTGGCCAATAATGATTTCAAAAAATTTTTCATAATTACAATAACAAAGATATCAAATGCACACACTTATTTATACAATGTTGGTCAAAAGCTAAAATTTTCTCACAGTCTATAAAGACAGTCCTGATCATTCATCATAATAGGAATTACAGTTTTTTTTTTCGCAAAGTCTCATTAGTAAAAGAAATTGCACACAGAAGTAGTGGATTTCCATGCAGTCTTGAAGAAGGAGTGTTGTCCTTCCAACGGAAAAACAGTGCTGACTCTTGACATGCTGATAGGTAATGGGCCACAACAGAGCAAACCCACAGCAGAGTCAGTCGATTTTCATATAGAGCGCTACGTAACGTTGCCAATAAGAAAACATAAACAGCCTACTTACATAGCCTACTTACTAGTTTCAAGTACCCACACACAAATGCTTCAAATGGCTCTGACCACTATGGGACTTAACTTCTGATGTCATCAGTCCCCTAGAACTTAGAACTACTTAAACCTAACTAACCTAAGCACATCACACACATCCATGCCCGAGACAGGAATCGAACCTGCGACCATAGCGGTAGCACGGTTCCCGTCTGAAACCGCTAGAAGCGCTCGGCCACTCTGGCCGGCTGTCTGCTTTAGATGTTTTAACTCGGCGTCCAGGTATTCCGGCGCAGAAATCCTTTTAGATCTGTCCACTAGACTTTTAATTACACCTCTGTCCATGGACCACTGTAGCAACTCAACACAGCAAAGAATCAACAAATCGTTGGTAGTCCCCTGCAGAAATACTAAGTCATGTTGTCTGTTTTGCCGTCCTTAACTGCGAACACGTTGCCAGTGCAGGATTCTGTGCACGAACTGACCTCTCCATTATGCCCCACAAACGTTCTGTGCGATTTTGTCGGTTGACCTAGGTGGCCAATTCATTCGCTGGGATGGTTCAGAATGTTCTTCAACATCTGTGACCCGGTGACATGTTTGGGAACATGAATGGCTGCAAACGGCCTCCAGGTAGCCGAACGTAACCATTTTTCGGTTCAGCTGGTCCAGAGGGTCCAGTTCATTCCACGTAAACACAGCCCACAGCATTATGAAGCCATCACCAGCTTGCATGGTGCCCTGTTGGTAACTCGGGTCCATTGCTTCGTGGGGTCCACGTCACACTTCAACCCTACCATCACCTCCTACCAAGTGAAATCGGGACTCGTGTGGCCAGGTTTTCCAGTTGTCCCAACTGAGACGTGCTGCAGGTGATGTGCGGTTAGGAAAGGCACTCACTTCTGAATACTGTTCTTCTCGGGAACATGGATGCATGAGCTGCTAAGCTGATTTTGCAGTAATTCTCCCGTATGTCAGCCCTTGCAGTCTTCGGAATTGTGTGGATGATATTTTTCCGAAAGTCAGTTATGTATATCGCCAGACTCGCACAATCTAAACGCTGAAGTGTATAGTTTTGTTGCCACTTACCCTAATGATTTAAGAAATTCTGATGTTAGCCGGCCGCTGTGGCCGAGCGGTTCTAGGCGCTTCAGTCTGGAACCGCGCGACCGCTACGGTCGCAGGTTCGAATCCTGCCTCGAGCATAGATGTGATGTTGTCCTTAGGTTAGTTAGGTTTAAGTAGTTGTAAGTTCTAGGGGACTGATGACCTCAGATGTTAAGTCCCATAGTGCTCAGAGCCATTTGAACCATTGGATGGAATGTTATCTATCCCTTCTGCAGTATTTGATCTGAAGTCCTCCAAAACTGTCTTAAATTTTGTTTCTGATACTGCATTCCCTATCCCTTCTACGAGGGTCATTCAGTAATTAAAGAGATAAATTGGTCTGGGGTAAAAACTTGTAGTAAGGCAATTTTGACACTTTAAGTTGGCATCACTGGGATGAGCCCTGATGAGCTGATGTATCAACATTGTTTTGTTTGTAACCTCTAAAACACTTTTCAAGATGGCGAGTGCGCTTGAAACGTCCGGATTATTTGAACAACGTTCTGTTATTGGTTTTTTACTTGCTGAAGGTAAGAAAGTAGTAAATATATAATGTAGAATGTCTAAAGTTTATGGTGAAGGTTGTATGAATCGTGAAAATTTTTACAAGTGGGTAGAACAGTCCATAAATGGTCGCGACTCAGTGATTGCTGACCACCGTTCTGGCCGACCAGTTGCAGTTTCAACTTCCTCACTTGAAAGTCGTATTGATGACATTATTCGTGCCGACTGCCTTGTGACTATGGAAATGACAGTTGATAAGATTCAAGTTAGTACTGGAACAGTTCCTAACATTATCTGTAACAAGCTGAACTACGTCAAAACATGTGCAAAATGTGTCCCAGAGGAACTGACTCGGCTACACAATGACACAAGGTTGAGAGTGTGCACAGAGCTAAAGGAACCTTATGAAAGAGAAGGTGAGCACTTCCTCAAGAAAATTTTAGCTTGTGAAGAAACTTGGTTTACTATTATGAGTCAGAATCAAAGATACGAAGCATGGAGTGGAGGCACGTCAACTCAAATGCCAAGAAAAAATTCAAAACCCAAGTACCAGCAGGAAAAGTCGTGTTGATGGTGTTTTGGGATGCTCAAAGTCCACTTTTTGTGATTATCTCGAACAGAAGCGTACAATGAGCAGCCAATATGTCGGATTTACTTTCAAACAAGGTGAAGCCAGCCATGAGAGAGATACGTCGTTGATATCAGAGAAGAGGTGTGATCCTCCAGCAAGACAACGCACGTCCACATATTGCTCAATTAATCCGTGAAACCATTGACAAAATGGGCTGGGAAGTACTGCCTCATCCTCCTTGCAGTTCTGATGTACCACCTAGAGATTTACATTTGTTTGGCACACTGAAGGAGGTATTATGTAAGAAGAGGTTTCAGGACAACGAGGACGTGAAAAAGGTTGTGCGAAATTGGTTCATGCATCAAGATAAATAGGTCTTAGCAACCGGAATATGAAAAGCTTGTAGACCGTTGGAAAAAGTACATAAATGTTAAAGGGGATTATGTTGCAAAGTAGAAAAATTAATGTTTTGTAAAACCAAACGCTCTTTTCTCCAGATCAATTTGTCTCTTTAATTATTGAATGACCCTCGTAAATCGACTCCTGTTTCTTGTTTGACTGCAAATCTTGTCTCTCATAGAGGTCTACAATGTACTTTTTCCACCTATCCCGTCTCTTGGTTCAAAAGGCTATGGGCACTATGCAGCTTAACTTCTAAGGTCATCAGTCGCCTAGAACTTAGAACTACTTAAACCTAACTAACCTAAGGGCATCCCACACATCCATGCCCGAGGCAGGATTCGAACCTGCGACCGTAGCGGTCGCTCGGCTCCAGAATGTAGCGCCTAGAACCGCACGGCCACTCTGGCCTGCGTCCCGTCTCTCCTATGCACTTAACAAAGTACTAACAGTACAATAACACTACACCACTGTGACTGCCTTTGTACCAGTTCCACCCAGTATATGCAAACGCCTTATTATGCGACTTGTGCAATGAAAGAAACTATGTGTTTTCGTCATGATGTTTACAACTTTTGTTCTTTGGGGCTCGCAGTACAAAATATGTCTTTTAATGACATGAGTATTGTGACACAGCAGTGTAGCTGACTATTATTCATAATAATCAATCCGTCATATCAGCTTATGACTAATACCTAGTACTTTCATAATAAATTCGATAGAATGTGTTACAGACATTGTACCACTATATCCTTAGGATCCCTGCCTTTGTAATGATTTCCACTAATATTTTAAAAGGCTGCCTCTGCAATTCTTTCCTTCCGGTACTCATTCAGCCACAGTTTCCACTGACGACTCATACCTTAATACGAGGCATATTCGTAATGTGAGCTCCGATCTGTTTCGAAATGGAAACCACTGTGAAAATCCGACGAATCTTAGCACAGGTGTGTTGCGTAGTGCCTCTAGTACGACCGGAAATAACGTCACGTCGCTCTTTTCAATTCTGAGTGCACAGTGGAAACATAAAGATCCCTAGGAAACAGCGTCTGCCTCCAAGTCTGAGGACCTGGTGATTCATGACCCTCCTGCAGCGTTTTCGATGGGAAGTGTGTGATCACCCACAGCACAGCCCTTAACTGGCTGCCCTTGAGTTTCATCTCTGTTCATATGAATCGCTTTCTTTGAAGACATTTTTGGCACAGTCAACGAGCTGTAGATCGGCGTAGATTATTGGCGCATGGCACAGCCAGCTGCCAATACGAGAGTATTGGAAAGTTCGCACCGCGGTACTACAAATGTCTAAGTCGGAACAGCGACTATCTAGAACAGTAACTTGAAGGTGGAAATAATTGTTGCGAAAAAAAGATTTTCGATTTTCACAGCGGTTTCAATTCCGAGACCGATCGTAGGTTGCTTTCCGTGTAGCCGTTCTATGTGTCCAACCATTTAACGATAAAGTGTTCAGCAGAAGCTTTAGACATGTGATGCCATAGACAATGCTGAAGATTATATGGCTAGATTTGTTCACTAATGAGAAGGTGCCGAATCGAAATGGGAAGAAATTTTGGCAATTCTACAAGTCTGTGACTCCCAAAATAGGAATGTTATTGAATACCTTACTTAAAATTTGCATCCGATAACAGCTTCAGAGCAAAGGAATTGGAGGAGGGAGGAGAAAGTTTTCTTTTTTGGGGTTATCAGTCTTCTGACTGATCTGATGCGGCTCGACATGAATTCATCTTCTGTGGCAACCTCTTCATCGCGAAGTAGCACTCGTATGCAGCATCGTGAATTATTTGTTTAGTATGTTATAATCTTTGTCTCTCCCTGTAGCTTTTACCCTAAACGGATTTCTCAAGTACTATGGGATGTATTCGCTGTTGTCTTAAAGCATGTCCTTCCGCCCCGTCCTTTCTTCTAGTCAAAGGTCTTTCCATTCACTTCGACAATTATGCGTCGAATTTCATTTCGCATTCATCAGTCCACCCAATTTTCACATCTTAATCGCTTCAATTTTCTTCTGTTCTGGTTTTCCCACAGTCCATGTTTCACTACGATACAGTGCTGTGCTGCAAACGCACATCCTCAGAAATTTCCTCCTGAAATTAAGTCCTATACTTGTTACTAGCAGACTTCTGTTTGCCTGTGCTAGTCTGCTCTTCATACCCTCATAGATCCTTTCATCGCCTTTCATTTTGACTCCATGGTAGCAGAATTACTTACCTTAGGCTGATTTTTGGTCACTAATTTCGATGTTAAGTTCATCACTAGTCGCATTTCTGCTACTCTTCATTACTTTCGTCCCAACGGCGTTGCCGCAGTTGTAACACCGGTTGCCGCCAGATCACTGAAGTTAAGCGCCGTCGGGCTTGCACAATACTTGGATGGGTGACCGTCCGGTCTGCTGATAGCTGTTGGCAAGTTCTCAGCTCTCGTGAGGCTGGTGGAGGAGCTACTTGATTGGGAAGTAGTGACTCCTGTCACGAAAACATTCAACGGCCGGGAGAAAGTGTGCTGACCATGTGTCACTCCATACCTGCACCCAGTGACGCCTGTGGGCTGAGGATGACACGGTGGTCGGTCGGTACCACTGGGCCTTAAATTTCTTTACGGTCGTATTTGAGTTTAGGAAGAACAGTCCACTGAAGTTTTGTGAGCTCCTCTCGGGTGCGAAGACTTGTGTGAGGTCTTGCGTTGTCATGAAGAAGGGGAAGTTCGTTCAGATTTTTGTGTCTACGAACACGCTGAAGTCGTTTCTTCAATTTCTGAAGAGTAGCACGAGTGTGTTCGCACGCTCCGCCATTGCAGGAGTCAAGGCTGTGCACGGCCGGCCCGCACGCGGGAGATCAGACAGTCTTGCTTCACCTTGCAGCGATGATGACACACGCTTTGCCCAACGACTCACCGTGCTTTTGTCCACTGCCAGATCACCGTAGACATTCTGCAAGCGCCTATGAATATCTGAGATGCCCTGGTTTTCCGCCAAAAGAAACTCGATCACTGCCCGTTGTTTGCAACGCACATCCATTACAGACGCCATTTTAACAGCTCCGTACAGCGCTGCCACCTGTCGGAAGTCAATGAAAGTATACGAGACGAAGCGGGAATGTTTGAAAATATTCCACAAGAAATTTCCGGTTTTTTCAACCAAAATTGGCCGAGAAAAAAAATGTGTTGCATTACTTATTGAACTGCCCTCGTACAACAAACGAGAATTAATTTATTGGAAAGAAAAACAGACTGTTACGAACGTCTTTGTACCCCTATAATTTATCTGTTTCTAGACGCCTTCCACCGGAAGACACAAACGAGCATAATCACGAACAGTTTGCATGAAAGGTCAGATATGCCGAATGCGGCTATTGTCACATTTCCACGGTGGACCGCGGACGCCTTGCCATGATCTGGCCTTCGCCCTACTTTCACAGACGTGCCTTCGCGGGAACAATAGCACCCGCTCCGCAGATGTTCCGCACATCTGTTGACCAGACGTCGGGATGCCTCGCATTACGCAGACCGCTGGACCTTGACATTATCTCACCGACCAACAGGTGGCTGAACTATTTTGTTTTTTAGACTGTGTTACCGGCGAGGAGATGTCCTTGGTTGTGCTGACGACTTTCCCGTGAGGTCGTTTCACCCACACGTTCAGACGGGCAGAATAGCCCAACTGTCTCCCCAAATCCTGTTTCGAAATTTTATATATTTCTTAAAGCTTCAGGTTCCAAGGGACAGTCTGAGCAAAAGTTGCTTCGGTATTCAACGAGTCACAGAATGAGTCACAGAAAGCTAATTTAACCAACAAAAAAATGTTATTAAAATGCTTTATTCAATTTCAGACTCTTTTAAAATCAAATCGGTCCCCAGGCATGGACATGGGTTCTACTTTCAAACTGCATACTCGATGAAGTAACAGGCTATTGGAAAAAATAAATGATCCACTACCATACAATGCTGTGCTCCAAACGTACAGGGCTATTACAAATGATTGAAGCGATTTCATAAATTCACTGTAGCTCCATTCATTGACATATGGTCACGACACACTACAGATACGTAGAAAAACTCATAAAGTTTTGTTCGACTGAAGCCGCACTTCAGGTTTATGCCGCCAGAGCGCTCGAGAGCGCAGTGAGACAAAATGGTGACAGGAGCCGAGAAAGCGTATGTCGTGCTTGAAATGCACTCAAATCAGTCAGTCATAACAGTGCAACGACACTTCAGGACGAAGTTCAACAAAGATCCACCAGCTGCTAACTCCATTCGGCGATGGTGTGCGCAGTTTAAAGCTTCTGGATGCCTCTGTAAGGGGAAATCAACGGGTCGGCCTGCAGTGAGCGAAGAAACGGTTGAACGCGTGCGGGCAAGTTTCACGCATAGTGATGTGAAAGATTCGGTGTTTAAACCTCCTCTACCAAGAAACGTGCCAGAACTGCGAGCTCGTATCAACAATGCTTTCGAACTCATTGACGGGGACATGCTGCGCCGAGTGTGTGAGGAACTTGATTATCGGCTTGATGTCTGCCGAATCACTAAAGGGGAACATATCGAACATTTGTGAATGCCTAAAAAAACTTTTTGAGTTTTTGTATGTGTGTGCAAAGCATTGTGAAAATACCTCAAATAATAAAGTTATTGTAGAGCTGTGAAATCGCTTCAATCATTTGTAATAACCCTGTATATTCTCACAAATTTTTTCCTCAAATGATTGCTTATATTTGATAGTAGTAAATTTCTATAGGCAAGGAATATCCAGTTTCTGTCTGCTTTTTATGTTCTTTTATCTCCGTCCGTCATGAATTATTTCGCAGCCTACGTAGCAGAATTACTTAACTTCATCTACGTCGTGACCACCAACGCTGATGTAAAGGTTTTTGCTACTGTCATTCCTGCGACTTCTCCTTACTTTGGTCTCTCTTCGATATAGTCTCAGTCTATATTCTGTACTCTTTAGACCGATCATCCCATTCAGAAGAGTCTGTAAGTCTTCTTCACTTTCACTATGAGGAGCACTGTCGTCAGTGAGTCATATAATTGATATCCTTTCACCTTGAATTTTAATTCCGCTCTTGAACCTCTCTTTTATTTTAGTCATTGTTCAATGTGTAGATGAAACAGGAGGGGCGAAAGGATACTTTACTTTCTGACAGCCTTAATAATCCGCGCTCTTAGGTATTGGTCTTCCAGTCTTATTGTTCCCTCTTGGGTATTCTACATCACCAGTATTTTGCTAAAATTTACTCCTTTTTTTCTCAGAACTACGAATGTCTTGCTCCATTTGACATTGTCGAGCCGGCCGTTGTGGCGGTCGAGTTGTTCTAGGAGCTTCATTCCGTAATCTCGCGACCGCTACGGTCGCTGGTTCGAATCCTACCTGGGGCATGGATGTGTGTGATGTCAGGTTAGTTAGGTTTAAATAGTTATAAGTTCTAGGGGACTGATGGCTTCAGACGTTAAGTCCCATAGAGTTCAGAGTCATTTGTACCATTTTTTGATATTGTCGAAAGCTTTTTCCAGATCACCACATTCTAGGAACGTGTCCTGATTTCTCTTTTGTCTTGCTTCCATTTTTAACTGCGATGTAAGAACTGCCGCTATGGGGCCTTTAACTTTCCTAAAGCCAAATTGAGCATTATTTAACAGATCCCCAATTTACTTTCCTTTTCTTCTGTATATTATTCTTGACAGCCACTTGGGTGTATGAATTTTTAAGACGATTGTGCCATATTCCTCTCACTTGTTGGATCGTACAGTATTCGGAATTGTGTGGATTATGTTTCTCCGAACGTCTGACAGTATGTCGCCACTCTTACGCATTCTACACAGCAACGTGAATTGTCGTTTTGTTGCCACATTTCTCAATTAATGTGACCACCTGTTGAAATACTGAATAACCACGATTTGTAAGCAGACCGCTGGAAGTATTGACAGTGTTCAGGAGCCATGTCGACTAGCGTATCATGGCCGGATGCGCTAGGTTTCCCTGTTCAGGATCCATGATGCGTGCAGTCTGGTCGAGGTGATTCCACAGTGTCCTCATTGGGCTGAAATCTAGAGAATTTGGTGGCTACGGGATTCGAGAAACTCACCCTGGTTCTCCTCGAGCCACGCAAGTACTTTGCAATCCACGTGACACTTTACATTGCCCTGCTGGTAGATGCCAAAACAAAGATGGACGAATTAACTCCGCGTGTGCATATGAGGGCCCATTATTCCTTCCAGGGTGACGAGATCGCCCAGGGAATGCTACCAAAACGTTCTCCAGATCATAATGCTCCCTCTTCAGATGGTTCAAATGGCTCCGAGCACTATGCTACTTAACTTCTGAGGTCATCAGTCGCATAGAACTTAGAACTAATTAAACCTAACTAACCTAAGGACATCATACACATCCGTGCTCGAGGCAGAATTCGAATCTGCGACCGTAGCGGTCGCTCGGTTCCAGACTGTAGCGCCTAGAACCGCACGGCCACTTCGGCCAGCTGCTCCCTCTTCGGCCAGATACATGTTGCGGGTTGTTTGCTTTCAAATGTTTCACGCGAACAAGTCAGCGGTAATACTGGGTTATTACAAATGACTGAAGCGATTCCACAGCTCTACAATAACTTTATTATTTGAGATATTTTCACAATGCTTTGCACACACATACAAAAACTCAAAAAGTTTTTTTAGGCATTCACAAATGTTCGATATGTTCCCCTTTAGTGATTCGGCAGACATCAAGCCGATAATCAAGTTCCTCCCACACTCGGCGCAGCATGTCCCCATCAATGAGTTCGAAAGCATCGTTGATGCGAGCTCGCAGTTCTGGCACGTTTCTTGGTAGAGGAGGTTTAAACACTGAATCTTTCACATAACCCCACAGAAAGAAATCGCATGGAGTTAAGTCGGGAGAGCGTGGAGGCCATGACATGAATTGCTGATCATGATCTCCACCACGACCGATCCATCGGTTTTCCAATCTCCTGTTTAAGAAATGCCAAACATCATGATGTAAGTGCGGTGGAGCACCATCCTGTTGAAACATGAAGTCGGTGCTGTCGGTCTCCAATTGTGGCATGAACCAATTTTCCGCGGGCTACGCGTGAAACTTGCCCGCACGCGTTCAACCCTTTCTTTGCTCACTGCAGGCCGACCCGTTGATTTCCCGTTACAGAGGCATCCAGAACCTTTAAACTGCGCATACCATCGCCTAATGGAGTTAGCAGTTGGTGGATGTTTGTTGAACTTCGTCCTGAAGTGTCCGTTGCACTGTTATGACTGACTGATGTGAGTGCATTTCAAGCACGACATACGCTTTCTCGGCTCCTGTCACCATTTTGTCTCCCTGCGCTCTCGAGCGCTCTGACGGCAGGAACCTGAAGTGCGGCTTCAGCCGAACAAAAGTTTATGAGTTTTTCTACGTATCTGTACTGTGTCGTGACCATATGTCAATTAATGGAGCTACAGCGAATTTATGAAATCGCTTCAATCATTTGTAATAGCCCTGTATGTCATCTGGAAGGGCCACCTGTCGCCACTCAGTGGAAGTCTAGACGTGGTACTGGCGTACTAATTCCAGCCTTCGTTGTCAGAGAGCAGCCATCAGCATGTGCAAGAATCTGATGTCTGCTGCTGCAGCGTCCCATACGTAGCAACGTGCGTTACGGAGACACTTATAGTAGCCTCTTGGTTCATGTGGGCAGTCAGCAGCTCAACAGTTGCGTGTTTATTCCCCTGTAGACATCTCCCCATTCGTCGTTCACCATACCAACTATAGCCAGAGCCTCGGCGCCGATTTTGGTTAGCTACATTTTGCCATGCACGGTAAACTTCAACCACGGCGACAAGCGACCTGTTATTAGCGTTTCGGTTCAAAATGGTTCAAATGGCTCTGAGCACAATGGCACTTGACGGCTGAGGTCATCAGTCCCCTAGAACTTAGAACTACGCCGGCCGGTGTGGCCGAGCGGTTAAAGGCGCTGCAGTCTGGAACCGCAAGACCGCTACGGTCGCAGGTTCGAATCCTGCCTCGGGCATGGATGTTTGTGATGTCCTTAGGTTAGTTAGGTTTAACTAGTTCTAAGTTCTAGGGGACTAATGACCTCAGAAGTTGTAGGGGACTAATGACCTCAGAAGTTGAGTCGCATAGTGCTCAGAGCCATTTGAACCGCTACGGTCGCAGTTTCGAATCTTGACATTTTTTTAACTTTGAACTACGTAAACCTATCTAACGTAAGGACATCACATACATCCATGCCCGAGGCAGGATTCGAACCTGCGACCGTAGTGGTCGCGCGATTCCAGACTGTAGCACCTAGAACCGCTCGGCCACTCCGGCTGGCTAGCCGTTTCGGAGAAACAGATGCAATCAGATGTATCTGGGCACCTGGCTGAAAATGACTTACAAGTTCATGGTGCCATACGTCGGTAATGCTGGTATTTAATATGGTGTTGGCCCAATCTTAGCCTTCTTCATATCTTCCCCTCTCGTAGGCATACGTTCTATCAGGTGCTGGAATGTTTCTTCGGGATTGGCAGCCCATTCTTCGCGGAGTGCTGCACTGAGGAGAGGTATCGTTGTCGGTCGGTGAGGCCTGACACGAAGTCGGCTTTCCAAAACATCCCAAAGGTGTTTTATAGGATTCAAGCCAGTCAATTACTGGAATGTTACTGTCGTGTAACCACTCGGCCACGGACGTGCATTATGAACAGGTCCTCGATCGTGTTGAAAGATGCAATCGCCATCCCGGAATTGCTCTTCAACAATTTGAAGATAGAAGGTGTTTATAACATCAGTGTAGGTAGGCCTGTACTGCAATAGTACCATGCAAAACAACAAAGGGTGCAAGCCCCCTCCATGAAAAACACGACAACACCATAATACCACCGCCTCCGAATTATACTGTTGGCACTACACACGCTGGCAGATGTCGTTCACCCGGCGTTCACAATACCCACACTCTGCCATCGGATCGTCACATCATGTACCATGATTCGTCACTCCACATAACTTTGATTTAATCCATACTGGATGAGAGGTCGTGGTTGTGAATGTCAATGTTAAAAAAATATATCGGCTCAACCACTTGTTTATAGTGTAAAACACTAAGATTGACCCGTTTCGGAAGTCAAGCTTCCATCATCAGAATAAAAAAAGTAAAAGGACCTGTTAAAACTCGCTAAAATGGAACATGCACCAGGCACAATAAAATTGATAAAAAAATTAAAACATGGCGGCCAAGATTTTAGAGAGTTTTAACAGGTTCTTTTACTTTTTATTATTTTGATGATGGATGCTTGACTTCCGAAACGCGTCAATCTTAGTGTTTTACACTATAAACAAGTGGTTGAGTCGATATATTTTTTAACACTCCACACAACGTTTTTCCTCTGTTCAATCGTCCAATGTTTACTTTCCTTACACAAATCGAGGCGTCGTTTGGCATTTTCTGGAGTCATGTATGGCTTATGAGCAGCCGATCGACCATGATGAAGTCCAAGTTTTCGCACCTCCCGTCTGACTGTCATAGTACATGCAGTTGGTCCTGGTGCAATTTGGAATTCCTGTGTGATGGTCTGGATAGATGTCTACCTATTACACATTACGACCCTCTTCAACTGTCGGCGGTCTCTGTCAGTCGACAGACGGGGTCGGCCTGTACGTTTTTTTGCTGTACGTGTCCCTTCACGTTTCCACTTCACTGTCACATCGGAAGGAGTGGACCTAGTGATGTTTAGACCTACAACACTAGTGACACCCAATCACCTGACCTGTCCACAGCTCGTGGTCGTGCGGTAGCGTTCTCGCTTCCCGCGCCGTGGTTCCCGGGTTCAATTCCCGGCGGGGTCAGGGATTTTCTCTGCCTCGTGATGACTGGGTATTGTGTACTGTCCTTAGGTTAGTTAGGTTTAAGTAGTTCTAAGTTCTAGGGGACTGATGACCATAGACGTTAAGTCCCATAGATCTCAGAGCCATTTGAATGACTTAAAAAAAAAAAACACCTGACCACGTTTGAAGTCCGTGAGTTACGCGGAGCGGCCCATTCTGGTCACCAACGATGTCTAATGACTACTGACGTCGCTGATATGGAGTACCTGGCAGTAGGTGGCAGCAAATGCACCTAACATGAAAAAGTATGTTTTTGCATGTGTACGGATACTTTTGATCACAAAGTGCACTGCTATTCTTGTTACGAAAGTCAATGATACTGTCCTTGTAAAAGTCAGATAAATCACTCTGTTTTCGTACTACGACACGACTGCACTGTTTTCTGCCTCCCTCCTCCCCCGATACGCTTTTTATATCTTCCACTGCTGGTGATACCACATTCCGTCTCCGTGTGGTTCTTGCTCGTCGACGCCGAACATAGGTGGCGCTAACATAATGTGACCGAGCCGTGTATTTCTTACCAGACATGATAACAACACTACAGACGAATAATGCGATAGGACTCTGGTGCTGCTCTGACCCACCAGGATAGTTGAGAGCGCTAGCGCGCTGCGTCCTGGACTCAGGTAGGCGCGCCGGCCCCGGATCGAATGCGCCCGGTGGATTAACGACGACGGCCGGTGTGCCGGACAGCCTGAGTGTGGTTTTTAGGCAGTTTTCCACATCCTACTAGGTGAATACCGGGCTGGTCCTCACGTCGCGCCTCACAGACATTTGAAATTCATTCACTCTATTTCACGATCTACACTCGACCCAGACAGCTGGGGTACACTAATTCCGTCCTGGGGGGTACGGGATGGCAGCAGGAAGAGCATCCAGCCACCCCTTAAAAAATTAACATGCCAAATCCGGTGAACCGTGACCGATGCTGCGTAACCGCAGGACATGGTGCTAGCAATAGATAGATCGATAGATAGATAGAACTTTGCTGCTGTCCTACCTGTCACACAGAACCGCAGGTCCAAGTCATTTACATACCCGCCGATGGTCTCAACTTGTACAGAGCTACATTGACTTCCAACCTTGTCTTATGAATGCTCGATTCGGTTATCAGGTTGTGTATATTTGTATCTGTATTCAGGGAAGGTCTTTTAATTTGGTGTAGCTTGTAATGTTGTACCTTAGCTACACTCCTGAGTATGAGCAAAGCCTTCTAGATACAAGGCCTACGCACAGCGGCCACATTGGCACGTGACGTCACAAACTGTTGGCCATCTTATCTGTAGTCGGCAGTCCTGTAGGCGTGTACGTTGTGTTGAAAGTGTGTGCCACACGAAAGTGATATATATTTCATAAAATATTCGCCTACAGTTTTTCGAAGTATGGGATACAAGTGTTGCGTTCCCTTTTGCCAGGGAAAATGTAAATCCCAAAAAGGCATGGAAGTGCACATGTTTCGATTTCCCAAATGTGTGAAGTTGAGAAATCGCTGGATTGCAGCTATTCCCAGACAGGAATTTGTGTCCATGCATCATTCAAGGGTAAGTAAATGACAAAAAATTTATAGGGTATTATTTGTTTCCATTACACCACGTTTGCCAGTTGTTTTTAAAAGCAGTTATGTATCATGTACGAGTATATTTTGTTGTGTGCTGTCCTTAGGTTAGTTAGGTTTAAGTAGTTCTAAGTTCTAGGGGACTTATGACCACAGCAGTTGAGTCCCATAGTGCTCAGAGCCATTTTGAACCATTTTGAACTTAATTCTGGACCATTGCTGCGAGGTTAATACGAAGCAACTATTGTCACACAGAATAGTTATATTAACCAGTGTAGCTCGAAATTGTTTAGTATTCCTTATCATTCGTACCAGATTATTGAGTTTCCAGTACTTTTATTTGGAAGAGCTACAGAATGATTTTGTTTAGTTTTACATATACAGCTATTCGGAAATAATTTCAATTTGAGTAAACTACCTTAGAAAATTGCTTTAATGAATTCAGTGTTCGACACATTAAGCAGTATAGAAAGCAGAATTTCGATGTAAGTGCATTGTGATTAAATTAACAGCAGTCTGTGATACGAATTTCAGTCAAGGATGTAGGAAAAACAACCTTTGCATGTTTAAGGTTCTAAAGTTCTGGAGAAACTGGGAAATAAAATATTTTTCCGGGTTTTTTGATTTATTAAACTGTGGTGTGCGTATTGTAAGACCTTCGGTACATACACCATCAGATTATTTGACTTGTCGCTCTAACGAAGTAGGCGAGTGTCAGCAATATGTCTCGTGGTCTTATCGTTGCGTGTTTATCTTCTGCCGTTAGGTCAGACGATAGAAAAGCCACTTGCACGCTTAGAGTAGCAGATTGATGGTGACCAACTTTAAACAGAACTTGATTAATTTTGACACACATTTATTAAAATAATAACAAGTATAAAAATAACTTAACTGGGTTCTGGATACTATTTACAATTGACAATCTGAAGTTCCCTTGGTCTTGGTACATTAATCATATTCTCACATATCTCTGATACTTGACCAAGTGTCTATACATTTGTCTTCATGGCTATGTACAGGAATATGATAATCTTATTAGGCGCAGACTGAAACTTGACGACAGACAAATGCAGACTAATGCAGACTGTTGCAGACTGACTAATCGGAGGTCTGTTCGCTCATTATAATACCTCGCGCGTTCAGGTATCACTGCGCAAGTGTGATCCGCGAGGAGAAAAGGTTCTACGTTAGCAGCAATCTCATTGGCTGCGTTATATATTAATACGTGGATCGGCGGAAGCAGAATGTGGTCAATTTCTAAGGCAGCGCCATCTCGTAGTGCAGAGACGGACGAGCGCTGTGCCTGCGCTGTTGTGCTTAGCGGGGCGCGGTCTAGTGGCAAAGATGTGTACGCGCTGACTACGCGGAACTATGTACACAACATAAACATTACGTCAGGTGTTTCTTCATTTCGTCGAATGATTTGAGTTTCGTTTGAGGTCAGCAAATTTTGAAGTGGAGAGAAAAATTTACGAAAATAACCAGGGAAACAAATTCTTAAATTCTGTAGGAGCTCCAGCTGCTTTAGTTAAAACCGAAAACGTCTGTTTGTTATCGTGTATTGCCGATTTTTACTGCAAGAAAACCTAGCTCCTGAGGTAAAAGACAGAATTTAAAATTACAGTTTGTATTCGAGTGAAGAAACGCGTATTTAAGGCAAATCGTCAAAGTAATTTTACATCTTGAAATATCATAGCGGAGTTTTGTTCAGTTACTGTACGCAATGATATAAATTTCCATACTTTCATTCCAAGGCCATGTAGAAAAGCACGAGAATCCCTATGCGGTCTCAGCTCTGTTGTTGTTGTTGTTGTGGTCTTCAGTCCTGAGACTGGATTGATGCAGCTCTCCATGCTACTCTATCCTGTGCAAGCTTCTTCATCTCCCAGTACCTACTGCAACCTACATCCTTCTGAATCTCCTTAGTGTATTCATCTCTGGGTCTCCCCCTACGATTTTTACTCTCCACGCTGCCCTCCAACACTAACCTGGTGATCCCTTGATGCCTCAGAACACGTCCTACCAACCGATCGCTTCTTCTAGTGAAGTTGTGCCACAAACTTCTCTTCTCCCCAATCCTATTCAATACTTCCTCATTAGTTATGTGATCTACCCATCTAATCTTCAGCATTCTTCTGTAGCACCACATTTCGAAAGCTTCTGTTCTCTTCTTGTCCAAACTATTTATCGTCCACGTTTCACTTCCGTACATGGCTACACTCCATACAAATACATTCAGAAACGACTTCCTGACACTTAAATCTATACTCGATGTTAACAAATTTCTCTTCTTCAGGAATGCTTTCCTTGCCATTGCCAGTCTACATTTTATATCCTCTCTACTTCGACCATCATCAGTTATTTTGCTCCCCAAATAGCAAAACTCATTTACTACTTCATGGTCTCATTTGCTAATCTAATTCCCTCAACATCACCCGACTTAATTCGACTACATTCCATTATCCTCGTTTTGCTTTTGTTGATGTTCATCTTATATCCTCCTTTCAAGACACTGTCCATTCCATTCAACTGCTCTTCCAAGTCCTTTGCTGTCTCTGACAGAATTACAATTTCATTCAGCGAACCTCCAAGTTTTCATTTCTTCTCCGTGGATTTTAATACCTACTCCGAATTTTTCTTTTGTTTCCTTCACTGCTTGCTCAATATACAGAGATTGAATAACATCGGGGAGAGGCTACAACCCTGTCTCACTCCCTTCACTATCTCAGCTCTAAAACTCGTAAAGTTCGTATAGCTGCAGAGTGCTTGACAGGAGCGTCCCGATGCAGACCCGGCCATCAGTATGTGACGTCACAAGGGTGCGCGCAGGCCTGTAGTCTAGGTGGTGTCGGTATGAGCTTCCACTTGCCGCTCCCACCGGTCTGCTGATTGCCAGTCCCACTGTGGAGCCGCTTCCAGCAGCTCCGTGACGTCAGGAGACGACCGCGAGCGCTGAGAGATAGGCGCCGCGGAACGGCCGGCGGTCGCATTATGCAGACACGTGATCGGCCGCCCGACATGCCGGTCATGCCCCGACTTTACTGCCTCTGCCCGGGGAAGGGAAACACGAGCGGGCCGCAACGACACTCCGTCTCCGCGTGTGAGCCTCGCCCGCGTTGCGCCACGCCCCCGCGCTCGCCGAATGCGTTCGCGAACCCGAGAGCGCCCGCGGTGAAAGGCGGCGGGGGCGCGAGCACGCCCGTTCGCTTCCCAGTGTGGGGCAATCGGCCGGCCAGGCCTCTCATCGGTAAGAGACACGGCCGATGCGGAAGAGGGCGGCGCCGCAGACTACTGTGCGTGTACAGTTCTGGCCAAACGTGGTCTGCGAGTCACCACGAACACTGTCTACATGTACTGGTTAAAAACAGTCTTAGTTGTAGTTATAGGTTTTTTTTTATTTTTCAACGACGCGTTTCGCCTTATTTAGTCACCTTCAGGACATCTAAATAGAAATCAGAGAACAAAACATCTATTAAAGAATCGCGATCGCGTTGTGCAGACTTGGATAACCTGTTGTTGTTGTTGTCGTCTTCAGTCCTGAGACTGGTTTGATGCAGCTCTCCAAGCTACTCTATCCTGTGCAAGCTTCTTCGTCTCCCAGTACCTACTGCAACCTACATCCTTCAGAATCTGCTTAGTGTATTCATCTCTTGGCCTCCCCCTACGATTTTTACCCTCCACCCTGCCCTCCAATATTAAATTGGTGATTCCTTGATGCCTCAGAACATGTCCTACCAACCGATCCCTTCTTCTGGTCAAGTTGTGCCACAAACTTCTCTTCTCCCCAATCCTATTCAATACTTCCTCATTAGTTATGTGATCTACCCATCTAATCTTCAGCATTCTTCTGTAGCACCACATTTCGAAAGCTTCTATTTTCTTCTTGTCCTAACTATTTACCGTCCATGTTTCACTTCCATACATGGCTACACTCCATACAAATACTTTCAGAAATGACTTCCTGGCACTTAAATCAATACTCGATGTTAACAAATTTCTCTTCTTCAGACACGCTTTCCTTGCCATTGCCAGTCTACATTTTATATCCTCTCTACTTCGACCATCATCAGTTATTTTGCTCCCTAAATAGCGAAACTCCTTTACTACTTTAAGTGTCTCATTTCCTAATCTAATACCCTCAGCATCACCCGACTTAATTCGACTACATTCCATTATCCTCGTTTTGCTTTTGTTGATGTTCATCTTATATCCTCCTTTCAAGACACTGTCCATTCCGTTCAACTGCTCTTCCAGGTCCTTTGCTGTCTCTGACAGAATTACAATGTCATCGGCAAACCTCAAGGTTTTTATTTCTTCTCCATGGATTTTAATAACTACTCCGAATTTTTCTTTTGTTTCCTTTACTGCTTGCTCAATATACAGATTGAGTAACATCGGGGAGAGGCTACAACCCTGTCTCACTCCCTTCCCAACCACTGCTTCCCTTTCATGTCCCTCCACTCTTATAACTGCGATCTGGTTTATGTTGGGTAACCTATAAGCATGTATTGATATTGAAAATATAAACAGTTCACCCATTGAAAGAGCTAATACCTTAATTTGGTATTTATTAAGAATCCTTTAGTCAGTGTAGCCAAAGAGCATCGTCGACCATTTCAGGCCAACATCGCCTTCGTTAAACTCAGTAAAAACTAGAAATATAAAAGACTAAAATCATTACCTTTCCTAGATGGATGCCAGAGGCACCAAGATTTGCATAAAGCGTTCCCTTTCACAGGAGCGAGTAACAGAGTAAGATGGGGGCTCAGGTAGTAACCACAATGCGTCACAGCGACGTGTGCCAGTACTGGAGCCCAATACAGAATCACATCAGGAGGTGGCGCTGCTATGCAGCAGTGATAAAAATGTGAGATCGTAAACTGGATATACACTAAAACATTATAAATGTAATGCACATAAAACATTGTTAAAAAAACTCTACCATCTGGTGAGCAAGATGTATGAGACAGGCGAAATTCCTTCAGACTTCAAGAAGAATATAATAATTCCAATACCAAAGAAAGTAGGTGTTGACAGATGTCAAAATTACCGAACTGTTAGTTTAACAAGCCACAGCTGCAAAATACTAACGCGAATTCTTTACAGACGAATGGAAAAACTGGTAAAAGCCGACATCGCGGTAGTTTGGATTCCGTAGAAATGTTGGAACACGTTAGGCAATACCTACTCTACCACTTATCTTAGAAGCTAGATTAAGGAAAGGCAAACCTACGTTTCTAGCATTTGTAGACTTAGAGAAAGTTTTGGAAATCTTGACTGGAATACTCTCTTTCAAATTCTGAAGGTGGCAGCGGTAAAATACAGGGACCGAAAGGCTATTTACAATTTGTCCAGAAATCAGATGGCAGTTACAAGAGTTGAGGGGCATGAAAGGATAGCAGTGCTTGGAAAGGGAGTGAGACAGGGTTGTAGCCTATCCCCGATGTTATTCAATCTGTATATTGAGCAAGCAGTGAAGGAAACAAAAGAAAAATTCGGAGTAGGTATTAAAATCCATGGAGAAGAAATAAAAACTCTGAGGCTCGCCGATGACATTGTAATTCTGTCAGAGACAGCAAAGGACTTGGAAGAGCAGTTGAACAGAATGGAGAGTGTCATGAAAGGAGGGTATAAGATGAACATCAACAAAAGAAAAACGAGGATAATGGAAAGTAGGCGAATTAAGTCGGGTAATGCTGAGAGAATTAGATTAGGAAATGAGACCATAAAGTAGTAAAGGAGTTTTGCTAATTGGGGAGTAAAATAACTTATGATGGTCGAAGTAGAGCGGATATCAAATGTAGACTGGCAGTGGCAAGGAAAGCGTTTCTGAAGAAGAGAAATTTGTTAACATCGAATATAGATTTAAGTGTCAGGAAGTAGTTTATAAAAGTATTTGTATGGAGCGTAGCCATGTATGGCTCTGAGCACTATGGGACTTAACTTCTGAGGTCATCAGTCCCTAGGACTTAGAACTACTTAAACCTAACTAACCTAAGGACATCACCCACATCCATGCACGAGGCAGGATTCGAACCTGCGACCGCAGCGGTCGCGCGGTTCCAGACTGTTGCGCCTAGAACCGCTCAGCCACTCCGGCCGGGCGTAGCCACGTATGGAAGTGAAACATGGACGATAACTAGTTTGGACAAGAAGATAATAGAACCTTTCGAAATGTGGTGCTACAGAAGAATGCTGAAGATTAGATGGGTAGATCACGTAACTAATGAGGAAGTATTGAAGAGGTTTGGGGAGAAGAGAAGTTTGTGGCACAACTTGACCAGAAGAAGGGATCGGCTGGTAGGACATGTTCTGAGGCATCAAGGGATCACCAATTTAGTATTGGAGGGGAGCGTGGAGGGTAAAAATCGTATAGGAAGACCAAGAGAGGAATACAGTAAACAGATTCAGAAGGAAGTAGGTTGCAGTAGGTACTGGGAGATGAAGAAGCTTGCACAGGATAGAGTAGCATGGAGAGCTGCATCAAACCAGTTTCAGGACTGAAGACCACAACAACAACAACAAGATGGAATTACTACGGGCAACACCTGTGCTTACCTTATCCTGAAATTTTGACAAAGTAAAATATAAATGAAGGTGGTAAATTTAAAATGAGAAAACAAGGTGTATAATACAATACACAGATGCAGTACAGAAACAGATTTTTCGTATCATATAGCACAGAACGAGAACATTAAAACCACAGGACCGTAATTTCAAATAAAGTGGACACCCATATAATGTGCATAACATTTATAAAATGTTAGTGGGTATGTATATCCAGTTTACGATCTCTCATTTTTATCACTGCTGCGTCGCAGCGTCAACTCTTGAGGTGATTCTGTGTTAGGCTTCAGTACTGCACACGACGCTGTGGCGCATTATGCTCACTACCTGAGCCCCCATCTCACTCTGTTACTCGCTCCTGTGAACGGGAACGCATTATGCAGATCTTGGTGCCTCTAGCATCCATCTAGAAAAGGTAATGATTTTACTATTTCATATTTCTAGTTTTTACTGAGTTTAAAGAAGGCGATGTTGGCCTGATATATTCGACGATACCCTTTGGCTACACTGACTAATGGATTCTTAAGAAATACCAAATTAGGGTATTAGCTCTTTCAATAGGTGATCTGTTTATATTTTAAATAGCTGATCAGTTTATACATGCTTATAGGTCAGCCAAGTCTGCACAACGCGATCGCGATTCTTAAATAGATGTACAGGGCTATTACAAATGATTGAAACGATTTCATAAATTCACAGTAAGACCATTCATTGACATATGGTCACGACGCGCTACAGATACGTAGAAAAACTCATAAAGTTTTGTTCGGCTGAAGCCGCACTTAAGGTTTCTGCCGTCAGATCGCTCGAGAGCGCAGTGAGACAAAATGGCGACAGGAGCCGAGAAAACGTATGTCGTGCTTGAAATGCACTCACATCAGTCATTCATAACAGTGCAACGACACTTCAGGACGAAGTTCAACAAAGATCCACCAACTGCTAACTCCATTCGGCGATGGTATGCGCAGTTTAAAGCTTCTGGATGCCTCTGTAAGGGGAAATCAACGGGTCGGCCTCCAGTGAGCGAAGAAACGGTTGAACGCGTGCGGGCAAGTTTCACGCGTAGGCCGCGCAAAATTGGCTCGTGCCACAACTGGAGACCGACAGTGCCGACTTCATCTTTCAACAGGATGGTGCTCCACCGCACTTCCATCATGATGTTCGGCATTTCTTAAACAGGAGATTGGAAAACCGATGGATCGGTCGTGGTGGAGATCATGATCAGAAATTCATGTCATGGCCTCCACGCTCTCCCGACTTAACACCATGCGATTTCTTCCTGTGGGGTTATGTGAAAGATTCAGTGTTTAAACCTACTCTACCAAGAAACGTGCCAGAACTGCGAGCTCGCATCAACGATGCTTTCGATCTCATTGATGGGGACATACTGCGCCGAGTGTGGGAGGAACTTGATTATCGGCTTGATGTCTGCCGAATCACTAAAGGGGCACATATCGAACATTTGTGAATGCCTAAAAAAACTTTTTGGGTTTTTGTATGTGTGTTCAAAGCATTTTGAAAATATCTCAAATAATAAAGTTGTTGTAGAGCTGTGAAATCGCTTCAATCATTTGTAATAACCCTGTATTTGTTCTCTGATTTCTATTTAGATAACCTGAAGATGCCTAAATAAGGCGAAACGCGTCTTAGAAAAATAAAAAGACCTAAAACTGCAACTAAGACAGTTTTTAACCAATACTGTTAAGCACTGGTTTGCTGTTATCCCACATATGGACTGGAAGACTGTCTACATGTACACAGGCACTCTGCAACCAGCCGTACGGTGCGTGGCCGAGAGTGCTCTGTACCACTAGAAGTCATTCCCTTTTCTGCTTCACTTGCAAATACAGCGAGGGAAGAACGATTTCCTGAATGGTTTCGTACGAGACTTATCTTCGTGGTCCTTAATCCTACGTCACTCGCTAGAAAATTCGTGACATGGTCACTCTCGCGGATAACTGGTGTCATCCACAAAGCAAGCGGCCTATTTGTACGCTTTGAACGGTCTTCATTACTGGTTTTATGATCTTTTATTAAATCTAAATACAATACATTTAATATTTGTACACAGTATAATACATCCTAATGTTTGAAACAATTTGACCATACGAAGAACAATATCCTCAGCTCAATTACTGACTTTACATGGTCCCCCTTGTCACTTACCGACGTACGGTTCTAAGTTAAATGTGTAAGCTGTTTCTACATCACCAAAAGTAAACACTTTTAACCCATACTTTGCTGGTTTGCTAGGAATACAGGGTGGTCCAATGATCGTGACTGGGCCAAATATCTCACGAAATAAACATCAGACGAAAAAACTACAAAGAACGAAACTCGTCTAGCTTGAAGGGGGAAACCAAATGGCGCTATGGTTGGCCCGCTAGACGTCGCTGCCATGGGTCAAACGGATATCAACTGCGTTTTTTTTAAATAGGAACCCTCATTTTTATTAAATTTTCATATAGTAAGTAAGGAAATATGAATGTTTTAGTTGGACCACTTTTTTCTCGTTGTGACAGATGGCGCTCTAATAGTCACAACATATGGCTCAGAATTTTAGACGAACGGTTGGTAACAGGTACGTTCTTTAAATTAAAATACAGAACGTAGGTACGTTTGAACATTTTATTTCGGTTGTTCCAATGTGATGCATGTACCTTTGTGAACTTATCATTTCTGAGAACGCAAGCTGTTACAGCGTGATTACCTGTACATACCACATTAATGCACTAAATGCTCAAAATGATGTCCGTCAACTTCAATGCATTTGGCAATACGTGTAACGACATTCCTTTCAACAGCGAGTAGTTCGCCTTCCCTAATGTTCGCACATGCATTGACAATGCACTGACGCATGTTGTCAAGCGTTGTCGGTGGATCACGATAGCAAATATCCTTCAACTTTCCCCACAGAAAAAAAACCGGGGACGTCAGATCCGGTGAACGTGCGGGCCACGGTATGGTGCTTCGACGACCAATCCACATGTCATGAAATATGCTATTCATTACCGCTTCAATCGCACGCGAGCTATGTGCCGGACATCCATCATGTTGGAAGTACATCGCCGTTCTGTCGTCCAGTGAATCATCTTGTAGTAACATCGGTAGAACATTACGTAGGAAATCAGCATACGTTGCACCATTTAGATTGCCATCGATAAAATGGGGGCCAATTATCCTTCCTCCCATAATGCCGCGCCAAACATTAACCCTCCAAGGTCGCTGATGTTCCACTCGTCGGCCGCGGCTGGTGTCGGCGGGGGTTCGAGTCCTCCCTCGGGCATGGGTGCGTGTGTTTGTCCTTAGGGTAATTTAGGTTAAGTAGTGTGTAAGCTTAGGGACTGGTGACCTTAGCAGTTAAGTCCCATAAAATTTCACACACATTTGAACATTTTCCACTTGTCGCAGCCATCGTGGATTTTCCGTTGCACAATAGTGCATATTATGCTTCGTCGCTAAATAGAACGCGAACAAATAATGTGCCCAGTGGAAGAACTGTACACGACATTCAAATTCGTCGCCATGCAATTCCTGGTGCACAGAAATATTGTACGGGTGCAATAGATGTTGATGTAACATTCTCAACACCGACGTTTTTGAAATTCCCGATTCTCGCACAATTTTGTCTGCTGCTGATGTGCGGATTAGCCGCGACAGCAGCTAAAACAGCTACTTGGGCATCATCATTTGTTGCAAGTTATGGTTGACGTTTCACACGTGGCTAAACACTTCCTGTTTCCTTAAATGACGTAACTATCCGGCGAACGGTCCGGACACTTGGATGATGTCGTTTAGCATCCCGAGAAGCATACATAGCACACGTCCGTTGACCATCTTGATCACAATAGCCATAAATCAACAGGATATCTACCTTTTCAGAAATTGGTAAACGGTCCATTTTAACACGGGTAATGTATCACGAAGAAAATACCTTCCGGACTGGCGGAATGTTACGTGATACCATGGCATTAAGCCAGAGAAAGAACTCATGTGATACAGAAATAACTCAAAGGACGCGTCGATGCTGTGTCCTGAAGACAGCTTTAAAAAAACACCCCTATAATAAAGGCCATAAATATAAAAATTTTTCTTGATGAGTCACCTAACATTACCGCTGGATATATTTCGTAAACCACATCAAATACTGACGAATCGATTCCACAGACCGAACGTGAGGAGAGGGGCTAGTGTAATTGGTTAATACAAACCATACAAAAATGCACGGAAGTATGTTTTTTAACACAAACCTACGTTTTTTTTAAATGGAACCCCGTTAGTTTTGTTAGCACATCTGAACATATAAACAAATACGTAATCAGTGCCGTTTGTTGCATTGTAAAATGTTAATTACATCCGGAGATATTATAACCTAAACTTGACGCCTGAGTACCACTCCTCCGCAGTTCGATCGTGTGTATCGGAGAGCACCGAATTACGTAGGGATCCAAAGGGAACGGTGATGGACCTTAGGTACGGAAGAGACTGGAACAGCACATTACGTCCACATGCTAACACCTTTTTATTGGTCTTTTTCACTGACGCACATGTACATTACCATGAGGGGTGAGGTACACGTACACACGTGGTTTCCGTTTTCAATTACGGAGTGGAATAGAGTGTGTCCCGACATGTCAGGCCAATAGATGTTCAATGTGGTGGCCATCATTTGCTGCACACAATTGCAATCTCTGGCGTAATGAATGTCGTACACGCCGCAGTACATCTGGTGTAATGTCGCCGCAGGCTGCCACAGTACGTTGTTTCATATCCTGTGGGGTTGTAGGCACATCACGGTACACATTCTCCTTTAACGTACCCCACAGAAAGAAGTCCAGAGGTGTAAGATCAGGAGAACGGGCTGGCCCCGCAGATGCTGCTCGCCGACCGTGGCCCGTGTTTGTTACAACACGCAACTGAACGTCGGAGGTGTCAAGCGTCAACTTTAGGTTACAATATCTCCGGACGTAATTAACATTTTACAATGCAACAAACGGCACTTATTACGTATTTGTTTATATGTTCAGACGTGCTAACAAAACTAACGTGGTTCCATTTACAAAAACGTAGGTTTGTGTTAAAAAACATACTTCCGTGCATTTTTGTATGGTTTGTATTAAACAATTACACTAGCCCCTCTCCTTACGTTCGGTCTGTGGAATCGGTTCGTCAGTATTTGATGTGGTTTACGAAATATATCCAGTGGTAACGTTAGGTGACTCACCCTGTATACTACAGTGTGTCTGCCGCTCATGTTTTCCTGTTTTCAGAAACGTGTATATTGGTCGACGCGAGCAAACCTCGTCCGGCGAGCCTGCAGTGTGACGGAAATCTCAGGATTTGAACTCAGGGCCCAGTTAACGCGCTGTTTCTCTATTCCATTCAACGAGAGGCTTGTTTTAGGTAGAAGGTCTCCTAGTGCTCAAAGTTGAGTATAAGTTCACCCTTTGGATCGCGTGTTTGTGAAATCGTAATAGATTAACGTTTGCTCCCGTCCATCTCACGTTCATCAAATTGACGTTTTGCCTTAGGCTTGCATAAAGTCTAGAATCTTCCGGATGTTGAGTGTAGTAGAATGCTAAGTGTAAACAGAACAATTAATAGTACCCTTCTGGTCAGATAGCACCAATTTAATATTACCTTTCCAGTGAGTGTAAAACTGAGTGAGACAGGCGATAGTCCACATTGTAAACATTTGATTATCTGTTTCGTCTATTATTTTGGTTGTTGTTACCGGCACGTAAAGGGGTCGTTGACACAAGTGTGACGGTTAATATTGTCTCGTAAATACTAATTGTGGATAGGGCTTTGATATGCAAATGTTGTTAATTGATTATCAGTGCTGATGAATTCATGTTTATGTGTAATCAATAAAGAAGTGTTGCAACTATAAACTGGTTGTGTTACTGGTGTACAAGGTTAGAGTGTGCAATCGCCACACCACAGCATAATCAGTAAACAACCTCAGATTAATGCCCACACTGTCCGCCATATCTTTTATGTATATTGTGAACAACAGCGATCCTATCACACTTCCCTGAGGCACTTTTGACGATTCTCGTGTCTCCGACGAACACTCGCCGTCGAGGATAACACATTGGGTTCTATTATTATCGCAGATGTCTTCTTGTTTTTATACCACACACTTAGTTCTGTATGTAACTACCTTAAATGCCGGTTCTTTATCTGCAATGCATGTACAGCGCTGACACTATGACACTGTGTCATTGTAAGTGACCGTGACAGTCCAGCGCCGAAGTTCACAATCCTAATTCTCATTGCACTCCATATGCAGCTCCAAGTCTAATTACTATGAATGCCAACTCTCAGCAAATGTCCATACACAACTCTGAGCATATGTGGCAACATCACTGTAGCACTAGTCACGGTGAACTCTGTCGCAGAACACTTAGTTCTGGATGTAAACACTACATTAAAAGCCATCTCTCAGCTACTATGAGTATGCAGCGCTGAGCTTACGAAAATGCATTACTACTCTGTGAATGACTGCGACTCCTGCAGTTATACTTAATTATTTTATTCTAGTCTTGTATTAGCCCATATACTCTTCCCCTCTCTCTGTGTGTGCGTCTCGTGTTACCCCCTCACTACTTATCTCCTCCATCCCTAAGTTCTGTCCATCTTTTCGTTCCCACTCTGCCCACCCTCAATTTCTGTCCATCGCCCCGTCTCCCCTATTTCTGTCCACGTCCCCCTTCTCCTCTGTCCATCTCTTCTCACCCCACTTCTACCCTTCTGTCTCCATGTCATCACCCCCACTTCCCCCCCCCCTCCCCCAATCCCAATAGGAGACTGGTGATAAAGTACTTCCAGACTGTAAGTAATATGAGAACATAATTTTATTGAAATGTTTCCAGGAGCTTAGGATGCCCTCCTGTGCACATGTCAAATACATTTCACATACATTTAAAATAATTCGCACGTATTTGTGCACACATTTCACCGGTATCTCCAGCGAATTTTGTCTTGCAGTTTTTTATTTGCACGCAGCTCAATGTCTAGATGTCTACACGGAAACGGTGTATAAAATTTCGTACATCAGGAAACCGCAACTAAGAAATCCATCGGAACATTGTAGATATAATAGCATTAACAGAAACAACAAAGTAAGGCAAAGGAGTAGAGGAAATACATGATTATGTTCATATTTATAGTGGAGTGAACGAAGAGCGTTGGACAAAGAAGGGCATGTCCAGTGCGGTAGATAGAAATTGGCAAGGCTACGTTAAGAAATGGGACTGTGTGGAGAAAAATCTGATGTGAGTGGATGTGAAACTAAAAGCATGACATGTACTACAGCATATGCAACCACAAATAATGCTATTGATGCTACGAAGATCTTCTGTAATGATTTGACAGACCTCCCAGATGGCAGTAGCAATAGAAAGGAGCTGTACCTTTTAGGAAATATTAATGGACGAGTAGGTAAGTGGGATGCTGGCAAGGCTGTAGGCAAATATGGGGAGTGTATTATGAATGATAATGTAGAACACAGAGAGATCCATTAATATACCTGGGCACGGACTACAAGGAAATAAAATGAAATGATCGTATGGTATTGTTGGCCGGGAGGCCCCATTCGGTGGAGTTCGGTCGCCGTATTGCAAGTCCTCTTTAGTTGACGCCACATCGGGGACTTGCGAGTGAATGATAATGGACACACAACACCCATTCCCCTGCAAGGAATCGAACCCGGGCCCCCCTACGTAGTAGGCGGTAACGCTACCATTACGCTACGACGGCGGGCTACAAAGAAGTCACAATCTATAATTGATTTTGGTATAAGGAAAGTCGGGTGATGCTGAGGGTATTAGATTAGGAAATGAGACACTTAAAGTAGTAAAGGAGTTTTGCTATTTGGGGAGCAAAATAACTGATGATGGTTGAAGTAGAGAGGATATAAAATGTAGACTGGCAATGGGAAGGAAAGCGTTTCTGAAGAAGAGAAATTAGTTAACATCGAGTATAGATTTAAGTGTCCGGAAGTCATTTCTGAAAGTATTTGTATGGAGTGTAGCCATGTATGGAAGTGAAACATGGACGGTAAATAGTTTGGACAAGAAGAGAATAGAAGCTTTTGAAATGTGGTGCTACAGAAGAATGCTGAAGATTAGATGGGTAGATCACATAACTAATGAGGAAGTATTGAATAGGATTGGGGAGAAGAGAAGTTTGTGGCACAACTTGACCAGAAGAAGGGATCGGTTGGTAGGACATGTTCTGAGGCATCAAGGGATCACCAATTTAGTATTGGAGGGCAGCGTAGAGGGTAAAAATCGTAGGGGGAGGCCAAGAGATGAATACACTAAGCAGATTCAGAAGGATGTAGGTTGCAGTAGGTACACGGAGATGAAGAAGCTTGCACTGGATAGAGTAGCATGGAGAGCTGCATCAAACCAGTCTCAGGACTGAAGACCACAACAACAAACAACATAAGGAAAGAAAGTAATCATACAGAGATGGAGGACTACAGAGTCTGCAGGAAAGCAGAATGTGGATCTGACGAATTACTACTTCGGTATGCTCTTTGGTTCCCCTTTCAAAAACTCAGTAAGTGCCAAAACAATTGTAATGAGATTGTAGGGAAACTGGAACAAACACATTGCAAGTCAAGTTTACTACAGGGTCCTTCAGTTGCCTTCTTATACAAGCTTAGATTAAGGGGAAGCTGCAGCAGACTGATGATACAGCAATGGCAGTACCGTATAAAACAGTTGGGAGAGCTGTTCATGATGCTGCCTTTGAAATTCTTGGGGGAGTTGATAAAGCGTCTGGCACATTTGAAAGTGATTGGTGGGATGGTAATACTGCCGAAAAAGTGAAAGAGGAAAAGGAGGCCTATAACAGATAGCTTATGAGCAATAAGACTGGTCAGAACTGTGGTAAGACTGAGGAAATAGGCAAATAAAGCAGAAATTAGAGCAAAAAGTGCTGTGTGGAGCATTCTATGTGAAAAATTGGTAACTGCATGGGGAGTTCAATGTCCAAAGAAGCATGGAAGGTGATGAAACAGCTAAGAGAAAATAACAGGAGTAGTATAAATTTACAGTTGATAAGCCTAGATAGATGAAAGACATACTATGTATAACTATTTGAAGATCATTCCGAAATTCAGGACATATGCTCCTTTGCACGCAACGATAATGAGACAGAAATCCTGGAGATAACAACAGTGGAAGTACCAATTATAGTTAAGCAATTCAAAAGCGGCAAACATCAGGACCTGGAGCTGTAGATATGCAGTTGTTGACGGCCAGACCAAACGTGTTATTTGGACGTCTCTCGAAGCTATATAACCACTGTCTTAGCGCAGAGAAAATGCCTGGCGAGTTTAAAGAAAGGTTCATCATAAAAATATTTAAAATCAAGAACGACTGCGCAAATAATCGAGGCATTAAGTTCTCATTCCTGTATCACGATTTTATGATATGCTTAAAACTATAACTGAGAGAAAAATTGAGGAAGTAGAAGAGCAGAGTGGCTTTCGGACAGGAAGGCCTTTTATCAATAATATCTGCAGCATTAGACAGGTTACTGATAAGAGAATGCACTTAATTTGGAGACACACATGGTTTTTGGAGGCTTGTGATAGTGCACCATGTTCTAGGATGCGGGAAACAATGAAAAACCAGAATATTCCTCCACATCATGCACACGCCACTAGAAATTCGTATTGAGATAGTATTTGTCGTGGTAAAGTTGGTAAGTTATTGTCACAGAAACTTAGTTTCCAGAGGACTGAGACAATGATGCCATTTACCGCCTACCTTCTTTAAAGTATTTTTAAACGAAACACTGAAAAATTGGTAAAGAAAGTGCAAAACATCGGAATTAGAGTAGACGTTGGCACGCTGTTCTCTCTAAATATCGCCACATTAGATCATCTTCACCGAAGGAGAATGTGTTTTATGTGTTAGCTTAAAGAAGAATATGAGCAGTATGCATGAGAATTAACTTCACAAAGATTGAATACTTGTTTGTCGGAGGCATGGGAAGGTATCTTGTTCTGGACGGTGGCTATGTAGTAAGGTGTAGCCCTTGATGTACATATTTACGGACAATCATTTCCTTTAAAGGTGGAAGCAACGAGGAACTGAAGCACAGAACCGTAAAGGGAGAGGTGGCAATTAAGCAGCTACACTCTATTATATGCGTTAAAAGGACCTCAAAATATTTGAAAAGAAAGATACACGAGACTATAGTTGAGAGCATTTCTGTGCATGGTGCTAAACCGTGGGCAGATCCAGGGCGAATTAGAAGAAATTAAAGGCAATGAAAACGGAGTTTTGGTCACGAAGTTGTGAACTAACAAGGAAAGACAGATTAAAAAATGAAATACACTCCTGGAAATTGAAATAAGAACACCGTGAATTCATTGTCTCAGGAAGGGGAAACTTTATTGACACATTCCTGGGGTCAGATACATCACATGATCACACTGACAGAACCACAGGCACAGAGACACAGGCAACAGAGCATGCACAATGTCGGCACTAGTACAGTGTATATCCACCTTTCGCAGCAATGCAGGCTGCTATTCTCCCATGGAGACGATCGTAGAGATGCTGGATGTAGTCCTGTGGAACGGCTTGCCATGCCATTTCCACCTGGCGCCTCAGTTGGACCAGCGTTCGTGCTGGACGTGCAGACCGCGTGAGACGACGCTTCATCCAGTCCCAAACATGCTCAATGGGGCACAGATCCGGAGATCTTGCTGGCCAGGGTAGTTGACTTACACCTTCTACAGCACGATGGGTGGCACGGGATATATGCGGACGTGCATTGTCCTGTTGGAACAGCAAGTTCCCTTGCCGGTCTAGGAATGGTAGAACGATGGGTTCGATGACGGTTTGGATGTACCGTGCACTATTCAGTGTCCCCTCGACGATCACCAGTGTAGGAGATCGCTCCCCACACCATGATGCCGGGTGTTGGCCCTGTGTGCCTCGGTCGTATGCAGTCCTGATTGTGGCGCTCACCTGCACGGCGCCAAACACGCATACGACCATCATTGGCACCAAGGCAGAAGCGACTCTCATCGCTGAAGACGACACGTCTCCATTCGTCCCTCCATTCACGCCTGTCGCGACACCACTGGAGGCGGGCTGCACGATGTTGGGGCGTGAGCGGAAGACGGCCTAACGTTGTGTGGGACCGTAGCCCAGCTTCATGGAGACGGTTGCGAATGGTCCTCGCCGATACCCCAGGAGCAACAGTGTCCCTAATTTGCTGGGAAGTGGCGGTGCGGTCCCTTACGGCACTGCGTAGGATCCTACGGTCTTGGCGTGCATCCGTGCGTCGCTGCGGTCCGGTCCCAGATTGACGGGCACGTGCACCTTCCGCCGACCACTGGCGACAACATCGATGTACTGTGGAGACCTCACGCCCCACGTGTTGAGCAATTCGGCGGTACGTCCACCCGGCCTCCCGCATGCCCACTATACGCCCTCGCTCAAAGTCCGTCAACTGCACATACGGTTCACGTCCACGCTGTCGCGGCATGCTACCAGTGTTAAAGACTGCGATGGAGCTCCGTATGCCACGGCAAACTGGCTGACAGTGACGGCGGCGGTGCACAAATGCTGCGCAGCTAGCGCCATTCGACGGCCAATACCGCGGTTCCTGGTGTGATCGCTGTGCCGTGCGTGTGATCATTGCTTGTACAGCCCTCTCGCAGTGTCCGGAGCAAGTATGGTGGGTCTGACACACCGGTGCCAATGTGTTCTTTTTTCCATTTCCAGGTGTGTACTACGAGAACACATGAGAGAAATGTTATTGTAGACACAACTGAAAATAGACGTCTAACATGGCATGGACGTCTTCGAAGAATGCCAGAGGAAACATAGCCCTCTGAAACAAGGCCCAGATTGACGGGCACGTGCACCTTCCGCCGACCACTGGCGACAACATCGATGTACTGTGGAGACCTCACGCCCCACGTGTTGAGCAATTCGGCGGTACGTCCACCTGGCCTCCCGCATGCCCACTATACGCCCTCGCTCAAAGTCCGTCAACTGCACATACGGTTCACGTCCACGCTGTCGCGGCATGCTACCAGTGTTAAAGACTGCGATGGAGCTCCGTATGCCACGGCAAACTGGCTGACAGTGACGGCGGCGGTGCACAAATGCTGCGCAGCTAGCGCCATTCGACGGCCAATACCGCGGTTCCTGGTGTGATCGCTGTGCCGTGCGTGTGATCATTGCTTGTACAGCCCTCTCGCAGTGTCCGGAGCAAGTATGGTGGGTCTGACACACCGGTGCCAATGTGTTCTTTTTTCCATTTCCAGGTGTGTACTACGAGAACACATGAGAGAAATGTTATTGTAGACACAAGTGAAAATAGACGTCTAACATGGCATGGACGTCTTCGAAGAATGCCAGAGGAAACATAGCCCTCTGAAACAAGGCACTGGAGTCCTCCACGACGCTTCTACGTTGGGACGATGGAGTGAGGCGTGGGATACAAGGTATGGCAACGCATAAAGAGGACAGGAATCAAAAAAGTCGGTCAGCATGACCTTGACATTGCTGCAGACATTCCTCAGTTTTTATGGGTCTCAGGGATGACAGCTGTTTCCATACTGATGCCTCGCTCTCATCACCAGTGATCACTGGGCTAAAAAAGCTGGAATTACGATTCGCAGTAAACAGGATGCTCGATCTCCGAACGAAGTTTCTTGATGCTCAGTTGTTATCAACTTCGGCGCAAATATTGATGAGATCTTTCGGGGGTTCAAACGTTCTGTTAAAATGGAATGAATGGATTCAATACGTTTTAACGTCCCTTGCAAATTCTCTGGTCATGATTCAACTTCGTTGTATCACTAGCGTTCTAGTTAAATGAATTACAACCTCATTGGAGGATGTTGAGGGTCTACTTGCACATGCTTCACTCTTCACTGATGAGAGGTCACCTTTGAAACGATTGTACCACACCTTTATCTTTGTAGTACCAATTTCCTACTCTCCAACCACCTGTCAAATTTTTCGGTTCTTTCAACTTCAGAATCTCCAATCCGAAAACAACATTTGATGCAATATTGTTGTTCCACTTTTTCTGTAATTTTGTGCACAATACAAAATCCGACGACTTAGAAGAGCTCACTTGTGAACATCTAGCCAGCGACAGATTGTTTCTGCAGTCGTGAAAAAAGGCAGACATGCTTCCCGCATATGCCTACAAACATAAAGAGAGCGCTCGCCCTGATACCATTGTTGTTTTCAATAGTAAATAATGAAGTTGAATATTTTTTGAACAGCCCTCGTGCGAAGCCCAGTAAACTGTACCAAGTAAGGTGTACAGGTATACATTACAGCCCAACCTGTTGCGACCGGAAAGACAATAATGTCCTTATTACAGCGTGCATTAAGGCCTTTGAGCATTCCTCCCGAGCTTTATACGGGAGTAGAAAGGTAAGAAAAACTTGCAGGTACGTCAATGGAAGGTACACTCTTCCATGTACAGGGTTATTACAAATGATTCAAGCGATTTCACAGCTCTACAATAACTTTATTATTTGAGATATTTTGAAAATGCTTTGCACACACATACAAAAACTCAAAAAGTTTTTTTAGGCATTCACAAATGTTTGATATATGCCCCTTTAGTGATTCGGTAGACATCAAGCCGATAATCAGGTTCCTCCCACACTCGGCGCAGCATGTCCCCATCAATGAGTTCGAAAGCATCGTTGATGCGAGCTCGCAGTTCTGGCACGTTTCTTGGTAGAGGAGGTTTAAACACTGAATCTTTCACAAAACCCCACAGAAAGATATAGCATGGGGTTAAGTCGGGAGAGCGTGGAGGCCATGACATGAATTGCTGATCATGATCTCCAACACGACCGATCCATCGGTTTTCCAATCTGCTGTTTAAGAAATGCCGAACATGGGAGTGCGGTGGAGCACCATCCTGTTGAAAGATGAAGTCGGCGCTGTCGGTCTCCAGTTGTGGCATGAGCCAATTTTCCGCGGGCTACGCGTTAAACTTGCCCGCACACGTTCAACCGTTTCTTCGCGCACTGCAGGCCGACCCGTTGATTTCCCCTTACAGAGGCATCCAGAAGCTTTAAACTGCGCATACCATCGCCGAATGGAGTTAGCAGTTGGTGGATCTTTGTTGAACTTCGTCCTGAAGTGTCGTTGCACTGTTATGACTGACTGATTTGAGTGCATTTCAAGCACGACATACGCTTTCTCGGCTCCTGTCGCCATTTTGTCTCACTGCGCTCTCGAGCGCTCTGGCGGCAGAAACCTGAAGTGCGGCTTCAGCCGAACAAAACTTTATGAGTTTTTCTACGTATCTGTAGTGTGTCGTGACCATATGTCAATGAATGGAGCTACAGCGAATTTATGAAATCGCTTCAATCATTTGTAATAGCCCTGTACTTGACTGTAATTAATGTTTATTTGATTTTGAGGTGCTACTCCAATATAGAACGAAATTTTCACTACGCAGAACTGGCACTCCTGGAAGACAGGATGATTCGCAGGAGAGCTTCTGTGAAGTTTAGAAGGTAGGATACGGGGTACTGGGGGAAGTAAATCAGTGAGGACAGGTCACCATTGTGGGGTAACGGGCGAGTTGTGACGCCCCGATAATATTCTATGTTCGGAGTTGGGGCGGCTGCATAGGACGCTCGTCAAAGCCGAGGCTCATTAGCGACTGCCTGATGCTGCACAATGGCTGGATCACGTGGTCTGCTAGCCAGCTGCGTGGCTGGGAATTCCTTCGTGACGCTGTGTTCATGAAAGAGACCTGTACGCCGGGAGTGCGGACTTTAAGGCAGGCATTTCACAGTTGATATAGAAATTAATAGTAGCCAGACGAATCATTATACCTCAAAAAGAAACATGTACACTACTGGCCATTAACGTTGCTACATCACGAAGATGACGTGCTACAGACGCGAAATTTAACCAACAGGAAGAAAGTGCTGTGATATGCAAATGATTAGCTTTTCAGAGCATTCATACAAGGTTGGTGCCGGTGGCTACACCTACAACATGCTGGCATGAGAAAAGTTTCCAACCGATTTCTCATACACAAACGGCAGTTGACCGGCGTTGCCTGGTGAAACGTTGTTGTGATGCCTCGTGTAAGGAGGAGAAATGCGTACCATCACGTTTCCGACTTTGATAAAGGTCGGAATGTAGCCTATCGCGATTGCGGTTTATCGTATAGCGGACATTGCTGCTCGCGTTGGTCGAGATCCAATGACTGTTGGCAGAATATGGAATCGGTGGGTTCAAGAGGGTAATACGGAATGCCGTGCTGGATCACAACGGCCTCGTATCACTAGCAGTCGAGATGAAAGACTGTAACGGATCGTCCAGCCACGTCTCGATCCCTGAGTCAACAGATGGGGACGTTTGCAAGACAACAACCATCTACACGAACAGTTCGACGGCGTTGGCAGCAGCATGGACTATCAGCTCGGAGACAATGGCTGAGGTTACCCTCGACGCTGCATCACAGATAGGAGCGCCTGCGATGGTGTACTCAACGACGAACCTGGGTGCAGGAATGGATAAATGTCCTTTTTTCGGATAAATCCAAGTTCTGTTTACAGCATCATGATGGTCGCATTCGTGTTTGGCGACATCACGGTGAACGCACATTGAAAGCGTGTATTCGTCATCGCCATACTGGCGTATCACACGGCGTGAGAGTATGGGGTGCCATTGGTTACACGTCTCGGTCACCTCTTGTTCGCATTGACGGCACTTTGAACAGTGGACGTTACACGTCAATGTGTTACGACCCGTGGCTCTACCCTTCATTGGATCCCTGCGAAACCATACGTTTCAGCAGGATAATGCACGACAGCATGTTGCAGGTCCTGTACCGTCCTTTCTGGATATGGAAGAAATTCGACTGCCGCCCTGGCCAGCATATTCTCCAGATCTCTCACCAATTGAGAACCTCTGGTCAATGGTGGCCGAGCAACTGGCTCGTCACAATACTCCAGTCACTACTCTTGATGAACTGTGGTATCGTGTTAAGGCTGCATGGGCAGCTGTACCTATACACGCCATCTAAGCTCTGTTTGACTAAATGGCCAGGCGTATCAAGGCCGTTATTACCGGCAGAGGTGGTTGTTCTGGGTACTTATTTCTCAGGATCTATGCACCCAAATTGCTGGGAAATGTAGTCACATGTCAGTCATATTTGTCCAGTGAATACCCGTTTATCATCATCATTTCTTCTTGGTGTAGCAATTTTAATGGCCAGTAGTGTATAATATCATTATTTGCACGTCTATTCAGATGGTGTAATCAGATTTTCCATATGGCTCTGAGTACTATGGGACTTAACTTCTGTGGTCATCAGTCCCCTAGAACTTAGAACTACTTAAACCTAACTAACCTAAGGACATCACACACATCCACGCCCGAGGCAGGATTCGAACCTGCGACCGTAGCAGTCCCGCGGTTCCGGACTGCACGCCTAGAACCACTAGACCACAGCGGCCGGCAGATTTTCCATATCTTTATTAGTTTAAAGTTTAGTATATGACTTAAATTGTACGAGTAAAACCCAGTAACAGATTTCCAAAATCTAAACGGTTCATCCAATTTTGTCGATCGACGTGTCTTTAGAAAGCTATTAGCATAAACCTAAATTAGTATCAATTACAGGCATGTAACTTGAATAGTACATGAGTTATTTGAGGCCGAAATGGCCGAATACTATCAAGCGCGACAGAACTCCACAGTTACACGGGAAAAACTGTAGCAGCATACTCTGTTTATATTTTGTTTATATCCAATTTTTTGTTTATATTTAATGTTTATATCTTTGTTTATGTCCAATATATCCTATGTCATCAAAAAATTGGTTAAATGTTTAATGTGTTTTAGAAAGCACTGAGACATTAGGCTACTGGCCTACCTTTTGTAGCTATTCCTTTGATATAAGTTTATTTATTTTATGTATTTAATAATGTGTGTTAGAGCGTGTTTATGGTCCAGCCATAGGAATATTTATTTAATTTCAAGTTACTTAAATGTAATCCAGTATTTCGAATGTGTTTGATTACGTTTTTGAGTGTGCGTTGGCTTGGAGACATTCTAGAAACGCTCTAGCCAATCACAGCGATCATTCCTAAAAGGACACGTGCAAGGACACGTGCTGGAGTACGGGAGGTGCTGGAGGAGAGAGTGCTGGACAGGATGGCGCGACAGACGGACAGTCGCGGGAAAGACCTGGACAGTGGAGCAGTTTGCGTGTGGGCACAGGAGGTAGAAATATTTCGTAGTGCCAACGGGCACTTGTGAAATATCCGTCGCTTCTGCAGTGAAGACCTAGTATGCGTTCAGAAGAGAATTTCTCGCGAGCTATGTTGTTGCTCATAACTAATTGCGTGAAGTAGAAATCTATTGTTTCCCTGTTACGCAACTTATATTAATTTAATTGCTGGACCATCGACACCAGTAAGTGTTTTACAGTAATAAGGGCATTCTTAAAGGTACTTCCGCTATCGTACTCATCATTTAAAGTCGTTAAAATAGTAAAGCCGTTAAAAGAGTACCTGAAGAATTTATTTAACTGCAATCTTTCATTTATAAATTTCTATATAACTTTCAAAATTCGCAATTGCCGAATGGTATGAACCTTCGACCATTCGATTCATGTGTATATTCATGTTGTATACCGTAGACTCAGCAGTGTTTGGCTTGTAATGCGGCAACTACGTGTCCCACCCCGTAGGCAACGAAACCTGCCAAAACTATTAATATTTCAGCCCTGAGTCTGAGGGTACGTAGTTGAGGGCCAACACCTCATTTTTGTATTTGAAAGCTTGGGTAGCTCAGTCGGTACAGCACTTTCCCACGAAAGCAAAGGTCCCGAGCTCGAGACTTGGTCCAACACAGTTTTAATCTGCCACGAAGTTTCTTATTCCAACACAGTTCGAGAGCCTTTGCAATGCTGTTAGACTCTAGGGGAAATACCAAGTGAGCTGATGCGTGAATGGGAATTTGTACTGAGGAGGGAGGCGTGCAAGGGTAGTCCATGCACTTAAGCAAAACCACTGTGCAAGAGCGACGTAGTGGCTAATAATCTGTGTGGTGAGGAAGAGACCTGGGTTCGAATACCAGGCTCGGAAAATATTTTCATACGTTTCTTCAGTCTGCATGTTTACATCCCACTCCGTTTGAGATTTAAGAAAGTCTCTGGAATCATATATTTTCATTTGATTAAAGTTTTTGTTTGTTTGCTGGTTCACTCCAGCTACACACTGAAATATTCACGCCACAATACCATAGTTCGCCACTAGATCAGTTAAAAAAATGTCGCAGCCCATCTTAAACTTGTTAATGGACTTGCACCAGTTTCTGTTGGTTCATCCAGCAGCGCGCTACGGTACTGTGGCTCTTCTTGTGGCAAAACAACAGATCAATTACTTTGATTAACTGTTTTGAGGTGGTAATTCAGAATTTATTGCTCCGGCTTCTCTATGTTGACTGCTGTTGAGGGGCCGTCAACCAGTATGAGACCCAAAAAAAGCAAGTGTCACTCTACCATCACACCTCCCCCCTCCTCCAGTCTGTTTTATGCGTGGAATTTACTTGCGGCGTTACAACGAAATCGGAATGGCATAAAATGCCTCACAGGCGCAGCGGATTCAAACGCTGCTCGCCCCTGTGTCCTCAAAGAACCATAGACGCTTTCGAGCCGTCTGCGCAGTAATGCGCATGGAGCCCTTCCGAAATCAAATTAGACGCTCTCATAGCTGTTCCCCGTGGTGGGGGGGATTTATTTCCGTCACAGCTCGCGTTTTGGCGTTCCGCTCCCAGCTGTGGCGACTGAAGCACCCTCCCCCACGCTCCGCCGCTTTCCTCTGGCAAGTGAGGTGGAACAGCAGCAGCTCTCAAGCCGATTATTAAAACCCGGCACACACCTTCCCACGCCCTCCGTTCCCTCCCACCGTGCTCTAAATACCTTATTAGAATTTCATACGCGTTTCTCCTCCTTCTGCCGCCGTTCCCCGCCCGCCGCGGAAAGAACTGCCGTCGACAGCCAAAGAGCTCTCACCACAGACACGTCTGCACCTGCATTCCCACTGCTACCTACTTGCTTTCGAGTTCCGTGAATCATAATTCGACCTCTCGCTATACGAGGTTGGTCCGGAAAATACGTATAAATGTTGAATAATGTCTTCATGTTACAGGTTGCGGTCACCGCCAGGTGGGACTACTGCTGTAATCAATCCCATCAACGCTCAGTTCGAGTCAGAGCACTCTGCGTGAAGGTGGGAGTGTGCGGCAACTTGTTGACAGTCACCCTTTTTCACCTGCCGTCGGCACGGAGCTCTCTCTGATTGAGGAACAGCGCGTCAACATCAAGTTTCTTGTAAAGATAGGCGAGAACAGCCGTGAGATTTTTGAGTGTTTGAAACTGGTTTACGGAGACAATTCTCTGAAGGAACCAACCGTGAACAAGTGATTAAAAAGGTTCCGGGATGGCCGAGAAGAAGTGAACGATGACCCTCGCCGAGGACGCCCGTCGACATCGAGTTCCGATGCAAATGTTGAACGAATTCGGGCTTGTGTTCTTAAAGACCGTAGATTGACAGTCAGAATGATTGCTGACGAGCTGTCAATCCCCAAAACAATCGTTCACGAAATCCTCACACAAAAACTGGAAATGAAGAAATTGTGTGCGAAAATCGTACCGAAGCTCTTGACGCCAGAACGGAAAGCAAAGAGGGTTGAGTGCTGTGAGGATTGGTTGGAAGCAGAGGAACGAGGGGACTTTCTCAACCGAGTCATCACTGGAGACGAGTCCTGGTTTTACGAATTCGATGTGGAGCTCAAATCCCAAAGCAAGGAATGGAAACTAGCAGGAGACGCGAGAACAAAATAGTCGCGAAAATCAAGGTCCAATTTGAAGACAATGTTTAGTGTTTTCTTTGATTCTAGGGACATTGTTCACAAGGAATTGGTTCCTCCCGGCCAGAGAGTGAACGGAAATTTTTACGTTGAAGTTCTGACACGTCTCAGAGCTCGTGTGGCCCGACCGGAGTTGGCAAAAGGGGGCAGGTGGATCCTTAATCACGACAATGCGCCCGCTCACACGTCGCTCGTTGTGCGCGAGTTTTTGGCCCGAAGCTCGATCACCGCGACGGACCAGCCGCCTTATTCACCCGATTTAGCCCAGTGTGACTTCTTCATGTTCCCGAAATGCAAAATGGTGCTTCGGGGGCGGCACTTGTGAGATGTGGAAGCCATAAAGGCGGAAACGTCACGGCAACTGAACAACATAACTGAAGACTATCAGCAATGTTATCAACAGTGGAAACAGCGACGGCAGAAGTGTATCGCGTCTCAGTGCGAGTACTTTGAAGGAGACCATATTGTAATACGTGAATAATTGTAAAATAAAGTTATTATTAAACTTTTATACGTATTTTCCGGACAAACCTCGTATGTTTCGAGCCAGTTCCGGGATTACACATGGTACACAATATAAATTTGGCCCGGGAAATATTTCATCTACGTTGAGACAGGCAAACCGTCTTACATTAACGACAAGGATGATGAAGCGATCTGGGTTTCCCGTCTCAAGGTGCATGACGTATTTTGTTCCCTACCATGTAGTACGAAACACACACACACACACACACACACACACACACACACACACACACACACACACACACTTACTGGTCATACCGGACTCGAGAGTCCATTACCGCAGCAACGTACGAGGGCTATCCACAAAGTACATTACGTTTTGGAATAAAAAATAAATATTGGAATTTTTTTTTATTATATACAGACGAAAGCCACACTTAAATACTACTTTTCTACATAGTTGCCACTTAAATTAAAGCACTTATCGTAGCGATGGACGAGCTTGGAAATTCCTTCGTCGTAAAATTCGGCCACCTGCGCCTTCAAGCACGTGGTTACCCCTTCTTTTGGGACAGAAAAGGTGTGATTTTTGTGGATTTCCTGGAAAGAGCACTACAATAAACTCTCAAAGGTATTGCCAAACTCTGCACAACCTCAGAAGACCAATACAAAACAAGCGCAGAGGAAAGTTGGGCTCAAAGATCTTGCTAATTCACGACAACGCCCGGGCCCACACGGCAAATGCCACTCGTGAAGTTCTCGAATTATTTAAGTGGGAGTTGTTTCCTTATCCGCCGTACAGTCCCGATCTGGCACCGAGCGACTTCCACTTATTCCCAGCAATGAACAGGTGGTTGGCTATGCAGCGTTTTGATGACAACGCACAGCTTCAAGAAAAGGTAACCACGTGGTTGAAGGCGCAGGCGGCCGAATTTTACGACGATGGAATTTCCAAACTCGTACATCGCTACGATAAGTACCTTAATCTAAATGGCAACTATGTAGAAAATTAGTATTTAAGTGTGGCTTTCATCTGTATATAATAAAAAAATTTCCAACATTTGATTTATTTTTAATTCCAAAACGTAATGTACTTTGTGGATAGCCCTCGTATTTTCGCCATTTGTCCCTGTCTTGGGCTATTTCCTTCCATTCACCTTCAATACCTAGGCTCCTTAAATCAGCCTTCACATTGTCCTCCCATCTACGCCTCGGACTCCCCACAGGACTTTTTCCCTATAAGTGCCCTACCAGTACTCTGCGCGCTGCCCTGCCCTCATCCATTCGAGCTATGTGAGCCGCCCAAGGCAGCCTACGTGATTTAATAATACTGATTATGTCAGGGCTTGAATAGAGTTCGTGAACCTCTTCGTTATGCAGTATTTCGCCAGTCTGCGCTAATGTCATCCCTTTTTGCTCCGAAAATTTTCCTTAAAATTTTGTTTTCAAATACTCGAAAGGGCTTTTCATTTTGCGCAGTGGGAGACCAAGTCTCACACACACACAGCATAACTGGTACAATAAAAGTTTTCTATATTCCTAGACAATATCCGTGATGAAAGTAATGTATTCAGTGAGAAGTAGCACGCATTTCCTGCCCGTAATCCCTTATTCAGTTCGGATTCAATCTCATTTCTCGAAGTGATGTCAATGCCTGGTACGACTGGCAATCAAAAAGTAACATAACACATTTCTATCTGAAAATAGGTTGGTTTTATTTAGTATTCAAAACACTGTAGTATTCACCACTCTTTTGGCTAGAAAACTCAATTTTCCAACCCAATCTCCGTTCAATGCAACCGCCTTACGCCAAATTATCGGGAGGTCCTGTATGCCCGCATGGTACCACTCTATCGAACGACGACGGAGCGAATGTCTGGCTGTATCAGAAACCTCCGCGTCCTATACCACTTCCCTCGGAGTGCATCCTGCACTGGGTCAAACAAATGGAAGTCTGAAGGATCGAGATCTGGGTTGTAGGGTGGCTGGAGTAGAACAGTCCAATGTAGTTCTGTGAGCTACTCTCGGGTGTGCAAACCTATGTGAGGCCCTGCCTTGTCATGGAGGAGGAGAAGTTCGTTTGCACTGTTGTGACTACGAACACGCTGGAGCGGTTTCTCCAGTTTCCTGAGGGTAGCACAAGACAATTCCGAGTTGAGAGTTGCGCCATGAGGGAGGGCCTGGTGGGCTCCAGAAGGCTGTTGCCATGACTTTCGCAGCTGAGGCTGCGGCTTTGGGGTGGTGCGGTGCCACTCCATGGACTGCCGTTTCGTTTCCGATTCGACCTCCTGTGACGATGTTAGACAAGAGATTATGAAACGTCCCCTTTGAACATTTATACATGACTGTGCTTAAACTGACACACAATATTTTTTTAGCGCGACGCAATCTGACTTTCAGTAATCCCTACAAAACAATGGCCCTGACTAACATTAACCTATACGTTTCACAAATCACTTACCTCACCAAAAATCTTCGTTACTCGAACTACTGCAATACAGCGAGCCTACTGCAATACAGCGAGCGCCACTACTGCCAGCTAAATAAAAGATTCAAACTACGGAAGTCACTATCTACTGATAGGGATAGTTAGCAAATGAAAGATTTTAATAGAGAACAAACACTGTATTTACCTTAATAATCATAATATGTATAGCAGTTCATAATATCCAGTATAACAAATTTCAAAACTCCGCCATCTCTCTCCCCACATCCACCACTGCTGGCGGCTCACCTCCAACTGCGCAACGCTACGCGCTGTTCACATCCAGCTGCCCAACACTACAATGGCAGACAACAATGCAAACTAGCCACAGACTGCACAGAGCACAGGCAGTGATTTTCATATAGAGCGCTACGTAACGTTGCCAATAAGAAAATATAAACAGCCTACTTACATAGCCTCCATGCTGCCACAAAAAATTTTACAAATTTTTTTTGGAACGTCCCCTTAGAACATTTATACACGACTGTGCTTAAACTGACACACAATATTTTTTTAGCGCGACGCAATCTGACTTTCAGTAATCCCTACAAAACAATGGCCCTGACTAACATTAACCTATACGTTTCACAAATCACTTACCTCACCAAAAATCTTCGTTACTCGAACTACTGCAATACAGCAAGCCTACTGCAATACAGCGAGCGCCACTACTGCCAGCTAAATAAAAGATTCAAACTACGGAAGTCACTATCTACTGATAGGGATAGTTAGCAAATGAAAGATTTTAATAGAGAACAAACACTGTATTTACCTTAATAATCATAATATATATAGCAGTTCATAATATCCAGTATAACAAATTTCAAAACTCCGCCATCTCTCTCCCCACATCCACCACTGCTGGCGGCTCACCTCCAACTGCGCAACGCTACGCGCTGTTCACATCCAGCTGCCCAACACTACAATGGCAGACAACAATGCAAACTAGCCACAGACTGCACACAGCACAGCCAGTGATTTTCATATAGAGTGCTACGTAACGTTGCCAATAAGAAAACATAAACAGCCTACTTACAAGTATGACGATCAGACTGCTAACACGCAAGCAATTCCGCACAGATGCCCTTTCGCTGCTCTTTATGGTTTCTGTTAGGCGGTGAGGAATCCAGCGGTCACACGTCTTAGAGCACCGTACTGGTGGCCGAGTGTGTCAGAAATGCGAACTGAGACGTCCAACTGTGCAGCGAGGTGTTCGCTCGTGATAGTTGATCACCTCGCGGGAGAGCGTCCGCACGTTCCAACCTTGCAGGAGTCGCAGATGTTAGCGCCGCCGGCACGCGGGAGATCGGACAAGTCCGCGCGACCTCGTTGGGATGATGATAGACGCCTCGCCCAACGACTCACCGTGCTTTTGTTCACTGCTGAGTCACTGTAGACATTGTACAAGCGGCTGGGGATATCTGTGATGCCCTAGTATTTCGCCAAAAGAAACTCACTGACAGTTCTTTGCTTGGAATGCACCTGCGCAGCAGATGCCACTTTGAAGGCTACATATAGTGCGATAATAATAGATGCCTCGCCCAACGAATCACAGTGCTTTTGTTCACTGCTGAGTCTCCCTAGAAAACTTCGTAAAACTACGAGGGCTAAAGTGGGAATATTCTACGACGTCCCACAGCTCATACAGCATTTTTTAAATCGAAACTGGCACAGAAAAGGAAATGTATTGAATTACTTACTGAACGCTGTTCGTACACCTTTTATGCTTGAAGACGCAAAACCCTAATTATGTTGGTTATTTTAGTTTAGGATTATTCACACAGAGATTAATGAGAAACTTAATATCCGAAACTGTTAAGCCAAAAAAGTAGTTGCGCTCTCATTATCAAGCGGTGGATGGGCAATTTGCGCTCCGTTTTTCAGGCATCTCAGTTTTAATGACATCATATTTCCTAATTCTGTGTCAAATAATAATATACTCTGCGCAACACTATTAAGGGATCACTTTTTTTTAAAGGCGTAATTGTCTCCCATTGTGAGATTCAACTTTGAAATTAGGCCCAAAGGTGCCTACAGCCTCCCTCTATAATGGTGAAAAAACGTGGCGCACTACGACGTCACCTTCGGGCTAGGCAAAGGTGAAGACAGAATTCTGCACAACGCCATCTTGGATGTGTCACAAGATGGCAACGTAAACACGCACCCTCTTACCTACATTTCATTTCTTTTCCTGACGCCACTGCGACGGAGGTCGGAACCGCCACGTGGTTCTACTTTGGATGTCTGAGGAAAACATTTCAGACGCACCGTCGCGGATACTCAACACGAAAAGTCCTGAGGAGATGACAGTAAGGACGTAAATGAAACCACCCCTCCCCTTTCGAAGTCGATTTCCACACATTTTACTGCCGAAAACGACACTCAGCAGTGTGGTGAGCAACAGGTCGAAATTCCGGAAAATGCTCGACACGCAGATACCCCCTGAACGATTCAGTACACTCCAACATTGCTGTGGGGCTGCAAGCCCATAGAAAGTGGTATGACCCTTTTGGAGTTACAGGTTGAACCACTAGGGTTTTTTCAAAACGAAGTGATTTAATTAGAACGTAGTTCGACGAAGCAGAAAGTGTTCATGGTTTTTCCTATTTAGCGACTCACTGTGTCTTGATTGCAGAGGGCTGCAACGCTGACACATGCATGAAGAAAACTTCGGAAGGTCCCACTAAGAACCCCTGTTTGGCAACACCCTCGTTACAAACCACACACATTTTTCGACCACCTATGTGATCAAAAACATCCGGACACCTGGCTCAAAATGATTTAAAAGTTCGTGGCGCCCTCCATCGCTAATGCTGGAATTCAATATGGTGTTGGCCCACCCTTAGTCCTGATGACAGCTTCCACTCTCGCAGGCATACGTTCAATCAGGTGGTGCAAGGTTTCTTGGGAAATGGCAGCTCATTCTTCACGGAGTGCTGAACTGAGGAGAGGTATCGATGTCTTTCGGCGTTCCAAAACATCCCAAAGGTGTTCTATAGGATTTAGGCCAGGACCCCGTGCAAGCCAGTCTATTGCAGGAATGTTATTGTCGTGCAACCACTAGGCCACAGGCTGTGCGTTATGAACAGGTCTTCGATCGTGTTGAAAGATGCAGTCGCCGCCCTCGAATTACTCTTGAGCAGTGGAAAGCATAAAGGTGCTTAAACAAGCAATGTATGCCTGTGCTTTGACAGTGCCACTCGATAAAACACGGATTGTGAGCCCCCTCCATGAAAAACACGACCACACCATAATATCATCGCCTCCGAATATTACTGTTGGCACTACACACACTGGCAGATGACGTTCATTGGGCATTCGCCGTATCCACACCCTGACATCGCATCGCCGCATTGTGTACCATGATTCGTCACTCCACACAACGTTTTTCCACTGTTCAATCGTCCAATATTTTCACCAAGCGAGGCGTCGTTCGGCATTTACCGACGTGATGTGCGGCTTATGAGGAGCCGCTCGACCATCAGATCCAAGTTTTCTCACCTCTCGCCTAACTGTCGTAGTACGTGCAGTGAATCCTGTTGCAGTTTGGAATTTTTGTGTGCTGGTCTGCATAGAAGTCTGCCTACTACACATTACGACCCTCTTCAACTGTCGATGGTCTCTGTCAGTCAACAGACGAGGTCGGCCTGTACGCTTTTGCGCTGTACGTGTCCCTTCACGTTTTCACTTCACTACCACATCGGAAACAGTGGACCTAGGAATGTTTAGGAGTGTGGAAATCTCGCTACAGACGTATGACACAAATGATACTGAATCACCCGATCACGATCGAAGTCCGTGAGCTCCGCAGAGCGCCCCATTCTGCTTCCTCACTAATAAGTACTGATACGGAGTACGTGTCAGTAGGTGGCAGCAGAATGCACCTAATATCAAAACCGTATGTTTTTGGAAGTGTCCGGATACTTTTGATCACATAGTGTACCTGTAGAGAAACTTCTACGCAAACTCTGGTGCTCTGTTGCGGCTCTGGCGCCTGCATGCTGGCAAACGGTGTACACGAGGTGTCAAAAGGGTTGCCTGCGCTCAGGTCTAGTTTTCGCATGTGTCGACGCCTTGATGTTGGAAGCATCGCAGAGCCCCAGAACACCACGTTGTACCACCACTACAGAAAATGTCAGTAGCCACATTTGAGCCACATTTAGAATTACACTACTGGCCATTAAAATTGCTACACCACGACGATGACGTGCCACAGACGCGAAATTTAACCGACAGGAAGAAGGTGCTGTGATATGCAAATGATTAGCTTTTCAGAGCATTCACACTAGGCTGGCGCCGGTGGTGACACCCACAACGTGCTGACATGAGGAAAGTTTCCAACCGATTTCTCATACACAAACAGCACTTGACCGGCTGGTGATGATGATGATGATGTTTGGTTTGTGGGGCGCTCAACTGCATGGTTATCAGCGCCTGTACAATTATCCAATCTTTGCTCAGTCCAATTTCGCCACTTTCCTGGATGATGATGAAATGATGAGGACAACACAAACACCCAGTCATCTCGAGGCAGGTGAAAATCGCTGACCCCGCCGGGAATCGAACCCGGGACCCCGTGCTCGGGAAGCGAGAACGCTACCGCGAGACCACGAGCGGCGGACGCTTGACCGGCGTTGCCTGGTGAAACGTTGTTGTGATGCCTCGTGTAAGGAGGAGAAATGCGTACCATCACGTTTCCGACATTGATAAAGGTCTGATTGTAGCCTATCGCGATTGCGGTTTATCGTATCGTGACATTGCTGCTCGCGTTGGTCGAGATCCAGCGACTGTTAGCAGAATATGGAATCGCTGGGTTCAGGAGGGTAATACGCAACGCCACGGATCCCAACGGCCTCGTATCACTGGCAGTCGAGACGACAGGCATTGCTGTACTGGTCGTGCAGCCACGTCTCGACCACTGAGTCAACAGACGGGGACTTTGCAAGAAAACAACCATCTGCACGAACAGTTCGACCACGTTTGCAGTGGCATGGACTATCAGGTCGGAGACCATAAGCTGCGTTTACCCTTGACACTGCATCACAGACAGGAGCGCCTGCGATGGTGTACTCAAGAACGAACCTGGGCGCACGAATGCCAAAATGTCATTTATTCGGATGAATCGAGGTTCTGTTTACAGTATCATGATGGTCGCATCCGTGTTTGGCGACATCGTGGTGAACCCACATTCGAAGCCTGTATTCGTCATCGCCATACTGGCGTATCAGCCGGCGTGATGGTATGGGGTGCCATTGGTCCCTCTTGTCCGCACTGACGGCACTTTGAACAGTGAAAGTTACATTTCAGATGTTTTACGACCCGTGACTCTACCCTTCATTCGATCCCTGCGGCCGGCCGGAGTGGCCGAGCGGTTCTAGGCGCTACAGTCTGGAACCGCGGGCCCGCTACGGTCGCAGGTTCGAATCCTGCCTCGGGCATGGATGTGTGTGATGTCATTAGGTTAGTTAGGTTTAAGTAGTTCTACGTTCTAGGGGACTGATGACCTCAGAAGTTAAGTCCCATAGTGCTCAGAGCCATTTTTAACCGATCCCTGCGAAACCCTACCTTTCAACAGGATAATGCACGACCGCATGTTGCAGGTCCTGTACGGGCCTTTCTGGGTACAGAAAATGTTCGACTGCTATCCTGGCCAGCATATTCTCCAGATCTCTCACCAATTGAAAACGTCTGGTCAATGGTGGCCGAGCAACTGGCTCGTCACAATACGCTAGTCACTACTCTTGATGAACTGTGGTATCGTGTTGAAGCTACGTGGGCAGCTGTACCTGTACACGCCATCCAAGCTCTGTTTGACTCAATGGCCAGGGGTATCAAGGGCGTTATTACGGCCAGAGGTGGTTGTTCTGGGTACTGATTTCTCAGGATCTGTGCACCCAAACTGTGTGAAAATGTAATAACATGTCCCTCTAGTATAATATATTTGTCCAATGAACACCCGTTTATGATCTGCCGTTCTTCTTGGTGTAGCAATTTTAATGGCCAGTAGTGTATGTTTCTTAGAGTTCAAGTTTTCATCAATACGAACACCCGAAAATCTGGAGCATGCTGCCCTGTTAACTAACTCCAGTTCATGTGATACATCAATTTTTGCTACGTGTCTATTTGTTAAATTTTTTTTGACTCGTCAGTCTTCTAACTCGATGACACAACTCGCCAGGAACAGCCAGTTCTTCTCCTGTGCCAACCTTTTTATCTCAGAATAGCACTTGCAACCTACGTCCTCAATTATTTGCTTGACGTATTCCAATCTATGTCTTCCTCTACAGTTTTTGCCCTCTACAGCTCCCTCTAGTACCATGGAAGTCATTCCCTCATGTCTTAGCAGATGTCCTATCATCCTGTCCCTTCTCCTCGTGTGCTTTCCACATATTCCTTTCCTCTCCGATTCTGCGAAGAATCTCCTCATTCCTTACCTTATCAATACACCAATATTTCAACACTCGTCTGTAGCACTGTTTCTCAAATGCTTCGATTCTCTTCTCTTTAGGTTTCCCACAGTTCAAGTCCGAGCACCGGACAATGCTGTGCTCCGAACGTACATTCTCGGAAATTTCTTCCTGAAATCAAGGCCTATTTTTGATAGTAGTGGATTTCTCTTGGCCAATAATGCCGTTTGTGCCATTGCTAGTCTCCTTTTAATGGCCTCCTTGCTTCGTCCATCACTGCCTAGGTAGCAGAATTCATATACTTCGTGACCATCAGTGCTGATGTTGATTTTCTGGCTGTTATCATTACTGCTACTTCTCACTACATATATCCTGTACTCATTAGACTGAGCATTCCATTCAGCAGGTCCTGTAATTCTTCATCACTTTTACTCAGAATCGTATCATTGATATCCTTTCACTGGGATTTTAATTCCACTCATAAATCTTTCTTTTATTTTCATTATGGCTTCTTCGATGTACAGATTGAACAGCAGGAGCGAAACATCAAATCCCTGCCTACACCCTTTTCAATCCGAGCACTTTTTTCTTGGCCGTCCGCTCCTATTATTCGCTCTTGCCTCTTGTACATATTGTACACTACCCGTCTCTCCCTATAACTTATTGCTATTTTTCTTAAAATTTCGAAAATCTTCCACTGCTTTCATTGTCGAACGATTTATTCCAGGTCGACAAATCCTACGAATGTCTCTTGATTTTTCTTTAGTCTTGCTTCCATTATCAACCGCAACGTCAGAATAGCTTCTCACGTGCCGTTACCTTTCCTAAAGCTAAACTGTTCGTCATCTAAGACTCTCTCAGTTTTCTTTTCCATTCCTCTGTACATTATTCTTGTAAACAACTTGGATACATGAGCGATACATTGTTAGCTGTTGAATTCTTAGGAATTGTGAGGATGATTTTCCGAAAGTCAGATGGTATTTCGCCAGATTGATACATTCTATACATTCTTCCGCCTTTAGTGCACTTTTCCACCCCAAGGACAAGAGAGTGCCCTGAACCTCTATCTGCTCTTCCGCCCTCTTTGACAAAGCCGTTGGCAGAATGAGGGTGACTTCTTATGTCGGAAGTCTTCGGCGGCTAATGATGACTACTAATCAAAGTGTAAGCGGTGGCGAGATCGAACCCGGAACCCAGTACGTTCTGATTAATAATCAAAGACGCTACCCCTAGACCACGGTTATCCTCTCATTTGCTCTACAAAACTGAGAGTAGCGTGTACTCTCAAACTTTAGGTGTAGTCCACTTTCAGAAAACCATTGAGTAATTGTTGGAGAAACACCATGGAAAATCTCTTCTGTTGCTTGCCCTCTAATGGGATTTATTATAATACCAGTGTCATCAACAAGTACCATTACTGTTTGGTGAATGTTAACTGCAAGATCATCAGTATATCAGAGCGACCTGAAAGTAACGTCGTTTATTTTCGTGTCGATATTCGTTTGTTATTTATCAGCTCATCTTGTGCTAGGAAGTCAGCCAATAATATTTTGATGATAGGGTGATTTGTTTACTCGTAAATAATGAAATATTATATTTTTTTGCAATTTATTGTGAAAATGCCAGCTAAATACAGCACCGTTTGCTTTTTGAATTTCGCAAGGGCATTAAAAACAACAATTGCTACCAAAAACATTTACTATGTTTATCCAGGTTCGTTAGACGTACGTAAATGCGAAAGATGATGACAATCTTTGTGACTCAAATCGATTATCAAGACCTACAACTTTAGACAGTGACATGTTAAGAGCGGAAGTGGAAGCAAATCCTTGTCAGATAATTGAGGAACTGACAAATATTGTTAACCAACGTTGGTCGAACATCCAAGAACATTTGGAGCAGTTTGGTAAAGGCAAACAAATATAACCAATCCACCATACGCAACTTTTTGCTTCAGCGGCACAATACAGAACCGTTTTTTGGTCGTGATATAATGGAAGACGACAAGTGCGTCCTCTAAGATAATGCAAAATGGAAAAGGCAATGTCTCTCTCCGAATGAATCGCAACAAATCTAAGCCAGGTTTACGTCACACAAAGTCGCTTTTGTGTGTTTGGTCAAGTATTCTCTGGGTCGTTAATTGTGAAGTGGTGAAGCCTGGACCAAATGAGAATGCAGACCTTGTAAGTAGCCTGTTTAGGTTTTTATGTCGGTAACGCCACGTAGCCCTCTATATGAAAATCACTGGCTGTGCTGTGTGCAGTCTGTGGCTGGTTGACATTCGTGGAATATTCGCTATTATAGTGTTGGGCAGTTGGATGTGAACAGCGCGTAGCGTTACGCCGTTGGAGGTTAGCCGCCAGCAGTGGAGGAAGTGGGGAGAGAGAGAGATGGCAGAATTTTGAGAGCGGACGATCTGGACGTGTGTCCATCAGAAAGAGTAAATTTGTAATACTGTATATCATGAATATATATATATATATATATATATATATATATATATATATATAATGACCTTTGAATATTATTAAGGTAAATACAGTGTTTGTTCTCTATCTAAATCTTTCGTTTGTAACTATGCCTATCAGTAGTTAGTGCCTTCAGTAGTTAGAATCTTTTATTAAGGTCGAAGTATTGGCGCTCGCTGTATTGCAGTAGTTCGACTAACGAAGATTTTTGTGAAGTAAGTGCTTCATGAAAGGTATAGGTTATTGTTACTCACGGCCCTTATTTTGTAGGGATTACTGAAAGTCAGATTGCGTTGCGTTAAAAATATTGTGTGTCAGTTTAGTGTTATTCAGAATAAGTAAAGAGAGAAATGTCTGAGTACGTTCAGTTCTGCTCAGCTGTTTGAAAATCAAATAACGTAAAGGGTTAATCAGCACAGCAATTCATAAATTTTCCTAAGGGGATGTTTCAACCTATAGTGTGAACAAAAGGATCGAATAAATCTATCTTTAATTGAAAAGCGCCCAGCGATTGTCAGCAGAAAATGCGTTATTGTGCAACATCGTAGTGGAAACTATAAAAAATTAATGCATTGCGGTGGAAAGTATTTCCTCACTCATCATACTCACCTATATTGCACCATCGGATTTAATTTTATTCCGATCACTACAAAATTTTAAAGTGGCAAAAAATTTTAAAATATAGATGTGATCCAAAATTCCAACTCCATAAATTTTGCTCACAGAGCAATAGAGTTTTATCGATATACAATTTGAAATTTGCACACCAGATGCCAAACGTTTGTTGATAACTTAGATGATTTCATCATGTATTGAAAATACAAACTTGTTAACACTTTGTGTTTGAATGTAATGTAAAGAAGCAACGATTCCTCTCAAGGTCTTTTTAATAGATAAGGAATAGGAATGCACCCAGAATTGAACCTTTTGCGTCACCCTTCGTGATTTCTCACCTATCCAACATATTTTGAGTTATTTAACACATCTCTTTGCATTCAATTTGTTAAATAGGAATGAAACCAATTGTGAGTAAAGGAATCAGTTTCATAAAACCGCAAATTTTCTAAAATGATAACATGATTTATGCATTCAGATGCCTCAGAAATATCACAGAAAATACCGACTGTCGTCGGCTATATTGGACTGTAATTCTGTTCATCTCACATGTTACACTTTTTTGTAAGCAAGAGTGAGCTAAGGTATTTTCCAAGCTTGTGGGTAATTCGCCGCGCTCAGCAGGTAATAAATTCTTCCTCCTGGATTCCCCCTGTGCTGCGTCTAATGTCGTAGCTAAGGGCCCTTTGCGAAAAGTCGCTTGACGGATAAATGTCCAGCGATGGCAGATAAGCTTGTCAGAGCGGTGCTTAAAATACCTGTAGCAAGGTTTTTAACTACTATGTCTCTCATACTACCTACGCTTGAAAATGACCCATTCTGACGTGGCTGTTTCAGAAACTCGTTTGCGATGCAGCTTTTTTGCTCTCGTGTGCAGAGAGGTTCTTAAACAGTCTGAAACACGTGTTTTTTCTTTTTGGTTTTTTACTTTTAAGTCACTTGTTTGTGAGCTGCAGTTGACTCAGACTGAATCTTAACTCTAGAGGGCCCGGAACAAATCAGCTAAGCAAAGAGACAGAAATTGGATGGGTCACTTTTTTTTCGCTTCTGTATCGATGTCAACATTAAGAGGCAAGAGGACTTTCACTGTTGAATACAGAGGGCAAAGCGGATAGGTCGAAAGACTACAATAAAGGCTTGTACGTCGGGGAGGAGCTCTGTGATGATGTCGTACAATAAGATACCGCAGTCGATGTGGAAGACTAAGCAGATACATTATTACAGTTGGAAGATTTGCTATGTATTAAGGTGGGAAGCACTTTCGTTATTCCTTTGGAATATCTAAAACCATAAGGAGATGAGGCAGCCAAAGCACCATTGAAGGTGGTTTGTATCGTCTAATACTGGAGATATCTAGTATCACATCAAACGTATCCGAACACGTTTATGTAAAACGGAAATAAGACTAAAAACAGCCGACCACTTGCAATGGATAAAGAAATCTTTACCTAGGTTTCTGCAGATTTAAATCTGTCTTCTTCAGAAGGCGGCAATTTTTACATAAATATGGAATGATGTATCATCGTCGTTTTTACAAGTATCTGCATAGCTCTGCTACATCCATGTACTAATTTTATTTATATGACAAACCCTATTTTCAGGGCTATATTTTAATTTGGACTAATGGATCTATGCAGATATTTGTAAAAACGACGATGATACATCATTCCATATTTATGTAAAAATTGCCGCCTTCTGAAGAAGACAGATTTAAATCTGCCGAAACCTAGGTAAAGATTTCTCTATCCATTGCAACTGGTCGGCTGTTTTTAGTCTTATTACGTGGAACCGTTGCTGTTGCGCAGCTATGTTTAAAATACTAAAACGGAAATGATCACTAGATGACGTTATCAGCGGACGACAGGTATAAAAGGGAGGCGAAAAATATTCTGTTACCAATAGAGATCCAGTACCTTCAGAACAGAAAGGTCGAGAGAATTCAGTGACTTCGAACGTGGGCTTGTTGTGGGAATGTCACACGAGTAACAAACACATCACGCACATTTCAACTCTTCCAAGGCTCACACTACATATTTTCACGGCCGGTATTAACATCAGCTGACACTTCCTGCCTGACAGGTCACCGTTGATATGTAAAACTTTCCCATGACGTTTCGTCTCCGGCTGCAAGGGTCATCCGCAGATGTGCAATCGGAACTCGAGGGAGAGGTAAATCTATAGGCAGTAAAGAGGGCACCACAGTCTGTCACTATCTCTAGTAGTGCCAACATTCTCGATTGAAAGTAATCGGTCATCATTCTCTGAGAGCCATGGATATCCTTATTTCATCTAATTTGAGGCCTTCCACTTTTCTGCTGTGTCCATAAATCTCAATAGGCTTTCTATACACGAGCACTCGATACTGTAACACTTGCTATATGACTCTCGTCTTACTGAATTTTATTTCGTGACTGCTCTGTTGACGTACATGTTCTAGATTTGTCCTTACATCCCAGACTTCAGTTCCTCTTTGGTTAACACTTCTTTTCTTGTGCCGGGTATTTAAAATTTCCTTCAAGTTGTGGGCTAATACCGCATGCAGCCAAAGGATGTCGTACGCATTTCCCGTTCCCTTTCATTCTCCTTTTCATCTTCCTGGATTGGCATGAAAATAGTTTCAAAAATTTTCTCAACGTGATCTGTGATTCTACTAATAGACGGAAGAAAATGTTTCTTTCTTGGCGGCCGCCTTTCCTCGTCGATCCTGGTTCTCTCCCTAGGACTAATAGCTCGATATAGCTCCTTATTGGAATTTTTAAACATTTTGAGGCTGTGAGCTCAACAACAGTGTACGCAGTTATTTGAAATGTTGTAGCCAACCGGTAGCACACAACTGAAACAAAGACACTGACAAGGTTTCGATAGTTCTACGACTATCTTCATCACGATGGCAAAACTTAAATGGTGTCTCATAACAACGTTAAACAGCAACAGCAACAGTGCTCTCGTCAAATCACATATTTGTGCTCCATGAATCAAGAATAAAAATCATAATAAAAAAGACAGTTATCACAGAACGATAAAACCATGGTTACAAGTTGTGGCACAAATTCGTTGCTGCAGCCGGCTAACAACGGCACATACATAGTGCAAGAGGTATCAGGCTAAACCCCTTGTTACAGAGTGGCGCACACAAAACCAGCCCCTGCGCTCAAAGGAATATGAATGAAAAAAATCAACGCACATCGTCGCTTTCTTACATTTTTATTGTACAGTTTCATTATTAAACATGTAAATAACAGTTGAAGTAACAGATTTAGTTTTATAAGTTTACTAAGCCTATTTTAGAAAGGAATTTAAAGTCTCTGCTCAAAATGTTCTCCGCCAACATTCAAGAAAAGTTGTTCACATCGAAGCATGTCAAGGAAAACACTTTTCATTACTCTCTGAGGAATGTTTGAAATGTCTTCACATATGTTGTTTTTTGATGAGTCCAGTGTTCTGGGATTGTTGTGGTAGAATTTGTTGTTGTTGTTGTTGTTGATGTGGTCTTCAGTCCTGAGACTAGTTTGATCCAGCTCTCCATGCTCTCCTGTGCAAGCTTCTTCACCTCCCAGTACCTACTGCAACCTACATCCTTCTGAATCTGCTTAGTGTATTCATCTCTTGGTCTCACTCTAAGATTTTTACCCTCCACGCTGACCTCCAATACTAAGTTGGTGATCCCTTGATGCCTCAGAACATGTCCTACCAACCGATCCCTTCTTCTAGTCAAGTTGTACCACAGACTTCTCTTCTCTCCAATTCTACAGGGTTATTATAAATGATTGAAGCGATTTCACAGCTCCACAATAACTTTATTATTTGAGATATTTTCACAATGCTTTGCACACACATACAAAAACTCAAAAAGTTTTTTTAGGCATAAACAAATGTTCGATATGTGCCCCTTTAGTGATTCGGCAGACATCAAGCCGATAATCAAGTTCCTCCCACATTCGGCGCAGCATGTCCCCATCAATGAGTTCGAAAGCATCGTTGATGCGAGCTCGCAGTTCTGGCACGTTTTTTGGTAGAGGAGATTTAAACACTGAATCTTTCACATAACCCCACAGAAAGAAATCGCATGGTGTTAAGTCGGGAGAGCGTGGAGGCCATGACATGAATTGCTGATCATGATCTCCGCCACGACCGATCCATCGGTTTTCCAATCTCCTGTTTAAATGCCGAACATCATGGTGGAAGTGCGGTGGAGCACCATCCTGTTGAAAGATGAAGTCGGCGCTGTCGGTCTCCAGTTCTGGCATGAGCCAATTTTCCGCGGGCTACGCGTGAAACTTGCCCGCACACGTTCAACCGTTTCTTCTCTCAATGCAGGCCGACCCGTTGATTTCCGCTTACAGAGCCATCCAGAAGCTTTAAACTGCGCATACCATCGCCGAATGTAGTTAGCAGTTGGTGGATCTTTCTTGAACTTCGTCCTGAAGTGTCGTTGCACTGTTATGACTGACTGATGTGAGTGCATTTCAAGCACGACATACGCTTTCTCGGCTCCTGTCGCCATTTTGTCTCACTGCGCTCTCGAGCGCTCTGGCGGCAGAAACCTGAAGTGCGGCTTCAGCCGAACAAAACTTTATGCGTTTTTCTACGTATCTGTAGTGTGTCGTGACCATATGTCAGTGAATGGAGCTACAGTGAATTTATGAAATCGCTTCAATCATTTGTAATATCCCTGTATATGATACCCATCTAATGTTCAGCATTCTTCTGCAGCACCACATTTCGAAAGCTTCTATTGTCTTCTCTTCCAAACAATTTATCGTCCATGTATCACTTTAATACATGGCTACAAATACTTTCAGGAACGACTTCCTGGCACTTAAATCTATACGCGATGTTAACAAATTTCTCTACATCAGAAACGCCTTCCTTTCCGTTACCAGTCTACATTTTATATCCTTCCTACTTCGACCATCATCAGTTATTTTGTTCCCCAAATAGCAAAACTCCTTTACTAATTTAACTGTCTCATTTCCTAATCTAATTCCCGCAGCATAACCCGACTTAAGTCGACTACATTCCATTATTCTCATTTTGCTTTTGTTGATGTTCATCTTATACCCTCCTTTCAAGACACTGTCCATTCCGTTCGACTGCTCTTTCAAGTCCTTTGCTGTGTCTGACAGAATTACAATGTCATCGGCGAACCTGGAAATTTTCATTTCTTCTCCATGGATTGTAATACCTACTCCGAATATTTCTTTTGTTTCCCTTACTGCTTGCTCAATATACAGTTTGAATAACATCGGAGAGAGGCTACAGCCCTGTCTCACTCCCTTCCCAACCACTGCTTCCCTTTCATAACGCTCGACTCCTATAACTGCCATCTGGTTTCTGTACAAATTGTAAACAGTCAGCCGGCCGAAGTGGCCGAACGGTTCTAGGCGCTACAGTCTGGAACCGCGCGACCGTTCCGGTCGCAGGTTCGAATCCTGCTTCGGGCATGGATGTGTGTGATGTATTTAGGTTACTTACGTTTAAGTAGTTCTAAGTTCTAGAGGACTGATGACCTCAGAAGTTGAGTCCCACAGTGCTCAGAGCCATATGAACCATTTATTTTGTAAGTAGCCTTTCGCTCCCTGTGTTTTACCCCTGCCACCTTCAGAATTTGAAAGAGAGTATTCCAGTCAACATTGTCTAATCCTTTAAGTTTACAATTGCTAGAAACGTAGGTTTGCCTTTCCTTAATCTATTTTCTGAGACAAGTCGTAGGGTCAGTATTGCCTCACATATTCCAACATTTCAACGGAATCCAAACTGATCTTCCCCGAGGTTGGCTTCTACCAGTTTTTCCATTCGTCTGCAAAGAATTCGCGTTAGTATTTTGCAGCCGTGACTTATTACACTGATAGTTCGGTAATAGTCACATCTGTCAACACCTGCGTTCTTTGGGGTTGGAATTATTATATTCTTCTTGAAGTCTGAGGGTATTTCGCCTGTCTCATTCATCTTGCTCATCAGATGGTAGAGTTTTGTCATGACTGGCTCTCCCAAGGCTGTCAGTAGTTCTAGTGGAATGTTGTCTACTCCCAGGGCCTTGTTTCGTGTTAGGTCTTACAGTGCTCTGTCAAACTCTTCACGTAGTATCGTATCTCTTATTTCATCTTCATCTACATCCTCTTCCATTTCCATAATATTGTCCTCAAGTACATCGCCCTTGTATAGACCCTCTATATATTCCTTCCACCTCTCTGCTTTCACTTCTTTGCTTAGAACTGGGTTTCCAACAGAGCACTTGATATTCATACAAGTGGCTCTCTTGTCTCCAAATTTGCCGGCCGCGGTGGTCTAGCGGTTCTAGGCGCGCAGTCCGGAACCGCGCGACTGCTACGGTCGCAGGTTTGAATCCTGCCTCGGGCATGGATGTGTGTGATGTCCTTAGGTTAGTTAGGTTTAAGTACTTCTAAGTTCTAGGGGACTGATGACCACAGATGTTAAGTCCCATAGTGCTCAGAGCCATTTGAACCATCTTTTCTCCAAAGGTCTCTTTAATTTTCCTGTAGGCAGTATCTATCTTACCCCTAGTGAGATAAGCCTCTACATCCTTACATTTGTCCTCTAGCCATCCCTGCTTAGCCATTTTGCACTTCCTGTCGATCTCATTTTTGAGACGTTTGTATTCCTTTTTGCCTGCTTCATTTACTGCATTTTTATATTTTCTCCTTTCATCAATTAAATTCAATATTTCTTCTGTTACCCATGGATTTCTATTAGTCCTCTTTATTTTACCTACTTGATCCTCTGCTGCCTTCACTACTTCATCCCTCAAAGCTACCCATTCTTCTTCTACTGTATTTCTTTCCCCCATTACTGTCAATTGTTTCCTTATGCTCTCTGTACAACCTCTGCTTTAGTCAGTTTATCCAGGTCCCATCTCCTAAAATTTCCATCTTTTTGCAGTTTCTTCAGTTTTAATCTACAATTCATAACCAATAGATTGTGGTCAGAGTCCACGTCTGCGCCTGGAAATGTCTTACATTTTAAAACGTGGTTCCTATGTCTGTAGACTTTAGCCTTTAGAAATTCCCAGAGGAAAAAGTCTGGAGAGCAGTGTGGCCACAAGCCCTTACTAATGGTCCTCTCTTCTTTAAAATCAGTATGTATACGAGCCAAGGACAAATCCGACGTATGAGAAGTTGCCCCATCTTGCTGGAAATATGCACAACATTTTTCGTTTGGAGTTGACAGAGCCGAAAATTCATTGTAGAGTTGCAAGTAAACATGTGTGTTGTCAGTTTCGTTGAAGAGCAATGGCCCGATAATTCTCTTACCAGATACAGCACACCATACAGCAATTTTTAAATCGTGTAACGGCTTTTGCAGCATGCCATGGAGATTCTCAGTTGCCCAGTGTCTTGTGAATGAACGCAACTCGACAGATGAAACCGAGCTTCATCCGTCGAAACAAGGAGGGACAGATCAAAATGACCCTCAGCGACAGTTTCCAGCAACCATTTACAGCAATGTGTACGCTTACCTATGTCCGCTCTTTAATTTCCTGAACAACACTCACACGGTAATGTTTAAATTTTAAGCCATGCAGGATTCGTTGGCACGACCTGTGAGATGTTCCACATTGCTGTGATAATCGTCGTGTTGACTTGTAGGGGCTTTTCCAGTGTGTGCCGTCACGTTCGCCGCAACTTAAGGTGTACGTACAGTCGGTGCCTTATTTCTCTTTGAATTAACAACACTGCCTGTCGAACGCCACTTTCTCAGTAGAATCGTTAATTTTACAGGAATATTCCTTTCAGGAAACTTTTCTTGAAAAGTGTCACGGAGAACTTTAATGTATTCAGACCGCACTTGTTCTTCAACAATAAACACACGTTCTTCAATGGAGTAAGGCATGACAATGAAACACACGGTTTATAACGACGGCTTTCCGTATGAACTACTCACACGATACTGCTGTTGGAAAGTGGCTGAGAAACTGTAATGCTACTCAGGCGCTTTCATATTCGCGTTCGGGCCGGTTTTATGTTCGCCACTTGTAGAACAGCTATTCTTCAAAAAATGTCGACCATAGGTGGTTAATCTTGCCTTATAAATAAAACAGGGCACAAATTTTGTTAGCTCTGTCCCCCAACACCTCCTTAGTGTCGGCGCCCCTTACAGATGTTACTGCATCTCGCCACTTCAACTCCGAGGATGTCTCCCGCAGTCGGAGACGAAACGTTATTGGAAAGTTTTTCGTATCGACCTGGCCTGTGAGTCTGGAAGTTGTAAGTGAATCTTCTAAAGCCGCACTAGTCCACCGTTCGTAATGTGATTGCGAAGTAGAAACGCTAAGGAAGAACCATAGCGAAACGAGCACCAAGTAGACCTCATGTTCTGAAGAACAGAGACCGCCCAGTAATTCCGGAGGATCTCTGTAAAAATTGTATGAAATCATTGGTAGACATCACTCACCAATCACCTACCATTATACCAGGTAGGTAAATGTGTGGTGTCACCGCCAGACACCACACTTGCTAGGTGGTAGCCTTTAAATCGGCCGCGGTCCGTTAGTATACGTCGGACCCGCGTGTCGCCACTATCAGTGAATCCAGACCGAGCGCCGCCACACGGCAGGTCTAGAGAGACTTCCGAGCACTCGCCCCAGTTGTACAACCGACTTTGCTAGCGATGGTTCACTGACAAAATACGCTCTCATTTGACGAGAAGATAGTTAGCATAGCCTTCAGCTACGTCCTTTGCTACGACCTAGCAAGGCGCCATTACCAGTTACTATTGATACTGTGAATCATGTACCGTCAAGAGCGACGTTCACCATTAATGGATGAAAGTTAAGTATTCCACCAACTACGTCCGTTTTTTCTAAATTCTAATTTCCTTGTCCTGTTCCAGACCTCACGCCAGCTTGCGTGAGCTAAAATTCGTGCCTTTCGGCTTCCTCTAGTAAGACGGTGTTGGCTCTCCTGCCAACCCACAACAAAATGACTTGGAGCTGGAGGTCCGAAGGGGTGGGTTACAATGATGGACCAGCTTCTTGCAAGCCACACTTTTCTTCAGGCAATGCTAAGCCCTGCTTTAGGTGGTCTAAAGGGCAACGCCACAAGACATAGCATTAGTGGAAACTAGTCATTCGGAGTAACGAATGACGCTACACCCTCTGTCAGTCCCGTTGAAGAATATGGGTTTGGCGAATGCTAGAATACTTTACCTGCCATCATGGTTAGTGCCAACAATGAAGTGTAGGTAAGTGGTGTTACAGTACGGAGGTGTTTTCCACTGCTAGAGTGTGCTCCCCTTGCCGCACTTAAGAAAACACTGAATCCGGAAGGTATGAACCCATTTTGTGGCATTGCGTACTATGTAAATTAGAGGAACAGTTCGGAGACGATGATTATGTAGCATGGCAAGGCACCCAGTCATACACCATCACCTATGAGACAGTGGTCTATGGACAGTAACGTTCCTGAAATGGAGAGGTCCGTCCAGTGTCCATGAAACGCAGTGGAGCGCCTTTCATCTACATCTACATCTACACAGGTACTCAGCAAGCAACAGTACGCTGCGAGGCCGAAGACACGCTGCACAACTACTTGTCATTTCCTTTCCTGTTTCACTCGCAAATAGAGCGATGGAAAAACGATTGTCTATAGGTCTCAGTCTAGTTTCTCGTATCTTATCTTCTTGGCCCTTACGCATAATGAATGTTGGCGGTACTAGAACCGTTCGGCAGTCAGCTTCAAGTGCTTGATCTCTAAATTTTCTCAATAGTGTTTCTAGAAAATAACGTCGCCTTTGTTCCAGGGATTCCCATTTGAGATACCGAAGCATCTCCATAACACTTACTGGTTGTTCGAACGTACCGGTAACAAATCTATCTGGCCGCCCCTGAATTGCTTCGATGTTCTATCCGACCTGGTACGGATCCCAAAACACTCGAGCAATGCTGAAGAATAGGTCGTACCAGCGTCCTATGTACGGTCTCCTTAACAGGTGAACGATTCTTTCCTAAAATTCTCCCAATAAGTCGACCATTCGCCTTCCCTACTGTAGTTCTCTCGTGATCGTTCCATTGAAACGTCCCCTTAGAACAATTGTACATGACTGTGCTTAATCTGACACACAATTTTTTTAGCGCAACGCAATCTGACTTTCAAATATCCCTACAAAAGAATGGCCCTGACTAACATTAACCTATACCTTTCACAAATCACTTACCTCACCAAAATCTTGGTTACTCGAACTACTGCCAGCTAAATAAAAGATTCAAACTACATAAGGCACCAACTACTGATAGGGATAGTTAGCAAATGAAAGATTTTAATAGAGAACAAACAATGTATTTACCTTAATAATCATAATATATATAGCAGTTCATGCCATCCACCAGAAGAATCCAGGTTCGAATCCTGGCAGGGTCGCCATATGAAACGTCCCCTTAGAACAATTGTACATGACTGTGCATAATCTGACACACAATTTTTTTAGCGCAACGCAATCTGACTTTCAAAAATCTCTACAAAAGAATGGCCCTGACTAACATTAACCTATACCTTTCACAAATCACTCACCTCACCAAAATCTTGGTTACTCGAACTACTGCCAGCTAAATAAAAGATTCAAAATATGTAAGGCACCAACTACTGATAGGGATAGTTAGCAAATGAAAGATTTTAATAGAGAACAAACAATGTATTTACCTTAATAATCATAATATATATAGCAGTTCATGCCATTCATCAGAAGATTCCAGGTTCGAATCCTGGCAGGGTCGCCATATGAAACGTCCCCTAAGAACAATTGTACATGACTGTGCTTAATCTGCCACACAATTTTTTTAGCGCAACGCAATCTGACTTTCAAAAATCCCTACAAAAGAATGGCCCTGACTAACATTAACCTATACCTTTCACAAATCACTTACCTCACCAAAATCTTGGTTACTCGAACTACTGCCAGCTAAATAAAAGATTCAAACTATGTAAGGCACCAACTACTGATAGGGACAGTTAGTAAATGAAAGATTTTAATAGAGAACAAACAATGTATTTACCTTAATAATCATAATATATACAGCACTTCATGCCATCCAGTATTACAAATTTCAAAACTCCACCACCTCTCTACCCACATCCACCACTGCTGGCGGCTCACCTCCAACTGCGCAACGCTAAGCGCTGTTAACATCCAGCTGCCGCTGCCCAACACTACAATGGCAGACAACAATGCAAACTAGCCACAGACTGCACACAGCACAGCCAGTGATTTTCATATAGAGCGCTACGTAACGTTGCCAATAAGAAAACATAAACAGCCTACTTACACCATCTCATATCACTTTCCGGAGTTATGATCAGATATTTCAACGACTTGACTGTGTCAAGCAGGATGCGTGTAATAACGTATCCGGCATTACAGTTTTGATCTTCCTACACTTCCGAATTAGATATTTCCATTTTGCGACTAGCTGCCGTTCATCACACCAGCTGGAAATTTGGTTTGTCTTGTGTCTTTCTATAGTCATCTACCGTACACCAGGGCATCGTCAAGAAATAACCACAGACTGCTGCCGACCCTGTCCGCCAAATCATTTATGTATGCAGAGAACAAAAGCGCTCCTGTCACACTTCCCAGGGCACTCCAGACGATATCATTGACTCTGATGAACACTCGTCGAGGTCAGCATACTGGGTACTATTGTTTAAGAAGTCTTCGAGCCACTCACATATCCGCGGACAAATTCCGTATACTAGTACCTTAACAGCCTGGAATGAGGCACCGCGTCAAATGCCTTTGGGATTAATCAGAGCGTCAAAGTGTCCAACAACGCTATCTTCTGTGGTTTCGGTACTTGAGGAACAATTGGCAGCCTAGTGTAGGAAAAGGGAGAGAAGGATACGTAGTAGGTGAATATGGATTGGGGCTAAGAAATGAAAGAGGAAGCCGCCTGGTAGAATTTTGCACAGAGCACAACTTAATCATAGCTAACACTTGGTTTAAGAATCATGATAGAAGGTTGTATACATGGAAGAACCCTGGAGATACTAAAAGGTATCAGATAGATTATATAATGGTAAGACAGAGATTTAGGAACCAGGTTTTTAATTGTAAGACATTTCCAGGGGCAGATGTGGACTCTGACCACAATCTATTGGTTATGACCTGTAGATTAAAACTGAAGAAACTGCAAAAAGGTGGGAATTTAAGGAGATGGGACCTGGATAAACTGATAGAACCAGAGGTTGTACAGAGTTTCAGGGAGAGCATTAGGGAACAATTGAAAGGAATGGGGGAAAGAAATACAGTAGAAGAAGAATGGGTAGCTTTGAGGGATGAAGTAGTGAAGGCAGCAGAGGATCAAGTAGGTGAAAAGACGAGGGCTACTAGAAATCCTTGGGTAACAGAAGAAATATTGAATTTAATTGATGACAGGAGAAAATATAAAACTGCAGTAAATGAAGCAGGCAAAAAAGAATACAAACGACTCAAAAATGAGATCGACAGGAAGTGCAAAATGGCTAAGCAGGGATGGCTAGAGGACAAATGTAAGGATGTAGAGGCTTATCTCACTAGGGGTAAGATAGATACTGCCTACAGGAAAATTAAAGAGACCTTTGGAGATAAGAGAACCACTCGTATGAACATCAAGAGCTCAGATGGAAACCCAGTTCTAAGCAAAGAAGGGAAAGCAGAAAGGTGGAAGGAGTATATAGAGGGTCTATACAAGGGCGATGTACTTGAGGACAATATTATGGAAATGGAAGAGGATGTAGATGAATATGAAATGGGAGATACGATACTGCGTGAAGAGTTTGACAGAGCACTGAAAGACCTGAGTCGAAATAAGGCCCCCGGAGTAGACAACATTCCATTGGAACTACTGACGGCCTTGGGAGAGCCAGTCCTGACAAAACTCTACCATCTGGTGAGCAAAATGTATGAATCAGGCAAAATACCCTCAGACTTCAAGAAGAATATAATAATTCCAATCCCAAAGAAAGCAGGTGTTGACAGATGTGAAATTACCGAACAATCAGCTTAATAAGCCACAGCTGCAAAGTACTAACACGAATGGAAAAACTAGTAGAAGCCGACCTCGGGGAAGATCAGTTTGGATTCCGTAGAAATGTTGGAACACGTGAGGCAATACTGACCTTACGACTTATCTTAGAAGAAAGATTAAGGAAAGGCAAACCTACGTTTCTAGCATTTGTAGACTTAGAGAAAGCTTTTGACAATGTTGACTGGAATACTCTCTTTCAAATTCTAAAGGTGGCAGGGGTAAAATACAGGGAGCGAAAGGCTATATACAATTTGTACAGAAACCAGATGGCAGTTATAAGAGTCGAGGGACATGAAAGAGAAGCAGTGGTTAGGAAGGGAGTAAGACAGGGTTGTAGCCTCTCCCCGATGTTATTCAATCTGTATATTGAGCAAGCAGTAAAGGAAACAAAAGAAAAATTTGGAGTAGGTATTAAAATCCATGGAGAAGAAATAAAAACTTTGAGGTTCGCCGATGACATTGCAATTCTGTCAGAGACAGCAAAGGACTTAGAAGAGCAGTTGAACGGAATGGATGGTGTCTTGAAGGGAGGATATAAGATGAACATCAACAAAAGCAAAACAAGGATAATGGAATGTAGTCGAATTAAGTCGGGTGATGCTGAGGGAATTAGATTAGGGAATGAGACACTTAAAGTAGTAAAGGAGTTTTGCTATTTGGGGAGCAAAGTAACTGATGATGTTCGAAGTAGAGAGGATATTAAATGTAGACTGGCAATGGTAAGGAAAGCGTTTCTGAAGAAGAGAAATTTGCTAACATCGAGTATAGATTTAAGTGTCAGGAAGTCATTTCTGAAAGTATTTGTATGGAATGTATCCATGTATGGAAGTGAAACATGGACGGAACATAGTTTGGACAAGAAGAGAATAGAAGCTTTTGAAATGTGGTGCTACAGAAGAATGCTGAAGATTAGATGGGTAGATCACATAACTAATGAGGAAGTATTGAATAGGATTGGGGAGAAGAGAATTTTGTGGCACAACCTGACTAGAAGAAGGGATCGGTTGGTAGGACATGTTCTGAGGCATCAAGGGATCACCAATTTAGTATTGGAGGGCAGCGTGGAGGGTAAAAATCGTAGGGGGAGACCAAGAGATGAATTCACTAAGCAGTTTCAGAAGGATGTAGGTTGCAGTAGGTACTGGGAGATGAAGAAGCTTGCACAGGATAGAGTAGCATGGAGAGCTGCATCAAACCAGTCTCAGGACTGAAGACCACAACAACAACAACTTTCTAGACTTGCCTCCTTGAAAGTTCCCCAGCAGAGGCCAAGCCGTTATAAAGACGAAGGATGGACACTCCCCATATTAATGTCTACTAATGATTTTGGGCTGCGCGGGATTAGCCGAGCGGTCTCAGACGCTGCAGTCATGGCCTGTGCGGCTGCTCCCGCGGAAGTACGAGTCCTCCTTCGGGCATGAGTGTGTGTGTTGGTCCTTAGGATAATTTAGGTTAAGTATTGTTTGAGCTTAGGGACTGATCACCTTAGCAGTTAAGTCCCATAAGATTTCACAACATTTGAATACTTTTGGACAGGTAGTGTACCAACAGACATTCGGAAAGAAAACCATCACACAACGCCGCAGATAAATGCACGAACTATCTTACTATCACCTTAACAGCTCATCCATTCAAGATGCTTACAAGAATAATTTATAGAAGATTAGAAGAAAAACTGAGGAAGCATTACGTGACGATCAATTTGGCTTTAGGAAAGGTAAAGTCACAAGTGACGCAGTTCTGACGTTTTGCATGATAATGGAAGCAAGACTAAACAAAAAATCATGACAGGCTCATAGGATTTATCGACGAGGAAAAGGTCTTGTACAATATGGAATGGCTCCCCATGTTCGAAATGTGTACACGAACAATATGTACAAGAACCAAGAGGAAAGCATAAGAGTGGAAGACCAAGAGCGATGTGATTGGGCTGGGGAGTGTGTAGGACGGGTATGTTGTCTTATGACCCTACTGTTCAATCTGTACATCGAGGAACTAATGACGAAAATAACTGGAAGTTTCGGGGAGTGTGATTAAAATTTCGGTAGAAATGATATCAATGATAAAATCTAATGATGACAATGGTATCATAAATGAGAGTGAATAAGGACTGCAGAATGTGTTAAACAGGATTAATAATCCAAAGAGGACACACTATGGACTGGGAGTCTACCGAAGGAATACGAGCGTAATAGAAAGAAATGTCGTGTGACTAGGGCCTCCCGTCGGGTAAACAGTTCGACTGGTGCAAGTCTTTCGAGTTGACGCCACTTCGGCGACTTGCGTGTCGATGGGGATGAAATGATGGTGATAAGGACAACACAACACCCAGTCTCTGAGCAGAAAAAGTCTCCGACCCAGCCGGGAATCGAACCCGAGCCGTTTGGTATGACATTCCATCGAACTGACCACTCAGCTACAAGGGGAAGACACGAGAGTAATGAGCAATAGGTAAAATTAGACTAGTGGTAAAATTACTATCAAAATTAGGAACCACAAAGAAGGCGAAGAGAAGGATTCCTACTGTCACCAGAGGAGGACATAGGAAGCAGCCGAAACAGACATAAAGGGCACAGTAAAAGAACTCTATCCCAAATTCGCGGAATAAACCTGTGAGACTGTATATTTGTGGTAAAGGCGGGAAATAAGAGAATCGGATGTTACGAGACGTGGTGCTACAGAAGGATGTTTAATTTCGGTGGACTGATCAGATGAGGAATGAGGAAATTCTCCACAATTTTTCCCTAGATGATTCCAAACAGCACACTAAGGCAGTTTATCGCTCTGTGGCACCAGAAAATTTATATCTCGTTGATAGGTCGTTTGGAAGGAGCACCGACTTTTGTGTACGGAAGAATGGGTACTCATCTGAACATCTGACAAATGTACATTCCGTCACCAAAACATCCAACTAAACGTAGCCAATTACGTACATCATGTTGCATCCACCACCATAACTTGAAACTTTTCTAGCTCCCTAGGAAAAATTGAGAGAAATTTGATTGAAACTGTTTTGTACACAATTTAGAAGGAAAGTCTTAATTAAAGACTTATTGCTGTATATTTTCGGAATATAAATAAATAAATTATAGAAGTAATATCGTTTCTTACATTTACCTATTTAAGTAACTATTACTTCCACTTATAATTTGGTAAGTTTCGGAGACAAATATCGCACCCAAAAATATATATTCCCTAGTGGAATTAGACATCAATAATCCACAGCCGTTAGAAAAAGAAAGTAATTTCTATGGCTACAAGATGAGGGGAACACTGACATTCGTTACTTCTTACTAAAGCTAATACTGACTAAGAAAGGAGCTGAAACAGCAGTCACAAAATTCTTCTATATTTTCCAATGACATAAAATGTCTGTAAGGTAATTAACCGATGTGAGTGTATCAAACAGGACACTGCTTATAAAATGTTCAAATCTTACTCATGATGTGCATTAGCGCATATTTCTTTTTGTATTTACTGTACAACAAGCTGCTATTCGTCATACCAAGCAGAAACTCTGTCCAGTCATTCTGTCCTATCACAACTCCTTGGGGCACAGCTTACGTCACTCTTTTGTCTGATGAACACTGGTCAACCAAGACAATTTGCCGGGTTCTGTTACGTGCTGCGGCTCAGGTATCTGAGAATAAATTCCGCACTCTTGGACGTTCGGTAGCAATGTCCTGTGGGGCTTCCCGGAAATCTAGGAATACGGCAGCTGTCTGTTTCCCTTAATTCGCTGTTCACAAAATATCGTGCGAGAAAAATGAGAGCTGAGTTCCATACAGTGAAGCTTTCTCAATCTGTATTGATTTGCGGGCAGAAGAATTCATGCTTCGAGAAAATTTGTTATAATCGAACTTAAAAATTGTATAATAATTCTCATGCATACCGGTGTTAAGGAAACTGGTATGTAATTCTGCTGGTCCGTTCTTTTACGCTCCTTATACAGAGTCACCTACCATTTCTTCTTGTTGCATGTAACTTTGCGACGTGCGATAAATTCGCTGTAAATGCAAACTGAGTACAGGGTCAATGCCTAGGAGTAGGAGAGACTGAGGAACATTTACGTGGATTTCTTTCCAGAGTTTTTTCAGTTTTTTTGGTTAGATGTATCATGTTTAAAGCTGTTTGTTCTTATAACGTGAATGTTAAAGTGTAACTTGGTACATGTGCATCTAACTCGACACTACACGTAAAAGTGGAAAATAATCTTATGTAAGTTCAAGTCGAGTGCGTAAACGTTACCCGGGTATGGAGAGGATTTACGCACCTAAGGAGTCACTTTCACGCATCACACAATAACGAGTAAGCAACACACGAAACTGAAATTTTCAAAATATCAAGATACGTTTTTCTGGCAGGAAACAAATGCCGGACTTCCAACTGTAACCATAACATCGCCTACGTAGAATTCTGAATACTAATAAATGGTCTTTTAATCATCAGTGTTAGAGTTGCAATCTATGCACAAAACAAACATGTTTCCTGTGGCACAGTCGTCGTGAACCCACCTTTGACATCTAACGCACTGGCGTTATTCTTGATTTGTTTTTGATTGGTTATATCGTTTCAAGCAGAAATACAAAGGCGTTTTCTTTCTCTTCATCAGACTGCTGCTAGTTGTAAGAGATAGGGAAAAGAACTGAATGGGGCATTTATTGAGACGGGGGTGCTAGAAAACAGACACTTTGGAAGGACTAGTTTGTGAGAGGAGATTGAGAAGGGCAACGAGATACATGATGGTGGACGACATAAAGAGGAAGGGAAAATACATGGGTCTGGCAGAGGATGGCAGAAGACAGGAGACCATGGAGGCTTTGGACAGATCACTTAATAATGACAACAAAAGGAGGTCGATCGAAATTTTTCTTTGTTCTTGCTGTTACCAATATTTTCCCCTTATCGCTCCTTGCTCTTATAAAACTTGATCCTTATGTCTCAGATTTATCAGATTGAAATAAGTTTTTTTAGCAATTTCTTCTTTTTATTCGTCTACATCTACCTACATCTACATGGATACTGTACAAATCACATTTAAGTGCCTGGCAGAGGGTTCATCGAACCACCTTCACAATTCAGAATTATTCCAATCTCGCACAGCGCGCGGAAAGAACAAACACCTATATCTTTCCGCACGAGATCTGATTTCCCTTCTTCTGTTTCTCCATATGTAGGTCGGTGTCAACAAAATATTTTCGCATTCGAACGAGAAAAAAGTGATAGCCGGCCGCGGTGGCCGTGCGGTTCTGGCGCTGCAGTCCGGAACCGCGGGACTGCTACGGTCGCAGGTTCGAATCCTGCCTCGGGCATGGGTGTGTGTGATGTCCTTAGGATAGTTAGGTTTAAGTAGTTCTAAGTTCTAGGGGACTTATGACCTTAGATGTTGAGTCCCATAGTGCTCAGAGCCATTTGAACCATTTTTGAAAAAAGGTGATAGATATTTCGTGAGAAGATTCCGTCGCAACGAAAAACGCCTTTCTTCTAATGATGTCCAGCTCAAATCCTGTATCATTTCTGTGACAGTCTCTCCAATATTTCGCGATAATACAAAACGTCCTGCCCTTCTTTGAATTTTTTCGATGTACTCCGTCAGTCCTATTTGGTAAGGATCCCACACCGAGCAGAAGTATTCTAAAAGAGTACGGACAAGCGTAGTGTAAGCAGTCTCCTTATTAGATCTATTACATATTCCAAGTGTCCTTCCAAATTAAACGCGGTCTTTGGTTAGCCTTCCCCACAATATTTTCTATGTTTCCTCCCAATTTAAGTTGTTCGTAATTCTAACACTTAGGTATTTAGTACGGCTTTTAGATTAGACCGATTTATCGTGTAACCGAAGTTTCACGAGTTCCTTTTAGCACTCATGTGGATGACCTCACACTTTTCGTCATTTAGGGTCAGCTGCCACATTTCTCACCATTCACATATTTTCTCTAAATCGTTTTGCAACTCGTTTTGATCTTCTGATGACTTTATTAGTGGATAAACGACAACGTCATCTGCAAACAACCTAAGATGACTGCACAGATTGTCTCCCAAATCGTATATATAGATAAGGAACAGTAAAGGGCCCATAACGCTACCTTGGGTAACTCCAGAAATCACTTTTGTTTTACTCGATGACTTTCCGTCAGTTACTACCAACTGTGACCTCTCTGACAGGAAATCACAAATCCAGTCACATAACGGAGACGATATTCCATAAGCACACAATTTCACTACGAGCGGCTTGTGTAGTACAGTGTTAAAAGCCTTCCGGAAATCCAGCGATACGGAATCGATCTGAAATCCCTTGTCAATTGAACTATCCTATGTCTTTAGCTTTTTGGACTACGCTACCAACTGGCGATGTTCTAAAGCTTCCTTGACTGTTATGAGCGCTAATTTCCTGTTTACACTGTGCAAAATAGGGCATAAGAGTGTGCCAACAGGACTGCTTAAACGTGTGTCATCGCGAATTTTGAATTAGTTACGGTAGTAACTTTTAAGCCGTCACGTTATAAAAATGTAAATTTTATAGCAGAATCATCTACTGTAAACGAACATACATTTGTCTGTTCTCAATTCTAAAAGATATGTTCCCAAGGAATTTCGATATAAGAGACAGCAAAACTTGCTCACCTTGCACAGAAAAACAAAAAGTTCCTGCAATAGCGGACACAGCTGGCTCCACGATGTACATGTGGGTCCTCAACAGGTGACAGTATTAATCTTATATCGCTATTTTGACGGTGATTGATGTGTTGAGACCGTGGATGTAATAATATAAGGTATATAGCAACCCGCCGTGTCGGTAGCGCCGTAGGAAAAATGGTTCCCGAGAAAAGTGCTTTTCGTAAACGTGTCCATGCGTACAAGAGCCACCGTCTCCCTGTAAAACGGGAGAATCTCATCAAGACTGGGTGACTAACTTGTTTTTTAACACTTTTGAGTTGTTTTTCAGCGCCGTGGATGCCTATTTCTAAGTGCTTCGTATTGGTCAAACGCTTTTGCCAGTTCAACAAATCATGTGCGTATCGGATATGACAGTCGCAACGCCGTGATCCACTCCGTTTGCAATAAGGGAACCCACCCGTCTAGTCGGCATCTCCAGATGGCGTGACCTTGTGGCCGTATTAACTCGGCACCGTGCTGTGTCGTCCAATGGCAAAAGTGCCCACCGGCCGTAACTCGTGCTCCCTTGCCGACAGGGAAGTATGTGTGTGTGTGTGTGTGTGTGTGTGTGTGTGTGTGTTTGTGAGTAAAGGTGCGCAAAACGTCCGCGGAGCGGCGCTGGTGGGCGGCAGATTTCCGCGGCGGACGGCCATGTGGTCCCGGGGCCGGGATTCCTGTATAACCCGTCGCCGGGGCGACAAAGAGAAAGAGAAAGGAAGGGGCGGAGTATAAAAGGACCCGCCGCGAGCTGCTCAGCTACATCAGTCCCCACAGGGCAGCAGTGATCCGTACGCCAACCATCCAGCCAGCAACCACCAACAATGAAGGCCGCTCTCGTAAGTACACGATTACTCGCTTCAATAGACGGTCGCTACCGTCTGGTACCCAAGCGCTGTTTCACGTGTCTACACTTAAGCTTCATCTTTCAGGGGTACATTTGCGCCGTCATTACGTAGGGTACTGCAGACTGTTAACGAAGTTCTAAACATACGAAATTGGTTCTTCCATATATAGAAGGTTCGGAGATTTAAAGTAGTAGAACCGGGAACATTGGTCTGTACGGCAAAAGCTCGTCGTAAACAAAAGTCTCATCAGAGGAGCCCCTGGCAAGTGTGATAGGACCGCTCATGTTCTCAGGTTCGGAACCTGTACACAACGCCGGCCGTAGTGGCCGAGCGGTTCTAGGCGTTAGAGTCTAGAACCGCGCGGCCGCTACAGTCGCAGGTTCGAATCCTGACTCGGGCATGGATGTGTGTGATATAATTATGTTAGTTAGGTTTAAGTAGTTCTAAGTTCTAGGGGACTGAAAACCTCAGAAGATAAGTGCCAAAGTGCTCAGAGACATTTGAACCAACCTGTACACAACACTGGAATAGAGATAAACTTCATGCTCATGCATGCTTTTATTGCTCATGAAAACAACCCATTGCATGTCGTACCACGATATACCGAAACCTTCAGAGGTGGTGGTCCAGATTGCTGTACACACTGGTACCCCTAATACCCAATAGCACGCCCAACTTGCATTGATACATGCCTGTATTCGTCCTGGCATACTATCCACGAGTTCATCAAGGCACTGTTGGTCCTGATTGTCCCACTCGTCAACGGCGATTCGGAGTAGATCCCTCAGAGTCGTCACGTCGGCCATAAACAGCCCTTTTCAATCCATCCCAGGCATTTTCGATAGGGTTCACGTCTGGAGAACGTGCTGGCAACTATAGTCGAGCGATGTCGTTATCGTGAAGAGGGTCGTTCACAAGATCTGCACTATGGAGGCGCGAATTGTCGTCCATGAAGACGAATGCCTCGCCAATATGCTGCCGACATGGTTGCACTATCGGTCGGAGGATGGCATTCACGTATCGTACAGCCGTTACGGCGCTTTCTATCACCATCAGCGGCGTACGTCGGCCCCACATAATGCCACCCCAAAACAGCAGGGAACCTCCACCTTGCTGCACTCGATGGACTGTGGGTCTAAGGCTCTTAGCCTGACAGGGTTGCCTCCAAACACGTCTCCGACGATTGTCTGGTTGAATGCGTACGCGACAGTCATCGGTGAAGACAGCGTGATATCAATCCTGAGCGGTCTATTTGGCATATTGTTGTGCCCGTCTGTACCGCGCTGCGTGGTGTCGTGATGGCGAAGATGGACCTGGCACGTCGGGAGTGAAGTTGAGCATCACGCAGTTTGTTACAGATAGTTTCAGTCGTAACACGACGTTTATGAGAAACAACTACTGTTCAGAAGTGAGTGTCTCTCATCAAGTAGTATGAGAGATGTTATCTTGGACTGAGAGTCTTTGACTTGTGTTGAAATAACTGTATGCGTGATCCTGTGAAGGATGTTGCTACACAAAAGCGCAGGCACGCAATATTAACAATGATATCAGACTTTTAACTATGAGAGTGAAGTACTGCATGAAAAAAGTGGCAGAAATATAGTCAGATCCTACAATTAAAAGTAAAGCTACGATTGGCAGCTTTTCCATGTGTTCATAAACGTATATTTTAATACCCTAACAAACCAAAAATATAGTATGCGATTTTTACAGTACGGATAATTCACATTCAATGAGTCACAGTTACAATCTGTCAATTCATATAAGTACTTCGCCAGCACAATTGGAAGGGATAGGAAATGGGACGATTACATAGGCTGATTGGTACCATACTGATGAAAATACAATAAGTCTATAAATGAGAATTTTTACAAAATACTCATTTGACCTATGTTATTGTTAACGTGTGGAGGCCCTTACTAAACAAGACGAACAGTGAATTTTGAACATACAGGGGGGCTCAAACCTTTTGGGTCAAATTGAAACTGACGGTAGAGGATCCACAGTCCATCATATTGAGACAGAAAACTAATGGCCGGAAACGCATTTGCATTGTGTTAGGCACATACACAGCCTACACCGAATAAGAGCAACGTAGCTCATAATAACTGTTGAAAGCGACAGTTGCCATTCTCAACGCATGCAGTTCTTGAAGACCGTGCCCCTTCCTGTCCGCTAAAGGATGTGGCTTCAACGCGACGTTGCACCAGCCCACTTCGCTGTTAACCTGTACCTGAACATTTGAATTGGACTGTCCCAACGCCAGCGAGATCGCTGGATCTCGCACCTGTGTCACTGCGTCAAGTCGTTGGTGGATGAAAGCCCCGTAGAACCGGATTAAGACCTCGTTGCTAGGATCCAAGCTGTCTGGCTTCTGCTACAACGGACACCAGGGATATTTGAGAGAGTACGGCAGAACTTCATGTGCCGCCGCCATGCATGCATTGAGACTAGCGGTCGTCACTTTGAACATTTACTATGAGCTACTTTGTTCTCATGCGGTGTATGTCCATATCACCATAAATATGCATTTCCGACCCTTGGTTCTGTACCTCAATATCATCGGTTGTGGACCTACTACCACTTATTTCGATTTGACACACAAGCGTTGATACACCCCATATACAAAGAAGAGCAGCACAAACGGTCGCAATTTGTTCGGGCCAGGGGATGACGTCAAGGAGGTGCCGTAAACCTGGCAATGGCAGACACCTGAAGATGAGCCCCACGTACCCCGCCCAAGCCTACGAACAATTAAGTACCAGAATTCGGTGAGGAATCTATGATTATACTGCCTCATCCTAAGTGGTGGTACGGTTAGAAACCGCTGAAAATTTGAACGATTCTGTCTTCATAAGAGAGATGCACTGGTACCAAAAAGTCATCCTTCTGTTTGATTGGACCTAGGTGGGACGACAAACAAACCTATAACGAACGAAGCAAAACTGTTTTTTGTGCTTGTAAAAAGACCTTGGGGTGGAGTTTCACTTCCTCAGCAGCTGACCAGAGACCTACCATTCGACGGCAGAGACTTACAGCAGGCTGAAGAATACGTGATTGTAAAACTCCGGCACGCGGTCGTCTCAGCTCCCATTATTCATGTTCGGACATCTGTCATTGCTTTTAGACAGCACTCTCGAAAGACGCCAACGGTTATCGCATTCGGCTCCAGCCACCTAGAGTCTCGTTACACTTTACCCATCCGTTACCTTGGTAAGAGACGCGGAAAGACGCCCTCATTTTTGACGTGACTCGATGTTACAGACTACTGGATGTTACGAGTCATACAAAATTGTTAAGGCTTTCGTGGCCACTGGTTGACAAACTGCCTATTGGCTTCTGTCCCGGGTTCTTCGGCCGACGTTCATCTAATGATTTTTCTGACGTTTCGCCAGCACGAGTGGCTGGCATTGTCAAAGCTTCACCCTCCATTGCCGGTGGTGAACTGGCAATGGAGGGTGAAGCTTTGACAATGCCAGCCACTCGTGCTGGCGAAACGTCAGAAAAATCATTAGATGAACGTCGGCCGAAGAATCCGGGACAGAAGCCAATAGGCAGTTTGTTACGAGTTATCTTCGACATCACTATGTGGTAAAAAGATTCCGCAACATTGTAAGTAGGCCGTTTATGTTTTCTTATTGGCAACGTTACGTAGCGCTCTGTATGAAAATCACTGGCTGTGCTGTGTGCAGTCTGTAGCTAGTTAGCATTGTTGTCTGCCATTGTAGTGTTGGGCAGCTGGCTGTTAACAGCGCGTAGCGTTGCGCAGTTGGAGGTGAGCCGCCAGCAGTGGTGGATGTGGGGAGAGAAATGGCGGAGTTTTGAAATTTGTAAAAATGGATGTCATGAATTGCTGTATATATTATGACTTTTGATGAATATTAAGGTAAATACATTGTTTGTTCTCTGTTAAAATCTTTCATTTGCTAACTATGCCTATCAGTAGTTAGTGCCTTCCGTAGTTCGAATCTTTTATTTAGCTGGCAGTAGTGGCGCTCGCTGTATTGCAGTAGTTGGAGTAACAAAATATTGTGTGTCAGTATGAGCACAGTAATTCTAAAATTGTTCTAAGGGGACGTTTCAACATTCCCACCATAGTAGCCTAAACAGAGGAGATTGATTTCTCTGACCTTTCATAAAGAAAGCTTTCGCTCTACCGTATCAACACTGTATATGTATTTATCTATCGTGTGACATTATTACAAATCACAAGAATGGACGTAAGCTATGCCGGCCGCTGTGGCTGAGCGGTTCTAGGCGCTTCAATCCGGAACCGCGCTGCTGCTACCGTCGCCGGTTCACATCGTGCCTCGGGCATGGATGTGTGCTGTCCTTAGGTTAGTTAGGTTTAAGTAGTTCTAAGTCTAGGGGACTGATGACCTCAAATGTTAAGTCCCATAGTGCTTCATTTTGACGTGGGCTACGAATAGCATTGATAAAGAAACGTCTGGGTTACAAAAATACTTAACTGAACTATCAGTCGTGTTCTGAACGTCGTCAAGTTGCCCTCTTAGTACTGAGAAGTAGAAGAAACCGCGAGAAACTTCATACCAGTATCACGAAGTAGATGACGTTAAAGAATTCTGGCACCTAGTCAACAAAGTAACCCATGACAGAGGGAACAAAAGCTGGCTAACACTGGCAAAAAGGGAATTTCTCGGCAGGAGCATTTGTATCAAACATAGCCTTTGTATGGTAGTGAAAAACGGACTGTGGAAAAACTGGAACAGAAGAGACTTTGAAGCATTTCAGAGGTGGTGCTATAGGAGAATGTTGAAAATTTGGTGGACTGTTAAGGTAAGAAATGACGAGGTTCTCCGCAGAATCAGTGAAGAAAGGAATATTTGGAAAACAATGGCAAGTAGAAGAGACAGGGTGATATGGCATATGTTAAGACACAAGGAAACAGCTCAGTGGTACCAGAGTGAGCTTTATAGGGTAAAAACTGTAGAGGAAGGCAGAGATAGGAATACATCAACCAATAATTGAGGACATAGGTAGCGAGTGCTACTCTTAGATGAAGAGGTGGTGAAAAAAGAGGAAATCGTGGCGGGCAGAATCATGGGTCATATCCGTACTACATGTTGGGTTGTCTACTTTTCTGGATTACAATCATCCAGGATTTTCTCGTGAGGTCAAAGCCAGTAAGTTTTTCAGAGATTTATCGGAATTTCTTGAGATCCGAAATTGCAGTACCTTTCCAGACGTCCATCGAACACTGCACAATATCAAATTTATTAGTTTTTAGGCTCATAGATTTCGCAAATGGTGGGTTTATAGAGCGGAATGGTTTAAAATTTGAATAATCTGAGAACGAATGAACAGGAAATCGTTGAATGCTTTAAATTTTTCTGAATTTGCGAGAACTGCTTGCTGTTTCCACAGTTTGGTAGAGGTATGTGTCTTAGGACTGGCAGGCAGAAGGTGGGAGTGTTCCTAATTTCGCCCATCTGTTTTCTTGGTGAGAGGGGTGTTATGGCAGAAGGGGCAGCAGTATTCTGCTGATGAATAAACTACAGCTAAAGCTATTGTTCATAACGTAGATGCTGTGGAGCCTCATGTGGAATTGCCTCTGTCAGGTGTTCCTTACCACAAACCCTCTTCCTAAGTTCCTTCTCGGTACTTACGAGTTTTTTTTTTTAGTTAAGGTGACAATGATGAAGGGGATTCTAAATTCCACATTTTCAAGTATGTGCCTCAGGTGAAAGCTGTCTTAGTTGAACTGGGATGGAGGTTCCATTTATGGAAATAGTCAACCATCCTAAACAAACTATTTGTTAGAACATTCTTTGTTTTCTTGGTTTCCTTGTTCTGTCGCAGGCGTATCAGCGATACCCATGAGCAGAGGAACCAAGGTAGAATGTTGTGGAAGGTCAAAACTGAGTTTCATTTTGCATGACGTCCTTACCGGTAGAGCTCTGAGTGAACTTGAATCTTATTTAAATTGCCCTGTTGAGGTGCAACAAAACAGAAGAAAGAGTAGAGGTTGAATTTAATGGCATTTACACAAACGTACTCTGAATCCAAAGCAGATCGGCATTCAGTTTGCCACTGGACTTGGCAACTATATAAGATTGCGTTTGTGCACTGTGCTCACCCTAGCTATAAGTCGACTGTTGATTATTTCACACACGTAATGATCAGAGGTTTCCATTATTTTCTGCTGCAGGTGATCCTTTTCGCCGTCGCCGCGTGCGCCCAGGCTGTTGAGAACAAGGAGGCGACGGCAGAAAAGAAGCAAGAGAAGAGGGGACTGCTGGGTCTGGGATACGGTGGCTACGCAGCTGCTCCGGCCTACGCATACGGCGCCCACTCGGTGAGCACAGCAAACACAGACCGAACACCTGGCGTGTAACAATGTCACACACCACTTTACTAGCCCCAATAAATACATTAATAATACGGCAGAATCCCAGCTATTTCTGTCACTTTACATTTGATATCTTCCTCTCCTACATACAGCCGGAGCTATATACGATATTTTTGAACCATAGATCCGTTACAATCGCAATACATTGAAGGTATTCCGTCTTTTCTGAAACTATTGTCTGATTCTGTTTTCCTTCCCCAACTCTTTGGCTCCTATTCTTATCGTACTCTTTCCCTTCCCTTCCTTTCTCGTTACGCTTTACCTCACTTTTAATTCTCATTTCCTTCTCCCTTAGCACGTATGTATACTTTTTCACTCCAGTCGTCTATTATTGTTGTTCTCGACTGATTGTATTTTCTTCCATTTTAATTTCAATAAACTTGGGTTTCTCACCATTCTTACAATTGTCTTGTAATTAGAGTTCGATCACGATATTTCATTACCATCGATGTGAGTAACAAAAATGTTTCCAACTTCCAGTTGATAACAATTCATACACAAAAAGAAAACATCTCGATATGCGTCCGAAAAAGCTATATTTCCATGTTCGAAACCAGTTCATATAAATTTTCATAGTACATTAATAATAGGAATACAGAGGATGAATGTATATCAGCACAGCAAGTAATATTCTTTCTTACTCAAAATATTGAAACTGTCTTCCTTCTGCGTTGATACATGCATCAGATCATCAGTTAGTTGAGTAACAGATACACCCATGTAAACCTGGAATTTATAAATCGAAATGAAGGCGTTAGCTGCCATTGGGCACTGACATACATCAATTTGGAAAGCAGAAAAGTTTTGCTGGACCGTATATGGCTACAGGATCAAGAATTTTGTCTGTTCTTTTAGATATGTCCGAAAAAATAGACACCACATATTCTGTAACAAGGCAGTAAAATAACTGTACATCCTGTACCGTGCTTTGGTATATGAGAGCATTCAAGTGCCCTAAACAGTAAAGGACTAGAATGTTTAGGTTTGGAAAAGACGCAGAGCTTGGAACACATATACCTCTTACTCTCTGTCTTGGAGCCTCTTACATAGAAGTTGACAGTTATTAACATAATTCTATGATTCACTATCTCCAGCTCCAATGGTAGGGGGAACATCTCATCAAAGAAAATTACTATATACCAGTAAATAATCAAATTTCATGAATAGTAGTAGAAAATAAGCTGTATTAGGGAAATAGAGTGAGTCCAGACCTATACTCAGATACTATAATTTCGGACTAACTGAAACTTTTAGCTCCACTTTGCCAGCTCACGCCCGTCTGCCTCCTGTTAACCTAACCTAGGCAAAGGTGTTTGGTAAAGATCAATATGTCAGCATGACTAAGTTTTCATGTTGACAATCCTTTGCTTTACTAACTCTCAACAAAAAACTCAGCTTTCAATGTAACCTATACGTCTGACTATGGAACAGGTTAGTCTCGCATCACAACCTACATACCAAAAAAAGTAATATGTATATATACAAAAATCATTAACAGTATTTCGCTCTCCTTCTGTTTACCAGGTTATGACATCATACACTACATCATTATTACATCAAAAATCGAATGTGACTTCTACTACTGGTAGATTCAAATAACCCACAATTTTCTTTCCCTCTCTATTACTAGAATGTCCCGAAAGTAACGTAGTACTCTTGAATGCTATTTAAGTGAAGAGTTAACTCTGAATATAACTTTCTACTTGTTTCTCATAGCACATTACTGTTAGCTACGAACGGCTGACAGATAAGTAATTCCTCGTCAATATCTCAGCTAATCAATCATATCTTAGACCCAGTTTCCATACAGAGAATCATTGTGCGCTTACAATTATTTTGCTTCCTCAGATTGGCTACGCCGCACCTGCCGTCAGCTACGCCGCCCCCTCAGTGAGCTACGCCGCCCCCTCCGTCAGCTACGCCGCCCCCGCCGTCAGCTACGCAGCCGCCGCACCTGCCTACACCGCCTACACGGCCGCCGCCCCCGCAGTTAGCTACGCCGCACCCGCCGTCAGCTACGCCGCCCCCGCCGTCTCCTACGCCGCGGCCCCCGCCATCGCAAGAGTAGCCGCCGCCCCCGCTGTGTCCTACGCGGCTGCCCCCGCTGTGTCCTACCATGCTGCTGCCCCCGCCATCTCTTATGCGGCACCTTCCTACTCCTATGCTAGGTGAGTATTTTCCAGTCATTAAGCTGCTGGCGGACGATGTTTGGTCTGAGTAGTCTTCAGACCGAGGGAAGTACTGATGTCAAGTCTGTGGTATGTTAACGTAACAGTTCCCAAATTTCTAGCTAACTATGATCACTGATAGTTTGTGTAATTTCCATAGCTCACGTAGTAAAGGTCTTCTTGTGAAATATAGGCTATTTGCGTCCCAACTGAGATTCTTTTATTTGGAGGAGGGAGCGGGAAGATAACAGCTGGGATCATTAGCACCATAATTATGGCTAAAAATGGACCATTCTGTAGGTAAAGCACTCTATTGTTGTTGAATTTAGCTGTCTCTCTCTCTCTCTCACACACACACACACACACACACACACGCGCGCGCACTGATGAGCCAAAACATTACGCCCACACCCCACCGTGAGGTTGAATGCTTCCTGGTGATGTTTCAGGCACGTGAGGCAGTAAGGAAAGAATATAAAAGCGGGACAGAAACGAATTGGCAGCCATTATAGGGGCCGAAAATGTGGAAATCCGCTGACATAAGCGGTTTTGACAAAGGTACACTGTTGTGCCGCTGCGGCTGGAAACAAGACTGTCTGAAACAGCCAAGCTGCTTGTCTGTTGGCTTACTACTGGCGTGAGCACCCAGGGACGATGGTTGAACTACAGTGAAATAACAGGAAGGCTGTATGGTATTGGACGACCACATCTCATCATAAAATTTAGAGGTCCGATCCCCCACTGTGTAATCCAGGACTGGCAGCAATCTGTGGCAGATCTGGTGGCAGAGTACAATGCTGGTCCAGGCACAAGTGTTTTGGAGCACATCTTTCAAAAGCCATTCTTGAACACTGTGTTCCAAATCAAACGACCCCCACTTGTTCCTGTGGGGACCCAACGTCGTCGTCAGCTATGAGTGCAGTCGGTACATCACCACTGAGTTTTGACCGTGCATGGATACAAACGTGTCGGCTGCCAAAAGAATCGGATTTCTTGTTGGGTCCTTACACGCCGTCATCCAGCCGTATTGCTGCACGATACATGCATCGCACTGCAGATGCAGGCCGGTGAGGCATAATTGTGCTGCAGTGGTTTCAGGGGCGTTACAGTGAACTCACACTGATGTTTGCTCCTGATCTATACCCATTATAACATACCGTATGTCATGCGTTGGCTTCAGGCCTGTAAACCCCATCCCGTAAGTTGCGGGAATTGCTTGGTCTGTGCCTAGACATCTGGTGCCACATACTTCCGAAATTCTGTGAAGGACTTGTATAATCCATGCCAAGCAGTATCTCTGTTTTACCATGTTTAAAATGTGGAACAACACGCTATTAAACAGGTGGTCAGAATGGTTCAGATTAACGGTGTAGCATCTCGTGGTCGTGCGGTAGCGTTCTCGCTTCCCACGCCCGGGTTCCCGGGTTCGATTCCCGGCGGGGTAAGGGATTTTCTCTGCCTCGTGATGGCTGGGTGTTGTGTGCTGTCCTTAGGTTAGTTAGGTTTAAGTAGTTCTAAGTTCTAGGGGACTGATGACCATAGATGTTAAGTCCCATAGTGCTCAGAGCCATTTGAACCATTAACGGTGTAGCAGTAAGCTTGGGATGTTTGTGAATAAGCAACCAACGTAGTAGAGGGTGAAACGGTCAGGTATGATGCCTTTGCTTTGTTAGAGGCCGTTGAGTGGGGGTTCTAGTCATAGTTTTGGGTGATTCTCTTTTATCTCCTTCAATGCTTTTTCTCACTCCTCACTGCACGGTTTTCCTATGACTGGGACTTCAAACTCATAGACTAAAATTCAAATCGGAAGCATGGAGCTATGAGGAGACATGACAGAGTGACAGAAAAGAGATGTCGTGAGTCAGGCGTGCTCGTGATGGTACCGTTAATGAAGTATCCAGATTTGATGGTGTATCAACGAAGTGTGCCTAGCGTGTCTACAAGGAACGATGTACCACCTGCTGCCATTTAATACGGCTTAAGGAGAGTGGTCATAAAAGTGCCTTACCCAACAGGAAGCACTGAGGAGCAACACGTCTTGTCAATTGCAGTTTCAAACCCGAATGCAGCTCAACCAGTTTCGGAGCAAACATTTCGAATGGACCTGAACACCATGGGTATTATAAGCCGGCTGTCTCGCGCGAGGCCGTATCTCATAGTGGTACGTAAAAGAGCGAACACCTTCAGTGGGCCAAACAACACAAAAACTGAACACAAGCTTATCTGAGGTGTCTAGTGGGGTCCGATGTGTAGTGCGCTTACTTTCTTTCCAGATAATGCAGCGGACCGATTGCCCGACAGCCCAAAGAGACGTTTAACCCACAGTATGCAGAGAGTGTAATTCAGTCCGGAGCACTTTCTGTGATGTTTTGGAATGCACTGATTAGGGTCACACACAACACGCACCGAGATTAATTTTCGACAGTTTCGGCGACCAAATGTTCCCCTTTCATGTACACATTAATCACGAGTACGCTTTTGACGCTCCCGTCTTCCAACATGAGAACAGAATTGTTCACAGAGATGATTCAGATGGCTCTAAGCACTATGGGACTTAACATCTGAGGTTATCAGTCCCCTATACCTAGAACTACTTAAACGTAACCAACTTAAGGACATCACACACATCCATGCCCGAGGCAGGATTCGAACCTGCGACCGTAGCAGCAGCGCAATTCCGGACTGAAGCGCCTAGAACCACTCGGCCACAGCGGCCGGCACACAGACATGAGTTGCATGTATACGATGTTGTTCCATTGAAGACTCAGGCAACTTGTAGCACCCAATCGCAAAGAACACATTTGGGACTACACTCCAGCGCAAAAGAAGACGGACGACGACTGAATTATCACAATGGTGCGAAAATCAGTAGAACTACATGCACAGAGAAACTAATCGTAACAATTTCAGAACAATTGTATGATTTATTACACAGAAAGAGCTTCACAGAATGAGCAGGACAGTAATTTGTTGGTCTGTATCTGTCCCTTATGCTTGGCATTGATTCATAGAATTATTGGATTCCACCGGAGGGATATCGTGCCAAATTATATTCGGCTGGTGCGTTAGATTTTCAAAGTCCCGAAATGCTGGGTGGTTTGCCCATGATGCTCCAGACATTCTCAGTTGGGGAGAGAGAACCGTCGACCTTGCTAGCTAAGGTGGAGTTGATCAGCACGAAGACAAGCAATAGACTCTCTCGACGTGTGAGGGCGGGTATTGTCTTGCTGAAATGTAAACACAGGAAGTCCTACCAGCAAGAGCAACAAAACAGGGTGCCGAACATCGTCAACGTACCGCTGTAAGCATGCCAAAGGGGTCCGGGTAGGATAATAAATGCCACCCCATACGATCCTGTTGTCGGGCCATATGGCGGGTGACAGACTGGTATCCCAACGCTGTCCACGGGCGTCTCTAGACATGTCTTTGGCCTGGACTCTCAACGACTGGGATGGAATTGTCGTCACTGACTGGTCCAGCTTCGTACTGAGTCACGAAGGCCACGGAGGAGGTGTTTGGAAATGTTCCAGACAGCACTGGGGTACCAACCTGACTGTAACATACCATACTGCCGGACAGCCAGGTGTGATGGTCTGGGGTGCCGTTTTCCTAGTAGGATCCCTTCGGTTGTCATCCGCAGCTCCCTTGCAGCATAGCGGTACATCGACAGTACTGTACATCCCGTTTTTTCCCCTTTATGGCAAGACATCCTCGGCTTATATTTCAATAAAAAACAAAAGATTGCCCACCCACACACGGCAAAAGTTTCTACTGTTTGTGTTCGTGCTTGCAAAACTCTACCTTGGCCAGCATGGTCGTCGGATGTCCCTGCAACTGAAAACGTCTGGAGTATTACGGTCTGGTCCCTTTAACGAGTTTGGGATTTCGAGCAGCCCCCTCAGGAGGACATCCAACAAATCTATCAATCATCGTCAAACCGAATAAATGTTTCCCTGAGGGCCGGAGATGGACCAACGCGTTATCTACTTTCCTAATTTGTGAAGCTCTTTCTCGAGAACAAATACCAAAGTTTTCTGACGTTGCAATCATTTTTTGTCAGTGCATGTACAGCACTTACACGTATTCGGGTAATTTCTTCATGGCGCGTCTTTTTATTCTTTTTTGCTTTAAGTGTGTTTGGTACAGCAGATGATAAATATGTCAGTCATTACGAAGCCTAGCCGTCATTCAGTTCGTGCATCTGGATATGACAGCTCTTGACTAACTTGAGGACTCTCTGCTACGCCTCGGCCGCGGTGGTCTAGCGGTTCTGGCGCTGCAGTCCGGAACCGCGGGCCTGCTACTGTCGCAGGTTCGAATCCTGCCTCGGGCATGGGTGTGTGTGATGTCCTTAGGTTAGTTAGGTTTAAGTAGTTCTAAGTTCTAGAGGACTTATGACCTAAGATGTTGAGTCCCATAGTGCTCAGAGCCATTTGAACAATTTTTTTTCTCTGCTACGCCGATTTGAAGCCGTTATCAAAGCTGGAGGCAAATTTCACACTGTATTAGCGTTATAGCTCCTGGAGGGTGATGAACTTCACTCTGCTGCGGTTATTGTTTATTTAGCAGTTCTACTTAAATACGTTGTATTATTGAAGCACACCATAGGAACTTGTTGTAACGTTTATTGTCATTGCGCAAAAAAATAACGCTGATATTAAAATGTGAAGTATTCCTATTTATAAAAATTATTTTTATCTGTCACTGTGCCACGTTCGTAACGAAGGGAGATTTACACAGAAGCATACAACAAGAGGACAAGTAGTTGCAGTATGAGTGATATCTTCGTCTTTCTCTTTTTACAGGTACGCTGCCCCCTCTCTCTCCTACGCAGCTCCCGCCATCTCCAAGTACGCCCTCCACTAAGTGACTGCTTAGTTTGAGAGGTATGTAGCAGAGGAAACTACTTTTAATGTGTTAATCTCGAAGTGACACCACAGAGATAAATTATTACCACTCCATTCGGTGATTAATTTTTCAAGGGTTCGTTAGATATGAAACAGGCTCAGGTTGAACGTAACATTAACTAAGTGTAGTCAGCTTAAGGGAGACTAAAATTAATCAGTATAGTGTCCTGTTTGCGGATACGCTGACGTACAATACTCAGTCATTTAGTACAAGTTTGTGACGATACTAAAGAACGCGGTGCTTTCAAGTCCTGTCTTTGCACAGCTTTATTCTTTTCTGGCTCATTTTAATCAGTTTCCATGTTAATTCATTACTTTGTTCCGCCTAAAAATATAAAACCTATCCTCTAATGAATTATTGCCGGTTTTGCTATTTATCAAGTTTTCTACAGTTTCCTGTTTCCTTCTGAATCAGTTTCATGCTTATTTAGCCCTTTCAATCGAATTTGCTGTCTAATTTATTGATTAATTGTGCTAAAAACTTACAGCGAAATTTGCCGATGTCACCCTCACCCGTTTAATGAATGTGATTACGTCTTATTATTGGAATTTTTATGTAATTAATTAAGAACTATATGTATAATTACTGGCGAAATGAAGGAAAATTGTTTACAGTTAGGACCTGTCAATTTAGATTTGAAGCTTCAGTTTCTATATGACTTACAGACTAAATAGAATAAAAATGTGGTTTTATTCTGTTCACAGGTTGCGGTCTTGCCACTAATAACACCAAGCATCTTTTCTACATCTTCAAGTCAGTGACCGTCGATTGTTTCCTGTACATTCTATTCATTTTATTTACGTAAATAAAGACCGCTTATATACAAAAACCATAGTTATGTTTTATCCACCAAAATAATTCCTTCCATATTATGGTGAGGTTTCCACACACGGGGAATAATATCCGTCCCACTTGCAAATCCATGTCTTCCTATCAAAACTAATGACTACACAATTCGACAAAAAGATTTTACTCGTATTTCTACTCGCTCACACCAATGTGTGACCATATACACGGCTATTACAAATGATTGAAGCGATTTCATAAATTCACTGTAGCTCCATTCACTGACGTATGGTCACGACACACTACAGATACGTAGAAAAACTCTAAAGTTTTGTTCCGCTGAAGCCGCACTTCAGGTTTCTGCCGCCAGAGCGCTCGAGAGCTCAGTGAGACAAAATGGCGACAGGAGCCGAGAAAGCATATGTCGTGCTTGAAATGCACTCACATCAGTCAGGCATAACAGTGCAACGACACTTCAGGACGAAGATCAACAAAGATCCACCAACTGCTAACTCCATTCGGCGATGGTATGCGCAGTTTAAAGCTTCTCGATGTCTCTGTAAGGGGAAATCAACGGGTCGGCCTGCAGTGAGCGAAGAAACGGTTGAACGCGTGCAGGCAAGTTTCACGCGTAGCCCGTGGAAGTCGACGAATAAAGCAAGCAGGGAGCTAAACGTACCACAGCCGACGGTTTGGAAAATCTTACGGAAAAGGCTAAAGCAGAAGCCTTACCGTTTACAATTGCTACAAGCCCTGACACCCGATGACAAAGTCAAACGCTTTGAATTTTCGGCGCGGTTGCAACAGCTCATGGAAGAGGATGCGTTCAGCGCGAAACTTGTTTTCAGTGGTGAAGCAACATTTTTTCTTAATGGTGAAGTGAACAGACACAATGTGCAAATCTGGGAGGTAGAGAATCCTCACGCATTCGTGCAGCAAATTCGCAATTCACCAAAAGTTAACGTGTTTTGTGCAATCTCACCATGGTTTGAAGTTTACGGCCACTTTTTCTTCTGCGAAAAAAACGTTACAGGACACGTGTGTCTGGACATGCTGGAAAATTGGCTGATGCCACAACTGGAGTCCGACTTCATCTTTCAACATGATGTTCGGCATTTCTTAAACAGGAGATTGGAAAACCGATGGATCGGTCGTGGTGGAGATCATGATCAGCAATTCATGTCATGGCCTCCACGCTCTCCCGACTTAACCCCAAGCGATGTCTTTCTGTGGGGTTATGTGAAAGATTCAGTGTTTAAACCTCCTCTACCAAGAAACGTGCCAGAACTGCGAGCTCGCATCAACGATGCTTTCGAACTCATTGATGGGGACATGCTGCGCCGAGTGTGGGAGTAACTTGATTATCGGCTTGATGTCTGCCGAATCACTAAAGGGGCACATATCGAACATTTGTGAATGCCTAAAAAAACTTTTTGAGTTTTTGTATGTGTGTGCAAAGCATTGTGAAAATATCTCAAATAATAAAGCTGTGAAATCGCTTCAATCATTTGTAATAACACTGTACTTCATAGGTATACTGTGATGTTGCTAAAGACGTAGAAAAGACCATTTTGCACCTGCGCACCAGCGCACCATGGGATAGAGTATGATATCTATGAAATACAAAAAAAAAAAACTGGTAACAAATTTTAAAGATTTAGGATGAGATTTGGGTGTGGAAGGAGTCAGACCAAGAGAATATTTGTTATAAAAACAAGTTATTTTATTTCGTAAGGGTAGTACTGCTCAAAAGGACACAACTGCACAATGTAACGGACGTGAGACATAACAAAAGAGAGAAGGAATTAACCATCTTCTAGACTTACAATTAAAAGAGTTTCTAACATAGGTCTGAGCGCAGGCAGTTTAAAATCAAAAGGAAGCGATACACGGTCGTTACATCTTTCATAAGGCAATGCCCATTAAACATAGCAACGAATAACACCTACAAAATAATTAAAATACGTAGAATGATAACTTCAGATTACACACGGAACATGTAAAATAACAAAGTCAAAAAATATTTACGACCATCTGTAATTATTCAGTAAAAGATGTTGCTTTCAAGAAATACAGAGCGCAGAACTTAACTAACATAATGAAGAGCAGGCTCACATTTAAGTGGAAACAGTTTACTTTGTCAGCATATTGCAGTTGTGATTCCAGAAGGACTACTCGACTGACAATTATGTTCACACATTCACCCATTAAATATTAAAAGCCTCAAATAAAAAAGTATGCCCAGTTGTTATTTTGTGTTTGATTGTTTACACCAAGTTACACGCCTAGTTGTGTCGAACTAATGCCTCACAGCTAGTCATCATCATCATCATCATCATCATTTAAAACTGATTATGCCTTTCAGAGTTCAGTCTGGAGCATAACTCCCTTATAAAATTCATCCATGATCCCCTATTCAGTGCTACCATTGGTGCCTCTCCTGATGTTAAGCCTATTACTTCAAAATTGTTCTTAACCGACTCCTCCTACCCTCTACTGCTGAACCCATGAGTCTCTTGGGTAACCTTGCTTCTCCCATGCGTGTAACATGACCCCACCGTCTAAGCCTGTTCGCCCTGACTGCTACATCTATAGAGTTCATTCCCAGTTTTTCTTTGATTTCCTCATTGTGGACACCCTCCTGCCATTGTTACCATCTACTAGTACTTGCAATCATCCTAGCTACTTTCATGACCCTAACCTCAACCTTATTGATAAGGTAACCTGAATCCACCCAGTTTTCGCTTCCATGTAACAAAGTTGGTCGAAAGATTGAATGGCGCACAGATAACTTAGTCTTGGTACTGACTTCCTTCTTGCAAAAGAGAGTAGATCGTAGCTGAGCGATCACTGCATTACCTTTGCTACACCTCGCTTCCAGTTCTTTCACTATGTTGCTATACTGTGAGAATATGCATCCTAAGTTCTAACTTTGTTCCTTCTATTTGGCACTCAGTCCTTTTATATCTCTTTCTCACTGACATTACTTTCGTTTTGGAGATGCTAATCTTCATACCATAGTCCTTACATTTCTGATCTAGCTCTGAAATATTACTTTGCAAACTTTCAATCGAATCTGCCATCACAACTAAGTCATCCGCATATGCAAGACTGCTTATTTTGTGTTCACATATCTTAATCTCACCCAGCCAGTCCATTGTTTTCAACATATGATCCATAAATAATATGAACATCAGTGGAGACAGGTTGCAGCCTTGTCTTACCCCTGAAACTACTCTGAACTATTAACTCAATTTACTGTCAACTCTAACTGCTGCCTGACTATCCATGTAAAGACCTTTAATTGCTTGCAAAAGTTTGCCTCCTATTCCATAATCTTGTAGAACAGACAATAACTTCCTCCTAGGAACCCGGTCATATGCCTTTTCTAGATCTATAAAGCATAGATACAATTCCCTGTTCCACTCTCAACAAATAAAAAAGTATCCCCAGTTTTTATTTTTGTGTTTGACTGTTTACATCAATTTACACACCTTGATAAACTCAAGTTATATCGAACTAATACCTCACAGATAGATTTAATGATATTTAAGAAACAGAATGCAGAACGTTGTGATGAATAATTCACACAATGTTTGAAGGACAGAAAATTTTATTGACTGGAGAGATATCTCACATAGGGTCCCACAGCGTTCAATTTTTGGTCGACTTCTACTCCCCACAAATGTGAATGACCGTCCACTTAACAATCAACAAGATGAACTGGTACGTTTTACAGACCATATTAGACGTATAGTAAATCTGTTTAGAGAAATCCTCGGAAGAGACAGTTAACGACATTAATTATTATTCAAACAATGGTCTGCCTTAATTTTGAAAGAACCACACTATATCCAGTTCTGTACAACAAGTAAGGTCACACCAACAACTGACATAGACATAGACATAGACATAGAATATATTCCAATTTTTGGGTGTACATATTGATAAAACAGTTGAACTAGAAAAAGCGAATAAGTGAGCTACTCAGATAATTAAGATCAGCTACGTTTGCTTTTCGTGTAAATGCTGGTCTTGGAATCGAATGATTTAACCTCCTGACATATTTAGCCCATTTCCACTCTTTACGTTTTATGGAACCAATTTCCGGTGGAGATCACCAGTTAGACAGAAAGTACTGATTGTACAAAAGCGAACAGTAAGAACAATATGTGCTCTTCACAGCCGGTCTTCATGCAGGCGTATCTTCGTCTTGGGCATTTAAACTGCACTGTCGTAAGATATACTCGCTTATGAAATTCGTCATTAGTAACCCATGAAAAGTGAGATGAAGAGTGATGTCAATACGTGAAAAACTAGAGGCGCAAATGACATTTCATTACATATTATTAAATCCGTCATCGGCTCAGAAAGGAGACCAGTATAGAGCAAAAATATTGCTGATCATTTGCCTAGTTCCTCTCACCAAACTTGTCCATGTAATGTGAGCAAATTGGTGAAGGCATTGCTGTCTGCCATCAAATGTGCACGTAAAAGTGCTCTACTGCAAACCCAAACTCTGGGCTCTATGCAGAGGAGAGCTGCTTTCGAAGTTTGTCGTTCCGTATTCGACGTCTCAGTCTAATTTCCAGTTCCGAACTCAACTACAAGTCCCAAGATTAGGTGTCTCTCTTTAGAAGCTAGGAATGGCGTAGTGGTTTTGTCGTTAAAAATCTCCCACCAGACTCTCGTAAAATTTCAGATCTAATCAACTACTTTTCCTCCCCACTGTTCTAGAAAAAAAAGTTCTTGAACCCTAAGTCATATCGATGGCACAATACAGCCACCATCCAATGGTCATTTTAGCTGTTTATACAGCTTCCCAATGGCAATGGAAAAATAATTAAGAGAAAAAAGTAACTTTGTTCCCTGGTGCCAACCTGTTAACCACGTACAAGCTGCTACTAATTGGTCCTGTTTCCACGTGTTTTAGAATGGGTAAGAAATGAGTGTCGTGCAGAACGTTATTTTGAAACAGTCCCTACTGCGAACTCCTGCTTCGACCCTTTCCTTGCAGCAGAAGGTTTCAGTGGATCATTTCTTACAGGACACAGGCTGTAAAAAGCATCTTTCCTCTGCTTGATTTCCCATTCTTAAAGTGTTTTAGGTCTTGGTTCATACAGTTCCACAGTCCCTGGCTGTAGCATGTAGACGCCGATGTGCCTGCGTTCGGGCCTCCGCTTCCCTATGGAAAACGCGTATGGCCCCAGCAGCTTTGTTCTGATTTGGCATTTCAGGATTTCCCAGAACATATTATTCCTTATCTGTGGCGTTCCTATTAGCTTGCATTTCACCCTTAATGTCCTGTCCCAACACCCCACAGCTTGAAATTTCTTCCAAAAATAACAGAATGCTCGGGTTAGTACAGCAACGATAATGTAATGTAATGACACTTATCAATCACTGTTATCGCTTTATCCAACCCAAAAAATGTGTTCGCACAGCTGCATACGTTTAATTATGTTAAATTGCATCTACATATCCAACCAAATGAAAAGTGACCACCTGAAACAGCTTGAATCTTTCCACCCACACTAGAGAAATCGTGAGATGTATACAGAATTTGAGATAAAGCTTATAGTAAACATGTAAACATGTAAACAAATTAGTGGGATTCATATTCTTGTTTATGAAGCCAATATTCCCGAGCTAGAAATCAAGGTATCAGCACCAGTGCATAGTTAGAGTGAAAATTTTTTTGCACAGAAAGTTTCACTCATTTTCTCTGATAGTGGAACAGTCCTAGGAGAAATTCACATGAGTGCTGAGAACATCCAATAAAAGGAAAACAGACGCAAGACGAAGTTAGGATGGTAGAGGACAGATCGTAACACTTATCGGTACTGTTTCTTCTTCCATTTGTCCCTGTCACTAGTACTGCGGAAATAATAGGTATTGTATACTTACATTGTCCCTGTCACTAGTACTGCGGAAATAATGGGTATTGTGTACTTACATTTTGCCGAAAAGTTAATTACAAAGAATAAAATACTCTCACTATACAGAAAAGTAGAATGAGTCGAACAGGAGGTCGGCCGCTGTGGCAGAACGGTTCTAGGCCCTTCAGTCTGGAACCGCGAGACCGCTTCGGTCGCAGGTTCGAATCCTGCCTCGGGCATGGATGTTTATGATGTACTTAGGTTAGTTAGGTTTAAGTAGTTCTAAGTTCTAGGAGAGTGATTACCTCAGATGTTAAGTCCCACAGTGCTCAGAGCTATTTTAACCATTCGAACACTGGACATGACAGAATGGTGGAAATGACCTATCATGTTTGGTCGCACACGTGGCCACACGTGGGCGAGTTTTTCCTATTTATTGGTGCATCAGTGCGGACTGCCCAGCGTGCCTATGAAGAGTGATGTACCATTCACAGCCCAAACAGCGTGGTGTATGAACAGTGGGCGTAAAAATGATTCTAACCGACTTGGAGTCTCATGCCTTGTGAATGACAACTGGTTTCAGACCGAATGGGATTAGCACCCTTGGTGAATGTAGGTCTATCTCAACCAATTTCCAAGTGAACACTATGAAGGGAATTGTACTGCGTTGCTCACGCCTTCACATCAAGCCGATATGATCAATGAACCGAACAACACAGAGACTGGGTAAAAGCTGAATGTGTGCAGTATGGTCTGATGCAATGTAAATTTACCTCTTTCCAAACGATGCAAGTCGTTGTGTAAAACGAGGCCTAACGAGGAGTTTAAGCTGCTGTGTATGCAGAGTACAATTTGGTGTGGACGTGATTAGTGTTGCTTATTAAGTATTTTTTGTACAATGAACTGGTCCCCTTTATTCAGATTACCGTCAACACGAACCAGCTGTGTTTCATTCAATTTCAGTTTTCTTGGTGGTCAAGTACTGTAATTTCTTCTGCTTCTTCATGTTGAGTGTGTTGAGGATTCCCCAAGATAACAACTGCCTTGCCCACAAATCTGCACGCATACGTTCATTTGATAAACACGCAGGCACTACGTCGCACACAATGTTAATCCAGTACACAACATTTGAGGCTGCTTGGAACAGCAGGTGAAACATGGCAATGATCATCTCTGTGAGTTGGAATCTCTGCGGAATGTAAACATCAATGACTGGCTTTAGTTGGATGAGGCATATCTGAAGAAAGTTTCTGCTTGTCTTCCTCGCCAAGTTGAGGCAGTGTTACGCAGTGTTATCATCGCTAATACTCTGTCTGTGTACTTGGTGTAAAACAGTGCTGCAGTAATATCCATACATTCTATAAAAATGTATGTATGTATGTGTGAATTTATGTATGTCTGTTTCACATCTCCTCTAAAACCACTTGACAGATTTCAACCAAACTTAAAACTGTTCTACAATAAGATCCATATGCATTATCAGAATATGTGTATGTATATGTGCATGTATGAATGGATGTTCAACATCTCCTCCGAAACCTATTGATCGATTTCAACCAAACTTAAAACAATACTACAATAACATCCATACATATTATAAGATTGTGTGCATGTATGTGTGTATATATGTGTGTATGTGTGTATGTTTCACATCTACCCCGAAACCTCTTGATCGATTTCAAGCAAACTTGGTACACATGTCACGTAATGATTGGAAAGATTTTTTGTAGGGGTAAGAGCCATCTAACAATTAAAGGGGTGGTGGTGAATAAGAAGTAAAACCCAGAAGTCCTTCATTTGAGACTGAGAACACTTAGTGACTTGGAACAAAATTTACACATAATATCAAACCTTTACGAAGTTTGTTCTCGCTGGCAGCAACCCACAAAATCACGGAGGGAGGGAACTTCATTACTTACTGCATTTTCACTCTACGTGCAGCAAACGTTCCACGTCAGCAACGGCGTTTTGATTTGTTACTTCTTTAGTGATAACTGTAAACGCAACAAATTTCGCACACAGTCTCAACATATGGCGTTATTCTGTCTTCTTCGAAGAGGCAGGTGGTTTAAACACACAGTTATTACTGGTAGCCTGTTCGCATCATCGTCTGCCACACGCATGACTTGTGTTGCGTGGACTACGTTCTTCGACTAGCATCAGCTAATCAGGCATGTTGCTGCGAAATTTCAGCTGGTATACAGCGCGTCGTAAAGCAGAAGAATAATCTCCCGTTGTATGTAGTTGTGTTCGTAGGCACGGTGACTGGCTGCTGTTTCACCTCATGCTCCCTGAACCCTTGTGAGTGAGATCACTACTTGCTCTTGGCTCAAGCAACGCCTTTCAAGCGTATTTTGCTGCTATCCTGTAGCATTTGCTTACTTTTAAAAGTCATGGCTAGGTGGGACAAGGTGTTTGCACTAGATGCAAGTTTTTGACTTAAAAGAAACTTAGCTTTGTTTCTGACTGGTTCCGAATCGCGTGTCCAAGTGTACAGAAATTTCCTTGTATACTTAATTCATCCCTGAGCCTACCTGCTGCTCAATTCCCCACTTCATATTCAACATAAAGCGACCACATTTCTTTCATAACATAATTTTCTGAATGCTGTAAAAATGTCTCATATGGTAAGCCTTTCTGTAAAGTCTGACGTTGTTTATGGGTCGCTGCACACAACTGCCATTTCAGTTACGTCCCATTCGTAACCAGAATAAATATCCGCCTGCTTATTTTCTTGAACCTTCCTTTATTTCCTACTGGAACCACATGGTGTTGTATGATCTTGAACTGCAGCTGCTCATGCAGCAATTCTTTGTTGTTTTTATTGGCATCGCTAAAACAAACACCGCACTTATTCGTTCATATGGTTCAAATGGCTCTGAGCACTATGGGACTTAACATCTGAGGTCATCAGTCCCCTAGAACTTAGAACTACTTAAACCTAACTAACCTAATGACATCACACACATCCATGCCCGAGGCAGGATTCGAACCTGCGACCGTAGCAGCAGCGCGGTTCCGGACAGAAGGGCCTAGAACCGCTCTTCCACAGCGGCCTGCACTCTCTGTTCTTCTCGGCACTAACATTATATCGGCCCATTGTTGTATCACCATTTGACAGAGATGTCCCTGGGCTTAGCAACGTCTGGTCTTAGCCTGCTCAGTTATCTGCAAGTTGGTTGCCTGATTCGGGAGAAAGGACCAAACAGTATCTTCAAGTGGACCAAGTTAAAGTAACTTCAGGTGGCAGACATTCTGCAGAATTTATCCACGTTAGAGAAGTCGGTCTCACCAATCGGGACAGAGTTATACTATGACAGCGCGTCTAAGCGTAGTGTTGAACCTGAGCTGAGGAAACTCCTTCTGGATTTAAACCTAGATCTTGATGGTTGACTGTAATATACAAGAATATATAAGGATAAAGCAACATACGTTCATAGGATTTGTCGACCTGGAAAAAGGGTTCGACAGTGTAAAATGGTGCCAGATATTCGAAATTCTGAGAAAAATAGGAGTAAGCTATAGGGAGAGACGGGTAATATACAATACGTACCAGAGTCAAGAGGTAATAATAAGAGTGGACGACGAAGAACGAAGTATTCGGATTATAAAGGGTGTAAGACAGGGATGTAGTCTTTCGCCCCTACCTTTCGCCCCTACTGTTCAGTCTGTACATCTTTAAGAAGCAATCATGGAAATAAAAGAAAGGTTCAGGAGTGGAAGAAAAATCCAAGGTGAACGGATGTCAATGACACGATTCCCTAATGACAATGCTGTCCTGAGTGAAAGTAAAGAAGAACTACATGGTCTCCTGAATCGAATGGAGAGTCTAATGAGTATAGAATATGGACTGAGAGTAAATAGAAAAAGGCCAAAGTAATGAGAAGCAGCAGAAATCAGAATAGCGAGGTAGTTGGCATCAGGATTGAATAGATGAAGGAATTATACTCCCTAGGCAGTGAAATAACCAATAACGGATGAAAGAGGACATAAAAAGCAGTCTAATAGGGGCAGAAAAGGCATTCTTGGACCAGAGAAGTCTACTCGTATCAAACACATGCCCGAACTTGAGGAAGTAATTTCTGAGAATGTACGTCTGAAGCACAGCATTATGTGGTAGTGAAACGTGGACTGTGACACAACCGGAACAGAAGATAAACCAAGCATTTCATATATGGTGTTACAGAAGAATGTAGGTAAGGAATGAGGAAGATAATCGAAGCATTTCATATGTGGTGCTACAGAAGAATGTACACTCCTGGAAATGGAAAAAAGAACACATTGACACCGGTGTGTCAGACCCACCATACTTGCTCCTGACACTGCGAGAGGGCTGTACAAGCAATGATCACACGCACGGCACAGCAGACACACCAGGAACCGCGATGTTGGCCGTCGAATGGCGCTAGCTGCGCAGCATTTGTGCACCGCCGCCGTCAGTGTCAGCCAGTTTTCCGTGGCATACGGAGCTCCATCGCAGTCTTTAACACTGGTAGCATGCCGCGACAGCGTGTACGTGAACCGTATTGCTCAACACGTGGGGCGTGAGGTCTCCACAGTACATCAATGTTGTCGCCAGTGGTCGGCGGAAGGTGCACGTGCCCGTCGACCTGGGACCGGACCGCAGCGACGCACAGATGCACGCCAAGACCGTAGGATCCTACGCAGTGCCGTAGGGGACCGCACCGCCACTTCCCAGCAAATTAGGGACGCTGTTGCTCCTGGGGTATCGGCGAGGACCATTCGCAACCGTCTCCATGAAGCTGGGCTACGGTCCCGCACACCGTTAGGCCGTCTTCCGCTCACGCCCCAACATCGTGCAGCCCGCCTCCAGTGGTGTCGCGACAGGCGTGAATGGAGGGACGAATGGAGACGTGTCGTCTTCAGCGATGAGAGTCGCTTCTGCCTTGGTGCCAATGATGGTCGTATGCGTGTTTGGCGCCGTGCAGGTGAGCGCCACAATCACGACTGCATACGACCGAGGCACACAGGGCCAACACCCGGTATCATGGTGTGGGGAGCGATCTCCTACACTGGCCGTACACCACTGGTGATCGTCGAGGGGACACTGAATAGTGCACGGTACATCCAAACCGTCATCGAACCCATCGTTCTACCATTCCTAGACCGGCAAGGGAACTTGCTGTTCCAACAGGACAATGCACGTCCGCATGTATCCCGTGCCACCCAACGTGCTCTAGAAGGTGTAAGTCAACTACCCTGGCCAGCAAGATCTCCGGATCTGTCCCCCATTGAGCATGTTTGGGACTGGATGAAGCGTCGTCTCACGCGGTCTGCACGTCCAGCACGAACGCTGGTCCAACTGAGGCGCCAGGTGGAAATGGCATGGCAAGCCGTTCCACAGGACTACATCCAGCATCTCTACGATCGTCTCCATGGGAGAATAGCAGCCTGCATTGCTGCGAAAGGTGGATATACACTGTACTAGTGCCGACATTGTGCATGCTCTGTTGCCAGTGTCTATGTGCCTGTGGTCCTGTCAGTGTGATCATGTGATGTATCTGACCCCAGGAATGTGTCAATAAAGTTTCCCTTTCCTGGGACAATGAATTCACGGTGTTCTTATTTCAATTTCCAGGAGTGTAGATAAGGAATGAGGAGGCTCTGTGCAGAGCCGGAGAGGAATGGTATATGTGGAAAACACTGACAAGGAGCAGGGACAGGATGGTAGGACATCTGTTTAGACATCAGGGAATGACAATCATATCACTAGAGGGAGCTGTAGAGGTCCAAATCTGTAGAAGAAGAGAGACATGGGAACACACCCAGGAAATAATTGAGGACGTAGGTTACAAATTCTACACTGAGATGTAGAGGCTGGCAATGGAGAGAAATTTGTTGCGGGCCGCATCAAACCAGTCAGAAGACTGATGACACAAAAAAAAAGAAGGAACTGGTAGGGCATCAAGTTGGAACATTGTTTTGGGTCTAAATACCTTGGCGCCTCTTCAGGAAGGTCCACCCGTGCGGAATGGCTGCGTAGTTTGAGGCGCCATGTCACGGATTGGGCGGCTCCTCCCGCGGAAGGTTCGAGTCCTCCCTCGGGCATGGGTGTGTGCGTTTTCTTCACTATAAGTTAGTTTAAGTTAAAGTAGTGTGTAAGTCTAGGGACCGATGACCTCAGCAGTTTTCTTAGGAATTCACACCCATTTGAACATTTTCAGAAAGGTCCTTAACTCACCGTGTACACTGTCTCAAAACCAGCTAAAAGTGTCACCACGAAATAGCATCATCGGAAAACTTACAGAAAGCAACTACGGAGCTCAACCTCAGCTCATCAGAAAATACGCCATGGCATCTGTTTCTTTGCAGGGAATTATGTGTGTCCTGTATGGTATTATTCTACCCATTTAAAACGTTTGCAACCACATACATACTCTTCAAGCCATTCGGTGGTGATGGTGCGTAGCGGAGGGTACCTTGAATCACTAAGTCGTACTAGTCATTTCCTTTCCTATTCCACTCCTAGGAGTAGCGCCATGAGGAACGGGTCCAAAACTTCGCCACTGCTTCAATTTGGAACAAATACACTCCTGGAAATTGAAATAAGAACAACGTGAATTCATTGTCCCAGGAAGGGGAAACTTTATTGACACATTCCTGGGATCAGATACATCACATGATCACACTGACAGAACCACAGGCACATAGACACAGGCAACAGAGCATGCACAATGTCGGCACTAGTACAGTGTATATCCACCTTTCGCAGCAATGCAGGCTGCTATTCTCCCATGGAGACGATCGTAGAGATGCTGGATGTAGTCCTGTGGAACGGCTTGCCATGCCCTTTCCACCTGGCGCCTCAGTTGGACCAGCGTTCGTGCTGGACGTGCAGACCGCGTGAGACGACGCTTCATCCAGTCCCAAACATGCTCAATGGGGGACAGATCCGGAGATCTTGCTGGCCAGGGTAGTTGACTTACACCTTCTAGAGCACGTTGGGTGGCACGGGATACATGCGGACGTGCATTGTCCTGTTGGAACAGCAAGTTCCCTTGCCGGTCTAGGAATGGTAGAACGATGGGTTCGATGACGGTTTGGATGTACCGTGCACTATTCAGTGTCCCCTCGACGATCACCAGTGGTGTACGGCCAGAGTAGGAGATCGCTCCCCACACCATGATGCCGGGTGTTGGCCCTGTGTGCCTCGGTCGTATGCAGTCCTGATTGTGGCGCTCACCTGCACGGCACCAAAGACGCATACGACCATCATTGGCACCAAGGCAGAAGCGACTCTCATCGCTGAAGACGACACGTCTCCATTCGTCCCTCCATTCACGCCTGTCGCGAAACCACTGGAGGCGGGTTCAAATGGATCTGAGCACTATGCGACTTAACTTCTGAGGTCATCAGTCGCCTAGAACTTAGAACTAATTAAACCTAACTAACCTAAGGACATCACACACATCCATGCCCGAGGCAGGATTCGAACCTGCGACCGTAGCGGTCACGCGGTTTCAGACTGAAGCGCCTTTAACCGCACGGCCACACCGGCCGGCACTGGAGGCGGGCTGCACGATGTTGGGGCGTGAGCGGAAGACGGCCTAACGGTGTGCGGGACCGTAGCCCAGCTTCATGGAGACGGTTGCGAATGGTCCTCGCCGATACCCCAGGAGCAACAGTGTCCCTAATTTGCTGGGAAGTGGCGGTGCGGTCCCCTACGGCACTGCGTAGGATCCTACGGTCTTGGCGTGCATCCGTGCGTCGCTGCGGTCCGGTCCCAGGTCGACGGGCACGTGCACCTTCCGCCGACCACTGGCGACAACATCGATGTACTGTGGAGACCTCACGCCCCACGTGTTGAGCAATTCGGCGGTACGTCCACCCGGCCTCCCGCATGCCCACTATACGCCCTCGCTCAAAGTCCGTCAACTGCACATACGGTTCACGTCCACGCTGTCGCGGCATGCTACCAGTGTTAAAGACTGCGATGGAGCTCCGTATGCCACGGCAAACTGGCTGACACTGACGGCGGCGGTGCACAAATGCTGCGCAGCTAGCGCCATTCGACGGCCAACACCGCGGTTCCTGGTGTGTCCGCTGTGCCGTGCGTGTGATCATTGCTTGTACAGCCCTCTCGCAGTGTCCGGAGCAAGTATGGTGGGTCTGACACACCGGTGTCAATGTGTTCTTTTTTCCATTTCCAGGAGTGTATAATTAGCAATGGCCGCCGAAGACTTCTGACGTGTAAACGACCTTGTCAAAGTGGGCGGAGCAGCGGACTGGGATTCGGGTAACTCTCTTCAACTTGTGGTGCGAAACAGCCCATAAAAGGAGAAACAAACAGCAGCAACAATGACATGAGGAAGCAGAAGGCAATGGAAACCACTGAATTAAAGAAACATAATGTGTATCCACAGGACATGTGGCCTGTAGATGAAAAAGTGTCAAGAGGACCCCTCCGTTGACAAAAGATTACTGACTTGTCGGTGATTGGGATCTCCGGGAGGTGACGGTCAAGAGGAAGATGACTATGAGAAAAAGAGTGAATAATCAACAGAATGACAACTTTCTGCGAATCGGGACGGGGAATGTCAGAAGTGTGAACGTAGTATGGAAGGTATAAAATTTGAAAATGGAAGTGCTAAAGCTCAATTTAGATGTAGTGGGGATAAGTAAAGTAAAATAGAAGTAAGACAAGAATTTCTGGTCAGATTAGTGTAGGGTAACATCAAAAGCAGCAGAAAATTATAGACTGGGTGTATACTTCGTTATAATTACGAAGATAGAACAGAGAGTGAGTTACTGTGAACAGGTTAGCGACAGGATTGTTTTCGTAAGAATCAACAGCAAACCAGCACCGACAGCAATAGTTCAGTTATAAATTCCGACGTGTCAAGCGATGGAGGAAGAAATAAAGTGTATGAGGATATCGAAAGGGTAATTCAGTACGTAAGGGCAGATGAAAATTTAATAGTCTTGGGGCAATTGGCGTGCTAGTGGTTCTAGTGAAAGGAGTGGGAAAAAGTGTTACAGGAGGATAGGGGCTGGTTGTTAGGAACGAGAGAGAACGCAGACTAATCGAGTTCTACAGTAAATTCTAGCAAGTAACAGAGAATACTCTGTTCAAGAATCACAAGATTAGGAGCTATATTTCGAAAAGGCGGAAAGGTAACAGAAGAATTCAATTACATTACATTATGGTGAGACAAAGAATCCAAAATCAGATATTTTGTAAGGTGTAGCCTGTAGCAGATATAGACTCAGGTCAGGATTCAATAATGATGAATGGTAGTCTGAAATTGAAGGAACTAGTGAGGAAGAATCAATGGGCAAAGAAGTGGGATGCGGAGATACGAATTTATGCAGAGAGATACTTGAAGTTCTCTGAGGATATAGATATTGCGATGATAAATAATGCAGCCTTGGATAGCAGAAGAAATACTTCAGCTGATCGACGAAATTGTCGGAAGGATTGACTCAGCGTGTACAGAAAGGTCAAAACAACCATCGGTGAAACTACACATGTGTCCAAAATTAAAGCAACAAACGGAAATTCTGTAAGGTTTCCTTTATTTTGCCACAAAACAGAATAAACAGGTGATAGTATAGTAGAAGCAGTATGAAGGATACAGAGCGTAAACAAATGCAACGCATAACAGTACAAAAAATGTTCTTCAATTTCCAACTCAGAGGATTTCCACACACATGCCGACAACTGGTTAATGCGCTCAGTTGGGGGTGTGACCATCTCTGGCAGAATTATTACTTAACTATACTCTTATGAACATTTTTGAAGGACATAGGTTATAGATGGTTTTATACCGTAATGCACTGGTTTTCTGTTATTACCACCTGCGGGAAAGAAAATGCTGCTTCTGTTCTCAACTTTAAGAATGTGCAGCTCTGTTGCCTTTCTAGCAGGCAGTTTGAACTACGATAGCAGTGCATTTAAACGATTTGACAAATTTTTTCCCACCATATATATTATTTCTTATTGTACATATTTTTCAAAGAAAATTGTATATCCAGCAATGTGCTATTTTGTTTTCTTCTTTGCACTCGGTTTTCACAGAGAAAAGGAAAGTTTTGTTTCTAGCATATCGGCATATGGTTAGAATAGTACGGTATCTTTAATTGGCAATAACAGCAGAGAGGGCGTAAGATCAAAGAGAGAGGGGAAGAGTAGGCTGTCAGAAGGGGTGAGGGAAAATGCTATGACGGGGCAGGGGGAGATGGAGTGAGACGCGAGGAGAAAAAGAGGGAAAGAGGGAGATGGTGATGGACAGAGAGGAGCATTCCGAGGAGGTGGACAAAGAGTTTGGGAGGAGGATATGAAATGAAAGAGGGCCGGAGAAGGGGACTAGCAAATATATGCAATTCTCATGCACATTTAGCCATTGCGAAACATTGCCAGTTTCGCTAGTAACTTACGAAGATCAGGTAGGTAGAAAAATGTCAATGACCTTTGAAGCTGGGTAGACTTTCATAAGGTTTCAATAAGGAAAACATTTTGATGTTTCTGTATACTTTAGAGATCTGCTTCTACTGAAGGCCGTTATTAAAGAATTAGGCAAGCCATATCATGGTTTCTTTTCCAAACCATTTTACGCAACTGCCTTACGGTCCTTGCATTGCCGAATTAATTTCGTGAGAGAGTTAATGGATTTACAGCTCAGCTTGCGTCTGTCTCCTAGATGTGGCATAGCTTTTCCCCGTTTCACATTTGGCGGAAGCTGAAAAGTAGTATGTTCGCGTGAGTTGAATAGGATCGTTAGTCAACCTATGTAGTAGACCCATGCCATCTGACTAATTTTTGCCATGTCTAGAGTTTGTAACATTTCTATCCAGCGTATTATCTTAGTTTCTGCTAGAGATTTGTTGAATTTCGAGCCAGCAACCAAAGTTTGCTCACTGAACAGATTTTCATCAGATTACTTCATATATTGATCAACAAAAGTTTGGAATACTATCATGAAATGTAACATGTTGTTGTTGTTGTGGTCTTCAGTCCTGAGACGGGTTTGATGCAGCTCTCCATGCTACTCTATCCTGTGCAAGCTTCTTCATCTCCTAGTACCTACTGCAACCTACATCATTCTGAATCTGCTTAGTGTATTCATCTCTTGGTCTCCCCCTACGATTTTTACCTTCCATGCTGCCCTCCAATACTAAATTGGTGATCCCTTGATGCCTCAGAACATGTCCTACTAACCGATCCCTTCTTCTGGTCAAGTTGTGCCACAAACTTCTCTTCTCCCCAATCCTATTCAATACTTCCTCATTAGTTATGTGATCTACCCATCTAATCTTCAGCATTCTTCTGTAGCACCACATTTCGAAAGCTTCTATTCTCTTCTTGCCCAAACTATTTACTGTCCATGTTTCACTTCCATACATGGCTACACTCCATACCAATACTTTCAGAAACGACTTCCCCACACTTAAATCTACACTGGATGTTAACAAATTTCTCTTCTTTAGAAACGCTTTCCTTGACATTGCCAGTCTACATTTTATGTCCTCTCTACTTCGACCATCATCAGTTATTTTGCTCCCCAAATAGCAAAACTCCTTTACTACTTTAAGTGTCTCATTTCCTAATCTAATTCCCTCAGCATCACCCGACTTAATTCGACTACATTCCATTATCCTCGTTTTGCTTTTGTTGATGTTCATCTTATATCCTCCTTTCAAGACACTGTCCATTCCGTTCAACTGCACTTCCAGGTCCTTTGCTGTCTCTGACAGAATTACAATGTCATCGGCGAACCTCAAGGTTTTTATTTCTTCTCCATGGATTTTAATACCTACTCCGAATTTTTCTTTTGTTTCCTTTACTGCTTGCTCAATATACAGATTGAATAACATCGGGGAGAGGCTACAACCCTGTCTTACTCCCTTTCCAACCACTGCTTCCCTTTCATGTCCCTCGACTCTTATAACTGCCATCTGGTTTCTGTACAAATTGTAAATAGCCTTTCGCTCCCTGTATTTTACCCCTGCCTCCTTTAGAATTTGAAAGAGAGTATTCCAGTCAACATTGTCAAAAGCTTTCTCTAAGTCTACAAATGCTAGAAATGTAGGTTTGCCTTTCCTTAATCTTTCTTCTAAGATAAGTCGTAAGGTCAGTATTGCCTCACGTGTTCCAGTATTTCTACGGAATCCAAACTGTAACATAGGATACTAGAGATCTCACTGACATAGGCACTTCATACATTATACAGTTAGAAGGCATATACTGGACGGTGTTCATTGCTGCGATGCCTTGTGGACGTTTTCTACACATATAAGCATAGGGTTGTTGCGGCGGCATATCGTGAGCAGTCCAACATCAGCAACAGCTTCATTTAGTTTGTGAACAGCACTGCAGTAACACGCCACGTAGAAGCATACAACGCCTTTGATAAAGTCAGCAGAGTGGCTTTACTTTCAGCAGGTCAAGATGTTGCCAATCGGTTACATGTCACTCAAAGTGGTGTGTCTAACGTGCACAGAAACTACGGAGAGATGGAAAATCTGAACGATAGACCTCGCAGTGGTCGCCCTTGTATGACAACACCAATGCAGGCTTGTTTCTTCCAATTGTCGGCTCGGAGCCACCCGACATCAACTGCCAGAAATACTGGAAATCACTTCTGCCGGGCAAGAGGGATTTGTATCTGAGACCAGTCAGAGCGTGTAAGATTGTATTATGGTAGTCTTCATTTCAGAACACCAATGAGAAGTTTCACACTGAACCAACGGAACCGACGCAGTCGAAGAATTGGGCTCTTGTTCATCTACATTGGAAAATGGAGTAATGTTATCTTTGCTGACGACACCAGGACTGATTTGCGACCAGGCACTAGACGCTTCAGGGTTTGGAGAAGAGCTAAACGACACCAGGGACGCTGATCAATAAGTCCATCCGTTTGCAGGTGGAAGTCTAACGTTCTGGGCAACAGTAATGATGGGACGGACGACCTCTGTAATTCCCATATACAGTAATTTAAATAGTCTCTGATATCTCCAACAGGTCATACAGACTATTGTAACGTCCTGTAGACGTGAAATCGGTGACAATATAGAAAATGTGAGACCGCAGTGTCTCAGTGTCTTCAACGATGCAACCTCAACCACAAGCATTGGAAAGCACAGTCCCCAAACATGAATGTTATTGAGCGTACATCGGATTTTCTGTAGGTGGCCATTGTACAGCATTTGAATTCACTTGACAATCTTCAGGACCTCACGGAAGCTGCCATTGAGGAATAGGGCCTCATAACCATAAATAAACTTGCTGGTCGCATCCAGGGACCGCCTCGCTGAGTGGAGGAAACTATCAGTGTGTGAGGACGACATACTAGCTACTGAGTACTGATAGTCATCATCATGAGACAAAGAGTTTAACTGTTTTTTTTTTAGAAGATGTACACTTAGGAGGGCGCCTCCTTTGTTTTGTAATGTTTTTTGTAACCAAGCTAAACCATTCTTGTTTTCAGAAAGAATTATGTTTATTTTGTCAATATGGTATTGTACATACCTCAGAGGGTGTACTATAAGAAGTCATTCTAGTAAACTCTATGATATTCCAGTGTTTTGAGATGTAAATATTTCCCCAGGAGTTTGCGATTCTCTCTATTATGTCCAGGATGCGAAGTCCGGTAGGTCGCGAAATGGAATCTACAGTGAATATTCAATGAAGCTATGCACAGATGTTTTTGGCGGCGTCACTTGTTTGCCTGTCGATAGCATCACATGAGTCTTTTCAGTTCTGAGCACACAGTGAGGCCGTAAAAATGCCCAGAGCACTAGGGGCAACAGCTAGGTTTAGTCTGACTTCATGCAATCCCACATACAGCACCTGTCATGCATTTCCTTATTATCAAAATTCTCGGCCACACACTGGAGGGGCAATGAGGATGCTCTGCAGCGTTTTCGATGGTGTTGGCTGCCTGTAGTGTTCATCTCTGCTCACATGAATGGCTGGCTATGGAATCAACATCTTGGCACACACAACGAACTGCAGACCAGTGAAGAGAAGCGACAGAAAACACAGGTGGCGGCCTCCTATAAAAAGGATGTTGGAAAGCTTGTACAATGCCTCGACAAATGTCTAACTCGGATCGGCGACTAGGTAGAGAAGTAAATGGAAGGTGAGGCAAAGCACTGAAAAATATTTTTTATTTTTAAATTTTCACTGTTGCATCCATTTCGTGACTGATCGGACCTTACTTTCCGAATAGCCCCCGTATTTCTTCCCTCCATCCGTCCCATTCACTTTGGAAATTTCAACTGCAGTAGGCCAATAACAGACATGCACCTCAATTCGCCAGAGAATTGTGTTGCCACAGACCTAGACGGCGCGGCGGTGAGGTACCGGTTTCCGTAAGACCGCTGCCCCTCTCGTTAGGCAACGGGGCGTGGCGTCCGCGACCGCAAGGCCCTGTCCTGGGCCCACTCTAATCCGCTCGCAGTCTGCCTGCTTGTTCTTGCGGTCAGCTGCAGCCGATCTCTGCCGTCACGCGATAGCTCCCAACGTCTGTACCACCGACCGGCTGCCGCTCTACTGGTAGCAATTGCTCGACGTTGCAGCCTACAGTTTTGGGGTCACCGAACTGTGCGTTGCGACATCTGTGTCGAATGTAGTCCGACATTTCGGTAACCGCTGAAACTAATCACGTTTTGTGGTTACGATATAAGCTCAACGTCTGCTAATAACTTCACAAAAGGTAAATTTAGTGACTAGGGACAAATCATGAACACAGTCCCACACGGTTCAACTTTTGGTCCAGTCCTATTCCTTACATATGTGAATGTGTACTTAGCATTCATCAGACAGAATCAGATTTTTTTGCAGACGATACTCTCCATTTTTCCCAACGTTTTAACATGTCTCTATGGGGTACTGGTTGGCTGGAAGCCCTTTCTCACGCCAACACTTTCCTCTGCAACAGAGTCTGTGTACCCCACACGTGTCTGTGTCTAGTGTTATTTTGTGTTCAATGGCCGTTGTGCACAGTGAAAACATTGGCACAACCAGAGCAGCGGTCAGGATTTACGATAGGTTACATTGTTATTTGTGGCTCATCTAGCCATGGTAATGTCTTAGGATTGTGAGGGATATTTAATCCTTCGATGGATGAGTGACGTTAATGCGTGATTGGAGGCTCAAAACCCCACCGAAATTTTTATAAATATTGTTATTTTTCAGCCTCGTTACGGTTTTAATGGAAACACTTTTATAAACGTGTGAATACAGTCTTATGAAACATAAATGTTGTTAGTTTAAACGGGAAAAACATTATATGAAAGATTTTGACGCTAGTTTCAATTTACGCATGCATGTTGAGAACCTCGAAATTCCCCACTGAAATTTCTACAAATATCATTATGTTTCAGCCTTTTTACGTTTATTTTGGAAACTTACTTTCATAAACGAGTGAGTACAGTCTTGTAAAACACAAATGTAGTGAGTTTAAATTGGAAAAACATTAAATGAAAGGTCTGGAAGACAATTTTGGTGAAATAAGTTTCAATGTAAGCATTTTTATTTTTATTATTTTGGTATATAATATCTAATATTAGCATGTATATAAACTAGCGTCTCCCCTACGTTATTAAATCTGTATATTGAGCGCGCAGAGAAGGAAACAGAAGAAAAATTCGGAGTAGGAATTAAAATCCATGGAGAAGAAATAAAAACTTTGAGGTTCGCCGATGACATTGTAATTCTGTCAGAGACAGCAAAGGACTTGGAAGAGCAGTTGAACGGAATGGATAGTGTCTTGAAGGGAGGAAACAAGATGAACATCAACAAAAGCAAAATGAGAATAATGGAATGTAGTCGAATTAAGTCGGGTGATGCTGAGGGATTAGATTAGGAAATGAGACACTTAAAGTAGTAAAGGGGTTTTGCTGTTTGCGGAGCAAAATAACTGATGATGGTCGAAGTAGAGAGGATATAAAATGTAGACTGGCAATGGGAAGGAAAGCCTTTCTGAAGAAGAGAAATTTGTTAACATCGAGTATAGATTTAAGTGTGAGGAAGTCGTTTCTGGAAGTATTTGTATGGAGTGTAACCATGTATGGAAGTGAAACATGGACGATAAGTAGTTTAGACAAGAAGAGAATAGAAGCTTTCGAAATGTGGTGCTACAGAAGAATGCTGAAGATTAGATGGGTAGACCACATAACTAATGAGGAGGTATTGAATAGGATTGGGGAGAAGAGAAGTTTGTGGCACAACTTGACTAGAAGAAGGGATCGGTTGGTAGGACATGTTCTGAGACATCAAGGGATCACGAATTTAGTATTGGAGGGCAGCGTGGAGGGTAAAAATCGTAGAGGGAGACCAAGAGATGAATACACCAAGCAGATTCAGAAGGATGTAGGTTGCAGTAGGTAGTGGGAGATGAAGAAGCTTGCACAGGATAGAGTAGCACGGAGAGCTGCATCAAACCAGTCTCAGGACTGAAGACCACGTCAACAACATAACCACATCAACCACATAAACTTGGAACTTCACATTGGTGACGTACAATGCAAGTCAGTGTGAATAAAGCGTGAACATGCAAAAAAGAAATAAGGAAAATTGGTAAGTGGCACTTTACGTAGTCACAAAAAAGATTAAGCTATGCATCATTTTATCCAAACAATTGGACTGCCTGTCACAAAGATCTACACATTACTGGAAACAACCAACAACAATTCGTGGTCCCTTTCGAGATCACATCTAGCCAATGCTTGTAAGAGATTTTCAAAAGAATCGAAGTTTTGCTCTGGACTCCGTATGTCGACGAATAAGTTCCAGGGCTAAGCGTTTCAATAAAATTCTCCTTCTAAGTTATTTCACACTGCGTTATTCTGGATGTTGATTTGTGAATAACCAAAAAGCATTTATTGTTGCAACATCCATTACATCAGCCTATAAAACAAACGGCCGTCTCCTTGTCGGTCCTTTGCAAGTGTAATTACGTACCTTTTGGTCAAGAGAATCCACACCTTATTTTCGTGATAAAAAAAAAATCATATTTGGTTTTTGCTGCCTGTGAAAGTCATCAACTGTGGAGGGGTGATGCATGGGACTTAGTAGCACCACACTCTTATTCTTCTTTGGTAAATAACTCTAATCATCCATGAATCCAAGTGTTGAAGACAGAACCTCTCGTGTCTTACAGTGTTTCATTTCAGATGCAATTTGTGGTTTGCTATGGTGCAGAGTACCGACTCCTGTAATTACATACTCAAACAATTTTTGAAACCGGTAAATTCTGATAAAGTAACTGTAAAACGCGATATTGGTTGAGCTTTCTCTAAGCGTCATTGCCAAGGCCTTTACCACATGAGCTACAATATTAGCTCGATGTGGGTGATCTGGATTTTTTTCTGAGTACACTAGCCGATCTATGGCATACGATGTCAAAGAGCTGCAGAGCCAGAAAAGCTCCCTTCCAAAATTTTCTGGCTTGATGGAATAAATTGCAGAATAGTGCAACTCTCCCTCATCTACTGTGGAGGGCTCTGCTGGATGAAATCTGAGTCTGAAGTTGTTTATGAACAGTTCTGACACGTCGCAGAAAGCTGCTGTATTATCATCTTGGCTCCTGGCTTGTCAGGGACGTCTATCGTTAAATCTTATGGCTCTCTTTATTTCTTCAAATCTCTTTATGGAGAAAATTTCCATATGGACAGGGTTGGCACTGAAATAATTCTCTCATTGGAACATCCCAGCTTCTGTAACTGCCTGCTGACAGCAGAATTCCACAAAAAATATATTGATTTCCTCGTTTGTGATATTACGCCATGTTTGACCTTTTACGTCTGCTGAGCGTCTTCCTTCTAGATCTGTGCGAGGGGTGTCCGTAAAATAAGATTCCCAATTTTTTTTTCACAGCGTAAAACGTATTTATTTCATTTTTCTACTGAGGTCAATACATTTTTGCATGCGGTGTACGGGCTTTTGAATGCCCGAGTCAAAAAAATCTGCCACCAAGCCGCGCAGATACCTGAGAACCGCTTCTTCTAGCTCTTCTCTGTCGCCATGACAGGGAAGAGTTGGTAGTCACTTGGGGCTACGTCCAGGCTGTAGGGTGGATGTTTGACAACACCCCGCCCCAATTTGCGACGAGCTCGTTGGTGGCTTTAGCGGTGTGCGGTGGTGCGTTATCCTGATGGAAACGCACCCCCTTGGACAGCATACCCCTCCTCTTGTTTTGAATTGCACGGCGCAATTTTTGCAGTGTCCCGCAGTACCCGGCAGCGTTGACTGTTGTACCGGTGCGCAAGAACTCGCACAACAATACCCCCTTCTTGTCCCAAAACACTGTTGCCATCACTTTGCCGACACTTTGCGTTTGTTTGAATTTTCGCGATCTCGGCGACTCTGAGTGCTTCCATCGTTTGGACTGTTCTTTGGTTTCGGGTGTGCGGTAGTACGCTCAAGTCTCGCCTCCAGTGACGATGGAGCCGAGGTATTCCTCGCCATTGAGGTCAATACATTTTTGCATGCGGTGTACGGGCTTTTGAATGCCCGAGTCAAAAACATCTGCCACCAAGCCGCGCAGATACCTGAGAACCGCTTCTTCTAGCTCTCCTCTGTCACCATGACAGGGAAGAGTTGGTAGTCACTTGGGGCTACGTCCAGGCTGTAGGGTGGGTGTTTGACAACACGCCGTCCCAATTTGCGACGAGCTCGTTGGTGGCTTTAGCGGTGTGCGGTGGAGCGTTATCCTGATGGAAACGCACCCCCTTGGACAGCATACCCCTCCTCTTGTTTTGAATTGCACGGCGCAATTTTTTGCAGTGTCCCGCAGTACCCGGCAGCGTTGATTGTTGTACCGGTGCGCAAGAACTCGCACAACAATACCCCCTTCTTGTCCCAAAACACTGTTGCCATCACTTTGCCGACACTTTGCGTTTGTTTGAATTTTCGCGATCTCGGCGACTCTGAGTGCTTCCATTGTTTGGACTGTTCTTTAGTTTCGGGTGTGCGGTAGTACGCTCAAGTCTCGCCTCCAGTGACGATGGAGCCGAGGTATTCCTCGCCACGAGTCCTGCGATCTTGAAGAAGTTCTTGGGCCGCTTCAACGCGTTGACGTTTGTGGTCTTCGGTCATCGTTCTCGGCACCCAGCTCGCGCAAACCTCAGCATACCCTAGATGCTCCGCCAAAATCTTGTCAATAGAGGCTTCGCTGACATCAGGATCTTTTCGGAGAGATCACGAACCGTCACTCTTCAATCTGAGAGCACCGCTGCCTCCACGTTTGCGATTGTTTCGTCATAAAGAGATGGCCGTCCGGAACGCTCCTCATCATGGACGTCAGTACGCCCATTGTTGAACTCTCTGCACCATTGTCGTACGCTCATACACTTGTCTCCATAGACTTCGCATAACTGGGAATGGATTTCTGCCGGCGGAATGTTTTTCGCAGACAGGAAACTGATCACAGAGCGGAGCTCACACCAGGCGGGCGAAGCGAGCGGGAGATCAATCACACGTACGGCTGCGAAACCGGAACTGGGCTCCGTAGGCAGCTCCCTAGGGAGAGGATTTGGAGTGGGGGAAGCAAGGTACACTTCAGAATCGCGGGATACACCGTAACAGGACTGTTGCGCCATGGGAACCTTATTTTACGGCCAACCCTCGCGTAATGAACTATTTGAACCACAGTAGTATTTATAATGACGTAGCTCTAAACATCTTATGGCGTCTGTGTATTTATTCCCCTAATAGGGGCTTGGAGAAACTTTCATCATATTATGTGTAAGCGTTCTGCTGCAAGAAGGTGGCGTTTCGCTCCACTGAGTTTCATCGTTTCTGATAAAAAAAGTTTACAGGCTAGACTGGACCTGCTACATTATTTGCATTTTTAGACTGGATTATGCTAGGTATGTTATTTGTGTTTGCAGGTTAAGGTGTACTTCCTACATTATTTGAATTTGCAGGCTGCACTGTATTAACTGTCCAGCTATCCTGGTAAGCCTACGTCATTTACGTCGCAAGGTTCTGAGCTGTCCGACATAGATCCATATACAAGATCAGTTTTATTTTCGGGACCAGCACTAGATTCACATCTGTCCAACCATTCAGAAATAATCGTTGAAGCGGTTGGATGATCTATAAAAATGGTTCAAATGGCTCTAAGCACTATGGGACTTAATATCTGAGGTCATCAGGCCCCTAGACTTAGAACTAATTAAACCTAATTAACCTAAGGACATCACACACACGCATGCTCGAGGCAGGATTCGAACCTGCAGCAGCGTGGTTGCGGACTTAAGTGCCGAGAACCGTTCGGCCACAGTGGCCGGTGGATGATCTATAGCTATAGTATAAGTAGGTTGTCTTTTTCGAGAAATACAGAGTGATTGTATACGTTCAGCAACAAACGTGCCTTGGCTAGAAAGAACTCTAAATAGAGACTGTCAGAGAATGAAAGCTGTAAAGAAAACAGAGGGAATAACGAACATAATTTCTTACACCAGCTATGAGATCAACATATTTAACTTATGAGGTCAACCTCAGCAGTGAGAAGGTAGTCCGTTATAGCTGTTGCTAGCGTTTGGTTCAAATGGCTCTGAGAACTTAACTAATCTAAGGACATCACACACACCCATGCCCGAGGCAGGATTCGAACCTGCGACCGTAGCGGTCGTGCGGTTCCGGACTGAAGCGCCTAGAACCGCATGGCCACACCGGCCGGCTGATGCTAGAGCCTAGCAGGTTTAATAACTATCATTACGGAACTATTACTGGTACCATCATTCATAAACTGGCATAAAATCGATTGCTAAAGCATTGGATCACAACAGGCTAGAAAAGGCCCGTTCATGCAGTGTGTGCGAAGCGTTAAGAAAACACTGTTTCCATACAACCTTTGCTCTATTAAATGCAACTTTATTATGTTCCTTAATCCTAGACGTATTTTTATTCCCATTATATGTGATTTTAATATGATTAAAAGGATGATTAATTCACTCTCACTACAATGCAAACTATGTCAACACTAGGATTAACAGTTTATTTGGTCTGATTATTGGCATAAAACACAGTAAATCTAACAGGGAGCAAAGATAGCTAAAAGTCTAACCGAATAGGAGAATGACTCTAACTGTGTGGAGGTATCGAGAAAAGTGGAACAGGGTTGGGGTTGGGTTGTTTGGGGAATAGACCAAACAGCGAATAGGAGAATGACTCTAACTGTGTGGAGGTATCGAGAAGAGTGGAACAGGGTTGGGGTTGGGTTGTTTGGGGAAGAGACCAAACAGCGACGTCATCGGTGTCATAGAATTAGGGAAGGATGGGGAGGAAAGTCGGCCGTGCCCTTTCAAAGGAACCATCAAGGCATTTCCTGGAGCTATTTAGAGAAATCACGGAAAACCTAAATCAGAGTGGCCAGACGCGGGATTGAACCGTTGTCCTCCTGAATGCGAGTCCAGTGTGCTAACCACTGCGCCACCTCGCTCGTCTAGAGTGGAAGAGTGTTGATAGAAAGCGCAACAGATCAGCTCATATGGTCGCAAAATCAAAGTTATTGATACATCACTATGTCACAAATTACCACCGAATTAAGCAACACAAGTTGTGTGGACAAAGTAACCAAGTAATGAACTGATAGGAATGTAGATCGCGCTACCGCAAATTGCAACACTCTCATTCTACGCCATTCAGCACCAGACAGCGTGTGGAGACGTTTCACTCTCAACAACGGCCTGGAGAGGAATTACCAGCGCCTAAGTTCACACATATTCACTCTCTACTTTCAAAAATCTTTACATGGAAGGCATGACTCACAGCTCTTGCCATTGTGACAGACAAACTGCCACTTGTTTAATGAAAAAATTGGGCCAGTGCGAGCAGGAGTCGTGCAATGAGGATTCCGCACGAACTTAATTATGTATTTAGAGAGCTTCTCCATTCTTGGAATCTAGAATCACGATATTTGTATTCTGTTATCGACACTGATACAGGCAATTCCAAATACTATGAAACTATTTATTTTTTAATAATATATATGTGACAAAGTCATGCAAGGCGCAGGCGACTACAATTATACAGTGAAGAACCAAAGAAACTGGTACACCTGCCTCATAACGTGTAGGATCTCCGTGAGCACTCAGAAGTGCCGCAACATGACGTGGCGTGGAACAGACTGAAGTACTGCTGGAAGGAAACGATACAATGTAATCTGAAGAGCTGTCTATAAACGCGTAAGAGTACGAGTGGGTGGAGTGGAGGTCTCACGAACAGCACGTTGCAAGGCATTCCTGATATGCTCAAGTTCGGTAGCCAGTGAAAGTGTTTAAACGCAGAAATGTGTGCCTGCAGCCGCTCTGTGGCAATTCTGGACGTGTGGGGTGTCGCATTGTCCTGTTGGAATTGCCCAAGTCCGTCGGAATACACAATGGACGTTAATGGATGCAGGTGATCAGACAGTATGCTTACATATGTGTCACCTGTCACGCCCCACACCATTATAGAACCTCCACCAACTTGAACAGCTCCCTGCTGACACGCGTGGATCATGGATTCATGACGTTATCTGCATACCCGTACACTTCCATCCGCTCCATACAATTTGAAACGAGGCTCGTCAGAGCGGGCAACATGTTTCCATTCTTCAAAAGTCCAATATCGGTGTCGACGGGCGCAGGCCAAGCGTAAAGCTTTGTGTCATGCAGTCATGAAGGGTGCAAGAGTGGGCCTTCGACTCGGAAAGCCCATATCGATGATGTTTCGTTCAATGGTTGTTGTTGTTGTGGTCTTCAGTCCGGAGACTGGTTTGATGCAGCTCTCCATGCTACTCTATCCTGTGCAAGCTTCTTCATCTCCCAGTACCTACTGCAACCTACATCCTTCTGAATCTGCTTAGTGTATTCACCTCTTGGTCTCCCTCTATGATTTTTACCCTCCACGCTGCCCTCCAGTACTAAATTGGTGACCCCTTGATGCCTCAGAACATGTCCTACCAACCGATCCCTTTTTCTGGTCAAGTTGTGCCACAAACTCCTCTTCTCCCCAATCATATTCAATACTTCCTCATTAGTTATGTGGTCTACCCATCTAATCTTCAGCATTCTTCTGTAGCACCACATTTCGAAAGCTTCTATTCTCTTCTTGTCCAAACTATTTACCGTCCATATTTCACTTCCATACATGGCTACACACCATGCAAATACTTTCAGAAATGACTTCCTGACACTTAAATCTATACTCGATGTTAAAAAATTTCTCTTCTTCAGAAACGCTTTCCTTGCCATTGCCAGTCTACATTTTATCTCCTCTCTACTTCGACCATCATCAGTTATTTTGCTCCCCAAATAGCAAAACTCCTTTACTACTTTAAGTGTCTCATTTCCTAATCTAATACCCTCAACATCACCCGAATTAATTCGACTACATTCCATTATCCTCGTTTTCCTTTTGTTGATGTTCATCTTATATACTCCCTTCAAGACACCATCCATTCCGTACAACTGCTCTTCCAAGTCCTTTGCTGTCTCTGACAGAATTACAATGTCATCGGCGAACCTCAAAGTTTTTATTTCTTCTCCGTGGATTTTAATACCTACTCCGAATTTTTCTTTTATTTCCTTTACTGCTTGCTCAATATACAGATTGAATAACACCGGGGAGAGGCTACAACCCTGTCTTACTCTCTTCCCAACCACTGCTTTCCTTTCGTGCCCCTCGACTCTTATAACTGCCATCTGGTTTCTGTACAAATTGTAAATAGCCTTTCGCTCCCTGTATTTTACCCCTGCCACCTTTAGAACTTAAAAGAGGGTATTCCAGTCAACATTGTCAAAAGCTTTCTCTAAGTCTACAAGTGCTAGAAACGTAGGTTTGCCTTTCCTTAATCTTTCTACTAAAATAAGTCTTAAGGTCAGTATTGCCTCATGTGTTCCAGTATTTCTACGGAATCCAAACTGATCTTCCCCGAGGTCGGCTTCTACTAGTTTTTCCATTCGTCTGTAAAGAATTCGTGTTAGTAATTTGCAGCTGTGGCTTATTAAACTGATTGTTCGGTAATTTTCACATCTGTCAACACCTGCTTTCTCTGGGATTGGAATTATTATATTCTTCTTGAAGTCTGAGGGTATTTCGCCTGTTTCATACATCTTGCTCACCAGATGGTAGAGTTTTGTCAGGACTGGCTCTCCCAATGCCGTCAGTATTTCCAATGGAATGTTGTCTATTCCGGGGGCCTTGTTTCGACTCAGGTCTTTCAGTGCTCTGTCAAACTCTTCACGCAGTATCGTATCTCCCATGTCATCTTCATCTACATCCTCTTCCATTTCCATAATATTGTCCTCAAGTACATCGCCCTTGTATAGACCCTCTATTTACTCCTTCCACCTTTCTACTTCCCCGTCTTTGCTTAGAACGGGGTTCCATCTGAGCTCTTGATGTTAATACAAGTGGTTCTCTTATCTCGAAAGGTCTCTTTAATTTTCCTGTAGGCAGTATCTGTCTTACCCCTAGTGAGATAAGCCTCTACATCCTTACATTTGTCCTCTTTCCATCCCTGCTTAGCCATTTTGCACTTCCTGTCGATCTCATTTTTGAGACGTTTGTATTCATTTTTGCCTGCTCCATTTACTGCACTTTTATATTTTCTCCTTTCAGCAATTAAATTCAATATTTCTTCTGTTACCCAAGGATTTCTACCAGCCCTCGTCTTTTTACCTACTTGATCGTCTGCTGCCTTCACTACTTCATCCCTCAAAGCAACCCATTCTTCTTCTACTGTATTTCTTTCCCGCATTCCTGTCAATTGTTCCCTTATGCTCTCCCCGAAACTCTGTACAACCTCTGGTTCTTTCAGTTTATCCAGGTCCCATCTCCTTAAATTCCCACATTTTTGCAGTTTCTTCAGTTTTAATCTACAGGTCATAACCAATAGATTGTGGTCAGAGTCCACATCTGCCCCTGGAAATGTCTTACAATTTAAAACCTGGTTCCTAAATCTCTGTCTTTCCATTATATAATCTATCTGATACCTTTTACTATCTCCAGGTTTCTTCCATGTATACAACCTTCTATCATGATTCTTAATGGTTCTTCAATGGTTCGCACGCTGATAATTGTTGATGACCCAGCACTGAAATCTGGATCAATTTTTCGGAAGTGTTGCACCTCTGTCACGGTGAACGATTCTCTTCAGTTATCGTTTGTCTCGTTCTTGCAGGATCTTTTTCCAGCCGCGGCGAGGTTGGAGAAGCGATGTTTTACCGGATACCTGATATTCACGGTACATTCTGGGAATGGTCACCCACTTCCTCCCTACATCGTAGATGCTGGGTGCCATCGTACGTGAGCCGGCTATAACACCACAATCAAACTCACTTCAATCTTGATAACTTGGCATTGTATCAGCAGTAACCGATCTAATAACTGGGCCAGACACTTGTTGTCTTATATAGGCGTTACCGACCACAACGCCGTATTTTGCCTGTATACATATCTGTGTATTTGAATACGCATCCCTATAGCAGTATCTTCCACAGTTCAGTGTAATTACACATTAACAATTTTCAGATTTTTTCCTTTATTTGCACTTTGAAAAATTACTTCGTGTCATATTTATAGATCAACCCGACGTATCCCGTACGTTTCGATGAGTAACTTTGCCCGTTCAAAATGTGTGAAATAAGAGGATGTACCATTTGACTGTATTGACTTAGAAGCTAACGTTTATTATACCACAAAGGGGCTATGGACCTTACTTTGTGATGATAATTTCAAACTGATATGTCCAGCAATTCCTGAGGAAATGAGGTTTTAACAGACGGACGAACAGACCGAGAGTTAGATACTAAATGACAATGAATTTTTGTGTGATATTATCATAAATGCACAGTTTTCACACTTTTCTCTGGGTATACTGCGAAACCTTTCTGTATGCCAAATTTCATGATTGTAGAGAAATATCCCATAGATTTTGATGGGTGAGTTTGCGACTGTCAAAACATGTGTCTTTTGACACCATTGACTTAAAAGTTTTAATTTTTTACACCACCAAGTACTTGTGCAGCAGCATTTCAGTCTTCGGTGTTCGTGGAATAAAAAAAAAAAAAAAAGAAAATGACAGACTCAGTTGGTTGTTCTCTAGAAACGGCGTCCGCTGCCCACACAGGAAGGCCATGGTGCCTGCTTTGCCCACAGAAGTAAGAAGTAAAAGCAGCCTCAGTTTTATGAAACTGTCCGTCTCCCTTGGGAGGCATGCTTGTCCTAATGAGGCTCACTGAGATTCATTGATATTCCGACAAAATAATACAAAAGGAAAGTAGACATTTTCAGTAATCTGCTCAGAGTTTGTGCACGTATGACGTCACATGCTAGGACATCATTACGAACAGGTCATATCCGACTTCAAGCAACTTTAGGTCCAGCCCATCACTTTTCCCGTCTGATGATCATTCGCGTTACAACGACGCTAAGAGTATGGCCAATTGCAGTTTCTTGTCTGGAGTCTCGAAACGAGGAATAGCACGAGACATAGATGACATGCTACCAGCGACTGCTATTTTCTACTTATTGGCAGTAGACCTATCTTCATTGAAAGCGTTTCAGTAGCGTTTCTTCTCGCTGGGGTTTGCTGCACATTGCTTCAGCATGTTCTTAGTTCGAATGTAATATACCGGTTGATCAAAAAGTCAGTATAAATTTGAAAACTGAATAAATCACGGAATAATGTAGATAGAGAAGTACAAATTGACAGACATGCTTGGAATGACATGGGGTTTTATTAGAACCAAAAAAAATACAAACGTTCAAAAAATGTCCGACAGATGGCGCTTCATCTGATCAAAATAGCAATAATTAGAATAACAAAGTAAGATAAAGCAAATATGATGTTCTTTACAGGAAATGCTCAATATGTCCACCATCATTCCTCAACAATAGCTGTAGTCGAAGAATAATGTTGTGACCAGCACTGTAAAGCATGTCCGGAGTTATGGTAAGGCATTGGCGTCAGATGTTGTCTCTCAGCATCCCTAGAGATGTTTGTCGATCACGATACACTTCCGACTTCAGGTAACCCCAAAGCCAATAATCAAACGGACTGAGGACTGGGGACCTGCGAGGCCAAGCATGACGAAAGTGGCGGCTAAGCACACGATCATCACCAAACGAAGGTTGCAAGAGATCTTTCACGCGTCTAGCAATACTTTGTTTTTTTTTTTTTGTTCTAATAAAACCTCATGTCGTCACAAGCATGTGTGTCAATTTTTGCCGGCCGCGGTGGTCTAGCGGTTCTAGGCGCTCAGTCCGGAGCCGCGCGACTGCTACGGTCGCAGGTTCGAATCCTGCCTCGGGCATGGATGTGTGTGATGTCCTTAGGTTAGTTAGGTTTAAGTAGTTCTAAGTTCTAGGGGACTGATGACCATAGATGTTAAGTCCCATAGTGCTCAGAGCCATTTCAACCATTTTTTTGTCAATTTTTACCAGTCTATCCACATTATTCCGTGGTTTATTAAGTTTTAAAATTTTTACTGACTTTTTGATCACCCGGTACATTCTTGATACTGAGGAGCGTGCGTCCATGAACCAGAATGGTTTAGAAATCGATGCTCGTGTGAAACTCAGCTTGACTTTCCAGAATGAGATTTTCACTCTGCAGCGGAGTGTGCGCTGATATGAAACTTCCTGGCAGATTAAAACTGTGTGCCCGACCGAGACTCGAACTCGGGACCTTTGCCTTTCGCGGGCAAGTGCTCTACCAACTGAGCGACCGAAGCACGACTCACGGCCGCTACTCACAGCTTTACTTCTGCCAGTACCTCGTCTCCTACCTTCCAAACTTTACAGAAGCTCTCCTGCGAAGCTCTGCCAGGAAGTTTCATATCAGCGCGCACTCCGCTGCAGAGTGAAAATCTCATTCTGGAAACATCCCCCAGGCTGTGGCTAAGCCATGTCTTCGCAATATCCTTTCTTTCAGGAGTGCTAGTTCTGCAAGTTTCGCAGGAGAGCTTCTGTAAAGTTTGGAAGGTAGGAGACGAGGTATTGGCAGAAGTAAAGCTGTGAGTACCGGGCGTGAGTCGTGCTTCGGTAGCTCAGTTGGTAGAGCACTTGCCCGCGAAAGGCAAAGGTCCCGAGTTCGAGTCTCGAACGGGCACACAGTTTTAATCTGTCAGGAAGTATCAAATCAGCGCACACTCCGCTGCAGGGTGAAAATCTCATTCTGGAAACATCCCCCAGGCTGTGGCTAAGCCATGTCTCCGCAATATCCTTTCTTTCAGGAGTGCTAGTTCTGCAAGTTTCGCAGGAGAGCTTCTGTAAAGTTTGGAAGGTAGGAGACGAGGTACTGGCAGAAGTAAAGCTGTGAGTACCGGGCGTGAGTCGTGCTTCGGTAGCTCAGTTGGTATAGCACTTGCCCGCGAAAGGCAAAGGTCCCGAGTTCGAGTCTCGGTCGGGCACACAGTTTTAATCTGCCAGGAAGTTTCATATCAGCGCACACTCCGCTGCAGAGTGAAAATCTCGTTCTGGAAACATCCCCCAGGCTGTGGCTAAGCCATGTCTCCGCAATATCCTTTCTTTCAGGAGTGCTAGTTCTGCAAGTTTCGCAGGAGAGCTTCTGTAAAGTTTGGAAGGTAGGAGACGAGGTACTGGCAGAAGTAAAGCTGTGAGTACCGGGCGTGAGTCGTGCTTCGGTAGCTCAGTTGGTAGAGCACTTGCCCGCGAAAGGCAAAGGTCCCGAGTTCGAGTCTCGGTCGGGCACACAGTTTTAATCTGCCAGGAAGTTTCATATCAGCTTGACTTTTCTCGCTAGGAATACTACGAACTATGGCTCAAGGGCAACAGGCAGATTCCACGGTGCCCCCATTTTCGTATTAACAAACTAGGAGCATATGGAATAAGTAACCAGATATGTGAGTGGCTCGAAGACTTGTTAAGTAATAGAACCCAGTATGTTTTTCTCGAAGGCGAGTGTTCGTCGGAGACAAGGGTGTCTTCAGAGAAGTGTAATTGGACCGCTATTGTTCTTGTATATTGTGATTTGGCGTACAGGGTTGGCAGCAATCGGCAGTATTTGGCTAATGATGCTGTGGTGTACGGTAAGGTGTCGAAGTTGAGTGACTGTAGGAAGATAAAAGGCAGACAAAATTTCTGGTTGGTGTAGTGGATGTCAGGTAGCCCTAAACGTGAAAAAATTTAAGTTAATACGATGGGTGGGAAAAACAAACTTGTGAAGTTGGGGTACAACATTACTAGTACCCTGCTTGAAACAGTGAAGTCGTTTAAATAACTGGGCGTACCAGTGCAAAAGGTATTTGATATGGCACGAGCATTTGAGAACTATGGATGGGAAGGCGAATCGTTGACTTGGGCTGATTGGGAGAATTTTAAGAAAGAGTGGTTCACCTGTAAAGGAGACCGCATACAGCACGCTGATGCGACCTATTCTTGAGTACTGCTCAAGTGTTTGAATCCATATCAGGTCGGATTGAAGGAAGACATCGAAGCAATTCGGAGGTTGGCTGCTAGATTTGTTACCTGTAGCTTGGGGGGAAGGCGATCTTCTTTTCCAGAAACACTATTGAGTAAATGTAGAGAACCGTAATTTGAAGCCGACTGCCGAACGATTCTGTTCCTGCCAGCATACATTGGATATAAGGACCACGAAGGTGAGATACGAGAAATTAGGGCTCATACGGAGTCATACAGACAGTCGTACAGCAAGTGGAAGAGGAATGGAAGTGTCTAGTAGCGCTACGGGGTATGGTCCGCTACGCACCCTACTGTGGCTTGCTGACTACCTCTGTATATGGACATGCAGATTCTGACATGCTGAGTTCGCATGGTGACATGGTATAATATTAAAACTCACATCACTAGGACACTTACTGGTTATTTTCAGTCGGATGGTAAGAAGTATAACACACTTTCATTACAGTAGTACTCTATGAATTACATACTCGGCTGCGTTGTGGACTGTGGGCACGAAATTTAAACTCGGTTCTAACGGGTGGCGGGTGGGGGGGGAAGAGGGAGCTAGTTTTCTAATTTTTTTGTCTCTACCCCCTAGAAAGATAATTTGCTGTCACCCATTTGCTTAACGTGCCACAGATGCTTAGGGTTTAAATTATAAATGAATATTACGCTCATAACTTGTTTGCACGAGTGGTCGGTATAGTTGTAAGTAGGCTGTTTATGTTTTCTTATTGGCAACGTTACGTAGCGCTCTGTGTGCTAGTTTGCATTGTTGTCTGCCATTGTAGTGTTGCGCAGCGCCAGCTGGATGTTAACAGCGCATAGCGTTGGGCAGTTAGAGGTGAGCCGCCAGCAGTGGTGGATGTGTGGAAGGAAATGGCGGAGTTTTGAAATTTGTAAAAATGGATGACAATTATGAATATTAAGGTAAATACATTGTTTGTTCTCTATTAGAATCTTTCATTTGCTAACTATTCCTATCAGTAGTTAGTGCCTTCCGTAGTTTGAATCTTTTATTTAGCTGGCAGTAGTAGCGCCCGCTGTATTGCAGTAGTTCGATTAACGAAGATTTTTGTGAGGTAAGTGATTTGTGAAAGGTATAGCTTAATGTTAGTCAGGGCCATTCTTTTGTAGGGATTTTTGAAAGTCAGATTGCGTTGCGCTAAAAATATTGTGTGTCAGTTTAAGCACAGTCATATATAATTTTTCTAAGGAGACGTTTCATAGTGCTCGATTCAAACCCAATACCTTAACTGTAAGGTACCTGAGGGAAGCGGAGATAACTGTTACGCAAACAGTCATAAACCAGGAATTACTTTTTGGTATGGGATTTTTATTGTTACATATAACAACCAGCAGTTATGAAACTTCCTGTCAGATTAAAACTGTGTGCCGGACCGAGATTCTCTTCGCAGGAGAGCTTCTGTAAAGTTTGGAAGGTAGGAGACGAGGTACTGGCAGAATTAAAGCTGTGAGGACGGGGCGTGAGTCGTGATTGGGTAGCTCAGTTGGTAGAGCACTTGCCTGCGAAAGGCAAGGTCCCGAGTTCGAGTCTCGGTCCGACACACAGTTTCAATCTGCCAGGAAGTTTCATATCAGGGCACACTCCACTGCAGAGTGAAAATCTCATTCTGGAACCAGCAGCTATATTTTATGCCATCATCAAGTGACCATGCATCATGCAGAATATACAAGGAATCAGCCAGCACATGACACTGCCCGGTACCAGTATGTTCCAAAAAATCCGTGCACAAATACTCTATTTTTCAAGGAGTCATATCTTGGTTCCTACTGACCACAGAGATAAGGGGCCAAATGTTTTGGGTAGCCCTTGGGATAACGATCATTTGTAGAGCTATCGGAAGAACGGATACACTGTAGCTATCCTACAATGCAGGATCGAAACCACAGCCTTCCTCCAGCCCAGGCAAATTGAGCAAATCCGTTGGTTCTTTTGTATCAGGTGCTGCCTACAGTGGACTTGAGGCGTCATGTAAAAGCACCATTTGTTCGTAGGCGGTTCCTGAGAAAACCCCGAATGACCATGATTTTTGGGTACGAGAAGTACCAGTTGTGGGAGATCACTTCTATAGTTTCTATTCGGGCAATGCTACGAAACATGTTCTTAAGATAATATTCTCGGAGAACTTTCAATTTTTTAGTGTATCATTTTCCATTACCGAGAGCCAGTGGTTCTAAGTTTACATACTTACCTACATGGCAAGGGATGCAGGGTCATTACCAAACTACGCTCTCAATTAAGATTTTTTTCACCAACAGAGCTTTATGACGCGCTGTCTCTATAATGACCAATACATTTCTATACCCAAACCGACACTGCAAAAAATGGGCTAAAAAGTTTATAATATTATCGAAATGAAAATGCTTCTCAATAACATTGACTAAAGTACTTATAATTACATTTTTATTATTTCAATTAACAAATCGTAAGCTACCGGTTTTCGATGAATGATGATCGGTGATTAAAGTATCCAGAAAAATGTAAACCACTATTGTATGTTAACTTCATATGACATGTACATATTTGTTGTAAATATGTGTCAACGTAAATAAATGTGTCGAAGTTTACAAAGAAACTGTAAAAAATTTATTGACATACACATCTCGTTTCATATAAGCAACATACCCGGCCATAGCTGGAAGAGAAAAGAGAACCATCTGAAAAATTCTCGCGCCACAGCGCAAATACAGCGAATATATTCCTCTATGAAAGTGGAGAACCAGGTGCCTCAGACCTCTTTCCGGCTTTCTTACCAAATATAATGGCATCCGAACATGTTGGCGCATTTTTGTGCTGAAAGAGATTAGCAGAGGGACAGTGACGGTGGAGGAGAGAGGAGACAGTACCAGAGGCAGAGAATGAGAAAGGAGACAGAGGTGGTCGGAAAGAGAAAGTGCCAGTGAAAGAGAGATGGATGAAGGAAGTGGCTGCCGGAGCCAAAGAGAGAGGAGGTGTTGATGGAGAGGCAGTGGTAGCAAAAGTGACAGGTGAGTGGAGGTGGAACCAGTGGTATCAGAAGCAAGAGGAGACAGTCGAAATAGAAAATAAAGGTGAGAGGTGTCCGTATATGGAACATGGTGCCTGGACCCTCCGAAATCGACGAACACGTACATATGGGTGTGGGCACTATTTGGGACGAAATTTTAAAGACATCGGTACGGGGGTAAAACGATGATGATGACACTCGATTTGTCGGGCTGTAAGGGGTCCGTAGGCCCTTACTATAAGTTTGCACTCGGCACAGGTCGACAGGGCAAACTATCGATAGTGTCGTGTGGCGAGAACGAGGTAGAGTTGAGTGAGTTGTTCCCGTGTGGCGGGCCGAGCTGTGCGGAAGTCAGCAGTTGTTGTAATTCAAGGTTTACCGACAAAGGGAGTGGCCATCGCAGCGGTTTGACCCCTCTGTGTTAGAATAATACGGGAAAGTGATAAAGTATAATTACGAGAGTGATCAGTGATATTTCTGTGCCGTTATTTTGATTTCGCGTCTACCGCGCCGGCATTATTTTGGATTTGCAGTGTCGGATTGCAGTGTTGGATTGCAGTGATTGTATCAGCGTGTGATGAATATAAATAACGAAGAAGCCTGTGCTGAGATTAGCCGTTATTAAAAGTGTATGACGAAGGCAGTGGCTGTCTCCTTTTTCTTGTGTTTTTGAGACGAATATAGGTCTTGATTAGTGAAGCTGTGTTGGCGTTATTCTTGTCACCAGACATTTCATTATTACAGCATGAAGAAGGACAAAATGGAATGTAACAACTCCGTAGCAGTCCATTCCGATTGCCAGCCCCATTAGGTACACGGTCACATTATTTAATTATTCATTTGGGCTGCTATTAGATCCCGATCGAGCGGGATACATAAAATACGGACGTGTTACAGGGCGCTCAACTGCGTGGTCATTAGCACCCATGCAAAGTCTCAACTTTTACAAAGTACAATCTAGCTACCGTCACGAATGATCATGATGAGGAGGAGGACAACACAAACACCCAATCCGCGGGCAGAGGAAATCCGCAATCAGGCAGAGAATCGAGCCCGGGGCCCCGTGATCCGCAGGCAGCAACGCTAGCCACTATACCACGAGCTGCAGACGTGGTATCAAAACGAAGCTGCACTCCCCAGAATTTTTGAGCTGTCAAGATATGGTGGAGACGTTGGCCTTTGGAAAGAAACTAAAAGGAAGCAGTGCAAGTGAGAGAGGATACAGTGACTGTACGATATATTCTAAGTATGTGAGAGAGAAAAGGAAGCAGTTGGAGAGAGACATATATAGACAATTGCAGTGAGAAGGAGGTGCTATGAAGGCTTAACTAAGTTGCAGTGAGAAGGGGGTGCTTTAAAGGCTTAACTACAAAGGGAGAGTGCTTAAGGGACTCCGGAACGCCCTATACTTGCAATGTTAAAATAACGCTTATAAATTACATCTTTCCTCACAAAGTATTTGAGGTAGGAAGTTGAACTTTTTACAGATTCTTTATTGAAATATGGGCTACAACTTAACACAGGGATTTTACAAAATTTTAGTTCAGTTATTAAAGATGATTTTTTCAATTGTAATTAAAATTCACAACATTTTTTTGCAATTTTTTATTTATATATTCAAAAATATACAGTTTTTTTGGAAAAAGGCTGTGTTAAATTATGCAGAAGGTACTGTGTAACATTTACTGAAAGTTTGAAACAAATATGTTTGGAAGATCCTTAGAAAACATGTAATTAGTATGAGAAAATAAAAGTTTTGGGAATCGAGCGACAAAGATGTGGATTAACTTTTTAGTGCATTCCAGGTCCATAGGACGGATTATCTTCATCCTCTGCAAACTCCTCCTCCAGCTTCCTCTTGTTCCTCCTCCTGTTTACTCTTGCTTGTATTTCTAGACTCTTTACAGCCCTGTCTGCAGCCCGAAGGCGTTCCTTGTCTAAAGCAAGCATCGCTCGTAGCATGTTAGAATGTTATTATTTACAGTAATAACACATACCTTTGGCTTTACAACATTTCTCCTTTTCTTAAAAGCCTTCAGATGATTTCTAATAACTTTACTTTTACTCATTATTATACTTCAACAAAACAGAGACTCAAGAAACAGAATTAATTACGAATATTTTCGAGATAACGACAGAGTAAATAAACATGAAACAATCGACAATCACACCAGCGATATATATTGAACCATCACAGGTTAGCCACAACACATACTTTATCTCACATCACTAAAATGTACCTGATAAACACGGACGTTAATAATAACACCATTTGACGGCAGTTTAACAGCGCCACAGTGGGTCACGCCCATCTAGAACACATTTGGAAAAAAAATTTAAAAATAGTTGTAGTCTTCGGAATTGAATAAATTATAAATGTATTAAAAGGTAATAGTCTGCAGATTCAGAAAACACAAAAAAGTAAAAATTGAACTTTTCATGATTTTTAGCCTTTCCGGCGCCCCTTAAAAGAATTCGTGTTTCGTGTGAAAAAAAGTGCGAATGTTTTCGCATGTCAAAATTTTGAGGAATGACGACTGAGGCAGCTGAGTCCCAACTTTGCTGACAGAGTCTTTAAAGTGAGCCGGCCGTGGTGGTCGAGCAGTTCTAGGCGCTTCAGTCTGAAGCCGCGCGACGCTACGGTCGCAGGTTCGAATCCTGCCTCGGTCATGGATGTGGTTCTAAGTTCTAGGGGACTGATGACCTCAGATGTTAACTCCCATAGTGATCAGAGCCATTTGAACCATTTGAAGATTTTAAAGAAGAATACAGTTTCCTTTCAGTGTAGGCTTTCACGGCCGGTATTGGGCAGTAGCAGGACGACCTCAGAAGATGTCTCCCGCGGATGGAGACGAAACGTTAGGTGGAAATTTCGTACATCGGCCACGGCCTCTCAGCCCGGTGCTCCGATACGATCATTTTACTGCTGATTAAATGATGCTCTCCAAGCTAGCCGTAAGACGATGTGGGACAAATGAATATGGAAATAGAGGACGTGTTTAAAAAAGAACGAGCATTTTGTATTTTCATGTGCTTTCTTAGTCCGGTTCGAACGACTTTTTAGTTCTGGTGTTAATAAACATGTCTGAGACGTGTCTTTATAGTGTTAGCCATGTCAGATATTTTGACTGCTGTCAATTGTCGTGAAGGTAAGACATACTTCGGTAGTATGGGCAGTTTTATTTACGTAAATGGATCAGATAATTTGTGTTAGCTGTATCATGGAGCAACTATCCCGGAACACGGAAAACCCAATACCAGATGCAGGTTGCTTGCAGGGGCAAAAACATAGATTTTCAATATTTCGCGTGATTATTGACCGAATATAAATTGGTATTGTAATCGACTCATTTAGAGGTATACCCTTATGTAAAAGTGTAGTATAGCAATCCAAGTACTGCATTTAGAGACTGTGTGTTCGTCCTGAGGCAACTTAATTGACGGTGTTCAAATATGAGGGCGTTACTCATCCAGTATTTAAGAATGAGACCCAGCAAATTTTACAGATATTTTCAAACCTTTACGAAACCTTTTCTCGCTGACTACCGCTACAGGACGATGAAAGGCAAAAAGCTGATCGCTCAATATATTTTCGCTGTTCATGAAGAAAATCCGCTGCATCAGATTTGACACATTAATTTATTACCTCCTCCCTAATAACGCTATGCTCAATACTCTTTGCAGATGGTATCTATACAGGGTGTTCATTTTAACTGAATATAATGAAATATCTCTAAAAACTATGCATCTGGGAAAAAGTTATAATTCCAATTTGTTAGTCTAGGAGGGGGTTTCCCAACAATACCACACTCGAACCCCTACACCATGCGTGGGTGGCGTACGGAAAATTAGAAATCTTCAATGGGAAACCCCGTTTTTATTACTGAATACGATTCTACGTCAAAATCTACAAACGTCTTGTTTGAAGCATTTTCTTCGTTTTCACTAGGCGGAATAGAAATGGGCACACAATCGTAATTTACGACATGGTACTTGATGGCTCTTGAGTATCCAATGACAAGTGAGATTCCACTTACATTCCGAGAGGATAGGACGGGCCAGTATTTCATAAATTCTAATTGGAAAAGCTATTCGCAACGTTCTATTCCCCCGACATATCGACCAGTGGACTGCTCAAAGCGTCATTATGTTCGTAGCTCGAGGCCAACGACGTTCTACTTTCCCAATTAGAACAAGTGTTCAAACGTAGTACCGCCAACTTCAGTGTACTTTTAATCCGCTTTTCAAAACACCGTAAACAAGGCAGAAGCTTATCTGTGGGAACGTCAGCACAGGCGTTTCGATTCAGGTCAACCATGTCTTCACGACATGTTGGACTTGGTATACACCTTATCCTTTAAATTTCCCCATAGAGATAAATCTCGCGACGTCAAATCCGAAGACGTATCGGGTCAATTAATAGGGCCATCTCTGCCGATCCACCGACCAATGTAAACACGGTCTATTACCTACCGTGCTCCAATTGCGTAAAATACCTCGCGTCGTAGCCAGCCGGGCTAGGGAATCCTGTCACGGTTCACGTGGCTCCCGCCGTCGGAGATTCGAGTCCTCCCTGGGGCATGGGTGTGTTGTCCTTAGCGTAAGTTGGTTTAAGTTAGGTTAAGTAGTGTGTAATACTAGGGACCCATGACCTGAGCAGTTTGGTCCCATAGTCCTTACCACAAATTTTCGTAATGCGCTGGGCAACTGTCATGCTGAAAACACATACGTTGTCGAACTTGGTGCGGTAGAACCGGTAGCTCCTGCTCCTGAAACGTTCAGTATTGGCGTCCATTCAACGCGCCGTCAGATCAATGAGTTTGCTCCCCACGATGCCACACCATAACGCTAAACGACCAAGGACACTGATGGTCAACTTGCCGTAACCAGTGGGGACTGTCTACACTCCAGTTATGCGTGCTATGCAGGTTAACGCTATCATCGTTTGTGAATCTAGACTCATCGGAAAACTGTACCTCAGCAAAAAGAACGCGAGGGTACTTTGTATTTGTTTACGTGCCCATCCACAAAACACGACCCGGTTATGGAAACCTGCGCCATGAAGTTCTTGATGAAGTGATAAGTGGTGGGGATGACACTTATAACGACAACACTTTTGACCACACTACCTACGGACATACCGGCACCCCTGTGTAACTGCCGGGCTCTTATACATGGGTTATGGTGCACTGTCGCTAGTGCATCTATTCATTCTCCTGTAGCTCATTTGCTTCACTTCCCTTACGCGGTCTGAATGCTGCCATGAGTAATAAAGGCGTTCGTTCACAACCTTGTACAACAACGAACGAGAGCGAGCTTTCTCTGGAAAACGCTCAGCACACAAGGCAACTTCAGCCTCAACATTTCTACCACATTCTCTGTATATCAGAAGCCTTTCAATATTTTATTCTGTGGTTGCAACATTCATCGTCCAGTTGCATGTCTGTTCTCCAAGTGGTAGGCAACTGCAGGCAATAAACACTGTGCAAGTATTGTAATGTTTAGAGATGCTATCTGCTCTACGTCTGCACGGAACTTCAGCTGTGGTCGCATTTACTGTCTGTTGTAATACGTCGTAGTTCGCTACGCGGCCAAGGTGGTGCGTCCAATAGCAATACTATAGGAATACTACGTCGCGAATGGGGTTTCGAATTAGAAGCTATGAGATAATGGCATCTCCTACCCTTGAAACATGGAGGTATAGCCCATGTGGAAATGGATATTCAAGGCCCATTGAGTAGCATGTTGTAAATTACGATTTTGGACCCATTCCACATAGGCAACACCTACCTACCATTTGGACAACAGCACTATCTGTGGCGAAACGAAGAAAATACTTCATACAAAAAAATGGCTCTGAGCACTATGGGACTTAACTGCTACGGTAATCAGTCCCCTAGAACTTAGAACTACTTAAACCTAACTAACCTAAGGACAGCACACAACACCCAGCCATCACGAGGCAGAGAAAATCCCTGACCCCGCCGGGAATCGAACTCGGGAACCCGGGCGTGGAAATCGAAAACACTACCGCACGACCACGAGATGCGGGCTATACTTCAGACAAAATGTATGTAGATTTTGATGTAGAATGGTAATCTGCAATAAAAAAACGGGGCTTCCCACTGAAGATTTAAAAGTTGACTTCCGACCTCCCTCCCGCCACCCTCTCACCCCACCACGCCATCCCTGTGCATGAGGTGGTGTGGTAGGTCGAGGGTGATATCGTTCGATATCCCCCTCCGAGGCAAACAAATAAGAATTATAATTTGTTTTTGACCTGATGTGTAGTTTCCGAGGTATATCAATGTCTTCAGCTAACATGAACAGTCTGCATATAGCACTGAACGTACTTGCAAAATTATATCATTGTACGAGAAATATTTCAGAAGATGTGATGTCATAATCATTGAGAAGCATCTAATACTTGCTTTTGCTTAAGACAGAGCCCAAGTTACCCAGAAAATACACAATTAGTGTTTTTCGTCAAGTGACGACTCAGTGACTTCTAACAAACTTCAAGCACAGATTCAGATATTTTCTATAGATTTTCTCGCTGACATTCTTGCGATCAAGTAGTTAACACGTTAAATGATTTGTAAAGTAATCAGACTTTGAAGTTGCTTTATACATGAGAATTCGATTCTTGAAAGCATTGGGGTTTACTGTTAATGTGCTATAAAACATAACAAAGTGCAGAGGAGCTCGTTGTTGTTTCGTTGTTGTTGTTGTGGTCTTCAGTCCTGAGACTGGTTTGATGCAGCTCTCCATGCTACTCTATCCTGTGCAAGCTTCTTCATCTCCCAGTACCTACTGCAACCTACATCCTTCTGAACCTGCTTAGTGTATTCATCTCTTGGTCTCCCCCTACGATTTTTACCCTCCACACTGCCCTACAATACTAAATTGGTGATCCCTTGATGTCTCAGAACATGTCCTACCAACCGATACCTTCTTCTGGTCAAGTTGTGCCACAAACTTCTCTTCTCCCCAATCCTATTCAATACTTCCTCATTAGTTATGTGATCTACCTATCTAATCTTCAGCATTCTTCTGTAGCACCACATTTCGAAAGCTTCTATTCTCTCCTTGTCCAAACTATTTACCGTCCATGTTTCACTTTTTTTCACGATTTCATCAGTTAATGACCAGCTGGAACATACAGTGGGAACGTAATCTATCAGTGTCATCATCGTCTTTCGGGAAACGTTGATATCACTTGCAAACTCTTATTCTAATCATAGTAAATCCTGCAAAAGTAATTTTTAACATTTCTCAGAGGAGCTTAAGAAATGTTAAAAATTACTATTGCAGGATTTACTATGATTAAAATAAGAGTTTGCAAGTGATATCAACGTTTCCCGAATGACTATGATGACACTGATAGATTACGTTCCCACTGGATGTTCCAGCTGGTCATTAACTCATGAAATCGTGAAAAAAAAATTATGAGCGAACGCCGAATCAGAATAAGAAGTCGTCGAAGATGCTGTCATTTCAATTGGTTCATGCCATGAAAATTTTTCGGATGTTTTCCAGAACTTTTAAATCTCAAAGAAAGGCTATTCTTCAAAGACTATTCTTCACGCTGACCGTAACATCATAGACTACACGCTGTCGGGTACGTTGTGGAGGATAAATGTGGACGAAGAGTATGCTGAAGTCTTTAAACATATGACAGTTCTCACGACTCACAGCAGGCTCGAAATAAAGTTCGCCCATGGCTGGAAGATACCTTGAGTGTAACATGAGAAATAGAGATGTCTAGAAATTGTGCTAAAGGCATAATGTTCGGCTCGCCAATGGTAATAACAAATAAGTCTCTAACGTGGGAACCGATGTATCGAGATAGCGACTACGCCTGATCTTTCGTTACTGACGCTCCGCTACGTTATGTGGGTTGCCTGCCTACCAGGTAAGCGCGCCACTTGATGTCCTGTAGTTGCACAAGAGTGAACCATACCGAGTCGGAGAACAGGGGTGCCAAGTGGTAATTAAGAAAGGATTAAGATAGGAATCTAGCCTCTCCTGGGTGATATTTAATCTATTAAATTAAAAAAAAACATAAAAAACAAGAAGAATTAGGGAAACGGAGTTAATTATCACGGCGAAGAAATAAAACAGACTGACGAAGTATTATTCAGTGTGTGTACAGTTTAATGGAATTATCAGCCTGCATGTCATGCCACAGTAGGGTAGGACGACGAGAATAACTACGTCTCTTATTATCGGTATTCGTTCATCTTTAATTTTAACGACACTCCTGAACCTTTTGTTTTATTATTTCAGTCATTGCTTCTTCGATGTACAGATTGAACAATAGGGGCGAGAAAGTACATCCCTGTGTTAAACCCTTTTTAATCCGAGCATATCGTTTTTGGTCTTCCAATCTTACTATTCCTTCTTGGTTCTTGCACGTATTGTATATTACCCGTCGTTCCCTACAGCTTGACCATATTTTTCTCAGAATTTCGAACATCTTGCACCATTTTATATTGTCCAACGCTTTTCCCTCGTCGACAAGTCCTATGAATATATCTTGATATGTCAGGTCTTTACCTTTCATAAAGCCAAACTTAGTGTCATCTAACAGATCCTCAAATTTCTTTTTCATTCTTCTGTAAATTATTCCCATCAGCAACTTGGACGTAGGAGCTGTTAAGTTGATTGTACGATAAATCTCGCATTTGTCGGCTCTTGCATCCTCTGAAATATTCTTCCGAAAGTCTGATGGTATATATCCAGTCTAATACATTCTACAGACCAACGTGCGTAGTCGTTTTGCTGCCACTTTCCCAATGATTTTGTAAATTTTGATGGAATGGTATCTAGCTCTTCTGCGTTATCTGAACCAAAGCCTTTAAAGTAATTTTACTGGGTCCCATAACTCTACCTTGTCGACTCCTGTCTTGTCTTCTATCACGTCATCAGACAAGTTCAGCCCCTAAATACTGAATAATAAAGTTAAATATGAAACATCTTTCATTAAATGTCGATAATTTTTGGAATACATAGATTACACACTCCATAATTAGTAGACAACGGAAAATGAATATGTTAAGTGTTATTAGATCATTGTCCCCTTTTGCTTTTTATTACTAGCTTTTTTTTTAAGATAAAGGATCTTGATTACTACATCTTAAACATGCGTTTTGTACTTGACTATAGCACAAATATAATGCTTTTACTGGTTACAGCGCGTACTGCATGAAACAATGTCTAGCATAATTCACATGTATATGTTAGTATGGAAAGTTTTATAGGCACTGGCATCGACTAATACAGTTATAGAAACTTATCTACTTCCGCCTCCCTCCCCTCTGCGTCGCCACCATATATATCTCAACCTAAAAACGAACAAACAAATTATTACAGAATTCTATTTTTGTGAAGTGATAATTAAAACTTTGTGATACCCCTCATACAATGAAACCTGTAGTGACCCTCTCGAATAAGCTCACTTTTATTGGACAGCGGTGCTGTTTTTTTTTTCTGTACAGCCATTTATTTCGGCCCACATTCTGGGTTTAACGCTGAAACGGAATTTCTTTCTATTTCCATTATTTATATTAAGGATCCAAGCCGCTGCAAATGATTGTATTAAATACTGATAATTGATTTCCAACATAATTAAGCTGAAAATAATTTGATGTCTAGATATAACCCACAGTGTAATGGCTATCCGAACAATTTAGTTACAACCTACAACTTTTTATACAATTGCAAATGACTGCTGCTTCTTCACACTATCATGTCGATTATATGCAGAAGACAGATAACTGATGATCTCATTACAACTAGAATGTTTTTGGCTCAAAACATACATTCAGCTAATATTTTAGGTGTATTTCGAAACACGTAATAAGACAAAATCTTACTTTTGCTTGTACTTTTCTGATTTGTTAGTATCGGAAACAATAAATGCAAATCACGTCCATTACGATTATCCGGACTGTTATGCCGTGGTCGGTTGATGAATTCTGCGGTGATTCCAAACGTTTCGTCTCCGACTGCGGGAGACATCTTCAAGGGAGTCCGTAGCTCGATGGAAGATCCAACACACACACTGACTCGCTACTGACTGGTCGAGCTACGGACCCCCTTGAAGATGACTCCCGCAGTCGGAGACGAAACGTTGGGAATCACCACAGAATTCATCAACCGACCACGGCATAACAGCCCGGATAATCGTAATGGACATGATATTTCCGGCCGTGAAAGTCTACATTTTAGTATAATAAATGCAAATTATTTGTGTCGGTGCCTGTGACTAGATCCGGTGTATACGTCCAGTTCTCGGTTTTGTGTGGGTTCGAAATTCTATTAACATTTCTTGGTACACATAAACTTACATAGTTCACAGTGATTTATTAGACCTTTCTAGGCGCTGTTTCATTAAACTGATCCCACAGACATGCTACGTTGCGATTTGCACTGGGCGTATTGCACGTTTCTGGTCGCATATTCTAATGACTGTGGCATTAAAATTAAGCTTGGGAGTTTGAGAACATCGCTGTAGCTACACCTAAAACCGTAAAACAGCTAAACACCAGGCGGAGTTACTAAAGCCTGTCGTGTGTCATTGCACACATCAACTGAGTAACTCAACTGAATTTGTGAAGATGGTTCAGAGGATACAACTGGATAAGGGCCACCTCCTGGTCAGTTTCGACGTAAAATCTTGACGTAACCAGGGAGCCACTTTAAGACACTGTGGAACTACACTATTGGTCATAAAATTGCCACACCACGAAGATGACGAGCTCCAGACGCGAAATTTAACCGACAGGAAGAAGATGCTGTGAAATGCAAATGATTAGCTTTTCAGAGCATTCACACAAGGTTGGCGCCGGTGGCGACACCTACAACGTGCCGCCATGAGGAAAGTTTCCAACCGATTTCTCATATACAAACAGCAGTTGACCGGCGTTGCCTGGTGAAACGTTGATGTGATGCCTTGTGTAAGTAGGAGAAAGGCGTACCATCACTTTTCCGACTTTGATAAAGGTCCGATTGCAGCCTATCGTGATTGCGCTTTATCGTGCCGCGACATTGCTAATCGCGTTGGCCGAAATCCAATGACTGTTAGCAGAATATGGAATCGGTGGGTTCAGGAGGGTAATACGGAACACCGTGCTGGATCCCAACGGCCTCGTATCACTAGCAATCGAGATGACAGGCATCTTATCCGCATGGTTGTAACGGATCGTGCAACCAGTTCTCGATTCATGAGTCAACAGATGGGGACGTTTGCAAGACAACAACCATCTGCACGAACAGTTAAACGACGTTCGCAGCAATATGGACTGTCAGCTTGGAAACCATGGCTGCGGTTACCCTTGACGCTGCATCACAGACAGAAGCGCCTGCGATGGTGTACTCAACGACGAACCTGGGTGCACGAATGGCTAAACGTCATTTTTTCAGATGAATCCAGGTTCTGTTTACAGCACCATGATGGTCGCATCCGTGTTTGGCGACATCGCAGTGGACGCACACTGGAAGCGTGTATTTGTCATCGCCATACTGGTGTATCACCCAGCGTTATATTATGGGGTGCCATTGGTTACACGTCTCTGTCACCTCTTGTTCGCATTGACGGCACTTTGAACAGTGGACGTTACATTTCAGATATGTTACGACCCGTGGCTTTACCCTTCATTCGATCGCTGCGAAACCCTACATTACAGCAGGATAATGCACGACCGCATGTTGCAGGTCCTGTACGGGCCTTTCTGGATACAGAAAAATGTTCGACTGCTGCCGTGGCCAGCAAATTCTCCAGATCTCTCACCAATTGAAAACATCTGGTCAATGGTGGCCGAGCAATTGGCTCGTCACAATACGCCAGTCACTACTCTTGATGAACTGTGGTATCGTTTTGAAGCTGCATGGGCAGCTGTACCTGTGCGCGCCATCCAAGCTCTGTTGGACTCAATGCCCAGGCGTATGAAAGCCGTTATTATGGCCAGAGGTGACCGTTCTAGGTACTGATTTCTCAGGATCTATGCACCGAAATTGCATGAAAATGTAATTACATGTCAGTTCTAGTATAATATACACTCCTGGAAATGGAAAAAAGAACACATTGACACCGGTGTGTCAGACCCACCATACTTGCTCCGGACACTGCGAGAGGGCTGTACAAGCAATGATCACACGCACGGCACAGCGGACACACCAGGAACCGCGGTGTTGGCCGTCGAATGGCGCTAGCTGCGCAGAATTTGTGCACCGCCGCCGTCAGTGTCAGCCAGTTTGCCGTGGCATACGGAGCTCCATCGCAGTCTTTAACACTGGTAGCATGCCGCGACAGCGTGGACGTGAACCGTATGTGCAGTTGACGGACTTTGAGCGAGGGCGTATAGTGGGCATGCGGGAGGCCGGGTGGACGTACCGCCGAATTGCTCAACACGTGGGGCGCGAGGTCTCCACAGTACATCGATGTTGTCGCCAGTGGTCGGCGGAAGGTGCACGTGCCCGTCGACCTGGGACCGGACCGCAGCGACGCACGGATGCACGCCAAGACCGTAGGATCCTACGCAGTGCCGTAGGAGACCGCACCGCCACTTCCCAGCAAATTAGGGACACTGTTGCTCCTGGGGTATCGGCGAGGAGCGTTCGCAACCGTCTCCATGAAGCTGGGCTACGGTCCCGCACACCGTTAGGCCGTCTTCCGCTCACGCCCCAACATCGTGCAGCCCGCCTCCAGTGGTGTCGCGACAGGCGTGAATGGAGGGACGAATGGAGACGTGTCGTCTTCAGCGATGAGAGTCGCTTCTGCCTTGGTGCCAATGATGGTCGTATGCGTGTTTGGCGCCGTGCAGGTGAGCGCCACAATCAGGACTGCATACGACCGAGGCACACAGGGCCAATACCCGGCATCATGGTGTGGGGAGCGATCTCCTACACTGGCCGTACACCACTGGTGATCGTCGAGGGGACACTGAATAGTGCACGGTACATCCAAACCGTCATCGAACCCATCGTTCTACCATTCCTAGACCGGCAAGGGAACTTGCTGTTCCAACAGGACAATGCACGTCCGCATGTATCCCGTGCCACCCAACGTGCTCTAGAAGGTGTAAGTCAACTACCCTGGCCAGCAAGATCTCCGGATCTGTCCCCCATTGAGCATGTTTGGGACTGGATGAAGCGTCGTCTCACGCGGTCTGCACGTCCAGCACGAACGCTGGTCCAACTGAGGCGCCAGGTGGAAATGGCATGGCAAGCCGTTCCACAGGACTACATCCAGCATCTCTACGATCGTCTCCATGGGAGAATAGCAGCCTGCATTGCTGCGAAAGGTGGATATACACTGTACTAGTGCCGACATTGTGCATGCTCTGTTGCCTGTGTCTATGTGCCTGTGGTTCTGTCAGTGTGATCATGTGATGTATCTGACCCCAGGAATGTGTCAATAAAGTTTCCCCTTCGTGGGACAATGAATTCACGGTGTTCTTATTTCAATTTCCAGGAGTGTATTTGACCAATGAATACCCGTTTATCATCTGCATTTCTTCTTGGTGTTGCAATTTTAATGGCCAGTAGTGTATTCCGCCACTCGCTCACTACCACCTACTTCCAATGTGGTGTAAAGTTCCACCAATAGATATAGGCGCTATGGGATACCCACTTGTGCCAGACATGGCAAACCAATACATGGAGCACTACGAGGAAGCAGCTCTCAAAACCACGCGTCTGAAACTGAAGGTAATCCTTCGACACGTTGACGGCACATTAATTGAAATTGGCTCTGAGGTGTGTACATTTTGCCCCTCACTCTGATAATTGGTTATTCTATCGAATTGTTTGTAAGGCAGCTTCAATTTAGATAAGGCATAATATTGGATCTAAGGTGTGTACAAGTTACGCGTTGCTCTCATTATTGATTACTCTGTCGAATTTCTTTTGTAACGCAGCTTCAGTTTAAATGTGATAAGTCTTAACGTAGTCGTAGTGTGGCTACATATCGAAGGAAATGTGCAGGAAATCCTTGACCACCTTAACAGCAACCACGACAGTATGAAATTCACCATGGAGGCAGAAAAAACAGATGCTTGCATTTCCTCGATATTCTGACGCGGAAGAGAACTGATAGCACTCGGAGAAGTTCTGTCCATAGCAAAAAGGACACTCATGGACTCGTACCTAAACGCTAATAGCTATCAGTGTCCAGCATAACAGAAATATGTGCTCACTACACTGTGGCACAGAGCACAAGACAAATGCGACGAGTCTACTTGCCGATTTTCAGCACCTCCGGGAAACTTTTCGCAATAACAGTTACGGAGATAGAGATCAGGCGCTCGCTCCAGCCGAACAAGAGCAAGAAACAAGACGATCCGGAAGAGGACATACAGCGTTTGGCGATCCTTCCGCATGCTGGGTCGCCCACGGACATGATTTCCAGGATAATGGAGAAGAACATCATTAAAAACGTTTTCCGCTCGTCGGTTGAAATCAGAAATGTAATTGGCTCAATGAAAGACGGACTCAACAGCACCAGTTGTGAATGTGCCAAGCAGCATATCGGCCAGACGCAACGGCACTGCTCAGGACTGAGAAGCTTTCGCTTCGATCAGAGGTACCCGAATAACAGTTTCTGAGACTCGATCACCACAGAGGCAGTGGAGATACGAGTTTATGGTGGTCTTGTCAACCGGAATAGCGGTGTCCAACTGAGGTCTGCTTGGGACGTAAAGCTAGCAAAAATACACCGACAGCGCTCTGATGCGAAAGAGGCGAAGGCGGTAGATGGAACAGACAAGCAGCACCACTTCGCGACACCAGGGGTTCCCGCCCCTGCGACACCCCTTCCGGAGCCGCGCGATTCGCCCAGCTGTTGCAGAGGAGGCACATGAGTTTGCGGTCCAGCGTCTATAAAGATCCCAACTGGACATGAAATCTACAGAGCCCGAAGATTACGATTAGGAGGCTTGTCGAAACGATGCGTTGCCTCTGCTGATAACAAAAGAAGACTTCTTCACAGAAATTCGTAGAGAAATCCTGCATTCTCCTATACCTAAAACTATATATTTTGATTAGTAATGATTGAATTAATGTAGCTGCGTCAGAACAGTAAGTACATGAGATTTCCTGGCAGATTTAAACTGTGTGCCGGAACGAGACTCGGACTCAGGACCTTTGACTTTCACGGGAAAGTGCTCTACCAACTAAGCTACCCAAGCAAGTCACACGACCCGGCCTCACGGCTACTATTCTGCTAGTACATCGTCTCCTACTTTCCAAACTTCACAGATGTTCTTCTGCGAACCTTGCAGAACTAGCAACCCTGGAAGAAAGGATACTGCGGAGGCATGGCTTAGTCACAGCCTGGGGCATGTTTGGAGAGTGAGATTTTCACTCTGCAGCGGAGTGTGCGCTGATATAAAACTTCCTGACACACTAAAACTATGTGCTCCGACCGAGACTCGAACTCGGGACCAATGCTTCTCGCGCGCAGGTGCTCTACCAACTTTTTTTATCTCATTTTGTTCGTTTTTGTTCGTTGAATCTGATCGGAGCGGATGTCCTAAGACACCCTTTTAAGTCGTTGGTGATCTATTAACTCAGTTTTTTTTTTATTACAGAGGGCAGCTAACCCTCTGACCGAACACGCTGAGCTACTGTGCCGGCTACCAACTGAGCCACCCAAGCACGGCTCACGACCCGCCCTCACAGCTTCAATTCTGCCAGTACCTCGTCTCCTACTCCTGCAAAGTACCCCATAAACATTAGTCAGATGAATACATTAAATCCAGTAAGAAACTTTACGCACATTTTAAGACAATTACGTTGATAATCATATTACTTCGACGATCTGACATCTGATTATCTGCAAACACCCCCATTGAGTTTTCGACCATTATATTTTCATATGGTGTATCTTAAAATGCCTACCCCTATTAACCCTTTATATTTTCATATGGTGTACCTTAATATGCCTACCCCCATGAACCATGGACCCTGCCGTTAGTGGGGAGGCTTGCGTGCCTCAGCGATACAGATGGCCGTACCGTAGGTGCAACCACAACGTAGGGGTATCTGTTGAGAGGCCAGACAAACGTGTGCTTCCTGAAGACGGGAAGCAGCCTTTTCAGTAGTTGCAGGGGCAACAGTCTGGACGATTGACTGATCTGGCCTTGCAACACTAACCAAAATGACCTTGCTGTGCTGGTAGTACGAACGGCTGAAAGCAAGGCGAAACTACAGCCGTAATTTTTCCCGAGGGCATGCAGCTTTACTGTATGGTTAAATGATGATGGCGCCCTCTTGGGTAAAATATTCCGGAGGTAAATTAGTCCCACATTCGGATCTCCGGGCGGGGACTACTCAAGAGGACATCGTTATCAGGAGAAAGAAAACTGGCGTTCTACGGATCGGAGCGTGGAATGTCAGATCCCTTAATCAGGCAGGTAGGTTAGAAAATTTAAGAAGGGAAATGGATAGGGTAAAGTTAGATATAGTGGGAATTAGTGAAGTTCGGTGGCAGGAGGAACAAGACTTTTGGTCAGGTGAATACAGGGTTATAAATACAAAATCAAATAGGGGTAATGCAGGAGTAGGTTTAATAATGAATAAAAAGATAGGAGTGCGGGTAGGCTACTACCAACAGCATAATGAACGCATTATTGTGGTCCAGATAGACACGAAGCCCATGCCTACTACAGTAGTACAAGTTTATATGCCAAATAACTCTGCAGATGATGAAGAAATTAATGATATGTATGATGAGATAAAGGAAACTATGCAGGTAGTGAAGGGAGACGAAAATTTAATAGTCATGGGTGAAGGAAAAGGGAGAGAAGGAATCATACTGGATGAATATGGATTGGGAGAGAGAAATGAAAGAGGAAGCCGTCTGGTAGAATTTTGCACAGAGCATAACTTAATCATAGCTAACACTTGGTTCAAGAATCATAAAAGAAGGTTGTATACATGGAAGAATCCTGGAGATACTACAAGGTATTAGATAGATTATATAATGGTAAGACAGAGATTTCGGAACCAGGTTTTAAATTGTAAGACATTTCCAGGGGCAGATGGGGACTCTGACCACAATCTATTGGTTATGAACTGTAGATTAAAACTGAAGAAACTGCAAAAAGGTGGGAATTTAAGGAGATGGGACCTGGATAAACTGACTAAACCAGAGGTTGTACAGAGTTTCAGGGAGAGCATAAGGGAACAATTGACAGGAATGGGGGAAAGAAATACAGTAGAAGAAAAATGGGTAGCTCTGAGGGATGAATTAATGAAGGCGGCAGAGGATCAAGTAGATAAAAAGACGAGGGCTAGTAGAAATCCTTGGGCAACAGAAGCTATATTGAATTTAATTAATGAAAGGAGAAAATATAAAAACGCAGTAAATGAAGCAGGCAAAAGGGAATTCAAACGTCTTAAAAATGAGATCGACAGGAAGTGAAAAATGGCTAAGCAGGGATGGCTAGAGGACAAATGTAAGGATGTAGAGGCTTACCACACGAGGGGTAAGATAGATACTGCCTACAGGAAAATAAAAGAGACCTTTGGAGGAAAGAGAGCCACTTGTATGAATATCAAGAGCTCAGATGGAAACCCAGTTCTAAGCAAAGAAGGGAAAGCAGAAAGATGGAAGGAGTATATAGAGGGTCTATACAAGGGCGATGTACTTTGTCGACAATTTTATGGAAATGGAAGAGGATGTAGATAAAGATGAAATGGTAGATACGATACTGCGTGAAGAGTTTGACAGAGCACTGACAGACCTGAGTCGAAACAAGGCCCCGGGAGTAGACAACATTCCGTTGGAACTACTGACGGAGTTGGGAGAGCCAGTCCTGACAAAACTCTACCACCTGGTGAGCAAGATGTATGAGACAGGCGAAATACCCTCAGACATCAAGAAGAATATAATAATTCAAATATCAAGGAAAGCAGGTGTTGACAGATGTGAAAATTACCGAACTATCAGTTTAATAAGTCACAGTTGCAAAATACTAACGCGAATTCTTTACAGACGAATGGAAAAACTGTTAGAAGCCGAGCTCGGGGAAGATCAGTTTGGATTCCGTAGAAATTTTGAAACACGTGGGGCAATACTGACCCTACGACTTATCTTAGAAGCTAGATTAAGAAAAGGCAAACCTACATTTCTAGCATTTGTAGACTTAGAGAAAGCTTTTGACAATGGTGACTGGAATACTCGCTTTCAAATTCTGAAGGTGGCAGGGGTAAAATACTGGGAGCGAAAGGCTATTTACAATTTGTACAGAAACCAGATGGCAGTTGTAAGAGTCGCGGAGTGGCCGAGCGGTTAAAGGCGCTACAGTCTGGAACCGCACGACCGCTACGGTCGCAGGTTCGAATCCTGCCTCGGGCATGGATGTGTGTGATGTCCTTAGGTTAGTTAGGTTTAAGTAGTTCTAAGTTCTAGGGGACTTATGACCACAGCAGTTGAGTCCCATAGTGCTCAGAGCCATTTGAACCATTTTTTTGTAAGAGTCGAGGGGCATGAAAGGGAGACAGCGGGTGGGAAGGGAGTGAGACAGGGTTGCAGCCTGTCCCAGATGTTATTCAATCTGTATATTGAGCAAGCAGTAAAGGAAACAAAAGAAAAATTCGGAGTAGGTATTAAAATCCACGGAGAAGAAATAAAAACGTTGAGGTTCGCTATTGACATTGTATTTCTGTCAGAGACAGCAAGGGACGTGGAAGAGCAGTTGAACGGAATGGACAGTGTCTTGAAAGGAGGATATAAGATGATCATCAACAAAAGCAAAACGAGGGTAATGGAATGTATTTGAATTAAGTGATGCTGAGGGAATTAGATTAGGAAATGAGACACTTAAAGTAGTAAAGGAGTTTTGCTATTTGGGGAGCAAAATGACTGATGATGGTCGAAGTAGAGAGGATATAAAATGTAGACTGGGAATGGCAAGGAAAGCGTGTCTGAAGAGGAGAAATTTGTTAACATCGAGTATTGATTTAAGTGTGAGGAAGTCGTTTCTGAATGTATTTGTATGGAGTGTAGCCATGTATGGAAGTGAAACATGGACGATAAATAGTTTGAACAAGAAGAGAATAGAAGCTTTCCAAATGTGGTGCTATAGAAGAATGCTGAAGATTAGATGGGTAGATCACATAACTAATGAGGAGGCATTGAATAGAAATGGGGAGAAGAGGAGTTGGTGGTACAACTTGACCAGAAGAAGGGACCGGCTGGTAGGACATGTTCTGAGGCATCAAGGGATCACAAATTTAGCATTGGAGGGCAGCTTGGATGGTAAAACTCGTAGAGGGAGACCAAGGGATGAATACACAAAGCAAATTCAGAAGGATGTAGGTAGCAGTAAGCACTGGGAGATGAAGAAGCTTGCACAGGATAGAGTAGCATGGAGAGCTGCATCAAACCAGTCTCAGGACTGAAGGCAACAACAACAACAACAACCTTGATATGAACACACATCGTTGGGTTTGTGGTTTTCCTCTACATTGAAAAGTCTTCCCACAGACACCTCACAAATTTTTCTGCCTGTTCTTTTTTGCTCGGTGTACTGAACCTCTAATTGACAGTCAGTATCGACTGACTGTTTTGTCTCCTGCAGCCCACGGGGAAGTAGACATTAGTGGCAGTTCATGCCACATTCACTTGGAAGTACTAACCAACTGAAAATCAGAAAAATTGTAGTGACTGTGATTATTAGCCTCTAAATGACGTAAATACTGATGAAATGTTGTTATGTACACCGTCCGAAGTCACCAACAGATATATCAGCTCTTATACCTATATATTAGAAACAGACTTAGCATAACTCAGTCGAAACCTTAATTTTCCACTTTTGAAACAATTTTCTTTTCCAAAAATAAAAACCTTACCATCATCAGGCAAAACGGTGCTTAGGATTCGTTTCGATCAGCCATGTTGTGGTGACAACAAAGTGTGCTCGTCAGGGGAAAACTGTCAGAGGAGTACATTACCGATTTCTCCTTACTAGAGGAAGTGTCACGGGATGATGTCCAATATAAACTCATGCTCATAAATTAAGGATAATTGTAGAATGTGGTGCCATACACCAGTGCCTGTCGGAGCTCCTGAAATGTCCTAGGTGTTTGAAGACATTCAGCGATACGTCGACAGAGAGGATCCCAGATGTTCTTGATGGGGTTTAGGTCTGGAGAACAGGCAGGCCACTCCATTGGCCTGATCTGTTTCAAGGTAATCCTCCACGATGACAGCTCGGTGAGGCCGTGTGTTTTGATCCATCAGGAGGAAGGGGCGACCCGCTGCACCCCTGAAAAGTTGGACATACTGGTGCAAAATGACGTCCCGATACACCTGACCTGTTACAGTTCCTCTGTCAAAGATATGCAGGGGTGTACGTGAACCAATCATAATACCACCCCACACCAACAAACCACGACCTTCATACAGGTCCCTTTCAAGGACATTAAGGGCCAGATGAAGACCCGACGAGAATGACTGTTCAGACTATACCTCGACTCGTTCGTGAACGTAACCTGGGACCAATGTTCCAATGACCATGTACTGTGTTCTTGACACCAGACTTTACGGGCTCTCCTGTGACAGGGGTCAGTGGAATTCACTTTGCAGATCTTCAGGCGAATAAACTATGTCTGTTCAGTCGTTTGTAGGCTGTCTGTCAGGAGAAAACTGTTCCAGTGGCTGTGGTAAGGTCCCGAGCGAGTCTACCTGCAGTACTCCGTGGCCGTCTACGGGCACTGATGGTGAGATATCGGTCTTCTTGTGGTGTTGTACACTGTGGACGTCCGATACTGTAGCACCTGGACACGTTCCCTGTCTACTGGAATCGTTGCCATAATCGTGAGACCACACTTCGTGGCATGCATAGGTCCCATGCTACGACCTGCTGTGTTTGACCAGCCTCCAGTCGCCCTAGTATTCTACTGCCCATAACGTCATCAATATGTGCTCTTTGAGCAATTTTCAACAGACAGTCACCATTTGCACGTCTGAAAACATCTGAACACATACTCACTGCACTCTACTCTGACATGCAAGAACTTACCTCTGTGAATGTGGACTCCTTCCAGCGCCACCGTGCGACGACCGCATGTCAAATGCACCGCACGGTCATGCCCCGAGGCGATTCGAACCTGCAAACCGCCCACCAGACCGTTGTTTCACCATGTATCGGAATTTCCTTAATTTATGAACATGAGTGTGGAAACAGACTTAGCATATATCAGTTGAGTCCTTATTTTTCCAAATTTGAAACAATTTTCTATTTTCAAAAATAAAAAACTTATCATCATCAGACAAAGCGATGCTTAGGATTCTTTTGAAACCTTCAGGTGATAAAAATTTTGCTCCTAAGGGGAAAAATGTCAGAGGAGAATATTACCGATTTCTCCTTACAAGAGGAAGTGTCACGGCAAAATATCCAAAATATATTTTACTCCTGAAATAATCTTTACATGTCCCGTTTAGGTTCCATTAACAAAATTACACGGTCAAAAAAAAATGGTTCAAATGGCTCTGAGCACTATGGGACTTAACGTCTATGGTCATCTGTCTCCTAGAACTAAGAACTACTTAAACCTAACTAACCTAAGGACAGCACACAACACCCAGCCATCACGAGGCAGAGAAAATCCCTGACCCCGCCGGGAATCGAACCCGGGAACCCGGGCGTGGGAAGCGAGAACGCTACCGCACGACCACGAGATGCGGGCATTACACGGTCGAGTCACATTACTGTGACCAGTCAAAAGCCCAAATAGGGGTAAAAAGAGAGTCAGTGGGGTTCTGGTAAGTACCGATAAGGATGTGGATCCATGCCGACTCTGGTGCTGTTTCTCGGTTGAAGGTCCATGGCGTGAAGAGCCCAATCGAGGTGGTCACATAGATTCTCGATTGTCTCTAAATCCTGTGAGTTTGATGATCAGGGGAGTACGATAATCTCATGTTGGTGTTCTTTGAACCACACACGAATTCTACGAGCTACGTGACATGTTGCATTGTCCTGCTTCTAGGTGACAGAGCTCTGAGGCAGTACAAATTGCATAGAGGAGTGGCCTTGGTCCCCAAGGATAGATGCACCATTGTGTTGAGCAATTGTTCAAAACTGGTTCAAATGGCTCTGAGCACTATGTGACTTAACTTCTGAGGTCACCAGTCGCCTAGAACTTTGAACTAATTAAACCTAACTAACCCAAGGACATCACACACACCCATGCCTGAGGCAGGATTCGAACCTGCGACTGTAGCGGTAGCTCGGCTCCAGACTGTAGCGCCTAGAACCGCACGGTCACTCCGGCCGGCTGAGCAATTGTGCCTACCAGAATGACGAGATCACGCAGGGAATGCCACGAAAACATTCCCCAGGCCAAAACACTCCTGAACACTTCCGACGATAGATACTATATTACAGGGCCTGTATTATTCAGTATTACAGTGCAATGTCCGTTCCGACATGCACACATATGAGGTGTGACAATAAAGTAACGAGACTGATTTATTTGTAAGATGTGGCAACCCTGCAGGCTTGCGTTGGCACAATATCTTTGACCTTGGTCTATAAGCTGCTTATAGTCCAAGCGGCTCATCGATACAACTGCTCACTCTTGAGTTGTGCTGTAATAACTGAACAAGTGTTTGTGTCTCTCCTCACGGAAATGGAACCGCATAATATTGCGCAAAGGTATGCCCTTTCTTTTTGCGTTAAATTGGGTGAAAACGCGACGACAACTTACGGTAAGCTTCAGAAGGCTTTTGGAAAGGAGGTTATGTCAAGAACTCAAGTTTTTCGTTGGCATAAAATGTTTAGTGAAGGCAGAACGAATGTTGGAGATGAAGAGCGTAGTGGACGACCATCAACCTCACGGATGGATGTCAACTTGGAGTGGGTGCCTCCTGGACAAACAACCAATATTACTGCAAAGAAATTTTAGAAAGACTTCATAAAAAAGTTCTTCATGTCCGTGCCAGCATTGCTGATAATTGGATTCTGCATCAAGATAATGCGCCATTCCATACTGCTCTGTCAGTACAGCAATTTTTAACCTGAATACAAATTTCAGTACTACCACAGCCACCTTATTCACCAGATATGGCTCCGTGCGGCTTTTTTCTATTTCCAGGAGTCAAAACGGCGGTCAAGGGACACCATTTTCAAACAATACAATATGTCCAAAAAGCTGTGACGAGGGTCTTGGAGGGTATTACAGAAATGTTACCATCAATGGTAGAAGCGCTGGCAAAAGTGTATGCATTCAGAAGGAAACTACTTTGAAGGAAACAACACTAAACTTGACTAAAACGGTAAGCAACATTTTTTTTCACATCAGTCTCATTACTGTATTGTCGCACCTTGTACATGACTTTAGGAATGACCGTGAGTCTTGCTCAGATAGACTAACAGTAAGGCGACCGTGGGCGATAAGCAGGAAATCTGTGTTCGAGTTCCGCTCCGCCACAAATTTTCACTGTCGTCATTCCATTACGCAGCTGATGGCTATCCGTATTCGCGTCTGCAGTTACATTTAGTGTGCTACCGACGATTATGGTGTACTTGCCATACACGCCAACGGCTATCCGTAATCTGGAAAAGTCACCTATCCCCACTCAGTGGGCGTGCAGTTGCCGTGTTAGCAGCCAAATTCCAGCCTGCGTCGCTGATGAACAGCAGTCAGCAGGCGCAAAACAAACAGGTGGCTGATACAGAGTTCGCTGAACAGTAGTTCAGGAGATGGTGTTGGTAGCCCCTTGGTTCATCTGGGCTGTCACTTGCTCGTCTGTTCAGCTGGACACACCTCCGCAGCTATTGTTAGACCGCCCACCCCCACTTGTCATCTATCGCCCGTTGTGCACCGAAGTTGCCTCAGCAGCGGTTTTGAATAGCGCCAATTTTCCATGCAGGGTATACTTGAACCAAGGCGGCACGCAGACTAACCGGTTTCGGAAATGCTTCAACCAAAAAGGCAATGATAATGCCCTTTTGAATGCCAGAGAAAGCGCTTGCTGGTTGTCACGTTATTGTTACGGTGGGGGGGGGGGGGGGGGGGAGATTTTCACTCTGCGGTCCGGCACACAGCTTTAATCTGCCAGCAAGTTTCACATCAGCGTACACTCTACTGCAGAGTGAAAATTTCATTCTGGGAACATCCCCCAGGCTGTGGCTAAGCCATTTCTCCACAATATCCTTTCTTTCAGGGGTGCTAGTTCTGCAAGGTTCGCAGGAGAGCTTCTGTAAAGTTTGGAAGGTAGGAGACGAGGTACTTGCAGAAGTAAGGCTGTGGGGATGGGGCGTGAGTCGTGCTTGCGTATGTCAGACGGTAGCGCACTTGCCCGCGGAAGGCAAAGGTCCCGAGTTCGAGTGTCGGTCCAGCACACAGTTTCAATCTGCCGGGAAGTTTCAAAAAATGGTTCAAATGGCTCTGAGCACTATAGGACTTAACTTCTGAGGTCATCAGTCCCCTAGAACGTAGAACTAATTAAACCTAACTAACCTAAGGACATCATACACATCCATGCCCGAGGCAGGATTCGAATCTGCTACCGTAGCAGTCGCGCAGTTCCAGACTGTAGCGCCTAGAACCGCTTGGCCACCCCAGACGGCGGGAAGTTTCACATCAGCGCACACTCCTCTGCAGAGTGAAATATCTCATTCTAGAAACAGAATGTTGATTCGTCCGAGAAACACTCTGTGGCGCCACTCCTGTCCCCAGTTCCGTACACCATTGCCGTCTAGCACGTTTCCGAACATTCGTCAAAGGTAGGCGAGGACGATGTTATCCATGCCGTAATAAACAGTCACAGACTGGCACCCTGATAGCGTACAATGCGATATACTGTGTCACTGTCGCGCCAGTGCCGAGGAGGACTCAGATGTATCCGGCAATGCCATTGGTGTTGTTGTCAATCTTCTCTAGGGGGCTGGCCTGGGTGGTGCGACCCGATCCATCTCGTCGTGTTCTACGGCCTTCCGTGAACCACTGCACACGCCAGCTGCGCTGCCGAAACACTTCGTCCACGCGAGCAGCAGATCTCCGAATGGATGCATCACATTCTCTAATGCAGGGGCGGGCAAACGCTGCACGCGGCTCATGAGCGCACAGCGCTGCACGTGTGCTGCTCGCGTGCAATCGTCGAACGGGGCAGTGCCGACAGCCTGCAGGTTGCGGCAGTGTAGTGCCAGGCTAAGCTGCGGACGTTGAAGCGAAGCGACCACTACGTAGTGAACGTTGTATTTCAATAACCGGAAAATGCAGAGTGAATCGAGGAAACGGAGAATTGGAGATTTGCTATCTTTTAAAAAGGAATGGGAGAATCATTTGTTCTCTGTGGAAAAACGTGAAAATTGGAAATGTATAATATGTGACAGTATTCTCGCTGGTGAGCGGAAGTTTAATATTGAACGAAATTATAATAAATTTCAGTATGTTGCCGTTCTTAGTGCAATAAAAGAGGATTTCTCAAGCGATTTGGGGATATATCTTACTTATCCCAAGGTTTTGAATAGTTCTCGAGAGAATCTGGTTTCTGTAGATGATATTCAACTCAGTTTGCAAATGGAATTAGTAGATCTACAGTGTAATTCTCGTCTGAGAGACAAGTTCCTTTTGGCAAGACGCGTAATAGATCTTTATCACGACTTTCCACGGCAAGAGTTTCCTCGTCTCCATCGTGAAGCCACGAAGATAGTCAATGTTGAGCTCGACATACTTTTGTGAGAGATTTTTTTCTGTTATGAAAATTAATAAGTCTCGGTAAAGAGCAAACATCAGTAATGAAAATTTACGTAACTGTTTGCGTTTGCCTGTATGTAGAAATTTTGTTCCACACATTAAACGTATTGTAAACTCCACCTGTGATAATTAAACAAAACGTATCGTAGGTAACAGGTACTCTTTCAAACCGTGATTACTTTCAAGCACTCCTACTAACCTTATTCCTTCATTTAATAAAGCAGGCCAGGAAACAAAACGCATTACGGGGGAAGAAGCGGAGAGACGGTATGGTGGGAAGGGGTGAGAGGCGGGTGGCCAGCTTGCCCCTGTGTGCGCGCAGAACACCTGTTAACTGCACACGTGCATGTGCACCGCACACGTGCAGAATTCCTGCCCGCCCCTGCTCTAATACCAATAACGCGTCTTCTTTTCCACTCACTTCTTTGACAGTACGGTTCGCGCTAGTGTGCGCTTGACATCCTACACGTCTGCTCAAGTCACACTGATCCATTACCTTCGGTTTGTAGCGCCAACGAGAGTCGCAGGCACATTTTACTGGTAGGCGGTGTTGTGCCGCGATGTCGATGTTGACCTCGAAACCACTGGCCGACATCGGTCAAATGGTAATAATTTCTGCCGACCACACTAATGTACACGTGCTGTGTACATGAACGTTATGTTTCTTTCTGACATGAGTGTTAACTTACATGCTGCGATTCCACCCTATACAACATTTCGTACTTTCCACCTTTGACTGTCACAAATCCATTTCACTTTGCTATTGGCGCATGTTTAAGTTACAACTCGCTTTCAGTTTTCTGTACTGTAAAGAGTTGTTTCTAACTGCACTCAACGGCAGCAGGCTGCATCCAACGTCACGATGAGCAGTGGTCATAGAGTTTTGACTTAGCAATGAACATGCACGAAGGGAATACAGCATCTGATACTAAAATGTAGACTTTCACGGCCGGAAATATCATGTCCATTATAATTATCCGGGCTGTTATGCCGTGGTCGGTTGATGAATTCTGTGGTGATTCCCAATGTTTCGTCTCCGACTGCGGGAGACATCTTCAAGGGGGTCCGTAGCTCGATGGAAGGTCCAACACACACACTGGCTCGCTACTGACTGCCGCTAAATTCCGTGTCCGCGCGCCCCCGCGCCGCGGCGTGATGTCACGTGTTTTGAAAATTGGCCGCTGTCCGTCGCCGTCGATCGCCGTTGCCATCACCCAGTAGTGGACGAGTGGTACACATCTTCTTTAACACTGGCATCCATATATCGTTAAATTTCACACCCTCCTCCTTTCGGTTGAAATTATTTGGGTGTTTAGCGATTTCGATTGCCTCCCTGTAGAGCCTTTCGTAATATCCGCTTGTGGCCGCTACTACTTGCGTCTCCTCGAATATTGTGGTTCCCTGGCTGGAAAGCATGCTCCGCAACAGCTGATTGTTCCTTTTCTCCTCTTCTACAATTTCCCTTGTGCTCCTCCAAACGTTTAGAAACAGTTCTTTTAGTGGCTCCGAGGCTTTATGGATTGCCCAAAATTCATAAAGAAAAACGTGCCGTTAAGACCGATACTAAGTGCCATTGGTTCGCCCACCTACTCATTAGCCAAGTTTTTGACTACGCTGTTAAAACCACATGTGGGCCGTTCGGACTCTTATATAAAGAATTCGACACATTTTATCAGCAGATTGAATGGCATAGTGGTTCAGCCGGAGGACATATTGGTCAGCTTCGATGTGGTATCGCTGTTTACCATGGTTCCACTTAATGATGTATTGGAACAGCTGGATCGAATTTTTCCTGCCGATATTTTATAACTGTTTAAGTGTTGTTTGACTACCATATACTTCAAGTGGAATGAACAGTTTTATGAGCAAACGGATGGCGTGGCTATGGGAAGCCCCGTAAGTCCCGTAATTGCAAACTTCTTTATGGAGAAATTCGAAGAACAGGCCTTAGGTACTGCCAGCAAGAAACCAAATGTATGGTTCCGATACGTGGATGACACGTTTGTGTTGTGGAGACATGGTAGGGAGGAACTAAGCCGGTTCCACGAACATCTGAACATTATAAACTCGAGAATTCAGTTTACAATGGAGGAGGAGGTAGACGGCAAGCTACATTTCCTCGATGTGCTTCTTTTTAGAAACGAAAATGGTAGTTTGGGCCACTCAGTGTACCGCAAATCCACGCACACGGACCGTTATTTGCACCGGGATTCGAACCACCACCCACAACAGAAGCGGGGTGTTATCAAGACGTTAGCGGACAGAGCTAGAAATATTTGTGAACCTGAGTTGCTCGACGCTGAGATGGAACATCTCCACAATGCACTAACGAAGAACGGATATTCGTCCGCCGAAATAAAACGTGCGTTGAGTCAGCCACGCAGAAATCATACTGACGTACAGGCTACTGCAAAATCTAAGGTTTTCCTGCCATTTGTTAAAAATGTGACGGAAAGAATAGGGAGGATCTTGACGAAGCGGAATATTACCGTAATTTACAAGCCCACCAGGAAGATACAGGAATACCTTAGGGCCGCCAAGGACGCTCGCAAACCATTGGAAAAATCTGGAGTGTATAGGATCCCAGGCAGCTGTGGTGATGTTTATGTGGGTACCACTAAAAGAACTGTTTCTAAACGTTTGGAAGAGCACAATGGAAATTGTAGAAGAGGAGAAACGGAACGATCAGCTGTTGCGGAGCATGCTTTCCAGCCAGGGAACCACAATATTCATTTCGAGGAGACGCAAGTACTAGCGGCCACGAGCGGATATTATGAAAGGCTCTACAGGGAGGCAATCGAAATCGCTAAACACCCAAATAATTTCAACCGAAAGGAGGAGGGCGTCAAATTAAACGGTATATGGATGCCGGTGTTGAAAAAGATGTGTACCACTCGTCCACTACTGGGTGATGGCAACGGCGATCGACGGCGACGGACAGCCGCCAATTGCACTGACGTTTTCAAAACACGTGACGTCACGCCGCGGCGCGGGGGCGCGCGGACACGGAATTTAGCGGCAGTCAGTAGCGAGCCAGTGTGTGTGTTGGACCTTCCATCGAGCTACGGACCCCCTTGAAGATGTCTCCCGCAGTCGGAGACGAAACGTTGGGAATCACCACAGAATTCATCAACCGACCACGGCATAACAGCCCGGATAATTGTAATGGACATGAATACAGCATCGTTCTTCTTAACAACACAGGCTTTGCAGTATCGCATTTATCCGCCGATATCAGTCTGCGACTTTCAGTTAACGTGTCTTCCCCTATACGGGAATGACATACTGTGTGTACGAGTACAGAATGTAACACAGGAACGACTACGTATTGATGTTTAGGTCTGGCCGTGAGTCGTTCACGGAGAGCCGAAGCGGTTAAGGCGACTGCTCTCGGAAAGTGGGAGATTGGTGTTGGAGTCCCGGTCAGCCACAGATTTTCACTGTTGTCTTTGTGTCTCAGTCATACGGATTTGTTAGTTGGCTCTGATGTTATGTCGGTGTTTACAAGAATTCCTCTTGAGAATATTTCAGTTTATCGGTGAAAATTGGACGAAGAAACCACTAAGCTTTGTCGCCATGAGTTGATGTCGATGTATATCTTATTTGATGAAAAATACTTTGAACAAAGTGACGGAGTGAGTATGAGGAGTTCATTATCATCCATAGTCAACGATTTGTTTATGGAAGCTTTTGAGGACATGGCACTGAAGACAGCGTTCTTAAAACCAACGTATTTCTCAAGATACTTCGACGATAAGTTTATGATATGACCTCATGGGAGGGGTGCTGTGGATCGTTTGGTACAGGGCTATTACAAATGATTGAAGCGATTTCATAAATTCACTGTAGCTCCATTCATTGACATATGGTCACGACACACTACAGATACGTAGAAAAACTCATAAAGTTTTGTTCGGCTGAAGCCGCACTTCAGGTTTCTGCCGCCAGAGCGCTCGAGAGCGCAGTGAGACAAAATGGCGACAGGAGCCGAGAAAGCGTATGTCGTGCTTGAAATGCACTCGCATCAGTCAGTCATAAAATTGCAACGACACTTCAGGACGAAGTTCAACCAAGTTCCACCAACTGCTAACTCCATTCGGCGATGGTATGCGCAGTTTAAAGCTTCTGGATGCCTCTGTAAGGGGAAATCAACGGGTCGGCCAGCAGTGAGCGAAGAAACGGTTGAACGCGTGCGGGCAAGTTTCACGCGTAGCCCGCGGAAGTCGACGAATAATGCAAGCAGGGAGCTAAACGTACCACAGCCGACGGTTTGGAAAATCTTACGGAAAAGGCTAAAGCAGAAGCCTTACCGTTTACAATTGCTACAAGCCCTGACACCCAATGACAAAGTCAAACACTTTGAATTTTCGGCGCGGTTGCAACACCTCATGGAAGAGGATGCGTTCAGTGCGAAACTTGTTTTCAGTGATGAAGCAACACTTTTTCTTAATGGTGAAGTGAACAGACACAATGTGCGAATCTGGGCGGTAGAGAATCCTCACGCATTCGTGCAGCAAATTCGCAATTCACCAAAAGTTAACGTGTTTTGTGCAATCTCACGGTTTAATGTTTAAGGCCCCTTTTTCTTCTGCAAAAAAAAAAAAAAAAACGTTACAGGACACGTGTATCTGGACATGCTGGAAAATTGGCTCATGCCACAACTGGAGACCGACAGCGCCGACTTCATCTTTCAACAGGATGGTGCTCCACCGCACTTCCATCATGATGTTCGGCATTTCCTAAACAGGAGATTGGAAAACCGATGGATCGGTCGTGGTGGAGATCATGATCAGCAATTCATGTCTTGGCCTCCACGTTCTCCCGACTTAACCCCATGCGATGTCTTTCTGTGGGGTTATGTGAAAGATTCAGTGTTTAAACCTCCTCTACCAAGAAACGTGCCAGAACTGCGAGCTCCCATCAACGATGCTGTCGAACTCATTGATGGGGACATGCTGCGCCGAGTGTGGGAGGAAGTTGATTATCGGCTTGATGTCTGCCGAATCACTAAAGGGGCACATATCGAACATTTGTGAATGCCTAAAAAGACTTTTTGAGTTTTTGTATGTGTGTGCAAAGCAAGGTGAAAATATCTCAAATAATAAAGTTATTGTAGAGCTGTGAAATCGCTTCAGTCATTTGTAATAACCCTGTATATCATTTTAATTGTCTGCATCTCAATATCAAGTTCACGAGGCAAGTTGAAACGGACGGTAAACTTCCGTTTTTAGATGTCCTGGTATACAGGAGAGATGATGGCACATTAGGACATAGTGTTTATGATAAGCCCACGCATACGGACGGATATCTTCATGTGTCAAGTTTCATGCATCGTACCAATACAGCGGGGAAAAATGTAAGTTTGTCGTAGGATCTTATGGGACCAAACTGCTGAGGTCATCGGACCCTAAGCTTACGCACTAATTAATCTAACTTACACTAAGGACAGCACACACACACCCATGCCCAAGGGGGGACTCGAAAGGGGGGGGGGGCGCGAGGACCGTGACAAGGCGCCTCAGACCGTTCGGCTACACCGTTCGGCCGCAGCGACGCCCTATGTACACTGGTAAAAAGAGGTCACGAAATCTCAGATGAGGATGGTTTGGCACAGGAACTGGATCATCTAAAAGCTGCGTTCAAGTTGAATGATTATACTGACGATCAGCTCCATCGTGCTCTGCAGATTGGACCTCCGCGGGAACTGACAGAAGACACAAGCATATCGGTGGCGTTCCAACCTTTTGCGAGGATGATTTCTTCAAAAATAGGAACACTTTTAAAGAAATTGTATATTAAAAGTGTGTTCCGTCGGCTAACTAAGACCAGAGCTCTACTGGACTCAGTGAAGGATGATTTGGGTTTGAGAAAGTCCGGGGTATACAAGATTAATATTTTGAAGATCAGCCTCAGTTGCGCAAATTTTCTGGTCTTTAACAGGTTTCGGCTAAATTAATCTAACCTTCTTCAGAAGCATAAAATTACTATAACAAGCCAGAGTAAGGCACAGTAGAAATTAAAATGTAAACCTATAGTACCATGGAACCACGTAGAATTAAATTCGTCATGATACCGCGGTACTATAGATTTAAATTTTAATGTTGACTGTGCCTTACTCTGGCATGTTATAACAATTTTATGCTTGTGAAGAAGGCTAGATTAATTTAGCCGAAACCTGGCAAAGACCAGAAAATGTTAATGTTATAGTAATTTCACAAAATTCCCCGCACTTGTGTGATGATAGCCTTTGTTGGACAAACGATTCGTACGGCCCAGGATCGTTGCGTGGAGAATCATTGCCTGATGCGTTTATTTCAGGCAGAAAAATCTGCAGTGGAGGAACATTGTCTTACTGAAGGACATAAAATGTAGTACGATGAGACACAAGTGGTTGCCCCTGCGTGGCGGTATTGTGACTGTGTAGGGAAAGAAGCCATTGAAATCTGTCTGTCTGAAAATGGAAATTAGCGTATGGCATCGTTGGCTGGGAGGCCTCATCCGTGGAAGTTCGGACGCCAAGTGAAAGTCTTATATAAGTCGACGACACATTGGGCGACTTGAGCGCCGGTGATGAGGATGAAATGATGATCAGCACAGCAGCCAGTCCCCGAGCGGAGAAAAATCTCCAACACGGCCGGGAATCGAACCCAGGCCCACTTCTATTTACGTCGACGACACATTGGGCGACTTGAGCGCCGGTGATGAGGATGAAATGATGATCAGCACAGCAGCCAGTCCGCGAGCGGGGAAAAATCTCCAACACGGCCGGGAATCGAACCCAGGCCAACTTCTATTTACGTCGACGACACGCTGGGCGACTTGAGCACCGGTGACGAGGATGAAATGATGATCAGCACAGCAGCCAGTCCCCGAGCGGAGAAAAATCTCCAACACGGCCGGGATTCGAACCCAGGCCAACTTCTATTTACGTCGACGACACATTGGGCGACTTGAGCGCCGGTGATGAGGATGAAATGATGATGAGGACAGTACCCAGTCCGCGAGCGGAGAAAATCTCCAACCCGGCCGGGAATCGAACCCGGGTCCGCTTGCATGGCAGGCGAGCACGTTACCACCCAACTAAGCAGGCGGACCCCGCTACCTTACAACATTACAGAGATATAGGGTATTCTTTAAGTAAGAGTAGGAACCCTGTTCTGTTTGACATCAAGAAACAACGGTCCATGTAACGGTCAGCAAAAACTGTCACTAATGTTTGATATCGATTTATCGTTTCCGGTGTGCCGTTGGGCCTGTTGCTGGAGGGCAGTTAGGCCGGTATTACACTATCAAATTTCTTTGTCCAATATCTTTGTCCAATATCTTTGTCAAAGATATTTAATAGTGTAATAGGGAGTTTGTCAAATGTCGTCCAATATTTGATCAAATCTAGGGCCTCACTGTATATTTGATCAAAGAAACCGCTTGTCTTCTGTTCACTGCAATGTGACATGTTACCACATGGAGCGCTAGCATCGCTGCAGCGTACTGTCGTCTGTAGTGTTTTTATAACCATTGCCGGTAAATGCAATTGGTGTGTGCCGACAACTACAAAATTAATAGAGATGTCTGAAGCTGATGAGGCGCTTTACAACGTGAGGCACCCTGAATACAAAAATAGATTAAGAAGATTGGAGACCTGACCAGAGCTGACCTGACCTGACGTAACCTAACCTAACATAACATAACATAACCCTCTCCTGTAGCAAGGAATCGGAGTGTTACAGCGAGCCTGTCTTCTGAAGATGTAGCAGTTCTTAAGTGAATATTGTGCTTTGTGATATGAGGATACACTTCATTGAGCACATACAGAAATGTATGCTCATCCATTCTTAAGTAATTGATGTACGACTTGACGTCTTCCACTGTAAGCTCACGTAACAAGTTTTGTTGAATGCTTTTATCGTGTCGTCGTAAAACCCACGTCTTCACCCAGATTAGATTAGTTTTTCGTTCCATAGATCCGTGCTGAGGAGATCCTCGTGGATGTGGAACATGTCGATTTTTTTTAAGCTGAAATAACAATGCTAATAGTATGAATAAATACAATACACCATTTGTTTCTATTAAAAATTTCGCCAATGGAGTAGAAGGAGTTGGCTAGTAGTAAGTTTTTCAGGCTCCTTTTAAACTGATCTTTATTTCTAACTAAATTTTTTATGTTTCCTGGCAAATTATTGAAGATGAGTGTTCCTGAGTAGTGGACCCCTTTTTGAACTATAGTAAGTGCTTTTAAGTTCTTGTGCAGATCATGTTTGAACTGAGTTGTTTGTTGGAAAAAGAGATATATTATTTACGACAAAATTCATTAAGAAGTAAATATACTGAGAGGCAGTAGTTAGTATATCCAGTTCTTTGAAGAGGTTTCTGTAGGACGTCCGTGAATTTACTCCACAAATAATACGTATTACACGCTTTTGGACTCTGAAAACTTTTGTTTGACTTCAAGATTTACCCCAAAATAATATCACATATAACATTATGGTATGAAAGTAGGCAAAGTATGCAAGCTTTTTCATTTTTATGTTGCCTATGTCTGCTAACACTCGAATTGCAAATACTGATTTGTTAAGGCCTTTCTGCAGTTCTGTGGTGTGCTCCTCCCAACTGAATTTATTATCAAGTTGTAATCCCAGGACTTTAAACTGTCAACCTCGTAGGTATGGTTCCATTTTTCCCCCACTTCTTTTCCGCATGTGCACACAATGCAATTGGGGTACGTACAACTGCTGCGGTTAATAACAAGTTGTTGTCAGCCATCTTGAACTTTGACGAAAAATTTGATGACCCCTTCTAGCGCTACGTCAAAGATCTTTGTCAAATATATTGGACGGAATATTGGATCACATCTTTGATCAAATCTTTGACAAAGAAATTTGATAGTGTAATACCGGCCTAAGGGAGTCGCCGCGGCGTGTTTGAGTTCCGTTCCAGCGAGAAAGTGCGACGGCCTTCTCACCTGAAGATGGCGGCCAGGTGGACCGCAGAGGTATTACATCCAGATGACGACATGTTCCGGCTGGAGACCCGACATGAATGCAAACTCTTATACAACTTACGGTTGTTCGTATTCGCAACTGCAGACAGCTTTCATGTAAATCTGAGTGATCGGCTGGGGCTTTGAACGGTCGTGTGCTGGGCGCTGCTGCAGCCGTCTCGTTTAGTGCAGGTGTTGTGTCCTTACCGTCTGAGTTTAACGTGAGCAGTCGGAGAGCACTTCGGAAAAGTTTTGACGGTAATGGTGAAAAATACTGCATGCACCTGAAAAATACAACCACGTTTACGCGATTAAAATGTTAACTTATGAACAGTAGTCGAAACTAAAGCAACAGAGCCATCTAGCCAGACCGGTTTTTAGAAGTGACCTCGTTTGACATCTGGTGCGTCAGCTGCTCTTCGTATTCATGAGAGGCAAGCATGTGTCTCGCAATTACAGGCTTGTATACGACCTCATTTCTCAGGTCACTGGCATATTACGGTCAGCAGTGAAAGCTTTTATTTTTTAAAAGTGGAACTAGTTACAGAGCCCTTGTACTCTGTTACGATAAACAGGGATTAGACAAAATAATACAAACACCTGCATACTCCACCCGTCTGATGCTGAAGGGCGCTACATGGCCTTAGTGATGGTCTTATCAAAAAGTCATGTTTCACAACTATATTAGAACAAATAAGCCCTCGGTCACATATATTAAGTCAAAATTGACCAGGTTTCGAAGCTACTATGAGCGTCGTCTTCAGAATTAAACTACCTGTTCCAAAGCATATTAGGTATATAATACATTAATAAAATTAAAGCTTGTACTGAATGAAAAGAGATGCAGTACTTACAAGTCACATTTTAAAAAATCTAAGCCGGAAAGGCGACATCATGAATAGTTGTAAATAAGATGGCGAGCCGCTAAGGATTGCAACAAGGTGCCCACGTTAGAAAGTGTGGGCAAGTAAACAGGGTGTTGCTACGAGCGCCATCTAGTAGCCGCAGAAACAACTAGGCTACTGTACATTCAAAATTAGACATATGAAATTGTGATGAAGCTGATTGACCCATAACGTAAGCACTAAATAGGATGAAGTTACATATTTATTTGCTTTAAACAGAGATACATTTTGTAACGTAAAAAACGTCAGTTATGACATAGAAGAAAACAGCAAAGATGTAACAGGAAAACAATATATCGGCAAACTGCATGAGGAAATCTGAATCAAAGATCAAGCAATGGCTTTATACAGCCCAAAAAGCTTTTACTTCGCAGCTGCAGCTGTTCGTTGAGAATGAGATCATCATGACGAGAGAGACGTTTGAAAATCTCCAATTCCTCTAAAACATCTAACCTACGCCCTTTCCTTTCAGTACGCAGAATATTGCTATCGCCTATGGCTTTAGACACGTGTCCAGTAATTAAGGGATGATTGGCAAAGGATGAATTTAGGGGACTGGTGCCGTTCTTTCTATAAATGTTCTCTATATCTGAAGGTGAAAGCACGTCCAGTTTGGTCTATATAATAGGAGGAGCAGGTATCACAGATGATTTTATAAACACCAGAACTTTCTGTAGGGGAGCGAATGGATTTCAAATTATGAATGAATTTTCTCATCAGATTATTATTAGTAGAGAAGGCCACATTGCAGTTGTATTTGTTTCACAATTCATATTAAAGGCTGTAGAGGTTCTAAGAGCAGGGGAAGGGGGACTTTTATAGTTCGGGTAAGGAATCGTATTCGTAAATATAGCTCTCGGGTGTAAAATAATTTTGTTGCAAGGACCACGTTCAAATCTCCAGCTTCACAGTACGCACACGGCGGTACAAAGACCTCCGACCTGTGTGTTCCATACGAATTTGTGGCATGGTCGGTGTTTCGGATTATTCGTGGTCGGGTTCGTTTGCATGTGACGGGGCACGACCTTGTCAAAGTCAAGAGTGAGGCACATCCATGCGGCTCCACAGTCAACCGTCCTAGCGCTGAAAGTACCAGTTTTTTGGAGCATTGTAATAGTCTGACGAAAATTGTGTACTTCCGTCGTAATTACAACACGGGTAGACGATCATAACTACAAGAAGGATAGACGGCGGTGAACCCTTCTCGATTTGTATACGTGCTACGAAGCTGCAGTTTTGAAAGTCATCCGAGTGTCAAAGTAGTTTTACGGGTATGTACAAAACGAGAATATGCAGACATACGCTCTTATCAAAACTTTACATTCCTCTCAGGTGTGTCTGCAGTCACTAGAATCTCTACATCTATATAGTTACGCTGCAAATCACATTTGAGTGCCTGGCAGATGATTCATCGAACCACCTTCACAATTCTCTGTTAATCGAATCTCGTATAGCGCGCGGAAAGAATGAACACCTACATATTTCCGTACGAGCTTCATTGGTGATCGTTCCGTCCTATGTAGGTCGGTGTGAACAAGATATTTTCGAATTCGGAGGAGAAAATTGGTGATTGGAATTTCGTGAGAAGATTCCGTCGCAACAAAAAACGCATTTTTTTTAATGATTTCCAGCCCAAATCCTGTATCATTTCTGTGACACTCTCTCCCATATTACGCAATAATACAAAACGTGCAGCCTTTCTTTGAACTTTTTCGATGTACTCCATCAGTCATATCTAGTAAGGATCCCACAACGCGTAGCAGTATTCTAAAAGAGGACGGACAAGCGTAGTGTAGGCAGTCTCCTCAGTAGGTCTGTTACATTTTCTAAGTGTCCTGCCAATAAAACGCAGCCTTTGGTTAGCATTCCCCACAACATTTTCTATGAGGTCTTTCCAATTCAAGTTGTTCGTAATTGTAATACCTAGGTATTTACGTGAATTTACGGCTTTTATATTAGACTGAATTATCGTGTAACCGAAGTTTAACGAGTTCCTTTTAGTACTCATATTGGATGACCTCACACTTTTCGTCATTTAGGGTCAACTGCCACTTTTAGCACCATTTAGATATTTCTTCTAAATCGTTTTGCAGTTTGTTTTGATCTTCTGATGACTTTATTAGTCGATAAACGACAGCGTCATCTGCAAACAACCGAAGACGGCTGCTCAGATTGTCTCCCAAATCGTTTATATAGATAAGGAACAGCAAAGGACCTATAACACCACGCCTGAAATCACTTCTGTTTTACTAAATGACTACAAACTGTGACCTCTCTGACAGGAAATTGCAAATCCAGTCACATAAGTGAGACGATATTCCATAAGCACGCAATTTTAGTACGAGCCGCTTGTGTGGTACAGTGTCAAAAGCCTTCCGGAAATCCAGGAATACGGAATCGATCTGAAATCTCTTGTCAATAGCACTCAGCACTTCATGTGAATAAAGAGCTAGTTGTGTTTCACAGAAGCGATGTTTTCTAAACCCATGTTGACTGAGTGTGTTAATAGACCGTTTCCTTCGAGGTAATTCATAACGTCGGAGGAAACGGTCTATTGACACACAGTCTGGTGATAGTAATAGTGAAACACTGTACGTATTTATGAAAATCTTTCTGTACATACCTCCTCCTAAATGACCGAATCGATTCAAGTAAATTTGGGACACTATGTAAAAAGAAGCACAATATGATCAGAAATCGGGTGTCCCCTACCGCGAAAGGGGAGGGGTAACGGGCGTAGCTCAGGAACATACAGAACAATTTAGACTACAATTATTTAAATACACTGATCAGCCAGATGTTCATGACCCCCCAACTAGAAGCCGGTATATCCACATTTGGCACGGATACCTGCGACGGACACATCGTGGCATGTAAACAGTGAGGCCTTGTTAGGTCGATGGGTGGTGGGAGGGGGGGAGGGGGGGCGGGAGTGTCGGCGCAATTCCGGACACACAAGTCACCGAATTTCCTTGAATTTCGGGAAGGGGGTCAGTGAACTTTGACTCTACGTTTTGCCAAGTTGAGGCGCCAGAAGATCTATTTGAGATCGCTATAGTGATCCTCGAACCACTCCATCAAACTCCAGGCTTAATGACATGGCTCATTGTTGTTGTGTTCTTCAGTCCTGAGACTGGTTTGATGCAGCTCTCCATGCTACTCTATCCTGTGCAAGCTTCTTCATCTCCCAGTACCTACTGCAACCTACATCCTTCTGAATCTGCTTAGTGTATTCATCTCTTGGTCTCCCCCTACGATTTTTACCCTCCACGCTGCCCTCCAGTACTAAATTGGTGATCCCTTGATGCCTCAGAACATGTCCTACCAACCGATCCCTTCTTCTGGTCAAGTTGTGCCACCAACTCCTCTTCTCCCCAATCCTATTCAATACTTCCTCATTAGTTATGTGGACTACCCATCTAATCTTCAGCATTCTTCTGTAGCACCACATGTCGAAAGCTTCTATTCTCTTCTTGTCCAAACTATTTACCGTCCATGTTTCACTTCCATACATGGCTACACTCCATACAAATACTTTCAGAAATGACTTCCTGACACTTAAATCTATACTCGATGTTAACAAATTTCTCTTCTTCAGAAACGCTTTCCTTGTCATTGCCAGTCTACATCTTATACCCTCTCTACTTCGACCATCATCAGTTATTTTGCTCCCCAAATAGCAAAACTCCTCTACTACTTTAAGTGTCTCATTTCCTAATCTAATGCCCTCAACATCACCCGACTTAATTCGACTACATTCCATTATCCTCGTTTTGCTTTTGTTGATGTTCATCTTATATCCTCCCTTCAAGACACCATCCATTCCGTTCAACTGCTCTTCCAAGTCCTTTGCTGTCTCTGACAGAATTACAATGTCATCGGCGAATCTCAACGTTTTTATTTCTTCTCCCTGGATTTTAATACCTACTCCGAATTTTTCTTTTGTTTCCCTTACTGCTTGCTCAATATACAGATTGAATAATATCGGGGAGAGGCTACAACCCTGTCTTACTCCCTTCCCAACCACTGCTTCCCTTTCATGTCCCTCGACTCTTATAACTGCCATCTGGTTTCTGTACAAATTGTAAATAGCCTTTCGCTCCCTGTATTTTACCCCTGCCACCTTTAGAATTTGAAAGAGAGTATTCCAGTCAACATTGTCAAAAGCTTTCTCTAAGTCTACAAATGCTAGAAACGTAGGTTTGCCTTTCCTTGATCTTTCTTCTAAGATAAGTCGTAAGGTCAGTATTGCCTCACGTGTTCCAGCATTCCTACGGAATCCAAACTGATCTTCCCCGAGATCGGTTTCTACTAGTTTTTCCATTCGTCTGTAAAGAATTCGTGTTAGTATTTTGCAGCTGTGGCTTATTAAACTGATTGTTCGATAATTTTCACATATGTCAACACCTGATTTCTTTGGGATTGGAATTATTATATTCTTCTTGAAGTCTGAGGGTATTTCGCCTGTCTCATACATCTTGCTCACCAGGTGGTATCTTGCTGAAAAACACTTCCCTCGGGAAACATGATGGCCATGAAGGAGTGTACGTTGTCTGCAACCAGGCCGTCATAGTTCCTTGCAGCAGCTCCACTGGATCCATGGATGTCCACGTGAATGTTCCCCAGAGCATAATGGAGCTTCTGTCACCTTGTGTCCGTCCCACAGTACACGTGTCACGTAGCTGTTTTCTGGAAGGCGAAGGATACGCGACAGCTTATCGGCATGATGAAGATATCGGGATTTATCGAAGCATGCAGTGTTCTGCAAGTGCTCCAGTGCCAATGGTCACATTCCCTCTTCAGTCCTAGTTCGTGGGGTTAACATTGCCACTTGCATGGGCCGTCGGCTATGGAAGTCCATCGTTAGGAGTGCTGTGTACACTGCGTGTTCAGACACACTTGCACTCTGCCTAGCATTGAAGTCTGATGTCAGCTCAGCTACAGTTCGCCGCCTATCCTCTTTCACCACTTTACTCAGTCTACGACGTCCGTCAAGTGTAATAAGAGGTCGCCACCCAACCCCACGACTTCTGGACGTGGTTTTAGATTGGTTTCGCCACGTGTTGAAGACACTTACCACAGCAGTCCTCGAACACCTGACAACAGTGCAGTTCCCGATATGCTCATGCCGAACCCACAGGCCGTCAAAATCTGCCCTCAGTCAAACTCAGACAAATCGGCCGCCATCCCCATTCTACATATTGACAGCGTGCTCACTGGTAGTGCATGCACCGTGCATGTGTCTGAATGGCGCTCATTCCTCGCCAGGCAACGCTGCTATCGCCTGGATCGGTTTGCATCAGTAGTAGGTCTGTGGTAATAATGTTCTCATACTGACACGATAAAATCTCTCTACATCAAAAAATAAATAATGTAGAGCTATGAAATTTTCGAGAACACATTTGCCTAGTAAACATATATAAGTAATTATCATTGTAAGATCATAGGATAATGAAAGCACGAGATAAGCCATTGCAAATGTGAAATGCTGGTACATCAATCACCGGTGTAGGTGCCAGAATGTTAAATGCAAGGATGCAAACATGCGTGAATTGTGATGTATGCGTACCGGATGTCTGTTTGCGGGATGGAGTTCCATGCCTGTTGCGCCTGGGCAGTCAATACAGGGATGGTTAATGTTCTTTGTGGATAATGCTGGAGTTGTCATCTGATGATCCATATATGCTGGATTGACCGACCTGGTCATCGAGCAGTCCCAGACAACATGAGAAATCAGTACCCAGAACAACCACCTCTGGCCGTAATAATTGCCTTGATACGCCTGGGCATTGAGTCAGACGGAGCTTGGATGGCGTTTACAGGTACAGCTGCCCATGCAGCTTCAACACGATACCACAGTTCATCAAGAGTAGTGACTGGCATATGGTGACGAGTCAGTTGCTCGGTCACGATTGACCAGAAGTTTTCAGTTGGTGAGAGATCTGGAGAATGACCAGGCCAGGGCAGCAGTTGAACATTTTCTGTATACAGAAAGGCCGGTACAGTACCTGCAACATGCGGTCGCGCATTATCCTGCTAAAATGTAAGGTTTCGCAGGGATCGAATGAAGGGTACCGCAACGGATGGTAACACATCTGAAATGTAACGTCCACTGTTCAAAGTGCCATCAATGCGAACAAGAGGTGAGCGAGACGTGTAACGAAAGGCACCCCATACCATCACGCCGGGTGATACGCCAGTATGGCGATGACGAATACACGCTTCCAATGAGCGTTAATCGCGATGTCGCCAAACACGGATGCGACCATCATGATGCTGTAAACAGAACCTGGATTCATCCGAAAAAATGACGTTTTGCCATTCGTGCACCCAGGTTCGTCGTTGAGTGTACCATCGCAGGTGCTCCTGTCCGTGATGCAGCGTCAAGGGTAACCGCTGCCATGGTCATCGAGCTGATAGTCCACGCTGCTGCAAAGGTCATCGAACTGTTCGTGCAGATGGTTGTTGTCTTGCAAACGTCCCCATCTGTTGACTCAGAGTTCGAGACGAGGCTGCACGATCCGTTACAGCCATGCGGATAAGATGCTTCTCATTCTACTGATAGTGATGCGAGGCCGTTGGGATCAAGCACAGCGTTCCGTATTACCCTCCTGAACCCACCGATTCCATATTCTGCTAACAGGGATTGGATCTCGACCAACGCGAGCAGCATTGTCGCGATACGATACACCGCAATCGCGATAGGCTACAATCCGACCTTATTAAAGTCGGAAACGTGTTGGTACCCATTTCTCCTCCTTACACGAGGTATCACAACAACGTTTCATCAGGCAACGCCTGTCAACTGCTGTTTGTGTATGAGAAATCGGTTGGAAACTTTCCTCATGTCAGCACATTTTAGGTGTCGCCACCGGCGCCAACCCTGTGTGAATGCTCTGAAAAGCTAATCATTTGCATATCACAGCATCTTCTTCCTGTCGGTTAAATTACGCGTCTGTAGCACGTCATCTTCGTGGTGTAGCAATTTTAATGGCCAAAAACCAACGTCATTTTTTTTTTTGTTAGGTGAAGCCGCGTCAGATATATGAACATCAACTTACTTTTTTTTAAATGCGATGCTGTAGTATGGTACTTATTTTCTGATACCGGCTATCAAGACGAATCGAACAATGTGTAACAGTAAGCTCTTTGAAGGTCAACGAAGATCAAAATGATTGAAAGAACGTCCCCATACTGAAGGTGTTCGAAGTAGTGAACATCGGTATCAATCCAATCCTGCAGTCTTCTTATCAGGGACTGAGTGGTATTCCTTATCACATCGCCACTTATCGAAACACATGCTCTGACCATTCTCTCTCGTATATCGTGCAAATAGTAAACATTCGCCGAATACGGTGTATCCATCTAACGTGCCAGTGACATGTAAACACCTTTCGACGGTTATCGCAATACGACACCAATAGGAACGTTAAGACTAGCATCGTCGAATCAAGCGAATGTGAATAATGTATTCCTTCGAAGAACAAGTCGATACGTTTCTCAGTTACGCAGAATGCCAACGAAATTCAGTGATAGTTAGAGACTTATATGTTGTAAGATATCCTCAGAGTACTCACTCTACACGTCGTACATTTAAATATGTGTATGATTTGAACAACTGGATCTTTAACGCATAAGAAACATATCCGACAAAGTAAAGTTGTTGTAAATCGGTACTCTTGCCACTGTGGTTCGAGATCCTTGTGTTAGTTCGCGTCAGATCCCAAAGCAATCTGGAATCAGCCAGAGTAGTGCCGTAATATTTTCCCGAGGGCATGCAGCTTTACTGTAAGGATGAATGATGATGGCGTCCTCTTGGGTAAAATATTCCGGAGGTAAAAGAGTCCCCCATTCGGATCTCCGGGCGGGGACTACTCAAGAATACGTCGTTATCAAGAGAAAGAAAACTGGCATTCTACGGATCGGGGCGTGGAATGTCAGATCCCTTAATCGGGCAGGTAGGTTAGAAAATTTAAAAAGGGAAATTGATAGGTTAAAGTTAGATATAGTGGGAATTAGTGAAGTTCGGTGGCAGGAGGAACAAGACTTTTGGTCAGGTGGATACAAGGTTATAAATACAAAATCAAATAGGGGTAATGCAGGGGTAGGTTTAATAATGAATAAAAAAGTAGGAGAGCAGGTAAGCTACTACAAACAGCATAGTGAACGCATTATTCTGGCCAAGATAGACACGAAGCCCACGCCTACTACAGTAGTACAAGTTTATATACCAACTAGCTCTGCAGATGATGAAGAGATTGATGAAATGTGAGATAAAAGAAATTATTCAGATAGTGAAGGGAGACGAAAATTTAATAGTCATGGGTGACTGGAATTAGGTAGTAGGAAAGGAAAGAGAAGGAAACGTAGTATTTGAATATGGAATGGGAGTAAGGAATGAAACAGGAAGCCGCCTGGTAGAATTTCGCACAGACCATAACTTAATCATAGCCAACACTTGGTTCAAGAATCATAAAAGAAGGTTGTATACGTGGAAGAAGCATGGAGATTCTGACAGGTTTCAGATAGATTATATATTGGTAAAACAGAGATTTAGGAACCAGGTTTTAAATTGTAAGACATTTCCAGGGGCAGATGTGGACTCTGACCACAATCTATTGATTTTGAATTTTAGATTAAAACTAAAGAAACTGCACAAAGGTGGTAATTTAAGGAGATGGGACCTGGATAAACTGACAGAACCACAGATTGTAGACATTTTCAGACAGAGCATTAGGGAACGATTAACTAGAGAGGGGGAAACAAAACAGTTAATTAGGAATGGGCAATTTTGAGAGATGAAATAGTAAAGGCAGCAGAGGATAAAGTAGGTAAAAAATACGAGGAATAGTAGAAATCCCTGAGTAACAGAAGAAATATTGAATTTAATAGACGAAAAGAGAAAATATAAAAAAGGAGTAAATCAAACAGGTAAAAAAGATGTATTCTAGCAGGGATGGCTAGAGGACAAATGTAAGGATGTAGAGACGCATGTCACTAGTGGTAAGATAGATACTGCCTACAGGAAAATTAAAAGATCTTTGGAGAAAAGAGAACAACTAGCATGAATATCAAGAACTCAGATGGTAATCCTGTAATAAGCAAAGACGGGAAAGCAGAAAGGTGTAAGGAGTATATACAGGGTCTATACAAGGGCGATGTACTTTGTAACCTCCCCCTCACTTATCGACCTTAATGACAGTGAAAAATTAAACCACGTGTACCTAATGGAAATTTGGGAAAAGCAATCGTCACCGAAGTTAATTTGTCGGTAAAGAGGGAGGAAAGGGTTACATCTTAATGAAAGGAAAAATGCAAATGAAACTGATGGAAATAAATTTTGAAAAGCGGTAAAGTTAATAAAGAAAGTAAATGTGCGGCCGTTACGTTAACAATTAACTAGCGGTAATTAGATATTTGAGATTTGGGGGAAATTACGGTCGCCAGTCCTAAGGACAATTACTATAGTAACTGAAAAAGAAAGGTTATTACACATATAATTAGCACTAGAAGCGTGGCAACTGAAGGTTGACACGTGTAGTGTGAAAACTGAAAGTTTGTCAGATGTAATATATTTCGCTACACTCTGACTTAATTTAGCAAAAGAATTAATAAAACCGGAAAATCGAAAGTTAATTTAGTGACTGAAGTTAATAGTGAGCACATCGAAATTCAGTAAAATACGGTTAGTCTTGGACTACCTCAACAATCATTTCAAAAGCTACTTGAATCTACGCAATTTAGAAATAAGAGATTTGACTTTGAACTTGAATTAAATGATTCTGAACAATTAACAATAGTAAAATTTAGTACGTACCAAGCTGAGCTGCAGTCACAGGTAAGCTAAAATATGGTAACCAAACTCGCACTCTTAATTTGTGCTTATGTAATCTAAGTATTGTAGCCAGCTATGAATACTTTAACTGAACTTTGAAATTAAAGTAGTGAAATGGAATGATGCTGGCGTTTGAGTTTCAACGACACTCGGGTTCATTCCGGAAAAGGAAGGGACCCTGCTTGGTAATGCAATTGGGACAATGAGCAACAAACGTTCATGCTAAGTTGCTGTAATTTTGTGATGCAACAATTTTAAAAGTTTGAAAAGCTGAGGTCTGCCATACAGTTCTAAAACTTTACGTGCTTCCAGTCTTCCTTGTTGGTTGATTGAAGGTTTGAAGCCGTCGATCGAGGAGGTGGCGACAGTCACTCATTGTCGGCCGTCGCTGTTGCAGAAGCTGGGTGTTGGCGCGCCTTCTTCTCGACACGGTCACCAGACGAGACGGGCTCTTGATGTGCGCCAGCTAATGCTTCCCGTCCGCGACACCATGTCAGAAACTATCATCGCAAGTCGAGCGCAATTACATGCTGCCAAACCCCGAAAGCGCGGCAACTCGCGGGAGCTTCACACAACGCAGCTTCTCCACTCGCTACTCCAGCCAGACTCTCTCTGCTCTGCCCGCGCTCCACGCGGCAGAGTTAACACTACCAAAGATCCTACACACTTTGATTCTTCACACGACCTATCGATGTAATCGTTCGATAGCAGTTTTCCCTAGGCAAGACCCAGCGTAAAAATACAAATAATATTTACGAAACAAACCAATTATACATCGACATAAATGCATAAATATACACTCCTGGAAATTGAAATAAGAACACCGTGAATTCATTGTCCCAGGAAGGGGAAACTTTATTGACACATTCCTGGGGTCAGATACATCACATGATCACACTGACAGAACCACAGGCACATAGACACAGGCAACAGAGCATGCACAATGTCGGCACTAATACAGTGTATATCCACCTTTCGCAGCAATGCAGGCTGCTATTCTCCCATGGAGACGATTGTAGAGATGCTGGATGTAGTCCTGTGGAACGGCGTGCCATGCCATTTCCACCTGGCGCCTCAGTTGGACCAGCGTTCGTGCTGGACGTGCAGACCGCGTGAGACGACGCTTCATCCAGTCCCAAACATGCTCAATGGGGGACAGATCCGGAGATCTTGATGGCCAGGGTAGTTGACTTACACCTTCTAGAGCACGTTGGGTGGCACGGGATACATGCGGACGTGCATTGTCCTGTTGGAACAGCAAGTTCCCTTGCCGGTCTAGGAATGGTAGAACGATGGGTTCGATGACGGTTTGGATGTACCGTGCACTATTCAGTGTCCCCTCGACGATCACCAGTGGTGTACGGCCAGTGTAGGAGATCGCTCCCCACACCATGATGCCGGGTGTTGGCCCTGTGTGCCTCGGTCGTATGCAGTCCTGATTGTGCCGCTCACCTGCACGGCACCAAACACGCATACGACCATCATTGGCACCAAGGCAGAAGCGACTCTCATCGCTGAAGACGACACGTCTCCATACCTCCCTCCATTCACGCCTGTCGCGACACAACTGGAGGCGGGCTGCACGATGTTGGGGCGTGAGCGCAAGACGGCCTAACGGTGTGCGGGACCGTAGCCCAGCTTCATGGAGACGGTTGCGAATGGTCCTCGCCGATACCCCAGGAGCAACAGTGTCCCTAATTTGCTGGGAAGTGGCGGTGCGGTCCCCTACGGCAGTGCGTAGTATCCTACGGTCTTGGCGTGCATCCGTGCGTCGCTGCGGTCCGGTCCCAGGTCGACGGGCACGTGCACCTTCCGCCGACCACTGGCGACAACATCGATGTACTGTGGAGACCTCACGCCCCACGTGTTGAGCAATTCGGCGGTACGTCCACCCGGCCTCCCGCATGCCCACTATACGCTCTCGCTCAAAGTCCGTCAACTGCACATACGGTTCACGTCCACGCTGTCGCGGCATGCTACCAGTGTTAAAGACTGCGATGGAGCTCCGTATGCCACGGCAAACTGGCTGACACTGACGGCGGCGGCGCACAAATGCTGCGCAGCTAGCGCCATTCGACGGCCAACACCGCGGTTCCTGGTGTGTCCGCTGTGCCGTGCGTGTGATCATTGCTTGTACAGCCCTCTCGCAGTGTCCGGAGCAAGTATGGTGGGTCTGGCACACCGGTGTCAATATGTTCTTTTTTCCATTTCCAGGAGTGTATACTCGTATATATATATATATATATATATATATATATATATATATATATATATATATATATATATATACAAATAGTAAATCAATTACAATATGTAAAGACACAGAAATGTCATATATTCAGGTAACAAAAATAAGGAAAACAAATTTATAGTACAATAGATGGAAATAGGAGGATATGCATTTCCGGCGTTACACGTGCCCCACATTGTCTGAGGGTGTTCGTGTAACCTAACCGTTTTAAAAAAAATGTCTTTTCTTTTTACGTTTCCACCCCTAAAAGTTGGAGTACCACTTCGAGCATGTATGTGTGTGAGTCTGTGTGTGTGTGTTCGTCTGATTGGTTCAAATGGCTCTGAGCACTATGGGACTCAACTGCTGTGGTCATAAGTCCCCTAGAACTTAGAACTAATTAAACCTAACTAACCTAAGGACATCACACACATCCATGCCCGAGGCAGGATTCGAACCTGCGACCGTAGCGGTCGTGCGGTTCCAGACTGTAGCGCCTTTAACCGCTCAGCCACTCCGGCCGGCTGTTCGTCTGAGTCTGTGTATCTTTGTGTGGGTATGAGAGACAGAAATGTGTGTCAGAGATGCATACACAGGGGAATTGAGGAGTGGAAATACAATTTGTAAAGATCAACTTCTAGATTTGTATGGATACCTAATGAATATCAGCCGTAAACACAATTCTGTAGGAGGCAGCTAACAACATACGTAGTGCCGTTTAAGAGTTTCGAGTGGTGTCTTGAGAACATATATTCATACAGTTTGTCTGCGTCAGTCACGAGTTACGAATAAAACACTCATTGTTGCTACTGGATAAGTAAAGGTCCATAGTTTCTCCCTATCTCTTCCTGCCTAGTAGCATCATTTTCAATGGTGGCAATCTTTCTATGTGCCAACGGCCTTGCCGCAGTGGTAACACCGGTTCCGGTCAGATCAGCAAAGTTAAGCGCTGTCGGGCTGGGCTAGCACTTGGATGGGTCACCGGTCTGCCGAGCGCTGTTGGCAGGCGGGGTGCACTCAGCCCTTGCGAGGCAAACTGAGGAGCTACTTGACTGAGAAGTAGCGGCTCCGGCCTCGCAAACTCACATACGTCCGGCAGAACAGTGTGCAGATCACAAGCCCCTCCGCATCCAATGACGCCTGTGGGAAGAGGACGACACGGCGGCCGGTCGGTACCGTTGGGCCTTCTAAGGCCTGTCCGGACGGAGTTTAGTTTTAATGTTTCTATGTCAATGAAACTTCCTGCATGTGAAGGCCACCGGTGGGAATATGAATGAGAGTTGCAATTCTCTGCGACGCGTGGATCGGGCACCAGACGTTGTTAGCGTTGCTTGTGGTTGGCATTGTTACCACGTGGTGTTCTCAGTGTAACAAACACTCAGTGCCATTTGGTACCACTGCTCCGGACTAGGGAATTCCTTCCGATGAGTAGGCTGCCATTAACACCGTAAGGCAGGGGCGGGCAAACGTTGCACGCGGCTCACGAGCGCACAGCGCTGCACGTGTGCTGCTCGCGTGCAGGCGTCTACCGGGGCTGTGGCGACAGCCGGCAGGTTGCGGCAGTGTAGTGCCAGGCTAAGCTGCGGACGTTGATGCGAAGCGAGCACTATGTAGTGAACGTTGTATTTCAAGAAACGGAGAAGTGGAGATTTTGTGTCTTTTAAAGAGTAATGGGATAATGATTTTTTCTTCGTGCAAAAACGTGAAAATTCGAAATGTTTAATATGTGGCAGTATTCTCGCTGCTCAACGGAAGTTTAGTATTGAAGGCCATTATAATAAATTTCACAAGGACGAGTACAATTTATTGTCGGATTCTGAGCGGATGGGGAGTTGAATGAGCTTAAGAAGAGCGATCTGACGATACCAGATGAATCTGTCGTAGTTGGCCGGCCGGAGTGGCCGAGCGGTTCTAGGCACTACAGTCTGGAACCGCGCGACCGCTGTGGTCGCAGGTTCGAATCCTGCCTCGGGCATGGATGTGTGTGATGTCCTTAGGTTAGTGAGGTTTAAGTAGTTCTAAGTTCTAGGGGACTGATGACCACACCAGTTAAGTCCCATAGCGCTCAGAGCCATTTGAAATTGTCATAGTTGCTGTTGTCACGAGAAATCTGCGACTTTCTCTCGTCATGTCTCTCATCTAACTGATTTAACATTTTATGGAGCACTGTTTTCAAGTTTTCAGGACGACAACAATAATAGCCCAGCGGTATGTGCAAGTTATAAGACTGCGCTTAATATAGCGAGAGCTGGAAAACCATTTGCTGAATTAATAAGTCTCGGTTAAGAGCAAACATCAGTGATGAAAATTTACGTAATTGTTTGTGTTTGTCTGTATGTAGAAATTTTGTTCCAGATATTAAACGTACTGTAAACTCCACCTGTGATAATTAAATAAAACGTATCGTAGGTAATAGGTACTCTTTCAAACCATGATTTCTTTCAAGCACTCCTACTAACCTTATTCATTCACTCAATAAAGCAAACTAGGAAACAAAACGCATTACAGAGGAAGGAGCGGACAGAAGGTATGGTGGGGATGGGAGATAAGCGGTTGGCCAGCTTGCCCCTGTGTGCACGCGGAACACCTGTTAACTGCACGCGTGCAAGTGCACAGCACATGTGCAGGATTCCTGCCCGCCCCTGCCGTAAGGTAAACAGAGAAAAGCAGGGATTGTTGATTAATGGTGTCATACTGTGTTCAGCGACGAATCGCGGTTCTGCATTACCCCGAATTACGGTCGTCAGCGAGTGTTGTGCCAATCTTGGTACTGATTCTATTCTTGCAAAGTTCTACAGTGGCAAAGTGATTTTACTCCTCACATTATGGTGTGGAGACCCATCGAGTATGACGTCATGAGTTATATAACTCTGGCAGTACAACGATACGTCACGAACACCCCTCTAGGAGCGTTACATCTCATGAGATATTATCATGGTACAATTTATCAACAGAACACTGCTCGTCCACACACTGCAAGTGTCTCTTTCAGTTGGCTGTGTGGTGCTGGATTACTGCTGTGGCCAGTAAAATCCCCAGCTCTGTCCTTGACAGAAGACGTGCTGGACCAATCAGGACGTCAACTCCCTCCTGGTGAAACAAGTAACCAGGATATCAAGGACCAGATGCTATACTTGTGGGCCGCCTTACCTCAGGAGAGAATTCGATGGCTTTGATACACCCATCTCAACCGAATTAGTGTCTGCGTCCAGAGCAAAAGGGATGTAACATCTTATTGATAATTAGGCTTATGAACGATCTTCGAAAATTTGACTTTATTTTGTTATCATTCGAATAACTTCGTATGCCCACTCAACCCATAATGTTTAATTTTGTTTCCTATGTGCTATTGACAAGCGATTTCAGATCGATTCCGTATTTCTGGATTTCCGGAAGGCTTTTGACACTGTACCACATAAGCGGATCGTAGTGAAATTGAGTGCTTATGGAATACCGTCTGAGTTATGTTACTGGATTTGTGATTTCCTGTCAGAGATGTCACAGTTCGTAGTAATTGACGGAAAGTCCTCGAGTAAAACACAAGTGATTTCTGGCGTAGTGTTATAGGCCCTTTGCTGTTCCTTATCTATATAAACGATTTGGGAGACAATCTGAGCAGCCGTCTTCGGTTGTTTGCAGATGACGTTGTCGTTTATGGAGTAATAAAGTCATCAGAAGATAAAAAAAACTGCGAAACGATTTAGAAAAAAAAATCTGAATGGTTCAAAAAGTGGCAGTTGATCCTAAATAACGAAAAGTGTGAGTTCATCCACATGAGTGCTAGAAGGAACTCGTTAAACTTCGGTTACACGATAAATCAGTCTAATCTAAAAGACGTAAATTCAACAAAGTACCTAGGTATTACAATTACGATCAATTAAATTGGAAGGAACAGATAGGAAAAGTTGTGGGGAAGGCTAGGCAAAGACAGCGTTTTATTGGCAGGACACTTAGAAAATGTATGAGATCTACTAAGGAGACCGCCCACAGTACGCTTGTCCGTCCTCTTTTAGAATACTGCTGCGCGGTGTGGGATCTTTGCCAGATAGGACTGCCAGAGTACATCGAAAAAGTTCAAAGAAAGGCAGCACGTATTTTAGCACCCTGAAATATGGGAGAGAGTGTCACAGAAATGATACAATATTTTGGCTGGACGTCATTAAAAGAAAAGCGTTTTTCGTTGGGACGGAATCTTCTAAATGGCTCAAATGGCTCTGAGCACTATGGGACTTAACATTTGAGGTCATCAGCCCCTAGACTTAGAACTAATTAAACCTAACTAACCTAAGGACATCACACACATCCATGCCCGAGGCAGGATTCGAACCTGCGATCGTAGCAGCAGCGTGGTTTCTGACTGAAGCGCCTAGAACCGCTCGGCCACAACGGCCGGCACGGAATCTTCTCACGAAATTCCAATCACCAACTTTCTCCGCCGAATGCGAAAATATTTTGCTGACACCGACCTACATAGGGATGAACTGTCACCACGATAAAATAAGGGAAATCAGATCTCGTACGGAATGATATAGGTGTCCATTGTTTCCGCGCGCTATACGAGATGGGAATAATAGGGAATTGTGAAGGTGGTTCGATGAACCCTCTGCTCGGCACTTAAATTTGATTTGACGTAGATGTAGGTGAAGTACCTTTTCACATAAGTGTGAGGTCAGTTGTGTCAGACATGTTGACGTAACGGACACCATGGTTTTTTGATACAGCACCATAAATATCAGCATATTTAGGGACGTACCTGCGTCAGACGCAATTGGGCATTGAAATAAATATGTGGCGGAAGTAAAAAATATGTAATTTGTGCCAAGACGGGATATGTCCGAAGGAATAGAAACCACATATACACTCGAAGGAATTATCCCAGTGTAAGAAAGGGTTGTAGATGTGATGTACATGTATAGCCAAACAATTGTTTATGGTTACAGTTTGAGAAAAACTGAATGATTTATTCAAGTGAAAGTGCTCCACAACTGAGCAAGTCAATACTCGACTGATCTTGCTCTGGTCCCTATGTAAGCGGGTATTCAGCGTGGCACAGAGTTATCGGATGTCTTCTTGATGGGCATAGTGCCAAATTCTGTCCATCTGGCGCCCTAGATAGTCAGCATGCAGAGATGTTTGCAGGGCTCTGCCAATGAAACTACAGACGTTCTCTGTTCCGGAGAGCGCAACGACCTTGCTAGCCAAGGTAGGGTTCGGCAAGCACGAAGACGTGCAGTAAAAAATATGGTCGTATACGGATGGATATTATCTTCCTTAAATATAAGCTCAAGGTAACTTGCCATGAGGGACAACACGTAACGCCGGAAATGCATATCCTCCTATTTCCATCTATTGTACTATAAATTTGTTTTCCTTATTTTTGTTACCTGAATATGACATTTCTGTGTCTTTACATATTGTAATTGTTTTACTATTTGTATATATATATATATATATATATATATTTATGCATTTATGTCGATGTATAATTGGTTTGTTTTGTAAATATTATTTGTATTTTTACGCTGGGTCTTGCCTAGGGAATACTGCTATCGAACGATTACATCGATAGGTCGTGTGGAGAACGAAAGTGTTTAGGATCTTTGGTAGTGCTAACTCTGGCGCGTGGAGCGCGGGCAGAGGGAGAGTCTGGCTGGAGTAGCGAGTGGAGCAGGTGTGTTGTGTGAAGCTCCCGCGAGTTGCCGCGCTTTTGGGGTTTGGCAGCATGTAATTGCGCTCGACTTGCGATGATAGTTTCTGACATGGTGTCGCGGACGGGAAGCATTAGCTGGGGCACATCAAGAGCCCGTTTCGTCTGGTGACTGTGTCGAGAAGAAGACGCGCCAACATCCAGCTTCTGCAACAGCGACGGCCGACAATGAGTGACTGTCGCCACCTCCTCGATCGACGGCTTTAAACCTTCAATCAACCAACAAGGAAGACTGGAAGCACGTAAAGTTTTAGAACTGTATGGCAGACCTCACCTTTTCAAACTTTTAAAATTGTTGCATCACTAAATTACAGCTACTTAGCATGAACCTTTGTTGCACATTGTCCCAATTGCATTACCAAGCAGGGTCCCTTCCTTTTCCGAAATGAACACGAGTGTCGTTGAAATTCAAACGCCAGCATTGAAGTTCAGTTAAGGCATTCATAGCTGGCTACAATATTTAGATTACACAAGCACAAAATAAGAGTGCGAGTTTTGTTACCGTATTTTAGCTTACCTGTGACTGCAGCTCAGCTTGGTACGTACTAAATTTTACTATTGTTAATTGTTCTGAATCGTTTAATTCAAGATCAAAGTTGAATCTCTTCTTTTTAAATAGTGTAGATTCAAGTAGCTTTTGAAATGATTGTTGAGGTAGTCGAAGACTAACCGTATTTTACTGTATTTCGATGTGCTTCAGAAAGAAAGCTTACTATTAACTTCAGTCACTAAATTAACTTTCGATTTTCCGGTTTTATTAATTCTTTTGCTAAATTAGGCCAAAGTGTAGCGAAATTTATTACTTCTGACCAACTTTCAGTTTTCACACTACACGTGTCAACCTTCAGTTGCCACGCTTCTAGTGCTAATTATATGTGTAATAATCTTTCTTTTTCAGTTGCTATAGTAATTGTCCATAGGACTGGCGACCGTAATTTCCCCCAAATCTCAAATATCTAATTACCGCTAGTTGATTGTTAACGTAACGGCCGCACATTTACTTTCTTTATTAACTTTACCCCTTTTTCAAAATTAATTTCCACCAGTTTCATTAGCATTTTTCCTTTCATTTAGATGTAACCCTTTCCTCCCTATATACCGACAAATTAACCTCGGTGACGATTGCTTTTCCCAAATTTCCATTAGGTACACGCGGTTTAATTTTTCACTGTCATTAAGGTCCATAAGTGAGGGGGAGGTTACAAACAATGCGGGGCTTAGAAAATCATCCACGTAGCGCTGAGCCGTAGGGATGCCATGGCTGAAAAGAGAAGGCATCCCAGACCATCTCTCTTGTTTGCCAGGCCATATGGCGTCTCCGGTCTCACCTTCGACATAAAATCTCAATGGCTGAAATAGAATAGGCTTCAATGTGGGTCCCGCTACCAAGTGAGCCCCAATGAGCGAAGACGTGTCTGGAGATGCTGTGGGCAACCTGTCGCCACCATATGGCTTAACAACCAGGAGTGATTTTTTTTCGCACCAGGACTCCTTTGGTTATCATCAGAACGTCAGAAGCACGTCATAGTACGGCCCATTTTGTCTCTTTTCAAGGCAAGACGTCCTGGACTTACATTTCAGCAAGATGACGCCCACCAGCTCACGAGAACTTATACTACTTACCTTCGTGTTTGCCAAACCCCTCCTTATCTAGCAAGATCGCCGGGTCTCTTCCCAGTTGAGAACGTTTTGAGCATTATGATGGGGGGGTTTCTACATCCATATCGGGAATTTCACGATCTAACGCGGCAACTGGACAAAATTTCACATTCACTCTGTGTCGGTCCCTCATGGCCAGGGGACATCGGCTGGTAATTAATATTCAATGTCTATAAAATTCAACAACAGCCGTATATTTTAAGACATCCTACTTTATGCCGAAAGCGACCAGTTTCGGCATTTCAATTTGCCACCTTCAGGCCCCATACGATTCTTTCCAAACTAACTAACTTGTCGCAGTTCACGGTATCCATTGATTTATGGTGCTGTGTGACAAGTTCGTCTATTAACATAGAAGCGTATGGGGCCTGAAGATGGCAAAACGAAATGCCGAAACTGGTAGATTTCAGAATAAAGTAAAATACTTTAAGTATACGGCTGTTGGTGAATTTTTTTGACTCTGAAAATTTGGCAGTATACCCCTCAAGAAGACATCAACAACTCTGTCAGTCAATGCCAAGCCGAATAACTATTTACATAAGGACCAGAGGGGTACCAGCCCGTTATTAACTTGCTCAACTGGTAAAGTTCTTTCACTTCAACAAATCATCCAGTTTTTCTGTAATTGTAATCTTTTGTTTGTCTGTACACGTACTCACACCTAGAGATTTTCTCCCCATTGAGATAATTCCCTCGCTGCGCATCTCTCGCCCTCTCTTTTCTTTTGTCTTGGACTGTTTGTTGTATATCTGTAAGCCTCCTATCACATCCTTGGTGCGGATGCAGTGTAGGCTCCGAACCTAGCTCAGGAATACAGTAAATAGTGTGAGGGTGTAAGATAAATGGCCAAGGACGTGACAAGTATAGAATTTGGATCGGACGGAAAGCGTGTTCGGTTAGGTGAAGCGATGAAGCAATCGCTAGCGTAAAGCAGGAGATCCCGATTCGTGTTTCGGTTTTGCTCAAATTTTCAATTTCTGTCACGGAATTGCTTCAGTACAAAATTGCGACTGACGTCGGTACCTCCCTCAAAATGTCAATAGGGAGCTTTGTAGTTGGGATCTGGAATCTGTGCATCTGTGAGAGATTAGCTCTGTGTTCTGGAAGATATATTGTAGAAGTGAGAGATAAATGTTGCCCGATGGTAATGTCAGTGGTATGTGATGAACCACACTGTCGCATGATGACCAGGCACAAGAGCCTTTAGTATCCAGAAACCAAACACAGAGCAATGCAACAACCCTCCGACACGTCAAACTCCTCTTTCCCTTTCTTTAAAATTATTTGTTGTGTAGATCGAGCGGAGCCCGTTTTCGACCGAAACCAGTTGTCCCGTTAGAAATAACACGATTGCGCCGAATTTACTTGTGGTGTCACCGCCAGACACCACACTTGCTAGGTGGTAGCTTTTAAATCGGCCGCGGTCCGCTAGTATACGACGGACCCGCGTGTCGCCACTGTCAGTGATGGCAGACCGAGCGCCGCCGCACGGCAGGTCTAGAGACAAATGGTTCAAATGGCTCTGAGCACTATGGGAGTCAACTGCTGTGGTCATAAGTCCCCTAGAACTTAGAACTACTTAAACCTAACTAACCTAAGGACAGCACACAACACCCAGCCATCACGAGGCAGAGAAAATCCCTGACCCCGCCGGGAATCGAACCCGGGAACCGGGGGGTCTAGAGACACTGACTAGCACTCGTCCCAGTTGTACAGCCGACTTAGCCAGAGATGGATCACTGACAACTACGCTCTCAATTGCCGAGACGATAGTTAGCATTGCCTTCAGCTACGTCAGTTGCTACGGCCTGGCAAGGCGCCATTACCAATTGATATTGAGATTGCACTTACGTGATATCAAGAGCGATGTTCACCAATTATGTAGTAAAGTTAAGTATTACTTCAACTACGTACTTTATTTGCTACTATAATTTCCCTTAACTGTTCCAGACCTCACGCCAGTCTGCGTGAGCTTTAACGCGTGCCTTTCGGCCTCCTCTAGCTACAAGGTGTTGGCTCTTCTGCCGCCGGGCGCCTCCCTGGGTCTCGCGCCGCCGATCGCTTCCCGTGACCAGTTGTCCTCCGCCATGCAACTCTTGCCCGCTCCGGACCATCTGTCGTCTTCGCCAGTCGGGTGCTGCGACTCGATGGAGGTCGACCCTTCGGCCCCTCCTGACTCTCTACGGGCGCATACACCGCATGTTGGCGTGCACCCTGGACTAGGTTTCCAGGCGTTTCCTAGCTCCCCCCGGACCGAATGGCCGGGTGCGGGTGGCACAGCCACGCCTGTTGTTAGTCTCCCCACCTCGTCGCATACGTCAACATGGGGTCCTCCCCACGGTGGGCGGAAGCCTTATAACACAACCGTTCGCCGATTTGCGGGGGAGGAATGTGGTGTCACCGCCAGACACCACACTTGCTAGGTGGTAGCTTTTAAATGGGTCGCGGTCCGCTAGTATACGACGGACCCGCGTGTCGCCACCGTCAGTGATGGCAGACCGAGCGCCGCCACACGGCAGGTCTAGAGACACTGACTAGCACTCGTCCCAGTTGTACAGTCGACTTAGCCAGAGATGGATCACTGACAACTACGCTCTCAATTGCCGAGACGATAGTTAGCATAGCCTTCAGCTACGTCAGTTGCTACGGCCTAGCAAGGCGCCATTACCAATTGATATTGAGATTGCACTTATGTGATATCAAGAGCGATGTTCACCAATTATGTAATAAAGTTAAGTATTACTTCAACTACGTACTTTATTTGCTACTATAATTTCCCTTAACTGTTCCAGACCTCACGCCAGTCTGCGTGAGCTTTAACCCGTGCCTTTCGGCCTCCTCTAGCTACAAGGTGTTGGCTCGTCTGCCAACACTTCATTAGTTACTCTAAAAATAATAGTGCTACTGTTTATCACTGTTAACGTACTTCTATCACCGCCGGAAATAGAACAGAGTGGTACTGAATGCCATCATCAGGGTGTAGAGTAAAGTCGGCTTACTGTTGTCAACAGGAAGTACCATGACCGAATGGAACAAGTTTGTTTCCAAACAGCGCTCACGAAGCATACCGTCGTAATAGCGGTACAGAGATATATTAGGATAAGAAATCGGAGTATATAATTAATGATCAACTGGAGAACGGGGGTCCCTCAGACATAAAAGTGGAGGAAATATCTGTGAACATCCTCTCATCTACATCTACATACATACTCCGCAGTCCACCATACGGTGCGTGGCGGAGGGTACCTCGTACCAGAACTAGCATCATCTCTCCCTGTTCCACTCCCAAACGGAACGAGGGAAAAATGACTGCCTATATGCCTCTGTACGAGCCCTAATCTCTCTTATCTTTGTGGTCTTTCCGCGAAATGTAAGTTGGCGGCAGTAAAATTGTACTGCAGTCAGCCTCAAATACTGGTTCTCTAAATTTCCTCAGTAGCGATTCACGAAAAGAACGCCTCCTTTCCACTAGAGACTCCCACCCGAGTTCCTGAAGCATTTCCGTATCGCGTGATGATCAAACCTACCAGTAACAAATCTAGCACCCCGCCTCAATCCGACCTGATAGGGATCCCAAACGCTCGAGCAGTACTCAAGAATAGGTCGTATTAGTGTTTTATAAACGGTCTCCTTTACTGATGAACCACATCTTCCCAAAATTCTACCAATGAAACGAAGACGACTATCCGCCTTCCCCACAACTGCCATTACATGCTTTTCCCACTTCATATCGCTCTGCAATGTTACGCCCAAATATTTAATCGACGTGATTGTGTCAAGCGCTACACTACTAGTGGAGTATTCTAACATTATGGGATTCTTTTTCCCATTCATCTGCATTAATTTACATTTATCTATATTTAGTTAGCTGCCATTCTTTACACCAATCACAAATCCTGTCCTAGTGATCTTGTATCCTCCTACAGTCACTCAACGACGACACTTGCCCGTACACCACAGAATCATCAGCAAACTGCCGCACATTGCTTCCACCCTATCCATAAGATCATTTATGTAGATAGAAAACAATAGCGGACCTACCACACTTCCCTGGGGCACTCCAGATGATACCCTCACCTCCGATAAACACTCACCATCGAGGACAACGTACTGGGTTCTATTACTTAAGAATCCTTCGAGCCAGTCACATATTTGGGAACCAATCCGATACGCTCGTACCTTCGTTAGGAGTCTGCAGGGGGCACCGAGTCAAACGCTTTCCAGAAGTCAAGGAATATGGCATCCGTCTGATACCCTACATCCATGGTTCGCAAGATATCATGCGAAGAAAGGGCGAGTTGCGTTTCACAGGAGCGATGCTTTCTAAAGCCGTGCTGATGCATGGACAGAAACCTATCTGTCTCAAGGAAATTCATTATATTCGAACTGAGAATATGTTCGAGAATCCTGCAACAAACCGATGTTAAGGATATTGGTCTACCCTTCTTATATACAGGCGTCACCTGCGCTTTTTTCCGGTCACACGGGACTATACGTTGGGCAAGAGATTCGCGATAAATGCAAGCTAAGTAAGGAGCCAATGCAGTAGAGTACTCTCTGTGTACTCTCTCACTCAAATGTTTTATGTGCTATTCGGGATCACCCTATAAATGCGGAACATACTGCCTTGTAACGATGGTGAATTTATAGGATCTAAACTAAATGGATATGAAACGCAACAGAAAATACAGAAACCAGAATTGTGATGGAAGATTAGGAGAAAGTAATACGACAACAGGTCGGCAAGCGATCATAGGGTGTCACCAGTAAATACAACGGTTATTTGGCAAGTAAGTTACGATCGGTCACGAAATTGAAACCATTGAGAAACTTAACTCAAAATAAATAAAAAATGTTTTATTTTCACCAGTCAGATACACCTTCCAGCTACTTCTTTAGGTAGTCGTCGCCCCGACTTACACACATGTCGTAGCGTTTGACCAACTTTTCAAAACTCTCGTCATAGAAGGCAGCAGCTTGTGCATTCTGCCAACACTCTACGCTCGTGTGCACTGTGCTAAAATCGAGCGGTCTGTGTGAGAAGAGATGAAACTCAGGTGCAGCCAGTTACGGACTGCTTTGTGGGTGATCAAAAATTTCCCGTCGGAAACGCTGCAGGAGCATCTCCATTGCCCGTACAGAGTGCGGCCGAGAATCGTCATGCAGAAGAAACCGCATTACAGTTACGTTGTGTGGGCTGCATGATATCAGGCAGAATCTCTCTCCAGGCCCTCATACTTGGCGGGAAACGCTATTCCCTGGGCATCTTCATATGCTCACTGTGCACTCAGAACCGAAAATAGCGACGTGAAGCGGTCGACGGGCGTACTGGAGACATCGCCCACCAGACCTGTGCAAAGCTACTTCGGAACTTTCACAGTGGTTTCCATTTCGCGACCGATCGTAATTTACTTTCCGAATAGCCCCCGTAGAAATAAAAGCCGCCGCCGCAAAGTAGTAAATCTATTCTCGTTACTGAATAATGCAGAGGGACGATTTCAAAGCAATGTAATGGTACGATGTAGTGGCTGTATGCCGGAGTGCTTTGCTTGGAGCGAGCGATGACTCTTGACTTACGGAGGCGTGCTGGAAACTGATCGAATTTTTTATTACGTCATGCATATTACTCGCTCGACTTACACGCTTCGTTGGTGAAAGTTGCACCCTTCTGCCGAAACAGTGTTTAGAATTACAGCTCGTGACATAGCGGAGTGTAAGTACAGAAAGAACAGCCTTGGTTGCACAAGATAGACTTAATTAAGTTTCACGTGTGACTCCTAGCATTTATGGGGGTGTGTTTTGCATTAGTGAGTTTCTTACGTTCACTGAATATGCCCACTTGCCTGAATTAGGTACTCCTTGCACTCTTTAGCACCTTTCTTTTCGCTGTTGTCATTATCTTTTTCTGTGTTGCTCTAGGTCGACAGTGGCTATCCGGCTGTTACCTGTCAGCTCTATGAGACTTTTCAGTACAATCCACGCCTCGGTCACAATTAGCAAGAGTTTTCATTCCGTAAGCTCTGTCATAGTGCTGTATTTTATGAGTTGAAATTTATGCCTCTAACCATACCCTGGAAAGCAAATATGTCCCTGATCTCCCTAGGTGTATGTCTTCCTCTTGTTATTTTTAATTCATTTATTTATTATTGCCTTTAACAGCAAGTTTTACTTCCAACAGTCTGTGTTTTCCCCAGATTATCTGATGATACCTAGAACGGGCGAAACGCGTCACAGGGCTTGACATGGAGTTCAGTGATTTTTAGTGGTGTGTATCGTAACTGCTGTATGTCGGTGCGTGAAAAACAGGGAGCTGTAATCTACTTTGACGAATTAGAAGTGTTCCTTTAGCATGATAATGCCACACCATACACGAGAGCAGCGGCATTTACATCAATCTTATGCCCTTTCGTCGATCATCACATAATCCCAACGTGGCTCCAAGGAATTCACTCTGATGGTGATGAAACGATGCTAGATGAGTTGACGTTGTGGCTCCTTCAAAATGCCAAACATTCTACAGTGAGTTTATCAACAAACTTGTCTCTCGTTTGGAGAAATGTGATTATTGCCGGGGTGATTATTTCGAGAAATAAATTGGAAGATCGAAAAATAAAGCTGTTGAATGTTAATAAAGTATGATTTACGAAAACAGCTTTAAGAAATTCCACACACCAAAATATCAGAAGCACCACTTTTCAGCACGCCCACGTACTGTGGAATCGTTTGGGTCATGACACTGAAAAACTATCTGAACAACATTTGTGATTAAATGTATTATATTGAATGCAGTCTGATGACGCCGACACAAACTATCTAACGAAAAGTTTCAGAACTATAAGCCTGACAGAAAATAAAGAGCAACTCAGTACTGAATTCCTGTAAGAATTACAATAAACCTTGACGAACGACATTGAAGAAAGAATTATGACCATACATGCTAGCACGTTTTGAAAATCTCCCGATGCCATAGAAGGAAATTATAAGCCGAAAACTATCAAAAATGAGATGACTGGGTCTTAACACAAAACATGTACGCTACTTTAACGCACTTCTTGATAGAGGTACGTGCAGTCCCCAAAATGCTGAATAGGGGAGTAAGTCACCGACTGGATGCAAGCTGACTTTATTATTGCAATATTTTGCATTTCGGACATTGCCATAATCCGATAACTCGGAACATAACGTTGTACACATATAAAAAAGTTAATACTGCAGTAAAACGACCATAAGCGTGTGACTATGATCGTTACTACTACAACATGTAACTTTATATTCTAGGATCTCTAATGACAGCAGTGTTCGAAGCGTGTAATATTGCAATGTAATGTCAGTTTATTTGCGCTCAATGACTTGTTCTGCAGCGACCTATTCAGCATTTTGCAGACTTCACACATTTTTCAGCATGGGTGCATACCTCCTTCGTGACTTCATTTCGCAGCCATCTTAGTTGGTAAAGGTATTCGCCTGAAAACAGTACAGGAAGAATAATGGATAACTGCACAATTTTTTGAACGACAAGTTTTCCGTCCGGTGTTCCAATATTTGTTATTATCCTTGTCACAGTTGCAGTTTCCACACTTAAGTCAGTTTCACGTGATTAAGTTGGTGAAAATACGCCTGTGTTCAACGAGATTGCGAACCCAAGACTACCCACCGTTATGTCAATGCAGAGATATAAGTGGACGACGCATCACTGAAGTAGGTGCTGAAATTTGAATAAGGTCGCTGAGAATTTATTAATATAGAGCTCCGAATAAAACTATTAGTATCGTTCATTGAGAAAGTAACAACCACAAAATATCAGGAAGGATTCATCCGAAACAACCCAAAATGGCACAGCTATTTGAAACTGACTATACGAACAGCATATACAGACAGGATTGATAATGAAACTTCCTGGCAGATTGAAAATGTGTGCCGGACCGAGACGCGGACTGGGGACCTGTGTCTTTCTCAGGAAAGTGCTTTACAAACTGAGCTACCCAAGCACGACTCACGACCCGACATTACAGCTACAATTGTGCCAATACCTTGCCTACTACCTTCCAAACTTCACAGAAGCTCTTCTGCCGAACATTGAGAACTAGCACTCCTGGAAGAAAGGATATTGCGGAGTCACAGCCTGGAGGGATGTTTCCAGAATGAAATTTTCACTTTGCAGCGGAGTGTGCGCTGATATGAAACTTCCTGGCAGATTAAAACTGTGTGCTAAACCGAGACTCTAACTCGGAACGTTTACCTTTCGCGGGCAGGACTGATAATATACATCATATGCTTCCACTGAGTTCTGTCCTTCCGCGGTGAAAGTGTATTTCTTCAAGTGAAGCGAATAAGAAAACGGATGTGTAATGTTGACAAAATAACATATCGCAGACCTCTCTTCGGGAATCTGGCGTTTCTTATACTCACAAGCCGACACAAATATTTCCCAATGCTAATTGCAGGTAATGGAGAATGTGGGGCATGACAAAAAAAATGTCTCCTTTTGAGTATTAAATACGGATTGTTATAGTCTGTCTTACTATTATTATAAATCTGAACGAGATAACGATAGTGGATCAGACATGCATCAATAGCTGTAGAATGTAGTAATTCACTTTACTTGATTACAGCAAAACATTTAAAAGAAATTGGCGTAGTGGTAAAGCGTTTGCGTGGTACCGAAAGGCAGCGGCACGGAAACCCTAGTGGAACACAGATGTTTTGAGTCAGCTCTTACCCTAACCTCCACCTCTGTACGATGTGAAGAATCACCAGAAATGACGTAACGTTCTGATAACACTATAAACTGCAGGTCCCATTCACCTGTACGAATACCGTGGTTTTAAGGTGGCCACATCCGCGGAAACTCCAGATCTTACCTCACATTTTTCATGACATACCAACTATTGAAACTCTTTGTATGCAAATGAATATTTAAATTCGTCCTCGAACTCAGCGCCACTTTGAAGTAGCTGCTAGAGCATAATAGAACCGTGAAGAGAAAGAATTGTTGGGAAAAGTGTTGCATTCCTCTAATTATCACCTGAAAGGCGTGTGTGTTTGTTGCTGTCATCCACTGTAGGAAGTCATACGTGGAAATGCGTGCAAAAGTACTGGCAAAAGGAACATTTTTGAGTAAAACATTGAGCGCGAAAAGTAGCTGCGAGCGTTGCTAATAAAAAAAAAAATTGAACAAGTTTTATTGGAGAAAGTGTCGAAAATGATTAATCAATGTGGTGAAATCTGTATAGTTTTGTGTGTTAATGGATGGTGCCGCCAACGGAGTGCAAATAATAATTAATAAGTTAAAACGAATGGTTGTGACTGTTTTCTTCGATTTAGTGATTTTCCTGCACTCATCAGGAAAGGAACGACTATATCGTAAGTACAACAGAGTGTAATTATCGCATGCTCAGAAAGACACCTCTTAAATTGTAGAAGACATATCATGAAACGCTTTGAATCAAAAAACTATGCAATTTAGTGTTCAGAAAGAAGTACAGCATTTCGCAGGCTCTGTCGTTAAAATTTCATTTTGCACTCAGATTACATAACATAAAAATTCAGCGGTTGCACAAATAAAAAGAAACATTGACATTTAACAGACAAACATTAATCGTGCACAAGTGTTATAGGATAAATGAGGGACATGCAACTCACCGAACTAGTGTCCAATTTAACGATTTGTACCAGGACGTTGAACGACATGAAATTATTATATCATGTTTAATAACTGTAAATTTAGGACGAACTCAGCAATTCACAACAGTAATATCAGAAGCAGAACGAATATCCGTATAAACTATGCACCTCTCTGTAGGATTCAGAATCTTATATTTTGATCTAAAAGTCTCTAGCAGGTCTCCAGTGGAAATAAAGTGGAAAACTGAAAATATCCAAATCACTAGAAGCTAAGTAAAATAATACCACATTAACCAATCCCACTAAAATGCGTCTCTGTAGATGTGCTGAGGAGTGTAAATTCCACATGACTATCAGATAGAGCAAGAATTTAAACAATACACACAGAACCATGTGACTATGTGAAGGCGACCTACGCATTAGAGACAGTGTCTCTATACTGGAAGTATGGATGGACCAAGGAAAAAAATTGGTGACTTGTTTTGTGTTATGGGGGAGACGCGGAAACCATACTGAAAATGGACCTGGAAGCGTGAAGTATTGTAGAAGGAGAAGAGTCAACGCTTTAAGGGGCTCCGGAAAGGCTCAAAATCATGAAAAGTTCAATTTTTACTTTTTTGCGTTTTCTGAATCTGCAGACTATTACCTTTTAATAGATATATAATTTATTCAATTCCGAAGACTACAACTATTTTTAATTTTTTTTTGAAATGTGTTCTACATGGGCGTGACCCACTGTGGCGCTGTTAAACTGCTGTCAAATGGTGTTATTATTAACGTCCGTGTTCATCAGGTACATTTTAGTGATGTGAGATAAAGTATGTGTTGTGGCTAACCTGTGATGGTTCAATATATATAGCTGGTGTGATTGTCGATTGTTTCATGTTTATTTACTCTGTCGTTATCTCGAAAATATTCGTAATTAATTCTGTTTCTTGAGTCTCTGTTTTGTTGAAGTATAATAATGAGTAAAAGTTAAGTTGCTGTTGCGACTTTCAATGATGGCAACATTGTAAGGTGCAAGGTATTTAGAAATATGGGAATGAAGATAGGTTCTAACATGGTACGAGCGATGCTTGCTTTAGACAAGGAACGCCTTCGGGCTGCAGACAGGGCTGTAAAGAGTCTAGAAATACAAGCAAGAGTAAACAGGAGGAGGAACAAGAGGAAGCTGGAGGAGGAGTTTGCAGAGGATGAAGATAATCCATCCTATAGACCTGGAATGCACTAAAAAGTTAATCCAATCTTTGTCGCTCGATTCCCAAAACTTTTATTTTCTCATACTAATTACATGTTTTCTAAGGATCTTCCAAACATATTTGTTTCAAACTTTCAGAAAATGTTACACAGTAACCTTCTGCATAATTTAACACAGCCTTTTTCCAAAAAAACTGTATATTTGTGAATATATAAATAAAAAATTGCAAAAAAATGTTGTGAATTTTCATTACAATTGAAAAAAAAATCATATTTAATAACTGAACCAAAATTTTGTAAAATCCCTGTGTTAAGTTGTAGCCCATATTCCAATAAATAATCTGTAAAAAGTTCAACTTCCTACCTCAAATACTTTGTGAGGAAAGATGTAATTTATAAGCGTTATTTTAACATCGCAAGTATAGGACGTTCCGGAGCCCCTTAAGCGAAACTACGTCTTCAAGTGTGGAATAACAGAAACGACTGTACGCACATTTTCATGTGCCTCTTGTATGTGTTTTCTTTCCAAGAGAACGGATTTATTTGCGGTATACTGATAAAAAGCACATCACCATATTGTGCAAAGCAACACACACAAACACAAACACACCAAAAAGTATTTGTGGCAAATACTTTTTGGTATGTGTGTGTGTGTGTGTGTGTGTGTGTGTGTGTGTGTGTGTGGTGCTTTGTACAATATGGTGATTAGCAAATCATATAAGTGCTGCATGTATTTTGGAATACTTGATAAATACAATCTTGCAACTTCGCAATAAAATCTCACGGAATTTCCGATAGCACCAACACACCAAGAATATTTCGCCACAGTGGAAGAATAAAAGTCGAAAACCGACGATTATGTAAAGTGTATCATGCAAATCTTGTGAACAGCCGTCTGATGATGAACTTGTCAGTTCGAAACCGGTTACGGCGCTATTTATTTAATTAAACAGCAGTATTAATAGTGGCTGGCTGCTATCTTCTTGTTTGTTAGAATCAACCTACATTAATTGTACACAGCCACGGTCTCACCATATCAGTTTTAGACAAAATAGCAAACTACAACTGACCAAAAATAAAAAATGAGGCAATTACTGGCACCGGATTCTCCATTTTAAGTATTATAACCCAGATGACACTCACTTATGGAACTGGGTAGCGCTGCTATAATGTCTTAATTGTACATAATTGCTGCACACTTCGTTACAACCTTGCCGATTTGCTACTCTATGATGTTCATTTTTTGCAAAACCACTCACATGGCGATTTTTTGTTACGGACAATAATCTACATTGCTTTTGTGTATAAAAGTGAGCTGTAAAACGAGAGCACGCTCATTGTTCTTCACCTTGTATAGATGTAGATAAGGGTTTCGTAGAGACTTTATACAAAGAGCCACTTTGATGAAGGCCTTAACGCGGCAAAGCAGAATAAAATTATCAGTCTACGCATTCTGGAAACATATCGTGGGAGGCATTTATATAAGGATCCGTACACAACAGAATGGAGCGATTCCTGTTGATAACAGCAGAAAACAGTCTATGGCATTAACTGCTTAGTCTAAAAATATAAGCGGAAACTTCGTACAAATGCGACAAGTAGGTGCTGTAGAAGTCTCAGTATAAGAACGTACGCTACTCCTCAAAGTGTCAGCCAGACTGAGGGTCTCCGCCGCTGCTATTCACGAAGCGTTAGCGTCATTAAGTAGTGCTCACACGATCATAGTGTCACTATGAACGTTCAAGGAACGTGCCGTTCAAAAATTTACATAAAAGTCGCTGTACACCGCTGTAGAGAGATTACTGTCGACGATAGTACGAATTGTCACTTGGCACTAGACGCGTACGTATGTTTTCAAGTCTACAGGAACACGGAGACCCTTTAGTAAAGTACCTAAAGGAAATTTCTGCAAATGTGACGAACAAGCAGTAACACATATCTCGGAAAGGAGCCACCTACACGTTTGAACCATACTGTGTGCACTGGTAGTTGTCGTCGTTGGGAACTTCTCAGATTCCAGTAATTGTTTTAATCCAACGACGCAAAATCTATCAGCCTAAACGCTGTAGAAACGTGTCGTCCAAGAAATACGCGTGAAGCTTCCTATCCAAACCTACAGAATCTTAACTGACGACAACAGTAGAAGATGACACGTGTGACTAAAACCGTAGTCAAGTTAGAAGATGATAGTAATCTAATCAGCAGCAACGATGTACAAACGTGCCGCGAAAACACGATGTCAGTTCTCGGTACGGAACCACTTGGCAAGCAAGAAAGTTTGGTCCTCAAAAATGGTTCAAATGGCTCTGAGCACTATGAGACTTAACTTCTGAGGTCATCAGTACCCTAGTACTTAAACCTAACTAACCTAAGGACATCACACACATCCATGCCCGAGGCAGGATGTGAACCTGCGACCGTTGCGGTCGCGCGGTTCCAGACAGTAGTGCCTAGTACCGCTCGGCCACAGCGGCCGGCGTTTGATCCTCGCGTGGGTGTTCCTGCTGTGGCACTGGCGGATGACGGCTCTAATCTAACAGTGCTGAATACTACCATTCAAAACATTATAGTAACGCGTCGCTCAAGAAAGCTCCGAAATGATCTCTACGCAATCATGAAGAGTGCTCACCGCCGAAAATATCAGGAAATATGAGAGAATGTTGGTGATGCTTTGAAAATGATAGGAGCCCGACGGCGCAGACTCAGAATAGCGACAGAAACATTCTAAACCGTTGAAGAGCAGCAGTTAACATGGGTCTCAGTACAAAACCGTGTGGTACGTCCGAAAGCTTGCACCAGACTGATGATCCTCGCGTGCAAGAGCTTGCTGCACACTTTGTGGATCACGGCGATAATTTCAGTCTGTCGACACATCAAACTGTCTAAAAACATATTCTATAAGACATTTACATAAGGCTACCTACACAAACCTATGGACCGTTCACCGCGGAAAACAATGTTAAGTAACACATTGCACTGATTCCACAAGCTGCGACATCGTCGCGAAAAAAACAGTGACCCGTATATGTAATAAGTTTCCTTTAATTTACGTCTATGTTCACAAACTTCTTGTTAACCGATTACGATCATCACATCTGCAGCAAAAATGGGAAAAACATAAATACACTCGCAAACTCTATACAGCTTAAGAACAATACATAGACCATAATGAAATGTAGTATTGACAAAATTAACATTTGTGCGCCTTAAATATGAAGAGGCATAACTATTTCATAAAAACAAAGTCCTACTGTACTGCAGCCATAGTGGCATCGTCAAATGTTAAATACGGAGTCAGCACCAGCATCGACAAATACATGTAAATAACATCACATCCACGAGCCATATTGTCAGTAGTACTACCGTTTAAAACAAGCTGCCGTACAGTAGCCACAAGATGTTTGTGTAGTACGTTCACCAGATGTCACTAATGTCGGCATACACTAGTTTTCAATAATTAATAGAAACAGAGAAAATAAAGGGCGATACAATAGTTGAGGTCTGTAATAAGCTTACAACGTAGAAAAAGAATTACAGTAATAACAAACAATAAAAAGAAGAACACGACAAAACTAAGATTGTTAAAAAGAGGAAGAGTTAAGAAACCGTGGTTGACATGTGCTCTAGTGCCAATATTCTAGATAATGACACAAATATTAAACACCGTTAATAGTGCACAGTGTAATATTAAACAACCTTACAACACAAACATCTTGTGCCTACTGTACGGCAGCTTGTTTTAAACATTAGTAGTACTGACAACATGATTCGTGCATGTGATGTTATTTATATGTATTTGACGATGCTGGTGTTGATTCCGTATTTAACATTTGTCGATGCCACTATGGCCGCAGTACTTTAGGACTTGGTTTTTATGAAACAGGTATGCCTCTTCATATTTAAAGCGCACAAATGTAAATTTGGTCAGTACTACTTTTCAATATGCTCTATGTAATGTTATTAACCTGTAAACAGTTTGCGAGTGCATTAATGTTTTTCCCATTTTTGCTGCAGATATGATGGTGGTCATTAAGGACCAAAACCGGTAATCGGTTAACAAAAGTTTGTGACCATAGACGTAAATTAAAGAAAACTTATTACATTGCACTAACTACATTCTGACGATTTAAAGACCACAGTCGAGTTGCCGTGCAGAATCAGGTTATCGGCAGTCTATACAAATGCGACGAACAGGCACCATCCAAGGTCCCAGTATAGAACCCTGTGGTAGACCGGAAATGTGGCACAAAACTGAGACTCTGCGCCAGAGAATGCTGCTCGGAAATTTCTGAGTCACAAAGACGACTTGAATCTGACGACGCAGAATCAATCACTCTTAACATTGTACAAACTTGTCGCTCAAAAAATTTACGTAAGCGTCCCTACACGATGCTACATGGCGTTCACTGCCGACTATAGTAGGAAGAGACACATGATATTAAATATTTTGAAGACGACAGTATCTGATGGTGCAGAACTCGAATATCGGCATAAACTTTCTAAGAATTCGGTGAGCGAGTGTCGGATCAGAGCTGTGTGGATCGCCCGAAAGTTGGAACCAGACTGAGGGTCAGCTCGTGGAGGCGGTAGTGGGTAGCAAACTCGGCTGCTCTCGCAGTGTTTAGTGGGGGCGTGAGCGAGGCGGCTGGCTCACCATTCCGGTGGAACCAGTCGCTGCGGCCGCCAGCGTCCGGTATAAAAGGACCCAGCTCGGCTCCAGACGGCACCACTAGCTTTCAGCTGCAGATACAGTCGCCGCAGTCCCACAACCACCAACCACCAAACACCATGAAGGCCGCTCTGGTGAGTAGCACCCTCTCTGCCAATAACCTACGTCTACACTTCTCGAGCCACCTTATTGTGTATATGGCTGAGGGTACTTCTCATTCCCCAATAATTTTCTCTCTCTCTCTCTCTCTCTCTCTCTCTCTCTCTCTCTGTGTGTGTGTGTGTGTGTGTGTGTGTGTGTGTGTATGTGTGTGTGTGTGTGTGTCCTGTAACACTCATGAACACTACATAGGAAGAATCGTTGCATGTAAACCGTATGAGCTCGTATTTTTCTAAATTTGGGAGTTTTGTCAGCTACATGTATATCTTCAAACTGTCTTACTGGTGCACGGCAGAGGGTACCTCTCACACATTGACCTGGATCCCGCTCTCTTCTTGTCACTGTCCAGGTCTCTGATGCATGCTCGTACGTACACATGGCTGTCAATTACGGCTTCTGTAGTCCTTACTTACACTTCTTTGGCACCTACCTTCCCCAGTGTGAGTACCTCACATACTGGTAAAATGGTTCAAATGGCTCGGAGCACTGTGGGACTTAACTTCTGTGGTCATCAGTCTCCTAGAACTTAGAACTACTTAAACCTAACCAACCTAAGGACATCACACACATCCATGCCCGAGGCAGGATTCGAACCTGCGACCGTAGCAGTCGCGCGCTTCCGGACTGAGCGCCTGAACCGCTAGACCACCGCGGCCGGCCCATACTGGTAAAATTGATAGCTCTGCTGTACCTTCCTGCTAACTTCTGCCTCCATTCTTGCATTTTCTATTATCGATTTTTCTAGACATTTAAAGTTATCCATAATTTCAATATCATGTCCAATTTTAATTCGTCCCTTGCTTTCTCCGTCTCTTCTGCCTTCTGCAACCTCAAAAAGTGAGATATGGTATATATTATCAAATCGCAATGTTTTCGTATGTGCTTCAGTGGCCGTAAGTTAATTCAGAAGCAAACACTTAGGTGAAACTGCTTGGGAGATTAAAACTGTGCACCGCACTAAGACTCGAACTCGGGACCTTTGCCTTTCGAGGGCAAATGTTCTACCAACTGAGCTACCCAAGCACGACTCGCATGGCTTAGCTATGTCTCCGCAATACTACCTTTCTTCCAGGAGTGCTAGTTCTGCAAGGTATGGAGGAGAGCTGCGAAGTTTAGAAGCTTGGAGACCAAGACCAGATACTGGCAGAATTAAAGCGGTGAAGACGGGTCGTGAGTCATGATTGGATAGATCAGTTGGTAGAGCATTTCCCCGCGAAAGGCAAAGTTCCCGAGTTCGAGTCTCGGTCCGGTACACAGTTTTAATCTGTCAGGAAGTTTCATATCGATGCACACTCCGCTGCAGAGTGAAAATTTCCTTCTGGAAACATTTTGGTCATTATTATTTCATACGTCGAGTACGTAGTTAATCGTTTGTCCCTCAGACTTGGGGACTATACTATATGGCCTACACGAAGTACGTGAGTCGATAGCATGCTTTATCCGCTCGTAAGGTCTGCTGCTTCACTTGCCCGTCTCTGATAGACAGTGTGTCCGGAACGCATGACGTAAAAAATTAAGCAGATCATCCGGAAAACAGTTCCCTCTGTTCCCCTATAAGAGCGCCGTAGACAGAGGCAGCGACGTCAATAGCGTGTTGCTGGACTAACGGAAAACGTTAGACACAGTTCCACACTGTCTTTTAGCGCGCAAATTACTAGCTTACCGAGTATCTGAGCATATTTGTGTCCGGGTTCAAGACTTCCTTGCTGACAGAAATTAACGCGTCGTTCCTTTCTTTTAACTGCGATTGGTTACAACATTACAGTTATTTGTCGCATCCTATCTTTGAAAGTCTCCTGCCTATTCCAATCTTATGCCTGCAAATTACTCTCTGATATAGCTCCTCTGATTCTCGCTTCCCGTGTTGTTTCCGACACCATTTTTAGCCCTTCATCCAAACACTACACATGTCCATAATATCTCAGCCGTTTTTCTTCGATTGTATCCATTATAGTGGTACCGAGGTTCATTCTCTTGTGTACGTCTTAAGTTTTGGTTTCATCCCATGATGTCAACCAACAGCAACACCTCCAAAATCCCGTGTCTATTGACAATGGTTGTATTCACTTACTTCCCCTGTTTAAGCTTCATACGTTGCTATAACTCTCCAAAAGTTTTAACCATTCTTACCTTCGCTATTGATCTGTGCTCCATAAAACTCCATTTGAATATTCTTAACGATACGAAATTGACAGATATAATGCTAATGTCAGGTGTATACAAAAGGGGTGTTATACGACCGCCACTGTTAACAATGTACAGCAATTATGTATTGGACGTCGTCGGAAAGTTCCATGCGTCACTTTGTAAACGATGGTATTGACTGTAGGGAAGGTGCAATACTAAAGGACTGTAGCGAAATGTAGGGAAATCTGTGGATGATCTGTGATTACTGCAGGAACTGGTAGTTGAACCTGAACGTAAGTAAAAGTAACGTATTGCGCATAAATGGATGAAGCAACTCACTGCTGTTCCATTAATGTACTGGCGATAAATCAAAAGATAATCTTAAGATACTTAGCTCTAATGATATAAACAGCTTTAAACTTGAATGACCACTTAAAGAAGGAAGAAGATGCCACAGTCAGATTAACTGGAAGAATCTTCAGAAAACGTAGTTCATCCATGAATTAGCTGGCTTAAATAACACTTGTAAAACAGGTTCAGCATAACTACTCTTCAGTCTGAGACCGTCACTCCTCTAGAGTAACAGAAGAGGTAGCGTAAGTCCAGCGAAGAATAGCAAGTGTAAACATGGGATCGCTTCACAAGTGCAAGAGATAAAAAAGAGGTTCCCAGAAAACTCCAGTGAGAAAAGCTACAAGAGAGGCATAGGGCGTAATGAAGAGATTCACCATTGATATTCCAAGAGAAAATGCTTCAAGATAAATTGTTCATCATTTACTAATTACCATAAATGTCCAAGGTGAAACTCAGAGAAATTGGAGTTCACATGGAGGTAGACCCAGAGTCGAGAATAAAACAGGAAATTATGGAGACACCCTCCCCCACACACCGTAAAACTGCCTGCGAAATATAGATTTTCATTTTTAGAGGACGATGAACCGGCTGTTTTGAAGAATGCGATCAACTTGATGTAAAGATTATTTCAGGCAGTAGCAGACCTTGCGTTATTTAGTTTCATGTTCCATGAACAATTTGCACGATAAATCGTATTGATGTGGAAGGAGTCACTATATTTCACATAATGAATTATTTTCTAAATATAGCTGCATTCTGATCATTTACAAGTGTTTTTTATCACTCTTTATTTTTTTTAAACATGCAGATGCCATTTAGTAGTTTCTATCCACCATCTTGCACACATTACAATAACACAGATCCTTCTATGGAACGGAAGGAGTTGTTGAGGAGAAACTTTTTTCAACTTGATTTCAATATTTACTTTTCTGTCTCTCAGACATTTAAATCATTGGATAAGTGCTCAAAATATTAGCTGGATCATCGTGCAACCCTCTTGCCTTCAACACTACATTGATATGCAGTAACGAATGTCATTTTTTAAATTCCGGTACTGTATTTATGTACATCATTGTTCATTTTGAACTGCAGTGGATAACTTACAACAAACTAGATGACGGAATAAATGTACTGTAAAGCGCAAGTCAAATTACCTAACTCCTCTAAGAGATGTCTACAAGATGATCACAGGCGAGCGCCACATATTTTTACAGCGCGTTCTTAAGCGCTGTATACGTTATTCCTGAAAGATGCGGTGCCCTGATAAATCATTCGAAACGAATTTATTGATTGAAAACGTGAAGATGCTTACTTATTTGTCTCTCCCCAAGATCAGCAGTCATTGTAAGTGCAAATGCGGCAGAACTAAGTTGTTTTAGGAGTCCAAAAATAAGTTTTTCCTGGTTGTATTCCCATCAATCGGGACATATAAGAGTTTGCAGCTTACATCCTAATTATTATTTACTCACCTTGTGTTGCACTTGTTGATGTGGTACCTCTTGAAGTGCAGAACTGAATAGATTGTGCCTTTTTAAAACTGAGGACGAGACAGTTCCCAGGCAACTAGTCAATTATACTTCTAAGGAAGTTGTTTATCATTTCTTCTGTTGCTTCAATTGATTACAGAATTAGTGCCATCTGCGAAAAGAACTAGTTCTGATTGTTGTACATTAGATGGAAGAAAGTTTACGTGTATGTGGAGCAATAGTGGTCCTTGGACTGAGACTTGTGGGACACCAAGCATCGTTCCTCGTCAGAATCATGTCCCCTGACTACGTTGTCTGAAGTAATAAATACACGTTTGCGCATTGTTTTGGTTACATATGGTATTATCCATTGGTTGGCTATACCATCAGTCACACAAAACGTCAGTTCATCTAGGAGAATATTTCACTTCGTCAGATGCCTCAAAAAGGTCGCAGACAATACAAACAGGCGCTGTTTTGTGGTTTAATGCTTGTAAAACTTGGCGAGTGAGTAATATGGGTGGAGTACGTGTATGATGAGAGCACGTGCTCTTTCCTGCCGCAGGTTCTGCTGTTCGTCGCCGCTGCCTGCGCCCAGGCTGTGGACAACAAGGAGGCCGCTCCTGAGAAGAAGCAGGAGAAGAGAGGCCTGCTGGGACTGGGATACGGCGCCGCCGTCGCCGCACCCGCTGCCGTAAGTGCCACTACCGCTGTATACCCGCAGTAGCCTGTCAGTGTTGTTATCCAGCAGTGGGTGACGGATACTTTGTGGCATTACACAGTATCTCTGAGCACTGACTCCTCATGCGGTCTTGATCTGATACTGGTTGTCACTACCTAAACTAATTATAATTTTTTTATTAAAAATTAAACTCCTCCAGATGTGCTTAAGATTTCATAGTCATTTGGCCACTAGTTTCGACGTTGCGTCAGTGCCATCTTCAGGACTGTACACTATGATGATATCAGTTGTGTGTGGCTGAGTACTAGAAGTCCGCGGTGAGGCCAATACGTGCTCCACATGGATGGCGGGCACTTTAATAAAGAATTATAAAAGCTGATGTCCCACCATCATATAATTTAAATATGGATGTACGAAGATTAAACTATTTATCTGTAAAGTTAACTAAAGTTGAAATCTTCTGGGGTGTTAGGCCTCGTCATATTTCCACTAAAATAATCTACGTTTCGACCACTCTGCTGTGGATATTCCGGTGTCCACAATTGCTAGAGGATCCTGATGGAGAACCCAGCTGAGGGGTCGAAACGTCGATTATTTTAGTGGAAATACGACGCGGCCTAACACACCAGAAGATTTAAACTTTAGTCACAACGGCCACGAAAGCCTGCAGACTTAGATAGGATTACATCCACTTGTTCACTGATACCTGTTGTCTGCAAGAAGTCATGTGTGTGAATTTAGCAAGCTGTGTTTCACCCAGGTGGGTTGCATCACTAATTCTAAAACTGTGTCATGGGTTTGTGCTGTGTCCGCTAAAACACAAAGTATGTACTGTTGCCTTGCAGGTGAGCTACGCTGCTCCTGCCATCGCCGCCGCCCCTGCTATCAGCTACGCCGCCCCCGCCGTGAGCTACGCCGCCCCCGCTATCAGCTACGCCGCTCCCGCGATCGCCGCCGCCCCCGCCGTCAGCTACGCCGCCCCGGCGATCGCTGCTGCCCCCGCCATCAGCTACGCCGCCCCCGCCGTGAGCTACGCCGCCCCTGCTCTGAGCTACGCTAGGTGAGTAGCACTACAGCAGATGTACTGCTAGAGGGACGGAGAGTTCTCAACTGTCTGTCCATTGTACGGACTCAAGACACGACCTGAAATAATGTCCTGCAGATGCGGAAAAAGCCAACGGCTTTGCCGCAGTAGTAATACGAGTTTCCGTCAGATCACCAAAGTTAAGCACTTTCGTGCTGGGTAGCACTTGGATGGGTGACCGTGCGGCTCTGCAGAGCGGTAATGGCAATTGAGATACTCTCACCCCCATTGTAGCGGTGTGCTGCCCACATACCACTCTACATCTGTATCCAATGACGCTGACTGGGTGAGAATGACGTGGCGATCGGTCGGTACTGTTCGGCCCTACTAGGTATGTTCGGACGGAATTTGTGTGGAGAAGGCTTGGAAAAGAGACCTAAACAAGTGTGCATGCGGAATTTGTCTATGAAGCCAGGGTAATCCTTCTGGAATCCTAGAATGACCCTTAAAGTCTGCAGATGTGTCTGTGTGCTATTATGAAACTACCTAGCCAATTCAAATGGCTCTGAGCACTATGCGACCTATTTTCTGAGGTCATCAGTCGCCTAGAACGTAGAACTAATTAAACCTAACTAACCTAAGGACATCACACACATCCATACCCGAGGCACGATTCGAACCTGCGACCGTAGCGGTCGCTCGGCTCCAGACTGTAGCGCCTAGAACCGCACGGCCACTTGGCCAATTACAACTGAGTTGTGTACGTCTTTTGGTGAGACTATTCATAGTGACTGAGCCACCGTTTTTGATTTTGTTTTTCCCGTTGAACCTGGGATTCTACCCCTCGTTGGCATTTTTCTGCCGTTGGAGGGATTCTTTTTTTTTAATTTACGTTCTGCTTTCACCTTTCACTACTGACTTGCACTCGCTGTAATTGTCTCTTTCGGCATTAGTCTAACATATAGGAATTTTCTTCCCGTTGATTCGTAAACCGGATGAAATTGCCATGTGTTAAAGGTTTCTTGACGACAAAAATTTTCAAAACAAAACTCTTCTGAAACTTCCTGGCAGATTAAAACTGTGTGCCCGACCGAGACTCGAACTCGGGACCTTTGCCTTTCGCGGGCAAGTGCTCTACCATCTGAGCTGATCATATCAGCGCACACTCCGCTGCAGAGTGAAAATCTCATTCTGGAAACATCCCCCAGGCTGTGGCTAAGCCATGTCTCCGCTTATCCTTTCTTTCAGGAGTGCTAGTTCTGCAAGATTCGCAGGAGAGCTTCTGTAAAGTTTGGAAGGTAGGAGACGAGATACTGGCAGAAGTAAAGCTGTGAGTACCGGGCGTGGGTCGCGCTTCGGTAGCTCAGATGGTAGAGCACTTGCCCGCGAAAGGCAAAGGTCCCGAGTTCGAGTCTCGGTCGGGCACACAGTTTTAATCTGCCAGGAAGTTTCATATCAGCGCACACTCCGCTGCAGAGTGAAAATCTCATTCAGAAAACTCTTCTATAGGGACAAGAATACATCGGAAAAAATAGTCTTCACTACGGCAGTGAAAGAAATGTAGGTAGGAAATACTCTAGAGGGGACAGAAATAAGTGAGTGAGTAATATATATATAAAAAAATTCAACAGAACAACTCTTCTGGTTAGTTCATCGTTAAAATAAACAAATAAAGGAAATTAACACCTTGCCTTTGTAAATTTGTTTACTCTCCTACTTCGATAAGTTTCGTGAATGCCTCTTACTATTACGGCGATGAGAGCTAACTCCCATCCAGTTTCAGTAATTTTTGGAGTTTCTAACTGGCTGTGATACCAGGGACTTGTGAAATCCCTATTATTTGCTGTAACACGATGTACGCTATGCACACATAGCTCAACTCCTGTCCTTCACAGAAGTTCTGCTACATACAATGACTACCCAAGGCATTATGACCTATGCCCACAGCAAGGTTGAATACCTCCTGGCACTATTGTGGGCACATGATGCAGTGGGGAAAGAGTGTACGCGGAAGAGCGACGAATCTGCAGTCATTACAACAAATGCAAAAATCCACTGATACAAGCGTTTTTGACATAGGGAACATTGCTCTGGCCCTGCGGCTGGAAACGATAATTTCTGAAACGGCGAAACTCGTCGCCTGTTGGTGTAGTTCTGCTGTGAGCACCCATCGAAAGTGATTGAAGATCGGTGAAATAACCAGTAGGCCGGTTGGTATTGGACGACCATGCCTCATTACAAAATGTAGAGACCTGATGCTGCCCCGTTGTGTAATTCACTTAGGCAGCTATCTGTGGCAGAACTGACTATAGAGTACAATGCTGGTGTAGGCACAAGTGTTTCAGAGGACACTGTTCAAATGCCATTTTTGAACAAAGATTTCCGCGACCCCTGTGTGTTCTGCGTCGTCACTTACAAGTGGGGTGGGCACAGAATCAGTGAGTTTTCCACGATGAATAAATAGAGAAAGTGTCGGACAGCGCCGTTTACCTATCCAGTGTAAATACGTTAAATATGCTGCCGTGCGGAGTCCTCCGCAATTATGAGAATTTTTCGGTCAATATTTATTCTTCCATTCGTCTGTTAACCTATGGTATGGTACGGTATTGAACTGGATGCCTAGAAACGACGGAGAGGATCCGTCCCCGCTGTAGTCCACAGTGGTACACAACTCCACAACAGGCAACAGCAGTCCACACACCCCACCGCCGCCCCACACCGATCCCACGGTTATTGTGCGGTTCGTCCCCCCCCCCCTCCCAGTAGAGACCCACGGAAACGTCTCACACCAGACTTGTTACACCTTGTCGGTGGTTGGGTCCTAATACGCCGTCATCGAGACGAATGGCTGCACGAAACATGCACTGCACCTTAGATGCATGCGGGTGAGGGCAGAATTACGCTATGGGGCACATTGAGCTGGGCTTCCATGGGATCTGTGTTGGTAATCGAAGGCATCATGGCAACAGAGAAGTACGTGAACATTATTGCGGACCACCTGCATCATTTCAGTCTTGAAGAGAGCCCTACAGGGATGAGATCTTCCAGCAGGATGACTGTCCGTGTTGCAAGATCAGATTGATTCTACGGTGGTTTGACGGGCATTATAGTGAACTCAGACTGACGTCTTGGCCAGCAATTTTTCCAGATCTGTACCCACTGTGAGCCGGCTGCGTGCCCGTAAAATCTACCCCGTAATTTGTGGGAATTTGCTTGACCTGTGCGTAGACATCTGCTGCCACATAATTCTGGAATCCTGTCAAAGACTTGAAGAACCCAGTTCAAGCGGAGTCTTTGCTGCCCTGCGTTTGAAAAGTGGAACCAGACGCTATGAGACAGAAGGTCATGATGTTGTGGTTCATCTGTGTATCTTGTGGGATTAGTAGTATGTTGCTGAGATATGGCTTCGTCACGCCTATGGAATGGTTTCCAGAGCGAGTGTATCACTCTGCAGCGAAGTGTACTGTGTTGTAATACAGGGTGATTCAAAAAGAATACCACAACTTTAAAAATGTGTATTTAATGAAAGAAACATAATATAACCTTCTGTTATACATCATTACAAAGAGTATTTAAGAAGGTTTTTTTTCACTCAAAAACAAGTTCAGAGATGTTCAATATGGCCCCCTCCAGACACTCCAGCAATATCAACCCGATACTCCAACTCGTTCCACACTCTCTGTAGCATATCAGGCGTAACAGTTTGGATAGCTGCTGTTCTTTCTCGTTTCAAATCATCAATGGTGGCTGGGAGAGGTGGCCGAAACACCATATCCTTAACATACCCCCATAAGAAAAACTCGCAGGGGGTAAGATAAGGGCTTCTTGGAGGCCAGTGATGAAGTGCTCTGTCACGGGCTGCCTGGCGGACGATCCATCGCCTCGGGTAGTTGACGTTCAGGTAGTTACGGACAGATAAGTGACAATGTGGTGGCGCTCCATCCTGCTGAAATATGATTTGTTGTGCTTCTTGTTCGAGCTGAGGGAACAGCCAATTCTCCAACATCTTCAGATACTGTAGTCCAGTTACAGTAGCACCTTCGAAGAAAATGGGACCAAAAACTTTATTGGCTGAAATGGCACAGAAAACGTTCACCTTAGGCGAGTCACGTTCATACTGAGTTGTTTCCCACGGATTCTCAGTGCCCCATATACAGACATTGTGACGGTTGACTTTCCCGTTAGTGTGGAAAGTTGCTTCATCACTAAACACAATCTTTGAAACGAAAGATTCATCTGTTTCCATTGAAGCAAGGATAAAATCACAGAAATCGATTCTTTTAATCTTATCAGCTGCAGACAGTGTTTGAACGAATTTCAGACGATAAGGTTTCATAACTAACCTTTTTCGTAGGACTTTTTCGTCGATTCACTTCTGCCGTACTCAATAACACAAAAAGCTTTCCGTTGAGCGGTCGCCATCTTAGCATCAACTGACGCTGACGCCTAGTCAACAGCGCCTCAAGCGAACAAATGTACAACTAAATGAAACTTTATAGCTCCCTTAATTCGCCGACAGATAGTGCTTATCTCTGCCTTTTGTCGTTGCAGAGTTTTAAATTCCTAAAGTTGTGGTATTCTTTTTGAATCACCCTGTACTTTCTGCCATTGTGAAACACTGTGTCAGACTGGGATTGGAGGGCAGGGAGGTGTCTCCATGAGAGTGATGTTTGGTTCACCTCAAATGTCATGTGACGTACACCAGTCTGGCCCCATATGAAAATATGGTGCAGGAGTGGAAAACTCGCTGCCTCTGCTTTACATGCTTGAGGAATAACCCCATTTTGTTCCCTGCGCTATTACGCAATGTGTGGCTACGAAGCTCAGCCACCACCAAAGTACATAAAATCGAAAGCTGTACTTCCCCCGTCTGAGAGATGTCACAGTGACCAGAGAGAAGCCCCGTGTGACGTACATAATGACTGATACACTGACAATGGCGAGTTTTCTTTCGTGTGGGGCCTTCCTCACACGGATGTGCTCGACTCAGCCATTCGACATGGCACACTTAGTCATACGAAGTACGTCGTCTCTAAACTTTACCTGCCTCGCACATCTGTCCTACGTTTGTCAAATTTCTGGTACCGCAACACTGCACTCTCACTGTAAACCTCAGCTTCAGTCTTGAGTACGTAAAAACGCAGATGGTGGGGCGATGCATATCAGCTAATAGCCAATACTGCACTCGTTTGTACGCCTTGCGCGCGTCTGGTTGCGTGTAGAACAGCGTTGGTTCTCATGAACGTCTAAGGACAGTGAAGGTATTTAACTAAAGTAGTGTTCATTACTTCACAATTTAAATTGTGAAGACAACCAAGAGAAACAAGTACGAGATGTTCCAGAGGAAGTCGAAGAAGACCGAAATATAAATTTTCAGTGCCCCACAATGGACGAAATTAGGATTGCCTTGAAAACACTAAAAATTACAAAGGCTCCAGGCCTAGACAACATAGCACCGGAGCTCTTAAAAGCAGATACTGAAAGTACTGTTAAAATGCTCCATCCTTTGCTGAAGCATATTTGGCTTGAAGAGAAATCTCCAAAGGAGTGAAAAAATGGCTTGGTGGTAAAGCTCCCAAAAAAGGGAAATTTGTCAGACTGTAACAACTGGCGTGGTATTACATTGTTGTCAGTGCCCGGTAAGGTCCTCACCAGAATTATTTTAAACAGAATCAAAGAATCCCTTGAAAAGCGACTGCGTGAAGAACAGGCCGGTTTTAGGGCACAACGCAGCTGTGTTGATCTTATTAACACTCTTAGGATCATATTAGAGCAAAGCAAAGAATTCCAAGCAACCATGTACCTGGCATTCATTGATTTGATATCAAAAGGCCTTCGATTCCGTGAAACATAAAGTGCTCTGGCAGGTTTTGCGGAAGTATGGCATACCACAGAAGATCTTAAACATCATAAAAGATCTATACGAAGGCTACGAATGCTGCATACTCCACAAGGGAAATATGACAGAGCCCATAAAAGTAACAACTGAAGTCCGGCAGGGTTTCATTTTGTCACCAACACTTTTTCTACTCATTCTAGTCTCTGTTATGAGAAGAGTCACAGCAGGCAGGAGACGAGGAATCCAGTGGGGGATCCACGAACGTCTGGAGGATTTGGATTTTGCAGACGACATAGTTTTATTAGCTCCAAGGCTGACTGATATGCAAGCTAAATTAAGCTTGCTGAAAGAAGAAGCCGAGACTGCTGGCCTCAACATAAATACAGGCAAAACAAAGGAAATGAGAGTAAATTCAGGTAACATGGAGATGCCCCTGTTAATAGGTGAGCAGCGAGTGGAGATTCCTGTATCTGGGTAGTATAGTGGCGGAAGATGATGGAGCTGGAGATGACATGAAAAACCGCATTAAAAAGGCAAATGCTGTCTTCATACAATTGTATGCAATATGGAAAAATATAAATATCACATACAAAACAAAAATCCGTATTTTTAATACAAATGTGAAGGCTGTCCTTCTGTACGCCAGCGAAAGCTGGAAAATGGATAAAAAGATAACAACCCAGTTACAAAGCTTCATAAATAGATGTCTTCGACGCATCATGAATATCTGGTGGCCAGAAAAAATATGTAATGAGGAGCTCTGGCGAATAACAAACCAGATACCTATAGAAGACCAGATACGAGAGAGAAAGTGGGGCTGGTTGGGGCACACCTTGAGAAAACCAGATGGAGCCATCGAGAAAAAAGCATTGGAATGGAATCCCCAGGGAACAAGGAAGAGAGGAAGACCAAGGGGCACATGAAAGAGGACAGTGGAAGGGGAAGCAAAAAGAGTTGGCAAGACCTGGGCAGAATTGAGGCAAATGGCCAAAGACAGAGACGGATGGCGAGTTCTCCTGGATGCCCTATGCCCCCATAGGGGCCAATGGAATTAAGTCAAGTAACTCAAGTGTTCATTACGGTGGGCATAAACGAGAACATGCCATGTATTACGTTCAGAATCGACAACGATAGTTTCCGGATTAGATGAATTTTTCCGTAGAGAATCAGAAGTGGGAAGCGTAGCCAAACGCAGTGCCTACTGCAGCGTTGGCAGTTACAAGATAAGAGACGTGTGGAGAGTGTGCCGACGGACAGAGACAGGGAAAGAGACAGAGAGAGAGAGAGAGAGAGAGAGAGAGAGAGAGAGAGAGAGAGAGAGAGACAGAGAGAGAGAGAGAGAGAGAGAGCACTCTGCCATTCCTAAATGTATTCTCCATGTCTTACAGCGCGGAATGCATCGTTCGTCACCTTCTCATTTGCATGTCGCTATAGTTGGCGACGAATAGCAAGTGCGTCGTTTTCTTTAAAAACAAAATATTGTCATCCTTTGCACTTCAGCTGACGAATAGATATTCGTCTTTGCCTCCAAATAGAACCTGTATTTCGAAGCACAATTGCACAGTCACCTTCACAAACTTTGTTCGTCTTTTGTATGCAGATATGAAATTCAGTTGTCACCTCACATTCTGAAATAATTACCTCTAGTTCCGCACACTGATTTGGAAACCACACATATATAATAGAACAGGATGTATAGAATGTAATGGCCTCTGATTGGATAACGTGGACTTTCTTGTATGGGGCGATTTGATTGCCACTGTGCTACAGAGAAATAATCATGCTCAAACTGTTACAACCGTTGTCCTCACATTTGGTAGCATCAAGTTACTGTAGAGCAGGACGGATAAACTGAACACTGTGGTTGCATTTCAGGTACGCCCCCGCTCTGAGCTACGCCGCTGCCCCCGCCATCTCGTACGCCGCCCCCGCCATCGCCAAATACGCTCTCCACTAAGCGGCGACTGAAGACGACCACCACTTCACTGGCAGGTGAGTAAGCCGAAATCGTACACACAGTACCTACAACCAGTCACTGGAGATGGAGAGATTAACATCACGACGAACCAACCCCCTATCTCCTGCCAACTTTTCACACATATTAGTCGCAGAGTGTGTACTGAATTACTAAAACTTTCAACCCATTCGGAACTGCTGTCCTCACTCAACATCAGTAAGATGCGGACTGTGGATAGGAGGCGACCGATGGGAGTACCGAGACGGTGCAGTTACATATACATCTACATCTACATCCATACTCCGCAAGCCACCTGACGGTGTGTGGCGGAGGGTACCTTGAGTACCTCTATCGGTTCTCCCTTCTATTCCAGTCTCGTATTGTTCGTGGAAAGAAGGATTGTCGGTATGCCTCTGTGTGGGCTCTAATCTCTCTGATTTTATCCTCATGGTCTCTTCGCGAGATATACGTAGGAGGGAGCAATATACTGATTGACTCTTCGGTGAAGGTATGTTCTCGAAACTTTGACAAAAGCCCGTACCGAGCTACTGGGCGTCTCTCCTGCAGAGTCTTCCACTGGAGTTTATCTATCATCTCCGTAACGCTTTCGCGATTACTAAATGATCCTGCAACGAAGAGCGCTGCTCTCCGTTGGATCTTCTCTATATCTTCTATCAATCCTATCTGGTACGGATCCCACACTGCTGAGCAGTATTCAAGCAGTGGGCGAACAAGCGTACTGTAACCTACTTCCTTTGTTTTCGGATTGCATTTCCTTAGGATTTTTCCAATGAATCTCAGTCTGGCATCTGCTTTACCGACGATCAACATTATATGATCATTCCATTTTAAATCACTCCTAATGCCTACTCCCAGTTAATTTATGGTATTAACTGCTTCCAGTTGCTGACCTGCTATTTTGTAGCTAAATGATAAAGGATATATCTTTCTGTGTATTCGCAGCACATTACAATTGTCTACATTGAGATTCAATTGACATTCCCTGCACCATTCGTCAATTCGCTGCAGATCATCCTGCATTTCAGTACAATTTTCCGTTGTTACAACCTCTCGATACACCACAGCATCATCTGCAAAAAGCCTCAGTGAACTTCCGATGTCATCCACCAAGTCATTTATGTATATTGTGAATAGCAACGGTCCTATGACACTCCCCTGCGGCACACCTGAAATCACTCTTACTTCGGAAGACTTCTCTCCATTGAGAATGACATGCTGCGTCCTGTTATCTAGGAACTCCTCAATCCAATCACAAAATTGGTCTGATAGTCCATATGCTCTTACTTTGTTCATTAAACGACTGTGGGGAACTGTATCGAACGCCTTGCGGAAGTCAAGAAACACGGCATCTACCTGGGAACCCGTGTCTATGGCCCTCTGAGTCTCGTGGACGAATAGCGCGAGCTGGGTTTCACATGACCGTCTTTTTCGAAACCCATGCTGATTCCTACAGAGTAGATTTCTAGTCTCCACAAAAGTAATTATACTCGAACACAATACGTGTTCCAAAATTCTACAACTGATCGACGTTAGAGATATAGGTCTATAGTTCTGCATATCTGTTCGACGTCCCTTCTTGAAAACGGGGATGACCTGTGCCCTTTTCCAATCCTTTGGAACGCTACGCTCTTCTAGAGACCTACGGTACACCGCTGCAAGAAGGGGAGCAACGCTATGTCCCGGATGGTTCAGTGGTTACCGCACCTCCCTAGTAAGCTGGAGACTGCGGGTTCGAATCCCGGTCCGGTAAAAATTTCGCTCGTCGCCGCCAATTCTGCAAAATGTCGCGCTGCAGCTAGTAGCAGTGATCCCCCTTCAATTTACACACATGGTTTTTATTTAACCGTCGCATTAGTAATTGTTAAGACAGGTGGCGGTCCAATCAATGGAGTCCTCGCACCTGTCCTGGCCAGCTTATCAACTAGTTCATTGCCAATGATTCCTGGCTGACAATTTACCCACAGTAGGTTTACCGTGTTGCTCCCGCCCCACCTTACAGGGTATTCATGGCATACTGAAATGATCTTCGATAGAGATTCCAGAGCTGCCTGGCTCTCTACATGCATGTAGAAGCCACGATCGTTGTAGCAGGCAGGCAGATTCTCCTCCACACCCATTCTGGTAGCCAGTATTTCCACCTCTATTGCCGTGGACAATTTCCTCAGACAGTTCGCTGTCTCTAGTGTAGGCTGTGGCCTGTACGCCGTGACACCGATGCCTACAACATTTTTCAGTCCGGCAATCAACCACACTATATCTCGTGAACGGTATTGTGTTTCATTCTTTCACTGCTCCCCACATCCAGTTTGGATATGCTCGCATGATGTTGACACTATAGGCAACATATCCCTCTACGAATACTGCTATCAAGCGGGTGACAGTTGGTCACTATGTCCATACTGTAACTCTTTCCCTTTCCAGGAGTGGTTAAGTCCCATAGTGATTAGAATCATTTGAACCATTTGAACCGGGAGTGTACCGTTGGCATTTAGAACTTATGGCACCATTGAGTTATGAAGACTGTAGACACTTCAGTTGGTCAGAATAAGTTGACGTGACGGGTTGCGATACCATGCTGCCATGAACAGGTGCTCTATAATGCTATCAGTAGTATGCCAATTTTAGGAACAGTGTTGCGTAATTAGGAACATAATTTTGAGACTGACTTAGGGCCTCTGAAACGATAGCATTTTAGTTTGACTTACGTCTTACACAAGGCCGCCATGAGCTCGTTTCGGACAGTTTGATGGCCTCTCCTCACGCATATCAACTACCTCTGAAAAATGACACCATAGCCTAAGACAGCCAGTAGTAGAGGGAAAAAACAATGAGTTGATGGCAGTCATGTCGTTGTTTCAGAAGTTCTGTGGTAACTGCCCGAAGGAAAGTCACTGAATTGCAGTAAAAAATGGAAATTCTATTCAGTTTCATAGCTGTCATTAACGTTGGGAAGAAACAGTCCTAATTACGGATAAAATAAATTCAACTTCCAGCACAATAAATCAAATATCTAAACAAACAGAATGGTCAGTCCTAAGACCCGCTGTCACGTGATAGTAAATCACTCTCACGGCCATTGACGTTGACTTCCGGTGGTAGGGTCACTACTTGCTCCTCAAGTTGTCTCTCTCGTGTCCTGACATGAACGATCAAGTGTTGGAGCTACTGCGCTACCTGGGTGAACATTATACATTCTGACGACCCAACAGATGGGGTGCACAGATATGTTCCTTCACCGTTTTAAAAAAGCCCTTAAGTTGTTTCTAAACATTTTGCTTGCGATGAGATATTCATCTTAGAACAGTATTGCAACAACGTGACACACATGTTCTAACAATATCACATACTCAGATGCCTCACACAACGATTAATACTAATTTCTTGTTCAGAACGAAATACAGCGGTAGCTGTTTCACGTGTTCTTAGGTCTGCAGTGGTACCTCAGTCTTTCTCTCTGTTCGAGTTACTCAAGTACTCCTACAACTAATCCCATCTGCAGTGACTAATACGTCGACGAGCTTACACAATCAATCTTTCATTCATATTTTTAAAAATATCTTTGGAAATTAATGTAATATCGGCCCACCCTGTACCGTCCCATGATATTATCTGTTTTCCATTTTATTCATTACCGTTCTTCCTTGTCAGTTTTCATTATCATTAAAGCTGCGTGGTAGATACGTTATCTTGTTGGCTTTCCGCTTTATTTTTCTAAATTTACCTCTGCATGGAAACAGCGTGGTTGATTTTGTAGTTATTTCTTCTTTAATTAATGCAGCCAAGCATCATATTAATTTTACTCGTTTGTTCTTTATTAGCAATTCAAATTTTACTGCACTACATTTAATTTCGTCATGGCTATAACGTAGCAGTCCCCTACATTGCAAAAAAAAAAAATACAGATAAGCAGTATTGTTTTGTAGTGTCACAGGCAGTAAACGAGCTGTACCAACACTTGATTTATCTGGAAGTTAACTTTTACATATCTCGGACGTTCCTTCCATGTTTAACTGAAGTACGCCCTACCTGCTCACTTTCACCTTCATTTATATTACCCTCCTTTCCAACTACACTCGTCGTATCCACAAGTAATTACGACATGGTTCATCCCCATTGAACATCTTCTACAACTGAAACCATTTAATTGCATTCCTGTACAAGCACCTTTAATATGGTGAAGTAATTTCTAACGGAGACTTCACACTGACAGCCGACTAATCTTTTACTTCCTTTTTTTTTACAGAAAGCTACTACGTCCACGTGCAACACCACGACCAGAGGAAACGCATTACATCAGTTTTTGCAGCAACTCCATCAACACACTGTAGCGGCAGTGCAGCGAACAGTCTAACCATTCAGAATGAATAAATAAATAACTTAAACAGATTCCTTACACATGTGTTTTCATTTATCACAAGTCCAACCGATCAAGCCTATCACGTGACTCTTTGAATATTAATTAGCTACGCTGAATTAAGAGATAAAACTAAGGATTTCACACATGACGATAAGTGTGGCTTAAGGAAAGGTAAAGGTACCCCTAAAGCAATTCTGATATTGGTGTTGAAAATAGAAACAAGATTCGAGAAAAATCAAACACCTTCATAGAATTAGTCGTAGTAGAGAAAACGTTCGAAGACGCAAAGATGTTCCAAATTATAGAAAAAAAATTGCGTAGGTTCGAGGGAACTATGGATGATGTGCAGTAAATAAAAACTAAACTCCTCCCGGACAGGTCAAGAACGCCCACCGATACTGGCTGGCCGCCGTCTAATCCTCAGACCACAGGCGTCGCTGGATGCGGACCTGGAGGGGCGTGTAGTCAGCACACCGCTCTCCCGGCCGTATGTCAGTTTACGAGACCGGAGCCGCTACTTCTCAAACAAGTAGCCCCTCAGTTTGCCTCAAAAGGGCTGAGTGCACCCCGCTTACCAACAGGGCTAAGGAAACCGTATGGTCACCCAGCCAAGTACTAGCCCAGCCCAACAGCGCTTAACTTCTGTGATTTGACCGGAGCCAGTGTTGGCGAATGTGGAGTATACACAAGAACCAAAAAGGAAACATAACGATGGAATACTAATGAACTGCAATCCTTTGTGAAAGCGAAGAAGAATTACGTGAAGTACTGAATGGAATCGACAGTCTAAAGAGTACAGAATGTGGACTGATAGTAAACAGAAGCAAGACCGAAGTATGAGAAGCTGGAGAAATAAGATTAGCAAAAATGTAGCGTCAAAATTGTTGAGCACGAAATAGCCGAATTTAATAAATTCTGGTGCCTGAGAGGGAAGCTAACGCATGATGGACGAAGGAAGGAGGTCAGAAGGTCACAAGGAATTTCTGGTCGATATAAAACTCCTAGTATCATAATAGGCTTTAATTTGAGGAAGGAATTTCTGAAAAACATACGTTTGTGGAAGGAATTGTATGGTAGTGAATCATAGGTTGCGGGAAATACGAAAAAGAAGAGAATCCAAGCGTATGAAATGTGGTGCTATAGAAACCTGTTGAAAGTTAATCGGAATGATGCGGTGATAAATGGAAGTTTCTCAGTAGAATCGACAAAGAGAGGATCACGTGATAAACACTGACAAGAGGAAGGAATAGGATGATAAGACATGTTTTGAGACATCAGAGAGTATGGCTCAAATGGCTCTGAGCACTATGGGACTTAACTTCTGAGGTCATGAGTCCCCTAGAACCTAGGACCACTTAAACCTAACTAACCTAAAGACATCACACACATCCATGCCCGAGGCAGGATTCGAACCTGCGACCGTAGTGGTCACGCGGTTCCAAACTGAGGCGCCTAGAACCGCACGGCCACACCGGCCGGCATCAGAGAGTAACTTTCTTGCTGCAAGAGGGAGCTATAGAGAGTAAAATCAACAAGAGGGAGCCGCAGAGGTAAAATACGTAAGGGATGACAGAGATTGAAATAGATCCAACAAATCGTTGAGGACGTGAGGTGCGAGCGCTACACTGACATTGAGAATTCCCGAAAGGTCTCATCAAACCAGTCAGAAGATAACTCGTATAGAAGGAGGAATTTAAAAGTATTATAAAACAGTAAGGTGGACAATTTCAAGTCAAACCTTCACATAGACGGGCATCCAACTTTTAGAGCGTATTGAGTATAAACGCGTCACAATTAAACTGTGTGAGAGTTATGCCACATACGTGAAGAAGAAATGATCGGCCACAGTTCAAGTTAAATTTTCAAAAATTCATTGGAGGTTCGCCACACTTTCGAGAACTCATACTAAACTGTATTCTAATATTATAATCGTGTTCATAATGAAAACACCACTCTGTCCCAATTCAGAATTACGTCCAGAACGGAGAATATCAATATGGCGCACCGTCTGTCTAGCAGAAATAAAACTAATCAGTAATTTACGGAGTAAACAAAATTAATCTCGTTTGTTTATTGACTTGTCATCAGAAAATGTAATATCATGAGTTAATTACTAAAGGGATTACTTGCAGTTTTGTACAGTGAACTGGATAATTAGGTGAAGTTGATTATAAATATTAATTATTAATCGAGAGATAAATATTTGTAGTAGAGGCAGCTCGTTACAACTGATTAGGAACTTCGAGGTGTGATTCGTGTGTACATTTTATCGAAGTAGGTCACTTGGAGTTCAGTTAAACTGTTTTCTCTCGTGAGAACTGAATTTTTTTCGGAGCTGTTTGAGAGCCGAATATGACTAAGCCCATTCGCTGTCTCGCTCACTCAGTGGAAAACTCATCTCTGATACAACTTTGTCTTAGGCACTGATGATTCAAATCATTAAGACGTCCCGTAAATTAGGTGCCGCTACTTTGTGGAAGCTGAGCTTGTGCTCTACAGTGTCCCAGGCATGTTCCATATTATGATTTACACTCCTGGAAATTGAAATGAGAACACCGTGAATTCATTGTCCCAGGAAGGGGAAACTTTATTGACACATTCCTGGGGTCAGATACATCACATGATCACACTGACAGAACCACAGGCACATAGACACAGGCAACAAAGCATGCACAATGTCGGCACTAGTACAGTGTATATCCACCTTTCGCAGCAATGCAGGCTGCTATTCTCCCATGGAGACGATCGTAGAGATGCTGGATGTAGTCCTGTGGAACGGCTTGCCATGCCATTTCCACCTGGCGCCTCAGTTGGACCAGCGTTCGTGCTGGACGTGCAGACCGCGTGAGACGACGCTTCATCCAGTCCCAAACATGCTCAATGGGGGACAGATCCGGAGATCTTGCTGGCCAGGGTAGTTGACTTACACCTTCTAGAGCACGTTGGGTGGCACGGGATACATGCGGACGTGCATTGTCCTGTTGGAACAGCAAGTTCCCTTGCCGGTCTAGGAATGGTAGAACGATGGGTTCGATGACGGTTTGGATGTACCGTGCACTATTCAGTGTCCCCTCGACGATCACCAGTGGTGTACGGCCAGTGTAGGAGATCGCTCCCCACACCATGATGCCGGGTGTTGGCCCTGTGTGCCTCGGTCGTATGCAGTCCTGATTGTGGCGCTCACCTGCACGGCGCCAAACACGCATACGACCATCATTGGCAGCAAGGCAGAAGCGACTCTCATCGCTGAAGACGACACGTCTCCATTCGTCCCTCCATTCACGCCTGTCGCGACACCACTGGAGGCGGGCTGCACGATGTTGGGGCGTGAGCGGAAGACGGCCTAACGGTGTGCGGGACCGTAGCCCAGCTTCATGGAGACGGTTGCGAATGGTCCTCGCCGATACCCCAGGAGCAACAGTGTCCCTAATTTGCTGGGAAGTGGCGGTGCGGTCCCCTACGGCACTGCGTAGGATCCTACGGTCTTGGCGTGCATCCGTGCGTCGCTGCGGTCCGGTCCCAGGTCGACGCGCACGTGCACCTTCCGCCGACCACTGGCGACAACATCGATGTACTGTGGAGACCTCACGCCCCGCGTGTTGAGCAATTCGGCGGTACGTCCACCCGGCCTCCCGCATGCCCACTATACGCCCTCGCTCAAAGTCCGTCAACTGCACATACGGTTCACGTCCACGCTGTCGCGGCATGCTACCAGTGTTAAAGACTGCGATGGAGCTCCGTATGCCACGGCAAACTGGCTGACACTGACGGCGGTGGTGCACAAATGCTGCGCAGCTAGCGCCATTCGACGGCCAACACCGCGGTTACTGGTGTGTCCGCTGTGCCGTGCGTGTGATCATTGCTTGTACAGCCCTTTCGCAGTGTCCGGAGCAAGTATGGTGGGTTCAAATGGTTCAAATGGCTCTGATCACTATGGGACTTAACATCTACGGTCATCAGTCCCCTAGAACTTAGAACTACTTAAACCTAACTAACCTAAGGACAGCACACAACACCCAGCCATCACGAGGCAGAGAAAATCCCTGACCCCGCCGGGAATCGAACCCGGGAACCCGGGCGTGGGAAGCGAGAACGCTACCGCACGACCACGAGATGCGGGCGTATGGTGGGTCTGACACACCGGTGTCAATGTGTTCTTTTTTCTATTTCCAGGAGTGTATATCAGGTAATGTTGAATCTAAGACATGAAAGAAAGGTTATCCATTGTAACGGAATTATGGACTTGTGACACGGAGAGTTATCCTGCAAGAAGTACTCATTGCCGCTGGGGATGATATCAGGAATGAAGGGATGCACATGTTCTGCAGTAATTTTCATGCAGTCAAAAATGATTCAAATGGCTCTGAGCACTATGGGACTTAACTGCTGTGGTCATCAGTCCCCTAGAACTTAGAACTACTTAAACCTAACTAAGCTAAGGACATCACACACATCCATGCCCGAGGCAGGATTCGAACCTGCGACCGTAGCAGTCGCGCGGTTCCAGACTGTAGCGCCTAGAACCGCTCGGCCACTCCGGCCAGCTTTCATGCAGTCGACAGCAGTCATGGAGCAGCGGCTTACTACCATAGGTTCCATATAATTCGAGGCGAATGTCCTCCATATCTAGGCTAGAGGTATACAGGTACATTTGTTCATACAGTATGGGGAACATAAAAGTGGCCCTGAGAACATAGTTCCGGGTTACAAAGAAAGATAGCAGAGGAAAGGAATTAAGACCCTGACTGTAACAGATGTTGAAAGCGAGCAACATTCATCTCTTGGTACTTTTGGGGCCTGGTCAGAAAGTTTCTGAGGGAGGATAGGAGCTTGACTTCTTGAATTGCTACAATCTGTTCTGCTGCAGTTCTTGAAGATTATGAGTGTTGTTGAGATACACGTTAGACTTGAGGGCTCCCTACACAAAGTAAGCGCACAGTAACAGATCAGGTGAACAGGATGGCCAACTAGTGCCGCAACCAGACTGACCTCTGCTAAAAATACTGTGAAATGTGAAGACTGTGTACATGTGCTCCACGGTTCGTCCGGCTGTTTGGGAAGTTGCTCCACACTGCCGTGGTCCTTAACTCCTCCGTTAATGCTGTCACAAACGGTTTCAAAATGTTTTCAATGTAACGCACTGAAGCCTGGGTCATTTTGATATGTCCCACTCTGTACTTCAGAACCTATGAAGGGTTTATAACTTCATTTGTCCACAGTTGTGCGCACGAACTCAAACACTTTTATGCTGTTGGTACAGTTCAATGTGGGCACCGTTTATAGCTCGATGTATGTCGAAGCGGTACTCGTCACCACGTGTTCATAAGCCGGGGCAGGTGTTATGGGCTCTACTGCGGCGTAGATCCTTTGTCTCAAATCTACCAGATCTCGAACCCCTATTCAGTAAACAATGACATTGATAAACACCCATGTTCTGAAATCCCATGCAGTCAGATCGGTAGACAAAGAGGACCAGGCAGTGAGACCTCCCCTTCCAATACAACACTTAGGAAACATCTCATGGAGAAATGTGGCAATATTCCTATGATAGTGGGGACGGGAGAGACCCTCCTGTCGAAAATTGACGTCGAGAGGCGTAGTTCGCATACTTGTCCAGGTATGTGTGCCTCATCACTAACGCACATGCGCTGTCTGACTGAATGATAGCACTCCGTCTTCAGGCCACGAGTGGCCTATTGGGACCATCCGACCGCCGTGTCATCCTCCCAGGAGGATGCGGATTGGAGGGACTCTCCCGGTCGTTATGATGGTATTCTTGACCGAAACTGCTACTATTCGGTCTAGTAGCTCCTCAATTGGCATCACGAGGCTGAGTGCACCCCGAAAAATGGCAACAGTGTATGGCGGCTGGATGGTCACCCATCCAAGTGCCGGCCACGCCCAACAGCGCTTAACTTCATTGATCTCACGGGAACCGGCGTATCCACTGCGCCAAGGCCGTTGTGACTAAACAATGTCCACGTAATTGTGAAGACCATAACTTGGAGAGCGTCTCATCGATTTCGTATTTACCCAAAAACATAAAATGTCGATTGTTTCGCATCCCTCTAGCCTGGACTCCCTGCGTAATACTGCCTCCAACAGGTGTCACCCATGGTGCGTTGTGCATTCCTTGTTGAGAGCAGCTATTCACTTACAGGACTGCAAGGCCGAACACGACCTTCGACGTGGAGTAACAAGAAAGGTGATTCATGTGATCAAGCGACACGTTTAGGCTGTTCCATGTTCGAATCTCGACATTCTCATGCTCGCTAAAGTGCTAACTGACGATGTAGCTGGCTCAGTATGTGAACACGTCTGCCACAGAGCCGCATGTCCAGATATGTGCGCTGCCACCTAATCTGCCACAGATTGATATCTGTCCTAGTTTGCAGAGCGGACAAGTGACCTGCCTCCTCGTTCTGTGACGAGGTGTGGGCGTCGAGCACTTTGTCTCTTACTCGTGGATTCACACTGTCATCCAACCACTTTCCATAGACGCTCACCGCTGTAGCACGCGAACAACCGATCAGTTTTGAAGCTTTAGAGCTGCTCTTCTCAAGTGCTTGGTCATAAAATATGCCGTTTATGGAGGTCGCTTACGTCTGTGGATAGCCCAATACGTGGCCCTAGCAACGCGGAGCTAATACTCTACTAGACAGAGTGTGGAATGTCAGAAATTTGAACGAGGTAGTGAAATTAGAAATCTGAAAAGTACATTGGGCAACTGATGGTCTTTGATTATTAACAACAATATATGTTAATTTCTATATCTCAGTGTAAAATCTTTTAAAGAAGTAAAATGAGACAACTAAAGAAAAGCAACTTTCTAGGTAAAAAAGCTTACACATACAGGTGTAATTAGGGATTTCCTGTTGTCAAATAAGTAGTGAGAAAAATGTTCTCGATCAAAAAATTACAAACTGTTCTAGTTATGGAACAATTCATTTGCACTACAGGACCTCAGTTTTACTACGTGGGTCACTCCAAAAAAAAATGCACACTATTTTTGTAAAAATACAGTTTTCATTCTGCATGTGTGAAAGTTTTACAGTGTGTAGATACATCCTTCCCGCTTGTTTTCAAACTTAGTTCATCTTGTTCCCGTGAGTGGCGCCGTCACAGCATGTCTTCAAGTTGGCTGCTACACTTGAGGTTCGTCAGAAGTAACGTGCTGTCATAGAATTCCTGTGCTGTGAAAACGAGGCAGTGGGAAACATCCACAGGAGATTGAAAAAGGTGTATGGAGATGCTGCAGTCGATTGCAGTACAGTTAGTCGGTGAGTAGGCAGCTTACGTGACGAAAGCTGGCACGGCAATATTGAGGATTGTCCTCGAAGCGGCAGGTCTCGTACTGCACACACTCCAGACTATGTGCAGAGAGTTAACGAATTGGTGATTGCTGACAGACGCATCTAAGTAAACGAATTTTCACGCTACGTTGGGACGGGGAAAGGAAGTGTTTGCAGAATACTGAAAGTGTTGGCGTTAAAAAGAGATTTGTGCCATGTGGATTCCCAGGATGTTGACAGTGGTTCACAAAGAAACAAGAAAAACGGTATGCAGCGAACTTTTGGAACAATATGAGAATGGTGGAGATGAATTTCTTGGACGTATTGTGACAGGTGATGAAACATGGCTCAATCATTTTTCGCCAGAGACAAAGATGCAATCAATGGAGCGGCATCATCAAATTCACCCAAGAAAAAAAATTTCAAAACCACACCTTCTGTTGGAAAAGATTCCGAAGGACTCTTGCTTGTGGACATCATGCCAAGTGGAACCACCATAAATTCTGATGGATATGTGACGACACTGAAGAAACTTAAAGCTCGACTTAGTCGTGTTCGATCACAACGGCAAAAGTTGGATGTTTTGTTGTTGCACGACAATGCAGTGACGCATGTCGGTCAAAAAACCATGGAAGCGATCACAAAAGTCGGATGGACAACACTGATACACCCGCCTTATAGGCCTGACCTGGCTCCATGTGACTATGATCTCTTTGCGAAACTGAAAGACTCTCTTCATGGAACAAGGTTTGAAGGTGATGACTCCCTTGCGCACACTGCCAAACAGTGGCTCCAACAGGTTGGTCCAGAATTTTACCGTGTGGGTATACAGTCGCTGGTTCCAAGATGGCGTAAGGCAGTTAAGAGGGATGGAAATTATTTTCAAACATGTAGAATAAAAGGTGGATTTAAAAAAAAATTGTGTTCGTTTCCTTTGGGGTGACCCTCGTATTATTACAGCATGTTTTTTTGGGAAATAGCAACGGTATAACTACATAAGCATCTTTCCTTTTTTTGTAAATCATGCTGCTCTCACATAAATGTTGCATTCTACTGGTCTAGAAGGCCTGCTTAGAACTTGTGTCTTTTTTTTTTCAGGTAATATAGAGCGACTTTTTATCTTGCCTAACAGTAAGACACTGTCCATAACTTTCGTGATGATGAATTTTTACTTCGTTGTCGTACAGGACGCAGCTGTTCCACGCAGCGCTTCGACTGCTGCTTCATTTCAGCCACGACGCGCTGAGCTCATCCAAACAAATCATTTGGGTTAACCATAACTGAGTCAAAAAGTCGCTGTGAATCGTGAGTCAGAGGGTACTTTGCGGTATGGACAGCGTCTTCGTCGGTAGCGTTCCGCATTCTGCGCGCTACTGACAGCAACGCGAGAGATGACAGCTTTAAATATACCTCCAGCTCGGTCTTCCTTCGCTCACGATCTCCGATAAGCTTGCGTTTATCGCGAATCTCTTGCCCAACGTAAAGTCCTGAGCGAATGGGAAAAAGAGCAGGTGACGCCTGTATACAAAAAGTGTAGAAAGACGGATCCTCAAAATTACAGACCAATATCCTTAACATCGGTTTATTGCAGGATTCTCGAACATATTCTCAGTTGGAATATAATGAATTTCCTTGAGACAGAGAGGTTGCTGTCCATGCTTCAGCACGGCTTTAGTAAGCATCGCTCCTGCGAAACGCAACTCGCCCTTTTTTCTCATGATATCTTGCGTACCATGGATGCCATATTCCTTGACTCCCGGAAAGCGTTTGACTCGGTGCCCCACTGCAGACTCCTAACTACGGTACGAGTATATGGGATTGGTTCCCAAGTATGTGAGTGGCTCAAAGACTTCTTAAGTAATAGAACCCAGTACGTTGTCCTCGATGGTGAGTGTTCATCGGAGGTGAGGGTATCATCTAGAGTGCCCCAGGGAAGTGTGGTAGGTCCGATGTTGTTTTCTATCAACATAAATGATCTTCTGAATAAGGTGGATAGCAATGTGCGGCTGTTTGGTGATGATGCTCTGGTGTACGGGAAGGTGTCGTCGTTGAGTGACTGTAGGAGGATACAAGATCACTAGGACAGGATTTGTGATTGGTGTAAAGAATGGCAGCTAACTCTAAATATAGATAAATGTAAATTAATGTAGATGAATAGGAAAAAGAATCCTGTAATGTTTTAGTACTCTATTGGTAGTGTAGCGCTTGACACAGTCACGTCGATTAAGTATTTGGGCGTAACATTGCAGACCGATATGAAGTGGGACAAGCATGTAATGGCAGTTGTGGGGAAGGCGGATAGTCGTCTTCGGTTCATTGGTAGAATTTTGGGAAGATGTGGTTCATCTGTAAAGGAGACCGCTTATAAAACACTAATACGACCTATTCTTGAGTACTACTCCAGCGTTTGGGATCCCTATCAGCTTGGATTGAGGGGGGACATAGAAGCAATTCAGAGGCGGGCTGCTAGATTTGTTACTGGTAGGTTTGATCATCACGCGAGTGTTACGGAAATGCTTCAGGAACTCGGGTGGGAGTCTGTAGAGGAAATGAGGCGCTCTTTTCGTGAAGCACTACTGAGGAAATTTAGAGAACCAGCATTTGAGGCTGACTGCAGTACAATTTTACTGCCGCCAACTTACATTTCCCGGAAAGACCACAATGATAAGAGAAATTAGGACTCGCACAGAGGCTTATAGGCAGTCATTTTTCCGTCGTTCTGTTTGGGAGTGGAACAGGGAGAGAAGATGCTAGTTGTGGTACGAGGTACCCTCTGCCACGCACCGTATGGTGGAGTGCGGAGTATGTATGTAGATGTAGATGTAGAAGAAAAGAAATCAAATGCGCGTATGGCATTTTTGGCCAGGATAGCATATCTGGAGTATTCCGCCACTTGTTTAAGTATTTTGTTTAATTATACGCCGCTTCGGCGACTTTCACGTCTATAGTGATGAAATGATGGTAAGGGGGAATTCAAAAATATGTTCAAATGTGTGTGAAATCTTATGGGACTTAATTGCTATGATCATCAGTCCCTTAGCTTACACCCTACTTAACCTAAATTATCCTAACGACACACAAACCGCCCGAGGGAGGACTCGAACCTCTGCCAGGACCTGACACACAGTCCATGACTGCAGTGCCGCAGACCGCTCGGCTAATCCCGCGTGGCTAAGGGGGAATTCATCGCGCTATAACAGTCTACGAGTTTACGAGATTTAGCACCTACGGCTGTCCACAGCACTCTGTTTGTGGTCCAGAGTTCTGGGATGTTGGCATAGAGTCATTAGTGAAACAGCTTCAGAGTATAACAAACGCTAGATGCTGTAGAGCCTACGCAGACGACCTGATAATTGTAGTATCTGTGAACACAAGGGCTACGTTAGAGGAAAACAGTAAGGTGTTGTTGAAAGACTGAGAAACTGGTGCGTAGAAAACGACTAACGACAGAAGCTCACAAAAATTTATGTGTTACTAAAAGGAACAATATCAAGAACGAGAAATCCCACAGTCAGAATAAACGACCAACCTGTGGAAGGAAAAGCTGTATATAGGTACTTTGGAACTAACATCGACGAAAAGCAAAACTGAAGCACATGTAGAAATCGTCTGCCAGAGAGGCACTCATAATCCTAAATAAAATAGCAACAGATGGCAAAGAAGTTTCCAGCTGCCGCTATGTGCAATAAGAAAGTACCAAAACGTAATATTAGTTGCTATGGCGGGCTACTGGTTTAGCATTTGGGCTTACAGAGACAGAAAGATCCAGACAGCACTGCCTCTACGGTGAGCAAATTGAATCGTGTCGAATAAGGAAATAAAGGCATGCATTGACAGAGAGTGGCAAGATATCAGGGACAGGGCAGGAACAGGGAGGAGAACCCACCAGTTCCTTCTTAACATAAAAGAAAGAGCAGGAATGACGTACTTCCTTCCGACCAATGGATGCATACACTACCTGTCTGGACGTCGTCTGCATCCCACCTGCTTACTAAAAATACGAGAGTACACAAGAGACACTTATGAATGTGGAGCAATCGTCTGGGGGTGTGGAACTAGAGAATTGACTAGGACAGGAACGTATTTGGAAATGCAACAGCCTGTAGTCTAATAACAGATGAGGGACTGCAGCACAAACTGAGCTCGCCGACTGCTGAGATATCACGCTATGAACTGCAAGCCTACATGGCTGACAGACAACCAAGGAGAGGCCTTACATGATGATAATGAGACGCATCTCGGCGGAACATCCACTGTCGGCCACGGTGGCCGAGCGGTTCTAGGGGCTACAGTCCGAAACTAAGTGGCTGCTGCGGTCGCAGGTTCGAGTCCTGCCTCGGGCATGGATGTGTGTGATGTCCTTAGGTTAGTTAGGTTTAAGTAGTTCTAAGTTCTAGGGGACTGATGACCTCAAATGTTAAGTCCCATAGTGCTCAGAGCCATTTGAACCAAGAACACCTACTACAACAATCGTCTGGACGTAATGAGGAGACGAGCATCGGAAAGTACCAGGAGGGACTTCCACAGACCATGACAGCCCTCTCCCAACCTCTACACCTTGGGTGAGTCGGCAGCACAGTCCCTGTGAATACTAAGTTACACCTCAGTGCGCCGAGGGCCAATCATCCAGACAAATGAGAGATCCAACTTGGTTCCAATACCATTTGTGTGAAGTCGTGAAGTGTGGTGCTGTATAGTATAGTGTTGTTGTAGTGTAGTCCAGATTTATAAATTACAAAATATGTGATCCACTAGTGCCGCATAGTGTAACAGACCATCCAGACAAAAGAGAGATCCAGCTTGGTCCTAATACCAAATACAGTAATGCAGTGTAGTGTTGTGAAATGTGGTTCTCCGTAGTGTAGTGTTCTTGTAGAGTAGTCCAGAACTTTAAATGAGGGAACTTGTGAACTACTGACGCCAGGTAGTGTTATAGACTGGTCGTGTGTGCCTTCTGGATTCCTGATGAAAAGATATCTGTACGCCAAATGATCAAATGGTTATGGAAACTTTTTTATCATATCATTTTAGTTTTAGTGTAGTTCCTCTATGTAGATTTCTCCGCACCAAACTAGTATGATGTTTAGTTATTACTAACACATTTGAAATTTTGTTAAAATATTATGCACTTTGTTAATGACAATTCATTTCTAACATTCGGTCTGTTATTTTATGTAAAAGAAACAGAATAAAAGGAAATAGCAAATAAATAAAAAATTCCCCGTTCAAGCTAGTCTAGTTTCGTTCTTTGTAGCTTTTTCATTTGATGCTTATTTCCTGAGATATTTGGCCCGGTCACTATCAATGGACCACTCTGTATATATGTGTGTATATATCTCCCACATCTCCTCCTAAATCAAAAGACTGATATCAACCAAATTTGCTACCCATATTAGTTCGACCATACCGTCTGTAAACAACCACTGTAGGAGTAAGGGATGCTGTTGGGAGATGAGCTGAAGGTGAAAAAGTATTGCAGCCTATGAAACACGAATAGCCATACTTTATTAATTCATTATTTGAGGACGAGAACACTCAGAGACTTTACAAGCATGACACATAATTTCAAATCTATACGAAACTTTTTTCGCTGGCAACTCCCACGAAACGATGAAAGGAAATAAAAGTTTACCACTTACTAAGTTTTTGTTGTTGACGCATTAAAACTGCCAAATGAAGCATGACGTTTTAATTTGTTACTTCTTTCCTACTAACTCTGTTTGCAAAAGCTTTCGCTGAAAGTGTCCAAATTGTCCGCTGAATGTACGTACAAACATATATCATTGCATGCAAACAGTTCAGGTGATACAATGTCAAATACTCAGATGCGTGAAGAGCTATCGCATCATACAGGGAGTTTTAATTTATTACCTACTTATTGCTAACTCCATTCGCAACACATTTCGCAGACAGTATCCACACATTTCAGTGAATACATCACTCTATTACATACACACCAAAGTGCCAAAGAAACTGGTACAGGCATACGTAATCAAATATAGAGAGATTGTAAACAGCCAGAACACGGCACTGCGTTCGGCAACGTCTAAATGAGATAAAAAATGTCTGGCGCAGCTGTTAGATCGGTTACTGGTGCTAAAATGCCAAGTTATCAACATTTAAGTGAGTTTGAATGTGGTGTTAGAGTCAGCGCTCGACCGATGGGACACAGTATCTCCGAGGTAGCAATGAATTGGGGATTTTTCCATACGACCATTTCACGAGTGCACCGGTAATATCAGGAATCCGGTAAAACATCGCTGCGGCATGAGAAAGATCCTGCAAGAACGGGACCAACGGCGACTGAAGAGATTCTTTCAACGTCACAGAAGTGCACCCCTTCCGCAAATTACTGCAGATTTCAAAGCTGGGCCATCAACAAGCGTCAGCGTGCGAAACCTTTCAACGGAACATCGTCCATATGGCGTTTCCGAGCCAAATGTCCACTCGCATACCCTTGATGACTGCACGACACAAAACTTTACGCCTCGTCCGTCAACACCGTCATTGGACTGTGGATGACTGGAAACTTGCTGCCTGGTCGGACCAGTTTCGTTTCAAATTGTATCGAGCGGATGGACGTGTACGAATATGGAGACATCCTCATGAATCCATGGACCCTGCATGCCTGCAGGGGACTGCTCAAATTGGCGGAGGCTCTGTAATGGTATGGCGGGTTTGCAATGGGAGCAATATGGGACCCCCGATGCATCTAGATACGTCTCTGGGTGGTGGCACGTACGTAAGCATCTTGTGTGGTCACCTGCATTCATTCATGCTCATTGTGCACCTCCAGAAATTCTACAGAGTGGCTCCAACAAAACTCTTCTGATATAAAGATAGTAACTGTTCCCGAATGAACAGACACCATTGATGACCGTGCAGCTTCTCTAGAATAAACTATAATTAATCGAAACCTTCAGCTGCCAACAGGTTTTGTTGATATACCTTGATGGGGACAGCGGAAAATGTGTTCCCCGACCGGCACTCGAACCCGGGATCTCCTACTTACCTGGCAGACACTCTATCCATCTGAGCCACCGAGGACACAGATGAATAGCGCGACTGCAGAGAGCTCCCGGGTTCGAGCCCCCGTCGGGGCACACATTTTCAGCTGTCCCCATAGACGTATATCAACAAAACCTGTCGGCAGCTGAGGGTTTCGATTAATTATCATTTAACACTCTTCTGAGTTTAACTTCCGCTGGCCACCAAACTCTCCAGAAATGAACATTGTTGAGCATATCAGGAATGACTTACAATGTGCTATTCCCAGTAGATCTCCATCCCCTCTTACTCTTACGGATTTATGGACAACCTTGCTTGCAATTTCCTCCAGCACTACTTCAGACACTAGTCGAGTCCATGCCACGTCGTGCTGCGGCATTTCTGCATGCTAGCGGGACCCCACACGATATTATTCAGGTGTAGCAGTTCCTTTGGTTCTTCAGTGTAGTTCAGGAGATACGACGTCATTAACATTGAGCCGCATAGGAATGAAACTACAGGATGAAATTCGCTAGAGATAATGGTCAGATATTTGTATAAATACGTGTGGAACAGATTAAATGTATGTGAAACATATTTGACATGTGTGTGAACGAGCAAAGCCTCCGTCAAAACGCTAATCCTAAAAATCTGGAACGGTTTCGGTCGAGTTTGGTACATATAATACTTACGATCAGGAAAGGCATTCATGGGGGTGAGAATCACCGACCTCCTATCGGGATAGGGGTGATAATTTGGAGAAAGAAGGGGAGAGGAAGAAATTGGACAAATAAAGAGGGGGAAGGAGGGGATGGACACAGACAGGAGAAAGAGGAGACAGATAGAAACTGACAGGGAGAGGAGGGAGGACATCGACAGAGAAAGGGAAGAGGTGGAAATGGATAGAAAGAGGGGAGTAAGACAGAGGATAGATAGTGTAGGAGATAGAGAGACAGTGTTGGGAGTAGGTGATGAACAGTAAGAGGAGGAGGAAGGGATGGGTAGGAAGAGGGGCTGGATGAGGCGGACAGAGATGAGGAGGAGGTGGAGGGGCAGGAGGGGATGGGCAGAGAGTGGGGGTGGTGGAGGTGGACAGAATTTGGAGGTGGACATGGTGGACAAAGAGAGGGGTTGGAGGAGATAGAGAGAGGGGAAGGAGGAGCTGTAGTATTGGAAGACTCATATAAATACGTCCCTAGATAACACAGGATACTCAGGTAGCTGTATATACTTATTAATGTGTGGTCTGTTTGTATATGTCTGATTGTCTTTATTAGCCACCGTTACTACCAACACATCATACTTACCACTGTACGATATCTTACTGTTTCTTCCTTTTCTAATCTCATATGGAGTGAGGGATAATTGATATCTCTTAAAAAGGTATGGAATAACTTAAGGGAAAACGCGGAAGGTGGAACCACACATTTGTCATCTGTTATCTCGTATGGAGTGAGGAACAAATGACTGGTTACATGCATCTGTACGCAGTGCATTTAGTCTAACCCCGTTTTCACGGTTGTCTATGGACACTTTGGAATCGACCTGTCTGCCAAAAAGAGAAACGAAACAGATCGCTGAAGACCAAAGAATGAGACTCAATGTACCAGTTGACTCCTGCTCTGCACCATGCGACGATGCTTTTGTGCTGCAGTGTCAACTGTTAAGCTGTTAACGACGCATGACAACTCGATATCTCAGATCTACAAGTAATGAGTTATCAACTGTTTGTGCTGATACTCTTCCTGTAACCTCTCTCTTCGTAAGATACAGTTGAATCATGTCGCGCTATCGTTCTTCTGGAAGGATCTGTACATATTCTTGTTGCCACAGTGTTGTCCTGAGTAAGTCTCGTCATGAACTGCCGTTAGAGGGGGAGTCATGTGTGCCTCAGTGAAATAGATAGCTGTACCGTAGGTGCAACCACAAAGGAGGGGTGTTTGTTAAGAGGCCAGACAAACGTGTGGTTTCTGAAGAGGGGCAGCAGCCTTTTCAGTAGTTGCAGGGGCAACAGTCTGGATGATTGACTGATCTGGCGTTGGAACATTAACCAAGATAGCCTAATTGTGCTGGTACTGCAAAAAGGTGAAAGCAAGGGGAAACTATAGCTGTAATTTTTCCTTAGCACATTCAGCTTTACTGTATGGTTACATGATGATCGTGTCCTCTAGGGTAAAATATTCCGGAGGTAAAATAGTCCCCCATTCGGATCTCTGGCCGGCGACTACTCAGGAGGACGTCGTTATCAGGAGAAAGAAAACTGTCGTTGAGCGGATCAGAGCGTCGAATGTCAGATCCCTTAATCGGGCAGGTAGGTTAGAAAATTTAAAAAGGGGAATGGATAGGCTGAAGTTAGATATAATGATATAGTGAGAATTCGTGAAGTTCTGTGGCATCAGGTAAAAGACTTCTGGTCAGGGGAATAAAGAACTGTAAATATAAAATGAAGTAGTGGTAATGTAGGTGTAGGTTTAAAAATGAATAAAAAAAGTAGGAGCGCGGGTAAGTTACTACGAACAGCATATTGGTCGCATTATTGTAGCCAAGATAGACAAAAGCCCACGCCTACCAAAGTAGTACAAGTCTACATGCCAACTAGCTCTGCAGATGACGACGATATTGAAGAAAGGTATGGTGATATAAGAGAAATTACTCAGTCAGTGAAGGGAGATTAAAATATAATGGTCATGGGGGAGAATACAATTCGATAGTAGGAAAAGAAAGAGAAGGTAAAGTAGTAGGTGAATATTCAATGGGGGTAAGTAATGAAACAGGAAGCCACCTGGTAGAATTTTGCACAGAGTGTAACTTAATCATAGCTAACACTGCAGTCCCGCGGTTCCGGACTGAGAGCCTAGACAGAAACCAGATGGCAGTTATAAGAGTCGAGTGACATGAAAGGGAAGGAGTGGTTTGGAAGGGTGCGAGACGGGTTTGTAGCCTATCCCCAATGTTATTCAATCTGTATATTAAGTAAGTAGTAAAGGCAACAAAAGAATCTTTTGGAGTAGGAATTAAAATCCATGGAGAAGAAATAAAAACTTTGAGGTATGCCGATGATATCGTAATTCTGTTAGAGACAACGAAGGACCTGGAAGAGTAGTTGAACAGAATGGACAGTGTCTTGGTAGGAGGATATAGGACGAACGTGACCAAAAGCAAAATGAAGATAAAGGTATGTAGTCGAATTAAATCGGTTGATGCTAAGGGATTTAGCTTAGTAAATGAGACACTTAAAGTAGTAGAAGGGTTTTGCTGTATGGGGAGCACAGTAACTGATGATGGTCAAAGTGGAGACATTATAAAAAGTAGACTGGCAATGGCAGGGGAAGAGTTTCTGAAGAAGAGAAATTTGTTAACATCGAGTATAAATTTAAGTGTCAGGAATCTTTTCTGAAAGTACTTGTTTAGACTGTAGTTATTTATGGAAGTGAAACATGTATGATAACTAGTTTAGACAAGAAGATAATAGAAGCTTCCGAAATGTGGTGCTACAGAAGAATGCTGCTTATTAAATGGGTAGATCATGTACCTAATGAGGAGGTACTCCAGAATTGGGAGATGAGGAATTTGAATAGAACAGAAGAAGGGATCGGTTGGTAGAATATGTTCTGAGGCATCAAGGGATCAGTTTAGTATTGGAGGGCAGAGTGAAGGGTAAATATCGTAGAGGAAGACCAAGAGATGAATACACTAAGCAGATTCAGAAGGATGCAGGTGGCAGTAGTTACTTGGAGATTAAGCAACTTGCACAGGATAGAGTAGCATGGAGAGCTGTATCAAACAAGTTTCTAGACTGAACACGGCAACAACAACAAAAACATATTGACAGTTATTGTGCAAGGGATATTTGCACGGAGATGCGTATTTCTCTTAGGTATGTGACAGTATATATATATTTGTTGGTATTAGAAAATCATTACTGTAAATTCACTTCTATACTATTGTCCTTCATTCTGTTTTCAATCTGTCTTTGTATTTTCATGGTACGTAATTGTTTAAGCATAGAGACCTGAAGATGATGTATTGAGTTACCGAAACTGATTCCTATATAATGAATAACATCCGACGGATTTCTTTAGCTGTTTCACTTTATTACGAATCCACTGACTGATCTAAGAGTGCTTGGACATCGAGGTAACACGGGAACGAAGCTCCATCCTGTTGAATAACGAAGTGTCATGTGTATTCGGTAGATTGGTAAAAATCCATTTGCTCCAGTATGCCCACCTATATTATTCCTCCATGAGTTCCCTTCCAAAAAATTGGCAAATATCTTATTCTGTAATAAGGAACATAACATGTTTGGTTTTACATGGTATCCTTTTGCGTTGCAGTGTTTCACGTGCATTATAGAAATTCCGTATGCAAAAATTGCGTCTATTCACTTTCCCCTAACAAGTGGTCATCGTGGCATCGAACGCACAGAACCGTACTAAAATGTGCTTCGAATATAAATCTCTGATAAACCATTCGCATGCAAAACGACGTGAGCTACCACGAGAGGCATTTCTGTGATCACCTATTCTAGTTTTAAGAGAGGAGGAACTACAAAATACCGATAAAATAGGTCCAAAATTACACGGGAAACAAAACATTTTGGCAACCTCTTGACATATTCTGTACTTGAAAAGCACCGTTGGTTTAGTACGAGTACACACTGGACAATTACAACTAAAGTCACGCAATCATTATTTAATCTTCAGATTTTACTCCGCACTATGCAGTCAACTTTCTGCAGCGACGTACAAGCCTATTTTACAGCATGCTTGGTCACTGACATACTAACAACCATCGTCTGAAAATGTAATTTGTGTGGAACTTCTTGAATGCGGAAGTGATGTTAAATGTGAAAAAGTAACTTCAGTCAATCATTTTTTCCCGCTGTACTGTTCCACTTTGTTTTTACCACTTTACACCTAAAGTCTGAAATCTGAATTTGCGGTGCAGCACTATTAGGTCAGTAGAGGAAGTTTGTTGTTCAGATAGCGTAGCTATTTTAAGCAAATGGAAACACTTACTGAAATATTTGTGTTTCTTGTGCTATTAATGAATACTTTGTTTGTTCGTGTTAGCAAATTTTCTCTCTTAGACTATTAACAGGTGATTATTCAAATGTATCTCATGGAAAGACACGCAGTTCTGTGTGCGAATGGCTCATATCATTGGTTTTTTAATGAGTAATTTATATATTAAGGATATATTTGCGCGGTTGCGAACATTCGCGACTACGCAATTCCTTTGTAAGATGAATCGTCAATTCATTTCTATTCATTAATCGCTTTTCATGCTTCATCATACTTATTGCGCTGCCACAAAATTCATTCACTATTTTAATGGCAATTTCAATAAGATTCTGCACAAGTTATAAGCAATAGGGCTTGTGCAATAAAAGGCGCCTCAAATCTCGCCCTATAAAATTAAAATGTCTGCTCAACCATATAGTTGTTGTGCAGAAACCGCTACTGTTTAAAGGTTTAGAAAGTCAACCCTCGTCATCAGAATTTTTATATAAGAAATTCTAAAAACGGTGAGCATAATTAATGAATAAGAACACTAAAATATTGTGGTCACTTCCCTTGCAAATGTGACTTTTTTATGTTTATTAAGTATTTTATCTATGACAAATCTTTTATAATGTGATGTTTTTTCGTTCATATGACGACTTGGCGTGAGATATACTCGTAACTTAAAATTAACGCATTTCACAACAAAAAGATTTTTTAAGAACTGAAGATGAAAGTAAAGTATGTGGAAACAAGTTGTTTTAAATAAAGAGATACCTATGTTTTAATATGTATTTATCGATAAAAACAGACAGCACCATCTGTCTTCTCAAAATCAGAAAATTCTAAGTAACATTTTAAGAGATACATTCCCATCACCATTAACTATCTCAAAAATTATCTTTTAATGCTGAATTCACATTCAAAACCAACACGCTACAATATAAAGTTGGGGTACAAGGGACTGAGGGGCACTTTTCGGTCAGCCGTAGCAACATTTATTCAACGAACTGACCACGCTGTGTAATAAACAAAGATCTTGCAATACTACATGTACAGGATGTTTCAAATATACTTTCATAATCTTTGGGAACAATGTCCTCATATAAAAACAAGGAAAAATTTTGTAACCACGGTCTCTGAAGTGCAGACTTAAGAGCAACAAGCACTTTTCAACCTTCTTAACAGTGAAGCAAGTCTCTTCTGTTGAGTATCTGGCTCTTACGGTATTCGTTCTGCGCCCGATCTTTACGGAAATTATTTTCTTTTCTTGATCGATATTACACTAAACTAAAAAATATGAAAACTAAAGAGCTTGTGGTAGACGAGAATTGTTTCGCAGTATTGACGATGAACAAGTGTTCATAGCTTTTAAAATATGCATAGAAGTTTATGTTTACCAGGCATTGTTTTCTTGTTTCAGTGTCAGGAATCTGTCCCCAATGTTAGTAAAAGTACTTTTGAAACACCGTCTCTAATATAAGAGTAGGAAACTGGAACTATTTCAACAATTTCAGAATACTAACACAGCTTGAAAAATCAAAACATTTTAAATGGCAGTTTACTGATAATGCAAACAACTACTCGAAACACCTCGTACATATTTTTTTAGTGTCCTTCTTTGTTTAGTGACTTCAATTAAAGTTAAACCGTTGGAGTTTTGGTCTTGAAGTGATTTGAATTTCCAACCTCCCAGCACGGTTATGCACTATATTTATTGTAACTTCCTGGCAGATTTGAACAGTCTCGACGTCTCGAACGCAAGTCTCGGTCCGGCACACATTTTTAATCTGCCAGAATGTGTCATAAGAACGCACACTCCGCTGCAGAGCGGAAATTTCACTCTGGCATTATCTTTGTTCGTCGGTTACTCTATGTTTTGGTCTTTACTATCGCTAGTGCTAACTGGCTTTACTCATCCGACTTCCGGACGTTGCTTTCATAGCAGATAAGGTCCACGCACAGTGATGGCTGTTATTATGATATTGCGAATTCTCAGAACAACACAATGTCACTTCATTTTAATTTATTTCATCAGTTGGGCTTCAGTTGGAAGTGCACCTAAAAAGAAATGAAGGGAAATGAACAAGTTAGTTTACTGATCATTTTATTTTGCTCACTTATAGAATTTGAAGTGTAACAGTTCAGATGATCTTGACGTTTGAAACGCGTAAATTTTAGTGTTTTGGCCCCCTCGACGTTTTAACTTTCACTGTACCAATATCGACATCATATCCATCATTGATGAAACCAAAACTTACCGTAGAGGTAGTTACGTTTGCAAGATTCTGCACTAACTTTACCGGTTGACGTAATTTGACCACGCACAAAAGTGTCTTCAACTCGCATCGTGTCCTCATTGGTCACACGCCTTCGTACACTGGAGAGGCACCCACTTCGTTGAAACTACGTAAACCAGTGTCTTACGCGCCTTTGTTGACGGTTCTATGCCGCATTGGAGACGAAATTCCACCTGCACAGAAGCTGTCGGTTCACTTTTTCCAAACCCTAGAACAAGGTACGCTGCGAGAGTATCATCTTACAAACCGACGCGACCTGGCTGTGTGTTGGTGGCAGCATTCTAGCTGTGTTTCATACAACTGCCAGGGCTCTAGTGGCAGTTACCGAAGCTTTTGTTCGTCTTCTTTCCAACAGTGGGCCGATTATTCATTACGCATTTTATGAAGCAAATAAATAGTTAATCGGGTAAATCTTCCTGAATAGCCGAATATTGCTTCCATGTGTTAGCTGCATTACGTTGTGTCGTAATGTATAGCCCCATATGTTCTGAAGTAGTTTAGCAACAACTTCAGCTGACCGGCAGCATGTCCGTTCGTTCGTGAACTACACTGCATTCTCTCTGCATATATCAGCTTTCCTCCGCTAGGCAGACATGCAAAGCAGTTACCTCGTGTTACAAGACCGGGGTGACAGGGAACCTGTTCTCCGTCGCGAACAGTCGCCCGACCCTAATCCAGACAGCACTACAGGGTTATTACAAATGATTTAAGCGATTTCACAGCTCCACAATAACTATATTATTTGAGATATTTTCACAATGCTTTGCACACACATACAAAAACTCAAAAAGTTTTTTTAGGCATTCACAAATGTTCGATATGTGCCCCTTTAGTGATTCGGCAGACATCAAGCCGATAATCAAGTTACTCCCACAGTCGGCGCAGCATGTCCCCATCAATCAGTTCGAAAGCATCGTTGATGCGAGCTCGCAGTTCTGGCACGTTTCTTGGTAGAGGAGGTTTAAACACTGAATCTTTCATATAACCCCACAGAAAGAAATCGCATTGGGTTAAGTCGGGAGAGCGTGGAGGCCATGACATGAATTGCTGATCATGATCTCCACCACGACCGATCCATCGGTTTTCCAATCTCCTGTTTAAGAAATGCCGAACATCATGATGGAAGTGTGGTGGTGCACCATCCTGTTGAAAGATGAAGTCGGCGCTGTCGGTCTCCAGTTGTGGCATGAGCCAATTTTCCGCGGGCTACGCGTGAAACTTGCCCGCACGCGTTCAACCGTTTCTTCGCTCACTGCAGGCCGACCCGTTGATTTCCCCTTACAGAGGCATCCAGAAGCTTTAAACTGCGCATACCATCGCCGAATGGAGTTAGCAGTTGGTGGATCTTTGTTGAACTTCGTCCTGAAGTGTCGTTGCACTGTTATGACTGACTGATGTGAGTGCATTTCAAGCACGACATACGCTTTCTCGGCTCCTGTCGCCATTTTGTTTCACTGCGCTCTCGAGCGCTCTGACGGCAGAAACCTGAAGTGCGGCTTCAGCCGAACAAAACTTTATGAGTTTTTCTACGTATCTGTAGTGTGTCGTGACCATATGTCAATGAATGGAGCTACAGTGAATTTATGAAATCGCTTCAATCATTTGTAATAGCCCTGTAGTACGGAAACCTCTGAACTCATCAGCTCGCGTAGCAGCTTTTACATCCAGGGATAATGCATTCATTTCATCGAGTCCTATGATGACGGGTGTCGTGGCAGGAAAAATTGCAACGTATCATATGACTGGATGCTAACACAACAGTGCACCTTGGCTGTTAGTTTATGATACGACAGTACCAACGATCTACAGCTGGGCCGCTAGTAGTGACTAAGTATTTAGAAAGTAGAAATTCCTACAGCAGGCGACTGCAATGGTTAACTATGTTCTCATTTTCGAATAAGCGTAAAGAAAAGCATTTAAGAATCAAGAATGACTTATACATGTGACGGTAATTTTCGGCTGTAGTGTAGCATTACAAACCGATATGAACTGGAATGAGCATGTTAGAACTATGGTAGTTAAGGCGGAGAGTTGTAACCACCCCCTCACTTATCGACCTTAATGACAGTGAAATATTAAACCGCGTGTACCTAATGGAAATTTGGGAAAAGCAATCGTCACCGAAGTTAATTTGTCGGTAAAGAGGGAGGAAACGGTTACATCTAAATGAAAGGAAAAATGCAAATGAAACTGGTGGAAATTAATTTTGAAAAGGGGTAAAGTTAATAAAGAAAGTAAATGTGCAGCCGTTATGTTAACAATTAACTAACGGTAATTAGGTATTTGAGATTTGGGGGAAATCACGGTCGCCAGTCCTAAGGACAATTACTATAGTAACTGAAAAAGAAAGGTTATTACACATATAATTAGCACTAGAAGCGTGGCAACTGAAGGTTGACATGTGTAGCGTGAAAACTGAAAGTTTGTCAGAAGTAATAAATTTCGCTACACCCCGACTTAATTTAGCAAAAGAATTAATAAAACAGGAAAATCGAAAGTTAATTTAGTGACTGAAATTAATAGTGAGCTTTCTTTCTGAAGCACATCGAAATTCAGTAAAACACGGTTAGTCTTGGACTACCTCAAGAATCATTTCAAAAGCTACTTGAATCTACACAATTTAGAAATAAGAGTTTTAACTTTGAACTTGAATTAAATGATTCTGAACAGTTAACAATAGTGAAATTTAGTACGTACCAAGCTGAGCTGCAGTCACAGGTAAGCTAAAATATGGTACCAAAACTCGCACTCTTAATTTGTGCTTGTGTAATCTGAATATTGTAGCCAGCTATGAATACTTTAACTGAACTTTGAAATTAAAGCAGTGAAATAGAATTAGCTATATTACTTTAATGCTGGCGTTTGAATTTCAACGACACTCGGGTTCATTTCGGAAAAGGAAGGGACCCTGCTTGGCAAAGCAATTGGGACAATGAGCAACAAAGGTTCATGCTAAGTTGCTGTAATTATAGTTACGAAAATGGTACAGTTTGAAAAGCTGAGGTCTACCATACAGTTCTAAAACTTTACGTGCTTCCAGTCTTCCTTGTTAGTTGATTGAAGGTTCGATGCCGTCGATCGACAGTCACTCATTGTCGGCCGTCGCTGTTGCAGAAGCTGGATGTTGGCGCGCCTTCTTCTCGACACGGTCACCAGGCGAAACAGGCTCTTGATGTGCGCCAGCTAATGCTTCCCGTCCGCGACACCATGTCAGAAACTATCATCGCGAGTCGAGCGCAACTACATGCTGCCAAACCCTGAAAGCGCGGCAACTCGCGGGAGCGTCACACAACACACCTGCTCCACTGCACTACCCCAGCCAGACTCCCTCTGCCCGCGCTCCACGCGCCAGAGTTAACACTCCCAAAGATCCTACACACTTTGATTCTTCACACGACCTATCGATGTAATCGTTCGATAGCAGTTTTCCCTAGGCAAGACCCTGCGCAAAAATACAAATAATATTTACGAAACAAACCAATTATACCCCGACATAAATGCATAAATAAATAAATAAATATATATATATATATATATATATATATATATATATATATATATACAAATAGTAAAACAATTACAATATACGAAGACACAGAAATGTTATATATTCAGGTAACAAAAATAAGGAAACAAATTTATAGTACAATAGATGGAAATAGGAGGATATGCATTTCCGGCGTTACAGAGTCTTCATCACTTTATTGGGAGAATTTTACGAAAGGGTGCTTCACCTACTAAGCAGACCGTACATAGCACGCTGGTGCGACCTGTTCTTGAATACTGTTCGAGTGTTTGGCATCCGTACCAGGTCGGACTGAAGGAAGAAACCGAAGCAATTCATAGGCAGTTTGCTAGATTTGTTAGCGGTATGTTCGAAAAACACTTGCTACGGAGATGCTTCGGGAACTCAAATGGGAATCCTTGGAGGGAAGGCGACGTTCTTTCCGAGAAATACAGCTGAGAAAATTTAGAGAATCGGCATTTCAAGCCGACTACCACATCATTCTACTGTCGCCAACACACATTGGGCATAAGAAACAAGAAGATAAGATACAATAAACTAGCACTCATATGTAGGCCTAGATAGTCGTTTTTCCGTCGCTAGACCTGCGAGTGGAACAGGAAAGGAAATAATTAGTATCGGTATACGATACCCTCCACCACGCACCATATGGTGGCTTGCGGAGTATCTACGTAGATGTAGGACAATGAAATCGCAAATCAACCACATTAAGAACAAAGAAGGTTTCCGTGCGGCTTTAGTAGTCTTAATGCCAAAATAACGACAGTGTATGTAAAAATTTACTCCAGAATTTCCATTTGTATTACCGGTTGTGGTCTCCCCTACTAATCACTAAGACAACAGATAAAAATAATGATTTACGATCATTATCATGTTTATCTCCACAGCTGTTTGTTATAAACGCCCAAAATCTACCCGGTGCCGTCATTTTCAATTCGTTTATCGGTTCAATGTACGTTTATCAGTTTATCAGTTCAATGATAAGACGATGTCTGTTGTAAGTGCTTTTATTTTGGAGTTATCATGATCACTTCGTACGATCAAAGTGCTGTTGTACTATACGAGTATGTAATTACTTCACAGTCGTATGGTGTTATCAGCCTCATAATTGTGAACCTTTGTGTAAGCACTGGTGTATGTACCTTTCCACTGGACATAATTTTTGCTATTTTCGCAGTGCTCGTTTGTAAAGTTGTTAACGGCATGTGATAAACACCAGTTTGGTTGCTTTAGCCGTTTTATTTTAACAAGGGCAGTGCATGTCTTGTATCTAAGTTATTATTGACCTATGATCTTTCTGCGAGATCAAAAGTACCATCCTGAAATTTGAATCATACTGGAAGCCCTTATATAGGAGTGCAACCGTTACGAATATAACTACTGAAAGGAAAATTAAAAAGTTTTGTGTTTGCTTAAACACAGTTGCCGGTTTCCTCTGAACTACTTTATTAACTGTTATGACACACTTCAGGTTTAGCTCAGCATCTAATGAGCTGTAAAAAAAAAACAAAAAAAAAAAAACAAAGAAACAGAGATTATATCACAAGTTTTTAGACAAACGCAAATGTTTTATAAAAGTCAGTTATACACGTACAACATTCAAGAACAAAACACTTTCATACCACTTTAGATATAAATACATTACAATTTACATCTACATCTACATCCATACTCTGCAAGCCACCTGACGGTGTGTGGCGGAGGGTACCTTGAGTACCTCTATCGGTTCTCCCTTCTATTCCAGTCTCGTATTGTTCGTGGAAAGAAGGATTGTCGGTATGCTTCTGTGTGGGCTCTAATCTCTCTGATTTTATCCTCATGGTCTCTTCGCGAGATATACGTAGGAGGGAGCAATATACTGCTTGACTCTTCGGTGAAGGTATGTTCTCGAAACTTTGACAAAAGCCCGTACCGAGCTACTGAGCGTCTCTCCTGCAGAGTCTTCCACTGGAGTTTATCTATCATCTCCGTAACGCTTTCGCGATTACTAAATGATCCTGTAACGAAACGCGCTGCTCTCCGTTGGATCTTCTCTATATCTTCTATCAACCCTATCTGGTACGGATCCCACACTGCTGAGCAGTATTCAAGCAGTGGGCGAACAAGCGTACTGTAACCTACTTCCTTTGTTTTCGGATTGCATTTCCTTAGGATTCTTCCAATGAATCTCAGTCTGGCATCTGCTTTACCGACGATCAACATTATATGTTCATTCCATTTTAAATCACTCCTAATGCGTACTCCCAGATAATTTATGGTATTAACTGCTTCCAGTTGCTGACCTGCTATTTTGTAGCTAAATGAGAAAGGATCTATCTTTCTGTGTATTCGCAGCACATTACACTTGTCTACATTGAGATTCAATTGCCATTCCCTGCACCATGCGTCAATTCGCAGCAAATCCTCCTGCATTTCAGTACAATTTTCCATTGTTACAACCTCTCGATACACCACAGCATCATCTGCAAAAAGCCTCAGTGAACTTCCGATGTCATCCACAAGGTCATTTATGTATATTGTGAATAGCAACGGTCCTATGACACTCCCCTGCGGCACGCCTGAAATCACTCTCACTTCGGAAGACTTCTCTCCATTGAGAATGACATGCTGCGTCCTGTTATCTAGGAACTCCTCAATCCAATCACACAATTGGTCTGATAGTCCATATGCTCTTACTTTGTTCATTAAACGACTGTGGGGAACTGTATCGAACGCCTTGCGGAAGTCAAGAGACACGGAACCTACCTGTGAACCCGTGTCTATGGCTCTCTGAGTCTTGTGGACGAATAGCGCGAGCTGGGTTTCACATGACCGTCTTTTTCGAAACCCATACTGATTCCTACAGAGTAGATTTCTAGTCTCCAGAAAAGTCATTATACTCGAACACTCGAATTTGATGTAGATGTCATATACTGCTAGTACCAATATGTAGAAAAACAGGTAGATACATTAATTTTACAGTTTGAACCTCACTGTTGAAGTTCCGTACAAGCAACAAGCAGCGCCACCGTGTGTGCTGCCAGCATGCTTGGTGGCGTAACTGTGTCGATACATGTTTAGTGAGGGACAGACGGATGTTTGGTCTATATAAGGATGGTATTGAAATTCTTCAGAGATAATTTAAAACGTATTCAATAAAACGTTGCATTTCTACGGCCAAAAGCCCTATCTTACCAATAAACGTGTAAGTAACACGTTATAATAAAACAAGCATCTAAAATCTTTGCAAACTTTCTTCGTTTACATGTATAAAATTGTCAGGATATGACCTAAGCAATGCCCCATCTCCTCCTATTCCTCAAACACATCTGCATACACTACACCTCCCGCTGCCTTGTTCCGCCTCATCCCCTGGTTGCTCCTCTCCTCTCCAACCCCCGCCCTCTGCTGCGCCTTCACTGTTGTGTCCCCCCTACCCTCCATCTCTACACCATCTCCTTTCCCAAGGTGGCTACCGTTTGATGTCCTCTCTCCCTCCATTTATCCCTCCTATCAACTCTTATCCTCACCCTCTTCCTTTCCTTTGTACTTTTCCCAGGCTCCCTCTTCCTCTCCACCCTCCTCCCTTCCATCCTGTTTTTCCCCGCCTACCCTGCCTTCCTTCTCTCCCCCGAGTCCTTTTGCGTTTTCCTTCCTCTGCCTTTCCCCATTCCCTCTCGCGTCTGCCCTGCTCCACCCTTCTCTCTTCGTAGGTCCCCCCCCCCCCACCACGCTTTTCGTTTTACCTCTCCTGTCCCCTGTTTTCTTCCCCCTCATCTGTCCAGGTCCCCCCTCCCATCTGAATTTGCCTGTGCTGTGTCACCTTCGTGCTGATCTTTTAGTGTAGTGTTCCCAGTGATTTAAGTGTTGCGCGTCTTTTCCGAAGTGTTGCGAATGGACATCATGCTATCACAGGGTGTGACATTTGCGCACAGAATCCAGACTGTAACCATGTTTTTTAAATTGTCTGTCTACCTTTTCCCTGTCTGCTTCCTGTGTATTTTATTATTATCAAAAAATGGCTCTGACTACTATGGGACCCAGCTTCTGATGTCCCCTAGAACTTAGACCTATTAAACCTAACTAACCTAAGAACATGTCTAGGGGACTGATGACCTCAGATGTTAAGTCGCATAGTGCTTAGAGCCACTTGAATCATTTGTGAGCTATGTAACGTAGCACAGAATGACAATTTTAACATTACTGCAAAATAAAGCTCATGGGTGGTCATTCAATCGACGAAGTACAAATACTTATGGCATTAGATGAAGTTAAAATTTCATAAATGAAAAGTTATCAGTACCTCTGATAGGAGAATAAGCAGGAACGGCAAACTGTATTGTTTTCTGTTAAGTCAGTCGAAGAACAGGTGCTTTCTGTCTGTTAGTTGTTCGTGGCTTGTGGAAAATAATTTGATGCTAAATCACAGTAAGACTCAGTTTTTTCAGCTTCTAACTAATTCGACAAGAACCGATATTTTGATAAGACAGAATGGGCATATTACAAGCGAGACGGAACAGTTCAAGTTCCTAAGCGTTCGGATAGATATTAAGCTGTTGTGGAAAGCCTATGTTCAGGATCTAGTTCAGAAACTAAACGCTGCTTTGTTTACCATTAGAACAGTATCTGAAATAAGTGGCAGTTCAACACGAAAAGTAGTCTGCTTCGCATATTTTCATACATTTATGTCGTATGGTATTATTTTTTGGGGTAATTTTTCCGATTCAAAAAGGGTATTTTCGGCTCAAAAACGGGCTGATGGTGTGGTGTACGTTCGATAACCTCTTATCGACCCCTATGCAATAGTCTGGCAATTCTCACATTGCCCTCACAGTATATATTTTCTTTAATGTCGATCATGTTATAATTTCATGTATTGACTCGCTCCATAACCATAGAGACTTCTCCTTAATTTGGTCCCACGGAACAATAAATAAATAAATAAAAAATAAACCAATCAAGAGGCTTGGAGGTTTTTTATGAGTCTCAGGGTGTCATGACTACAATAAATTTCGTAAACCAACAGCTACGGACTTGATTGCGCCCAGCAACTCATGCCACGCCTAATCTCGCAAAAGTTCTGTATTTAACTCATTGTTCTACAGGCCAGCTATGTTGGACTTGTACAATGATTTCAGATATAATTAAATATAAAAAAAAATTAGCAGATAGGTCTGGCAAATGGGTTCGACGAAAACAATATTAATAAAAAAATGGTTCAAATGGGTCTGAGCACTATGGGACTTAACATCTATGGTCATCAGTCCCCTAGAACTTAGAACTACTTAAACCTAAGTAACCTAAGGATATCACACAACACCCAGTCATCACGAGGCAGAGAAAATCCCTGACCCCGCCGGGAATCGAACGCGGGAACCCGGGCGCGGGAAGCGAGAACGCTACCACACGACCACGAGCTGCGGACAACGATATTAATAATAAGGGAAAAATACACCAATAATCCAGAAATGACGAGATACGTTTGAAGTTCTCTAACGCTATGGATACAGCAATAAGGAATAGCGCAATAGACAGTACAGTTGAAGAGGAATGGACATCTCTAAAAAGGGCCATCACAGAAGTTGGGAAGGAAAACATAGGTACAAAGAAGGTAGCTGCGAAGAAACCATGGGTAACAGAAGATATACTTCAGTTGATTGACGAAAGGAGGAAGTACAAACATGTTTCGGGAAAATCAGGAATACAGAAATACAAGTCGCTGAGGAATGAAATAAATAGGAAGTGCAGGGAAGCTAAGACGAAATGGCTGCAGGAAAAATGTGAAGACATCGAAAAAGATATGATTGTCGGAAGGACAGACTCAGCATACAGGAAAGTCAAAACAACCTTTGGTGACATTAAAAGCAACGGTGGTAACATTAAGAGTGCAACGGGAATTCCACTGTTAAATGCAGAGGAGAGAGCAGATAGGTGGAAAGAATACATCTAAAGCATCTATGAGGGTGAAGATTTGTCTGATGTGATAGAAGAAGAAACAGGAGTCGATTTAGGAGAGATAGGGGATCCAGTATTACAATCGGAATTTAAAAGAGCTTTGGAGGACTTACGGCCAAATAAGGGCGAAGAGATACATAACATTCCATCAGAATTTCTAAAATCATTGGGGGAAGTGGCGACAAAACGACTATTCACGTTGGTGTGTAGAATATATGAGTCTGGCGACATACCATCTGACTTTCGGGAAAGCATCATCCACACAATTCCGAAGACGGCAAGAGCTGACAAGTGCGAGAATTATCGCACAATCAGCTTAACAGCTCATGCATCGAAGCTGCTTACAAGAATAATATACAGAAGAATGGAAAAGAAAATTGAGGATGCGCTAGGTGACGATCAGTTTGGCTTTAGGAAAAGTAAAGGGACGAGAGAGGCAATTCTGACGTTACGGCTAATAATGGAAGCAAGGCTTAAGAAAAATCAAGACACTTTCATAGGATTTGTCGACCTGGAAAAAGCGTTAGACAATATAAAATGGTGCAAGCTGTTCGAGATCCTGAAAAAAGTAGGGGTAAGCTATAGGGAGTGACGGGTCATATATATAATATGTACAACAACCAAGAGGGAATAATAAGAGTGGACGATCAAGAACGAAGTGCTCGTTATGAAGGGTGTAAGACAAGGCTGTAGCCTTTCGCCCCTACTCTTCAATCTGTACATCGAGGCAGCAATGATGGAAATAAAAGAAAGGTTCAGGAGTGGAATTAAAATACAAGATGAAAGGATATCAATGATACGACTCGCTGATGACATTGCTATCCTGAGTGAAAGTGAAGAAGAATTAAATGATCTGCTGAACGGTATGAACAGTCTAATGAGTACAAAGTATGGTTTGAGAGTAAATCGGAGAAAGACGAAGGTAATGAGAAGTAGTAGAAATGAGAACAGCGAGAAACTTAACATCAGGATTGATGGGTACGAAGTCAATGAAGTTAAGGAATTCTCCTACCTAGGCAGTAAAATAACCAATGACGGACGGAGCAAGGAGGACATCAAAAGCAGACTCGCTATGGCAAAAAAGGCATTTCTGGCCAAGAGAAGTCTACTAATATCAAATACCGCCCTTAATTTGAGGAAGAAATTTCTGAGGATGTACGTCTGGAGTACAGCATTGTATGGTAGTTAAACATGGACTGTGGGAAAACCGGAACAGAAGAGGATCGAAGCATTTGAGATGTGGTGCTATAGACGAATGTTGAAAATTAGGTGGACTGATAAGGTAAGGAATGAGGAGGTTCTACGCAGAATCGGAGAGGAAAGGAATATGTGGAAAACACTGATAAGGAGAAGGGACAAGATGATAGGACATCTGCTAAGACATGAGGGAATTACTTCCATGGTACTAGAGGGAGCTGTGGAGGGAAACAACTGTAGAGGAAGACAGAGATTGGAATACGTCAAGCAAATAATTGAGGACGTAGGTTGCAAGTGCTACTCTGAGATGACGAGGTTAGCACAGGAAAGGAATTCGTGGCGGGTCGCACCAAACCAGTCAGTAGACTGATGACCAAAAAAAAAAAGCGAGAACATTATAAGCACCGACCTACTATTCATGTAGACCCTTTCAAGCAATTGCAGCGTCACCTGGAGAGGAATGACTGCTGTTCAGGCATGAAGAATCAGTGAGCGCGCAGTTCGTGTGTAGAATGGGGAAGGTGCGTGATCTATCAGAGATGAACGGAAGGCATACTGTGATGGCCCGGGGACTCGGCAGGAACAATCACGTGGGCATCCATGGGTCTAGTGAAGTTCGTTCAAGGCACCATGAAGGCCAAGGAGTATCTAACACTGTTGGCAGGCCACGTACACCCCTCCACGACGATCATGTTTCAGGACGAATGTGGCATTTTTCAGCAAGACAGTGCGCTATCTCACAAGATCAGAAGTGTTATGGAGTGCTTCGAGGAACCCAGTGACGGGTTCCAATTGATGTGCGGTCCCCCAGCTCGCCAAATATGAACCCGATCGAAAACAGCTGGGATGTGACTCTACATGGCCTAAGAGCTTATCGTCCACCTCATCGAAATTTACGGGAATTAGGTGACTTATGTGTGTAGATGTGGTGCCAACTCCCTTCAGCGACCTACCAAGGTCTCATTGCTTCCACGCCACGACGCTTCGCTGCTGTTATCCGTGCTAAGGTAAACAAAACAGCTGTTAGGTAGACAGTCATAAGGTCGTGGCTGATCAATATATGTTGAGAAAAATTGAAAACTGAACAATTCTCGGGTGTCCGACCGGGTAGCGTCGTAATTTCTCCACAATATTTCGGCAGACGTACACGCTGCCATCTTCAGGTGGTTCCTGACGAATGCTGTGCTGTTCCTCAAGGCGCCCAATATCTACTAGCCGCTACCCCTCCGCCGTTCCTCTCCTGGTGTCTTCGGTGCGGCCGGCGCGGCGGCTACTGGAGGTGGTGGGGGAAGCGGCGCCTGGGTCTGAACTGGGGTCTGCAGTCTCCCTGCTGCCGCCGTCGCGGGCGGTCCTCGATCTCTGGGACCGCATCTTTCTCTCCAGGCTGAGTGCAGGGTTCCAAGCCTGACTAAGTTGAAGGCCGCTGTATTTATTAATTAGATCGACCTGTAGTCGGATTTCGATGGCCCCTTTAGAAAACGCAGTCCCAGACGTCGGAGGATTGGCAAAGTATTGTTGTTTTTTCATAGTCCATATTATAGCCAGTCTTTATACAATGGTCAGCCACGGCTGATTTATTGGCCTGCCGTAATTCGGCACGGCGCTTGTGTCCGCGGCACCTCTTTTCTACAGTGCGGACTGTCTCCCCAATGTATGTTTTTCCGCAGTGACAGGGTATTTGATAAACGCCTGGTTTTCGAAGACCTAGGTCGTCTTTCATTGAACCGAGTAGAGTCAAGGTTTTTGCAGGGGTCGGAATACATATTTCACATTGTGTTTCCCCAGGATTCTATTGATTTTTCTTAAGATGTTTCCGACAAACGAAATGCACGCCAGTGACTTGTGTTCATCTGTTTCTTCTTCTTCTTCTCTTGGCGCAGTCTTTCTTAATGCATGTCCTATTTGCTTCTGGTTGTACCCATTTTTCCGAAATGTTGTCTCGAGGTGCTGCAGTTCTGCTGGAAGTCAGCTACTAAATAACGAGTAAGGAAAACATTAGACATATAACCTTGCCTTGCTGTGGTCCGTTCTCAGATAAAACTGCAAATACGTTCAAAAAGTTAATATACGAGTTGGTTCCCAAACGAGTAACAAACTTGGTTCGATCCTGTGCCACACTTTGGAAGTCCCCATGATTCACATACAGTTGGCGCACGCGAATCCTCTATTTTGTATGAACTGACGACTGATGTGACAGGAAAGGCATCTACCCACTAAGTTGAAATAAATTTTCAAAATCATGATTTTGTCAGACCTCATACGACGGGTTAAGGGCCTCCGGAAAGGCTCAAAATCATGAAAAGTTCAATTTTTACTTTTTTGCGTTTTCTGAATCTGCAGACTATTACCTTTTAATAGATATATAATTTATTCAATTCCGTAGACTACAACTATTTTTAAATTTTTTTAAAAATGTGTTCTACATGGGCGTGACCCACTGTGGCGCTGTTAAACTGCTGTCAAATAGTGTTATTATTAACGTCCGTGTTCATCAGGTACATTTTAGTGATGTGAGATAAAGTATGTGTTGTGGCTAACCTGTGATGGTTCAATATATATCGCTTGTGTGATTGTCGATTGTTTCATGTTTATTTACTCTGTCGTTATCTCGAAGATATTCGTAATTAATTCTGTTTCTTGAGTCTCTGTTTTGTTGAAGTATAATAATGAGTAAAAGTAAAGTTGCTGTTGCGACTTTCAATGATGGCAACATTGTAAGGTGCAAGGTATTTAGAAATATGGGAATGAAGATAGGTTCTAACATGGTACGAGCGATGCTTGCTTTAGACAAGGAACGCCTTCGGGCTGCAGACTGGGCTGTAAAGAGTCTAGAAATACAAGCAAGAGTAAACAGGAGGAGGAACAAGAGGAAGCTGGAGGAGGAGTTCGCAGAGGATGAAGATAATCCATCCTATGGACCTGGAATGCACTAAAAAGGTCGCTCGATTCCCAAAACTTTTATTTTCTCATACTAATTACATGTTTTCTAAGGATCTTCCAGACATATTTGTTTCAAACTTTCAGAAAATGTTACACAGTACCTTCTGCATAATTTAACACAGCCTTTTTCCAAAAAACTGTATATTTTTGAATATGTAAATAAAAAATTGCAAAAAAATGTTGTGAATTTTCATTGCAATTGAAAAAAAAAATCATCTTTAATAACTGAACTAAAATTTTGTAAAATCCCTGTGTTAAGTTGTAGCCCATATTCCAATAAATAATCTTTAAAAAGTTCAACTTCCTACCTCAAATACTTTGTGAGGAAAGATGTAATTTATAAGCGTTATTTTAACATTGCTAGTATAGGGCGTTCCGGAGCCTCTTAAGCACTAGGAAGGAGACAATGGGTACAAGACAAACAAAAATATTCAGAGTAGCCAGGAATTTAAGGTCTCAGCTATTTAGGCGATTGATGATTCGGAACTATTTTCAGATTAGAAAAAAAGAAACTGCTCTGTAATGAAAATTTAAGGTAGTAAAAGTTATTGAATGAGCAATGTTTGTGGCATTAGCTCGTATTTCAAAACAAGATGTTTACAGAATATCTTTCGAAACAATACACACTAGTGTGTGCCGTGTCGATGGTGCAATTTACAGCTATTTGTATGAGGGCGTGTTGAAAAGTAACAACTCCGACCTTTTAGTGCGAAAACATTTAAAGTTTTGTAAATAAAATAAACGTTATTTAGAATCTACATCCTTATCCTTCATGTCTACATGTGTGCAACCCTCTGTTGCTAGACGGTACTGAATTGTAGCGTGTAAAATGGTGGAGTCTAACAAAATTGTGTCTGTGCGCAAGAAACAGCGTACTGTACACGAGTTTCGAATTTGAAGGGTTCGTCCATACATACGGACCCCCTTCTTCAGCACGATCACACAAGAGGAAAAAAAATTGGCTCTGAGCGCTATGGGACTTATCTTCTAAGGTCATCAGTCCCCTAGAACTTAGAACTTCCCTGAACCTAACTAACCTAAGGACATCACACACATCCATGCCCGAGGCAGGATTCGAACCTGCGACGTAGCGGTCGCGCGGTTCCGGACTGAAGTGCCTAGAAACGCTCTGCCACCCCGGCCGGCGATCACAGAAGCGAGCTTTGACATCTGCAACAATCCAACGCCTTAGGTTCACGGTCACCTTGTAAGTAGGCTGTTTATGTTTTCTTATTGGCAACGTTACGTAGCGCTCTGTATGAAAATCACTGGCTGTGCTGTGTGCGTGCAGTTGCATTGTTGTCTGCCATTGTAGTGTTGGGCAGCGGCAGCTGGATGTGAACAGCACGTAGCGTTGCGCAGTTGGAGGTGAGCCGCCAGCAGTGGTGGATATGGGGAGACAAATGGCGGAGTTTTGATATTTGTAAGAATGGATGTTATGAACTGATATATATATTATGACTATTAAGGTAAATACAATGTTTGTTCTCTACAAAAATCTTTCATTTGCTAACTATGCCTATCAGTAGTTAGTGCCTTCAGTAGTTTGGATCTTTTATTTAGCTGGCAGTAGTGGTGCTCGCTGTATTGCAGTAATTCGAGTAACAAAGATTTTTCTGAGGTAAGTGATTTGTGAAAGGTATAGCTTAATGTTAGTCAGGGCCATTCTTTTGTAGGGATTTTTGAAAGTCAGATTGCGTTGCGCTAAAAAAATATTGTGTGTCAGTTTAAGCACAGTCGTGTATAATTGTTCTAAGAGGACGTTTCAACCTAATCGATTTTCATGTTTTTCCATACTTTCAGAAGACCTTGCAGACTTTGATAGTGCTGAAACTGTGTAAGTAGAGGTGAGTTTGTGGCTCTGTTAACAGAGGCAAACATTTACAGTGACAGTATCAACAAACTGATGTCTATTTGGAAGAAATGTGTTCATCACCAGGGTGACTATGTAGAGAAATAAATATGTAGATATGAAGAATAAATATTAATAACGTTTCTTCTGTTTAAAAAGCGCCTTAATGGTTTTGTCATAAAAAATCCCGGAGGCGTTACCCTCTAGTGCACCATAACAGTTAACAACAGGTTGCTAAAGATGGGAAATATTCATTACGAAAATTAGCAGACGAGAACTGTACGGTACAGCAAGATATAGCCCTTGGATAACCAGATGAATGTACATTACATGTTTATATATTTATTTGCTAAATTAACCTCCTAACTCCTCCTCTGTTCACTATGGCAGACCCTATAATCCATTAATTACACAACTAACAGTCACTTTAGTTTAATGATTCATAATTGGGTTATTCATTCAAAATTTGTATATTCAATTTTTATGAGAAAAATGTACACGCATCTCTGTACAAGCCCCTTGAAAGGTGCCACCTTCATTTCTCAATTTCCAGGCTTAAACTGAAAGAAACAGTAGTGAACCTATGTGTTGGTGTCGAAAAAATTCCAAGTAAGCAGATTACCTGCTTTTCGTCGCTAAATTGTTGCTTCAGACACTGCAGCTGCATTAAAAATGTAGTTCTGTTGTACTTTTCTTCCTCTCTTCTGTTTTCCAGATGAATCTCATGATGAAGCAGCATCCAACACACATTTGTTTGGAGAAGATGAGACACATCACTGTTGAAACAAGCAGGAAAGAAAAAAAATGTGTTGTTATAACTGCAACATACCTCTCAGCATGCCAGAATATTTCATACTTTTTCAGACAAGTGCCAACTATACGTGGAACTGTTTAAAATCTCACCTTCACTTTTTATTCCTGAAAGACGTATATACTTTTGTCATCACTGTTGTAAGAGTTGTAATATATCAAGAACTAAAATAAATATGAAAATCAGACGCTGAAGCTTGGTGTTTTTTGATGTGTTTTACCCTTTAAACTTGTGATACTTACGACCATTGTGAAAGTGAAACTGTTGGCCACTGACACACATTTAGGTTTTGAAATAGCTGCTAATAAAATTTTCACTGACATTACTAGGTGGTTTAAAGCTAATTCGCTATCATTAAATTTTGGAAAGACCCACTATATGCAGTTCAGAACCTGTAAGATATTACCTTTCTGCATATGTATAACATATGAAGACACGCAGATCGAGGAGGTAGACAGTGTTAAATTTCTCAGACTACATCTCGATAATAAATTCAGTTGGGAAGGGCATACCAAAAAACTGCTTAAGCGCCTAAACAAGTCTGTGTTTGCAGTAAGAATGATGTCAGATGTAGGAGATCTACTACTTGTATACTTTGCTTGCTTTCATTGTACTGTGTCATACGGAATCATATTCTGGGGTAACTCATGCAAGCGAGCAAAAGTCTTTAGCGTGAAAAAGCGCCTAATAAGAATCATTTGTGGTGCACATTCAAGAATATAATGTAGAAACCTGTTCAAGGAACTTTGTATTCTAGCCACTGCTTCTCAGTATATTTATTCCTTAATGAAATTGATTTCAAGTTATATATCTCTGTTCCCAACCAATTGCTCAATACATACTATCAACACTAGGAATAAGAACAATTCACATACAGACCTAAAATCACTTCCCTTGGTCCTAAAGGGGTCCAACATTCAGGGACACACATTTTCAATACATTGCCAAGAACCATTAAAATCTGGTTTCAGATGAAGCACGGTTTAAACAGAGTTTCAAACACTTTTTGATAGGCAACCCTTTCTACTCTATTGACGAATATCTTAACAGAGACTGTTAGGCAAGCTGAAGTAAAAACTGTCTGTTAGATTTATGTTTTGACATCACTTGGTCACAACACTAACGACTAGGTATTGTGTTATGATAAATTTATTAGTTGAGCATAACAATGTTTCATTTTGACATCATGTTATTTGTGTAAATATTAGCTGTTCCAGTTTACTGTATTGTATTCTCCTGTTTTGACAATCCCGTGACAAATGATCAGGGTTTTTATGTTATACTTTCTGACTTGTTCCACACCAACGAGAATCATCTCATTTTTTGGGTCTATGGAACGAAAACTGAGTCAATTCATGTAAAATAGCCAAAAAATTAAAGAAGCGTGTTTCACGGTTAAAAACCTTCCGTTTCGAGGTAGAAGATGGTGCATGACTGACGAGATATGACTTAACCAACCACACGTCATTTACCTAGTTTTAAAGACGTACAGAATTTTATCTAGCATAAATTCTGTAACTGAGAATTATAGTGACCTGTAACTGCTCAGAAAACCAAACATTTATGCCGTCATTTGAAACTTTAGTGGCATAATTGGACTGAACTGTAGTCCTGGATATGACAGTAACTACCTCCGCCTACGCTGATTGACTGCTGTCATATACCGCACACCAGTGATCGTTTTCTCGGAACCACAAACAATTTTTGGTGACGTTCACAAAATTAGTATCTGACATTATCACGACCAAGACAAAATTCTGTAAAACGTTGGTTAACCATCTTTCCTCACCGAGTGAGGTGGTGCAGTGGTCAGCACACTGGACTCTCTTTCTGGAGGATGACGGTTCAAATCCGCGTCGGGACATCCTGATTTAGCTTAACCGTGATTTTCCTAAATCGCTTCAGGCAAATGCCGGTATGGTCCCTTTTGAAATGCACAGCCGATTTTCTTCCTCATCTTTCCCTAAGCTGAGGTTGTGCTCCTTCTCTAAGGACCTAGTTATCGATGGAACGTTAAACACTAACCTCTTCCTAACTATCTTTTGTTATTGAGTACCAAAATATAAAAGAACCGATTCGACACCTTGTTTTAGGGTTAAATCATTACGAAAATCGTAATACAAACATTTTTATAAACAGTGTTTGTATACAGAATGAGATTTTTCACTCTGCAGCGGAGTGTGCGCTGATATGAAACTTCCTGGCAGATTAAAACTGTGTGCCCGACCGAGACTCGAACTCGGGACCTTTGCCTTTCGCGGGCAAGCGCTCTACCATCTGAGCTACCGAAGCACGACTCACGCCCGGTACTCACAGCTTTACTTCTGCCAGTACCTCGTCTCCTACCTTCCAAACTTTACAGAAGCTCTCCTGCAAACCTTGCAGAACTAGCACTCCTGAAAGAAAGGATATTGCGGAGACATGGCTTAGCCACAGCCTGGGGGATGTTTCCAGAATGAGATTTTTCACTCTGCAGCGGAGTGTGCGCTGATATGAAACTTCCTGGCAGATTAAAACTGTGTGCCCGACCGAGACTCGAACTCGGGACCTTTGCCTTTCGCAGGCAAGCGCTCTACCATCTGAGCTACCGAAGCACGACTCACGCCCGGTACTCACAGCTTTACTTCTGCCAGTACCTCGTCTCCTACCTTCCAAACTTTACAGAAGCTCTCCTGCGAACCTCGCAGGAGAGCTTCTGTAAAGTTTGGAAGGTAGGAGACGAGGTACTGGCAGAAGTAAAGCTGTGAGTACCGGGCGTGAGTCGTGCTTCGGTAGCTCAGATGGTAGAGCGCTTGCCCGCGAAAGGCAAAGGTCCCGAGTTCGAGTCTCGGTCGGGCACACAGTTTTAATCTGCCAGGAAGTTTCATATCAGCGCACACTCCGCTGCAGAGTGAAAAATCTCATTCTGGAAACATCCCCCAGGCTGTGGCTAAGCCATGTCTCCGCAATATCCTTTCTTTCAGGAGTGCTAGTTCTGCAGGTTCGCAGGAGAGCTTCTGTAAAGTTTGGAAGGTAGGAGACGAGGTACTGGCAGAAGTAAAGCTGTGAGTACCGGGCGTGAGTCGTGCTTCGGTAGCTCAGATGGTAGAGCGCTTGCCCGCGAAAGGCAAAGGTCCCGAGTTCGAGTCTCGGTCGGGCACACAGTTTTAATCTGCCAGGAAGTTTCATATCAGCGCACACTCCGCTGCAGAGTGAAAAATCTCATTCTGGAAACATCCCCCAGGCTGTGGCTAAGCCATGTCTCCGCAATATCCTTTCTTTCAGGAGTGCTAGTTCTGCAAGGTTCGCAGGAGAGCTTCTGTAAAGTTTGGAAGGTAGGAGACGAGGTACTGGCAGAAGTAAAGCTGTGAGTACCGGGCGTGAGTCGTGCTTCGGTAGCTCAGATGGTAGAGCGCTTGCCCGCGAAAGGCAAAGGTCCCGAGTTCGAGTCTCGGTCGGGCACACAGTTTTAATCTGCCAGGAAGTTTCATATCAGCGCACACTCCGCTGCAGAGTGAAAAATCTCATTCTGGAAACATCCCCCAGGCTGTGGCTAAGCCATGTCTCCGCAATATCCTTTCTTTCAGGAGTGCTAGTTCTGCAAGGTTCGCAGGAGAGCTTCTGTAAAGTTTGGAAGGTAGGAGACGAGGTACTGGCAGAAGTAAAGCTGTGAGTACCGGGCGTGAGTCGTGCTTCGGTAGCTCAGATGGTAGAGCGCTTGCCCGCGAAAGGCAAAGGTCCCGAGTTCGAGTCTCGGTCGGGCACACAGTTTTAATCTGCCAGGAAGTTTCATATCAGCGCACACTCCGCTGCAGAGTGAAAAATCTCATTCTGGAAACATCCCCCAGGCTGTGGCTAAGCCATGTCTCCGCAATATCCTTTCTTTCAGGAGTGCTAGTTCTGCAGGTTCGCAGGAGAGCTTCTGTAAAGTTTGGAAGGTAGGAGACGAGGTACTGGCAGAAGTAAAGCTGTGAGTACCGGTCGTGAGTCGTGCTTCGGTAGCTCAGATGGTAGAGCGCTTGCCCGCGAAAGGCAAAGGTCCCGAGTTCGAGTCTCGGTCGGGCACACAGTTTTAATCTGCCAGGAAGTTTCATATCAGCGCACACTCCGCTGCAGAGTGAAAAATCTCATTCTGGAAACATCCCCCAGGCTGTGGCTAAGCCATGTCTCCGCAATATCCTTTCTTTCAGGAGTGCTAGTTCTGCAAGGTTCGCAGGAGAGCTTCTGTAAAGTTTGGAAGGTAGGAGACGAGGTACTGGCAGAAGTAAAGCTGTGAGTACCGGGCGTGAGTCGTGCTTCGGTAGCTCAGATGGTAGAGCGCTTGCCCGCGAAAGGCAAAGGTCCCGAGTTCGAGTCTCGGTCGGGCACACAGTTTTAATCTGCCAGGAAGTTTCAGTGTTTGTATAAACACTCACAGCAGATCAACTACTCGGCCAGCTCCAGAACTGTCTTCATTTTAGTAATGAAAGTGATCAGTTTTAAAACAAAAGCAATATCTTCCCTTGTTAGTGTCATCTAGTGGTACAGGCAGTCTGTTACTCTCTTTAGTAAAAAGTAAAGAGAGCAATAGACTGCCTGACAGGAAAAGTGAAGAACGCAGAAGACTTCAGCTGATGTTGCTTCATACACGCACAAACCATCAGCGGAGACGTAAATGATTAGAGCTGCACTTTTCTGTGACAGGTAGGATAACATCAACAGTGCGTTATCGATTTTCCTGTATAGTGTTGCGGGTCTCAGCAGTATGGGACTTAACTTCTGAGGTCATCAGTCCCCTAGAACTTAGATCTACTTAAGCCTAACTAACCGAAGGACATCACACACGTCCATGCACGAGGAAGGATTCAATCCTGCGACCGTAGCGGTCGCGCGGTTCTAGATTGTAGCGCCTTGAAACGCTCGGCCACTCCGTCCGGCCTGTATAGTGTTGTTACGAGACCTGATAGGGTATTTAAGATACGCGAACTGCATCAGATGGTCAGTGATCACTGCGCAGAATGAAGATGCAGCTTACTTGCGTAAGGCAGCGTATTATCACGGAGTTTGAAAGGTGCAACTTGTTGCTCTCCATTTCGCCAGATGTGTTAAATTCAGTCTTGCCGTCAATATGGGGTGTCTAAGAAACCTGTTTTCTCAGATCGCTAGACAATAATCAAACAAATCGTATTAATCAGTCTTATCACAAAATGAAAAATACAGTGCTTAGCTTTGTGTTACACAGATGTTTCGTAAGAAAAATGTGACAGCCAAAATAAGAAACCTCTTCAAGTCCCAAGTCAGTGTTACATAGACAGTACAAGCAAGTGATTAGAATTGACGCTTCTATCCAAGTTGCTACTCTCGAAGCTGCTGTAGCATTGGGCCGCAAGCAGTCGGGCGTGGCACTTACTTCCCCTTCGCAAAAGGGGCCACTGCTGTTGCGTTGTCGTCCTGGAGAGGGGTCAGTCAGCATGTGACTCGTTGACGTCTTCTCACAGCCATGTATGGGGTGAACGTCGTTCTGTGTACGGAGCAAACTGTAACCCCTTTCCAGCTGCGCCTGCCACCTGATAAAAATGACGAGAGGAGGATTTAAGTAACGTCCCGTCGAGGTTATTAGAGACGGAGCGTAAGCTGTGATTGGGGAAGGATGGAGAGGGAAAGCGGCTGTGCTCTTTCGAAGGAACCATCCCGTCATTTGCGTGGAGCGATTTTGGAAATTCAGGCAAAACCTGAATCTGGATGGTAGGACGAGAGTTTCGACGTCGTCCTCCCAGATGAAAATACAGTGTGTCAACCAGTGCACTAACCTACTCATAGAGAGAGAAAGTAATGGGCCTCCTGTAACAATCTGTGTCCTCCAGCACTATCAACCAAGGACAAGCAGCACCTGGACTGAGGATTATCGTCTGTAGGCGCTCGTTTAACACCACAACAGAAACTGTTCGAATTGGTGCCGTGTCCGTAAAGCAGGGACTGGTCTTCAATGTCATCGCGATGTGTTCAGCGACCAGTTGAGGATCTGTGCTGCTCTCATGACCATCGTTGGCTAATATGCCGGCGACCTAGGAAGTCCGATTCTGAGGAAATTTCGGAAAGGTCTAGTGGTGGTAATACTGGCGTCAATGTGTGTGGAGACATTGAGTGTGATTTCACGTCATAGCTGGCAGTGACTGACTGAAATCTGTTGGCTTCACGATTACTCATGGACATCCCGTGTCGTCATGTGTTTTCTCAAAGGACAGCAACATGGTGCCGTATTTCGAAAGGACAGTGCTCAAATATTCCTGATATTGTGCCAGAAGGGCGAAAATCTACAGTGTAACTAACTCAGAAGAACAACATTAGAAGTCTAAGATCGCTAGTGAAGCATTTATTTCAATAGCAGAGTACGTCACGGTCTGCACATTTATACTCTACTAATTTACGTAATCTCCACCATCACCGCTACGATGCACGGCACAGATGGGGCAGATTATTTAAATATACTGATTGTAACATCCTAAGACAGTAACATGAGCCTATCTAAACTGGTCATCGAAATAAATCATTCACTAGCTATATGGGTTTTTGAAGTCTTTATTCTGAGTGCTGCGGAAAGTGCAACGGAAAGTAAGGCCCGAATTGGAAACCACTGTGACAGTGCTATGGAACCATGCACAGATATGTAGGGTAGTGTCTTTAGTGTGCCTGTCGATCGCTTCACACCGCCTTTTCAGTTCAGAACGCAAAGTGATCACGTAGAAATGCCTAAAACACCAGTGTCTCCCACCAACTATGTGGATCTGGTGGGAGATTTCGCCTGAAGCTATGCAACCCACATAACACTAGTGTCATGCGTTTCTTTCTTCAAGAAAATTCTCAGCAGTATTCTGCTGGGGCAATGAAGACGCTCCTGAATTGTTTACGATGGGAAGCGTTTCATCACCCACAATTCAGCCCTTAATTGGCTCCCTCCGTTGTTCATCTCTGCTCGCATCAACCGCTGGTTACGTAGGCAACATTTTGGCACAAACAACGAAAAGCAGACCAGAGTGGAGAATTGGCGGAAAGCACAGGCGGCTGATTTCTGTGACGAGGATACTGGAAAGTTTCTACAACGCCACGACAAATGTCCAAGTCGGAGCTGCGACTATTTAGAGAGGTAACTGTTGAGAATAAAAAGTTTATGATTTTCAGTGTAGTTTTCATTTCGCTAGCGAAAGGACTTTACTTTCCATCGCATCGTTGGCTGATTGATACATGACCGGTTTTCATGCTCGTGTTAAAAATAAAACAGTCACAATTTCAAAGTTTTTTTATTTACTTATTTAATCATTTTATTGGTCAGGCATTATCATATGATGTATAAGGAAAAAGGAGGCCAATTAAATAACTACCCTGTAAACTTTACAAGGCATCGTTCTCAGCGGCGCCAAAAATTGAACTAAAATCGCGAACAACACTCACGTAAAAGTGTCAAATGAAGTTCATTGCGTCGACTAGCAATGCTCTACGTCAGCGACGTACATATAAAACCGTCTGGTTGGAAATCCGTTCGTCAGAATAACTAGAAGGAGCTGTCTTAACCTAGACAGAAAATTTCGGAAATCAACCTACAACCATAGCGGAAAAGAGGTGTGACAAACTAATAAAGGAAACCAATGAAGACTTAGAAATAAGATTGAACTGTTACAGCAGCAGGTAGAGGACAGCGTGGTGCTATGCGTACCTGTTGGCCTAGATGCAAAGCAACTGAGCGGTCGAACAGGCTGCGGCGCTGGAATTACTAAACAACGGATGGCTGCATATAGGCGCGCTAATACACTCCTGGAAATTGAAATAAGAACTCCGTGAATTCATTGTCCCAGGAAGGGGAAACTTTATTGACACATTCCTGGGGTCAGATACATCACATGAACACACTGACAGAACCACAGGTACATAGACACAGGCAACAGAGCATGCACAATGTCGGCACTAGTACAGTGTATATCCACCTTTCGCAGCAATGCAGGCTGCTATTCTCCCATGGAGACGATCGTAGAGATGCTGGATGTAGTCCTGTGGAACGGCTTGCCATGCCATTTCCACCTGGCGCCTCAGTTGGAGCAGCGTTCGTGCTGGACGTGCAGACCGCGTGAGACGACGCTTCATCCAGTCCCAAACATGCTCAATGGGGGACAGATCCGGAGATCTTGCTGGCCAGGGTAGTTGACTTACACCTTCTAGAGCACGTTGGGTGGCACGGGATACATGCGGACGTGCATTGTCCTGTTGGAACAGCGAGTTCCCTTGCCGGTCTAGGAATGGTAGAACGATGGGTTCGATGACGGTTTGGATGTACCGTGCACTATTCAGTGTCCCCTCGACGATCACCAATGGTGTACGGCCAGAGTAGGAGATCGCTCCCCACACCATGATGCCGGGTGTTGGCCCTGTGTGCCTCGGTCGTATGCAGTCCTGATTGTGGCGCTCACCTGCACGGCGCCAAACACGCATACGACCATCATTGGCACCAAGGCAGAAGCGACTCTCATCGCTGAAGACGACACGTCTCCATTCGTCCCTCCATTCACGCCTGTCGCGACACCACTGGAGGCGGGCTGCACGATGTTGGGGCGTGAGCGGAAGACGGCCTAATGGTGTGCGGGACCTTAGCCCAGCTTCATGGAGACGGTTGCGAATGGTCCTCGCCGGTACCCCAGGAGGAACAGTGTCCCTAATTTGCTGGGAAGTGGCGGTGCGGTCCCCTACGGCACTGCGTAGGATCCTACGGTCTTGGCGTGCATCCGTGCGTCGCTGCGGTCCGGTCCCAGGTCGACGGGCACGTGCACCTTCCGCCGACCACTGGCGACAACATCGATGTACTGTGGAGACCTCACGCCCCACGTGTTGAGCAATTCGGCGGTACGTCCACCCGGCCTCCCGCATGCCCACTATACGCCCTCGCTCAAAGTCCGTCAACTGCACATACGGTTCACGTCCACGCTGTCGCGGCATGCTACCAGTGTTAAAGACTGCGATGGAGCTCCGTATGCCACGGAAAACTGGCTGACACTGACGGCGGTGGTGCACAAATGCTGCGCAGCTAGCGCCATTCGACGGCCAACACCGCGGTTCCTGGTGTGTCCGCTGTGCCGTGCGTGTGATCATTGCTTGTACAGCCCTCTCGCAGTGTCCGGAGCAAGTATGGTGGGTCTGACACACCGGTGTCAATGTGTTCTTTTTTCCATTTCCAGGAGTGTACAACGAAAGCGCAACAGGTGGAGTTAGAAATTTAAGTTACGTAGAAGGCTAAAATGTAACCGATTAACCTATACTTAATAAGAAGGAATAAATTACATTAAAATCAATCCTAAAAGGCTGTAAATGTGAAAATTATTTAACAGATAATATGGACCATGCAAATCACGTGCAATACAGTGACGTTTGCTGTGCATACATACAAAGGTAGCGTCAATGAACAATTAAGTAAATAAACTAACAACGACAATAGAATAAATCTTTCACAGATCTTAAAACTTCAAGAAATTACATGCTTGTGTGAGGGCAGAGTGCTGTGACACTGCACTATTAAATGCACGTTCAAAAACCGCACAATTACGAGTGTTCATACAGGGCAAATAAGAAAAAAACAACCTAAACAGCAAATTACTTTCCATTAGGAATGTGAAATTCACTCAACGACCCTGATATGACTTTCAAAATGATGGAGACCAGCAATCAATCGTCCTTTCCTTCCAGGACTGAGAATAGTCCTGAACAGGCTGTGATAGGAGCCCGAACAACATGGGATTGACGCACTAGGGCATGTACTAAAGCTCTGAAATACTGCATTGCTAATGAATAGCCACTAGCCGAAATCTAAATTTGCTTCAATAAATCCTCCGAGGAAAGGATTACTGATTGCTGTTCTCCGTTACTTTCAAAACCGTAAACATACAAATGCCTCCATGGTGATCGTGGGATTGAAGCACATTATATACCATACAAAGAGTGGAAAATAGAAAGCTCTAAATCAATGGTGCGCACTAAATAAGTCTTAGACGATGAAACCGACACTTAGAATAACAGTGCTGTCGGCTGTTGTGGTCGAGCGGTTCTAGGCGCCTCAGTCTGGAGCCGCGCGATCGCTACGGTTGCAGGTTCGAATCCTGCCTCGGGTATGGATGTGTGTGATGTCCCTAGGTTAGTTAGGTTTAAGTAGTTCTAAGTTCTAGGGGACTGATGACCTCAGATGTGAAGTTCCATAGTGCTCAGAGCCATTTGAACCAATAACAGTGCTAAGTCAATGGAGCGACATTATGACATGTATGATTGAGTCGTAAAATGTCTGATTCCTGCTAACCAGCTGATCATCAAAAAGAGTACCACTATGTTCACGTGAGTGTACAGCAATCCACGTCTTGAAATAAGTTTAGCCTTCTTCCCTATTTGGACGAATGGAATACATTTAAATCGCTTAGATTTTAGATGCTCCACGAACTCTGACTGGCGTTTAATCTGCCCTTTCCTGTTGAGTAAGTGCTCACTAAATTTCGTCCGGATAAGAAAGCTCGCTTGTCCTATATATGGAGCGTCACATTCACTACAAGAGATCTTTCACACGCCTGACCCAGCAATACTGCTGTTGATTGTGGATATAACGGTTCCGTATATGAAACTTCCTGGCAGATTAAAACTGTGTGCCCGACCAAGACTCGAACTCGAGACCTTTGCCTTTCGCGGGCAAGTGCTCTACCATCTGAGCTACCGAAGAACGACTCACGCCCGGTACTCACAGCTTTACTTCTGCCAGTATCTCGTCTCCTACCTTCCAAACTTAGCAGGAGCTCTCCTGCGAACCTTGCAGAACTAGCACTCCTGAAAGAAAGGATATAGCGGAGAAGGCAAAGGTCCCGAGTTCGAGTCTCGGTCGGGCACACAGTTTTAATCTGCCAGGAAGTTTCATATCAGCGCACACTCCGCTGCAGAGTGAAAATCTCATTCTGGAAACATGCCCCAGGCTGTGGCTAAGCCATGTCTCCGCTATATCCTTTCTTTCAGGAGTGCTAGTTCTGCAAGGTTCGCAGGAGAGCTCCTGCTAAGTTTGGAAGGTAGGAGACGAGATACTGGCAGAAGTAAAGCTGTGAGTACCGGGCGTGAGTCGTGCTTCGGTAGCTCAGATGGTAGAGCACTTGCCCGCGAAAGGCAAAGGTCCCAAGTTCGAGTCTCGGTCGGGCACACAGTTTTAATCTGCCAGGAAGTTTCATATCAGCGCACACTACGCTGCAGAGTGAAAATCTCATTCTGGGTTCCGTATATGACTGGCCGAAGTAAAAATAACGCTTACACCTTGTTTCTTAAAAACCTTGGCTAGCTCGTAAGAAAGATTTTCTCCGAAGGGGATTCCCACGAAATTACGGTTGGTAGCCGGAGAGGCGAGTTGGATGTTGTACTTACTTTGCGAAGTCTTTTTTCTGTATAAATTGTCAACTAACATTGAGCGATAACCGTTACGAACAGCAATGTACTTAAGATTATACAACTCTTTTTCTATCGATGCTGCACTTAATAGGATGAGGTGGACCATAGCCTTGAAGGAAACATGCTTGTAGCGTAATAGGTAATAGACGAGGCGTTTATGGCACAGTTGTTTGTGGTTGGTTTCCGGTATATATCAAACCGCACACCAGTCTCATTGAGATGTACTTGTAAATCCAAGTAGCTGAGCACTTTATTTTCATCCGTCATTATATGAGTGAGATTTGGGTCCAGCTTATTAAAATGATCTAACAACATATGAACCTCAGCCACCGACACATTAAAAATAATGAAAGTATCGGCGACATATCGACGATAGAAGAGGACTTGCTTCGAATTCCTTATCTTTTTACCAAAGTACTCACATTCTGAAAGATTCACGAAGACGTCAGCAAAAAAACCTGCTAGACAGCTCCACACAGCCGGGCCAGCAGTTTTGTATATAATGTTGGTTATAGAAAGAAAAATAGTTATATGCCGCAGATACAGACGAGAATGGAAATAGTTCTACTGGTATCTTCCACAGTAAGCCAGTTATGATTTTGAATTTTTTCTCGTTTGAAGGCAAGATTTCATTGACGATGACGCAGCAGTTTCAGTATATTTTTAGATGTAGGTTACCGACTCCATTGGATACAGGACGCATCGGATAACGCAGTTTGTGTGTCTTTACCTGGGCACGCAATCTGGGGATTTCAGGGTTGACTGCTTTTAGTCTTACATTTATCTAAGGGCATAGTATTTTTGAGTACTCTTCAAGACAGTTATTGAACTCTTTGAGGTATTGTTTCGTTATGTCAGCCTCAATGACGTAAGGCGTCTAACTAGTAGTATTTAAAAGTACTTTACGCGATGCTCAAAAGCATCACAATGCTCTGAACCATATTGAAAACTATTAATCCAAAATTATGTAAAGCAGCACTTGTGTGCCCTTCGAACGGAGCTTAAGACGAATTACACTTTCAACATCTAAGTTGTTCTATGATGTTTGTCAAGTTTCAGAAGACAGGCATGCAGGTGTCTGAAAGAACAAACTCGCTGAGGCTTTTGCTTTGTACGCAAGCCTCCTCAGGATAACACGCAGTATATTTGACTCTGTAAACTCAGCACAATATGAGACATGTGCTGCATTTCCAAATACAGGTGAGAATTACACATCATCTAAACTACAGCTCAAAGTGTGTTGTCAGTGAGAATAAACTACGTAACCCTAACGTCAAAAATTCGCCTCTCACAACTGATTCGTGTCAAACTGAATGTCAGTTGTCAGTTTGATACAGAGATCTCGACAGAAATAAGACGTTACCACTGAAATAGTGCTATAGTGGAACATATTACAACAAATAAACCACTTCAGTTACGTAGGATATGTGACAATGGCTACAGCAAAAATATAGAAACTATGCTTAGTAAATTGAGTCGTATATGTGGAACAATTAACGGAAGCCTTAAAAGGGAAACTAGGAGAGATATTCAAATTAAATTCTACACAACTGCTCTATGGAGTGAGACCTGGATGATTAGTTAAAGCAAAGAAGCCATATTCAGCCACATGAACTGAATGAAGTTCGTGAGAAGAGATAAAGGCTGTACAATAAAAGATACACTAAGGAATCAAGATACTGAAGAGGACCTAAAAATTTTTAGTCTAAATGTGAAATTGTAGATTGTAGAAAATCATGAAACAAACACCCGAAAGACTGGAGTGACCCCATTTAAAGGCTAGAAATTATAAATGCCAAGGAAGAAGAGATAGAGGAAGACACCAGCAAATATGCGTTCTGTAGCAGACAATTTTACCTAGTACCCTGATAGGAGAAGTAATGTACTCACTAAATATTAATAACTTTTAGCTTTTTTTGGCACTGAATGTACTATGGGAAAGAACAGGCAAAAGTTGACTACAAAATTTTCGCTGAATGGAGCATTCAGTCCCGTGTTAATGCATTAGTTTTTAGTGTAACAGCGTTACACAAAAGTACTAAGTATAGGTGTGTTTGTGTTTTGGCTGTAACCGCTTTGGGGGAATATCTCGTGTACTTACCTTGTCTTCATTACATATGTGAAATCAAACTGAGAAGTGTTTTTGAGGAAAATATGATTTCTAGAAACACAGGTCCAACTGTAGCAAACTTAAAAAAAGTTCAGGGTTATTTAGTCTACGAAGGATGTTAAATTATAGACTGCAGTACACTTGTATCAGTTCGCAGAGACTTGATGCTTCGATTTTCTTCCAGATGCTTCTAGAGCACAGTTATCCAAGGAGAATTGCACTAATTGTTTTGAATTAACAGATATTTATGTAGCTGAAGCCCCGTCTCGTGTCCCATGGCCTATTTGCCATGCAAGGTAGGTGGAGAAAACGTACATGTTCTGTGACGAATTCCAGTTTTAACTACAGGCATATAACACCATCTGTGATATTTGCATTATTATTTCTATTACTATTACTATTACTATTTCCCACAAATAGTTAAAAGGTAAAGTTCACTTAGTTAGCCAACGTAAGTAACAAATTAGAAATATGTAGTTTCTGAATATGAATTGAGCTTCAATTGCTATTCCCCAAATCTTCAAAATGAGGAATAAAATCATCTGCTGATTTGTACTCCTGTAGCTTCTCGCCGTCAGGTAAATGGATTAACAGACTGATTTGCACACGGGTAAATCAGGAATGGGTTACTGAATAAAAGGGTAAATAAGTAATCGGGAAACAGGTCAACAGTTAAACAGCTTAACAAGTAAATGGATAAAGATGTAAATCTCTTACTCGGTTAATAGCTTACTGCGTGGATTAGCAAATGGGAAAATGGATAAGCTAGTTAATTGGTTTATGAGTTAATGGGTAAAACGTGTAAACTAGTAAATGGGTAAATGGCACTTGGGCAACAGGTAACAGGTAGCAAGTAATAGGCAACAGGTAACGGGTAACGGCAAACGGGTATTCGTGAATGGGTACTGGTAAACAGGTAAAGGGTAACCGTAAATGAAAAATGGAAAACCCATAATTGGTAATGAATATTATTTAAATGTTTTACTATTTAATCATGTAGCCATTGAACCATTTAACCGTTTTACTATCTAGTCCGACAACCGTTTAACCGTTTAATCATAAGTATATGTGAGTGGAGGCATAAATTGAGATGTTTGCTTTCAATCGTTTGTGCTGTTGATTGAGCTTCGACAATCTTAACATGCCTATCAGTTCTGTTGGACGAAAGGATAATCTCAAGATTCGGATGTTGAAATATTCGTAGGAAACCGATGTTTCTACAAGAAACGCAAGTTGAAGCTGACTCTCTAATGGAAAATTTATTTAAATAATTTTATCACACGTTACAGAAACTGGAACGGCATTCCGAAAGGAAAAGACAGACCATGACGAAGAAGATGAAGAGAAACAGAACAATGTATTTATGAAGGCGGAAGGCGGAGGTGGTTGTGGTGGAAGAGGAGGAGGAAGGGAACGAGAAGAAAAGAAAAAAATTCTATGTTGGTGATGGTGATGACAATGAAGAGGAATCAAGAAATATCTGAGCCTTAGCGTAAATAACCAGCATTATTTTTGTCCAACAAACACGCAAAACTCGTGGTACTGTACACAACACGATATGTGAACCAGTATCAAATGTGTGGGATATTTATAAGTCACCGTCAAATGTCTCTCGGAATGATTTAATAGTTCATTTTGTAAGAAGACCAGGAACGATTGGATTATATTATACAATACTTAAAATTAAAATTTCTGAAAAGAGTCCAAACTGTGTTAAAATTCTGAAGGTCTCCAGTGCTCATATGCAAAGATCTAATACAAACAAGAAAATTTCAATGGAGATCATAAATGTACACAAATCGTTAAGACTGCCTTAGATATAATTGATGGATCATTATTGAAAGATGATGAGACAGGAGTAAATTTTTGTATGGAAGAGAACACAGTTTCTTACCTTAACCCAGCTGGACAAAAAAAATGTCACCACATTTAGTCAGAGGAGAAGATGTAATTCAAGAAGCACGCACTTGAAATTCCCATCAGACCTGTTTCACAAAAGTTGCAGATATACAGACGGCTGTTTCGGAAGAAGAAGGAGAAGAAAAAGAAGAGAGACCAAGGCAAAGAAGAGGAAGACATCAAAGTCAAGAGAAATTGTGTATGGGAGAAGAAAGTGGAAATATTGGACAAAAAGGAGGATGGCTACGCTCGAGAATTTCGTAGTCTACTCATGCCTGTTTTTCGATAGATAGTTCATCATCCGATACATCCATTAACACTACGGATATTGAATGAGTAGCGAAAGGAAAGTTTTTGACATGAAAATGCCACTGTTTACCCTCGTCAACAAGTCCACTTTAAACTCTAAGTTGGATCAACAGACGTTCCCATGTGAGTATTGCATTGAGACACGCATATCATATTATGAAAAGCTAAGATAGTAAAATGCATTATAAGTCATCCAGATAAGATCTGTGGACGCAAGCGTAATGCTCAGTCAGGGAGTTTGGACATGCCAATGTCTGACTCCCTGTCTTCTGACACTTGGCCAAAAGTTTTTGACGTTGCTGACCAACAGCCATAGAATAATTTTTAAATGAAGACACTGCCATTTGATTGTACTGATATTTATTTAATTACTACCCAGGTTTTGGCCATTTACGCTATGTTCAAGTGATTTAGCTTCTGTCACTAACATATATTGCAGGACATGACGTATAAAATTGGCTGTAAATTACGAAAATTATTCGCTCCCCACGAAATGGCAGAATATTTTGAATATGGCATAAAAGGTCGAAATCTGGGTCGTAATTTTAAAAAAAAAAACATCAGTGCAATCAAATGGCGTTGTGTTCATTTAAAAGAGAAAAACATCACAGAAAAATTTCAATGTGGGAAATAAATAATTTGTGGCTGCGTTCGAACTCTGCACGTAAGCAGTTGCTGCATTACGTGAATTTGGGTGGATACTTCTGAATATGGAACAAACAAAAATTCGGAGCGTGGATATATTTCAGAATCCTGTAAAGTACTTTGAAAAACTGCATGAACTTTTACCTAATTTTGGTTGAATATGGAACAAAGTAGAAATTTCAAACCGTTCGGATACTTCTCAGCATCAGTTGAAGTACTTTGCAATGCGGGACAGTAGAAGCAACAACAGTTGCCAGGTAGAAGGGAACCAGTTTTGGAGTCAGAATTGAAAAGAGCTTTAGATGGCTTTTTAAGGCAGCAAATTATTCTGTCCTTCAATCTTACAGTGAAGTAAGCGACCATGTAGTTAGTCTTGTCATGTAGCCGGGAGGACGACTGATTTTTTGTTCTCACTTCAGCGCAGCTGTCGCTGGCCCCTAGTGCAGCGTGAGCGTGGTCTGGGTGCGTATGATCCACTGCGCATACTCTCTTGAGCCTGGGGCAATAGACAAAATTTGATATTGTCTTTCTCATATTCCATATACAGACTGTTACTGACAATACAACTATACCACAAAAATGTCGGTTCAGTATTTTCAACACATTTCAAGACACTTGCCTTTACATAAAACCCGTAAATAACTTTCCTGGTCCTATAAAACTGAACTAGGCATTGCAATGTATTGATTTACAGTTGAAAACATAACTAAAAATATTCATAATTCTGTTTGATCACTTAGGAATTACCTAAAAAATAGAAATGCTCGGACTCTTGTGACGGGTTGCCTAAATCATCACCCAGTAGGGGTTAAGCATTTCATGCGGTTTGTTTAGTGCTTTGTGGCTCAGTTCTCTGTCTCTGGGATTCGCCCGTGAATAGTAATTTTGGACAGATCAAGGTGGGGCCATTGTACTTGAACTTTTGTTAAGGTGAAGGAAATCTTACGTTGAGTTGGCTCTGTTATCGGAATTGTGAAGTGGCTTTGGCTTTGAAAAAATGGTTCAAATAGCTCTGAGCATAGTGGGACTTAACATCTGAGGTCATCAGTCCCCTAGAACTTAGAACTATTTAAACCTAACTAACCTAAGGACAGCACACACATCCATGCCCGAGGCAGGATTCGAACCTGCGACCATAGCGGTAGCGCGGTTCTAGACTGAAGCGCCTAAAACCGTTTGGTTTTGAACTTTATATTGACAGTCTGGAAATTTTAAGGGAATTTGTTCGGAAGTTGTTTGCGTTTCAACTTTCTCGTCCTCATTAAGCGCCGCGTCTCATGCACATCTTGAAACATTTGGGCAAGCAGTTCTTTCGAAGGCTGATGTTGTAACTCGCGAATAGCTAGGTGTCAGTAACTACACAGAATGTCAAAATCATTCGGGTCCGATTGCAGTTCGTTTGCAGAACTTGTAGTAAAAACAGTCATCAGCTTCCATCAGTATTACATGGACAGTAAACACGGACTTGACAGCGATTTTCAAGATGTTGCGGAGGCAGTAAAAGCGAATTAGTTGAAATTTAAAATATTTTCTAACAAGTTTCATAGAATCCCAAACGGTCGAGATTTTACGTAGTTACAGATGCTGCTTACGAGTTAGAGTTACGCCACCTCTGTTAGGTGGAGTTTCTTCAACGCCACTTTCCCTCATGCTGAGTGTCTAGCAACGCAGGGTAAAGTGGCAGACGGCAAGAAGCCTAAATTGGAAGGTGGACTGTAAATGACGGAGAGGAATGGTTGTAATTTGCCTAAGATCGAACAAGGCAGGAGGGATAGTTAACATTCCACCAGAATTTCTAAAATCATTGGGGCAAATGACAAAAAAAAAGAAAACGATTATTCATGTTGGTATGAAGAATTTATGAGACTGGCGACATACCGTCTGACTTTCGGAAAAAAATCGTCCTCCCAGATCCGAAGACTGTAAGAGATGACAAGAGCGAGAGTCATTGCACATCAGCTTAACAGCACTTGCATCCAAGTTGTTCACAAGAATGATATACAGAAAAATAGAAAAGAAGACTGAGGAAGTGTTAGATGACGATCATTTTTGCTTTAGGGGGGGGGTAGGAAGCAACAACTTTTAAAGAAATCGATTTTTCAAAAATATGCCAATTTTGTACCACACATCTTCTTGAATAGTTTGACACATAAAACATATGTATTTGGGAGATTATAAGGCAGGGTATTTGGTCTTAAGTGTAAAAAGATACAGTGCAGCTGGCGGGAGTGGCCTAGCGGTTCTAGGCGCTACAGTCTGGAACCGCGCGGCCGCTAATGTCGCAGGTTCTAATCCTGCCTCAGGCATTGATGTGTCTCATGTCCTTAGGTTAGTTAGGTTTAAGCAGTTCTCAGTTCTAGGGGACTGATGACCTCAGAAGTTAAGTCCCATAGTGCTCAGAGCCATTTGAACCATTTTGAAGGTACAGTGCCACACCCCTATGCACAGCATTATTCTCTCATACGTACGTGAAGAATATCATGACAGGAATTCTCTACCAACTGCTGTAATGGAAGCAATCAAACCTACACTGTGATAAAAAGTATCCGGACACCCCAAAACATTTGAATGATGTATTTAGTATGGGATCATGATTTTAAAATACGTTTGAGGTAGATGACACTATTGAAATGAGCAGAGAATTTTTATTAGGTCTTGAAATTATTGGTGGAAGCTATGACGATTTTGAGATTTGGCTGAGTATTATGATGTTATGATGACGATGTGTATTACGCTGGCGCGGTATGTTTATGATCAATAAGCTGATGCTATATGAGGAATTTGATTATGCTATGTATTTATTATAATAAAATATTGAAGAAGTGTCTATTAATATGTATATGTGTAATAAAGCAAGGAATAATAGGTAGTGGTTAGGGACTCTGGTTTGTGAAAAAGGATGTTGGAAATCGAGAATCATACTTTAAGAGTTATGAAATGTGTGTATATGCGTGAATGTATCACAATGCTGGCAAAAATTTTTTGGACACTTTTATATTTACAGGATTTTGTTTCTACACATTTGCAACGCAAATTCTCGACCTGTGAAATTTTTTATACGAGACTGTCACTGTAATGCAAACTGGTGTCGTAAATATTTCAGTAAGAAAGTTAAGTGACCACCTTCACGTAATGAGTCATGGGCACCCAGCTGCGCGACAGTCGGCTGGAAAAAAGCCATTAGTGTGTGCCTTTCAGAGGCACAGGTGGAGAAAAAAAAGGGGCCATTATCCTCGCTATTGACATTCCTTTGCAGAAAGCATCGCAAATACGACACACTCAAACTTGAAAACATATGATAACACTGTGGAGCTCTTAATTTATGATATTTACTGAAATGCCTAATGAAATGACAAGAAATATTTTTATGTCTATACACCTGATTATGACTACTGTCTTTCTACGAGAGTTGAGAGAAGTTCTACTAACTTATGAAATGTCACATAATTATTGAATGATATTTTTATGCTTTAATTTTCATAGTTGCTTATTTCATTTGATATCTAGTTTCTAGTTGCACTGCAGCATTGGTTACTATAAAATTTAATAGATGTGCTAATATCACTATTTTCTGTCTACAGACCCAGTAAAGAAATTTTATGATGTACTTTCGTAGAAAAGAGAACACAAATAGACATTTCCCTTCACAGGAATTGCATAAATAATTTTATTAATGACTTGGTAAGTTTCTTGCAGAGTAAGTTTTTGTGATGCATCACTCTAGTGTTAAGATGTGACATAGGTATTAAACATGGCCATTTTTAGTGTAATATTTTTTCTGCTTGAGCTATGTCATGTTTAGATATAAGTTATTGCATTTGCTGCTGCTGTTTGCCAGGCATAGTGCTACTAAATTTCACTTTACGTTACTCTGTCAGACCAGTTTTACTACTGATTTATTTTTCTTGTTTGCTGCTCATTGCCTTACATTAGTTGTAATATTGCTGCTTGCTTTGCCAATTTGAATTTTTTTGTCATTGCTGTTTGTGTTAATTTGTTATGTGCTGCTGCATTGCCTCGTCCCTTGGTATATATATCTGAGCTCAGTAGATTTAAGTTAGCTTAAGAGGTGGTAGACTATATAAGAAAGTAACTATAATGATTGGAAGAAATGTATTGAGAAGCTATAAGAAAATGGTTTGACCAAAAAAAAATAAAGGATTTTGAAAGAGGAAATGAACCAAAAAAGTAGGGTTTAGGGACAACAGGTTTAGGTAGGATTTTCTTGGAAACAAATGATGAGGTAAGATAATGGTAAATAAATAGTGAGGTAAGAAATGTGTGAACATATAAATACAGAAAGCATGATTGGATAGAATTTTTTTGGTGGAAACAAATGTTGAAATAAGAGGAATGATATATGGAATGAAGTTTTGGGGTGGACTGCAGTACCAAATCTCATACTGAAAACAAACCCTTCCCTGTATTTTTGTGTTATTACACTATGTGAATTTGTGTTTTTCCTGTCTTAATGTGTTTAGCTAATAAGAGTTATGTTGTAGAATTTTTCTGATGGTATGTTATTTTCTTTCTAAAGATGTTTAGACATTATTTATTCTGTTTTGTTTTAATGCTCATGTGTGAAGTTGATGTTTCAAAAGTTATTCTGATCTTTTATGTATGTACTCATGTCATAATTCCTGTAACACTGATGTATATGTTATTTCGACTCTTTTGTAAAACTTGTACTACAAATTTTATCTGTATTGTTATGTTCTTTAATGATGTATTTTGTACCTTTGTAATTGTATTCTTATGTTATAAAATTGTAATTGACACCAGTTCATCATATTATTAACTTGTAAGTTCCATTTCACTGTACACGTTTCTGTTGGTCATAGTATATGGACAATATGTGAGAAGTAGGGACTGTTAGTGTTTGCACGTGTGTTAATAATGCAGCAAGGCACTCGATAACAGCATTGCTGGTTCTAAGGACAATTCCAAAAACTTTGTGAGTGCACAAGTGGTGGTTATGGACTTGCTATATTATCTGCAGGACTATTCAGTGGTGATTGTGCACCTGCACAGTCACAACACATGGCTGCAGGCCATCTCTACATGGACTACTGTGGGTCTGCGTCTTTGATGACCCACCAATACCGTTATTTCTACAAGGACTACAGTGGGGCTACACCTTTCCTGACTTACCAGTACCATTATTTCTACAAGGACTGCAGTGGGTCTGCACCTCTGGTGGCCCACCAATACAAAAATCTCTACCAGGACTACGATGGGTCTGCACCTCTGGTGGCCCACCAATACAGTAATCTCTAACAGGACTACAGTGGTCTGCTCTGTGATGACCTACCTACCAATATTCTTCAAAACGTCGAATGACTCTGCTGTGGGTTAGCTCTGTTGTGGCCCATTACCTGTCTGCATGTCGAGAGTCATCACTGTCTTTTCGTTGGAAGGACAACACTACTTCTTCAAGACTGCATGAAAATCCACTACTTCCGTGTGCATTTTCTTTTACTGCTCAGCCTTTGAGAACAACACTGCAATTTTACTGTGATGAATGATCAGGACTGTCTTTATGCACTGTGAGAAAATTTTAGCTTTTGAACAACATTGTATCAATAAGTGTGTGCATTTGATTTCTTTGTTATTGTAATTGTAAAAAAAAATTTAACAAATTTGTATTGGCCAGTGCCTAAAACAATTTGTGAAATCTTTGTGGGGAGTATGGGAGCTATGTAAGTAGGCTGTTTATGTTTTCTTATTGGCAACGTTACGTAGCGCTCTGTATGAAAATCACTGGCTGTGCTGTGTGCAGACTGTGGCTAGTTTGCATTGTTGTCTGCCACTGTAGTGTTGGGCAGCTGGATGTGAACAGCGCGTAGCGTTGCGCAGTTGGAGGTGAGCCGCCAGCAGTGGTGGATGTGGGGAGAGAAATGGCGGAATTTTGAAATTTGTAAGACTGGATGTCATGAACTGCTGTATATATTATGACTTTTGATGACTATTAAGGGAAATACATTGTTTGTTCTCTATTAAAATCTTTCATTTGCTAACTATGCCTATCAGAAGTTAGTGCCTTCCGTAGTTTGAATCTTTTATTTAGCTGGCAGTAGTGGCGCTCGCTGTATTGCAGTAGTTCGAGTCACCAAGATTTTTGTGAGGTAAGTGATTTGTGAAAGGTATTCGTTAATGTTAGTCAGGGCCATTCTTTTGTAGGGATTATTGAAAGTCAGATTGCGTTGCGCTAAAAGTATAGCAACAAATGCAACCAAAAGTAAGTGAAAAATGTTTGAGTACGTTCAGTTTAGCTCAGCTGTTTGAAAAGCAAATAAAGTAAGAGCTTTATCAGCACTGTATTTCATAAATTTTTCTAAGGGGACGTTTCACGTTTTTCATATCAGATCCGTTGTGCTGCCACCTACTGCCAGGTACTCCATACCAGCGACCTCAGTAGTCAGTGGACATCGTGAGATAGCAGAATGGGGCACTCCCGAACGTAGTCAGGTGACTGGTTGTCACTTGTGTCATACATCTGTACGCGAGATTTACACACTTCTAAACATCCTTAGGTCCACTGATTCCGATGTGATAGTGAAGTGGAAACATGAAGGGATACGTACAGCGCAAAACCGTACAGGCCGACTTTGTCTGTTGACTGACAGAGACCACCGACAGTTGAAGTGGATCATATGGTGCAATAGGCAGACATCTATCCAGAGCACCTTACAGTAATTTCAAACTGCATCAGGATCCGCTGCAAGTACTATGACAGGTGGGAGGTGAGAAAATTTGGATTTCACGATCGAGCGGCTGCCCATAAGCCACACATCACGCCGGCAAATGCCAAACGACGGCTCGCTTGGTGTAAGAAACATAAACATTGGACGATTGAAGAGTGGAAAAACATTGTGTGTACACGGTACACAATGTGGCGATCAGATGGCAGGGTGTGGGTATGGCGAATGCCCAGTGAACGTCACCGTTCAGCGTGTGTAGTGCCCACAGTAAAATTCAGAGGCGGTGGTGTTACGGTGTTGTCGTGTTTCTCATGGATGGTGCTTGCACCCTTTGTTGTTTTGCGTGGCACTATCATAGCATAGGCCTACACTAATGTCTTAGGCACCTTCTTGCGGGCCTCTGCTGAAGAGCAATTCAGGGATGGCGATTGCATCTTCCAACACGATCGAGCGCCTGTTCATAAAGCAGGGCCTGTGGTGGAGTGGTTACACGACAATAACATCGCTGTAATGGACTGGCCTCCACAGAGTCCTGACCTGAATCCTACAGAACACCTTTGGAATGTTTTGAAACACCGACTTCGTGCAGGCCTCACCAACTGACAATCTATACCTCTCCTCCTTCCAGCACCTGATTGAACGTATGCCGGGAGAGTTGAAGCTGTCATCAAGGCTAAGGGTGGGCCAACATCAAATTTAATTCCATCATTACCTATGGAGGGCGCCACAAGTAATTTTCAGCCAGGTGTAAGGACACTTTTGATCGCATAGTGTGTATTTAGGGAACTTGCGAATGAGAACTTGAAGAAATGTCTTCATGGCGATACTCAAAACACAAATAAAAGTTTTAACCAATGTCTATGGGAAAGATTGCCAAAACCATTTTCGCGGAAATAAATGCACTTGCCATTGGTGATTGTGATGCAGTTTCATGTTTCAATGATGGTGTGAAAAACAGGAAATATGTTTTAGAGAAACTGGGAATTAAGCCCAGGGTGACTGCAGAAAAGCTTTGTATGCGATAGAGAGAGAGAGAGCGTGTAGTGAAAGCTGATAAATCATTTTTGGAGACAGCAAAATCAAGAAGAGTGCATCATGGGAACGTGAAAAGGAAGAAAACTGATTTAGAATATGAAAAAGAACCTGCTTATGGTGCTGGACTGTTGTAAAACAATGCCAAATACAAGCAAAAATTATACGGCCATTTACCACAAAAAACAAAAAAAAACAAATATCCTGTTACTTTCACACTCGACGTGCTTATTAAACCTAATTCTTTGATGCAAAACTCTAGAATTTTTCAAATCTATTAAAAACTGTGTTAAAATTGAGATAATTAGCTATGAAATTTAAGTTTTTTCTAAACTTTAAGTTTAAAATGTAACAGTTTCTTCATTGTTCATTACTTAAATAAATTCAAGAGTTTCATACACCTGTAAGTATGGTTTTATGCAGTTCAAAATTCATCGAAAAATCTCTCTTACTTATGAAGAAAAGTGTACCTATAGCAACAAATGCAACCAATAGTAAGTGAAAAATGATGAAATTTCACATTGAAAAAAAAATATTATTTTGTTATGTTTTTCAACTTCCACTGCTATGAGTGTGAATCCTGATTCCTTTCTGGTCATGCTGACAAAGTATTATGAATTTATTTGTGAAAGTATAGACAGTGGAAATTAAAATTTCCTGTGTTGCCTATCCTGCACAAAGTCGGCCCGTTTGACGTTCCACCCCATATGCTTTTCCTCGTATCTAGCTACACAGAGTAAAGTGGCTGGCGACAATAAGCCTGATGTGGAAGGTGGGATGTAAATGATCGAGAGGAGAGTTGTAACCCACCTGGCCCCAATTTGTGATCCAACAAGGCAGAAAAGACATTAGCATTCCACTAGAATTTCTAGAATCATTGGGAGAAGTGTCAACAAAACGATTATTCACGTTAGTGTGCAGAATGTATGAGACGGTGATATACCACCTGACTTTCGAAAAAAAAGAAAAACATTATCCAAACAATTCCATAGACTGCAAGAACCGACAAGTGCGAGAACTATGGCACAATCAGCTTAACACCTCATGCACCAAACTCCTGACGAGAATAATATGTAGAAGAACGGAAAAGAAAATTGAGGAAGTGTTCGATGAGGATCAATTTGGCTTAAGGAAAGGTAAGGGAACGAGGGAGGAAATTCTGACTTTGCGGTTGGTGATGTAAGCAAGACTAGACACATTCATTGAATATGCCGAAATGAAAAAAGCCGTCGACTGAAAAGCGCACGACAATGTATAATGGGCCAAGATGTTCGGAATTCTCAGGAGAATAGAGGTAAGCTATAGGGGAAGGTGAGTAACATACCATATGTACAAGAACCAAGAGGAACTAATGAGAATGGAAGACCTAGAACGAATTTCACGGACTCAGAATGCTGTAAGACGGGGATGAAGTCTCTGGCTCCTACCGTTCAATCTATGTGTCGAAGAAGCAATAACGTGAATAAAAGTAAGATTCAAGAGTGGAAGTAAAATAGAAGGTGAAATGGTATCAATGATAAGACTCGCTCATGACATTGCTATAGTAAGTGAAGAAGAATTACAAGATCTGCTGAATGGAATGACCACTGTAACGATTAAGGAATACGGACGAAGGGTAAACAGAACAAAAACGAATGTAATGAGGACTAGCAGAAATGAAAACAGCAAGAAACTTAGCTTCAGGACTGGTGGAAACAAAGTAGATGAAGTTATGGAATTCTGTTATCAAGGCAACAGAATAGCCCGTTATGCACTGAGCAAGGAGGACATGGGACTAGAATTAGCGAAAAGTTCAAGAGAAGTTTCTTAGTATGAAACACAGGCCTCAATGTTAGGAAGAAATTTCTGAAAATCTACGTTTGGAGCATAGCATTGTATGGTAGTGAGACGTAGGCTGTGGGAAAACCGGAAACTAATCGCAGCATTTGAGGTGTAGTGCTGCAGAAGAATGTTGAAAAATTAGGTGGAATGAAGGGGTGAGCAATGAGCAGGTTCTCCGCAGAATCGGCGAGGAGAGGAATATGTGGAAAAACTGACAGGAAGAAAGGACAGAAAGAAACGGCTTGCGTAAGATATCAGGGAATAAATTATATTGTTGTAGAGGGAGCTATGGAGGGTACAAATTGAAGAGGGAGACAGAGATTGGAATACATCCATCAAATAATTGAGGACGTGGATTGCCAGTGCTGCACTGAGATGAAAATATTGGCACAGGAGAGGAATAAGTGGCTGGCCACATCAGACCAGTCAGAAGACTTATAACTCAAAAAAGAGAGGGAGCCTTCCCTTGTAGATCTTTAGAAGGCCGTATAATCTAGGGGGAACAGCACAGTAAGAATTAAGACGCCAGATAGTGTACTGCGACAAGAAACTTTTCTTCAGTGGGCTGTTAGTCTTTCGACACCATTTGTGGGGTCAGCATCGATCCTGCGATTGGCTGAATCAGATAGTACGCAATGCAACTCGTAAACATAATCCCACTGGTCCAAAACAACTGCAGCATTGCTCTTGTCCCCGGGTGAAATAATAGCGTCCGGATACACTGTAGTGACCGCAAAGTATCCCTCTCAGTTGCAGTTACATCACTCGTGGGCGGACGTGCCCAAACCAACAAGACATTTCATCCCCCTAAATTATTCCGTTTCCACACCAATCTTTAAACATGGAAACAGAAAAGATTGTAACAACTACAGAGGTATCTCTTTAATCAGCGTTGTGGGTAAAATATTCTCAGGTATTGTTGAAAGGAAAGTACAAGTATTACTTGAGGACCAATTAGATGAAAATCAGTGTCGGTTTAGGCCTCTTAGAGGTTGTCAGGACCAGATCTTTAGCTTACGGCAAATAATGGAGAAGTGTTATGAGTGGAACAGGGATTTGTATCTATGCTTTATAGATCTAGAAAAGGCATATGACCGGGTTCCTAGGAGGAAGTTATTGTCTGTTCTACAAGATTATGGAATAGGAGGCAAACTTTTGCAAGCAATTAAAGGTCTTTACATGGATAGTCAGGCAGCAGTTAGAGTTGACAGTAAATTGAGTTCATGGTTCAGAGTAGTTTCAGGGGTAAGACAAGGCTGCAACCTGTCTTCACTGTTGTTCATATTATTTATGGATCATATGTTGAAAACAATGGACTGGCTGGGTGAGATTAAGATATGTGAACACAAAATAAGCAGTCTTGCATATGCGGATGACTTAGTTGTGATGGCAGATTCGATTGAAAGTTTGCAAAGTAATATTTCAGAGCTAGATCAGAAATGTAAGGACTATGGTATGAAGATTAGCATCTCCAAAACGAAAGTAATGTCAGTGGGAAAGAAATATAAACGGATTGAGTGCCAAATAGGAGGAACAAAGTTAGAACAGGTGGACGGTTTCAAGTACTTAGGGTGCATATTCTCACAGGATGGCAACATAGTGAAAGAACTGGAAGCGAGGTGTAGCAAAGCTAATGCAGTGAGCGCTCAGCTACGATCTACTCTCTTCTGCAAGAAGGAAGTCAGTACCAAGACTAAGTTATCTGTGCACCGTTCAATCTTTCGACCAACTTTGTTGTATGGGAGCGAAAGCTGGGTGGATTCAGGTTACCTTATCAACAAGATTGAGGTTACGGATATGAAAGTAGCTAGGATGATTGCAGGTACTAGTAGATGGGAACAATGGCAGGAGGGTGTCCACAATGAGGAAATCAAAGAAAAACTGGGAATGAACTCTATAGATGTAGCAGTCAGGGCGAACAGGCTTAGATAGTGGGGTCATGTTACACGCATGGAAGAAGCAAGGTTACCCAAGAGACTCATGGATTCAGCAGTAGAGGGTAGGAGGAGTCGGGGCAGACCGAGGAGAAGATACCTGGATTCGGTTAAGAATGATTTTGAAGTAATAGGTTTAACATCAGAAGAGGCACCAATGTTAGCACTGAATAGGGGATCATGGAGGAACTGTATAAGGGGGGGGGCTATGCTCCAGACTGAACGCTGAAAGGCATAATCAGTCTTAAATGATGATGATGATGATGATTTATTCTGCGGGAGAAAGAGGTAACGGCTTGTCCAACAGCACTTATAAAACGAACGACTATTAAACGCTTAATTTAAACCCTGACACGGATAACGTAGCGTCGTCAAATGCTTTCACCATGTGATTGACGACAGAACATCAAGGATTATGATCAAAGCCAAGGAAAACTTTCAAATTTCGCCAAATGCCGGGCAGTTGCCGAGTCTAATTCTCAGTCAGAGTGCGATCATGAAGCACCGTGTAACCAATCCCAAGAAAAAGCCGACATTTTTTAGGTAACCATTAAAGGCAGCCAAATCAATTACTTGGAAACCAAATCCAACTATCAAAGATTATAATAGATTTTTTTACGGACACCGGCTAAACCAGTGCTTTCGTTGATGCGATTGGCAATGTGAGAATTAATGTGACACACAGCACTCTTAAACTTTGGAGAATATTATGATCTTGATACCTCAACAAAAAACATTGCAATCTTGCCCAACTGCTGCGGAATTTGTCCAACCTCCGGCTCCGCAAGCGACAATCTGTTTCTTCCCCGCAGAGGTAAACAACGTGAAACCTATGTTTTTCCCCGCAACTACGAAGTTAAAGTAACGTATTCGAAAGCAACCTGGTGCTCACCCTGTTAATTTCAAGGCAAGAAAACATTATCAAGTAGATATAACCCGTAGGGAACGGTGGGTAAAATCATGAAATGAGAAGTAATTCCGGAAAGAGGAAACACACACACACACACACACACACACACACACACATTGTAAACACTAGCGCCGCTACTCAACCAAAAATAACAGCGCAAAACAGTATCCACTGTGTGTGTAGTATCATTAACTGTCTCCTTTTGTTTTTCGACAAGGGAACAAGGGAGAGGGAGCAGAATTTCCTTCATAAGACTTTAATCTCTATTTGTAAAATTAATTTCAAATGTTTCCCTAATAGTACTAACCCAGTAGCTGGAACTGCATATCAGAATCTTCTTGTTACTATATTCCGTATGATGACCAGTGCTAAGGCAAAGTCCTTCTGTAGCCGATTTATTCAGCTGTTTTAACCTTGCATGCCGCTTACCCTAAGTACATCGTCTTCAACGATCCTGATGGTCTGGGAAATATATGACGAGCCACACTTTCAAAGAACTCCATCATTACATTGTAAATGGGTACTATTCAAGTTGTACTGCGTGTGATACGCTCCTGACTCTAATTCTTATAGTTGCTGTAGCGTCATTATTATAAAGAGGATACTGGTTTATTTCTCTAAGAAACTGAAATTGATGTTAGCTTGAAGAACCCATTAATGATAACGTTTACTTAAAAAGGGTCACAAATTTGCCTATTGCGTAATGCTGTAATCAGATTCTCAAGAATATCTAACCAGTAATCAAAAGTAAATTAGTTCTGACAATATTATTCAACAAACATTCAAGTAGACTGTTTCAGTATTTTAATTTATTTATTTTAAATGTGCAGGAAGTCTATGTTCATTTTCCTGTTGTAGGAAGTAGTGCTGCAGATTAATTTCCTCGGTTACATTAGATGTTGCTGTGCTCAGAATCATACAGAATATTTTCCTAACTGTTTGTGAGAGTGAGTGATGTGCTGGCCACAAAACTGCACGTAAAATGTGGTTCGATAGCTTTCTCGTGAAGAAGTTACTGCAGATATTTAGTTAGTAACTGAGATTTTGGATTTAATCACTGCAATTTCCATACTTATTGTCTCCGAATGGGTCTGTCGACGTTAAAGATTTGTGTGACCTGACAGAAACGATTTATAATCCTGATTGCGTCGTTTACAGATTATGGTATGTTTGGGAGAAAAATAATTAGCGTTCAGTTTACTTTACATCTACATCTACATCATAGTCAGCAAGTCGAATTATGGTGTGTGGCGGAGGGAACTTTTGTACCACTAACAGAGCCCTCCAACCCTGCTCCACTCGGGAACAGCGCGTGGGAAGAATGAATGTCAGTAAACCTCTGAATTGGCTCTAATTTCCTCGTGGTCACTACGCGAGACATGTGTAGGGAGGCAGGGGGTGGGGATGTGAGGGCAGGTAATATTTTGTCCAACTCTTCCCGGAAAATGCTCTCTCGAAATTTCGATAGTAACCCTGTCCGTCATGCGCAACGCCTCTCTTGTAACGTCTGCCAATGGAGTTCGAGAGCATCTTCGTAACGCTCTCTCGCCGGCAAAACCACCTCAGTAATAATAGGATATCAGAAATTTTTTGTAGACTAACAGCCCATTCGACTTGCAGATCGTTCCCCGTAAAGCGGGAGTAGCACTGGTTGAAACATCTAATAAGGTCGTGTACCTAGTGGTAGCACACAAACAGTTCAGTACTAGACGAAGGGCTGGGAAAAACCACTGGACATCGTTTCTTATTAATCACCTTCTACAAAAATTATTAATGAACAAGAAATTATTTACCAACACGATTACAAGGTATATCCCTCAATGTTTATCGTTGTATTTAAAACAAGAAAAAATATTAAAGATCAGCTGCGAGAGAAATTATCAAATTCCAAATAACAAATCTCAAACAATTTAGTCTTGCTTCACAGTTTTAAAAGAATTGCGAAAGATCAAACACATGAAATATTAGTGAATTATAGCTGATCAGCTCGACGTCAGATCGGGACAGAAATCCGCTGGCTACACAACAGAGCCCAGGCGTAGACCTCCGGCCGGCCAGTGTGGGCGAGCAGTTCTAGGCGCTTCAGTCTGGAACCGCGCGACCGCTGCGTTGGCAGGTTCGAATCCTGCCTCGGGCATGGATGTGTGTGATGTCAAATGGCTCTGAGCACTATGGGACTCAACTGCTGTGGTCATCAGTCCCCTAGAATTTAGAACTACTTACACCTAACTAACCTAAGGACATCACATACACCCATGCCCGAGGCAGGATTCGAACCTGCGACCGTAGCAACAGCGCAGCTCCGGACTGGTGCGCCTAGAAACGCACGGCCAGGGCAGCCGGCTGTGTGTGATGTCCTTAGGTTAGTTAGGTTTAAGTAGTTCTAAGTTCTAGGGGACTGATCACCTCAGATATTAAGTCCCATAGTCCTCAGAGCCATTTGAACCATTCGTAGACCTCGGGCCCCAGCCCCCGGCGACCATAACGCAAGAGAGAAGAAGCTGACCGCTACAACCTGTATAGCAAACACTCTCTTAAAGGACCAAACTGTAAAACAAAGTTACAGTTCTTGGATCGGTCACTGCTGCTACAACGGCAGGTTATCGATATTTGAGTGAATTTGAACGTGGCGTTGTAGACGGCCCACGGGTGGTGGGACACAGCATCTCCGAGGTAGCGATGAAATGGGGATTTTCCCTTACGACCATTTCAAGAGTGTAACCCGGTAAAACATCAGTTCACCGACATCGCTGCAGTCGAAAAAACATCCTGCAAGAACGAGGCCAAAGACGACTGAAGAGAATCTTTCAACGTGACAGAAGTGTAACCCTTCCGCACATTGTTGCAGATTTAAATGGTGGGCCATTAACAAGTATCACGGTGACAAGCATTCAAAGAAACATCACCGATTTGGGCTTCCGGAGCCGAACGCCCACTCGTGTACCCTCGATGACTGCACGACATCAAGCTTTTACTCCTCGCCTGGGGCCGTCAGCACCGACATTGCACAGTTTATGGCCGGAAACATGTTGCCTGGTCGGACGAGCCTCGTTTCAAATTGTATCGAGCGAATGGACATACACTCCTGGAAATTGAAATAAGAACACCGTGAATTCATTGTCCCAGGAAGGGGAAACTTTATTGACACATTCCTGGGGTCATATACATCACATGATCACACTGACAGAACCACAGGCACATAGACACAGGCAACAGAGCATGCACAATGTCGGCACTAGTACAGTGTATATCCACCTTTCGCAGCAATGCAGGCTGCTATTCTCCCATGGAGACGATCGTAGAGATGCTGGATGTAGTCCTGTGGAACGGCTTGCCATGCCATTTCCACCTGGCGCCTCAGTTGGACCAGCGTTCGTGCTGGACGTGCAGACCGCGTGAGACGACGCTTCATCCAGTCCCAAACATGCTCAATGGGGGACAGATCCGGAGATCTTGCTGGCCAGGGTAGTTGACTTACACCTTCTAGAGCACGTTGGGTGGCACGGGCTACATGCGGACGTGCATTGTCCTGTTGGAACAGCAAGTTCCCTTGCCGGTCTAGGAATGGTAGAACGATGGGTTCGATGACGGTTTGGATGTACCGTGCACTATTCAGTGTCCCCTCGACGATCACCAGTGGTGTACGGCCAGTGTAGGAGATCGCTCCCTACACCATGATGCCGGGTGTTGGCCCTGTGTGCCTCGGTCGTATGCCGTCCTGATTGTGGCGCTCACCTGCACGGCGCCAAACACGCATACGACCATCATTGGCACCAAGGCAGAAGCGACTCTCATCGCTGAAGACGACACGTCTCCATTCGTCCCTCCATTCACGCCTGTCGCGACACCACTGGAGGCGGGCTGCACGATGTTGGGGCGTGAGCGGAAGACGGCCTAACGGTGTGCGGGACCGTAGCCCAGCTTCATGGAGACGGTTGCGAATGGTCCTCGCCGATACGCCAGGAGCAACAGTGTCCCTAATTTGCTGGGAAGTGGCGGTGCGGTCCCCTACGGCACTGCGTAGGATCCTACGGTCTTGGCGTGCATCCGTACGTCGCTGCGGTCCGGTCCCAAGTCGACGGGCACGTGCACCTTCCGCCGACCACTGGCGACAATATCGATGTACTGTGGAGACCTCACGCCCCACGTGTTGAGCAATTCGGCGGTACGTCCACCCGGCCTCCCGCATGCCCACTATACGCCCTCGCTCAAAGTCCGTCAACTGCACATACGGTTCACGTCCACGCTGTCGCGGCATGCTCCCAGTGTTAAAGACTGCGATGGAGCTCCGTATGCCACGGCAAACTGGCTGACACTGACGTCGGCGGTGCACAAATGCTGCGCAGCTAGCGCCATTCGACGGCCAACACCGCGGTTCCTGGTGTGTCCGCTGTGCCGTGCGTGTGATCATTGCTTGTACAGCCCTCTCGCAGTGTCCGGAGCAAGTATGGTGGGTCTGACACACCGGTGTCAATGTGTTCTTTTTTCCATTTCCAGGAGTGTATATGGTTTTCGAGACAACCTCATGAATGCATGGACCCTGCATGTTAGCAGAGGAATATTCAAGGTGGTGGAGGCTCTTTAGTGGTGTGGGGCGTGTGCAGTTGGAGTGATATAGGACCCCTGATACGTCTACATACGACTCTGACAGGTGACACGTACGTAAACATCTTGTCCGATCACCTGCAACCCTTCATGACCATTGTGCATTCCGACGGACTCGTGCAATTCCAGTAGGACAATGCGACACCCCACACGTCCAGAATTGCTACAGAGTGGCTCCAGGAATACTGTTTGGAGTTAAAACAGTTACGCTGGCCACCAGATTCTCCAGACATGAGCATTATTGAACATAACTGGTGTGGCTTGCCACGTGAGAAGAGATCTCCACTCCTTCGTGCTCTTACGGACTTATGGACAGTAGTCCAGGATTCGTGGTGACTGCTTCAGACACTAGCCGAGTCCATGCCACACCGTGTTGCAGCAGTTCTGTGTGCCAGAGTGGGCCCTACACGATATTAAGCAGGTGTACCAGTTTCTGTGGCTCTTTAATGTAAATACGCATGAAAAAGTGGATCTGTTGAGTTCTGTAAAAATGTGTGATTTGTAACCTTTTATCTTAAAAATGTGTGTTGGTAATTAGCTTCAATTATTCATCAAGCGCAATCTACGTGGATGATTGATACCAAATGTTTAAAATTTGAATGAACGATTTTGAGTACAATTGAAAATACATTTGCTGCAAAATTTGGTAAACGGCGTCTGTTTTCTTTTGTTTAAATGGTCCTGAATTAGTGTCGTCGTTTTTCGGTTTACCCTCAGTGCATATTCTCTATTCATTACACTCCAAAGGTCGTGTAGTTCTTTTGTTAGTTTCAATGAGGATAGCAATACAGTCAGCGAATCTTCTCAAGCCATAGCTTGTTCTCACTAGACCGCATTCGTCGTCACTTTCCCTGAGTGGAGCGAAATCTTAACAGTGATACCCCTGAATATCAATGCCACTCCTGAATCTTTTACTACCGTCATTGCCTTTTCGATGTTTGGATTTAGCTGTTGGGATGAAAGTTTTTATTCTTGCATTATATCCTTTCTAATGCGAACATTTCGTTTTTTTTCTCAAGGTCTAATTTTTCTGTAGGTTGAACTATACATTTTGGGTTACGAGTATTTCCGCACAGTTTACACCCATCGCTCTCAAAATGTCACACATTTTGCACTTTTTCACACTGCTGAACTCCATTTTCTAAAACTTCCTGGCAGATTAAAACTGTGTGCCGAACCGAGACTCGAAATCGGGACCTTTGCCTTTCGCTGGCAAGTGCTCTACCATCTGAGCTACCCAAGCACAACTCACGCCCCGTTCTCACAGCTTTACTTCTGCCAGTACCTCGTCTCCTACCTTTCAAACTTTACAGAAGCTCTCCTGCGACAAGTCTTCTGAAAGGCCTTGATTTTTCAAGAGTCTTACTTCCATTATCAAGCACATCGTCGTAACTGCCTGTCTGATGCAGTTACCTTCCATACCTTTCACAAACCCAGCCTGCTATGAACGTAAGAATGTACTTGCGTACGTTAGAAAGTCACGATTCTGCCCGCTACAACTCACCGAAAATAGCACATCGTATTACTTCATCACTCTGGATTTATTTCCGATGGCCTGTCGTAGATGTCTTACCACAAATTTCGACAACGAGTTGGAACTGGTCAGATACGTAACAACGAGCGGGGTGTGGTCATTGGTCTCGCTCCGGTAGGACTGCTGTCTCCCTGTAACCTGCTGGCTGCGTCTCTGTTTTAGGTTACGATGGTCAACGTCTGGGGGCGTGTCCGCGTGTCACGCTGTATCGTGGCCGAGTATGCATTAAGCGAGAGGCGGCAATTCCGGTATAACTAGTCGCCGTTAATCGTATATAAGAGCTGCGGGCAGCCGCCACCAACACACACGAGTGCACACATCTGCTCAGGAAACTTCTTCCCCTCGTTGCGGAGACCAACACACGCCTGCTCACCATGAAGACCGCCACTGTAAGTATACACTGCCGGATAAGTGATTTTGTTGCGAAGCTGGAAATCGTTGCAATAAAATATAGACCTATACCATGAAGGCTACAAAAGCACATAGTTTCAACGTCACGTCTGTATCGTTATAAACTGAGTCTTTGGCTTGAATGATCAGTATTCAGGGATACAATAAGAGCGATCATTCGAGGCAGGAAATCAGTAAACACAGGCCCTAAAAAAAAAGGGTTCAAATGGCTCTGAGCACTATGGGACTCAACTGCTGTGGTCATAAGTCCCCTAGAACTTAGAACTACTTAAACGTAACTAACCTAAGGACATCACGCACATCCATGCCCGAGGCAGGATTCGAACCTGCGACCGTAGCGGTCGTGCGGTTCCAGACTGTAGCGCCTTTAACCGCTCGGCCACTCCGACCGGCACAGGCCCTAAAACCCATAGCTAAAGAGCTATGAGTACTCCATCTTCGGTATTCTTCTGCTGCAAGCTCTTTGCTTTGCGTATTTTGCGAGCATGTAATACGAACCAAACCAAGGCATAAATTTCCGGTAAACATGGGCTCTAAAGTGGATACGAGCACATATTCAGCAGGGAAGACGTGTTTCACAGTATCAAAGATGAACAAATGTTCATAGCTCTTGACATATGCGTTTTAGGGCCCACGTTTACTACATTTTTTCCTTTTTTTTTTTTTTTTTTGTTTCGAATGGTTCGAATGGCTCTGAGCACTATGCGACTTAACTTCTGAGGGCATCAGTCGCCTAGAACTACTTAAACCTAACTAACCTAATGACATCACACACATCCATGCCCGAGGCAGGATTCGAACCTGCGACCGTAACGGTCGCTCGGTTCCAGACTGTAGCGCCTAGAGCCGCACGGCCGCTTCGGCCGGTTGTTTCGAATGATCGTTATCGTCGTATATATGAATATTGACCACTACTTCTGCGACACCCTGTAGATTCCTCTAGTTAGAGTACGGTGAGTGGTGAGGGTGGATCGTATCAATATTTAAGGTATTGAGCGATAGAGAAACAAAGCTTTTCTTGCCTGTATTTGGTCTTTCTTCTATTTATTCTATTCATTTGATTTCTATACGAGATATATTATGGTTGTAGACTAATGTTCTTAGTCGAATACTCCCTTGTTTCCCTGACCTTAGGTCGTACCTTCGCGAGGTATAAGTATGTCATCTGGATTTTGCCGCGTTACTGATAGAGGTTTGACAGACGGCCCTCGTGTCAGCACCCCTTTTCCCCAGCATGAAATTTCTGTACCCTATCTGTCTGCGTCTATGTGACGATGTGAGAATGTATTCGAAATGTTTGTGAATCGTTTAACGGATCCGAGACGTGGGAACAAGGCTGGTATTCGCTTGGCTAATGTGGAAAACCACCTGAAAACCAAATCCTGGCTGGCTGGCACAACGGCCGACGCGTCTTCCCAAATACCGATGCGGTAAAACTTCGAATAGGGGTTCTTCACTAGAACAACGTCGTCCAAGGATTTCCCTGTACATAGCTGGTTTCTTTGATTTCAGTCCGGAGTCACAAAAAATGTCGCCAGACTGTAGAGTTAGTCCCTTCTCGACCACTTTCAGATCTGATTGAAAGAGACAAAGCTTTATACAGTGTGCACCAGGAGGGATAGTCAGTAATCAGATATATGACAGCAACTATTATACGGAGCAAGAAATACTTGTAAACATAGACTCTAAAATGAAGACCTTAAAATCTATGAGAACTTCGTCTTCAAAACTGCGAAACAAGTCTGTTCTACTGCAAGCTCTTTACGTTCCATTTTTTGAAAGCCGTTCTTTCTTTCCTTTAGGTCATGTATCGTCTGACTCTCTTGATGCGGCCCCATACGTTTTTCTCTCCTGTGTCTATCTCCTCATTACAGACTACCATTTGCAACCTACATCTTCAATTATTTGCTGGATATAATCCAGCAAACTCCCTTAGAGTTTCTACCACCTACAGTTCCCTCTAGTACCAGTGACGCATGATGGCTTCTTCCTCTTCAAAAAATGGTTCAAATGTCTCTGAGCAATATGGGACTTAACATCTATGGTCCCCTAGAACTAAGAACTACTTTCTTCCTCTTCTTTCCATGGTTTTCCATACTTGTCTTCCTTCTCCGATCCCACGGAGAACCACCCTTTACTTGTCAGTCCACCCGACTTTCAGCGCCCTTCTGCTGCAACACATTTCTTCAATTATCTTCTGTTCCAGTTTCCCCATTGTCCACGATTCACTACCACACAACGCTGTGCTCCAAACGTACATTCTCAGAAATTTCTTGCTCAAGTTACGACCTCTGTCTGACACCAATAGATTTCTCTTGGCCAGGAGACAGCTGGTCGTATGGACCAAATCAAGAAACAAATGCCAAGTAAACATCGGTCGTAAAATGCCTCGTTTAAGAGCTCTGAGCATTTGCTCATGTTATGTACTGTGGAACACCTCTCTGCTGCTTAACAAGTGACCATAGCTCTTAAGGTACACAGCATCGAATGATCGTTCCTATCGCTGACCACTCCACCTCCGACTCCGATTATTATGCCAAGATGATAACTACTGTCAATGTGAGGCCACTTTGACCTAACTATGTTTTGTGAGCATACAGGTCTACTTGGTCAGTCGTTTTATACCGAGTGTATCGTAGCCTGCGATAGTACTCCAGTATGCGTTCTCCGAGTATTTCTGTTAGAATTTCCCATCGGGCATATGGCTGAGATGCTGCCGGCGCATCTCTGAATTCGTTCGATGTATCCTGCTATGCCAACTTGATACGTACTCCAAGCTGTAGAACTGGTGAGGGTAACGTCTTGGAAGCGTTTTCCTTTACAACTGTACGACTCTTTCCCCAATTCTACTTCATGCAACAAATCTGAGCTTTCCATTTCGCCATCACTAACACCGATTTCGCTCTCTCCTTTGTTGAGGACTTCATTCTCAAGACTGGTTTGATTCAGCAGTCTGCATTAGTGTGACCAAGCTGTAGTTTCAAATACTAAGAGATGAGTTGGATAAGGATAGAAGTTGAAGTAATAAATAAAAATTTGTGCCAGCGTCGGGACTTGAAGCCGCGTCTCCTGCTTAGTAGACAGATGGGCAAAAGCCTTGGCACAAATTTTAATTCATTACTTCCGCCTCCATCCCTATCGGAAATAAAGTGCAGACTCAATATTTTTCCAGAAAAAAATGTAATTCAATCAGATTAGCAGATGAGTCTTTCATCACTACGAGGTTTCAATGCGCTAGTAAGTAATTTTGTGGGCTACGGAAGTGCAATCGGCTGTCAAGAACTACAAACCTGTTGCTATTTCCTTAAAATTTTGTTGACTGAGAAGAAAGAGCAGAGATGGTTCACAGAGGTCAGTTTGCGTGACCGCTGCCGTTGCTTCCCAGCCAAGAAACTCCTCAATTGGTCTGACAAGGGCTGAGAGCATCCCGCCTGCCAATAGCTCTGGGCAGATCCGAACGCCCACCCATCCGAGTTCTAACCAAGCTCGACGGCGATTAAGTTCGTTTATCTGGCGGGAACCGGTGTTACCGCTGCGGAAACGCAATAATCTCCACTCATTTTTCCCTATAATGTAATTTGTGAATCCCATCACGGTGCACCCAGTATTATCCGATTTTAAAGGGTGAGAACGTTTTCGAAGTGCTTGTGAATCGTGAAACTGAGGGAGGACGAGGACACGAGCCTGGTATTCGCCTAAACGGAGGTGGGAAACCGCGTAAAAGCCACATCCAAGATGACCAGCAGATCGCCCCTCGTCATTAATCCGCTGGGGGGATTCAATCCGGAGTCGGTACGCCTCCCCGAATCCCCGAAGCGGCATGCTAACGCGCTCAGATATCCGACCGTGTTCTCATTTCAAATGATGACACGACGAAATTGGTGGAAGATAAAATAATTCCGTGAGTAAATTTCATTCATCACAATCAGCAATTTGCGAAACCCCGCAACTGCTTTATTAATGAATTAAATAGTAAAAAAAAGCACCAGTTACGTTTCATCATGAGTAGCACGACCCGTTGCACTAATCTGTCCCGTTTTCAAGAGCAACTGTTTGCACTATGTAGCAAATATAAATGTTTTGATTTTTTTGCACGACAATTTTAGAAAATAGTACTTCGTGTGTTCTTATTCCTTCATAGCGCAAATATTCACACGTATGCTAACTACGACTCAGTTTTTTAACATGAAATTAGATAGGTACAAGTATACACTCTTTTAAAAGTATGACTAATACAGTGAGACACGGTTAAACATACATTCATATAAAATGTAATAACATGGGAGGTAGTTGAGATACTCTGTATGTTCATCTTTTCAGAGATGGTTGGTGGACTCGGCTGTTCGATACAGGCTATCAAATTAACCACCTCTCAGCCGTCTAGCTTCCAAAATTATTTTATCAGAACCGAATCGGAACGTTGCTGCACGTGGGTTCAAATGGCTCTGAGCACTATGGGACTTGACTTCTGAGGTCATCAGTCCCCTAGAACCTAGAACTACTTAAACCTGACTAACCTAAGGACATAACACACATCCATGCCCGAGACAGGATTCGAACCTACGACCGTCGCGGTCGCGCGGTTCCAGACTGTAGCGCGTAGAACCGCTCGGCCACTCCGGCCGACTGCACGTGGGTCAGGGGCCTGAAGATGGCGTAGCAAAACGCCGAAACTGGTAGCCAAACAAAGTAATTTTGGGAACTAGTCGGCTGAAAGCTGTTTAATTTGACATCCTGTGTTTGAGAGACCTTTTGCCTATCTATTTCTGCATGTATGGTAAGACAGAATATAACTCGATGTATGCACCATTACTGGTGCGACAGACATCAAATCTGTATTCCACTTTTGTCCAAGTGTTCTGCAGTATTGTAGGTGTAACATATGCGATAGCTGCACGTATACGATGACGAAAACTTGGTAGGTAAGGAACTGGTCATCTGTTGCATTTGACGCTTGATGAACCATACAGAAGAAAATCAAGTACCGTAATGTCTGGCCTTCAAGTGGAGGCCAAGCAGACGACGTACTACCTCTCCCAATCCAGAGATCTCGGAACTCATTATCCAAGCAATCCCTCACAATGTTCGCCAACTGGCATCATGCGCAATCTTGTCGAAAGACATGATGGCGCACCATGTCAGGAAGTTGTGACAAAGGATACAGCTCCAATATGTCAACGTACGTTGCATTAGCTATAGACTCTGCGAAGAAAAATGTGCCTATAGCGCTGTCCATCAACATTACACACAACACTTTCACTTTCGGGCTGTCATATTCCCATCCTGTCACTGGATGCGGGGAGGGAGCGGGGGTTGGTTGTGCGTGTTTACCGTACCAGAAGTGTGGAATGTAGCCTCGTCCGAGATACAGAGGAAATCTAGGAATGCCTCGCTTTGAACCATTTTCGACAGAATTGTCTCCTTCCTTCTCGGCCTGTCCTGAAGCTTGATTTTGTGAGGGAGCTGCAGTTTATACGCAAACTCTTGTAGATGGAATCATGTACGTTTCAACGAGGTAACGGTAACAGCCCACTCGCTTGTCGGTTTGACTCACGATGGTTGGACCACTGGAAGGACACGCGGATTAATTCGACAGTAGCCTCTGGAACTGCGTACTTAGCACGGTAGCCCGACATCGAAAGAAAATTCCCTGTTTTCCAAAGTCGCTTGTCCCATTTGTTAATTGTTATGTGAGTGAGAACATCGTGAATCGGTCGCAGTCCGTACTCACGCCAAAAAAGAAGTTATACCTGCATAACAGACTTTGACACCGGGAGAGAAACCGAACAGAACACTCTCTGCTGTGGAGACCAGACACGCTTCTACGCGCATGAGCACGTGGTAAGAAATGCCGCGAACGATCACAAAAAAATTTCAGTTACTGTACTTCTACAAGCAAACGACCAGAAAATAACTTACGTCTCAAGTTATTACATTTCATACCATTACACTACTGGCCATTAAAATTGCTACAGCACGAAGATGACGTGCTACATACGCGAAATTGAACCGGCAGGAAGAAGATGCTGTGATATGCAAATGATTAGCTTTTCAGAGCATTCACACAAGGTTGGCGCCAGTGGCGACACCTACAACGTGCTGACATGAGGAAGGTTTCCAACCTATTTCTTACACACAAACAGCAGTGGACCGGCGTTGCCTGGTGAAATGGTGTTGTGATGCCTCGTGTAAGGAGGATAAATGCGTACCATCACGTTTCCGACATTGATGAAGGTCGCATTGTAGCCTATCGCGATTGCGGTTTATCGTATCGCGAAAATTTCTGCTCGCATTAGTCGAGATCCAATGACTGTTAGCAGAATATGAAATCGGTGGCTTCAGGAGGGTAATACGGAACGCCTTGCTGGATCCCAACGGCCTCGTATCACTAGCAGTCGAGATGACAGGCATCTAATCCGCAACGCTGTAACGGATCGTGGAGCCACGTCTCGATCCCTGAGTCAACAGATGGGGACATTTGCCAGACAACAACCATCTGCACGAACAGTTCTACGACGTTTGCAGCAGCATGGACTATCTGCTCGGAGACCATGGCTGCGGTTACCCTTGACGTTGTATCACAGACAGGAGCGCCTGTGATGGTGTACTCAACGACGAACCTGGGTGTACGAATGGCAAAACGTCATTTTTTCGAATGAATCCAGGTTCTGTTTACAGCATCATGATGGTCGCATCCGTGTCTGGTAACATCGTGGTTAACGCACATAGGAAGCGTGTATTCGTCACCGCTATACTGGCGTATCGCTTGGCGTGATGGTGTTGGGGTGCCATTGGTTACACGTCTCGGTCACCTCTTGTTCGCAATGACGGCACTTTGAACAGTGGACGTTACATTTCAGATGTGTTTCGACCCGTGGCTCTACCCTTCATTCGATCCCTGCGAAACCCTACATTTCAGCAGGATAATGCACTACCGCATGTTGCAGTTCCTGTACGGGTCTTTCTGGATACAGAAAATGTTCGACTGCTGCCCTGGCCAGTACATTCTCCATATCTCTCAGCAACTGAAAACATCTGGTCAATGGTGGCCGAGCAACTGGCTCGTCACAATACGCTAGTCACTACTCTTGATGAACTGTGGTATCGTGTCGAGCTCTGTTTGACTCAATGCCCAGGCGTATCAAGGCCGTTATTACGGCCAGAGGTGGTTGTTCTGGGTACTGATTTCTCAGGATCTCTGCACCCAAATTGCCTGAATATGTAATCGCATGTCAGTTCAAAAATGGCTCTGAGCACTATGGGACTTAACTGCTGTGGTCATCAGTCTCCTATAACTTATAACTACTTAAATCTAACTAACTTAAGGACATCACAAACACCCATGCCCGAAGCAGGATTCGAACCTGCGACCCCAGCGGTCACGCGGTTCCAGACTGTAGCGCCTAGAACCGCTCAGGCACTCCGGCCGGTGCATGTCAGTTCTGGTATAATATATTTGTGCAATGAATACCCGTTTATCATCTGCATTTCTTCTTGGTGTAGCAATTTTAATGGCCAGTAGTGTACATGGTAAATCCGGACACCCTGTATTTAGTATGGTTGGCTTATATCGCACTATTACATGTTAAACCGTTACACCCTGTATTTAGTATGGTTGGCTTATGCAGGCGTAGATATTGATAAAAAACAGGAGACGTGTAGGTGATTCAGCTGAACCGTTGTATCACAGAGGAACTTGATCGGATTAATTTTTCATTATTACTTTCCAAAACTGAACTGGTTTACAATCTGAGACCATTGCAGGGTGAATTCGGAGGGCGCTCTTCCAACGTTATTTCAGAGGAGACAGTCGTTCATGGCCTCACTGCTTTTTTCTGCTTGTTACTACATCTCGCAACACTTTTCTTTCAGGTCATCCTGTTCGCTGTAGCCGCCTGCGTGCAGGCCGCTGAGAACAAGGAGGTGACCGCTGAGAAGAAGCAGGAGAAGAGGGGACTGCTGGGTCTGGGCTACGGTGGATACGGGTATGGCGCAGCCATCGCCGCTCCGGCAGCGGTGAGTATTCACTGTGCGTTTTCCACTTCTTTCACAGTATCTGACAAGACCACAGTATAGGTAACGGCAGCTGCAAGCGTGCATCTCGTGTGGTTCATTCCAGATAAACTGATCAACACTACACGGGCAAATGAGGTCAGATACTGATGATTTACAGTCGGCAGTGCTAAAAGTGTCAGTGGTTTGGTATTGGAATACAGACTTCCTCAGCGTACTTCCTTCATGACCTCTTCTCGGGTTGCAGAAAGCCTTGTAGACATGGAAACCGCAGTTTTGAGTAATTATCATTGGGGTTCAGTGACTGATTTAGTTGTGTTCCGTATTGTCACATACGGACCGATATCGTGGCACTGAAAACAGACGAATAAACCTTTAAAATGCGGTACGTCAATGAATGAAAATGAGTCGGACGTTGGGATTCAAGTCCATAATAGTCAGTATTTCACAGTGCGCTTTTACGCCACGTGTTTCGGAAATGCACGTAGACTATAGTTGTTGCTCCGTCAACCATTTTGGACTTGGATCCATACGCCCAACCAATATTGATTCGTTGACGTAACGCCACTTAGTAGTCAAACCTCCCCTTAGAAAAATTTATGAATTACTATGCTTGGATACCCCTTACGTTATTTGATTTTCAAACAGCTGAGCAGAACTGAACGTACTCAGACATTACTCTCTTTACTTATTCTGATCAACACTAAACTGACACACAATATTTTTAGCGCAACGCAGTCTGACTTGCAATAATCCCTACAAAAGAATGGCCCTGACTAACAATAACCTATACCTTTCATGAATCACTTACCTCAAAAAAATCTTCGTTACTCGAACTACTGCAATACAGCGAGCGCCAATACTGCCAGCTAAATAAAAGATTCTAACTACTGAAGGCACTTACTACTGATAGGCATAGTTAGCAAATGAAAGATTCTGATAGAGAACAATGTATTTACCTTAATAATATTCAAAAGTCATTATATATATATTAGCGGACACACGTCCAGATCGTCCGCTCTTAAAATTCTGCCATCTCTCTCGCCACATCCACCACTGCTGGCGGCTCACCTCCAACTGCGCAACGCTACGCGCTGTTCACATGCAACTGCCCAACACTACAATGGCGAATATTCCAACAATGCCAACCAGCCACAGACTGCACACAGCACAGACAGTGATTTTCATACAGAGCGCTACGCGGCTTTACCAATATAAAAACCTAAACAGCCTACTTACAGTAGTTTATTACTGTGATCTGAAAACGAATGTTGGTGTCCACATTCCAGGCTATTTAGTTCTTATGACTTAGCCACATATCACCTGAGGATGTGGTTTTCAGTACAACGAAACCGATCGTGATCTGATAATAAAAAGATTAAATACAGATAATAGGAATTATGTTCAGAAGATTAGTGGCTTCGTGTTGTCACAACGTTTCAACAAGTATTCTGATCTTTATTTCCAGGGAAAGATTCTTAACGATGAAGAGTAAGAAACTCGTCGAAACGTTTCGAAAACAGGACACTTCGACTCGGGTGACAATCCGAGACGATTTCACCAGTTAGTGGAATGAGTATAAAATCGTTTGGTGTACGAAAATATGATCAGATTCCAATCCAGTTTCGAGTTGCTACACGGCACGTGTTTTCAATCGTTGCGACTTACTCGTTGCCCAGTATTGTTAGGTTACGTGACAGTGTCGGTTTGCTGTGTAGTGACTTCCTCTGTACTAGGTCCATTATTAGGTTAGCACCTCCAGTTCTTTCCCACAATGTCGCACAGCTTACTACAACAATGATTACACAATACCCTATTACAATTCCTAAAGGCGGATCACAGAGTAAAAGACAGAGCTTTACCTCCTAGGAAAGATAGAAGAATTCATGCTGAAACCAGCACATCAACATTCCTAGCGACATAAGTTATCAACTGGAAGGCATTAAAGTACATTGACTTAGTCGTTGTGATGATGCATTTGTACCGTGTGGAACAGTAAACATTCGCTCGCATTTTATTGAAATACATTTACTATTACGCTAATGTAGAGATATTAGCAATGTTAAACAAGTAGATAGAAGGGGACAGACTATCTAATTTTAGATAGTGATCCATTGCTAATGCAGTTCCATGGATCAGCTATTTTTGAGAACATTTCTTGTGGAAAATTTCAGCGGTTTCCATAAGATATCACAAAATTGAATTAGGAAGACGTGAACGCAATAAAATACTTATACACAGTGGTAACAAGTTCCGGTCAAAATTTGAGCTTCTTCATACCCTATCCACCATAATGGCAGGCGGTGGAGGTGAGTGGAGCAGGTGTCATGGTACCACAAATATCTAGCCAAGCTGTGTGGACTAATTACTTTGGGAATGATCTCAAAAAGGTGCAGTATCCTCTCCAGGGGCAAGGTGACCCACAACCCCTGTAACTCGTCCTTGATGTCCTCCATACTGACACTGAAGTGGAGTTGATGTGCAACCACTGACAACCTGGAGATGTTGAGGGTCATGACAGTACTTAAACATCATACAAAGTTCATGAGGTATGTGGTGTGTGAACGAGCATAGCTCAATGAAAAACGGCACAACAACATTGTGGCATGAGATGTAATCCATAAGAACGAGGGATGTCCGTGATGTGCCACTGTACTGTCAGGAGTTTCCTGAATCACTGCCAGCCGTGATACGAAGTCATACCTGAAAGCTCCCCATACCATGACGTACCGAGTAACACTTATGTCCGTCTCTGAAATATTTGAAGAATGTAAACACTCTCCACTCGCCGGAGATGACTATACAGGATAGCGGGAAATAGCGGTTTTTTGCTGGAGACTATGAAAAGCCGTTAAGGGGCTCCGGAACGCCCTATACTTGCAATGTTAAAATAACGCTTATAAATTACATCTTTCCTCACAAAGTATTTGAGGTACGAAGTTGAACTTTTTACAGATTATTTATTGGAATATGGGCTTCAACTTAACACAGGGATTTTCCAAAATTTTAGTTCAGTTATTAAAGATGATTTTTTTTCAATTGTAATGAAAATTCACAACATTTTTTTTGCAATTTTTATTTATATATTCAAAAATATACAGTTTTTTGGAAAAAGGCCGTGTTAAATTATGCAGAATGTACTGTGTAACATTTACTGAAAGTTTGAAACAAATATGTTTGGAAGATCCTTAGAAAACATGTAATTAGTATGAGAAAATAAAAGTTTTGGGAATCGAGCGACAAAGATTGGATTAACTTTTTAGTGCATTCCAGGTCCATAGGATGGATTATCTTCATCCTCTGCAAACTTCTCCTCCAGCTTCCTCTTGTTCCTCCTCCTGTTTACTCTTGCTTGTATTTCGAGACTCTTTACAGCCCTGTCTGCAGCCCGAAGGCGTTCCTTGTCTAAAGCAAGCATCGCTCGTTCGATGTTAGAATGTTATTATTTACAGTAATAACACATACCTTTGGCTTTCCAACATTTCTCCTTTTCTTAAAAGCCTTCAGAGGATTTCTAATAACTTTACTTTTACTCATTATTATACTTCAACAAAACAGAGACTCAAGAAACAGAATTAATTACGAATATTTCCAAGATAACGACAGAGTAAATAAACATGAAACAATCGACAATCACACCAGCGATATATATTGAACCATCACAGGTTAGCCACAACACATACTTTATCTCACATCACTAAAATGTACCTGATGAACACTGACATTAATAATAACACCATTTGACAGCAGTTTAACAGCGCCGCAGTGGGTCACGCCCATGTAGAACACATTTCAAAAAAAAATTTAAAAATAGTTGTAGTCTTCGGAATTGAATAAATTATATATCTATTAAAAGGTAATAGTCTGCAGATTCAGAAAACGCAAAAAAGTAAAAATTGAACTTTTCATGATTTTGAGTCTTTCCGGAGCTCCTTAATCAGCAGTCCATGCTTGACACTAACAGCATCACTCCAAACGTACCAGGTCTTGTGATAATGGCGGTCCACGCATGGGACGGCAGATCACCAGCCATTCTGCTGCTGATCCCCAAGCAATGACTCAGGACGACACAAAATGTTGCGCCTTCTCCATTGCTTGTTATCGGAGGTCAGGCGCAGATGAGCAGGGTTTTCGATGTGGTCGGTGTCCAATGAGGAGATCCTCCCTTGTTATGGTCAGATGTAGTCGGCCAGAACCTTGACGACGGGTATATTTGACATCACGTTGCTACGCAGTCAAACTTTGGGCCACTGTCACAGCCTAGTGCCTCACAAATCTGGATATTCAACCAGCTGGCCAAATGAAGCCCACAATGAGAATCCTTTGAAACTGTCACTTTTTGGTAACGATGTTTTTCACAAGTTATCTTCCTCCACTGTGTCCTTCACAGTGGTCACTCTGATACTCATCACACCCGTTGTATGTCCTATCAGACCAGATGATAACACTAAACATTTACAACATTTTTACATACTAATGGCTTTTGAGACCGTCACTAAGAATTACAACTCAAATTCTTTACATATAATAGCTCTATTATTTGAGATCCTTGTAGGCTCAGACTGTCAGTTTCGCACCATATGTAGTTGCCTATCCTGGTGTATCTCAGTATAAAAATTTTCAATTCTACTATAACAGTGAATAAGTAATTACGGAATCAGGATCAATTATTTGTGGATTGACAAATTCAAAAAACATATGAAATTAGACATACTGGTTAAATCATGTCGAATTTCGTGTGATTTTCAAATTAGTCAATCCACAAACAAAATATTCCCACCATGTAATTACTTACTTGCTGCGTTAATAGCACTAGTATTTTTTATACAGAGATGCACCAGAAGATGCAGTCCCAGGGTACGAGAATTTCAATAAATACAGCTGTAGTACATTAACGAGCTTTTATTCAGCTGCACCTTCATCAGTTTTGCCCTTTTTAACAACTGGATTTTACCGTTTGAAAGCTCTATAAGCTATGTCTAACCATTTATATACGCACTGGCGGTATGTATCTGTACAGAGTGACATTGTCATTCGACCACGTACATGCTTCACCTTTGCGCAGGCAGTGAATTTTCAAATTACGGAGACGAGGTGTATACTATATTAAAATTCTTAAGTCTATCAGTGTAAGGTAAGGTGCAGAACCAAGGAGCGGAACGAAAATGATTCCAGCAAAAAATTGGTTCAAATGGCTCTGAGCACTTTGGGACTTAACATCTTAGGTTATCAGTCCCCTAGAACTTAGAACTACTTAAACCTAACTAACCTAAGGACAGCACACAACACCCAGTCATCATTCCCCGCCGGGAATCGAACCCGGGATCCCGGGCGTGGGAAACGAGATGATTCTAGCAGATTTGTGGTGTTTATGTATGACAAAATGTCAGGTAATAATTGATGCACACTTGAGTGTCTTTAGCTCATAACCTTACTTCATATAATACTTCAGTTACATGTCAATTGGCTAGTAACGAAAATGTAGCTTGTCATTTACCTGCTGGATACGAGACACACCAAACACGTTACTCTTGTTCAAATCTATGAATTAATTTTACAGTCAAGCACCGATCTCTCTGTTGAGAACTCTCGAATTTGTACTAACATTTATTTGGAAGAAAAGTACACATAGCCCTAAGGTTTATAATGAGCTTTTTCATTAAACTGATCAATCACACCTTGCATGTGGTGATTCACACACATTTCATTACATTACATCCCACATTCATTGCACAACTGCAGATATTACATATCATCAAAATTCCCCACGCCAGGCATGTAACGCCATAACAAGGTTTTTGTAATTGATATCCTGTTAGTTACAACAATCTTATTAAACGTTAAATATTTCATGAACATGTATAGCAGGAATATTTTAGTGCTACAAAGACCATCTACAACCAAAACCTACTTTATTAACAAAATGCCACATGTGGTAGGTAAATTAAGCCATATCACATCATAAACAGCTTTATGGACCGTATGTTCATGTACTGTGTTGGGACGTTAAGAACGCTTGTAGAGCTACAGTAGGCGAACCAAGAACTAACAAACATGAGATTTTAATCGCCTTAATATGGGTGGTGATACTCAATGAGGTGACTTACATTTTTGCCACAAGATCCATGAAATTTCATTTTCTTGATGGATCCGTCATTGAACTTTCTGTCTATTGTTCATTAATGAAATTAACATGTCATAGTTATGTTTCATTGTGATGTAACCTTTTATAAATTACTTCACAGGTAACGTCTTTGCTGCTGTCCTGTATCAGATTACATCCCTGTCTTCCCTGCAGGTTGGCTACGCCGCCGCCCCCGCTGTCAGCTACGCCGCCCCCGCCATTGCTGCAGCCCCCGCTATCAGCTATGCCGCCCCAGCCATCGCTGCTGCTCCTGCAGTCAGCTACGCCGCCCCTGCCATTGCTGCGGCTCCTGCAGTTAGCTACGCCGCCCCCGCGATCAGCTACGCCGCCCCCGCAATCGCCGGAGTAGCAGCTGCTCCGGCAATTTCCTACGCCGCCCCAGCCATCGCCGCTGCTCCAGCCATCTCGTACGCTGCTGCGCCAGCCCTTAGCTACGCGAGGTAACAATTTTCTCTCAATTACACTCTCTTCCAGTTTTATTGTCAGATAACAAACATACAAATTCACAATCAAATTAGGGGATAAGCACATCAGACTCCGATAACACAATATGTTGTGTATGACTTCGTGCACAGCTGTAAGGACAAGTGAGCTGTACAGTGGTGCGGTAACTGTTGTCATAGTAAAGCTGAACAGGAGCAGAAATGATTAGCGACCAAGTCAACACAGTAAACTGAAGATTTACTTGACGAAAGGTGTGACTCAGCGGGCGTGCATTATTGGGTTCACCGAATCCCGCACTACCGCTGGAATTCCATGGGGTGACATGGATGCGTGATAGCATAGAATGCATAAACTGTATTTATATCTTCATATGACACTACATGCAAGGTTCCAGGATGGTGTGCAGGATCTTACGAGGGCAGTTCAATAAGTAATGCAACACATTTTTTTTTCTGAAACAGGGGTTGTTTCATTCAGCATTGAAATACACCAGGTTATTCCCCAATCTTTTAGCTACACAACACTATTTTTCAACGTAATCTCCATTCAATGCTACGGCCTTACGCCACCTTGAAATGAGGTCCTGTATGCCTGCACGGTACCGTTCCACTGGTCGATGTCGGAGCCAACGTCGTACTGCATCAATAACTTCTTCATCATCCACGCAGTGCATCCCACGGATTGCGTTCTTCATAGGGCCAAACATATGGAAATCTGACGGTGCGAGATCGGGGCTGTAGGGTGCATGAGGAAGAACAGTCCACTGAAGTTTTGTGAGCTCCTCTCGGGTGCGAAGACTTGTGTGAGGTCTTGCGTTGTCGTGAAGAAGGAGAAGTTCGTTCAGATTTTTGTGCCTACGAACACGCTGAAGTCGTTTCTTCAATTTCTGAAGAGTAGCACAATACATTTCAGAGTTGATCGTTTGACCATGGGGAAGGACATCGAACAGAATAACCCCTTCAGCGTCCCAGAAGACTGTAACCATGACTTTACCGGCTGAGGGTATGGCTTTAAACTTTTTCTCGGTAGGGGAGTGGGTGTGGCGCCACTCCATTGATTGCCGTTTTGTTTCAGGTTCGAAGTGATGAACCCATGTTTCATCGCCTGTAACAATCTTTGACAAGAAATTGTCACCCTCAGCCACATGACGAGCAAGCAATTCCGCACAGATGGTTCTCCTTTGCTCTTTATGGTGTTCGGTTAGACAACGAGGGACCCAGCGGGAACAAACCTTTGAATATCCCAACTGGTGAACAATTGTGACAGCACTACCAACAGAGATGTCAAGTTGAGCACTGAGTTGTTTGATGGTGATCCGTCGATCATCTCGAACGAGTGTGTTCGCACGCTCCGCCATTGCAGGAGTCACAGCTGTGCACGGCCGGCCCGCACGCGGGAGATCAGACAGTCTTGATTGACCTTGCGGCGATGATGACACACGCTTTGCCCAACGACTCACCGTGCTTTTGTCCACTGCAAGATCACCGTAGACATTCTGCAAGCGCCTATGAATATCTGAGATGTCCTGGTTTTCCGCCAAAAGATACTCGATCACTGCCCGTTGTTTGCAACGCACATCCGTTACAGACGCCATTTTAACAGCTCCGTACAGCGCTGCCACCTGTCGGAAGTCAATGAAACTATACGAGACGAAGCGGGAATGTTTGAAAATATTCCACAAGAAATTTCCGGTTTTTTTCAACCAAAATTGGCCGAGAAAAAAAATGTGTTGCATTACTTATTTAACTGCCCTCGTAGATAGTGTAAGTACTAAATCCTGTTGGTTGTGATTTACTCCTGTCCACATTTACAGGATATGCCATCAACATCCAAGTCTACTTCCTTCAAGCTACACCAGGGTCTTCCTATTTAGGAATGTTACGTGTGTGGTGACTTCTGCAAATACCAGTTTTCAACGGATCCGGGGGTCAGCTTCACAGCTGCTGTCATGCACTTGCGAAGTTGAGAGTTCTCTCCTCACACAGTTCCAAGCCACACCGCCTTTTAGAACAAGCTAAGCCTCCCAGGTGACCACAGAAAGCTCTTTCTGGACCTTAGCCACTGGCGAGGGCTGGCATGTCCGTGAAACGCGTAGGTGTTGTTGAACCTCTCTCTTAGCCTCCGTTATTCAGCAGCCACTTCTTAACATGCAGGGAGTCAGGCCAGCAAATGCAGTTTGGCTTGAGGCAGCCATTAGCCTACCTGTCAGTTTTGTTGAGCGCTGGTATAGGATGATCTAAACCAGATTACAGAGGCATATTCTGCTACTGGAAACCATAGCACCACTGCAGCTTCACGGAACTGTGGAGGGTGTGATCTCCATTTTCACGCTGCCAGATCGCTATCAAGCCCAATGGGTGACGCAAACTGAATATTCTCTTCCACTATTGTAATCCTTCTTTCTGACACCATGAATCAGGTATCCTCATCTACAATAGCTCTTTGCATGGTTAAAAAGTTCATTCCTTCCTGGGCCTTGCTGCTGACCCATTTTCGACCAGAATGATACCATTTGAAGGATGATACATTGGAAAATTTAGAGTTTAAGGTACACTGCCGTCATTGGAGACGGATGTCATTGACTAGCGTATATTTGAATGGTGCAACCTGCTCACACAAATCTTTTGAATCTTATTAGGTCTAAGATAATTTACCTGCGCTGCTTTTCATCTAGCTCACGACTCTCTGAAAGAAAAGTATCTGGAACTTCTATTTAACACGGAATTAACCACTAAATGTGACTCACCATTATAAAACGAAATGGTGAGTACTGTGTTATCAGTAAAGCAGCAGTAAGAGGAGAATTAACTGGTCAAGAGGGCTACTAACTTCGAATGTGAACTAGTCAATGAATGTCACTTGAGTAGCCTATCGATAAGGATCATTAAGTTTTGGTTTTTAACTGGAAATATTTGAGATTTATAGTTACATTCATGTTTCTTTCAAGGTAGTTGTTTTCAGGCGTGGTACACACTGAAATCCCATCGCCACAGTATTGTACCAAGCCGCTAGGTGTCCGCTTGATCAAAATATACGTTATATTATATTCTGGTAGTGATAATTATAGCTTCATCAGTACCACTTGTGCATCTGTGACGGGGTACACTACTACTTGTAACGTTATTTCATGATAAACTCTGCCACTAGCTAACAGGAATTGTCGGTTCTTGAATAATCAGCTAATTTGTAGAACAAGTATCTAGAGAAGTAGGTTTTCTAAAATCTCTATTTTGTGTTGGTAGGGACTACCAATACTATTGCGCCGTGTTAGCTGGGCACTTGGTGAAAAGAAAGCTACACATCTCCACTGTAAACTGGATGCAGAGCAAACTGTAAACAAAATATTTGTTTTCCGTAGTCACTGCAGACTTCACAGTTTTAGCTGAAATTGCTTTCTTTGTTTTATACCATCAAAGATTAAATCAGAATTGATTGTAAGATTTCGAAGATCCTTTAAGGGGACTCTTGAAGATGTGTCTATCTGCTCCACTCAGTATACTCATTGTTCTCTGCTACTGAATAAATACATAATTCCCTTCGTGAGTAAGGTAATAAGGAGTGAAAATTTGCAAAGAAAGCCCAGAAAATTTAAGTTTAGCTCCAGTTAATTAGACACACTTCAAATAGGAAAACACCTAGAACGCTGCTTATTACTTTTTATCAATGTTGTAATTCAATTTGAACTTGTCACCCGTGTGATCCACTGGATTTGACGCACAGTCTTTCATTTAATATATGACCAGTTCAGCAACTAGCAGGTCCAATTGTTTGGAACTGTGTAACAATGTCTTGGAATAAACAACGAAGCATTAGCTGATTCCAAATGATTCAGATCATAGCAGGTCATACAGCTAGGTAATTCCTACATTCCCGCGCTATCTGCCAAATGACAGGTAAGTAAGGTACGGAATGGAACTAAACGGGAAGGACCAGAGAGGTAGAACACGAGGTGTTTCACAATTCTTATGATACGTTTCTAGGGGTGGTAGTGGGGATAATATTTTGGTAGGGAAACCATGTCCGGAATAAGTCCAGTTTGGATACGAAACATGTTTGATAATCAGATAACTTTCAGTACTCCCGCTTCATGGTACGCAAGCAAACTGAGAAGAGGACGCCGTCGTCAGAGCTTGTTGTAATTATGACATCACTCAGCACTTTTCTTCCGAGTACAACAACGACTGAGAGAAACCGGTACGTTCGCTACGTGGAGTGTTTAGTGTGATGCTCCACGCCGCACTCTCGGCTTTCAAGAGGACGACCTTCGTCTCATAGAGAGGAATCCGGCGACGAAACTCTAAACACTGCCCATGGCATGGGATCCTGTGCAGAACACGGGTAGGAGCTCACTCTCTCCGCTGTGTGAGTACTGTGAAGCACGAGATTTGAAAGTGATCCGAACTTCAAACTTATTTAACAATCAAACGAAAAGTTTTCAGACATGCGTTCCTTATCGAAACTTTGTCTACCAAATTCCCTCCAGGACCACTACAAGGCTGTAATATCAATTGCAAAATCCCGTGTAAATACCAATTTTTTTTTGTTTAGTCATCAGTATACTGATTGGTTTGATGCGGCCCGCCACGAATTCCTTTCCTGTGCTAAATTCTTCATCTCAGAGTAGCACTTGCAACCTAAGTCCTCAATTAGATTGATACAGATTGAAGAGTAGGGGCGAAAGGCTACAGCCTTGTCTTACACCCTTCTTTATACGAGCACTTCGTTCTTGATCGTCCACTCTTATTATTCCCTCTTGGTTGTTGTACATATTGTATATATGACCCGTCTCTCCCTATAGCTTACCCCTACTTTTTTCAGAATCTCGAACAGCTAGCACCATTTTATATTGTCGAACGCTTTTTCCAGGTCGACAAATCCTATGAAAGTGTCTTGATTTTTCTTTAGCCTTGCTTCCATTATTAGCCGTAACGTCAGAATTGCCTCTTTCGTCCCTTTACTTTTCCTAAAGTCAAACTGATCGTCACCTAGCGCATTCTCAATTTTCTTTTCCATTCTTCTGTATATTATTGTTGTAAGCAGCTTCGATGCATGAGCTGTTCAGCCGATTGTGCGACAATTCTCGCACTTGTCAGCTCTTGCCGTCTTCGGAATTGTGTGGATGGTGCTTTTCCGAAAGTCAGATGGTATGTCGCCAGACTCATATATTTTACAAACCAACGTGAATAGTCGTTTTATTGCCACTTCCCCCAATGATTTTAGAAATTCTGATGGAATGTTATCTATCCCATCTGCCTTATTTGACCGTAAGTCCTCCAAAGCTCTTGTAAATTCCGATTCTAATACTGGATCCCCTATCTCTTCTAAATCTACTCGTGTTTCTTCTTCTGTCACGTCAGACAAATCTTCACCCTCATAGAGGCTTTCAATGTATTCTTTCCGCCTATCTGCTCTCTCCTCTGCATTTGACAGTGGAATTCCCGTTGCACTGTTAATGTTGCCACCGTTGCTTTTAATGTCACCAAAGGTTGATTTGACTTTCCTGTTTGTTGAGTCTGTCCTTCCGACAATCATATCTTTTTCGATGTCTTCACATTTTTCCTGCAGCCATTTCGTCTTCGCTTCCCTGCACTTCCTATTTATTTTATTCCTCAGCGACTTGTTTTTCAGTATTCCTGATTTTCCCGGAACATGTTTGTACTTCCTCCTTTCATCAATCAACTGAAGTATTTCTTCTGTTACCCATGGTTTCTTCGCAGCTACCTTCTTTGTACCTATATTTTCCTTCCCAACTTCTGTGATGGCCCTTTTTAGAGATGTCCATTCCTCTTCAACTGTACTACCTACTGCGCTATTCCCTATTGCTGTATCTATAGCGTTAGAGAACTTCAAACGTATCTCGTCATTCCTTAGTACTTCCGTATCCCACTTCTTTGCGTATTGATTCTTCCTGAATAATGTCTTGAACTTCAGTCTACTCTTCGTCACTACTATATTGTGATCTGAGTCTATATCTGCTCCTGGGTACGCCTTACAATCCAGTATCTGATTTCGGAATCCCTGTCTGACCATGATGTAATCTAATTGAAATCTTCCCGTATCTCCCGGCCTTTTCCAAGAATACCTCCTCCTCTTGTGATTCTTGAACAGGGTATTCGCTATTACTAGCTGAAACTTGTTACAGAACTCAATTAGTCTTCCTCCTCTTTCATTCCTTGCCCCAAGCCCATATTCTCCTGTAACCTTTTCTTCTACTCCTTCCCCTACAACTGCATTCCAGTCGCCCATGACTATTAGAATTTCGTCCCCCTTTACATACTGCATTACCCTTTCAATATCCTCATACACTTTCTCTATTTGTTCATCTTCAGCTTGCGACGTCGGCATGTATACCTGAACTATCGCTGTCGGTGTTGGTCTGCTGTCGATTCTGATTAGAACAACCCGGTCACTGAACTGTTCATAGTAACACACCCTCTGCCCTACCTTCCTATTCATAACGAATCTGACACCTGTTATACAATTTTCTGCTGCTGTTGATATTACCCGATACTCATCTGACCAGAAATCCTTGTCTTCCTTCCACTTCACTTCACTGACCCCTACTATATTTAGATTGAGCCTTTGCATTTCCCTTTTCAGATTTTCTAGTTTCCCTACCATGTTCAAACTTCTGACATTCCACGCCCCGACTCGTAGAACGTTATCCTTTCGTAGATTATTCAATATTTTTCTCATGGTAACCTCCCCCTTGGCAGTCCCCTCCCGGAGATCCGAATGGGGGACTATTCCGGAATCTTTTGCCAATGGAGATATCATGACACTTCTTCAATTACAGGCCACATGTCCTGTGGATACACGTTACGTGTCTTTGATGCTGTGGTTTCCATTGCCCTCTGCATCCTCATGTCGTTGATCATTACTGATACTTCCGCCTTTAGGGGCAATTTCCCACCCCTAGGACAAGAGAGTGCCCTGAACCTCTATCCGCTCCTCCGCCCTCTTTGACAAGGCCGTTGGTAGAATGAGGCTGACTTCTTATGCCGTAAGTCTTCGGCCGCCAATCCTGATTATTTATCAAAATTTAGGCAGTGGCGGGGATCGAAACCGGGACCAATGACGTATTGATTATGAATCAAAGACGCTACCCCTAGACCACGGGTACTGTAAATAGCATACTTGGCGACAACGTGTGCCACTGAGTTTGAACCTTATGAACTGAATTCCTCGGAAACATCTTTTCAAATACAAACAAAACTAACACACACAGTGCTAAATGAGAAACAGCCCATAGTTCAGATGGCGAGGCAGATATTATTGAGTTAGCAACATAGCAAGGACAAATACCTGTATTTTGTGATGTCAGCGGTTATCCTCCTCTGTTACAGGTACGCTTCTTCCCTGAGCTATGGTGCCTATGGTGCGTATGGTGCGTCCTACTCCAGATACGCCCTGCACTAAACGGCACCCCATCTATACATCAGGTAACTTATCAACACCCTCATGCCTTCTGAAAATATCTGCACCTTCCTACCTTTTTTCCTTGAAGTATCTAACGTTACAGAGTAGTTGCCGTGTTTCAGGGAGTTGTGTGTCAACTATGTACCTTGAACATTATCCATACACAGGCGCATTCTCGGGGAAAATCGCCCGCATTCTGAAGGAACACCAGGTCGGAACTGTGTTTTGTCCTCCAAATAAAACTCGTGCACTGGTGGGGAGCGCCAAAGATGACCTCGGTTTGAGGAAGGCCGGCGTGTACCAGATTCCGTGTCAATGTGGCAAGTCGTATATTGGTCAGACGATGCGTACCGTCGAGGATCGATGCCGTGAACACCAGAGGCACACTCGACCGATGTATCCGAGCAAGTCGGCGGTCGCTGAACATTGTTTGTCGGAAAATCACGCCAGGGAGTATGACCGCACGATTATTCTGGTACAGACGTCGAGATACTGGCAGCGTTGTTAGAGAGGCCATCGAAATTCGCACCAATGACGACCTCATAAACCGTGACTGTGGCTATAATCTTAGCAAGGCTTGGGAACCAGCGATTGGGTTAATCAAGAGTAAATCTAGCAAACATATAGTTGTGACGACCACGGCGGACAGAGCCATCACACCGACATCATCTCAGACGCCGTCGCAATCTGTTCCACCGCGCGACCGTGGCGCGGGGCGCGGACGGCGGAGGGAGCGCGCCGCGGGCGGAGGGTATTTAAATCGGCCGCCGCCGCGACCGAACCCAGTTCCATCTGAGCAGCCATAGCGTACGGATCTCCGTGCCGGCACGTTCACAGGAGCTCAGTCCGTCAGTTCACCTGATGATGGCGACATGTATGATCGCCGAAATATTGTGCCCGTTGGACACTATAGACCGGCAGCACACCCGTGGATATTTTGATTATCAAATACGCCGGGAGAAACTCAAGAATCACATTATCCAAGGCGTTTCCGTAAGAGCGTGCAAAAATTTAACAGGACGTAGAGGATGATCTACTGAAGAAATTTTTATTAGTTGCAGTTAATTGCAAATGCCATCATTCACAGAATTAATGTACTATTTGTATTGCATCTTATAAAAAATGCTGAACTGATGGCCATCAACCTCAGCGCACCTCAATGGCTGTGTGACATTGGTGATGAAGATTGTGAGGCACAAATATCTCCTATGTGTTTCGAATCACATCACAGGTTGTTAGAATTTTGGCAACCAATTCCATCTCAGTATCCACTGGTGTGTCATACACAAGTGACTTTATGTATCACCATAGGAAATACTAGAGATTCAGTTAAGACCCTATCAGCCCATGGAATAGAACCTGGCGATCAGGAAATACAGCACTGAGATGTTTGCGGACATCCACAGTGAACTGAGGCGGTGCACCGACATGATGTATCCACACCATCTCACGAACACCCAAAGGTACGTTCTCCAGCAACTGAGGCAGAACTGTTTGCACAAAGCTCAAGAAGAAGTGGCCATTCAGACGGGCAAGGAGACTTCCCAGTAGTCAGGTTCGTCCTCTTTGTTTCCTTGAATGAAGTAGAGAACGTACACGTCAATAAACAGAACAGTAAGTGTGCCGGCCGCTGTGGCCGAGCGGTTCTAGGCGCTTGAGCCCCGAACCGCGCTGCTGCTACAGTCGCAGGTTCGAATCCTGCCTCGGGCATGGATGTGTGATGTCCTTAGGTTAGTTAGGTTTAAGTAGTTCTAAGTCTAGGGGACTGATGACCTCATATGTTAAGTCCTATAGTGCTTAGAGCCATTTTAACCATTTGAAGAACAGTACGAGTCAACTTGAATGCATGTTTGCCGTAAATAAGCCGGAAAACGGGAACGCTAGAGAAAACGGTAGGCAAGTTCACTTCCATATCTCCTTAAGCTGCCTTATCTTACCTCAGGTTCCCTACCTCAAATTGTTCAGTGGAACATTTTCTATGTCCCGTTAAATTTTTACACGCTCTTACTGAAACACCCTGCGTAAATTGGTGGTTTATCAGTATCCATTAATACTACACAGTTGCGTAATGTAGTGTTTTATACAGCTTCTGACTCGCGTAAATAGCTACACAATGTGTCATGATGTTACCTCACTTCTAATTAGCAGAACTGTGTCGTTGGATGAAATAAACGATGAACAAACCATAAATATATTCGTTCGAATTAATTTGAGGAAAACTAGGTACTGGATGCGTACTCAGTTTGAACCAAATATATTTGAATAACATTAAGCATTTCGTGGCTCTGTCGCGTTTCGCTGGCTGCGATAAACGTAATATACGCCGTCACTAGAGCATTTGGAACGGTTGCTTCAATTTTTTCTCTTGGTGAGAAATGATCTATGAAGTCTTATAGGTGGACTCAAGGCTTTGGATAAGTATCTAAGTTTTGTAGATGGTTCCGTTGGTAGGGCGATGCTTGCGTAAGACCGTTTCCATTCTGAGGTCAATTGCTTTCGAGTGGTGATCGTATTTGGTATATGAAATCACATAACATGTCCTACGGTAGTGCTGTCGGAATAAAGTCACAGGCAACCAACCTAAATAATATGATTTTTAAGTGAGCCTGCTACCACGAAATGTTCTGAATAGTTTCGGTGATTAAAACTTAGGGTGAGACGCTTTCCAAATGTGTAATGTTAATACTGAACTACACTTATCGGTACCTTAATTTAGCATGTTTTTCTTTCTTTTCAGGTTGGCGACACTAAATTCTGGAGTGCCGCATTTTCTACGATTGTTACAAAAACGCAGGACGTGCTGAAAGTACACCATGTGACAAATACCCTCATAGTTAAATAAATTTTTTCAAACAAATGAATCTGTTGTTTCCCCTTATTAAACACAGCAGTGCCCTATAAATGTCATCTTTCATTAGAAAATCTGACACGAGCTGTTTCTGAAATATTAAAAGGGATAATGGGAAAAAAGGCAGAATTTTCGTCTTATACGCTACTTGTTAGTCAACAATCGAAATATCTCTTCACTTCATTTTATTTGAAATGACTTTCAACCCTTCGCGTATTCCTATTAACTGTATCACATCTTCTAGAATTCTACACGCATAGAAAATAGTAATATCATAGGAATTACCTGTGGAAACAACGCAATGGACAGTGATGCAATTGCGAAAAGGAAAAGTTAACACCGTAGTAATGCCAGAGGAAAGGATGTGACGATATTCTTTGTAGTGTGTATATTTACACTTTTTCTAATTAATTTTATGTAAAATACATAAATGTTGTACGAATTTGTTGTACATGTATATTTTCTGTTGTGTGCTTGCTACGCCGAAAGAGATCAGTATCTGTTTAAGGTCAGAGGAAGGTACAGTTGAACAAAAGTGGCTGGAGGGAGAGAAAACTGAATGAAAATGAGAATATGAACCACTGAGGTACCAACAGTTATGGAACAACGCAACAAAGTGTACAAGAGTGCAGAAAAAAACCTTGTGATTGCAAGTGATTAAACTTGCTGAAATTCTACAAGGTATTTTGGGAGTATAGATGGTTTGATATGTGTACTTTTCAGGGAATCTGTTTGATTCTAGCCATTTAGTCTCCCAAGAGCGTAATTAATTATTTCATTGTATGTTCACTTAAAATCAAGGACGCCACGACATCTTGGCAAAATCAGTGGACGCAGCGATTGCAATTTCACTCGCCGTCTACATACGTCATAACCTGAGAGAGACTTCTTTGCACATATCTTTGGGAATCGAGAGACACTGTCATTAAAAGTGAAGTAAACAGTGAGGTGTACATAGCAAGAGAGAACAAGCAATGTAAAGGCTCTCTTCTCTTATGTAGCAAAAACTAAGCTTTTTATTTAGAAGGACACTCTCCAGTTCCCAATGTAGTGGAAGTCCTTCTCTTCGTCTATTTCGTGGTCCCTAATTTCGATGTTAACTTTCTCGCTAAGCTTATTTGTACTACTCCACATTATCTGGGCTTAGTCCGGCTCCATGTGAATCAGTATGTTCTTGATTTCGTTCAGCAGACTCTGCAATTGTTACTCACCCTTATAGATAGTAGCAATATTTGTAAATTTTATCATTGATACCATTTTACCCTGAATTTTAACCCGACTCTTGTAAGTTTCTTAAGTTTCCGCCATTGCTTCTGCGGTGTGCAGATTGGGCCATAGGGGTGAAATGTTACACCCCTTTCTTGTACGCTTCCTGGTCCCTGCGTTACATGGTATCCTGAATTAGCCAGTTTCTTCACATGCCCGATGTGATTAAAAGTATCCTTACACCAATTAGCTGTCATTGACCTGGGGTGCAACCACCTTTCACCTTTATTAACCGTTGAACTCTGCTGCAGACACGTCCAATGAAGTGTATGAATGTCTGTGGAGAAAAGGCAGCCCACTCTTCCTCAAGAACCGAAACCCGAGAAAGTAATGTTGGACACAAAGGTCTGGAGCGAAGTCGGTGCTTAACGCATGCGAAAGGTTTTCCACTGGGTTCAGGTAGGGAGGGTCTCTGTGTAAGCCAATTCACTTCAAGAAAGCTGTTATCCACAAACCACTGGCTCACAGATGCTGTTTCCTTACAGGTTGCATTCTCATTGTAACACAATTATTGTCTCCAAAGTGTTCCTCTGCTGTAAGCAGTACGCAATGTTGGAAAATGCATTTATACCCTTCCGAATTCAGTGATTTATTGTGTGTAATAATGAGAGCAGAGATGAATGACGAACCTCCCGTAACATTATGTAAAGGTCTCCAGGTAATCACGAAATCTAAACTCTTCTATCGGATTCGCACAGGGTATACCGTGCTTAATTACACCAAATCAGTATATACTGAAGCACAGCCGATTCGCATCGCACTTTAGATCACTTCCAGCCTCGCTCAGCAGTGACTGCAGAAATGTGTGTGTTATAAGAAGCTTCAAAAGCTGCGACATGGTCGCGAATGGAACAATGATCTGAAAATGTAGAATAAATTTCTTTATTGCACGTCAGAGATCACAAACACTGTAGGTCCTCAGACACCTGGTTTAGGACAGCAATGACTATCCTCAGTTCTGTTCTATAAAAATCATATCGTAATATACTAGAGCCACAGTGGCGTTTTCCACTGCGTTCAGGTAGGGAGGGTCTCTGTGTAAGCCAATTCACTTCAAGAACGCTGTTATCCACAAACCAATGGCTCACAGATGCTGTTTCCTTACAGGTTGCATTGTCATTGTAACACAATTATTGTCTCCAAAGTGTTCCTCTGCAGTAAGCAGTACGCAATGCTGGAAAATGCATTTATATCCTTCCGAATTCAGTGACTTATTGTGTGTAACAAACACAGAATCAGTGCCAGCATCGTCACACATACGAGGTGCGGCTAGAAAAGAACCGGACTGATGCTGAAAAAAAAACATTTATTTACAATTATTTACCATTTCATGTTATCTCCTTCAATGTACTCTCCTCCTCGGTCTCTACACCGCTCCATACGAATTTTCCAGTGTTCATAGCAATGCTGCAGATCATTTTCGGTAAGTCCATACATTACTTCCGTCGCTTTTTCTTTTACTGCTTCAACAGTCTCAAATCTAGTTCCTTTCAAAGCTGACTTGACTTTAGGGAAAAGAAAAAATTCACAGGGGGCCAAATCAGGTGAGTAGGGTGGATGATCTAAGATGAGGATGTTGTGTTTTGCCAAAAACGTCTTCACTGACAACGCACTGTGAGCTGGGGCATTGTCTTGGTGAAGGATCCATGACTTTTTTCTCCACAAATCGTTCCGTTTTCTCCGTACTCGCTCACGTAGGGTAGCCAGGACGCTAATGTAGTAATGCTGATTCACTGTTTGTCCCTCTGGTACCCAATCAATGTGCACAATCCCTTTGATGTAAAAAAAAAAACATCATTGCCTTGAATTTCGATTTTGACATTCCTGCTTTTTTTTGTCGTGGAGAACCAGGAGTTTTCCAATGCATCGATTGGCGTTTAGTTTCGGGATCGTAAGTAAAAAACCACGATTCATCGCAAGTAATAACATTTTGTAAGAAGGTGGGATCACTTTCAATGTTTTCCAGGATGTCACAACAAATCATTCTTCGGCGTTCCTTCTGTTCAATTGTGAGACACTTTGGAACCATTTTTGAACACACTTTGTTCATGTTGAAACTTTCATGAAGAATCTGCCTAACACTTTCCTTGTCAACTCCTGTTAACTCAGACACTGCTCTGATTGTTAAACGGCGATCTTGTCGAACAAGTTTACCGATTATTTCAATGTTTGCATCAGTTTTTGCTGACAATGGTCTGCCAGTGCGAGTGTCATCACTGATGTCTTCGCGGCCATCTTTAAATCGTTTAAACCACTCAAACACTTGTGTTCGCGATAAACAATCATCGCCGTACACTTGTTGTAACATTACAAACGTTTCACTTGCAGATTTTCCTAGTTTGAAACAAAATTTGATGTTAACACGCTGTTCTTTCTGTACACTCAACATTTTCCGACGCACAGACAAAACGTCAACTACTTAAAACAGACGCCACGGGCAGACTGAGTGCAGAAGGCAGATGAAACTCGAGCAGCAGGCGGAGCGAGAGTCACGTGACAGGCCACGCGACTTTCGGCCTTATTGCATTCGTTTTATTGTTTCACCAGTACTAGTCCGGTTTTTTTCTAGCCACACCTCGTATAGACGGAGGAGCCACAGAACCCGGTACACCTGTCCAATGGCGTGTAGGCCCACGTGAACGAGCAGAAGTGGCGCAACACAACGTGTCATACACTCGAATAATGTCTGAAGTAGCGCTCGAGGGAACTGACACCATGAATCATGCTGGGCTGTCCATAAATCCATAACAGTACGGGAGGGTGGAAATCTGAACAGCACGTAGCAAGGCATCCCAGATATACTCAATAATATTCTTGCCTGCGGAGTTTAAACTCAGAAGGGTGTTCTTGGAGCATCTCTGTAGTAATTCTGGACGTGTGGGGTGTCGTATTGTCCTCATGGAAATCGCCCTAGTTCGTCGGAATGGCCAATGGACATAAATGGATGCAGGTGGTCAGGCAGAATGCTTACATACGTCAGAGTCGTACCTAGACGTATCAGGTGGCCCATTTACTCCAACTGCACACGCCCCACACCAAGACAGAGCTACCACCAGCTTCAACAGCCCCCTGCTGACCTGCAGGGTCCATGGATTCATGAGGTTGCCTCCATATCTGTACACGTCCATCAGCTCGATACAATCTGAGACCTGACTCACCCGACGAGGCTTGTCAACGGTACCATGTCGGGTTGAAGGGCCAAGAGAGGCATAAAGCTTGGTGACGTGCAGTCATCAAAGGTGCAAGAGTGGACCGTCCACTCCAAAGGCCTATATCGATGATGTTTCGCTGACTGGTTCACACGCTGACACTTTTTGATGGTCCAGCATTGATATATGCAGCAATTTACGGTAGGTTGGCACTCTGTAACGTTGAACGATTCTCTTCAGTCGTCGTTAGTCCCGTTATTGCAGTATCTTTTTCCGGCCACGGCGATGTGGGATGTTTGACGTTTTCCGGGTTCTTGATATTCACAGTACACTCGTGAAATGGTGGTAAGTTAAAATCCCCACTCCCATCGCTCATGCGCCGACTATATCACTAGGTTCAAACTCAGTTAAATATTGATAACCTGACATGGGAGCAGCAGTAACCGATCAATCAACTGCACTGGACACTAGTTGTGTTATGCAGGCGTTACTGACAGCGGCGACGTATTCTGGCTGTTTGAGTATATCAGTATTTGAATACACATTCCTTTGGCGCTTCAGTGCATGAATTATGGTATATACTAGAGTCAGTGCTACTCTTGTTTTGAGCAGTATCACTGTGAACAAGATGACTCTAGTATATACCATGTTTTATATATGTGTGACGACAGTAACGCTGATTATGTGTTTAGCATTTGATGTTGTTTATAAAACAGATCTGGAGATGGTAATTACTGACCTACGTCACTAGTCTGAGGACCTACAGTATTTGTGATCATAGACGTGAAGAAGTTTATTTTATAACAAACTCTTCAACCAGTGAACGCTTTTCTTTTTCGTTCCTATGCAGAGCCAGTGTGCTAGCTGGACTGATGGTAGAGTGGTTCCTTCCGCTGATTACATGCGATTACTTACAGCCACCCTCTACAGTAATCGATAGTCCTTATCCATCAGCGCTTCACATCTGTGTGGCCTTGGTGTATCTGCCATTGTTTCTTTGCATTTAACTTCACAACCGTATCATTAAAAGCAGACTTAGTCAGCTTTACAAGGCTTGAAATGTGGATGACGGATTAATTACCAATGATATATGAAATGGCTTGTCGGTGTTCAAAATCACTGAACTCTCCTTTGCTGTTACTGCTCCTTTGCTTACAATACACCTCGCCTCCGTTTGTGCTGGCAGATCCGATTGTTGTGACACTTCGATTGTGCATTGCAGACAAGTGTGCAGATACTGTTCGAGACCTGTTTGCTTATTGTTCGAATGATTGCGAAATGGAAACCACAGTGAATATCCGATGCAGATTTGCACATTTTGCGGAGTGTCTCTAGTATGTGTATCGATTGCGTGGCATCGCTGTTTTCAATTGTAAGCTCACAGCGAGCACATAAATAGCCTAGAAAGGAGGAGGAGGAGGAGATTTAGTGTTTAACGTCCCGTCGACAACGAGGTCATGAGAGACAGAGCGCAAGCTCGGGTTAGGGAGGGATGGGGAAGGAAATCGGCCGTGCCCTGTCAAAGGATCCATCCCGGCATTTGCCTGAAGCGATTTAGGGAAATCACAGAAAACCTAAATCAGGAAGGCCGGAGACGGGATTGAACCGTCGTCCTCCCAAATGCGAGTCCAGTGTGCTAACCACTGCGCCACCTCGCTCGGTCAAATAGCCTAGAAAACTGTGTTCCCTGCGCAGTACGAGGGCCTGCTGCGAGATTTCGCCTGATTTCATGCAACCCCACATTACCTAACTGTCACGCATTTCCTTCTTCACGACAACTCTCGGCGGCACACTGCAGGGGCAATAAAGTTGCTCCTACAGCGTGAAAAATGTTTAATCACCCATTGTAGAGCCTGGACTCGGGTGTCTGATTTTCATCTCAGCTCACAGGAACTGCTGGCTGAAAAGACTTTTTTGTCGCTGCACCGAGCTGCTTGCTAGCATAAATAAGTGGGGGAAACTTCAGGTGGCTACCTTCTGGGGCGAGGGTATTGGGAAGTTGGAACAACACTAAATGTAGAGAAGTACCTGGATGGTGTAGCTAACTGTTGGAAGTACAAATAAACATTGATTTTCAGTCTGCTTGCGATCTCGCGAGTGAACGAATAGCCCTCATATATTATCTGCCTTGCCCTCACATTTCCGAACGTGTTGCTGTATTTCACGTTGTCGATTGGTTTTTCCAGGCCGATAAATCGTACGAACGTGGATAGATTTATCGAAAGTCTTGTTACCAATGACAAGTTGAACGCTATAAATGCCTCTCTGGCGCCGTTATCTTTCCTAAAGCCAAACTGGTCGTTATCTAACAGATTATTAATTTCCTTTTCCAGTGATTGTATTCACCTTCTAGTGTGGAAATAAGAGAATAGCGCAGTAACTGGAAAATCCAAGTGAACTGAATGAGAGGTTATAGATCACGCAACAAATTCGTGAAAATAGCCGTTAGTGGAGGGAGAGGGTAGGGAATCTCAAGGATGGATACTATGAAGAAAGAACAAGCAGATGCACAATTCCTGTAAGTAATACGAGGATGACGACAACGAAATGACGTGGCGAATGGAACACCTGTTTACTGTCAATAGTGAACTGTCGATTGCACTGATGAAATATTCTCGGGGAAGCAACTCTGTTGTGGCATCGTGTTGTCGCATGACCTTCCTAACATTCATCTTCAGGTGAATAGTCGGGTTCCTGTCCCGCCGAGACAGTCTGCATTCCTATCGAGTGCTGTTAGCTAACGTAGGTTGCCTTTAGTAAAAGTGTGTGAAAAGTTATCCGAATCGACACTGTTGCAGGATTGAGAAATACTGTAGGTTTATAGACCTGGAAGTCCGACGAACGAGGTACAGAAGCGAAAGTAAAAGCAAATAGCACTCCCCTCCACCCCTCCTCCCGCGAGATTCATGAGAAGTTACGTAGTACCGAGGACAGACACGTCTGGAGACCGTGCCGCCACTTTTCAGAGCTGACACTAATCGGCAATTCGCAGTGGCCACAGCACCCGTAAGAGCAGCCGAGGAACGCCAAGGAATGATTTACAGCTGCTACCAGAGACACGCAACAGGAAGCGTGTATCGCGACGGAATGCGCCGTGTAAGTGGATGGCAGATATAAGAGTCGAGTTGCATGAAAGGGAAGCAGTAGTTGCGAGGGGAGTGAGACAGGGTTGTAGCCTCTCCCCGATGTTATTCAATCTGTATATTGAGCGAGCAGTAAAGGAAACAAAAGAAAAATATTCGAAGTGGGAATTAAGATCCATGGAGAAGAAATAAAAAGTTTGAGGTTCGCCGATGACATTGTACTTCTGTCAGAGACAGCAAAGGACCTGGAAGAGCAGTTGAACGGAATGGACAGTGTCTTGAAAGGAGGATATAAGATGAATATCAATAAAAGCAAAACGAGTATAATGGAATGTAGTCGAATTAAATTGGGTGATGATGTGGGAATTAGATTAGGAAATGAGAGGCTGAAAGTAGTAAATGTGTTTTGCTATTTGGGAAACAAAATAACTGATGATGGTCGAAGTAGAGAGGATGTAAAATGTAGACTGGCAATGGCAAGGAAAGCGTTTCTGAAGAAGATAAATTTGTTAACATCGATTATAGATTTAAGTGTCAGGAAGTCTTTTCTCAAAGTATTTGTATGTAGTGTAGCCATGTATGGAAGTGAAACATGGACGATAAATAGTTTAGATATGAATAGAAGCTTTCGAAATATGGTGCTACAGAAGAATGCTAAAGATTAGATGGGCAGATCACGTAGCTAATGAGGAGGTACTGAATAGAATTGGGGAGAAGAGAAATTTGTTGCTGAACTTGACTAGAAGAAGGGATCGGTTGGTATGACATGTTCTGAGGCATTTATGGTTCACCAGTTTAGTACTGGAGGGCAGTGTGGATCGAAAAAATCGTAGAGGGAGACCAAGAGATGAATACACACAGCAGATTCAGAAGGTTGTAGGTTGCAGTAGGTGTTGGGAGATGAAGAAGCTTGCACAGCAGAGAGTAGCATGGAGAGCTGCATGAAACCAGTCTCTGGACTGAAGACCACGACAACAACAAGTGTGTGACCCTCCACAAACTAGTAACACACAGGGGGCTAACACCCGTGATTAAGAGCAAAAGTTAAGATCAGGGGTTGAGATCAGGCCTTAATATCTGTGATTAATCAGAGGTTTCAGTGTTTGACAAGAGGGCAGAACCACTTCCTCACTATTTCTCGAGACTTCCACTCTCGAATAGCACATGGTAATAACAAACACCCATATATATATATATATACGCGTGAGCTGTGATTTCTCTTTTTTAATTACGATGGATATATCTCCCTTTGTATATGGGAATTAACACAATATGTTGGTATGCAGAGGAGAAAGAAGGTTATAGACAAGATGTCGCAGCAACAAAACATCATCTTTAATCTTACGATTGTCAGTCATACTCGCTTATCATATCTGTAACGTTCTCTCGTATTTCTTGATAACGCAAAACTTCTTCGACGTCCTACCGCTAATCCTGTGTACTACGGTTTCCATACAGCGTAGAAACAATCAAGAAGAGGACGGACTAGTGTGTGAAACCAGTCACTTCAGTACACCTTTTGCGTCTTCTGAGTGCTCTGTTAATAGAGTCTTTGGTTAGCCTTTCCCACAACATTATCTGCATCGTGGTTCCAGTTGAGGCTATTCGTAATGCTAATCTTTAGGTATTTAACTGACTGGAAATACTTTTAATTTGTGTGACTTATTGTGTAACCGAAATTTAAAAGAATTTTTTTATTAATAGCGTGGAGTATCTCTCACCTTTTATTGTCTGCGGAGAACTGCCACTTTTCGCATCACACATTGTCTACATCTTCTCTTCATATTTGGATTCACAGCCTCCAAGCATTTTATGAAAGAGTCGCGAGTGTGGAAGTCTTTGGGCTTACACGTAAGAAGAAGTGGCTATTTGCTTCTGCTATGATGTTTTTGATCTCAGACAGCAATGCAGACGTATTAATCCACAAATCAATGAACACGTTGACCCTTTGGGCGTATGAAATACAGCTGACGAATAAGTCGAAACTGGCCTATAGCACCGCACATAAAGGATAACAATACAGGTCACTACGGATTAATGTTCCTTTAACAAAGCTATCTGAGTTTGCAATTAGGTTTGGTTTTCCGATGACTTTACTTGACGCGACATGACATCGTCATCTGTAAAGTATATTACGGCTGCTCAGGCTGTCTCCTAAATCGTTAATGTAGATTAATAACAGGGCAGTGCCTACGGCATTTAGTTTGGTGAGCGCCAGGTATCACTTCTGTATTATTCGATAACTTTCAGTAACTACGAGCTGTAGTCTTCCTGATGAGAAATCTTGATTCCAGTCGCAAAATTGAAACAATACTCGGTAGGCACGCTATTTGAATGGATGTCGCGCTGTCAAGAACCTGGAATTCCAGAACTCTGGAATCTCCATATACACGCAGTCTGATTACAGTCAAGCAAATTGAGCAGAGGTCGCTTGTGAGGAAAGATATCGCAAACATTCTGAAAGTTCAGAAGTCTGGAATCAACGTGAAACCTCCTGTTGATGGCACTCATTACTTCGGTTGAACAAAGGGTCAGTTGGGTTTCATAATAACGATATATTCAGTTTAAGTGATCACTTTGTGTCAGTAGACTGATTTCTTCTTGATATTTCATAAGACTGGAACACAGTAGAGCTTGAGAAATCAAGTCAGCGAAATGGGTCTTCAATTCAGCCAAATACTTTTCTTTCTTTGTTGTATATTGGTCTTCTACTTGCAACGTTCCGGTGTTTAGGTAAGGTTCTTTCGTCGAGCGATCGGTCCTTAATGATTAATTTCATCAGCTTTTTCGGAGAAGAACCTAACTGGTACACAAAGTGGACAGTAAAGGCCGGTCCACACGCAACGATCTGTCTGCGCAGATATCGGCGCAGATGTCTGTACATGCAAAAGATCGCTGCAAATGTGTTGTGTTCACACGGCACAAACTCCAATCTACTACTCGCCTGCCATCTGTCGGTGTAGAAAAGAAATATCAGTGGCAAGCGACTACGCTCGCCGAAAACATCTGAAGTTCAATTAATTTATTGTGAAATTTAGGAATTGAAGAAATTCTGTTGTAGTCTGTGTTCGCAACTTGTGTTGCAAAAAACATCCCGACAAAACGCAGGAAACAGAGAGAGTGGTCAAAATGGTATACATAGTGGCTGCTAAAGCGAAAGCATTTTTCGCACGTACATTTACTGCGAGAGTTACAGGACCACCCTATCGACTGGCGTAATTATTTACAGATGGATGTCGAAACTCATAATTATCTCTTAACGCTCGTAACCTCTCATATTATACGAAATAATACTTGAATGAGGAGAGCAATTTCTCTCCATGAAAGGCTGACCGTGACATTAAAATTCCTGGCAACAGGAAGGAGCTATAAGGACTTTAAATTTTCAACTGCAATTTCTAAACAAGCATTGAGTGAAATTATACCCAACAAAAGAGAAGCTATTTACGCTGTCTTGAAGGATGAGTTCATGAAGGCAAGTCAAGTGCATTAATTCTGTCAAGTTACGTATAATATTTTTGCTGATGAAGAAGCACAATATTTTTGCTGTTTCACACGTGTTTGAATCACAAAATACCACAAACTTGGCTCGTGCATTTCATCCACTCCAACACCAGATCTTCCAGATTTTTGAACTTTTGATAATTATTTAAGGGAAACAGTCCACAACGATTTTTTTAATACCGTTTCTCAGTTCGCCGGTGCGTCAACTTCTCGTAATTTTTCTATTAATGCATTGTATGCAGCTGTCTTTCTGTTCCTGTCACTGTACTCTTCACTTCTAATCTTCACACAAAAAGGGTCATTTCTATAAAGTTCAATGAATTCACTGATAAACTGTCTAGAACACTGACGAGCGTCAGCCATTTTAATGCTCCGTGCGCACGAAGACAAAAAAACAATAGACTGAACAAGCAACTGTTTCGCTCCAGATTTGCGGCGATCTCCTGTCCACACGCTCCAACTTGTCTGCGCAGATGTGGTTTGAGCCCACAGATTTGAGAAGATTCACTCAAACCTCCAATTCCAACTTCCAGGCTTGCACACACCTCATGTCGGTGCAAATCTCCTGTCCACACGCAACGATCTGTCTGCGCAGATGTGATGTGCGCAGACATTTGCGCAGACATGTTGCGTGCGGACGGGCCTCAACACTTGCCTGCTTCGCTACACCGAAGGGGTTTGGCTTTCCAATTACTCATGTTGGCAGCTGTTCGAGATTCGAATTTATATCTATTTCCCTATTTGCGCCTCACAATCGTTCACGACATCTTTTAGAAGGTTGGCTAATATTTCGTTTTCCTCTGGGAATAGATTACAGAGAACCTTTAGGGAGTCTACCGTCTTCCATACCCCGAATGTGATCCGCCCCTCTTTTTGGGCAAATGTCTGACAGGAGCAAAAACCAACTCCCTAGAAATCAAGCAAAGGATTTTTCCTAATTTTCTTAGCCAAACGGAGGTTTTAAATTTCACAATTGGGGTATCAAATTGATCAGGGCTAGGTCTAGTTTTGTAAGAAAATTTTTATATCCTTAAAGCAATTAGCTTTATTACGTAAAGGTAATTACGGACTTGAGTTGTAATATTTTTGGGAATGTTCTTATGTAGACGAAACGTGTAAAATGGACAAATGGGGTGTCAAAGGGACCAAAGTGAAGTTCAGTAAAAGAAAAAAAATGCTTTGGTAGTTAAACTTCTGTTTTCTAAGGAAAACACTAAACTTTAAAATCTCATTCAGCGCTTAAGGGGCTCCGGAAAGGCTCAAAATCATGAAAAGTTCAATTTATACTTTTTTGCGTTTTCTGAATCTGCAGACTATTACCTTTAATAGATATATAATTTATTCAATTCCGAAGACTACAACTATTTTTAAATTTTTTTTTTGAAATGTGTTCTACATGGGCGTGACCCACTGTGGCGCTGTTAAACTGCTGTCAAATTATGTTATTATTAACGTCCGTGTTCATCAGGTACATTTTAGTGATGTGAGATAAAGTATGTGTTGTAGCTAACCTGTAATGGTTCAATATGTATCGCTGGTGTGACTGTCGATTGTTTCTTGTTTATTTACTCTGTCGTTATCTCGAAAATATTCGTAATTAATTCTGTTTCTTGAGTCTCTGTTTTGTTGAAGTATAATAATGAGTAAAAGTAAAGTTATTAGAAATCCTCTGAAGGCTTTTAAGAAAAGGAGAAATGTTGGAAAGCCAAAGGTATGTGTTATTACTGTAAATAATAACATTCTAACATGGTACGAGCGATGCTTGCTTTAGACAAGGAACGCCTTCGGGCTGCAGACAGGGCTGTAAAGAGTCTCGAAATACAAGCAAGAGTAAACAGGAGGAGGAACAAGTGGAAGCTGGAGGAGGAGTTTGCAGAGGATGAAGATAATCCATCCTATGGACCTGGAATGCACTAAAAAGTTAATCCAATCTTTGTCGCTCGATTCCCAAAACTTTTATTTTCTCATACTAATTACATGTTTTCTAAGGATCTTCCAAACATATTTGTTTCAAACTTTCAGTAAATGTTACACAGTACCTTCTGCATAATTTAACACAGCCTTTTTCCAAAAAACTGTATATTTTTGAATATATAAATAAAAAATTGCAAAAAGTGTTGTGAATTTTCATTACAATTGAAAAAAATCATCTTTAATAACTGAACTAAAATTTTGTAAAATCCCTGTGTTAAGTTGTAGCCCATATTCCAATAAATAATCTGTAAAAAGTTCAACTTCCTACCTCAAATACTTTGTGAGGAAAGATGTAATTTATAAGCGTTATTTTAACATTGCAAGTATAGGGCGTTCCGGAGCCCCTTAATTGCTGTACGATACAGAAATCATTCAAAGCCGCATCTAATACTTATCGACTTAATTTCATTTCTTCTATTTAGTAAAATCATTTCAAAAAATATTTTAATAAGGTTTTTTCTTAACAGCCTTACCTGACTACATAACCAATTTGTGTCTAATGACTACATTGTTATCGCTGTGAATACTGTCGGCCATCAAAATTGCAGCGCAACGAAGTCGGCATGCAACTAAAGTCTAATTGGCATAAAGTGTACTACGTTGTGGTCTGTTGACATGGTAGCATTTCAGTGCAGCATGACAAACAGGGTAAGAATTATTCCGGCCACGTCCGGTATATAAGGGATGTTTACGCAGCAGGCTTCGTAACATTATGTGATTGCCTTATCATTATAAATCATTCACTAATCGAGCAGTCGCTCGGCAACAGCTACAGTTAGCAAAAAATGTTGCGAGAATGTAAATGGTGAACGACCTGTGACGTAACTTGTTTATTGTCGAAGCGTCGTCAGAGATGCAGTGAGTTATTGACTTTGAAAACCGCGGCAGAAAAACGGACAGAAGAAGAACACATTTACACATTTTTTTTTTTTTGGATGTACGAGATATTCTCCATGAACAGTTACTCTTCTTCTCTTGTCTCTTGTAACTTGTGTCGGACGCGCATGTCTTGTCGCCGTATTATTATCGTTAAAAATAAAATTCTTTTAGTGTAAAGTAAAAGTGCAATACTGAAAGTGCAATACTGCATAACAGTAGATTTATTATGCGGCGTGTATGTGAAAACGTCAACGGAATTATTTTTATTACGAGAAGAGAAGTGCCAGTCAAAACGGCATCCATGTTAAATCTTTCATTGCAGTGTAAGTTCATCTATTAATTGCCATAAATTCAGATTTAAATGGAATTGGCTGTATGGACTATTTATTTAATATAGAATATATGTCTCACTCCTTCATGAAGTTATTTAATTTTCTTTATGTTTCTGCCAAATAGAGAGTTCACAGTCACGAATTCTTTCATCGAAATCGGACGGAAGTTGTATGCGGCGAAATATTTTCTCCGCGCCATATTCTACTGGTAAATGCATGATAATCTACAGTCCCTTAGGAAATTCATGTTGAGCTATCCAAAAATAATTATATTTTGAATAGGCATTTACTCTCCTCTGCAATGCAACTTCCGACTGATCAGACGTTTCAACAAGAAACAGCCGCACACGGCCGGCGTTCGCAAATATATTTCCACCGCTAATTATAGCTAGATGTTACAGCACAAAAGTAAACATATTGTTATAATTAGCGACTACGAACGGGGACATTTATAACTGTATGTTTATGTATACATATTACGCAAACATGTCGTTATAGCTTACAATTCGCAAATAGTATTTCACAGTTGGTTGTTCGTGGAATGATGGTACTGTGCCTTGTGTGGGAAAGAGAAGTGGCTCCCTTTGCGCATCATAATTCCACAGCACCATCATCAGGGCGAGTCAAAAGCGTGATTTAATTTTCCTTGATACTGCTGCTCATGTGAATCTGAAGCCTAGGACAACCCTGTAGTTTGGAGTCAATGGGTTAATGATCGATGTCACACAGGTACCTAATGGCTCCATGTGTCTTGCAACGGCCGGCCGGAGTGGCGGTGCGGTTCTAGGCGCTACAGTCTAGAACCGAACGACCACTACGATCGCTGGTTCGAATTCTGCCTCGGGCATGGTTGTGTGTGAGGTCCTTACGTTAGGTTTAATTAGTCTTAAGTTCTAGGCGACTGATGATGATGATGATGAGCGTTTGGCGTCATTGGCCGGGAGGCCCCTCGCGGGGCAGGTCCGGCCGCATTGGCGCAGGTCTTATTACATTCGGCGCCACATTGGGCGACCTGCACGCCGGATGGGGATGAAATGATGATGAACACAACACAACACCCAGTCCCTGAGCGGAGAAAATCTCCGACCCAGCCGGGAATCGAACCCGGGCCCGGAGGACGGCAATCCGTCACGCTGACCACTCAGCTACTGGGGCGGACTAGGCGACTGATGACCTCAGAAGTTAAGTCGCATAGTGCTCAGTGCCATTTGAACCATTTTTTGTCTTGCAGCTGAGGCGATACTGTACGATTTGCGCACGTGGGAGAGCACATACATCGAGTCAGGAACTAGGCTATTTTGCATGGAAACAAGTTCAAAATGGCTCTGAGCACTATGGGACTTAACATCTATGGTCATCAGTCCCCTAGAACTTAGAACTACTTAAACCTAACTAACCTAAGGACAGCACACAACACCCAGCCATCACGAGGCAGAGAAAATCCCTGACCCCGCCGGGAATCGAACCAGGGAACCCGGGCGTGGGAAGCGAGAACGCTACCGCACGACCACGAGATGCGGGCATGGAAACAAGTATCCACACAGATAGTGGGACGACGTGTGGAACATCATGGACTGCCACCATGGAGACTTTCATGTGACGTCAGAGAGGAGCAGCGGAACGCCCACAACAGTGAACATAGGCGTGGCCCCACACCATCTTTCCAAACGAGTCCCATTTCTGCGTGCATTTACACAATGAACAGGAGCGTAGGTGGAGACTCTAAGGAAACAGATGTTACCCGGTCGCATTTGTCATTGTCGCAGCAGCCTCTAAGACTATGTGATGATAAAAGAGCGCCACTGGGTACACATCGTGTCTGGTTCTCATTGCTGGTCATTTGGACAGCAGGCGCTGCATTTCGAACGTTTTATGGCCAGTGGCTGAACCCAATATTCGAGGCCTCCACAATGTTACCTTCGAACTACATAGCGCAAGAGCACTTGTTACTTGTGAGTAGTGGGTCAATGGGCATACTGGCATAAAATGTGCACAACTGTGCTTGTGATCAGTGTAATCCTTATCTCAAAGGCCGTATGCCGAACAGCATCTGGCCTCATGCCATGGACACATAGGGGGAAGGGTGGAGGAGGGGGGAGTGAACCACACCCCGTGCCCCCTGCACTGAATCCTTTGCCCCCACCGCTGCACACCTGCTCAGCAAAGGAGCTTAGCTGCATGCAATACAGTAGAGTAACGTGATGTAGTTAAGTCATAAGAATGATGTAAAATATAATACCAATGTAAGCACCGAATTTGATAAAATATTTGAACTGCATAAAGTACCGAAAATGTTCTTAATTTTGTTTGCGTTCCTGACTTCCAACAACTCATTTATGAATTTGCCTCCCCAGTCACAGTGAAGTTACATATCTTTTGTTGTAGAATACTGGGATGAGTAGATGTTTCACTATAAATAACTAAAAACCAGCAGCTGTTTATAAAATATATGTAACAAATTAGGAATTTCTACCTGCTCAACATCAGTTTCACTTTAAATACTATCTCACCAGCTATGAAAAATAAATAAAATCAAGCACTCTTTCACATCCCAGCTGCTTACTGTCACTAGCAGATGACTGCACTGTAGAGAGCGAGCCTTGTTCGACCTTTGCACCTCAGTTTCTTACTATCACCAAAAGATGGTTGCACTGTACAAAATGTGGACATATAGTCTACGGCCGCGAGCTCGGCTCCAGTTCACCACCGGCAATGGAGTGTGAATCTTTGACAATGCCAGCCACTCGTGATCTTGAAACGTCATTAAAATCATTAGATGAACGTCGGCCGAAGAATCCGAGACAGAAGCCAATAGGCAGTTTGTCAACAAGTGTCCACAAAAGCCTTAACAATTTTTAAAATGTGGAGTATCGGATTGTTGTACCATGAGTTCATACTATCGCCAACAAATGGTTGTACCGTAGAAAACAATGTCTGTGTTGGTAAAAACGATAATGTTTCCTTTCCAAGTACAATCCTTGGTTTAAGACGCAAAAAAGTTGTAAGTATTCTTTCCCGTCGTTCTCCACACCAATGACACTTGTCAAGAACTACAGTATTATAAAATATGCCCAAAAATGAGTCTGAAGTGTAAAATAGGTGATGTGACGTAATGTTAATTTCCACATAAAGAAATAGTTGAGAGACTAGTTCCCAAAATTCTAAAGCGTGTGTTCCAATGCTACTATTCCATGTCCAATAACAGTTGACATTTTATAAGTTAATCCTAAGGAATCGATGTTGCAAAACTGACCTACTCAGGGTAATAAACGAGTAAACAGACATTTTAACTAGAATTCTATGCTAAGCAGGCGAACACACAAGCAAATTGAGAGTCTGAACGTAACAAAATAGGGCTACTCTTGATGCAAGTGATGGTATATCCTAAAATTAAATATTCTCTAGCACCATATAATGCAATTTGGTATTGACTAGAAAAAATATAGTCTACTGTGTCAATTTTCAGTAAATGCTATTATTCTAAATGACAAAGTCTGAATCAAAACTATAGTTTCAACACTCTCTACTTGCTTTGTACGATGAATGAGTATTTGCTAAATTCTTTTCCACATCTATGACATCACAATATTCCAAAAGTCTATGTAAATACTCCAGGAACGCAAAAAGTGCGATGTGTACGTCTATTATCAAGGACTTAGCTGAGATTAAGTACAATAAAAACACTGTAAGGCTCAAATGAATTACTTTACCGTACCTACGAGGTCACAAAATACAAAATTCTTCAGAAAATGTAATATGTTGCAGCAGTAACTAAATGCATACAGTGTGTATTGAATATGTGTAGCTGCATTTTGGGAAACTATGCCTCACGAAAATAAATCCTGTAATCAACAACACCAACAACTAATTTAAGTACTAGCGCACACAAATGTACAACACATTTGTCTTATTAAGAAAGGAAGGAGTAAAGTGCTTTAGCACGATATATGACACAAACTGTGAGATGACATGGACAATTTATAAACACACACTTGCAAGACAGACGACCAGAGACTGTAACAGTGGGAGATGTGACATTTACAAAAGTAATTCAGAGTCAACATCTCAGAAACAAATAAAATTACTTACCATTTATTGTGAGACATTCCACACTTTGCAAGCACAATGAAGCTCCAAAACGTAAATACTGCAGTACCTAAATGTCTTATATTGCTTATTAAAATGGATGCATATGATAATATACACAAGACATGAACGAAAATTCGAACAAAATATAATTCCACTAAATGTAAGATTTCGCGCTCCTTGCAAGTGCAATGATGCATGAAACACACATAAGACATAACACCTAAATCAACACATTTCGTGCAAGCACATCATTGTATCACCACCCTCAATTTCTATAAATGATAAACAAATTCCACAATGTGTATTAAACTGATACTATTCTCTATAAGATACAAATATTTCTTAAATTGGTTGTGTTCGAAAATTTAGTGCATCACAACCGGAAATGTTATCAGAGATTCCACGAACTTTTGACGCAGATACTGCAGAAATATCAAGTCGTCCAACACATCGTTCATGTTCTGATCCCAGGATAGTGACTACTGTATCATGTTCTACAACTACTGCGAACTGGAATCACAATACACAGTGCCACATCATGTTCAACTGAAGTACTATCGAAAAACCAACAGTGATACCATGCCTGCAGCAATCTCGTGGCACAACCTAAGAAAGGATAGGACTGCAAAGCTCTTCTCGTTACCAGCCAAGATCTAGAATCCGAGAACCAACGACTTTGCAACGAACCTGCTCGGAACTGCTGGTGTAACCATACGGATCCCCTGGTAATCGCACCGAGTCTGCTGGAGACATAGCTCCAGAGGGTCTCTGGTACTTCTGTCTGTATTCTTGGCAGACAATAAATACAAAAAAAATTTTACAGAAAATTTATTTATTGATGGACTATCTGATGCTATTGTGCAGAAGCAGACAGCCTAGTGTGTCTGTTCACACCACTGCGAATTATGTTGAGAATTGGTAGACTCAGTCACTACCAGGTCACCAGAGGAATTCAACGGTAACGCAGGAGTCACAAATTCTCGTTACAGTCGCTCTGAAGTAGCTGTACTTTGAGGAGTAGCCTGAAGCATGTAGACCGATTCCAAGTAGCCTCCAGCTGTTTCTAGACCGCAGCTAGTTCTCCTTGTTGTGACAAAATAAAACACCTACAGCCGTCCTTATGATTTTATTTTATTTTGTTGCGACCAGTTTCAACGCTTCAGTGCGTCATCTTCAGGCTGTTATTGACGTGGTACTGATTTATATGATCCATATATATCATATCAGTTACCAGCATTACTGGATACGCAGATAGTGTGGCAGTACTCCAACCACACACATTAGCTGCGTATCCAGTAACGCTGGCAACTGATGTTGTATATATATATATGGATCATATCAACCTGTACCGCATCGACAACAGCCTGAAGATGACGCACTGAAGCATTGAAACCGGTTGCAATAAAATAAAATAAAATCATAAGGACGGCTGTAGGTGTTTTATTTTGTCACAATAGTAAACAGTCGTCGTCCCAGAGACCTCCTGCCAAAAGGATGGACATACAAAAGTTCTCCTTGTGTCCGCTCATAACAAACAGTGCCCCTATCCATACCGTACTTCGTAAGAAACTGAATAAGATCTCAAAAGACAAAACAAGCTGAGAGAAATAACTAAGGCAGTACAAAGAGACCCCCACAAAACTGAGATTGGAGTCGAAGCAAAATGTAACTAAGTAGGATACAAAAACATTAAAACTTGCTCTGCAGAGTTCTCGCTGTGGCTTAAGATCGCAATATCCGCCAGCTCTTAAATCAGAAATAAATCTCTCTACTCAAAATGCATGTATCAACCGTTACTTTTCACTTGATACTCCGCTTACAAAAAAGCTTTTGGGATTAACAAAAAGACATCTTCTGAAGCACTGATACGTTGTGAACTGAGACGAGGAGAAACGGGTTTGCGCTGCTGACGCGAAAAAGCTACGGAAGAGAGTTGCCTCACACAAATATAGGAACTAAAATTTACAAACAAATCTTACGGTAGCTTAGCACACACTAGTCTATACAGTAAAATACACAGGCAGAAATCGTTTCCTCGTGGTAGTGAGTGAGAAACAGAAACTAAAACTGCTGTGTTTCAGACCAACTGGTATGACTACAGCGATAAGACTCTGCACTGTGAATGTGGCTACCTTCTGCAGACTTCACCAGTTCCTGTTCTGCAGTTTGACGTATGCGCTGATACCCGGATACTCATGACAGCGAGAAATAAGAAGTTGCTCCTTAGCATGGGCGCTAAATATGATTGGTAGGGATGCGGCAGCTGCAGCTAATGCAACAGCGGCAGTTTCAGACCGAGGTGCTACAGAAGTCGCTTCAGCTTCAGGCAGACAACCCTAGTACATGAAGCAACTTTGCTCCAGGCATCAGCACCTCCCCCGCCCCACTTCCCACCCTCTTGGATTTATACCGCCCTTTGTCATCCGTCGTTTCCACCTTTCAATGATGCTGTAGAGGACTAGGGTACGTACAGGGTTATTACAAATGATTGAAGCGATTTCACAGCTCTACAATAACTTTATTATTTGAGATATTTTCACCTTGCTTTGCACACACATACAAAAACTCAAAAAGTTTTTTTAGGCATTCACAAATATTCGATATGTGCCCCTTTAGTGATTCGGCAGACATCAAGCCGATAATCAAGTTCCTCCCACACTCAGCGCAGCATGTCCCCATCAATGAGTTCGAAAGCATCGTTGATGCGAGCTCGCAGTTCTGGCACGTTTCTTGGTAGAGGAGGTTTAAACACTGAATCTTTCACATAACCCCACAGAAAGAAATCACATGGGGTTAAGTCGGGAGAGCGTGGAGGCCATGACATGAATTGCTGATCATGATCTCCACCACGACCCATCCATCGGTTTTCCAATCTCCTGTTTAAGAAATGCCGAACATCATGATGGAAGTGCGGTGGAGCACCACCCTGTTGAAAGATGAAGTCGGCGCTGTCGGTCTCCAGTTGTGGAATGAGCCAATTTTCCAGCATTTCCAGATACACGTGTCCTGTATCTTATTTTTTTTTTTTTTTTTTTTTTTTGTGCAGAAGAAAAAGGGGCCATAAACTTTAAACCGTGAGATTGCACAAAACACGTTAACTTTTGGTGAATTGCGAATTTGCTGCACGAATGCGTGAGGATTCTCTACCGCCCAGATTCGCACATTCTGTCTGTTCACTTCACCATTAAGAAAAAATGTTGCTTCATCACTGAAAACAAGTTTCGCACTGAACGCATCCTCTTCCATGAGCTGTTGCAACCGCGCCGAAAATTCAAAGCGTTTGACTTTGTCATCGGGGGTCTCAGGGCTTGTAGCAATTGTAAACGGTAAGGCTTCTGCTTTAGCCTTTTCCGTAAGATTTTCCAAACCGTCGGCTGTGGTAGTTTTAGCTCTCTGCTTGCTTTATTCGTCGACTTCCGCGGGCTACGCGTGAAACTTGCCCGCACGCGTTCAATCGTTTCTTCGCTCACTGCAGGCAGATCCGTTGATTTCCCCTTACAGAGGCATTCAGAAGCTTTAAACTGCGCATACCATCGCCGAATGGAGTTAGCAGTTGGTGGATCTTTGTTGAACTTCGTCCTGAAGTGTCGTTGCACTGTTATGACTGACTGATGTGAGTGCATTTCAAGCACGACATACGCTTTCTCGGCTCCTGTCGCCATTTTGTCTCACTGCGCTCTCGAGCGCTCTGGCGGCAGAAACCTGAAGTGCGGCTTCAGCCGAACAAAACGTTATGAGTTTTTCTACGTATCTGTAGTGTGTCATGACCATATGTCAATGAATGGAGCTACAGTGAATTTATGAAATCGCTTCAATCATTTGTAATAGCCCTGTATATGCTCTGAATGAAGCAACATTTCGCTGCATTTGATGCTGCGGATTATATACTGTTGTGATCGTTATTTCTGTCTAGGGCGTCGCCAGACACTTTTTTCTGCTCCTGAAATTAGCGCCTTTGTCTGACACTGTCACGCTCTCACGCTAATATGCGCTCTGTTATTGTTCCCACAGATGAAGGATGTCAGTTATTGAACTGTATGAAAAACAACCAGCGTCCACACGCTTTATTCAGAATGTAAACGCCACTACGAATACTCGGATTCAGGTTATGACACGGTCAATATGCCTGCTATCATTGACGATGATGTGGCGCAGACGAATAGCAAAATTCTGCATCACCCCCTAAAGTGTCGGAAATTCTACGCTGTCGATGAGGTCCTGAATAGCTGTTTTCAGCTCGGAAATGATTTTGAGGTTATTGCTGTACACCTTGTCTTTAATATAGCTCCACAAAAAGGAGTCGCATGTGTTCAGATTCGGAGAATGTGGCAAGTAATCGAAGCCCATTCCAGTGGACTTTTGGTACCCCAGAGCCAGAATGCATGTCGACAGTTGCCAAGTAGCCTCCAGCTGTTTTCAAACAGCTTCCAGTTCTCCTTGTATCCACTCAGAACAGGTAGTGTCCTCCAGGACATCTCTCTTTCGTTTGGATGGTGCCGAGCTCCATCTTGCGTAAACCACACATTGCTGAAATCAGTGTCACTTTGGATGAACCTTTGAGAAACCTTGGCACACGAGCAGTCAACCTTTGAGGAAGAAGAGATTTCTCAGCCACCCAAGTGCGCCAATTTTGCATAGTGTCGAACCAATCGACATGAAAGTGGGCTTCGTCACTAAACCAAACCACATTCACATCGAGTCCTGTTCAAAAAAATGCCTCTGCGCACTATGGGACTCAACTGTTGTGGTCATAAGTCCCCTAGAACCTAGAACTACTTAAACCTAACTAACCTAAGGACATCACACAACACCCAGCCATCACGATGCAGAGAAAATCCCTGACCCCGCCGGGAATCGAACCCGGGAACCCGGGCGTGGGAAGCGAGAACGCTACCGCACGACCACGAGATGCGGGCTCAAGTCCTGTTCATCAATCCTTTGGACAGGTGTAATGGTGAAACACAACCGCTGTTCCATGGCCTTGGGGCTTGATGGCTGATCGGTTTGAATTTTGTATGGGGCAAGAAGCAGGTCTGCAACAACAATTTGTTTCAGTGTCTCCCAGCTGAATCCCAACTGTTGTGCAGTTCGTCTCATCGATTTCCTGGGGCTGATTTGAAACACAGCGCGTGTCTTCTCGGCGTTTTCACACTTTTTTGGACGACCGACATTCGCAACACTGTCACCACTAACCCTACCTGTTCTCTCAAACATCCTTGTTGGCACACTTGGGCCGGCTATCTTCAGCTTGAACTCGGTCGCAAATTTCCTTTGAGCCGCAGTTTGGTTGTTATTGGTCTCACTGTAGGCCTTCGCAAACGCTATACGCCCAGTAACGCTTACAGAGACATTTTCACGTGCAGATGTCCGACAACAACAAGGCACCTGAGCATTGGCATGCTAATTCCGTGCAGTTCAAACGTCCTGACGCAAACCGTTCAGAAGTTTTTTTTTCGTATAGTTCAGTAATTGTAACCCTGCATCATATGGTTGCTTACAGGTTCGAGTTTCAGCAATGCCATAAACAGCCTGGACAATCTTATCGCTTCTGGCTCACAGACTTGCAACACTTCAGCGACACTGAAGCCTACAAGGATCCTTGATTCGTGATGTCGTGGTTCTGCTTCCATCCGATTCTGTGGTCCACACAACAGCGATGGATGACTCGTCGTTGGAGGACATCTTGCACATGGACACCTATTCCAAATACAGCGAGTCTTCAATTTGCAGCACTCTAAGCACCACCGCACGTTCCACGCCCGGATAGTACTACGTCGTCTGAGTCTCCAGTCGCCCCGCGCTGACGATCATCGGGCCGTAGCCCTGCACCGAATGTCCTGCTTTTTTCCGAGCACATGGTATGGATTGCAGGCACTGTGGCAGAGAGTGGAATCTCCGCTCTGTTGTTTCGAATCCGAACAACAACCACCCACCCCATCCCCCGAATACACCAAAATATCGTAGGTGCACTGCAGTCGGTAGTACCTCCGAGCGACCGCTTCAAAATTGGCTCTGAGCACTATGCGGCTTAACTTCTGAGGTCACCAGTCTCCTAGAACTCCGAGCACATGGTATGGATTGCAGGCATTGTGGCAGAGAGTGGAATCTCCGCTCTTTTGTTTCGAATCCGAACAACAGTCACCCACCCAGTCCCCTGAATACACCAAAATATCGTAGGTGTGATGCAGTTGGTAGTTCCTCCGAGCGACCGCTTTAAAAATGGCTCTCAGCACTATGCGACTTAACTTCTGAGGTCACCAGTCTCCTAGAACTCCTAGCACATGGTATGGATTGCAGGCACTGTGGCAGAGAGTGGAATCTCCGCTCTGTTGTTTCGAATCCGAACAACAGGCAACCACCCCATCCCCCGAATACACCAAAATATCGTAGGTGTGATGCAGTTGGTAGTTCCTCCGAGCGACCGCTTTAAAAATGGCTCTGAGCACTATGCGACTTAACTTCTGAGGTCACCAGTCTCCTAGAACTCCTAGCACATGGTATGGATTGCAGGCACTGTGGCAGAGAGTGGAATCTCCGCTCTGTTGTTTCGAATCCGAACAACAGGCACCCACCCCATCCCCCGAATACACCAAATTATAGTAGGTGCGCTGCAGTCGGTAGTACCTCCGAGCGACCGCTTCAAAAATGGCTCTGAGCACGATGCAACTTAAATTCTGAGATCACCAGTCTCCTAGAACTCAGAGCACATGGTATGGATTGCAGGCACTGTGGCAGAGTTTGGAATCTCCGCTCTGTTGTTTCGAATCCGAACAACAGGCACCCACCCCATCCCCCGAATACACCAAATTATAGTAGGTGCGCTGCAGTCGGTAGTACCTCCGAGCGACCGCTTCAAAAATGGCTCTGAGCACTATGCGACTTAAATTCTGAGGTCACCAGGCTCCTATGACTCCGAGTACATGGGATGGATTCCAGGCACTGTGGCAGAGTTTGGAATCTCCGCTCTGTTGTTTCGAATCCGAACAACAGGCACCCACCCCATCCCCCGAATACACCAAAATATCGTAGGTGTGCTGCAGTCGGTAGTACCTCCATGCGACCGCTTCAAAAATGGCTCTGAGCACTATGCGACTTAACTTCTGAGGTCACCAGTATACTAGAACTCCAAGCACATGGTATGGATTGCAGGCACTGTGGCAGAGAGTGGAATCTCCGTTCTGTAGTTTCGAATCCGAACAACAGGCACCCACCCCACCCCTGAATACACCAAATTAACGGAGGTGTGCTGTAGTCGGTAGTACCTCCGAGCGACTGCTTCAAAAATGACTCTGAACACTCTGCGACCAAACTTCTGGGGTCACCAGTATCCTAGTACTCTGTTCACCTGGTATGGAATGCAGGCACTGTGGCAGAGTGGAATCTCCGTTCTGTTGTTTCGAATCCGAACAACAGGCACCCACCCCATCCCCCGAATACTTCAAATTATAGTAGGTGCGCTGCAGTCGGTAGTACCTCCGAGCGACCGCTTCAAAAATGGCTCTGACCACTGTGCGACCAAACTTCTGGGGTCACCAGTATCCTAGTACTCTGTTCACCTGGTATGGAATGCAGGCACTGTGGCAGAGTGGAATATACGTCCTGTTGTTTCGAATCCGAACAACAGGCACCCACCCCATCCCCCGAATACCCCAAATTATAGTAGGTGCGCTGCAGTCGGTAGTACCTCCGAGTGACCGCTTCAAAAATGGCTCTGAGCACTATGCGACTTAAATTCTGAGGTCACCAGGCTCCTATGACTCCGAGCACATGAGATGGATTGCAGGCACTGTGGTAGAGTTTGGAATCTCCGCTCTGTTGTTTCGAATCCGAACAACAGGCACCCACCCCATCCCTCAAACACACCAAAATATCGTAGGTTTGCTGCAGTTGGGAGTACCTCCATGCGACCGCTTCAAAAATGGCTCTGAGCACTATGCGACTTAACTTCTGAGGTCACCAGTATCCTAGAACTCCGAGCACATGGCATCGATTGCAGGCACTGTGGCAGAGAGTGGAATCTCCGTTCTGTTGTTTCGAATCCGAACAACAGGCACCCACCCCACCCCTGAATACACCAAATTAACGGAGGTGTGCTGCAGTCGGTAGTACTTCCGAGCGACTGCTTCAAAAATGGCTCTGACCACTGTGCGACCAAACTTCTGGGGTCACCAGTATCCTAGTACTCTGTTCACCTGGTATGGAATGCAGGCACTGTGGCAGAGTGGAATCTCCGCTCTGTTGTTTCGAATCCGAACAACAGGCACGCACCCCATCCCCCGAATACATCAAATTATAGTAGGTGCGCTGCAATCGGTAGTACCTCCGAGCGACCGCTTCAAAAATGGCTCTGAGCACTATGCGACTTAAATTCTGAGGTCACCAGGCTCCTATGACTCCGAGCACATGAGATGGATTGCAGGCACTATGGTAGAGTTTGGAATCTCCGCTCTGTTGTTTCGAATCCGAACAACAGGCACCCACCCCATCCATCGAATACACCAAAATATCGTAGGTTTGCTGCAGTTGGTAGTACGTCCATGCGACCGCTTCAAAAATGGCTCTGAGCACTATGCGACTTAACTTCTGGGGTCACCAGTATCCTAGTACTCTGTTCACCTGGTATGGAATGCAGGCACTGTGGCAGAGTGGAATATCCGTTCTGTTGTTTCGAATCCGAACAACAGGCAACCACCCCATCCCCCGAATACACCAAATTATAGTAGGTGCGCTGCAGTCGGTAGTACCTCCGAGCGACCGCTTCCAAAATGGCTTTGAGCACGATGCAAGTTAAATTCTGAGGTCACCAGTCTCCTAGAACTCCGAGCACATGGTACGGATTGCAGGCACTGTGGCAGAGAGTGGAATCTCCGCTCTGTTGTTTCGAATCCGAACAACAGGCACGCACCCCATCCCCCGAATACATCAAATTATAGTAGGTGCGCTGCAGTCGGTAGTACCTCCGAGCGACCGCTTCAAAAATGGCTCTGAGCACTATGCGACTTAAATTCTGAGGTCACCAGGCTCCTATGACTCGGAGCACATGGCATCGATTGCAGGCACTGTGGCAGAGAGTGGAATCTCCGCTGTGTTGTTTCGAATCCGAACAACAGGCACCCACCCCATCCCCCGAAAACACCAAATTATAGTAGGTGCGCTGCAGTCGGTAGTACCTCCGAGCGACCGCTTCATAAATGGCTCTGAGCACTATGCGACTTAACTTCTGAGGTCACCAGTCTCCTAGAACTCCGAGCACATGGCATCGATTGCAGGCACTGTGGCAGAGAGTGGAATCTCCGTTCTGTTGTTTCGAATCCGAACAACAGGCACCCACCCCACCCCTGAATACACCAAATTAACGGAGGTGTGCTGCAGTCGGTAGTACCTCCGAGCGACTGCTTCAAAAATGACTCTGAGCACTCTGCGACCAAACTTCTGGGGTCACCAGTATCCTAGTACTCTGTTCACCTGGTATGGAATGCAGGCACTGTGGCAGAGTGGAATATACGTCCTGTTGTTTCGAATCCGAACAACAGGCAACCACCCCATCCCCCGAATACACCAAATTATAGTAGGTGCGCTGCAGTCGGTAGTACCTCCGAGCGACCGCTTCAAAAATGGCTCTGAGCACGATGCAAGTTAAATTCTGAGGTCACCAGTCTCCTAGAACTCCGAGCACATGGTATGGATTGTAGGCACTGTGGCAGAGAGTGGAATCTCCGCTCTGTTGTTTCGAATCCGAACAACAGGCAACCACCCCATCTCCCGAATACACCAAATTATAGTAAGTGCGCTGCAGTCGGTAGTACCTTCGAGCGACCGCTTCAAAAATGGCTCTGAGCACGATGCAACTTAAATTCTGCGGTCACCAGTCTCCTAGAACTCCTAGCACATGGTATGGATTGCAGGCACTGTGGCAGAGAGTGGAATCTCCGCTCTGTTGTTTTGAATCCGAACAACAAGCACCCACCCCATCCCCCGAATACACCAAAATATCGTAGGTGCGCTGCAGTCGGTAGTACCTCCGAGCGACCGCTTGAAAAATGGCTCTGAGCACTATGCGACTTAACTTCTGAGGTCACCAGTTTCCTAGAACTTAGAGCTATTTAATCCTAACTAACCTAAGGACGTCACACACAGCCATGCCTGAGGCAGGATTCGAACCTGCGACCGTAGCAGCAGCGCGGTTCCGGACTTAGCGACCGCTTCATACTGAAACTCTTTGGCTGCGAACCTCTCACCAGCCCATTAGTTCTCATGTGGATAGAAGAGCTTGATAAATCAAACGACTTATGCCCAACTTGGCTTGCTCGTGTTGTCGCTGCGTTTGTGGGTTATTCGCGATCACTGCTGTCTACAAAAGCGTTACGTAGCTCATCACGTTATCTGTCACCAATCATGAATCTGCTATCTACAATTTTGGCCTCAGTACCTTTACATTGTTTAGGTTTAGTAGTTTTTATGAAGTCAGAGTCATATCAGTTGCAGATCCTTTCCTGGAATCGGATGACCTCTGCAATGCGTTTACAAATTCAACCGCATCTGAGGTGTGTCTCAGACTTTGAGTCACACATCTCCTTTCAACATAACGCCACGCCTCGTATTTCCGGTTGCCTTACAGGCTTCAGTGAAGCAGGAGCTAGATGTTCCCCAGATTTCTGAGATTACCGAGCTGGTGAGATCTAGCGCATTGAGCACTCCATTAGCCAGCATCAGAAAACCCATTGGTTCTCTCCGATTGTGTGGAGATATCAGGGCTGTAATCAATGTTCAGTGGCAGGTGGAAACTTATTTTATACCCATTTCAGAAGACCTCTTCACCAGTCATGCTGGAGGGAAATACAACTCCAAGACCGACCGTATCGAGGCTTATCTCCAGTTATCCTTAAACATGGGACCACAGAACACCGTTATCATTAATACACCTTTTGGACTGTACAAGAACAAACAGCCTCTGCACTTTCTCAGTGGTTTCTGGAATAGCTGACGCTGCATCTCCCAACTTGTGTGAATCACTCAGGTGATTGCATTGTCACACGCTCACCTGCAAGATACATTTAAAGGATTTTCGCACTCTTTTACAACCATGCAAAACAGTGGACTGCTTTGAGAATCAGAGATGTGCGGGGGGTATTAAGAAGGAAGTGGAATATTTCGGAGACTGGTTAACGAAAGAGGGAAACATAGGATTGTCTCCACAATATACCATTACCGCAACTGACCAACGTACGAGAATTTCAGGCATTTTTGGGCAAAGTCAACAATTTTGTAGAGGTAAGGAATAGCAACAGTTGTACTTTTTGCAAATTATATTTACCATGTGATCAGTTTCGACACTACGTTAGTGGCGTCTTCAGGCCCCTATGATAACTGAATGGTGATATCCAGTAGATCAGGACATGTACCATGTACACTCCTGGAAATTGAAATAAGAACACCGTGAATTCATTGTCCCAGGAAGGGGAAACTTTATTGACACATTCCTGGGGTCAGATACATCACATGATCACACTGACAGAACCACAGGCACATAGACACAGGCAACAGAGCATGCACAATGTCGGCACCAGTACAGTGTATATCCACCTTTCGCAACAATGCAGGCTGCTATTCTCCCATGGAGACAATCGTAGAGATGCTGGATGTAGTCCTGTGGAACGGCTTGCCATGCCATTTCCACCTGGCGCCTCAGTTGGACCAGCGTTCGTGCTGGACGTGCAGACCGCGTGAGACGACGCTTCATCCAGTCCCAAACATGCTCAATGGGGGACAGATCCGGAGATCTTGCTGGCCAGGGTAATTGACTTACACCTTCTAGAGCACGTTGGGTGGCACGGGATACATGCGGACGTGCATTGTCCTGTTGGAACAGCAAGTTCCCTTGCCGGTCTAGGAATGGTAGAACGATGGGTTCGATGACGGTTTGGATGTACCGTGCACTATTCAGTGTCCCCTCGACGATCACCAGTGGTGTACGGCCAGTGTAGGAGATCGCTCCCCACACCATGATGCCGGGTGTTGGCCCTGTGTGCCTCGGTCGTATGCAGTCCTGATTGTGGCGCTCACCTGCACGGCGCCAAACACGCATACGACCATCATTGGCACCAAGGCAGAAGCGACTCTCATCGCTGAAGACGACACGTCTCCATTCGTCCCTCCATTCACGCCTGTCGCGACACCACTGGAGGCGGGCTGCACGATGTTGGGGCGTGAGCGGAAGACGGCCTAACGGTGTGCGGGACCGTAGCCCAGCTTCATGGAGACGGTTGCGAATGGTCCTCGCCGATACCCCAGGAGCAACAGTGTCCCTAATTTGCTGGGAAGTGGCGGTGCGGTCCCCTACGGCACTGCGTAGGATCCTACGGTCTTGGCGTGCATCCGTGCGTCGCTGCGGTCCGGTCCCAGGTCGGCGGGCACGTGCACCTTCCGCCGACCACTGGCGACAACATCGATGTACTGTGGAGACCTCACGCCGCACGTGTTGAACAATTCGGCGGTACGTCCACCCGGCCTCCCGCATGCCCACTATACGCCCTCGCTCAAAGTCCGTCAACTGAACAAACGGTTCACGTCCACGCTGTCGCGGCATGCTACCAGTGTTAAAGACTGCGATGGAGCTCCGTATGCCACGGCAAACTGGCTGACACTGACGGCGGCGGTGCACAAACGCTGCGCAGCTAGCGCCATTCGACGGCCAACACCGCGGTTCCTGGTGTGTCCGCTGTGCCGTGCGTGTGATCATTGCTTGTTCAGCCCTCTCGCAGTGTCCGGAGCAAGTATGGTGGGTCTGACACACCGGTGTCAATGTGTTCTTTTTTCCATTTCCAGGAGTGTATATTCACTGGGCTCTTGGATATCTATCTACATAATGTATGCACTCCAGCCATCTGACTACAACTACTGTTATGTAATTAATAGATTTTGTAAAATGTACAGCTGATGGTATTCCTTATTTCTACAAAACTGTCACTCATCTTCTTCTATGATGGATTGTCTAGATCAATAATTATTCCCATTTCACGGCCTGTGTGGCCATACTGTTCAACCCCCCAATTAGTAGCTTGAAGTATGTGTACCATACGACTGGACTCCTTTCTGTGAGTGGTCGTTTAGCCAGTGGAGAACTATTCTCAAATCTACTCCTTGTCTCATGTCCTTCACTCCTGGTTGCCCATTGGTTGTGACAGGCATCGACCTATGGGGCAGAATAGGCGCACAGGAACCTCCACCACAACCAAAATCACCAGTACTGCCTCTGAAATATTGCCTCACATCCTGCCTCTGATAATGGACAGCAATTTCTGATGTCTGACCTTCAAGATTTCTGTGCGGCCTATGGTTTAAGAAATATTGCAGCACTTCGTTCCATCTTCCTGCTTAGTTCATCCAAGGGTGACATCAGCAGACTGCTTCATAATCTGAGGACTGCTGCTGCAGCTGTGTAGGCCCACTTCTATGGGAGTGCTGAGGCTTGGACGTTGGTCATATAGTGGAGACCCACGAGTGGTGGGTTATGTCGGTCACAAAACAGAACAGGTTTAAGTGTCAATGCCAGCATCTTCAAACCCATTTGGCCTGAAGTTCACATGTTACATGGGCACTATTTCCTCCATCACCTTATAGTAACAGTGAGATGCCACAGGTGGGACCTGTGGTGGCTGCCTACCTACAATGTCCCACTGAAGCATTGGTGACCCCCTCCGCAACCACGCGGATTGGTGGAACACTCTAGCATACGCATTAGCAGTGTTGCCCCAATGGACAATACTGAATAGCCTCCCATCTGCAGCTTGCAGTAGTAGGGATCAGTTCTTATTCCCTGCCCAATGGCATGGCCTGGCGTATTTTCCCACACCACCTATAATCTGTTTCAGGAGAAATGGACGCGGTTTCCTGCTTTGCAGAACATGAATGTCCATTGGAGCTAGATGGCTGTTAAACGGCATAGTCTCCCTGCAGCATTGTGCCCACAGCGTGATTGCGTCACTCGTTTCACCCTGTGAATATGCTAGCCAATACTGGGACTTGCATCGAGTATAAATACGGCGATCCAGTAAATGTTCAGACAATTCGGTACTCGTGTCTGGTATTATTAGTTATTATCATCACTACACTCCCAACTGTTCGATAACAACCTCGCTAGCCATTCGAGCTTTCTTTCTGGTCAGGATTCACATTCTGTCTTTGATTGACTTTGAACCTCGTGTTTTGTATGATTTGCTTTGGATTGTCCTTGCCCTTGTCCTGACTGCCGTCAATCAGTAAGTTTTAGCGTGGCAAATCTTGGTGTCGTGTTCTCTTCCGCAGCTACCTTGAAGCTTCACCCGTTTCTTCGCTGAGTTTTGCCGCAGGCACTGATATCCGGTTACCCTATAATAGAGCAGATATGAAATAGCGAACTTTTACTTTGGTATATATACAGTATAGCTCAGAAAACAATGATTAAATTCGGAGATATGCAATCTAAGGAATTTAACAGCCAGGACTTCTACCGATGGCGCCAACAATGACTCTAAGCAGCTTGGGTAGTGCTTCGAACTGGACTTCGATGATAGCTACGGGTTTGTCATTCCATGATGCTGTGAGTTTATCCCACGTTTCGTCAGCCGTAGTAACAGGAGAGTGGAGGCATGCTCTGGGCAACCCATGACCAGATCTTTTCAATGTGTTTGAGATCTGGAGAACGTGTTGACCAGCGTAACATTCGAACACCCTCTGTATGGAGGGGGTTCAGGACAATATGTACAAAGAGTGGTTTTATATTTAGAATCACCCTGTTGCAACATAACGCCACAGGTACTTGAAAGATGAGACACTGCCAACGGCCTTTATGACGCAGGAGAGGTGATACGGCCCGTCAAAAGAAGCGGATATAAATTCCATAGGTGATAGTGTTATGTACCCAATGACAACCCAAATCATCATGCCATGAGAGGATTACAAAAACTGTCTGGGAACGATCTCTGTTGTTAGAGTATCCACATGCATTTCAAGCCCATCGTGGTGTTTTACGAAGAACTGGTACTTGTGTGAGTAGATAACATTCTGCCAGTTTCGTCGTAAGATGTACCACTGTGAATGCGCCTCTTTTTGAAGCTGTGTCACAACAATATCATAACACTTGGCAGTCAGTGGTGATCCAGACATTGTCCTATGGTATAGGGGGATACCTTTGTACAAACAAACAGGTCTCGAGGTCCGTGGAAAAATATGTTTGTACTCTAGGGCGTTAGCAGCATGGGGCCACCGCTGAGACTTTGTATGACGTTAATTGTGGCCATCGTGAACCTACAAATTCCATAACTGCATGACCATCGAAGAGTCAGGACCAGGGTCATCAGCAGTGTCGTGGAACAATAGAGCACAGTCTTAATTTTCGTTCCGCTGTCGAATTCAGAATCGTGCAGTTGAACTTCTCCTAATTACACAAGGTATAAGACGATTTACCAACAAAACAACATTCAAAAGTAATTTATAAATAACGAACTCGTTGCGCAATCTTTCCTAATGTGCAGGATGTAAATGTCGTAAATGACACCAAATTTGTACAGTTGTGCTGAAATACTAATCATGTAGATATTCATGGCAATCTCACATTTGTTGCACGTCATTCACGGTACTCAAATTTTAATTGTCAGCCTTCATTTACTGATTTACATAACAATGCAGGCCTTCTGTACAACATGCAAAACAATGCAGAACAGAGCAGTATCATTTTAAGAACTTTCTACGTGCATGGTGACGGTGCAGATACTTGACCATCAGATGGCAGTCCTACTGAACGAATCTGGTCGCATATCTTAATCCTAGTGACGAGAAGTTTCCCCGAGCTCTTTGTGACTTTTACATAGGACAGATCAGGGAAGCTCCGCAACTGCTACGTGAGGTGTGGAGACCATTCCAGACGCTGCCCAACAACAACCTTTCAGAAGGGGGATTGTTTCAAGAAGTGTAGCTCATCTGCATAGGCGATTGAGTGAAAAACACTTGTGTAGCCTACTATTCTGGACTGGTCGAGTGTTTCAGGTCCCCACAACGCACGATTCAAGGAAGACATCGAAGCAATTCTGAAGCGTGCTGATAAATTTGCTACCAGTGGGTGCGATCAAAATCTGGTGATACGAGAATGCTCCGTGAAATCAAATGGGAAACCTTGGAGGTAAGAAGACGTCCTTTTTGCGAAACGCTATTGTGAACAGAGAGCCAGCATTTGTGATTACAGTTCTACTTCAACGGAGGCACTTCTCGGCCAGGGACTACGAAGGCAACGTAAGAGAAATCGTGGCTCGTACGGAAGAACGTAGACAGTCAGTTTTACCCCGCTCCACAGGAACGGACGTGACCACCAGTGGTACAAAGTGCGCTGAATATACGCCGTAGATGTAAGGCTCCTGAAAGCAATAACAATAGTTATATGATAGTCCATAAAATCGTTTTTAGGCGTTAGGAAACAGTGTGTGTACTATTCTATCCCAGTTGGTATGCAACAAAGTTAAATATCATATAAAGGGCAATTTAGTCATAAGTATTTACCCTTGTTGCACTGATTAGTTATTATTGCGAGGATAAAATTACAAGAATTATATGTTATACTTATCTTCCTGTCGGTTCCTGCAGGTTGTATCAGACTGCGTTTGTTACGTGATAGATGGAACAAATTTTTTGCCTTTTTCCTCATTTCTTAACGTCAGATCGACTAGTCATGAAGGCTTGTACGGACAAATGGCATAAAATGAAAAATATCTTTAGACGAGCGGCCAGTATATTTCTAGTACTAATTCAATCGCAGAATGATTGCAGTAGCATCTTTATGTGTCAAAACCTATACCTATCACTTGCAGAATTGCCGCACCACACCCACATTTATGATTTCGCATTTCGTTTGAGAATTTTCCTCCAACTGAAAACTTTTATTTTGAATAATTTCATAATTAGCACATTAATTTTTTTCTAATTGGGGTCACAGGGATACAGCATTGCAGACTCCTAGATCTTAGAACTACTTAAACGTAACTAAACTAAGGACATCACACGTATCCACAACGGAGGCAGGATTCGAACCTGCGACCGTAGGGCCTAGAACCACTCGGCCACTCCACCTGGCAGTTCTTTAAGTAAACTAATTTTTATATTACTTAGTATTAGTGGTAACTAAATATTGCATAATGAAGTTTAAAATTGCGACAAGTTTTGGAAAATATTAATTGCATATTACGTATTTAATACTCAGTACAGAAGAAAATGAAGTTTTATTTGTATCATTAGGTCACCCCTCCCTTTTGTTTTTATTTGCTTCCGTTATGATAAAACAAAAGATGCAACGAAACAGTTTATTGCTGTTTGTTATATTTGATTATAAGTCAAAAGAAATGCTTTTGTTAGTGACAACGTAGACTGAATGAAATAGATACTTATATGTGAACACATGTGTTAGGGGTAAAACCCAATGGGACTCGGGGCAAGTAAGGCTAGCAACCTGATTCCCTAGTACTTTAAATATGATGCTGGCAATAATTAGAGCAAAATGCCTCGGACCTTTGGAGGTGACGGAGTCCCACCTCTAACTGACAAACCAGGGACTCCTAAGATACGACTTGGCAAACAAATGGTAATGAGATGGGGAGCTATTAATATCAATGGGGGCTACTCTGGGAAGAGGGTAGAGCTGGCAGAGGCTGCAAGTAAGATGGGGCTGGACGTTTTAACTGTTAGTGACATTCGGTTAAGGGGTGAGAAAGAAGAGGAAGTGGGAGAATACAAGGTCTACCTGTCAGGAGTCAAAGCAGGAATAGCACAATGGGGTGTAGGGCTTTACATCAGGAAAGAAATGGAACCCAGCGTAGTTGCAATAAGGTATGTAAACGAACGACTGATGTGGATAGATTTGACAGTGTCTAGCAAGAAAATTAGGATTGTGTCAGTATATTCGCATTGTGAAGGGACAGATCATGATAAGATGGATAGTTTTTATGAGGCACTCAGTAATGTAGTTGTTAGAGTAAAGGACAAGGACAGTGTTCTGCTCATGGGTGATTTTAACGCCAGGATTGGAAATCGAACAGAAGTGTATGAAAAGGTTATGGGTAAATTTGGAGAGGCTATGGAGGCCAACAGGAACGGGAAACAACTCTTGGATTTCAGTGCCAGTATGGGCTTAGTAATCACAAACTCCTTTTTTAAACATAAGAACATTCACCGGTATACTTGGGAAGGCAGGGGAACCAGATCTGTCATTGACTATATAACAACAGATCAGGAACTCAGGAAGGCTGTGAGGGACACACGTGTATTCAGGGGATTATTTGATGACACTGATCATTATTTAATCTGCAGTGAAATTGGGATTGTGAGGCTGAAAGTGCAGGTCAGGTCCATATGTAGGAGGATAAGAGTGGAGAAACTTCAGGACAAGGAAATCAGGCACAAGTACACAACAGCGATCTCAGAAAGGTACCAGTTAGTTGAATGTAGTCAATTACAGTCATTGGAAAAGGAATGGACAAGGTACAGGGACACAGTACTAGAAGTGGCTAAAGAATGTCTTGGAACAGTAGTGTGTAAAAGTAGGATGAAGCAAACAGCTTGGTGGAATGATACAGTCAAGGCAGCCCGTAAAAGGAAAAAGAAGGCGTATCAAAAATGGCTACATACCAGAACCCAGGTAGACAGGGAAATTTATGTTGAAGAAAGAAACAAAGCCAAACAGATAATTGCAGCATCGAAACAGAAATCGTGGGAAGACTTTGGAAACAGGTTGGAGACTAATGGTCAAGCTGCTGGAAAACCATTCTGGAGTGTAATTAGCAGTCTTCGAATGGGAGGTAAGAAGGAAATGACAAGTATTTTGGACAGGTCAGGAAAACTGCTGGTAAATCCTGTGGATGCCTTGGGCAGATGGAGGGAATATTTTGAAGAGTTGCTCAATGTAGGTGAAAATGCGATCAGTAATGTTTCAGATTTCGAGGTAGAATGGGATAGGAATGATGATGGAAATAGGATTACATTTGAGGAAGTGGAAAAAATGGTCAATAGATTGCAGTGCAATAAAGCGGCTGGGGTGGATGAAATTAAGTCGGAACTCATCAAATACAGTGGAATGTCAGGTCTTAAATGGCTACACAGGATAATTGAAATGGCCTGGGAGTCGGAACAGGTTCCATCAGACTGGACAAAAGCAATAATCACATCAATCTTTAAACATGGAAACAGAAAAGATTGTAACAACTACAGAGTTATCTCTTTAATCAGCGTTGTGGGTAAAATCTTCGCAGGTATTGTTGAAAGGAAAGTGCGAGTATTAGTTGAGGACCAATTGGATGAAAATCAGTGTGGGTTTAGGCCTCTTAGAGGTTGTCAGGACCAGATCTTTAGCTTACGGAAAATAATGGAGAAGTGTTATGAGTGGAACAGGGAACTGTATCTATGCTTTATAGATCTAGAAAAGGCATATGATCGGGTTCCTAGGAGGAAGTTATTGTCTGTTCTACAAGATTATGGAATAGGAGGCAAACTTTTGCAAGCAATTAAAGGTCTTTACATGGATAGTCAGGCAGCAGTTAGAGTTGACGGTAAATTGAGTTCATGGTTCAGAGTAGTTTCAGGGGTAAGACAAGGCTGCAACCAGTCTCCACTGTTGTTCATATTATTTATGGATCATATGTTGAAAACAATAGACTGGCTGGGTGAGATTAAGATATGTGAACACAAGATAAGCAGTCTTGCATATGCGGATGACTTAGTTGTGATGGCAGATTCGATGGAAAGTTTGCAAAGTAATATTTCAGAGCTAGATCAGAAATGTAAGGACTATGGTATGAAGATTAGCATCTCCAAAACGAAAGTAATGTCAGTGGGAAAGAAATATAAACGGATTGAGTGCCAAATACGAGGAACAAAGTTAGAACAGGTGGACGGTTTCAAGTACTTAGGATGCATATTCTCACAGGATGGCAACATAGTGAAAGAACTGGAAGCGAGGTGTAGCAAAGCTAATGCAGTGAGCGCTCAGCTACGATCTACTCTCTTGTGCAAGAAAGAAGTCAGTACCAAGACTATCTGTGCACCGTTCAATCTTTCGACCAACTTTGTTGTATGGGAGCGAAAGCTGGGTGGATTCAGGTTACCTTATCAACAAGGTTGAGGTTACTGATATGAAAGTAGCTATGATGATTGCAGGTACTAGTAGATGGGAACAATGGCAGGAGGGTGTCCACAATGAGGAAATCAAAGAAAAACTGGGAATGAACTATATAGATGTAGCAGTCAGGGCGAACAGGCTTAGATGGTGGGGTCATGTTACACGCATGGGAGAAGCAAGGTTACCCAAGAGACTCATGGATTCATCAGTAGAGGGTAGGAGGAGTCGGGGCAGACCGAGGAGAAGGTACCTGGATTCGGTTAAGAATGATTTTGAAGTAATAGGTTTAACATCAGAAGAGGCACCAATATTAGCACTGAATAGGGGATCATGGAGGAACTGTATAAGGGGAGCTATGCTCCAGACTGAACGCTGAAAGGCATAATCAGTCTTAAATGATGATGATGATGATGATGATGATGATGATGATGTGTTGCACAATTTAGGTACAGATTAGTACCGAGAATTCTTATAAACACTGTTGTTGACTGTTACAGCGTTGGAAATTTACCCACCTCCTCTAGACATATTTCAAGAAAACCTTACCGGAAATTCATCAGGAATTCCAGCGTCACGATTACAACTTGGCCAGTGATATCTACACTGCAGATCTTACGGACGAGATAGATAAAGTAACACAACGTATTAACTATTTGATGGATTTGAACGTTAGTGCGGAAGCGCGTTGACGAAAGTACGTCCGTGGTTCGCCTATAGGTGGACGTCACATGGTGTGAAATCAGCGTGGCTATGGGGACGGACGCGAGTGGAGCAGCCACGATGCTGTGTGGTAGTGGTCTCCATGTCGCAGAAACACTTGTATGGCTCCACTCCGACCTTTTAAGCCCGAGGACCGAACAAGGAGGACATACCAAGTGCTGCAGCATTAGTCACCTCGGCTCTGAAGATGGCTGGATGGTCTTCAGCCGAAATATGGGGGATGAAGCTTAATTTATTCGTCTGCAAGCCCGAAACTTTATAGAACAACCAGTACATTATTTTCAATTGACAATCGCAAATCCGGTCGCATGTTCGAATCCTGTCTCGGGCATGGATGTGTGTGAAGTCCTTTAGTTAGTTAGGTTTAAGTAGTACTAAGTCCTAGGGGACCGATGACCGCAAATGTTAAGTACCATAGTGCTCAGAGCCATCTGAACCATTTGAACAGTCGCAAATCGGCGGCGCCGCTTGCTATTGTGACAAGAACGTAGGAACTGGACCAGTGTGGAGTGGGCTCGCGAGCTCTTCCCGGATGAGACCAGATTCATTCTAAGTAGTGATTGTCGGTGTACCGTCATATGATGGGTTTGGGGAACCAGGAATATTTTAGAATATTGTCGTTTTTGGTGGTGCAGGTGTTATTTTTGTTAGGGATGAACAACGCGACGTGGGCATAGTGACTTCCCAATCTTTGAGCTCAACATTATTGTGACGCTGTACTCCTTCGCCACGTGCGAAATTTCAGGGGTGGATTCTGCCCTGACTTCATTGTTATGGATAACGGTGCTCGGCCACATCGGACAGCGAAGATGGAGAAGCTATAGGAACGAGAGGAGTTTCGGCGAATGGAGTTGCCTGCTCGTTGTGTAGACTCCAATCTCACCCAGCACCAGTGGCCGCGTCCACGTGCTCCAGCGACCATCCAACAGTGGCTTGAATGGAACGCCCTACCACAAGTACTAGTCATCAATCTTTTTGTCAGCATGTGAGCACATTGCAGAGCATACATTACCGTCTGTGGTGATCACACACGCCCCTGGAGTTTGTAACACCCAGAGGACAATCATAAGTCGCGGTTGCTTCAGCGCAAATCTGTCACTTAATATAAGTTGAAACGTCCCCTTAGAAAAATTATAAATGACTGTGCTTAAACTGACACACAATATTTTTAGCGCAACGCAATCTGACTTTCAAAAATCCCTACAAAAGAATGGCCCTGACTAACGTTAACCTATACCTTTCACAAATCCCTTACCTCACCAAAAATCTTCGTTACTCGAACTACTGCAATACAGCGAGCGCCACTACTGCCAGCTAAATAAAACATTCAAACTACTGAAGGCACTAACTACTGATAGGCATAGTTAGCAAATGAAAGATTTTAATAGAGAACAAACAATGTATTTACCTTAATAATCATAATATATATAGCAGTTCATGCCACCCAATCTTACAAATTTCAAATCTGCGCCATTTCTCTCCCCACATCCACCACTGCTGGCGGCTCACGTCCAACTGCGCAACGCTACGCGCTGTTCACATCCAGCTGCCGCTGCCCAACACTACAATGGCAGACAACAATGCAAACTAGCCACATACTGCACACAGCACAGCCAGTGATTTTCATACAGAGCGCTACGTAACGTTGCCAATAAGAAAATATAAACAGCCTACTTACAAAGTCTCGTTTCTCTTCGTCTGCTTTACTTACCTTCTGACTATACAGTAGTAGCCATTTCTGAGGATGGCCCAAATTTTATTTAGCTCATCAATCTTTTTGTCAGCTTGTGAGCACATTGCAGAGCATACATTACCGTCTGTGGTGATCAGCCGCACCCCTGGAGTTTGTAACATCCAAACGACAATCATAAATCGTGGTTGCTTCAGCGCAAATCTGTCACTGAATAAAAGTCTCGTTTCTCTTCATCTCCATTACTTACCTTCTGACTATACAGTAGTATCTGTGGTGTCACCGCCAGACACCACACTTGCTAGGTGGTAGCTTTAAATCGGCCGCGGTCCATTAGTACATGTCGGACCCGTGTGTCGCCACTGTCAGTAATTGTAGACCGAGCGCCACCACACGGCAGGTCTAGAGAGACGTACTAGCACTCGCCCCAGTTGTACGACGATTTTGCTAGCGACTACACTGACGAAGCCTTTCTCTCATTTGCCGAGAGATAGTTAGAATAGCCTTCAGCTAAGTCCATGGCTACGACCTAGCAAGGCGCCATTAACCATTTCTAGAGAGAGTCTCACTTGTATCATCAAGAATGCCGTATACAAATGATGGATTAAAGTTAAGTATTACAGTAGCTACGTACTTTTCCTTATAGCATTCATTACGTATCCTGTTTCAGACTTAACGCAAGCCGGCGTGAGTTGACGCGTGCCCTTTCGGCTTCCTCGCCTTGTGTCTAGACTGTCTTGTCTAGACACAACAGTATTTATTTCTAAGGATGACCCAAATCTTATCGAGCTATGTCACTTGGCAGTGACTTGTCGTGCAAAAATTATTATCGTCCTGAATTTTTGCACACCAGTACGCTAATGGGATCGGGTTGACATTAGAGAATAGAAGGGGACTACGGTCAAACTAGCATTTCGGAGGAAGTGTTGCAACCGCACGTGAAAGGGCGTGATCGCCGCTCGTGGTAGCAGGCGTTCATTGCGAGCCGACAGCCGCCATTAATACGACCGCCGCTCAGCTGACGGCCCAGAACGACCCGCGACCTGTTTGGAGAGCACTTAGCCGTTGCTACACGCCAAGCCGCGACCCGCCGGACACCCGCCCGCCCTGTTACCACGCGGCTGGCAGTCAGCCGTCTGCAGGCGGCGCGGCTGCCGGGACGGCTGGATCGGATTCCAGTGATCTGGTTCAGAGCCGGAGTGCGCGGTCAGCGCCCGTCTACTCTGGGCTGGACTGGACTGGACTGCGGTCACTGGAGACCAGCGGAGGGGCGGGGCTGTGCGGGCTCTTGGGCGACGAGGCGGTCCCGCTTGCTACAGTAGGCGCTGCTCCGGTTTGGCAGGCTAGCGAGCGGCTATTTAGCGCTGTGGGAAGGGTTACGAAATTGGTCATCTGAATTTACCGATACCCAAATTAGGCTTCGTCATGCGATGTTAGTCTGCGGCGTGTGACGTCTTACACCAGCATACAGGAATATACACAGACAGATATTACAATACTGGCCACTAAAATTGCTACACCAAGAAGAAATGCAAGTGATAAAGGGGTATTCATTGGACAGATATATTTTACTACAACTCACATGTGATTACATTTTCCCGCAATTTGGGTGCATAGATCCTGAGAAATCAGTACCCAGAACCACCACCTCTGGTCGTAATAACGGCCTTGATCCGCCTGGGCATTGAGCCAAACAGAGTTTGGATGGCGCGTAAAGGCACAGCTGCCCATTCAGTTTCAACACGATACCACAGTTCATCAAGAGTAGTGACTGGCGCATTGCGACGAGCCAGTTGCTCGGCCACCATTGACCACACGTTTACAATTGGTGAGAGATCTGGAGAATGTGCTGGCCTGGGCAGCAGTCCAACATTTTCTGTATCCAGAAAGCCCGAACAGGACCTGCAACATTCGGTCTTGCATTATCCTGCTGAAATGTAGGGTTTCGCAGGGATCGAGTGAAGGGTAGAGCCTCGGGTCGTAACACATCTGAAATTTGACGTTCACTGTTCATAGTGCCGTCGATGCGAACAAGAGGTGACCGAGACGTGTAGCCAATGGCACCCCATAACATCATGCTGGGTGATACGGCAGTATAGCGATGACGAATACACGTTTCCAATGTGCGTTAACTGTGATGCCGCCAAACATGGATGCGACCATCATGATGCTGTAAACAGAACCTAGATTCATCTGAAAGTATGACGTTTTACCATTTCTGCACCCAGGTTCATCGTTGAGTAGGCTACATCATCTCAGGCGCTCCTGTCTGTGATGCAGCGTCAAGGGTAACCACAGCCATGGTCTCCGAACTGATAGTCCATGCTGCTGCAAACGTCGTCGAACTGGTTGTTGTCTTGCAAACGGTCCATCTGTTGACTCAGGGATCGAGACGTGGCTGCACGATCCGTTACAGCCATGCGGATATGATGCCTGTCATCTCGACTGCTAGTGATACGAGGCCGTTGTGATCCAGCACGGCGTTCCGTATTACCCTCCCGAAACCACCGATTCCATATTCTGCTAACAGTCATTGGATCTCGAACAACGCGAGCAGCAATGTCGCGAAACGATTAACCGCAATCGCGTTAGGCTACAATCCGACCTTTATCAAAGTCGGAAACGTGATGGTACGCATTTCTCCTCCTTACACATGGCATCACAACAACGTTTCACCAGGCAACGCCGGTCAACTGCTGTTTCTATATGAGAAATCGGTTGGAAACTTTCCTCATGTCACCACGTTGTAGGTGTCGCCACCGGCGCCAACCTTGTGTGAATGCTGTGAAAAGCTAATCATTTGCATATCACAGCATTTCTTCCTGTCGGTTAAATTTCACATCTATAGCTCGTCATCTTCGTGGTGTATTAATTTTAATGGCCAGTAGTGTACTTTTCTGAGTGCTCTGTAGCGAGGAAGGAGCTCTACGTTAGTTCGAATGGTGACATTTATGCTGTGAGTTGTGACAGCGGTTTCGAAGTATTCAGTTAGTCCCGTACGACCTAGTATGGCTGTATATGATACAGTCCACTTCATCTGCAATTCATAATCTGCAAATCACTGGTAAGTGCATGACGTCCAAGATGCTAGTCCGTGGGGATTGCTGTAACGTCTGTGATGCGAAACACAATTCGTACTTTTGTCAGATGACATTCTGAAAATCATGCATCAAGAGAGTGAGGTATGTGCTGTATTTATTGACATCAGAAAATAATTTGACTCAGTATCACGTAAAATTCCGTATTTCTGGATATCTGGAAAGCATTTCTAGCAATACCACACTGCAGCTTGTTAACAAAGGTTTTCAGACACGTGAATGGCTCGAAGACTTTTTAAGCGACAGAAACTATTAAGTTGTTTTGATCGGCCTGTCTTTATCAGAGAAAGTTATAGTAACGAATGCCCCAGGGGTATGTAGTAAGACCGTTCTTTTTCACTACACATGTTGTCACAGGAGCAGTGTTCAAGATTCGTTGATATGAAAGGAACGATCATTCGAAACAAAACATGATAGTAAACATGAACTTCACAATGCACATCTTCAGACCACTTGTTCATCTTCCGTACTGTGAAACGAATTTCTCTCCTGCATGATCTTTGCTGTCCATATTTTTGGTGATAGTAAGTAGTATGGAACAAAACAAGAAAGAAAACGGGTAGTAAACATGGGCTCTCATGTTCATACCTTAAAAGCTACAAGCACTTGTCCATCTTCGCCACTGTGAAACATGTCTCTCCTTTTGAGCATGTGTTCTTAATTCTTATGGTACGCATTGTAGATGCCATATTTACTAGACAATTTTTTCTTGTTTTGGTCCAGACTACCTTCTCCCAAAATACAGAAACATAATCCTAAATATTGAATACTCCCTATGCTACAACCTGTGTACCTAAATGGATCGGGTGAGCAATAATCCACTTCTGTTTGTTGATGGCCACCGTACGGGAAAGAGACACCTTCATGTATCTGTTGGAGGATACAGGGTGACTTGGAAAGAATTTCTAGATGGTATAGCGAATGGCTCGAATGGCAGTTCGCTAGAAATATGGGATAATGTATGATACTGAAAATTAGTAGGAAATAATATCCTGTAGTATTCTAGTAGATTATTAATGGCGAGCAGCTTGACGAAGTCTGTTCGATTAGGTATATAGGGATAACGCTCTAAAGTGACATGAAGTGGAACCAGCACGTAACATAAGGTTCTCTGTAGAGGCAGTGGATTATAGGTTTCAGTTTGTTGGGTGAATTTCAGGGGAGTACTGTTAACGGAAAGAAATAATACGGTGTATACTATGGTTATATTTGAGTAAATTCATAAAAGTACCTTGGGAGTAAGCCTTCAGAGAGATACGAAATATATTGAAATAAGTTAACCAAGTGGCAGAATTCGAATCTTTCGCAGGATACAGGAAAAATGCAGTAGTCTAGAGAGATTAAGATACAAAACATTCCCTGGACCCATTGTAGATTACTTCGGAAGTATGTGAGACCTATACCAAATAGGATCAACAGGGGAAATTGAAGTGGGATACTGTGTAAATGTATTACTCACGTTAGTCAGGGCGTTGCAGTTTTTCTTTCGTCTCTGATTCTCTTTGATCTTCAGCTGGGCTACTGCAGCCGACAGTCAAATATAACAGACGGAGACTCATATACATGTAGTATACATCCCATTACTGACTATCACTACACACGATGTTTTTGCATTACTCGATAGGCCGTATCTTTTACTACGCTCTCTTATATTTATGTTAGTATTTATTCCTTTAGTTGTTGCTATTCATTGTCCAATCTGTTTGGAATATTTAAATATCCTGAACATGACAAGTTAGTTACACTATACAATTAATAGAATTACGATAGGTCGGAATTTCGTAAAGACATGTTCCCAGTTTGTTGAAATGACCATTTTGAATCCAGAAAGATGACGATTTAATCACAAAATTAATGGATAAAAAGCTGTAGGAAAACACTAAGTAATGTCGAGTGTGATTATTACTGACATTGTGAACAGTTACGTAGATAATAGTCTCTAACGTGGTTGATAGGGTAGTTGGATGTACTGAGGCCCCATGTAAACGCACTGACCAAATAATTAAGCACTTTCGCCCCAATTTGCATATTGTAATATCAGTTGTTAACGGTACCTGACATGTGATATTTGACGTTCAGATTCTCTTTATTTCTCTAAACAATTTCTTTAACATCTGACTTGGTTCCCTGGTGACCTCGATGTCACATGTATAATTGCTTGAAGTTATTAGCCTTTATGCACTGTAATAATACGTAATACGAGGGCAGTTCAATAAGTAATGCAACACATTTTTTTTTCTGAAACAGGGGTTGTTTTATTCAGCATTGAAATACACCAGGTTATTCCCCAATCTTTTAGCTACACAACACTATTTTTCAACGTAATCTCCATTCAATGCCACGGCCTTACGCCACCTTGAAATGAGGGTCTGCATGCCTGCACGGTACCATTCCAGTGGTCGATGTCGGAGCCAACATCGTACTGCATCAATAACTTCTTCATCATCCGCGTAGTGCCTCCCACGGATTGCGTCCTTCATTGGGCCAAACATATGGAAATCCGACGGTGTGAGATCGGGGCTGTAGGGTGCATGAGGAAGAACAGTCCACTGAAGTTTTGTGAGCTCCTCTCGGGTGGGAAGACTTGTGTGAGGGCTTGCGTTGTCATGAACAAGGAGAAGTTCGGGAACAAACCTTTGAATATCCCAACTGGTGAACAATTGTGACAGCACTACCAACAGAGATGTCAAGTTGAGCACTGAGTTGTTTGATGGTGATCCGTCGATCATCTCGAACGAGTGTGTTCGCACGCTCCGCCATTGCAGGAGTCACAGCTGTGCACGGCCGGCCCGCACGCGGGAGATCAGACAGTCTTGCTTGACCTTGCGGCGATGATGACACACGCTTTGCCCAACGACTCACCGTGCTTTTGTCCACTGCCAGATCACCGTAGACATTCTGCAAGCGCCTATGAATATCTGAGATGCCCTGGTTTTCCGCCAAAAGAAACTCGATCACTGCCCGTTGTTTGCAACGCACATCCGTTACAGACGCCATTTTAACAGCTCCGTACAGCGCTGCCACCTGTCGGAAGTCAATGAAACTATACGAGACGAAGCGGGAATGTTTGAAAATATTCCACAAGAAATTTTCGGTTTTTTCAACCAAAATTGGCCGAGAAAAAAAATGTGTTGCATTACTTATTGAACTGCCCTCGTACATGATTTTTTTTTTTTTATTTCAGGGACTGTGAATACAGCTGTACAGCTAGGTTTCAGTTGACGCAGTCAATTTTCCCATGACTTTGCTCAGTTCGCCACAGTTGCGTATCAATGTTTATTAATGAAAAAAAAATGGTTCAAATGGCTCTGAGCACTATGGGACTTAACAGTTTAGGTCATCAGTCCCCTAGAACTTAGAACTACTTAACCTAACTAACCTAAGGACATTACACACATCCATGCCCGAGGCAGGATTCGAAACTGCGACAGTAGCAATCCCGCGGTTCCAGACTGAAGCGCCTAGAACCGCACGGCCACCACGGTCGCCCATTAATGAAAAGTTGTGACGTTACAAATAAATCACAAATTTTAAGGAAGAGGTATGGTTGTGGGAAAGTCATGTATTAAGCCTTAATAATGTAGTGTACGTCCAACAGATTCACCTCAGTACTTTCTATAGTGAACAAATACAATGTGTTAGATAGGACACTTCCTACAGAGCAACTCAGGTAAAAGTTTTTCAAAGAAATATTCCTTGCTTTAGAATTATATTTTCAGCTGTGTGCGTGTAACGATGACTGATACCTGATCAGAAATTCGAAAAGGGTCGTCAAACTCGGGCTGATATTATTGTATAAAAGATAGTCCACGTGAGGAGGGTAACAAGTGGTTTTTGGGGGATTTGTTTATGCTCTATCAATCTGTAACTGCTACTCGCCTAGAGTCTACTAAATGAAACGTATGCCCTAGAAATGTGTGTGCGTGAGTGTACTTAAAATGTTATAGGTATCCAGCTTCCATAACTGAAAGGATATCCCCCCCCCTTTTGTGCTCCTGTCTTTCTTTCGCATTCTCTGCAATGGAACTACTATTTTGGGGGGGAAATGGATAGGCAGTACGTTTTACTAGAATAATTGAGGAAGAACCAGTACACCAATAGGAAAACACCTCAGCTAAGTCAATAAAATTCTTATGGTTTGAGGCCGCATTGTCATCTGTAAAATTCCGATGTTTCGGCGACTGTTGCAAGGCGCCTTCCTCTGGGTGTATTGCACAGTTAGAAATACATCCTGAGGAAGGGGCCTTGGATCAGACACCGAAACGTCGAAATTTTACAGATGGCAATGCGGCCTCAAACCCAGAAGAACTTTATTGACTGTGACAATGTCTGTGGAAGCCTACGTTTACACACCTCAGCTAACTTTCTTTTTATGCTGTCTGGGGTGTAGTGGTTGATATCTGCAGCTGCTGATACGATACATCATAATGATCCTTCTGCTATGGAGTATAGAGTATGTCTGACTGTTAGTAAGACCAGAGAAGGAGTGGGGGTAAGAATTTTTTCGGCTGGTCGGGGAAAAACCTTATTTTTTGATGATCAGTCATTAAAATTGAGTGAAATAATGTAAATACAAGTAAAATATCATGTTACACTAGATAACTGAGTAACAATTTAGAATTGCAACATGACATATTATTAATAATAGTGATAGGTGATAACGAGATCACATGCATAACTTATAGAGACCAATAAACCTTTGGTCTCAAGAGGAGGGAGGGGAGGGTGAGGAAAGGGGAAATGGAGGGGAAATTTACCTTGTAGGTAAGTCACATAGTGGCCTTGGACCAGAGAATGGCCGGCCGTGGTGGTCTAGCGGTTCTGGCGCTGCAGTCCGGAACCGCGGGACTGCTACGGTCACAGGTTCGAATCCTGCCTCGGGCATGGGTGTGTGTGATGTCCTTAGGTTAGTTAGGTTTAAGTAGTTCTAGGGGACGTATGACCTAAGATGTTGAGTCCCATAGTGCTCAGAGCCATTTGAGCCAACCAGAGAATGTTGACTTTGTGGGACATTGGACTTTGACCTTGCTGATAAGGCCCTTTGATCCAGAAGTCTCTTTGATCCACTACTAGAAGCTGATGAAACCAACCAATGAGGGACCTATTACTAATGAAAGAATCTGGTTGCCGAAAGCTTACTGAACAATATACTAGTAGGTAGCTTACAAGCATCATGGAAATTCTCAAAAAGCTTAACTGGTAGGCGCTTATGAATAAATGTAGACTACTACATGAAATTGTCGAGAAAGTTTCAAGAAAGAGCTTTCTGAAAGTAGTCTAGACATACAGTACAATCGATTTTACGTATGACAGCAATAGGGATAACGAAAACAAGGTTGAAGTAGTTAGAGCGTCTGCAGATACGACTGTGCAATAATTCCACCTACACACCATATGTGGGTGAGGCGGGAAGAAGCGCTAATAACTGACATAATGGGCAGCACCCACCGCCATGCACTTCACAGTGGTTTCCTATTGAAGTCGGTATCACAGTTGTCCGGGGACGAGTTACGCAAGAACAGCAGGCTAATAACTAGTTGCAGAATGTCGACAGATACTGATCGACTGTATGACTGACAAGTGAGCCAAAGAAAGAATGCGTGTTAGAGAACGCCTCGTTTCGGAATATATGCAACTAAATCTGCGGAATTTTACCGTGCCTGGATATCATGAATAGACACAGTCCGCATAACTTAAAAAGCAAAATAACGGTGTGAAACAGTTATTATGTATATCTGTCTAGACTGATGGAGCAACTGAATGGTTACAGCCATTTTATTTTATCAGCTGAATGAAACAACCCAATAAAACAACCCAATGAAACAACCGAGAGAAATAACTGAATGAAAATAGTCTCTGTGACCACATCGGTTACATGAATTTTTTTCATTAACTCTGCAGGTTTAAGTTGTTTCTCTCAGTGAGATACAACAGGTTGACTAGTCTCAGACTGTTACGCCAGTTGTTTGATTGTTTCAACTCAGCCTTTGTGTAAGAGTACTAGCACTTTGATAGTTGTTTCGACATTTCAGATATGCACGACACATGTCTTGGGTTGACAACTTGTCCACAGACAGATAATGTATCTTATTTCAGGAGACGATTAGTAAAAACTGTACTTCTAAAACTATAATACTTTACAAGTTTAAATATTTATTTGGTTCTATAAAAAATTTTCGCACTCACGAAAGTTACTTTCAATAGCAATTTTTGGTTGGGTTTAAGAGTTTAATACTTGGGACTAAACAGTAAATTTATACTTAAATAAATTACTTCTTAAAAAAAAATTCACTGAAGAGTCGTCAGTCTCACCTCGCCGGTTTTGCATCCATCATCAATAATCCTCTGTCGGCAAATACTACGATAACGTGAATGCAAAACAGGTATTTCAAAGTTATTTCAGTTGTAGTGAGACTTGCTTTTTAACATATACTGCCACGAATCAGATGTATTTTCTCACTAAACATATCTGTAGCAGATCTTCAACTTCCTTTGAATGGCTGACCGGCCCAGGTGAGTATGAGGAAACCACCTGAAAATCACACAGAGATTGACCGGAACGATCAACAGAAAGATTGTAGACTGGTTTCATCTGAAAAGAAAGATTGAATAATTCATTCAATATGCAAAACTACAACAGGCTGTGTCTAACGTTTTGATTCTGTTGCTCTCACAGACTGAATTCATTCGAAATGAGTGAATGAGTAATAATCCTACCGACATGTACACTGCTGGCCACCGTAAATGCAACACCAAGAAAGACAAGAAGTAGCACAACAAAATTTATTTTGTAGATAACATGTCGACCAAGTATCAAATGATTACGTTTACAGACGTCTGTGACATGTGGTTCCTGCCAGAATCAGTAGCCAGAGTAGCCGCCATTGTTGGAGATCACCGCTGCCACACGTCTCGGCATTGAGTCAAAGAGACGTTGGATGTGTTCCTGGGGTACAGCAGCCCAAGCAGCTTCCACACGTTGCCAAAGATCATCTGGTGTGGCAGCTGGGGATGTAATCTGGGTCACTCGTTGAGCAACCATGGACCACATGTTTTCTGTCGGCGAAAGATCCGGAAAGCGAGCCGGCCAGGGAAGCAATTCAATCTGGTTATTGACGAAGAACCTTTGGACAATGCGTGCCACGTGTAGTCGCGCATTATCCTGTTGAAATATGGCTGTGGCCGAGCCCTGAAGGTAAGGAAGGACAACTGGCTCCAGCACCTCGGATATGTAGCGCCGGCTATTTAAAGTACCGGCAATGCGTACTAGAGGCGTGCGAGAGTAATATCCAATACCGCCCCATACCGTAATACCCGGTGCAAGACCAGTGTGGTGGTGCATAATGCAGCTGTCCAGCATCCTCTCTCCACGGTGTCACCACACTCGAATCCGACCATCGTGGTGCTGCAGACAGAAGCGTGCCTCGTCAGTAAAGACAACGTCATTCTATTCTGCGGTCCACATCCGTCTGTCATCACACCATTGGCGACGGAGACGTCTGTGGTTCTGCGTCAATGATAGACGAAGCAATGGACGTCTTGCGGACAGACCACCCTGCTGTAAACGGCGTCGAATGGTACGCGCAGACACTGGATGATGCGTTTCAGATGTGCTGTGCTATGGTTCGGGATGTCACTGAGCGATCCGTCACTGCCATGCGCACAATTTGCCTATCAGCACGTGCAGTGGTGCACCGAGGTGAATGCGATCGACCACGTCGGTCCGTCGTACCCTCCTGCATCCAACGGTCACATATCCGCATTACAGTTGTTTGGTTTCGTCCAACACGACTAGCGATTTCTCTGTATGATAATTCACAATCTCGGTAAGCCACTATCCTTCCTCTGTCGAACTCGGATACTTGATCAAAAGAAGTTCGCTGTTTTCGACGAGGCATAACTGATCGTCTTGTGAAACAACCACAAGGTAAACACACGTGCCGAACGTACACTCGTCGAAATCGCCAAGCCTTAAATGGCGCTATGAGGTGGCGCCACAGGCGCGCGTGATGTGCGTCTGCGCTGAAATTCTAATCAGTTGCATATCTCATCGCTGCAAACTCATGATGTAAATTTCACTTGACTCGGATGCTTCCTTCAGGGTGTTGCATTTACGGTGGCCAGCAGTGTAAATCTACATTCGATTAAATCGATTGTTTTCATAAAGTTTCGCCCACAGACTGGTTTCATTCGAAGGAAAAGAATGATTATTAACATAGGCTATATAAGTCTACGTTGACTGAATCGTTGTTTTCATTCTGTGGCCTCCACAGGTGCACATTATTCAAATAAGGATGCAGCTCTTGGTCTATTGGCTAGCGTTGCTGCCTCTGGATCACGAGGTCGCGGGTTCTATTCCCGGCCAGGTTGTGGATTTTCTCCACCCAGGGAATGGGTGTTTGCTTTGCCCTCATTGTCTCACCATGATTCGTCAAAGTGGCGACATTGGACTGTGTACAGACAGGGAATTTGTGTGGGGGCTGATAACCGAGCAGTTGGGCGCCCCAGAAACCAAACTTAATGCCTTACTCAAAACAATGAATGAGTAATTCAACAAAAATGTAAATCTGCAACCGAATGAGTCTATCGTTTTCCAACATCCGTCTGAATCAATTGCTTTCATTTTGGTTCTTCCCATCACTACCAGTGGCTACGCGTCGTCACAGTGTACTTGATTTGTACAGGAAGTGCTTGGAGGAGAGGGAAAATTATCTCTTCATAACGAACGAGCATCACATAATAACATGTGTAACACTCGTTGTGAACAGTGACACTACATACATTAACGAGCGACGTTCCGCAGGAGTTGTGACACGACTGAATGTTAGACACAGTGTACTACACTCCTTTTCGATTTTTAGGACACTCTTCACTACTTTCGTCTTTACCTGGCCCACAATAAAACTGAGTGCGTATTCTGTCCCCAGTGGAAAGTTCATTGCGGTCAAAATGTCCCGTAATCCGGCCTAACTTTTAGTGAGGATAGCAAAGTCGTCAGTGAATTTTCTCCATGATGCATTCCCGCCATCTTCACTATTAAGAAGTATGACCGTACTGATCACTTCTTCGCAATGACAATATCGATATACACTCCTGGAAATGGAAAAAAGAACACATTGACACCGGTGTGTCAGACCCACCATACTTGCTCCGGACACTGCGAGAGGGCTGTACAAGCAATGATCACACGCACGGCACAGCGGACACACCAGGAACCGCGGTGTTGGCCGTCGAATGGCGCTAGCTGCGCAGCATTTGTGCACCGCCGCCGTCAGTGTCAGCCAGTTTGCCGCGGCATACGGAGCTCCATCGCAGTCTTTAACACTGGTAGCATGCCGCGACAGCGTGGACGTGAACCGTATGTGCAGTTGACGGACTTTGAGCGAGGGCGTATAGTGGGCATGCGGGAGGCCGGGTGGACGTACCGCCGAATTGCTCAACACGTGGGGCGTGAGGTCTCCACAGTACATCGATGTTGTCGCCAGTGGTCGGCGGAAGGTGCACGTGCCCGTCGACCTGGGACCGGACCGCAGCGACGCACGGATGCACGCCAAGACCGTAGGATCCTACGCAGTGCCGTAGGGGACCGCACCGCCACTTCCCAGCAAATTAGGGACACTGTTGCTCCTGGGGTATCGGCGAGGACCATTCGCAACCGTCTCCATGAAGCTGGGCTACGGTCCCGCACACCGTTAGGCCGTCTTCCGCTCACGCCCCAACATCGTGCAGCCCGCCTCCAGTGGTGTCGCGACAGGCGTGAGTGGAGGGACGAATGGAGACGTGTCGTCTTCAGCGATGAGAGTCGCTTCTGCCTTGGTGCCAATGATGGTCGTATGCGTGTTTGGCGCCGTGCAGGTGAGCGCCACAATCAGGACTGCGTACGACTGAGGCACACAGGGCCAACACCCGGCATCATGGTGTGGGGAGCGATCTCCTACACTGGCCGCACACCACTGGTGATCGTCGAGGGGACACTGAATAGTGCACGGTACATCCAAACCGTCATCGAACCCATCGTTCTACCACTCCTAGACCGGCAAGGGAACTTGCTGTTCCAACAGGACAATGCACGTCCGCATGTATCCCGTGCCACCCAACGTGCTCTAGAAGGTGTAAGTCAACTACCCTGGCCAGCAAGATCTCCGGATCTGTCCCCCATTGAGCATGTTTGGGACTGGATGAAGCGTCGTCTCACGCGGTCTGCACGTCCAGCACGAACGCTGGTCCAACTGAGGCGCCAGGTGGAAATGGCATGGCAAGCCGTTCCACAGGACTACATCCAGCACCTCTACGATCGTCTCCATGGGCGAATAGCAGCCTGCATTGCTGCGAAAGGTGGATATACACTGTACTAGTGCCGACATTGTGCATGCTTTGTTGCCTGTGTCTATGTGCCTGTGGTTCTGTCAGTGTGATCATGTGATGTATCTGACCCCAGGAATGTGTCAATAAAGTTTCCCTTCCTGGGACAATGAATTCACGGTGTTCTTATTTCAATTTCCAGGAGTGTATCTGATGTATAGAGATGCGTAAACCAATAATTTATTGGGCTATAAAAATCGAGGTAGGCTTAACATCTAAACACAACATCGATAATCGCATGTAAACATACTGATTATACAGTTTTGCTGCCTGCTTTGAGGTCACTGACGTTGAGTCCGTAGACAAACATATCCACTAACGTTAATGTGACCACCGGCTACGATCGACGTCAAAGTGCAATAGGCACTCACAGGTATCAGGTGGCAGCACCAACAGTGGAGGGCATGTGAAGCACTTCACGAGGATGTGTAAAACAGTGCAGTCTTTGCTGTTATGCGGAAATGGCGCGATTTATCTGACGTCCAAAAGAGCGTGGAGAAAACCGTGGTGCACCTTGGGCCATAGGTGACAGGGGTGAAGGACGGCTGCGGAGATGGGTACGGGCGAATAACCGTCCAACTGTTAAGCAACTGACCACCCAGATAAACTGAGAGGTCGCCAACAGTGTCTTCTCGATGAACATTCAGCGGACGTTGCTGCGTGTGGGCCTCTGCACTATGCTGATTGGTGTTCATCGGCGACGAAGGCTTAACGACATGAAGATTGGCTGTAGTCAATTGTAATAAACTACTGACTGATTATTTGGTACCCGTGCCTTCTTAATTTTTTCACTTATTCACTGGTTCAGTCTGGCAGTGTTAGACAAGCCAGAAATTTCAATCTGACCAGATATCCTACATCTTTTTACTGATGTTTCCCAGTTTGCATTTGCCCAATCCGTGTGAAAGTGCTTCGTTAATTTTGCTTGCACGCTGACCGCGTGTCTCTGCATATGGGAGTTTCGTTGCAAAATTTCGTGTGGACAACAGTATATTTAGTGCTACTGATTTGAGGGTCCTATCACGTTGGCTTGAGGTACATTCCAGACCACTCAGAAGGCTTTTCCACAGGTCTGAAACGGAAAAAAGTGCAGTCACTCGTTCTGATGCAAATACACTACAATAACTTAATACATCACGGTCCAAATAGCGACAAATCTAGATGACTCTAGTCAACTACGGATGCCTGTGTGCACTTCCTTTGCAAAATTTATGTATTTGAAGCAGTCTGTGGCTCATACGCCCTGTTATGAGGGACTCGGCCAAACAAGTTACTTGTCTACCATACGCTATGTCTTCTCCTTCGGCTTCTCAGTGACAATGCACCCTAGTTCTTTTCATCAGAGATGACGTACCTATAATACTGCCATAAACAAAAGAAAACCTTCTCCTGTCTAGAGAACAAAAACATTGTGAAACTAGAATGAAATTTTAACTTTGCAGCGGAGTGTGCGCTGATATGAAACTTCCTGGCGCGTTCGAGTCTCGGTCCGGCACACAGTTTTAATCAGACAGGAAGTTTCATTGTGAAACTTCTTCACCACTCTTGCTTCTCTCCACAGGAACAAGCTATCCTGTATCATGGCCACATAACCAAAGTATCCGCACTGCGAGTGAACTGAAAATCTCCACGCTGTCAACAATGGATCGTGAATGACACGAGTGTTACCAATTGCGCACGAATGGTTCGGAGAGATACTCATAAAACAAAGTCCTAATACGTGGTGATACGACAATATCCGTACATCCTATTACGAGCGCACCCGAAAGGGAAACTGTTAATTGGTCTGGTATACAATACGCTACGAACTCGCAGGAGAACAAAAGCCCTATGCTTGTGTGCAATTGAGCAAAGCTTTCACAAGCTGCGACACTGTCGCGAATAAAACAGTAACCCGTATATAGATTAAATTTCCTTTACTTTATGGTCACAAACTTTTCGTTAACAGATTACCGGTTTCGGTCTATAATGACCATCTTCAGATCTGTTTTATAAAAACATTAATACATTGTTTTTATAAAACAGATCTGAAGATGGTAATTATAGAGCGAAACCGGTAATCTGTTGACGAAAATTTTGTGACTATAGACGTAAGGTAAGGGAAATTTTTTTCAGGCTCTGAGCACTATGGGACTTAACATCTTAGGTCGTCAGTCCCCTAGAACGTAGAACTACGTAAACCTAACTAACCTAAGGACATCACACACATCCATGCCCGAGGCAGGATTCGAACCTGCGACCGTAGCGGTCACGCGGTTCCAAACTGAAGCGCTTAGAACCGCACGGCCACACGGGCCGGCCTTTTTTTTCCGCAAAATTTTCCACGCCACACTTAGTTTCACAACTCTGATCCCAAGAGAAAAGGAACTGATACTGCTAACAGATTACGTTCGGGTCACATGGATACTGAGAAAATGAGACATTTGTCAAAGCCCTCTGCACCTGGCAGTCGTAGAGTTGGGACGCGGCGCTAGTTGGTCGGCTTGGAGCAGTAGTCAGCCTTGGATAGCCATGACTCGCCCGACCGTCGCCGGCACACATGACTGAACTGGGGCTGGTCTTGATTGACCGTCGGTAAGTCGTCTTAGCGGACAACGTGTGTGTTTCGTGGTTTGGCTGAGTCATTGCTCGGTCACCGCTTTTAACATTGGTTGCGTTCTTCTTCCTAGTGTTTGTGAAATAGTGTGCAGCTTGTGATGTCGACTCCTCAGTTTATTTTAATGCTGTCTCCGTGCTAGTGTGCGAGGAGTCGGTCGGTTGGCGTGGAGGAGCCGGGAAATCTCCGCGGGGCAAAGTATGGCCGGGCTCGCTGGCGGTCTCTACGCAGTGTCGGAGTGTGATGATGATGATGTTTGGTTTGTGGGGCGCTCAACTGCGTGGTTATCAGCGCCCGTACAATTTCCCACCCGTTGCTCAGTCCAATTTCGCAACTTTCCTGGATGATGATGAAATGATGAGGACAACACAAACACCCAGTCATCTCGAGGCAGGTGAAAATCCCTGACCCCGCCGGGAATCGAACCCGGGACCCCGTGCTCGGGAAGCGAGAACACTACCGCGAGACCACGAGCGGCGGACAGTGTCGGAGTGTGTGGGGCTGTTCCCGTTGCTACGAGGTCCGTGGCTCACCGACCCTGGACACGAAAGTTGAGTTTGGATTTAATTTACCAGCAAGTCAAGGCTGTTCATACTGTGCCGTTTGGTTCTCGTTGTCGGCTATTGGGACATTCCCGCGAGCAACAAGCTGTGTGTTCGAGTTGGCGACGGTTTAACCACCGTCCGGTGGAGTCTACCTGTATTTCGTTATTTGCAATTGAAGTGCACCAGGGCAATTTTTTTGCCTTGTGGCCGTTAACTTTCTGGTTACCTGCTCTGGCCGTTGACGTAAATTTATGCAGTGTCCTTTCCTGACCATGTTGCCGCTGTCCAGCACGGTGAGTAGTTTGACAGCTTAATGTATGCTTGGCTGTGGCGTCCATGCCTTTCGCGTTTTGCCTTGAACTCACGGTTGTGTGATGGTCGGTCGCTGCGCGAGATTAGCCGAGCGGTCTAAGGCGTGGACTGTGCGGCTGGTCCCGGCGGAGGTTCGAGCCCTCCCTCGGGCATGGGTGTATGTGTTTGTCCTTAGGATAATTTAGGTTAAGTAGTGTGTAAGCTTAGGGACTGATGACCTTAGCAGTTAAGTCCCATAAGATTTCTAACTTTTTTTGTGCGCTTGTTGAGTGGAGCGCAAGTTACCTTGTCGGTGGGTCCGTTGACTGGCTGTTGCTTGGGCTCTCGTCGGATAGAGAATATTTGGGCCAACTGCATGTCTCACCTAAGTGAACATTAGTATTTGAAGTACTGGCCAACTGCAGAAACTCCTGAGTGCCGTTAGCTGCACTGCCTTTTCTTATTTTCTGTTGTGTGTATTTGTATGGCTCATAGCCGATGGTTTTGAATTAAAGTTGAATTGTTTTTAGTGGTGTTTTTAAGTCATGGACCTTCAGGCGCTTTAAAATTAAAGTTCCTTGCTTTTCAATTATTAGATTGTTTGGGCCTTGAGCCTGATTAAAATGCTGTTTATAGACAAAGCCTTGGGCCTTCTGCCTACTGTTTTGAGTTATGGGCCTTCAGGCGTTTTAAAATTAAAGCTACTTGCTTGTCAAGTGTTAGATCGATGGGGCCTTCAGCCTAATTTAAGATAAGGCTTTGTTGTTTACATTTGTTTCACCTTGAGTTTTAAGTTATGGGGCCCTCAGCCATTTTTAAATTAAGGATCTTTGTCTCTCGAGCATCAGACTGTTTGGGACCTTCAGCCTAATTGAATATGAGGCCCTCTGCCTTGTGTTTTTTTTTATTTAATTTTACCTTGAGTCTTATATCATCGGCCTTCAGCCATCTTTAAATTAAGATTGTTGCTTTTCAAGTGTTAGACTTTTGGGTCTTCAGTCAAATTATAGAACTTACTTAACGTGAGGCCTTCTGCGTTCTAAATATTATTTTTGGCGTCTTAATTTTGAGTTAATGGCTTTTAGCCGTATTTTTAAAAATTAAAGTGGTTGTGCCCTTGAGAAATAAGATAGTGTGGCGTATTCAGCCGATAACTAAGTTCAAGAACTTGTAGTGTAATGTTTGTTCAATTAAATAAAGTTATATGTGTTCGAGTGTAACTGACAGCGCTCATTTTGGCCTTTTTCCACAATTCCAACTTCCTGTTCTGTCCTGCGGATTTAGCAGAGCGTTTCAGGTTAATGCAGTTCATGTGTGACGCTGAAGTTGTCGTCCAATGATACCCAATATGTGCCCGACTGGAGGCACATCTTGTGATCGAGTAGGCCAGAGAAACCTGTCGACACCCTGTTGGGCATGTTGGGTTACAACAGCGGTATGTGGCCGAGCGTTATTCTGTTGGAAAACACCCCCCCCTGGAATGCTGTTCGTGAATGACAACACAACAGGTAAAACCACCAGGTTGACGTACAGATTTGCAGTCAGGGTGCATAGGATAACCACGAGGGTGTTCCTACTGTCATTCGAAATGGCACCTCAGACCATAACTCCAGCTGTAAGTCCATCGTGTCTAGCACACATGAATTTTGTTTGCAAGCCGTCTACTGGCTTCCTCCTAACCAACACACGGTCATCACTGCACCAACACACAACCAGCTTTAATCAGAAAACACAATAGACCGCCACTGTGTCCTCCAGTGAGCTCCCGCTTCACACCACTGATGTCCAAACGGTGGTGCCTTGGGGTCAGTGGAACGCACGGTGTAGTGCGTCTGCCTCTGCCTCGGAGCTGTCCATGAAATATCGGATTTGTAACAGTCCGTTGGGTTACTGTGGTGCTAACAGCTGCTGAAATTGCTACTGCAGTTCGATACGTTCTGAACACGACGGTCTTCCCTCTCGGCAGTGTCACATGGTCGTCCGGAGCTCAGTCTAATAAACAATGTGTGTGAAAACTTACGGGAATTAACTGCTAAGGTCATCAGCCCCTAAGCTTACACACTACTTAACCTAAATTACCCTAAGGACAAACACACACACCCATGCCCGAGGGAGGACTCGAACCTCCGCCGCGACCAGCCGCACAGTCCATGACTGTAGCGCCTCAGACCGCCCGGCTAATCCCGCGTGGCAAAGCTCAGTCTTCTTGCGACCGTACATTCCCTGACCACTGCTGCCAGCAACCACCAGCAGTGGCTAGATTCCTGCCAAGTCTCTGTGCAGTATCGCAGAAGGAGCATCAAGCTCCTCGTAGCCCTATTGCAGGACCTCATTCGAACTCAGTAAGTTTTTTATAATAGCGGCTGTGTCGCCTTAAGGGGGATAAGACGTCAAACGGACCGACTTGGAGAAGGAGAGGCACCACAGGACATTTTAATTTACACTGTCTATACATTTATAAAGAAATTCATAAAACTTTGTCAGCAAGACCAGGAAGGATTCAGAATTCTTACCCAAAGCAGTGAAAGTTCGAAAACATAACGAAATAATTTTTTTTTACATGTGAAATTTCATCATTTTTTTCACTGACTAATGGCAGTATTTGTTGCTATAGGTACACTTGTCTTCATAACTAAGAGAGATTCTTCGATGAATTGTGCACAGCATACAAACCATAATTAAAGGTGTATCAAACTCTAGAATTTTCGAAATATATTAAAACTGTGGTAAAAATTGAGGTAATTAACTATAAAATTTGTGTTTTTCAGAAACATGCAGTTTAAAATATAACAGTTCATTCGTTTTTTCATAAATTACATAAATACTAGAATTTCATACACCTGTCAGTATGGTATGTATGATGTGCAAAATTCATCGAAGAATCTCTCTAACTTATGAAGAAAATTGTACCTATAGCAACAATTGCAGCCATTAGTAAGTGAAAAAATAATGAAATTTCACACGTAAAAAAATTTATTTTTTTATGTTTCCGAAATTCCACTGCAATGAGTGTGAATCCTGAATCCTTCCTGGTTATTCTGACAAAGTTTTATGAATTTATTTGTAAATGTATAGACACTGGAAATTAAAACGTCCTGTGAAGCCTGTCCTGCTCCAAGTCGGCCCGTTTGACGTCCTACCCCCCTTAAAGGTATTATTGACTAACATCAACAGAGCTAAGATCGGCACTCTGAGCAGTCAGTCCATTTCAGAAACGTGTCCGAACTGTTCTGCACTGTACGCAGGCCGCAATAATGAAACGTGTTCATGTCCTCCAGCAGTGACCATTTTCTCAAGCACAATGGGAGACGTCGCAATACCTACGAAAATATTCCCATACCGTAACCACCTCCTCTGCAAATCGTTCTTGACACCACACATGATGGCAGGTGAAGTTCGGTAGGCATCCGTCAAACGTAAACTATTCCACTGGGTTGCTGTAGGTACAGCGTGATTCATCACTCCAAACCATTAATTTCCGTCACCCACCTGTAACGTAGCAAGTCGTTACGAGACAACATTCGATGCAGTAAGGCATGCCGCCATGTAGCACGGTGGCTTCAGGATGACAATGTTTTTCCTTCGCTCTGACTCAAAGCGCAGCTGACGTTACCAGCCGTGAGACCGGTCTAAAAAATGGTTCAAATGGCTCTGAGCACTATGGGACTTAACATCTATGGTCATCAGTCCCCTAGAACTTAGAACTACTTAAACCTAACTAACCTAAGGACAGCACACAACACCCAGCCATCACGAGGCAGAGAAAACCCCTGACCCCGCCGGGAATCGAACCCGGGAACCCGGGCGTGGGAAGCGAGAACACTACCGCACGACCACGAGATGTGGGCAGACCGGTCTCAAGTAACATTCAGTCGGTATGCAAATTCATACCCTCCAAAAATCTAAATAAACCATCGTAATTATCATCCGATTTCGATCAAACTTAGAACACAATCTTTTGTTATTAAGGAAAGGACGCGGTCAAAATTTCAAATTTTTATCTATTATAGTTACGGAAAATGAGAAAACTACTTAAATGTCCTAAAACCGACACGTATGTTTCAAAACTCAGTTAGGAACAATAAAAAAATGTCTTTTGTTATCATCTGAAGTCATAACAAAGCTGACAGTACATAAAATCACTTGATTGGAATTTTCTTTTCAAAACTTTAATTACTCTACGTTACGTAATATAAAAATCATTAAAACTTATTATTTGCTTATTATTTTTGTTCTATGAATACATGAGAATTAATAAGACAGTGAATGCGGGATATACATTGAAACTTACTCTTATTTTATGTAAAACCTTATTAAACTGAACCGAGGGAAGTTGTGTTGCAACCACGGTGCTAATGACGTATATCGATGTGTGCTTGCTTTTGTACGAGAGCAGCCAGAGTAAAAGTCGAAAACGGAATAATTTTCTATATTAACTTAAAGAATATTTTGCATTTCGTTCTATTTTATTAAACAATATACAGGGTGAGTCACCTAACGTTACCGCTGGATATATTTCATAAACCACATCAAATACTCACGAACCGATTCCACAGACCGAACGTGAGGAGAGGGGCTAGTGTAATTGTTTAATACACACCATACAAAAATGCACGGAAGTAGGTTTTTTAACACAAACCTACTTTTTTTTAAATGGAACCCCGTTAGTTTTGTTAGCATATCTGAATATATAAACAAATACGTAATCAGTGCCGTTTGTTGCATTGTAAAATGTTAATTACATTCGGAGATACTGTAACCTAAAATTGACGCTTGAAACCTCCGACGTTCAGTTGCGTGTTGTAACATACACGGGCCACGGTCGGCGAGCAGCATCTGCAGGGACATGTTTACGATGACGACCGTGTTTACGAGTGTGGCTGCAGTGCACTGTTGTGGTTTGGTCTAGCTGTCGCAGTGTCCGCATGTAGCGCTTGCTGCTATTGTTATTCTGCATTCGTCTCCGCACGCAGACCAACTGTAGTACACTGTGTTACCAGACGTCTGTGATAGTGTAGTGTTGTAGGAACTGTGACCATGGTGTATTCGAACTCTGAAAAGCCGGAGATGATACTCATCTATGGCGAGTGTCGAAGAAATGTAGCTGAAGCCAGCAGGGTGTATGCAGAAGGTACCCGGACAGAGAGCATCCAACGTGCCGCACATTGCAAAGCATCTACCGCCAACTGTATGCAACAGCTTTGGTCGTAGCACGCAAACGGGTCCGTAACAGGCCCGTCACACGAGAAGCGGGTGCAGTTGGTGTGTTAGCTACTGTTGCCATGAACCCACACATGAGTACACGGCTCATTGCGACAGCCGGTGGACTGAGTCGAAGTAGTGTCATGCGCATACTGCATCGTCACCGCTTTCACCAGTTTCATGTGTCGCTACATCAGCAATTACATGGTGATGACTTTAATCATCGAGTGCTATTCTGTCAATGGGCATTAACAGAGAATGCGTTGCAGTTCTACCTGTTTACCGATGAAGCGGGTTTCACAAACCACGGGGCAGTGAATCTACGGAACATGCATTACTGGTCCGTGGACAATCCTCGCTGGCTCAGACAGGTAGGGCGACAGCGACCGTGGACTGTAAATGTATGGTGCGGAATCATTGGCGACCACCTCATTGGTCCTCACTTCATTGCAGGAGCCCAAACAGCTGCAACATACATCGCGATTCTGCACAATGATCTGCCAACGTTGCTCGAAAATGTACAACTGGAAACGCGTCGACGTATGTAGTATCAGCATGATGGTGCACCTGCACATTCCGCAATTAACACTACGCTGACCCTTGAGAGGATGTTCGACGGGCGTTTCATATGACGTGGAGGACGCATAAATCGGCCAGCCCGTTCTCCTGATCTTACACCTCTAGACTTCTTTCTGTGCGGTACGTTAAAGGAGAATGTTTATTGTGGCAGCCTGCGGCGACATTACACCAGATGTACTGCGGCGTGTACGACATTCATTACGCCAGAGATTGCAATTGAGTGCAGCAAATGATGACCACCACATGGAACATCTATTGGCCTGACATGTCGGGACACACGCTATTCCACTCCGTAATTGAAAACGGAAACCACGTGTGTACGTGTACCTCACTCCTCATGGTAGTGTACATGTGCGTCAGTGAAAAAGACCAATAAAAAGGTATTAGCAAGTGGACGTAATGTGTTGTTCCAGTCTCTTCTGTACCTAAGGTCCATCACCGTTCCCTTTGGATCCCTACATAATTCGGTGCTCTCCGATACACACGATCGAACAGCGGAGGAGTGGTACTCAAGCGTCAACTTTAGGTTACAATATCTCCGGCTGTAATTAACATTTTACAATGCAACAAACGGCACTGATTACGTATTTGTTTATATGTTCAGATGTGCTAACAAAACTAACGGGGTTCCATTTCAAAAACAGTAGGTTTGTGCTAAAAAACATACTTCCGTGCATTTTTTTATGGTTTGTATTAACCAATTACACTAGCCCCTCTCCTCACGTCCGGTCTGTGGAATCGATTCGTCAGTATTTGATGTGGTTTACGAAATATATCCAGCGGTAATGTTAGGCGACTCACCCTGTATTACAAATTTAAATTGTAATGACAAACACTACTGGCCGTTAAAATTGCTACACCACGAAGATGACATGCTACAGACGTGAAATTTAAACGACAGGTAGAAGTTTGCTGTGATATGCAAATGATTAGCTTTTCAGCGCATTCACACAAGGTTGGCGCTGGTGGCGAAACCTACAACGTGCTGACATGAGGAAAGTTTCCAACCGATTTCTCATACACCAACAGCAGTTGACCGGCGTTGCCTGGTGAAACGTTGTTGTGATGCCTCTTGTAAGGGGGAGAAATGTATACCACCACGTTTCCGACTTTGATAAAGGTCGCATTGTAGCCTATCGCGATTGAGGTTTATCGTATCGTGACATTGCTGCTCGCGTTGGTCGAGATCCAATGCCAGTTAGCAGAATCTGTAATCGGTGGGTTCACGAGGGTAATACGGAACGCTGTGCTGGATCCCAACGGCCTCGTATCACTATCCGTCGAGATGACAGGCATCTTATCCGCATGGCTGTAACGGATCGTGCATCCACGCCTAGATCCCTAAGTCAGCAGAAGGGGACGTTTGCAAGACAACAACCATCTGCTCGAAGAGCTCGATGACGTTTGCAGCAGCATGGACTATCAGCTCGGAGACCGTGGCTGCGGTTACCGTTGACGCTGCACCACAGACAGGAGCGCCTGCGAACCTGAGTAAAACGTCATTTTTTTCGAATGAATCCAGGTTCTGTTTACAGCATCACGATGGTCGCATCCGTGTTTGGCGACATCACCTTGAACGCACATTGGAAGCGTGTGTTCGTTATCGCCATACTGGCGTATCACCCGGCGTGATGGTATGGGTTGCCTTTGGTTACTTGTCGTGGTCACCTCTTGTTCGCATTGGCGGCACTTTAAACAGTGGACGTTAGTTACATTTCAGATGTGTTACGACCCGTGGCTCTACCCTTCATTCGATCCCTGCGAAACCCTACATTACAGCAGGTTAATGCACGACCGCATGTTGCACGTCCTGTTCGGGCTTTCTGGAAACAAAAAATGTTGGACTGCTGCCCTGGTCCGCACATTCTCCATATCTCTCACCAATTGAAAACGTCTGGTCAGCGGTGGCCGAGCAACTGGCTCGTCACAATATGCCAGTCACTACTCTTGATGAACTATGGTATCGTGTTGAAGCTGCATGGGCAGCTGTACCTGTAGACGCCATTCAAGCTTTGTTTGACTCAATGCGCAGGCGTATCAAGGCCGTTATTACGGCCAGAGCTGGTTGTTCTGGGTACTGATTTCTCAGTATCTATGCACCCAATTTGGGTGAAAATATAATCCACATGTCAGTTCTAGTATAATATATTTGTCCTATGAATACCCGTTTATCATCTGCATTTCTTATTGGTGTAGCAATATTAATGGCCAGTATTGTATAAAGTTGCAATTCTGGTCAAACGTTCACTTAGTAATGTCGTGAGTATCTTCCGAAAGACGTAGGGCAATGAAACTACCACCAGGTGCTAAATGGTTGGACTTCCACGACTGTTCTCAAGACACTGGTTTCAGAGGCTTATCTGCTCTGTAAAGTAGGACAGCTGGTAATGTGTGGCATTTCTGGCGAAAGAATGTTTTTGTGCACGCCGTTCATCGTACATTGTTGAACGTGGAGCTGACCCCTACGTGTTCACATGCTGACCTAGCGATGTCGTCAATTACGACTGCAGCGGGCACGATAGCATGAGACCTCGACCGCCGATCAGTGGAAAGGTGTCGACGTTTCGGCTGAATCACATTTTTGCTACTCTAGTTGCTGGTCGTCTCGACATCGAGGTGAACAGCGGCTCGAAATGTACAGCGCGCCATAGACGCAGGCTGGTGGACCAGTACCATGCTATAGGACACATTCTCCTTCGCTTGTATGGGATGTGTGGTAGTAAATGAAGACAGTCTGACAGCTAATAACCAGCTGTATTCCTTCATGTTTGATGTCTTTCCCGTCGGCCATGTCATCTCACAGCAGTGTAACTGTCCTTGTCTCGGGGCCAGAACCGTGCTACAGTGGTTTACGGGGCGTTATAGAGAACTTATGTTGATGTCTCGGCGACCAAATTCTTCCGATTTGATACCTACACTATGTGATCAAAAGCTGAAAATAAAGGCTGAAAATGAATTACAATTTCGTGGCGCCCTCCATCGGCAATACTGAAATTCAGTATGGAGCTGGCCTACCCTTAGCTTTCTTGGGGAATAGCAGCTCATTCTTCAGGGAGTGCTGCACTGGGGAGAGGTATCGATGTCGGTCGGTCCGGCCTGGCACGAAGTCGGCGTTCTAAAACATCTTAAAGGTGTTCCATAGGATGCAGGTCAGACTCTGTGCAGGCCAGTCCGTTACAGCCATGTTACTGTCGTGCAACCACTGTGCCACAGGCGGTGCATTATGAACAGGTGCTCGATTGCGTTGGAAGATAAAGTCGCCATCCCCAAATTGCACTTCAACAGCGGGAAGCAAGAAGGTGCTTAAAACATCAATGTAGGCCTGTGCTGAGATAGTGCCACGCAAAACAACAGGGTGTGCAAGCTCTTCCTTGAAAATCACGACCACAGCATAAAACCACAGCCTCCGAATCTTACTGTTGGCACTACACACGCTCGTAGGTGACGTCCGTGGACATTCGCCGCACCCGCACCCTTCCAATCAGATCGACACATTGTTTACCATGATTCGTCACTCCACAAAACGTTTTTACACATTACGCTCCTTACACCAAGCGAGCGTAGTTTGGCATTTACCGACGTGATGTGTGGCTTATGAGCAGCCACTGGTCCATGAAATCCAAGTTTTCCCTCCCCCCGCCTAACTGTCATAGTACTTGCAGTGGATCCTGACGCAGTTGGGAATTCATGTGTGATGGTCTGGATAGATGTCTGCCTATTACATATTAGGGTCCTCTTCAAATGTTGGCGGTCTCTGCGTGTCAAAAGACGAGGTCGGCCTGTTTTCGTGCTGTACGTGTGCCTTCATGTTTCCACTTCGCTATCACATCGGAAACAGTGGACCTATGGATGTTTAGGATGGTGTAAATCTTACGTACAGTCATATGACACAAGTGACACACAATCACCTGACCACGTTCGATGTCCGTGAATTCCAAGGAGCGCCCTATTCATCTCTCTCACGATGTCTAATGCTTACTTGTGTCGCTGATATGGAGCACCAGGCAGTAGGTGGCAGCGCAATGCACCAAATACAAAAAACGTATGTTTTCGGGGGTGTCCGGATACTTTCGATCACATAGTGTACGTAGCCCGTCTGGGTCGCTATCAGGCGCTATAACCACTTACGGATATCAGCGGCCTGTAATTTACGCGAATTACCTGTGCGTATACTCGTAAATCTATTGCCCCATACCTCCACAAACATCTAACAAACTGTCCGATCTAATATGCAAAATCAGTGCAGTATTTCGTTCCAAAGACGGACAAAGAAGCTATTAATCAGATGTTCATAATGCTGCGGCTCTTCAGGATAGGACAAAGAAGCTATTAATCAGATGTTCATAATGCTGCGGCTCTTCAGGATATGAGTGTGTGATAAATCCCTTCCCTCGAAAATTGCCTTGCTTCACATCTCGTCCGTGTTACAACAGATAACATCAATGATCTAATTCGTACTAAGACTACAGTATACGCGAGGTGCCTACTTGCTGCCACCGCCCTGAGTAGAAAATGTAAGTTATGAAAATGCTCGTTAACATGGAGTCTTCAATACTTGTTGTCCCCTACGCAGAAAACAGCACACACCACGTGAATCCGTTATCTTGAGACTGCAGCAAACTATTAGCGAGGAACTGGTATTGTGCAGATAACTAACTTTCGAATTAAACGGATGTCTCGCGCGTTTTATTAGCAGAATACGAGAAACTGCACAGTGATAGTTCGCTTTATGAATCACGAGGAATTCCCATTCCTTGCACTTCCGCAGGGAATAAAGAAAATAACGCACTGCGTTTTTGCGCAGTTACTATCGATTTAAGTGTTCAAACGGCAGAGTTTTCTATTGAAGTTCTTAACCAGTACCGAACGCAGAAGACAACATGTCTGGCCTCCTTAGAGGACGATCGAGCTCTCACATTTACAACCCAGAGATTGCTGATACCGACAGCTGCAGATAGCATGCCTCTCGTTGATAATCGTCCTCTGATCTGACTATTTCCCCGCTGTCAAAGTCAGGAGCGATCTCCATCGTGTTTCGCCTGCCTTTTCCTTTAGCTACTGTTTACTATTCCGCTGGCAACTAATTCGAAATAATGGTACGTTAGCCAACTATTGAGAGATGCTTTTATGTGCATATTAATAACAGTTTATCTATTCGGGACGCTACTTGCAGAGCGGCAGACAATTGCGGGAAAGGACCATAATTTAGGCGGTCTTTCTCGTGATACACGAACCGACTTTACCTTATGTCACACCATATTGTTGTATGTTGTACGTTAACCGGGGACCTAGAAACAACGGAGGGGCTCCGTCCCCGCCACAGCCACAGTGGTTCACAACCAGCGACGACTACCGCATTCGTGCACCCAGGTTCGTCGTTGAGTACACCATCGCAGGCGCTCCTGTCTGTGATGCAGCGTCAAGCGTAACCGCAGCCGTGCTATCCGAGCTGATAGTCCATGCTGCTGCAAACGTCATCCAACTGTTGGTGCAGATGGTTGTTGTCTTGAGAAAGGTCCCCATCTGTTGACTCAGGGATCGAGACGTGGCTGCACGATCCGTTACATCCTTGCGGGTAAGATGCCTGCCATCTCGACTGCTAGTGATACGAGGCCGTTGGGATCCAGCACTGCGTTCCGTATTACCCTCCTGAACCCACCGATTCCATATTCTGCTGACACTCATCGGATCTCGACCATCGCGAGCAGCAATGTCGCGATACGATACAACCGCAATCGCGTTTGGCTACAATCCGACCTTTATCAAAATCGGAAACGTGACGGTACGCATTTCTCCTCCTTACACGAGGCATCACAACAGCGTTTCACCAGGTAACGCCGGTCAACTGTTTGTGTAAGAGAAATCGGTTGGAAACTTTCCTCATGTCAGCACGTTGTAGGTGTCGCCACCGGCGCCAACCTTGTGTGAATGCTCTGAAAAGCTAATCATTTGCATATCACAGCGTCTTCTAACTGTCCGTTAAATTTCGCGTCTGTAGCACGTCATCTCCGTGGTGTAACAATTTTAATGGCCAGTAGTGTAGATTTTATTTTGCAGGTTCTGGGGAATAATAATCTGCCCTTTCAAAGTCCCTTATCTGATAGTATTTGACCATTTGCATACCATATCTTCGCTAGGATGGTGGTCCAAGTCTGCTCCACGTACATACCTTTCTTACCACGTCACGTGCCCGCTACGCCACAAGGGGGCATCCAGCGTCGCAGTGGGCGGCGGTCAGAATGTTTTGACTGATTAGTGTAAATCCTTATCTCTGTATCTCTCACTCTTTCATTTCCCATACAATCACATCACGAGCAGATGGCTTAGGATGCTTTACCTGGGATGAAATGTCCCTGATTCATAGTTACTGGGGAGTCATCCTATAACTACATTCTCCTGACCGACGCAATTTGCTGTTAGTGCTTCTCTAGCGACAAGACAGTGCTCGCCACATCCTTTTACACTTGCGGGTCCGTGTCTCGTGACTTCTAACGGTCAACACAGCATTACAAAACAGGTGTGAGGGTAATTTTGATTACATAGAGTAACATACAAGGTGAACGAAGGTGTGGTCACTGATTTATAGCAAGAACTATCACCTTGAATTTACGTAACGAATAACTGGAGATAGTTACAGAACAGCATTCACTCACTCACTCACTCACTCACTCACTCACTCACACACCCACACACCCACACACATACACACACACACGCGCGCGCGCGCGCGCGCATACAGTGCGTTACTAATAAGCAGGCACAAATACGAGGTTGTAAATTTTCAACTACTACAAACTGTAGGAAATTGTAAGCAGCTACAACGATTGTGCGAAATGATTGGCTCCATTTCAGTACGTAACGCTACCAATCAGTTTCATGAAACGACGAGATGACGCTTTAAAATGGATTTTAGTGCCACATAGCGTTAATGAATTGAAGTAACCGTACAAGAAATTAGTTTTCCGTGTCAATGCAACTGTAACTCTTATAGTCAGTAATAAATACTATCAAAAACAGTCTTGATCACAATTTTTATTTATTACGGTGACCGGTTTTGACCACTACTGTGATCATCTTCAGATCTTCAAAGCAGTTTGGGTTCGCATTAACTGCCGATCCTCCTCAAGGTTGAGTTCATATTACAGATGTTGCTTGAAATTAGACGCAGGTTGTAAAATACATACAAATACACGCAATTGCCTCTTTGAACTTGATTTTCATGATATTGGGATGCTGTAAACCATCCAATAATATAAAACTATGCTGTGCTTTGTAAGAGCAGTTGCATGGGATGTAGTGACTTTATGAGCTGATTCGTATACCATATAATATTATGCGGCTGGCGAAATAATGATGTAAACATTGAAGATTAAATTCCATGTAGTATGCGTAATAACTGGATCACAAAATCTGAACCTTCGGCAGGAACGGCAGTTAATGCGAAGCAAAACATCATTGATGGTCTGAAGATGATCACAGTAGTGGTCGAAACCGGTCACCGTAATAAAGAAAAAATTGTGAACAAGACTGTTTTTGACAGTAAATATTTGTGACACATTGATCACTGTTCACTCCCATAATGTATTCAAAAGTAATTCTTATAGTCAGTGATTTAATATTTCACCGCCGGCCATGGTGGCCGAGCTGTTTTAGGCGCTACAGTCTGGAACCGCGCGACTGCTACGGTCGCCGGTTCGAATCCTGCTTCGGGCATGGATGTGTGTGATGTCCTTAGGTTAGTTAGGTTTAATTAGTTCTAAGTTCTAGGGGACTGATGACCACAGATGTTAAGTCCCATAGTGCGCAGAACCATTTTGAATATTTCACCACCGGTATACTATCAGATCCGACCCCTTCCTTTTTTCCGTGTATTCGTCTACTCGCTGATTCTGTGAATAACTTCCATTTCTTACCTTATCAGTTCTTCTCATTTTCAACACTCGTCTGTAGCACCACATCTCAAATGCGTTGATTCTCTTCTGTTCTGGTTTTCCCACAGTCCATGTCTCACCACCATAGAATTCTGCGCGCCAAACGAACATTGTCAGAAATGGTTTGCTGGTTTGTAACAGAATTTCTTTACTTCGTCTGTTTCGTGATCCCCAATTACAATGTTAAGTGTCTCACTGTTCTCTGTTCTGCTGCTTCTCATTACTTTCTTCTGTTTATTCTTAGTCCGTACTTAGCACTAATCAGACTGTTGATTGTGTACAACAGAGCCAGCAATCCTCGTTCACTTGTACTGAAACTAGCAATGTCGTAAGTGAATCTTATCATTGACATCCTCTGACCTTGAATTTGAGTTCCTCTATTGAACCTAGGTTTCATTTCCGTCATTCCTTCTTCGATGCATAGACTGAATAGTAGCAGCAAAAGACTACGTCCCTGTGTTACGCTCTTCTTAATCTGAGCTTCCAGTCTCATTATATTCTCTATAGGCTACCCTATATTTCACAGAATTTCGACCATCCTGAACGATTTTTCACTGTCGAAGGCCATTTATAAGTCAACAAACCTTAGAAAAGTCTTGATTTTTCTTTAGTCTTGCTAGCATTATCAGCTGTAACGTCCGAACTCCCTCTCTGGTATCTCTACTTTCGCTAAAGCCAAACTGGTCGTCATCTAACAGATTTTCACTTCTCTTTTCTATTCTCCTGTATATTATACTCGACTGCAACTTTTATGGATGACTTGTTAAGTTGACTGTGCAATAATTGTTACACTTGTTGGCTCCTTCCATCGTCAGGATTGTGTGGATGATGTTTCTTCGGAAGTCTGACAGTATATCACCAGACTCACACACTATACACGGCAAAGTGAACAGTTTTGTTACCACTTCCCCAAACGAATTTAGACATTTTGATGAATTGTTATGTATTCCCTTCTTCATTATTATTTATTTTTATGGCCTTCATTGGACCACTGTAGTCAAAAATACAAAGTTCTAAACAAGTTCTTACAAATGGATACAATTTGGTTCGACAATAACTTAATATATTTAGGTAATATAATTATTAGAGGCTATTCTTATATGAAAGGTGTTTTGCTCTTCTGTCTGCCCAATATTTCTTCATTCTTTCAGATATTTTCTTTCTTTCTTCATCTGAGACAACTCTTCCTGTACTCCTTTTATTGATTTTCATTTGTAGTCTGGTTTGCGGGTCTTGCAGTATTCTGGTTTTCTGTGTCTTGTTTTTTAGGTCATCTACTGTAATTTGAAGTTCTTTTATATCTTTCTTAATTTCTGTGATCCATTTAATGTCGCTCTTGCTATTCCACAATTTTTGTATTATTTTTTTACTAATTCTGTTTTCTGGAGTTCTCATCAGATGTCCAAAGAATGAGATGCGTTTCTTCCTGATTGTGCTCATGACTGGTTCTATTTTCTTATATACTGTTTCATTTGATGCTATTCTCCAATGTCCATTTATTTTATACTGTTTATTTATACATGTCCTAATTATTCTTCTTTCTATTTTTAGTATTCTGTCAATTTCTGCTGTATTAGTTGTTTTGAAGATAGTTTCAGCTGCATACGTTATTTCTGGATCTGTAACTGTTTTATAGTGTTTTAATTTTGCATCTATAGATAGGCTTTTTTTGTTGTATGTAGTTTTGGTAATGTAATTTGCATAGTTCAGTTTTTTTATTCTATTTTGCCATGATGGCTTCTCATTTAGATTGTATGTTATTATTTCGCCTAAATACTTAAATTTATCCACAATTTTGATTTCCTGTTCTCCTATTGTAATTTTTTTTGCAAGTGGTGGATCAGTTAGCATAATCTCCGTTTTTTCAAATGATATTCTAAGGCCTACTTTCTCTGCTATTTCTTGTTGTGATTTCACTTGTTGCCTGCCTTCTGCATTATTTGGTTTTAAGCCATCCAAAGCCCTTTTAAATTCTAATACTGCAGCCACTATCTCTTCCACGTCGACTCCTGTTTCTTATTTTATCACGTCGAACAAGATTCCTTCTCCGCCCCCCCCCTCTATACCCCCCTCCCGCCCTCACACCCCCGTCATAGAGCCCATGAATCCACTCTTTCCAGATATCCGCTCTGTCCTCTGCAGGGGAGACTGGAATTTCTGAGCCGAGTGCGGCTCGTGTTCGTGCCGTTATTGCTTGACATCTGGTCTTGGCGGTACTGCCGTCTCTTTTGTTATTCAATTTACTGGCGTCACTAAGTTGTTGGCTTGCCTGCCCGTGAGTGGCAGCAGCAGCGCTTGTCTATAGGTGCACTGTCGTACTATCTTTGGAGCGACCGCTACTATTTCCGGGTCGTCGTGTGTCGGGAGTTGTGTGGGGACGGAGCAGCAGTGAGGTCCACGCACCCATGACACGCCGACCGTTGCTGACACACATGACCTGAGTGGGGACGACCTTGGTTGGTCGTTCGGTCGGGCGTCTCATTCGACGACGTGTACTCGGTCGCCGACCGCTTCTGGGTTCTCCGTGTGTGTCGACTTGCGATTCGTGCTTGTTGTTCCACAGTCACAAGTCTTAGTATTGTTCGAGTTGTTTGTGAAAGTGGTTTCCTGGAACCGTGTGTAGCTTGTGTGGTTTGACTGAGCGGCTATTTTAATGCTGTCTGCGTGCTGCAGGTAGTCGTTCGGTTGGGACAGAGCAGCGAGAAAGTCTTCACCGCACGGTGTCAGGCCGGGACCACTGGCTATTTAGTTTCACTAATCATATGCCCATTCTGCGAAATTAAAATGTCAGCTTTTCTTGAACTGAGTGTTAGAAACTGTAAAAACTGAGTCTTACTTTGATTTAGCGTTAGTTAATGATATTCATGAACTTAGGTCACGAATTCCGCTATTTGAAAAAAAAAATGACTCTGAACACTATGGGACTTAACTTCTGAGGTCATACGGTAGGTCAGCGTGTTCGGTCAGAGAGCCGGTTGGCCTCTGTAGTAAAATACTGAGTGGAAGGATCAACCACCGAACTTGAACAGGATGTCTTACGACGTCCGCAACGACCAAACACAACGATCAACAACGAACAAAATGAAAAAAAAAGAGGTCATCAGTCGCCTAGAACTTAGAAATAATTAAACCTAACAAACCTAGGGACATCACACACATCCATGCGCTATTTGAAACCGAGCCAATGTTGCACAAACCATCCTTTGCTACCAAGAAATATTTTAGGGTTAGCCGTAATACTAGAGGGCATATCATTTATATAAATAAGGAACAGGAGTGGTCCCAACACTGATCCCTGGGGCATCCCCCACTTGACAGTACCAATCTCAGACCACACATGACAGCCATTCTCAATGTTGTGAATAATGACTTGTGCTGTCTGTTGCTAAAGTAGGAGGTGAACGAATTGTGAGTTACTTCCCGTATTCCGTAATGGTCCAAATTCTGGAGCAATATTTTGTGGTCAACACAATCAAACGCCTTAGTTACATTAAAAAAAAACCTATCGTTCGAAACCTTTTGTTCAACCTCACAGGAAATGAGAATATAACATTTCCAGTTCTTAAACGACTCCTAAAGCCGAACTGTACATTTGATAGCAAATAGTGTGATATAAAATGATCAATTATCTATACATACGCAGCCTTTTCAGTAACTTTAGTGAACACTGATGGCATAGAAATAGGTCTAAAAGTGTCTACACTATCCTTCTCTATAAAGCGGCTTTACTACTGAGTACCTTGATCGTTCAGGAAACTGACAATTCCGAAAGCAAAAATTTGAAATATGGCTAAATACAGGGCTAACAAGTGCAGCACAGTATTTTAATATTCTGATAGGCACTCCATCATAACCATGAGAGTCCTGAGTCTTCAGTGATTTAATTATTGACTCAATCTCCCCCTTGTCTGTGTCACAGAGGACTATTTCAATATCGGAAAGGCATTCGCAAAGAAAGTTATATGATTCCCTGCAAAAACAAAATTTTTAATTAATTCACCAGCAATGCTCAGAAAATGATTGTTAAATTCTGTACATATATCTGATTTATCATTAACAGAAATATTTTTACTACGAACTGACTTTATATCGTCGACCTAGTACTGCTGACCAGACACTTCCTTCACTACTGACCATATGGTTTTAACTTTATACTATGAATTTGCTATTCTATTTGCATGCCACATAATCTTTGCTTTCCTAATAACGTTTTTAAGCACCTTACAATACTGTTTGTAATGGGCTACTGTAGCTTGATTGTGACTACTTATAACATTTTGATATAATTCCCGCTTTGTTCTACATGATATCCTTATCGCACTAGTCAGCCACCCAGGCTGCCTACTACTGCTAGGACCCCGTTTAGCACGTTCTAATGGAAAGCAACTCTCAAAGAGCATGATAAATGTGCTAAGGACAGCATTGTATTCATCATCAGCACTATAAACATTCTGCCACTGTTGTGCCTTGACATGGTTTAAAAAACTCTCTGTAGCTGTTGGATTAACTTCCCCACATAGTTTGTAATTAAATATGACATTTTTTTGAGTGAAAACGCCTTTTAGTGTTAAAATTTGCGCATCATGGTCTGAAAGGCCATTCACGCTTTTACTAACAGAATGACCAATTAGTAATGAAGAATGAACAAAAATATTGTCTGTGACTGGGCTACTGTTCAACTGCACCCTAGTTGGAAAAAACACAGTCTGCATCAGATCATAAGACCTTAGGAGATCTAGCAACATGCTTTTTCTTGTACCATCATATACAAAATATACACTGAAGTCACCGCAAGTAACTAATTTCTGGTACTTCATACAAAGTGAATCAAGAACCCCCTCTCTCGCCGGCCGCGGTGGTCTAGCGGTTCTGGCGCTGCAGTCCGGACCCGCGGGACTGCTACGGTCGCAGGTTCGAATCCTGCCTCGGGCATGGGTGTGTGTGATGTCCTTAGGTTAGTTAGGTTTAAGTAGTTCTAAGTTCTAGGGGACTTATGACCTAAGATGTTGAGTCCCATAGTGCTCAGAGCCAGCCCCTCTCTCGCTTGAGCACAAATGCTCTGTAGTTAGGAGACCGATATACAACAACAATTAGAAGTTATTTTCACTAAATTCAACTGCCCTGCACAACATTCAAATACGTGTTCAGTGCAGTGCCTTGATACATCTATGGACTGAAATGGAATAGTTTTTTTACGTAACTAGCCACTGCACCACCCCGCAGGCAGCTAATATAAATCGTGGTAAAGGAAGCTTCTGATTTGTTAAATTATTTAAGTGGTACTCCGACATACCAATAATTTCAGAGTCAACATATATAAGAAGTTCACTAACTGTATCTCTAATACATCTTATATTTTGATGAAATATACTAATTCCTTCTCTACTTGACCTCCTCTGAAGGTGAGCCCTTAATTAGAACGACTTCCGTTAAGTAGGTATACCTATCACCTTACTTCCACCTATAAACGGTGCAGCACTAACCACTACAGGAATTTTTCCATGAGTGACCCCACCACCACCCACTACACTGTCAACTATAAGCTTTTCCAGCTTCCCCTTCCCGTACCTATTGAGGTGCCGGCGATGCCTAGTGAAACCTGATCTACTGATAGACCCAACTAGCACCACTGAAATGAGACCCTTGCCCCCTGCCATCAGCTACCTCCCCAGCTCCACGTTAACGCGCCTAACAGCCTTCTTAACATGAGGCCGATTATGACGCTGAAACAGTTGCACGAAATGCACATTAGTGCCACCAGTTTCAGTAGCTGTCTTTACCAGGTCACCACCTACATCATATTCCCCGTCCCTATGCATTTTGCTTCCTGCTCCACTTGCTACCAGCTCATCGTCGAGTCTCGGTCGGGCACACAGTTTTAATCTGCCAGAAAGTTTCATATCAGCGCACACTCCGCTGCAGAGTGAAAATCTCATTCTGGAAACATCCCCCAGGCTGTGGCTAAGCCATGTCTCCGCAATTATCCTTTCTTTCAGGAGTGCTAGTTCTGCAAGGTTCGCAAGAGAGCTTCTGTAAAGTTTGGAAGGTAGGAGACGAGGTACTGGCAGAAGTAAAGCTGTGAGTACCGGGCGTGAGTCGTGCTTCGGTAGCTCAGTTGGTAGAGAACTTGCCGCCAAAGGCAAAGGTCTCAAGTTCGAGTCTCGGTCGGGCACACAGTTTTAATCTGCCAGGAAGTTTCATATCAGCGCACACTCCGCTGCAGAGTGAAAATCTCATTCTGGAAACATCCCCCAGGCTGTGGCTAAGCCATGTCTCCGCAATATCCTTTCTTTCAGGAGTGCTGGTTCTGCAAGTTTCGCAGGAGAGCTTCTGTAAAGTTTGGAAGGTAGGAGACGAGGTACTGGCAGAAGTAAAGCTGTGAGTACCGGGCGTGAGTCGTGCTTCGGTAGCTCAGTTGGTAGAGCACTTGCCCGCGAAAGGCAAAGGTCCCGAGTTCGAGTCTCGGTCGGGCACACAGTTTTAATCTGCCAGGAAGAATCTTCTTCTTCTTTTTAGTCTTTTCAACTGACCTAGGCCTCCTAACCGCTGAGGACTGCTGGATGTTCCCCACATTTACAGCTACAAGAGGCTCCTCTCCACTCTGACAGTTGGGCAAATCTATGGCATATACGCAAAGTATTACTGGCTGAATACCTCCTCGTACTAGCTGCCTTCTTTCCCACTGCCAGTTCCCATTACCCAACACCTTTCACCCTCCTCAGCCTATCTAGTTCCTCCTTTGCTCGTTGTAATTGCACCTGAAGGGCACAGCACTCCTTTGCCTCTAGCAACTAATTTCTACTACAGATTCTGCATTATCAGGAGAGGATCTCACTAGAATGCCCACTGGATTCCCCACTGCACTCCTTCCAATGAAAATAAAAAAAAGGTTCAAGTGCAACTGAGCACTATGGGACTTAACTGCTGTGGTCATCAGTCCCCTAGAACTTAGAACTACTTAAACGTAACTAACCTAAGGACATCACACACATCCATGCCCGAGGCAGGATTCGAACCTGCGACCGTAGCAGTCGCGCGGTTCCGGATTGAAGCGCCTAGAACCGCTCGGCCACCGTGGCCTGCCCTATGAAAATACTTTGAATAAATCCCGCACCATAACTCATTACTCACAAACCTACGACAGAGCCCATACGTCTCACTCATGGTAAAATTTTACAGTTACTACAAAAGACAAAAAAAAATAAATAAAAAATAAAAAAATAAACGTCTACGTTGCCTACGTTCAGTTATATCAGTAGAACTACTTATAGATCTAACAACAGCGGTCTTGAAGTTCTCTGTCTCCTAAGAAAGCATCTACTTGTATTAATACTACTACACCACAGCTAATAACGATAGCTACAAAGCTTCACAAAATTATTTGTTAAAATCAAAAATTCAAGCGGCCACATTAACACTCATATCAGTTAAAACACCGAATGAAAATTTTCCTGAAATATTTCACTAGAAACAATAAGAAACGTCAGCTGAAAACTAAAGCACGAAGTTTACTAAACTAGTTCAACGCACAGAAAACTATAATAAACACAGCGAGTGAACGTTTCCAAAAGTTTATTATATTATTATTATTATTTCGCCACAAACTGCACGAAACATCGCCTAAAACTATTAAAATTACGAGCTGTATAACAGTGCACAAATAACGTTTTCAGTACTTAGCTTAATAGTCTCTACAGCTGCAACGCTCGCCGCTAATTGTAAACACACTACTGAGGCGCGAAGGTTGGACGAACGACGTAAACACATTCATCAATAACAGACCACTCGAGTCAATAACACAGGAAGGGAGACTGAGATTAGTGAAAATCCACTAATAAGTTACTCTTACAGCAAATATTAACACAAATACTTTTTAAAATATGTAAATGAAGACTAAAAATTTATACAATATTGACGAGCAGTTTCAACAGCTTTCCAGCACACGTTACGTCACACTAAAGGTCATAAATAACGGAAGTTTGACAGAAAAACGTAGGTACAAAGAAGGTAACTGCGAAGAAACCATGGGTAGCACAATGAATGGTTTAGTTGATAAAATAAAAAATGAAATAGAAAAATGTTCACGGAAATTCAAAATTATGGAAATACAAGTCGCTGAGGAATGAAATAAATAGGAAGTGCAGGCAAGCTAAGACAAAATAGAAATCGAAAACAAAATCATTGCCGGAGGAACTGACTCAGCATATCGAAAGTTAAAACAACCGTCGGTGAAATTAAAAACAAAGGCGATAACACTAGGTGTGCAACAGGCATTCCGCTGTTAAATGCAGACTGGAGTGCGGATAGATGGAAATAGTACATTGAAGGCCTCTTTGTGGGGGGAAGATTTGTCTGATGTGATACCACAAGAAGTAGGAGTCGATTCAGAAGACGTAAGGGATCCAGTATTAGAATCAGAATTCAGGAGATCTTTGAAGGACTTCAAAGAAGGCAGAAGGGATTGATAACTTTCCATCAGAATTCCTAACATCATTGGCGGAAATGGCAACTAACTGACAATTCTCGTTGGTGTGTAGAAGATATGAGTCTGGCGACATACCATGTGTTTTTCGGAAAAGCATCATCCACACAATTCCGAAGGAGGGAAGAGCTGACAAGTGCGAAAATTACCGCACAATCAGCTTAACAGCTCTTGCATCCCAGTTGCTTACGAGTATAATATACAGAAGAATGGAAAAGAAAATTGAGGGTGTCCTAGATGTCAATCAGTTTGGCTTTACGTATACGGTATGTGTGGTGTCACCGCCAGACACCACACTTGTTAGGAGGTAGCCTTTAAATCGGCCGCGGTCCGTTAGTATACGTCGGACCCGCGTGTCGCCACTGTCAGTGATTGCAGACCGAGCGCCGCCACACGGCAAGTCTAGAGACACGTCCTAGCACTCGCCCCAGTTGTACAGCAGACTTTGCTAGCGATGCTACACTGACAAATACGCTCTCATTTGCCGAGACGATAGTTAGCATAGCCTTCAGCTACGTCAATTGCTACGACCTAGCAAGGCGCCATTACCAGTGTATATTGAGATTATATAAAGTATCAACAAGAGCGATGTTCACCAATTATGGAATAAAGTTAAGTATTACATCAACTACGTACTTAATTTGCTATATTAACTACTTTACACTGTTCCAGGCCTCACGCAAGCCTGCGTGAGCTTATAGCGTGCATTTCGGCCTCCTCTAGCAACACTACAGTATGTACAACAGCCAAGAGGGAATAATAAGGGTCAACGACGAAGAACGAAGTGATCGTATTTAAAAGGGTGTAAGACAAGGATGTAGCCTTTCACCCTTAATGTTCAATCTGTACATCGAGGAAGCAATTATGGAAATAAAAGAAAGATGAAAGGATACCAATAAATATAGAAATAAAATATAGAAATAAAAGAGAGGTGAAAGGATACCAATGATACGATTCTCTGATGACATTGATATCCTAAGCAGTGTAGAAGAATTACGTGATGTGCTGAACGTAATGAACAGTGTAATGAGTACTGAGTATGGATTGAGAGTAAATCGAAGAAAGACGAAAGTAATAAGAAGTAGTGGAAATGAGAACAGCGAGAACCTAACATCAGGCTTGATGGTCATGTCGTAGTGAAGTTAGGGAACTCTGCTACCTACGCAGCAAAATGACCAATGACGGATGGAGCAAGGAGGACATCAAAAGCAGAATAGAACTGACAAAGAGTTCGTTTCTGTCCAAGAGAAGTCTGATATTATCAAACACAGGCTTTAATTTGAGGAAGGCATTTGGAGCAAATATTTGTGCGGTAATGATACATGGACTGTGGCAAAACCGGAACAGAAAAGAATCTAAGCATTTGAGATGTGGTGCTGCAGACAAATGTTGAAAATAAGGCGTACTGATAGGGAAAGGAATGAGGAGGTTCTGCGCAGAATCAGAGAGGAAGGAATATGTGGAAAGCACTAACAAGAGAAGGGACAGGATGATACGACATCTGCTGAGACATGAGGGAATGACTTCCATGGTACTAGAGGGAGCTGTAGAGGGCAAAATCTGTAGAGGAAGACAGAGATTGGAATACGTCCAGTAAATAATTGAGGACGTATGCTGCAAGGGCTACTCTGAGATGAGGGGGTTGGAGCAGGAGAGGTAATCGTGGGGACTCGCATCAAATCAGTCAGAAGACTGATGACCCAAAAAAAATTCTACGTTAAATAACTTCACGCAGTAAAGGTTAGCCAGGACATTCTGATTACTATTCAAACACGCTTCTCTTAGACTAAGGATTGTGACAGCCATTAAAACTCTTAAATACTCTCAAGAGCATAATTTGAAGATTAAAATGAAAGAAATATCGAGAGCTGTTCTTTGCGGAGTCGGTTCCACGTAGCTGTATTGTTAGACGTAAGGTTGTCGTAATATCCACCGTCCCCCCTCTGTCTCACAAAGGCTCCACTGTAATTTGGTGCCTAATTTTCCGTGGCATTTAATCGTCCCCCATAGCCGAGCGCGATATTCATGAATTCTGGAATACGGGGAGGCACGCTGAACCCCCACCGAGTCCTCCAGATGGATTAACGATGACGGCCGGTCAGCCTGGATGCTGTTTTCAGGTAATTTCCCCCATACAACTAAGTGAAAATACTGCTGGTACCCGTGTACTACCCCACTTACACAGTTCGCAAATATTTAGAAAAAAAGCATCCTATCACGTGTATGGTCTATAACGCTAAACGGTGACAGCGGTGTCGGTGTGGAAATGGAGAAAAGGGTGCCCGGAGAGGCGAGGATACGGGGGGGGGGGGGGGTGGGGAGTGGGAACGGTGGGACCGGCCCAGGACCACCAACTAATCTGGGGTAGTATGCCGGCCCCACGAAGACTCATCTTAAGGCCAGGGAGTAAAATAAGTACCTTGACAAACAGCTTCCTGTTGTGGCGGCCAATAAAGGATAGAATCGACTGATTGATTTGAGTTGCGAATAACAAATTTGGTTCTTTGATTGAATCGTAACGAGGAATACATACGCAACAAAATTTTCCAAAGAATCTCTGAAGAGACACCGTTCTCTTGAGCTAAATTTAATTGAGACTAGATCAACAGGATGAACAATAGTAAAACCAAAGCACACAAGAGAAATATCTCCGCCTCTTAAGAATTTATAGAGTTTAACGACCGTTTAAACGCCATGTTTACCAGAGCATTTTTAAAAATATGAACAGCTTAATGGCAGTAAAACAAACTTACGTCGTCTTCAAAATTTTAAAAATGGAACTTTTAAAACCTTAGTTTCCTACTGACTTGGCAGGTTTTGGGTTTGGATCCTGGACAGTGTTGATCAAATCCTGACTCCTATTAACATCCACCTGGTTCCATAACCATGTGGCCTGATAAACAACCAATATTCATCGACAACGCAGTTTATATTATCCACTAAACCGTTGACCTGAAACAGTTCGCTAGTAGTCACAAGACACAGCAACATGTTGCAACATACGCTGATGGGACAGAACTTTACGACCACCTGCTTAATAGCTTGTTTGTCCGTCTTCGGAACGAAATACATCACTGATTCGGCGCATCAGCAATCCGACAGTTTGTTGGTAGGTTTGTGGAGATATGTGGCGCTAGATGTGTACGCAGAGGTCATGTAATTCACGTAAACAACGGGCCGCTGATTTGCGTACGCGGTGATGGTGTCCGATAGTTTGCCAGATGGGTTCCATAGGATTTGCATCTGGTGAATTTGGTCGCCGAGACGTCAACGTCAGTTCACTACAATGTTCCTCAAACCACTATAGAACGGTTCTGACGCTAAGACACGAACAATTACACTGCTGTAAAATGACACCGCCGTCGGGGAACACATGAAGCATGGAGAGATGAAGGTGGTTCGCAGCCTTCAGCATGTCTTCGATTTTTACCACAGGTCCCATGCAAGCGTAGGAGAATGTCTCCCAAGCATAATACTTCTCCACCAGTCCGCATGCGTGACGCACTGCACGTTTCGAGCCGCCATTCATCTAGATGACGGCGTTTGTGTAGACGACCATCGACCTAGTCTAGCAAATATGTGATTCACCCGAAGAGCCGACAGATTTCCGTTGACCAGCGGTCGAATCCCAGTGCTCCCGTGCTCACTGCAAAAGTAATTGACGATGTCGTTGGTCGGCATGTAAGGACGTTGGGGTGGTCCGCTGCGGAGCTCCAAGTTCAACAATGTACAATGAACGAAATGCTGCAACGTACGAGGGCAGTTCAATAAGTAATGCAACACATTTTTTTTCTCGGCCAATTTTGGTTGAAAAAACCGGAAATTTCTTGTGGAATATTTTCAAACATTCCCGCTTCGTCTCGTATAGTTTCATTGACTTCCGACAGGTAGCAGCGCTGTACGGAGCTGTTAAAATGGCGTCTGTAACGGATGTGCGTTGCAAACAACGGGCAGTGATCGAGTTTCTTTTGGCGGAAAACCAGGGCATCTCAGATATTCATAGGCGCTTGCAGAATGTCTACGGTGATCTGGCAGTGGACAAAAGCACGGTGAGTCGTTGAGCAAAGCGTGTGTCATCATCGCCGCAAGGTCAAGCAAGACTGTCTGATCTCCCGCGTGCGGGCCGGCCGTGCACAGCTGTGACTCCTGCAATGGCGGAGCGTGCGAACACACTCGTTCGAGATGATCGACGGATCACCATCAAACAACTCAGAGCTCAACTTGACATCTCTGTTGGTAGTGCTGTCACAATTGTTCACAAAAATCTGAACGAACTTCTCCTTCTTCATAACAACGCAAGACCTCACACAAGTCTTCGCACCCGAGAGGAGCTCACAAAACTTCAGTGGACTGTTCTTCCTCATGCACCGTACAGCCCCGATTTCGCACCGTCGGATTTCCATATGTTTGGCCCAATGAAGGACGCAATCCGTGGGACGCACTACGCGGATGATGAAGAAGTTATTGATGCAGTACGACGTTGGCTCCGACATCGACCAGTGGAATGGTACCGTGCAGGCATACAGGCCCTCATTTCAAGGTGGCATAAGGCCGTAGCATTGAATGGAGATTACGTTGAAAAATAGTGTTGTGTAGCTAAAAGATTGGGGAATAACCTGGTGTATTTCAATGGTGAATAAAACAACCCCTGTTTCAGAAAAAAATGTGTTGCATTACTTATTGAACTGCCCTCGTACAATGAACGAAATGCTGCAACGTACATGTGCGTGCACTAGAATTAGCTCTTTCAGCAGAGTTTCCACATATCTATCCTACTTTTCTGTGGAAACAAGTCTCCGAATCCCATTTTCCGTGGAGAGTCGGGCTCGTCCGACCATTTAGTGCCTAGTGGTAGTTTCACTGTCCTACCTTTTACAGTAGTTGCTCACGACAGTAGCCCGTGAATATTCGACCAGCTTCGCTGTTTTCGAGCTACTCGTTCACAAGCTCTGAGTAACAATAATCTGCCATCCGTCAAAGTCACTTATCTAAACGGATTTCCACATTTGCAGTACATATTTCCACTAGGGTGATCTCCCACTCGTGTCTGCTGCAATTGCATAGTTTTGTTACCTCGTCACGTGCCCAAAACTCCACCACGTGGCATCCAGCGTCGCCATGGGCAGTGAGCATGATGTTTTGGCTTATCAGTGCAAGTTTGTGGTTAAAATGGCTCTGAGCACTATGGGACTTAACATCTGAGGTCATCAGTCCCCCAGAACTAACTAATCTAAGGACATCACACACATCCATGCCCGAGGCAGGATTCGAACCTGCGACCGTAGCAGTGCAAGTTTAAAGAGAGTTAGGATAGTCTGCTGAAAAGTAATAGCTCAGAATTTTTTTGCATAAAAAAAACAAGGATGAGGGTATGGAGCAGAATGGAAAAAGTGAAATGGGAAGACCGAGTAAGAAAGGAAGAAGAATTAAGAAGAGTTGGAGAAAAAAGAAAAATGCTGAAAGTCATCAGAAAGAGAAAACGGAACTGGATTTGACATTGTTTGAGAAGGGACTGTTTATTGAAGGAGGGAAAAGGGGGAAGAGGAAAAAGAAGATGTCAAATGCTGGACAATGTCAGAGGAGGCAAATATTCAGAAATGAAAAGACTGGCTATGGACAGACAAAAGTGGAAGAGGCTTAACCCATGACAAGACCTGCCATAAGGCAGAATACCGTACTACTCTAGAAACGTTTTAAGTAAAACAAACGTTATTAAAAGTCAAGATTTTTTTCCTCATTCCCACATATTTATTTTTAAACATAGTCTCCTAGGCTACGAACACAGTTTTTCCAACGAGGGACCAACCTCACTGTATAATGTTTGACTATGCTAATAGAGCCATAATCTCACCACTGCTTGTACCGATTTATTGATATCAAAATCCTCGAGTGTTTTCTTTAACTTTTGGCAACGTATGAAAATCGGTTGGAGGGCCACGTAGGGAAACTTAAGGAGGATAATCGATAACAGTGAGCGTAATTGGCACATAGTTGCTCATGTCTCAGCGCTCGATTGTCGTCTGGCATTGTCATGCTTAAGGACCGTGTGCTCGAGTCAGATATTCGAAGCCCTCTAGTAACATAAGGCTGCAAATGTAAGGAATAAAGATGTAGAATGCTGATACCGCCTGTTTTACTTAAGAAACTTTTAGATAATTGGCTGTGAGCGCTATGGGACTTAACTTCTGAGGTCATCAGACCCCTAGAACTTAGAACTACTTAAACCTAACTAACCTAAGGGCATCACACACATCCATGCCCAAGCAAGATTAGAACCTGCGACCTAGCGGTCGCGCGGTTCCAGACTGTAGCGCCTAGAACCGCTCGGCCACTCAGGCCGGCCCAAGAAAGGAACTCTTAGAGTTTTCATATGAAAATTCGGAGGCGTTACACTTCAGCACGCGATCATAAATAATAAATGATATCCAAATGCAATCTGTGTCGTTTAAACTGGCCAGTTCATAATTTTTCGTGGGACAAAAACAGCAGGATCACAGCAGCTAAGCAAGGGCAAGGATAGCAAACCATCATCTTACACTACCTGATCGAAGCACTATCTGTCTAGTCACTAGAGACCAGAAACAGAACGAACTCGAGTCTAACCTTGTAGATCGCAAACAGTAACACCCAGGCGCCGCTGTTACGTCACTGCAGCAGTGGCTTCCTTCCCGCTGTAGTTCCGCTGGCATTACGAGCCTGAGATCGCTGGCGCTGCGGTCGCTTTGTGTTCGTCCACTCGTTCTGCCCTACTACAGCGTGCCGTGGTGTACGAGGTGTGGCTAGAAAAAAACCAGACTAGTACTGGTGAAACAATAAAACGGATGCAATAAGCCTGAAAGTCGCGTGGCCTGTCACGTGACTCTCGCTCCGCCTACTGCTCGAGTTTCATCTGCCTCCTGCACTCAGTCTGCCCGTGGCGTCTGTTTTAAGTAGTTGACGTTTTGTCTGTGTGTCGGAAAATGTTGAGTGTACAGAAAGAACAGCGTGTTAACATTAAATTTTGTTTCAAACTAGGAAAATCTGCAAGTGAAACGTTTGTAATGTTACAACAAGTGTACGGTGATGATTGTTTATCGCGAACACAAGTGTTTGAGTGGTTTAAACGATTTAAAGATGGCCGCGAAGACACCAGTGATGACACTCGCACTGGCAGATCATTGTCAGCAAAAACTGATGCAAACATTGAAAAAAATCGGTAAACTTGTTCGACAAGATCGCTGCTCTGCTCTGATTGTTAAACGGCGATATTGTCGAACAAGTTTACCGATTTGTTTCAATGTTTGCATCAGTTTTTGCTGACAATGGTCTGCCAGTGCGAGTGTCATCACTGGTGTCTTCGCGGCCATCTTTAAATCGTTTAAACCACTCAAACACTTGTGTTCGCGATAAACAATCATCGCCGTACACTTGTTGTAACATTACGTTTCACTTGCAGATTTTCCTAGTTTGAAACAAAATTTGATGTTGACACGCTGTTCTTTCTGTACACTCAACATTTTCCGACACACAGACAAAACGTCAACTACTTAAAACAGACGCCACGGGCAGACTGAGTGCAGGAGGCAGATGAAACTCGAGCAGTAGGCGGAGCGAGAGTCACGTGACAGGCCACGCGACTTTCAACCTTATTGCATTCGTTTTATTGTTTCACCAGTACTAGTCCGGTTTTTTTCTAGCCACACCTCGTATAGCCGTAATGTAGCACGTATGTTGAGTGCACCATCTCGCTGTCTGAAAGTAGCACTGACAGGACGTAAAGACTCTCAGGATCAGATAGCCCCTAAGAAAGCTACGTTTTGTGAGACTGTTGACGATGAATGTCGAAAATTGAGTGACACTGTGTATACAACTGTAGTTCTACCCATAAGTCGAGAGTGATGTCACACCTCAGGAAAACATACTGATTTCGTCCAATGAAATCAATACGATTGTGTCTTGGTTTACTTGTGCTGAATCATGCGAAAACTGGGCATAGAGAAACGCCACGCTTATGTCTGTGCTACCAAAAAGCGTCCCACTTTTGTATTCTTTTTCTCACGTCAGCTTTTATATGTGGCCTTACAGCGAGTTGTGTGGCTTATCTTTCATTTCTGCAACTTTTTCGTAGATTGATGTGACTTTGTATTAGTAATTAATCACCATTTAGAAAACACGCTTCATCTACATGTCCAGTTTTCTAGTACCGCCATGCGCCAACGTAATTGTTAGACACTCTCTGACTATAGGCGAAATATTAAAATAATTTTACATCAGCCTTCAAAAGCCTCACCCTGATATATACAGGCTGTAAAATTTAAGTTGACAAACCAGAATAACTCGAAAAATAAGCTTCACACACAAAAATGTGTTGAATCCAAAATTCACTATTTTCGAGGTGGACATCTGCTGGTGTTAAAATTAGCCCGCCACCCCATTCCCCTGGGGTGTGGCGGGAGGAAACTTTAAAATTTCAAATGAGAACCTCAATTTTTTATTGCAGAATCACATTCTACATAAAAAAACTACGTACATTTTGTCTTAAACATTTGTTTTCATTCTTGGTAGTTGGTGCTGTAATTCAAGAAAATCTATGTTGTCAATTTGCGATTTATTCTGTTTGTCAACTTAGAATTTACACCCTGTATACGGTACAGGGCTATTACAAATGATGGAAGCGATTTCATAAATTCACTGTAGCTCCATTCATTGGCATATGGTCACGACACACTACAGATACGTAGAAAAACTCATAAAGTTTTGTTCGGCTGAAGCCGCACTTCCGGTTTCTGCCGCCAGAGCGCTCGAGAGCGCAGTGAGACAAAATGGCGACAGGAGCCGAGAAAGCGTATGTCGTGCTTGAAATGCACTCACGACAGTCAGTCATAACAGTGCAACGACACTTCAGGACGAAGTTCAACAAAGATCCACCAACTGCTAACTCCATTCGGCGACGGTATGCGCAGTTTAAAGTTTCTGGATGCCTCTGTAAGGGGAAATCAACGGGTCGGCCTACAGTGAGCGAAGAAACGGTTGAACGCGTGCGGGCAAGTTTCACGCGTAGCCCGCGGAAGTCGACGAATGAAGCAAGCAGGGAGCTAAACGTACCACAGCCGACGGTTTGGAAAATCTTACGGAAAAGGCTAAAGCAGAAGCCTTACCGTTTACAATTGCTACAAGCCCTGACACCCGATGACAAAGTCAAACGCTTTGAATTTTCGGCGCGGTTGCAACAGCTCATGGAAGAGGATGTGTTCAGTGCGAAACTTGTTTTCAGTGATGAAGCAACATTTTTTCTTAATGGTGAAGTGAACAGACACAATGTGCGAATCTGGGCGGTAGAGAATCCTCACGCATTCGTGCAGCAAATTTGCAATTTACCAAAAGTTAACGTGTTTTGTGCAATCTCACGGTTTAAAGTTTACGGCCCTTTTCCTTCTGCGAAAAAAAGTTAGAGGACACGTGTATCTGGACATGCTGGAAAATTGGCTCATGCCACAACTGGAGACCGACAGCGCCGACTTCATCTTTGAACAGGATGGTGCTCCACAGCACTTCCATCATGATGTTCGGCATTTCTTAAACAGGAGATTGGAAAACCGATGGATCGGTCGTGGTGGAGATCATGATCAGCAATTCATGTCATGGCCTCCACGCTCTCCCGACTTAACCCCATGCGATTTCTTTCTGTGGGGTTATGTGAAAGATTCAGTGTTTAAACCTCCTCTACCAAGAAACGTGCCAGAACTGCGAGCTCGCATCAACGATGCTTTCGAACTCATTGATGGGGACATGCTGCACCGAGTGTGGGAGGAACTTGATTATCAGCTTGATGTCTCCCGAATCACTAAAGGGGCACATAATGAACATTTGTGAATCCCTAAAAAACTTTTTGAGTTTTTGTATGTGTGTGCAAAGCATTGTGAAAATATCTCAAATAATAAAGTTATTGTAGAGCTGTGAAATCGCTTCAGTCATTTGTAATAACCCTGTATATGGGTAAATGGGTGACGCAGTTAAGACACAGACGACAAATATATATAGAAAGAATAAATATATCGAGATGTGGTTTTAGCCAAGTTATAGCGGACAATATGTTGAATACGTGACGTTCAGAGGTTATTTTGACCATTTATAGCCGCGCGGAGTGGCCGCACGGTGCGAGGCGCCACGTCAGTAATTGCGCGGCTGCTCCTGCCGGAGGTTCGAGTCCTCCCTCGGGCATGGGTCTGTGTGCTGTCCTTACCGTAAGTTAGTTTAAGTTGGATTAAGTTGTGTGTGTAAGCTTAGGGACCGATGACCTTAGCAGGTTGGTCCCACAGAAATTCACACACATTTGAACATTTTTGACCATTTATAGTCGCCGAAGTACGACACCAACTTTTCTTCTAATACGACTACATATTTATTTCTGTGAAATTTGAAAGAAACAGAAGGCGCGTCTCACTGTCTTACTTCACGAACAACTACTGTACACATATCGCCCACAGCGCGTTCACACCCTAAGCCCACAGCACCATCGTGGCAGACGGCGGTTGTCCCAGTGGCTGTTGCAGACGTGTGCTGCAGAATCACTGTTCACGTCCAAGCTTTTATTTACCAATGAGGCAGGGTTCACGGGTGAAGGCATTTCCGTAACCAGCGTCTATAGCAATTCAGGAACGAGGGCATCGACACGGATTTTCAATCGACGTATGGACAGGCGTACTTGTCCGTAGGTTAATAGGGCTGTACGTTCTACCACAAAGGTTAACTGTTTCGCTTTATGTAGACTTTCTCATTAATGTACTGCCTACCTGGCTGGAGGCTGTGGCATTGCAGTAGCGAATACAAATGCGGTTCATGCATGGTGGAGCACAAGCACACCTCCTTCACAATGTGCGTGAACATCTGATGCAGACATTTCAGTACCCCTTGCCTGGTCGAGGGACAGGGTTGGTGGTCGTGGGCGGGGGGGGGGGGGGGGGGGTGAGGGCGGCACACCTTAAACCACTAGCCTTTTAGTTATGGGGACACTTGAAGGAATTGGTGCACGTCACGGCAATTAACGATGTGCGGAGACTACAGGGTTGCGTCTTCAGTGCGTGCCCTCAGGTACAACAACGGCCCGGTATACTTCAAAGGGTGCGTCATGCCTTACGCCGGAATGTAGAGTGGTGTACTGTCATAAATGGACGCCACGTTGAACACTTCCTGCAAACACGTGTTTATCGCAGATAGTATGCATTCCGGATCCATGCTTATTGGAATTATCTCCCGAAGTACGCATTTCCGGACCCATGTTTACTTACTTATTTTTCTTGTTTCGATGCGTACTGTCACCTCTCAAAGTATTCGTCAGTTTTTTTAACACTCTATACAGGGGGTTGCAAGATGCATTTATCAATACACTCAGCAAAATTGATTAGAGAAGATAGAGGCAAAATTCAGTGACAAAAAGCGAAATAAATTTCAGTGAATTGCTTAAAGTGGTGAAATACATAGTAAGTAGAAGTTTAGTGTGCCAAAACGTAAAAAGTATATGATCTTGCCAATGGTGAACTGAATAGGAGAAACTAGAAAAATTTACGAAGATAGGAAACAGATGAGGTGCGAGGAACAGATCTATTTTCACAGCGGAAGAGAATGAATACAATGAGGGAAATTTGAAAGATGAAAAACGACATGAAATCACAGGACTTAGTGCGACATTCTGCAAGAAGACAGAGAGAAATTATTGATGGAACAAGGTAACGAAATGAACTACTTACAGTACATTAACAGTGAGTAAAGACAGCAATCATGAATTCATAAAATTTAAAAATTTTCGAAATATCTCAAACTGTTTTGGATTATTCTTCAAATTTTTGGGAATATTCTCTAACTAATTTTTGAAATGCTCTCTGTGTTCTATAAACAAATGAACGAGTTAATGACAGTATTTTTATTCAAATTAGGTAATTGTTGGACACTGAATATAATAATATTTCAGAACAGTTTCTAGAATTCGAGAGTATTTCTGAGAATGAAATGCTAACATATAATAATTTACGACGTCCAAGATAGCTTAAATGTTGCAGTATTCACATTCGACTATTGGTACGTGACGATAAGTTGCGTTCACTGACGTATTTAATAAGACTTCATGACGTTTAGAATACTTAAATGAGATTGTTAGCTATCTCAACGAAGGTATTAGCAAAATAAATACAGCCTGCCGATGTGGCCGAGTGGTTCTAGGTGCCTCAGTCCGGAACCGCACTGCTGCTACGGGCGCAGGTTCGAATCCTGCCTTGGGGATGGATGTATGTTATGTCCTTAGGTGAATAGGTTTAAGTAGTTCTATGTCTAGGGGACTAATGACCTCAGATGTTCAGTCCCATAGTGCTTAGAGCCATTTGAACCATTTTTGAATTAACTGCATGTGAAGATGACAGTCAAGTGCTGAAACCGTAATGTGAACGTTGTAATTTTTAAACGCTCTCGGTCGTAATAAATTATTGTATATATATATATATCAATGGTCACAATCTTCCGTTTGATAATATTAGCAAACATTTCTAATACTAATATTTAACGACATTTTTTAACATTCATTGCTACTAAGTTCACAAGTTACTGATGTGAATATAAATATAAATCGAAGCGAGAGTTTTTCAGCTGGTAAAAATCACAGTTTTCCAGAGCCAGTACAGAAAAAGTTTCACTTGCTACTACCACGTAGCATAGGTTAACAGGCTGTTATTTACATAACACATTGCCGTATAAATTGAAAGAGTTCAACGTAAGTTATGTAATAAAGTGAGAAAGAGGAGAAATAAAACATAACTGTGTATCAATGTTCCGTATTTATTATCCAATTACAACGTCTTGCTTCCCCCTTCCAGTATCATATGCCCCAAAGATACAGTTCTTACGTCTTATCGACTCGCCGGCCGCGGTGGTCTAGCGGTTCAGGCGCTCAGTCCGGAACCGCGCGACTGCTACGGTCGCAGGTTCGAATCCTGCCTCGGGCATGGATGTGTGTGATGTCCTTCGGTTAGTTAGGTTTAAGTAGTTCTAAGTTCTAGGGGACTGATGACCACAGACGTTAAGTCCCATAGTGCTCAGAACCATTTTAACCATTTTTTTCTTATCGACTCGCTGGGGGTGGATTCACCTCCAAGAGTGGTTGGTAATTTTTTTTTTTTTTTTTTTTGTAATACAGAACGAGTTTCGGTCCACAGGCAATCATCAGGTATCATAAAATATTTGAAATTGCATACGAAGCGATGTAAAATAAGTGGCGTTAAATAATATAATGTCCATGTAAACAGTGACGAATCGTTGCTAGTACATTATTTGACACCACTACTTTTGTACCGCTTTGTTGGGTTTTTGAAGTAATTTATGATACCTGATGAGGGTCTGTGGTCCGAAACTGACCGTATAGTGATTTTAAAAGTAGCTCTTGGCGATGATTCACGACCTTTGCTGATATTTACGAGCTGCAGGTCACGCCTTCTTATAATATGGTGGTACAGCTTATGCGCCTAGAACTAGAGACACGGTGACCTCGCGCGGTGCTCGGCCGCCTCTCTCCAAGGCGGTGGCTGCACGAGGGCGGACACTTACTGCCATCTGGTCCCGTCCGACCCGGGTGAGCGGAGACTTGGGGACCCACGGCACACGCCTCGCCTCACCTCTCCACCCGGTCCGGTAGAACCTGTACCCGTCAGCCGCTGCCGCAGCCGCCGCCTGAGCGGTATATAAGGGCCCAGCCCGCTCCAGGAATCGACACTCTCACCCAAACAGCACAGCACAGCGCAGCTCCCAGCCGACGCCAACCAACCAACCAACCAACCAACCATGAAGGCTGTTGTCGTGAGTACACTTGTCTCGTTCTCATGTAATAGAGTTACTTGAGTCAGAAACCGCTTTCATTCTCAACTACACAATTATGAAAGGTGTAGTCGTGACCAGCGCAAAGTCGGGCTTGATGTTCTGGCGGTAAAGGTGCAAACTGAGAGATCGCGGCTTTCGGTTCAAGTCGGACTGCGAAAATTTTCAGTCGGACTAAAATGTAGCATTCACTTTCAACGACGAGGGGAGTCGCGAGGAACGACGAGTTTGGCTACGTTCAACTGTTGGTCCCATCCGCCCAGCTGGCTCAGTGGCGCAGGTTACGGACAAGCAAGTAGCAGAACTGGAGTCCAATTGGAGGACTTGCGCCTGGTCGTTGAGCAGCAGAAAATTGTTGTTATCAACCAATTGAATACTGCAGTGCTCTACTACGTAAAGTCCTGTTGGATGGTGCTAGACCTTCGTCTACTTCGACCTTTGGGTTGAGTTACATATCCAGTTATGAGAGTTGATAAGTCTTCATTTTGTCAGACTTGGAATTTTACATCTATACTCCGCAAGCCACCTATCAGTGTGCTTCGGAGGGAACTCTGTGTTCTAGTTTCACTTCACTGCTCTACTGTCCGAGGCGCCTTGTGGTGTTTGGCTGAGTGTACTTTGTGCACTTCACTCATTCCCCCCCCCCCACTTTTCCCATTCCACTTTCAAATGGTCGGTCAGTAGGGTGACTGCTGGGAATCCTCTGTGTGAGCACCTCTCTTATTTCCAATACGTCGTCTTTTTGAGAGCTATGCGTAGGAAGAAGCAATAGAGGTGTACGTTCTGATAATTTTAACAGTGAAGCATACCGTCATATACAGGGCCTGTTTATACCGTCTGGCAGCAGAGTTGGGTGCGCATTTCAGTGACAGATTCGCGACAACTTAACGAAACAGTGGGGAAACGAGCTGCCCTTCTTTGGATATTTTTTTCCCTTTATGTCCTGTCTGCTACGGATCCCAGACTGACTTTCGTTATGCAACTATTGGCAGAACTGGGGGTCCGTAAGCTTCCGGCTTGCCTGGTGACCTACAAATTCTGAGGCTTCTACCAATTAATCTCAGTCGGTCCGATATCTTAACTGCTGTTAGTTCTATGTGGTCGTTCAAGTTTAAGATTTTTGATAACATTTTTGGGAAACAGCGGTCTGTTAAGCTACATAACATTGGCGAAGGGAACACTTTACATCGCGACGGTTATTTTATGAAAATGACGATTTTGAGCACTTTGAGCGACTGAGATCTACTGGCTGTTCCAGAAATCGTCAAATTCTGCTGATGACGCTGTTCTGAAGATGGCCTACGATTAGGCCGAAACCGATCATTTTTAATAAAATAACCATAGCGATCTGGACTGTTATTTCACTGACTTCATGTTCCAGGGTTCTGTTGGCCGGGAACGCTGTCTTCGCCGGTAATAAACTGTATTTTATGTCCACTTTGCCTCGATCGTCACAGGCTATTTTCTTCCAACGTAGCATAATTAGTTAAATTCGTCTACTTCGTGGTCACCAATTTTGGTGTTAGGTTTATCTCTAGATTCATTGCTGCTTCTACTCACTATTTTCGTCTCTCAGTCCATATTCTGACGGTAGCAATAACATCAAGTATTATTATGATACTGAATAAGCTATGTGTGGCAAAGTAAATAAAAAAAAATCCCACGAACTGTGGACTATATTGTGATCACGTATTCTTTCGCGAAAGACGTCTTCTATTAAATGGCCTCTGTGCACTGGTCGATAGACTATGAAACTCCGAGCTTTCGAAAGTTCAGTAGTATTAATCAAGAGAGCAACTGTCTGTCGGAGGAGTAAAAGGGTCGCAAACTGTAGTCGTTTGCCTTATCACGATCCATTACGTATAAGCACAAGAGACTGAGCGCACTGCCAGATTCTGACCATGGTTTTCGGTAGGTTAATTTGGGAGCATGGCATACGCCGTAACTATAAATCTTCAGTCAAATGTTCCACTACCACTTCTCCTGGTATTAGGTTGGGAATTCCCCTACAAACAAGGGATCACAGTCAAGACAGGGACACAGTTTATAATTCACTTTTGGGACAGAGTCCTACAAGATTGCTGTGTATGCCTAGTGTAAGTGTATATTGTAGCTCTTTCCATTCCAATGCCCAGAATCCTCTAATTTCCGGTTCTAATTTTTTTTAAATTCCTTGCTTTGTTCCTCGATTTGCTTCCAACCAACCTGCAACGACTCTTTGGATTACTCTGGTTTATGCTAAAATTCGGCGCGAATAGACTGCGACACATGTAACTAGGTTTTGTCAAGTTGATAGCACTATGTCGTCGCCTGGTTAGTACCTCGTAATTAAGCCGAGCTATATCGATGATCTGCTGGATACGGTTGTTTCGTAAACGAGTATATTCTCTTGTATCAATGCCCATTGTTCCTAATCTCACGTATATGAATAGTAATTTTGTATAAAATTTGTACCGGTAATAGCAAGAATGAGCTAATTACCTGTTTATTGCATAGCTTCAGCCTTGAATGGGCAAGGTTGTGTGCCGACTCTATCACCGCTATTTGTACGTTTTTTGGTGAGAAAGCCCTAACGCACATCAGCTTTCTTGTATGGAAGTCTAACAGAAAATAAAGACTTGTTACTGCTAGAGAAATCTGATTTGATTCGGGATTCTTCCGTGTTTACTGTACTTTACAGATGTTTCAGTTCTCCACTGTAGGTTACTCTTTAGTGAGTAGCGCCGTGAAAGCCTGACTGTTGAAAAGACCATTATCCTCCATACATTTAGGATCTCTTTGACACAACCCTTTTGGGCTTCTTCGGACTGAGAGAGGAGGGTGCAAGGCTGTGAGGCTCGATTCGAAAATTAGTTAGGTGCTTCAAAAAAATCAAAAATATATGAACGTCATCCAAACTTAGGTCTGGACAATTCCTACGGTGGGTATGATTACTGGCCCACAGTGGATGACACTTCCAGTCACTATCGGCATGTCAGTATCAGCACTGTAAAACTACAACTAAGTCAATATGCATAAAATGCAAACAATATTTCTGTCTTCCAAACGGGGTGGTTTACTTCAAGCTCTTTTACATACCGGAAGGAGCCTGTATTGTGTCTTTGTACTGCAAAAGTTATAAATTCGTTGTGATTATTTATTTTTATGCAATGAAATGTAAGCTATGTACAGTGTAGTATTTTGCTATCATTTCTGTAAGATACTAGTAACATAAAAAGGAGTATGATACAAGTAACGGAAGAAGAAGCTTTCTTTCATTAATGATGCACTAAATGCTAACGATGTTGCATTAAGTAAAAGAATAGTTAAGCTGAAAAGAAAGCTGAAATAAAAGCTGGCTCCTATGAGTCTTCAAGCGCTTTTCCCATTAAATTTTAGAGAAATACATGTTTCCTGGTTGCAAAGGGATACGCGAATAAAAATCCGATAGTGAGATGTTCTGACTTAGGGAGAAACAGCAACAATTCTTTTATTACTTATTCCTGCCTTGGGTCACACCACTGCTGCTACCATCACTTTTCGATATCTGCATGTGTATACCTCATCCCACATTTTGCTGCATGATGGAGGGTATTTCTGGAACCTCTGTCACTTTCTTACATGTCTGCTACATGCGTCGCCGAAAAGTCTGACACTGCAGTTGATCGAGCAATTCAGTAATGCTCGCGGGCCGACTAAACAGATCCGTGACGAAACACTCCGCTCTTCGTTTAGTCTTTTGTATGACTTATTTACCTCGTAAGAGTCACAGAGTGATGAGCAACAAGGTACTCATTTCTCGGTACTAGAAGTGATTTTGAAAACATTTCTTTGGCGGACGCATGTTATTTCTGGAAGTTGCTCTAAAATCCGTATTGGAAGTACTATTTGAACCACCATTTCGCTGAACCACCATTTCGCTGAAGTATTATTTTTCCTTAAGATACATGCTATGAGGAGAAGGTGTTGGAACAGGCCGGCCACATCAAAGCGATATTTCATTCGCCTCCTCCCTGCCACAGCGCTTTGCTACGCTCAATCCTATAGGAGAAGAAACGCCGTTCTCCACCTCCAAAGCGACAAACAAACGCATTCATCATGAAGCCTATAAGGAAAGGAAAGAATCATTAATTTTCGGCGTCATTGTGAAACAACCGATTGTACTTAATATTTTAGTAAAAAGCAGTCCAGATCGCATCTGTTTCATCTTTAATGCTCGGTTTCTGTTTATAAGACCATCCTCACAGGCGAGTTGAGGTGAGAAGCTGGAGCAGTTAGCCGTTGTTTGGTGTCCATTGTTACCTGTCACGAACTTAATTAAATGCGAGTCTTATGGCATCTTTTGTTGTTGGATTCCAAGGTGTAGGTTAAGCTGCTAGATAGCAAAGCGTTTTCTTTCCCTTTTTGCAATAGCCACTTCCCTCGTGGTGTGTAGCAGTTGTGTCTCTATAGGTGACTGTAAAATTGTGAATCATAGTATGATGCTACATTTGTGTGGTATTATGAAGGCGAGGAAAGGGAAATGGAGCAACTCGGCACGCTGCGAATTCCTCTCAAATAGCGCCAAACAGATCGCCGAGCTTAACGTCCTCATTCGACGTAAAGATCACCACCGACAGTGTCATATGCCGTGACTTCACGAGACACTGCGGAGATTTTGGAATTAAATCCAGGACAGCGGCGCAAATTGTATATGCAACCACCTTTCTACTCCTGCTGGCTGCCTACTGATCGGCTAGCCCTGAGACGTGTGTCAACAACACAGAGGCTTGATTAGCGACCTTGGTTACAGGCGAGGGTAATACATTTATTAAACCGTACCACACCATTCAGTATGCTATTTACGTTTCGTTGCGTTTCTTTAAGCCCACGCATTTGTATCCAGGTTGCGCCTTATTAATAATCGTTTTTCATATCGATCAGTGCTCAACGCCACAATCGGAGAATGTTGCAAATGTTTCCACAAAGCTGATGTATTGTTGACACAGGAAACACACACTAAGTTTGCATGGTTCAAATGGCTCTGAGCACTATGGGACTTAACATCTATGGTCATCAGTCCCCTAGAACTTAGAACTACTTAAACCTAATTAACCTAAGGCCAGCACACAACACCCAGCCATCACGAGGCAGAGAAAATCCCTGACCCCGCCGGGAATCGAACCCGGGAACCCGGGCGTGGGAAGTGATAAGTTTGCATGGGTCTCAACTCCCGAAAGACGAAAATCGGTGTCGGAAACCATATTTCACTGACGTGCTTACATGCTAAGCTATGAAGTGGATTTTCTAGCCCAGTTAAACATGGCGTGTGGAAACCAAATATTCCTGTGTTTGATTTAGAGAGCACAGTCACAATATGTCTTCATTTAAATGTTAGAGAGAGAAATTCATGTCTAATATTTCTGCTTCTTCTTCACTGCGCAATAAGTCACTCCGTCAATATTAGTCGAATAACGGTTGTATACGAAAGAATATCGATTGCGATAGACGAAAATCGGCAGGCACAAACGGATTTCCCGAATTGATTTGGTAGTGTTTGCATGAACAATCAGAAGTGATATTGGTAAATCGGCTTGAAAAATTCGGTTTTGGGTGCGCATACAAACACGGTAAATGTGTAACCGCCACCACTACTCTTTAACACGTTCACACCATCGTGTGCCATCGATGCCTCACGGTCGACTCTTCGAGTTATGCTACCAGCAGCACACTAATATATGACGTGTCATCTACCAGCTAGGCGCAACGAACAGTTGTGAATACAATTTTCTGTGATCCTTGAATGACAGAGCTCTTTGAACAAAAGATACATCACATAATACGTAATTAATTTAGTGCAATATTATATTATCTGATATCTTCTTGCTTCAAAAGACTGGACTTTCGGAACAGAAGGTCAGTACATTAAAACAGTAGACTGTGGCTCCCGTTTACGATAGCCGCCCCAAGGTGAGAACAAGAAAAGAAGCTGCGCGAGATGAAAGAAAGCACGAATAAGCCGGTCATTCCACAACTAGAAACACAATTCTCAGCCTCTCAGTGAACGTGTTCAAGAATGCAACTCTAATTCACAAAACCGATTGGAATGTTTGTAATGTCATTTCTACTGATCTATACGCGTCACACAATGATGTCAGTTTGTAGCTACGGTCAGTGATATATATGAAAACCCTCTCAAAATGTATTACGAATAGAGTTAGTAGTAAGGTAGCAACAAATTGAAACATCTGCGCAATGCTGGAGCTTTAATGCATGAAGTGCGGTATATCTTTCTTCTGTTGTTATTTTGCCTGTGAGTGGAGGGGAGGGAGAAGGAATGGGGTTCGACAGTGAGAAAACATTTGGAAAAATTCTGAAATTCTGAGCTAAGTCTGTAGGGAACCACTAAGTGCTCCCATTCTCAAATACTGGACGAATATAGTTTGGGTAATTCGCGCACCTTGAGGTGATCTGCCTCGAGATGTGTACACTGTTTTTAACTTATAATACTTGGTGTATTGTGTTAAATCCTTAACATAAGATCATACTCCTTAATGAGTAAATAAATACAGCATTTTAAACTTTGGTGAGTGATTATGAGATACTGAAAATAAAATTTTTCTTGCCCTTGGAATCCGTTATACTATAGATCTTCAAATTTTCATTCCTGCTGTCTTTTTCCTTCCTTAAATTCAACAATAGCGGATTTTAACTTTAAAAATTGTAGCAGGAAGGCTCTTTGACTCAGTCAATGTACTTGGTAGCAAAGTCTCCATACTTTTGTACATTTACATCGAAAGCTGTTGTAACTCACAGTGGACTAATGCATGGGGTCTTCAGAACCTTTTCTATCCGTGCCACCAGTTCCTTCGCGTCCCATGCCTGAAAAATGAGCACAAAGTGCTTCTTGATGTCAGGAAATTTGAATCCCATCTGTCGATGGTTATAATAGTTTGATCTCTCATTGTCAACAAAATCTTTAAATTCCTTCTGGATGGTGCTGTAGTGTTACCTCATACAAAACTTGCAAACGCGTTAATTGCGTGACTGCGTAATATTCAGAACTGTCATCCCTCTCTTCTGTCATTCCCAATCAATTTTAAAGGCTCGTGACAACAGACTGCTATACCGCTTCTCTCTATTCAGACAGTCACAGTACCTGTGAAATTTTACACCACAAAGAAATAGCAAAGGGTAAACAGCTGCCACGCTACGACTGCGCTGAACTGGAGAGAGTTCTCCCAGAGGATCGAGCAGAGTCGACACAGGCCAAATCTCGGTCCACACGCCGTCAGCATATCCGACTCACGTGCGGTTTGGCACACAGTGGCCATCTCTGATCTACAGATTTCCAAAGCGACCACTGTACCCTTTCAAGAGGGTGAATAATTCTCTGTACAACGTGCTCATTTTTGTAAAAGAAGACAGCAGCCAAGCTGGATTTCTTATACAAGACGTTGATGTCGTACCTTGTCCAGATTACTTCTTTGGGTGAAGGGAATTGTCTTCTCTCTCTTACAAGCACTATGGAGATTTTCCAGACACAGCACCCAAACGAATGATGAAGCAGGATGTCACGAATGTTTATACCAGTGCAGTTATGGCTGTAGTACTACGGTCTGTTTTCTTTGTACAGGCTATCCTTCTCGCCGCCGCCGTGTGCGCCCAGGCCGTGGAGAACAAGGAGGCCGCCCCTGAGAAGAAGCAGGAGAAGAGAGGACTGCTGGGTCTGGGATACGGCGCCGCCGTCGCCGCCCCCGCTGCTGTAAGTACAACACAGTTACTTCTCCAGACCGTACGTTTATCCACAATGCACAGTAGTACTGTAGAAGTCAGACGCATTACCACACTCACGACGTGATAAACTAGGGCTATGCAAGGACTGTTCAAATTGGGGAGCTGTTACACTTGTTGTGATGTACGTTGCTATTGAGTTACTTAGTTACTGTTTACTGTTGTAAGATGGCAAACAGGGAGATCATCCGCGCCATTGCTTGAAGGAAAGAGAGAACAGGGAGGTGAAAATGCTATAAGAAACCAGTAATTCAAATACAGCATTCACATTGGAAGATTCATATCAAACCATTCATAAAACGCAATTGAAACACAGAACAGTATCAATATATACACACTCAAAAGATGCTGTGCTGTGGCTGGGCCACTACTGTAATTGGTGAACAATCCACACAACGATATACTTAAATTTCAAACCCATCATTTTGGGAATCTTAAAACACGAATCACACTCCTCTCATCATCAGTCAAATTAGAGGTCAGTTTCTGCGACAGACTCATGTCTGCTGTCAGACATTCAATTAACATATGTCGCATCGACAGCCGTGCTCCACATGTGTGACACAATCTTGGCTTCCCCACTGTAAGAGGAATCCGTAAGTCAGTGGGTAACATCTTACTCTGAATATTTTACGGGAAACTTTTTATCTTTTTGTGGCCAGAAGAATGTAAAGTTTCAGCTTAAGAAGTTTACTGTTTGTTAATTCCAGCCACTGAGCCTATACCGACACTTTTACTTTTATGTCGCATATGTGATAAGAGCCTGCAGGATAACTGTTGAGCAGGAGGTAGAAGGTAGATACCTCGTACGCAGCTGCATTAGCGAGTTCATTTCCCACAATATCTTTTCGCTGAACAATAGAAATGATGATGTACTTTGGGAAATCAGGCCATCTGAGAAACTTATTGCCACGATGGCACCTCATCTGCTCCGTTGTCCTCAGGTGACCAAACAATTCCCCATAGTAAAGTGAAATAACACTGGAATCCATGTTCTAAGGATGTATTCGGGGAAAGCGATGGAGCTGCCGATAAAGTCCCACTGCTTGACCCATCGGTGAAAACACTACTCAAATCTGGATGGCGAGTTAAAATCTCATTTTATTTGATTGTTTGGTGGAATTCTCCCAGTTCCTATCCAACTCAAAAATTTACCTGGGCCGTTTCAGTAGCCAGGGAGTTTGCTAGTTCGCTCCGGGACTTCCACTTCAATTCCACTCGGCTGTAATATCTCAAAGACATCTCTCATACCAATCCGTATTTGCTTCTTTCCCCTTTGTTTGAAAAATAACGTTCAAGAGACATTCGGTACATGTATTACAGAACTGTTGCAAGACCCACCAACGACTTTCGATTCGCAGATGGTTGCTTAAGGGCGCTTCCTTATCACCATTTCAGATTAGTATTATGATGGAGACCTTTAAACGAAACCTTCACCAACAGGCTTCTCTCTGGTGGTATGGTCTCCATCTCAACAAAATAAAAGCTGAATAATTGAAAGCCATGCTGGACGTTATTCGATCATGGCAGCTTGTTAAAATTGGTAAACAACTTCTTCTGAGACCGCTGCTAGTTACATTTCTTCGTTTACCTGCTTACACCATTCAACACGGCAACCTGTTTAGATGTGACCCATAATCATGGGAAAATCTTTCATATCAACGGAAAACTTCGATATTTTCAGGGAATACTGCATACAGAAAATGGTAGAGCTAAGTGGGTTAAAGGTCACCTACGATGTTGTTGGGCCACTGGATTACACAACGGCTACAAGGCTGTAAAATTCACTTCAGGTCGAAACCACCTCAATTAGAGACAGCACAATGGACTCATCGTGGGACGAACACAAAAGGGAAAAATTCATAATCTATACGTAAAATAGTGCTTTTGTGTAACAGCACGACTTTCGATAAATTCTTTCATACTGAAACTTCATATCAGACAAAATTTCGAACTTGTTACGTGGAAAAGTAACTAAACGTATAATCAGCCATTAAACACTTCTCGACACACATACATCTCTTGAATGCTTCACCAACCGCAGTTTTCATCTGCAATTGACTAACATTCTACACCCAGCACATACATAATGCAAACAAACCAGGTAAACCACGAAAAACCGATGATCGTATTTTACTATTGGGCTCAGCACATTCTTCATGACTATCGATACATCACATGTCGAAATGAAGCTGCTGGCAAGAAAGAAGGGAAAATATGGTACAAAAAAAAAACTGTGTCTGCGACGTGTGTAGGTACAGGATCATCATACTGTTGATGTCTGATCATTCAGTAGTTGTGTAAATGTATATGTGTGAAGGACGCTCTTGAGTGTACCTCAAAACATACTTTCTGTTGCAACAGGTGAGCTACGCCGCTCCCGCCGTCAGCTACGCTGCCGCCCCCGCTGTCAGCTACGCCGCCGCCCCTGCCGTCAGCTACGCCGCCCCCGCAGTTAGCTACGCCGCCCCCGCCATCGCTGCGGCCCCAGCCATCAGCTACGCCGCTCCCGCGATCGCTGCCGCCCCCGCCGTGAGCTACGCCGCCCCCGCCATCGCCGCGGCCCCGGCCATCAGCTACGCTGCCCCCGCCATTGCTGCTGCCCCCGCGGTCCGTTATGCCGCCCCCGCTCTGCGCTACGCCGCCCCCGCCGTCGCTAGAGTGGCTGCCGCACCTGCATACTCCTACGCCGCTCCTGCCTACTCTTACGCTGCCCCCGCTCTCAGCTACGCCAGGTAAGACGAGTAAGATATGTAGAGAGACATTTCAAGGATAAGAACTGCTATAGCCTACCGTAGCATGGTCAGTCATCAAGCATAGTATCTGCTATCGTCAACCTCAACACTTGTTGGTGTCTATAAGTGGTGCTGCTATCAGGACTATTTCAGTGGAAATGTAATACTCAATCGAAATTATGAAATCTTGATGGCCATCGGCAGTACGCAACACAAGTAAATACTGAGAAGTAGTTACAGTTTCATTCATTTATATGCTGTGCATACTTTCTCTCAGGAAATTAAATTTCAAGTGACGTTTGCTGTGGAAGCCATAGCCAGTTCATTCCCTTAGTGAAATCTGCATGGGAGTTGTCATTGTTGATGTAGGCCTTCTATTTTATTCGAAACGACATGACACGATTATAATGTTTCCCAAGTTACATGTAGTAGACTACAGCACAAGACACATTGAAATGAGTACCCATACGTCATCAAATAATCACTTCATGAGGCGCCCTGATATTAGACACATTGGAATACGAAAATGCTAGCATATGTGGCCCAATATAGTACTGCTACCTGAAGATTATATACTGTACAAATTTACGGCAAGTCCTAAGAAGGATATATGGCAATAGTTTGATGTATATCATGGTCCATCCGAAAACAGGTGTAGAAGCTTCGAAATCAATCGTGTTATAATAAAATTTAAGGTTACTTACTTGTAATCTGAGAAAAATTATCATGTGCTACATAACTGTGATTTCGTTACTTCTTCCGGCTACTGCCTTCCTTGACTGTGACAACGGTGGTTCTTGTGCAAAGCTCGGATTTTCGTACGGAATTAACATGACATGTTGGGAAGTGCCGAAGAGAAACGCTTCAATGTCACTATCGGTATTTAGCAATTTCTATGTTAGCTCTGGCAACTCACGTACGGCGTCTCTGTGTTTCAATATTTTTCTTTGTCCGCTGGCTCTTGCAAGTAACTTCAGCCTGATCTCTCTATTATGACATACCTTGCCAAAGATAAAATTTCGGCCCAGTGTGACGTGTGTGTCTCTGTGTCACCGCGCGGTGGGGGGAGGGGGTGGTAGAATAACTAATCGGTCAGCTTTCTGTAACTAATAGGAATAGAATGGGTGTGACTGTTCTACTACGATCAGTTTTTTTTCCTTGTTGGAGCTGGTGAAGACACATTTCTTTTTTTTATTCAACGTTTTTCGACTCATAGTAAATTTTCGCCTGGAAGTCATCATAAGCTACTAGGCCAAGCTAATGCTCTTCCGATTATGCTTTTGTTTATTGTCATGGTTTTCTTTATGTTGTAAGCTAGAATGTTTTGCGTAAGTGTTAAAACACAACAGGGTGCCACCCTCCTCCCCCCTCCCCCCAAACTCACAAAATTTCTTACTTCTATTGGAAGCAAAAGATGCTTCAAATAAATAATCCTAAAATTTATTCCTTGTGGATTGAAGATATACCAGCCTCACTATTTACCGTATTACATTTTTTATACACATATCTCACTTCGACTACATAATTATAGAATTTCTGTCGTATGGACATCCACGTATGTGATCTGTTGCGAAAGGTTTCACGGTTATAACTTCCCTGATCAGTCTGCCAATTACACACATCGCCATCGATCCACACGACTGTGATTCGAGTGAACCAAATAATCTTTTCTTTCAATCCGGTCGGCTGTTACACAGATTTCTGGTTCCACCGCATGTTATCCATACTAAATAGTAGGGCTAATATCAGAAGGAAAGAGAAGTTACTCTGACTTTTCAGTGGAATTGTCTCAAAATTCGATAACGCCACTAAATCTAGAATTAAGAAACTTTAAGTCCCTCCAGTATGCAAGCACTAGAGTGGGAGTCAGCGCTTAGTGAGAGGCAGTGCATGCACCGCGGCGCAGGTGGTTTTATAGCTACGTCCTGTACCCGGTTTGACAGCGTGGGAGAGAGTGGTAACATTGTCCTTCCTGTTATAGGTACGCCGCCCCCGCTGTGAGCTACGCCGCCCCCGCTCTGTCCTACGCCGCCCCCGCCATCGCCAAGTACGCTCTCCACTAAGCGACATCGCCATCTCAGCGTCTGCATCACAGGTACGTCAATCTAACTTACCACGGCAGGACTGTGACTGAAGTCTTTAGTCACTGTTCTTTAGATATATGGCCACACAATACGTTTGTCATTCCGAAACTAATTTTGATGTTGCTGCAGCCTTCAGTCTGAGGACTGGTTTGATGCAGAACTCTATGCTAGTTTATCATGTACAAGTCTCCTCATCTTCACTAACTACTGCAACATACATTCGCTTGTACCAGCTTATTGCATTCATCGCTTAAGCTCAACCTACAATTCTTACCACAGCCCCCCCCCCCCTCACAACACTACTATCCTTCCCTTCATTACGAAACGGATGATTCTTTTATGTCTCATAATTCGTCCTATCTACTGATCTCTTCATTTGATAAAGTTGCACCGTAAGTTCCATTTCTCCCCAGTTATATTTAGCACTTTCTCGTTACTTACTTATCCTGACCATCAAATCTTCAGATCTTCAGTGATCCTCTGTAGTAACTCATTTTAAAAGTTTCTGTTCCATTCTTGTCTTACCTTATTACAGTTCACATTTCAGTTTCGTAAGAGGCTACATTCCAGACAAATTCTTTCAGAGAAGACTGCCTAACTCTTAAATTTATAACTCATGTCAACAACTTCTTTCTCATAAATTCTCTACTTCTTATAGCTAGTCTGCTTATCACGTCAGCTCTGTTTCGGCCATTATCAGCTGCAGCTTTAGCACTACTACCTTTAGTGATTCACTTCTCAGTCTAATACTCTCATCGCCTGCTTTAATACGACTCTGTTCCATTATCCTTGTTTACTTTCGTTGATGTTCATCTTCTTGTCTCTTGTCAGTATGCTATCCATACCTTTCAGCTGCTTCCCCAATACCCTTGACTTCTCTCAGTAGTATGGCGCAGCCAAACTCAAAAGATTTTATTCCCTTTCCTGGAACTTAAACACCCGTACCAAATTTCTGTTTGGTTACCTGTACTGCTTGTTCAGTTTACTAATAGAATAACACTGGGGTTGGGCTACAACCCTGTCTCATTCGCTTATGAGACACCGTCTCCCTGTCATGCCCTTCGACTCGAACAACTGAAATCTGCTTTCCATACAGGCTGACCAACATTCCGGGCCCCGTATTTTATTTGAGACCTTCATAAATTCAAAGCGTCAGTAAAACATTGTGAAAACGTTCTCTAAATCTCATTACTTTTCGTGGAAACTTCAACATACTCACGATCTACAACAACAAACAAATAGAGAGCAAGAGCGCAGTTACAAAATGTCATTTTCCACATAATTAGCACCATTCGTTACGCAATTTTCACAATGATGAACCACAACTTCACACAGCTCTGGTAAACCTAGAAGCGACTGAGGGGGTTGCAACTGTCATGGTGCTTCCTTTTATTTGGCGTCGCTCGTTTTTTGTACCTTGCTTCGCAGGTAGAGGATTTTCTCACTTTTTTCCGGAGTATGTCCAATAAAACACTTTTCTGATCCTTCACGTGTTCTGAATTTCGCCCTCCTTCCCTTCATATTTGCAGTTTTTTTCAAAATGACATTACACTATAAATAATTTACTTGATTAATATCTAACTGAAGGACGAAATAAATTCTTCAACTTCGTATCGTTTTGAGTGGGTTCTGGTATCTGAAAGTACTACATTGATAATATCATTTTGTGTAATATATTGTCAGCTTCTGATATGTATATTGTCTGGCAAAGACGGGTGCTGCCTTTCTCAGAAAGCGTGGTAAATCTCATGGCCTTTCTCCTCTATCTTTTCAGGCGGACGATCCGTTCCGGTGGTATCACGGACAACGATCACCATCTTCAGTTCACCACGAGTTTCCCGCCAAGCACAAACACCTGACCAACTCTGAGATTCCAGTGCAGAGCCAATGTACATCAATAAATAAACATCCTATTTATTTTCGACTCAACTCTCTGATCGCCGGCCAACGGCTGAAAAACATTACGCCTGTAGTGCAGACGCAAATGTACATTACTAAATAAAGATTCTATTTATTCAAACATTGATTAACTTTATTTTTGTTTTTGCCTACCTACCTTCGGGAAAAACAACATTCCTTCGTTGGGATTACAACACACTGAAATGGACGTAGAGAGAACTGCTTGGTGAATGGCAGGAGCAGAACATCAAATAAACAATATTCACACAATAAAGGAAATTTTACTTAAATTTTCGAACACTGTGCATGTCAATAAATGACAATAACATTAAATTCCTGCAGATACTCGATAAATTATATTTTTCACTGATACAAATGTGAGCGGGACTCAAATCTGGCAGCAGCTGGTGATAATGAACAGGCCATTGTAGACGCTCCGGCCAAATAGCGCCGTGGAAAATACTTCTAAAACATGAAATATACGTAAACACAATAAAGACGCAATAATCAGTTTAGTTCACAAAGCGAACAACTCTTTTAAGTTCGTCAAAATTACACATTACACCGTCTCTGGCCAGAAATATTTTAGAATAATGATTCGATCAATCAATAAATAATTGAAACCTCATTCAAATGAAACAAACAATTTAAAATAACAGTGTTTCTTTGTTAAGACAGTATCAGTTAACTCTGCATAGCCGAACAGCAACAACAAGCGACTGAATAATTCCCATCGCAAAGTGATAATCAGAAAACACTGAAACAGAATTTAATCACCACACGTTAAACAAAGGGAAAAAAATAAAGAAAAACCACAAGGAGTTGTTAAAACACTGATAGCTGTAACTTATGGCAATGACTGTATACTCTTGAATGCTTAGACACGGAGTCCTTGTAAACCGAGTACACGGGTTACACAACTGGCTTCAGACTTTTAAGGACAGTGAAAGGCTCGAACCAAGCAACGTTCGAAGAGCTGTATCAGACTACTATCACGATCTACTCCTGTACACACCAATGCGCGAGGGAGGACGCGAACCTCATTTTTTATTTTTATTTCACTGTTGCGATTTGAATTTACACATTGTCATTTTGTCATATAAAGAGAGTGGAGCTTTGGACTCTAAAACATGTATTTCTAAGTGGAGGAATTGGAACATTTCCGACATATTCTTCTGTTTCAGTGAGTAGAGGGGCGACAGCAGCGGATTCAGCCAGAAACATTAGCGTAGTGTATGGGGACAATGTCGCTGGAAAGAGCACGGCAAGAAAATCGTTTTTTAAGTCTTAAGGAGGATCGTTTTGACATTAGTGACTCTGCGCGTTCAGAAAGATCTTCGGGGTTTGACGGAGGTTATTTAAACGCATTAATCGATAATGACACACGCCAGTATACGCAAGAACTGACAAATGTGTTGAACTGCTATCATTCTAAAGTCGTGTGACATTTTCATGCAATGGGGTACATAAAAAAGTCGGATATATGGGCTCCGCATGCCCTCACCAAACAACATAAATAACAGCGGGTGGCTATTTGTACACCTCTGTTTATTCATCAATTTGATCGTAAACAACAGTGATCATTCCTATACTCTATCGTCATTGGTGATGAGAAATCGTGTCGTTAACACAGCTTAAAGAAAGGAATGGTTGAGCCCAGACAACGCAGCAACTGCCAATAGAAAGACCTGCGCTCATCCACTAAAGATAATTTTACGCTTCTGGTGGAATAGCGACGGTGAGCTGTACTACGAATCGCTTCCCCAAGGTGTAACCATCACAGCTGGCGTTTATTGACAACAGAGATCTCTTGCAGTTGCAGACGCAATCGAAGAACAGCAAACAAGACTGCGTGAAGTGTTGCTATTCCACGGTAGCGCTCGCCCGCGTTCTGCTATGCTGTAAGTAGGCTGTTTGTGTTTTTATGTTGGTAACGCCACGTAACGCTCTGTATGAAAATCACTGAATGTGCTGTGTGCGGTCTATGGCTGGTTTTCATTGTTGAAATATTTGCTATTGTAGTGTTGGGCAGTTTGATGTGAACAGCGCGTAGCGTTGTGCAGTTGGAGGTGAGCCGCCAGCAGTGGTAGATGTGGGGAGAGAGATTGCGGAGTTTGGAGAGCGGATGATCTGGAAATTTGTAAGACTGTATGTCATGAACTGATATATACGAGTACATTATGACTTTTGAGCACTATTAAGGTATATACATTGTTTGTTCTCTATCAAAATCTTGCATTTGCTAAGTATGCCTATCAGTAGTTAGTGCCTTCAGTAGTTAGAAACCTTTATTTATCTGGCAGTATTGGCGCTCGCTATATTGCAATAGTTCGAGTAACGAAGATTTTTGTGATGTAAGTGATTCATGAAAGGTATAGATTATTGTTAGTCACGGCCATTCTTTCGTAAGGATTATTGAAAGTCAAATTGCGTGGCGCTAAAAATATTGGGTGTCAGTTTAGTGATGATCAGAATAAGTAAAGAGAGAAATATCTGAGTACGGTCAGTTTTGCTCATCTGTTTGAAAATCAAATAACGTAAGAAGTTTATCAGCACTGTCATTCATAATTTTCCTAAGGGGATGTTTCAATACTAACATCAACCCCTATACAGGAATTAGTGTGATAATTCACCCTGCACCTACCTTATTCTCCAGATCCTGCGAGATTACATTTTAACCTTTACCACTCCCTATCCAACGACCTTGAACGAACATCCTTTGTGGATGCAAATGCACTCCGAACGTGGCCCGACAAGTTTTTCTCCTCAAAACAACGTCATTTCTACAGTCGGACAATCGGGAAATTACCGCAGTGAAGGAGAAAATATTATTGATAACTAAAGTGTCTATTACATGTATATGTTGCGTTCATTAAACTCATTGGAAAACGCTACGAACCTAAGCACGCGACAAGAACAAAGAAGAGGCAGAAACCATTTATCATGATAAATAGTTATAACGATATGTTTACGTAATGTGTATACATAAACATACAGTTATAAATGTCCCCGTTCGTAGTCGCTAATTATAACAATATGTTTACTTTTGTGCTGTAACATATAGCTATAATCAGCGGTGGAAACATGTTTGCGAATGCCGACCGTGTGCGGCTGTTTCTTGTTTGATCGTCTGATCAGTCGGAAGTTGCATTGCAGAGGAGAGAAAATGCCTATTCAAATATAATTATTTTGGGATTGCTCAACATGAATTTCCTAAGGGACCGTAGTTTATCATGCATTTACCAGTAGAATATGGCGCGGAGAAAATATTTCGCCGCATGCAGCTTCCGTCCGAACTCGACGAAAGAATTCGTGACTGTGAAATCTCTATTTGGCAGACACATAAAGAAAATTAAATAACTTCATGAAGGAGTGAGACATAGATTCTGTATTAAATAAATAGTCATACACCAGTTCCATTTAACTCTGAATTTATGGCAATTAATAGAGGAACTTACACTGCAATGAAGGATTTAACATGGATGCCGTTTTGACTGGCAGTTCTCGTAATGAAAACAATTCCTTTGACGTTTTCACATACACGTCGCACAATAAATCTACTGCTAGGCACTTTTAGTTTACACATTTACTTTACACTAAAACAATATTATTTTTAACGATAATAATACGGCGGCAAGACATGCGCGTCCGACACAAGTTACAGGAGACAAGAGAAGAAGTGAGTAACTGTTCATGGAGAATATCTCTACATAAAAAAAAATGTGTAAAAGTGTTCTTCTTCTGTCCGTTTTTCGCGCCGCGGTTTTCAAAGTCAATAACTCACTGCATCTCTGACGGCGCTTCGACAATAAACAAGTTACGTCACAGGTGGTTCACCTTTTACATTCTCGCAACATTATTTGCTAACTGTAGCTGTTGCCGAGCGACTGCTCGATTAGTGAATGATTTAAAATGATAAGGCAATCACATAATGTTACATTGCCTCCCATGGGAATTTTGGAAATCAAGGAGATTACCAAGATTCACATGTCGCCGTTAACATTATGGGATTGAGTACTTTACAGATTTACATTGATCAAACACAGTATTCCTGTCATTTGATTATTAGGATTACACAAATATGGTGATCTCTCATTCATAGACAAAGACAGTTCCTACAAAAGTTTTCTACAAAAAATTTAAAAAAACTAAGACAGTAAATCTACGAAGTTTACAATGGACATTATACATTATACTCATTACAGTCTTTTTTTTTACAGAGTTCATACCGACAAGTTATTGTCCAGAGCTCATAGGCTCTTTGCTCCTGAAAGAAAACACATAGGATTCATTATACACACATAATTCTCTCACAAGGGATTTCTCACACGTGTCCATTTTTATACACATATAATTCTCACGCATGGAATTTCTCACACGTGTCCATTTTCCATTGCTCACTAGTTGTCATGATTTTTACGCTTTCATTGTTTGTGTATTTGACAGGTAAGTTAAAATTTGATTCTTCTCCAGGTGAAGCTTATCCCTTGAGAAGTTGGATCGCTACTTTGCAGTCTCCGAGTAGAAAACTTTTCATCAGCTCTGGCGGGCGAGTCTCACTCGCACGTTACGTACACACGTTACATGTGAAACGTCCCCTTAGAAAAATTATACAAGACTGTGCTTAAACTGACACACAATATTTTTAGCGCAACGCAGTCTGACTTTCAAAAATCCCTACAAAAGAATGGCCCTGACTAACATTAACCTGTACCTTTCACAAATCACTTACCTCACAAAAATCTTCGTTACTCAAGCTACTGCAATACAACGAGCGCCACTACTGCCAGCTAAATAAAAGATTCAAACTACTGAAGGCACTAACTGCTGATAGGCATAGTTAGCAATTGAAAGATGTTAATAGAGAACAAACAATGTATTTACCTTAACAGTCATAATATATATAGTAGTTCATGACATCCAGTGTGGTGGATGTGGGGAGAGAGATGGTGGAGTTATGAAATTTGTAATACTGGATGGCATGAACTGCTATATATATTATGATTATTAAGGTAAATACATTGTCTGTTCTCTATTAAAATCTTTCATTTGCTAACTATGCCTACTAGTAGTTAGTGCCTTCAGTAGTTTGAATCTTTTATTTAGCTGGCATTAGTGGCGCTCGCTGTATTGCAGTAGTTCGAGTAACGAAGATTTTTGTGAGGTAAGTGATTTGTGAAAGGTATAGGTTCATGTTAGTCAGGGCCATTCTCTTGTAGGGATTTCTGAAAGTCAGATTGCGTTGCGCTAAAAATATTGTGTGTCAGTTTAAGCACAGTCTTGTATAATTGTTCTAAGGGGACGTTTCACATGTAACAAAAAAATATAAATACCCATTAGCCAAAAACCTAAGCTTAAATCTAATTTTAGGACTTGGGATTCATAGGAATTTGACTTTGTCACTATTCGCGTGTGGTTTGGCTGTTCGCATATCATTCACGGGATATAACATTAGCATAGTATGTGATATGTTGTGAACTCATATAAGAGACTTTTATTTTAGGAGCGGCTTTCATGGAGTCCGTTTCGTCGAACTGCAGCGGGAGTGCTGTGGTAGTACATCACTTTAAATTTAACGTGTTTGTTGCGTCGATGGACGTTGGTACAGGCTGATTGTTAGAGCTGAATCGCAACTCGAGGCGCTCACTAGCCTCCTCGCGGTACTTCAGCTTTCCGCGCACGGTTCAGCGAACACGTTGCGTCGATGGTGCTGTGGTATTTTGTGGTTTGCTGAGCTGGTGCGGAGGGACGAGGATTGCCAGGGACAGAGACTCCATTGAAACCATCCCTGTCTCCACATTTTCCAGCCGATTTTGAAGAATTTAAAATAGGCTTGCGCTCGCACTTTGCAAAGCAGCTAACACACTTGGTTTCCGATGCACTGCACGTAATAACATCACCGCCTTCGGTTACACAACCGGACTATCATTGTCCGTCGGCCTATCTGCACGTTTAACACTTTTTATCTTAATCGTGAAAGAAATTATCACTTACTTATAAGAACGATGCATTGCTTCGTGTCTGTGGCAGACTTCCACACCATTTTAAGCCTTCACTTATACACTACTATGTACACAATTTTTTTTACAGTTTATAATCAAATAGTTTGTCTCACTTTGAAGCTTGCTAATTCAGAGCTTTGATTATTATGTCCATTTCAATTTCTGGTACTTTGTTGGTAACTATCTTTAACATTTCGCTTTACATTGTTCATCATCTTTCTCTAAGACTAATTATGCTTTTAGTTCACAGTCACAATACATTAGTTTCTCCGATTTGTTAGCAATTATTATTATTATTATTATTATTATTTTAATTCATTTGAATCATTCTTTTTATTTATTAGATTCATTAAAGTTATCACTGTCATTTCAACAAAAATTTCCCTTTTACTGGATGTGAGGATCAATCAGTCACATTTGATCGCCCTCTCACATGAGAACAGAACACCATTCAAGAAAATATTCAAATTCCTTATCACGATCTCGGTTTGCGTCTCGGATTGACTTTAAAAGGAAAAATAAAGACATTTCAAAACTAGCTTTTCCCGATTTCGTTCACGCGTTTCCTTTTGAAAATCGTATGCCAAACCAGCCTTCCACGTCAACCGCATTTCTCAATCTGTGACGTCAAGTCTACGGGACGGGTTTAGGCGGGTTAGGGTATTTAAACAAATTCAGAAGAAAGACATAGATATAATAGTACATAGAAGAAGAAATCTAGCAAACAACTCCTTGTTCCTTATGACTTAGAAATTACTTTTCCTTTGCGCCGTACGTCTGCGTACGCGCTCCAATTACAAACTAGCTGCTTTGTTTTGCCGGCGGTTTCATTGTCATTTTATTCTCGCCTTGACGCCTGCTTGCGCTACACTGCAATTGACCTCTATATATTTGACCTTAAGTCATTGCTTTGTCCTTGCCACTTACGCTCTTATACTAGGTATTTATTTCACTTATGGCTTTGAATGTATCTGACCTGCGTATTGCAATTACAATTAATGCTACTTTGTTTATCTAGCTGAAGGAAAGCGCTTTCGTGGTCATGTTGGTACTTACAAGTAACTCACATGCTTCGTGAACATTACGCTATTTTATTGCAGAGATGAACCTGTTCCAGATGTTTATGTGCATTAGAACATAATCTAGACATAGCTGACTTATAAACTAGTTACTTGTTTTCCTTTTTAGTGGGATCAGGAACCAATAATTGTAAAGCGACCCTTGTCCTTGACGAAAATAAATTTCATTTCTCGATCATTGCTCCTTGAACTTAAAAAAAAATTCTTACATACTATGTTTTATTTTCACTTATTTAGCATTACATATCGCAGAAGCCGGCTTGTTAGGCACATCCTTCGCTTTATCTCTTAAATATTATCTCCTTAAAACTAAATCTTAAAACTAGAGTTCTTGGAGTTGATCACTTTCTTTGTTAAACAAGAATTTTTTCATTTATCAGCTTGTCTGTACTTAAATTATGGCTCAAGATAACATATTTTAAATTCTCTGCTGTATAGCAAGATAGACTCACTGTCGGGTACTTTTTTTTTTGTACGAAGTCAGATCAGTTGTCACTTAGTCACTAGCGGCTAACCTTCTCTTACCATTATAAAGCTTTCCTTTTAGCTTATTCTGTAACATGATACTTTTTAAGATCAGAGTGATAGTATAACTCTTTTATTTTTCCATTTGCGGGATCAGAAATCAGATAACAACCTGTATGCCGTATACGAAGGATCTCGTAAGGTCCCTCAAAAAGACTTTGCCATTTTCGATTTTTGTGTAAGAGCAACGACAGTTTAAAGTGTGTTTTTAGCAAGACCTTTTCGCCTACTTTATAAGGTAACACCTTATTAATATGTTTGTCATGCACCTTCTTGCGTAAATTGGCTTGGGTGGTCAACGTTGTTAGAGCTTGTCTTATTCTGGCGTCTAAACTAGCGCTTGTGTTGTTACACTTAGGAATTGAATTGACCTTGAACATCCTTGGACGGGTAATGTTGGAATTTTAATTAATGTACTAATTTGCTTATAGAAACATAAGGCCGGCCGAAGTGGCCGTGCCGTTAAAGGCGCTGCAGCCTGGAACCGCAAGGCCGCTACGGTCGCAGGTTCGAATCCTGCCTCGGGCATGGATGTTTGTGATGTCCTTAGGTTAGTTAGGTTTAACTAGTTCTAAGTTATAGGGGACTAATGACCTCATCAGTTGAGTCCTATAGTGCTCAGAGCCATTCGAACCATTTTTTAGAAACATAAGGACATAGCATTAATATTTGCACCTGTATCTAGGATTACAGTCGTCAAAATTCCGGCTATAGGAAGTTTTGTCATAGCTTGCACTTGGTCATCTATCGATTCATCACCGTCAGGCGTCTCTTTCTCTTGTAATAATTCTTGTCTCATGTCAATCCCGTCATTGTATCTCAGTACAAGTACGTCATGGTTAGTCTCTCCATCGAAGTGGTCGCCCCCATTCTGTCTCACAGCATCACTTAGGGAGCTTTCAGATGCTGAACTTAGTTTCCCTGTTTGTGTGGTTTTGATTGGCCTTCATCATTAGAAAGTTCGACCAATCTGACATTATGAGAACACTGAGGAACAAAATTACTGTTATGCACAAACCTTGTGTCAAAAAGTTGCTGCGTTTGTTCTGGTGTCCAATACGTGTTACTGTCTTCCGCGTTTGCGAAAAATACAGGGGGATTGTAATGCCTTCGCAGGGTCAGATGATTTTTATTACTATTATGATTTACGGAATTGTTACTGTGAAATCCAGCTTCACACTGTGGTTTGCCGTTAAACTGTGTGTTTGTGTACATTCCCTGCGCTTGTTTTTTACTAGGCGCGGAGATGTGTTGGTATGAGTGGGCGTTATCAGCTGTTTGTTGCTGCCCCTAATGTGAGTGTTGGCTGCGCGAGTACGGTGCATTCCATTGCGATCCGCTCTGCTGTTGCCAACCTTTTTGACTGAAACCATTTCCAAACTTCTGCTTGAACGGTTGATTGCCATACTGGTTACCAGTCGTGTTATACACGGGATTGAATCGGTTGTGTTGATTATGTCTATTCCTTTTGTGCGGATACCCATTGCCTTTATTTCCGTTTTGCCAATCGTTACTATTTTTGTAACCGTTCCCTGGCTTTTCATAGCCGTACTCTCGTAATGTTGTGGCCAAGAATTGTGCGGAGTATTCCGCGGTTTGTTAGCTCTCATGTCCTCATAGATCAGGTCTAGGGAATCTAATATCGACAGAAAGGTATCTGGATCATCATCTGGTATGGCTATCAGCTTTTCACGAATCGAAATTGGTAATTTAGACTTGAGAATCATAATTACATCTTTACTATTGATAGGGTTATCCCAATACCTGATTTTGCCAAGATATTTTTCGAAGCACTTTCTCAGGCTACTATTCCAGGGGTTAAATTGTTCTTCATTATAGACTTCTTTACGAAGACGCTTCTGAACACCTTCGCTCCAAAATTTGCTGAGGAAACAGTGCTCAAACTCCTCATATGTTCGACACTTATCAACCATTTCGGTTCCCCATATTGCCGATTCGCCACCTATATATCCTGTAACAAATTGGATACGCTGTCTATCAGTCCACGAATTTGAAAAAAATGCCAGAGAATAAGAAAAACAATTGGGTGGATATTTCGTTTTTCCAGGTTAAAGGTTTGAAAAACTCGATACTTTATCATGCTTTCTTCCTTCATCATTTTTACTAATGAGTCAGATTCTTGGTTTCGGTGACTAACTGGAATATGTGATGGTGAAGTGTGTTCACTAGATGCAACAGGTATTCGGAATTGCTGAATTCATCTTCTACCTCTGAGGCTAAAGAGTTAGGATAATTCGGTCTCTGTATTCGGGAACTACTACTCACTTGTGCCTTCAGGTTATTTAGCTGTTCCGTTACCTCTTGCTTCCAATTTGGGAATTCTTGCTGAAGGGTACGCCTAATGCTACCGAGTTCAGACATTACGGTATCTCCGGAGCTTCCAGGAGCTGACAAGATACCAAGAGTGGTTGCATTCACAGTCTCTACTAGGTGTTTGTTAACTTTATCTTCGACAAATTTGTCCTTTCCAGCAATCCAGTTCTCATACTTTTCTCTAAATTCTCTCTCATGACTATCTAGCCTCTCCTTTACTTTCGTTTCCGTTTCCAGAGTCAAGTTTGACATTCCCTCGGTTATTTTTTCTACCTGCGTAGTTACTCTGTCTAATCTGTGATTAACCGTGGTTACGGTGGAGTCAAGATTCTTGGTTGCGTTTCGGATGTCAGCTGTCTCGCTTTGCATGGTAGCTAAAGTGTCATTCAGTTCGAAAATTATTCCACTTCGCATTTGAGAAACAGCATCCTTAACTTGCTTTGCTACTTCTTTGGCTACGTTTTCTCTAACAGTTTTTATTTCTTCGCTTACTGTAGAAAGTTTATCTTCAAGCGAGGCTAACATTTGTCTATTTTCGTCTTCCAAATCATTTTAATGGAATTCACCATTTGGCGATTTTCCTCTTTCAATTGGCGATTTCCGTCCTGCATCATTTGACTTATTTGACTCAGTAGCTGTTTGAATACATCGTCTGTCACTACCCCTGAATTGCTTCCACCTGCCTCCCTTGTAACCGGTATATGGCTACGACTACTAGAGGCAGAAACTATGCTGGCATTGTCTAGTTTAGTACCAGTAACATTATGGTGTGAGGCACTAAAGTCCGTAAGATTTCCCACTTCACTTTCTACAATTGTTTCGATTGGTGTCTCAGCTCTACTAATTACCCTGCGGGACCGTAAACGACGCGACACTTCACTCGTTTCATTCTGTTAATTTGAATCTAGTGATACCATTTTATCGTCTGCCATAGCTCACTTATTTACTAACAGTAAGTCAATGAAGTTCGTTTGAGCTACGGCAGTCAGCTGTCGACAGAGATGTAATTTATCGGTAGCGAGTCGGTTGTCACTGCTACGTCACAAGATCGGAATGTCGGGAGATGCACGTCACGAGAACAAGAGGCTATTCTGGACCGTAAAGAAAGTATGGCTGCACACTGTTCAAAACAAATGAAAACTAAGGTTGGTCAGCTCCGTGAACAGGCAGCGGACATTTAAAAACAAATAATATGCAACACAACAACAATGAAATTTAAACAATACTTGAGGAAATTGCTAATCTACTAAATGCAATCTACTGAATTCAAAGCAAATTTTACTGCAACTGCTAAAGATCGTCACAAATTGATTAATGTCGGCTGAAATTAAGGAAGCTTGGCTACGGATAACGAAATTTTAACTTACGTTACTGATGACTGCCATGGCCGTTGCATCTAGATTTTCGCACAAATTCGGTTCCAAAAAAATAATCTCTCTTCCGTAATTTACTCTGAATATCTCGTTTCTTTCGCTCAATGGAAATTTTATTGGATGGTGTTTGATGCCATGTAACAAATAAAAAGCACAAGATTAGCTACAATTCTTTTTGAATATTCCCACAATGCGTATCTTATATAAATTTTTATTCCTTTGAGTAATTTTTTTTAATTCAGGTCCCTGTTCGGGCGCCAATTATAACGATATGTTTACGTAATGTGTATACATAAACATACAGTTATAAATCTCCCCGTTCGTAGTCGCTAATTATAACAATATGTTTACTTTTGTGCTGTAACATACAGCTATAATCAGCGGTGGAAACATGTTTGCCAACGCCGACCGTGTGCGGCTGTTTCTTGTTTGATCGTCTCATCAGTCGGAAGTTGCATTGCAGAGGAGAGAAAATGACTATTCAAATATAATTATTTTGGAATAGCTCAACATGAATTTCCTAAGGGACCGTAGTTTATCATGCATTTACCAGTAGAATATGGCGCGGAGAAAATATTTCGCCGCATGCAACTTCCGTCCGAACTCGACGAAAGAATTCGTGACTGTGAACTCTCTATTTGGCAGAAACATAAAGAAAATTAAATAACTTCATGAAGGAGTGAGACATAGATTCTATATTAAATAAATAGTCATACACCAGTTCCATTTAACTCTGAATTTATGGCAATTAATAGACGAACTTACACTGCAATGAAGGATTTAACATGGATGCCGTTTTGACTGGCACTTCTCGTAATGAAAACAATTCCTTTGACGTTTTCACATACACGCCGCACAATAAATCTACTGCTATGCAGTATTGCACTTTCAGTATTGCACTTTTACTTTACACTAAAATTACATTATTTTTAACGATAATAATACGGCGGCAAGACATGCGCGTCCGACACAAGTTACAAGAGACAAGAGAAGAAGTGAGTAACTGTTTATCGAGAATATCTCGTACATAAAAAAAAAAAAAAAAAAAAGGGTAAAAGTGTTCTTCTTCTGTCCATTTTTCGCGCCGCGGTTTTCAAAGTCAATAACTCACTGCATCTCTGACGGCACTTCGACAATAAACAAGTTACGTCACAGGTCGTTCACCTTTTACATTCTCGCAACATTATTTGCTAACTGTAGCTGTTGCCGAGCGACTGCTCGTTTAGTGAATGATTTAAAATGATAAGGCAATCACATAATGTTACATAGTCCACTGCTATCAAACCTGTCACAAGTATTAGCCAGCATGTAAACGGGGACTGCACTTTGCAGAAGAAATATTTGGCAAATACTACTGAACAAATTGTTCTACATTTTAAAGTCCGCTTCTCGGCATAAGCTCTCCGTGGCTGTGTAAGTAGCCTGTTTAGATTTTTATGTTGGTGACGCCACGTAGCGTTCTGTATGAAAATCGCTGACAGCGCTGTGTGCAGTCTGTGGCTGGTTGGACTCATTGTTGAATTATTCGCTTGTGTAGTGTTGGGCAGTTAGCGCTCGCTGTATTGCAGGAGTTCGAGTAATGAAGGTTTTTGTGAAGTAAGTGATCATGAAGGGTATAGGTTATTGTTAGTCAGGGCCATACTTTTGAAGGTATTATTGAAAGTCAGATTGCGTTGCGCTAAAATATAGTGTGTCATTTTAGAAATGATGAGAATAAGTAAAGAGAAAACTGTCTGAGTACGTTCAGTTTTGCTCAGCTGTTTCTGTGTCAAGTAACGTAGAAGTTTACCAGCATATTCATTCTTTTCATTGAAAGGGGACTTTTCAACTGGCAAAGCTATGAAACGTGCTCAAGGAGTATCGTTCTTTCGGCTGAATGGGGGATGCCCTAGGTGGCGACACGCGCACCGGTATTCCTCTCGATGCCTCTCGCGACGCAGATGCTTCTTTGCCTAACGTGTAGCTTCCCACATAGCCTGCTCGGCGCACGCTCACACAGCGACTGGTGACGACATCTTAGACCCAGCCACACCCTCCTCTTAAAGCATCCTCTTAGCTTGTCCACCAGGAGTGGAGCAGCGGTTCTAGATAACAGTCGCTACCTTCCTCTAGAGCGCTATACCACGAATCCACTTAAGAGTCTGTAAGAAGTGGCAACAAAACGAATACTCACGTTGGTGTGTAGAATGTATGAGTCTGGCGAAAAACCATCTGTTGTTGTTGTGGTCTTCAGTCCTGAGACTGGTTTGATGCAGCTCTCCATGCTACTCTATCCTGTGCAAGCTTCTTCATCTCCCAGTATCTACTGCAACCTACATCCTTCTGAATCTGCTTAGTGTATTCATCTCTTGGTCTCCCTCTACGATTTTTACCCTCCACACTGCCCTCCAATGCTAAATTTGTGATCCCTTGATGCCTCAAAACATGTCCTACCAACCGATCCCTTCTTCTAGTCAAGTTGTGCCACAAACTTCTCTTCTCCCCAATCCTATTCAATACCTCCTCATTAGTTACGTGATCTACCCACCTTATCTTCAGCATTCTTCTGTAGCACCACATTTCGAAAGCTTCTATTCTCTTCTTGTCCAAACTAGTTATCGTCCATGTTTCACTTCCATACATGGCTACACTCCATACAAATACTTTCAGAAACGAATTCCTGACACTTAAATCTATACTCGATGTTAACAAATTCCTCTACTTGAGAAACGCTTTCCTTGCATTGCCAGTCTACATTTTATATCCTCTCTACTTCGACCATCATCGGTTATTTTACTCCCTAAATAGCAAAACTCCTTTACTACTTTAAGTGACTCATTTCCTAATCTAATTCCCTCAGCATCACCCGACTTAATTTGACTACATTCCATTATCCTCGTTTTGCTTTTGTTGATGTTCATCTTATATCCTCCTTTCAAGACACTGTCCATTCCGTTCAACTGCTCTTCCAAGTCCTTTGCTGTCTCTGACAGAATTACAATGTCATCGGCGAACCTCAAAGTTTTTACTTCTTCTCCATGAATTTTAATACCTACTCCGAATTTTTCTTTTGTTTCCTTTACTGCTTGCTCAATATACAGATTGAATAACATCGGGGAGAGGCTACAACCCTGTCTTACTCCATCCCAACCACTGCTTCCCTTTCATGCCCCTCGACTCTTATAACTGCCATCTGGTTTCTGTACAAACTGTAAATAGCCTTTCGCTCCGTGTATTTAACCCCTGCCACCTTCAGAATTTGAAAGAGAGTATTCCAGTTAACATTGTCAAAAGCTTTCTCTAAGTCTACAAATGCTAGAAACGTAGGTTTGCCTTTTCTTAATCTTTCTTCTAAGATAAATCGTAAGGTCAGTATTGCCTCACGTGTTCCAACATTTCTACGGAATCCAAACTGATCTTCCCCGAGGTCGGCTTCTACCAGTTTTTCCATTCGTCTGTAAAGAATTCGCGTTAGTATTTTGCAGCTGTGACTTATTAAACTGATAGTTCGGTAATTTTCACATCTGTCAACACCTGCTTTCTTTGGGATTGGAATTATTATATTCTTCTTGAAGTCTGAGGGTATTTCGCCTGTCTCATACATCGTGCTCACCAGATGGTAGAGTTTTGTCATGACTGGCTCTCCCGAGGCCATCAGTAGTTCAAATGGAATGTTGTCTACTCCCGGGGCCTTGTTTCGACTCAGGTCTTTCAGTGCTCTGTCAAACTCTTCACGCAGTATCTTATCTCCCATTTCGTCTTCATCTACATCCTCTTCCATTTCCATAATATTGTCCTCAAGTACATCGCCCTTGTATAAACCCTCTATATACTCCTTCCACCTTTCTGCCTTCCCTTCTTTGCTTAGAACTGGGTTGCCATCTGAGCTCTTGATATTCATACAAGTGGTTCTCTTCTCTCCAAAGGTCTCTTTAATTTTCCTGTAGGCAGTATCTATCTTACCCCTAGTGAGACAAGCCTCTACATCCTTACATTTGTCCTCTAGCCATCCCTCCTTAGCCATTTTGCACTTCCTGTCGATATCATTTTTGAGACGTTTGTATTCCTTTTTGCCTGCTTCATTTACTGCATTTTTATATTTTCTCCTTTCATCAATTAAATTCAATATTTCTTCTGTTACCCAAGGATTACTACTAGCCCTCGTCTTTTTACCTACTTGATCCTCTGCTGCCTTCACTACTTCATCCCTCAGAGCTACCCATTCTTCTTCTACTGTATTTCTTTCCCCCATTCCTGTCAATTGTTTCCTTATGCTCTCCCTGAAACTCTCTACAACCTCTGGTTCTTTCAGTTTATCCAGGTCCCATCTCCTTAAATTCCCACCTTTTTGCAGTTTCTTCAGTTTCAATCTGCAGTTCATAACCAATATATTGTGGTCAGAATCCACATCTGCCCCGGGAAATGTCTTACAATTTAAAACCTGGTTCCTAAATCTCTGTCTTACCATTATATAATCTATCTGATACCTTTTAGTATCTCCAGGATTCTTCCAGGTATACAACCTTCTTTTATGATTCTTGAACCAAGTGTTGGCTATGATTATGTTATGCTCTGTGCAAAATTCTACAAGGCGGCTTCCTCTTTCATTCCTTCCCCCCAATCCATATTCACCTACTATGTTTCCTTCTCTCCCTTTTCCTACTGAGGAATTCCAGTCACCCATGCCTATTAAATTTTCGTCTCCCTTCACTACCTGAATAATTTCTTTTATCTCGTCATACATTTCATCTATTTCTTTATCATCTGCAGAGGTAGTTGGCATATAAACTTGTACTACTGTAGTAGGCATGGGCTTTGTGTCTATCTTGGCCACAATAATGCGTTCACTATGCTGTTTGTAGTAGCTAACCCGCACTCCTATTTTTTTATTCATTATTAAACCTACTCCTGCGTTACCCCTGTTTGATTTTGTATTTATAACCCTGTAATCACCTGACCAAAAGTCTTGTTCCTCCTGCCACCGAACTTCACTAATTCCCACTATATCTAACTTTAACCTATCCATTTCCCTTTTTAAATTCTCTAACCTACCTGCCAGATTAAGGGATCTGACATTCCACGCTCCGATCTGTAGAACGCCAGTTTTCTTTCTCCTGATAACGACGTCCTCCTGAGTAGTCCCCGCCCGGAGATCCGAATGGGGGACTATTTTACCTCCGGAATATTTTACCCAAGAGGACGCCATCATCATTTAATCATACAGTAGAGCTGCATGTCCTCGGGAAAAATTACGGCTGTAGTTTCCCCTTGCTTTCAGCCGTTCGCAGTACCAGCACAGCAAGGCCGTTTTGGTTAATGTTAGAAGGCCAGATGAGTCAATCATCCCGACTGTTGCTCCTGCAACTACTGAAAAGGCTGCTGCCCCTCTTCAGGAACCACATGTTTGTCTGGCCTCTCAACAGATACCCCTCCGTTGTGGTTGCACCTACGGTACGGCCATCTGTGTCGCTGAGGCACGCAAGCCTCCCCACCAACGGCAAGGTTCATGGTTCATGGGGGGGAAAAAAACCATCTGACTTTCGGAAATGCATCATCCACACAATTCCGAAGACGGCAAGAGCCAAGTGCGAGAATTACCGTACAATCAACAGCTGATGCATACAAGTGGCTTACCAGTTTAATATACATAAGTATAGACAAGAAAATTCAGGATGCGCTCGACGACTATCACTTTTGCCTTTAGGAAAAGTAAAGGCACGAGACAGGCAATTCTGACGTTGCGGTTAATAATGGAAGCAATACTAAAGAAAAATCGAGACAAGTTCATACGATTAGTCGACCTGGAAAAGCGTTCGACAATGTAAAATGGTGCTAGGTGTTCCAAATTCTGAGAAAAGTAGGGGTTAGCTATGGGGAGAGACGGGTCATATACGATATGTACAACAACCAAGAGAGAATAATAAGAATGGACGACCAAGAGCGAAGTGTTCCTATTAAAAAGGATATAAGACAATGATGTAGCCTTTTGCCCCTACTGTTCAATTTCTACACCGAAGAAGCAACGATGGAAATAAATAAGGGTTCAGGAGTGCATTAAAATTCAAGCTGAAAGGATACCAATAATGCTATTCGCTGATGACATTGCTATCCTGAGTGAGAGGAAGAAGAATTACATGATCTGCTGAACGGAATGAACAATCTAATGAGTATAGAGTAAGAATTGAAAGTAAATCGAAGAAAGACAATAATAATGAAACGTAGTAGAAATGAGAACAGTTAGAAACTTAACATCAGGCTTGATGGTCACGAAGTAGATGAAGTTAAGGAATTCTGCTACCTAGGCAGTAAAATAACCAATGACGGACGGAGCAAGGAGAACATCAAAACCAGACGAGCAATGGCAAAAAAAGGGCATACTGGTCAAGAGAAATCTACAAATATCGACCTTAGTTTGAGGAGACATTTCTGAGAATGTACGACTAAAGTACAGCATTGTATGGCAGTGAAACATGGAGTGTGATAAAATTGGAACAGAAGAGTATCGAAGCATTTTGAGGTGGGGTGTTACAGATGAATGTTGAAAATTAGGTGGACTGATACCGTAAGGAATGATGAGGTTCTGCGCAGAATCTGAGAGAAAAGGAATATTTGGGAAACATTGATAAGGAGAAGGACATAGGATATCTATTAACACATGAGGGAATGACTCTCACGATACTAGAAGGAGCTGTAGAGGGAAAAACTGTAGAGGAAGACAGATATTGGAATACATCCAGCAAATAACTGAGGACGTAGGTTGCAAGTGCTACTCTGAGATGACGAGGTTGGCACAGGGGAGGAATTCGTGGCGGGCCTCATCGAACCAGTCTGATGACAAAATAAAAAGCCTGAAAACTGCTCGGAACTGAACGTGCATGTTTTCTATGACGCCACACGCGAAACCGTTTGTCAGTAACAGTGAAAGGGTTCAATTGCGGAGAATATCTATAGGAGCCGAAACGACTCACGCCCCATTATTATATTGCAACCAAGTTAGCATTACTCTTTTACAGGATTTATGAACAAAACCCAGTGAGTAACCGATTTTAAGCAATTTGGGTGTTGACTCCGTCTCCTAAACTACACTCCTGGAAATTGAAATAACAACACCGTGAATTCATTGTCCCAGGAAGGGGAAACTTTATTGTCACATTCATTCGGTCAGATACATCACATGATCACACTGACAGAACCACAGGCACATAGACACAGGCAACAGAGCATGCACAATGTCGGCACTAGTACAGTGTATATCCACCTTTCGCAGCAATGCAGGCTGCTATTCTCCCATGGAGACGATCGTAGAGATGCTGGATGTAGTCCTGTGGAACGGCTTGCCATGCCATTTCCACCTGGAGCCTCAGTTGGACCAGCGTTCGTGCTGGACGTGCAGACCGCGTGAGACGACGCTTCATCCAGTCCCAAACATGCTCAATGGGGGACAGATCCGGAGATCTTGCTGGCCAGGGTAGTTGACTTACACCTTCTAGAGCACGTTGGGTGGCACGGGATACATGCGGACGTGCATTGTCCTGTTGGAACAGCAAGTTCCCTTGCCGGTCTAGGAATGGTAGAACGATGGGTTCGATGACGGTTTGGATGTACCGTGCACTATTCAGTGTCCCCTCGACGATCGCCAGTGGTGTACGGCCAGTGTAGGAGATCGCTCCCCACACCATGATGCCGGGTGTTGGCCCTGTGTGCCTCGGTCGTATGCAGTCCTGATTGTGGCGCTCACCTGCACGGCGCCAAACACGCATACGACCATCATTGGCACCAAGGCAGAAACGACTCTCATCGCTGAATGATGATGATGATGATGTTTGGTTTGTGGGGCGCTCAACTGCGTGGTTATTAGCGCCCGTACAATTACCCAATCTTTTGCTCAGTCCAATTTCGCCACTTTCCTGGATGATGATGAAATGATGAGGACAACACAAACACCCAGTCATCTCGAGGCAGGTGAAAATCCCTGACCCCGCCGGGAATCGAACCCGGGACCCCGTGCTCGGGAAGCGAGAACGCTACCGCGAGACCACGAGCGGCGGACACTCTCATCGCTGAAGACGACACGTCTCCATTCGTCCCTCCATTCACGCCTGTCGCGACACCACTGGAGGCGGGCTGCACGATGTTGGGGCGTGAGCGGAAGACGGCCTAACGGTGTGCGGGACCGTAGCCCAGCTTCATGGAGACGGTTGCGAATGGTCCTCGCCGATACCCCAGGAGCAACAGTGTCCCTAATTTGCTGGGAAGTGGCGGTGCGGTCGCCTACGGCACTGCGTAGGATCCTACGGTCTTGGCGTGCATCCGTGCGTCGCTGCGGTCCGGTCCCAGGTCGACGGGCACGTGCACCTTCCGCCGACCACTGGCGACAACATCGATGTACTGTGGAGACCTCACGCCCCACGTGTTGAGCAATTCGGCGGTAAGTCCACCCGGCCTCCCGCATGCCCACGGAAACTCGCTCAAAGTCCGTCAACTGCACATACGGTTCACGTCCACGCTGTCGCGGCATGCTACCAGTGTTAAAGACTGCGATGGAGCTCCGTATGCCACGGCAAACTGGCTGACACTGACGGCGGCGGTGCACAAATGCTGCGCAGCTAGCGCCATTCGACGGCCAACACCGCGGTTCCTGGTGTGTCCGCTGTGCCGTGCGTGTGATCATTGCTTTTACAGCCCTCTCGCAGTGTCCGGAGCAAGTATGGTGGGTCTGACACACCGGTGTCAATGTGTTCTTTTTTCCATTTCCAGGAGTGTATATTAAAGTGTGGATTCGAAGGCAACATTTGAACAGCAATTCATTTAGCAATTGTGATGATTTGCACGCACGCAAAAATATTCTGGACAGTCGAAATCTAACTTATAATTTGCAAACCTGTATTATTAAAAATTCAAAGAGCCGTTAGACTAAACGGAACCTTCTGTCACTTATCTCACGACTCGCAAAATCAGTCAGAACCAGCAGCTTTGTACAGCTCTCTACCAGATGCGAACTGATTAGTCAGTGTCTCCAACAATAACTTTTGGTATTTGAACAGTTTATCTTTGAGGAAATATCCGTGTGACAGATAACCAAGTTTCGAGCGAACCTACTTCTAAAATGTGAATCATCTCTGAATATAACACATGACAACACTTGCTAGGAACACTCTTAAACCAGAAATACGTTGTACAATACTCAGCCTCTGTATCAGTCACTTACACTATGTGATCAAAAGTATCCCCAAAACTCTGACAAATATTGACTTACAAGTTTGTGACGCCCTCCATCGGTAATGCTGGAATTCAGTATGGTGTTGGCTCACCCTTAGCCTTTATCTCGGCTTTCGCTCTCGCAGGCATACGTTAAGTCAGGTGCTGGAAGGTTTCTTGGGGAACGGCAGCCCATTCTTCACGGAGTGCTGCACTGTGGAGAGGTTTCGATGTCGGTCGGCGAGGTCTGGCACGAAGTCGGCGTTCCAAAACATCCCCCAAGATGTTCTATAGGATTACGGTAAGGCCTCTGCGCAGGCAGTCCTTTACAGGGATATTATTGTACTGTAACGACTTCGCTACAGGTTGTACAATATGAACAGGTGCTCGATCGTGTTGGAAGACGCAATCGCCATCCCCAAATTAGCCACCGGATCGCTACATTGTGTACCGTGATTCGTCACTCCACACAACGTTTTTACACTGTTCAATGGTCCAATGTGTACGCTGCTTACACCAAGCGAGGCGTTGTTTGGCATTTACCAGCGTGATGTGTGACTTATGAGTAAAACGCTCGACCCTGAAATACCACATTTCTCACCTCTCGCCTAGTACTTGCAGTGTATCCTGATGACGTTTGGAATTCCTGTGATGATCTCGATAGGTGCCTACCAACTGCACATCACGACTCTCTTCAACTGTAGGTAAATTATCTCAGCGAACAGAAAAGGTCGGCCTGTATGCTTTTGTTCTGTACGTTTCTCTTCACGTTTCCACTTCACTATCACATCGGGAACAGTGGACCCAGGATTGTTTAGAAGTGTGGAAATATTGCTTACAGACGTGTGGCACACCTAGTCAAATGATCACGTTCGAACTCCGTGAGTACCTCGTACCGCCCCATTTTGCTGTCTCACGATATCTAATGACTACTGAGGCCGCTGATATGGATTACCTGGCAATAAGTGGCACCAAAATGCACCTAACATGAAAAACGTATGTTTTTTGGGGTGTCCGGATACTTTTGATCAAATAGTAAATTTTAAAATGGTCTCAAAGCAGAGTGGAATAGGACGCTAGTGATTATTTTCAACAAGCAGATTTTCCGTTATTGGTTTTATGGTGTGGTCGTGTTTCTTTATGGCGGGGCTTGCACCACTTGTTGTTTTGGGTGGCACTATCACAGCACAGGCCTACATTGATGTTTTCAGCACCTTCTTGCTTCCCATTGTTGAAAAGCAATTCGAGGATAACGATTGTATCTTTCAACACGATCAAGCGCCTGTTCATAATGCACGGCCTGTGGTGGAATGGTTACACGACAAAAACATCCCTGTAATGGACCGTCTTGCACAGAGTCCTGAAATGAATCCTATAGAGCACCTTTAGGATGGTTGGGAATGCTGACTTTGTGTCAGGCCTCACCGACCGACATCAATACCTCTTCTCAGTGCATCACTCCATGACGAATGGGCTGCGATTCCACAAGAAACCTTCCAGCGCCTGATTGAACGAAATCTTGCGAGAGTGGAAGATGTCATCAAGGCTAAGGGTGGGCCAACACCATATTGAATTCCAGCATTACCGATGGAGGGCGCCACGAACTTGTAAGTTATTTTCAGCCAAGTGTCTGGATACTTTTGATCTTTCAGTGCAGGTTCACTACACAAGTCAGAATTGTGTAGTGAACATATGTATACTGTGGTGAATACACTGACAATTTTAGACCTACTTTAAATATCTTCGCAACTGCAAATAATGACAACCATCAGCTGTAGAATGGGATGAGGGCAATGAAAAGGTGTACCGGACCGTGGCTCGATCGCTGTTTTTCCGCCTATCGCGGGAGTTTGCCTTACCATTTGGCTGTCCGTACACGACTCACGGCCTCACCAAAACTCCCATATATCGTCAACCATGCGTTTTTCATTTGCAATGACTGACCTATGCGGGTATATACATAATGGATGTACGAGTACAGGTCATAGACCTATAGCTGATGGTTGTCCTTATTCGCAAGTTGGTCCACATATTGCAACAAAGGCCGTACGTTCTTTGTAAGAGCTTTTAATAATAGTGACCTACACTGAACGAGCCAGCGCGCTGCGTTTTCGAGCTATTATGTGAGCGTATCGCGTAACTTGTTACCTGCCCGAGCCATTGCAGCTAGAGGTGCTGCAGAATAATTTATGCTGACTGCCGCCTACTGAACCAGTTTCAGGTAAATCGTGGAGCGCTGACTTGCAGTTTAAAAAAAAGTTTTCCAGTCGTGGCTCGTGAGTATTTCCAAACGACACCCACCTGATGAAGCAACACTCCTTCTCGCGAACGTCTTCACTGGTAGAGTACGACTACTGAGTTACCTCCAAAGACGTGCGCAGGAATGGCGGAACAAATGCAATACTACCGGTATTTTCGTTCTTAACTGAACAGCTGCTGATACACAGGGAATGGTTAGTTGAAAATCTACCGACGTCTTCTTAACTGCTGTAGCATTCGTAGTTTAGAAAATGAAAGCCAATAGAAACAGGTAGGGTTGCACTTTGAAGTGGAAACGGGCGCTAGGATCGAATTTACCTAGCGTGCCGCAAAGCATGAAATCGAGTTGCGGGATAATCAACGTTCACTCAGAAATCAGGAAATATGAAACCACATGTGTGGTAGCACGTCACACTGGACGAAATTGGTAACCCACTAGCGGCATCACGATAATGACTCCCTGAGTGCCCTTCAGGCCATGCAACACTTGTACCCAGCGGATACGGTCGTCCAGAACATCCATGATGCCCTACTCCACCTGCAACGGCAGGGGAAGGAAGTTTCTTTCTGCTGGGTGCCGGGGCACGTGGGAATTAGGGGAAGCGAACTGGCGGATGTGGCTGCCAAAGATGCATGTTTCCTCCCTCACGTTGTTGAATGTGCCGTCCCCCTCCATGCTGTTACCTCCCTTTTGCGTTTTGGTGTTAAGTGTCAATGGGAAGAGGAATGGCTGGCAGTCGGTGAAAATAAGCTGCGTCTGGTCAAGGCCACCACGCGGCCGTGGCGTACGTCCTACCAGTCATGCAGGCGGGATGAGGTTCTCCTCACTCGCCTCCGCATCGGGCACAGTCCCTTAACGCACGGTTTTTTACTCCTGCGGGAGGACCCCCCAATCTGCAGTGCTTGTGGCGTCCAGATTACGGTCCGCCACATTTTACTTGAGTGTCCTTTATTCTCTGACCAGAGGGCGGTGGTTTCCTTGCCACCGGATTTGCCCTCTATTTTGCAAGACGACGCAACGACAGTGGTTAAGGTCTTACGGTTTTGTGTCCTGTCCAATTTGTTGCCTCGGATTTTAGGGAGAGGATTTTAATGTGCTGCTGGGTGACTGGCTCACCCAGGCTTTAGGTAAGAGGTCCGCCAGTCACGATTACCTACTTGTTTCACTTCGATTTCTGTTCTCTTTTCCTTGTGTTTCCTTTCCTCTTTTAGTGCGTTTCTTCTCCTCTTGTTTTGCCTCTGTATGTGAGGATTTGGAACTGCGTCAGGTCTGTGTCTTTTAGCCGTTCTCCTTGTTCGGTGTCCGTCTTCGTCCCTTCACTGCATATGTTCCTGTTTCTATGCGTTTGGGCGCTGATGACCACGCTGTTTAGCGCCCGAAAACCTCAAACCACACACACACACACACATCATGTAGTGTTGAAGTTGATTTCCAACCTTCGGATGTAACTCACTTAAGTCAGTAGAGATAAAATGCTACTCTGATTTCCTTCTTATTCGTAGATGACTGTACACTTAGAGGCAGCAATTTCGGATTTCTTCACGATTTATGTTGGAAGTAAATGTAGTATAACAACTACTTTTCTTCAGTAACTATTCTGACACATTTAGAGTACACACTGCCTGAAAAATAAGTGAAGTACCCAGTATATCAGTAATCACAAAATCGAGTGAAATTTACAAACAACCTGGCAGTGTGAGTCCACTTGTCGGTACGACGTTGCACTTCCTCTGGCCTGAATGCATTCGCTGCATTCGATTGGAGTGCCATAAGACTGTCGTGTCTTCTTCTGAGGCAAGCTCGTTTGGTCCTTTACATCTTCCATGCTGGCACTGGGATGGAATTGACCTCCGAGCCAAAGGCATGCACGTTTTGAGACACATCAGGGCATCCTGCTGCCTACTACAGTACCTCACCGTCATGCAGAAAGTTCTGAGCGACACGTCCCATGGGTGGATGAGAGTTGTTCTGTTGAAAAATGTCTCCAATGTACCTCGAGTTAGAGATGACACGTGAGGGCCCAAGACATAAATGAAGTACCGTTATACTGTCAGATTTCTCTCAATCGCTACCTGCCATGACATGTTATATCCGATTATGGCTCCACACACTACGATGCCGGAAGTAACATCGTTATGCCTAAAAATTATCCCATTCTATTTTGGTGTGGTGATACAGCAACCTTCTATTGCTACTGTATTATTACTTTTTATTTCTTCCTATTTAATTTATATGAACTGTTTGTGAGATAACTCTTAAACGTTACTTTTACGCCTTTATGTGAGTGTATTTGTTCCTAAAACTTCACATCTAATCGCTAGACTAATGACGTTCTGTGACGAGTAAGCTGGGATATTTTTACTTCCTCTCTTGTTTTGGCATCTGCCTCCTTAAATTCATTTGATTTTCATTTTTGTCTAATTACTTTTAACACATGTGAGTATAATCTGCATTTTCCTAAAAGAATAAGGGTGGCCCTTAGTCTTAAGAAATATAGTACCAGATCTAATTTTGTGCTTAGTTTTGTGTAAGTAATTATTGTCCTATTTCATTTTGACCATTCCTAGCTAATACTTTTGTTATAGGGTGGAATCAGTAATTGTTTCATAACTGAGATTCTATTGTTGACTTAGTAACAAATGTAAAATCTGTAATAATTATAAACGTTTGGAAGAACTACTACTAGGATTCTAAAGGTATTTATTTTGCTCTATTCGAAATAATTTTAGCAAAGCCAGTCCTTAATTAACTCCAAAATAATTATCAGGTTAGCAATAGTATTGTTTGCGTAATTATATCTGTTAATTTCATTATTTAAACAATGACCCTTGTGGTAGAAGAAACAGAAAGAAAGCGTTTTTCAATTCATACAGTTAATCGAATGATTTACTGATTGGCGACTCCATAGAGTGCTGTGTCCACAACGACCATATGATAAATGAAATTAGAAGGAAGGTCAGCATTGGCAGTAATTTTGATGATTTATTAACAGAAAATCGACTTTCGATCACGTACTGATCAACTTCAGTGCTTTAGCATACAAATTAAAGCTCGTAGGCACTGATGTCTAGTTATTAGCAGTAACAGAAGATATCAAACGATCGTTTCAATGCCTACGAGCTTTAATTTGTACGCTAAAGCATTTAATATGATCATAGTGTGATCTAAAATCGATTTTGCTGCTAATATGTCATCAAAATCACAGCCAATCTCCATGGCTGTAGCGAACATAGTTCTTAAACGAGATGGAGCTCTGTTTCTCCTTATCTACAGAGGGCCCGTCAACCCACTGGCACATTACAAGCATTGGCGAAACTTACGTGGGGCTCTGCAGCTTCCTGATTGTCCACCCAAGTTCAGGTTCTTTCATCCTCCTACTCCGTTGGAATGGATTTTTCTAGGCTTTAAATTAACATATTCCTACTTTGGTAGCAACAGCGTCCAGCTAAAAGCTAAACATCACTGTCTTTCCTGTTATCAAAAAGAATATTTTACGTCACTTGGCCCCGGCGGGAGGTCCTCGTGAGTGGCGTCCGCCCCTGCAGCAGTTTTACTAATTTCCCATTTCACTCTAACTGTGTAAACCCACTGGCGTAACTGTTCTCAGGTTCAACCATCAAGCTTGCTGCCTCTGCTAAGACCTACTTCTACTCTGACAAAACAGCGTCTAGGAGGTGGAAAAAGTTGCCCGTTAATTCTCTGAAGTGAAACTTCTCCCCTGACAGCTGCCAGGAAGGTCGGCAACACGCAGGGCTGTATAGTTACTACGAAACAGTAGTGCCTGTGTTATTAAGAATGTAGAGGCAATGTGCGTTAGGACTCTCAATGTCCTTCCTGGACGGAAATATAAGTAAGGTATGAGCGCAGATTGTGACACAACCACGACAACGTATGGAAGCCTGGGTCCGGCCATGATTCGTGCACGGATAGCCGAAGCGGTCAAGACGATGCCCGTGTGAAATCTTCTCTCGAGTACCAGTCTGGCACATATTTTCATTGTTGTCAATCTAATACACAGTCTAAGGCGGATCATAATCGCAGCTGCGAATACATATCCTGTTTACCTTTGTAAACCAAACGGTAAGTTAATCGTCTGATCTTTGCATTGTCTCTCAGCTTCCCATTTTGAAGTAACCTTAAGCTTAACAATGTACAAGTCAACAGATCAATAGATGACAAGCTGTTGTTATCCTGGAAGACAGGCAACATCGTCAGTAGCATAGGCCACTTGCCATGCAGATAAAACCTCAACGCGTCGTTATCGAGAATATTGACGCAAATGTCGTGGATCAGAATAACGTTAAACTGAATTCAAGTCGTCTGGTGGAAAACACACCCAAAAAAATCACAGAAAAACATCCGGACTGAGCTGCAGCCTCCGAAAACAGTTTGGATTAAAGTTCAAATTTGGCAGTCGTTGCGATTGACGCCTTAAATCATATGAAAAGCGGCCAAATCGCAATCATAATACACGAATCCCATTAGCTACCGTTCATTGTATGTGTTCCTTCTTTATTTTAAAAGACACAATTTTTATGTGCCGCTATGAAAAATAGCCTTTGTAAGACATCCGACTAGAATTGTTTATTGCTTGCGTTTCCCTTCAAAAAGTTCTCTGGGAATGAGGATGAGATGGACCTGCATTCAGTGATAGTAACAATTGATCTTAAGCCTGATACTGGCTTTCATTGACAGGATGTGACACTCGACTCCGAATAAAAGAGAAGGATTTCTGGTTGGGTGAATACAGGGTAATATCAACACCAATAGTAAATCGTATAACGGGACCACGGATTCTTATCGTGAGTGATTTATGAAACAAAAACACAGTGTCCCACCGTTTTTCAGTTAATTAGTACCATAATTTAGATCAATTTTATTAATTTGGGCACTATTAACTACTTAAAACTGTAACGTAATTATGAAAAACTCTTGAAAAATACTATTGTAAAAACTTCCTGGAAGGCGCTAGCATAGTCAAGGTAGTTCGTACTGTATAGAAAATAAAGCATTGTTTCAAGTCGACAATAATGCCGCTCGCCGGCTGCAGAGTCACTGGCAGAGAAGGGATTACTCTCCTCTATGGACGCAAAGTGGCGGTGATCAAGGGGTAAATGGAAAGAATTTTCTAAATGGTGTTTTAAGCATGGCGAGGCATTCTGAACGGGTGAGTGACCACATCTTTGGGGACAATATCAGCACTTTGTCAGAACGTGGAATGAAGCTGGAAGCCTAAGACATGTGCTGGAAATGACCCACTAGCCAACTGCACAGATAACTCCTAAAGAGAATAGAACGTCCCTAGACCCCGCATTTATTCACAAAATAGCATGAAACGTATTTTGTAATTGAAGGAGAGTACCGTGGGCCAAGGTTATTAAGTGAAATTGTAATTAAATCCAGAAGATTAGCTGCTTTCAGGCGTTGAAACTGTGTGCCCCGACCGGGACTCAAACCCGGGATCCCCTGCTTATATTGCGGACGCGCTATGTGACTGAGCTATCGAGGACACAGAGGATTGTGCGACTGCACGGACTTATCTCTGCCACACTCCCCGCCCTAACTTTCTCTCCACACACTACGTTTGCAGTGCCTCTGCCCACTATACACATTACTCGCGGCGGTCACTCTACCGATTCCCGTAACAGTTTGAGTAATGTGAGCGCATCCGCACTGAAGTACCATCTTCATATATTCATAAAGTTATTAAGAGTTGCAAGTTATTAAAGAAGAGCTTATTGTCAATATTTGTCGTTAAAACATGGATTACGTCCCGCTGTTTGCAAGTGGCCACAAAGTAATATCTAGTAAGTTATCTTTCGAGTTACGTAAACGGCTTGCGTGCATCGTAGTTTCAGTATTTTCAACATTATAGTCTTTTTAGTTCAACTATAAATATTATTAGTGGTTCTGATTATCCTAGATCATTAACCATTAGTAAGGTCCTACTTTTTCATTATAATTACCACGAAAGTCGTAAGTGAAAGAGATACAGTTATTTCAATCGAGAGAAAATGAATTACATTTGTAATTAAGCTGACAGAAGTGGTTCACGCAACAATATGCAGTAATATTTACTATTCTTTATGCATTGTAGTTCTTCTGCTGCCTCCAGATCACTAATAATCGAAGACAGTGAAAAGTAGAGGCACCATAAATAAAAATTATGTAAAGTGTATATTCTACTTTGACGAAAGTAACTTCTATAATTTTTATTTGGTATGTTGTTGATTTCCGTAACATTGGCATTGCAAAGGTATTTGTTGTTAGTTAAAGAATTTATGAACCTTTCTGAAGTAACAATGAGAAAGGAACAGTAATTTGTAGTGAGTGTTTCCATTACAAAGTCTAACAACAGATGGCACTCAAGTGACTAACGTTATTCAGTACGTCTCGCGTCTCATATTGCTAGTAAATAACCACAATTGCTTTTTGTTAACAGTAAGTAATTGCAATGCATTTCTAATGAACTTCAAATCAATTTATCTCAGGTGATTTAACATCCAAGCTCGCACATGTACATATTTGTCCCGCTACTGTCTCCCTATACATTTGTAATTATTACGTAATTTCAGTTTCAGTTCACTCATTAACCAAAATTAACTTTCACTCACTTTTGAACTGGCCACTGTAAATTATTAATCTGCAGTCTAATTTTCATACTATTCCCAATTACTTATTAAAAATAATTGATAACTGCAGTGCATTATTTATTTCCATACTAAATTTCTTTCCGATCGTTGTTGTACATAACTGAATTTCTTCGGTTAACATTTTTCTTCAGAGTCAATGCCTTTTCCTGTTGAATAGAGAACATTAAGTACAAGGATAATTAAAATCACTTTCACAGGAGACTGTAGTCAGGTTATAAGTACGGTGATAGGGTTGTTCATATCATAGTGAACAACAAACAAATACCAACAGCACTTGTTCAGGTATACGTGATTTACCCAAGAAAACGCCTAGGAAAAATCGCAAAAATATCAGCAGCAAATTTCTCATTATTTCAAGTTTGTAATATTCTCCGACTGAATGTCTTAAGCATTCTCGGCAGTACAACACTTCTTGTAGGTATGCTCCGTATAGCGTGGATTGCATGCCGCCAGTCCAGTAGAATTTTTAGTGTCACTCAGCAGTTCAGAAAATCTTCCTTTCACGTCAGTGTCTGATCCTCTTACACTCTGATATAGCAAATGCAGCTCACAGTTTGTAGTTTCCTCACACTGTAAGTCACTGGGGATTGGAATCGTGTGCAAAGACAATCTATATACGGTTTTCGTCTGTTATTGAAGCCCAAATCTTTCTTTCTCAGGAAAAATGATGTTTATACGCGGTGTTTCTTTGACCAATCCAGTAACAGGACGGTTGGGATTTGAGTTTAGTGTTATCGCTGGCTGCTCAGTTCTCTCTCATCGCGTGGGCGTACCTTTTAACGATCATGATTCTATCTGTTAAGACCGGACATCTTCGACTGGTGGTTTACTTCGATAGCCTCTACTAACCTGCAACATTCAGGAATTTGTGGTGAGAACGTTGCTTTCAAGCAGAGTTTGGCGTAATACTCTATTTACATATTTTTTAACTCTGTAGAGCTGCTTTTTTAAAGCCAAGGTTAAATTGTAACTCATCCGTGAACATTATCAGTCTTATTTACCACTACCTGAGTATCTTGCGTTGCCCAGTACGTATCATTTCCAGTTCTACGTATTTGTTAACCTTTTCCTCCCTGTCTCTTCTTCCATCTACTCATCCTCTCTGTTCTTCTTCTCCTCCCCCTTTCCCTGTCCACATCTTCCTCCTGCCTCTCTCTTCCTCTCTTCTTCTCTCCCTATCTCCTTTTCCCTTCTCCTCCCTCCTCACCTTCTCTGTAGCCATTTCTTCCTCCACCATCTCTTAATCTCCTTCCCCATTTCTTCCTCGCTCCTCCTCTGTTCCACCTCCTCCTCCCTCCCTCTCTATCCATCCTCTCTTTTCTTCCTTAGTCTACCTCATCATTCCATCTCTCTGTCCATCTTTTTCTCACCCCTCCCCCTGTCCATTTTTCCTCTCTTTCGGTCCATCTCCTCATTCAAACCTGTGTCGATCCCCTTTTCACTCTCTGTCTATCCATCTCTTCCTGTCCCTTTCTGTCTCCGCATTACCACCGGCATTCAGATAGGAGGCTGCTAACAGTAACCGCCACCCCTACACCCACCACTTCACCCCACCCCTGTGTAACTTACCATATAGTAACTAACGTGAGAACCAAGTTCGGTTAAAACTGATCCAAGTCTTTATGCGGAGTTTTTTGCCCGCGGCTTTGCCCGCATATGCGCGTGTCACCTATATTTCACGCGTACTTAATATATTTCGCACGTATTTGTACACACGTTGCACCTGCATCTTTTCCGAATTTCTCCCTGTAGTTTCGTTTCCACGCAGTTCAACATTTATGCCGTCGTATCTTCAGAAATATACCTCGTACAAAGACATAATGTTGTAGGCAGATTCAGCTGCATATGTGGATACTGTCTGCGAAATTTGTTGTGGATACAGTTGGTATCAAAAAAGTAACACATTTAAACATCATGCATGATCCGCAGTTACTCACGCAGCTCAGAGTTTATGACGTCATGTGTTCTGAACTTTGTGTCGTACAATTACATAATTTTGTAGATACATTCAATGGAAATCGTGGATAATTCACGAGAAATATGTTGCGAATACAGTTAGCAGCAAGGAGTTAATAAATTTAAACGTCATCCTTCGTGCTGTAGTATATCACGTATCTCAGTGGTTATGACGTCATGTCTTCGGAACTTAGTATCGTACAATTATATAATTTTGTAGATACATTCAACGGCATTCGTGGATAGTACACGCGAAATGTGTTGTAAATATAGTTAGTAGTAAGGAATTGATAAATTTAAACGTCGTACATACTGTTGCAGTTTTTCACGCATCTCAGCCTTCATGACTTCGCATCTTCTGGACTACGTCGCGTACATGATATGATTTTACGGGTTAATCCAGTGGCATACGAAATACAGTATGCAAAATGTATCGCGAATATGGTTAGTAGTAAAAACATAATACACTACTGGACATTAAAATTGCTACACCAAGAATAAATGCAGTTCATAAACGGGTATTCATTGGACAATTATATTATACTAGAACTGACATGTGATTACATTTTCACGCAATTTGGGTGCATAGATCCTGAGAAATCAGTGCCCAGAACAACCACCTCTGGCCGGAATAACGGCCTTGATACGCCTGGCCATTGGTCAGACAGAGCTTTGATGGAGTGTACAGGTACAGCTGCCCATGCAGCTTCAACACGATACCACAGTTCATCAAGTCGCGTATAGCGACGAGCCAGTTGCTCGGCCACCATTGTCCAGTCGTTTTCAATTGGTGAGAGATGTGGAGAATGTGCTGACCAGGACAGCACTCGAACATTTTCTGTATCCATTATCCTGCTGAAATGTAGGGTTTCGCAGGGATCGAATTAAGAGCAGAGCCACGGGTCGTAACACATCTGAAATGTAACGTCCACTGTTCAGAGTGCCGTGAATGCGAACAAGAGGTGACCGAGACGTGTAACCACTGTCACCCCATACCATCACGCCAGTGTGGCGCTGACTAATACACGCTTCCAATGTGCATTCACCGCGATGACGCCAAACACGGATACGACCATCATGATGCTGTAAACAGCACCTGGATTCATCCGAAAAAATGACGTTTTGCCATTCGTGCACCCAGGTTCGACGTTGAGTACACCACCGCAGGCGCTCCGGTCTGTGAAGCTGCGTCAAGGGTAGCCGCAGCAGTGGTCTCCGAGCTGATAGTCTGTGCTGCTGGAAACGTCGTTGAACTGTTCGTGCAGATGATTGTTTTCTTGCGAACGACCCAATCTGTTGACTCAGGGATCGAGACGTGGCTGCACGATCTGTTACAACCATGCGGATAAGATGCCTGTCATCTCGACTGCTAGTGATACGAGGCCGTTGGGATCCAGCACTGCGTTCCGTATTACCCTCCTGAACCCACCGATTCCTTATTCTGCTAACAGTCACTGGATCTCGACCAACGCGAGCAGCAATGTCGCGATCGATACATCGCAATATCGATAGGCTACAATTCGACCTTTATCAAAGTTGGAAAAGTAATGGTACGCATTTCTCCTCCACATACGAGGCATCATAACAGCGTTTCACCAGGCAACGCCGGTCAACTGCTTTTTGCGTATAAGAAATAGGTTGGAAACTTTCCTCATGTCAGCACGTTTTAGGTGTCGCCACCGACGCCAACCGTGTGTGAATGCTCTGAAAAGCCTATCATTTGCATATCACAGCATCGTCTTCCTGTCGTTTAAATTTCGCGTCTGTAGCACGTCTTCTTCGTGGTGTATCAATTTTAATGGCCAGTAGTGTAAATGAAAATATGTTACCTGATGCGAATATGAACGGCGAAAATGTTGTAGCGATAAACTTTATTCCTTTGCTTGCAAGTCACTAAGTGACTGGATGAATAAATTCTGGGATTTGCGCGTCATGGCCTACAGTACTATTTCACCTCCATACTACCGGTTTGATAAGTATGTGGCTTTTAGTGCCACGGCAATTGTTTCCAGACTGTAATTCCAAGTTGAATTTTGTGTTTGTTACTTGAACCATAATTAAAAAATTGTTGTATATATGCTTTAATTATTTTTCATCCAGTAGCTAAACGTAATTTAACATGTTTTTATGCACTATTTCTATGTGGTCATTTATCTTCCGTCTAAAATCACAGCATACTCCAGCACAATTTTGCCCTTAGTGGAGTAGTTAAATAAGCTGCTGTCCGCAGATATATCTATTTCTCTGTATGCTTAGTACAGCAAGTAGAAGGTAGGTGTGACCTGTTGAAAAGTTCTAGAGACCTGCTGACCGTGAATATATTGACTGTGCCTATAGAGTGTTACTTTATCGAACGTGGAATCAACATCTGTATTCCGTTTACTTTCCCCATAAGAGAAGATGTAATATCCTTTCAAGTTGTGTTAGCACTTCTGGACGCACTAGACGTAATAGTGCATTACTTAAACATATGTTGAAATCCTCCATAATTCTCTTTGTATGAAAGTTGTCCTCCTTATTAACATCTAATTAACCGAAATCAGATCGTGTTAATACTGATTCATGTTGTGCCGTTTAGTGTTCTAAGGGGAATATTTTCAGGGAATTATCGCTGAGGTCATACCGGTTATATATTAAGATTGAGTTTAATATGAAGGGGATGGCCTTTGACATTAGACTTTAATCTGTTTTTGTCCATTTTTATCCAAAAGTAAAAAAATTGTAATCCGATAAGGCTTAATAAGAAGTACGTGGCCTTCGACTTTAGAACGTATTCGGTTGTTATCAATTTTGATCCAAAAGTAACGTAAAAATGATTGCAGAACTGCGCCCCAAACCTTATTAATGTTTTGAGAGGTTCCCACTGGATGTACAGCAAATCAGAAATTTACCAAATTGTGCTGAAATTTCGTGCCAGTGTGACATCATTAACCCATCTTACACGCCACGTATGTTTTTCGTATGTGTCGACACCTGACTGTTAGATGCACAGTCGGGCCCAAGGCAGACGTTGCAAGGCATCGCACTTTTACACCGTCACAGAGGATGGTTGCAGGCAATTTGAACCAAATTTCAAACCTCTGAATCGCAATGGGAAGCAATTAAGGGGAGTCCAGAAAGTGATCCTTTAACAGTATATATACATATACAGGGTGTATAATAATTAATGGCGTAAACGCATACAGTTGAAAGTAGACGATAATGGAAGCAAAAAAGTCTCAGTAAAAATAGGGTCGAAAATGCATACCCTAAGAACTACGAGCAATTTTTCATCTTCGATACTATGAAGCAAATCTCTTCTATTGCAAGCTCTTTGCTTTCCATATTTTGGGTAGTAGCAGTATGGACCATAACCAGAAAAAAATTTCCAGTAAACGTGTGCTCTAAAATACATACCTTAAGAGCTATGAGCACGTGCTTATCTTCGCTACTTGGAAACACAACTAGTCTAATGAACAATTGCTCATAACTTTTAAGGTACGCATTTTAGAGCACATGTTTACTGGTTATTTTTTCTTGTTTTGGTCAATACTACTACTTCCCAAAATGTAGGGGGCAAAGAGCTTGCAGAGGAGTAAATTTGCTTCACAGTATAGAAGACGAAAAACTGCTCGGAGCTCATAAGGTATGCATGTTAGATCCTATGTTTACTAAGATTTTTGTGCTTGCAATATCATGTGCTTTCAACTGTATACGTTTACACCATTAATTATGATACACCCTGTTATTTATTTATTTTTATTTACACGTCAAGTTCCGTAGGACCAAATTGAGGAGCGAATCTCCAAGGTCATGGAACGTGTCAGTACATGAACTTTCAACATAAAAGCAATAACAGATAAAAATAAATGTTCATGAACCTCCAAGAAAATCATTCCATAAGTTTAAGCAAACACTATCAGCTATACAATGAGAGTCAGCTTAATTTTTCAAGGAACTCCTCGACAGAATAGAAGGAGTGACCCATGAGGAAACTCTTCAGTTTCAATTTGAAAGCGCGTGAATTACTGCTAAGATTTTTGAATTTGAGTGGCAGCTTATTGAAAATGGATGCAGCAGTATACTGCACACCTTTTTGCACAAGAGTTAAGAAAGTCCGATCCAAATGGAGGTTTGATTTCTGCCGAGTATTAACCGAGTGAAAGCTGCTAATTTTTGGAAATAAACTAATATTGGTAACAAGAAACGACAATAAGGTATATACATATTGAGAGGCCAATGTCAAAAAACCCAGACTCGTGAACAGAGGTCGACATGAGGTTCGTGAACTCACACCACTTATTGCCCGAACCGCACGCTTCTGAGCCAAATATATCCTTCTAGAATGGGTAGAGTTACCCGAAAACATAATACCATACGACATAAGTGAATGAAAATAAGCAAAGTAGACTAATTTACGTGTCGAAGTATCACTCACTTTCGATGCCGTTCGAATAGCGAAAATGGCAGTATTAAGTCTTTGAACAAGATCCTGAACGTGGGCTTTCGTCGACAGCTTACTATCTATCTGAACACCTAGGAATTTGAACTGTTCAGTTTCACTAATCATATGCCCGTTCTGTGAGTTTAAAACGTCAGGTTTTGTTGAATTGTGTGTTAGAAACTGTAAAAACTGAGTCTTACTGTGATTTAGCGTTCGTTTATTTTCTACAAGCCATGAACTGAGGTCATGTACTGCACTACTTGAAACCGAGGAGTCAATGTTGCACACAACATCCTTTACTACCAAGCTAGTGTCATCAGCAAACAGAAATATTTTAGAGTTACCCATAATACTAGAGGGCATATCATTTACATAAATAAGGAACAGGAGCGGCCGCAACACTGATCCCTGGGGCACCCCCCACTTGACAGTACCCCACTCAGATCCCACATTACAGCCGTTATCTACATTGTGAAGAATGACCTTTTGCTGCCTGTTGCTAAAGTAAGAGGTGAACCAATTATGAGCTACTCCCCTTATTCCGTAATGGTCCAACTTATGGAGCAATATTGTGAGATCGACACAGTCAAATGCCTTTGTTAAATCAAAAAATACGCCACGCGTTCGAAACTTTTTGTTTAGCCCATCCAGTACCTCACAGAGAAAAGAGAATATAGCATTTTCAGTTGTCAAACGACTTCTAAAGCCGAACTGTACATTTGATAGCAAATCGTGTGATATAAAATGATCAATTAACCTTACATACACAGCCTTTTCGATAACTTTTGCAAACACTGATGGCATAGAAATAGCTCTAAAATTATCTACATTATCCCTTTCTCCCTTTTTATAAAGCGGCTTTACTACTGAGTACTTTAATCGCTCAGGAAACTGACCATTCCTAAAGGAAAAATTACAAATATGGCTAAATACAGGGCTAACATGTGCAGCACAGTACTTTAATATTCTACTAGACACTCCATCATAACCATGAGAGTCCTTAGTCTTCAGTGATTTAATTATTGACTCAATCTCCCTCTTGTCTGTATCACAGTGGAGCATTTCAGACGTCAATCTCGGAAAGGCATTTGCTAAGAAATTTATATGATTTCCTGTAGAAACAGAATTTTTATTTAATTCACCAGCAATGTTCAGAAAATGGTTGTTAAATACTGTACATATATCTGATTTATCAGTAACAGAAATATTATTACTGCGAACTGACTTTATATCATCCACCTTGTGCTGCTGACCAGACACTTCCTTCACAACTGACCATATGGCTTTAATTTTATCCTGTGAATTAGCTATTCTATTTGCATACCACATACTTTTTGCCTTGCTAATAACATTTTTAAGCACCTTACAATACAGTTTGTAATGGGCTACTGTAGCTTGATTGTGACTACTTCTAACATTTTGATATAATTCCCGCTTTGTTCTACATGATACCCTTATCCCACTAGTCAGCCACCCAGGCTGCCTACTACTGCTAGGACCCCGTTTAGCACGTTCTAATGGAAAGCAACTCTCAAAGAGCATGATAAATGTGCTAAGGAAAGCATTGTATTCATCATCAGCACTATAAACATTCTGCCACTCTTGTTCCTTGACAAGGTTTAAAAAACTCTCTGTAGCTGTTGGATTAACTTTCCCACATAGTTTGTAATTAAATATGACATTTGTTTGACTGAAAAAGCATTTTAGTGTTAAAATTAGCTCATCATGGTCTGAAAGGCCATTCGCGCTTTTACTAACGGAATGACCATCTAGTAATGAAGAATGAACAAAAATATTGTCTGTGTCTGGGCTACTGTTCAACTGCACCCTAGTTGGAAAAACGCAGTCTGCATCAGATCATAAGACCTTAGGAGATCTAGCAACATGCTTTTTCTTGCACCGTCATATACAAAATATATACTGAAGTCGCCGCATGTAACTAATTTCTGGTACTTCCTACAAAGTGAATCAAGAACCCCCTCTCTCGCTTGAGCAGAAATGCTCTGTAGTTAGGAGACCGATATACAACAACAATTAGAAGTTATTTTCACTAAATTCAACTGCCCTGCACAACATTCAAATACGTGTTCAATGCAGTGCCTTGATACATCTATGGACTGAAATGGAATAGTTTTTTTATGTAACTAGCCACTCCACCACCCCACAGGCAGCTGTCCATTACTGCTAGTACCCCGTTTAGAATGTTCTAAAGGAAAGCAACTCTCGAAGAGTATGAGAAATGTGTTATGGAAAGCATTGTATTTACCATTCGTATTATCGGCACTATAAACAGCTAGCCACTCTTGTCCCTTGACAAGTTTTGAAAAACTCTCTATTGCTGTTGGATTAACTTTCCTACGTAGTTTGTAATTAAATACGACATTGGTTTGAGTGCAAAAACCTTTTAGTGTTAAAATTTGTGCATCATGGTCTGAAAGGCCATTCACCCTTCTACTAACAGAATGCCCATCTAGTAATGAAGAATGAATAAAAATACTGTCTATAACTGTGCTACTGTTCTCCTGCACCCTAGTTGCAAAAAAACACAGTTTGCATCAGATCATATGAATTTAGGAGATCTACCAACATCCTTTTTCTTACACAATGATGTACAAAATTAATATTGAAGTCACCACATATAACTACTTTCTGGTACTGTAAGTGAATCAAGAACCCTCTCTAGCTTAAGCAAAAATGCTCTGAAGTCGGAGTTAGGTGACCTATAAACAACAGTAATTAGAAGTTTAGTTTCACTAAATTCAACTAATGCTGCACAACTTTCAAATATCTGTTCAGTGCAGTGTCGTGATACGTCTATGGACTCAAAGGAAATACTGTTTCCTACGTACAGAGCCACTCCCTCACCCCGCAAGGAACTCCTCGAGAAACAGCCAGCTAATGTGTAGCCTGATAAAGGAAGCCTCTGAATTATCAAATTATTTAAGTGGTGTTCTGATATACCAATAATTTCAGAGTTAACATCTATTAGCAGTTCACTAACTTTATCTCTAATACCTCTTATATTTTGACGAAATATGCTAATTCCTTCTCTACTTGGAAACATTACATCCTCTGGAGGTGAGCCCTTAGTTAGAGGCACTTCCTTTAAGCAGGTATAACTATCAGCTGACTTCAGTCTAAAAAAGGTGGAGCTCTAACACCAACTACTACAGGAATTTTTCCATGAGTGGTACCACTACCACCACCACCACCACCCACTACACTGTCACCTATAAGCTTAGCCAGCCTCCCCTTCCCACACCTATTGAGGTGCAGGCCATGCCTAGTGAAACCCCATCTACTGATAGACCCAACTGGCATCACTGAGATGTGATCCATGCCCTCCGTCATCAGTGCCCTCCCCAGCCCCACATTAAAGCGCCTAACAGCCGTATTCAGGCGAGGCCGATCATGACGCTGAAACAGTTGCACGAAATGCACGTTAGTGCCACCAGTTTGAGTAGCTATCTTAACCAAGTCACCACTGATATCATATTCCCCGTCCCTATCGAGACTGTTCCCTGCTCCACCCACTATCACTACCTGATCCTCTTTCGTAAAATTCTTACATAACTCCCTTATGCTTTCAGTCACCTGAGCCAACCCTGCACTAGGCTTCACAATGCTGGTGACCTGGTACTCACTCCCAAGCACTTACAGCAACTGTTGGCCCACACCTCTACCGTGGGAACTACCTAGCAGCAGAACCTTCTTTCTGCTAGACTTTGCAACTAACCTAGGCCTCCTAATTGCTGAGGACTGCTGCAAGTTACCTACATCTACGGCTACACGAGGCTCCTCTCCACTCAACTCTGACTGTTGGTCGTATCTATAGCATGTATGCAAAGTAAAACTATCTGAATACCTCCTCTTCCTAGCTCTTCCTAGCTACCTTCTTGCCAACTGCCAGTTCCCACTCCCCACCACCCTTCACCCTCCTCAACCTATCTAGTTCCTCCTTTGCGCATTGTAACTGCACCTGAAGGGCATAGATCATACGCTCCTGCTCGTCTGTTAACTTGTTTCTACTACAGATTCTACATTCCCAGGAGAGGATCTCCATAAAATGACCACTGGCTTCCCCACTGCATTCCCCCAAATGAAAATACTTTGAACAAATCCCACACCGTAATCCACTACTCACAAACCTACGACAGAGCCCACACTTTTCACTCATGATAAATTTTTGCAGTTACTGAAAAAAACTATACGTCTACGTTACCAAAGCTCAGTTACACCATTTAAGAACTAACAATAATGATCTCGAAATTCTCTGCCTACTAAGAAATCTGCTACTTGTATTAATACTACTACAACACAGCCGATACCAATACCAGCAAAACTTCACAAAATTATTAGTTAAAACCAAAAAATTAAAACGACCACTGTAACACTATGCGAAGTTAAAACATTAAATGAAAATTTTACTGAAATATTTCACTAGAAAGAATAATAAACGTCAGTTGAAAACTAAGCACGAAATTTACTAAACGACTTCAGCACACTGAAAACTCTATAAAACACAGCGAGGTGTATACAATTCTCTGCCTACTAAGAAAGCAGCTACTTGTATTAATACTACTACAACACAGCCGATACCAATACCAGCAAAACTTCACAAAATTATTTGTTAAAACCAAAAAATTAAAACGACCACTGTAACACTAAGCGAAGTGAAAACACTAAATGAAAATTTTACGAAGTATTTCACTAGAAAGAATAATAAACGTCAGTTGAAAACTAAGCACGAAATTTACTAAACGACTTCAACGCACTGAAAACTCTATAAAACACAGCGAGCTGTATACAATTCTCTGCCTACTAAGAAAGCAGCTACTTGTATTAATACTACTACAACACAGCCGATACCAATACCAGCAAAACTTCACAAAATTATTTGTTAAAACCAAAAAATTAAAACGACCACTGTAACACTAAGCTAAGTGAAAACACTAAATGAAAATTTTACGAAGTATTTCACTAGAAAGAATAATAAACGTCAGTTGAAAACTAAGCACGAAATTTACTAAACGACTACAACGCACTGAAAACTCTATAAATCACAGCGAGCTGTATACAAGGTGAGTCACGAACTATTGCCACCTAGAATAACTCCGGAACTAAGATAGTAGCTAAAAAGTTTATCGAACTAATGTTTCATGGGACAACGGGGGCCATAATATGACGTTGTTTCTTTGTTGCTAGGAGGGGTCACGTCAGAGATATGAAGGTCAACTTTATTTTTTTTGTAATGGGATGTTGTAGTTTGGTACTTATTTTTTGATAGCGGCCTCTCGAGACCAATCCAATGACGTGAAACAGTAAGTTCTTTGAAGGTCAACGAAGATCAAAACGGTGGCATGAACGTCCATTTACAGAAGCTGTTCGAAGTGATGACCATTGGTATCAAGGCAGTGCTGCAATCTTCTTATCATTGATTAAGTGATATTCCTTATTACATCGGCACGTGTAGAAGAACATGCTCTGACAATTCTCTCTCGCATATCTTCATGTGTAGTTGAATGTTTAACGCGTTGGAAACATATCCGCCAAAGGAAAGTTACTAACGTGGAAACGGAAATTGGTACTCCGGCCACTGTGGTTCGGGATCCTTGTGTTAGTTCGCGTCAAATCGCAAGGGTATCTGGCATTATCCAGAATAGTATTGTTCGTGTTGTGCGTAGTCATAAATATCATCCTTACCTTATCAGTCTCCATCAAGAATTCACTGCTACGGATTGTATGCTGCGCACTGAATTCTGCCCTCAACTTCAGATGCACAGCGATGACACATTTATTAATTTGATTTTATTTACTGACGAGGCTACAATCATAAAACGTGGAAATGTTAATCTGCATAACATTAATTACTGGGCAACTGAAAATCCGTGTTGGCTGCAGCAAGCTGAACACCAAAAACCGTGGTCGGTGAATGTATGGTGTGGGGTTCTGGAAGACAGAATTATAAGCCCCAATTTTATCGAAGGAAATCTTAATGGTAGGAGGTACACCACATTCCTGCAAGAAACATTAGGTCCGTTATTGGAAGAAATACCTTTACGGACAAGGAACAGAATGTGGTATCAACACGATGTGTGTGCGGCACATTCTTCGATGATGCCTAAAAATGAGTTACAGAGACAACTCCCAAATCTTTGGATTCACGCGGAGCAGATGTGTCATGGCCGGCTTGTTCGCTAGACGTAACTCCTCTGGATTTTTTCTTGTGAGGACTCGTAAAAGACATTGTTTAAAAAGACGTTCCCACTGCACCTGAAGATATACGAGAAAGAATTGTGAGAGCATGTGCTTCGATAAGTGCCGATGTGATAAGGAATACCACTCAGTCCATGATAAGGAGATTGTAGCTTTGCATTGATACCAATGGCCGTCACTTCGAACACTTCTGTAAATGGACGTTCATGCCACCTTTTTGCCCTCCGTTGACCTGCAAAGGTCTTACTGTTACACATCATTGCTTTCGTCTCGATAGACGCTATCAGAAAGTAAGTACCAAACTATAGCATCCGATTTAAAAAAAAAAAAAAACAAAGTTGACCTTCATATCTCTGAAGCGACCCCACCTAGCAACCATAAAACCATCGTCATATTATGGCCCCCGTTGTCCCATGCAACGATGGTCCTACCACCTTTTAAGCTTGTATCATACTTTCGGAACTACTCTTGGTGGCAATAGTTAGTGACTCACCCTGTATATACAGGGTTATTACAAATGATTGAAGCGATTTCACAGCCCTACAATAACTTTATTATTTGAGATATTTTCACAGTGCTTTGCACACACATACAAAAACTCAAAAAGTTTTTTTAGGCATTCACAAATGTTCGATATGTGCCCCATTAGTGATTCGGCAGACATCAAGCCGATAATCAAGTTCCTCCCACACTCGGCGCAGCATGTCCCCATCAATGAGTTCGAAAGCATCGTTGATGCGAGCTCGCAGTTCTGGCACGTTTCTTGGTAGAGGAGGTTTAAACACTGAATCTTTCACATAACCACAGAAAGAAATCGCATGGCGTTAAGTCGGGAGAGCGTGGAGGCCATGACATGAATTGCTGATCATTATCTCCACCACGACCGATCCATCGGTTTTCCAATCTCCTGTTTAAGAAATGCCGAACATCATGATGGAAGTGCGGTGGAGCACCATCCTGTTGAAAGATGAAGTCGGCGGCGTCGGTTTCCAGTTGTGGCATGAGCCAATTTTCCAGCATGTCCAGATACACGTGTCCTGTAACGTTTTTTTCGCAGAAGAAAAAGGGGCCATAAACTTTAAAGCGTGAGATTGCACAAAACACGTTAACTTTTGGTGAATTGCGAATTTGCTGCACGAATGCGTGAGGATTCTCTACCGCCCAGATTCGCACATTGTGTCTGTTCACTTCACCATTAAGAAAAAATGTTGCTTCATCACTGAAAACAAGTTTCGCACTGAACGCATCCTCCTCCATGAGCTGTTGAAACCGCGCCGAAAATTCAAAGCGTTTGACTTTGTCATCGGGTGTCAGGGCTTGTAAGCAATTGTAAACAGTAAGGCTTCTGCTTTAGCGTTTTCCGTAAGATTTTCCAAACCGTCGGCTGTGGTACGTTTAGCTCCCTGCTTGCTTTATTCGTCGACTTCCACTGGCTACGCGTGAAACTTGCCCGCACGCGTTCAACCGTTTCTTCGCTCACTGCAGGCCGACCCGTTGATTTCCCCTTACAGAGGCATCCACAAGCTTTAAACTGCGCATACCATCGCCGAATGGAGTTAGCAGTTGGTGGATCTTTGTTGAACTTCGTCCTGAAGTGTCGTTGCACTGTTATGACTGACTGATGTGAGTGCATTTCAAGCACGACATACGCTTTCTCGGCTCCAGTCGCCATTTTGTCTCACTGCTCTGACGGCAGAAACCTGAAGTGCGGCTTCAGCCGAACAAAACTTTATGAGTTTTTCTACGTATCTGTAGTGTGTCGTGACCATATGTCAATGAATAGAGCTACAGTGAATTTATGAAATCGCGTCAATCATTTGTAATAGCCCTGTATATATAGAGTGTGTCCCATTTATCTTGACCACCGTAAATAACTGTTTGTCCAGATGCAAATTACAAAATGTTTCAAGTAAATGTTCCTTAGCGGTAAGGGGGACATCAATCAGCATGATTGCCTTCGTTGTAGCTTTGTTTTTCACAAAGATATGAACAGATGTATGACTTTTTTAAATGGCACCCTGCATTTTTCATTCGGTAATTCATTTCCTCTTCTAAAGACCTTTTCAACAAATGCATCACAGAGTACCATTCCCTGAAACACAACGTTATCAATTACATAACACAGCATTGACTTTGAGCCTGGGATTACAAGCTCGTCGACCTGCTGGAGTTGTCAGAAAACGGATGAAAACCAAGTAACAACATAACACAAAATAGACTTTGACTCTCCTGTGGCATTGCCCAGAAGTAGAACATTCAAAGGTCTTCAGAGTGGTGACCCTGGACACCGATACACTGGTCCACCCGCTGATGAAAAAATTATTTACTGCTTCCAGTGTTACCTGCTGAAGCGAATTACAAGTAAGCACGACAGATTCCTGCATGTCCTCTGTAGTTGTTGGAGTATCGCGATAGACGACGTCTTTAATTCACCCCCAAAGAAGAAAGTCCCGAGGATTTAAATCAGTAGACCTAGCAGGCCAAGTAAATGTTCCTCCTCGACCAATCCATCTGGCAGGATACCTTCGGTTCAGAACACGGCGTGCACGCAAGGCACTATGTGCTGGACATCCATCGTGTTGACACCATTCTGGTTCTTGGCGGCACTTCATCCACAAGAGGAAGAAGAATTCATTTGAGGAAATTGGCATACGCTGTGCCGTTTAGAGTGCCATTGATGAAATAAGGGCCAATAATTGTAGTACCAAGCATCCCACACCAGACATTAACTCTCCATTGATGCTGATGTTCCACCTGTCTAAGCCATCGTAGGTTGTAGCAGAACCAATAATGCATGTTCCTTGTATTTACCTGTCCTTTGCTTGAGAAGGAACATTCATCAGTAAACAGAACATTGGAGAAGAAGTGCGGGTTGGCGAGAATTTGCTAGTGTGCCCACTGGCAGAACTGTTCACGATTCCGGAAATCATTGCGATGCAACTCTTGACGTAGGTGTACATGGTAAGGATGGAACCGGTGCCGTGTAAGAATATGATGTACACGGGTTTTAGGAATGCCAATTTCGTGTTCAAGCTGTCGTATGCTCACAAGTGGATTCATAGCAACGGAAGGGAGAACAGTAGCTTCGGCAGCTTCGTCTGTGCGGGTGCGACGATGATTGCGTTGTTTTGGGTCGAAACTTCCCGTTTCCTGAAGCGTCGCAACAAGACGAGAAAACATCCATCTGGAAGGTGGATACTTGGCAGGCTACTGCTCTCTGTGCGGTTCCACTGCCTGCCTAGAATTTCGCCAACCTTCAACAAGAACAATGAAAGAAACGTTATGTCGATGAAGTTTGGAGGAAGGACAACCTTTACTGTATTCCTACTCTACACAACAGTATTTAAAAGGACTACACCATTGTATTAATTGTACCCGTACATAAGAAAACAGTACTGTAATTACTGTTTTGCTAACTTACATTCCCCATCGATGAGGAGCTTTTCTACCTTCTCTTCGCTGGTGTACATTCTACTCAGACAACTCTTCAAATGACGATGGTTGACAGAATGACAGGTGTGCATTCTACTTATATTTATATTTTTCCTCTGTCAACGTCAGCACATGGATGTGTTCCATTACCTCCACTAGCTGCACTAAGCGCTGGGAGCGTCAACGTCGTGTGTGACTACACCATTGTATTAAATGTACCCGTACATAAGAAAACAGTACTGTAATTACTGTTTTGCTAACTTACATTCCCCATCGATGAGGAGATTTTCTACCTTCTCTTCGCTGGTGTACATTCTACTCAGACAACTCTTCAAATGACGATGGTTGACGGAATGACAGGTGTGCATTCTACTTATATTTGCATTTTTCCTCTGTCAACGTCAGCACATGGATGTGTTCCATTACCTCCACTAGCTGCACTAAGCGCTGGGAGCGTCAACGTCGTGTGTCGTGTGTCGTGTAGTTAAAAACGTAGTGTTTCAGTGAATGGTACACTGTGAAACATTCTTGAATAGGTCTTTAAGAGAGGAAATTAATTACCGAAAAAATACAGGGTGCAGTTTAAAACATTCATACAGCTGTTCCTATCTTTGTAAGAAACAAATCTACACGAAGGCAATCACGCTGATTGATGTCTCCCTGACGGCTAAAGAACATTTGCTTGAAACATTTTGTAATTTGCATCTGGAGAAACAGTTATTTACGGTGGTCAAGATAAATGCGACACCCTGTATATACACCATACTAAAACCAACACGTTCCCCACACGTTTCGGTCAGACTACTTGTCGCATCTCTGGAAGTGACTCTAACTTAGTCAGAAAGTATCACAGAAGGTATTGAGCGTGGTAAGAACGTAGCAAGACCGTAGCAGTGGCGAGAAACGAAGGCCAGCTGAGGTTAACGAGATCTGTCCGATGGCGTGATTAGTGTCCGGCAGGACTAATTTCATTAATATACTCGGGTGTTTTCATTAGCTGCGCAGCTGGAAGCAAAAAGGTTCCACTTGGTGCCGTCAGCATTAATTTTAGACTCAAGTGGGAACACATGGTTGCATTTCTCTTGTTGTATGATTTGTAACATGTCCGCCAAATGCTTTCGAAACGCTTGACTCCACGAACGTCTTAAGCTGCATGGTGGTTCAGAATTTATTTCTAGGCCTCTGTTTTATTACCTCGTCGGCAGCGAGGCGCTCTATGGTGACTGCTTATGATCGATTACCTACGGTCACGTGATCTCCTTTGTTTACGATTTTATTACAGCTTGCGAATGAATCTAAATAGCAAGCGATTCAGTAGTGCATTTGGTACCCTCTAATGATGTTTCCATCGTGGGTGACCACACTCATGTAGGAATTTTTGAAGGAATTTCAGCCACTTAATTGTAAATTGCCATTAGTTTATGAGACAAAGTCAAGATTTCGGCTTTATAGCCATTCCCAAATGGCAGTTGAATTGTTACAGAACGTCAGTATACTACAGTGTCATACAGTAAGAAACTGTACTGGAGAAACCAACTGTAAACGTGGCAGAAACAGTATAGTTTTCATACATTATCACACGGCACCATACGCAGAAACCTTTTATGTCAACGGTGTCTCGCCGCGGTACCGCTCGCATATATAATGTCAGACTTCTTCATATCACTTATTATCGCCTTATCAACACCTATCTGGTCTTCCTAACCAGTTGTCGGACTACAGGGTTTCAATATATTTTGAAGCCACATGACATGGCTAACGCTGTACACAGTGAGTAAACATCAACGAGCTGTGACAGTTAATACACGGCTGCGACCTCCGTTCATCACGTCCACGTGTCAACTGACGTTAACATTTTGATAATATATACATGCTTCTGTGGCCATAGTCAGCTGACTTGAGATTGTACCGCATCATACTGCAATATTATCTATTAGTGGTAATGCCAATGTTTCGGCAACTATTACAGTGGTCTTCTTCTGTTTCTGACAGCAGAAGACATTTACTTTTTTTTTACGAAATCCAAGTCCCTGTTGTTGAGGTGGAAAAGTAATAGGATGTAAATATAACTCCAGCCCCTTGGGAGAAATTGGAATCAAACTCAATCCACACGTAGCATACTATCTTGGAATCATAGTACCGTCAGCCATGTGGGAAAGTGAGGTGAAAATAATCTTACACTACAGATAACACCAGCATAAAATGTCAACGAGAATATAACAAGCTACTTCACTAATACAGTAGCAACATGATATAGTACAGACTGCGGGCCGCTATAGCCAAGGGGTTCAGTCCTGAACCACGAAGCTGCTACGGTCGCAGGTTCGAATCCTGCCTCGGGCGTGGGTGTGTGTGATGTCCTTAGGCTAGTTAGGTTTAAGTAGTTCTAGGTGTAGGGGACTGATGCCAACAGATGTTAAGCCCCATAGTGCTTAGAGCCATTTGAACCATATAGTTCAGAGTATTATTTACCATTCTAAACTAACGTGAAGGGTTTAAAGAAAAAAAAAAATATACAGACACCGTGTGAAATGTGTGCGTGAACATAAACACAGACGCTAGCCAAGCTTGTAGGTACACGTGAATTGATTTGGTGATAAGGAGGTTCTGCTCAGAATCGGAGAGGAAAGTAATATGTGGAAAACACTGACAAGGTGACGGGACGGGTGATACATCTGTAAAGACATCAGGGAATAAATTCCTCGGAACTAGACGGAGCTGTTGCGAATATGGACAATCATTAGCTGTAAAATGGAATGACGACAATGAAAATTTGTGTCGGACCTAGACCGAAGCTGTTTTTCCAGATTATGGCGAGCGTTCGCCTTAGATCTGGTTATCCGTGCAGACTCACAACCAGAACAGACGTCAATCATGCGTCTACAACCTACATTATGTTTATTCCCGTACTGGCGAGACATTTTAACTGAAAGTCGCTTGACCATTAGCCGGGGATAAAAAAATTCCAGAGCCTGTGTTATTCGGAATTACGATGTAAAGTCCCTTTGGACATGCGTACGTGTCCAAAGGAACTTTTCATCGTAATTAAGAAATACACAACCACTGCAATATCGCAGACTTGCAGGTGGCGTGATTGTACTGTATTTGACGTGGACTGTGCTGTGCCTTCAACACGTTTCAAAAGTCAGTAGTTGTTAGAGCAGTGTAGTTGTGAGCGCATTATATCGGAGGTAAGGAAATTCGAAGGTGGGAAAATGTTCGGAGCTCGTATGGTAGATGCTTTCGTTTCGAAGGGAGTCGAAGTGTTTGGTATTTCAAGAGGCACTGCATCGGGGATGTATACCACATACGTTGAAAGCGGAAAAACGTCATCCGATAAATCACACCGCAGACGTAAGTGTGCGTTGAGCGAAGGGGACTGTGTCGAAAAATAGGAGAACGAGAGCTTCAGAAGCCACCACAGAACTGAATGTCGCACTCATGAACACTGTCAGCACTTACAACATGAAGAGGAACTCCACGCCGAGCTGTAAATCCAAAACCACTGATCAGTGATGCAAATGCCGATAACGGTAAAACTTGGTGCCGAAGCCATGAAATCCGGGGCATCCGTACGTGGCTCGTGTTCGTGCTATTTCTTATTTTACATCTTGTTTTTACTGTAGTGTCACCTCGTTATGTTAATTTTCAATTACTGGTGTCTCTGAGCTGCTGCCTTGCCTGACTGCGAGCGGCAGCATCTACATCTACATCTACATCTACATACATACTCCGCAATCCACCATACGGTGCGTGGCGGAGGGTATCTCGTACCACAACTAGCATCTTCTCTCCCTGCTTCACTCCCAGAAAGCACGAGGGAAAAATGACTGCCTATATGCCTCTGTACGAGCCCTAATCTCTCTTATCTTTGTGGTCTTTCCTCGAAATATAAGTTGGTGGCAGTAAAATTGTACTTCAGTCAGCCTCAAATGCTGATTCTCTAAATTTCCTCAGTAGCGTTTCACGAAAAGAACGCCTCATTTCCTCTAGAGACTCCCACCCGAGTTCCTGAAGCATTTCCGTAACACTCGCGTGATGATCAAACATACCAGTAACAAATCTAGCAGCCCGCCTCTGAATTGCTTCTATGTCCTCCCTCAATCCGACCTGATAAGGATCCCAAACGCTCGAGCAGTACTCAAGAATAGGTCGAATTAATGTTTTATAAGCGGTCTCCTTTACAGATGAACCACATCTTCCCAAAATTCTACCAATGAACCGACGACGACTATCCGCCTTCCCCACAACTGCCATTACATGCTTGTCCCACTTCATATCGCTCTGCAATGTTACGCCCAAATATTTAATCGACCTGACTGTATCAAGCGCTGCACTACTAATGGAGAATTCCAACATTGAAACTTCCTGGCAGATTAAAACTGTGTGCCGGACCGAGACTCGAACTCGGGACCTTTGCCTTTCGCGGGCAAGTGATCTACCAACTGAGCTACCGAGGCACGACTCACGCCCGGTACTCACAGCTTTACTGCTGCCAGTATCTCGTCTCCTACCTTCCAAACTTTACAGAAGCTCTCCTGCTCTCTGGAAACATCCCCCAGGCTGTGGCTAAGCCATGTCTCCGCAATATCCTTTCTTTCAGGAGTGATAGTTCTGCAAGGTTCGCAGTAGAGCTTCTGTAAAGTTTGGAAGGTAGGAGACGAGGTAGAAGTAAAGCTGTGAGTACCGGGCGTGAGTCGTGCCTCGGTAGCTCAATTGTGCGTAGCGGGCGTGATTCCCTTACGTCCCGCCTGCTGGATCTCCTAGTTCCAGCGTCCCTCACACCTCCGGTAGCGGTGGGCAACATTACGCCACATTTTGCGCATGTATCAACATTTATCGTGGAACTTAGTTATATCAGAGACGAGCTTCCGCGCACGAGACCACCATGTGCGAAGGATTTTTATGTTTGGCTGCAACGACAGATAAGTCGTAATGTCATTGAACTCAAACACCCCAAGTTGCATTGGCCGAAGATTTGGAGACATGTGCACCAAAAATACCTTCCTACCTTCGTTCGGGCACTGTGGTTCTCTGTCACCTGTGGCAAGTTCAACACCAACCAACGACTCTATGCAATTGGACTAGTGGACACTCCGCTATGCCCGAAATATCGCCAAGTAGATGACGACCATCACCGCTTAACTTGTATCGCGGTGGAGGACGTATGGCTCCTAGGAAGACAGATGGTGGCTTGCTACCTCCGTGTGACCCCGCAACATATTACACCTGCTTCCTTCTTACATCCGGAGAGTGACTACTTTCCGGCGACTAAATCACACTCGATCATCTGGGTCAAAGGTTGGACGATCGCGTACCTCTATGGGGACGCAGTCAAAGGTTGGACGATCGCGTACCTCTATGGGGACGCAGCCAAGTCGCGACTCGACTTTTGGTATTTCTTGCAGCAAGCCCAGAATGAGGTTCATAGATGGTCACACTATCGGAAAACCTTTGCCAGCTATCTTCAGGCAGTCTTCCTCGACCCCCCCACGCAGTTGGGATGTGCCGGGTGCAGTCGGTGTGCACATTTGACAGCTGATAATGAACCTCACGCTTCTCTCACCGCTCCATATATAATGCTCATACTATACCATGAAATGATCTACATGTTCCTATTAACAGAGTGATCTTTATGGAAAATAAATAAATAAATAAATAAAAACGACATCCCTGTATCCCTGTTCCTTTACATTTGTGATTTGTTTTACAATGATTTTTTTTGGTTTTGCAGAGGATGCATTTCATTTAGTGTTTGTGAACTATCTAATTTAAAAAAAAGAAAAAAAAGGAAAACAAAAAAAAAATTGGTAGAGCACTTGCCGGCGAAAGGCAAAGGTCCTGAGTTCGAGTCTCGGTCGAGCACACAGTTTTAATCTGCCAGGAAGTTTCGTATCAGCGCACACTCCGCTGCAGAGTGAAAATCTCATTCTGGAAATATTCCAACATTACAGGATTCTTTTTCCTATTCATCTGCATTAATTTACATTTATCTATATTTAGAGTTAGCTGCCATTCTTTACACCAATCATTAATCCTGTCCAAGTCATCTTGTATCCTCCTACAGTCACTCAACGAAGACACCTTCCCGTACACCACAGCATCATCAGCAAACAGCCGCACATTGCTATCCGCCCTATCCAAAAGACGATTTATGTAGATAGAAAACAACAACGGACCTACCACACTTCCCTGGGGCACTCCAGATAATACCCTCACATCCGATGAAAACTCTCCATCGAGGACAACGTACTGCGCTTATTGATGTAGGCACTGCTGTATTATCTTTGCAGGACTGCTATTACTTCCTGGTCGTTGTGTGTCGTCCAGAGGGTTGGAACGCGCCAACAGTTAGTTCTGACCTGGCAGTGAGTTGGCACGCGGCACAAGTTCAGTCGGGGCGCGGCAGCAGTGAGGTCCGGACCGCCATGACTCGCCCGACGGCTGCCGACACACATGATTGGAGTGGCGACGACTCTGGTTGGTCGTCGGTCGGTCGTCTTGCCGGACGACGTGTATTTGGCCGGCGATCTCTTATGGATCGGCTGTGTGTGCCGACTCGTGATTCGTCCCTGTTCTTGTGCCGTCACTGCCGTTAGCATTGTCTGGTTCTCCGTGCAAGTGTCATTGAAACTTTGTGTAGTTCGTGCGATTTTGACTGACGAATTATTTTGAATGTTGTCGGCGTACTGGTTCTGAGGAGTCGGTCGGTTGACGTGGAGTAGTGAGGAATTCTCGGAAGGGCGTAGTTTGGCTGCGGCCCGCTGGCGATCTCTTTGTCGGAGAGTGTTTCTACATCTACATCTACATCTACATTTATACTCCGCAAGCCACCCAACGGTGTGTGGCGGAGGGCATTTTACGTGCCACTGTCATTACCTCCCTTTCCTGTTCCAGTCGCGTATGGTTCGCGGGAAGAACGACTGTCTGAAAGCCTCTGTGCGCGCTCTAATCTCTCTAATTTTACATTCGTGATCTCCTCGGGAGGTATAAGTAGGGGGAAGCAATATATTCGATACCTCATCCAGAAACGCACCCTCTCGAAACCTGGCGAGCAAGCTACACCGCGATGCAGAGCGCCTCTCTTGCAGAGTCTGCCACTTGAGTTTGTTAAACATCTCCGTAACGCTATCACGGTTACCAAATAACCCTGTGACGAAACGCGCCGCTCTTCTTTGAATCTTCTCTATCTCCTCCGTCAACCCGATCTGGTACGGATCCCACACTGATGAGCAATACTCAAGTATAGGTCGAACGAGTGTTTTGTAAGCCACCTCCTTTATTGATGGACTACATTTTCTAAGGACTCTCCCAATGAATCTCAACCTGGTACCCGCCTTACCAACAATTAATTATATATGATCATTCCACTTCAAATCGTTCCGCACGCATACTCCCAAATATTTTACAGAAGTAACTGCTACCAGTGTTTGTTCCGTTATCATATAATCATACAATAAAGGATCCTTCTTTCTATCTATTCGCAATACATTACATTTGTCTATGTTAAGGGTCAGTTTCGCTGTTCCCATTGCTACGAGGTCTGAGGCTCACCGACCCTGGACACGAAAGTTGAGTTTCGATTTAACCTACCTTCAAGTCAAGACTGTTCACATTGTGTATTTTGGAGTTCGTTGTCGGCTGTTAGGATATTCCAGAGAGCAACAACTTCGTTTTCAAGTTGGAAAATTCTAGCCACCCTCCGGTGGAGTTTCACTGTATTCGGTTATTTGACTTGAAGTGCTAAAAATGGTTCAAATGGCTCTGAGCACTATGGGACTTGACTTCTGCGGTCATCAGTCCTCTAGAACTTAGAACTACTTAAACCTTACTAACCTAAGGACATCACACGCATCCATGCCCGAGGCAGGATTCGAACCTGTGACCGTAGCGGTCGCATGGTTCCATACTGTAGCGCCTAGAACCGCTCGGCCACTCCGGCCGGCGAATTGAAGTGCACCTCAAGAATCTCCTGCCTTGAGGCCGTTAACGTTCCGGTTACCTGCCCTGGGCGTTAACGTAAATTTCAGGCAGTGTAGTTTCCTCATCGTGTTATTGCTGTCCAGGATGGTTTTTTTTTAGTTTGACAGCTCACTTTATGATTGGTGGTGGGCGCCATTATCATCTACGTTGTTCCGTTGAACTCCCTGTTGTGCCCTGGTCAGGTGAAGTGGTTATGTCGGCGGGTGCGCTGATTGCCGGTTGGTTGGTATGTCGTCGGATCCTGAGTGGTTGACCCGACAGCCAGTCTCACCTAAGCGAGCGTTAGTGTTTGAATTACAGGCCGACCCTCGAACATCTGAGCGCCCTTGTGTGTACTGCCTTTCTTTAAATTTGTTCTTGTTAGTGGTACATGTATGGCTTCTAGCCGGTTTGTGTTTTAAATTAGAGTTGTTTTACTCTTAAGGCCTTCAACCTAGTTTAAAGTACTGTTTCACGTAAGCCCTGTGGCATTTAAAAACGTTTTAGAATTTTTAAGTCTTCGGCCATCAGCCAGTTTGAGTTTCAGTTGTTTGTTATTAAGGTCTTCAACCTAAATTACAGAAATTTCACGTAAGGACTCTGTTATTTAAAAAGATATTACACTCCTGGAAATTGATATAAGAACACCGTGAATTCATTGTCCCAGGAAGGGGAAACTTTATTGACACATTCCTGGGATCAGATACATCACATGATCACACTGACAGAACCACAGGCACATAGACACAGGCAACAGAGCATGCACAATGTCGGCACTAGTACAGTGTATATCCACCTTTCGCAGCAATGCAGGCTGCTATTCTCCCATGGAGACGATCTTAGAGATGCTGGATGTAGTCCTGTGGAACGGCTTGCCATGCCATTTCCACCTGGCGCCTCAGTTGGACCAGCGGTCGTGCTGGACGTGCAGACCGTGTGAGACGACGCTTCATCCAGTCCTAAACATGCTCAATGGGGGACAGATCCGGAGATCTTGCTGGCCAGGGTAGTTGACTTACACCTTCTAGAGCACGTTGGGTGGCACGGGATACATGCGGACGTGCATTGTCCTGTTGGAACAGCAGGTTCCCTTGCCGGTCTAGGAATGGTAGAACGATGGGTTCGATGACGGTTTGGATGTACCGTGTACTATTCAGTGTCCCTTCGACGATCACCAGTGGTGTACGGCCAGTGTAGGAGATCGCTCCCCACACCATGATGCCGGGTGTTGGCCCTGTGTGCCTCGGTCGTATGCAGTCCTGATTGTGGCGCTCACCTGCACGGCGCCAAACACGCATACGACCATCATTGGCACCAAGGCAGAAGCGACTCTCATCGCTGAAGACGACACGTCTCCATTCGTCCCTCCATTCACGCCTGTCGCGACGCCACTGGAGGCGGGCTGCACGATGTTGGGGCGTGAGCGGAAGACGGCCTAACGGTGTGCGGGACCGTAGCCCAGCTTCATGGAGACGGTTGCGAATGGTCCTCGCCGATACCCCAGGAGCAACAGTGTCCCTAATTTGCTGGGAAGTGGCGGTGCGGTCCCCTACGGCACTGCGTAGGATCCTACGGTCTTGGCGTGCATCCGTGCGTCGCTGCGGTCCGGTCCCAGGTCGACGGGCACGTGCATCTTCCGCCGACCACTGGCGACAACATCGATGTACTGTGGAGACCTCACGCCCCACGTGTTGAGCAATTCGGCGGTACGTCCACCCGGCCTCCCGCATGCCCACTATACGCCCTCGCTCAAAGTCCGTCAACTGCACATATGGTTCACGTCCACGCTGTCGCGGCATGCTACCAGTGTTAAAGACTGCGATGGAGCTCCGTATGCCACGGCAAACTGACACTGACGGCGGCGGTGCACAAATGCTGCGCAGGTAGCGCCATTCGACGGCCAACACCGCGGTTCCTGGTGTGTCCGCTGTGCCGTGCGTGTGATCATTCCTTGTATAGCCCTCTCGCAGTCTCCGGAGCAAGTATGGTGGGTCTGACACACCGGTGTCAATGTGTTTTTTTTTCCATTTCCAGGAGTGTATTTAGTGTTCGGCCTTCAGCCGATTTGAATTTGTTTAATTCAGCCTAACTAAAGAACTGTTTTAAGGGAAGGCTTGCCTTTTAAATTTCTTATTATGTTTCTGCTTTAAGTTGTTGGCCTTCTGCCGTTTTTAAATTAAAGTGGCTTTCAGTCGGTAATTAAGTCCCAAAGGTTAAAGTTGTATGATAAATTTTTTTTTTTTTGGAATCTTGAAATCTTTGATCAAACTATAAAGTTGTATGTTTGAGTGTAACCGACAGCCCCTTATTTTGGCCCCTTTCCACAATTTATTCTATCTGTCCTGTCCTGCAGGTTAGTCAGGGCGTTTCACTGGGCTATGGAGCAATGGAAGAAAGTCATTTAATTGGATGAGTCTTCTTGTACATTGATTCCAAATTCTGCTCGAGTTTACGTCCCAAGAGTGAGACATGGCAGGGATTAGGTGACGGTTTGGGTAGCCTTATCGTGGTACTCTGTCGGCCACATTTTTCACTGCAGGGTTGCACTACTGCCAATGATTATGTGTCTGGCTGGTAAAATCGATCCCATGGTGCGATGTTCGTTCCCCTCTGGTGACACTTGTGTTGCAAGAGGACAGGGATCCCGTTCACACAACTCGCATCGTCCAGGGCTGGCTTGTGAAGACGAGGTTTGTCGCATCTTCGCTGGCCACCATAACACTGTACCATAATCCTTTGTGGTCTACTTTGGAGACAAGGGTACGTGATCTCTATCCATCTCCATCCATTTTGGAGGAATAAAGGTATAAGATTCCCTTGGAAGCCATACAGGACTTGTATTTATCCAATCACACACGACTGGAAGCGAGCGGTTTACTTAGATCTTGTTAAATGTAGTAGTGTATTTATAGTATGGGTTAAGGACAGACTTGATTGCAATTCTGTTTTTTTTTTTTATTTTTCAATGACGCGTTTCGCCTTATTTAGGCATCTTCAGGTTATCTTTTCTATATGGACGCGAGAGCACCAAGATCTGCATAACGCGTTCCCGTTCACACGACGCTGTGGTGCATTATGCTTGCTACCTGAGCCCCCATCTTATAATGTTACTCGCTCTTGTGAACGGGAACGCGTTATGCAGATCTTGGTGTCTCTCTCGTCCGTCTAGAAAAGATAACCTGAAGATGTCTAAATAAGGCGAAACGCGTCGTTGAAAAAGGAAAAAAACGAGAATTGCAATCAAGACTGTTTTTAACCAATACTATTAACCACTGGTTTGCTGTATGACACATATGGATTGGAAGAATTCCTGATGTATTTTTACCGTTCTCATATTTTGTCCCACCTCTTTGCGAATGACGGCACCCCACTTTTGCCGAATATGATATCCAATCAGTACGAGTGATGTTGCCGATAGTATGACGTCACCATCACAGTTTCCGGTGCTGCGAAGACTGACCCAGTAGTGCCGCGCATTACGCATCAACCGCCCCAGACTGAGAGGGAAACCGGTCTGGAAGGCGAGGCGGCTGTGGCAACTACGCCCCTGCCATCCGCTCGCAGACATAACTGGATCGTCCAGCCAGACGTTCTCCTGTCCTGTGAGCTGGACAGCCGCCAGCCACGCAATGTGTGTGTGTGTGTTTGTGACCCGCCGGTCTCTCCCAGCACCCGGAACCGGTTGCGCCGATTACCCAACACCGCACCGCACGGCAGCCACCGTATAGCGCTTTGTCGCCGCCCACTTAAAAGCGGCCTCCGACACGCGAGACAGCGCCTGGGCGGCGCCGGGTGTGGCCGCTGCACCTCACCGGCTGCCGTGGAATCTGCCAGTGGTTGTCTCGTCAGCTGTCCGTAGGCGGTCAATGCTATCCAAGAGGAGTCAGACGCCGGCCGGAGTGGCCGAGCGGTTCTAGGCGCTACAGTCTGGAACCGCGCGACCGCTACGGACGCAGGTTCGAATCCTGCCTCGGCCATGGATGTGTGTGATGTCCTTAGGTTATGTTACTTAAAATCCGTCTTGATTGCAATTTTTTTATTATTGTTCATATGACCGGTTTCGGTTCATTCAGAACCATCTTCAGATCTGATATTTCAGTTACAGGAGTAACCCGTCCAAATCCAGCAACTTTCACATGCTACGTCGCATGCTATGTGACGGTTTCGGTTCATTCAGAATTATCTTCAGATCTGATATTTCAGTTACAGGAGTAACCCATCCAAATCCAGCAACTTTCACATACTACGTCACATGCATGCCTGTAACTGAAATATCAGATCTGAAGATGGTTCTGAATGAACCGAAACCGGTCATATGAATAATAATAAAAAAATTGCAATCAAGACTGATTGCTGTTATCCCATAAGACATTATGTCTGTTTTTGCAAAGTCCTTAGGTTAGTTAGGTTTAAGTAGTTCTACGAGGTGCATTCAAGTTCTAATGCCTCCGATTTTTTTTTCTAATTAACTAGTCACCCGAAATCGATGAAACTGGCGTTACATCTCGACGTAATCGCCCTGCCGACGTACACATTTTTCACAACGCTGACGCCATGATTCAGCCATGGCAGCGGCGAAGGCTTCTTTAGGTGTCAGTTTTGACCACTGGAAAATCGCCGAGGCAATAGCAGCACGGCTGGTGAATGTGCGGCCACGGAGTGTCTTTCATTGTTGGAAAAAGCCACAAGTCACTAGGAGCCAGGTCAGGTGAGTAGGGAGCATGAGGAATCACTTCAAAGTTGTTATCACGAAGAAACTGTTGCATAACGTTAGCTCGATGTGCGGGTGCGTTGTCTTGGTGAAACAGCACACGCGCAGCCCTTCCCGGACGTTTTTGTTGCAGTGCAGGAAGGAGTTTGTTCTTCAAAACATTTTCGTAGAATGCGCCTGTTACCGTAGTGCCCTTTGGAACGCAGTGGGTAAGGATTACGCACTCGCTGTCCCAGAACATGGACATCATCATTTTTTCAGCACTGGCGGTTACCCGAAACTTTTTTAGTGGCGGTGAATCTGTGTGCTTCCATTGAGCTGACTGGCGCTTTGTTTCTGGATTGAAAAATGGCTTCCACATCTCATCCATTGTCACAACCGACGAAAAGAAAGTCCCATTCATGCTGTCGTTAAGCGTCAACATTGCTTGGCAACATGCCACCCGGGCAGCCGTGTGGTCGTCCGTCAGCATTCGTGGCACCCACCTGGATGACACTTTTCGCATTTGCAGGTCGTCATGCAGGATTGTGTGCACAGAACCCACAGAAATGCCAACTCTGGAGGCGATCTGTTCAACAGTCATTCGGCGATCCCCCAAAACAATTCTCTCCACTTTCTCGATCATGTCGTCAGACCGGCTTGTGCGAGCCCGAGGTTGTTTCGGTTTGTTGTCACACAATGTTCTGCCTTCATTAAACTGTCGCACCCACGAACGCACTTTCGACACATCCATAACTCCATCACCACATGTCTCCTTCAACTGTCGATGAATTTCAATTGGTTTCACACCACGCAAATTCAGAAAACGAATGATTGCACGCTCTTCAAGTAAGGAAATGTCGCCATTTTAAGTATTTAAAACAGTTCTCGTTCTCGCCGCTGGCGGTAAAATTCCATCTGCCGTACGGTGCTGCCATCTCTGGGACATATTGACAACGAACGCGGCCTCATTTTAAAACAATGCGCATGTTTCTATCTCTTTCCAGTCCGGAGAAAAAAAATCGGAGGCCTTAGAACTTGAATGCACCTCGTAAGTTCTAGGGGACTGATGACCTTAGACGTTAAGTCCCATAGTGCTTATAGCCATTTTTTAACCAAACGAAGAGCGGAGTGTTTCGTTACGGATCTGTTTAGTCGGCCTGCGAGCATTACCGAATTACTCCATGAACTGCTAAACTTTAGTGGCAGACGCTGCAACAGGCAAGTTTTGCATCACAGGGAGGTTTACTGTGGAAGTTCGAAGAACGTAGCTTCAGAAAGGAGGTGGGCAAGGTATTTACTTCCTACCGCGTATATGTAGCGAAATGACCATGAACAGAACAAAAAAATCAGAGGACTTACGGAACTTTATCGCAGACTTTCTTGGCGACGCGCTGTTCACGTATCTAGCAGATATAGCCTCCACCACGCAGCAAAACGTGGGATGAGGTAACAGATGTAGATATCGAAAAACGATAGCAACAGCAGTGATGTGACCCAAGGCAGGAATAACTGGTACGAAATTTGGTTGCTATTTCTCCCTAAGTCAGAACATCGCACTCGTAGGATTTTTATACACGTACCCCTTTGCAACCAGGAAACATGTATTTCTGTAAAATTTAACGGGAAAAGCACATGAAGAATCATAGGAGCCAGCTTTTATTTCAGCTTAACTTTTCTTTGACTTAATGCATCATCGTTGGTACTTGGTGCGTCATTAATGAAAGAAAGCTGCTTGTATCATACTCTTTTTTATGTTACTAGTACCCTACGGAAACGATATCAAAATACTAAACTGTACATAGCTTACATTTTACTGCATAAAAATGAATAGCCACAACGAATTTATAACTTTTGCGGTATAACGACACGATGCAGACTCCTTCCGTTATGTAAAAGATCTTGAACTAATCCATCCCGTTTGGAAGACAGAAATATTGTTTGCATTTTATGCACATTGACTTAGTTGTACTTTTACAGTGCTGATACTGACATGCCGATAGTGACAAGAAGTGTCATCCACTGTGGGCCAGTAACCGTAGCAATTGTCCAGACCTGATTTTGGATGACGTTCGTATATTTTTGCTTTTTTTGAAGCACCTAACTAATTTTCGAATCGTGCCTCACAGACTTGTGCCCTCCTCTTTCAGTCCGGAGAAGCCCAAAAGGCTTGTGTCAAAGAGATCCTAAATGCTTGGAGGATAATGGTCTTTTCAACAGTCAGGTTTTCACGGCACTACTTACTAAAGAGTGAGCGCTCAGAGCCATTTGAACCAAGGAGTCACACGTGGCTGATAATATATAACGAATCCCGCCGCAGGTGTTGACAGGGATCTGTTATCACCCGCTTCCGCTTCCCCCGCCGTCTTTTTTTATTTTATTTTATTTTATTTATTTATTTATTTATTTATTTATTTTTTTTGAGTCATCAGTTTTCTATCTTGATGCGACCCGCCACGAATTCCACTCCTACGCCAACCTTCTCATCTCAGTGTAGCACTTTTAACTGCACCCGCATCATTTGCTCAATGTATTCCTAACTCTGTCTTCCTCTACAGTTTTTGCTCTCTACAGCTCCCTCCAGTGCCGTGGAAGTCATTCCTTGACGTCTTAACAGCTGTTCTATCATCCTGTTCCGTAACCTTGTCAGTGTTCTCCACATACAGGGTGATCAAAAACTCAGTATAAATTTGAAAACTTACTAAACCACCGAATAATGTAGATAGAGAGGTAAAAATTGACACACATGCTTGGAATGACATGGGGTTTTGTTAGAACCAAAGAAAAAAAAGTTCACAAAATGTCCGACAGATGGCGCTAACTGCTACCGTGACGGGTGAGAGGTAGGCCGATATGTTACAGAATCCCCTGGCTGATAAACACTTGCCGGAACGTACGATGCGGCCTGGCACTCCACCCCACATTGCTAGACGCGTGAAAGATCTCTTGCGCGCGTCGTTTGGTTATGATCGTGTGCTCAGCCGCCACTTTCGTCATGCTTTGCCTCCCAGGTCCCCAGACCTCAGTCCGTGCAATTATTCGCTTTGGGGTTACCTGATGTCGTAAGTGTATCGTGATCGACCGACATCTCTAGGGATGCTGAAAGACAACACCCGACGCCAATGCCTCACCATAACTCTGGACATGCTTTACAGTGCTGTTCAAAACATTATTCCTCGACTAAAAGCAATTGTTGAGGAATGGTGGTGGACATATTGAGCATTTCCTGTAAAGAACATCATCTTTGTTTGGCCTTACTTTGCTATGCTAATTATTGCTATTCTGATCAGATGAAGCGCCACCTGTCGGACATTATTTGAACTTTTGCATTTTGTTTTTGGTTCTAATAAAACCCCATGTCAATCCAAGCATGTGTGTCAATTTGTACCTCTCTATCTGCGTTATTCCGTGATTTATTCAGTTTTCAAATTTATACTAACTTTTTGATCACCCTGTATATCTTTCCTCTCCGATTCTGCGCAGAACCTCCTCATCACGTCATCAGTCCACCTAATTTTTATCATTCATCTGTACTATCCACTTTCCATATTTCTTCCAAATATCATATCTTTCTAGCTTATTCCTATGTCTCACAGAAACCGTTCTGTTGTCAAAGTACTTGGGGAAAGAATACGTTGGAGCGACATATTATTTCAATTCGTTATCAGCAACCTCATCCCTTTCTCCACCTTTCCTCGAATTTCTGACTGAGTGAATCTGAATGCACCAGTAGTGGCAAGAGAATTTTACATACCTCAGAGTAAGTCAGTACGATATAGTTTTCCATCATTATCCAGTACTGCAGCTTCTGTCGGTTCAGAGCATTCCCGCTTGTTTTTCGCGCGATTGGCTAGGTCCGGCAACGGACACCATCGCGCCATGCAAAATTCAGGTTGCGTTCCTCAATGCGTGCATGACCTTTCGCCATTTCTGAATACTTCTTATGCCTTCCGCCGGTCCCTGTCACTTCGGACAATCTTTTGGTGCAAGTTCAGGTCGCGTTATGAAGAATAAATGTTAGTATTTTAAACATAGCTGCGCAACAGCAACGGTTCCACGTAATAAGACTAAAAACAGCCGACCAGTTGCAATGGATAAAGAAATCTTTACCTAGGTTTCGACAGATTTAAATCTGTCTTCTTCAGAAGGCGGCAGTATTACATTAATATGGAATGATGTATCATCGTCGTTCTTACAAATATCTGCATAGATCCATTAGTCCAAATTAAAATATAGCCCTGAAAATAGGGTTTGTCATGTAAATAAAAATTAGTACATGGATCTTGCAGAGCTCACAAGCTACACATAGACTAGTGATTGCCGTAAGCTTAGTGACAACAGTGCATCCTAATTTAAGTTATACAATATAGCACTGAAGATGGTCACTCAGTGACAGAAAACCGATTTTGCGACAGTAAACAATATACGACCAATGCTGTCTCTTTTTTCAAGTATACCTGTTATCTGGTCGTAGTGCACAAGACAACATGGAGTCGCCAATCAATACGTGGATCCTGTTTCGATAACACAGTGACACTGTTACGTTAGACCGCTAGATCACAAGTGACTGAGCCGGCCGTTGTGGCCAAGCGGTTCTAGGCGCTTCAGTCCGGAACCGCGCTGCTTCTACGGTCGCAGGTTCGAATCCTGCCTCGGGCATGGATGTGTGTGATGTCCTTAAGTTAGTTATGTGTAAGTAGTTCTAAGTCTAGGGGACTGATGACCTCAGATGTTAAGTCCCATAGTGCTCAGAGCCATTTGAACAAGTGACTGTGTTTCCCTCGATTGTGCACACTCCGTTGACGTGGGCCGGGCGAGTCAATTTGCTCGGAGGTAAGATACTTATGTAAACAACGTGTGCTATCGGCGACAATAGTAGATTCCATTGCTTACTGTCTCAACCACAGTCTTGCACTATTTAAGTTCCAACCTCTTTATATTAGAGTATCACGTAAAAATTTAAAAGTAGCTCGTTCAGGAACTTTTCGAGTTCCTTTTCATTTATAATCTTAACGATTTATTATAATTACGAGAGCCGATCCACCAAAGTGGACGAATTCGTAACGAAAAGACGAAATTTGTGTTCCGGTACAATTTACAGGAATACTTCTGATTAAGGATTACATAAAATTCAGCAGTTGAAAACTGTTGTGCGGTTCGCCATTCGTTGTGCATACGGATGGGTGCCAGAAAACCAGTGCACTCTGTTATCCAGCTGGTTTCCTGACAGGATTTACCAAGCACACTGTCTGGAGCATTTTACACATTTCATGGCGAGTTATATGGCATTATGACGGCACTGGAGTTGATTCCATATTATACAGTAGAGGTTTCTCGTCTGTTCCCACTTTCCCACTACGTTACAAGCGGTCCACCATATGTATCAGGTAGACAAGCTGATTCAGAGTGAAGGCAATGAACTGCAGTGGAAACGAAATAAAGTAGCAAGTGGGGCTGGTGCTGTACGTTGATGTGCCGTCCCCTTGCACACCATCTCCTCAGAAGAATCACAGTTTGGAGGGAGACTGAATTGTTTAAAGTAGTGGGCGACAAACCGTGGTTGCTCAAACAGACATGGCGCACTTCATGACAACGACGCTGCTCGAAAGCAATGGTGCTCACCAGACTCCACAAATGTCATTGTTCAGCAATTCTGATAGCGTCCATCTGACGGATCAGAGGTAACGATACAACGTCGTTATAGCACATAAACACATTTTTCGGCTATAAAACCTTCAATTGTGGGTCACAGAAAAAACTTGATGGTATGTAGTTTTCATCTTGAAATTGGCAACAGGTAAGTAAATTTGAACAGTCATATTTAAAAAAAAAAACGGTGTAAAGCGATAAAGCGAACTGTTATGGTGCAAACCGGTAAAAAATTTTCGATAAGGAACAAGGTGTGCGCAGACGCTTTCAGACCGGACATCCATCAGCGATCGGTACTTGCCATACATGCGCACTGAAGAGCTAAAGGAAGTGGTACACCTGCCTACGATCGTGTAGGGCCCCCGCGGGCACGCAGAAATGCCGCAACACGTGGCATGGACTCGACTAATGTCTGAAATAGTACTGGAGAAAATTGACACAATGAATCCTGCAGGGCTGACCATAAATCTACAAGAGTGTGAGGGGCTGAAGATCTCTTCTGAGCAGCAGCACGTTGCAATGTTCATGTCTGGGGAGTCTGGTATCCAGCGGAAGAATTTAAACTCAGAAGAGTGTTACTCGAGACACTCTGCAGCAATTCCGGACGTGTGAAGCGTAGCATTGTCCATCTGAAATTGGAAGTCCGTCGGAATGCAGAAGGGTCATGAATGGATACAGGTGATCAGATAGGGTGCTTTCGTACGTGTCCAACTGTGAGAGACGTATCTAGACGTATCAGGGTCCCCATACCACTCCAACTGCACACGTCCTACACCATTTCAAAGTCTTCACCGGCTTGAAAAATCCCCTGCTGACGTGCAGTGTCCATGGACTCGTGTGGTTGTCTCCATAGCCATACACGTCCATCCGCTCGATACAATTTGAAACGAGACTCGTGCAACCACACAACAGGTTTCCAGTCATCCACTGTGTGTTGGTGTTAACGGGCCCAGGGAAGGTGTATAGCTTTGTGTCAAGCAGTCATCAAGGGTACACGAGTGGGCCTTTGGCTCCGAAAGCCCATATCTATGACGTTTAATGGGTAGTTCGCTCGCTGACACTTGCTGACCGCCCAGCATTGAAGCCTGCAGCAATTGGCGGCAGGGTTGCAGTTCTCATCAATCAACATGCGGAGAACGCCTTCCGCAGTCGAAGGCGTAACGTCAGGGGAGAGTCTTATGTATGGACCACGGCATCTCAGCCCGGAAATGCTAAGTGATGACAACACCTGCCGTGAAAGCCTTCATTCGTTGGGTTGCACTTCTGTTACGTTGAACGATTCTCTCGAGTCGTTCTTGGTCCCGTTCATACAGAATCTTTTCCGGCTTCAGCGATGTCGGACACATGATGTTTTACCGGGTTCCTGATATTCACGGTACACTCGTGAAATGGCCATACGGGAAAATCATCGCTACCTCGGTGACGCTACCGGTTATAACACCACGTCCTAACTCACTTAAATCTTCGTAAACTGTCATTGTAGCAGCAGTAACCGATCCAACATCTGCGCCAGATATTTGTCTTGTACAGGCGTTGCCGTCAGCATCGTCATATTCTGCCTGTTTACATATATCTGTATTTTAATACGCATGCCTACATCAGGTTCTTTGGCGCTTCAGTGTATAGAAGACTAGTCACCGCCTGAAAGCCACACAAGAGGAGGTGATACACGTGGATAGTAAAAGGAAAAGTCAATCAGCTGGCTTAAGTTTGATAACGTATTAAGTATACAAACTGGTGAGAATGGTAATGCCTTCTTCAATGATTTTTAAATCTTTTTTAATACAGGCGTTAGTGCGATAAATGTGGACGATATGGCAAAGATAACCATTAATATCGTGTCCCTCCCCGTAATTTGTAACATCTTTTGAATGTGCATGTTGGCACAATAAAGTCCTTTAGAGTCCTACACATGTTTACGAACTTGCGGTGCATGGAGAGGCGGCTGATGCAAGAGTTTACCGCTTCACAGAACCGACGCTTTGGAGGGAATTCAGTAATATGGATAAGCAGAGCAGGGAATCTGGTGTTGCCATTTTGAAAGTAAGACGCGAACTTCTGAATAATTCCATTTGTTTTGATACTATTACGATGAGTGCTTTTGAAATGCATTTTATGTAGGATTAACTAAGACGACCAGATGATGGGAACTTGTCCGCTAAAAAATGTTTCTGTGGATTATGTTCCAAATATTAGTGGTTTTATGGTGAATCTCCGTAAAACCGGACGAGAGAGGAACAATGATAAGAATAATGTAAGACACGTGTTGAAACATGTGGAAACAACTTCCATCGTTCTAGAGTGAGCTGTCAAGAATGAAAATGTTAGGGAAGTGAGAAATGGTTCAAATGGCTCTGAGCACTAAGGGGACTCAACTTTTGAGGTCATTAGTCCCCTAGAACTTAGAACCAGTTAAACCTAACTAACCTAAGGACATCACACACATCCATGTCCGAGCAGGATTCGAACCTGCGACCGTAGCGGTCACGCGGTTCCAGACTGCAGCGCCTAGAACCCCACGGCCACTTCGGCCGGTAGGGAAGTGAGAGATTGGAATGTATGTAACAAGTAATTGAGGGAGTTGGGTGGACGTGTTACTCTGAGACGAAGAGATTGGCACAGGAGAGGAATGTGTGCAGCGCTTCATCAAACCAATAAGAAGAGAAATGACCGAAAAAAGTTATCGCCTCAGACATATTTTGTACCTGTGAACCTGCCGCCTTGGAGGAAACGACAGGAACCAAATTACGTTCATCCAAGGGCGTTGTTATTACTGAAGGAACCTCGAATTGTATGCCAAAAAGTACACATTGACGTATCTCAACGTCAATATTGTTTGGCTGCGTGGGATAAGTGAATTCTGTCAACGCATTGGGAAGGATAAGGAGTGACATAATGTGCAGGACTGTATCCGAGTTTTGTAGCAACTTGACAAGGTAACAGTAACGCCGCTACCATGCCGCTAAGACGTGGAGACCAGCTGCAATACCAGTAGTTGATCGCAGCGTTCAAGTTTCAAACCAGTTTCCCACTCCGCAGCCACTGCCTGATTCGTAATACGAGATAGCTGAGCCTGCTCTGGTGCTGAACGATTATGCATACGAGCGACAGCTTTCCGCCAGTATCTGTCTTTAAATAAACATTTCACCATCCATCTAAATGACATGCAGCGATATGTCTTCACCTTTTAGTTTTGTGAAACATTACTAGCGCGTAGTCTACACTTTTAGTTAATAGCAGTGCCGGACTAACTACTTTTGCTTTCTTTAGTTGCTGTCCGTGACGTTAATTTTAATCTCCTAGGGGCTAATGCTTATCGTGCCGAATTTTTCAGTATGGATGAGTAGTATTAATGTTGAAAGCTAGCTACTACTTGAAACTTCCTGGCAAGTTAAAAATTGTGTACCGGACCGAGACTCGAACTCGGAACCTTTGCCTTTCGCGGGCAAGTGCTCTACCAACTGAGCTACCCAAGCACGACTCACGCCCCGTCCTCACAGCTTTACTTCTGCGAGGAACTCCTCTCCAACCTTCCCAACTTTACAGAAGCTTCTGTAAAGTTTGGAAAGTAGGAGACGAGGTACTGGCAGATGTAAAGCTGTGAGGACGGGGCGTGAGTCGTGCTTGGGTAGCTCAGTTGGTGCCGGCACGGTAGCTCAGCGTGTTTGGTCAGAGGGTTAGCTACCCTCTGTAATAAAAAAAACTGAGTTAATGGATCAACAACGAACTTAACGGATATCTTACGACGTCCTCCCCGAGCAGATGCAAAAAAAAGTAATAAAGTTGATAGAGCACTTTCCTACAAAAGGCAAAGGTCCCGAGTTCGAGTCTCGGTCCGGCACACAGTTTTAATCTGCCAGAAAGTTCCATATGAGCGCACACTCGGCTGCAGAGTGATAATCTCATTCTCGCTATTACTTCTTTGGAAGTACTAGCTGACTAGTCCTGTGCACGACTCATGTGTGCGTTCAGACTTGAACTCGCTACGAGCCCAGTACGCATATGTGCACTTAATCATGAACACTGGTTCCCCAAGAGCAATCTACTAAAAACATCTGCATTAGCGAATGCTGGTGTGTACTGTAAAGCGCCAAAGAAACGGGTACAGGTACAGGGTGTTTCAAAAATGACCGGTATATTTGAAACGGCAACAAAAACTAAACGAGCAGCGATAGAAATACACCGTTTGTTGCAATATGCTTGGGACAACAGTACATTTTCAGGCGGACAAACTTTCGAAATTACAGTAGTTACAATTTTCAACAACAGATAGCACTGCGGTCTGGGAAACTCTATAGTATGATATTTTCCACATATCCACCATGCGTAGCAATAATATGGCGTAGTCTCTGAATGAAATTACCCGAAACCTTTGACAACGTGTCTGGCGGAATGGCTTCACATGCAGATGAGATGTACTGCTTCAGCTGTTCAATTGTTTCTGGATTCTGGCGGTACACCTGGTCTTTCAAGTGTCCCCACAGAAAGAAGTCACAGGGGTTCATGTCTGGCGAATAGGGAGGCCAATCCACGCCGCCTCCTGTATGTTTCGGATAGCCCAAAGCAATCACACGATCATCGAAACATTCATTCAGGAAATTAAAGACGTCGGCCGTGCGATGTGGCCGGGCACCATCTTGCATAAACCACGAGGTGTTCGCAGTGTCGTCTGAGGCAGTTTGTACCGCCACAAATTCACGAAGAATGTCCAGATAGCGTGATGCAGTAATCGTTTCGGATCTGAAAAATGGGCCAATGATTCCCTTGGAAGAAATGGCGGCCCAGACCAGTACTTTTTGAGGATGCAGGGACGATGGGACTGCAACATGGGGCTTTTCGGTTCCCCATATGCGCCAGTTCTGTTTATTGACGAAGGCGTCCAGGTAAAAATAAGCTTCGTCAGTAAACCAAATGCTGCCCACATGCATATCGCCGTCATCAATCCTGTGCACTATATCGTTAGCGAATGTCTCTCGTGCAGCAATGGTAGCGGCGCTGAGGGGTTGCCGCGTTTGAATTTTGTATGGATAGAGGTGTAAACTCTGGCGCATGAGACGATACGTGGACGTTGGCGTCATTTGGACCGCAGCTGCAACACGGCGAACGGAAACCCGAGGCCGCTGTCGGATCACCTGCTGCACTAGCTGCGCGTTGCTCTCTGTGGTTGCCGTACGCGGTCGCCCTACCTTTCCAGCACGTTCATCCGTCACGTTCCCAGTCCGTTGAAATTTTTCAAACAGATCCTTTATTGTATCGCTTTTTGGTCCTTTGGTTACATTAAACCTCCATTGAAAACTTCGTCTTGTTGCAACAACACTGTGTTCTAGGCGGTGGAATTCCAACACCAGAAAAATCCTCTGTTCTAAGGAATAAACCATGTTGTCTACAGCACACTTGCACATTGTGAACAGCACACGCTTACAGCAGAAAGACGACGTACAAAATGGCGCACCCACAGACTGCGTTGTCTTCTATATCTTTCACATCACTTGCAGCGCCATCTGTTGTTGAAAATTGTAACTACTGTAATTTCGAAAGTTTCTCCGCCTGAAAATGTACTGTTGTCCCAAGCATATTGCAACAAATGGTGTATTTCTATCGCTGCTCGTTTAGTTTTTATTGCCGTTTCAGATATACCGGTCATTTTTGAAACACCCTGTATTTGTATTCAATTACAGAGATAATGTAAACGGGCAGAATACGGCGCTGCGGTTCGCAACACCTGTATAAGACAGGTGTCTTACGCATTTGTTACTGCTGCTACAGTGGCAGGTTATCAAGATTTAAGTGACTTTGAACTCAATGTTACAAAGCACGAGCAATGGGACACAGCATGTCCGAGGTAGTGATGAAGTGGGGATTTTCCCATACAACAATTTCACGAGTGTACTGGGAATATCAGGAATACGCTAAAACATCAAATCTCCGACATCGCTGTAGCCGGACAAAGGTCCTGAAAGAATGGGATCAACAACGACAGAATAGAGTCGTTCACAGAAGTGCAAACCGAAAATTGCTGCGGATTTCAATGCTGGGCCATCATTAACGTGCGAACCATTCAACGAAACATCATCGATATGGGTTTTCGGAGCCGAAGGCCCACTCGTGTACCTTTGATGATTGCACAACACAAAGCTTTACACCTCACCTGGACCCATCAACTCCGACAATGGACTGTTGATGACTGGAAACAAGTTGCCAAGTCTGGCAAGTTTCTTTTCAAATTCTATCGAGCGAATGGACGTGTATTTCTAGGTGTTCAGATAGATAGTAAGTTGTCGTGCAAAGCCCACGCTCACTATCTTGTTCAAAGACTTAATACTGCCAATTTTACTATTCAAACGTTATCAGAAGTGAGTGATCTTTCGACACGAAAATTAGTCTACTTATTTTCATTCGCTTATGCCGTATAGTATTATACTTTGGGACAGCTCTTCCCATTCTAAAAGGATATTTTTGACTCAAAAACGGGTGGTTTGGGCAATAAGCGGTGTAAGTTCACGAACCTCTTGTCGACCCCTGTTCACGAGTCTGGGTATTTTGACATTGGCCTCTCAATATGTATATTCCTTACTGTCGTTTGTTGTTACAAATATTAGTTTATTCCCAAGAATATGCTGCTTTCACTCGGTTAATACTTGGCAGAAATCAAACCTGCATTTGGATCGGATTTCCTTAACTCTTGTTCAAAAAGGTGTGCAGTATACTGCTTCATCCATTTTCAATGAGCTACCACACGAATTAAAAAATTTTAGCAGTAGTCCACGCGGTTTCAAATCGAAACTGAGTAGTTTCCTCATGGGTAACTCCTTGAAAAATTAAGCTGATTCTTATTGTATAGTTGATTCTATTTACTTAAACTTATGGACTGACTTTTTTCTGGTTCATGAACATTTATTTTTACCTGTTATTACTTTTATGTTGTAATTTGATGTATTGACACGTTCCATGATTTTGGAGATTTGCTCCTCAATTTGGTTCTACGGAACTTGACGTGTAAATAAATAAAAATAAAATGGAGACAATCTCATGAATCAGTGGACCCTGCAAGTCAGCAGGGTTCTGTTCAAGCTGGTGGAGGCTCTGGAATGGTTTGGGGCGTGTGCAGTTGGAGTGATGTGGGACCCCTGATAAGTGTCGGTACGACATGGTGACACTTACGTAAGCATACTGTCTGATCACCTGCATCCATTTATGTTCATTGTGCAGCCCGGCGGACTTGAGGAATTCCAGCAGGTCAATGCGACACCCCACACGTCCAGAATTGCTGCAGAGTGGCTCCATGAAGACTTCTGAGTTTAAACTCTTACGCTGTCCACCAACCTCGCCAAACATGAACATTACTGCCGGCCGCGGTGGTCTAGCGTTTCTAGGCGCTCAGTCCGGAGCCGCGCGACTGTTACGCTCGCAGGTTCGAATCCTACCTCGGGCATGGATGTGTGTGATGTCCTTAGGTTAGTTCTAAGTTCTAGGGGACTGATGACCATAGATGTTAAATCCCATAGTGCTCAGAGCCATTTGAACCATTTGAACCATGAACATTACTGAGCATTTCTCGGATTACATGCGGTTCTCAGACCCATCGTACTCTTACGGATTTATGGACAGCCCTTGCAGGATTCATTGTGTCAGTTCACTCAAGGACTATTTCAGACATTAGTCGAGGTACCAATTTCCTTGGCTCGTAAGTGTATTTTATTACAAACTATGGCCACTACCTCCTTTTATGTCAGTGTTCGGTGAAGATGGACGAGCCCTCAAACGGTGAGAGGTGGTACATGTAATGCACCAAAGTACATTGTCTAACATGAAAGTTTTGACGGTCCTGGTTATGGTGTGAGGAGGCACGATAATGCACGGTTGTACTGACCTCCATAGCATTGAGCCTGTATACTCATCGGTCAACGTTATTGTAATCCTAAGCACCTTCCCCTGTGTGTCTTTCGAAGGGTGCATTCGCCGCTCACTTCATTTCTATGCTTGATCGTGCACATCGAACAGCGGAGATGGGGAAGTCCTTGTAACGAGACAACGTTCGGGATATTAACTGGCATGCCCGTTTCCCTAATTTAAATCCAAACGAAAAAGTCTGTGATACTTGTGGAGACCTACCGCGGCACGTACAAATGCAATAAACAACATCTAGCGACTGTCAACCACGCTGGTGTATGAAACGCCGTTAAGACACGAATTTCTTAAAGACCATGAGGCGGGCATGGATGCACGTTGCAGAGCATTTATTGCCGTCCACGGTAATCATACATCTACATCTACATTTATACTCCGCAAGCCACCCAACGGTGTGTGGCGGAGGGCACTTTACGTGCCACTGTCATTACCTCCCTTTCCTGTTCCAGTCGCGTATGGTTCGCGGGAAAAACGACTGTCTGAAAGCCTCCGTGCGCGCTCTAATCTCTCTAATTTTACATTCGTGATCTCCTCGGAGGTATAAGTAGGGGGAAGCAATATATTCGGTACCTCATCCAGAAACACACCCTCTCGAAACATGGCGAGCAAGCTACACCGCGACGCAGAGCGCCTCTCTTGCAGAGTCTGCCACTTGAGTTTGTTAAACATCTCCGTAACGCTATCACGGTTACCAAATAACCCTGTGACGAAACGCGCCGCTCTTCTTTGGATCTTCTCTATCTCCTCCGTCAACCCGATCTGGTACGGATCCCACACTGATGAGGAATACTCAAGTATAGGTAGAACGAGTGTTTTGTAAGCCACCTCCTTTGTTGATGGACTACATTTTCTAAGGACTCTCCCAATGAATCTCAACCTGGTACCCGCCTTACCAACAATTAATTTTATATGATCATTCCACTTCAAATCGTTCCGCACGCATACTCCCAGATATTTTAGAGAAGTAACTGCTACAAGTGTTTGTTCCGCTATCATATAATCATACAATAAAGGATCCTTCTTTCTATGTATTCGCAATACATTACATTTGTCTATGTTAAGGGTCAGTTGCCACTCCGTGCAACAAGTTCCTATCCGCTGCAGGTCTTCCTGCATTTCACTGCAATTTTCTAATGCTGCAACTTCTCTGTATACTACAGCATCATCCGCGAAAAGCCGCATGGAATTTCCGACACTATCTGCTAGGTCATCTATATATATTGCGAAAAGCCATGGTTCCATAACACTCCACCGGGGCACTTGAGAGGTTCCTTTAATGTCTGCAGACGTCTCTCCATTCATAACAACATGCTGTGTTCTGTTTTCTAAAACCGCTTCAATCCAGCCACGCAGCTGTTCTTATATTCCGTAGGCTCTTACTTTGTTTATCGGGCGACAGTGCGGAACTGTATCTAATGCCTTCCGGAAGTCAAGGAAAATGGGATCTACCTGGGAGCCTGCATCTAAGGTTTTCTGGGTCTCATGAACAAATAAAGCGAGTTGGGTCTCACACGATCGCTGTTTCCGGAATCCATGTTGATTCCTACATAGTAGATTCTGGGTTTCCAAAAACGACATGATACTCGAGCAAAAAACATGTTCTAAAATTCTACAACAGATCGACGTCAGAGATATAGGTCTATAGTTTTGCGCTTCTGCTCGACGATCCTTCTTGAAGACTGGGACTACCTGTGCTCTTTTCCAAACATTTGGATCCTTCCGTTCCTCTAGAGATTTGCGGTACACGGCAGTTAGAAGGGGGGCAAGTTCTTTCGCGTACTCTGTGTAGAATCGAATTGGTATCCCGTCAGGTCCAGTGGACTTTCCTCTGTTGAGTGATTCCAGTTACTTTTCTATTCCTTGGACACTTATTTCGATGTCAGCCATTTTTTCGTTTGTGCGAGGATTTAGAGAAGGAACTGCAGTGCGGTCCTCCTCTGTGAAACAGCTTTGGAAAAAGGTGTTTAGTATTTCAGCTTTACGCGTGTCATCCTCTGTTTCAATGCCTTCATCATCCCGGAATGTCTGGATATGCTGTTTCGATTTAACGTAAGAACAGAACTTCCTAGGATTTTCTGTCAAGTCGGTACATAGAATTTTACTTTCGAATTCACTGAGCGGTTCACGCATAGCCCTCCTTACGCTAACTTTGACATCGTTTAGCTTCTGTTTGTCTGAGAGGTTTTGGCTGCGTTTAAACTTGCAGTGATCCTCTCTTTGCTTTCGCAGTAGTTTCCTAACTTTGTTGTTGTACCACGGTGGGTTTTTTCCGTCCCTCACAGTTTTACTCGGCACGTACCTGTCTAAAACGCATTTTACGATTGCCTTGTACTTTTTCCATAAACACTCAACATTGTCAGTGTCGGAACAGAAATTTTCGTTTTGATCTGTTAGCTAGTCTGAAATCTGCCTTCTATTACTCTTGCTAAACAGATAAACCTTCCTACCTTTTTTATATTCCTATTAACTTCCATATTCAGGGATGCTGCAACGGCCTTATGATCACTGATTCCCTGTTCTGCACATACAGAGTCGAAAAGTTCGGGTCTGTTTTGTTATCAGTAGGTCCAAGATGTTATCTCCACGAGTCGGTTCTCTGTTTAATTGCTCAAGGTAATTTTCGGATAGTGCACTCAGTATAATGTCACTCAGTATAATGTCACTCAGTATAATGTCACTCAGTATAATGTCACTCAGTATAATGTCACATAACGGCCTTCCCGCTGTGGTAAAACAGGTTCCCGTCAGATCACCGAAGTTAGGCGCTGTCGGGCTGGGCTAGCACTTGGATGGGTGACCATCCCGTCTGCCGAGCGCAGTTGGCAAGCGGGGTGCACTCAGACCTTGTCAGGCAAACTGAGGAACTAATTGATTGAGAAGTAGCAGCTGCGGTCTCGTAAACTGACATACGGCCGGAAGAGCGGTGTGCTGACCACATGCCCCTCCATAAGCGCATCCAGTGACGCCTGTGGTCTGAGGGTGACACGGCGGCCAGTCGGTGCCTTTAGGCCTTCATGGCCTGTTCGGGAGCAGTAATCATACATCGTGTTAAATACTATGTCTCGCAGTTTATTATCGTCATAAATCGAGGTGACTTCAGTGTAATCACGGCCTTTGATTAAAAGTGTTATTTCTGTTCGTCTCAATGCGTATTTCTTTCACTACGCTTCTGTACCATACAGTAGAAGATTCTTCCACGTATGGTCCAAATTTCATCGAGCTATGTTACTAGTCAGTTACACAAAATGCAAAATTTACTTTCGTCCTTAAGTTTTGCACACTAGTGAAATATACGTAATGTACATCTGGATCTACATCTACATCCATACTCCGCAAGCCACCTGACGGTGTGTGGCGGAGGGTACCCTGAGTACCTCTATCGGTTCTCCATTATATTTCAGTCTCATATTGTTCGTGGAAAGAAGGATTGTCGGTATGCCTCTGTGTGGGCTCTAATCTCTTTGATTTTATCCTCATGGTCTCTTCGCGAGATATACGTAGGAGGGAGTAATATACTGCTTGACTCCTCGGTGAAGGTATGTTCTCGAAACTTTGACAAAAGTCCGTACCGAGCTACTGGGAGTCTCTCCTGCAGAGTCTTCCACTGGAGTTTATCTATAATCTCTGTAATGCTTTCGCGATTACTAAATGATCCTGTAACGAAGCGCGCTGCTCTCCGTTGGATCGTCTCTATCTCTTCTATCAACCCTATCTCTGGTACGGATCCCACACTGCTGAGCAGTATTCAGGCAGTGGGCGAACAAGCATACTGTAACCTACTTCCTATTTTTTTGGATTGTATTTCCTTAGGATTCGTCCAATGAATCTCAGTCTGGCATGAACTTTATATGATCATTCCATTTTAAATCACAACTAATGCCTACTCCCAGATAATTTATGGAATTACCTGCTTCCAGTCGTTGACCTGCTATATTGTAGCTAAATGATAAGAGACCTTCCTGTGTATTCGCAGCACATTACACATTTCTACATTGAGATTCAATTGCCATTCCCAGCACCATGCGTCAATTCGATGCAGATACTCCTGCATTTCAGTACAATTTTCCATTGTTACAACCTCTCGAGATACCACAGCATCATCCGCAAAAAGCCTCAGTGAACTTACGATGTTATCCACAAGGTCATTTATGTATATGGTGAATAGCAACGGTCCTACGACACCCCCCTGCGGCACACCTGAAATCACTCTTACTTCGGAAGACTCCTCTCCATTGAGAATGACATGCTGCGTTCTGTTATCTAGGAACTCTTCAGTCCAATCACACAATTGGTCTCATAGTCCACATGCTCTTACTTTGTTGATTAAACGACTGTGGGGAACTGTATCGAACGTCTTGCGGAAGTCAAGAAACACGGCATCTACCTGTGAACCCGTATCTATGGCCCTCTGAGTCTCGTGGACGAATAGCGCGAGCTGGGATCCACACGATCGTCTTTTTCGGAACTCATGCTGATTCCTACAGAGTAGATTTCTTGTCTCCAGAAAAGTCATTATACTCGAACATAATACGTGTTCCAAAATTCGAAAACTGATCGACGTTAGAGATATAGGTCTATAGACCTGCACATCTGTTCGACGTCCCTTCTTGAAAACGGGGATGACCTGTGTCCTTGTCCAATCCTTTGGAACGCTACGCTCTTCTAGAGACCTACGGTACATCGGTACGATTTTGGTCACAGGGTGTCTGGACATTTTGTTTTGATCCACCTACCGCTTTGACATAATGAAAGCCGCGTAAGTACAGAACGAGTACATTGTATCTTACTTTGTGCTGTTGTGAACCAACGTCATCCCATAAAGAAAGTAAAATGATGTGCCTAAACGTTATATGGCCAACGATATCGTCTCATTATTACACAGTCCAGTCACATTAGTGTAACCACTGCCTATGTCCGGTATCAACGTGCAATAGGCTACGCAATCTCAGACGGCAAATGGCAGCACTCAATAGCGCTGGAGGACATATAAAGCTTGTAGGTGGTACGGGGGAGGCCGTGTCGTTCTAGGCGCTTCAGTTTGGAACCGCGCGACCGCTACGGTCGCAGGTTCGAATCCTGCCTCGGGCATGGATGTGTGTGATGTCCTTAGGTTAGTTAGGTTTAAGTAGTTGTAAGTTCTAGGGGACTGATGGCCTCGGATGTTAAGTCCCATAGTGCTCAGAGCCATTTGAACCAATTTTTGGTACGGGGGAAACAGTGCAGTCGTTATCGTGATGCGGAAACACAGCGATTTGTCTGATTTCCGAAATGACATGATGGGTGTTTGAAGTGTAACCTGCTTGATAAAATGGCGCTAGCCGAAACCGGCGACGGCCCAATGTGGTGTATCACTGTCCATAGATGTCAGGGATGAACGACGGCTGCGAAGATGTGCACGTGCGAATAGACGTGTCAGTTCGGAGCACCTGACCGCCCAGACGAACCAAAGGGCTACCAACATTGTTTCCAGAACGACCGTTCAGTGAATGTGTCTGATTCTGGGCCTCCGCAGCAGGTGCGTGGTCCATGTAGCCACGATGGCTGCAGTTCATCGGCAACGAAGATGGTATCTGTTCTTTCGGACATACACATACCAGATACCATCTTGAAATAAAGGGCGGTCCATTGATCGTGACCGGCCCAAATATCTCACGAAATAAGCGTCAAACGAAAAAACTACAAAGAACGAAACTTGTCTAGCTTGAAGGGGGGAAACCAGATGGAGCTGTGGTTGGCCCGCTAGATGGCACTGCCATAGGTCAAACGGATATCAACTGCGTTTTTTTAAAATAGGGAACAAAATTTTTATCACATATTCGTGTAGTACGTAAGGAAATATGAATGTTGTAGTTGGGCCACTTTCTTCACTTTGTGACAGATGGCGCTGTCATAGTCATAAACGTATGGCTCACAATTTTAGACGATAATTGGTAACATGTAGGTTTTTTAAATTAAAATACAGAACGGAGGTACGTTTGAACATTTTATTTCGCTTGATCCGATATGATACATGTACCTTTGTAAACTGATCATTTCTGAGAACGCATGCTGGTACAGCGTGATTACCTGTAAATAGCACATTAATGCAATAAATGCCCAAAATTATGTCCGTCAACCTCAATGCATTTGGCAATACGTGTAACGACATTCCTTTCAACAGCGAGTAGTTCGCCTTCCGTAATGTTCGCACATGCATTGACAATGCGCTGACGCATGTTGTCAGGCGTTGTCGGTGGATCACGATAGAAAATAACCTTCAATTTTCCGCACAGAAAGAAATCCGGGGACGTCAGATCCGGTGAACGTGCCGGCCATGGTATGGTGCTTCGACGAACAGTCTACCTGTCATGAACTATGCTATTCAATACGGCTTCAACGGCACGCGAGCTATGTGCTGGACATCCATCATGTTGGAAGTACATCGCCATTCTGTCATGCAGTGAAACATCTTGTAGTAACATCGGTAGAACATTACGTAGGAAATCAGCGTACACTGCACCATTCAAATTGCCATCGATAAAATTGGGGGCCAATTATCCTTCCTCCCATAATGCTGCACCATAAATTAACCCGCCAAGGTGGCTGATGCTCCACTTGCAGCCATCGTGGATTTTCCGTTGGCCAATACTGCATACTATGCCAGTTTACGTTACCGGTGTTGGTGAATGACGCTTCGTCGCTAATTAGAACGAGTGCAAAAAATCTATCATCGTCCCGTAATTTCTCTTGTGCCCAGTGGCAGAACTGGACACAACGTTCAAAGTCGTCGCCATGCAATCGCTGGTGCATAGAAATATGGTACGGGTGCAATCGATGTTGATGTAACATTCTCAACACCGACGTTTTTGAGAATCCCGATTCTAACGCAATTTGTCTGCTACTGATGTGTGGATTGCTGTCGCAGCTAAAACACCTACTTGGGCATCATCATTTGTTGCTGGTCGTGGTTGACGATTCGCATGTGGCTGAACACTTCCTGTGTCCTTAAATAGCGTAACTATCCGGCGATCGGTCCGGACACTTGCATGATGTCGTCCAGGATACCGACCAGCATACATAGCACACGCCCGTTGACCATTTTGATCACAGTAGCCGTACATCAACACGATTTCGACCTTTTCCGCAATTGGTAAATGGTCCATTTTAACACGGGTAATGTATCTCGAAGCAAATACCTTCCGCACTGGCGGAATGTTACGTGATACCACGTACCTATACGTTTGTGACTATTACAGCGCCATCTATCACAAAGCTAAAAAAGTGGCCCAACTAAAACATTCATGTTTCTTTACGAGTAGATATAATTTGGGGTCACCGCCCCACCCCACCCCAATCTCAGAACCATCGATCAATTAGTACAGAAATTGGGGTCTAAATGCAATATTCTGTTCCTAGAAATGTAGTACCATACAAAAACAGTAAATTTACTATAAAAACGGTATATAAAACACAACTAATAATGACGAACAGTATAAAGATAACATAAATGCAACAACCTCAGAAACATCCACAGAAATTGGATGTAAATGCAATATTTTGTTAGTAAAAATGAAGTACAAGTATTTACTGTAAAAACTGTATATAAAAGACGACTAATAATGAAGTTTAGTACACAAACAGTTTGCTACAACTTGTAATGTCCGTATGGTAATGTCTAAGCTATAATGGTTTGAAATTCCTTTTGTTTTTGAAGCACTTCGAATGGTTTTGTGGTGTCACCGCCAGACACCACACTTGCTAGGTGGTAGTTTTAAATCGGCCGCGGTCCATTAGTACATGTCGGACCCGCGTGTCGCCACTGTCAGTAATTGCAGACCGAGCGCCACCACACGGCAGGTCTAGAGAGACGTACTACCACTCGTCCCAGTTGTACGAAGACTTTGCTAGCGACTACACTGACGAAACCTTTCTCTCATTTGCCGAGAGACAGTTAGAATAGCCTTCAGCTAAGTCCATGACTACGACCTAGCAAGGTGCCATTAACCATATCTAGAGAGAGTCTCATTTGTATCGTCAAGAGCGATGTACCACAATGATGGATTAAAGTTAAGTATTACAGCAGCTACGTACTTTTGTTTATAGCATTCATTACGTATCCTGTTTCAGACCTCACGCAAGCCGGCGTGAGTTAACGCGTGCATTTCGGCTACTTCCGAGTGGCGTGGCTGTCTTGTTACGCCACAACAGGTTTCATGTCTAAACATTGTTGCCATATTTCTCTGTTACGTTTCGTGTTATGTACTTCTACCTGATGTTCAATATTTAACAGGTCAGCTATTTTTGCAATAAAATATTTGTATGGTAATGCTTTATCTTTGTAAAAATAATTAAACACATCAAATAACTCTAAAATACGACCCATTTCATTAGCAGTAAACATCGACACTGTAGCACCATCTCCTATAGTTTTAAACAAATTTTTTAAGTGGTTACAAAAATATTTAAATCTATATATTTTGTTGTTATGTAGCTTTGGTTTATCAGGATAACATTTGTAACATCTAGTGCCATCACTACACCACTCATAACAATTTTGACAAAATTCAGGTGCATAATATTCAGATGGATAATGTACATCAGGTATGTCGATCTGAATCGCTTTTTGAAACTGCTCCATTTAGTATATAAATATTCGAGATTTATCGATGTTTCCTGGAGCAATACAGTATAGATCCTGCCTGTGTGGTGCCTCTCACTCGTCTGACTAGCAGGCGGAAATGCAGTTACAGATAAAGCCGGCTGCCTGCTATCAATCTCCGCCTCCAGCTATCAAGTACCGCCTCTTCCTGCTTTGACCCCACCTCTTCCTGCTGTCTCTCTCTAGCTGGCTGTTTGCGGTCAGGCTATCAGAATGCTTCAGGAAGTATGCTTCAAAGCGTACTACCTCCTTAGATATACTACCAGCCTGTTACAGTAACTGACTTTTCAAGCTATATTGGCAATTTTAGTACGGATTTTCATTCATAGACGGCACTGTAGAAACCTACATGTACATTAACACGGGAACATGCATCAATTTACTCGTTAATTACTCTGTTTCTAAGATTATTTGAGTGTTCACACTCACGTTTCCATGTTGTTTGTCTTTCATTGCTTCAAATAAAGTACAATAGTTAGAAGGATATCATCTATTTACATGCAAAATAAAGCATGAAAAGTATGACCAACTTCATTAGCAGATACCAACTATATATACAAGCTGGAAACAGTATACTCTTGCCCCAGTGGTGCCTCAGCGCCGGTGGTGGGGGACGCCCCAGAACTGAGTGCAGTCATCATCGTTTTCATCACATCGCTGCTGTCCGAGGCTCTGCCCCCTCAACTAAAGATGACGGGTAACAGATGCCAGAAGGCAGCTTCCATCAAGACGCTGGATCATCGACCAGGCTGTGGACCTGGACTATGAGAGGAACTTCTAAAAACCCCGGAGGGATGAGTTGAGAAAGAGAGAAACATGGAAAAATCCCTCCGGGGTTTCCTTCAGTTGGCGCCGAAGGCTTTGCAGTTTTTGACAATGATTTTTTTTATAATTTTCTCCTTTTTTTCTGAAAATGTCAAAGCATGACATTAGTACATCAATAAGTGCATCAATTAATTTTCGTATTTTTTCTTTCATTATTTATAGGCACTTAAAAGTTCTCTGTCAGTATTCCGTGTTGTGCATCAAAAGTGAGATTTTTCTTTCCATACATGACTATGTAGGCTAGTGTATTATCAGGTATTTTATCATTAAAAGTAGCAAATAACTTCATAGTTGTTTTTTGTGTAACGACTGTATTATTTCTATGTGCCATATTAATCACATAAATAGGATAATTTGTTATATAATTATATGGATTAATACCAACATTTCCATCTCCATTTTGTTTTAGACGTTTAAAATCACGAAATTAATCATAAGCTTTCAAATAATCGTACGGTGGATCTAAATTCCACATTCCTTGAGGAAATACTTCATTTCTTCCATTTATCAGATATAGGTTTTGTAACATAACATGATCGTATAATGATGAATCAAGCAATTGATTATTTTTACGATTAGTTTGAAATACAACAAATATAAAGTAAGGCATATCAAATTCCATTGAGTTATAATAATTTGTGATGTCTAATTCGATTTTTTTCTTACCATTTAATCCAGCTACTTCTACAGTTTGCAATTCATAGAATGATATCAGAATTTTTGGATTTTTCAGTATATTTTCTCGTAGTTCAGGTTCATAATTAGGTTCAAATTTAACAACAGGTACACGAATTTCCATATTCTCAACTATGATTTTACCTTCAATTGGAAGTGTATCTTTAATTTCAACTCCAGCATTATTATAATCAGCCCATATCAAAATACAATCATTTGCACTTGATGACCATGTGAAACATACAGTAAGATCACCTTCAAACATCATTTCTTCGTAATGTTTAAAAAATCTGCCTAACATTTCCAATGGATATAATACTTCATTTTTCTTCTTTCTTAATTTTCCATTGTTAACTATATGTCCTTCCATACTTATTTTATCAATAACACATGATGTTAAATGCAACAGAACTGATGATGAAATAAATGGATGTTCAATTCTAGATAAAACATGATTGCCCTTTTTTATGGTTATAAAGTCAAATAGTTTTGCTACATAGGTATCAATTAGCATCTTATTGGATTTTCCATCATATGTTGGATTATCAGTTCCATCATTTTTAATAATACTAAAATTCATGTACAATTGAGCCATATTAGGATGCAACCATCAATCACCAACATGTATATTAATTTCTATATTCTTATTGGGAATATTTAGGTTATTTTTTGTTTTCTCATTCACTGGGAATGATTGAAATTGGTAGCTTTAAATTCTCTTCATTTATTAAGAATAAAATTCTAGAATGAAAGCTACAGTAGCACCACTGATATCGATTAGATTATCATTTTCATCTGTTATATTTACCACTAAATCCTGAATTTTATCATGGATTGGAACAAATAAAGGATGATAAGGCTCATAAATTATTGGCGCACCAAATTCAACATTTGGCTTAAATGAAGCGATAAAATTTGTTTCGCGATGAAAATGATCATTATGCTTTACGTACATTCCATCAGCTAGATTAAAATTTACATTTATTAATTCAAATGGAATAATATTAGGAACATCTTTAGCAACAGTCTTTTCGTTTGCGTTAATGGTCTGATTACTAAATCCTAGCAAACTTGCTGTATCATCCTCTTTTTCAGTGTTCATATACAGTTTAACATCACTCTCAATTGTAACTCTATTTAAATTTTCATCTGCTTTAATATTAGGGTTCTTTGCATGAATATATTTATCCAAACTTTCCAGAGTATATTGCCCAGTTGGAATAATTATGGTTTCACCACCACAGTATAATTTATTATTTTTTTTGTAACATTTGGAGTTAAAAATGTAGTATAAAATCCAACCAATGCAACACTTTTTAAGTTGTGTATCATAGTAACAGTTAATCGTTTTTTGAGTACTGATGAATTATCACTTAGTTGAATTATTCTACTCATTTATTGGTAATTAAATGAGTCACAAACGAAACTCCTCTAGCTGTCACATGACAGATTGGGAACCAAAAATAAGAATTCCAGAAAAGAAATTAAAATAAACATGGTAAATTATTACCTAATTCCATTAGATGTGCAATTATAGGACCAAGTGGCTGTGGAAAAATCACATTAATGATTGATCATTATATTTTAGCTCCAGGATGGTTAAACTGGAATGAAATTAACCATTTGTACATCTATTCTAAAAGTCTAGATCAGCCAAATTTACAAGAATTTATTAAAAAATGTAAAAAAATTGAAGAATCAACAGGTGACTCCTTGACATCATTTATCAGTAGCAATGACGAAGTTATACCATTAGATGAATGTCTCGATAATTCAGTTGTAGTATTTGATGATTTTATAATGGAAAATCAAGATGTTGTAAGAGAATATTTTACCATAGAAAGACATAAAGGAATAGATTGTTTTTATCTAGCTCAAACGTATTCAAAAATACCTAAACAATTAGTCAGAGATAATCTCAATTTCTTAAATATATTTAGACAGGACGACACAAATCTGCATCATATTTTTAATTAATTTGTTGGTGGTGACTTAAGATATGATGAATTTAGAAGTATGTGTAATAATTGTTGGAACAGTGATGGTTTTGGTTTTATAATGATAGACATGACACGTAAATCAAATAATGGAAAATAAAGATCACAAATAAAAGACTTTCTAACAACCAAGATGATTGAAAACATCAAACATAAACATAAATGTGAAACATAAACATAAACATCAAACATCAACATAAACGTTAAACATTAACATGAACATAAACGTTAAACATAAACATAACGTTAAACATACACATGAACGTTTTTATGTTCTATAAATGTTTGCAAAATACGATCGTCCTAAAGGACTTAGTACACTTTCAGTGTATGATCCATATGTTGTTAAACAAGCTAAATGAAACGAAAAGAAACAAGAACAATTAAAAGAAGAATTTAAAAAATGGAAAAAACAGCCACGTACAGAATATGAAAAATAGAAAAAAGAAGATCAACCTGTTATTGATGCTATAGAACAAGTAAAACAAGGACTTGAAGGAATTGTTGATAATGTTCTGAAAGCTATTGAAGAAAATAGAGAAGCTGAAAAACAAATGATTCCGTATCATATACCACAAATCAAACCATATAATACCTATAGTGATTTAAATGAGTCCGAAATTGACGATGTATTGAATAAATATGATGACGAGAAAAAATCGAAAAAAATGTAAGTGAAAGAATGTTAAAATTTATCAATCATAGTGAAGATACAGTCTTTGGATTAAAGCCTGTTGTTATGTTTAAGTATATAGGTAATTTACCAGTAAAATATGATGGAAATAAATTAATTAATGGTGGAAAGGAATATGAAGGAACAGATGGATTGATGACACTTTTAACTAAAAAACATGTTACTATGGATGATTTGAATGATAAATTTAATTCTGTTGATTTATCAAATTATGCAGATATACTATATGAATCAGATGCACTATATTCCGATAAAAATCCTAATAAAATCAAATCAAGTAAAGGTGTAAAATACAATAATTTGATAAAAGAAATTGTTGATGTTTATTTCCCAAGTTTAAGAAAACCAACTATAGATAGTTCACCTGAAAAAAACAGGCAAAGGATTTGTTAAAAAATATACTGAGAAACCAGTTGAATATGTTTGGATGAATGATGTATGTGAATTAATCGATAGATTAGCAGTAATTCATGGTGAAGAATTAGCTGAAAATAAAAATTAACATAATGAAAAAGTTGGCAGAATACAGATGGTAACAAACAAATTTAGTGATTTCATCATCAACAATCCAAAAGGAATTCCATACTTGATTCAATTCTTGAACAATTTACCACACACTTTCTGTCAAAGTGAAAAATATGGTAAAGGATTAGTCAAAACTTTGATTAACAAACTTCCATTTGAAATGCATCTTCCAGGATATAGATTTTGCGGTCCAGGAACCAAATTAGATGAAAGTTTAGCACATGGTGATGAAGGACTAAATAAATTAGATGAAGCTTGCAAACAACATGACATTGTTTATCGTGATCACAAAGATTTAGAAAAAAGACACGAACCAGATAAACAACTTCAATTAGCTGCAAAAGAAAGAATGCATGCTTCTGATGCTTCATTTGGTGAAAAAATTGCAGCAACAGCAGTTAGAAGAATAATGTATGGAAAACGGAAATTAGGAACGGTACTTTATCTTGATGAGATATATGGGGTTTATGATGCACTTTAGTTTTCACGTAATTTTTAATCTATATAAATGAATACATTTAGTATTGACTATACTTTACTACCTAGTGGAAAAATTAAACCAAAAGCACTTAAAATTAAAACCAATAATGATCAACTAAATAGTATTGATCAGTTTTTAACTGATGTTCAGAAACGAAAGAAAGAGGAAAAAACTGGTGGTAATTTACTTATTACACTAGGTAATCCAGTTGTGAAACGGATTATTGAATATCTAACAAAAAAGAAAGAAGGTAAAGGATTAACGCAACATGACGGTGGAATTTTACCACTATTATTAGCAGCATTGCCATATTTAGCTAGTATTGGTACACTAGCTGGTGGAACAGCTGCTGTAGCAACTGCAGTTCTGAATAAAAAGAAAAATGATGCTGAATTAGAAGAACAGAAAGGACACAATTTAGAAACGGAAAAGAAAGGTACAGGGTTAAAAAAACGTTCCAAAAAGTAGTCGATAAGTATCCAAATGCATTAAGTAACTTTGACATCGAAAAACTTGCAAAACATTTAAACGTTAAACACTTTAGAGGTGTCTTCATGATTGACGAATTACCAAATAAACCATAAATTGTAGAATGTGGAATAGTTAATCTAGACACATCTGATCATCTTGGTACACATTGGATTTGTCACTATAAGAATAATGGTAAGAAATTCGTGTTTGAATCATTTGGTGGTAATGTACCTAAACAACTAGTTAAATATTTATGGATAGATAATCTATACTACAATAATCAAAGAATCCAAAATTTTAATGAAATAATATGTCATTTTAATGAAATAATATGTCATTTATGTATATTTATGCTAAAACTACTATCAGATGGTTATAAATTCAGTGATATTTTGAATCTAATAAATGGACATTTTTGGAAACAAACTGTGGCCTAAAAATGAGCAAAATAATGGAAAAATAAAGAGGAATGAAAAAGAAGAAAAAATTGAATCAAAAATCACAAATTTAGTTAAGGAACAAATAAATAATTTAGTTAAGGAATTTCAAAAGGATTTGATTAAGATTTTTAGAGTTACAAAAACTTATATTAGTTTTAAAGGTAGACGATTAGTAAATATAAAAGATCCAATTAGTGGTTATGATGCAGTTACGAAAAAGTATTTAGAGAAAGAATATGTTATGAAACCTGAATACATGTCTATTTTAACACAATTTAATAACTATGTTACTAAAACAGAATTTAATGAAAAAGTACCAGATCTAACAAATTACTTTACAAAAAAGGAGATTTAAAAGGAAGGCTTTTTCAGATTATTTCTCAAAGTCAGATTTATCACCATACATAAATAAAATAAATAATCTTGGAAATAAAATCTGTGACAAACAAACAATTGAATTTACTTTTCTGACTGGTAATGAAGTAATAGAACATCAGTTCGAGTACGATGCAAAATTAAGAAAATGATTATATGTGGAGCCAATATAAATGGTGAAGTGTATCCTGTTAACTTTACAGTAAAAATTAAAAGATCTAATGATAAGATACAAAATGTAGATAATGATCAACTAAATGAAGTACATGAAATGAAATGGAGGTATAAAATGCTGATATCTATGAATCAAACAGTTAAAACAGTTCCGGTAGATGTAAACATATTTTTATTTGGTGAACAGTTGGATTTACGTGAAGATGACAGTTTAGAACCATAACATTTTTCCACTATATAAATGAATGATCACTTATATTGTTTAAAGTGCAAAAAATTTACAGAAACCCATTATCCTCACAGAGTAACAACAAAAAATGGACGACAAAGAATTGAAGGTCTTTGCACAGTATGTAAAACTAAAAAGAGTAAATTTGTTAAAAAAAATTGTAGGTGAAGGAATAAAACCTAATGTTCGTGAAGAAATAATAAATGAATTACATAAACCTATGAGAAAAAATTACAATAGAAGAAAAGTAGTATCATTTGGGATTGACTATTGATGGCAAGCTGATTTAGTTGAAATGGATTCAGGAAATCTGAAAGGAATATCAAAATTAAATAAAGACTATAAGTATTTATTGACTGTAATTGATGTGTTTTCTAAATATGCTTGGGCTATTCCAGTTAAGGATAAATCAGGTAAATATGTGGCTGATGCTTTTGAAAAAATATTTAAATACAGAACTCCAAAAAATTTACAAACAGATAATGGAAAAGAATTTTATAATAAAGATTTTCAAGAACTAATGAAAGAATATAATATCAATCATTATTCGACATTTAGTGAATTAAAAGCTTCTGTTGTAGAAAGATTCAATAGGACATTAAAAGAAAAAATGTGGAAAAAATTTATCCTTCAAGGCAATTATAAGTGGATAGAAATTGTCTCAAAAATAGTTGATGAATATAATAATACAATACATCGAAATATAAAAATGAAACCAATTGATGTTAATGATAAAAATTATAACCTAATGTAACAGTTATACATCCAACTAAAACAAAATATTCTATTGGTGATAAAGTTACAATAAGCAAACTAAAAGGAATATTTGAAAAAGGATATACTGCTAATTGGTCTACAGTATTATTTGAAATTGACGATGTTATATATTCATATCCAATTTCATAAAGATTGAAAGATATTAAAGGAAATTTTGATGAACATGAACTACAGAAAACAAAATATCCAGATGAATATCTTATTGAAAAAGTGTTAAGGAAAAAAGGTGATAAAGTATTAGTAAAATGGTTAGGATTTGATGATTCACATAATAGTTGGGTAGATAAGGATAATGAAGTTTTGTGAATTTATTATGAATTAGTGATTTTTCATGTTGTTTAAGTTTACACCTAGCTACAGTTCTACCAAATTCACATGTAACTTTTTCATACATTTTATCCTTATTAATATCATTATACCTCTTAGTATAATAAAAGGCACACTGTTTACATATATTGCGATGACCATCTTTTCGAAATTTATCAGTATGAAATTCATTTGTATTTTTTTCATTTTTACATTGACTACCCGTTTTGGTAGTATCCATTTATATAGTAGAAAAATATTCAAGTTTATGTAATGTGTTGTTTAGTACATCTATTAGTTCTGATATTATTCCACAGTCTATTCCAAATAACGACAAATATGTTGTACCTGCTCTTATTACCTTCTTCGTGAATTCATTATATTCATAAAATGTCTCATCTTTGAAAAAATACAATAGTCCATTAATGTACCTAAATACTGAAGTTATACCTGCTGGTAATCCTGAAAATTGTCTGCTTATTATACCACATACTTTATATTTAAAATTACATTCATCCAACTCAGCATAGACAAATTCATTAAAGAATAAAAATGTTCTTCCTGAATATGTGTTGACTATACCATTTAATTTGAAATTATTACGTAATCCTGTGCTAGATAATGGTTTTGGATATCCTTAAATTAATTTCTTATATATTTATATCTTTAATGTTAGTTCTACACATAGGACATGTATCATGTTCTGTTAGCCATATATCAACACATTCTTTGTGAACCACATGATCGCATCTAGTTTTCACAAATACTCCATCATCAGCCAATAAACATATCGAGCATTCAGTATCATCAGATATTTCTATTATTACATAAGATGATATTAAATTTTGTCTGAATGATTCAGATAGGTTTTGTTTTTCTAAAATATATTTCCAATATACTTTATCTTGAAATTCCATTATAAATTCTTCAGATAACACTTGTTCACTTGATATATATATCCAATGTACTTTATCTTGAAATTCTCTAATAAATGATCAGATAAACATTGATGATATGATATTCTATTCCAATTTACTTTGTCTTAAAATTCTCTTATTATATCCTCTGATAACGTTTGATATGCTGATAATTCATCCCAAATTAATTTATAATGAAATGTTCTTATAGCATCATCAGATAAATTTTGTTAAATTGATATCCTGTACCGATATAATTTATCATGAAATGTTTTCATGAAATTTATGGATAAACCACGATGGCTTGAAATTATATCCCATTTAAAGTAACTAAATGGGTTTTTATTTTTAATGTAATCAACAACCATTTCAGCATATGTTTCATTACTTTCATGACTTTAAACATATGATGAATCAATTCAATTAGTTGTTGTTCTCTGTCATTTGGTTCATTCTCTTGATTATTATTGTTATTATTATTAATGAGATCTATTAGTTGTCGTTTTTTCATTTTAGAATAACCTTTTAGTCCTAATTGTTTACCTTTAGCTTTTAGTTCTTTTAGGTTTAGGTTGTCCATTTATGAGATATATATTTTTTAAGAGGAAATAGATATGCCCATATTTATTAAAATATAGTAATTGAATATTATTATATGTAATAAGGTAAAACAAATATAATATTTTATTACTTTGTATTTGAATAATTATAATATCTAAGGTATTAAAATATATTAATGGAATAAATATCAAAGGTAATAATAAAATAATGCTTTAATGAAATGTTATTAAAACATAATTATATAATTATTATATCTAGCTGTAAAATATATTAATTGAATAAAAAATATATACCTAAAATTACAAATACTATAAACTTTTAAAAATTTTTTCCTGTTAAATGGAGTTATCTACGATGAATATTAGACAACTCAAAAGATACGCTTAAAATATTGGTATTAAAGGTTATAGTAATTTATAGAAGTCAGAACTAATTAATTTAATTACATTACAAGAATTTCCCTTTCAGGATGAATTGTTTTATCCACCTAGTTCAATATAAAACCGGCAACCTAATATAAACTACTACTACAAATTTGATGATGAAATATTTCAAAATAAAGAATCTAAACCACTGAAAGAAATATTTCCATTTTCTATGAATGTATTTGGTAAACAAAGAGATAAAAAAACAGTTGAACATTATCTAGTTAATACAGCATTTAAGAAAAGATTACAAACCATAAATTTCGTAAATAATATAAATTCAGTTGAGCCTAAACATTTTGTAAATGCAGTGAAACCAAAAATCATGAAAATAGTTAAAGATTTTTTAAAACTACATTATGGTTTGAAAATAAATTTTAATTTGTTTTGTGAGTACAGAATGCATACGAATAATAAACTTCAAGAATTTGGACATCAAACACAAACTGTAATTAGAGCAAAGTATTCAATAAAAAAAGTTGAATGTGGGAAGAAAGAAATTTTAACAAAAATGTCTAATTTTCAAGCTAGGGGTTCAGGTTGGACACTAAACAGAATTATTGGTTTACAATTAGGAATTAATAAATATATTCCATTAAGAGGATCATCTTACACTGAATTACCACAAAAAATAAACAAAAGCAAGCATGTATTAATGTAAAAAATAATGATCAAAAATGTTTTCTATGCTCTATAGCTTCTGCATTAAATCCAGTAGATAGACAGAGATGTAAAAATCCAGATAGAACAAGTAATTATAAAAAATTTGTGATACAGCTTGGAGAAAAATTACATAATATTTCGTTTCATGTTGAAATCGATAATATTCCAAAAATTTAACGTAAACTGAATATATCTATTAATGTTTACTCATTTGATGAAAAATACCAAGTGTATCCATTAAAAATTACAAAATGTAAGAAGGAAAAACATGTAAATTTATTATATTTTAAAACTAATGAAAATTCTCATTATTGTTGGATTAAAGATTTATCTCGACTTATTTCAGCCCAAATCTCAAAACATAAAGAATCCCAATTCATTTGTGATACGTGTTTACTTCATTTCAATTCTGAAGATTAATTGAAGAAACATATTTCAGATTGCTTAATAAATAAACCACTGAAAGTAGAACTACCAAAGAAAGGAGATAAAATAACTTTTAAAAATTATCAAAATACTATGAAAGTTCCTTTTGTGACATATGCAATTTTGAGAGTTTGTTGGAGAAAATTGATACATGTCAACCAAATCCAAATGAATCATACACAATGAAATATCAAATACATGAACCATGTGGATTTTGCTACTATATAAAGTATGCTCATGGATATTATAAAGATCCAGTTGTATACAGAGGACCAGATGCTAAAATTAAATTTATTGAAATGATTAAGGAAGAAGTTGAAGAGATAGGTGAAATGTATTCACAAATAAAGCCAAAGAAGCCACTAACGAAAGAAGAGGAAAAAGCATATTCTAATGCTGAAATATGTCACATTTGTGAAGGTAGATTAAATGAATTACCTTGTAATTTGATGAACTATAAAGATGATTTAGAAAATAAAATAAAATACTTCAATGATCAATTAGGAAATGAGAATATTACTGATGAAGAGGCAATTGAAAGATATGTAAGATTATTAGAACTTAACAGAACGAAATTAGATGATTTTAATAATAATTTAAAAGATAACATTAAAAAAGTTCGTGATCATGATCATTTAACTGGTTTATTTAGAGATGCTGCACATAGCTATTGTAATTTGAATTATCAGTTACCACTGTTTGTTCCAATATATCTCCATAATCTACCAGAGTATGATTCACATTTATTTGTAAAAGAACTTGGCTATGATGAAAAAGAAATAGATCTGTTTCCAAATAATGAAGAAAAATATATAAGTTTTGGTAAGCAAACAAACATCTTAAAGATGCAATTCTTAGATACATTCAGGTTCATGGCTTCATCGTTAGAAAACTTTCATCAAATTTGAAAAAAGATCAAATGAATAATATCCAAATGTTATTTCCAGAAGATAAAGTAGATCTAGTTATTAGAAAAGGTGTATATCCTTATGATTACATGGATAGCTGGAATAAATTTAGAGAAACACAACTTCCACAACAAGAAGAATTTTACAATAAACTTAATGACTGTGATATAAATGATGAAGATTATAAACATGCAAAACTAGTTTGGAATAAATTCAACATAAAAAATCTTGGTGAATATCATGATTTATATCTTAAAACAGATGTTCTATTGTTAGCTGCTGTATTTGAAAACTTTTGAGAAACCTGTATGAAAGTATATGTATTAGATCCAGCATGGTATTATACAGCACCTGGATTATCTTGGGATGCAATGTTAAAAATGACTAAACAACCACTTGAATTATTACATGATTATGATATGATTTTGATCGCTGAAAAAGGTATTATAGGTGGAATATCACAATCCTGTAAAAGATATGCTAAAGCAAATAATAAATATATGAAAGATTATGATGAAGAAAAAGGATCAAATTATTTAATGTATCTCGATGCTAATAATCTATATGGTTATGCTATGAGCCAATATTTACCGTATGGTGGATTTAAATGGGATGAACCAAATAATTTTGATTGTGCAAAAATAAGTGAAATTTCAGATACTGCTAAAATCGGATATATTTTCGAAGTGGATCTAGAATATCCAAAAGAATTGCATGATTTACATAAAGATTTACCATTAGCTCCTGAGAATAAAATTGTACCTAACAATAAAGAAAGCAAATTGTTGACTACTCTAAATGACAAGTATAATTATGTAGTTCACTACAGAAATCTCAAACAGTATTTATCTCTGGGAGTGAAAATAACAAAAATAGACAAAGTATTAAAATTTAAACAATCTGATTGGTTGAAGAAATATATAGATTTCAATACAAAAATGAGGATGCAATCAAAGAAGGATTTCTACAAACTGATGAAGAATTCAGTATTCGGAAAGACCATGGAAAATATAAGAAGCAGAGTGGATATAAAGTTAGTTTCAGATGGTGAAAAATGTGATAAATTAATAGCTAAACCAAACTTCAAACAAAGAACTATATTTAATGAGAATCTTGTTGCCATTCATATGAATAAGACAAAAATCGTATTTAATAAATCAATCTATGTAGGAATGAGTATACTCGATTTATCTAAAGAACTGATGTATGATTTTCACTATAGAGTAATGAAACCAAAATATGGTGAAATATTGAGTTATGTTATCAAGATACAGACAGTTATATATACAATATAAAAACAGATGATTTCTATGAAGACATGAAATCGATGATTGATTACTTTGATACAAGTGATTATCCAACAGATAATATTTACAATATTCCACAAGTGACCAAGAAAGTTGTAGGAAAAATTAAAGATGACTGCAATGGAGAAATAGTGGAAGAATTCTGTGGTTTAAGAGCAAAAATGTATTCTTCTAAAGTTGGTGATAAAATAGAAAAAAAAATCTAAAGGAGTTAAGAAATATATTGTTAAAAATAGAATAAGCTTAGAAGATTATAAAGATTGTTTATTTAACAACAGAGAACAGTACAGAAGAATTAATATGATTCAAAGTGAAAAACATGAAATCTATACAGTTGAAATAAACAAAAAAGCATTGAGTCCTCATGATGACAAAAGATATGTTCTGGAAAATAAAATAGATACATTACCATACGGACATTACAAGTTGTAGCAAACTGTTTGTGTACTAAACTTCATTATTAGTTGTCTTTTATATACAGTTTTTGTAGTAAATACTTGTACTTCATTTTTACTAACAAAATGTTGCATTTCTGTGGATGTTTTTCAGGTAGTTGCATTTATGTTATCTTTATACTGTTCGTCATTATTAGGTGTGTTTTATATACCGTTTTTATAGTAAATTTACTGTTTTTGTATGGTATTTCATTTTTAGGAACAGAATATTGCATTTAGACCCCAATTTCTGTACTAATTGATCGATGGTTTTGAGATTGGGGTGGGATGGGGCGGTGACCCAAATTATATCTACTTTTACGTACTACGCGAATATGTAATAAAAAATGAGGGTTCCTATTTAAAAAAACGCAATTGATACCCGTTTGACCTGTGGCTGCGCCATCTAGTGGGCCAACCATAACGCCATCTGGTTTCCCCCTTCAAGCTAGACGAGTTTCTTTCTTTGTAGTTTTTTCGTTTGATGTTTATTTCGTTCGATACTTGGCCCAGTCACAATCAATGGACCACCCCGTAGATAATGCTTACCGGACAATGATCTTCTCCACTACAGATGCACTCACATTGCTTAAACTGTTATGGGAATCGGCAGATTGACTGCTGCGAGTAATACGCATATTTGGCAGGTGCACCACAAATGTAGTCTGTGGGCAGTTAGTTGGAAATGTAGGTGTCATGGGGAATGTGCCAAAGATAAGTCCCTGCTGCCGTACTGTCATCTGTATCCTCTATGGCTCATTCGGGTAGAGCGTCTGCTATGTAAGCACTCATTTTCGTCCCCGCCTGTAAGCAGCTGATGGTCTGGATTTCATTGCAATTTCATACTGCGCTTTGGTTCGACCAATACTTTCTGCAGGTTTAACAGCTTCCGTAAACAAACAGCAAACCATTGAATTCGTTTTCTTCTTCGTGCAGATCGATAATGGAGCTGCCATGGTTGACTGTCTGCTACAACGACTAAGGCGAGAATTATAGTGACACGTCGTAGAGAATTGTTGCAGATGCTAGCAGATTTACCAAGCCCTACTCCGAGAAACGGGGAAAGTCCCTTTACTTTTTGACTTCTACTCATACGTTATTATACACATCTACATCTACATTTATACTCCGCAAGCCACCCAACGGTGTGTGGAGGAGGGCACTTTACGTGCCACTGTCATTACCTACCTTTACTGTTCCAGCCGCGTATGGTTCGCGGGAAGAACGACTGGCGGAAAGCCTCCGTGCGCGCTCGAATCTCTCTGATATTACATTCGTGATCTTCTCGGGAGGTATAAGTAGGGGGAAGCAATATACTCGATACCTCTTCCAGAAACGCAACCTCTCGAAACTTGGACAGCAAGCTACACCGCGAAGCAGAGCGCCTCTCTTGCAGAGTCTGCCACTTGAGTTTGCTAAACATCTCCACAACGCTATCACGCTTAACAAATAACCCTGTGACGAAATGCGCCGCTCTTCTTTGGATCTTCTCTATCTCCTCTGTCAACCCGACCTGGTAAGGATCCCACACTGATGAGCAATACTCAAGTATATGTCGAACGAGTGTTTTGTAAGCCATCTCCTTTGTTGATGGACTACATTTTCTAAGGGCTCTCCCAATGAACTCAACCTCGTACCTGCCTTACCAACATTTAATGATCATTCCTCTTCAAATCGTTCCGCACGCATACTCCCAGATATTTTACAGAACTGCTACCAGTGTTTGTTAAACTATCATATTATCATACAATAAAGGATCCTTCTTTCTATGTATTCGCAATACATTACATTTGTGTATGTTAAGGGTCAGTTACCACTGGCTGGACCAAGTGCCTATCCGCTGCAGATCTTCCTGCATTTCGCTGCAGTTTTCTAATGCTGCAACTTCTCTGTATGCTACAGCATCATCCACGAAAAGACGCATGGAACTTCCGATACTATCTACTAGGTCATTTATATATATTGTGAAAAGCAATGGTCCCATAACACTCCCCTGTGGCACGCCAGAGGTTTACTTTAACGTCTGTAGACGTCTCTCCATTGAGAACAACATGCTGTGTTCTGTTTGCTAAAAACTGCTCAATCCAGACACATAGCTGGTCTGATATTCCGTTGGCTCTTACTTTGTTTATCAGGCGACAGTGCGGAACTGTATGGAACGCCTTCCGGAAGTCAAGGAAAAGGGCGTCTACCTGTGAGCCTGTATCTAATATACCCCTGCCAAATTTTTTTAATGCTTTCATCCATCTTCAGCTGGCGTAATACTTATTCTTCGTTTTTAAGGTGTTATTATTTTTAATGCAGTACTTGTTCCATGCAAAAAATCATTCTTTAGACACCACTTTCCTGAATCGCAGGTGCATAACAAATTTACGGACAGGCGGATGTACTTTTATCTTATGTGTTTAACTCCTAGATTCGCGTTGAAATACGTAACAAACATCGTTGGAAGATTAATTTTATTGCTTGCGTAAATAACAACTGTAAATGACCATGTGAATTCGACGAGTCAGTTGTGAACAGGCGGTGTTAAGTAATGTATGTGTGGCCATAGTATGTGAGTGCTGTTGAGTCAGAAATTGCAATAGAGCCACATTGAAGTGTTCAAGACATTCTGCAGAATGTTTTGACGAAGAGAAATGTGTGTTCAAAGTTAGTCCCGCACGCCTTGACTACCGAGCAATAGCAACAATGCGTGGACGTCTATCGCGATTTGATAGAAATGCAAAACGCTGATAATTATTTTCTTGAAAAATTCCTCACAGGGGATCAGACCTGGTGTTATCAATACGAACCAACAGCAAAACGACAAAGTGTAGAAATTCACATGAAAGTTCCAAGCTTTGACGACAAAACCGACATTGAAGCCAGTTTGACAGTCAACTTAACAGACTCCATAAGAATGTCTTTTCTTACAGTTTCACTTGGTTGTATTGGCGCTCTAGCCATTTTACTCAGAAGAGCTTTAAAACTACCATTTTAACATTCCTATATTTTTTATCAATCCAGTCTGTAACCTGTTTCGACATAACAGATTCTAGTTTCTACACTCCTGGAAATTGAAATAAGAACACCGTGAATTCATTGTCCCAGGAAGGGGAAACTTTATTGACACATTCCTGGGGTCAGATACATCACATGATCACACTGACAGAACCACAGGCACATAGACACAGGCAACAGAGCATGCACAATGTCGGCACTAGTACAGTGTATATCCACCTTTCGCAGCAATGCAGGCTGCTATTCTCCCATGGAGACGATCGTAGAGATGCTGGATGTAGTCCTGTGGAACGGCTTGCCATGCCATTTCCACCTGGCGCCTCAGTTGGACCAGCGTTCGTGCTGGACGTGCAGACCGCGTGAGACGACGCTTCATCCAGTCCCAAACATGCTCAATGGGGGAGAGATCCGGAGATCTTGTTGGCCAGGGTAGTTGACTTACACCTTCTAGAGCACGTCGGGTGGCACGGGATACATGCGGACGTGCATTGTCCTGTTGGAACAGCAAGTTCCCTTGCCGGTCTAGGAATGGTAGAACAATGGGTTCGATGACGGTTTGGATGTACCGTGCACTATTCAGTGTCCCCTCGACGATCACCAGTGGTGTACGGCCAGTGTAGGAGATCGCTCCCCACACCATGATGCCGGGTGTTGGCCCTGTGTGCCTCGGTCGTATGCAGTCCTGATTGTGGCGCTCACCTGCACGGCGCCTAACACGCATACGACCATCATTGGCACCAAGGCAGAAGCGACTCTCATCGCTGAAGACGACACGTCTCCATTCGTCCCTCCATTCACGCCTGTCGCGAAACCACTGGAGGCGGGCTGCACGATGTTGGGGCGTGAGCGGAAGACGGCCTAACGGTGTGCGGGACCGTAGCCCAGCTTCATGGAGACGGTTGCGAATGGTCCTCGCCGATACCCCAGGAGCAACAGTGTCCCTAATTTGCTGGGAAGTGGCGGTGCGGTTCCCTACGGCACTGCGTAGGATCCTACGGTCTTGGCGTGCATCCGTGCGTCGCTGCGGTCCGGTCCCAGGTCGACGGGCACGTGCACCTTCCGCCGACCACTGGCGACAACATCGATGTACTATGGAGACCTCACGCCCCACGTGTTGAGCAATTCGGCGGTACGTCCTCCCGGCCTCCCGCATGCCCACTATACGCCCTCGCTCAAAGTCCGTCAACTGCACATACGGTTCACGTCCACGCTGTCGCGGCATGCTACCAGTGTTAAAGACTGCGATGGAGCTCCGTATGCCACGGCAAACTGGCTGACACTGACGGCGGCGGTGCACAAATGCTGCGCAGCTAGCTCCATTCGACGGCCAACACCGCGGTTCCTGGTGTGTCCGCTGTGCCGTGCGTGTGATCATTGCTTGTACAGCCCTCTCGCAGTGTCCGGAGCAAGTTACGGTGGGTCTGACATACCGGTGTCAATGTGTTCTTTTTTCCATTTCCAGGAGTGTATATCATTCTCCGCTTCTTCATGCTGGTAACAATGTCTTCTGTATGTTCATATAATTCACAGTTGTGTCTTCGGCGGAGTTCTCCATTTTCTTAGATAGGGCCAAGAATTTCCCTCAAAATTATCCGGTCTTTTATTTCAAGTTTGCGTAGTGGACCTTTCTTCGTCATGTTCGAACATTCTCATCCATACAAAGTTGACGGTCTAATTACAGTGTTATAATAAAAAAGGTTTATGTTTAGAACCAGGCTTTTGCTTTCGGAATACCAGTTCGATTTTACACAGAGTAAGCGAAAAACTTGCCCTCCCCCTTCTTGCAGCGGTGTACCGTAGGTCTCTAGAAGAGCGTAGCGTTCCAACGGATTGGGAACGGGCACAGGTCATCCCCGTTTTCAAGAAGGGACGTCGAACAGATGTGCAGAACTATAGACCTATATCTCTAACGTCGATCAGTTGTCGAATTTTGGAACACGTGTTATGTTCGAGTATAATGACTTTTCTGGAGACAAGAAATCTACTCTGTAGGAATCAGTATGGGTTTCGAAAAAGACGATCGTGTGAAACCCAGCTAGCGCTGTTCGTCCACGAGACTCTGAGGGCCATAGACACGGGTTCACAGGTAGATGCCGTGTTTCTTGACTTCCGCAGGCGTTCGATACAGTTCCCCACAGTCGTTCAATGAACAAAATAAGTGCATATGGTCTATCAGACCAATTGTGTGATTGGATTGAAGAGTTCCTAGATAACAGAACGCAGCATGTCATTGTCAATGGAGAGAAGTTTTCCGAAGTAAGAGTGATTTTAGGTGCGCTGCAGGGGTGTCGTAGGACCATTGCTATTCGCAATATACATAAATGACCTTGTGGATGACATCGGAAGTTCACTGAGGCTTTTTGCGGATGATGCTGTGGTATATCGAGAGGTTGTAACAATGGAAAATTGTACTGAAATGCGGAGGATCTGCAGTGAATTGACGCATGGTGCCGGGAATGTCAATTGAATCTCAATGTAGACATGTGTAATGTGCTGCGAATACATAGAAAGATCCCTTATCATTTAGCTACAATATAGCAGGACAGCATCTGCAAGCAGGTAATTCCATAAATTATCTGGGAGTACGGATTAGGAGTGTTTTAAAATGGAATGATCATATAAAGTTGATCGTCGATAAAGCAGATGCCAGACTGAGATTCATTGGAAGAATCCTAAGGAAATGCAATCCGTAAACAAAGGAAGTAGGTCACATTACGCTTGTTCGCCCACTGCTTGAATATTGCTCAGCAGTATGGGATCCGGACCAGATGGGGTTGATAGAAGAGTCAACGGAGAGCAGCGCGCTTCGTTACAGGATCATTTGGTAATCGCGAAAGCATTACGGAGATTATAGAAACCTCCAGTGGAAGACTCTGCAGGAGAGACGCTCAGTAGCTCGGTACGGGCTCTCCGTGAAGTTCCGAGAACACACCTTCACCGAGGAGTCAAGCAGTATATTGCTCCCTCCTACGTATATCTCGCGAAGATACCATGAGGATAAAATCAGAGAGATTAGAGCCCACACAGAGGCATACCGACAATCCTTCTTTCCACGAACAATACGAGACTGGAATAGAATGGAGAACCGATAGAGGTACTCAGGGTACCCTCCGCCACACACCGTCAGGTGGCTTGCGGAGTATGAATGTAGATGTAGATGTATAAGTCTTTGCACAGATGAAATGCACCTTCCGGTTTACAACACCTACTTTCAACAGCTGCATTTTCTGAAACGTCAAGTGTAATTAATTCTCCAAGATATTTAAATTTCTACGACTGCTTGATTTGTTCTTGTTGTATTTCAATACGAGGAGGGGTGTGTTTGATGTTTGTGATGAATTCAGTTTTGTTAAATGCTATTTTTAGGCCAGCCTTAGGAGGAATTGACTGTAGGCTGGACTCTTGAACCTTAGCTTTGTCAGCATTATTTGTAATTAATGCCAGATCATCAGCAAGCTTTTACGAAGCTTTCTGCGCGTCTGTGAAGTCACTGGATGACTGTTGTCATGTTTAGTACATAATGGACTGCAGCCGCTGAAATTATATTTTCTCTTGCTTCTTGTATGTGATCCTATTTTCTAAATCATTTTTTTTTCACTGGTGTACTGGTGTACCTCACCAGCTAGCTTCAGAAATCCCTTCGCCTTTCCCAACACTGCGGTACACGGTGGTACAACTTCATAACGCTTAGTAGCATTACACTGAATACGATGTGACGAGCTCAACAGAAATTACAGTTTGGTCAACACAATACGGAAAAGAAGTTGAAGGGTTAAACATTCGAGTCTGTTTGTGGTCAGCGAGGTCAGAATACTCACGCCTCTGTGAACACATTAATAATATCTCTTGTGTACACCAGCATGAAATGCGGTCTGAGTGGGGAATGATATACGACTCCACACTCGAGTTCTGTCGCCCACCTGCTGTTGAACTGGACAGCAGCGAGATAAAGACTCACTGCAGACAGCGGTTACTCTGTGGTGTGCCGTCTATCTGGCACCCAGCTGTGCTGTGACGAATCGCTCTACTTGGCCTACACCACTCTGCAACGTAGCTACGATAATTAAATTACTTGGTGGTGAAGCTTGTGTTGCGTTTCCTTCGTTATAAAAGCAAGACATCTACACCGCAGTTCGCTAGTGGCAGTCCCTATAATATCTGTACGAGTACGCTGTTTGTGTCTTATAATGAACGCGTCATATTACAGGCAATATATACTTGTAGAAACAGTTCTAGGCGAAACGGCGCATGTCGTTTCGAAATACAAAATTTAATCGGCGCAACTGACAATAGCGAAGAAGTCCTGATTAATATTGGGAAAGACAGCTACGGCAAATGCCAAACGATAAACCAAGGGCCAACGTTTGTATACTTTTCAGAGTCATCATTTGCTCCCCATCTTTAGTACAGGAAGGCACGCTGGGTCCGAAATTTTATCTAAAAACTTGTAAAACATTTCAAATAAAACAAAAGTTACTAACACTTTACATCTTAATTCAGTCCAGCCCCGGTAGCTGAGTGCCCAGCACGACAGAATATCAATTCTCAGGGCCCGGGTTCGATTCCCGGATGGGTCGGAGATCTTCTCCGCTCAGGGATTACGTGTTGTGTTGTCCTAATCATCATCCTCTCATCCCCATCGACGCGCAAATCGCTGAAGTGGCGTCAAATCGAAAGACTTGCACCAGGCGAACTGTCTACCCGACGGGAGGCCATAGCCACACGGCATTTATTTATCTTAATTCTTCGTGTCTACAAATATGCAGCCCTCTGACGCAAGAGGGATCCGAATTGTACGTGTAACACGGTAGCGCGTAAAGTGACTTTCTTGGTGCGTGGGAAACAGCGTACTGTAATCGAGTTTCCCATTCATAGAGTTTCTTGAAACATGGGCCACCGTGTCCTTCTGCATAACAATTCGAGACCACACACGAGTACTCTGAGGTCTGCGACAGTCCTACACGTTTACGAGGTGCATTCAAGTTCTAAGGCCTCCGATTTTTTTTCTAATTAACTACTCACCCGAAATCGATGAAACTGGCGTTACTTCTCGACGTAATCGCCCTGCAGACGTACACATTTTTCACAACGCTGACGCCATGATTCAGCCATGGCAGCGGCGAAGGCTTCTTTAGGTGTCTGTTTTGACCACTGGAAAATCGCTGAGGCAATAGCAGCACGGCTGGTGAATGTGCGGCCACGGAGAGTGTCTTTCATTGTTGGAAAAAGCCAAAAGTCACTAGGAGCCAGGTCAGATGAGTAGGGAGCATTCGGAATCACTTAAAACTTGTTATCACGAAGAAACTGTTGCGTAACGTCAGCTCGATGTGCGGGTGCGTTGTCTTGGTGAATCAGCACACGCGCAGCCCGTCCCGGACGTTTTTGTTGCTGTGCAGTAAGGAATTTGTTCTTAAAAAAATTTTCGTACCATGCACCTGTTACCGTAGTGCCCTTTGGAACGCAATGGGTAAGGATTACGCCCTCGCTGTCCCAGAACACGGACACCGTCATTATTTCAGCAGTGTTGGTTACCCGAAATTTTTTTGGTGGCGGTGAATCTGTATGCTTCCATTGAGCTGACTGGCGCTTTGTTCCTGGATTGAAAAATGGCATCCACGTCTCATCCATTGTCACAACCGACGAAAAGAAAGTCCCATTCATGCTGTCGTTGCGCGTGAACATTGCTTGGCAACATGCCACATGGGCAGCCATGTGGTCGTCCGTCAGCATTCGTGGCACCCACCTGGATGACACTTTTCGCATTTTCAGGTCGTCATGCAGGATTGTGTGCACAGAACCCACAGAAATGCTAACTCTGGAGGCGATCTGTTCAACAGTCATTCGGCGATCCCCCAAAACAATTGTCTCCACTTTCTCGATCATGTCGTCAGACCGGCTTGTGCGAGCCCGAGGTTGTTTCAGTTTGTTGTCACACGATGTTCTGCCTTCATTAAACTGTCGCACCCACGAACGCAATTTCGACACATTCATAACTCCATCACCACGTCTCCTTCAACTGTCGATGAATTTCAATTGGTTTCACACCACGCAAATACAGAAAACGAATGATTGCACGCTGTTCAAGTAAGGAAAACGTCGCCATTTTAAGTATTTAAAATAGTTCTCATCTCGCCGCTGGCGGTAAAATTCCATCTGCCATACGGTGCTGCCATCTCTGGGACGTATTGACAATAAACGCGGCCTCATTTTAAAACAATGCGCATGTTTCTATCTCTTTCCAGTCTGGAGAAAAAACTCGGAGGCCTTAGAACCTGAATGCACCTCGTAATTGTGTCATCAGTTATTTTCTAAATAGCCCCGGTTTCGACCCATGAAATTTTCACCTGTTTCGACAGCTTAAAGAACACTTTCTAGGGCTTCAATTCTTTTTTTATTTTTATTTTTACAAGAGGTGGAGCCCCTCCACGCTCACACCGGCATAACGGTCAACTGAAAAGGTGAGACTGAGGTGTCGCAGGATGTGGGTACTGCGATGTTTGCATATGTCTGGTTAAGGTTAGGCATTAGTACCTGCTCATCTGGAGAAATACTGTGTCGTCGAACGAAGAGTAACTGTTTGAAGGGCAGAGGAAAAAAAGTTCGAATGCAAGAGTCAAGGGAGAAAAAACATCATCGGGTAGTAAAAGCACTAGCGGATGTCTTGCTGCCTGTGACAGGTCATTCAAAGATAGGCTTTGTTAGTAGTGGGTATCATGCATGTCGATAGATCAGACGTTGAGCGTTGCTCGTCGGCTGCAGCTGGGTGCCGGTGTTAATCTCTCGGTCAGCGTCATTGATTCAGGTTCATCACTGATTTGTGTCCGATAGGTCACATATCAGACGCACAGTGTAGGGTGATATTGGCTATTTGTCTGTGCGTCAGTGAGCGAGCTCGTTGGTTTCCCTTATGTAGCCTGTTGGTCGGCTTTAACAGCAGCTGGTATATCCAGTCAACATTTCTGATATGCAGCGGCTTGCCGACGTTTGTCGCTTGTTGGTGTATGTTAGCTTGCTATAGGTGGTTATGCCTAAGCTAGTAGTGTCTTTGACTGCTTATGCTTCCACCTATGGTTGTGATTATAGTTTGTCAGAGTAAGGATGAAAGGATTGTTCGAGTGTCTCGAGTTCCTGTATAGTCGTGTGGCGTGTTTTTTGAATACTTCCATGACGGTTTCAAGGGACACACGGTGCGTGTGTAGCGTGGAGCGTTGCTAATGATTCGTAGCAGTTTGTTCTGTATGACCTGCAGGTGGCGCAGGCGAGTAGGAGCAGCATATCCCCGGACGGGAGCTGCATACGTCATCTGAGGTCTAATCAGTGTCATGTATATGGACATCGACACCCTCCTGTTCAGTTGCTTGTAAACAGAACTGCTTCGCACGTGTCGATGTTTACTTTAATATGCTTTACTTTAATACTGTAATACGCCATCGATAGTGATGAAGGCTATACAAGCGGACATGAGGGTATGGCTCCGTCAACAGACAGTATGAAGTGCCTGTATCAATAAACTAGTCTCTTCCTGGGAAAATTTTGTGTTCATTGTCGGGGTGTCTATAATGAGAAATAACTACATAGATATCAAGAATAAAGGTATCAGAAAGCTAATAGCCGGCCGGATTGGCCGTGCGGTTCTAGGCGCTACATTCCGGAGCCGAGCGACCGCTCCGGTCGCAGGTTCGAATCCTGCCTCGGGCATGGTTGTGTGTGATGTCCTTAGGTTAGTTAGGTTTAATTAGTTCTAAGTTCTAGGCGACTGATGACCTCAGAAGTTAAGTCGCATAGTGCTCAGAGCCATTTGAACCATTTGAAAGCTAATGCGGTTTGTGTTATTTAGAAAGCTACAGTGGTTTCCACATAAAAGACCTGAAGGCATTGTTGTTCATCACGCTGTCGTAATTAGAATCAAACATTTTTTCTGATTACTTTCCGCTCCCTCTTCTTGGCTGTCTTCAGTGTCCCTCTTTCTGCTTAAAACGAGTGTTTCAACCTCATAAAGATACTCTGGTTTTATGACTATGTTATTGCGTCTCAGCTGCCCAAACTTAGAGACTCATTTGTTGTTATATACGACTTTTGTAAGAGTGAAAGCTGTGCAAGGTGTCGCAGTCGCTAGCACACTGGACTCGCACTCGGGAGGACGCCTGTTCAAATGCGCGTCCGACCATCCAGATTAAGGTTTTCCGTGATTTCCCTAAATCGCTTCATTTAATGCTGGGACGTTTTCTTTGAAAGGGCGGTTTCTTTCCCCATCCCTCCCAAATCCGATGGGACCGTTTATCTCGGTGTTTGGTCTCCTCCTCACAAGCCAATCAACCATTTTGTGACAGTGAGGTTCGTAACCGGTCTTTCCCAATTTTCCAGGCCAGTTTCAAGGACGGTTTCTCCTAAATATTTTGACCTGTAACTTCACTCGTTTTCCCCATATTTATTTTTAGATATATTTATGTGGTCTATGTTCAGAAGGTGCCAAAACAGGTTTCATTCCTGGCGTACAAGTGTCATCATCGTAGTAACTAAATCTTACAGCTCGAAGTAACAAAAAAACAAATTTGCATTCGACCAGTTAGCTGCGAGTAAAAGGTGTAGGTAGTGTACGGTCAACCACAATGCGTAACCGCTCTTGTCACAAACTGCAAAAGAGAGGCGAAAGTAAACATGTCTAAACCAAGTGTTCTCGAACTTCTCGAAAATTTACAAAGATTAAAAATCAGACGTCAGCTGCACACGCAAGCTTTTATATGGTTTACTTTACGGGTTTCAACAATTAAGTCATCTTCAGAAGTGAGGCTCAAATAATGTTAAAAACATAAGTACAAAGACTGAAGAGCAGAAGTAAAACAGCTTTGCTAAAAAAAATGTAAAATAGTTAAGCTTGAGAGCCACAACATACTTTTGCTATAAAATCAATAAAATGGAGCGACATAGATAAAGGTATATGATATGTGCGATGAGTAGCAAACAATGAACTGTCAAACTGCAAATCGAACATAGTGTGTGCGACAAAAATCAACCAACATTTTGGTAACATGAAGGGCATTGAACAGCCTACATACAAAGTGGGAGCGCTAGTGAAGATATAAACTGCAGTGAGGTTTTGTAACAGTTGAAGCGCAAGTATGCAATAAACGATTAACGAAAGTATTTACACAGACAGTAAAGCATGGACCAAGTGTTAAGCAAATAGACATATACAAAAATAACAACATGATTATGTAAAGAGAATTTAACAAAGGAAGGTAAATTGTTCATCACTTTATGGAGGCGCCATGGGCCACTGGATCAGTGGCGATACGTGCAATTGTTGAGTATTCCGGACACGAGGCCGAGCGTTAAGCAGCGTACACAATGCCACTGGAAACATGTTTCTGTTGGAAACATTGTTTCCTGCGATGTTTCCGACTTTGTTTCTGGTCTCTATTTCCGTCCACACTGGCGGCAAACATTTTTCGTTGTGTGTACACGCCATCTTCAGTGCTCCTTGTATTTTTGCGTTCGTATTGTCTGCTGCTTCGTTATGTCTGGTGTCGAAGAATCAATAATGATACGTGGTGCTTTATTACTAGTACTAGAAGGTTTACACAAACAAAATGAAAGGCGTCCTCGTCTTTGCTGGAGAAAAACATTCTAGAGAAGAACTGGCGTAAATAACCTGCTACGTGAGCTGAGTGTGGAAGTCGGCTCTGGCTTCCGCAACTTCACTCGGATGTCATTTATCGATTCTGAATATCTGGAAAATATGATATCGCTATTTATTTTTAGAAAAAGACACGAATTTCAGGAAAGTGATTTCAGTCAACCAAGGGCTTGCAGTTACTCTTCGTTTTCCGGCAACAGGAGATTCATTTCAGAGCCTTGCGTATTTATTTCACTTTTCGAAGCAAGCAATATCTCAAATAGTAACTGAAGTGTGTGGAGCACTGGTGGAAGTACTGAAGAATTATGTAAAGGTAAGTAAATGAAAAACATCGTTAAATAAACATCTTTTCGAAATGTTATTACTTGTCAGTTACATTACATATCTCATCAAACACAACTTCTTCAATTGTGTTATCACTGTCTTCATAACTCGTAAATGTAACAGGGAAATTATTACTTGACGATGATTGCCCTGCCACATTCATATCCACTATCTACTGCTGACTTTCCAAATATGCTACACGCAGTATCATTAACACTTTATTAAGCAAAGCCATTGTCTTTGCTCTTTCTAACTCTGGCAATTTCCGTACCGGTAACACTGATTACACATACTGCCCACACGCACTACATTCGCCGTTCTTGTTCTCTTCTTGTTTTTGCAGCACTTTAGTTAATAATTGAGACGTAATCTTGTAGGGTTGCTGTATATCTTTTTTCTCGCCCATCCTTTTAATTTTTCGTGGTGAAGGGTTGGAAGGTCCTGCCGCAACCTCTTCATCTTCATTTGTGCCCTCTGGCGAATGTACGAAAACCTGAAATCAAATTTCTTTCTTTCAGATACCTGCGACTGAAAACGACTGGCGTGAAACAGCATCTTTAGCTGGCCGGAGTGGCCGAGCGACTCTAGGCGCTACAGTCTGGAACCGCGCAGCCGATACCGTCGCAGGTTCGAATCCTGCCTCGGACATGGATGTGTGTGACGTCCTTAGGTTTATTAGGTTTAAGTAGTTCTAAGTGCAAGTGGACTGATGACATCAGCAGCTAAGTCCCATAGTGCTCAGAGCCATTTGAACCATTTTTGAAACAGCATGTATGTTCTCACAGATTCTTCAGTTACCCCACTGTGTCGTAGCAATTGATGGGAAACATATCGTGCTACAGTGCCCTGTTGGTGGTGGAAGGGAATATTACAGTTAAAAAGGTTCATTCAGTATTGTGCTGCTTGCTGTCTTCGATGCCAGCTACAACGTTTTGTACGCAGATATCGGCTTCCAAGACAGAATATCATATGGTGGTGTGCTCAAAAACGCGATCATAAATGAGTTAATTAACAAAAACAAACTTAACTTGAAACAAGCTGAATGCTTACCAGGTGACACAAAGTCCCTACCATATGTTATTGTAGCACACGATGCCTTTCCCTTGTTGTTGTTGTGGTCTTCAGTCCTGAGACTGGTTTGATGCAGCTCTCAATGCTTCGCTATCCTGTGCAAGCTTCTTCATCTCCCAGTACCTACTGCAGCCTACATCCTTCTGAATCTGCTTAGTGTATTCGTCTCTTGGTCTCCCTTTACGATTTTTACCCTCCACGCTGCCATCCAATACTAAACTGGTGATCCCTTGATGCCTCAGACCGTGTCCTACCAACCGGTCCCTTCTTCTTGTCCAGTTGTGCCACAAACTCCTCTTCTCCCCAGTTCTATTCAATACCTCCTCATTAGTTATGTGATCTACCCATCTACTCTTCAGCATTTTTCTGTAGCACCACGTTTCGAAAGCTTCTATTCTGTTCTTGTCCAAACTATTTATCGTCCACGTTTCACTTCCATACATGGCTACACTCCATACAAATACTTTCAGAAACGACTTCCCGACACTTTAATCTGTACTCGATGTTAACAAATTTCTCTTCTTCAGAAACGCTTTCCTTGCCATTGTCAGTCTACATTTTATATCCTCTCTCCTTCGACCATCATCAGTTATTTTGCTCCCCAAATAGCAAAATTCCTCTACTATTTTAAGCGTCTCATTTCCGAATCTAATACCCTCAGCATCACCCGATTTAATTCGACTACATTCCATTATACTCGTTTTGCTTTTGTTGATGTTCATCTTATATCCTCCTTTCAAGACACTGTCCATTCCGTTCAACTGCTCTTTCAAGTCCTTTGCTGTTTCTGACAGAATTACAATGTCATCGGCGAACCTCAAAGTTTTCATTTCTTCTCCTTGGATTTTAATACCTACTCCGAATTTTTCTTTTGTTTCTGTTGTGTCGGCAGATTAGCCAACACAACGCACACTAATTGAGAGAGGAGGCCGAAATGCACGCGTCAACTCACGCTGGCTGGCGTCAGGTCTGAAACAGGATACGTAATGAATGCTATAAAGAAAAGTACGTAGCTGCTGGAATAAACTTTAATCCATCATTTGTATACAGCGTTCTTAATGATACAAGTGAGACTCTCTCTAGAAATGGTTAATGGCGCCTTGCTAGGTCGTAGCAATGGAATTAGCTGAAGGCTATTCTAACGATCTCTCGGCAAATGAGAGAAAAGCTTCGTCAGTGTAGTCGCTAGCAAAGTCGTCCGTACAACTGGGGCTGAGTGCTAGTAAGTCTCTCAAGACCTGCCGTGTGGTGGCCCTCGCTCTGCGATCACTGACAGTGGCGACACGCGGGTCCGACATGTACTAATGGACCGCGGCCGATTTAAAGCTACCACCTAGCAAGTGTGGTGTCTGGCGGTGACACCACAGTTTCCTTTACTGCTTGCTCAATATACAGATTGAATAACATCGGGGAGAGGCTACAACATGGTCACACTCCCTTCCGAACTACTGCTTCCCTTTCATGCCCCTCGACTCTTATAGCTGCCATCTGGTTTCTGTACAAATTGTATACAGCCTTTCACTCGCTGTATTTTACCACTGCCACCTTTAGAATTTGAAAGAGAGCATTCCAGTCAACATTGTGAAAAGCTTTCTCTAAGTCTACAAATGCTAGAAACCTCGGATGAATTTCCTGAATCTTTCTTCTAAGATAAGTCGTGAGGTCAGTATTGCCTCACGTGTTCCAGTATTTCTACGGAATCCAAATTGATCTTCCCCAAATTGATCTTATGATCAAGCATAATTTTCCACAGTATCTGTTGTCTCCTTCGGCTCTTGAATATCGTCCAAGAACTGCCGCAGACGATAGCCGAACCAGTTGGGAGTCATATGCAGTGTCTGCACCACTACCAGATGGTCTGCTGGAAATAATTTTTCTCTTCTCTCGCCTGTAAGCTACCACGAGCGATCGTATTTTTTTCTCTACACTTCCCTTGTCCATGCCCAAGGCTGCTGAAATTTTTGCAAGTGCATCGTGCTTTTCAACAGTGTTTTTATATTCCTAGCTCCGGACGTTCGATAAGCAATCTTCCCCCTGGTACATGGCGATTATATCAACACTTTTCTGCTTTGACCACTCCATTATTTTAGAAAATTAAAGCGAAAACGACACTGTAGTAAACAAAACAGCACTTAACAGTTGACGACACATACACATACACGCTAGCGCCGTGCAGTGGTGACAAGTGGTAGCGAACCTGAAAAATTGTCTCCTCTGATATGTACCGACACTGCTACAGATAGATGTTTCTGTGTTTCGAATCATGTTTCGAAACATGCTTCCACATGGTGTCCACATCAAGTAGCCGGAAACATGTTTTGAAAACATGTCTCAGGCTCAGTGCGTACGCGGCTTTAGACGCTCGTTAGTGGGAAACACGAGCAAGTAAGCTAGTCTGACTTCGATAGCAGAAATTGGATGCCGCCAAGTCTAAGGCGTCCGACGGCTCCGCAGCGCGTGTAGAGGTTCGTTTGAGCAGTTAACAGAAAGCGCCAGACAACAGGCTGTAGTGCGCATGCGCAGCTACGATGACGTAGGCAGCCCGTGCTTGGTTGCTTGCTCTGCTTTTCGTCGTATTTCTGGTGGGGCATCACGTGACCATGTGTAGCCGTGCGGCATGTTGTTGAGAGGACATACTGAATTGTACTTAGAGCAATTGTTTTAACATATCCCACACAGATAAAGAATGCAAATAAGGAAGCAGTTCTTGGCAAAATATCATTTCAAAGCTCCACAGCTCGAAGTACCATAAAATTTGTGACTTTCACAGATTTTTTTTTTTAATTCGTACTCTGCAATATTGTTATGTAGCATTTCCAATTGGTTTACAACTACATAGCACCGTAAAAAGCTACTAGGATGGAATACAAATTATTTGCAACAAAAAAAGAGACAGTTTCTCGTGTAGCTTACACCGGAATAAAGGACAATAAATTTCATGACTATTTCAAAATGTGAAAAAATTAACATGGTGGCCTGTGAGGCAAAGAAACAACTGACAGTTTATATTCTATTCTAGCAATAAATATGAAGCCATGTGGAGAGTTAAAACGATAAAACATGGTATGCTGCCAGTCTAAAATTTAGCATGGAATGGCATTCTATAAATTTAAGACGTAAACACAAATTAAGAAATAACTTCAGGCCCAGAAGTAGTACTAGACAAGTGCCTTGTGATCGAAAAACACTTTCACAGAAGGCAGATCTATAAAATTCTGCTACAGCTGTCATTATATTTGAAACAAAATATTTAGTTCAAAACTATTGAGCAAATTTGCCTACTTAGCTTCAAGTCAATGTTTACGTATGTTCGTACGTATATAGAATTAAGAGATCTTACAGTGTCACAAAAGGAACAGGGCATCAGAGACTACTCCAGCAGCATCGGAATTTCATAAACCATACTAAAATGCTTCATTCCGCTCTAATTGCACATTTCTATGTCCAGATGGACTCTGAAGTACCTGATATTCAGCGTTTCATGTGGTTCTCGTGATACTAATTTTCTTGGAGGTCCAGTACTGTATTCTCACGTTTGGTTCTTTATTATGGTATAACGTCATTCGTCCCAGAAGATGAAAATTTGCACTTTAAACTGAACGAGGCTGAAAGTAGCCAACAGCGCGGAATGAAACACTTCGTTTCAACTAAACTAACTACCTCAGCGGAAAAAAAATTAACTGAAGCAAATTTCTCCATAAAACGGACAGAAATAGCTTCATTAAGACATTAATGGTTGATTGCTAATAACGTGGAATAATATAAAATCAGAAAATTGAAGCTACTAACTTATTTTGGTCTTTCTTGGTTATGAGAATGTATATTAATTCACTTGATGGCTCCCAGCCACAGAAATCTGTTTTGTTTTCATTTGACGTCGGAGCTGTAAACGAAGACACGGCCACGGGGCACGTGGGGAAGGACCCCCCCACTATAACTCTGCTTGCTCTGCGCATGCGCGGATATGGCAGCTTGGGGCGCGCCAGGAAAATTTCTCTGGGTAGCTTCTGGCTACTTGCTGCTACTGGTCATACGGCAAACAGCCACGCTCCAAGTAGCCAGAAGCGGGAGGAAGGCACTGCTCATACGCGAATTCAGTTCTGCGCATGCGCACGAGCCCGCTGGCAACTGCTCATACGAACCTTAGAAGACGGCCAACTGCACACAACTGTCTTTGAGTTATTTAGACGCAAAGTAAGACCTAGTACGTGAGAGTTAATAAACCTCATCACGCGTTTTAACAAGCCAGCCTGTGACACACGTTAATAATAAGTAGTAGTTCGGAGCAATAGCAAAAAGACGGCGCGCAGCCGAGCGGTCTATGGCGCTGCAGTCAGGGACTGTGCGGCTTGTGCCGGCGGAGGTTCGAGTCCTCCCTCGGTCATAGTTGTGTGTGTTTGTCCTTAGGATAATTTAGGTTAAGTAGTGTGTAAGCTTAGGGACTGATGAATTTAGCAGTTAAGTCCCACACATTTGAACATTTTTTGAAAAAGACGGCAGAAAGTGAACCATCTATTTTACATAAAATCCATTAGCACATATTGGATAGAAACGTCAAGATAAAACTACTTTAAAACCCGTGAGCAATCCGCCTTCAAATGTGTAATCAAATATAACAGGTGTTGGCCGGCCGGAGTGGCCGAGCGGTTCTAGGCGCTACATTCTGGATCCACGTGACCGCTACGGTCGCAGGTTCGATTCCTGCCTCGGGCATGGATGTGTGTGATATCCTTAGATTAGTTAGGTTTAAGTAGTTCTAAGTTCTAGGGGACTGATGACCTTAGACCTTAAGTCCCATAGTGCTCAGAGCCATTTGAAGCTGATATTCATGGTACACTCGTGAAATGTTTATACGGGAAAATTGCCACTTCATCCCCATCTCGGAGATGCTGTCTCCCATCGCTCGAGCGCCAACTATAGCACCAAACTCACTTCTACGTCTACATCTACATGGTTACTCTGCAATTCACACTTAAGTGCCTGACAGAGGGTTCAGCGAAGCATTTTGTACTACTGCACTACCATTCCATTCTCGAATGGCTCGTGCGAAAAAGGAACACACAAATCGTTCCGCTCGACCTCGGATTTCTCTTATTTTATTATGATGATCAATTCTCCCAACGTAGGCGGGTGTCAACAAAATATTTTCGCATTCAGAACTGAAAGTTGGTTATTGATATTTCGTAAACAGATCCCGCCGCAAAGAAAACCGCCTTTGTTTCAATTACTCCCACCCCAACTCGTGTACCATATCAGTGACACTCTCACTCCTATTGCGCGATAACACGAAACGAGCTGCCCTTCTTAGCACTTTTTCGATGTCTTCCGTCAGTCCTACCTGGTAACGATCCCACACCACGCAGCAGTATTCCAGCAGAGGATGGACAAGTGTAATGTCGGCTATCTTTTTAGTGGGTTTGTCGCATCTTCTTAATGTTCTTCCAACAGAGCGTAGTCTTTGTTTCGCCTTCCCCACAATATTATCTATGTTGTCTAACCCAATTTAAGCTGCTCGTAATTGTAATTAATTGGTATTCAGTCGAATTGACAACGCTTAGATTTTTGGGATTAATCGCATACCCAAAATTTATTGGATTTCTTTTAGTACCCATGTGGATGACCTCGCACTTTCCTTTATGTAGTGCCAATTGCCACTTTTCGCACGGTACAGAAATTCTCTCTAGATCATTTTGTAATAGGAATTCATCGTCTGATGATTTTACTAGACGGTAAACTACAGCGTCATCTGCAAACAGTCTAAGGAGGCTGGTCAGATTATCACCTAGATCATTTATGTAAGTCAGGAACAAATGGTTCAAATGGCTCTGAGCACTATGGGACTCAACTGCTGTGGTCATAAGTCCCCTAGAACTTAGAACTACTTAAACCTAACTAACCTAAGGACAGCACACAACACCCAGCCATCACGAGGCAGAGAAAATCCCTGACCCCGCCGGGAATCGAACCCGGGAACCCGGGCGTGGGAAGCGAGAACGCTACCGCACGACCACGAGATGCGGGCTAAGTCAGGAACAGCAGAGGGCCTATGACACTACCTTGCGGAACGCCAGATATCACTTCTTTTCTACTCAATGATTTACCGTCTATCACTACGAACTGTGACCTCTCTGAGAGGAAATTGCGAATCCAGTCACACTACTATGACGATACTCCATATGCACGCAACTTGATTAATAGTCGCTTATGAGGAACGGTATCAAATGCCTTGTGGAAATCTAGGAATATGGAATCGATCTAAGATCCCTTGTCGCCAACACTCGTTACTTCATGGAAATAAAAAGATAGCTGCGTTGCACATGAACGATACTATCCGAATCCTTGTTGGTTATGTATCAGTAAGTCATTTTCTTCAAAGTAATTCACAATGTTCGAGTACAGTAAATCTTGATAACCTGCCACTGTAGCAGCAGCAACCGATCTAACGACTGTAACAAACACATGTTTTCTGATATAGGCGTTGCCGAACGCAGCGCGGTATTCTACCTGTTTACATATTTGTATTTTAATGGCTTGCCTATATCTGTTTCTTGGGCGCTTCACTGGCAAGGGAACCTCCCCATCGCACCCCCCTCAGATTTAGTTATAAGTTTGCATAGAGGATAGGCCTTGAAAAACGGAACATAGATCAATCGAGAAAACAGGAAGAAGTTGTGTGGAACCACAAAATAAATAAGCAAAATATACAAACTGAGTAGTCCATGTGAAAGATAGGCAACATCAAGGACAGGGTGAGCTCAGGAGCGCCGTGGTCCCGTGGTTAGCGTGAGCGGCTGCGGAACGAGAGGTCCTTGGTTCAAGTCCTCCCTCGAGTGAAAAGTTTACTTTTTTATCATCGCAAAGTTATCATCTGTCTGTTCGTTCATTTACGTCTATATTCACTGTAATAAGTTTAGTGTCTGTGTTTTGCGACCGCACCGCAAAACCGAGCGATTAGTAGAAGAAAGGACGTGCCTCTCCAATGGGAACTGAAAGCATTTGATCGCAAGGTCATAGGTCAACCGATTCCTCCACAGGAAAACACGTCTGATATATTCTATACGAGACTGGTGACGGCATGTGCCTCACATGACAGGAATATGTTGTTGACCCACCTAACTTGTACACTTGGCGAATGGGTAAAAAGTTTCTTCTACCTTGCCCGATTTAGGTTTTCTTCTGGATGTGATAATCACTCCCAAAAAAGTGATGAAAACATAACGGACGGACAGATAATAATTGTCTGAAAATAAAAAATTAAACTTTTCACTCGAGGGAAGACTTGAACCAGGGACTTCTCGTTCCGCAGCAGCTCACGCTAACCACGGGACCACGGCGCTCCTACGCTCAGACGCTCCTTGATATTGCCTATCTTGCCCATGGACTACTCAGTTTGTATATTTTGCTTATATTTTTTAATAGTTCCACACAACTTCTTCCTGTTTTCTCCATTGATCTGTGTTCCGTTTTTCAAGGCCTATCCACTATGCCAACTTATAACTAAATCGGGAGGGGGGGGGGTGCGATGGGGAGGTTCCCTTGTGAGTATAAAAGCACGGGAAAACATTGCATTGCATTTTATTCATCCCACATTTGCTGAGGGAAGTGTTGCAGTGATCAGCACGCTGGACGCGCATTCGGGTCGCGTCCCGCCATCCTGATTTGGGTTTTCCGTGACTTTCCTAAATCTTTTTACGCAAATGTCGGGGTGGTTCACTTAGAAGGTCACGGCCAACCGCCTTCCCCATCCTTTCCCTCTCCGATGGGAGCGATAGCCTCCCTCTTTCGTCCCCTCTCCCTAATCAACCAACCAAACTATCCCACATCTGAAGTATCTGAATGCAATGTGTGCTCGAGCCTGTAAAGTGAACCAAACAATGGTTTTCTTGTGCAGCCGACGGGTGGCTTTTTGCCTTTGTTGATATATCCTGCAGATGCTGAACCACAGCAGTGAACAAAATTTTCTACAGAATGGTTTGAAAAAGAAGAAAGTGTGTAGAAAATTAGTCCCTCTCGCGATGACTTCAGAACAAATGAGACGATGCGTGTAAGCCTACCCCTATTCTGATGTTTCTGACAAGAAGGGGGAAAACTACGAATGTGACGTGAGATTTGAACAACCAAAAGAAGGATTTTTCTGATAGTTTCACGTAGCAGTATGAACGTTCTTTGGGTAATACTAGAGAGAGGGGAGACTATGCAGAGCAGCTGAAACGGTAAGACGACCCTACTCTGTTTCCTCTATTGCCGGCCGCGGTGGTCTAGCGGTTCTAGGCGCTCAGTCCGGAGCCGCGCGACTGCTACGGTCGCAGGTTCGAAACCTGTCTCGGGCATGGATGTGTGTGATGTCCTTACGTTAGTTAGGGTTAAGTAGCTCTAAGTTCTAGGAGACTGATGACCATAGATGTTAAGTCCCATAGTGCTCAGAGCCATTTTTTTTCTTTCCTCTATTTTTTGTTGATCTAGTCTCTAAACAATTTGGACTTAATGGATATGTATGTTGCATCTGTGTATGGTTATATGCTGGCCATTTGGAAAATAATAAATAAATCTGTGGCTTCAATTCAATAAATATGTAAATATGCAGGATGAACAGTAATAAAACGCAACAAACTGCAGGGAATGATTCCTGACTGCAAATGAAGCAAAGAAGGTCCTATGAACAAGTGTCCGAAAATGCATCGTTGCCACGGTAGATGGCGCTGACGAATAGAAGTTCCTCTCACCACGTGCCGTGTGTTCAAAATGTTCAAATGTGTGTGATTTCCTAAGCGACCAAACTGCTGAGATCATCGGTCCCTAGACTTACCTAAATGTACAAACTGTTCAAACTAACACTAAGAACAACACACACACACACACACACACACACACACACACACACACACACACAACACACACACCCATGCCCGAAGTAGTAGTCGAACCTTCGGTAGGAGGGGCCCCGCACTTCGTGACATGGCGCCTCAAAGCGCGCGGCCGTGTGCTCCTTGTGTGTCGTATGCAGGCTGCGTGACTGACGCAGGATACTGTAAGCAGCAGAATGATTTCGTCGGTAAAGAGGACTGACAGAAATTCCATAACTGAGATGTCATGGTGCAGAAACCATCGACAAAATTCTTCCCGTAGAAGGAAATATGCTGCTGATAATCTTCGCACTCATTGCAGGTGATAATCGTATTTTGGCATACACCGTGATGGCGCGACATGTGCCTGGGGCTAGTGCGAGGGCTCCTCTCAATATCCCGTAGAACCCGCTCCTCCGTGTCCGGTCTACGGTCAGTCCGCCGCCTCCGCGCTCGTTCGTCTGTCTGAAAGGACACGTGGTCACACAAACGGCCGACAAGGACTTGAAATGTTGTCTGAAGTCGTTGGTGTCTTGAGCCCATAGAGGCCTTTAACGTACTCTTTCCATTTATCCGCTCTCTCCTCCGCATTTAACAGTGGAATTACTCTTCCACTCCTAATGTTATCACTCTTGCTTATAATTTCACCGAAGGCTGTTTTGATTTTCCCATATGCTGAATGGGGGGCGAAAAGCTATTTATAATTTGTACAGAAACCAGCTGGCAGTTATAAGAGTCGAGAGAGATCAAAGGGAAGCAGTTGTTGAAGGGAGTAAGACAGGGTTGTAGCCTCTCCCCGATGTTATTCAATCTGTATATTGAGCAAGCAGTAAAGGAAACAAAAGAAAAATTTGGAGTAGGTATTAAAATCCATGGAGAAGAAATAAAAACTTTGTGGTTCGCCGATGACATTGTAATTCTGTCAGAGACAGCAAAGGACTTGAAAGAGCAGTTGAACGGAATGGACAGTGTCTTGAAAGGAGGATATAAGATGAACATAAAAAAAAAGCAAAACGAGGATAATGGAATGTAGTCGAATTAAGTCGGGTGATGCTGAGGGAATTAGATTAGGAAATGAGACACTTAAAGTAGTAAAGGAGTTTTGCTATTTGGGGAGCAAAATAACTGATGATGGTTGAAGTCGAAAGGATATAAAATGTAGACTGGCAATGGCAAAGAAAGCGTTTCTGAAGAAGAGAAATTTGTTAACTTCGAGTATAGATTTAAGTGTCAGGAAGTCATTTCTGAAAGTATTTGTATGGAGTGTAGCAACGTATGGAAGTGAAACATGGACGATAAATAGTTTGGACAAGAATAGAATAGAAGCTTTCGAAATGTGGTGCTACAGAAGAATGCTAAAGATTAGATGGGTAGATCACATAACTAATGAGGAAGTATTGAATAGGATTGGGGAGAAGTTTGTGGCACGACCAGAAGAAGGGATCGGTTGGTAGGACATTTTCTGAGGCATCAAGGGATCACCAATTTAGTATTGTAGGGCAGCGAGGAGGGTAAAAACGGTAGAGGGAGACCAAGAGATGAATACACTAATCAGATTCAGAAGGATGTAGGTTGCAGTAGGTACTGGGAGATGAAGAAGCTTGCACAGGATAGAGTAGCATGGAGAGCTGCATCAAACCAGTCTCAGGACTGAAGACCACAACAACAACATATGCTGAATCAGTCATTACGACATCATTTCTTTTCCAATTTCTTCAAATTTTTCACGCAGCCATTTCGTCTTAGCTTCCCTGCACTTACTATTTATTTCATTCCTCTGCGACTTGTGCCACAGCAATGCCTCTGCGACGAGCATGGCGTCGTCGCTGCCGGCGCAGTGTTCCTGTCTACCGCAGTTTGAAGGCGATTGATATTGACTTGGCTGGGCAGTTTAATAAACAGCAATTGATTGGAGGTCCAAATGTTTTTCGTGGACTCCATCTGAACTTCACCTGTGATGTACAAGCAGTGTTTGGAGGTAGTAAGTGGTTGACACTTGCTGTTGTATTGGGCAATCATGCAGATTATGGTACCCTTGTAGCATTTCCAGATGCTAACATTTTGGCTTGGAAGACATGGAGTATAGCTGAGACTACAGGTCTCTTGGCTAAACAGCCTTGTAGTACTCTTGTTCCAATCATGCCATTTGTTTTGACTACAAGAAGGAAGAAGAAGTTAAATGCTGATGAGTACCTCTTTATATGGGCGAAAGTCGGCAATGGCAATTGTAAAATAAAGATCAACGGTGATAGTATGATTTATTATAGACAATAAAGTGTGTTCTGTCCTTTCCTTATCTCTTTTCCTTATCTCCTTCCTTTTTTTTTATTAAAAAAAACCTATTCACTTTCTGTTTTGGTGGCCGTGCCGCTCTTGGTTGCACGCTAGGCGGATGACCTTGAAGCGGACTTAGCCGCTGAATCTCCCTGAAAATTTTTGGACTTCTGTCATCGATCAACTGAAGTATTTCTTCTGTTACCCATGGTTTCTTTGCAGTTACCTGCTCTGTTCCTATGTTCTTCTTACCAGTTTCTGTGATTGTCCTTTTTAGAACTGCTCATTCCTTATCAACTGTACTGCCTACTGAGCTATTACTTTCTGGTTTATCTATAGCTTTAGAGAACTTCAAGCGTATCTCGCCATTTCTTAGTACTTCCGTATCCCACTTCTTTGCGTATTGACTGGACCTCTAAACCTTCGGCCTACTCTTCATCACTACTACGCTGCGATTTGGGTCTATATCTGCTCCTGGATAGGCATTACAATTCATAATCACTCTGACCGTGATGTAATTTATCAGAAATCTTCTAGTATTATCCGGCCTTTCCATGTATACCTCCTCCTTTTGAACAGAGTATGATCTATTACCAGCTGAAATATATAACAGGACTCAATTAGTCTTTCTTCTCTCATTCCTTCTCCGAAGCTTACATTCTCCTGTATCTTTTCTACTACTTCTACCCCTACAACTTCATTCTAGTCCCCAATGACTGTTAGATTTTTTTACCCCTTAACGTACTGTATTATTCTTTCGGTATTCACATACACTTTCTCTCTCTCTCTCTCTCTCTCTCTCTTCAACTTCAGCTTCCGACATCGGCATGTATACGTACATTATTGTTGCCGATGTTGGTTTGCCGTGGATTATGATAAGAACAACCCTCTCACAGAACTGTTCACAGTAACACTCTCTGCTCTATCTTAATATCCATAACGGAACCTGCACTCGTTAAATCATTTTCTGCTGCTGTTGGTACTACCCTACACTCTTACGATCAGAAATCCTTGTATTCTTTCCATTGCAGTTCACTGACCACTACTGCATCTAGATTGAGACTTTGAATTTCCCATTTCAGATTTCCTAGCTTCCCTACCACGTTCAAGCATCTCAAAATCCACGCTCCGACTCGTAGGACGTTATCGTTCCATTGGTTATGCAATGTTTCTCACATGGTTACATCCCACTTTGCAGTCTCTCCTCCACCCATCCCCCCTCCCCCGCTCCCCGGTGATCCAAATGGGGTACTATTCCGGAATCTTTTCACAATGGAGAGGTTATCTTGACAATTTTTCAGTTGCGTGCCACGTGTCCTGTGGATACTAGCTATGTGTCTTCAGTTCAGTGGTCTCCACTGTCTTCAGCTTCCTCATGCTGATTCTTCCGTCTTTAGGTGCAGTTTCCCACCCCAAGGACAAGAGTGTCCTGAACCTCTGTCTGCTGCCTATCTGATTTTAAGGCCTCCAAAGCTGTATTAATTCTGATACTGGATCTCCTATCTTTTCTAAATCGACTCTTGTTTTTTTTTCTATCACGTCAGACAAATCTTTCAACTAGTAGAGGCCCTTACGATACTGTTTCCACTTATCTGCTCCCTCCTCTGCATTTAACACATTCCTCTTCCTCTCTTAATGTTGCCACACTTCCTTTAATTTCATGTAATATTTTTTTGATTTTCCTATACACTAAACCAGTCCTTCCGACAATCGTTTGTTTTCCGATTTCTTCACATTTTTCATGCAGCTATTTTGTCTTATCTTCCATATTCTTCCTATTTATTTCATTTCTCTGCGACTTGTATTTCTATATTACCGAATCTCCCTAAACATTTTTGTACTTCCTTCTGTCATCGATCAACTGAAGTATTTCTTCTGTTACCCATGGATTCTTTTCACTTATCTTCTTTTTATCTATGTTTTTGCTTCCAGCGTCTGTTATCGTCCTTTTCAGAGTTGGCCATTCCTCTTCAACTGTACCGCCTACTGAGCAATTATTTGTTGCTGTATCTAGATCCTGTATCTCGTTATTTTTTGGTACTTTCGTATCCCACTTCTTTCACAAGTTCGTTGCAGATTTAGGATGAATTATTATGCCGAAAATGTTCTGCCGCCAATAATGATTATTAATCAGAATTGAAGGGGTATCGGGTTTCGATCCCTGAATCAAGTACGTTTTGATTATTAACCAAAGACGCTAGCGTTAGACCATGGGTGCAACCATCTTTAGAACCGAGTGTATTATAGAGGGATAGTCCATGTAAATAGCACACGTGAGTGTTGTAACCGCTGCATCACGTAAAATGACGCTTTGCAGCTAGAACACTGGTCATCGGCCGAAGTTCCCGAAGACCTCCTAATGGATCTTTAACCTTTCACTAAATAATTTGGTATAATTGAGTTTAAATATATTTTCTGTCGGCATAAATAAGGTAATTGTAACATATTAAGTACTACGAGAATTGTGACGTGTTGAAGAAAATGGCATTTATTTCACAGAAAACTTGAGACTAAACCGTGCACTGAAACAAGCCTTTCGAAGACATCAGGAAACGGCTACAAAAGTTGATAGACAATGCTGTCGTCAAATTCAGATCGGAACTATACGTACCATTCTAAAATTTTGTTTCCCGCCAGTATGACTAATACTGTTTCGAGGAGTATGCGTTTAACGATTTGGGGTACTTTTTCGTAGTTAAGTTAAACGTACGTTTAGTGAGCAATCTCTGGACCGCACAGCAATCCTTTCAAATCGAAAAGGAGGTCAACCTAAATCTTCTTCGTGGCCATGCTGAGTCTTTTAGGCCTCTTTGTCAGCTTATGTCATCCACAGCTCGGCTCACCAGATGAATTTTTCGTCCTCTTTTGTACAGAAGTTGTAACGTGCCAGTCCGATCTCAAGTCCAAGTAGTTTCACACTTTCTAAACTACATGCTGCCACACTAACCGCAATGTCGACTTTTTTTTTCCTCGTTGTGAATGCTTTTCGAAGACACTTTTTCACAAATCACCTTGCAACTCGATAACGGAGTTTCAGGTGCACCCGGCTTGAACACTAAAATAGGCAAAATATTCAATTGTTAAAAAGGGCAACCCTCTTAAATAACAGAATCCACTTTGTTGTTTTCAATGCCCGGAGCTCGTCAGTGGTAAAGGCGACGACAGCAGTGACCAAGAAAGTGTGACAAGAGCGCACTTGTTCACTATTACTCATATCAACAAAAATGTTGCCTCACTCCTACAGGGTGTTTCAAAAATGACCGGTATATTTGAAACGGCAATAAAAACTAAACGAGCAGCGATAGAAATACACCGTTTGTTGCAATATGCTTGGGACAACAGTACATTTTCAGGCGGACAAACTTTCGAAATTACAGTAGTTACAATTTTCAACAACAGATGGCGCTGTAAGTGATGTCAACGATATAGAAGACAACGCCGTCTGTGGGTGCGCCATTCTGTACGTCGTCTTTCTGCTGTAAGCGTGTGCTGTTCACAACGTGCAAGTGTGCTGTAGACAACATGGTTTATTCGTTAGAACAGAGGATTTTTCTGGTGTTGGAATTCCACCGCCTAGAACACAGTGTTGTTGCAACAAGACGAAGTTTTCAACGGAGGTTTAATGTAACCAAAGGACCGAAAAGCGATACAATAAAGGATCTGTTTGAAAAATTTCAACGGACTGGGAACGTGACGGATGAAGGTGCTGGAAAGGTAGGGCGACCGCGTACGGCAACCACAGAGGGCAACGCGCAGCTAGTGCAGCAGGTGATCCAACAGCGGCCTCAGGTTTCCGTTCGCCGTGTTGCAGCTGCGGTCCAAATGACGCCAACGTCCACGTATCGTCTCATGCGCCAGAGTTTACACCTCTATCCATACAAAATTCAAACGCGGCAACCCCTCAGCGCCACTACCATTGCTGCACGAGAGACATTCGCTAACGATATAGTGCACTGGATTGATGACGGCGATATGCATGTGGGCAGCATTTGGTTTACTGACGAAGCTTATTTTTACCTGGACGGCTTCGTCAATAAACAGAACTGGCGCATATGGGGAACCGAAAAGCCCCATGTTGCAGTCCCATCATCCGTGCATCCTCAAAAAGTACTGGTCTGGGCCGCCATTTCTTCCAAAGGAATCATTGGCCCATTTTTCAGATCCGAAACGATTACTGCATCACGCTATCTGGACATTCTTCGTGAAATTGTGGCGGTACAAACTGCCTTAGACGACACTGCGAACACCTCGTGGTTTATGCAAGATGGTGCCCGGCCACATCGCACGGCCGACGTCTTTAATTTCCTGAATGAATATTTCGATGATCGTGTGATTGCTTTGGGCTATCCGAAACATACAGGAGGCGGCGTGGATTGGCCTCCCTATTCGCCAGACATGAACCCCTGTGACTTCTTTCTGTGGGGACACTTAAAAGACCAGGTGTACCGCCAGAATCCAGAAACAATTGAACAGCTGAAGCAGTACATCTCATCTGCATGTGAAGCCATTCCGCCAGACACGTTGTCAAAGGTTTCGGGTAATTTCATTCAGAGACTACGCCATATTATTGCTACGCATGGTGGATATGTGGAAAATATCGTACTATAGAGTTTCCCAGACCGCAGTGCCATCTGTTGCTGAAAATTGTAACTACTGTAATTTCGAAAGTTTGTCTGCCTGAAAATGTGCTGTTGTCCCAAGCATATTGCAACAAACGGTGTATTTTTATCGCTGCTCGTTTAGTTTTTATTGCCGTTTCAAATATACCGGTCATTTTTGAAACACCCTGTATATCTACGTCTACATAGATACTCCGCCAGCCAGCGCACGGTACCACTAGCAGTCATTGCCTTCCCTCTTCCACTCGAAAACAGAGTGAAGCAAAAACGACTGTCTATATGCCTCCGTATGAGCCCCAAATTCTCGAACCTTACCTTCGCGGTACTTACGCACAAGGTATATTGGCGACAGTAGAATCGTTCGACAGTCAGCTTCAAATGCTGGTTCTGTAAACTTTTTTCAGTAGCGTTTCTCGAAAACAAAGTCGCCTTCCTCCCAGGGATTCCCATTTGAGTTCTCGAAGCATCTCCTTAACACTCAGGTGTTGTTCGAACCTCGCAGCCTCTGAACTGCTTCGATGTCCTTCAGTCGGTCCTGGTGCGGATCCCAAACACTCGAGCAGTACTGGAGAACGGGTCGCACCAGAGTCTTACATGCAGTCTTCTTTGAACCACTCATTCACAAAATTCTCCCTAACACAGTTCTCACATGCCTGTTCCATTTCATATCGCTTTGCAACATTACGCCTAGATATTTAAGCGACTTGAGTGTGTCAGGCAGGAAACGAGTAATACTGTACCCGAACATTCAGGTTTGATCTTCCCACTCATCAGCATTAACCGACATTTGTACCACATTTAGGGCTAGCTGTTATGCATGCCACCAACTGGAAATTTTGTCGATGTTGTATCTTTCCACAGTCACTCAACTTCGGCACCTTACCGTACACCACAGCATTATCAACAGGCAAGTGCCGGTGTGTTGTTAATGCAAGTGTTCCTGCACCTGTCAGAACATCATCCCTGCAGTTTTTCGTAAACATAGACATAGTCCTCTTGAGCGCTAACTACGGGTAGAATAACGCACTCGATGGACTGCCACATTGCGTTTGAATTATAGACGCATTAGGAGCCCCTGTGGAACATGTTTGGGATCGACTGAAACGAGGTGCTGTTAGAAGTCGACAGCGACCACGAAGTCTGCGCGACGCGCAGAGTCGCCATTCATAAGTGAGAAAATTTGGCTGGCTTTATGGTCTCATACACAGCATGTCACGATGGACTGAAGTCCGCATATTGGCAAGTACATAGTGCTTTGAAAACCCTATGGGAAACAGACTATTGTGCCGTTACACAAATGTTATTTTTTCTTACTTTATTTGGTGGCTTGGATACATTGAAAATAAATATATACGCATAACCAATTTTTGATTTCTGTGTCACGAATTTCCGCTGTATTACACAGTCAGGTGGCTGTAGTAGGATACAGGATGCTATCTGGTTTGATAAATGGCCGCGTGCTTTAATGTAGAAAGATATTAATTAATGCAGATGAATAGGAAAAACAATTCCATAATGTTCGAATATTATTAGTATTTTTCTGCTCGACATAGTCACGTCTAGGCTCTACCTTGCAAATCAATATGAACGGAAACGAACACATTTTAGATTGATCTGCAGACTAGAAACCGGTGATCAGTAAGGAATATTTGCGACCTAGACGTAGGTCTTTTATCGACATGTGCCAGAAACGTAATATCTGCAGACCTGTGAACAGGACTGTTGTCATGTTGAAAGATGGGAGTGTTCGCAGCACACTAATCATGCAGATTTTGGAGAAAGAATAACACAGGGTCATCGAGAAAGTTTAAATTCCCTCTATATATATATATATATATATATATATATATATATATATATATATATTCTTTTTGAAAACAATGGAGTTCTGTACTAGAAACCACTTTGTGACATAGCTGCAGACTAAGCTGTAAGGCGAGACCTTCGGCTACTGATGTCTACTAGCTACACTGTAAACAACAAAAGAGGAAGGAATCTATTCTGTTCTACATAATTGTACTGCACTGTTAACAATTTTAGCACAAGGAATACAGTGTACTGAGATACTGTTCGAGGCCAGTTCTAATTGTCTTTCGATATGTATTGTCTGTAGACCTGGGGTGTATTTGAGCCAATTGTCTTATCAATGGGGTACACACCAGTAAATACATGAGTTCGCTATTGACTTATTTTGGGAATATATACACTAGTTCTTTTAAACAGTTAATGGAATGGAAGGTGGAGAAATTGGTTTTGTATTTAAGAAACATGCGGTTTACTATGCAATTCTCAGGCCACTTCATGGCAGTAGCAGGTTTCACCAACAATTCTCCTATTGGAATCCTGAACTATTGCTTCCTCCCTTCTGCTCCATCACTCATTTCTTTAAGACCACTGCTCTATTTTTCTCACTCATCCACTCACATTCACTCACTCTCAGTCTGTCTCTCTCTCTCTCTCTCTCCCTATATACATATATATATATATATATATATATATATATATATATATATATATATATATACAACTTCTCCCCACATTATTTCACTGTCAGCTCCCTGTTCTTTTTATTACAGCCCTCTCCACATTCACCTTAATTTTCACAGTACCAGTCGCAAAAGATACGAAGTTTGGCACTCGTTTATTTCATATTGTCCCCTTGTTAAAGTAACGACTATACATCTGTTACTCTAAAAAAAGTTAATTTTTCTTTTGACGACCTTTTACACAATTGCTTTTCACAGAAGCGACATTCCTGGACGTTTTCAACCATGAAAGGGAACCACCAGCTCGGCCAGAAACGGACTGAGAAATAAATGGCAACTTCCGTAATTGTTCTTTGCGAAGAATGCTGGAAGAAAACGCCGTTTACATTAATTTTCTGCTGTCATCAATTACACCGAGGAGGAGATGGACTAGGGAAGGAAGGAAAAGAGACGAAAAAAGGAAAGAATAGACCCTGCGGCATCATCTGTTTGCAGGCGTCTTATTAGATCTGTCTGCGAGAAGACAATGTGTTGTCGTTAGAACAAAACGAATCAGTACGACAGAAAAATTCTATTCAGAAAACTAAATGAAAGTAATATATTGCTGCTATACATGTATATCGTTAGTTTTACAGGAAAAAAAAACAACTCCATAATTGAACGAAATTATTTATTTCAAAGATATTTAATACTTTTCACTCAGTTTCATTCTTAATGTCAGCAGACCAATTAATTATTTTATTTATCTGCATTCTCATTTAAATTCTTTGTGATTTGGGTTCTGTTTCTTTAGGTACAGCTGTAGCGTAAAATACATTTTAAAAATGGAATCTTTGTCAAGGGATGAAACTGAGCAGATAATAATAGTTTATTGTTTCAGTCACTGAAGCATAAACTGATGATTTTCTGTCTCACACTAATTACTTCGTAATGTGTATGTAAGTACGTATCTCAACAATAATAATAATTACTTTCGCCTTCTGCCACCAAGCTTCTCAAACATCGGGTCGCGTTTCAAGTTTATAGCTGCACCGTTAACATCAATTGGTGGTTAAAATAGGTTGAGGGCTTGTTTGCGACCTCCAGTACAAGGATGATGCAAATTATTTACATATTTAATTAACGTAATAATACGCCATTCTGGCACTGTCGTCCATCAGACGAGCGGCTTAGATATACAATTACGAGTAGTGGCAGTAATAGTAGTTTCATTCATCCGTCGACCATTTTTTACAAGGATATTTAACATGTCATGATATGGGACAAGATTTCTGCCGTGGGCTTATTGTAGGAACCAGTCCGACATTACCCTGAAGTATTTTACTGAAACCTCGGAATAACTAAATCAAGAATGACCAGATTAAGAGTACAGCTTCCATACACAGAATTAAAGGCCAGTTTATTTAAAACAGTTCTACCGCAGTTGGCTTATACATAGTGTACAATTTGGTTTGAAAAAGAAGTTCTTTTAATACTGTAAAAGGCTAGAACTACAGTAATCAGTCGTTTCTCACACGCTGTCACGCACTTTATGTCATTATGTAACACTACAGCCGGCCGCCGTGGCCGAGCGGTTCTAGGCGCTTCAGTCCGGAACCGCACTGCTTCTACCATCGCAGGTTCGAATCCTGCCTCGGGAATGGATGTGTGTGGTGTCCTTAGGTTAAGTTAGGTTTAAGTAGTCCTCAGTCTAGGGGACTGATGACCCCAGATGTTAAGTCCCACAGTGCTTAGAGCCGTTTGAACCACACCACATACACTACCAACTAACATCAAGGCCATAGCGGCGATGTTTGGTTTCCATTTTGAGCAGCACAAATTTCCATGACAAAATTTCAAAACACTTAAATGTTAGTAATATATCTACACTAATAATTACTTAATGCTGAGAATGAAAAGTAGTTTACTTACTTCAGTTGATACTAGTTTTTTTCATGTTCTCTTGATTATGTGCAAGACAACAAACCATGGGAGGTGTTACATTTTCTCCGTGACAATCATAGCTACATGTTGGCAATTTACGTAACATTACATTATATTTTACTCTCAGTCTACAAGAGAATTTGATAAATGTTACCGTTTGTTCCCATTCTGACATTCATCTAAAGAGTAGAAAGAGCAGTGAAACAGATATCAGTATTTTTTAAAGTTTTCACCAACCGCCAGTACCATCAACGTCTTATACTTGTAATTTCTGTAAACTTTTCTCCTGTCTCTGCAAGGCTAAACTTCTATTCTGCTTAGTGGAGCCTATTTTGCTTCCTAGGGTTGTATTTATGAATGCATAATAACGTCACAGGTTGAAGTGTTATGTTGCCCGCCAGCTGCAGTTCATAGTATGGTATTTGCCGCCACTTGCAGCGAAGTGCACGTCTACCTTTGCCATTAACTCTTCCATGAATTGCTGCAGCTTACGAAATTACCGCGCCCTGTAACAGCTTGTCAACACTGCTGACTATGACGTACACTTCCGATGGTACTAACTGTGTGGCTAAACAAGAGGTCGTAAAAGCTGTGGTTACGAGCTGCAACACTGCTGATGTATTTAGCACCAGCTCTCTTGATGTAGCGACAGTATTTTGCCGATATTACTGAACAGAATGCCGTTCAGTACATCGCGTGTGACACAAAGCGTTCGGGGTGAAGCGCTATCGCTATTCACTGAACTTCCGCCAAGTCAATAGGGTTTCAGGTGCCTACGACGAGGGTGAAGGGGGGGGGGGGGGGAGAGCAGGGGCCGAGACCGACAGAACGTACACTACCGGCCATTAAAACCGCTACACCACGAAGATGACGTGCTACAGACGCGAAACTTAAGCGACAGGAAGATGATGCTGAGATATGCAATTGATTAGCTTTTCAGAGTATTCACACAAGGTTGGCGCCGGTGGCGACACCTACAACGTGCTGACATAAGGAAAGTTTCGAACCGATTTCTCATACACAAACAGCAGTTGAGCGGCGTTGCCTGGCGGAACGTTGTTGTGATGCCTCGTGTAAGGAGGAGAAATGCGTACCATCACGTTTCCGACTTTGATGAATGTCGGATTGTAGTCTATCGCGATTGCGATTTATCGTATCGCGACATTGCTGCTCGCGCTGGTCGAGATCCAGTGACTGTTAGCAGAATATGGAATCGGTGGGTTCAGGAGGGTAATACGAAACGCCGTGCTGGATCCCAACGGCCTCGTATCACTATCAGTCGAGATGACAGGTATCTTATCCGCATTGCTGTAACGGATGGGGCAGCCACGTCTCGATCCCTGAGTCAACAGATGGGGACGTTTGCAAGACAACAACCATCTGCACCAACAGTTCGACGTCGTTTGCAGCAGCATGGACTATTAGCTCGGAGACCATGCCTGCGGTTACCCTTGACGCTGCATCACAGACAGGAGCGCCTGCGATGGTGTAGTCAACGACGAACCTGGGTGCGCGAATGCAAAACGTCATTTTTTCGGGTGAATCCTGGTTCTGTCTACAGCGTCATGATGGTCTCATCCGTGTTTGGCGACATCGCGGTGAACACACATTGGAAGCATGTATTTGTCACCGCCATGCTGGCGTATCACCCGGCATGATGGTATGGGGTGCCATTGGTTACACGTCTCGGTCATCTCTTGTTCGCATTGACGGCACTTTGAACAGTGGACGTTACATTTCAGATGTGTTACGACCCGTGGCTGTACCCATCATTCGATCCCTGCGAAATCCTACATTTCTGCAGGATAATGTACGACCGCATGCTGCATATCCTGTACGGCCTTTCTGGATACAGAAAATGTTCGACTGCTGCCCTGGCCAGCACATTCTCCAGATCTGTCACCAATTGAAAACGTCTGGTCAATGGTGGCCGAGCAACTGGCTCGTCACAATACACCAGTCACTACTCTTGATGAACTGTGGTATTGTGTTGAAGCTGTTCACGCCACCCAAGCTCTATTTGACTCAATGCCCAGGCGTATCAAGGCCGTTATTACGGTCAGAGGTGGTTGTTCTGGGTACTGATTTCTCAGGATCTGTGCGCCCAAATTGCGTGAAAATGTAATGACATGTCAGTGCTAGTATAATATATTTTTCCAGTGAATGACCGTTTATCACCTGCATTTATTCTTGGTGTAGCAATTTTAATGGCCAGTTGGGTATTTAAGGATGGCGTCACAGTTAGAGAATATACACAGAATTAGGTCTCTTGCAGTGGATGAATAGGCAAATCAGCGATGTATGTTGAAGCCCACCGAGAAACGTTCAGGTCTCATATCGTTTGTAGCCTGCTACGTCGAACATTGGGAATGTTTCTTTTACCATTTCAAAGTTGCTCACATATGATGAAATTGGTAAAATTGTTCAATGAGTTGTTATTGCCTAAACCGACCGAGGTGGTGCAGATGTTACAGTAAATCCTCAGTACGAAGGCTGGCATGTGAATCCGCGTGCGGCCCCTCTGATTTAATGTTTTAGTTGCTTTGTTAAATCGTGTACTGGGAACGCAGTGTAATTACTTCGCAACTTCGCTTTCGTCTCTATTGGCATCGGCGTCGACGAGACACACGACATCTATTCCCAAATGAGAAGTACCTCATTACCAAAGTACTGCTTTCGTCTTCATGCTGGACTTATATATGGTGACATTCCGTACACTCTACAGCATGGTCGGCGCTGCATGCCAAACAGCACGCGAGTCATGTGCAGTAGTCGCATCTGGGCCTAGTTTCGGCCTGTCTTGGCTCTGCTCGCTCATTCTCGGAAGACCAGCTGAAGCACGATATTTCATTTAATATTGCAGTGTGGCGTTTTTCGGTAGGTGGAACTCTCTTCAGCTCGGCAGAACAGTCGTGTCAACACGACTTAGCCTTCTCTACCAGTTCGTGGTATGAGGGACGTTCACAGATCCAGTGGCTGCTGACAGAAAAAGAGGCAGCTAGCGATTTGGCGTCACAAGCATTTAAAAATATGTAGGAACGACAGAAAAGAGGGATGAGAATTCTCAGTATCTATTACGCACTCGCGTAATTGTTGGGTACTGCAAATTATCTATGCGAAGGCGTTACAATACTGTTCTTAAAGAATTCAAAGACTAATCTGTCTATGATCGCCAAACAGAATTCACTGTTCTGCACATCAGTAAGCGTTTTGTGCTAAATTTTGTAGAAATTCAGTACGTGAAGAAATTGTTGGTAAGAACAGCAAAATATCTGAAGTCATATGCGTAAACCACTGTCAGTTAATAGAGTTCTCGCCAGAATAAAGATGAAAGTGGAGATTATTACGTCCAGACCCGTCGTCAACTATGTCGTGTCTAGGAAGCCTCCTTACTAGGTTAGCTAGACAAACATTCAAACAAATATATTGAAAAACTAAAAACCCGCCTCGATTGCGAAAAATGCACCTAGGGTTAACCTAGGTTTCGGCGTCGATAACTACACTTTCTTCAGAACAACAATAAAACCCACAAGTGCCTAAGAAGACCTTTGTCAATGATTAAATGAACACCATAGCTATACATTTATAAACGAATCATTGACAAAGGTCTTCTTAGGCACTTGTGGTTTTTATTGTTGTTCTGAAGAAGGTGTAGTTATCTACGCCGAAACCTATGTTAACCCTAGGTGCTTTTTTCGCAATCGAGACGGGTTTTTAGGTTTTTAATATATTAATCAACGATTGCTGACGCGCTGCAATGTTGAAGGATCTTAAATTCAAACAAACCGAATTAGGGAGACTGCCTACACTACGCCTGTCCCTCCTCTTTTAGAATACTGCTGCGCAGTGTGGGATCCTTGCCATATAGGACTGACGGACTACACCGAAAAAGTTCAAAGAAAGGCAGCACGTTTCGTATTATAGCGAAATGTGGGATAGAGTGTCACAGAAAGGATAAAGGATTTTGTCTGGAAATCATTAAAATAAAGGCGCTGTTCGTTGCGACGGAATCTTCTCACGAAATTCCAATCACCAACTTTCTCCTCCGAATGCGAAAATATTTTGTTGACACCAACCTACATAGGGAGGAACGATCACCACTACAAAATAAGGGATATCAGAGCTTGTACGGAAAGATATAGATGTTGATTCTTTCCACTCGTATACCACCCCCTGCTTCCCGGGACTTGCGAAATTACAAGTTGACAATGACCGTGAATTATGAATTTTGACCCGCGTCGGGATAAGGCATCCGAAGTAAGTCATGATTATTATTATGAGTAATTTCATTCAATAACGATCGGTAAATGAAATAATGCAAATAATTTTGAAATATATTTTGCCAGTTGAAATTTTGCCGAAAGAAATGATTAAGTTGTTAAAGCAATTAAAAAATCGTTCGCCAGCTCAACTGATGAGCGACAGTACTGTTAAGTACGTGAATAATTGTCTCAATAATAAAGTTTACCTGTTTGTAGCGCAGCAGGTGGAACGGGAACTTTTACGTAAGTGCTGTGTCAGGCTAGGCAGTCATGTAAAACAATGTCATAACAATCTATCTACACTTTAACATTAATGGTTAACTTTCAATAAGTTTTTTGATAATTATTTTGTACATAATTTGTCAGCTAAGTGCAATGCTGACAACACAGATAATTATCTATCGAGATTTTGAATAATTGACTGTCATTCTGTCTTTAAAATTAGGTACTTTGCACAGTTTAATCTACTGATAATGAAATATATTGCCAATAACTGATTTACTATGTTTTGAATGATAATAATTCATTAATTGAGGGATTGTCAGGTGGAATAAGCTTTATAGTTACATGAAATATCCTTGAACTAACTTCAGCTGAATATGCATTGAAATAAATCTTAATAATCAAATTTATTACTTCAGTCTATTATTAAGCTACTACGATCGGCGTAAGCTTATTAAGTGCAACAATTAACTACGATAACCAGTCTGGAATTTACTCTTCACCGTCTGTGCAAATGATTTGGTAATTAACATATTTTCTCTTGATAGTGGCGTGACACACTCGGTTCAGTAAGGTAAGGATCGCAAGGAACCGACTTGGTGTTATTGTCGGGTAGAATGTAACTGCAACACTTCGATTTTAAAGTGCTTGTTATTAATTGTTCAACTTCAGAGAAAGGCACATTCACTGGCAACCCTTCTACAATTTTATTCTACGAATATTACGTGGTTCCTACTTCACTCGTTGTCGGTGGATCGACGGAAGTCCACGGCGGCGACACAATGTGGCAGCTTACTTTTCCTGTTGCGACTTGGGCCCACAGTGAGCTTCACATTTAAGCCCTCGTTTCTTCAGCACTATGCCCATTAATCCATAATAACTTGCCTGGCCATGCTTCCAGATACGCCGACCATTACTTTCCCGTCGTACTTAGATCCACACACTAGCCGTTAGATGTAACACAGCTAGGAATAGCCGCACTCGACTGTACGTCTTACTCCGAGCACGGCGTCACTGCTACTACTACCCGCTGGCGTGATCCCGCGCCCAGCGGCACGACAAAACAATCTCTCTGACTTCAACGTTAACTAAATATGCCCTGACTTGCCAGTGTTAAATATTACATAATTTAAACATAGTATTTACAATACATATTTTCACAAGACAATACATCGTATACAAACAGTTTCACGTGTTAAGTAAGCGAAAAATCTCATAGCAAGGACTGCGTTGTAGCGTCTCAGTTGACACAGACCTACATAGGGAGGAACGATCACCACGACAAAATAAGGGAAATCAGAGCTCGTACGGAAAGATATAGATGTTGATTCCTTCTGCTCGCTATACGAGATTGGAATAATAGAGAATTGTGAAGGTGATTCGATGAACCCTCTGCCAGGAAACTGAATGTGATTTGCAGAGTATCCATGTAGATGTATATGCAGAAGTATAATGAGTTTTATTACAAAAAGGAAAGAGACAATACCTAGCTTTTCCAATTACAAAAACGTGTCGGAAGCGAAGGCCGACACGCAAAATAAGCAATTTTGTTCAGTACAAACAATTACAAGTCTTTACTACATATAGAGTGAAAGCGAAGTGATGAGCGTTGACGCTTCTATCCAAGTCGCTAGTGTTGAAGCTGCTGTTCGACTGGGTCGTCACCAGTCGGTCACGGCGCTTACGTCCTCTCCACACAGGGCCATAGCAAAACTATAGACCTATATTTCTGACGTCGATCTGTTGTAGAATTTTAGAACATGTTTTTTGCTCGAGTATCATGTCGTTTTTGGAAACTCAGAATCTACTATGTAGGAATCAACATGGATACCGGAAACAGCGATCGTGTGAGACCCAACTCGCTTTATTTGTTCATGAGACCCAGAAAATATTAGATACAGGCTCCCAGGTAGATGCTATTTTTCTTGACTTCCGGAAGGCGTTCGACACAGTTCCGCACTGTCGCCTGATAAACAAAGTAAGAGCCTACGGAATATCAGACCAGCTGTGTGGCTGGATTGAAGAGTTTTTAGCAAACAGAACACAGCATGTTGTTATAAACGGAGAGACGTCTACAGACGTTAAAGTAACCTCTGGCGTGCCACAGGGGAGTGTTATGGGACCATTGCTTTTCACAATATATATAAATGACCTAGTAGATAGTGTCGGAAGTTCCATGCGGCTTTTCGCGGATGATACTGTAGTATACAGAGAAGTTACAACATTAGAAAATTGTAGCGAAATGCAGGAAGATCTGCAGCGGATAGGGACTTGGTGCAGGGAGTGGCAACTGACCCTTAACATAGACAAATGTAATGTATTGCTTATACATAGAAAGAAGGATCCTTTATTGTATGATTATATGATAGCGGAACAAACACTGGTAGCAGTTACTTCTGTAAAATATCTTGGAGTATGCGTGCGGAACGATTTGAAGTGGAATGATCATATAAAATTAATTGTTGGTAAGGCGGGTACCAGGTTGAGATTCATTGGGAGAGTCCTTAGAAAATGTAGTCCATCAACAAAGGAGGTGGCTTACAAAACACTCGTTCGACCTATACTTGAGTATTGCTCATCAGTGTGGGATCCGTACCAGATCGGGTTGACGGAGGAGATAGAGAAGATCCAAAGAAGAGTGGCGCGTTTCGTCACAGAGTTATTTGGTAACCGTGATAGCGTTACGGAGATGTTTAACAAACACAAGTGGCAGACTCTGCAAGAGAGGCGCTCTGCATCGCGGTGTAGCTTGCTCGCCAGGTTTCGAGAGGGTGCGTTTTTGGATGAGGTATCGAATATATTGCTTCCCCCTACTTATACCTCCCGAGGAGATCACGAATGTAAAATTAGAGAGATTAGAGCGCGCACAGAGGCTTTCAGACAGTCGTTCTTCCCGCGAACCATACGCGACTGGAACAGGAAAGGGAGGTAATGACAGTGGCACGTAAAGTGCCCTCCGCCACACACCGTTGGGTGGCTTGCGGAGTATAAATGTAGATGTAGATGTTGCGTTGTCATCCTGGAGAGAGGTCTGGTCAGCGTGCGATTGGCAGACGTCACTTGTCTATGGCTCCCGACTGGCGTGCCGGCGTTTGACTTTACGCTGTAATAGAGACTTTTTATATTACTGCAAAGTACCTTGGCTAAGTCAAGAGGGATGCTTCGAACGTATTTTAGATTTAATACCCTCTATTGCTGACATCATAAAAGAAAAAGAAGTGGTGAAACGAAAATTAGAACTTCTGGAATGAATTGCAGAACACCCATTTTAAATGGACTTGATTGCAAATTGTCACAATAAGACACTGCAAAGTTGTAGGACGTCGTGGTCTCCTGACCTTCATTGCTTACATATTCCGCCCTCACAATCATATTCCACACATCAAGACTCTTCATTCGAAAACAAACTCTATAAAATAAAGACAATGTTGTATGAATTCATGTAAACGATACGCAAATAACAAGTGCACACTGGGGTTGAGATACTCGAGGCTCTCATACACACACACATTCAAGACACGACGGTCACAAGAGCATTTAGTTTGGGAGACGCGGACCGCACGCTGAGAGGCAGTTCCCTTCAGAGGACGATCCAGCCTATCTACAGGGTGTTTCAAAAATGACCGGTATATTTGAAACGGCAATAAAAACTAAACGAGCAGCGATAGAAATACACCGTTTGTTGCAATATGCTTGGGACAACAGTACATTTTCAGGCGGACAAACTTTCGAAATTACAGTAGTTACAATTTTCAACAACAGATGGCGCTGCAAGTGATGTGAAAGATATAGAAGACAACGCAGTCTGTGGGTGCGCCATTCTGTACGTCGTCTTTCTGCTGTAAGCGTGTGCTGTTCACAACGTGCAAGTGTGCTGTAGACAACATGGTTTATTCCTTAGAACAGAGGATTTTTCTGGTGTTGGAATTCCACCGCCTAGAACACAGTGTTGTTGCAACAAGACGAAGTTTTCAACGGAGGTTTAATGTAACCAAAGGACCGAAAAACGATACAATAAAGGATCTGTTTGAAAAATTTCAACGGACTGGGAACGTGACAGATGAACGTGCTGGAAAGGTAGGGCGACCGCGTATGGCAACCACAGAGGGCAACGCGCAGCTAGTGCAGCAAGTGATCCGACAGCGGCCTCGGGTTTCCATTCGCCGTGTTGCAGCTGCGGTCCAAATGACGCCAACGTCCACGTATCGTCTCATGCGCCAGAGTTTACACCTCTATCCATACAAAATTCAGATGCGGCAAACCCTCAGCGTCGCTACCATTGCTGCACAAGAGACATTCGCTAACGATATAGTGCACAGGATTGATGACGGCGATATGATTGTGGGCAGCATTTGGTTTACTCTCGAAGCTTATTTTTACCTGGACGGCTTCGTCAATAAACAGAACTGGCGCATATGGGGAACCGAAAAGCCCCATGTTGCAGTCCCATCGTCCCTGCATCCTCAAAAAGTACTGGTCTGGGCCGCCATTTCTTCCAAAGGAATCATTGGCCCATTTTTCAGATCCGAACGATTACTGCATCACGCTATCTGGACATTCTTCGCGAATTTGTGGCGGTACAAACTGCCTTAGTCGACACTGCGAACACCTCGTGGTTTATGCAAGATGGTGCCCGGCCACATCGCACGGCCGACGTCTTTAATTTCCTGAATGAATATTTCGATGATCGTGTGATTGCTTTGGGCTATCCGAAACATACAGTAGGCGGCGTGGATTGGCCTCCCTATTCGCCAGACATGAACCCCTGTGACTTCTTTCTGTGGGGACACTTGAAAGACCAGGTGTACCGCCAGAATCCAGAAACAATTGAACAGCTGAAGCAGTACATCTCATCTGCATGTGAAGCCATTCCGCCAGACACGTTGTCAAAGGTTTCGGGTAATTTCATTCAGAGACTACGCCATATTATTGCTACGCATGGTGGATATGTGGAAAATATCGTACTATAGAGTTTCCCAGACCGCAGCGCCATCTGTTGTTGAAAATTGTAACTACTGTAATTTCGAAAGTTTGTCTGCCTGAAAATGTACTGTTGTCCCAAGCATATTGCAACAAACGGTGTATTTCTATCACTGCTCCTTTAGTTTTTATTGCCGTTTCAAATATACCGGTAATTTTTGAAACACCCTGTACATCGGACAGCGACCGCTCGTGGAGCGGACAGTGTTTGCCCCGAGTGAAAGGGGAGAACGAACCCGTGTTCGGTTTAAAAACAAATTGCGCTACATTGTGTGGGAACGCCCAGCCTACGCATTCGTAACAAACATAGCATGCAGTTTCAGAATTTTTCACAGGGAGACAGCAAACGCCGATGCTACAATTTCCGCATTGGTCGCATTAAACGAAACGTTATTCTCCTGTTTTAGAAGAGCAATGCTGATTTGCAGACAATATTCCTGGCGCCTTGAGCTGAAGGAGCAATGGAAGAGACCTAAAGATATACCACTTCACGTCTGGCGTGGAGAGGGGCCGTTCCGTTGTCTCTCTTGGAGTGATAACACGCAACGAGAGCGTGTGCGCTCGTACGTGTACTCAAAGAGCGAGGAACAAGTCTCCCCTCAGTACTTCACTGGGAGAGCACCTCTGTCGAGAGAGAATCGGAGTGCGACTCTACCCTGAGTCCTTGTGATTAAGCGTTGTTCACCGTGTTGGCCGCCACACTTATTGCGCGGTGTGAACAGACAGAGTTATAGTTAAATACATGCGTGCGAATTTTTGAGTGGCAACACGGTGGACTGGTTATCTGACTGGTGTACCAAGCCAGTAGTTAGACTAGGGGCGAATAGGAGGCCTTGACTTCATCAAGGCCTAGGGAGAGTTTGATTGAGAAAAGTCAATCCAGACAGAACAATAGTTATCTTATTTTTCAGCAGCGAGCGGCGCAGACAGCAGTCATTGCCGCTTACGGTATTGTGCGTTTCAGCTCTTGCGAGCCCCATATTTTCTCCACAACAATACACTTCACTGCATTTCACACATGACAGGCTCGACCGTACCTAGCAACATTGTAATGGATAATTAGTCAAGTAGAGTAGGCACGGCTCTCAGTTATTCCGTAAAGTCAATAATACTCTTAAACTTTGTATAGAAATTTCATTAGCGAACCCTATCCTTAAAAGGTAACTTCACATTCCGAAATGAACCAGGATATAACTTGTTCAGTTCATAACTAAAAGTGCCATTGTGATTTTTCAGAATTTTTGCTAAAAGAATAATAATTTTTCGTTAGTTTCATGTTTTCCTTACACTAACTAGAACTTCTCCAGGACCCAAGTATCCCAGTAGTTACGTAAGAAATGTTGTGAATTTTTGTGTCATTTACTTTCAGCGGACGACTCCAGAAGATATTTATTGCTGAAAGTTTTTCAAGCATTTCTCTTTAGAACGTTAGGAGCGTCTGTCTGACTTCTGTAGTAGTGTGGGCGTAGAAATTGCATCTTGCAGGAGCCACAGGGTAAAGGGTACATCTCAGATTAATCCGTTGCGCAGAATGACAGAATAGCACCCACACACTCACAAGGTCAGAAAATACATCTTTCTGGATTGGGTTGCGTTTACAAAGAGAATCGCGTTGTAGAAGGGACAAATTCCGACAGACGCCGTCCAGTTCCCTAAGCCAAGTGCCTTAAAGAAAATGTGTTCTTTGAAGAATTCATTGTGGTCTTCGACGATTTACAAGGATAGTTTTCTAAACGTTTTGACGCTACCGCCAATCTTATATCTGTTTTCCAACTCATTCGAGACCTCTTGCTGTTTCAGTTTAATGCACCCCAGTGCATGTGCAGATTAACTGATTGATCTCAACGCAGTTCCCATTTTAAAGACAAATCTTTTTACGTTAGAACTGCCCTGTACGTCTTAATAGATTTCCTCGGAGTTTCCACATCTTCATACTGCGGTTTCAAATCTGCTACAGTGTTTAGATCAATATATGTATGTGAAATACCGTGTTTTGATTGTGATTCTACATCAGTCAAGATTATGAGGCAACCTGAGTGAGAAAATTGTGAAATGTCTGGGTCCATTCGTATGCCAGTAGTTTCAACTAGATAAAAGTTACATTTTGCCTTCAGCTTGTGAAAAATAATCAAATAATAATGAAATGATCTGTGCTGTTAAGAAACGTGGATATAAGACCAAATTGTATGCAGTAGTACTGAGTTCCCATTTAAATAGGACGCGTCCGCAATTTGTCCCACTTGCCCCTCTTCATGCTCAAACAGAGAAGCGTGGTGGTAGAGGATGTCTGCAATCAAGTTGAGCACTATGGCACTCGTGCTGGGGCACAAATCGCAGACTGAATTCTTAGTTGTCCCTATTCTAGAGCGAGGACAAAGTAAAACTGTCCCGGAAAATATTTCACAAGGTAGACAGCCCAACTTGCATTAATTGCCTCTGTTGGGAACGATGTACGTTGGGTAGCCTACCTTAATTTGCATGTAATATTTTGCAGACCTGTTTCATTTTGATACCGGATTATCAGTGCCTCGATTCTTAATATCTGACTGTCCCGATTTGTCTGTACCAAAGTCAATATCTTTTTCAAACTCAATGAATTCCGTGTCAGTCATGAATCGTTCTCATAGCTTAGCTTTCTAAGTTGGTTCACAAGTTGTAAATGGCCCATTCTACCACATTCACTTCTATAATCTGCTGATTTCTTTGTACATCCAAAGCAGTTCTTCTCAGCCTTTGGTAGTGGGAATTACTAATTAGGAAATAGTTGCTTATTCGTCGCTAGAAGGGAAAACGGTGATGAGAGACTACAGAAGAAAAAGGCTTTCGTAGCGTTGGAATGCAATGAAAATTTCCTCGGGCTCTCACGCCCGTCATTTTGCTCGACATCTGCCGTGCTCCGCAAACTTTCGCTCCTTCCATCTTCATGGTAAAGTGCGAGGAGTGAAAGTTTCCGAACAGTGTCGGGTCCAAACAATATTACGTCTCCTGCACGCCCAGGAAGTTGTAGAAACAAGAACTCTGGAGAGGTTGCACTTCAGTGTAAGAGCAAGCTAAGTTCACACTGTTGCTCTCCACAAAATTCGGAATATGCGGTGCGGATACATATTTAAATCCTTGGAACCGATTATTCTGGTATGCAACTGCAGTACAATAATTGCGTTCGTACTTAACGCTTATACAGAAAACTGCCACAATCCTGATAAAATTTTTATAATTACGTGTTCTGTCATTACTGTTGCAGCGTCGTTCTCGTATGTATTCAGCGCGAAGTACCACAGAACTCTGACTTCGGAATGTAACTGCTCTTGAAGTGTAACTGCAATACCTAGACCGCATAAATGTTTATTTATTTAAGACGGCCGGTTTCGGGACACTTTTCTATCAGCTTCAGGTCTGTAACAAAGTGCGTGTATATTGAATATGTCCCATGACATGAGTTAAGAAGTAATGTTTGAGATAAAATTTTAGTTTGGCATTACAAAAAAAGCGGAATGGAACTGAACATTTCCATACCTGAAAAACCTTTTGTTGTGAGACGTGTTCATTTTACGTTGGACCTCGCGTTAAGTTGTCATGAGGGAGAAAAACCAGCACAGATTTGTCACAACTAAATATTTAAAAACACGAATCACCCTGGGCATTTCCATATACATATCACTCACAGATGCTTGTTGCATCACAAAAACACTGTACACAGTAGCGCATCTGTCTACATAAACTACATATATTCTAAACAGTGAAAATCCTATTTAAACAGCATATATGGACAACGGACATGTAGTATTGCAAATACGACATTCCTATGGCGTGTTACAGCCACTAGGTGGCTCTTACATCAATACGATGTAGCAGACCATAAATAATTTTCTTTTCACATTTAAAATTAAATACATTAGTGAGTGGACTCTAAGAATAGTAACGATTACAGAACTGTACTTTACTTACAATTGAATTTTCATAATGCCCTTCACGCCTTCTTATTACTGCGCACATGATAGGAAAATTGAGGTATTTGCTCTGAAATAGTTTACTTCGTTGTCGTGGTGCGAGCATGCTGCAAAAGCGAGAGATCCATAGTTATATGGTGCTGGATGGTGGAGGGGGGACGGAGGAAGGAATTGGGAACATGTACGCTGGGCAACGACAAAGTAGAGCTTGGAGGTTCAGTAGATGCCATCAAATTACAAAGTATGTAAAAATCTTTCTGTGTAGAATATTAAAGTCTTGAGGTACAACTATTCACAAACAGCTATGTATCATATCGTAGAATGCAAATATTATATAGTGAACCTGGTGGGATTAGAAAGAAGTACTGTCCAAAAGTGCAAGTCATACTCTGTTGAGCTGTGTGCGTATGGGTACTGTTCTACAAATAGAATAGTATATAGATATGTACTACAGAGTGACTGTCTCATAAACAGAATGATGTGATCAACCTCAAGAAAATGGTGTAGCACACATTATTTATGTTGTGCAAACAGCAACATGGCTTCTTTTTTTAAGAGTATAGTATACAGAATCAAAAATATTTTTGAGATAAAGTTCTGAGCGAAGTGATACCTTGGGGTAGAAATTGTTTATGCAGTGGGTAACAGTGTAACTAAACGTCCAACCTAGGAGTACCATCATATCTGTGTAGAAAGCTTCAGATATTTAAAAAAACGTAAGAGTACACTCATTTAAGATAAAAAGTTACGGTAGATTTGTAAATTGGGAGAAATGTGAGGTAATCGCAATATCCTAGTACATATAATAATAATATTACGAAGGAGATGGTGCATACTCTAACATCCTGATGTGGTATGTGTGCCTGCATGCCAAATAGTATTTTTAAACAGGGCACATGACAGTCAGAAATATATAATAATACGAAAACACAGCTATAACAATATCTTACACTGCAGATCTATATAAGTTATTTATTATATTGAAATATTAATCAAGGCTGGCTTCAAGTAAAATGTGAACCATCCAGGTGGGTTGTCATGAAGTAACGCACAACAAGCACTATTATAAATCATGTAGTACCATAGAAGGAAAGGAAACACAATGGCCTCAAGTGATCAGAAAATAACACCGTAAAATAACATAAACCAATACTTTTAAAACCAGACGCCACTTTTGAAGTATTTGTGACAAACTAAAATAATACAAATATAAATCGTTCTTACCTCGAATAGAGTTAGAACGCATACATATTTCAGTAGATACGTACAAGTGATACTCTACTGATCAGAGCTGTGGATGCATCAGCGTGACCCTAGGTTTTTTCTATACTTTACAACAACAGAACCCTGGAGTACATATTCTTTATGTGATGGAGGCAGCGTCAGGGCTGCTCTCTAAGGTAAGCCGATGCAGTAGCAAAAATATTTTTAATAATAATATTATCAGTGAAGTGATAGATTGGAGAGCAAAGTATTTTTGCAGTAGGTAACTGTAGGAATACAAATAAAGGTAACAACATTTGAAGTAGGTAACTGTAATATCGGGGTAAAACTAAAGGTAATAACATTTTCAATAGGTAACTAGGGATGCAACTAAAGTTAAAAACTCAGAAGTGCCATCATTAATGAGCAAAAAATCTTCACACATTAAACCATAAAAGTTCAATCATTAAAGATTTAAAAGTCTCAGAAGAACTTTAAACTGGGTAAAATGTGTCGTACTAGTAATATACTATTACATACGGCAATATTATATATCACGCGGAGATGGTGGGTAATATGATGACATAATTTCCCTGAACTAATTTTTGACATTACAAGGTATTATCGTATATGTATAATAGTATGACAACAAGGATATGAACATATATTATGACAGAAATCTATGTTAAGTACTTATTATAACGAAGGACTGGCTTCATACTCAACTGAAAAATAAATATAAGGTACATGATGGACACAAGTATAAACCTTTTTTTAATGTTGAAGCGAAGGAAATAGATACAGCTTTAAGTGGATACAAAAAACATGGTTTAGTTACATAAACTATTGCACTTAAACGAATATGTCACTTATGGAGGTATTTGTGACAGCTTGACATAACAAAAGGAGCGGAAATACAGAATGGTATAGCAAGAATACACAATGTTTATATCATCCTGATCATATGAGGGCTTGTGACATGAAATACATAAGCATAAACTACCAAAAGCATAGGCATGTCATATTCTGTTTCTCAAAATTTTTATGGCATGTCCCCAAAAATGGGCTGTATATATTGAATAAAGAAAACACTCGGTATGTCATATTCTATTACAAAAGTACTTGTGTCTTACATGAATTTAGGCACTGCAGTTAAGTAAAACTAGGTTGTCTTTTAGAAATTTGCCTAGTATGGACGTATATATAAGAACAGAGATATATGTAGACAAATACTTAGCTGAAACTAGTACAGAACAAAATTATTTTGGAATGTCTTGCTTCTTACTGGTTCACACAGTAATAATATTTTACAGCAGTTATGACTTACTTACGTAGATGACTTCAACATGTGACGTTTTCGTAAAGAGGGACCATATCAGACAAACTCATGTGAAATAATTGGCGAACATAAAGACAAATGTTTGGGTGGGTAGTGGACAGGAACCATGATTAACAGGTCAAGGCAGAGGCTAACAAGTGGAAATGCGCAACATAATTTTAGGCACTAGAAGTATTTAATATGAAATATATATTTTATGTCTAGTTTAAGTAGCACAGAACATATATTAACAATGGATAAATTATAGCGAAATTTGAAAGTCTATACTTATATTATAGCCTGTTTCTGTGTATAATGTGGCATGTTAATCAGTAGTACAGGTACTTCGAGAACCAATTCTTTTTATTTAAATTTTTTATGCGTTCGACTTTTTCCTAAAGGTGTACAGGGTGAGCATCAAGTCTTTCCCTGATTACAAAATTTTATTTCTGAGGAACTATGCTCAACCCAGTTAAGAATTTAACAAATTGTAGCTTGTAACATTTTTTTATCGGGTATCCTTCTTCATGTACTCGCTTTCTTATCCACAGAATGTCTAAGCGATACTAAATTTCTGTTCATATCTTTGGCTACATCTCTTAGTCATCGCCTCCACAGCATCTTGCATTTCTGTCTAATAGATTGCGCATCCGGAATTTGGGAACTGAGCACTCTGTTCTGTTAACGTAACACCACAAAAAGTAAAAAAAGGTTTAAGTCGGGTGAAAATTGTGCTCATGACGCAGGATCGTCTCTACCCATCAATTCGCTCTGAAAGGTTTCATCCAAGAACTGCCAAATGTATAACTTCCAGTGTTGCGGAAAATCATCTTCATGAAAGACTGTCATAGTTTAAATACGTGTAATTGAAGTGCAACAGCGTGTAGTTTCAACATGTATAGGTATACGGCTTCCCTAGTGGTAGACTCAGTTGAAAGGAATGGTGCAAGCGCTGAGCCACACCATTCATTCAGTTAAACAGGTTGCTCCTTACCTACTGCACCACCATATGAGCGTTCTCCGATTCTAAAATGTGGGCATTACGCCTGATTACTTTGCTGGAGACATGAAAAGTCACTTCATCGGAAAAAGAACCTTTATTAAGGCAATCATATTCTGCGTCAAATCGCTCCATAATGTTCCCAGCCTACTCAGAACGCCTTGGCATCTCATCTGGCCACACTGAATGCAGAAGTTGCAGTTTGAAATCTTCACATTGTTCTGAGGCGTGCCTGTTTCTCTCGAAACACGACGGGTCCATTTTGCGAGATTTTTCCTGCTGTTCTGTGTGATGACTCTGAATGTTGACTGGTAAGGGAGCTCTGGTTCGTCATTTTATCGTTGGTGATCTGCAAATGTGTAAGTGTGCCAGCCGCCATAATCGACGGTTCATGTCTTTAGAGTCGGAATATTTATCATTTCCACCGCTTTGGCTTGTGTATACCTAGCTGCCAGTATTTACTATACAGCGAAGCCACGGTACAGAAAGCAAATGATGTACACCTTTTGTTACGCGTGACTCAAGCAACGGTTTTGAGTCACAAACACCCTTGTTCTTTGATCTTGGCCTTGCCCTAGAGATTTGATTTGGTTTCTCGTGTATAGCACTGTTAAGCTTTAATTAGCGAATGTTATATTCGTCTTTATCCTAAGCGTTACCGGGACACGTCTGAGGCATTCCTAAACCAATTTGTCAAAAGCAATACTTTAACAAACAAAAACTCTTTTACCACTTTGTGCAATCACTGCTCGATATGAAAACGACTTAATCATTTGTGACCTTCCTACCCAAAGGTCCACTTTCAGTAAGGATTCACCTTCCAGAACTGTATGTTTCCTTTTGTACAATAATGAGTTAGTTTGACACAATTATTTTTTCAGTTCAAGATTATTGAGCCGCAATGTAAAAACTTGTATTGTTCACAGTTATGGCATGATAGAGCCTTGTCAGCTTGTAACCTGTAATCCATACTGACTGTAATCACCTTCTCGTTACGTGGTTTTAATTTTTACCATGTGTGCGTTTTCGGGTACCTAATCTGATATGTAGGTTGAACTGAAGCTGATCACCTTTTGTCAACACCTGATTATTAACCAAATGAATTTCTTTTCAGTTCTTTATAATGAGATGTAATAATGTTGACGATTTCGTTGCTTATACGTGCTTGCACATGTTTTTAACTCAACTAATGAATAACGGAAAGTTGTTGTCAAACGTGTATATTCTGTTAATAATTCCCTGCCGTAATTTATGGGATTTAAATGTCATATGGATGGTGACTAGAGTCATATGAGATGTGACTAGAAAATAAGAGGAATGTTGCTGTAAAACGTGTCATTCCAGAAACATACATATCTAGTTATGGTCCCGCTCAATGTACTCCCCTTCTCTGTCCGTACGACGTTCCATCCCAACTCTACATTGATGAAAATAGTGCCTGAAGTCTGCCTTTCTGACCTCTTTGACGAGGCGGCTGGATTTTCCTTTCACTGCTTCAGCGGACTGAAGTTGCTTTTCTTTCAATACATATTTTGTTGTGTCTAGACAAGACAGCCTAGACACAATTAGAGGAAGCCGAAAGGCACGCGCTTAAACTCACGCAGGCTGGCGTGAGGTCTGAAACAGGATACGTAATGAATGCTATAAAGAAAAGTACGTAGCTTCTGGAATACTTAACATTAATCCACATTTGTAGAACATCGTTCTTGATGATACATTAATAGAATCTCAATATCTATACTGGTAATGGCGCCTTGCTAGGTCGTAGCAAATGTAGCTGAAGGCTATGCTAACTATCGTCTCGGCAAATGAGGGCGTAATTCTCAGTGAACCATGGCTAGCAACGTCGGCTGTCCAACTGGGCCGAGTGCTAGTACGTCTCACTAGACCTGCCGTGTGGCGGCGCTCGGTCTGCAATTACTGACAGTGGCGACAGGCGGGTCCGACGTATACTAATGGACCGCGGCCGATTTAAAAGCTACCACCTAGCAAGTGTGGTGTCTGGCGGTGACACCACATATTTGACCTTGGAGGATAGATAAAATTCACATGATGTCAGGTCAGGTGAATAAAATTGGTCGCTGTACGCCGCTAGAAACTTCTTAACAGACAATGTGGTATGCAACGGTGATTTCTTGACGCAGAATCCATAACATGTTCCTCCACAGTTTGGGTCGTTTCTATTTTCTCACGCAGTTGAGCTAGAACCAAAACTTAGTAGTGCTGGTTAATAGTTTGACTACTGGGAACCCAATGAAAAAACACAATTACATGAATATCGAAAAAACTCATAATTATTTTGTACTTTGTTTTGCTTATTTAAGTTCTTTTCGCTCTCGATGAAAATGGTTCAAATGGCTCTGAGCACTATGCGACTTAACTTCTGAGGTCATCAGTCGCCTAGAACTTAGAACTAATTAAACCTAACTAACCTAAGGACATCACACACATCCATGTCGCTCTCGAAGAAATTGGATCCTTCCAGTACTCAGACTGGTGCTTAATGTGGAGCGTCTAGTACCGTCCTGGGAAATTCCAGCAAGACTCCAACAAAACTAGTTACTTATTACTAACGTAACATGAGGTTTTATTTAATCACTGCTTTTCCCGGCTAGTGATCGTTATTTAGTTAAAGAAATCTCCACCTGGCTACGTGTAGCAATGTTATCTGTCAAGCAGTGTAAACGGCATTAAGTTCGTGCACAAAAGTGGTCGTATACAACCAGCACGCAAGCTAAATGCATGGTAAGTAATCTCAACTATACAATAGTAATGATTTCTAGTAATCTTCAGTGTTGTTGCATAACAATCTCATTACTAGTTGCAGATCGTCTATCGAATATTTATCGCTACTGTTATACGAGGTGGCAACATTTTTCTTTAAGCAAAATGAGCAGTTTTGACACGCAATACCGCACGCAGACAACAGTAATTTATTGTTTTATAAATAACTAGGCTTCATACATCAGCAGAGAACAGTTTTAATCACGTAAGATGCTGTATGCATAGACATAACTTCACTATATTTAAAGATTATTCAAAACCTAAGTGGAATTGATGACCTATGAGTAGGTAATGGGCCACCAATACACAATTATTATCACAATAATGAACATAAAGATTTATGCCTGTATAAAAATTCAATTTAAAACCGCCGCTGCAATGTTTGACTAAGATGGCGGCCAACAGAAGACAATCACTTATCGATTCACCTGCAGGCACCGTTTTACTACTAAAAAATAAGATAAATTAAATATTCTTATACCTTTACTATATAGATTAACATTTAAAAGTATTTCTCAATGTCAATCACTTGTATTTCAGCATTTACCAATAAACCGCGCTGTAGATCAATAGCGCTAATGGCTGCGGTCCATTGTAGCTGATCAGAAAACTTAGCATTTACGAGCATATAGGACGAGAATCATAGTGAAATAAAAGTCCAAACAAGAGAGTTCATTTCAGTGACACATAAACTCTATTTTTCAAATATTACTTAACAACATAATACAGTTTGTTACAGACCTCTGTGTTACGAGACATCAATCACATGTCATCAGTACAACAGTTGGAACAAGAAGAAGGAATATTCTAGAAGAATCATAGACAACAAAAGATGGAGACTTTCATTATATTTTACGATGGGTATTGTCTTACATAATATTAAATTACGTCAGTGACAATAATTATTTATTATTTTACTATCGCTGAAGTCCTTTTTATTAATATCACGAGAATATTCATTCGCGCTCCACACGAAACGCTGTCGCGAATATAATTGTGAATAAAATATAGGCGTGGTTATTACATTAGCATCTGGACCGTAAGCGAAAAAAATTGAGATTTAGATACATTTTCAAGAAACCAGGACCATTTTAAGTGGTGTCAAAGGGTCACTACAAACATTTTCACGAGTTTCTTTTTGTTCGATCGAGAGAACTTTCGACACCAGTTTCTCACACACCTTTTTCATATTAAACTGGTTAAGTGAAATTTGTGCTACATATTCTATGTCAGTTCCTACAGTTTCACAAATCTGTCGAATACTCAGCCGAGGGTCCGATCTAAACTGGCGGCCTACTTTTCCTATATTTTCATCCGTCTCTGATGCTGAAGGGTGTCCCAGGTCCGAGTCCTCTTCGACGTCTTCTCCACCATCTTGGGATCGCTTGAACCAATCAGAAACTCGCGTACGTGATTAACAATTTTCGGCATTTACTTCTTTTGTAAAAGACAGGTTTCACTGGCAGTTTTCGCAAGTTTTGTGTGAAACTTTGAGACAGTTGGTTGCTCTGTTATTACACTTTCCATTTTTACGCAAAGTAAAAATTAGAATGCAAGCAAAGGACACGGCCACAGTGATATGTTTACAGATAACAGAAATGCTCCATTCAGCTGAAAAGGCTTCACGCTCTACTGCTAATGATCTTTAATCTTTGGCGCATGGGTACTTATTCTGTGACAGCATCAGTCCTGTTATTTTATAGCTACACCTGATGTATGCCTAACTTGTAAAACTTTTCCCGAATGTGTAAAAGAATAATTTGAAGTGTTACACTGACTGTGTGATTCAAAAATATCTTATACTGTGCTTTGTAAGAACGCAAGATAATTCAGAGCAAACAGAAATGTTAGCTTTGTCGAAAATTCTGATTTTCATCATTCTCCGTACTGACTGGATCCCACTGAGGTGAATGAATGTTGTATGAAATCTTCTTCTTTCTGGCTATTTTGAAATGTTCGCCTTACCACTACTATATCCATGTTTCCTGCCTCTTCAGAGAAACTAACCCCGTACGTTCTAGACAAATATTTAATACCAAGTGCAGTGGTGTGCTCCAGCTTGCCTGGAATCTTTCGTAAACGCGATGAAATGAAGATAAATACAGAAATGAATCTGGAAAATTGGTGTAAAGGAGTATTGCTTAGTATAGTTCTGAAAACTTTATGCTTTGTCCGTAAAATTTCTAAATAATTTCGCCATTACTTAGTATCACCTGAAGATGCTACCAGCGCCTGAAGCAGTTATCTTGGAGAGAAGTTTGGAAGGCTACAGAATGATAACAACAAAACTGCGGCTTTAAAAAACAGCACCTCCATTTCGAAATTTCAAGGCAGGTGTTTAGGTTTACATATCTCGACACTAAAAAAAAGAATGACTGTTAAATTCGATTCTTTAGCAACACGTTCAAGGAAACTAAGGTTAAAAGCTCGTCATAACGAGATCAGCAGGGCTATGTTTGTATTTGTGTGTTAGTGGGGGGGGGGGGGGGGGCAAGGGGCAAGGAAGAAATAACCAACCGATACTTATCATGAAAATATAATATTGTTTTATTGCCGCGAAGAATCTATTACGGCCTTTCTTTCTGCAGTGAACATAATATCTGTAATAAATGTAACGGAAGTTTGACAATTGCTCTATGATACTGAAATTTTAAAATTCTGTGTTCGACAGCAGAAGAGGTAGCGCTATATTATACACAAAAGTCTAGACATACAAACAGGTGATTTATTTATACGGAAACAAGTGATGCATTTATATATTTACATCTACGTCTACACGGATACTCTGCAAATCACATTTGAGTGCCTGGCAGAGGGTTCATCGAACCACATTCACAATTCTCTATTATTCCTATCTCGTATAGCGCCCGGAAAGAACGAACACCTATATCTTTCCGTACGAGCTCTGATTTCCCTTATTTTATCGTTGTGATCGTTTCTCCTAATGTAGGTCGGCCTCAACAAAATATTTTCCCATTCGGAGCAGAAATTTGGTGATTGGAATTTCATGAGAAGATTCGTCGCAACGAAAAACGCCTTTCTTTTAATGATGTCCAGCCCAAATCCGGTATCATTTCTGTGAAACTCTGTCCATATTTCAAAAAGTGCTGCCCCTCTTTGAACTTTTTCCATGTACTCCGTCAGTCCTATCTGGTAAGGATCCTACACCGCGCAGCAGTATTGTAAAAGACGACAGACAAACCTAGGGTAGAGTGTCTCCTTAGCAGATCTGTTACATTTTTTAAGTGTCCTGTCAATAAAAAGCAGTCTTTGGTCAGCCTTCCCCACAACATTTTCTATGTGTTCTTTCCAATTTATGTTGGCCTTAATTGTAATACCTAGGTATTTAGTTTACGACTTTTAGAATAGACTGATTTATCGTGTAACTGAAGTTTAACGAATTCCTTTTACCACTCATGTGGATGACCTCGCACTTTTCGTTATTTAGGGTCAACTGCCAATTTTTGCACAATTCAGATACCTTTTCTAAATCGTTTTGCAATTTGTTTTGATCTTCTGATGACTTTCTTAGTTTATAATCTGCAAAGAACCATAGACCGCTGCCCAGATTGTCTCCCAAATCGTGTATACAGATAAGGAACAGCAGAGGACCTATAACACTACCTTTGGGGACGCCAGAAACCAGTTGTGTTTTACTTTCTGTTCTGACTTTCCGTCGGTTACTACGAACTGTGACCTCTCTGACAGGAAATCACAAATCCGGTCACATAACTGTGACGGTATTCCATAAGCACACAATCTCACTATAGGCCGCTTGTGTGGCACAGCGTCAAAAGCCTTCCAGAAATCCAGAAATACGGAATCGATCTGAAATCCCTTGTCAACAGCACCCAACACTTCATGTGAATAAGGAGCTAATTGTGTTCCATAGGAACGATGTTTTATAAACCCATGTTGACTGAGTAACAATAGACAGTTTTCTTCGAGGTAATTCAAAATGTTTGAACACAATATATGTTCAAAAATCCTGCTACATATCGACGTTAACGATGTGGGCCTGTAATTTAGTGGATTACTCCTGCTACCTTTCTTGAATACTGGTGTGAGCTGTACAACTTTCCAGGCTTTGGGTTGGGTCTTCCGTCGGGCGAACGGTTGTATATGATTGTTAAGTATAGAGCTAATTCATGAGCATACTCCGAAAGGAACCTTATTGGTATACAGTCTGGACGAGAAGTGATTGAAGTTGCTTCACAACTCCGAGGATATTTACTTCTATTTTACTCATGTTGGCAGCTGTTATCGATTAGAATTTGAAAGGTAGCAGCCACTCATAGCATTTCCTTAACTCTACTGTTAAAAAACGTTCTGCAAGTGGAACTGCAGTTTTGGGAAAGAACATTGGTTACTTATTTTTTACATCGATATTTGCATAAAGCCACGAAATTTTCTATGTTGCGTAATCTGTTACTAGACCGCAAACTTTGTACCACTCGAGCGAACAATTACAGCAGCTGACTGAATCACGTTGGTAATTTCATCCTTTCAAAATTGGGACTATCGTGCATATCGGGCGACGACCAATGAGTGATGAGGCTGTTGTCCCAGCTATGAAAATAGGTAGACGAGTGGAAGCGATAGGGAATTTCCGCCCACAACACAACCCTCAAATGAAAAGTCAGTATTAGTCCCCCATCCCTGCTCGCGACCAACATAAATTTCCGCTAACATGCACCGAACATCGCGAATTAAAACCATCAATTATTCTCTGGCAGCTCGCAAGCGACGCTCTGATTGGACGTGCATGTACGAGTGAACCCGAAAGGGAAATATTACCTCCCACTTTTCCGAATATGTTCAAACTAATTTCTGTGCGAATCGCTCGAAGATGGATTGATAAGTCTGGGAAGGTTTTAATAAGGGGAATGGACGTCTATAAGTGAGACCAGAGTAATAAGTTTGTTCAAAGATTCAATCGAACGAATCTCATGGCTGTTTGTTACTGGGTACCGTAAATGGCTGGAGTAACACATTTCGTGATAATGGATAAAGGTAAGTACCATTAAATCATTAAATCATCATTGACATAGATGAAATGTATTCGCAATTGCGAATACGAAAACTGTCGGCTGTATAAAGTCTGCTACACAGCATAACAGGCAAGGCGACCAAGTGCTACCAACATACTACGCACAGGCGTGAAATTGAAAAACTATCCGAAATTAGTCGGACTGTTTTCAATCATGTGTAAGACTATATTAATGCTGATTAGTGTGTTAACTACAACATCTAAATATAAGATATAAATGAAAGTAGAAACGCTAATTAGTATGAGCTGCACTAACGAAAATGAATTTCGGCTTATCGAGATAACATAATTGTTTTAGTAAGACAGAGTACCCCAGATCGTTACGAATTAGCAAAATATTATGCGCATTCGGCTGCGAAATGGTCTGTGTCAACGTTGAGACCAGTCATACTGGATTACCTAATATGACCTAATATGAAAGTGTGCAAAATTTAGCAATGCGTGAAGATTCATAACGGAATTCAGTTAAAAATCGTTCAGCGCCACACTTACGTCAATTCGGTTATTGACACAAGCGGAAAAAATACGCAGTAACAAGTATGAAATACTACAACAGTTTCATATCGACATCCACAGGGTGCCGGTTCAGAATAACCAATAAAACGTATTGGGGGCGCGAGAATTTCTTAAAATTCCTTTACTGATAGTCTATCTGCCTCCATCGAGATTAGAACTGAAAACAAACCAGACCTCCTTTGCAGTAGCAAACACCTTTCACTACGCTAGCAGACAACCCAGGCAAAGAGCCCAATATTATTACCCCAGACATGAATAAGCCGGCAAGTTCGCTATGAAAATGGTAAAATGATCTGCAGTTTCTGTTGCATAGAGCTTCCTGGACTCAAAAACATGGTCTACCTTTATGTCACCGCTTATGTGACAATCATTCGGGATGTTTATCTAAATAACAAGAAACCCTTATTAGGGAGTAAATTTAGTAGGATAATTCTGCACCACCACAGAAAATAAACGGCGACATAGCTGCCAAAGACATTCTACAATGTTTCGAATTGTTCATTATACGTGCCCCAGCCAGAAAACGTTCATTACCCGAAGTGTTCCTTAAGGTAGCTGGCAATGGAAATGCTCGCACATCTAAAACGCGGTGGCATTAATAGTGGCATCTGAATTATCACGTGTGTAGGCAAATGGATTATATTTGCATTCCTATAAACGTGATTTGGATCGAAAGCGTAGCTACGATTAATATGCTGATGTATCGACAGGATCTGGAACGTTTCAAATAAAGAGTGGGGGAAATTATTATGCGGCCCTCATCTTCAGTAACTGTGGTAGCTACAGGGCTATTACAAATGATTGAAGCGATTTCATAAATTCACTGTAGCTCCATTCATTGACATATGGTCACGACACACGACAGATACGTAGAAAAACTCATAAAGTTTTGTTCGGCTGAAGCCGCACTTCAGGTTTCTGCCGCCAGAGCGCTCGAGAGCGCAGTGAGACAAAATGGCGACAGGAACCGAGAAAGCGTATGTCGTGCTTGAAATGCACTCACATCAGTCAGTCATAACAGTGCAACGACACTTCAGGACGAAGTTCAACAAGGATCCAGCAACTGCTAACTTCATTCGGCGATGGTATGCGCAGTTTAAAGCTTCTGGATGCCTCTGTAAGGGGAAATCAACGGGTCGGCCTGCAGTGAGCGAAGAAACGGTTGAACGCGTGCGGGCAAGTTTCACGCGTAGCCCGCGGAAGTCGACGAATAAAGCAAGCAGGGAGCTAAACGTACCACAGCCGACGGTTTGGAAAATCTTACGGAAAAGGCTAAAGCAGAAGCCATACCGTTTCGAACTCATTGATGGGGACATGCTGCGCCGAGTGTGGGAGGAACTTGATTATCGGCTTGATGTCTGCCGAATTACTAAAGGGGCACATATCGAACAGTTGTGAAAGCCTAAAAAAACTTTTTGAGTTCTTGTATGTGTGTGCAAAGCATTGTGAAAATATCTCAAATAATAAAGTTACTGTAGAGGTGTGAAATCGCTTCAATCATTTGTAATAATCCTAAGAAATTTTGGTCTTATGTCAAAGCGGTAGGTGGATCAAAACAAAATGTCCAGACACTCTGTGACCAAAATGGTACTGAAACAGAGGATGACAGACTAAAGGCCGAAATACTAAATGTCTTTTTCCAAAGTTGTTTCACAGAGGAAGATTGCACTGTAGTTCCTTCTCTAGATTGTCGCACAGATGACAAAATGGTAGATATCGAAATAGACGACAGAGGGATAGAGAAACAATTAAAATCGCTCAAAAGAGGAAAGGCCTCTGGACCTGATGGGATACCAGTTCAATTTTACACAGAGTACGCGAAGGAACTTGCCCCCCTTCTTGCAGCGGTGTACCGTAGGTCTCTAGAAGAGCGTAGCGTTCCAAAGGATTGGAAAAGGGCACAGGTCATCCCCGTTTTCAAGAAGGGACGTCGAACGGATGTGCAGAACTATAGACCTGTATCTCTAACGTCGATCAGTTGTAGAATTTTGGAACACGTATTGTGTTCGAGTATAATGACTTTTCTGGAGACTAGAAATCTACTCTGTAGGAATCAGCATGGGTTTCGAAAAAGACGGTCATGTGAAACCCAGCTCGCGCTATTCGTCCACGAGACTCAGAGGGCCATAGACATGGGTTCACAGGTAGATGCCGTGTTTCTTGACTTCCGCAAGGCGTTCGATACAGTTCCCCACAGTCGTTTAATGAACAAAGTAAGAGCATATGGACTATCAGACCAATTGTGTGATTGGATTGAGGAGTTCATAGATAACAGGACGCAGCATGTTATTCTCAATGGAGAGAAGTCTTCCGAAGTAAGAGTAATTTCAGGTGTGCCGCAGGGGAGTGTCATGGGACCGTTGCTATTCACAATATACATAAATGACCTGGTGGATGACATCGGAAGTTCACTGAGGCTTTTTGCAGATGATGCTGTGGTGTATCGAGAGGTTGTAACAATGGAAAATTGTACTGAAATGCAGGAGGATCTGCAGCGAATTGACGCATGGTGCAGGGAATGGCAACTGAATCTCAATGTAGACAAGTGTAATGTGCTGCGAATACACAGAAAGATAGATCCTTTATCATTTAGCTACAAAATAGCAGGTCAGCAACTGGAAGCAGTTAATACCATAAATTATCTGGGAGTACGCATTAGGAGTGATTTAAAATGGAATGATCATATAATGTTGATTGTCGGTAAAGCAGATGCCAGACTGAGATTCATTGGAAGAATCCTAAGGAAATGCAATCCGAAAACAAAGGAAGTAGGTTACAGTACGCTTGTTCGCCCACTACTTGAATACTGCTCAGCAGTGTGGGATCCGTACCAGATAGGGTTGATACAAGACATAGAGAAGATCCAACGGAGAGCAGCGCGCTTCGTTACAGGATCATTTAGTAATCGCGAAAGCGTTACGGAGATGATAGATAAACTACAGTGGAAGACTCTGCAGGAGAGACGCTCAGTAGCTCGGTACGGGCTTTTGTCAAAGTTTCGAGAACATACCTTCACCGAAGAGTCAATCAGTATATTGCTCCCTCCTACGTATATCTTGCGAAGAGACCATGAGGATAAAATCAGAGAGATTAGAGCCCACACAGAGGCATACCGACAATCCTTCTTTCCACGAACAATACGAGACTGGAATAGAAGGGAGAACCGATAGAGGTACTTAAGGTACCCTCCGCCACACACCGTCAGGTGGCTTGCGGAGTATGGATGTAGATGTAGATGTAGATGTATTTTCGTTGTTAGGATTTTGTCACGTAAAACGGTAAAAATGGAGCCCTACTAGTCTCACTTTCTTGCCCTTCTATCTGTCTACCCAACCCTTAAAACCCGTTTACCTCGAGTATGGGTGAACATAATAAGTGGAAATGTATCGCACTTCCTGTGGTATACGGTCCCTGGGCGGTGTAAAAAAGTGAACTATGTCAACGCAATCTAAAGACACGGCCGTTTATGTAAAGAAAATTTATGCGAAAGGTCAAAAAATGGCTCTAAGAACTATGCCACCAACCTGCTTAGGTCATTAGTCCCCTAGATCAAGAGCTGCTTCAACCTACCTAACCTAAAACACATCCATGCTCGGGGAAGGATTCGAACTGACGGCGAAAGGAGCCGCGTGGCCCGCGATATGACGCCTTTGAGTGCACGGCTAACCAGCTAGGTTACTAAAAAGTTATTCACTTCTGGTGAATGATTTTCTGTGCAGCACATTTAAGAAAGAATAACTAAAATATATTTGATGTTACGGAATAGGAAGGACGCCTAATTCATTTCCCCTTGTCTTTATCCATTTCGCAATTTCAGCATACGTAGTATCCATAACCACATTTTAGAACCAAGTCATAGTCACAGATATGTGAATACAACACATTGGCTTTTACTTGAGGTATTTCGTTTCCCACGAAGTGGTGGCAGACGATGCTGCGGTGTCTTCGAAGCGCGAGTTTCTCAGCACATCAGCTGAGAGAACTTGCATAGTATGTTGGTAGCACTTCGTTGCCTTGCCTATTATGCTGTGTAGCAGACTTTAAAGCTGTGCGGATCAGCATAACGAAAAGGCGAGGGGTCTCGCTCGTTTTGTCCACGACTGTACATTGCATCGTTCACCTTAACAACACATGCACTATAGTACTGTAAACTATGACATTCTATCTATCTCTCTATATCGGGATCCCGCTCCAGCTACTGCCGGGTCTGGGTGCTGACGAGTCCTCTCCGTTTGGCTCGGTCTTCCCACCACTTTTTTTCCTCCACTTTCTGCCAGGCCACAGCTCTCCTTTCCGCAGATATTCTCACTCCCGTTTTCTACCGTGTTCTTGGGCGACCTCTATGTCATTTTCCATCCATCTTTAGTTCTTCCATAATTTTGGGGAGTCTCTGCCCACACATCCTCTTACCATGCCCATACCATCTTAATCTCTTTTTTTCAATTTATTGTCTCATGCTTTCTTGTATAAGGTCCTTTCTGATATCTAGGTTCCTTACTCTGTCCGTTCTTGTTTTTCTCTTAACTGCTCTCAGAAATTTCATTTCCCCTCCTTGCAGTATGCTCCAGTCCCTTTCTGTCATTGTCCATGTTTCTCCTCCATAGGTGACAATAGGGAGGTAATATTACACATAAGGAGTTTTGTTTTTTCTGAAACTTCCTTCTTTCAAATCAGGTGTACTAAAGTTTGGTATAAATTGAATCCCTTCTGTAACCTCCTATTAATTTCGTTGGTTATTCTTTCATCACTAGATATTTCACTCACTAAATAAGTGAAACAGTCTACCACTTTGAGGGGTTCTCCATTTAAGGTAATATTTCCGTTGATCCATTTGTCTCTTCCAAATACCATTACTTCACTCTTATCTTTATTTATTTTTAATCCATACCTTTTCATTATTTCCTCCCACGCATCAAGTTGTAACTGTACATCTACCTCTCTATCACCCCATATTACCATATCATCTGCAAAAATCATCTTTTTGTCTTTTTCTTTTACTATGTCTTCAACTGCCCTATTCATTTCCTCCATCACAACATTAAAAAGTGCAGGAGATAGAGTACTTCCTTGTTTAGGTCTTATTTCGAAGTATTCAGAGTTCTGTAACATTATGTGAATGCCTTATCATTTTAAATCATTCACTAATCGAGCAGTCGCTCGGCAACAGCTACAGTTAGCAAATAATGTTGCGAGAATGTAAAAGGTGAACGACCTGTGAGGTAACTTGTTTATTGTCGAAGCGCCGTCAGAGATGCAGTGAGTTATTGAGTTTGAAAGCCGCGGCGCGAAAAACGGACAGAAGAAGAACACTTTTAAACATTTTTTTTTTTTAAGTACGAGATATTCTCGATGGACAGTTACTCATTCTTCTCTTGTCTCTTGTAACTTGTGTCGGAAGCGCATGTCTTGCCGCCGTATTATTATCGTTAAAAATAATATTATTTTAGTGTAACGTAAAAGTGCAATACTGAAAGTGCAATACTGCATAGCAGTAGATTTATTGTTCGGCGTGTATGTGAAAACGTCAAAGGAATTGTTTTCATTACGAGAAGTGCCAGTCAAAACGGCATCCATGTTAAATCCTTCATTGCAGTGTAAGTTCGTCTATTAATTGCCATAAATTCAGAGTTAAATGGAACTGGTGTATGGACTATTTATTTAATATAGAATCTATGTCTCACTCCTTCATGAAGTGATTTAATTTTCTTTATGTTTCTGCCAAATAGAGAGTTCACAGTCACGAATTCTTTCGTCGAGTTCGGACGGAAGTTGCATGCGGCGAAATATTTACTCCGCGCCATATTCTACTGGTAAATGCATGATAAACTACGGTCCCTTAGGAAATACATGTTGAGCTATCCCAAAATAATTATATTTTGAATAGGCATTTTCTCTCCTCTGCAATGCAACTTCCGACTGATCAGACGATCAAACAAGAAACAGCCGCACACGGTCGGCGTTCGCAAATATGTTTCCACCGCTGATTATAGCTATATGTTACAGCACAAAAGTAAACATATTGTTATAATTAGCGACTACGAACGGGGACATTTATAACTGTATGTTTATGTATACACGTTACGTAAACATATCGTTATAATTGGCGCCCGAAAAGGGGAAAAAAAAACTGAAAGGAATAAAAATTTATGTAAGATACGCATTGTAGGAATATTCATAAGGAATTGTAGCTAATCTTGTGCTTTTTATTTGTTACATGGCATCAAACACCATCCAATAAAATTTCCATTGAGCGAAAGAAACGAGATATTCAGAGTAAATTATGGAAGAGAGATTATATTTTTGGAACCGAATTTGTGGGAAAATCTAGTTGCAACGGCCAAGGCAGTCATCAGTAACGTAAGTTAAAATTTCGTTAGCCGTAGCCAAGCTTCCTTAATTTCAGCCGACATTAATCAATTTGTGACGATCTTTAGTAGTTGCAGTAAAATTTGCTTTGAATTCAGTAGATTGCATTTAGTAGATTAGTAATTTCATCAAGTATTGTTTAAATTCCATTGTTGTGTATTGGATATCATTTGTTTATAAATGTCCGCTGCCTGTTCACGGAGCTGACCAGCCTTAGATTTAATTTATTTTGAACAGTGTGCAGCCATACTTCCTTTACGGTCCAGAATAGTCTCTTGTTCTCGTGACGTGCGTCTCCCGACATTCCGATCTTGTGACGTAGCAGTGACAACTGACTCGCAACCGATAAATTACATCTCTGTCGACAGGTGACGGCCGTAGCTCAAACGAACTTCATTGACTTACTGTTTGTAAATCAGTGAGCTATGGCAGACGATAAAATGTCATCAGTAGATTCAAATGAACAGAACGAAACGAGTGAAGTGTCGCGTTGCTTATGGTCCCGCACGATAATTAGTAGGGCTGAGACACCAATCGAAACAATTGTAGAAAGTAAAGTGGGAAATCTTACGGACTTTGGTGCCTCACACCATAATATTACCGGTACTGAACTAGACAATGCCAGCATAGTTTCTGCCACTAGTAGTCGTAGCCATATACCGGTTACAAGGGAGGCAGGTGATAGCAATTCAGGGGTAGTGACAGACGATGTATTCAAACAGCTACTGAGTCAAATAAGTCAAATGATGCCGAACGGAAATCGCCAATTGAAAGAGGAAAATCGCCAAATGGTGAATTCCATTAAAAATGATTTGAAAGACGAAAATAGACAAATGTTAGCCTCGCTTGAAGATAAACTTTCTACAGTAAGCGAAGAAATAAAAACTGTTAGAGAAAACGTAGCCAAAGAAGTAGCAAAGCAAGTTAAGGATGCTGTTTCTCAAATGCGAAGTGGAATAATTTTCGAACTGAATGACACTTTAGCTATCATGCAAAGCGAGACAGCTGACATCCGAAACGCAACCAAGAATCTTGACTCCACCGTAACTACGGTTAATCACAGATTAGACAGAGTAACTACGCAGGTAGAAAAACTAACCGAGGGAATGTCAAACTTGACTCTGGAAACGGAAACGAAAGTAAAGGAGAGGCTAGATAGTCATGAGAGAGAATTTAGAGAAAAGTATGAGAACTGGATTGCTGGAAAGGACAAATTTGTCGAAGATAAAATTAACAAAGACCTAGTAGAGACTGTGAAAGCAACCACTCTTGGTATCTTGTCAGCTCCTGGAAGCTCCGGAGATACCGTAATGTCTGATCTCGGTAGCATTAGGCGTACCCTTCAGCAAGAATTCCCAAACTGGAAGCAAGAGGTAACGGAACAGCTAAATAACCTGAAGGCACAAGTGAGTAGTAAAATTCAAATTAGTAGTAGTTCCCGAATACAGAGACCGAATTATCATAACTCTTTAGCCTCAGAGGAAGAAGATGAATTATTTCAGCAATTCCGAATACCTGTTGCATCTAATGAACACACTTCACCACCACATATTCCAGTTAGTCACCGAAACCAAAAATCTGACTCAGTAGTAAAGATGATGAAGGAAGAAAGCATCATAAAGCATCGAGTTTTTCAAACCTTTAACCCGGAAAAACGAAATATCCACCCAATTGTTTTTCTTCGTGGATTCTCTGGCATTTTTCCAAATTCGTGGACTGACTGACAGCGTATCCAATTTGTTACCGGATATATAGGTGGCGAATCGGCAATATGAGGAACCGAAATGGTTGATAAGTGTCGAACATATGAGGAGTTTGAGCACTGTTTCCTCAGCAAATTTTCGAGCGAAGCTGTTCAGAAGCGCCTACGTAAAGAAGTCTATAATGCAGAACAATTTGACCCCAGGAATAGCAGCCTGAGAAAGTACTTCGAAAAATATCTTGGCAAAATCAGGTATTGGGATAACCCTATCAATAGTAAAGATGTAATGTTTCTCAAGTCTAAATTACCCATTTCGATTCGTGAAAAGCTGATAGCCATACCAGATGATGATCCAGATACCTTTCTGTCGATATTAGATTCCCTAGACCTGATCTATGAGGACATGAGAGCTAACAAACCGCGGAATACTCCGCACAATTCTTGGCCACAACATTACGAGAATAACGGCTATGAAAAGACAGGGAACGGTTACAAAAATAGTAACGGTTGGCAAAACGGAAATAAAGGCAATGGGTATCCGCACAAAAGGAATAGACATAATCAACACAACCGATTCAATCTCGTGTATAACACGACTGGTAACCAGTACGGCAATCAACCGTACAAGCAGAAGTTTGGAAATATATTCAGTCAAAAAGGTTGGCAACAGCAGAGCGGATCGCAATGGAATGCACCGTACTCGCGCAGCCAATACTCAGATTAGGGGCAGCAACAAACAGCTGATAACGCCCACTCATACCAACACAACTCCGCGCCTAGTAAAAATCAAGCGCAGGGAATGTATAGAAACACACAGTTGAACGGCAAACCACAGTGTGAAGGTGGATTTCACAGTAACAATTCCGGAAATCATAATAGTAATAAAAATCATCAGACTCCGCGAAGGCACTACAATCCCCCTGTATTTTTTGCAAACGCGGAAGACAGTAACACGTATTGGACACCAGAACAAACGCAGCAACATTTTGACACAAAGTTTGTGCATAACAGTAATTTTGTTCCTCAGTGTTCTCATAATGTCAGATTGGTCGAACTTTCTAATGATGAAGGCCAATCAAAACCACACAAGCAGGAAAACTAAGTTCAGCATCTGAAAGCTCCCTAAGTGATGCTGTGAGGCAGAATGGGGGCGACCACTTCGACGGAGAGACTAACCATGACGTACTTGTACTGAGGTACAATGACGGGATTGACACGAGAGTAGAATTATTACAAGAGAAAGAGACGACTGACGGTGATGAACCGATAGATGACCAAGTGCAAGCTATGACAAAACTTCCTATAGCCGGAATTTCGACCATTGTAATCCTAGATACAGGTGCTAATATTAATGCTATGTCCTTATGTTTCTATAAGCAAATTAGTACATTAACGGTGTTAACTTATAAAGTATGCGAAAAGGTCTTGCTAAAAACACACTTTAAACCATCGTTGCTCTTACACAAAAATCTAAAATGGCAAAGTCTTTTTGGGGGACCTTACGAGATCCTTCGCATACCGCATACAGGTTGTTATCTGATTTCTGATCCCGCAAATGGAAAAATAAAAGGGTTATACCATCACTCTGATCTTAAAAAATATCATGCTCTAGAATAAGTCAAAAGGAAAGCTTTATAATGTCAAGAGAAGGTTAGCCGCTAGTGACTAAGTGACAACTGATCTGACTTCGTAAAAAAAAAATGCTTAGAATAAATTACACGACAGTGAGTCTATCTTGCTATACAGCAGACAATTTAAAATATGTTATCTTGAGCCATAATTTAAGTACAGACAAGCTGATAAATAATAAAAAAATTCTTGTTTAACAAAGAAAGTGATGAACTCCAAGAACTCCAGTTTTAAGATTTAGTTTTAAGGAGATAATATTTAAGAGAGAGAAATGAAATGTAAAGCGAAGGATGAGCCTAACAAGCCGGCTTCTGCGATATGAAATGCTAAAGAAGTGAAAACAAAACATAGTACGTAAGAAATTTTTTTTTAAGTTCAAGGGGCAATGATCGAGAAATGAAATTTATTTTCGTCAAGGACAAGGGTCGCTTGACAATTATTGGTTCCTGATCCCACTAAAAAGGAAAAGAAGTAACTAGTTTATAAGTCAGCTATGTCTAGATTAAATTCTAACGTACATAAAAACATGGAACAGGTTCATCTCTGCAATAAAATAACGTAATGTTGGCGAAGCAGGTGAGTTACTTGTAACTACCAACATGACCACGAAAGCGCTATCCTTCAGCTAGATAAACAAAGTAGCATTAATTGTAATTGAAATACGCAGGTCAGATACATTCAAAGCCATAAGTGAAATAAATACCAAGTATAAGAGCGTAAGTGGCAAGGACAAATCAATGACTTACGGTCATATATAGAGGTCAATGCAGTGTAGCGCAAGCAGGCGTCAAGGCGAGAATAAAATGACAATGAAACCGCCGGCAAAACAAAGCAGCTAGTTTGTAATTGGAGCGCGTACGCAGACGTACGGCGCAAAGGAAAAGTAATTTCTAAGTCATAAGGAACAAGGAGTTGTTTGCTAGATTTCTTCTTCTATGTACTATTATATCAATGTCTTTCTTCTGAATTTGTTTAAATACCCTAACCCGCCTAAACCCGTCCCGTAGACTTGACGTCACAGATTGAGAAATGCGGTTGACGTGGAAGGCTGGTTTGGCATACGATTTTCAAAAGGAAACGCGTGAACGAAATCGGGAAAAGCTAGTTTTGAAATGTCTTAATTTTTCCTTTTAAAGGCAATCCGAGACGCAAACTGAGATCGCGTTAAGGAATTTGAATATTTTCTTGAATGGTGTTCTGTTCTCATGTGAGAGGGCGATCAGATGTGACTGATTGATCCTCACATCTAGTAAAAGGGAAATTTTTATTGAAATGACAGTGATAACTTTAATGAATCTAATAAATAAAAAGAACGATTCAAATGAATTAAAATAATAATAATAATAATTGCTAACAGATCGGAGAAACTAATGTATTGTGGCTGTGAACTAAAAGCATAATTAGTCTTAGAGAAAGATGAAGAACAATGTAAAGCGAAATGTTAAAGATAGTTACCAACAAAGTAACAGAAATTGAAATGGACATGATAATCAAAGCTCTGAATTGGCAAGCTTCAAAGTGAGACAAACTATTTGATTATAAACTGTAAAAAAAATTGTCTACATAGTACTGAATAAGTGAAGGCTTAAAATTGTGTGGAAGTCTGCCACAGACACGAAGCAATGCGTCGTTGTTATAAGTAAGTGATAATTTCATTCACGATGAAGATAAAAAGTGTTACACGTGCAGATAGGCCGACGGACAATGATAGTCCGGTTGTATAACCGAAGGCGGTGATGTGATTACGTGCAGTGCATCGGAAACCAAGTGAGTTAGCTGCTTTGCAAAGTGCGAGCGCTAGCCTACGTTAAAATCTTCAAAATAGGCTGGAAAATGTGGAGACAGGGATGGTTTCAATGGAGTCTCTGTTCCTGGTAGTCCTCGTCCCTCCGCACCAGCTCAGCAAACAACAAAATACCACAACACCATCGACGCAACGTGTTCGCTGAACCGTGCGCGGAAAAGCTGAAATACCGCGTGGAGGCTAGTGAGCGCCTCGAGTTGCGATTCAGCTCTAACAATCAGCCTGTGCCAACGTCCATCGACGCAACAAACGCGTTAAATTTAAAGTGATGTACCAGCACAGCACTCCCGCTGCAGTTCGACGAAACAGACTTTCCATGAAAGCCGCTCCCAAAATAAAAGACTCTTATATGAGTTCACAACATATCACATACTATGCTAATGTTATATCCCGTGAATGAAATGCGAACAGCCATACCACACGGGAATAGTGACAAAGTCAAATTCCTATGAATCCCAAGTCCTAAAATTAGATTTAAGTTTAGATTTTTGGCTAATGGGTATTTATATTTTTTTGTTACATGTAACGTGTGTACGTGCGAGTGAGACTCGCCCGCCAGAGCTGATGAAAAGTTTTCTACTCGGAGACCGCAAAGTAGCGATCCAACTTCTCAAGGGGTAAGCTTCACCTGGAGGAGAATCAAATTTTAACTTACCTGTCAAATACACAAACAATGAAAGCGTAAAAATCATGACAACAAGTGAGCAATGGAAAATGGACACGTGCGAGAAATTCCATGTGTGAGAATTATATGTGTATAAAAATGGACACGTGTGAGAAATTACATGTGTGAGAATTATGTGTGTATAAAAAGATGAATCCTATGTGTTTTCTTTCAGGAGTAAAGAGCCTATGAGCTCTGGACAATAACTTGAGGCCACAAAGATGGTCGGTATCAACTCTGTAAAAAAAGGACTGTAATGAGTATAATGTACAATGTCCATTGTAAACTTCGTAGATTTACTGTCTTAGTTTTCTTAAATTTTTTGTGTATATTTACCTTAAGAACTGTCTTTGCCTATGAATGAGAGATCACCATATTTGTGTAATCCTAATAATCAAATGACAGGAATACTGTGTTTGATCAGTGTAAATCTGTAAAGTACTCATTCCCATAATGTTCACGGCGACATGTGAATCTTGGTAATCTCCTTGATTTCCAAGATTCCCATGGAAGGCAATGTAACATTATCTGATTGCCTTATCATTTTAAATCATCCACTAATCGAGCAGTCGCTTGGCAACAGCTACAGTTAGCAAATAATGTTGCGAGAATGTAAAAGGTGAACGACCTGAGACGTAACTTGTTTATTGTCGAAGCGCCCTCAGAGATGCAGTGAGTTATTGACCTTGAAAACCGCGGCGCGAAAAACGGACAGAAGAAGAACACTTTTACACTTTTTTTTTATGTACGAGATATTCTCGATGAACAGTTACTCACTTTTTCTCTTGTCTCTTGTAACTTGTGTCGGAAGCGCATGTCTTGCCGCCGTATTATTATCGTTAAAAATAATATTGTTTTAGTGTAAAGTAAATGTGTAATACTAAAAGTGCCTAGCAGTGCGACGTGTATGTGAAAACGTCAAAGGAATTGTTTTCATTACGAGAAGTGCCAGTCAAAACGGCATCCATGTTAAATCCTTCATTGCAGTGTAAGTTCGTCTATTAATTGCCATAAATTCAGAGTTAAATGGAACTGGTGTATGGACTATTTATGGAAGTTGCATGCGGCGAAATATTTTCTCCGCGCCATATTCTACTGGTAAATGCATGATAAACTACGGTCCCTTAGGAAATTCATGTTGAGCTATCCCAAAATAATTATATTTTGAATAGGCATTTTCTCTCCTCTGCAATGCAACTTCCGACTGATCAGTCGATCAAACAAGAAACAGCCGCACACGGTCGGCGTTCGCAAACATGTTTCCACCGCTGATTATAGCTATATGTTACAGCACAAAAGTAAACATATTGTTATAATTAGTGACTACGAATGGCGACATTTATAACTGTATGTTTATGTATACACATTACGTAAACAAATCGTTATAGTTCCCCGCTGATATTCTAATTCTACAATTGTGTCCTTTGTACATTGTCTTTATTACATTAATGTATCCATCTTCTATATCTATTTTCTTCATTTCGTCCTGTAGTCTCTCCCTGTTAACTGAGTCATATGCCTTTTCTATGTCTATAAATACCATTATCACTATGACAGCATTCTATTTAATTCATTGTGCTTTTCATAAATCCGACGACGATTACGTGATATGTCCAAAGTTGACTGATTCGCGAGAAAACTATCTTGTTCGTCATTATCTAAATTCCACGTGGTAAATGTGATGTAGCAAACACATTCGGCCAGTATTTAAAATTGTGAGGAATTATTAAAACTTTTGGAAAGTACTTCTGTGATGGAAAGTGGATGTAGTTGCTGGGATGTTCGCCACTGGGAAGTTTTAATTTAATTTACTGTTTTTTGCGGCAAACAATACAGCCATTAAAACTGTTACATACATACATGTTGTTGTTGTTGTTGTTGTCTTCGGTCCAGAGACTCGTTTTATGCTGCTCTCCACGCTATTATATCCTGTGCAAGCTTCTTCATCTCCGAGTAACTACTGCAACCTACGTACTTCTGAATCCCTCTATGATTTTTACCCTCCGCGCTTCCCTTCAGCACTAAATAGATGATCCCTTGATGCCTCAGAACGTGTCCTACCAACCAATCCGTTCTTCTAGTCTAGTTGTGCCACAAGTTCCTGTTCTCCCCAGTTCTATTTGGTACCTCCTCATTAGTTACCTGATCTGCCTATCTAATCTTCAACATTCTTCTGTAGCACAACATTTCGAAAGCTTCTATTGTCTTCTTGTCCAAATTAGTTATCGTCCATGTTTCACTTCCATACATGGCTACACTCCATACAAATCCTTTCAGGAAAGAATTCGTGACACTTAAATCTATACTCAATGTTAACAAATTTCTCTTCTTCAGAAACGCTTTCCTTGCCATTACCAGTCTACATTTTACATCCTCTCTACTTCGACTGCCGGCCTCTGTGGCCGAGCGGTTCTAAGCGCTTCAGTCCAGAACCGCGCTGCTGCTACGGTCGCAGGTTCGAATCCTGCCTCTGGCGTGGATGTGTGTGATGTCCTTAGGTTAGTTAGGTTTAAGTTGTTCTAAGTTTAGGGGACAGATGACCTCAGAAGTTAAGTCCCATAGTGCTCAGAGCCATTTGAACCATAGAATGGTATGAGCGAGACCTTTCTAATTTTCGAAGGTCTGACATCCCTAGCTCCACACTGACACGGCGACTGCACTGGAATGGTCCATTTGACAGACGTTCAGTACGCTGTATTCCGTTGACTCCAGCACATCGGCACCATTCCTGTCAAGTCAAGAACATAGGGACCGGACGAACGAGAACTGGAATCGTGTGCTCGGATCAGAGCATATTCGGTCTGAGTGGAGATTCTGGACGTAACGTCGTATGACAGCAGGTGATGACTCGTAATAGACCTAAGGTCATTATGAAACATGATCGTGTATGTGTTGCAGCTGTTATGGTGTGCGAAGGTATAATGTTGCAAGGGCCTAGTGACATCCAAAGCTTTGAAGACGGTACAGTCATCAATCAAAACTATTGTGATGCTGTACTCCTTTCCCATGAGTGTATTTCCAGGGGAACTTTCGGGTCTAGTTTTCGTTTTAAGCCTGACAATGTGCACCAGCGTCGAATAGCGGAGATAGAGGAGCGTTGGGAATGAGGCGATATTCGGTAAATGGACTGGTGTGTCCATTCCCTCGGCTTAGATCCGATCGAACAGACGTGATTTGTGTTGTGGAAGCGTACGTGCACATACGCCAACGACCAGTAGCTGTCAAACGCGCCGGCGGTGGAATGGAACGCCCTATCAAAAGAAATCTTTACCAACCTTGGGGCTAGCATAGTAGTAGGTTCCGAAGAATGGTTCAAATGGCTCTGAGCAATATGGGACATAACATCTAGGGTCATCAGTCCCCTAGAACTTAGAACTACTTAAATCTAACCAACCTAAGGACATCACACACATCCATGCCCGAGGCAGGTTTCGAACCTGCGATCATGGCAGTCACGCAGTTCCGGACTGAGGCGCCCAGAACCGCTCGGCCACCGCGTCCGGCTCCGGAGCATAGATTGCCCTCCAACGTGACCACATCCCGCCTTTTGTTAGAAACCGCACTGATTTCTATGTGATTATGAGCATTGAATAAAACTGGCATTGCTCTTCGTGTCACTGCGTATTTCTTCTGTAATTTACTGTAGCAGCTGTCCCTGTGTATCGTCCAAGTTTCATCGAACTATGTTACACATCAGTGACACATCACTCGCAAATTACTCTCGACCTTAAGTTTTGTACTCCGACGTATTAACTCTTTAACCGTCCATGTTTTCTTGGTTAAAGTGTACGAATGAAACTGAGACATTTTCTTGATTTCCTTGATCTTGAACTTCCAGATTCCTCTTGGCGTGTAAAACAGCGTGAGCATTCTTACACGCACGGCATGGCCGCGTGTTTCGGTTTATTAGCATGCATAAACCCGTTACACTTTTGCGTGAGTTATTTTCTAGGCATTGCATAGTAGCGCACAGCAAAAGCAGCGAGATTTATTTTCAGCACCGCAAGCCATTAGGTGGTTTATCACAGGTTCCATAGCAGAGCAGAACACAGCAGATCCTCCGCAGCGCAACTAAGCTTTCAATTTTAGGGCCATGACGAACCATTCTTTGGTGTATTTAAGGACCAGTGGACGTCTGTCTGCGATGATTTCTGTACATTTGTAAAGCAGTAGCAGTAACTGCTCCACATGGTTGTTCCGTATGATGGTTCATTCTTGAAGGGCGATGTGCTGAGTAATTCCACGGATAGTTACATCTAATGTTAAAAACACTTATGAAAGTCAGGGAAAAGACTGCAAGTTTCCACATTGAGTTCAATGTACGAGTAATAATGTTTCGCAGATTAGGCAAGTACACAGTAAGTTAAGCAGTGTTAGTGATGAGTTAATAAGGCATCTTATGGACAAGTTAAAGATCCGACTCTTTCATTCACAGGTGCCAGGTCATATTCCATATTACGGATAAAGCATTGCGTTTAGAACGTTCAGTAGCATTTAGAAAGTTGCAGCACAGAACCTCCACAGAATTTAAGCCCAAAATCCTTCATAACAGTAACTTTCAGAAGATTAAACCCAAAGTCACACATATTGAACCACACACATAAACCTCATACCCTTCGCTATCGATATTTTTACTTGCATTTATCCGATTTCTTCGTGCGGTTTAAATTTCCTTACTTGTTTTGTCTTTTAGAAATTATCTTCAGCTTCACTGGCATATACTGGAAGCCAGCACCACCACTAACGCGCAGTGTCTTAATACGTAGTGTGGAGGATAGCTCCCGTCAGTTAATGCTACCAAAATATGAGAACGGTGCTTATCTCAATTTTGACACGAAGCAGGAGGCAAAAATTCCGCGATTTCTATAACGAGTTTTGCTTAACTACTTTAGTAGAGGTTCAAGATATCGCTTCAGTTGTAAGGTTCGTTTTATTTTTCAGTACTTGGAGCACAGCCGCTTTCGGGTTCTTACATGCCCATTTTCAGGTGTGATATTGAAAATAAACAAGAGACCGAAGCTAATAGCTATTTTTACACACGATGGTACATATGAAAAATGAAAAGTGTTCCATGTAATTTTTTATAGAACCACGGTCAGGCTAGGTGCATTAAAACCTAAGTTAATGGGGAAGAGAGACCAGACAATTCTACGGATGACTGCCTCGGATAAAGAAAAATGCAATCATTACCAAAACTGTCTTTTTTTGACGGGAAGAACAAAGCGGGATCAGCTAGCCTGACTGTTCACAATTTGAATTAATGATTTAAATTCAAAATGAAAAAAAATCGTTAAAAAAGGTGACGTGAAAAACCTTAAGAGTACATAACTAGTGGTTAAAGGACATACTGAACAGGGGCAGTACAGAACTACATTAAAAGTGACTGGAAATATTCGACATAAAGATTATTTATAAACTGTAAATCACAAGTAAAGTTTTTTCGCTTTCCATGCGTGGCATGCAAGTTGTTAATTAAGTCGGGATGCGTATGGCGACATGAAATAATGTGCGACAGTCATGAGTTAAAAGAAGATATACATTTGTCACTGATTAAAAAGCATCTCGGTACTAAACAAAGTGGAAGGTAGCGAAAGCCGTAAGTCCACACTGTCAAAAACTCCTGTACCAGTTAATAGATAGCAGCAGTACACCGAGCGAGATGGCGCAGTGGTTAAACCCTGGACTCACATTCGGGAGGACGACGGTTCAATCCCGCGTCCGGCCATACTGCTTTAGAGTTTCCGTGATTTCCCTAAATCGCTCCAGGCAAATGCCGGGACGGTTCCTTTCAAAGGGCACGGCCGACTTCCTTCCCCGTCCTTCCCTAGTCCGGAGAGACCGATGACCTCGCTGTCTGGTCTCCTTCCCCAAAAGCAACCCCAACAACAAGTAGCAGTACCACAAATGGGACACATTAAAAGTAGGAGCCATTGAGTAATTTCTAACTCAAAGCCGGCGGCTCAACGAGGCTTAAGTAAGACGAAATGTGACACAAAATTTACATCATGAGTGGCACGCAAATTTTAATTTAGTGAGGACACACATAACGACTCACAATAATGCGCCGTAGTAATACGATAAAAAATTAAAAATATGCTAACTTCTGTTAAAAGAAGATATTTTACAGCCATGTGAAATAGAAACTGGGTTGATTTTGCAGTCATTGCTGTAGAAAATAGGCATATGCCGTACAGTAGCTAAGCCTCATTAAGTGCTATCTAAACAATAGCGAAAACGCTGACCCAGTCAAGAAGTATGCGTGGGCAAACGTACAATAATCAGAAGCCAGATGGAGATTGTTTCCCCCTTCTTGTAACGCTACTCCGTCCTCTGCGCTCACTAGTGGCACATTGCGTCCCGGTGTTCACTGCGTGTTTCTCTGCCCAGTCCGTCGTCTGTAGTACGAGGTTTTTTCCGGAAAATACGTGTAAAAGTTGAATAATAATATTTTACAATTAATCAGGTATTACAATATGGTCTCCTTCAAAGTACTCGCCCTGAGACGCGATACACTTCTGCCAACGCCGTTTCCACTGTTGATAACATTGCTGAAAGTCTTCAGTTGTGATGTTGTTCAGTTGCCGTGTTGTTTCCGCCTTGATGGCTTCCACATCTCCCAAGTGTCGCCCCCGAAGCACCATTTTGCATTTCGGGAACATGAAGAAGTCACACGGAGCTAAATCGGGTGAATAAGGCAGGTGGTCTGTCGCGGTGATTGAGCTTCGGGCCAAAAACTCGCGCACAACGAGCGACGTGTGAGCGGGCGCATTGTCGTGATGAAGGATCCACCTGCCCCTTTTGCCAACTCCGGTCGAACTCGGGCCACGCGAGCTCTGAGACGTGTCAGAACTTCAACCTAAAAATTTGCGTTCACTCTCTGTCCGGGAGGGACAAATTTCTTGTGAACAATGCCCCTAGAATCAAAGAAAACAATCAACATTGTCTTCACATTGGACCTTGATTTTCGCGACTTTTTTGTTCTCGGTTCTCCTGCTAGTTTCCATTCCTTGCTCTGAGATTTGAGCTCCACATCGAATTGGTAAAACCAGGACTCGTCTCCAGTGATGACTCGGTTGAGAAAGTCCCCTCGTTCCTCTGCTTCCAACCAATCCTCACAGCACTCAACCCTCTTTGCTTTCTGTTCTGGCGTCAAGTGCTTCGGTACGATTTTCGCACACAATTTCTTCATTTCAAGTTTTTGCGTCAGAATTTCGTCGCCGATTGTTTTGGGGATTGACAGCTCGTCAGCAATCATTCTGACTGTCAATCTACGGTCTTTAAGAACACAAGCCCGAATTCGTTCAACATTTGCATCGGAACTCGATGTCGACGGGTGTCCTGGCCGAGGGTCATCGTTCACTTCTTCTCGGCCATCCCGGAACCTTTTTAACCACTTGTTCACGGTTGGTTCCTTCAGAGAATTGTCTCCGTAAACCTGTTTCAAACACAAAAATCTGACGGCCATTCTTGCCTAGCTTTGCAAGAAACTTGATGTTGACGCGCTGTTCCTCAATCAGAGAGAGCTCCATGCCGACGGCAGGTGAAAAAGAGTAACTGTCAACAAGCTGCCGCACACTCCCACCTTCACGCAGAGTGCGTTGATGAGATTGATTACAGCAGTAGTCCCACCTGTCGGTGACTGCAACTTGTGACATAAAGACGTTATTCAACTTTTATACGTGTTTGCCAGACAAACCTCGTATTGTCTGGTGTCGCTTTGCCATTGAGTTAGTATTTACCGCACCTAGCCCTACTGCTGTTTTCTAAAACGTTATATGGGACATCTTACCCTTTCGTATGCACTACCGCTTGTAAAAATTATTAATAGCTTCGGTCTCTTGTTTATTTTCAGTATTACACCTGATAATTGGCATGTAAAGGCCTAAAACCAGTCATGCTTTGAGTATTTAAAAGAACTTTACAACTGAAGTGATATCTTCCACCTCTAATGCACAGTTGCGGATGTTCCTCCAACAGGATTGCTTGTCAACCACTTTCATTAATTAAAACGTAAACTAAGTTATGTCAATAACTTTGATTAGACAAAATGTAAATAATTCTCTGACCAAACAGAATCTTTTCATATCCACCTCCACAGCACTTTGTCTGCTATTTATGTGGGTACTTTCTATTTCAATCTAGTTCCGTCAATGGATTATAAACACGATTTCGAAGCGACCAGAACCAGAATTATAAGTATCATTGACCATTAAAACCTCTTAAAATTACTAATTCGTAAGACAAGACGTAATTGTGGTACACAGATTGTTTGCCGTTATTGGATGATCAACTGGAATTCCAGGTGTACCGGTATGAATTGAGCGTTTTTTTTTGTGAAAATGAAACACTAATTTTGAATTGAAAAGTAAAAACATTTTGTTCAGAATACAGACCATTGCTTTCTATTCATTTTGACCACCTTTGTGGCAATTTGTGGACACCACGTCAATAGAAATGTTCGTCTTTTGAAGCAAACCTATCAGACACCCAATTTTCGACTTCTTTGTGGGAATCGAAGTGTTTCTCCTGCTTTGTGTGCTGGTGTATTGTCGTGTAAAAAAGCTACTTTGCCATGTCTTCTGGCCCATTCGTCTTTTTTCGATCAATGCATAGTTGAAATTGATCATTTGTTGTCTGTATCGATTAGTATTCACAGTTTCACCGGGTTTTGGAAGCTCATGATACACCACACCTTTCTGATCCCACCAAACACGGGGCATTGTCTTCTTGCCGAATCTATCTGGTTTTGCAGTCGATGTTGATGGTTGTCCCGGATTAACCCATGATTTTTTCCGTTTTGGATTCTTAAAATAAATCCATTTTTCATCCTCAGTAACAATTCGATGCAAAATTGATCTTCTTTTATGTCTTTGAAGCAAAATTTGACAAATGGTTTTTCGGTTTCCCATCTGTCTTTCATTCAATTCATATGGCACCCATTTTCCACACTTTTGGATCTTTCCCCGTAGCTTTCAAACGGTTAGAAATTGTTTGTTGTGCAATATTTAGCATTGATCCCATTTGCTTCTGACTCAAAGTATCATCTTCATCCAATATTGCTTGCAATTCGGCGTCTTCGAACTTTTTTGGTGGTCCTCCACGTTCTTCATTTCTTACATCAAAATCATTATTTCCGAACGGTTGAAACCATCTTTTGCATGTTGCTTCTGATAGAGCATGATCACCATATGCCTCGACAAGCATTCGATGCGACTCTGCAGCACCTTTTTTCAAATGAAAACAAAAAATTAATGCTTTCCGCAAATCATCACTTTCTGGTACGAAATTCAAAATTGTTAACACGATGAAAACATATGATGTTGTTTGTTCCATGACTTGATGTATACTAAATACATTTGACAGATGTCATACCAACGAAACAAACAAAAATTAAGGCTTGTTCATAAAAAATGTTCCCTATCAACACACTTGTATCTTAACGCTTATTTCATAGCGGTACACCTGGTAATGTAGCTGCTTCAGCTGAAGATAAAGTGAGTCTCTTAACGCACCATACCATTGACGGGTTTAGCAAAACAAAATGGTTCAAATAGCTCCAAGCAGTATGGGACTTAACATCTGAGGTCATCAGTTCCCTAGACTTTGAACTACTTGAACCTAACTTACCTGAGGACATCACACACATCCATGCCCGATGCAGGATTCGAACCTGCGACCGTAGCAGCAGCGCGGTTCCGGACTGAAGCACCTAGAACCACTCGGTCACAGCGGCCGGCTCGTGTTTAGCAAGGATACGTTTCGACAATACAGCTGTTAATGCATACTCACCACGCACACCCCTATCTCTGCTTTGTTAAGGTTTGAAACCATCATATAAGTCACGTAAGGGAGGGCGAAATGTCAAGTTTCCGTCATTACGCGATATGCAAAGTGGAATCACTTTGAGCTGATGAAACACGATTAGCAGGTAAACATTTATTCGTTCAGATTTACACTTGTCTGTGCGTCAGCCTAGGCTGACACCCCGTCCCAGGGATACTACGGGATTCTGCTGACTCCTGTTGTCAAATTGGCTGGCTGGTTGCCAAAGCTACTACACCACCAATACTGCCAAAGTTTTATGGGCTGCCGTCTAATAGTCTGCCGACGAAGCTGCAGCATGAGTGCGAGCCCCACAACGCTTTAGAGTATCCTAGATCTCACTCCAGAAGATGGCGATGTCCCATGATGACTGACCGGGATGCGCCACACTGTTGGAAGCTGTGTAAGCGGTAGAGCCTGGCCTCAGCAGATAGGTAGGCTCTTGCCACCTGGAAGTACCTGTAGCGATGGTCAGTAGCAGAGGCTGTAGATGGCCCTCTTTCGTGACAGTGATGGTGATGGTGCAATAACCACCACAGAATGTACTGTTGTTGGAAGACCATTCGTCTCCTGACCAAAGACATTGTATGTGCCAGCCACTGTAATGTCTCATGAGTAGCTGGCACTGGGTACTTCGCTGTTGTCATCTTGGGTGTGGCAGGCCGTATGTTCACGAGAACTGCTGGAACATCTAACACTTGATTGTCACTACACCGTAATACTCATTTTCACCAGCTGCGACATATTCGCGTATATGGTGATCCAATTCTGTCAAATGTTTTTTATTCCAGTCTTTGATCACATAGATCTAAAACAAGGTGTAGAATAGGTCACATCGTTCACACAGTCATTTTTGCCAAAATGGACGATTTGGCCTATTCTACACCTTATTTTAGATCTAAGTGACGATGCTGTGCTGCGTACGTGTATGTGTTTTGACGATGCCATTTCGGCCTTAGCACTTTAGGACATGGTGTAGAAAAGATCTGAGGATGGTCATTACTCACTTAAACCGGTCATCGTCAAAAGAATTGATACTGTGATCAAAGACTGGAATAAAAGAAATTTGTATTAGTCATTGTATCGAGTGCTTTGGTGTAGACTCCTGACCAACCGAATTCAGAGCTTGAGAACTATGGTGCTTGGGTTGGAGGTATACACATGATGATCTGTTACTTATGATTAAATGGAGCCTGTTCCGTTACTAGTGACCAACAGTCCTCATTCCACTGTGTTTTCTCAAAATTTGTTACAAAGTCTAACTGTACTGCCAGGTTTCTGCAATGTGTTATTGCATTTGAGGTTATTGCGTAAGAGCTAACGAAAATATGTCTCTCTGTCTCTTGGTGGACATTATGCTAAATGGGTAACTTGTACCTGGTGATTCGTGCCATTGTGGCAACGTGTGCTCACGTATGTGACCGACTTACGGTATTGATTATTTCTTCCTGCTGCACACCTATGTCACAGCCCCTGCCTGTTGTTGCCTGTGGCTGTGTCAGCGCCCTCGATTTAGTCTGTAGAATGACACAATTAACTGCAATAAAGTTTGTAGTTATTATTTCACATGGTAGAAAATTAGTCAGTAACCTAGACTCATAAGAATCTTCACAACAATACAGGCTCTGCAGTATCTTATTTATTCGCTGACACCAGGCAAACGTCTATCAATTGACTCTCCTGAAAGGGAACATACGTAGTTCATGTAAAAATGCTGGCTGGGACGTCATGGTTGATGACACATTAAGTTTAGGTCTGTCTTCGGTGTGTGCTCAGATAGACTAATACTAACGTAACTGCTCCCAATAAACCCGAAATCTGGGTTCCAGTCCTTGTCTGGCACAAATTTTTCCAGTCGTCATTCCATAATACTACCGATAGTTGTCTAGATTGACAACTGCGAGTACATTTCATGTATAGTGAGAGATGCTTTATGATTTTACTAAGGAATGACACCTATCCCTATCAACAATACTCTTATTTTTCGCAGTGTTGGTGTATATGTTTTATGACTTCCGCTTAATGCTGTATAGACGTCGAAGCAGTATCAAGAGAAGTAGGATAATATATTATAAAACATTATGTAAAGGCAAAATTCCTACAGTGATTGCAGAAAGATCGTTCTAAGTGATTGAAATTTCTTAGTAAAAATTTTCAGTTTAACTGAAATAACTTAATTCTGAAACTGCTGAGTGAAACTGAATGCAAGTGAATCCGCTTAAACTGCTGAGTGAAACTGAACGTACTGTCGCTTTGCTTGTCTTTATCATTCCATTGCAGACATATAGAATTATTCCTGACCCATACAAACTCAAATTTATTCTATTCATTTACGACCTACAATAGACAACGATACGCAGTCTTACTGCACAAATAATGAACACAAAAGAATGATTGTGAATTAGAACAACTCCTAACAATAATCCATACATTTCATAAGTCACTCACCTCACAGAAAATCTACATAACACGAACTACAGCCATATAGCAAACACCATTACAGCCAGCTAAATAAAAGATTCTAGCTACTGTAGGCTCTAACTACTAATAGGCATGTGATTAGCAAAGGAAAGATTTTCTTGCAGAGCAAACAATGTATTCAGCAAATTTTACCTTAATAATGTGACATCCAGTTAAAAAAAATATAATCGATACAATATTACATTTCCATGACGGACACACTTCCCGATCATCTGCTTGCAGTAACACTTCAGACCTCTACCCTCTGTCATTGCGAACTGTTACCTTAATAATGTGACATCCTGTTAAAAAAATATATAATCGATACAATATTATATTTCCATGACGGATACACTTCCCGATCGTCTGCTTGCAGTAACACTTCAGACCTCTACCCTCTGTCACTGCGAACTGTTACCATCAATGCTGGCTATTCACCTCCAACTGCCTTCACTGCTGGCTGTTAACTTACAACTGCGAGTCCGACCAGCCACAGAGTCTCTTTCAAAGGGCATGTAAAGCTGTCAGAGTTATTAGTGCAATATATCGCGCTGCCAACATATATGCAGGCTACTCACAAGATTTACGGAAAACTAACATCGAACTTCCAAAGTCAGCGAAAGTAATCATGTAAGTGTTTGTAAGCTAACAACAAAACAACACAAAATAAACACAAATCACATAAAAAATGGTAGATAGTGATAAAGTAGTCTCTAATTACGCTCAACTTGAACCGTGAAAGTCAAATAAACTCGTACTTGGTTATGAATGTGCGGTAATACACTACTAGCCATTAAAATTGCTACACCACGAAGACGACGTGCTAAAGGCGCGAAATTTAACCGACAGAAAGAAGGTGCTGTGATATGCAAATGATTAGCTTTTCAGAGTATTCACACAAGACTGGCGCCGGTGGCGACACCTACAACGTGCTGACATGAGGAAAGTTTCCAACCGATCTCTCATACACAAACAGCAGTTGACCGGCGTTGCCTGGTGAAACGTTGTTGTGATGCCTCGTGTAGGGAGGAGAAATGCGTAACATCACGTTTCCGACTTTGATAAAATTCGGATTGTAGCCTATCGCGATTGCGGTTTATCGTATCTCGACATTGCTGCTCGCGTTGGTCGAGATCGAATGACTGTTAGCAGAATATGGAATCGGTGGGTTCAGGAGGGTAATACGGAACGCCGTGCTGGATCTCAACGGCCCCGTATCACTAGCAGTCGACAGGCATCTTATCCGTATGGCTGTAACGGATCGTGCAGCCACGTCTCGATCCCTGAGGCAACAGATGGGGACGTTTGCAACACAACAACCATCTGAACGAACAGATCGACGACGTTTGCAGCAGCATGGACTATCAGCTCGGAGACCCTGCCTGCGGTTACCCTTGATGCTGCATCACAGACAGGAGCGCCTGCGATGGTGTACTCAATGACGAACCTGGGTGAACCAATAGCAAAACGTCATTCTTTCGGATGAATCCAGGTTCTGTTTACAGCATCATGATGGTCGCATGCGTGTTTGGTGACATCCAGTGAACGCACATTGGAAGCGTGTATTCGTCATCGCCATACTGGCGTATCACCCGGCGTGATGGTATGGGGTGCCATTGGTTACACGTCTCGGTCACCTCTTGTTCGCATTGACGGCGCTTTGAACAGTGGACGTTACATTTCAGATGTGTTACGACCCGTGGCTCTACCGTTCATTCGATCCCTGCAAAACCGTACATTTCAGCAGGATAAAGCACGACCGCATGTTGCAGTTCATGTACGGGACTTTCTGGTTACAGAAAATGTTTGACTGATGCCTTGGCCAGCACATTCTTTAGATCTCTCACCAATTAAAACGTCTGGCCAATGGTGGCCGAGCAACTGGTTCGTCACAATAAGCCAGTCACTACTCTTGATGAACTGTGGTATCGTGTTGCAGCTGCATGGGCAGCTGTTCCTGTACACGCCATCCAAGCTGTGTTTGACTCAATGCCCAGGCGTATCAAGGCCGTTATTACTGCCAGAGGTGGTTGTTCTGGATACTGATTTCTCAGGATCTATGCACCTAAATTGCGTGAAAATGTAATCACCCGTCAGTTCTAGTGTAATATATTTGTCCAATGAATACCCGTTTATCGCCTGCACTTCTTCTTGGTATAGCAATTTTAATGGCCAGTAGTGTACGAAAATGTAAAACAAATTTCACTTGGTTGGAAAGCTGTCAGATTTTAAAATTCCCTCCGACAGCCTGCCTTGCAGCAATAGCGAACGAGCAGCCTTGCAATGATTCGACGGCACTCGTAATCTAATGGCGGACGCCACGTCTTTCACAGAAAACCACATACCACAACAGAAGTCGTAAAATCGCCTCGTGGAACACTGCACACACACATAACAACACGTCCATGCCGAAGACACTTTAAAACACGTGCAGTAACACGTACAATAATATAAAAGATACGGCGGAAGTAGTAGACAGTATTGAGTATTGCTAAAAGTGAAAACAACAATGTACCACGGATTTGTGTTAATTTTCATTCGATATTTTTTTCCGTTAGTTGCAATGGTGTCCACCAAATACTGTGATCCTTTTTCCCCTGTGGCTAAAAGGACCATGTCATCAGCAAACCTCAAACACCCTTACTCTTCTTCCTCCAATTTCTACTCCTTTGTCATCTAATGAGCATTGGTCAATCATATTTTCCAGATAGAGGTTGAAAGGAGTACGTGATAGACAGCATCCTTGTCTTACTCCTTTTCCTAGTCTGATCCAGTTTGTACTTTCTCCTCTCACTTTAACTGAAACTTTTTGATTAAGATATAATGAGTTTATAAGTCTTCTGGTTTTCCAGTCCTCTCTCTTTTCCCTCATTACAGCCGCCAGCTTGTCGCAAACCACATTGTCAAATTCCTTTTCTAGATCGATGAAGCACATATATAGGTCTCTTCCTTTTTCAATAAACCTTTCTCCCAAGATTCGTAGGAGCCCTAATGCATCTCTTATAAACCCTCAAAGCGTTTTCAACAGAGATTCGTCACAGAAGAAAAAGAAATTACAAATGAATCAGTTTCAAACGCTTTGAGGGTTTATAAGAGGGAAGCACTCCATGCTGCAGCCTATCTGCGTGTGTATTCGGGGAGACGCGGCATCGACGGCAGTTCGTTGTTGTTGGCAGTGTAATTTAAAAAAATGGCTGCAAAATGTTACATCCTAGTCCGAATGTTTGCGATTACTTTGTTCTGCACGCACATGATTCTGTTATCAATGTCGCGTTCACATTATCGGGACGACGCCACAATGAGTTTAACTCACCGATCACTGAACTATACTCCATCCGCTTTTAGCACATCACATTGCGAACTAAAAATTCCAGCTACAGCAGTACAATATGTAATAAACAGGTTCATTACTTCCATGTCGGCAGCTAATGTTTTAACACGCTCTGTAGTTCACTGAGCTGCGAACAAGGTAAAAATTGTAAAGTACGTTAGTGGGCGCGAATCAGCTAGATCCAAAATAGCTCCGTTCTAGCGACGGTAATCACTGCCCATTCGCGTGAGAATTTTCGCTGCTGTTCGTTAACACTCAGCCACGCTCACAGATTTAAACACACTTACCTTTTGTTTCATAACGTTGACCGTAATAATTTGTCGAATCTGTGCACGAAACACAAGGACGCGGTCGTAAGAATCGTTTGCGTTGCGGACCTACGTGGTAATAGCACGATTACACAACATTAACGCGCATATACATCGCTATTGCGCACCCACTGACTGTCGCTGTCCGATTGGCAATATACAGGGTGGTTCAAAAAGAATACCACAACTTTAGGAATTTAAAACTCTGCAACGACAAAAGGCAGAGCTAAGCACTATCTGTCGGCGAATTAAGGGAACTATAAAGTTTCATTTAGTTGTACATTTGTTCGCTTGAGGCGCTGTTGACTAGGCGTCAGCGTCAGTTGATGCTAGGATCGCTCAACAGAAAGCTTTTTGTGTTATTGAGTACGGCAGAAGTGAATCGACGAGAATCCGCGGGAAACAACTCAGTACGAACGTGACTCGCCTAAGGTGAACGTTTTCTGTGCCATTTCAGCCAATAAAGTTTTTGGTCCCTTTTTCTTCGAAGGTGCTACTGTAACTGGACTACAGTATCTGGAGATGTTAGAGAATTGGCTGTTCCCTCAGCTCGAACAAGAAGCACAACAATTCATATTTCAGCAGGATGGAGCGCCACCACATTGGCACTTATCTGTCCGTAACTAACTGAACGTCAACTACCCGAGGCGATGGATCGGCCGCCAGGCAGCCCGTGACAGAGCACTTCATCACTGGCCTCCAAGAAGCCCCGATCTTACCCCCTGCGATTTTTTCTTATGAGGGCATGTTAAGGATATGCTGTTTCGGCCACCTCTCCCAGCCACCATTGATGATTTGAAACGAGAAATAACAGCAGCTATCCAAACTGTTACGCCTGATATGCTACAGAGAGTGTGGAACGAGTTGGAGTATCGGGTTGATATTGCTCGAGTGTCTGGAGGGGGCCATATTGAACATCTCTGAACTTGTTTTTGAGTGAGAAAAAACTTTTTTAAATACTCTTTGTAATGATGTATAACAGAAGGTTATATTATGTTTCTTTCATTAAATACACATTTTTAAAGTTGTGGTATTCTTTTTGAATCACCCTGTACATTAGTGGGCGCGAATCAGCTAGATCCAAAACAGCTCCGTTCTAGCGACGGTAATCACTGCCCATTCGCGTGAGAATTTTCACTGCTGTTCGTTAACACTCAGCCAAGCTCACAGATTTAAACACATTGACCTTTTGTTTCATAACGTTGACCGTAATAATTTGTCGAATCTGTGTACGAAACACAAGGACGCGGTCGTAAGAATCGTTTGCGTTGCGGACCTACGTGGTAATAGCATGATTACACAACATTAACGCGCATATACATCGCCATTGCGCACCCACTGACTGTCGCTGTCCGATTGGCAATATATATATATATATCGCTCTTGCATCATAGTCCACGCAACAGCGCATTGCATTACATTTCCATGATGCACTGAAAAGAAACAGTACAAACTAAATCAAACATATGTTGCATACTTAAGATATTCATATATCAATGTAAATAAAGTAAAACACAGTCACATTTCCTACTATAGAGACAATAAAAGAAATGTTCTAGGCAACAAAAGATATATATATATATATATATATATATATATATATATATATATATATACAGAGTAAATGAAGCAAAATAAAATAATGAAGACAAATTATTATCCGTCCTGGTTAGCATATTTTCACATGAGTTATTCACTTTGTACTGTCTCAAAATGTTATTAATTCATCGAATCTTACATGTGAGGCCGACATGGGCTCAGTCTTTCAAGGAATGTGTTCACATATTTCTTTGCAAAAAGCTTCTCCTGTATATTAAAACATTACTTCATTTCACATTTTCTTCCATTGTAAACAAACGCAGTACATGATTCCACAAGATTGTAAGAAAGATATCCTTATTGAATATACAGCAATTAAAATAACGATAAACTAAACAGCATTCCAGGAAGTCGTCTGAAAGTCAATGCTGCCACCAAACGCCTGATTGATGTTTTTCTTCAGCCGGCCGAAGTGGCCGAGCGGAAGCCGGGACGGTAGCTCAGCGTGTTCGGTCAGAGGGTTAGCTGCCCTCTGTAATAAAAAAACTGAGTTAATGGATCGACAACGAACAAAAACGGATGTCTTACGACGTCCGCCCCGACCAGATGCAACGAACAACAGCGAACAAAATGAGATTACAAAAAAGAAAAAAAAAAGCGGTTAAAGGCGCTACAGTCTGGAACCGCACGACCGCTACGGTCGCAGGTTCGAATCCTGCCTCGGGCATGGATGTGTGTGATGTCCTTAGGTTAGTTGGGTTTAAGTAGTTCTAAGTTCTAGGGGACTTATGACCACAGCAGTTGAGTCCCATAGTGCTCAGAGCCATTTTTTTTATATTTTTCTTCGACAATGGCGTCATGTGCTGTCTGTGTCATCTATAGTTTACGGTTCGCAGCTACAGATGTTGGTATGTTTTTCAAGATGGCGTTGTATCGTGTTTGCGTTTCCTAAGTACGCAACACTGATGCTGCGCGATTATAGAGTGCATCTAACTACTGTTTTTACTTACAAATAAACAAACATTATTCCTAGCTTTTGTTCTTTTATTTATTAAGTTAAAAAACAATTCAGTCGACATATGAAGCTACTAGCAGCTAGTCCCGAATATTACCAATGTGCTACAACGCCTTATTACTTCAAGGACAGTAATTGTGACTAAATTGAATATATTAACTTTACATACATAAACTGAACTGTTCAGATGTATTTATATTTAATAATTATTCGTTTAATATACGAAGCAACGCATGAAATGAAAAAAAATATTGCTAGCAGCGGAAATTAAATCCGAAGAGGCGAATTGCCAGTCAGTGCCATTACATGAACTGCTGCTCAAGAATCTCTCATAATCTGAGCTTTCACAATATGTTACGTGCACTTTCAAAGAAAAAGGAGGCTGTGAGAAGTTAGCATAGATAAAGATATCTTCAAGAAATTCAGAGTGTTACCAAAATGTAGCAGTCACACCACTGCAAAGTTGGAACAGATGAAATCGTTAAAATAGAGCAAATCTCCAGCTCCAGTAGAATTCCTATCAGATTCTACACCAAATTTGCAGCTCAGTTGTTCCCTTTTCTAACCACTACACACTGTAGGTGTCTCAGGAAAAATAGTAAAAACGTGCCTGGGGGCTGATAGAAAGCACTAGTCTACGACAAGCGTTGCAGAAACAATCCACAAAATTACTGACCCTCCAGTATGCATGAGGTAAATTTGTACTGCAACTCTGGAACATATTCAGAGCACAAATGTGATCATCTATCACGAGCAAAGTAACCTCCAACGTAAATCAGCATGGATTCGGAAAACATCGATCATGCGAAAACCAACGCGCGCTTTTCTTATGCGCAATCCTGAAAACCACTGATCGACGGACTCAGATTGATCAAGTATTTCTCGCTTCCAAACAGCACATACCCGCTCCATACAGTTTCCAGTAAAAAACAATTGAAATGATCCGTAGAACACTTACCAGGTGCAGAAGTATGAAAACGGAATTTCCCTGTAGGTGGTGTTAGCAGTCAGTGTAGGGCCCATGGTCGGCCGGAGTGGCCAAGCGGTTCTAGGCGCTACAGTCTGGAACCGCGCGACCGCTACGGTCGCAGGTTCGAATCCTGCCTCGGGCATGTATGTGTGTGATGTCCTTAGGTTAATTAGGTTTAAGTATCCAGAATGAGATTTTCACTCTGCAGCGGAGTGTGCGCTGATATGAAACTTCCTGGCAGATTAAAACTGTGTGCCCGACCGAGACTCGAACTCGGGACCTTTGCCTTTCGCGGGCAAGTGCTCTACCATCTGAGCTACCGAAGCACGACTCAGGTCCGGTCCTCACAGCTTTACTTCTGCCAGTACCTCGTCTCCTACCTTCCAAACTTTACAGAAGCTCTCCTGCGAACCTTGCAGAACTAGCACTCCTGAAAGAAAGGATATTGCGGAGACATGGCTTAGCCACAGCCTAGGGGATGTTTCCAGAATGAGATTTTCACTCTGCAGCGGAGTGTGCGCTGATAAACTTCCTGGCACTTGCCCGCGAAAGGCAAAGGTCCCGAGTTCGAGTCTCGGTCGGGCACACAGTTTTAATCTGCCAGGAAGTTTCATATCAGCGCATTACGTGAAAAACGACCGGAATATCGAAAAAGGTCACACAAAGTCATATTGCTCCATGATAACGCCTCATCACACACAGCAAAAACGGGTCAGGGGAACGATCGAGTCGTTCAGTTGGGAAATACTAGGGCATCCGGCTTTTCCCCAGACTTGGCTGCGTATGATTATCGTCTGCTAGCACCTTATGACCCGCTCTCGCTTTCTTTTCGTTCTTTTCGTATGAAAATATAGGAAAATGGGGTAGAAATATATAATTAGTAATGGCGATCATTTCAATACAGTCTTGTTTATCAGTTTCAAACGACAGACGTGTAATTATTGCAAATTTGAAAATTTGTGGTAAGATCTTATGGGACAAAACTGCTGGGGTCATCGGCTCCTAAGCTTACACACTACTAAATCTAAGTTAAACTAACGACCCCATGTCCGAGGGAGTACTCGAACCTCCGACGGTGGGAGGCGGGAGATCCGTGAGAAGGGGATTTAGAGCGCACAGCTACTCCACGCGGCTAATTATTGCAACCAAGTTCCGGTTTAATACTTCTACACCTGGTAAATACTAAGCATTTGACAGAATAGTACACCTATGCTTGTTAGTGAAAGAACTATTGTGTGGGTTGTTGAGAATCTCTTGGTGGGTTCGATGCAATACGTTATGTTCGATAAAGACTCATCGACATAAGTAGACATAATTTTGGATGTCCCCCAGAGAAGCGTGTTTGAATCCTTCGGTTTCACAATGTATGTTAAAGGCCCAGAAGACAATGTTATATCAAAAAAATATTCTCGGTCTACAAGCCATGTCACTTCGAATGATATCTCGAGCTTTCGATAGCTGTCGCTGCCATCTTTACAAGGAGTTAAAAGTCTCTTTCAGAACTGGCACAGAGTTCTACTTATACAGATTTAATGCCAGTGTCTTGAATCTTCCAAAGACAAACCCGAACGACGCGTGCTTGGAAGGCAAGTTTGGCAGTTCCTGGCCGCATCCGATACGTATCGTCTTCTAACGAACGCAATAACTTCAGGATCACAGAGGTATTTTTTATATCAAGTGGCAAGATATCCCTCATTATCACATAATTAGCATAAGTAATGTCGATCCTTCCAGCTGATACTGGATTTCGCTGGCATACGGCTAGTAGTTAGTACAGCAAATCCACGCACACTGAACGGTAACTGGACGCCTACAGTTTTCATCAACCTGTACACGAGCAAGCAGCCCTGAACACATTACTTCACTGAGCAAAGATTATTTCTGGCGATAACAATCTAGTCTGAATTTCAGCATTTGAAGCAAATGTTCAGAGAAAATGGTTACAGGAACCGAGGAACTGAAATAGCTTTCAGGTGCTACCGATGGAAGACGATTCGCGAATCGATAGAAGAGACCAAGCCACATGCATTTAGTCCGTACTGTGGAGCAACTACACACATCAAAAAAAGCTTTGCATCACCTCGGTTCCGAGAGTTCCGGAACCTGTACAGTAATTGGAATAGATATCAACATAAAAATCATTTCTGCCCTTTTTATTGCTCATGAAAACCACACACTGCATGTTGTACCACCATACAGCGAGACCTTCAGAGGTGGTGGTCCAGATTCCTGTATTTACCGGTACCTCAAATACCCGGTAGCACGTCCTCTTATACTGACTACCCACAAATTAATCAAGGCCCTGTTGGTCCAGATTGTCCCACTCCTCAACGGCTATTCGGCGTAGATCCCTCAGAGTGGTTTGAGGGCCACGTCGTCCATAAACAGCCCTTTTCAATCTATCCTAGGCTGTTCGATAGTGTTCACGTCTGTAGAATATGCTGGCAACTAGTCGAGCAATATCGTTATCCTGAAGGAAGTCATTCACTAGTTGTGGAAGATGGGAGCGTGAACTGTCGTCCATGGAGACGAAATCCGCGCCAAAATGCTGCCCATACGGTTACACTATCGGTCGTAGGACGGCAGTCACGTATCGTCCAGCCGTTACGGCGCATTACATGACCACCAGTGGCGTACGTCGGCCCCACATAATGTCACTCAAAAACAGCAGGGCACCTCCACCTTGCTGCAATCGCTGGACAGTGTGTCTAAGAGGTTCAGCCTGACCGGGTAGCCTCCAAACACGTCTCCTGACGATTGTCTGGTTGAAGGCGTATGCGACACTCGTCGGTCAAGAGAACGTGATGCCAATCCTGAGCGATCCACTCGGCATGTTGTTGGGGCCATCTGTACCGCGCTGCATGGTGTCGTGGTTGCAAAGATGGACCTCGCCATGGACGTCGGGAGTAAAGTTGCGCATCACACAGCCTATTGCGCACAGTTCGAATCGTAACACGACGTCCTGTGGCTGCACAAAAAAAGCATTATTCAACATGGTGGCGTTGTTTTCGGGGTTCCTCCTAGCCATAATCCGTAGGTAGCGGTCATCCACTGCAGTAGTAGCCCTTGGGCGGCCTGAGCGAGGCATGTCATCGACAGTAACCGTGTGTATCTCCTCCATGTCCGAACAACATCGCTTTGGTTCACTCAAAGACGCCTGGACACTTGCCTTGTTGAAAGTACTTCCTTGCTTAAAGTGACAATGCGGGTGCGATCGAACCAAGGTATTTATCGTGTAGGCATGGTTGAACTACAAACAACACGAACCGTGTACCTGCTTCCGGATGGATGACTGGAAGTGATCGGTTGTCAGATTCTCTCCGTCTATTAGGCGCTGCTCATGGTTGTTTACGTTTTTGGGCAGGTTTAGTTCAAATGGTGAGCACTATGGGAATTTATATCAGGTCATCTGTCCCCTAGAACTTAGAACTACTTAAACCTAACTAACCTAAGGACATCACACAGATCCATGTCCGAGGCATGATTCGAACCTGCGACTGTAGGAGTCTCGCGGTTCCGGACTGAAGCGCTTAGAACCGCCCGACCACCACGGCCGGCGCGGGTTTAGTGATATCTTTGACTAGTCAAAGGGACTGTGTCTGTGATACAATATCTACAGTCAACTTCTATCTTTAGGAGTTTTGGGAACCGGGGCGATGCAAAACTTTTTTCGATGTGTCCACTAGCAAGACGGCAGGGGTGCTGTAGAGACGTCTACCGCAGACCAGTGTTTCGGCTCGCCTCCCACATAAGGGATATGTTACCCTGCTTTAAAGACAACATAGGTCTTCGACTTCCTGGTGTGTATGGTGTCTGCTCTGAAGGTTGCAGCACTCACATACGTCACACTGTTACTGAGCATTGAGTACAGCACTCACAGCATACTAAACAATGCGAACTTGAAGAGTCGGCAGTCACTGCATACTAGACAATGGGAACTTGAAAAGGCGGCAGTGGCTGCTCATTGCCTAGAAAACAGGCCAGATTCCCTTATAAGAGATGTTACCGAAATTACAATCAACAGCACACATTTTATCAGAGACCAGTGGTAGACACATACTGGGGCTAGCGGGCAGTCTTTGGACAGTGAACGAAACCGGAGATTTAGGTATGACGCCTATATGGAGGTGTGAGCGGCAGTTTTAAATGTGACCGCTCACGCCTTCTGACGTCAGTCACAACGGACATCTTGAGCGCGCGATCGCAAGTACAATCTTTAGTAAGACTCATTTGAAAGTGTTGTGTTAACAATAATGACAGGAAAAATATTAGCTGCCACTGAAACACCATGTCCATCAGGGGGGCCACACCGAATGAGTTTTCTGGATGTGCAAAAATCAACTTCCTGTGGAATGTATGTGTTATACTTCACAAAATTGACATCATAGACATTCAACAAACGTTCAATATAAACCATTAACTCCCACCACGAACACCAAATGAAAAATGGTGCACCACAGTGAGCATAAGGTTTCGCATCATCAAGTTCGAAGGTGATCTCCTTGGGAGTTACAAACAATGCAGGAATTTCAGCTAGGTATCCGTCTTTAAGGAATTACCCAATTATACCGATGTGGTTTTATATAAAACTGGAGAAAACTGATGAAATGTGATGACATGCTACCGAATACGAAAAAGCCTGCCGACCGCTGTGGCCGAGCTGTGCTAGGCCCTTCAGTCCGGAATCGCGCTGCTACTACGGTCGCAGGTTCGAATCCTGCCTCGGGCATGGATGTCAGTGATGTCCTTAGGGTAGTTAGGTTTAAGTAGTTCTACGTCTAGGGTACTGATGACTTCAGAAGTCTCAGAGTGCTTAGAGCCATTTCAACCATTTTAGAAAATGTTAGCACAAGAGCTTATCGTGAAATAGGCTATTCTTCGAGGCGTAGCTGTAGATAGTAACGGAAAAAAAGAAGGCTGAACTTGTCCTGTGGTCCCAGGTCATGTGAACTGTAATGTCATACACTTTCCAGGGAAGATAGTTTGCTCTAAAGGGGTATGGTTTTTATACGCAAAGCAGGAATCAAGTAAAAGCAAGTTATTTTGAAAAGCTATTGGCCAAAAGTAGTGCTCATAGCATAGTTGAAGTTCTCTTACACCCATTTTCCCCCTTATGCTTGGTGTGACGGAAATATTCCCTACAACCCTTGATGACCATTCATACGAGAAATAATCATAGAGCGGTAGAGCATCTCAAACTTCTCAGAGTTGTTGTTGTGGTCTTCAGTCCTGAGATTGGTTTGATGCAGTACAATAAATTATTTTGCAGCCATTTTACCATCTAAATTAACAATGGGCATAACTGTATATGAATGCTTTAAAGCGTTGATGTCAGTTGATATTGGTTGAAGTTTCGTAATACCTCTATCTTCCAGGGCTCCTTTCATATGCTTTTCAAATCCCGATTGGTCAGAGTTGAATATAAATTTCTTACTGAACGATAAGATAAGTTTACCTATCTCATCCACAAATTTTCGGACCGATTCCGCAGTTTACTGTGCATCGTCAAGCTGTCGATTTGTTTGCAATTTCATCATCTTGCGTCTTCCGTCTGAAGTTATTCAGCGATCCAGTTCTTCCCTTGAAATCGCTGCTACCTGTATCGCGCGCAGCTTGATGTGCATAATGTAGTAGGTCGGTACCTTGGGCGTCCTGTAAATTGCATCGAGCATCCTTGAAGCGCGGGAACACCAATTTTGTAACAAGTCTGTCTTGTCCTCCATTAATACCTGTAGGCCTTCTTTTGCGCAACACAGTCATTTGTTGCGGACTTATTCGAAATCTGTTCATAAATGCTTTTTACTATGCTGCGGATGAACTTACATGAACATAATTATGTTCAGTACCCCGTCTTTGGACAACGATTGAACATTACTGCTTTTCAGTGGAGCTGGAATCTGTGTCTCCTTGTCCGACAAAGATGGTGAAGTACGTGGTTCGACACCTGTTTCAATACCACTTTCACTTGTTAAGCACGTACTGTCACCATTGTATTCTTCATGTACATTGTCCGCACAGTCGAGCGTATGCGACACCTCACACTGACTCACCTTGGAGAAACGCCATTACTTCATCTGCCACTTATTCCTCAAACTGCAAAATTCCTTGGCTTCCCTTCTGTTCAAATGGTTCAAATGGCTCTGAGCACTATGGGACTTAACTTCTGAGGTCATCAGTCCCCTAGAACTCAGAACTACTTAAACGTAACTAACCTAAGCACAACACACACACCCATGCCCGATGCAGGATTCGAACCTGCGACCGTAGTGGTCGCGCGGTTCCAGACTGTAGCGCCTAGAACCGCTCGGCCACCCGGGCCGGCACTTAGATCTCAAGATGAATTGCTAGTCAGCTCCAAGCTGCTCAGCATTAATGCAAAATAGTATTGATCCAGTCGGTTCTTTTCATTCACTGTATCAGTGGAGATCACCGTTTCCTGACACATACCGTCAGTTACGTACACTTCCATGACAACAGGCCGCAGAAGCTTCAACGGTGCCGACCGACCGCAGCCGATAGGCGTCACTTCCCGTGTCCGGCCATCCTGATTTAGGTTTTCCGTGATTTCCCTAAATCGCTTCAGGCAAATGCCGGGATGGTTCCTTTCACGGGACACGGCCGACTTCCTCCCAATCCTTCCCAAATTCGACGAGACCGATGACCTCGCTGTTTGGTCAAATGAGTCCAAAGGCGTCACTGGAAGCGGATATGATGGGTCATGTGGCCAGCACACCGCCCTCCCGGCCGATGTTAGTTTTCATGCCCTATCCGCAACTTCTCTATCAAGTAGCTCCTCATGAGCTGGCCGCAACTCTTTAGCCAAGTAGCTCCTCAACTGGCCTAACAAGGGCTGAGTGCACGCCGCTTGCCAGCAGCGCTCGGCAGACCTGGACGGTCACCCTACTAACTGCTAGCCCAGCCTGATATGTTGACAACAGCGAGATAATATACTAATACGTCAGCTCGTTAGAATGAAATTACAATGAAATGAACACCCTTAGCTGCTTACAGGTGTTGACATACGTCAACGGGGACTGATGAAAATGTGTGCCCCGACCGGGAATCGAACCCGGCATCTCCTGTTTACATGGCAGACGCTCTATCCACCTGAGCCACCGAGGACACGGAGGATAGCGCGACTGCAGGGACTTATCTCTGACACGCCCCCCGCGTAAGCCACATTCTCAACGTTTTGTCCCGCACTACAATACGTTGAGAATGCGGGTTTAGCGGGAGGCGTGCCATGTAAGCAGTAGATCCCAGGTTCGAGTCCCGATCGGGGCACACACTTTCATCTGTCCCCGTTGACGTATGTCAAGGCCTGTAAGCAGCAAAGGGTGTTCATTCCATTGTAACAACGAGATAAGCCTATCACACAAAATATTTATTGTCCCGGGAGGGCATCACACAAATACCGTAAAACACCAACCCTGGCCCAGATAATGGCCTGTATTCAAGTGTTATGATAGACTATAAATTTTTTCAGTTATGCCACAGATAACTGAAGCTATTCCTCAGTGATCACTATATCCGATAGAGCTGGAATAATGTGGGATTTTTGACAGTTGCGAGTCACCCAATGTTCCGAATACTCCCAGACATTTTCTGTGTTACGGCGTAAAGCCAAGCGCAGGTACGCCAGTCGGGAACAATACAGCGGAGAGGGCTGTAACAAGACGTCAGCCAATAGCACGCTGACCGACCCCTGTCCAGGACAACAACGTGACAGGTGCGAAGAGGACGTAAGCGCCGCCCCCGACTGCCAGCGGCCCGGTTTCACAGCAGCATCAAGTTTTTGCACTGGTATAGCAGCGACTTAGGAATTGCATATATTGAAAAGGTTTCTTATTTTGTCTGTCACTCTTTGCTTGCGAGACATTTATGTAATTTTCAAACTGTTGTCATTAATCTCATTACAATAAAAACCCCATTAATACGATTTCTTTGAATGTTGTATAGCGATCCGAGAAAGCAGGTTTCCTAGACTCCTCATAGTTGACGACTAAGCAGTATAATATTTGTGATTTTCGCCTCACAAACATTAATATACGCTCAACAGTACACGCCTGATGGCCGAAAGTTATCGAACAAGTAAAAAAAATGAACCATCGCGTAGCAGCGACAGAATCTCTTATTCTTTATCCTTGCCGTTCTTGCGCGGTGCCTGTAAATCTCTATGTACAAGTATCGATTAATGACATAAAAAATAATTCTGTTGTTTCAAGACAAATGAGGCATTTGTCCCCTCACCTTTTACTGCTTGTATTCCATGGCAGGCGGACGCGGACTTTCTGCGTTTCGCAACGGTATTTTATATTTCATGTGAAAATATCAAGTGAATATGCTAATTGTTATTTTTGCAATCAGAAAACATGTAGTTTCTTGTAACTGATTACGAACAGACAGCATCAAGAGGACATTTTGATTGTTATTTATAAAGTATTTAAACACAATGGTCATCTTTTGTAATTTAATATGAAAAGGTGCATAGCATAAAAAAAGTGGGTTAAAGACAAGTGTGCTTATTTTAGTAAATTAACCTTGATGATTTCCATCTCCTCATTTACTCAATTGATAATTATTTTGTGTTAGTTCTTCACCAGAAATTACGATCACGCTTATTGGCCGAACGCAGCATGAGGCAGAAGGAACATTATCGTTTTCCTATAATTTCTGAACCAACTCGTTTTTAATTGTGTAGTATTGCATTTCTTTTATAGTCTATAAATCTCCTGGTCCCTTAGTGTCGTCCCGGGTATGACTACATCGCGAATGTAAAAATTCACAGAAATGATAATGTTTCTCTTATTCAGGTATTTAATGCTCAACGTATGTTATTATAATAGTGTAATCAATCCCTGATTCTGTTGGCAAGTGGCCCACCAAAATACACACTTTTTCGACATTTGTTCAAAAAAAAAATATAAAATAACAATTCTTTTTATTCCCTCCCCCCCCCCCCCCCCCCAAGAGCAACGCTACAGCACGATTCAACATTCTGTAGAATTAGTATCAGGTGACTTAGCTGACGAAATATATCTGTGGCGCTATCAATGCCCTCATTTCTTACTGTACCTTAAACGTACTTTAAACCTAAATTTAAGTAGTACAACACAGCCTGTTTAATCTATAGAGCTGCCAGCCAACTTTAAACGCTATCTTCAATGTTGTCAGCCAGCTCCGATGATGGTCTTGTTCATTTGAAGAGCAAACCGGTAAATAAAAATTACAAAGTGTGACTTGCGGCTGTTTAAAAAAAAACTTACCGTACTAAAATTTCATTCCGGTATTCGCTATAGATGACTTACAACACTGCAGCAGAACTATATCATTCACAATGAAGTCGTATTAGTACTTTACCAGCGTGTTAATTGCCATTAATAAGTCAATTCAGCTCGGCTTAAATTCACGTGAGATGAATTCGCGAAATTTGGTAATGTCATTAGTTGGTCCCTTTGACTAACTAATCGTTATTATAGACGGGTAAATGCAGATTTTAAAGCTTCATTTGAAGTTCTAGGCGTGATTCAACACTAGCGTGGCAATTAATTTTGAGGCCCTTTCTCAATTAACAATCACAGATATTACTATCACTCACGGTCACAGGTGATACGTAACAGCACTTATCGTTACCAGCCTTCAATCAAGACTTTCATACACTCATCTGGGCTGTAAGAAGTCTCCCTAAAGTTGCTTAACCACTCTTCCTTCGAACAGAAGCCCTTATGATATTATACATTGGGTGTTATATACTTATCTCATCTCAGCTATTTCAATACTTCTTCAGAACTCAGTCGTTACGAATACATATCTGATAGAACACCACTTTTAATCTTCACTGTTTGGAAACAAATGCAATAGTTAGTTCGAATTCAGCATTTCATTTTATCAGAAATACAGTTAATTATCAGAAACATGTCTTGACAATCTCTACCAGGTCGACTCCCGCCCCTGCGCCACGTTTGCACTCCAGTAACCCCCGGTATAACCGTCGCTATGACGTCAGTGCCACACTGGAACCCCTTCTACGAACATCGTTATAGTTCGTCGAACAAACGTAGCATTTTTAATACAATTCAGTTAAAATTTTATAATGGAAAATTATGATACATACACTCCTGGAAATTGAAATAAGAACACCGTGAATTCATTGTCCCAGGAAGGGGAAACTTTATTGACACATTCCTGGGGTCAGATACATCACATGATCACACTGACAGAACCACAGGCACATAGACACAGGCAACAGAGCATGCACAATGTCGGCACTAGTACAGTGTATATCCACCTTTCGCAGCAATGCAGGCTGCTATTCTCCCATGGAGACGATCGTAGAGATGCTGGATGTAGTCCTGTGGAACGGCTTGCCATGCCATTTCCACCTGGCGCCTCAGTTGGACCAGCGTTCGTGCTGGACGTGCAGACCGCGTGAGACGACGCTTCATCCAGTCCCAAACATGCTCAATGGGGGACAGATCCGGAGATCTTGCTGGCCAGGGTAGTTGACTTACACCTTCTAGAGCACGTTGGGTGGCACGGGATACATGCGGACGTGCAGTGTCCTGTTGGAACAGCAAGTTCCCTTGCCGGTTTAGGAATGGTAGAACGATGGGTTCGATGACGGTTTGGATGTACCGTGCACTATTCAGTGTCCCCTCGACGATGACCAGTGGTGTACAGCCAGTGTAGGAGATCGCTCCCCACACCATGATGCCGGGTGTTGGCCCTGTGTGCCTCGGTCGTATGCAGTCCTGATTGTGGCGCTCACCTGCACGGCGCCAAACACGCATACGACCATCATTGGCACCAAGGCAGAAGCGACTCTCATCGCTGAGGACGACACGTCTCCATTCGTCCCTCCATTCACGCCTGTCGCGACACCACTGGAGGCGGGCTGCACGATGTTGGGGCGTGAGCGGAAGACGGCCTAACGGTGTGCGGGACCGTAGCCCAGCTTCATGGAGACGGTTGCAAATGGTCCTCGCCGATACCCCAGGAGCAACAGTGTCCCTAATTTGCTGGGAAGTGGCGGTGCGGTCCCCTACGGCACTGCGTAGGACCCTACGGTCTTGGCGTGCATCCGTGCGTCGCTGCGGTCCGGTCCCAGGTCGACGGGCACGTGCACCTTCCGCCGACCACTGGTGACAACATCGATGTACTGTGGAGACCTCACGCCCCACGTGTTGAGCAATTCGGCGGTACGTCCACCCGGCCTCCCGCATGCCCACTATACGCCCTCGCTCAAAGTCCGTCAACTGCACATACGGTTCACGTCCACGCTGTCGCGGCATGCTACCAGTGTTAAAGAATGCGATGGAGCTCCGTATGCCACGGCAAAGTGGCTGACACTGACGGCGGCGGTGCACAAATGCTGCGCAGCTAGCGCCATTCGACGGCCAAAAGGGCGGTTCCAGGTGTGTCCGCTGTGCCGTGCGTGTGATCATTGCTTGTACAGCCGTCTCGCAGTGTCCGGAGCAAGTATGGTGGGTCTGATACACCGGTGTCAATGTGTTCTTTTTTCCATTTCCAGGAGTGTATTTACAAATGCCTGGCGTCCCTCAGCGGAAGATAGCAGTGTTTACCACGATTATCGTGTACAATGCGGCTCCAGTCGTTACACGATATTTGACAAAGACTCTTCCTATGGTGTGTTACATGGCTGTGTTACATGGCTGCGACTGGTACACTATTCCTCTGAGATGTGATGGACAGTCCGCACTGGCACGTTGACAGACTTCATTGCTGGTGTGGTCGTGGGCACGTCCCAGTGTGATAGCTCTTCTGTGCCAACGTGTCACTTCCCTTGGCCATTCGACCTCATTGCGCTGACTCCGTACAACCGGTTCGCACATAACACAGCACTGCAGCGTCTTACGTCAGTTCTGGAGCGTCACACGGTTCCAGTTCTGCAGCGTTCCAGAGCGACCTGACCGCTCTGATTTCTGAGTTTGTAAGCGCATAGTAGCGTTACGTCTTAGTCCTTCACTAACAAATTATATGGCGCTACTGATAAATATTCGATGCTCACGTGCTTCAGATATGTATAATTACTCTCGTATATACACTACTGGCCATTAAAATTCCTACACCAATAAGAAATGCAGGTGATAAATGGGTATTCATTGGACAAATATATCATACTCGAACTGACATCTGATTACATTTCACACAATTTGGGTGCATAGACCCTGAGATATCACTACCCAGAAAAACCACCTCTGGCTGTAATAACGGCCATAATACGCCTGGGCATTGAGTCAAACAGAGCTTGGATGGCGTGTACATGTACAGCTACCCATGCAGCCTCAACACCATACCACAGTTCATCAAGAGTAGTGACTGGCGTATTGTGACGAACCAGTTGCTTGGCCGCCATAGACCAGACGTTTTCAATTGGTGAGAGATCTAGAGAAAGTGCTGGCCAGGGCAGCAGTCGAAGATTTTCTGTATCCAGAAAGGCCAGTACAGGACCTGCAACATACGGTCGTGCATTATTCTGCTGAAATGTACGGTTGCGCAGGGATCGAATGAAAGGTAGAGCCACGGGTCGTAACACATCTGTCCACTGTTCAAAGTGCCGTCAGTGCGAACAAGAGGTGACCGAGACGTGTAACCAATGGTACCCCATACCCTCACGCCGAGTGATACGCCAGTATGGCGATGACGAATATACGCTTCCAATGTGCGTTCACCGCGATGTCACCAAACACGGATGCGACCATCATGATGCTGTAAATAGAACCTGGATTCATCCGAAAGAATGACGTTTTGCTATTGGTTCACCCAGGGTTCGTCGTTGAGTACACCATCGCAGGCGCTCCTGTCTGTGATGCAGCGTCAAGGGTAACCGCAGCCAGGGTATCCGAGCTGATAGTCCATGCTGCTGCGAACGTCGTCGAACTGTTCGTGCAGATGGTTGTTATCTTGCAAACGTCCCCATCTGTTGCCTCAGGGATCGAGACGTGGCTGCACGATCCGTTGCAGCCATGCGGATAAGATGCTTTGTCATCTCGACTGCTAGTGATATGAGGCTATTGGGATCCAGCACGGCGTTCCGTATTACCCTCCTGAACCCACCGATTCCATATTCTGCTAACAGTCATTGTATCTCGACCAACGCGAGCAGCAATGTCGCAATACGATAAACCGCCATCGCGATAGGCTACAATCCGACCTTTATCAAAGTCGGAAACGTGATGGTATGCATTCGTCCTCCTTACACGAGGCATCACAGCAACGTTTCACCAGGCAACGCTGATGAACTGCTGTTTGTGTATGAGAAATCGGTTGGATAGTTTCCTCATGTCAGCATGTTGTAGGTGTCGCCACCAGTGCCAAACCTGTGTGAATGCTCTGAAAAGCTTGTCATTTGCGTATCACAGCATCTTCTTCCTGTCGGTTAAATTTCGCGTCTGTAGCACGTCATCTTCGTGGTGTAGCAATTTTAATGGCCAGTAATGTAGATTAATTACTACTGAATCGGCTCTTTATAAAAGCCGTAACCGCGCCACAGACTTGAGAAAATGAAAATGTTCATCGTAGAATATTTTTGTTTCTTTACTGACCAGCAGAGTGTATATTCTACAAATACGTATGTATTTTACCTTAACGAAGCAGAAAGCTATCGAAGGTCTTTGGAATAAGGGCCTGTTAGTGACAGTCAGCGTGAAAGTATTCTTGCATTAACAGCTCGATTTTACATAGACTGTCTACATGACTCGTTTCCCAAATGACCGATTCTGTCGCATTTGAAATATCCACGCGGCTATTACAACTTACAGGTGCGTATGGAATATTAATCAGTACTGCCATGTAGTCTGTTAGTGAGGCACGCATACGTCACGCTTCTGTGAGCTCACAAACTCGGTTTCTCTTCATGGAAACATACGTATGCACTTAAGTCTTAAGAGGATATTATGTAAGTAGGCTGTTTATGTTTTCTTATTGGCAACGTTACGTAGCGCTCTGTATGAAAATCACTTGGCTGTGCTGTGTGCAGTCTGTGGCTAGTTTGCATTGTTGTCTGCCATTGTAGTGTTGGGCAGCTGGACGTGAACAGCGCGTAGCGTTGCGCAGTTGGAGGTGAGCCGCCAGCAGTGGTGGATATGGGGAGAGAAATGGCGGAGTTTCGAAATTTGTAAAAATGGATGTCATGAACTGCTATATATATTATGACTTTTGATGACTATTAAGGTAAATACTTTGTTTGTTCTCTATTAAAATCTTTCAATTGCTAACTATGCCTATCAGTAGTTAATGCCTTCAGTAGTTTGAATCTTTTATTTAGCTGGCAGTAGAGGCGCTCGCTGTATTGCAGTAGTTCTAGTAACGAAGATTTTTGGTGAGGTAAGTGATTTGTGAAAGGTATAGGTTAATGTTACTCAGGGCCATTCTTTTGTAGGGATTTTTGAAAGTCAGATTGCGTTGCACTAAAAATATTGTGTGTCAGTTTAAGCATAGTCTTGTATAATTATTCTAAGTGGACGTTTCATATGTCGACCCTTAGCCGAGGATACCTCACTGGAATCTTCTGATTTTTTTCTTGTAGTTTCTGTAATTAGTGTAGCTTTTGTTTATTGCTAGCGCGTAATTATAGAGAGAATTTCCTTTGAAGTTGTAGTTTTTCATTGTTGTACAATGAAACAGTTGTGGCATGCATGTAGATTTGCAGCAAGTATTTCGCAGCTGCGCTTGCAATTAACGAGATATTATTTTCAGTGCTACGTTAATGTGTTCTCTTATTTTTGTTCTTCAAATTGTACTTTTCTGTGTTATCGTGTGAAATATTGTGACAATATTGCCGTGTGAAAAACGTAATACTAGGCTCCAAAGTAAACTGAGACCGATTCGGTTACGCAACTTGCAAAAACTCAAGAAAACTTAGAGGACACAGTAGATACTCTGAAAATTGGTTCAGAAAGACACATGGAGTTCATTATCAGAGAAAGTAGTTGAACTTTCGGATCAGGTAAATACACTCCTGGAAATGGAAAAAAGAACACATTGACACCGGTGTGTCAGACCCACCATACTTGCTCCGGACACTGCGAGAGGGCTGTACAAGCAATGATCACACGCACGGCACAGCGGATACACCAGGAACCGCGGTGTTGGCCGTCGAATGGCGCTAGCTGCGCAGCATTTGTGCACCGCCGCCGTCAGTGTCAGCCAGTTTGCCGTGGCATACGGAGCTCCATCACAGTCTTTAACACTGGTAGCATGCCGCGACAGCGTGGACGTGAACCGTATGTGCAGTTGACGGACTTTGAGCGAGGGCGTATAGTGGGCATGCGGGAGGCCACGTGGACGTACCGCCGAATTGCTCAACACATGGGGCGTGAGGTATCCACAGTACATCGATGTTGTCGCCAGTGGTCGGCGGAAGGTGCACGTGCCCGTCGACCTGGAACCGGACCGCAGCGACGCACGGATGCACGCCAAGACCGTAGGATCCTACGCAGTGCCGTAGGGGACCGCACCGCCACTTCCCAGCAAATTAGGGACACTGTTGCTCCTGGGGTATCGGCGAGGACCATTCGCAACCGTCTCCATGAAGCTGGGCTATGGTCCCGCACACCGTTAGGCCGTCTTCCGCTCACGCCCCAACATCGTGCAGCCCGCCTCAAATGGTTCAAATGGCTCTGAGCACTATGGGACTCAACTGCTGTGGTCATAAGTCCCCTAGAACTTAGAACTACTTAAACCTAACTAACCTAAGGACAGCACACAACACCCAGCCATCACGAGGCAGAGAAAATCCCTGACCCCGCCGGGAATCGAACCCGGGAACCCGGGCGTGGGAAGCGAGAACGCTACCGCACGACCACGAGATGCGGGCAGCCCGCCTCCAGTGGTGTCGCGACAGGCGTGAATGGAGGGACGAATGGAGACGTGTCGTCTTCAGCGATGAGAGTCGCTTCTGCCTTGGTGCCAATGATGGTCGTATGCGTGTTTGGCGCCGTGCAGGTGAGCGCCACAATCAGGGCTGCATACGACCGAGGCACACAGGGCCAACACCCGGCATCATGGTGTGGGGAGCGATCTCCTACACTGGCCGTACACCACTGGTGATCGTCGGGGGGACACTGAATAGTGCACGGTACATCCAAACCGTCATCGAACCCATCGTTCTACCATTCCTAGACCGGCAAGTGAACTTGCTGTTCCAACAGGACAATGCACGTCCGGATGTATCCCGTGCCACCCAACATGCTCTAGAAGGTGTAAGTCAACTACCCTGGCCAGCAAGATCTCCGGATCTGTCCCCCATTGAGCATGTTTGGGACTGGATGAAGCGTCGTCTCACGCGGTCTGCACGTCCAGCACGAACGCTGGTCCAACTGAGGCGCCAAGTGGAAATGGCATGGCAAGCCGTTCCACAGGACTACATCCAGCATCTCTACGATCGTGTCCATGGGAGAATAGCAGCGTGCATTGCTGCGAAAGGTGGATATACACTGTACTAGTGCCGACATTGTGCATGCTCTGTTGCCTGTGTCTATGTGCCTGTGGTTCTGTCAGTGTGATCATGTGATGTATCTGACCCCAGGAATGTGTCAATAAAGTTTCCCCTTCCTGGGACAATGAATTCACGGTGTTCTTATTTCAATTTCCAGGAGTGTAATTTATCTACGAAGGTAGATGATAATCTGAATGACACAAAACCGGTAGTCTTTAATGACACAGAAGAGTGCGAAGAAATTAGGAAATTGAAACAAAATCGGAATCAAATTAATACGCAACACCAAAGAGAAATCCGGGAAGTACAAGATCAGCTGACACAGATAATACACGAATTACGTATTTCAGAGGACACTCGCGCTCTGATACGGGAAGAGGGACATATAAATACGGAAAAGCCACAAAATAATAACACAGGGCATTTTGGAAATTATGAAAGAAATTGGCAAGGTGCACCGAATTTTGAAATGGAACCGCCGAAACGACGTAACAATGACCGATATGCGACTCGCCGACATGATGATATTGACTATAAGCTGTTCATTACTACACGTAAATTCAAAACGTTTAAGAATTCTGCCAACGACATTCATCCACAAGCGTGGCTCCATCAATTCTCTCATTGTTTTCCTCCCAACTGGTCATTAGAGCACAGATTAGAGTTTATGTGTGGCTACTTGGAGAATGAACCAGCTGTGAGAATGCGATCGCTCATTCACGATTGCCACAGTGAAGGAGAATTTTATCATGACTTCCTCTCAGCATATTGGTCTCAAACTACACAAGACCGAGTAAAACATAGCATCATAACGATGAAACATTTCGAACAATCTGAATTCTCCAGTCTTGTGAAATATTTTGAAGACATGTTGCACAAGAATCAGTACCTGTCAAACCCATACAGCCCCCCTCAGAACTCATCCGCATTTGCTTAACCAAATTACCGGAACATTTTCGACATATTATTTTGGCAGGACGTTGCAAAGACGACCTTGAAGCTTTTCAGGGGCTCTTACAAGGATTAGAAATGACACTGACAAACGCGGAACGCGAAAACAGGAGCACAACAATTACAGGTCACATCCGTCACAATTCCGTGATGACAGAAATAATAACTGGATGCGACAAGGCTATTATCACAACACAAATCGTGACCAAAACAGACACCACCCATATGACAACCGTTGGCAGAGTAGTAATAATTGCAGGGAAAGATCACCTCTCCGCGGTAGTGACTATCACAGAGACAATCAGAGAAACAGACAATATGGGAACCAAAACAGTTATTATTACAGGAGACAGAATAACTTTAGACGCAACGGTCCAGCCCACAGTTACGATTCAGGGAGAAATTCTCCACCACGTGACCGACAAGAAAGAAACTATGGAATCTACCGACATGACGACAGACGATATGATCGTAATGACAGACATGAATTGCATCAAAACTGGTGGGATTGAAACAAGGCTGGGCCCTCTCGGCAAGGAGAATTTGTAGAAGTTAGGTCTCCTCATCCCAGTAACGACGTGCGCCAACGAATAAACAGACAATGACTCGTACCGCAGGCAGCCACGTGCGCCCTCTAGCTCAGGGAAAAATATCATAGACGCTAACCTTGAGAAAAAATCCAGTATTGTTTACCGAAGTATACCACATGATAATTGCGTTCAGGTTGAAACTCTGCATACTAGGAAGAGTAAAGGTTTACACCACATTTCACATGTAAAACCGTTTATTGAAAGATAATCTGCTTTTTAACTTTGTCTTTGCCATAAAACTTTTCACTTCACGCTACTAGTACAATTTGTCACACTGAGAAACTGTTAACATGCAACAATGTTTTGAAGTTAAACATCCAATCAAGAACCAAGAGAACTTATTTAAACAGTAATTACAAATGCATTGTTATAGTGAACAGACGACACAGTGTTATTGTGTGTGTACATTCATGCTTGTTAGTTGCACGATTACGTAATGACTATAAGGCTTACATACTTAGAACGTATACTGGTACTGCTAATGAGATTTTAATGCAACATTTTGGTTTACTTGAAAATACATTCTGGATTTAAAGTACTTATTGTGAAATACCAGATGACACAGTGGTTAATTTATGTGACAGCTACACGATTTTATCATGACGCTACTAATGAGTGACAATTTACAATGTTGCTTTTGCGGTGTTTCTGTTTCATAATTGCACAGTTTTTCTGAATTCTTCTGTAAATTAAAACGTGTTTTAGTAGTAACTTTTGTGGTATAGCTACAATGAGATAGCCTTTTCCGTAGCACAACAATACGTTACGTTATAGTACTTTCTTGATCACAGAAATGTACGTAATAACTACGATATCTATACGCATAGCATTTCACTTTTGTTTATCATGAGGTAAGTACATTGGCTTCTGCAGAACTTAGATTTCTGAGGACGATAACTACGACACTTCCACACAGATTATCTTACAACAAGACGCACAGTTTAGCGCTACAGTACACGTATTTGAGTGATTAATTTTGTACTTAAAACATTAATTTTTAAAGATATTTGAAGTACAATGATACAAAGGTTTTCTGTGATACATTTCATTCCATTGCTGTAATCTGTAACACCTGAGGGTATTATTCATTTAACCTCAGGGGGGTACACGCTTACTTTGTGTACCATGTGTTTGGCAAGCACAGGGAGCTCTAGCCAATATGGTATTTGCTTATACAACCTTACACATCGGTACAATATTCCTCTAACACATAAATTACACAGCTATCTGGTCATTTAACTGAGAGAGACAAACATTTTTGCTTACTACATCAGTCACAGATGTTTACGTAATTACACAGTTGGATAACTTCACACTTATGAAACTGTATTTTGTCTGTACTTTGTGAACTGTTCATATTTTTTTCAGAACAATTGTGATACTATGAGAGCTTTGAATGATGTATTTGGTAAGGGATCATGATTTTTGAAGTACGTTTGAGGTTGATCACTTTATTGAAGGTCTTGAAATTATTGTAAGAAGCTGCGACGATTCTGAGATGTGATTGATCTGTTATGAAGTTATTATTACGATGACGATGTGCAGTATGCTGTTGCAATATGTTTATGATCAATAAGCTGATGCTATATGATGAATTTGATTATGCTATGTATTTATTATGATGAAATATTGAAGACGTGTTGATGAATATGTGTAATAAGGTAAGGAATATTGAGTAGTGGTTAGGGACTCTAATTTGTGAAACAGGATGTTGGAAACCAAGAATCGTACTTAAACAGTTATGAAAGGTGTGTAAATGGGTGAATTTATCACAATGCCAGCGAAAATTTTTTGGACACTGTTATATTCATAGGATTTTGTTTCTACACATTTGCAATGCAAATTCTCGACCTGTGAAATTTTTTATATGAGACTGTCACTGTAGTGCAAACTGATGTCATAAACATTTCCGTAAGAAAGCTAAATGACGTAATGCGTTATGGGTGACCAGCTGTGCGAGTCTCCTGGAGAAAAAGCCATTAGGTGGAAAAAAAAGGAGGCCATTATCCTCGCTATTGACATTTCTTTGTAGAAAGCATCGCAAATACGACACGCCCAAACATGAAAACATATAATTATACTGTGGAGCTCTTAATTTATGATATTTACTAAAATGCCTAATGAAATGATGAGAAACATTTCACAGCTATTGTCTTGCTACTTGAGAGAAATGCCATATGGCTTGCTTTATGTATTTATTTACTCATTTTGTTTAATGTCAAGTTTCTAGCTGCAGCAGCATTGGTTAAAATGAAATTTAATAGATGTACTAATATAAATATTTTATGCCTACAGATCCAGTAAATAATTTTATGATCTATTCAAAAAATGAAGGAGCATAAAAAGACGTTTCCCTTCACAGGAATTGCATACGGAATTTTCTTTTCAACTACTTGGTAATTTTTTTGGTGGAATAACTTCTTGTGGTGCACCACTTTAATTACATAGACATTAAGATGTGATTATACATTTCCTTTATCTGCATTGTTGTTTTTAGTGTACTATTTTTTCTGCTTGAGCTTTGTCATGCTTAGGTATAAGTTATAGCATTTACTGCTGCTGTTTGCCAGGCATAGTGCTACTAAATTTCACTTTGTATTACTCTGTTAAGCCAGTTTTACTACGGATTTATTTTTCTTGTTTGCTGCGCATTGCCTTATATTAGTTGTAATATTGCATTTGCTTTGCTAATTTATGCTGCTTGCTTTGCCATTTCTATTTTTTATCATTGCTGTTTGTGTTAATTGTTTTGTGCTGCTGCATTGCCTCATTCCTTAGTTTGGCATCTGAGCTCAGTAGACTTAAGTTAGCTTAAGACGGGGTAGGCTATATAAGAGAACGAGTTGTGATTAATTGGAAGAAATGCATTGAGAAGCTATAAGAAAACGGTTTGGCCAAAAAAGTATTTTGAAAGAGGATATGAGCAAAAAAGTAGGGTTTAGGGACAACAGGTTTAGGTAGGATTTTCTAGGAAATAAATGATGAGGTAAGATAATGGAAAATAAATAATGAGGTAAGAAATATGTGAACATATAAATACAGAAAACATGCTTGGATAGGATTTTTTGGTGGAAACAAATGTTGTAATAAGACGAAAGATCTATGGAATGAAGTTTTAGGTTGGATTGCAGTACCGAATGTCACGCTGAAAACAAACCCTGTCCTGTATTTTTGTGTTATTACACCATGTGAATTTGTGTTTTTCCTGTCTTAATGTGTTTAGCTAATAAGAGTTATGTTGTAGAATTTTTCTGATAATATGTTATTTTCATTGTAAAGATGTTTAGACATTATTTATTCTGTTCTGTTTTAATGCTCATGTGTGAAGTTGATATTTCGAAAGCTATTCTGATCTTTTATGTATGTACTCATGTCATAATTCCTGTAACACTGATGTATATGTTATTTCGATTCTTTTGTAAAGCCTGTACTACAAATGTTATCTGTATTGTTTTGTACCTTTGTAATTGTGTTCTTATGTTATAAAATTGTAATTGACACCAGTTCATCATATTATTAACTTGTAAGTTCCATTTCACTGCACACGTTTCTGTTGGTCATACTATATGGACAATATGTGAGAAGTAGGGACTGCTAGTGTTTGCATGTGTGTTAATAATGAAGCAGGGGACTGGATAACAGCATTGCTGTTTCTAAGGACAACTCCAAAAACTTTGTGAGTGCACAAGTGGTGGTTATGGACTTGCTATATTCTCCGCAAGACACTTCAATGGTGATTGTGCACCTACACAGTCGCAACAGATGGCTGCTGGCCGTCTATACAAGGACTACAGTGGGTTCGCACCTTTGATGACCCACCAATACCACAATCTCTACCAGGACTACAGTGGGTCTACTCTGTGATGACCTACCTACCAATATTCTTCAAAACTTCGAATGACTCTGCTATGGGTTTGCTCTGTTGTGGCCCATTACCTGTCTGCATGTCAAGAGTCAGCACTGTCTTTCCGTTAGAAGGACAACACTACTTCTTCAAGACTGCATGGAAATCCACTACTTCCATGTGCATTTTCGTTTACTGCTCAGACCTTGAGAAAAACACTGCTATTTGACTGTGATGAACGATCAGGACTGTCTTTATGGACTGTGAGAAAATTTTAGCTTTTGACCAACATTGTATCAATAAGTGTGTGCATTTGTTATCTTTGTTATTGTAATTATGAAAAATTTTATCAAATCATTATTGGCCACTGCCCAAAACAATTTGTAAAATTTTTTGTGGGGAGCATGGGGGCTATGTAAGTAGGCTGTTTATGTTTTCTTGTTGGCAACGTTACGTAGCGCTCTGTATCAAAATCACTGGCTGTGCTGTGTGCAGTCTGTGGCTAGTTTGCATTGTTGTCTGCCATTGTAGTGTAGGGCAGCTGGATGTTAACAGCGCGTAGCGTTGCGCAGTTGGAGGTGAGCCGCCAGCAGTGGTGGATGTGGGGAGAGAAATGGCGGAGATTTGAAATTTGTAAGACTGGATGGCATGAACTGCTATATATATTATGATTATTAAGGTAAATACATTGTTTGTTCTCTATTAAAATCTTTCATTTGCTAACTATGCCTATCAGTAGTTAGTGCCTTCAGTAGTTTGAATCTTTTATTTAGCTGGCAGTAGTGGCGCTCGCTGTATTGCAGTAGTTCGAGTAACGAATATTTTTGGTGAGGTAAGTGATTTGTGAAAGGTATAGGTTAATGTTAGTCAGGGCCATTCTTTTGTAGGGATTTTTGAAAGTCAGATTGCGTTGCGCTAAAAATATTGTGTGTCAGTTTAAGCATAGTCTTGTATAATTGTTCTAAGTGGACGTTTCAATTTATGCATTTAATATGCAGGGGGCTTTCAACCAGCATATATTTCAGGGACAAGAATACGGTGGCTCTATAAATGTTTCCACAGAGACTGTTAACATATCTCTATAATTCTGTATGAACGAGAACTTATTTAAAATGTATGTCATTACATTATAATCAAGCAGAGGAAGAATTTGACCATATTTTACATCAGACTCCCGTGGTTCCAGTAACATTAATTTCACTTTACTTCAAAAAACTTAGACTGTAAAGAAACCGAAACCATGAATAAAATTACATTCAAAGAATTTGCGTTGGGGCAGAGACTCATTGAGCAGCACTCACATTGTTCATTGATGACAGTAAGTACACATCAGTTTATTTTATATCTGCTATTACAAAGATAACATGTGTTGACATTGCAAAATTGATGCGTGCTATTTACGAAATGTATCAGACTAACAGTTTGTGACGAAGAAACTTCGAAGTATGTAAGTTTCGTCTTACCACTGTTCATCATATATTTATTTCCTGGCCGATTCTACAGAGAATCACTAACATCATTCAAACCCATTTTCAAACTTCTTCTCTATCATCACATCTGTCCTTTTGTTTTCCTTCTTTTCCCACATTCCATGAATCACTGTCATACAATAGATGCTCCAAAGGTTCATTCTCCGAAATTCCTTCTTCGAAAACTCCTAGCTTGACGAATTTTGTAAATAACACGTGTTACTTTTCCAATGTAAATACTTGTTCTTTTTGGTAACAACAGATATACACTCCTGGAAATGGAAAAAAGAACACATTGACACCGGTGTGTCAGACCCACCATACTTGCTCCGGACAATGCGAGAGGTCTGTACAAGCAATGATCACACGCACGGCACAGCGGACACAACAGGAACCGCGGTGTTGGCCGTCGAATGGCGCTAGCTGCGCACCATTTGTGCACCGCCGCCGTCAGTGTCAGCCAGTTTGCCGTGGCATACGGAGCTCCATCGCAGTCTTTAACACTGGTAGCATGCCGCGACAGCGTGGACGTGAACCGTATGTGCAGTTGACGGACTTTGAGCGAGGGCGTATAGTGGGCATGCGGGAGGCCGGGTGGACGTACCGCCGAATTGCTCAACACGTGGGGCGTGAGGTCTCCACAGTACATCGATGTTGTCGCCAGTGGTCGGCGGAAGGTGCACGTGCCCGTCGACCTGGGACCGGACCGCAGCGACGCACGGATGCACGCCAAGACCGTAGGATCCTACGCAGTGCCGTAGGGGACCGCACCGCCACTTCCCAGCAAATTATGGACACTGTTGCTCCTGGGGTATCGGCGAGGACCATTCGCAACCGTCTCCATGAAGCTGGGCTACGGTCCCGCACACCGTTAGGCCGTCTTCCGCTCACGCCCCAACATCGTGCAGCCCGCCTCCAGTGGTGTCGCGACAGGCGTGAATGGAGGGACGAATGGAGAGGTGTCGACTTCAGCGATGAGAGTCGCTTCTGCCTTGGTGCCAATGATGGTCGTATGCGTGTTTGGCGCCGTGCAGGTGAGCGCCGCAATCAGGACTGCATATGACCGAGGCACACAGGGCCAACACCCGGCATCATGGTGTGGGGAGCGATCTCCTACACTGGCCGTACACCACTGGTGATCGTCGAGGGCACACTGAATAGTGCACGGTACATCCAAACCGTCATCGAACCCATCGTTCTACCATTCCTAGACCGGCAAGTGAACTTGCTGTTCCAACAGGACAATGCACGTCCGCATGTATCCCGTGCCACCCAACGTGCTCTAGAAGGTGTAAGTCAACTACCCTGGCCAGCAAGATCTCCGGATCTGTCCCCCATTGAGCATTTTTGGGACTGGATGAAGCGTCGTCTCACGCGGTCTGCACGTCCAGCACGAACGCTGGTCCAACTGAGGCGCCAGGTGGAAATGGCATGGCAAGCCGTTCCACAGGACTACATCCAGCATCTCTACGATCGTCTCCATGGGAGAATAGCAGCCTGCATTGCTGCGAAAGGTGGATATATACTGTACTAGTGCCGACATTGTGCATGCTCTGTTGCCTGTGTCTATGTGCCTGTGGTTCTGTCAGTGTGATCATGTGATGTATCTGACCCCAGGAATGTGTCAATAAAGTTTCCCCTTCCTGGGACAATGACTTCACGGTGTTCTTATTTCAGTTGCCAGGAGTGTAATTTAAATGTATCTATACTTACTGTCGTCAATGCACAATGTGAGTGTCGAGCAAAGAGAGTTTCTGCAAATTCTATGAATGTAACTTTAGTCAAGTTCTTTGGTTTATTTACATTCTGTGAAGCACATTGGTATTGCCAAAGTTCTTCGAACCAGTGTAAAATTAACGTTACTTTATATTTTTCACAGAAATGGGTGCACCAGGATACCAATACGGGTCTAGTGAAGCAGCTTTGACCAATGACGTCAGAATTGGCCAGAGAGCATTTATTACACAGATGAAAGAGCTTACAAGACCGTTCCGTAACAAAGGAATACGAGAGACGAAAAATATAGACGACATATATTATGGCAAGTAGTACTTTCACGTTAAAGATATCGCGTGTTTGTATCGTATTATTTCTGTGGGAAATGAAGGGGGAAGAATGAATGGAAATATTGGTAGAGTAGAATACCTCACATGAAATATACATGGGTTTTGTCTTTAACCTCATTCGAACTGTATTGGTTAACTGCAGTACGGTATACAAGTTTAGCGTACATTGATTTCTTTGTTGTTGTTAGCATTAATATCCTATTGTTCAGTTGAAGTATATAGGTCAACTGAAGCACGGAATACAAATTTTACATGTGTTGTTTCTTTCATCTCCGCTACCACAAATTGTTCGTACTCCGTTAGTAGTACTACCGATGGTAGAAGGAGCTACGTACATAACATTTGTATCCCATTCATCCGTTGACCCATATATATGTACACGCTAACGAAAACGCGGAAATGGACGTACATTACATTTGCAACCTGTACCTCAGTTTAGCTGCGCGAAGAGGCAATAAGACGACACATTAACAAATTTTATCCCGTTCTTCACTAAGGGGTGCAGTTTTCCTTTTTCGCTTTCGATGCAAATAGTATCGACTGAAAGTTATAGTTACACAGCAGTGACAATAGTATCCCATTCTTAGTTGAGCTATATAGGTATTCTCAACATATGTATCCTGCTCTCCAGCTGACGTATATAGGTAAATCTCATCAAAGTTACATATGTCGTTCATTTCGAATAGGTAGTGTCAGTGTAAAGGTCAACTGAAGGACGGGATACAAATTTTAGTTGTGTCGCGGGTTTCGCCTTTAATATTGCTAGCACAGATCCGAAAAAGTCGTACTGATACTAGTGATGGGAAACGAAAGAAGAACGACAGCTCCGAAATTTCTATTACGTACTGGAGTACACGAAAACATACGTAATGGTGTAATACAATAATGAAATACGTCAAAATTGTCAAATGCAGTAAAAGTAAAAAAAAAAAAATGGAAAACTGAACTTACCACACGGGAACTTGTTACAAGAACCGAAGCTCGCCTAGAAAGACATCAACAAAAATCACATACCCACATACACAACAAACAAAACATTACGAAAACTCTCACAGACACACACACACACACACACACGCAGAGACATACAAATTCACCCCCCCTCCCCCCACCCCATCCCCCATCACATGTGAAATAAGCTAACATACTTCGAACGTTACATTTGCCCAACACGTTTAACAAAACATTTAAACGGTCAACATGTTTGGGGAATACTACGCCTCCATGAATATTCGTCTAAGTGACTTTGAAGTGTGGAAATCCGGCGTTTCGCCTTCCCTACAAGAGATTTCACAGCTGACCATTAACCCTGTATGCTACTTTTGCAAGCCCCTGTGGATAATGGTCTGAACTCAGTACTGTGATTAACTACGAGATGCTGGTAACCCCTTTCCCCTAAATCCCTACATGAAGAAAAACCATCTGAAATTACAATGGGACCCTCTGCTACGTGTTCTTCAATTAAGCTGACCAAAACTTCCTTACTTCGATTGGGTACTACTTTAAACACTATATCGTCACACTCTTGACCTGAAACTACAGCCCCCAAACCCATAATCCCACCGGAGGTTCCCCCTTTTGTATTTCCCACAAACTTCCCTACAAAGGAAGTACTAATCCACAACTGTACGTTACTCACACGACATTCATGGAAACACAGCCACACAGGATATCTCAAACACCAACAGTACGTGATTTTCCTAATGTCTCTGAAGGCGAACTTAGATTTTTCGAACCACGTCCCTCGGCTAATGGATCGCCACAACCTATCTCTGCTGCAGCGCCATACGAATAAGTCATGAGTATGGCGACGAGATACACTTGTGACGCGCATATGTTCGCCGCACTCACGACATCGAACATACTCGGCAACGAGAACACACATTTGTAAAAAACAAATGGTGGCCAATATGTCTACTCCCATAGCCTGTCTCCAGTCATCCAGGTTCATCGGAACAGATAAATCCATATCTGCCAACGAAAATTAGATACTTAAAATTGTCCTAAAATAAGAAACTAATAGCACAAATTACGTCAATATCACTAAGAATGAAATTAAGCACCGAATGAATTGCAAACAACCAATTATTTAAATAAATGCACACGAAGACTACTTTGAGCAATATGTAGCGATCTCTTTTAAAATCGCGTTCAGTTATTTTAATGTACAATGATAGCGCTTATCCCGAACACAGAACTGTTTTATCATCTACGGCTGAAAATAAAGACATTATTATCTATGTGTAATGTATAACGTCATTGGTCAAAGCGAACGGCTTGTCTCCCCTGCTTCACTAGGCCCACGAAAACTAATAACTGTAAGTAATGCATTCAAGTCACTCTCATAACGTAAAGAATTGTTGCCATATACAGTAGTGACATGTTTCGTATTTACATCTTGCCACAACTTCACTCCCTACACAATGCTCCAAGCATTCAGTAAGTATGTAGTATCTAATGATGAACTGCCAGGTGACTCTAAACCGATTACGGTAAGTAAAAATTGAAGATTTCGACTGTTTACCGTTATTTAACTTCCTCTTCAAATGAAGGTCTACTTTTTATATTAGCGTATTTTATTTGGCCATGAGTGTTCTCTTTATCTATGTTATAGTTTGCTTTTTATGTCCTTCCTGCTTCGACCGTCATGTGTTATTTTTGTTCCAGGGTAAAAGAAGCCCTTCGTTGTACCCAGCCCCGATGTTATGTTCACCACTTAAGTCATTTCTGATACTTTCTTCGGTGGCGTTATGAAAGCGTTTGTTGCACAGTGGATCATTTCTAACGAAGCAATGAGTATAATTTAATCTTGCGCTTGGAGTTCTAAGATTCTGAAAAAAATTTTATGGTTGCAACGAACTGCATTGGCATCTGTGCTTGGCATGATACCTTTCGGTGAAACATACAGGACATTTTTTACACTTTACGATTGAATTTGCGAATGGTGGACGGAATGGAGAACTCGATATACGACCAACCGTCAGCGCTGGAAGGACATGCCGACAGTGCAGATTTGTGTTGGATAAGATGTCGAACTCAGGTTTCCGCTTATCGTGAGTGCTAGTCTTACCATCAGGCTATCCAGGCACACTTCATTGGCCTACAGGTAAATTGCCTATTTCGTCGTTCCTGCGTACAATCTGTACTCGTACACACATTTAATTCTCGCACATGGCAGACATTTTAGTTGAATGTCTCTGCCAGGTATTGGCGGATGAACAAGACATTACAGTGTATATGTTGTTAATGAGAATGGTGCAATGTCCCTTCGGGCATGCATATCGTATCGTATAGTACTCTCGAAAAAATTCCATATGAGCTCTCATTTCTCTGATTTAAGTCTCCTGGCAAGATACATGATACGGGAAGTAATCTGTTGTCTAGCTCTCCTTGGTACGTGATGTTGTTGTTGGCATTGTCGTCGTCGTGGTCTTCACAGGGTGTTTTATGAAGCTCTACACACTAGTGCATCCTACTCAAACTTCATCTCTCCTTAATTACTGCAAACTACGTCCGGTTGAACGTAATACTATATTCAGAACATGATCTCCAGGTACCATTTTTACAGCCTACATTTCCCCCATTACAGAACTGACAATTCCTGGATGTCACAGGATGTGTCCTACCAATCGATTCTTCCGTTTGATCGAATTATGCCATAAACCTATTTTCTCCACCAATTATGTTCACTGCTTCCTCATTACGAATTCCGTATATCCATCTAAGCTTCAACACTCTCTTGTAACACAACACTTCAAAACCTTATATTGGCTTCTTGTCTTCCGAAGGCCCTGTCCCATCTCCCAACTCCTCTACAACCGGAAGGCAAATCTAACGGTTCAAAATTAGAATCAGTCCTGTCTGTCAAAAAGAAGTCTGCCAGCCATTCTCTCTAATTAACCTCTCATTCACAGCCAGCGACCTCACTCTCTCCCTCCTGTTCTCTATGAAAACCAATTTTTCACTCAGTCTCAGTCAAGTAATTACTACTGTGCATTCGATTAAACAAATTACTTTCATTAATTTAGATAAATGGCCGCCTTTATAAAGTAGTTTTGAGGAAACCACTTACTTCAATAAATGAAAAGTAATGCAATTAATTACCTCAGACTAACAAAAGGATCAATAAATCTAAACTGTCTCTTGTATCTTAAAATAGCTATGGTATGTCTGGACTATGACCTACCTATCAGAAAATACAATGACAGACTGCAGATTATCCATTAATACATATAATCACTTACAACCTCCTTATCTTACTTCTTCTTTAGTGCATGTTGTAACAGTGCAGTATGTGTAGCTAAAACCAAAGCTTCTACATGTCATAAAACCACCCACCTAAAAGTTTAGTGTTTCTAAAAATATTGCGAAAGCCTTTAATATGAAAATAGTCACTGTACCAGAATCTAATTTTAGATCAACTTATTTTGAAGAGGCGAAAAAACTTAGTGAAAAGAAATATAGGCTCTGACTACCTTGGAAAGCCGTTTTTGGTCCTTAAGACATGAGAAAACAGCATTATTCTCCCGATGTTAAATACAGTACAGTATCAATTAAAATACTGCGTAAGCTTTGATTTTGTCTATGTACGGGAACTTAACAAACTGTTAATACAACGTATTTACTTGCAGAGCTGAGAATGTGCGGCTACAAAACCGGTTAAACTTCATAATCGTACTGAGAATCACTGCAACTGGACGCGTATAAGTAAAAGAAACAGTCATATAGTAACTTTAAGATGCGTATGTACACAAGCAGCCTTATAGTTCGAAACAATATTTCATTTAATTCCACTATAATACTGTGATCACGTAATTATTCCCCTATTTTAAACTCGTTGAGGCAGTATAACATGTAGCAATTATATAATCAGTTAACTAATGAACTTCGCCTCTCTTATAACTTTCATGAGCTTAGTAATAAGTGAGATTAACACTTTCACTCTTCCTGAAGAAATTAAATACAAAAATACTTTTTCTTTAAAATGGTCTCAGCAAAGTACTGATTATTATATTTGAAGTCTGAGTGTGCATTAATGACTTAAAAACTGCTACTTCTCGTTTTAATAATCCTATGCAAAAGTATTGATATGCTGAATGGCTGAAGAAATATCTGGTTTGTACGAGACATGTAAAGATAATCACTCTGACAGTTCACACTATCTCAGTTACAGCGAAGCAGTACTAATTATCACTTCATTGGTTAGGCTAATGATTTAAAATCTTTTCTAGTCACACGCGAGGTTAAGTTAGGTGGAGTGACAGGAAGGGTAATTTTTAATCTTTAACAACCGAAAGATCAAATAGTGAAGCAGCAGAGGATCAAATAGGGAAAAAGACAGGGCCTAGTACAAATCCTTGGACTACACAAGAGGTATTGAATTTAACTGATGAAAGAATAAAAATGCAGTAAATGAAGCAAACAAAAGTGAAAATGAAGGGCAAAATGCCTAATCGGGAATGGCTAGAGGACAAAAGTAAGACTTCAGAGGCATGTATCACTAGGGATAGATAGATACTGCTTACAGGAATTTTAAAGATTGATTTGAAGAAAAGAGAGGCAGACGTATAAATATCAAGATCTCAGACAGAAAACCAGTCCTAAGCAAAGGAAAACTGAAAGTTGGAAGAAGTATATAAAGGATCTCTAAAAGAGAGTTGTATTTGAAGGCACCATTACAGAAATTGAAGCGGACGTAGATGAAGGTGAAATGGGAGATATGATACTGCAAGAAGAACTTGACAGAACACAGAGATTAAACAAGACCCCGAGAGAACACGACGTTCCGCCAGAACTACTGATAGCCGTCGCAGAACAAGACATAACAAAAGTCATCCATCTCTTGTGCAAGATGAATGGCACAAGCGAAATATCGCCAGACTTCGAGAAGAATATAATAATTCCAATTGCAAAGAAAGCAGGTGCTGACAGTTGTGGATATTACCGAACAATAAGTTTAAAAATCATGCGTGCGAAACACTAACACGAACTGCTTACGCAGCGTTGGAAGAACAGGTAGAAGCCGACCTTGGGAATGATGTTTGGATTCCGGAGAAACATAGGAACAAGCGAGGTAATACTGACCCTACAGCTTCTGTGAGAAAATGGGTTAAGAAAAGGCCAATCTATGTTTATAGCAATTGTAGACTTAGAGAAAGCTTTTGACAATGTTGACTGGAGTACTCTTTCTGCAGTTCTGAAGTTAGCAAGGGTAAAATACAGGGAGCGAAAGGCTATTTACAACTTGTACAGAAACCAGACGGTATCTATAAGAGTCGACGGGCATGAAAAGGAAGCAGTGTTCGAGAAGGGAATGAGATAGGTTTGTAGCCTATCCCCTGTGTTGTTCAATTTGTACAACAAGCAAACAGTAAATGAAACAAAAGAAAAATTGGAGTAGGAATTAACGTTCAGGTAGAAGAAATAAAGACTTTGAGGTATCCCGATAACACGGTACTTTTGCCAGACACAGCAAAGGACCTGGAAAAGCAGTTGAACGGGATGGTCAGTGTCTTGAAAGGAGAATGTAGAATGAACATCAAAAAATGCGAAACAAAGGTAATGGAATGTAGTCGAATTAAGTTAGGTGATGCTGGGAATTTAGATTAGAAAAATTTTGCTATTTGGGCAGCAAAATAAATTATGGATGGCCGAGGATATAAAGTACAGATTCCCAGCGGAAAGAAAAGCGTTTCTGAAGAAGAGAAATTTATTAACCTAGAGTTTAGGTTTAAGTGTGAGGAAGTCTTTTCTAATAGTATTTATATCAAGCATAGTCATATACGGAAGTGACGAGAAAGAGATTGGACAAAAAGAAAACAGATGCTTTTGAAATGTGGTTGTCCAAAGACTGCTTAAGGTTAGGTGATGAAATCTTGTAACTAATGAGGAAGTACTGAACAGAAGTGGGGAGAAAAAGATTTGTGGCATACCAGACTAGATGAGGGGGTCGATTGATGCAACACACTCTGAGACATCAAGGGGTCACCAATTTTGTACAGGAGGTAGGCGTGGTGGATAAGAATCGTACAGGGAGGCCAAGAGATGAATACAGTAAGCATATTCAGAATGTTGTAGTTTGCAGTAGCGGAGATGAAAGCTCTTGCCCAGGGTAGGGTAGCATGGAGAACTGCATTCACCCGTCCTTTGGACTGAAGATCACATCAACAACAACACAACAAACACCTTGTTTCTTTACCGTTTATACTGTTCAAAACTAGCAAAAACTTTTAATCTATACCCTGTTACACAAATATATATAGCATTTAGCTCTTCCCTTTGTTTGCGGTCGTATTCAACAAATTATGTGTTCAGTTGGTAATTGCTTTTAGGTATGGCTTCACATATCACGGACTTCTTCAAGTACCATCACGAACATTACTATAAGTAATTTAGATAATTTATTAGAGGCAGGTAAGTGGTATTTAGAGCAGAAAATCCCCACAGTACGTCCACATTAATTTTCTTCTTGAGCTATGTTGTACATTAGCCAGAGCTGTATGAGAGTATACTCCACTACAATTACAGGAGCTGCATTTTGGTACCTCCCCACTATATGTTTCTGTATGAAATTTAGTCCAACTTTAACTCCAAATCCATAAAAACTCTACGCACTGGCAGAACTATGTACCTACAAACAGTTATCCAACTTAAACTCGAATGCTAACCTCTGTCTAAACATAACCTAATTTGAATTGAACTCTAACTGGTCTCAATACAATTTGTCTTTATAGTAAATGAGCAACTAAAGTAAAACAATTGTCTGGCCCAAATCAAAATTTCCACCTACGTCGCCTCTTGACAACATTGTTGCAGATCTCTCGAAAGGATAACAGCAAGCAGAAAGCAGGTAGCGGCTAAGCTAGAGTACCATATTTTACATTAAATATTACAATATTGAACCTGGTACTTACCACATGGTGCAAAATGGTTATGCGCAATGATAAACATTCTTTGAACAGTGGTATGGGAAGAGAAATTATTCCTGTGAAATTATATTCCACGAGTATAGAATGATGAACGTATTCAAGAACACAGAATAAAATTTCCATTGGTCTGAAGAATTCTGTGCTTCGTCAACAACGATCTGAAGAGGGTGCAATGTTAACAGAGAATTTATGTAAAAACCAAACAGTTTAATCAGTTGATATCTTAATGAATGACTCAGGGAAACAGATTGCTATCTCTTTTAGCTGTGAGAAAGTTAAATAGCTTTCAATAATTTTTCTTAAAGATTAGCTGTGCAGTGCTGCAGCCTTACCTCAAATTTCGTCTCTTGAGAGATAATAACATTATTCAAAATTTATATTCTCTTCGCTTTCCGATATACACTCCTGGAAATTGAAATAAGAACACCGTGAATTCATTGTCCCAGGAAGGGGAAACTTTATTGACACATTCCTGGGGTCAGATACATCACATGATCACACTGACAGAACCACAGGCACATGGACACAGGCAACAGAGCATGCACAATGTCGGCACTAGTACAGTGTATATCCACCTTTCGCAGCAATGCAGGCTGCTATTCTCCCATGGAGACGATCGTAGAGATGCTGGATGTAGTCCTGTGGAACGGCTTGCCATGCCATTTCCACCTGGCGCCTCAGTTGGACCAGCGTTCGTGCTGGACGTGCAGACCGCGTGAGACGACGCTTCATCCAGTCCCAAACATGCTCAATGGGGGACAGATCCGGAGATCTTGCTGGCCAGGGTAGTTGACTTACACCTTCTAGAGCACGTTGGGTGGCACGGGATACATGCGGACGTGCATTGTCATGTTGGAACAGCAAGTTCCCTTGCCGGTCTAGGAATGGTAGAACGATGGGTTCGATGACGGTTTGGATGTACCGTGCACTATTCAGTGTCCCCTCGACGATCACCAGTGGTGTACGGCCAGTGTAGGAGATCGCTCCCCACACCATGATGCCGGGTGTTGGCCCTGTGTGCCTCGTTCGTATGCAGTCCTGATTGTGGCGCTCACCTGCACGGCGCCAAACACGCATACGACCATCATTGGCACCAAGGCAGAAGCGACTCTCATCGCTGAAGACGACACGTCTCCATTCGTCCCTCCATTCACGCCTGTCGCGACACCACTGGAGGCGGGCTGCACGATGTTGGGGCGTGAGCGGAAGACGGCCTAACGGTGTGCGGGACCGTAGCCCAGCTTCATGGAGACGGTTGCGAATGGTCCTCGCCGATACCCCAGGAGCAACAGTGTCCCTAATTTGCTGGGAAGTGGCGGTGCGGTCCCCTACGGCACTGCGTAGGATCCTACGGTCTTGGCGTGCATCCGTGCGTCGCTGCGGTCCGGTCCCAGGTCGACGGGCACGTGCACCTTCCGCCGACCACTGGCGACAACATCGATGTACTGTGGAGACCTCACGCCCCACGTGTTGAGCAATTCGGCGGTACGTCCACCCGGCCTCCCGCATGCCCACTATACGCCCTCGCTCAAAGTCCGTCAACTGCACATACGGTCCACGTCCACGCTGTCGCGGCATGCTACCAGTGTTAAAGACTGCGATGGAGCTCCGTATGCCACGGCAAACTGGCTGACACTGACGGCGGCGGTGCACAAATGCTGCGCAGCTAGCGCCATTCGACGGCCAACACCGCGGTTCCTGGTGTGTCCGCTGTGCCGTGCGTGTGATCATTGCTTGTACAGCCCTCTCGCAGTGTCCGGAGCAAGTATGGTGGGTCTGACACACCGGTGTCAATGTGTTCTTTTTTCCATTTCCAGGAGTGTATATCATGATATTCATCATGCAATAAATGTCTCTTTATCTAACAGATACAGCCGCAAGTCAGCACAGTCCATTCTTACTACTTTCGAACTAAGAATGAATCAGACAGGGCAGAGGCAAAGACCGTGCCACACCAAGACCAAAGATTGGTTAATAGCAACATAACTTGCTCTCTCTCCCTTGTGCACATCGATAACTTACAAAAGTCAAAACGACATGCCTACCTTAAAACTTATGCTTTAATTATTGCAATTCGACTCTGTACACGAATATCACAGAATAATATCCAGTTTCTGAACGAATAAATACGACTCACTGCATTCCCAATTTACTACGGTGAGATAGTTATATACTCGAAGTTCGGACTCCGTTGAGAGTCCACGCACACTAAATGTTACTCCAAGATTTCATAATTCAGACTGTGTATTTGTCTCTCATTACGTTGAGTGCACGATAACTTTCCGCGGCCGCCAAGTCATCTGTATTTTTCCGTTTCTGACATACATAATTGTCGATACGGATCAGGCTGACATTGTACGTCAAATCGTATATTATCAATCTCTTTGACTTTCGCCGTCCGTTGTGGCCGTGCGGTTCTAGGCGCTTCAGTTTGGAACCGCGTGATCGCTGCGTTCGCAGGTTCGAATCCTGCCTCGGGCATGGGTGTGTGTGATGTCCTTAGGTTAGTTAGGTTTAAGTAGTTCTAAGTTCTAGGGCACTGATGACCTCAGATGTTGAGTCGCATAGTGCTCAGAGCCATTTGAACCATTTTCTCTTTTACTTTCCACACTGCTATTGATTCAGCGAATGGTCCCGCAAAATAGAGGAAAGAAGAGTAACAAACAAAATATCTATACTGGGCTTCAAAATAAGCGCCGTTATCTACAACACACTTCTGAGTCGTGTTGTACAGCTGTTTGAAAAAAAAAATGGCAAATGGCGCTGAGCATTACGGGACTTAACATCTGAGGTCATCAGTCCCCTAGAACTTAGAACTACTTAAACATAACTAACCTAAGGACATCGCACACATCCATGCCCGAGGCAGGATTCGAACCTGCGACCGTAGCAGTCGCGCGGTTCCGGACTGAAGCGCCTAGAACCGGTCGGCCACCGTGGCTGGCCGGGCTGTTTCAAACTGTCAGCAAACGCTTGTTGTTGAACCTTTCGAAACACTGTAGTCACGCGTTGTTGGGTATTTTCATCATTTACCGATACGAGACTTGGTGCAAACAGCACGATCCGAGGACCGAGAGACAGTCAATGGCAGCGTGTTCATCTTCTTCCCCTTCTCAGTCGATTATAAACATGCGATCAACGTCGTTGTAATCTCCGATTTCGTAGGTCAATGTTTTTTTGGGAGAGGGGGAACACGGTGAACATCAAGCTGTTGACTGTCTCTTGGTCTACGGATCGTACATGTAGCGACCACATAACACAAACAGTGGGAAAAGCAGATGCCAGAATGAGATTCACATTAAGAAGCTTAAGGAAATGTTACTCATCCTCGAAGGAAGTGGCTTAAAAGACGCTTTTTCGGGAAATGCTTGAGCGTTGTTCACCAGCATGGGAATCTTACCAGGCAGGACTGCTACAAGAGGTAGAGAAGATCCACGGAAGAGCGCCGTTTCACAACGGAATCATTTCCTCAGCGCGAAGTGTCGGACAACATATTACTTTGTCCCATTTACACCCCAAGAAAAATCCACAACGAGAAAATTCGAGAAATTAGAGCTAATACAGAGGCTAACCGACGATCATTCTTCCCACTCGCCATTCGCGAACCGGAAAGTGAGGCCAGTTAGTGGTAACAGATCTACAATCCGCCACCAGTCGTTAGGTTTCTTGTGTAGTGTGACGTGGATGTAATTGCGTTGGCAGTAGCAGGTCTCATCTCCTGTAATGAAGCGGGTATCCAGCAAAGTGATCACGGTGCTTCGAGCAGCTCCACAACAAACGTTGGGTCACAGTTTCCAACAGCTTCAGAATCGATGTCAAAAGTGTGTTGCAGCTTATGGTAATTGCTTCGAAGACCCGTAATTGAATGTTTTTGGTAGCTCTTCTTTCCTTTATTTTCTGAGACCATTCACTGAACTCCGTAAACGAACTCTCAAGTACAATATACGAGGGCAATTCAATAAGTAATGCAACACATATTTTTTCTCGGCCGATTTTGGTTGAAAAACCGGAAATTTCTTGTGGAATATTTTCAAACATTCCCGCTTCGTCTCGTATAGTTTCATTGACTTCCAACAGGTGGCAGCGCTGTACGGAGCTGTTAAAATGGCGTCTGTAACGGATGTGCGTTGCAAACAACGGGCAGTGATCGAGTTTCTTTTGGCGGAAAACCAGGGCATCTCAGATATTCATAGGCGCTTGCAGAATGTCTACGGTGATCTGGCAGTGGGCAAAAGCACGGTGAGTCGTTGGGCAAAGCGTGTGTCATCATCGCCGCAAGGTCAAGCAAGACTGTCTGATCTCACGCGTGCGGGCCGGCCGTGCACAGCTGTGACTCCTGCAACGGCGGAGCGTGCGAACACACTCGTTCGAGATGATCGACGGATCACCATCAAACAACTCAGTGCTCAACTTGACATCTCTGTTGGTAGTGCGTCACAATTGTTCATCAGTTGGGATATTCAAAGGTTTGTTCCCGCTGGGTCCCTCGTTGTCTAACCGAACACCATAAAGAGCAAAGGAGAACCATCTGTGCGGAATTGCTTGCTCGTCATGTGGCTGAGGGTGACAATTTCTTGTCAAAGATTGTTACAGGCGATGAAACATGGGTTCATCACTTCGAACCTGAAACAAAACGGCAATCAATGGAGTGGCGCCACACCCACTCCCCTACCAAGAAAAAGTTTAAAGCCATACCCTCAGCCGGTAAAGTCATGGTTACAGTCTTCTGGGACGCTGAAGGGGTTATTCTGTTCGATGTCCTTCCCCATGGTCAAACGATCAACTCTGAAGTGTATTGTGCCACTCTTCAGAAATTGAAGAAACGACTTCAGCGTGTTCGTAGGCACAAAAATCTGAATTAACTTCTCCTTCTTCATGACAACGCAAGACCTCACACAAGTCTTCGCACCCGAGAGGAGCTCACAAAACTTCAGTGGACTGTTCTTCCTCATGCACCCTACAGCCCCGATCTCGCACCGTCGGATTTCCATATGTTTGGCCTAATGAAGGATGCAATCCGTGGGAGGCACTACGCGGATGATGAAGAAGTTATTGATGCGGTACGACGTTGGCTCCGACATCGACCAGTGGAATGGTACCGTGCAGGCATACAGGCCCTCATTTCAAGGTGGCGTAAGGCCGTAGCATTGAATGGAGATTACGTTGAAAAATAGTGTTGTGTAGCTAAAAGATTGGGGAATAACCTGGTGTATTTCAATGCTGATTAAAACAACCCCTGTTTCAGAAAAAAAATGTGTTGCATTACTTATTTAACTGCCCTCGTAAAACTACATAGTGATACACAACTTGGTAATTAATTGCTGTACTTTAAGCGCAATCTTTTAAAAAAATACTCTAGAAAAATTCGAATACATTTTATTGTTGTATTAATGTTTAATTATTGTGTATCCGTCCATGTTTAACTTTCATACAAGGCTAAACTTGAGACAAGCCCTTATAATAACTTCGTTGCGTTATATGCTAATAAAGTTCTTTGTTGGGGATGTGCATTCGATGCTATTGCTATTCCACATTTTACATCCCCCCTACGTCGGCCATAATCTGTCATTTTGGCAACCAAAATTTCAAAACTCAGTTACTGTTTTTAGCGTCTCATTCCCTAGTCTAATTCTCATAGAATCGCCTGATTTACCTTTCCACTCCATTACATAGGCCTATGCCTTATTTTTTTGTTGGTGTTCATCTTATAACCTCTTTTCAAGACATTATACATTCCCGAATGAGATTTTCACTCTGCAGCGGAGTGTGCGCTGATATGAAACTTCCTGGCAGATTAAAACTGTGTGCCCGACAGAGTTCGAGTCTCGGTCGGGCACACAGTTTTAATCTGCCAGGGAGTTTCATTATACATTCCGTTCAACTGCTCTTCAACGACCCCTGCCGTCTCTGACACAAGGACTCTGACTTCGTCAAAGCTCAAGGTTTTTCTTTCTTCTTCTTGAACTTTGATTCCTCTTCCTGACTTGTCCTTCATTTCCTGTATCTCCTTGGAACATAACCTCTTGCGGTTTCAACGACAAACCCCTCTGTAATGATCCAAAGCCTGTGTTGTAGCGCCTGCCACGATTCGACTAAAGGAATACCTGACGAAACGCACCACTCTTATGCGCATCTCCTCCTTATCCCCCGATAATCCTGTACAATTTATATATTTATATTTATGAATATGCGAAAAACACAATCCTGCAACTTCGCAACAAAATCTCTCGGAATTTTCGACGAAAGTACCATAACCACTTAACCTCACACATTTATTTACGCTGTATTTCATCGTTTGGGGGTTAGTTATTTTCACATATGGCGCTTCTAACACTGTTTTTCTACTGTAGGGTAACAACACAGCAAAAATACTTCGCCACAGTGGAATAGTAAAAATTGAAAACGGACGATAATGTAAAGTGTATCTCGAAAATCATGTGAACAGCCGTCTGATGATGAACTTGCCAGTTCTAAACCGTTATCGGCGCTACTTGCCTAAATAAATAGCAGTATTAATAGTGGCTGGTTGCTGTTTTCTTCTTTGTAAGAATTAACCTACGTTAATAAAGGTCACTCACCGACGATCAGATTCCCAGAACCTGTAGTACGTGGGTTTCGACATCTATCTCTTTCGTGGCTTAATTCCATTTATATAGATACTCAGGAAGCAGACACTAATTAAGTGTATCACCGTCATGTCTGCTCTTCCGCCTTCATTTCGCGAATGGTTTCTGGGAAGTACAAGCGTAGCTAAGCCTCCGTGTAAGTTTGAATCTCTGTAATTTAATTTTAATTGCCATTTCGCGGGATAAGAGTTCTGATCAAAAGTATCCGAACACTCTTACGTAATGCGAAATTGATCACTCTACTTCAAGAGAGGCGGTATAGAAGAACGCCGAGGTATTTTGCTGTCAGTAGAGAAGCAGTAACAACAGAGACGGACGATCAAGAGAGCACAGTGATTTCGATCGTGTGCCAGTCCTTGGAAGTCACCTGAGTAAGATATTCATCAGGGACATTTCAACGCTTCTAAGCGTCCTAGTCGACTGCAGTGACTGTGAACTGGAAACTGAGGGAACGCGAATGAACCTCACCTAAACCAGACCGACCTCGTGATTTAACTAAGGCATTTGACTGTGTTGATCACAAAATATTGCTCCAGAAGTTGGACCATCACGGAATAAGGGGAGTAGTTCACAATTAGTTCACCTTTTACTTTAACAACAGGCAGCAAAAGGTCATTATTCACAATGTTGATAACGACTGTGATGTGGGATGTCAGTGAGGTAATGTAAAGTGGTGGGTGCCCCAGGGATCAGTGTTGGGGCCGCTGCTGTTCCTTATTTATATAAATGATATGCCCTCTAGTATTATGGGTAACTCTAAAATATTTCTGTTTGCTGATGACACTACCTTGGTGGTAAAGGATGCTGTGTGCAACATGGACTCGGTTTCAAATAGTGCAGTACATGATCTCAGTTCATCGCTTGTAGAAAATAAACTAACATTAAATAACATTAAGACTCAGTTTTTACAGTTTCTAACGCACAATTCAACAAAACCTGACGTTTTAATCTCACAGAACGGGCATATGATTAGTGAAACTGAACAGTTCAAATTTCTAGGTGTTCAGATAGATAGTAAGCTGTCGTGGAAGGCCCACGTTTAGAATCTTGTTCAGAGACTTAATACTACCATTTTTACTATTCGAACGGCATCGAAAGTGAGTGATACTTCGACACGTAAATTAGTCTAAAAAATTGATTCAAATGGCTCTGAGCACTATGGGACTTAACATCTATGGTCATCAGTCCCCTAGAACTTAGAAATACTTAAACCTAACTAAGCTAAGGACAGCACACAACACCCAGTCATCACGAGTCAGAGAAAATCCCTGACCCCGCCGGGAATCGAACCCGGAAACCCGGGCGTGGGAAGCGAGAACGCTACCGCACGACCACGAGCTGTGGACAAAGTAGTCTACTTTGCTTATTTTCATTCACTTATGTCGTATCGTATTATGTTTTGGGGTAAATCTTCCCATTCTAGAAGGATATTTTTAGCTCAGAAACGGGCGGTTCGGGCAATAAGTGGTGTGAGTTTACGAACCTCTTGTCGACCTCTGTTCACGAGTCTGGGTATTTTGACATTGGCCTCTCAATATGTATATTCCTTATCGTCGTTTATTGTTACCAATATTAGTTTATTACCAAGAATAAGCAGCTTTTACTCGGTTAATACTCGGCAGAAATCAAACCTCCATTTGGATCGGACTTCCATAACTCTTGTGCAAAAAGGTGTGCAGTACGTTGCTTCATCCATTTTCAATAAGCTGCCACTCGAATTCAAAAAACTTAGCAGTAATCAACGCGCTTTCAAATTGAAGCTGAAGAGTTTCCTCATGGGTCACTCCTTCCATCCTGTCGAGGAGTTCCTTGAAAAATTAAGCTGATTCGTATTCTGTTGCTGATAGCGTTTATTTAAACTTATAGACTGACTTTTTTCAGGTTCATGAACATTTATTTTTATCTGTTTATTACTTTTATGTTGTAAGTTCAAGTACTGACACGTTCCATGAACTGAATTTGGTCCTACGGACCTTGACGTGTAAATAAAAATAAAATAAAAAAATAACAGGCATGGACTACGTGGCATAGGGAGTATGTGGCTGTAACAAATCGCATAACATCAAAGGAAGGAATCTCTCGTGAGCACTAATCGACAACCGGCAGTCCAGCTAGCAACATCCCTGAGCGTAGGGCGTTAAAAGCTATAGGGTACAGTTGTCCAGCAGTTCCTCATAACCCACACATTTCTGTAGCCAATACTAAACAGCTGTTGTGGTTGTGCGAAGAATGACGCAACTAGACAGTGGATGTCTGCAAACGAGTAGCCTGGAGTCAGGAACCACGCTATACACAGTAGCAATGGTTTGGGATTGCCGATGCTGAGGGATCGTTATCTGCCATTACACTACTGGCCATTAAAATTGCTACAAAACGAAGATGACGTGCTACAGACGCGAAATTTAACCAACAGGCAGAAGATGCTGTGATATCCAAATGATTAGCGTTTCAGAGCATTCACACAACGTTGGCGCCGGTGGCGACACCTACAACGTGCTGACATGAGGAAAGTTTCCAACCGATCTCTCATACACAAACAGCAGTGGACCGGCGTTGCCTGGTGAAACGTTGTTGTGATGCCTCGTGTAGGGAGGAGAAATGCCTAACATCACGTTTCCGACTTTGATAAAATTCGGATTGTAGCCAATCGCGATTGCAGTTTATCGTATCGCACCATTGCTGCTCGCGTTGGTCGAGATCCAATGACTGTTAGCAGAATATGGAATCGGTGGGTTCAGAAGGGTAATCCGGAACGCCGTGCTGGATCCCAACGGCCTCGTATCACTAGCAGTCGAGATGACAGGCATCTTATACGCATGGCTATAACGGATCGTGCAGCCACGTCTCGATCCCTGAGTCAACAGATGGGGACGTTTGCAAGACAACAACCATCTGCACGAACAGTTCGACAACGTATGCAGCAGCATGGACTATCAGCTCGGAGACCATGGCTGCGGTTATCCTTGACGCTGCATCACAGACAGGAGCGCCTGCGATGCTTACTCAACGACGACCCTGGGTCACGAATGGCAAAACGTCAATATTTCAAATGAATCCAGGTTCTGTTTACAGCATCATGATGGTCGTATCCGTGTTTGGCGACATCGCGGTGAACGCGCTTTGTGTATTATTCGTCGCCATACTGGCGTATCACCCGGCGTGATGGTATGGGGTGCCATTGGTTACACGTCTCGGTCACCTCTTTTTCGCATTTACTGCACTTTGAACAGTGGACGTTACATTTCAGATGCGTTATGACCTGTGGCTCTACCCTTCATTCGATCCCTGCGAAACCCTACATTTCAGCAGTATAATGGACGACCGCATGTTGCAGGTCCTTTTCGGGCCTTTCTGGATACAGAAAATGTTTGACTGGTGCCCTGGCCAGCACATTCTCCAGATGTCTCACCAATTGAATACATCTGGTCAATGGTGGCCGAGCAACTGGCTCGTCACTATACGCCAGTCACTACTCTTGATGAACTGTGGTATCGTGTTGAAGTTGCATGGACAGCTGTACCTGTACACGCCATCCAAGCTCTGTTTGACTCAATGCCCAGGCGTATCAAGGCCGTTATTAAGGCCAGAAGTGGTTGTTCTGGATACTGATTTCTCAGGATCTATGCACCCAAATTATTGAAAATGTAATCACATGTCAGTTGTAGTATAATATACTTGTCCAATGAATTTACGTTAATCATCTGCCTTTTTTTCATGGTGTAGGAATTTTAATGGCCAGTAGCGTACACAGTCGTGTTCAGAAAAAAAGAACATCTTGAAAGACTAGAAATAGGACGTTCATATTCACATCATTAGCATTTCAGCCACCTCGGATTAGCATGTGTCCTGTCCTTTAGTAGGCACGGGGTCCGCCGTGGGTCCTGATAACTTGCCCCATGCGTCATGGCATCGACGAATATAAACCGAGAATGGCATCCTGTGGTATAACCATACATGCCGTATTCACTTGGTTCCAGGGCTCATCTGTGGGGATTGGCTCTGGGTCACAGTGCTGAACCAGTCGCGCTTCAGCATATCCATTTTCGACTGGCGACAAGTCTAGTGATCTCGCGTGCCAGAACAAAAGGCTGACATCCTGTGACCCCAAGAAGGCAAGTTTCCTTACAGTAACATGTGGTCCTACATTGCCTTGCTGAGCAATGGCACCTGGGCTGTTGTGCAGAAAGTGTATGGTTACGGGTCGCAGGATGTCATTCATGTATTTCTACATCTACATCTACATACATACTCCGCAATCCACCATACGGTGCGCGGCGGAGGGTACTTCGTACCACAACTAGCATCTTCTCTTCCTGTTCCACTCCCAAACAGAACGAGGGAAAAGTTAATGCCTGTACGCCTCTGTACGAGCCCTAATCTCTCTTATCTTATCTTTGTGGTCTTTCCGCGAAATTTAAGTTGGCGGTACTGCAGTCAGCCTCAAATGCTCGTTCTCTAAATTTCCTCAGTAGCGATTCACGAAAAGAGCGCCTCCTTTCCTCTAGAGACTCCCACCCGAGTTACTGAAGCATTTCCGTAACACTCGCGTTATGATCAAACCTACCAATAACCCGCCTCTGAATTGCTTCTATGTCCTCCCTCAATCCGACCTGACAGGGATCCCAAGCGCTCAAGCAGTGCTCAAGAAAAGCTCGTATTAGTGTTTTATAAGCGACCTCCTTTACAGATGAACCACATCTTCCCAAAATTCTACCAATGAACCGAAGACGACTATCCGCCTTCCCCACGACTGCCATTACATGCTTGTCCCACTTCATATCGCTCTGCAATGTTACGCCCAAATATTTGTCAAGCGCTACACTACTAATGGAGTATTCAGACATTACAGGATTCTTTTTCCTATTCATCTGCATTAATTTGCATTTATCTATATTTAGAGTTAGCTGTCATTCTTTACACCAATCACAAATCCTGTCCAAGTCATCTTGTATCCCCCTACAGTCACTCAACGACGACACCCACCATCCCGTACACCACCATCATCAGCAAAGAGCTGCACATTGGTATCCACCCTATCAAAACATCATTATGTAGATAGAAAACAACAGCGGACCTACCACACTTCCCTGCGGCACTCCAGATGATACCCACACCTCCGATAAACACTCACCATCGAGGAAAAAAAAAGAAGAAATTCCTCCAGCTGTATTTAAGGTGTCGATTTTATTTTGGTAGCTAGTTTCAACGTTTTAACAACGTCATCTTCAGGCCCTTACACTTGTTGACGTCAACTGCGTGCGGCTGATAACTGTGTGAGATACGGATGTGCTCCGTGTGGAAAGTGGTGTAGGTCACACTGGTCACAGTGCCTTCGACGCACACCAACTGTTATTTGTGGTTGTCTCCAACAGCACCCCACACCAAAATGCCTCGAGCTGGCTCTGTAAGTCCTGTGCGAAAGCAGTCACTGTGATGCTGGGCAGCCTGTCTGCCACGAACCAAAATGCGGCCATCGTTTTTAAACAAACAGAACCTGGATTCGTCCGAAAACACTATCTAATGCCATTCCTAGCCCCAGTGATGCCAATCCACACACCATCACTTTCCAGTACGTTTCTGCACATTCGTCAAAGGTAGGCGGAGAAGTGGACGACGCGCACGTAATAAACGGCGATGGACTGTCATCCCTGACAGAGTAGGATGTTGGATGTGTTACACCGTTCCACTGTTTCGAAAGAGCCGAGGAGGATCCAGATCTGTCCAGCAATGGCATTCGGATGAAGTGTTGATCTTCTCTGGTGGGGAGGGGGGGGGGGGGGCGAGCGGGGTGCGACCTGACCCTCAGCGTCGTCGTATTCTACGGCCTTCCCTGAACCACTCTGCACGCACCTGCTACACTGCCGAAACACTTCCTCCCATCCGAGTAACAATTCCCCAGGTGGACGCCCCACATTCTCTCATGCCACTAATGAGCCTTTTCTAAAACTGTGATGCTGTTTTGACGATACGGTGCGCGCGCCGACCGAGCGAGGTGGCGCAGTGGTTAGCACCCCAGATCACGTAAGAAACAGATTGCCCGATCGCTTGGTCTAGCAGGCAACCCTTGTCAGAGAACGGCCACCAGGTGGCAACAGCGTCACACCCTTACTTGTGGAATCAACCACTAGATGGCACTCCGTTCTGTGAAATATGTGGCAACATCGGCCGAAAGCGTGCAGCTCTCCACTATTTGGCGTCTGTGAAGTACAGCTGTTTCTGACACACCGGTGATAGTGGATCGAGTCGTCATGCCGAGGGCCTGCGAGTGTATCAACTGTGGAAGGAGTAGACGAACAAATCCTGAACTAAAAATGTTCAGATTTCCCGTCAAAGATAAAGGAAGGTTACGCGAGAGGATTTTAAATTCAGGTAAATCAATAAATTAGTTACGAGTAAGAATTAATAAAGAGCCATAAGCATTCGATCCTATTTAAATTTTGTCGATGTTATATTCGATATAACGTGGCAGCCCTTCCTGTACAAGAATCATATCATATAATTATTAAATGAAATCTTTGCTGCGATTTGGACTTTTTAAAACTGATTATTCACTTCACTATCATGATTTCGGGTGTAGAGGCATTTTTGTGTGCAATGTCAAAACTGAAGCCAGTATAACATATGGATAACAAAATGCAAAGCGTAGTGTGGTAACATTTGGTAAACAATTTAAGAAGCATTACCTTACAAGACCTTTCCCTTTGTACTTGAAAATGGCTCTAGAGCTAAAATCGCAACAGTGAAATAAATGAATAATAGCCGTCATCTAACTGCTAGGTCTTCGGTCCCTCTAAATCCTGGTATATACAAGAGCGAAGAAAGTGAACGAGTGTAAAACCTCGTTTACACTGCTGCAAACGAGTATTCATAGATAATTCGCCAATGTTCACTGCCATTCGTTTATTCCTGTGAACAAGCGTTTATACTGGAATGAAGGGAGGAGAATAGAAGGGAACGAGCATAACATGCAAACTATAGACGCTGCCTATTTTAATTTTTTTTATCTGTGCGCTAATAATCCTCACACATCTTTCACTTGAAAACAACACTACTTATAGTAACAGGTCTGCGCGAGTGTGGATATCCACAGTAATAACTGTGTTGCAGATAAAAGCGTACGTCTGTTGCGAATATTTGCGGGTTATCTTTAAACTGTACAAAGTAAATTTTTAACATAATTATGGTTTGCCGTCTGTGGCCCTTCAAAGTTGACACCGCCAAAATATGCTCAAAAAACACGCTTTCACTTTGTATTACCGCGTTTGCAGCCCCTTTTCAACTACAATCCAAAATTCATCGTTTTGTGCCACTCTTATATCATTTACGATAAGTTACATGCAAAGTAAAAGAATTTAAATTTGAAATGACTGTCACTGAAATATGTCCAGCCTTAATCCGCATCATAACCGAGTGCGGATTTTGAAAACTTTCTAGTGTTAACCTGCTCTTTTTTACCACCAAATCCGTATCGGAAGAGCTGTATAGCAAAGAGGAAAAGGACGGCATGGAAGGCGAGTGTAAAACCCTTGCGACTGCAATACAGTCTGCATTTAAACAGTAACTCACGAGAAATGTTTGTGTGTTACTTTTCATTTATTTCATTTCGCATATGATTGTGAGAAATAAACTTGGTTCATAGAATTGCAGGAGCTAATCTACATTCTTAGATTGAAAACTCGGGAAAAACCACAGCCGATCATGAACTACAGTCAGCAGTGTGACGAATGCACTTCGCGCCGAGCGCTCTAGCCGAATGCAAATCAGCCTAATTCACGTCACCGAAGATACAGCGTTGCCAATTCCGCGACACGGACAGGTCAGTTAGCATTGTAGCGTCGCCTGTGACATCTGTTGACCGACGGGAAAACTATTTTTACGGTTGCCTGTTCCGCCGTAAGGATTTTTTTTTTTTTTTCCTTTATTGAATTTCAATTCCCCCCCAAGGGGGCGGGCTGGCAGCAGCTTAGGACGCCGCTCTGCAGCCTACAGATTTTCTGACAAAGAGCAGGAGAATAAATAATAATAAAAAACAGGCGATAAAATCGGGGACTTAGTGAGTAACAAGGTGAAAAGAAAATGGGGAAATTAAAACAAACAACAGAGGGATGATGAAGCGAATAAAAATACATACGGAGCAGACAGGGGAAACAATAGACAATTAAAAAAACACGGCGACAGTCTGGATTCTGTTCGCAAAGTATATAAAATGCACACCCAGCGACAGCATGGTTTCGACGTAAGGACGGTCAATCTGTTTCTTATGTGAACTGGGGTTAGCACACTGGACTCGCATTCGGGAGGACGACGGTTCAATCCCGCGTCCGGCGATCCTGATTTAGGTTTTCCGTGATTTCCCTAAATCGCTTCAGGAAAACGCTGGGATGGTTCCTTTGAAAGGGTACGGCCGACTTCCTTCCCTGTCCTTCCCTTCTGTCAAGTTTGGCGAGGTACTGGCAGAAGTACAGCTGTGAGGACGGGGCGTGAGTCATGCTTGGGTTGCTCAGTTGGTAGAGCACTTACCCGCGAAAGGCGAAGGTCCCGATTTCGAATCTCGGTCCGACACACAGTTTTATTTTTCCAGGAAGTTTCATATCAACGCACATTCCACTGCAGAGTGTAAATCTCATTATGCATGGTTGTTTCTCTGCATGAGCTTCAATAACGGCCAACAACACGTGGGCAGACGGTAACGCCCTCCACGGTGACCAACGGTAGTTACATGCTCAAGCAAGAAGTGGTAAATTTTATTTTTCCAGTTGTAATATAAAACATAACAATAAATGTAACAAATTAAATCTCCACAAATTTAAAATAATTTAAAATTCAGATAACTGTTGTCCCATTCATTTTTCACACCATTTTTGCATAGAGCAGAGCCCTCTATCTTTTGTGGTATGGACGCCGTTGCCATGGGCGGTAGTATACCGGGTGATCAAAAAGTCAGTATAAATTTGAAAACTGAATAAATCACGCAATAATGTAGATAGAGAGGTACAAATTGACACACATGCGTGGAATGACATGGGGTTTTATTAGAACCAAAATAATACAAAAGTTCAAAAAATGTCCGACAGATGGCGCTTCTGATCGGAATGGCAATAACTAGCATAACAAAGTAAGACAATGCAAAGATGATGTTCTTTACATGAAATGCTGAATTTGTCCACCATCATTCCTCAACAATAGCTGTAGTCGAGGAATAATGTTGTGAACAGCACTGTAAAGCATGTCCGCAGTTATGGTGAGGCATTGGCGTCGGATGTTGTCTTTCAGCATCCCTAGAGATGTCGGTCGATCACGATACGCTTGCGACTTCAGGTAACCTCAAAGCCAGTAACTGCACGGACTGAGGTCTGGGGACCTGGGAGGCCAAGCATGACGAAAGTGGCGGCTGAGCACACGATCATCACCAAACGACGAGCGCAAGACATCTTTCACTCGTCTAGCAATACTTTGTTTTACTTTTTTTTTGTTCTAATGAAACCCCATGTCATTCTAAGCATGTGTGTCAGTTTTGACCTCACTCTCTACATTATTCCGTGGTTTATTAAGTTTTCAAATTCATACTGACTTTTTAATCACACTGTATATCAAGCGCCCCCCCGCCCGTGTGGTCGGGACGCTGTCGTCATGGTAGCCGCTTTGTATAAGTCGTCTTCTGTAATATCATCTTTGCGCCGCGTTCGTGGTTATGGTAACGGCGTACCATAACGATTCTTCCGCCATGTTGTTGTCAGTCCATATGGTCTTCTGCTGCGCCGTCAAAATATAATATATTAAAAACGATACGTTGACGATATTTTAATATTTGCTTATTTTAATATTGTCTGACTGAACAACAGAAGAAATAAATAACTTGACATAAATAATGAATAGCATACATCCAAAACTTACGTTTTGGCTGTTTCGTGATTCGAGTGTGGTCCTCTTACTGCGCTTGAGGAAAGGCTAAATGTAGGTTTTATGGGCATATTTTACAATGTTGTGTAGAGTGTACAAAGGACCATTTCGGAAAAGAAGACTGCATGAGAATGACAACGCAACCTTCCTTGAAGCAGCTTCTGTGAGGCAACGGTTTGTAAATACCCTCATGGAAAGTTCTGGCCTACTCAATGTCCCGAGGTGAACACAGTGCAGGAGCTTCGGCAACAGTTGAAACATTGATTCGGTACTTGCTTCACCATCCGACATCACTACTTCCCCCTGTTTCGGCTCTTGAGGAAGAATGGGCTGTCATTGCCCCTCGGACATTCAGATACATCAGTGAAAGTGTTCCGCATCAGTGTTCATGCCGCATAAAGGTGTAGAGTGGACACAGCACATAGTGGTGTCCACATAGTGACCTGGTAGTGTACGTAGGAGGACGCACATTCCTAAATTATCTTCGGCCTATCACTGGTCAGTATACAGTCGATCATCGCGTAATCGAATAATAATCCCTCCTGGCGCCTGTTTACGTTACAGTTAATTGTGGTGATGCTCAACTGCCAGGCCCTGCACAAATCTTCGATCCCTTTCAGATCTTCAAGCACTGCGCTATAAGTTTTTGTTCAAAGTGGTTCAAATGGCTCTGAGCACTATGGGACTGAGGTCATCAGTTCCCTAGAACTTAGAACTACTTAAACCTAACTAACCTAAGGACATCATACAAATCCATACCCGAGCCAGGATTCGAACCTGCGACCGTAACGGTCGCGTGGTTCCAGACTGTGGCGCCTGGAACCGCTCGGTCACAGAGGCCGGCGCCGCTGAAGCTGAAGCTATGCCAAATTATAAATTAACCGCTCTTTTCCGTACTATGTTGCTGCCTGCCGTTATAAACGGGTGAAAATCAGGCGCTTGTATTGACTACACGGGAACTTGTGATGTAAAATTACATTTGTGATTGAGTCTCACTGTGACAATTTAGAGGCGAAAGCTGTGGTGGTTTCATTAGGTCTGGTTCTTTGCTGTGCAACTAAGGGAGTCGGTTATTTGGGGTAACTGAGGGAGCACCATTATGTTGGTCTAAGTGATACGTTCTCCACGTTTTGTCTATGGCTTTGCGAATCGAAATCGTTGGGGAGTACACGTGTGAGTAATTTGCTATTGTATTGACGGTTGTGTTGTAGAGACTGTTCTCTGGTGTGTTAAATCACGCGCTGATTTGTAGCCAATCTAAGCAGAAGTTACCATTGCTACTTGCTTATCTGCTACTGAACTTATGATTGGTGTTTTTTGTCTTTTGATTGTGGGTGTGCTCAGGTTAAAAAAAATTACGGCTACTATTCATAAGGGTTGTCTAGTAACGAAATTGCTTAAGCTTTTATCATATGCTGGTCTGTTTGCCTATCACATTGGCTTTTTATGCAGTAACAGAAGGAATGTGTATGGTGGTTCAAGATTGTAGGCTGACTAGTATTTGAACTGGTGTTGAGGTTAAGGGCGAGATCAGCATCCCGCAAACCCGCACGCTGCGCGTGGTTAAATGTTCCGCTATTTGGGAGCCGGCTCTCTGTTATTGGATACGGGATGAGTGCATCGCTGTAGTTTTTCGCGTGCTAAATTGCGGGGTGTCGGTGCCGTCCTAGGGCTAGACTTGTGATGTATGTTATGTTGAAAGAGAATAAACTGTACCAAACTTAAGAGAGCTTTTAGTTTGTTTTAGGTCTGTACATGGAATGATGTTGATATTTCGTCGATTGTGGCAATAACTTCCTGTGTGGGGAGATCCTCTGTGGGACTTGTATTTTACTGTTGCAGTACAGTCCATCTGAAACGTACTGCTTAAAACTTGGGACTGCAGCTCTATGATGTTATATATTACTGTTTAATCTTAAATGTCTTGGATGTAATATGGTTGTTGAGGATTATGTAATCGCTGGTTCCTTAAAGGCATTATTTCGTTTCAAAATATGTGCTCGGTCAGAGCCTACTTAAATATGATTTTAACTCATCATTCAAATTTTCTAGTCTTGCTTTCTTAAAATGCTTTCAGTTAAATGATTTCTATTTGCCTGTTTAAATGTTTGGCCGGCCGCGGTGGCCGTGCGGTTCTGGCGCTGCGGTCCGGAACCGCGGGACAGCTACGGTCGCAGGTTCGAATCCTGCCTCGGGCATGGGTGTGTGTGATGTCCTTAGGTTAGTTAGGTTTAAGTAGTTCTAAGTTCTAGGGGACTTATGACCTAAGATGCTGAGTCCCTTAGTGCTCAGAGCCATTTGAACCATTTTTTTTAAATGTTTGAGTGACTTAAAGGAAAACAATATTATTTTGTACTTTGTACTGATTGCTCGTTTTGGGTAATAGTTGACTTATGTGTTCAATAAATGAGTGTCTAGTCAATGGTCCAATGGTGATGTACTGTTTAATTGCTAGCCTAGCCCTTCCACTCCATAGCCTATTGAGCTGCTTTGTGTCGAAATTGTGTTCAGAGCACCCCTCTGACCTGACACCTCAATGCTCAATAACATTTATGTCTGGGGTATTAGGCGGCGGTGGCTGAGTTTCAACTCAGTTGCTGGAGTCACTCTGTAGCAATTATGGACGTGTGGGGTGCCGCATTGTCCTGCTGGAACTGCCCGACGGAATGCACAGTAGACATGAATGGATGCAGGTGATCAGACAGGATACTTACTCACATTGAAACATCCCCTTACAAAAATTATACAAGACTGTGCTTAAACTGACACACAATATTTTTATCGCAACGCAATCTGACTTTCAATAATCCCTACAACAGAATGGCCCTGACTAACATTAACCTATACCTTTCACAAATCACTTACCTCACCAAAACTCTTCGTTACTGAAGCTACAGCAATACAGCGAGTGCCACTACAGCCAGCTTAATAAGAGATTCAAACTACGGAAGGCACTAACTACTGCTAGGCATAGTTAGCAAATGAAAGATTTTAATAGAGAACAAACAATGTATTTACCTCAATAGTGTTCAATAGTCATAATGTATGCAGCAGTTCATGATATCCAGTATTACAAATTTCAAAACTCCGCCTCACATCCACCACTGCTGGCGGCTCACCTCCAACTGCGCAACGCTACGCGCTGTTAACATCCAGCTGCCCAACACTACAATGGCAGTCAACAATGGAAACTAGCCACAGACTGCACATAGTACAGCCAGTGATTTTCATACAGAGCGCTACGTAACGTTGCCAATGAGAAAACATAAACAGCCTACTTACAACATCTCACCTGTCAGAGTCATATGTAGACGTTCATTTGTCCCATGTCATTCCAACTGCACACGCCTCACAGCATTACAGAGCCTCTTCCAGCTTGAACAATCCCCTACTGACTTGCAGGGGCCACGGACTCAGGAGGTAGCCTCCACTACTGTACACGTCCGTCCGCTCGATACAATTTGAAACGAGACTCGTCCGACCAGGTAACATGTTTCCAGTTATCAGGAGACCAACGCCGGTGTTGCCGGGACCAGGTGAGGCGTAAAGCTTCGTGTCTTGTTTGACATCAAGGTCACACGAGTGGCCATTCGGTTCCGAAAGCCCATATGGACGATGTTCCTTTGAATGGTTCGTGCGCTGAATTTGTTGATAGCTCGGCATTAAAATCTGGAGCAACACACTGAACGATTCTCTTCAGTCGTCGTTAGTCGCATTCTTGCAGGATCTTTTTCCTGCCGCAGCGTTGTGGGAGATTTGACGTTTTACCAGATTCCTGATGTTCACGGTCCACTCGTGAAATGGTTGTACGTGAAAGTCCAAACTGCATCGCTACCTCGGAGATGCTGGGTCCCATTGCTCGTGCGCCGACTGTAACAATACTTTCAAACGCAGTTAAATCTTGATAACCTGCCATTGTAGCAGCAGTGCCAAGCCAACAACTGCGCCAGACACTTGTCGTTTTACATAGGCGTTGCCGACCGTAGCGCCGTATTTGCCTGTGTACATTAACTCTCAATTTGAATACGCATGCCTATACCAGGTTCTTTGGCACTTCAGTGTAATATAACGCATCGTATCAAGTAAAGTGATATAAGACGTGCTGTCGTGTCGTATAACTTTGGCCGTCATGGCATCTGTTATGCTATGCTGTGCCACACAACGTTTCATTAAAATTCAGTATACATTCATCCTTACTCTGATGTACTTCCTTTTGAAGGTGCATCCCACTTTCTAGTAGCACATAAATATGCTTCTGTTTCTTCTTACACAGTTCAGCATACATGTAACAATGGTTGGGTGTAAGGGGAAGTAGGGTCAATTCGTAACAAAGCGTGAATATGTCAAGATGTTTTGATTTAAAAGTGAAGCTGCCAGATAACACGAAAAGTTAGTTCTCCCCTTTACATAGCTAACTCTACCCGTGACATATTTGCCATTTTTTGCGCTATGGTGAGACCATTTCTCATTCTGGGTCCCCACTATTACTCCACCATAATTTTGACATTAGACCACCACAGCTTAGCAACTGATGTAGAATTTCGGTGACTTGGGCGGCGACTGGTTCGGGACAGGTTTTCTGATGATCTTTCGAACCATGTTGCTTACATCGTAGCCGGGCCGGCCGTTGTGGCCGAGCGATTCTAGGCGCTTTCAGTCCGGAACCGCACTGCTACTATGGTCGAAGTTTAGAATCCTGCCTCGGACATGGATGTGTGTGATGTCCTTAGGTTAGTTATGTTTAAGTAGTTCTAAGTCTAGGGGACTAATGACCTCAGATGTTAAGTCCCATAGTGCTCAGAGCCATTTGAACCATATTTGAACTTACATCGTGGCAACGGATAAAGCTTTCACAGAACAACAGGATGATGCTTAATTACATGTATTTGTCTACCTTCTTACTAAATCCGAACCTGTTTGTACGTCTGAAACGTAGAAGTGGCGAGCGTAAAATAACTCTCTGAATGAAAACAGATTTTTGAGAGATAGTTGTCAGCTTTAATCCAGGAGTGCATCTTTTATTTACCTGATTAACTTTAAGCCGTTTCCACGCGGTTAATTCATATATGAATAAATTTTGTCAGCTACATTTGGCTCAACTTTACTCCATTGTGTGTCGACAACGGATAAAGATCGTTGGATGAAAAAGGGTTTTGGCTTTCTCCATTATCTACATTGGTACAAAGTTTGAACAGGTACGTACAAGTTTAAGCTATAGAAGCGGTGCACTTCGAAAAACTCCCAGATAAACGTTACACCGTCATATTTCGACAACAGGATTACTGGATAAAATAATTTCGTTTTATCTATTCATCTACATCCCGCCCCCCAGGCCTTCCACACAACCCTGACAACCCCTGCACGTCTGATCCAAACGGAGAAGGTATGCTTAATTGGTTGAAAATTTTCTTAGACCAAGGTCTGATACACCAGCGGACCAAATTTGTACCAGCAGTCTCTCTCCAGACCGAAGCTATTCATGGGAGACTGTTTTTGCACGAAAAATCCGAAAGGTGCACATACAAATGATCCCATTAGCTGAGCATTAGTTTCAGTCCGATTAACATATTTTGCAACCAGAATTAATCGACAGGACGTCATTTACCTTTTGTCATCCAAACCTTGCTTAATGTACTGTAAAATAGCTACATTGAGACAGGTGTTCGAATGGCACAAATGGCTGCTGGTTCGGGCTATACCAAAAGAGGTTTCATCCCATGTGCTTGCTCAAATAGGAACCTAGCATCAGGCCTCCCCCTACCGCGGTGCCAACGACGTCTAGTCTCTGCCTGTGTGTTCTTTAACTTACTCTCATGACACGTCTCTAAATTTTCCAACTTATCAAAAAATGGTTCAAATGGCTCTGAGCACTATGGGACTTAATATCTGAGGTCATCAGTCCCCTAGAACTTAGAACTACTTAAACCTAACTAACGTAAGGACATCACACACATCCATGCCCGAGGCAGGACTCGAACCTGCGACCGTAGCGGTCGTGCGGTTCCAGACTGTAGCACCAAGAACCGCTAGGCCACCCCGACCGGCTCCAGCTTATCCTCAGAACTTATTTCTTTCCTTCATTTCGGTATTATACAAATCAGTAGCACAAGTAATTGAGAGATATTCTTCGCTTTGTCAATTGACTTTCTCCGCCGTGAACTCTTCCCTTATTTTATTGAACACGGACCCTGTATAGCTCGATGCTATATGCTGTAGCTTTTCAATGAAAAATACAAACCTAATTTTAAATCCTTACACCATTTTACAGTATTCACAGACCTAAAAGTCCATTTTCCCATACCATCGTGGCAGGCTTTTACTACAACTGGTTTAAAAAGAATTTTAGAACAAAAAAAAAATGGTCTCGGTTGCGAAATTCTTCAGTGTCAATAATGTGTTTCGCTCCTTTAGCGTCCGAGTATCCACAAAAAGAAGAAACCAAACAATTAGGTACAATTTGAGGATAAGGGCATGATCCTACCTTGCACTGCGGCGCAAACTACGTGAACGAAAAAGTAATAACAACTTACGTGAAAGTAGCGACTCATCAGTCATAAAACCACATGAATGAAAAATAGTAAAAGTATCAGGATACGTGCCCCATCAGTCACAGAGACCACGTGTAACGCAATATAGATACCAAGGTAGCGGGATACGTAGTCTACTCGTCATGAAACATCTAACCAACGACGTGGACCTAGTGAAAGGAGAGTAATAGCCAGAATAACACCAAGAAAATAGAAACATGTGGCGGAAAATGTTTTCGCGGTAACGGTATGTTACCTTTGGCACACCAGTCGATGGCGCTTCGATGTAGGGCGACGCTATCAAAACGGCGGTATACGCCTCGTACGTCATTTCCTGTATTGGCGCACGCACAAACATTACTATGACGAGATAAAGGTTGTGTGTAATGCATCAAGAAGTACACAGATGGCACGCATGACCGGCTAAGGTGCTTCAAAATAGTAATTAAACACATAAAATAATCAGTTGATCGTTCAGCAACCTGTTCTTTTTAATATCAAGAAGTTTAATAGTTTCCAGCTATTTACTCCACTTCTGAGCAAGGTGCAGTACGAACGGATTACGTATCCGGTTACTTTGGTGTTTATTTTACATTATATGTGGTTCTATTACTGATGGGTTACAAATCCACCCACTTTTACTGTTTCTCATTCATGTGGTTTGATAACTGATGGGTCGTGTAACCATCCACTTTTACGTAAGTTCTTATTACTTCCGGTTCACGTTGCCTGCATAGCCGTGCAAGATAGGAATATGTCTTTTTCCTCCACTTGTATCTTATTATCTGGCTTCTTCTTTCTGTAGACGATCTGGTGATACCAAAATTGGGCGAAACGCGTTATTGACACTGAAGAACTGAGACTGTTTTTGTTCCTTTTGATTTCGTTTTCACTGAAGAAGTGAAATGCATTATTTAGCAATCAGTATCGTACAACCTTGCCAAGGCTCCTAAAAAAATGTTTAAATTATCCCCTGGTCTTATTGAAGCTGAGCTGTCCTTATGATGCAACGTAGCCCTCTGTTGCCGGACTGTTTATCCTGTTTGCTTCTCCTCACGAGCAGTAGGCTATCTGTCTTGCGGGCTTAACGCCTGTTGACAGCAACTATTACCATTCTCCTAATTACAGAAGCTAACTGATGCCAACATTTTGTCTCAGCGTCTTGAGAGACGCTGGAATTTGATGGTTTTAATTAAACCCAGTCACGGTACGGGGGGCCATTAAACTCCGGCTAGGAGAAGCGCAGTTTCAGTGTCGTAAAAGAGCAGCTGCCACTAACATTATCTGTTATGGTGAATGATAGCTCAAGAGTTCTAGCGAGCGGTTAGGGATTTTTGTGTGTCAACAACTATCGCCCAATCTCTCTTCTGACAGCCCAACAAAAATTTTTGAGAAAGTAATGTATTCAAGAGTAGCCTCCCATATTTGTAAAAATAAAGTACTAACAAAATGTCAGTTTGGTTTTCAGAAAGGCTTTTCAACATAAAATGCTATATACGCTTTCACTGATAAAATATTATATGCTCTGAATAACCGGACATCACCCATTGGTATTTTTTGTGATCTCTCAAAGGCCTTTGATTGTGTAAATCATGGAATTCTCTTAGATAAGCTAAATCATTATCGTTTGAGGGGGGAAGTGCACAAATGGTTTAATTCATACTTAACTGGAAGAATGCAGAAAGTTGAAATAAGTGGTTCATGTAATGTTAAAACAACAGCTGATTCCTCAAACTGAGGGGCTATCAAGTACGGGGTCCCACAGGCTTCGGTCTTAGGTCCTTTACTGTTCTTGATATACATTAATGACTTACCATTCCACATTCATGAAGATGCAAAGTTAGTTCTTCTTGCTGATGATACAAGTATAGTAATAACATCCAAAAACCAAGAACTAAGTCATGTAATTGTAAATGATGTGTTTCACAAAATTATTAAGTGGTTCTCGGCAAATTGACTCTCTTTAAATTTTGATAAAACACAGTATATACAGTTCTGTACAGTAAATGGCACAACTCCAGTAATAAATATAGACTTTGAACAGAAGTCTGTAGCTGAGGTAGAATTTTCAAAATTTTTAGGTGTGTCCATTGATGAGAGGTTAAACTGGAAGCAACACATTGATGGTCTGCTGAAACGTCTGAGTTCAGCTACGTATGCTATTAGGGTTATTGCAAATTTTGGTGATAAGAATCTCAGTAAATTAGCTTACAATGCCTACTTTCATTCACTGCTTTCGTATGGCATCATATTCTGGGGTAATGCATCGTTGATTAGAAAAGTATTCATTGCTCAAAAACGTGTAATCAGAATAATTGCTGGAGCCCACCCACAGTCATCCTGCAGACATCTGTTTAAGGATCTAGGGATCCTCACAGTAACCTCACAGTATATATATTCACTTATGAAATTTGTTGTTAATAATCCACCCCAGTTCAAAAGTAATAGCAGTGTGCATAGCTATAACACCAGGAGAAAGGATGATCTTCACTATGCAGGGTTAAATCTGACTTTGGCACAGAAAGGGGTAAATTATGCAGCCACAAAAGTCTTTGGTCACCTACCAAACAGCATCAAAAGTCTGACAGATAGCCAACTAACATTTAAAAATAAATTAAAAGAATTTCTAGATGACAACTCCTTCTACTCATTGGCTGAATTTTTAGATATAAATTAAGGGAGGGAAAAAAACCCAACTTAAACATTAGTGTCATGCAATATTTTGTGTAATGTAATATCTTGTACAGACATCTTTTATTAGCCTGACACGTTCCACATCATTACGAAGTGTCGTACTCATGATCTATGGAACAAGTATTAATCTAATCTAATCTAATCTAATCCACAGACTCTACTTCACTGGTACAGTATAGAGAGAGAAACTGTCTGCATTGCGTTTTGTTGTAGTTATGCGTTAAAGTTTCATCTGGAAGAGAGGTGCTGATGCTAAAGATTACCTTGATAGCTACATCAATAATATTACGGTACATGTCTTTCGCAATAACACTTGTGTCTCGTTTTGAATAATAACCGCTTGACAGCGCTTGTAAATAATTGACAACCGGTTTCATAGCCACAAGCCGCATGATCAGGTTAGATATGATTAATCATGACTCTTTCCCGCTCGCATCTTATTAATTGTGGTCTGCTGTTTTTATAGCACTCTGCATGGATTGTGTACCTATATATAATGGTTAATCGGTTGTATTCGGTCTATCATGACACATTCCCGCCCGAATCTTCATTCACTGCGGTCTCCTGTTGTTATGGCACTCCGAATGGAATATGCGCCTATATCTAATGGTTAACCGGTTATGTTCGGCCTGCTGGCGTCCATTCCGGATTCGTCGCACACTTGAGGATCCGCGGAGCCATTCTTTCAGTTTACCTAACAATCTGCTAATTAAGTCAGTTAATCGTAGGCAATGAATGTTCGGTCTCATACAGGTTGCAACTTTAATGTCACGATTCCCTATGTGTAATCTGATGAAGTAGCTTCTAGGCTACGAAACCGGTCATAAAATACTTTACTTACAAGCGCAGCCAAGGAGTTATTACGTACTAACACTATGTCATAAAACGTATCTGTACAAGCCAAAAAACATTTATTTTTGATATTAGATGCATTGTGCTGCCACCTATTGCCATGTACTCCATATCAGCGACCTCAGCAGTCATTAGTCATCGCTCGGCGGAACTCACGGGCTTCGAATGTGGACAGGTGACTGGGGGTCACTTGTGTCATACGTCTGTACGCGAAAATTCCACACTTTTAAACATCTCTAGGTCCTCTGCTTTCAATTTGATAGTGAAGTGGAAACGTGAAGGGACACGTACAGCACGAAAGTGTACAGGCCGACCTCGTCTGTTGACTGATAGAGACCACCGACAGTTGAAGAGGGTCATAATGTGTAATAGGCAGATATCTATCCAGACCATCACACAAGAATTAGAAATTGCATCAGGATCCACAGCAAGTACTGTGATAGTTAGGCTCTAAGGCGCTGCAGTCATGGACTGTGTGGCTGGTCCCGGTGGAGGTTCGAGTCTTCCTTCGGACATGGGTGTGTGTGTTTGTGTTAAGGATAATTTAGGTTAAGTAGTGTGTAAGCTTAGGGACTGATGACCTTAGCAGTTAAGTCCCATAAGGTTTCACACACGTTTGAACATTTGAGTTAGGCGGGAGGTGAGGAAACTTGGATTTAATGGTCGAGCGGCTGCTCATAATGCAAACATCACGCCGGTAAATGCCAAATGCTGCCTCACTTGGTGTAAGGAGCGTAAACATTGAACGATTGAGCAGTGGAAAAACGTTCTGTGGAGTGACGAATCACGGTACACAATGTGGCCATCCGATGCCAGGATGTGGCCAGAGCGAATGCCCGGTGAACGTCATCTGCCAGCGTGTGTAGTGCCAACAGTAAAAGTCGGAGGCGATGGTGTTATCGTTTGGTCGTGTTTTTTATGGAGGGGGTTCAAGTGGTTCAAATGGCTCAGAGCACTATGGGACTTAACATCTGAGGTCATCGGTTCACTAGAACGTAGAACTACTTAAACCTAACTAACCTACGGACATCACACACATTAATGCCCGAGGCAGGATTCGAACCTGCGATCGTAGCGGTCGCTCGGTTCCAGACTGTAGCGCCTAGACCACTCGGCCACACCGGCCGGCGGAGGGGGCTTGTACCCATTGTTGTTTTGCGTGGCACTATCACAACACAGTCCTACATTCATGTGTTAAGCACCGTCTTGTTTCCCACTGGTGAAGAGCAATTCGAGGATGCCGATTTCATCTTCCAGCACTATCGAGCACTTGCTCATAAAGCACGGCCTGTGGCGAAGTGGTTACACGACAATAACGTCCCTGTAGTACACTGGCCTGCACAGAGTCCTGACCTGAATCCTATAGACGTTTTGGAACGCCGACTTCGTGCGAGGCCTCACAGACCGACATCGATGCCTCTCGTCAGTGCTGCACTCCGTGAAGAACGAGCTGCCATTCCCCAAGAAAACTTCCAGCACCTGTCTGAACGTCTACCTGCGCGTGTGGAAACTGTCATCAAGACTAAGTGTGTGCCAGCATCATATTGAATTCCAGCATTACCGATGGAAGGCGCCTCCAACTTGTAAGTTATTTTCAGCCGATTGCCCGAATACTTTTGATCACATAGTGTATTCTTATACGCTTTCTTGAACTCTAGTACTGCGATTTATTTATTGCTTTCCTTATTTTATAGCATCTTATTGTGAAATAATAACCAGGGCACCGTGGTGGCCTTCTGATAAAATCCCTTCAATGTATCCTGTGACCTACAAACTCTTTTAGCCAAAAACAGTCTGACTTCAGTGGCATATTGGGGAGGTACACAGTCTCATTGGAAGGTGGTTGGAGTATCACCCTCTGATTCATCAGTGTTGGAAGCACATAACCATGTAACATATTAAGATACCTCACCCCTTTCAAGGTTTCACCATTAAACACTGGACCCACGATTTTTGTCCCAATCCCACGTAAAATCGTCAATTTTTCACCACCAGCACTTTTCAAGAGGTCCATGCAAATGGGTGTTTGCATCTGACAAATAAAAATGATTTTCTTCTCCTTGTAACTAAAAATTAACTTTGTAGAATGGGCTTTTGATCAATGTAATAGGAATCTGGGAGTTGTTCAGTGACAAATTGCAGCCGCCAATCAGGGTCACTCTCAGATCTGATACTGAGACTGTAACTTATCTGGTGTCGAAGTTTTAAGCAGCATGTGTAGCAAACACACCAATGGCACCTGTATATTTCTGACAACCAGTTATTGCTGTGGCTCGGACTTTCCACAAATGGTGTCAAAATTTCTGTTACCGTCTCTTCGTCAGTGGTTGTTCTAGGATGTTCAGTGAATGGCTTGTCAAGTAACTTGGACACTGTCCTGTGTGAGATACCATTTCTCTTAGGATGCTGTGCATTGAAGAAGTCAGCAGCAATCATTCTGATACTTCATCCACCTCTCATTAACAGAATTTCATTGTGTCCCACCTGCAACAAAAAGCAGAATGGATCACCTTTCAAACTTGAACAGGCCATAACTCCTAGACACAGAGACAGCTGAAGACAGACTTCCCACGTGTGTTCTAGATAAAGAGGCATTTCAAAATGATGTGCTACACAAATGAAACCCTCGATACCAGGTACCCACACACAACTCTGAAACCTGATACTGCATATTTCACTTGGACTATATGGCAGAAAAAAAGACACTCACAGTGGCTGAGACCAACTCACTGAAACCGTCAAATCCGTGTTAGATAGGGTAAGCGAATGTTTGCATAACGAAGTCCGTAGTAAAACAAATGAAAACTCTCCCACATAGTACAAAAACCATGACCGACCGACAATGGTAAACCAATATGTATGACACCTACCAACCACTGTCCAACAGTTGCCAAATACTAACAAGAAACTATTTGTAATTAATGGAAAAAATCGTACACTATCAGTCAAAATATCTGTTGGTAGCTTATCGTACATGATTGCTTTGTTCAGTGCAACAAGCAATAACTTGCTCATAAAGTCCTTTATCACAGACAATGAAATTGATATCCATCCCTTGTCCTGAAAATGTATTGTGCCACTTTTGGTCAGTTTCCATCTTTCCTTCTCACAGCCTTCGAAACATAAGTAATGGAGTGAGAAGAGAACCTTGTGGCACACGGTTCCCAAATGACTTAAAAAATGTACTAGTCCATGTATCGAAATACTTGCTTACCAAGTCAACAAATGTCCGCGTGCCAAACAACTTGGCTCCCGGGAGATATAGGTTCGGAAAATTACGAATATCGACCTTCATTCCTCTTCAGAGACAGCGGCATAAATTTAGTATGGTAGACGGGCAAGATAACAAATTAAATCCAGGCACGTAAGATGGCCTGTCAAGTTAGCGCTACGGATAGGGTGGAAGCGCAACTGGGCATTAATTGGGGGGGGGGGGGGATGCTGGCGTTTGTGTATGATTCGCGCAGTGCCATACGTTAACGCTGAAACTGTCGACATGCTGATCTGTTACAGGAGCAGCTAACTGTTTCCCCTCACAGAGGGCATTCCGTCATCTCACGCGCGTTACAAGTCACGCATGAAATGGCCCCACTAAATCTTAAAGGCGCTGTATTACAATCGGTGTTGTACAAACTCGTAAATTCATCCCCTGCTGGCGATATATCTAACGCGTGGCCACTAATTTGTCATGACAGCCACTGACATTATTTGCAGTCAAGAAGATCTAACGTAGCTGTAAATAAAAAGGACAGTTAGGCGAGTTAAGAATTGCATTAAGAAATACGCAGCACTATTAGAATTTTTATTGAAGATAATCAGTCTCGGTCCAACGTTAGATCATCTTTTGATCTCAAAAAGCAAGTGATCTAAGCATTGTCACAGTTGTAATACCAAATCTAACCTACAGAATTTTCTCTTACTGTTAGTAATTAGCTGTCTGTAAGCAACAGTTATGTACACGCTGTTGTAACAAGTTCAGAATCTGAGAACACTATGAATACAACCGTCTCTAATGTTGTTGAGACATAATTGTCACTCATAGATAGCTCTTAACAGTAATGGAACATTGTACAAGCTACATTGTAACGAAACATTCTACAAGTTAACATTCGGCGTTGCAAGCGTAACAGTGCAAAGCAGAGTTTCTTTTCGACGTCCGAAGATGGTATGATCCTGAACCAAAGTTGACAGTCCTCAATAAAGATTGTAGTACATTTGTATATCTTCCAATGCAGTTCTTGCACTTCCTTAGAGTAGTTCAGTTGTGCACACATAAAATAATAATAGTGCGAGTGCATACGAAATAATTGAATTTTCAGGAGTGTAATGTAAAAGACCTCACTGAAAAGTAGTGATTCCGAATATATATTTCATAATTTTCCTTTTTAAGTAAAACAGGTATTATTGCCAGTCTGAGTCGTTATTCGTCAGGTCTTCACATTTGTAGCTAGCTGCTGATACATGGCTTCGAATTGTAGCGTGTAACATGGCGGTGTGAGTCATAACTGCGGCGATTGCTTTTCATTTATTCCCTTAACTGATTTTCGTCCCCCCCCCCCCGCCCCTCCCCCCCGCCCCCTGCCGCCATGGGGTGGGGCGGCCTGACAGCAGCTTAATACGCTGCTGTACAGCCGAGTAAAAAATTAAACAAACATTAGTGAGAGACCACACAATATAAAGAAAAGGCGATAAAACGATGACTTTGCGAATAACAGTAAAATGGCGGAAAGTTGCGAAACTTAAAATACAAAAACACGGCGTTGACGATGCGGATGAAGAAACAAAGGAAGGAGACAGGCACAATTAAAAAATACGGTGGCCGTCGGGTTGCTGTTCGCACGAGATAAAAACACAACCAGTGACAGTACGGTGGCTGTTCGCAACACTAACAGGGGACCCACAACACTGAACACTCACTTGGGTCGGGGGTCACCGGAACGATGAGGCGATGAGGAGCTCAGAGACCATGGCTGCGGTTACCCTTGACGCTGCATCACAGACGGGAGCGGTGTACTCATCGACGATCCTGGGTGCACTAATGGCAAAACGTCTTTTTTTGGATGAATGCAGGTTCTGTTTACAGCATCATGATGGTCGTATCCGTGTTTGGCGACATCGCGGTGAACGCACATTGGAAGCGTGTATTCGTCATCGTCATACTCGCGTATCACACGGCGTGATGGTATGGGGTGCCATTCGTTGCACGTCTCGGTCACCTCTTGTTCGCATTGACGGCACTTTGAACAGTGGACGTTACATTTCAGATGTGTTACAACCCGTGGCTCTACCCTTTATTCGATCCCTGCGAAACCGTACATTTCAGCAGGACAATGCACAACCGCATGTTGCAGGTCCTGTACGGGCCTTTCTGGATAGAGAAAATGTTCGACTGCTGCCCTGGCCAGCACATTCTCCAGATCTCTCACCACCTGAAAACGTATGGTCAATGGTGGCCGAGCAACTGGCTCGTCACAATATGCCAGTCACTACTCTTGATGAACAGTGGTATAGTGTTGCAGCTGCATGAGCAGCTGTGCCTGTACACGCAATCGAAGCTCTGTTTGACTCAATGGCCAGGCGTATCAAGGCCGTTATTACGGCCAGAGGTGGTTGTTCTCGGTACTGATTTTTCAGGATCTATGCACCCAAATTGCGTGAAAATGTAATCACATGTCACTTCTAGTACAACATATTCGTCAATACCCGTTTATCATCTGCATTTCTTCTTGGTGTAGGAATTTTAATGGCCAGTAGTGTATTATGCCCACTGCCCACAGACACGTTGGACGCCGCTGATGGCGTTGCGGGCACCTGACGGGGTAAGAAATGTATGAAAGCGGAACGGACACCGACGGGGGATCACGCTAGCGAAGATGTGGGCTGCAAATGAGATAAGCGACTGTGTCACATGGAACATTATTGTTATGTAGAACATGTGAACGAGTATCTCGAAAACGGCCAAGGCGGTCGAATGTTCATTTGCTACAGTCGTGAGCATCTACAGAAATACAGGGTGTCCGAAATGTCTTTCCCTGATTACATAAATTGATAACTCAGGCTAGAAGTAAGATACAAAAATGAAACTAGTGTCTAATTGTTTACAAACTATCAAAGTTTTTTTCACACATCAGTAGACTTCCACATGAGCACCCTTGGTAGCATGTAGCACATCTACTTCAACACATTAGCCAATATCACGGGAGGGATCGATTCAACGACTGTGGTTATCCGTTGCCGCAGGGTTTCAAGATCTGGTTCACGTGTTCGGTAGACCTCGTCCTTGACATAACCCCATAAAAAGAAGTCTAATGGGGTTCTGTCAGGAGAGCGTGGAGGCCAAACCATTGGCGCATCACGACCAATCCATCGCCCAGGAAAGGTCATATCGAGATAGGCACGGACGTCCAAACCACAATGAGGCGGTGCACCGTCTTGCTGAAACAAGACATCGGGGTGATACTGAAGCAGCTGAGGAACAGCATACGGTTGCAACAGGTCCAGATACACTGCAGGTGTTACGGTAGCCTCAGGGAAGAAGATTGGCCCGATAATTCGATCGTGCAATAGCTCGCACCAAACATTCACCTTTGGACTGCCTCTGGTGCACTCCATGACCTCGCCAGCGGATTGTGTACCCCAAATGCGCACATTATGGCGATTCACCACTCCACTGACAAAAAAGGACGCATCGTCGGAAAAGTCAGTTCGTCTGAGATAACCATCATCGTCCTCAATACGTGATAGCATTTCGACCGCAAAGTTATATCGACGTGTACTGTCATTTGGCAACAAGGCCTGAACGATTTGCAGTTTGTATGCACGAAACAATAAACGTTTGTGTAAAATGTCATTGAGAGAGCTTTTTGGCATCTGTAATTCACGTAAGGCCCTGCGCACCGATTTCTTCGGACTTCGCAGAAAAGACTGCCTTATACCTTCCACCCTGTCTGCTGAGGTTCTTGGTCGACCAGACCTCGGAAGGTCAGAAACCGATCCTGCGTTCTTGAACTTCTCATACCCGGCATTAATGCTCTTGATATCAGGTGGATTACTTCCAAATGTTGTCTGGAAGTGTCTCTGCACTGTGAATGGTGATCGTGTCTCATGGTACCAAAGGACACACTGTGCCTTCTCCTGAATGGTTAACATGGCTTCTTGGGCACCGCACCTCATCCACTACTTACGTACTGCGAACGTAAAACAGAAAAGAACTTAGATAGCTGTAAACAATTCCACACAAGTTTCATATTTGTATCTTACTTCTAGCCTAAGTTGTCAATATATGAAATCAGGGAAAGACTTTTCGGACACTCTGTAGATAGAAACTACCACTACACATTAAAGCGCTGAAGTACTGTTCTTCACAAAACGCGGGGCTCGAAGGCTTCTATGATCTGTAAAGTAGGATCTGTGGCTCTCTGTCGAAAGAGCACAATGCAGGGGCACGCACAAGTGTTACAGAGCACACCGATCATGGTACATTGTTGAACATGGAGCTCCGTAACAGACCACCCCTACGTGTTCACATGTTGACCCAACGAAATCGTCAATTACGATTTCAGAAGGTACGGGACCGACGGGATTCACCCGTCGATCAATGGAAACGTGTCGGCTCTTCGGGCGAATGATATTTTTGCTATTAGGTCGATGGTTGTCTCCACAAACGGTGTCATCGCGGTGAACTGTGCAGCAGTTAAATGCATAGAGAGCCACGGATGCAGGCTGGTGGAAAAAGTACAGTACTACGAGAGACATTCTCCTGCGCTAGCATGGGAACTGTGGTAGTAATCGAAGACACCGTGGTACTGCCAACCATCCGCGTCCCTTCATTCTTGATGTCTTCGACGACGGCGATGTCATCTTTCAGCAATATAATTGTCCATGTGTCGGTGCCAGAACCGTGCAACAGTGGTTTGAGGAGCATTATAGTGAACCCACGTTGATGTCTCGGCGACCAAGTTCGCCTGATGTAAATTCTATGGAACCCACCTGAGTCACTATATGGCGGCACCACCACGTATGAAAATCAGTGGCACGTTATTTACACAAATTATATGATCTGTGCGTAGACATCTAAAGCCACAAACCAACCAACAAAATCTTGGATCGCTGATATGTAGAATGAGAGATGAACAAGTTATTGGCATGTGGTCATAATGTCTTGGCTCCTAAGTTTATGTTCCTACATAGATTTCATTGCCTGTCACAGTACTAGTCCAAGAATCATAACCTTCATTTTAAAATGTCTGAAGACGTTTTTGGTTGATGTTTCTCCTCTGAAGTTTATGGCCTTAGGTTAATAAACGTGTGGCGAAACGTGCACAAACCTTTCGATAACTTAAGCTTTGAATAATTTCTTGCACTGTACTGTGTCCTACTGCAAGCTTGGCCGCGATTTCATTCTCGGTGACATGACAGTCTTCTCTAATGTGCGAACCAACTCTTTCCTTGCTGTGTTCTGTGGAGGCAGTCCCGGGTGACCGCTACTTGGCTCTTCGTGGACACAGATTTTTCCTGTCATTGAAATACTTCACTCATCTCCTAACACTGCTAGCACTCATGCAGACAGCCGGCCGCAGTGGCCGAGCGGTTAAAGGCGCTACAGTCTGGAACCGCACGACCGCTACAGTCGCAGGTTCGAATCCTGCCTCGGGCATTGATGTGTGTGATGTCCTTAGGTTAGTTAGGTTTAAGTAGTTCTAAGTTCTAGGGGACTTGTGACCTAAGATGTTGAGTCCCATAGTGCTCAGAGCCATTTGAACTCATGCAGACATCTCCGTAGTCTCGCTGACTATTGAAAGGAATTTACCCCTCTTTAACAAGGAATTCAATGGCAGCGTGCCAAATTTTGGAAGTGCTGCCTGTGGTCACGTGATAGACGCCGACGACATTAGAATATGACAACATTTAGCGGAAACTCAGCAAATTATGGCCCTAAAGACGTTTTTCTTACATTGATGGATTTTAAATTTTAATAATGGATGCTCACGACTTATAGTATGACCCTTTGTGAGCGTGCGGGTGCTATTCTGTCATTCTGTGCAACGGATTAATCTGAGATGTACCATTTACCCTGTGGCTCCTGCAAGATGCAATTTCCACCCCCGCACTACTACAGAAGTCAGACAGACGCTCCTAACGTTCTAAAGAGAAATTCCTGAAAACTTCCAGCAATAAATATCTTCTAGAGTCGTCCACTGTAAGGGATTGACACAAAAATTCACAAAATTTCTTACATAACTAGTGGGATACTTGGGTACTGGAGTAGTGCTAGTTAGTGTGAGAAAAACATGAAACTACCAAAAATTATTATTTATTTTGCAAAAATTCTGAAAAATCACAATGGCACTTTTAGTTATGAACTGAACAAGTTACTTACGGGTTCTTTTCGGAATGTGAAATTACCTCTTAAGGATAGGATTCGCTAATGAAATTTCTATACGAAGTTTAAGATTGGTATTCACTTGGCAGAATGGCTGAGAGCCGCGCCTACTCAACTTGAATAATTATCCATTAGAATGCTGCTAGGTATGGTTGAGGCTGTTGCGTATGAAATGCAGTGAAGTGTACTGTTGTGGAGGAAATATGGGCTCGGAAGAGCTTTAGCGTGCAATACCGTAAGCTGCAATGACTGCTGTCTGTGACAAATAAGATAACTCTCGTTCTATCCGGATTGACCTTCGCCAATAAAAATCTCCCTATGCCTTGATGAAGTCAAGAACTCCTATTCAACCCTAGTCAAACTATTGGCGTGGTACACCGGTCAGATAACCAGTCCACCACGATGCCACTCAAAAATTCGCTCGCAGGCGTTTAACTATATCTCTGTCCATTCACACTGCACAATAAGTGTGGCAGCCAACACAGTGAACAATGCTTAATCACATGGACTCAATATAGTGTCGCAGTCCGATTCGCTCTCGACAGAGGTGCTCTCCCAGTGAAGTACTGAGGAGAGACTTGTTCCTCGCTCTTTGAGTACATGTACGAGGGCACACGCTCTCGTTACGTGTTTTCGCTCCAAGAGCGACAATGGAACGGCCCCTCTCCACGCCAGACGTGAATAGGTATATCTTTATTCCTTCAGCTCAAGGTGTCAGGTATATCGTCTGCCAATCAGCACTGCTCTTGTAAAGCGGGAGAATGACGTTTCGTTTAAGGTGACCAATCCGGAAATCTGTAGCATCAGCGTTTGGCGTTTGCTGTCTCCCTGTGGAAACCTCTGAAACTGCGTGCTATGTTTGTAAAGAATGTGTAGGCTGGGCGCTCCCACACAATGTAGTGGAATTTGCTTTTAAGCGAAACACGGGGTCATTCTTCCTTTCACTCGGGCAAACGTTGTGTGCTCTACGGGCGGTCACCAGCCGACGCAGATAGGTTAGCTCATCCTCTGAAGGGACCAGCCTCCTGACGTGCTGTTTGCCTCTCCCAAACTAAAAGCCCCTGTGACCGTCGTGTCTAGAATGAGTCTGTGTACACCAGACTCGAGTATTTCAATCTCGGTGCACACTTGCGATTTACTAGTTATTTGCACATCGTTTACATGAATTCAGACAACATTGAATTTCTTATCGAGTATGGGTTCGAATGAAGCGTCTTGATGTGCGGAATATGATTGTGAGGGCAGAATATGTAATCAATGAAGGTCAGGAGACCATGACGTCTTAAACCTTGTATATGGGTGTGTGAGAGAGAGTGAGCTGTAATCGAGATTCGAATTCAAAGGTTTCTTCCACACATGGAGCATCATCTCCCTCAGCATGACAGTGCCAGGCCACACATCTACAGCAATCCGACACCTTGGGTCCACTGTCTTCGACTATCCTCCATACCGACCGGACTTTGTCTCATTCTATTTTCATGTTTGAGGACTTCACACTGACGGTGATGAATCGGTGCAAGCAGAGGTGAGGTAGCGGCCCCGTCAACTGTATCAAACATTCTGCAGTGGCGGTATCAACAAACTGGTGTCTCGTCGGGAGAAATGTGTTCGTCGCCAGGACGACTACGTAGAGAAATAAGTACGTGGACATTCGAAATAAAAATCGAGAATGTTCATATGGTTTGGTTTGTTCAAGAAGCTTTAAGAATTTTCACATTAAGAAAATCAGTGGCGTTACTTTACAGCACGTGCTTGTATTGACGTCAAAAAATTGTGTTTAGCTTTTTACAGGCAACATGTTCTAATTATATCGTGCCAAACTTGTTTGTTCGTTTAAACTTCGTGTCAGATTAAAATTGTGCGATAGATCGTTATTCTAAGTCGGAACATTTCCTTTAACGAGAAATGCTCTTACCGACTGTTATTTTACTTTTCTTTTCTTAAATTTCTTTCATGAAGCCCTATTTCCTCCATCTGGCTTCATTGTCCTTATATCTGTGTTCCTTCCCCTTCTGGTTCCAAAACAATGATAATTGCTTCGTTCAGTGACGAAATAATGGTACTCTGTCAGAAAGTAAAATTCAATCTCTCGTTCTTTTTAGGAAAGGAAAATTGTACGATAATAAATAGACTTAACGTCTTAGAAGTAATTTGCAACATACGAATTACAAAAACCACTTACGATACGACAGAGGAGCCTGGGGCAGGACTGCATCATTAACATAAAAATGACCACATTTACATTACATTGGCAAAAGAAAGCTAGAACAATTTCTGAATATATTTTTATACATACTTTACACTGTGAAACGAAATCAAAGGTAAAGGTGCACAGGGGAATACTGTAAAGAAATAAAAAAAGACCTGTGATAGGTTGGTTGTACCCAAGGCGTGAGAAAGAAAGGAACTACGATCTTGAGTCGAAGATAGTCCAAGTGCTACCACTAACATTTCCTTACAAGATTAACTTTATATTTTAAAGTTCCTGAAACCAACAAAAACACAATAGGCACATGAGTTTACAAGTGGCAGAAAGAAAGATGCCTCGAAAGAAACTTAGTCTTCTATTTCTTTATTAAACGGGGCCAATATTTACTTTTTTCTGCCAATTGGATAGCTAATGCTCTGAACTCGTCCATTGTCAACACAAACAAATAGCCATTCACGTAAACAACAAGCTCTTACTCTTGCTGATTATCAAAAAACATGACAAAATTTTCTCTTTGATTCGTCACTTTGAAAAGTCTTATTTTGAAGGCTATTCTGAACTGCTGGAAGAGTGGCTTTAGAAACGTAGAACGTATTCCTGTGTCCCATTTCCTTTTTCACAGCGGCTGTCCCTGCCTCTTTTAGGTTTTCTGATTACCACTTGTGACGATATGACATTGCAGTGCCTGAGTTATTCCGAATTACGATGTAATGTTCCTTCGGAGATACTCACCATAACCGGGAATTCTGGGTTCCAGTCCCAGTCAGAGACAAATTTTCACTGCCGTCAGTCCTTTATACAGCTGATGGTCTTCCATTTTCACAATTTCGAATACATTTATTGTACTTGATAACGCCTGTAGTCACTAAACTATGTCGAAGTTCATCTCGGTGCATACATGATGTTGTCTGCCATGTGCCGAATGTTATTTCGATAACTAGAACAGCTTACGCTGTAATTCTATGTAGGTAATCTTATTATTCAGCAGATCACAAATATGATACCCGTTGCACTTTTATTTGATATATATATACTAAAAACATTAAAATAATTTGTACGCGATGAGGAATCGCAGTGGACACTGCAAAGCAGAAAAAAGGCAACTGCTCTGAGATTAGGTCAGCTGAGATGACTTTAACTACACTGAAGCGCCAAAGAAATTCGTACACGCATGCATATCCAATAGAGAGATATGTAAACAGCCGCAGTACGACGCTGCGGTCGGTAACGCCTATATAAGCAAGTGTCTGGCGCAGTTCTTAGATCGGTTACTTTTGCTACAATGGCAGGTAACAAAGATTCGAGTTTGAACGTGATGCTATAGTCGGGGTACGAGCGATGGGACACAGCATCTCCAAGGTAGAGAATTACCCTTACGACCATTTCACGAGTGTACCATGAATATTAAGAATCCGGTGAAACATCAAATCTCCGACGTCGCTGCGGCCGGAAAAAGATTTTGCAGGAACGGGACCAGCGACGACTGAAGAGAATCGCTCAATGTGACAGAAATGCATATTGCTGCACATTGCTGGACCATCAACGAATTTTTGTACCCTTGATGCCTGCACGCCACAAAGCTTTACGCCTCGCCTGGGCCCATCAACACCGACAGTTGACTGCTGATGACTGGAAACGTGTTGCTTGGTCGGACGAGTCTCGTTCCAAATTGTTTCGAACGAATGGACGTGTGCGGGCATGGAGACAACGTCATGAAAGTCATGAAACCTGCATGTCAGCAGAAGACTGTTCAAGCTGACATGAACATTATCGAGCATATCTGGGACGCCTTGTCACGTGGTGTTCAGGAGGAATCTCAACCCTCTAGTATTCTTACAGATTTATGGACAGCTCTACAGGATTCATGGTGTCAGTTCCTTCCAGCACTACTTCAGACATTAGTCCATCCCATGCCACATCATGTTGCGGCAGTTCTGCGTGCTAGCGGGTGCCCTACACCATATTATGCTGGTATGCCAGTTTCTTTGGCTCTTCAGTGTATTACTCGGTTAGCCTCTAGTGGTTGTTAATGCCCTGAAGAGTCAGTAACACCACTTCGCACCAACGTTTTACGTGTAAAAACAAGGTACCAGTATTATCTTTTTAAAACCGACTCATAAGGTATACGTAACTGCTTCAATTATGTGATACATTATCAAAACTACTGCTTTACTGGGAATTCCCTTATTTTACAAAATCCCTTTCTAAATCCTTTTTAATTACCACAGTATAGCTACTCTCAACAAAAAACTACTGTAATCACCTTCACACTACAATAGCACGACCTAATGCGGTTTAATTAATGCAGCGAAATGTCAAGGGAATCTGTGTTTGATCTCACACACTATTACTGATTGCAGAATGTATTAATACCCTTGTTAAAATAACTCTGATTAAATTATTATAACCCTTTTGTGTGTAATCATTTCCGGAGTTTTGTTACCTAGCGTAAAAATATATCTTTTCTTTTGTTGACGCAAAGACAATATAAACTTTCACACTCAGGTACTACTACTACTACGTAAATAGCGTCTCTGATCGAGGATTCTTGTGAGTAAAATATTAACAATAATTTCTTTGAACCGTACGACCATTTCACGAGTGTACCATGAATATTAGGAATCCGGTGAAACATCAAATCTCCGACGTCGCGGCGGCCGGAAAAAAAATCCTGCAGGAACGGTACCAGCGACGACTGAAGAGAATCGCTCAACGTGACAGAAGTGCATATTGCTGCAGATTTCTGGACCATCAACGAATTTTTGTACCCTTGATCCCTGCAACGACACAAAGCTTTACGCCTCGCCTGGACCCGTCAACACCGACAGTTGACTGCTGATGACTGGGAACGTGTTGCTTGGTCGGACGAGTCTCGTTCCAAATTGTTTCGAGCGGATAGACGTGTGCGGGCATGGAGACAACCTCATGAAATTCATGAATCCTGCATGTCAGCAGAAGACTGTTCAAGCTGACGGAGGCTATGTAGTTAGTGCGGGGCGGGTGCAGCTGGTGTGATATGGGACCCCTGATACGTCTAGATACGATTCTGACAGGTGATATACTACGTAACCATTCTGTCTGATCATCTGCATCCATTCATGTCCATTGTGCATCCCGATGGACTTGGGCAATTCTACAAGGACAATGCGACATCCCGTACGACCAGAACCGCTACAGAGTGGCTCCAGGAACACTCTTCAGACTTTAAATACGCTGGCCACGAATCGCCCCAGACATGAACATTATCGAGCATATCTGGGACGCCTTGCAACGTGGTGTTCAACGGAAATCTCAATCCTCTAGTATTCTTACGGATTCACGGACAGCCCTGCAGGATTCATGGTGTCAGTTCCCTTCACCACTACTTCAGAAATCAGTCGAGTCCATACCACGTCTTGTTGCGGCACTTCTGCGGGCTCGCGTGTGCCCTACACCATATTAGGCAGTTGTACCATTTTTTTGGCTCTTCAGTGTGTTATTCCGAAACTCGGTTAGACTCTAGTAATTGTTAATGCCTTGAACAACAACACCAACGATTTACGTGTAAAAACAACGTACCAGTATTGTCACTTTAAAATGGACCCACAACGTATACGTAACAGCTTCAGTTACGTAAAATTATCAAAACTACTGCTTTATTGGCAATTTTGTTATTTTGCAAAGACTTTGTAAAACACTTAATAACCACAGTAAAGCTATTCTCAACAGAAAACCACTCTAATCACTGTTATGTCCTACCTTCACATTACGATCACATGACGTAATGCCGTTTAATTAATCCAGCTAAATGTTAAGGGCATGCGGGTTTGATCTCACACACTATTACTCACTGCAGAATGTATTAATGCCCTTGTTAAAATAACTTGGATTAAATTATTACAATCCCTTTTATGTGTAATAATTTCTGGAGTTTTGTTACCTAGTGTGAAAGTATATCTTTTCTTTTGTTAATGCAAAGAAAATATAAACTTTCACACTCAGGTACTGCTGCTACCTAAACACCGTCTCTGATCTAGAATTCTTATTACTAAAATATTAACAATGATTTCTTGTAACTTTAATAGTTTCTCTCTTCTTACTTGCTAGTAAATATCACCTCTTTTAAACGCTTTCAAGTTTTATCTTTTCATTTAACGCTAATTCGTTTGCTGTAATTAATACATTTGGTTCAAAATACTGTTGGGCGTCACGCGTACTCGCAAACAGTTTCTCATATGTAAATCTCCTTCGAATATCTAGAAACTGGACGTCGTATTTTGTGGTATTGATACATATTTAATCAAAAACGGTTCAAATGGCTCTGAGCACTATGGAACTTAACATTTGAGGTCATCAGTCCCCTAGAACTTAGAACTACTTAAACCCAACTAACCTAAGGACATCACACAACACCCAGTCATCACGAGGCAGAGAAAATTCTTGACCCCGCCGGGAATCGAACACGGGAACTCGGGCGCGGGAAGAGAGAACGCTACCGCACGACCACGAGCTGCGGACCATATTTAATCAATAAAGAAGTTTCGAATTAACACTACCAATATCCATACTATTTAAAATTTTTTGCTTCCCACCGTACACTTTAACAAACTCACTTTATGAAATTAGAACACGATTATTTGAGTTTAACCTCCTTTTCCAGTCTCGGCTATATTTTTTTCTATTTTTTGATAAAAGTTCAGTTATCATATACATACTTCGTATACACGTGTAATCGAGTGACAAGACCAACATGGCCACCCGAATGGATAATATGCGCTCATACTACTTGAAACCAATACGAAATTGACTCGTCACGTATCTCTTCAGTAGTCTTAAAACAGTTACACAGCGCCTCGTTATACAAGTATGTTGCAACGTTTCTGACCATCAGTTCCCTTTTCTTTATACGCTAGAGTAGATCGCAATCTTGGCCCAACACTCTGCGTGCAGTAATCAAACAAGGCACAGTTCCCAATCTATGTATCGTTGGCGACAGCCAAACAAAATATAAATTGCGTCGAGACCTCCACTCGGGAACCGTAATAATACTACAACCAACTACCACCAAATAAGCGCGAACTGTATCACGTTACAGGTGGCCATTAGATTCGCTAACACCCTTTCACGATCACCTAAGGTCAAGATAAACTAACTTCCGCTGGGATTAGCCAACCTCACAAATACACAGGTTACTGCACCAGCTCCTAACTCAAACAGGCTATTTCCCTTATCCACGAAACTGCATTAGTAGCTTACTTAATTAAATTCTAACAGGCGGAACGTCCCGATTAAGAACACTACTAAATTGCGTAAGGGGCCCCGGAACGCCCTATACTTGCAATGTTAAAATAACGCTTATAAATTACATCTTTCCTCACAAAGTATTTGAGGTAGGAAGTTGAGCTTTTTACAGATTATTTATTGGAATATGGGCTACAACTTAACACAGGGATTTTATAAAATTTTAGTTCAGTTATTAAAGATGATATTCTTTCAATTGTAATGAAAATTCACAACATTTTTTTGCAATTTTTATTTACATATTCAAAAATATACAGTTTTTTGGAAAAAGGCTGTGTTAAATTATGCAGAAGGTACTGTGTAACATTTACTGAAAGTTTGAAACAAATATGTTTGGAAGATCCTTAGAAAACATGTAATTAGTATGAGAAAATAAAAGTTTTGGGAATCGATCGACAAAGATTGGATTAACTTTTTAGTGCATTCCAGGTCCATAGGATGGATTACCTTCATCCTCTGCAAACTCCTCCTCCAGCTTCCTCTTGTTCCTCCTCCTGTTTACTCTTGCTTGTATTTCTAGACTCTTTCCAGCCCTGTCTGCAGCCCGAAGGCGTTCCTTGTCTAAAGCAAGCATCGCTCGTACCATGTTAGAATGTTATTATATACAGTAATAACACTTACCTTTGGCTTTCCAACATTTATCCTTTTCTTAAAAGCCTTCAGAGGATTTCTAATAACTTTACTTTTACTCATTATTATACTTCAACAAAACAGAGACTCAAGAAACAGAATTAATTACGAAGATTTTCGAGATAACGACAGAGTAAATAAACGTGAAACAATCGACAATCACACCAGCGATATATATTGAACCATCACAGGTTAGCCACAACACATACTTTATCTCACATCACTAAAATGTACCTGATGAACACGGACGTTAATAATAACACCATTTGACAGCAGTTTAACAGCGCCACAGTGGGTCACGCTCATGTAGAACACATTTCAAAAAAAAAAAAAAAAAATTAAAAATAGTTGTAGTCTTCGGAATTGAATAAATTATATATCTATTAAAAGGTAATAGTCTGCAGATTCACAGAACGCAAAAAAGTAAAAATTGAACTTTTCATGATTTTGAGCCTTTCCGGAGCCCCTTAAGCCGTACAAATTTCGGAACGACCTGACTGCGACCTCTCTCGGCAGTTAGACTTACCGATCCAGACAAACTGTTACCAATATTGTCTCCCGTCGGATGATCTGTTGCGTCCTATGCCAAAACGGGGACTTTGCAAACTGTCTTACAATGTCGAGATCTCTGTGAACCATATCACAGACAAATTGCTACACTTGACTTCACAACAATGTCCACATTGTCGAAAGTAGCTCTCACGGAGTAGTACAGCGGCCAGATGTCTACGGTGGTGACGATGATGATGTTTGGTTTATGGGGCGCTCAACTGCGTGGTTATCAGCGCCCGTACATTTTCCCAACTTTTTGCTCAGTCCAATTTCGCCACTTTCCTGGATGATGATGAAATGATGAGGACAACACAAACACCCAGTCATCTCGAGGCAGGTGAAAATCCCTGACCCCGCCGAGATGTCTACGGTGTAGGCTGCTTCTGGAATCTGCAGTCGCCGCTGCCCTGTCTCTGCTTTGCAGCGGAGTTGACGGGTATTGCAGCCGTTTGTCGATGTGGATACCTACAACATATACACAATAATGCTTAGGCAACAATTACAGCATGATTATAGGGTGTAGGAAATTTTCCGCTACCAGTCACTATGAAAGATTTATTCGTCGCACGACCGGTTGTCGGGCTTGTGCCCATCCTCAAGTGTTTATACACTCATGCACATATTTATACAGGGCTATTACAAATGATTGAAGCGATTTCATAAATTCACCGTAGCTCCATTCACTGACATATGGTCACGGCACACTACAGATACGTAGAAAAACTCATAAAGTTTTGTTCGGCTGAATCCGCACGTCAGGTTTCTGCCGTCAGAGCGCTCGAGAGCGCAGTGAGGCAAAATGGCGACAGGAGCCGAGAAAGCGTATGTCGTGCTTGAAATGCACTCACATCAGTCAGTCATAACAGTGCAACGACACTTCAGGACCAAGTTCAACAAAGATCCACCAACTGCTAACTCCATTCGGCGATGGTATGCGCAGTTTAAAGCTTCTGGATGCCTCTGTAAGGGGAAATCAACGGGTCGCCCTGCAGTGAGCGAAGAAACGGTTGAACGCGTGCGGGCAAGTTTCACGCGTAGCCCGCGGAAAATTGGCTCATGCCACAACTGGAGACCGACAGCGCCGACTTCACCTTTCAACAGGATGGTGCTCCACTGCACTTCCATCATGACGTTCGGCATTTCTTAAACAGGGGATTGGAAAACCGATGGATCGGTCGTGGTGGAGATCATGATCAGCAATTCATGTCATGGCCTCCACGCTCTCCCGACTAAACCCCATGCGATTTCTTTCTGTGGGGTTATGTGAAAGATTTAGTGTTTAAACCTCCTCTACCAAGAAACGTGCCAGAACTGCGAGCTCGCATCAACGATGCTTTCGAACTCATTGATGGGGACATGCTGCGCCGAGTGTGGGAGGAACTTGATTATCGGCTTGATGTCTTCCGGATCACTAAAGCGACACATATTTAACATTTGTGAATGCCTACAAAAACTTTTTGAGTTTTTGTATGTGTGTGTAAAGCATTGTGAAAATATCTCAAATAATAAAGTTACTGTAGAGCTGTGAAATCGCTTCAATCATTTGTAATAACCCTGTATTTCTGGAGATGACTGTTCGAACACAACGAAAATTATTTGCTTTGCCAAAAAGTGGAGCAATTGAAAGTGGCAAGGCAGCATTTGTCGAAAATATATCTGTACTTACATAAAGATGAAGCATCCTTATTATATCCCACCCTGCTAGTCGTGCGGTCTAACGCACTGCTTCACGAGCGGGAAGGGGTACCGGTCCCCGGCAGGATTCCCCCAGGTGGATTGTTGTCGAGGTCCTGTGTGGCGGCCAGCCTTGGATGGTTTTTAAGGCGGTTTACCATCTCCTCGGCGAATGCAGGCTGGTTCCCCTTCTTCTTCCGGCCCAGTTAGACTGTGTAGGCGATTGCTTCCCAAACACTGTCTCCACGTATGCGGACACCATAATTACTCTACCACGCCAACATCGGGGTTACACACGTCTTGTGTGAAACGTTCCCAGCGGTGTCCACTGGGGGCCGACCCGCACAGTAACCCTGGGTTCGGTGTGGGGAGGGGGTGGTGGGGTAAGTGGACTGCTGCAGCCTGTTGTGGGGGTGTGTACCACTGAGGGGTACGGTGGGGACGAAACCTCTACGTCACTTCTAGGTCCCCAGTTCAATACCTACATACATACATTTTTATTATAATTATGTGGTGGTGACAGAGTGGAAAATCTGTCACCACAGCATAATTACGATAAGCATACTTCATATTTCTAGTTTTGTGTTCCTGTCATCTGACTACCTGAGAAAAAATAAAATAAAATGTCACTAGCAACAGTATGAAAAACTTTAAAATATATTAAATTATCTGAGCACTGTTAAAATAACTAAGAGTGCTATCATGTAAACACTAGGAAGTAGTGCCCCGTAACACCCCGACCTGTGACGTTAACTGCAGTTCGACGCCCAGAAAGCAGTTTGAACAGTAAACATCATCTAACCGCACTAAAATGAAGAGCGTAGCGTGCGTTTTGAGATTTTAAGAAAGAGAAAACTAATAGGCAAACTGTAATTCCCTGAGTTGCTGGCAATTAGTTACTAATATTGCAGTAGCTACGCGTAAAACGTGAGCAAAACGCTTTCTTGGCACAACAAAGGCAAAATATTCTACAATGGCTTCTTACCATCCTCGGATAATAGTTCCTGAAAGTGATTCTAGAGTGCACCACTTTGCAGCCAAAATGAACCCCTAGGTCCGTTGAGCATCGGGATTCTGTCCTGACCCGCTTCCCCTAATTGCATTCTTCTTCCTCTAAAATAAAATTGTTTGCTGAACTGGACTAGAATTCATTTCTTGTCAGACAGAAATGGAGATGAGTGTATGGCATTGTGGGCCGGGAGTCCCCAATTTGGGAAAGTTGTCAGAGATACTTAGGCTCGACCTACCTTCAAAGTTTTCTTTCTGCCAGAACCTGTCTCCATTGTCCAAAATTTCACCCTTTTCTGGAACGAAATACTCATTGATGTAAAAATGTCTTACGCTGTGACCAAGCCACGTCACTCCAATATCATTTCTTGTAAGGGAGCTATTGCGGTCAAAATATGGAATAGAACATCAGTGAAGTTTAAAAGGTAGGAGAAGAGATACTGACCGAAGAAAAACTACAAGCACACATCGCAAGTCGTGCATGGCTATCGCGCACAGAAAATGGCATGCCTGCTAGATGCGCAGTCGGCTGGGGAAGTGGGGAGAGCGGCAGTGGTGGGGGATCGCTCTGGGCAATGTAGGGGAAATGCCGAAGGCTGCAGGGGAAATGCTGTTCTAAACTCAAACCTGCGCTCATATTTTTGTAAATGTTAAAAGGGGTCCCACCATGCCCACACTTGCATGGCGGCTATTCAAAAAGTTCTAACGTCTCCTCTGCTTTCATTAGTCTTTCCTTTTTCCTTTCGCTTATGCCTTTGTCCCACAATTTTCTCAGGGTCGGCGTGGTTACAACGGATTTGGCAAGGTTAGTGTTAGGGATGGCCTGAAGCCCTTCCTGCCGTCACCCCATACCCTCTGGGATGGGAACAGTGTGCCTCAGCTGTCTGCGGCTAGTGTAAGTAATCAAATAGGGCGAATGCGTTTCAAGTGTCTGCGAGTCGTGTAACTGAGGCGAAATGTGGGGAACAGCCTGGCATTCACTTAGTGGAATGTGGAAAAACGCCGAAAAACCACATTCAGGCTGGCTTGCACACCAGCCGTCGTCGTTTATCCGCCAGGCGGACGATCTGGTGCCGGCGCGCCTACTTAAGTCCAGGAGCAGCACATTAGCGCTCTCAAATGACCTGGCGAGTACTCTGCTTTCATTAGAATCTAAAAAGAATTCCACCGAAAATGCAGCGATATATTTTTGCCTGGCTTGTTAACCATTTGTAACTTTCAGAGAAGCGTCATGAGTGGCGAATTTGTGGTACAACCTAGACATTTCTCTGGTTGACATGTCAAAATTGGCCTCTTTTGCCAAAACACAGCGGGATGTACACTGTGTCACCTCACTAACATGTGCGGACACAATTGCGAAAAAATTCTGAAACAGTGGTTCATTAAATTTATTAGGTGAGGAGCTGAAGAAAAATAAAGGCAGTAGCTTGTGAAAAATGGACATTCTCGGTACAAAAAAAAGTATTATGTATTCACATACATTGATCCAAAACCCATAGAATTTCTCGTTTCACCAGCTATCGAAGTCCCCTAAAAATTACTTTCTTCCACCAAAAATGTCTGTAGTTATTGGAATAACACGATAGTTAATGACGTTTTACAAAATAAAAATACGGTGATGTACTCTTCTATTTGCATCCCATCATTTTATAAAATCTCATTTCGATATCTGAAACAGTTTGTGAAAAATCGGGAATGTTGTAGATGTGATGCGCAGTTTTCTGGGAAGTGGGTCTGAGCACTATGGGACTTAACATCTAAGGTGATCATTCCCCGTGAACTTAGAACTACTTAAACCTAAGTAACCTAAGGACACCACACACATCCACGCCCGAGGCAGGATTCGAACCTGCAACCGTAGCGGTCACCCGGTTCCAGACTGAAGCGCCTAGAACCACTCGGCCACAACGGCAAGCTTTCTGGGAAGTGGGGAGAGTGGCAGTGGTGGGGATCGCTCAGGGCGCTGTAGGGTCAATGACGAAGGCTGGAGGGGACATGCCATTCTAAACTGAAACCTAGCCTCATATTTTTTTGTAAATGTTGAGTGGGGCCGCTCCACACCCACAATTGTATGGTGACTATTCAAAGAGATCTAATGTCTCCTCTGCTTTCATTACTATCTAAAAATCGCCAATGAGTATGTTACATCGGATCAGTTTTCTCGGGATTGGTGTCAGTCTAAAGAAAATTTCTGTATGTTAGCTAAATATCATATGCAACAACATGTTATATAATGGTCACCAAACGCAGAATTATAGCTACTCTACGCTTCATTTCACATTTTTCCGATTTTCGCGTAGTCTCTTACTTTCACGTCAATATCACAATAACTACGACACTAACGAAATGACGGCCACATCATCATGAACCTGACATGTAAAGCTATAAGAGAAGCAGAAATGAATTGTTTGAAGGAAGATTTTTTGTAAAATCGTCAGAGGAATATTTCAGGGTGCGCTCCTCGATTTCGTCATCGCTAACCTGGAGTAAGCAGAGAACACTTATCAGAGTACCCTTCCAAACAAACGAGTGAATTCGCTCAGAGCACGAAAACTGGGTCACTGCACTTCGGCCACCGTATCCTGCAAGAGTTATAGGTCAGTGCGGAACAGCATTGGTCCTCCTCACGCCCCCCACCCCCCTCATAATCGCAGGATTCTGTGATTCTCTGTTCGAGTAACATTTCGAGATAAAAATATAACCAGCCAGGAAGATAAAGTAAGTGCAGCTTACAGTTTTAATCTGCCAAGACATTTCAAATCAGCGCACACAGTGCTAGTAACAGCTCAATCAAGGTTCTCTCCTTCCTGGTTGTAATCTTGTAATTGAGGACACAGCTACACTTATCAAGTTGTGATAAATTATTTCCGAGCAAGAAAGAGCTTTGTCTGGAAGGCTACCACAAGAGTAATCAACGCTCAGAACCTCTCAAGGCGGGATCGGAGCCTGGAGTAAATAAAAATAAAAATGAGAAGAAAGGAAATTTTTAGCGTCCTGCTGCGTATTGTTAAAGTTGTGAGGCATATCCTTGGGAGGCTGAATAATTTTTCCTCTGGACGTAAACTCACCGCACGGTCTGCCGTATAAAATTACGGCAGGGGGAAGTGGTCTGGAACCCGCATCTAGAGAAATTGAATCTGCGGTCTCTTTCTGTTGTATGCTCTCCACTTCGCCTTTTCACTCGAATTGGGAGAAACAGGCGGGACAGAATGTGGCAGTTTAGAACAGTCGGAGGGAAGTCTCAAAGCGCGCCGATATTTGAGACTGGCTCAGTACATTACTAACTTATTCAGTTGGTTTCACTACTCAACTGCAGGTTAATGTATGGACTACCCAAAATACATGAAGAATCGATTCCTATGAGGGCTGTCGTCAGTGAGATTAACTGGCGGACTTATTTTTTATCACGTCGTGTATCAGATAAACTGAGGTATCTAGTTGCTAAAACAAATACTTCTGTCATAGATTTGAAACCTTTTTTTTGAAATTTTACGCGGACAGAAGATATCTGCAGGTGACATTCCTGTTAGCTTCGATGTGACATCGTTAATTACCATCCTCCCAGCATCAGATACAATGGAGATCATAATGGAGAAAGTTGCACCTGTTGTTTGTGACTTAGCTGAATTATGTCTTCGTTCGAACTATTTTAAATAAAAGGTTGAATTCTACTGACAGGCTGACGGCCTTGCTTTGGGCCCCACCCATTTAGCCAGTTGCAGCTGACATTTTTATGGAACATTTTGAGCAAGAGGCATTAAGTAGTGCTCCTTCGAAGACTTCTTGTTTGCTCCGCTATGTGGACGATACATTCGTTATATGGCCACACAGCGAAGAATAACTTCATGCGTTCCGCAATTTCTTAGATGGAATTCACCCCAAAATCAAATTTAACTTGGAGGTTGAGAGTGATGTCGGTCTCCCGTTCCTAGATGTGTTGGTATACAGAAGATGTGGTAACACTCTACGTCACAGATTATATAGGAAGCCGAGTAATACAAACAGGGCCGCGCGCGGTAGCCGCGTGGTGTAGGCAACCTTGTGACGGTGAAGCGGCTCCCCCCTGTCGGAGGTTCGAGCCCTCCCTCGGGCATGGGTGTGTGTGTTGTCGTTAGCGTAAGATAATTTAAGTTATATTAAGTAGTGTGCAGGCTTAGGGACCGATGACATTAGCAGTTTGGTCCAATAAGACCTTACCACAAAATGCCAAATTTCCAAAATACAAACAGGTTTCTAGATGCCACTTCGCACCACCACCCAGCCCAGAAGCAAGCAGTGGTTTAAATGGCTCTGAGCACTATGGGACTTAACATCTATGGTCATCAGTCCCCTAGAACGTAGAACTACTTAAACCTAACTAACCTAAGGACAACACACAACACCCAACCATCACGAGGCAGAGAAAATCCCTGACCCCACCGGGAATCGAACCCGGGAACCCGGGCGTGGGAAGCGAAAACGCTTCCGCACGACCACGAGATGCGGGCAGCAAGCACTGCTCAACACCCTGTCTTCACGTGTCTTCCGTATCAGCGATGACGACAACCTGGCTATGATAGTTGTTCAATGGACAGGGCGTTTAGCGGAATTTTAATCACGCTAATAAGAACGACGAGGAACCGCCTTCTCACTCCGTCAGGTTACCGCTCGTTTCTGGGGTCACTGGCCACATAAGAATTATTTAAAAAAATGGTATTCAGACGTCAAAACAAAATAAACAGAATAAAAGGTTTTTTTCCGATGAAAAACGTGTGCATTTGATGGCCTCCACAGTGCAGGTGTCTATCAAGTGACATGTGGCTGCGGGAAAGTGTTTGTCGGCGAAACGGGAAGAACTGTTAAAGAACGCATTAGGGCACAGGAAAGGCACACGCGGCTAAATCAAAGTGTAAAATCGGCAGTAACGGAACATCATGAGGACTGTGGCTCTGACATCGATTTTAATACCGTACGTGTGCTGGCTAAGGAAGCACACGTTTATAGAAGAAAGGTCCGAGAAGCGGTTGAAATTTCCAAGAACGCAACTAATTTCAATAGTGAGGACTGCTGTAGGCTTCCAGCATCGTGGCTCCCCACCTTCAAGGAAGTGAATATGCGGCCTCGGTGTGCGAGCGACTTAAATATCGCGCTGCAAGTCACCTCAGCAGGCAATAATATTTCTGGTAAACATTCCCCCTCTCTCGCTCTGTCCGTTTCACATCTAGACAATGAGACGGCCAATCAATAGCAGTAGGAGGAATCTCAACCAATTACCTTTCTCCTGCGTAAGTGTGGAGTAGTGCCTTTCTATCCAATGACGATGGGACACCAATAGTAATCACAAGAGTTCAGCCAATAACACCCATTCTTCTGCATCAGTGCGGAAATATTAGCTTATGACGATGGCCAACAAATGGTAGGCATATTAGTTTTACAATGTTACTTATAAATCCTCTTGATTGCCAAAATGTTTATCCACATGACCGGTTTCGGTTCCTCTAGAACCATCTTCGGATCTGCAGTTTCGGCTACAGGGGTAACCAGTCCACACTCAGCAACGTTTACATGCTGCGTCACATGTGGGTGTGTGGAATAACATCAGTGCCCTCACATTTCTGCGTGTTCGGTTAGGCACATCTCGTCATGTGCACACTGCTCTTCCTCGCAGGCTGTTCCAACGGTCGCTGCGTCGCGATGAGCATTGTTGTTGCCGAGCTGTGCGTACACCGAGGCATGTGCAGGAGGGTGGACACGTCTATAAAGTTTCATATCAGCGCACATTCCGCTGCAGAGTGAAAATCTCATTCTGGAAACATACCCCAGGCTGTGGCTAAGCCATGTCTCCACTATATCCATTCTTTCAGGAGTGCTAGTTCTGCAAAGTTCGCAGGAGAGCTTCTGTAAAGTTTGGAAGGTAGGAGACGAGATACTGGCAGAAGTAAAGCTGTGAGTACCGGGCGTGAGTCGTGTTTCGGTAGCTCAGATGGTAGAGCACTTGCCCGCGAAAGGCAAAGGTCCCGAGTTCGAGTCTCGGTTGGGCACACAGTTTTAATCTGCCAGGAAGTTTCATATCAGCACACACTCCGCTGCAGAGTGAAAATCTCATTCTGGAAACATCCCCCAGGCTGTGGCTAAGCCATGTCTCTGCTATATCCTTTCTTTCAGGAGTGCTAGTTCTGCAAGGTTCGCAGGAGAGCTTCTGTAAAGTTTGGAAGGTAGAAGACGAGATACTGGCAGAAGTGAAGCTGTGAGTACCGGGCGTGAGTCGTGCTTCGGTAGCTCAGTTGGTAGAGCACTTGCCCCCGAAAAGCAAAGGTCCCGAGTTCGAGTCTCGGTCGGGCACACGGTTTTAATCTGCCAGGAAGTTTCATATCAGCGCACGCTCCGCTGCAGAGTGAAAATCTCATTCTGGACACGTCTATACGTTACACAACGCGTACAATATCCGAAAAATAATGTGAAAGTTTGAAGTAAACACACTGAACATTGTATAAGCGTTGTATTTATTACTATCACATAGCACAAATCAACCAGTAAAAGAATTTTCACAAATATGATAGAGGTCAAAAGACAAAAAATAAATGGCTTTTTCAAATAATAAATATTTTCCCCAATTTGCGTATTATGTTCCTAATCAATAAGTATCTTGTGCTACACACTTTCCAAAGTAGCCTGTGTACTTCCTCATGGTTCAAGGTAGCTCGCTAACAAGTTTAATCTAAATCCTTTCACAGCTTTAGTCGCGGAAACGTATTAGAGCTCCTTTTGCATTTACAATATTGGTATGGATACAACTTTCAGTTACACGCTCTTTTTGTCGTGATAAAATTTTGATAAAATAAAGCCTATACGTAGCCCCAAGCTATGCTCTAGTTTCCTTTGAAAACTCCATGAAAGAGATGACTTTGTCCAGAGAAACTGAGAGATACGACGCTTTTAGACAAAACCTAAAGCTACGATATTTGTTTACTTAATCCGTTTTTGATGGAATAAAGCCTATACGGGGGCCCAGGCTACACTCAACTTCCTTGCGGAATGCCCGTGGATATTCGTCTAGTAGTTTTGGAGATTAGTATGTTGAAACAAGCAGACAGAGAAGACGGATTTACTACACTTTTAAATCAAAGTACAATTTTTTTCGTAACCCGATTTTGATGAAACGAAGCCTGTACGGTGCTCAAGTTACCTGAAAAAGCTCCATGAAAATTGGTTCAGTTGTTTTGAAGTAGCGTATTCAGACCGACAGAAAAACACGACCGTTTTACAGATATACTCGTATTATTAGTATAGATGTAGATATGTCGCACATTTAATTGACATCACGTGACATACGTCGGAAACAACCGCGCTTTATTCGTCCCGTTGGCCGTGACAAGATAGAAGCACCGATAACAAAAGCGAGCCGGCACTTTCCGGTGTCCAGTACCTTCTCCCGCCGTGTGTAATAAAGCTTTAAGCAGATTCTCTCCAAAAATACCGAATATAAGTGATTCTTTGTCTTAGAGCACGTGTAGGTAAATAACCGTGGCAGGAATGACACGTTAGTATCGATATTTGTGCGAACAGTAACTGTACTTCGGACCAATGAGGAAAACGCTAAGATAACGGGTACAACTCACGTGACCTCTTCAGTACTATGCACTTTATTCCTCGTTAAATATGTCGTTTTCTCAAGAGCAATGAATTATCATTGTCGAACAATATTTTACCAGTTGTTTGTAGGCATGTCTAGCAGACGCCGGATATATGGAGACGTGGGAAAAATGAAGATGTTGCAGTGCCGATCAGTTCAGAAATAGCATGATTAATCTTCCGCTTCCGAGGTGGGAGATCAGTTGCAGACAAGGCCGACGGACACTTAACTCGCTGAACTGACGTATGTGATACTACATTCACCCTGAAAAAGAGCCGACGAGACTTTCAGTCCAGCCTTAAATTTGTTGTGTTCAGAAGACGATGCAAAAAATGGTTCAAATGGCTCTGAGCACTATGCGACTTAACGTCTGAGGTCATCGGTCGCCTAGAACTTAGAGCTAATTAAACCTAACTAACCTAAGGATATCACACACATCCTGGCCCGAGGCAGCATTCGAACCTGCGACCGTAGCGGTCGCTCGGTTCCAGACTGCAACGCCTAGAACCGCACGGCCATTTTGGCCGGCAAGACGATGCAGAAAATGTCATATATATCGTGTTTTTAGCACTATGAAGGCACTGGCTGAAGAAAACCCTTTAGCGAACTGTACTAGACCAAAGAGCCAAAGAAGCTTGTACACCTGCCTAATATCGAATAGCGCACCCGCAAGCACGCAGAAGTGCCGCAACACGACTTGGCGGAGACTCTACAAATGTCCAAAGAAGCGCTGGAGGGAAGTGATGCCATAAATCTTGCAGGGCTGTCTAATCCGTAAGAGTACGGAGGAGTGGACATCTCTTCTGACCACTACGTTGCAAGGCATCCCAGATGTGCTCAATAATGTTCGTGGGGAGTTTAGTGACCTCAGGAAACGCGTCCATCCACTCGATACAATTTGAAACGAGACTCGTCCGACCAGGCAACATGTTTGCAGTCATCAACAGTCCAATGTCGGTGTTGACGGGCAAAGGAGAGAATAATACCTTTGTGTCGTGCAGTCATCAAGGGTACACGAGTGGTCCTTCGGCTAAGAAAACCTATATCGATGATACTAGACTGAAATTGTCACTCTACAGCGGAGTGTGCGCTGGTATGAAACTTCCTGGCAGATTAAAACTGTGTACCGGACCGAGACCCGAACGCGGGACCTTTGCCTTTCGCGGGCAAGTGCTCTACCAGCTGAGCTACCCAAGCACGACTTACGCCCCGTCCTCACAGCTTTACTTCTGCCAGTACCTCGTCTCCTACCTTCCAAACTTTACAGAAGCTCTCCTGCGAACCTTGCAGAACTAGCACTCCTGAAAGAAAGGATATTGCGGAGACATGGCTTAGCCACAGCCTGAGGGATGTTTCTAGAATGAGAGCTTCTGTAAAGTTTGGTAGAGCAGTTGCCCGCGAAACGCAAAGGTCCCGAGTTCGAGTCTCGGTCCGGCACACAGTTTTAATCTGCCAGGAAGTTTTATATCGCTGATCTTTCGTCGAATGGTTCGCACGCTCACACCTGTTGATGGCTCAGTACTGACATCTGCAGCAATTTGCGGAAGGGTTGCACTTCTGTCACGTTGAACGATTCTCTTCAGTCGCCGTTGGTTCCGTTCTTGCAGGGACTCTTTCCGGCCGCTGCGATGTCGGAGATTTAATGTTTTACCGGATTCCTCACACTCACGGTACACTCGTGAAATGGTCGTATAGGAAAATCCCCACTTTCTCGCTGCCTCGGAGATACTTTATCTCATCGCTCGTGATCCGACTATAACACCACGTTCAAACTCACTTAAGGGGCTCCAGGAGGGGCTCAAAATCATGAAAAGTTCAATTTTTACTTTTTTGCGTTTTCTGAATCTGCAGACTATTACCTTTTAATAGACATACTAATTTATTCAATTCCGAAGACTACAACTATTCTTAAATTTTTTTTGAAATGTGTTCTACATGGGCGTGACCCACTGTGGCGCTGTTAAACTGCTGTCAAATGGTGTTATTATTAACATCCGTGTTCATCAGGTACATTTTAGTGATGTGAGATAAAGTATGTGTTGTGGCTAACCTGTGATGGTTCAATATATATCGCTGGTGTGATTGTCGATTGTTTCATGTTTATTTACTCTGTCGTTATCTCGAAAATATTCGTAATTAATTCTGTTTCTTGAGTCTCTGGTTTGTTGAAGTATAATAATGAGTAAAAGTAAAGTTGCTGTTGCGACTTTCAATGATGGCAACATTGTAAGGTGCAAGGTATTTAGAAATATGGGAATGAAGATAGGTTCTAACATGGTATGAGTGATGCTTGCTTTAGACAAGGAACGCCTTCGGGCTGCAGACAGGGCTGTAAAGAGTCTAGAAATACAAGCAAGAGTAAACAGGAGGATTAACAAGAGGAAGCTGGAGGAGGAGTTTGAAGAGGATGAAGATAATCCGTCCTATGGACCTGGAATGCACTAAAAAGTTAATCCAATATTTGTCGCTCGATTCCCAAAACTTTTATTTTCTCATACTAATTACATGTTTTCTAAGGATCTTCCAAACATATTGGTTTCAACCTCTCAGTAAATGTTACATAGTACCTTCTGCATAATTTAACACAGCCTTTTCCAAAAAACTGTATATTTTTGAATATATAAATAAAAAATTGCAAAAAAATGTTGTGAATTTTCATTACAATTGAAAAAAAATCATCTTTAATAACTGAACTAAAATTTTGTAAAATCCCTGTGTTCAGTTGTAGCCCATATTCCAATAAATAATCTGTAAAAAGTTCAACTTCCTACCTCAAATACTTTGTGAGAAAAATGTAATTTATAAGCGTTATTTTAACATTGCAAGTATAGGGCGTTCCGGAGCCCCTTAAATCCTCATAACATGCCATTTCAACAGCTGTCATCGAGCTAACAGCAGCGCCAAACACATGTTGGTGTTGCCGACCGCAGCGCTGTATTCTGCCTGTTTACATATATCAACGTCTGACTACGTATGCCTATACCAGTTTCTTTGGCGCTTTAGTTTATCATGCTCAAAAGTACCCGAACGAGGTACATTGTTTTGTGTCCCGCCCGGATAGGCGGTGCTTGGGTCTGCTCCTGTGAACTGCTTCTGTAATACAGGCCGAGAGTGAAGGAAATTCTATGTACTGACTTGGCAGAAAATCCTAAGAAATTTTGGTCTTATGTCAAAGCGGTAGGTGGATCAAAACAAAATGTCCAGACACTCTGTGACCAAAATGGTACTGAAACAGAGGATGACAGACTAAAGGCCGAGATACTAAATGTCTTTTTCCAAAGTTGTTTCACAGAGGAACATTGCACTGTAGTTCCTTCTCTAGACTGTCGCACAGATGACAAAATGGTAGATATCGAAATAGACGACAGAGGGATAGAGAAACAATTAAAATCGCTCAAAAGAGGAAAGGCCTCTGGACCTGATGGGATACCAGTTCAATTTTACACAGAGTACGCGAAGGAACTTGCCCCCCTTCTTGCAGCGGTGTACCGTAGGTCTCTAGAAGAGCGTAGCGTTCCAAAGGATTGGAAAAGGGCACAGGTCATCCCCGTTTTCAAGAAGGGACGTCGAACAGATGTGCAGAACTATAGACCTATATCTCTAACGTCGATCAGTTGTAGAATTTTGGAACACGTATTGTGTTCGAGTATAATGACTTTTCTGGAGACTAGAAATCTACTCTGTAGGAATCAGCATGGGTTTCGAAAAAGACGGTCATGTGAAACCCAGCTCGCGCTATTCGTCCACGAGACTCAGAGGGCCATAGACACGGGTTCACAGGTAGATGCCGTGTTTCTTGACTTCCGCAAGGCGTTCGATACAGTTCCCCACAGTCGTTTAATGAACAAAGTAAGAGCATATGGACTATCAGACCAATTGTGTGATTGGACTGAGGAGTTCCTAGATAACAGGACGCAGCATGTTATTCTCAGTGGAGAGAAGTCTTCCGAAGTAAGAGTAATTTCAGGTGTGCCGCAGGGGAGTGTCATAGGACCGTTGCTATTCACAATATACATAAATGACCTGGTGGATGACATCGGAAGTTCACTGAGGCTTTTTGCAGATGATGCTGTGGTGTATAGAGAGGTTGTAACAATGGAAAATTGTACTGAAATGCAGGAGGATCTGCAGCGAATTGACGCATGGTGCAGGGAATGGCAACTGAATCTCAATGTAGACAAGTGTAATGTGCTGCGAATACACAGAAAGATAGATCCTTTATCATTTAGCTACAAAATAGCAGGTCAGCAACTGGAAGCAGTTAATACCATAAATTATCTGGGAGTACGCATTAGGAGTGATTTAAAATGGAATGATCATATAATGTTGATTGTCGGTAAAGCAGATGCCAGACTGAGATTCATTGGAAGAATCCTAAGGAAATGCAATCCGAAAACAAAGGAAGTAGGTTACAGTACGCTTGTTCGCCCACTGCTTGAATACTGCTCAGCAGTGTGGGATCCGTACCAGATAGGGTTGATACAAGACATAGAGAAGATCCAACGGAGAGCAGCGCGCTTCGTTACAGGATCATTTAGTAATCGCGAAAGCGTTACGGAGATGATAGATAAACTCCAGTGGAAGACTCTGCAGGAGAGACGCTCAGTAGCTCGGTACGGGCTTTTGTCAAAGTTTCGAGAACATACCTTCACCGAAGAGTCAAGCAGTATATTGCTCCCTCCTACGTATATCTCGCGAAGAGACCATGAGGATAAAATCAGAGAGATTAGAGCCCACACACAGGCATACCGACAATCCTTCTTTCCACGAACAATACGAGACTGGAATAGAAGGGAGAACCGATAGAGGTACTGAAGGTACCATCCGCCACACACCGTCAGGTGGCTTGCGGAGTATGGATGTAGATGTAGATGTAGAAGCGAACAGGGGCAGGAGAGGTGAAGCATTTCGGGGCTGCAGGTAACTTCAACACTTTTAATAGATCAAAAAACACAAGTAAATATGAAATGCATAGATAAGTTTGGCTAGGATGATCACACAGGTGTGAAGCCGTAGTCCATATCTAATCTTGTGAAGTTAGGATGACTTTTCTGTGTAATCTCAAAACCAACAAATTCTCGTGCTGTCCAAACTTTAACTGAACGTAACTAACACGAAGTCTCAATAGCAAGCTAGTCCACTCGGTAGCAGAAGCGAAATTTCCAGACCGTCTGCTCTTGATGAAATGGGCAGAAATCCAGACGGCACTCGCTGAGCTCCACAGCGTCGGCCAGGGAGCGCTGTGGTCGCGTAGTTAGTCTTTTCTCGTAGTGCCAACTTACGAGAGAGTGCACCTACGTTGTAGCATCGTAACTATCGACGCCACCAATTGTGTTCCTTCTAATTTGCATACGACCCACATAATGTAATTGTCTTGCAGGTACCCTGCTCTCTTTTCAGTATAGTTGTTTTGACTAAACAAAATGATTACTATAAGGGACCATTACAGAAAACTGCTTGGTATCTTTATCAATCTGCGCTTTGCAACACAGTTAGAGGATCATGTTTTTCAATCTACTTTGCGCAACACAATTTAAGGATCACTTTTCCGAAACCCGATAATTGGCTTCCGTTTCGACATAGAAGTCCGAATCTTGCGTCAAAGGTGGCTACAACGTTCCTCCGGAATGGCGCAAAAGCGTGGTACCCTGCGAATTAATCCACAGGCTAGCTTGCTATTGAGACTTTGTGTTAGTTACGTTCAGTTAAAGTTTGCAGCACGAGTATTTGTTAGTTTTGATATTACGCAGAAAAGTCACCCTAACATCACAGGATTAGACACGGACTATGGCTTCACACCCTCTAACGGCAACGAGACGATACATGTGAAAAAAAAAAAAAAAAGATCGCGATGAAGAAGTTCACGTGAAGTGTAAGTTGGATTAATCATGTCACATGGGCACGAAAATTTTCCACGTTTCTGGACAACTAATCAATGAACGTGTCACACGATGGGAGCGTCGTCACACACCGCCTCATACCCACCTTTGACCAGTTCCTTCGAACCCTCTGCGGTGGACGTGAAAACCGCGACGCCCAGGGATGAAAATACAGGGCTATTACAAATGTTTGAAGCGATTTCATAAATTCACTGTAGCTCCATTCATTGACATATGGTCATGACACACTACAGATACGTAGAAAAACTCATAAAGTTTTGTTCGGCTGAAGCCGCACTTCAGGTTTCTGCCGTCAGAGCGCTCGAGAGCGCAGTGAGACAAAATGGCGACAGGAGCCGAGAAAGCGTATGTCGTGCTTGAAATGCACTCACATCAGTCAGTCATAACAGTGCAACGACACTTCAGGACGAAGTTCAACAAAGATCCACGAACTGCTAACTCCATTCGGCGATGGTATGCGAAGTTTAAAGCTTCTGGATGCCTCTGTAAGGGGAAATCAACGGGTCGGCCTGCAGTGAGCGAAGAAACGGTTGAACACGTGTATCTGGACATGCTGGAAAATTGGCTTATGCCACAACTGGAGACCGACAGCACCGACTTCATCTTTCAACAGGATGCTGCTCCACCGCACTTCCATCATGATGTTCCGCAGTTCTTAAACAGGAGATTGGAAAACCGATGGATCGGTCGGTCGAGGTGGAGATCGCGATCAGCAATTCATGTCATGGCCTCCACGCTCTCCCGACTTAACCCCATGGGATTTCTTTCTGTGGGGTTATGTGAAAGATTCAGTGTTTAAACCTCCTCTACCAAGAAACTTGCCAGAACTGCGAGGTTGCATCAACGATGCTTTCGAACTCATTGATGGGGACATGCTGCGCCGAGTGCGGGAGGAACTTGATTATCGGCTTGATGTCTGCCGAATCACTAAAGGGGCACATATCTAACATTTGTGAATGCGTAAAAAAACTTTTTGAGTTTTTGTATGTGTGTGCAAAGCATTGTGAAAATATCTCAAATAATAAAGTTATTGTAGAGCTGTGAAATCGCTTCAATCATTTGTAATAACCCTGTACAACTATGGCTGGCCGAGGAAAACACTTCACGCAAGGAAACCATGTCACAAACACACCGTCGCTGAGAAGCGAAACGAAAAGACCTCACGGGGTGGCATGAAGGACGTCAATGAAACCACCCCCTTCCTTGAGGCGTTGATTCCCACACATTTCGCCTTCGAAATCAACAATTCGCAGTGCAACGAGCAACACGACGGCTTTCTCCACATCCGTTGATACCGCTGACAGTTGAAGACGCTTGAACCCCTCTCTACGCACATAGGTGGATTGCATCCGCACTGCAAGTGATGTTACACATTTGGAGTGCAAAACAAACACGTTGCGAACAGACCTTGAAAGCTCAGTTGCATCGACTGGAAGCTGCGTCATCCTTAGCCCTTAGGGTCAAAAAATGGTTGAAATGGCTCTGAGCACTATGGGACTCAACTTCTGAGGTTATTAGTCCCCTAGAACTTAGAACTAGTTAAACCTACCTAACCTAAGGACATCACACACATCCATGCCCGAGGCAGGATTCGAACCTGCGACCGTAGCGGCCTCGCGGTTCCAGACTGCAGCGCCTATAACCGCACGGCCACTTCGGCCGGCCCTTAGGGTCACCGGATGAGGATAGGTAGTGGGATGTGGTCAGCACAGTGCTCTCCCAGCCGTTGTCAGTTTTCGTGACGGGTGACGCTACTTCTCAGTCAGCTAGCACGTTAGTTGACCTCACTGCGGCTGAGTGTACCCCGCTTGCCAACAGCACTCGGTAGGCCCGGACGATGGCCCATGCACTTGTTAATCTGGCGCGCTTAACTTCGGTGTTCCGACGGGAAGGGGTGATACAACTATGGCGAGGCCACTGGATGATTTGGAGCGCAGAGTTACCGCAATTGTTGCACTCGTCTATAGGTTGGAACCACTACAGACTGTTCATAACCATTAGACGAAACCTGAACGTGATCCGAAGCCGCAAAGCCCGCTTATGCATTTTCAGCGATTCATTATTTAGGGACATTCACAACAGTACATATGTTGACAAACACTCTGTGTTTGGCGAACAAACCTTACGTAATGCTTGTGTAACGACAACAGCGAAAGAAACAAGTGTACTTCGATTCAAAGAAGGTAAAAACAAAACTGGATCAAAAACTATGTTGTTGTTGTTGTGGTCTTCAGTCCTGAGACTGATTTGATGCAGCTCTCCATGCGACTCTATCCTGTGCAAGCCTCTTCTTCACCCAGTACCTACTGCAACCTACATCCTTCTGAATCTCCTTAGTGTATTCATCTCTTGGTCTCCCTCTACGATTTTTACCTACAAGCTGCCCTCCAATACTAAACTCATTCTCTTGATGCCTCAGAACGTGTCCAACCAACCGATCCCTTCTTCTAGTCAAGTTGTGCCACAAACTTATCTCCAATTCTATTCAGTACCTCCTCATTAGTTGTGTGATCTACCCATCTAATCTTCAGCATTGTTCTGTAGCACCACATTTCAAAAGCTTCTATTCTCTTCTCGTCTAAACTGTTTATCGTCCATGTTTTGCTTCTATACTTGGCGACACTCCATACAAATTCTTTCAGAAACGATTTCCTGACACTTAAATCTATACCCGATGTTAAAAAATTTCTCTTCTTCAGAAACGCTTTCCTTGTCATTGTCAGTCTACATTTTATATCGTCTCTACTTCGACCATCATCAGTTATTTTGGTCACCTAATAGCAAAACTCCTTTACTACTTTAAGTGTCACATTTCCTAATCTAATTCCCTCAGCATCACCCAATTTAATTCCACTACATTCTATTACCCTCGTTTTGCTTTTATCGATGTTCATCTTATATCCCCCTTTCTAGACACTGTACATTCTGTTCAACTGCTCTTCCAAGTCCTTTGCTGTCTCTGACAGAATTACAATGTCATCTGCGTACCTCAAAGTTTTTATTTCTTCTCCATGGATTTTAATACCTACTACGAATTTTTCTTTTGTTTCCTTTACTGCTTGTTCAATATACAGACTGGGGATAGACTGCAACCCTCTCTTAGTCCCTTGCGAACCACTGCTTCTCTTGCATGTCCCTCGACTCATATAACCTCCATCTGGTGTACAAATTGTATATAGAATCTCGTCCATGTATTTTACTTCTGCCACCTTCAGAAAAACTACGTATAACAACGAAAGTAACAAATTTGTTACCTCGATTCAAACAAGGGAAATACTTCACTAGATCAAAAAATATTGTATAGTATTTAAAGCTATCAGTATTAACAACGAATAGCTTCATGAGCGGAAGAAAATGAACAACTGCAGATAACACGGATAGTGCTGCAACACGTGAGGGCGAAAACGAAACAACAGAACGGTGTCTTGCATAAGGTGGAATTCCTCTACTATTTGGCATACACAGTGTCTAGTAGGGGCAACAACAACCATGATTGGACTAACAGTAATATTTTTGAGGTGGTGCGAAATTTATGACGTTTCGTGTGAACCAAAGCCCGGGATCCTTGTCGACGTCCATGCTGCATAGGTACTTGCTACATATAAGGTCAGTACTATTCTAAAGTTAGTACTGGCCACTTTATGTATGAAAATAAAATGTACTTGAACTGATACAGATTCCTGAACGTATCTGCGCCATTCTTGTTACAAACCGTCCAACTGCAAAATTGGTTCGACTCATCCAAGTTAAGCACCTTCTCATGTAGCATGTAACCACCAGATGTGCACAACGTTACCTCACCGCCCTTTCCAGTGGTGTGGATGCTGCAGTGATCAACTCTCTCGGGTTGGATCGGATTAACCTACAGTCTCACGCTAAGTGGCGACTTTTGCTGTTTTTTTGGCAAATTGGTTAATACAAGATGCCTTCCTGTTATCAACCCAGCGTGATGGAAATCGATAAACTTTGGTATTCATTACTAGCAGAAGTATGACCATGAATGCTCGCTTTTCCTGTGTTAGTCTGTCTCACTTTGCCTTCCTTCTTCGTCTGTCATATGTTATTTAACTTCCGACGTAGCATAACTCTTTCGCTTCATATACATCAGGGTCCCCTATTCATATGTGAAGCTAATTGCTAATACCGTTTCTGCTTTTCCTATTTACGTACGTCTTTCTTCGGTCTAGTCTCAATCTATAGCCGCGCGGGATTAGCCGAGCGGTCTGAGGCGTTGTAGTCATGGACTGTGCGGCTGGTCCCGGCAGAGGTTCGAATCCTCCCTCGGGCATGGGTGTGTATGATTGTCCTTAGGATAATTTAGGTTAAGTAGTGTGTAAGCTTAGGGACTGATGACCTTAGCAGTTAAGTCCCATAAGATTTCATACACATATGAACATTTTTCAATCTATAGAGTGTGCTCAAGATGCTCTTGCTTTCATTCAATTGGATTTTCAATTCTCCCTCACTTTCAAAGGGTATAGTAATCTCATCTGTGGATCTTATCGCTGATACCCTTCCATCCTGAGTGTTAATCGCACTTTCTGTACAGAACTCTAGTAATCAATTAAAAAGAACCTACAACTGTGTCCAGGCGCAAAAAGAAGCGCTTCAATCCACTATCAATATAATACATCAGCTGACTACATTACAATTCCCTTTTTTTCTTCATTTTTGAGAAATACGCTCAGATTGTTGAACTCCTTATCCTTTGGCAATTATTCTTGGTCTGCACATCATATACAACACTCTTCTGGGCTCTCAGTTTACCCTGATCTGATCCTGGGTGGAAGAAGGATTTCTGCAGACAGAATAATGAAAGAAGTTTCTCCCAATCGTAATCTTACTTGAATCAGTCATTAACAGTTAAAAATACCTTTCTTTCTCTTTAAATTTTAATACTTTACATGGGGTAAATAATCGTATATAACTGAACCGTTAAAAACTTCACGGTTATGCTGATAAGACATGCAATCAATCTGACAGTAAACGGCAGCAAATAGGGAAGGCCGAGGTAATCTGGAAGCGGACGAGTAAATGTGTTACACAGTGACCGACAGAAAAGAAGCCAACTCCTTACGTGGTTGAAACTGCACGCCACCGGCGTCTGTTGGGTTGCCGCAGTGCCAGGCGCAGGCTAAGCCACTTCCGTCATCTCCAGCGGTGAGCCCAAACGAGCTGTATAGTCGATGCCGCCTGATGGTGGTGCGTTCCTGTGACACTAAGGAGAGTATGTAAGACGAGCGGTGACGAATAAGAAGTCTACCAAGAGTGGAAATCTACTAACGCATCCGACACAAGGACAGATTGTTGTGGCCCGGCGCCTAGGAACGAGTATCTCGGAAGCGGACAAATTGATCGGCTGTTCGTGTGGTGCTCTCGTCAGCATATATGGAACGTGGTGGAAGGATTGTGACAATACCTGTAGCCTACAGTGTGTTGGACGTCAAGGGCTGATCACAGAACGTAGACTTCCAAGATTTTCCCTCTTGAGAAAGCAGAATAAGCTGCGATTTGTGCCAGAGTCACACAAGTGTTTTGCAGCCCACTGTTCAGCGCACTTGTTTAATATGAGGCCACCACAGCAGACGATTCGTACATGTTCCCATGTTGACCTAACGACATTGTCAATTACAACTGAACAGGACGAGACTATCGAGACTGGACCATAGATCAATGGAAACATGTCACCTGGTCGAATGAATCACATTTCTTGATACACCAGTTCGATGGTCATATCCAGATACGTTCCCTTCCTGGCATATAGCTGCTAGAAACATGCACTGCCTCGTGGACGCAGGCCGTCGAAGGCAGCATTGTAGTGTAAGAGAGAGTCACGTGGCATTCCATGCAAGCTGTGGTAGTGATCGAAGTAATCTTCACAGCTATGGACCACCTGAACATTATTTTGGGCTACCTGCATCACTTCATGCTTTGTGTCTCCCCCTATGAACTCAGTTAACTCCTTGCGTGTCTCGAACTGCATGGCACCATCGTCTGGTGGGTTGCCGCACTGCCAGGCGCTGGCTAATCCGCGTATGGGACGCTAACGAGAGCCCACGTACCAGCAAGCCGTTAGTCATGAAAATCCCTTGACCTGTGCGTTCAAATGGTTCAAATGGCTCTGAGCACTATGGGACTTAACATCTGAGATCATCAGTCCCCTAGAACTTAGAACTACTTCAACCTAACTAACTTAAGAACATCACACACATCCATGCCCGAGGCAGGATTCGAACCTACGAGCGTAGCAGACGCGCGGTTCCCGACTGAAGCCCATAGAAACGCTCGGCCACAGCGGCCGGCTCTCTGCGTATACATCTGATACAAGATACGTGCCGACAGCTGTCAAGGACTTGTCGAATCGATTCCACTTAGACTCGTTGCTGCATTACGTTGCAAAAGTGGACCAATGTCCCATTAAGAAATTGATTATAATGTACAGGCTTATCAGGGTACAAATAGCTCTCATGTTCCTAAGCTAGGCAACTGTGTCTTAATACTCTTACGTCTATGTCACAGAAATTGCGTCATAGGAGCTAACCGATCCTTCGAGTTATTTTCAGTCATAATGGCTTTGTTTCTAGACCGTGACTGTGTGGAATTTGTAGGAAATTGCCACACCAGCAGCTACATTAAAAAATTAAAAAAACAATGGACAAAGTTATATTAGAACAAATAAGCCCTCGGTCACAAATATTAAGTCAAAATTGACCAGGTTTCGACGCTACTATGAGCAAAAGTCTTGTTGAAATCCTTGTTTCACTCAAGTACGAGCAGCCCATAGCAGCTCGCCATCTTATTTATAACTATTCATGACGTCACCTATCCGGCTTAGATTTTTTTAAATGTGACTTGGAAGTACTGCATCTCTTTCCAGTCAGTACAAACTTTAATTTTATAGAACAGTTAGTTTAATTCTGAAGACGACGCTCATAGTAGCGTCGAAACCTGGTCAGTTTTGACTTAATATTTGCAACCGAGGGCTTATTTGTTCTAATATAATTCTGACACGGTCACCGAACCTTAGCAGCTATGTTCAAAGTTGTAATGAACAAAATGTTCTAGACCAGTTTAAGACTGTTAATTTTTAAGTAACATTTCTCTATATATGTATGTATCTAGGTATTAACGCTTGAAAATGGGCAGAATATGTTCGAAACGCGTTGCATTATGTTAGATTAAGCATAAAATAAAATAAAAAGTGACTGGTGGCAGAAACATGAAATAAATAATTAACGAACCTTCGAGACCGATGGTATTACTATTGTCATACTTTTACAATTAAGAATAAGGTTTGCATAAGAGTTGCATCCGTGGTCTAGAGACAGAAATTCATGGCACTCTCTTTTCCTAGGGGTGGGAAACAGCCCCTAAAGTCGGAAGGATTACCAATGATCAACGGCATGAGGATGCAGAAAGCAATGGAAACCACTGAATTAAAAATACGTAACGTGTATCCGCAGGGTATGTGGCCTATAACTGAAGAAGTGTCATGATAATCTCTAGATTGGCAAAATATTCCGGAATAGTCCCCAATTCCGATCTCCCGGACGATACTGACAAGGAAGCGGTTACCATGAGAAAAAGTTTAAATAATCAACGAAAGTATAATGTTCTACGAGTGTGGTCGTGGAATGTCAGAAGCTTGAACGTGGTAGGGAAACTAGAAAATCTGGAAAGGGAAATGCAAAGGCTCAATCTAGATATAGTTGGGGTTAGTGAAGTGAAGTGCTAAGAAGATAAGGATTTTTGGTCGGATGAGTATAGGGTAATATCAACAGCAGCAGAAAATGGAATAACGGGAGTAGGATTCGTTATAAATAGGAACAGTATACTACTGTGAACAGTTCAGTGACAGGGTTGTTCTTATCAGAATGGACAGCAAACCAACACCGGCAACGATAGGTCAGGTACACATGCCGAAGTCGCAAGCTGAAGATGGAAGGAATGAGAGAGGAGAAAGACTAACTGAGCTCTGTAAGAAGTTTTAGCTAGTAATAGCGAATGCCCTGTTCAAGCATCACAAGAGGAGGAGGTATACATGGAAGAAGCCTAGTGATACTGGAAGATTTCAGTTAGATTACATCATGGTCAGGCAGAGATTCCGAAATCAGTGTATCCAGGAGTAGATACAGACTCATATCACAATATTAAGAGTAGGGTGAAATTTGAGACATTAGTCAAGAAGAATCAGTAAGCAAAGAAGTGGGATACGAAAGTACTAAAGAGTGACGAGATACAGTCTAAGTTCTCTAACGGTGTAGATACAGCGATAAGGAATAGCTCTGTAGGCAGTAGAGTTGAAGAGGAATGGACATCTCTAAAAAGGGCCATCACAGAAGTTGGGAAGGAAAACATAGGTACAAAGCAGGCAACTGCGAAGAAACCATGGGTAACAGAACAAATACATGAATTGATCGATAAAAGTGGGAAGTACAAAAATGTTCTGGGAAACTCAGGAATACAGAAATAAAAGTCGCTGAGGAATGAAATAAAAAGGAAGTGCAGGGAAGCTAAGACGAAATGGCTGCAGGAAAAATGTGAAAGCATCGAAGAAACTCAGTGTTATTAAAAGCAGGGGTGATAACATTAAAAGTGCAACGGGAATTCCACTGTTCACGCAAAGGAGAGAGCGGATAGGTCTAAAGAATACATTGAAAGCCTCTATGAGGGGGGAGATTTGTCTGATGTGAAAGAAGAAGAAACAGGAGTCGATTTAGAAGAGTTTGGGGCTCCAGTATTAGAGTCAGAAATTAAAAAAGCTCTGGAGGACTTAAGACCAAAAAAGGCAGAATATCTAAGAACGTTGGGGGAAGTAGCATAAAAACGACTATTCACTTTGGTGTGTAGAATGTATAAGTCTGGCGACATACCATCTCTCATTCGGGAAAGCATCATCCACGCAATTCCGAAGAAAGCAAGAGCTGACAAGTGCGAGAATTATCCCACAATCACCTTAACAAATCAGGCATCCATGTTGCTTACAAGAAGGATGGAAAAGAAAATTGATGATGCCCTGCATGACGATCAGTTTTTCTTCAGGAAAGGTAAAGGCGCAAGAGAGACAATTCTGACGTTGCGGTGAATAATGTAAGCAAGACTTAAGAAAAATCAAGACACGTTCTTTGGATTTATCGACCTGGAAAAAGCGTTCGACGATGGATATTGGTGCAAGATGTTCGATATCCTGAAAAGAGTTGGGGTAAGCTATTGGGAGAGAAGGGTCATACACAATATGTAAAACAGCCAAATGGGAATAATAAGAGTGGACGACCTAGAACGAATTGCTCGTATTAAAAAGGGTGTAAGATAAGGATGTAGCCATTCGCCCCTACTGTTCAGTCTGTACATCGAGAAAACAATGATAGAAATAAAAGAAAGGTTCAGGAGTGGAATTAAAATTCAAGGTGAAAGAATATCAGTGAGAAAATTCTCTGATGAAATTGCTATCAAGTGTGTAAGTGAAGAAGAATTATGTGATCTGCTGAATGTAATGAAATTTCTAATGAGTATAGAGTATGGAATGTGAGTAAATCGATGAAAGACGAAGCTAATGAGAAGTAGTAGAAATAAGAACAGTGAGAATATCAGGATTTTTTGGTCACGATTGTATGAAGTTAAGGAATCCTGCCACCTAGGCAGTAAAATATCAGACGACGGACGGAGCAAGGAGGACATCAAAAGCACTCTAGCAGTGGCAGAAAGGTCATTCCTAGCGAAGATAAGTCTACTAATATCAAATATCGGCCTTAATTGGAGTACAGCATTGTAGGGTGGTGAAATATGCACTGTGGGAAAACCGGAACAGAAAAGAATCCAAGCATTTGTGATGTGGCGCTTCAGGCGAAGTGTTGAAAATTCGTCGGACTGGTAAGGGAAGGAATGAGGAGATTTTGCGCAGAATGGGAGAGGAAAGGAACATGTGGAAAACACTGATAAGGAGAAGGGACAGGATGATAGGACATCTGTTAAGATATGAGATAGTGACTTCCATGGTACTAGAGGGAGTTTTAGAGTGCAAAAACTATAGAGGAAGACAGAGAATGGAATATATCCAGCAAATAATTGAAGACGTAGGTTGCAAGTGCTACCCTGAAATGAAGAGTTTAGCACAGGAGAGGAATTCTTGGCGGGCCGCATCAAACCAGTCACAAGACTGATAACCAAAAAACAGAGTAGCAAATTTTTATTTAAAATTTACGTTAGTACATAAGGTGTCACCATGGACACACCGGTTCATGTCAGATCACCGAAAATTAGCAACCTCGGGCGTGCGTGGCGTTTGGATAGCTGACCATAAGAGCCGCCATGCACTGTTGCACTACCGTGGTGCAGCTAGCCTCAGGTTGTCAATTGAGGAGGTACTTAAAGACTAATATGTAGCGCCTTCAGGTCACGAAAACTGACAACGTTAGGGAGAGCTTTGTGTTGCCCCACGTCCTTCCATACCCCACACTATAGGATAGTCGGCGGGCGGTCGGCACCGTAGGGCTTTCCAATGTCGGTTCAATTGGAGAGGGTTTAGTAGATCATCAAATCCTTTCAGACATTTCCTGCTTCATCAGTTGCGGGCTACTGAACTATTCTGACCGCAAGGTGCAGAAAACTACGTTTTCAGTTAGTCTCAGTGGCTGTGTCGTATTGCTTACCCGTTATATACGTCTACATCCATCTGTAACCTTCTCAAGCAACATTAAGATATGTTGCGGGGGTACTTCACTTACCAAAACATTTCCAGTTTTCCTATTCCAGGTATTATTGGTACGAGGGCAGTTCAGTAAGTAATGCAACACTTTTTTTTCTGAAACAGGGGTTGTTTTATTCAGCATTGAAATACAGCAGGTTATTCCCCAATCTTTTAGCTACACAACACTATTTTTCAACGTAATCTCCATTCAATGCTACGGCCTTACGCCACCTTGAAATGAGGGCCTGTATGCCTGCACGGTACCATTCCACTGGTCGATGTCGGAGCCAACGTCGTACTGCATCAATAACTTCTTCATCATCCACGTAGTGCCTTCCACGGATTGCGTCCTTCATTGGGCCAAACATATGGAAATCCGACGGTGCGAGATCGGGGCTGTAGGGTGCATGAGGAAGAACAGTCCACTGAAGTTTTGTAAGCTCTTCTCGGGTGCGAAGACTTGTGTGAGGTCTTGCGTTGCCATGAAGAAGGAGAAGTTCGTTCAGATTTTTGTGCCTACGAACACGCTGAAGTCGTTTCTTCAGTTTCTGAAGAGTAGCACAATACACTTCAGAGTTGATCGTTTGACCATGGGGAAGGACATCGAACAGAATAACCCCTTCAGCGTCCCAGAAGACTGTAACCATGACTTTACCGGCTGAGGGTATGGCTTTAAACTTTTTCTTGGTAGGGGAGTGGGTGTGGCGCCACTCCATTGACTGCCGCTTTGTTTCAGGTTCGAAGTGATGAACCCATGTTTCATCGCCTGTAACAATTTTTGACAAGAAATTGTCACCCTCAGCCATATGACGAGCAAGCAATTCCGCACAGATGGTTCTCCTTTGCTCTTTATGGTGTTCGGTTAGACAACGAGGGACCCAGCGGGAACAAACCTTTGAATATCTCAACTGGTGAACAATTGTGACAGCACTACCAACAGAGATGTCAAGTTGAGCACTGAGTTGTTTGATGGTGATCCGTCGATCATCTCGAACGAGTGTGTTCGCACGCTCCGCCATTGCAGGAGTCACAGCTGTGCACGGACGGCCCGCACGCGGGAGATCAGACAGTCTTGCTTGGCCTTACGGCGATGATGACACACGCTTTGCCCAACGACTCACCGTGCTTTTGTCCACTGCCAGATCACCGTAGACATTCTGCAAGCGCATATGAATATCTGAGATGCCCTGGTTTTCCGCCAAAAGAAACTCGATCACTGCCCGTTGTTTGCAACGCACATGCGCTACAGACGCCATTTTAACAGCTCCGTACAGCGCTGCCACCTGTCGGAAGTCAATGAAACTATACGAGACGAAGCGGGAATGTTTGAAAATATTCCATAAGAAATTTCCGGTTTTTTCAACCAAAATTGGCCGAGAAGAAAAATGTGTTGCATTAGTTATTGAATTGCCCTCGTACTTGTGAAGAATGATTCTGCCAGAAACACTATGTGATATTTAGTATCCCTGATTTTCTTTCCTTCGTCATTTCTGGATACGTACGTAGGAGGAAGTAACCAGATGCCTGACTCCCTTGGAACATATACTCTCGAAACGGTGTTGAAACGTGGCCAGGTGATTGTGTGTCACTTGAGTCATACGTGTGTACGTGAGATTTCCACACTCTTAATCATCCCTAGGTCCACTGTTTCCGACGTGATAGTGAAGTGGAAACGTGAAGGGACACGTACGGCGCAAAAGCGTACAGGCCGACATAGTCTGTTGACTGACAGAGACCGCCGACATTTGAAGAGGGTCATAATGAGTAATAGGCAGACCTCTATTCAGACCATAACACAGGAATTCCAAACTGCGTCAGAATCCACCGCAAGTACTTTGACAGTTAGGCGGGGGGTGAGAAAACTTGGATTTCATGGTCGAGCGACTGTTAATAACTTCATTACCCACACATCACGCCGGTGAATGCCAAACGACGCCTCGGTTCGCGTAAGGAGCTTAAATTAGACAATTCAGTTGTGGATAAACGTTGTGTGGAGTGACGAATCACGGTACACGATGCGGCGATCCGATGGCAGGGTGTTGGTATGGCGAATGCCCGGTGAACGTGATCTACCGGCGTGTGTAGTGCCAACAGTAAAATTCGGAGGCGGTGGTGTTTTGGCGTGGTTGTGTTTTTCGTGAAGAGGGCTTGCGCCCCTTGTCGTTTTGCGTGGCACTATCACAGCACAGGCCTACACCTATGTTTCAAGACCCTTCTTGCTTCCCACTGTTGAAGAGCAATTGGCGGATGGCGATTGCATCTTTCAACACGATCGAGCACCTGTTCGTAATGCACGACCTGTGGCGGAGTGGTTACACGACAATAACATCCCTGTAATGGACTGGCCTCAACAGAGTCCTGACGTGAATTCTATAGAACACCTTCGGAATGTTTTGAATGTCGACTTCGTGCCAGGCCTCACCGACCGACATCGATACCTCTCCTCAGTGCAGCACTCCGTGAAGAGTAGGCTGCCATTCCTCAGGAAACCTTCCAGCTCCTGATTGAACGTATGTTTGCGAGAGTGGAAGCTATCGTCAAAACTAAGGGTGGGCCAACACCATACTGAATTCCAGCATTAACAAAGGAGGCCGTCACGAATTTGTAAGTCAAGTGTTCGGATACTTTTTATCACTTAGTGTGTTTTTTAATTTAAATAACACATTTTATTGTGTTGATCACAAAATATTGGTCCACATGTTTGACTATTATGCAACACGGGAAATAGTTCACAATTGGTTCACCTTGAAACACCCGCTAAACACAGTGGGCAGAACAGGTGATTAGGTTTGCGGAAAGAGCCAAATAAGGTATCGGTGAGTTTCACTTTAAAATTGTAATTTACTGTAATTTAATAACACCTTTAAAACAAATTGGCACGTAGCCGAACCTTTACAACTACGAGTTTCAAAATTCAATTCTTTGAGGGCTGAAGGCCTGCAAGCAAGAAATCTTTAAAGCAACAAGATAAATTTCAAGTGTAATTTCAAGTGTACAAGGTGCAATACAAATGGCTGATGGCTACAATTAAATTTCAAAATGTTTAAATATATTAAGATTATCTTATAATGCAGAAGGCCGCAATGTTTTCGCTTAAGGGGAAATTTTGAGAATAAAGCTTTAAGTGGCTGAATGCCGACAGCTGACTTCCCAAAAATTCAAAAAACCTTAACCTTTAAGTTTTCAGTGACCGAAGCCACACTAAATGAAACAGCAACGACCATAACTAAATTTAAGAATAAGATTTGAAGCGGCTGAAGGCCCGCAGTTCATGTACATAAATTGATTTACGTAAAACACAATAAATTCCTATATTCTCTTAAAGCATTGACTATAATGGATTAACAACAGACCATTAAACACCCATGAAAAGGACAGTATATACAAACGGCACTAAGACGCCTTCAGGAGGGGGGGGGGGGGGGAGCTGCCCTCGAAACATTAACGTTAGCCTAGGTGAGACAGGTGGTGGGCCCAACTACACTTCATCCGCCACTAACCCAACCAAGAGACAGTCACAGACCGATCGACCAAACGACTTGCTCGCCACCAATCGGTGCATATAAACTCAAGGACCAAACTGTTACGGACGTGATTATCCACAATGAAATATGTATTAAGCTGTCCAATCTACGCACCATGTTGGACAACGACAACAGGTGAGGAAAGGACGCTGCCTGATATTACGTTAGTGGCCATGGCAGATAACCGGAACACTAACGGCCACAAGGCATAAAATTCAGTTGGCGCACTTGAATTTGATATAAGGTAATATAGTTAACTTCACCAAAAAGGAACACTGAATGCATTTACGTCAGTGGTCAGGGCAGGTAACCAGAACTCTAACGGCCACAAGGAAGAAAATTCCGCTGGTGCACTCGCATGGTGGCTAAATTTCACCAATAGAAACACTCGGTGTTGCTCACAGGAAAACCTCCCCAACAGCGAACCATCGAGACGAACGACATAACATGCCCGGAAGTGGCTAGATTACTCAACTTTGACGTCCTGGGTCGATAAGCCACGAAGCTCGTAGCAATCGGACAGCCCCAAACACGCTCCGACACTGGGCAGGGACTGCCAGGGGACCCTACCGACTGCACTGCACGGAGATTTCCTCCCTGGTCCGCACCAACCGACCGACTGCCCTCAGAATGCCGACAACATCTAAAATAGTCGTCAGTGGTAATAGCGCGAACTACATACACAACCAGACAAACACTTGCACGAAGACCTGAACGATTCCCAACGGTAACTAAGCACGCACGAAGACAAATCGGGAGTCGATGCGCACACACACACAGCCTACTCATGAACGTTCAGCGATTCAATACCGACCGACGATCCATCAAGACCGTGGCCCCGCTCAAGTGATGCGTGGCGGCAATGGTCGGGCGAGCCATGTCGACGCAGACATCACAGCTCCAAACCGACTGCACTAGTGCCACATTGCAACTCCCCGACTGGCAGGACCAGCCTGCGCTCCAGACGCGTTCCAACAGACTGGCAACCCAAACTAGCGACCCGAACCAACACCGACTCAAAGGAAGGCCTCGGCGCTTGTTGGTAACGTCACGTCAGCTAGGCAACGGAGAACGCCAGGTCTGTTGCAAGCAGAAACGCCTGCGCGTGCTTATCACTATATATCCTTTTTTTTTGGACAAAATGTTTGGTATTGTTTTGGATTCTGAAGTTTTATTTAGATGAAAGATTTTCTTACTATCGTAAACCTACAAATGAAGATCATAGTTCTGTATTACTGAATCCTGTCGAAGCAAACGTAGATCGATATGAGAAGACGCTTGCTCCATTGCAAGCTTCGGAAATTTTACATTCAAGTAACTATATTTACTTGATCCATTTTGTTATCGAAACTTACCCCAACCCCCTTACAATGAACTCGTTTCTTTTATTTATTTATTTATTTTCGTTTGACATTGTCACTGGTAATGTGAACTAATTTACATGTGTAAATCTCCAACTGTTGCCAGTCATTAGATTACAGTCGTTTTCAACGAAAGGAATTCTAAACAGGAAACAGCTTCGTACATCGAAAATACTGCTGAGCTTAAACTTTTTTAAACATGCACATAAGAAAAGATAAATATTGCCCTCTTGCAACTGAAAGGAGAAACTTTATTAGATTAGAAAAATTTTATTTGATAAAACAAGTATCTCTCTTTTGCGTCTTCTTCTGTCCCCCACCCCCTCCCCCAACGTGTACAATCGCAAGATACTTAATTAACATTCAGTGCTCCTCACCCCATAGTCAACCAAGATATCAAAAGAAAGGCACCAATATGCTCACAGTTTCTTGTAAAAGCAACCCAGTACAAACGTAACGTCCTCAGATTTAAAAATAAGGTAAAGAAGCACGAATTCTGTTGCTGCTGGACCATGAAGTTGTTTTTGTATGTCAATCCTTAAAACAGGTGGAAATTTAATTTCAGGATTACACTATTTGTTAAGAAGTGTAATGAAATGCACAGTTAATTGATTGCAGAAATCTCTCAGAACAATGTGTGTTGGTCAACTGCCGCCAATAGTTTCAGATTTTCCTGTGTCTAGGAGGGAGACACCACCATTATGAGTATGCCTGCAACAGACCTGGCGTTTGCCGTGCCTAGCTGACGTGACGTCACGAACAAGCGCCGAGGCCTCCCTTTGAGTCGGTGTTGCCCGAGCTGCCTACGACAGACAGGAAGTAATAGCATTCGAGCAAAGATACTACTAGAGTCGATATATTGATACGCACTGATAGCGCCGCTCATTGTCGAGCAAAGCAGCAACTCAGTGACATGATGAATTGAAATTAACGTAGCGAGGTGGATGTAGGTTAAAGACAGGGTGTAAAATACATGATGGCGGGAACACGAGCCACGCAAGGCTCACACCTCTTACTTTAACAACAGACAGCAAAAGGTCATTATTCACAGTGTTGAGAATCGCTGTGATGTGGGGTCTGACTGGGGTAAGGTCAAATGGGTGTGGCCGAGGGATCTCTGTTGGGGCCACTACTGTTCCTTATTCGTGTAAATGATAAGCCCTGTAGTAATACGGGTAATTCTAAAATATTTTGGTTTGTTGGTGACAGTAGCTTGGTAGTGAAAGATGTTGTGTGCAACACTGGCTCGGTTTTAAATAGGGCATTTCATGACATAAGTTCATGGTTTGTAGAAAATAAGCAAAGGTGAAATCACAGTAAGGATCAGATTTTACAGTTCCAACACACAATTCAATAAAAACCGACTTTTTAATTTCGCAGAATGGGCATATGATTAGTGACACTGAGAAGCTCTAATTTCTCGGTGTTGAGACAGCCAGTAAATTGTAGTGCAAATGCGACGTTCAGGATTTTATTCAAAGACTTAATGTTGTCATTTTTACTATCGGAACGGTGTCTGAAGTGAGAGATCGTTCGACAGGAAAATTAATCTACTTTGCTTATTTTCATCTCTTTATGTCATACGGTACTATATTTTGTGGTACCTCTTCCCATTCTGAAAGAATATTTTTGGCTCAGAAACGGGAAGGTCGGGCAATAGACGTTGTAAGTTTGCGAATCTCTTGTCCACCCTTGTTCACTAGTCTGGATTTTCTGACATTGGCCTCTCAAGATATATATTCTTTACTGTCATTCCTTGTTAACAATATCAGCTTATTTCCAAGGACTGGAAGCTTTAACACATTTAATATTAGGCAGAAATCCAATATGTATTTGGATCGCACTTCCTTTACTCTAGTGCAAAAAGATGTGCAGTGAACCGCAGCATCCATTTTCAATAACCTACCACAAGAATTCAAAGATCTCAGCAGGAATCCACCCGCTTTCAAATCTAAACTGAATAGTTTCCCCATTGGTCATACTTTCTATACTGTTGAGGAGTTCCTTGAAAAATTAAGCTCATTTCTGTATTATATTTTCGACTGCATTTTCTTAAACTTATGGCTAGATCTTTTTCGGGTTCACAAACATTTTGCTCTATCTGTTATTATTTTTATGTTGTAACTTCATGTACTGACAAGTTCCATGACCATGGAGATGTGCTCCTCAATTTTGGTCCCATGAAACTAGACGTGTAAATATATAATAATAAATAAATGAAGTGAGGAGGCTGGTAGAGTTTATCATAACAAGTATATTTCACATAGCAGCTCATGTCTGCTTCCACTTGCGACGAGGTCTTCGTCTGTTCATACTAGTACTGCGGACACCAGCAGCTTCATATGTCCCAGTGGAAGAAATCCAGAGATATGAAGTCAGGTGATCTTTTTGGCCAGGCTTCAGTTTACCCATCGATTCCCGAAGTTGTTCTCAGATGATTGCCTACACAACGCTGTAACGGGCTTGCACCCTATCGTGACAGGATTACATCTTTTGTTTCGAGCAGATCTCGGAGACAGTCATCCTTATACAGAGCAGTTTTGAATGTCTGCTCACTTACGTTCATTTTTTTTCTTTTTATATGCCTCAATCTGCTGACTGGCCACGTACGTGTGCTCCCTGCCGCCGTTAGATGAGCAGCTGCCAGCAGAAAGTCGTATACTCCTAGCTCACTCATTTGTTACATAGTTTAATTCTTAATTTATTTGCGTGTTTTTGGTACTTGCATTGTTTAATTCATAAATTTCGGGCGTATTATAGTATTTGAGAGTTGTAGCATCGCGTTTTAGTACCTGAATAGTGTAAAATCGCGTAGTCTCCTTCCGCCGCCGAGCAGTGTGTCAGCAGTGCGCAAGTAGCAGCATTACTGCATATACTAGGCAGTCTTGTGTTTTAATAACCGTTTAAATTTTGTGTCGATTTGTTTGTGCTCTCTGTAGATTAGTTCAGACGTTCTTTGCACAACAGTTTTTAGCATGGATAGGGACTGCAACTGCTGTGTTCGGATGCAGGCTGAATTGGCATCCCTTCGCTCCCAGCTTCAGGCAGTGTTGGCTTCGGTCACACAGCTTGAGGCTGTTGCCAATGGGCATCACTGTGGGGGTCCGGATGGGGGTTTGTCGGGGACGGCCAGCTCGTCCCACGCATCCCCCGATCGGGCTACGACTGTGGCTGCCCGGATACTGCCCACATTGAGGCTGATCCCTCACCTATGGTAGTGGAAGGTCGTCTCGAGGTGTGGCAGGGGCGAAAGACATTCCGGAGGGCTGAACGGAAGGCCTCTCCAGTTTGTCTGACGAACCGGTTTCAGGCGCTGTCTCACGCTGGTACTGATCTTCAGCCGGACATGGCTGCTTGTCCTGTTCCAGAGGTTGCCCCTCAGTCTGCAAGATCCGGGCGGTCGCAGAGGGTGGGCTTACTGGTAGTTGGGAGCTCCAACGTCAGGCGCGTAATGGGGCCCCTTAGGGATATGGCAGCAAGAGAGGGGAAGAAAACCAATGTGCACTCCGTGTGCATACCGGGGAGAGTCATTCCAGATGTGTAAAGTGTCCTTCCGGATGCCATGAAGGGTACAGGGTGCACCCATCTGCAGGTGGTCGCTCATGTCGGCACCAATGATGTGTGTCGCTGTGGATCGGAGGAAATCCTCTCTGGCTTCCAGCGGCTATCTGATTTGGTGAAGACTGCCAGTCTCGCTAGCGGGATGAAAGCAGAACTCACCATCTCCAGCATCGTCGACAGGACTGACTGCGGACCTTTGGTACAGAGCCGAGTGGAGGGTCTGAATCAGAGACTGAGACGGTTCTGCGACCGTGTGGGCTGCAGATTCCTCGACTTGCGCCATAGTGTGGTGGGGTTTCGGGTTCCGATGGATAGGTCAGGAGTCCACTAAACGCAGCAAGCGGCTGCACGGGCAGCAGGGGTTGTGTGGCGTGGACTGGGCGGTTTTTTACGTTAGATGGCCTCGGGCAAGTACAGAATGGGGCAACAGCCTCAAACGGTGCGGGGCAAAGTCAGGATATGCGGGGACCAAGCAGCAATCGGCATTGTAAATTGTCGAAGCTGCATTGGTAAAGTACCGGAACTTCAGACGCTGATAGAAAGCACCGAAGCTTAAATCGTTATAAGTACAGAAAGCTGGCTGAAGCCAGAGATAAATTCTGCCGAAATTTTTACAAAGGCACCGGCGGCGTTTAGAAAGGATAGATTGCATGTGACCGGTGGAGACGTGTTTGTCGCTGTTAGTAGTAGTTTATCCGGTACCGAAGTAGAAGTGGATAGTTCCTGTGAATTATTATGGGTGGAGGTTACACTCAACAACCGAGCTAGGTTAATAATTGGCTCCTTTTACCGATCCCCCGACTCAGCAGCATTTGTGTCAGAACAACTGACAGAAAATTTGGAATACATTTCACATAAATTTTCTCAGCATGTTATAGTCTTACGTGGAGATTTCAATTTACCAGATATAGACTGGGTCACTCAGATGTTTAGGACAGAGCATCGAGTGACATTATACTGAGTGCACTGTCCGAAAATTACCTCGAGCAATTAAACAGAGAGCCGACTCGTGGAGATAACATCTTGGACCTACTGATAACAAACAGTCCCGAACTTTTCGAATCTGTAAGTGCAGAACAGGGAATCAGTGATCATAAGGCCGTTGCAGCATCCCTGAATATGGAAGTTAATAGGAATATAAAAAAAGGGAGGAAGATTTATCAGTTTAGCAAGAGTAATAGAAGGCAGATTTCAGACTATCTAACAGATCAAAACTTCTGTTCCGACACTGACAATGTTGAGTGTTTATGGAAAAAGTTCAAGGCAATCGTAAAATGCGTTCTAGACAGGTACGTGCCGAGTAAAACTGTGAGGGACGGGAAAAACCCACCGTGGTAAAACAGCAAAATTAGGAAACTACTGAGAAAGCAAAGAGAGCTTCACTCCAAGTTTAAACGCAGCCAAAACCTCTCAGACAAACAGATGATAAACGATGTCAAAGTTAGCGTAATGAGGGCTATGCGTGAAGCGTTCAGTGAATTCGAAAGTAAAATTCTATGTACCGACTTGACAGAAAATCCTAGAAAGTTCTGGTCTTACGTTAAATCAGTAAGTGGCTCGAAACAGCATATCCAGACACTCCGGGATGATGATGGCATTGAAACAGAGGATGACACGCGTAAAGCTGAAATACTAAACACCTTTTTCCAAAACTGTTTCACAGAGGAAGACCGCACTGCAGTTCCTTTTCTAAATCCTCGCACAAACGAAAAAATGGCTGACATCGAAATAAGTGTCCAAGGAATAGAAAAGCAACTGGAATCACTCAACAGAGGAAAGTCCACTGGACCTGACGGTATACCAATTCGATTCTACACAGAGTACGCGAAATAACTTGCCCCCCTTCTAACAGCCGTGTACCGCAAGTCTCTAGAGGAACGGAAGGTTCCAAATGATTGGAAAAGGGCACAGGTAGTCCCAGTCTTCAAGAAGGGTCGTCGAGCAGATGCGCAAAACTATAGACCTATATCTCTGACATCGATCTGTTGTACGAGTAGAATTTTAGAACATGTTTTTTGCTCGAGTATCATGTCGTTTTTGGAAACCCAGAATCTACTATGTAGGAATCAACATGTATTCCGGAAACAGCGATCGTGTGAGACCCAACTCGCTTTATTTGTTCATGAGACCCGGAAAATATTACATACAGGCTCCCAGGTAGCTGCTATTTTCCCTGACTTCCGGAAGGCGTTCTATACAGTTCCGCACTGTCGCCTGATAAACAAAGTAAGAGCCTACGGAATATCAGACCAGCTATGTGGCTGTATTGAAGAATTTATAGCAAACAAACATAGCATGTTGTTATCAATGGAGAGACGTCTACAGACGTTAATGTAACCTCTGGCGTGCCACAGGGGAGTGTTATGGGACCATTACTTTTCACAATATATGTAATTGACCTAGTAGATGGAGTCGGAAGTTCCATGCGGCTTTTCGCGGATGATGCTGTAGTTTACAGAGAAGTTGCAGCATTAGAAAATTGTAGCGAAATGCAGGAAGATCTGCAGCGGATAGGCACTTGGTGCAGGGAGTGGCAACTGAACCTTAACATAGACAAATGTAATGTATTGCGAATACATAGAAAGAAGGATCCTTTATTGTATGATTATATGATAGCGAAACAAACACTGGTAGCAGTTACTTCTGTAAAGGACCTGGGAGTATGCGTGCGGAATGATTTGAAGTGGAATGATCATATAAAATTAATTGTTGGTAAGGCAGGTACCAGGTTGAGATTCATTGGGAGAGTCCTTAGAAAATGTAGTCCATCAACAAAGGAGGTGGCTTACAAAACACTCGTTGGACCTATACTTGAGTATTGCTCATCAGTGTGGGATCCGTACCAGATCGGGTTGACGGAGGAGATAGAGAAGATCCAAAGAAGAGCAGCGCGTTTCGTCACAGGGTTATTTGGCAACCGTGATGGCGTTACGGAGATGTTTAGCAAACTCAAGTGGCAGACTCTGCAAGAGAGGCGTTTTGCATCGCGGTGTAGCTTGCTCGCCAGGTTTCGAGAGGGTGCGTTTCTGGATGAGGTATCGAATGTATTGCTTTCCCCTACTTATACCTCCCGAGGAGATCACGAATGTAAAATTAGAGAGATTCGAGCGCGCACGGAGGCTTTCAGACAGTCGTTCTTCCCGCGAACCATACGTGACTGGAACAGAAAGGGGAGGTAATGACAGTGGCACCTAAAGTGCCCTCCGCCACACACCGTTGGGTGGCTTGCGGAGTATAAATGTAGATGTAGATGTAGATTCCTCTACTCTGTTAACCTTTTCATCGGACAGTAGTAATTGGATACTATATGTCCTCAATTATTTACTTGGTGTATCCATATTTCTTCTTTATTTATCTTCTGCGGGTCCCTGTAGTGTCATGAAGTTATTCCCCAGAAGTCTTAGCAGATGTCGTATCAACGTGCCCCTTTTTGTCAGTGTTTACCCATATTTCTTTTCTCGCCAATTCTGCAGACGACCTCCTTACTTCTTACCATCATCAGTCCATCTACATTCATCTACAGTAAAAAATCTCAAATTCTTCGTGTCTCTTCTGTTCCGGTTTTCCCACGGTTCATTTTCACTACTATACAATATTGTGCTCCGTACTTTAGAGATTTCTTCCTCAAACGAAGTGCTATGTTTGATACTAGTTGACTTCTCTTGAATAGGAATGCCTTCTTTGAAAGTGCTAGTCTCCTTTTTATGTCCACCTTGCTCCGTCCATGATGGGTTACTTTGATGCCTAGCCAGAAAAATTTCTTTCCTTCGTTTAGTTAAATTTCTCGCCGTTCTCGTGTCAGTTGCTTCTCATTAATTTCATCCTTCGACTTATTCTAAATCCATTTGCTGTACTCACTAGACCACTCCTTCCGTTGAACACATCCTATAACTCATTTTACTTTCACTGTGGACAGCAATGCACCGCTATCGAAATATATTTGTTTTATGTTTATTTTTTTGATTCAGTAATCATTTGGCTCTAAGCACTATGGGACTTAACATCTGAGGTCATCAGTCCCTTAGAACTACTGAAACCTAACTAACTAAAGGACATCACACACATCTGTGCCCGAGGCAGGATTCGAACCTGCGACCATAGCAGCAGGGCGGTTCCGGACTGAAGCGCCTGGAACCGGTCGGCCACAGTGGCCGGCATTTAGTTTATTAATTTGAACGAATAGTAAAAGGAGATTCTCAAAATGTTGTTTTTCAGTGATCATACCTGATAGCCATTATCGCCGGTGGAGAAGATGGAGCTGCCTGCTGTGTAAAAAGACCTTGTCTCCAATGAATTCGATGCTCTGTTACCTTGATATATGACAGTTTGCGGCAAAGGTCTCCATCTGGAATTCATTTTGCTCCTGGAACAGCCTAAAATCTGCATTGTTCTTCGATATACAGGAGAAAAATAAAAACTGCACATGGAAACACCGAAGCAACAGAGTATCGAATTCATCGCAGACAAGGTCTTACTGCACAGCAGTTAGTTCTACTTACTCCACCGTTGATCACTGCAATCTGTCCTGATGAATGAATAACAAAGAACATTGCGAGAATTTCCACCTACTGTTTCTCAACGTACAATTCACGTTTGCTACCAACGAGGTTGCATGCTGGCAGGCGCTGGTACATATAACTTCGAAGCTCTGTCATGTCGTTGGATGACGTTTGCGTACACCGGTTGCTATGCTACTTTTGTTCCTCCAGACACCGTCTACAGTTGCACGAAGAGTGTCGCTACGTAACTGGGACACCTTATACATTCAGGGTGATTTTCATATGTTATTCAACAAGTAAAACTACAGAAAACAGTTCATATAAACATAGGTCCGTAAATGTTTAGTTACGTAGTTACGTCTAATAAAGGATTTGCCCTGAAATTCAGGATCTTCACTAATACAAAACAATTTTCGAACCTGTACGAGGTTAAAGTAATGCACAATTTCCATTTCTTTTTGTCGTTATTGATCTGGTGAATCTAGTAAAACATGTCCCAGACGTGTGCCTGCAGTTATTTTACCGAATGTCCAGAGAAGCAAAGAAGTAATTTCGTAAAATTTTCAATTTATTAACTACTTGTCCCAGTTCGTTTTTCAAATTTCACACAATTGCACAAATTTTTCAACAGAAGTTGTAGAGAATTTAATTTTGGAGAAAATGATGGTTATAACATCAACTGAAACTATATGAATGTGTCAGAAAATCTGCTTTTATTAATACCATAGCACAGGCGAATTCATGTTAAACAAGGAAAAACAAAGCTAAGTGATAAGGAAGTTGTACAGTGAAACTTCCTGGCAGATTAAAACTGTGTGCCGGACCGAGACTCGAACTAGGGACCTTTGCTTTCCGCGGACAAGTGCTCTACCAACTTAGCTACCCAAGCACGACTCACGCCCCGTCCTCACAACTTTAATTCCGCTAGTACCTCGTCTCCTACCTCCCAAACTTCACAGAAGCTCTCCTGCGAACCTTGCAGAACTACTACAAGAAAGGATATTGCGAAGACATGGCTTAGCCAAAGCCTGGGGGATGTTTCTAGAATGAAATTTTCACTCTACAACGGAGTGTGCGCTGAAATGAAATATCCTGGCAGATTAAAACTGTGTGCCGGACCGTGTTCGAGTCTCGGTCCGGCACACAGTTTTAATCTACCAGGAAGTTTCATTTCAGCGCACACTCAACTGTAGAGTGAAAATTTCATTCTATGTTGTACAGTGTTCATACACTAACGCAATACATTCACAGTAAATGTTCAAAAATGCCTCCACCGAATTCAATGCATTTAGCTGCACGTGTAAGATCATATATTGTTGTTCGTTTCAGTTTCACAGGGTTGTTCATAATTTGGTCTATTGCAATCATAATGCGAGCAAGTAACGCCTCACGTGTATTGACTTTGTCCTCACAAACTACGTCTTTCATCCATCACCATACTCAAAAATACATTTGTGTTAAATTGGGTGCTCTGAGAGGCCACAGACGTGTAGCACCACACTCTTAATGGAAAGTACACAGAATTTTTCTTGTCTCGGTGATCTGGAAAAGTACTACAGATACACGTCTGGGACATGTTTTATTAGATTCAGCAGAGCAATAACAACAATGTAAATCGTGCTTTACTTTAACCTCGACAGTTTTGCGATGGTTTCATATTAGCGAAGTTGCTACATTTCAGACAAAATATTTTATTAGCCGTAACTTCGTAACTAAACATTTGCGGACCTATGTTCTTATGAACTCCTTTCTTTAGTTTTACTTGTTGAATAACATATTAAGATATTTGCATATCTTCGTGAATCATCCTGTGTATACGTTCTGCGAAGAATGGAGATAGTATCTGAGTGTAAGGAAACAATGTGCACAACGCTTATGTTCTGGTCCTGCCTTCTAACCAAATCCATAAACACATTGTACTTCCTTACACTTGTAACCGATTCCTACGGCCAAACTGCCACATATTTGGTTGACTAATGGCGTAAAATATGGATGCCACAACAAAAGCAGTTATTACCATTCCGGTAATTTATGCATAACGAGTAACTAATAAATTTCATCCGCTCGGCCAACACATCATTCACAGAGCGGCAGAAAAAGAAATAAAAAGAGAAAACAAAACGTCCCTCGTGACAAATGGTCGCGGTCCTCAGTAGGCAGAGCGTAACTAGACCAGAAAACTGGCGGTTTTGAAATTGTGTCCCGCTGACAACGCAGCGGTTGGCGGTATGTTTGTTAATTTACTGCCGGTTTTCCCCCAGTAATTTGCGGCCGTGTTTTCTATGACGTGTGGCGTCGGAATGAAACGTTCGCCCTTGTGTGCAAATTGTAGTTCCGCGGTCGAAATCTGTGACCGCCGAAAGAGTACTACTTCTTTCTCTAATAGATTTAGCAGTGGCCAAGGACGAAGAGGGACGGATAAAATGGAAGTCGGAACAAAAGGCGTAATTTCATACAAGACGCTAACGCGGCCTGTTATAGCGTACAGCTCCAATATGGACGCGTGTTTTCTGTGACATCTGGTGTATCAACGAAATGTTCTGATGTGTCTACAAGCTGCATTTCCGCAGCTGAAATTTATGCCCGCTTGATGAGCGATATGTTATTCTCTTCAGCAGAGAAAAATAAGAGTTGAAAAGAGAAAATAAAGAAAACAGCGTGCTAGACACTAATGCCCCAAATTCTAGTACTGTTCAACCAGCATTAGGGGCTTGTTTTCTATGACATATCGTATGAAAAATGAAATGTTCTCCTACGTGCACAAGTTGTATTTGCGCAGGCGAAATCTCCTTTTTTTCTTCCTTGGAGTCAGCAGTAGCTAAGGTTCAGATATGAGGGAATAACGGGTGCTAAATGAAGGAGACAGAGGTAAATGCAGTAAGATCCCATTTAGCCAAGCTTACTCCAGCACTTGAAGAGCTGTTCCTGTCATTCCACCAGGGAACGAGGTAGACGGCTGGTGTAATCTGTAGTTCAACCATGCCTAGACGGTCAGTACCACGGTTCGATCGCGTCCGCGTTGTTACTTTGTGCCAGGAAGGGCTCTCAACAAGAGAAGTGTCCAAGCGTCTCGCAGTGGACCAACGCGATGTTTTTCCGACATGGAGGAGACACAGAGAGTCTGCAAGTGTCGATGACATGCCTCGCTCAGGCCGCCCAAGGGCTGCTACTGCCGTCGATGACGGCTACCTACGGATTATGGCTCGGAGGAACCCTGACTGCAACGCACCACGTCGAATAATGCTTTTCGTGCATCCACAGGACGTCGTGTTATGTCTCAAACTGTGCGCATTAGGCTGCATGATGCTCAGCTTCACTCCCGAAGTCCATTGCGAGGTCTATCTTCGCAACCGGGATACAATGGAGCGCGGAACAGAAGGGCCCAAGAACATGCAGAATGGACCGCTCAGGAGTGGCAAGATGTTCTCTTCTCCGATGAGAATCGCGTATGCCTTCAACCAGACAATCGTCGGAGACGTGTTTGGAGGCAACCCGATCAGGCTGAACGCCTGAGCGAGTGCAGCAAGGTGGAGGTTCCCTGCTGTTTTGGGGGTGGCGTTATGTGGGGCCGACGTATGCTGCTGATGGTCACGGAAGGCGCCGTAACGGCTGCACGATACGTGAATGCCTTTCTCCCACCGATAGTGCAATTGTATCGGCAGCATAGAGGTGAGGCATTCGTTTTCATGGACGACAGTCGTGCACATCTTTTGAATGACTTCCTTCAGGATGACGACATCGCTCCACTAGACTGGCCAGCATGTTCTCCAAACATGAACCCTATCGAACATGACAGGGATAGACTGAAAAGGGCTGTTTATGGACGACGTGAACCACCAACCACTCTGAGGGATCTACGCCGAATCGCCGTTGAGCAGTGGGACAATCTGGACCAACAGTGCCTTGATGAACTTGGTGGATAGTATGCCACGACGGATACAGGCATGCATCAATGGAAGAGGAGGTGCTACTTGGTATTAGAAGTACCGATGTGTACAGCAATTTGGACAAGTACCTCTGAAGGTCTCGCTGTGTGGTGGTATAATATACAGTGTGTGTCTTTCGTGAGCAACAAAAAGGGCGGAAATGATGTTTATGTTGATCTCTGTTCCACTTTTCTGTACAGGTTCTGGAACTCTCGGAACCGAGGTGACGCAAAACTTTTTTCAAGTGTGTTTTAAACACTGCGTAAGTGCAATGTGGATAAACTAGGCTTCGTTTTTAAAGAAAACTAGATTTCGACTCATAACACTTTATGTCACATTTCTTGATCTGTGTGTCGTACTGTCGTACTTTACAGGTACATTCAGCGGTATATTTGGACACTGTGTGCAATACGTATTGCCAATAGAGTTAGTATTAAGGATGCTTGATGCTTCAGTTTTACTGTTGCCTCAGGAGCTGCGCGGTCTACGTGACGGATTGCTAAGCCATGGGGCCCGGTTTAGATTTATAACTGGTTCGGAAATTTTCCCCGCTTTGGGACCGTGTGCTGTGTTGTCCTCACGGCTGAACGAGCACGGACGGAAAGTCAATAAATTGGAAAAGGGAAAACACAATTTTACTGCGTAAACACGGAAAATATAGTAAGTTACAGGTTTTTACTTTAATTGTTATGTAGGATTATCAGCGAGGGGAGTTGGAAAACGGTTTAATTAAAGGTACAGTTTGTTGGAAGTCGCCAAGAGCTCTCATATTCAAATACTGCATGAATATAGTCGCGGTAGCTTGCGCGTCGGAGTAGCGTGCCTTAGGACATATTCAGAGTGTCTAACTTGAGATGATACGTCTTAATGGCTATCTTACGACATAATTCAAAATTTTTAAATGTGGTTAATAATTTGTGACATCACCGTCACATATGATTGAGAGATATCTGATTATTTTTCTGCTGATTTCTTGGTTACTTTTGTGGAGAGTACACGGGCTTCTAACTCTCGTGTAAGATTTATTTGCATCTTGTTAAGAAACGAGCTGGCTTCGCGTCCACCCCGTGGTCTACCTTGACCACAGTAGGAAAGTCACGAAGGCCCTGTGGAAGGCGATACGCTCCTCTGGGCACTCCAGATGACAGAAGGGACTGCGGCGAGTGGTGTTTTCTCCTTTGAAAGCATATGTCGCTGTGTTACTGCAAGTTCGCGGAGTTTAACTGTGCATGGCCACTTCCTGAATACAGATTTTAGACCGGGTCTACGTGGCACAGTTGAGTCAACGTGTAAAATTTCGTTGTCTTTCTTCATTCAAATCTTCTTATCCAATCAATTAAGTGTTTCCAATCACTGTGTTTAAGCGTGGAGGTCTCGACCAATGAGTGGAACATGGATATAAATCTCTCGCATTTTTCGCTGCGTTCAGTAAGCCAAAACCGTAAAACAGTTGCACGGTTCCCCTGCACTCAAGCAAATAAACCGAAATTATCCCTGGTCATTGTGGTAATAGTTGGATGTCTGCTCTTCCACGAATAGCTTTTTTAAAAGGTCCGGGCCGGCCACTGTGGCCGAGCGGTTCCATGCGCTTCAGTCCGGAACTACGCGGCTGCTACTATCGCAAGTTCGAATCCTGCCTCGGAAATGCACGTTTGTGATGTCCTAAAGTTAATTACGTTTACGTAGTTCTACGTCTTGGAGACTGATCACCCCACATGTTAAGTTTCATAGTGCTGAGAGCCATTTGAACCCTTTAAAAGGTCCGGCTTGATATTTACAAGAGAATAATTTTGGCAAGCGGTCAAGGGCACTAGCGATTCAGAGGACTTGGGGAAGCCTTTTTTTTCTTCTCTTTTCTCTGTCGTGTCTACACAACATCCTGAACTCTCGATTATGTCCCATTAATTTTCAGTGCGATTCATGTCGGGTAATCTGGGTGGCTAAATCATTCGCTCGAAATATCCAGCTATTTTTCAAGCGAATCGATAACAATTGTGGTCCGGTGTCACAACATCGTTGTTTCGAAGCATGATGTTTGAATGGCTGCATATGGTCTCCAATCAGCCGAACGTAGCCATTTCCATTCAATGAACGGTTCAGTTGGCCCACAGGACCCAGTCCATTCCACATAAACACAGCCGACCCCATTATGGAGCCACCATTAGCTTTCACAGTGCATTGTAGACAACTTGGGTCCACGGTTTCGTGGGTAGTCGCCATTACTGAACGATCTGCTCCCACCAACTGAAATCGGGACTCATCTGACGAGGCCATGGCATTACTACAATGGTCCACACACTCTTGTAGCGTCTTTGATTAATAATCACAGCAAACCAACACCGACAACAATAACTAAGGTACATGTGTCGACGTCACAAGCTGAAGATGAAATTACAGAGAAGGTATATGAAGATATTGAAAGGGTAATACAGTATGTAAAGGGTGGTGAAAATCTAATAGCCATCGGGGACTGGAATGCAGTTGTATAGGTAGAAGTAGAAGAAAACGTCACAGGAGAACAGAGGCTAGATTCCGCAATCAATTTCAGCTAGTAACAAGAGTCACAAGAGGATGAGGTATACTTCGAAATAGCGGTGTGATATCGGAAGATTTTACATAGGTTACAGCATGGTCAAGGAGAGAGACTCAAAAAAGAATGTAGTAATGATGAAGAGCAGGCTTAGGTTTAAGAGATTAGTCAGAAAGAATCAAAATGCAAAGAAGCTGGATACAGAAGTACTAAGGAATGACGAGATAGGCTTGAAGTTCTCTAAGGCTATAGATACAGCAATAAGGAATAGTCCAGAGGGCAGTACAGTTCAAGAGGAATGGATATCTCTACAATGGACCATCACAGAAGTTGGGAAGGAAAAGATAGTTACAAAGAACGTAACTGCAACAAAACAATGGGTAACCGAAGGAATACTTCAGATGACCGATGAAAGAAGGAACTACAAAAATGCCTAGGGAAATTCTGGAATGTTGAAACATATGTCGCTGAGGAATGAAATAAATAGGAAGTGCAGGGAAGCTAAGACGATATGGCCGCATGAAAAAATGAAGAAATCGAAAAAGAAATGTTAGTCACATCGACTGACTCAGCATATAGGAAAGTCAAAACAACTTTCGGTGAAATTGAAAGCAAGATTCGTTACATTAAGAGTACAACCGGAGTTTCATTATTACATGCAGAGGAGAAGTGGATAGCTGGAAAGAGTACATTGAAGGCCTCTATGAGGGGGCTGATTTGTCTGATGAGCTAGAAAAAGGAAGAGGGGTCGATTTGGAAGAGATAGGGCATCAAGTATTAGAATTTGGAATTAAGAGGCTTTGGAGGACTTAAGATCAAATAATGGAGAATTCCATCAGAATTTCTAAAATCATTATGGGATGTGGCCAGAAAACGAGTATTAACGTTGGTGTGCAGTATGTATGAGTCCTGCAATATACCGTCTGACTTTCGGAAAAATATGATCCAGACAATTCTGAACACTCCAAGAGCTGACAACTGCGAGAATTATCGCACAATCAGCTTAACAGCTCACGTATCTAAGTTGCTGATAAGAATAATATACAGAAGAATGGAAAACAATAAGAGAGGACGACAAAGAACGAAATGCTTCATTTAAAAGGTTGTAACACGGGGATGCAGTCTTTCGCCCTGTTCAACCTGTACATCGAAGAAGTAATGATGAAAATAAAAGAAACGTTCAGGAGTGGAATTAAAATTCATGGTGAAAGAGTATCATTGACACGATTCACTGATGAGATTGCTATCCTGAGCGAAAGTCAAGAAGAATTACATGATCTGCTGAGTGGAATGGACGGTCTAAAGAGTACAGAATATGGATTGAGAGTAAATCGAAGAAAGACAAAGATAAGGAAGAGAAGAGAATCGAAGCATTTGAGATACAGTACTACAGAAGAATGTTTAAATTTAGGTGGACTGATAAGATGAAGAATGAGGAGGTTCTGCGCACTACTTTAACCCAGTGGGTTTAGTGGGTCATATTTCTACAATACAGTTGTTAGCAGCGTATTAATTAAAAAATGTTCAAATGTGTGTGAAACCTTATGGGATTTAACTGCTAATGTCGTCAGCCGCTAAGCTTACACACTACTTAACCTAAACTATACTAAGGACAAACATACGGACCCATGCCCGAAGGAGGACTCGAACCTCCGCCGGGACCAGCCGGACAGTCAATGACTGCAGCGCCCGAGACCTCTCGGTTAATCCCGCGCGGCAGCGTATTAGTTATTACAAGTGTTGGCTTGTCTACTGCTACACGAAATATAAGCAATACTATGGGCAATAGGTTTCTTACTACTAGTTTTTCCTGTACTAACTACCCTACCAAGCTACACTGCTGCAGTGTTGCAGGTGTACCAAAAGATTGGAGTATATCCAGCAGACAATTGAGAACGTAAGTTTCAAGTGCTACGTTGAGATGAAGAAATAGGCACAGGAGAGAAATTCATGGCAGGCTACATTGCACCTGTCAGAAGGCTGATAACTGAAAAAAAAAATACTCCAACAGATATGGTCAAGAGCCCAAGAGAGGCGCTGCAGGCGATGTTGTGCTGTTAGCAAAGGCACTCGCGTCGGTCGTCTGCTGCCGTAGCCCAATAACGCTAGCTTTAGCCCCAGTGTTATAATGGATACATTCATCGTACGTTACACTTTGATGCCGCACATTAATTTTTGCTGTTATTTCACTCGGTGTTGCTTGTCTAATAGCACTGACAACTCTAAGAAAATGCCGCGATTCTCGGTCACTGCGTGGATCGTGGTGAGAGCTGATACCTAAAATTTGGTGTTCTCGGCACACTCTTGACACCATGTATATCGGAATGTTGAATTTTCTAACGATTTCCGTAATGGAATGTCCCATGCGTCTGTCTCCAACTGCTATTCCAAAGTGTTAATTCCTGTCGTGCGACCATAATCAGGTCAGAAATCTTTTCGTCTTAATAACCAGTGAACAAATGACATTCCTGCAAATGTACTTTTCTACCTTGTGTATGCGATACTGCCGCCATCTTTATTTGTACATATCGATATCCCATGACTTTTGTCACGTCAGAGTATGTCCATTTGTGTCGTCACGACTTTGCCGCCCTCTGTCCTGTAATCCACCCTTGCCAACAACGAGTCTGATGTCGAATCAGAGCATAAAACGAAATCAGTAGTTGGGCTACCATAGAAAGTGATTTGGATAACATCCTTAACCCCTCCATTTGACACTGTTCCAGCCCAAACAGTTCCGCCTTAAGACTCAAAATGTCAGCAGCCTGACGAACACTATCATAAGGGTCACGAAAAGAGAGTAGTAAATTCCTTGCGTCCTCTGAAATTATCTCTCTCAATTAGCGTAGAATGGTATGATTGTCTGAATCTCCTCATTGCCAGTTGAACCAACCATTCCAAAATAGGGGCGTATCGAGCATTTGAACAGAGACTACGGTCCCACCCCTTCCTGGAACAGCTTATCGGGAACTGGATCCTCCAAGTGCGCCACATTCAGCGATCAGGGCGATCGAAACAATTGCATCGACAGTCAAGTGTGATTTTAAGTAACAGTAATTGCACAGGGGTAATGAAGCTGCTTGGGATAAAATTGACAGTTAAAATCCTATCACACTTCCTATCAGATAAATGAAATCTGTGAATCTTACTGCCAGAAGTTCAACTAAATAGATATATTTGAGAAGAGTCGGATATTTACAGGCCTAAGCATTTTGCAGTTTTAAGAAACGACCTGGATAAACTGAAAGAACCAGAGGTTGTACAGAGATTCAAGGAGAGCATAAGGGAACAATTGACAGGAATGGGAGAAAGAAATACTGTAGAAGAAGAATGGGTAGCTTTGAGGGATGAAGTAGTGAAGGCAGCAGAGGATAAAGTAGGTAAAAAGATGAGCGCTAGTAGAAATCCTTGGTTAACACAAGAAATATTGAACTTAATTGATCAAAGGAGAAAATATAAAAATGCAGTAAATGAGGCAGGCAAAAAGGAATACAAACGTCTCAAAAATGAGATCGACAATAAATGCAAAATGGCTAAGCAAGGATGGCTAGAGGACAAATGTAAGGTTGTAGAGGCTTATCTCGCTAGGGGTAAGATAGATACTGCCTACAGGAAAATTAAAGAGACCGTTGGAGAAAAGAGAATCACTTGTATGAATATCAAGAGCTCAGATGGAAACCCAGTTCTAAGCAAAGAAGGAAAAGCAGAAAGGTGGAAGGAGTATATAGAGGGTCTATACAAGGACGATGTACTTGAGGACAATATTATGGAAATGGAAGAGAATGTAGATGAAGATGAAATGGGAGATATGATACTGCGTCATGAGTTTGACAGAGCACTGAAAGACCTGAGTCGAAACAAGGCCCCCGGAGTAGACAACATTCCATTAAAACTACTGAAATTCTCGGGAGAGCCAGTCCTGACAAAACTCTACCGTCTGGTGAGCAAGATATATGAGACAGGCGAAATACCCTCAGACGTCAAGAAGAATATAATTAATCCAATCCCAAAGAAAGCAGGTTTGACAGATGTGAAAATTACTGAACTATCAGTTTAATAAGTCACGGCTGCAAAATACTACCACGAACTCTTTACAGACGAATGGAAAAACTAGTAGAAGCCGACCTTGGGGAAGATCAGTTTGGATTCCGTAGAAACATAGGAACACGTGAGGCAATATTGACCCTACGACTTATCTTAGAAGCTAGATTAAAGAAAGGCAAACTTACGTTTCTAGCACTTGTAGACTTAGAGAAAGCTTTTGACAATGTTGACTGGAATACTCTCATTCAAATTCTGAAGGTGGCAGGGGTAAAATACAGGGAGCGAAAGGCTATTTACAACTTCTACAGAAACCAGATGGCAGTCGAGGGACATGAAAGGGAAGCAGTAATAGGGAAGGGATTGAGACAGGGTTGTAGCCTCTCCCCAATGTTATTCAATGTGTATATTGAGCAAGCAGTGAAGGAAACAAAAGAAAAATTCGGAGTAGGTATTAAAATCCATGGAGAAGAAATAAATCTTTGAGGTTTGTCGATGACATTGTAATTCTGTCAGAGACAGCAAAGGACTTGGAAGAGCAGTTGAACGGAATGGATAGTGTCTTGAAAGGAGGATATAAGATGAACATCAACAAAAGTAAAACGAGGATAATGGAATGTAGTCGAATGAAGTCGGGTGATGCTGAGGGAATTAGATTAGAAAATGAGACACTTATAGTAGTAAAGGAGTTTTGCTATTTAGGGAGCAAAATACGAGTAACTGATGATGGTGGAAGTAGAGAGGATATAAAATGTAGACTGGCAATGGGAAGGAAAGCGTTTCTTAAAAAGAGAAATTTGTTAACACCAAGTATAGATTTAAATGTCAGGAAGTCGTTTCTGAAAGTATTTGTATGGAGTGTAGCCATGTATGGAAGTGAATCATGGACGATAAATAGTTTGGACAGGAAGAGAATAGAAGCTTTCGAAATGTGGTGCTACAGAAGAATGCTGAAGATTAGATGGGTAGATCACATAACTAATGAGGAGGTATTGAATAGGACTGGGGAGAAGAGAAATTTGTGGCACAACTTGGCTAGTAGAAGGGACCGGTTGGTAGGACATGTTCTAAGGCATCAAGGAATCACCTATTCAGTATTTGAGGGCAGAGTGGAGGGTAAAAATCGTAGAGGGAGAATACACTAAGCAGATTCAGAAGGATGTAGGTTGCAGTAGTTACTGGGAGATGAAGCAGTTTGCACAGGATAGAGTAGCATGGACAGATGCATCAAGCCAGTCTTAGGACTGAAGATCACAACAAGAACAACAAGAAACGACCTAATTCCTGCCAAACCTATCAGAAATTATTGGGAGGCTGACACTGTTAAAACATTCTGCGGACTTTTCGGTAGCAAGCAAACAATCTCTTCCTTATAAATTCGGGAATGATGGAAAGTACGTCCGGTACCGGACGGTGGATAAAGGAGAATCAAGAGCAGGGGAAGATAAGTACATCCTATTCTTCTACCATTGTCAAGAAATCCAATCCCTTGGAAGGAAATGCGCTCCCTAGAAAACAATGCAGTCCGCGAGGAAGATTCAGGAGCCATCTTAAACCCAGTGCTAACACCAGGGAGGAAAAATCGTGTAAATTGTGCTTCTTGTGGGAAGACGACCTCCGCACAGGAATCATAAATAATTGAAGCAACGAAGCGGGCAGCAGATCCGATTCCACCAGACTAGCATTCAAAAGAAGAAATGTATAAGCCTGCGTACTTCAACAGTTCTGGTGAACTGAATGACGTCATCAGTTTTGTGAAGATCCGTAGCTGTGTCCATTGACGAGTTACAGTATGGGCGCTGCCTCTGAAATCTAAAGGTTTCTTCTTTTTACGAACCAAGGCAGGTTGCTGTTGGACGCGTTTGCTTACGGAATCAGCATTGAGGGGCGAAGTGGTTTTTGAACATTAACCAAATGAGTTACGAACAAGGAGCCGCAGTGGCCCACATTGTAGGAGGGGATCCTTGCATTTCAGAGCGACACACGAGAGAATGGTCACACATCACAACACCTGGGTGACCTAGTAGAGTTTCATGCTCAACAGTCGCCTGCACTGGGGTAACAACGGTTGGACGTTCCGACGTAACCTGAATGGTTGACGTTAAGGGGACATAATTTTGGGGCTGCCTTAATTTGCTGCTGTTGAATCACTGGAACATGAAAAGACTCAACGACATCCCCAACCTAGGTTCCAGAGGAATTACCTAAACTGCGGGAGGAACACCGGGAAAAACACTAAAGACCTCAGCAGCTGTTTTCACACCATCGACCCCATCAGGGACGCTGGACTCAGCACTGCAAGATACATCAACTGACAAAGTTACGTCAGGGCTGGTTGGGTGAGGTTATCCGATTTCACATCATCCTGCATACGACATCTCTTATGTTGCACTGCTGACACTGCCGGCTTGGTAGCAACAGTTTCAGGACCGTGCTGTGATGATAAACGTGGAAAGTTGTGCCTTTGCATCCTAGGAAGGCGTGTCACCAAAATCACGAGCAGTAGAACGGAGATCAGTTAACGTCAGATTTCGACGCGCGCAATTACATCTAAGGTGGCCACTATCACTGCACGGAGAGCATGTCTTCAGTTGACCACTATACTTATATAAATGTGGTAATCAACGACCTAATGGTAACAAATGTTACGTTTGACTATCTTCTATAGTGAACGGATTGCGCTATAAAACTACAACCGTTGTTGAGTGGTCCAGCATTCTCGTCGTACACTTCTCACATCACCATAAGGGAGAGGCGTCACCTTACGTAAAGTATCCTCCACTGCCTGCGATAGATTCAACACTCGAACATTAATACACTCCTGGAAATCGAAATAAGAACACCGTGAATTCATTGTCCCAGGAAGAGGAAACTTTATTGACACATTCCTGGGGTCAGATACATCACATGATCACACTGACAGAACCACAGGCACATACACACAGGCAACAGAGCATGCACAATGTCGGCACTAGTACAGTGTATATCCACCTTTCGCAGCAATGCAGGCTGCTATTCTCCCATGGAGACGATCGTAGAGATGCCGGATGTAGTCCTGTGGAATGGCTTGCCATACCATTTCCACCTGGCGCCTCAGTTGGACCAGCGTTCGTGCTGGACGTGCAGACCGCGTGAGACGACGCTTCAACCAGTCCCAAACGTGCTCAATGGGTGACAGATCCGGAGATCTTGCTGGCCAGGGTAGTTGACTTACACGTTCTAGAGCACGTTGGGTGGCACGGGATACATGCGGACGTGCATTGTCCTGTTGGAACAGCTAGTTCCCTTGCCGGTCTAGGAATGGTAGAACGATGGGTTCGATGACGGTTTGGATGTACCGTGCACTATTCAGTGTCCCCTCGACGATCACCAGTGGTGTACGGCCAGTGTAGGAGATCGCTCCCCACACCATGATGCCGGGTGTTGGCCCTGTGTGCCTCGGTCGTATGCAGTCCTGATTGTGGCGCTCACCTGCACGGCGCCAAACACGCATACGACCATCATTGGCACCAAGACAGAAGCGACTCTCATCGCTGAAGACACGTCTCCATTCGTCCCTCCATTCACGCCTGTCGCGACACCACTGGAGGCGGGCTGCACGATGTTGGGGCGTGAGCGGAAGACGGCCTAACGGTGTGCGGGACCATAGCCCAGCTTCATGGAGACGGTTGCGAATGGTCCTCGCCGATACCCCAGGAGCAACAGTGTCCCTAATTTGCTGGGAAGTGTCGGTGCGGTCCCCTACGGCACTGCGTAGGATCCTACGGTCTTGGCGTGCATCCGTGCGTCGCTGCGGTCCGGTCCCAGGTCGACGGGCACGTGCACCTTCCGCCGACCACTGGCGACAACATCGATGTACTGTGGAGACCTCACGCCCCACGTGTTGAGCAATTCGGCGGTACGTCCACCCGGCCTCCCGCATGCCTACTATACGCCCTCGTTCAAAGTCCGTCAACTGCACATACGGTTCACGTCCACGCTGTCGCGGCATGCTACCAGTGTTAAAGACTGCGATGGAGCTCCGTATGCCACGGCAAACTGGCTGACACTGACGGCGGCGGTGCACAAATGCTGCGCAGCTAGCGCCATTCGACGGCCAACACCGCGGTTCCTGGTGTGTCCGCTGTGCCGTGCGTGTGATCATTGCTTGTACAGCCCTCTCGCAGTGTCCGGAGCAAGTATGGTGGGTCTGACACACCGGTGTCAATGTGTTCTTTTTTCCATTTCCAGGAGTGTATAATCCAATTCCGCATTACCAAGAAGCACACTGTACTTATGAAACCATCACCATGCTGAAATGGAACTTGATAACCATGACGCAAAGGCTCGTGTAGAGGAAAAAGAGTGGTTATCAGAATCAATGTAGGCAGTAGGAACCGCATCGGATATTATATGAAAAAAAAAAAAAGATTGGAAATTTGTGGTACGGTCTTGTGGGACCAAACTGCTGAGGTCATCGAACCCTAAGCTTACATACTACTTAATGTAACTTAAACTAACTTACGCTAAGGACAACACACACACCCAGGGCCCACGGTGGAGTCGAACCTCCGATGAGGGCAGCCGAGCGAACCGTGACAAAGTTCCTCACACCGCACGGCGACCCCGCGCAGCCTCTGGAGTGAAGTTGCGCATCATGCAGCCTATTGGGCACAGTTTGAGTCGTAACACGACGTCCTGTGGCTGCACAAAAAGCATTATTCAACATGGTGGCGTTGCTGTCGGTGCTCCTCCGAGCCCTAATCCGTAGGTAGCTGTCATCAACTGCAGTAATAGCACTTGATCGGCCTGATCGAGGCGTGTCATCGACAGTTCCTGTCTCTCTGTATCTCCCCCATGTCCGAACATCCCTTTGGTTCACTCTGAGAAGCCTGGACTCTTACCTTGTTGAGGCGCCTTCCTGGCCCAAAGTAACAATGCGGACTCGATCGAACGGCGGTATTGACCGTCTAGGCATAGTTGAACTACAGACAACACGAGCCGTGTGCCTCTTTCCTGGTGGAATGACTGGAACAGATCGGCTCTCGTACACCCTCCGTCTAATAGGCGCTGCTCATGCATGGTTGTTTACATCTTTGGGCGGGTTTAGTGACATCTCTGAACAATCGAAGGGACTGTCTCCGTGATACAATATCCACAGGCAACGTGTATCTTGAGGCGTCCTGGGAATTGTGCTGATGCAAAACTTTTTATCATGGGTGTATATTAACGTTAACACGGTAAAGTCACAGAACCATTAAATGAAGAAGTTAGGCAAAATACAGGGTGATTCAAAAAGAATACCACAACTTTAAAAATGTGTATTTAATGAAAGAAACATAATATAACCTTCTGTTATACATCATTACAAAGAGTATTTTAAAAAGTTTTTTTCACCAAAAACAAGTTCAGAGATTAGATTAAAACCAGCCGACCAGTTGCAAAGGATAAAGTAATCTTTACCTAGGTTTCGATAGATTTAAATCTATCTTCTTCAGAAGGCGGCAGTATTACATTAACATGGAGTGATATGTCATTGCCATTTTTACAAACATCTCCATAGCTCCATTAGTCCAAATAAAATATAGTCCTGAGAATAGGGTTTGTCAGATAAATAAAATTAAGTACATGGAAGTTGGAGAGCGCATAAGCAACTTAGGTAAAGATTACTTTATCCTTTGCAACTGGTCGGCTGGTTTTAATCTAATTACGTGGAACCGTTGCTGTTGCGCAGCTATGTTTAAAATAATGAAGTTCAGAGATGTTCAATATGGCCCCCTCCAGACACTCGAGCAATATCAACCCGATACTCCAACTCGTTCCACACTCTCTGTAGCATATCAGGCGTAACAGTTTGGATAGCTGCTGTTATTTCTCGTTTCAAATCATCAATGGTGGCTGGGAGAGGTGGCCGAAACACCATATCCTTAACATACCTCCATAAGAAAAAATCGCAGGGGGTAAGATCAGGGCTTCTTGGAGGCCAGTGATGAAGTGCTCTGTCACGGGCTGCCTGGCGGCCGATTCATCGCCTCGGGTAGTTGACGTTTAGGTAGTTACGGACAGATAAGTGCCAATGTGGTGGCGCTCCATCCTGCTGAAATATGAATTGTTGTGCTTCTTGTTCGAGCTGAGGGAACAGCCAATTCTCTAACATCTCCAGATACTGTAGTCCAGTTACAGTAGCACCTTCGAAGAAAAAGGGACCAAAAACTTTATTGGCTGAAATGGCACAGAAAGCGTTCACCTTAGGTGAGTCACGTTCATACTGAGTTGTTTCCCGCGGATTCTCGTCGATTCACTTCTGCCGTACTCAATAACACAAAAAGCTTTCTGTTGAGCGGTCGCCATCTTAGCATCAACTGACGCTGACGCCTAGTCAACAGCGCCTCAAGCAAACAAATGTACAACTAAATGAAACTTTATAGCTCCCTTAATTCGCCGACAGATAGTGCTTAGCTCTGTCTTTTGCCGTTGCAGAGTTTTAAATTCCTAAAGTTGTGGTATTCTTTTTGAATCACCCTGTATATGTGGCAATAAATAATAAAAGTTGAAAGGTACAAAATTGGTTTGAATATGTACAAGTACGTCACAATTGAAAGTTACAAATCTAGACTTAGGCCTAATCACCGCAGTATTTTATTTAAGGCGCTAAATATTATTTTCAGAAAGATGAAAATTCGTATGTATTCGCAGTTTGATGTAGGAACATCTCTGAGATTTAAAGTTATTTATTAAAAACCAAGTTTTGAACAGACATCCATTATTCATGACAGATTAAGTATCATTTGCATTTATAACAGTAATTTCTAATTATAGCGCTATTACATGGATGCTATAAAACAGGTATACCAAGATTCAAACCTGTATTGTAAATAACTACGGTTGCAAGAAATCTTAAAGAGGCAGTTTAAACGTCTTGTCCTGCTGTTGGTCGCATCTTAAATGCAGTGGAGCTAATCCTTTTTCTGTATCTTAAGTAGACTACTTGTATAAAAATTAAGGAGATTGTAAATTCTTAAACGACAGAGATATTAATTAATATGTGTTGGAGAAAGGGGCCATTTCGCTACTGCTACCTCTGCCTAGGGCGGTTGATAGCAGATGCTCCGTTTGGCTGTCCGCTGCTCACAAACGTAAACACGGCTAGAGAATCAGTTGGGGAGAGAAACTTCGCACCGAGCTATCAATCCGTTTTCGCCAGTCAAATGGCTGTGTACGGTGTGCCTCGGATAACATCAGAGCTGGGCAGACTTGAATGCGTTTCCCACAACAATAGGAAGTGAACCAGCGAGGTCTATGCACCGTCCTGGATCGCTTAGATTTCATGGAAGTAACTGTTTGTGTGCCGCCCACAGTGTTTGTGAAACCACAAGGCAAGTGGCGGAATTATTTTTGACTTTTAAGGTGAGCAATTAACTTCTGGTGATTAGAAGTTAGGGCGATAGACCATTTTACTTGGAAAATCCTGCAGAACTCACCTCTGAACTGTTAATAACGCTGTTCCCGACACGAATATTAGAATTATATTTCGTGCTTTTAAACTTCAGAATTATATTTTGTACTTTTGAACATATTTTGAATATATCAATCAGTTAAAACGCAAAAGTTATTTATATTCATAGTTCCTGATACCACTGAGGAAACAGCACGTAGGATCTTTGTTTCAGCTGAACACAGAGTAATGTCGACTTGCAGACTGGACGTTACGGTCACGTTGAAACGTCCCCTTTGAACATTCATACATGACTGTGCTTAAACTGACACACAATATTTTTAGCGCAACGAAATCTGACTTTCAAAAATCCCTACAAAAGAATGGCCCTGACTAACATTAACCTATACCTTTCACAAATCACTTACCTCACAAAAATCTTCGTTACTCAAGCTACAGCAATACAGCGAGCGCCACTACTGCCAGCTAAATAAAAGATTCAAACTATGGAAAGCACTAACTACTGATGGGCATAGTTAGCAAATGAAAGATGTTACTAGAGAACAAACAATGTATTTACATTAATAGTCATAATATATATAGCTGTTCATGACATTCATTTTTACAAATGTATTGTTTCTGTTGGACACACCTCCAGATTATCCATTCTCAAAATATCCGCCATCTCACTTCCCCACATCCACCACTGCTGGCGGCTCGCCTCCAACTGCGCAACGCTACGCGCTGTTCACATCCAGCTGCCGCTGCCCAACACTACAATGGCAGACAACAATGCAAACTAGCCACAGACTGCACACAGCACAGCCAGTGATTTTCATACAGAGCGCTACGTAACGTTGCCAATAAGAAAACATAAACAGCCTACTTACAACGTTATCCATCTCTTTCTGGCTGACCGCAAAAGTTGTAAGTGGGCTGTTTAGGTTTTTATGTTGGTAACACCACGTAGCGCTCTGTATGGAAATCACTGAATGTGCTGTGTGCAGTCTGTGGATAATTTTCATTGTTGGAATATTCGTTATTGTAGTGTTGGGCAGTTGGATGTGAACAGCGCATAGCGTTGAGCAGTTGGAGGTGAGCCGTCAGCAGTGGTGGATGTGGGGAGGGAGTGGCAGAATTTTGAGACCTTCCGGTTTTTCTAAAAGGTGAGGATGGTGTAGAGTAGGCGTAAAGCACGCACTGACAATCTGAGTGTCATTTCATAACGAAATAACGAATTAAGCGCCATTAAGATTATTTACTCGCCGCCCCACAATTCTGCGACTTTTCCTGAAAAGCGCTCTTTCAAAATTTCAATAATAAACCTCTTCGTGATGCAAAACGATTCCCTTCGAATGTTTGGAGTTTCTTGAGCATCTCTGCAACGCTCTCGCGCCGACTAAACGATCCCGTGACGAAACGCGCCGCCCTTCATTGGATCTTCTCTATCCCTCCCATCAGTCCTACCCTGTACGGAACCGAGACTGATGCACGGTACTCAGTACTCGTCAGAAGAATCACCTTACAGGCCATTTCCTTCTTAGAGGAGTTACCCTTCCTTAAGCTCTGCTGTTCTTACTATTTGTTTTATGCAGTCGTTTCTCTAAGTCGCATTCGACAGTTAATTCTGGATATTAGGACGGTCTTACGCCAGAGTGAACCAACTACAAAATTCACGATTTGAGATAATTGAGTTTTAAGTTCCCGACACTACTGTAAATCTGATAATTTACTTTGGGATTCAAATTGGAGTAAATTACATTGATTATACATACTTCTCAATATTTATTACTTTTTCAAACACGAAGCACAAATAATTAATTACAAATATTTTTGTTACTGTAGTTCATACACAGAATTTGGTACATATTTGTAAAGTTATTTGTTTCCTTACAGAAGTATCTTAATACTAGCCTTTTACAAGTTTAAGTAATCACAAACGTCTTCAAAACATATGTTGACTTTTAAATGTTTCAAACCAATAGTAATTTATTTAGATGCACTGGGTATTATTTTGAAGTATTCCTTAAACATGGTCTTACACTTCATCTGCATAGTCACTAGAGTCTCCTGCTGCTTGGTAAACTGTTATAAAACTGATGGTATACTGGAGGAATGAAACACAGGATAGATTTAAGGTATTTTAGCTTTGGAGCAGTCAGTTGTTTTCCTGCACGTTATTTCAGTTTTAGAACTATGTTACGAACCCCAGTTACTCCGCCTTTAATACTTCTTGTAAAGCTGACCTAGTGAAATTCCATTTCCTCATTGTCACGTTTTCTGAAGAGTAAAAGTCTTTTGTTTCCATCTCTACTACTTCAAAAGCTGCAAGTTTTTATTATATTTTGAAGCTCACTAGGGTGGTAAATATGTTGATGCTTCCTAATTTTCTTCTCAATATGGCCGAAGTCAGTATCGTTGGGCAAATAAATATGTCCTGGAATTTTAAATTTTTGAACAATCTCCTTAATACCGTTGTTAGGATCTTTTATAAGTAGGCAAACTAGTTTTATACTTCTATTTTGGCCAGCACATGAGTCAGGCCACATGATGCTCTTTTAAAAACTTCAACATGCAGGAACCTACTTCATCGGGTCCTCGTTCTGCTATACCTTCATGCCAGATATTCATTGTGCCTTTGGATGTTTCCAAGCCATGTATGCCGAGGTTGAAACAAGATAGCTGTCGTTTATAGTTGGCACTTTTGGAAGAGAAAAAGTCTTCTGCAGGTCAAAAGAAACCACAGCACATTCTCCATTCTTTGGGCTTTCTATGTCTCTATTCATGACTTCTTGTGCAAGATCAATCTGGCACTGATGACATTCTTTCTCTGTTTGCACATCCTGAAGTGCTTTTAAGATTTCAGAACTTTTTTCTTCTGTCATAAGCGAACTAGATTTTATTGCAAACATATCACGCTTCTTGCGAGCATCTTTAGGAGGAGGCTTGAATCCCAAGTTGAATTGTGTTGTAAAAACTTTTTCATAAAAAGGTTGAGACACTATTTCAGTTTCTAAATTGTCTTCTTGCATCTTTTGTTTGTAGAGTCTGTATATCAAGCTTAAATTTAAAGTCTGTAGCAACAATTGTTAATTTGGATTCACTTTCCTTTTATATCGGGGAAATGAATTTATGTGGTTCTTGACATGCTGGATCTTTTCCTCTGGGAATTTGTTATGTGCTTCATGTCTACCCTTTTATCCCGTATATCACCTGATTTAACTTTCTGAATGGATCTGTGTACTTTAGCACTATGAATACACAGTGTATTGAGAAACATATCTTTACACACGTTCACATCCCCTGAATCTTAGGAATAAAATAATTTCTAGATAAATATCTTTTGAAGTTCCCCCAACTAACCCTTCGGTCCGTCACTAGCACTGATTTCACATATCGTCCAGGTATTGTACTTTGTGTTTGGAAAGATCCCTCTTAGTAATACAGATCGAAAAATCGTCTTCGATGTTCCACAGAAACTTTTGCAAAACATTTTTTTTGCTAGTGCAAGAGTATTTAAAAAAAATTTCCTGGCATATTTCGTCCTGTTGTTGAAACATACGATTTCCAACTGTTTCTTCCTATTTTTCTTTCATTCTTCTTCAATTTCGCAGAGTTACCTTTCTTCTTGAATTTTCTTTTTCTGGATTTACTTACATCTCCTGAAATAAAAAAAAATCGAAAATTAATCTAATTTTTGCGACTGTTATTCCAGCACTCATATTTAGTGACAGATCATTGATGAGAACAGCTCAAGTCACATATAAGCGAGGTAAGAACGCGCAGCTCTGTGTTATTAGTCAAAACTTAATCTTTCATTCGCGCTGTCCCAGAAGATAATTAATAAGATTTCTCATATGCCAGACTGTACCAAATCCATTAGCAAGTCTGTCTAAATACGCTGGGTTTTACTGGATATCACATAATGCCCTCGATTGAGCATAGTTCGTAGATTAGTACTTAGTATGCTTAAGACATAGATGGCAGCGCCTCAACGCTTCGAGTAGTTGCTTCATTCTGGCATATGACAATGAGTGAAAAATACAAGTATAGATTACAATCTATATTTCATTATGTAGTAACAAAATTTCAAGGAATTCTATGAATTATATACGATCACTACTTGAAATATCTGATGAGGGCAAATAATCATCACTTGAACCACTTTCTACATCTACATTGAGCACATCTGACACAAAGTCCGCCATTTTGACAACTGACTTAGTTCACTTTGCTGAATGAAATGTTTGTCAATTGTCCAGGCAGAAGTAATGCCAACATAGTATATTGTGGGCTGTAATGCCTGGAACATTACGTCACTCTGGCATGTGAAAGAGTATCGAATGTATCAAATACGTTAAACATTTGTAGATAGTTCACAACCTTCTGCAGTCCATTCAGCAAATCGATACTTAGTTGTGGTACACTGTTAGTTACATCAACTAAGTTTCAGTATACAGTTATGAGCCAATGGAGACAAATAAAAAAAGACTGTCTTCGGTGTGCACACTGCTGCAGCGACGCTGGAATTGTTGGAGGAAACAGAGACTTACAGCAAACACAATAAAGGCTCCGGGAATATTTCCTGAAGGAAAACGTAAATTTATCTATGATTCGTCCTACGTATTCTCGAGCAGCCACTTGAAATGTCCCGTGCCACAATCATGGATGTACCAAAGGCACACTCATTCATCCAAAGTAAGGAACATGACCTACACACCGCCAACAGAGTTGTAATGTTGACATGACTACATTTGTGCATGTGCTGTATCGGGGAAACCATTGGCTTCCGCATGTATGTTTGTTGGGATTGATTGTTTGCTTCATAGTCCTCTACTGGCACCTCCGCATGTACTTATAATAGTCAATTGTCCATCACTCATGACGAATTTGTGTGCGTTTATGTACTGCGGTACAGGTCACGGAATAACACAGCACATCACACATTGGAAACATCACGCACAAATTGCATAGTTGATAGAAACGAACCTGAAAATAGGAATCATTTCGTGAAAAGCGTGTAACACCATAACTCTAATACTATACTGATTTATTTTGCCTTTTGTTTTATTTAATGTTACATCGTTGAGCTTCTGTAAATGTGTTGGATTGGATCGATAACACAAAATTATATACTCCTTTCTTTGCAAAAATTTGGATGTCATCATTTGATTCTATGCAATGTAGTGTATCTGTCATTTAAATTCTTTGTCCCACTTGGAGGGAGACAAAACTTACTGTATATATTTGGAATTTGTTTAAACAATTTTTTTGTAGAAATGTCAATATGTGCAAAGGTTGTGTTTTATTTAAAATATTTCTTTGCGGTTATGTAAACTGCTGACCTTCACTTAGGTTTCTTAATTATGTCATATGTAGGTGTTGTCGTTCCCCTCGGGAACGGAACTGTGTAGCGCGCGCAAATTGTGGTTGGCCTAGGTAGAAATGGTGGAACAAAGAGTCAGTCGGGGACGAGCTACCAAACTGTGCATTGCCCATGTAAAAGTTGTATATTGTGCTGGTTCCGAGAGAGACATTTCCTGCCTCTTACCAATGCCTCGGATGGATGGATAAATAGCTGGAACTATTCTGGAATTGGTATCTATCATCGCCACCAAGAAGGGACAGAGTCCAGCAATCCTGCCTGCAAATACACCTACCACATTGCGCAATCACTGTAACGGAATACAATAATAATGTACAGTGAAGGATCAGCTTATTGGATGTTTTAGTGTGCACAAACATAAGGTAACTTATAACTGAATTTATGTACCTACCTTGATTTTTTTCCCTATCACAACACCTCTCAGGTTCCTCTCCATTTGAACTATGATTACCGAGTGTCCCAGTTTGTGCAAAAAATGAAAGCCTCAAAGCCAAAGAGTTAATTAAGTAATGTTGTTTGATCTTTGGTAAGAAGGGCATATTCATATTTACTGTGGATTTAATGAGATTGTGGGAGGTAGTAAATGTAGTTTTGTGAAGTTTCAAAGTCACCTATATCATCATTAACTTGAAAGTAGATGACTGTGGTAATAAAGGCAATTTGCTGTTTCTTTTAACGATTAGAAGTCCTTCAAACTGAGGTTTATAAAGTGTTGCTTAATTAATGATCATAGTGCTGCCTGTAGCAAATTTTAAAAGGTGAGTCAGTTTCCTTCAAATTTGTCAACATTATGTTTCACTGTAGTAAAAGTGGAAAACTGCAATAGTGGAGAGTTATATATTCATGTTTGCTAAGTGTTTGTCTCTTGTGTATTGGAAGTGCATGTTAATAGTATAAGAGGACCCTCGGTTTGTCTATTGTGCTAATGCTAGGTAACAAGTGATGGGAAGACCACTGTTTATGAAAACAATAATTTCTTTATTCAAAACACAGTGAGAAGTAACCTGTTAGTGAATTCCAATTATCTTTCACAGCTCATAGTTTTGCAGTGAACTACATTTATAATTTTATGTCAACTAGGAAAGTGTTTGAAAAATAATACTTAACCTATGTCCAATTTATGATTCTGTAGTGAATATTAATAATAATGTTACAAAGCTTATTCGGTTTGAATAAGCCCTGAAAGTAATAGTGTGTTTCGTCATCTGTTATATTTATGCAAATAGTCTCTCCTCCTCTGTCAGCTTCCAATCTTAACCGTGAACATGTGCAGGTGTCAGAGTTCAATGCACTCGCATGTGGCAAAATATAGGTTGTGTTTGTCCGTTAAAGTTACTCATACTTAATTTCTTGAACAAGAATGAGAATAATTCTCTTGCGTAATTAGGCTGGCGACCGTTTTCCTTGTTCTTTGAACAGTGTAGATAGGTAAAATATTGTTTTACTGTTCAAATATTTACGTAATTCTGACTTTCATTTCCGATAAGCCACCTCCGTCATGTACAACACCGTCAACATAACAAAATTCCTCTCAGAGGGTAACACTGCTCTGTTGCTTTATACCATAATTGCTTTAACAAGATAGTTTTTTTTCACGACCTGCCTCCAACTTTAAGGTTATGGTAAAGCAGTAGCAGATGAGAGTGTTATAAGCGCAGGGGCAAGAAATAAGCGAACCGAAATTGTTGCCAACAGCATAAAAAGGTGTCATATATTGAAACACAATATATTTTTTAGAGTTGCAGGCTTTCACCAGACGTTTGTAATGGATAAAATTTCATAAAAATTAATTCAACGATTTAAAATGTTAATGTCAATGGCCTCCTAGAACGGCGAATAGAAGCACGCAGACGTCTCAACTATGTGAAAATTTTGCAATGCAATATTCATATGGCGAGCCACAGGAAGGTGAAATCCCGTCTTCATGCCACCTGCCGCACTTGCCACTGTGCGCCTAGGTCGAATCGGGCGCCATTCAGAAGGCGGCCATTGGCAGCGCGATTACTGGGCAGGAGATCTCAAATCTGGGCACTTGCCGGGCTTCCCCAATCGGCCTGCAGTTGTGGGACTTCAGGAAATCCTCCCCCTCTCTCAAGCCAGGTGAGGGATTACCTCAGCCGCACTTTCTGCCGATCCAGCAGCAGCTCAAAGCGAGTTGAGACGTCACGGTCGCCAGATACGTTAATCATGCCTATATTTTCAAGTGGGAGTCCCATTCGTCTCTGAATATGGGGCCCAACAAAAGGAGAGCAAATCGATTTTTTCGTTAAGGATCCTAGTACGATTACTTAGCAGGCATTCACATTTATTTCAGAACGTGTTGGATAATGTGGCACATCTTCAGCTATTACGAGGTATCTTGGCATGAATGCACACAAATTATAAAAATGTATGCATCTTCCATACCTACTCCTACACCATAGGGTGACAATTATTGCACTGCTTAAAATAAAATCGTCATAACTTCTGAATGTTTTGCGTAGGATTTTCAAACTGCAAGGTTGACCGCGAGGCAAGATGGGAATTACTATGCGCATGTGTCATTTGGATTAGCGATGAAGCCCACTCTCATTTGGATGGGTTCGTCAGTAAGCAAAATTGCCGCTTTGGGGGGCTGAGAATCCGCATTACGCCATCGATAAGTGTCTTCACCCTCAAAGGGTGACTGTATGGGGTGCAGTGTGCAGTCACAGAATAATCGGTGCGATATTCCTTTATGGCACGGTAACCACCGAAAGGTACGTCAAGGTTTTGGAAGACGATTTCATCTCCACTATCCAAAGTGACCCTGATTTCGGGTTGGATTGGGTTGTTTGGAGAAGCGACCAAACAACGAGGTCATCGGTCTCTTCGGATTAGGGAAGGACGAGAAAGGAAATCGGCCGTGCCCTTTCAAAGGAACCTTCCCAGCATTTGCCTGGAGCGATTTAGGGAAAACACGGAAAACCTAAACCAGGATGGCCGGACGCGGGCCAGATTTCGGCAAGATGTGGTTGATGCAAATCGGAACTCGACTCCATAGAAGCAGGACAGTGTTTGATGTCCCGGAGAAGCACTTTGGCGACCAGATTCTAGCTCTGGGGTACCCATCGGCCACTAGCATGGGCCTCGATTGACCACCATACGCTCCGCATCTGACCACATGCGACTCCTTTTTGTCGAGCTACGTTAAAGACAGGGTGTACCGCAATAACCCCAACACTATCGCTTATATGAAAACAGCCATTCAGGAGCTTATCGTCGGCATCAGTGTTCCAACACTTGAGCGGGCCAAGCAGAATTTCGCTGTTCGTCTCCACCACACCATCGCCAATGGTGGCAGGCATATCGAACAAGTCATAACCTAAATCCGAATATCTGTAGTGACAACTACGTGTTGAATAAAGTGTGCGCACGCCGTAGATTGTAACTGATTCACGTTTTTTTCATACAGTTCAATAATTGTTGTCCAGCATGTTCCACATCTCCTCCTAAGCCATTGGTAAGAGTCCAGCCAAACGTGGTACGCATATTATTTACTGTCTGAAAAGAATCTCTGTGGCGGTAAGAGCGACTCACCCATCGAAGGGGTAGGGGTAGAAAAGTAGTGTAGCGCACGACCAGAGAATACCCATACTTCAGTAATCCAGTATTTAAGAATGAGAGCAATTAGAGACTCCCAACAAACTTAACACACAATTTCAAAAGTCAGCAAAGTCGTCGCTGGTGACGCCCTCCCACGAAAAGATGAAAGGAGAACCTTTTATCGCTTGCTATTTTTTCGTTGTTGATGCAGTAAGGCTGTCTCATGAAACATTAGTTTTAATATAATACTTCTTCGATACTAACTCTATTCACAACATATATCACTGTATACAGGGTGAAACGTATTTAAACCGACAAACTCTGGGAGGTTGTAGGGGACATCAAGACAAATAGATTTTCCAAATATTTTTTCTTATGCAGAGTATTTAAACCGGTAGAGGAAGATTTATCTGGCGGAAATTAATTAAACCAACAAACACTTTTCCGTTTATTATGACCAAGAGGCAACACATTAACACAACCCAATTTCAATTACAGTAGATTTTCAAAAATGGCTCCATTGACACGTAAACAAAGGTTACACCGTCGGATCATGTTCTGTCTGACAAGAGCACAAACCCCAGGAGTATCCTGAATTGTTGCTCTTGCTGTATCCGGGCAACCAGATCCTCTTCTGATGCAACAGGAGTTGCGTAATCAAGGTTGCGCATCTCTCCCCACACAAGAAAGTCCGTAGGGGACATATCTTGGGATCGAGCAGGCCATGGTGCAGGACCACCTGTGCCAATCGCCGTTTCTGGGAACCGTCGGTCCAGGAATCAACACACACGACGACTGAAATATGCCGGCGCCCCGTCATGTAGGAACCACGTGCGTTGTCTCGTAGGGAGCCGGATGTCTTCCAGCAATTTTGGCAATGCTCTGGCGAGAAAATTGTAATAGTGCCTGCCATTTAACGGCCTAGGTAGAAGATACGGCCCAATTAAACAGTCTCCAAAAACACCGACCCACACATTAACGAACAACCGCACTTGATGAGCGCTAGTAACTGTGGCATGTGGGTTATCCTCACTCTAAACATCCGAATTGTGCGAGTTGAAGACTCCATCACGCCCGAACGTTGCCTCATCGGTAAACAACACACAGGATGGAAATGTAGGATGCATTTCACACTCTTTCAGGAGCCACTGCGAAAACTGTGCTCTGGGTGGATAATCAACTGGATCCAGATTGTGGACACGCTGTAAGTGAAATGGACGTAATAATTGCTCTCGAAAGACAGTTCTTACATTCATCTGATTCGTCCCCATGTTACGTGCGCTTACACGAGTGCTGATTGGAGGATCCCGCTCCACATGCTGCAAGACAGCTTCCTCAAATTGCAGCGTTCTTACCGTGCAACGCCGTCCCTGTCCAGGTAATCCGCTAAATGACCCGGTCTCACGCAGACGTTGGTACACAGCAGCAAAGGTCGTATGATGCGGGATACGGCGATTAGGATATTGTTGTTGATAAACTCGCTATGCAGCTCGTCCGTTGTGGTGCGCTACGTAGTACGCACCAACCATATCAGTGTACTCACTCCCGGTGTATCAAAATGGTTCAAATGGCTCTGAGCACTATGGGACTCAACTGCTGTGGTCATAATTCCCCTAGAACTTAGAACTACTTAAACCTAACTAAGCTAAGGACATCACAGACATCCATGCCCGAGGCAGGATTCGAACCTGCGACCGTAGCGGTCGTGCGGTTCCAGACTGTAGCGTCCAGGTGTATCGATCCATTAGTAAACAGAGACAATGCACTACAACACAGCAGTTGTCTACAACTGAAGAGTCTACGTAATACGACCTCTAAATACTGAAGATCGTAAAACGGCCTCTAACATCTGAAGAGCGTAACATGGCCTCCACTGGTTTAAATAATCCTCATAGGAAAAAATGACATAAGGGAAAAATATTTGTTTTGATGTCTCCAACAACCTCCCAGAGTTTGTCGATTTAAATACTTTTCACCCTGTATAGCTCCAAAGTTATATCACTGTGCAGCACATGGTTCAGGAGATACCACGTAATAAACATTAAGCTACGTGAAAATGAAACTGCTGGGCGAAATTCAGTAGACATAGCGGTGAAATATGTTGGGTACTTGTGAAATATTTTTAACAGGTGCGTATGCGTACAAAGCGACCAGCGCAAACCTCATACTAAATGAAATTGTCATAACTACGGACTCTTAATTCAACCAGGAAGGAAAACCGGGTAGGGCTGAACCAGGGGGATTTTACACATTTCATTCACTAGTAGCAGAAAAATTTATTTTGCACAATGTCAATCACATAGGAGCCAATAAAGCTGATTTAAATTAATCAAAAGACCAAGGTCAGTGCAAATTGAAATAATTTACAGAATAATTTAAAGTTAGTTTTATCCTCCAACCCCCTAGCCAAAAAAAAAAAAAAAAAATTATTGAGGGGTAGACACGCTCTATATAAGGCAGACGTAAATCTAAAGAATACCCGAATAAATCAGAACAGCCTTAATTACAAAATTAAAATGGTGAGAAACATATTTTAACTTCACTCATTAAAGAAAACTTACTACCATACTGCAAAACAATGAAAAACAATTTAACACCGATAAGTAGGCAAGATAAATGTAAACCCAGGAAAACACATCAGTTGAAGATTTAACACCTTTCCTTCAATACACAAGAATAATTAAGTTATAAAAGATTAAGTTATATGTTGGGATCATCAAAATTTGCTTAAGGTTCAAATGGCTCTGAGTACTACGTGACTTGATTTCTGAGGTCATCAGTCGCCTATAACTTAGAACTACTTAAACCTAACTAACCTAAGGACACCACACACATCCATGCCCGAGGCAGGATTCGAACTTGCGACCGTAGCGGTCACTCGGCTCCACACTGTAGCGCCTAGAACCGCACGGCCACGCCGGCCGGCCGGCTTGCTTAAGGTAAAGGCCACAAGTTAATGGATACAAATTCAGAACTACTGTCCAAGCTTAACTTGAACAGGAAGATTATGTAGGCGGTTGTGGGAAACAGCACAGAAGTGAGAGCTGTCGAGTGTGTGCACTCGAAATGACAGAAACAGCCGGCTACGCAAGCCGACGAGGTGTGACTATTTGGGGCCCGACCCTCGGTAACACGTACCAGCAGTGGAGTACAGGAGATTATTAACCAGCGTCTCCCGCAGCACGAATACTTTTAATTAAAATTCCAAAAAAACCGTGCATCAAATAAGTACTCGTAGGTTAGAATCAATTAATCTCAGCACTTATCAAAACCATGACAATTAACCGTCCTCCAATAACTTGACCACGTGATTTAAGAAACAAGCAACAACTATTTTTTTAAAAAAATAATTTCAGCAATAAGATTACAATAAAAGAAAAATTTTTCTTTCTGCAAAACCCCTAAAGCAGCCGAAAAGACATTCGCGTGACATTAAGAGCTTGTCAGTACACACATTAGACCGTAGGAGTTCATAGAAATCAAATGTCTACTGGAACAGACTAACTTAATAAGTACAGACGAACTATATGATTTTTTAGACAACATAAGTCTTCGGCATTAGCTTCGAAGAAACCAGTACACAAAAGTATATTACAAATAGTCCATACGACGCCCGCTAATCCGCGCAGGGCCAACAGGTAATAGGGCTGTGGAGAGGGCCAAGGGAGTTGCGGTCGGATTCATTTAACAATTGTAATTTATTATCATTTAGACCACAAATACAACTTTGAAAGAAATAAAATTGCTTCGCGGCTGAAGGCCTCCAAACAGATGCTTCAGAATAAGTTCAATTTTGAAAGGACATGACCCACAGTTACTTTTACGACTAAGATAAATCGTATACGTATATGAGATCAGCATGCGGAGCGGCTGAGGGCAGCCGGATTAAATCTTCAAAATTCCAAATATACTATGATGATTACTGACGGAAGAAGGCCACACTGTTTTAAGATGCTAACAGGGCTTATGGCAGACAAGGTGAACAGAAAGAGATAAACAAACGCAGTAAGATCGCTGAGGGCCGCAAAGTTAAATTCTGCAAATTAAGGAAATATATATATGCAAAAATCGGTAGAACAGTACAATAAGATTAAAAATTTTCTTTTTGCAATACCAACGGCGGTAGGCCCCCAATAACTTGTAAAATCTTTCAGAGGAAATTACAATAACCTTTCAAGAGCAGAAGGCGATAATGTTTGGAGTTGAAGGAAACTCTGAGAACATGTTTCCAGGGATGAAGGCCCACAACAAACCTTGTCAAATTAAAAATATAAAATAAAGTTAAATTACAACAACATTAAGACTGCCAAAAGGATAATTAAGAGAACGGCACTCAGGAGCCTCCAGTGGATCGGTCTGCCCTCGTTCACTTAGGCGAGACAGCTGGTGAGTCCAACTACACTTAATTCGTGCGAATCCAACAGTCACGGATTGACCGACGAATCGCTTTCTTGCCACGATACAGTACACGAGAATTCAAGGCCCCAAAAAAATTGCAAGTATCACTATCCGCAAACAAACGCGTACGTGAGCTGAGCTGCAAAAACTACACACCATGTTGGGCAGCAACAACAGGTGAGGTGGAGGCACTGCCTAAAAACTACGTTAGCGGCCAGGGCAGGTAACCAGTACACTAACGGCCACAAGGCAGAAAATTCCGCTATTGCACTAGACCAGGGGCGGGCAAACGTTGCACGCGGCTCATGAGCACACGGCGCTGCACGTGTGCTGCTCGCGTGAAATCGTCGAATGGGGCAGTGGCGACAGCCGGCAGGGTGCGGCAGTGTAGTACAAGGCTAAGCTGCGGACGTTGAAGCGAAGCGACCACTACGTAGTGAACGTTGTATTTCAAGAACCGGAAAATGCAGAGTGAATCAAGGAAACGGAGAAGTGGAGATTTGCTATCTCTTAAAAAGGAATGGGAGAATTATTTTTCTTTGTGCAAAAACGTGAAAATTCGAAATGTATAATATGTGACAGTATTCTCGCTGGTCAGCGGAAGTTTAATATTGAACGCCGTTATAATAAATTTCAATATGTTCCCGTACTTAGTGCAATGAAAGAGGAATTTCTCAAGCGATTTGGGGATATATCATACTTATCCCAAGGTTTTGAATAGTTCTCGAGACAATTTGCTGTTTCTGTAGATGATATTCATCACAGTTTGTAAATGAATTAATAGATCTGCACTGTAGCTTCTACAGCATAATTCTCGTCTGAGAGACAAGTTCCTTTTGGCAATACGTGTAGTAGATTTTTATCACGACTTCCCACAGCAAGAGTTTCCTCGTCTCCATCGTGAAGCCGCGAAGATAATGTCAATGTTTGGCTCGACATACGTTTGTGAGAGACTTTTTCTGTTACGAAAATTAATAAGTCTCGGTTAAGAGCAAACATCAGTAATGAAAATTTACGTAATTGTTTGTGTTTGTCTGTATGTATGTAGAAATTTTGTTCCAGACATTAAATGTATTGTAAACTCCACCTGTGATAATTAAATAAAACGTATCGTAGGTAATAGGTACTCGTTCAAACCACGATTTCTTTCAAGCACTCCTACTAACCTTATTCCTTCATTCAGTAAAAAGGCCAGGAAACAAAACGCATTACAGAGGAAGAAGCCGAGAGACGGTATCGTGGGGAGTGGAGAGAAGCGGGTGGCCAGCTTGCCCCTGTGTGCACGCAGAACACCTGTTAACTGCACACGTGCAAGTGCATCGCACAAATGCAGGATTCCTGCCCGCCCCTGCACTAGACTATGGATAGATTAATTTGATCAATTCCACCTGACGACCGCTATCTCCAACACTTCACTCTTTGTTGCTCACAGAAAAACCTCCACATCAGCAACGCCGGAAACAACCACGTAATGCTCAAAACCACTCAACTTAGACGTCCTGGGTCGGCGAGCGACGATGCTCGTGCCGATCGGACAGCTCCAGACAAGAGTCCGCCACTGCGCAGAGACTGCCAGCGGGCGCAGTCGACTACGCCGCACGGAGATGTCTTCGGACCAACCGACCGACCAACAATCCACCAAAAGTGAGGCCCGGCTTAAGTGAAGGTTGGCGGCAACGGTCTGGCGGGCGATGTCCACCCAGGGCTCTCACTGCTGCTGCAAGCCGGCGACTGGCTGGCCCGGGCTGCGCTCCAGACGTGTTGCAACTGACTGCCAGGGCCCAACTCACGACCCGAACTGCCGCCGTGAACTCTCCTCCTCGCACGTTCCCACTCACTTCATGACAGATCACAACTGGGAAGTAATAGCAGCCGAGAAAAGGTCCTATCAGACGAGACAAAGGGTGTTTCAAAAATGACCGGTATATTTGAAACGGCAGTAAAAACTAAACGAGCAGCGATAGAAATACACCGTTTGTTGCAATATGCTTGGGACAACAGTACATTTTCAGGCGGACAAACTTTTGAAATTACAGTAGTTACAATTTTCAACAACATGTGGCGCTGCAAGTGATGTGAAAGATATAGAAGACAACTCACTCTGTGCGTGCGCCATTCTGTACGTCGTCTTTCTGCTGTAAGCGTGTGCTGTTCACAACGTGCAAGTGTGCTGTAGTCAACATGGTTTATTCCTTAGAACAGAGGATTTTTCTGGTGTTGGAATTCCTCCGCCTAGAACACAGTGTTGTTGCAACAAGACGAAGTTTTCAACGGAGGTTTAATGTAACCAAAGGACCGAAAAGCGATACAATAAAGGATAAAACAATAATACAATAAATTTCAACGGACTGGGAACGTGACGGATGAACGTGCTGGAAAGGTAGGGCGACCGCGTACGGGAACCACAGAGGGCAACGCGCAGCTAGTGCAGCAGGTGATCCGATGGCGTCCTCGGGTTTCCGTTCGCCGTGTTGTAGCTGCGGTCCAAATGACGCCAACGTCCACGTATCGTCTCATGCGCCAGAGTTTACACCTTTATCCGTACAAAATTCAAACGCGGCAGCCTCTCAGCGCCACTACCATTGCTGCACGAGAGACATTCGCTAACGATATAGTGCACAGGATTGATGACGGCGGTATGCATGTGGGCAGCATTTGGTTTACTGACGAAGCTTATTTTTACCTGGACGGCTTCGTCAATAAACAGAACTGGCGCATATGGGGAACCGAAAAGCCCCATGTTGCAGTCCCATCGTCCCTGCATCCTCAAAAAGTACTGGTCTGGGCCGTCATTTCTTCCAAAGGGATCATTGGCCCATTTTTCAGATCCGAAACGATTACTGCATCACGCTATCTGGACATTCTTTGTGAATTTGTGGCGGTACAAACTGCCTTAGACGACACTGCGAACACCTCGTGGTTTATGCAAGATGGTGCCCGGCCACATCGCACGGCCGACGTCTTTAATTTCCTGAATGAATATTTCGATGATCGTGTGATTGCTTTGGGCTATCCGAAACATACAGGAGGCGGCGTGGATTGGCCTCCCTATTCGCCAGACATGAACCCCTGTCACTTCTTTCTGTGGGGACACTTGAAAGACATGGTGTACCGCCAGAATCCAGAAACAATTGAACAGCTGAAGCAGTACATCTCATCTGCATGTGAAGCCATTCCGCCAGACACGTTGTCAAAGGTTTCGGATAATTTCATTCAGAGACTACGCCATATTATTGCTACGCATGGTGGATATGTGGAAAATATCGTACTATAGAGTTTCCCAGACCGCAGCGCCATCTGTTGTTGAAAATTGTAACTACTGTAATTTCGAAAGTTTGTCTGTCTGAAAATGTACTGTTGTCCCAAGCATATTGCAACAAACGGTGTATTTCTATCGCTGCTCGTTTAGTTTGTATTGCCGTTTCAAATATACCGGTCATTTTTGAAACACCCTGTACATCGATACGCGCTACTAGCGCCGGGGACGGTCAGGCAGAACAGCAACTCAGTAAGGCCAGTAATTTAAATCATCATGGTGAGATGGAAATACGTTAAAACAGGGTGTCAAATACCAGGTGGTGGGACGGTGAGCCATGCACGGCTCAGTCCAATAAAACAGCAAACAGACACATTTTGACACGAACAATTAACTGGTAATACTAAACATTTCACTGCGCCTACAGTTGAAAATTACATGACGAATCATTTATTTTAAAAATCAGAAGAATTAAGGAAAGGCCTACAGTAGCAGGCAACGGATATACTAACGCACAGCCACAAAATTCAAAATAAGTTTTCTTACTCAACACGGCGCTTAACACTGGCTAAAGATTCACAAGCACCACCGATGTACAAGTTTAACGAATATAACAAATAATGAAGGGCAATGCGCTCAACGCCAACATGTTAGCCAAAGACCACGTTGTTGTTGTGGTCCTCAGTCCAGAGACTGGTTTGATGCAGCTCTACATGCGACTCTGTCCTGTGCAAGCTTCTTCATCTACCAATACCTACTGCAACCTACATCCTTCTGAATGAGCTTAGTGTATTCATCTCTTGGTCTCCCTCTACGACTTTTACCCTCCACGCAGCCCTACAATACTAAATTTGTGATCCCTTGATGCTTCAGAACATGTCCTACCAACCGATCACTTCTTCTAGTCGTGCCATTAACTCCTCCCCGATTTTATTAAATACCTCCTCATTAGTTATGTGATCTACCCAGCTAATCCTCAGCACCAGATTTCGTAAACTTCTAATCTCTTCTTGGCCAAACTATTTATCGTCTATGTTTCACTTCCATACATAGCTACACTCCATACAAATACTTTCAGAAACGACTTCCTGACACTTCAATCTATACTCTGTGTTAACAAATTTCTCTTCATCAGAAACGCTTTCCTTGCCATTATCGGTCTACATTTTATATCCTCTCTCCTTCGACCACCGTCAGTTATTTTGCTCCCCAAATAGCAAAACTCCTTTACTACTTTAACTGTCTCATTTGCTAATCTAATTCCCTCAGCATCACCTCACTTAATTCGACTACATTCATTATCCTCGTTTTACTTTTGTTGATGTTCATATTATATCCTCCTTTCAAGACACTGTCCATTCTGTTCATTTGCTCTTCCATGTCCTTTGTTGTCTCTGAGAGAATTACAATGTCATCGTCGAACCTCAAAGTTTTTATTTCTTCTCCATGGATTTTAATACCTACTCCGAATTTTCATTTGTTTCTTTTACTGCTTGCTCAATATGAATAGCGATATCGATATACTGCGACAAAGCCGCCATGGCTCACTAAATCCCTTGGATGGTTTAAATCAGTCTGGTACGCATATTAGTAACAATCGGGAAAGGATTACTGTATGGGTAAGGACCACTGTCCTATTGGGATGAATGTGATAACGTGGAGAAAGAAGGCAAGACTACGAGATGGACAGCGAGAAGAAAGGTCGAGATAGATACAGATAGTGGTAGGAGGAAATGGATGGAGATAAGGGAGGGGGCCGGGCCTGAGCGGGTGGGGGGGGGGGAGTATGAAGGAGATCGGCACCGAAAGAACAGGGGAGGAGATGATTATCTAGAGGGAGTAGAATAACAAAAGGAGGTAGGAGGAGATGGACAGAAGGGTAGAAGTAGATTGATAGAGAGTGAGAGGCGGAAGTGATACAGAGAGGGGCAAGTGTAGATGGAGATGAACAGAGGTGGAAGGAGGCTGAACTAATCGAAGATTTGAATAAATACATATCGAGGGGATGCCAGGTACACAGCTATTGTTTTAATAAATGAACCCAGCACCTTATACTGAAGGTGGATATTCCTCATGGTCGAGGTGCCATGCCATTCCAATATAAAATTTTTCACTGGCGCTTAATGGTGTCTCATTGTGTTAAGAAATATAACTTGACACGCACACTAGCTTCACACAAGTCTACGGTTGGAGGACTTGTCTTGTGGAGAGGTAGTGGATTGTAAACACAAACCTTTCTCATGAATCAATCTCTGTGTAATGAAGACAGTATCAAAAACACTGTAGCAGTTTCTGTGGTCGACTTTCGCATACAGACAGAATTACATCATTTATAATGTTTATGAAAGGAAAGTACAACTTTTGGTCAAGCTTCACAGTACTCTAGATTTGTGACAGGTGTTTGTTAATTCCTTTACCCGCCATACACCTGCTACTTTAGATGACCAGTTCGTAGTTCCCATTATTGCCGTGATGCTTCACTCCAATCGACAGTTAACAGATATCAATTCACATATTGCTCACTTATCCTTATTCAAATTATAAATTAAGTACACCAACCTTCCTCTGGAAGCAGTCTATTAGTCGAAACTGCATTGGAAATCCCCTGGTGTTTCCTAAGATTGCCCTTCATATCCTTACCGAAAATGTGGCGGGGAAATTTAAATCATATATGTATTGAAACTTCCTGGCAGATTAAAACTGTGTGCCCGACCGAGACTCGAACTCGGGACCTTTGCCTTTCGCGGGCAAGTGCTCTACCATCTGAGCTACCGAAGCACGACTCACGCCTGGTACTCACAGCTTTACTTACACCAGTACCTCGTCTCCTGTAAAGCTGTGAGTACCGGGCGTGAGTCGTGCTTCGGTAGCTCAGATGGTAGAGCACTTGCCCGCGAAAGGCAAAAGTCGCGAGTTCGAGTCTCGGTCGGGCACAGAGTTTTAATCTGCCAGGAAGTTTCATATCAGCGCACACTCCGCTGCAGAGTGAAAATCTCATTCTCATATATGTATTGCTAGATAGAATAATATTTACTGCTGATATGCCCAAACCACTCCTCCAGGCTACCTCCTTCATAATTCTGATGACATCGCTTTACTCGCTCTGTATCTACCAATCAAGAAATCCCAACGATCCCTCTAAATTCACTTAGTTTACCTCTGTATGTAACCAATGGCTCCTTATGATCAACCCTTTCCAAAACCCAGGCAACAACGCGACGGTCGCAGGTTCGAATCCTGCCTCGGGCATGGATGTGCGTGTTGACCTTAGCTTAGTTAGGTTTAGCTAGTTCTAAGTTCTAGGGGACTGATGACCACAGATGTTAAGTCCCATAGTGCTCAGAGCCATTTGAACCATTTGAACCAGGCAACAACTGGAATAGGACGCCAGTTTTCCACCTTCTGCCTCCGTGACTTCTACCTAAGCATTTATGACCGTCCTGCCCTGTTAACTAGTACACTAAAATAGCTTGTACCAACCATCGACCAGCAAGTAAAGTCGAAACATCCAATAGAAAACCCACAATAGACTGACACTGACACACAAAAATTATATTTGACATAGCTCAGAGCACTTCTGTGATAGACGGTATATTCAAATACTAATGTTTTTGTTTTTGTTTCATGTATTTTGTCTACTTGCTTTTGATTGCTTGAAATCCTTTAAAAAAAATCCAAACGTGCCCAGTGTAAACAAAACTTTTGTTACAGTCGCAAAAGATGGAATATTTCTCAATATTACATACGACAACTATGTGGTACTTAAATTAAATATTGTTATACAGTAAATTTTATATGAAATGTAGGTATCTTGTCCACATTTCATTCTCAACATTGTGGCAACTACAATCGACCATACGGAAAGTATACTCTATGGACTTTTACCTCAGCAAACTCTTCAAAATTTCGTGCAATGGTTTACTATATTTAATGCTGCTTAATAACTGTGTTGAACATCGAAACAAAATCAAGTCATTTATGGGGGGAAGGTATCAGTCAAGAAGATGTGTAAAAAATCTAACTTTTGGGCCAAATAGTTTTTGTGGGATTGAATGATAAGAGTGTCAAAGCAGTCGGAACACCTTGTGTCTGCACAGGCGAGCAGTGCAGTGACAAAATCGCGCACAGCGCGGAATGCAGAGAGCACGTCTTTGCAGCAGCGAAAGGGTTAATGCGGCAGTGGTGGCTTTACTTCATGAACTGCGCGCTCCCCCCTAAACGTAAGCTTGCGAACTATGCTATACTATGGCGCTGCTTCTCTTGGCGCGTGCGTCGTGTGCAACTGGCAACGCAGCAATCTCCCGCGTGTGGGCGGGCATGCGCGAGCCGCCAAGATAAAAGAATTGAACTATAGCACATAAACTTGCACAACTATTGTAGGTGTGGACTTCATGTCCGTCTTGGCTACAATAATGCGTTCGCTAATCTGTTCATAAGTACATCCGTGGTCTAGGGTCCGTGGAACCTCCTAGGGGTCCGTGTTTCGGACCCCACGTGGAGGAAAAATACCAGTGTGGACGGAAATTTGCCAGAAACTTATGTTACCTTGCGTGCCGATTCCAGACGTGTTCCTTGATAGATTCCTCGTTCCCGTCTGCAGGCCTTGGGGTACCTCACGGACATGCGATTAGCGCCTTTAATTTATTGGCTTTTCCGTTCTGGTTTGAGAATACCAGACAGCAGGTAAATAATAATAGGTAATGATAGTAGTACGTTTACAGAGTAAAACTTTTTAACGGTGCGTAATACAAACTTGTGGCGCTTGACAATGGCTTTTTACGTAAAATCGTTTCATTGTAAGTTCGTGAGTGACTCTTCCGAAAATATTTCTTTAACGGATTTCGTAGATTGAATGATTCCAAAGTTTTAGCTGATATTGCACTATTCACAAGGTTTGTAACACGGAACCTTTAGCGTTCCAAACACGGTTTAATCGGAAGAATAGCTTGCAACGTAAATGAAACACAAGGTTTAAATAATATCACTGTGTTCACTAAATATTATAATAAATTAAATTACATAGACACATACATTAATTCTGCTTCTGTGTGTGAATACGAGTACGCCTAGTAAGATTTCGTCTTAATAAAATAGAATAATGGCGGTGTGCCAAATAATTATGGCAGATATGCGTCCGATCTGGACCGCTTCAAGAACAAAAAAGGTGCCGACTTCTCGGCAACAAAACTGAACTGCGTAATTATTCTAATGTTTCATAACCGCTTGTACTAATTAAAGTCTTAATAAATTCTTTATTTATTTTCTGAACTTATATGTACGTTTTTGCAATATATCCACGGCTGTTGGCTGCGCGGCTTAAACGAACAGCTCGGTACGTGGTTCCCTCCGATCAAGTTTCTTTCGGGAGGTGCCAATGACACCCGCACTGCCCCCTGCCGCTGTCGGGACATAATCGATCTTGCTCAGGCTCGTCGTATGCCTCGACTTCTGGCAGCTCTTAAATTCATCCAAAAGTTCGATAGGGCCGATCACGATTACCTGAAAGGGCTGCTCCACAAAATGTGCTACTCTGACACCGTTGACGTTACGATGTTTCTCCTTCGTGGAGCTACGTCTCGTGTACTCTACTACAGTGGCTGTTTGATTCCTCCCATTTCGATCCGTCGATCCGTCCGTCAAGGCTGCCCGCTCTCTGCACTGTTGTATGCTTTCGCCAGGGTACCGTTGCTCTGTGCCCTTCGTCAACGCATCTCTGGGATGTCTCTCGGTGACCATTGACACACACAGTGGTTACGCCACGCCACAAGTTGGGAAACGGCCAAATTTCTCGTAGTTTATTATCGAGTTGAGATTTTCACAAATGTTTTATTCGTATCTTACAGAAACTAGCAGTACGGCAGTAAACAGCCTATTAAACACGACGCTAACGGCAGTCAAGTAATTTATGCAAAACAACAATTTAAAAAATTAAAAAAAGAACACAGAAGCTAGCAGTATGACAATGTTGTTGTTGTGGTGGTCTTCTGTCCTGAGACTGGTTTGATGCAGCTCTCCATGCTACTCTATCCTGTGCAAGCTTCTTCACCTCCCAGTACCTACTGCAACCTACATCCTTCTGTATCTGTTCAGTGTATTCATCTCTTGGTCTCCCTCTACGATTTTTACCCTCCACGCTGCCCTCCAATACTAAATTGGTGATCCCTTGATGCCTCAGAACATGTCCTACCAACCGATCCCTTCTTCTGGTCAAGTTGTGCCACATCCTTCTCTTCTCCCCAATCCTATTCAATACTTCCTCATTAGTTATGTGATCTACCTATCTAATCTTAAGCATTCTTCTATAGCACCACATTTCGAAAGCTTCTATTCTCTTCTTGTCCAAACTATTTATCGTCCATGTTTCACTTCCATACACGGCTACACTCCATACAAATACTCTCAGAAACGACTTCCTGACACTTAAATCAATGCTCGATGTTAACAAATTTCTCTTCTTCAGAAACGCTTTCCTTGCCATTGCCAGTCTACTTTGTATATCCTCTCTACTTCGAAGATCATCAGTTGTTTTGCTCCCCAAGTAGCAAAACTCCTTGACTACTTTAAGCGTCTCATTTCCTAATCTAATACCCTACTTAATTCGACTACATTCCATTATCCTTGTGTTGCTTTTTTTGATGTTCATCTTATATCTTCCATTCAAGACACTATCCATTGCATTCAACTGCTCTTCCAAGTCTTTTGCTGTCTTTGAGAGAATTACAATGTCATCGGCGAACCTCAAAGTTTTTATTTCTTCTTCATGGATTTTAATACCTATTCCGAATTTTTCTTTTGTTTCCTTTAATGCTTGCTCAATATACAGATTGAACAACATCGGGGAGAGGCTACAACCCTGTCTCACTCCCTTCCCAATCACTGCTCCCCTTTGATGTCCCTCGACTCTTATAACTGCCATCTGGTTTCTGTACAAATTGTAAATAGCTTTTCGCTCCCTGTATTTTACCCCTGCCACCTTCAGAATTTGAAAGAGAGTATTCCAGTCAACATTGTCAAAAGCTTTCTCTAAGTCTACAAATGCTAGGAACGTAGGTTTGTCTTTCCTTAATCTAGCTTCTAAGATAAGTCGTAGGGTCAGTATTGCCTCACGTGTTCCAATATTTCTACGGAATCCTAACTGATCTTCCCCAAGGTCGGCTTCTACCAGTTTTTCCATTCGTCTGTAAAGAATTCGTGTTAGTATTTTGCAGCTGTGACTTATTAATCCGATAGTTCGGTAATTTTCACATCTGTCAACATCTGCTTTCTTTGGGATTGGAATTATTATATTCTTCTTGAAGTCTGAGGGTATATCGCCTGTCTCATACATCTTGCTCACCAGATGGTAGAGTTTTGTCAGGACTGGCTCTCCCAAGGCTGTCAGTAGTTCTAATGGAATGTTGTCTACTCCCGGAGCTTTTTTGCGACTCAGGTCTTTCAGTGCTCTGTCAAACTCTTCACGCAGTATCATATCTCCCATTTCATCTTCATCTACATCCTCTACCATTTCCATAAAATTGTCCTCAAGAACATCGCCCTTGTATAGACCCTCTATATACTCCTTCCACCTTTCTGCTTTCCCTTCTTTGCTTCGAACTGGGTTTCCATCTGAGCTCTTGATATTCATACAAGTGGCTCTCTTTTCTCCAAAGGTCTCTTTAATTTTCCTGTAGGCAGCATCTATCTTACCCCTAGTGAGATAAGCCTCTACATCCTTACATTTGTCCTCCTGCCATCCCTGCTTAGCCATTTTGCACTTCCTGTCGATCTCATTTTTGAGGCGTTTGTATTCCTTTTTGCCTGCTTCACTTACTGCATTTTTGTATTTTCTCCTTTCATCAATTAAATTCAGTATCTCCTCTGTTACCCAAGGATTTCTATTAGCCCTCGTCTTTTTAACTACTTGCTCCTCTGCTGCCTTCACCACTTCATCTCTCAAAGCTACCCACTCTTCTTCTACTGTATTTCTTTCACCCATTCCTGTCAATTGTTCCCTTATGCACTCCCTGAAACACTGTACAACCTCTAGTTCTTTCAGTTTATCCAGGTCCCACCTCCTTAACCACCTCCTTAACCACATCTCAGCAATAAGCACCTTTTAAAACACGCCGCTAACGCCAATCAAAGTAATTTATAGCAATACAACAATTTTTAAAAAATTTAAAGAACATTAGTAAACAGGCTACTAAAGTAAATACAGAACTTTGTTAATAAAGTACGGAAGGTAGTGAAGCTACTAACACCACCATTAAAAAGATTAAACAGGTCTCAGCAAACACACGATTAATGGCAATAAAAGGAATTTACAGACTTGGAAGAATTTAAAAAAAATTTAAACCAAAGTGTCCTGGAATATCATTAGAACGTAACAGATATGACGGGCCCGTGTAAGGCGGCCACAAATCACCCACTCAGGGTTGCTCAGGCTAGACAGAATACTGACCAATTTAAATAGGCCCGTAAATACAATTGTCACTCTCAGGCTGGTCACTACACCGACTTTTAGCCAGCAAAAACTTGTTATAAGATGGCTTAACTTGCTCACAGAATTAGAACTAAACTCGTGCAAGGAAACATTACACCACACCGTCCTGAATGAGCGACCTCATGATCAACCAACAAGAAGCATGAATTTACTCATAACCCACGACAGAACAGCGAAACAATCAAACTGCCAAAACTACACCCCCCATCGGACAGTAACGAGAGGAGGAGGAAAGAACACTGTCTTCAATTACACCGGTGCCAGGGACAGGAAACCCGGTCGCCGGAGGCCACAAGGCAGAAGAGACGCTGCTTACACAAAATTATCCCTTAATGATTAGACCTTCCACGAACTTAACTTGCAATGAAGCTCGAACAGTCAGTACACGACCTCCGATGGCAAGGATCCACACATCCGACCGCGCACGCGTCGCCAGCGTACCCAACACGCCACGGTCACGCGACAAAACGCTCTGTCACCGGAGTTCACGTCTTCTCTGCAACGTTGACGGGTAATGACCGCTCCTTCACGTTAGGTGTCTCCTTTTAAACTCCAGTGTTGAAACGGAGGATTTACAGAAGCTTGTTAACGTCCCACCAAGGCGAAATGAACAGCAACTACTCGTGAAGCGATTCTGTATATAAAAAACACGCGGGGAGCTCTTCAACTCTACCCTCTCGTTACACACAACCGACATACATCACGTTGCGACTCGGTACAACCGACCACGCCTGCTTCGCGCTGGAGAGCCACACTGCCCTCCCGTGTCCACCGCTCTCTCCCTGCGCAACGCCCCTACTTCCGCGCCACCACAAAAAGTTAAAACCGGTCAAAGATCTCACTTCCTCCATAGCAGTTTCCCGGAAGCAGAAACGCAGATTTCGATAGCAGAGGTAAAAGACAACCAAGCAGCCACTTAATGACAGACAACATATCAAACAAACATGTCAGGGGAAGAAAAGGAAAACCAATGCAATCTAAACGCAAGGTGTAGCCCGAGTCAATACACGGCTCAACCATATATTCAGCTGTACTGCTTATGCAGACCTCGTCATCGTTCTCCGTTGCGGTGCTGGGATCAGGGAGTCATTGGCGTGAGTTACCACCGACGGCGAAGCTTCCGGCAGCTGCCTAAACGTCCGCAAATGGCCATGGCTACAGGTGTGGTAATTCCCGGGGACTGTGTTGCTCCTTTGCGGGTGGCTGATACTCTCCGGTGCTTAGGATTCGATTTCTCAAGTGATTTGCGGCGGACAATTGCCCTCAAGGGCCGACGTCTAGTTTCCCAACTACCAGGTGGGCTGTTACCTCGCCATTTACGAGCCCTTGATCCTCTGCAACGGACACAATACGTAAATGTATATTTGGCGTCATGCATCCCGAAAGTGACGCAGACACATCCTATTCCGCCATCCATGGCCCGCCGCGTGCTAGCGGCATTGGGTTCATATCTTTGCCACGGTTTGCTGTTCAAGATAAGGTCCGTGACCCTCACCCTCCCGTGGTGTGCAAGAGCGGTTTAGGTCTGCATCAAGTGCCTGGCAGTGAAAGATTACCGTCCAACCTCCTTGCCTGGGGGCGTCAGATGGAAGCTGATGTCGTCAAGCCCAGAATGAAAACTGCCCAACTGATGACTGGGGAAAGGAGTTTGACAGCGGTACCTAGATAGCGTGCCCTTTCTGTACGATACTAGCCAAGGGGCTGGAGGGCTCACCCGCTGATGTGTGGATCCCTGAATTCCATATCTTTTACTTTAAATGAATTCCTTTAACTTGACATCTTTGAGATTTTTACGGTATGTTAAAGATCGATGACAGTTGATTACCTATTTATTTTAAACATTATCACTCGACTTTACAGCGATTGCAGCAATTGTTTCAGTTTAAAGTTATTACAATTTTACAACTTATGGCTCGAGTGTATTGTATAATAATCTGCACGCACATTTCTACGGGTAAGACGGAAATGCGTTGGCCAAATGTATACCACGAAAGTCTCCGAATATTTTACATAGGACACTCACTATGTGAGGAGGATAACTACATTAACACAGGGTGTCAAATTTCCAAAATTAAACGAGCTCATTCATTTCCTTACACAATCCGAAGCTGGAAACAAAAGAATTAGTGCAAATATTCAAATACCTCTCTTCCATGCGTGAACATTGAGTCAGACACACTGAGGGCACGTCTGCTCACTTACCCGTCTTCTGTAACACCTCAGAATATGGCGGGCACCCGGAGGTCTTCCTGGGCCCCGGTGGACGGGGTGGTCGAACCACTTGGCCGTGACCAATCTCTCCATCCCAAATCTTGTGACACTGGAATGTTTTTTACTTTTACCTACCTGTGCTGTCTCTCTGATCCCCTACCAGGAGTAAGGTTGGCACTACTGTACTACAGAACTACTTCCCAACTAAGATTTGGCCACGCTTTACGGAAAGGTGTGAGGAGGATTAGGAAAGTTCATGTGCAGATTCACATTCACGTACAAGAAATTCATAATACACGACACATATAAATACGTATTATGAAGCCTGACACATTTCTTTCCACCCGTCCACATGGGTTCTGTTGCACCTGCGGCCGGCCGCGTCGAGTAATAAAATTGGCGGCGGAGCCGCCTCAGTTTGTATTTCCCGATGCGAGCGAGCAGCGAAACCTGCTGCTTATGGAGCGGAAACTACTGTACCGTTTCAACAGAGCGGTAGCCCCTTTCACTGGCTCTCACATGACGTTGCGCACCTATCCAACTTTCGTAAGCCCCGCCACCCTTCTTTTACTTCTGCCACATTTTTCCCGAACTGAGCTATGTCCGTACTGCGATAATACCAGCGCACTTGACATCCACGAAGGCGATCTACGCTGTCACTCAGGAGCACAGGTCACTGAATGTGGCGGATGGGAACATCCCCACGTCGACTGGCTTGCCGTTTGGCGATCGGTGTGCGCTGCTTATCTTCACACTGATGCCCAGTCTGCATGGTACCTTACTGTCAATGGGAAGGTAATGTGTCGATCATGCATTTACAGGAATCATCTCGCTAACACCCCGTTGTGTTTCGCCTGTGATGTCTTAGACACAAACGAGCACCACCTGGAGCGCAGATGGGCAAGAGGTGTCTGATTCTACGTGCAGCCGATGTTGTCCCTAATTACCCATACGACTCCTCATCAGATACCTACTCAACTGCACCTGTTTCCGGTCACGGGATACTTTCTGCAAGCGGAGACGAGCTCTGTGAAGTGGATTTGTGGACACGAAGCTCACTATTTGTTAGCTGATGGAGAGAAAACTATCCTTGATTTTTGGCAGATCCTTAATGAACGCCATTGTGCAATTGACCATTAATCAAAATAAAATTTTTCTTCAGTTTCCTTTGCATTGTCTCCCTTAACCCACCCGGGAACTGGTTTCTTCCTGTCAAGAGAAGTTGATACCCCTATATTCCACTGCTACCGATGTATTCTCTGGTCATCGGAATGTTCTTCGCAGACGAACCATATTTTGATGGTCTGAATGAGTCTGACGTCTTGCTAAGCTCTCCTCGCGACGCCAGTTTCCTGCAATTCTGATATTAATGTGAAAAAATAAGTAAATAAATAAAAATAAAAAAGAAAGAAAAGGCAAATAATAAACGATGTTCATTGTACCTCTACTCCGCGTTCCCTACGCTTTCCTTGGCCCCTACAGGGTGGGAAAGGGGCATGCTGGCCAGACGTCGGGTTGTGACCCTGTCTACTTTGCCCCAACCCTCCCTTTGGGCACCAGGAAGGTTTATTAAAAAAAGGAAGGGGTAGCGTCTTTGATTAGCACTGGAAACCTCCTCGTTTCCGAGTTCGAAACCCACCACCGTCTAAATTTTGATTAATTATCAGCACTGGCGGACAAAGACTTCCGGCATAAAAAGTCAACCTCATTATGCATACAGGCTTCTCAAAGAGTGCGGAGGGGCTAATAGAGGTTCAGGGTACTCTCGTGTCGGGGTGTAAAACTGCCCCTAGAGGCAGAACAATCAGCTACAATCAACATTCGTTTCGTCTTCAGCACTGGATCTCAAATACTTCGATTCTGTTCTCTTCTGGTTTTTCCAGAGTTCGTGTTTCACTACCCTAAGGCCTACGTTTGGCACTACTAGACTAATATTGAGCAGATAGGTCCTCTTTCCCAGTGCTAGTCCTCTTTTGAAGTCCTCCTAGATCCGTCCGTAATAGGTTATTTTGCTGCCTGGGTAGCAAAGTTCCTTAACTTCATCTACTTCAAGATCATCAGTCCTGAAGTTAAATTTCTTGCTCTTTTCATATCTGCTACTTCTAGTTACTTTCATATTTCTTCGATTTACTCCCAGTCCATATGCTGTACTGATTAGACTGTTTAATCTGTGTAATTAGTAAGCATTAAAGGAATCAAAGAAAAATTTGGCGTAGGAGTTAATGTCCAGGGAAGATAAACAAAAATTTTGAGATTTGCCGATGACAATACAATTCTGTCAGACACAGCAAGGGACTTGGAGGAGCAGTTGAATGGAATGGACAGTGTCGTAAAAAGAGGATGTAGTATGAACATCAACAGAAGCAAAACGAGGGTAATGGAATGTACTTGAATTATATCAGGTGATGCTGAGGGATTTAGATTAGGAAATGAGACGCCTAAAGTAGTAGATGAAGCAATGAAACTGATGACGTTCGAAGTTGGGAGGATATAAAATGTGGTGTAGAAATGGCATGAAAAGCGTTTCTGAAGAAGAGACATTTGTTAACATCGAATATAGATTTAAGAGTCAGGAAGTCTTATCTGAAAATATCTGCATGGAATGCAGTCAAATATGGAAGAGAAACATGTACGATGAACAGTGTAGACAAGAGGAGAATAGTGGCTTTTGAAATGTGATGCTACAGAAGAACTGTGAAGATTGGTAGGGTAGATCACATAACTAATGAGAAGATACTAAAAATAACTGTGGAGAAGAGACATTTTTGTTACAACCTGACTAGAAGGAAGGATCGGTTGGTAGGACACATTCAGAGGCATCAAAGAATCATCAATTTAGTACTGGAGGGAAGAGTGGGGGTACAAATCGCAGAGGGAGAACAAGTGATGAATACAGTAAGCAGATTCAGAAGCATGTAGGTTGCAGTGGTTACTCTGAGATGAAGATATCTGCGCAGGATAGAGCAGCATGGAGAGCTGCATCAAACAAGTCTTTGGACTGAAGCCCAACAGTACAATAACAAGCCTGTCCGTTCCATGCAGCAGATCGTGTAATTCTTCTTCACTTTCACTCAGCGATTTCATCAGCGAATCGTATCATTGATATCCTACCACCTCCAATTTTAATCCTACTCCCTAACCTTTCCTTTATTTCCATCACTGCTTCTTCGATGTACAGAGTGAACAGTAGGGGCGAAAGATTGCAACCCTGTCTTACACCCTGTTTCATACAAGCACTTTGTTCCTGGTTGTGCACTCTTATTATTCCTTTTTTCTCTGGTACATATTGTATATTACCCCTCCTCTCCCTGTAGCTTACGCCCATTATCCTCAGAATTTCGAAAATATTGCATCGTTTTTCATTGTCGAACGCTTTCTCCTAGTCGACAAAGCCTGTGAGCGTGTCTTGACTTTTCTTCCATTATCAACCACAACTTTAAAACTGCCTCTCTGGTGCCTTTACCTTTCCTAAAGCCAAGCTATTCGTCATCTAAGACATCCGCAGTTCTCTTACACCTACTCTTTGGCTACTCTGCAGTTAGTCCTCGGGGTCTAGCCAATTTAGTTCATGACGTCACCAGCGGAGCGACATCGCAGTACGGTGACGTACTTCGCTATTCAGTACTCAGTGTTTAGTCTCACGGCTAGAACAGTTAATGCACCTCTGTAGAACGTTAACCTCACTTGGGCGTAGCAGAACTATTGTTCAAAGACTTACAATAGTGCATTTCTATGCCATCATTAGACCAAGGACATTGCACTGTACTACATGGAGACATCCATCGTATGAGTATTCATATTATAGCTACCTTACAATGGTGTTTTTCTAATGATTCCATGTTTGATTTATGCTTCAGTTCCCGTGCATATTCTTGAACAGAAATGCTTTTTCTACGGGTGTCTACCACTCGGACACACTTTGTTTAGCACTAATGCTAAGCGCCATTACACATTATGGAATTCCCATTTAAGGGAAGACATTTTAAATCAAAGACGGAGCAGTGTGCCTTTGGACATGAAGGAATGTACTTGTTCAGAAATGCATGCATGTCTGAAGGATCGTCGCATCGTTCTTCTTAACACAGGCACTGCAATATCGAATCGTAGCAAGGTTTCTGGCTCTTATTTATTGGTTACACGTACCATCCCAACAAAGCTGTCATTAGTGAGAATTTGAAATTAGAGATAAAGCTGACATTTATCGGTTTATAGTGGAGTCATCAGCTAATATGAATGAAGCACACCGCTTACCATATGTAAGTAACAGTGTTTCTCATCGATTGCCCCTTAGCACTGTTGATAAACCGGGTGGTCATATAATGTTTTATTCGAAGTAGCCTATACCACCGTCTCCTAACATATTCACAATTACTCCTGAAAAGCCCTATATAGACCAAAGGGGAACAAAAACATGTTAGTTTTGTATTAGTAAACAAAGAAAACTGATCGTTTGTCGTCATTGTCGAAACGCAGACTTCAAGCGAATCACAAAGACATAACGCGGTATGGTGAAACCAGATGAAAATAGAACAGACGACTTACATTACTGGAAAGCTGGGATTGAAGAACTGTGTGGAGATACCATGGATATCGTAATGGAGAATAATCTAATAATAGACTCAAAATACGAGATTAAGCTACAATTAACACAGAGAGAATGGTACCAAAAGATGGCAAAATGAAAACACATAGGTGCACATTTTGTATGAATGCTGTATTATGCATGTTTGTTGTTAGTAACAAAAGTACAGAGTACCAGAGGTATGAACAAACGTTACCATAGCTTATGAGAAAGTATCATTAATGCTGACAAAATTACAATAAGGCAACATTCAATATGTAAAGATTAAATTATACTACTACACATGAATCTTCGAATCGTTACAATGACCTTTTCATTCTCCACGAGACCATACCATCTTTTCTTTCAACTGCCTTCAGTGACAACTCATTTCAAATGTTCCTCGCCGTGCCATATCTCTCTTTGCATAAAATTTGGTAGTTTGCTCTCACAGACAGCTGTTCTCCAGTAGGAACAGGAAACTAGCGCTAATACATGTAAAAATCACGGTTGTCTCTGTAATTACTATTGGAACCTGGTTACCTATCTTTCGCTTGCAAGGTGGTATCAACAAGAGAGCCAAAAAGAATACAGTTCGGACCGAGGTGGAGATACTCCGCTAGTGGTAAGAAAACGGACTCGCTATCCCGTATAGCGTGCCATTACAGTACAAATTACAGCTCGCTTCGATACTGCAGTGTAAACTACCTATGGATTTTAACTCGAACTGCAACTCCAGACAGTACTTCCAATACCCATATTATGTGCACAGACCACCAATATTTTAACGAGCTAGAAATTCATTGTTTGTTCGCAGTTCTCGTTGAAGTTTGCCCGGTATCTGTCTTTTAGCTCGTGTTTCTGGGTCAAACATTGTATTTTATCGTCCTGGTTAACTGCCAATTTTATTTCGGTCTTTGTTTTTCTTTCTTCCCAGGACCTCGCAACGATACGGCATTACACTGGTTGTTCGATTGCCTGATAGCTATAAATTTCACAAACTCTGCTTCGATTCGCGCTATCTCAGACGACAGACACTGCTGAACATACACCAGACGTAATTTGTGAGGTCGATTTGGAGCAGTATTACATCTTTTTACGTCAACGGCAACTATACTTGGTGTTAAATAATCTCGAAACCGCTTAAACGGGAAACATTCCATGATCTTTTAACAGTAAATAAACTTATAATTTACAAAACAAGGACCAGCTACACGTAAGTAACTTAAAAATTAATTTTTAAGACGTTAGAGTGCTAATGATCAGGGGTTACTAAAATATCTCTTTACTAGAGGCAAGTAATTAAAATAGAGGTAAAAAAAGAGAAGTAAAATTATGTACAATGAATAATGAAACGGTGTTCGTTGTACTGAATGTCTAAGATTACAAAAACCAATAATACATATAAAGAGTTTATAGGAATGATCTACCTAGCTACATCTGACATAAATTAGAGTGTTTGATGTGTGTTCCAGTGTTTTTATATTGAGTACAACAAACAGTGAATGTGGGTATTAGGTGATGAGCACTCTGTGAAATAGAAGAGCACAATAAAAGTTTTTGGTTTTTGTCACAGTCACAAAACTGTGTATTAACTTTGAGTCTAAAGCTGCAAGTATGAATATTGAGTCTAAAGCTGCGTTACTATTAACATTCATCTGATACATGTCGCTGATTGTAGAGCGTGTGTGCTGGCATAAGACGTTGAATAGTGTGTGATCAAGCGGTCTCTAGAGAATTTAAACAGTCTTCTGTGCAAGTGCAAAAATGTCTTCACATTAAAATGTGCAACGTAAATATAGAAATTGTAGCCATCAATGATGCACGACGAACTCATTGCACAGAAAGATAGATTTTTTAAGTTTACGCCATATATTGTTTCACTAAGTTTCTTTTTATGTATGTTTCTATCAAAAACGAAAAGAAAATCTTCTCTCGTTTGTTCACCGAATACTGAACGAAATATTTCTAGTTTACTTTAGAGAACGAAGCCAATAAGAATACAAAACGACGACGCCCAAGAAATCCGTAAAAGCCATCAAAAGAAGTACTTGTAATAAATCCGAAACCGGTAGCGGTTTGATGTGAATAAACTTTTTGGATCATGTCTACGGCTGGCTGTTGTTTTAAACTAAAAACCATGTAACTGTACCACAGCAACTGTTCGCATAATTATTGTCGACAAGACAGCGCGAAGACGCTAGTACAGCTCCGATATTATAACACTTTTTATATGATGCGCAACAGGTAATAACGAAGCAACTTTAAAGTGCAATTACAGTCGATCTTGGAAACCTTTTTAGGTGAGATGCATTAAGTAATAACGAAGCACGTTTAAGGTGTATTTACATCATTACGTACCTGACATACTCGGTCCGAACATGCCTTGAATGCCCAGTGATACCGACCGACCGTCATGTCATCCTCACTCCATAGGCTACATTGGATGAGGATGTAGAAGGGCATGTGTTCAGCACACTGCTGCCCTGGTCGTCGTTTTTTCGTGACCGGAGCCGCTACTTCTCAATCGTTCGCCTCACAAGGGCTGAGTGCACCCCGCTTGCCAACATCGCTGTGCAGTTCCCAACCTTCACGAATCCAGTTGCTTGTCAACTCCGACAGCGCCTAACTTCCGTGATATAATGGAAACAGGTCGTATCGCTGCAGCAAAGTAGTTGCCATTTATCTGATATGCTAACGGATAAATTAAACGAGGATTAAAAATTAACATAAGCTGTAACACTAAGAATGAACGACGCACAAAATTTCATTTTAATGTTACGGAGATACGCTGTTCTGTCTTATTACACTGGCGTATCAAAATATCACATCGCTAGCTAATACAGTGGTTCTCAGCGGCGCCGCATGTGTGGCAATGCTGAAATTAAAACACTGACGAAACCGTGCGGGACCGCCCGTTAGAAATTACCGTGATAAACAGCGCCAACGCAGTGTTTTGTGAACAGCACTCTACCGCTCGACGCTGTCGAGTTTTACGCTTTGTTACCAGATATTAAAGCGCTAAATTTTAATAAAACGGAATTTTCTTGTTTAAAAAAATTTACATTCTGGCTGAGAGCGAAGCAAAATCCAAGCACAGATATATATAGCGGGAAAGAGAACAGTAGATGAGGACTTTTATTTCATTTGCCTGACAGGCGCGAAGGCAGCAGTTAAACACATCTTTTTATCTGTTAATCCATCTTTATACGGGATGGTTGGTGGACTTCGCTAGGTGAATACTACTTGGTGAATGTCAAACTAAAAACACTTATACCCGTTTATATTTGAATGTTTCTTTTACTTATGAGATCAGCTTCTGTGTCTCACTACTTCGGCGTTTCACTACGCCCTACGCCATCTTCAGGGCCCGTGACCGCTGTCTAAAAAAAATACCTGATGTGCAGTCGAAATAGGGACCAGCATTCAGTAACTTGTATCCGTAGAATTCTTTCCTAGCAACGCGATCCTTTCTTTCGTTAATTGTAGACTGAGTCTCCATTTGATGATTTAAGGGATCGCGTTGTTAAAACAGTAGTCTATGGATCCAGTTACTCAATGCTGGCAGGTGTTTCGACTGCACGTGAGAGTGTATTTTCCCTAGACGTCGGTCAGGGTACATGAAGATGACCAAATGGGACTCCGAAACTGATCTCATAAGCAAAATAAAATTAGAAATATAGACGGCTGTAGGTGTTTTTGGTTCTACATTTGCATCTAGTCTTTAGCCAGACTGATTTCATGTATAACTAAGAGGAAGATTCAGTCATTTAGGTAACAAAATATGAACTTTTCGTTGGTTAATGAGGGTCATCTTAGTGTACCAATGTATGACGTAAGTGGTGATCAAACTGGTGTGAGTGTGTTGTGAGGTATCTGATATTAGAGTTGTTACGACTTTACTGCACCGCTCTTTTTATGAATACAGTATCGAGATCTTGTCCGTGTCGATCGCTTCAGATAAAAACTCTGGTGTAAAAAGTTACCTAACGTTTTACGTAACTGAAGATCGGTTTCAATGAAATATTGCAGACTTTCGGTAACAATGTTAATTTGCTGAGATTGCTCGTCCCTTTCTGTGTCGACCATTTTTCTTTGTATTTATTTTATAATGTTTCTTCCGATGGTTCTAGTATTTTTTTCTTAATGTTTCCCTTGTAGAAATTATCCCCAGTGTGATTTGAGGGAAGTACTGATCTTAATTTTGACACTACTTTAGAAATTCTTTTTAAGCAACTGGTATATTTCAGTCGTAGCACAGGGTCGGTATACTCGATTCTAATAACAAGTTTTACTTGAAAGGCGATGTTTCGATTAGTAGTAATTAATTAAAACATCGCTAAATACATATCGTTAACTTTCATAATGCTTTGACAGGGTGAGGTGCCGCAGTGGTTAGCATACTGAACTCTCATTCGGGAGGACGACGGTTCAAAAACCAGTCTACCATCGAGATTTTGATTTTTCACGATTTTCCTAAATCGCCCCAAATAAATTCCGGGATGGTTCCATTCAAAGGGCACCTATCCCTTCTTCATCCAAGTTTGTGCACAGTCTCTGATGACGAGGTGTTAAACCTCTTCATTTTCCTCTCTTCCTTTATTTTCTACGATTCCGTAATTCAACTACTAAAACCGGAGCCCTTATATATTCAGTTTGCTGCCCGCCTGTTTGTCTGTCCGGGTGTTAAGACTACTTCTTCTCAGAATTGCTGGGCGTATCGAGTTGACATATGTGTCACATACTGTGGTTTTCGGGCGATGACGATGTGAAAAATTTAAACTTCTCAGCCAATGCAATGCTGTCAAAAGATACGGCTATCTATATAACGTAATTTGATACTTGCGAATTCACTCATCAAAACCTGTAAAGTACGATACAGCAGTGACTGTATTATTCCGAATTAAGATGTGATGTCCCTTCGCACTTGTATACATATCCGAAGGAACAGGCACTGCGGCGCCTACAGCCATCATGAAATACATGAAATGTAGTCGCAATTTCGAGTATGGAAAATCATCAGCTGTTTTCATGGAATGATGACGGTGAAAATTTATGCCGGACTAGGATTCCAGCACGGATTTCTCGGTTATCACGAGAGGTCGCCTCACCATTTGGCTATCCGAACACGACTACAGTAGTTCTCGTTGGCAAAAAATCATGAAATTTAGCAAGAAGCAATATTTCACAGTACAAGTAAAGGAAAAAAATAAGAACAGTGTTACTCTGGAGTTAAAGCACACGAATTTTTTTTTGTTGTTCGTTATCTGTCTGCCAATCTGTTAAGGGGCTCCGGAAAGGCTCAAAATCATGAAAAGTTCAATTTTTACTTTTTTGCATTTTCTGAATCTGCAGACTATTACCTTTTAATAGATATATAATTTATTCAATGCCGAAGACTACAACTATTTTTAATTTTTTTTTGAAATGTGTTCTACATGGGCGTGACCCACTGTGGCGCTGTTAAACTGCTGTCAAATGGTGTTATTATTAACGTCCGTGTTCATCAGGTACATTTTAGTGATGTGAGATAAAGTATGTGTTGTGGCTAACCTGTGATGGTTCAATATATATCGCTGGTGTGATTGTCGATTGTTTAATGTTTATTTACTCTGTCGTTATCTCGAAAATATTCGTAATTAATTCTGTTTCTTGAGTCTCTGTTTTGTTGAAGTATAATAATGAGTAAAAGTAAAGTTGCTGTGGCGACTTTCAATGATGGCAACATTGTAAGGTGCAAGGTATTTAGAAATTTGGGAATGAAGATAGGTTCTAACATGGTACGAGCGATGCTTGCTTTAGACAAGGAACGCCTTCGGGCTGCAGACAGGGCTGTAAAGAGTCAAGAAATACAAGCAAGAGTAAACAGGAGGAGGAACAAGAGGAAGCTGGAGGAGGAGTTTGCAGAGGATGAAGATAATCCATCCTATGGACCTGGAATGCTCTAAAAAGTTAACCCTAGCATTACCAACGTATTTTTTGTTACATGTAATACCAACAGGGGGGCCTCAAAGGCCCATAAAGAATACCACAATTTATTTTATCATAAATAAAGTTTATTTACTTCTGATACCTCTAATAACAATTCAAAATGCTTAGACATTGTTTTTGTATACTGGATAATAAAAGATGTTATTATAATAGGAATAAAATGAACAAATCACGAGATTCAGTTTGTATATTTTTTGGAATAATGTTTCAAAATAGTGTTTTCTTATAAAAACGACTTTTTTAATTCGATACACTACATGAAGCAAACAAAATTTACTGTCTCATTCTGCAACGCATTTTTCACACAACACTGTCATCCTGCAGTGTTTCCCACAGACGTGTTTGTGGCACTGAGGGCAGGTAACAGTTGACTTTCCCAGCTTGTTGTACTTGATCTTTTTAGATGCAGCTTCTTGGCAGCATAGGTGGCACCGTCCACGTGTTCCTGGTTCTGCTGTTGAGGATGATGGTTCTACAGAGCAGCTGAGCTTCCGTTGTGTGATGCTTTCCATTGCCATTATTACTGGCTTCTGAAGTCCATACAAATTTTGTGCCCGTTTATCTACTTGAGATCTTATTAGTTCGAGACCTAAGTTAGTGATAAAAACTCTTCTGCGGTTTAGCAAATTCTTTTTCCAATTCGGAAAGTTGAGGAGGAAGAGTGAATATGCATTTATTGCTGCTATGTCAATGAGTGTGTAGAAGAGGGACAAAGGCCATCTTCTTGTTCCTCTCTTTGTGCTGTAGTGTCTTGCCATCTGGTCTATGGTGTCCACGCCTCCCTTTGTAGAATTATAAAAAAGATTTATGTTAGTCTTTTTTGAGTCTTCATTCAACACCCCTTCTGAGTGATAAGTTGAAAGCATCAACAGCAGTCGTTTTGGCTTCTCGCGGACTAGCGTTGATGCAAGAGTAACTGGTGGCCTCTGTGTCTGAGGGTCAGTATAAGCAAAGATGGAAGAGTGTAAACTGCGGCCAGTTGTAGTCTTCAGCTCTTCAGGTATGTGTCGTCTGTTAGACTGTAGGGTGCCAACAAGTGTGAGGTGAAAATCATTCCATAGAGTCTCAGCAAGCTCCACTGAAGTATAGTACCGATCTGTGGTAACATTACGGCCTGATTTTTCAATAGGTTTTATTAGTCTCTTTACAATTTCCATCGGTCCATTTGAATGCTGTGTATTTCCTGACTTGCCTGTATAGATGTCCATGCTGATCACATATCTAGTCTCAGAATCAGACAGCATTCGAATTAGAATGCCGTATTTTCCAGGGTTTTCTTTTAGAAACACCTTGAACGGACAGCGACCACGGAACAAAGACAACATCTCATCCACTGTTGTATGTAGACCAGGAATGAAATACAATGGAAGTGAAGAATTGAAGCTTTCAAAAATTTCCCTCATTGGAGCAAACTTGTCAGTCTGGCGACGAATTTCTCTTGTGTTCTTATCATCAAACCTCAATATTTTAGTCAATTCGAAAAATCGTGTCCGACTCATTGATCCATAGTACACTTGTCGGCCCTGAAGCAAAGACCATAAATCTTGGACAGGTATCTTATTGTCATGATTTGAACCCATGATTAGCAAGAGTCCTATATAACAAAATAACTCATCTTCATCTGTGTGCTGAATACCTAGTCGAGAAGCCTCTTCATTTGAGTGTAGTTTTATTAGATTCATAATTTGAGGTGTAAAAAAGAGCTCTATAGCCTCTTTCGGAGACGCAATTCTTCCTTGTTGTCCTAGCCCCATTCTTTCTCGCACTATATTTTGTACAGAACGCCGATATTGTCGAGATGGCTTCGTAATATACTCTCGTCCACTTTTTGCAATGAATTTATCACATTCCGTTTCATTATCATCTGGTGGATTGGCTTCAACCTCATCTTCATTCTCAGACGATGAATCAGTTCTAATTTCTTCCACATCATCATCCACTTCACTTTCCTCTAAATCTGATTCGTTCAAAACTTCTTCTAGCACTCTTTCAATGGAACTATCACGTAAACGATGTCTACTCATGTTGCTGGTTCAACAACAGCAGAAACACTGAAAATAACAATGGTACGCTTCATAATAATATGTCTGAAGGCAACAATGCCAAAATTCGTTTCATGGTAAGAATTTGAAACGAGAGACTCAACCTCGTAAATCTTTCCATGCTATTACCAACGGGTGGGCTTCTAAGGCCCACAGAGAATTAAATCAAGTAAATGAATTTTAATTACATTTTTACTCCGAAATTCTGTAATGACTCAATAGTACATTCAATAACGAACAATTACCTTTGCTTTCAAGTTCATATATCAAAGGGTGTGGATACAACATAGAAAAACTGAGTCAGTGGGCCTACGAGGCCCCCCCGTTGGTAATGCTAGGGTTAATCCAATCTTGGTCTCTCGATTCCCAAAACTTTTATTTTCTCATACTAATTACATGTTTTCTAAGGATCTTCCAAACATATTTGTTTCAAACTTTCAGTAAATGTTACACAGTACCTTCTGCATAATTTAACACAGCCTTTTTCCAAAAAACTGTATATTTTTGAATATGTAAATAAAAAATTGCAAAAAAATATGTTGTGAATTTTCATTACAATTGAAAAAGTCATCTTTAACAACTGAATTAAAATTTTGTAAAATCCCTGTGTTAAGTTGTAGCCCATATTCCAATAAATAATCTGTAAAGAGTTCAACTTCCTACCTTAAATACTTTGTGAGGAAAGATGTAATTTATAAGCGTTATTTTAACATTGCATGTAAAGGGCGTTCCGGAGTCCCTTAAAGATAAAAGCTTTTGTTTCTACTTCTGTCTCAGTTACGTTGCTAAGATTTTTGCTAATGAAGGTGTCTTCCTGTTCATGTGTATTTTTGCTTCTGATGAACATATGTTTCCATATACCGATACCGTGGTCAAGATTTTCAAAAAATCCTTATCCTTCATCTGTTTGGCTGTTGTCATTTACCGTGAAGCATTCATTCCAAGTCTTGGAATTCTCGGCAACAATGCATTGCCAGTATCGATAAAGATAACAGCAAAAAATCGTGGAGCTTCTCGATCCACAGTCTACATATTCGAGTATAATGACTTTTCTGGAGACTAGAAACCTACTCTGTAGGAATCAGCATGGGTTTCGAAAAAGACGGTCATGTGAAACCCAGCTCGCGCTCAGAGGGCCATAGACACGGGTTCACAGGTAGATGCCGTGTTTCTTGACTTCCACAAGGCGTTCGATACAGTTCCCCACAGTCGTTTAATGAACGAAGTAAGAGCATATGGACTATCAGACCAATTGTGTGATTGGATTGAGGAGTTCCTAGGTAACAGGACGCAGCATGTCATTTCAATGGACAGAAGTCTTCCGAAGTAAGAGTGATTTCAGGTGTGCCGCAGGGGAGTGTCATAGGACCGTTGCCATTCTCAATATACATAAATTACCTGGTGGATGACATCGGAAGTTCACTGAGGCTTTTTGCAGATGATGCCGTGGTGTATCGAGAGGTTGTAACAATGGAAAATTGTACTGAAATGCAGGAGGATCTGCAGCGAATTGACGCATGGTGCAGGGAATGGCAATTGAATCTCAATGTAGACAAGTGTAATGTGCTGCGAATACACAGAAAGATAGATCCTTTAGCTACAAAATAGCAGGTCAGCAACTGGAAGCAGTTAATACGATAAATTATCTGGGAGTACGCATTAGGAGTGATTTAAAATGGAATGATCATATAACGTTGATCGTCGGTAAAGCAGATGCCAGACTGAAATTCATTGGAAGAATCCTAAGGAAATGCTATCCGAAAACAAAGGAAGTAGGTTACAGTACGCTTGTTCGCCCACTGCATGAATACTGCTCAGCAGTGTGGGATCCGTACCACATAGGGTTGATAGAAAATATAGAGAAGATCCAACGGAGATCAGCGCTCTTCGTTACAGGATCATTTAGTAATGGCGAAAGCGTTGCGGAGATGATAGATAAACTCCAGTGGAAGACTCTGCAGGAGAGACGCTCAGTAGCTCGGTACGGGCTTTTGTCAAAGTTTCGAGAACATACCTTCACCGAAGAGTCAAGCAGTATATTGCTCCTTCCTACGTATATCTCGCGAAGAGACCATGAGGATAAAATCAGAGAGATTAGAGCCCACACAGAGGCATACCGACAGTCCTTCTTTCCACGAACAATACGAGACTGGAACAGAAGGGAGAACCTATAGAGGTACTCAGGGTACCCTCCGCCACACACCGTCAGGTGGCTTGCGGAGTATGGATGTAGATGTAGATGTAGATGTAGAAATCCCTAGCTCAATGCATACTGAAGTTTGTACAGGAGCCTCAGTGGGCGAGTCCCTCTCGCACTTACCAGATGTGGAAGTATGTAACCGGAATTCCCCTACAGGTGGTGCTAGCCGTCAGTGGATGCACAGTGAGACCGCGTCTGGAGCGCCATCTGCTTCCTGTACTAGCTGACGACGAGTGTTAACACACAGTAACCAATCTCCCACACACGGATATTTGTTTCAAACCCGTACACAAGTCGAGCTCCGTGTTTAAGAATTACGATTTGTGGACAGCACTGGCTTTGTGTTATCATTTGAACAAAACTGGTGGGGAATCGCATGGAATGCTTGTGGAAGCCCTTTCTGAAGGTCTACAGCAGCACATCTACATCACATCTACAAGGTGTATCAAAAATGACCGGTATATTTGAAACGGCAATAAAAACTAAACGAGCAGCGATAGAAATACACCGTTTGTTGCAATATGCTTGGGACAACAGTACATTTTCAGGCGGACAAACTTTCGAAATTACAGTAGTTACAATTTTCAACAACAGATGGCGCTGCAAGTGATGTGAAAGATATAGAAGACAACGCAGTCTGTGGGTGCGCCATTCTGTACGTCGTCTTTCTGCTGTAAGCGTGTGCTGTTCACAACGTGCAAGTGTGCTGTAGACAACATGGTTTATTCCTTAGAACAGAGGATTTTTCTGGTGTTGGAATTCCACCGCCTAGAACACAGTGTTGTTGCAACAAGACGAAGTTTTCAACGGAGGTTTAATGTAACCAAAGGAACCAAAAGCGATACAATAAAGGATCTATTTGAAAAATTTCAACGGACTTGGAACGTGACGGATGAACGTGCTGGAAAGGTAGGGCGACCGCGTACGGCAACCACAAAGGGCAACGCGCAGCAGGTGATCCAACAGCGGCCTCGGGTTTCCGTTCGCCGTGTTGCAGCTGCGGTCCAAATGACGCCAACGTCCACGTATCGTCTCATGCGCCAGAGTTTACACCTCTATCCATACAAAATTCAAACGCGGCAACCCCTAGCGCCGCTACCATTGCTGCACGAGAGACATTCGCTAACGATATAGTGCACAGGATTGATGACGGCGATATGCATGTGGGCAGCATTTGGTTTACTGACAAAGCTTATTTTTACCTGGATGGCTTCGTCAATAAACAGAACTGGCGCATATGGGGAACCGAAAAGCCCCATGTTGCAGTCCCATCGTCCCTGCATTCTCAAAAAGTACTGGTCTGGGCCGCCATTTCTTCCAAAGGAATCATTGGCCCATTTTTCAGATCCGAAACGATTACTGCATCACGCTATCTGGACATTCTTCGTGAATTTGTGGCGGTACAAACTGCCTTAGACGACACTGCGAACACCTCGTGGTTTATGCAAGATGGTGCCCGGCCACATCGCACGGCCGACGTCTTTAATTTCCTGAATGAATATTTCGATGATCGTGTGATTGCTTTGGGCTATCCGAAACATACAGGAGGCGGCGTGGATTGGCCTCCCTATTCGCCAGACATGAACCCCTGTCACTTCTTTCTGTGGGGACACTTGAAAGACCAGGTGTACCGCCAGAATCCAGAAACAATTGAACAGCTGAAGCAGTACATCTCATCTGCATGTGAAGCCATTCCGCCAGACACGTTGTCAAAGTTTTCGGGTAATTTCATTCAGAGTTTACGCCATATTATTGCTACGCATGGTGGATATGTGGAAAATATCGTACTATAGAGTTTCCCAGACCGCAGCGCCATCTGTTGTTGAAAATTGTAACTACTGTAATTTCGAAAGTTTGTCCGCCTGAAAATGTACTGTTGTCCCAAGCATATTGCAACAAACGGTGTATTTCTATCGCTGCTCGTTTAGTTTTTATTGCCGTTTCAAATACACCGGTCCTTTTTGAAACACCCTGTATATGGATACTCTGCAAATTACATTTAAGTGCCTGGCAGAGGGTTCATCGAACCACCTTCACAATTCTCTATTATTCCAATCTCGTATAGCGCGAGGAAAGAATGAACTCGTATATCTTTCCGTGCGAGCTCAGATTTCCCTTATATTATCATGGTCATCGTTTCTCCCTACGTAGGTCGATGTCAACAAAATATTTTCGCATTCGGAAGAGAAAGTTGGTGACTGGAATTTCGTGAGAAGATTCCGTTCCAACGAAAAACGCATTTGTCTTAATGATTTCCATCCCAAACCGTGCATCATTTCTGTGACACTCTCTCCAATATTTCGCGTTAATACAAAACGTGCTGCATTTCTTTGAACCTTTTCGAAGTACTCCTTCAGTCCTATCTGGTAAGGATTAGACACCGCGCAGCAGTATTTTAAAAGAGAACGGACAAGCGTAGTGTAGGCAGTCTCCTTAGTAGGTCTGTTACATTTTCTAAGTGTCCTGCCAATAAAAGGCAGCCTTTGGTTTGCCTTCCCCACAACATTTTCTATGTGTTCTTTCCAATTGTTCGTAATTCAAATACCTGCGTATTTAGTTGAATTTACGGCTTTTAGATTAGACTGATTTATCGTGTAACAGAAGTTCAACCAGTTCCTTTTAGCATTCATGTGGATGACCTCACACTTTTCGCAGCATTCAGATATTTTTTCTTAATCGTTTTCCAGTTTGTATTGATCTTCTGATGACTTTATAACTCGATAAACGATAGCGTCATCCGCAAACAACCTAAGACGGCTGCTCAGATTGTCTCCTAAATCGTTTATATAGGGCCTATAACACTACCTAGGGGAACGCCTTGAATCACTTCTGTCTTACTCGATGACTTTCCGTCAGTTACTATGAAATGTGACATCTCTGACAGGAAATCGCGAATCCAGTCACATAACTGAGACGGTATTCCACAAGCACGCAATTTCACTACGAGCCGCTTGTGTGGTACGGTGTCAAAAGTCTTCCTGAATTACAGGAATACGGAATCGATCTGAAATCCCTTGTCAATAGCACTCAGCACTTCATGTGAATAAAGAGCTAGTTGCGTTTCACAGGAACGGTATTTTCTAAACCAATTTTGACTGTGTGTCAACAGAGTGTTTCCTTGGAGGTAATTCATACTGTTCGAACACAATATACACTCCTGGAAATGGAAAAAAGAACACATTGACACCGGTGTGTCAGACCCACCATACTTGCTCCGGACACTGCGAGAGGGCTGTACAAGCAATGATCACACGCACGGCACAGCGGACACACCAGGAACCGCGGTGTTGGCCGTCGAATGGCGCTAGCTGCGCAGCATTTGTGCACCGCCGCCGTCAGTGTCAGCCGGTTTGCCGTGGCATACGGAGCTCCATCGCAGTCTTTAACACTGGTAGCATGCGCGACAGCGTGGACGTGAACCGTATGTGCAGTTGACGGACTTTGAGCGAGGGCGTATAGTGGGCATGCGGGAGGCCGGGTGGACGTACCGCCGAATTGCTCAACACGTGGGGCGTGAGGTCTCCACAGTACATCGATGTTGTCGCCAGTAGTCGGCGGAAGGTGCACGTGCCCGTCGACCTGGGACCGGACCGCAGCGACGCACTAATGCACGCCAAGACCGTAGGATCCTACGCAGTGCCGTAGGGGACCGCACCGCCACTTCCCAGCAAATTAGGGACACTGTTGCTCCTGGGGTATCGGCGAGGACCATTCGCAACCGTCTCCATGAAGCTGGGCTACGGTGCAGCACACCGTTAGGCCGTCTTCCGCTCACGCCCCAACATCGTGCAGCCCGCCTCCAGTGGTGTCGCCACAGGCGTGAATGGAGGGACGAATGGAGACGTGTCGTCTTCAGCGATGAGAGTCGCTTCTGCCTTGGTGCCAGTGATGGTCGTATGCGTGTTTGGCGCCGTGCAGGTGAGCGCCACAATCAGGACTGCATACGACCGAGGCACACAGGGCCAACACCCGGCATCATGGTGTGGGGAGCGATCTCCTACACTGGCCGTACACCACTGGTGATCGTCGAGGGGACACTGAATAGTGCACGGTACATCCAAACCGTCATCGAACCCATCGTTCTACCATTTCTAGACCGGCAAGGGAACTTGCTGTTCCAACAGGACAATGCACGTCCGCATGTATCCCGTGCCACCCAACGTGCTCTAGAAGGTGTACGTCAACTACCCTGGCCAGCAAGATCTCCGGATCTGTCCCCCATTGAGCATGTTTGGGACTGGATGAAGCGTCGTCTCACGCGGTCTGCACGTCCAGCACGAACGCTGGTCCAACTGAGGCGCCAGGTGGAAATGGCATGGCAAGCCATTCCACAGGACTACATCCAGCATCTCTACGATCGTCTCCATGGGAGAATAGCAGCCTGCATTGCTGCGAAAGGTGGATATACACTGTACTAGTGCCGACATTGTGCATGCTCTGTTGCCTGTGTCTATGTGCCTGTGGTTCTGTCAGTGTGATCATGTGATGTATCATACCCCAGGATTATGTCAATAAAGTTTCCCCTTCCTGGGACAATGAATTCACGGTGTTCTTATTTCAATTTCCAGGAGTGTATGTTCTAAAACCCTGCTGCGTATTGACATTAACGATGTCGGCCTGTAATTTAGCGCAAGTGCATCGACGAACGCAGTTACTAGTAGTACTGGCACTAGAAACCTCCGTTTGTGTAAAAGTGGGCGCCGGCCGAAGTGGCCGTGCGGTTCTAGGCGCTGCAGTCTGGATCCGCGAGACCGCTACGGTCGCAGGTTCGAAACCTGCCTCGGGCATGGATGTGTGTGATGTCCTTAGGTTAGTTCGGTTTAACAAGTTCTAAGTTCTAGGGGACTAATGACCTCAGAGGTTGAGTCCCATAGTGCTCAGAGCCATTTGAACCATTTTTTGTAGCAGTGGTAGTGGACGAGGCGGCTGCTTCACCTGATAGAACTTTGTGGCTGTGCTTCGTAGTTTTAAGTTCTTGTACGATTCGTTTTTCAAGATACACACTGCAGAGCCCAGAGCGGTTCACACACTTCAAAGGAGATGAACTAGCGACTCCTTCGTTGGCAGCGTTACCACAGTTGCCACTAGTGCCTTCTCCATTACACCCAAGAGTAGTATCCCCAAAGCTCTTGCATCTGTAGCAGGCATTGAGTGGGAGGCATACGGCCCCACGCTTAGACGAAGGAAACCAGAGTTGTGCTCTGGAAGTTTCGTGCTCTTAAAAGTGAGTATAAGCGAGTTTGTGTTACCACATCGTCATCCACCCTTTTCATTACGTTTTGGGCTTCACTGATGCCTTCTTGGAACCATTCAGTTTTAAGTTCTTCTTTGGGAATGTCCACCAGATCCCTGCATGGCACAACATCTTTGCTGTAGTTCAATGTGGTATGGAACTCAGTCTCAATGGCATATTCCCGAAGGCTTTTGGCTTTCTGCGGGTTTGTCGCTTGTTGTGAACGTGAGGTTTTGATCAACACTGTCACATTCCACTACCGCTTAATAGATTTTAATGTACCTGCGATCCCCTTCGAACACATTTGAACATAAAAGTGAGAGACTTTACAAAAGCTTCTTTCTTTCCTTTAACTAATAGAGACACATTCTGACAAACAGTATGCTAGATGCTAGAATTCTAAAATTTTCCTGCAATAATGGCTACACGAACGCTCCTGTCGCATTCGCTCTTATTACCTACCAGTGGCCCACCCGTTCCACTGAAACAAGGAAAAGCAAATGTCTAGCGATCCGTCTCGGTCTCACAAGCAGGCATGCAAGGGGACGGCCGCTGTGACCGAGCGGTTCTAGGCGTTTCAGTCCGGAACTGCGCTGCTGCTACGGTTGCAGGTTCGAATCCTGCCTCGGGTATGGATGTGTGTGATGTCCTTAGTTGAGTTCAAGTAGTTCTAAGTCTAGGGGACTGATGATCTCAGATGTTAAGTTCCATAGTGGTTAGTGCCATTTCAACAATTTTTTTCAGCATACAAGGGTCTAATCAGACTGAGCCCCCTTACACAACTGAGGTGCGGCAATTTCTACTGAGGTTTCCCGCTAATGACTGTTGCACTTCAACAGCCATGCGTGTCGTCGTCGTGGTTTGGGCTGTCAAACCGAGATCTCCGTTTATTGAGACACTACGCGTTCCAATGCCGCGCTATAGAGTGGCCGCTGAAGCATGCGCAGAGCTCTCAGTGACAAATGACTAGTGGCCCTTACCAGTCCTCAGTTCAGTAACCCAGATCGTCAAGTTCGTATCCAGAAAACGAATGCTGAACCCATAAGGGCTCAATACTGCATGAAATATTTCTGCCCCACTGTTCAGTCAGCACATCGAAGAACCAATGACGACAATAAAACAAAGGTTCAGGAGCGGAATTAAAATTCAAGGTGAAAGTATATCAATGATACTATTCGCCCATGCCACTGCTATCCTGAGTGAAAGTTAAGGAGTATTACATGCTCCGCTGAATGGAATTAACAATGTAATGAGTACTGAATACGGACTGACCTGAGAGTAAATCGAAGAAAGACGAAAGTAATGAGAAGTAGCAGATATGAGAACAGCGACAAACTTAACATCAGGACTGATGGTCGCGAAGTAGACGAAGCTAAGGAATTCTGCTACCTAGCCAGGAAAACAATCAATGACGGACGAAGCAAGGAGGACATCAAAAGCAGACTAGCAATGGCAAAAAGGGCATTACCGGCCAGGAGAAGTCTACAGAAATCAAATATCGGCCTTAATTTGACGAAGAAATTTCTGAGAATGTGCGTCTAGAGCACAGCATTGTATGGCAGTGAAATATAGGCTGTGAGAAAATCGGAACAGAAAATGGTTCAAATGGCACTGAGCACTATGGGACTTAACATCTATGGTCATCAGTCCCCTAGAACTTAGAACTACTTAAATCTAACTAACCTAAGGACAGCACACAACACCCAGCCATCACGAGGCAGAGAAAACGGAACAGAAGATGAAGACGTTAACACAGGAGAAGAATTCGTGGCAGACCGCATCAAACCAGTCAGAAGACTGATGACAAAAAAAATTTCCTTTGATCTGTCTTATGTTTCTCTCAAGAACAAAAAGCTTGCATAAAAATTGAATTTTAATCTCTATATTCTACACGCATGGATATGTCGGAGAACGTGCTCGTTCAAGTTCTAAAGGCGCATTTCTCGTTTTTGTGAATAAATCAGTATCAGATCCTAATGGCAACTGGAACGAATATCCATTTTCTCCCCCTGTGAAAATGAATTTGATATTTTTCATTGCACACACTTTTCCTTAAAATTACATTCGTCGTACTTGCTTTTTCCCAAAGTGTCGTTAAGTGGTGTAAGACGTTAAACAGAATCTTCAGTCTGTTACAATGTTGTACAATTACGAATCCTGTGTTCAGTTGTAAACTAGAGTGCATTTCGGGCCGAAGGAAGGTTATTATGTTTATCTGATTTTGGGTTCCTTACAGGCTTTAATGAAAGAAATATGATGTTTCGAACATTAATGTCTTCCTTACAGGTGTCTAAAGCATTTTCGTGATTGTACAAAAATAGGAAGAAAAAGGAAGGAACTTCGGATCAATACCTTGCCTGACTTCCACTGTCAGTTAACCTCTACTGACCTTAGTAGTGGTACTTCCAACTGAATGAGGCTTTCATTTTCCTTATTCGTACTGGATTTTTTGTGGGAAGGAGGAACAGATTTTCAGCAAAACTCAGAGGTTTTTATAACACAAAACTGAATTTCCGAGTGAAACGGAAAGAGGACCTTGCCAGTTCCGCCAAATGGTTACTTATTACTAATTGTCTAGCGACGTTCTCCCTCCCATCTATTAGCACTAAGCATCCCATCAATCTGGAAAAAATATAATTTAAAATTTTTTTAATGTGATTAACGTTTATTATCATAGGAAGCAACGAATATATGACAGATTTGGCAAGACGCAAAGACACACTGGTTTTAAATATGTGGTTTCACTTTGACGCCGCTACAGCATACAGTTCTCAGTCACCCAACATTTCATTCCATAAATTTGAAAGCAAATTAGAATTTTGTCATTCACAGTCCCACATCTCTATACTTCCACGAACTCATAGTGCCTAAAAAAATATTATGGTCCTAAATAACAATCAAAAATGGACCCAAAATTTAATAAATTTTGTATTATACTTACATACGGCCTCAGTGGTTCCATTTAGAAACCACTCCTAAAAACAAAAGCTCTAGTACGAACTCAAATTTACGTTACAATATTTTTATATACACTCACTTTTATTGTCGGTGACCTCTTGTTCATTTAACATTGTAAATGACTGCACTAGATTGACAGAAGTATCTCAGTGTATAACTAGATGCTTTTCCAACTGCACCGGTGGCTCATGCTAAAGGCACTGATATATGTAAAAAAAATTCGATTCCGGCAGAAACCACCGGTACTGGAAGAGTTAACTAAATCTGTGATTTCTCTGATATAGTAAAAAACATTTTGGGCGGTCCACAATAACAGCAAGCAATATGCACCAGAATCGTTAACGAAAACATTCCTTTTATAATACAGCTCTGAATTGTGTAAATTTTAAGCCACTACAGCAGCAAGGTAAATCACACACATAAATAGCAGCAAAGCGGCCCAACGTACTTGCCGAAGTCTAGAACTATGAATATCAATTATTTCACCCGTTGCTTTTCAAGTTCTTAATTCTCCTTTCTTTAATTTCGTCCAAATACTGTCGGCCTTCCAAACATCTGACTTATGTTATCGAAGAAAGAAATAGCTTCGTTCGCAAAGATGTAGCGCTGACGCTGACCTTCCGTTGGCAGTTAAATCTACGGGAAAGTGAAGGGCAGAAAGAAAGATACCTGCTGCCTGATTTATTGCCAGAACAGTAAAGTCTATCTAATTTATGGCCAGAACAAAGAAGCAATATAGAACTCTAATTCCATTCAGGAGCACGCCCAGCATTTTGTGTCCAAAGTTAAGCTCTTTTATATTGCTGTAGATTCTTGTCCCCGTGTTACCTCACAGTGTAAACAGTTTAAAGATATTAGTGTGTAAATTGTGTCGCTAGACTTTAACGTCAGGAACCAACGGAATTGGTTTTCAGTGTACAGCAGCGGAACAGTTGACCTCGCATTCCGAGCACCCTTATTTCTAGGGGAACCCTGTGAGAGTAATTTCCATATAAATGGCAAGCTGTGCTGGAGGTAATTTACAGTTCGGCCGCTGTGCAATGTTTATTTCTACGAATACTTGTTGAAGTTCACAAGCATGGCCTCTATTTCGCTTTTTGCTATCTAGGTAACAATCTCCTTTTCTTTCTTCTGTAGTGACGGTTTTCCCCGGCTGCGTCTCGTAATATTGTTTATCTAACGAAGATAGGGATCGAAGTGACTTTCTGGATGCTGTACTGTTGTAATTTGTACACTCCTGATAATGGAAAAAAGAACGCATTGACACCGGTGTGTCAGACCCACCATACTTGCTCCGGACACTGCGAGAGGACTGTACAAGCAATGATCACACGCACGGCACAGCGGACACACCAGGAACCGCGGTGTTGGCCGTCGAATGGCGCTAGCTGCGCAGCACTTGTGCACTGCCGCCGTCAGTGTCAGCCAGTTTGCCGTAGCATACGAAGCTCCATCGCAGTCTTTAACACTGGTAGCATGCCGCGACAGCGTGGACGTGAACCGTATGTGCAGTTGACGGACTTTGAGCGAGGGCGTATAGTGGGCATGCGGGAGGCCGGGTGGACGTACCGCCGAATTGCTCAACACGTGGGGCGTGAGGTCTCCACAGTACATCGATGTTGTCGCCAGTAGTCGGCGGAAGGTGCACGTGCCCGTCGACCTGGGACCGGACCGCAGCGACGCACGGATGCACGCCAAGACCGTAGGATCCTACGCAGTGCCGTAGGGGACCGCACCGCCACTTCCCAGCAAATTAGGGACACTGTTGCTCCTGGGGTATCGTCGAGGATCATTCGCAACCGTCTCCATGAAGCTGGGCTACGGTCCCGCACACCGTTAGGCCGTCTCACGCCCCAACATCGTGCAGCCCGCCTCCAGTGGTGTCGCCACAGGCGTGAATGGAGGGACGAATGGAGACGTGTCGTCTTCAGCGATGAGAGTCGCTTCTGCCTTGGTGCCAATGATGGTGGTATGCGTGTTTGGCGCCGTGCAGGTGAGCGCCACAATCAGGACTGCATACGACCGAGGCACACAGGGCCAACACCCGGCATCATGGTGTGGGGAGCGATCTCCTACACTGGCCGTACACCACTGGTGATCGTCGAGGGCACACTGAATAGTGCACGGTACATCCAAACCATCATCGAACCCATCGTTCTACCATTACTAGACCGGCAAGGGAACTTGCTGTTCCAACAGGACAATGCACGTCCGCATGTATCCCGTGCCACCCAACGTGCTCTAGAAGGTGTAAGTCAACTACCCTGGCCAGCAAGATCTCCGGATCTGTCCCCCATTGAGCATGTTTGGGACTGGATGAAGCGTCGTCTCACGCGGTCTACACGTCCAGCACGAACGCTGGTCCAACTGAGGCGCCAGGTGGAAATGGCATGGCAAGCCGTTCCACAGGACTACATCCAGCATCTCTACGATCGTCTCCATGGGAGAATAGCAGCCTGCATTGCTGCGAAAGGTGGATATACACTGTACTAGTGCCGACATTGTGCATGCTCTGTTGCCTTTGTCTATGTGCCTGTGGTTCTGTCAGTGTGATCATGTGATGTATCTGACCCCAGGAATGTGTCAATGAAGTTTCCCCTTCCTGGGACAATGAATTCACGGTGTTCTTATTTCAATTTCCAGGAGTGTATGTAACAATTCAGAGAGCCTCCCTCCAGCATAGGCTAATGATTAAAAAATACAAACACCGGCCGTGCAGGCGTAGAAATCCCCACGGTACCGACTGGCCGCCGTGTCATCCTCAGTTCGTAAGCGTCATCTGATGTGGTAACGGAGGGGGATGTGGTCAGCACACCTCTTTCCCGGCGGTTGTCAGTTTTGGTGACCGTGTGGCTAATGACTTCTACCTACAACTGTGCAACACCGTCAACAGCAGTATTTTGTACAAACACACTGCCAGTTGTGGATGAGAAAAGCGAAAGTCTGTTGACAGTCGGCAGTGGTTCGTTCGGGCATAGACAATGCACATTTTGCGTATTCTACTGAGCATTGCCACTCCATTATTGTTGTTGTTGTCGTGGTCTTCAGTCCGAAGACTGCCTTATTGCAGCTTTCCAAACCACTCTATCCTGTCCAAGTCTCTCTAATTATGCGTTACCACCTTGTAATGGTACTTGAATTACGTAACCATTACGGCAGCTCATCTGAACCTCTCGATACCAGCAATATACTACTGTGTTTCTGTAAAGTAGTTGACACATTTCTGAGACAACATTCAGATTTGGTTTCATTAATGTAGACGTACTTTGATACATCGATATGTTTGTATTGCAATGATATTATTCTTATATGTATTCTTTCTTTTGTCACTATGATCTTTGTCGTACTTGTAACTCTGATTTTTGGGCGCGTAAGCGATTATTAGCTAGTTGTTACAGAGTCGGACCTTGAGAAGGTCAAGTCTTGAACGTAATGTTGGAAAGACGCATATTGTAGTCAGCTTATAAAATGTGAACTTTAACAGTGAAGAAGATGTTTTCAAGTATGTTTTGTATTGTGAAGTGATGTTTTGTGTGTTACGTGATATTGCAGAAAATGTAATAAAAAGGAAGTGTAACTTAAATTCGGAGTGCTGATTACTTTTTTACATCACCATTGTCCTGAAAAAGTTTAATCTTCAAGAATGGTTTGTGAAGCGCATCTACAAAACTTTTGGATATCGCAGAATAAAACCTAGGCCTCTTTGCATCCGAGCTTGGAATCATCACCACCTAGATTTTCGACGATTGAGCCATGATTTTACAACGAGACCAGCGTGGGAAACACGAAAAGATGAGTGCCTAGTTTATTCATTATTACATGAAATGACTTTATTAACTGTACTCTAAGACACCTGCCACATAATAACTTTGTTGTTGCTCGAAAATGCAGTATTTAGCAGCGTGAGCAACACCACAATCATTATTATATTTTGACCTTTGTTGTGGGAGGGTTGTTAGAATCTCAGGCCGCGTACATTTAAACATACTCTCTGTATGCAATCTCTGCTCTCTCATCCAATTCTGGCCCACAATTCTCTCTTCCACTAACAAATTGACAATTTCTTGTTACCAAGGACGTTTCCTATCAACTAATCTCCACTCTTAGTAGCAATTCGATTTACTGCTCCTTAATTAGTTATATATACCAATATTATCATCGTCGCTCTTCTGTAGCACCACAACTGAACTGTTCCCATTCTCTTGTGAATTGATCTCCGTCCATAGTTCACGTCCGTACAAATACCTTAAAGAGCATTCAGTTCCCCTCGTTTAACTTTCGTCGACATTCGCCTTTTAACCCCTTTTCAACACTCTATCTATTCCTTTCAACTGTTGTTGCAAAAGCTTTGCCGTCCCGCAAGGACTTAAAATGTTGTCAGCAAACCTGAAAGTTTTTTATTTCTTCTCCGTGAACTTTAGTTATCTTTGCAGATTTCTCGTTCATCTTTTTTACTGCTTGCTCAGTCCAAAGACTAAACATCTTCCACGTCCTTGGAGTTTCATACCCACAATCTTGATTCTGTACAAGTTGAAGATACCCTTCCAAAAAATGGTTCAAATGGCTCTGAGCACTATGGGACTCAACTGCTGTGGTCATAAGTCCCCTAGAACTTAGAACTACTTAAACCTAACTAACCTAAGGACATCACACACATCCATGCCCGAGGCAGGATTCGAACCTGCGACCGTAGCGGTCGTGCGGTTCCAGACTGTAGCGCCTTTAACCGCTCGGCCACTCCGGCCGGCATACCCTTCCACTTCTTGTATTTTACCCCTGCTCTCTTCAGAATCTCAAAGAGTGTATTCCAGTCAACACCATCAAAAGTGTCTCCAACGTTACCAAGGCTATAAATGAACATTCATATTTCTTCAGTGAAGCCTCGAAACTAGATTGTACGATCAGTATGAAGTCGCGTGCTCCTTCATTTCTCCAGAACCCAAACTAATCCTCCCTTAAGTGGTCTACTACCAGTTTTCTTCTGCTCCTCTGTAAATAAGTCGCCTTAAATCGTATGAACATGTACCATTGTTACCCACAGTTGGACGTTGGTGTAGCAGCTACTCGTACTAGAACGAGCATAAATTGTGGATAAAAGATAACCATGTAGTCTCAACTATCCTGAATTCTTGAAGTAACAAACAAGAATTCAGTACTGAAATTTTCCTGTGACCGCAGCTTCAGAATTGCATCTAGTGCTTTTAACTTTCCCAAACCCAAACTCTTCGTCAACTAACACATCCTCAGTTTTCCGTTCTTCTACGCATTGAGTACATGGGCTATTAAGCTGATTGTGCAACAATTCCCGCACGAGTCGGCTCGTGCAGTGTTCGACATTGTGTCGTTGATGTTTTTTCGAAAGTCGACTGGTATATCGACACAGTTCTACATTCCACACGCCTAAGGGAATAGTCATTTCGTTGCCAATCTCTTCTACTTTATCCAATCTTAAGTCTTGCCAACCTCTTTTAAATTCTGAGTCTAATACTAAGTTCCCTGTCTCTTCTACACCGACTCTTGTTTCTTCTTCTATCACGTTACCAGATAAGTCCTCCGCCTTATCGACGAGCACAGGATACTCTTTCCATGTACCCACTCTCTCCTCTGTATCTAACTGTGTAATTCACATTGCACTCTTCGTCACCACCCTTGCTTTTAATTTCACCAATGTTTGTTTTGAATTTTCAGTATGCTGAGTCAGTCCCTCCGACAATCACTTTTCTATTAATCTTTCTGATCTTCATTCCTAGTACTAAGCCCATATTCTCCCGTAATAGTTTCCTCTACTCTTTCCCCTACAATCTCACTCCAATTCCCTATTTTCATCTCCCTTTACGTACTGAATTACCCGTTCAGTGTCCTCATACATTCTCCATCTCTTCGCCTTCGGCTTGCAACGTAGGCGTATGTGCATGAACTATCGTTGTCGATGTTGGTTAGCTGTCAATTCTCTTGAGAACAACCCTGTCACAGAACTACTCAATTACTCCGTCTCTGCCCTATCTTCCTACTAATATGAATCCTACTGCTGTTGTATCATTTTGATTGTGTTGATATTAACCTCTACTCATCTGTCCAGAAATCCTTCAGTGACCCCTTCCCCCCCTCCTTACATCTAGACGCTTGGTGTACGGCCTGGGCGTCTTATGTCACTAATCAAAACCTTCTCGGTTCTGGGTTTGAACCTCGGCACCTCTAAAATTTTGAATAAATATCATCAGCAATAGCGGCTAAAATCTTCCGACATAAGACGTCTCCGTCATTCAGCCAACGGCTTTGCCAAAGTGGGCAGAGGAGCGGTCAGACGTTCAGGGCACCCTGTTGCCCTTGGGGCAGGTAACTGCTCCTAAAGGTGGAAGAATCTGCTGTGATGAAGGGGGGGCATGCAAAAGGCTGTGGAAATCACTGCATTAAGGGTAAATAATATGTATCCACAGGGCATGTGGCTTGTAACTGAAAATGTGTCAAGATTATCTTTTTACCTGCAAAAGATTTCGGACTAGTCCCCCGTCCGGATCCCCGTAAGGTGACTGGCAGTGGGAGGTGCCCTTTACAAAAAGATTTAATAACGAACAAGCGGACATCGTTCTACGAGTAGGGGCTTGGAATGTTATACGTTTTAACGTGATAGGGAAGTTGGAAAATTTAAAAAGGGAAATGGTAAGACTCAGTTTAGAGAGTACCACGTGCTGCCCGACATGTGCTCACCTACAACTGGTTCATTATCTAGGAATACGTAGTTTAGTATCTTCACAGTTTATTATAATTTTGAGCATGAGGTCTTCTTTTTCGGCGTAATACCCACAACGTATATTGCACTCATCACACAGAATCTGAAGTACATTAACATTTCGTGAGGATAATTCTTTTGGCTGTGAATGCAGCCACTCCTACGTCGCCGTTCCCTCCTCTCCATCGCGTCTGAAGTGCTTGCCTCCTAGCCTCCCAACCCTTCTCTCAGCTGTCCGAAAGTCACCCGGGGGCAGAATTGGTAACTGAGGCTGGAGTTTTACATCTACATCTACATCTACATCTACATCTACATCTACATCTACATCTACATCTACATCTACATCTACATTTATACCCCGCAAGCCACCCAACGGTGTGTGGCGGAGGGCACTTTACGTGCCACTGTCATTACCTCCCTTTCCTGTTCCAGTCGCGTATGGTTCGCGGGAAGAACGACTGTCTGAAAGCCTCCGTGCTCGCTCTAATCTCTATAATTTTACATTCGTGATCGCCTCGGGAGGTATAAGTCGGGGGAAGCAATATATTCGATACCTCATCCAGAAACACACTCTCTCGAAACCTGGCGAGCAAACTACACCGCGATGCAGAGCGCCTCTCTTGCAGAGTCTGCCACTTGAGTTTGTTAAACATCTCCGTAACGCCATCACGGTTACCAAATAACCCTGTGACGAAACGCGCCGCTCTTCTTTGAATCTTCTCTATCTCCTCCGTCAACCCGATCTGGTACGGATCCCACACTGATGAGCAATACTCAAGTATAGGTCGAACGAGTGTTTTGTAAGCCACCTCCTTTGTTGATGGACTACATTTTCTAAGGACTCTCCCAACGAATCTCAACCTGGTACCCGCCTTACCAACAATTAATTTTATATGATCATTCCACTTCAAATCGTTCCGCACGCATACTCCCAGATATTTTACAGAAATAACTGCTACCAGTGTTTGTTCCTCTATCATATAATCATACAGTAAAGGATCCTTCTTTCTATGTATTCGCAATACATTACATTTGTCTATGTTAAGGGTCAGTTGACACTCCCTGCACCAAGTGCCTATCCGCTGCAGATCTTCCTGCATTTCGCTACATTTTTCGCTGTACATTTTAGAGATTTAAATCTCACCCTCTGGGTTGTTGTTGTTGCTGCTGCTGTTATTGGACGACTCATAATGCCATATGTCGTCGTGACACCACTATTTAACAAAAGAGATAAGAAAAGTATTTAAAAAACTAGAAACCCGCCTCGATTGCGAAAAAAGCACCTAGTGTTTACCTAGGTTTCGGTGTAGATAACTACACCTTCTTCAGAACAATAAAACCCACAAGTGCCTAAAAAGACCTTTGTCAATTATTAAAAGAACAGCATGGCTATACATTTATAAACGAAAAAAGGGAAACACAAACTGTACATATGTACAAAGTCTAAACCGTTACTTAACTTAATGGTGTAACCTCCACCTCACACCGGCTTGTGTTCGATGGGCCACGACCCGCAATACACTGCAGCTACAAATGGTCGCTCACTTACACGCTCGACCCACTACCTATGCACATGCGCAAGACAAGGGAAGTTACTTGAATGCGCATGCGCATACTAATACGTGAAAGTTTATACATGGGTCGTGGCGAAATAGCCCTTATATTCCCAACCGTGGATCAACGTATTTCAAAAATAGAATGGATAGAAAGAGTGATGAGCTACATAGGAGATGAAGCTTAAAAATAGCCGCACACGGTTGATTATGCTAGGAAAGAAATATATATGAAGCTATCTATGACAACAGATAAAGATATAGGGAAGAAATGTGAGGTGTTCAACGGGCTAAAATCACCTTCATCGTATAGGAAACGACGAAAAAAGAAAATATGAACAGCTTAACCAACCGCGCTCGCCAATCAGCACACCGATGTGAAAATCCCCAGATCATCAGATTTACAAGCATGAAAAACAAATTAAAGGTGCGAAACCTTCAAAAAAATTTCTGTTTCTTAGTAGGAGTTGGTCGTTAAGGATATTGTCTTTATCATGTTCCAGATGCTTAAAGATCTTCCAAAGAAATGCAGATCTAAACTAAAGTTTAGTGGGAGTGATGGTTTAACCATCTAACCAAATGAGTACAGAGAGCTGTAATTCAACCAGTATAACACGTGGACGTAATTTTGACAGGGAGAATTCTCGTGTGGGGTTCCGCAAGGCTAAATCTTGCATTCACTATTGCTTCTCATACGTGTCAATTATCTTCCGTGTAATGCACGACAAACAGAATTCGTTCTTTTTGCATATGGAACTGGTATTGTAATCAGTCTAAGCAAACATGGCAAAAAGAGAATAAATGGTAAGCAATGTTCTTAAATGTATCATTTAGTAGTTTTCCGCGAATGGACACAGTTTTAAGAAGAAACAACATATTCATTTCTGCGCATCTAGGGGTTCCACACCAATATTAAGTGGAACTTATGATGAAGACATAATAGAGTGGAAAGTTCAAAGTTCTTGAGTGTCTTCTCACAACTGCTTCAAAGTATATTTATTCACTCATCGAACACGTTATAAATAATCCACTCAGTTCATAATGAACAACAATGTGCTTAATTACAATACCAGAAGGAATAACATATCCTTTACTCATACAATATTGCCTTCGGCACAAATGGGATTGTACAGTGGTGAAACAAAAACTTTTGATCACTTAACCACTGATAACATAGCGAACGCATTATCGTGTCGAAGATACACAGGAGGCCCACACTCACAAGAGTAGTACAAGTCTGTATGCCAACTAGCTCCATAAATAATGAAGAGATAGAAGAAATGTATGGCGAGGTAAAGTAAATTATTCAGATGATCAAGAGTAATTGTGATTCTGATTGGAATTCGATAGTAAGAAAAGGAAGAGAAGGAAAAGTAGCAGGCGAATTAGAACTGGGGGAAAGGAATGAAAGAGGAAGCCACATGGAAGAATTTTGCACAGAGCATAGTTTAAACATTGCTAAACCTTGGTTTAAGACTCAGGAAAGAACGTTGCATACGTGGAAGCTTGCAGATTGATTATATAACGGTAAGACACAGGGGTTTCCGATCAGATATTGAATTGTAAGATATTTCCAGAGGGGGATGGGGACTCTGACCGCAGTTTATTTGTTATGAACTGTAGAATCATACTGAACAAATTGCAATAGGTAGGAAATTAACGAGATGTGACCAGGATAAGTTGAAAGAACCAGAGTTTGTTGGGAGTTTCAGAGAGAGCATTAGGTAACAATTGAGTACGTGAAGGGAGAAGAATACAGCAGAAAGCTGACAGGTATCTTTGTGAGATGAAATAGTGAAGGCAGCAGAGGATCAAATAGCTAAAAAATTTATTGAATTTAATTGATGAAACGACAAAATAGAAAAAGGCACCAAATGAAGCAGGTGGAAAGAAATATAATAGTCTAAAGATGAGATTGACAGGAAGTGCAAAGTGGCTAATCAGGGATAGCTAGAGGAGAAATGGTAGATTTTAGAAGCATATATCGTTTGTGAAAGACAGACACAATCTACAGGAATACATTATTAGACGCCATGGAGGAAAGAGCAGCAGCTACAAGAATATTAAGAGCGCAGATGGAAAACCAGTTTTAAGCAGAAAATGCGAAACTGAAAGGTGTCATTAGAATACAGAGAGTCTGTAAGAGTGAGACGAACTTGATTGCAATGTTATAGAAATGGAAGAATTTAGACGAACATGAGGCGGGAGATACCACACAGCCAGAAACATCTGACAGATCACAGAAAGACGTAATTTAGAACAAGACTCCGGGAGTAGAAGACATTCCGTCAGAACTACTGATGGCTTTGGGAGAGTCAGCCATGACAAAACTCTTCTTTCTGGTGAGCAAGATGTATGAGTCATGTGAAATACCCTCAAACGGAAAGAAGAATGTAATAATTCCAGTTCCAAAGAAAGTAAATACTGACAGGTGTGAATATTATCGAACAACATGTGTAAGAAGCCATGGTTCTAAAATACTAACGCAGATTCTTTACAGAAAAAATGGGAAAACTTGTAGAAGGTGAGCTTAGAAAGATCAGTTTGGATACCAGAGAAATTTGAAAACACGTGAGGCAACACTAACTCTACGATTTACCCTAGAATACAGGATAAATAAAGGCAAACTTATGTTAATAGCATTTGTAGACTCAGAGAAAGCTTTTGACAGAGTTATCTGCAGCATTTCCTTTGAAATTCTGAAGGTAGCACGGGTAAACTACAGGGGCCGAAAGGCTAATAACAACTCGTATAGAAATTAGACTGTACTTATAAAAGTCGAAGGGCATGAATGGGAATCTGGTGTTGAGAAGGGAGTGGGATGGTGTTGTAGCCTGTCCTCTATCTTATTCAGTTTGTGCGTTGAGGAAACAGTAAAGTCAATCAATGAATTACTTAGAGCAGGAATTAAAGTACACGGAAAACGAAATACTAACTTTGAAGTTTGTTGATGACATTGTAATTCTCTCGGGCCCATCAAAGGACTTAGAGGGGCAGATGAACGGAATGGACACTGTCTTGAGGACATGAGACGAATATCAACAAAAGCAAAACAAGGATAAAAGAGTTAATCTAATTAATTAAAGTGATGCTGAGGGAATTATATTAGGAAACGAGGCTCTGAAAGCAATAGATGAGTTTTGATATTTGGATAGCAAACTATGTGTTGATGGCAATGGCATGGAAAGCGTTTCAGAAGAGGAACTTGTTAATATCAGATACTGATTTAAGTGTTAGAAAGTTTTTTCTCAAGGTATTTGTACGGTGTAGTGTGATGATTGGAGGAGAAACAGGGATTAGAAGCTTTTGAAATTCGGCGCTACAGAAGATGGTGAAGACTAAATGGGCCGTTCCACATCATTGCGAATTATCGCACAAAGTAATCAGGGGAACATCAAACTAACCTAACTAGGTAACATGATTGCAGGGCGGAGGCGAGTGCATAGCAGATTTGACTATGTATTACTGATTACTGTTGCTTTCCTTTCCATGTTTAGCTGCAAAATTACCCCTTTGTATCCCACAAGAGAATGAGAATGATTGGAGAAAAGAGTTAACCGGTGCTCAACGCCAAGTTTATCAGCAAGAGTGAGAATGACTTTTCATGCTGATTATTGAGTGCCAACTTTTTTTAAAAGAGCTTTGATGCCATTCCATGGTCGTTCTTTTCATGTCAGTCTGGTAACGGCTCACCAAGGTTTTATCTCCTGAGACACCCTCTTCACACTTTCTGCCAGGGAAAATCATGATAGTTAATCGCTGGCATCGACGTGATCTCTCAAGACAGCAATCACCCGACGTGGCACCCATCTTTCGTATACCTTACTGAATCTCAGCGCATCATGGACGGTAGTATATGCTGAACCAGCACTAATATCCAAAAATGTAGCTATTTCGAAACTTCCTGGCAGATTAAAACTGTGTGCCGGACCGAGACTCGAACTCGGGACTTCCACGAGCACTTGCCCGTGTACGGCAAAGGTCCCGAGTTCGAGTCTCGGTCTAGCACACAGTTTTAATATGCCAGGAAGCTTCATATTAGCGCACACTCCGCTGCAGAGTGAATATCTCATTCCAGTGGCTATTTCATTTACAGTAATACGCCTGTTATCTTTAACAACCTCCTCCACTGAAGCCATATTTTCGTTCGTCACCTGGGGGTGTAGCTGGCATCTCCTGCACAAGTTGCGCCTCTTTTAAAATTTCTGCGCCACTCATGCATTTAGCACAGGTACGCAAACGAATCGCCTTACTGTGCTTACGTCCTACGACACATTTCCACAGTTTAACAGTTTCACTACTCAGAAAACGTATCGCAGATCTCTGTACCAACGTGGTGCAAGTCTATAATGGTGCGACCGTCTTTCCATTGTGATGCCACACGAAGCTGCCAATTGCTTCTCGTTCGTCGGAAAGTAAGGATAGCTCCTGCCATCCGCCAGACAGTAAAACCATTAGCAAATTAGTAGCGATTTCTAGGTTCCCACTTGAAATGTCCTCGTACCTACTCTCTTGCTCATAAATTAAGGATAATAGCAGCATGTGGTGCCACACAACGTGGCACTGCACAAAACTGGCGCTGATAGCATAGGCACATAGGGAACACAGAGACCTGTAAGTCCACGGTATTGGTGATAAGTTAAGAGAACCGTCCCGAAACATATGTGCTACGAAATGCCAGTGTTTCCTGCGCGTGTACCCCGACATCGATATGGGATATATCACAATGTACACGTACGCAGGCCGCACAACGGGTTGGCATACTCTGGATCAGGTGGTCGAGCAGCTGCAGGTGTATAGCCTCCCATTGTTGCACCGGTGCCAGTCGGAGATCCTGAAGTGTCGTAGGAATCTGAAGACGTGCAGCGATGTGTCGACCGAGTGCATCCCAGACGTGCTCGATGGGGTTTAGGCCTGAAGAAGAGGCAGGTCGCTCCATTCGCATGATATCTTCTGTTTCAAGGTACTCCTACACGATGGCAGCTCGGTGGGGTCGTGCGTTATCATCCATCAGGAGGAAGGTGGGGCCCACTGCACCCCTGAAAAGGCGGATATACTGGTGGAAAATGACGTCCCGATACACCTGACCTGTTACAGTTCCTCTGTCAAAGACACGCAGGGGTGTACGTGCACCAATCGTAATCCCACCCCACAACATCAAACAACGACCTCGGGTTCCCGGGTTCGATTCCCGGCGGGGTCAGGAACTCGGGACGTTTGCCTTACACGGGCAAGTGCTCGTGGAAGTCCCGAGTTCGAGTCTCGGTCCGGCACACAGTTTTAATCTGCCAGGAAGTTTCGAAATAGCTAGTTTTTTGGATATTAATGCTGGTTCAGCATATACTACGGTCCGTGATGCGCTGAGATTCAGTAAGTTCTAGGGGACTGATGACCATAGATGTTAAGTCCCATAGTGCTCAGAGCCATTTGAACCAACCAAACAACGACCTCCATACAGGTCCCTTTCAAGGACAATAAGGGGTTGGTATCTGGTTCCTGGTTCACGCCAGATGAAAAGCCGGCGAGAATCACTGTTCACATTATACCTGGACTCGTCCATGAACATAACGTGGGACCACTGTTCCAATGACCATGTACTGCGTTCTTGGTACCAGGCTTTACGGGCTCTCCTGTGACCAGGGGTCAGTGGAATGCACCTTGCAGGTCTCCGGGCGAATAAACCATGTCTGTTCAGTCGTCTGTAGACTGTGTGTCTGGAGACAACTGTTCCAGTGGCTGCGGTAAGGTCCCAAGCAAGGCTACCTGCATTACTCCGTGGCCGTCTTCGGGCACTGATGGTGATATATCGGCTTCCTCTGGTGTTGTGCACTATGGAAGTCCCGTACTGAAGCGCCTGGACACGTTTCCTGTCTACTGGAATTGTTGCCATAATCTTGAGACCACACTTTGTGGCATACATAGGGCCTGTGCAACGACCAGCCTGCAATCGCTCTAGTTTTCTACCCCTCATAACGGCATCAATATGTGTTTCATTTTCATTTCCATTTTCAACACACAGTCACCATTAGCAAGTCTGGAAACGCCTGCATACTTACTCGCTGCACAGTACGCTGACATGCACAAACACACCTCTGCGTATGTGGACTGCTGCCAGCGCCACCGTGCGACGACCGCAGGTCAGATGCACCGCATGGTCATACCCCGAGGCTATTTAAATCCGCAAAGCGCCCACCAGAGCGTTGTTTCATCAGGTATCAGCAATATCCTTAATTTATGAGTATGAGTGCAGTAAGCCTTGTGTGCTTTGTAATTATTAATGCTGTGATAAAACCTAAAAATAATCATAACTGCAGTTTTGACGCGTGGTATAATAAAAGAGTGGAGAATTTTTCTTTTCCTCTCGAGAAACTTAGACGCAGCACAAGCCGACGCAGAGAAAAAAAGTGAGACAGATGGCGCCCATTACCAGAGAGGGGGCTGCGTCGTGAAGTCAGTTTTATCTCTTCCAAGAAGAATCGTCGGCAGCCAGCTGCGTGTTATTTAGCTGCTCTCGTGAACTACTCCGGAGGCGAAGTCCTGTGCGCTCCCCTAACAGCGGGACTCACAGCTTCAACCAACATGACACGTACTGCATTCTTTTTCTTATCTTCTTAGATGCTGCCGTTGAGATCTAAATAAGTGTAATGTCTCTTTATGCATAGTAAATTGGGCCCACGTCCACAAGTCTCTCAGAACAGAATCTTCCGCCTATATACCAAACTTGTGGTCGTTGTCTTGTACTTCATTTGACGATTTGCGAGAAGATATTGAGGACTGAAAACAAACTAAAATTTTGTATGACATTTGCAAAGTCAACGAGTCGCAGAACTCCCATAGTTTTTCCGCAACTCCGCTGCTACAGCGCAGCGAAGGGGCTAACCTTCCAAGATGCTACTCCAGGCGGGTGTAAAATGAATGTGCGCAATGTAAAAGAATAAACGCTAAAATGAAGATTTGTCCCTGTCTGACTACCCCCTGAAGCAGATCTTAGGATCTCAATTGACATTAACATATAAATTAAAAACTAAATATAAAAGAATGATTAAGGCAACTAATACTACTAAATGATTAACGTTGTTCCTGCTTATATATTTACTGTAGATTAAAAAAAAATTTATTTTACAAAGTTTACATTTCCTAAGTAAAATTGGATGTGTTGACAGAAGAGCCAACACCGTAGAGCTAGAGGAGGCCGAAATGCACGCGTTAAAGCTCATGCAGGCTGGCGTGAGGTCTGGAAAATGACAAGGAATTATAGTAGCCAAAAATAGTACATAGCTTCTGGAATACTTAACTTTAATCCACAATTGGTGAACATCGCTCTTTACGGTACAGGTTTTACAATCTCAATATTAACTGGTAATGGCGCCTTGCTAGGTCGTAGCAAATGACGTAGCTGAAGGCTATGCTAACTATCGTCTCGGCAAATGAGAGCGTAGTTGTCAGTGTAGCTTCGCTAGCAAAGTCGGCTGTACAACTGGGGCGAGTGCTAGGACGTCTCTCTAGACCTGCCGTGTGGCGGCGCTCGGTCTGCTATCACTGACAGTGGCGACACGCGGGTCCGACGTATACTAGCGGACCGCGGCCGATTTAAAAGGCTACCACCTAGCAAGTGAGGGTTCTGGCGGTGACACCACATTCCTCCCCCGCAAATCGGCGAACGGTTCACGAGCCCGAGTATTCTTGGTTCGATTTCGGCGCGAAGCAAAGGGCCTGGAATGGTTGTGAGTGTCCGTTCAGAGCTTTTTCTGGCAAACACTTTGAACATGTCCTTTTTTATTACAGAAAAAGCCAATAGCCTGGCGTGACGAGCAATTCTCACGCGAATGTCTAGTAGCACACCGCGGGCATGATTTCACTGCATTTGCTTGCTTACGCTGCACACGTGGCTGCGCGGTGGGGCACGAGTGCTGTTTACAGTTCCGTGCAGCTCGCCCGGCGGGCCGGTTAACGTGACACACAGCTGGCGAAGTTTCAAATGATTCCTGAGCAAAGTCAAGTGTGTCTTGCCGATCCTTTATGTCCATCACTTGTTGAAGGGAGGGATTGACGAGTTTCAAAATTAGCTCCCTGATACGAACATCAGAAACGTTCTGTGCAATTTCATCACGCACCATAGTATCTGAATAAGGGAGTCCACATTGACACTCAAACGCACAATCCCTAGTAAGGCCTTGCAAGGTTGCAACCCACTCCCTATTAGTTTGACCGGCCGTACGTTTTGTACGAAAGAATGTATACCTTTTTGCAACTACATTGACTGATTCTTTGAAATAGGCATCTAAAGCAGACAAAATTTCGTCGTAGGACAGAGTTGCTACGTCGCGTCGGGGAAACAATTTCACTATCACTCGGTACGTCTGGACACTTACGCACGCCAATAAGTGTGGCTGCCGCTCGTTACCTGGAATTCTGGAGGCGGCGAGATGAAATCCAAATTGGCGTGACCACTCCGTCCAGCTTTCCAGTGCCGCATCGAACGGACGAAAAGGTGGTGCAACTGCGTGTTGTGGCTGCGGTAGCGATGAAGCGGCGGCGGCCGCATCGTTTTGCATTGCACGTTGACCCTGGACGAGCTGTCCAAGGGCATCCAATAAGGCCTACGTCTGCTGATTCTGCAAGCGATAAAATTCGGACAGTACATCTGGCGATGGTGGCGAAGCCATGATACAAGTAAATCAGTCCGTATCAATACGCAAAATCCTCGTCGTCATGTGATGTGTTGGCAGAAGAGCCAACACCGTATAGCTAGTGGACGCCGAAATGCACGCGTTAAAGCTCACGCAAGCTGGCGTGAGGTCTGGAAAATGACAAGGAATTATAGTAGCCTAAAATAGTACATATCTTCTGGAATACTTAACTTTAATCCACAATTGGTGAACATCGCTCTTTACGGTACAGGTTTTACAATCTCAATATTAACTGGTAATGGCGCCTTGCTAGGTCGTAGCAAATGACGTAGCTGAAGGCTATGCTAACTATCGTCTCGGCAAATGAGAGCGTATTTTTCAGTGTAGCTTCGCTAGCAAAGTCGGCTGTACAACTGGGACGAGTGCTAGGACGTCTCTCTAGACCTGCCGTGTGGCGGCGCTCGGTCTGCTATCACTGACAGTGGCGACACGCGGGTCCGACGTATACTAGCGGACCGCGGCCGATTTAAAAGGCTACCACCTAGCAAGTGTGGTGTCTGGCGGTGACACCACAAAATTACTTATCAATTGTCGAACTCTGCCACTTATTACGACTGCGCGATCTAATTTCAATAACGCGAAATAACTGGCATCATCGACGTACCAAGCACTAGAAGACACTACTTTCAAAGATGATCTACGGTGGTGTGGAACCTCAGTAGAAATAAACTAACGTGATCACAGCTGTTTAGATTTTGTAGCCCTAATAAGCCGAAGCAATTTGCGATATCACCGTATGTACTGCGTCCGGTGCGTCGAAGTGATGGTTCTCGTACTCGTCTGCGACGATGGGAGAACTCCAGCCTCAAATAAACTCTTTCAAACACTAGGACGGCAGAAGGCGGTCCTCTGACTAATATACTCTAATACTACTTTCTCCTCTCTGTGTTCTACAGACGAGAAACGCGAACACCCAGCCACAAGGACGGAGTTAAGATTACGTCTCAACGTAAGTTTAGGCAGAGGAAGTGCTCTTAATTGTAGAACGCTGCGTACCCAACGACAACTTCCGGCCCGGAGGTGAAGTCCAGAATCGTATAGGTTCGTAACAGTACAGTGCCTAACTGTTCTAAGTATAAGCTCTCCTGAGAGCAAAGACAGCAAGTCCATCTGTATCAACAAAGCTGACCTCGTTTCTTCAGCGCTGGCTTCCCAGCAAGGCTCGGCTCTCCACCCTCGTAACTCCGAAAACGAATCTTATTCCCGAAAGCACGGACTATTCTCCCTCTCTATAGATTCTTCCGAATGACGACCAACCACATTTCAGTCTGTTGTCGTCCAGCGCGGAAAGTTTGCGAGGAAAAAACTATACTCGTACAAAGGTATGCTTCTGAGTAAAAATCCTTGGAAATAACCCAGCTTGCGTGGTTTCCGAGGTGCCGCTTCTTCGTTCCTCTCACCTGCGTCCAAGATTTGCAGAGTTCCCCGTCATCCTTCCGGTCCTGCTACAATAGCGGCCGGCCGTCACCCTACTGTACTCCAGAGCTCAGGTGCCACGACGTCTGTCTAGCTACTTCCTGTGTTTAAGCTGGACCAACACCTGTGCGGGCCCTCCACCCAGAGCTTGCGTTCTGCCTGCCGTTTCATTTCCACTGTCGTTCCAACCTGTACTACTATAGGCAATAATTCATTACGCCGTTCTGATAATATAGGCACACCGTTACCTTTCATGCAATAAGCATTAAGGCGTACTTGACAATGGCAGTCTCCTTTTAATATTCATACAGGGTGTTTCAAAAATGACCGGTACATTTGAAACGACAATAAAAACTAAACGAGCAGCGATAGAAATACACCGTTTGTTACAATATGTTTGGGACAACAGTACATTTTCAGGCAGACAAACTTTCGAAATTACAGTAGTTACAATTTTCAACAACAGATGGCGCTCCGGTCTGGGAAACTCTATAGTACGATATTTTCCACATATCCACCATGCGTAGCAATAATATGGCGTAGTCTCTGAATGAAATTACCCAAAACCTTTGACAACGTGTCTGGCGGAATGGCTTCACATGCAGATGAGATGTACTGCTTCAGCCGTTCAATTGTTTCTGGATTCTGGCGGTACACCTGGTCTTTCAAGTGTCCCCACAGAAAGAAGTCACAGGGGTTCATGTCTGGCGAATATGGAGGCCAATCCACGCCGCCTCCTGTATGTTTAGGATAGCCCAAAGCAGTCACACGATCATCGAAATATTCATTCAGGAAATTAAAGACGTCGGCCGTGCGATGTGGCCGGGCACCATCTTGCATAAACCACGAGGTGTTCGCAGTGTCGTCTAAGGCAGTTTGTACCGCCACAAATTCACGAAGAATGTCCAGATAGCGTGATGCAGTAATCGTTTCGGATCTGAAAAATGGACCAATGATTCCTTTGGAAGAAATAGCGGCCCAGACCAGTACTTTTTGAGGATGCAGGGACGATGGGACTGCAACATGGGGCTTTTCAGTTCCCCATATGCGCCAGTTCTGTTTATTGACGAAGCCGTCCAGGTAAAAATAAGCTTCGTCAGTAAACCAAATGCTGCCCACATGCATATCGCCGTCATCAATCCTGTGCACTATATCGTTAGCGAATGTCTCTCGTGCAGCAATGGTAGCGGCGCTGAGGGGTTGCCGCGTTTGAATTTTGTATGGATAGAGGTGTAAACTCTGGCGCATGAGACCATACGTGGACGTTGGCGTCATTTGGACCGCAGCTGCAACACGGCGTACGGAAACCCGAGGCAGCTGTCGGATCACCTGCTGCACTAGCTGCGCGTTGCCCTCTGAGGTTGCAGTACGCGGTCGCCCTACCTTTCCAGCACGTTCATCCATCACGTTCCCAGTCCGTTGAAATTTTTAAAACAGATACTTTATTGTATCGCTTTTCGGTCCTTTGGTTACATTAAACCTCCGTTGAAAACATCGTCTTGTTGCAACAACACTGTGTTCTAGGCGGTGGAATTCCAACACCAGAAAAATCCTCTGTTCTAAGGAATAAACCATGTTGTCTACAGCACACTTGCACGTTGTGAACAGCACACGCTTACAGCAGAAAGACGACGTACAGAATGGCGCACCCACAGACTGCGTTGTCTTCTATATCTTTCACATCACTTGCAGCGCCATCTGTTGTTGAAAATTGTAACTACTGTAATTTCGAAAGTTTGTCCGCCTGAAAATGTACTGTTGTCCCAAGCATAATGCAACAAACGGTGTAGTTCTATCGCTGCTCGTTTAGTTTTTATTGCCGTTTCAAAGATACCGGTCATTTTTGAAACACCCTGTATGTACGATGTACCACCAATCACATGATACCTAATTGTGTTTGTATATGACGACAAAGTATGTAGATGGGTGCCTGTAAAGTGTGAAATTATAGCCACCTCACAACCTGTAGAAGCATACTGAGAAATGGTATAAAGTGGAGGAGTAGATTTAAATATAGCAGTATTTCTGGGCTTATCGTGGCGCAATGAACTGTAAATGCAATCTGAAATATAGTTCAGAAATACCATGTTTTTGATTTCCTGAAGAATCTGATGGGAAGGTCAATAATATTATCAATAACAACTGTTTATTTTTAGAAAGATTAATTTCAGTTTTGAGCCATGCGAGATGTTGTTCAGCATACCAGTCCACTCGTAGCGTCTGTAGATCTTCTGTTTTCAAGGAGGATGCACAAAATTTAATCAACCTTCTCTGAAGTTACCTCTGTGTAAATATCTGAACGTTTCCCGAATACTAAACTTTCTCAATAAAGTGTGTATATATTTTGGTCGTTACTTCGTTTGCAAGTAACTAACATTGAAGTTTATGAACTGGCAAGAAACTGTTGACATTAGCAAGTCGTCAGGGAGTTCTTGAACACAACAGCGTTTTGTGCATATAAAGGAACAGTTACGGGAAGAGGAGAAGGTCCAAATGTGGGCAGTGGTCTAAAAATGGGTTAGGACGCCGTGGGACGCAGTAAGTGCTGCCACCTGGCCGTGTCATGCGTACGTGTGTGCCCCCACCACCTCCGAAGACGACTGTAAACAATTGGTTATGCGAACGTATATTGTTTGGCTGGAGTTAGATTTTTCGCATGAAAACCTCGATTTTGTTGCCTGAACTCTATCAACAGGTGTGTGCTTAACCATTTTCTTAGAATTTGACTTATCTCTGTACGCATTTAGTTCGAAGAACTGTATTACTAATATGTTAAAGTATCTGTTTCCAGTTTTCATTGTTCTGTATGCAAAGACCGTCAGAGCAGTTTTGCGGGAACCGCAATGTGAGCCATGCTATACGTTTCAGTGGTTCACTCCACCATCATCAGGTGATAAATGCGTGATATATTTATGAAACCAGCGCAGTGTTGCTCATTGGTTATCAATTTCATTCATGCAGTTCAGTTTTCCCGAAATTGTATCACAGTATTACCATAAGAAACCGGTATATAGAATCTTGAAACCACTGTAACACGTTACCACACGTTTTGATGTCATGAACTGAGAATCGATAGCAACTAAAGACCATAGTAGAGCGACTCACTTGACTAATTACAAAATTCTACCGAATACGAACAAAGGAAGCTGTGTGTAATATTCAGTTAAATGACTCTTTAGAACTTATCAATTATTCAGCGGAGTTCGGACGACAAAACATCATATTTTATACACGTAGCTGCAACCCAAGGTGCACTAGCTGAATTAATATTACTGACTTAAATAGGGCTGATGAATTCTGTGCACCATTGAAATTATGTTCAAGATGAGTTTTTAACTCGGATGATGTTTCAAATATCATAAAACCCTTATGGGAGACGTAGATAGGTATTTTGCATCTTTTCCATAATGTAACATTAGGAAAGAAAACTACTTTATGGGAATAATTGTGTGCACTGGTGTGAAACACGGGGGATGCGCAATTTACTTCCTACTAACAATAGTCATTATTCACGAAATCAGAAATCTTTGCAGAAATAAACAGAAATAGAAACAACGTATCACTGCAGGAACGTAGTTAGATAATACTTAAAAAAATGGCTCTGAGCATTATGCGACTTAACTTCTGAGGTCATCAGTCGCCTAGAACTTAGAACTAATTAAACCTAACTAACCAAAGGACATCACACACATCCATGCCCGAGGCAGGATTCGAACTTGGGACCGTAGCGGTCGCTCTGTTCCAGACCGTAGCGCCTAGAGCCGGATAGTACTTGTTTTAATCGTTGATGTGATTCATAAAGGAAAATCCCTTTTCATATTGTTCTACTTTACTGCATAATGAAATAACAGAGGAAACTAATTTCTTTGATTAGCTAGGTTGTCAAATTACCGACGTCTGCGAGAAAAGTATCTCTAGCAACATACGAAAACTCGCAAGCAAAGCAACAAACAAGGATGAAATTTAAAAAAAACAAATGTGGATCTTCACCCTAGTAGTTCCACTTGGGTCAATATGAGCCCATGAGCAAATTTGAAATATATATATCTCCCTAGTTTTGAAATCGATTGTATTCAAAATTTATGACTCTCTCTTTAAGTTTCTTGTATGCAATGACACGTTGTTCAGTTTTACATTTACAACATATTAAAATTTATGCATGGGCTATGCACTGAGTACTATTGGAGTCAGCATGACCCCAATCTAAATTTTTGTTTTGTTTCTTGAATGTAACATTACGAAAGCAGAATGACGAATATTACGTTGAACAGATGTTATACGAAACACCTATTACAAATGAAACTAACATTTCCCACTTATTATTTATACCCATTATAGGCGTTTCTTGCCTCAACCGTTGTGGTGTATTGCCTCAATTGTTGCTAGTGTTTTGCCTCAGTGTGCTAGAACTACATTATGACAAAAAAAAAGTTAGAGTATTGTTGAAATACAAGGAATTTTGAATGAAGAAGATGAATTAGGAGATATACCATCTGATGACGATGAAGAGATTGCTGCTATTATTTCTGAAGGGTAGTGAATCAACTGAAGATTCTGATGAAGTTGTCGCAGATTTAGAAATTTTACTTCCTGAAGTTTCTGACATCTCAGATCAGAATGTTTTCAAGTAGGTACATACGATCTACCGTATGTTTGCAAAAACTTTAATGATAGTACTAATAATAATAATTCGTAAGTACGTACGTTAATTAGTAATCCCATATTTTTCAGGTCGAGAAATGGAAATGAAACATGGAGAAAAATCCTGTCAGATTACATGGGAGACAGACAGCACAAAATATAATGAAGACAGCGCCAGGTCCTCCGGGGCATACTGTAAGGAACGTAAATACTGTGGAGTCAGCATTTGAGTTCTTTATCAAGCCAAGCATTTTCGAGATTATTTTGAGGTGGAACATCAAAGAAGGTAACACTACTTTCGGTAACAAATTGACCAACCTTGATAGAGAAGAATTTGAATGCTTTCTTGGTCTGCTTACCCTTGCGGCAGTGTACAAAGCTCACTATGAGAGCAAGTGAGTTTATGGAACGAAGACCATGGCTGACGTCTTTTCAGTTGCTCTATGGCTAGGGACCGCTTTACAGAAATATTACCCTGTATTCGGTTTGAAGATGCTCATCATCGGTGACAGTGTTGTAGCCCTGATAAACTGCCTCCTATAAGGGATTTACATGAACTGTGGGTAAGCACATTACGTGACGCATACGAACCACACGAAAATATTGAACAACTGGTAACTTTCAGGGGTGGGTGTCCATTTCGCCGGTACATTGCCTACAATAAAAAGTATGGTATAGAGATATGGGCTGCATGTGACAGCACTAATTACTACGTCACACACACCTGCAGGTGTACACAGGAAAGGGCGAAGGCCAGCCAAGAGAAATAAATCAGGGAAAAAGTGTTAGAACTGACAGAACATTTATCCAGGAGTGGTAGAAATATCACAACAGATAATTTCTTTACAAGTTTCGAGTTGGGAAACGAACCTGAACGAAAAGGGATGACTCTGCTAGGAACACCAAGAGAACGTCGTCATGAACTACCCGCAGAATTTATCGAAGCAAGGGCGAGAACTGCAGCTACATGTCTTTTCGGATTCCAGGAATCAGCTACAATAGCCTCCTATTGACCAAAAGTGGTAAGATAGTGACACTGCTGAGTACTAAGCATTTGAGAGAGGAAATAGGTGAGGGCGAAGCAGCTAAACCTATTACAATCGTAGACTATGAAGCAGCTAAATCAGGTGTAGACACGATGGACAAGTGAGTCAGGACCTACAGCACAAAACATATGACCAGAAGATGGCCCGCGGTTATTTTTTTATATTATTCTGGATATTAGTGCTCTACATTCCTTCATAATTTGGCAGGACTTAAATCCTGACTGAAAAAAAGAAAACAGCTAAATGTGTTACAACTTTGCTTCCGCCGTTTGACGATATGTGGCGACAATGGTAAGCAGCGGTCGAAAGAAACAGATCGCAGACGTCAGGAAGTTAGCTTGGACCTCGGTCAACACAACCTCGTTCAAACATTAGTCGGTTTGTGTCTGCATCATAAAGTTGTTCTTGACTGAAAATGTCAGTTGACGAGCCTAATTCTCGTCCTTTGCGTGAGGTGTTACTATTTTGTTTTAATATGAAGAAAACAGCTGCTGAGCCTCATCGAATGCTCTAAAATACGTATGGTAATGACGCTATTAGTGAAAGAACGTGTCGTGAGTGGTTTCATTGCTTCAAGAACGGTGCTTTTAACATCGTAGACCGGAATAGTGGTGGAAGAGAGAATGTTTTCGAAGATGCAGAATTGGAGACATTATTGAGTGGAGACTCGCGTCAAACTCAAGATGAATTGGTACAACTAGTGGGAGAGACTTACCGGTTTCAATCTGTACTGCATGCTTCTATGTCAGTTTATTAAAATAAATAAATTAATGCCAATATATCCCGTGTTGATTACTTGTGGTCTTATTGACCCCAGCGGTACTCTGGGTAGTAAGAGGGTAGTAAGAGGGTTAAAGTACCTCAAGACATTCATGCGTTGGAAACTGTTTCGAAGAAGGTGAAGACTACAAATGATTAAACGTATCTATAGCATTAGAAACAATGAAGGTAATAGAAGAAATTTGAATCCATGTATAACAAGAACGAAGATAAACTGAATGTCTCTCACATTAGGAACAAAGAATTAAAAGTACAAAAAGGTCTAGGCAGTCACTGAAACAATGGGCATCGTAACAGCTGTCCATCTCGTACTCAATTTTCAGGAGAACAAGAAGAGTTACTGTAGATGTAAAGCAGGAGGGAGTGATGTAGAACTCCGGTCAGTAGGGTAGATGCTGTAACAATTTAGTACGTCAAACCCTTCATTTTTCCTGTTTAGGGGCAATTGCTTTGACCTGAAGCAAGTTGATTTTTTGTCTCCCCGGGCTACACCCCAAGTTCCTTTTCCAACCTTCTGGTTCAAAAGACATCCTTGGTATTTGTTTGTTTCATCTCTCACATAAGCAATGGAAAGGTTTTATTATGACAGATGGTTCTAACAGCACACTCTCAAATTCTTTTCACAGTATCAAATCTCCGTTCTCATGCGTCTATTTCTTCATCTATTTCCTCTCCTCTTTCAATAATTCTCTTTTAAGTTGTTTCCATTGTATGGCGATTCTGCACCCTTCAGATTTCAGTCTTGATGCTTACCATGTGAGTTATTAATAATAATCTCAACCAGGTCTTTTAATCTATTTCATCCATTTTTTTTCATAAGATTTCATTTTTCAAAGCTACCAGTTCGTCTTCTATTCAACTCCTTCCCATTCTTTCAGTCAATCGTTGCCTAGTATTTCCTTTGAAGCTCTGACAAACTTATCAAGTTTTAAAAATTTCTTTGTTTACTTATAGACGCAATCACATGTTTATGACACAGTCATAACCGGTTTCGGCCATACAAGGACAATCTCCAGATTCTAAATTCGGCATACACTGAACCCTGGTTCATGCGTTGACATCGCATGATCCTGTGTTCAGTTTATGCCGCCTTTAGAATCTGAAGATGGTGATTGTATAGCCGAAAACGGTTATGACTGCGTCATAAACATGTGATTGCGTCTATAAATAAACAAAAAAAATTTTTTTACAAAATAATCAATCACGCGTGCACTCCATAGACGAAAAGTCCTTTTCTTCTTATCAAATTATTCAAGTTCTGACTCCTTAAACTCGTAATTTCTGCAATTTCTTCAGGTTTAACTTGCAGTTGATAGCCAATCAATTATCATCAGCGACAGCTTCTCCATCTATGAATGTTTTTCAGGTTAACAGCTAATTTCTAAATCTCTATCTTGCCTGATTATAATTTACCAGCCATCACATGATTTGTCTGACATACTGATAATGAACTATATACACAAACCTTCTTCATGAAACAATCTATCCTTAAGTGAAATCCATACAGTAGTTCCTGAGACTAAGCTTCATTTTTTTTTTTTTGTCATCAGTCTACTGACTGGTTTGATGCGGCCCGCCACGAATTCCTTTCCTGTGCTAACCTCTTCATCTCAGAGTAGCACTTGCAACCTACGTCCTCAATTATTTGCTTGACGTATTCCAATCTCTGTCTTCCTCTACAGTTTTTGCCCTCTACAGCTCCCTCTAGTACCATGGAAGTCATTCCTTCATGTCTTAACAGATGTCCTATCATCCTCTCCCTTCTCCTTATCAGTGTTTTCCACATATTCCTTTCCTCTCCGATTCTGCGTAGAACCTATTCATTCCTTACCTTATCAGTCCACCTAATTTTCAACATTCGTCTATAGCACCACATCTCAAATGCTTCCATTCTCTTCTGTTCTGGTTTTCCCACAGTCCATGTTTCACTACCATACAATGCTGTACTCCAGACATACATCCTCAGAAATTTCTTCCTCAAATTAAGGCCGGTATTTGATATTAGTAGACTTCTCGTGGCCAGAAATGCCTTTTTTGCCATAGCGAGTCTGCTTTTGATGTCCTCCTTGCTCCGTCCGTCATTGGTTATTTTACTGCCTAGGTAGCAGAATTCCTTAACATCATTGACTTCGTGATCATCAATCCTGATGTTAAGTTTCTCGCTGTTCTCATCTCTACTACTTCTCATTATCTTCGTCTTCCTCCGATTTACTCTCAAACCATACTGTGTACTCATTAGTGTGTTCATTCCGTTCAGCAGATCATTTAATTCTTCTTCACTTTCACTCAGGATAGCAATGTCATCAGCGAATCGTATCATTGATATCCTTTCACCTTGTATTTTCATTCCACTCCTCAACCTTTCTTTTATTTCCATCATTGCTTCCTCGATGTACAGATTGAAGAGTAGTGGCGAAAGGCTACAGCCTTGTCTTACACCCTTCTTAATACGAGCACTTCGTTCTTGATCGTCCACTCTTATTATTCCCTCTTGGTTGTTGTACATATTGTATATGACACGTCTCTCCCTATAGCTTACCCCTACTTTTTTCAGAATCTCGAACAGCTTGCACCATTTTATATTGTCGAACGCTTTTTCATATACAGACATAAAAATACATATATGAATTTATAACATACATGAATTTGCAGGTCAGTTACCCATACACAAAAATCTTTCATGATTGTTAAACCAACTGGGAACAATTCCTTCAATTTCCGCCTCATCTACGGGGCTCCTAGACACATACTTTCTACCAGAGTTGAAGATGTTGTCTTCATGTCACTCTTGGCTACGATATTGAGTTCTCTGTGTAGTTCACAGTGGCTTTCGTATTTTCTTATCCGTTATTAGACATATTGCTGCAACACACCTATTTTATTTGGCGTTGATTGCCCTGAGTTTACCTCACCATAAGTTCCGCTCTTCGTGCAACACCAGTTCACAAACGCCCGCTACATCCAACATCAACCTATGCATCTCGCGGTTTAAATCCTCCAGCTGACTACCCACTCCAAGTCGTGACCCGAAGAGCCACAGTTCTGTTGTCCAGATAGCCGTAGTCGCACCCCGAGCATGCGAATGGAGCAACAGTTTTACCTCCGTAATACTTTATTTAATAGTGGCAAAGCTGCTTGCCACAGGGATAAAAACAGCTCTAGGACCCTGTCTGCCGATATTGCAGCACCGGTATAAGAAGGTCATGATGGCTGATGTTGCAAGGCCAGATCAACCAACCATTCAAATGGTTCAAATGGCTCTAAGCATTCTGGGATATCTGAGGTCATCAGTCCCTTAAACCTAACTAAGGACATCAAACACATCCATTCCCGAGGCAGGATTCCAACCTGCGACCGATGCAGCAATGCGGTTCCGGACTAAAGCTCCTAGAACCGCTCGGCCACAGCGGCTGGCACCAACCATTCAGACTCTTGCCCCTGCAACTACTGGAATAGCTGTTGCCCTCTTCAGGAAGGTTAGCCTAGTCTCTTCACTGATACCCCTTCACTGTGGTACCAGCTCCTCCAGAGGCGTCCACGGGAGGAAAGGCAGGAGATGGGAAAAAGGGGGGGGGGGAGGGCGAGGGTGGGCAGGCCCCCCTCGTGAAAACTGAGTATACATTCTCGATTCACAACATAATTCTCACAAATTTAGTAAACTGCAAATATAATACACGGTTCACACTGACAGTATACCTTATCGAGATGACACACCGTTATAAAAATTTCGCGACATGACGCTTGTTGGTGCGTCAGTCGCATATCCAGTGGGATGATACATGTGTGACACGATAAGCGATGCGACTTTCTAAACGGCAAGAAACAACACAGCACGAATCACACTTCTGTTTCTGTTTCGGTTGCAATCACGAGCTCTCCTTTAAGACGACGTTATTTAAACACAAAAGAAACCGAAAACATAGAGACGTACGGGCTGCAACCACAAAATGAGGCCAATATCAAACTTAGGTTTGTTGTGGCTTCTCATTGGATCTCTCAACACGAAAAATTACACGAATTCTACAGAATGAATCCAGAAAGTTTAGACTTTTCGTAGAAACTAGTACCAGCTTTCTGACAAATTAAGCCACACATTGTAGACTTGCTCTATTTCCTGTTGAGAAACTAGTCTTTATGATAACACAACTCAAAGACATTACAAAAGCTACCATGAGAAGTTTAGGTTCAGAAAGGCCACCAAGTATGTGGTCAATATGTTAATAATAGTAACACATTAATAAACTTAATGTAGTATTGATAGGAGGTCGTGCTGGATACTAAAACCTTCGAATTTTTGTGTGCAAACTTGTATGACTCATAGAAGAAAACGAACGTTTTTGACATTCTACATCTTTATTAATTAAAGTAAACATTGTCGGTAGTACTCTGTAATGCGTTATTTATATAGAGTCGCTGTAGTGTGGATACTTTACTAAAATAACGGAATATGGCAACTTTTTACTTGTAATTAAGAGTGATTTGAAAATAACATGACATACAGAAGTAACAAAGCACTTGACAAGCATCTGGAAGCAGTGGATCCCCAAAATACAAAATCTTTTAAATCTTTATTCTTAATGTCTGCATGTTTATTTCTCAACTTAGTCATCCTGGCGACGAACACAGTTCTCCCGACGGGAGAGCAGTTTTTTGATACCGGCACAGTAGAATGTTTTACCTCACGTCTCCTTGCACCGCTTCATCACTGTAAAAGTGAAGAATTCCTCGAAGGCATTCTTTAAGTTTCGGAAACAGATAGATATCAGATGAGGCCACGTCGCGACTATATGGAGGATGTTGGGTGACAGCAAATCGAAAGCTTCGAATTTTAGCAGATGTCGCAGAGCGTGTATGCTCTGACATTGTCATTCTGAAGGACAGAGTGCTCCATCTGTGGACGAAGTCTTCGACTTCGAAAGTCGATTAAAACACGCTGTTTGTCACGGGCCGACGTAGTTACGTTACACACCGCCTGGCTACAGCTACAATTCGGAGCCTAATGGCGGCAGAGGGCTGTTAGTATGTAAATATGAAGAACGTAGATGTAGAATGTTAAGAAGCTTTGTTTTATTGAAAAAAATTGTTTTCTCAAATAGTATTCAGTGCCATTACCTTTCACAGTGTCCTCGTACAACTGAATCATCTTGAGTAGGATTCAGTCATGCCTTCCTTCCGCCTCCTTGATTTTTATGTATCTGCATCTGTCCTATCACCCTCGCCCTCAAGTACCTTGGCATCACCCTTGACCGTCGCCTCTCCTGGATCCCCCACCTCCGGACAATGCTAGCCAAGGTACGCTCCCGACTCCGCCTCCTCAAGCTCCTTTCTGGCCGCACATGGGGTCTAGACCCCTCCACCGTCCTCCACACCTACAAATCCCTCATCTGCCCCATCCTCTGTTATGCCCATCCCGCCTGGATCGCCGCCCCTCCTATCTTCTACAAATCCCTTCAAATACCGGAACGCCATGTGCTCTGCCTCGCCTATCGCATCCGTCTCACCTCCATCATGCTGATCCTCCATGAGGTAATTCCGTTCCCACACCTCCTACTTTTCCTCGAACGGATACGGATCCTCTACACCTCCCGCAAACCTGACCCCCCTTACCCGCTTGTCTCTCCCATCCTTTCCCACCCCCATCTGCTGCCACACCTGTACTTCCACATCCCACCCGCTCTCCATTTCTGCACACTCCATACCCTTTATAATGTATTAATGTAAGGAGAGAATAGATGCTGAATGATGAATGCATGCAGCTTGTCGCTAACTTTGTGTAATGTTTTGTCTGTATAGACGTGTATCTGTTGCCTTTAAGATCCCTTCACTTTCACACATAAATCTATACAGTAAAGTAAGGGCCTCCCGTTTTGTCTTTAGGCTGATCCGTGATAAGACAGGCGAAAAGTTAGACTAATGGAGGCTTATGAGTATTTTCTCTAATTTCATTCGCTCTCTCTCTCTCTCTCCTTTATCTATGTACAATTTTAAATATAATATTTCATTACCTGAAATCAGCGCAATAGAATCTCTGGTGGAGCCCTTCGTCTTAGTATTCAGCGGCTGGCTTGCTGTAAAAGATCTTTACATTTATTATTATTGTTAAGCGCTGCATTCAGTTGGAAAAATCGATCGTTTGAACAATTCGTTCCTTTTACGACAGATTTCGAATTCCAGATGTGTACGAAGCCTTTTTGGACGATTTAACAAAGACTCGGTGATTGCAGGCTCTCTTCGACACAGCTGAAACTTCCCCACTAATTACAGAGCCAACGCGATCATCAATGATTCAGACAAAGAACTCATTCGTTCATTCACTCCAGAATAAAAAGGGTCACAAACCTTATTTATGAAGGAAATTATATATTCAATCCATCTCCATTACATGTCCAGATTTCTGTTGGTTCCAAGTCTTAATTATTTTCCGTTTACAGTCTTTCTCTCTCTTCAAATAACCCGCTAGTGGCACAAATGTTAATAGCTCGCTTTAGCGAGAAGAAAAGGAAATATGTCTCTCTTAGAAACCCGTCAATCTTTCAACAGATACTTCCGAAGCTGTCCTCGTCACCAGTCTAACAACCATGGAGAATACCTACATGTATCTCTGTTATTCCAAAGAATAAACGTACTAGAAAATACTTTGGCGTCGACGAACTGTCGCCGCATATGTTACTAGAAAATCAGATCAGATACTTTTCCAAAGTAAATAAATGTGGATGGTTTGATTGACAATGATTAATTGGTGTGTGGTAGAGGGTAATTTTCCGTGGGGAGATTACACCTTGACTACGGTGCCTTCCGCCAACTCCCCCTCCCTGATGATGCCCTCATACCCTCCATCTACACCTCCTACCAATCATCCTCCCCTTCCTCCCCCTTTGTTTTTTCTTGTCCAGGGCACCATCTTTCCTCCTCTCCCTACTGTCATCCTCCCTCCCTCCCCTCCCCCACTCCCCCCCTCAATGGGCTTCCACACCCCCCACCCTCTCCCATCAACCCCCTCTCCATTCTATCCTCACCTCTTCCCTCTGGCAGGCCGCCAGTTTTTTAGTGTGAACTGAGCGTCTTCATGTGCCGGAGGTCGACACCGCAGTGCTCGTGTTGTCCTCCCGTCAATGCATCAGTGTGTCTCCATCCGAGCTCCTCTCTTCACGTGTGAAATTCTGTATTTTCCGTTGTGTGCAGGGTAGAACGTTTTTTTATCCGAGCATTACGTCGGTGAACGACTTCGCTAATTTTTACTATGTTTGTCTCCAGTTTTTGTCCTCCGCGTATGTTAGTTTTTCTGTATTCCTGTTATACTGTGTATCTTTTCTATGGCCAAAGAGCGGCATAGATAGGCCACTACCGGCCTACCTTGTTTGTAAGGTATCAAAACTGACAATAAAGAAGAAAAAAAGAGGTGAATTCACAAGTCTAGTGCTACTGCAGCGGTCTTCTTAGATAGTGAAAGGGCCTATGATATGGTGTGGAGCAATCAGCTAATTCTGGAACTAGATGAACTGTGGTCGATACACAATTGCTATGTGAAACTTACAGAGAGGTTTCCGACAGACAGAAAGATGATTATTACAATAGAGGACCAATGGTTCGATACGCGACTAGCTTTGGCAGGGCTGCTTCTAGGATCCGTTTCATCCTCACCACTATTTTAACTCTATATCAATGACATGCCAACTGTCACAGGGGTACAAAATTTGCTGATGATACGGCTTTTCTCATCAGCGGGAGACACATTCACACCAACATTCGACGCTGCCTTCAATATTAGTTAGGTGCCACACCCGCTTGGTGTAAGACCGATGTTGTTGTTGTTGTTCTGGTCTTCAGTCCTGAGACTGGTTTGATGCAGCTCTCCATGCTACTCTATCCTGGGCAAGCTTCTTCATCTCCAAGTACCTACTGCAACCTACATCCTTCTGAATCTGCTTGGTGTATTCATCTCTTGGTCTCCCTCTACGATTTTTACCCTCCACGCTACCATCCAATACTAAATTGGTGATCCCTTGATGCCTCAGAACATGTCCTACCAACCGATCCTTTCTTCTAGTCAAGTTGTGCCACAAACTTCTCTTCTCCCCAATCCTATTCAGTACCTCCTCATTAGTTTTGTGATATACCCATCTAATCTCCAGCATTCTTCTGTAGCACCACATTTCTAAAGCTTCTATTCTCTTCTTGTCTAAACTATTTATCGTCCATGTTTCACTTCCATACATGGCTACAGTCCATACAAATACTTTCAGAAACGACTTCTTGACACTTAAATCTATACTCGATGTTAACAGTTTTCTCATCTTCAGAAACGCTTTCCTTGCCATTTCCAGTTACATTTTATATCCTCTCTACTTTGACCATCATCAGTTATTTTGCTCCCCAAATAGCAAAACTCCTTTACTACTTTAAGTGTCTCACTTCCTCATCTAACACCCTCAATATCACCTGACTTAATTCGACTACTTTCCACTATCCTCGTTTTGCTTTTGTTGATGTTCATCTTACATCCTCCCTTCAACACACTCTCCATTCCGTTCAACTGCTCTTCCAAGTCCTTTGCTGTCTCTGACAGAATTACAATGTCATCTGCGTACCTCAAAGTTTTTATTTCTTCTCCATGGATTTCAATACCTACTCGGAATTTTTCTTTCGTTTCCTTTATTGCTTGCTCAATATACAGATTGAATAACATCGGGGAGAGGCTACAACCCTGTCTCACTCCCTTCCCAACAACTGCTTCCCTTCCATCCCCCTTAACTCTTATAACTGCCATTTGGTTTCTATACAAATTGTAAATAGCCTTTCGCTTCCTATATTATACCCCTGCCACCTTCAGAATTTGAAAGAGAGTATTCCAGTCAACATTGTCAAATGCTTTCTCTAAATCTACAAATGCTAGAAACGTAGGTTTGCCTTTCCTTAACCTAGCCTCTAAGATAAGCCGTATGGTCAGTGTTGCCTCACGTGTTCCAGTATTTCCACAGAATCCAAACTGATCTTCCCCAAGGTCGGCTTCTACTAGTTTTTCCATTCGTCTGTAAAGAATTCGCGTTAGTATTTTGCAGCTGTGACTTATTAAACTGAACGGTAATTTTCACACCTGTCAACACTTGCTTACTTTGGGATTGGAATTATTATGTTCTTCTTGAAGTCTGAGGGTATTTCGCATGTGTCATACATCTTGCTCACCAGATGGTAGAGTTTTGTCAGGACTGGCTCTCCCAAGGCCGTCAGTAGTTCTAATGGAATGTTGTCTACTCCGGGGCCTTGTTTCGACTCAGGCCTTTCAGTGCTCTGTCAAACTCTTCACGCAGTATCGTATCTCCCATTTCATCTTCAACTACATCCTCTTTCATTTCCATAAAATTGTCCTCAAGTACATCGCCCTTGTATAGACCCTATATATATATATATATATATATATATATATATATATATATATATATATATATATATAAGACCGATAAAGTGCAACTAAATCCCGCCATGATGACAGCCACTTATTTCAGCACGAAACGCCATTCGATGGGGGTCACTTTGGACAAACACTTCTTTCTCCATAAACATGTTCAGCTTCTCAGGAGCAAATCATTCGGTATGGCCCAGAAACTCCTTATTTTCAAGAGTATTGACCTCAGTACCACAGCAAAGCTTCGATTTTATAAGGCGACAGTGCCCTCTGAGATACTATATGGCAGTTCGGTCTGGGGTATTGCCAGTCCAACCAAAATTGGCTGTCTACAAGTTTTACAAAGAATGGTACGCAGATGGGTACTTCGTGGCAGCCGCTATACTCGCATTGTTGACTGGCAACCCACACTTTTATTCATAATGTAACCATCACTGCCACATGTAGATGGTGGCGTGTGAGAGGAATGTAGGGTGTGGTTGGAAACTGTCAGGATGCATCGTATTAAAACTCGGCCATGTTCTTCAAGTGCTTTATTATTCCTAGCTACAGTGCCGCGTTCCTCACTGTCTATGTCACAGGGCCCCTGATGCTGACGACGTCACTTCGCTGTCTGCAAAACAGCTTGGTTCGGAAGGGCTACCTCAGCAACCCCTTGCAACATACTGTGGAGTGCCGGCTTTGTACAGCCACAGAGTTTTGACGACGTCAGGATGTGCCAGCAGCTGACTCAGTGGCCTTCATCTCCGTTGCCTCAGCGCCGCTCATTGAGAGCTGCAGGGCAGCCCGCTGTGTGCTTCTACGCCGTCATTATTAAGATCATAGGGACAACAAGCACCTGCCATCCGACTATCATGTGGTGGGAGCCAACAAGACGGCCCACGGTACTGATCTGTCGAGTGGCTCGCCGCTAACTGGCTATGGGTCCCAAGGTGTCCTCAGAGGGTCTAACCAGTGACCCACCGTGGACTGGAACGCTGGCGCATCTGCTGCAGCGTGTAGCCAGTGGTGTGACACTCCATCCAGGAGAGCTGTTACACTTGAATGCTCCTAGTTAGAAAACCGGAACCTATTTATACACGGCTTTGAGCCCCTGTTTTGCTAATGCTCCACTCTACGCACTCGTAACACCTAGGTTGCGCCTGTGGGCCCTTTCTGATTGATACTTGCGCCGTGCAAACCGCTGCATTTACTCTCTTCAGCGGTTCGACGGTCCTGTGGCCCCCATTCTACACTCCTGGAAATCGAAAAAAGAACACATTGACACCGGTGTGTCAGACCCACCATACTTGCTCCGGACACTGCGAGAGGGCTGTACAACCAATGATGACACGCACGGCACAGCGGACACACCAGGAACCGCGGTGTTGGCCGTCGAATGGCGCTAGCTGCGCAGCATTTGTGCACCGCCGCCGCCAGTGTCAGCCAGTTTGCCGTGGCATACGGAGCTCCATCGCAGTCTTTAACACTGGTAGCATGCCGCGACAGCGTGGACGTGAACCGTATGTGCAGTTGACGGACTACGAGCGAGGGCGTATAGTGGGCATGCGAGAGGCCGGGTGGACGTACCGCCGAATTGCTCAACACGTGGGGCGTGAGGTCTCCACAGTACATCGATGTTGTCGCCAGTGGTCGGCGGAAGGTGCACGTGCCCGTCGACCTGGGACCGGACCGCAGCGACGCACGTATGCACGCCAAGACCGTAGTATCCGACGCAGTGCCGTAGGGGACCGCACCGCCATTTCCCAGCAAATTAGGGACACTGTTGCTCCTGGGGTATCGGCGAGGACCATTCGCAACCGTCTCCATGAAGCTGGGCTACGGTCCCGCACACCGTTAGGCCGTCTTCCGCTCACGCCCCAACATCGTGCAGCCCGCCTCCAGTGGTGTCGCGACAGGCGTGAATGGAGGGACGAATGGAGACGTGTCGTCTTCAGCGATGAGAGTCGCTTCTGCCTTGGTGCCAATGATGGTCGTATGCGTGTTTGGCGCCGTGCAGGTGAGCGCCACAATCAGGACTGCATACGACCGAGGCACACAGGGCCAACACCCGGCATCATGGTGTGGGGAGCGATCTCCTACACTGGCCGTACACCACTGGTGATCGTCGAGGGGACACTGAATAGTGCACGGTACATCCAAACCGTCATCGAACCCATCGTTCTACCATTCCTAGACCGGCAAGGGAACTTGCTGTTCCAACTGGACAATGCACGTCCGCATGTATCCCGTGCCACCCAACGTGCTCTAGAAGGTGTAAGTCAACTACCCTGGCCAGCAAGATCTCCGGATCTGTCCCCCATTGAGCATGTTTGGGACTGGATGAAGCGTCGTCTCACGCGGTCTGCACGTCCAGCACGAACGCTGGTCCAGCTGAGGCACCAGGTGGAAATGGCATGGCAAGCCGTTCCACAGGACTACATCCAGCATCTCTACGATCGTCTCCATGGGAGAATAGCAGCCTGCATTGCTGCGAAAGGTGGATATACACTGTACTAGTGCCGACATTGTGCATGCTCTGTTGCCTGTGTCTATGTGCCTGTGGTTCTGTCAGTGTGATCATGTATCTGACGCCAGGAATGTGTCAATAAAGTTTCCCCTTCCTGGGACAATGAATTCACGGTGTTCTTATTTCAATTTCCAGGAGTGTACTTCGCAACAGCTGTTCAGCGTAACTTACTGTCAACAGACATGTGCCTGGCTATAACTTGTGTCCTCAGAAGTACTACACAGAATCTAACTTTCATATGTTAAACGGTGGTGCTGCTACAATAATAAAGCGAACCTTGGCATCTAATTACCTTCCACCATGTCAAAAAGCCATAGGGTCAGAAAGTCACAAAATGCTGTAGGTTATATCAGTGGAACAGAAACAGCAACCTTAAAAAAAGAAAAGAAAGAAAAAAGCATTGAAGGTAGAAGTCAGACTGGAAATCGATTATTGCGTACTTCCCCTGCAGGAATCGTTCAGTTCTTGGAGACCATGAAAATACTGGTGAGAAAATGTGCAGTTCGGAGGTCGGCATTAGAACGGAGGGTAAAGCCAGCGGTCGAGGCAGAGGCGTTGGGTGCAGCAGGAAAACGTTGTCTCTTGGGGGAATGGACTGCTGGAGGCAGCGAATGCCTTCATCCCACTGCTCGCTGGATCTTCTTGCCCTCCGAACAAAGCTACTGCAGAGGTTGGCCTAAGTCCCACACAATAACGACACTGCGGGGAAACACACAATTAACAAGCGCCGCAATGGCGCAGGAAGCTTGCAGTATCTAGCCACAGGCAAATGGTCTGCCAGTCGAAACACCTCTCCTTGTGTATCTGGCGACTATCTACTTCCTCTATGAGAGGCTATCCAGTAGCGTTCGCCGAAATCGGGTAACTAATTCATGTAACTTTAACATTTTTTAAGTTCTTCAAGTCTATCACGAATTTCAGCATTCAGTGACAGTCTATGTTAGCTGCATCTCTTTCGTTTCATTTTCGAGTTGTAGTCCAATTTAGAGTAAAGGATTTCTCGACCTGGAAGAAGCGTTTCACGATGTAAAATGGTGCAAGATGTCCGAAATTCTGAACAAATTCGTGTAAGCTATAGGGAAAGGCTGGTAATACGAGGGTTGGAAATTGAATAGTGGCAGCTATTTATTGACAACCGATACAAAAGGGTTGCAAGTTTGCACCTGTTACTGTCCCTCAGAGTAGTCACCAGCGTTGTGTAGAACCCGCTGCCAGCGATGTGGAAGGCGTAGTATACCGTCAGCAGAGCCTGTTCTGTTGATGGTGCGAATGGAGCGGTCTAAATTTATGGTGATTCCCGTGTGATGGTGTTATTCTAAAGCACTACGTTCCTCGACGGCAGACCGTCAATAGTCAGTATTACTGGTCCGTTTTGGAGCATCACCCGCGACCAGATTTGCAAAAGAAGCGGCGACACTTTCTGCGCAACCCACCCATTAATTTCCACGAAAATGCGCTTACGCATACAGCGCAGGCTGTGGCTGCTGTGTTCGGTCGATGAGACTGGGAAGTACTGCACCAGCCACGATACTCCCCGGACTGAAGTCCTTGTGACTCTGATTTGATTCTGAAGATGAAGGAATCAATTCGTGGCATTCGCTTCAGAACTATTCCAGAGATTGGACGGGCAGTAGACCGCTCCATTCGCACCGTCAACAGAACAGGCTCTGCTAACGGTATTCTACGCCTTCCACATCGCTGGAAACGGATTCTACACAACACTGCTGACTACTTCGAGGGACAGTAACAGGGGCCAACATCTGACTCTTTTGGTTGAGAATAAATAGTTGCCACTGTTTAAGTTCCAATCCTCGTATATAATACGTACAAGAACCAGTGGGCTATAATAAGAGTGGGCGACCAAGAACAAAGTACTCATATTAAAAAGGGTGTAAGACAAGGATGTAGCGCCCGCATCTCGTGGTCGTGCGGTAGCGTTCTCACTTCCCACGCCCGGGTTCCCGGGTTCGATTCCCGGCGGGGTCAGGGATTTTCTCTGCCTCGTGATGGCTGGGTGTTGTGTGCTGTCCTTAGGTTAGTTAGGTTTAAGTAGTTCTAAGTTCTAGGGGACTGATGACCATAGATGTTAAGTCCCATAGTGCTCAGAGCCATTTGAACCATTTTTGAACAAGGATGTAGCCAGTCGCCTCTGCTGTTCAGTCTGTACATCGAGGAAACAATGATGGAAATAAAATAAAGATTCAGGAATGGAACTAAAATTGAAGTTCAAAGGATATCAATGATACAATTCGCTGATGACATTGCTATCCTGAGAGAAAGTGAAAAAGAATTACATGATCTGCTAAAGTGAATGGATAATCTAACGAGTACAGAATATGGATTGAGAGTAAATCGAAGAAAGACGAAAGTAAAGAGAAGTAGCTTAAATGAGAACCTCGAGAAACTCAACATCACAATTGGTGGTCACGAAGTGGATGAAGTTAAGCAATTGCAGTACCTAGTCAGCAAAATAAGCAATGACGGACTGAGAAAGGACATCAAAAGCGAACTTGCAGTGGAAAAAAGTGCATTCCTGTCAAGGAGAAGTCTACTAATACCAAAAATAGGCCTCAATTTGTGAAAGACATTTCTGACAATGTACGTTTGGAGCGTACTATTGTATGGTAGTGAAACAAGGACTGTGGTAAAACTGCAACAAAAGGGAACTGAAGCATTTGAAATTAGTTTCTACAGACGAATGTCGACAATCAGGTGGACTTATAAGGTAAGTAATGAGAAGGTTCTGCGCAGAATCAGAGAGGAAAGGAATATGTGAAAAAAACTGAGAAGAAGAAGGAAGAAGATGATAGGACATCAGGGAGTGACTTCCATGGTACCAGAGGGAACTGTAGAGGGCAAAAACTGTAGAGGAAGCCAGAGATCGCAATACATACAGGAAATAAGAGTATGTAGGTTGAAAGTGCCGCTGTGAGGTGAAGAGTTTGGCACAGGGGAGGAATTAGTGGCGGGCGGCATAAAACAAGTCAGAAGACTGATGACTCAAACGAAAAACTCCAATTTATAGGTATTTTCCAACGTATATTGGGTGACACCACTGTCACATATCACTTTATAATTTTGTTTCATCTCTTGTTATCATTGCCCGATAACTAATATCGTGAGCTTGGTACATTTTGCAGGTAGTGGGTAATATTCGATTTCACCTCAGAAAGGGGCCAGTCTGGAGGATTCGGCAGTCCTGTTGAGATGGCAGAAAGGTTTTCACAGTGTCTCAAATGTAGCAACGCTTACCTCATGGATGGCTGCCACTTGCCGATGGAACTGGCCGTGTTTCCCGAAATGCTTACTGATAACAATTCCTGGCGCCAATCCACTTGCCGCACGCCGCAACAGCTTTACCCTGACTGTACTTCAGGGTGAAACTTGCCTTTCTGTGCGATCTTAGAAGAGGAGTCGCCCACCGGCATTTCTTTGGGGTGGAAAATTCTTTGCTCTACCTAAAACTATGTGCTTTTCGAGCCAGGTTTGCACACCTGACACCAAACACAGTGAAGAAGATGCTGACCAACGGAGAGAGACTGTCCGAAACCAGTTTCAACCTCATGTATCGAAATAATACCTTTTTCCAAGTGTTAGTGGATAGTTTCTCCTGCTTTCCTCTGCTTTTTCGCAGAAAATGAACACATCGTCGTCCAGTTAGCATCAGTATCCAGTCTTTCCTCCAGCTGAGCTTTGGAATTGCAGTTGTTATGTAGTTTAGATCAGAAAGATTCGCTTCCTAGCAATCGTTTGGAGCTGATGGGTGCCCTCTTGCTGTACTTGGAGAATATGTGTTTCACTCAGGGTGTAGCGTAATCAATCTTCTGAGTCGTTCCCATTTAACTCATTTGGTTATGCATCGCGAATGCTCAATTATCTATATTAAATCTTCTCCTAATTTATCTGATTTTTGCGAGCTTCCAATATGTGGATTTCTTATTTATATTTGCTTCCAATAGTCTTCCAATTGAACGTGAGTCACGCAGAGCTTAGAGTCAATTTAGTTTAATAAAATCTTCAGAATATTGCCCTTTACCATTCGTTGTCAACTGTGCACTTCATCAGATTAAATAAAATTTTCATCTTCTCCCTGTGACTAACGTTTTGAGATGCCTCATGTCCTACAACTTCCCTATCCTTAGGTGACCCTCAAATAACAAATATAACCAGCCTAGTTTCTGGGATGTTTTCTGTATTGGGATGAGTTTTCACTGGGTGCAGTAGCTAAGGTATATTCTTAAAAGTGTAAGAGATGCGGAGGTGGTAACCAGTTTCAAACGCTCACTCTCAAAAAATAGTAGGTGCACGAGCTATTGAGTCTCATTTTGCCCTCTTCCAGATCTGTTAATTATGTCACCATGCACACTGTGTTGTTTTACTAGATTACTCTAAAAAACTAAAAAAATGGTGACCACTATAGTGGCAGAACAACACATAGAAAATAATGAAATTTGGAACGAAAACAGGCTACCAAGACGATGCATTGTAACACAACCTTCTCGTGCTTCCTGCTGGGTCAAGTGGTTAAATTTTCACGAGCTACCTACCGAATACTCTGTGTGACAGCACTTGATAACGGCTGACTAGCAGACGGCCAAAGCCTTGCGGATATTTAAATGCATGATGTGGCTGGACGTTGGATAAAATTTTATCCTAACGAAAGTTTGTTTATAGTGCATATACAGAATAGTACGAAGAATGCTTGATATAATATGTAAGTGGTTGAGCGGTTAAAGTGTCTGAAATTTAGTATGATCAGGTGCCAACTGTGGCACAAGAAATGGCTCTTACCTGGCTGTGTATCGAATCGAAGTGAACTTGGGCAACAGATGTGTTTACACAACCACTTGCTGCATCCACCCTAGGCCAGATTGCATGAGCTGTAGCAGCTGGGGAGTGGTACACGGTCGGTCTCTTGACAATCAGCGATCAAATGTTTTCAGTGGGTCAGAGACCTGTCCTAGCCACACAAGCAGTCGAGCACTATCTTTAGTGGGGAATGGCAACACGAGTAATCTGGGGCCTTGCCTCATCTTTTTGAAAACCGGAGATCTTGGAGCTAGAGTACAGCCGTTCCATGGACGAACGTAACGCCTGTTGGACAAATTATTGGCTTTTCGTCGTGTTCATCTACATCCATAGGCAGCAAGCCATCTTCTAGTGTGTGGCGGAGGATACTTCGTGTACAACTGCCATATTCCCCCATACCTCGCCCCCCCCCCCCCCCCGCCACGCCCAACCGCCTTTTCGTGTTCCAATTGCAAGCACTTCCCTCAAAAAACGGTTGCCGGTAAGCCTCTAATTTTATCTGTATGGACTTTTCGCGAGATACACGTAGAAGGAAGCTACATGATTGTTGACTCTGTTAGGATCATACATGGTGACAATTACTGAACTATACTAAATAAAATCGTTATAACTTCTGAACGGTTTCGATTAGGACGTTCCAACTGCACGGGTGGCAGCACGGCATGATGGTTATTAGTAAGATTTGATTTATCGACAAAGCCCACTTTCATTAGGATGGGTTCGTCAATAGGCCAAACTTGCCTATTTGGCGGACTGACAATCCGCATTTCGCGATCTAGAAGGCGCTTCACCCTCAACGGGAGACAATGTGTTGTGGAATGCTTAGTCACGGAATAATCGGTGCGACATTCCTGGATGACACGATGGCTACCGAACGGTACGTGAAGCTTTTGGGACATTATTTCATCCCCATTATCCAAAGTGACGGTGATTTCGACAAGATGTGGTTCATGGAAGACGGGGCTCGTTCGCATAGAAGCAACAGAATGTATGATGTCCTGCAAGAACACGTTGGGGCCTCATTCTGGCTCTGTGGTACCCAGAGGCTACTTGCATAGGCCTCGCTTGGCGCCATATTCTCTGGATCTAAGCACACGGGACTCCTTTTGTGGAGCTGTATTAAAGACAAGGTGTACAGAAATAACCCCAAAATCACTGCTGAGCTGAAAACAGATATCCAGGACCTCATTGACAGCATCGATGTTGTTGTGTCTAGACAAGACAGCCTAGACACAATGCGAGGAAGCCGAAAGGCACGCGCTTAAATTCACGCAGGCTGGCGTGAGGTCTGAAACAGGATACGTAATGAGTGCTATAAAGAAAAGTACGTAGCTTCTGGAATACTTAACTTTAATCCACATTTGTAGAACATCTCTCTTGATGATACATTAATAGAATCTCAATATCTATACTGGTAATGGCGCCTTGCTAGGTCGTAGCAAATGTAGCTGAAGGCTATGCTACTATCGTCTCGGCAAATGAGAGCGTAATTCTCAGTGAACCATGGCTAGCAACGTCGGCTGTACAACTGGGGCGAGTGCTAGTACGTCTCTCTAGACCTGCCGTGTGGTGGCGCTCGGTCTGCAATTCCTGACAATGGCGACACGCGGGTCCGTCGTATACTAGCGGACCGCGGCCGATTCAAAAGCTACCACCTAGCAAGTGTGGTGTCTGGCGGTGACACCACAGATGTTCCGACGCTTCAGCGGGTCATGGAGAATTTCGCTATTCGTCTGCGCCACATCACCGCCAATGATGGCAGGCATATGAGACGTGGCGTAGTGAAGTTTACAAGTTGAATAAAGCGTGTGCACAGCGTAGTTTTGACCTAATTTAGGTTTTTTCATATAGTTCAATAAAAATCTTCTTGTACGCTCTTTTAACTTTAAGAACAAACCACACGTCGATGCAGAACACCTCTGTTTCAGCGTCTGCCACTGGTGTCGGTTGACCATCTCTGTGAATCTTTCGTACTTACTGAATGAGCCTGCAACGAAATGCGCCGCTCTTCTTTGGCTTTTCCTGTCAGTCATACCTGGTACAGATGTCATACTGACGAGCGATATTCAAGTACTGGGCGAAAGGGTGTCTTGTAAGATCCTTCCTTTGTTATTGACTACACTTCCTGAGCATTCTTGTAATAGATCTCAGTCTGTCGTCTGCATTACACGTGATAAATTTGTACGGTAGTTCCATTTCATTCCTTCCGTAGGCATACTCCTAGGTTTTTAATGCTACTAACCGCTTGCAGTGACTGTTCTGTATTCATATAATAAACGGCCTTTCTGTCTGTATATTCGCAGTACGTAATACACTACTGGCCATTAAAATTGCTACACCACGAAGATGACGTGCTAGAGACGCGTAATTTAACCGACAGGAAGAAGATGCTATGATATGCAAATGATTAGCTTTTCAGAGGTTTCACACGAGGTACTGACACGAGGAAAGTTTCCAACCGGTTTCTCATACACAAACAGCAGTTGACCGGCGTTCCCTGGTGAATCGTTGTTGTGATGCCTCGTGTAAGGAGGAGAAATGCGTACCATCATGTTTACGACTTTGATAAAGGTCGGATTGTAGCCTATCGGGATTGCGGTTTATCGAATCGCGACATTTCTGCTCGCGTTGGTCGAGATCCAATGACTGTTAGCAGAATATGGAATCGGTGGGTTCAGGAGGTAATACGGAACTCCGTGCTGGATCCCAACGACCTCGTATCACTAACAGTCGAGATGACAGGCATCTTATCCGCATGGCTGTAACGGATCGCGCAGCCACGTCCCGAACCCTCTGTCAACAGATGGGGACGTTTGCCAGACAACAACCATCTGCACGAACAGTTCGACGACGTTTGCAGAAGCATGGACTATCAGGTCGGAGACCATGGTTGCGGTTACAGACAGGAACGCCTGCGATGGTGAATGACGAACCTGGGTCCACGAATGGCAAAACGTCATTTTTTCTGATGAATCCAGGTTCTGTTTACAGCATCATGATGGTCGCATCCGTGTTTGGCGACAACGCGGTGAACGCACATTGAAAGCGTGTATTCGTCATCGCCATATTGGCGTATCACCCGGCGTGATGGTATGGGGTGCCATTGGTTACACGTCTCGATTACCTCTTGTTCGCATTGACACCACTTTGAACAGTGGACGTTACATTTCAGATGTGTTACGACCTGTGGCTCTACCCTTCATTCGATCCCTGCGAAACCCTACATTTCAGCAGCATAATGCACGACAGCATGTTGCAGGTCCTGTATGGGCCTTTCTGGATACAGAAAATGTTCGACTGCTGCCCTGGCGAGCACATTCTCCAGACCTCTTAACAACTGAAAACGTCTGCTCAATGGTGGCCGAGCAGCTGGCTCGTCACAATACGCCAATCTTGATTGACTGTGGTATCGTGTTGTGGCTGCATGGGCAGGCAGCTTTACCTGTAGACGCCATCCAAGGTCTGTTTGGCTGAACGCCCTGGTGTATCAAGGCCGTTATTACGTCCAGAGGTGGTGGTTCTGGGTACTGATTTCTCAGGATCAATGAACCCAAATTGCGTGAAAATGTAACCACATGTTAGTTCTAATATAATTTATCTGTCCAATGAATACCAGTTTATCATCTGCATTTCTTCTTGGTGTAGCAATGTCAGTGGCCAATAGTGTATCTGGTTCAACTGAGGGTGAATTGACACTCCTTCCAACCAAGCGTCGATCTCTGCACGTCTTCCGGCATTTAGCTACAATTATCTACTGTCGCAACTTCTCCCTATACAACAGCATCATCTGCGAAAATCCCTTACGGAACTTCTGACATTATCTTCCAGATACCTTGTCATTTATATGTATTGTGAAAATTAATGGTCCTATAACAGTGATCCTGGGGCATGCTCTACGTCATTTTTACGTCTGAAGCCTTCTCTTGTTTCGTAACGACACGCTGTGCGATGTTTGCTAGAAGCTATTCAATCTAATCACACAGCTGTCATCGCCTCACATTGATGGTATTAGCCATTGTGTAGAGTCTATGTGCCGATACTCTAGCAAACAAACACGTTGGTGACTCGACGAGATCACAGTGGCATGTTGATGTAATTCTCTGGGATAGTCTGTTCTTTACTGCGTTGAACACGGCAAGCATACGCAGGAACTTGCTTGCGCTTTTTGTAGCTATTTTAAAGAGTTGATTAACCATTATTTCTGGCCGACGAAAATTCCCAAGTATTTTGTAACACTATTATTTTTCATGCATTTACCATAAGTCTTAACTGCAGAATTCTTTTCAAAGACTGTTCTCTATCTCACGTAGTGAGATGCCTAAGAGACATCGAGTTCATATTAACAAGAGAATGTTTTGTTAACAAAACAACGAGATACTGACAAAACAAAATTTGTTCTCACAAAAATTAATACAAGTCTCCCATAGTTTTCTATCAGGCGTGCGCCTGGGGAACAACAAAGTGATAATTAAATTGACACCCTAGCTGCAAGCAGACGTTGATACACTTCATTGGGGACATGTTGAAAATGTGTGCCCCGACCGGGACTCGAACCCGGGATCTCCTGGTTACATGGCAGACGCTCTATCCATCTGAGCCACCGCGGGCATAGAGGATAGTGCGTCTGCAGGGACTTATCCCTTGCACGCCCCCCGTGAGATCCACATTCCCAACATGTCCACAACACTACATTCGTAGTGCGCCTAATAGATGTTTGCCCATCATTCTCATTACTTGTGGCAGATTAATCTACCAAGTCCCGTACGAGTTCGGGCATAGCGTGTGCGTTCGCACAAGAAGGTCGAGGCCGGGAACCCATATTTTTAACTATATGTGACGGTAGTATCTGTTCCCGAAAGAACAGTTACCGTCGATGACCATGCAGCTTTGCTAGAAATGAAATGATAATTAAATTGACACCCTAGCTGCAAGCAGGCGTTCGTTGATACACTTCAATGGGGACATGTTGAAAATGTGTGCCCCGACCGGGACTCGAACCCGGGATCTCCTGCTTACATGGCAGACGCTCTATCCATCTGAGCCACCGCGGGCACAGAGGATAGTGCGTCTGCAGGGACTTATCCCTTGCACGCCCCCCGTGAATCCTTCCTGCGGAAGACAAGTAAAATTACTGTTGCGCGTAGGTAAACTTGTGGATCTGATTCTGAGCACGTGATTCGGCGGAGGGAAGCAGATTCTCATCGGAGAGAACCTCTGAAGTAACCGGCACCGCCGTGACGCCTTGGATGTATGCACCTGTGCGACGCCTCTCTCTCCGATGGGTTGCCGATGCTGTAGGCGCACCGGTGGTACAAGGTGGGACAAATAGTAGTCGCCCAGAGAACAGTGTTCCAGGGTACAAAGACACACAACTCAGGAAAGGAAATACAAATCTAACCAGACTATAGGAAATCTTGAAAGTAACCACCACTGCTTTTTCGACACTTTTGAGCCTTGGTCAGCAAGTTGCTGAAGGCGGATGGAAGCTGGATTGCTGCAAATACTGCAGTTTCATCCAAAATCTTCTGCCTTATTTCATGAAGGCTATGACGATTATTGCAAAACGCCTTAGACTCGAGGACTCCGCACACAAAGTAATAGCACACCGACAGATCAGTGAACTGAGTGGCCAGCAAAGGCCGCAACTAGACTGGCCCCATTAACAATTCCGTCAGGTCGTGAAGATAGTGTAAAAGTACTCCAAGATTTGACCGGCTGTATGAGCAGTTGCTGCATCCTGTTGAAAGTAACTGCAGGTATTTTCTCTTCCATTAATGCTGCCACAAATAAATTTCTGAGCCACTTTTATGTTCCCGACCCTATATACGAGGGCTGTCCAGAAAGTAAGTTACGATTGATCGCGAAATGAAAATCAAAGTGAAAATCAGGAATGTTTCATTTGTAACAGTTAGCTACACCTTTCAGCTACTTCTCTACGTAGTCGCCGTTCTGACTCAGACATCCGTCGTAGCGTTGTACCAACTTTCCAATACCCTCATCGTAGAAGGCAGCCGCCAGTGCTTTCCGCCAATTCTCTACGCTGGCCTACAGCTCGTTGTCTGTGCCAAAATGTTGTCTTCATAGCCAGCGGATCGTTTGAGCATAGATGAAACTCAGTGGGAGACAATTACGGGCTGTATTGTGGGTAACCAAACATTTCCAATTGAAACGATGCGGGAACATCTTCATTGCCCCTGCAGAATGAGGCTGAGAATTGTCTTGAAGAAGAAACCGCACGACAGTTATGTAATGTTGGTTGCATAGCTTCAGGAGAAAATTCTCACCAGGCCCTCGTACTTGGCGGGAGACACTATTTTCTATAACATCTTTACGCGCTCACTAAGGGCTCAGGAATGAAAAGAGCGACGTAATTCTACCTAGAGTCATACTAGAGACACTGCCCAACACATCTTTGCAAAGCTTTATCGGATTCTCATAGTCGTTTCCATTTCGCGACCGATCGTAACTTACTTTCTGGACAGCCCTCGTACAACACGTTGCTCTCAATACGATATATTTACAGCTCATCAACTGCTCAGCGTTTGTTGAACTGCTGATGTTTTCGCTTCAGAGTGCTCTTTCGAGCTGGTTGCTATAACAAGGAGGATGTCGTCAGCATATAAGATTGCTTCCTCTGTGCGATGGTGTCGCCTTCCACTGATGTTAGGATACTTCCAGGAGATGGGTCCCAAATCAAAACCTACTATTACCATTAAGTGAAGTTTTTGATCACTTCCCGGATCCCCATTTGCCATTTACCAACTATTTTTCTGCAGTAGCCGAGAATATTGTACAGAGCCGCTGCGAACTGCAGTTTTCGAAGGCGTACCAACATCTCGCGGCACCATAAATCATCATATGCTTGTGATATATTTATTATTAATGTAATTGCCAATTTCTTTTCCGTTCTGTTCACTATTCGAATCGGCGAATTAACCCCGCCATCAATCGACTTCCCAGGTGCAAACCCATATTTGTGTGTGCTAATACCCCTGAGCGCCCCTTAAGCCAGAAGGCGATCACAACGGAGCCGCTGGAACTTAGCAAGAGCATTTGGAAACCAGATCGATGGATAAGGTTTGGGTTATGACGGAAATTTGTGCACGCATTTCTTTATGTGGTCGCACAGTAAACCTACGATTGGTAGTCCAGTTCTGCTCACACATGACCTAACCATATCACGAGGGATGGTAAGAACAGCTGCTCTGATGGAGTGTCGCAACTTTTCGAGGCTCTGTAGTAAAAGTGGAACATAAACACTAGCCTTGAACAACCGCCACAAGTAAAAATCCCCAGGCATCATATCCGTCGACCTTGGTGGCAACTCGACTAACCCTAGGTAAGCGCCACAGGATTCTCTATCCATCGACGTGGCAACATCTCTTTTAGGTAATATCACACACGAATGTGGAAATGTGGACGGAGGCCACGTTGTTGAAAGATTAAATCCCTGCTATTAGTTTCAATATGTGATCGTGGATCATAAAGGCAATGCATCAGGTTAGGTGATACCAATGACAGTTCTCTCAATGATGTCGAAAGCTTCATCAGTTGCCTTGCCGGACAAGGTACGATGTTCTCGTTACCTTGAATGTGTTGCACAGTTGCATGTAAATGCCCAATCAATTTAGCTACGTAATGCGCAGTTTATCTTTCATGAAAGATGTTAATGGCTTCGTCACTGAACATTGATTTGCTTGATAAGTCGTCACATTGAAAATGATTCTGAATAACACTTCAGAATTAAAGGCAGTGCAAGTTCTCGACATGTTTTATCTTTTTCAGGAGCTGCAATTTGTATTGCTTCATTCTTAATCACTGTAGCGTCACTGCCAAGCCTTAGACAAAACTAATGTCTTTAGCAAAGGGAATGAGAAGTAGTGACAACGCCACCGTGAAGCATTGCATTAGCAGGCGCCGGATGGCAGTTGCAGCGTGATGACATGTTGAATAGAATAATATACACTGGACAGCCTAAGAAACTGGTACACTCGCGAGCACGCAGAAGTACCGCAGGACGACCTGGTATGGACTCGAGTATTATCTTCTGGAGGGCACTGAAACAATGAGTGCTGCAGGGCTGTCCATAAATCTGTAAGAATACCAGGGGGTGGAGATCACTACTGAACAGCAAGTTGCTAGGCGTCCCAGATATGCTCAATAACCTTCATGTCATGGGAGTTTGGTGGCCAGCGGAAGTGTTTAAACACGCAAGAGTGTTCCTGGAGTCACTCTGTAGCAATTCTGGGCGCGTTGGGTGTCGCATTGTCCTGCTGGAATTGCCCAAGTCCGTCGGAATGCACAATGCACGTGAAGGGATGCAGGTGAGCAGACAGGATGCTTACGTACGTGTCAACTGTCAGAATGGTATCTAGACGTATCAGGGATCACATATAAAACGTACTGTACACGCCCCGAACCTTTACAGATCGTCCACCAGCTTCAACGGTCACCTGCTGACACGCAGGGTCCATGGATTCATGAGGTTTTCTCCATACCCGTATATGTCCATCATGTCGATACAATTTTAAACCAGACTCGTCCGTCCAGGCAACATGTTTCCAGTCATCAACAGTCCAATGTCGGTGTTGACAGGCCCTGGTGAGACATAAAGCTTTGTGTCACGTGGTCATCATGGGTACACGAGTGGGTCTTCAGCTCCGAAAACCCATATCGATGATGTTTCGTTGAATGGTTCGACGGCTGCCACGTGCTGGTGGCCCATCACTGAAATATGCAGCAATTAGGGGAAGGGTTGTACTTTTGTCATGTTGAACGACTCTCCTCAGTCGTCGTTGGTCCGGTTCTTGCAAGATCTTCTTCCGGCCGCAGCGATGTCGGAGATTTAATGTTTTACCGGATTCCTTATATTCGCGGTACACTCGTGAAATGGTCGTACGGAAAAATCCCCGCTTCATCGCTACCTCAGAGATGCTGTGCCCCATCGCTCGTGCGCCGGCTGTAACACCACGTTCGAACTCAATTAAGTGTTGATAACCTTCCATTCTAGCAGCTAGTAACCGATCTAACAACTGCGCAGGATACAGGGTTATTACAAATAATTGAAGCGATTTCACAGCTCTACAATAACTTTATTATTTGAGATATTTTAACAATGCTTTGCACACACATACAAAAACTCAAAAAGTTTTTTTAGGCATTCACAAATGTTCGATATGTGCCCCTTCAGTGATTCGGCAGACATCAAGCCGATAATCAAGTTCCTCCCACACTCGGCGCAGCATGTCCCCATCAATGAGTTCGAAAGCATCGTTGATGCGAGCTCGCAGTTCTGGCACGTTTCTTGGTAGGGGAAGTTTAAACACTGAATCTTTCACATAACCCCACAGAGAGAAATCGCATGGGGTTAAGTCGGGAGAGCGTGGAGACCATGACATGAATTGCTGATCATGATCTCCACCACGACCGATCCATCGGTTTTCCAATCTCCTGTTTAAGAAATGCCGAACATCATGATGGAAGTGCGGTGAAGCATCATCCTGTTGAAAGATGAAGTCGGCGCTGTCGGTCTCCAGTTCTGGCATGAGCCATTTTTCCAGCTTGTCCAGATACACGTGTCCTGTAACGTTTTTTCGCAGAAGAAAAAGGGGCCGTAAACTTTAAACCGTGAGATTGCACAAAACACGTTAACTTTTGGTGAATTGCGAATTTGCTGCACGAATGCGTGAGGATTCTCTACCGCCCAGATTCGCACATTGTGTCTGTTCACTTCACCATTAAGAAAAAATGTTGCTTCATCACTTAAAACAAGTTTCGCACTGAACGCATCCTCTTCCATGAGCTGTTGCAACCGCGCCGAAAATTCAAAGCGTTTGACTTTGTCATCGGGTGTCAGGGCTTGTAGCAATTGTAAACGGTAAGGCTTCTGCTTTAGCCTTTTTCGTAAGATTTTCCAAACCGTCGGCTGTGGTACGTTTAGCTCCCTGCTTGCTTTATTCGTCGACTTCCTCGGGCCACGCGTGAAACTGTGGTGAAAGTGCGGTGGACCACCATCCTGTTGAAAGATGAAGTCGGCGCTGTCGGTCTCCAGTTGTGGCATGAGCCTATTTTCCGCGGGCTACGCGTGAAACCTGCCCGCACGCGTTCAACCGTTTCTTCGCTCACTGCAGGCCGACCCGTTGATTTCCCCTTACAGAGGCATCCAGAAGCTTTAAACTGCGCATACCATCGCCGAATGGAGTTAGCAGTTGGTGGATCTTTGTTGAACTTCGTCCTGAAGTGTCGTTGCACTGTTATGACTGACTGATGTGAGTGCATTTCAAGCACTACATACGCTTTCTCGGCTCCTGTCGCCATTTTGTCTCACTGCGCTCTCGAGCGCTCTGGCGGCAGAAACCTGAAGTGCGGCTTCAGCCGAACAAAACTTTATGAGTTTTTCTACGTATCTGTAGTGTGTCGTGACCATATGTCAATGAATGGAGCTACAGTGAATTTATGAAATCGCTTCAATCATTTGTAATAGCCCTGTACTTGTCTGATATTGGCGTTGCCGACCGCAGCGCCGTATTCTGCCTGTTTGCATGGCTGTGTATTTGAATATGCATGCCTATACCAGTTTATACGGCGGTTGAGGGTACATGTGATGAGACTAACAGAGCTTCGCAGAAGACTGCACCACTGAAGCGAGTAGGCTGATGTCAAGACACCAGGGGAAGTCCCTTGTTGCAATGTGACACATGTCAGGTTTTAGCGAACCAGTTGCACCTTGGAGCTACAGAGATATGTTCGAATTTGGAGGCAGAGGCACTTCTTGTCACTGGAGTCCAACGGCGCATCCACGACTCCGGGGCCACGCTGGACAGCAATACGCCTGGGAATCGACAGCAGCAGACAAGCGTTCGAGATCAAGTGGCACCTGCCGATGCCAGCGCTAAGTTTCTCATGGAATATGGTGCCACAGTGGTGTCACCACCAGACACCACACTTGCTAGGTAGTAGCTTTAAATCGGCCGCGGTCCATTAGTACATGTCGGACCCGCGTGTCGCCACTGTCAGTAATTGCAGACCGAGCGCCACCACACAGCAGGTCTAGAGAGACGTACTAGCACTCGACCCCAGTTGTACGACGACTTTGCTAGCGACTACACTGACGAAGTCTTTCTCTCATTTGCCGAGAGACTGTTAGAATAGCCTTCAGCTAAGTCCATGGCTACGACCTAGCAAGGCGCCATTAGCCTTACAGAGCTTGTATTTAAAGACTCTCAATTGTATCGTCAAGAGCGATGTACCACAATGATGGAATAAAGTTAAGTATTCGAGGAGCTACGTACTTTTCTTTATAGCATTCATTAAGTATCCTTTTTCAGACCTCACGCCAGCCGGCGTGTGTGTACGCGTGCCTTTCGGTTACCCGTCACTGTGGACTGGCTGTCTTGTCAGTCCACAACAGCCACAGCATGACCATCCTGCTGTCTGCACGTGCGGGTTTCAGCACTGAGTTTCTCCCTGGGACAGCAGTCTCCACACGCCACAGCAGTGGCCAACAGCCACCCACGGGAAAACCATCGGCTAGGTGCCTACACACTGTCCTCTCGCAACGGCAGAAGCCACCGCCCATACACCAGCGCCAGCCAGCAAAAACAGGGTGTGGCGTCTTTTACCTCGCCGAGCCATGACAAAGAGTGTACCGACAATGAACAAAAGCCTTCTTTCTTACGAACGCTGATTCCATTGGGCCCTTCGCCCCGTCATTGCCACCACTAATTCGTCCAAGTGCTACTGCTCTGTTCATCGATCATGAAAAAAAATCTCCATTGTCCGCTGAGGGATGTTCCACCCTGCACCATCTCGATAGGCAGACTTTGAACGACTTCGCAGCATCACGCCTTCTTATGATCCACTGCTTGATATGAAATGCCAAGTCGGCCCGAAAAATTTTGCATTGTACAGACATGTTCGTCGAAATTCTTGTACCACTTCACTGTACTGCTATCGCAAACTGGCCACATAAAGCTCTTTATGCACTCACTACGGACTACCAACGAGCTAATTACAGGATATAAAGTATTTTCTCTCCCTTGACTTCCGCTTCGGCAAATACAGTCAGTGGTACTTCCGTCGGCCAATTTCCAATCAACTAAGTTTCTGGTACCAGAAAAAAAAAAGAGAGAGAGAGAGAGAGCGAATTTTTCTTTCACGTACTGTACAGTTACCTATACTCACCTTATAAAAAGTGTTTTGGACTCTGCAACTATTCTGTACAATCATTTGCTAGTGCAGATTATTTACATTCATATTACAGCGCTTCATAGCCATCGTTGTTGTTGAGAATCAACATATTCCACTTATTTCGCTATAATGAAAAATATTTTAAAGCTGCAGACAACGAGACGACAAACTTCACCTCAAAGCTGTTCAAACGCTTCGCTATTTTATGCACAGTCACTAATGACTGTCAGCATTGTTTTCAACGTACTAGATATATCGGTCAAATATAAAGTATCCAGTCATTTTAGGAATGCATGTATAATAACTCAGATATTTATGGAGCCAGCTTTCAAGAAACGTAGCATTACACGGTTCATTTCTAACTTCCCGTTAAAACTTCCCAGCTCATCAGCTGCTGTTGATGTATGAAACTACTCTCTCCCTATCGTGTACTATCAGTCCAATATTTTAGCTTGAATAATTTCCCACCGACCCTGTGGAATGGATCTGTAGCTCGACTCCGTATTTCTGACACACATATATGCAAAAGATGCCTGTGTCGTGTACGTGTGGTGAGAACGACCCAGGCATCAGGACGTATAATGATGCACGATCGGCACTGAAAATGCAGAGGCCCGTTACGGGTCGAAACTCCATTATCTGGACTCCGGATTTATGTCCGGGATATGCATAGCTGATGGGGCTCAGGAAACTGTTTGTACCTCATTCCACCGGGCGCGCAGCTTGTGTGACGTCAGAGGGGTTCCCTGCGTCGCGACTACAGCACACTAAATGTCACGATTTTCGTATATTTTCGTTATCGGATACCGCGACGCGCGGCGTCCGGGTTCATTTAAACTGTAATTTGGATTACGGTGGCAGACTTGTTTTCCGCTCACTGTTCTCTGCGGGAATATTCGCCGCGTGGGAACGACGACTCGTATCTGATTTCATTCCATTTGCATATTGTGTGGCTCGAAATGCATACCGGCAGAACATGGCTACCTGTCGGGATGGATATGTGCCCCCTGACAAATCAGTAGTACGTCGTTGCTTTTGATGAGCAAACCGAAAGGGTCGGCATTACGAAATGCGGACAACAAATTCAGTTTTGAGTCTCGTTACTAGGCGCAATGGCACGTGAGCGCACGCGTTCACACACACACACACACACACACACACACACACACACACACACACTTCTGTTCTTACGTGTGAACAGTAGCTACAATGCAAAGGAAAATATTTTTCGATCCTGCAGAAGTGTGGGCTCATACCAATGCATATTTTAGTTTTCTGGAGGAGAGCAAGATGTACTGTTTCAATAGAAGTACGAAATAGGGTGTTAATGGCACTCAAGCGCCAAAGAAACTGTTGTAGGCATGCGTATTCAAATACAGAGATACGCAAATACGCAGAATACGGCGCCGCGGTCGACAACGCCTATATAAGACAACAAGTATCTGGCACAGTCATTAGGTCGGAATGTACCCAGCGGATCGGATGGTGCAAGAGGTGCAGGACGCACTCCTGCTCTTGCAACAGCAGGGTAAGGATGTAATTTTCTGCTGGGTTCCAGGGCACATAGGGATTCCTGGAAATTAACTTGCAGATGCGGCTGCCAAGGAGGCTTGCTCCATCCCACCTCCTGCTCGCTGTTCCGTCCCCCTGCAGGCCATTGCGTCTTTCGTGACTCGGAAGGTCATGCGTTGGTGGGAGGCTCAGTGGCTGGACGTGAGGGATAATAAGTTGCGAGCGGTGAAGGATTCTGTCCGACCGTGGCTCACCTCCTTCTGACAACGACGCGCTGAGGAAGTAGCCCTTACACGGCTTAGAATAGGACATTGTCCTGTGACACATGGTTTTCTGTTACGTCGCGAGGAGCCACCAACGTGTCAGACATGTGGGACACAGCTGTCGATACGACATATTTTAACTGAGTGTGTTTTATATGCGGGTTTGAGGGAAGATTTCAGTTTCCCACCAGACCTACCCTCTCTTTTAACTAATAATGAGGCGAGTGTCGCTAGAGTTTTACGTTTTTGTGTGATGTCTGGCCTTCTTCCCAAATTATTGGGATTGAAGTCTTAATGTGCTGTCCAGAGGTTCGGTCACCCATTATTTGTAAGTGGTCACTCAGCCACCGTTAATTATTTTTACCTGTTTGTACTGCTATTTTCTTTTTAGTTTTATCTCCCTGTTTTGATGTGCTGTGTCCACTCTTGCCATTTGGACGATACCAATTCTCTCACAATTAGGCTCTGAATTGAACTTTTGGGAACGGGCGCTGATAACCTCGCTGTTGTGCGCCCTAAAACACTAATCATCATCATCATCATCATCGGACATTTTTTGAGCTTTTGTATTTTTTTTGGTTCTAATAAAACCGCATGTCATCCCAAGCATGTGTGTCAATTTGTACCTCTCTATCTACATTATTTCTTGATTTATTCAGTTTTCAAAATTATACCGACTTTTTGATCACCCGGTACATATTTATTTCTCAACATAGTCACCATGGCGACGAACACTTATCTTTCAACGAGAGACAATCGCTGATGAAAAGTTTGACTTTGTAGACGGGCCCACAACCCCACCTCTGCTTGCACCACCTCATCACTTTCAAAGTGAAGGCCTCGCTGGTGTTCTTTACGTTTGGGAAACAGATAAAAATCGGTTGCAGCCAGGTAGGAATTGCATGGAAGATAATCGGTGACTGTGAACCTAAGGCGTCGGATTGTTGCAAATGTGGCAGCGTGCCACTGTAGTCTGGCATTTTTCATGCTGATGCAGAGGGTGCTACACATGTGGACGAACTCTTAAAATTCGAAACTCGATTACTGTTATTTGTGTCCCAAGCACTGATATGGCCATATTACACATCGCCACGTTGCAAGCTGAAGTTGAGAGCCCACTATCGGCAGAGTGCTGTCAATATGCTGACATGAAGAATAAAGATGTAGAATATTAACACCGTTTATTTTGATATCGCTTCACTTCAAGACTACCGCTGTAGCATTGGTATAGCAACCGTATCAAGATACTTTCAACAGAAAGAACAGTCTTGGTTGCACAAGAGAACTTATTTAATCTTCGCGTGTGACGCATTTCGCCTTTTCTAGGCGACATCAGACAATCTGATAAAAACTCTTGCCAATCGTGACCGATGCGTCGAACGTAATTGAAAGTCCCATACAACTGGGAAGTAACTCGTCCGCAGCTCGTGGTCGTGCGGTAACGTTCTCGCTTCCCGCGCCCGGATTCCCGGGTTCGATTCCCAGCGGGGTCAAGCATTTTCTCTGCCTCGTGGTGACTAGGGGTTGTGTGATGTCCTTAGGTTATTTAGGTTTAAGTAGTTCTAGATTCTAGGGGGCTGATGACCATAGATGTTAAGTCCCATAGTGCTCAGACCCATTTGAACCATTTTTTTTTTTTTTTGGAAGTAACAGCGAGGTAGCCACTGCCAATGCGTCATTACATCACCGATAAAATTTTCCCTACTGTTAACCGAGGCGTCATGATGGCATGATAGCGCGTGTTCACCGTATTTATGTTCATGAGGCGGTTTCTTCATGGGTGATGTAGTGAAGCATTGACAGTGGCTATCTGGCTGTTATCTAGCAGTTCTATGGGACACTTAATTACTTTCGACTTCTAGGTTACGATTAGCAAGAGATTTTAACGATTATCTGATGATGCCTATAACGGGCGAAACGCGTCACGTGTGATGAATAATTAAACCTATCGTGTGCAACCAAGACTTTTTTTCTGTATGTAAAGTTGATACGTGTTACAAACCGGACACAATGGGAAGGACCAGGCCCCTTTGGTTTTTTCTTTTATCACTCGTTTATTACATCAGAGAAATACACATTTTAAGACAAAATTTAACTACATAAAATATTGCTCCCCGTAAAGGTTAACATAAGCAGTGACAAAACTTTGTTGTGTTAAGGGTTTCTGCTGGCAACAAATTTTAAGGAGCCAATGTAAGGTTTATATCAATTTAGCTCAAACACGTAGGTAGTGGTTGAATCACGACACAGACACTTCAACAATTTCGGTAACAAATAAATAGCGTGAATTTGTACTCACAGTAACCAACTATTCAACAGCCTTGCCATTGAATAAGTAGTAGGCCATTTGGAACGAATTATCAACACCCCGCAACTAGGGGACTTAATACCAACAGTCTTTAAATGTCTTGCTCCCCATTAAATAAACAAACTTACAGTAATTAAATGAATAACAAATCAAACACACTACACACCACTGAAACTCGTCAGTGGAAGCCAAGCCAAAATGAAGATTCCATTAAGTGACTAGCACTGAAGTCACACTAAAGCTCATCTCTGTGTTCCCAGACACACATGGGGAAAACTTATACAAGACAAGATTTCGAAGGGAGCACATCAGTAAAACCGGTAGTGGAGCTAACTCGTGCCACTGAAAATTAAGGTACTAGACCGGGCGACAAGGTAGTATACAATGACGTTGCCTTAGTGCTATACTGCACTCCAAATTATTAATTCAAATGGCCAATTCCAAATTAAGTACACATAAACCAGCATTAATTAACGAGGAGTGACACCAGGTCGCTCGAAGGGATGACAACACTTTATTGAAAAGACAAATGCAGGAAGCGGCAGTAACATCAAACACCTTCTCCGAGTTTTAACCAGGAGTCAGTTACCGCTATGCTATTAAACATTTAACCAAGCACAAGGAAGGAACCCCAAAGAGAAAATTAAAATAAAACCCCCAAAAGATTACAAAGGACAGGGAACCCCAACTATTTCAATTTAAAAGATTTAGCTCTCCCCAAAGGCAGTGTAAACGCGAAGGCTACACTTAACAGGCCACCAAAATTGGTTACAAAAGGTCTTACACATTTGCTCCTTTTCTTTAAAGAAACACAAGGCTGCTTAACTTATGCTAGACGTCCGGTATGGCTCGTGTAGGATACACCAGGCAGCAACCCAAGCTAGGCGGTCGCAAGGCACGGCGAGCAAAATCAGGAGAGCAGACATGCTGGCAGCCAACACATGTCCTACATCCTGAACCGGCAGACCGCGTACAACCAACTCCACATATACGTGGTTGCTTCCCACCTCGCGGCGTCTCAGCAGGGAGCCCGAGCAAACGTCAACTGTCACTCGCCCCGCGAATGCGGAAAACAACAAGACAAGCAAAGATAAGAAACATCGAAGGATCGATAATGGACATCAAAGAGACTGGCGGGCCAGTAACGAGCGCCACGTCTCAAAAGTGTTTGTTTTATTTTAAAATACTTAAGAGTGTTCAGATAAGAAATTCGGAGGCATTACTTTCCTGCGCAACCACGTATAGTTTTTACTATCATTTTAACCGTTGTTGTGGTTGACAGCATCATTAAAGACGTGTTGTGGTTGACAGCATCATTAAAGACCTTGGAATCAAAAGTGGTCAGTTTAATTCGGTAGGTGAGAATATACGAGGTGTGGCTAGAAAAAAACCGGACTAGTACTGGTGAAACAATAAAACGATTGCAATAAGGCTGAAAGTCGCGTGGCCTGTCACGTGACTCTCGCTCTGCCTACTGCTCGAGTTTCATCTGCCTCCTGCACTCAGTCTGCCCGTGGCGTCTGTTTTAGGTAGTTGACGTTTTGTCTGTGCGTCGGAAAATGTTGAGTGTACAGAAAGAACAACGTGTTAACATCAAATTTTGTTTCAAACTAGGAAAATCTGCAAGTGAAACGTCTGTAATGTTACAACAAGTGTACGGCGATGATTGTTTATCGCGAACACAAGTGTTTGAGTGGTTTAAACGATTTAAAGATGGCCGCGAAGACACCAGTGATGACACTCGCACTGGCAGACAATTGTCAGCAAAAACTGATGCAAACATTGAAAAAATCGGTAAACTTGTTCGACAAGATCGCCGTTTAACAATCAGAGCAGTGTCTGAGCTAACAGGAGTTGACAAAAAAAGTGTTAGGTAGATTCTTCATGAAAGTTTCAACATGAACAAAGTGTGTTCAAAAATGGTTCGAAAGTGTCTCACAATTGAACAGAAGGAACGCCGAAGAATGATTTCTTCTGACATCCTGGAAAACATTGAAAGTGATCTCACCTTCTTACAAAATGTTATTACTTGCGATGAATCGTGGTTTTTTACTTACGATCCCGAAACTAAACGCCAATCGATGCATTGGAAAACTCCTGGTTCTCCACGACAAAAAAAAGCACGAATGTCAAAATCGAAATTCAAGGCAATGATGATTGGTTTTTTTGACATCAAAGAGATTGTGCTCATTGATTGGGTACCAGAGGGACAAACAGTGAATCAGCATTACTACATAAGCGTCCTGACTACCCTACGTGAGCGAGTACGGAGAAAACGGAACGATTTGTGGAGAAAAAAGTCATGGATCCTTCACCAAGGCAATGCTCCAGCTCACAGTGCGTTGTCAGTGGAGACGTTTTTGGCAAAACACAACATTCCCATCTTAGATCATCCACCCTACTCACCTGATTTGGCCCCCTGTGACATTTTTCTTTTCCCTAAAGTCAAGTCAGCTTTGAAAGGAACTAGATTTGAGACTGTTGAAGCAGTAAAAGAAAAAACGACGGAAGTAATGTATGGACTTACCGAAAATGATCTGCAGCATTGCTATGAACACTGGAAAATTCGTATGGAGAGGTGTAGAGACCGAGGAGGAGAGTTCATTGAAGGAGATAACATGAAATTGTAAATAATTGTAAATAAATGTTTTTTTCCAGCATCAGTCCGGTTTTTTTCTAGCCGCACCTCGTATCGTGGATACCAAAGTTGCATCGCATGCGATTTTTGGCAGTAGCGAAGCTGCGGGTACATTGCAGTAATACGAGGAGTAACGTGATGCGCGGGCTAACTGCATTAGCCAAGTGGTTGCGGCAACTCTTGCATGCGTCCTCAATTACACAGAGTTTAAAAAAAAGGACGAAAGAAAGTAATAAACAGAATAACAACAACGAGCGCGCGAAAAACACAGAGAAGTGGTAGCCATTACAGTGCTGGAGATTATTTTTTAATTTGGCCTGTAAATTACTTACATGCATAATTAAACAGTCACGGGGGACCGTCTGGGCTTAAAGAAACATTAGCATTGGGACAAAGCCAAGCCAAGCACAAGCGGAGCAGCTTCTGGACGCGTTCCCTGCTGCTGTGGTGGAGAAGGCACGCGGGTCGAAATTCCCCTTCAGCCAAGTCTGAGTAACGCGTTCCCAGTTTCCACGGCTTAAGATGCGCACTTGCAGCTGAACCGGCGGAAAATTACCGTCAGCATCGCTATAAAGGTGTGTTCACATGGGTCACATTTTACAACAGCATGTACAGGGTGTTTCAAAAATGACCGGTATATTTGAAACGGCAATACAAACTAAGCGAGCAGCGATAGAAATATGCTTGGGACAACAGTTCATTTTCAGGCAGACAAACTTTCGAAATTACAGTAGTTACAATTGTCAACAACAGATGGCGCTGCGGTCTGGGAAACTCTATAGTACAATATTTTCCACATATCCACCATGCGTAGCAATAATATGGAGTAGTCTCTGAATGAAATTACCCGAAACCTTTGACAACGTGTCTGGCGGAATGGCTTCAAATGCAAATGAGATGTACTGCTTCAGCTGTTCAATTGTTTCTGGATTCTGGCGGTACACCTGGTCTTTCAAGTGTCCCCACAGAAAGAAGTCACAGGGGTTCATTACTGGCGAATAGGGAGGCCAATCCACGCCGCATCCTGTATGTTTCGGATAGCCCAAAGCAATCACACGATCATCGAAATATTCATTCAGGAAATTAAAGACGTCGGCCATGCGATGTGGCCGGGCACCATCTTGCATAAACCACGAGGTGTTCGCAGTGTCGTCTAAGGCAGTTTGCACCGCCACAAATTCACGAAGAATGTCCAGATAGCGAGATGCAGTAATCGTTTCGGATCTGAAAAATGGGCCAATGATTCCTTTGGAAGAAATGGCGGCCCAGACCAGTACTTTTTGAGGATGCAGGGACGACGGGACTGCAACATGGGGCTTTTCGGTTCCCCATATGCGCCAGTTCTGTTTATTGACGAAGCCGTCCAGGTAAAAATAAGCTTCGTCAGTAAACCAAATGCTGCCCACATCAATCCTGTGCACTATATCGTTAGCGAATGTCTCTCGTGCAGCAATGGTAGCGGCGCTGAGGGGTTGCCGCGTTTGAATTTTGTATGGATGGAGGTGTAAACTCTGGCGCATGAGACGATACGTGGACGTTGGCGTCATTTGGACCGCAGCTGCAACACGGCGAACGGAAACCCGAGGCTGCTGTCGGATCACCTGCTGCACTAGCTGCGCGTTGCCCTCTGTGGTTGCCGTACGCGGTAGCCCTACCTTTCCAGCACGTTCATCCGTCACGTTCCCAGTCCGTTGAAATTTTTCAAACAGATCCTTTATTGTATCGCTTTTCGGTCCTTTGGTTACATTAAACCTCCGTTGAAAACTTCGTCTTGTTGCAACAACACTGTGTTCTAGGCGGTGGAATTCCAACACCAGAAAAATCCTCTGTTCTAAGGAATAAACCATGTTGTCCACAGCACACTTGCACGTTGTGAACAGCACACGCTTACAGCAGAAAGACGACGTACAGAATGGCGCACCCACAGACTGCGTTGTCTTCTATATCTTTCACATCACTTGCAGCGCCATCTGTTGTTGAAAATTGTAACTACTGTAATTTCGAAAGTTTGTCCGCCTGAAAATGTACTGTTGTCCCAGGCATATTGCAACAAACGGTGTATTTCTATCGCTGCTCGTTTAGTTTTTATTGCCGTTTCAAACATACCGGTCATTTTTGAAACACCCTGTATCTGCGGTAGTGTCATCGTCAACATTGCTGCAATGTGTATGGAATACAGGGCAGTATCGCTGGGTAGTACGGACTACGGAGCAGACTGTTGTCGCGTTACTGCCGAGGTGTTGCCAGTTCTGTTCATCAGGAGTGCAGAATATTTCGTGTGGCCGCGGCGTATTTTCGTCCGTCGTTGTAAATCTCCTATTTCTGCTTCATATTTCTTTGGCCGACCGCGCTCCAGTATCTTACAAGGGGACTGGAATGTGTGTTCTTAAAGGACAACTATCCAAAGATTTCCACCCAATAATATCCAGACAGCAGACTCTGTACTCTATTTATTAAATTGCCAATGCTAAACTCTTTTAACAACAAATTCATATAACTTAGAGAACTCAAATGGTTAAAAGAATGAGCTTTAAAAACAATAACGGGGGCTTGCCACAATAAAATCAAGAACCTTTTACAATACTGCTTTTAGAGTTTACCCAAGGGACAAAATCCAATAATAAGCTAACTTGGCATTACAATTTAAAGTCATTTATAGAAAAAAAACTTTGAGAAAGATAATGGCACTTCGCACCATAAAATCAAAGAAAAGCGACACACAACAACTAAATATAATAACAAATAATAATTTGATACAACCGAAGGGCGAGGACAACTTCCAACGCAATCACTGACAAGTGAGCTCTCAACACTTCGGAGCCTTCCCACTAGAAACGGTCCCCGAAGTAAACCGCTGAGAGCTCCCCGACATGCCTCCAACAACTGCCCATCACTTATGCGCCTTGGTTATGTTTTGTAACACACGACACATAATATCAACACAAGATAAAATTAAAAGCTTCTGAGCTCTGCAACATCCATGTACTAATTTTTATTTACATGACAAACCCTATTTTCAGGGCTATATGTTAATTTGGACTAATGGATCTATGCAGATATTTGTAAAAACGACGATGATACATCATTCCATATTAATATAATACTGCCACCTTCTGAAGAAGACAGATTTAAATCTGTCGAAACCTAGGTAAAGATTACTTTATTCATTGCAACTGGTCGGCTGTTTTAAGTCTTATTAAATACAATATACATCCCGACAGCACATGATAACCACGGCGCCGTTAACTCGGGCGCTCTTAATAAGTGCCGGAAGCCAATACACACAAATCTCAATAAACAATTCTCGCTTCCTAAAACGGAACAATAAAAGCAAAGTGCATAGGAATAGTCAAACTACAGTCTTAGAAGTGCCTTAAAGACACCAAACGCGACTATTACATCAAGTTAATAATAACACAGTAAGATAAAAATACTGAACATACCACTAAATGCTGTTACACAAACCGAAATGACGAGATCGTGTTGTTCAGGTCCCAGAAGACTACATATACCGAGCAGCAGTAATTCACTACGCATATACTGTCCAAAACCGCCTTTCTTAGGCAGACTTGTCCTAACACACCAAATGCCAAATATACCATACATGAACGCAGTTCCGGGCAGGTAACACGAACCACCTACGTGAATTCCTTCAAAAAGGAACAAACAGGCACCACCAAAGGAAACGCTGAGCAGACCGGGTGGGCAGCGACCCACCGACCCACTCAGCGGGATAACCAAAACATACTCCAGTTGAGCAAATAAATTAGTACCAACAAATATCGTAACTTGCCACACACACATACGAAAAACTTCCAACAACGCCGTCCCACATCAGAATGAAGTTCAGAGACCGCTGCTGGAACTTCCAGCGGAAAATATGATGATCCAACCGAGCCCACACCCTAACCTGGCAGACGACTCCAAAACTCAGAAACAAGTTGTGAATTTTGAAATTTTCCCGGCGAATTGACTGTTCAAATAAATTTCGGGCTTGCAGCCGGTCGTCGTTCAATACTTCGCACGATATTTCAACTGGGCACCTGCCAGTCATCTTCAGGTGAGCCGTCGCAGACTGGCGATAACGTCCTCCGCTCCGCAATATATAGCGTACTGTAACTATTCTGCGCATGCGTCGAAAACTTGATAGTTGAACCAACACTGCCCGCCGGCAGCGCCCTCGCTGGTGGAATAGCGGAACTCAGTCGCCCTCTGCGTTGCTGTTTGCCACGGCCGTCGACGCACTCTGTAGTCTTCGATTTGAGCAAATCGTGGAGATGATGGGATTCCATGCACTGTCCAGCTGGTAGCCGCTGTCACGGTTTAACAGATTTTACGCCAGTCGTATTTCTACGGATTCTTTAATAATGGAGTCCCAGAAAGAGGTTGTTGTGGACAAAATCATTGTTTTCTCATACTCCATTGAATGTCCAGTAGAAATACAATGTTCAGCAATAGCGGACTTGTTTGGCTGCAAAAGGCGGGTGTAACGTTGATGTTCAGTGCAGCAGAATGATGGTTCGCTAGGGCATTCAGTTTACCGGAAACCCACTCATACTGATTTGTACCTGCAAGCATCGAGTTGCCATCACCCATCGGAAACCATGAGTTCGCTTAAAACGCTTGTTCATAGAGCTCATACTGTCTCAGATCTAGATAGCTCTCAAGAACTCGCCCATCTAAAGACAGTATTCAGCGAAAATGGGTATTCCATCCGGCAGATTAACAGGGCACTAACAGTTAAAACTAAGAAGCAGGAAGTGAATAAAGAGGAGAACATGCCGGAACAATCTTTAGCTTTTCTTGCTTTCGCTGGCAACACTTCGTTTAAAATAGCAAGAATCCTCTGAAAATTTCAGGTAAAAGTGGTTTTCCGCCCACCATCAAAGATTGCGGACCTTGTGGGATCAGTTAAGGACAATCCGCTACTACGAAAGGCCGGAATTTACAAGATACCGTGCCAATGTGGTATGGCGTACTTAGGTCAAACCACACGCACCGTGAAAGAACGCTGCACTGAACATCAACGTTACACCCGCCTTTTGCAGCCAAGCAAGTCCGCTATTGCTGAACATTGTATTTCTACTGGACATTCAATGGAGTATGAGAAAACAATGATTTTGTCCACAGCAACCTCTTTCTGGGACTCCATTATTAAAGAATCCGTAGAAATACGACTGGCGGAAAATCTGTTAAACCGTGACAGCGGCTACCAGCTGGACAGTGCATGGAATCCCATCATCTCCACGATTTGCTCAAATCGAAGACGACAGAGTGCGTCGACCGCCGTGGCAAACAGCAACGCAGAGGGCGACTGAGTTCCGCTATTCCACCAGCGAGGGCGCTGCCGGCGGGCAGTGTTGGTTCAAATATCAAGTTTTCGACGCATGCGCAGAATAGTTACAGTGAGCTGTATACTGCGGAGCGGAGGACGTTATCGCCATCGTCGATTTCGCGATGCGGAAGAGCGAGGACGATGCGCGCGCGGCCGGGGCAGCCGCCTCGGACGCGCCGGAGTCGGCCGCTGGTCGGTCGGTTGGGCCTGGCCCGCCGGACGCCCCAGCGGCCGCTCCACACAGGACGGATCCCACGTTGACGACCCAGGCTACGGCACCGGTTCATGACAGGATAGAACGACGATCGACAGGCGCTTTTCGACCGCAGAAGACTACACACCGCACGACGAAACCGTATTCGGACGTCGGCCATACATCACATCACGACGGACGCAGCAATGAAGAAGACCGCCAGGACTACGCCATAAGACTCGAAATATGTCGGGAGGAGGACAAAGAAACGCTGAAGGACATACAACGCCTTATCCGCTATTCACGGGACGCGCAAGAGCAGGATAACGACACCTGTCTGGCATCTCTATCTGTGGACTCAGATGTCGAATCACAGCACTCCCACCAAACGGTCGACGACGCGGAGATGGCAGCGGCCTTTCCAGCAGAAAACGACAACGACTCCCCACACGCAGAGGGGGACTTTACGCTCGTACACAACAAACGGCGCAGAAGCAACGCATTAGCCAAGGACTTAGCCAACCCAGCTAAGAGACGAACGGAGACCATCCCCACAACGAACCGATTCGCCCCACTGACACCTCAAGCTGCGCCTCCATCAACCACCAACAAGCCGCAGGCACAAACTTCTAATGCCGCAGAAGCCGTGGACAGAGACAAGAATGTGCTTCGCAAAGTGCCCCCCAGTCACAATTTATTACACAAAGGATTACGTTCACCTCAATGAAACGCTCAACGGACTTCTAGAGGGCACCCTTAAAGCTATATACCAAAAGGACCGCATCAAATACCACTTTGAGTCCTTCGAAGACCAAAGGCGTGCAATAAAATACTTCACGAACCACAGCTTCTCCTATTTTACGCATCAAGCACCAGACGACAGGGAACTGAAAGTAGTTGTCAAACGCCTTCCGGCGCAAGTTACCGAAGAACAACTTTACTATGCCCTCAAGGAAAAAGGCTTCAACGTGCTACAAGTCTACCAATTTAAGGAACGCGACGAGAAGACGAAACAATTGATACCGCAACCTGTGTACCGAGTCACCCTCCCATCCGGAAAAGACAGTGACAAGATATATGATGTCAAATACCTGCTCTACACACGAGTGATAATAGAAACCTATAATAGTAAAGAAGGACCAGTCCAGTGCCGACATTGCCAACGTTTCGAGCATACAGCGAACTACTGCAGCATGCCAGCACGCTGCGTCCGCTGCGGTGGATCCCATAAATCATCGAATTGTACCCATCCTAGGACGGCGCCCCCAAAGTGCGCCAATTGTGAACAAGAACATCCAGCGACCTTCCGTGGCTGCCCAAAATTTCAAGAACTCCTACGGAAATATACTAGAAGGACACCAAAGAAGTCGACCCCACAACGGCCTATAATTGCTAAGAAATCGGCCATGGCAGCGATTCCGGCCACCCAACAACAAGCGGCACCTCTCCCTGTGGAAACAATCGCCTCTCGACCACAACCGGCACCCAGAGTGACTCTCCGACAGACAAGACAACAGCGCTCGTACTCCGAAGCAATACGTGCCCATCCACCGACGCCAACACCAGCGGAGACACCATCTGCCTGGTCGACCACTTTTACACCAGCGTTAACAGATATTCTTCAACTACTCACCGCCCTCCAGCAGAAGCTGACGTCTATCCCCTCGCTTGTAGAAAGCGTACTGACAGCTTTTCAAACACCCTAAATGGATAGACGGCATCACGCGAGGCATCTTAACTTCTGCATTTGGAATGCCAACGGCCTGAAACTGAAGAAAATAGAATTCACGGACTTCTTACATCGCCACAAGATAGACGTAGCATTTGTCTCCGAAACACATCTCCGCGAGTCAACCGACCTCCGCTTGAGGAACATGCACATCTACCGGACGGACAGACGGGACCAACGGGGTGGAGGGACCGCAGTTCTGATCAAAAAATGTATTCGTCACCACCAAGAACGTTTACCCCCACTCCAGACTTTAGAGGCCACGGCAGTAACAATCCACACGACGCTCGGAAACATTACCTGTATTGCGGCTTACCTTAGCCCAAAGAAGCCTCTCCATCCAGAAGATCTTTACTCCGTTACTGAGGGTTACGACAAGATCCTCCTTGGAGGGGATCTTAATAGTAAACATGTTGCCTGGAATTCCCGTAAGACTAACCCAAAAGGACATACGTTGTTTGCACTGGCTGAGAATTTACATATTTCCGTCCATGGACCACGGGAACCGACGAGGATACCTTACGTCCAGACACAAGACCCTGATGTTCTAGACATCGCCATAATCAAGAACATCAACCCGAATCTCCATCTGCGGACGCTGGATGATCTTTCGTCGGATCACAGACCGGTGTTAGGACTCATAGAGAGGGCTACTTTGCAACTCCCACTGCCGACGACAAGAACTTACGACTGGCAGCAGTTCCAAGCGTACCTCAACAACAATGTGCGACCGCCCAGGTTGTTACTGCCAGAGAAGCGATTGATGAGGCAGTCGCAGTACTCACAAAGAAGATTAACAATGCGAAACAACGAGCACTCACGGAGCACCTGCAACCAGAAGTCAATTATGACGAGTTTCCACCACCACTGCAGGAACTTAAGGCAAGGCGCAATCGATTTCGGAAACGATGGTTCCGCTACCGCCATCCGGACGATAGACGGGAGACTCACAGACTATCCCGCGAACTCCGGCGGAAGGTTCAGGACTGGAAGCAACACACGTGGGAACTCAAAATGGACAACTTTCTATTACGCACCAAAGATGAATGGCGAATAGTTAAAAGTCCCAGACAACAACAGCCCCCCAAAAGGGCAATTCGAGGACCCAATGGCCTCTTGTACGACTCACTTGCGCAGGCGGAGCTGTATGTGGATACATACCAACAACAGATGACTACGCCCCCCACGGAGGATGGAGATGATGCACTCCACCGTGCAGAGGAGGACACAGCGGCGGAATGGGAAGCTATTCGGGACGCCCCGACTACCGCTATGCCCCGGCTGACAACGCCGGAGGAAATTAGGAGGATTATCAAGTATAGCAAACACACCTCACCTGGAGCAGATAGAATCAGCAATGCGGAGTTGAAACACCTCCCGAGAAAGCCTGTTGTGCTTCTCACCCGGATAGTGAACAGCTGCCTCAGGACTGGATACTTCCCAGAGGCATGGAAGATTGCCAGAATAGTGCCAATATCAAAACCGGGCAAGGATCTCTCACACCCTGACAGCTACAGACCCATAAGTTTACTGCCGACACTGGGAAAGGTACTGGAACGTGTCCTACTGAAACGCATGCTGGACATCCTTGTGGCACACAACATCATCCGGCCGGAGCAGTTTGGCTTTCAGGCGAAGCTATCGGCTGAGTTACAACTACTGCGCATCACGGAATCCATCCAAGACAATTTCAACAAGAAACGACATACTATTGGAGTCTTTCTCGATATAGAGAAGGCTTACGATAAAGTATGGCGACGCAACTTGATCGTCAAGCTCCGACGTACCACTCCCCTACCAGACTGCTATTTAAAACTTCTCGACAATTTTCTTCAGGATCGCAGATTATATGTTCGCATTGATGACAAGAATTCATCAACACGGCCTGTCCTTGAAGGACTTCCACAAGGATCGGTCATCTCTCCACTGCTGTTTAATTTATATATTAACGACCTCCCGACGGTGCCACATGTTACTGCCAGTTTCTATGCCGACGACACAGCGCTCCTGACTGCAGGCACCAGAATGGACCACCTCGTCACACGGATGCAGCGCCAACTAGATTTAGTGGACCACTGGACCCACATGAACAAAATAACGGTCAACGCAGAGAAAACCAAAGTTATTGTCTTCACACGTCGGAGACCCATCATCAATGAACGCCTACGGATATCAGACCAGCCTCTCCCCTGGGCAACAACTGTAAAATACCTGGGAGTGCATCTGGACGCCAAACTGTTGTATAGTCATCACATTATGGAGAAGAAGACGTCTGGTCTCAAAATGCTGGGAGCTCTCCTCCCATTTCTGAAGAGCTCATACCTCAGCCAACGCACGAAACTCCAGTTGTACCATGCCACAGTCGAACCATCTATTTTGTATGGATCGACCTCTTGGGGTACTACGTGTGCCACTAACTACAAGAAGTTACAGGTTGTACAAAACAGATGCCTACGATGGATCACAGGAGCCCAATGGTGGAGCCAAAATCATGACATTCATCGAGCCTTAAGCGAATCTTACCTCTCAGACAAGGTCAAGGAGAAGGCACGAACCTTATTTCGGAAGTTGGACATGATACGTGACAGTACACCACAACTCACCACAGTAGGTACGGTAGAACCCTTACGCAACCACAAATATAAAGTACCGAAGGCGATAGTATTTGAGCCTCCGTAAATGATATCCCTACGTACTTCTCCATAATTTAAGGACATATCGTCCTTTAGCACTTCTCCACACATGTTTTCAAATACACACCAAAAGCAGCGAGTTAAAGGACCCTTCTGTGTGCCCAAACTAAAGCTGAAAGAAGAATAAATAAATAAAGAGAAAATTTTTACCTCTTCCATTCCCTACAGAAGTAAAAATCAAACTTCAGCACCACCACAAAAAAAAAAATAAACGTTATCGCCAGTCTGCGACGGCTCACCTGAAGATGAGTGGCAGGTGCCCAGCTGAAATATCGTGCGAAGTATTGAACGACGACCGGCTGCAAGCCCGAAATTTGTTTGAATCAGAAACAAGTTGTCTCCGGGCCAGAGTATCACAGGACCCCGCCGGACCTCCACATCAGACAGGCAGGCAGAACGAGTACGCCGACTCCAGTTAATCACCACCGCATGGCCAGCACAGCGGCGAGTCGCCTCCGCCCCAGACCGCTCTGCTCGTATTGCGAGGCACAACCACCTTAGCGCTAGTCACCAGCAGGTCAGGCAGAGCGAACTTCACGTTCCGTGCAGTACCCGGAAAACCGACTACCCTCTCGCTTTCCGTCGGCCACCGCAAACAAACGCCAGCGATCTAATAGCAAATCACCGGAGCGCCACCCGCACCAGAACAGCGAACTATAATCGACTATAGTGTGGCTCTAAACAAGATTACACGATAGGGGCGTGCGCCATCTCAGGGACCGCCCCTACATTTCATCACCGATTTCGTCAAAGTTTATAGTTAGGGCCGTTCAGTGTGTAATGAGACATCTCTTTTTCTCAACGAATTGCGTTTGAAAAATGCGAAATTTTCTGTGGAACAACGTGGAATATTCGTGGCTCTATGGTTTCATGAAGCTCCGACAGGTAGCGGCGCTATACGTATCGTACAAAATGGCGTCTGTAGCGGAGGTGATTAGCAAGCCAGAGCCGATATTGAGTTTCTTTTTCCCGGAAAATCAGAGCACCGCAGATATTCATAGCCACTTGCAGAACGTCTACAAAGACCTGGCAGTGAAGACAAAAGCACGACGAGTCGTCCCTCGCGGACCTGCCGGCCGCACACAGCCGTGACTCCAGCGCACACTCTCACTGGAGGTGATAGACGCATCACAGCCAATGGCGTCGTTGCACAACTTGGACGTCTCTGTTGGTAGTGCTGAAACACTCGCCTACCAGTTACCGTACTCTAAGGCACGTGCCCACCGGGATCTAAGATGCCTAACGGAGGACAGTTTAAGGGGCTCCGGAAAGGCTCAAAATCATGAAAAGTTCAATTTTTACTTTTTTGCGTTTTCTGAATCTGCAGACTATTACCTTTTAATAGATTATAATTTATTCAATTCCGAAGACTACAACTATTTTTAATTTTTTTTTGAAATGTGTTCTACATGGGCGTGACCCACTGTGGCGCTGTTAAACTGCTGTCAAATGGTGTTATTATTAATGTCCGTGTTCATCAGGTACATTTTAGTGATGTGAGATAAAGTATGTTTTGTGGCTAACCTGTGACGTTTCAATATATATCGCTGGTGTGATTGTCGATTGTTTCATGTTTATTTACTCTGTCGTTACCACGAAAATATTCGTAATTAATTCTGTTTCTTGAGTCTCTGTTTTGTTGAAGTATAATAATGAGTAAAAGTAAAGTTATTAGAAATTAGAAATCCAAAGTGTCGACGAAATGAAGAAGGCTGTTTGGGCTCTTTTTTTTTCATACTTCTTCAACCGATGAAAATCCCCAACATAGCTTGTGTCCCAAAGAAGAAGACAGTTGGTGTAAATATAACAAAGGATTGCTAACTGGTGAAGTGTACACTCATAAGCATAGTCTGCCTCATGCAATAATGGAGGTGATAAAACCTATTTTCAGAGACTTAGCAGCACCTGAACTGTTGAAAAAGTGTATTCACGTAAAAACTCAAAACCCCAATGAAAGTGTAAATAGTGTTATATGGTCGAGAATCCCCAAGACTGTATTTGTTGGAAACGAAACACTTCACTTTGGTGTGTATGATGCTGTTGCGACTTTCAATGATGGCAACATTGTAAGGTGGAAGGTATTTAGAAATATGAAAATGAAGATAGGTTCTAACATGGTACGAGCGATGCTTGCTTTAGACAAGGAACGCCTTCGGGCTGCAGACAGGGCTGTAAAGAGTGTGGAAATACAAGCAAGAGTAAACAGGAGGAGGAACAAGAGGAAGCTGGAGGAGGAGTTTGCAGAGGATGAAGATAATCCATCCTATGGACCTGGAATGCACTAAAAAGTTAATCCAATCTTTGTCGCTCGATTCCCAAAACTTTTATTTTTTCATACTAATTACTTGTTTTCTAAGGATCTTCCAAACATGTTTGTTTCAAACTTTCAGTAAATGTTACACAGTACCTTCTGCATAATTTAACACAGCCTTTTTCCAAAAAACTGTATATTTTTGAATATATAAATAAAAAATTGCAAAAAAAATGTTGTCAATTTTCATTACAATTGAAAAAAAATCATCTTTAATAACTGAACTAAAATTTTGTACAATCCCTGTGTTAAGTTGTAGCCCATATTCCAATAAATAATCTGTATAAAGTTCAACTTCCTACCTCAAATACTTTGTGAGGAAAGATGTAATTTATAAGCGTTATTTTAACATTGCAAGTATAGGGCGTTCCGGAGCCCTTTAAGAGCAACGAAAGACCACCTGTCCGGAACTGCTTGTGCGTTAGGAGCCTGATCGTGGCAGTTTCTTATCGATGAAGCATGATTTCCTCCCTTCGAACGGGAGAAAACTGACAGTCCTTTTTGTAGTACATCTAAGTTTGTACACGAAGTTCTTTGTCTCTTGCCCATAAGAAAAATTTAACAAACACAAAGTATTGAATAATATTTGGATTTATTTGCAGTATAAGTCACGTAAAAAGTAGACATAAAAAACTGTCCGCATCGGGGCTGTACTGTTTTGCAGTCTCTCCGTTACATCAACCGCTGTCTGTGCGCTACGCTAATGTAATGACCCATACGCCACCCGACCCGCCCATAAGCGCTGTTTCATCTATGTAAGCCGCCGTTGTGACCGAGCAGTTCTAGGCGCTTCAGTCCGGAACCGCGCGATTGCTACGGATGCAGGTTCGAATCCTGCCTCGGCCATGGGTGTGTGTGATGCCATTAGGTTAGTTAGGTTTAAGTAGTTCTAAGTTGTAGCGGACTGATGACCTCAGATGTTAAGTCCCATAGTGCTCAGAGCCATTTGAACCATTTACGTAAATGCTTGGCGATCTGTAGCTTTCGTTTCTGGCCAATCCTTGCATATACTCCAAATGTGTACAAAATTCGATGATGAGGAATATGAACGTCACCTTCTGAGCGGTGAACCATGATTATTTCACTTCATTTCGAAGGATTGTGCAAGTACGTACAGACATTCGATTTGACTGTTCTCTGAAGAAATTTAGAAATGGCAAAGGAGATAGTCCATAATGACATACATGTAATATGTAAATCTACCATCGCTAGACGAGTGCCAAACTTTTTTTTTTGGAGTATCCTGGCTGCTTTGATGCGGCCCACCACGAATTCCTCCACTTTGCCACCCTATTCATCTCAGAGTAGCACTTGCAACCTACGTCCTCTATTACGTACTGGATGTATTCCAATCTCTGCCTTCCTATACAGTTTTTACTTTCTACAGCTCCCTCGAGTACCATGCAAGTCATTCCATGATGTCTTTCTACAGCTCCCTCGAGTACCATGCAAGTCATTCCATGATGTCTTAACATAAGTCCTACGATTCTGTCCCTTCTCCATATCAGAATTTTCAACATATTTCTTTCCTCTCCAGTTCTTCGCAGACACTCCTCATTGCTTACCTTACCAGTCCACCTAATTTTCAATATTCGTCTGTAGCACAACACTCATTAATGCTGCGATTCTCTTGTGTTGCCGTTTTTCCACTGTCCATGTTTCACTACCATACAATCCTGTGCTCCAACCGTACATTATCAGAAACTTCTTCCTCAAATTAAGACCTATGTTCGAAATTAGTAAACTTCTCTTTGTCAGAGATGCCCTTTTTGCTATTGCAAGTCTGCTTTTATGTCATTCTTCCACCGTCGCTCATTGGTTACTTTGTTGCTAAGGTAGTAAAATTCATTAACTTCATCTACTTCTTAACCACCAATCCTGATATTAAGTTTCTCGCTGTTCCTATATCTGCTACTCTCAGTCTATATTCTGCACTCTTTAGACTGTTCATTTCATTCAGCACATCCTGTAATTCTTTTTCACTTTCACTCGGGATAGCAATTTCATCAGCGAATCGTATCGCTGATGTCCTTTCATCTTGATGTCCTTCCGCTCCAGAACGTTTCTTTCATTTCCATCATTGCTTCTTCGATGTACAGGTTGAACAGCAGGTGCGAAAGACTGTTTTACATTCACTTTAATCCGAGCACTTCGTTCTAGGCCGTCCACCCTTATCCTTCCCTCTTGGCTTTTGTACATCGTTTACATTATTTGTCCCTCTCTGCTGGTCGGAGTGGCCGTGCGGTTCTAGGAGCTACAGTCTGGAGCCGAGAGACCGTTACGGTCGCAGCATATAATCCTGCCTCGGGCGTGGATGTATGTGATGTCCTTAGGTTAGTTAGGTTTAAGTAGTTCTAAGTTCTAGGCGACTATTGACCTCAGAAGTTGTCGCATAGTGCTCACAGCCATTTGAACCATTTTTTGTCCCTCCCTATACTGCAGCTTACCCCTACTTTTCTCGGAATTCCGATCACCTTGTAGATATTTTATAAAGAATCAGAATATTTAGAGCCCATATACTGTACGCCGCAGCCTAGAGCAACAACTTTCACCGTTGAAGCGTGAAAGGAGGTTAGCGTACCGAAGTAAGAGATTGAAATCATATAACACTTTGGACAACGTGCGTCACTGGAAGCAGAATTCCACTGTTTAGAATACAGTCCTTGAACAAAAGGCACAGTTTTCAAACATGATTTAATGTTTCAAAAAGACACGTAAGCTCTTCTCCAGTTTCCAGTGGCCGTGCGGTTCTAGGAGCTACAGTCTGGAGCCAAGCGACCGTTACGGTCGCAGCATATAATCCTGCCTCGGGCGTGGATGTGTGTGATGTCCTTAGGTTAGTTAGGTTTAAGTAGTTCTAAGTTCTAGGCGACTATTGACCTCAGAAGTTGTCGCATAGTGCTCACAGCCATTTGAACCATTTTTTGTCCCTCCCTATACTGCAGCTTACCCCTACTTTTCTCGGAATTCCGATCACCTTGTAGATATTTTATAAAGAATCAGAATATTTAGAGCTCATATACTGTACGCCGCAGCCTAGAGCAACAACTTTCACCGTTGAAGCGTGAAAGGAGGTTAGCGTACCGAAGTAAGAGATTGAAATCATATAACACTTTGGACAACGTGCGTCACTGGAAGCAGAATTCCACTGTTTAGAATACAGTCCTTGAACAAAAGGCACAGTTTTCAAACATGATTTAATGTTTCAAAAAGACACGTAAGCTCTTCTCCAGTTTCCAGTGGCCGTGCGGTTCTAGGAGCTACAGTCTGGAACCAAGCGACCGTTACGGTCGCAGCATATAATCCTGCCTCGGGCGTGGATGTGTGTGATGTCCTTAGGTTAGTTAGGTTTAAGTAGTTCTAAGTTCTAGGCGACTATTGACCTCAGAAGTTGTCGCATAGTGCTCACAGCCATTTGAACCATTTTTTGTCCCTCCCTATACTGCAGCTTACCCCTACTTTTCTCGGAATTCCGATCACCTTGTAGATATTTTATAAAGAATCAGAATATTTAGAGCCCATAAACTGTACGCCGCAGCCTAGAGCAACAACTTTCACCGTTGAAGCGTGAAAGGAGGTTAGCGTACCGAAGCGGTAGGTGGATCAAAACAAAATGTCCAGACACTCTGTGACCAAAATGGTACTGAAACAGAGGACGACAGACTAAAGGCCGAAATACTAAATGTCTTTTTCCAAAGTTGTTTCACAGAGGAAGATTGCACTGTAGTTCCTTCTCTAGATTGTCGCACAGATGACAAAATGGTAGATATCGAAATAGACAACAGAGGGATAGAGAAACAATTAAAATCGCTCAAAAGAGGAAAGGCCTCTGGACCTGATGGGATACCAGTTCAATTTTACACAGAGTACGCGAAGGAACTTGCCCCCCTTCTTGCAGCGGTGTACCGTAGGTCTCTAGAAGAGCGTAGCGTTCCAAAGGATTGGAAAAGGGCACAGGTCATCCCCGTTTTCAAGAAGGGACGTCGAACAGATGTGCAGAACTATAGACCTATATCTCTAACGTCGATCAGTTGTAGAATTTTGGAACACGTATTGTGTTCGAGTATAATGACTTTTCTGGAGACTAGAAATCTACTCTGTAGGAATCAGCATGTGTTTCGAAAAAGACGGTCATGTGAAACCCAGCTCGCGCTATTCGTCCACGAGACTCAGAGGGCCATAGACACGGGTTCACAGGTAGATGCCGTGTTTCTTGACTTCCGCAAGGCGTTCGATACAGTTCCCCACAGTCGTTTATTGAACAAAGTAAGAGCATATGGACTATCAGACCAATTGTGTGATTGGATTGAGGAAATCCTAGATAACAGGACGCAGCATGTTATTCTCAATGGAGAGAAGTCTTCCGAAGTAAGAGTAATTTCAGGTGTGCCGCAGGGGAGTGTCATAGGACCGTTGCTATTCACAATATACATAAATGACCTGGTGGATGACATCGGAAGTTCACTGAGGCTTTATGCAGATGATGCTGTGGTGTATCGAGAGGTTGTAACAATGGAAGATTGTACTGAAATGCAGGAGGATCTGCAGCGAATTGACGCATGGTGCAGGGAATGGCAACTGAATCTCAATGTAGACAAGTGTAATGTGCTGCGAATACACAGAAAGATAGATCCTTTATCATTTAGCTACAAAATAGCAGGTCAGCAACTGGAAGCAGTCGATTCCATAAAATATCTGGGAGTAGACATGAGGAGTGATTTAAAATGGAATGATCATATAATGTTGATTGTCGGTAAAGCAGATGCCAGACTGAGATTCATTGGAAGAATCCTAAGGAAATGCAATCCGAAAACAAAGGAAGTAGGTTACAGTACGCTTGTTCGCCCACTGCTTGAATACTGCTCAGCAGTGTGGGATCCGTACCAGATAGGGTTGATACAAGACATAGAGAAGATCCAACGGAGAGCAGCGCGCTTCGTTACAGGATCATTTAGTAATCGCGAAAGCGTTACGGAGATGATAGATAAACTCCAGTGGAAGACTCTGCAAGAGAGACGCTCAGTAGCTCGGTACGGGCTTTTGTCAAAGTTTCGAGAACATTCCTTCACCGAAGAGTCAAGCAGTATATTGCTCCCTCCTACGTATATCTCGCGAAGAGACCATGAGGATAAAATCAGAGAGATTAGAGCCCACACAGAGGCATACCGACAATCCTTCTTTCCACGAACAATACGAGACTGGAATAGAAGGGAGAACCGATAGAGGTACTGAAGGTACCCTCCGCCACACACCGTTAGGTGGCTTGCGGAGTATGAATGTAGATGTAGATGTAGATGTAGAAGTAAGAGAGTTTGAAATCATATAACACTTTGGACAACGTGTGTCACTGGTACCAGAATTCCACTGTTTAGAATACAGTCCTTGAACAAAAGGCACAGTTTTCAAACATGATTTAATGTTTCAAAAAGACACGTAAGCTCTTCTCCAGTTTCCAGTGGATAGTAATTGTGACTGATGACCCAGAATGGCAAACTGTAGATATTCCTCTAAATATCGACACTGTTTCTGGAATTATACAGCAAAACCCCAGGAAATTCGTCCGACGAATTGCGGTAGAGGCTCACTGTAAGCGTTCCGGTACTGAGATTTAGCCAGCACGTGTCTCCATTCAAAATCCAAAGCCACCGTGTCATACCTGGGGGAACCGTGCGACGGAGTGCTAACTTTGTGGACCAGATTTTCACAATGACTGATAATGAAGAATTTGACGTTGGCTGCTTCTGGAGCGCAGATGAAGCAGACTTCCGCCTGAAAGGAGTCAAGAACATTCAAAAGAGAGGATTTTGGGTTCCCGATAATCCTCATTTGTGTGACACGGAGGCACCAATTTCTCGCAGTGTTTGCCAAAGTTTGCCATGTGCAGCAGAGGCATTACTGGCCCTGTTTGTACATACGAAAAACAACCCCTATTGAACGTTACGTTGCAGTCACAGAGCTAGCGTTGGAGGATGTACCAGCACCGAGTGGTTTATGCATGATGGAGCCTGACAACACGTACCAATCAGGTGTCTCCTTTTTTTTTCGGTGAGTGGTTCCGAAACAGAGTCACTGCGTTGGCTACTGCTAAACGCCAGCTGCAGGGACGGAATGGCCTCGATATTCACCCAATTTAACTGCCTGTGACTACTTCCCGTGCGCGCATCGAAAGACTCACTCTGCCAGAACCATACCATGACACTGGCATCGGAATCTACACTCCTGGAAATGGAAAAAAGAACCCATTGACACCGGTGTGTCAGACCCACCATACTTGCTCCGGACACTGCGAGAGGGCTGTACAAGCAATGATCATACGCACGGCACAGCGGACACACCAGGAACCGCGGTGTTGGCCGTCGAATGGCGCTAGCTGCGCAGCATTTGTGCACCGCCGCCGTCAGTGTCAGCCAGTTTGCCGTGGCATACGGAGCTCCATCGCAGTCTTTAACACTGGTAGCATGCCGCGACAGCGTGGACGTGAACCGTATGTGCAGTTGACGGACTTTGAGCGAGGGCGTATAGTGGGCATGCGGGAGGCCGGGTGGACGTACCGCCGAATTGCTCAACACGTGGGGCGTGAGGTCTCCACAGTACATCGATGTTGTCGCCAGTGGTCGGCGGAAGGTGCACGTGCCCGTCGACCTGGGACCGGACCGCAGCGACGCACGGATGCACGCCAAGACCGTAGGATCCTACGCAGTGCCGTAGGGGACCGCACCGCCACTTCCCAGCAAATTAGGGACACTGTTGCTCCTGGGGTATCGGCGAGGACCATTCGCAACCGTCTCCATGAAGCTGGGCTACGGTCCCGCACACCGTTAGGCCGTCTTCCGCTCACGCCCCAACATCGTGCAGCCCGCCTCCAGTGGTGTCGCGACAGGCGTGAATGGAGGGACGAATGGAGACGTGTCGTCTTCAGAGATGAGAGTCGCTTCTGCCTTGGTGCCAATGATGGTCGTATGCGTGTTTGGCGCCGTGCAGGTGAGCGCCACAATCAGGACTGCATACGACCGAGGCACACAGGGCCAACACCCGGCATCATGGTGTGGGGAGCGATCTCCTACACTGGCCGTACACCACTGGTGATCGTCGAGGGGACACTGAATAGTGCACGGTACATCCAAACCGTCATCGAACCCATCGTTCTACCATTCCTAGACCGGCAAGGGAACTTGCTGTTCCAACAGGACAATGCACGTCCGCATGTATCCCGTGCCACCCAACGTGCTCTAGAAGGTGTAAGTCAACTACCCTGGTCAGCAAGATCTCCGGATCTGTCCCCCGTTGAGCATGTTTGGGACTGGATGAAGCGTCGTCTCACGCGGTCTGCACGTCCAGCACGAACGCTGGTCCAACTGAGGCGCCAGGTGGAAATGGCATGGCAAGCCGTTCCACAGGACTGCATCCAGCATCTCTACGATCGTCTCCATGGGAGAATAGCTACCTGCATTGCTGCGAAAGGTGGATATACACTGTACTAGTGCCGACATTGTGCATGCTCTGTTGCCTGTGTCTATGTGCCTGTGGTTCTGTCAGTGTGATCATGTGATGTATCTGACCCCAGGAATGTGTCAATAAAGTTTCCCCTTCCTGGGACAATGATTTCACGGTGTTCTTTCAATTTCCAGGAGTGTATTTCCGTTGAGACGTTGCAGGATGTGACGGCCAATTTCATTGCTCGTTTTCGCCACGTCCGCTCTGCAAGTGGTGGTCATGCCGATAAGGCAGTCATAAGATAGGAAATGCTGTTTGCAGAGGATAAGTTTAATTATGCATGCTGATACTGTACAAGCAGCAGAGTGTACAGTGGCATCTGGTAGTAGCTTTTCCAACTAATTTGAAACTTCTGCACAATTTCTACATAAAATTTTTACGACTTTGAACGATAAACACGTCTTATGTTTCATATGTAGCATTCGTCTATCAATCGTAGTTTAACTTTTGAACCAGAGATTCTCTGTACACCTTCTACATAAGCCGCAAACCCAAAAAAAGTTATTGCCGCTAGAGTTGTGATAGATCTCCAACAGTAACCCACAGTTGCATTCTGCAAGGAACGTTAAGACTATCGAAGCTTTTTGAAATTCCATCACATATATTTCTGTTTTATTTGGCAGCAACTTACCAAGAGTCCCTTAGTTTATTACAGTCATACTGTACACGACTTTACAGTCCTATAATTTCCTCAATGAATTCACGGTATTCTTATTTCAATTTCCAGGAGTGTAGTATATAAGTAAAATACAATAAAACAGTAAACCAATTTTTGTAATCATGTCAGATCACCTATTCATATATATATATATGATACATACTGTTGCTAGATCTTAGAAAGGAAAGAAAGAGGTAGATAAAGAAAATAGTAAGGCCCCTGGCAAACATCTGAAACTCTGGTCCATAAAACTGAAATTAGAAATATCCAATTCTCAGTGAAAATCAAACATAGTTAAGGAAGAACCCCAAACCTCCAAGAGAAATTCGAATAGGCCTGATGTCAGCACAACACGCCTTAACTGAAACGATGACAATTCGATTAAAATAAAGTAGTCATCGTTGGGGGTTTTTAATCCCTCGTTACCCATCAGGTATTTTTTGAAACTAAAATTATTCGAACTGGCCATGAACAACAGCCATATTTCATATAAAATCATGATTACACGTTTTAAAACAGAGAAAATTAAACTAACCATTAATAAGAGGCAATAGAATAGAGAATTATATGCAAAGTAGCAAGGGGATTTAGTCAAAGAGGTTCTAACGAACGCCCCTTTTGTTCCACAACTGGTATATAAACCCAACGCAGGTGTTGTTAATGTCTTTAGTGTCTGAGAGTCTTTACCGTCTGGGATTTTCTAGCCCATGGGAGTCTTTGCATTCGAGATTTTAGAGTCCAAGCTTTTACTGTTGAGTCCTGAGTATTCATGTCTCTTAAGTTCTTGCTCCACTGCGTGAAATACTTAATTTCGTAGGAAACCTGGTCGATTAAAAGTAAAATTTTCTTTGTTTAATTTACTATCAAAAGTACGAAAAGTGACAGAACTGAGATAACGCTTACATGCAACGAACATCTCAATCGATAAAAGATCTATATCAGCAATTCCAATTTAAGAACTTCAGTTGTTGCCGAAGCTACTTTTCAAACATTGCATTGCAACTTTACTTTCGATTATAGACCATTTTTGAACTGTTATTAACGAGCTAAAGTGTGACCTTTCATAGTCGTGAATTGTATAAAAGGAAATGTGTTAATAAAAACCGAATTATGGAAAAAATATGGTGTTCACTGATTTCGAACACAGTATCACGAAGTGGACCGTGTACTGGATTAGCTGTGGAAAATAGTAATAACAATAACAATAATAATAACACTAATAATAATAATAATAACAGTTTATACCACATTCATGTTAAAAGGAATATTTTCAATGGACGAAACACCTTGCCATGGTAAATGAAATTGTGTCTTTTGAAGGAATTGTTTCGGTTTACGTGTGCACGATAATCATAGATATTCATTTTGAAAAGCGAATCGGTTGTCTAGAACTGTTAATAAGAATCTTTGGTGGCAACCGCTAAGCGTGGCAGCTACACGGTAGTAGTAATAGTAATCCATACTTACTAACGAAAGGGACTTTAAAAGACTTGTATAACCCCCGAATAGAGACTAAAATTAGTTCAAAGAGCGGACATTATCAACAAATATTGACTGCAGTAACACATAGTGTTGTGTCACCTCGCTTTCGCGTATATCTCGAAGAGGTGAATAATACTGACTGGGCGTAGAAAAAAAGACATAACACTTCCGGTGATCGCTGAAGTGCCAGTAATAGGAGACGTCACAAATTGCACCCAGCGTTCGGCTCGAAGGTATAAAATCAACACTGTACAATTTATACGTGTGATCTTGTGAATTGTTTAGTGGCAATATACGAACGAAATAACTATTCGTGTAAACTTTCTCGTGTTATATCTTCTCTGCTTTCGAGAAACTGCGCTCGGAGTGACAGAAAGGAGGTAATACAATGAACTGAAGGCGGTAGACGTTGTGCACAGACAGGCACACATACATGTGTTACGAAAGACACAAAACCCAAGTACGTGTCGAAATAATAGACACGGGGAACTTGCTATAATAATCGCTATTTAAAGGTTTAGTCATAGCTCAGTATGCTTCAATTAAATATATTCTGACAGCTGGCGGATGACTACGGCAAGTTTGTCGCGTTGCCGAATTGATATTGTAGCTGAGACAGTATTTGTAACCGAGCTGAAATTGCTGGATGGATTGTCCGATCAACGTTCACCTATCATTCCAAAGATAAATAAAAGGAGGTGGGATGACTGCCGGGAGAAACTGGTTAGCAGTAGAGAAGCATCAGATTACGGGAATAGACAGTTTGACCATCGAAGGGCACCTTCGTTGGTCGAAAATAGTATATTTAAAGTCAGGCAATGCCGTCAGTTTTTAGCAGAGGAAAATTCCAGCCACCTTTTGGTGTTCATAAATAGATTTGAAGCGTGCTTCCTAAACCCTTGAATGGACAGGACAAAATTCAGTTTATAGTGTCAAAATTCAGTGATGAATTCTAGCTATGAGCACCTGAGATAGAGACTTTTACAGCGTGCTATGAGTTTGAAAAACTATTAATGCGAAATACGAGTCGAAGAGTACACAAAGTAAGTTAGAAACGAGATTTACATTCCAGAATTTTACAACTGGGAAAGGGCGAATTTCTAATGTATTAAATATAGGGAGGTTTTAAGAATTCTGGAAGATAAATTACCAATTAACTTGCGGGAGGCACTAATTAATGCACCCGATGACGACTTACATAAATTCCAGTCAGTAATAGACATGGTAGATTTAATCCGCGAGGACGGTAGGTAGTTCGGAAATCATGTATATAATGAGAATCCGTACAATGTATATCATGGTCACTGTTGCAATGAAAACCATCGAAAGAGAAAATTGCAACATAATCAGTGTAACGTCAATGATTCGCGAAATAGAAGGTCCAGTTCACATGATCGTCCGCCGAGTCACAGTAATAATAGCAATGGTGCTATGCACAATAATAATAATAGGAATTATGACCAGAGAGCGAACGACAGTAATAGCGTTCAATTTAACTACACACAGAAGCGAAAATACAACGATCATAATATGCCATCGCAGAATAACAACATTATACACTCCAATGAGGTAAACAATCGGCCGTTCCATGGACAGTGTCTGAAAACGTAATAGTGACGTCAGGGCAATACACGCCACATCAAATGATAAACAAAACTGAAAATAGGCAGTGTAATCAACACCGTGAATGGGCAGCTCAGAAGCATGACGTCCGAGTGGTGGCTGTAGAGATAGGGAATAATTTTCAGCGGACGAAACATCGCGCTGTTTTAAATGAACCCTGTGTCTTTTGAAGGAATTAATTTGGTATACATGTGCATGCTGACCGAAGATATGAATTAATTTTCAAATGCCAATCACCCGCCTAGTAACTGTTAATGAATATCTATGGTGGCAACGGCTAAACAAAGCAGTTAGACGACAGTACAAGTTAGAATTTAAGTATATTACCGAAAGAGACATTAAAAGATTTTTGTAGCCTCGAATGCAGACTCGCATTAGTGCAAAGACCGGACACTATTACAAACATTGATTGCAGTAACATATAGTGCTGTGTCGCTTCGCTTTCACATATCTCGACAAGGAGAAGAATAGTGTCCTACCGATTATAGCGACACACTGTTGTGATTTGTTTGTCTGAAGTTCAATGTGTTTATACCTTCTACGATGTCCCCTTGCTTTTACACAGGAGCCAAAACACAGGGGTTTACCTTGTTTGTCGTATGGAAAAAAAAACAAAAAACAAAAAACTCCGAGAGGAAGTTGTGGGCACAGAAGTGAAGAAATGGTTAATGCAGGGAAAGAACTTCACCCACGTTCTCTTGCTTAAGCAGCTGGGATTCGTAAGAGTAAATGAATGAAGCACATCAGAACTACTGAGTATTATCAAACCATTCTTAACGAAAAAGAATACAGCCATGAGGGAGGCTCTAAACTGCACGGAGACAATGTTACCTACATTAGGATTTATCACTACTGGCAGAAGATAAGAAGATCTCAGATTCGATGTATTATCACCACAATTATTAACGAAAATGATCCAGGAAACCTACAACATCATTTACATTTGACTGACGATAAACGTAATGGTAAGGCAAAATAAATAAATTAAATGACATTCACGTAAATGTTATTTATTTATATGTTGTTGTTGTTGTTGTTGTTGTGGTCTTCAGTCCTGAGACTGGTTTGATGCAGCTCTCCATGCTACTCTATCCTGTGCAAGCTTCTTCATCTCCCAGTACCTACTTCAACCTACATCCTTCTGAACCTGCTTAGTGTATTCATCTCTTGGTCTCCCCCTACGATTTTTACCCTCCACGCTGCCCTCCAATACTAAGTTGGTGATCCCTTGATGCCTCAGAGCATGTCCTACCAACAGATCCCTTCTTCTGGTCAAGTTGTGCCACAAACTTCTCTTCTCCCCAATCCTATTCAATACTTCCTCATTACTTATGTGATCTACCCATCTAATCTTCAGCATTCTTCTGTAGCACCACATTTGGAAAGCTTCTATTCTCTTCTTGTCCAAAGTATTTACCGTCCATGTTTCACTTCCATACATGGCTACACTCCATACAAATACTTTCAGAAATGACTTCCTGACACTTAAATCTATACTCGATGTTAAAAAAATATCTCTTCTTCAGAAACGCTTTCCTTGCCATTGCCAGTCTACATTTTATATCCTCTCTACTTCGACCATCATCAGTTATTATGCTCCCCAAATAGCAAAACTCCTTTACTGCTTTAAGTGTCTCATTTCCTAATCTAATACCCTCAACATCACCCAACTTAATTCGACTACATTCCATTATCCTCGTTTTGCTTTTGTTGATGTTCATCTTATATCCTCCCTTCAAGACACCATCCATTTCGTTCAACTGCTCTTACAAGTCCTTTGCTGTCTCTGACAGAATTACAATGTCATCGGCGAACCTCAAATTTTTTATTTCTTCTCCATGGATTTTAATACCTACTCCGAATTTTTCTTTTGTTTTCTTTACTGCTTGCTCAATATACAGATTGAATAACATCGGGGAGAGGCTACAACCCTGTCTTACTCCCTTCCCTACCACTGCTTCCCTTTCATGTCCCTCGACTCTTATAACTTCATCTAGTTTCTGTACAAATTGTAAATAGCCTTTCGCTCCCTGTTTTTTACCCCTGCCACCTTTAGAATTTGAAAGAGAGTATTGCAGTCAACATTGCCGAAAGCTTTCTCTAAGTCTACAAATGCTAGATACGTAGTCTTTCTTCTAAATTAAGTCTTAAGGTCAGTATTGCCTCACGTGTTCCAGTATTTCTACGGAATCCAAACCTTCCCCGAGGTCGGCTTCTACTAGTTTTTCCATTCGTCTGTAAAGAATTCGTGTGAGTATTTTGCAGCTGTGGCTTATTAAACTGATTGTTCGGTAATTTTCTCATCTGTCAACACCTGCTTTCTTTGGGATTGGAATTATTATATTCTTCTTGAAGTCTGAGGGTATTTCGCCTGTTTCATACATCCAGCTCACCAGATGGTAGAGTTTTGTCAGGACTGGCTCTCCCAAGGCCGTCAGTAGTTCCAATGGAATGTTGTCTACTCCGGGGGCCTTGTTTCGACTCAGGTTTTTCAGTGCTCTGTCAAACTCTTCACGCAGTATCGTATCTCCCATTTCATCTTCATCTACATCCTCCTCCATTTCCATAATATTGTCCTAAAGTGCATCGCCCTTGTATAGACCCTCTATATACTCCTTCCACCTTTCTGCTTTATTTATAAATGTTACATAAAAGATGACCTCTAAGTTTAAAGAAAACGCTTCAGATTGGGAGAAGAAAGACTTCACATGGTGGTGATGCAAATCTCTAATAAATACAGCAACAAATACTTAAGAAATGAAGCACTAAGCAACTGTTCGCTCTTTAAAAAGCTCCACACTACACTTTCCACAGTACAGGGCTTCGATTTGGTTTGTAATTTCTTAACACTCATAATAATGAAGCAAGTATAATTTATAAAATAACGTCCGTGCCATGTCAATATTTCGGTATGTTTCATTTGAGTCACCAATCTTCTGACTGCTTGCAACGAATTACTCTCCTGTGCCAAACTTATCAGCTCGGAGTCGCAGTTGCCACTTCGATAATTACTTGCTCGATGTTTTGTAATCTCTGCCTTCCTCTACAGTTTTTACCCTCTAAAGATCTCTTTAGTAACATGACAGTTATTCCATGAAGTCTTAACAGATGTCCTACCGTTCTGACCCTCCTTGTCAGTGTTTTCAATATCTTCCTTTCCTCGCCGATTTTTCTAAAAACTTCCTCATTCCTTACCCTATCAGATCGTCTAATTCTCAACTTTCTTCTGCAGCACCAGTTCTCAAATATTTTTACTCTCAAATAGCTTAGGGGTTTGCTTCCGGGTGACTTCGTCGACCACCGCCTATATTTCGAGAGGAGCACACCCTGCCATTCTCAAGGCATTTGTGCCTTGAGAATGGCAGGGTGTCCTCCTGTTGAAATATCGGCGGTGATCGACGACGTCACCCGGCAGCAAACCCGTAAGTTATTTGAACATTCAATACGCCGGGAAAAGTTAAGGTCTCATATTTTGACTCTCTTCTTTTCCGGTTTTCCTGCAGCACATGTTTCACTACCATAAATCTCTGTGCTCCAAACGTAATTCTCACAAATTAAGGTCGATCTTCAAGACTAGGTATATTTATTGGTCAGAAATGCTCTTTTTGCCAGTCTAGACCGCTTTTTATGTCCTCTATGCTCCATTCATCATGGGTTATTTTGCTGCCTAGATAACATAATTCCTTAATTTTATCTGCTTCGTGATCAACAATCCCGATGTTAAGTCTTTCACTGTTATCACTTCTGTTTTTTCACATTAAGGGGCTCCGGAAAGGCTCAAAATCATGAAAAGTTCAATTTTTACTTTTTTGCGTTTTCTGAATCTGCAGACTATTACCTTTTAATAGATATATAATTTATCCAATTCCGAAGACTACAACTATTTTTAAATTTTTTTTGAAATGTGTTCTACATGGGCATGACCCACTGTGGCGCTGTTAGACTGCTGTCAAATGGTGTTATTATTAACGTCCGTGTTCATCAGGTACATTTTAGTGATGTGAGATAAAGTATGTGTTGTGGCTAACCTATTTTCAGAGACTTAGCAGCACCTGAACTGTTGAAAAAGTGTATTCACGGAAAAACTCAAAACCCCAATGAAAGTGTAAATAGTGTTATATGGTCGAGAATCCCCAAGACTGTATTTGTTGGAATAGAAAGACTTCACTTTGGTGTGTACGATGCTGTTGCGGCTTTCAATGACGGCAACATTGTAAGGTGCAAGGTATTTAGAAATATGGGAATGAAGATAGGTTCTAACATGGTAGGAGCGATGCTTGCTTTAGACAAGGAACGCCTTCGGGCTGCAGACAGGACTGTAAAGAGTCTAGAAATACAAGCAAGAGTAAACAGGAGGAGGAAAAAGAGGAAGCTGGAGGAGGAGTTTGCAGAGGATGAAGATAATCCATCCTATTGACCTGGAATGCACTAAAAAGTTAATCCAATCGTTGTCGCTCGATTCCCATAACTTTTATTTTCTCATACTAATTACATGTTTTCTAAGGATCTTCCAAGCATATTTGTTTCAAACTTTCAGTAAATGTTGCACAGTACCTTCTGCATAATTTAACACAGCCTTTTTCCAAAAAACTGTATATTTTTGAATATATAAATAAAAAGTTGCAAAAAATGTTGTGAATTTTCATTACAATTGAAAAGAAATCATCTTTAATAACTGACCTAAAATTTTGTAAAATCCCTGTGTTAAGTTGTAGCCCATATTCCAATAAATAATCTGTAAGAAGTTCAACTTCCTACCACAAATACTTTGTGAGGAAAGATATAATTTATAAGCGTTATTTTAACATTGCAAGTATAGGGCGTTCCGGAGCCCCTTAACTTTGTCTTCCTTCGACTTACTCTCCCTTGATATTTTGTCTCATTAGACTGCTCATTCCATTCAGCAGATCCTGTATCCCTGTATCCCTCTTCACCTTAGGATAGCAAAGTTGACAGTGAATCTTATCATTATGTCCATTTACCTAGAATTTCAGTCCCAGTCTTGAACTTTTGTTTTATTTCCGCCACTGTTTCTTCGATGTATAGATTGAACAGTAGGGGCGAAATACTACACCCCCGTCTTACACCCTTTATATCCGAGTACTTCGTTCTTGGTCTTAAACTTTTACTGTTCCCTCTTGGTTGTTGTACATATTGTATACACTCATGTTTCCCTATAGCTTACCCCTACTTTTCTCAGAATTTCGGATATCTTACACCATTTGACACTGCCCAATTCTTTTTCGACGTCGACGAATCGTATGAACGTTTCTTGAGGTTTCTTGAGTCTTACTTCCATTATGAACCACAATGTCAGATTTGCCTCTCTGTCGCCTTTACCGTTCCTAAATCCAAACTGACGGTCATTAATAAATCCTCAAATCTCTTTTCCATTCTCATGCATATGTTCTTGTCAGAAACTTGGATGCATAAGCTGTTTAGCTGATTGTACGGTAATTCTCGCACTTGTCAGCTATTGCAGTTTTTGAAATTGTGTGGATGATGTTTTACCGGAAGTCAGATTGTATATCGCCAGACTCACATTCTACACACCAACGTCAAAAGTCTTTCTGTTGCAACTTCCCTCAATGACTTCACAAATTCAGATGTATTGTTATCCATCCCTTCTGCCTTATTCGATATTAAGTCTTCCAGAGCTCTTTCAGTTTTTGATTCTAATAATAGATCACGCTATCTCTTCTGTATTGAGTCCTGTTTCTCCCTCTATCACACCATCAGATTAGTCATCCGCTCATAGAGGCCTTCATTATACTATTTTCATATACCTGCATTCACTTATGCATTTAACAGTGGAATTACCACTGCACTCTTAATGTTACGGCTCTTGCATTTAGTTTCACCGAAGGCTGTTTTCACTTTCCTCTATGCTGAGTTGGCCCTTCCGACCACAATTTCTTTTTCGAATTCTTCACGATATTCATGCAGCCAATTCGCCGTAGCCTCATTGCACATCCTGTTTATTTTATTCCTAAGTGAATCGTACTGATGCATTCCTTAATTCAACTCAACACTTTTCTGCTTACTTCTTTCACCGATCAACTGAAGTATTTCTTCTGTTAGCCATCTGTTACTCATGGTTTCTTCCCAGTTACCTTCCTTTTACTGGCATTTTTCCTTTCAACTTTTGTGATTGCTCTTTTTAAAGATGTCGATTCCCCTTCTATTGAACTGCCTATTGAGCTGTTCCATATCACAGTATCTACAACCTCTGAGAACTTCAATAATACCTGTTCATTCCCTAGTACTTCCCTATCTCATGTCTTTGCACATTGATTCCTCCTGACTAGTATCCTAAACTTCAGCCTACTCTTCACCACTACTGAACTGTGATCTGAGTTTATATCTGCTCCTAGGTACGCCATACAATCCACTGTCTGATTTCGGAATCTCTGCCTGGCTATGATGTAATCAAACTGAAATAATTCCCCATCTCTAGGCGTTATCCAAGTATACCTTCTCGTCTTGCGATTCTTAAACAGAGTATCTGCTATTACTAGTTGAAATTTATTGTAGAATTCAATTAATTTTTCTCGTCTCTCATTCCTAGTACCAAACCCATATTCTCCCGGGACTCTTTCTTCTACTCCTTCCCTACAACAGCTTTCCAATCCCCTATGAGTACTACATTTTCATCTCCCATTACATACTGAACAGCCCGTTCAATACCCTCACATATATTCTCCTTCTATTCACCCTGGGGTTGTGACGTTGACATGTGTACCTGAAATATCGTGGATGGTGTTGGTTTCCTGTCGATTATGATAAGAACAGTCCTATCACTGAACTGTTCACAGTAACTTACTCTGTGCCCTTACTCCATATTCATAATTAATTCTACCTCCCCAAAATCATTTTCTGCCGCTGTTGACATTACTCTGTATTCATGTGACTAGAAATCTTTATTTCCATTCCACTTCCCTTACACCCCCTATATCTAGACTGAGCCTTAGTAATTCCCTTTTGAGATTTTATTCCTAAATGGTTCAAATGGCTCCGAGCACTATGGGACTTAACATCTGAGGTCATCAGTCTCCTAGAACTTAGAACTACTTAAACCTAACTAACCTAACGACATCACACACATCCAGGCCCGAGGCAGGATTCGAACCTGCGACCGTAGCAGTCGCGCGATTTTATTCCTTCCCTATGACGTACAAACTTGTGACATTCCACTCCCCGTCTCGTAGAACGTCATACTTTGGTCGGTTATTCAGTCTTTTTCTTATGATCGCCTCCCCCTTGACAGTCTCCGTTCGGAGATCCGAATGGGGGCTATTCGGAAATTATTACGTTTGCAATTGATCAATACATACCACAAGAACTGAACATCAATGTTAATCAGGTCCGCCCTTGTCGTTTTCCCCAAGACCTTCCATCGGATGGGTAGATGTTTCGGCTTCATGACGTTCGGGGGTCGACTCCATTTGAGGAAACGAAGAACGTCCCTCGTCAACATATGACGTGTTGCCGGCACAGAGAGGCGAACACAGCTAAATTTGTCGCAACAATGGCTTAGATGTTGTAACCCGGGAGGGACGTTTCCTGCCTGGCTGGCTCTCCTTTTGTGACTTCCGCACTGTGAGGAGGTTCGAGTGGAAGTTTGTGGCCTGCTAGCCTTTACTCCCCTGGGAATCTTGTGGAGTCTTCTGTCTGTACTGTTGGTTGGATCTATACTGGCAAGGAGTGCCGATGTCCTATTTCTTGAGTTTGGCGATATGACGATTTTTCTTCTTCTTCTTGCTTGTTGCTGAGGGCTCTCCCTCGGTTGGGATACTGGGCATAGTGTATCCTGCTTTTTCATACTCTCCGTTGACCAGAGCGAAGATGATGTAGCGCATTTGCCACTCTGTGAAGATAGGGAAGGAATTGATCAGATCGTAATCCTCCCTAGAAAGACCAACAAGGCCTTCCGCATACTCAATTGGTTGGTGTGGGGGTGGAGTTTTAGAATGGTTAGGTGGAAAGAAAGGATAAGGGTTGTCGTGGTGGGGGTATGTACCATCGCGAAGCGAGTCAGCGATCTTCTTCGTCAAAGCGCTTGCGCTGTACATGTCTGGAAGCGGCAGGAATGGGACTTTTTCCCACTCCTCTTCTTGCGCTGCTGCTTCGGTGTCCTTCTTGTGCTGTGTCGCCTCCCCTTCAGCAGGCTCGTCTGTCTGCGTGGCCACCGTCGCGAACTCCTTCTCACGTGGAGGAGTCGCCTGGGTGGCGGTGTCCTCTGTTGTGGCGGAGACTTCTTTGGTTGAGCGAAGCTCCTGCGTCAGCATAGCAATCTGACGCCGAGCCTCGCCCAGTTCCGCCAGCATGGCCGCCCTCTCTTCCGCTATGGCGGATTTGAAGGCGGACATGGCTTCTTGTACGGCGTCGTTAAGGCGCCTGGTGACGACGTCTTCTGTGCAAGTGACCACCTCTTCGTGTGTGGTGGTCACTTGCTTCTGCGCCTTCTTCTCCGGTCCGCGCCAGTTTCTTCTGTAGGCGCAGGAACGGGCGTTGGCCGCGTGTGCGCCGCCGCAGTTGGCGCAGGTGCAGGGGGCGTCCTTCTGCTTCTTGCAGTCGCGTGTGTCGTGTGCTTGCGCACACTTCAAGCACGCAACTGCGCCGCTGCAGTGCTTGGCGAAGTGGCCAAGCTTTTGGCAGCGAAAGCACTGTGCTGCAGTCTTCCTCTTTTCTTGCCGGAAGTCCCTGCTATCGTGAGCAGCAACTCCGCCAAGGCAGCAGCTTTGCGTCCACTTCCGCGTCCAGGCATCTCCAGTAGCAACAGCGACAATCTGCTATGCGTACCTCACCGCAGCGTGAGCGGGAATGCGTTTCCTGGCTTCCAGAGTCTGAGTGTTCATGGAGGGGGCCACCGCCCTGTCACGGACATGAACGAGTCCCTCTCGATTAGGAAGGTCCGTAATTGACATTGAAAAGCATGTCAGTGATAACGAAGGATCCGACGCTGTTAACGAACGTCGTGCAATCGAGGCTGCCGTAGGTAAGATTTGGGTCAGGTGAGGTATACGGGAAAGCAGGTAGATGCTGACAAAGTGTGTTCGTTGAATGATGTCAATGGACCACAACTGTTGGTCGACGAAGTGAGCTCGGACGTGTTGAAGAAGTAGCTGATAGTTAGGGCCGCTGCGTGGCGTATTTCGCTACTGAATTCCACGCATAGGCACTTCATTGTGTCATAAAGGAGGGTGGGTGGGGGGGGACACACATGCTGAATGCAGTCCCGCCCCTACATACATATGTAGGGGCGAGACTGCATTCAGCATGTGCCCCCCCCCCCCCCCCCCACATCCCCCTTTATGACACAATGAAGTGCCTAAGCGTGGAATTCAGTAGCGAAATACGCCACGCAGCGGCCCTAACTATCAGCTACTTCTTCAACACGTCCGAGCTCACTTCGTCGCCCTATGTTTCAGCATTAAGGAAGACATCCAATCCTGTGCGTTAGACACATCGTCGTCGTTCTACATCTACATCTACGTGATTAGAGAGGCGCTCTGCATCGCGGTGTAGCTTGCTCGCCAGGTTTCGAGAGGGTGCGTTTCTGGATAAGGTATCGAATATATTGCTTCCCCCCACTTATACCTCCCGAGGATATCACGAATGTAAAATTAGAGAGATTCGAGCGCGCACGGAGGCTTTCAGACAGTCGTTCTTCCCGCGAACCATACGCGACTGGAACAGGAAAGTGATGTAATGACAGTGGCACGTTAAGTGCCCTCCGCCACACACCGTTGGGTGGCTTGCGGAGTATAAATGTAGATGTAAATGTAGATTACTCTGCTATTTACAATAAAGTGTCTGGCAGAGGGTTCAATGAACCACCTTTGTGCTGTCTCTCTACCGTTCCACTCTCGAACGGCACGTGGGAAAAACTAGCACTTAATTTTTTTCGTGCGAGCCCTGATTTCTCTTATTTTGTCATGATGATCATTTCTCCCTATTTAGTTGGGTGCCAACAGAATGTTTTCGCAACCGGAGCAGAAAACTGGTAATTGAAATTTCATGAGAAGATCCCGTCGCAACGAAAAACACCTCTGTTTTAATGATTGCCGATCCAATTCGCGTATCATGCCTGTGACACTATCTCCCCTATTCCGCGATAATACAAAACGACCTGCCCTTCTTTGTACTTTTTCGATGCCATCCGTCAATCCTACCTGATGTGGATTCCACACCGCACAGCAGTACTCCAGAATAGGGCGGACAAGCGTAGTGTAAGCAGTCTCTTTGGTAGACCTGTTGCACCTTCTAAGTTCTGCCAATGAACCGCAGTCTTTGGTTGGCTCTACCCACAATATTATCTATGCGATCGTTCCAATTTAGGTTATTTGTAATTGTAATCCCTAAGTGTTTAGTTGGATGTGAATAACTTCGCACTTTTCTTTATTCAGGCTCAATTGCCACTTTTCGCACCATTCACATATCTTATCTCAATCATTTTGCAAGTCGTTTTGATCATCTGACGACTTTACAAGACGGTAAATGACAGCATCATCTGCAAACAATCTATGACGGCTACTCAGATTGTCTCCTATGTCGTTACTATAGATCAGGAACATAGAGGGCTTACAACACTTCCTCAGGAACGCCAGATATTACTTCTGTTTTACTCGATGACTTTCCGTCTATTACTACGAACAGGAGCGCAATCACTATGTTGTCGGCGTAGGCTGTACATCGAAGCGTAACCCCACGGAACATCGTGCCCGTAATCTTCTAGCGAAGGCTACATAACAGAAGTTCAAGCACCAGTGCATGAAGGAGTGTTGATGACAGGCAACCCTGCCTGCAACATGAATAGTGCACATAAGGAGGCCGTTGATCAGGATTTTTGGGGTCGCTCTTCGAAAGAGGCATATGACCACGGTAAAGAAGGGCTACGGATACCCCATATTCAGGAAAGAGTGTGTCAAGTAAGCACGGTCGACGCGCTCGAGACCCGTTCTAAGAGCACATGGAAGCCAGAGCACCTGGTAATTAGTCCGTCTTCGCCAGGGCGTCACATAACGATGTCGACACAACGCAGCTGGGACATTATTCGGCCTTCCTAACGATGCTTCGTTATACGAGATGACGTTAAACAGTGTCCGACGGATTCTTGCCGTGAAGAGGCAAGTGAATATTTTCTTGTCACCATTACGGAGTGTTAAGACAGTCCGTACTCCGCCTGCCGGTTTCGGGGGTTGGGGATGATCAACCCTTCACTGGAGGTAGCAGAAATTGACGTCTCCGGGGACAGCAAGTCTTCATAGATGGATCGCCAATACTGTGCGAGTAAATACTGGAGCGTTCGATAGAACTCCAGAGGGAACGCGTCGGAGCCCGGTGATCTGTGGTTCTCACCTTTACTGATCGCGCCGCTCTCATAAAGCGGGCTATTCGTACACACTACTTCACATATAGGGCAACCACAGGCGAAATACACTCCTGGAAATTGAAATAAGAACACCGTGAATTCATTGTCCCAGGAAGGGGAAACTTTATTGACACATTCCTGGGGTCAGATACATCACATGATCACACTGACAGAACCACAGGCACATAGACACAGGCAACAGCGCATGCACAATGTCGGCACTAGTACAGTGTATATCCACCTTTCGCAGCAATGCAGGCTGCTATTCTCCCATGGAGACGATCGTAGAGATGCTGGATGTAGTCCTGTGGAACGGCTTGCCATGCCATTTCCACCTGGCGCCTCAGTTGGACCAGCGTTCGTGCTGGACGTGCAGACCGCGTGAGACGACGCTTCATCCAGTCCCAAACATGCTCAATGGGGGACAGATCCGGAGATCTTGCTGTCCAGGGTAGTTGACTTACACCTCCTAGAGCACGTTGGGTGGCACGGGATACATGCGGACGTGCATTGTCCTGTTGGAACAGCAAGTTCCCTTGCCGGTCTAGGAATGGTAGAACGATGGGTTCGATGACGGTTTGGATGTACCGTGCACTATTCAGTGTCCCCTCGACGATCACCAGTGGTGTACGGCCAGTGTAGGAGATCGCTCCCCACACCATGATGCCGGGTGTTCGCCCTGTGTGCCTCGGTCGTATGCAGTCCTGATTGTGGCGCTCACCTGCACGGCGCCAAACACGCATACGACCATCATTGGCACCAAGGCAGAGGCGACTCTCATCGCTGAAGACGACACGTCTCCATTCGTCCCTCCATTCACGCCTGTCGCGACACCACTGGAGGCGGGCTGCACGATGTTGGGGCGTGAGCGGAAGACGGCCTAACGGTGTGCGGGACCGTAGCCCAGCTTCATGGAGACGGTTGCGAATGGTCCTCGCCGATACCCCAGGAGCAACAGTGTCCCTAATTTGCTGGGAAGTGGCGGTGCGGTCCCCTACGGCACTGCGTAGGATCCTACGGTCTTGGCGTGCATCCGTGCGTCGCTGCGGTCCGGTCCCAGGTCGACGGGCACGTGCACCTTCCGCCGACCACTGGCGACAACATCGATGTACTGTGGAGACCTCACGCCCCACGTGTTGAGCAATTCGGCGGTACGTCCACCCGGCCTCCCGCATGCCCACTATACGCCCTCGCTCAAAGTCCGTCAACTGCACATACGGTTCACGTCCACGCTGTCGCGGCATGCTACCAGTGTTAAAGACTGCGATGGAGCTCCATATACCACGGCAAACTGGCTGACACTGACGGCGGCGGTGCACAAATGCTGCGCAGCTAGCGCCATTCGACGGCCAACACCGCGGTTCCTGGTGTGTCCGCTGTGCCGTGCGTGTGATCATTGCTTGTACAGCCCTCTCGCAGTGTCCGGAGCAAGTATGGTGGGTCTGACACACCGGTGTCAATGTGTTCTTTTTTCCATTTCCAGGAGTGTATTTCATGATGTCAATAAACAATCCGGTTTAAATAGAATCGTTGATCCTTTGGCTTTTGGTAACAAAAATGTGCAGCCAGTCCCCGACATTTCAATCAAGGCATCTGGTTATTTAATGTTGGCGATACTCTGCATGCTCGGCGTGCCGCATATCCCTCGCTATAGACATAACTTTACTGGCGCCGGAAATAGCTACGCTCCCTCTTCAGGCTGTCTTAAATGTTGGGTGGGGATGGTCTTAGCCTCCATCACATTTTATCATAGACGCTGGCACTTTCGTGAGCCAGAAGTTGTAACTAGGCTGTTTAGGTTCTTATGTTGGTAACGCCACGTAACGCTCTATATGAAAATTACTGACTGTGCTGTGCGCAGTCTGTGGCTGGTTTGCATTGTTGTAATATTCGCTATTGTAGTGTTGGGCAGTTGAATGTGAACAGCGCGTAGCGTGGCGCAGTTGGAGGTGAGCCGCGAGCAGTGGTGCATGTCGGGAGAGAGATGGCGGAGTTTTGAGAGCGGATGATCTGGACCTGTGTCCATCAGAAAGAGTAAATTTTAAAGACTGGATGTCATACAGGGTGATCAAAAAGTCAGTACAAATTTGAAAACTGAATAAATCACGGAAAAATGTAGAGAGAGAGGTACAAATTGTCACACATGCTTGGAATGACATGGGGTTTTATTAGAACCAAAAAAATTTAAAAGTTCAATCAATGTCTTACAGATAGAGCTTCATCTGATCAGAATAGCAATAATTAGCATAGCAAAGTAAGACAAAGCAAAGATGATATTCTTTACAGGAAATGCTCAATATGTCCACCATCATTCCTCAACAATAGCTGTAGTCGAGGAATAATGTTGTGAACAGCACTGTAAAGCACGTCCGGAGTTATGGTGAGGCACTGGCGTCGGATGTTGTCTTTCAGCATCCCTAGGGATGTCGGTCGATCGCGATACACTTGCGACTTCAGGTAACCCCAAAGCCGATAATCGCACGGACTTAGGTCTGGGGACCTGGGAGGCCAAGCATGACGAAAGTGGCGGCTGAGCACACGATCATCACCAAACGACGCGCGCAAGAGATTTTTCACTGGTCTAGCAATATGGGGCGGTTCTAATAAAACCCCATGTCATTCCAAGCATGTGTGTCAGTTTTTACCTCTCTATCTACATTTCCGTGGTTTATTAAGTTTTCAAATTTATACTGACTTTTTGATCACCCGGTATATAATATGACTTTTGAACACTATTAATGTAAATACATTGTTTGTTCTCTATCAAAATCTTTCATTATGCTAACTATGCCTATCAGAAGTTAGTGTCTCCGGTAGTTATAATCTTTTATTCAGCTGGCAGTAGTGGCGCTCGCTGTATTGCAGTAGTTCGAGTAACGAAGATTTTTGTGAGGTAAGTGATTCACGAAAGGTATAGGTTATTGTTAGTCAGGGCCATTCTTTAGGAGGGATTTTTGAAACTCAGATTGCGTTGCGCTAAAAATATTGTGTGTCAGCTTAGTGTTGATCAGCATAAGTAAAGAGAGTAATGTCTGAGTACGTTCAGTTTTGCTCATCTGTTTGAAAATCAAATAACGTAGAGGTTTATCAGCACAGTAATTCATTAACTTTTCTAAGGGCACGTTTCAAAGTTTTCAATACCTGGATACAAATTTTGGGAATGGCTCTATCCGGTTTAAGTAGAACCTTTAATCTCTTGATGTTAAGAACCTGAAGACGCAAATTTAATGTGTTGAACCGGTCATCTTCTCCAATAGAGAATTCTAAAAGTCACAGCTGCCTTGTTTAGTCAAGTCGGGAAATTCAGGTTCAAGTTCCATTCCGGCACGTATCTTCATTGCCGTTATTTCAATACACATCTGGAGGTGGTCCATACACGGAACTGCGTATATATTTCCTGTATTGCTTGACGCCTGTGTTTGCTACAGCGCCTGTTCCATCAGACATGCATGCTAGTCCCAGAGAACGTTGCATCGTACTGCTTAATAACATGGGCATTGCTATTTCGTATTTATTCTCCAATACCAGGCTCTCGACTGTTTATAAATATGTCCTTCCAGGACGGGAATATACGTACCGTGCGAGAGCAGGTTACAACTCGTGTATCACGTCATATGGAAGTTTAGGTATCTCAGTGATTCGTACTCGGATGACCGAAGCGGTTAAAGTGACCTCTCTCGTAAAGCGAACAGTCCGGATTAGAGTCCTGATCGGCCACCCATGTTCACTGTTACATTCCAACATACAGTCGAAAGTACTTCATATTCGCAGCTGTCAATGCATTTCCTGTTTCTCCTGATGGCTGCCAGCATGCATGCATGCATGTCCGAAGGAAGAGTGCACCTTACTTCTTAATAACACAAGCTCTTTTACTTTGTAATAAGCCATGGTTGTAAAATATTGATGCAAATTATTTACGGAGAATAGAATAAGTAGCAGAAGCAGATCTCGGAACAGACTCTCCGGTTCGTCGTACATGGCAGATTGAAGAAAGGCGAAACTGCAGTTGCAGGATCTGTAGATGCGAAGGAAGCTTTTGCCTATGGTGGCAGAACTGCACTGAATTAACTTATAAAGGTAGCAATAATAAGACAGAGAAAGTTACGAGTTATCTACAACGTGTGTAAAAATCAGACTTGAATTACAAGAGTAGTGATGCATTATTTGAAAAATAGTGAGAAAGGGATGCAGTGTAAGTCCAATGTTATTCGATCTGTACCTACAGTAAAGAGTAAAGAAAACCTAGGTGAAATTTGGGAAGGGAATTAAGGTTCAGGAAGAAGATATTTTAGCTTTTGACACTGCATTTCCGTCAAAGACTATAAAGGAGTAGGAAGAGTAGTTGAATGGATTAGACAGTTTCTTAAAAAGAGGTTGTTATATAAAACCCACAAAAGTAAAACGAATGGAATGAAATGCAGTCGAACTGCATCAGGCGTTATCTAGCGAATTAGATTAGCAAGTGATACATTCCAAGTAGTAGGCAACTTTTTATGCTTTGGGTATCAAGTTAATTGAAATAACCGAGGTAGGGAGGATATGAATCACAGACTGTCTATAGTAAGGAAAGTGTTTCAGTAAAAGATGAATTTAGTTATGTCGAATAAAAGATGAATTTAGTTACGTTGAATGTTAAGTGCTGTAAAGTTTTTTCTGAAGGTTTTTTATCAGGACTGTAGCCTTATACGAAAAGGAAACATATATATAATGAACAGCTCAGACAAGTAGAGAATTTAATCTTTCAAAATTTTGTGCTGCTGAAGAATGATAAGTGGCAGATGGATAGATCGAGCTACTAATGAGGTACAAAATCGAAAGCAGAAAAAGAAATTTGCGACAACTTGACTAAAAGAAGGGATCGTCAGTTTCGTAACGGAAGGAAGTCCAGGAGACGCTTAAAACGAGGCACGAATACAGTAAGCATGGTCGAACAGATGTAGCTTGTAACAGTCATGCAGAAATGAAGAAGCTTTCACACGACAGACAATTCGAAACTTTGCATCAAGCCTGTGTTTGGACTGAAGTTCACAACAGCTGCGAGACCTGTAGTTATCTGATTACGATTTCAGCCAATATTTGTGGCAGCAATAAGGAGAGTAGGTTATCGATATTATCAATGACTCACAGGTAAGACAAAATGGTTCCGTATAATATCATGGCAGTACTTGTTTACAGGTAAGTCAAAGTGTTGTAAGAAGATTTTGCAAGAGTTGACAGTGTACTGCGAATTATGGAGTAAGTTGGGAACCTTTACCCATAAGTAGCTAAAAGTGATACCTTTCATCTCACTGTGTTAAGAGTATATATTTCACAGCCTCTTAATTGAAGGTGAATCCTAGGTACCAAACCTGTTTTGAATAATAAACCGAAAAAAATATTTGTACGGCTCAAACGATGGGCTATTCCATCGCCGGTCAGACGTACTGAAATGGTGACCTGGAAAGGCTCAGTTCAGATCAAAGAGCTGGTTATTAATTCGAGTCTAAGAGAATTCCTGCCCAGCGTAGAACAGTGATGGCGGGAGACATTTCCGACACAAAAGGGCGCCACCTTTAATTACGTGCAGGTAACAATAGACAGAAATGATAAATGTCGAATCCGGTCCGTCGGCGAGGCAGAAAAGGGGGTTACGTAAATAACAAAACATGAAGAGTACTTTGATGTGGTTTGTTGTTAGGCTGCCGTCAAAACCGTCCACCCGGCGATTAAAAAATCTGCCTCGTTTCAGAGTTAATTGAAACATTCATACAGTGACTGATGAAAGGGATATGACGTGCCGCTTATGTGCGTAAGAGTTTAATCCACTCTATTCGCTAGTGGAAAAAAGCTTACTACTAGTTACACTCTTGCAGTGGGCGTATCGCCAGACGACTGTAATCTTCGGAGGTGAGCGTGAGCACTGCCGGGCTTCAAAATTGCAAGTCCATGGAGAATAGCACATAACGAAATTATACCCAATGCGTCTATACAGTATAGCAGGAGTAATGCATCATTAAATTTGTAGCTAAGGTGGGGCTGTCAAGGTGAGGCATAGCATCTACTTAGTCCAGTCAAAGAAGCAAAATCCTTGGGAAAATCGCGTAGTCGTGAATTTTTGCACAGTGTTAGGAGGGAGTGTCAGGAACGACGTTCTATGTATCCTGTCCTGTGGTGTGTGGGTGTTGGGTTGGCATGGATTTAAATGTCACTTTCTTAGGTTTGTCTCGAACAAATCGAAAATTGTAGTGTCTAGCGAAAACTGTTGTGTCTAGACAAGACAGCCTAGACACAATGAGAGGAAGCCGAAAGGCACGCGCTTAAACTCACGCAGGCTGGCGTGAGGTCTGAAACAGGATACGTAATGAATGCTATAAAGAAAAGTACGTAGCTTCTGTAGCTTTTGTAGAACATCGCTCTTGATGATACATTAATAGAATCTCAATATCAATTGAATGCGGCGCCTTGCTAGGTCGTAGCAAATGTAGCTGAAGGCTATGCTAACTATCGTCTCGGCAAATGAGAGCGTAATTCTCAGTGAACCATGGCTAGCAACGTCGGCTGTACAACTGGGGCGAGTGCTAGTACTCTCTCACTGGACCTGCCGTGTGGTGGCGCTCGGTCTGCAATTACTGACAGTGGCGACACGCGGGTCCGTCGTATACTAGCGGACCGCGGCCGATTTAAAAGCTACCACCTAGCAAGTGTGGTGTCTGGCGGTGACACCACAAAAACAGTTCCCAGTAGAAAACTAAACAACGTTAAATTTCCCACAAGAAGGTAACATTTAATTTCTCTCTAGGATTACTAGTTTCTGCCTTTAGGGGACAGAATAATCGCAATCAAAAATATTGCTCTCTCCAGCCGAACAGGCCTCATAGGGCTCTACGTGTCGACCGACCGCCGTGTCATCCTTTATCGATAGCTGTCATTGGATGCAGATATGGAGGGCCATGTGGTACAGCTCTTGTCAGATTTCGTGACCAGAGCCGATTCTTCTCAATCTAGTAGCTCCTCAGTTGCCTTAACAACGTCTGAGTGCGCCCCCCTTGCTGACAGCTCTCGTCATTCCCAGATGAATACACATCCAAATGCTATTTAGGCCCAACACCGCGGTGATCTGACGTGAACAGCTGTTACCATTTCGGAGACGCTGTTGGCTAAAAAGTGTCCTAGCAGCACAGAATTAATGTTCATAATTAAATGAAGAGCGTTAAAAACAGATATTGAATGTGTGTACTACATCCCGGGCAGTACAAGCGTATTAATGGACATATTGTATTCTAGGGATGAAACAGGTTGGTAGGGAGACATGTGTGGCTAGAAGTGCGAGGGAAGGGTGGTAGCAGATTGTGTTCATGCACTTCCCTCCTTCATAGGTTTGCAAACGGAATGTCAAGTTTGTGATATCCCATTCTGTTTATCCTCTACGTCAGAAGAAGTAACTATGGGGTGTTTCACAAAGTTATACGGCCCTCCACAGCGTCCCTTATGGTTCACTGGCGACACACTGCACAGACATACGCGAGGAGAATTTTGCACAAAATATAACAGTTCTTGGAAAGCAGATATGAGTTACTAATAACGCTAATGTAAGTAATGCGTATGGACAGAGAATACGTAAACCTCTGCACGCTGACACCGCTATCGGAAAAATTGATTCTTAGTCATCCCTTAAGGCAGCTGCAGTGCTCCTCAGAAAAGGCAACTTCCCCCACCATGGGCACTCCATTATACAGGGTGTCCAAAAAAGAGTCCAATACATTGAGAGGTAGTAGTACTCATTGAAATAAGAAAAACGTATCAAATATACATGGATCCGGAAATGCATACTTTCTGAGGTAAGTCCATTCATGACGTGAGGTCCATTCATGACAGTGCACCCATCTTTCCTCCGGAGTAAGGAATGATGCACCCTTTATCCTTTGAAGTAAACCCAGTTGTACCTGATGGCTAGCGTTGAAGACGCGTTCCTAATAGTGTCAGCACATCGTTGAATGGCGTAGCGTATACAAATTCGATCGTGTCCCCATACCAAAGAGTGTAGGGAATTGAGGTCTGGGGAACGAGCAGGCCGAGGTGTCTCTCCCACCATCCCCACCCCCCACATTACGAACAATCTAGCTGTCCTGAAATGTCAGTGTCAGATGTTCGCGCACGCTGTGACGAAAGTGTGCTGGTGCGCCATTTATTGCTGCAATGACACAGTCTCCAGCAAGGTAGGTGAAGTATTGTAGAACACTCAGTATGATGTCGTATATTGAAACTGAACTACACATCTCGAAATATCACTATATACACACAAAGAAAACAAATAACATGTAGACGACTATTCATCAAGAGCGTCAGTGAGGTCCGTCGGAGCTGGTCCTAGCTCGGCGAGGAACTGGCTGTACTGCTGCTGCGCTGGCCGTATAAGGCCAGCGGAGGTCGGCGGAGGACTCCAACTTTCCCTGTATCTGTGAGTAGACGTCTGCAGAAAAAGGTTCACATTAGTCTCTAGCAAGTTCTGTTTATTTTGAAGAATTGTTTTCCTCTTGGAAGCGCCTGCACGTGTTTGTGTATGTTATATGGTACACAGGGGTGTCTTGAGTATAGTCTGCCTGGCAGGGGCCGTCTGTGGGAGACGTAACAGTAGGCGATACGTTAATGAGTAAGTCCACATAATGCGCCCCAGTTAACCTTTGTGGTAGCATGTATGGCCCTATTAATCTTTCGCCAATTACGCCTACCCAAACGTTGACTGGGTGGCCACTTTCCTGAATTACTTGGGGATTTATATCTGCCCGTACATGCTGGTTATGAAAAGTCATAGCACTATCTCTTCTAAACTCTGCCTCATGGATAAATAAGATCATGGATGTGAGATGTGGATCTGCGGCACTCGTCTGCAACAGCCATTGATCCGGCCGTTGTGGCCGAGCTGTTCTAGGTGCTTCAGTCGGGAACCATATTGCTGCTACGGTCGCAGGTTCGAATTCTACCTCGGGCATGAAAGTGTGTAATGTCCTTAGGTAAGTTAGGCTTAAGTAGTTCTAAGTCTATGGGACTGATGACCTCAGATGAGAAGTCCCATAGTGCTCAGAGCAATTTGAACCATTTGAACAGCCACTGACAAAATCGCCCTTAGTCATGATGAACGTGCGGCCTTAGAGGCTGAAAGCGATGATGGTGATACGAGTACGGCAATTGTTCATGAAGCTACCTATCAGCCCTTTCAAGGAGGCACAGTGCTTTGCGTCTGAATAAAAGTCGTCTGGAACCTTTTGCAGTCTCAAACGTAGTCCTAGTGGGAAGCTGACTTTGTCTGCATGTACAACGGCAGCAGTTACTTGCTTCGAAAACTCCAGCACTTGTGTGCTTCTTTTGCAGCACTGGGAACAGAACACCGAAGCAAATTTCATCCAGTTAGAAACGCTTTCGAAACAAAATACTTTCAGCCTTTCAGCTAATATGGTTTTCTTTTAATTAGCCGTGCATAGCTAAATTAGCCTCCCCTAGAGAAATCAGCACAAGCATCATAGTGAGCCGCGTGTGGCTTGCGCTGTTGCATATTATTTTTCATCCCTTATTTCTCGTTTTTCCACCTCGTTATGTTAGTTTCAATTTCTGTTGTAACTGAGTTGCTGCTTAGTCTGCCCGTCAGCGGCAGCAGCAGGGCCTATCGATATAGCCCTCACGTGTCATCTTTGTTGCACTGCTATTACTTCCCAGTTGTCGTCTGTCGTTGAGCCAGTTGGAACGTGCCAGGAGGGCAGTTCGGACCTGCCAGTCGTGGAGTTGAAACGCAGCACTAGTTCAGTCGGGGTGGAGTAGCACTGAGGCCTGATTGTCCATGGCTCACCCGACCGTTGCCGCCACGCATCACTTGAGCCGGGGACCGTCTCTGAGGATCTTCTGTCAGTCGTCATACTGGACGACGTGAATTGGCTCGCCGATCGCTTGTGGGTTGGCTGTGTGTGTGTATCGACCCGCGATGTGTCTTCGTGATTGCACAGCCACTGCTAGGTGTCACTCAAGTCTTCGTGCAAGAGTTTGTCTGTGTGTAGTTGGTGTCATTTCCACTGACAACTTGTTTTAAATGTTGTCTGGGTACTGGGAGTGAGTCGGTCGGTTGGAGCGGATCAGCAAGCAAGTCTCCGCGCGGCACAGTTGGCTGCACTCTATGCAGTGTCAGAGCGTGTGGAGGCTGTACCGAGTGTTATGAGGTTCCTGGCTCACCGACCCAGGTCATAAAAGTTGGGTGGTGATTTTATTACCGAAGCCACGTCTGTTCACGTTGTCCCCTTGGTTGGTGGTTCGCTATTGGATGTTCGTGTTGGTGAAGATTTAGCCGCCGTGTGGTGGAATTAACTGGATTTGTCGGTTTGAAATTCAAGTGCACTTGCGGAATTTTCTGCCATGTGGCCGTTTGTGTTCCGTTTACCTTCCCTGGTCGCTGACGTAAATTCAGGCAGTGTCCTTTCCTCACCTGTTGTCATTGTCCAACATAGTGTGTAGTTTCTCACAGCTTAATATACAGGGTGTTTCAAAAATGACCGGTATATTTGAAACGGCAATAAGAACTAAACGAGCAGCGATAGAAATACACCGTTTGTTGCAATATGCTTGGGACAACAGTACATTTTCAGGCAGACAAACTTTCGAAATTACAGTAGTTACAATTGTCAACAACAGATGGCGCTGCGGTCTGGGAAACTCTATAGTACGATATTTTCCACATATCCACCATGCGTAGCAATAATATGGCGTAGTCTCTGAATGAAATTACCCGAAACCTTTGACAACGTGTCTGGCGGAATGGCTTCACATGCAGATGAGATGTACTGCTTCAGCTGTTCAATTGTTTCTGGATTCTGGCGTTACACCTGGTCTTTCAAGTGTCCCCACAGAAAGAAGTCACAGGGGTTCATGTCTGGCGAATAGGGAGGCCAATCCACGCCGCCTCCTGTATGTTTCGGATAGCCCAAAGCAATCACACGATCATCGAAATATTCATTCAGGAAATTAAAGACGTCGGCCGTGCGATGTGGCCGGGCACCATCTTGCATAAACCACGAGGTGTTCGCAGTGTCGTCTAAGGCAGTTTGTACCGCCACAAATTCACGAAGAATGTCCAGATAGCGTGATGCAGTAATCGTTTCGGATCTGAAAAATGTGCCAGTGATCCCTTTGGAAGAAATGGCGGCCCAGACCAGTACTTTTTGAGGATGCAGGGACGATGGGACTGCAACATGGGGCTTTTCGGTTCCCCATATGTGCCAGTTCTGTTTATTGACGAATCCGTCCAGGTAAAAATAAGCTTCGTCAGTAAACCAAATGCTGCCCACATGCATATCGCCGTCATCAATCCTGTGCACTATATCGTTAGCGAATGTCTCTCGTGCAGCAATGGTAGCGGCGCTGAGGGGTTGCCGCGTTTGAATTTTGTATGGATAGAGGTGTAAACTCTGTCGCATGAGACGATAAGTGGACGTTGGCGTCATTTGGACCGCAGCTGCAACACGGCGAACGGAAACCCGAGGCCGCTGTTGGATCACCTGCTGCACTAGCTGCGCATTGCCCTCTGTGGTTGCCGTACGCGGTCGCCCTACTTTCCAGCACGTTCGTCCGTCACGTTCCCAGTCCGTTGAAATTTTTCAAACAGATCCTTTATTGTATCGCTTTTCGGTCCTTTGGTTACATTAAACCTCCGTTGAAAACTTCGTCTTGTTGCAACAACACTGTGTTCTAGGCGGTGGAATTCTAACACCAGAAAAATCCTCTGTTCTAAGGAATAAACCATGTTGTCCACAGCACACTTGCACGTTGTGAACAGCACACGCTTACAGCAGAAAGACGACGTACAGAATGACGCACCCACAGACTGCATTGTCTTCTATATCTTTCACATCACATGCAGCGCCATCCTATGTTGAAAATTGTAACTACTGTAATTTCGAAAGTTTGTTCGCCTGAAAATGTACTGTTGTCCCAAGCATATTGCAACAAACAGTGTATTTCTGTCGCTGCTCGTTTAATTTTTATTGCCGTTTCAAATATACCGGTCATTTTTGAAACACCCTGTATATTTTTGGTTGTGGGCGGCTGTGTCTGTAACGTTTTGGCTTTGGAATTCTCGTATACTGGTTGTTGGTTAGCAAGTCGTCTCGTCGGTGGGTCCCTGATTGTCTGTTGGTTGTGTTGCCGGCGGGTCGAGTATAGCTCGGCCGACTATTTGTCTCACCTAAGCGAACATTAAGAATTCAAGGGCAGACTTAGCCCCCTGGAAACATCTGAGCGCCGTTGCCTGTACTGCCTTCTTGTTAGCGTTTTATTGTGTATTTTTAATGGCTCATAGTACATGGTTTATATTTGTATGCTTGTACTTGTGTTTCTAGAAAAAAAGGCCTTCATCCGTTTTAAAAGTGAGCCCTGGAAATTGAAATAAGAACACCGTGAATTCATTGTCCCAGGAAGGGGAAACTTTATTGACACATTCCTGGGGTCAGATACATCACATGATCACACTGACAGAACCACAGGCACATAGACACAGGCAACAGAGCATGCACAATGTCGGCACTAGTACAGTGTATATCCACCTGTCGCAGCAATGCAGGCTGCTATTCTCCCATGGAGACGATCGTAGAGATGCTGGATGTAGTCCTGTGGAACGGCTTGCCATGCCATTTACACCTGGCGCCTCAGTTGGACCAGCGTTCGTGCTGGACGTGCAGACCGCGTGAGACGACGCTTCATCCAGTCCCAAACATGCTCAATGGGGGACAGATCCGGAGATCTTGCTGGCCATGGTAGTTGACTTACACCTTCTACAGCACGTTGGGTGGCACGGGATACATGCGGACGTGCATTGTCCTGTTGGAACAGCAAGTTCTCTAGCCGGTCTAGGAATGGTAGAACGATGGGTTCGATGACGGTTTGGATGTACCGTGCACTATTCAGTGTCCCCTCGACGATCACCAGTGGTGTACGGCCAGTGTAGGAGATCGCTCCCCACACCATGATGCCGGGTGTTGGCCCTGTGTGCCTCGGTCGTATGCAGTCCTGATTGTGGCGCTCACCTGCACGGCGCCAAACACGCATACGACCATCATTGGTACCAAGGCAGAAGCGACTCTCATCGCTGAAGACGACACGTCTCCATTCGTCCCTCCATTCACGCCAGTCGCGATACCACTGGAGGCGGGCTGCACGATGTTGGGGCGTGAGCGGAAGACGGCCTAACGGTGTGCGGGACCGTAGCCCAGCTTCATGGAGACGGTTGCGAATGGTCCTCGCCGATACCCCAGGAGCAACAGTGTCCCTAATTTGCTGGGAAGTGGCGGTGCGGTCCCCTACGGCACTGCGTAGGATCCTACGGTCTTGACGTGCATCCGTGCGTCGCTGCGGTCCGGTCCCAGGTCGACGGGCACGTGCAACTTCCGCCGACCACTGGCGACAACATCGATGTACTGTGGAGACCTCACGCCCCACGTGTTGAGCAATCCGGCGGTACGTCCACCCGGCCTCCCGCATGCCCACTATACGCCCTCGCTCAAAGTCCGTCAACTGCACATACGGTTCACGTCCACGCTGTCGCGGCATGCTACCAGTGTTAAAGACTGCGATGGAGCTCCGTATCCCACGGCAAACTGGCTGACACTGACGGCGGCGGTGCACAAATGCTGCGCAGCTAGCGCCATTCGACGGCCAACACCGCGGTTCCTGGTGTGTCCGCTGTGCCGTGCGTGTGATCATTGCTTGTACAGCCCTCTCGCAGTGTCCGGAGCAAGTATGGTGGGTCTGACACACCGGTGTCAATGTGTTCTTTTTTCCATTTCCAGGAGTGTATATTCATTACACGACTAGTTTCGTCACTTTGCAAGTGTCATCTTTGGGCCCTTAAGCAAACCGAACGCCAAGCCTCCGTGCATAAGAAGAGGTCCCATCTAGATTCAATGGTCTCACGAATTTCTATTTACACGATGTGTGAACTCCAGCCGTGTAAGAACTTCTGTCACACCTCTATATTAGGTATCTTGAGAGTTGTTGTTAGGGAGCTGGAGCGTACACATCCTGTAAATAGAAATTCGTGAGACCAGTCAATACACATGGTACCTCTCCTAGTACAGTTTGCATAGGAGTCTGAGGACGACAGTAATGTAGCGCCCAAACTGGTCGCTAACTGATATCATTTATAAGAAGTACAGCTTTTGATTTTCCTTATTTCTACAACTTTATGACCACATGAAGTCACATGTCCATTTCAGTAACGGTTCATCTAAAGCGTTTTTGTACGGTGAGCTTATATACAGCAGTCGAATGAAAACGAGACATACGGAGAAATTAAGTTGACGTTTGTTATTTAAGAAGCAATCGCCAAAGCTTTCAGTGTTTTTATCCCATTAAGAGGCCAGACTATTATTGCCTTCATGGAAAAATATTTGTGGTTCCTACAGAAATATGATTAAACTTGTTGTAGCTGGGATTCACAGTCATAAAGAATATTTTTAAGAACATTATCCTTCCGCCAGTGACTGTTATAAGTCTTTATTACACTACTGCAATTTCGGCCTTAGGCCAATATTAAGTACTGATATAACGGCTTCAAGCCACGTCAACGTAACGTAACCTGACACATTTGTATGTCTGTTCTTTTTTCCTTTATTGAATTTCGATTCCCCTCCACCTGGGAGGGGCGGGCTGACAGCAGCTTAATGCGCTGCTCTACAGCCGAGAGAAATATTAAACAAACAATGGAGAGAGAGAACAAACAATATAAAAAGGCGATAAAATGGTGACGTCGTTAATAACAGTAAAATGGCGGAAAGTTGCAGAATTTAAAAAACAAAAACGCGGCGTTAACGATGCGGATGAAGACACACAGGAAGGAGACATGCAGAATTAAAAAACACGGTGACAGTCTGGTTTCTGTTGTTCGCATGAGAAAAAAAACACATCTAGTGACAGTATGGTGGCTGTTCACAGCACTGACAGGGGATGCACAACACTGAACACTTAAAACAGCACTGTAGAGGGGACACGGCGGCTGATGGGGAGGGAGGGGGGAGGTTGTATGTCGTTGTCAGTACTGTAAAATACACTCAGTTTTTACACAGTGTGAGAACACGTATTCAAACATGGTAAATCAACATAATCTGCAAATGCACATGTTCGTTTAACCATCACTAGTCAGAAATGCATTCGACCACAGCTGCAGACTACTGTTTGAATAGCCTGCAAACAGTATCTGCAGCTGTGGTCTAATGCAAGTGAGACTAGTGATGGTTTAACGAACATGTGCACTTACAAATTATGTTGTTTTACAATGTTTGAATACGTGTGCTCGCACTGTGTAACAACGCCACGAGTGTATTTAACAGTACTGACAACGACATACAAACAAATCCTTAATCCGTCCCATCCTCTGTTATGCCAGTCCCATCTTGATATCCGCCCCCCCCCCCTCCCACCAAATTCTATAAGTCCCTCGAGATCCTCGAGCGCCATGCACTCCACCTCGCCTTCCGTATACGCCTCCCATCCCCCACGTGGATCCTCTACGACCTCGATCCCCCTCACCCACTGGTTGCTCCTCTCCTCTCCCATCCCCACCCTCTGCCACGCCGCCACTGTTGTGTCCCCTCCTACCCTCCATCTCTACACCCTTCATCTCCTTTCCCAAGGCGGCTTCCGTCAACCCCCCCTCTTGGATGATGTCGTCTCTCCCTCCATTTATCCCTCCTATCAAGTCTGATCCTCAACCCCCCTCCTTTCTTCTGGCCTTTCCCCAGGCTCCCTCTTCCCCCCCTTCCATCCTGTTTTCTCCCCACCTAACCTCTCTTTGCCTCCCCTTTTCCCATCGAGTCCTTTTGTATACCCTTTCTCTGCCTTTCTCCACTCCCTGTCGCTTCTGCCCAGCACCCGCCCCCCTCTTATGGGTCCTCGTTCTCGATCGGCTCCTTTCGCCCCTCCCCCCCACATGATTTTTTCCCTCTCCTTCCCCCCTTTCCTTTCCCATCATCTGTTCAGGTTCCCCCCATATGCCCTCGGCTGTGGTATATCATATTTGTGCCAATTTTTTAGTGCAGTGTTCAAGTGAATGTTCAGTGTTGTTCGTCTTTCCAAAGAGTTGCGAACAGAAACCATGCTGTCGCTGGGTGTAACTTTTATGTCTCTTGCGAACAGAAACCACTGTCGATGTGTTTTTTTAATTGTCTGTCTATTCTTTTACCTCCCTTCTTCATATGTATTTTATTAGCATCATCAACCTTTCGTTCTATGTTTTCCACGATTTTCCGCCATTTCACCATTTAAGTCACCGATTTTATCGCCTGCTTTTATTATTTATTATCTTCATCTTTTTAAAACACATTCTGTAGGCTGAAGAGCGGCGTACTAAGCTGCTGCCAGCCCGCCTCCTACGGGGGAATCGAAACTCAATAAAGAGAAAGAAAAATCATACAAATGAGTCAGCTTACATTACGTTGACATGGCTTAAAGCCATAACATCAGCACTTGATAATGACCTAACGCCGAAATTGCAATAGTGTGATAAAAACTTATAACAGTCACTGGGCCGTCCGCTGTGGTCGAGCGGTTCTAGGCACTTCAGTCCGGAACCGCGCTGCTGATCTACTTGCAGGTTCGAATCGTGCCTCGGGCATGTATGTGTATGGTGTCCTTAGGTTAGTTAGGTTTAAGTAGTTCTGGGGGACTGACGACTTCAGATGTTTAGTCCCATTTTTCTTAGAGCCATTAGGATTATTTGAACAGTCACTGGCGGAAAGATGATTGTACCCGTACTTGCACGGCTTCAGGTCTCTAGAAACGTGTAAATCATACGGGAGAGACCGGGAATTTATAGAGGGTGTCTAAGGGCTTACGAGCGAAATATCTACAACGTAGTCGAAACAACTTTGCCAGCACGTGGGCGTCCATCAGACAAGAACGTCGCCTGTAGTAGGAGGATACTCAGAACAGGTTACAGCCTCGCGCTCCGCGAAAAGACACCAGCGGCGTGACTCTTGCGAGATGGCCCCATAAGTCGCGCCTCGGTCGGCCAGCCGTCTGTGAAGGCAGCTAATTTCACGGTAGACGTGCTCGCCGGTGCTCACCAGGAGCATACTGTCCCACGGGTCTGAGCGAACGAAGAGATGTCGCCGCGAGGGCCACTGCTCTGCGCCATATGCAGTGGGCTTACAGGCTGACACCGTGTCTACATCTTGCACACGTTGTGGTACGCGGCAGTAACTCGAGCCGCAGTGCCGCATATTATTGCACGACTCATGAGACAAAAGGCAGCACCACGTTTCATGTCACAAGCTGCCTCAGAGGCTACATACCGGGCTCATTCGACTCCTGTGCTACGTTTTCTGCGCGGCAGCGTTAAATTTGAACCGGAGTGTGGTCTAATAAAAAGTAGAGTGTACTGAAAATTACAGGCGATGGAACGTGCAAGAAAGAAATTAAAAAAGTAACCGTATACGGAACCGCAGAATAAAATAGGAAATTGAGTGCTAACAAGTGTAGTTGCTGAGTGCATTTCAGCGAGAATGCTTCCGTGTGACCAATAAAAAGAAATCGCCTTCTCGCATAATATGATTGACAGGATAATAAGGCAAGAATTTTGGAGGCTCTCCATATAATTGGCGAGCAAATCCACATGTGGAAAACACTGACAAGAAGAAGGGGCATGGTGGTAGGAAATCTGTTAGGACATCAGGGAATAACTTGCAGGATAGTAGAGGTTAAAAACAAGTGTAAGGCAGAGACTGGAATACATCCAGCAAATAAATGAGATGTTGTTGTTGTTGTTGTTGTGGTCTTCAGTCCTGAGACTGGTTTGATGCAGCTCTCCATGCTACTCTATCCTGTGCAAGCTTCTTCATCTCCCAGTACCTACTGCAACCAACATCCTTCTGAATCTGCTTAGTGTATTCATCTCTTGGTCTCCCCCTACGATTTTTACCCTCCACGCTGCTCTCCAATACTAAATTGGTGATCCCTTGATGCCTCACAACATGTCCTACCAACCGATCCCTTCTTCTGGTCAAGTTGTGCCACAACCTTCTCTTCTCCCCAATCCTATTCGATACTTCCTCATTAGTTATGTGATCTACCCATCTAATCTTCAGCATTCTTCTGTAGCACCACATATCGAAAGCTTCTATTCTCTTCTTGTCAAAACTATTTATCGTCCATGTTTCACTTCCATACATGGCTACACTCCATACAAATACTTTCAGAAATGACTTCCTGACACTTAAATCTATACTCGATGTTAACAAATTTCTCTTCTTCAGAAACGCTTTCCTTGCCATTGCCAGTCTACATTTTATATCCTCTCTACTTCGACCATCATCAGTTATTTTGCTCCCCAAATAGCAAAACTCCTTTACTACTTTAAGTGTCTCATTTCCTAATCAATACCCTCAACATCACCCGACTTAATTCGACTACATTCCATTATTCTCGTTTTGTTTTTGTTGATGTTCATCTTATATCCTCCCTTCAAGACACCATCCATTCCGTTCAACTGCTCTTCCAAGTCCTTTGCTAAATGAGATAATAGGTTACAAGTGCTTTTCTGAGACGAAGAGGTTGGCACAGATAAGGAATTCGTCGCATCCCGCATCAAACCAGTCAGAAGGCTGAAAGAAAACAAAGGTACGGTCTGCATATGAAGGGACGAAATTCATTCTCTATGTGACGTTATCAAGACTAAGAATGGCCAGTTCACTAGACAACTATCTCGATATTTCACTAACAAACACTGAGGAGACTTCTTTAGTACACCAACCAATGCTCATATTATTATAGACCTGATATAATCAAATTCTCCGTGAAACGTCAACATTATCTAAAGTAATGATAGAAGCTGAAGAAATGAATTAAACTTCGTGTCCGGGCCAGGACTCGAACCGACATCTCCTTGCTTACTAGGCAGATGTGATAGCCATTACAGAAGCGTGGCAGTATAGGACATCGGAATAAGCTAGTCTGTGCATCGGCATTGTGTACAGGGATACACTGATGTGATGGCTTGCACACCTACCTCATAAGGAAAGAGACCTGGGTTCGAGTCCTGGCCAGGGAACCAATTTTAAAATATTTCTTCAGACTCTAACACTACTGTCATAAGATTATCAATAAGTATACTTGTAAATTCGGAAATTTTATTCTGTTTATGGAAAATATCATTTATTAAATTTGTTTTAATCAATAGATGACACATAATACTTTCTACCAAATGCGTTTGTACAAGTACATGATCATGCACGTTTAACATTGCATCAGTTTGGCAGCGACCTGAAAGTCATTTTATTCTTGAAGTATCAAGTTTTCCAACATCGCTAGCAATTCTGTCTCTTACTATGACCAGTTTCAACAGATCCACGCTATCACCATCATATCTTGCAGCATTGTTACACGTACATGCTTGTTACAATTCTGAAAGTCGCACAGTGATGTAGCGTTAGATAAAACACGGTAGGGAACATAACCGTGTCACAAATCAAATAATTCACAATTAGAACATACAACATATTGTGCTAATGTCCCAACTTACAGCAGCATGGAGAATCTACTCGAGCATCAACAGAACATGTTGAATGTATTAATTGTGTATTATTTCATTTGTGACATGGTTATGTTTGCTGCCACATTTTATTAACAGAACATCACCATGTGACTTTTAGTATTATAACAAGCACTCATATAATAATGTCAAGGGGGGTAGGACGTCAAACTTGCCGACTTGGAGCAGGAGAGACATCCCAGGACATTTTAATTTCCACTGTTCATATTTTACAAATAAATTCATAAAACTTTGTCAGCATCGCCATGATGGATTCAGGATTCACATTCATTGCAGTGGAAGATCGAAAACATAACAAAATATTTTTTTACGTGTGAAATTTCATCAATCTTTCACATACTAATGGCTGCATTTGTTGCTATAGGTACACTTTCCTTCATAAGTTAGAGAGATGCTCCGATGAATTTGGCACAGCATACAAACCATACTTACAGGTGTATGAAACTCTAGAATTTATTTAATTTATGAAAAAACGAATGAGCTCTTATATTTTAAACATCAAGTTTAGAAAAAACACAAATTTTCTAGTAATTTTTACCTCAGTTTTTAATAGATTTGTAAAATTCTAGTTTTAGAACTTCCACTGCTGTGAGTGTAAATTCTGAATCCTTCCTAGTCATGCTCACAAAGATTTATGAATTTATTTGTAAAAATATAGACAGTGGAAATTAAAATGTCCTGTGATGCCTCGCCTGCTCCAAGTCGGCCCAATTGACGTACCAAACCCCTTAAAAGAACTGATGATGACAGCATGTATCTGTCGAAACAGGTCTTGGGAAAAATAGTTAACGCCTTTATTGGACTTTCTGGTAACGTTACTAAATAAGGTACCATCATTTGCTGCTAGATCTCCCAATTCACTGGTCCGATGGCCTTCTTCAAATATTCATCTCCTCTACCATCATTTTCTTTTCCTTTCATTTTCGTTTTCGTTGTTAGTGGCATGTGCAATGACCCGGTAAGCCACCATTGACATTATTTGACCACCCATTCTCCTGGAATACGTACTCAGTGCGACATATATCCTGTTGCTTTGGCATAAATGCTGAAAGAAGATTTGCAACCAAAGCGACACACAGCAGACTTACAATTCGAGATGTTAAGCAAGCACTTCTTGTGCAGTGGGCCCAAATGGGCCCCATTCCAGTTCCTAAATATTTCTGCAATATCCACAAAATCCCATTGTTTCCAGCTGACACCACAACATACTAGTGTCTAAGCTAGATCACTAATTGGCAGCATCAACAGGAACAAGAACAGACAGGGCGTTTCCATCATCTTGTAATCAAGTGAACACATGGAGATACTACGTCATCAGACCTCCTAAAGAAGTTAGCTTATTAGGTAAGTATTGGTTATTTTTTATTTTTAAAAATATGTAATTAGAATGGATGAAATGCTTTTAAAACTACATTCTTACAGGGAAATGTGCGTGTTACTTGCAGTATTACCAGTGAGTAATCAAAGGAACCCATATGGACCCAGTGGGAACATTGGTATCTGGAGGTAGGTCTACAAAATCAAATGGCTCTGAGCACTATAGGACTTAAGATCTATGGTCATCAGTTCCCTAGAACTTAGAACTACTTAAACCCAACTAACCTAAGGACATCACACAACACCCAGTCATCACGAGGCAGAGAAAATCCCTGACCCGCCGGGAATCGAGCCCGGGAACCCGGGCGTGGGAAGCGAGAACGCTACCGCACGACCACGAACTGCGGACGGTAGGCCTACAAGTGATGTTATTTAAGAAAGCATTACTGTGTGAACAAATCACTTTTATGTCCCTTTGCTGGTTTATAAATTAACAGCAGACGCAAAGAGCAGACGGTCAGTAAAACATAAAGAATACCTTACTGGAAACCTACCTGATTTTGTTAGGGAGTACAACAAGTATACAGGTGGATTTGTAATGGTTCTTTATTTGCGTGACCATTACGGCACTCCAACCCCAGTTCTCGATACCAGTAATATCGTACTACTTTTCTGCGAAGTAACAGACATACTTTAGTGACAATATTCACATTTGGTTTTATTAATGTATAAGTACTCCGATGTATCCATATATTACAGCGATATGGTTCTTGTGTGTATTAATTTCTGTGAGACTGTCATAATATTTGACTTACTTGCAACTTTTTTTGGCGCGAATGCGCACAGAGCAGACTTTGTTTCACTTTGGCAGAGGTTAAGTTGTTATTTCGCTTAGTAAAAGAACAGTCAAGTCTTGTGTTTGGTTAAAGTGGAAATTAAATATATCAAGATTGATACAAAACTGTTTTCTTGATGATGTGGCAATTAAGAAGAAGTAAATGTGAATTTACATGAAGTTTAATAAAAATGTGGATCGTGAACACCAAGTCAAAAATTACTTCTACCTTGGCACTGTTCTGATCTGGGATTGTTTGATCATTAAGAATTTCCTGAAAAACGCATTTGTTGGGTCTTCAAATATTGCTAAAATACAGATCTGGACCTTCTAGCAGTCAAAGTGGAATCACCCTAGAATCAACAAGATGAGCCATAACGACTTCGATGAAATCTACGTGGGAATCCATTCAAGATAAGTGCCAAATTAATGACTTTTTTACAGTGACCTAATTATTTCCATTCTGATGAAACCATCCACAGTCAATAACTTTGTTGTTGCCCGATAAAGCGAACATATGCTGCGTGAGTAACATTATTAATCTGATTTCTAACCTACTTTGCAAGTCGTGGTATTGTTAGAGAGTACACCTTCTGGACTTGCTTGTTGCGTTTTACCAGATAAAACACGGCAAAAGATATTCTCTTGACATGGGTTTTCGCCAGTTATTTCCTTATAATCAAATTAATCAGGGTAAAGGAATGGCGTATGCCGTTGTTTCAATTCCGACAACAAATAGAAACACGGTAGCACATCAAATGAAGTAGGGACTTTTGAACTTCCAGGGGAGAGTGCTGTTCATCCAGCACCTATCGACCATGTTAGGTTCGACCAGACTGGACCCTCGTCTGTGCATAACAAAGATGCAGATTGTCTATACAAGTTGAAACACACACTAGATGCGGTAAATGTGACTTGAAGTTATGTTTCCATGACAAAGAGAAGTGTTCTGACCGAATTCCCACTAGCGAACATTGTAATTTCCGTCTAGTGTGGTCCATTGTTTATCTTAATTATTATCATTTTTTCCTATTAGTGTATAGTATAGTAGTAGTATATAGTATAGTATTAAGTATTTGTTTGAAGATTCTAAAATTATGTTATGACTGTTATTGACTGTATTCATATCACGGTTTCTATTAGAAAAAATGCCCTAATAATAAAATGAACTAATGTTTAATATGTTTCTACAATGGAACAAGTCAGAAACAACGCTTAAGTTTCTTTTCTTATCCAATGTAAAATTTGGGCTGGGAAGGGTGAATTAAAGCGTAAGGTAGTATGGGCCAAACAACACCATACAGATTTTTAAAGGAAAAAGGTATTCTTGTGGTTAAACAAATGTAATCTGGTTTTATATCAAATGTAAAATATAATAAAAAGATAAAAAAACATAACATACGTAAATTTTACTATGGTAGATAATAGTTTGGTTTTCCTCACGATCCAAGTTAGCTAACTAATTCTTTTGTAATTTTCAAAGTTTAAAATAAAAAAAATATTGTTTTCACTTTTGTACAACGAACCTCTATGTCTCTTTCAGAGACACTGGAGGCAGTAAAAATGTCGTGTGACTAGGGCCTCCGGTCGGGTAGACCGTTCGCCTGGTGCAAGTATTTCGATTTGACTTGCGCATCGATGTGGATGAAATAATGATGATTAGGACAACACAACACCCAGTCCCTGAGCGGAGAAAATCTCCGACCCAGCCAGGAATCGAACCCGGGCCCTTAGGATTGACATTCTGTCGCGCTGACCACTCAGCTACCGGGGGCGGACACTGGATGTAGTGAGCCACTGGGCTATGTGGAATGAGGCCAGGGTAAATAATGTGCCGAATGTCACATTAAAGTAATTAGAAATATTTGTTAGATAAAAAGAAATAATTTTATAAGAAGAAGTTTAGCTGCCCAGAGACAGCCCAAAAATATTACAGTTAAAAGGAAAAGAAAAATTAGTTAACAAATGATTTTAGGAATGAAACGATGAACTGATTTTAAAAGTGGCAAAGGCAGTCAGTAAAATTATCTTAACAAATAACGTTCAGTAGACCATTCAGAGGAGCACATAATTTACTCAACTATGATATCACAACAGATGACAATGGAAGTCACTTAGAGAGAGTCGGTCCACGGGCCACAAAGTTCAACACATAATTTCAGTGTGGAGGTTATAACAGATTACATAAGAAAATAACTTAGAACACGTGAAAAATAACAAGCATCATTATTCATCGAACAGCGGTTACAATCGCAACTGCAACAATTTGGGACCTTTTCCTATAACATTTTGTCCAAGCATGACCTGACACTAGCTATAATAAACCACAGGTACTCCAAATGACTGTTCGAGTTACAGCAAGAAAATACAGAAATATTTTCATCAGAATTATCAATATGTACACTAGTTTTGTACCAATTCACGCTGAGCAAGTAAAAATTTTAACAACTCGGTAAACTAAATTCATAACTGTCTAGCCAACTCGATAAAAGAAATCACAGTACTCGTAACAGTAACAGTAATTACCAAATACGTCTTAAAATACATCATCAGTAAAACACCAAACGTCGAAGTTAAACTTATGTAGGTTAATGACTTATTAGGTTTGGTGCCTTGTGCATTAACTACTACCCAAGATTACAAGATTTTCTTAAGGGGCTCCGGAAAGGCTCAAAATCATGAAAAGTTCAATTTTTACTTTTTTGCGTTTTCTGAATCAGCAGACTATTACCTTTTAATAGATATATAATTTATTCAATTCCGAAGACTACAACTACTTTTAAATTTTTTTTGAAATGTGTTCTACATGGGCGTGACCCACTGTGGCGCTGTTAAACTGCTGTCAAATGGTGTTATTATTAACGTCCGTGTTCATCAGGTACATTTTAGTGATGTGAGATAAAGTATGTGTTGTGGCTAACCTGTGATGGTTCAATATATATCGCTGGTGTGATTGTCGATTTTTTCATGTTTATTTACTCTGTCGTTATCTCGAAAATATTCGTAATTAATTCTTGAGTCTCTGTTTTGTTGAAGTATAATAATGAGTAAAAGTAAAGTTATTAGAAATCCTCTGAAGGCTTTTAAGAAAAGGAGAAATGTTGGAAGGCCAAAGCTATGTGTTATTACTGTAAATAATAACATTCTAACATGGTACGAGCGATGCTTGCTTTAGACAAGGAACGCCTTCGGGCTGCAGACAGGGCTGGAAAGAGTCTAGAAATACAAGCAAGAGTAAACAGGAGGAGGAACAAGAGGAAGCTGGAGGAGGAGTTTGCAGAGGATGAAGATAATCCATCCTATGGACCTGGAATGCACTAAAAAGTTAATCCAATCTTTGTCGCTCGATTCCCAAAACTTTTATTTTCTCATACTAATTACATGTTTTCTAAGGATCTTCCAAACATATTTGTTTCAAACTTTCAGTAAATGTTACACAGTACCCTCTGCATAATTTAACACAGCCTTTTTCCAAAAAACTGCATATTTTTGAATATATAAATAAAAAATTGCAAAGAAAAATTTGTGAATTTTCATTACAATTGAAAAAAAATCATCTTTAATAACTGAACTAAAATTTTGTAAAATCCCTTTGGTAAGTTGTAGCCCATATTCCAATAAATAATCTGTAAAAAGTTCAACTTCCTACCTGAAATACTTTGTGAGGAAAGATGTAATTTATAAGCGTTATTTTAACATTGCAAGTATAGGGCGTTCCCGAGCCCCTTAAATAAAACTTCCAATGTACAACTAATTACATGTGTACCCAGAAAAATCCAAACGGAGGCGCCAACTGTGAGTTTAGTATCCATAGCTTGCATACCCGAAGATTGGAATTCGACAGATAAGTTCAGAATGCGTCGCCGAACTTAAAGTGACTGACACAGTGTGTGTATCCCAGGCAGCAACAGAGCCCAGGTAGCGGGCGAGATAAATGTTAATAAGCCGTCGGTAGGTCAGTTTTATTGGCTACCGAGTATCTGAGCACGTGAAGGCATTAACTGCACTCCTATTTGCAGGAGGCCACTGACTTGTATGAATTCGGGAGGAATATGGTGTAAATTGCAATACTAATAGATAAAGCACTCAGAAAATATAACAACAGAGAAGTACTCTGAAATCAAAACAGGACACAGCAGTTTCAGACGAGGGCAGCGTCCACTTACATAGACATGTTTGCAAAATGATATATCAGATGGATATTGAGTTACAACCACACAGTCCTAAGAGTGGGCACATCGGGGGGGGGGGGGGAGGGGGGGACTGAACCACGAGAATTAGGTTTAAGCAACAAAGACGGGAGGCAATGTTCGGTGAGCCCCGCCACCTGGCTGACACAACTGTTGCCCAGTTGCATCACGAAATACTCACGCTCGCCAAACGACCAAAATGATGATAGGACCCAACTGACGTTACTTATCTCTGTCAAAAGCAAAGAACAGTTAAAATCTACTGCAGCATGGCGATGCATGCCTATAATCAAGACGCGGTCGCGGCCAAGAAAGCATCTCGTGGACCTTCCAGGAACATGTTCCAGAAACGTCTCGTGCGGCGACGGACGGGGGCCTGTTAGCTGGCCTTCACCTCAAACAAGTGTACCCACGCTTGAAGGAAGTTAGTTCTGGTGCAACTTGCTGGGAGGTCAAGCAACTAGCTCTCGCCTGTTGAGCCGCATAACCGGCCGCATCTTTTTTCGCCCTTTTTTCTTGCTTGGAACAGCCTCGTCCGTTGGAACGGCCGACTTTCCTGTATTCGTGCGCTCCTCAAGACCAAAACGATGCTCCATTTAAAGTCAGATCTTTTTAACGGCTGCCACCATACCGAGAAAATCATTATTTCGTCTCAAAATGATAGAAGCAAAAATCTGTTTACAGATTTCGTTTCTTCTGCATGTAGGGTAAGGGTCCTTTCCTGTATATAATTACTTTCATGCTTTTATTCCCAGTTCAGTATTTAGGTATTTAGAAATAAAATTGATATGCAAATTATGGATACGGCAACGGATTCTTTCTTTTAAAAAGTTCGCGAATCTGTCATCTGGTTTAACACTCATTAATTATTTATCTACTCCTGTTTTTTTCTACGCCTTGTGCAGCTGCCGACTAGCTTGTCCCGGCGCTTGGCGTTCTAGGGAGGATGTGTTACCAAATGCAGTTACCGAAGTGATGGATGATGAAGTACCCATACTACGTAACAGAGCGAACGATGCGGGATACCCACACCGCCGTACTAGTCCAGGTCCTAGTAGAGATGGTTTGCCATTGCCTTCCTCCGACCTGAATGGGGACGAATGATGATGATGATGAAGACGACACGACAACTCCCAGTCATCTCGAGGCAGGTGAAAATCCCCGAGCCCGCCTGGAATCGAACCCGGGACCCCGTGCTCGGGAAGCGAGATCGCTACCGCGAGACCACGAGCTGGAGTCTACTCAAGTGAGGATCTGGATCCAATGGCACTCGAGTTCAGTTTACGTAAGTCAAGCACTTTAACTCTCAGAGGACATGTACCGATGAATTTACTGTCCCTTGCACAGCCATGGCCCTTTTCCTGGAAGTTTAGCTGTGCTGATGGAATCCTCTATGGTGTCGTGTTTAATTCCACTTCAGACAACTCTGGTACCAACGTTGCTGCAGTATCATGAAGCCCCTGTAGCGTATGTAGCGCCGATCACAATTGTAACACACCTGCTGTAGTCACGTCGGCTAATCCAGCTGCGCATTATTAGCTCATTATTAGCTCATGACCAACTCTACTGTTCCCTCGATTCGCAACGCAATGCCTTGTCTCTCTCTCTCTCTCTCTCTCTCTCTCTCTCTCTCTCTCTCTCTCTCTACCTTCGGACTCCACCTTCGCAACAGCCTACAGGTGCTGGTGCCACTGCCGCGAATAAAGGTCTTCATCATAACTCGAATTTGCCTACAATGCCCACACCATTTTTCTTAGAAAAATTCCATACAAACATTGCTGGATTGAAAAATCGCATCTGAGTGTGTCGCACTTGCACGCTGAGTCCAAACAATGACTTTCATCCCGTCTGGAGTGTAGTTCTGCGAACATTTAAACGATCGGCAGCAGTTGATTCCTTCATTTCGCCTTACAGTACACTTGAGACCGCTTGCTTCATTGTGACATCCTGCCCTAAAGAAAGTGTTTTCTTACACGGCCCTAGTATGGCCGATACTACGGGAGTGACGCAGCACATTAAAACATGGCGTAAACAAAAACATTCTTGAGTGACAGGGTCACAATAGAACCTACATGAGACTGTCTTAAAACACTGGTATGCCAACTGTCATTTACCAGCAATACCCCTGCAGGACCGGCAACCCTTCAGACGGAAGGGCATCGCATGTATTCAGACCGCCAAGGCGTCGCCTTCCAGGACTTTAGCGATTGGTGACAGACGTATTGAAACCAGTAGACGTTGGAAAAAACGGCAGTACGGCACTTTAGCGATTGGTGACAGACGTATTGAAACCAGTAGACGTTGGAAAAAAACGGCAGTACGGCAATGGAGGTCCTCCTCACTGGAAATCTACTTCCCTCCACCAAGTCACGGGCGTGTAAATACATTCACAAGAGTAGCTCGGTGCACTGGCCATTTGTAATGTTCCACTCATCGGCAGTTATCCGTCGACGAGCCAAGCCGAATCAATTGTCGGCTAATCCTAGTCCTTCAACCGAAGCTGGGTAGGAGCCACCGCAGAGGGTCTTCGGACTTCTCTACCACCGCCCCCGAGAAGTATCTTTGGCCAGCCTTCGCCGAGTACACTGTACTTTCTTCCCGTGGGAAATTTCGTTGCATTAGTCTCTACGTCCCTTCATCTTAATTCATTTTGTTGTTTTCGAGACGCAAGCCTGATAGAAGACTACGAGAGTCTTGTATTAATTTTTGGGGGAAGAAGCTTTTGTTTTGTCAGTGCCCTGTTGCTTAGTTAATAAATCTTCCTCTTGTAGATCTCGAAAGTGTTGTCTGTTAGGCGTGTCACTACGTGACGTATAGCAATAATGTTACTTCTAATCTTCAGCTGTATATAACAGTGCCGCTAATTACACCATTCGTAAGCTTCGGCTCTCGAAAATAAAAATTATTTGTGACGCTTACGCAATAGTTACGTCACTCATGTTGCAGCATATGACGGAGTGTCTACTGCTTTTTATTCGAGGCACTGGATGCATTCGCTGCATAATGGCAAATACGAGATACACCGAAGTGGCCCGTACTTCTCACAGGAACTTATTAAGAGTGTACCATTACCTCCTCCATCATCTTGCTCCTGTTGCTGTCATTGGAGCAGCCATGGTAGATGGTGGTGGGGATGGAGGTGGTTAACCCCGGCTGCGAGTGGCAACCCTCTGTCTCCGTGCTGCCCCTGCCGGGTGTGGACGCCACTGTATGCTAACACATTGTTTTACCTCGGTTCAGTCCCATAGTGCCCAGAGCCACCACCTCGGCTCGGTGCATGGTTCCATGCCTGACTCAGTAACACGCCACTGTCTTTCTTAATTAGAACTTCTTTGTCTTGCAGTTCCAGGAGGAGAAAGATTGTCCATCTTGGTTTGGTTTGAACCCTCGGAGGACCAAGAGGGTGAGGGGGAATTTATCCACACCTTTTGAAAATATTGTAACCTAATCAGTCACCTTATTTAAATTTTTCAGTTAAATCCACCAACTTAACTCTCATTATTAGATGTCACAGTGTCGTATTCAATACTTTCCATTCACATTGCGCTACTTACACATCTATCTACATCTACATCTACATGGATACTATGCAAATCACGTTTAAGTGCCTGGCAGAGGGTTCATTGAACAACCTTCACAATTCTCTATTATTCCAATCTCGTATAGCGCGCGGAAAGAATGAACATCTATAGCTTTCCGTATGAGCTCTATTTTCCCTTATTTTATCGTGGTGATCGTTCCTCCCTATGTAGGTTGGTCTCAACAAAACATTTTCGCATTCGGAGGAGAAAGTTAGTGATTGGAATTTCGTGAGATGATTCCGTCGTAACGAAAAACGCCTTTCTTTTAACGATTTCGAGCCCAAATCCTGTATCATTTCCGTGACACTCGCTCCGACATTTCGCGATAATACAAAACGTGCTGCCTTTCTTTGAACTTTTTCGATGTACTCCCTCATTCCTTTAAGCGTAGTGTAGGCAGTCTCATTAGTAGGTCTGTTACATTTTCTAAGTGTCTTACCAATTAAACTCAGTCTTTGGTTAGCCTTCCCTACAACATTTTCTATGTGTTCTTTCCAATTTAAGTTGTTCGTAATTGTAATACCTAGGTATTTAGTTGAATTTACGGCTTTTAGATTTGACTGATTTAACGTGTAACCCAAGTTTAACGAGTTCCTTTTGGCACTCATGTGGATGACCTCACACTTTTCGTTATTCAGGGTCAACTGCCACTTTTCGCACCATTCAGATATTTTTTTCTAAATTGTTTTGCAGTATCGTTTATAAGGAACAGCAAAGGGTGCATAACACTACGCCAGAAATCACTTATGTTTTACTCGATGACTTTCTTCGACTTTCCGTCAGTTACTACGTACTGTGACCTCGCTGACAGGAAATCACAAATCCAGTCACATAACTGAGACGATATTCCATAAACACGCAATTTGAATACGAGCCGCTTGTGTGGTACAGTGTCAAAAGCCTTCCGGAAGTCCGGAAATACGGAATCGATCTGAACTCCCTTTTCAATAGCACTCAGTAGTTCATGTGATTAAAGAGCTAGCTGTGTTTCACAGGAACGATGTTTTCTACACCCATGTTGTGTCAATAGACAGTTTTCTTCGAGGTAATTCATAATGTTCGAACACAATATATGTTCTAAATTCCTGCAGCATATCGACGTTAACGATATGGGCCTGTAACTTAGTGGATTACTCATGCTACCTTTCTTGAATATTGGTGTGACCTGTGCTACTTTCCAGTCTTTGGGTACGGATCTTTCGTCGAGCGAACGGTTGTATATGATTGTTAAGTATGGAGCTAACGCATCAGCATACTCCGAAAGGAACCTAATTGGTATACAATCTGGACCATAAGACTTGCTTTTATTAAGTGATTTAAGTTGTTTCGCTACTCCGAGGATATTTACTTCTACGTCACTCATGTTGGCAGCTGTTCTCGATTCCAATTCTCGAATATTCGCCTTCTTTTGTGAAGGCATTTCGGAAGACTATGTTTAGTAACTCTGCTTTGGCAGCACTGTCTTTATGTCTTTAAACTATGGGTTGAGAGTAATGGTCAGCAACAATGAACGAAATTTTCATTTTTAATTTTTTTGTGGTGGTCAGAATGTTGGCAGTACGACTCATTGAGGTCAGAATGTTGGCAGTGCAGGCTACTGAATGTAAATAGATGTTTCCACGAGTGTGCTACAAGGTATTTTCGGATTCCGGACCCTACTTAGATATCAGTATCTCCTTAAAAAGAATGCACTTCATATAATTCAACAACAATTTGGCCTTTTTATTTTTTATAGGGTAGGCGTAAAGTACCCCCGCCTCCGTGCCACCTCTTCGTAATACGCGTTGTGGAAAAGTGCCTTGGTATTCCTACGTCTGATCTGTTCTATGGCTGGTTTTTATACTATGCCCGGCGACAACTTGCAGAAAAAGGGATTATGTGAACATATGTGAATTGTGCCGGACCACAAAGTCAATGGCCATTTCTTTGTCATTGCAGATTCTAGCACGTGAAAGGAATGGAACATAACGCCACTTTGCACTGACATCTCTGTGTACAGTATCTCTTGCTGAAACACGTCCAGATGGAGTGCGGTTTTAGTACGCTGATTATGAAAGTAAAATGTGAAAGTTTTGAGTGAACATGGGAGCTTACACGGAATTACTTAGACCATTCGTGACTGGAATAGTTATCCTCTGGCTTGGGTTATTAAGTTGAATAACGATTCAAAAATTTTCTTCGAAAACCCTGCCAATACCTGCTGTCACTTACTTCGTAGTATATTTTCTCACACTTGGGGAAAACATAACAGGAAGAGTTTATCTACAAGGGGACTTCAAACAGTTGACTACATATGCCGTCTCACGCTAGCATCACTATACGGCAACTGTGCGGCGTTGTCAGGAGTGAGTAGATGTTCTGCGTTTTCTGCAGTGAGTGTTCACCTGCAGTTCGTTTAAACTGTGGCTCACACTGTACAAATGAAGCAGCACGGCCATTGGCAATGTACTCCAAAGTTGAAGCCTGTAGGACAGTACAATTATTTTGGGCCCAAAAACTAAAATGCACACACGTTCATCGTGATATTTTGGCGCCGTAAGGACCAGAGGCTATGTCACGTCCATCCGCAACGAAACATTGTCGACATTTTGATCAGGGACCCACAGACGAGGCTGATGTTGACAGTTAAGAAAAGCCAACAATATCGACCACAGACGATATTTTCCAGCAAATTGAGGGACTGTTCGTAGTAGTAGCATATTTTTCAGGCATGCGGTCGTTGAAACGTCAGCGAAACTAAGGAGCGAATTTCTACCGTTGAGAAATTGAATGAATGGTGGAACTTTCCGATCGTTGCTTAGACAGGCCAGGTACTAAGTGTCAGTGTCACTTTGTGGTATAGCATTCAGTAAATGTAACTTCGCCTACAATAATATTGCGTAAACATTTTAAGTCCCTTCATACGAGGTGCGACAATAAAGTAATGAGACTGATGTAAAAAAATGTTGCTTACCGTTTTAGTCAAGTTTAGTGTCGTCTCCTTCAAAGTAGTTCCCTTCTGATTGCACATACTTTTTCCAGCGCTTCTGCCATTGATGGTAACATTTCTGGAACTCATCCTCTGTAATATCCGCCACAGCTCTTTGGACATCTTGTGTTGTTTGAAAATGGTGTCCCTTGACCACCGCTTTGACACTTGGAAATAGAAAAAGGTCGCACGGAGTGATATCTGGTGAATAAGGTGGCTGTGGTAGTACTGAAACTTGTTTTGAGGTCAAAAATTGCTGTACTGACACAGCAGTACGGGATGGCGAATTATCGTGATGCAGAATCCAGTTATCAGCAATGTTGGCACGGACACGAAGAACTCTTTTACGAAGTCTTTCTAAAATATCTTTGTAGTAATATTGGTTTACTGTTTGTCCAGGAGGTACCCACTTTTTATGAATAGTTGCCTTGGAATCAAAGAAGCACAGAAGAATGCATTTCACTTTTGACTTTGACAAGCGAACTTTTTTTGGTCTGGGTGATCGCTTTGAGCACCATTGAGAACTTTGGCGTTTTGTCTCTGGATCGTACTGGAAAAAAACAACTTTCGTCACCAGCGATAACACGGCTCAACAATTCTGGATTGATTTCAATTTGCTCTAATAGATCGGCTACCACATTTTTCCGTGTTTCTCGCTGTTGTGGTGTGAGATTTTTGGGGACCATTTTTGCACATACCTAGATCTTTAGTTATTATTAGACGAACCGTTCCTCGATTGATGTTCAGTTCTTCTGCAATCATTTTCACGGATAATCTTCAGATCGTACGAGTTCACGCACCCTCGCCAAGTTGACATCTGTCTGTGAGGTTGATGGTCGCCCACTGCGGTCTTCATCTTCAACATTCGTTCTGCCTTCACTAAACATTTTATTCCAACGAAAATCTTAAGCTCTTGACATAACCTCCTCTCCAAAAGCCTTCTGAAACTTACCGTAAGTTGTCGTAGCGTTTCCATCCAATTTAACGCAATAACAAATGGCATACCGTTGCGCAGTATTATGCGTTCCATTTCCGTGACGAGAGACACAAACACGTGTGAACTTATTGCAGCACAACTCAAGACTGTGCAGTTGCATCGATGTGCGGCTAGGACTAGAAGCAGCTTTTAGACTAAGATCAAAGATATTGTGCCTACGCAAGCCTGCAGGGTTGCCACATCTTGCAAAGAAAATCAGTCTCATTACTTTACTGTCGCACCTCGTATATACTGGAACTGTGTTGTAATGAATGTACATTTCTTCTGCTTATCTCGTAGGAGTCCTTAGGACACGATTAGTTCCGTATATATTACTAATAGGAATGTTGCAGGGTGTTTGAATCTTCCAAGTTTTATTCATTCCTCTTACATTATCACAGTACTTCATGAACACACTCAAACGACGCGAGGTCCAACTAAAAATTAGACTCACCAAAAACCATCATACCATAGAATGTACATTAATGCTATTAAAGTACTTCTAACATTAACATTTTAATACAAACAAAAGAAATTCATATATGGTTCAAGCTTTTGCATTCATTATTTGCCAATATTTCAATTATCAACAGTATTAGTTACAAATCTGTAACGATAAACAGAACTTCTGAATGGTTCACCTGTGAAGTAGACCGAGTGTAGGACGCTGATGCGATCTTTTCTTGAGTGCTGCCCCAGTGGTTTGATTCCGTACCAAGTCAGATTGAAGAAAGACATCAAAGAAATTCAGATGTGGGATGTTAGATTTGTTACCGGTAACTTGGAACAGCACGTAACTGTTATGGAGATGCTTCGGGAACCCAAATGGGATTCGCTGGAGGTAAGGCGACGTTCTTTTTGAGAAACACAGTTGATATAATTTAGAGAAGCGCTATTTGAAGCTGACTGCTGAACGATTGTATTGGCGCCAACATCTATTGCGCTTAAAGACCACGAAGATAAAGTAGGATTCATAAGGAGGCAGACAGACATTCGTATTTGTCTTGCTCTATTTGCGAGTGGAATAGCTTAGGAAATGACTAGTGCTGGTATGGGGTACCGTCCCGTCAGCCACGCACTGTTAGGTGGCTTTCGGACCATTAGAATTGCTACACCAAGAAGAAATGCAGATGATAAATGGGTATTCTTTCGACAAATATATTACACTAATATTATACTGGAACTTACATGTGATTACATTTTCACGCAATTTGGGTGCATAGATCCTCAGAAATCAGTACCCAGAACAACAACCACCCCAGGCCGTAATAACGGCCTTGATACGCCTGGGCATTCAGTCAAACGGAGCTTGGATGGCGTGTACAGGTACAGCTGCCCATGCAGCTCCAACACGATACCACAGTTCATCAAGAGTAGTGACTGGCGTATTGCGACGAGCCAGTTGCTCGGCCACCATTGACCAGACGTTTTCAGTTGGTGAGAGATCTGGAGAATGTGCTGGCCAGGGCAGCAGTCGAACATTTTCTGTATCCAGAAAAGCCCGTACAGGACCTGCAACATGCGGACGTGGATTATCCTGCTGAAATGTAGGGTTTCGCAGGGATCGAATGAAGGGTAGAGCGAGGGGTCGTAACACATCTGAAGTGTAACATTCACTGTTCAAAGTGCCGTCAATGCGAACAAGACGTGGCTGAGACGTGTAACCGATGGCACATCGTACAATCACGCCGGGTGATACGCCAGTATGGCGATGACGAATACACGCTTCCAATGTGCGTTCACAGCGATGTCGCCAAACACGGATGCGACCATCACGATGCTGTATACAGAACCTGAATTCATACGAAAAAATGACGTTTTACCATTCTTGCACCCAGGTTCATCATTGAGTACACCATCGCAGGCGCTCCTGTCTGTTACGCAGCGTCAAGGGTAACCGCAGCTATGGTCTCCGAGCTGAAAATCCATGCTGCTGCAAAAGTCCTCTAACTGTTCGTGCAGATGTTTGTTGTCTTGCAAACGTCCCCATCTGTTGACTCAGGGATCGAGACATGGCTGCACGATACGTTACAGCCATGCGGGTAAGATTCCTGTCATCTCGACTGCTGGTGATACGAGGCCGTTGGGATCCAGCACGGCGATCCATATTACCCTCCTGAATCCACCGATTCCATATTCTGCTAACAGTCATTGGATCTCGACCAACGCGGGCAGCAGTCTCGCGATTCGATAAACAGCAATCGCGATGGGCTACAATCCAACCTTTATCAGAGTCGGAAACGTGATGGTACGCATTTCTCCTTCTTACGCGAGGCATCACAACAACGTTTCACTAGGCAACGCCGGTCAACTGCTGCTTGTGTATGAGAAATCGGTTGGAAACTTTCCTCATGTCAGCACGTTGTAGGTGTCACCACCGGCGCCAAACTTATGTGAATGCTCTGGAAAGCTAATCATTTGCATATCACAGCATCTTCTTCCAGTCGGTTAAATTTCGCGTCTGTAGCACGTCATCGTCGTGGTGTAGCTATTTTAATGGCCAGTGTGTGAGTGAATGTGTGAGTCAAAGTATGCTCAGTTCTTGAATTAACATCGTATTGGAGCAGGCACAACACACAAAAGCATTTACAACTGAAACGTATGTGTACATCATATACAGGGCTTGATCATAATAATAATTAACAGAACACGAACCCAGGAAGCAGTGTGAGAATTTCTCGCATTAACATATCGGCAGTTTACTGGAATGGTGCCACTTACTGTTTACTAAGCAATCATGAAGTATTGGCGTTCCATCACGAACAGGAAAGAGGGAATCTGACGGAGGTCCAAAGGTCTGGCATTAACATCGGTTAGGTGCAGGCGTGCTTCAAAAAGGCAGTTCTTTTTTACACGTACTTGCGGCTAATGTAAATGATCTATGAAAAATATGTAACAAAACAAGGACCAGTTTATAGTATGAGAAATGTCAATGTATTGTGTAGTTTAATGGAATGGCATATCTTGTTGTCTATTAAGAAAATTAGCGGTACTAAGTAACGAAGTCCATTACTATCAAGAAAGATGGGAACGGACAGAGAAACTCAAAAGTTCCTCTGTTACATACCGTAATGTTGGGAAACTATAAATATATATGTAGATGTAACGTATGAAATATAAGACGTTACCGTGACATTATAAAATTGGTTTAATAATAAAACAATCCGAGAGCTGATGAAAACATTATCCATTGGCCAATATCCATGCTAAATTAACGTGTTTGCCTTTGACACGAGGAGTTGGCGCACAGCGAATTGCCGACGAGAATGTAGAGATATATCTCTCGCCAAGTCCATACGGCGACTGCGTATCTACTCTCCCCGTCTCTCTAACGCACTGCCCCACCCCACCCTATCTCAAACCACGTATGAGCAATTAGCCAAATTACAAACCCCTACCGCGGAGGTTCAGCATTCAGCGTGACGAATTACCGCTCGGAGCGCGTGGCGCTTCTCGCCCTGGGATTAGAGTCAGTTGGCACTAATTAATGCCATTAGCGCGGCCGCTGTCGCTGCATTCTGCCAAGACCCGTCTCCGTCGCGTAGCTGAATACGCGTCTGAATGTGTGTGTTTGTGTGTTTGGCTTTGTGCAGTTGTTTGTCTCGTGACGAGCGCTAATTCGATACACGTGGCTGACCTGAAAGCGATGAGGCCTGCCCGCCCGTTTCAGGCATTAGCCTGCCTCCTTCCAGGTCCAACAAACGGCCTCTTATCCCTGTGAACTCACTGGTCTCTCTTGACTACAGTGGTGGTCAACATTACACTTATGGAGTGGAGGTGGGTGTTTGACGAAGGAATGGGTCCTAAGGAGCGGTTCGCCAAACTAGACGGGAGTATTAATGTATCTTGCAGTTTAACCGAATGCAGTATCTTGTTGTTTATTAGAAACTAAACAAGAAATACAATATAACTCTTCAGGCTTTCCCAGCGATCTAATGACATCATGGGTTGTCGGGTGTTCTGCCGGATATCAGCGTCGTACTTGCACGATATTTCGGTCACGTAGCTCGTGATCTTCATCAGGTGCGACCTGAGACTGCTCCTCGAGTTTTTTTTTTTTTTTTTTTAGCACATTTCATTCCCTTCCCTTAGGGGGGACAGCGGGCTATTCTAGTGCTTGCATTGCACTTTTTAGCCTTAGGCGAGATTTACAATTTTCTTTTCTTTTTTATACAATTTAAAGTGCTTGCAGAAAGGTGCTTTACAGTTTTTTTTTGCACTTTGATATGGTCATTAACAATTAATATTTAGTATTACATTACATAATTAACAAGTTTATATAATTAACAAGGTTGTAATAAAATTAACAAGGTTATATTTTGGTTTAACAAAGAATATAGTAGAAGAATTTAACAACGAGATATGATTTGCAAGGTTATATTTTAGTTTCTCAATGTACATAGTACTAGAATTAACAATGTTTATAATAATAGAATATGGAAGGGGAGAGGTTAAGGGAGAGATTTGGGGGTGTGACAGTAAGAGATAAAGATACAAGCAGTGGCATTTGGTGAGGTTTGAAGGTATAAACATTGACATATGGTGATATATAATTGTGGTTATTTACGTTGGAGTGTGTAGTGTTTCTGTGTGTGATTTTTGTGTAATATTTCCGAAATTACGTCTGTGTTCGGTTGTGGAGCAGAGGGGAGGAGAGCATATGAGAAGAGGTTTTGGATGTTAGTCTGTGAGTAGCGTATAATGATGTTACTATTGTTCCTTGCTTTTGTTGTACAGTTATTGCTATTTTCTATTTTCATATTTTTCAGTGGCAGAACAGGATTGAGTAGTTGAAGAGTGTGCCGGCTTGTTTAATTGTGCGAGTGTTGTCGTTTTGTTGCTTGTGTGTGTGTGTGTGTGTATGTGTGTGTGTGTGTGTGTGTGTGTGTGTGTGTGTGTGCGTGTTTGTGTGTGTGTGTGTGTGTGTGTGTGTGAGAGAGAGACAGAGAGAGAGAGGGGGGGAGAGAGAGAGAGAGAGAGAGAGGGAGAGAGAGAGAGAGAGAAAGAGGGAGAGAGGGTATATGTCTGTCTGTGTATTATTGTGTGACGTCTAGGTGGGGAGGGGTAGTGGTATGGGTTGTCAGCGGTTCCATAGTTGGGGCTAAGTCTGGGAAGTGGTGTGATGTGTTTTGTGCTACCGTACGCACTGGGCAGATATACTTGTGTTTGGGGAGTCGTTGAGTACGAGGTCTTGTTGTAATTAGGTTTTCCATGTCAGGTCTTTGCGTTAGTATTCGTTGTCCGTAGTTCGCGCGCAGTTTTGTCAGTCGTGTCTGGAGTGGTTCCACGTTAACTATTTCGTATACGTCGTTGTTGGGCGTCCTTGCCGGGAGTCTCGCAAGCTTGCGGAGCAGTCGTCGTTCTGTACTGTAAAGTCTGTCTGCTACCGTGTGCGGAATTCCTCCCAGCGGGGCGCTGGCGTATTCTAGGACAGGTCTGATAAAAGTTTTGTAAGTGTGTATGGCTGTTTCCATGCTGCAGCCACGGAGGCGTCCTTGTACTTGTCGTATCAGTCTTTGGCGTTTTCTAGTCTTGTCGAGAAGGTAGTTCAGGTGAGTCATCCAGTTCATGTGTTTGTCTAGGAATACGCCAAGGTACCTGGCCGTGTTGACAAGTCTGAGTGGCGTGTTCCAGAGTGTTAATTGTATGTCGTTGTCGTTATGCTGTCTCTTTTTGGTCAGGTTTCTGTGTCGAAAGAGTACTGTTTGTGTCTTTGCTGGGTTTGGTCTGATTCTCCACTTTTCCATCCAGTCTTCGAGTCGTTTTAGGTATGCGTCCGACTTTCTCTGTATAGTTGTTGTCCTGAGTGATGTGCACCAGTAAGCTGTGTCGTCTGCGTATAGGGCTATTGTTTCGTCTGTGGATTGGGTGGTCGGTATATCTGCTGTGTACAGCGCGTACAGCAGCGGAGACAGGATGCCGCCCTGCGTCGCTCCTGCTTGTGGGGTGAAAGGTTGGGAAGAGGTGTTGTGTACGTGTATCCTGCATACTCGGTCGGTGAGGTATGCCTTTATGAGCCGGACCATTTTGACAGGGATCCCTATCTCGCACAGCTTGTAGAGGAGTCCGTCATGCCATAGCTTGTCGAACGCCCTTTCAATATCTAGGAATACTGCGAGGGTGCAGTGTCCATTGTTAAAGCCCTGTGTGACTCCGTTCACAAGTTTGAACAGTGGATCATTCGTGGCGTGCTTACTGCGGAAGCCAGCTTGGATCAGGGGAAGGAGTTCTTTCTGTTCTACGTATGTCTTGAGTCTGTCTGTGATGATTCTCTCATAGGTTTTTCCCAGTACGTCTAAAAGAGAGATGGGTCTGTAGGATCGTGGGTCTGTTCTTAGTTTGTCTGGTTTAGGGATCATGATCGTCTTGCTTGTTTTCCAGGCAGTTGGGATGGTCTCTGTACTGATGCAATAACTGAATATGAGGGATAGGATAGGGATGAGTGTAAGGAGAGTTGCCTTTTGTAGGTGAATTCGTCGTATGTCGTTTAGGCCTGGCGCTGAGTTCTGTCCCGTTAGTATCGCGTCCATTATTTCTTTGTCAGTTATCGGTTTAGTTAGGGAGTTTTCGTTTTCCGTCTCTACTGTGTGTGTGTTAAGTAGTCGTGGGAGTCGGAGTTCTACCGTTCGTCTGAAAACCTCGTCGAAGTTGTTGTCATGTGGGAAGGAGTATACGTTTTCTAACACGTCTTTGTAGATGTCGGCTTGTTGTTGTGGGTCTGTCGTTGGCTCGTTGTTTGTAATTAGTGTGTTGGTAGTTGTCGCTCTTTGTCCCGTCAGTGTTTTAAATCGTTTCCAAAATTTTCCTCAGTTTCTGTAGTTTAGTCTCTCGCATGTTTCTTCCCACTGTCTTTGTCGATGTGTCGAGATGATTTGTTTGACGCGGTTGTAAGTTCGGGTTGTTGGTTCGTCTCATCTCTCTTTGTAGTCGTCTTTTCCGTTGTATTAGGTCGAGAGCTTCTCGGGGGATAGTAGGTTTCCAGTTGTCTATGGTGATTTGCGGTATGGCTTCCTCTATTGCGTGTTTAAAAGCTGATTCTATTTTAGTCGTGACAAGTTCAAGGTCGTGGGGGTCTGTCACGGTCATGGGGATGGATAATTCTTGTTCGAGTACGTCTTTGTACTTATTCCAGTCGGCGTTAGAGTTCTGTCGTATAGTTCGTCTGATTGGTGGAGGATTCGGTCCTCGAGTGAACCTGGTCCAGTATTTATGCCTATGGCCTTCACCCTCCACCAACAGCTGCAGGCGGTTCCTCTGTGGTCCGCGCCCATTCCCTACGACCTGTTGGAGCGTTGCCGCTCCGTTTTCCGTCCGCTGCGGTTCTAGGTGTTCCCTCTGCGGTCCGCGCCCACCAGTCCCACTTCTGGGTGTTCCCTCTTCGGTCTGGTGCGCCTGGCAGTCCGTCAGGGGCTCGTTGTCCATCTCCATGTCTATGGTTCTTCTGTATAGGCATAAATACTGGACCAGGTCCACTCGAGGAGCAGTCTCAGGTCGCACCTGATGAAGATCACGAGCTACGTGACCGAAATATCGTGCAAGTACGACGCTGATATCTGGCAGAACACCCGACAACCCAAGATGTCTCAAGAAATACAATCATTACAGGAGATAGACCAGAGCAATAGCCTTAAAGTATCTTTTGGAAAAAAAGAAATAATGCTAATGGAGCCGCCACTGGAAAACAAAATTATAATTGGACACCACGACATAAAATAGAAAAGTTGAAATACTTGGGAGAAATAATAACACAATCTGAATGGGAAACCATCAAGGCAGCGTAGAATAAAGAAATTCATAAAAACACATGTTACCAAGAATACAGATAACAAAAAATGTCTCACAATAGCCACAAAACTGAAACACTACAAAAGAGCCACACAGCCGGAAAATAACATATGATAACGGAACTATATTTAAAACAACCAACACTATAGCAGTATGCAGATTACTTAAAATATGAAGAAGGATGGTCAGAACACGTGTAAATAAAAATACCAAAAAGACTCAGTTTAGTGAAAAGCTTCAAATGAAAGAGGTTTTAAAGAAATAGAACCAATAACAAGTACAGTGAATAAGAAACGGATCTCTTTCGTAGGACATCTGATGTGGGCAACAGGAAATAGAATTAGCAGGAGTATGAAATAGTAAGATCAGCATTAGATGGATCGCAGAGACAAGGTGGACATGATGAAATTGCAGATTACAACGGAGGATTTGAAACGCAACATAGACACGCTAGAGATACTTCAGGAGAAATATATCACACTACCAATCAAAATTACTAAACAGAGATTTGTAAGGATGATTTCAGATGAGCAGAGAATGAAAAAGTATTGGGCCAACAAGAAACATAAGAACCTCATTCGTAATATTGACTGTAGTGGTCCCATGACGGCCATGAAAAAAAAAAAAAAAGAAAAGGGTACAGGTACAAAGGAAAATTTCACTAAACTGAAGATCTGATCAACGACTTTTTACGAAAGCTCGTTCAAAGTTGTGTCGGGTCTTAGCATAAAAGAGTGACTGAACTGGGGTTTCATATTTACTGAAAAATTTAATAAAATTTAATATGGCCATAATCCAAAAGAAAACATTTCATTCTGACATGGACTCACAGCTGACTATGTGTTCCAATCACAACACTGATTTTTTTTTAGGAGACCTTAATCTTTTATTATTTTCAACAGATTGATAACTAACACTAAATTATAAAAACGTTAATCTATAGCTATTCAACAACTTGGCAAGTGTCATTCCATTATGACAACATTAGCCAATATACCTTTCATTTATTCAAACAGGTTTGACAGTAATGCTTAACTCAGGAATCAGCTATATTTTTAATTATTTAAAGTAGGTTGGCAAGTAACTTAGCTTCAAAGACCAGGTAATATTCATAGTAGAGTTATGATCAATAAGGAAAGAATTTTCATCATTTAGTTCTGTACGACAGTCAAGAAAACATTGTAAACGAATTTGTTTAGAGTCTGCTAAGGGACTCATGAAACAAAACTATCTTAACAGCATGTCCAACTAACGTGAGCAAATTTATGTTCCAAAGGATACAGTTCATTTGGCTTAATGTACGTACAGAAAAGAAATTAGGTACCCTGTTTCATTGCATGCTGCACTGACGTAGCCCTCCTTCTCACAGGTGGCAGGCATTTAGTAAATGATTTAATTCGAGTAGTATAAATGCAGGTGAATCAGACTTCCCACAAACTGCCATTAATACCCGGCAACCACTTTCATTATTATCAACGCCATTCAGTAATTCTCCTATTCACTACCAATGTAATCCCGCATAAATTGCCAGTGCGCCTAGAAGTAACTATCTGTCAGTCACGTGGGCCAAAATGGGATTGAGAAAATAGCATGTAGAAATGTCAGAACCGATAGAAATACCGGGTGTGCAGTGTTCTCTCTTTCATATACGTAATGACAACTTGGATTGAGAAAACAGCATGTCGAAATGTCAAGCAATAAGAACAATCCGTGTTTGCAAACACAATAACACTGTCTGTCGGTCGACTCGGTACAGCTAGCTGTCACCCACAACAGAAACCAAGAAATATCACAGTGTCTGTTAACACTAAGAGGGAGCGGTGCCCAGAATGGCTACGCATGCCACATATTCACATTCTTCAGTTCCACTTGCCTAGCAGGGTACTGGCACTGGACATTAAATTTGTCATTGGTCATACTTAATGCAACCATGTGCCCTTGGAATCTTTTGCGGCAGCATGCCTGAATAAAATCTTTTCGAATTTCAAGCCGCGGAATTTTCGAGTCTTAGATCGTTATCTCCGCCATCGTCGTCAGGAGTAAATCTGCTAACTGCTGGGCTTATGCGGTTTTCCGCTTATATAGCCACGACTGCAGTCTCTGGCGCCAATCAGACGCGTGCATGCAATGTGAATTGGGCAACTCATAGCAGCTCCGGCCTTCCACTGGACCGAGTGGCGTCAGGTTGTGCGAGGCGAAGGCACTACGTTTCAAACTGTCGCTGCCGCCTCTCTAAAAACGTGAAGCATCCTCAGCCCACACCATTAAGTGTTTACCGCTGATCTCCATTAAAACTGTTGTTCTGCATTCTAATCTCAAGTCGCCTATTTTGTAATGAAATACCAGTACGTCCACGCATAAGCCGAGACTCTCATGTTTTTTAAGTGCATTTGTGTCAGTGTCCCAAGCAATACCCAGATATGGCCGACTTGTAAAGCTCAGTTTGTTTACTACCTCGTTTCGTGGGGGTCGGCCGGAACACTGGTCTCAGCCCATGTCTCTCTGCAACACACGCCCTAACTTGCTGCTCGTTACCACTCAATATGGCAGGAAAGCAGCCGGCTCGGCATCTTCTGCCGATTCACAAGGCGTCGCAACTGAATTGCGTTTACAAGTTCTATTTTCTGTAACCATTCTCTCTGAACAGGTGTCTCAAGTGCTACAATTCAGACTGTTTTGCAAAAACAGACATAATGTCTTATGGGATAACAGCAATCAGTGATTTTATAATTTTACTTAAAATCCGTCTTGATTGCAAAAAAATTTTTTTTTTATTATTCATATGACCGGTTTCGGTTCATTCAGAACCATCTTCAGATCTGATATTTCAGTTACAGGAGTAACCCGTCTGAATCCAGCAACTTTCACATGCTACGTAGCATGTGAAAGTTGCTGGATTTGGACAGGTTACTCCTGTAACTGAAATATCAGATCTGAAGATGGTTCTGAATGAACCGAAACCGGTCATATGAATAATAAAAAAAAAAATTTTTGCAATCAAGACGGATTTTAAGTAACATTATAAATTCAGACTGTGGTCGTCGTTAGAAATAACTTTCGCTCGGCATACTAACGTGTTTAGGACCGCTTTCCTAAGTAGAGGGTTTTGCAGAGTGTCGACATTTAAATATCGATCATGTGCGTAAGTTTCCGGTACAACGACTAACCAAGTCGATCTCCTGCCTTCCACTCAAACAAAATATCCAGTAACAGTAGCTTGCAACACACCAGCTGCTGCCAGTGCATTCAGGAGGCAAAAAGGCACAACAACCCACCACGCACTTACGGCCCACTCGTCCCCGCTCCGTACTCTCGCCACTTCCTCCTCGCTGCCCCACAGATAAACAACCCGTGTGCCAACGGTTTGGACTACGCCAGACGGCGAAAGTGCATCCCACTTCAGTTACTAGCTGGAAAAGTGCCAACTACGACACACTGTTCCCTTCATCTACATCTACATCTACGTGATTACTCTGCTATTCACAATAAATTGTCTGGCATAGAATTCAATGAACCACCTTCAAGATCCTCTACCGTTTCATTCTCTAAGAGCACGCGGGGGAAACGAGCACTTAAATTATTCCGTAAGAGCGGTAATTTCTCACATTTTATCGTGATGATCATTTCTCCCTATGTAGGTGGGTGCCAACATAATGTTTTCGCAATCGGAGGAGAAAACTGGTTGAGACGCCCTACTACACCCGCAGGACAGGACAAGTAGTAGGAATTGTGGAAGGGGGCCAGAATGAGTTGCCCCAAACATAACACTTTATTTAGTTGTCCTAACATTACAGCGCAACTTCGAAGCTTGACTATCGACAGAAGACATCTTTAATTCTAAAACGGCTAAAGGCTCATGAATTAAATAAAGCACTCCGTCTTCAGGCCACAAGTGGCCCATCGGGACCATCCGACCGCCGTATCATCCTCAGCTGAGAATGCGGACAGGAGGGACGTGTGGTCAACACACCGCTCTCCCGGTCGTTAGGATGGTTTTCTTTGACCAGAGCCGCTACTATTCGGTCGAGTAGCTCCTCAATTGGCATCACGAGGCTGAGTGCACCCCGAAAAAATGGCGGCCCGGATGGTCACCCATCCAAGTGCCGGCCACGCCCGACAGCGCTTAACTTCGGTGATCTGACGGGAACCGGTGTATCCACTGCGGCAAGGCCGTTGCCATGAATTAAATACAACTGCTATGAATATTTTGTCAAGAGGCAGAAGGCTCTAGGCTTTAACCTAAAATAATATTTAAGTTCAAGCGATGTAATACTTGACCAGTCAGATGGATTAAGTTTTTTAAAAGCGGCTGAAGACCGATAAATTTAAAACAACATAACTACAGTAACTTTTCAATAGGCAGAAGGCCCAAGATTTATGACCAATAAGAAACTTACTCCAAAAGGGCTCAAGGCCTTTGTTTAAAAACAACTGCAACCAATTTTCCAAGGCAGAAGGCTCAAAGCTTTTGACCTTCAATAGTATTTAAGCCCAAGTGACGTAAATTTTGACACGTAAGAATCCAAAATTTTAAAGCGGCTGAAGGCCCAACATTTTGAGAAAAATACAACTACGATAAATTTTCAACAGGGCGAAGGCCCACATCTTTATCTTCTAAAAGGTAATACTTGACAAGTAGTATCCTTAAAACTTAAAGCGGCTGAAGGCCGATACCATAAAGCAATGCAACAAATTTTCAACATGCAGAAGGCCCCAGATTTATCTTCAGACAATGTAAGAGTGGCCTAATTTAGAAAAACTTAAAACAGCTGAAGGCCTCTGCTTTTAAAAACACAATTACAAGCATACAAAATCCAACCACCGGCTATGAGCCATTAAAAATACACAATTAAACGCCAACAGAAAGGTAGTACAGGCAACGGCGCTCAGAAGTTTCCAGGGGGCTCGGTCTGCCCTTGAAATCTTAACATACGCTTACGTGAGACAATAAGTCGGCCGAACCATACTCGATCCGCCGTCAACACAACGAAGAGCCAGTCAGGGACCCACTGACCAGGCGACTTGCTAAACACGGACCAGTATACGAGGATTCCAAAGCCAAAACGTCACAGACATAGCCGCCCACAACCAAAAATACATTAAGGTGACAAAACTACACACCATGTTGGACAGCGACAACGGGTGAGGAAAGGACACTGCCTGAATTTACGTCAACGACCAGGGCAGGTAACCGGAACACTATCGGCTCCAAGGCAGAAAATTCCGCTGGAGAACTTGAATTTCAAACCGAAAAACGTGGTTCATTCCGCCAAACGGAGACTAAATCTTCACCAACTGCACACTCGGTGTTGTTCTCAGGAATACCGCCAACAGTGAGCCACTGCATAGAGACCGGCAGCGCGCCCGGCCGAATGCACTGCTCGGAAACTTGCTTGCTGATCCGCTCCAACCAACCGACTGGCAACACGCCGCCAAGCAGGAACTGTTAACACCATACAAAAATGTTCAAATATGTGTCAAATCTTATGGGACTTAACTGCTAAGGTCATCAGTTCCTACGCTTACACACTACTTCACCTAAATTATTCTAAGGACGAACACACACACCCCTGCCCGAGGGCGGACTCGAACCTCCGCCGGGACCAAACACCATACCAAAGGTGGTATACGGTGCCAATATCGATACACACCGCTGCTCCCACACGTAGAAAGAGGAAGAACCACGGCATAACAGCAATAACCACGGGAAACCGCAACAGTCGCACGTTCGAATCCTGCCTCGGGCATGGATGTGTGTGATGTCCTTAGGTTAGTTAGGTTTAAGTAGTTCTAAGTTCTAGAGGACTGATGACCTCAGAAGTTAAGTCCCATAGTGTTCAGAGCCACGAGAAACAAAGCGCAGAATAGCAGTCAAGTTTTAAAGCAATGTGTAAGCCGGGTTCTTCACAGCTCGCTGGTGTTCGAAATATCATGAGAAGAAACAGTTTCAACGAAATATGCCTTAGTTTTAATGAGTGCCAATCCAATTCACATATCATGTCTGTGGCACTATCTCCCCTATTTTGCGATAATACAAAACGAGCTGCCCTTTTTTTTAACTTTCTCGATGTCATCTATCAGTCCCACTAGAGAGGATACCATAACGCACAGCAATACTTCAGAGTAGGACGGACAAACGTCGTGTAAGCAGTCTCTTTAGTAGATCTGTTTCACCTTTAAGTGTTATACCAATGAATCTCAATGTTTGCTTTGCTCTAGCCACAAAATTATCTATGTGATCGTTCCAATTTAGGTTAGTTGTAATTGTAATCGCTAAGTATTTAGTTGAATTTGCAGATTTCAGAATTTTGTGACTTATCGCGTAATCGAAATTTAGCTGATTTCTTTTAGTACTCATGTGAATAATTTCACACTTTTCATTATTCAGGGTCTATTGCCACTTTTCGCTCCATACAGGTATCTTATCTCAATCATTTTGCAACTTGTTTTGGTCATCTGATGACTTTACAAGACGGTAAATGACAGCATCATCTGCAAACAATCTAAGACACCTACTAAGATTGTCTCCTATGTTGCTAAACAGATCAGGAACAATAGAGGCTCTACAACCATTCCTTGGGAAACGCCAGATACTACTTCTGTTTTAGTCGATGACTTTCCGTCTATTACTATGAACTGTGACTTTTCTGACAGGAAATAAAGAATCCAATTGCACAACTGAGGCGATATTCCATAGGCACGCAGTATGGGTAGAAGGCGCTTGTGAGGAACGGTGTCGAAGGCCTTCTGGAAATCTAAAAATATGGAGTCAATTCGACATCCCCTGTCGATAGCACTCCTGAGCTAGTTGTGTTTCAGAAGAACGGTATTTTCTGAATCCATGCTGACTACCTGTCAATAAACAGTTTTCTTCGATTTACTTCATAATGTCCGATCACAGTGTATGTTCTAAAACCCCACTGCATAAAGACGTTAGAGATATGGGCCTGTAATTCAGCGAATTACTCCTATTTCCATTTTTCGGTGTTGGTGTGACTTGATCAATTTTACAGTCTTTAGGTACGCTGGAACCGTGAGGCAATTCTGACCTTACGACTTATCGTAGAAGAAAGATTAAGGAAAGGCAACCTACGTTTCTAGCATTTGTAGACTTAGAGAAAGCTTTTGACAATGTTGACTGGAATACTCTCTTTCAAATTCTAAAGGTGGCAGGGGTAAAATACAGGGAGCGAAAGGCTATTTACAATTTGTACAGAAACCAGATGGCAGTTATAAGAGTCGAGGGGCATGAGAGGGAAGCAGCGGTTGGGAAGGGAGTGAGACAGGGTTGTAGCCTCTCCCCAATGTTATTCAATCTGTATATTGAGCAAGCAGTAAAGGAAACAAAAGAAAAATTTGGAGTAGGTATTAAAATCCATGGAGAAGAAATAAAAACTTTGAGGTTCGCCGATGACATTGTAATTCTGTCAGAGACAGCAAAGGACTTGGAAGAGCAGTTGAATGGAATGGATGGTGTCTTGAAGGGAGGATATAAGATGAACATCAACAAAAGCAAAACGAGGATAATGGAATGTAGTCGAATTAAGTCGGGTGATGCTGAGGGTATTAGATTAGGAAATGAGACACTTAAAGTAGTAAAGGAGTTTTGCTTTTTGGGGAGCAAAATAACTAATGATGGTCGAAGTAGAGAGGATATAAAATGTAGACTGGCAATGGCAAGGAAAGCGTTTCTGAAGAAGAGAAATTTGTTAACATCGAGTGTAGATTTAAGTGTCAGGAAGTTATTTCTGAAAGTATTTGTATGGAGTGTAGCCATGTATGGAAGTGAAACATGGACGGTAAATAATTTGGACAAGAAGAGAATAGAAGCTTTTGAAATGTGGTGCTACAGAAGAATGCTGAAGATTAGATGGGTAGATCACATTAGTAATGAGGAAGTATTGAATAGGATTGGGGAGAAGAGAAGTTTGTGGCACAACTTGACCAGAAGAAGGGATCGGGTGGTAGGACATGTTCTGAGGCATCAAGGTATCACCAATTTAGTATTGGAAGGCAGCGTGGAGGGTAAAAATCGTAGGGGGAGACCAAGAGATGAATACACTAAGCAGATTCAGAAGGATGTAGGTTGCAGTAGGTACTGGGAGATGAAGAAGCTTGCACAGGATAGAGTAGCTTGGAGAGCTGCATCAAACCAGTCTCAGGACTGAAGACAACAACAACAACAACAACAGGTACGGATATTTCTATGAGCGAGCGGTTGTATATAATTGCTAAATATGGAGCTATTGTATCAGCATACTCTGAAAGGAACGCGACTAGTATACAATCTGGCCCGGAGGCCTTGCCTTCATTAAGTGATTTAAGCTGCTCTGACAAACCGAGGATATCTACTTCTGTGAATCTCATCGTGGAAGTTGTTCCTGATTGGATATCAGGAATATTTACTTCGCCTTCTTTGGTGAAGGAGTTTCGGAAAACCGTGTTTAATAACTCTGTTTTATTGTCACTGTCGTCAGTGACTTCTGCGTTGTTATCGCGCAGTGAGGGTATTGATTGCGTCTTGCCACTGGTGTGCTTTTGTATGACCAGAAACTCTTTGTGTTTTCTGCCACATTCTGAGACAGAGTTTCGTTGTGGAAAGAATCTCGCAGTAAAGTACGCGCTATAATTCGAACTTTTGCACAACTTTGCCGATCTTGGGGCTTTTGCGTTCTTTAATATTTGGCATGCTTTTTCCGTTGCTTCTGCAATCGCGATCTGACCTTTTTGTGTACCATGGGGTATCAGTACCATCACTTATTAATTTATGTAGTATATATGTCTTAATTGCCGTCGATATTATCTCTTTGAATTCGTTTCACATTTTTTCTACGCTTATATGATCAGATCGGAAGGAGTGAAGACTGTCTCTTAAAAATCCGTTGAAGCATTTTCATTAGCTTTTTTACATAGATATACTTTGCTTTTGTTTTTGATGGTTGTGGGTGTTACGGTATTCAGCCTAGCAGCAACTACCTTGTAGTCATTAATCCCTGTATTCATCACGAAACTATTAGTCCAGGATTGGTTTTGGCTAAGATGTCAAGTATGCTTCCGTAAACATTTACGCTTCGAGTGGGCTTATGAACTAATTGTTCAGAGTAACTTTCTGAGATAGCATCCAGTACAGTTTCGATTGACGTTTTATGACGAAACAACCTTGTTTCCGACAGTCGGTTTCATTGTTTTTCACATGGTCTCTCTTTCCTCCTTCCATCTGCACCAGTCTTCGTGCAGTTGCATTTGTTTATTTCATTCTGTGCGCTCGTCCGTCTTCAGTTTTAAATTGTTCTCAACATTTGGACCTCTTTGTGTACCGACATTTGTCGGGGAAAAATATGTATTACATTACTTATCCAAAGCTCTTCGTAAAAGTGCTTCACCTTCATCAGGTGGTAATAAATATTTTGTTCTACCCACCGCTGAGTTTTTCAGTCACTGCTTATTCTGGATGCACTTTTGTTTATACCTATTAATAAACTGAATTACATTTGCTTAATAAGTTACGCCAACCTATCTCTCGGCCCCTTACCTTTCCCATAAGGTTTAACTTTCTTTAATTTTAAACATGACTGAGCTTTAGCGACGTTCTTTCCGAGACACGGTATGGAGTAAGTTTAGAGAAACGGCATTGAAGCTGACTGCCGAACGATTCTACTGCGCGTTAGGACCGAAGATAAGAGAAATTAGGGCTCATACGGAGGTATATAGACAGTTGGTTTTCCATCGCTCTATTTGCGGGTGGAACAGAAACGGAATTGACAAGTAGCTGTACAGGGTACCTTCAAGACGCAGCGTGCGGTGGCTTGCGGAGTATCAACGTAAATGTAGATTCAGATACTTAAGCGGACCACAAAATTGTTTACATTACCCCTTTTCTTTTCCATTAATCGCATTACTACACTCCGAAGATGTGGGTTAAAGTACAGAGATAAATAAGTAATCTACAACATGTATAGAACCCAGATGGTAGTAATGGAAAATCAAGGAACATAAATTCTACAGTTGAAGCTCATCAGCAGTTACCTTTGAGAGGTTGAAACGTCAGTAAACCAGTTGCAAATAAGTGTGTATTGGAAACCTTGAACTAGGTTTCGACAGTTTTAAAATTGTCTTCCTCATACAGTGTATTACATTAGTAGTTATAAAAATATTTTAAACAGAATAAAATAACAACTGCAGCGAAATGATGTTATGACAAGTGTACTCACTTGGTACATCACATGTCGATTAAGTACGACGAACAAAACCAAATGGCTCTTGTCGTATGAGACCCCTATCTTCAGAGAGCATAAAACATGAATTACGACTAAAGTGATTCTACGTTTAACGTTGAAAGGGTTTACAAATAGAAGCTTATAACAGAGCACAAATGCAACGATATTTCGCTGTGCGTGTAATAAATTGTGTTTTTAAAAACAAGAAATACTATGTAAAAGGGGTGAGGATGTCACGTACTAAGATTTGTTGAGAGCTAATAGCTGATATGGAAAAACTTGTTTTTGGCATTGGAGAACTTTAGGAAGAATAGCTTATAAGAAAGCACCATTGCAATGACATTTTGCTATGCATCTATTTAATAGTGCTATTGAAAGTAATAAATACTGTAAAGAAGGGGGGGGGGGTACCATGAATTAGAACTGTGGTTGAAATCTAAATGCTAAAACCGAGAAACTTGTGGTTAGCATCGGATAAGTCTAGAAACGGCGGACGGAGAAGAACAAGCAACAAATTCTAATTCCAAATAAATGGTTCAAATGGCTCTGAGCACTATGGGACTTAACAGCTTAGGTCATCAGTCCCCTAGAACTTGGAACTACTCAAACCTAACTAACCTAAGGACATCCCACACCTTCATGCCCGAGTCAGGATTCAAACCTGCGACCGTAGCGGTCGCGCGGTTCCAGACTGAAGCGCCTAGAACCGCTCAGCCACTCCGTCCGGCTTTCTAATTCCACATTAGGCTCAAAATATTACAAGAATGTGTCGAAAAGGCTAAAATACCTTATGTACACACAAAAATTGTCATACAAATGAAATCTTTATTATATTACTGCAACGAAAGTGTGTTTTACGGAAAATAAGGAGCTCACTGAGGTTAATAGACATATACTATGCGGCATTGCTGATCAACTGCTACATCAGAGACGTAATTAAGAGAAAGGAACAAATTTATGTATGTTTGCAGGTGGGGATAATTAGCCGCCAAATAATTGTGAAAATTAATTCTGAAACGTCCAGCTGCCATTTATTTTGCACGATTCGCTGCTAGTTTCGGTCAATGGCCGTTACCACCCTTAACTGGCATAAACGGGAGGAAAATTGAACCATAATTTGAAGCAAGTCCACATCGACAGCAAGTAGCGTGTTACTAGCTTTCGATGTGGACTTGCTTCTTGACGAAAATTATTGAAACCGTTATTATTGTGAGATATTGTCTACGTGCTATGGTGGGCTTAAAAAAGCAAATTACTTTTGTTCAAATTATGGTTCAACTTTCCTGCCGTTTGTGCCAGTTGAGCTTGGTAATCGTCATTGGCTGAAACTAGTAGCGAACTGTGCAATATAAATGGTAGCTGAAGGAAGGGAATAAAGTTTGAAGGGAAACATATTTCTTTGTGAAGGTACACAAGTTAAAGAAACAAACACTAGGAAGATATGATGAAGGCAATACGTTACACACATAGGACAGAGTAAAGCTCAGTGTTAAAGACAACAAGAGTGAAAGTGATGAAGTAAATCGGAGAGGAAGCTAACGACCTACGTAACAATTATTTACAACGACCGAGCAGCTCAGTGCATCCTGCAAGGAATGAGGCTGTAAGTGGTACAGCAGTGCCATTATGGTTGCCTGCGTAGCTGGCGTTAGGCGGCGAGACGATGTACGAGGGCTGTTCAGAAAGTAAGCTCCGATTGATCGCGAAATGGGAACCACAGTGAAAATTAGAAATGTTTTATTTTTAACAGTTAGCTACACCATCCAGCTACTTCTCTACGTAGTTGCCGTTCTGACTAAGACATTTGTCGTAGCGTTGTACCAACTTTCCAATACCCTCATCATAAAAGACAGCCGCCAGTGCTTTCCGCCAATTCTCTACGCTGGCCTACAGCTCGTTTTCTGTGCCAAAATGTTGTACTCATAGCCAGCGGTTCATGTGAGCAGAAATGAAACGCAGGGGGAGTCAATTACGGGCTGTATTGTGGGTAGTCAAACATTTCCAATTGAAAACGATGCAGGAGCATCTTCATTGCCCCTTCAGAATGCGGCTGAGAATATTGCCTTGTAGAAGAAACTGCACGACAGTTATGTAATGTTGGCTGTATAGCTTCAGGCGAAATTTCTCACCAGGTCCTCGTACTTGGCGGGAGACACTATTCTCTAGACAACTTTACGCGATCACTGTGAGCTCAGAAATGAGAGGAGTGACGTGATGCTATACTAGAGACACTGCCCAACACTTCTGTGCAAAGCTTTATCGGATTATCATAGTCGTTTCCATTTCGCGATCAATCGGAGCTTACTTTCTGAACAGCCCTCGTACATCTGAAGCCGCAATTCCGTCTGGCCTACGGATGACATGTTTGGTGCCATACTTTGGCTTTGCCACTTGGACGATAACTGAGAGTTGTTAGCTGTCATGGGAACCCACGGGGTATTTATGTGCGCTGCATGATCCAGTTAAGGCTGTTCACAGGAGAGTCCAAGAGACAACCCCGTTACGACGAGCGCCAGTGGACACAGCCGTCAACCACTCTCCAATGGACGCAACTCATCCATTGTTTCATCACATCCCGACTTGATCTACGAGAATGTTTTAAAACTGTGTACCAAGTGGATTAGGACTCAGATTCAGACAGATAGATATGAAATATTGTGGGACCTCTCCATAACGTGAGATGAGTGTTCAAACCATTTTGTTTCCGTAATAATTAGAGTTGAAATTGACTCTGAAGAGCCGCTAAGTAGTAATGAGTACATTTTAAGTGTGGCAGTAAGGCGAGGCCTAGCAAACCTCGTTCATGAAGTCATCCGTATAACACAGCAACACAGGAAAGTATAAGAATTATAACTCGGCAGTAAGAATAAACAGGACGGCCGAAGAAAACATCATAAGTAGAGTGGCACTGTGAAAAAACGCGTTCTTCAGTGTGACATAGAATATTTACGTGGCAGTTGCGAAGGCATTTACGCAAATAGATGTTTAGAGTAGAACGTTGGGAACTGAAGCGTGGGCCATCGGAAACCCGAAGAAGAAAATACTAGAATCGTTCGAAATATGTTGCCGTAGAGGCACGTTAAGGTTTTAGTGGGCAGGTACGAAAAGTAGTAGCCTAAAACGAATAGGTAAGGACGGGAATCTATGGAAGACCATTACCAGGAAAAGATCCAGGTTCATGGGACGTTTTATAGTTGTGCACGAGTAGGAGAAGTAGGGAGGAAAATAGTAGGGTTAGATCAAGGCGCTAATTATTATACCGCTCGAACGCGATCTCTGTCGTCAATGTTTCGGACGGTACGTGGAGAAGAAAATTTTATTATAAGACGGGAAGTAACGGACAGCATCAGACCAGTGAAAACATTAGTGACTCGTTATTCAGCTTATGTGCATTTTAATGACTGTTAAGCCTTGTTCACTCCGCAGCAAACACGAGCGAACTAGCACACCGAACGAGAACTCTCTCTGGTGTTACGATAGGCGAACGAGAGCAAACTACGATGGTACCGTTCGGTTCTCATTCGCATTTGTTCACTCGTATCCTACTGCTCGCGTCTGTTTTAACGAGACATAATTAGAATTTCCCGACGTCTCTGGTTAGGCGCTAGCATTACTGAAAGTTCTAGCCTGTTTCTCTTTTTGACATGATTTGCGTCAGCGATGAAGCTATCTGAAGAGAAAATAATGTTGCTGATAGAAGAATAGTTCAAACATTCTTCTAGGATCCGAGAGAGTCTCAGCACAAATGGTGAAAACAAAAGAGTTATGATTGGTAGAATATTGGTTCAACTGGGAATGTAGAAAAGACGAGAGATTCGTTAGATTCCTGCAGCAAGAAGAAACCGTGTGAATAAGCACAAACTTAGTATTTATTTTTATTAAAACGGAAAGTCACAATTAGCGTCTTCCGACCTAATCTATCAGTTATGTTTATTGAAATTAAAAATGTGTGGATCACCTGATAAGTCTCAAGGTTCATGTTCAATCTTCCCTTAAAATGGTAGAGAAATCAAGGTATTTACCCTAAGGTCCTAGACCCGATGAAGTGAAACTCCTAATCTACGCCTCCCCATGAAAGAGAGGGGGTTCCGAATGTCATGTGAGGACGAACAAAGGCAACGACCGAGGAATGACCAGGCAGGACAAGGTGCCCTCTCGCCCTGGAAATGAGAAACCATTTACGAAGGAGAAATAACAAATTGATGATCAGTGGGAATGCATTTGGAAGGAAAAGGAAACCACCACATTAAAGATCCACAGACATCCCAGGCGTCAGCAGTAAACCATGCCAGTATCTTCTGTAAAAATTTACGGAGGTAATATAGTCCCTGAATTGGATTCCCAGCTGGGGATTGCAAAAGATACTGACAAGGTGGAGAACAACAATTCCAGTTTTAAAATAGCCATCTGGAATGTGGAAACACTGCTGCAGTTATTAGAAGACTTATAACGTGAAATGCAACGACTGGAAATACATATGCTCGGCATATCGGAGAGGGCCGCAATCAGAAGACTTCTGGTCTCGAGAAACAGAGTCATTCAGATCGCCACTAATCGGGACAGTTGTTGAATGGGAGGATCGGGAGTAATTTTAAGGGAAAAAAACACTGTCTCATGTGTCGAGGAATATGTGCAATACAGCTCTAGCACAATGCAAGAGAAAATTGAAACTAAACAAAACGACCCTGTGATAACAAAAGTTTAGATGCTGACATCCAAAGAAGCGGCTGCTTCAGTTGACGAAATACATGAATTAATAAGTAACATGATAATACATTCTAAGAAGACGAAAATCTGATTGTCGTGGCGGTGTGGAACGTAGGTATAGCTGAAGAACCGGAAGGGGGATTATGGGAAACTATCGACTTAGAAGAAGAAATTAAAGACGAGCCCGAATAATTGAGTTTCGGTCCGGGCACCAGTCATTTGACGAAAGGCTCATTCAGTTTCAAATGTCTGATGAAAAAGACAGTATAACAGAAATGGGAAGCAAGAAAGCTTGAAAACTGAGGGCTACGCAAGGCAAGGACGCAGACAACAAAGCAAAAACTTTCCAACATGAAGGGTTAAAAGAGGACTGGGCACAAATTATATCTGGCATATACAAAGCACCAGAAAAATATTTGGGAATACAATGGAAAAATGATTACACGAGGATTTACTCAGCTCATCGAAAACAGAAGACTATGCAAAAATGAATGTGATGTACAAGGAATAGGTGAATAGTGAAGGCTAAGGTATTTAGTCAACAGAGAAGTAAGGAAAGAAAAATAAAGTTGTCTTGATGAAATGTGCAGAGAAATGGAAGAAAATTTGCTAAATGGAAGAACTGATATAACCTACGGATAAGCAGATTAATGTTTAGCAAACACAAAACAACACACTCGCGTGCAATAGAAAAAAAGGAGGAAGAAATGATATTTGGTGTAGACACGATGGAGAAAGAGGAAGATACGTTGAGGAATTGTTTGACGGTATACCATTATCAGAGGATGTAATAGAAAAAGAGGAGGAAGCATATGAAAATAACATTCTGCAGGAAGCATTTGAAAAAGCTCTTAAGGTTCTAAGGGACGACAAAGAAACCAGTGTTAAAGACGTTCCCGCAAAACTAATCAAGAGTGAAAATGATGCTGATACTGATTAGATCCATCCGTAACACAGAAGAGATACCAACTGACTGCCGGAAATGCATCACAGTTCTCATAGCGAAGAAGGCGGCTCCCCAGAAATGTGAACAATAGCGATCTTAAGTCTAATACCTCATGCATCAAAAATTTATCATAAAGATACAGGGCTATTGCAAATGATTGAAGAGATTTCATAATTTCACTGTAGCTACATTCATTGACGTATGGTCACGACACACTACAGATACGTAGAAAAATTCATAAAGTTTTGTTCGGCTGAAGCCGCACTTCCGGTTTCTGCCGCCAGAGCGCTCGAGAACGCAGTGAGCCAAAATGGCGACAGGAGCCGAGAAAGCGTATGTCGTGCTTGAAATGCACTCACATCAGTCAGTCATAACAGTGAAACGACACTTGAGGACGAAGTTCAACAAAGATCCACCAACTGCTAACTCCATTCGGCGATGGTATGCGCAGTTTAAAGCTTCTGGATGCCTCTGTAAGGGGAAATCAACGGGTCGGCCTGCAGTGAGCGAAGAAACGGTTGAACGCGTGCGGGCAAGTTTCACGTGTAGCCCGCGGAAGTCGACGAATAAAGCAAGCAGGGAGCTAAACGTACCACAGCTGACGGTTTGGAAAATCTTACGGAAAAGGCTAAAGCAGAAGCCTTACCGTTTGCGGCAAGCCCTGACACCCGATGACAAAGTCAAACGCTTTGAATTTTCGGCGCGGTTGCAACAGCTCATGGAAGAGGATGCGTTCAGTGCGAAACTTGTTTTCAGTGATGAAGCAACATTTTTTCTTAATAGTGAAGTGAACAGACACAATGTGCGAATCTGGGCGGTAGTGAATCCTCACGCATTCGTGCAGAAATTCGCAATTCACCAAAAGTTAACGTGTTTTGTGCAATCTCACGATTTAAAGTTTACGGCCCCTTTTTCTTCTGCGAAAAAAACGTTACAGGACACGTGTATCTGGACATGCTGGAAAATTGGCTCATGCCACAACTGGAGACCGACAGCGCCGACTTCATCTTTCAACAGGATGGTGCTCCACCGCACTTCCATCATGATGTTCGGCATTTCTTAAACAGGAGTTGGAGAACCGATGGATCGGTCGTGGTGGAGATCATGATCAGCAATTCATGTCATGGCGTCTACGCTCTCCCGACTTAACCCCATGCGATTTCTTCCTGGGGGGGTATATGAAAGATTCAGTGTTTAAACCTCCTCTACCAAGAAACGTGCCAGAACTGCAAGCTCGCATCAACGATGCTTTCGAACTCATTGATGGGGACATGCTGCGCCGAGTGTGGGAGGAACTTGATTATCGGCCTGATGTCTGCCGAATCACTAAAGAGGCACATATCGAACATTTGTGAATGCCTAAAAAAACTTTTTGAGTTTTTGTATGTGTGTGCAAAGCATTGTGAAAATATCTCAAATAATAAAGTTATTGTAGAGCTGTGAAATCGCTCCAATCATTTGTAATAACCCTGTAGTTCTAGGAAGAATTGGAGAAAAGGCGGAGGACATGATGGGGGAAGATCAGTTCGGATTTAGGAGATTAGTAATAAGAGAAGCAGATCTGGCACTGAGGATTCATATCGAAAAGCAAAGACAGGAAAATGAAGCATCTTGCCTTTGTAGACTGCGAAAGGAATTTGAATATGTTTCTGGCAAGAGATGTTCAGAAAGCAGATCAAAAATACAAAGGCATGCCGGTGACAGACAGGTCGGATAAGAACGAAGTAGCTGTGAGTACGAATTTTCATCGGGATTAAAAAGTGAACATAAGAAAAGGCGAGAAGCAAGAATGTGCCCTTCCTCCTCTTTCGGTCAGTGTTTACATCCAGTAACCTATAGACCAAGTTCATCTAACTCCTGCTGTGGGGACCAACATAAATGGAAAAAGAGAGGCATGCTGCGTTACCAAGATTATATTTCTGTTGTCACGGATATGAAAGAAGATCTGGGGAAGGTCCTGAACAAAATGGACAGGATTTTCTGTAACCAGTATGGTATGAAAATAAATAAGCGAAAGGCAGAAGTAAGGTCATGCAGTGCTGACCAGGAAAACGATCAGTTGACAACAAGAATTGGAAGGGTGGAGCAATAAATTATACGGAAATTGAGAGGAATGATAGAAGTGCTTAATCTGAAAACTATCTTGAGCAGTTAAACAGAGAACTGACTCGTGGCGATAATATATTAGACCTTCTGGTGACAAACAGACCCGAAGTATTTGAAACAGTTAACGCAGAACAGGGAATCAGCGATCATAAAGCGGTTACTGCATCGATGATTTCTGCCGTAAATAGAAATATTAAAAAAGGTAGGAAGATTTTTCTGTTTAGCAAAGGTGACAAGAAGCAGATTTCAGAGTACCTGACGGCTCAACACAAAAGTTTTGTCTCAAGTACAGATTGTGTTGAGGATCAGTGGACAAAGTTCAAAACCATCGTATAATATGCGTTAGATGAGTATGTGCCAAGCAAGATCATAAGAGATGGGAAAGAGCCACCGTGGAACAACAACCGTGTTAGATAACGGCTGCGGAAGAAAAGGGAACTTCACAGCAAACATAAACATAGCCAACGCCTTGCAGACAAACAAAAATTACGCGAAGCGAAATCTAATGTGAAGAGGGCCATGCGAGAGGCGTTCAATGAGTTCGAAAGCAAATTTCTATGTACTGACTTGGCAGAAAATCTTAAGAAATTTTGGTCTTATGTCAAAGCGGTAGGTGGATCAAAGAAAATGTCCAGACACTCTGCGACCAAAATGGTACTGAAACAGAGGATGACAGACTAAAGGCCGAAATACTAAATGTCTTTTTCCAAAGCTGTTTCACAGAGGAAGACTGCACTGTAGTTCCTTCTCTTCTACTCTGTAGGAATCAGCATGGGTTTCGAAAAAGTCGATCGTATGAAACTCAGCTCGCGCTATTCGTCCACGAAACTCAAAGGCGTTCGATACAGTTCCCCACAGTCCTTTAATGAACAAAGAGCATAAGGACTATCAGATTAATTGTGTGATTGGATTGAAGAGTTCCTAGATAAGACAACGCAGCATGTCATTCTCAATGGAGAGAAGTCTTCCCAAGTAAGAGTGATTTCAGGTGTGCCGCAGGGGAGTGTCGTAGAACCGTTGCTGTTCACAATATACATAATTGACCTTGTGGATGACATCGGAAGTTCACTGAGGCTTTTTGCGGATGATGCTGTGGTATATCGAGAGGTTGTAACAATGGAAAATTGTACTGAAATGCAGGAGGATCTGCAGCGAATTGACGCATGGTTCAAGGAACGGAAATTGAATCTCAAAGTAGACAAGTGTAATGTGATGCGAATGCATAGAGAGAAAGATCCGATATCATTTAGCTACAATATAGCAGGTCAGCAACTGGAAGCAGTCGATTCCATAAAATATCTGGGAGTAGACATGAGGAGTGATTTAAAATGGAATGATCATATAAAGTACATCGTCGATAAAGTAGATGCCAGACTGAGATTCATTGGAAGAATTCTAAGGAAATGCAATCCGAAAAAGCAAGTAGGTTACAGTACACCTGTTTGCACACTGCTTGAATACTGCCCAGCAGTGTGGGATCCGTACAAGATAGGGTTGATAGAAGAGATAGAGAAGATCCATCGGAGAGCAGCGCGCTTCGTTACAGGATCATTTAGTAATCGCGAAAGCGTTACGGAGATGATAGATAAAGTCCAGTGGAAGACTCTGCAGGAAAGACGCTCAGTAGCCCGGTACTGGCTTTTGTTGAAGTTTCGAGAAAATACCTTCACCGAGGAGTCAAACAGTATATTGCTCCCTCCTACGTATATCTCGCGAAGAGACCATGGGGATAAAATCAGAGAGATTAGAGCCGACACAGAGGCATACCGACAATCCTTCTTTCCACAAACAATACGAGACTGGAATAGAAGGGAGAACCGACAGAGGTACTCAAGGTACCCTCCGCCACACACCGTCAGGTGGCTTACGGAGTATGGGTGTAGATGTAGATGTAGATGTAGAAGTCGGAAACAAATTGTGTGCAGAATAAAACAGGCAAAAATAGCGTTTAATTTGGGAAAGAACTTATATACGAGAAATAACACCTGTCTGGGAATACGAAAACGGCTTACTAAATACATGTTCAGCGTGTGTGAAACTTAGACGGAAGGAAAACAAGAGAGAAGGCAGCTAGAAGCCGTGGGGATTTGGTGCAGTAGAAGGAGTAGTCCAAGCGAATGCTGACTAAGGCCAGATAAACAGAGTTATCGGTGAATAGGTGCTGAGAAGAGCACAGGAAAATAGATTTCTGTGAAGGCACATCCAAAGAAGAGACAGACTCGCAGGTCATGTTTTAATACAAAAATAACATCGTTGAAGCAGTTGTAGTTGCAACTGTTGGGAGAAAGGAATCGCCGGGGACGATGGCTGCAGTGATGTGGGATGCGATATACAGGGTTATTACAAATGATTGAAGCGATTTCACAGTTCTACAATAACTTTATTATTTGAGATATTTTCACAATGCTTTGTACACACATACAAAAACTGAAAAAGGCATTCACAAACGTTCGATATGTGCCCCTTTAGTGATTCGGCAGACATCAAGCCACACTCGGCGCAGCACGTCCCCATCAATGAGTTCGAAAGCATCGTTGATGCGAGCTCGCAGTTCTGGCACGTTTCTTGGTAGAGGAGGTTTAAACACTGAATCTTTCACATAACCCCACAGAAATAAATCGTATGGGGTTAAGTCGGGAGAGCGTGGAGGCCATGACATGAATTGCTGATCATGATCTCCACCACGACCGATCCATCGGTTTTCCAATCTCCTGTTTAAGAAATGCCGAACATCATGATGGAAGTGCGGTGGAGCACCATCCTGTTGAAAGATGAAGTCGGCGCTGTCGGTCTCCAATTGTGACATGAGCCAATTTTCCCGCATATCCTGATACACGTGTCCTGTAACGTTTTTTTCGCAGAAGAAAAAGGGGCCCTAAACTTTAAACCGTGAGATTGCACAAAACACGTTAACTTTTGGTGAATTGCGAATTTGCTGCACGAATGCGTGAGGATTCTCTACCGCCCAGATTCGTACATTGTGTCTGTTCACTTCACCATTAAGAAAAAAATGTTGGTTCATCACTGAAAACAAGTTTCGCACTGAACGCGTCCTCTTCCATGAGCTGTTGCAACCGCGCCGAAAATTCAAAGCGTTGGACTTTGTCATTGGGTGTCAGGGCTTATAGCAATTGTAAACGGTAAGGCTTCTGCTTTAGCCTTTTCCGTAAGATTTTCCAAACCGTCGGCTGTGGTACGTTTGGCTCCCTGCTTGCTTTATTCGTCGACTTCCGCGGACTACGCGTGAAACTTGCCCGCACGCGTTCAACCGTTTCTTCACTCACTGCAGGCCGACCCGTTGATTTCCCATTAAAGAGGCATCCAGAAGCTTCAAACTGCGCATACCATCGCCAAATGGAGTTAGCAGTTGGTGGATCTTTGTTCGTCCTGAAGTGTCGTTGCACTGTTATGACTGACTGATGTGAGTGCATTTCAAGCACGGCATACGCTATCTCGGCTCCTGTCGCCATTTTGTCTCAATGCGCTCTCGAGCGCTCTGGCGGCAGAAACCCGAAGTGGGGCTTCAGCCGAACTAAACTTTATGAATTTTTCTACGTATCTGTAATGTGTCGTGACCATATGTCAAAGAATGGAGCTACAGTGAATTTATGAAATCGCTTCAATCATTTGTAATAGCCCTGTATACGCGGAAATGAAGAAGGGTGACAAAGAGGGGATGGCTGCTACGCTTACATTCGCTCCAGTGTAAATCAGTCTTTACTGAACAGAGCTGTCACAAGACTTGTGCAAAGAGTTCTCATCCCTTCTCTTCTTCACATTCATTTGGCCTCTGTTCGCGTTGTCGGTACTTCGCTCTGACATAGGGATACGTCGACTCCCTTGAAGGAGGTGATGTGGCTGAACGCCGAACGTGGAATGTAATTAAGCTCCGGCGAGAACCTCCCAGGTGACTGGCGTTTAATTCCGGAGCTGCTGAGCACACCTACGGTCCAGTTTCAGCAGCTTCCGTAGGCCGTGCTGCGTGCTCATGTGTCCAACTTTTGGAGGCGAAGTTCCTCGTTAACGAGAATGCATGAGGGGTAGGGGGAGGGGGAGGGGGAGGGAGAGTTTCGCTGAAACCATGCGGTACACCTCGGGGGTCAGGTATTCAAACCGTGCCGTTAGGTGAGCTCCTAGTCAAGTTGCGTAACGTTCCACACACACACACACACACACTGTGTTTTGTATCCCGCGTGGCAGGCGGCGCGTGGTCTGCTCCTGTAAACTTTAAGGGTAGGCCGAATGTAGCAAGCGAATAAGAGCAGGAAAAGGTGAAGTACTGCAGTACTGCGTGTAAGTTAAAACTCTTTTACTAGTGTATAAACATGTACAAATTATAACATTACTTAACTTTGGCTGAGATGAGCACGTAGATGCGAAGCCATACAGGCATCAACGCTAACAAAAATGGCTCTGAGCACTATGGGACTTAACAGCTGTGGTCATCAGTCCCCTAGAACTTAGAACTACTTAAACCTAACTGACCTAAGGACATCACACGCATCCATGCTCGAGGCAGGATTCGAACCTGCGACCGTAGCAGTCGCGCGGCTCCGGACTGCGCGCCTAGAACCGCGAGACCACCGCGGCCGGCTCAACGCTAACAGCTTCTGGTAACACTGAAGTAACAAAGTCTGTATTGGATAGCCCCCTATGAAGTAGAAACAATGCTGCTAGGTCGTCTCCTCGGAATCTCTTGGGCTGAATCTGGAGGGGCGCTCGTAGAGTTGCACAGTGCCGGCTAGAGAGCGCTGTCGTCTGTGTCGGTGTCGTAGTGCCAACCTACGCACCTATGCCGTGGAATCGTAACTATCGATACCAAACTGTGAGCAATACTAATTGTTATACCATGGAGCATCAGTCCCATATTTACAAGGGGCGTTGAAATGTTTTGCACAGTCGTCACCAATTTCTTTCAAAAATATGGTGCAAATGGCTCTGAGCACTATGGGACTTAACATCTATGGTCATCAGTCCCCTAGAACTGAGAACTACTTAAACCTAACTAACCTAAGGACATCACACAACACCCAGCCATCACGAGGCAGAGAAAATCCCTGACCTCTCTGGGAATAGAACCCGGGAACCCGGGCGTGGGAAGCGAGAACGCTACCGCACGACCACGAGATGCGGGCTACCAATTTTTTTTTTATTTTTAATTTTTTTTAATTTTCTGCGGGAGGAGAATGAAAATTTCTGCGAACATACTTGGAACATTTAACTACAAGTTCGTATATAAAAGTATTTTCTTTTATTTACAGGTGAGCCGTAATAGACCGTGAAGAAGATTTCCAGTTGGGACAACCGTCGGTGATGGAGTTCATCTTCAAGACCGGTGATGACTCTCCCACAAGGATTTACGGGAAGTTGCTCCCTGTTTACGGGGAGGACACAGTGGATAGCAGCAATATCCAGCGGTGATTGCAAAGGTTAAAAGAAGGTGATGTCTCACTACTGGACAATTCACGATGCGGTAGACCATCATCATTCATTATCTCACTAGTCAACCTAATTTTCATCGTTCCACAGTAGTGCCACATCTCAAATGCTTCGATTCCGTTCTGTTTAGGTTTCTCTGTTGTCCATGTTTCACCAACATACAATACTGTACTCCAAACGTATATTCTCAGAAATTTCTTCCTCAAAATAAGCCTATGATTGATTCCAGTAGACCTCTCTTGGCCAGGAATGTCCTTTTTGGCAGCGCTAGTCTGCATTTTGTGCCCTCCGTGCTACGTCCGTCAAGGTTCTTTTGCTGCCTATGTAGCAGACTCTTAATTTGATCGTCTTCGTGGTCCCCTATTTTGGTCTTAAGTTTCTCGCTGTTCTCACTTCCCTTACTACTTGCTGCTTTCATCTTCCTTCGACTTACTCTAACTCCATAGTCTATACTCATTAGACTGTTCATTCCATTCAACAAGTGGTGTAATTCTTCTTCACTTTCACAGAGAATAGAAATATCATCTTTGTGTCTTATCACTGACTCCTTTCACCATGCATTTTAATGTCATACTTGATTCAACCTTTTATTTCAGTTACTGTTTCTTCGAAATCTAGCTGGCACAGTAGGAACGAAGGAGTACGACTATGACTTACTCCAATTTTAACGCGTGCACTTTGTTCTTGGCCTTTCAATCTAATTGTTATTTCTTGATTCTTGTACATATTGCATATTGCATTCTTTACCTATTAAATACGCATACTTTTCTCAGAGCTTCGAATATCTTGCACCATTTGACATTGTTGAATGCTTTTTCCAGGTCAACATGTTGTATTAACGTGTCTTGGTTTTTCTGTAGTCTGCCTTCCATTCTCAGAACTCTAAAGTCACACTGTTCGTCATCAACGGATCCTTGGTTTTCCCTTCCGTTGTCGTTACCCCGGGATAACCTCAAGGATGAAGGTGTATTAATAGCGACAACGTCAATGTTGAATAGGGAAAGGCTGACACAGTTTCGATTTGGAGTAGATGAAAATATTATAACCTAACTTCAATAATACAAAAATTCATTTGTGACGAAATTTCGCTAATGCTCTAAGCAAAAGCACTTCTGTAAACTGTCGACATTTTGTGGTTATTATTTGTTGCTCAAACAAAATAAAATGAAAAGTGTAGCTCTTGCAAAACACATTGATGCCAGACACATATTGATAGAGTGAAAGTGCTTCTAAGGATTCAAGAACAGCGGCAACTTTATTAAATAGGTGAGAATTTGAAGTTAAACATTATTAGCGAGGATCCGCAAAACTCAGAATTTAAAATCGACAAAAAAATTACAGTTTTCGATAAATTCCAGGCTATTTAGCTAGAATAATTCACAGTCTAAAGTAAAACAGATCAAACGGAATTTTAAATCGAAACACATAGAAGACAAGTGGATTAACTGCTGAAACTTTGAGCAACGAAACAGGCCTTAAGTGCTTCAGGTTTTCAAATCTGCACTATCACTGGAGGTTGAGAACGCCAGACACCTAAAACAAAACCGAGCGGGGTGGCGCAGTGGTTAGACACTGGACTCGCATTCGGGAGGACGACGGTTCAATCCCGCGTCCGGCCATCCTGATTTAGGTTTTCCGTGATTTCCCTAAATTTCTCCAGGCAAATGCCGGGATGGTTCCTCTGAAAGGGCACGGCCGACTTCCTTCCCAATCCTTCCCTAATCCGATGAGACCGATGACCACGCAGTCTGGTCTCCTTCCCCAAACCAACCAACCAACCTAAAACAAATTTCCGCGGCAACCACTCCCTAAACTTTCTGAAACAGATATTGCTCAACTGTAGGAAGCAAATTTCCAGATATGTTCTCACCACATTCTCTTCCTCTTATGATGATGATGATGACTGGATAACTGGTATCTTGTGAACTCTAACAGCGACGTCATCAGCGCCCTTGCTTTGAATAAATATAGATGCTGGTTGCAGAGAAACAACGAAAAAACAAAAATGAAATCTTAATCGAAGTGGTACCTCACGAAAAGTAATGTGAACACCGTCTCTACCTTGTACGACATCAAAGTATATTTGCACTTTCTAGTATGTGTCCAGCACGTATTTTTATAATGCAACTAGCATCTGTGAGTAATATGTGTATGGACATGGCCTTTTGGACAAGATGTTGTGCATTTTAAAATATTTTAGCGATGACAAACGTTTGTAATGAGCTGAGTTACATCTACTTGACATCTTGTGCATGAGGTCGGCGTAAAATGAGCATCCTTTGCTATAAAAAAAATTTTAGGGCCTGAACATGATGGCTAAGACTGTTGAAACAGGTTGTCTCGAATAAAAAATATTGTATGTGGTCTTGGCTTTTGAATGGTTTCTGTCAACTGAATCAGATCACCCTTCAACATTCTCATAATGACAAAATTGAATATATGAAGGCACGTGGAAGAAATGAACTCCAAAATGTTTCTGTACTAGCTCTCATTTTGCATTGTGTTGATAATTTTTCCCTAAGTAGGTTGTGCTGCACTAAAATATCTTCGCCTGTAGTAAAGAAAGTTGGTGATTGGTATTTCTTGAACGCATATGGCCGCAACGGAAAACGCCTATGTTCTAATGATTGCCACCCCTGAAGATACATCATGCTCGTGACACCCTCTCCGTTATTTCACGATAATAAAGAATATGCTACCCTTATTTGGAATTTTTTGATGTCCTCTTTCAATCCCATCTGGTAATGATCCCATACCACATAGCGGTACTCTGACATAGGATGGAAAAGTGTAATGAGGCAGTCTCTTTTGTAGACCTGTTCTACGTTGTATTCTGCCAATAAAGCTTGTCTTTGGTTTGCCCCCCCCCCCCCCCCCAAAAAAAAAAATTATTTGTGCGATCGTTCCAATTCAAGCGGTTCGTAATTAAATTCCTAGGTATATGGTTGGAATGACAGCCTTTAAATCTGCATGATCGATCATGTTATCAGAATCTTTATTCTATGAAAATTGCTACTTTTTGCACCATGAAGATATCGTGTGTAAGTAGGTTTTGATCTTCCGATAACATCACTAGACGGTAAATGATTGCACCATCAGCAAAGAATCTCCTGTTTTCCGTGATTCTGGTAGTAACTATACGTGACAGATTTATGGAATGCAGTTTCTATCGTTTTCCCCATTTCTGAATTCGTGTAGACATGAAACAAATCGAGTGACTCGACTATCGCACCCCTGCTTACAAACTGTATCGAAATTGTGTTGATAACTCCTCACAAGGTGCCCTTCCGAACTTCCTGTCACCAATTTGATGCACACTGGTAGGCTGTGTAGGACTCGAGTAATACTTCAGCATATGTAAACAGCGAGACGCAATTCTGAACCGTATTCGACAAAATCGAGTACGAACATTATGGGTACTTTCGCACTTCGTAAATTGGCTAGTCACCAACAAATGCCCAAATAAGCGTGTAAGCGATTAGTTTAACGAGGGTGAGGTCTGTGGACCGAATTGCGCTCGATACATTTTTTTTATTTCATTCCCATGTAATTCTACCAGCAGATATGCGTGGTACGCAGCGAAATTATGTGATGATCGAGTTCTGCTTTCGAATGTATCTAAGTTTGTTTCCCAATAGACACAATGAAAAAACAATGGATATGAGGTTATTCAGCGTTCAATACAAGTGCTTTATGTCGCAATGGTCAGTATCATCCTCATTCGTCCAGTGGTCCATATGGTACACACTATACTTGCCACACATGGAAATTAAATAATACAAATAAAATTACCATACTGATTTGAGTGAAAGTTCTTGTTAATCCATTTCTTGCAGGCACAATAGGAAAAATTTTTTCTTGATTTTTCTATAATAAGGAGTATGAAAATTATAAATGAATTATTGAATACTGACAGTTTGCTCAGATATAACGAAAAAGAAGTGCTGGCAGGGCTTTAGATCCAGAGACCCAGAGCTCCTGAAACTAGCCGATTAAAACACTCGGCTCTGGATTTCTCGAGTAAGAGCGACCATACGAAACATACCTGGTGTTCCGGAATTCTCGTTAGAAACTTCTACGGCTTGTAAGGAGACGTGAGGACGTAATATTTTCAACAGGAACCCGTGTCCGGAAACGTGCCGTTTTCGTTCTACAACAGCTCCAATTCAGATGGTTACCTTATTTCTGTTTCAGTAGTTAAATAAGACGCGACGCTGTATCATTGTTAGGTAACAATTCGAAAGGAAACGTAACGAAACATCCATCTATGACTTAAGAACATTTGTCTGTAGTAGCACTTAAACATTACGTTCTGTATGTGCACTATGCTGGGTTCTTCTATCTTCTGACAATTGTAAACACCTGATATTCAGGTTTTAATACAATAAAATGTGCTTAAGTGATAAATGGATATTTCGTTATGTTTCCCTTCGAATTGTTCCCTAATAATTGTATTGTGAGACGCCTAATTCAATTCCCCAAGCAGAAGTACTGCAGTTAAACATCTGTACTGAAACAGTTGTAGAACGGAAGCCTTACGTTTCTGGACATGGGATTCTTTTCAAAGTATTATGCACTCCTTCCCCTCTACAGGCCATAAGTCTTAGAGAAGTTCCGAACACCCTGTACAAAAACACGTAAAATATTCGAGCTCGATTTTCTCGGAACAGTTAAGAGTTGCGCCTTCCTATTTACATTTGTTGAAGTCGAAGTCGTTCCCCACACATACTTTGAATATGAACTAAATCGGGGAGGGCAACTTTGTACATCTACATCTACATTTATACTCCGCAAGCCACCCAACGGTGTGTGGCGGAGGGCACTTTACGTGCCACTGTCATTACCTCCCTTTCCTCTTCCAGACGCGTATGTTTCGTGGGAAGAACAGCTGCCGGAAAGCCACCGTGCGCGCTCGAATCTCTCTAACTTTACCTTCGTGATCTCCTCTGGAGGTAGAAGTTGGGGGAAGCAATATATTCGATACCTCATCCAGAAACGCACCCTCTTGAAACCTGGACAGCAAGCTACACCGCGATGCAGAGCGCCTCTCTTGCCGAGTCTGCCACTTGAGTTTGTTAAACATCTCCGTAACGCTATCACGGTTACCAAATAACCCTGTGACGAAACGCACCGCTCTTCTTTGGATCTTCTCTATCTCCTCCGTCAACCCGATCTGGTACGGATCCCACACTGATGAGCAGTACTCAAGTATAGGTCGAAGGAGTGTTTTGTAAGCCACCTCCTTTGTTGATGGACTACATTTTCTAAGGACTCTCCCAATGAATCTCAACCTGGTACCCGCCTTACCAACGATTAATTTTATATGATCATTCCACTTCAAATCGTTCCGCACGCATACTCCCAGATACTTTACAGAAGTAACTGCTACCAGTGTTTGTTCTGATATCATATATTCATACAACAAAGGATCCTTCTTTCTATGTATTCGCAATACATTACATTTGTCTATGTTAAGGAACAGTTGCCACTCCCTGCACCAAGTGCCTATCCGCTGCAGATCTTCCTGCATTTCGCTACAATTTTCTAATGCTGCAACTTCTCTGTATACTACAGCATCATCCGCGAAAAGTCGCATGGAACTTCCGACACTATCTACTAGGTCATTCATATATATTGTGAAAAGCAATGGTCCCAGAAAACTCCCCTGTGGCACACCAGAGGTTACATTAACGTCTGTAGACGTCTCTCCATTGATAACAACATGCTGTGTTCTGTTTGCTAAAAATTCTTCAATCCAGCCACATAGCTGGTCTGATATTCCGTAGGCTCTTACTTTGTTTATCAGGCGACAGTGCGGAACTGTATCGAACGCCTTCCGGAAGTCAAGGAAAATAGCAGCTACCCGGGAGCTTGTATCTAATATTTTCTGGGTCTCATGAACAAATAAAGCGAGTTGGGTCTCACACGATCGCTGTTTCCGGAATACATGTCGATTTATACAGAGTAGACTCTGGTTTTCGAAAAACGACATGATACTCGAGCAAAAAACATGTTCTAAAATTCTACAACAGATCGACGTCAGAGATATAGGTCTATAGTTTTGCGCATCTGTTCGACGACCCTTCTTGAAGACTGGGACTACCTGTGCTCTTTTCCAATCATTTGGAACCTTCCGTTCCTCTAGAGACCTGCGGTACACGGCTGTTAGAAGGGGGGCAAGTTCTTTCCCGTACTCTGTGTAGAGTCGAATTGGTATCCCGTCAGGTCCAGTGGACATTCCTCTGTTGAGCGATTGCAGTTGCTTTTCTATTCCTTGGACACTTATTTCGATGTAAGACATTTTTTCGTCTGTGCGAGGATTTAGAGAAGGAACTGCAGTGCGGTCTTCCTCTGTGAAACAGCTTTGGAAAAAGGAGTTTAGTATTTCAGCTTTACGCGTGTCATCCTCTGTTTCAATGCCATCATCATCCCGGAGTGTCTGGGTATGCTGTTTCGAGCCACTTACTGATTTAACGTAAGACCAGAACTTCCTAGGATTTTCTGTCAAGTCGGTACATAGAATTTTACTTGCGAATTCACTGAACGCTTCACGCATAGCCCCCCTTACGCTAACTTTGACATCGTTTAGCATCTGTTTGTCAGAGAGGTTTTGGCTGCGTTTAAACTTGGAGTGAAGCTCTCTTTGCTTTCTCAGTAGTTTCCTAATTTTGCTGTTTTACCACGGTGGGTTTTTCCCGACCCTCACAGTTTTACTCGGCACGTACCTGTCTAAAACGCATTTTACGATTGCCTTAAACTTTTTCCATAAACACTAAACATTTTCAGTGTCGGAACAGAAATTTTCGTTTTGATCTATTAGGTAGTCTGAAATCTTCGTCTATTACTCTTGCTAAACAGATAAACCTTCGTCCCTTTTTTTATATTCCTATTAACTTCCATATTCAGGTATGCTGCAACGGCCTTATGATCACTAATTCCCTGTTCTGCATTTACAGAGTCGAAAACTTCGGGTCTGTTTGTTATCAGTAGGTCCAAGATGTTATCTCCACGAGTCGGTTCTCTGTTTGATTGCTCGAGGTAATTTTCGGATAGTGCACTCAGTATAATGTCACTCGATGCTCTGTCCCTACCACCTGTCCTAAACATCTGAGTGTCCCTGTCTATATCTGGTAAATTGAAATCTCCACCTAAGACTATAACATGCTGAGAAAATTTATGTGAAATGTATTCCAAATTTTCTCTCAGTTGTTCTGCCACTAATACTGCTGAGTCGGGAGGTCGGTAAAAGGAGCCAATTATTTACCTAGCTCGGTTGTTGAGTGTAACCTCCACCCATAATAATTCACAGGAACTATCCACTTCTACTCCAATACAGTATAAACTACTACTAACAACGACAAACACGCCACCACTGGTTGCATGCAATCTATCCTTTCTAAGCAAGTAAAAACAATGGTCCCTGTGTCATTAATATGAAAACAATTTCTGGTTGTTACCCTTATGGAGTTCACCAGTATTTGCCCATTGCAAGACCCAACTGATCACAGGAAAATTTATGACTGTTTATTAACAAGTAACATTTATGAAAATAGCAAAGGTGCCACAGCAATTAAAAGAAACATGAAAATAACATCAGTATTATAAAGCAGAACATTACAATGCACAATCCGCAAAAGCAAAAAAGTGATAGGAGAAAAAAAAATATGTTTTACAAAGTGGTTATCACAGAAAATTCTATATCTTATAAAACCAATAATTTGTAGAATTAAAATAACTTTGTGGCACTAATTTGATCACTCTACTATATTTCAGTTAGTTAGCAAACAATGACCACTGTGTCATTATACTGAAACTACAATTAATTATGTGATGGTTACCCTCAAGGGGTTCCTCACAATAAATATGCCCCATGCAAAGGCTAATCGATCGCAGTCCAATGAGAATGAATAGCTATCTGACTGATAAACGAAGCAATGCCAAAGGAATGAATTTACGAAACAAAATATCACAAATCTAATACATCACACAAGAACAAACATTGATCAATAAAACAGCTCTGAAAGTACAATAGTCAACATCTAAAAAAACACCAATAAATAAAACACCTGCAAAATACAAGGGTCAAAGTCTAAAAAAAACAATAAATAGAACACCTGCAAAATTCAAGAGTCAGACTAATAAACACCAATAAATCGAACCCCGGCAAAACTCACGACTCAAAGTTTCTCTGACAGGAACGCACATATATGCATTGAATTAAGAACCGTATAATCACTGTTCACTGACACACTCAGTAGCTCTACTGCTCCGTGGCACAATATAAGGGGAGGGGGGCGGGGGGTTCGTCGCCGCATCTGGCAGTAGGGATTTTTGTCCATCTGTTGCGTGCAATCCCGCCGTCTCTGCCCTCTCATGAAGTTTCTCTTGGTGGTCCGTGTCATGTGCATCTCGATTTGGTTCCATGTTTGTGTTGTCAAATTCGTGCGGTATCCTCTTTTGACACGCCAGGTTGATATTCCTGGGCAAGGATGACACTTAATGACTCTTCTTTGTGCCACCCTTAGTGAACATCGAACTATGAATTACTGTCGCTTGACAGTGGGCATCCGCCAGGAAATGTTGATAGGCGTCGTTGAAGTCTGCCAGTTTCTCAAAAGGCTCCACACTCCTTGTATTGTTACATTCTTGAGTTATCCTCAATTGGCTCGCCGGTTTGATATTCCTGGGCAAGGATGACACTTAATGGCTCATCTTTGTGCCACCCTTAGCGACCAGAGAACATCGAACCATGATTTACTGTGGCTTGACAGTGGGCATCCATCAGGAAATGTTGATAGGCGCACGCCCCTTTATTTCCTGTCTTCTGTCGTTTCACCGCGGCCGTCTTGTCACGGTCGCGTGCGTGTGGTGCGTTGCCAGCAGATGGATTTCCGCGCGGTGGACCGCTCGGCCATCTCAGGTCATCGCCTCCACGAAGGGTCGCACTGGTGCGGTCGGCCATTAGCTCCGGGTGCAAGGGAAAGTGTTTGTCCCAGTCCCCCGATGTGGCCCGGTTGACAGTGTGTTCTGCTGGGAAACCCGCGGGTTTACAACTAGTCCTCCTCCTCGCTGCTCCCACTGCCTCATAAGAGTTTAGCCGGTTCGCTTTCACGTTCTCAACTGCATTCACAGAAATTGTTCATCATAGTTATGTGATTACAAATGTCATACATACATTAGTATGGTCTTTCACAATTTTTAAGAACAAAAGTGATACTTATTCTTTTTTTTAATAAAAAAGTTAAATGAATCGACAATATAAAAAATAAAAGTTAAATGACTTGACAATATAAAAAAAATAAAAGTGAAATGGCTTGACAGTATAAAAACTAAATTTAAATGAACTGACAATATAATATCTAAATCCACATCACTAGTGTGGTTCACTTGCGTTTTAAAAAATCATATGCCACTTATTAATTCACTAAAATGAATAAGATTATGCCTTGTGGAAGTACAGGTCAGGACAGCATAGGTTCACATGTTATTTACACACACACACATGTACACCTGTTGCCTATACTACAAACTAACTACCCATAAACACGTATTACTCAAAATTCTACTTCTATCCACTAGTAGTTAATCCAACAAGCTACTTCAATGCTACTTTAACATAGTGTTTACACCACTACAACATTGTTCTAATTTGTCCTCTTCCTGACGCCCGCCGCATATGTCTTGTCACATGATAAATATGGAGAAAGTTTCCTTAAACATACACAGTAAAAGGAACAATGGTTATTTACACGCCAAAACACTTATACCAGTTGACACACCTGATAAGAGACTCGCAATTATACATTTATCATACTCATATGTTTATACATAAAACAGTAAGACAATTTCATCTAAAATTACGTTATCACAAGAGTTAATCACGCTGATGACTCTGAGAAGGTAATTTTTTTTTTTACAGTTTATATTACATTTTCTTACCCATTTTGCTCCAATTTCGTTCCTTCTTTAAGTTACCTTTCGCTTCCAAATCAGTTATTTCGGCTGTGGTGGTTATTCTGGATTCATTTCTCATGAATGGCAAAATTGTGGTCTCCTCTATTCTGTAAAACAGTTTCATCTTAACATATTGAACTTACAACAGACACAAAAGATCCGAATCCTCCTGTAGTTTAAATGACAAATGTTTTGCCTCATCCTTATTATATTAAACCAAGCGTTCCTTCGGTCCCATAATCAAAATTATTTAATCTTCTTCTACCTTCAGGAAGGAAATTTCTTCAGTTCAACTCATATAGGCTGCAGTACATCCCGCACCAGCGAAAACAGTAAGCTGTAATGCTCACAGCATCAGCAAAACACATGAACGTCGCTTTTCTAGGACAAGTATTAACGCAGAATAATTTTTCAGGCTCTGGCTCAACATCAATCAAGACTACAGAAAGGATCCATATATCTGTTCCATTCTCCATTTGCTGAAAAACTGCTCGTATTTGACTACCACAGGGCCACGTAAATTACACAAACCACAATTCTTCTTTCACCTTGAAGGGAATCAATATACTGACGAAATCCACAGACAGCACTTTACAACTCAGCTATAAAGAACAAAAAAGGCATATATCATCAATATTAACATATCATCGCATATTGGGAATCCAATGGTTAAACAATCGTATTATCGCATCCTGTTTTCAAGATTCCAAACTTACTCATTCCTTTCTCAGAGTTCTCCTATTTTAAAATATTCATACAGCACGCATACTATAGTAAGAGGTTCTCGTTTATACTGACAGATATAGAATAGTAATAGATAGATAGCAGCACTGAAAGCAGAAAATTGGAAACAAGGCTACTAACAGCTGGGGACCTGGGTTTGCCAGACCCATAATATCCACAGATCGGATATTCCCCTGAATTTTGCATTAATTCATCACAGATCTTGCTTCTCTCAGGAGCGACTCGTTTCAATTCACACAAAAAAAAAACATAAACAGCATTTCTCTTTCACAAAGAAAGCTTTTATCTTCACCTTTGAAACAACCTAAATCCTAATTGCACAAGGAAAGAAAAAAAATTTAAAATCATCAATCACATCGAAACATCTTTATCATTATTTTTACCAACATATTATTCAAAATGCATACGCCACAAATTTAAACTAATCAATTCTTTCTCCTCACCGTCCTCTCTACTTCTCACTGTCCTTTCTACTCATTTGCCATGTCGCTCATTTGTTCCGATTGGGCGCCTTCTGCGCTGATCGTTTGTCATTGCCAGTTTTGTTCATTTCCATTTGCTGGATTATGTCTAGGGTTAGCCGGCCGAATTTCAACATCATGAGGTGCTCCGCCTACAGTCCTATTCCCACCGTATTCATCGTAGTATCGATTCTGGTTGCCGTACCTGTAGCGTTCACGATCTTGTCCACGTCCTCGAACATTTCCGTTGTTCCACCTGTGTTCGCGACTGTTACCCCAGTTTCTATATGGCCGGTCCCGATTATTGTTCCGTTCGTGTCGCGACGACCAGTCACGCCGATGATTAGTACTACGGCCACGACTGCGATCGCGCTGCTGTGCCCCGTAATAACTTTGTGCCTGATTAGGCGGGCATTCTGCTGTATTATATTCCAACTTTTGGAGAAGTGTCTTAAACGTTTCCACGTCCTCTTTGCATCGTCCCGCAAGAATGACGTGGCGCAAGTGCATCGGCAATTTCGTGATGCATGTCCTAATTAGTTCCGCAGGCCCGTATGGGTCGTAGAGAAAATGATTTGCCTGCAGCATGTGGGCGAATGGGTGTGCTGGGCTGCCGAAACCAAACTGGTTCAAATTTGGCAGCATAATTATGCCATGCTTGACCCTATCTTGTGCCGCTTCCGACCAATAGGCGGACAGAAAGGCTTGTCGAAACTCCCGAGTGGAGTTGCAGTGACGCGCTGCCAACCTCATGCGAATCGCCGGTTCGCCTTCCAAATAGCCACACATATATTCTATCTTATGTGAACTTGCCCAGTCGGGGGGAAGACAAAACTCAAATTGCTCGAGCCATGCTCGTGGATGTATTCCTTTTTGCGAATTTCGGAATATCTCAAACTTTCTCACCGTAAGGAAATGTTTGAAATCAAATCCCCGCATTTCCTCCCGGCGAGGCCCTTGTATGTTTCTATTTTTCTCATGTCTGCCCCTCAAAATACATTCCTCCCAGTCGTTAAAATCTCCCTCGTGGCCGGAGTCCCTCTCTGCACTGTTTGTACGGCTATTTTTAGTGCTATTGGCGAGTTCGGAATCACTCCCCATGCGGCTTTCCAGATGCGCCATGCGTTATTGTAATTCGTCTGTTACAGCTTTGTGTCGCCTGTTCACTTCGAACTGTCCCTTCTGAAATTTAAGAAGCGAACGCACTTCTTCGGTCTCTGCGACCGCTACCGGTGTAGTATAGTTATCGCTCTCCGTCACCTTCATCGTGCCTACGATGGCCGCTAATGCCGCAATCTTATCATGTATTTGTCTGTTGTCCTCCGCCCCAGTCTGCTTCAATTGTTCTACTTGCTGTTCGAGTTCGTGAATCGCTTGACTGTTGTCCGCTACTGTGTTGCTAACGGACGCGGGACAATGCGTTTCCGCCTCCTGGACCCTGGAAAGTACCTGCTGGTGTTCTCTTTGGCATTCTTCCCTCAGCGCTTGGAAATTCCTAAGTAGCTGTTCTTCGCTCACTTTCGATTCCGCATCGCGACTCCGCTTGCCCTGTTCTAAGGCTTGCAGACGATCATCGATTTGTTGTAATGTACGGCCTAATTCTTTCATAATATCACTTTTTATTTCACTTGCCAGATTGTTTATTCTTTGTGAGATATCATCGGACACTCTCTGCATCGACTTGTCGACTTTATTTGTCTGCTGGATTAGTTTTTCGTCTATTTGTTCGCCTAGCTCGCGGATCGATTTTTTAGATTTCTGCGTCATTTGTTCGCGTAGCTCACGGATCAATTTTTCAGACTTCTGCGTCATATCTTCGCCTAGCTCGCGGATCGATTTTTCCGATTTCTGCGTCATTTGTTCGCCTAGCTCTCGGATCGATTTTTCAGATTTCTGCGTCATTTGTTCGCCTAGCTCCCGGATCGATTTTTCAGATTTCTCTCCATTTTCTTTCTTTTGTTGCAATAAGGCTTTCATGAGTTCTGCCAAATCAATTTGATTAGTAGGAGGCAAATTAATTTCTGGCTCTGCTGTGAGCCCATTCGTCCTGTTTTGCATTTCGTCTGAAGTATTCCCCATTGCATTTTTGGAACCGTCCGACGCGTTAATATTCGATATCACATTATCCCCTTGGTCCATGTTGCTTAAGTTGTTGGACCGCCTACTTTTAGCTTGGTTACGTGTCTGCATTAGTTCAATTTATACCCAGTACGCAACACACTAATCACAATAAATGTATCCCCCAAAAATTATGACAGTTACTCGAAAGGTACCCAACCTAGTACGCACTTTTTCACACGCAAAAAAAATTTTTATCTTTGATCGAAACAGTGCAATTTACAAGCGAGAAAAAAAACACACACACACATATAAAACACACAAATATTGAAAACAAAACAACAAGACAAACAACACAACGCCGTTCAACAACGCCGTGAATGATTTGAAAGTCTGCTCAGAAACAACGCAGAAGTTGTTTCAGCGCTGCAGGAAAAAAAAAATTAAGATTATACAGCGCTCGCAATCTAACGTTTCAGAGATTCCAGAGTCTAGCGGAATCACAGAACAGGGTCGCCATGTGTAAGGTTGTTGCTTTAATTTGTTTTGAAAGCGGTGCTGATAGACAATAAAAGCGGTTTAAAAGCTGTGAGCTGTCTGGGGAAGTTAACCTTGCATTACTGAGCAACTGTTTCACCAGGTGTCCAGTCTAGCTTACCAAATTCCCAACCAGACTAACATTAATTATAATCTTTTAATAGTCATACGACAACCGGTGATATATATATATATATATATATATATATATATATATATATATATATATATATATATATATCTCTACACTCCTGGAAATTGAAATAAGAACACCGTGAATTCATTGTCCTAGGAAGGGGAAACTTTATTGACACATTCCTGGGGTCAGATACATCACATGATCACACTGACAGAACACCAGGCACATAGACACAGGCAACAGAGCATGCACAATGTCGGCACTAGTACAGTGTATATCCACCTTTCGCAGCAATGCAGGCTGCTATTCTCCCATGGAGACAATCGTAGAGATGCTGGATGTAGTCCTGTGGAACGGCTCGGCATGCCATTTCCACCTGGCGCCTCAGTTGGACCAGCGTTCGTGCTGGACGTGCAGACCGCGTGAGACGACGCTTCATCCAGTCCCAAACATGCTCAAGGGGGGACAGATCCGGAGATCTTGCTGGCCAGGGTAGTTGACTTACACCTTCTAGAGCACGTTGGGTGGCACGGGATACATGCGGACGTGCATTGTCCTGTTGGAACAGCAAGTTCCCTTGCCGGTCTAGGAATGGTAGAACGATGGGTTCGATGACGGTTTGGATGTACCGTGCACTATTCAGTGTCCCCTGGACGATCACCAGTGGTGTACGGCCAGTGTAGGAGATCGCTCCCCACACCATGATGCCGGGTGTTGACCCTGTGTGCCTCGGTCGTATGCAGTCCTGATTGTGGCGCTCACCTGCACGGCGCCAAACACGCATACGACCATCATTGGCACCAAGGCAGAAGCGACTCTCATCGCTGAAGACGACACGTCTCCATTCGTCCCTCCATTCACGCCTGTCGCGACACCACTGGAGGCGGGCTGCACGATGTTGGGGCGTGAGCGGAAGACGGCCTAACGGTGTGCGGGACCGTAGCCCAGCTTCATGGAGACGGTTGCGAATGGTCCTCGCCGATACCCCAGGAGCAACAGTGTCCCTAATTTGCTGGGAAGTGGCGGTGCGGTCCCCTACGGCACTGCGTAGGATCCTACGGTCTTGGCGTGCATCCGTGCGTCGCTGCGGTCCGGTCCCAGGTCGACGGGCACGTGCACCTTCCGCCGACCACTGGCGACAACATCGATGTACTGTGGAGACCTCACGCCCCACGTGTTGAGCAATTCGGCGGTACGTCCACCCGGCCTCCCGCATGCCCACTATACGCCCTCGCTCAAAGTCCGTCAACTGCACATACGGTTCACGTCCACGCTGTCGCGGCATGCTACCAGTGTTAAAGACTGCGATGGAGCTCCGTATGCCACGGCAAACTGGCTGACACTGACGGCGGCGGTGCACAAATGCTGCGCAGCTAGCGCCATTCGACGGCCAACACCGCGGTTCCTGGTGTGTCCGCTGTGCCGTGCGTGTGATCATTGCTTGTACAGCCCTCTCGCAGTGTCCGGAGCAAGTATGGTGGGTCTGACACACCGGTCTCAATGTGTTCTTTTTTCCATTTCCAGGAGTGTATATATAAAAGAGAATTTAAAGAAAAAGAAATAATTCAGTATATATTGGGAAATTTACTTTAACATTGATCATTAAAATTTCAGCATATTAAACTTGATACATAACTAAACTGGTGCCTTAGTTAGGATTGTGAAAATGTGAGTTTGTAATCTTACAGAACACATCAAATATGGAGCCAAGATTGGGAGACTGCATGCAACACTGCATTCATAAAATAACACACGAAGAACGTTGAAATATATGCAAGAGGAAATTAACCACTACCAACCGATTCAATTTTCATCCAAAGAAGTTGCGTTCGTAGCGCAATCCTGTCCGTCATGTAAATACCACACACAGGTATAGTACATTCATACTCTCTCTGTGAAATCTTCCCGTAAAGAATGGCTGAGGGCTACTTTGATGATTACACCACATGCTTCACGTGGTCAACTTGGTTTACACAAAGAGTGTAACTCCACAATAATTTTGATAATTAAAATAAATTTGATCGAAAAGCAATTTACAAAAGGAAAACCTCGAAGTGGTTACTAACGTCTTACTATTAACCTGATGGGTCAAACAATTGTATAAGCACGTGGTACTGGTCTCACAAAGTACACCCCACGTGAGTTGAACATAAAGGAAAGTTGCTATATTGAAAAATATTGTCAAGACGAGGCGTTATAATCACACGAGCATTCGCATTTAAGATTCATGATCTTAGTTAGAGTTACTGATCAACACGTGGTTCCACTTTTTTTACAAACTAGTGACAAAGCAACTACCGGAAGATATTCTGAACTTCACACGCGAATTACACTGCGTTGCAATTTAAGATAACATTAGATATTTCAGAGCTAAACCTGAAATAAAGGTGATTAAATTTTCAGTTAGGCTGGACTTAGGAAATCCATTGTCCTACGGACTTAGCAGACACGCGCTTAGCCGGAGATCTTACCACTTCAGACGCTCGCCGCGGACAGACTGACCTGGTCGCTTTCTGAGGGTGGCTCACAAATATAAACGGAAGTGGCCAGAGAGGCAGCTTCCTATACCAACATGACAAGGGACGGACAGACCGTACTAAGAATAGAAACCTCTCTGCTTTTAAAAAGCGTAGCTACCTGTTCCGACGTTGGTCCTACTGTTCTCTAGCAGGCAGGCTTGTCTGCTACCCTCAAGCATGCAACTAGAAATACATTTGCTCATTTATCCTCTCACACAGAAGGGAAGGGGCATGACAGTATCTTATCATATACAGTATATAAAAGAAAGCAGGCGTAGGTTCCGTATGAGACGGTGTGACATGAATTACATATAAACTGTGTTTTAAGTGTAGTAGTGTGACAGATCGTTCTTGTTTATGTGTAAAAGTAACACGTTCCACTACTCAGTCTCCTCCCAGATAGTCAGAAACGCCACAGTAAATTTAGAAGAGGAATTTATGCCGTAAATGACAACCGATTTAAGAAATTAACATGAAAGGAATCCAACAGAGACCTTTCACACCGTCTGTGCCTTTGTAAAAATTTTGGCAGAATTTATCTCTGGCTTCAGCCAGCTTTCTGTACCTATAACGATTTCAGCTTTGGTGTTTTCTATCAGCGCTTGAAGTTCTGGTACTTTATCAATGCAGCTTCGACAGTTTACAATTACAATACCGATTGCTGCTTAGTCGCCGCATGTCCTGACTTTGCCCCGCACCCTTTGAGGCTGTTGCCCTTTCTGTACTGCCCGAGGCCATCTAACCTAAAAAACCGCCCAGACCACGCCACACAACCCCTGCTACCTGTGTAGCCCCTTGCTACATGTAGTGGAGTCCTGACCTATCCAGCGGAACCCGAAACCCCACCACCCTATGGCGCAAGTCGAGGAATCTGCAGCCCACACGGTCGCAGAACCGTCTCTGCCTCTGATTCAGACCCTCCACTCGGCTCTGTAACAGAGGTCCGCAGTCAGTCCTGTCGACGATGCTGCAGATGGTGAGCTCTGCTTTCATCCTGCCAGCGAAACTGGCAGTCTTCACCAAATCAGATAGCTGCCAGAAGCCAGAGAGGATTTCCTCCGATCCATAGTGACACACATAATTGGTGCCGACATGAGCGACCACCTGCATTGGGTGCACCCTGTACCCTTCATGGCATCCGAAAGGACCCTTTCCACATCTGGAATGACTCCCTCAGGTATGCACACGGAGTGCTCATTAGTTTTCTTCCCCTCTCTTCCTGCCATATCCCTAAGGTGCCCCATTACGCGCCTGACGTTGGAGCTCCCAACTACCAGTAAGCCCACCCTCTGCAACCACCCAGATCTTGCAGACTGAGGGGCAATCTCTGTAACAGGACAAGCAGTCATGTCCGGCCCAAGATCAGTATCAGCCTGAGACAGAGCCTGAAACCGGTTCGTCAGACAAACCGGAGAGGCCTTCCGTTCAGCCCTCCTTAATGTCTTTCGCCCCCTGCCACACCTCGAGACGACCTCCCACTCTACCACAGGTGAGGGATCAGCCTCAATGTGGGCAGTATCCCGGGCAGCCACAGTCGTAGGCCGATCGGGGGATGCGTGGGACGAGCTGGACATCCCCATCCGGACCCTCACAGTAATGCCCATTGGCTACAGCCTCAAGCTGTGTGACCGAAGCCAACACTGCCTGAAGCTGGGAGCGAAGGGATGCCAACTCAGCCTGCATCCGAACACAGTAGTTGCAGTCCCTATCCATGCTAAAAACTGTTGTGCAAAGAACGTCTGAACTAATCTACAGAGAGCACAAACAAATAGACTCAAAATTTAAGCGCTTATTAAAATACAAGATTGTTGCCTAGTAAATGCAGTAATGCTGCTACTAGCGCACTGCTGCCACACTGCTCGGCTGCGGAAGGAGACTACGCGATTTTACACTATTCAGGTACTAAAACGCGATACTACAACTCTCAAATACTATAATACGCCCGAAATTTATGAATTAAGCAATGCAAGTACCAAAAACACACAAAGAAATTAAGAATTAAACTATGTAACAAATGAGTGAGCTAGGAGTATACGACTTTCTGCTGGCAGCTGCTTATCCAACGGCGGCAGGGAGCACACTGGCTGTGACCAACCGACACTGGCCGTTCAAAACAAAAACAGAATACAGACGACTACGCGAATTTACACTATTCAGGTACTAAAACGCGATGCTACAACTCTCAAATACTATAGTATGCCCGAAATTTATGAATTAAGCAATGCAAGTACCAAAATCACGCAAGGAAATTAAGAATCAAACTATGTTACAAATAAGTGAGCTAGGGGTATACGACTTTCTGCTGGCAGCTGCTTATCCAACGGCGGCAGGGAGCACACTCCCTGTACCCTTGAGAGATGTCGTGACTTATCACTGCAGCGCAGTCGGCGAGAGAAAGAGGGAATGAGAGGGAACCATTTTACAGACGAGGATACGAACAGGTACGACCTAGTCTCACGAAATATTCTCCACCCTCATTGAGAAACCGATCTCGTAAACTGAGATACGTCTGGGAGAGGGGTGTGCAGACCACGCCAGTGATGCCTGTGGGCTCAGGATGACACGGCGGCCGGTCGGTACCGTGGTGCCTTCACGGCCTGTTCGGCCGTAGTCTAATCTATTGAAAAACACTTGCAACACCTCAGCAGTAAGTGGCTACTGCCTGTAACGTCCTGTTCTATCAGCAATATCGCCGGCCTACAGGGAAATATTGCCACGTATCGTGCGACATTGCAGCATCACTACTGCAGCTAAACATCACCGGAAAGTGTGACTGTGTAAACAGACATACGGCCGAGAGAGGGGTGTGCTGACCACGCCAGCGACGCCTGTGGACTGAGGGTGACAAGGCGGCCGGTCGGTGCCGTTGAACCTTCACGGCCTCTTGGGCTTGAGTTGAGTCTTGTATTTCAAAAACACAGGCAGCGCCTCAGCAGTAAGTGGAAAATGCCTGCAACATCCTGATCTATCATCAGTATCGCCTGCCTATAGGGTATTGTTCCCTTTTATCGTTCCGACATTGCAGCAAGACTATTGCAGCCAAACATCACCGTAAATAGTGCCTGTGTAAACTGACATACAGCCGGGAAAGGGTTGTGCTGACTACTTCAGTGACACCTTTGGGTGGCGGATGACACGGCGGCCGGTCGGTATCGTTTAACCTTCACGGACTGTTCGGCCGGAGTTTAGTCTAGTCTATTGAAAAGCTCATGCGACACCTTAGCAGAGAGTGGCAACTGCCTGTAACATCCCGTTCTATCAACAATATCGCCTGCCTATAGGGCAATGTTGCTGCATTTCGTTGCGACATTGCATCAACACTATTGCAGCCAAACATCACCGTAAAGAGTGACTGAGTAAACTGCCATACTGCCGGGAGATTGTTTCGATGACCACGCCAGTGATTCCTGTGGGCTGAGGATGACACGGCGGCCGGTCGGTAACGCCAGGCCTTCACGACCTGTTCGGCCGCAGTTTAGTCTATTGTTGTTGTTGTTGTTGTTGTTGTTGTGGTCTTCAGTCCTGAGACTGGTTTGATGCAGCTCTCCATGCTACTCTATCCCGTGCAAGCTTCTTCATCTCCCATTACCTACTGCAACCTACATCCTTCTGAATCTGCTTAGTGTATTCATCTCTTGGTCTCCCTCTACGATTTTTACTCTCCACGCTGCCCTCCAATGCTAAATTTGTGATCCCTTGATGCCTCAAAACATGTCCTACCAACCGATCCCTTCTTCTAGTCAAGTTGTGCCACAAACTTCTCTTCTCCCCAATCCTATTCAATACCTCCCCATTAGTCACGTGATCTACCCACCTTATCTTCAGCATTCTTCTGTAGCACCACATTTCGAAAGCTTCTATTCTCTTCTTGTCCATACTAGTTATCCTCCATGTTTCACTTCCATACATGGCTACACTCCATACAAATACTTTCAGAAACGACTTCCTGACACTTAAATCTATGCTCGATGTTAACAAATTTCTCTTCTTCAGAAACGATTTCCTTGCCATTGCCAGACTACATTTTATATCCTCTCTACTTCGACCATCATCAGTTATTTTACTCCCTAAATAGCAAAACTCCTTCACTACTTTAAGTGTCTCATTTCCTAATCTAATTCCCTCAGCATCACCCGACTTAATTCGACTACATTCCATTATCCTTGTTTTATTTTTGTTGATGTTCTTCTTATATCCTCCTTTCAAGACACTGTCCATTCCATTCAACTGTTCTTCCAAGTCCTTTGCTGTCTCTGACAGAATTACAATGTCATCGGCGAACCTCAAAGTTTTTACTTCTTCTCCATGAATTTTAATACCTACTCCGAATTTTTCTTTTGTTTCCTTTGCTGCTTGCTCAATATACAGATTGAATAACATCGGGGATGGGCTACAACCCTGTCTCACTCCTTTCCCAACCACTGCTTCCCTTTCATGCCCCTCGACTCTTATAACTGCCATCTGGTTTCTGTACAAATTGTAAATAGCCTTTCGCTCCCTGTATCGAAAACCACAGGCAACATCTCAGCAGTAATTGGCAACTGCCTGCAACATCCTGTTCTATCAGCAATATTTTCTGCCTTTAGGGCAATATTGCCGTGTATCGTTGTAATACTGCAGCATTAGTGTTGCAGCCAAACATCACAGGAAGGAGTGTCTGCGTAAAGTGATATACGGCCGGGAGAGTGTTGTGCTGGCCACGCCACTGACACCTATGGTCTGAGGATGACATGGTGGCTGGTCGGCACCGTTGAGCCTTCACGGCGTGTTCGGCCAGTCTATTGAAAAACACGTGCAGCACCTCAGCAGTAAGTGGCAACTGCCCGGAACGTCCTATCAGCAATATCGCCTGCCTATAGGGCAAATTTGCCGTCTATCGTTGCGACAGGGCAGCAACACTATTGCTGACCGCACCAGTCGTCGCTCCGGCAGCGCGCAGAGATGTCGTGGGCGCGCCCGGAGTTCAGAGGATCGCTGAGCAGAGCTATGGGTGTGGCGGATCGCCGTTCGGCCGAGCCCGCTCAGTCGACGGCCCCATCCGGCCCCCCAAATACGACGACTGGAGAAGCTGGTGTGGCAGACCGCCGTCCGGAGGAGCGTGCTCACCCGGCGGCCCCGTCTGACCCGCCGCCTACGACGACTCGGCCACCGCACACGGACCCCGACTCGGAACAAGATGACGATGTCATCGTCAACATGGCAGACTTCCTGCCCACGACGAACGAGCGAAGGACGACAGCCAGCGCACCGCATCTCCCAGAAGGCGGGCGGCGCAAACGGCCGATGTCCGCCGCTCAACTCGGCGCCAGAAAGGCGACTAAGAAGAAGAGGCAGCCTACTGTCTCTGCCACAGGAGGCAGAAAACGCGCCATCCGTGACGACATCGTGGCAGGCGCCACCTGGACGACCGTTTCGTCCCGACGGGAGGCCAGACCCAGGGCGGCGCCTTCCCCGCCTCCCACATCGACTGCAAACCGTTTCGGCGTGCTTGCAGACGACGTGAGGCCGGAGCAGTCATCATCCGCGCAGACGGCGCCCACGACCGCTGCACTGGAGGGCTGCTCGGACTACGAAGGAGAGACGGCCCCCACCACCGGGCGGTCTCATCGGCGACCGCCGCCGATAGTCTTTGAGGTGGCCAAGGACTACAAGGGCTTCCTGCAGCTCGTCAGGCAGTGGACGACTGCCAACTTCACGCTGCGAGCTGCCTCTGGAAACCTTGTGCGGCTGCAGGTCGCTAACACGCAGGATTACATGAAGGTGACGTCGGAGGCGTCGAACCAGGGCCTGCACTGGTACACGCACGCCGCCGTCCCCGAGAGGCTACTAAAGGTAGTCGTCAAGGGCTTCCCCATGGCGGCTGAACCGGACCTGCTGAAGGAAGAGCTGGCGGACCTTGACTTCCACGTCAGGAACGTGACAAGGGTCAAGTCCCACGTCAACCATAAAGAGTCGCCTTCCCTGCTGGTGATTGCCACCGACACACCAGAGAACAGGCGGCTCTTCGAGCTGAAGAAGGTGGCCAACACATCGGTCACCGCGGAGGGCCTCAAGCAGGGGGCTCGTCTAGTGCTTCCGCTGCCAGGGGATGGGACACGTGGCTCGCCACTGTTCCTTTCCCGAGGCATGTGTGAAGTGCGCAGGCCCCCACGCAAGTGGGCTCTGCCCACATCCCAGGACGCACACTCCGAAGTGTGCAAACTGCGGCGGCCCACATGTGGCGAGTTATCGTGGCTGTGAAGTCTTCAAAGCCGCGATTGCTCGCCAGCGCGGGCAGCCAGCACAGAAGTCTGCCGGCTGCTCCCTCGGCCGTCCGCGCCCAGGCGCAAAACCGGCGAGGCGGCAGGCAACAGCGACTACGAAGAGGACAGCCGCAGGCGCTACCAACGCCCCCACCGCGGTGGGGAACAGAAGAAGGCGCATCCGCGCCATCAAACGTGTCCGAGAGGGCACACCTGAAGCTGAGCGCGTTTCCCCCCACAAGGGGAAAATGCGCAAAGAAGACGCCACAACAACGGGCGGAGGCAAGAGTGGCCTGCTGCTGCAAGGCGAGAGGCTGCACCTGCAGCGAACGAAGACATCCTGGCAACAGCCGTCTCTGCACTGTCTGTGGCGATCGACAAGGTGGCAAACATTGCCGACACGCTGCAGCGTGTAGCAGAGGCCATGCTGACGGCCACACAAGCGGCCGCTAAGCGGCAACTGCAGTGAGGCGCTCCCTGCGCCGTCCGCGCCGGGAGGTGTGCAGTCGGCCCGCCATGGGCCAACACCGTAGTCCACACACGCGGGCAACACAGAAGCCTACAAACCTGAGAAGGGCAACGAGAAGACACGAACAATAAGTGAAGAAACAACTACATTTCGTCGAAGTGATGATATGGAGGCAATGCAGGGGTATCCTGCAAGTACTCCGACCAACGAGGGTAAGAGGGCGTACCCTGAAGAAGATGCTCTACCGAGCAAGCAAGCTGCCAAACATGACCGGAAAGAGTGACTGTGTAAACGCCGCTTCCCCGGGCACTCCTGAATGTGTGGCCACACATTTCGTCTAAGTTTATGGCGCTCCCCCGCGGCGGCCGTGTCGAACATTGATGTGGCTGCCCACGATGTGGCGACAGCGGTGCGAAGGTAAGCAGCGAAACGCCGTTCCGCTGCGTTCGCGGCAATTGGCGGCCGGACGGAGGGAGATAAATACGCAGATAACGGGCCGCGCGGGCGTCGCCTCGGGAGGCGGGCCGCCTGTGATGTGATGCGGGGCGAGCGGGCGAGACAATGGCCCATTGTGTGGCCGGGGGAGAGACCACTCGGCGGCCAGCGGCGGCGCACAAAGGAAGCGGCGCGGCCGCCCCTCAGCAGCTGAGAGGGCAAAGCTGGCCGAGAAAGCTGCGGCAGAGCACTTCTTGCCGACGCCGGCGCTGGATGCGTGCGCTCGCCACCGTTTACGGACGCGCACAAAGTAGGCCAACGATGGCCAACAAATTACAGCTGATGGATTCGGCCGCATGATAGTCGCCAACACAAGTCAGCATCTCATCCTCCACGAAACAAGCGGTTGGGGCTCCTGGTATTCGACCACGTGGAATCGTAGCTGCCTGTGATATCGAAGTAGCTCCCGTTTTGTTGTTGTTACGAAGTAGCGTTTTAATTGTAATCTCACTGTCCGATGCTACTTGAGAAGAAGAGTATTTAGCCATCGCCGCATGTACAGCACATACAGGGTGTTTCAAAAATGACCGGTATATTTGAAACGGCAATAAAAACTAAACGAGCAGCGATAGAAATACACCGTTTGTTGCAATATGCTTGGGACAACAGTACATTTTCAGGCAGACAAACTTTCGAAATTACAGTAGTTACAATTTTCAACAACAGATGGCGCTGCGGTCTGGGAAACTCTATAGTACGATATTTTCCACATATCCACCATGCTTAGCAATAATATGGTGTAGTCTCTGAATGAAATTACCCGAAACCTTTGACAACGTGTCTGGCGGAATGGCTTCACATGCAGATGAGATGTACTGCTTCAGCTGTTCAATTGTTTCTGGATTCTGGCGGTACACCTGGTCTTTCAAGTGTCCCCACAGAAAGAAGTCACAGGGGTTCATGTCTGGCAAATAGGGAGGCCAATCCACGCCGCCTCCTGTATGTTTCGGATAGCCCAAAGCAATCACACGATCATCGAAATATTCATTCAGGAAATTAAAGACGTCGGCCGTGCGATGTGGCCGGGCACCATCTTGCATAAACCACGAGGTGTTCGCAGTGTCGTCTAAGGCAGTTTGTACCGCCACAAATTCACGAAGAATGTCCAGATAGCGAGATGCAGTAATCGTTTCGGATCTGAAAAATGGGCCAATGATTCCTTTGGAAGAAATGGCGGCGCAGACCAGTACTTTTTGAGGATGCAGGGACGATGGGACTGCAACATGGGGCTTTTCGGTTCCCCATATGCGCCAGTTCTGTTTATTGACGAAGCCGTCCAGGTAAAAATAAGCTTCGTCAGTATACCAAATGCTGCCCACATGCATATCGCCGTCATCAATCCTGTGTACTATATCGTTAGCGAATGTCTCTCGTGCTGCAATGGTAGCGGCGCTGAGGGGTTGCCGCGTTTGAATTTTGTATGGATAGAGGTGTAAACTCTGGCGCATGAGACGATACGTGGACGTTGGCGTCATTTGGACCGCAGCTGCAACATGGCGAACGGAAACCCGAGGCCGTTGTTGCATCCCCTGCTGCACTAGCTGCGCGTTGCCCTCTGTGGTTGCCGTACGCGGTCGCCCTACCTTTCCAGCACGTTCATCCGTCACGTTCCCAGTCCGTTGAAATATTTCAAACAGATCCTTTATTGTATCGCTTTTCGGTCCTTTGGTTACATTAAACCTCCGTTGAAAACTTCGTCTTGTTGCAACAACACTGTGTTCTAGGCGGTGGAATTCCAACACCAGAAAAATCCTCTGTTCTAAGGAATAAACCATGTTGTCCACAGCACACTTGCACGTTGTGAACAGCACACGCTTACAGCAGAAAGACGACGTACAGAATGGCGCACCCACAGACTGCGTTGTCTCCTATATCTTTCACATCACTTGCAGCGCCATCTGTTGTTGAAAATTGTAACTACTGTAATTTCGAAAGTTTGTCCGCCTGAAAATGTACTGTTGTCCCAAGCATATTGCAACAAACGGTGTATTTCTATCGCTGCTCGTTTAGATTTTATTGCCGTTTCAAATATACCGGTCATTTTTGAAACACCCTGTACTTTACTGCAAGAAGCTGAGCATGAGACAATGCTGCTGGACGACCTCTAAAATGCAAATTGCTCTAGCAAGGGAACCTCCCCATTGCACCCCCCTCAGATTTAGTTATAAGTCGGCACAGTGGACAGGCCTTGAAAAACTGAACACAGATCACTCGAGAAAACAGGAAGAAGTTGTGTGGGACTATGAAAAAAATAAGCAAAATATGCAAACTGAGCAGTCCATGTGCAAGACAGGAAACATCGAGGTTATTGTGAGCTCGGGAGCGCCGTGGTCCCGTGGTTTGCGTGAGCAACTGCGGAACGAGAGGTCCTTGGTTCAAGTCGTCCCTAGAGTGACGGAATCCCAACGGAATTCTACACTCCGCTCTGGTGCAGAGTCGGCGGAATACTCACCGAAATAATAAATGAAGTTCTCAACGGGACAGAATTGCCTTGAAAATTTCTGCAAGGGACGGTGATTCTGCTCGCCAAAACGCAGGCAGCCACCAAAATCGAAGATTTTCGGCCCATAACACTTTTAAATTCGGACTATAAAATAGCAGTAAAGTGCCTGGCAGCAAACATCAAGGTCGCACTAAAGAAAGCCATTAGCTCATGGCAAACCTGTGCAGTGCTTGGCAGGATTTTCGACGCCGTTTGCACATATAGGGACATCCTAGCCCACGCCGCAACAACTAGGAGACCCGCAGCCGTAATCTCTGTCGATTTCCACAAGGCCTTCGACAGGATCAGTCACTGGTACCTGCTGAAAACTGTCGCACCAAAATTCGGAAGAACAATCAAGAACGTCATCACAAGTGCCACCTCAAAAGTAACAGTAAACGGATGGACTTCCAAGTCATTAAGATTAGGAAGATCTGTCAGGCAAGGATGTCCATTATCGATGGCACTTTTCACAATAGCTATCGACCCTCTACTACGAATACTAACAGCTGAAATCGGAGGCTACACAATAGGTGCAACAAACGTCGCATGTATGGCCTATGCCGACGACATGCGCATTTTCATTCAAAACGAGGAAGAATTAGAAATTATCCAGCCTACCATGGGATCCTTCGAAAGAGCTTCAGGTGCCGAAACGAATCCGAGGAAGACAGTGCTACTACCAATAGGCAACGGCAGACTGCGACCAGCTAGACAGTGGTACCGAGTGAAACGTCCCCTTAGAAACTTTTACAAATCTTTAACATATTGCAGCGTGTCAGCAACTGTGAAATGTACAGCAAATAAACAATTTTTTCAGCCTTCACTTGCAAGGTAATTTTACTCGTTTACCTAGGTTTCGATTCCAGTAATGGAATCTTCTTCAGAACAAAAAATGAAATTATTTTGTGAGCCAAACACTGGCCATGTCACAGATTAAATTTATGATTATGCGTCTTTAACGTTTTAATTTTTAATCTGTGACATGGCCAGTGTTTGGCTCACAAAATAATTTCATTTTTTGTTCCATTACTGGAATCGAAACCTAGGTAAACGAGTAAAATTACCTTGCAACTGAAGGCTGAAAAAATTGTTTATTTGCTGCCCCTTGGAAACAATTATACACGACTGTGCTGATAAACCTCTTACACTATTTGCTTTTCAAACAGCTGAGCAAAACCGAACGTACTCAAACATTCACTAAAGTGACACACAATATTTTTAGCGCAACGCAATCTGACTTTCAAAAATCCCTACAAAAGAATGGCCCTGACTAACATTAACCTATACCTTTCACAAATCACTTACCTCACAAAATCTTCGTTGCTGGAACTACTGCAATACAGCGAGCGCCACTACTGCCAGCTAAATAAAAGATTCAAACTACTGAAGGCACTAACTACTGACAGGGATAGTTAGCAAATGAAAGATTTTAATAGAGAACAAACATTGTATTTACCTTAATATCATCAAGAGTCATAATATATGTAATTTCAAAATTCCGCCATTTCCTTCCACACATCCACCACTGCTGGCGGCTCACCTCTACTGCGCAACGCTACGCGCTGTTCACATCCAGCTGCCGCTGCCCAACACTACAATGGTAGACAACAATGCAAACTAGCCACAGACTGCACACAGCACAGCCAGTGATTTTCATTTAAAGCGCTACGTAACGTTGCCAATAAGAAAACATAAACAGCCTACTTACACGAGTGACAAGCAACCATAGGGCCCTCGGAGTGAAACTACAACAGTGCCCATTGAAAATGGCAGCACAAAACTGGCGCAGCATCTTGAACACAACGAGAGGGCTCGTGAGGACACAGGCAAACCGGAACCTGACGCTGAGCCAAAGAGTGCAGTTGGTAAACGAAACGATCCGGTCGGAAGCGTGGTACGTGGCCCAGATAATGTGTGTACCGACAGGAATTGCGCGAGCGATAGCAGGCGCGGCCTACTACCTGCTGTGGAGGCGGGAAATCTTCAAGGTCTCCCAGGCGACGTGTTCCCTGTCGAGGCATGAAGGCGGACTCGGTCTGACGGACGTAAAAACAAAATGCGCGGCACTGCTCCGTGCGATGAAAATGGAGAACCAGAACAACAACAGCATAACGTTCAGCCTGATCAACGATTACAAACTGGAATCTGAAGAGGCTCCCGTACACTCCATCCACATTCCATTCAAGTTGCGGCACATTAAGGGGATCCGGAAAGGCTCAAAATCATGAATAGTTCAATTTTTACTTTTTTGCGTTTTCTGAATCTGCAGACTATTACCTTTTAATAGATATATAAGTTATTCAATTCCGAAGACTACAACTATTTTTAAATTATTTTTTTTGAAATGTGTTCTACATGGGCGTGACCCACTGTGGCGCTGTTAAACTGCTGTCAAATGGTGTTATTATTAACGTCCGTGTTCATCAGGTACATTTTAGTGATGTGAGATAAAGTATGTGTTGTGGCTAAACCTATTTTCAGAGACTTAGCAGCACCTGAACTGTTGAAAAAGTGTATTGACGGAAAAACTCAAAACCCCAATGAAAGTGTAAATAGTGTTATATGGTCGAGATCCCCAAGACTGTATTTGTTGGAATAGAAACACTTCACTTTGGTGTGTATGATGCTGTTGCGACTTTCAATGATGGCAACATTGTAAGGTGCAAGGTATTTAGGAATATGGGAATGAAGATAGGTTCTAACATGGTACGAGCGATGCTTGCTTTAGACAAGGAACGCCTTCGCGCTGCAGACAGGGCTGTAAAGCGTGTAGAAATACAAGCAAGAGTAAACAGGAGGAGGAACAAGAGGAAGCTGGAGGAGGAGTTTGCAGAGGATGAACATAATCCATCCTATGGACCTGGAATGCACTAAAAAGTTAATCCAATCTTTTTCGCTCGATTCCCAAAACTTTTATTTTCTCATACTAATTACATGTTTTCTAAGGATCTTCCAAACATATTTGTTTCAAACTTTCAGTAAATGTTACACAGTACCTTCTGCATAATTTAAGACAGCCTATTTCCAAAAAACTGTATATTTTTGAGTATATAAATAAAAAATTGCAAAAAAATGTTGTGAATTTTCATTACAATTGAAAAACAATCATCTTTAATAACTGAACAAAAATTTTGTAAAATCCCTGTGTTAAGTTGTAGCCCATATTCCAATAAATAATCTGTAAAAAGTTCAACTTCCTACCTCAAATACTTTGTGAGGAAAGATGTAATTTGTAAGCGTTATTTTAACATTGCAAGTATAGGGCGTTCCGGAGCCCCTTAAACAGATGACAATCGACAAGAGTTACATCGCCGCGGTTGTTGCCAACCCACAACAGAGAATGGCGAGGAAGATTTACGGCGCTCTGAGGGGGAAGGCAAGAAGGACGAAAATAGAGACGAGACTTCCCGACCACGACTGGCCACTGGTCTGGAAGAATGTCTCGGAATGGATACTTCCTGAGCACTCCAGGGACACGTGGTATAAAATCATCCACCAAACAGTGCCGACAAAGGGAAAACTAGCACGCATAAAAATGCGGGAATCTCCCAACTGAGAACTCTGCAACCAAATCGACACCATCGAGCATCTGTTTGGCTGTGAGGGAGCGGGGAAATATTGGCGACAGCGAGAAGAATGATCGCCCACATCAACAGAACCGACGAGAGGGCGCTACACGTCGCAGTTGTCACTGTCCCGGACGCGAAGCCTTTCCCCAACGCAAAACGCCTGGCCACAATGTGGATCACCACCATGACGGCACACGCCATCGTCAGCAAACGGCAGACCGACAAGGCGCAGTCCTTCACGGACCTGTGGGAGGAACACAAGAGGGCCAAACAACGCTCCAAGTACCGCGAGACCTTCCGGAACTTCCTGCAGGTAGCGCTGGACGCCGCTTTCCGAGACGCCTTCAATACGCCGTCACCGAAGCCCTCCCACAACACCCACACCCCAGGCCCTGAGGACGTCGCCAAACGATCCCTTCAAACCCGCGACGCCAAGAGTGGTGCAGTGCGGAAAGCGTTTGCGAAAATGTATACCAAGTGAAAGTGAGTACGCGTATCAGTGCCAAAGTGAGAGTGACGTGTGCCAATTATAGCCACACAGTGTCCAGTGCCCAACAGCCAAATAAAGCTGGCAAAAAGGAAATAATCAGCCATTAATTTAGTGCAAAGGATACAAATAACTCTTCCAAGAAAACAACGAAATGTGAAAAAGTGTATTTCATGTAATTAATGTGTTCTCTCACTCAAATTCTCTCTCTCGCTCTCTCCATTCAAGGTACGTTTATTTTCTTGTTTTTGAACTTTTTTGTTGTTTGTTTCTAGTGTTCATTCCTGTGGTATATATATATATATATATATATATATATATATATATATATATATATATATATCCCTTCGAAGCCGCGACGCCAAGAGTGGTCTAGTGCGGAAAGCGTTTGCGAAAATGTGTGCAAAGTGAAAGTGAGTACGTGTAGCAGTGTGTGTATATATATATATATATATATATATATATATATATATATATATATATATATATATATTGTGAGGTGCCGGGGCTGGGAGTGTATTTAACACTAAATTCTTCGAGAATCTTCGAATATAAATGATGCTCTAAGCCCCCCTATTCTAACTCCGACTTTTGCTGTTGCACATGGATTAAAAAGAAACGCGAACTGACTGTAATCGACCCTGCAAGTGGAATAGGAAAGAGTTTGGAACCTGCAATAATTTAATTTGATAAATAAGTTAAATAAAGGAAGTTTCATTAACATAGTGAGAAATGAAATGGTTGCTCTACTGATTAAAAGAATGAAAGTTGTGTCCAAAATAACAATATGATTTATTATTACTAAACTAGAAATAATAAACAAACCACATGAAACATTCACAATACATCAAATTGGCTCAAATTGGATACCCAAATAAATGCTGGGAAGGTGAAGTTGTCCCTAAACTAGATTGTGACGTTTATGACGAAGTGGTATACGGAGCCAATTCCTTCCAACTCAAATCTTAAGAGAGACACACAGCCAACCCAACATTAATTGCTGCTACATTAGTGAGAACTCAGACAATGAACACCCAAGACAGAACAAAGTTAGAAAAGACAAACAGGCGCGCTCTGCTCAGCTCTGATTATCACCTAGCAAAATTGCCTGCTTTGCCGGTGCTGCAGACGTACATTACCAAGCTGTCTTCTCAATTGCACGGACACGATCTGGTGTACTGGAGGCGATGGCTGGTTGCTTCGACGTCCCGTCGTGGTGATGATAATGTCACGAGTATAGCACAAAACAAATTCTCCTGGTCTGGTTGTTTCAGACTAAAGACTTCCTAGCAATACAAATGCGCCTCTGAGGGAGACGAAGAAGGCTCGCCACACAATCAGTGGCGGTACAGTGATTGATTTTAACAAGCGAAGTCACACAGGAGCTCCGATACAGTCAACATTAGCCAAAACTGCTCAAGACAGACAACATAGGCTTCTTGTATGCAGAACACTCTATTGCGAACTGTACTCGGAAAGTTACGTTGAATTCGAAACTTCAGCAACTTCGTCAAACAGTTACAATTAAATGAAAGTACATTAGACAGCCAACGGAAGGCAGGCTGTCCAGAGCAGCGAGCTCAGTCTTGTAACCTACTCTGACCGAAAGGCGAGAGCCGACTCCCACAAGAGCACCCATACAAACCGAACACAGAAAATTCCCGCCCCCACGACAGTGGCCGAGGTTAAACATTCCAATCAGCAGCTATAAAACCGGCGGAAAATTCCACTCTACTGCCAAAGCACTACCATTTCACCAATGGAGATTCTTGGCGCCAATTTCTTCGCCGATTTTGCTACGTCATGGAGCTATGCCCTGAGCAAGCCTATCACAGTTACGATTTTGCGGAAAACGCGGGAATTTGCCCGCCAAGACTGCTTGGGAACACAAGTCATTCCCACGCCCCACTGGTAGCCCGCCAGAAAGTGTTTTCGCTAAGTTTCTGCGAAGTAACGGAATCTCTAGCCCAGCCGCTCCTTCAGGCCCCTGCGGGCGTGTCTCCGCCGCTATTATGACAATGTCGGCGTCTGGAAAGCATTCACTCGACTCCCTCACACCCGTCAGCTTAACACTTTCAAGATCAGCAGTGCCAGCCTGTCACCAGGCAACCCGGATGACGAGAGATGTTGCGTGGGAAGTCCGCATGTGAAGGAATAGCAACATTCACCGTATGCAATTAGAGAGGAAAATCGAATTACTCAAAGATAGAAATATGAGAGGGTGCTTCTGCCACCTCTCAATATTTTGGCTCATTATGTACCTAAACGTAGCATGCTCTTTGCGACTTAAAATAATTTTAACTTTAGACATTCTATGCCCCAAAATTCTGTGAAAGCTGTTTCGTCCACCCTTGCACAGTACATGAATAACCTCTGTATTCATTTATTTATTCACATAGATGTTCTGGTTTATATTCCCCTTCCCCTTTGGCAAACACATAGCGAACATTCCAAAAGAGGTGCATTTCTAATGCCATACATAATATTTGTTTTTAAATTCAAAATACAAAAAAAAGATCTATGTAACGCACGTTTGTAATTTAAAAAAGGTATAAACAAATGACAGGAAAAATTATCTGAAGGACACTCAAAGAATAGAAGTATTATAACTCAACCAAAAGACAACTAAAAGAACAATCACAACAGAAACGAGAAAATGTACACCACGGTCCAATAATCAAGCACACCATTTTATGTAAGAACCTGTAACTGTTAAAAATTGTAAATAGAAGTTTATATACGTTACAAAAAAAATGAAAAGTTTAATTTTTTATTTTCTGACAATTATTTTGCGAAGCTGCACAGGTACACAGAGCAGTATTTTTTAAGTGATTGTGTGTCAATTATCAAAGTTCTGGCACTCACACGTAATCAACTACGCTCTCCAAAATTCCAGGACATGCTCAGATTTGATTGGACATATGCAGGATTTAACGGGCTACACACAGAAAAATTTGAAAACTTTAAAAACATATGTTTTGACAGAGCACACGGGAAACTGTGCGACTGTGAAACTGTTGCATTCATTTGTTGCTGTTTGAGTGACAAACTCTTATGTTTCCATCACTTTTTTTGGGAGTGATTATCACATCCATAGAAAAACCTAAATCGGGGAAGGTAGAATAATCTTTTTACCCATTTGCTAAGTGTACAAGTTAGGTGGGTCGACAACATATTCCTGTCATGAGATGCACATGCCCGCTATAACACACAACCCACGTGACAGGTGGCCCCACTGTTGTTACGATTCCATACTGTCACCATTGTGGCAGGGGAAAGGTATAGCGCCACATCACAGGCCTATGATTTCGGTTGTTGGTGGATTTGTCCAATGTATACATTTACAAATGCGTCTATACTCTACATCTACATCTACATGATTACTCTGCAATTCACATTTAAGTGCTTGGCAGGGGGTTCATCGAAACACAAACATACTACCTCCCTACCATTCCACTCCCGAACAGCGCGTGGGAAAAACGAACACCTAAACCTTTCTGTTCGAGCTCTGTTTTCTCTTATTTTGATGATCATTCCTACGTATGTAGGTTGGGCTCAACAAAATGGTTTCGCACAGTGCGTGGCGGTGCGTACCTTCTACCACAACTAGTCGTTCCCTTTTCTGCTCCACTCGAAAAACAGAGCACGGGAGAAATGACTCTCTGTGTGCCTCGCGTGAGCCCCTCTTTCTCGAATCTTCACTTCATGGTTCTCACGCGCAATGTACGCTGCTGGCCATTAAAATTGGTACACCACGAAGATGACGTGCTACAGACGCGAAATTTAACCGACTGGAAGAAGATGCTGTGATATGTAAATGATTAGCTTTTCAGAGCATTCACACAAGGATGGCGCCGGTGGCGACACCTACAACGTGCTGACATGAGGAAAGTTTCCAACCGATTTCTCATACACAAACAGCAGTTGACCGGCGTTGCCTGGTGAAACGTTGTTGTGGTGCCTCGTGTAAGGAGGAGAAATGCGTGCCATCACGTTTCCGACTTTGATTAACGTCGGATTGTAGCGTATTGGGATTCCGGTTTATCATATCGCGACATTGCTGCTCGCGTTGGTCGAGATCCAATGACTGTTAGCAGAATATGATATCGGTGGATTCAGGAGGGTAATAAGGAACGCCGTGCTGGATCCCAACGGCCTCGCATCACTATCAGCCGAGATGACAGGCATCTTATCAGCATGGCTGTAACGGATCGTGCAGCCACTTCTCGATCCCTGAGTCAACAGATGGGGACGTTTGCAAGACAACAACCTTCTGCACGAACAGTTCAATGACGTTTGCTGCAGCATGGATTATCAGCTCGGAGACTGTGGCTGCGGTTACCCTTGACGCTGCATCACAAACAGGAGTGACTGCGATGGTGTACTCAACGACGAATCTAGGTGCACGAATGGCAAAACGTCATTTTTTCGTATGAATCGAGGTTCTGTTTACAGCATCATGATTGTCGCATCCGTGTTTGGCGACATCGCGGTGTACGCACATTGGAAGCGTGTATTCATCATCGCCATACTCGCGTATCTCTCGGCGTGATGATATGGGGTGCCATTGGTTACATGTCTCGGTCACCTCTTGTTCGTACTGAAGGCACTTTGAATAGTATACGTTACATTTCAGATGAGTTACGACCCGTGGCTCTACCGTTCATTCGATCCGTGCGAAACCCTACAATTCAGCAGGATAATGCACGGCCGCATGTTGCAGGTCCTGTACGGGCCTTTCTGGAGACAGAAAGTGTTCGACAGCTGTCCTGGCCAACACATTCTCCAGATCTCTCACCAATTCAAAACGTCTGGTCAATGGTGGCCGAGCAACTGGCTCGTCACAATAAGCCGGTCACTACTCTTGATGAACTGTGGTATCGTTTTGAAGCTGCATGGGCAGCTGTACCTGTACACTCCATTCAAGCTCTGTTTGACTTAATGAACAGGCGTATCAAGGCCGTTATTACGCCCAGATGTGGTTGTTCTGGGTACTCATTTCTTCGGATGTATGCACCCAAACTGCGTGAAAATGTAATCACATGTCAGTTATAGTATAATACATTGGCCCAATGAATACCCGTTTATCGTCTGCATTTCTTCTTGGTGTAGCAATTTTAATGGCCAGTAGTGTTTGTTGACGTAGGTAGAATCGATCGGCAGCCAGCTTCAAATGCCGGTTCTCTAAATTTTCTCAATCGCGTTTCTGGCAATGGACGTCAGCTTCTCTTTAGGGATTCTGATTTTAGTTCCCGAAGCATCTCCGGTAACAAATCTTGCAGCCTGCCTTTGAGTTACTTACATGTTTTTCTTCAATCTGTCCTGGTACGGGTCCCAAACACTCGATCAGTACCCAAGAGTACGTCGCACCACGGTCGTCCATGCAGTCACCTTTGCAGCTGAACCACTCCTTCCTAAAAGCTTCCCAATAAATCGGAGTAGACTATTCGCCTTCCCTACCCCAATTCTCACTTGCTCGTTCCATTTAATTTCGCTTTGCCACTCTACCCCCAGATATTTATTTGACTATGTCAAGCATCCGCATTATCTTACGTTTTAAGTAGTTCTAAGTTCTAGGTTACTGATGACCTCAGATGTCCCAAAGCGCTCAGAACCATTTGAACCAATTGTTTCTGTCCACCCTGCCCGCCAAGTAACTTATGTATACAGAGAGTGACAGCGGTTCTTTGACACTTCCCTCGTCCCACGATACCCTTGTCTCTGATGAACTTTGGCCACAGAGGACAACGTACTGGGTTCTGTTACTTAAGAAGTCTTCGAGCCAACTGTGGACTTATTCTATATGCACGTATCTTCGTTAACAGCCTGCAGTGGGACACCGATTCTAGAAATATGGAATGCTCCTATTGCCCTTCACCCATTGCCCGCACTGTAAAATGTGACGACAGCGCAAGCAGTGTTTCGCACGATCTAGAACCATGGTGATTTGTGGACATAAGCTTCTCGGTCTCAAGAAAGTTTATTGTATTCGATATGAGAATATCTTCAAAGATTCTGGAGCAAACAGAAATTAAGGATATTGCCCTAATTTTGCGGGTTTGTTCTACTAGTATTCTTATATACTAGTGTCGTCTGAGCTTTTTACCAGTCGCCTGGGACTTTGTACTGGGTAACAGATTCACGATAAACACAAGCTTCGTAGGGGTCCAATGCCGTAAAACCGATTTGGGTTCCAACCGGACCTGGTGATTTATTTGCTTTCAAATCTTCCAGTTGTTTGTCTACGTCAGGGACGATTATTACTACGTCGTCCATACGGGAGCCTGTCCGATGGTCAAATAGTGGTATGTTTGTATGATTCTCCCGAGTGAGCGATTTCTTGAATGCGAAATTTAAAACTTCGGCATTCGTTTTCCTATCTTCAACTGCCACACCAGACTGATCAACAAGGGTTGGAATGGAATCCATACACCCGCATTTTACTTAGGACCATAGCGTAATCGTCCAGGTGTCACAGTATCGTAAGGCTAACGCCTGCAGTTCGACTACCCTTCATACAGCTGCGCAGCAGCCGTGGCCTGAATTCCTCGCCCGCTCGCTACACCGGCTCAGGCGAACGTCGTGGGAACAACTTACTCTGCCATGTAACGACAAAAAAATGGTTCAAAGGGCTCTGAGCACTATGGGACTTAACTTCTAAGGTCATCAGTCCTTTAGTACTTAGAACTACTTAAACCTAACTAACTTAAGGGGCTCCGGAAAGGCTCAAAATCATGAAAAGTTCAATTTTTACTTTTTTGCGTTTTCTGAATCTGCATACTATTACCTTTCAATAGATATATAATTTATTCAATTCCGAAGACTACAACTATTTTTAATTTTTTTTGAAATGTGTTCTACATGGGCCTGACCCACTGTGGCGCTGTTAAACTGCTGTCAAATGGTGTTATTATTAACGTCCGTGTTCACCAGGTACATTTTAGTGATGTGAGATAAGATATGTGTTGTGGCTAACCTATTTTCAGAGACTTAGCAGCACCTGAACTGTTAAAAAAGTGTATTCACGGAAAAACTCAAACCCCCAATAAAAGTGTAAATAGTGTTATATGGTCGAGAATCCCCAAGACTGTATTTGTTGGAATAGAAACACTTCACTTTGGTGTGTATGATGCTGTTGCGACTTTCAGTGATGGCAACATTGTAAGGTGCAAGGTATTTAGAAATATGGGAATGAAGATAGGTTCTAACATGGTATGAGCGATGCTTGCTTTAGACAAGGAACGCCTTCGGGCTGCAGACAGGGCTGTAAAGAGTCTAGAAATACAAGCAGGAGTAAACAGGAGGAGGAACAAGAGGAAGCTGGAGGAGCAGTTTGCAGAGGATGAAGATAATCCATCCTATGGACCTGGAATGCACTAAAAAGTTAATCCAATCTTTTTCGCTCGATTCCCAAAACTTTTATTTTCTCATACTAATTACATGTTTTCTAAGGATCTTCCAAACATATTTGTTTCAAACTTTCAGTAAATGTTACACTGTACCTTCTGTATAATTTAACACAGCCTTTTTCCAAAAAACTGTGTATTTTTGAATATATAAATAAAAAATTGCAAAAAAACGTTGTGAATTTTCAACACAATTGAAAAAAAATCATCTTTAATAACTGAACAAAAATTCTGTAAAATCCCTGTGTTAAGTTGTAGCCCATATTCCAATAAATAATCTGTAATAAGTTCAACTTCCTACCTCAAATACTTTGTGAGGAAAGATGTAATTTATAAGCGTTATTTTAACATTGCAAGTATAGGGCGTTCCGGAGCCCCTTAAAGACATCAAACACATCCACGCCCGAGGTAGGATTCGAACCTGCAACCATTGCGGTAGCGCCGTTCCAGACTCTAGCGCCTAGAACCGCTCGGCCACTGCGGCCGGCATGTAACAACAATCGGGCGAAGGGTACGTGCCAGCGCTTTGATTGGAAAGACTAGGGAGATCAAGATAGGTCGCGGTCTTGAATTCATCAGCAGCCGATCGCGTTCTATGAAACCCGAATTGATCGTCTCGTCTTCCCGTGGGATAAATGTCTTAAAGTGAGTGGTGATTACTTTCAAATTCTGCCATTCCATGGTGCAGTGGTGGGTGTTTGCTTTTCATTTGATTGCCCCTAATACCAAGCAACTAAAAATATTCCACCAAGAGATCAACATTTCAAGTGAAGTAAACCATTTGAAATGATTTTGCAAGCTGAAGAAACTCTCCTAGGAATTCACAGACCTACAGCTCAACAACTTGAAACACCTAAGAATTACGAGGAACAAATACTTCACGTGCATTGTACTCGTCGGAAGAAAGCGGCGTGTGTTTGACACTTCTTCAGAACTCAGTACACGTGCCTTTAATAAAAGCTGCTGGATCTTACGTTTAACTCTTTAAAAAGAACTACAATTTACATAACCAATTTTCCAAAGTAACCAATGTAGCTCTTGCTGATGTCTACTTTGTAAGAAATCTCAGTAAATGTCATCCCAAGAACACAGTGAGATCTTCACTTCCAACTGCTCAGGAACTATAGATTTCCCCAGAAACTCATGAACCTCGTGGAACTGACTCCGGACTGACACTTCTTTGCAGATTAAAACCGTGTATCTTACCGAAATTTGAAGTCGGTACCTTTGCCTTTCGCATGCAAGGGCTCAACCGATTAAGCTACCCAAGAAGAGCTATGACCCGACCTCACGGCCTTACTTCCGTCGCTATGCTCATTTCGTGAACAGTTTATCTGTAAGATCTTGATGCCAAAGCGAATTCGCCAGTATCATTTCTCTTTTTCGTCCATCCCTTTCTCCATTCTGATTTGATTCGTTTTGAAGTTTTATGTAATGACCCAGCATGTCCTTATACTCGTCAGAATCCGACTCTAAACTAAAAATCATGATTCGTACTGCGTCTGCAGCGACAATTTGAGCAGCAGTTGGCACCAGACTGACACCAGGATCTCTTATAAATCGGTTACTTCAAGGACATCTCCAAGCCAGACGTCCTACAGGGTGCATTCCACTGACTCCAAACCACCGCCATTTGTGACTTCAGTAGTATCAAGCGCGGGCTCATTATAAAGCAGGGTGGAGAAATGTTGCGCTTTCTGATGAAAGCTGTTTCTGACTCAGTGATGGCCGTGTGTCGATTAGGAGGAGGCAAGTTGGGAGCCTGCAACGAGCCTGTCTGCTTGCTAGACATACTGGGTCTAAAACTCAAGTTGGGTGTCCATTTGGGACTTCAGTAGTATCAAGTGCAAGCTTCTGAAAGCTGGTTCTGACTCAGTGATGGCCGTGTGTCGATTAGGAGAAGGCAAGTTGGGAGCCTGCAACGAGCCTGCCTGCTTGCTAGACATACTGGGTCTATACTGGAGTTGGGTGGCCATTTGTGACTTCAGTAGTATCAAGCGCGAGCTTCTGAAAGCTGGTTCTGTCTCAGTGATGTCCGTGTGTCAATTAGGAGGAGGCAAGTTGGGAGCCTGCAACGAGCCTCTCCGCTTGCTAGACATACTGGGTCTATACTGGAGTTGCGTGGCCGATTGTGACTTCAGTAGTATGAAGCGCGAGCTTCTGAACGCTGTTTCTGACTCGGTGATGGCCGTGTGTCGATTAGGAGGAGGCAAGTTGGGAGCCTGCAACGAGCCTGTCTGCTTGCTAGGCATACTGGGTATAAAACTCAAGTTGGGTGGCCATTTGTGACTTCAGTAGTATGAAGCGCGAGATTCTGAAAGCTGTTTCTGACTCGGTAATGGCCGTGTGTCGATTAGGAGGAGGCAAGTTGGGAGCCTGCAACGAGCCTGTCTGCTTGCTAGACATACTGGGTATAAAACTCAAGTTGGGTGGCCATTTGTGACTTCAGTAGTATCAAGCGCGAGATTCTGAAAGCAGGTTCTGACTCAGTGATGGCCGTGTGTCGATTAGGAGGAGGCAAGTTGGGAGCCTGCAACGAGCCTGTCTGCTTCCTAGACATACTGGGTCTAAAACTCAAGTTGGGTGGCCATTTCAGGCTTCAATAGTATCAAGCGCGAGCTTCTGAAAGCTGGTTCTGACACAGTGATGGCCGTTTGTCGATTAGGAGGAGGCAAGTTGGGAGCCTGCAACGAGCCTGTCTACTTGCTAGACTTACTGGGTCTAAAACTCCAGTTGGGTGGCCATTTGTGACTTCAGTGGTATCAAGCGTGAGCTTCTGAAAGCTGGTTCTAACTCAGATATGGCCGTGTGTCGATTAGGAGGAGGCAAGATGGGAACCTGCAACGAGCCTGTCTGCTTGCTAGACATACTGGGTCTAAAACTCAAGTAGGGTGGCCAGTTGTGACAGAAGAAGTATCAAGCGTGAGCTTCTGAAAGCTGGTTCTGACTCAGTAATGTCCGTGTGTCGATTAGGAGGAGGCAAGTTGGGAGCCTGCAACGAGCCTGTCTGCTTGCTAGACATACTGGGTATAAAACTCAAGTTGGGTGGCCATTTGTGACTTCAGTACTATCAAGCGTAAACTTCTGGAAGCTGGTTCTGACTCAGTGATAGCCATGCGTCGATTAGGAGGAGGCAAGTTGGGAGCCTGCAACGAGCCTGTCTGCTTGCTAGACATACTGGGTCTAAAACTCAAGTTGGGTGGCCATTTGTGACTTCAGTAGTATCAAGCGTGAGCTTCTGAAAGCTGGCTCTGACTCAGTGATGGCCGTGTGTCGATTAGGAGGAGGCAAGTTGGGAGCCTGCAACGAGCCTGTCTGCTTCCTAGACATACTGGGTCTAAAACTCAAGTAGGGTGGCCATTTGTGACTTCAGTAGTATCAAGAGCGAGCTTCTGAAAGCAGATTCTGACTCAGTGATGGAAGTGTGTCGATTGGGAGGAGGCAAGTTGGGAGCTTACAACGAGCCTGTCTGCTTGCTAGACATACTGGGTCTTAAACTCAAGTTGGGTGGCCATTTGTGACTTCAGTAGTATCAAGCGCGAGATTCTGAAAGCAGGTTCTGACTCAGTGATGGCCGTGTGTCGATTAGGAGGAGGCAAGTTGGGAGCCTGCAACGAGCCTGTCTGCTTCCTAGACATACTGGGTCTAAAACTCAAGTTGGGTGGCCATTTCAGACTTCAATAGTATCAAGCGCGAGCTTCTGAAAGCTGGTTCTGACACAGTGATGGCCGTGTGTCGATTAGGAGGAGGCAAGTTGGGAGCCTGCAACGAGCCTGTCTACTTGCTAGACTTACTGGGTCTAAAACTCCAGTTGGGTGGCCATTTGTGACTTCAGTGGTATCAAGCGTGAGCTTCTGAAAGCTGGTTCTAACTCAGATATGGCCGTGTGTCGATTAGGAGGAGGAGGCAAGATGGGAGCCTGCAACGAGCCTGTCTGCTTGCTAGACATACTGGGTCTAAAACTCAAGTTGGGTGGCCAGTTGTGACAGAAGAAGTATCAAGCGTGAGCTTCTGAAAGCTGGTTCTGACTCAGTAATGTCCGTGTGTCGATTAGGAGGAGGCAAGTTGGGAGCCTGCAACGAGCCTGTCTTCTTGCTAGACATACTGGGTTTACAACTCGAGTAGGGAGGCCATTTGTGACTTCAGTAGTATGAAGCGCGAGCTTCTGAAAGCTGGTATTGACTCAGAAATGGCCGTGTGTCGATTAGGAGGAGGCAAGTTGGGAGCCTGCAACGAGCCTGTCTGCTTCCTAGACATACTGGGTCTAAAACACAAGTTGGGTGGCCATTTGTGACTTCAGTCGTATCAAGCGCGAGCTTCTGAAAGCTGGTTCTGACGCAGTGTTGAACGTCTGTCAATTAGGAGGAGGCAAGTTGGGAGCCTGCAACGAGCCTCTCTGCTTGCTAGACATACTGGGTCTAAAACACAAGTTGGGTGGCCATTTGTGACTATAGTCGTATCAAGCGCGAGCTTCTGAAAGCTGGTTCTGACTCAGTGATGGCCGTGTGTCAATTAGGAGGAGGCAAGTTGGGAGCCTGCAACGAGCCTGTCTGCTTGCCAGACGTACTGGGTTTAAAACACAAGTTGGGTGGCCATTTGTGACTTCAGTAGTATCAAGTGTGAGCTTCTGAAAGCTGGTTCTGACTCAGTGATGGCCGTGTGTCGATTGGGAGGAGGGAAGTTGGGAGCCTGCAACGAGCCTGTCTGCTTGCTAGACATACTGCGTCTACAACTCAAGTTGGGTGGCCATTTGTGACTTTAGTAGTATCAAGCGCGAGCATCTGAAAGCTGGTTCTGTCTCAGTGATGTCCGTGTGTCGATTAGGAGGAGGCAAGTTGGGAGCCTGCAACGAGCCTGTCTGCTTGCTAGACATACTGGGTCTACAACTCGAGTTGGGTGGCCATTTGTGACTTCAGTAGTATGAAGCGCAAGCTTCTGAAAGCTGGTTTTGACTCAGGGATGGCCGTGTGTCGATTAGGAGGAGGCAAGTTGGGAGCCTGCAACGAGCCTGTCTGCTTCCTAGACATACTGGGTCTAAAACACAAGTTGGGTGGCCATTTGTGACTTCAGTTGTATCTAGCACGAGCTTCTGAAAGCTGGTTTTGACTCAGCGATGGCCGTGTTTCAATTAGGAGGAGGCAAGTTGGGAGCCTGCAACGAGCCTGTCTGCTTGCTAGACATACTGGGTCTAAAACACAAGTTGGGTGGCCATTTGTGACTATAGTCGTATCAAGCGCGAGCTTCTGAAAGCTGGTTCTGACTCAGTGATGGCCGTGTGTCAATTAGGAGGAGGCAAGTTGGGAGCCTGCAACGAGCCTGTCTGCTTGCTAGACGTACTGGTTTTAAAACACAAGTTGGGTGGCCATTTGTGACTTCATTAGTATCAAGCGTGAGCTTCTGAAAGCTGGTTCTGACTCAGTGATGGCCGTGTGTCGATTGGGAGGAGGGAAGTTGGGAGCCTGCAACGAGCCTGTCTGCTTGCTAGACGTACTGGGTTTAAAACACAAGTTGGGTGGCCATTTGTGACTTCATTAGTATCAAGCGTGAGCTTCTGAAAGCTGGTTCTGACTCAGTGATGGCCGTGTGTCGATTAGGAGGAGGAAAGTTGGGAGCCTGCAACGAGCCTGTCTGCTTGCTAGACATACTGGGTCTATACTGGAGTTGGGTGGCCATTTGTTACTTCAGTAGTAACAAGCGCGAGCTTCTGAAAGCTGATTCTGACTCAGTGATGTCCGTGTGTCAATTAGGAGGAGGCAAGTTGGGAGCCTGCAACGAGCCCGTCTGCTTGCTAGACATACTGGGTCTACAACTCGAGTTGGGTGGCCATTTGTGACTTTAGTAGTATCAAGCGCGAGCTTCTGAAAGCTGGTTCTGACTCAGTGATGGCCGTGTGTCGATTAGGAGGAGGGAAGTTGGGGGCCTGCAACGAGCCTGTCTGCTTCCTAGACATACTGGGTCTAAAACTCAAGTTGGGTGTCCATTTGTGACTTGAGTAGTATCAAGCGTGAGCTTCTGAAAGCTGGTTCTCTCTCAGTGATGTCCGTGTGTCAATTAGGAGGAGGCAAGTTGGGCACCTGCAACGAGCCTGTCTGCTTCCTAGACATACTGGGTCAAAAACCCAAGTTGGGTGGCCATTTGTGACTCTAGTAGTATCAAGCGCGAGCTTCTGAAAGCTGGTTCTGACTCAGTGATGGCCGTGTGTCGATTAGGTGGAGGGAAGTTGGGAGCCTGCAACGAGCCTGTCTGCTTGCTAGACATACTGTGTGTATACTGGAGTTGGGTGGCCATTTGTTACTTCAGTAGTAACAAGCGCGAGCTTCTGATTGCTGGTTCTGACTCAGTGATGGCCCTGTGTCGATTAGGAGGAGGGAAGTTGGGAGCCTGAAACGAGCCTGTCTGCTTGCTAGACATACTGGGTCTATACTGGAGTTGGGTGGCCATTTGTTACTTCAGTAGTAACAAGCGCGAGCTTCTGAAATCTGATTCTGACTCAGTGATGTCCGTGTGTCAATTAGGAGGAGGCAAGTTGGGAGCCTGCAACGAGCCTGTCTGCTTGCTAGACATACTGGGTCTACAACTCGAGTTGGGTGGCCATTTGTGACTTTAGTAGTATCAAGCGCGAGCTTCTGAAAGCTGGTTGTGACTCAGTGATGGCCGTGTGTCGATTAGGAGGAGGGAAGTTGGGGGCCTGCAACGAGCCTGTCTGCTTCCTTGACATACTCGGTCTAAAACCCAAGTTGGGTGGCCATTTGTGACTTCAGTAGTATCAAGCGTGAGCTTCTGAAAGCTGGTTCTGTCTCAGTGATGTCCGTGTGTCAATTAGGAGGAGGCAGGTTGGGAGCCTGCAACGAGCCTGTCTGCTTGCTAGACATACTGGGTCTAAAACTCAAGTTGGGTGGCCATTTGTGACTTTAGTATTATCAAGCGTGAGCTTCTGAAAGCTGGTTCTGACTCAGTGATGTCCGTGTGTCAATTAGGAGGAGGCAAGTTTGGGAGCCTGCAAAGATCCGGTGCGCGTGCTAGACATACTGGGTCTAAACCTAGAGTTATGGTCTTGGGTAAGGTTTCGTGTGACAGCAGGAGCACTCCCATGATTCTCCCACGTAGCCTCTCTGCAGTTTTCCACGTCAATCTGGAATCTGCAACAAACCGAAGACACGGATATTTGTCTGATTTTTAGGATCCCTTTTTCGGTGCCTGTTGTGGTTCCATCCACGAGCAGCATTTCAGAGGTTATTATGCAACAGGATAAGGGTAGGACAGATATCGTTGTTGTAACTGAACATGCTCTACATCTAGTCGACATGTTGTCTTAGCTGCTCTGTCTCCATATCCGTCACCATTCGAGCATATACTACCGGCGATCAAAATTGCTACACCAAGAAGAAATGCAGATGATAAACGGATATTGATTGGACAGATATATTATACTAGAACTGACATGTGATTACATTTTCAAGCAATTTAGGTGCATAAAAGCAGAGAAATCAGTACCCAGAACAACCACCTCTGGCGGTAATAACGGCCTTGATACGCCTGGACATTGAGTCAAACAGAGCTTGGATGGCGTGTACAGGTACAGCTGCCCATACAGCTTCAACACGATACCACAGTTCATCAAGTGTACTGACTGGCTTATTGTGACGAGCCAGTCGCTCGGCCACCAGTGACCAGACGTTTTCAGTTGGTGAGAGATCTGGAGAATGTGCTGGCCAGGGCAGCAGTCGAACAACTTCTGTGTACAGAAAGGTCCGTACACGACCTGCAACATGCGGTCGTGCATTATCCTGCTGAAATGTAGGATTTCGCAGGGATCGAATGAAGGGTAGAGCCACGGGTCGTAACGCATCTGAAAGGTAACGTCCGATGTGCGTTCACTGCGATATCGCCAAACACGGATGCGACCATTAGGATGTTGTAAACAGAACTTGGATTCGTCCGAAAAAATTATTTTTGCCATTCGTACACCCAGGGTCGTCGGTGAGTACACCATCACAGGCGCTCCTGTCTGTGATGCAGCGTCAAGGGTAACGGCAGCCACGGTCTCCGAGCTGACAATCCATGCTGCTGCAAACGTCGTTGAACTGTTCGTGCAGATGGTTGTTGTCTTGCACACGTCCCCATCTGTTGACTCAGGGATCGAGACGTGGCTGCACGATCCGTTACAGCCATGCTGATAAGATGCCTGTCATCTCGACTGCTAGTGATAGGAGGCCTTTGGGATCCAGCACGGCGTTCCGTATTACCCTCCTGAAGCCACCGATTCCATATTCTGCTAACAGTCATTGGCTCTCTACCAACGCGAGCAGCATTGTCGCGATACGATAAACCGCAATCGCGATAGCTACAATCTGAGCTTTATCAAAGTCGGAAACGTGATGGTACGCATTTCTCCTCCTTACACGAGGCATCACAACAACGTTTCACCAGGCAACGCCAGTCTACTACTGTTTGTGTATGAGAAATCGGTTGGAAACATTCCTCATGTCAGCACGTTGTAGGTGTCGCCACCGGCGCCAACCTTGTGTGAATGCTCTGAAAACCTAATCGTTTGCATATCACGGCATCTTGTTCATGTCGGTTAAATTTCGCCTCTGTATCACGTCATATTGGTGGTGTAGCAATGTTAACGGCCAGTAGTGTATATGCGACTACAACGGGTGACAATCTCACTGTCATCCACCAAAAGCATTACCCATCGCTTAATTGAGCGACGAAAGGCATCCGGCATGGACCTCCATCCCAGAAACTGACATGCGACAGCTGTACAACAAAATGCGAGGAAGGATTCTGTCGGCTACACCGGTTATTAATTTATCAGTATCTCACATCTGCAATGGCTTATCTCTCGGTTATACTAAGCTGTGATCTTGCAGTGTTAATCACTTAAATAAGTTACCTAGAAAAAAATATTCCCGACATTTCGTTACTCTGTATTTAGTACTGTTTGGTGTTGCGACTTTTTTTGTGTCAGCGAATTTGTCTAGAGAAAAGAGAACCGTTCATTTATTCGGGTTAGGTGTCGGAATATCTGCATATTGTCTCCAAATTGGAAAGTGGGAAACGAGCAGCAGCCGATGGACTTGGCAAGGAAATAATATGTTACAACACATCGTAACTAAAGTATCATTATATGCCATCCGTCCTGGTTTGCTTTGTTGATGCCTGCCAGTGCTGAGCAGAACATTTTAATAAATGTGAAAGTTAAAATCGTGTTGGCATTTAATGAAATCGTTGTTGCTAGACGAGCTAGGTAATGATGAAACCACGATCAGGTCTGACACAAATGTAACGCTCATTGGAACGGACGCAGCCCGTGTAGCTCCGAGCGGCTTAGCTCGTTATGACTAATAATAATGTGTGGGGGATCGCCACACATGTTTACGTACCGATCGGCCGCGCCCGCTAATCCTTTCTATGCGGCGTGATCACAAGCGCCCGCGGATGATTAAAGACGGCGGTTAAAACATGCATGGCGACCCCTCTAATTACGTCCATTATGGAGCATAGCGCGCCCCGGTAATTCGGGGGCGCGTGTTTAAAACGGTGCGTACGTCCGTCGGATCCAGACTGGCTCTCCGGCGTTTATTGGTGGCGGCGCTGGTAATTGGTTCGCAGCGGACGCGTCGCTCGCTGAGGCCTGTTTATGTGGTGGGTGGGAGGGAGGGAGGGAGGCAGGCCTCGTAACAGCTGCGCGGTTTGTTGCATAGCGAGGGAAACTCGCTTGCGATTCGTCCGCGCTGAATAGATAACTCGGCACGCTGGTGAAAATTTCGTTGATCAGCCTAATATCTGAGGCTGGTGTTTCTTTATTTTTGTAAAATGTAACGACACGATACTTGAGCCGCGCGTGGCTCGCGCTCGAGCCATCTGGCCCAACCGCGCCCGGTACCCGCAAAGGTGTCTCGACAGCAGGGACAGTGGGTGAAGAGCCACCGTGGCACAACAAGCGAGTTAGAAAACTGCTGCGGAAGCAAAAGGGAACTTCACAGCGAACATAAACATAGCCAAAGCCTTGCAGACAAACAAAAATTACTAGAAGCAAAATGTAGTGTGAGGAGGGCTATGCGAGAGGCGTTCAATGAATTCGAAAGTAGAGTTCTATGCACTGACTTGGCAGAAAATCCTAAGAAATTTTTGTCTCATGTCAAAGCGGTAGGTGGATAAAAACAAAATGTCCAGACACTCTGTGACCAAAATGGTACTGAAACAGAGGATGACAGACTAAAGGCCGAAATACTAAATGTCTTTTTCCAAAGTTGTTTCACAGAGGAAGACTGCACTGTAGTTCCTTCTCTAGATTGTCGCACAGATGACAAAATGGTAGGTATCGAAATAGACGACAGAGGGATAGAGAAACAATTAAAATCGCTCAAAAGAGGATAGGTCGCTGGACCTGGTGGGATACCAGTTCGATTTTACACAGAGTACGAGAAGGAACTTGACCCCCTTTTTGCAGCGGTGTACCGTAGGTCTCTAGAAGAGCGTAGCGTTCCAAAGGATTGGAAAAGGGGACAGGTCATCCCCGTTTTTAAGAAGGGACGTCGAGCAGATGTGCCGAACTATAGACTTATATCTCTAACGTCGATTACTTGTAGAATTTTGGAACACGTATTATGTTCGAGTGTAATGACTTTTCTGGAAACTAGAAATCTTCTCTGTGGGAATCAGCATGGGTCTCGAAAAAGACGATCGTGTGAAACCCAGCTCGCGCTATTCGTCCACGAGACTCTGATGGCCATAGACACGGGTTCCCAGGTAGATGCCGTGTGTCTTGACTTCCGCAAGGCGTTCGATACAGTTCCCTACAGTCGTTTAATGAACAAAGTAAGGGCATATGGACTATCAGACCAATTGTGTGATTGGATTGAGGAGTTCCTAGATCACATAACGCAGCATGTCATTCTCAATGTCGTTGGACCGTTGCTATTCACAATATACGTAAATGACCTTGTGGATGACATCGGAAGTTCACTGAGGCATTTTGCGGATGATGCTGTGGTATATCGAGAGGCTGTAACAATGGAAAATTGTACTGAAATGCTGGAGGATCTGCAGCGAATTGGCGCATGGTGCAGGGAATGGCAATTGAATCTCAATGTAGACAAATGTAATGTGCTGCGAATACACAGAAAGAAAGATCCGTTATCATTTAGCTACAATATAGCAGGTCAGCAACTGGAAGCAGTCAATTCCATAAATTATCTGGGAGTACGCAATAGGAGTGATTTAAAATGGAATGATCATATAATGTTCATCGTCGGTAAAGCAGATGCCAGACTGAGATTCATTGGAAGAATCCTAAGGAAATGCAATCCGAAAACAAAGGAAGTAGGTTACAGTACGCTTGTTCGCACACTGCTTGAATACTGCTCAGCAGTGTGGGATCCGTACCAGATAGGGTTGAGAGAAGAGGTAGAGAAGATCCAACGGAGAGCAGCGCGCTTCGTTACAGCATCATTTAGTAATCGCGAAAGCGTTACGGAGATGATAGAAAAACTCCAGTGGAAGACTCTGCAGGAGAGATGCTCATCAGCCCGGTACGGGCGTTTGTTGAAGTTTCGAGAACATACCTTCACCGAGGAGTCAAGCAGTATATTGCACCCTCCTACGTATATCTCGCGAAGAGACCATGAGGATAAAATCAGAGAGATTAGAGCCCACACAGAGAGGCATACCGACAATCCTTCTTTCCACTGGAATAGAAGGGAGAACCGATAGAGGTACTCAAGGTACCCTCCGCCACACACCGTCAGGTATGATGCAGATGTAGATACCAGGTACGTCAGAACCGCTTGCCCTATTGGACTGTAAATGTAATCACTGTGCACGGACAGAGACCAGCTGCCTAGAGATTAAATTTATTTTCGGTTAGTTTGTTTTTCGAATGGTACAGGACGACAGATGATTAAGTTTCTGCCGACTTTAGTTTAGAGAACATTATTCACATCGTGTTCATGGATCTATAGTCAACGCAGGAAAGACAGGCTAAATCTGCATCCTACAGTTGCTGTATCCAGCGCTACCAAAGTTGATTAATGTAATCTACTATTTACTATTCTGTGCTACTTTCATTGTGCGTCCACTGCTCTAGAACCCACGCACCATTCCCTCTAAAACACCTGCGTTATTATTGTCCAGCGGCAGAGACATTGCCATCAAACTGGACGCCCCCGGTCCACAACAGCCGGCAAGGCTGGGGCACTCAGTCCTTGTGCGGCCAATTGATGAACTGCTTGAATGAGAACTAGTGGCTCCGAAAACGCAAGCTGACAACGGCAGGGACAGCGGTGTGCTGAGCGCTTGCCTCTCCATATCCGCATCCGGTGACTCGTGTCGTTGAGGATGACACGGCGGTCGGTCGACAGCGTTGGGCCTTCCGACACATGTTCGGTGTTTAGTTTTAGATGCCAATGCGCAAGTATGGAAATTTTTCATAAGTAGATCTAACATTTTGCCACTCTATATTTAATGTTGCAAGAAGATGTAAAACTACTATAAAACTCAAAAGTATTTTATTATTTTAAATTTGTCATAAGATTTCTTCTATCTGGAAAATTTGGTTTGGGAAGGGATTTTGTTTATTAACTGTGGTGGCGCGTTTCAGATTCAATCGATCATCTGATGAGCTACTATAAAAAAGTAACAAACGCCATGTTACAGTTTTTTCAAAAACACACAAATGTCTTAAAATGTCTGTTCTAAAGGAATAGTATTCAAGAAAAAAAATGGTTTTTCAAAAATGGCTCTGAGCACTATGGGAATTAACATCTGTGGTCATCAGTCCCCTAGAACTTAGAACTACTTAAACCTAACTAACCTAAGGACATCACACACATTCATGCTCGAGGCAGGATTCAAACCTGCGACCGTAGCGGTCACTCGGTTCGCGACTGAAGCGCCTAGAACCGCACGGCCACACCGGCCGGCAAAATGCTTTTTCATAAAGGAATACGAACCATTTTAGAAACAAACACCGGGTGATCAAAAAGTTAGTATAAATTTGAAAACTTAATGAACCACGGAATAATGCAGATATAGAGGTAAAAATTGACACACATGCTTGGAATGACATGGGGTTTTATTAGAACCAAACAAAAAAACACCCCATATTGGTAGATGCGTGAAAGACCTGTTGCGCGCGTCGTTTGGTGATGATCGTGTGCTCGGCCGCCACTTTCGTCATGCTTGGCCTCCCAGGTCCCCAGACCTCAGTCCGTACGATTATTGGCTTTGGGGTTACCTGAAGTCGCAAGTGTATCGTGATCGACTGACATCTCTAGCGATGCTAAAAGACAACATCCGACGCCAATACCTCACCACAACTCTGGTCATGCTTTACAGTGCTGTTCACAACATTATTCCTCGACTACAGCTATTGTAGAGGAATGATGGTGGACATATTGAGCATTTCCAGTAAAGTACATCATCTTTGCTTTGTCTTACTTTGTTATGCTAATTATTGCTATTATGATCAGATGAAGCGCGATCTGTCGGGGATTTTTTGAACGTTTATATTTTTTGGTTCTAATAAAACCCCGTGTCATCCCAAGCGTGTGTGTCAATTTGTACCTCTCTATCTACATTATTCCGCGATTTATCAGTTTTCAATTTCATACTGACTTTTTGATCACCCGGTACATGGGACTTTGATGTAAGTGTTAAAGACGTCAGTACCAAAATGCAGTAAAGTAAGTAACAACAGTAACTGTACAGTTTGATCCTAACTGTTTAAATTCCATACAAGCAACGACTTTGATGTAAGTGTTAAAGACGTCAGTACCAAAATGCAGTAAAGTAAGTAACAACAGTAACTGTACAGTTTGATTCTAACTGTTTAAATTCCATACAAGCAATGACCGGCGCAGTCGTATGTTCTGAGAGAAACACATGGTCACTCAAGGTGGTGTAACAGTATCGAAGAACATCTAAGGAACGCCACGCAGATACGAGGCCAAAGTCAGTATTATACTTAAATTCTTAAAAGACAGTTACAGAAATTGATTATTAATAATATATAGAACATTTGGGAGTTGGTTGCCCACATATGTGCGTAAATTCTTTCTAATAAAAACTGAACCAACAGTTTTTTCGTAAAGGTAGTGATTGTTTACAAATAACGAAGCAGCTTTTTCACAATTCTTCCAATAATTATATTCAGCCGGCCGGGGTGGCCAAGCGGTTGTAGGCACTACAGTCTGGAACCGCGCCACCGCAACGGTCGCTGGTTCGAATCCTGTATCGGGCATGGATGTGATTGATGTCCTTAGGTTTGATATTTTTAAGTAGTTCTAAGTTCTAGGGGATTGATGACCTCAGAAGTTAAATCCCATAGTGCTCCGAGCCATTTAAACCAATTATATTCATATAGGTTGCATGCCTGTACAAGGACTTATAGTCTGATTCAAGTAGTGGTTCTGTTTATCAGTATACTGAAATTGTATATTTTGAAAACAATTGTAAAACGTTAAACTACTTGTTCCGGCCTGTAGACAAGGGCAGACACGGAGATGAAGAACGCAGGAGTAGAGAAGGCTGTGAGAAGTCAGCCAATAGCCCGCCGACTAGGACCGCACCACGACAGCAGCGGCCTCTACAAGTAGAGAGTACAACCACCGCTCCAGCCAGGCTCGGGGGGCACAGCATTAGAACAGCACTAGATAGCAGTGACGTGTAATCCATATCAGTTGCTTACATGGACCTTGTATACAGCAAAGGACTTTTATTGCTTGCATGTCACCCATCGTTTGCATGACACCCATCGCTGCCGGCCGGAGTGGCCGAGCGGTTCTAGGCGCTACAGTATGGAGCCTCTCGACCGCTACGGTCGCAGGTTGGAATCCTGCCTCGGGCATGGATGTGTGTGATGTCCTTAGGTTAGTTAGGTTTAAGTAGTTCTAAGTTCTAGGGGACTGATGACGTCAGAAGTTAAGTCCCATAGTGCTCAGAGCCGTTTGAACCATTCTTCAACCCATCGCTTGCAACACCACTGTAAATTCAAAGTTAAATATTGTCAGTCTGCTCTAAAATAAAAATTGTAAGTAGGCTGGTTATGTTTTCTTATTGGCAACGCTACATACCGCTCTGTATGAAAATCACTGGCTGTGCTGTGTGCAGTCTGTGGCCAGTTTGCATTGTTGTTAGCCATTGTAGTGTTGGGCAGCTGGATGTTAACAGCGCGTAGCGTTGCGCAGTTGGAGGTGAGCCACCAGCAGTGGTGGATGTGGGGAGAGAGATGGCGGAGTTTTGAAATTTGTAACACTGGATGTCATGAACTACTATATACACTCCTGGAAATGGAAAAAAGAACACATTGACACCAGTGTGTCAGACCCACCATACTTGCTCCGGACACTGCGAGAGGGCTGTACAAGCAATGATCACACGCTCGGCATAGCGGACACACCAGGAACCGCGGTGTTGGCCGTCGAATGGCGCTAGCTGCGCAGCATTTGTGCACCGCCGCCGTCAGTGTCAGCCAGTTTGCCGTGGCATACGGAGCTCCATCGCAGTCTTTAACACTGGTAGCATGCCGCGACAGCGTGGACGTGAACCGTATGTGCAGTTGACGGACTTTGAGCGAGGGCGTATAGTGGGCATGCGGGAGGCCAGGTGGACGTACCGCCGAATTGCTCAACACGTGGGGCGTGAGGTCTCCACAGTACATCGATGTTGTCGCCAGTGGTCGGCGGAAGGTGCACGTGCCCGTCGACCTGGGACCGGACCGCAGCGACGCACGGATGCACGCCAAGACCGTAGGATCCTACGCAGTGCCGTAGGGAACCGCACCGCCACTTCCCAGCAAATTAGGGACACTGTTGCTCCTGGGGTATCGGCGAGGACCATTCGCAACCGTGTCCATGAAGCTGGGCTACGGTCCCGCACACCGTTAGGCCGTCTTCCGCTCACGCCCCAACATCGTGCAACCCGACTCCAGTGGTGTCGCGACAGGCGTGAATGGAGGGACGAATGGAGACGTGTCGTCTTCAGCGATGAGAGTCGCTTCTGTCTTGGTGCCAATGATGGTCGTATGCGTGTTTGGCGCCGTGCAGGTGAGCGCCACAATCAGGACTGCATACGACCGAGGCACACAGGGCCAACACCCGGCATCATGGTGTGGGGAGCGATCTCCTACACTGGCCGTACACCAATGGTGATCGTCGAGGGCACACTGAATAGTGCACGGTACATCCAAACCGTCATCGAACCCATCGTTCTACCATTCCTAGACCGGCAAGGTAACTTGTTGTTCCAACAGGACAATGCACGTCCGCATGTATCCCGTGCCACCCAACGTGCTCTAGAAGGTGTAAGTCAACTACCCTGGCCAGCAAAGATCTGTCCCCCATTGAGCATGTTCGGGACTGGATGAAGCATCGTCTCACGCGGTCTGCACGTCCAGCACGAACGCTGGTCCAACTGAGGCGCCAGGTGGAAATGGCATGGCAAGCCGTTCCACAGGACTACATCCAGCATCTCTACGATCGTCTCCATGGGAGAATAGCAGCCTGCATTACTGCGAAAGGTGGATATACACTGTACTAGTGCCGACATTGTGCATGCTCTGTTGCCTGTGTCTATGTGCCTGTGGTTCTGTCAGTGTGATCATGTGATGTATCTGACCCCAGGAATGTGTCAATAAAGTTTCCCCTTCCTGGGACAATGAATTCACGGTGTTCTTATTTCACTTTCCAGGAGTGTATATTATGACTGTTAAGGTAAATACATTGTTTGTTCTCTATTAACATCTTTCAATTGCTATTACCTGTCTGCATGTCGAGTGTCAGCACTCTCTTTCCGTTGGAAGGACAACACTACTTCTTCAAAACTGCATGGAAATCCACTACTTCTGTGTGCATTCTCTTTTACTGCTCAGACTTTGAGAAAAAAAAAACAACACTGTGATGAATGACCAGAACTTTCTTTATGGACTGTGAGAAAATTTTAGTTTTGACCAACATTGTATTAATAAGTGTGTGCATTTGATTTCTTTTTTATTGTAATTATGAAAAATTTTATCATATCATTATTGGCCACTGCCCAAAACAATTTGTAAAATTTTTTGTGGGGAGCATGGGGGCTATGTAAGTAGGCTGTTTATGTTTTCTTATTGGCAACGTTACGTAGCGCTCTGTATGAAAATCACTGGCAGTGCTGTGTGCAGTCTGTGGCCAGTTTGCATTGTTGTCAGCCATTGTAGTGTTGGGCAGCTGCATGTTAATAGCGCGTAGCGTTGCGCAGTTGGAGGTGACCCGCCAGCAGTGGTGGATGTGGGGAGCGAGATGGCGGAGTTTTGAAATTTGTATCACTGGGTGTCATGAACTACTATATTATGTATATTACGACTGTTAAGGTAAATACATTGTTTGTTCGCTATTAACATCTTTCAATTGCTAACTATGCCTATCAGTAGTTAGTGCCTTCTGTAGTTTGAATCTTTTATTTAGCTGGCAGTAGTGGCGCTCTCCGTATTGCAGTAGCTTGAGTAACGAAGATTTTTGTAAGGTAAGTGATTTGTGAAAGGTACAGGTTAATGTTAGTCAGGGCCATTCCTTTGTAGGGATTTCTGAAAGTCAGATTGCGTTGCGCTAAAAAATATTGTGTGTCAGTTTAAGCACAGTCATGTATAATTTTTCTAAAGGGGACATTTCAAAATTATTAATGTGATTTGCTTGAATTGCTCTATAGCTATCCGAGAACGCAGTATTCCTTACGCACCCTATAAGCGACGAGTAGGCTGGGCCCCACATTGGTGACGAGGACTTAAAACCAAACCCTGCGCCTGACGGGCATGGAATATCTTTTTTGGTGGCGCCGTAATTGTCTCTTGTCTTTACTTTGCACGGGCGCTCATTTGCTGTTTACTGTCATTTTTGCTAATCAGTGTTTTCAGGTGGGCGTTGCAGATTTTTTTTTTTGTTTTGTATGTTTTGCTTATCTTGTCTATTCGTTACATTTGTCTCTTCCAAGATGCCCACGCCTAATGTCCCGCCCCCTGTTCAGGCGCGACAGCCGCAAGCGTTAGATGCCACACAGCTAATGCAGATGTTTCAGTTGCAGACTCAACACCTATCAGCAGCAGCTGCTCTCCAATACTGCGGTCCCTACGGAACAAGCACCAATTACAGCTACATCTACTGCTATACCACCTTTTCGACTGTTTAATGCACAAGACGAGGAATGGCTCCATTGGTTGTCCCAGTTTGAAGCGCACCTTCTCGCACACAACGTGCCAGGTACTGTGAAACAGCTATACAGGGCTATTACAAATGATTGAAGCGATTTCATAAATTCACTGTAGCTCCATTCATTGACATATGGTCACGACACACTACAGATACGTAGAAAAACCCATAAAGTTTTGTTCAGCTGAAGCCGCACTTCAGGTTTCTGCCGTCAGAGCGCTCGAGAGCGCAGTGAGACAAAATGGCGACAGGAGCCAAGAAAGCGTATGTCGTGCTTGAATTGTACTCACATCAGTCAATCATAACAGTGCAACGACACTTCAGGACGAAGTTCAACAAAGATCCACCAACTTCTAACTCCATTCGGCGATGGTATGCGCAGTTTAAAGCTTCTGGATGCCTCTGTAAGGGGAAATCAACGGGTCGGCCTGCAGTGAGCGAAGAAACAGTTGAACGCGTGCGGGCAAGTTTCACGCGTAGCCCGCGGAAAACTGGCTCATGCCACAACTGGAGACCGACAGCGCCGACTTCATCTTTCAACAGTATGGTGCTCCACCGCACTTCCATCACGATGTTCGCCATTTCTTAAACAGGAGATTGGAAAACCGATGGATCGGTCGTGGTGGAGATCATGATCAGCAATTCATGTCATGGCCTCCACGCTCTTCCGACTTAACCCCAAGCGATTTCTTTCTGTGGGGTTATGTGAAAGATTCAGTGTTTTAAACCTCCTCTACCAAGAAACGTGCCAGAACTGCGAGCTCACATCAACGATGCTTTCGAACTCATTGATGGGGACATGCTGCGCCGAGTGTGGGAGGAACCTGATTATCGGCTTGATGTCTGCCGAATCACTAAAGTGGCACATATCAAACATTTGTGAATGCCTAAAAAAACTTTTTGAGTTTTTGTATGTGTGTGCAAACCATTTTGAAAATATCTCAAATAATAAAGTTATTGTAGAGCTGTGAAATCGCTTCAATCATTTGTAATAACCCTGTATATAACATCAACAGTTGGAAGTGCAGTGTTCCGCCTAAACACTAAAACTTTTTCCTAACGCAGCCACGAGCGAACTTGTTTACGACCAAGTGGTAGATTCGATAACAAACTATCATTACCAACAAGTGAATGTGGAAGCAGCTAGGTATCAATTCTTTAATTGCAAAAATCGATCAGGACAAATTTATCGCGAGTGATTAACAGATTCGCAGGGTATGAGAAGAAAATGCAAATTCAAATGTGGTTGCAGTACTTTTTATTCGGATGTTATATTGTGTGATGTGATCGTGTACAATATGCATGATGAAAAACTCAGAACAGATTTTGCAACAATCCGAGCCATCATTTCAGCAGGTAGTGCAAATAGTAGATCAGTACGATTCAGTTGCCTTGTCAGCCGATAAATTTGAGCAGCCTGCTGTTAGTAGGGTTGAGTCCCTTACTTGCGGTCGGCTCATTCATCGGCGGTAGCTTGCGCTGGCCAAGCCGAGTAAACAACACCTCTCCACGCCGCGTAGGCAGTTCGCTAAGCGGGCGGTTACACTGGTGAACAGAATCAAGTCTTGCCCTACGTGATATTCACGGCACAAACTCCAAAACTGCCCCTCCTGACAAGCTAAGTGTTACACTTGTGGTTTGGTAAGGACATGTGCAATCCGTGTGTTTGCAACGGAATAAACATAAGAATTCGGCCCACTCACATCTTACATCGAGCCAGTTTCAGTGGATGGTGTTGCCATGGATAACCCGTTGAGCCCTGCGATTGCCAATTTTTACATGGAGAAATTTGAACGATTTGCGTTGAATAAAGCAAATAAGAGACCATGTTTATTTTTGTTGTTGGTATCGTTATGTAGATGACACGTTCGTGTTTTGGACACACGGTAAAAAATCCTTAGACTAATTTTTTTGATTATCCTAATAGCATAAACCCCAAACATCAGTTTACCATTGAAGTGGAAAAAGACCAGGCTATTTCGTTTCTCGATGTATTAGTCATGAGACAGACCGATGGCAGTCTAAAACATAAAGTGTTTCGGAAGAGCACACACACTGATAGATACTTACATAAGAACTCCAATCATCACCCACAACAAAAAAGAGGTGTAATCATAAGTGTAGTGGACAGGGCAAAACGGATTTGTACGCCGGAACATCTAGGGCAAAACGGATTTGTACGCCGGAACATCTGGATACGGAACTGAATCATCTGAAACAGGCCTTCGAAAAGAATGGGTACTCAAACAAAGAAATTAATAGAGTTTTAAGACCTAATTACAGCAGGCCAAAGGACAAGGATGGTACACAGCAATGGAAGAACACGGTGTCTTTACCTTTCGTTCGTAAGGTTACAGATCGAATTGGCAAAATTCTGCTGAAACATAAAGTGAAACCGGTATTCAAACCTACCAGAAAAATAGGACAAGTACTTCGTTCTGTTGAAGATAGAAGGCCACCATTATCATCTAGCGCTGTGTATAAAATTTCGTGTACTTGTGGCAAGGTCTACATTGGTACTGCGAAAAGAAGTGTGAATACGAGGGTAAAGGAGCATAAAAGTCTTTGCCGATGGGAAAAATAGATGAATCGGCCGTTGCGGAAGATGCAATTCAGTCAGGTGACCATGTAGTTCAGTTTTCTGAAACTACAGTCTTAAGTGCTACCACGAACTATTATCCACGACTGTATAGGGAGGCTATTGAAATTTATAAACATGACGATAATTTTAATAGAAAATAAGAGGCACTGAAATTAAGCGAGATATGGACAGTGACGTTACAGACTCGATAAGTCATTTTTATCTATGACGGACTATTATCGATAGTTACATTTTCTCTCTGCTACTATGTGCAAGCTAGACCACGCCCACTTTCCTCGGTATTTAGGCCGCTCTCCGACGCCCGACTCGTCAATCGGCAGGACTCAGCAGGACAAGCCATACCTCTGAGGATGTCCAACGTAGTATTGAACGAAACGTTAGGAATAGAAGAATTCCATGGACCACGGCCATATAACCAGGAAGAATTGTCAACAACCCCACTCACAAAACTCTGATCACATCTCCCGGTCCATCGATGCACCCGCGCTCCTGCCTCCCATGCTGGGGTCGCACTCGGTACATGACAAACAGTAGAGAAGAGTATGAGATGACGTCTGCCAATAGCCCGCTGACTATGACCGCACCATGACAGGAGCGGTCTCTGTAAGAAGAGAATATCAGGGCCGCTCCTGCCAGCCTTGGGGGCACAGCATTAGGACACCACTAGACTGGTACTACGATAGCAGTGACGTGTGATCCATATCAATTGTATACATCGACCTTGTATACAGCAAAGGACTTTGATTGATTGCATGTCGCCCATCGCTTGCGCACCGTTGTAAATTCGAAGTTAAATATTGTCAACGTCCCTTATTGAAATAATTGAGAAAATTATTGAAACTTCCTGGCAGATTATAACTGTGTACCGGACCGAGACTCGAACTCGGGACCTTTGCCTCTCGCGGGCAAGTACTCTGTGTTCGAGTCTCGGTCCGGCACACAGTTTTAATCTGCCAGGAAATTTCATATCTGCGCACACTCCGCTGCAGAGTGAAAATCTCATTCTGGAAACATCTCCCAGGCTGTGGCTAAGCCATGTCTCCGCGATATCCTTTCATTCAGGGGTGCTAGTTCTGCAAGGTTCGCAGGAGAGCTTCTGTAAAGTTTGGAAAGTAGGAGGCGAGGTACTGGCAGAAGTAAAGCTGTGAGGAGGGGGCGTAAGTCGTGCCTGGATAGCTCAGTTGGTAGAGCACTTGCCCGCGAAAGGCAAGGTTTTTGGACGCAAAGGGGACTGCGCCGATTGAAATCCATCGCCAATTGACGGAAGTGTATGGTGGGTCGTGCATCGATGTCAAAAATGTTCGTAAGTGATGTAGAGAGTTTGCAGCTGGTTGGACCGAAATCCACGACGAAGAAAGGAGCGGGAGACCGTCATTTCTGAGGAGACAGTGCTGAAAGTCGAGCAAAGCGTGCGTGAAGATCGGCGGAACAACCTGTATGATCTCTGCACGTTGGTTCCTGAGGTTTCCCGAAGAACCAGTCACAGAATTTTAACGGAAACATTTAACTACCGGAAGGTGCGCGCAAGATGGGAGCCACGCATGCTGACTGAGGTCCACATGCGGCAACGAGTTGATGCTTCCCGCACATTTCTTGACCGCCTTGCACCCGAACAGGACAAGTTTCTGGACTCAATTGTCAAGAATGACCAGACCTGGGCACACCACTTTACACCTGAGACCAAGCAACAATCACGCCAGTGGCGGCATCCTTCTTCGCCAAAGCCGCGGAAATTCAAACAAACGATAAAGTCATGACAACCGATTTTTTTGGATCATAACGGGGTCGACTTTATGCCCACTGGGCCCAAAATTAACGCTGACATGTACTATGAGACTCTGAAAAAACTCAAACGGGCAATTCGGAACCGGGGAAGAGGAATGTTGAGCAAGGGCGTACACTTTCTCCATGACAACGCTCGCCCACACATCGGTCGGCAAACCGTTGCTCTCCTGCAACAATTTCAGTGGAACATAATCACCCACCCACCCTGTAGTCCTGACTTGGGGGCCAGTGGCTATCACCTGTCCCCTAAGTGAAAACAACATTTGGCCGGAAAGCGATTCAGCTCCGACGACGAGGTGAAAAAAGAGGTTCGTAGCTTTCTGAACAGCATGGCGGCGAGCTGGTATGACATGGGCATACAAAAACTGCCATAGCGTCTACAAAACCGCATCGACACAAATGGTGATTATGTAGAAAAATAGCTAAATGTTCAAGCTGTAAACTGATTTAAACCGTTTTAAAAATAAACAGGTGTATGTACTTATAAAAAATAGGCCTTACTTTTGGGAATACCCTCGTACATTGGAAACAATCAACAGAAGAACATATGAAACGGTTGTCGGGTTATTAACTCTTTCTCTGCAGTGGACGTCCATGATCGACCTGCTACGCCTCTCCCCAGGTGTTGTGAACGAACGCGAACGCCACTTGGATTTTTCACCAGTGCAATAGATGTCTGTATGCGTCCTCAGCCGCCGACGTCTCACTGCAGCGGCCGAGTTACTTCCATTTCAGTTTGTTTTGAATCACCAGTATTCTGACTGGTTTGATGTGGCCGGTCAAAAATGCCTGCCTCCGCCAATCTCTTCATCGCGGAGTAGCACTTGCAACCTACATCCTCTGTTATCTGCTGGACGTATCCAAATTTCTACCTACCTCCGTAGTTTTTACCTTTTACACTTCTCTCTAGTACTATGGAAGCTATTGCCGGATGTATTAACTGATGGGAACTTCGTATCCCTTCTTCTTGTCAGTACTCTCCAACTGTTCTTTCGCCGTCCGCGGTGGCCATGCGGTTCTAGGCGCTTCAATCCGGAACCGCGTGACTCCTACGGTCGCAGGTTCGAATCCTCCCTCTGGCATGGATGTTTGTGATTTCATAAGGTTAGTTAGGTTTAAGTAGTTCTAAGTTCTAGGGGACTGATGACCTCAGATGTTAAGCCCCATAGTGCTCAGAGCCATATGAACCATTTGAACTATTCATTCCGTTTCTCCGGAAAGCCTCTTCATTCCTTAGCTCATCAGTTCACCTAATTTTCAACATTATTCTGTACGACCAAATCAGATATGCTTTGATTCTCTTCTTGTCGCATTTTCCCCCAGCCTATGTTTCACTCCAAACATACATCCTCAGAAATTTTTTCCTCACTTTAAGACCTATATTTAATACCAGAAAACTTTTCTTGGCCATGAACACCCTGTTTGAAAGTGCTAGAATGTTTTTTCTATCCTCTCTTCTCCGTCCGTCATGCGTTATACTGCTGCATAGGCAGCAGAATTCCTTAATTTCATTTATTTTTTGACCATCAATCGTGGTGTTAAGGTTCTCGCTGCTTTCATTTCTGCTACTTTTCATTACTTTCGTCTTTCTTCGATTTACTCTCAGTCCATATTTAGCACTCGTTAAACTGGTCATTCCATTCAGCAGATCCTGTAATTCTTCTTCGCTGTCATTGAAGACTGCACACGTGGTGTGATGATAGCGTCTTTGTATAGTAATCAAAACGTGGTACGGGCTTCAAAGCCCGCGATCGCTTAAATTCTGAATAAAAATCATCAGCAATAGTGGACTAGGACCTCCAGCAAAAGAAGACACAGTCTGCCAAAGACCTAGTCAACGATTGCAGAGGTGCGGACAGCGAGGTTCAGAAAACTCTGTTGCCCTCTGGGACAGGAAACTGAACATAAAAGGTGGAAGAATCACATATGGTCCACAGCGTCAGCCTGCATAAGGCAATGGAAACCACTCCATTAAAGACAAATAGTATGTTTCCACATTATATGTGGCCTATAACTGAAAAAGTGTCACGATGGTCTCTCCATTGGTAAATGATTGCGGCCAAGTCCCCATTCGGATCTCCGGGAGTAGACTGCCGAGGGGAAGATGAATGTGAGAAAAAGATTGTATAACCAACGAAAGGATAACGCAATACTCGTCAGTCGTGGAATGTCAACAATTTAAGCTTTTTAAATCTAGAGAATGTGGAATCGGAAATGCTCGCTCTAAATATAGTGGGGGATCAGTGAAGTGAAATGGAAAGAAGGCGAGGTTCTGCCGTCAGATAAGCATAGGGTAATAGTTGTTTTACATAGAGATTTATTGATTAAGTGGACCTATGGAATCGGTGAATTAATTGTGCTGAGTAAAAAAAGAAAATGAAATACGAGGCTGGCTACAGACTGACAAGTTTAATACTCTTTGAACCAACATTGTTTATATATTTTATAAGAACAATTAGGATATGCTTTAATAAGAAGAAGCCTGGTTCGGTGGGGTATGCTGGATCATAAAGACACCAGAAATGAGAATCAATCATACGAATTGCATTGAGGAAACATGCAACAGTTAATTCAATGGTCAAAAAAGAATGAAGAACCACCGGACAGAACCTACAACACATTACGGAAGAACAGGACGGAATTCGTTGGTGAGCTCTGCGCGTTAGTAACCTCCGCATACAATGTAAGTCGAAACAAGTCCCCAGCAGTAGATAACATCCCAATAGAGCTACTGATCGACTCGGGAGAGCCAGCCATGACCAAACTATTCCATCTAGTGTGCAGGATGTATGAGACATGTGAAATATCATCAGACTTCCAGCGGAATATAATAATCCCAATTCCAAAGAATGCAGAAGCTGAGAGGTGTGAAAATCACCGAACTACCAGTTTAATAACTCACGGCTGTAAAATACTAACAGGAATCCTTTACATAAGAATGGAAAAACTGCTAGAAGCTGACCTCAGGGAAGATCAGTTTGGATTCCGGGGAAATATAGGAGCACGCGAGGTAATACTGACGCCGAGTTCTCATAGAAGTCAGTTTAAGGGGAGCCGGAACGATGAAAATAACAAAATTCAAGTTTTTTTTCATTATAAAATTTGGAGTTTTCTGAATAAAACAAATCCAGTTTTACCCTTCTAAGTGAATTCTAAGTGTGTTTTTTATCGCTGCAAAGTTGACGCGCCGCGTAAACGGTTGTAGCGACTTGGTGTGTGACCTCTGACGGCACCTCTCGCTGGCTGCATGGAGAGTATCTTTGCGGAATTAGACAGTGTTTTGTTTTCCAGCGTTGTATGACTTTATCTCTGTGACAGGTGACTGTTCACATCGGTAAACACAAACGCTATACCGTGTGTGTTGACTTGTGGAGTTTGCTTTGTGTTGTTTAGCTGTTCAATTTTGCGTATCTGACGAATTTTGCTCGTACCTGTTTTACGTATTTGGTTTGTGAATATCAGTATGCCCCGTTTCAGCAATCGAGTGTTTACGAAAAGGCATGATGAGTGCAAGAACAAATCTTTTGTTGTTTCGAAGGAATATGCTCCTCAGTCTGCTTCACCAATACTCCAAATGAATTGATAGAACTTCTTCCAGCAAGAAACTTTGTGACAGAAAATAAAAATATGAAAACTATGTAAGTGACAATAATGATGTGAATGAAATAATTAACATTTCCTTGCACTCTAATAATTTGAAACATAAAGTATTATGCCAAGTTTGCAAAGAAAGAGGACTGGAATTGAAAATAACTTCACGCATTGGTTTTGAATGTAAAATATTATTGAAGTGTAACAAATGCGCTGCAGAAGTTTCGTTCTCTGATTCTAACAGTATTCCTCGTACTGGTAATAGTGGAAAGAAGGTGTAAGATATAAATGTTAGGCTAGTGTATGGCTTCCGTTGCATTGGCAAGGACAGTGCTGCAGGGACAATATTATGTCGAAATATGAACTTGCCAAAACCACCAACCAAGTTGGGATTTTATGATGAATTGGTGGGATGTTCTGCTGAAGATGTTGCTCAAGCAACAATGAAGAAAGCAGTTGAAGCTGTGACAGATAATGGCAATTGTAGAGATTTAACTGTTGTTTTAGATGGACCATGGCAACCTAGAGGTAACAATTCTCTAAATGGAGTTGTGACAGCTACTAGTGGAGACAGCTGCAAAGTAACTGATGTTGCTATTCTCTCAAAACATTGTAGATGTAAGGGCTATACCAAGGACGAACATAGTGAAAGTTATGAAACAAATTTTCATGGCACGAGTGGAGCGATGGAAGTAGAGGGAGTGAAAGCAATTTTTTCCAGATCACAGGAGTGGCATAGTGTATGATACACTAATTATCTAGGAGATGGTGATTCTAAGGGATGTAAAGCTTTAGAGGAACTCAAAACTTACAACAATGAAATTCACATTATAAAACAGAAGTGCATTGGACATGTGCAGAAGCGCATGGGGGCTCGCTTGCGCAAACTAATGCAGACGTTAGGATCCCAGAACTTAGTGACGGTAAGACCCTTGGAGGAAGAGGAAGATTGACAGATGAAGCAACTGACAGATTGCTAAGGTATTATGGGTGTGGAATTAGGCAAAATACAAGCATTGAGCACATGAGGAGCGCAGTAAGGGCATTATTTTTTATACTGTATCAACAAATGAGCACCCACAACATGCACTGTGCCCCACAGGTGATGACTCATGGTATAAGTACCAATAAGGAACGGAATATACCCATAAAACAGTTTGCCAAATGCTGTAACTGATGTAATTAAGCCCATATTCAGAGATTTATCAGAGCCAAGTTTATTGAAAAAGTGTTTACATGGGAAAACACAAAATATACAGGAAAGTGTAAATAATTTAATTTCAATTAAGGTTCCCAAAAGAATGTTTGTACAGATAAAAACATTGCATTTTGGAGTGTATGATGCATTGACAACATACAATGAAGGAAACATTATCACATGTGATATACTGAAACGTTTAGGTTTCCAACCAGGACACAACACCATTTCCACAATGCGCCTAATTGATGAAGAAAGACTAGGAGGTGCAGGAAGAAGAGACAAAAGCCTACAACATGCAGCAAAAGGGAAACTAAAACTGGAAAAAGAAGAGGATGTTGATAATCCATCATATGGGGCAGGAATGTACTAAAAAACTTAGGAAGCCATGATCTGTAACTTTAAAATTTTCATCTTTGAGAAACATTTTCTCAAAAACCGCTAACAGCATACCAATGAAATTTATACACTATATTTTTTACGTCTGTTCCTCCATTTTTATAACAAATTGTAGAAAATATTGAATAATTCAATAGTTATAGAAGAAAAAATGAAAACTTTTAGAGAAAAAAATAAGCATCTGTTTAAAAAAATTGTAAAACAAAAACCAATAAATATTTCTTAATATAGCTTTACAACTTTCTAGAGACATATTCACTGAAAATGTAGTCCAAATTTCAGAGCAATATGTTTAATGGTTTTAGAAAAAATTTCCTTCTATTTGCTAAAATTAACATGGAGGAGATGGATCGTTCCGACTCCCCTTAAGGAAAGGCAAACCTACATTTATGGCATTTGTACACTCACAAAAAACTTTTAACAAAGTTGGCTGGAACATTCTCTTTCAAATTCTAAAGGTGGCAGGGGTAAAACACGGGGAAAAAAGTACTATTTACAAATTGTGCGGAAACCAGATGCCAGTTGTAAGAGTCGAGGGGCATATAAGGAATAGTGGCTGAGAAGGTAGTGAGACAGGGTTGTAGCCTATCCCCGATGCTATTCAATCTGTATATTGAGCAAGCAGTACAAGAAACAAAAGAAAAGTTTCGAATAGGAATTATGGTCCAAGGAGAAGAAACAAAAACTTTGAGGTTAGCTGATGACATTGTAATTCTGTCAGGGAGAGCAAAGGACTTGGAAGAGCAGTTGAACGGAATGGACACTGTCTTGAAAGGAGGATGTAAGATTAATATCAACAAAGGAAAAACGAAGATAATGGAATATAGTCGAATTAAATCAGCTGATGCTGAGGTTATTAGCTAAGGAAATGACACACTTAAAGTAGTAAATGAGTTTTGCTATTTGGGAAGCAAAATAACTGACCGTGGTCGAAGTAGAGAGAATATAGACTGGGTATGGCAAGGAAAGAGAGTCTGAAGAAGAGAAATTTGTGAACCTCGAGTATTTCTATGGAGTGTAGCCTTGTATGGAAGTGAAACATGAATGATAAACAGTTTAGACAAGAGGAGAATATAAACTTTTGAAATGTGGTGCTGCAGAATAATGCTAAAGATTAGATAGGTCGATAACGAAACTAGTAAGGAGGTACTGAATAGAATTGGAGAGAAGACAAATTTGTCGTACAACCTGACAAAGAGATAGAATCGGTTGGTGGGACACATTTTGATGCATCAAGGGAGCTCCAGTTTAGCACTAGGTATAGGGAAGCGTGGGTGGGGGGTAAAAATCACATTGAGACACCAGGGGATGAGTAGAGTAAACAGATTCAGACGGATGTAGGTTGCACTAGTTACTCGGAGATGAAGACGCTTGGACAGGATAGAGCAGCATAGAGAGCTGCATCAAATCAGTCTTTGGACTGAAGATCACAACAACAAACCAGGGCATGAAAATATAAATCCCATTGATGGCCAGGAATCTTTCATTTTTATACAAGTCGCAATTAAATGCACATCCTAGCTGACAGCTAGAGGAGCACCGCTATGAATTTTGGGAAGATATCATGAGCGCTTTCTCTGATGTAAAAAAGGCATTTCCTAACGTCTGTAGGAGAAATGTCTGGGAAGCACTAGAAAAGAACTGAGTCAAAACACAATCAAACAGAATGTAGAAGATGTACTGTGGAAATATGAGTTATGTGACATGATGGGAAAACGCTAGATAGCGAGGCTTAAGTTCCAAACAGATGATGGTGACGATAATTTTGTGCAGGAGTACATCTCTATTACATTCAGTCACACACGCAAAAAAGGGCTTGAACTGGCAGTTAGGCAAATTATCTATCAGCTACCGAAATTGGCTGTAAGTCATCTCGCTTGCCAATTCAGAATTTGTATACTCACCATCACTGAAATGAATAAGCGTTTACTTTAACAAAACGTAATTGCTGATTGCCTCAGTGATTATTAGAAAAATATATTCGTCACAGACTCACTGTTAATTCCAACTTGAATCAACAAACAGCGTGTTTATCTCATTTAGTAGTGCAGGATCTGTGTACTCAGCGTTTATTTTGTAACACATGGTATCTAATGGCCCCAGTCGTTATTAGAATAATAAATTGTACGTGTTTCACTTTAACGCCAGCTTAAATTCACAGAGAATGTATTTAGTTTAACCAGAAAAAGTATAATATTGCAGAACACAGCGTTCTAAAACTATATCTATATATATATGGGGCTGATCCACTGCTGCTAAATTCCCTGGAACTAGATTTATCATCACAAAGGAAGAGACTGGGGCCCTAGAATAAGTATTTTCCTATGATTAATAATACACTGTCGCACCTAGACTGCGAAAAATACTGAATTATTTCATAACCTTTCTGTCGAATTAATTTGGATAAGATATTTAATTAAGTTTCTGTAAGTGTATTTTGATTCTGAATTGAAACTGATTCTGAAATCTTCCACAAATTCCTTTGAAACACCAGTAGTTAAGATTCTGATTCTTGTAAAGAAAGTATTTGCACCTAATATGGCTGTGTTCAGCGCAATGCATGCTGGCTTGTGGGGCTCGACATCTTCTATGCTAGGTTTATGAAATTATTTAATGACCGCCTGCAGACTCGCTCACTGTCTTGTCGAATTCCCAATTTCTTCATAGCAGAATTAATTCCTGAAACTGTGAAGAAAGTGATTACAAACATTAAAGAGGCGTAAATAATCTAGTTAAATCTCAGCATGTGCCCGAAGAGACCTTTATCAATCGATCTCTCGTCATGAGATTCAACGACTTGTACAATGAGCAGTATCATTAATTAAAAAATTAATTACACGTCCGAGTCCATTACAGGCTCAGAACTATAGCTAATGATATCAAGTGTTTCTCTATACAGAATAGAAACAACAGAAGGTAGCATGGAGGTCAAGCCGAGGGAGAGCAGCAGACTACTAAAATACAGATGCAGATTTGATCTGAATACCTGAGTGAAACTTAAAGAAAGCTTTATTATAATACAAGTAGACAAAACGAGGAATGAACAAGTTTCAGTTCCACGCAAAAAAAAATATATATAAGAAGAAATGCTGTACAATCTAAAAACTGATTCAAGTTAATTAATTTACCTTTCACATTATTTCGGTTCGCGAAGGGAACGAACCCCAGAGAACAACAAATGGTAAAAATTTCAGTGAGAATTACAGGCCCTGCACGTCATCGTATTAACTTCGTAATAGCTCAAATAATTGCTAATAAAAATAGCAGTGCCTCTAGCCTGATGCAACAGGAAACAAGTCAATTCTGAATGGATACAAAACTAAGACTGACGAATATATTAACAAAATTTACCTTGTTTCAGAGAGTTGTGGACTCCACGCTGTTTTGGCCCATTGTTCTGCGGCTCGGAACTTATTAAAAATGGTTCAAATAGCTCTGATCACTATGGGACTTAACATCTGAGGTCATCGGTCCCCTAGAACTTAGAACTACTTAAACCTAAGTAACCTAAGGACATCACACACATCCATGCCCGAGGCAGGTTTCGAACCTGCGATTGTAGCGTCAGCGCGGTTCCAGACTGAAGTGCCTAGAACCGCTCAGCCACAGCGGCCGGCAGGAACTTATTAGTTGACGAAATTTAACAAATCTTTCCACAAATATAACCTTTACATCTCTACTTTGCGGGTATTGAAAATGATATGACAAGATTCGGTTGTGCTAGCAATCGCTTTCAGATCATAAGACATCGCTACAGAGTGTAATACGCCACAATTTGAGCACTAAATTTGTGGGTTATTAATAAATTTTAATAACTTGGTACTTGACAGTTCAATATGTGCCTTGTTACACTCTGTAACGATATATTATGATAAAACAGGTCGTATCATTTTATAAGTTCGCGATTTAGAAAGATGAAGGTTACTTTAATGACTCAGTGCTTGATCACAGAACATGTTACGTGTCACACTCTGCAAAGATATATTATGGTCTGAAGATGACTCCTAAGACAACCGAAACTGCTCATTTTACTTTATAAGCTCGCTACCTAGAAAAGGAAGATTAATGACTCAATACGTGATAGTACGACATGTGAATGTTACACTCTGTAACGATATTTTATGATCTGAAGGTAATTGCCAACACAACGGAACCTAGGCATATGATTTTTGAAAGCTCTTGATCTAGGAAAATAAAGATTACATTGAAAATTGAAACTGCTTTTCCACTTTCTTGAGAAAGTCAAGAGTTGCGATGTTTTCCACAAGTAATTAACAAAATAAAATTTCCACGTCCGCCCCTCCCCTCCCCAACAGGCCTTCTTCCATCACTCGGAGAAAATTTTGAATTGATACCGTTCCTCATTTATTGTTGAAATAAATACTTTACTGAGGGTAATGGAAGCAAGTAAGTAGAGTGTTACAAGCATGACCAAGCGATGCCTGATATTGGTGGTACGATCGAAGATACTGGTGATGCTTTCTCTAAGAAAAATAGAACTTTACTCGTCTGTGATGCTGGTTTCCTCAATCAAAGCTGGCGGTGAGGCATAACCTTTCGGCCCTGTGTTCTGTGGTAATGGAAATGAGCGTTTGGCGTCATTGGCCAGGATGCCCCTTGTAGGGAGGTCCAGCCGCCTTGGTGCAGGTGAAACATCCCCTTAGAAAAATTATACATGACTGTGCTTAATCGGACACACAATATTTTTAGCGCAACGCAATCTGACTCTCAGAAATCCCTACAAAAGAATGGCCCTGACTAACATTAACCTATGCGTTTCACAGATCGCTTACCTCACAAAAATCTTGGTTACTCGAACTACTGCAATACAGGGAGCGCCACTACTGCCAGCTAAATAAAAGATTCAAACTACGGAAGGCACTAACTACTGATAGGCATAGTTAGCAAATGAAAGATTTTGATAGAGAACAAACAATGTATTTACTTTAATAGTCATCAAAAGTCATAATATATACAGCAGTTCATGACATCCATTTTTACAAATTTCAAAACTCGGCCATTTCTCTCCTCACATCCGCCACTGCTGGCGGCTCACCTCCAACTGCGCAACGCTACGCGCTGTTCACATCCAGCTGCCGCTGCCCAACACTACAATGGCATACAACAATGCAAACTAGCCACAGACTGTACACAGCACAGCCAGTGATTTTCACACAGAGCGCTACGTAACGTTGCCGATAAGAAAACATAAACAGCCTACTTACATAGTCCCCATGCTCCCCACAAAAAATTTTACAAATTGTTTGGGGCAGTGGCCAATAATGATGTGATAAAATGCTATTTATGTTTTCTTATTGGCAACGTTACGTAGCGCTCTGTATGAAAATCACTGGCTGTGCTGTGTGCAGTCTGTGGCTAGTTTGCATTGTTGTCTGCCATTGTAGTGTTGGGGAGCTGGACGTGAACAGCGCATAGCGTTGCGCAGTTGGAGGTGAGCCACCAGCAGTGGTGGATGTGGGGAGAGAGATGGCGGAGTTTTGAAATTTGTAATACTGTATATTATGAACTGTATGTATATTATGATTTTTCAACACTATTAAGGTAAATACATTGTTTGTTCTCTATCAAAATCTTTCATTTGCTAACTATGCCTATCAGTAGTTAGTGCCTTCCGTAGTTTGAACCTTTAATTTAGCTGGCAGTAGTGGCGCTCGCTGTATTGCGGTAGTTCGAGTAACCAAGATTTTTGTGAGGTAAGCGATTTGTGAAACGCATAGATTAATGTTAGTCAGGGCCATTCTTTTGTAGGGATTTTGATAGTCAGACTGCGTTGCGCTAAAAATATTGTGTGTCAGTTTAAGCACAGTCATGTACAATTTTTCAAAGGGGATGTTTCACAGGTCTTATTAAAGTCGACGCCACATTGGGCGACCTGCGCGCCGGATGGGGATGAAATGTCGAAGAAGACAACACATCACCCAGTCCCTGAACGGAGAAAATCCCCGACCCAGCCGAAAATCGAACCCGGTTCCGTAGGACGGCAATCCGTCACGCTGACCACTCAGCTATCGGGGCGGAATGTTCTGTGGTAGAACGCCACCGATTCGCTGCACTAACGAGAGCGCCTAGTCCCCCCCCCCCCCCATGTACACAGTGTGGTGTCAGGCGGAGTTAAGATGGAGGAAACAGCAGAAGCGCGACTCCACAGCCGAGTTGCCATCCAACGCGATTGTCAGACCAACAAGTTTCTTAATGCGGTTCGCTCCACTTCCGCCCCTGAAGGCCTAACTGAGATGCCTCTCTACCCCCGGCCCTTCCGGCTCCGTGTCCGGAACAATAGCTTCACCATCCCACTACCTCCCCCCACCTCTACATTACTCCCTGTTTACCCCACGCCCCTACAACCTCTACAGCCACGCCACTTCCCTGTCCACTTCCTGAGCACCCCCTCTTCCCCACCCCTTACCCCTCCACAACATCACACCAGCGAGAGTCTGGCTGGCCGAGGAGAAGTCGGTAGTAGCCTAAGCCTCTCCGAGCCCATCACTTCCGTTCGCAACCTAATGAACAAGGGCGTTCACCACCACTTAGGGGTAACTAATTTATCTGCCTCTGGGAGCTTTCTCCTTCCACTCTCTGCAGCGGCAGAACATCCCTTGATCCACAATCTATTCAGAAAATGGTGCTGGTATGACTAACCCTGGAGTACTATAGTATGGTGCTGTATTCATTATTCTTTTTTAATAGTGTCGCAGAAGAAGCGGAGTAGCACTGTGATGTAGTGTTTATGATACTAAACTGATGAATGGGGAGGTCGTGAGTTCAAAACTCACCTGTACCGTACAATTTTAATTTCTATATTCGGTTCGAGTACATTCTAGAAGTATCCACAAATGTCAACAATGATTATACTGGAATGTTTTGTAGCTGTATATATACTGTACGTCTTCTGACCGTAGGCAGATCGCTCCGCGCTCTTCTATGTGCAAGTGCTGAATAAACCTCCGTTAAATGACATTAGTGATCCTCATTTATCTAATTATACCTTCTTCTACATGACATTATTCTGGTGGAGACGCTGGGTATCGATCGTGTTGTATAGCTAGAGAAGGCCGAAATGCACGCGTTAAAATCAAGCAGTCTGGCGTGAGGTCTGAAACAGGATACGTAATGAATGCTATAAAGAAAAGTACGTAGCTTCTGGAATACTTAACTTTAATCCACATCTGTTGAACATTGCTCTTGATGATACAGAAGTATTATAGCAATTGAATACGGCGCCTTGCTAGGTCGTAGCTTGCCCGCATCTCGTGGTCGTGCGGTAGCGTTCTCGCTTCCCACGCCCGGGTTCCCGGGTTCGATTCCCGGCGGGGTCAGGGATTTTCTCTGCCTCGTGATGGCTGGGTGTTGTGTGCTGTCCTTAGGTTAGTTAGGTTTAAGTAGTTCTAAGTTCTAGGGGACTGATGACCATAGATGTTAAGTCCCATAGTGCTCAGAGCCATTTAGGTCGTAGCAACTGTAGCTGAAGGCTATGCTAACTATCGTCTCGGCAAATGAGAGCGTAATTCTCAGTGAACCATGGCTAACAACGTCGGCTGTACAACTGGGTCGAGTGCTAGTACGTCTCTCTAGACCTGCCGTGTGGTGGCGCTCGGTCTGCAATTACTGACAGTGGCGACACGCGGGTCCGTCGTATACTAGCGGACCGCAGCCGATTTAAAAGCTACCACCTAGCAAGTGTGGTGTCTGGCGGTGACACCACAGATCCCACATAGAAGAAGGTGTACTTAGATTTATGACAAACACTTAAGGAAGTTTTATTCAGCACTTGCAGATGCAAGAGCGTGGAACAAACTGCCTCCGGCCAGAACACATACGGTATACAGGGCGGTCAATTGATCGTGACCGGGCCAAATATCTCACGAAATAAGCGTCAAACGAAAAAACTACAAAGAACGAAACTTGCCTAGCTTGGAAAGGGAAACCAGATGGCACTGTGGTTGGCTCGCTAGATGGCGCTGCCATAGGTCAAACTGATATCAACTGGATTTTTTTAAAAATAGGAACCCCAATTGTTTATTACATATTCGTGTAGTACATAAAGAAATATGAATGTTTTAGTTGGACCAGTTCGGAGTTATTGCTGTACATTTTGTCTTCAATATATCCCCACAAAAAGGGGTGTTCAGATACGGATAATATGTCGGCCAATCGAGGCCCATGCCAGTGGCCTCTGAGTACCACAGAATGCAGTCCCCAAAGTGCTCCTCCAGGACATCAAACACTTCTGTTTCGATGGGATCTGCAAGATATGCAAGAAGAGAATCAGTGACGTTCTGGAAGGTACTGACAGGGACGTGCAACCAAGGTGATTCCAGTGATAAGTTTCTCAGTTCAGCATCTATGTCGTGAGTTCAGAATCTATGTCGTGAACAGCCCAATCAATGTAGTCCTGTAGATTCTCGATAAGGTTTACCTCCAGGGAGTTTGGTGGCCAGCAGAATACAATTAAATCATCCTGGAAATCTTAGATCACGCACGTACACTGCGAGTATTTTGACATGGTGCATTGTCCTGCTGGTAGATGTTGAGGTAAATCAAACTACATGGAGGGATGAACAAGGTCGTTAGTGATAGATGCATACATGATGACATCACCAAGGGCAAGCCATTAATAAAATACCCAGGTCGTAATACACGCCGAAGACAGTGTCCTCAGTAACATAAAAGGTGATTCGTTCTGACATCGCCACCGGGCGCTACTTGATGGATGTCCAGTTGGGGAAGTGGTGAGCAAGTTCCAGCGTTCGTCGCCAACAAATAGCGGTCAGCATGAATGCATACTGCAATTTTTGTTGAATGGTCGTAGGTAAGACACTGTTGTTAACTCGTTGGTTCATCTGGTCTGTCACTTGCTCAACAGTTGCACATACACATCTCAGCAGCCATTGTTCACCCCTGTCATCTGTGACTTGTGGTGCACCACAGTTGAGTCGGTGCCGCTTTTGCATAGCGCCACTTTGCCATAACGTTATACTTTAACAATGGCACTATGTGAACAGTTCACAAACTTAGCTGTTTCGGAAATGCGTCCACCATTGACCCAATAATCCAATGATGATGCCCTTATAGACGTGAAAAAAAAAACGCTTCGTTTGCGAGTTTTCATGAGGACTACACTGTTTTCTGCGTCAGCCTGACACGCTTAGCCGGCCGCGGTGGCCGAGCGGTTCTAGGCGCTTCAGTCCGGAACCGCGCGAGCGCTGCGGTCGCAGGTTCGAATCCTGCCTCGGGCATGGAGGTGTGTGATGTCCTTAGGTTAGTTAGGTTTAAGTAGGTCAACAAGGGGAGGTCACGACGTTTGTAACGCGGATTTACTGCAAACTTCGTACACTCGTACTACTCCATGGGGACAACAAAATGTGTAAGCAGTAGTGCGTACTTCTCAAGCTTTACTGAGAAAATCGCAAGATAATTTCGGGCGTCAAATATACAGGGCTATTACAAATGACTGAAGCGATTTCATAAATTCACTGTAGCTCCATTCATTGACATATGGTCACGACACACTACAGATACGTAGAAAAACTCATAAAGTTTTGTTCGGCTGAAGCCGCACTTCAGGTTTCTGCCGCGAGAGCGCTCGAGAGCGCAGTGAGACAAAATGGCGACAGGAGCCGAGAAAGCGTATGTCGTGCTTGAAATGCACTCACATCAGTCAGGCATAACAGTGCAACGACACTTCAGGACGAAGTTCAACAAAGATCCACCAACTGATAACTCCATTCGGCGATGGTATGCGCAGTTTAAAGCTTCTGGATGCCTCTGTAAGGCGAAATCAACGGGTCTGCCTGCAGTGAGCGAAGAATCGGTTGAACGCGTGAGGGCAAGTTTCACGCGTAGCCCGCGGAAGTTGACGAATAAAGCAAGCAGGGAGCTAAACGTACCATAGCCGACGGTTTGGAAAATCTTACGGAAAAGGCTAAAGCAGAAGCCTTACCGTTTACAATTGCTACAAGCCGTGACACCCGATGACAAAGTCAAACGCTTTGAATTTTTGGCGCGGTTGCAACAGCTCATGGAAGAGGATGCGTTCAGTGCGAAACTTGTTTTCGGTGATGAAGCAACATTTTTTCTTAATGGTGAAATGAACAGATACAATGTGCGAATCTGGGCGGTAGAGAATCCTCACGCATTCGTGCAGCAAATTCGCAATTCACCAAAAGTTAACGTGTTTTGTGCAATCTCACGGTTTAAAGTTTACGGCCCCTTTCTCTTCTGCGAAAAGAAAACGTTACAGGACACGTGTATCTGGACATGCTGGAAAATTGGCTCATGCCACAACTGGAGACCGACAGCGCCGACTTCATCTTTCAACGGGATGGTGCTCCACCGCACTTCCATCATGATGTTCGGTATTTCTTAAACAGGAGATTGGAAAACCGATGGATCGGTCGTGGTGGAGATCATGATCAGCAATTCATGTCATGGCCTCCACGCTCTCCCGACTTAACCCCATGCGATTTCTTTCTGTGGGGTTATGTGAAAGATTCGTTGTTTAAACCTCTTCTACCAAGAAACGTGCCAGAACTGCGAGCTCGCATCAACAATGCTTTCCAACTCATTGATGGGGACACGCTGCGCCGAGTGCGGGAGGAATTTGATTATCGGCTTGATGTCTGCCGAATCACTAAAGGGGCACTTATCGAACATTTGTGAATGCCTAAAAAAACTTTTTGAGTTTTTGTATGTGTGTGCAAAGCATTGTGAAAATATTTCAAATAATAAAGTTATTGTAGAGCTGCGAAATCGCTTCAATCATCTGTAATAACCCTGTAGTTCTACAAGGTGCATTCCAGTTCTAATGCCTCAATTCACAGAAAGTCAGTTGGAGCATACAAACGAATAACAAAGACATGCACAACCAACATAAATTAAGGAGAACGTCAAATGAAGTTAATAACATCATTGACAAGTCGGGAGCAGTCCTAGGAACAGGTGTAGCCCCTTATTCGTTGTGTGTTGTGTTCGATACACAGTCTTGCATGTTATTTGTGTCCTTACCGGCGTCGAGAACTACCCTACGACTGGTTTTTTCAAACATAATGTCTAACATGTTACCAAAGATCGTCCTGAAATTTGGGTAACGTTTCATCATCCAACGTGCCGTTCTCATATAAGCCTCGAAACTAATGAGATTATCTTCACTGTTGTGAATGATGATGTATGTCACAAACTGTCCTAACAGCCACAAAACGATGTTGTTCTTGGTAGCTGGAAAATGTTTCGTGTCCGGCCAGAACAGGATGTCGGTGCAGTGGCTGGCTGGGCTGCTGCGGGTAATCAGGCCCAGCCTCTGCTGCACCCATTTTCAGTTAATGAGATGACCGCCACAAGTGAAGCGATGGCGTAAGGTGTCCCCATTCGTCTGCCGCCGCTTCATGATAAAAATGGCCACGCACAGGTATATATTTGACGACCGAAATTATCTTGCGGTTTTCTCAATAACGCCCGAGAAGTACGCGCTACTGCTTACACATTTTGTTGTCCTCATGGAGTACTACGAGTGTATGAAGTTTGCAGTAAATCCGCGTTCCAAACGTCGTGATCTCCCCTAGTACGTCTAGGAGGCTGACGACCTCTGATGTTAAGTCCCGTAGTGCTTAGAGCTATTTGAACAGCCTTTAAGCGCCCTACACTGCTAGTGGGGCCTTGTGTCGTCTATGAACGGCTGTTGCACGATGATGTCTAGCTTCGGTGGTGGTTACACTAATGCGCCAAGACCGCGTATTTCGGAACTGCTGCGGTTTGTTGACATGGTGGACGGACATTCTTCTCGTCGACACCCGAGATAGCAATATTGGTACCTCAGCTGTCTGCGTATCGCGTAATAGATGTGAACCAGTGTTTTCTAAATGCGAATCACGTAACAGGTGGGACGTGTGTACAAGCCCCCTATTCCCACAGACGGGTTTGCGAAACCATCAAGGTGGCTTTCCCACCAGCTCCCCCTGCCCCCAGACGAATTCTATTCGGAGGAGGATGTGGAGGTGGTGGTGGTAGGGAGCAGTGTTTAACGTCCCGTCGACGTTGAGGTCATTAGAGACGGACCAGAAGCTCAGATTAGGGAGGGACGGAGAAGGAAAGCGTATAAAATAAATTAAATAAAATAAAATATTATATTAATTATTTTAATGTTAATTATTCTGTATGATGGTGATTGTAATTGTAATTGATATTTGCTTATCTGGATAATTATTCGGTATCAGACGCTTGACAATGGCTTTTTCGTAAAGGCAATGTTACTCGTAGTTGACCGTGAAATAAAATTGAAATAATCGGACTTCGTAGTTAAATCGTTTCCAAAGACTGCTGCGGTAGGTGCGGACTCATAATCTAAATCTCAATATTACAATAATTTGCCAGCCATGCCAAAACGTCGTACAGAGGTGATTGTCTACTAAACATAAAAAAGTTACACTGTTAGTTAAATCAGTTATATTCAATGAATAAGCCTACAGTTCATAATCCTACTTACTTTTATAAATATAAATTCTTTACAGAATCGAGTGCCTAGTGTGGTTGCAACTCGCAGTAATTTTCTATAACATGAAATATGGCGGTGTGCCAGACAATAAAATAAAATACGTGCTTCTCGCACCACTTCAACCAGAGCTCTTCTTTCTTAATCAAACATACGAGTAACGTAATTGTGCTTTTGTTTTATCAGCGACACAGCGCTGCAGTTGTGTGCCATAGGCTTTATTTATTTGTCACTGATTATTTATTTAATTAATATCTCGCGTTTCCGAGGAAACTCACGCTCGGCATGCAAATGTGCCTTTATATTGCCCCCTGAATTGCGAGGCGAAAGGACACACCTGCAGGCGAGCAATTCACCTAAAGGCACAAGAAAATCCAAGTTATCTACAACTATTTACATGACCTACACATTATACACATTATATACAAACTTTGAATGACGCGGGTGCCCCGTAAAAGTTCTTATGTTGGCAGATAGAGTGCGCGCATGCGCAAAGCGTCTGTGTGACTGCCGTTATGTCGTACAGTTAGATCACGCGGCACAGTATTGCAGTTCATATTGTTCGTGTGCGCGCGTCTCTCAGTCGTTGCACCAAGAAAATATTCAACCAAGATTACATATGAAGACTACATTCTATGACAGGTAACTTAGTTTTAAATTTACAATATTCGTTATAACACAATACAACTTAGATTGTTGAATGTTCTTAGTTACATAGTATTGTTTTGAAATACTTCAAAGAAAAATGTCCGTATGTTTCAGGTGCGTTGACCTATACACATCGTGTCGTTATCACAGTTCATATTCATCTGCTGCACAATAATTTTTTACAGGTTAGTATCGTCGTGGTAAAGTTTTTTGATCACAGTAACATCGTTGTATAACAACGTGATTAATACATAAGCGTGTCCATTTCCTATTTTCATTATAGTCGTTGTGATGCAGTTCGTTGTGAGTAAAAGCATTGCTTATTACAGATCAGACGTGACCCGCCGAGTAATTGGTCCACGTGCAGTTCGTTTTTTACATTCCGTGGAAGCTTGGTTGTAGAACCTCGGACGGCACATAGCTGGCGTCGATCCTTGGACAGACCAGGTAAGAGTGTCCGTCACATTTCGAGAACATTTCATTCCCTGAAGTTCCAACCAAAATTCTTCCACCCGTCGTGTTGTTTTCTGGACAGGCACTTTGCGTCCATTTAATCCAGTTAACATCTTGAAGTTAGGTACTGTAGTAATGTCACTAGACGATGCACGAATTATGCACTTCACATTTTCAGTTTTTTGCTGAATATAGCTCACCTAAATGTTCGTAGTTATTAATCAAGGAAATCGTTCATCGCGTTTACATAGGTACGATGCATAATGAATGGCATTAACCGTTTCCTTCACATAGGTTTCTGCGTAGTTGCAGAGTTAGTAATGTTCGTTAATGTCCGTGAACAGAGGTTCACTATGCAATGTCTTTTTGGCACTCGTTTTGTTCAAATTTTTACATGATACATCAGTTAAAAAAAAAGTAATTATACATACACACGTCACATATTTTCTTAGTATAAACATAATACAGTTGCACATAAACATGTTTACATCATCATTACATCGCTATAGGTTATTACATTGTGTCACATTTGATTACATGAATTGCAGATATTTACGTCCTCTTTATCGGTTTTGTGATGTCACCTGAAATTAAGATAGGTTAGACACAACATTCATTACATCAGTAGGCAAGACCAGGCGTTTTCACTACTCAATAAATATTCAAAATAGTAAGAGAGAGAAAATGTTCGATTCCTCGCGTTTTGTGCGTGTGTGTAGAGTGTCTGTGTGGCCTTGACTACTGGTAGATGCTTTTCGTGTTGAGAGATGTGCGTCTAATCTATTTCTCAAAGTAAAAGATCGCTTCACAGATGACGTCTGTCAGTTCGTCAGGTGTCATACCAAGTCAGTGGTACCTACAGTCACAAATGTTCCGTGAAAAATTAATATATCATTCACTGCTACGTAATCATAAATTTTACTTTAATATTCAGTCTTCTCGGTGGAGCCGTGGCGTTGAAAGAAAAGTTCTTCTGTCTTCAACTGCGACTCTGGAACGCTGAAATGAAAATTTCTATACTACTTATTATCTGTGTTGTAACGAGTTGCTTAGCAATGTTTTGATGGGTATGACTTTGACATTATTCAGCATGAAATGCTCTAAGATCTCGGTGTGCGTATAGCCCAATAATTTTGTTAGTTCTACGATGTTGTAACAGATACGCACCAGGGTGCGGTATGTTAACAATTATATAAGGTCCTTCATATAGCAGACGCCACTTAGCGTTGCGTCGTTTGAGTGCAACAGATTTATGATGAGTACGAAGTAGTACAAGCATTCCTACCTCGAATTTTTGTTTTCTTTTTATTATGTTTCTGTGATGTTTGTTTCGTATTTGTGCGTGATGTGTCAATGTAGTCAATACTTCTTTTATTTTCTGTTCAGGTGTGATTTCCTTGTCTGACAACTTAGGTAATGGTTCTATCCACTGATCGTTCTGTTTGCAATTGAACATGATCTCGTTAGGTGTGTAATTTGTATCGTAAATATTTAAGTTATTGTGTACGTCTTCGAAAAGACTTAGGTAGGACACCCAATTAGTATGTTTTGATGAAATATAGGTCCTCATGAATCGATTTAATTCTCGGAAAAGTCTCTCAGTCGCGTTACATTGTGGACTAAACCTCGAAATAAATATACTTTTAATGTTATTGTCCTTCAAGAAATTTCTCCATTTGTACCCAGAGTAGTATGCTGCATTATCTGACAGAATTGCTTTAGGTTTTCCCACGTGCGTCAGGTAATCACTTGAGAATCTTCGTATTATAGCACTTGCAGTGGCGGATTTTAAAGCATAAAGTTTTACATGTTTAGAAAATACATCGTAAAAAGCTAAGATATATTTGACGCCTCCAGAGCTTGCTGGATGCGGTCCACTGATGTCAGTACACAGAATTTCCAGGGGTTTACTGGGTAAAATAGAATGTAAATCTGTTTTTGTGGATAAATTCTGAGGTTTTGATTTTTGACATATGACACATGTTTTCAGTTCCCTGTAAATTTTTCTTCTCATATTGCTAAAATAACAGTATGTGCTGAGCTTTGCCAAACACTTTTTCGTCCCATAATGACCCCAAACTAAGTGTGTGTGCCAAATTAAATTACGTTCAGACTCTTCGGGAATGCATACACACCAGTTAGTAGCATTTGGATGTCGTCGATAAAATAACACATCATTGTGTAACTTGTAATACTTAGTCGAAGGATGATTTTGTTTTTCTACCAGTAATGTTATTATCTTATACCAGTGAGGATCAGATTTTTGTAATTCAGCCATGTTTCTGCACATATCAATATAATATTGGTGATACTGCTTGTCTTGCATTAAGAGAATCCTGTAGTCATTTATATTTTCTAAGTCACTGTTGGTATCATTCATACCTTGTGGAAGTCTAGACAAAGTGTCCGCAATGGTGTTGTCCTTACCTCTTATGTACTTAATTTCAAAAGAGTAGTTCTGAAGTGTAACTGCCCATCGTGATAGTCTAGGATGTACAAGTTTACAAGTTAACAAAAATGTCAGGGCCTGGTGATCGGTGTAAATTACTGTATGTTTTCCAAATAAATAATAATTGAATTTCTTGAATGCCCATACTATGGAAAGTGTTTCTAACTCAGTAGTCGAGTATGTACGCTCACATTCAGTTAAAGTACGACTTGCAAACCCAATAATTCTTATCTGTTCCTTTTCTTTATTCTTTACAACTTGAAATAAGCAACAGCCCAAGCCAGTACGTGAAGCGTCACAAGTCATACAAAAATCTAAATTGAAATCTGGATGGCTCAATATGTTAGCATTCACTAAAGCATGTTTAATTGTATTAAAGTCATTCTGGCACTGTTCCGACCAGATCCAAACTTGATTCTTTCTGAGTAGATTTAGCAGATGTTTACTGTTCAAAAGTGGTTGTGGCAAAAAACGTCTGAAAAATGAACATAGCCCAAGGAATGATTTTAACTGCTTTTTAGTTCGAGGGCTAGGAAAGTTTCTGATAGCATCTAATTTACTGGGATCAGGACGTATGCCCTGTGAATTAATGATATGTCCTAAATATTTTATCTCACTGCAACCAAATTTTGATTTTCTTAGGTTGGCTGTGACTCCAGCTTGTGCAAATTTTTCTAAAATTCTTTGAAGTGTGTCAACGTGTTCATTCCAGGATTGTGTAGCTATCAGTATATCATCTACATAGTGTGTGACTGTCTCAACTAAATCGTCGCCTAGCACGGTATCCAGGGCTGTAATGAATACCCCAGAGCTGACATTCAGTCCGAAGGGTAGAACACAAAACTGATAGGTTCGCCCCCCGAACATAAATGCAGTATATTTCCGAGAATCAGGAGTGATACCCACCTGCCAAAACGAATTAGCGAGATCTATTGTGGAAAAATATTTTGCATCTAGAAATTTCTGTAATTGCTCTTCTAAATTTTCAGGTTTTGTGTGAACCGGTAAAATTATTTCATTAATAGCTCGTGCGTCTAACACTAACCTAATGCTTCCATTTGATTTTTTGACAACAAGTAGAGGACTACAGTAAGGTGAGGTGGATGGTTCAATGACCTTCCAGTCTAACATTTGTTTTAATTCTTGCCACACAGCAGGTCGTTGAGATAACGGTACGTTATATGTCTTGTGGTAGAAGATCTTGTGAGGCTTAACTTCAATCTTGTACACATACGTGTTGATAACACCTAATCGTTTGGTAAAAACTTGTAAATATTTTGATAACACTTCCTGTAGTTTTATACGTTCATGTACACTGAGAGCTGTAGCTTCACTTATCTTATGATCAAGCAATGTTTTCAAGTCCATTAGCTCTGCGTCAGATGAGTGTGTTTGCATGTCTTGAATGTCTTTGTCAAGTACTAACTGAACCTTGTACCCTGTACAGTGTTTGTCATGCTTTAGAGTTCTCCTGTCCAAATCAACAATAATTACCCTGCTTTTATCATTTAAAATACATTTACCTTTGGAGAAGTCTATAATGCAGTGCTTCTCGCTCATAATATCTATTCCTAATATGCAATTAGTCACAAGGTTTTGTACAACCAGGAATTGCCATTGTACGGTTCCATTACCTATTTTAACGTTTACAAAAACTTGCTTCGTAACCCTACATGACTTATTACCTAGTGCAGTAGTTATTTTACAGTTTTGGGCAGGAAACTCAGGCACAGGTTCCAATTCACACATCTTTTTATAAAAATTAAAAGATAAAACGCTCACAGCTGCACCTGTATCTAGGACAATAGTAGTTGGAATCCCACCTACTACACCAGTAGTGGATGCTAAAACAATTTCATTTGTGTTTAAACGACATTGTGTACTGTCTTGTAAAAGTTCATCTGATATATTGTTATTGTGGTTGTATCTTATAAATAAAACAGGTAGTTTTTGTTTAGAATTACTCGGCATATCATTATTCTGTTGTTCAAGTGTGGTGTCAAATAACTGATTAACATTGAAGCCGCCCCCCAAGAATTCTTCAGCCACGACCTGGGGCAAAGTAGTGACTGTTTCTAGTTTGTTGGATTAGCATTTGTACTAGGTACTGACACAGATTGAGGTTGTGCATCAGGTGTCATTTCTATTATATTCACATTCGGATATTGCCTATTATGATCTCCAAACTTTTGCGGTTGTTGTTGCTGTTGCGCATTATAACTTACCTGTCGGTCGTAAGGTATGCTCCAATTTTGACCTGGTGGCTGCTGTGGTAAAGCAGAGTTTGAATGAAAGTACTGATCGTTACGAGTCCAACCTTGATGCTGTCTTGGCTCGTAGTTATTATTATTTCTATTTCTGTTTGTGTTTTTGTTATTACCTTTGTATCCGTTGTTACCGTTGTAGTTATTACCGCGGTGCCTTTTGTATGGATTGCCGCATGAAGTGTTATTACTGTTGTAACTATTGTTTGTATTGGAATACGCGTGTTGATTTTGATTTCCGTACTGAGACGGCATGTGAGTTTGCTGTTCTTGTTGTACCGCGTATCCAACTGTGGGCGCGCCAGAATTGTGTTGGCAAGCCTGCATGTTTTGCATACCACTAGTGTAAACATTGTGGCTGCTGTTTTGCCGCGCGAAGCGCTGGTCTTCAAGTAACATGTCAACCGAATCTAAAGCTGTTAAAAAATAATCTGAATCGTCATCCGGGATATGTAGAAGTTTTTCTTTAATGTTGAAAGGCAATTTGGCCTTCAACGCACGGAGTATATCACGCGTTGCGACTGGTTCGTCTAAAAAGTGTCCCATGTTCAAGTATTTTTCAAAATATCTGCGTAAGTTGCCATTTTTACTGTTAAAAGTTTCAGGTTCTAAAATTTGTCTTCTGAGTCGCTCCTGGACGGATTGCGACCAGAATTTGTTCAGAAAAGCACGCTCAAACTCACTGTACGTGGTACATACGTCAGCTTGACTGTATGCCCAGACAGCTGCATCGCCTTGGATGTAACCGACAATATATGAAATCTTTTTCCGGTCACTCCAAGTGCGTGGAAATGCGTTACTAAAAGATTTAAGAAAAATCACCGGATGAATGGTTCGTTTTTCTGGGATAAAAATCTGAAATTGCCTGTGTTTCATTAAGCTTTCGTCTTCCTTTGCATTATGATATGGATTTGTCCCACTGTAATTACTGCTATGTCCAGCTGGCGAGTAATTACGATAATGTTGCTGTGGTTTACCATGATAATAGCTTGTGTTTGTGTTTGCACATCGTGGTATGTGTTGTAGTCGTGGTGCGTTTTGTTCTTGTGTATTTGTCGTGTGCGGAATGTGTGTATCATACTCGAATGTATATTGGTTTCTGAACTGTACATTTTGACTGATATTTTCGTTACATTCAGACTGTGGTCGATCGGTGAATTGTCCCATGGGTGCAGTGACGGATTGTACTGCGTCACTGATCAGCTGTTTGTTATTAGTAATGTATTGCGCTACGGAGTCGTGCACAATTGTTGGTAAATTTTCACGTAAGCATGTATCAAAATGTTTGTCTTTGTTCACTACCCAATCATTAAATTCTTTATTAATATTTTCAAAATGAGCTGTGGCATCAGATTGTAAGATGTCAGTCAGGTGTTGTTCAACATTGTCAAATTTATTCTGTACGTCAGTAATTCGTTTTTCAAGTTTGTCATGTACTGAAGGATATGTTTGAATTTGTTCAGTAAGAACTTCACACGTGACATTAAGGTTTTTTATTTGTGTCTGTAAAAGTGCTACGTCAGTTGTAGTCTTTTCTTGTCTCGTATTAAGCTGGGAAAATTTAGTACTGAGTTCAGTCATCTGTTTGGTCAGTGTGGCGTCTATAAGTTCCACACGTTTACATAAAGTGTCATTACCTGTCTTGAGTGCTATGAGGTCAGATTTAATTGCGTCATTTTGTGTCTTTAAGGTTGCCATGTTTTCGGCGTTCTGTTTGATTAACATTTGTAACATGTCGGCAATGTTTACCGTTTGCAAGGTCTCTGCCCCCGCCGCGTCATTAGACGTGACGTCATGCATTAACATGGGCTCTGATTGAGACTTTGAAATTTTTGTGGTGGACGGCCTATTGTCAAAATTTTCGTCAACACTTGCGTCAATGTTTGATGAATCGTCACTACCGGTTGCTGTCGTAAAGTCATTTTCTAACACTTGTCTCACGTCCGAGTCGGATTGCGTCTGAATAGTACGTCCTTGCTGTTCCATTTTTGCGTATTGTTTTCTAGTTATTACCATGCCACACGTGAAATATGTTTCAAGAAAATATTTGACACTGATTTTAAAATAAAATGCAGTTGAGCATGAATCGCTCGTAGCAACAATGGCTGTCTATTAATTTAAAAATATAAACTGAATTTGAGATTATTGGTAATGGCTGCTGTCCATGTTACTACGTATCGTACAGAAGTCGGCCATATTGTACACTCGTGTATTGGTATTGTTGCATACGTTATTGTTTAGGGAAAAGTACTGAGAATGAAATTTATCACTGAAACTGTTATGCGGAAAAGAAACACTACAGAATTTACTGAAAAGCTAATACACTGAATTATACGTCTGGTCAAGCCTGCTAATGCAAGGATGCTGCGTCTTACCTTATTTTGCTGGAAGCTTCTTTGCGTCTTCCGGCAAAATTTCAGAATTGCAATGTCTTCAAATTTTGTTATCTCTCATACATTGACGTCCAGGTCCAGAAAGTTGATTTTTTTACATGAAACAAAGAGAACAATGTAACAAATGACAAAATAACAAGTCCGACACGCAGTCGCCAATATAAAATAAATAAAATAAAATATTAATTAAAATATTAATTATTTTAATGTTAATTATTCTGTATGATGGTGATTGTAATTGTAATTGATATTTGCTTATCTGGATAATTATTCGGTATCAGACGCTTGACAATGGCTTTTTCGTAAAGGCAATGTTACTCGTAGTTGACCGTGAAATAAAATTGAAATAATCGGACTTCGTAGTTAAATCGTTTCCAAAGACTGCTGCGGTAGGTGCGGACTCATAATCTAAATCTCAATATTACAATAATTTGCCAGCCATGCCAAAACGTCGTACAGAGGTGATTGTCTACTAAACATAAAAAAGTTACACTGTTAGTTAAATCAGATATATTCAATGAATAAGCCTACAGTTCATAATCCTACTTACTTTTATAAATATAAATTCTTTACAGAATCGAGTGCCTAGTGTGGTTGCAACTCGCAGTAATTTTCTATAACATGAAATATGGCGGTGTGCCAGACAATAAAATAAAATACGTGCTTCTCGCACCACTTCAACCAGAGCTCTTCTTTCTTAATCAAACATACGAGTAACGTAATTGTGCTTTTGTTTTATCAGCGACACAGCGCTGCAGTTGTGTGCCATAGGCTTTATTTATTTGTCACTGATTATTTATTTAATTAATATCTCGCGTTTCCGAGGAAACTCACGCTCGGCATGCAAATGTGCCTTTATAAGCGGTCGGTCCCTTTCGAAGAAACCATCCCTGCATTTGCCTCAAGCGATTTAGGGGAATCACGCAAAACCTAAATCAGGTTGGCCGGATGCGGATGTGAAACGTCGTCCTCCCGAAGAGCGGGCTAACCACTACGCTACACTGCTCGGTAACTAAATTCGGGGCCGGCGCCTCTTCGGCGTTTCAACATGAATGGATTTACACTCAGGGCAATGTTCAAATGGTTCAAATGGCTCTGAGCACTATGGGACTTAACATCTATGGCCATCAGTCCCCTAGAACTTAGAACTACTTAAACCTAACCTAAGGACAGCACACAACACCCAGCCATCACGAGGCAGAGAAAATCCCTGACCCCGCCGGGAATCGAACCCGGGAACCCGGGCGTGGGAAGCAAGAACGCTACCGCACGACCACGAGATGCGGGCGGGCAATGTTCACGATTACACGAAAGACAAATAAATCCCAAAGCTACCGCACATTCAGCTTAAAACACTATGCATGCAGTTTTCTGAATAAAATGATATAGGGAACATTTGCCTCAAGCGATTTAGGAGAATCACGCAAAACCTAAATCAGGCTGGCCGGTTGCGGATTTGAACCGTCGTCTTCCCGAAGAGTGGGTTAACCACTACGCTACACTGCTCGGTAACTAAATTCGGGGCCGGCGCATCTTCGGCGTTTCAACATGAATGGATTTACGCTCAGGGCAATGTTCACGATTACACGAAAGACAAATAAATCCCATAGCTATCGCACTTTCAGCTTAAAACACTATGCATGTAGTTTTCTGAATGATATAGAGAACAGCAGAGAAGCACAAAACTGAGTTTGTGTTGGAAAACAATTAGTTTGACTTTTGCAAGAGTATACGTTGGAGGGAGGCAGGTGTTCACTTGGTGAAGCAGCTCTTCAAAATGATCATTCACTAACAACAACAAAAGCAAGCTAAAAATCATACCATCGCCTCCTGGGGCGTCTCTAAAGACATCTTAACTGGTCATCGGAACCTAATTCGAAGCAGGACTCGTCACTAAAGACAGTTCTGCTACAGTGAGATTCCAGGCCGCAGACGTGTCTGAAGATCCGCGGACAGTGCTGGAATACCAAGCTCAATATCGCCCGTCAAATGGTCCAACATCCAGGAGGGATGGTCTGGGCTGCCATTTCACTTCACTACTTCGGTTGTCACCGGCGGTTCCACTGTGGCACAGCGCTGCATCGACGATGTTCTACGACTCGTTTGGCTGCCCTTCACAGAAAGCCATCCTGGACTTATATTTAAGCAAGATAATGCACGCCCGCACACGAAAATGGCTATGAGCATATGGGACTTAACATCTGCGGTCATCAGTCCCCTAGAACTTAGAATTACGTAAACCCAACTAACCTAAGGACATCACACACATCCATGCTCGAGGCAGGATTCGAACCTGCGACCATAGCAGTCGCGCGGTTCCGGACCGAAGCGCCGAGAACTGCTCGGCCACGGCGGCTGGCGCCCGCACACGGCGGGAGTTTCTTTTGCTACTCTTCTTGCTGAGCGAATCCCACTTTGGCCACTAAGGTACTAAGATCTCTCCCTCACTGAGAAAGTTTGGAGAATTTTACGTAGGAACCTCCAACGAGTTCGGGATTTTGACGTTCTTACGCGTCCATTGAACAGAATTTGGCACGATATTCCTCAGGGGAAAGTCCAACAACTGTCAACCAACCCCTTGCATAAGGGCCAGAGGTGGACCAATGGATTATTAAATGCAGATTGTGAAACTCGTTCCGCTGAATTCATCATGCAGTTATCACGAAGTAGTAAAATTTCGTTTCTCTTCACATGTATATCGCAGGCAGCGATTTTCGTCGAATTTGGATAATTACATCATTGTGGTTTTTTTCAGTGTCTATATTGGTGAAAAAATGTGGCTGATGTCTTTGTTTCTCAGTATTGGCTGTCTTAGCTTGCCATTTAAATATAAGATAAGGAACTTCCGCACGGGTTCCTCAGGGTGTCCGAAAAATCCAATGGGTAAATTATTTTGTATTTTTCATTGTTTTCTCCATATCTCTATTATCATTACCAACAACTATCACGAAGACTTGAATAGTAAGTTAATGACCAGTTTATTTATTTTCTATTTTTATTTAATTTTTAAAATACAAATTAGTTTATTTTCCTGAGACATTGCATTACTACTCTGTCACTCCTTCCTATGTCAATCCAATCGTGATCTTGCAGTCTCCTTCTTACCGAAAATAGTTCTGTGACTTTAATGTATTTTTTCCATTTTCAGTTTCATTCTTTTAGCAGTAATACAAATGATATTTTCCCCTGCAATGACTAGAACCATACAGAATGAAGTCGTCGCCATTACTAAGGTAGATCAAAGTGAAATATCCTATTAACACGTATTCCTTCTACGTTCAAAACAAAAAGTAATCTGCCGTATCAAGAATTAATGCAGCAGTAAATTCAGTTCACCCCCGAGAGGGATCAAAAAGTGAGACTTGCCCTAGGTAATTGCTCACCGGTATCTCAGATGCAGATTATAAAACCCTATAGGCCACACTATATGCCATTGTCTTTCTTATCATTGCTGGTAGTTACTTGAAAACATAGGCCTGAAGGGGAAGGCAGAAGGGAGGAGGAAATATGACAGAGGAAACTCCCTCTTCACATTTTGTATGCAAAAACCCAGGGTAAAATTACACACACTGTGGTGTCACCGCCAGACGCAACACTTGCTAGGTGGTAGCCTTTAAATCGGACGCGGTTCGTTAGTATACGTCGGACCCGCGTGTCGCCACTATCAGTGATTGCAGACCGAGCGCCGCCACACGGCAGGTCTAGTCTAGAGAGACTCCCTAGCACTCGCCCCAGCACTAGCGATGGTTCACTGTATACAGACGCTCTCATTTGCAGAGACGACAGTAGCATAGCCTTTAGCTACGTCATTTGCTACGACCTAGCAAGGCGCCAATTCAGTTAGTATGTATCCTGAACAGATAATATTGTGAATCATGTACCGTCAAGAGCGACGTTCATCATTAATGGATTAAAGTTAAGTATGAAACTAATTACGTCCGATTTCTGAATTCTCATTCCTTGTCATGTTCCAGACCTCACGTCAGTATAGTTCTTCCCTCCTCACACCAGCCTGCGTGAGCTAAAACGCGTGTATTTCGGCCTCCTCTAGTAACACGGTGTTGGCACTTCTGCCAACCCAACACACACTATGTGACAAAAAGTATTCGGACACCCCCATAAACATTCGATTTTCACATTAGGCGCATTGTGCTGCCACGTACTGTCAGGTACTCTATATCGGCGACCTCAGTATTCTTTAGACATCGTGAAAGAGCAGAATGGGGCTCACCGCATATCTCACGAACTTCGAACGTGGTCAGGTGCTTGGGTGTCACTTGTGTCATACGTCTGTACGTGAGACTTCCACTCTCCTAAACATCTCTAGGTCCACTGTTTCCGATGTGGTAGTGCAGTGCAAACGTGAAGTGACACGTGCACCATAACGACTTCGTCTGTTTACTGACAGAGACCGCCGAAATTTGAAGAGGGTTGTTATGTGTAATCGGCAGACATCTACACTCCTGGAAATGGAAAAAAGAACACATTGACACCGGTGTGTCAGACCCACCAAACTTGCTCCGGGCACTGCGAGAGGGCTGTACAAGCAATGATCACACGCACGGCACAGCGGACACACCAGGAACCGCGGTGTTGGCCGTCGAATGGCGCTAGCTGCGCAGCATTTGTGCACCGCCGCCGTCAGTGTCAGCCAGTTTGCCGTGGCATACGGAGCTCCATCGCAGTCTTTAACACTGGTAGCATGCCGCGACAGCGTGGACGTGAACCGTATGTGCAGTTGACGGACTTTGAGCGAGGGCATATAGTGGGCATGCGGGAGGCCGGCTGGACGTACCACCGAATTGCTCAACACGTGGGGCGTGAGGTCTCCACAGTACATCGATGTTGTCGCCAGTGGTCGGCGGAAGGTGCACGTGCCCGTCGACCTGGGACCGGACCGCAGCGACGCACGGATGCACGCCAAGACCGTAGGATCCTACGCAGTGCCGTAGGGGACCGCACCGCCACTTCCCAGCAAATTAGGGACACTGTTGCTCCTGGGGTATCGGCGAGGACCATTCGCAACCGTCTCCATGAAGCTGGGCTACGGTCCCGCACACCGTTAGGCCGTCTTCCGCTCACGCCCCAACATCGTGCAGCCCGCCTCCAGTGGTGTCGCGACAGGCGTGTATGGCGGGACGAATGGAGACGTGTCGTCTTCAGCGATGAGAGTCGCTTCTGCCTTGGTGCCAATGATGGTCGTATGCGTGTTTGGCGCCGTGCAGGTGAGCGCCACAATCGGGACTGCATACGACCGAGGCACACAGGGCCAACACCCGGCATCATGGTGTGGGGAGCGATCTCCTACACTGGCCGTACACCACTGGTGATCGTCGAGGGGACACTGAATAGTGCACGGTACATCCAAACCGTCATCGAATCCATCGTTCTACCATTCCTAGACCGGCAAGGGAAGTTGCTGTTCCAACAGGACAATGCACGTCCGCATGTATCCCGTGCCACCCAACGTGCTCTAGAAGGTGTAAGTCAACTACCCTGGCCAGCAAGACCTCCGGATCTGTCCCCTATTGAGCATGTTTGGGACTGGATGAAGCGTCGTCTCACGCGGTCTGCACGTCCAGCACGAACGCTGGTCCAACTGAGGCGCCAGGTGGAAATGGCATGGCAAGCCGTTCCACAGGACTACATCTAGCATCTCTACGATCGTCTCCATGGGAGAATAGCAGCCTGCATTGCTGCGAAAGGTGGATATACACTGTACTAGTGCCGACATTGTGCATGCTCTGTTGCCTGTGTCTATGTGCCTGTGGTTCTGTCAGTGAGATCATGTGATGTATCTGACCCCAGGAATGTGTCAATAAAGTTTCCCCTTCCTGGGACAATGAATTCACGGTGTTCTTATTTCAATCTCCAGGAGTGTATCCAGGCAAACACACAGGAATTCGAAACTGCATGAGGATCCACCGAGAGTACCACGACAGTTTTGCGGGAGGTGAGAAAACTTGCATTTCGTGGTCGAACGGCTACTCATAAGCCACACACCACGCCGGTAAACGCCAAAAAACGCCTCGCGTGGTGTAAGAAGCGTAAACATTGACGCCTGAACAGTATAAAAATGTTGCGTGGAGTGACGAATGACGGTACACACTGTGGCGATCCGACGGCATGGTGTGGGTGCGACGAATGCCCGGTGAACGTCATCTACTAGCGTGTTTAGTGCCAACTGTAAAATTAGGAGGCGGTGGTGTTATAGTGTGGCCCTGTTTTTCTTGGAGGGGGCTTCACCCCTTGTTGTTTTGAGTGACACTATCACAGCACAGGCCTACATTGATGTTTTAAGCACCTTCTTGCTTCCCACTGCTGAAGAGCAATTCGGAGACGCCGATTGCATCTTCCATGATCGAGCACCTGTCCATAATGCACGGCCTGTGGTCTGTCAGTCGACAGTCACAACGTACATATCCCTGTAATGGAATGGCCTGCACAGAGTCCTGACCTGAATCTTACAGAACACCTTTGGGATGTTTCGAAACTCCGACTTTGTGCCAGGTCCCACCGACTGACATCGATACCTCTCCTGAGTGAAGAATGGACTGCCCAAAAAACCTTCCTGCACTTGACTGAACGTATGCCTGCGAGAGTGGAAGCTGTCATCAAGGCTAATGGTTGGCCAACACCATATTGAATTCCAGCATTACCGATGTAGGACGCTAAGAAATTGTAAGTCATTTTCAGTCAGGTGTCGGGATAGTTCTGATCACATAGTGTATATTACCACATGTGGCGTCACAAATTACTGCTAACCAAATATCTCTGCAAAACGACTCTCATACTTTTCACTGGCAAATTCCGTAGCGAAACGCTACCAGAAATCAGCATTAGTCACAAAGTAATCAATATGACGCATCATAATGCCGGAACATAAAATTATTATGACAGTTAATCACTCCGTTCCGTACGGATACATTGCAGATAACGTGTTTTAACTCGCGGAGTGGAAATATGAAACAAAATTAGAGAAAATTTGACCTACTGCGCTGATGCGCTTTTAATTAGCTCGCTAGCGAATTGGATGAGTACCGGCTATACCACTAACAATGGCACCTGTTTGCATTATGCGGAACGGCTCGCAATGACGTTATCTCGCTCTAACTGACATGTTTCGGAGATGACATCAAAAGCTGTAGTACTGGGACTGTAAGTCCGGCTGAAGCTTATGGAGCCTGCAATCTTTTCGGCATGAGAAAAACCGTACCATGGTAGGACTGAAATTAATGATTAACAAACGTTGGTTTTCCTAGCCATGTTATCAAAACGAGACGTAATCACAGAGGCAGGAAGACTTAATGCTTTTTTTTGTTTTTTTTTTTTTTTTGACTAAATGAATATGAGTGGTCGGATGGGGATCGCGATGATTGCGTCATTACACCCTCCACTTCGTGCCAGGCTAGCACTTGCTCATAACTTCTTCAAATGTTTGCTGCAAATCTCTGTCTTCCAAAAAATGGCTCTGAGTACTATGGGACTCAACTGTTGTGGTCATAAGTCCCCTAGAACTTAGAACTACTTAAACCTAACTAATCTAAGGACAGCACACAACACCCAGCCATCACGAGGCATAGAAAATCCCTAACCCCGCCGCGAATCGAACTCGGGAACCCGGGCGTGGGAAGCGAGAACGCTACCGCACCACCACGAGATGCGGGCTCTCTGTCTTCCTATATGGTTTTTATCGTGTACAGCTATACCAACTACGTTAGAAATTATTCCTTGACTCATAACACAGGCTGTCTTCGTGTCCCTTTTTATATTCAACATTTACCACGAGCTCCACTCCTATCCGATTCTTCCTCAGTGTTTATCTAATCGTAACAGCTAATTTTCAACATACTTCTATAGTGCCACCACTCGCACGCTTCCATTCTGTACATATCCGTATCCGCCATAGTCGATGATTCATTTCCCTTCTATACTGCGCTCCAAACGTTCATTCTCACAAATTTCCTCCTCAAATTAAGGCCGTCGTTCGACACTAGTAGTCTTATTGTGATACGGCATGCCGTATTTACGTGTGACAGGCTACGGGCAACGTCTTTGATAAATAACCAAAACGTCCTCGGTTCCGGGTCCGACGCAGTCACTGTTTAAAACTTAAAACATGTCATGGTGATCTCTCCATTGGACAAAGATTTCAGCGTAGTCCCCCATTCGGATCTCCGTGAGTACAATCACAGAAGTTGGAAAGAAAAACATAGGTACGAAAAAGGTAATTTCGAAGAATCTGGGGTAACAGTGTAAATACTTTAGTAGATCGATGAAAGAAAGGCGTACAAAAATACTGACGGAAAATCGGGAATACAGAAATACAAGTCGTTGAGCAATAAAAGAAACAGGAAGTGCAAGGAAGCTAAGACGGAATGGCTGCATGAGAAATGTGAAGGAATTGGAAAAGGAATGATTGTCCGAAGGACTGAACCAGTACATAGAAAAGTCAAAACAGCCTTCGATGAAATTAAAAGCAAGGGTGGTAATATTAAGAGTGCAACGGAAATTCCAATGTTAAATGCAGAGGAAGAAGCTTATAGATGGAAACAGTACACTGCAGGCCTCTATGAAGGGCAAGATTTGTCTGAGGTGATAGAAAAAGAAACAGAACTCGAATTAGAGGAGATAGTGGATCCAGCATTGGAATCACAATTTAAGAGAGCTTTTGAGGTCTTAAGAACAAACAAAGCAGGAGGGGTAGACAACATTTCATCAGCAGTTCTAAAATCATTGGGGGAAGTGGCAGCAAAACGACTATTCACGCTGGTGTGCAGAATGTATGAGACTGGCGACATACTATCTGACTTTCGGAAAAAATATCATGATTACTATTCTGAAGAGTGCGAGAGCTGGCAAGTGCGAGAGTTATCGCAAAATCAGCTTAACAGACTATGCATCCAAGCTGCTAACAAAAATAATATACAGAAGAAAGGAAAGGGAAGTTGAGACAATCAGTGTGGCTTTAGGGAAGGGAAAATCAACTCTGACGTTGCATTTGATAATGGAAGTAAGACTAAAGAAAAATCATGACGCGAACAAAGGATTATCGACCCGTAAAAAAGCGTTAGACAATTTAAAATGAGAAATATGGCGATAAGCTGTAGGGAGAGACGGGTTGTATATAGTATGTACAAGAGTTAAAGGGGAATAATAAGACTGGACGACTGAGAACGAAGTCCTCGGATTAAAAGGGGTGTAAGACAGGGATGTAGTCTTTCGCCCCTACTGTTCAATCTGTATACCGATGAAGCAATGTTGGAAATAAAGGAAAGGTTCAGGAGTGGGACTAAAATTCAAGGTGATATCAGTGATACGATTCGCTGATGAGCAGAAATGAGAACACAGAGAAACTTAACATTAGGATTGATGGTCAGGCAGTTGATGAGGTTGAGAAATTGAACTACCTAGGCAGCAAAATAAAGATTGACCAAGTTAGGAGGATATCAAAAGGAGACTACCACTGGCAAAAAGAGCATTTCTAACCAAGAGATGTCTACTAATGTCAGACATAGGCTTTAATTTTAGGAAGAAATTTATGAGATTGTACGTTTGGATCAGAGAATTGTATGGTAGTGGAACATCGACTGTGGGGAAACCGGAACGGATGAGAATCGAAGCATTTAAGAAGTGTTGCTACAGACTAATTTTGAAAATTAGATTAACTGATAAGGTAATAATTGAGGAGGTTCTGAGTCAAGTCTGAGAGGAAAGAAATATGTAGAAAACACTGACAAGGAGAATGAAAGGATGATAGGACATCTGTTCATACACCAGGATATGACTTCCACGGTACTAGAGGGAGCTGTAGGCGGCAGAAACTGTATAGGAAGCAGAGATTGGAATACGTCCAGTAGATAATTGAGGACGTAGGCTGCAAGTGCTACTCTGAGATGAAGAGGTCGGCACAGGTCAAGTATTCGCAGCATGCCGCATCAAAGCAGTCAGAAGACTGATGACCCCCCCAAAAAAAGTCGGTTTCATGTGTCCTGTATTCTGGTGCCTAAGTGGCAGAAGTCCTTAACTTCACCCACTTCGTTATCACCAACGCTCATGTTAGTTTCTCACTGTTCTCATTTCTACTCCTTTTTATTATGTCTTCCTTCGATTTACTCTGAATCCATAATCTGTACTCATAGATCGAACAACTGGGGCGAAATACTACATTCCTGTCTTACGCCCTTTTTAATCCGAGCACTTGTCTCTCGGTATTCCACTCTTACTGTTCCCTCTTGGCTTTTGTACTTAATGTACGTTACCTTTCTTTGCCTGTACCTTACTCTATTTTTCTAAGAATTTCTAATATCTTGCAGCATTTTCCAGTGTCGAACGCTTTTTCTAGGTCGACAAATCCTATGAACATGTCTCGATTTTCCTTTAGTTTTCCTTCCATCATCAACCGAAATATAACACCTTCTCTATTGTCTTCTCCATTCTTCTGTATATTATTCTTGTAGGCATTTTGGATGCATGAGCTGTTAAGCTGACAATACCCGCACTTTTCAGCTCTTTCAGTTAGGAATTTTGTGGATGATTTTTTTCCCAATGTCAAGTGGTATTTCGCCAGAATCCTACGTTCTACACAGCAGTGTTATCTATGCCTCCTGCATTATTGAATCTTAGGTCACCCAAAGCTCTTTTATGGTCTGATTGTGATACTGGATCTCCTAGTTCTTCTATGTTGATTACTGTTTCCTCTTCTGTCACATTATCAGACAATTATTCCCTCTCACAGAAGACTTCAATGTGCTCTTTCCACCTATCCTCCCTCCTCTGTGTGTAACACTAAATGTTACCTTCCTTGCTTTTAGTTGTTTTGACTTTTCTATTTGGTGAATCAGTTCTGTCCTTCATTCATTTTTAGATGTCTTCACATTTTTCATACAGCTATTACGCCTTAGAATTCCTGCACTTCCTATTTATTTCATTCTTAAGTGACTTTTATTTCTGTAGTCGTGAATATTTCTAAATGCTTTTGTGCTTCCTTCTTTCACCAAACAAGTTATATATTTCTTTGTTACCCCTGGTCTCCTCGCAGCTATCTTCTTTGTACCTACTGTAGAGTGAAATTGCAAATGTCAGATGAAGAGATGGACGGGAGAGAAGAATTCTTGGTAGACTGTGGGCTACATCGAAGGATTGAGAATACAGATGGGAAAAAAAGAAAGAAGGGCAGCACTGTAACCAATGAATTAAATTCGAAACCCTATCGGGACACACTGATTTTGATTTTCTCTGTTTTCGTTGAATAAGGGAAGGCGACTGATAGTTTTATCTGAAAACCATAGTTTTGATTTATTTCCTCAGGCATACCAAATCTCATCATGTTCCCCATTTCTTAAACGCCAATTTTCATTCGTTCCAATTACGGACAACAAGCTGTAAAGTTTCTATTGTACGACGTACCACAAGTGTATAATGTTGGATACGATTTACCGAAGCATTTGTTAGGCCCGGTTATTAAATATTAAACACGTGGCATCGATAGAAATGATGTGTGTGTAAGAGGGAAGAAGCGATGTAAATATAGAGTGTGAAATAAGGAGGGGGAGATTGGGAGAAGAGCCAGTCAAGTGAGAGAGAGAGGAGGAGTAGGGGGGAGAAGGTGCACAAACCGATAGAGAGGCAGGAGCAATGAAAGAGAAAAGAGAGAGAGGGAGGGAGACAGAGGGAGAGAGGGAGAGAGGGAGAGAGAGAGAGAGAGAGAGAGAGAGAGAGAGAGAGAGAGAGAGTGAAAAAGTGAGAGAGAGTGGAAGAGGGAGAGAGAGAAAGAGAGAGAGAAAATGAATGTAAGGGGTAGAGAGAGGGAGATGGAGACGAACTCAGTGCTAGAGATAAAGAGAAAGAAGACGAAGCCGGAAGACGGTGTGATGGAAGGGAAGAGACAGAGTGAAAGAGAGAGTGTGTATTTATCAGTCAAGGGTTATGGAATTTTTAATAAAACTTTGAGACGTTAAACCTTTACTTTCGACGCCACACTCAAGCTAACGTTACGTGTCGCAGACTAATACGGTTTTGCCTTAACATTCCCTGTAATTATCATGTAACATACTTCTGCATTCCACAAGGTAACTTTTCCTTTGACCCAAAATAATGTTACCAGAACCCGTAAATTTTGACAGAAGTATAACCTGTAGACTTCCACCGACGTAGCAAAGTCAACATTGCTAAGCTATGTTTTTCCTGCGAAATACGAATCGCAAAGTAGAAATTCCATTAATTATTAACGGCGCCCTCTCCCTTCCAGGATTATCTTCAAACAGCTGCCGGAACAGACCTGGAGGTAATGAGCAACGCTCACGTCAGCTGGAATTATGTTGCATTTTTCATAATTCCGATGACCGACGCCCTCTTCTTTTTTCCCCCGAGAGTAAAGGCTTGTTTGCAAATGCTGATTAATCTGCACGGATCCTTTCCCGGGCTTCGTTATCCGCGCAGCAGAATTTCACCCTCTCATTCGACGAAATGTACCACTCGTCCTCTACGGTCATGGAGCAGTATCAATAATTTTTTGTTTGCAAACATACGATCTAATAAAATGGGGAGAATGTACAAGTGCTCAGAGAACTTGAGCTCTTTCGCTGTTTGTCGTGTGGCATTTAAGTAGAATCCCCGTTAGTAGTTTCTGACAATGAAACTAACAATACTCGTGGATGTAACTGATGGGCTTATTTCACTTGTAGTACAAGTCCATTTTTGTTCATTCTGAGATACAGAGTCCCAAGTTAAATGAGCGGTGAAAAAACTGCAGTTGATATACCAGAAGTATTCAAGTATATGGCTTGTTGCTAGATATATACCTTTCTTTGTATTTGTTTGGATCATTAATTTCAGCAACATTATAGGCAGAAAAGTGGAGGTAATGTAGCTGTACCACTATTGAAATAAAATTAATTGAACATTGTATATAAACCTGTTAATGTGTCACTTTCAATAGTATCATGGTAATATTAGTATTGCTGTTTTGCCCACTATACATGTCACTGTATGCAACTACTTAGTTTTGAGAAGTAACGCACTTTTCAATATGTTTCAATAAACATGTACCAATTTCCTGCTAACCCCTTGATCCAGATCTTTCAGCTCAAAAATACATACGGGTTTTACCGTCAGTTAAATTGTGGCAACCAAAGTTATACTCTTAGGTGTTTCTTTTGTGGCACGATATCGCTATTGTCAGTTTAGGAAATGCAATTGCTTTTTGCAGTTCAAAGGTAAACACGATCATCTGGGAATCTGCCTCTTCACTACACGCTGTGTCTGTAGCTATTGCTGTTCTTGCAGCTTCAGCCGTCCTAAGGAGAAGGTCCTTTTCAGTATGAAGCTTCCTTTTTTTTACTGCATTGGTAGCAGCGTCCATTTCAAAGCTAAATTTGTCACATGGTACTCGCAATGACATCTTTGTTAAGGATTTTTCGTTAGATGTGCTCCCCCACAATTTCTTTATTTTGAGATATGCATTTATCTTTGTAGAAATCGTACATTTTGGCCACACACAACTCAGGATTTAAAAACCCTTTTGTGGGAATTAACCTTCCTTGCATAATGGCTCTCGGAAACTGGAAAGATTTTGATGTGTTCCATTACATCACTGAACAGACCGTCCGGTAGAGAGAATTTGTTCTGATGTTTGCCCCTTCCATCAATGTGAGGTGTACCTTCTTCCTTGCTATTTGTCAAAAGCCTAGAGAGTCGTCCATTAGAAATGTCAAAACTTCTTGCATAACATTGCATAGTTTCCGTTCACATGTAATCGATATTCCATAAATACAGATTTTCTGAGAATCAGAGCCATCTCTAGGCTGTCGGTGGTTAACTGAATGATACGTGCATAAATCATTCAGTTAACTATTTTGGCGGTTAATATCACCCATAGCCCAGAAATTGTCAAATAACGTCTTCCTCGTCTTCTGAAATTTTAGTGAAACCTTTTCGTGCACACGTGCAGACCACATTGCGAATTATTTTTGGAGGAATTCATTTACCAGTTGCTGTGACGTATAACTCCCTAATGTTGCTTTTTTTCTCTCAAATATGCTTCTAATATGTGTCCGTTTTCCTTGCACACTTCTTGCTTCGAGTACGCTTCTTTTTTGTCTGCGTATTTGCGGCTGCTCCGTTCGCACAGGCATCAGTAACAATGTCTCCTGTTTCATGGTTTTTTGCACTTTCATTTAAAGTTTCATCGTCATCGGTACTGGTATCTAGATAGAAAGTGACGCAAGTTATGATTTATACAGCACCAGATCATTGAAAACATAGGTATATGCGAAGCATATTAAGATTGACACCCTTATTTTCCATTGTTATTGTCAATGTGACCTTCATTTTGGCATATTTATTTTTTGGAACAAAACGTCTCTAATGCTGAGAGAAAAATAGGTAAATTCTTTTTATGTGCAATCGTTTGAAAATCTGGATTATCTATTGTATCTCAGTCACATGATAATGGCCCTGAATCCATCATATTCGCAAGAAATTGCAATACGCTGCAACGTACAAAAACACACGGACTAGTACCACTACTGAAATAAATTCCTGTTTGCTTTCTCTAATGTGCCAGCATTAAGGTGGTCTCTGATGGCAGCAGGACGAAACTCGAGTTGTCCAAATAAAAGAAACGACTTGTGTGAGTACGTACTTGAGGATAAATACATTTCTTTGAAAGGTGGACTTGTAGCACTATTTAAATAAGCCCTTATATGATATAATGAAAATCTACACCTACAAACTCTGGAGAAATAGGAACCACAAAACATATACAGAGTTTGTAGGTCTAGGGCTTCATTATATCATTAAGATAATATCGAAGTTTGAGATGAAAGGAAAGTAATTTATTTTTCTTTCTTTCTTATTGTTCTGCACAAAATAAAAAGTTGCACTCACTCACACGCACACACACACACACACACACACACACACACACACACACACACACAGAGAGAGAGAGAGAGAGAGAGAGAGAGAGAGAGAGAGAGATATTCATCTGTAGCTGGTGAACTAAACCACCAACTGATGTAAAGGATGTCTAAACAAATGTGGTTACATTAGTACTAATGCTAGCTGTGCATGTGGCGAACTCCAAGATCCACCCCACATGCTAATTAGGTGGTTACTGGGTGAGTCACGCACCTTACACGAGTTGCTTGAAAGAAATAACATTTTGAGGACTACACTTGGTGATGAAAAGTATTTGGATACCTGTCTGAAAATGACTTACAACTTGGCGGTGTCCTCCATCGGTAATGCTGAAATTCAACATGGTGTTGGCCCACTCTTAGCCTCGATGTCAGCTTCCACAAGCCATACGTGTAATCAGGTGCTGGAAGGTTTCTTGGGGAATAGCAGCCCATTCTTCACAGACCGCTGCACTGAGGAGAGGTATCGATGTCGGTCGGTGAGGCCTGGCACGAAGTAGGCGTTCCAAAACATCCCAAACTCTGTGCAGGCCAGTCCATTACACGGACGTTACTGTCATGTAACCGATCCGCCGCATTATGAACAGGTACTCGATCGTGTTGAGAGATGCAGTCGCCATCCCCAAATTGCTCTTCAACAGTGGGAAACAAGAAGGTGCTTAAAACATCAATGTCGGCGGGTGCTGTGATAGTGCCACGCAAAACAACAAGGGGTTGAGGCCCCGCTGTGAGAGACACGACCACACCATAACAACACCACCTCCGAATTTTACTGTTGGCACTACACACGCTGACAGATGACGTTCACCGCGCATTCGCCATACCCATACCCTGCCTTCGGATCGCCACATTGCCTACCGTGATTCGTCACTCCATACAACATTTGTCCACTGTTCAATCGTCCAATGTTTAAGAGAGGCGTCGTTTGGCGTTTACCGGCGTGATGTGTGGCTTGTGAGCAGCCATTCGACCTTGAAATCCAAGTTTTCTCTCTTCCCGCCTAACTGTCATAGTACTTGCAGTGGACCCTGATGCAGTTTGGAATTCCTGTGTGATGGTCTGGATAGATGTCTGCCTATTACACATTACAACCCACTTCAACTTTCGGCTGCCTCTGTCAGTCAACAGACGAGGTCGGCCTATACGCTTTTGTGGTGTACGTGTCCCTTCACGTATCCACTTCACTGTCACATCGGAAACAGTGGACCTAGGGATGCTTAGGAGTGTGGAAGTCTCGCGTACAGAAGTATGACACAAGTGACACCCAAATCACCTGACCACATTCGAAGTCCGCTCTCTCACGATGTCTAATGATTACTGTCTTTACTGATACGGAGTATCTGACAGTAGGAGGCAGCACAACGCACCTAATATGAAAAACGTATGTTTATTGGGGTGTCCGAATACTTCTGATCACATAGTGTTAGTGTGTAATTTTACTCTGGTTTTTTACGTATAAAATGTGAAGAGGCTGTTTCCTCTGTCATATTTCCTCCTCCCCTCCCCCTTCCCCTACAGGCGTATGTTTTCAAACATCTACCAGGAATGATAAGAAAGACAGTGGCATATACTAAGGCCTACAGGGCTATTCTCTGCATCTGAGAAACCGATGAGTAATCACCTAGGGCGAGTCTCACCTTTTGATACCCCTGAGGTTGTGATTCAGTCTGGACTTCCCGTGTGATGGTCTGTGGATGTCTGCCTATTAAACATTACGACGCTCTCACCTGTCGGCGATCTCTGTCAGTCAACAGATGAGTTTGGACTGTACGCTTTTGTGATGTACGTGTCCCTTCACGTTTCTACTTCACTATCACATCGCAAACAGTGGACCTAGGAATGTTCAGTAGTGTGGAAATCGCGCGTACAAACTTATGACACAAGTGGTGCACAATGATCTGACCACGATCGAAGTGCGTGAGTTTCGCGGAGAAGCCCATTCTGCTCTCTAACGACTTCTAATGATGTGGAGTACCTGGCAGTAGGTGGCAGCACAATGCACCTAATATGAAAAACGTATGTTTTTGGGGGTGTCCGGATACTTTTGATCAAATAGTGTATCTTTGGAATCTGAAAACTTAATATAACTCTGTGGAACTATTTTCGTTATCACATGGGGTAACAGTATTATTTAATATGTTTTTATGTTTTTACTCGGTTATATCAATTTTGTTCCAATACCGTAAATTAAAATTTTACTTAGTTATTTTATTGTTCTTGTAGTATGACTTGCTGGGCAAAAATAAATCATTGTTTATCTTCTGAACGAAACTCTTTATACACTTCCAAATAAATCGTGGCTGAACAGTATAACAACCCCATTATAAAATGATTGTAGAAACAGCCGCAGGTAGCAGATTTGTAAATACAAATCTAATAACTACAAAACAAACTTTTATAATTTCTGATGCCATTGATGGACAATTTTAAGCGTGACCGAGGAGATCAAAGTATAATTAGGGAACATTCGCAGATTACCGATTCTGTTCGTGCGGATAAGAAGCTTACAATACACTGACTGAACCAGGCTGGCATGGCGATAGGTGTACTAAATATATACAAACACAAAACATAAAAGTAAAAAGGTACAATGCTGTGGAAACCTATCTCAAATAGTTATATTTTATCTGTCGATGCAATTCTGGAATTCGATTTCGACAATGAGAAATTATTTCGTTAGTTATCGTCATCAAGGCAGTTTATCAATGATTTGATAAATTAATATCGATTGAAATATGGTTTTTAGATGAAATAAGTAATGACGTGTGTAAAACGTAAGATAAAACTAACTTCCGCATGATGTGTCACATGTAGGTAACCAAGTTCGATCAAACCTCGGACGTACACAGTAAGATCTGTTATAGTATCGAACAGAAAGTAACTCAACGAAATACGCTGCGAGACAAAGAAAAATTACACTTTCATTCGAAAACAAAAGTTTAACTGAAGAAACTGCCATTCATGATGGACCACTGCACATTACAGAAGGAAGGCAAGGTTCGTGACAGGCTGTACGGACGGCAATGCATCCTGTGCAATTTGCTCCCCTTTTGGCGTCTAGAATGGATCTTTTGGTAGGACGTTCCATTTCCCGACCCGTGAGATTGACAACTGTTCGATGGGATAGTGCATCACCACAATGACATCTGGAAGTGCGGGCATTTTCAAATCAGAGCATTACTGAACAATGGATCGGCCAAACTCGGCCAAATGATTCAGCCTTATCATACTGGCCTCCAAGTTCACGAGACCTGGCTGTATGTGATTATTTCTTGTGAGGATTTGTAAGAGACTGTCTTTATGTGCCTCCATTACCAACATCTACGACTGAACTGAGACATTGCATGACAGCAGCTGTGGAGGCAGTAACTCAAGACATGCCTGCTGCAGAGTGGGTATAATCTGAATAAAGCATTGTTATATAAACTACTGGCCATTAAAATTGCTACACCACGCGAAATTTAACCGACAGGAAGAAGAAGCAGTGCTATGCAAATGATTAGCTTTTCAGAGCATTCACACAAGGTTGGCGCAGGTGGCGAAACCTACAACGTGCTGACATGAGGAAAGTTTCCAACCGATTTCTCATACATAAACAGCAGTTGACCGGCGTTGCCTGGTGAAACGTTGTTGCGATGCCTCGTGTAAGGAGGAGAAATGGGTACCATCACGTTTCCGACTTTGATAAAGGTCCGATTGTAGCCTATCGCGGTTTATCGTATGGCCACATTGCTGCTCGCGTTGTTCGAGATCCAATGACTGTTAGCAGAATATGGAATCGGTGAGTTCACGAAGGTAATACGGAACGCCGTGCTGGATCCCAACGGCCTCGTATCACTAGCAGTCGAGATGACAGGAATCTTATCCGCATGGCTGTAAGGGATCGTGCAGCCACGTCTCGATCTCTAAGTCAACAGGAGGGGACGTTTGCAAGACAACAACCATCTGCACCAACAGTTCGACGTCGTTTGCAGCAGCATGGACTATCAGCTCGGGGCAGGAGCGCCTGCGATGGTGTACTGAATGACGAACCTGGCTGCACGAATGGCAAAACGTCATTTTTTCAGTTGAATCCAGGTTCTGTTTACAGCATCATGATGGTCGCATCCGTGTTTGGCGACATCGCGGTGAACCGACATTGGAAGCGTGTATTCGTCATCGCCATACTGGCGTATCACCCGGCGTGATGGTATGAGGTGCCATCGGTTACACGTCTCAGCCACGTCTTGTTCGCATTGACGGCACTTTGAACAGTGAAAGCTACATTTCAGATGTGCTACGACCCCTCGCTCTACCCTTCATTCGATCCCTGCGAAACCCTACATTTCAGCAGGATAATCCACGTCCGCATGTTGCAGGTCCTGTACGGGTCTTTCTGGATACAGAAAATGTTCGACTGCTGCCCTGGCCAACACATTTTCCAGATCTCTCACCAATTGAAAATGTCTGGTCAATGGTGGCCGAGCAACTGGCTCGTCACGATACGCCAGTCACTGCTCTGGATGAACTGTGGTATCGTGTTGAAGCTGCATGGGCAGCTGTACCTGTACACGCCATCCAAGTTCTGTTTGACTCAATACCCAGGCGTATCGAGGCCGTTATTACGGCCAGAGGTGGTTGTTCTGGGTACTGATTTCTCAGGATCTATGCACCCAAATTGCGTGAAAATGTAATCACCCGTCAGTTCTAGTATATTTGTCCAATGAATACCCGTTTATCATCCACGTTTCTTCTTGGTGTAGCAATTTTAGTGGCCAGTAGTGTATGAACACCTATCGAAAGGTATGAAAATTATTTTTCAGCTTCAACCAAAAAACTAAATAGTTTCAGAAACATAGACGTCCCAAATCAGATAATTCTTTTTGATACACCCTGTATTACTGTTCCTACGGAGTTTGTTAGATATCCATCCCGAAATTTGGAGCAGGTATCCAGTTCAGCCCTCAACTGCTAATTATAGACAGTTTTTTTTTAATTTCTAATGGTCAATATGTCAAAATGTACTAGAATAAGAATGTAGACGAAACGCTCCAGATGGATGGACAAAAGCTGGCTCTCCCATGAGAAACGTGCGGAAGAAACCGTTTCCGTGTCTTGTGCACCAGCATACGACGTTGCCCACGCACCGCGCGCCCGTTAGAGTAAAAGGAAAGAGGAGTAAACACCTCAAAAGAGGGCCTGAGAGGATGGAAGGAAGGCAAGTGGCAGTAAAAAGGGCAGTGGAAGGGCCGCGTGTGGGGGATGTGGACGCAGAACGCGCTGGGCTCTTAAGGGCAACGGCTGGAGCTATGCAGCTGCCGGAACACATGCCGCTTTCACGGTCGGTGATCGCGAGTCGGCCGGGCCCGCTAAAGCCAAGACACTCCGCGGAATGGGTTTCACCCTCACGCGGGCCGAGGGGGAACCACAGGCGCGTCTCAAGGTGAGGAACCTTCCTATCTGTGCACCGGGAACTACGCTGTTCGCCATTAAAACTGCATCTACTTGCACACGCCATGCAGCAAACGTCAGGTAGGCCTGAAAAGTAGGGCATGGTTGGATAAGCAAAGAATTGACATTTCAGCGCTCGAACATCCCTTTCTTTTTGTCTTCTCATGGGTTTCAAGCGGCCCGATGCGAATTCCTTTCACGTGGCAACATTTTCGTCTCAGATTAGTAATTCTAGTAATAGTAGTAGTAGAAGTTGCTTTATTCATCCTTAGACCTCTTTTTACAAGAATATTGGCCATTAAAGTTGCTACACCAAGAAGAAATGCATATGAAAAGTGGGTATTCATTAGACAAATATACTAGACATCTGATTATATTTTCACGAAATTTGGGTACATAGATCGTGAAAAATCAGTACCCACAACAACCACCTCTGGCCGTAACAACGGCATTAATACGCCTGGGCATAGAGTCAAACAGAGCTTGGACGGCGTGTAGAGGTACAGCTACACAGGCAGCTTCAACACGATACCACAGTTCATCCAGAGTAGTGACTGGCGTATTGTGACGAGCCAGTTGGTGAGAGACCTGGAGAATGTGTTGGCCAGGGCAGCCGTCGAACATTTTCTGTATCCAGAAAGGCCCGTACAGAACCAGCAACATGTGGTCGTGCATTATCCTGCTGACATGTAGGGTTTAGCTGGGATCGAATGAGGCTAGAGCCATGGGTCGTAACACATCTGAAATGTAACGTCCAGTGTTCAAAGTCCCGTCAGTGAGAACGAGAGGTGACCGGGACGTGTAACCAGTGGCACCCCATACCATCACGCAGAGTGATACGCCAGTATGGCGATGACGAATACACGCTTCCAATGTGCGTTCACCGTGGTGTCGCCAAACACAGATGCGACCATCATGATGCTGTAAACAGAACCAGGATTCATCTAAGAAATGACGTTTTGCCATTCGTGGACCCAGGTTCGTCACTGAGTACACCATCGCAGGCGCTCCTGTCTGTGATGCAGCGTCCAGGGTAACCGCAACCATGGTCTCCGAGCTGATAGTCCATGCTGCTGCAATCGACGTCGAACTGTTCGTGCAGATGGTTGTTGTCTTGCCCCCATCTGTTGATTTAGGGATCGAGACGTGGCTGCACGATCCGTTACAGCCATGCTGATAAGATGCCTGTCATTCCGACTGCTAGTGATACGAGGCCGTTGTTATCCTGCACGGCATTCCGTATAACCCTCCTGAACCCACCGATTCCATATTCTGCTAACAGTCATTGGATCTTGACCAACGCGAGCAGCAATGTCGTGATACGATAATCCCGAACCGCGATGGGCTACAATCCGACCTTTATCAAAATTGAAAACGTGATGGTACGCATTTCTCCTACTTACACGACGCATCACAACAACGTTTCACCAGGCAACGCCGGTCAACTGCTGTTTGTATATGAGAAATCGGTTGGAAAATTTCCTCATGTCAGCATGTTGTAGGTGTCGCGACCGCCGCCACCCTTGTGTGAATGCTCTGAAAAGCTAATCATTTGCGTATCGCAGCATCTTCTTCCTATGTGTTAAATTTCGCTTTTTTTGCACGTCGTCTTCGTGGTGTAGCAATTTTAATGGCTAGTAGCGTATTTACAAGTTTACACCAATTTAACGTAAGCTAATTCGTATACACATACATTTACAGACTTCTAGTTAGAGATAATCATTACATTACTCCTAGTATAGAATACTTCTTCTACAAATTACTTAACAAATAACGTAATGCCACACTGTTCACTTATATCTCACTATCAGTCACTGCGCACACTATATACACATTGTTTCATAACACATCACACACTATATACACCGACACACACACACACACACACACACACTGGTAGTCTCTGGTCCATCTTCTATAGCGCAACTTCCCATTTGCTGTCCTGATAAACTCTGTCAGCTTCCCTCTATAATGAGAGAGATGTTGAGCTCAAAAAATGGTTCAAATGGCTCTGAACACTATGGGACAGCTGGGGTCATCAGTCGCCTAGAACTTTGAACTAATTAAACCTAAGTAACCTAAGGACATCACACACATCCATGCCCGAGGCAGGATTCGAATCTGCGACCGCAGCGGTCGCGCGGTTCCAGACTGAAGCGCCTAGAACCGCTCGGCCACAGCGGCCGGCTGTGGAGCTCAGAAAGAGGAAGAGATGTTAGTATTGTGCTATGTATTGCTCGGGGATACGTTTTTCTAGAAAAGGAGAAAAAGAAGAAAAAACATGAGGAATGTTGGATGTTTTATAATCGTTATTATTATTATTTAATTGCATACCCTTTTTTACCAAACCCCTACTCTGTTTTATCTAAGTAATCCTTCAATATATAAAATGAATTGCATAACAGTTACTTTTTAGCTGCCTTCTTAAATAAGTGTATTTTTGCAAATTTTTTAATCTCTTTTGGTAATTTATTGTACAATTTTATTCCTTGGTGGAAAATGATGTGTTGAGTTTTATTTTTATTTTTTCTTGGTAAATGTAAGTAGAGCCTTGCTTGTATTCCATGGTCATGGACAGTGCTGTTTATGCAGTAATTACCAATGTTGCCTGGCAGATGTATCCACAAAGAGCAGTTAAGATCCCTAGTGTTTTCAATAGATCTTTACAATGAGCTCGACTACTACTTTTGGTTATTATTCTTATGGCTCTTTTCCGGAGTTTGAAAACTGTGTTAATATCTTGTGCACTTATTCCCCCCCAAAAAAGAATGCAATAGCTAAGAATTGAGCGTACATATGAATAGTACGTAACTAAAATACAATGCATGTTACACAGTGATGATAGGATTCTAAGGGCAAATGTTGATGATATTCTGTTTGAAAGTACCTTTGTGTGTTCACACTACTTCAGCTGAGAATCCATATTCATTCCTAGAAACTTGGCATTTATTACGCAGTCTGTAGAGGTGCCATCTACATTTAATTTAACATTGTCGTTTTCCATCTTCAAACTGAAATTCATGGTATGGGTTTTCTTTATGTTTAATGTCACTTTATTGCTTACTGACCAATCGTAAACTTCCTTGTGAGTTTAATTCGCTACCTCTGCAAGGAGGTTACTTGTTTTCTCAGTGACTATAACATTGCTGGCATCAGCGAAGAGAATTTTTTCACCATGTGTGACACTACTGGGAAAGTCATTGATGTATGTCAGGAATAGTACTGGTCCTAATATGCTACGTTACAGAATCCCTATATTAATGTATTTTGGTTCCGATAAGTGTTCTACTAAATGTTTAGATCTATTTGAAGTATATGTTATCTGTACTCTTTATACCCTGTCTCCTAAGTATGATCGAAACCAGTCATTAGCTACTCCTCTTACTTCGAATGTTTCTAATATACAGGGCTAATACAAATGATTGAAGCGATTTCATAAATTCACTGTAGCTCCATTCATTGACATATGGTCAAGACACATTACAGATACGTAGAAAAACTCATAAAGTTTTGTTCGGCTGAAGCCGCACTTCAGGTTTCTGCCGCCAGAGCGTTCGAGAGCGCAGTGAGACAAAATGGTGACAGGAGACGAGAAAGCGTATGTTGTGTTTGAAATGCACTCACATCAGTCAGTCATAACAGCGCAACGACACTTCAGGACGAATTTCAACAAAGATCCACCAACTGCTAACTCTATTCGGCGATGGTATGCGCAGTTTAAAGCTTCTGGATGCCTCTGTAAGGGGAAATCAACGGGTCGGCCTGCAGTGAGCCAAGAAACGGTTGAACGCGTGCGGGCAAGTTTCACGCGTAGCCCGCGGAAGTCGACGAATAAAGCAAGCAGGGAGCTAAACGTACCATAGCCGACGGTTTGGAAAATCTTACGGAAAAGGCTAAAGCAGAAGCCTTACCGTTTACAATTGCTACAAACCGATGGATCGGTCGTGGTGGAGATCATGATCAGCAATTCATGTCATGGCCTCCACGCTCTCCCGACTTAAACCCATGCGATTTCTTTCTGTGGGGTTATGTGAAAGATTCAGTGTTTAAACCTCCTCTACCAAAAAACGTGCCAGAACTGCGAGCTCGTATCAACGATGCTTTCGAACTCATTGATGGGGACATGCTGCGCCGAGTGTGCGAGGAACTTGATTATCGGCTTGATGTCTGCCGAATCACTAAAGGGGCACATATCGAACATTTGTGAATGCCTAAAAAAAACTTTTTGAGTTTTTGTATGTGTGTGCAAAACATTGTGAAAATATCTCAAATAATAAAGTTATTGTAGAGCTGTGAAATCGCTTCAATCATTTGTAATAACCCTTTATTTAATAAGATCTTGAGGTCGACTGTATCGAGGCCTTAGAAAGATCGAAAAATATGCGCATGATACGCTCATCTTAAACTATAGCAAAGGCTCCAATAAGTTGCTGAATGTATTTAAATTTCTGTCTTTCTCTACAATTTATACCCTCTACACCTTTCTCTTGCACCAAGAAGGTCCTTGTCCCTTCTTCCTGTCAGTGTTTTCCATATATTCTATCCTCGACGTTCCTGCGGAGAACCTACTTATTCCTTAAGTTATGAGACCACTTAATTTCTAACATCCTTCTGTGGCACCATATCTAGATGTTTCTATTCTTCCCTGTTCAGATTATCCCACAATTCATGTTTCACTGCCATACAATGTTGTGCTCCAGACACACAGTCTCAGAAACTTTTTCCACAAATTAAGGCCTGTGTTTGCTACTAGTCGACTTCTCTTGCCACGAATGCTCTTTTTGCCAGTCCTAGTCTGCTTTTATGTCTTCCTTACTACGTCCTTCACGGATTATTTTGCTGCCTAGGTATCTCCTTTGTGGTCCACAGTTCTGACGTTAAGTTTCTCGCTCTTCTAATATTTTGTAGTTCTCATTACTTTAGTCTTTCTTCAGGTTACGTCTATATTCTGCACTTTCACGGAGGATAGCAACGTCATCGGCGAATGTTATCACTGATTTCACCTGTGTATTGATCCCACTCTTGAATCTTTCTGTTATTTCTGTCACTGCTTCTTTGGTGTACATATTGTGTAGTAGAGTCGTAATCCGTGCAGTTCGTTCTTACTCTTCCAGTTTTGCTATTCCCTCTTGAATTTTGTACATATTTTATAGTACACGTCTTTTCCCATATTTTAACCGTCTTTTCCTCAGATATTCCAGTATCTTACATTGAAAAATGCTTTTCCGAGGTCGACAGCTCCTATGACTGTGCCTTGATTTTATTTTCAGTCTCGCTTCCATTATCAACCGGAACGTTACAGCTGCCTCAATAGAGTCTTCCTCTTTCCTAACGCCCAATAGATCGTAATCTAAGATATCACTAGTTTTCTTTTCCACTCCTTTGTGTATTATTCTTGCCAGCAACTTAGATTCATGAGCTGTTAACATGATTGTGCGATAATTCTCACAGCTGTCCGGTCTTGCTGTTTTCGGTATTGTGTGGATGAGGTTATCCCGAAAGTCTGATAGTCTATCACCAGTCTCAGACGTTCCACGCACCACCGTGAATATTTCTTCACATATTAAAAAATGGATGCACCGAAGCTGGTAGGAAGTTATTCGAAAAGTAAGGTCTGATCCATAGCGGAATGGAAACCACAGTGAAAATGAAGCTTTGTACATATGTGTGGGGCAGTGTCTGTAGTGTTGGAATGTCATCCTTAGAAAAATTATGCAAGACTATGCTTAAACTGACACACAATATTTTTAGCGCAACGCAATATGACTTTCAAAAATCCCTACAAAATAATGGCCCTGACTAACATTAACCTATACGTTTCACAAACCACTTACCTCACCAAAAATCTTCGTTACTCGAACTACTGCAATACAGCGAGCGCCACTACTGCCAGCTAAATAAAAGATTCAAACTACGGAAGGCACTAACTACTGATAGGCATAGTTAGCAAATGAAAGATTTTAATAGAGAACAAACAATGTATTTACCTCAATAGTGTTCAAAAGTCATAATGTATATAGCAGTTCATGATATCCAGTATTACAAACTTCAAAACTCCGCCATCTCTCTCCTCACATCCACCACTGATGGCGGCTCACCTCCAACTGCGCAACGCTACGCGCTGTTCACATCCAGCTGCCCAACACTACAATGGCAGACAACAATGCAAACTAGCCGCAGACTGCACACAGCAAAGCCAGTAATTTTCATACAGAGCGCTACGTGGCGTTACTAATATAAAAACCTGAATAGCCTACTTACATAGCCCCCATGCTCCCCACAAAAAATTTTACAAATTATTTTGGGCAGTGGCCAATAATGATTGCTGCTTGCTTTGCCAATATGCATTTTTTTGTCACTGCTGTTTGTGTTAATTGTTTTGTGCTGCTGCATTGCCTCGTCCCTTAGTTTAGCATCTGAGCTCAGTAGATTTAAGTTAGCCTAAGATGGGGTAGGCCATATAAGAGTAAAAGCTGTGATGAATTGGAAGCAATTCATTGAGAAGCTATAAAAAATGCTTTGGTCAAAAAAATATTTTGAAAGAGGATATGAACCAAAAAAGTAGGGTTTAGGGACAACAGGTTTAGGTAGGATTTTCTTGGAAATAAATGATGAGGTAAGATAATCGAAAACAAATACTGAGGTAAGAAATATGTGAACATGTAAATACAGAAAACATGCTTGTGTAGGATGTTTTGGTGGAAACAAATGTTGAAATAAGACGAAAGATCTATGGAATGAAGTTTTGGGTTGGACTGCAGTACCAAATGTTACACTGAAAACAAACCCTGCCAAATCACTTACCTCACCAAAAATCTTCGTTACTCGAACTATTGCAATAGTTCGAGTAACGAAGATTTTTGGTGAGGTAAGTGATTTGTGAAACGTATATGTTAATGTTAGTCAGGGCCATTATTTTGTAGGGATTTTTGAAAGTCATATTGCGTTGCGCTAAAAATATTGTGTGTCAGTTTAAGCATAGTCTTGCATAATTTTTCTAAGGATGACATTCCAACACTACAGACACTGCCCCACACATATGTACAAAGCTTCATTTTCACTGTGGTTTCCATTCCGCTATGGATCAGACCTTACTTTTCGAATAACCTCCTACCAGCTTCGGTGCATCCATTTTTTAATATGTGAAGAAATATTCACGGTGGTGCGTGGAACGTCTGAGACTGGTGATAGACTATCAGACTTTCGGGATAACCTCATCCACACAATACCGAAAACAGCAAGACCGGACAGCTGTGAGAATTATCGCACAATCATGTTAACAGCTCATGAATCTAAGTTGCTGGCAAGAATAATACACAAAGGAGTGGAAAAGAAAACTAGTGGTATCTTAGATGACGATCTATTGGGCGTTAGGAAAGAGGAAGACTCTATTGAGGCAGCTGTAACGTTCCGGTTGATAATGGAAGCGAGACTGAAAATAAAATCAAGGCACAGTCATAGGAGCTGTCGACCTCGGAAAAGCATTTTTCAATGTAAGATACTGGAATATCTGAGGAAAAGACGGTTAAAATATGGGAAAAGACGTGTACTATAAAATATGTACAAAATTCAAGAGGGAATAGCAAAACTGGAAGAGTAAGAACGGACTGCACGGATTACGACCCTACTACACAATATGTACACCAAAGAAGCAGTGAGAGAAATAACAGAAAAGTTCAAGAGTGGGATCAATACACAGGTGAAATCAGTGATAACATTCGCCGATGACGTTGCTATCCTCCGTGAAGGTGCAGAATACAGACGTAGAGTAAATTGAAGAAAGACTAAAGTAATGAGAACTACAAAACATTAGAAGAGCGAGAAACTTAACGTCAGAACTGTGGACCACAAAGGAGATACCTAGGCAGCAAAATAATCCATGTAGGACGTAGTAAGGAAGACATAAAAGCAGACTAGCACTGGAAAAAAGAGTATTCGTGGCAAGAGAAGTCGACAAACATTTTGTAGGGATTTTTGAAAGTCAGACTGCGTTCCGCTAAAAATATTGTGTATCATTTTAAGCAGAGTCATCTATAATTGTTCCAAGGGGACGTTTCAGTGTGTCTGTCTTTGGTGTCACGTCGCTCTTTTCAGTTATGAGACCACAACGAGCACATGAAGATGCCTAGAACAATAGTGTCTACAGAGCGTATTAGTGCCTCCTGAGAGATTTCGCCTGATTTAGTAAAGCCCACGCATTCTGGGGCGCACATTGCAGGACCAAGTAAGAGGCCCCTGCAGTGTTTTCCATGGAAAGTCGTTGATCAAACACCATACACCCTCGACCGACTCTCATCTCTGCTAACATGAACCGCTGGCAATGAAAGCAACATTTTGTCACAGACAAAGAGCTACAGATCGCATAGACTCGCACAAAGCAGAAGAGGCGGCCTTCTATGGTGGGGGTATTGAAAAGTATGCACAATGTTACGACGGATGTATCAGTCGGAGCAGCGACAATGTAGGGGTAGCTGGAACTTGTAGCTAAACGTTGTAAATTATACATTTTTGATTTTCACTGTGGTTTCGCAACCTACTCGACCTAACTTGCCATAGAGCCTTCTTACGTTTCTTATCTTCTTCTACATGACTTGACCGATTACTGCCTAATAGGGCACATATATCACTTAATGTCCTGGTAAAGTGCCTGTATGGGTAAGAATAATCTACTTACAGGGTGTTTCCAAAATGACCGGTATATTTGAAACGGCAATAAAAACTAAACGAGCAGCGATAGAAATACACCGTTTGTTGCAATATGCTTGGGACAACAGTACATTTTCAGGCAGACAAACTTTCGAAATTACAGTAGTTACAATTTTCAACAACAGATGGCGCTGCGGTCTGGGAAACTCTATAGTACGATATTTTCCACATATCCACCATGCGTAGCAATAATATGGCGTAGTCTCTGACTGAAATTACCCGAAACCTTTGACAACGTGTCTGGCGGAATGGCTTCACATGCAGATGAGATGTACTGCTTCAGCTGTTCAATTGTTTCTGGATTCTGGCGGTACACCTGGTCTTTCAACTGTCCCCACAGAAAGCAGTCACAGGGGATCATGTCTGTCGAATAGGGAGGCCAATCCACGCCGCCTCCTGTACGTTTCGGATAGCCCAAAGCAATCACACGATCATCGAAATATTCAGTCAGGAAATTGAAGACGTCGGCCGTGCGATGTGGCCAGGCACCATCTTGCATAAACCACGAGGTGTTCGCAGTGTCGTCTAAGGCAGTTTGTACCGCCACAAATTCACGAAGAATGTCCAGATAGCGTGATGCAGTAATCGTTTCGGATCTGAAAAATGGGCCAATGATTCCTTTGGAAGAAATGGCGGCCCAGACCAGTACTTTTTGAGGATGCAGGGACGATGGGACTGCAACATGGGGCTTTTCGGTTCCCCATATGCGCCAGTTCTGTTTATTGACGAAGCCGTCCAGGTAAAAATAAGCTTCGTCAGTAAACCAAATGCTGCCCACATGCATATCGCCGTCATCAATCCTGTGCACTATATCGTTAGCGAATGTCTCTCCTGCAGCAATGGTAGCGGCGCTGAGGGGTTGCCGCATTTGAATTTTGTATGGATAGAGGTGTAAACTTTGGCGCTTGAGACGATACGTGGACGTTGGCGTCATTTGGACCGCAGCTGCAACACGGCGAACGGAAACCCGAGGCCGCTGTTGGATCACCTGCTGCACTAGCTGCGCGTTGCCCTCTGTGGTTGCCGTACGTGGTCGCCCTACCTTTCCAGCACGTTCATCCATCACGTTCCCAGTCCGTTGAAATTTGTCAAACAGATCCTTTATTGTATCGCTTTTCGGTCCTTTGGTTACATTAAACCTCCGTTGAAAACTTCGTCTTGTTGCAACAACACTGTGTTCTAGGCGGTGGAATTCCAACACCAGAAAAATCCTCTGTTCTAAGGAATAAACCATGTTGTCTACAGCACACTTGCACGTTGTGAACAGCACACGCTTACAGCAGAAAGACGACGTACAGAATGGCGCACCCACAGACTGCGTTGTCTTCTATATCTTTCACATCACTTGCAGCGCCATCTGTTGTTGAAAATTGTAACTACTGTAATTTCGAAAGTTTGTCCGCCTGAAAATGTACTGTTGTCCCAAGCATATTGCAACAAACGGTGTATTTCTATCGCTGCTCGTTTAGTTTTTATTGCCGTTTCAAATATACCGGTCATTTTTGAAACACCCTGTATCAGAGGGATGGCGACGGGGGCGAAAAATAAATATAAACATCGAGAAACCCCAGACTTCATTCATCCAGTATTTGAGAATGAGAGCACTTAGTGATTTGCAGCAAGCTTCACGGATCCTCTTCCCCTCACACCTCCCACAAAACGGTAAATGTAGAAAACTATACCAGTTACATCGTTTTCGACGCTTCTGCAGTAAAACTGCTGAATCAGGCTTGAAATTTTAGTTTGTTACTTCATTGCTAGTATCCGAATTCGGAACAAATATCGCAGTTGGTATCCAAAAATGCCGCTGAATGGACTAACAAAATTATATCATTGTACGACATGTATTTTGGGAGATACATCACAAGGATGGAACTGCGTAAAATTCACTAGCGATGTCGGTGAAGTATGTGTGAACTATGTTAAATATAAGGAAAATGTACCTGGTATGTACATATGTGGGTAAAGCTGCTGGTAAAAAACTGCTCCTAAACCCATGGATCAATATCATCCAAACTTGTTACACATATTACTTTCTATCTTGAAAGAAATTCTATGTGGTCAAGGACCTGAAAACCTCCTAGGAGTGCTGGGGGCGGGGGGGGGGGGGGGTGGAATGATAATGTGGAGAGAGAAGGGGAGTAGGAGATGAAGAGGGAGAAGGGAAAGAAAGAGATACTTCAGATAGAGAGGGAGGAGAGAGGGTGAGAAGGACAAGGTTAACAGAATGAGGAGGGAGGAAGAGGTGGGTAGAGCAAGGAAAGAGGAGGAGACGGAGCTATGGAGGTGGTGGAAGACATAGACAGTGAGAGGGCGCAAGGAGTAGATGGTAGAAAAATGGGATGGAAGAAGAGGACAGAGAAAGGGAAGGAAATGGACAGGGAAAGTGGTAGAAGAAGAGAGGCTGCTTGAGAGGGTGAGATGATGATTGATTAGACCGTAGTAGATGGACAGCTGGAGAAAAATAAATGAATGAGAGATGGGAATATACTGATGGACAGAGAAAGGAGGATGGAGAAATGGACTGAAAGAGGGGAGGAGCAGGACATAGAGGTGGTTAAGAGGAGATACAGCTTGCATCCCAATATGTATCTAGGTGGGAGAGTGTGAGAGGAACAGTGGGAGAAGAAACAGATAGGCAGGGGAGAAATGAACACGTAGGTAGAGATGGTAAGAGCACATGGACGGTGAAAGTGGAGAAGAGCAGATGGACACATTTGGGGGTAAGAGGAAGTTTATGTTCGTAAGTTTGTGTGTGTAACACGTAATGGAGTTTGTAATGCATGCCTGGGCGACGCGTGAAACTCAGCCAATTCATTATAGAAATAGAAATAGAACTTATCAGGAAAATGTTTATAGAAAGAGTGATTCGGATTGACT